>NC_080637.1:4838577-10618289 GCF_027579445.1 Ammospiza nelsoni | reverse complement strand
TGAAGACTTCCAGAACTTGCTGTCAAGAGTAAATTCTCTAGGATTTCATATCAAAGAGGAGAATTTCTACCTAGGGTGTTGTTAAAGGTTTCAGAAAGAAGCCTTCATGGAGATTCATCAGTTTCCTAGCAGTCTCTCAGACATGAGGCCATATTAATGACAGCTCAGAAAAAAAACACAAACAGAAAAGAACTCATGGTTCATGGCCATAAAATACTGATCTTTCCTGGTTTAAGTTTTGTAAGCCCTGAGAGAGAAAGCTTGCCAAGATATCAGAAAAGATGTTATCAAAGGAAAAATCTCAGCTTGACTTCTTTTAAAGAACAAGCTTCGGGTACTTTATTGGAATCAGTCTCCTTGTTTGGGATAGGAGCTTTGTAATGCAGCTACTGGAAATAGTCAAGTAGGGGAAGGGGACATGTGGCTGCAGAATCAGGACAGGAACTCTCAAAGGAAGACCAGAACAAACTGATAAATTTTTCTGCTGTGTCATTTCATTATATCTTAAAGAAAAACCTTTCATCTGCCCACTTTTCTCCCCTAGGCTCTTACCAGAGGTATTGCAATTCTGGTAGTCAAATGATGCTGGTAACAGTGTGATTGCTCCACCTCTGCTATGCCAATAAAATAAAATATTCACTTCTTCAGGCTACTTTTAGTATTCTATACCTCAAAGCTATGCACAGTGTTTTCTACAAAGTACCCAATCCCCACATTTCCTAGAGAAAAAATGTTGGCCAAGCTTTTTGTTATAGGTGAAATTTGAACATGGATGATTAAACTTCACATTAAACAATGACTGAGGATATTCTTGCCTTAGTATATTCTTCTGCTGAGGTTTTTACTACCAATTTATGCAACAAAAGTAAGACTGAAGCAGAATTTGGGTATCTGTGGGCTGAAGCTACAATTCTAAAGCTGTCTGAAGCTTTGCTGAACTTCACTGTAGTTTTGATCCCATTCTTTACATGAAAAATTAAACTTATAAAATAAAAAGGTTTTTAATTGGGAACACTACTGCTAAGCAGACTGGTAGGATGGTCTATTCCAATGTTTTTTGTCATATTATTAAAAAGGATTTTCTCATTCATAAAATGAGATTATATATAAACATAAACAACAAAAAAAAAAAAACAAAAAACCCCACATTTGCAACAGTGGGATAGAAAAAACTATGGAAAAGTTGTTTGTTTTTTTTCTCTGCTGAATACTGTTGTGCTGTGCCCTAAACTAAAACACATTATTTCTGACTTTTTGTTATTACTGGAAGTTTTTTGAAGTCTTTCTTACAGCAGTCATATACAGATTAATACTCACTGCATCTCTTAACTCCCCAGATCAGTAACACTGGGTTTTAGTTTAAGAATTTGCAGATTGGGTTGAGGGACAAGTTCAAATAGACAAGAAATTTTATCTGACATTAATCAATGAAGGTTGTTTAGGGAAAAGTATAAAACCAGAACAAGTTTTTAGAATGTTTTCCAACTTGCGAACATTTGATGGTCATCCAACTTTCAGTGCTATGAAATTAATTTTCTTCCAAGTGATTAATGACTTTTTTCTGTCTCTGTGCAGAGATGTTTCCCATGTAAACAGCTAAGCAAAAATATTAGCTAAATCAGATAGGAAAAGGACTTTCAAATATACAGTTTTGTGAGTTTCTTTTTTTCTTCTGGTAAAAAATAGCTTTTTTATGAAAAATGAATATTCAGAGGTGCAATATTGTTACTTTTTCTTAAGAAGATAGGAAGCCAAACCAAACCCTAATAACCCTGCTGTCCTTAACTTGTTTTTCGTGTGAACCCTTGAATAAACAATTCATGTAAACCCTTGAATAAACAATTTTTAATAAGGAAGTAGAGCCATCAATACAGCAAATATGCAGATTTGCATACCACGTATCTGATTTACAATTTTTTTTTGCCATTCCTATATATTTCTTCATTTATTCCCAGGAGATAAACCAATGTGCTTTCAATTCATATACTCAAGAGCAATGGCAAAACTCTGTATTTTTCCTGAGATTATTTTATACACATGTCCTTCAGTTATGGAAATACTTCAGATAAACCACTGATAATGTGCCTTGAGCACCCACAGGAAGTACAGGGATATGTCACTCAGCCTGAGATGAACAACTTATAAACTATTTTTCTTATAACTGCTCTAAGGGAAAAAAAAATCTGGTATTTGTTTCCCAAGATTAAAATAGCCAACACACTATTGACATTTAATCTGTATTTTATGACAGGAATGTTTGATAAAGTCCTATTGTAAAGACTGAATGGGTATAGAAACCTGTCTCTGTGTCTGGAAATAATTTTCCAGTTTTTGACAGGAGGCATAGTTAACCAAAATGTTGAATGCTGTATATCATATTTTTAAATAACTTTGAGTGCTAATTACTGTGGTAAACCACTTATATGCCTCATTGACAGAAGATACTGACAGTGGATATTGAATTTTATATTCTTTCTTTCTTTCTTTCTTTCTTTCTTTCTTTCTTTCTTTCTTTCTTTCTTTCTTTCTTTCTTTCTTTCTTTCTTTCTTTCTTTCTTTCTTTCTTTCTTTCTTTCTTTCTTTCTTTTCTCTTTCTCTTTCTTTCTCTTTCTTTCTTTTCCTTTTCCTTTTCCCTTTCCTTTTCCCTTTCCTTTCCTTTCCTTTCCTTTCCTTTCCTTTCCTTTCCTTTCCTTTCCTTTTCCTTTCCTTCTTCCTTTCCTTCTCTGTCGTTCCTTTCCTTTCCTTTCCTTTCCTTTCCTTTCCTTTCCTTCCTTCCCTTCCCTTCCTTCCCTTCCCTTCCCTTCCTTCCCTTCCTTCCCTTCCCTTCCCTTCCCTTCCTTCCCTTCCCTTCCCTTCCCTTTCCCTTCCCTTCCTTCCCTTCCTCCCTTCCCTTCCTTCCCTTCCCTTCCCTTCCCTTCCCTTCCCTTCCCTTCCCTTCCCTTCCCTTCCCTTCCCTTCCCTTCCCTTCCCTTCCCTTCCCTTCCCTTCCCTTCCCTTCCCTTCCCTTCCCTTCCCTTCCCTTCCCTTCCTCCTTCCCTTCCCTTCCCTTCCCTTCCCTTCCCTTCCCTTCCCTTCCCTTCCCTTCCCTTCCCTTTCCTCCTTTTCTCTTCCACTTCTTGTTCCTCTTCCTCTCTTTCTTTCTCTCCTTTTTCCTTTTCTCTTTCTTCATCACAATCTCCTTTGAATTTTGTCCCTACCTTTCTGTTTCCCTTTCCTCCTCCTTTTCACTTTCTCTCTTCTAAAACCTTAAGAAAACTCCACAGTCTTCCTGTATGTTGTCAATTTAAAAATACAGTTTTGTGGGCTAACTTTTATGAAATTAATTTTACCTCATGAAACAAAGACTAGAAGAGAATTTTACAAGATGAAAAATTAACAAAGAATCATGCCTCTGAGGGCAAAATTTAGTGGCTAAATCCCAGAGAGCAGGCATTTTAGGTGGCATACTGAGCCATGCTGCCTGCCATCCTGTCCATGGCCATCTTTCGTGAATTTGCTGATACCAGATCTGCTGAAATGCAGTTACAGTTGAACCAAAGATACTTCTCTGTGGTAGAATTTCAGATAAACTTTTTAAAGATGTAGAAGGCTACAAGAGCTTGAAATGTTCTGTCACCTCAGTGTATCCACCTGATACAGATAGAATATCAGCACTGTAAACAGCAGCCTGTCCAAAGCAGGGATCAGCTTTTCTTCTGCTCACAAAGATCACATCTGAATAACATTAACTAGCTGTTGTTCTGGGTGACCCATTTTTAAAGAGGTAACAAAATATGGTCATAAATTTGGTTATCCTTGGTTATCTCCCAGTCATATTTATGGGACTACAAAAGGTTTTAGACACTTTCTCAAAAGAACTTTCTTGGGTCTAGGTATATGGGACTATTTTTATAAAACAGAGGAGGTACTTCAAAGGGTGTTGACTCCAAAATAACTTACAAACTATTGATAAAAAAACGTATAGAGTTTAATTCTGAGTCAATACTCTCACGAAAAAAAAAAAAAAAAGGATAAAATAGAAATATCTGCCTTGTAAAATCAAGTCTGAATGAATAGTTAGGTTTTGTGATGGAATTCAAAGAAGAGAATGTCAAAATGGAAAAATCCACATTCCAACTGAAAATCATAGGTTGTCTGGCCAGCTAAAATTCCAGTGAAATAGCACTCATGGTGAAACAAGTGTTCCGTCAAATATGACATGGCTGCAACAGGAAGGAAAACAATTTTTCAGTGGTGCATCACACTGTTTAAGCCAAGACTGATCATATACTTGAGTAACAAGACAATGACAAATCTCTGCAGCCAAGCAGGAACAGCAACTACAGCAAAATGACAAACCTTTTTGCTTATTCATTTTATTAAATAGGTAACAGAGTGAAAATATTCTGTTTTAAGTAAGAGTCACCGCGTCATATCCAAATGGATTAGGTCAGTGAGAAAAAAAGTATAATTACAATAGTCTGTAAAGAAGTGTTCCACTTAGCATGTCTAAATAATAAATGCAGATGTACCATCTGTGTTTGGTATGGAAGGTTGCCTACACACAAATCCATTTTAAAAGACATTTTTATATATACACCAGGGAACCAGAACTGAAAATAGGAAACATAAGAAAACTTTCAGATATATTCTAGACTCCAAGAAGCCTAAAAAAATACTACTAGAAAAGAGGCAAATCATTATATCTATGATTGTCTCTTACATAGGTGGGACATGTGCTTCTGCCTGTCACACTGTATTTTACCATGCTGCACCCCACATTTCCTACATATTTCTGCCTTTAAGTCCTCCAGCCTTACCAAAGGAAGCCCATTTTCCAAGGTGCACATCTCCTCCTGAGAACACTCCTGTTTGTCCCTGAGCTGCCTTCAGGTATTTGTCACATCCCACAGCAGCAGCTGTGCTGTGGGAACAGCACACACACCATTTTGCCATGTTTTGTGGCATGCACACATTGACAAACAAGCAGTAAAATACATAAGGACTCCCTACTAAAGGATATTTTTCCAATGGAAATGCCTCTCACTTGCACATGGTTTTTAATTTTGGGTTGTATTCATTTCATCTAGTGCTAAGTTTTGGGCATTTAAATCTGAGGTAATCACTTAGGTTTCATTGTAGCATTGCTAGAAGTGAAAAAGCATTTGGTGTCACAACCAATCAACCATCACAGAATAAATTTCAGGGCAACTTTCAGATTGCCCTCAAAGTATTCTGGAAGGATTTGCTTCCTCTTAGTCAAAATGTCTTCACCTTAATTATTTTTAGCTGAAATTTGCCCATTGATTTTGATTGCAAGAAGATAAATAAGTAACAAGAAAAATTTCTAAGAATTAAGGAAATATATCCCATGGAAAAAAAAAAAAGTTAAGGGAAGGATTTTTTTTTTGCTTTAATGCACTAGAAGTGAATTAGAAAACCATTCTGAAACCAGTGGAAGAACATGAAAACTCCATGTTCATATGTTTGTGATTCAATACAGAATCAATAGGAATTTTTAAGAAATTAAGTAGAATTAATAAAAATCAATAGTAATTTGTAAAAATATCTACAAAATTAAAAAATAAAAATAATTCATATGATGATAAAAAAGTCATTCCTTGTGTAGCTCAGGTTCTGATTAGACAAGTCATGAGTCAAGAGCTCAAGAGGTCAATGAACCAGTGTTCTGTTCATGAGGACAGCTTCCCAAAGTTATACATAAATCCACAAATACACACTACCTAATTTTTATTTATGTATTATCTCTGATGTTCTGTGATTTGTGTTGTTAGTGTAGGAACATGTGAACATAATGTGTAGATCTGGATATGCATTATGTCCACGAATAAATTTCTTAATCTCATTCATTTTAGTTACTGGTTCCAACAATTCTAACCCATAACAACCAGAAGGTGTTGTGAGGCTCTCTTCATTCATTAAAAGCATGAAATCTGCTGTGACAGATTTGCATGAGCAGTGCTAGAAGTCTATAACTAAAATTATGTGCTTGTAGGATTATAACCTACACAAAGGGTTTTATTATTTCTATTTGCATAAACCTTTTGCATAGACTTAAACCATAGTTTATTTAACTGGGAAATTCCATGTCAACGTTCTTAAGTATTAAAACTGATAATGGTTCCTGCACTATTATAACTTACACTCATCATCTTCATATTCTTTGATTAAATTATCATATCTCTTGATAGTAATCCAATATTTAGAAGATACAAAAAAGACAGTGTTTCTTACTTCCTTAGAGACAGAATTTCACTCAGACAATTTGTCTTATTTTACTAATATTAAAACAAATTTCTTTCCTGCTTTTCCACTACCTTTTGTTTTCCTCATATTACTTTCTAAGTTTTGTTTTTAGGACTTTGTGTTTTGCTGGGTTTTAAGTCTCATGTAGGAGAAGAACTTTCTAGGAAAAAGAAAAAAAAGAAAACTGGGACACAAAATAAACACTTCTCAGCTGAACCACCCTCAGCAGACCAGCAAACTCCTCCCATAAACATTGTGATATATGACTGTACATGAAAATCAGATGGGCATGAGGAAGTGATTCCATTTGCCAAATGCAGTTTTGATCCATATGGCAAACAGCTGCTGCTCAGATGAGAAAACTTCTGAGAAGCTAATTTGTTAAATGCAAACAGAGGATCTTGCAGTCAAAGGTAAATACATCATAGCACCTTGCAGCTTTTATTTGCTCCCATCACCACTGATAATGCATAGTCTCCTGTGACATGCTTTTTCTTTTTTGAGACTAACCTGCAGGGCAGGCAGCAAATACTCAACACACAGCATCTGAGTGCGTGCCATGGCTGAAACATGCAATAAATAGGAAAACACTTCCTTGAAGTCAGCAAATTACCGCAGATGTTTTCGGGAATTGTGAGAATCCTGATCTTAAACAGAAGACCACTCACGAAATATATGTTTTGGGTTTGTGGTGTTACCACTGCCACTCAGCCCTTATCTATTTCTGCCTCAGTTTATCTAGGGGAAAACCTGCCAATTTATTTTATTATGAACAGTTGCAAGGGCTGTTAAAAATCCCACCTTCAACAACTGAGAATACCTATGTGAGCTGAGGTCCATGCTGTTTCGCTGCCTGCAGCTTTTGTAGCAAACCCTAAATTGTTTTCTGAGTCTATAGCAATGTTTTCAAACCTCTTAAGCAGTGCTTCCTTTCCTTGAACCAGCCATGTCATTCCACAGCTCTGCCTCATGGAGGGCCTGGCTGGACATGGCTAGGATCAAATTAATTTAATAAGGGGGGTGCTGAGGCAGAAGGCTTTGAGTTCTGCACTGAGATACCTTCCAGACATCTGAAACCACGAATCCAAGCCAATGAGTTTCATCTCTGGTCTCAGGACTTGAGTGTCCTCAACATCACAGACTTATGCTATATCTTCCTTGTGTAACTTTTATAAGCATATATAGAGAGCTAGCTTCTGCAGAGATTGGATTTACATAGCAACAGGTTGTCAGCAATATGATTTGAAAACAGCAACTACCCTGATTAGTATATGTTTCTCTCACTTTTTGCTTGTGACAATATTTGATGTGCAATTTTTCTCATCAATTTAAGATCACTTAGAGAGTTCATCCCTTTCATTATAAAATTCAATATTGGCATATGCTTTTTTTTCCACAGATGTGATGCAGATATCTGAATTTTAAGAAGTCATAGACTGGATAAAAAGATATTTCCTGCCAAATTGTCTTTGGAATACATCCATATGTATCCATAAAGGAGGGAGAAAATAGTAAGACTGAAGCCAAAAGGTTAGCTATAAGGTTTTCCAGTTCTAGTCTGAGCAAGGCAATATCTGAGAAAATGGCTGTGTATACTTATATGGGTATGTCAGTAATCATTGCTGTTCATTTTCCTTTTGGTACTTTTTTATAAAAAAAGATAAGGCAAGAGGATAAGATTAATTGTGATTAATTTTCATGTACCTATTTGTCAAGAATATTTAAAAGTCAAGTTAGATGCCTATTTAGTTTTGCTTACAATTATACTTCACAAATTGTTTGAATACATTCCTTTATCTTTCATTTTTCAACCAGATATAAATCTGAAGACTTTTAACCTTACAATGCAATATAATTTTGAAGAGGTTAAACTCAAAAGTGTTTGTAATTTTTGTCTGCTTTGAGACAATATTTTTCCATGTCTTTTCCTATTATGACTTTTTTAATTATATTTTTGTTTCTTTCAGCCTGTTTTAGTTTTGCTTTGCAAATAATGAAACACTTGCTTCATCATTTCAATTAACATCCATTCCATGTTAGGTACAAATCATATTCCCTTCTTTCCTTTGCTCCTATGCAGAAAATAACATCCAGGAAATTGGATCGGATCAGAGGAGTCATTCAGCCTTGCTCCCTAATCTGAATTACCAGGAACAGATTTTTATTCATATTACATTCACATCTACAGTTCAGTTTAGACACAACCTGTAAGAGTTCTGTATTTTTTGTAAAGTCTTTTCATCCTTCTAAATATTAGTGCTCCCTTAGAGTTTCTAAGTTGGGGTCAATGACTTCAAATCAGTTTTTATCTTTCCCTCTTCCTGTTGCTAATAGAGAACAGCAATAGCTCTCTGTCCTTCACCAGAAAAAAAAGGATTGGGTTTTTTCAAGCAATGTTCATAAAGCCTTGATTTAAGTACCTGATATTTCTCTGCTTCTGTATTTATGGCTGTTGAACTGTATGATATTTTTCTGAGATCCACATGTAAGTCTGGGCACGTTGTACTGTTGGATTTTGTTATATTCCTAACACAGTAGTGCTCTAAGCCATCACTCGTTCACTGACAATGTTTGTATTTAATCTGCTTCATGTTAAGAGTTCTCCTGAGACTATGTCAGAGCAAGTTCCAGACACACAGCAGCCTCACTTCTGCCAGATACCCAAATATCTGGGCTAGAAGGGGCTGCGATATGCTCCAGGTAGGTCATCAATGCAAACAATTAAGGAATGAGAACCTTTGGTAGTTAAAAAGTATAAAGTGACACTTAGCCTAGCTACACACAAAATATTCTAACTATTAAAAAGCTCTATGGAAACGTGTCTGCTTGGTATTCTGTAACCACTAATTAGAAATACTGAGCAATATTAGTTGCAAAGATTTATGGTGTCTCTAGCCTGACAGTTACCTTCACCACAATCTATTGTTGTCTTACTTTCACAAATCCATAATTTAATTGTAGTAAAATAAAAAGCTTCCTATCTGACACGATATCACAATGCTCTTTGGATATATGCACTATCTGGAAAATCAATGCAATATTTTCTGTTGGCACGCCATGATTAACTTTGATAAACTCATTGTGTATTATGTCATTTTTTGTTTATTGTAAAATCTTCAATTACACTTTCCCCAGGTGTTCCATATTACAAAGGTTAAACAATTGTTCCTCAGCCACCCAAGATCTCATTTTTCTTCCTTTAAATACAAATTTTGTGTTTTCTTGCTACATTCTGAGTATATTTTTTTGAAGGTCTGAAATGATGCTTTCCAGCACTCCTAAATTCAGCGTATCACTTCACAACACATGAACACAGAAACTGCCCAAAGACCTGCTGATAGAGAGACAAGAATTTTCAGAGGTGAATTAGAGAATCTGAACTTTTTTTAGAGAGGATTTTTTCCCCAATGATTTTAAAGGAGTGTAGGAAAACCAGGCTTCTGATTATTCTGTTTGTCTTTACACTCAGGAACAAGTATTTGGAAACAAATGCCCCTCTCTGCCCCTGGCAATCCCCCTGCCACGGTGCAGGATGTCATTCCAGCCCCTGGAGCTGTCAGTGCCTGGCCAGAGAGGCCAGAGGACACATCTCCAGCACTGCTACAACCTGTGCACAGCCCCTGTGAGCTGCTGTGCCAGCCTGGCCTCACCACAGCCCTGTCCACGTGGCCCAGACCAGTTATCCTGCTTATCCCTGGATCTAGTCCCCTCCTCCTGGCCAAAGTCCCAACATGACCACGGCTTCTTCTTGTCTCCAAGGAGGTGCCTGAAGCCTGAGGCTGGGAGTGCCTCAGGTGATCCCTGGCCCATCCATCTCCTTGTTCCAGCAGCTGCTCAGTTAAATGTTGGGCGCTGGTGCCACATTAGGTTGTCTCTTATCTTGATCCCTCACCGAACAGGAGCCAAACTTCCACATTTTAGACATTTTTAGAAGAGCCTTCTGCTCACCTGTTTTATTTTCCTTTATAAAGCCAAACTCAGCTTAGCTTTTCAAAATTTTCACTTTGTTCCTGAACTTTTTGACCTTTAAAGTAAAACTTCTCTAAATGATTGCTTGTTTTCCCATTCCAGATAAACTCCCTGTTTACTGCTAATATCCTTTTTATGAGATGGCTGTTTATCCACTTAGGCCTTTAAAAAGCTTTCTTAAAAGTTATTTTTTCTCTGTGCGAGATGTGAATCCCAGATAATTTTTGTATGTTTGACTTAGATAAATTCCAGTTGTGTTCCTTGATGAAGTTTTTGAGCTGTTTGGTCCAGCTAACTTCATTAATTAATTTTCTTAATTGTCAAAGTTTGTACTTTGGAAACAAAAACAAAAACAAATCCTTAGCTCCTGACCCATCATGCTGAAGTCATTTAGAGGGGAATGAGCCCAGGATGGTAAATACTTCCCCCTGTTTGCACAATGTATTTGCAAAGTGATTTATACTAGTCCAGTCAAAATGCAAGCACTTCTGTTGATATTGAGTTTAATTGGGCACAGTAATGACTAAAGGCTTTTAAAGGTCACTGCATCCAGATGTTCAGCTATTAGTCACCATCACCCAACAAACTTTCTAAATAAAGATAAATAAAGATAAAATAATGAAACACTGCAACCTTCAACTAAATTAGTGTCTAGGAATGGTAGGATTATATACTTCTGCTTTCTGGTCAGCTCTGTTCAGTTCCCTCAGAACACAAAACTTAACCAAAATTTTTTTTTTTCCTTATAAGGAACAATCTTTGCTTTATTTAGGCAAGTAGGCGTTACTTTCATGAGTAATGCAATTATAGTTTGAAACTTGCAGAGCTTACAATTCTGACTATTAACCCTTTGAATACTCAAAGTGTTCTGAACATTACAATGTGTGTAACTCCTTGTCTTTCAGCGACTCCTTGATGCTTCCACAGTCCAGTTTAGGTACTAATATTGAAAGTTGGGATTTTTAGGTTTCAAAAGTTCATAATTAATCCTAATGGAATGAAAGTTCATATTCATTACTTTGGTTAATTAATAGCTAATGTATTAATATTTTAAAATAAATTTTTACAGAGGTTGACTAAATAATTACTGGCAAGGAGTTTTTTATAAACTGATGGACTCTGATAAAATGTCATACTCTTACATCATATGTTCATATTTTAATCTAAAATAATTTTCCCAGTTTTTTTCTACTTTCTCCCTAAAGATGCACATGGACCTTTTAGATTTCCATAAGCTCTCTAAATTTCAGCTTATTTTATTAGTCAGGTTTTGAATGATCACAGAGAAATTTTAATCACTTATAAAGTATTGCAGGATTTAATCTTTGGGGAACTCAAAAAATTCCATTACAGTTGTTTTAATTTTAGGAGAGTTTAAAATGAAATTTTTTAAAATGTTAGTTCTCAGCCTCCTTTTGTAGACATAAGTTGGTGAAAATTATTCATTTAGACTGAATGGAAACCTAAGTAGGAGCTGAAGCTGCTGCTGAACAACCATTCATCATTGAATTCTGTACAAATGCTTTTCATCTGTAATTAGAATTCACATAATCAAATATTATGAGAAGGCAACATTTCATAGATTTTTTTTGCTTATCATGTCAGAACTTACAGAAATGCTATGAGAAACCTGTAATTTAATCAGACATATAACATGGAACATTCCTACACTGAAGGGGGAAAGCAATGCTATTGAATCTTCCTTTCAATCCGTTTTTACCATGTTTCATCCAAAGGCTGTGCTCCTTATTTATCAGCACTCTGCTTCCCCCAGCGAGATAAACAGCATTCTTTAAAAGATATATTGCCAGAATTTACAGTAGAATTCATTTGCTGAAGTGATAAATTTAGAGCTAAGACAGAATACAGTCTCATTTAATCTGAGAACATTGTCACAATTTATGTAATGGGCTGCTCTAAAGGTTAACAAGAAAACATCCTATCTCTTTTTTCAAATGTCAGCCAAATATTTTATAGATTTCTCTCCATCCTTTCTTGTAGCCCCTTTAGTTAAATTAGCACAGCTGTCTAAGAGATCAGATTTAAGGCTTTTCAATGTTCCCTTGATCTGAGAGTAGATGCCTCATGAGCATTGCCAGGCAAAAGGTAAAGTGGTCAAGTGAAGCACATTATTTTCTGAGCATATTTTCTAAGAACATTGTAAGAACAGGAACAGAATTGATAGGTGGGTAGGTAGGGACACACTCTCTATGAAGAGACTTTTAAAATCCTGGAAACAAGTTTACAGTGTCCAAAAGCAGATCCAGGTAAAATACACTGGGTAAATGCTCTCCTTTATTTATAGAAATAGCTAGTGGTATTTTGGTTTGTTAAAAACTCAGCAAAAATAAAATTAACAGGATGACTAAAATTCGACATAGATATTGAATGGCAATGAGTATAATTTACAAAAGAAATGTTTGTGACTTTGGGGAACTCAGATGAAAATTTGACCTCTGGGCACACAGCAAGGAACCATTCTCTTGTTATTTTACCTTTGCTGGCTGTAGAAGGAAAACTTTCTAAAATTACTCTTGTTCTGTAAAATGCAATCCAGTGTGGTGCTTTGGGCATGATGATCAAAGGTTGTCTGTCTTCTGGTGCCTCCACAAATGAGACCCTCTGGCCATAGACAGCTTCACCAATCCATTGAAAACAACCAACCACTGAAATAAGGGAGGACAAATTTTCTTTCCTTGAGCTTATTTCCCATAAAAACTAGCTGTACTCAAATTGGCTGTGTGGCTCAAGGAACAAATCTGAGTAGGAAATAAGGCTTCTTGACTGTCTGGCCTCTAGTGCTAATGCACCAAGTGAAATTAAATAAAGCTAATATGAGCACTGCTGACACCACCTCTTGCAGGTAGAAAGGTAATCTGTCCTCAAATATTTGACCTTTAAACAGAAGAGGAGCAGCATAAGTTTCAAAGAAAATATTATCCTCATCCTACCCCCCAAAGAAGAGATGGAGTATTTCTCAACACCTTTTTCCATGCAAAGACCCTCAATACATGGACCAACAATGTTCTTGGTTCAGCCCTAGTCCTGAAAGGGAGGGGTCAGGGAGTCATCACATAAAAACCTTTCTGTGCCAAGTCTTCCTATGGAAAACAAGTCAACATAGATGTGACGTGTACATGTACATATTCAAAACAAAGAGATGTATTTTCTATGTTGTCATGGCTAATCCTTGTTTGGTGAACACATACTAGCATGTGGAAGGACTGGAACAAATAAATAAGTCATTCAGTCTTTGAACTGACAGACCATAACATTTTTTAATATGTCACAGATATAGAGCAGAAGACTCCTTAAGATTTTACAGAGGACTTTGTAGGATCTAAGGTTTACTCATCAATTTTCACCTGATCAGAGCAATTCAAGGACCAAGAGATTGTCAATATATTAAAAAATATACACTCTTTAGTGTTTCAGTTTTTATTTTGTAATACTGTCCCTGTTGAATCATCTGTAAGGATTTCATCTTTAAGGATGACAACCAGTAAAAGTATTTTTATAAATTATTGATATAGGCACAGAAATGTTTTATATTTATACAACATAAGAACTTTATGAATATGAAATTATCATACTAAGTCAATGGGAAGAAATCAATATCATAGAGTTAGAGCAGAAACACAGGACATCTTAGAGGTACATACTGAAGCACCTACTACAGATAAAGCAGTTAAAAGTGTTATTCTACATTACTGCGGTTGGCATGAGTCAAAATAAATGGAACCTACTTTACTAGGAATTGTCATCAGTTTCCCATTTGTGCTGTAAAATTAGCAACTCCAGCATTGTTGGGAATAGGGAGGAGAAGGCACACTACAGTTTAAAGTTTTCTGAGTTTTAAAAATGTTTTTTCAAACACTTGGTGTTTTACTACATTAGTTCAAGCATTGTGAAACATCCCATCCACCCTTGTAATTAAGCTACTGTTTATTTGTTTTTATGGATTTTAAATTAAAACCATGATTTTTCCTACCTAAAGGGAAGCCAGGGTTGAGCAAACATCAAGAAAATCATAAAAGAGAAACTTCTGTATGATGTTGCTTGTTTTTTCCTATAAAATATAAAGGGTGAAATCCAAGCCTATTGAAGTCATTGGGAGATTTGTAATTGGCTTTGAAAGGCCAAGATTTCACCCTTAAGAAACAAGGCTAAATTTTCCAAAAGTAGTCTCTGATTTGGAGTGCTTGTATGTGCCTGCTTGATCCTTTGGCTGTGCTGAGTTTTAATGCTCTAGAACTCAGACTTGCTGATGCTCAGCACTTCTAAAATAGGCTCTCACTTGTCTTAATTTGGATGCTTAAATCATCACTACAGCAGGAATTAAAAGCTGCCTTTGGAAATCTTTAGCCTACTTCTTTAAAACAAGGTTCAAAAAAACATACTGTGCATATCAGAAACTTTGTTATTGCTATTAAAGTCAGCTGTGCGGACAAATTGAGAGCAGAAGTGAAAATTGGCAAGAGATATGATCATGCAAATAGCAGTTTTTCAGTGTTGCCCTGCTTTTTGTAACCCTGTTTCACTGGACATGTTGGAAAAGGGGGAACAGCTAGAAGGATATTTCCATCAAATTCTATTAAGAGATAAGAAGAGTCTGAAACTAAAGAAAACAGAAGTGACATATTTACAGCCATTGCAATAGAGAGGTAGAGAGGATGGATTTGTTTAAAGGGCACATTTAAATTTGGCAGTTTCATATTGTTTAAACAGTTTTCTCATCACAACCTGGTTGATTTTCTCCTTCCTGAGCTCATATGCATACCATGTTGCCATCAATCATTATCACCTATAAGGAGAATCATATGCAATTGGAAATTAAAAATGCTTAGACACTGTGGGTTGAATTTTTGAAGGTGTTCCACAAGTGATATATAATTATCTTTGCTTTGCTGTCTCCAGCAGGTGTTATGAGTTTTTCTTATATTTCCTCCTTCGCTATAAATGCAGGGCACAGCAGATGAGAAAAAGGGAGAATTTTTAAAGAAGGAACAAAAGAGAAAGAAAGTTCACAATGTGCCTGACTTCTTACTGGGATAGATTTAAATGAAGAAATTTGGCATGTCTCCATATCACTGGAAGCAGAAAAGATCCAGGACTGCTCAACTATCTTTTTCTTCTGCTGGCAGGATGGAGTGTTTGGAAATCAAGACATAGCCAATGTTGGTCATTGTTATTTTGCACTGTGTGAAATATCTACCCATGAGGATGAAACATACTTGACTTCAAATCCAACTCCTTCCTTTTTGCTACGTGAAAAAAGACACAGGCCACATACTGGGATAGGTATGATAATGACCAGGATAGTTGTAGGGCACCAGATCCATGGGAAAACAAGGATTTATGTGGTTAGCATAACTTTTGATTCCTTCCCTCATACAACTAAGATGTAAGTGCAAGTCTAGAGAAAAGCTTAAATTCACATCTTCAGTGCCTTAGCAGATGGGACTACTAACTTTCCTACCCAGTCTTTACTACATTCCTATTCTGCACCCCAAATGCAAAGAAAGGGTGTTTCTGGTAAATGAAATTAGATAAATTGCTGGCATTTCAGATACAGAATAGTTCTAGGAGAAAAAAATATACATGTTGTGGATGGCCTGACTTGATGAGTGATTCTTCTCATGTATTTTTTTAGTAGACCAGAAGTATTGTTCTGGAAAAGAAAACAACAATATGCCTAAGCTGATGTCTCTTTTCTTTTCTGAAACACACTGAAAAAATTAGGTTCAAAATTATTTCAGTTAAAATGTTGACTGTTAATTTTAGCTTAATAAAACATTCTCTTGAATATATAACTTCTAGTCTCAAAGTATAAGTGTTCTTAGTTCTGAAAGGCAAGATTTTATTGACTAGCATGAAAATGCATACACATATACTTTTTATCCCACGTTGAAATTTGCCAGATCTTTTGTATTTTTTACAAGAAGGTCAGACCAAGAAATACTGGTGGTTAAAATTTTCAACATGACATGGAATTAGTAGAGGCTGCACTGCAATGTACAGTCTTGCTCCAGACAAAACCAGATAGATGCCTTGAAAATTTCTTGATGAGCACTGTTGGGACTCATGTTCTTGTTTGTATGTTTGTTTCTTTGTTTGTTTGAGTTTTTGTTCTAATTAACTTGTTTAGGGCATTATTATTTCTCCAGTTTGTTTCACACAGTATTAAATATACTTGCAAAGAACAAAATTAATCTGGGAGATAATAAAACAGTGTCTTTTCAGTAGACTTTTAAGCAAAGGAAGTAAATCTTACTATTAGTTCCGAATTCATTCATCACTAATATTTGTATTTCAGGAATATAGAAGATATAAAGACCCTGTGAAGACACTACCAAAACTTTTTTGTTGCACAATATCCATTTTTACACAATATAATGAATAAAAACCAGTTTGAAATGTCCTTATCTTACAATTCTTTTATATCTGTTGCATATTACTGGAATTTCCAAAAGTAAATTCTAACTTATTTTCCCCTGAAAATGTAGAGATATTTTTGGCTCTTTTTAATTGAAAAATGCTTTCCAGTGTGCACTACAGGAATATGTAGACCTTGTGTCTAATCTGAAAAGTCATAATCTGTCCAGTCAAATGCATGCAGCTACAGCATGCTCTTGTGCTTAAGAGAAATGCTATGTAAGATCATTAAAAATGTCTGCAAGTTAAAAGACAACAAAATTGGACCCAGTCACATTGCTTACTCTGATACATTGGTGTCAGAATGAACAAAGCTTCTACAACAAATCCCCCATATTACTGCAAACCCTGGATGAAAATGAAATAAGAAGAGGAATTTTTAAAAGCAACAAAAACATGAGCCTGCAAGGCATCTGTTAAAGAAAATATTTTATTCAATCACATAGGGTATTATCTATATCCTGATTGCTGTGTATGTCTGTCTGTCTGTCTGTATATGTTTTATTAAGGAACTTTCAAAGGAAAACAGGTAGCAATGTTCAAATAATGCTGACTTCTCCTTCAACTCCTTTGAAAACCCAAAGGAGTTGTGCAATCTGCTACCCTCATTAGCCTGCTAATTAGCTCTGTTGAAGACAGACAGGAATGCTGTACTGGTTTTCCTTAAAGGTATGAGAAGATGACATATTTGTGACTACATTCATGTCACCAGAAAGGGTTTTCCAACTCAGTTATCTTACTGATTGGCCAAACAAAAAATGTGTCAGCAGTTCATGTCCCAAAAGAGACATAATGTTATGGTTGAACTTTTTTAACATCTTCATCCCAAAATTTGAACAACTGGACCAAATTCCAGCCTTTATTATACTGTGGCATATTTAATAAAGGTAAACTCCTTGTTCAATAAGGAATTATCAAGCAGATCATGGGTCATTCAAATATCTCTGTGTCAGAAATATATAAATATAGTCACATGTTGGATCTTAAGGACAACTGTGATGATTTGAGGAATAATAACTTTAGAAAATGGATAAGCAAAATGACATTAATATTTGTACCAACACTGTGTAAGAGTGGAAGAAGTCAAAATTTATTTTTGATCCATACTTGCAGGTGGTTGGAGTTGGAAAATGGTTATTATGGAGATAGACTATGGACAGCATTTCACTGGCATCTTATTCTTTTATTTGTAAAAACATAGATAGGCAGATATTCTCCTGAGACCACTAATTATATTTGTAACTGCATTATTAACAATAAAATGAAATAATTCACCATGTCAACAATTCTTGTGTGTGAAGATTCATTTTTTTTTTCATTTGATATCTGATTTCAATATTGGAGTTTTAATTAATGATGATCTTGCATCATCACATAAACAGCACTAACAAAACCAATTGATTAGTAAAGTAAAATACTTGAACTAAGCTTAAAATGGCACTAAAATGCACATTCTTACTTTGGGCTATGCAAATTGATTTTCTTATGTCTGTTTAAAAAAAAAAAAGTCAATGCTAGGACTATATTTGGAGTTATAATTATAGAGAAATAATGGTGCCTCACTTTTAATAGTACAGTTTCACTATATGTAAGGAAATAGGCCTTTTTTGTGCAGTGGGGTCAAAAAGATATCTGCAGTTGAATAATATTAATTAATAGAGCTATTGGCTGCATATTCTTAACAGCAGAAGGAGTCTAGACTTGCTTTGAAGCTCAGCTATTCTAATTAAACATTATATTCTAGCCTGTTGGTAAATTTCCACTCTAAACTTTGTTTCTCAGCCAAAAAATTCTTCCTAGGCAAGATATTTATTTGATTAATATTTATTTGTATACTCTATGGTTTGATCTGAAAACAGCCTCAGTTACAATAGCTGTGAAAAAGTATCACAACATCTAGCTGTAAGATGTTCGTAGACAATGTTGCTTGATTTTGACATCAGTCTTCATTTTTCCAGGTAAGTCATGGTGTGCTATATCTGAGTGAAACTGAAGTGGTATTTCGCTTTCTGATTATTTTTCCTTTTTCAGTGATTGTGCCACTATTTTATTGTGAGAACGTAAAGATGAGCAGAAATCATAGAGGCAGATGGAGAACCAGTAAGGCCACCCAGTAAAAAAAAACAACAACAAATAAACAGAGAAATAAAAGTAACAGGATTTGGGATGCCCCTTTACCCTTTAACTTTCCCTATTACTTGATATCTCGTGAATCATCTCTGTGAGGCACACAAGTGATGTCAGATGAGAATGTTCCGTCACTTTTTTTACAAAGGGGACAACAAAAGAAGACAGTCACATTTCATATTGAAATTTGGAAAATACTGCAGAGCTGATCTGAAATGAAACAATAAAATGGTACAACAAAAATCAATAAACGTATTTTTTTCACAAGAAGAAGTACCAAAGGATATTCATGTTCTAATTTCCCTTGGTGGCATTTTCCTTTCCTTTTTCATGCAAACTATGAGATTATTGTAATTGGATTTGGTTTAGAAAAGTTTTACACACAATTGCTGAATACAAGAGAAAAGAATTAACCAGAGGTCTAATTTTGGCCTAATGTTTAAGCACGTCAGCAGTTCCATAAAAATTCACTTTGAATCTAGTGTATAAGTTGGATAGACAAGTCAGGCACTGAAGTCTTGGAGACAGAAGGGCTGAACTTCCTTTCCTGCCGATGTATCTGCTGCCAACATTATACAGTCCTACACAGATCTCTGATCTCATTACCTGGCTTTGCTCTTGTTGAGTCCTACTCTCATTTAGTCCTACTAAATGCTGCAAGCATATTTTCACATAGTAGCATCATTGAACTCCATATACAAGACTCTGGACATTAACTAAAAGTGCCCTAAAAGTGCCTACTAATACTATTTAGTCCTTCTGTCATGTTCCATGTTTTCATATAAACTTTAGTTCTATCAAAAACCAGTAATCTGGGTATTAAGTGAAAGAAGTACTCCGTGTACTCCTCCACTAATAATGTACCTCTTCAGAACAATTAACAGTTGGTACTACTACTTGTTGAAGATAAAAATAGAACCACTAAATTTGTGTTCCTCTCCCCATGTTCTTTCCTTGTGTGCATTTTAAAATTCAATATTTTTGATTCTGTTCCCCAAAACAAACTACATAGGGCATTGATATTTTTAGACTGAGTTTACATTACAGTAAATAATTTCAAGGATTTTCAAATCCAAAAGGGAGAGATACTTGAAATCATTTAGGCCAAAAAACACCTTCTACATAATTAATTATTAAATGTAGACCAAGTATAGAGATACATCAAAACTAAGACAAAAACTCAAACAGCAAAGATACAGTTTTGTTTGTGAAAAAATTGCCCTCCCAGACCTTGTGGGGCCTTTTCTTTCTGCCCAAAGTTCTCAGAGGTCCTAATATTACAGATGCAGATTACTTTCTTGGTGGTGAATAAATTCCAGAAACACTTGCATCTACATGTGCTAAAAATTAGCTCAGATGAAGACTTTAAAAGTTAGGTGAGGCCAAGCCTATCAATCAGTCCTTGAGATGAAAGAACCAGCAGATGAAACAGCAGTGGGGAAAAAAAAAAAAGAAAAAAGCAAGGTCACTTTTCACTCTGTTCCTTTCAATCCTGCAAATGTGATTGTAAAAGAGTTTTCTCTTTCCAGAAAAGTTGTTCATTTCTCTTTCAGCAGAAATCTCTTTGGCCTTTCAGATACATTTCTGGCTTTCTGTCAAAGGCAGCAAGGAAAACAAGATTTCTATACATCAAGTTCACATCTCCTTAATTCTATCATTTTCACCTTCCCAGATTGTTCTCTTAATGTTATTGTGTCTTCAAGAGTTTGTATGGTGCTCTCTCTTTTCCATCTGCTGAACAAGTGGCCCTTTTCTTCTTTCTCACCATCCTTGAGCAAGTATTCTTGTTTTTCTTCCTTAATATATTAATTCTTCACTTTTCACTTACCTCCCAGAACAAATAAGTTTAGGTGATTTTGCAGAAGAATAGAGATGACATGGAAAGGAACATATAGATTTCTGATTTTGATCCAGCAGATCAGCTAAAAAATTAAAGCCCTTCCTTTAAATGCTGTGGTAAATTGGCCTGAGATTTCAATCATCTGTTTTCAAATAAGATGAAGAACAACTGGAAAGGACAGAGAAATGCTTGTAGCTTCCAACAACTGACCTATTGTCTTTTTGGTGGCATTATCCTGTAAAAAGATCCTGGTTCAAGGTCTGGTTTAGAATTTGAAAATTGCTGTTCTCTAACTAATTTAGGAGTCTCAAGTTTATCATTATTTGTAAATTTACAGCTGTTCCATCCATCATCAACTTGCTAATAGGCAGTTGTGCAACTCTCAGGAGCCTGTCATAAGAAATAGGAGCAGTAGGTACAGCTGGATTCCTTTTCCACCTCAGGAGCTTCTTAACAACATTCTCAGATGTGTAAATGATCCATTAGTAACCAGAGGGAATTGCTACAAGCATAAAAAGCTACCAGCACGGAATGAGATGAACCTTTCACAATGTGATGAGAAACTGCTGGAAAAGAGAAACCCTGTACACCGAATCAATACTGCACAGGTCTGCAGGAGCGAATTTGGAAACAATTATCAAAGACAATTATCAAAAAACACTGAACTTTGATGAAGGTCTGTTCTCTTGTATGAGAAGTTTCATGGGTTTTGTCTTATCTCTGTTTTTAATTCTAAATCTTGGAGTCCTTTAGACATCTCAGTTGTTGCTTTCACTGCAGAATAAACATTCAATCCAGCACATGAGCCATGGTAGCTTCCCTCTGAATTTCTTTTTCTGGCCTGGCTCAAAGCCTATTTGATCTTCCTGTTGTCCTTAATGCATTTAGTCATTTCCCTTCTTCTTGGCAGCCAGCCTCTCCCTGGTCACCACGATTGCTCTTCACTGCTCATTTCTCTAACTGCTCTCTCAGCAGCCCCACTGGCAGCTCTATTTCCTCATTATCAACCATTACACCAGGACTCCCCATTTTCAATGTTTACTTCTTTATTTATTTATATGGAATTTTGTCTGCCATGCCTAGACTAACTACTTAGAATTCACGGGCTACAGAGTGTTCAGAATTATGATCTCATTCATACTCTGCTCCTGTAGAACATCTCATCTTGAATAATTTTTCCATGAAGTCCAGTGTAATCAAAGCAAGTTTTGTACACTTCTTCCTTAAATAACCACATCCCTCTAAATGTTCTACAATGACCATTTCCTCTAATGCATCCATAATGTAATTCCAACATTTCTTCTTGCCTTCCAGTCACGATCCAGCCATTACCACCCTCTTTTTCAAAGTGTTCATTCCTTGACAATTTCCTATAATTTCTTACACTTTTTTCCCCCATGCTTGCTTCCTGAGTTCATAGACACATTTTTAGAAAATCAGACTTACCAAAGAAAAGAAGAGGAAAAACCAGGACCATTTAATATGTTCTTCTCCTGAGTAATTGTATGACCTCATTGTCATGCTTTCCTCTCTCCTCATGACTTTCTGGCTTGTGATACACTGAGTATGAATGACATAATCTTTAAATTTTGGGGTTTTGGTGGGAATCCTATAAATCTGACCACCTAAAAGATAAAAATGATAAAAACAATTTTTCTGGTTTTAATATTAAAAGACAAAACTAGTTTTAGAGACTCATATGAAAGTTAAGAATTAATAGGTAGAATTGATGGTTGAAGTTACGCTGGTGCTATGGGACTGGGATTCATTTGCAGAGTCATCTTAAACAGTTATAAATTCTTAAGGACAGTCACCAAAATACAAAAAAACTCTCTTTTTTTTTTTTTTTTCTTTTTTTTCCTTTTTTGAGAAGACACAGACATAGTCAGATCATATCACTTGATCTTGTCTGGTTGTTATTCTGGCTGGTTGCAATACCCAAGACTGCACTTTCACTTCCTAAACATTCTTCCACGGGCAGAAATCTGTTGATGACTCAACATCACCTCCAGAAACTACAACTATTGTTCTCTGAGGGGTTTAGTTCCTATTCTTTTTCTTTTGGTTAGAAAACTGCAATGTGTTTTTAATCTCTATGTCTAACTGATCCAACAACAATGTTAACAAATATTGCTTTCCAAGCATGAAGTGTAAACATCTCTGATAAAAGAATTTTTTGGTATCTAGAGCGTTTCAAGTGGCATTGTTTTACAACTCTCCACATTTTTGATTGTTCTTTTATTTATGGAGTAAATCAATTACAGAGGCAGCTTTAGCACCAAGTAAATATATGCAATGCTAGAAATCTAGGTGTGATTGACTTGACTAAATGTTAGTGACTGCTTCCAAACTAGGTAGCAAGGCCCCTGCCACAGTCAGTGCAAAGCATTCATGTCACTATTAAGTTCATCATAAGTTAGGTATCTAAAAAAGATCAAAGAAATGTGCCCTTTCCCCTCTGTTTATAAAAGAGGTGTGGGGGCATTATTTCTGATTTAGATAGCTGTAATAAACCCATGCAAATTTTACTGATAAAAATCTTATCTTTATGATTTAACACTTTATTGGCATTGTGGGCCCAACTGTTGATGAGCAACAATTCCACAGATGTAGGTAACTGTAACTTTCTCTGAGACCTGATTTTCTGAATAAAGGGCTTTCAAGAAA
Source organism: Ammospiza nelsoni (assembly GCF_027579445.1). Classification (NCBI taxonomy): domain Eukaryota; kingdom Metazoa; phylum Chordata; class Aves; order Passeriformes; family Passerellidae; genus Ammospiza; species Ammospiza nelsoni. Next base: position 10,595,005 of record NC_080637.1, on the reverse strand, counting down.
ACCAGATGACAGATCAAATGAAAGAAGAGCAGTCATGCTTTAACTTCACTTTGCCCCAAATTCACTTTGTAATTATGACATAAAACACAACCAGGCCATGAACAAGTGTCCAAAAGCCACTGTCAAGCAGCCACGGGACAATTGTTTCCTGACTCAGAGGACACAGGGAGAGCTAGATGTACCTGTTTCCCTTTTCTTTATAAAACCTGGCTTTCTGCTTCACAACCCAGTATCACTACTGACTCAGATCTCAGAAATATCTGCTATCCAGGCAGGAGGACTTATTTTGATCTCTCATCTGTAAGTAATTCCCAAAGATGAATTCACAATAGTCATATAAGCATGAATCATAAGTGATTGTGTCATTCAGTGATGAGTTACATTCTATATGTTCGACCAGAACCCAAGTAACCCCTGAAATGGAATGAAATAATTGCTTATAGAAGAATACAAACACATTCTTGTGGTAGGTCTTGCTGGAATGATGTCCAGGTTGCCTGGAAGAGCAGTATTGGCTGAAAGATAAGACAAACTTTCTTCATCAATTATCATGGAAAGCCTACCTATTGTAGACTCTAAAAGCTGGAAACTACCAACAAAACTTCTAGAGGTGATTTGCCACGGCACATGCTTAAATCCCTTATCTTTAAATCCCTAAAATATTTATATGTTCTGCTTTTCTTTCCATCTCTACATTCACCTTGACATCACATATAGTGGTGATTTAATGTAGATGCAGCTTGAGTTGAAAATACAGTAAATCATGTTACTGTTCTGAAACTTGTTCAAAAAAGCATGTCTGTTTCTCAGACTTAGGGGATTTTTTAAAGAATTTGAAAGGACCTTCTTCTTTGCCATGGTTTATTTCATTCATTTTACCAGAATAGTGGGGTTAATGATGTCGTCTTGAAATGGGGAACAGATGGAGATAAGCTGTCCATGCCATGGCAAAAAAAAAAAAAAAAGGAAATTAAGTCAAGTAGGTGGTTCAGTTGTTGTAAAAGTAAACAGCCTAATTTGCCTCTTATAGCTGCATGAGAACCATCCAGCTTCACAAATGATTCTTTCACTAAATGAAATTAAGTGTAAGAAAGCTAATCAATTCCATCAATGCAGTGGAAAAGAGAAGAGGATTTTGAGTGCAAATCCATGAAAAAGGTCATATTACACAAAATTGAAGGAATTCTGCCTATGATGCTAAGTAGCTTGATTTTCAGATTTCAGATACATAGGTAGTTCTAAATGCTCTTGTTTTCAAAGTCTGCATACCAGCTTTTTTGCTGTTTCTCAAGTCTCAATTTTTAAAGCTTGCAGTTCTGAAAACTCAGTGAAGTCCTGAATATGAGTCTCAGAATCTAGTTCTAGACATCTGGTTTTGAAAATGTTGGTTCAAAACATCATGTTTTTGATTGATATCTAGCTCACAGGGAGATTCATTTGACAACACAACACTCTCTGAAGGTCCTGTACAATTTTCAAACAGCAAAACATGTTTTCAAAATTAGCTTAGTAATTGGGCACATAATTTCCATTTAAATGAATATGAGTGGGATGTCCAAATGATGTGGCATAGAGTTGCAGGGCACTTATTTTCTTGGTCTCTTTTATTACAGGCAAGAATATCATACAGTTCTATCCATCAACATAATAAAAATAGGCACATTTCATGTCACCACCATCTCATTAAAGTTATCATAAAATCTCACCGTACCAGCAGATGAAAACTTACTTTTCATGCCTAACCTGGCCATTTCATATTCACCTGTTCTGTGTTCTGTCCACTTCTCTTTATAACATGATCCTGCTCTGATGATATGCTTAAATAAGAGCATCTATTTGGACGTAATGAGAGAAATTATAGACAAATTTAAAAAATATTTCTCTAAACCACCAATTTTAGGGGCCTCAGTCCTTTGTTGGAAACACAGTGACTGTGGTAGCTAGAAGATTGTTTTCCAGAAAAAAAGAGTATGAGTGAAGATTTTTAAAAAACCCTATGTCCATTGTTTAAACAAAATCCAATTTATTCTTCCATCTAAAGCACAATATCCTCATGGAACAAAAAGCAAAGCCCTTCTTCAGGCATCACCTACATTACTAGTGATTCTTCAGATTAAGCAAGCTCTGTGCCATTGTTTGGGGCCATTTCGACATCTAGTTTTGTATTCCTAAAGGGAACAAGCAAACTTGATTCTTGAAAACACTCATTTCACTCATTTCATTATGACTTGAGTCATAATCACTCAAGTCACACTTCCGACCCTCCACAGTGAAATGCTTTATACTCCATGTGGGTATTCAAGAGGGAGAGCTGGAGAATATATGGCACATTTTGTGTTAGATTTGGGAAATGCTTGAACTACCTTTTACACTTGGCATTATGACTCCCTTAAGATGATTTTTTTAGTAATTCTGATTCATTTAAGCAAGGATACTTTTGAAACCAGGTGATCTATTAAAAGATCTGTCAGGTAAACACCATCTTCACTTCAGTCTTTAAAAAGGGTAGAAAATTCAAAAATAGTTACTTTTCTGTAAGTTTTGTGAAATTTTGAGTGCATTTGGAAGGAAGAGAAGGAGATAATCCTTGTGAAAGAAAGACAGACAGAAATTAGCTGTTCCCCAATCCTTGTGGAAGGAGCTGTAGGTCTGGGTATGCAGAGAATCATCAAGCAGGGCTGGCCAGATGTGCCTGTCTGTGGGTCAGAAGTTACCCCTCTGTGGAGGTAAGACTAGGGCAGCCTGTGCTGGGGGTCGGATAAACCCCCTCCATGTGCCTCTTGAATGATTGGGGCCTCCATATTCCATATAAATGGTATCATTCCTGTCCCGGGGAACAATGTAAATCCCTCTAGTGCTTTATGAAGCAAGAAAAGAATTCTGCTTTGAGGCTGAAATATACTAATCCCTCCTACTAATGATCCCTAGGTAGATTAGATGATCTAATGGTATTTCCCATTCTTAAATAATAGGATTTACATGAAGCAACTGTTTGGGCCTGGGTTAGTCACTGGTGTTATCATTAACTAAAGACAAAATAAAAGTCTCAAGGATTCAGGAAATACCTAACTTTTGAATTACTCGGAGATGGACTATTCAGGTTATGAATATATTCAAGAACCCAAAGTACCTCAAGAATTTTCCACATATAGGTGTTTTAAAATTACACTTGATTTTTCCATTTTCAGTAGTTTTGCTCATTATTGTATAATTAGATGAAAGACCCCTTATGTATAGACATTGAACTACCACTGATAGTCCCAGAAAGCTTGCTGCCTTATGGTATTCTTATAGGCTGACACCCTGTAAATAGCTAAGAAAAGTAACCCTATTCCCTAATGAGTCCTTTTCAAATAAGAAACTGTGGAGGGATGTCTCACAAATGTGGAATCCAGGGAAATAATCTTCATGTTAATGATAATATCAGTATCAGCAATAGGTTATTTTCTCAATATGGTTTTCATACTATGATAAAGACTGAAAACTGCTCATTTAAGAAAAGAAATCTTTTCAGAATATATTATCTTAGAGAAATACAATAGCTACTTCTGCCAGTTTACCTTTTGAAATATAAAGGAAAATTTGAAACCATACCTCTACTTGTTCCCTCTCCAGTTTACAAGTGATCCCAGCTTTCAAGGTTTCATATTCTACAGCAAGAAACAATTTCTCAGAAGTGTCTATCATATCCATATCGATCCAAAACAAAAAAGATCCTTTGACATGATATAAAGATAATTATGCTTGCCAAGTTTGAATTTGGTTTACATAATTAGGACATTTTTAAAATGTAGCCTTTCACACCATTGTGTGGCATGAAAAACAAAGAAAGCAGATTTCACTATATTGAACTGAGTTATCATTCAGATAAAAATACTAAGGAAACTCACCGGAAACATTCCTCTGTGTGGTCACATCACTGACGTCAATCCAGAATTTCTGAGTATTTTGAGAACAGATGTCAGTTTTCAAATGTTTTGTATTATTTATAAGTTGGCTTTTGACCTGAGTAATGTGATAGCTGTACTTTGGCTGTAAATACAATTGCTTATGACTAAACAACTGCAAATTTCCAGCTCTGAAACATGTTGACTTTGGGAAATGCATGACAAAAAAAAAAAAAAGGAATAGACCAAAGTTATTTTTTTAATAACTCTTTTTAATCAATGTGATGATAAGTATGACTAGATATGCTGAGATATAATGAATGAAATCTCGGAGATTTCTTATTTTACCTTACATATTTAAGTTCTCAGAAATCTGATCAGTATGCATTGAAAAAACCAAACCAAAAAACTCAACAAAACTCCAAAACTTCAAACCTGAAATGAAGTGATCCAGTCTGGAAAAGTCATTCTCTAAACACTGTCTTGGACAGCTGAAGCAATGCTGCTTTCCTGTCACTTTCAGGTGAAATGTCCTTTTCCAAAGATTTTAATGGAGTATTTAGTTGGCATAGAAAGTTGCCACAGCAGAAGGGTCTGTGACCAGTCAAGGGCTCTGGATCAGAGTCACAAAGATTAACTGAAACATATCAGTCCCATTTTGTAGACTTGCAAGGCAAAATATGGATTAAAGTGAGGGACAAAGTTCAAAACTGATGTAAAGACATTCAGCACTCATCAGTGCCAAAATCTGAATGGATCAAAATTGGCCTAACTCCACACCTGCCGTCTCAAAATCAAGCGGTTCTGAAAATTTACTATCATAATTTTATGTTAAGGTCTAAGTGATGCTGACACCCTCTACCAGCTGTCAGTCTTTAAGAACAGAATTGCTCAGTGCTTTCCTCTATTTTGTGCCTTTGACCCTTGGGATGCATTATCTGTTCTTAGATTTGATGCTGCAGATGAGAAAACTGCCTCCTGAGCTCATTTGCCTTACAGTCATTATAGCAGCTCTGAAGATTTGTATGGATGGGAACAAAACAGTGAGTGAATTTGCACCCTCCTGCTGAGATATTGCTTTTCCACAGTAGACTTGGCTCTTACAAAAATTTTATCCTGGAAGATGATGAATCTGTTGGTTTTGGAAGTCCTTTGATGTCTTTCTTTTTTCTTTCTTCAGTGACTTCACAAGGGACTATCAGAGAAATGAACCAAATGTTTGTTGAGAAAAGACATTATTCTTAAAGCAATTGCATATCTAGATTAAATGCTCTAAATACAATTAGTAGATCTACTACAAATATTTCAGTGAAAAAGTTTTTTTTTGGAAATAGCTATTTCAAGAAAATATGTCCATGGACCTATGCTTTACATTTTTTTTTTTAATTTTCTTTTAGTGGGTGGTTATTTTGTTTCCTATTGAAAGAAAACAAAGCAGAAAGGCACAAAACCCGAAACCAGATAAATCAATAGGAAATGAATAGGAAAATCTTCATACATCTGGTTTAAATGTGTTCACACAGACTTGGAGAGATTTTCTGTCTCTTTCTTTTCCCAGAGACAATTCTCTTTGTGTCAGTTCCACTTTAGGAAGAAAAGTGAAGGAGTAGATATTCCTAAACTCAAATAGATATTGATAGGACTGATAGCTTGAGGATTGCTCCAGGCTATGGAATAATATAATTCACTGAGAGCATCAGCTCATTTTAGTTCGAACCCTAATTCCAAACCCACCATACACTGAAGATTATTTACTCTGGTAAATTCTGCAGGACCTGAAACTCTTGAGAACACAGAGGACCCAGGGTAATTCCAAAGTATCCTGAATACTTTGCACTGTGTCCTTGTTGTGTTAAATGCCTGAACCACTGCATGAGAGACCAACACTTGATGGAGGCACAGAGACTACACATACACCAGACCATGCATAGGCAGGGAGCAGTTGGAAATTCAGGCTTTGTACTAAAGAGAAGCTACTTCAGGACAAAACTGATTGTTAAAGGTGTTATAGAGGTGGAATGTAGGGGTTATTTGCCTGAATTTTGTCCTTGGTTCATGTTAGGTTGTGAACTTCCCTTAACTGTGTATCCACAGGGTCTCCCTCTCACAGAAAAGAGACATCTATAAATTATGAGTTATATATCAGCAGCTCCATTAATGGAACTCTTTATAACAGAATTCATAGGAAACAATAAGGGGAAAGTTCAGTGCTGTTTTGTTTTGTTTTGTTTTGTTTGGAAGTTTTTGGTTGCTTTTGGAAGCTACAGCTGGTCTTCACAAAAGCTGCTAGGAAGTGTTAAAGGTAAAAAAGAATTAGAGAGCTAAAAGCTTGGAGTGCCATTTGGACCTTACTTCAGTAGAAATGTTGTCTTATTTATATGGAGAAGAAATCAAGAATGACAATACATAATATATATTAACCCTTGGAAAACCCCTGTGTAGCTTATATGGAACTGACATTGATTAAAGGAGAAATCCCACGTGTGCTTTTGTCCTGTTCTAAATTATTCAGGCCCTGGCAAGACAGCGTTTCATGCACATCCAAAAATAAATAAATCTTTGAAAAACCAACCTATTTTTGAATGCTGGATTTTGAAAGAGGAAAAGAGAAATTGTGTGTCTATCCACAAAAAATAGGAAAATTAATTTATTGTTGGTTTGGAGAAGATTTGTTCCTTTCTGGAAAACAGAAGGATTTGCCTTGTTATCTTAATAAATTCCAAACCTTTAGAAATGTCAGAAGCACAGAGGGCTGCACTCTTCTGTTTAAATCAGTTTTAGCTTTCCTGCCTGGACTACCTTTACAGAATTCAATAATTCATATTTTTAAAAATCCAGTCATTTCCACTGAGGAAACATAAAGATTCTTAGGAGTCAGGCACTAAGTAGACCTAAAGCTATTTACCATAAAACTGGACTAAAAGTCACACTTTTTTGTTTACAGAACTGCACAAGCCTTGACCTACACTTCCCCAAGAGAGTTCTCTCGTTGTCTTCGACTCATAGCTATGCCTTTTTTTTATTATTTTAACTTTAAATCATTCTCAGTGTTTCACCTCTTCAATGTGTTTGAAAGAATATTAATAAAAAAGCAGCTTGGCATTAAAAATTACTGCAATGAGCATAACAGTTCATAGCTCCAAATTGGATTGTGATTCTTCTTAATTGAAGATGATCACCTGCCCTGGCCAACACTCAGTCTAACAGGGCTTCAGACAGGGGTCTGAAAACCTTTCACTATATTGTGATTAGTGAAAGGTTTATATATGGCTAATGGGCATGAAATTATGAAATTATTATCTTTTGCCAAAGATCCTACAAGATGTCTGTGGCTGAACTGGGCATACAAAACAATTTAACTGCACGGGATAATTCTGAGCACAGAGTGTAGCCTGTGCTACTGTGAAAGTGTACAGCTGTCTCTTATGCTTAGAAGACAGAAGCAGGCATTTTTGGGGTCAATGTCCTCTCATCCTAAAATGAGACATTGAAGATAAGGTAGAAAATGCCTAAAGCCATCACTTTGAATCCGGCAGAAAGCCAAGCATTGAGCTCAATAGTAAACATCTAGGATATAGACACAAAATTAGGGAAAATGAATCTCACCTCCTGCTTTTATATTACAAAACTGCTCAGCTTCAGCTTTTCTTTGGCTCTTCTTTAAAATTTCCATTTTAAAGATGAGAAATGGAAAAGGCAAAGATAAGGAAAGGAAAAATAAAAGACAAGAAAATAAAAGAAATAATATGGATGCTGTTGCAATTTCTTCGTAGACAAGAAAATATTTGAATGACATCCAGAACCCTGATGGAGCAGTGAAAAGGCACAATTAGATTTCTCAGAAATTGTTTAAATCAGCTATATGGCATTGGGACCTTTTGCATAGCATGTATTTTTCTTTTTCAAGAAAGAGACCCCTGTATTCTCAGTGCCTCAGTCCTCTACACAAGGCTTTGGCTTTCTCAATTGCCATCTCTTCCACTTTCTTTGGACAGTAAATCTTATATTTGTAATGACACCAAAGTTCAACCATGGACCAAACTTTTTTCAGAATTCAGAGATCTCTGCAGTGGTAAAATGTGGGCCTTTAAATAACAAGTCCCTTCAAGGAAAAAGATACTCAGTTTCTACAAAACCTCCATCACCCTTAACTCTCCTCCCTATTAAAACCACAATCTCATTCTGCCTCATAACTTTTCTATTCATCTTGCTACTTGCCATCTCTTTCTTTCTGCCTTTCAAAAGCTTTAGGTAAAGTTGACAATTTTGGACTGCAGGCTGTTGAGGACATGGCCTCCAGTTAAAGCATTACATGACACAAGCTGTGACCTTCCAGAATGCCCCTTTATGACTCATTTCACAGAGAAGTGTTGCTACCTGGAACATCTTCATTTTCTTTTTTCAGTCATGAAGGAATAGATTGTGATAGCAGCTGATAGCACGAACAAAAAGGAGGTAAATTCCCAAGCACTTCCCACAAACTGTGCCTCTTGCTCTGTAGAATTGTTCTGACATAGGTTTTGTCAGGCTGCTGGTGTGGAGGCTCTGCAGAACATCAAAACATCTCCCAGGACTGCTTCTCTGACAGCCTGGCACTGTGTAGTGCTTTACTCGACTCAGATCAGCTTTGGACTGTGTATATGGCTGTGGAACACAGGCCTTTGAGTAAAACAGGACCTGTAAGCAACTTCCAGACATGTGGGCACTGTAGCTGCATGTCCTAATGACTAAATATTAAGGATTCTCAAGATTTCCTTTACTTAGTTTCTAATTAAGTGATTAATTTGAAAAATAAACATGACAAAGCATTTATTCCAATGGGTGTTTAATTTTGGAAGACTCTTAAACAAATGCTTTTCTTAAAGAAATAAAATCACTAAGGAATTCAATAGAAACCTGCATGGTTTCTGGCAGAGAAATAGGCTTCAGAGCTAAGCTTTACTCACAGCTCAAATCAAACCAAATGCTCAGCCTTTCTAACTCTGAGAAACTTTGGCTAAGTTTCTATTATGTACCTCAATTTTGCCAAAGATGTAGAATACCTGAATTTTTTTTCAACTGAAGATATTTTTCCAAGATAAAAGAAGCCAAACTTCTGTCCGTATGTCATGGCTGAATATCACCCAATTTTCCTTTCTCGTCTTCATGCTATTTACAGCATAAATGGTTAACATTAGAAGCAGCTGCAAACTAAAGTGTGTGTATCTAAGCCTTGGTTTATTGAATTTGCATTTTAAAAGCCCACAGTCAATTTGAATTCAAAATATGCAGTAAAGCAATCAAATTATTCTTTTAGCTTTCTTCTCCTCAGTCAAAAAACTGCATACATAGAAAACCAATGGCCTAGTGTTAAAAACTGACCCTTTTTTTTTTAAATTTTTTTTCTTTCCCAGAGCTTATGGGAAGTTTCAATGCCTTTGCAGCCTGGTAATCTGAAATGAGAAAGCCAAAGGACTGCTGAGCTGTTATTTCAAAATTAAAATCATGAGTAAGAGTCATGAGTGCTGGTGCAGCCAAGCATAGACTTCATCAAAGTTGTAAAGATTTATACTGAGAGGGGCTGTCTTTCTGTTTAACTGGATCATTGTCAGATAAACTGTCAAGCCATTTTTTTCTTTCCCTATCCATCTTTCCTTTTATACCCTCTGGCATAAACACTGAGTTCTCAGAGTCACCAGGGCACTGTTTTGGATGAGGGATGTTTCCACTTTTAATGACTGACTCCTCTTCTCTTGATACTGGTACCATGCTGACATTGTTGGAGGATTAGTGTGGATTTCACTTATTAATGGCTCTTTGGCTTTTTGGCTTTTATATCAAGACTAAAGTACTTGGAGCAAATGAGATGCCAGTCAAAATTTTGTGACTTGCATTTTCTTCGAGGAGTTGTGCCTAAATTGCTGAGATGCTGCTTTCTAAATCCTGCCTTGTGGCAACCCAAGTCTGTGATTTGCAACAAGAAAAACTTGCCTGTGAGGCTGCACTCACTGGGACGTGGCTGCTGTGCTCATGTGGAGTCCCAGCCTGTACCAGAGCAGCTCACAGCTCTCATAAACTTGCACTGCAGTTTGCTTGGAGCCAGCAACTCCTCAGTGTGGGTGTCACACTGCGAGTATTTATTCCTGCCATACACATCTGAAGTGACTTAGCTGAGCTGCCCGCTTAACCTTTTCTGTTCACAATACCTGGGGGAGGTGAATGGACTTGGTTTGTGCCAGAATGGTTTTATATCATCTCTCAGCTCCTGCTGTCTTTGTAGGCAGACTCAGACTTCAGCCTCAGGCCCAAACAGAGCTGCTAGGGAGATTCCTGCAAGTGGAGTTCACAATTGCTGTACATATTTATTTCCAGCACAAAAGATAAAGCAGCCCTGAGCATCCTGCCTGTAGATGAAAGTAGGCAAGCCCTGTGGGCAGGGAGTGCACTGTGTCAGCACTGAGTGTGAAATGGGAGAGAAAATACAGTCCTATGCAAAATACAAGCAAATACACAAAAGCAGTAATTAGCTGTGTAGAAATGCCAACAGATTCTCAGAGAGATGCATTTTATCCCAGATGAGTTGTGAATATGAACTGGGAGTGTGACCCATACATTTTAAGGATAGAGAGCATATTATAAACTTTTGGGTCAGTCACCTGCCTCACTGAGGTTGCACTTGTGCAACATAGTCATGCATATTCACATGGTTGGGTTTGGGCCCTTTTTGGGCTTCTCTTGTTTCTTCCCTTAGGCTGATTGTAATTAGAAATGGGATCAAGGCTCTGAAGTACAGAGTTGAAGTACAGAGTTGAAGTACATCTGATGTACCCCACATCCACAGGGCTTTGCAATTAGCATTTACAGCTGGATCTATCCACCAGCTGCATTTTTAAATTCATTCTAACTTCACAGAGTAACTAGAGAATTGTCCCGCATTAGGAACTTGGCTGGTGCTACATGTCTGGTGAAACAGCTTTATCCCTGCAGTCTCCCTCTGGAGGTGTACTGTCAGCCAAGGCTGTAGCCTGTGGTGAGCCATTGATAATGGCTTAGGGAAATTTCCCTCCAATCTAGGAATTAGAAATTATTTGTTTTAATGTACAAGTTTTTGCCTGGACTACTCTCACCAATTCCTACTTCTAATTCACTGCAATTAAAAGAGCAAAATATTTGTGGTCATGAGGCCTAGACAAATTGCTTCTGACCAACAGAAACCTTGCAGTGCCTTGGGTTATATTAGGAGGATGCTGAAAGGACTGGGACCTCCTCTGCTGCTCTACACAGATGGCATTTTGGTTACAGACAGAATGTGACCATGCTGGAGAATTTTCCTCCTTTCCAATCTGCATGAAGCAGATGTCTTCTGATACATCCCATAGCAACCACTCCAGCCCAAACTGCAATGATAAAAGTTAGTTTTATGAAACTGCAGAAGTTACTGATATTATGGATAAAGCAGCATCCAATAAACAGTGGACAAAAGTTAGTTTTATGAAACTGCAGAAGTTACTGACATTATGGACAAAGCAGCATCCAATAAACACTGGCTTTTTGTTGGCAATGGCTCTTGATAGCTTAGCCATTCACAAGTGTCACACCTGTCATTTCTGAGTCCTACACAGGCACTTTTGCACTGCTAGGAGAAGTTGTCTACACTGTTATGGTTGGGGAAACATAGCAGCAATGTCATAAACCTGTCAGCATAGATGTAAACCAGAAAGGAGATAAAGGTCTCATCCAAAAGAGAAGAGCAAAATAAAATTTCAAATCTGCATAGCTTAGATTAATCCATATTATTTTGAAAAAACATTCAAAAGCACTAAGCTAGTGGAAGGATAATAAATATGTTTTTATTACATACATACATACATACACGTGAATTTTTTTTCTTTCTCTCTGTCAACAGGAGAAATTATCAGGACAGGACTGGAAAGGAGAATGGAAGTTGACTCTACACAACAGTTCCCTCAGTAATTTAACAGGAATAAGGTTTTAACAAGACAGGCAGAATTTACAGATAAACCTAGGTAGACAAGAATGGAGGTGAAGGTACCAACACATCCCCTGAGAGGTAGGTTCCTGCTATCAGGACCATCAGGTAACAAATTAGCAGTGATGTCCTTCTGAAGAGATGTCCAGGGAAGCTGGACAAATCTTGGCTGTTACCATAGTCCTTTCTGGCTTTAATACAATATAATGTTGGAATTTTGGGGTAGGATTTGGGCTCTTAGAAAGCTTTTTTTAGTTCTTAAGAAAGAATGGTCCTTCTCTGGTGTGTGTGCTGGAAACTGTGAGCAGCAGAGTTTTTGATAAATTCTGTGAGAAGAAAGGAAACTCACTGTAGTTCCCAGTTGACTATGAACCCTTTTCTTTGTTATTTTACCATAAGCAGAATATCGGCAAACTGCTTTCTTAAACACTGCATGTCCAAACTGATGAGACACTTGATGCCACATTTGACAAAGCTCTGATATTTTCAAGGGAATGCAAAGGAATAACTACAAAAGTAATGATAAAATGCTGAACTTAAAGCAATGATCTCAAAAGTGTATAAAATAAATAGGAGTTTAATTTCTTTAAATTATTATTATTATCATTATTAATAAATTATTATTATTATCTCCATGCATGAACTTTATAAGAAGCAGGAGTGCTCTGACCTCAATGTCACTTATGTAAAAAGACTCAGTCCGCAAAGAGAAAGAAGCAAATTATGCACTTTAAAGCCATTCCTGTGTCTAATGCAAAAATTTTTGTTTGGATAATTCAACAAATCAGGCAAGTTTTCCACTGAAGTCAGCAGGACAGCTCACATGAGATGCTCATGGGCCCTAAGTTGCAAGATACTGATCTCATATATTCATTATTTATTTATATATTGTCATGATGCTCTTCTTTCCTGCTCATATTTGTGTTTCCCTTGCACTTTAAACAAAACTCCACTTTACTCCACTCCATGATTTTGCATGGACAGCAAGATGAGTATTTGGGCTCAGATATGAGTAAGAAAAATGTGTCATTAGTCCATTTTCACAGGTCTCTGTAGAAAAGAAGAAACACCAATAGAAAAGACAATCACATATGTCTTGCATTACTCCTCATTTGTCTTCCTCAAACAGATTGTAAATGCTGCCCTGTGGTTATGAGTTATATTAATTTATTTGCTTAAAAAGTATTCTGAGAAACTTCATGAGTCACCCAACAACATCCAGTTTCTGGTGATCACTGGGTGATCGTTTGTTTTTGTGACAGGAAACACTTAAACTACCAAACACAGCTGCTTAAAAAACAGTGTAAAATGTGCAGGTGCATGGACAGAAAAAAGAAAAAAAGAAAAAATTAACTCCCTTCTCACTCCCAAAACTTTTATTTTCATAGAAAAATAAGAAGAAAATGGACTTTCAAAGCTCAGAAACCAAGTTACTGAACAACAGAGAATCTCAAATTTAACTAATATTTTTTTATAAATAAAACCCACTTTGCTTTTATTGGACTAAAGTACTGGACCAGCACTCAATGTGAGAATGAATTTAGCCTAGATAACTGGACCTACTAATCCTCACAGACAACAGACTATTAAATGTTCAAATAAAGATCTGTGTTTTCAAGTTTATTATATGGGGGTTATTTTCAGCTGATTTACTGTCATTAAAACAATCGTTCCTGGTATTTGTCTGTAGTGGGTCTGTTCAACAGATATTTAACACTACAAATCCCTTATTTATGAAGGTGATAATTTACATTTCTGAACCAGAACTGTCTTCTCTGTAAAGGTGGTGGGGGTCAGGCAGACACTTTAGGGTATGACATGGAATAACTCTCTGATACCAGGACCAGTCAGCAACTGCAAAAGGTGCTGATGCTCTTAAAAAGCAAACCCACATCCATCCTTTCACCTTCCACTGCATCAGGGGCTCAGAGCCCCACCCAACCTGGCTTTGAACACTTCCAGGAATGTTGTAATGTTGTCCCGATCTTCTAAGTTCTTTTAAGCCTTCTGATGTTTACATTCTTATAATGAACTTTCTCACACAATTTTATGTAAAAAATTATTGGTTTACATTCTTTTTTGGAGGAGTAATTTGATGGGCTGTCGGTTTGTCCAGTGTCATTGGAGAGGTGGCACTATCATCCTCCAATCCCCTGTCACTTTTGAAAATCTATAAACGCTGTAGTCAGAAATTAAACTTCCCTTCTTTTTACCTTGGAGTTTCCAGTGTGTGCGTCATTTTATTTCGTGTCCTATAGTCACACAGGAATGGGGCACCCACAACCTCTCTGGGAAACTTGTTCTAGTGCCTTCTCACCCTCACAGCAAAGAATTTTACTGTACAGTTTTATAAGTCCGTTTTCTAAAAACAAACTAACAAGCAAGAGAACTGTAGGAGTTATTTCATGGCCTTTACCTTGCAAGTCACAAATGCAACAGCAGAGTTGTTGGATATGTCATCAGCTTTTCTTACACTGCACACTAATTTCACTTGTTTATCATCTTGCATCTGTGGATTACATCAGACCTCTGCACCTCATGCAAAGGAAAATACATTTACTTCTTCAGCTGTTGTAGAGAAAACACAATGTGATGGTGTTCACAGGGGTCTTAGGATGAGGGAAGAGACGAAGATCTGACTCCATGTTTCAGAAGTCTTGATTTATTATTTTATGATATATATTACATTAAAATTGTACTAAAAGAATAGAAGAAAAGGTTTCATCTCAGAAGGCTAGCTAAGCTGAAAACAGAATCAGAAAGAATGATAACAAAGGCAGCTGTCTCGGACTCTCTCCGAGCCAGCTGACTGTGATTGGCCATTAATTATAAACATCCAACATGAGACCAATCACAGATGCACCTGTTGCATTCCACAGCAGCAGATAACCATTGTTTACAATTTGTTCCTGAGGCCTCTCAGCTTCTCAGGAGGAAAAAATCCTAAGGAAAGGATTTTCATGAAAAGATGTCAGCGGCAACACAATTTGCTTTGGAAAGTGATAGGAAGATGCGAAAGTGATAGGAGTATTTTCTGTACAATCTTTGCAACTGGAATATGGAATTTTTACAAAGAACAAAGTTCACAGTATTTCATCACAATTTTAACCATTATTTCATTTCCCTATCAAGGTTTGATGTGTTACCAAATGTCTCATAATTCTTGAGATGTGGTGTGATAATGATTCAAATAAGTTTTTATTGATAATGTTGTCATTTGTTGAAATTACTTCAAAAATTCTTGTAGAGAACACACTTTGTCCTTTTTATTACTTTTTCTTTTTGGCATTAGGAAAATTGCACTTGAGAGTTTAAGGTGCCATTCTTAAAACAAGTATTTTTACCCTTGTTTTTTAAGAATAAAAGTATGTAACACTAAAAAAAGTTGTAAAGACAAAATTGGCAGACATATCTCAAACAGTAAGTAACTTCATAAAGGAGAATAACAGAATTCACACTGTAGACAGAAATTCATAATTTTGTCAAATAATTTTATTCAGTGAAAGTATTCAAACACATACTTGGCCTCATGCATGTGCAGTGTTGCCCCCAGCAATATTGTGAATCAAGTGCTAAATGGTTTTCAGAAAATTGCCTGCAACTTTTTTTTTCCTGGAGCAACCAGACAGCCTTACTAGAAACCTCAGAAAGCTTTTCCATAAATAATATTTTTCTTTCAGGACAAATATTTCTTGAATTTCTGCCACCAAAATTAAGAGGAGAACTTTGTCCTTTAATTGTTATAACTTACTACTAGTAATACGAAATGGGGAAAGAGACAGCATGCTGCATATATTCTACCTCTACCAATCACAGGTGTTGTGTCAAAAGTTGTTAATCTATTTGGCATAGTTATATCATCCACAGCAGGATATTAAAAGGACAAAAAATTCTTCAGCTTTAGCCTGCTTGTGAGAAAAAAAAGCCATCTAATTTTCTTTTAATATCTATAATTTATAACTCTACAGACTTTAATTCATGTTTTACTAATTAAAATATATTTTAAAAATACATTAAGCAAGTGATCTTCCTTCTCAAGCTCTATCAAGACTTCTTAAGGTTAAGTCAACAACAGTGGAACCTAAGATGAAAGATAAATAACCTTTAAAAATATTAATCATGAATTGTAAGAAAATATGAGGCAAAATATCAGTGAAGTCATTTAAAAAATATTCGGATCATTTTATAGTCTGCATCTGGTTCTATTTCATATAAATGCAAGTTGGACATCTATGACCTTTGGGTTAGTAACAGATGCTGTCATGAAGTTGATCATTTTTACATAAGGAAAAGCTAATCAGAATCATTTCAGGCCACCCAATGTTTCCAGAAGGCAATTGCCTGGCACAGCCAAGGATTGCACTGGTCCATGCAAAACTGTATCCAGACACTCTAGAAATAATTTTCAAACTTTATCATCTGTGGCTTTAATTATGAATTTCATATGTCAGGTTTTCTTCTCCCCAGTGGTGGGAAATGCCCACAGAGGCAAAGGCTGAGGGTGATGCTCTGTGTGCAGAAATGTTTGAAAGGTGCCTGCAGGTGCTGCGAGCAGCGCTGCTGGGCACAGGGGATGGGGTCTGTGAGCAGCCTGCATGGGCCAGGAGGAGGAGAAACAAGTCAGGCATGCAGGTGACAGAACAATTGTCATGGTTCTAAAGGAAGTGAAGCATAGGGATGCCAACCTCACTGGATATCAGCATGAACCTCAAAGAGTTCCTGCTTGTGTAGGAACAGTCCCACACTGCGCATCACCCACACAGAGTCTGCATCTCATGGCTTTGTGCTCTTAAGTGACTCTTGCTGACATTGGCTCAGAGAAAGAGCAGCTATCTTCTCTAGTCCAGTTAGGATTCCCCCCCAAGATAATCCTTAATTATCTCTGCTTTTTAGAAGTGGTTAATCCTTCAATCTGCTCTTTACGTTTCTGGTATTGAGAGGGAAATGCTGGGCAGTCTTGAAAATAATAATAACCCTTCCTTAAGTGCAATATGATGCACAACAGTGTCAGAAAGAAACCCCATACCCCAAACCCAAACCCAAATCAAAATCAACAAACCAAAAAAAAAACAAAAAAAAAAAACAAAACAATCAGACAAACAAACAAATAAGCAAGTCAAGAAGTATTTAAATTTGGACAAGCAGACCTTTAAGATTAAATTGACAGTTCCTCAATCACAAGAAATATTAGAAGTAGAAATTGAGTCTCTACCAACAAAGTAAATACAACCTCCCTGGTACAGAATAATAGAATTTTTAAGGGTGGGAAAGACCTCTAAGAACATCAAGTCCAGCTGTTAACCCAGCATCCTCATGTTCACCACTAAGCCATGGCCCCAAGTGCCACTCCCACAAGTATTTCAAATACCTCCAGGGATGGTGACTCAGCCACTTTTCTGAGACGCCTGTTCCTATGGTTGGCAACACTTCTGGTGTAGAAAATTTTCCCAATTTCCATCTAAACCTCTTCTGATGAAACCTGAGGCCATTTCCCCTCCCTTTTTCACTTGCTACTAGATAGAAAAGACTGAACCCTGCCTTGCTACAAACTCCTTTCAGGTAGTTGTAGAGTCTGAAATATATAGAGGGAGCAAAATACTGGTGATTGAACCACTTTGTTTTTCTGAGTCAATAAGATTTTAAAGTGCCTATTTAGTTCAGCAAATATGACTTTAATTTTACCAAGAATTAAAACTGTGTCTGATAACCTATAAAGCTATAGCTATAAATTCCCCATAAAAGGAATTTCAATAAAAGATTCTGTAGCTATTAGAGAAAGCTTATATCCTGTATAGCACTCATTTCATGTTGCACTTCAAAATGGAAGAGCCAGGCTTTGTTTTGATACAAGTTCATTACACAAACCTCATAAACTTTGGGAAAAAGCACCAAAACATAGTGCAGAAAGGTACTAATATGAAACAATGACAAACCTTGTGTTTCCTAATGGTAATCATTTCGATTATACATATCTTTTTGCTACCTTTTAAAGGATTTATAATCTGGGCGCTCTGAGTGAGTGGGTAGGTTTGGTGAGGGTAAAAAAAACCCAAACAAACAAAATATTTCCTCTGTTACTGCTATCATGCTCATCTACACTGTTTTGGAATTTAATTTTGGGATCTATTGGATTGTAAATAAACTGAATTGCAGGCAAAAGCCTCAGATATGGGGAAGACAGTCCAGGGTTAGTTACAGCTGGGTGAATACACCAAAGGTATAAAATAGAGCATTCCACACTATTCTGTTATTTTTAAATGGCAATTCAAGCTATTAAAAAAAATAAAGAGCTCTCTAGTAACAGAATATCCATTTACATGGGTCAAGTTCTTCTGGAAGCAATAAAGGTGCCTATCTGCACAGTGCCCAGGATAGGTTTTCATTCAGAACAGGCCTATTTTCTATTTAAGGCACTTCACTCAACTAGAGATTCTAAAAGATCAAATATCACACTATAGGTTCTCCTTCATGCTTTGCAAAGGAGGCCTTATGTGCAAGCTGCTTTAAAGCACAGTTTTTACTCATGTCATGTGCCAGAATAAAGCACAGTGGGCTCTTTGACCTTGGAAAGCAAAGCACACTGACAGAAGCCCATGGGTAGCATCTAAAAGACATGAAAATATTTATGTCTGTGTTCACACTTCCTCCCAACATCCTAATACCTCAAAAACTTAGTTTAACACCTATATTCTCCAAGAGGTGTGGAAGCATTTGAAAGCTTTTGTGTCCGACCTACAATTTTTCGCAATGAAATTTTAGGCAGCTGACAGCTCAAATATTGTGTAGTTTGTTGAACTCGTAGCTGCTAATAAATGGAGACAGAGGAAGAGATGCACAAGTGTGCTCCACTTAGGTGGAAACACCCAACAGCCCCAACACGCCCAGAGAACTCTTAGGCAGTGCCAGCATTGCTCAGCAATCTCCTCGACCTGGGGAGAGCAGGAGGCACTACTGTGGTGCCAAGCGTGCCCTCTCTGCAGATGTTCTAGTTACAATTTACTTTCCTCTTGGCCATATTACCCTCACAGTTCTGGTGCAGTTCTGGTTTTTGAGAAAAAGAAACCTTATGAACTGTACCAGGATCCAGGAGATAAAACAATGTCCAACCTAAATACAAGCAATCTGTCACCACCGTTCTTCCGTGCTATTAGTTCAGCTAAGGGTTATGTAAAGTTGGATACCATCACAAGTGGTAAGAAAATTTTTTTATGAATCAAAGAGCAACATATTTTCCAAGCCAAAAATAGTCTACTAAAACCAAATCTGGGGTCAATAATACTTCCTACTTCTAATCCTAAATACTTATTTTTCAGCATGGCTGCTTTTCTTGTTGATGGTGAGACCTTCCACTCACTGAAAATTGAGGATTGATTTTAAAGCTTGGCATGGTATGACTTGCCAGATTAGACCTGGACATAAATATAAAAAATCTGAAAGTTCAAGTGATTAATGACATAAATACCCTTATCAGAAATGTCCTAGAAACACTCCATAATTTCAGAATCGCAAATCACAGCATTTATGTACCAAAATGTGACTTAGTCAAGCTTTGAGGCCCCAAACACACAAAACTGTGATATCTTGCACGTAGTTACAGATATTTAACTTTCCAGAACCCTCTAGATCTTCAAGTTTATCTATCTCTAAATTTCTTCTCATTCCATAATGAAATAATAACAATTTCTATAAACTGTAATAAAATTTCATTAAAACACCAGACAAAAAATTATTAAAGGTGCTTAGTTGTCTTCTTACTGCTGACATATCTTCAACAGCCTGACAGCCAGACCATTCAAGGTAGCCATCCAACCTATAGGCTAGTGGTCATTGCTGCCTCTAAATGTAAGTGCTCAGATTCTCTCTCCTCTCTGAGAACAGATATTCTCAGACTAAAAAAGACTAGAACCAAACTTTACACTTTTGAGACACATATTATACGTGGAAGAACATGATTCAAAAGATGAGTGACATCCCCTTCACCCCCATTACTATCTCCCCTCTTCTCTGGAAGGCATTCAGGGTTAGCTCAGACTGTGCTCCAACCACAGGCACCAAACAAGCTCCTCTCAGAGCCTGGAGTTTGGCATCTCCTCCACTGTGTCTGCATAGCAATGGCCTTTAAAGCAGATGTGGGTCTGTATCATTCCCTGGGAGCTCTGAGCCTAGATTCACATCTGCCTTGTCTCAGGGGGAATTTCCTGAGCCCAGGCATTGAACTGGGTTGATACAGAAAAACAGAAGAGTAAAGTTTTGAATAAATATATCTCCATTATTTGGATTTTCTCTGGATCTTGCACCCTCATGCCCCAATTTTGACAGAAATGTGTGTATGCTAACTTCAGTAAGACTCCCAGTGGCTGGTCATTGGGATAATTCTCCCTACTCCATGTCTATATATCATGGATCTCCACGGTCCAGCCCAGGAACACAGACATCTAGTGCTCACCTAGTCCATCCCACTGCATAAAATTTAGCCCCAAGTTCTCAAAGTTTCCCTGCCTGTTATTTCCCTGACTGGTATTCCCAAAAGATATCACAAGCAAACCCTACCACTATACGGAGTCTTTTCTCTTATGTGCAGACTACAGACAAACAGGACAAACAGCTCCTGACTTCCAACCCACTTGAAGTTAGGTACTACAGTATCTTTTTAGGCAGAGGGGACCCCAAGCATCTGCAATTTTCTCTTAGAGCTAATTAATTCCTGCAGATTAATTAATTCCTTAAGATCCCAGAGTTTATATGTCAATCTGACTAACATGTATCATAATGTGCAATACTTGGACTCCCAAAATAGCTAACAAGAATAATAAAGAACAAGCTGGCAATAATAATACATGCTAACCAGACATACCAAAATATTGTGCTGTTAGTCAGTGTTCCAGGCATGTTAATTAACATTTCCATACTGTGTGTATTACAATGCTCAAAAAAATTATTTTTTAATAATCAAGCCACAGAACGGAGGCTGAGATCACAAGAGTCTGGGTCACAAGAAGAGTCTGGGTTAAATCCACAGAAGCTAAAATGGAAATTCTGAGTGAGATTTCATTTCCAAATCCACATGTTTTATTTTGTTTATGAAAGAACTAATTTGGTGGCTGAAGAAAATAATTGAAAGATTCTCTTGAAAAGGAAGAGTGAATACCACTGAAATCCTATATTTCATATTTGCTTCTCAAAACAGCTGTCAGAAACTAGCAGTGCTAAGAACACACTAAAAAAAAACCAAAAAAAAATTAATGCATGAAGTAGAACATGGAAATTTTGCTTAATATGTTAACTCTTCTCTTTGAAAAGGCATACAACTAAAATAGCACTAAAAAGTCTTTTTAAAGAATTCACTTTCCAATCATTAAGGCAGATGGTTAAAGCCAGTCTAAGTCTTGCAGCATGTGTAACCAGCTCCTAAACTCTGTTCACTCTTCAGTAACTCAAAAGCAATTGACAACAACAGCTAGGTGAGAGAAATCATAAACATGTTTATCACTTTCCTCAAAGGAAACACTGATTATCAAGTTCAAATACCTGTTCTACACAATATGGGCTGGAGATTTAGTCAAGGAAAGATTTATAACACACAAAGGAGAAAAAAGGTTAAAAACCCCAAAAGGAAAAGAGGGGCAGATATTCTCTTTAAAGGGAAGACTTCACTAAAAGGCATGTGGGTTTCTGAACAAGGTTTCAAAAGAAAAGGTCAGCTTCTGAGAATCTGATATTCTCAATCTGACAGAGAGAAATTATTAAATATTCAAAACAATTAGAAGAAATACAGTTAGAATGTAGATTTAGCCATTCTCCTGGAAGTCTCATTTTTCTTTCCTCTTCCCCCATATACATTTTGGAAAAAATATATTTGTATATTTCCAAATTATTGGAAAGAGAGACATTGTTCTCAATGTCTTAAGCAACAGAGAAAATGCTGTACCATTTAGGGTGGACATTTTTCAGTCAAGCATTACAAGGAGCAATGGACTAATAGATGTGACAATGAAGGCATTTTGTAATATTTTTGTTATATAATGTCTTGATTTCTGTAGATGGTTAGCAGCAATAGAGCTGCATTGGACAATGTGAAGTCATGTCTCAAAATAATTCAATATGACAGGCCAAGTGCATTCTGATTTGATTTGCACAAGGGATGAATATAGAATATCTCACTGCAGTGCAGCCATTCTCATATCAAACTGATGAGGTCAAAGATGCTTATAAGTTCCAGAAGTGTGGGGGAAAAACCTTGAAACCTTGTGTTGTCCAAGAGTGTCTTCTCCTTTACTTAATAACTCGTGCATTGTAATACAGCAATTAAACTAAACATGTACAAGAAAGGGATTTTGGGGATTTATTTATTTCTACATCTCAATGGCAGTCAGCCTACAGAAATCATGGAGGAGTGCATTCAGCATGTGGGGATAATCATGTAATTAGCAAGCAATGTTTAATCTAGTTGAGGCTGGTAATCTCTGGTTGTTGATGCACAGTGTCATGCACTGCCTTGTAGCATTTCCACATGGGTGATCTATTATTTTGCAGCACTAGAATCTGCATTTGATTTCTTATTCTCTTATCTACTCCTCAGGGATCCAGTAAATCCATCAGAATTTTACAACTGCCATTCTCTCTAGGCTGTGTCACACTCGCAGTCAAGGATTAAATTCAGGCTTCTAAAGCAGTTGCTGCTTGCAGCTTTCTGCCCTGCACTTCAGAGATTGCCAGTGCCCCTGCAGGAAGTCTGAAACCCAGCAAAGACCTCCTGGGCACCCCAAGCCTGTTTATTGAGGTACACACCTCCACTTTAATTATAGTCCTCAGCTAAGAACAGCAGCAGCAGTACAGAAACTGACTGGATTGTGACTCAGTTTTGGTCAGAGGTGGGGACAACAGCTTGGGCAGGACCCATCTGAGCCATCTGATTTTGCTCTGCTTCTCCACGTGAATGAACCCTTGGAATTCACCAGTGTTTATAAGTTAGCAAATGGCAACCCTTCCAAAAGCAATTGTTTCAGGACAACAGGGATACTTCAGCTGTCTCAGACTCTTAATTGACTGAGAGCTTTACAGACTCTCAGTTTTGGTTTTCTTTATCTATTCCAATTTTTTTTTTAATTTTCAGAGTCACAAATTAAACAGAAATGAAGGTTGCTGCGCATCCTTCTCTGAACCCCATGAAGACCTGTGTTGTCACTGTCTTCACTCTCCTCAGACAATTAAGTTTAACTACATGAAACACAGAGGTATTACATAGCAAATAATATAGGCTTATTTACATGTTTTTATTATACAGAATAAACAATAAAATAGTTGCTGATTTTAAATGATAAACTTTTATTCTGAATATACTGTTTTTGCACAATAATTAACACAACAGTTCTAGGATTATAAACTTTTTATAACATTATTGTACAAATTTTTACAAAAAAATTATTTTTTTTCCAGGCTTGTCAAGTTCCACAAAAGTGTCAAGAGAACACAAGAAAAGGGAGAAAGACCTGCTTGCCTTGTGAGAGCAACCAGGTCTTTTTTTGCAGAAACGCACACTGAGCATTTCAATAAAAATATCCCAGAAAGCATGATCCAGACATTCCATACAACACAAGAAGAGAAGACAGCTTTGTCAGATCACAATCGCAATTTCATGGCATCTGAACAAGACAGTATCCCTTTAGCCTCAGTGAAATATTTCTTCAAGATGATGTTTTTCTTTTAAACCATAAACAGGACAGATGCAAGTAGCTGGGAACAGGGTGAGGCTAACTTTTCAAAAGTCTTGAATTGTATTCAGATGCTTTGTTTTAATCTTTTTACAATAGTGTACAATGAGTATTAACAATATTAACATTGTGGTATGAACAAAATAATAATAAATGTGGCCTTTGTTAAAGGCTTGGATGTCTGATGAAGTTAGGGTAAAATTTATCCTAAGAAAGGAGTTATTAAGATTTCACCTTAGGTTGACATTCCAAAAACACTCAAGTGCATTGCAATGCCTTTTTGGCATTAATATATTTCTTAATAACCAGTGTGCTAGCATCTGAATTTTTGGATCAGTGGTACTGAGGTTGTGTTTTGGAATTAAGTCGTGCTAAGCATGTTTGTTATGTGTTAATGGGAAAAAAGGTTTTAATGTCTCTTCAGTGACAGCAAAAAGCTCTCAACCACAGCAAGTAACACTTGGGTTGCAAAGGTCACTTAAAAGGGATACTGCCTATTTGAAACCAGTAAGGCCAGGTTTTAAGTTAATAAAAGGAATATTGTAGGAAAACTTACAAATGGCAGCAACACTGTTGTTTTTGTCAAGTTAAGCAGTAAAGCCTCAAGCATTAGAAACATGAAAAAGATCATACTAAAGTCTTAAAGGTACAGGACCTAAAAATCTTGTCAATCAGACCTGCTATGTCATGTTAAAAACCTGTTACAAATATGGACCACGGTCAGTGTTTCGGCAGTAATGCTGGTTGTTTAAAAGAAAAAAAAGTAGAAAGAAACCTTTCATGTTAAGTCCTCAGATCATGTTCTGCACAGTACCATGCTGTAACAACTTTACTGGTGGTTACTTGTCAGATGTACAATACACTGCATGACTTTTGTGTGAACTGAACCAGTCCCAACTGTTCCCTTCATGCTACTAAAGGAGTTGAGCATCCATTGACAGAGCCTTGTATCTGACTTTAAAAACCACAGCTTTTTACAGTATATCATATCTTGAAATATTTTATTTTAAATTTTAGGCTCAAGCTTCTTCTTTCAAAGACAAGAGTAGATGACTATGATGCACTGTGAGAATAAGGATACTCTTCTGCATGAGAATTTAGTAATGCGAGTTATTTCTATCAGATTGGTATTGACATTTTGAGATAGCTGAAGTTCAGATTGCATTTTTGGTCTATGTTTTGAATTTTGCAGATACTGGAGTATTTAAAAAAAAAGTCTTGACAATCACTTGAATATACTATAATATATAATTTCAAAGTATTTAAAATACTACTTTCTAAAGTATTAATAAGATGGGAATCATATTGACTAAATGTTTATATACAACGTCATAATGTTAGCTGGAAGGCCAAATATTTATATAGAAACACATTTTTTCAGGTAATGTAGAGGGGCAAAGGTGAGGAACAAAGGACATTTCCCTCTTTGGATCTCCCAGGAGGGCTGTGTGTCTGTATGGCATGGGCTTCTCCCTCCTCTTGCACTGAGCACTCTAAGGGAAGTGGGATGAGAGCAAAAGCCACAGATGTTTCCTGTGGCAGCATGAATTTGTGCCATCTATCTTTCTTTCTTCCAACAAACTTCAATCAAATACTTATTGAGTCACTCTGAATATGGCCTACCAGCAAAGGCAAAGTGTTTTAAACAGTGCAACTTGTCCATGAAGGGTTTCTTTGGGAAGCTAAGTGAAAAATATAGAGAACTTATTATACTAACGTGAAATTAAAAGAGCACAACACAAACCAACAAATACTTAAAGTAACCTCAGAGTAAAAGCAGTGAGTGCAGTAATTATTGGCCTAATCCTAGAAAACTTGCTCCTCCCACAAAACAACAATTGACCACATTAGGAAAATCACTGGATGCAGTCTTGGCATTAGAAACACTCAAACCAATTTTTTATTAGGTGGTAATCGGTACTAGAGTGAACAGAACTACAGCACTAAGACTAGAAGGAAGAGCTCCAAGTTTATCTTCACCCTTATCATCAACATTAGCTCACCTTCCCTGAGGAGGACCTGAAGTCATCCAAAACATTTAATTGTACTTTTAACCCTATGACATTGCTAGGTATAATTTTTTTAAACCTAGATTTTATCACTGATCAAAAGGTCAGGATTTCTGTTTTTCACTCACCGTATCTCCAAACATGAGAAAATACACAGCTGGAGCCAAGGTACATGAAAAACAATGAACCAGCCATGAGTACAACTACAGTAGACATCTAATTGTTCAAGCCATGCCATGGCTTGGAGTAGCTTCTTCAGTTTTCATAGGATATTAATGCATGCCCAATCATTTTTTTAAGCTTTTGGCATGGTCAAAATTATATCAATCAATTGCCAGCATATACATACTGATGATTTGCATTTTTTTTTATTTTTAATGAGCTAGTGTATTGTGCCATATTAATATTTGCATATTGCAGTTGTTAGCAGAACTGTACAATACCAGCAGAGTTGCACATTCATTGGTTTAGCTGTCTTGCAATACTGTTTAGTTCTGAAAACTAGAAAAAAAAAGCGCAAATCATATTTTGCATCAACACTATGCTACACTGTAATATTGTAATTTACTGCACCAACCTGTATCACCAATGAGGTTGTATAAAAACAACTTCTAGAGTTATTATTCACAATCAAGTATCAATGTGCATACATATAGATTCAAGGCTCCCCATTTGTTTATATTTTTTCTAATCGCAGCAACCACGTAATTTTGCTGTTAAATACGCTATTTTCAATAATAAATAGCAACAGCATAAGTTTTAATATTATGGGTAGGTTCATATGAAGAAAACAAAGGGGGAACCTGATATGAACCTTAGAGAACATATACTTCCAAAAATAAATGTGTTAAATCTGATTTTTATATTCTTAAAATATCTGTACACAGGTTTTCATGAGATCACTATTCTGTAAAAAATCCACCTCAACCCTTTTGTTACAATAGCTATATTTACCCTATTTTCTCAGCTTTTTCATTGCACAGTATATTCAGAGCTCTGTTTCATAATATAATGTAATATGATTTGATTGCAACACATTGCAATGTTCAATTTCTCACACAATACAAGAATCACTCTGTTATCTTTTCAATGAACTATACTCTACCATCAAAGAAAACAAACTGAAAAACAATAACTTAGCATCATCATCATGCAAAATACCCCTGGAAACCAACATTCAAATATCACAAAGACATTTTTTATTCACAAGCATTTTTGTTTCAGCCTTTGAAGAATTTCTACTAGCTTTATATGTAACTGCATTGTGAAAAGGAGGTGAATATTACATTTAAATTAACATTTTTTTTCTGACAGAAGATTACACCAAGTTTAAGATGAAAATCACTTTTTTAGTTACACTCTCCAGTACCTTTGAATTTTGAAAAACAGTAGTTTTCTCCCTCTCCTCCTTTCTACATACAATATCAACCTACCAAAGCTTAGCTGGCTGTAGGATTCATTTTGGAAAATTAACCACTCATCATAAAGCATTCTAATCATGCTGAACTTCTGGTGAAGACTGGCCAATATTTTCATTTTACTCAACAAGTTTGGACAAAAGTGATGTTAAAAGCAGCCATTGTGGTGCTAGTAATTTATATTGGGGAGAACGTTTTCCTTTTTCCTTTTCTTTTTGGTTTTTAAACTATTCATGTAAAAGAATATAAATCTTCAAGATATCCAAAGCTTAAAAGAAACAAAAAACCATATACATCAGCTATTGTTAGGGGAGCCCTTTTACATGAAGTCATCAAGATTACAACAACAAACAAATGAATAAACAGAAGGTTTTAGCTTCCCCCAGTGGGGCAGGTACAGAAGTCAGTTTGGATGGCGTGGATGATGCAGCATTCACACACGGGTAAGGATCTGACACTCCAACATGCAGGCGTCGTGGCGCCCCGGTGAGTCCCACAACGCGCGGTGACCAGACGCGAGCGCGGCTCTTCTGCTGCTCTCCCAGTGGCTGACCCTTTCGGAAATGGAACTGAGGCTATCGTTTTGGCCAGGTCTCGGTTAAGTTATGCAGGTTTTGGTTTAGCAAGGTCATAACTGGCAGTGTCTGCTGCCAGATAACAGCCAGAGCAGGACCAACTGAATTGCTACCATAGACCACAGTGATGGACTCAGACCAGAGGCCCCACCGCAGTCAGCCGAATCCTCCTGCCGACAAGAAGAGAAGAAATCATTTATTATTAGTTACAGGGAAGCTGCTGTAGAGGTAACCTATAGCTTAGTTTTCAATATTTTGAACTAGAATTGAGGCATCATTTTTGATCTTATATGTGTTATTTTGCTAAAACAACAGTAAAATAATCCCTGGAAGTTCCCCTGATTTTTGGTACAAAGACTGGCGCTATTACTTTAACTATAAACATCGGAGGATTAAATACTTTCAAGGTTTACAGCACAAAGTTATGAACTAGATGGGATACTTACACCATCCATCAAGAAATGCTATGGAACATACCTGGGGGCCCCAGTAAACATCATCCATATTGCTTAAAATTGCATTCATTTTAAGATTCTGAGTATGACTTTATTGTGAGAAAAGACAGAAGAACAGATAACTTTTCAAGTTTAGAAAACAAACAGAAATATATGTTTATGACCATTTCATCAAATGATTGCACAATAAAATGAATATGGTCTGCAGGTGAAGATATGATCAAAGAGAATGAAAATCCTTTCTCTGCCTCTGGTGCTCTATTCAAGTACAACAAGGAAATTTTCCATTGCACTACTTGTACATGCTGGATGCAGTTTGAAGCTCTCTCTGATCTGCACTGCTGTCATGCATCAGTAACTATTCCTTATGCCACACAGCAGTCACACCACTCTTCCTCATTCCTCTCCAGCATTAATTGCTGATCTTTGATCTCTCTTTACTTATAATGGTTAATACCATTCACATTTTGGACCTATTCATTAGTCTGGCTGAAATACATTTGATACCTGTTCTGGAGCCTGTAACACCTTAAACCTTGTTTTTCAAGACTGATACAAACTCTGATTGGTACCTAAAACACCAGGAAAATTTTCCCCTCTCCACTTTGTCTGAGAAGTCTGAGATTCATGGGTAGCTCTAAAGGCTGAAAATATTTGGTCTTTCTCTTGTTTTCACAGTATTCTGCACCCATGGTATAAAAAGACACTTTCCATTTTCCAAAAGATTCCAGGCCTCCAAGGGCAAGAAAACAATGTAGGTGGAAAGGAATTTAGGTATGTTAGCAACTGGTGAAACTTCTTGAACAGAAGCAATATGTGCAGGGAAGGACAGACAACTGAATCTGAACAGTAACAAAGTGCATGCTGGCACAGAAATTAAAAAGTATATATATATATATATAACAAAAATCAGAGGAAAGCCAACAGGCAGGGAAAAACTGGTTCAGACTGACATGCCACTGAGGCATATACAATTAATATTTAATATACCCCAGACAAGGCTGGGGTGGGTCTGTGCGTGTGGGGGTGTGTGTGTGTCTATAAAAAGTAAAATCATGATAAATAAGAAAGAGTCATTAAACAAGCTTTAATTTATTAGCAAATTTCCTTAAGCAAATTTTGCATTCCTTAAGCAAAACTTCCCAGCTTTGTAAGAATAGCAACGCCGGACATCAAGTTTAATCAAATGGGCAAGAACAAGAAAGTACATAAAAATGGCAGATCCAATATAAACAGGAAATGGACAGGGGGGGATAAAGTGGTTCTTTGAAACCTCTTTGCAGAATACACTGAAATGATAATAGAAATTTTTTTACTAAATTAAAAACACAAAGCCAAATATGATGTTAGGACAACTCCTTCATAACAGAGGTGTAAAGACATAATTTGGGAATTGCAGGGCATAGGAAAGACCAATGAGTCCTTTATACCAGCTTTAATGGGTGAGAATTATGATGTTATTTATTTTGCACACAATGCATTCTTTAAAGCTGGTAGGTTTCCAAAACAGTTTGGGAAAAAATATGGAAAATCAGATAAAGCAGACAAAGTAGACCCAGTGCATTATCAGGAGTTATAGCATTGACCAAGAGTCTCTTTTAGAAACTTGGATGCAAAAAACTGCAACAATCCCAAGCCCAAACCCCCCCCCCCAAAACAGCATTCAATTTCCTTAGAAAGAAATAAAAATTCATTTTGTCCTAAAGCAAATACCTCATGTTGGTTGCCATTCTTTATTAACAGTAGCTTTTTCCAGATATAGCTCTTTCATGTGTAAACTTTATAATTTAGTTGTATAGTTTTGGCTTAGGCCTTTTGCTTTGTTTGGTTTTGTTGTTGTTGCTTTGGTTTGATTTGCTTTTTCGTTTTATTTCTTTTTGGTTGATTGCACTCTACAACTTCAAAATTCCTAAGATTTCTGGTCAACAAGAAGTCCTAAGTGAACTCTCCTAGCACCAGATTTGTACAGGATGCTAAGATTTCAAGATGCACTGAACATTCTGGTTTATTTAGTTTGGCTCTGTCACTATTTGCATCTGCATTGTGTCTTGTCATGCAGCTTTATTTCTATTTAAAGCACTTAAAAATAACCCTGTTGCTTCTTCCTTACAGTGAATACCATCAAAAACAGAATTATCAGTAAAGGTTTCCTCTCACAAGAATTCAGTGAATCGTACTCAGTGTTACCTCTTGGTATTTATTATTCTTATCACTGAAATTACTTGGAAGAGTCATCTTTGAAGAAAGAGTTGAAAGCAAAGCAGGAGATTTAAAATTTCCAACAGACAGGAGATGTCTGGAGAGTATAAGTAGTAAACTGAAGGTCTTAAACAAAATTGTGCATAACATGAAGGGAAAATACCTTTATAGCAAAAATGGCATCCAGTATAGACAGAAAGCAAGTAGGCCTCCACATATAGAGTTATACAGGACTCAGCTTACATCATCTTGCATTAGGCCAAATATTGCAAATTATGTTGATAAATTAATCCTACCACCATATCTTTTTGAAAACACCTTCCATTCTGTTGTCCATTTCTATTTGCTCTATGAGGCTTTCTTTTAAACCACACCACAGTTTCTCAACCGCTCTTACATTCACCAGTCATACAATGTAATCCTATTGGGTTGAAATGAAGTATTTTGGTATCTTTTTTCCCCTCTCCCTAAGACTACACAGGGAAGCTTTTAAAGGACTCACAAGTCACAACAGTGGAGAATACCTTGGAAGCCTCATGCAGAACAGTCATCATCTTATTATGAACGACAGCATTGAACTGCACTACACAAAAGCATACAAGGCTTATACACATATTTAAAGCTTAGTGAGATCTTAACCTCATATTGATCAAAGCCACATCAAATTTCTGAGGTTTGTAGACCAATTTGCAGTGGTAAACCAGCAGTTCTGCCAAGAACAATTTCTAAATATTGTCTCTGGAATCACTTAATTCTTTTGTGTCGTAAGCTAAAACAAAAATACTTGTGGCAAAGAAGGTACAGTAAATCCTATCTAAATTAATTTTTTTCCCCACAGAATTTCACACTGTAATTTTCTTCTGTTCAGCTCTCACTGTTGTCAAAACTACAGGAAATGTGAAAATATAAAATAAAAAAGAGGACAAAATCTGATTTTGTTTATTTACATGAATTAAAACAATCAACAGTCCTCTTGAAATAAGCAGGATTCCACCCCAATTTAAAACTAGATTGAGAAAAATGTCAGTTTTGAATGGTCTTCAAAATGCCTTTTTTTAATAACACTTCCCCTCTACTTGAGCTTTAAGAAAACATTTCAGCTGTTTCATGTTAATGTTATTTTTGAGATTTCTTCTAAAGCATCTTATAACAAAGATATACAGCATTGTTTTATCTTCTCTTTACATTATCTTATCTTTACCTCTTCTAGTGCAATTAGACACTGAACTATTTTTAAGCAGTTTCACTGAAATTTTCCAGCACATGACATTAATCACACAAATCCTGAATAACAGATCAGCTGGGGATGTCCTCTCTTTGTTGTCTTCAAAATTATGTCTGTGTATAAATTCTCTTTGAAGAGAGAGAGACTTGTAAAAGAAATTGGAAAGAATTGTTGTAGGCTGCTTTCATTTCACCAGAAGTGTATGAGAAATTTCTTGCATTCATTACAGCAAATTTTCTTGCATGCTTGAGACAGAGAAGCGTCAGATCCAAATGTTATGTTCTTCGTGTCATGCCTTACTAGGACAAGTCTAGGTAAGGCTGTTCTACAGCATCACATGCCATGAAAATTATTTAGTATTTCAGAATGGAAATGAATGCTTTTATAAAACCATACATTAATTTTTAAGTATCAAAACAACATACTCATTGCTATACATCAGCATTTCCTTGAAGACACTGCCAGTCCAGTTTTAAAAATACACTTGGTACTATAAATACATATATACACTAAGGCTATAAACACACTTGTTTCTCCTTTAGAAGTGCACTATAACTATTTAATGTGCTAAAACTTTGGTTTTAAGTAATAATAATTCATTAGAACCTACTGTGCTACTCCGACTTATAAAACAACGTCTGCCCAAAGAACTTCTGATGAGGCCTTGATACCAATGGATTACCTCAGTCATACCTTCTCTAAGCATGTATTATAAATGTTTCATATTACACTGTGAACAGCTTTGCTTTTACTCAAGAGTAATTTCTAGGTCCAATGCATGGTCATTCACAAATTTTGGGTTGCCCTCCTTTGGACTACCAGACAAAGCTGTCAAAGGTGTGGAGCTCCCCATGCACAGACTGGGGACACAGGCAATAACATTGGGATACATCCAGTTGCCTGGACTGCTAATCACCCTCAAAGCTCCCACTGACATACCTGGGAGCGGATGGAAGGAAGACATTCCCAGTGGGGGCTAAAAACTTGTACATTTCCTTTCTTTAGTCTCAGGCATGGCAAACAAAACCAGTGTGCATGTACAAAGTAAGAGCAAGCCATTTGAGGCAGTGATAATGACTATTTTGTTATCCTTGATGAAAAGTAAAAAAAAAAACCCGTCAGGTTAGTGAACCTGATCAGCTGGATTGTATCTGTGTTGGCTTCAGTGATTTTAATATAACTACACAGATTAATGTCCAGAGAGAACCCGTTTCCAAAATCACAAAGTTATTAAAAATAAGATGGATGAACAAAATTACCTTTATAACTTTCTGCTGCCAAAAGCTTATCAGCTAAAATTATATTCTGAAGTTTCCCACCTTCAGTAGAAAGCACATTTTGGGCAGAAAGAATTCAGCTCAAGGTGAGTCTCTGCTGCTTTATGTACATTGGACAGTATCTTTTTAATTAAAGAAACTATGTGCAGAGCAAATTGCATGAGCAAGAACATGAGATGCTAATCTAGATTTTAATGTGAATTACTACTGGCTTAAAGAAAGGCCTTTCACCTTTTCCTACAATCTTTTGCCATGGTTGTGCAAGTTCCTAGGTTTGCAAGAAACTACGTCATTTAAATACAGAATAAGAAACTTCAAAATTACTCAAAAAAGAAACTGTTAACCAGAATTTAAAGATTTTTTTTTCATTTATGTTCAAGATATATTAATTGAAAGTTCCCCTAAGTATAGAGAGAATATAAATTACTGTTAACATAACTGTTCTAAATTTCAGTTAATTTTAGTATTTAATTAATTTTTAATATTTCATTACATTAACTCTGAAAAATGCCCTGAAAGCTTTCGGCTCTGCCTCAGTTTGCTTTACTGTGATAGACATGTGAGTATCTCCCTCTAGTGGTTTTCAGGACAATGTTGATCAGAACCCCTTCAGACACACACTTTTTGCTCTCTAGCTCAGCAGTTCTCTTGCAGACATGTGGCTCGCACAGGGACTCGTGATGCAGCCCCACACCACCAAATGCAGCACAGCCCAATTGCCAAGGCTTTACTTGGAAACCCCAGAGCCTGCACTTGGTCAATATACAGAAACTTACATAGTTAATTAGAAGTAAAACTTCACCTTCTGCTGTAATCAGGCAATTAATATGTTTAGTTCGCCAAATATTAAAAAGTAAAAAAAAATATTATTTTACTGAATTCCTAGTTTAACCAAATTGATTCACACCATTATCTTCAATTATTTACTGTTGTGTTGGTTTGAATGCAGTGAAAACTCCTTGCGCTTCTCAATAACAACACACATATCACTCATCCTTTCCACCCCTAAGTAAAGCTTTACTTTCACAGGTATGCTGTCTCTTCTATTTGCTTTGTTTCTATTTTTATCTGTGAAAAAAACTTTCTTCTTCTGTTCATTTTAACAAGGACAAGGAAAAAATTCTTAGAAGTGAAGGATGCGGACTCAGCTGGTATATGTGCAATCTCAAAGAGCCAACCATGTAAATCCAACAGGTTCCCTTGTCTTTGTATGTTCTATGGGAGAGGCCCTCATGTTTAGTAATTGTGATTTATAAGGCTCCAGACAGGTTTTTTTCATATTTAATTTCCCTTAATATTGCGACAGTAATTTACTCCAGATTGCTGCTTTTGGGACTCGCTTCATTCTGTTTTCTTTTGTATGCTCAGTAAGTAAAAAAGTCTGCTAATTTTTTAAGCCAAGAACAAAACAAAAATTAGAGAAAGTAACTGACCATCCACACCACATGAAAACTTGCAGAAAAATGAAGATAGGAGCGGACATCATGGCAGAGGCACGACTCGTTGTGCATATAGGCTGATCCTATTAATAACGGGCAAAGTAGCAAGTAGAGGAAAGGAAAGAAAACACAGAAAAAAAGACATACAAGATGAGATATCATGCAGATTGCTGGCAGTTAGCAGAGTTAATGTGAAAGCATCCACCCAAGAGCAAGAGATTCACAGCAAATTTTGCAAATAAACTTAATCAAAACAATCCACTGTTACAAAACACATGACTTACACATTGATCAGCACATCAAGCTAGTGAGCAAGAGTTGTACTTTCACACACAATCATATCAGGGTCGTTTGGAATATTTACAATGGCTGGATAGCTTTTGGATGGGTTTTCAACTTTATTTAATCTTTGTTGGCCAGTAAGAAGACTTCCTCTTTAAAATAAAATTCGGTTACCAGAAAAATGCATTGAATACCAGTTCTCTAAACTTTTTAAATACTACTGACATGACAGTAATTGTGCCTCGTTACAAGAAAAGCAGAGAAAATACTGGAACAAATTTTGGTATACAGCAGTTATAAACAATTAAGTGCACTGGTTTGGGACAAACTTTCCACTGCAGAAATTGCAGGATTGCATGAGGCATCCAAAAACGCATTTATAAATTTTTTATTGTAACAAATGCCAGGCACTTCCTTGTTCAGTACTATTTAAGATTTATTCTGAACAACTTGAATTCATCGTAATCTCTTGAAAGGTAACATAGAAATAAGATTAAAAATAGTTTAGATATGTGGCACAGTTATAATTTTTCTCTTTCAAAACTAATGCATTCAACACAGAAGTACCAAACAGCATAGTTTTGGTGATTTCAGTAAAGCAATGCACTTTTAAACCTGCTAAGAACATGACCTAAATTTGCAGAATTTGCAAATTACAATTTGCAGAATTAGAAACAATGTCCTAAACCATAATAAAAATTTAAATAATTTAACAATACCTTAAATAATATTTGGAAACATTATTATAAAAAATACTACTTCTAAGCCAAGATTATTGTATACTTGTGCAAGCCATTGAAGAACTGAATTTCACAGTACCATACAGAGATCAGCAGTTTTACGCTCACTGATGATATTTTAGTGGGAATCATGTGTGAAAGTGCAATGGTTATAGGACAGGCAGATAAGAAAGCAGCTGTTAAGTTTATGTTAATTGAAATAAAGTGGCTATGGTCTAGAGTGAACAGTATGTTTAGTGATAAAAAGGTTACCAGGCACCAAGGTACAGCTAAACACATTTTTCACTGATTGTCTAAAGCT
Organism: Ammospiza nelsoni; assembly: GCF_027579445.1. Taxonomy (NCBI): domain Eukaryota; kingdom Metazoa; phylum Chordata; class Aves; order Passeriformes; family Passerellidae; genus Ammospiza; species Ammospiza nelsoni. Next base: position 10,559,518 of record NC_080637.1, on the reverse strand, counting down.
GCTCTACAATTGTTTATAGGGATATTCTTAGAACCTTACAACTTCAATTTTACCTGTTTGGCTTCATCAAAACAGATTTCGGGACCCTTTCTGTATCTCGGTTGCTTGACCATTTCACATGGATTTGGCCCTTCATCTGTTTCTCAGGTTAAGGAGTCTCACTCTTTTTCATGAATTGTACATGAGCAGGATCAACATTCTGTTTTTATTTTTATGGCAGGAGAGAAGATTTACACTAATTCAGATAGTGCTGAAATAAACATCAATATTCACAGCTCCTTGTTTAAATTCAAGAAACCAAATCCAACCATTTAGAGAAATCAAAATTAAATACCTTCTTTTATACTGCTATAATAAAGAAAATAAACCTTCTGCCAAACTTTTAATAACATTTTCAGAACTGTAAAGATAAATAAAATAAAAGCTGAGTTCTTTTAACATTTTCTGTATTTCTCTTTTATCATTGCATAAATATTTCAGAAAATATTTCATAAAACAGTAAACTTTCAACGGTGCTGATTAGTTATAATTTATGTTACCCTGCCATAATGAAGATACACAGTAAAAGCAATGAAACTTTTTTGGAAAAGTAATGTCATATACAGGTTGAAGATAGCAGTGAAAGCCTACAAAAACTATTGGTTCTATTATGGGTACACTTATATTACACCAAATATCGTAGAAAAGAGTGTGCCACTGTAGGCTTTGTAGTAAATGACAGGAGAACTACTGAGATCCCATTAGCATTTCAGTGATGAAGGCAGACAGAGAAAATGCTGTCCATACTACCAGCAGAACAGCAGGAGAGAAAGGGAGCAGTGACATGCTATTAATTAGCCAACTGAATATATGAGGCACTGCTTTAGCTCACATCTCTGAAATCTGTAATTGCTGGTGTTAAAGTGTTCTTCACATTGCACTTCATATGTGCCACTGGCTAATGAGGGGCCCAAGCCATTGCAGCAGATTTGAAAGGCATGGATATGGCAAACTGCAAAACAGCCTTTGGGTGAGACCTGCTTAAATTACCATTCAGTATGCTAAGCTTTCTTTTTGTTCCACTTGAGATGGTACACATATTAAATCTATTAAAAGAATAGAGTGCCAGAACATATCTTAGTAGCTCTAATTTACACTTGAAGCAATCCTGTTGATGCACTACCATGGAGTAGTACAGCAGCTTCAGTGCAACAAGTAGAGATGCCAAAGCAAAGAGAGGGCAAGATGATGGGAATTTATTTCTGTAGTCTGCATCTGCCTTCATTCAGACATTGTCAGACTCATCTCCCCTTTTCTCAGCTGTGGCTCAACTGAAAGGCAAGTTGAAACACAAAAATGTTCCAGGAGGCTGCATAAGCCAAGCTGCACCAGCCAAAAGGAAGCAAAGTGTAATAATAATCATCTAAATAGCACCCAAAGGTCATTTTGTCTGCTTGGGTGATGTTATGCTACATCTGCATTTCACTATGTACCTTAGTTACAGAAAAGAGTTGAATAGCTTAGTACTGCATAGTTGAACAAAAATAAAACAGTTCCTTTAGTCAATATAAGCCCCCCCCAGCTGTTCTGACTGCCATTTTAGATAATTTACTTCTTTCTAGTAGTTTTGGGCTCCACAGGGAAATGCAAGTCATGTGCCCCTTCCCATCCATCATGCTTCATTTTCTATAGTGAGTGCTGTCCATAAATTCAGAAAGTGGAAACAGTTGATCAAACTGTCATGGACTGAAGCCAATTAGAATATTAGGCTAAGTTTACATAGCTCTGTGATGACACCCCAATGTAACTTCCTTTTCAGCCCAAGCGTAGATGGAATTCCCGTTTTATTAATGTGGCAATGAATCCATTGCTTGTGCCAAAGAAACACAGTCATCTGTACCACCATCTGCTTTTCTTTCAGGAGTGGGAGAGGCTGTCTCAACTAACTTCCTGATGAGGACGGAGGTATTACTAATTGTTTTCCTTGTTCTGTCACAGTAATCCAAATTATGGTTTGATTTACCACTTCTGGCATGCTCTCCTCAAGCCCACATAGAAAAGAATGGCTGAGGTGAATTTTTCCTGACCTAGAATTGGTTTTATGTATTTCCATTACCATCACCTGCAGTTATCTACTGCAATGAACAGCTAAAGCAGAGAGATTGGCATAAAGGTGGTTGTGAATTAAAACAGTCTTTCACATGCTTTTAACTTCAATGCTTGTGTTGCAAGAACTCTGCCTAGCATGTAAGCCACCTGTGTCTCCAGCCAGCTCTGAAAAAATTCTGTACAGCTGGATGAACTCTAGCCTTTGATGGCTGATGCAGTTACCACTAGAAGTAAGCTTGTCTTTGACACTGGCATACAATAAAATGCCTTCATCAATCAACCAACATGCAGCATCTCAACTTTTCATGGCCAAACACTCCTATCTGGCCTTTTTTTTTTTGTTGTTATTTCTCTAGACAGACATACCCTTGTCTTTTCTTAAGGCTGAACAAACCCAGGACACTCAGAATTTCCCTGCTTGCGCTCTCAGATGCCAACCTCCCTGGTGACACTACCCTAGACTACCTCCTGTATGGCAGCGTGGTCCTGGGGAGCACACAGAACTCCAGATGTGGTCTCACCAGTGCTGAAGAGTTGGGATGGATCAGTTCTCCCAGTCTGCTGACTGCACTCTTGCTGTCATAGCCTGGGATGTGACCAGCCCACTTCTCTGCGAGGGACAGCGCCAACTCCCATTCAGCTTCCTGCCCACCAAGAACCTCCACCTTTTCTCTGCAAATCTTCCTGTCACTCTGTCCCTAGCCTGTCCAGCTGGGCAATTAATCTGTCCTGGGCCCAAGATTTTGTATCTGCTTTTTTGAAACTTCATTAAGTTCCTGTGAGCCCATTTCTGTGTAAATATTTGTATTTCTCACAAATAACAGCTTTGCTCTCTACCTCAATGACTGCTGCCTCACATGATTTGTGATATCACCCACAAATACCTGCTACTTCAAGTATTCCAGTGGCAACCATGGTAATAACGTAGATAAGTGGTTCATTTCTCCCCAAATAGATTCCAGCATCCCATGGCCAAAAATCAATCCACACTATTAAATAACATGGTTTTTAAAGGATACCCGGCTTCTCTGCTTGCATCAGTGGCTTTGGGTCACAGGAACGGCACAGCAGTTGGCTGTCACTAATAATGAACACTAGATTGGTGTTTGAAATCTTCTCTGCATGATAAAGTCTGGGAAAAAAGTCAACAAAAACCTATGTTTAAATGAAGTAAGGAAAATCATATTTGAGAAGGACACACAGTATTGGAATAACATAATCCAGCGTCACAGATTTAGTCTGCTTGCTACTGTGTATCTTTTTTATTAACAAACAGTAAGAAAGATTTATAATAAGTTTTGTAATCTTTTTGACATTTCCATCGTACCCTTTTTCAGCTAGAGTTGTCAGTGGAAAAAATGGAAAAGAGCATAAAATGACTTTGAGTTAACAGTTAGCTCTGTACTGCTACCACAGTAGCTGTACTGAGAAATAACATCAGTTCAGCATCAATTAACACACACAAAAAACAACCCAACCACAAAAACAAACAAGCAAAACCCCAAAACATAAACCTGTCTGTAAGAAGGTTGAGAGAGAAGCATGGAGTATTCATGTCATGTATTGGATGTGAATTTCTTGTATTTTTATGTCCAAATAATTCTGCAAAAGGTATTTAAGATAGTAGGGTCGTTTTCAGTTTATAAATAAACCCAATGCATACTAGAAACATGGAGGAGGAAGTACAGAGGTATAAAAAATGTCTGTGTGTTTTGACCATTCTCCAAAGCTCTCCCTCTTTCTTTCCTGGCTTGAAATACTGTCTTTTTCTTCTTTTTTTGTTTGAAATCTGGCTATTAATTGTAATTTCTAAGATGCTTTCAGAAGCTCAAAATGTATGCAACACCCCAGCAGGCTCTTGTATGAAACAGAAATCTAGGTCCAAGATGCTATGTCTCTGTAGAATAAATTTTTTTCACTTATTATTGAATATCATCTTCAATAGGCCTCCTTAGGGTGTCTGGAGAGTAATTCTTTTAATAAAAAGATATAATACCTTCGTTTGCTTTATACGACTCGTGGCTCTTTAATCATAAGCACTATCAACTAGAAGATAAATTAGAAGATAAATTGTATAATCTTCTTGACTGTCAAAAATTCTGATATAAAACCAGATGAGAGAAGATCATATCCCTTGGGATACTGCAGAATGCTTTTAAGTTGACATAATAAATTAAAAGAAAACAAATTGGGACAGAGATAAAAATACAATTTTCATGGAGCACAGACTATAAAACAAAAACTGACCAAAGCATTTCTACAATTCTTTAATGACTAAAATTAAAATTAATTCTAAACAAATAAAAAGAGAATGCAATTTTCCTGCCTCTATTCTTCTCTGTCCTGCTTATGTGAGTTTGGTGAAGTTTATCCAAAATATATCTTTGCTTTTTAAATTAGTGGCCCTATATTTTGCAAAATAAATAAAATCCCAAAGTAATTACTCATATTGAAGAAATTTTACCTGGAGCAGTTTATGCAGTCTACAATCCCACCAAAGGATTTATCATTGTTTTCAAAGAAATATTGAGTTTGCTCAGTGATACAGCTTGTTTTAGGCAGGGCAGCACCGAAATCATCATCTTCCATATCAGCTGATATAAAATAAATAAATAAATAAATAGATAGATAGATAGATAGATAGATAGATAGATAGATGGATAGATAGATAGATAGATAGATAGATAGATAGATAGATGGATAGATAGATAGATAGATAGATAGATAGATAGATAGATAGATAGATAGATAAACAAAGAAATTACATTTTTAAGTCACAGACACAATGGGGAGACCCAAATATGTCCCCTGGCCCAGATTCTTACCTTCTATTTTACTCAAAGTTGACTCTTTAACATTCTTTTGACTTACCTGCTTCGAGGAACCGTGGAAAAGTCAAGCTCAAAAACAGCTGCTGTAAGATAGACCTGAACACAGAAAGACAACAGATTTATTATCAAAGGCTCTTTTCTTCTTTGTATTTTAATGCGTACTTTAATACTACTCAAATATAAGTTATTAACAATAATTTTTTTATGCTTTTGCCAGTTATCAAAGCTGTATTTCTTTAAACCTTCCAGCATGACTCTGGTTTTCTTTTTCCCACATTTTCACAGGTCTTTCACACTAATCTTTTATTCTACTGTTCAGATTTGCTGTAATGTGTGCCCACGAGTCACATGATGGAAATGTTATCACACCATCCCTGCCCCCCTTTTACACCTCTGTTGGAGGTGGAAGAGGCATGTTGGTGTTTCTCTGCAACTTAAGCCAACTGGAACTCCTTTCTAACACTCAGGGAACATGCTCCTGAATTAGATCCTTTACACTGATTAAGGTTCATTCAATCTCTGAGGAGGAGATCAACACTGGAATACTATATTTTAAAAAGCACAACTGTAAGAGTTGACTTTTAAAATCATCTCTATTCTCGCTCTTGATCTATGGACTACATTTTCTTCCTATATATGCTGCTGAAATACTTAGGCTTAAAGAGCTCTATTTATTGATTCCTTTTTCTTCACTGATGATGGCATTTTTTCCAATTTTATTTGCTTAAAGTAGGTACCAGCTTGCCACACACACAGACCTTTTCTCCTCCATCAGCCTATCAAAACAGGAAGTGCAACAGGAATATTCTCTGACTCCCTGCTTCTCCTTAACCTTACTAATTGTATTTTCCAGTTGCCAAGTTTTAGGCTTGCTTCTACCCACAAATATGACCCAATCTCATTCTGTTCTAACACTTGTTCTGTAGAGAGAAGGGACTGTATAACTTCATTCAACCTAAAAGTTTTTTCTCCTTTTCTAGCGTGATTCCTGTGTAAAGAAGCTGAACATGCCTATCATCTTCCCCATGGTGGCATTCCCCGAAGGAGTTCTGGATTCACATCCACAACTCTGTGCTTTGAATCATCAGAGGGACAGCACGGAGCAGGTATGGACCAGAAGAGACCTGATTCTATTAAATAGTAATGCAATTTGCTGACAGAAAACAGTAATCCTTTGTAATGGCTTACCTCAGAGTTTACAGGGAACTGAACAAAAAAGGCAGCCTGGGAAAACTCCTAAATCTCCTGACTTAAAGGAGCATGAAGGAGAAATGACACGCACTCTCTTAACCAAACGCTGATGTATCCCGTATAAATTTTGAAAATGATAGCTCACACCTTTATCCCACATTTTTTGCCTGAAACACTATAGCTCTCTTTAACAACCTGGTTTCTCTTATTTCCCTGTACTTGCTTTTGCCAGGTGCCTCACCGAATCCATTTTTTGGTCATCTCTTTTCACTTTGCTTGCTTAATGGCCTTCTCTGCCTGCTTCTGACCTAGATTCCATTAAAAACATGGCCATAGTAAAGTACTTTAATGCTGTGCTTTCAAGTTAAACATCACACAAAATAAACCTCAGGTCTAAATTGAAACCAGACCGCTGAGTCTGATTTGAACACTGATAAACTGAAGTTTCTCTGTTTGAAAAGAACTCAAATTTCTCTTCTGGATTATTGCCCATCTCCAATTTTTGAAGCAAGAAAACCAAGATTATTTCTCTTCCTCTTCACTAAATGTAACCAACAATAAAAAGCAACATACTGTCTTCATAGTGCTTCTGTGGGAAAATTATTATACAGTTTTTCGGCTGCTACATGTTTTAACACTTCGCTTTGTAAAGGAGGTAATTTATTCCAGTTTGGTAGTTATTATTAGGAAAAAAAGTATCATGAGTCTTTAGAAGAAGGACCGGTCTCCAAGGGTGCAATTCCCACCACAGCAAAAGCACCACGTCCATGCCAATTCCTTATCCCCATAGGAAGGTGCTGAGGGAAGTAGCTGCTATGAGTGTCAAGCAACATGGCTCTGAAACAGGTAAAATGCCCCACCTGAGCCCTGTGCCAGCCCTGCAGTCCTCAGCAGAGAAAAACATGGGCCTGTAAGAGGCTGCAGATGAAGGCCACAGAAATGATCAGAGGATGGGAGACTTTTGCCATAAGGAAAGGCTGAGAGAATTGAGGTTCACTCTGAATAAAAGGAGGCTCCCAGGAGAGCACCTTCTTTGTGACCTTTCAGTACTTAAAGGGGGTTTTTAAGAAAGATGAAGACAAACTGTAGCAGGACCTCTCCCAGTAGGACAAGGGGTGATGGTTTAAGCTAAAAGAGGGAAGATGCAGACTAGATGCAAGGAAGATATTTCTTACAATGAGGATGGTGAAACACTGGCTGCACACTGGTGAAACACAGGTTGCACATAGAGGTGGAGATGTCTCATCCATGGGAACATTCAATGTCAGGTGGGATGGAGCTCTGAGCAACCTGATCTAGTTGAAGATGTGCCTGCTCACTGTAGGGGAAGTGGATTGGATGCCCTTTGAATATCCCTTCTAACCCAAATGATTCTATGATTCATGTGTTTTGTAAAATGATTCACTGAAAAGCAAACATTGATGTTCTTAGGACTTCTTGCTAGAAAAAGGCAGAGATTATATTCTGAAATAGGGAACCAAGTGATCAATAATTCAAAACATGAGAATTTAGACTTCACAACTGCTCATCATACTTAGGCCATTAATCCAAACTCTGCTTCCTTAAGCTGATTTTGTAGTCAGAACACACAATCATAAAACCTGTCAAGAGCAGTTCTTAATTGAACTGTTGACAAAACAGTCATGTTTGAGACATAGCTAAAATTTTCATTATAAGAAACTGCAGAAACAAAGGGTCCAGAGAACTTTTATGGAGGAAAAAATCCAACTCAAATAAAGGTTCAACCCACTGAATAATTAGAGTTTGGATACAGAGATTTCCTACACACTCATACTTACCAGGCTGCTGCTGAAGCCCACCATCCAAGCTGCAAAATATCTGTTATTGTAGGCTGGGGAAAATAAAGCAAATAAAAGAGGTTATTTTATTTATGTAAACAAGTGCAGACTTTCAATGGATTGTCAGCCACTGCACATGGGACTACTGACCACATAAGCAGAACGAAGTCCAGCTCCTTGCTTTGGTTCTTCTTCAGGATCACAGACTGACTGATAGTCATAAGACTTGTTAAAGGCATACAGGGACATGTTAATCAGGTTTCTCATCAGGCCAGGATCAATTTCACCAAAGAATCTTCCAATCTGATGGGGGGCAATACAGAGAGATAAGGTAAAACATTTCCAAATATTTTTCTTGTAACAAAGTGCACAGTTCTAAATTCCTCAGTTAGACAGTGACTCTAAAATGTAGTATCAATGAGACCTTGCCTGGGGAAGAGCAAGAAGAATATGAGAAAGAAGGTGTATGGATAACATATTACTTGTCCTCACCATCTTAAGTCCATTGGCAGCCTACAAGCCCAATGGCAAAGCACAAAGAATGAACCTTGGTAGCAAGTTTGGTGTCTTCATCTATAAAGAAAACTGTAAAAAACACTAACAACCCCCCTAGAACTTCTGATCCAGCAATATTTCTGTGATTCAGAAATCTTTAAAATTTTTAGAGTAAATTGAGAGTTAAATGCTTTTTTTTTCTTTCTCTCTTTGAACTTCTTCCTATTGGTTTTCATGTTCAGCTCTTATAGAATATACATACCTGTTGTGTATATTCATCTCTATTGGACATCAAAAGAAATCCACCATCATCAAGGATAACACAGTCCACATGCTATTGTAAGAAAGTGAAATATGTTTACAGGAAAGGTTTGTCAATAGAACACTCTGTAAGAAGCAACTTTTAATTTATTTTTTTTTCCAAGACATCTGAGTATCTTCAAATCACAAACCAATAGCCAAGGGCCAATTTTAAGTTATAATAATTAGCATTATCAGTATAATAAAAGTTTGAACAGATCAAAGGCTTATTTGTGGCTTAATTTCATAAAAGTTGTTTTGCAAATTCTTATTTGCTCAATACTTTGTTAGTTCCAAGAGTGCTATATCCTCACTAAATCTGATTATAACTGGAATTCAGTTCATAATAAGGGGCTACAACTTCTCATATGCTTCAGCCATGTTAAAGTACTTTTCCATTTGCAGATTTCAATGGAAAAATCTTAAGGGCAGGCTCCCAGCTTGCTAGGTGTGATTATTTTCACTTGTCAAGGACTGCAGTGGGATTATTCCAGGTGTCAGGTGCAGGAATGGGAAACCCACTGATTCCATCCATATGCTTTGCACTTTGTAAAAGATCCTTGCAGCCAGAGATTGGAGAGATAGCAGTGAGGTCAGATAGATAACTCCCCACAGTACCCTTTCTGCTGTAATTCTTGCGTTTAATGATCTTCACATTCCTCAAAAGAGCTCCGAAGACCTGAGCACAAAAAGCTTTTAAGCACATGGCAGAACCTGATCTGGTGACAGTCCCTGGATCTGAGTGCCAGCAGAGCTATGGGGTCCCCTGATCCTGAATGTGCTGGGAACCAGTGACTGGAAAGGCACATTATGGACTTCGGTGCTTCTAAGTTTGCACTTGCCCTTCTCTGAGTTACTCTTTTCTTTTAGAATTTTAAAAATTATTTTTTTTTTTCCTCAAGATTTGTCTCTTGTTTTGCAAATTACTGGTATATTTTTATCACTTTTTTTGGACAAAATTCTCTTTTGCTTTTCCTGTATATTCTTCTTTACACTTGTTCTCATAACTTCATCACCATAACCACTTCACCTGATTTTATGCCCTCTTTCTCCTTTTCCCCTCCTGACCTTCACCCTTCTCAAGACACAAACAACTAAACCCTGTTTTCTGTGAAATTAACACTCAAATAATAATGATAGGATCTGTCTTACATAGATCGAGAGGGAAGGAGTGAATTTCAATACCCTGTCAGAAATTCATAAACTGAACATTTTCTTACCATGCTATTTCTTTCACAGCCACAGATCTCACTGTTGCACTAAAAAACAGAAGTATGATAATCTTAAAAAAAATGTTACAAAAAAACCTGTATTTTGAAGTTATATTAATCATTCAAGAAAAAATTATTCTATTTTCAATATCTGTATATAAACTTCAATTTTGAGTGTGTTTCATTTATCAAAAATATCTCTCTTAACAACCTGTATTCTGTAATTATCAATAGCACAATCTTGACTGCCTTTCTCAAAGACTCTGATACCCTTTAACAGTATGCTCAATATACATAAATAGTTTGGAGTTCTTGTCAGGATGTCAGTGATGTGAACATAAAGAAAACCAGAAAGAATAGGAGCATTCCCATGTGTTTGGAGTTTGGAAGGAAAGCCTTCAAAAGTATCTTTTTTGACCATGAAATGCTTCAAAGCATGGGAATCCTGTGTGGCAAAGGAAGCCCATCAACCCACCTGGCTTTTATGGCTTTGATTCCTGACATGTTTTTCAGTTCTTGCAGTACACACACACAACTGTGTCCTTGCATTATGTCCTCAGCAAAACAACTCCCAGGTGATGCTGCAGTCATCAGTGTTCTTTCTGAAATATTCATCCTACTTTCCATCTTTCACTTATGTATTTTTGTCCCCAACTGTTCTGACTCTTAGGCAATGCATTTGCCTCCCCATTGAACTACAGCTCCAATACCCAACCAGCCAAACTCTCTTCTTGATTCCCTGAACATACAAGCAACATTGCCACACCCAGTAAGAAGGAAATTTCTTTAAGTTTCTTCATTTTGTGCCTTTCCTTCCACAGTTCACTATCAATTCCATATTTTCTTTTCTTTTAACCTTTCCTCCTTCCCATTTAAACCTCAGATGCATTACACATCAGATGCATGGAATGAAATATTTAAGCACATATTTCACTAAGTTCTGCTAAAATGCTGTGATGTTGGATGCAATACAAATCCTTACTGTTCACTGCTTACCCATCCTGGATATTAAATAAGAAAAGATTCACCAATTGTTTTGCAGATTTTATTCACTGCTACTGCAGAGTCTTACTACTAGCTAGAATATGTCATTTTTCTTTGTCCCTATCCATGTCTTATAATTATGAAAGCAAGACACGTACAAAATATGGCCTATTTCAACATAGATTTATTTTGTGCATTTGGATGATTTAAATACCACAACAACTTGGCAACTATGCATCTGTGTGACTCTGGCACAAAGAGACAGTAAACCTATTTGCATCTGAAGCTTTGAGAAATGCAAATAAAGTTCAAAAAAGACTTGGTCAATTGCTTACCAGGCTCTTGATTGTGGTTTTTGTGAAATTGTCCATCCAGCTGTTTGCATCAATTTTTATTCCAACAACTAACAAGAAATACATGAAAGTTTTTTTGAGTAAAATGAAGGGAAAAAAAGGTAACTGTATAATCCTAAAAACATGGCCGGGGGTGGGGGGGAAATTATAAAGACAGCTAAATCACTGAACTGGAGAAGGATAAATTACGATTTTTGTTGCCTGATCACCAACATCGTTCATGAGACTAATAAATTTAACACTCTTACTCAAATGCAAACAGATTTCCTCTAGAAAGATTAAAACTGTCTCAGAGAAAATAATGTTATTATAGAGTGAAGTTGCTTTGAAATCTCAATTAAATTTCCAATTTGCTGTTGAGCAACAACCAAATAAATAAAGTATTTCAAGTTTCAGTACCACTCTATCTTACCTGCTGGCTTCAGAAGTTTCCCATCAACTTGTATTTCCACAGCCTTGCTTACCATAATACCTGATTCATAGCTATTGGCACCACTTTCTGACAGTACAGAAGAAAAAAAAAAAAAAGAACAAACAGAAAAAGAAGTTAGGGTGACATGAAAGCCTCTTCCTCTGGAAAATATATCATTATTCAAATACCAGGCTGATTTTAAAAAATCCTTTTCCAAAAGCACTGACCCAGGTGCATTTATCACCTGTGACAGCTTAGATCACTAACACTGGCATCACTAAGAAATATTTGTGTTTACTTTTCCTCTTTTTGTTCTTTTTTACTGCTTCATAAAGTTACTATAGCCTTTTCTTCTGCAAACAGAACCGTGAATACTTGTGCACATGTGAACAGCTCTGTTAAAACCAGGATCAGAACCAAAGATTTTATCCTGATGTTATCTGTGTATTTTTCAATGCACAGCATACTGACACCACTCACTAATGTACAATTTCTGCTCTGACTGACTTGAAACTGTTTTCAACACTGCTTAATTTGAAAAAGCAAGTTAAAAGTAGATTGCCTGGAGCTGTTTGAGGAGCAGCAAAGGCTTCAGGGAATTTTATTAATTAACATCTTTACATTTTACTGAGAAAAAAATGTAATAAATAATTACGAAATAAAAGTAAAGAAGGATTCCATATGTTTAAGAGAGGAGTAAGTGATTTGTGGTCTATTTTTTGACATCTATTTTTTGACAAACATTTGTTTTTTGACAAACTTGAGAAGGGTAATGTTGCTCACATCAATAAGGAGCACTTGCTATTGTGCTTATGTCGGTTTTAAATGTCACAATATCTCAGACCAACTGGTTTCGGTGAATAAGTGCAATTCTACATAGAATTCAAAAGCAAAGTTTAAACTAGGTAGTGGTGCAGTGGATGGAGTTATGGGCTCTGGACCCTCATGCCTGGTCCCCCAAGTCAGTGCTGGGGGTGCTGAGACAATACACAGAACTCAGCTCTGTTAAGACTTTAGGTAGTGTTTCTGTCTATGAGTGCAATTTTATTTCACTTTCTCTTAAAATAATTCTGCCAAAGCATCTCTGTAAAGCAGTGTTTCAATACATTGAATGAACACCAGTGCTCTCTATGTTTTCACTTAGGGTAATTCTGAGCACACAGGGCCACCAGAGTAGTTGACAAATTATGATGACCTTGTTTGGTGCCTCCTAGCTTTTCCTTAATAATGGAAATTATCCCAAGACTTCCTTCCTTGTGAAGTGTCACGCTTGAATCTTTTGTCAGTGACCTCATCTAGTATGGGGAACTTCCACTTGTACTGAACTAGCTAACTCTGGCATTTCTAAACTGTGATGACTTACTGTTGTAGTATGGAGCTGTGAAAATATAGTTGTCATTATCTAAACTCCTCTTATAGAAGCTGACTTCATAAGTTTCAGCATTTTCCAACCAGTCTTCTCCTGCCCTACATTAAAAAAAAAAAAAATCAAAAAAATACAATTTAGAGTCTCATTAAATCTGTTCTGGGAGTTGTGTTCTTTCAGTGTTTCACAGTTGGAAAACATGAGATTTATTCTTAAAGTCCTCAGGATCTTCAGTTTTCACTGGTTAAAAGACAGGTGTAATCATTAGAAAACCCCAAACAAACAAACTTTTGAGAAAAAAAAGAATTAGTATTCTTGGAAAACCAATTTAGTCTCATCACTTTTAGATTTGTTGTGACAAATACAACTGCAACACTACTTACAACAAAATCTAAAGGAACCTTTACAGTACACGCCTACTTTGAGCTTAATCCTAAAAGATTTAATATAGTGAATAATCCCAAAATAGGAAACAAACTCACTTGGGAGGTAAAACTCATTGCCATTTTCACATTTTGGGGAAACACAAAACAACCTAAGGAAACAGATAAATCTGCCATTTACCAGTAGATCTGTACTGGGGCCCTCACTATTCCCAGTCACTCGTGGGGAGTGTGTCTAGTTTCATATCTAATTTCACATTTCCTTTTTGTCCTCTGTTAATGATACATTTTTCCTCTCTTGAAGTCCCTGGACCTTTAGGTCTAATCTTGGTCTTAAAAAATAAAATATCACCCACTACTTTCCAGTATTTGCAGCCTGACAAACAACTGAGTGCTTGGGGGTAAATAGGAATTAGCATGGCCCCACTGCTGCTACAAAGGCATTGCTGTTACTGCTACTCAACCCTGATTAGAAACTTGGATTACAAGGGCCTGTCATGAAAATAATGGGACAGATTAGATTCAAGCAGTGACATGGGTAAAATAAAAGAAAATCAAGGCATTCCATCAATTTCATAGCTATGAGTACAAATTAGACCCTAGGAGACTGTAGCTTTTCATTCAATAAAGACACTCTTTAACAGTCCAGCCTCTCAGGCTTCAAAATATCACATTATACTATTTTGTAATAATTCTTACCTTTTGGGGAACACTCTAGTAATTCCACCATCTGTAACAACAAATTGTGCAACAACTCCATCTCTGTAAATAAAAATAAGATTTAAAATTAAAACTGACTGGAATTCTCAAAAATTTCTATGTCAAGGGTTGCCATTAAAGTGCATAACTGTGAATAAATACCTGTTCTCTGTAACACTACCTGCATATCTGTATATTCACACAAATGTATAAGATTTTGTTTCCGAACTCTGAAAGGCATAAAAACCCCAAAGTCAATAAAAAGAATACTTACAGCGACAGTTTACTCCAATAATTTTGGGCAAGTTCATTTGTAAATCCTGCATCCAGCAAAACTCTAATGACCATGTCAGTATTACCTACCAAAAGAGTTAAAATGTAAGTCATCTGAAACCATTAGAGATGGAGTTTCAATAAAAGCCTAAATCAAAATTCTGAGTTATCAAGATTCTCCTTGAATGTTAATAGTGGCTATTAATAGTTGACATTCTGCCTAACTTCAAATGATGTCAGATAATTAGAGCTGGACAGATGCTCTCACACTGTTGAGTTCAGTTAAACATTTTCTTTGTATCCTAAAAATGTCTTTGTATCTCAGGAATAAGGAAGGTGATAAGGGCCACAGCTTTGTAAAGCCCCTAAAACTGCAAATTAACCTATTTTTAAAGCATGTGTTCATTAAAACACTTTTTATCTCAGTTGATGCAAGGAAACAACAATTCCTCATGATGTTCAACTACATTTTAAATATATTTAGATCAATTAAGTCCCAGGCTCTCAATTAAAACACATTTGTCATCTGCAAATGGATACAGGGAAATAAACTCGTTTTGAATCAGTAGCTTATACAGAGATGCCATGCTTAAATTTCTTTTAAAGGATGGTTTGAAGCCAGTGCTTCTCAAACATCTTTTTCAGTAACACTTTAGCAGAGTTACTGAAGATTATTTCAATGTGGGAATTTTATTTGTTTTTTCTTCTGAAGAGCATTTTTAGCTGAGATAATTTCTATGGCCACTCAGTCCTTTAACTCTGTTAACACTGTTTATTTATTAAGGAGGCTATTTTTAAAGTAACCTAATTATTAGGAAAAAAAAGAAGGAAAAAAAAAAATTGCTGCATATTCCAAACTGAAATACAGCAATAGGTGGATAAAATTTTGGAATAATTACTTACTAAGCATGACTGTATACCAGAAAATCACTAAAAGTGTTCTCAATATTTGCTTAAATATTACACAAGGATTTTCATTTCTTATTAAATTTTATGAAATTATCATTAGTTGTTTTAATTACTGGAGGTGAATGTTTCCATTTCCAAGACTCAGTCAAGGTATTCAAATAAAATTTCAGTCAGTCAGCAATGTGTCAATGAATAAGATAATTCTATTATAACAACACCAAACACCCATACAAACACACAAAAATGTACTTTTCTGAGAAGTTATCACATCTAAGTGGACATTCCTTCAGTTACATGGTCTAGCACAGTAACAGAGATTCTTTCTAAATTGACCAGTTTTCTCTGACAACAACATGTCAAAAAGATGTCAGGAAGACAAGAAAAAAAAAAAAGAAGTTATTCCAAGTATTTATAAATTATTAATAAAGATAAACAGACGCATATGTACCAAACTAAATTCAAACACTGATATTTCCTGGAGAAAGAGGCATTAGCACCTTACTGATGGTAATAGCTCTTCATTTATTCTAAACAGAGGTTAAGATTTATTCTAACAGAGGTTAATTCATCTCAAAATATGAATTAATCCCTTCCCAAAGGCCAGTGCTCACCACTGCAGCAGTTACATGGATTTGTGGTCTTCAGCTATTCAAGCCCAAGTGAGATCTCTTTAACCAGTTTGTGAACCACCAATACAACTTCCTTATCTTTTTTTCTGGTTATTGGGTATTTCAGCCTTGGACTTATTTTCTTTACTTTTTTTGGAATAAAATGTCAAGAAAGCAGGTTGAAGATTTCATTACGAGATTTTGAGTCTGTTTGAGACTGGCTGCTATGCTCAAGCAAGAAAATACAAACTCAAAAACATTTGGAGTGTATTTAAATGAACCAGTATTGTTTGATGCTTCAGCAAGATGCTGAGAGGAATTATGGAAAATATAGGATGCATAATGTCCTAAAAACTTTCTTAAATAATGCCAGAACTTGAAAACAAAGTTTACACTCTCTACCTTGATAGAAAATCCCAGCACTAGATAATTTCTACTGAAAAAGCAAACCCACAAAATTTGAGCATGAACTCTCATCCACGGGTAGGTATTTTCCTAAGGAAATATTTCAGTGAGGTGAGAAGTGTACTTACATGAGGAACTGGTTGGAGTATTTCTGTCAATGAATTCATTGAAATTTAATAGGAATTCAGTGTTGTTTTCTGATTTTTTTACATCGTTACAGTATTCTCTGAAAAACAACAAAACATCAGTTTTCTCTTTTTTTTTCCCTTGTGCTACTAAAGCAGAAAATTTAAAAGTCCAAGCAGGCTTGCACAACTATTATGAAGTAGCTGGTATTGCTGTGTCAATTGGCTGCCATGATCAGTATTTATTGATTACCATATCAATCATTCAGACATCTACAGAAAATAAAGTGTTCAAACACCTGCCTAAGCATTTGTCAAGATTTGGATTGTAAGAAAACTGGATGCATGAAATAGGGATTAGATTCCCAGAAAAAAAGAAACTGAAGAGTAGTGTAGGACATATTAGGACATCATTATACACTAAAAATGATGTCCAGTGAATTTAAATTGCTTCTGGATTAACCTGTACTGGAAAGAACCTGGTGAAACACAGACACCCCCTGCTCAACTCAGGCCACATTTATAGCTTAAGGCCCTATCCTCGGAGAAGTTTTAAATGCAATTTTATTAGGGTACAAACCACATGAACATATGAACACTCTTTGCTTTGACATATGCAAAGCAGACAAAGAGTAAACTCCTGTCCCTGATATAAGGAAATAAAGCAATATATCATTGAGCAATTGACTGAATGCAGGCAAGCAATGCAGAAGTCACTGGGCATCTTGGAGGCAAATATTATGTGATGAAGGGCATTAAACAACTTTAATTAAAATGTTAAGAGTGTTTAGCAGTAAAGCAGGGGGCTCTCTTTTTAAAGTGAGCTTTTATGTGAATTTAATTTTACACATAAAAGAAGTGTGTTCAAGTATTCTGTATGACTAAGGTATCTTATTAACCTTTATTTACCTTACCATAAGTCAGAGATACCACTGGCAGAATTTACCTTACTGTACCAATATTCACATTTAAGCAAAGGTACAAATCAAATAGACTTTGTTCTGTAGGACAGTAGGGACTTGCTGGAAGCTCTAATTGGTACAATTAATTCTCAATAAATTCAGTCTTTCACAAAAATTAAATTAAAGAGTTAAATTAGGATACATTTTAAGACAGAAGACTTTACATAAATCAATCTATTAATTGAAATCAATCTATTAATTGAAATCAATCTATTAATTGAAATTTAAAAGTATACAGAAATTTATCAGATAAAAAAGAATGCAACAATTCTCAATTATCTTGACTGTACATCATTCCCTTTCTTTATCATAACGATCTTTTAGAGGAACTCAATTTTTAGGAAGTCTTGTTCATATCAGGTTTTCCTTGCAAGCAAAATCTTAAGAGGGGAAAAAAGAACTGTAGAATTTCACATGAAAAAACCAAAATCTCAGGAAACTAATGAATTTAATAAATTTTCAATTACTTAATAGTTTTTATGTTCAATTAATTGAAAATTTACTAATATTTAAATAATGGAGAGCTTTGAAACCCTTTGTCTTGAAGTTGGGAAATATGCTGTGGTCAGCATTATGAAACCTATTTTAAAAAAAATTGTAAAATCTTAGAAGTCAGAACCACAAGAAATGCCCAGATGTGAATAAGTTTTCCATTAAAATATCAATATCAGTTTTTGCAGTTCTCTGACTAATATGAGCAGAAATCAGAGCCTGATGATGCTATTTACATTCCAGCATGAAAAAAGATTGGTAATTTTTTACCAAATGAAGCTTTATTGGTCAAATCAGTATTCTCCATGTGCTAATAATCAGATCAGATGCAGAAATAACACATTACTGGGAAATCCACCAACCTGGGTGCTAAAAATGTATAGCCAGATTGATCAAAATCCTCAGGCTTCAGTGTTTCTGTAACTAAAAACATGAAAAGTAAACACCAAGTAAGTAAACTGGAATTTTTGCCATTGTTTCTCCTATCAAACTATCTGGCTAACTTTTGCATGCATCCATGAATTTAGAAAGAAATGTTTTAGACACTTTCTCCCTAATGAATTCCAGGCTTCTCAGTATTTCACAACATAGAAGAAATTACTTGATTATTATATACAATGCACAACTATAAACAGTAAAATAATAGCTAACAATTTATTTAAGACATTTAATTAGAATCGCAACATGAGATATTTTCAAATATCAAACAAATATCAAAAAAATGAAATATTTTCCCTAGAAGTAAACTCTGATACAAATAAATGATGCTGAGTTTTTAGAACATGAAGAAAAATACTGCTAATATTTTCTGTAGCAAAATGTAAAACTCTCAATCGTTGTAGCATCACTGTAAATCCTACTAAAAAAATGGCTTTAATAGATGATATCACTGAACACTTATGGGACCAGACAAAGAAGCATTAGAGATCAGTAACATATTAAAATATACATGAAAACAGAAAAATACTTCACTTTTGTTTTTCCCTTTCTATTGCTATGGTACCCAATGATCATGAAGAGAATCCTGAGATGAGGAATACAGAGGAGAATATCCAGTAGGAATAGAAATATAAGAGAAAAATATCAACTGCAGTAAACAGAAGGAAATTGAGCAACAAGAATATACTTGCCCTTTTTGGATGTCACTATCCATCAGAAAGAGAAAGCAGGGAAACAGAAAAAAACAGGGTAAAGCACAAGGGGTCACAAACCAATATTTTATTCAAACAGCCCCTTGAATAAAAATATTGCACATAGATTCAAAGGTTCAATTTACAAACAGCTGTAGTCTGGAAAAAAAAAGACAAACATCTCTGAAGACTGAAGAATAGGTTCTTAGTTATTTCTCAGTACCTTCTATACACTGTGGCTATTTCAAGGGTCTGTTTTGCAGGTTTTATTGATACAAGTGAAAAAGCAGATGATCTAGTTCATCAAGAGAATCACACTCTCTGCTTAAAAAATTAAAATACTCCATATTGGAAAAAGTTACAAAATAAATCACTTATTATTAAAAGTTGCTCTATTCTTCTTCATTTGTGGGAGCAATGGTAGAAGAGAGTGATGCAGTGCTAACCAAGTTTCTCTAAACTGACAATATCTGTGCCTCTCTGAGGTTTTTTTTATGTTTTTCAAACTTTCTATTTAACTACATACTTTTTCTAAATTTATCACAACACCTGAAAAAAGTTACAAGGCTGTGATTGGTTCTATTTTGTGTACTACCTAGACTAAAATTAAACTACTCCTAAAAAAAAATAAAAACAAAAAATCCTTTGAATACTGACAAGTATAATTTTCAGCTATCACTTCAGAATCTGTAAATGGTTTAAAATCAGTCTAATATAAAACTACAATGCAAACATCCACTAAAACTAATTGTAAAATAAATAAAACCTAACTGCAACCCAAACCAAACAGGGCTTTCACATCATTCTAGCAGAGATAATTTGCTAAATATTATACTGTAACTAAAATACAAAAAAAAAAGGTATACTCTTACAGTCTGTATCACTATATTTTACTAATAAAATAAAAAAAAAATAAAAATTTTTTATCCAGACCCCTGTTTTATCCAGACCCTTAAAATGACAGCAATAGAGGATACACAAAGCAATGATTCTATAGGCACAGAGCAAGGGGAAGGGGTGTCAGTGGGACTGACATGTTCTGCACATATTCTATTTTTATAGAATATTTCTTGCACCTCAGAGGTTACAACAGGTTAGAATCATTGCTGAAGATTTTGGGTACATCATGGTAACATCACTGAATTCCACAAAATTTATGAGTTTCAAACATTGCTTTTTAAGTGAATCTGAGACTTTGCAATACCAGACAATACCAGGGAATCTTTACAATACTTACATCTGGCTAGAACTATAGGTTCATCTATTTTGGCTTTAATATAATAAAAGCTGTATGATGGTAACACCAGTGCCAAACTGCAACAGAAATGAGACAAGTAAAGCAATTATGTTATTTGCAGCAGTTTTCTAGTTTCAGCTTCTTTGTGTTTTGAAAGTAATTAACAATTTTGTAATTTGGACTGTCACCAGATGAGGCACTCACACTGTGAAATATCAGCCTCACACTCAGTAATAGACACAAGTACATTTATGCCAATCCTGATCGTCCCTGAGTTTACTTTCATTCTTATTTACACTTATAAACACAAATATATCTGTAATGTTTAGCAGATACACAAGGCATTTCCAAATAAATATAAATAAAAAATACATGAATTTTGTATCTTCCTCTGACACACTTAACATCCCAATATAACATGTCATGGTAATCACTGACTGCAAAAATATCACCTAGGGCTGTGCTGATCTGCACACATCATATAACCAGAGACTCTCACTAGTAAAACAACCAACAATATTCTCCAGGAAATGCATCTGGCAATACTTGCATTAGCATCCATTGCATTCAGGATCCAAAAAAATTGTTTTCTTTAATCATGTAGTCACCACCAATAATTATTGGACATAATTGTAGATAATATTTAAAATTTGCAGAGCATTTGGAAAGTTTTCTTTTATATTAAAATTATTTTTGTTAAAAATGCAGGAATTATTTTTGCAGCTATATTCTACACATATGTAGAAGAGTTCAGTTCTAAAAATGCATGTAAAGGACAGGAGATATGAGTAATCATTAAATAAGCATCATCAACTCCTAAGTAACATCCTTAATTTTTACACTTGGATTACATCCATGCAGAACTGCAGCAGCTCCTAATGAAGAGCTGCAGAAATTAACATTAAAAATCTTGCACTGTTGACCCATAAATGAGCTGACCTTTAGTGACACATTTGCAATTTATACAGAATATGAGTGAGATTGCTGAATATTTAGTGATAGCTTTCTAGCAATTCTCCTCTAGGGAAATCAGTGTCAGTGCACCTGTCATTAACAGTTAATGCTAGCAGAAATTGCTAATTAAAATCTATAATTTTATGTTTAATAAGTTTTCTGCAAGGATACTCCGAGGATTTATTGCTATATCCCATGCCAGGAAGCTCAGGCAGAATTAAGAAGTCATTTAAATTTAATGTATTTCTCTAGTGATTGCTAGATGGCAGTCTGATGAAAATTTCCTTTTCTTACAGAGTATAAAGATAGAGGCAGTTCAACAGAAAAATGGGATAGTGAATAGAAGATCCTAGGTTTATGTTCTGTTGTTAAAATGGATTTGTTTGCATTTACATCCAAATTAGTGTTTGAATTCTCAGTGACTGTACACCTGTGCAGGATACAACAGAAATGGGAATCCAGCTTGTCTGAGGATTGCTATAATTCACCATAGCAGAAATAGCATTTTGGTCAAAATTTGACTCAATATTTATACCACTTAGTTTTTAACTAGAGTAGTTTAACTTTGCTGAGACTTGGAAAACCTTTCCTTGTTTTGGGTAATGTTAAGGAATGTTTCAACATTCCTTCTAATGCTACAATGTTGTGTGCTTAAATGAATTAGAAATAATATACACACCAATGTCACCTTAGCCAGTATAAAAATTGTAATGCTAAAAATATTAACCCAAATTAACCAAAAGGACACTTAAATAAACAAAGGAAGTCAGTGGACAGAAATGAGTTACCTGTAATCAGTGCCATTCACAGCAGTCCATGTATATGTTCTGTTTCCTTTATCAATATACCTCTACAAAGAGATTTTGGTGAAAAATTGAATTATTAAACTAAGGAGCTTCAATAATTGTGACCTTTCTTCGAAAAATACTATGTAAAATCAAGTACAAATCTTTTGTATTTCTATTTATTTTGCTAAAATCATGGGTTGAGCTGCAACTCTTTTCCTTAAATATATTCCAAACTTACATTTTGCAAAAGAATCAACCATATAATTGAACATGAGTAAACTTAAATTTAAATAAAATCAGACAAACCTGACCTGTATTTTTCACATTAGCCAGGCCTATACAAACCATTAAATGTGTGATTCAAATTTGATAGAAAATGCATTCTCTTTTATGGAGAATTTTGCACTTAAACTATGAAAAGACTGAAAAAAACCCCTCAGTTATAAAAAGTCTTTGTAGGTAAGTCTTTAAAAACAAAACCACCCATAGCCCACCCTTCCCACCCTTTCAGGTCACAGCACCACTGGCTTAATGAATTTCTATTTGAATCATATCTACAGGCACAGTCTGGTAATTCTGATTGTATAGACACCCCCTGCTAAACTTAACATGTGTTTCCAATCTAATTAGGAAGGTCTTGAATTTGGGAAAAAATGTAACATTGAAATAAATGTTTATTTTTAAAAAAACTTAATACATTAGGATAATCTTTACCATTTGTTTTCTTGTGGTATGAAAAATAGCACGATAGGCACAGTCCCACAGTTCCCCATAGATTTAATCATGAATCCACCTGGCTGACATTGTTTTACTCAGTTTTCCACTTTGAAAGCTGTACGATTATGCCAGCTGCAACATATTATTACTTTAACAATCAAATTTTTGTAAGTATGCCAGCAGTGAAGACTGTACAGCTGTTGCACTGCAACATTGCAAACATTGGTGAAAGGTACCACAGGTACACCTCTGGGTTCTTTCTTTCCCTATGGTAAAAGGATAGTGAGAAAATGACCATTTGGAAAAGAGGTGACTTGGATGACAATAATAAATTCAAAGTCTCTCATTACCTGGCTGCTGCTTTTCAGTAAAGCATGACAGGAAAATAATTTATTATTTTCATTTTTGAAAGAAAATTAAGAAAAGATGAAAGAAAATGAAAAAAAAAAGATCAAAGAAAATCAGAAAGAAGATGCATATAACAGTGTCTTGTACTCTGATACATTTTGTATTTAAGGTAAAAAGATGGTTGAAGAGATTCCTGTTGAAGCCTATTTATACTGAATGTGTACTTCAGGCTAAAGTCAGCCACCTGAACCTGGTGCCTCCAAATCAGGCACAGTGTCATGGGTAGCCCCACAAGAATAAAACAGTGCCCAAGGTGGGAGGGGAGGGAAGAGAAGAACGGGGCTGTAATTAAATCTTGTTGCCACCAGCATTGTCACAGTGCCTGAAAGCAAATTGGCTGAAAGCTCCCTCCCAAGCAGACCCAGCAGATAACACATCCTCACACCTCAGCTCCCATTCCCCTTTGCCAACTCCCTCAGTGGGCACTCTGAGCCCATCCCATCCCCAGCTGATCACTGCCAAGAACTCACACATGGCACTGCAGCTTTTGTGACCCTTCAGTTTTCACTGCTGCCCACCCCTGCTGCCAAATGTGGCAATGCTTTTGTTCCTATGGCATCTCCTCTGTTCCTTGGAAAGCCCCCGAGGCCTTGGAGACTCCAGAGCACCCCACCCACATTTGCTACAAGCCCAGTCTCTATGCTGTAGGATGAAGTCATCTCCCAAGACACTGCTGGGGCCAGCTGCAACACAAAAGGAGAGCGATGCAAACTTAAACCAAAAAAGCAAAACAAAAAGAACATCAATTTTAAGCCCGAAGACTGCAACTGTCAGTTCAGAGCAGCCGACCACATCAGCCCATTTTATAAGAAAATATATGAAGCTATCAAGTGCTAAGTGATGCATGGCTCATGCGTGGCCCGTGGTTTAAAGCAGCTTTTTTCTGGTTCTAGCAGCCTGGAGCTGGGGGCTGCAATGGCTGGAAGCAGTCATCACAGCCAGCCAGCTCTGGCTTCTCCTTTCTTCTCTCACAGAGGTCTGGGTAGAGGAAGAAATCTTGGGCCATGGTGAAAGGGAAGGTGAGGATAATTAATTTCATTGGCATTGAGACATCTGGGATCAAAGGCTGGGGATATTTTATTCCAACACAGATTGTGGTCTGGGCCGTGTGTAACTGGCACATTCTCATGCACCCAGGGATGTCACATCCTCCCTCCTGCCCAGATTCTGCAACTGACTTCAGCATTTCCAACACTTCCCTCCCTCTTTCTTTGGGCAAAGAGTTGCAGGACTAACTATTTCAGTTCTTGTGTAGAACAGAGCCTGAAAAATGTACAAAAAGCCTGAAATCTCTTCAAAATGTTTGCCATTAATGCAATTTCTTGTACAACCATAATAATATTATTGTATTTTTGTGACCTTCTAACCCTTCCTCTTCCAACCACCTACACAGAGCCTTTTTCACCCATAGATCTGGAAAGACACTCCTTAAACAAAACAACATAAATCTGAAAATGTGCCAGCATGGAGTCTCTTCCTTCAGCAGCAGTTTATCCTCATCTCAGATGCCAGCAGGGCTTTGGACTCCCTGACAGTGGCACAGGAATGACCCAGTTTCCCCTAAGGGAACAGACTGGTGGCATCCTAAACATCCTAAACTGCATGGGATCCTGACACAGGGGAGGGGGCAGAGCTGGCATCCACTGGGGCTTTGCCTCTCTGCCCCAGAAAACACCTATTTGTGCACCATCCTCCAACACTGGAACGCTTCAGGAAAAAACACAATTTTTTCACAGGGCAGGATTTACCCAGAGATTGAAAAGCAGTATTGTAAAGCTTGGTTTTAGCATTTTACTGTGAGAAAGCATGAAACGCTAAAAGGAGGCAAGGGCACTTTTCACACTGGGAAAAGGGGAAAGTCAGTATGAATTAACTGCAAGCCATTCTTCTAATTATTGTTACAGTGAGTTTATATCTGTGGGTTGTGCAGTGTCTGCTAAGTCATCAAATTAAATATCTTCAAACTGAATTATGGTCAGAGCAAAAGAGTTCCAAAAAGCTGTTGTGGAACTGTGACTGTGGGGCACACTCTGGCCAGAGCTGCTCCTGCAGCACACCAGGCATGATTTCTTCTCACTGAGGTCCCCATGAAGTAGGCACCCATGTAATGACCCATATCAAATCTGAGTATTTCCTATTGCTAGAAAACAGTATATTAGCATATTAGAGAAAACAGTAGCAATGTTTTTCAGGAATAAGTATTTTGGACAAGAAAATAAAGAACTCAACAAGCTGCTCAGAAAGTACATGATATAACTGTAAGATGAATTTGCTTATCCCAAAGAGTCTTCATTTATGGCTAAAAATATTACTTTATTATTTTTTTCTCACAATTTTCTTCCAATTCAACCACAATATAAACTACCAAACCCATCCTCACACATCTCTGCAAGCAAATTAAGCGCTTTGTTTTGGAATTCATGCACAGAAGTAGGCTGGGTCCATTTCCTGTTGAACAGAGTGTAAGACCTCATCAACAACTGCCTGATTAATGATGCACCAAAGAAACCAAGAAACAAAACAATTCTTTTTTTCCTAAGTACATATTTTTTTACTATAAGCCAGTAAAACTAGCAAATCTGAAAGGAAAAAATGGTACAAATTGTCATTACAAAATGAATATCACAGCATTTCACCATGTCACATTATTTTTCTGGTTTGGTTTATTCTTGTAAATGTAACTCTTTGGGTTCCTATCTTACCTCATCTTGGGACTTGACCAGTGTTTCAAATGTTTTTTCTCCACTTTCTCCATCTATCATTTTTTTCCGAATCTATTGGCAAGGAAGAAAAGGAGAAAGTGAAATAAAGAGAAAAAGTGTAGGTTTTGCATGTAACATGAATAATCATTCAAGTGACCAAAATATTTCTTAAAAACACAGAAAATGCTAATGCAAATGGAAGTCACAACTATTAAAAAAAAAGTTTTGTTTACAATTTTCTGATTTTTCCAATTAGAAGTTGTTTTATCCAAATATATACCAAATCAGTAGAGTTAAGAAGCAACAATTCTGATGTACTTTCAATTGCCAGACCATGCCATAAAACTCCTTGATGTTGGGCAGTGACAGAGAGAGAATGAATTCTGTGTGAAATGAAGTTTTCATTCTGCATGAAAAGAAGCTTTGCCTAGCATTTCTTGTCCCTCCCAGCACATCTGTGTGATTCAGGTAGTAGCACTGATTCACAGAAATACTTTTGTACCAGTTCAAGAGTAACTCCCCTCTGAAGCAGCCATTTCAAAGAAACTTCAAGGCAGAATTAAACAGATACCAAATCAGGGTGATTACTGTCAGTATAAAAGAACAATTCCAGTCAAAAATATGTTAAAGATGTAAAATGTTTAAAAGCCTTTAATTTGATTTCAGAAAAATAACTAATTATCTTAAAAATTTATAACTTCTGAATATATTACAAAATCAGTAACTGAAAAATATACAGAGGAATTAATTTGCTGTCCACACTTAACTTTGTTTCTCAGTTCTCTTTTTTGTCACAGGAACAATATTGCATTAATAGGGAAATACTTTTAAAATATTTCAGGTAAATATTCTATTAAAAAGTGTTATGAAAAAGTGTTTTGAAAAATTTTTCTAGCTTCCTTCTCAGGAATTGGTACTTTAATGAAGAAGAATTTAAGTAGCAATCATGGTGGTTTTCAAAATGAGACGAATATAATACATTGCCCTTGCCTATGAATAATGCTGGGGTTTAATTTGTCTAAATATAACTTTATTTCTATATAAAGTTATATTTAGACAAATTTAAAATTCAGATTTATATTGAAATAGATACCTATTCAAAATCTAGAACATTGATTGGTTTGCAGTTATGACATGGTGAAACATGAACAGCAACAGGAGCTAAGAAACCAGGTAATCTCACCTCAACTTTAATATCATTTTCCAATTCAGCATCTAGAAAATCCAGCGTAACAGGTTCCTGGGATTTAGGATTCTGAAGCAGAAGATATTAAATGATCAAATAATAAAGACAGAGTACTTTAATATCACAAACCACTCTAATCCCTTCATTTCAAATTAGCCTACTTTACTGGGTTTACTTACCCGTCTATTTTAATCTCTTGTAGCATTACTAGTGGCCCTTTCTCATTTATTTTATTTTGTTGAACAGGGAGGTTAATTGGATAAGTGAAAATCAAATTAATACTAATTGCCAGTGTCTGTCTACAGCCTGTCATGTGTGGGGCTCAAGCAGAGGAAGCAGAGGATATGAATCTCTCACTTGATGTCCTGGCTCCAAGAAAGGAGAGAGAAATTTGGGAGAGTTTTCCACCCAACCAGCAAGCTGGGCAACTGTACTCTGCAATTTTACCAAGAGCAAAATACAACACAGGCTTGCTGATGTGAGGTGGGAATAGACTACAGTTCAAGATTCAAAAAGGCAGCAATTACAGCCAATTACTTGGGGTTTATAAAAAATAAACCCCACTTTTTTTGTCAGCATTGCAGGACTTCCCTGAACACCTTGGAGTTTCAAAAGCATTTCTCTTTACATCAGTACTGTTACCTCCGTTTAGAAGATGGAAACCTGTGGCACAGAAATACTGAAACCCAATCTTCCAGACCCAAGGAACATTGATGATGTAAACCCTCAACTGTGGAGCAGAGAGAACTTTGGTGATCTACATCTGTAGAAACCCTGGCCCCATAGGAGTTCTGGAAAGCCAGTGTAGCTCTGCTGAAGTAGATCAGACCACCCTCCAGCCCCTGCTCCTTTCTCAGCTGCAGTCTGCATTTACTTGGCCAGAGCCATCTTCCATATGAGTTGGAATCCAACATTTTTTTCTGGCAATTTCTCCTAAGCCCCATTGACTTTATATTGTGTGTGGTGTAAAAATAATCCATCCTCATCACCCAGTAGTTATTTAATGCACCCCCTAAAAGCAAGTGCATTTCTTTAGAACAAGGAGTATGGGGATCTATTACTTAACCATTCAGAGTGGAAGATGAAAAAAAAATAAAATTAAGGGATTTCAGCAATTCTCCTATACTGACATATAGATTAAAGGTAGACTAAAGTCCCTTCCTTCAAAATTACAATCATATTTCTCATATCTTAGCATTCTCTGGCAAAGCTAAATGACAAATGTACATGTGACTGCTCTATCAAGGAATGCATACATGTTTCATCACAATACATGTATGCACTGGAAGCAAGTAATATCCTGAACAAATGGTAAAAGATGCCTTCATGTAACAGTCTGGAGTACTAAGAGCTTAACAACAGCTCTTATTTTCAAGATTGTAATATAGAATAGTTCCAGAAGACAGAAGATTATTTCTTCTTTTTTTTGAGGACAAAATGTACATGTCTCTGGCTATACAGAATCATTCTTGTTCTTAACAAGACTTACTGTCTGCTAAAAGAAAAAAACAATACATTTATTCTCAGGAAGAGAATATGTACTGAAAAGACTGCAGACAAAGATTCTGGGAATATTCTAAATATTTCTTTAAAATATTTACTGAAAACTTCAAGAAAATTTTTGCATATCTATTTATATATGATTGATAAAACTAGCAACTTCAATATAATGGCATTAATGTATGCTCCCTACTAATTCAAAATTATTCAATTGCTCTGCAGTTGCTTTTCCCTCCCAACAAATCTACACTCTCAAAATAAGTAACAAAAGGCTTAAATGTAAAAATAAATAAAAATTTATATATCTTACATGCAATGGATAATGAATAGCATGGTCAAACCCAAACAGCATGCATGAAGGCATTGGCATGGCAGAGGAGGCATTTATGAAGTTCACATTCCATTCCAACACACAAAGGAACAGAGAAGAAAATAAATGGTAAAAAAAAAGAAAAAAAATAATAAAGCCATCACATCAAATCAAGGTCAATACTCATTTCAAATGATAACCTGGGCTAGTCATAGTCAAGGAGTCCCAAAGACAAAATAGCAAACTTTAATTCTGTAAAAATTCAAGTATGCATTAACTGTTCTTCTTTTTAAGATTTATATTATATCACTTCACATTTCTTATATGATACTTATTAATCACTTTTAATAGGCAAAAAAAAACCTAATTATGTATAAATGCATTCTTAGATGTGCCTGAGGCACAAAGACAGCCACTAAGAGCTAGAACAGAAAATTCCTACACTGCTACTTTAAAAGGGAAGACTAATTCCCCTTTATATCTCTTTTCTCCAAGAATGTTTATACCAGTATTTGGGCTCCATAATTTTTCTTTCCAAGGTTGCCATTTACTGGGGTTTATTCCAAGCCACGAAGAAACAAACTTACAGTTCAGTTTGTTCTTCTCTTTATCCAGTCATGCCCGTAACATGACTGGAATAAGCTCACCACCACCACCATATTCAGCAGCACAACTTAACAAAACAGAACAGAAATAAATCACCAGCAATGAAGCATGCAAACAAAAGGATTGCAATCCATTTTCAGCAGGACAAATAAAGGCAAGGATCTGTAATTTCAATGACAACTCATGAAGGAAACAAAGAAAGAAAGAACTGGTGCAGCAACATAAAAAAAAAGTTAACTAAAATGTTTTTGTGTGTTTTGGGAAGTCAGTTCTCACAAATTCTATGGATGACCTTGTTTGCTGTGTTGCAGGAGCTTAGTTCTTACTCATACCTGCAGTATTAGTGAAGACAAAGGCTACTAGGCTTTTAAAAGAATTTTAAAAGAAGTGATGGAAAAAAGTCACAGAGGTAAACTGAGGAGCATCTGGAGGGGATGGGAGCCCAGAGCTTTTGCAGTGCTGACCTCCCCGGGCAGCAGGCACTGCCTGGCAAACCCAGCAGCAGCCAGACACACCATGGCAAGCTCAGCAGCCAGGTGTGCTAAGAAAACCAAGATTTTTTATGATTCAGTGCTGATTTCTCCAGTGCACAAACAAAAACTCAGCCCTGAGGTGGCCTTCTACACGTGTTATAAACACAGCCACCCAATACTTGCTGAAATCACTGACCTGGATCAGGATTTTACACCATGTTTTACTGGTGTTGCTGTGCAGGCCACAAGTTTTGCATTACAGATTCCCATATGTGTAAGAAATCAAACTTGATATACCATGTTTAAGTTTATTATTTTTCTAGTTACATAGTTAATATATTCCTTTAGTGATTTTTAAATTTTCATTACATGTTTTTTGCTGAGGAATTGCATTACATAAACATGACTAGTTACACTGTTCAGGCTAATGGCAGTTAATTCTGTGCAGTTGGGTCTGCTAAATTGAGAAAATTTAGGATATAGATAAATAAATGGCAGATAGAACATATTCCCTACTCTGACTTCCCCAGGGGGAAAAAAAAACAACCAAAAAAAAACCTGAACAACTCATATTCTGTAATTTTATGCAGCATACACTGTACAATAAAACTTGGCAATAAAGTCACAAGAATTGTCCTCTGATCTTCTCTTGACTTTGGGTTTATGCAAGCAAAGCCAGCACAAGTAGTCTTTTTTTATTTCCACTCTTCAAATTAATTTCAAAATCTGAAGAAGAATTTTTACAGCACGACTCTAATTAGCACCTATTAGTAAAGCATCATAGTTTAATGGAATGCCCTTCACTACAGCCAATAGCATGTTTTCTATTATTTAAACAGGAAAGGATGCAAGCTTCATGCTTTGGAAGCTGTTTGTCACAATAAACAGTTCTCTAGTTAGATTTTTCCTAGTAAGCAGGGCAGAAGCTTTCTAATTATATTTCCAGGTCTATGCATTCTAATGCACTAATCACCTCCATCCAAAGTTACCTGTACATGGGGTCTCCTTTTTCTCAATTTAACTTTTGGTATGCCCACACCAATTTGCTGAAGTAACAAAAAAGCAGTAATTTATATTTTTGCACTCTTAGTTAATAGCCTACGTATAGAATGGGAATGTTTTCTCAACATCTGTGCTGTCCAGTGCATGTTTACTACTGCAAGCAGAGACCACCCCTCACCCTGATCATGAATTCTGAGCTCTCTTCCAGAATTAAACACAGTTTTAGGATAGGGAAACAAAAATCAGACATATGTTAATGTGAATAAAATTAACAGAGGGCTCTCCCTTCCACATATTCTGACAGAATAATATATAGAATGAGAATATCTCACTATTTATTTATATTTGATCCTAAAACCCAGCTCCTCCTAAGCTGCTTAAATAACCCTAAACAGTAAGAAAGAATATTGGGCTTCACTGAAGGCATATGGAGTTTTAGGTCTGCCATTAAATGGGTCTTGATCAGAACCACAGTAAAAATGAAGAGAAGGATTCTAATCTTTTCACAATGTAACTAAGATTTAGCTTGTTAATACATGCTTAATGGACTCACTTCAGTGACTACGTTTGTTTGGTGGTGCATCCACCTGTTCTCCCCCATAACAGTGGGAAAAATATATGCATATATGCGGACACACACAAAGAAAATTGACAATAAAACATAAAATTAAGTACTATAAAAACACTTGCTAATTACACAAACATAAAAATTATTTAAGCTGTTTAAAACTATATTAAGATGCATATTAAAAGTTTTCTTGTTATGCTTTGGCATAATTTTCACATATTTCAGCAAATAAGAACATGATGGGAAAGGTTTGAATTATTTTAATGTGCTTTTGAATTTGTTGTTTGTTGACTTTTCTCAGTTGTGCAAACAACGTTACAAACTTCAAGTCAATTTCTCAAAATATTGATTGTGTTGAACCAGTTGTGATTTGAGGAAATAGATTTTCAGAAGGAAAGCAGAAGACATTCAAAAGAAGGAAGAATTGGAAGTGTAAGAAGCCCTCACCTCTCCAAAGGTAAAGACGTAGTTATGTTTTATTTTACAACTATTGAAAAATTGCTGGCAAAAAGGGTTAAAATGATGTTTGTTAATAACTTAACAGCTACTGGGAGGTTCAACTAAAATTAATATGACATGTTAAAGAAAGTCCATGAATTCTAAATACATCTGTCTTTGTTGAGTACTTAGTTTTAAACTGTAGTTCCTGTATCAGCCTGAATAGCATGCACCACCCCACACAAACTGGGAGTGGAAAACTCTAGTCTGTGTAACTGTTAATAACAACAATAAAAATAATAATTCAAATGTTTAATGTTACATTTAGACATTGTTCTACAACATAACAATTGTTACTTATAAAACATCCTGTTTTACACATACTCTAAATCAAAGTTTTGAGCATTAAGGGAAAACATCTCAGGACTTCCATATCCTTTTAAGAGGAAAATTACACAGAGAAACCATGACAATTAGCATCCTAATAATCCACCTCAGTTTTCCTAGATTTATTTGGGATGAGCTGAGTTTTAAAAAGAATTTTTTAATCTTCAACGTTGTGAGGCAACAGTGCAGGATAACAGCACATCTGAGATGAACAGAGTCCATCAGTTTCTTAGAAGATTAGGTCTAAAATAAGACTATTGCCTTGCTTCTTTTTACATTACTCCTATGAATGAAAAGACAGTTTAATTTGCATACAAGGGAAAGATAAATAGGCCAATTACTAATAACCTCTAATTAAGAAAATATTGGGTCAGTAATGATGCAGATTTTTGCCTCTGAAGAATTCACAAAAGAAAAACTATCAAAACTTCCATTTTTTAAGACATGAAAATCAAATGCGGATAGCCAGAAACTGAAGTCCTGCTCAGTTATGGAGACTATATAAAACCCTTCTTTTCCATGGTTTTCCTTTCTATTTTTGAAGTGCCTTTTAAAATAAATCAAAAGGGATATCTCATTAAAAGTTACAGTAAAGTTATTCTTTCTCTTCTTCAGAAGCACTTTTTTCTTTCTTGTGTTACACACTTGGCAAAAGATTTCAAATGTATTAATTACTGCACCAGGAAATTAATTCAAATATTCACAAAGCTGACTTCTCCCAGAATAAGAATAAAATTAATCACTAAAATGATTATGCTAAGATGAATGCTTAATTTCTTCTTCTGTCTTGTTTAAACAGGTTAATCTACTAAAACTCTAGTGTTCTGGGAAGGGGTGCTCAGCTAAATCCATCCTAACTCTGAGATCAGGTTTCAGCTCTGGTAAACAAAAAAACAACCAAATAAATAAATACAACAATTCAAGTAAAATACATTGTGTTTTCCTCTGATTTCTTTGGTTTTGCAAGTACAAAAATTTCAATCTTTTAAATGAGAAAGCATCACAAAAAAAAGGTGCATAAAAGCTCAGTTTGCTTCAAGATGCTTCATAATGATTATACTGTTTTCACGATGATATTACAACTACTACTAATTGTTTTAATGTTAATAAGTATATTAAAACGCTTCACATGTATAAATATGCATTCAAAATATACATATTTTTATTTTATTAATAAACAAATTCGATATATGTTAAAGCTGGTGGATTTGGATGAAGCCATATATGCACCACAGATTTTCCTGACACAGACAAAACGGAGAATTTTCACTATTGCTGTCTTCTATCTTCTAATTTTTTCTGACAACATCCCCTTAATATAGAGAAGTAAATTAGAAGGTGTTTCATACCTTTGGTTGGAGATTTGGATGCAGTAGCACATACCCATTAGGATCAATTGCAAAATAGTATCCATTTGGACAAAGCTGGAATAAAGAAATGAAATGTAGCATTATATGGTTTTAAGTAATGAAGAAAGGGTAATTAATAGTTTTCAAGAAATGCTCACATTGTGGAAAACAGACGCCTCAGGCATCGTGAAGTATAAGATTACTAACACAGACAAAATAATTTCTTAATTTTTTACTCTTTTAGGATCATAAACTTGGAGAATGATTTAGGCTGATGAAACCTCTGAAGGTCAGCTGGTACAACCTCTCACTGAAAGCAAAAAAATGAAGTCCGACTTAAAAAATAAAGTCCAACTAAAAAAATCAACTTAGAAGTTGGACTAGGTTTCAATTCTTTGAATACCTCCTGTGCAAATTCCTCAACCTCAGGGAAGGGCAGTCTATTCTCCTTCTTCCCTAATTTCAGCTGGAATTTCCATTGGAAATGGAATTTCTAGTTACCTATGCTGGTAGCCTCTTTTTGAGGCAGTGTTAAGGTCCATTTTCTCCAGAATTCCCATTAGCTAACCCTTAGGCTCCTTCATCATCTCAAATGCATCTCAGCTTCTTCCAGGTACCAGGTACTGCAGACCCCCCAGCCAACTTAGTAGCTCTGCACTGGGCCTGAGTACTTATTACCATTCAGGAAATCAAATCTGGACAGTGTACTGATGCAGATGTTTAGTGCACAGCTGGTTTTTGCTGCCATGGCACACTGCTAATTTATGTGCTGTGTGTCCTCCACCGCGACTCCCAAGTCCTTTCCTGCCCTTTGAGGCAGCCTGAGCTGTGGTGGGGGATTATTCCATTCTAAATGTAGGACTTTGCATCTGCCTTCAGTAAACTTGTGATGCTCCTTTTCCTCCCCAGCTTTTGTTTTCCACAGCACCAGTTATTTTCATAGAAATTCCACAGCTAGATGTCTACATAAATAAATCAATCATATTGAGTAGGATACAGACAGACACCTATATTAAAAAAATTTTCTAGAAAGAGATGTTCTAGACAAATGGCAAATATTTTCAGCTGAAATGATCGTGCACTCTGCATTAAGAACCAAACATTTAACTAAAGAGCAGGGCCTTAAGATACAGGAAGATAATTACTTGTAATACATCCCCCAATGCAAAAGCTGACTTTTACACAGTGCACTCTGATGGACAAATCACACAGTAACACATATATGGCTGGAGAGAAAACCACCAGAAAATGAACAACAATAGAATAGAATATATGAAAAGAAGCCTGCTGGTATTTTGACTCAAATCCAGTCATTGCAGCATGACTTATGAAAGAGCATGCCCAGAAATCACACATTAAACACACGTGATGGGAAACCACCAGTGCAAGCAGCTCACCGTAAATCGGGGCGTCAGTTTCTTTATGTCCTCCAAAGAGACATCCACCCCCATTACTCCAAGAATCAGCTGATTCTGGCAAAATTCAAAAATGTTAGTATGTATTAGATATATTTACAATGCAGAATAACTGGAACAATCAGTAAAATTGTATTTCTGCCTTCATGTTTTTCTTGACAGATACATTTGTGAAGTTGCCTATTTAGTTATGTGTCTATTCTG
Organism: Ammospiza nelsoni; assembly: GCF_027579445.1. Taxonomy (NCBI): domain Eukaryota; kingdom Metazoa; phylum Chordata; class Aves; order Passeriformes; family Passerellidae; genus Ammospiza; species Ammospiza nelsoni. Next base: position 10,524,258 of record NC_080637.1, on the reverse strand, counting down.
AATATTTTAAATTAAATGATTCAAAATAAAATTTAATAAATTTAGAATTTAATATAGAATATGAAAATTATTTCTGAAGATGGATTCCTTCCTAGATTAAATAATATATGTAAGAACAAAACAGCTAAAAGCAAAAGTGATGCAATAATATTGCCAGTTATGCAGATACTAAACTAGCAGCACCAGCACTTTTCATGTTGGGCAGCTGGTAAGTGAGACCTCAAAACAATTAACTCTTTGGGCTATAGTATAAAGCTCAATGAAAAATATTCCAATGCAATAAAAAATCCCAGTGAATAAAAGAATCATCAGCATTTGAAATCAGGGACTCAGGCAGTAAAGTTATTTTGCAAATAATTTCTTTTTCTACTACAAAAAAGGGAGGCAGTCATTTACATAGTGTGACCTGAATCCCTTTTCCATATAAAATAAATTTGTAAAATTTGCTTGAGGAGGAATCTTTCAGTCTATAAATAGATTAAGGTGGAGATACAAATTGAGTATCTCAATTAGAGATTGGAGTTCCCTTCTTGCTCATGTGTACTAGATCACGTCTGTTTTAATTCTCAGAATGACATCCTTTGATAATCAGTAGTCTGTCACTTTGAAGAGGACTGAGACAATTCCAGGCATTGTCTTGTAGATAAGATTAAGAAGCATTTTCTTTTTTTGAGGGAAGCTAAGAAAACTCTTCTGAAAGCAAGCTAAAGAAATGCCAAAACCTCATTGATTCATTCTATGTTATAGCTGAGAAACTGAATCAAATAATATTTGGTCTAAATTTCTGTATATTTTGACCTGAATGGAGTACACAAAAGTAAAATATTTTACTACACATTGTTCAAGCATATTCCAGGTCTGTTTTTTGTTTTGTGAAGAGGACACAGATTCCATGTTAGACAGTAATAGGAATGGGAAATTTTATTTATTCAACACTTAGAATTTAATCTAAATACGGTGCTCTTTTCCATTATCATTACTAATGATGTACTAATTTATATTTTCTACATCACTGCCTTTTACCCTGAAATGCCACAGCCTCAGAGATTTGCTAGAAATTTATCTAGACATTATTTCTTAGAAAGGTCTAAATAATATCATCATCTACTTCCCATCTATTGAGCACTTAGAGCATTCCCACTGCCACTAAGACAGAGGGAGAGACAGTGGAGATAGTGGAATGTCACACCCTGAAACTCAGAATGACAAAAGGTAAAATAATGCAGTGTATTTTCCTGTTCCCAGGAGGTGATCAGATAAGCAGATATGACCCCTTTGTTTCTGATGTACAAGACAATTACACTGCAAAATATTCTACGGAAATACACGTACTTCAAGGCATTTAATATTAAATTTAATATATAAATGCTATTTTTTTTTCTTTGAATGAAAAGCTTACGATTTTCCCATTTTGTTCCCTTGTTAGATTGAAGACAGGCAGAGTTCCTGTAATCACAAGGCCCAGCTCCTAAAAAATAACCAGTAAAGAAGGGAGAAAAAGATTTTTAGTTAAAAAGCAAATGTTAAGACATGATATATTAGAACAATGGAAGAATGTGTGTAGCTAAGCAATTACTTTCAGTATTTGTAAAAAACAATTACTTTCAATTTTGTAAAAAAGAAAATAATACTTTACTGACTTGATGAATAAAAAGTTGGAATTATAAATTTTTTTGTCCACACATTATCTTTTTTAAAATTGATGATGGTCAACAACTTAGGATATAAAAGTTTCAAGAAACCTAAATATTATGAAAATATATTTGCAGCTACAGTATCCACTATGCATAAAACTATGGATAAGGAAAGGAAAGGAAAGGAAAGGAAAGGAAAGGAAAGGAAAGGAAAGGAAAGGAAAGGAAAGGAAAGGAAAGGAAAGGAAAGGAAAGGAAAGGAAAGGAAAGGAAAGGAAAGGAAAGGAAAGGAAAGGAAAGCTTAGAAATAGTAAATTCCAATTTGGAGTGATGGTGTTCGTGTTCCCAAGTCCCTTTCAGTGCAATGGGGCCCTCCTCTCCTGGAGATGGCTGAATTCCTGCTTTCCCATGGGAAGCAGTGAATTAATTCTCTGTTTTGCTTTGTTTGTGGGCACAGCTTTAATTTTCCTATTAAACTGTCTTTGTCTAAATCCACAAATTTCCCTTTTGATTGTCTCCCCAGCCCCACCAGTGGGGGTTTGGTTGATGGCTGGGGTTAGGCCACAACAGGTATATAACACATACAGGGAAAAACAACTGAAAAATACAACAAATAATTCCTCTACTTTTTCTATCATCACTGCTTTGGAGTGGTGTGCAATAATGTCTATATGGGCTTGGCAAAATCAGTCTCCTCTGGTACTGAGGCAACTGAGAAAAGGAATTTGCATTTTTTGGGAAGATATAAGAAAACTGGTTTTCCTTTAGTACTCTTCACAAATCATACAGAAAATAGGATCCAGAGCCCCATATGTTCAGATAGCCAGGAAAATTTAGTTTTCTATTCCAAACTGTCCATAGGGAGATTTCTACCTTTTTTTTATGTGATTGTTTAATTTTAAACTTTTCCCCTTCATTTATGCTTACTCTCCTTCTATCTAGTTTATTGAGGCGTCTTATCTCTTTTCTCCCTTTGTTTTACTTGAAAAGAAAAAAAAAGCTAGATCACCATATGAATGCACTGTGGTGTAATCTGTTCTCTCTTTTCCCAGCCCAGCAGCACCTTTTTGAATTTTACACCATCCTTCATGAACTCACATTTGTGTATCAAGTGAAAGGTCAGAGTTAGTAAAGCTACAAGCAAAGCGAAGTGGATTTTGTAGGAAAGTAAGAGAAATAGGGATGAATCAGTAGAGAAGACATTATTTAGAAGAAACATTGAATAGATACATAATGAAACAGGAGAGGGATGTAATATGGGGGATAATACCATCTCCCCAGTATTAAAAAAAAAAAAAAAAGAAGGTAAAGTTAGAAAGGATAGAAAGGATAACAATTATGAATAAATTTTGCCTAACTAGTAAACCTAAAAGTATCTGAAAATTCTTGGATTATCTTGAAAATGAAGCCAAAGCAACACAGAAATAGAATGTGAAGGGACAGGGCTAAAAAAGAGCTGTGAATTGCTACAAATACATTGAATTATTTAAGACAGTCTTGAAAGCCAGACTGAAATGAAAGTTCCTCTTCAGAATTTTATAACCTGAATTTATGCACTAATGTGGCCTCATGTAATAGACTTTGCATTACTTTAGTCTTAGCCACAAAAACAGTCACTGGACAGTAAGAACCAAATTATAGGGATGAGTCCTGTAAGCCATATGTGTGTTTGTGAGTATACAATTGTAAATATACAATTTTATACCCACAAGCACACATATGTAACACATGAAGGCAGAAAACCTTGAAGGAAAGACTGAATGAACCCACTGAGTATATAAAGGAACAAAAGAGATGCCTGCAGGTGTCACTTATTTTACTTGAATCAACAGATCTCTATTCCTAGTTACAAATTTATCTTTGGCTTTACAACAGGATATGTACAGAGCATAAGAACTTCTGTCATCACATCCTTTATGTTTCCAGTAAGTACCTCAAAAATAACAAACAAAACACAGTTAAGGAACTTCTGGACATTGAAATTTCAATGAAAAACTAGTTCCTCTGTGTCATGCTCTGTTATATTGACAGTAAAAATTATATGTTGATTAAAAAAAATAATTACAGGAATGGAAGATGTGCATTTTGACATGACGTTACACGGCTACGTGAGCATGGATAAATACGTGAGTCCAAATCACCATTTTGCAGTAATTTTTGCCTCAAAAGCAGGTTATTCAGAGCAAGAGATTAGATTTCCTCTAACAATACTTTTCCTCCTGTAGTTTCCTGAGTATGTTTGTTTTACAAGACCAAAGTGATAAATTCAGCACTAAGAAAGCTTTTCATAACTGTTTTTGTTTATATCCGCATTATTTACACTGTCCAATTAAAGGTTAAAGAAATCATTACCTTGAGCGAGAAAGCAATTACAACAACCCAAGTTCAAAGTTTGTGCAAATACTTAGTAATACTGATAGATTTAATTCTGCCTGGAATGTTCTTGGGAGGTGGAAAAAAAAAAAAAAAAAAGAGGAAAAACTAAGAATTCTAAGAATTCCTCCACACCAGAAATGTAACAAATGACCTTTACTGCTGTAGGTACAACAATGGAAAGCTATTTGCTTCTTTTTTTTTTTTTTTTTTTTTTTTTTTTTTTGCTTAAGCTGAGAACAGCAGTGGCCTGTACTTCAAAGTCTGCAGAGAATAAACTGGTTTTCTCTGCTAAATTTCAGGTCACTTAGATGGATACTAGGTGCAAGTAAGACCAGCACATTATAAATAGATCTCTTCCTAGTGGCTGTTCTATTAATCAGCATAGATGTTAGAAAAACAAGAATATCATATTTGGAACTGTAAGAAATTGGATTAGTGGGAAAGCAGACCCACATAGTTACTGATTTTCTAAAATTCTTACTTTAGTAGAGACAAATACAGATCATACCAGAGCATCCAGATAGACATTTGTCCATTGGACTTGTTTGGCTTGCTCTCCAGCTAAAACCATTGGTCTTCCCAAAACATCCAGATATTCCTGTTAAAAAGTGTAATGAACTCATCAGAAGGCAATTCTTAGATCAAAGAGCACAAGCTATATTAAAATCAACAATAATTAAATAATAAAAATTAAAATATCAGGGGAAAAAAGGAAATCAAAAGTCACCATTACTACAGGAGAAGCATTTATTTACTTCTTAAAAATTGTACCACAAAATAATTAAGTCTTCAGTTTGCAGTATTTACTGAAGAGGTAATTCCTGTATTCCATTCCCAGTCACACAGAACTTACACACTCTTAACCACCACACTTTTTCCACAAACTGAGAATTACAACTATTTTTATTTAATTGCTAATGACATAAAGAAGTTGCAAGCAGATTACAGAACCATCAACCCAGAAGAAAGAGTGGATAATGGAGGGTGAGTGGTGTAACATCTGGGTATGTTAAGTTCCTAGAGCAACAATTTGTGTAACTTCTATTGGAATAACAAAAATCAGAATTATAAAACCTCTTTTTCCTGTCTTTCTTCAGTTTGCGAGTATGGCTAAAGCTGGTGATCTTATGAGATGTCAGGTTTCTGGACTTATTTGGGAGTGGATGCCATCAAACTTTTTTCAGTCATCAACTTTTTCTACTTGTCTGATCTTATTAGAGATATGTCTTGCCAGACACTGTCTGGAAGAGTTTAACAGAATCAAAGGTTTCTTATTCAAGCCAAAAAAGGATTCTTATTTTCTGCCAAAAAATGTCATGCCTGGCCTTGGAAGGACAAAGAACTGCTGTGATATTTCTCTGCTTTTCTGGACATGTGAGTATCTGGACTTTCAGACAATTGAAAAGAATAATTGTTCTTTTACACTGTCCATCTTCAGTCTGGAATTCATAATATAATCTCAGAGTCCTGTGCCTTTGTTTATCTACATGCAAGTCTGCTAAGATGCTCCTACATTCTTTTTGAAGGAAAGAAGTACAATCTCTTCTGAAAGAGTTGGATCCATCCAGGTACCTCTCCTATAAAGCAGGATTGTGGTGCAGCACCCACATGAGTTCAGATGCTCTAGCAGGGCTATCCCCTCACATACATCCACAGCAGTGATAAAAACCCTTTGGGTCATGCAGAAAGCATGGCAGAAGGTGAACTGTGAATGCCTAGACACTTTATAAAAAATTACTGGTTTTATAGAACTTTATGATGAAATTGCTGTCATGTCTCAGCATCAGAGTTTGAGGGACCATGTAAAACTTGGAGGAAAGCTGAGCCACAAGCTCAGTCCTTGTGCAAAGGCCTGAAGGACACAGAGCACTTCAGAACTTCAGACACTCCATGGTGTGCCCGTGGTCAGCCTGCTTTGGAGGAGGTGAATGTGAGCAGTGCTGTGACCAGGACACGAGCTGCTCTGGGCCAGGGTAACAGGGATAATGTTTTAAACTCTTTCTCGGCAACCACTTAAAATAAAAAGTAGAACATTTTAAGAGAATAATCCCTTCAATGTAGAAGAAACTCTAATTTTTTTATATTTTCTTAATGTAGTGTATCTTAAAATTTAATTGATTTTAGCAGAGGTGAAGAGCAAACATATCCACAAACATATATTACTCCACTTTCTGCATGTTAAAACTGCATCTGGATTTGGCCAACTCACTTACCTGTGTGTTTATTCTTATGGCTCCAATAGATGGGATTTCATAGTAATAACCTAAAATTTGAAACGGAAACAATGTCATTTTACCATAATAGATTAATGGCCCCTTAATCTTGAGGAATGTAATTTAGCTTATAATTTCTAGTCTAAATTCTATTAGAATTATTGTTTATGAATGGAATACATTTTAGTAGATGCTACCACAATGCATGGTCATATGATGGGTCACCATGTAATTCAGACCAAGGTAGTGACTCTTAAGTAATGACAATTATAATTTGTTTCTTTTGGCTGTTTTGTTTAAGGTTGTATCATATACTGAGTTTATCCCAGTTACTATGATGTGCAAGTATATTTAATGTTTGTTTTAATATGCTGTGACAGCAACATAATTACATGCTGAATGCATATAGGGATGTAAAAATAGCTAGGGTCTGCCACAAGAGTGAATTCACAGTATTAAAATATACGGCATTCTGTGGAATGAAAAAAAACTAATGGTATTTCTCCTACACAGAGAATGTACATCAGAAATGTCTTTATTTAGCACTAATTTTATTGCTCATTTGTTTGAATTAAAAATATTTAAAATACTGTCCATGTAATAAAACTGAAGCTGGGCACTGAGATCCATCTTCAGTCCATGAAATTTTTAAGTCAGATTGGAAGGAAGAGGCAGAGAATTAGAGAGGTAAACTATTGATATTAGTAATTTCCTTTGCTGTACGCAAAATCTTTTAATTTAGGAAAAAGTAAATAAAACTGCTTCCTGGGATGTGCAAACAAATAATCACAGGAATTTTAGACAGAAGATTAGGATCATTCTGCTTCAATAATAAGATGACATAGGTGGTTATGCTTTAAACCAGCTGGTCCTCATTTGTTTTAAAACAATGGCGGTCACATGCACACAGTATTTTGAGATATAAAGATGTTAAAAAAAATCTGTTCAAAACATAAATATCAATTTTCTGTTATTATCTAACAATAAAATCTGCTCTTCATGGTGTTGTAGTATCTTCTGCATGACTTGTCAGCATGCTGAGGGTTTCATGAGGTTGTGACACATATGTATGCTATTCACCCAGGCTATGGGTTCTTCTAGTTTGGTTTTTTTGGTGTTTTTTTTTGGTTTTTTGTTTTTTTGGGTTTTTTTTAATCTATGCCTTTCTCTCTATGTTACTCTTCTGCCTGAGCATGTCTTTATCTCCTTCCCTGGCAGTCCTAATTTTCAAGATCCTTTGTAATCACCTCTTGCTCACCTCTCACCTCTTGCTTCTCACCAATTTGTAAAATAGTTTTACATTTTCAGTCAGGCCTGCAAATTGCTCTATTTAAAACATAAGCAAATGTTTGATACATTATATATATTCCACTTATCTCTATTATTTTCCATTATTTTTTTTATTTTCTGATATATTTCTATATCTTATGACTTCTTGTGCAATTGTAAGACATTTGGGACTCATATTTTTTACACACTTAAAATGTTTCTGAGTACATTTTGAATGTAAAAATTTAATGTAGAAAACATTCTATTTCCTTACTTTCACCTTTTTTACTTTTTCTTTTTGTCCTACATAGAGAAAACATAATGAAAATAGAAAATATAAGAAGCTCTCAAAAACTAAGAAATCATAGCAAGAGCAATTTTGATATTTTCACTGAATAAGGGAAAAAAAAATCCAAGTATCTTATCCCTTGTAAGTTTTGGAGAAAAACAGAAAGAAATGTAACCAGCCAACTAACCAAACAAAACTCCCTTTGTCCAGACCACTTAATTTAAACCAGCTTTGACTAATTTCTTATCTGTCATCAGTTCCAACTTTACATAGATGGCTATTAAAACAAATATTCTCAAAACTGAACCATAATGGCTTATTATTATAAAAACTACTGCGGTAGTTTTCATACAATATGAAGTTTTAAATAAAGTAATAAAGAAATAAATCTACCAGTTTCTCGTTTACATGTGATTTTTTCATGTATATATTATGTAATAAAATAACTTTTGAAAATTTTGATAACAAATATAATAAACTTAAAAACCAAGCTGAAAAATCTGCCATTTTTAGAGAGCAAAGATATCACCTAACCAAAGCTCTAGTGAAGATCAATTTAAAAGAAAGACACAGTACCTTTATTTTCACAGGCCATCCACTGTATGGGTCCTTTGTCATAATTATGTTGGCCAACAGAAAATGTGAACACGCGTACCTGTGCAAGTAAAAAACCAATGCATATAACAACTATTAATCATTTATTAGTTGTTACCCTCAAGGCAATGATACCTGATTTTTTCATAAATACAAATAGAAAAAAGAACACTATGAATTCTCCAGTTTTTGTATCCATAAAAGATATGAGAGATGCAAAAAATAAAAGATTGTGGTATTTTGTGTATTCCTATTATTTCTTCCATGATGTAGAATAAAGAAGAATGCTCTTTTACACAGTCTTTGTACTTTAAAAGTCTTACATTGGTGATTGTTCGTGAAGTGTTTTAATTTTTAGGTTCCTTATTCTAGGGTGGTAATTATAATTCTTCAGTTGTTGTTAAATTAGTTGACAAAACATATCAATATTAGATGCTTACCAACGGCTTAAAAAGAATATGTGTGGCAGTAGAATTCAAAGCAATGCAAAACTTGAGCTTTTAGGATTCAAAATATGAAATTTTCAGATACTACACAAAACAATTTCACTTTTTGCTCAGACTTGGTCTTCTTTATGTAAAACACTAAATTAGTTCAACAGACTTCCACTTCCATACAAAGGTTAAGCTTCTGATTTTTCACCTTAAGCTCTTGATATTCATTTAAGTTGTGGGTTTTTTCAGCAAAATTATATTATTTTTTCACAATGCTATACTCTAATCTGTCTCAGCAACTGTAAGGAGTTATGGTTTCAGAAGAATTTGCCAAAATCTCTTCAAGTTTTTGACTGAAAACAGACCTTTCAGCTGAAATTATTTTCCATGCAAATTTTCTGATTTGAATGAAAAAAATTTAAACCCAAAACCTGGTATTGCTTTAAAAATATTAAAAATCTTACCAGACAGACAGAAAAATTAGAAATACTATTTTTTAGTTTCTAGCTGAACATTTTGCTCTAAGTTTGAGTGCTTCTGTTAAAAGCTGGGAAAATTGTTTTCCGAACAGTTTTAATGAACTGCTCACTATATTCATGTCCCTCTGTTCAAGAGTCAGACACTTTTCCTTTTTAAGCATCCCTTTCTTTATTGATCTTTAACTTTACCACTTTAATGTACAAGTCATAAACCACAATTTGAAATCAGAATGAAAATTCCTTTCTATGGATTGGATGCTTCAAATGAAAATATATTACAATTAATTTGTATGCAGGCTGTGAGAAAGCAATAAGGTAATGTTTTTGTTAAATATTACACTCTAAATTTGCAGAGACTCCTTGTAAACAACTGATCATTGCTATGTTTGTTAATGACTATTTATAAAAATTTTCACCACATTATTTAGCATGTTCAATTAGTACCCAAATCTTCACTTCCAAAAGAATTGGTGTGATACAATCAGAGCTCAATTATTAACCAAGAGCTGTAGGAATGGCTTCACATCATCCATCAGCAGGTAGCAAATGGTGAAACTTTATTAGTGTTGACCCCTGTATGCAAGAAGGGCAAACAAAGCTTTGTGCTGGATGCCATTTTTAATTAACAATATGTTTTGATTTGCTTTATCCATACGACCCCTTTGTTTCTGCAGTTAAAAGGAGAATTAGAGTAACTGATTTAAGTGCTTGTTTTATAGTTTAAGACTACTCCATATAGGATCATTCCCCACTAATAAGTCATGCCAATTACATTTCTGGTTACACAGACAGGTATAGCAATGATTATGCCTCCATGATGGTAATTTTTTTCCTCATAGTTCATATAGATAAAGACAGATGAAAAATACCTTCTATTACCCTGAAAATATCAGTATTGACAGTGCAAAAATGACTTTATCTGGCATGTTTACATCTCATTTATTAATACTGTACCACAGTTGCCATTCCCCTTTTATTCTTGACATCTTTTAAAAAACGACAGCTATAATTCTTCTAATAGATCTTTCTTCTTCTACTTAATTAACATCTATTTTTTTCCTTTTCTGATTATCACCATGTTATTTTATATTGGCATCTCTCAGCTCACAAGTTCCCTGCCTCCTGTATTCCTGTTCTTTTTGAATTCACACTGCTCCCAGTCCATTGTCCACTAAACATTTGATGCAGAATAGATTCTTCTCAAAAAACTATGGAAAATCCCCACTGATGGTCAATAATTAGATACTTGAGAGACCTGATGTTTCTTTTGGATTAAAAGCTACCAAGTCATATGGGTTCTCTTGTGTGTGCAGAAAACATATGAGTCAATTAGACTGGACTGTCTAGCATTTGATCTCAAATGTAAAAATGAAACACTGAATTGGATTCAAGTTGCAAAATGCTGTGTAATTTAGGGAAAAACAGCAGTGTGTTAAATCTGCAACAAATCTATAAAGAATTTAGAATTTAAATTATTGACAACAAGCAGGAGACAATATATCTGATTTACTGTTCCTTGGATAATTAACAGAGATAAAGAACTGCAATGAAAATTGGAGATTTTAATTGTTACTTGGTTTGGCAAGAGGGTGGGATATTCAAAAGAGTATTCTTTTTCCTATTGCCTCATCTGGAATTGAGTAGGATGACAGACCAGCTGGAAAAATGAGTCAGCAAGTCAAATAATCAAGCCAATTTTAGCAAAAAAAAAAAAAAAAAAAAAAGCTCTCTGCTAAATTTTCTGTGACAGGACCCAGAGTCAGCCAAAGTACTGAGACGTACTTTTCTATATGTTTTCCTTATCTCTCCAAAGAAGACAATAGGCTATTGATTAAAAAAAAAAAAACAAACCACAAAAAAAACCCCAAAAAACCAACCCTCCCCTCCCCCAAAAAACCAAAAACCCCAAACATTTAGTTATTTTTAATAGGAAATTTATGACTAAGAATACTTTAGGCAACCAGATCAGGCACAATGGGTACGAGCACCTCTCCCTTTGCCTGTCCTTTAAGCTTGGCTTCAACCAAGTGGGTTTCTGAGTTGAAGCAAACTGCCAAGTAGTCTTTGATGCCCAGAAGTTGTTTTCCATCACCACTGGTTATTGCTTCTCTCTGCAGCCTCTTGGGTCTGTGTAAGCTGCAGTTTTTGGGTGGTTTTGCCATGACATTTCCTCTCCACTACCCTCACTAGGGGATGGATGGACATTTGTGCTCCCCAACCCATTTCCTAGGGAAAGGGCAACCTTGGCTCAAGGCAGATCTATTAATCCTCTTCATAAAGAAACATAAGTTCCAAGGCAGTAAAATTAATGGAAAAATTAGATAAACAAATAGGAGCTGTCATGCTTTCTGATTTTCAATGGAACTATTAAAAGTAAAGTTCTTCTAGAAAACTTCAACCCTTAGAATTGAGCAAAACTAGAGATGGACACCAGCCTGCCCTGCCAGCCCATCCAGGCACTGTCTTGAAATTGTTCTGAAATAAAAAAAGTCCTAAGTTTTAGCAAAAGAGTTGAAAACTAATCCTCTGCAATTTCCTCACTGAGACTAACCTTAGAGAAAGAGAGAAAAAAAATCTTTATTATAATAATTTACAGTATATAGCAGAGGACTACACTAATTAGCAACAAATGTGAGTGGCACAGGCTGCCCAGGGAGGTTGTAAATCTGCTTCTATGGAGGTTTTAAACACCAGACTGGAGCAACCTGGCCTGTTCTTAGACCTGATATTGAACTAGAGACCTCTGCAAGTCACTTGCAACCTGGCTTATCCTAGGAACCTGTGAAGGACATCAAAGGAATACATGCAAAAATCCAACTCCTAAACAGAGCAAGTGATAGATAGAAAATAATTCTACAAAAGCAGAGGAAGATGTACTTTATTGAAGAAAATATAATTGTAGAATTATAAAATTAATTTCCTACTTGTTTGTATTTCTTTCTGGTGGAATAAGATCATAAGCACCAAGGTGAATAAAAAATTTTGACTGCTACAGATTTTTTGGGACAATGGCATTCCAGAGAGTTGTGGTGAAGACAAAAATGAAGGGGTATCTATGAAAAGGCTGCTTTCCCTACAGATCTCATTTGCTTTTCATGTATTCTATTTCTTCATTTTGGTATTGGACTAAAATTAAGAAAGATTAAATTAAATGCTTCCTTTGGGTATATCATGTTATGAGTATTACAAAAAAAAATAACTCTTGACTGAAGTTAATTCAAAGGGGTAATTAAACACAATGCACTTGCTGTTTAGGGTACTGACTATATGTGCAGACAATGTAGAATCCTTGAATCACTGAATGTTCTGGTTGGAGGAGAAATTAAAGAACATCTCATTTTAACTCCCCTGTTAGGCCTAAAAGCACTGCACCCACTCTGCATACCCCTTAGAGTGGAAGAAATTAACAGATAAATTTTCTGACAGAAAAATTATTTGTCTTGAATTCTGTGCTACTGGAATGAGAGAGCTCTCAATAATAATTTTTGTGCATCTCTTCACTTCTCTGTTTATGAAAAGATTAATTGACTTTTGGAGATATATATATTTATTTTACCAGATACCAAGAGAGCTACACAATTAATTCACTTAGTTGGATTCTACTTCATGCAGGCAAGATGAGTTCTGTCATTTTATGCCTAGTATGTAAAGAGTGCATCTTTCTGTACCACTAAATAAAAAAAACTGACTATGACCTAAAATTGAGCTCATCAAATCATTCAAATTTAGTTTTCATGACGGCTGTAAGATTTCAGGACATTTTACTCTGGCCTTTATAGCTGCAGGTAAAGATTCACAGATAATCATTTTTACTATACAACAAGGAAAACTGTGATAAAGGGGAATAAATAATTCAGTAATTTCAGCATGACCCAGGGAATTATCTTTCCCAGTAATGGGCTTACAGATTATCAGAGATGAGGAAAAATCGTTTGCAGTTTGTATTTAATAGGCACAGTTCTGAAATAAAAGGACAACATAAGAAGCCTTGCATTCTGAATAAAACCATAAAACTGCTCTTCTATTTTCCATTATGCATTCTGTCTTCTAAATCCCTTGTAAGTATAGCTTGTAAATCACTTAGTCAGTTTTGTGTTTTGCGGTGTAGGCCAGGGAGATGTTATGTAGTTTTCAAGCTGCCCCAGCTAAAATTTTGAACGCATTTTTTACCTTACATTTTTACATCTGTGGACAGAAATTTGAAGATGGTTTTGGATTTTGCTGTGAATTAGCTGAGAACAGATTATGACTGATTTGAACTGAGAAAGAGAACTGCAGAGGACAATCTGAAAATACAATATACCAATAAGGAAACCACCTAGGATTGGCCAATAGGATTCACCAAATACAGAGAGTCACCTAAATTCTGCCTAATAATCTGTCATGCTGAACTCAGTTCAGGACATCCAGGGACACAGTCCTGAACTATTTAGGTTAGAGCTGTAAATGTAAAGCAAATTTATTTTTTTTTTTTCTTCCTAGAAGAGAAATAGAAGTTCTGAGCTTAACAGCAGGAGCAAGACTCACAACCGTGTGCTAGAGGACAGTTTTAAGATCCCTTAAGCCATCTTTTATGCATTATATAAAAGGGACATAACCCATTTTCCTTCTCAGGCCATGAGGGCAAGTGGCACAGTATGGCTCACATCTCAATGGCCACACCACAGTGCCATCCTCCCTCCCTGCCTGGCCCCATCTCAGGTCATCTCACTATAGGATTTTTTGGGAACATGCCCTAGCTCATGCCATCACTGAACTGAACACTGACATTGCTAAAAGAACTGACTGCCACAGGCCAGGAGCCATTCTGTTGGGTCTGTTAACAGCAGCAATTTTGGATAACTGGACATTTCTGCAGCCTGCACCTTGGCCCTGGACCATTTATTGGTTTGGACAGAGCTGTCTGGTTCACTCCTGCAAATAAGGCTGGTTTTCTTGTGATAGAGCCCTCAGGCCCAGCTTTTCAAAATTACTGGGACAGTGGTGCCACTAAACTTATAAATGACAGTTCAGTACTTGCACAAAAGGAGGGATGAGTTCATGATTCTCAGTTTGAGCACATTCTTAACTTCCCCAGCTTTGAATGCCAGGCTCGAGAAAGTTCAGAAGTTGGAGATTCAGGCTTTTGTATGTAACTGTCAGGCTGCTGATGCATTTTGCCATTAATAGTAGTTGGGAAAAAGAAAGAGAGATGACCTGAGCAGCAGGGAATGACACCTAGTCAGGTGCCAAAGTTCTGAAGTTTGAAAGGTCTAGAACTCAGAAAGCAGAATTGACACTTTAATGTCAAATTAGGAAGTAAAAGTAATAGCATCACACAACAGCAGATATGTATCAAGTTATATTTTTTTTTTACATTTATGATACATTAAGATCTTTCCCTTGCTGTGGGTACTCTCCAAAAATATGTGTAGACTTGGGGTAACTGAGAAGAAAAACCCACATGAGAAACAATGAGAAGGAGAATTTAGCTCTCAATTATTTAAATGCAAAGGTAATTGCAGGCTGGACATCTTTGAATTTTTAGCCATGAAGAAAGTATAAGCCCATAGGATTTGAAAATCCATTTGACACCCCTTGAGTGTTTCCATAAGTGACCCTCTATATTCTGATTCAGCAAGGCACATGACTGTGCAAGTGTCCCCTTGAAACCAAAGTAAAATCTTTTAACTGAGGCATGTATTTAAAGAAAAATAGAGCACGTCCTTGGAAATACTATTTTAGACATTCATCCACAACAAATTATTTCTTCCAAACTTTCCATGTGTACTTGAAATCTTCCCTATCATTAATATCTTTCATTCACTACAATTAAACCTCAAACTTTAAACTGCAATGCTAGCTTATTAATTCATAGTCTAATTATAGTCTGTATAATTATAGCTTAATAACAAAAAGAAATAATGACACTCTAAAAATCAGCTCACATTACAATCTAATGCTAACCCTCCTTCTATCTTAAAATAGAAATTGCACTTATTGTATGTGATGAGGTTATTGGAGAATCTCACTTTGGATATATTTGGATATATATCAGCATATATCTGTACTGATAATATGGGCTCCAAACCATAAAAGGTGCATATTCATGGAAGTTGTGACTGCCATAAATCCATTATATATGTTTTGCTAACTGCAAAGTGTTTCAAAAATGACAAAAGGGGGTTTTTTTGCTTGGTTTTTTTTTTTTTTTTTCCCCTAACTTGTTTCATTCCCTCACAAAGAAAACATCTACATGAAAATGGGGATATTTTCTACTGCAGACTAATGGTCAAAACACTACTGTAGTTATACTGAAAAATTTCAGAACTAACATTCTCACAGAACTAAAAACAATATACTAATTCAGTCTCACTGTTCTACAACTTCTTAGTGCCACCTTGTGGAATCACAGCATCTCATTCCCTACTCACAGAAGGGCTGATGCACGGTGCCCCTTCCTCTGCTGCCACACAGCTGCAAGAATGAAATTGTAAATTCCCTGCTGACACCTGCTAGCCTACCCCTGCTAAACTGATCCTAATTATATAGCATGGACCACTGATTATGTGATTCTTTAATTCTTTACCTAGTTTAGACATAATCTTTGATGGGCCTCAAGCATCACAGGAGTAGAAGCACAATTTCATGTGCTCACTGTAACACAGTTTTGGACTACTACATAATGATGAGGAAACAGTGTCCTCTGTACTGCAGAGTCTCCTCAAGTAAAATGAAGTTTTTGATCTCAACATTTTCTGGGTTTGGATATGAATCAGCTCTGTTTTATTAGCTTTGTGTAACATATTGCTTAAGAACAGCAATAAGAAAGAGAAAGGCTGTACTCCCAAAACCACCAGCAGGACTTCACATTGATGTGCTTGAATTTTATGTTTGAGTCTATGCCCATGCCAACCCTGCCAACAAAGTGGGGTTTGGTGCACTGCCCAGCCTTTGGAGCAGCTCTGTCAGCAGAGCTCATATGCACACACAGAAATCAACGCATTGCTCCTTCCCTCATCCCATTTTTTTGCAGCCACAGGAGCACAGGTGCAGTCCCAGCACTTTGTCTGGGACTGTGCCAGCTGGCACAGGCCAAAAACCTCCCAAATTTAACTCACTTAAACCCAGAAATTATTGAATAATTGTGGCTGTAGATAGCTCAAGGGATGTGGATGCATTGAGGGCACGTTCCTTCTCCCAGGATTTCCACCAGAAGGGCTGTCTTCATCACCCCAAATCAGAAATCCCTGTGAAGCACTCAGGTGCGTCAGGTGATTTTCCAGCTCCTCATCCTCCCTCCCAGACTTCAGATAAAGAACATATTGACATCTTTTTAACAATTCATCTGTTGAATGTTTTACTTGGACTCCCCATGTTCTATTTACTCAAACAGTTGATCTATTTTCCTCTTTGGGGAAATTTTCCCTGTTGAAATTAAAAACAATTAAATTCCTCCTTTCCCTAAGCTGCTTCTCCCTGACACTCATCATTTAGCATTCTCTGAAGAAAACAGGTTTTTTTTCTGAGAATTCCTTGTAAATTTGGTGGTCCATATCAGGAATCAGACAAGGGAGTTAACAAAGTAATTCCCACTGTACTCTGGGTTAAAAGAATTTCTGGCATTTCTTTGATAGTCAAAACAACATTTGGAGGCAGCTGAGCAGCTGGAAAGGACTGGATTAATTAGAGAGATATTTACAGTTCATATTGTGACACTAAGTCCTCTTTTCTTTTTTTTTCATTGTCCTTGTAAATCCCAGGGAAGAAGAGTTACAAATATCATCCAAGTACTTAAAGGAATATTTCAATGTGCCATTTCAAATATTAATTCTAATCATGTACTCTGCCTTTTTCCTTCCCACGCAAATAGTCTTGTATATTTTCTTCCTCAATTTTTTGCACCCATTTACTCCATTTCTTGTACAGCATGGAAAAGTGACTGAATCTTCACAGTTTCAAATGCCAGACAGTTTTACTAGGGGAGGGAAAAGAGTAGGTGGGAAAAGGAAGGACCCTAAAACCCTTATTTCCAGGAGAATCCACTTACAAGAAGTCTCCCTCTCTGGAATTATCAATTACACAAAATTCATGTCTACTTTTATAATTGGCTGATGCTCAAAGGAACATGAAAATTCTAGTTTAGACATAATCTTTCATGGGCCTGAAGTATCACAGGAGTACAAGCACAGTTTCGTATGCTCACAGTAATTTAATGTTGGACTATTACATAATGACGAGGAGACAATGTCCTGTGTACTGCACAGTCTCAGAATCACAGAATCACAGAAATTCTAGGTTGGAAGAGACCTTCAAGATCATCGAGTCCAACCCATGTTCTAACACCTCAACTAGATCATGGCTCCAAGTGCCACATCCAGTCTTCCCTTAAAAACATTGAGGGATGGTGACTCCACCACCTCCCTGGGTAGATGATTCCAGTATTTGACCACTCTTTCTGTAAAATACTTCCTCCTTAATTCAAGCCTGTATCTCCCTTGGCGCAGCTTGAGACTGTGTCCTCTTGTTCTGTCTGTTGTTGCCCGGAGAAAGAGACCGACCCCCAGCTCACCACAGCCACCCTTCAGGAAGCTGAAGAGAGTGATGAGGTCACCCCTGAGTCTCCTTTTCTCCAGGCTGAACAACCCCAGCTCCCTCAGTCGTTCTTCATATGGCTTGTGCTCCAAGCCCCTCACCAGCCTCGCTGCTCTCCTTTGGACACGCTCAAGCATCTCAACGTCCCTCCTGAAGTGAGGGGCCCAGAACTGGACGCAATACTCAAGGTGTGTCTCCTCAAGTAAAATGAAGCTTTTGATCTCAACATTTTCTACAATGAGTTTTTGATCTCAACGTTTTCATTTTTAGAACGAAAATTCTAAACACAAATGATTCAGTGAGCTTTAGAAAGGGTGTGCCACCCCAAAGAGGTGAGGGCACTTTGTCCATGCTCCCTTCCTCTTTCTGGAAGAGAATGGTATCTCTGAAGAGGAAGATTAAGGGATGAAAATGCTGCAAGTTTTCCTTTTCTAGGTGGAAAAAAACCCTAAGATTTACTGTATACTGATGGACACTGAGCACTGGCAGCCAGGGCTGTGCTGAGGGCAGCCTGACCTTGCCTCTGCTCGCAGGTCGGTGCCATCACTGGCCCAGGCAGGCGGCGACGACGCTGCCTGTCAGCAGCTGGCAGAGCCTGAGCAGGGCTGAGGGAGAGAGAGAGGCTCCTGTGCACCCATGGAACAGAGAATGTCCTTCACAGCTAATGATTAACGCAAGCAGTTCATGCCCACTCGCTGCACTTCTTGCCAAAGTGCGCCTGAAGTCTCAGGACTGTCAAAGAGAAGCATTGGATATGTACAGACAGCTGCCACCCACCCCGTGGGCTGTTAATGAGAAACACAAATTTAATCATGACACAGCTCACTCATACACTGGATGATATGCACTTTCATTTCTTTTCTAATCAGCTAAATAAATGAAATTTTCAGAAAGAAAATGCAAGTGATTTTTCCCCTGCAATCCACAGGTAAAACAACCTGGAGGGTTGGGGTGTCTATAGCCTTGGTGAGTTGAACAGTTTGTACCACAATGTTCTTAGTTAATTTAGATCTAAATTTTGCATTCCTAATGGCTGAAAGAGCAGAGAAAATGTACTCCAATAAATCATACTTTATGTGACAAGGTGTAAGGAATTTCTCAGTCCATAATGTGACATAAATGGATTTTAATGATTTTTGAACAAATCTTTTTTTTTTTGAAAAAGAAACAAGGAAAAAGGTCTTCAGCCCTAATTATAAATATGATTCTTACAGAGAAATTTATTGTAGACAAAACATTGCCTTAGAGGGTTTGTCTTTGTTTTTTGCTTTCAAATGAAATAGCATCTACAGACTAAGTTTGTAACTAAAAGCATTGAGCTGATTTTTTTTCCTGTCTACACATAGGGTTGAGAATACAGTATTGTCAGACTGCAGTATACAATTCAAAGAGATGGCTTTAAAAAAAAAAGATTTACAAATAAACCAAATTCTTCCCTGTAACAAGAAAGGGAATAAAAATAAATTCAGAATTATTTAAAAAATACATTTTTAGCTGGCACTCCAGTTTCTGTGGTCATTATGGTTTAGATATTTTTGTTTGCACAAGATTTAGGATGAGATTATGAAGGACAGAATTCCCATCGAAGCCTCAGTAAACACTGAATATATTACTTTGAATTTGATACAAGGCTAACATGCATTTGAGTTAAACTAAAATTACTGACTTCAAACAGAAGTTGAATATAGAAACAGGAATGGAGATACATAATAGGATAAGAATTCAAAGACTACATATAGGAACTGATTCTCTTCTGAAAAAAAATGGTTTTGGGGTTCTTTTTTTCCCTCAATTTTTAGAGCTCTATTGTTTAAGCCTACAAAAATCTTTGTGAAAACCTTAAAATAATTAGAAGCTCATACTTCCCTCACCATGTAAGTACAAGATTGCAAAGTCAGTTGCTTGTTCTTCTATTATAGACAACCTATTGTTATAGCACATTCATTTCTGCATATTAAATTCTATCCTGTACCATACAAAATTGAGAATATAACTCTGACTTCCTGGAGATATGACAGAGCAGATTTTAGCCTTTTCTTTGAGACTAATCAGGATTCTGAATTCAAGTCTCTTTCTAAGCAGAGACTGGGGTATTTTCTATTTACCAGCAGACTCATTCCCTACTTGTAAGATTACTTTTTCCCATGTCTTTTCAAAATAAAGGGCGCAATATTTTTGCAAAATGCTTTAGAAAAAGACCTTCTAAGTGACATTTAGTAGTTCTTACTCTGGATAAGACTTCTCAAACAGAGCTCTTGCATCTCATGTGCTGATGTTCTCTCCTAAAAAGCAACCCCTCCTTACAACATCTGTATCAATCTTTAACACTCTACACTGAAGTTGCACAAGGTCTCCACTTGTCTGGGTGAAATGGGCAGTCCACCTACTTCACTTGCACTCTAACTTCTCATTTCACATTCCTGTTCTCTGTTATGCTTCTTGCATATATAAGCAGATACTTCTTGCTATCCAAATGGATTGTAACTTCATTTTTTTTTAATTTTTATTTTCTTAACTTCTTAACCTGTCACCTGTTTAGGCTGCTGAAAGCATTCAGCTTGTGCCACCCTCTGACTGTTTCAGCTGTTCTCTTATTCTCTTGCCCCCCAAAGAGATTTCTGTTCTGCACTTTCCCTCTTGGAGCTGCCCAGGTACAAATTCTTCACTCTGTCCACGTTTTCCAGCTGTGCATTGGCAAACCTTTCCATCTACTAACACACAAATCCTCAACACCCACCTACGGGACGGCCTAAACAACATTTATAAACTAAGATTTCTATCAAGTTTTAGAGTCAATAAATAATAGCTAATTATTTTTAAAATATTATTCAGTTGTACCACGTTAGCTACATTGAGTATTCTATTAAGTGGGAAAATTCTGCAATTTCTTCCCAGAAACTTGCATTTTAAACCAATGTTGTATAGTTAACCTTTGAAAAACTCCAGACTCAGTGATCATACAATGTCAGAATGCGCAATTTTAAATAAAAGCATCTCTTAATCTTCATAATCATATAAATGGATTTTTTTTCTTGCATCATTTTTGGCTTCTCTATCTGCAGAAAACAATTCCTAACTTTCAAATTTTTTTCACTCTTTGTATTTTTAAATGAAGGGGAAATGTGAGCCATTCTTATGTGGTCCTTACAGCAAAACAACTTAAAACTTCTCTGTCTTAGTTGTCTGCAACTGACTCATCACAGCCAGTTTTTACTTATTCCACTTCCCCTAATAAACACCCGAAGCATAGAAAAATATTTATAACTGTAAATATATAAGGTCATGAAGATAAACTTATAATTTGAGACATAATTACTAAATATCTTTTAGCAGGTTAGGAAAATTTCTTATTCTAGAAGATGCCAATAACAGTTAATTTATATCTGAATTTTAAAACAAAATTATCTGTAAATCTAGGAGAAAGAAAATAATTTGAGTGAAAGATCAAGAAGATATTTTAATTACAAGGGAAAGAAAGTTTCATAACACTAAAAAAAGGTTAAGAGACTGACTCCAACTAACACAGAGAATTAGCTAGCTGAATGAGTAATGTAGGAAGATAAACTAAAGAATGAAGGATTAAAAGAAAAATGGCAATTTAGGAAGAAGGAAACATTAAATACACAAGAAGAAACAGTTTGATGTAATGTAGGATTAAAAAGATTCGGAAAATCAAGCACAGATACTGAGACTGAAGATGAACTATTAAAAGCAAAAAACCAACAAAACCTACAACAAAAAATCCAAATATCTAGGGAAATAATATTCAGAATAAAGCAGATAAAACAAATATGGTTCAATAATATAACACAGTTCCAAAATGGTAAGTTATTCTCTATGATATATTTAACCAAATGCTGACATGGATTTGTCATGTATATATATGTATATATATATATATATATATGTGTGTGTGTATATATATATATATGTGTGTGTGTATGTATATATGTATATAATGCTCTGTTCCCTTGATACCATTTAAGTTTCTCTCACTGTTCAAGAGTGACAATGTGCCTTTATACACAAAAGGGGTGTAAAGAATAAATAATTAATATAATCTAAGATACACAATTAATCTGAAAGAAATTAGCTTGTTTAGTTGACAAGAAATTAACTTGTTTAGTTGACAAGACAAAAGCTGCATAGCAAACTTGGATGAAAATTTCAACATAGAAATTGTTTCCTAAAATGTAAGGGATATTATTATGATAGGAATTAGTTGTTCTTGTTAAAGAATGTAAAATGAAAAGGAAAAAGAAACCCTAAACCCTCTAAGCCTACTTTGTCTTAAGGATATGGAGGAAAGCTTTCTAAACAGGTGGCTGTTGAAATAGAAGAATGTAAATACCTAAGGAAGCTGTGGAACTGGATACCTTAAATAAGCGGTTACATAAACATCATTAGGCATGGCCTAGGTATTAAAAGGCTTGTTGCAGAAAGTCCCAGACCTCCAATTCTTGAATTACAGGAGAACATAATCAAATGACAAGGCATTTCACAGCAATTGCAAATTCCCAGGAATGAATGCACAGTTAATGTGTGGGGAGGCTGAGACAGGACAGAGCCAGTGATGTCTAGCCTCAACCAGCTATGCCATATGTAGCATTCTGTTTGCATAAATAAGCAAAATGCAGTCTGACTCTCTTGCATTTGTCCCAAAACAAACATAATGTGCTTTCTATATTAACTGATATTCTCTCCCTGTTGCCTTGATTAATCATTTTATGCCATCTGCAGCATCAACCTCAATGTGATGCACTGAATCAATTGCTATTACTACAGTGTTTGGAATTGGAGATCAACAAAAATGGAAGTATCAAATAGCCTCCTCCATGCCAAATTTGAAGGGAACAAGCTGCCAGTTGGGTTTTATGTAACAGATACACATGACTTTAATAAAACTGATAAGGTTACTTTTCAACAAAGCTATATTAAAACTTTCATTAGTCTTCTGCAGTTCTCAACACTTCCACATGGATTTTTATCAGGCATGGGAGATAAAAACACCACGTGGCAACCTAGAATCATGCTCATAATGAAACAGCAGCATAAAGAGAAACTCACATCAACAGGAGATGTGTGTGCAGACACATGCATGTAAAGGTTCTGCAAGCAGATCTGCCTAAAAGAGCCCCACTCAGCCCTGCTGCACTTTCTGCTGCAGCTCTTTGGGTCTGCAGTGAGCTCACCCAGGTGTCCACACACAGAACAGCACAGGGGATGAAATGGCTGAATGGAAAATTGAAAAAAATACAAAAAAATATAATGGATATTATTTCTTTATTGAAGTCTCCAAAAAAGGCTTGGTGATGTTTGGTAATGTTTAAAGATAAAAGAGTCAGTGAATGATCCTGTAGGAAAGATGGGCAGGCTGCTGTAATCCAAGAGCATTGCCAGGGCATGGACACATGGTAGCCTAGCTGAGAAGATGACTGCTGAAAGAACAATGAATAGATATTTTTGAAAAAGAGTTTCTTAAAAATCACTGCACTCAGATTCCTAGCAGGGAAACAGATCTTCACAACCAAAAAAAAAAAAAAAACCCACTCATCTTCCCCCCAGACAGTTATTGCATGGATTTTGTAGTAGAATTAATTTATGTAAGGAATCCAGAAACTGGGACAGTAGGTATATTGCAAACCCTTAATTTATAAGTGGAGCTAAGAGATAAGAAAAAATAAAAGGTAATTTGCATTTAGAATAAGATTCTTCTTCTGTGAATACTCTAATAACAGTTTCCACTTCTTAATTTGACAGAAAAAGTAATGGATTATGGAAGTTTTGAGTACTGACCCAAGTTTCACCCAGAATATTTTAGATTTACTATTTGTGCATATCATGGAACATACAATAAAGTAAAATAACAGCTGGAAGGTGACAGATTCTTAAGGCAGAAGTGATTAGGAAAAGGTCTGGGGAGCAAGTTTAACCAGCCAGCTCAAGCTTTGTTCAACTGTTAATTTAATTACTTTGTGTTATATCCTGTGTCACAAGCCTACCACACACTCAGAAATGCCAAACCTGTTGGGATGCACCCTGACAGCTGTTCAGTTCTATTCAAAGCTGCCACCGGTGTTGTGAAAGATGCTGTTTCAATTTTTAAGCTCTGTAAGTGACCATATAAAGTTACATTTGGTCAGTCCGACCCCTGATGAGAATTCCACAGCTACCCAAAGTGGAAATGTCACTTTTTTGATGGTCCTTTGTAGTCATCTAGAACAATACATACACCTCTGCCTAAATAACATAATTCTGATTTTAGTTTTATTGACTTGCAATTATGCACTAATGGATTGAAACCAAAAAAGAAAATGGTTGCCTCCACTGGTAATGACAGGAGGAAGTTTGTGGGTTTTTTTTTTAATTTATTTTTTTTAAATGAAAGTTTTACAAGCTCTCTCTCATAAATATTTCATTCTATCACTCTATTGACATGCTGAATGTGTCCCATTTGGAAGAAGTCAGTGGCAGCTCTAAGCTTCCCAGGGGAGTTCCAGCAAGCTGGAGCTTTCTCCCATGGGATGTCTGCAACAGCAGCAATTCTGTGCCCATCACACACAGATATTCTTAATGGAACTGAGCTGATGGAAAGCTTCACATCATTTCCTCTCAAATGATACTGTCAGAAAAATCTACCAAAAAATGAGGTTGTATTAATTATGGAAGATAATGCTGTGAGAATGGGGCATAAGACCCAATTTATAGTTCTGCTCCCACCTGAGGGGTCAGACTAATCCCAGCTCTGTCAGGTCAGTTCATCCAACCCACAAACCTCTGCCATTCTGCAAAACTTCAAACGACTAAAAGTGCATGAGGTATGTTTAAGGTCTTTTCCTACTCACATAAATTGAGCAATCTTTCCAAATACAGATTCCAAGGGGAAAACTTGCCCCAAAGATCTGTGGTTTTCTATTTTCAACCTGGATCCAAAATTCTCATGATAAACGCCTACAGGGCATACATTTCAATTAAATTTATATTGCTATCTTCAAGTGAAGCCATCTGTAGGAGGAGTGCAAATAAAATGAAATTTAGCACCCTCATTCCTGAAATTTAGAGCATGTGTGGTATTTTACACATTTAATGTGAGTGCCCCAAATGTCACCATAAAGGTAAACATGCCAGTTTTTAAATATCAGGCTCAGCATGTAGTTGCAATATGTGACAATAAAATCTGGCTTTATAAAGGGAAAAAGGCATGCAAAGGTGAAACACAACTGTGATTTTCCTCTTCACACAGATAAGTGATCCTCCCCAAATCTGTGTTACATAAGTTTTATAATAACCCTCTTATTCACACTGTAAATTATTTATACAGACAGAAAACTATTATAAATATATCTGTATGCTATTTCAAACAGATTAAAATTTTGAATTTAAAAGGACTACTTTTCAGCTTCTAGATTCTAGGCTCTCTTTTAGTAGTTTTCAAGTGTTTATTGCATTATTTCACTTAACTTGAAGGTTGCACCAAGGACACTGCAAATGAGTGTACTAAATCATGTTACTTGATGGGCTGAAAATCAAGCTTATTTCATGGCATGGATTTACAAATTAATTGACATGAAAAAGAAAATACTTATATAGCTGAAGCCATTTCACATCAGGAAGATGGAAACAAGGATTAAGAGATTTGAAGAAATGGTCTTTTGTTAGTATAAGAAAAAGAAAGTAAGTTTACAACTCAGTGGTGCTAAGTGACTGAGTGTGACATAAGACAATAAAGATTCATCTTTTATATGCTTTATGCAAAAACACAAAGACAAGTGATCAAATAAATGCAGAGCCAGGCAAGAAGAGACATATGCTGATACACATTTATACCATGAACTGCTTCTTTGTAAAACACAGAAAAGTTTTTAACACCTTATTTTGAATAGTCCCTTTACAAATGATAAATATCAACATAGTCTGAAATCCACTGGATATTTATGAACTAAATTATAAATTAACTGCAATAAAGACAACAGAAACTACACCCACATCTCTTTAAAATCTGATCATTTAATATAAGAAAGCAGCCTACTCTGCAATCTCAGAAGGTAACACAATATTTGTGATTGTGTCTTAGCAAGATTAAAAGTGTATGTGTATTTTTCATGTTGTCTACCAATTATGCTATTCTCTACTGAAAATGAACTAACATTAAATTACATACAGAGGCAACAACAAAAGAGCTCACATGTCATCATTCTGGAATCAAGTGTAGCCTTACTAAGGAGAGCATTTACACAAGCATATTTTTTATAAGGCTTATTTTTAAAAATATTAGAATGTTATGAAAGATGTTGGGAGATTTCATTGTGACTCCTAAAAAAGAATTTAGTGGTGCAGTCTCATTAGATGTTCTCTAACCATAAATTTCCCTTCAACACTACAAGGATTGTTACTGATTGAAAGAGATAAGGGGAAAGCAAATTGTTCTTCACATTCCACCTGCATAAACTTGGTACTGCAATTCCAATGTCACCTTGGAGAAAACCAGCAAGGACTGATATATAGCAACCCAGTGCTTCATTAGACGAGTTACAAATTGGAAGTTAACTAAGATTTGAACTTGTAGATGCATAGACCATAAACAGATGTAGAAAATGTGCCTTGAATTGCATTGGCAATGCATTAAATTATCCATGATAATATAGAGACACACAGTGACCATTATTACCATTATACATTTGCTGTATGCAATAAAACCCTCAAAACTTCATTCACAAGAGGTAACAAGAAAGTGACTGTGCATAGTGTTGTATATTTAACATTATACATAAAGCCATCCCAACACCTGGCAGTGAAAATTTACAGTTTATAAGGTTGCAGTGAAATAATAATTTAAAATTAGCACATCCTACATTTCATTTATTATACTTCACAGAATAATCAACCATCAGGCATGATGTGAGTAAGATCAAAAATCTCAGCCCTCCAAATCTCTTTGTTGTTTGGACTGAATATTTTACTACAGTTTCCTCCTAACACAGTAAATTAAATGAAAAAAATATAATAAGAAATGAATCATACATCTTCCCCCCTATGGGGGTATTTCCAATAACTGATGGCTGTTGTTGTAATGTGATAAAAGCTACCACTATCTATCTACTACTATCCAAATTTGAAGAGGAATCTCTGTTTATTTTCAGAGTACAGCCATGTGCATCACACATGGCTACGACTTCCATTATCTTTTCTAACTGAGAGTTTGAAAAGTCCTTTCAGCTCAGACACAAAGATTACCTAAACCCCACCATATCATTCTGTGTGAAGCACCACTGTAAAACAGCCACCAAATGATTACTCAAGATCAGTGATTGAATCACTGGTCAAGACACAAATTGAGCACTGCATCTCCAGCTCTACTTTTGAAAGGATTAATTCAAACATATGAAGATTTCCAATGAAATACTTCCACTGCTTCATGCATATACATCCAAGGCAGCTGCCTTCATGAATCACATTCTATCTTTCAGCTGCTTTTTTTAAATACAAAACAAAAAATAACTCACAAAACCCCACAGATGTAGGCACAACCCCAGGCACTGGAAAAGGTAAATGCCTAGTTGCAGTGTGAATCCAGCTAATATTAAATTTCTATTTGGAATATGATTAATCTTTTAATAATAATAAATAATAGTTTTCACTAAAATTTAATAGGAAACAACTTTATAATCTGCTATATATCAAGCACACATTCCTGCATTTTTAAATCTTTAAGTATGCAAAAGCCAGACCAGAAATTTGATTCGATTCAAAAATTAAATCCAAAACCAGCACAGCTAATAATCCAATTTTATCTAAACAAGAGAACTCATCCAGGGATTCTCATGTCAATGCCATAATTGTGCTTTAACCACAGATCAAATTTCATCAACAGAAAGCCATCCCACTTCTTGCTAAGACATTCAAAGGTATAATTAGCCTCACTGGGAAAAATGTGGGTTTGTTCCAGCCCAAATTATTCAAATTCAGATTCTAACCTTGAGTTCTCATTTGCCTTTGCCTGGCAAACAATAAAAGCACATAGAAGATATTTGCTGTGAGAAGACAGAGATACACATATATATCCTGTCATTTAACTACCTATGTTTCTGCTGGATAATTCATGGATTACAGTACTGCAAGAAAAGTGCCAATAGAAAGTTGAGTTCTTTATGGCTTACAGTACAGTTCTGCATCACTTGAGACCAATGAGTCACAAAGTGTAAAACATTAAATATATTTTATGATTTTTCAAATAAATGTTATAGATTGAAAAAATATTTTAGTGTCCTGAGGATCAATACTAATAAGCTTTTTTAAAGTACTTTATACATTTATGCTGTTATGTTTCATACAATAAAATTTTTCATATATCACTTACTTTTTTGTCTTCATTATATTTGTGGAAAATTTCCTGTGCTCTTTCTTCACCACCATCTGTAAACAGCATAATAATCTTATTGCAGTTAGCTCTGGAGACACTGTGCTGTAGGAGATACAAACAGAAGAGTTTTTATATTTCAGGCTATAAGGAATAACAACTATTATATCTGATGGCTTTTATAGCTACACACTTACTATTTTATCATGGTAATGTCAAAGCATAAATCTTTTAGAATTTCATACAATACCCCCCACTGAACAAAAAATAAAATAAAATAAACCAAAGCTACTTTTCTGTTCTATAATACTTCAATATGAGTCACTTCAGACCTGGCCCAACAGAGTGGAATGGGGATTTGCTGGTTCCTGTCACCTCCACAAACACAAGAAGAGCTCTTTAGCTCATACTCATCACATCAACCCCAGTGTTCCTTGTCATATGTTCTGCATGACACTTGCACAGTGGGGATATCAGAATATTTTTTCTCTTTTCTCATCCTTACATTTTTTTTCCCTTATCATTACTTTCCTTGTGGAAATTAGGGAACAATGGACATGTAATCAATTACTGAATATGATTATTTTTTTCTGTTTAACTCCTACTCACAAAAACTTTCCAACTTGCTGATAGTCTGAATAAAAACTCTGTTAATTTAAGCATCTTACAGAATATCCACCTTATACCCTTCAAAATATTTTTGTCATATTTCCTTAAATTTGGCTTCATCTTCCAAATCTTTAATTCTTTCATGTTGTTCTTAAAATTATTAATACTCTCAAGTGAATAGCTAATCTTTAGAAATGTATTTTAGAATAAGGTTTACATAATATATTGTAGCCAAGATATGGCCACCAAGATTATTAAAATCTCTCCATCACCTACTTTTGCAATTATGTTGCATCTTAGAGCTGAAAAATGGAGCATGTTCCATTATTTCTGGAGAGCAAGCCTGAAATACAATTAAGAAGAAGCCTCTCTGACTCCTAATTCATCAATGTAACTAGTAAAGCCCCTGAGAAAAAGGCAGTGTGTTTTGCAAAGAAATAACAACATTGCTCCACAGCCCAATCAATAGCAGTGAGCATGAATTTTGGCTCCTTTTCATTCTCTAAAAGTTAAAACTCTAGTCTAAAGCAAATTGCTTATTGCTTTTGCAGCCATTCCTTGCCCTTTGTGTTGCATACAAATGGCACCTTGATACTTCTGAGTGGCTGGATGTGACTGAGTAAAACCCTTAGAGATCCAGAGAAATAAATTCAACTTCACCTTCCACGAGCCTCAATTTTGCTCTATGAATTTACTACAGAATCAGGAAGATAAACAGGAGAGTTGTTCTTACAAAGTCCCCAGTTCCCTCCTGCTTTACTCTTTGTGGCTACAACAGGTTGGTCAGGTGTGATGATCCCACTCCCCTCTGCCACTTTTCTTTCTACTCATTGGTCTAATTTTTGCTAAATATTCAGTGAAGAATTACCTCTTTTCCTACTATTATTACTTTCAAATCTAATAATTTGTGGAAAAAAAAAAATTCAAGCCCAAAGAATTTAGCCCAGCATCCCTTACATGTAACAACATATAAAACCTGGCTATATATCAATACCTTTTCTCCAGCCTCATCAGCACGCTGTGTTTCAGTTGGGATTAAATAATTTATGACCATTTTTCGCTCATGAAATATAACTTGCAAGATACTGCTTTGGGCTGCAATTCTCTCGATATTAAAAATGTAATAAAAGTAGTGTTGGATCCCTCATAAATAAAGAAATTCACCTACATCTACAGTGATTTAATATATAGACCAAAATAATATCAGAGAGACAAAGAAGGGAACCAAACTATGCTCATATTATGGAAGTTTTCTAGGGATTTTGAAAGAAGCAGTACTATAGGCAATGGAAACTTGAGCTAGGCTTTGTTTTCACTGACTAAAATAGGACTTTTCTGTGGCTTACTGAGCGTATCACAGTATCACAAAAAAAGCAGTTTCCTCTCATTTCCTCATACTTAGAGAAGGACATTACTTACATTACATTGTTTAAACATTAAAGACGCTAATGTCACAGAAAAAAATATCCAAGATTTTAGCCTCCAAACATTATTGGAAAGCTGAACATGAATAAATTCAAATCATATTATACTACCCTATCCCTGTAACTGTTAAAGGCCAGGCTGAATAGAACTCTGAGCAGCCTGGTCTAGGGAAAGATGCCTCTGTCCATGGCAGGGGTGCTGGAACCAGATGATCTTTAAGGAATTTAAAACACATCTTCCTCCCCCCGCAGCCTCTTTTGGTCCAAAATAGAGATACTGGCTCAGGGAGTGAATCCATGACAGATTGTGAAAATCTGATGCTGTAATTTCATAATTTTTCTGAACAGTTTGCCTTAGCAGTCCAATGGGCCACAGTTGAATGGGAATGTGTTGTCTACACAGGAGCTCCCCCAGGACAAGAAACAGATTCTTAGCTATAATCACAAAAGAATAGAAGAGGAATTGAGCTATTAAATTTTTTTTTAATTTTTTTTAATTCCTTCTTCCGTTTGATACAGGACTCATTTTTTCTTTCAAACAGGCAAGCAAGACATGATCCATTTTGTACTGCGTCTAAAATTGTTTTTGTTCTAAGCAAGTTTCACATCTTTAAAATTAACTCTGTAAGTGGCAGGTTACAATTATATTTTGTGACATGACACTTCAAGAATGCATTTTTCACTAATTTTTCTGTAGGAAACCATACATATTACAGTATGAGAGAAAAAATCCTCCTGAACTGCTGAAGCTGAAATATTATGATTTTCAAAGAAGCACCTTAATGTAACAAATAATAATATGAAAATTCTGTATAAACCTTATGGAATCCAGATTATTATTAATCACATGAATTATACTTATGCTGAAAAAACTTGAATGTCTATTTCCATTTAGAAACACATGAAGCAGCAACTTTTTCATGGTACCAAACATTAATTTGTTATACTGGAAAATTGTTCGAAATAATTGTCATCCAGAAACAGTACCCACAAAATTAATTTGAAAATTTGAGCAATACTGCATTTATATGGACCTTAAAGCAATTGGATTAATTGAATTCATATAACTGACAACTATCCCAAAGCATATTTTTAATTATTTATTTAAGCCTGTATTATACCATATTATTATATTGCCTTGTCAGCAGAGCCTTGGCCTGAACCCCTCACCAGCCCTTTACTCTTCCTCCTAAACAGATTTGGCAATATTTGGAGAGGATGAGCATACATCCATAAACTTGTGCAACCCACAACGTCCAGCCATAACTTCTAGTCTTGCAGAGATCATGTGAGGCCAATCAACTTCTGCCTCCAGCTACAAAAGAGATGGTCCCAAGTTAACATTTGTCTCCAATTATTTTTTAATACTTTAGTCCTACAAAAGTTCCAGTTTGAGGCTTCCCCTGTGTTCAGCTTTTGTTAATGTTTCCTGTACACCAAGCATGTACCTGGTGCTGCATTAAATGAAATCCGTAACTTTAAGCAAATATCATTGTTAGGAGGAACATATTTGGCAAAATTTCTTTTCTTCCTGGTTCCCTCTGCATAAGATGTCAACAGGTGCAGAACAGGGGAAAATGCCACCCAGCCTGGTCCAAAATGTCCAACAGACTTCAAAATACTTTTAGTGGTTTTATATAAGACCACATCAGCAGAGGACACCCACTCATTTCCCCCACACCCTTCTGCTAATCTGAAAGTAGTATACTGAGAAAATTCTCATAAAAACATTGCATTTTCTTTTTCTCCATCAAAATTTTACAAGGCTATAATTTTTTTTACATCAGATCTAGCTTTAAACTGCACACACAATGTCAGGGAAGTGTCCTGAATTTCAGAATCTGGCAGATTGGGGAAAAAAAAAGTAAAAAAACCAAAATAACCACAAATAAAAAACCCAAAAAACCCAACCAACCAAATGAACAAAAAAAAAAAAAAAAACCACCCCAAAAAAACTACACAAAAAATCCACAAAAAAAACAAAACAAAACTAAAACTAAAACCAGTAAGGATTAGAATACTTAAGCTATACCTTACTTGCTGTAAAGTGAAATAGCTTTATTTAAGCTAAGGCTTAAGATATAATATGCCTACTTCAGGAAGGTGAGAAGTAGAACTATTTTTTTAAACAACTACATAAATAATTTAAAATTTACTCATAAAACCCAAACATTTGCTATAAACGGGAAACATTGCTATTCAAAAAGCTTGTGCCTGGTTAGAAAGTGCAATGTATCTAAAAAATGGAAACAATGCTTTTAATTTTTGAGGAAATTATTCTTTTTAACATGAGAAAGAGAAAAGAATTGGAATAGTCTCAGTGAGTGAGTACTATGCTTTAGGCATCATCAGGTGCCTAGAATTCCTCTATTAACTAATTCATTTTCTTCCCCTATCTTGCTCAAACCATGGTAAAGTATTTATGACTTGTAATAAGTATGAAATTGTAGGTTAACTAAGCATTGCTAGGCGATGATGAGGTAAAATTGAAATAATAACACAGTAACACAGATCTTTCCATTTTAAAATTAACTGCAAGTCAAGCACTACCACAAGTATGTGTCAACTGTGAATCACATGTCAAATGAAAAACCAGCTGAATGAATGAAGTAAAACAGCACAACAGATTGAAAACCAAATTAATTCCAAAGTCTTAGCAACCTGCTAGGGAAGAAAACATTGTTGGGATAAATTTACTTGCCAAATATAGGTTTGCACTTGTACCACTTAGTTACACAATGAAGGAGCATGCAGAGGCCTGCTGAATATTCCAATTCTCCTTCACTTGACAACAGACAGATCTTGCTTCAATACTTACATTTAGCAGCTGTTCAAAAGCATAGCTAAAGCCTTTTTTGTAATCTGTAATTCCTTTAGCAGAGATTTTATAGACAGCTTCTTTCAGTTTCTTCTTGTTCCTCACATTAGCTTGCACAAGATGATTAAAGCAACTGACATTCTGAGCATTGTTATTAAACTGCAAAATAAACAGAAATAGTATTAAAGACAGTTAATTTTCTTTTCTGTGTATTGTATAATTAAATATTTATGTTTTCTGGATCATCCAATAAAGAACGTCAAACCTAAATTTTCATTTCCACTATGCTGAGAGCAACCAGTAGTGACTGGAGAATCCAAAATGAATCTAAATATTTTAAAAAACAGGTATTTGATGCTTCACTCTGTGGCAACCCAAAAAAATCTACTATAGTGGAAAAATCACACAAATTTTGTTTCAAGTTTACATAAAGAAATCAAACTTAGAAATGCAGACTTGTGGAAATTTTAAAAAAAATAGATAAAGATATATTTTACCTTTTTTAACACCCTGAAAAATATTGATTGAGTTATCAGATGATCCATATTGCATGAATTAGTTTGGTGTTTTACAATGTAACTTGCAGATCAGACTCAATTGGTATATATAAATTATGGAAAACAAAATACACTCTTGGAAGCACAGGAGAGTACAGCTGCAAATATGAGAGTACTGATGATAGCAATAGAAATTTGTGTCTCGAGAAAACACATATTTCTACTGTCTTACTCACATATCTATAAAGACTACTCCCTGAAAAGTAATTTATACGATATTCTGACATTACGTAAAAACATACACAGAAATTTAAGTGCAAAATGTTGTCTGCACAAGTGGAAATCAGTTTAAGGCTGCTTTTAAATTTGTCTCTGTATAAATATAGATGTATTCACGTATACTAAAATACAGATCTCACAATTTACATTCTGACTGAAAGCAGATTATTATGCCTCTTCCTGATTATGGACGTTCTGTGAAAGTAAACATAAATGTAATTTTATGCTGTCAGCCTGGTGCAAAGCTTTAAAATAACTTAAAAATCAAGCCTCACTGGCTTAAATCTCACTACTGCTAACTATTTCAATAGTGCTCTGTAGATAAAAGGTAAATAAAGTCACAGGTTTCAATAAATGCTCATCTACTTAAATGTCTAAAATAAATCACTGAGTACCAGGCATAAAGTACAGAAAGAGAAGTGTTTTCATCAGCAAATACCAACCTGTAAGTGTACGACACTTATAACAAACAAAACTTAAAATGATAAAAGGATTAATAATATTAAACCGCTTTTAATAACGCCTAGTATTTCAATTCATGTTATTAAGAAATATGAACATAAAGAACCGTATGTTTTTAATGCATTCTGTATTGCCCAAAAATGAATGTTTTTGGGACCAAAACTACCCAACCTGTTTTGCTGCTTAAACAAAACCATGAGATGATCACACAACTGTAACCAGTTCACTCTGCTGCAAAACTCTGACACATCCAATGGTGCTTCCAATAAAAGTTTCTTATAGAACTAATCAGTAAATCACCTAATGATTATTGGAGACATAAACCATGTGGAAGTGAAAACAGTTATTGTGTTGTGGAATTATTTCAGTTTGCCTCAACCTAAATTTATAGCCGTGATAGGATAATTACAAACATAATGTAATTTTATAAAGACAAGGCCTGAAAACCAATTCAAATTTTGAGTTGGAGTAAGAGTACAGAAATTGTATCAGGAAAGTAAAAAAAAAAAAAAAAAAAAAATCTAGTAGGCAGTTCAGCCCTACAAAAGTCAATTTCATCTGAAAAAATAAAGTGAAAACACTTCTTCAGTGTTTTCACTATATATCTAGTATATATATAGATCTCTCTCTATATATATATACATATATATATATATCACTAGTAGCTATATAATATCACTTCACCAGTGATATTATATAGAAATTATTTAATAAATTAATATAAAATCAATCCTAAGATCAATCTATGGCCTGTACATGCCTTGTTTTGGCTACAAAAACAGCAGTTTAGACATTCAAGTGAAAATTTAGTGACAAGAGAAAATTTCTCCCTGGAATGTCACTAACATGAAACTGCCAATCTTCGTCACTTGCAAGCAGTCCTGAAAATATACCAGGATAATTATTTCTAAGAAGGCCAGGACGTATCCAGCACATGGATTGGTAATTATGGCTATAGAAATGATTTTTAAAATATTTTAAGGAATACTGGTTCAAACTGTGCAGGCAGCTGACAAGGAAACTGCTGTACTGCACTTATACACTAAACTGCATTGCACTCACACATTCTGTAAAGTGAACAAAGGGTCAAACCAAAGCATCTGCATCTGTAGATGCACAAATGCTGATGTAAAATGAAGGAGAGAAATGACACATTTGTAGCATGGAGACTTACATCAACCAAAGTCTGCAAATGCTCTAATTTAATTAAGCAAATGTATGAGCCAGCTGTTTGCAGAGGCATCAGTCAACATTAATGTCAGTGCCAGTCAGAGAGGCAGAGGAGCAGAGTTTGTGATTCGATGAAGGAATCACTCGATGGAACAGCAATCCTCCAGAATGAACATTTCCCTCTCTGCTAGGAGATGAAGGCAAGGTTCAAATCTGACTGATGAAATGCTGGTGAAGAAGGAAAGAAAATTCAGGGATGAATTTAATTAATCGAAACTCCAGGAAAGTACTGAAGTAATGGAAGGATTTCAACTGTAAACCAGAATATCCTTAAAACTGACTTTTTATACATGGCAAACACCAGGACCATTCAAAACTCAGAGTTAGCCATACTGAGCCAGCTTTTAGTTATGCTCATATGAAACATAATAGCAATAGTGGCACTATTAATTTTTACACATTAAGATTTGTAAAATTTACACATCTTAATTTACAAGCCAAAATAACTCCTGTAACCCTTTATTGATTACTGGTCACATTGTCTGACCCTCAAGTACCATAATAGTGCTTATTTCAAGTTTACAAGATTTCTTGAAAACACAATCACTTAGGATTCAACTGAAGGAAGAACAATAAAGCTCTCAAAAACCAGAGCCATTTCAGAAAGTCCATGTTCTTACAAAATCAAATCCTATCAAAGGTGTAAAATTAATGTAATTACAATTCATACCTTATTGAACAAATTATTCTCAGTATATCTATATGAAATATGTCAGTTGGGTATTCATCAGCCTGGCATTCCCTCTAATTATTGCAGTAAATATGCAACAAAAGTGCTATCAGAAAGAAGGAAATGAATAGGTTTTTTTATGATGTTGTGGCCTCAGTGATTCATTTACAAAACAAAATATGACATTTGAGGGAAACCATTCAATTGTTCAAATGTAAAGTCACCCTATAGAGTCTGTCACCACCAATGACAGCTTCTATTTTTTCAAGTACATGAAAAGCTTATTCCTTATCTAAGCTAAAATAAGAGAGGCTTGCAGCATAACTGCTGTAAATCAAGGAAAACAGGATAACCTTGAGCTTTTTATTTTAAAGCTTCATGAAGTATTAATATAATTAAATCTGTCTTGTAATTATACCTGCAAGGTATAGGATCTAGATGCAGTTTCCACTGGCTTATTTCTCACTACCACATTTATTTATATCCTATTGCATTCTCCACCTCTGGGATGTCCCAGAACAATCCTCTGCTCTGAGGAAATTAAGACCTTCTCCTCACAGGTTTGGGCAGGAATAACTAAGCCTGCTGCTGGGGCACAAAAAGTCTCAGGAGAGCTCAATCTCATTGACCTCAGACCACCAGTACAATCTCTGGGCATATATGGGGCAACTCAATAACCTGAGAGAGAAGAAAACCAATTCAGCTTTACATGAAAGTCCAAATGAAGGGCTTTGAGCCTATTGCTGCTTGAGCTTTGTCCTTCTGGAGAAGGTCTGAAACAGAAATACCAATCTGACAGTCTTACAAGGACTTGATCTTCTGATTCAAAAGAGGATCAACTTGAGAAAACCAAGTGAAAAAAAACAGTGAAAAACTACACAGAAGTGCAGCATAAGATTTAAATGCTTGATTTAAATTCCCCTCCCTTGAGTAGCTCCACTGAGGCGTGGGCTCCTCCAGCCCCATGGATTCTGCAATCCCCAAGAGCTGAAATTATAGAAAATAGGAGGCTGTCATTCTGAAAACCTCTTCTAATTCCAAAATAGTTACTTAAGCACTGCTAAAAGCCTCCTCTTTTACACAATCACAACCTGGAAATCCTTCTAATAAAATCACTCAAATTTCTACCACAACATGAGGTTATTGGGGAATTCAAGGAAATTAAAACAGAAATATTGATTTATTTCCTATATCTGTTCCACTTTGTAGATATGCAGGTCCAGGTCAAAGAATGAATAACAAGACCTTACAGACAGGTGTTTTCATTAAGAGGGCAGTATGAGGAAAAAGATGGGAGGGTGAAAAAGAAAAAAAATCTGGAGAAAGCATCTGAAATGAAGGACGAAAGTATCAGAATTCAGCATGAACTCTGTGATTCAGTTGAAAATAACAAAATCTTGAAAATAACATTTGAAAATAACAAAATCTTCTGTAAATCATCTCATCACAGCAAAGTGCAAAACCAAACGCCAAAAAATCGAAAACTTCAAAAAAGTTTTCAAGTTTTAGTCACTAGGTGGCACTAAAACAAAAAGAGTTGAACTGATCTTAAAAGGACCATGAAACTCGGAATTTTACATTTCTGGTGGAGGACACTGGTGCTTTCTGTAACTAGCATAAAATTTTCATTTAAAATCAACCAATAAAATATATTCATGTTCTAAATGATTGAAGAAACACAAATATTAAAATCTAAGGTTCCTCCTTAAGAGAAATTTCCACATCTTGAACACAGGAGGTCCTGAATCTAGGAGGACAAAAATTATGGAAAAGCTGTAAACCAGCTTTTAGAAAGCTGTAAACCAGATTTCTAAATGTTCTTCTGTGCCTCCAAAATCTGTAGAAGTGATTACATAAGGCATGTAGGACCAGATCTTTGTAAAACTTCAGATTTTCATAATTATCCTTATCTATTGCCTCCCTTTTCTGTCAGTTTGTTTACTTACATCTACTGATTCAACATATCATGTTTAATCAGAATCTTCTGGAATTGCATTTGTAAGTTAATAATAAAATTAAAAAAACAAACCAAATCAAACTTCAAACCAAACAAAAAACAAACAAACGAACAACCTAAAACCAAACCAAACAAAAATAATCTAAACCATACAAACAAAAAACCCAAACAAAAACAAAACCCCAAAACCAACAAAAATCTCCCTTTCCAAAATTTTCTGGCATGAAATGAGAACCTGACTTAAACTGCATGAAAGTGGTGCATTTTTAAACATTCATAAATCTTTATCTTTTACGGAAAATAATGCAAACTTGAACCAAGCAGCAGATTCTACACTTAAACTTGCTCTAGAAACAAAACACATTTAAGAAACGAAAATCCCAATTGATTAATAAATCAATAACATCATTCCAGGAAAACTGAAAGTTGAGGAAAATAGAATGACTTTGCTAAAGACTTATTCATAGTAGTGCTGTTGACTTTCAGTCTGCTGAGGTTTGGTTTGTTGCTATGCTACTTCTACCTCATGGCTAAATCAGCTTGGTGACCCAGTTGTATCCATATGTATTAAATGAGCAATAGTGAAATAGATCTGATTTCACCAGGCTTTCATTTTGTAGCTAAATCCGGCTTTGTCATTTTTTTTCCATTTTTTTTTTTCTTCCCCTGCTGCTTTAGGCTTTCTAATAGGATTTCAGGGTTAATCCCAAGAATAACTGAATCTTGAATAAGGCCAGTTAGAATCTGTATTTGAGCAGTGAGAAGACATTATAAATATTTATCAGAACCCATTTAGAGAATAGCATGAAGGCAATTTGCCAAGTTTTATTCCCATGTAAATTCTCAGTACACAGAAAATCTGAGGTAGTTCAAGCAATAAAGGTTTGTAATTTGACGTGAGAGAAAATAATATGTGATATCAAAGTTCACCATTCATACCTTGCTATAGAATAGCTTATTTCTCTTATTCTATGATTTATGTACAGACAGTCTTCAGTACAATCCTACAGATACATGGTAGAGAAGTTATAAGAAGCCTATTCAAGCACTGAGAAGGAGAATATCTGCATTTGTTAAATTGTATTTCAAGTATCAATGAAACAATATTAGGATTATATGCCAATTTGCACTACTGGCATTCACTGAGATTTGAAATATATCACATTTCTTTTCTATCATTTCTTTTCATATACATGTCCATCATTCACCAGAATTAGCAGAATTCAACAACAACAACACTGTTAGATCAATAAAAAGCTGTTGAAAAAAATATTGCAGAATAACATAAGATAAATATTAGGGAAAAGACCAAATAGAAGGCCAAAGTGTGCTCTCAGTCAGCTTTTTTAACCTTTATAACCAATATTGTGTCCTGTACATAAATCAATGCAAAGCTCCCACTAAGTACGCGAGGATTAATGTTCAGACCATAAAGCATGATGCTGCACTGCCAATCTCAGAGTTACAGCACAGAACGTCAGTGTAGGCTTAAAGATGAATTTGCTTAGCAAGATGAAATTTATGGTCTTTTTTCTGCTGCTGTGGCTAAGTTAGCATGCATTATTTACTTGAAATCATGTGTTTCTGACTTGTACTGAAAAATTCAGTACTGTAAACTTCATCATCTCCCTGGGAAAGCTGGCTGATCTAAATGACAGCACTGCAGCCCCGCAGCCTGCCCTGCATGGCACTGCTCCCCAGACCCACTGGGGAAGAGAGCTACAACAGGAAGAAACTTCCCGGGAAATTATTTTGTAGACATTTTCTTGTTATCACTTGACAGGGAGAATCTTCATTCAATCAAATTCAAGTTGTCTAAAACATGAAGCACCCTTGCCAAAAGGATGAATCATGAGAATATATCAATCTGGAAGGGATCCATAAGGATCATCAAGTCTAGCTCTCTACTCCATGCAGGACTACCAAACACTAAACCACAGGACTAAGAGCATTGTCCAGACACTCCTTGAACTCTTGGAGTAATGACCAATTCCAGGGGAGCCTGTTCCAGTGCCAGACCACCCTCCCAGTGAAAAATCTTTTCCTAATATCCACACTGAACTTCCCTGACATCCCTCATGTCCCCTCATTGGCCATCAGAGAGAAAGTTTTAAGTATTAAACTGTTACCTATAGATTGTCCTGATATGTGAGGTTGCTCCTCAGGGTATGAATGTTTAATTGGTGCAAGAAGTTACAAGACAGACACACATTTCAGCATTTTAGCATCAGCTCACAAGGCAGAGGGGCAGCAGAGGGCTGCAGCATCACCTCTGCATTCCCACATGTTGACTCCCTTGTGCCCGCTCCCCTTTGAGGGCAGAGCGCTGCGCCTGGCTGGGCAGGTGCCTGGAGTGGCAGGGCAGTGAGGAGGCTGCAGCAGCACAGTGCTGACATGGGAGATGCTGCTGAGGCAGGAACTGAGACAGGAGGGAAAAGGGAGAGTCTGGAAAGTGTGAGACTTGAGAACTCCATCACTATTTCATTCAGGCTTTGCCAAAGTTTAGAGATCATTTAGATTCACTCCAAACCAAGACACTGCCACACACAATTATTGCCTAACAAATAGATTACTGTTATAGAAAGTATGTTTTTTAAAAGGTGGATCACAGAACAAATAGCCTCCACCTTGTCTCAAAATTTATGTACAGCCTGAATTTTCTTCTTTTTTCACTAACATGGTGAGTCATCTTTCTCCAAAAGAATCATTACAGCCAGCCCAGCCCAGCCTCTTCTGAACTGGTAAGGAATGAGTTTATTGTTCAAGAAATCATTCTCCCATACAAATTTGAATGATATTGTCACAATGCTTCCTGATGATAGTCTCCTAGCTGGAAAGCTGACTCAGCAATGCATTTTTGGTCCAGCATCTGACATGCCATAAAACATCCCAAGATCAATGATGTGTCTGACAAAGCAGGGGCCTCCTTAGTAAGATTTGTGATTTGCTGAAAATTAAGGAACTGGAAGGATTCAATGATTTATTAGCCAGGGGAACCATGAGGTAGAGTCATCAAATAATTTTATATACCACTAAACTACACATTTTAAATACTACTTTTTATATACTACTTTTTATACACTACTCATTTTAAATACTACTCATATCCTAGAGAGCTCAGATTTATTCTGGAAACCACAGACCCCCATGCCATGTGTTGTTAGAAGTCTGACTCCCTGACATTTGACAGCTATAAGAGGAGACAATAAAAGTGTGTATTGATGCCCAAAGCAATCCCTCAAAGTAGGAATGGAGGTGACTTTTCTAGACATCTGGAGCTGTCAGCTATATGGTACAGTAATACATGTACAGTTTCCAGCAACATTCCTGCTCCTG
This sequence comes from Ammospiza nelsoni, assembly GCF_027579445.1. NCBI lineage: Eukaryota > Metazoa > Chordata > Aves > Passeriformes > Passerellidae > Ammospiza > Ammospiza nelsoni. Next base: position 10,482,757 of record NC_080637.1, on the reverse strand, counting down.
ACACCCTAATGTAGAATTTGAGCTTCTAATTTCCACTCCCTTTGGCTCTTCATGCACTCAAGCAAACTATTCCCTAGAACTAATGCTTTGTGACAGATACAAAATGAAACAGATCATGTTTTTATATTTGTACTATTAAATTTCCAAATCTTTCCATGTCTTTTTTACTTTCTTATATCCATTTTGAACATTTTCCTTCCACAGCAAGCTAAAGTTACAGTTAATACTGTAACGTGCATTTCAGGTTTGCACAGGATTTAGTATGGAATATTTAAGAGAAAAACCCTTATATAGAGTAAAGGAGATGTATTTAGTTGGTTTGGAGATTAAAAAGTTGTGTAAAACAGAGGTGCTAGTCCTAGGGTCTCTAACAGTGAAATTCTTATGTGTGCTCACATGAATGTTGTACATTTGTTTGTGTTACCTGTGGGGATATATATATATATATATATATATATATATATATATATATATATATTTATATATTTATATATAAATATAGAAATATACGTGTGTGAGATATAGGTCTAGATATACAGATATATAGATAGATAGATATAGATATATAGATAGATATATAGATGATATATAGATATATGTGTGTGCATATAGACATATATTTAGGTATGTTTGTGTATATACATGTGCTCCATGCATATTGGACCAGTTGGGAAGATGTATGGGAGGAGACATGGCACAGAGCTGCAGCAGCCTCAGCTCTCTTGGGGTGTTGAATCTGGCATGATAAGCTTTCCCCTAGCAGGTAAATTAATAGATGTATAAACAAATAAATTCCAGAGTTCAGATGTCTTGGTTATTAATTTGTAATTCTAAAAGAAAAATAAAGCTTCTAAAAATTTGTCAAGTTTATTTGTAGCTATGTAAGGCTCAGTGTAAATGAGAAGTTAAGAGAAAAACTGTTGAAACACATTTTTTCTTTCTAAATCCTGTAGCAATATATCAGGTATGTCCAGATGGCCTTTGAATAAAAACATGAGTAGCTTCTGTGTGGGCTCTGTCTGGCTGCAGCGTTTCAAAGGCTTTGCAGCTTGTGCACAGTTCAGAGGTGAACGTGGCAACTTCGCTTTTAGAGATGGTCCTGATCTGAGCTGTAATTCTCAGAGAGAAAAGAATTGACATGATTTTTATGTTATATTGTGTTTTTAAACACTGACATTACTATTTTAAGCCAGATATTCCAGAAGAAGCACAAGCAAGTACCACAAGGAATATTATCACTGGGATGGAAAAGTAGCACTTCATTTTCACCTCTCTGCCACAGGCTAGTCTGTATTTGTCTGCTTTATGTAAGCATTTGCCATTTGGTCTTCTTGCACAGACAGTATTGTAGGGCTTGTTAAAATGAAGTTAACAGGAAATTTTTACTTACACTAAGGATAAGAAAAAGCATAACTACTGAATGTGTCTTTTGCTACATAGACATGGAAAAACTATGAAGTAGACAGAGGAAAGAAAAAAGGAATTGGTATGTATTTCCTGTTTGTAATAATGAAAGCTTTGCAATATTTCTTATTTTGAATATTTGTTCCACACAAGGGTCATGAAGTACTTGCCAGTCTATTAATAACTAGAGTGGATGATGAACAACTACTTGGGACAAACATTTAAGTTGGCAGGACAAAACAAAGAGAAGAGAAAGCAACCAACAAAATCTTTACATATTCTTGATTTCAGGCGAAAAGGGACAATGAGACACTCCAATCTGATCTCTTGCCTACTGTCTCACTACTCACCTACCACTGGTCATTAAAATTCCCTTGGCTCCTTCTGCAATAAACCATAACAAATACATTTAGTGGCAGATGTTTGCTTAAAGTGCATCTTCCAGAAAGGCATTAAATATTGATATGAAGACAACAAGAATCTTTCCTTGGAATTTTAAAGGCATTTTAACTGGTTATATGCCAGTCAAATTTATTTGGCTTCAACTCGTGCTTTTTGAAGTGTTTTTACCTGAAAGGTTTGAGAACCTATGGATAAAAGAGTTTCCCCAGAAACAGCATTCCTCATCTGTGATGACATCTGTCATTATTTATTTCTATACCCCAGAACAACCAAAAAAAAGCTCAAATTCTGTGAGTTTGAGAGCAGGCCTAAAACTCAGCTTCTCAGATGATGCACTCAGGTGTGTGAGAAGATGCTTTCTAGAGCCAAGCAATCACCTGTAAAACACTTTCAGTCCCCAGAGGAGACACCTATAGTATTTTTCATAATATCTGAGCCAATCAGTTTTGTGTTAAATTACTGATATGTTCCACATACATGTAACAGTATTCAGCCACAACAAAGGAGTCATACAGTAAAAATCTCAGTTCAAACACTTTTAATTTGCCTTCCAGTAGAGAAAGTGAGCCATCAATCCGTACACTATTTAGACAAAAAGTTGCCTCTAGCCATGTCACTGAAGCTCTACAAGCATTTCTAGTTCATCATGTCAGATGACAACTGCAAGAAGCTCGAGTCCTAGTGAACATGGGTTGGACTCGATGATCTTAAAGGTCTCTTCCAACCTAGAATTTCTGTGATTCTGTGATCCCTCACTTTTTCTTTTTCTTCACAAAAAACTGTGTAATGTGCTTTCCTGAGGATCAGGGTCCCACTGAAGCCAATCTTATTTTAAAAAAGTCAGCTTATATAATATTCCCCCTGCTCTAATCTTCCTCTTGACTCCAGCCCTCTCAACTCTCCCCCTGAAAGATTTCTAGCAGATCTTCACTGACTCCTTTCTTGACTTTCCTTTTAGAGAGAAGGTAAAAAGAAACATAATTCTACAAGCAGATAAATATTCCATGACACTGTTTATACTACTGTAATTCCTGTCACTAAAAATAAATCTCTTTCCAACTTCTTAATAATCCCTTGCTTTCCATAATTCCCAAATTTTCTCCAATTTTATTTGCAGATTACTCACCTTGATTACATTTGCTAGACTTGTCCTCCAGATATATTTCCCCTACATTTATTTCCATAGATACATAGCCTTTCTCTACCTGTAATTATTAGCAAGGTAGAAATTGAATACTAGATTTTGATCATAACTTCTCTAAGCTTTTCTTTAACCCTCCACCTACAGTGCTTATTAAATATATCTGTATTAAAAAAAAAAAACAAAAAAACAAACAACTTTTTAATTCACTTGCCCCTTGAATATGGAAGATGCAAGATAATGACATACCATTTAGGAATGCTAATGATTTTCCATTAAAGAACATTGCTACCAAGATGTGTTTATCTGCAGCTATCATTGCTCCCCTTTTCCTGAAAATGAACCATTCAATTTAAGAGAAACTGAAAGGTCAGTGAGATGGATTGCTGTTAAGAGAATCAGGAATCTCAACACTCAGACCTAAACTTGCCTTTCTACCATTTTCAGTGACTAGGAAAAAACACCAAAACATGTCCCCTGACAAAAGAAAACAAATTACAGGTATTTGTTTACTGCCTCACAGAGCTATGATGATGAGGATCCTGCACACTTAATTGCAGCTACTGTGATTCATTACCTGAAATGCTTCAGGATTAAATCATTAAGAGAGGCTCTTATGCAGACATATTTATTATAGAGAGAACCTGATTCTCTATCTAGTTTTTTATTTGTCAAATAATGAAAAAGATGGCAGGCATCTTCATATTTTCTCCTTAGTATTGTCCATTAAGGAAAATGAGAAATAAAGAACCAAAGTGCATTGGCAGAACCCTTCATGCAGGAGTCCTTCTCACTTCCTCTAGATCCACCAACAGAAACACTTCAGTTCCACTCATACCATGATCATGTTTAATTTCTCCCTCAAGTAGTGATGTTGTTTGGAAAAGACTAAACACTACCAAACTTTTCTGTTTCAAAATTCAAAAACACAGTAAAAAATCCTGTCCTACCATTTCAGTGCGCAATTTAATTTCACATCCACTAAAAATGTTACATTGAAATAATAAATGAAAAAAAAGTTTAAGTTGTTTTTAAATAAAATTCTTCAAGTTTTTGCCAACAGAACAGAAGTGCACTCCTACAAAGCTAAAATTTCTAGCGAAGCTTGTATAAGCATGACCTGCTACCTGGCTGTAGAATCTAGCATCTTCCTCCCTCCACTAGGACTTCAGGTAAGGTTTCCACTCATGGCATGTTATTTAATTTTAAAAATAAACTTAATTTTAAAATTTTTAATTTTGCAAAATAAACTTCCTTCCCAGAAGGAAGGAACATCTCCCTGTATTTAAGAGAATACAGGTGCAATATGAACTGCAGAATACAGGATGGATCATGTTATAGAAAGGGAAAGGAGGCCTTTGACATATTGAAAACACTTTTAAAAAACTTTCTTTTCCCTCTGTTAGCATATTTAAATATTTTAATTAGCAAGGTGTAAAGATTTTACCAGTTTAGGAGTAAGAGAGACAAAGCAACAGGTTTGCAAACAATGAGCTGTGGAATTACATGAAAAACTTCTGTTAAAAATCAGTGGGAAAAGGGATGCATCATCCACAGATTTTTTTTTTTATTCCCAACAATAATTTCACAGGCTGGATGCACAGTTTTTTCTTTGAAATCAACTCATGTAGAAATCACCTTTTCTCTGAGTTTACTCAATGTGCAGAACTGCACAAGAGCAGGAGATGAGCTTTCAATTCTCCCAGAATATGATTCTGTTCTATCTCATATGCACTTGACATTTAATTTCCAGTTCCTAAGCAGTAAATACTAGTTTGGATTTTTACAAAGGCTAAGTGAATTTAAAAAGTACAGCAGCTCCTGACCTTTAACACATCTGTTGCAGTTAGGGAGGCTTCTCCTTTGTGTGGTTTTCTGCTCCTCTGCAGATTTGAAATCCATTTCTCCTGCACGCTACCCACAATCACAAACAAATTACACTCTCTGTGTCAGCATCTGAAACCAAGCCACTAAATCACGACGTGCTGGGATGGAATTGCTGCCCCCATCATCTACAGCTCGCTGCTATCAAAGCCTCTAACCGGATTAGTGGGAAAACAGCTGTATCACTCATTCATTTAAGCCCTTGCAAACAGCAGGTTTTCTCCCTGCAACAAAGCACAGCACTTCAGATAAGGAACATGCAAATCCCAAAGGAAACCATGATATGTTAACCCCTGGCTATCTTTTTACAATTCAACAGTTCATTCAACCTTTCTTTCCCTGGAAATAAATGCAGGAATGTCACCGTGATATTTTATGAAAAATCCCTTCGCCAGGATTTCTTCTCCTGGGAAGATGAGAAGCCTCAGCGTCTCTACGTTTTTCTGCTTTGGAATGTGATTTGGAGAATTGTTTACCCAGCATGTGAATTGTTTTATTTAATGAGCAATCACAGCCAGCTGTGTCAGACTCTCTGAGTCTGTCACAGGTTTTTATTATCATTCTTGTTTCAGCCTTCTGTCTGTATCCTTTCTCTTTCTATAGTATAGTTTTAGTATATGATATGATATGATATGATATATGATATGATATGATATGATATGATATGATATGATATGATATGATATGATATGATATGATATGATATGATATGATATGATATAAATAAATCAGCCTTCTGAGAACTTGGAGTCAAATTCTCATCTCTCACCTCATCCTGAGGACCTCACAACACCACAAAGGAACTACATTTATTCAGCAGAACTAATGTTTTTAGCACATCTACTTTTAAGCTTTTTTTTCCTAGGATTTCCTCATATACAAGGCACAGTTCATGAAATCATCCTGTCACTTTTAAGAAGTGATTGACATGAGTTAAATCCATGTCTTTCAGTTGTGGGTATGAATCATCATGCACATGGGCTTTGTGGGACAACATCTTGGCAGAGGTTAGCACTGAAACAGCTCTCTAGCTAACTCAAAACCCCAGACCAAAGACTCCATGGTTATTAAAGCTAACAAGCCATTAAAAAACTGTCACATTTTAAGCCAAAAGATCCACGAGGGAAAGAAAAATTGTGGATAACTTATAAATAGTGTTAGTGTTCATGTAACCATATGCTAATGCTGTATTAACTTGACATTTTCACCTAGGTTTTTGGACTTTTTGATTAGCCTATCATGTCTAATACTGGGATGCTTCAGGAGAAAATGCTCTCAAGCAGAGACATGCAATATATTGAATAATTTTTAAAAAATAATTTAATTAATTTGCATTTATTTCACCTAGAACAAAATGTTTAAGTTGTTTTTTTGCCGTTTGGGTTTACTAAGAAAGCACTGGAATTGGACTTTAGCTAGTCCTACTCCATTATGGAATATTTTGTCAATCAAGATGATAGAATCGTGGAATTGTTTATGTTGAAAAAGACTTGAAAAATTATCTAGTACAACTGTTAAACTGATTCCACCAAATCTTTAAAAGCAAAAAAAACCTTTAAAAAAAAATCTTCAAAGACCAAACTTCTGGGTTCCTCTCTCTTGTATAGAATGTCTTATGAGCAGTACAACGATTTGTTTCTTATCTATAGCTAATTATTTCCTGTCTATTAGAGAAATAAAATACATATATGTTACAAATCCTCCACCACAATTCCATTCATAAACCATCTGAATGCATAAAAATATAGGTTATATCAAAGTAATTATAATACTGAAAAGTTTTAATAAGGACAATTTTAAATTATAAGGGAACAACACCAAATAGCAGTTTATGAAAGATTTAGAGGTGCCATTTTCTATTATGCACATTTCTGAGATTGCTGCCCTCCACTGATGATGAAAACAACATGACCAAAATGCCCTTTTTGGTTCAGCAATCAAATTTATGATGTGAACCTCTAAATTTCATTCAAAGGGAAAAAATGCCCCTTATATATTGTAAGTAACAAACCCCTGGAGAAATATACTGTACAAAATACTGGGGGTTTCTGGTCCTTTTCTGACACAAATCCCAACCTCGAGGCCTCATTAGAATAATAGTGACCCTTAGCTAGTAAAATACTCACAGCCTAAGGAAGGCTTAGCATTAAGATGACTCTTTCTGGTCATGGAGAAAATGGAACAAAAGAGTTTGGAATTATGTGTAAAACAAGAGATAGTAGGGGTCTAGATATTCCAGCAGTGAAAACTGGCACAACTCCAGTGAACATAGTAATCAATTTCCATCAGTTTAGATTACAAGCTTTTTTTTTTTTAATTTAATTGGTGAAACTAAGAAGATTTTAATTCCCCAATATCATTACAGAGAAGCTTATTTCCTTTAGTAACTATAATTTAAAAAAAAATCAAGGTGTTTTTATTTTTATTATTTACTGCAATTTAGACCAAGGAAAATGGTCTTATCTACTATTAAAAACTTTAACAAACGAAATACCATTGAGAATAAACACTTATCTGCTCCTTGCAGAAAGTTCTAGCTAGACTGTCAGAAAATCATGAAGCAATAAGTAGTTTTAAAAAATATTTCTTTCAGTTAGATTCCAGGCCTTTCTCCTCCAGGCTAGCTACAACATGAATCTGCAAGTTGAAAATTATCTCCAAAATCATTCCAGTTACTCATCATTGAGGCTGTCTGTTGTTATTAAGAATATGCCAGTGTTCTCATCTTAAATCCATAGAATCAAAACTCTACAGTTGAATAGCTTAATTAAAAAAAAAAAAAATAAAAAGCTTTTCCCAAGGCTAGAACATGACATCCAAGGTATTCTCCTAAAAATGGAAAAGTTCCCATCCCTTCTTCATAGATTCTTCTCTCTATTTTATTATTTAATATGAGAAAAAATATTTTGCCACCCATCAAGTGGCGAAGAACTATAAAACTTTTCAGAAAAATTTCTTGGGTAGATCAGATAAATGGCTCCACATCTACTGTCATTATGCATCAAACAACATGAGCAATCCAAATATCTTCTGTGTAGAAAATCTGGGAACCAGCAATTATTTCAAGAGGATTTGCATACACCAATCTAATGGGAGAGGCTTTATACAGACAATAGAATAATATTGGAAAGGAGAATTTGGCTCTGCAGGAGTTTATTTAAATTACTTTTGCCCTTCACTCAAATGTATATGCAATATCATATCTAGGACATTCATTTTTTTATATAAGAAAGCAAATACAATATATTTTAAGTCTCTTTGCAGCTTGACATTCAAGTACCTCACGTCTGGTATTAAAAGTAGTTTGCTTTTGGCTTTGTTGACAATGCAAATTTTGTGGAAAGAACAGATACTCACTGAAACTACATTCACAAAGTCATCATCAGACAAGGTCTCCAACATCTCAATCACCGACGTGCGGATCAGCTTCAATGTCAACCCACTGACGCTCCCACTCCTGAAAAAATTCACAATGGAAAAGTTGAATTCATCAACTATTATGCAACATAAAAAGAAAATACAGAGCATCCACCTAAACACTAAAATTTTCAATTTTATAATAAATGAATAAAATTTATTCCTGAATTGTTCAACTCATCATTAGGGTTATTAAACTATTCATAATTATTAAAGTCCAAAAATACAAAGTCCCAGTCCTGTGCCTCGGATGACATCATAATGCTGCATCCTTTACTCATTCCCTTTTCAAGAAATCTGAGTTTAACACCTTCAACCAATGCATTATGTAAACATTTTATACTCCTACACTCAGATTTACAGCTCTGGATTTCCAGAAACCCCAATGACAGCTTCTTTGATTCAAGGCAAAACCTAAGCTGAAGTGAAGAAATAACAAATGTTGATAAAACTCACTGCTGATATGAAAGCACTTCACCACGTGTGAAAGCATTAAATGCAAATTCTGTGCCTGAGAAGCTTTTCAGCATAAAGCAATCTGACACATCAGGTTCAATGCTCCCTTCAGTCCCTCAACTTTGCCTACACCACAGAAGCCTTGCTGAGGCAGACAGCAAGTTTTTATGCATTTCTTTGCTTGCTTTCTAGCAATTTTTTATAGCAACTGAACTTGGCATTTTTTAAATCTGTATTGTAAAACACATGAAGTCCACATACATTCTTATCTCTCAGGTGCATTAAAACATTGTCACATCTATTGAAATGCTTCTAGTCATTTGTTTTTAGGTTTGTGCTTTACAACAAAACCTGGCACACACAGGATATTCACTTGATATCAAATATCCAAATATTCACTTGATTGCTGCAGTAATTAATAAGTTGAAAACAGAAAAATATTGAAGTGATTTAAATAAACATTTCCTTGCCTCCAGTTTAAATAACTTTCATGTTTAGTTTAAGCTTTTTGGAAATATTTCCTATTATGTATTTATTTTGCTCATACCAAGATTTTTGAAGCTTGCATACAAGACCCCTTAATTGCCTCTCTGTTTTTCAGCATACACAGATTTGTTCAATATAGCCAAGTACTTTTACCCCACTAATGTCAGTATTCAGACATTAAATACTCACGCATCCACTAAAATAAGCATGTCCTTGGGAGATGCTGCTCCTTGGATATACCTGAAATAAAAAAAATTACATGTTTTACACAAAATTGCATAAGCATTCTTTTGTGTGTGACGGAAGACACTCTGGGATCTCTAAACACAAAGCAGCTGGACCAATGAAATCCTCCTGTTGTAGCTAGTACAAAACCCATGTGTTGTTTTTTAACCCATGTGTTGTTATTTCCTCTCTTGCGGTGTCTCCCAGGTAAATCTAAGTCTAAACCACACTAGGGAAGTGTGGACATAGGATGCACTAATCAAAATTCACTGTTTTCATGCAACTGAAGAACAGGAATGCTGTTTCATAGCTACAGATCTTGATGACTGATGAATTATTACTCAGTCCAGCTTAGGCAGAAATACTTAGTCCTTTAGAAAGAAAATATGTCCGACTACATCCAAGTATCAATGTGCTTTATGTCTTGAGAGGCTTGTATTAAAAAACATGAGAAGTAATTCCACCTGGCTCCCATCTTTTACACACCTAGTGATTTTATTGCTGGTTTAAACCACTGAGGCATATTTTTAAATATTTGCAAAAATCTAGAAGAATGGTTCAGTCTAATATTCAGGATTATAAATGATTTTGACACAAAATCAGTTTTTAACTGTCTTACACCTATTTGGCAGTTAGCCTCCTATGAAAAGTCTATGTAATCCAATTGTACAACTACTATAGTAGATATTGCATAACAAGGAGTATAATTTGAATTTTTTTTTATTTAGAAAAACTAACTAGTTTAAAAAAGAAAATAACAATATCTAAAATGAGTACCGTTACAGACATACAGAAAAAATATTTTTACAGTAATATCTAGAAAGTAAGCAATGTAAATATATATATCTACTGAACCTTTAAAAAGAAAGCTTACCATGGTCTTCTGCGTACATCATACAGATCTATTTTGTTAGGTGTTCGACTTTTATCTACCCATGGTGAAGCTAAAAAGAAAAAATAAAAAATGTATGGAATAATATAAAACTTTATCTCAAGTATTTTAATTACAACATCATGAATCAGTATCACAGACTTTGCACTATATAGATATCAACATTTCATAGAGATAAAAAATAGTCTGTATTTATGTAATATGTTGTTGAAATATCTAGACATCCTTATACCCATTGCCACATAATACAATGCAATGAAACTATGTATGTGTGTATGTAAATGTAAATGTATATGTATAAATGTATATGTATATGTATATGTATATGTATGTGTATGGCCAAGTGTGTTGAAGAAACAGGTACTATAACTGACCACTGATTTCAATGGAACCAAAAACTCAACCAAAACACTTCAGACAATGAAACAACTTTTTTTAACAACTTATTTAATTAAAAAAAAATTATTGCTGTATATAATAATGGCGTCTCATTTATGAGCCTAAATAATTGTTCACTGACTCAAGAGCTTTACCTAAAAATGCATATTAGAAAAGGAACATGAAAATAGCATATTCTCTGAAAAAAAAAAGAGATGTAAATATTTATGTCTCTGTAAAGAAAATGCTAAAAATGATGGCCTTTTTCAAGTGCTTAATCTAGGCTTTACCATAATTTTCATCAAGGGTGGGAATTATTTCCTTACTGGAAGGTAAAATGACCCTTTCAAAACCATGTGGCAGCTTAATGAACACAAATAAAAATGTGAAAAGCTACAGGGAATGAGATAATGTTCCACAATTTGTTCTCTCGCTCTATGCCAAAAGCCTTGGGGGTGCTATTTCCTGACATCAATCATTTTTCTGTCTAGGAAATAAAGAAAGATATAGGCAGCTCCAAGATTCTTCCTGAAAAATAATATACCTTAGACAAAATGGGAGATTTATATCTTCACCCATGAATATAAAAAAAGCCATCAGCTTTGAGCAGCTGCCTATTTTTGATTTTACAAAATGAATCATTTCCTAAGAGACCAAACCGTGATCTGGCCTATCACTTACTGGAACCTTTAAGCTGACTGTAACCCACATTTACCAGCCACAGATAACACTGTGTATTGTTGCACACCAGAAGAACCTCAAAATCTATACCAGTATTGGCTATGATTTCGGACTAGACCACTTGAAAGGTCCTTTGGGGCCTGACAGCATAAAAGTATTTGAAATTTTCAGAAAGGAGAGAATTTAATTTTTTTTAAATGGATATATGTTAAAATTCTAACTTAAGTATCATTACTTAGACATGCACAGGTTAAATCCACCAGTATTTTATTAGCCTACAAGGTTAGCACATGTTCAATGAGGGATTTTTTTTTGGTCTTTGTCCAGGCTATCCTTCCCATAGAAATTCCATCTGAAAATCCATCTTTCAGATACGTTCCCTGAGACTTGCAAAATCTTCACGGAATATGTTCATTTCGGTTTGTTTTATGAGTGGTTTAGGTAAAATAGCAAAAATAAATCAAGTTATAGACCAAGGCTGCCATATCTTTGCAAAAACTTCCAGTCATTTTAGTGACATCCAATAAAAAGGCTGTGCCCTACCAAATATGTCCCTCTTAATTGACACATATCTTGAACAGCCTTCATAAATACAGAATTATCTCAATTTATGATCTGGATTTATTTCAAAACAACAGAGAAAATTCAATTTACACTGGTAATGTTATTTTATTTCACACGAAAGATAAGTTCAATTCCTTAAGTGCAATCTGTAAAGCAAAAGGATGGTGGTTCAAAGAGAGTTTGAAGGGAGGAGCTGAAGAAGGACATTTCCAACATCATCTTCATATACTACTGTGACAGCAAATGCTGACAGAGGTAGTCATTTAAAGCTGAACAAATGTTCTACAGGCAGAATGACAGAATGGCCCTTTAGCTAACATAAATTATCTACTGAAAACCATCATAGGAACATTTAGCTAGAATTCATCAGACATCACAATCTTCACATCTTAACTACAGGGTAATTTTTCTGAATCTAAACTAACATTTACAGAAATATGAGTTAAGATTTCATTTTAGCTGTGCAGCAGAAGACCATGAGAAATAATTCAGATACTTTTTTCTGCCAAATTTGAGAGCTGCCAATACATGTTAATGTAACACTACCTCATAGGTAAGCACATCACATTCTTAAGGCTAACATCAGTTTTCTCAACAATGCCCTTCAGAACCTTTAGACCAAACAATATGTGGCAAACATTTCAGAAACATGAAGAAGCAAAATTTATACCCACTTGAACACCTAATAGCAAAATTTGAAATGCCTGAAATGTTCCCTAGTATTCCTAAAAGCACCAAATGATTGTATAACAACACTTGAGGGTTTTTTAACTGGAAAAATATCTCAACAGATTTAAAAATTCCTTTTCTTTGGTTTTGTTTTTTAAATACGGAGAGGATATTCAAAACTTCAGGTTGAGACAGTAAAATGAAGGATGTGAAGACAATTTTTTCCAAACTGATCTACAGCAGAATTCCTTTGGTAAAACCTTGAGCTGCTAAACCTGGGCTCAGTTCTACCATAGCTTTTCAGTAATAGCCAGGATTGCACTGAGGCCCAGACTGTCTCTTTTTGAATACATCTATATTAGCAGCTTAAAAAGAACAATGGAAAGGAAGCCATTCATGAGAACTAGGCTATAAACTCTAATAACAGTATAATTACACACAAAGTAAACTGAGCAGATCCCACTCAGCACACTACTTACAGCCTATCTGCTCCTTCTCTCATGGAGATTTAAATGAGATTGTGAATGGTAACAGAGCTTTAGTTTTGGGTAGATAGGCACAGAGGTGAGCACAACTAAATTCTACTTTTTGCTCATTAGCATGGCTCTTGCAGTGCACCCAGTCCTGGAATGACTGTCTGCAGCTTCAGGGCGATCTGCAGAAGGTCTTTAAAAGCATTATTTATTACCATGCTGTTAAACCACTATTTCCTGTGCCACGGGTCAATAAGTTTTGTTTTCCTAATAAATATATTATTTTCTTTCCAGAAAAAATGCAACAAGCTTCTATATGCTTAAGTTTCAATGACTGCACGATTTATCACAGGATATTAATGGCTGCTGGGTCACGCACTAATTAAGATATATAATGTATAATGAGAAAATTTGTTCTATTGATCTTTCTGATGGTTTCTACAACAATTTACATAATCTAGTAGAAAGTCTCTGCACAGCTCTGGCTCTGCACAACATAAATAAGGAGTCAGCCCTTAGTATCTGAAATTTCATTCACAGCAAAGAAGTGCTGAATTCCCTCTCCAAACTCAAGAATTAACATGACTAAATTACCCATTCCTCGTAGTCTCTATCTGGAATAACACTTTTAATTTTAGATGGCTTTGAATGGCCTGATGTGTATTCACTGGTTTTAGTAACATTCTGAGTATTTATGGATATTGTTGAAATTGTTTTTAGTAGGAAACTGAAATTCCCTTACAATGTTTGATCTCCAGTGATCAATTTAAATTCTCCTGATTTAATATTTTTAAAACAACCTTTTTAAAAGATGATAAATTCTTTTTATGTAAAAATAAGTAAGTATGCATTAATAATTTTACAGGAAATAATTAGAAGGGATGGAGACAAATGAGAGAGATATGCTGTTTTTGGCCCATATACAGACCACACTATAAAGCCATTTGGGGAAACTGGCTTATACCTTACTGACAAAAGCTGTTATGTGGTCTAAAGTAAAAGCAAAATTAAAAACACAAAAAATATTATTCCAATTCCCCATCAAAAACTTAAATTGATCAAGGATTTTGAGATTTACAGTTTTGTTTATATAACATTTTTAATAAGGTTGTTTGGAACCTGGTTAACCAATATCTTCAAGACATCAGCCTCATCACAGTTCATTGTTGCATATGAGCATTTTTGAGCTATGTCAACACTTCACAGTTCTCTGGTGCATACATCAGGCTTTACTCATGTTCCCTTTTGATGATTTTCCTGTTTGGCATGTGGATAGATTTGATACTTTATAAATTATTAATTAGGTTTGATATCCCTCCCATTTCTGTTTGTGTTATTGGGATACAAGGACTGGATATAATTCAAACAAGAGCAAGCCTTGTTTTTCTGTTATTTCTGCACATTTGGAGTAGAAATCCTCAGGTTTGTTGATTAAAAGGAGAACCAATTAATGCACTATAGAGACTGTCACAGCATAGAGCCTAAATGAAAATATTTGTTAGGAAAGGAAGACTTGGTTACAGCCTCCCATTCTGAATTCATGAGGTAATTCCAGAGGCATAGGTGAGTGTCAAGAGAGAAAATATCTTGAAAGTTCTGCCCTGTTCTGCTGGTTAGGTATGCATGTGCAAGGAACAGAGAGGCAGAGATGAATCATTAACAGCTTTACACCCCTTTACATTATTAACACATTTGAGAAAAGAGGCTAAAAGCTGATATTAAGATAGGTAACAAACACCAATTATCAATCCCAGACTGCATAATTTTATTTTGATTCAAACTCCAAATTTTATCTTGCAATGTCTCAAATTAACATTCACGTGTATATTCAAAACAACCAAAACCACAGATTATTCAATTCCCTGAGCCAGATTCAGCAAAGTCTTCTCAGATGGAGCAAAGGCATAAGATACAGAATATACTTTGCTGATATTTCATAATTCTGTTAGTGAACTTATGTGAAAAAAACTGATTGTAGATATGTGATAGCCCAGACTATTTGAGAAATCTGATACTCCTCAATTTTCTACTCAGAAAGAAGTAATTTGAATTTCAGTGTAGCAGCACCACATCTGTAGAATTACTTAGCTGTTTTTCAGTAAAAGGTGAGACATGGTAGCTAAAAAAAAAAAGCAGCCATAACTTTAAAAGCCCCTAACATTAATAATCATAAAGTGTTTTCAACTGCTATAATTAGTAGTCAGGATGTCTATATCATAATGGTGCCTTGGATTAATTCTGGTTAGTACCATCCTCCCAAGACAGAGATTGTTACAGGCCAGCTCTGTGCTACCACACCAGATGTTCAGTCAGGACTGAATGCAGCCATTCCCTTGTGATTTTCTTTTCTTAGTGACTGAAATTGCCAAAACCTTAAAATGTGTTCAGGTAAAATCTATCTAAGTTATACAGGTCTGTGCAATATCTTCAGTAACAATACAGAAAAGAGAGGATAATAATAATGAGGTTTTGTAGAATGTATTACCCATGTGATAATGGGTGATTATGTTATGTTATGAATACTGCACTCAGTTTTAACACAAATCAGTTAAGCAAAGATTTGATATGGGAATAGTCCATACACAAACAAATATATTGATTTTTGATCCCTATGTAGCAAAACACCCAAGAGTGATTAGAATGTGCAATACCTGCTGCAGCTTGCCACTTCAAATGAACCTCTTTCTGTTATCTTATTTCAGAGGCAAACATTTCTCTTTCTGCATGTATAAACTGAATTTCATCCTAAATGTGTTGCTTGCATTAGTTTCACCTGGACTAGAGACCATGTCCCAGTGAGGGCTGGAGTATCAGAGCTTGAGAAGAAGAAGAAGAAGCAACAAGCTGTTTTGTTGGCTGTGTAGTGGTTTTATTTTTTCTCCTATAAAAGCACATTCTAGAGATTTAAATCTGTATCATAAAGACACAAAGATGGCATGACTTTCAGCATGAAGGCATGGTGACCTGCAGTATGTAATTTCATTAACTCAGAAATAGCAGACTATCCTGTAACTCGGTGGATCTGCCTGTGTAACTGCAAAATTCAGCACATCAGTTTTGAAAAATGGGCCATAACTGAACTCACTGTAAGATTTTTCATATCATGAAATGTAGTGAGGTGGGTGTCAATCACTTCTCTCAAGTAACAAGGGACCAGGACGAGAGGGAACTGCCTCCAGTTGTGCCAGGGAAATTTAAATGGGATATTAGTAAACATTTCTTGCCAGAAAGGATTGTGAAGCATTGATACATGCAGAGCAGGGAAGTGGCAGTCACCTTCCCTGGAAGTTAAAAAAATGTGTGGATGTGCCATTTGAGGACATGGTTTAGTGGTAAAGGTGGTGGTGGGGCTGGGTTGATGGCTACACTTGATGATCTGAAAGGCATTTTCCACCAAAAATTCTATGAGTATGGTTAGATGCAAATCATGTCAGTTCCTGTTCCTCCCTCACAGATTTCAAAGGAAAAAAGGAAAAAAAAAAAGTAAACAACACTCAAAGAGGCTTATTTCTATGAAAAAGTAGAAGTATCTGCCTCACACACACTAATTGCACTAATTGATAATTTATAAGCTGCATTACCAGGGAAGTGTTTGTGCTTTTACTTTGTTTGCCTACTTTAAAGGCTCCTTTAAAAGTTGAGCTGTTAACAAGAACAAACAGCTATAAAATATAAAACCTTTTGCAAAAAAAAAAATGACATTCTCAATTTTGCAAGGCTTTTGATTCATTTTCTATGGATTTTTTAGGCTTTCCAGTCTCTCAGTACCTGCTTCAGTAATTACTTTCTCTGGAGAGTTCAATATCATGGCCACAACACTATTGCTTGCCATTAATTGCTAACACAAGAGCAGCTGTGCACAGCAAGTTCTTCATTTTGAGAGATACCATTTTATTTTATTAGAAATTGATTTTTAAAGCTCTTCTATTATTAATTTGTCTAAGCAGGGAATGCTCTAATAGCTAAGTGAAACTCGATTCACTAACATCTAGAAACAGGTTAAGGGTTGGTTTTTTGGGTTGGTTTTTTTTTTTGGTTGGTTGTTTTTAAATGAAGGATAAGAGATAATCCTTATTCTGATAGCTCTGTTCTATCTATATTTTTAATCTCAAATTTTGAAGACTTTAGGGACAAGATTATTTTTCTGGAAAATCATCACTGAAGTGCTGCTTTCTTTATGTGTTTTTCCATTTAATACCTCATAAGCTCAATTTCCATAGGAATACCCTAGTAAAATACTGGCATGAGCAATGCAAAGAGATTTTTTTCTAATTAATTAAAATTTCCATCATATTACACCTATTTATCACATAGATAAACAAAGGAAGACTAAGTAGAAGGCAAGGCTGCAGTAAAGAAAGGGAAGGATGCAATGGCTCTTTTCACTGTACTCTTCAGTACTGATATGACAAAGATCCAGTGGAGATTACCAGACCTGCTGATATTTAAACTGAATTTAAATATGAGTTAACATAAATGCACACTCAATACTAAAAGAATTACTGCTATGCATACCCCTGGCTTGAATACCTAACCTTCAGAGGATCACTGAAGAGGACATTTTTTCTCTCTATACCTGTTTCTTTTATCTGCAAAATGAGGACAAAAGAATGTTTTTATTAGTTCTTTAACCAGAAGTGTTCTGCAGATGAAAACTTGTGTTTTATGTGCGGTGCAGCATGTATTTGACTTGTAGCTTAGCACAAAATAATCCAGGTGTCTCTGAGAACAGAAAGTCTCCTGGAACAAAACTGGAGAACTTTGCAGTATTTAAGAAAGAAAACAGCATTCAGTGCTGTCCATTGGGAAAAGCTGCCAGCACACGTTGTCCCTTCAGTCACACCATGGGGCTGTCTAAAGAATTCCAATAAAACTCTGACTTACCCTGTTTAATAACACAGATACATCTTTAAGCTGAGGGAGTTGATGAACTTACAAATCACAGGTGTACATGATCAGATATACTTAAAGTAAGAATTCTTCTCTAATATAGGTAATACAGGTAAGTTCAAATGAAGAGGACAAGTGTGTGTGTCTAGGTGATGTGGTAAGGGAAGGGTGGGGAGCTGCAGGTTGGACTCTGCTTTCTTCTCTGTGAAAGACCCCAACAAAAAGACTCCACAAAGTCTTTTTGTGGAGAGAAGTCACAGATCCATGCAGAAGCCTGGGAGACTGGAAGACATATCTCTTGCCAGAATTAATTGCCAGAAATACCATATTTTGAACATAAGCTTTCAGCTGAACTTCCCATATGCCCTTGTTAAACTTCCAGGTAGAATTGGGAAGATTTGGGGCAGGTGGGAACAGGATAGTATTTCTTTCTCGTTTTTGTTTGTTTGTCTGTTTTGATTTGTTTGTTTGTTTGTTATGAATTGACTCAACTTTTCGGATCTTGACCAAGTGTGGCACATCCTCACCTTCAGACCTTTGGTCACTGTAGACCAAATACTGTCCCAATGTGCCTATGTTCAGCATTTCCATATAAAAGATGCTGAATCTACTCAAGCATCATCATGCCACTGTTATGGATATTTGTAACCCACTGGCTGAAATCTGAAACTATCAGCACTATCAGTCTCCCTATCAGTATTACCCTTTCTAAAATCACCCTTGGGAAAATTATTATTTAGTGTACTTCCCTGAGAGAGCTGAGTCAGTGCTGCTGATCAAACAGCTTTTACTAAACATTCATCTAAATCAGGAATGTGTTTTCTTTTCAGTAATCCTATGCAACCAATTTTTCTTAAGTAGATTTATTACTGTAGCTAGAAAGCCTCCTCTATCATATTTATCCACAAATAAATGTCTGCTGTCTCCAATCCAAAAAAAAACCCAAAACAAAAATACCCCAAAAAGACCCAACAAAATGAACAAAGGGAGAGATGGTATCTGGTAAAAGGCACATAAATACAAAGTTGTTTTTAAAGTTTGTTTAATTAGTATTTGCTGCAGTGTAAATAGTATGCCTCCCACTGCAGTATTTTAATGAAACATTAATTAACAATTATAATCCTACTTATGCCTATAATTAAAAAGAATTTCATGATTAAAAGTGGAACTGGTTACCTTATACCTACCCTTCCAAGTAGTCCACCAAAAAAATTTTATTAAATTGTTCTTTTAGATAGCTGCTTTCTAAACCTGGATAGATGCCTCACAAAATGTAAGTAACTTAATATCTGTCAAATCATATTAAACTACTTTAATTCAATTAATTTATTTTTGAGCAACAGATTTGACCAGTGCTCTGTGGTTAATTATAAATTAAATTTGAAACACGATCTATATTAAAATACCATGCTGTCCACACAGCACCAACAAAACACTACATATGCAAGCCCACAGGTGACAGATTCAATATTTATAAAAAAACAGAAAAGGTTTCAATTGGATTGGAATAAATTGCTAATTTCAATTATATTAATAAATCACTGCTAGATTACTGCTTTTATTTTGAAACAAAAATGACTGAAACCCTCTGTCTGGACTAGAATTAGTCAAGAGTCATCTTAAAATGACATCTTAAAAGCCAATACAGGGTTCTGGAATTAGACTCATAAAGTCAAATAATTAGGCAGGTAGATGTACATCTACTGCTACTACAGAGAAAGCAATTCAACATTTAAAATAATTTGGGCTCTCTTGCCCTATTGCAGAGAATCCAACTTCTGAACTTAGCGACTCACAGTTTTACCTAAGAAACTCCTCTGGTTTTGTTTACTGTTTTCATAACACTGCATTTCAGTAGTGTTTGCGTAAAAGAGTCCCACAAAATACATTTCAACTTCCTTCCACAGCACTTTTGAAAACTGGCCCTGACTCTTGAGTTATACATTAATGATGGAAAACTGTCTGCTTGCAGGAAAAAAGGCTGGAAATTTCTAATATTATTAAATAATATTATTAAATTTAAGTTACCTAAAATTATTAATCAGATATTTTTAAAATAAATTCAATGAATTTACAATTTTTTGAGTCTGTTCACTTGTTATAACAATTTGACATATTTTAACTGTAATTAAGAATCATTAAATGTAATTTTAAAAAATCATAAAATACCCAAATTTTGTGCAATTGTTTATTCTATATTAAAGTGGACTCTCTGCCCTTGAGGGGGTCGACAGCTCCTCCCAGTTTAGTGTCTCTGGAAAACTTACTTGGTATTCCTTTGAGTCCAGTTGTTTAAACATTTCCTAACTAAACCCTCCTCCACTGGCAACAAGGTGTCCTTATTCCAGAATTTCCTTTTGATTGCAGAGGCCTGTGATTACTGAGGGCTGCTCTTACAATGAATGAAAGACTAATTTGTGATTTGTGCCTTTAAACATATCAATGAGCATATATTACATCCTTCTTCAAAGTTTCATGGACTTTATATTCTTTTCTTTCTAGCTCTTTTATTAAATTGCTGTTTAGTTTTGAGTTCTTCAGAGTTCACAGAGTAGCTAATAAAAATGTCAAAATTGCTCTTGTCATCTTCTATCAAAATGGATGATTGCCAGTAGAGCAACATAGCTTAGCATTTCTCTTAAAAATATGCTGCCAATGAAACTAATGAGGATATTGATATTATTGTGAGAGAATGAAATGGTTAATGGCTTAAACATGCTAAAATCCTCTAAGAACAAGCTTTGCACAGCTGCAAAGGTTCTCCATCCCTGCCCACCAAAGCGCATCCCTCCCCAAATGTGGCTGCTCACTGGAATTGGGACTGCAGCAGGAACTGGGATAAGATAAAGGCAACACGATGGTCTCACCACCCCAGGTCTGGGGAGAAGAATGTACCCACAATGGTGGGGGAAGAACGGGGTGCTGGTGGCTCAAGCATTCATATTTTACACATTTTTCCTTCTCACAGGCTGCTCATAGAAAGATCCCTTCATACTGTTGGTTACTAATGTGGAAAGGACAGCCCAAGAGCAGAAGTGATGTGAGACCCTTTGGCCATGACTGAAAGCAGTGGGACAAGAGCAGATAAAAGAACATTAATAAACAAAAACTCTGTTTGAAAACACCCTTTGTAGTTTAGAGGTACTGAAATTTTTTTTTTAACATGGGAAGAAAGACTGGGAGAATACGTTCCAGATAATAATGAAAAGACTTATCTATGCATTTTGATTTTGGGTTTTGATATTTCCAAATTCTTTCACAAATATCATCACTGTGGAAAAATTCATCATTTTGAAACAGGCTTTCCAAAGGCCAATATAATGAAGCAATTTTTTTACAATTTATAATATAATTTTCAAAATGCAAATGTGAAAAGCATCCACTTCAGCATATGAAACCTAAATTAATTTTTAGAACATCAGTTGTGTCAGCAAACTGAGATAAAGTTTACAAGAGAGGAATGGAGAGCCTTGCACAAAGATCTATTATACAAACCTAAAATGTAAAAGGCTGTTCAATTTGAGTTACAATGGGAAGCAGATGCACAAAACAACAGACATAACCTACAGAGTATCAAACTGCTCCACACTGTGTATGTATGTCCAGCATTTAAGAACTGGGGAATTACTTAGGAATTTATGAAGTTATGTTCTGACAGAATTGGACACCTATTAAATACTTAGCTGTGGAATAAATAGCAGGTGTGAGTATCTGGGTTTTACACTAAATTTAAAATTGTGTTTAGGTGAAGTATATACAAGTAACATTTGCACCTGCAAAAGAGAGAAAAGCTGCTCCCATTTTATACAGGTATTTTAAGGAAGAATGCATAGAGATTTTCACGCTCCTATGTTGTGTTGGTGAACTACTGGAGTAGACAGGTTAGCTAGATATAAGAATCTATTTTTAAATATATGGGAGTTATTTTCAAGTGAAATATTATTTCCTAGAGATTGGCTGAGAGATATATTTAAGAAACATTATTTTTCAGTACTAAAAAAATATCACATAGTGCTGGCCCCACACATGAAGGTAGATCCCCAAAGCATTGGAAGAGTTGGAGAACAAAATAAATAATACATTTTCATTTTCAATATTTTTTTCTGCAACATCTCCCTGTATTTATTTCATGATCATCCAGCATGACAAAACAAACAGGATTCAAGTGCTATGAAATATTCTTCCTGTAAACTAGCCTGAGGCAGTTTCCCTGCCTGTGCTAGCACTTGTGCTAATGATACAATAACAGCTTCAGAATAATCCCCTTCGCCCTCAGAAACACAAACAATCTTGTATAAACAGAAGAGAAAGGTTCTCAAAATTCTTCCTCAGGCAGTTGTAGGCATGAGTCAACATGCTTCACACAGCACGCTGTTGTGTGTGTAGTGGACACATTATTCAGGCTTTGATAAGAGCATCACTTAACAACAGCAGCAACACAGGTCTTGCCATAAAACAAGGCTTTCCATTACATAGCAAACAACAAAAATCAAATTCAGGCTACTCATCATCTAAATTCAGTAAAATATACATCTATTTAAATTAATTAGTGTGATCAAGTGATGAGATTCTTTGGTGAAACATATGTTGGTTGAAGTAATCAAGTAGAATTGGCCTTAGCTCTAATAGCAAAGATGTACCTGTCAAGGGTTGTAGATTCTGAGAGAAATGAACATAGCATGGTGCACTCACATTTTCACTGATGTTAAACATGACTATATGTCTTATTTCCACATCACTATCTTTAAAACTAGACAAGTACAAAAAGGTCACTTGCAAATATTCAAGTGATTATTTACACAAGATATAGAAAATAATAGAAAAAAAATTAAAATCTTCTGCTTTTCAAAGGACATAATCTTCTGTACTTTTTACTTAAAAAAAATACTAATTACATATTTCACTCCCAGTTCCTTCCCCCTCATGTTAGCTTTATGCCAGAATAATTTTACAGTCCTTGAGTGTGTAGTTCTGATATAAAGAAACAGTGCCCATGTAAAAAAGCAAGATTTAGTTACATTTCACTGCTCATAGATAATTCAGAATATTTTCAATGCAATAAATGGCATAGCAGAGTTGTCTAGTGTGGAAACCCAGGGCACTGGGAATATTTCTCTGCCTGTTCTGGGGTGCCCTGACCCCCAGGGGAGCACTGACTTTGACCCTCATTCAGGGAGAAAGTTTCCTAGACTTCAAGATAGACTGGAATCCACAAAAGTGTGAAATAGATTGTAGAGAGTAGTGTAGGTGTATCAATAGGTGAGCAATATAGGTTTGGGGATTTTTATTATGTTGTGGATGGAAAAAAGATGGACGGCACAGGGTGTCATCCTGGGTTCGTTATTTGTGCTTCTTCTTCCTTCTTCTTCATGGGTTTGGGTGTCATTTTGTAATTGGGAAGAAATTATGCACTGTGGGCTCTTTGGGATCAGTTATTGGGTTAAAAGGAAAAATAATCTAGGTGTCAGTTCTTAATTGGATAGTTTAGTCTTAAAAGACCTTTCAACAAGAGACTGTTGGCCATATTGTGCCTTCTAATGAAAGGCTGCCAAACTGACAGTAGTGAGGCTGCTTCACTGGTAAGAAATAACAAACTCTTGAGTCCAAACATGAATTACTGTCTCAAGTGCCTTCAATCCAGACCCAGAAAAACCAACGACTGGTACCCCCACAGTCTAGGACAGTTCAGTTACCTGGGTAATACCTTGCCAGGCCAGTGGCACTGCCAAAAACCTGCCATAATAACGTGGGGTCCTCTTCCCGGTTCCGCTTGAACACGTCATCCAGGGCCGCCGTCCAGTTGAGTTCATTTAACACGATCGTTGCTGTCAAAGACAAAGCAAATCTGCTATTAGAAAGTCACATCCTAACACAGGAAGCAACAGCTACAAAAAGCAAGCTGGAACATTAAGAAAGTGACAAGATTTAATGTAACTAATCCAGAAATTAAATAAGAAGCACACTTGTTTTCCTTGGGCATTTTCTTTAAATTCCTCACACTATCTTCTTCCTGTTGCATTATTTGCATGCCATGGTCCTTGGTTTATTTGCACAGACAACTGTCACCCTGTTCTTCTAAACTTCTTCTAAGTCTTCTGATGTTTACATTTTTGTAATGGAGTTTCTCATGCACTTTTCATGTAAATAATGATTGTTTTGCATTACTTTCTGGAGGAGGAAAGAATTGATGGTTTGACCAATGTGGTTGGAGAGGCGGCAATTTCATCCTCCAATCCAGGGTCACTTTTGGAATTCTATAAATATTGAGGTTTGGAAATAAACGTGCCCATTTTTGCCTTGGACATCTCAGCATGTCAGTGTCGCTCATTTCATGTCATATTGCAACAGACAATATCTTCTAAAATTACTTCTTTTCTGAGATGTCACTCTAATTGCACCTCCCAACCACAGAGAAGACTGTTTACAGAAAAACAAATGCTGGCTAATTACAGTGTACTGCAATAAGAATGAGTAGAATGGCATCAACAAATAGGTATAATATAAATGTAACAGAGATGTCCCTTTCAAAATGGATTATACGGGAAAAAGACACTGATGAGTTATTGCTACTATTAAGGTGAGGCTGTATGAACAGCAGTGCTCATTAGCACACACTAAAAAGATCTTAATATTCATAGATCTGGACTCTGACACTAAGGACAGCAAAGTGAATGTTAGCATTTATGACCTGGGTGAATTAACTTAAAATACAAGAAAAGTCACATTTCAGCTAAACAGTGTTTCTATGTTGCCAGTTACACGGAAACTTACATTCATAAAGTTCTCCTGTACCAACACTTGTTTTAATCAATGAAATAGTTTATATCATTAAACCAATATGGAATATTTAAACATGTTCTATACCTTCTTTAGAAAGACCTATATTGGGAAACTTTAAAACTGAACATTAAATGATCAACACTGTTGCACTAAAGAATCAATGTACTAGATTCAGTAATCAATCAAATTGCATTGTGAAACAAAACACCTTATGATAAATCATGCTTTTCACCTCAATCACTTGTAAGTATTTAATTAATTCTCCTCCCTCCCCCACCGCCAGTTTTAGGTAATTTCAAATGCAGAGTTATTTTTGTAAAGCAAAGGCTTTTTGATGGTTTGTTCACTAATTATTTCTTTTATGTTGCATACTGGATTGTAAGCAATATTTCTGAAACTGAAGCATCTAGTTCAGCAAGCCAAGAGTGGAAAGGAACCTAGAGGAAAAAAACCTCTGAAAAGAGCTAAAGATGTAGGTATAAATCCAATGAAAAGTGCCACTTGCCATAGAGATCTTGCTTACGTTATGGTATTGCACACAGGAAAGAAAATTCATCTTTTGTAAACGGGCAAGTCAAGCTGAAATAAAACCAATTCACATTTAAAGGACCTGAGTGGCATTACAGAGAAAAATTTGGTATGTAGGTTCACATTCTAGCCCCCTGCTACATAGGAAAAAAAAAGATAAAAATAAGGATGGATTGAAAGTAACAGTTTACAGCCCATTTCCAAAGTAAGGCTCTCAAAAGGTACTAGAGAAATGAGATCACAACATTAAACTTTACAAGGTTGTTTTTAAAGGTTAAGGAGAAAATTGCTACACCATGTATTTTGCAGAAAGGTTTATCTGTTTTTTTTCAGAGTAGTTTTAAGATATTAACCTCTCAAGAGATAGCTTTCTGAAGAAATATCAAATGAAATTTCCAGCTCTTGAGATTTCCTGTAAGCAATAAACTTTTATTATATACCTCTCTTTTTGTCAAGTAGATAATTATAAATAAATATATATTTATGTAAAGAAGAAAAAAATCCCTGAGGCACCATGAGATGTTAATTATAATTTTTAAATGGTTACTGTTCAATTACATCTTAGATCCCGTTTGACTGTGTAATTAAAGATTATGCATGACTCTCTAAACTTGACTTTGTGTCAGATCTGGCCTCCAGAAGGCTCCATTAAGTCATTAGAAGCTTTGTCAATTTGGTAGACAAGATATTTTCAGCTTGATTTTGTTTCTTTTCATGCTACTGTTTTCTGTTTGGAGGGACAGGTACCAATGTCTTCACTCTTGTGACCAGTGAGGGGACTCAAGAAGAAAAACGGGAGCTGTGTCAGGGAAGGTTTAGGTTGGGTATCAGGGAAAGGTTCTTCATCCAGAGGGTGGCTGAGCACTGGAACAGGCTCCCCAGGGATGGGATTACAGCCCCAAGCCTGACAGAGTCCAAGAAGCCTCTGGACAATGCTCTAAAGGAACACAGGTCCTGGAGCCAGGAGCTGGAATTAATGATCCTGATGGGTCCCTTCCCACCTAGTATATTTTATGATTCTATGGTTGTAATATCACCCAAAAATTATCGCAAAGAATTATATCTGTATGCACACACCTCTGCACATACACAGTCATATATATGCAAATATGTATATCAAATAAATACATACCACAAAAAGGAGATAGTCTACAGATAGTAAAATAACTAAATACTGAAGTGTCAAATCCAAGAACCAGAACTGATAATTTTTGCACTTTATTAGACTTGTTGAGATTAGGCTATAAAGTAAGAGATAAGGATTTCTAGATCTTGTGTGTATTATTTGTGGGAAGTGATGTTCTACGGTGAGATTTAAGAGTTTTATGATTTTATTTATGTCCCACTTTCCCCTTCCTCCTCCTCCTCTATAACTTTCTCCTGGAGATAAATGCAACAGCCTAGAAAAAAATCCAAGAACTACAGCAAAGGGAAAAAAAACCCAAAACCTTCAAATGGCCCAAGTAATGAAGCTGGAATCAAAAAAATAAATACTGTTGAATTCAAGAAAAGTAACAAGAACAGAGCATCTTAACAGAAGGAAACTGTAATAAATATGGAAAAAAGGCTACTAACAGTTTGCAATATATTCCTATTCTGCAATACTGCAGATATTCCTGCACCCCAGAAATTCACAGTTAAGTTATCAAGTGTCATTTCTGTAATAAACAATAACACGCGACAGGCTCAACATATATCACCTTCTTCTTAATTTACTTGCTCATTATGACCAAAAAAAATTGTATTTGGAACAGAAACACAGTTTATTTGGTGGGACTGATACTCAAATAAATGATTGTATGATCATCAAAATAATAATTCCTGCAGTGGTTTGCTATTTTTGTTTTTTGGTTGGGTTTTTTCATTATATCTAGAAGTATACTTGATATAGAATGCACCCACATCTGTGTTAACTAATCCAGTAATTAGTAAATGAGCAAAAGGGTGCTGGGAATTTTAGTTTGAATACTTTGTTTGTCTAAGTGTTTTTCCACAGCTTCTATTGTTTTCCTTCGGCTAAAGCATACACCCTGAACTCAAAAAAATGAGCTGTAAATCAAGTCCTCTTTTTTTCCCCTTTTTTTTTTTTTCTTGGAATGCAATAATAGGCAACTTCAATACATCTGAGTTCTGGTTTAAAGCCTACAGCAATGGATTTGAAGCTTTCCAAAGAAAAGCAAGCAAACCCAGTCCTAATCATCAAAAAACTACCCTTCAAATGATTCCTTATAAAATATCCTGATTCTCAATTGGCACATAAAAATCAAAGTTGTGGTACTTTCACTAGCTCATAGTACAGAACATAGCACCTGTCAGAATACCTTAATTGGAGAGATCGTTTATATTAACCTCATCTATGTAGTGAAAATTTATTTTCTGTTTGGAGAAAAAAAAGCATTTTACTAAAATAAAATGTTTAGAGGTGTTACAATCACACGTCTGTATATCTGCTTGTCTTTCTTTGAGTTAACTTACATACAGGAAAGAGCTCTTGACTGATAATTGGCAGAGAATCTACTTGGAGAAAACTCTCCAATAAGCTTATTTTCAGTTCTTCTAAAAGCAGTCTTTGAAGATGAATACTTAAGAGTACATCAGCTGCTACCTTTCACATGCTACAAGCAAGATGAAAAAATAAAATTCATCATCACACAATATGAAAGATCATTCTTTGTGGCTAATTTCACTGAACTCCATCCATCTTTTCATTTTTTCCTTCTTCTTTATGATATGAGGTTTAGGGGCCTTGACAAGGAATGGATTCAATTTTCCCCTACAAATGCAATCAATAAAAAATAGGGAGCACTGCTGTACCTTCTTTAAAAGAACTGGAACATGCTTCTGATGATTTATTCAATGTGGAGGCTCTGGCCTGCATGCAAGACAGGGAACAACTTTATTTGCAAAGCCTGAGAGTTATTTCCTATATCTGAAAATATGTGAGCTGCTGTTCCCTGATGTGGCAGGTACACAGACACTGGGGAGAAGTGAAGGGAGCTCCTTAGCAATTCATTAATCTTCTTTTAATGTCTGCAATGTATTACCCTTCCATACTATTCTTAATGAAGTTGACCCATTGATTTCTTCAAAATAACACTGAGTAGTAATTGTTATGGTTTAAATATATATTTTCAATCAATTATGGTATTCAAAAGTGGGCAAAGAGGGACAATACTTTTGCTAGTGCATATTTTTGTATATATGTGTGCAAACACAGATGCTTCCATCTGTAGCCATTTTCATCAGATAATAAAACTCTAATAAACTCTACTGAAGGTATAAACTAGTTTTTCATGACTTGTGTGTTTCACTAATTTTTAAAAATAATTTATTCCTTCACGTTTATGTTCAATTACACAGAATTTTATTCACCCCAGTGCCACTGGAAAGTTGCACTTCTGTCTTCTCTTATATGGGACTTAGAAGGAACAGATATTTTATGTCAAGATAATTTTAAAATGGATTTTTGCACTGGCTTATCCATATGTGTGTCTTTATTAGTATATGCATATACATGTATGTGTGTTTCACTAATTTTTAAAAATAATTTATTCCTTCATGTTTATGTTCAATTACACAGAATTTTATTCACTCCAGTGCCACTGGAAAGTTGCACTTCTGTGTTCTCTTATATGGGACTTAGAAGGACCCACAAACACATGAATTTTCTACATATCTCCCAAATATAATTTGAAGAACTGTTCTAGGAGTAACTTGAACTTCAACTCCTTGAATTTTGATGTGTGTTATAAGCCAGCTTCTTCTCTCTTGCAATAGCAAAAAGGCCAAAGCAAGGAAAAGATTTATAGTGGTTTAAAAGGAACATTTTCTCCAAGGTAAATGGTCCTTTGAGAAACCCGAATTTAGACATTTATGCTACTTATACAAAACCATAGGAAAGTGTCCAAGTCAAAACAGTCATCCAAAGAAATGTTACAGCTGATTAGAAAACAGGTATAGAAGAGGAACAGCAAAATTTCTAGAGATAAGGGAACTGGGTAGTATCCACCCTCTCTTTTAGACTCTCAAATTTGATCAGAACAAGCATATACAAATGCCAAGGCAACGCATCCTTTTCACTCAAAGCAAGGGAGCAAAAGCAAAAATAAGTCTTTGAATTCAACAAACAACCATTGTTATACAGCGGAATTTCCAACTGGACAGTTCATTATACAATTCTCTTCTAGATCTTGCAAATATTACATTTCTTCAAATTTGCTACAAAATCTCACTTTGAATGAAGCATCTTAGTTTGAATGAAGCCCCTATCCCACCATATCATAATTCAAAATTACTGGATAATTAGAACTGTTTGGATAATATGCATTTAATGGTGAATAAAACCAAAGTATTAAAATACAGTTTTTAATACATGGAGCAATTATTGAATAAAATAATTTCAAGTTCTTTAGAGTAGATATTTTATGCTCACAATTACAGCAAAATGACAAAATGTCATGTACTTTTTTTTTAATGAACAACTTCTCCATGCCTCATTAGATATTTGTTATTATGTCTCAGACACTTCTATAAATAATTCCATTAAGAAGTCACTGAAGTCTAGAATACTGTTGTGTCTGTGCCAAATCAAGTAAATTAATTGGCAATGCTATATTTTGTCTGGTGTCTGGCTTTGCTGCCATATACCACAGGAAAATCTTATTAAAATAAGCAACAGCCAGGAGAGGGAAATGAGAATAAAAATGTCAAGAACAGAAGATGGAATTATGCTTCTATTATAATTCAACAAAAAGAGTTAATACAATGCAGAGACACAGACCCTTTAATACACAAGTTGTTTATCTCCACAAAACACAAAAGACAACCATATTCTAAACTATCAATCCATTGCTGGAAACAGCATTTGTGCATCTTACACGTTGTTGCTTCCTCTTATCTCAGAATATGCCAGGATGCATTTCAGAATGGAAAAATACACAATGTCAACCACATAGTGTTGTAAGGTTATTCTGGGAAGATGTCAAGAAGACAAAATGTGTGAAAAATACTGTTTATTAGAGTGGTTCAAGAGGACTTTTCAGATTTTGTATGTATTTCAGATATGCACAGTCTAAGAACCTTAAAAACCCTGATTATTATTTTATTATTATAAAAATAATAATTATAATATTCACTATTAGTTTTACAGAATACTTGAAAGTAGAGTCACTCTTTGGAAATAATTCCTTCTTTAAAAGTCCCAAAAACCCCAAAAACAAACCACCAGAAAAAATACAAACAGATAAATATGTTGTTTTTTAATGGAAATATAAGGGATTAATTATCAAAAAAATACACACATCTTTCATATATTAACTCTGCTCTTCCTTCATTTGCTCTATTTTTTTGTTAGCATTTCAAAGGATATCCTAGTGACATTGAAATTAAAGTACAGAGGTATGCTTGATCTTTAATGAAGATTCTCTCTCTAAAAAAAATTAATTAGGTGTTAACAAAACCAAATAAAACCAATCAAAACACTGTCTGAAAATGCTGTTCTAGAATCATTTATTAAGTTCTGTCATCATTCTGCCACAGTACCACCACTTCAATAACTTTCAGAGCACCTTAAAAGATCAGTACATCCCAAGCAAAAGTTGGCTTAAGTGAGAAGGAAAAGAACTAGGAACAGAAAAACTCATGCAAAAATGCTCTCTTACTTCATGCTTTCTGTATTTTTTAAACTATTTGGCTGTTTTCTATTATATTTTGTTTTAATTGTAGTCTGGAAACAGTTAATTCAGAACTGATGCCATCCTGTTTGGTTTTATGTAGATCACCTCTTGAAAAGTACTTAAAGCTTTTCTTACAACATGAATAATATCCACTGACATTTCCTTCTTTCCTCTCCCAGCCATGGCAAACTGGAAAGCACACATATGTCCAGCAAAAGCATAAGTGTGATAGTACAATAAATGAAGACCACTCATCATATTGGTTGGGATCTCTAAGTTTGCTTCATCCATCATGACAAGGACATGAACTGCAAGTGGACAAAAGGCTGAAAATGGCCACTAAGATGGGCTGTGAAGAACAGAAAATCTGTCCTCTGAAAATAGTGGTTCAGTGACACAAAAAATGAGTCAGAAAGGAAGCCCACCCTCAAAAATGGTATATAAGAGTAAGGGCAGAAACAGCACAACAAAAGGGTAGAAATGTACTTGAGAATAAATTAGAAAAGGCAGTTAGAAAGTCTCTTTTAGAGCAGAATGTCCTAAAATTGTCTTTTGCTATGAGATACCAGCAAGCAGCCCAGATCTTTTAAGACTGAGCTTGATCACTTTATTAAAGGAATGACACAAACTAGCTAGATAAAGGATTGGATTTGGCAAGCAAAAAGCTGCCCTACTCTGATGTGTCACCCTTTGTTACAAATAAAGAAAATGTCTGTTTAGAAGCTTAAATTTAGTAACCACAGAAATGCATTTTAATAAAGCACTAATAGCAGAGCAAGAATTGGAAGAAAAACCACTTCTTTATCTCTAATTAATGAATATTAAATGCTTTAAAATAAACTATGGATATCTATATTGACTTCATATATATTTCTAAATAGATTACATACATATATATGTTGTATATATTATAAAATATTAAAATCAATTATTAATGATTTTCGCACTGTAAAATTATTTCCCTATCTAGGTAATATATGGAGAACACATTTTTAAAAATATTAAAGTAATACAGAGGATTTGGGTAATGGATTCTAATCTAATCCCCATATATGTGAAATATTAAGGAATAGCAGGGTGGTTTATTTTGTTTGAAATGTATCTCTGACAACAGAAAGCTAAGACACGCCAAATGTAGGGGAATATAGTGCACCAGCAGGAAACGTGAGAAAAATGATGATGAGACAAGGTCTGTTCCATCACCTGAGCTGGTAAAGATGTGACAGCTCCTGCTTCTCATCAATATTCCAATCAGCTCATGGATGAGTCCAGTGAATTAAAAACAATGGAATTTCTACAAGCATTATTTTTTGCTGTTTTTCTTCTTGTTATTGGTCACAGGCTGGTCCAAAGACAAAGCAGACTGATATTTTCTGAAATTTAACTACCCCTCTCTCTAACAGATGAAAATGTTTACCATACGCAATTGCATTATGCGTTATCAGAATATAAGAACAGAAATTGTTACTCTTGGCCCTAGCATCATCATAGGTATTGTACTTCCACTGCTATATAGGTGTGCTTTGGTGTTGTTCTCCAGATTATATAGAGGGAGCATGAATAAAACTCCTCTCAAAGATTATGGGGCCATAGAGTACCAGCAAGTTCAAAGCTTACTGCCTACATAAACAGAGGTGCTTCTTGCTCTGAAGACATTTCTATTTCTTGCTATAAAGACTTTTCCTGTTCCTTTACAAAAGGAAAAACATATTTTTTTTCTTCTATAGAGTTTACACCATGTGGAAGGATACACAGGCTCCCAGTCCTGCTCTGGATGCCAAGCTGTGTTCCAGTGAGTCCTGGCCTCCCTGAAGCTAATGACAAAAATTTTACTGCCTAGAGAACTGATTTCATCCCCCATCTTCAGAACACTCCAACTCTGCAGTGTTCAGCCACTCTTTCTGTACATTTTGTCACTCTGATCCAATAAGCAGATGACAATATTAGGAGTTGGGGCTTGTTGCTTTAGATGTTTTAAGAAAATTAAAAAAAAAATCCTTAAAAATCACTTCATAACAATCCAAATGCCTTTGAAATAATAAAAAAAAAACTCAAAAGGATCTTTGAGAAAACAGTAAGATTAAGCTTCTTTGTAGTTGTTTTTGTCTGCTTCCATGTCATGGGTACTCTCATGAGTATATATTCATCTGAATTTTCTCTATTTCTCTATTCGCTGCTTTAATCACTCAGTATAGAAGTTCTTTGTTCTACAATGTCCAGACCAAAAAAAAAAAAAAAAAAACCAAAAAACTAAAATCTTGCTTGCTAAGGTCTCCTTGTTTTTAATTTACTTTGTCAATATAAAACCATAGGACAAGGCAGTAAAATTGCAGAAAACTGGAATGGGATGAAGAAAGACATGTTATCTTACATCTACTTTGCTGTTTAAGAAGAAATTTTATCTTGTTATAAATACCTACCCTAATGGCCTCATGTATACTACATTTTAATTACTGTAGCCTCCCATATTTAACTAAGGCACATAATCCTTTCTGAATGAGCAAATACTGCATAAACAGAGCTTTTAAAATGAGAGAAGATGCTGAGTTTGAGGTTTCTAAAGGCTTCTGTATGGATTGTTTCCAATTCTAGGGAGTGAACAGTGTGCTAAGGAAATAAAGACACAGCTGGAGCAATGGCTATGGAGTGAAAAAATGCATATGGAAACAAATTAGTCAAGAATATAGTATAAAAAAACTATGAAGTCATACAGCATTTTAAGCAGCTATTTTTTAACTGAAGTCAGGGAGTAAGGATGCCATATTTCCCAGGATAAAGGAGGAGGCTATATAAGTATGAACCTGGATTTAAAGTAAAGTGTAGGATTCATATGACATAGTGAAATAAACCAAACTTCAGATTCATTCTTTCAGGCATTTCGTCACATGTTTAACTTTCATATTTGATGAATGAAAGAAGCAAAACTGAATGCCAGCAGCTCAGCACCTGCTAAATCCCACTATGCTCTGACATTCTGCATCAATTCAGGTTGTACTCCAGGGAAATAATGGCCCAATCTGCTAACAACCCATTGCAACACTTGTTTCAAAAAATGAAGAAGACCTATTTTTTTTTTCATGTAACTTTCAGGAAAACAAACAAACAAGCAAAAAAACCCCAAAACCCAAAAGAACCAATGAAGCATAAGGAAAGCTTCTTGTAAGAAACTCATTATTTTGCTTTTCTAACAGTACCTTGGTTTCAGCAACTTCACCTGTATCAGCCTGAAGTGCAGGGCAATAGAATCAGCTATGTATATTGAAAAAGTTGCTGCTGGGGTTACAATTTTCATATAGAGGATTTGGAGATTTTATTTTCTGCTGCATCTGCCCTGTGCTGTAGTCTCAATGTCCATCACAGCAGATGTGGGCAGGGACACTGTGGGAGTGCATCTTCTCTTAGGCTGCATCACAGGGAAATCCAGCTGCACTCTCTGAAGGTTCAGCAGTGCCAGCTGCAGTAACTTGGGCCAAAATGTTCTTACAAAGGGCATTTCTGATCTGAACTACAGTCCTACCAGGGACAGATCCAGCTCTCATAAAGCAATAGTTGTCAAATAAATCAGGTAGCTGAGAATGAGAACAACTTGCTTTCCCATGGCAAAGAAGGTCACTGTCAACTGGCAACGCTTAACTTTGTACTCTAGAGTGTCATTCTGTCTCATGCACACTGTCACAGCACAATTTTCAGTTATCTGTAGCAGCAGATGTATTTGGAACATATATATAAAATAGAAGATATTTGCAATAATTTCTATTATAACTGCAAGGAGAGTGCACTCAACTTACTTAACGAGATGGGCCTGAGCATGATAAAAAAACCCACAAAATATGTATTTTTACAGACATACAAACAAACTGTAACATTTAACATCAAACTTCTTATCTGAAAACCAACTGCTTCCTTTATACAAATATTCTGTTAGAGTAATGGTCAATTTTCCACCTGCTGCAAATGGACATATTTCCACTGAAGCCACTGCTATGTTATTCCAGAGTGTAACATGAAAATTGAGATGTAGAGTTTTTTTATTTCTGATCTTCAGGCTTCCTACCACTGGAAGAATGCAAAAACCCCCAAAAAATAACAACAAAAACAAACAAACAAAAACAAACAAAAAACCCCCCAAAAAACATACAAAAAAATCACAAACAAACAAACAAAAACCCAAAAAAACCCACCCAAAAAACCACTCAAACGATTTATTTTGAAGTCAGGAAATAAAAAATAGTAAATGTCAAAAATACTTATTTTTATTAAAATAAGGCATACATATTTTTTTCAGAAACAAACAAAAAACATTTTGTTCATTCAGCTATCTACAAGAGAGAGACAAAAAACTGGCAAGATAAAAATATTGTTCTGAATAACAAGCTCCTACAAGCTTGCTT
This sequence comes from Ammospiza nelsoni, assembly GCF_027579445.1. NCBI lineage: Eukaryota > Metazoa > Chordata > Aves > Passeriformes > Passerellidae > Ammospiza > Ammospiza nelsoni. The sequence continues at coordinate 10,447,421 of NC_080637.1, read as the reverse complement.
CAGGGACGACATTTAAAGAAACATTGTAGGACTAGCCAAAGAAAATCTTTCTTGCAAAATGAGATTTCAGGTGCATGACCTAGTGAGTAATCACTGGGTATCTATCCCTTGTCTCCTTTCTTGACAGCTTATGCCACAGAACAGCATAAAATACTGTCAAAGGCATCCAGTTCACACTCAGTGACAACATCCAACAAACTGAAAAAGCAGACAAGTTATCCATCATCTGCTGAGGAGAGCATAACCCCTAAGGCAAGGCAATGCAAGAGACAAATGCTGCAGCTCTGCAATTTGTCACAATTAATTAGTTCATTATTAATGTATAATGATTTAATTTTGTTAAGCATGATCTAATCAAATAAGTAGAAATATTTCATGTCTTGAAAATTCTAAAATGAGAATTAAGACCCAATGTATTAAGACAAACATGAGCTGGGGATTCATCATGAGGGAAGAGCTCTATCAGCAGCAAAACAGAATTTCTAGCAGAGTTCTGCCATGTCCTTCAATTCCCTGCTGTTCTCCCAGTTTTGGAAAAGTAAAAACAACTACTCAACATCCCTCTGCCTCTGACCTCTCTTCCCCTGTTATCAGGGAAGATCAAATTAAGGACCAGTTTTGAAAAGTAAAGGAAACTTTACTGACTACAAATGGAAGTGCTCAAGGAAAAGTGGCGCAGAAATGAACCTGCTGCAGAAATCAAGAGTCATTCATGAAAAATCAGCTGACCAGGTGTGTTCTGTGCAGATACGTACTGAGATACCAAAAAAATTAAAATAAATTTCTGGGAGATCTATAATTGGAGGGAAAAAATGCAAGGTTTCAAGAAAGTAAGTCAAGAATGATATTTATGAGACAAACAGAAAGGGTTTCATAAAATTACTTAAAAAAATTAGCTCTGATTATTCTGAAAGAAAATGAGAAATAAAACAGTAACTCTATACAACCAACTAAAACTGAGCTACTTGCAGAGGTGCAAAAAAACAAACTTTAAAAAATTATGTATTTTGTACTATTTTCCATCATCAATCAAGCAAAGACATATAGAAATTTATTTTAAAAGCATAGCTACATAATTTGCAGCTAAATAAATTTTAAATGTTCAATCTCATCTGGATTATATATTAAATAATTTTGTAAATACATTATAAAGATATGTGTACCTATGCATATAATATATGTTTTCAAAAGCAGTCAGTAAGCAGTTCAATGTATGGATGAGACAAAAATTAGTTCTTACCCTGGAGTGGGAAGAAGCTGAGATAAACAACTACTTTATTTTGCCTCAGGTTGTGTTCAGCCCTAGTCTAGGCTTTCATTGCCCATTCCAGCAATTTATATTTTGCTCATGATCTTGTTTCATCTGCCTAGAGTTTCAGCGCTTGCATCTACCCTTCAGTGCTAAGGATAAAATAAAATAAAAATTAAGAAAAAACCCCAAAAAAACACAAAAAAACCCCCGAACTAAACCAAAATATAAAACTGGAATGTTTGCTTGTTGTCTCAAAAAAAAAAAATGCAAAAAAACAGGTGAACCATTTTACTTTTTTAGAATTTTTTGGCATTGAAATCAGGACATAATTCACCATTCCATCCAGTGGTTATATTCACTGATTTAATGAGCATTGTGTTACCCTGAATATTGCAAATAATGCATTCTTCAGTGGGATCTCCTAGTTAAAACTGAATCAGCAGATACATCAGCAACCTAAAAATACAGATTTAGTGATGTGAGTAATCTCCCTGATATTAATGCATATGGAATGCTAGGTGGGAGGACTTTCCCTCCAGTGTGAGTAGCGAAACTGAATACTAACACTTTCAGGCACTATGTCAGCATTATTACTCTTTAATTATCTGTTAGGTCTATGGAGTACATTTAACAGAAAAACAGGCCAAAATTATAATGCAGAAGCTCTGGTTTCTCTTCTTTACACTGCTATGGAATCATGGGATGGTTTGGGTTGGATGGGGGCCTTGAAGATCCACTGGTTCCATCCTCTTCCATGGGCAGGGCCACTTTTTCCACTAGACCAGGTTGCTCAAAGCCCCATCCAGCCTGGCCTTGGACACTGCCAGGGATGGGAAGTGTCAATGTTCATCTGCCTCATGGTTCCGTTTAGTGACTTCATGGTGACCCCCAGCTCTGAAACACTCAGGTAATATTTCTGTCTTTTGAAAGTTTAACTGCCACAATGCATGAAAAATGCTAATGGATCACTCATGAGACACCATAAATTAAATAACTTATCTGAGCAAGTAGAAAAGGAATGTCAGCACTGCTACAATTCCAACCTTCAAGGATAAAAGATGAATTTAGCTCAGTGACAATCAGTCCCTTATTGAGATTTAACTCTATTACCTTTTTTCCTTTCTCTGTACTTTTGTCTGCACATATTGGTGATATTTGAATTATTTTCAGTTGTCAATACTAGTGTTAAGAAGTCAAACCAACTTTCAGAGAGTGTGCTTGAAACATGAACAGCAAATAAACTACTTATCAGTGAGTGCCATAAAGAACTGATGCACTTTTGTGGAAACGGGCTGTGTCATTACAGTTATGGCTCCAAAAATCCAAAATACCACCCCCTCTCCAAACACAGAGAGAGATGCTGTATTTTCTAACAGGAAATTTCTAGAGCATCCTTCCAAAAGTCTCTGCAGCAGCAGATAGTGTGGTAGAAGAAAAGCAGACATTCATTTTAGTCAATATTGTCTTGTGACTTTAATAACATGGAACATCTTAAATTTCTTCAACTCCACTGAAACAAAAGGTCCAGAAAGATTTCTCTTGTGCTTTCCACTCTCTAGTCAGTACTATCAAACAGTGTATTCTTGCAAGACAAAGGATTCAATTATTTATAAGCAACACAACAAAGAATTGTCTAAGATTTTTAACTCTCAAACTGTGCCTTCATCTTTGAAGACACTCAAAACCCATCTTGGATTGAAGTTTAGCCCAGAATTTCTTGAACACAGCAGGTGTGACTTTCTGCAATAATGTCATTAAAAAAAAAAAGTATAAGCCACTGAAAAGAGATGATGTGGAGAATAAGAATGTGGATCTTCCCCTTTCAAGGATGATACAATATAATTTAAAACTCTATACCAAAATACTTCCTTCACCGCCCTTGCACCTTCCTGTGACTTTCAATAATTTACAAAAGCTACACAAGAAAGAAGAGAGAACTAAACATTTGCCACAAGGTGACCAAATAACAGCAGATTTCAATGAGCAACTTAAATTAAAATCACAATAAAAGAAACAAGCACACTAACATAGCATTATTCTTATTTACATGATCACATGCCTATTGCAATGATCTCTTTTTTACTTATTTTGCATATTCCCATATTATTCTTGAAAAAAACCCTATTTTAAAATTTTTTTAAGTTTTTGGGTCATTGCATTGTATTTTTTTACATATTGATCATATGCATTCAGCAATCTTTCATTTATGGGTCAGATTTAATTTGTCTCTTATTTATATCCATCTTATTCTAGCAAAAGGCTTTCACTTCTCTTGTCAGTTTCTATTGAATGTTGTTGTATTGATCTTCTCAAAGTAACTGCTTTCCAATTCTGTATCATTTTCACAGGTATCATGTTCATTTTTACATTGAAGTCATCATTTTGATTTTCCACTGCTTTTTTCCACACTATAGCCTTTCTGCTGCTAAAAGCACTTTAAACACTTGATTTTGACATTATTGCTATAACCTCTCAGGAGGACAATCCAAAAACCTGGTGATAACTTTGTTCAGTGTCTCTTACAGTGCTAAATTCAGAGTGCTCTTGGATGATACCTTTCTACCTTTACACCAAACACTCTCCCCTCTTCCAGGTAACACACTGATTCTGAGGAGAGGAAAAAAAAACCCTACAATTTTACAGTAGTATAACCTTGTCACACAGACACATCTGTCACACAGAATTGCACATCTGTTTTATGGTACAAGTAGGTTAAATGGCTTTTTTTACTTATTTATGAAGCCTTTACACAAGCAAAAGTTTCCACAAAGGTCAGGAAATACGTCTCAAAAAATAATTGATGCTTCTTCCCAAGGACTTCATCTCCACACCTCTTCACTTCCACCTACCTCATTGATAACACATTCTTCTTGTGGCCTGAAAATGCTGATTCTGACTGGTTTCCAGATCTGAGCCTTAAATCTTCTCAATTCCACTTCAGCCTAAAACAATTGAAAACTGTAGCAGCGCACAGCACATGTGCAAGCAGCACCACAGGTGAAAGAAGGATGGAGCAGGTGCCACTTTCTCTGGGTTATGACCATTGTGGTGACATCCCTTGACGAATAGTAAAAAAATCTCAGCCTGGCTAGATATTGTTACTGCAAAACTCATTTTTTTTACCATATAATAAATCTCAAACAACAAAAAATAATGACTGGCATTTAGAGGTTGCTACAGTGGAGAAGCTCTAGCCTAAGACATAACTGCTGTTTTCTCAATAAAGTAAATTCATCACCAAATTTTCTGCAAGTTAATACTAAAAGACCACATCAGGGTTTCATAATAACTATGTCACAGAGTCCAACATTTTAAAACAAGTCTATCTATGTATTTAATGAAAGACAATTTATTTTTAATCTAAAATACCACAACAGAACATTTTCTATCAATCAATTTGACCTCAAATTGTTTAATTCTCAGAGTATGACTCTTAGTAGCACACAGCATCTTGAGATGAATTCTTGAGTAACAAATAGAATAACAGTTCAGAAACATAAAATTAGCAGAAGTGAACAAAAAAAAATTGATAAAATTGGAAAATTAATAAACAAGCAGGCAACTCTTCCAGGTCACGTGAAATCTCAAAACAGCAGAACATTAGGGAGCAATTAATGTTCTAGAACAACAAATTTCAGTCTTGCTGATAGTCAAAAATGCCTTCCTTCAGCCAGAAGTTATCTATATAAACAGAGTCAATCCCACAATTAATCTTACCAATAATTAAATCAATATTTTCCCTAAAAAATGTCTTAAAAATTGTAGAAAGTAATTATTCACAATGAAAAAAATCAGTAATTACCGGGCTACATTAAAAACATATTTAAAAGAGACACAGGGAGAGCTACCCTGATTTAAGAGTTAAATAGTTACATTCACCATGATTGGTGACATAAATGGAAAATCTCTAAATAATTTTATTTCATACACTATAAAATGGAAATAAAGGAAATTTTCTTTATTTCTCATCAAAATTAACCTCACTGTAAAGTTATTGGGACAATTGGTTCCAATCCAACAAAGCAGACACCCATTTTTACTTCTCTGGCTGCATGTTGCACCTTAAATTGACATTATACAGTAATATAAGGCTTAGGTGCAGGAATGTAGTTTCTAAATCCTGTATCTGCACAGGCATATAAGGAGCAGAGTTGTCATGGGAAATACAATAATGCAGCTACTTCAATCACCATTCTTTCAGAATATAATCAGAAAGTTATCAAAACGATAAAAACTAATCAAAGACCAACAAAAAAAAAGAAAAGAAAAAAAGGGACTTGGCCTAATGGGATCTAGGAGATGCTTTTCTATTTTATTTCTTCTTCTGAAAAAAGGTGATAAATAGACCAGTGTACAAATTTTAAGCTGCTTTTATTCCTAATGGAACACTGTTTTCATGTTTGAAGGTACATTGCACTGACTTGACATATTAGTAAGCACTCTGTATGGTTCAAATGATCCATTTATAGTGGAACCCGAAAACATTCATTTCCTTGCTGAAACTAGCACCAGAAGAGTATTTGAGCCAATTTTCTGCTTACTTGCAGTGAACATGCTGTTTGTTACAAGGTGGCTGTCATTACTGTTACATACACATTAAAGCACAAAAGGCAGTTTCTGTTCTTCCAGAAATTTCAATCACGGGTGCTTCTAAGCCACAGCATTTCCTGTAACTTTAAAAGGGGAGTTTTCTTCATAAACATGTACATCTCTGCCCAGAAAATAAAACAAGGAATCACCTCTTGTAACAACTGTCTACATTCACAGAATTTCAGTTACCAAAAACCCAAGCAGTTTTCTTCTGAATTTGTTTCTGATTGAAGCCAGCTACAGATGGGTAATCTATATTAGGCACATATATATGGTATATATATAGGTATAACATGTGCAGGAGTTATAACTTCTGGCTGAGAAAACCAATCCTTAGATTGGAAATGTCAGTGAGAGCAGCGATTAACATCAGGCCGGAATCACAGGTGTGATGGAAGGAAGGATGAATGGGACTGGACATAAAGCTGCTTGTAGTGGAACAGCTAAATCAAAAAACTGCGTGGTGCATTGGCAATCAGCAGGAGAAATGAATTACAAAAACAAGCAGAGAAAGACCAGCAAGTGAAAAAGCAACAGTATAAATCTGATGTCTTCGAAGATACAAAGGAAAAACAAGCAGCAGCAAATGAAGGAAACAGGAGAAAAATGGACAGTTAATTCAAAATGGGTGGATGATACTGTAATTCCTCTGATACTGCCCAAGACAGCACTTCTTTCAGTATGAGAGATGTCAGGATGATATATGCTTATATTTAGTTGAAAGAATTGGAGAGAAAATTCTGGAAAATCACACTAACATCACTAAAAGTCTTTGGAAAGCTGTACTAGAGAAAATAGGCTTACTATAAGTTCTGCAAATCAGAAAGGGTTCCTGTCTCCTGGGAACTAAATATATATAAAATTGGAGAAAACCCCAACAACAGTAAAACAGAGATTACAGACAGTTTTTCATGCTGGAATAAGTAATTAAGCTTTGACCTCCTTCACATTGATCTAAAGCAAGTGTCACAAGTGACAAAAGATGCTCAGACAAGTGAAGGCTCAGGTAATCCTCAGAAAGGAACCTTGCCCACAAAGGAAAAAACAATGGCCCAGATAACAGAGTCATCAGAGTTTGCTGATGTCTGACCACAATAAGCACAAAAAACATGTGGGTGAGTAAAGATCTCAAGAGTTTACAAAATATCACTGAGAAAAGCAGGGTCAAAGTCCATACAATTTCTCAGCTAAAAGAGATGTGAGACACTTGTGCACACACCTAATGCAAAAACACAGAGAAGGAATTATATAATATATTATCAGTAAAGATAAGTAATTGAATATGGAGAACATGAAATATAACTAAAATTATGACGAGTGCAAAAGAATATAAAGTTATAATGCAGCAGCATTAAGTGACCAAACATTAAAATCTTTATTGATTTTTGCATTACTAATCCTATTCTGAATAGACAAAGCAAATATGGCTTCAAAAACCTATTGACACAGAGAAAAAAATTAAGGAAGGAATATGAAATACAAAGACATTAACCCTCCTCAGGAAGCACCTGTAATTTCAGCAAATTGAAGATATATTAAGGGTATATGCTAGGTTTGCTTTGAACTCTTTCCTGGGAGTCTTCCAGTAGCTACTGTTATTAAAATTTTTTCTGAATAAAATGGTGATGTTTTCCATTTCACATTTTGAACTTGCAAACATACTGCTAGTGTGGGAATAATATGCTCTTAATCTTTCCTGCATTTTTTTTCCTCTGACAGACTTTAATGGTGGCACTGATTTTCTACTTCTTAAGTTTACTACAAGTGGAAGGCAACTGGAATATACTTTGTGACCTGTATCTCACAGTGCCAAAAGTGTAGATAATTTTCGGGATGCGGACGTTTGAACTGGAAAACTGTTCCCCTTGGTGACATCAACATAGGTGACAGAGAACTAAGGCTGCAGGAAACTGGCCTTGATTGTTCATTTTGTCCCTTCCAGCGAAACACATGAATTATTTGTACATATATACATCATTTTTTAAATAGAAGCTTTAAATATTTCATTTTTGAAACAAGAAACATAAGTTGCCACCTCAAAGCTATAATAAAGTACCACATCTTTAAGTATCAAAATTCCTTAAACATCAGAAATGATTGTGTGCTTGCTTCTCCGTTCCTAGAAAATATTATTAAAATAAAATGGAATTATTCTCCATTATCAATCTGTACCTTCATTCATAGTAGCAATAATGAATTAATCTAAATGACCAAGTGATCAATAATTATTGACCTAGTAGTCATGAAAATAGTAGATTGGCTGTGATGTAGAAAATAGTAGGAAAAAAACTATCAGCATAAAGTATTTGATGTGTAAAGCTGTTTAAACAGTACCTTAAGAGGAGGACACTACAATGTAGTTAAGTGTTTTATCAACTATCCCAGTAACAACTATTTTAAGTGGGCAGTGAAATATATTGCATTCAAAAAAATTCAAGCAGTTTTTCTCATTTTTAAATTGTAGGAAAACACACCTTCTCCAAGTAGAACATATAAAATAGTAAATATGCTCTTGTTAAAGAAAATTTGTGATACCAAACACTGCACTTTATGAAGTTTAGTGTTTGGTACAGCAATACTGTACCTGATCAGAATTATATCCCAGAGCAAGAACTGGGTGTTTTCAATAATCCAGCTAATGAAACATGACTCACCTCTGCTTACTGAGAATGTATTCTACCTCTAAAGAGAGCTACAGATGTTCTTTAATGGCCATCAGTCTTTTCATTAACATCTTCCACAAAGCAAATCAAAGCTCAGGATGATATATATTGCTTTTTTCTGTGAAACTTAAAGTCGTGTGTTGTCTTGTCAATGCCATCTGAAACACTGCTTGGTTTTCTGGTTGTTTTTAAGCAAACACCAAAACCAACCAACCAACCAACCACAAAAAAACCCAAATCAAAACTAAACAAAAAATCATGGGAGATAATTAAAAAAATTTAAAAATAATGATGTTTGAAATTATGATGTCCCTACTTGGTATTAGAGCACAGAAAGGAGAAAGAACAAAGCCATTGATATGTTAAATATACATGCAGTTTTATATGATATTAAATAATACACTGCCTGAGAAATGAGCAGGACTAAATTGCCTCTCTGTGAATAAATTGATGCTTTAACACAATGCTTAGCCAGCACTTTGGCAGAGACAAGCTACCAGAAGGTAACTCTCCATATATACCTAACTAAATATCCTACATACATTTTTCCCTACGGCGAGTGCAGCGGTGTTTAGTGCTCCCCGCAAAAGGCAGATTACCTTATTTCTAGCGTGGAGAGCAGACAGCTCCATTCAGTAGATGGATTACTTTATTTTTATAGTGCAGAGTATGCATTCAGACAACTCAATTCAATAGATGGATTTGATATTCTGACCAGAGCTTGCCTTCTTTCAAATGTGTTTCAAAGGTGTTATCCTTATTTGCAAGCCCTCTCAGGGCTCCCTAAAGAGAGATCAAACAATGCAGTTGCTTGGCATAAGGAAGAAAATATTACGGTGTGATCATTGTGCCAAAGGCTATTAAGTCAAGATAAAAATACAAGCTGGCAAATGCATTACAGCTGAAGTTTTCTTTCCTACTAGTAGCTCTATTTCCTACAACAACTTATTTTTTTCTGTTTTCTCCTTTTCAGAAACACATTCTCAACCACTGTAAATGAGGATGCAGAAATACAAAACACAACACAGATAAATAAAAGTGTACCGCATAACAACCAAGGGAATGGTTAATCTTCATCAATAAATTCTGAAAGAGAGGGATTGTGAATTTACAGGAAGGATTTCTAACAATAGCACCACAGTGCTTTCCAAATACAGGGCTTACACTTGGGAAGAAACAGGAAGGAGTAGTGACACATTTATGGAGATCTGTAATGAATGCTGTTAGAATGAACAGTGAAGGAGGGAAAAAAGAAAGATGAAGGGAAAATGTATAAATTCCAAATATATATTTATTTGATGTTTGGGGGATGGAGAGGAAGAAGGAAATTCAAATAATCTATCAGGTTGTCAGCAAAACATCCAAAGCTATGTCCATAGAACAACCATCAGTTAAAGTGAAGTTTGAAGGTGGATAATGACTAGCCAGGAAACTACACTGGTAAAGTGAATATGGGGTTAAGAAGACAACTGAAACTTGTAAATAATGCATTTTAAGCACAATTTCAATATTTTATACAAATGACACAATCTAAAAAGCCCTCTCAATGAGGAGTCATCATCTGAAAGACCTGTGAAGAGACTAACATCAAAGAAATGAGTGGTAGAAACAAGATTATATTTAACTGAATATTCTCTTAGAAGGTGCAACTTCTGACAGTCCAAAAACTCAAAAGCAGAAAGGGCCAGAGGTATTTCAGCTGTAGTGTCATTGCACAGATACTGATGCTGAAAGAAGATGCTTGTACCACAAGCAGAGCTGGTGAACCACTAGTAGAGCTGGCGAGTACATCTACAGGGATTACACAAAAAAAAACAAACAAAAAAACAACAACAAAACAAAAAAAAAACCAAACAAGCAAACAGAGAGGAAAAAGGAGTCCAACATACATCACATCAGCAGAAATACAAGTGGTATAGAAGCAGGCAGAGCCTGACCCCATGAGCTGAGACACAGCATTGGGAAACTGCAGCTCACCTTGCACAGGAGCATTTCACAGATCCAGTCTGATGAACTGGAAACTCAGCAGTCAAACAACTCATCTTAACCCAAGCACCAGCCTTGAACAAATAGGTGAACACCCCACACATCCTGAAATCCATTCCACAATCTTAAACTTCAGAAGATGTAAAAAAATAATGTTTCTACAAATAAACCCACCCTCATTAAGGGGTTTGGGGCAGGAAAAAGAGATCAGTTATTGTTGCTGGTTTTTGTATTTCTTCTAGGATTAACAAAATTATAAAACGGTGTCTGAATGTTGATTTTATTTTAATTTTTCATTTGATTTTAAAAAGTTTTATTGCAACAATATGCAACGCATTATAAACCACAAGATTTTTTGAGATCTTTTCCACATTGGTAGAGAATTATCCTTATGATTATCCCTGTTTGTATCATGAACAGGTTTTGTATTTTGTCTGTTGTAGGACTTGGTATAGTCACCCCAAGCGTAATTTCCAGAGGCCTGAATATGAAATCATTGAGAACAATCATCCCCTCAGTGACATCTATATTCAAACTCAGGTCCTGGCAATGGATCTGTGATACGTCTTTTGATCAAATTAGAATTTTCTTGAATATGCTGAAATTGCATAATTTAAAAGCAACCTTTTTTCTTCCTTTTGAGAAAGCAAACATCCCTATTCCTAAGGAGCTCTCACCATAAATTGGTTCTTTCAAAAACAAGATGTTAATGTCCAGTAATCAATAACAGACTGCAAGTGAATTAATGGGAACTGTGTAATCATCAAGGATGAAACAGCCTCTGGAAATGGAAAACTGAATTTTCTCTCAAATATATAAAGACAGATTTTTAGATGTGATGTTTCTGTCTACCTCAAATGTAGAGGAAGTGCTCCTTTGAGGAATTTATTTAAATATCAGCAGAAACCTGAAGCTTCTCATGACCTACAATATTTTTCAACTGATATATAAAAGCATGCATAGAATATTAGCATATGAGGGTAAGGTACAGGTAAAGTGATAAATCTTCTTAAAGCACTGCTGCATCATGTCAGATTTAAAGCTGCCCTGGATCAGGGTGTAACTTTTTCTAAGATATGAATATTGCTGGAGGGAACTTCCAACTCTATGCTGCCTTAGAAAGACTGTTCAAGTTTTGTTTCAATATTTAATGAGTTCTCTATGATATTTCAAAAGAATTACTAGAAAGAGACCATTACAGAAGTACTCTTTTATGGGTGACATGAAAGGGATATGGATAGTTAAATTAACAGTTAATCAGGGCTTCTGAGACAAGTCAACTAATGCATTTATCATTAACATTACAAACATCTCTTGCAAATCAAGGAGGTTTTTTTCTTTTCTCTTCTAAAATAGGATTTTGGTACATTTTTTCATTCATCAAAGGAAAAGGTTCTTGATACTTCTCAAGAACCCTTATACAGTGGAAAAAGTAACTCAGTTTTTTTTCTTTTTCTGATAGAAATCTTCCCATTACTGTCTATTTATTATTATGTAATTTTAAAAATATTTTCTGGCAGCTAAATTAAAAAAAAAAATCTTCCTAGATATTTAGTAGGACTCCATTTGGAGATACTGAGAAATGACAGCATAGAAGTAGTTAAAGCAGGAATGAATCATCTTTTAATGGACTGTTTATATTAGCTAAAACCAGATTCTGGCTCTTCCCTTGTACTTCTTGAGGAAATCTGAGATCAAAAGATGTTCTGTCAGACCAGGTCTTAAAAAAAAAAAAAACAACAAAAAACTCACTAGGAGAGAAGTCCTTCAAAACCTGCCACATGATGAAAACGGACTTCTGATACTTCAAATTCCATTACAAATTTACAAAGAAGAGACAAATCCATCCTCCTGAAGTGCACTTGGGGAATGGTTTCTGATGCATTGCTAAGGGTCTGGGAGATTACCTGTACACCTTTTATTTTGAAGGCTGCAATTTCTCCACCAATTTTTGTGGGTGCATAAAATTTCTAATACTGTTAGCCACAAAGATTCTTTTTAAAACAGAAAAGGCATGCTTTGTTTACAAATAAAGAATTCAATCATATTAAAAACCCAAGGTCTTATATTTGTTTTATTCTTTTAAATTCTACATAAAAATACAAAATAACTAACATATAAAAATGCACACAAGTGTGCTCTCTATAAACCGGAATAAATTTATGTAAACTAGCTATTTAAAAAGAACACCAAGGAGTTTGACTTGTCTACTGTATGGAATTTTAATTCTCTGATTATCATTAATTTATGTAGCTCTACAGAAGTTCATGGTGTTTCAGCAAAATGCATTATGAAAATGTATTCAAGGAATGGTATCAGGAAATGATTATAATAGAAAATTCTAAAAGTTAAATATTTCTAAACTGACAATCCATGACATAAAAATCCAAAATCCAGCATAGAAGGTAAATGCTCCAAAAGGTTTTCTTCTCTGTAGAAGATAAATATGTATTTGGAGAATCTCCCATACAGCATTTCACACCAGAGAAAGTCTCTCTGTCATTTCTATATGGAGTAGGTGAATCCTCACCCTTTCAGAGCTTTGTGCTGAGTTACCCTAAAGGGATCTACCTGGACAACTCAATGTATTACTTTGAGTAGACTAAAAAAAAAGGTGTTTCCCAGTTTTCAAGGCTAGAGAAATCCAAAAGTTAATGAAAACATGTTATCTTCTACATGAATAATTTACATTTGTTTAGGAATTAGGCAAAATTCAAACAAACCACCCACAACTCCTGCCCAATTCCCCCTTCCCCTCCTTTATTTTCCTAGTTTATGTAAAAATTCTGCTCTAACTTCGAGCTGGATCTGACAAAGGCTGATAACCAACACACAGAAATTAAGGTTTATATGATATGGATCACATCTTTACTGTCTCTGATTCATTTTCTCTCTGCTTCCAAAATGTGCAAAAAAGTTGTCAGAGATTGCACTAAAGAAGTTACTTGCTGGATTACATGCAACCAACATACTATATCAATTATATTATTATATGCACTCAATATATACTGAGTTACTTTTCATATATTCCTTAGAATTTTGGATCAATTTACTATATATTTATGTATATTTATGCATTATGTATTTTGCCACACCTCAGTACTGTTTCAAACAATCCAAGAAACTGCAGGAAGTTACCAGGCTCTGAGAAAGATTCCCATTTTGACATTGTTCTCCCCCTTTCTCAGCTTCAACAGAATACGCTCACTCCACAAAGAAAAACTAGTAGAAATAACCTTAAAATAAATACTGTAAAAAGCATAATTTTTTTTATCATATCTAAAATGAAGGAACAAAGTTTTTCTAGACAGGTAACAAAACTCTTGATAATGAAAACAATAATAACAAGGGATGAGATACTGGAAAATCATAAGGCAACAGATCTGTTTTATTACAATTTCCAGAGTGTGCATGTTCCCAGCACATCAAAGAAAAGAAAAAGGGAGGGGAGGGAGGATGGGAAAGAAAGAAGCACACTCTTCTACAGTAATAACTGTGATTTTATATTTCCTGTAAGTGTGGTCCATATTTTAGATAGAAAGCCTGTTATTGGAGTCAAACAGCTTTTAGCTGCTGGACCGTGTAACTCATTCTGAACACACCAGGCTGCAGCAAACAGGGGGAAATGCTAACTTCTATATCAGTAATTTGCAGTAATATAAAGCTGTTACTAAATCAATGTCTCATCTGGAAAACAAACGTTTCCATTTCACCTTTCACTTAAGCTAGTGGCAAGAGGCTATTATCCTGTGACTTTCCATTAGGCCAGCACGATCTCAGACACCCATGTGCATCAAACACTGTCTAAAACACTAGACAGTATTTGCTAAGCTTGCCCTAAAAAAACCCTAATAAAGTAAAAAAAAATAAAGTAAAAAAAGAAAGTAAGAAACAAACAAGAAACCCCAAACCCAGAACCAAAAATCAGGGAACAGAGGTTTTTTTGCTGGTGGCCAAGATTTTTACTACAGTCAGACTTGCAACCTGTCAGCCTGGTAATGCCCAGGTAATTCCATATCCCCACATCCAATTTGTTGAAGGCAATCTGGATGCCTTCTGCACTACCAAAATTCTTAAAGTAATTAATTCTTGTAGTACAAATATTTAATCTAAGAACAGATGCCACATAATGTTAGATAACTGCTTGACTTCATGGCAGGCTTTCCCAAGATAAGGGACAACCACAATTACTTTAAAGATGGGCAGTGACTCCCCAGCATCATGGAGCTTGTTGAGGGGTTCCATAATTGAGACTTATATTTCTCAAGGACTACTAGAAACAATTAAGCTTAAAAAAAAAAATAAATCTGAGGAACAACTCAAATTGTGAAAAACTTTCCCACTTCTGTAATCAACCATTCATTTTTGCATTTTTTTCCTTTTTTCAAAACCATTTTTCAGAACACAGAGAACAAGCTAAAATCAGCAAAAGTACATACAGAGAGTGGATAAGATGATGAAATTATAAATATGCCACAAATTGGCACTCTTACATACAATTTCATCAAATGCCTTGTCTTTAAGTTAAAAATGACAATATTTTTTGGAAGTTATTATCAAAAGAACAAAAGCATGACAGATCCTAGCAAGAGCTGCAATTCATTACACTTGACAAGATTGTAAAAGCAAAGTGATATATAAAACATCTTAGCACACTGGCAAACACATTTATGCAAGTATCTGGGAAAACTCTATTTAATTCTCAAATATCATACCATTTCCTCTGCATGTGAGCAAAAAATATTTTATCAAGTCAGATACAAACCCTATGATTAAAATCAAGTCAACAACCATCTACATTTGTTGACATAAGACTACATGTTGCAACTATCCAGACTATATGCCAAGACATGATTTTCACATTGAAGTAAGATTTGTAAAGCAGAAAGATTTTCCTAGTTAAGTAATATATATTTCTTGTGCTGATGAGAACTTCAGGAAACAAAATTTAAAGTCAATAAAGAATTAATTAAGCAGGGACACTATTCCTGGGCTGATTTTTTCTAGATATAGAGCAGGTATGAAATCTCATTTATTCACTGTCCATGCTGTTACATTTAAGCTAAAACCAATGAAATCTCCAGGACACAATTCTGTCTCACATATAATCACTTGATCACTTGATTTCACTAATATTTTACTGTCACAAGGCATCCAGAACTTAACACAATGCACAATTTCAATACTAATTTAGGATGTTTAGTTTAATTTTTTCTATAATTTTACCTACTAATGTGACTATCTTAAAGTTCTCATAATATTCATATTCCTATATATTCATAGGAAAAGTGGTGAATATGCATAAATAGTGTAAAAATATTAGCATCGTTTTTTTTCCTATTATTTAGATGCTTCAGGTGAAATACTAGTCCAAATAAAATCTGTGTACTGATTCTAAAAAGCTAAAGGGAATTTGAAGTAATTAGTTACTGTGTTCTATCTACATTTTTAGGTTTCCTTAAAAAAATCAGATTTAGTTTTACATGCGGGTTGAAAACATGTTAAGATCAGCAATTACCTTGACCTGCAATTACTGCTGAACAAAATCCTGTCAAAATGCAAACTCAGATCAAGCTTATGTAAAAAAGCAAAGCAACATGCCACTTGACTACAAAGCTGAAAAATCAGTATATATATACTAGATATCTTGCAAAACATGCAACTATCTGAGAGATTTAGAGAGCTTTTGCAAATTAGGAATGAAACCAATGCTTTTTTATATTTACAATGCTGTCCAAGGAGTTGAGCACTTCTATTTGGATTCAACTAAATGAGCCTGAAGCAATGTATAAAGTATGTATTTGGTATGTCCAGGTTTACAGTGATGAAACTTCAGTCAGATTCATAGTCAAGTGCTGATTCCTGAGATTTTTTTTTTTTTTTAAGTAAAGCAAAATAACATCCCAAATAACTAAGCCCCCTTTCATCCCCAGAAGATAAGTTACTAGGAAACACTAAATAAAACATCTCTTGGAACCAAGCTGCCAGTTCAGTAGCCCCTATGTTCCATCCTTCTTAGATCATTTAGTTTCTACTGTCTCACAAAGGCTTTTCAACTGTTAACAAGGTTCACATAATCCCATTTGGTCATTTCTAACAAGGAATGTAAGCACTGCTCTTCCATAAAGGACCATAGGGATATAGCATTATCATAGAATCACACAGTCGCAGAATGGTTTGGGTTGGAAGGGACATTACAGACTGCTTATTTCCAACCCCCATGCCACAGGCAGGGACGTCTTTTCTGCAAACATGTGTAACAGGCAGTGCTGCTACCAAAATCTCCTTCCATCCTGCTGAACACGTGCAAAACAGAACACAGCAACAGGAATCCACCTCTTTAGACCTCCAGAGCTAACCAGGAAAACCTCAGGCTGCTCCAGAAACAAGTTCACATGAGTTCTTGAATTGAAAGGCTCTAAAGACTTAATTTATTTTGGCATTCCCAATCTCTGTTTCTTCTTCTTTGTCTTTGCCAAGCCCTATGTGCCATTTTTTAAAAATTTGTTTTGATCAGTGTTGTCAGCCTGCTGTGGAAGATTTTCTAATTTAAGACTTCGTTACCATCTTTCCTTCAGCTCTGAACAGTCTGTCACTTGCCATACCCATCATGCTGAGCTACCCCAGTGTGCTTTTGATTTTCAGCTGCCAACTGGGAAGGCCAAGGTCTAGATTTGTTTTTTTCCCTCTTTGTTACTCTCTCCCTAGTCAGCAACTATTTACTGGTTTTCAACAACATAAAGTAAGGTGCTGACCTAAATGAGCCTGAGTGATTTCAAATGCAACTGAAAATAAATGGATACCATGGACATTGAGCCTTTCAAAGGAAAAGACCATAAGGTTAAAAATGTAAATAGCTTACCATGAAACACTTCTACAGATTGAATAGTTTTACAGATAACGGTTTTGAAGAGTGGTGTGTCTAACTGCAGAAATCAAAATAATTTAAATAAACAGCTTGTAAGCTGAAGGTTGACTTGCAATGAGATGTTTGACATTGTTAAAAGAAACCAATCTTATCATGTTGATTAATGGAAAAGTCCTGATCTAATTTTATAACAGATGTTTGAGCTAAATGTTTTTGTTGAAAATTAGAACATTTACTTGAAGGAGGTCTGACAGGCTCCAATGGCAAGGGCAGCTAATGGTCTTGAATGAAATGTTCTGTATGAATTTGGAAATCCTGCTATGAAATGGGTCCTTCAAGCACAAATGTACTTTAACACATACATAGCTTATTCAATTTCATTCAACTAACCCAAAATTCAGTGCAAATCCATGTAAACATATCCACTGGGTAATGTTCAGTGTTTTGTCCTAGAACACTTTTTCCACTGAAAATTATCTTTCTACAATAAAAATTATCAATATTTGTACAGAAAAAGGCAGAAATTAATATTATTTTTAAACTGATGGTATTAATTTTCAAATCTCTATATTATGGAAAATAACTAATAATAAAGACATTCAAAAAGACAGATGAAGCAAGAGGGCACTCCAGGGGCAAAGGACACACTGAAAATGACAGGATGCCAAAGCTGCAAGATGCCTATTATCTTAATCAGAAGTATGGCAAAAGTTCTTTATTATCCAACAGGGATATGAAAAAGCACTAGGATGCAATTTGAGAAAATAATAGAAAAATCCAGTATGCAATAAAGTGAGTCTGCAGTAACAAATAAACAGTATTCATATCCTTAAATTATATTCCGTATGTTAGTATCTTTCAAGACTCAAATTTTAGACATAGCGACAAAAAGCCACTAAGTGTACTCAAAGACACATATAACTACATTATCTTTTTTCTAGTCTTTCTTCTTCATTATCTGTCTTTCTCACTTCAAAACTAAAACTGAACATACTGTTTGTGAAGGTGATACTACTTTAAATATAGTAATAACTACAGTGCTGGATACTTCAATAATGCATGCACAAAAATTATATTATAGAAGATATAATTCAATCCATTAAGCTGCTCATGATTTTACATGTTATTTCTTGGTAATCAACCGTGATACATTTATCAACATGGATATCCCAGTAGTATCCAGATTTTTTACCTTTCTTTTTAATAAATAATCTATTGTGGTTATTAATTTTCAGAAAAAAAATACTTTGAATCTTTACTTTTATGCCCCGTCTACCTAAAACTTAACAACTTTATTTCACTTTCTTCTGAAAGAATCAAATCAATGAAATATTTTTAGAGTATAGATTTATAAGGATTCATCATGTAAGTCTTCTAAAGTGCAATAACACAGGGATATAATTTTTAACCAGTAGAGGTTTTAAAAAAATTATAAGTTAGAGCTAGGCTGCTATAAACTCTGCAAAATTCACAGTTGTGGTATTACTGGCTGGAAATACAAGACATTCTTAAATATGAGGACCAATTATTAAAAAATTAATTTTACAGAAACCAAATTTCTTTTGCAACAGTGCAAAGCTGAAAACTAGATTTCTTTCCAGGGGGAAATCTTTCATAACTCTGTTGAGTATATCCCCCATATTAAGCATATTAAACCTCTTAGATATTAAAACCAAGACAAAACAGCAAGACAGTCATAAAAATTTTATGAGCGGAGGGATGGTTCCATACAAAATATTTCACACTGCCCAAGTGAAAAAAATTGATTGACATCAACAGATATTTTATTTCAATTCCTCATAATTTGTGCAGGTCAAGTATAGAATAAACTCTTGTTATTCGAATACATTATTTTTGTGTCATTTTTTGTCTCTGCGTGTATCAGGTACTTATTCTTGGCAATACACGTTAGTTATTTTCTGCAGCTTATATTTTATTACTGGCTTTAGATTACCTTGTCCTCACCTTTAAGGAATTGCACAAGTTTTTGCTTGGCTCATCTTTTTCCAGCACCATGAGATGGCACAGGGGCACAGAGGTGGAGGCAGGAGCTGCCTGCCCAGTTACATTTGCTGTTTGCACAGGGTGACAGCGGGTGTCACCTGCACAGCTCAGAGCAGAGCTGGCACCTTGTGTCAGACCACAGAAGGAAGGAAAAGGGGGAAGGTCACGGTTTCCCTTCTCTTCTCCTCTCCTGCCTCATTTAGCTCTCACACTGAACTGAAAAGAACATCTGAGAACAAAAAAAAAGGCAAACTTGTTTGAGGAGAGGAGAAAAAAAGAATTAACAGGCTCTCAGCCAATCAAGGAATATTCCAAAGCTTTTGCACTTCCACTTAAAGTATGTTTTAAGAAAGAACATTATTAATTTTCAAATCAATTGGCATTTTCTTGTTAGATATAAATTACTTCAAGCAATTTAGCACTTTTTTTTCATAGTAGTTGTTGTATTATCATATCTACTTGTTTAACAATCTGAAGCACCCCTAAGCATTTATTGGTGGATGTTTAAATTATCTTATATTTTTAATAAGTGGAATAATGAAGATATACTTATATTTGGTGTTCTGCTTAGCAGTCTGTATTGCAGAAAAATACAAAGGCCACCATTAGCTATTTTTACCATAAAAACATTGCCAATCATACTGCAGAGCCAACTTTTCCCTCTTGGTACAAGAGGGTTCAATACTAATTGCTATTCCAAGCTGTGCATAAGAGAGAAAATGCAGGAAAAGAAATGGAAAGGGATCTGAGGATCAGCAATCATCTGTTCTCCAAAATAGATTTTGGCAGTATGTAGAGTTTAAACAATTATTACTCAGTCAAGCAGCCTAACAGACACTGGAATCTCAGGACCTGCTATAAAGTCCAAGATAATTCTGGATGCACACCATATTGCTGGTCAAGAAATCTGCAGAGAGAGGCAGCTATGCTGAATGCTAATGATAATCACCACTCCATTATTAAAAAAGTGTTTTTCACACTTCTGCTTTTTTTACAAACTCTACAAATTAATGTTATACATTTTGGGAAAAGAAAGTATATAGGGACACAGAGTTGTTTTGGCATCTTTGTGTTTAAACTCCAGAGTTTTCACTATCTACAGTAAGGAAAATCTCTGCATTGCATAGTATTCTAATTTGTTGAAGGCACATCACAAAGACCAGCTTAACCAGGTAACACAGCTTTGGCTTCTGGTATGGCTTTTCACACCTCACTGTGATATTAAAAATTCTAAACATGTAAGAGATCATAGCCTTTGAGTATTTAAGAAGACTGTATCATGTCAGTGGTCCATGCAGATAAATTTTTGGTTATAAGAACAGGAAAGACATGATATAGAAAGTTTGGCATTTGATGGTGCCCAGAGGGGTCACTGTGAAAAAAGCCCACAGCCATGGGTTAGAGCCATGCCTAAGGCTGGTATTGCTCTATTTAAAACTCAAACTCAATATTTTTTAAGGTTTGCCTTTTTTTAAAAAGAGCATGAACAACAATAGCAAAGAGGAAATAAATTAACCATTTTCTCAACTTAAATAGAAAAAAAAATTAATATATTTTATTCTATTTAAAAATAAATAAGGGCTAACACACCAAAATGTGATTTGTTTTTGTGGAATGTGGTTTTCATGGGGAATTGTGTGTCAGTACAACATCCTGACATAGTTACATTTTAGCAATATAGGGGTTTGTTGTAATTAAATCTATCTTAAAATATTTTTTCAATGAAAGTGAAATAGTCTGGAAAAGAGGTTTTTTTAAAAGATATCAATTAGAAGGTAAATTTCTGTATCTGACAGATCGGAACCTAGAAGATCAGGAGGCAACTATTCAGCGCCTTTCTTTAATGAAATACAGATGTTAATCATGAAATTTGGTATTCTCTGGAAGCATGCTGAATACTGAAACAGAGAAAACTAGGATGTCTGCATGGGTGCAGATATGCTGTGTTAATATGCTCACTCATAAAAGAAAGTTGGCAGTGGAAATGAAAATATTATTTCTGCCAAGCTAGATCCATAAGAAAAAACCTATTTGGAAGTAAAAATAGCACCTGGTAAGAGAAGAACCCTGCAACAACATGAAGAAAATTTATTTCCTAAGGATCATGAAGTAAATCCTGTAACTTCTTTTCATCCCTATAACAAGTTACTGTATAGGATTAAAGGCTTCATCATGATAAAGAGAAAATTCCCATAATGAATTGCTAGTGAGTTATGACTGTTTGCTTGAACGTAGTATTTAATTTCCCCAGGTTAAATTACCAGAATAGATGTAAAATATTTAAGAAACAGCTCTAAGCTGTAAAAGTCAAACTTTTATCTTAAAACTTAAAATGTTAAGCTTAAATAGCTATTTGAGAAAACTCTTCAACACAAAATAACAGAGAGAAATGTAAAAATTAGTATCTATTGTTTCCAACTAGAGACAAAAAAACCCATAGTGCAATTAAAACACTAGAAAAATTATTTTAGGCATAATTTATTCTGTTATATAGTGTCCTTCAAATGTGTCAAAATAAAAACTTATTTTTCAAAAAGATTTAAAATAAAATAATTGCTATTCCAGGAAAGTTTCTGAGTGTTAAGTATCAAGACTCACATTATGGTCTCTTTCAGTCAGCTCTCACACTAATATATACAAATAAATAAAATCAATCATACTGTTTATAAATAGCCAACACTTGATTCATTTCAAATAAAGATTTTTCAGTTCAGGGGTAGAATATTTCAGAATACCCACTTTTAGTAGAAACTTGTGTTTAGACAACTGTGTCTCTATGAAAGCCTAAGGTATTTAGGTTCTAAATTTACCACTGGAAAAAAAATCCCCTTATTTTTATTTTGCAGAAACACATGAAAATTTTTATCAAACACCTTAAGACAAAGCAAGTCTGGAAGAGTACCTGGAATTATAATAGAAGTGTGTTTTATTTCTAGTATATACTTTTTGGGATGCATCTTTATTAGGTAGATTGCTTTAAATCTATGCTGAGAATTCCTTACTACATCTGTATTTTCCAAATAGCATGTACCTACCAGTTCCATCTTTCAAAGAGGAAAAATTTACCTTTGGCCACAAAAAGGTCTTTCCCTATTTTAGCTTATTATCTGAAATTTTGATAACTTTAGACAGAAGTCATGGTCAGCTTGATGTCAAGTGATTATGCTAGACCATCCATCAAATTAAATTAATGGTACTAATCCCAGTACCAAAATATAAATGCCTCCTTGCAATGGAGGATACTGTTCAAGTTGTTTGGCCTTCTGGATTGTGACAGAAACAAGCTTTTTCATCAAGTTAGAAAAGCTATTTCTTTTTGCTGATTATTCAAATAAGATTTTAATTCAGGGAGCTTTAGCAATCTGCCAGGGGCGGAAAAAATCCAACCGTAATTGTAGAGCATAAAAAGAAATACTGACCCTAGAGTTCTTTACTTAAGCTTCTGCACTGGTATTTTCCTTCCAGGTTTAATATTGAACCAACCAGGCAGTACTTGGGGACTTAGCTGCAACTAACATTTGCTTTATAGTTACCCCAAGCCATAGTCTTTGGTATTTAAAACAGGCTGACACTGAAATTCATTTGAAGGTCTACTTCACTCATTACATGTTTTCACAAATAGCTTTCTGATTAAAATAGCAGAGAAACAACAACAACAAAAAAGAAAAACCAACAACAAAAAAACACCACACAGAAGTTACAGTAATCTCACATGCTATTTGCATGAGACATCCATAATATCTATTTCCAAATTTAAAGGTGTAAACACACTCAAAATCAGAGACTTGAAACAATAATTTTTCAATCTCTGATGTAGTAAGCATGCGCTATTCATTTACCCCTTACAATAAACCAAGAGAAGATCTTCAGTTTGTCAGCTATAACAAAAAAAATATATCAAGACCACTAAGCTTAAAATATGCTGAACCAATTAATTTAGGCAATAAAAGTGACTTGGCTGTTTGTAACAGCTATTTAAATTATATAGAAAAAAAATGTCCACAAACATTTTATTGTCTTTAGATATTTAAGGAATGCGGATGTAGCATGTAAAAATATTTACACAACCCTTTATCCATATCTGGATTTCTTAATAAATCTCATTTGTTATCCACACATAAGACCTTCAATGAATAAAATGATAGCACACTTTCTCCTAGTTTATTTAAATTGGGGGTTTCTTTTGGAGGGGTAATATTGTCACACTCATGGTTTCATTTCCCAGTATTTCTGAGGGTTTTATTCACAGAATCATAGAAAGGGCTGAGTTAGAAGGGACCTTAAAGATCATCGACTTCCAACATTCCTGCCACATGCTGGACCTCCTTCCACTTGACTGCTGTTCCCAAATGGCATTTCTTTTACTTTCAAGCTCTTAGGCTGAGATACACAAGATTAGCAGAAACTAATTTTAAACAACATTTTAAAAATTCACCAAGAAATAATATTATGGTCAAGATAAAAACCACTGTAGTATCTAACTCTTTTTTTTTTTCTAATTAGTTCTAAAAGTTTTTATTACCCTTGAGAGATATACTGGAGTACCAGAATGTCAAAATACTTTATCCATAACTAATTATTTACATATACGATGCACCACTAGAAAGACAAAATTTATATCCACTGTCTAACTTGATATCAAATAATATATAATAAATACAAGGCTTCAGACAACAGAAAAATTTTGACTGCCATGAAAGGGGAATATGAAGCAACAGTATTTATATTTTATTATTACTAAGGTAGATGAACCATCAATTACTTTTAACTCAATATTTATGCCTCGTTTGATGGCTTTGGAGACAGGAAGCCCTTTTTTCTTGCTGGTTGCTGTCCAAATATATTCAAAGTTATGTTGTCATGTTCATGACATATTACTTTCAACTTGACACTTTAATCAGCTCTTCCACACTAATCAAGCAGTGAGTGACATGTGGAAACACCATTTCTGATTTAAAGGGAGTAAAGAAGGAATAACCACACAGAAATAAAGCAAACCTGGTATGTGTGCTTTGTCTAACACCTCACCTTGTTGTCATCTCATTGCAACAGTTCCCATACCCACTCAGTGATTTCTCATGGCACCTCCTCATAGCACTGACTTCTGCTTCACAGCAGAAGCCCCAACACTCTTCACAGCACAACCAAAAACTTCCAACCCTCTTCACCACCAGCCAACAAACTCCAGCTCTCTCCTCACCCAGCTAAGCCACTCTTTTGTAGCACTGTTCTTCTTACTGGACACAGCTGTGGCTGTTAAGGGCAGGCCTGTTCCTGATCTTTGGTGATCAGCACAGCTGCAACTCCGCAGGTGTGAGACTGCCTTCTGCACTATCTTTATTTTCTTACATTCTATCCCTCCACATCACCTCAAACCATAACACCAGCACAGACATAGACCTGGAGGAATCACTGCGGCAGATGGGAAAAGTGGATCCCAGACAGCCAGGGCATGTGGTATATCCACTGGGAAGATTCACTCTGCTTTCCTTGTGCCAGGGATTTCCTCTTACTTCTGGCCTGCAGTTCCTATATTCTGCTTAGGGATAAGCAGGGTTCAGTTTTAATGAGGATTTAGAAACAAGACTTCAGCTATTACTAATAAGAGATGCATGACTAATTCCTAGTGCATGTGTTAGAAAGAGGACCTGAGGGTCTGTTCTGTTTTCAGCTGCAGATTGATTTTACTTCAAAACCTAAATGGGCCTCTTGAAAAATACTGAATTAAAAGTCTGATCTGGTTCTATTTTATTGGGATTGCCTCCTTGCTTCAATCCTCAGAAACAGGCAAGTAAATTAACTCCTTAGACTCTCTCCTGTCTCTGCATAGGTTTTGGCACAAGATCCAGGAAAAGAAAATAATAATAATAAAAAAAAGAACAGCTTTCATAATACTTCTTTCTACAATCAAATAACTCACAAAGTAATAACCTGGATGTAGTAAATGGATATTTTGTTATGATGCATGTCATATTTTTATGGTGAAATACATGAACTACTTCACAAGAAGGTCTTTACTATGTTTCAAACAAAGCAAATCACTATACATAGAGGAAGAAAAGGACATTTATTTGTCGACCACACTAGATTTTAAGTAGTTTGTGTACCATTACAGAATTACTAGACAAAAAAGTTTCCCGATTTCAAAAATATAAGTGGACAGAAATTCATTATTTGATTCAATTTTAAAAATCACTAAAAATCATAAGTAATAAGTACAATATAAATGAAACATAAATAGAAAAAAATAATGGACAGCATATTGATTATATTAAAGGTCTCTTCCACCCCTAATGATTCGATGATTCTATGGTTAAGAGTTGAATTCCTTGCTCCATACAGAAAATAATTATTACATGAAAAAGCATGATTGGCAAGCCCAGCTGAAAATCCTGATCCCATGTGGCTCTAAAAGTAATTGTCCCTCTCCCCTAGGGACAAGAACCTGCTGCTGCAAGAGGCAAGAGAAGTGAAAACCAATCTCAAGGAGGAATAGGCAAGTCAAATATCTATCAAATCAAATATCACTGAAAACTGTTCTGTGAGATTCAAAAAGCAATTCCTTGTTTCTCTTGGCCACCTGCAAAGCATATACAATAAAGAAGAAAAAATGAAATCTGCTTGCCAAGGCATAATTCAGTCCAAAAAAATTGGCTTCCAAGCTGTAAAACTTTTGAACTGTGTCTCTTCCACTGATTTTCAGAAGGATTCATTGTAATGCCTGTTTTGCAAATGATTCCAAGCAGAGTGGGATTTAGACATGGAATTGCAGATAGCATTTTCAAATTTACAGCTGCTCCCTGTTATAGTGGACACTGAAACCTCCCAAGAAATGACAGGTTAGCTCCTGTGAACAGGCAGAAAAATGATAACAGTGTTCAAGATGCGTTATCTGTCTTTCTACAGTTATAAAAATTGCTTGTAGATCATAATGTGAAAAGAACAACACTACATTCTACTTTTGGAAATCTGTTGGTGAATGACTACCTCACAATTGCTCACTTGCATTTTCGATGACACATGAACTTTGTAACTATAAAATAGAACCTGGTGAACATTTTGTGTTTATTGACATGAAATCTGTCACTTTTAGGTATTCTCAAGCTGTTATCACTGAAAATTCCATCTGTAACACAAAGTTACCCAGACACACAAGAACATGATTTTTCTGACATAGAATTGTAGACTTCCTGGTAATTTTCTACACTTCTACTTCTCTGGTAATTAATATAAAAATCAGATCCAATAATCACAGACCATATATGCTGCACATGCGCATACATTTCTCCAGAAATGTACATTTCTTTCTGCTATCATCATTTTATTAGATACTAAAGTTGTACATTTCCTGTGGAATTCATAATCTGTCCTCCTTTTCAGATTTATGGGCTGTACAGGAACATTACATAGTATACATTTTTTAAGGGATATGTGTCCTCAGGAATTCCATTTAAGATGTTAAATTCAACACATCAAGGAAACATTTGATGTACTGTTATGATGAAAATCTTATACCAAAGTTCACATGGCATTTACAAATATCCTAATAACTGGAGTTTTTCCAACACTTTAACAGTGAAGTATCAATTCTCTTCCAAAAAAATGAAAAAAAAAGGAAATGGCCTGTCACTTCTCTGTAATCCTGCAATTAAGGTGCACTTTAGCACTTATTAAAGCCAGAATCCCAGAATAATCCTTTAGGTCTGTCAGTCAAGCTCACCATATAAGAATACAAGCTACTATGATTCTTTCCCCCATCACAGTGACATTTACATTTTCATCCCTCTGCCATTTATGGAAGCTGCACGCAACTGTGGCCATGAATTTAAAAAAGCTCAGGTCACACTAGGGTCTCTTTCCTCTTGATGAGACTTTAAAAGAGGAAAAAGACTGCATACTTGAAATTAGGACCTTAAATAAAAAACAATCAAAACTTAAAAATAGAAATTCTATTTAATTTTTCTCTCCGCCATTTAAAAAATATGCAGCTCCTTTGAATGCTGAAATGTCTTTTTGTTGTATAAAGATTTTTGCTTGATGATGAGCACAGGGACTTTTTTCCATCTTGAAAGATAAATACTTAGTTTTGAAATACAATTAAAGAATCCTCATCTGTATAGGCATATATATATATATATTTTTTATTTTTTGCATCGTTTAGAAAGACTTTATGTAAATTCTCTGCCACTCTGTTACTGCAGTTCTAGAAATGCACGGGATGAAATATTGGTACTACCAGCTCACACAGCTTGTTATTTCCCTAAACTGTACCAGCTCATGACATACTTAAAAATGTTTTCAGAACTCATCCCTGCCTGAGGCCAAACTGAGTGTAAAGAAGAGCTGTCAAGAATTGTTTGTATTAAATGCGAACAGCACAGACAAAGAATGGATCAGATCATCAGAATATGCAAGAGTTTTGTTTCACCTCCAGTTACATTTGTGAAACTCAGATCCAATCCTAACGGATCTCTTTAACTGCAGCACCTACCAATTCACAAAATTAATCATATCCCTAATACGACACATCTGTGAAGTAGCACTGAAAGAAGTAACGGTGACATTAACAGCAAACCTGTACTAAAAATGTAGAAAAACATTGTTTTAAGAATGGGAAACAAATAATGAGCTTAGTTTTAAAATATAAAATCACTTTGTTCACATGCCACTTACAGCCTTCATAAATATCTGTTGGTATGTGGACTGCTGCATGTTGGTAAGATGTTTGCCGTCGGAAAACAGGATCGTCCTCAAATACTGGTCTGATTCTCTGGCTGCCAGATTCAGTTTCATTCTTTTCAGGCTTTTAAAAGAAAAATATGTAAAGAGCAAAATATTAAAAAGTGTGCTAAAAACAATGCCACTCAGATTTTCTCTTTTTACATAAAAAAATCATCATAGCTTTTCTTTCACTGCCAACATTAAACACAATATAACATTTCTATATAAGCACAATTAGTTTCTCCAGGTCAAGGAATATTTATGTATAGTTTGCTTTCAGTTTTTATTTACCCAATGCTTTCAGTGAAATGAAGACCTGTAAAAGAAAAGTATGAGCCAAAACACCTTACACACTTAAATTTCATAACTGCATGGAATTTTTACACCTATAACACAAGGCAAATTAATTACCTTTTATTACATGTAATAATTTGCACCAAATCTTAAATGTTACTTTTTTTTCCTTCTGCAGATTATATCATAAATCACAAATCTGAAAATGATACCACGCATAAACACTGCATAAACAGATTTTTCAGAAACAGAGGTGTGCATCCAGAAAAAGCAAGGAAATGAAGCCTTAGAATTTCTGATTGAATCAGGTTTCTTTCATTGATTTATATTAAGCACATCTCAGTGAAATTCCATGTACTGGCTACATCTATCAAAGGGGACAGGTCCCAAACACTCAGGTGCTCACCGTCTGCCTTGGGTTCTAATCTTTTCTCACCTGTCTGCACCCTTATACACATTTCTTGACTCCTTCTAATTCATTCAGTCAGTTTGTACTAGTTCTTAAACATTTTGAAAATCTGAGATTTTTTGAAGTGTGGAACCAAGGAGGTAGTGAAGGCCAAAGAGGAGGTAGGAATGTTTTCAGCTGGAGCTGGAACAAGAGGCCCCATGCCATGGGTCCCCTGCCACTTAAAGCAGTAATATAGCAACTATGATACCGAATGATTACTCAGGTCAGCTATTGGAGGCAACTATAAGGATATTTTTAATACTATAGAGTCATCAGTTTTTGAAAATGTGCTATGCTTGATAAATAGTGCTGACAATGGTCAGTAAGGCATGTGTGTGCTGAGGCCACTCTGTTTATTATCCTTTGTTTATCTATTTATCTATTTATTTATTACTTATTTATGCATTATCTATCTATTTATCTATTTCTCTATTATCTAAGTACAGACAGATAGACTTTAGCTTATCCACAATGCCATATAATGAAATTGCCTGTTTTCTCATCTGCTTCATCTCAATGTCACAGAACAAGTATATGCCCTTTTAAGTAAAGGTTCAAATGCTGCCTGAAGTAAGCCTAACAACCTGGGTGGGTTTTAAAGAACTGATTTCCTTTAGAAATACAGAGGGCAGAACTCTAGCCAGTGACAGCCACTGATTTCAACAACCCAGCAGTGTTGTGCTCATCACTGCAGGCTGCCTTCAGAGTGAATGAAGAGGAATGGGAATGTTTAGAGTGCAATTCATCTTATCCTAATTAGACACCTATTTTCCCATGACATGAATCATGCTTTAGAAGTGCCTCCTAGTTTTGATTGATTGTAGAAGTAGCTCTAGTGCAAATCACCTGGATGTAGAAGTCAGCAATACAGCTGCCTAGAATTAGGTGAGATGAGTCTCACAAGTCTACTAAACTTCCAGAAGAAAAGAAGCTGGATACTCATTTTGATTATTTTTATGCAGCATAGCTACTACATCTTATGCTGACAAGCTCAATTTGTTGTAAATGATTTAACCCCATTCTGGGAATGAGTAAGAGTTTGGGAGGGTCAGCTGTGAAGATGATCAAAGAGATATTCCTTTCTAATGATGTTATGCTTAATACTACAAGCTCAGAGAAATGAGGAGAGAGGGACATTCATCATGAAGGTGGAGTATCTGTGGAGCAACTGCTGTGTGTCCTAAGATCCTACTTCCCAAAAAGCATTTGGACATTGCCTGCTGGTGGGAAGTAAAGAAGAAATCTTTTTTATTTCCATTGCTTTAATGTTTGGAACTTGCTTTTCTTTATTAAACTGTCTTTATCTCAATCCATGAGTATTTTACGATCTTATTTTCTTACCCCTCCACTGCTGGAGGGGGGTGGTACAGGAGAATGTGACAGACAGCTTTGTGGGCAGCCAGCAGCCAAACAAGGCTCACAACCATTCTAACTTACTTGGAAGGGTGCAGACTAAAGCCAGGATCAGTAACAGTTTATGCATTGTATGATTTGAAATGACACAGCATTATGACAGCTTCAGACAAGGCATTTTGGTTCAATTTTTCATAGGTTTCTGTTGTGTTGTTTGTTTGGGTGTTTTTTTGCTTCTATATTATCCCACAGGATTTTTTTCATGCCCCAAAACTGGCATGCAAAACATTACACAAATTCTGGAGTTCTTTCCATAAATTAACTTTTAGCTTCAAGTTGCACAAAGTAATGACTTTATCTAATTATGCAAATACAATCTCAATAGTCAATCATTCATGTGGCAAAATCTCCCTTCTGTTGGAAAGTCATTTGATTAAAAGAACATTCTAACACTCTTATTTCTAAAAATTAGTAGCAACGACTACAAACCCTCAAAGCTTTCACAGTACAATTCAGAATTTCACTTCAGAAAATAATTGAGGACCATGAGGCCACAAAACCATACTGAAATACCTGAGTGAGTGAATGTAAAAAGATTTATTTCAACTAAATTTCCGCAAGAAATACGTGGGTAGGAATGGGTATGGTAAAAAAGAAAGGGTGTGAACATAGAATCAAAGAATATCCTGAGCTGGAATGGACTGACTAGCCAAAGTTCATCAAAGTTCAGCTTCTGGCCCTACAAAAAACAATCTCAAGGATCACGCATTTTTCCATCCAGTCCATCTTCCATCTCAGCAAGTTTTGTACAGAAGTTTTTGTATTACAATACATTTAGATTTTTGCTTGAAATTCCTGAAGCATCACAACATAAAACGATCATGTTTCTTCTAATTGGTATTTCAATTCCAATAAATAACTACTTCCTTTCAGTCTTTCCATTCATTCATATGCTATGAAAGAAGCTTTATGTCTACCGCCAAAATCTGATTAAACTTTGTTGAAATTGAAACCACTTAATTAATTATGACCTGAATGCCTTAAAATAAAATAATCTACTTCTCACATTTCTAAGAGCACACACACACACTGAGGTCCCCCTGAAAAAGACTGTGACTCACTCTGTTGTTATTCCTACCAATATTCCATGATATAAAATCAAAAAACATTAATCTAAAAACTGTTCTCAACTTCATTAATGCAGGCAATGGATTTAAAACTACATAAAGTAATGTAGATGCTTTCACACTGCTCTCGTTGACCTTGGTGGCAGTATTTTATGATGTACAGCTCTGACACTAAAATAACACATCAATCTGCCCAAATATCAAACACAAAAAATAACAAAATCCTTTAAAAATTTTGAAGCTACCCTCACACAGGAACAATTTGTTCTGTAAATCTAAATGGTGTCTGAACTAGTTCTGTACACAACAGGTAAGTATCAGAACCATTATTGGTAAATTAGTGCTGAACTCCTCCTGACAAGACAAAATTTATACTATAGTGGATTCTTCTACAGAAAATAAATCTAATTGGTTTTAATTTGAAAACTTTTGAATTTCAAGTAGCTTATATCAAAAAAAAAAAAAAAAGGAAAAAGGAGAAAAAGGAATGATTAAAAAGGAAAACCTCAATGTTATTGAATATTTTAATCTTGTATTTCTATGAAAAGCCTGACAGATTGTGGTGTCAGTTGGTACAGTTTTATACCCTGTTAAACTTTCTTCTCAGAAAAGCAGCAAAACACCTATTTTGATGGAAAATGATCCAGCATGTGAATATAATTAAAACCCAACTCCAACCAATTTCTCTCTCAAGTCAGGAGCTGAAATGCAATCAATACTGGCACAGAAAAATCCCACAGGAGACAGTGGCTGAAGATTAATTTTCTATCCATTCAAACCTGGCCTTCACTTATTGCATTACATTGTTACCTACCACTGACAGTCAGCAAAATAACTCACTCATTTCGCTGCAATGAATTTCCAGACCAATTTCTTCCTCCCTTGAGAGGCAGATAAAATTCATTTCTCTTTTCAGTTCACATTTGCGCCATTTTAAGGCTTTTTTTTTTGTTGTTAATAAATAAAGTTGGGGTTTTTTATGTGTCTATCATTCACCATCAGGATAAAAGGAAATTGATACAGCAGCTAAAACACAAGAAATGAGTTGTTTTGCGGCTATTCTTTGTGATTATTTCTAAATCTTTCTTGGCACGACGTCCAATAAACTGAAGGATACCTTCTGCATCATTTTATAAGCCAAGTACACAACAGAAATAATGCAACTTCTCTCTAGAGGGCTTTCTGAACATAAATTAATGTATTTACATGAGTTAACTGTAAGCTTTATGCAAAGAAGTTTTACTGAAATATTTGTTTAAAAAAGAAAACATCCCTTAAAACAAAATTGACAAAGATCATTTCGAGAAATTGTGACATAGTCCAGCTGCCCATTTCACTGCAGCCAAACTTATCCTGATTCCTGTCCACAGAATTCAGTTACTTTCCATCATCACAGCTGTAAAAAGATGAGTGGATTTTCTATCTCTACTAATATATTTTCATTTAGTTGAAAAATACTGGTTATTGTGGAAATGAGAATGCTTTTCCATTAGTATAAAAATGATTTTTGCTTTTTGCAGATGTTGAAAACACAACCAGAAAGCTGACATTATTTACAAAAAAACCCCAAAACATCAGCAAAACACAGAAAAACTCACCACCAAAGTGAAGCAATCTTCAGTTGTTTTCTGAAAGCAGATTCTTTTCAGAAACAATTTAGAAGTTGCTCAAAGCATAACAGTAGATTTAGCATCATGATGAAAGAATAAAAGTAGATTTGTTTCAATTCCTGAACTGATATTCAGCCATTAACAATGACACCTGCCTGCTTTCATATTTATGTAAAACAGAAAAGAATTGGTTGCGGGTATTTTCCATTGCCTTCATATCCAGGGACTGTGTTCTGCATAAAATCTCACTCTCCCTACCACCACCATTTTAAAAAATTAATGTAAAGATGGAATTATAATCATTGTAAATAATAAATACTCAAATTTCTTCCTCAGTGAAATTTATTTCTGTCTTACCTTGCAGAATTCTGGAAGTTTTACATTTCCAACTCTAGCTTTCAGCCTGTGTTTTATTTCTGAAAATCTGCTGAAATTTCTAAATGTAAATTTTTAAGCAATTGGGGCTCACTTTTTTTAATTAACTCACAGATCTACTCTGTACAAATGAAACTGTCACATACAAAATAAGCACAGAATTTCTCCTAAGCTCAGTTCTGTACTCTTTTATCCTTTTTCTGTTTTCCTGGCTTTTTTCCTCCCTGAGGAAAATAATCCAGTAGAACCTCATACAAAACCCCTCTGAAAATGCCTGTGGCCCCATTAACAAGTTAAAGCTGGACCTAAGAGAGAGAGTAAAATGGGACATGGCTGGAAGCACACAGCTCAGCAAATGCCTGCAGCAAGCAGGGACTGGGGGCAGCTCTTCTAAGGACTAGGCGTTAATTTTCAAGAGCAGCTAGAATGAATTTCTAATTGCCACAGCACTTTTACAGCATTTTAGATAATGTAATGAGAGCATTGCCTTCTGATAACATTTTTTATTTCCTTTTCACTGTGATTTCCCAGTTGTGGGAAGATTGCTGAGTGCATTCAGGTGGTTGTGATGGAACTGTGAAGAGTTTATTTTGTTTTCACTCTGTGTCAGTGGGGGACTCAGGTCTTCCCTTTGCAACATGATGATTTTCAGTGACATCCTTCTGCCTACTCTTAGGGACAAAACAATTAAAAGGCTTACAAATAAAACAAGAAAACAGTTGGCTCAGAAGAACCAAAATATTTTTCCGTCATACAACAGGGAGGTGTTAAACATAAGAATGTATGCATACACATATTCACATATATAAACATAAGCATTTTTTTTTTCAAATATAAATAGGTCTGGGTAGCTTCAGAATAGGAACTAGGAGGGAATTTAGTGAGGAAATAATTTATATTTGCATCTCTCAGTGTGCCATTCTCAAGGGTCATTTTATTTAACAGAGATAAGAGTTGCTTTCACTATTTTCAATGTTTTCATATGCTTCTAACTGGTCAATTGATTACTCATAGTCAATGATAAAACAAATGGAACTCTGGATTGAGTGTTGATATTTAAAACAAATATAAATTTTCTTATAGAAGTAATTTAATTTCCAGCATTCTGCCAACTGAGTACGTACCAAATACAAAGTCACAATAATGTAAAAGTATTTATTTGCCTCTTCGGCTAATTTTATAATGCAGTTATCTTTTGTCTATGATAATTTCTGTACAGCTACTTACAGGCTTGTCCCTGTCTACTGTATACAAGACTATATCATATTTTATGGATAGCACAAAACCATGTGGGGAGGTTATGCATTCATTTATCTAACTTTTATGGTTCACAGTTTCTGATCAGAACTTTTAGATAGGCACAACATTATTATATATCTCAAACATAATAGTGTTTTCTTTTTATTTGCATTTTGAACTATTCACAGAATTCAATGCTTCATAACTTTGGTTTCATGAATTAATGAATCCCTGCTGAAATTAATTGATCAAATGTAAAGACCTGAAAATATGAGGACTTTTTACTTTTTTGTCTCTTGATACAAGACAAAGGGCAATAGTTTGCAACAAAAAAAGGGTAGATTCAGACATGATATAAAAAATAAGTATTGAGAAATTAGGGTGGTAAAACACTGGGAAAGGTTGCCCAGAGAAGTGGTAGATACATCCATCTATGGAAACATTCAAGGTAAACATTCAAGAATTCCACTCTATGGAAACATTCAACAGGCAAACATTCAAGACCTCCATCTATGGAAACACTCAAGGTTGGGTTGGTTTGGTCTCTAAACAACCTGATCTAGTTCATGATGTCCCTGCTTATTGCATAGGCTTGGAATAGATGAACTTTAAAAGTTCATTCCAATCAAAACTATTTCATGATCCTGTGAAAATATCGTAACATTTCAGTGAGTTATATTCTATAAAAACAGAGGAAAACATCTGGGTTTTCTCAATTTCTTCAGGTGGAAAGATTTTCAGAATAGAAATCTAAGCTTCTGGAAGTCTTCTGTTTAAAAGCATTGACAACTATGAGGGTGCCTTAAATACCATAATTCAGGTAATTATATACTTCTATAATTTTATTAATTTCTGACAAAAAAGGAACATTTATAAGGTATAATTTTTCAATAAGCTAAAAGAAACCTTTAGGATTAAAATATAGTAATAAAGAAATTGATGAAAATTTCTTTTTTTAATTATTACAGATTGCATGTGACCTTCACT
Source organism: Ammospiza nelsoni (assembly GCF_027579445.1). Classification (NCBI taxonomy): domain Eukaryota; kingdom Metazoa; phylum Chordata; class Aves; order Passeriformes; family Passerellidae; genus Ammospiza; species Ammospiza nelsoni. The sequence goes on along the minus strand of NC_080637.1, from coordinate 10,411,901 downwards.
ACAAAGCTACACAGAGTCTGCTGTAGTAATATCAGTATGCAAAAATTAATTTCTGTCCTGTCCTATTTTCTCTTGAGCTACAATGACAGGTAAAATGAAATGTGTATTTAAATATTTAAGCACATAAGAAATGTAAGACTTACTTATCTTCCCAAAGGTAAATGTGACTTCCCCACCCCGAGGTCACTGAGAACCTCTCCAATTCCCGGAGTGTTTCAGGGATGATGGAGAGCTGCCTCACAATGATATGACAACCACTGGATCCATCTCATCTGCTCCCAAGGACACACACATGTCTGATTAGCCTCAGTGGTCCCTAACTCTATCCCTTCCATTCCTGAAGGTTCAGGCAACATCTCCATATTCCTCCTGGGTTATATATCCTGGTCATGAGATTGGGGATCGTGATGTGTAACCCCACCTGGGTGTCCCAGCCCAGTCCTCTTCTGTGACAGTGGTCACAGGGGTTCTTGGATGAGGGAAGAGACGAAAATGTTGACTTCATGTTCAGAAGGCTTGATTTATTATTTTACTATATATATATATTACATTAAAACTATACTAAAAAGAAATAGAAGGAAAAGGTTCATCTCAGAAGGCTAGCAAAGAATAGAATAGAAAAGAATTATAACAAAAGCCAGCTGTCTGGGACTCTGTCCGAGATAGCTCATCCTTGATTGGCCATTAATTGGAAACATCCAAGATGGACCAATCACGGATGGACCTGTTACATTCCACAGCAGCAGATAATCAATCATTGTTTACATTCTGTTGCTGAAACTTCTCAGCAGGAAAAATCCTAATGAAAGCACTTTTATGAAAAGATGCCTGCGACACTCTTCCACATGGGGTGATGGTCTGGGAAAATTCAGGGCTTTGTGACCAAGGTGCTCACCAAGAGTGATCGTCCTGCCTGCCCTTAAAAATAATCAGGTGCTGCACAGATCCATCTACTTCAGCACTGACTGTAACAGTGTCTTGACTGGATAAAACCATTGGACAACCGTGGGAATAGAGAATCATACTAGAAGAAAAGCAAATCTCCCTTTAACTGATTGCAATGCTACTAAAAGTTCAGAAAAACCTAGTTAATTCTTAGTCAAATAAACAAAAAAATCCTTTACATTTCATAGCCTCCTTCACTGAACTTCCACATCCCATGAGTGTACTCAAACATATGTAATAAAATAAAAATATCCATTGTTGACAAAAGTCCTGTAAAATACTTAGTCATCTAAATTTCAAGACCAAAATGCACTCTAGAGAATTTCGATTTTTCATCACCCAATTAAATTTCAAACTAGGAACTGTTCCTCTCTCATTGGAATAAATTACCCTGTCCACCTTTTACAGTCCCCACATCTGATTAAAGATCATATCCCTGGAGAACAAGAACTGTTAAATCATCTTAATGCTTCATTGGGAATTAGTTATAACACCAACTGAATGTGAACGCTTAATTAATTAGATTTTTTTCATCTGATGCAGTTGTCTTTGCCATGCTTTGCTAAGCCATCAACTGATCCTGTTTCACAGTTCATTCTTATCTTCAGTCATACTGACTAGGTCTAGATTTTTTACATCCTGCAGGATACTAATTTGTTATTGCTCCTTTTAATTTGTACCTTCTTCTGTGTCAATAGCAACATAAATAACAGCACAAACCTGCTTTAAGAAGAAGGTTGGACTACATCACATCCAGGAGGCCTCCTAATTTTTTAATTTTTAAATCTATTTTTTTCTCCACTAATGGAGCTTAAAACACTATATAAACATCATTGTCTAATTCATGGTCACAAAAAATGCAGCTTTTTACTAATTAAATGACAGCTGTATCAGGGCAGACCAAGTCTGTAGGTAACATTAAACCATGCACAGACCTAAGGACCACAGACTTTCTCTGCAGACTAAACACCATACCATAATTTAAATAAAATGCCATAACAATATTGGGCTAATATATATATATTAGACTATAGTCATAAGACTATTTATGTGACTTTAAAATGCTAGTGTGGTGAAATCCATGTAATAATGAAGAAGAATGTCATTCACAGAAACTAAGGGAAGTTTAAGAAAGATAATCTGCCCAAGTAAAGAATCATATCAAAAGCCAACAAAAAAAGAAAAAGAAAGTAAAACCAAAAGGAAGATGACACAGGTCAATCTGTAGATTTTGAAAGAGTTTTTAAAACGTCAGCAAATTAAAATACCTATGTAAAAGGTCACCTGAAGTTTGAGTTCTAAAGTTTTTAGGTCTGGGCAATGTGATTTCCCACTGGATTAAAATTTATTTTCAATACACACCATAAAGAGAGCTGCAATAATTCCTTTAACACTCTGTTTTACACACCAGCATAAAAACTCTAGAAGATTTAAACTCTGTTGATGATAATAGATATGACTGTCTCCTTCAATCTGTTTGTTTTGGTTTTTTTTTTCCTCCTATTCTCCAAAAAACAAAAGGACAGAACATGTTGAACATGGCTATGTGGAAGGGCCAGGGAATGTTTTCTGGCTCTTTTCAGATCGCATCAGCTGGTTCAGAAATGCTCCTGTTTGCAGTCAGGAGCAGGGCAGGGACAGGACCTGCATTTCATCACCTACACTACACCACACACCACATCACCACAGAGAACTCCATTTGAATATTAAAATATTGTAAGTGGTCCTTTCCAGGATTCTTGATCTGATTTGGAATTTTCAAAGCCTACTTCCACCTTTGATCAGTCCTACGAAAACATCAGACTGACTAATTTGTTTTGTTTTGTACAACTTAAAAGTGTCAATGTGACCCACACATTTCAAAGCAACACATCAGAACACTCACAGAACCCTGGGATCTGGCAACAAAGAGCTTGCTGAAAATCACTGCCTCAAATGCTATAAACATCCTGTGACAGGTTCAGCTTTTGGTCCTGCTTTTATTTACCAATAAACAATTACACTGCATTCACTGCAATTGTTATCACTCATCCATTTGATATCAGTAGGAAATATCCTGAAGCAAGAAATCTTCCATTAAAAACTGATGAATCACCAGCTTTAGGGCTGAATTCTGATCTTTGATGTGGCATAAACTCAGCCTCCATGGGGAGACTTCAAGCACTGCTCTTTTGTGCTCTTTTGCCTTCAAGGTAGGACTCTCCACATTAAGAACATTCTCATCTTTTTTAGGACACTGGCAACTACAGTTATCATTCTTGCCATTATTATTTCATAACTCTGTTTCACAGATAGGTAGGAGATAGCTTTGGGGCAGTCATTTATTTCATTATCATGTATTTTTCAGTTCAAGCTAGAACATATGTTCATCTGGGAGAAGGGAAGACTTGCACAAATTTGAATAAAGGAATATAAACCTGACACCTACTTTTTTAATCATAATACTAGAAAAAAAAGAAAAAGAAAAGAATAAAATAAAAGTAAGATTTTCTGCTTTCTGTGGCAATAGATCACTACAATTGCAATAGGAAGCTCAAAGGAATCCCATTTCTCCCCTGTGGGCTGTACTCAAGCTTACCTGTAAGAGCATGAAATGGAAAGACCTGAATGTTTCCCAGTGATACTTGATAAAAGGAACACATTCCCTTAAACAATGTAAAAAAGCCTTGGTACTAAGGCAGACAAAGTCAATCATGCCCTCACTATCAGTTCCAATATTTCCAAAGAATGGCATCCAAATCACTGTCAGATAACACAGGATTCCTGATGTGAGAGAGAAATGAGTTCAACAAGAACACTCAAATTTTCCAAAAAAATCTGGAGGTCAAAATACAATGAAATTACTAATATTGGTAAGTCCTCTTGTATATAAAGAATGATGAGCAACAGATGAAAGATAAAACCATAAAAATATGGTTTTCCTGCTTACTCACTCCTTCCCATATATGAAAGTTAAAATCCTGTGCATTGTCTTGTAACAGAATTAATTTCTACAACAGAACTTTCATTTCAGAAAGAAGTGTGTATTTTAGCCATAAATACAATTTTATTGTACACCACAATGCACAAGAAGCAACACTCTGCAGTACAAGTAAATTAAATACATTTTAAAAAAAGATAAAATATGGATCTACCTTTTCATGGCAGTTCATTTGAAAACAGGTTAATCAAATTAAACTGTTTTAACATAAGTACCAAAGTATGTTCTATGCTATCTAGGATACTCTAAGTTATAAAATCTATGAATATGTTGCATATTTGGGAATCACAGGAAACAGGCTTGGAATACTCTCAGCAACCAAAAAGCCAAAAAGTACAACAACTAGGAAGTTCTTTTTTAAATGGAACTAGTAAAGGAGTCTATGTGAATATATCAAATTTTCTGTCCTCATTTCATAAAATGTTAGGTTTATTATACACTTTGAGTATTAATTCCAAGCAATAAATTCCAGTATCAAAAGGTTCATTTTCAAGATTATATATATATAATTAAAATTAAAATATAGCTGAAAAATATGACATTTACTACAGATTAGAAATTTTTGTTCCAATGAAACTTCTCTAAAGTTATCAAAATGTTACTTACACTGGTCCATCAGCAGTCCTACTCTGACAGTCTTTCATTATGAAAGATATAATTTACCTGCTCCAGGTCAGTTTAAGAGCAAACTACCCTGACAAAATGTGTCCTCTGTCAATATTAAAAAAAGGCTAGAATAAGGCATTTTTCTGTGCAGCTAATACCCATTACATCACAATGAGGAACCAGAACAAACAAAAACTCCATAGAATCCATGCCATATTTCCAAGAATCAGAGTACCTGGCACAGATGCAGCCCAAGTTCTCAAAAAATTCAAATTCAAAATATCTCCATCAAACACCATCCAATTAACATTTCAGTCTATTTACAAATTTAGTCACTTGCCCATTTTAGTATCACCATTCTCCAAGAACATACAAAATTTTGTCTAGAACAAGCAGTAAATTATGTTTTCCAGTGAGATTTTCACATGCCTAATTCCACCTCATACCATCAAAAGATATGACAAACAGAAAGTATAAGAACTAGGTATGTAAATATGTATAAATATTCCTTAATATGGGCTGGTAAAAAACCTTAGTAGGTTCAAAAGGAGAAGAAATTAAATCTAAAATTAGGTGTAAGTTAGACACATGAAGAACAGCAATCATAAAAAAAAAGCTCTAAAGAGAGATGCTGTGTGTACAACACCTACTTGTTGGCAACTTCTTGCCGGAGTGTCCAAATCACAATTATTATAGTGTTATCTAACTTGATTTTCCCATCTCTATGTCATAGACTTTGCCCATTTACTCATCATAAATGAGAATGGCAGCAATTCTTTATGACTAATTTTAAAAATTTCTTCAGTATCGAAGCAGTAAACGACAAAGAGAAGATGAAAAGAAATACAGCACATCATAGCTGTGACAGTAATGTCAAACCCTATTGGTTGTCATGCAATGAAAGCAGAGGGAATAAGAGACCTAAGGGAGATAAGAAAGTTAGCTGATTACTCTTCCTGGGCTGGATGACAAGAAGTTGACTAAAAACTTTCCTTATTGCAAAAGGAATCTAGATCCTCTACATCTTAGCACTTAAACTCATCCTAAATGATTTGAGACAAATTTCTTATTGGAAATACTATCCTTCACTGTCTGTGAAATATTGGAAAGTTAGTAGCTTTAGCTCAGAAAAAACCTGATGATTTGTAGTCCACCTCTTAGCTAAACCCAGGCAGTAGGATATTGATTTGGTTATTTGCATGCTGGCATCCAGACACAGGGAAAGCACAGAGACAGAACTACTCTTACATATGAAGAACAAAGGGAGCTTTATAAAGGTTTTATCTTATCAGAATCGGGTTTAAAAACATTGAAAAGCCAGAGAAAATATGTATCTGTTTGATAAGATGAAAAGCAGTCCCTGTCCCAGCTTTCTCTGTAGTGTCAGGGCCAGTCATTACAATCAGTCTCACTTTTCAGCTGCTGGACTTGCAGAGATCTGGCATCACCCTTTCAGTCTCTGGAAGTCTTTCAAACCTGTCACCTTTGAGGCTGGACCACTGGGGTCCCCCATCGGCCCCACCTCAGCTCCTGATCCCCTTCCAAGCTGACCATATTCACGTATTCAGGTGCCATCTCCCCCCAAGGGCTCCACCTGACCCAACACAGAGATCCTGAAACACTGCTGCACAGAGGACACTTCTTTTATTTTCTATGTCCAGCTATAGCATACACAGAATATCATACTTGTATAAATTCATTTTTCTGCAATTTTCAATGCTTGTGACTGGAGGGAAGAAAAAAAAATCCCAAAAAACAGCATTTCTTTGATCAAATCCATGGTAGATTCAGACTTGTTTACCAGCGAACCTGGGATATTTCATAAATAGACTTATTTTTACTAAATTAATCATAGGTGCACATATAAGAAGATTTTTCAACCTTGATACCATGAAGCAGTAGAAAAGGCAAGACTTGGTTCTAAGCAGAGACTCACTAAACTTCCAAAGCCACTGTCAATGCCTTTTAAATGTCTAAGTGTCTTCCTGGGAAGAAGCAGACCCACACGGGAAATGCCTTTTAGATAACCATTCTAGTCTCTGCTTACTTCTGCCCAATATTTATTCTTCATTTAATTGTTAAAAAGGAAAAAGGAAAAAAAAAAAATAGAAAGTTGAGGGGTGGAAATTATTTTGCTTTCTAAAATTTTTGTTAAAACGCACCATGATTTTTCTGAAGAATTTACATTCACGACCAATTATCTTTTCATGTTTTTACAATAGTTTTCAATTTGCTGTAGATGTAATTTTTTCATCAGTATTTATAAAGCCATAAAGTCCCAACTTGATAGCTTTATGCTATCAATTTATGCTGTAGTTTAAGCTCAAAGAGAGCTAACGTTTCACAAATAATTTCCAAATAACAAGACATCACTGAATTAGGAAAAATTCTTAAACCATGTGGCACAGACAGCTTATTATTTTAAAGTTTTCTTCTTTCTTTATTAAAAAGTAAATAAAAATACAAACACATAAAAAATGTATTTGTTTTAAAATCAACCATAGGAATGTTCTGGATTTTTCCCTGTAGTGGTACCCACACATTGACTCCCAGTCACATTCTGAATTGACACTTTGTGCAGACATTTACTGTCCAAAGGGACTCATAATTTTAGAGCCTCCAAGTTAGTCCAGTAAAAGAAAATATAAGATGCTATCACTGAGTATGTGATCAATAATTGCACCAGGAGCACAGCTCTGTTAGCCATGACTGCAAGCCCGTGTGAGACTACAGGGAGGCAGTGTCTAATCAATCATTTGTGCTAACCAGGGACACAGCTCCTGCCAGGAGACACCACTGGCTGCTCCAATTAATGCCCAGGGATTACAAGGAAACTGCAGACTTCCAATGATGTGTGGCTGGTTTCGTGTGAAAGACATTTATTTATTTGTTTTACTTAGTTCTTTCCTTCGAATCATTGAAAAAATTATTTTCTTAGGCTGTTGTAGCTTGTCCAGGAGCAACTTTATAAAACCATGACAAGAAATTATACTAAAAATTTTGGCAAAGGAGCAAGATGCAAAGAGAAAATGAAAGAAACATTAGGAAAGGAACTCAGGATATATGAAAATTAAGCAATTGAGCAATTCAGTGTACAGTTGAGTTGTTGATTACTTGAATACAAGGAAACAGAAAAAAAATAGTTTTAGGAATAAACTAGACACGGAATTACTGGAAACAAAATGGAAACCAAAATAAAGAAGAGGAAAGAATTGAGCAGTGAGGCAAAATTGCTATCAATAAGGTGGGGGTACAAAGGACAAGATGATAAAACAGGTAAAGCAACATGAAAACTAATGGGAAAGAGCAGCTTAATGTGGGACTACTCAGCTGTCCAATGAAAGCACTGCAGCATTTGTCCAATTACAACAAGCTGTTGACACCTGCAAATTAAAGTGCACAAACAGGCTGCAATATATCAAACTGAAAGGGCTCCTGGGAAAGGGACAGTGAATAGAAACCTGAGAGACCTACACTAAAATACATATTTGGCCATCATCTTCCTATAAGATATAAAAAAATGGAAATATAAAACCTCCTACCTTGTTGTGAGGATAAAACTCATTAATTATCATCAAGTGCTCACACATTACATGGAACACTGGGGGGGAGGGGGAAATAAGCAAGCAGAAAATAATTGCTGTTGTAAGAAAAAGAGTACAAAAGGTCTATTACTGATTGATGGACTACAGGGTTACAAATTGATCATTTTATTTGAGAGACTGAGAAATCCAAAGGCCAGAGAATGATTTGCCTTCATGTGCTTCTTTATTTATTTTATTTTTTTAAGTACAAACAAGTCCAGTCATTAGATTGGAAAAGGCCAATATAGACAGCAGATTAAAAATGAGAGAAGGATCTCCTGAATGTGTTATGGGAATGGGAAGAAGGAAAGGAAAGTGTCCTGCAGCACATAAACGTACACCAGAAGCATACACAGAATTTAAGGGGACTGCTCTTCTGAAAAGGCTTTAATATTCAAAGGATGAGTGGAGACAAAAACTGGCAGGCAAGACCTGTGAGATTGATTTCTTCTGATTCTTTAGCATCCATTAAGTTAAGATCTAAAAGGATCTGTTACAGGGACCTGTTCACAGAGAAACACACACCTAGAAATGATGCAGTTCAGATAACCTCAGACATCTGTCTCAAAACAAACTGAACAGCTCCCTAGAGATACCCACAGTGATTAGTTTAGATGTCTAATTTTAATAAATTAATTTCTGCTACTAATTATTCTTGATTGTACTCAAAGATAAATATAATATCATTTCCTGTGAATAAATGAAGGCTTTCAGCATGGAAGAGGAAAAAAGTGTGGACTTGTTAGACACAGAAAAGAATAGATTGCAAACACAGTTTTACTAACCAGTGCTTCAGAGATTATTCTATTAAAATTTCTAAATATATTAAGAAAAAAGCTGTCTAAAGCATTTTTTTCCAGGCAGGACAAGGGAAGAACCTGTGGTATTTACATACACAGTTGAGATCTAGATTAAGGTCTTCTCAAAAAAAAATCACTATCAGATCACTGACCATTGTATCCTTATTACTTCTCAACAATAAACATTATTATAAACTTCATTCTAATAAATGTTCAGAAAGACATAAAAAAGAAATAAAACTGAAACAGAAATAAAACAGTATAACTGGTCTAACAAACTTTGTTTGTTTTGGCTTGTGTGTGTACTTTTTTATTGAAGGGAAATAAATGTCCTGAAGAAAATAAAATATAAATATAAAAACCAAAGACTAAACTCTGAAATAGTATTTCCTTTCCTGCCTTGCCTAACAGATTTGTATTTTGGTTGTAAAAGTAGCAATCTGAAGACCTGTCCTAGTACTATTTAATCATAACAGACACGCCACAGTTTTTACTTCACACCACAATCTACCATTACTATCTGGTATATTGAGATTAAAAATTCAATATTTCAGCTTTGTATTTCTGTTTCCAGAGAAGATTAGCACCTGCCATCCAGTGAACTGAATGAGAACAGAATAATATATCTCAAAATTAGGTTACTTCTAATGAATTTTACTTCAATCATACAAACTTTAAAACTCAGGACAGTAGTTTGTGGTATCTGAAATGAAGTACTCATAACTCTATATAACCTTATAAAATAGTTCTGCTTGACATGATCTATGTACCTTCTTTAATTGCCTTACAGGAGAAGCATCCATTAAATAGTGATGCCATCAATCTCTAAAGTATACTTGATTAAAAAGTGCAAATGAAGCATGCTGGCAATTCTGATTAATACATTTACAACATTTTTCTGTAGTCTTCTAAATTAAATCTATAATGAAGACAAGCAGTTGTATTATCTCCAGTGAAGGTGAGGATAGTTTGTATTGTCTCCAGAACACATAAAGATTTTTAATAGTTAATGTTAGATAGGAGATTTCAACCTTTTTAAAGTAAGAGTTTTAGTAAACCTGGAATTGAAGTATCTTACTTTTAGTCTAAATCTTGTGATTGGATTTTCAGTTTTCACAAATCTTATTACAGTCACATAAATTATCACAATGTGAATGAAAGCAATTATTCAGTAACATTTCACATCTTTTCCTCCTCATGCAAAAGATTTATTACAAAGAATACAGAAAAACACCACATGATCTTGGAAAATAAGGCCAGAAAATGATTCCTTCAAAGTGAACTGAATTATTTACATTTATCATTTTGATTCTCCAATCCTAGAATTATGATTTTATTACATTTTTAAAAAGTGAATTATACTGCTGTCAGGATCTTCATTGTCCCAGCACATTTTCTGCCTGACCAGTAATTCAAACTGTATGAAAGGAGACAGACTTTGAGAATTAAAACATAAAATATTGTCTGGCTCTTGAGGAAACTTTTAAAGACATTTTTAAGTTTCTTGCATTTTTGCTTCTGCCCAATCTTTAAATGATATTCTTAAAGTTTCATTAATGTTTTCATTCCCCTAATTTTCTGAGATTACAGGCAAGGAAATAAAATGAAACATATTACTTACATCATTCTGATCGTCTTTTGCATTGTAATAGATTATATCATTATTCTGTAAGAGAAAGAAAAGTAATTCTGTTAGTTTGAAATGAGAGAATAAATTTAAATAGCAATAATCTCTACTGCAAGATACATTTTTGAACTAAACCACCAGTTCTTTATGTATTCTCTTTGAAACATGACAAACTCTGATCTTTGCTTGCTCTCTGTTGCATGCGCAATTTCCCATGCTCGTGCTAAACTTCATTGATTAAATGCTCATTCCATGGGAGGCTGCATAAGTCACTCAAAACACAGCTAGAAAAGTGCAGATAACATTGGACAAACTCCAGAGCTCATAAAAGGCTTCCATGAGCTGTGTCTGTCACAGAAATGTGACTTTACTGTGCAATTAGGGGATTTATGCACCGTGGCATCCAGCAGATACAGCCAGGGACGGCCTTTGCTAAGTGGGGTAAGTGCTTGCTGCACACACGTTTATTGTTTTATTCACCTCCCACTGCGAAAATAAATCTGTGAAAATACATCACAGCAGAGCCTGGCTGTTGGAGTGTGCAGCAGATCCTGCCAGCTCTGTGGAAACTCTGTACCACGTAATTCAAGTAAAGCATAGAAGGAGAAGATTGCTCGTTCCCATTCTAAAATCAGTCAGAAATTCCATTCAGTGCTAGCTTCTACAGTTTGCTGAAAACTGGGGTACATCCTATGCAATACAGGTTCTTGTGTTTTCTTTTTTTTTTTCCATGTTTAAATGTAACTGAACCATTTAAAAGCCTTGAAGATTTAGGTTCACTGGAGTAGTTTTCCACGAAATAAAGTGCTGCAATGTGCCCAAAGTTTTTTGAATAAAAAAGCTTTTAAGTGCATTTCTGTATGAAATAGAGACATGCACGAACACAGTCTTTTTAATTACCCTTACTGATTTTGAATAACTAAAGAAAACAAGAGGTTAAATTTTTTCATATCCAGCAGTGTGTTTAAAATAAGTGATTGCTATTGACCTCCAAAAATTCTTATTTTTTCAGCTCTATTTATGGTAATACCTTTTATGTATCTAAAAAGTTGAACACACAACAAAGTGTTTTCTTTTATAAATACCAACAGGAAAGAATGCTTTCAGTAATCATTTTTCAAGTGGACAAGCCAACAACAATTTTTACTTTCACTAAAAAAGTATGGCATGTATTACAAAGTAATGCAGTTCATCTTTAAAAATGATCATTTTACTCACTCCATAAATAATGACATCATTTATTTTCCTTTGCGACCTTTTAGAAAGTCAAACATGAAATATATTACAGATGAGCTAAATGCCACTTTGAGGGAAGTGCTATTAACACGAATTCATCCTTTTCCCTCAAAATGAACTTTTCCACTTTTCCATCAAGACACTTTTCTATCCATAGGTCAGTTGGTTATCTGTATCTGGATATAAAAGCCAGACCTCCAGGCATTACAGACACAGGAAGAAATCCTTTTCATCATTAAAGACTAAAGCTAATTGTTTATTCACTTGATTGTTGTAAGGAAAAGACCATATAATGCTTGTGGAAGCCTTTGAGTAAGTCAGAAGAGGCAAAGGTTCCATTTCCTTGGTTCTTCTTCGCTTTGTAAACAACTATGTACAAAATAAAAGTTCTGTAAATAAAGTGATTGGTTCAAAAGCCCCTCTGATTCTTTAGCAGGCAACATTTGAAGCTGCAAAGGATGCAGCCACAAATATTAACACAAGTGTTTTCATCACATGGTGATCTGTTTAGTTAAAAAAAAATTAAAATTGTACATTTTGTTCACCACAACTCTTGATATCAGGTTGTATTAGAGCAGTTCCTATGCAATCTCATCCCTAGAAGGTTTTGCCCAGGAAAAATGGGAGCAGGAAAAGCAAAATAAAAAGCAAAAAACTGTATTGTTTTTGTTGACAGCTTTTGTTTTTAAAATGAACATTTTCAGAAAATACAATTTCTATTAGGCCCTCTATTGTGTTGACTCTCAACTAGACATGAGTTTATTTCCTGAGTTCGTCTCCACTGCTCTTGTTTATCCTACTATCAAATCATTATTGTATAGGATTTTGAACACTGTCATCACCAGACACAATTCTCTTGATGCACTTCAAAGAAATACCTCTTTATTTTCCTTGTCTTTTATATTTTCATTTATTTGTTTAAATTTTTCAAAGCTGCCACAGCTTTACTATTTATCTCCACTGGACTGAACAGCATTTTTTAAATCTCCTTTTAGAATAACATTTCAGGAACATGATATATTTACAAGTTAATGAAAATAAACACTTCCTGCCCAAACGACTTAGATATTTTTGTAAGGTTATTCATATCTTGTTGTCCATTACCCTGCCTGGAGATATTACCTATATAATGAATAAACTGACACTGACATTGGGCATATCTCACTACTCTTAATATAGAAAATATGAGATACCCAGTGCTACAACACACTGAATGCAGTATGGTTCACAAATTAGATTCATGGATCACTCAGATCTTTAGAGGACAATTTTTCATCATTTAACCACTTCCAGCTGGCAAGAACAAATTGCTTTGTTGCTGGCTCTCAAGCAAGTAGTTTAGTTATTTATTAACTGCTTGACACAATGAATTTGAATCTTCCCACTGCTGCACACTTTTGGCACCAAGTAATACTGCAAACTTGGTCAGCAAACTGTAGAGTGTAAATAGCCTAAATTTTACTTTTGTTCTTTATCCAGTAATTCTGTGCAAAAGAGGGGTAAAAGACTCACTATTACTTCTGTTCACCAAAGAAGGGATTTGGTAAGGCAGTCCTGAAGCTGAACTTTTATAAAAGAATGACTTTGGAAGACCATATGCATATAGGAAAAACTGTAGTGTACGATCAATATATGATTTTATGGTTTTCACCATCTTTAATTCTCCTTTCAAAGCAAAACTTTTTAGTATCTGCAAAAAACATCAGGAAAGCCATATAAAAAATACATTAAGGACCAGGTCATAAATGCTTTATTTTTGACTCTCACTATTTTCTTTTCTTTCCTAATCTTGTTTTTTCTTCCATGCTTTCATAGATAGCATTGTCTGTTGAAGCGAGATTATTCCACTGTCTTTAAATTGCTTTTCATTTCAATAGTTTTCTGTTTTCCAGATCATGGTATAAAATAATTCAAATGAGAAACATTACATATTAGTTGCTATCAATAAATTCTTAAATTTCAGCACACAGAATCTGAAGTTGATGGTCTCTATAATCTGTGTCTAGAGAAGAAAAGTGTGGGAAAACATTGGCTTTCAGAAAACCTGCAGATGAAATTTGAGCTCACACCAACACTAACTTACACTCATATTTTGCTTCTCTACAGAGCAAGTTCACAGACAGTCAATTGATTCAACACATAAATGCCAAGGTTCAGCTCAGGATTACATGAATGAAGCTGTAGTTGGCTTTTCATCTCAGGAAACAATGCTATTTTCAATCTAGTTCTTTCAAGAACAACAAGGGATTATATTGCAACAAGACATATGGACACTTAAGAGAAATATGTATTGCAAAAATTGTAATAGTATATCTGTGCAATTTTGCTGGTAGGAAATCTACATCCTCCTTTACAAAGTGCCAAAAAGAAAGCTCCAGGTCATTGCTGCCATGTAGTGGAGTCTACAGGAACCCCTCCTCTCCAAATCCTAAGCAAGAATTCCAAGAACTTCACACGCAGTTTGTGGGCCACCAAGCAGTCTAAAGATTCATTTTTGAAGTCTTTTTCAACAGACATTCAATGCAGTCTGTTCAGAAATGCTAATTTCACTGAAGCTGTGGTTAAAATTATATAAAACCTCAGATCAATCTGTGGGCTTCCTAAAAACCTTATAGGACCCAGAGCCTGTGATGCAGCCTAAAATGGTGTTAGACCTACAGGGGAGATTGGCTTGAAGTCAATTCTAGAACTTTATGAGACTCTATAATGAACCACAAGAAAATAAATAAATTATATATTTTTTTTAAAAAAGGGGGAGAGGGAAAAAGGTTTGCTGCAGCTTTTCCTATTGTAAGAAATTAATATAATGTATTAATTTTGAAATATATCACAGTTATTCTTTTTTTCCTCAAAAGCTGAACCTCCAGAATTGTAGGTAAAATGTTAAAGAAAAAAAAATTACACTTTTAGCTATTAGAGAGACACTAGAAAATCATTAACTCCCTCATAAAAGAAAACAAGAGCTTTAGTTAAAGATTTCCACAACTCAAAGATTTTCTTTAGCAAACCCCTGGAAGTAAACTTCAAATTATTGTATCAGATTCTATTGCAAATACAGATTACAGCATAAATATATGTTTTAAAATCTGAAATTACAACCAAATATGTTTATTTGGATTTTGTTTTAAAACAGGATACTTCCCATGACTTATAAGTATTTTACCCAAGAAGTTCTAAAGCACTCAAAGTGAGTCAATGTAAAAAAGCTGCTCTAAATTGCAGCTAATCTGCAAATAATGAGGATTCTTTTAATTTGCAGGTAAGAAGTAGAGAAAGAAATAAAATCAGGGAGAAACCAAACCATACAGCAAATAAAAGTCTGATCTTGACTCTTCAATTTTTTAAAAAAAGGTCTTAGAATTACAGATAGAAATTTGGTCAACATTTTAAAATCATATTAGCTCCACACACTTGGTAAAGACATTCACATTAGTGAAAACCTGGGAGTCCTTTTGTTTAGCATAAAGCAATAAAAATATTAATAATACTGGTTCATTTCATTCTTTAGGCAGACCAAAGAAAATTATTGTAAAGGCCTACAAATGCTAAAAAAACATTCCATTAAGTGTTGGTGAAACATCCATTTTAATAAAAAAAAAATAAATTCATTGTATCCCCTTGGATTAAAACGTGTGTTTAAAAAGTTCACTCTAATACCTTTGGGGTAATAAAGGTTTAAACCCATCCTCACAAATTCCATGAAAAATAACCCAGCAGTTTTAGTTTAATCCCTTACACAGTCTGACATGCAGTTTAAAGCACAATAGACACCTCAGAAAAGAAAGCTAAATATGTCCTACCACACATAAAAAATTACATCTGTTTGCAAAGAGGAAAATGTCAGGGAATAAAAGCCTGCAAACAGGAAAAAAAAAAGAATGTCAACTACTACTATTTCTTTTGTTACAGCTTTGTGATTTTACATAAAATTACATGTAAAATAAGGAGGTTAGTTGCTAAGAACTTCTTTTTTGTCTTCAGTATCCATATGTAAAAATATTGATTTATCACTTGTCCTTAAAGTGAACAAAATTTCAGGAAATTCAGTAAACCAGTTGCAATTATAATTACAGTGTATGCATGCAATTAAAGTGCCTAAATATGGGCTGTAAGAAATTTTAAATTCATTTAAAACATGAAAACTGGACATAGAATCAAGATATTTTAAAAATAAAATCATTAAAATAAAAACAAAACTGTGAAATAATAATTGATCAAGAAATATGTCATTATATTACCCAAAATACAGACAAATGAGTCACTCGAGTTAGACATTTTTCCCCCAAACTTGATTTGATTAAATAACTGCTTGGTCAGAATATTAAATTTCATACACTAATTAAAACCTTCCAGGTCTGCACCATAATTTATGACAAGCCTTTTTCATCAGATTTGTGTAAAGGACTTTTCTCAAGATTCCACTGAGACTAATAACTGAAATGAAAAGATGAAGGTGAAGATTACAGGAAATAACATAAAGGAACATAAAAGGGGCTGCACAGTCTTTGTCATAGAATATTCTTTCTTTTAAATGGTGAGAAAGATCAATTTTCCAGCATTCATTTACAGGTAATTCCTTCAGTGAAATTATCAATCTAGAAACTTTCAAAATTTTCTGACAGTTTTCATGAGGGGGTCACTTGACCATTCACAGATGCATCAGAGTGATAAATAAATCATAATTTATCAATCACCAGCATGCTCAACAGCAGGACTAAAACATACAAGCCTCATTTAAAAAGATGTTAGGTAAGTGTAATGCACACATACAGAATCCAGATAGAATACACTATAAGAAAGATATTCTTACAGGTCCTTTCCATGGATTCTGAGGATTTTTGATCTGAGATTGGATCCACAGATTGCAGCGTTGATGGTGGCCAGATTTTAGGCATCTGAGTCAAAAACTGAGATCTTGAAAGAGTGCACTGAAGTCTAAACATGGAAGAAACTTTTGAAATATCTGAGATTCCACCATAAATATTCTCTAGGTATGCCACATTACATGGCTGGGCTCTGCCAGCCACCAGTGCTGTGACCAGGACAGGTCTCAGAATCTCTCTGAGCAGAGGTGGAGCTGTCACCCCTCTGCTCAGGGTCCCCTCAATGGCTTGACCTCTACAGTGACACATTCCTTGTGCCCTTCTGCTCACTGTGACAGTATCTGATTACCTGCTGAATTTAACCACGCTTGATTTAATTTGTCCTGTGCAAATTATAATTAGCAAAGCTGAGTAAGAAGGTTTGTTTTTCTTTGTATCATATTCAAATCTCAGGGGGAAACCCTCCTAGTTTTCACAGGACACAAGGAGTAGGATGGTTTTTTTTCTTTGCCTCAGTGTCCATATTATGCTACATTATACATTCACTTCAAAAAAAGGGAAGCAGGGAAGAGCACTAAGGTGTACCTGCATAAGCTCAAAAAGGATAACAAATATTAGAAAGAGTACTTATGTCCTCAGATCCCTAGAATTCATCACATAAATGGTAAAAAAAAATAGGCAAAACCTCTCCATGTCAAAAATTTTCCATAATTTTAAGGTATTTTTCACTGCAAGAATAACTGTTAGACACTGCCATTGGACTTCTTAAGCTGCCAGGACGATACTTAACTTCATTTAAAAAATAGTTAAGAATACATTTCAAGTACTAATTGAACTTTGACATAGAATTAAAATCAAAAGTTGTTGAATGTGTGATGTTAAATGTAATAGAGCCCAAAAGATGAGAAATTCAAGTCAGACAAACACACACCCAAATCAAAATCTACAGGGATGTCTGTTCTGAAAGAATACAACATACTCCACAAAAAACTTCTGCAGAAAGACATCCTCTGGCTCAATGGCCTGCAGTGAAACTCCAGCCTTTGTTGGACATGCAATTGTTATATAATTGTTAATATAAAAATGGAATTTTGGCAATTTGCCTACTGGTAAGTATAGTCTATTTTTTTAATGAATTGTTTTTATTTTGGGGACTTATTAAATTTACTTCAATTTTTTAGTGCAACTGATAAACTAAGGAAATTAAATGTGGCAAACAATTAAGCACTTTGCTGGTTGTAAAGCATCAAAGGCCAAATACTTCATGCAGGAATGAAAAATTTAGTGACTGAAAATTTGAAGTTGCAAAACCACATTGATTTTGTTCTTTGGTACAGTTGCCTATATCACAGACAGACTCCTTTTAGTTAATCAAGCTGAAAAATTATTCTCAAGAATGGTAATTTGATCCATAGTAAAACCTAGGATTTTATGTACTTGCACGTGTGACAAATGACCAAGAAAGAAAATCATAAGGGAGACTCTTTTGGAGCTACCAAACTTAAAGAATCAGCTTTAAATTTAATTTAAAGAACTAGCTACCTATATAAAAAGATAGGAATAACCATCCTCTTCATTCTTCCTCCAGTACTCTAAGCCAAAAACAAGAGAGACTGAGAAACAAAAGCATTTCAAATCCATTTTAATTTTGGTAAATAAATTCTTCCAAAAGGTCCAGGAAACTGCTAATTTTCTCATCACAATAGCTTCCTCAAAGTATAAGCAATTTCTTTTAATAAGGCTAAATGTAACTGATTACAAAGCAGATTTCCAGGTGGGAAAATGAAATTAATTTGTTAGCAGCTAATTAACCTCTATATCACACTATCTGATCAGTTTAATTAAAGCAGCAAAGTATGTTTACTATAATTTATTCAGCATTACTTTCAGTTGATGAAAGAATATAAAATAATTTTTTTGAAAATTGTCTATACTAATTGCCTATTTTTTATATTGTAAATAGTGCAAATTTAGAGTACAGGAGCCTAGTTAAACACCTTGGACATAAATTTCCTTTGGATTCACAAGAAATTGGCATTCTGAATTCACATCTGTGTAGGTGCTGGGATGCAATGAACCACTTCCACTATCATAACTGAATATAGAAAATATGCCAGTCCTTCAAGTCCAACAAATCTTCAAAAGCCTTTGAGAAAATTATTTTCTACAAAGCAAGAGGCAAACATTTAGTAGAATTTGTTCCCCCCAAAAAATGTGTGTGCATTTGTTACATTTCTTCTGTGTTCTATCCACTACAACCAACAATTAAGACCATGTTTAGCAATGCTGCAATCAGTTGTTACAAAAAGGAATAACATTTTAGGCATATGACACTACAATGGAGTAAAAACTCAAGGGTAGCTTCTTGGGGATCCATGACAGTGGCTGAAGTGTGTATAATTCAGGGTTATCTTCACAAAAAAAAAAAAAAAAAAAAAAAAACCAAAAAATTGTGTTTTACAAGAAATGCATCACACAAAAAGTCACTGTAACTAAATGCTAAGCAATAGTACAGACAAAACATAAATGTATTTTAAGAATCTCATTGGAATAGTAAAATGCCAAAATTTTCCACAACTTTCCTTAAATTGCAACAGCAGAGAGCCTTATACAGCTTTTTATTTACTCTTTCATCTACATGTAAAAACTAAATTTATAAGAAGATTTTAGGATACTTCTATGGGGTATTATGATACTGTGCACCACAGGAAAAATGAATTTTCATATATAAATTATGGAAGTATGATTCAAAATTTGAATCACGTTTTACAATGCTGACACTGACTTGTAATTTTAATGATCTCTAAAGTTTTTAAAAGCACTGATTTCTTTTCCTGTCTGGACCAATTCTTCACTGAGTTTATTCAATCACCCAAAATGTGTTCTTCAACCCCAGAGGGCTATAACATACCAAAAAATAATTTTAAAAATCCTCAAAACAATTGCTGTAACTCATCTTACACAATTTTCATGAAAATTAGGAAAAAAACTCAACCAAATATCTCCATTTCCTCCTAAATTGAAAAGTGAAAAGTGCCCTTACAAAAAGTAACAAAGTTCAAAACATGTCAGGCTGTGTTTTCTTTTCAAATTGCTTTGGCTTACCCGTGTAACAAATGCCTGGCATATTGATTGTTGATTTTTTTATGGGTCTCTTATAAAGACAAATCTTTCTTAAGACTTTAATCTAAAGCGTCTCTGATGTCTTAAAAAGAAAGCAGCTCCGGACAGCAATTCCCAGGTTCTAAGAATTATCCCAAGCTCACCTAATTAACAAAGAACAGAAGGAATCATAATTTAATTATTCAGCTTTGGCAGCTGTTTTATGCATGTCTTGCACTCAATCACTGCAATAAAGCAAAGATTCAGGAGCACACCTTATTTCAGAAGTAGCTCAGTAGCATGAGACAAGCCAGCAGCGGGAAAATATTCCTTTTACTATTTAGTATGAAATGATGAAAACTTTTCTAGTTAATCACTACAAGTAAAAGGTTCATATAAAAAAATAGAACAAAGTTATTTTTCCTCTTAATTATTGATGTTACATTGGTATGCTGGAAGTCATGCAGAAGAGAAATAGGATTTAAGAGTTCTATCAATATCTTGCTGTTATGTTTCTCATTCTTCATCTTAACAACAGCACTAAATGAAAAGGGGTTTGTGTTTCCGCCCATGGATCACAACAGGGGTTTTCATTCATCAGATATTTGATGTTTATGCCAAAAATTGCAAAGAAATACAAAGAAATCTTTGAAAGCCAGACTGATGGCTGCTGGCTGTCAGTGGGATGGGAACAGCAGTCTTTCCTGGGGAACAATCCTGGGCTTTACAACTCAGAGAAGGAAACATCTAGTTATGGATTTGCACATCCTTCTAGTTCAACAACTGCACACAATTCAAAAAATATTTTAAGCTTTTTATAAATGAATCTTATTCTAGGCAGAGACTTACTAAGTTTATAGCATTTTAGCATTTCCATCAAAGTCTATGGTGACACATATAAGTTTGGGCCCTTACACTGTATTGCTCACTTTCAAATTCTCATATAAATCAGCACTTTGAAATTCATCTCTTTTTTTTAAAATTCAGGGTGGACAGATACATCACAGAAGTGTGAAGACGTGAAGAAAGAGACAATGTGAGAAAACCTGAACAAGCAAAATAGCTCTCTCTTGTTAAAATAAAAAATGAAATGAAGGCAGGTATTTGTTAAGAAAGACAGAAAAGTTCCTGCAAACCTAACCAAGGCTACTGAAAAAAGAGCTTAGCACTGGAAGATCACAGTGAAAAAGAGAGAATGAAGTAAATTGCAAAGTATGTATTAAACTGACTTTAGTTTGAAGAAATGCATCATTTTGTTCCCTGAAATTTATGCTGAGTTGTTTAAAACTCTCTCAGCTCAGCTCTCCACAGCACCTGCGCGAGGGCGTACGCGGCCCTATGTCCGGCTAGCAGAAGCGGTACGATGGCCGACGCCCCTAGAATCTTCCTCCTAGGGTGCTGAGGTTGAGACTCCAACCCCCGGGGAGCGCTGCCCCTATAACGGGGCCTGCTACTACCCGCGTAGCGTAGCGTCCAGAGGATCACTGTAAATCCAATTCCGCAGGGTCCGGTCAGTGGTCAGCGGTCAGTTGTCCACCTTTCAGGCCCCACATTGGGCGCCACGCTGCGCGAGGGCCCTGTGTCCGGCTAGCAGAAGGGGTACGATGGCCGACGCCCCTACGCATCGGAAGCCAACCCCCCTTGGCGTCGTGGCCTTGGGCTGGGCTGGATCGCGGACTTGGACTCACGCTGGACGGGACGAATGAGGAGGTGACCACTTGCTGAGGGTTAACGTCGGTTTATTGAGGTGCCAACAGGTGGAAGAACCAAGCAGCAGATGGCACCCAACAGATGGAAATGCCCACAGCAAATGGCCCCGATCAGGAGGAGAGATAAGGTCTTAAAGGGAAGGGGTGGAGAAGGGAGGGAAACCCAGCTAACCAATGGGAAAACAGGTGGGGAGGTACATGACATAACTGACAAGAGAATGTATCCAATAAACATGAAGTAAAGGAGGGACCCTGGGACACCAGCCAACCACAACCCCCAGTGAAAAGAAAGTTCTCGAAAGCAGGGAGGAGTGGGGGTGATTGACTGGGCCCAGGGAGGAGGGAAAACTAACTTATAAGGTAGGATAGGGGAGGGGAAGTTACATAACTTAAGTGATAGACAGCCATAGGGGAAGGTAGCCATAGCAACATAACTGTAAAAAGCTCTGTGGCGGGAAAACTGGAGAGGAGGGAACCATTTATAAAGAACAATAGGGGGAACATACATAAAATGGGGGAGCAAACTGCGAAACTTAAAAACACACCACAACAAGCACCACCCCACAGTACTACAGAAGTGTGAGATGAGATTGCAGAAAGCACCAGAGAGAGAAACTACAAGTGTTTATAAAGGGATTTGGGAAACTCAGGCTGATGGGGAATGAAGAAGGAATGCTGCAAAGTGTCTTGTCAAGGATGGTGTGATGTGCTCACCCACAGAAGACATAGCAATGAAAACTGGAGAGAAGGGCAGAGACTTTTGCAGCAAAGCTGTCATTCCAAACTGCTGCCATCAATGACCCCTTTGATAACAGCCAAAACTTCCTGGGCCTCTTTTCCCTTCCCTTCCCTTCCCTTCCCTTCCCTTCCCTTCCCTTCCCTTCCCTTCCCTTCCCTTCCCTTCCCTTCCCTTCCCTTCCCTTCCCTTCCCTTCCCTCTTCTCATTTTACAAAATTCATGTTAAAAACTTTGCAATCCACCTTGCTAGAGATTGTTTTCTTTTGGTTTTACTTTAGGAAGTTTACTGAACGGGATGGGCTGACAACTCTTACAGCTCCAGAAAACTGTATAAGAAAACATCCTAAATTAGCCCCTCTTTGCCTAGAAAAGTCCTTCAAAATTATTTCAGCAGTTGATGTTGAACTAGTTGATGTTGAACCCCACTCTCCTGATGAGAGCAGCACAGGCTGTGTGTTATGAGCTGGAAATCACAGACCATGGATTCCTGCACAGAGTGAGTATTAGCCAACTGTACCAATTGACCCCAAGGGCTAGGATTTCTTTTTTGTAGTAAGCCACTGTTCACACTAAATGTGAAATATTCCTGGGGTTTAAAACATGAAAGAAGTAAAATTTCAAACGTATGAGCACATAATAGTTTAACCATTTGAGCTACTCAAAGTATCTGAGCCCACCAGAGTCAGTCCTTTGTAGACCTCCAAAGGACTCAGCTAAAAGTGTGTTCCTGTTCATAGACATAAATACACAAACACATTAGATGATCTCTTTGAGAGATATTATATATCTCTCAAACATAAATATAATTACATGAGGAAGTATAAACACAGAGGAAAATTTATACAATTGATATCTGCATATAAACAACCCCTACCCACTTAAATAGGCCTGCCACAATCAAAATTTGTCTGAATCTCAAAATATCACCTAAATTTTGTTTGTGAACACTGAGCAATAGGGAAAAGCATATCTAGTACCTCAGATATCTGTAAGCTTTAATTCATTATCTAAAAGCAATAAAGACTATTTTGTCTGTTTCATATTAAAACATTTAAAGCTCTTGAAAATATAGTATTTTAGAGTGCATGCAGACATAAAACAATTTCATTAATTCAATTGTATTTATCTTAACATTTTCTTATCAGTATAGAAATTACATGAGGAGTTGAATTACTTAAGTGCATCCTATTCTTGACAAACATACACAAGTTCAATTAGACAGATGGATTTGCACTGCTCTACTCTTACTAGCACCTGTAAACACTTCAGAGAATTAGTACAATTTCAGTATTATAATTTCAGTAAAGCCTACTGATGTTAAAGGAAGTCCTGACCTGTCCATATCATAGTTATTTTTCAAAAAAATCATCATTCATAGTTCACAATATTGTAATATAGTGAATATAACTATAGTTCATAATATTGTAAATATTTTCACAGAAATTGTGGGATATTTTCCCTACTGCTGTTAGTTGAATGTCTGAAGAACTTACTAGACTTCTGGATTTTGCCTTCCAATTTTCAAGGTTAATTTATCTATAACTGTTAAGTATCTATTGCTGCAAATAAAACTTATTTTATCTTGAACAATATTTCCTCTTGGTGCTTGTTCTTGACACAGGATGCATACTGATGTGTAACCATGGGACTTTTTAGGATAGACCATGCTTTATTCTTCAAAGAGAATATGATGTATGTGTTTCAAAATAAAACCCAGATCACTCTGCTTTCATCCAAGCTGTGGTTATTACATCTGTCCCCAAGACACCTAAGCAATGTCCAAACACATCCTGTGGTCCAGCATGCACCAGGAACCCTTCTCAACTCATCTGGCAGGTCTCTAGGAGGTAACACCCTGTCTGGCTTTCTGCATCCCTCCAACATCACCACAGCAGGTTTTATATGCTCACATACTCTTACATGTCCTGATTTAATTAATGTAGACCCAAAACATTAGAGAGAGACTGGAAGTATTTGGAATTAAATCACCCATTTGGTGTCATCCCCATATATTAAGGAAAGTAAGTAAACCACCAGCAGAGGAAATGGCAGCCATCACTTGGGATTAACAAACATATTAATGACATGGGTTTGAAAAAAAACTTCAGTCTTAATCCAGCTTTTCGGGTATTTTGCTGGTATTTCTTACCACAAATGAAAATAAACCAAACCATCCTTTTCTGCACCAACACAGCTCTAACAGAAAATATCTGCAAATACTGGTAAAATAAAACTGAAATATTCTATCTGAAAGCTGGAGAAGTACTATGGCAAAACTTCTATGATAATTTAGAATATTTTAAGTCTAAGGGTGATTTAAACTATGATGCCCATAGGAAATTAGATAAAACTTGCCTATATGGAGCATATTCGTCTGGTAGAAAACTTTTGCTGGAAGTTTTCTTTAAACTTTTATGTAGGAAAAAAATCTCACAGACAAAGCACAAGAAGTTTTATGAGGTGAAAACACCAGAATTTTGTGCAAGCACAGAAAAATATCAACTGAGCCAACCTTCTCAGTTTTACTGTACTCCTGTGTAACTCTTAAGAAATGCAAAACTGAAGTTACCCTCCTGAGAGGTGGTAATGCCCAAAGGAATAAGACAATCCTACCTGAGTTAATAATTCATCAGGGATTATTCATCCATTTTTAAATGTGAGGATCTGGTCTGATCATTTTTATAGTTATTCTCACATTTTCAAGAAAGCTACAATTCACAGTATTTCAGTGCAATATAATTTGTGACTAACAAATGGGAAAATTAAAACAGAATGGTAGTGTGTTCTATAAACTCATCAATCACAAACATACAGATGACCCAGACTTCTTCAGACTTGCTAAATCCTAATGCCCCTTCAATGAGACCTAGACTTTGTGCATTTATTTAAAGAGTTCTAATGTGCTCATAGCAAGAATAACTGGAAAAAAAACAAAGCAAATGCTTAACAAATGCTTAATTTCTGGTCAAATAAGGTAGAATTTTTAAGCATTTCTTTGCATGATGTTAGCACAGGTTAGGATATTGCTAATTTTGAAGAATTTCTCTGCTCTGTGTTATGCACATCTCTTGCTTTGTGGCCAAGTCTACAAGAAATATCTGACACTATTTCAATCACACATCAGCATTTGCAGGACATAAAAGAGACACTTTCACCTTTTGTTTAAATTCTACTGAGAATTACACTATACTCAGGAGATGGAAAGCTCAGAATTCCCAAATCCCTCAAGCAAAATGCCGCTCTTAATAATAGGATTGTCTTGCACTCCCAGAGCAATTGATAGTCTATGTAAAATGAAATAGCTATCAAAGTTTCTACAGTATTGCAACTGCAAAAAGAGTGCAGACATCAAACATTTTCTGTTCACATCTGCTGCACAAGCCTCTTTTCAAGGAACAGAGCTTCTTGGGAGTGTAGAGGTCTGCAAACTTTTCAATATGGAAACTTTCCAACTCTGCTCTTAGGTCCTTCTCTAAAGGTAATGAGCTTGGGCAAAGATAAGCTGAATTTTTATTTGGCATCTTACAGGAATCCTAGGACATAAGAAAAAAAGTAAAATATCAAGCCTGCATGACACCACTGGTTTTGTCATTTGAAAAAAAAAAAAAGTAAATGGAGTTAAGAAACCCACAAATATCTCCATCTCCAAAATACAACCCATTCAGTTCAGACTTTCAGAAAAGTTCTATTTTTAGTATGAAATAACACATGTAGAATCCCATATACACATATTCACAGTATTTGCTCTTTCTGGCAGGAAATATTTTAAAAATATCTGGGTTTAATTTCATTAAAAAAAAAACCAAACAAAAAATTCCAAGGTTTGCTATTATGAAAGGAATTCCTTCTCTGAAGTAAGACTGAAACCTGTGTAATATTTTCTGAATTTCTCAAACTTGGAAGTCTGACTCCATTATGAAAAGCCATATTTGACTCTTACACCATTGATTAACTTCCTGTGCATATTCAATCAGGGTTTTTTATTTTTAAATTAAAAAAAAGGAAAAAAAGAATAAGAAACAAAAAGGCAACAAAAACAAAAAATCCCTCTCCCAATTTGTATATATAACAAAAAATTTCAATTTGTAAATATTGACAACAAAGTTAGGTTAGTTAATACTTTTTCCAAAACATTGGCACATTTCCTAAATTCAGTGTAAGAAGGGTCAGAATAATATGTGATAATCAACAGAAAAATGAGTTTTCCTGGGAAAGTGAGGAAACTTGTCATATCCTAGTTATACTGGCAAGGACAAAGCATAGAAAAAATATATTGTTAGTTTTGAAATTAAAATATTTGACAAAAAAAGCTTGCAGACAAACTAAACAGCAGCCTTGAAGTCCATTTCTAATTGATTTTACTTATTCACCAAAGGCATTGAAACAGTGCTATGAATTACTTATCCCCGAATGTGAGGGTGAAAGGTAACATCAAAAAACCAGTTAGCTTCATCTGATTCAATAAACTCTTAGAAAACGTGCACAATAGCAGCCAGCAAAAGCTTTTCTTGGCATATTGTACTTCTCAGTTTTAAACTGAAGAACCTACAGGATGTTAATAAATTGAGTACAATAGTATATCTTGCTTTTAATAAGGTGTTTGTTCTGAAAGCATATTAAAGCTTCATCCAAAATGAAGGTGATAATGCATATGTATGGCAGCTTAATAATAAAAATCACACCTTTCTTTCTTTTCTTCTTACCTAGATCCTTCCCTCCACCTCTTTCAGAAGCTGCACATTTTTTAAATGAGTTTCCTGGTCATTAAGTAAGAAAAGTGTATTAGATGTTTTTAACATATTTGATTTTTCAGATAAAATGGAATGCTTGAAAGCCCTCAACAGTGATTGAAGGTGTTTCTTTGCTCTACTCTAAAAGCTTTTTTGGCAAGTTTCCAACCAGTGAAGCACTTCACTGCACAGATGAGATCCGTGCAATGATTTATATTAAAAAGTTACACTCCTTTAAGGAAGGTAAGCGTAGTAAGAGGTGGTAAATAACCAGTATCTAAAGACCAAACACCAGCTGCTCTATAGCTACACATTTTATATCCCTGCTTATATATAATCTTAATTCTGATTATGCTGCTACCTCATCAACTCTCTAATCAGTTAAAATTCTTAAAGTGTGAAAAAGAAAAAAGAAATCAAGGATTCCAGTATGATTAATCAATCACACTAACACCCACTGGTGCAATTCTCATACAGGATTGTATCAGATATACAATGGAACAGAAGCATGGAAGAGCTGGCCTATGGCAGCCCACATTTGAGAGGTAAATCAATGATTTCTAGAGTGAAAGACTCATCTGAGAGACTGTAGGAAGTTATAAAAATCCAGGCAAGGTAGCAAGTAACTCTACTCTTAAAAAGATTTCTAATGACTTAGATTTTTTTTTTTTAATTTCCATTAAGATGTTTTTCTTTTATCTAACTACTACCTGCTAGATATTTGTAAACCAGAAGGCACACTGAGACTTTTTGAAATGAGAATTCAAGCATTAGTGGGAGGATGTTGGGGACAGACAGGCAAACAGAAGGATCTTGTTCCCAGGAGGGAATGCCAGACAAATTCTGCACTTATATGGTGAGGCTTATGCCACATCTCCAAAGAGGCTTCAGCACGGACATGTTCAAAGTGGATTTCTGCACTTAGATGAAATTCGATGAAATTCTCCTAACTAATGATGGAGATCCTGGGAAGGTGAAATCAGTGTGTTCCAAAGGCTGTAACTATCATTCTCCTGTCTCACTTTGACAAATATTATAGAGAACTGCAGATATGTTTGTTCCTGGAACATTCGCAGTGAATTTCCATGACTCCAAAAGGTGTGAGAGATTTGATAAACATCAGCTAAACACCAGAACAACCCTTAAACCCACCCAATTTCAGTAAACAGTATTTATCCTTATTTCCTCTTTACCTCACCTTCTTATTACTCTCAGAGTACACACACAGAAATTCATGCCCTGGGTAGAAAAATATCCAAGTGCAATCACTGGAAGAAAAATGGTACTTAATTCCTTTCAGTGAGATAGGGCACATTTAATTTAAATTATACACAAATGAAGGCTACAGGTCCCAGAAGGGGTGGCATACAGCCCTACAGAGAATAAAATATTGCCCTCCCTAGAACCTGTCAGTTTTAATTGATCATTTGGATGGGTTTTTTTTTCAAATCACAGAGGCTTTTGAAATGTGAGGCATTATCCAAAATGAATCAAAATTAAAGGAAGATTTATTTCACTCAGTTTTGGATCAAAGCTCTGTGTGAAGACACTGACAGGTTTGATACTTTGCCTGTGTTTCTTGTTATAACTTTCAAAAAATTATAAAGTGTAATTTAGTATTATAACTTTCACAAAATTATAAAGTATCCATGACTTACGAGGAAAGGATCCCACACCTGGTTCCCTGCACTGCAGCTCTGGTGCCAAACCTCAGCTGCATTTCTCACAGATGCTCTTTGCACAAAAAAGAATTATCAGAGGTACAAACCATGAGAGAACTGAATCATATCTCTGAGGAGATGAGAGAAAAAGGATTCTAGCTTGTTTTCTTCACAGAGTTTTTCTTCTTTCAAGAGGCAAAACATGTTTAGTAAACTGCTTCTTTATAATGAAAGCATGCCAAAGCTGAAAGTTTCATGTTTTGTTTGTTTTCCAGCTGAGGCTTTTAGGATACAGTGTTTTAGCATTGTTGTAGCATCCACAATAAACTACAGACAGTCCTGAAAATCTTCAAACTGCAAGATACGACAGAGACACCTACTACTGCTCTGCTCTGGTAGGTCACCTCTTGGATCAACTCTGGTGATAGGAAACCTGTTTTATCTTAGTTATCCTTTGCATCTTTTGTTTCTTTACTGAGCGACTTTTCATTGAGTTTTATGCAGCCAAAATTTTTACTAGTAAAAGATAAACAAAAAAAAAAAAACTCCAAAGGATTATTCCCATGACCTTTTGTCATTATTTTTAAGCCCAGTTGGTACATGAACATCAGCCTACATATTATTATCGGAGAAAATGCTGTCTCAAAATTACCAAGAGGTAAAAAACATCATTTACACGGAAGAAAATAAAATTACACTACTGGTTAAAAGATAAAGCATATTGAAAGAATTTTTCATGTGGCATTTTCATATGATAAATAAGTCTTAAAAGTTTGAGTTTCAGTCTCCGTATAAATAAGTGGATGTTAATAGGACATGCATACAGACTCCCCTTTTAAAATACCAATGAGATGTCCCTTATGTTTTTACATGTGTAAGTACAATTAATCCAGCAACCCAACTGGAAACAAAATTGCTTTAGTTAACCAACCATTGCAAGGCAATCCAGTGTGGTATCAAATGTAATTGTAGAAGATTCATTTGGGGAATAACAGCAATTACTTCACACAGAATTCTTCCTTTCATTCTTTCAGCTTGCATATATTTTTTTCATGAGTCTCTATCTCAGAAAAATAATTGGACAATCACAACTGTCAAAAGCATCCCCCTTTCAATCTGTAGTGTACAAGACATTTCAAACTGACAAGGCTGTTTCATTTAGATTTATTGGTTTGTACCTCTGAGTTGTAACTGCTTTAATCTAAAATATTCAGGCTTAATTCCTCCAGCTGTACAGGCAGCTGGGGAATTGGGCAGTACCAATGCAGTGGGAAATAGAGAATGGGATTTCTCCATTTGCCTGAAGCTAGGCATTTTTGATTTGCCTTCATAAACTTCACAAATATTCTCTTAAAACCTAATAGTTTTCTAACAGGTAAGTATTATTTTTGGGCCATACAAGTAAACTGCAGTTCAACTGTTTTAAATAACTTTGTGCTTCATCAAGAAATAACACTTTACAATCCAATATTTCTTTTTTTCCCTTTTTTACTAAGAAGATATTTGATATTCTTAGTTAATATTATTAATGTTACTTTGAATAATTTTGTACATTTAGTAAATTAATTAGTCATTTCCAAAAGTATTTGTCTATTTAATTATCAGTGAAAAATGCCCATATCCAAAATTATATTTTTTCTTGTCACTTAGTTAGAACTAATGGTAAATATGTAAGATGGATGCTCTTAACTCATTTTCGATTTCCAAAATATCTCTGGGAATAAATATGTTTTTTTTTTCCTTGTAGTAGCTTATTTCAAAAGACCGTATCTAAAATGCTGAATTTTTATTATATGGTGACATTAATCTGAAAATGAAATTAATGCTTGCACGTTTCTTTTGCTGTGAACTGTTCACAACCCACTCATATTTAGAGTAAGGTGTTAGAACAGGCACCCTGGTGTATTTGATTGACACATCCCTTGTAGCTCTGCGCAGACCTTGGTCTCACAGTCAGCCTTCTCTGCCCTTCCTTTTTTGCATATGTTCCACTCAAGGCAGCCCATATACACTGCCCCAGGAGGAATGCTTGGGATATTTTCTCCTGAAAACTCCATAGGCTTTTATTCGTCTGCAATCTGACTGTCAAGGACATTGCTGATCACAAGCTCATTAGAAGCAGAAATAGCTTGTCCCATGAGTTTCATTCTACTGTGACTCATGTGCAATGCTGCTGGAAGGGCTTTCATCACCCAAACCCAAATCCTGGATGAGAAATGAACCTCACTCAGCCTCATATAGACCATTCATAATGCTATCAGAAGAGCTTTAAGAACCTTTAACTGCAGAAAGTTGGACAGCCTATCTTCTATTTTCCATCAGAGCCATTAGGAGAATGATTCTTCCAGTGAAAATTAAGTTTATCATAAAGATCTGTGTGCAAACTAATTCAAGCAGGCATTTTCTAAAAAGTAGTCCAGAAGAGAAGAAAGATTACTTCTGGCAAAAATGGAACAAATTAAATTATAAGAGGCTTAATACATTTATTTGAAATTTAATTGCATAACCTAATGTCAAGGTTATTATATGGTGCACACTGTTCTGATCCAAATTCAAAACAGTGAAGTACAATATCAGCTTGCAGTTACTTTATTATAAATCCAACTGCATTTTTTTTTCAATGCTGACCATAGCCTTTCCCTGAACTACAACATCAATATAAAATCACATTTCCAAAATATTTTGAGATGTCTCCTTGGAAATGAACTCAGGTGAAACCTGAAGCCTCTTTTCTATGACTGACTTGTACTGTGAAAAAAAGGATACAAAGAAAAACAAAAGCTGAGGCGGTGTTGACATGATGCCACAACATAGCAGAGAAGCAAAATGATTAGAATGAGATCCTGACTGTATTCACACAGCTCTGCACTGAGTCCATCAAGCCTGCAGGTTTTGTTTTCCAGTCACAAGAGACACAGATCAGCAGAAAAGGTCGCTGCAGCATTCTCGTTCCAGCACCTCCATGGAATATGCATTGTGTGTTTTGCTGCGTGTCGGAGGCTGTGCCTGTGCAGAGAGCACAGCTAAAAACATCCAGGCTGTGTCCAGACTCTCTGCACTCCTCAAATCAGTCACTCCTCTCTGAATTACATGGCCTGACCTCACCAGCTTTTTTGTCTGTTTTCAGATCTTCAAGTGCCTGAGTAACACTGGATCAGAGTGAACATTTCTGCAGGTTTTCACTGGGTTAGAACTAATTTTCTTCATAGTAGCTAACATGGGCTATATTTTGGATTTGTCCTGAGAAAAGTGTTGATAATTCTGGTGTGTTTTTTCTAATTTATTTATTTTTATTGCTGAGGAGTGTTCTTGTGCAGCTGAGGCCTTTTCTGTTTTTCACAGTGCCCCACCAGGGAGGAGGCTGGGGGTGCACATCTGTCCCCAGCTGACCCAGGGATATCCCGTGCCATACAGCACCCTGCTCAGTGTATAACATGCAGGAAGGAGAAGGAAAGGGGTAGAATTTTGGAGGGATGGTGTTTGCCTTCACAAGTCACCATTAAGGGCAAAGGAGCCCCATTTTCCTGGGGATGGATGAACACCTTCCTGCCCATGGGAAGTGCTGAAGGAATTCCTCGTTTTGCTTTGCTACTCCATGCAACCTTTGCTTTAATTATGAAACTGTTTTTATATCAACCATGAGTTTTCTCATTTTAACTCTTGCAATTGTCTCCCCTGTATCCTGACTGGGAGTGAGCAGGTGCCTGTGCAGTGCTTACTTGTCAGCTGGGGAAAAACCACAACAACATTGTTAGAAAACCACTGTGCATTTAACTGTGTGCTAAATGATTCTCATGGATGTGCAAACACAGTCAGGGTTTGCAGCAGCATCATGTAAAAGCACCATCTGCTTTTATTTCTGAAAGAACATGGAATAAAGGCATAATAAATAATTTTGACACTTAGCCAGGAACTATAGCCTAAAATTAAGAGGCTTAGAATCATGCAGCAAAATATTAATTTAGCCAAATTGGTAATAAAAACATCAAGGTACATTTTGAAATCATGCCACTTATTTTTTCAGTAAAGCCTGAAATGATTAAAGAAGATAATTTAATGTTTGACCAGGTTGGGCCTCTTTCAGCAGTACTAGAATATAGAAAAAAGATATGCAGTTATTAAAATACGGAAAGATATTCTATAGAAATGTCTTTGACTCCCAAGTCATGCAGAAAACCAAATCCTTCTGTATTAAGCTTTTCTTGCTTGGGTTTTTTTTTTTTTTTTTTTTTTTTTTTGGTTTGTTTGGGGTTTTTTTCTCTTTACACAAGAAAAAGACAATTTGTAAAAATCTTTTCAATGATTCTGTTTCGGTGTTTGGAATAAGCACACTTTTAACTGATAGCAACCATCACTCAAATGTCTTCTCTGTAATCATTCCTTGTCTGTCAAAGCAAACAGATGTCTTGTGTACAACTCAGAGCTACATCTCTGGGCTGTGAAGCTCCCTATGAGCTTCTGAAGGGAAAAGTTCATTTTATTCTCTAGGCACCCTGACTGAGACTCTGTTTACTGAATTAAATAACTGTCTCTTCATAGTCAATAACCCTTTCTGTAGTAGATACATAAACAACATATTTGTAAGACTACAGTTAACATTTCAAAGAGGAAAAATCGAAGAAGGTTAAAAGGAGAAAAACTGAAGCTTACCCCAAACTCATCCCTCCACTGATGTGATGCTTGGTACTTCTCTGCTTCTTTAGCAAGGCGCTGAAGAACAAAGAGAGAGAACATAAATTTTAGTCTTTATTGATTCTTTACACAAAAAAAAAAAAAAATCTTTCTCTTTTACTTTTTTCCTATGCATATTTTCTCTCTAAAAATTCTATATCTATGCTTTTTTTCATTTGCTTGAAAATTATATGCATTTGAGTAAAGGTGAGCCATGTCATATAAAAATACTATTTTCTGTATTATTTTATATTTAAGTACCATAACGCATTTGAAAATTTAACCCTCACTCCAATATAATTTAAAAAGTTCTAGTTAAGTTCAAAATCCATCAACATCCTGCTGAAAATACTCTCTCTTTACACACACTATCTTGTCTTATGTGCATTAATTGAATCTATTATCTAATGACAAGTACATATTAAAATAATAAAACACCATGTTATGGACATTTATTTCTCTGTTATATCATTTAGCTTCAATTATAGAAACTCCTGACAACCCTGTGATTACTAGGGATACATAAAAAGTCAATAATTTGGGACTGGCTGGAGTCTGATCTCATGGATTGAATTAGCAGCTGGAGAGTAACAAGCATGTTCCTAGAAGGAATTCACCCAATTTAATACTTTGAATAAATCCAGTCTTCTCACTTAGCCCCACAGAAAGAAAAGCACTGGAATTTGCTCTTTCAAATCAATCTCTTGTACAGATACATCCATTAGATTGGACCATGTGTTCCTCCTCATAAGTCTGAAAAAAACCTGTTTGGACACAATTCTTAGGACTTCACTACAATTTTGCAAACAGAATTTGCCAAGGTAATGCATGTTGTCCAGCAAAGCTGCACACTGATCCCCCATCCCACAGATGCACCCATCCCTAAAGCAAGCCAGCTCACCCTGAAGAAGCAGCCACCTGATGTGAATGCAGTTCATGTGGACTCAGCCATGTCCTAATTGGTGAGTGACTTACTTTTAGACATAAATTATTTTACAGCCCAATAAAAATTTTAGCAACTGTTTTTAGGAGTTATGGTCCCTTTCTAGGAGACACAGCCTCACTATGTCCACCAGATAAGTAGGGATGAAAATGCTTACTCTGTAACAATAAATCTGATGACCCTTTTGTCCCTATAGGACACGAAAGAACACAAGCTCACACCGCTGTTCTCAAGGTGTAGAAAAAGGGAAGTTTATTCTCTGACTCCAACATTTAGAGTTTTCTGAGAGTGACAGTGGATTGGAGGGTGACAGTGCCACCTCTCCAATGACACTGGACAAACTAACAGTCCATCAAATTTCTCTTCCACCACAAAGGAATGCAAAACAATGAGTTATTTACAGAAAGGGTGTGAGAAAGTTCACTACAAGAATGTCAACATCAGAAGGCTTAGAAAATCTTAAAAGAACAGGGTGACACCCTTTTAACATTCAGACCAATCCTTACACAAGATGAACTGGTGTCTGGTTCACATTTTCAGTTGAGTCACCTTGTCAGTTCTTGCCAACAGCAAAAGGAATATGGCCAGAAATCCAGGCAAGCTGGAGTTCCAGACATGGATCTGTCAGAACCTCACCTCAGACCGTGCCACTGCCTGTGCTGCCTTATCCCCTGAGAGCAACCCTTCCTGCTCTACAGCTACCAGGATGATTGGCACATTTCAAAAGTCAGAACTTAGGATCTTTTCCTTACTTTAAGGTTTGGAATAATTCTTTAAAACCAGAAAAAATGTCAACTATGTCCTCTACTGCCACAAAATGTGTCCCCACTCAGTTGTTTTATTGTCAGTTCAAATGATCCCTATCTAACAGAAAGCTACCAGCATCTTACAGGCACTGCTCACTGGAGGTGCATCCACAGTAACCAAGTACCACATTAACCAAAGGAAAACTATGATATCATTTCTTACATTATATTGGAAAAAAACACAGTCAAACTCTCTCTTGACTGCACTGGACAAACATCTACAGCATTTCACGTTTTGGTAATACACTAGAACAACTTTGTCCATCCAATTTATTCACTTAATCTAGCCCATTCAATATCTAAATTTGCATATCCTTTGATAAATTCAAGATGATTAAGTCATATTTCACCAGATTGTAGCAAAGCAAGATATAACACTTGCTACATGTGTAAATACCTGCAGTTAACACTGTCCTCAGATTTCCTTCACACTCTGCTCCATTGCCTTAAGGAACTCTGAGAACCACAAAAGACAGCAGAACCCAAATGCACAAAATGATAGATGGATTATGGAGAGAAATATACACTCATCATTAACACCACTAAGAATTTTCCATGGAAAGAACTGAGGACATGCTTGAAGTTCCTCAGTTCAAATGGTAGATTTCTTAGCTAATCTGCACTATGAAGTGAAAACGCTTAAAGCAAATTAATAATAATAAAAAAGTTGGTTTGGGTTGCTTTCTTTTGTCTCAAATGAAGGGGAAAAAAGAATATCCCTCACAAAATTCTAATCTTATTCTCCTTTGGAATTTTGCAGTCAGGCTTCAGCTAGAACCCATCCTAAGCAACCTTCTAAAGTAACAGTACATGCAACAGCTACAATGCTTTATATCTTAAAATAGCCTCCAAAATGAGAGGCTGGCATTCAGGGCATGTGTACAGAGCTTTGTTAATGGTGATCAAGCTCATATGAAAGTGCAAGAAAACTGTTTAAGAAATAGTAATAACCAATGAGAAAACAGTTGTTCCTTGTCCCCTAGAACCCCAAACCTGATACCATAATGAAAGTACACACGACAACAAGACAGGACCATGCATACAGGTTCCAGCAACGGGTTGAGATACCTTTTTGATTTCTTCATCACTTTTTACCTAAGTAACCTTTTGCTCTACTGTCCAAAATCAGTATTTTTTTTGTTGATGTTCCAGTTATTTGATCAATTAAAAAAAAAATTATCTGCAATATATCCAATACTTTAGCTGGAGTGTATATTTAGGATGTACCTCATATTACCCTGTGTCAACACTCCTTGGCCAAAAATAGCCAGGCAGTTAAGCAAACTCAAGTTACTTGTGCCTTTTACTGTGACACAAGGAGACTAATTTTT
Organism: Ammospiza nelsoni; assembly: GCF_027579445.1. Taxonomy (NCBI): domain Eukaryota; kingdom Metazoa; phylum Chordata; class Aves; order Passeriformes; family Passerellidae; genus Ammospiza; species Ammospiza nelsoni. The sequence continues at coordinate 10,375,609 of NC_080637.1, read as the reverse complement.
CATCTCAAAGAAACCATGAGATTTCTGCTTCCTTTTGAGGTATGCAAATGCCAGGTCTGGCCTTCCCTGTGTTGATGGAGCAGTCTCTGGGGAATGCTGACAGAGAAGCTGCACAACAGCTGGCTGGCACCTGGAGCTTCCCATTTTCCTCTCATTACAATGAGGGTTTAATAAGGCAACAGCTTCTTTAACACCATGACCCACTGCAGCTCCCTGCAGGTTTCTCCAGCAAATACTAAAATCCTGAGATATTAATTTTTATGTGTAAAAAAATAAGAAGAAATGGGCTTAAACAATATTCTTGTATATTAGTTTTTAATAATTTTTTCCTCCATGCTCTCTGTATTGCTTGTTGTATAGATGAAAGCTGAGAGATGTTTTCATGCCTTGAACAAACAGCATATTTTGGATACAGAGTAGGAAAAGAAGAAGAAAACTAAAAATGAAAAAAAGAAACAAAACTAACATGTAACAGGAGTGTTCTGGCTTACTTCATGATATTTAAAGAACCGCACTTCGTGCAGTCTGCTGGAGAGCACAGATTTACTCTGAATTAGTAAATAAATTGTGGAACCATGACCAGGGAGAGAGGGCTGCAAAGGCTAACAGAATGCTGTAGCATCTCTTCATGTCCTTTGGAGGATGCCTGACAGCTGTGTGATGGTGCTTTTTAAGTGAGGGATCAGAGGGGCTGCTGCCAGATTTAGCCAGTGTGATTGACACAGTAGATGATGCCAAATTTAAGGTGCTTGGAAACACTTTGATTAAACATGCAATTTGTTTACTAAATTTTCCTAGATTAAACAATTACTTCTACGTATTTTTTTTCATTATTTTTCAAATTTTTTCAAATTATTAATGATAACAAATTTCTCCCCCTTTTTTTTTTTTTTTTTCCTTAGCAGGGTGCAGAGCTCATTATTTTCAGGAATTTCCAGAATACTTAGCTCATTAATAAAAAAATTTTAAAAATATCCTTTATAAATCAGTCACTGCTCACAAATAAGTATTTTTAATCAAACTTTAAAAGGAGTCAAGAGGCACCTGCCACTAGATTTCCTTATATGTTTCAAAGAGAAAGGTGATCTTCAAAGGAAAACAGCTATTGAAAAGCTAGATAAGGTGCAAGTGCTAAATCACTCCACCAGCCTCTGAATCTTTCTTTAACTTTTAAAGGGATTATAAAAGATTATACACATACAAACACACACACAAATAATAGAAAAGGAAAACAACTAAAAGAGATCCAAAACCCAGCTGCTTAACAATCTCAAAACCCTCTATTTCCAAAGGTCTTGTCCCCAGTTTCCAAGTTCACGTTACTATCTCTGAAAGGCAGCCTTTGATGCAGTACAGACAGCAAGAATCTTTATCTGATCTGTAAAGATCAACTCCCTAGCCGGCCTATTCATCTTCCAGCTTTCATTTTTCTTACATTTATGTCATATTTTTATCTCCTCCTTGCCAGCACAAGATTCTGTCAGCAAACGGCCCAATTAAATTTATATTCAGTACAATGAAATAATTTTCTTTTGTGCTTCCCATTCTCCTTTAAGTGTTTTATTTGAAAATAATATTCAACTAGTTCCTGATGTATTAAGCTATTATAAAATGTGTAATCTTGAGAGTTAATAGATATCAGTAACCTCACAAACTTTTTAAAACACAAAATCTAAGGGTTTATCGGTTATTTTAAGAAAATAAGTACCATGGAAAAACATGTCAATATCAAGCTTATAAAGAACAACATAGAATACAGAATGACCTTTGAGCCTGGATTGTAGAATATTATCCAAATACTCAAACCTGTTCTTGGATGAAGGGCACAAAAGCCACAAGAACTATGTGTAAAAGTGGTGTAATACACAGTTTTCATATATGTGTCTGAAACACAAATATTTTTCTTCCATAGTTGATTATGAATTGGACATGAATTACAAGATGAAGAAGAGATTTTGTAAGACTCATGTATTGTTGTCTAAAGTGTCAATGCAAGACTGATACTGTTATTTCACTACAGGTTTAATACAGACTGACAAAGTCCAAAAGATTACATTCTCAGCTCAGTAAGCTGTTACATTCTATATTAAAACAAATTAGAACTATTTTCTTCTAGCTTGATTCTGTTTTCTTTAAGTGCGTAGCTTATGTTATATTTTCGTAGGAATTCTTGGTAATGAATTATCCAAATACCATGAGTCACCCTATTGAATAATTGTACCCAACTCTATAAAAAGACCACCCAGGTTATAACAGAGAGTTTGAGCTCAGCAAACAACTGTAAACTGGAAAGTCAATAACCCAAAAGTGAGCATAGATGTACTAAAGATGGCAAGACCATAACCCTCACATAAACACATCTGGATTTTTTTTCTTTTGTCTTATTTCCATACTTCCAGAGGGACACAGAAGGAGTTAATAGGGGCTTACTACCCTTTTACATGTCACTTATAAAGATATTTCCTATATGATCTTTCTAACAAGTGGGCACTGATAATAGTTATCACGACAAAGGCTCTCTAGATTTGATGATGCTGAGGCATGTCAGTTTGGGTAGGACAGTCCCAACCATAAAACAGTGTCTTAGATTGAACCAAAGACATGCTCAATTATTGTGATTTGAATTGTAACCATGAGTTTAAATGTTTCTTCTTTCAAGTAAATTCACTTGCTTTTAAAAATATTGTGATCACTAACACTGAAGCACAAAATTTCCCATGATAATTCATATTTCCCTATGTCAAATAAGGACTTTTTTCCCTAAGCTTTGCTGTATTCCATTATATAAAGGCCATAATCTTCAGCAGAAGGGTAACTAGAACTTTAAACATCTTCTTGAGAATATTTTTTTAATATAGTTACCAAATATAGTTTTTTGGGTTGTTTTTTCTTTGTGTGATTTTTTTGTTTGTTTGGATTTTTTGGTTTGTTTTTTTTTTTTTCTTTTTTGCTGATCTGCAGCTTGGTTACATTTGAGGTATTTACACTGCAAAGTCACAGCTTCTCTTTACTCTGACATCTGCTGTGACACATGATGGTAATGTGAGCTGTGCTCTGTTAATGAGGATCTCTGAAGCATATAAGGTCACAGAATTACTGTGTTTATAAAAGGTCTCCTATATTCTATACAGAAAATGTATGTTGTATGCCTCAGCTGCTCTCTGGGAACATTTGAGTCATATCCATATGGGAAAAGGGTATACCAGGGGTCTGCTGACATTGTAATACTTACAAAAAGCAGTCTTCATATAAAATTACTGGCCTAAATGTCTATGTATTTTAAGACGATTGGGAATTAGTAAATTTTTTTGAAAAGCTAATGTTAAAGATAATGTTACAACTCTGGAAAACTGTTCAAAGTAACAATTCAATCCTGGTCTTCTACTTTATAAACAATTAGCAGCAACCTAAAATGCTACATTTATTTTTTTCTAATTCAGCTGTAGATTACAAAGCTCAACTTTAATTAAAAAGTAAGCAGAAAAGTATTTCCCACAGTTTGTCTGCTTTTCTAATGCATTTCAAGAAATTTCTGCTTTATTCATATGAAAAATAATTCTATTTCAGACCTTCTTAGTCAGTTTTTCTAACAGGATTACCTTATATACAAAGAAAGGCTGTCATGTTGGTTACAAAGTAACTTAATGGAAAAAAAAAATCTTCCCATTCCATGTATTTAGAAGACAGAGCTTTAAAGGTTTTCAGTATTTGCTAATTGTTATAATGAAAATCATTATTTTTCATTCAAGACAACCTTTATTCCTCTTGTTTACATAAATAAAAGAAGAAAAAATAAGGCTAATTCTCTACATAGAACTTTTACTCATGGTCTTGTTCCTAAGCAAATGAAGCCACTGGTCAAAATAAGATCAGAAATCAATGGGAAATAAAATCTGAACTAGAGTACTTGAGATTACCATATTGTAGGTAAAGTTAACACTTTCTGACATAACTAATCACATTTATTTCAACAGGAAAAACTGAAATTGGGATGCCCTAAATAAATGCATCCCACACGTGCTTTTGATGACTAAAGTGAAATGTGCAATCACCTGTCACTGACAAAAGTGTCATATAAGGAAAGTAAGAAAGGACAAAGCCCAAAGAATATTTGTCACAGTGACACTTCTCCATTACATAAAAGCAGCCCTTCTCAAAAGCATGAACTAGAAATAGGTCTTCACTTATATTTGTTCCTAGCAAATTGAAGAAAAGTGGCATAGTGGCAGTACTTCAAGGCCTAAAAGAGAGCTGAAAGAGTCTTTAAAATATAATATATTAGGATTTTCAGTTAAGTTTTAGGAAGAATCTCAAATCCTTCAGAAGTAGTCAAATGTACAGATATTGTCACTTTTTGTTTCCGTCCTGAAAACAAACCACAGAAGTGCTGGAGCTATATACAATACTAAAAGTCATCCTTGGAGAAAAATTAACTAAATAACAAATAAATAAATAAATAAATAAATAAATAAATAAATAAGCTAAACCCTATACATTTAAACTTCTGGAAAAGTGGTTTAGCTTGATAGGCACTTAGGTGAGTGCGCAGCCTGCAGAAGTTGCAGGGGATGATGTCAAGTACCAGTTTGTAGCTGTGAGAAAAGTCACTGGTGTCACCTCAGCTTTGTATGTAATGTCCATAATCCTTACTAGAACTAGCAAGACCATTGGTACATGATGAAAAGAAAGCTTACATGAGCAGTCAAAGGGAAAAATGAACCACAGGTCCCAAGGCACTGCTGGAGGAGCATCTGAGTCCCAGAGAACAGATCAAATAGAGGCACAATGAAGAATGTAGGGAGCATAAAATTGTTTTCTCTAACTGATGCACTGAGTCCTGCCCATGAGGCATGAAATATTATTTGTGTGAAATACCTGACACACTTAATATGATGCAGTAGGGGTGTACAAATTTATTATATTCAACTATTATTAAGCAGCAAAAAGGAGAGTAGCAGATTCACATCAGAAGGTAGAGAAGCAGAATTTCCACATTTACAGGGAGAGGGAAAGAGGAAGGAAGTTCAGTTTCCAAGCCAGAGTATATTTCTAGGATGTGTGCAATCAGGAGATTTGAGAAGCTGGGAAATGTTATGACAGCTTGATACTGCCAGAAATGTTTCAGTAGACAAGGGAGCACGATAGAGACAACTGTAGATAAAGGCATGAAGAAAAACTATTAGAAGAGTAAGATAGCCTGTCAAATGCATCTTGACATCTAGCAGTGAAATTTCACTAGAGTGGTGTATAAAAATAGCAGAAGACCACTTCTCTTAGGACATCATTCATCCTTCTCATTTGCAGAGGCTTAAACCCCTTAGAGATTATTACATTTTCACTCTAATAATTCATATGGCTTAAATGTAAGGCACATTAGTGTTATATTTTTAAACAGGCTCAAAGTGAAGGACACACACTGAAACCATTAGACCGAAATGCCAACTGCTCCAACAAATCTCAAATTGCATAACACCACCAGCTCCAGCTCACTGCCTGCCTTGGGAAACTCTTTTACACAGCTGAGCTAGTAACTTCACAGGCATGATTAGAAAATGACATGGATATTGAGTAGACATGACTTGTTAGCCTGTTTTTTTTTCACAAACTTCCTATCAGCTCAAGGAGAAATCATAACTATACAAATGTGGGTTTTTTTAAATATCAAAATTAACTCATTAAAAAAAAAGTGTTCTAAAATGTAATAAGGGTAATTTTCCTCTGACTTAAATTAACTTGACGCAGTTCAGATTGCTTTACAACTCCTTTAATACCTCCTCAGTAGTTATGCACTTAATCATAAAGAAAAATAAAATTTACGAAAAAGGCACACAATATAACCTATCAATTTATACATGTTGGCAAATTCACTGAAATCTGACCAATATCCAAATAGAAACAGACATAACTGAAATATGTACATACAACTCCCTTGTTATAAAAGGAAAAGAAGAACAAAAACCAGACAAATCAATTAAATATATCCTTGAAAAGTACAACGAAAAGAAAACATTGATACAGACTGGCATCACTTATGCAACAAAAACACCAAAGTCATTTACCTTTAATTCAATAGGGGATGCAAGAGCAGTTGCACTTTCTCTCATCATATAATCAAACAGAACAACAAATTTCACAGAATGCTAAAGCTTTATGTGAATTTAGTAACAATGTATCAAATAATATCATTTTACTGTCAATGGAACTCAATAACCATATTAAATATATACTGATTATTCAAAACACTGGAGTATTTTTGTTTAAAATGATAGCTTCTGATAAAATTAGAAAAGTAGAGTTCAGCTAGGTAGGAAACAATATAGAGAAGTGTAGTGAGTTCTAGATTTAGTCACACTTTCTGTGCTACAAAAGATGTTTAGATGTAATGCTGTTGTAATCCCAAAAGAGGATCATAAAGCTGGAGATTTAAAATCTCTGCTGAACTGATAAGCAAATATCTCTTTTGGCCATGTCACCAAAATTAAGCTCTCAGAGTCTGATGGGTATTTATAGAAAGAAGAGAAAAATCCAGAATTTCCAGAAATAACAGGAGTGAACAGAGCTCATTTATCATCTATTCCTCTGCAGAACATGACAGAAATGTTTTATTTCATTAAGACACATTTATAACCTAAACTATAATGATTAATTCCCAAGTAGTTAATGATTTATAATAAAATCAAGGCAGCACTGAAATCTGCAGCAGCATTTCCAGAAATGGGCCTATGAACAACGCAACTGTATTAATAATTAAATGTAGAGCATGAATAGTGGAACCAATTTGTGAATTTTAGAAAAAAATCAGCATGTTCACCTCAGCACTCCAATGTAGAAAACAGAATAACGAATTTGACTTATTGCAAGTCTGTTCAAAAATGAATCCACTTTTTAAATACATATATATATTTATATATATATATATATATATGCTTAAAAATACAGCTGAATACCAAATGTAGCTTTAACAAGGGAAGATAGTGTCTCAACAGCTTTGCATGTCAGGGACAAAAAAAAATATAGAGCAGGTGGTGGGCTATAGCTGCTGAATAATCAACTTGATCTTATCAGCAGTCAGGGGGTGAGAGCCAAGGAAACGTGTTACTGTTGGCAACAGCAGAAACAAAGGATACATTAATACTGCATGCTTTTTTTCAGGCAACATTTCCCTCATGGAAGTAATTCTAGTCAAAAGAAACAGAAAGAGTTTAATTGTGAGTCCTGGAGAAAACTGAGTACAAAGGGAAGGAAACGACCTTCCCCCTGCAAAGTGTAAGAGTGATTTTTATTTTCCCAGAGATGCTGTGCTAGCAATGCTGGGAACACAGCCCTGGTTGTGCCTGGCTTTGAGCTGGGGTAACAGGACACCCAAAGCCTCTGCATTTCCCTCTTATCACATGGGGTGCAATAGCATGCTGCTTCTAAACTTTCCCAAATACGTTTTAAAAGAAATGTTGCACTCCCAACATTCTCTCTCTCCTGGACAGGCTCAAGCTTTAATGTTCAAGTGTAGATACATCCAGTTTTATAAAAGCAATTAAGGTTCTTTGCTACTTAAACTTTTTCTATAAAGGACTAAATGGGATTTACTTGTTCTTATACACCATTCTTCCAAATTGTAATGTAAAAACACCTTAAAATTAAAGTAGACAAAAATGTAAGGTGAGAATGCTGAAAATGGTTTATTTTACATTCCCATGCATTGTGTTGGTCCTGATTTCTCTTCAGCATCTTTTGTCATGCACATGTCATATACTGGACAATTTATGACCTCTTTGTTGCAGGCAGAACAGTCTCTTTCAGAGAATTCTTGTGATTATGCAGAAAATACAACCTATTTAAGGCATACCATTAACCATTAATCATATTTCTGCATCTTAAGACTTTAAAAATGGAATTATATGGGAAAAAATACTATTTTTCATTGTAAAACCTCCAGCTGTAAAACTAATGCATATTGTCAGAAGTATTTAATAACTTCTCCCATCCATAATGAAGTAAATATTGCTAATTGTACTTAACACATAAGGGAAAGTAAAGCAGAAGGGTGACATAACCAAAAAGCATGACCAAAGTCACACAAAACATTAGTGTAAGGTGCTTAGTAACACCACAGTCCATCAGATTTATCCTCTGGGTGAATCCACTGTATTTTCCTTTCAGTTATTTTCCTCCTTTTTCTATGATTATGTACATGACCTATAGCTATGCTTAAGACATGTATTTCACCGGTTGTCTTGATGAGTAATGTACAGATCTGAATTGACATTCTAACAGTAATTCTCTTACATTTTTTACAAAACAAACAAGCAAACAAACAAACAATTAAGATTGTTTTTAGTATTTCTCTCACAGGTGACACATTTGATAACTACTACAAGAGGTTTGTGTTTGTGTATGATGACTTCCACCAAAAGGTGTTTAATTAGGATGTCTCACACTTTTCTCTGTATGAAAATCTAATTTCCACCTTCTAGCTCAAATAACACAAACAAGAAGCATTATCACATCTCAAAATTAAGTATCTTCCTCATGCCACATTCACATCTGCTGTTATTTTATTTTTCAGTCTTTTCTATAAAGGTAATATACTGAACCATGCCAACACACTTAGCCCCCTGCAAAAAGTGTGTTTTCTTTTATTCTGATTACAGCTACTTACTGAAAATCATCATCAGAATCAAACTGTGAATGCCAGAAAGAAATAAGAAGCAGCTAACCCAAAAGATAAAATGAACACACATCAGGAATGTCACAGGAAAAATAAAGCAAAACGTAGCAGTACTTTCCTGGACTGGATGTTTGATGCACCTAACTCAGGATGATGCAGTTGACTGCACCTGATCTGAGTTGCACTTAAAAACTCTGCCCAAGAAGGATTTCTTCCACATTTGTGTTAAACTGGCACATTAGATAGCAGAGATGATTTTCAGAAATCAGTCTGAATCTTAAATTAGGACACCTGATCTGATACTTAAGGGACTGGCAGACTGCTAAAGGTTTAGAGTTTTTTAAACACTGCAGGATGCTCTTGTAGGATTTAATGGAATTTCTTTCGAGCTATATTCTCAGGGAATACAGCAAAACAGACAAGTTCTATAAGTGGAAAGGCTGATTGTTCTGGGCACTTCCCTGTCATATGAAGCATTAGGATTTGAAAAATCAGATACTTTGTGCCCTCATTTAGGCAGCACTGAAATGCTGAATCTCCACTATCTGAGCTGAAAAGTGACTCAATGCCCAGGAAAAAAAAGGATCTTGCACTTTTATATGAAAACAACTATAGATTCCAATATATCTTTCAAATCTATAGATTTTGATGGGTTACTATACTGCATTAGTAAAGACAGAAAATGCAGCTTCACATTCCATCAGACAATGACTTTGACTCACTATTGATCAGTATGGCAAATAAATGACCGTAAAACACATTCACTTGCATATACAACAGAAGTCTCAAGCATATAAACCCTGAATTTAAAGCCTTATTAAATTAAATTACAGCTAAATTCAACCATACAGTGAACTCTTCACTGTATCCTGTGCTCAGGTGGTTTTAGCAAAGTTGAACAAACGGTGTAAGGAATTAAATAAAGGATTACAGGGCAGAAACTGGGAGACCCAGGTGAGAAGTGGCAACATGAATTCCTTCCACCATGCTGCCCCATGATAATCTCACTACTTAGAGCTCTGGTTTACAAAACCAAACATCTGGACACTACTTGTCAGTTGTGTTAGATTAAAAAGAAGATGAAGAAAAAGGAAAATCAACTTTATTTAGTAAATTATAACTGCAAACTGTATTTTCAAGATTTTTGTGTTTCTATCATTAGTCACTTCCAAGCAATACCTTTAGCAACACCTTTCTCCAAAACGTAGATCTTGAACTGATTTTTATCTGTGTTCCCCATCTTCCTACTCCACAAAAAAAACCCCCAAAACGCCAAACCAAACCAAAAACAAACAAACAAACAAACAAGAAACCCCACCACCAACTACAAAAAACAAACCTGAAAGAAAACCCCTCAGATATATACCCCAGCTAATTCTGTGTGGAGTATATAAAAACAAACCCAAAACCAAGACCTCCAAAAAACCCCAAAACTCTAAAACAACATCACAAAGAAAAAATTTCCAACAAAACTTCAGATTTTTTAAGATAACAATCTTACTGAGATCATAGGATAAGTTTGATGGCATATGACTTTTACTTAAAATAACTACAATTCTAAGAGGTGCTACTTAAATGCAAAGCTGCTGTGGTTCTCAATCCAACAAAATCTTAAGAGGTTGCTCACATAGGTACTCAGTTGCTGGGAAGATCCCAGCTATGATTAGGAATTTAACAGGAAACAAAGTCACTGATATTCTGTGTAGTGTAAAAATAGTGAGGAAGGGAGATTTACTTGCACACTCTGTGCTGAGTTTTACAGGTACTGTATGCTCAATAAACTGCAGAACGTAGCACTGAATTATACTACATATGTTTGCTGAGCTTGTAGGAAACGTTCTTATATTTTATTTACATAATAAAGTATGAAATGCATCATGAAACATATGCTCATTTTTGGAAATCTACATGTGAGCACAAATATCTTCCTCCAAGTGCTTCTTCACATAAAAATATATACACTAAGTAATGAAAAAACAAACAAACCCACAAATATTTACAACAGAAATAGTTCGATGTATCATTTTGAGCCAGAGTGTATAGTCCAGACAGATTATGCTTTTTTTACAGTAGCATAATGGGATTTGGTGATTAGAGGTTTATTAGCTGTTGAACTGTTCAAATGATTAAATAGTTTATTCATTTGCACCTCTTTTAATTCTTGTGCTTTTAGCCTCCACAAAACATAAAGGAAAGAGAGAAAAAAGTCAATAAAAAACTTCAAAAGTCAAACAGAGAAAAAGAAAAAGAAAAAAAACCAAGAAAAAAACAAAACCAAAAAACCACACCTTTTCTAAAGTAAAGAAATTTGAAGACTGCTCAAGTTGATCCTAGTGAATCCCTGCCTTCAAAAGATCATTATATTCTAAGATTAATATCTCTTTACACCCTGATTCATTAGTCATTGTCTTTTGTTGTTTTCTTGCACAGGTAATTTTGTGCATAGCTTTTAGCCTGCTATTACCAGATAGGTTTATATATATTTGTGTTTAGGGTGATGGAGCATTCCAAGGTGAGCTGACTGCAGTCATTATAGCTATCTATGGTTTTTAAAATGGTAAAACTGCTCATTCTAGTTATAGCAAACTTTTTGATCCCTTACTTACAGAGAAAAACAAACAAAAAACCAAAACCAACAACCTTCACCTGGATTTAAAAACCCTTTACACTTTGAACAATACAAAGGATGAGAGGTTTATGAGAAACCTGAGAAAATAGGGTTGTAAAAATGTGTGTTGAATAAAAAATATGTGTTGAATAAAAATCTCTTTTTAAACACCTCCTTGCCTCTGCTATGATTTGTACCAGTGTTTCCCAGATATAGTTGTGCTTATTTTTTTGTTAAGTATAAGCAAAGCTAGTTCAAAAAATTTTTTTAAGCAGAAGTTGAAGAAAAACTTTCCTCCCACTTTGGGCAATACTTTGCAATGTTTGCAGAAGGCTTCCCACCAGTCCCTGCCAATCCAGAATAGAGAATGTACCAAACAAGAATTTTACTTCACAGCATGTAAGTAAATAAAAAGCCTTGCTAAACCAAATGTTTTCCAAGGCTGATATAAAGTTGCACAATAATCAAGGTTATTTCAGTGGAAGGACTTTTGGCTAATCACCTCATGTATTTCATGTGCAACCAGAAAGGAATTTGTATTGGATTGGTATTTATGGGCTTGCTTTTACACACAAAGAACGATTTATCCTTTCCTTGAGCAGTAGCATTTGCAGGGGGCTAAGAGCTGAATCTTCAATATACACTTGAATTGTCAATACATGTTTTAGTATCACCCTCCCTCTCTTACTATAAACCTCGGAAAGAAAACATGTTCCACTTTAGAACAGGAGGTTACGTATCCTAAAAATACTTGAAATGTTTGTTTTTTAAATATGCAGTTTCTAGGTATAGCACATTTGGAAATGTCATAAAAATACTGTTCTTCCTTATTTTTGAACAATGAAGTTGTCAGATTTGTTTTAAGTGGAATCCACAGCGTTGCACCAAAATCTTCTCAGTCAGTAGCAGCTTATTAAACAGATCTAGATGTGTTTGGGTTTTGTTGTTGTTGTGTTTTGTCAGTTGTTTTCCTTGTTTGGGTCTTTAAGTTATGGAAATACTGCTCAGATGAGACCGTGAATCCCAAGCAAAGTGTGTTACTGCTGCAATTCCTAGGTTATCTCTGAGGGGCATGAAAGGCAAATCTGGGAAGCTGAAGGACAAGACAGTCATGACTTTCTTGCCCTAGACATCCAGGTGGCTTTCAAAAATCAGTGCCACTATTAGATACCACTATGTGGCATCTATAGACAGTTTAATTCTGGTCCAAACATACTCCTTCTCAAAAATCTAAGCAGAATCTCCATGGTTTTAATTAGGGATGTCAACATTTCTTAGTACCTTAAAACAGATGAGGTGAGCCCAGATCCCGTGCTCACTGAAACATCATTTAAGAGCCTGACCTAAGGAGGTCTGTGAAGAAGAGACCCCAGAAACTGATCCCCTACAGAACTATTTTTTTTATATAATTATGATCAAATGTAATTGCTCCGCATTATCCCCTTGCAACACTGCCTTCTCTCCTGCCTGAGACAAAGCAGCCCAATTCAGGTCCAAGAAAAATAGATCAGATTTTTAAATAGCACAATTTTACTGATGCTGTATTCAAAATACTGAATTAATCTTTTAGGGGTAAATCCACACCACCTAGCAACTGACAGTGAAGGAGGAGGTACATGGAGGTCTCAGAGCCACCTCATTTACACTGCTATTATTCAGTTTTACTCCCTTGTCAACTATCATTTCATATTCTGCATTTAGAACTCTATCCTCCCTCAACACACAAGGATTTGATGTCTGGCACAAAGTCTCAATAAACCGTATGTGTACATGTGGATACAATGCCATTTCTATCTCAGCCAATATATGCATGCTAATATATCTGGGTTTGAGAGCTCAACAGCTCTCCAAAGTACCCAGATTCAGTACTTAAACAGCTTTATGAAATCCAGTACTGCCTTACAAAAAAAGTAAGTACTTTTATGCATATTAGAAATGCTCCTTATTAGTGTATGCTAACAAAACCATTCTGTGCTATAAAGGAACCTATTATTTGTTTCTACAACACGTGAGCTCAGCCTCATTACCAGTCAGGGACCCATTTCTGTGCAGGCACCACAGCAATCACTGCAGAATTGGCATGCAACAACACAAAGCCAACTTCTTGTGCAGCCAAAGCCTTTGGATACCAGAACAGAATAGGAATCCCTGAAGAACAAGTGTTCAAACACAATATTAGAGCCCATCTTGAAGTGTAGCTTAGCTAATAGCACCGACTGAGCTGAATTGATTTTCTTCAGCTATTTAAATCTCATTATGTATGCTCTATTTAATTCCTTCTCCACCTAAATTGATACAAAATATAAAACAACCTCCAAATAATTTAGTGTGAAAAAAACATACAAGCTAATTAAAAGCTAAAACGGGAAACCCAAACACATTCTAAACCTCTCTTTTTTTTTTTTTTTAAAGCGTCATCTTTTTTTTGTCTTGGAGTTGCCTTTTGGTTTCTTTGTTTTGGAGACAATGAGTGTCTGTAAGGCTTTTTTTCCTACAGTGAAAAATGCTTACAAAGAGGGCCCTAGGCTTCTGTTGCTTTGATTTTATGCCACCAGTAAAGGTTTGTGATTTTTGCATTTCTGCTGAAATTGCAATTTAGTTAATAAAATTTAAATGATGTATTCTTTATCCATATAATGCAACTTTTCAGAACTGCAAATTAAAATAAATCTCATTATGATTATTAATCACTCTCCTTTAATTATAAAGTGAAGAGTTAAATGTCACCTTACAATACAACAGTAAGGTCAGACTTTGCTCAGATGTCAAAAGGAAGGTTGGAGGGGGCAGCAGAAAAGGGAACATTAATGCAGCAGTGATTCCATGAGCAGATCTCAGACACGTGTGCCTCAGACATGTAGAAGGCAAAAAATAAAAATTAAAAATCAACTCCTGTCATTAATGAATTGCACTACTGTATACTTCTTTCTTGTGCCAAATAGGTCTTACAATGGATATTTAAAAATTCAGAGCTGAAGCTCTTTATGGTCTTAAACCATTTTCAGTTAAAGCTCTTCCTGAGAACATAAGAAATGTAAGTAACACCTAAATATTATTTCCAATTAACTTCTATAATCTAGTTTCAAATTTAAAATAGTTACCACAGAAACATTACTGATCTTGTGTTATTCCGACTGAACCATACAATCCTCAATTTGTTTTCTTTTTACTTTTGCCTGTAATTTTTAAAGTAATTTTTGATCCTTCAAAGAACTAATTTACAAATGCATGCCATGATACATATTTTCACATTTTTGCATTTTACATTTCACCATGTATAGGGTTCTGCAAATACAGAGTTTCAAAACTTGCCAGTTCTATTTCTACTTTCCAATTTCTCAAATCTATTAATGGAAAGTATTAATCTATTACTTAATCTAGTAATGAAAATCTCTTTCTGAAATACGAGCCATATTTTCAAATAAGTCACAGTTTCTGATAAAATAAATCTGATAATTATTTCAAAGAAATAAAGGGATGCTTCAGTTACATAATTCCCAATACCACTATTCTTACTTGGCTTCCTAATTAAGATCATCCTGAAAACAAAGCTCTTCTTGAACCCATTCTCATTTATTACTGAAACTATTCTCTGACTCTTTCTCTCACACATACACACAGAAATTGTCACCTGCAATTGTCTAACCTACAAAGCCAAATCATGCAGAACCTGCCATCATCCCTGCTTTGTGTTGTCAATTGGAGCCTTAGATCTCAAATGGGAGAAGAGCCACCTAACATGTTTTTATTTGGAGAAGAGTTCCTTCATAGCTTAATTAAAGCACTGTCTGACAGTTCAGAAGATGAGAATTTGCTTCTTCTGCAAGGTTTGACAACATACTCAGCTAAAATGTGATAATATTGTGAAATATGACATTAAACCTTAGCCTCCAGCTTTAAAAAAATCAGCTTTAATAATTTTATCTTGCATTTATTTGCACTAATTTGCTTAACAGAAATACAAGTGCCTGCTTAGCAAGTATATCTAGAATCTTTTAATTGAAATTTTAATATACTTTAAAAGAGTGCCCACAGTTTTATAACTATTAGCAAACACCGAAAGAATTCTTTTCATATAGTAATACTATATATGCTATATATAAACTTTGGATGCATTTTACACATTCACAATTAAATATCAACTATAATCCAAGAGGCTCAGAAATTTTTTCAGCAATTCTTTGTGGGAGTTTTTGTTTGTGGTCTTGGTTTTTGTTTGGTGTTTATTGCTTGTTAATTTTGCTGTTGTTGTTTTAATTTTAAACAAGTCATTTTCCTGAATGAGAATTTTTTAATTGAAAATGGCAACAAATGTTATTAAAAAAAATACTTCCTTAAATCCATAATAAATTTATTGGCCCAAACAGGCATTGAAGAAAGGAAAAAAGTGGAAAGTGTGGCTCTGACAGCAAGCCACCTGCCTCTGAAAGCTGTTTTGTGTGTTGGCCAGATTAAGCAATAGAATGCATTTCACATGGATGCTTCCACACCCTTCAGTGTAACACAGCTAAACCAGAGCTTTCTTCCCTCTGGCATGTGTGACAGAAATAAATATGAACTTCCATTCAACCCAGTTCATATGAAATGAGAAGAGACATTCTGTACCAGTTTCCACAGGGAGAACATGGTGTGTCTAAACTTTCAGTCTCTCAGGTGTGGCTGAGAACAGCTTAAGGATACGCTCTGGCAGCAAAAATGGTATTTGCTTCCAATTGACTTCAAAGGATGACCTGAAGTAACCATCCTACAGAACATACAATTAATTATATTCCTTTTTTTTCTCCTCCAGCTACCTGACACACTGGAATACTGGAGGGAAAAAAGGAAAAAAAAATTAAATAAAAGGAAACATTTTTTTCCTGTCATATCTGCTCTCAAAACAGTTTTGATATTTCACCTATTTAGGTTTTCCAAATCCTGCAATTTTTCTGGACTAAGCATGTGCTCACTTTCAGCTTGCTGGCTATTGAGGGATGACTCCTGGATCTCCAGCAACACAAGGCACACAGTTCTCTTTTCCAGAAACAACAAATGGAAAAAATGCTGCAGCCCAATCCCCTGAGCTACCTGCCAGCCCTATAACTCAGAGACCCACAGGGCCAGACCTGTGCTCCTTGTCAAGTCTCTGTAGTCATCTCAGGGCTATAACAAGTGTAAAAAAACACCTGACAAGCTCCAGTGAAGTGTAAAAGGTGGAAATATCACCAAGACTGCATTTTGTCACCCCTCTAATGCTGCCTGGCAGAGGACAGACATGGTGAATAAGGCTTTGACTCTGCTCCTTCCAGTCCCTTCCACAAGAAAATAACTGGCAGCAGGCTGTCAGTGTATAGATGTCCCTACACACCACAATTCCAGCCAGGCCAAGGCTGTCAGCACAAGAAGGCAAAGAGTCCATCACTGCTTTATGCTCCACCCTGCACAGCTTGATGAGCCGCAGGAATTTGCCTTGCTTTAAATTCCATGTGGCTGTCATTGGAAATGCACATTTGAATGCTACTGGGTTTTCTGAAACAAAGTTCTCTTTTCTTAACATGCATGGATGGAGAAACAGGACAGATTTAATGTGAGATTAAATTATAATAAATTTCCCATTACTTTTTTTTAATTAAATATTTTGTTTATCAGTAAAACAACTAGGGATAAAAATCATAATGAATCTGCCTCTCCTGCCACATGCAATCTTTTGGTAGAAAATAATCCAATGAAAATTAAAATGAGAGATGGAAGATGCTCAAAACCGCTGAAGGCATGCTCTCTTATTTCTTTTTATTCAGCAAAACCTGTCAAAAATCCACATCCTCTGATGTACTTGCATTTAGCATAGGGACTTGTCAATTATTTATCGCAGAGAGTTCTGTCAGACTGGGATTAAGATGTCCTAAAACTCCCAGGAGGGTAATTCATCATAACACAATATAGTGTGTGAATAATGGACATCCACAAAGGCTCAGCTGACATGAGGGAAGTGAATGATAGGTGAATTGAGGTCATGGGCTTGATGAGAGGACATGGGACAATGCACAGCCAGGCTGCCAGGCAGGCCATTGAAAGGGAGAAAGTACATAAATATGAAATAGCAAACAAACAGATTGGCTTTTGTTTCCTTGCTCCTAAGAGCTCAAAGAAAGGATGCTGGAGGTAATGAACACATCCATGCTGTGAGCCAGTGCACTCTACAGTGGCTGCTACAGCTCCAACGAAAAGAGAAATATACTGTAAAAGTTCCAGCTATGGATTAATAAGGCCAAGTGTCAGGTTTTCTTTTGCTTGTTAAAAAGTGGTTTATTTCTATGTTTTTCCACTCCCAACATACTTACTATGTTTCAGTAAAGAAGAGCATCTTGAATCAAATTTACATTACATATGCTTTACTACCTATTTTACTTCCACAAACCTGTAAATCTAGAAATACATTTGACCCTGAACTATTTCTCAAAAAAAGGAATAGCAAATAGCTATAAGGAAATAGCACCTGTCAAAACAACAGAAGGGAGGTGAAATTTTTGTCTCTTTTCAACCAAGGTGACAAAATCCCTGGTGTTCCAATGAGAAGTGTCACTTCATATAGGAAGAGAATTAATATTATTCCACTTGTAACTGTAATACACTACTGGTGCACTACTACTACTACAACTACTGTTCTACACTACAGTCAGTGCACTCCTCCCCTTCAGGTGCTTTTGTCCAATAACAAAGACCTTCTCTAGTGCAAACACTAAGTACAAGTCTTCACAGGATCCAGCTGCTGTTTTGTCCCTGTCATCTCACTTCATCCACTTATGTATCTCAGTGATTTAATCTTTGGAATTAATAACACATTTCATAGAATAATAAAATGGTTTGGATTGCAAAGAATGATAGAATGGTTTGAATTGCAAGGGAACCTAGAGATCATCCAGTCCCAACCCTGCTTCCATGGTTCTGGACACCCTCCATCAGCCCAGCTTGCTCAGGGCCCCATCCTGTCACTGACACATTTTATGAAAAAATCCTTTCCTTGGGATTCTTTCTCCTGAGAAGCTGAGAGGCCTCAGGAAAAAATGTAAACATTGATTATCTGCTGCTGTGGAATGCAACAGGTGCATCTGTGATTGGTCTCATGTGGTTGTTTCTAATTAATGGCCGATCACAGTCAGCTGTCTTGGACTCTCTGGTCAGTCACAAGATTTTATTATCATTCCATTCCTTTCCTTTCCTTTCCTTGCAAGCCTTCTGATGAAATCCTTTCTTCTATTCTTTTAGTATAGTTTTAATACAATATATATTATAAAATAATAAATCAGCCTTCTGAAATATGGACTCAAGATTCTCGTCTCTTCCCTCTTCTCGGGAGACCTGTGAACATCATCTCACCATCCAGCCTGGGCCTGAACACTTCTAGAGACTGGGCATCCACAGCTTCTCTGGGCCTGCTCCATGGCCTCACCACCCTCTCAGTAAAGAAACTTTTTCTAATATCTAATCCATACCTATATATTGCTACATACCCTTGTAAGAAGTCCCTCTCCAGCTCTCGTGTAGCCCCTTCAGACACTGGGAGGTGCCCTAAGGTCTCCTTGGAGATTTCTGTTTTCCAGGATGAACAGATCCAAGTGTCTCACTTTTCCTCATGGGAGAGATGGCCCAGATGGCCTCTGACTATCTTTATGGCCTCTGACTATCTCTATGGCCTCCTCTGGACTCACTTCTGTGTCCTTTTTTTGGGTGCCCCAGTGCTGCATGCAGTGCTCCAGGTGGGGCCATTTACAGACAGAGAAAATGCACATAAAAATAACTTTGCATTATTATAGTAAGTTTAGCATAGTAACAGCATAGCATAGTCTAGTCTACTCCATTAGTCTTAAATTGTATTCTCAAAATGCCTTATTGTTCCTGCTCTTGTGTAAGTTAGTGGGTCAACCAGCCAGGCAGGTGTGACAGTGTGTTATTCCTGTCCTCAAAGTTACTGCAAATGAAAAATAATTCAGTATCAATCAACGCTGGCGAACCAGCTTCCAGCAGTATCTTCTGCACATAACTTGCCTTCAGATTTTCCTATTTATCAGTTTCATACCAGAGCCCACCTCCTTGATCTGCTTTGTATCTGAGGATCCCTTTCAGCAGTCTGCACAGCTTCCAGTCCTTCCTACATCAGCCTCTAGCAGAACCAACCTGCTCCTTTCCACAGACAAATACTGTTTTCAGCTTTTCAATCACTCACAATTCTCAATTTCAGACACAAAAACTCTAAACTACCCTGAGTAATCAGCAGTCATTATGCACTATGGCCAGTGTTCAGAAAAACGCTTACATAAATTATACCTTGATATCTTTTTCTCAATGGGCTTAATTTAGGATTCCGGGTTTCCCCTTTTGACTGCACACTTGAAAAACCCTAGTTCTCAGAGATCATAAAAAATTCAATAAAGCTTTGCCTTTCTGAGAAAAGTAAATTGTTATTAGTCTTTTCACTTTTCTTGAATTGTTATTGTTTATAAGTGCAACATTTACCTTTCTAGGACCCTCTTTTCCATGTGCATTGATCTTAACAAGGAGGGCAAGAGAAATATGAAGAAAACTGGATTAGAGTAGTGGAAGTTGGTTTATGCTTCACCCCAGCCTAGGGAACGGTAACGCAAGACTGTAGATATTTCCGATTTATGGCAGCCTGATGTAATGACCTGATCACATGCAATGGTTATGAAATACTCCAGCATGGACTCTGACAAAATGCTCATGGATAACTTAAATCCCATTTATATTCCATATGCAGATCCCTAGTTTTGTTCTGGAGAGGGACCAGGTTTAGATTACAAAGATGCCTGCTATGAAGTTAGAATGAATAAGAATATGAACTCTAGTGGGGAGATTTCAGTTTGGTTTGGTTTGTATTTTTTAATTATAATTCAAAGGGAAAATTACAATATTTTTGTCTTTCCTTGTGAATTGTCCTAGTTCTAAGAGATTGGGCTCTTCTGACAGTTTAACTTTGACTCTGTATTTTCTGCTTTGTGAGTCTTAGAGGTAATATTGATCTGAGACTTCGGAATTTACTTTCCCTAACAATGTTTGATATTAATCATTAAGCTGAGACCATTTGTCACTTTCTTTCACTAAAGTGAGTCATCCTCTGAACATCTCCTTTGTTGTTCCTAAGGTCTAATACAACTATTGATTTATTGCCAACAAGTTACATCTCCTCTGTTAATGGAATCTATAGACTTTATCCTTCTCACTCTTGTCTTCAACTGCCATCCTAGAAAGCTGCAGTCTCTTAATTCTGAAAAGCAAATGCCTATTGTGATAACCATGACATTTATTTACTTTCTTACTCCTGTCTGTGTGTTTTGACATCTTTTCCCACCACATACTGGATAATGGTTCATTTTCAGGTGTTAGAAGAATTCCTTCTGAAGGTGCTATTTAGTTTGTTTAAATATTTTAGTGAGCAGAGAGGCACATTACACACAGCCAATTTCAGGCTGATTTCAGGGGTCACAAAAGAAGTATGCTTACGCAAAGCAGAGTCACTTCAGAGTTAGATCAGGTGTCTTGGGCTTATACCCAGTTGTTTTTTTTGTATTATCTCCAGAATGATGATTTGAAAATATGTCTGAACAAATTATTCCTGTTGACCATCCTTCATCTTAAAATTATTTTTCCCAGTTTCTAACCATAGTTTCTCCTATTGAAAATTTTATTCATTGCTCTTTTTCCTTTTTCTGTGAAATTTTTTGAATAGTGAAAATGAAAGAATTTGCATTTCAATAAACACCATGAATTTGTTTAAAATTCAAATTAAGCAAGAAGCCTCAAGAAAAGCAAGCTTGCCAGTTTTGTGTAAGTACCTTCTACAACAACATTTTAGGAGATCACTTTCTCCTTACCCACATTCTCAAAATATCCTGCTTTATTGAATTAAGATTTTTTGATTCTGGACCTTTTAAGGAGACAGTTTAAATACATTATCAAACAACTAACACTGTAGAAGGAACAAATGCAGATTTACTAGTGATTTCAATAATGACAATATCTTCCTCTTAGAGACTTCAACTAAATTAAGATAAGTTTGATACATGAAAATTTGAACAATCAGAAGAAAAACTGGAAGTTTTCATATAGAGGTTTACAGAGTATGTCTGTGACCACCTCTCCATAGGAACAGACATGTAACAGCTGTTTATGCCAATTAAAACTTTATGGACAAATTCCTTGGATTTTCTATAGAATTTGCATTTGCAATTTATTTGAACTAATTTAGTAAATTAATTTCAAAGTCATGATAAATAGACACCCGTATTTTGTATCTCTGAGTATGGTTCCTATACACACCAAAGGGAAACAGGCACTGTAGCATCTTAAAAGACACACAGCTTTTAACAAACTTGTTTCTTTCAAGGCAAGGATTTTTAAAAGGGAATGAAGAAATCTTCCTGGTAATGATTCTGAGTACATACCTCTTCTGATTGATACAACTGTTCCACTATGCAATACAGTTTGGTGATATATCAGTATAAATTAATGTATTAGTAAAATACTAAGCAATAAAAATATTTATATCATCTTTCATGTAAATGGGGGATTTTTTGTATGAGCTCAGAAAAATCCTACTGGAAATGACAGCTAACTAATCATTTTACCAGTTCCATTTTTTTGTCCATGTAAGAAAATGAACGCAATTGTTATTCTTGATTTACAGGTAGGTTTCTTGTAAAGCCCTAACAAATGCAGGTCAGGAGTAGAGCTGGGGAAAAACTGCTTTCTTGATGCATCCAAACTTTGTGGCATTTAAAAAAACAACCACTTTCCCCTACTGTTCATCAAAGAATCCTCTCTTCTGTGTCCCAAGGCTTACACTTACCTAGGATTCTGAAAATTTAGTACTCTGCAAAATGTTTTCTGGGAGACTGGATGATATCATGCTATGAGGAAAGAGGGATTCAGTAGCTCAAGTCCCCAGCCTGCATGAGCGTTCAAGCATTTTACTCTCAATTCATAAGAGAACTGGCAGTAAAAGAAGCCAATGCTTCTTCCAAAGGCGACTTATTACATAATTACCCATGACAGGATTCACATTCTAAATCATTACATTAAAACACTTTATTAGAAGAAAAAAAAAAAAAAACAAAAAACAAAACCCTCTAGAAAATAAATGAAGAAGTTAAAAATTCCAATCCATATTTCATACTGTGAAAACAGGAACTCACCAGATGCATATTTTATGAATATAGCAATAAAAGTACAGCCAGTTTTCCATATTCATGAAAAGTGTTGCTGAAAATATTCATCATATTCATCTCCAGGAAAATGCAAATTATCTGTATCACATTGTGCAACTTCTATAAAGGGAAAAAAGTAAAGGCTTTTCTTTACATGACAGTTTGTCTTATCTGGGCAATCCAGCTTTTTCCTCTTCATCTGACTTTATTAGGCTATTTCACCCTTCCAGTCTGTTCTCAGCTTTGTGTGTGCAGCTACTGACTGGCAGCAGTGGCCTTTCAAACAGACTTTGTGAAATTATTTGAAATATTTAATGACAGTAAACTGTTCAGAAGTTGTGCCTAATAATTGACCTTACGGTACAGTTAAACTTTTTTTTTTTTTTTTTACTTTGCCTTGGGACTTCTAGCTGTCCAGGATATTCAATCATTGCCCCTAATCAGTGTTTAATTTTTAATATGTTAAGCTATTTGACACTTTAACAGGAAAGTCATTGAAGAAATTTTTGCTTTTTATGTGGCATGAGATTTAATGGAATCTCGCAGCCACCCAGGGCACCTCCAGTGTGTGGCTGTTCAGCTGGTGAGCAGCCACCATCTGCATGAGGGGAGTCAAAGGCATCACTCTGAGGAGGCAAATCCTCATTTCTGGATGCTGCTTACAGGCTGAACTGACAGTGTCCTCCTCATGCCAGGCCATGCCACTCAAATGTATGAAGAGAGACATTCCTGTGAATCTTCTCCCTCTGTGGATTTCAAGCCCTTTTTCTTTACAAGATGATTCCTGAGATCTCTTTCCTGCCTGGTATACTATGATTCTCTTGAACCATCAACCATGATAAAATGTAACTTCCAAAGAAAGGCATTACTTCAGAAAAAAGTCTGTTTTCAAGGAGACCAGTCCATTTTACAGTGGGTTTGATAGACATGTTTAACTCTTCTGAGAAGTAAGCTTTTTAAAAATTCTCCTATTTGTGATACAAATCAGCAACAAAAATTACCTTATCATCTGAATATTCCATAACTGCCCATGAGTTTTCCTCTGAAAAAATTGGCATCAAACACAGTCAGAGACAGAATTCTGCAGAGAACAACCACTGACTCACCCAAGAATGGCCACTGCTGCAATATGGTTCAGACATGTCTTAGTCTGCCACCCAGAGATTTCCACTACAGCTCCCATATTAGGACAAATGTCCTAATAAATGACGACTTGGGATTCATCATAGCAAAGGAATATTCCCTTCCTTGATGAAAAACTAAATGTTGACTTTCCCTGAAGATTTGCACACATTGTCAGTGGAATCTTACTCTTATCACACGGTTTGCTTATTTCAAAAAGCTTGGTATCATCTTTTGTTGCTTTGTTTTATTTGGATGTAGCTCTAGCAGGCAGCACTGCTGCTGAAGCTGCTGGTCAGAGCCCAAATTAATTGTGCTTCTCTGTCCCTCACTTGATTTACAGTAATAACATGCAAAATGGAAACACCATTTTGCATTGGTCAGAACTCTTGTAACCCAATCACCAGCCTGTCTGATTTATGTGTGAGGCTCCTGTCCAAATTTTGCATTTCTAACTCCTCTAAAAGAGCCTCAGTGGCACTGTCATTTTCCATCCACCCAAATTCAACCTTTAAAGACAGGAAGGTCTCAAGTCAAAGCAAACCAGAAGACTCTTGGCACCTGTGAAAACTGCTGTATTTCCTCTTCACTCATGGCAATGTCAGATCATGCAAATTGGCTGACACTGAAATACATCTAGAAAATAAATTTCCCCTTTCTAATTCTTCCCAAACTTTATAGAGGAGAAATATTCCAACCTTGCACTAAGATTAATATTTGCATTAGTAATCCTGCTGACTAACTGCACTACACTAATTCTTCCAGTAAAGGAAGTTGTTCCTCCTTTGAACCTCAGAAAAGTACCAAGTCAACCTGACTCCTGCCAAATCCTCATTGTGTTAAAAAATTTCCCCTAGGAATCAAAGCAGAAGAGATTGCAAAAACTAGATTTGACCACTAAAAAAAAAATCCATTCTAAATGGTAATGCAGTCAAAAAAGACCCAGTTGCATAAGTTTGCTGCAATTATTTGTAAGGAAAAGAATTAATGCAGAATAACGTCCCTGAGAAACAGCAGGGAAAAAAAAGGAGAATGGAGTTACCTGCCACCTGAGAGTGTCTGCAACAAATTTCAGCTGAGAAAAGCTAAGTTCATCTTTGTTTAGAAGCAAATAATATCTTAGTTATCCATGCTACTATTTACCAATTTTATAATTATGATGCTTCACACAGCTTTTTTTTTTACTGTTTTCATTCCTCAAGTTTTTTTTTTTTCACTGAAAATTTAATTTTCAAGTCCATCTGGTACAGTGGGGTGTTGTGCACATAAAATAAGCCTCAGATGTAACAACAACAATGCCTTTATGTGTCTTCTATGTACTAATCTTTGCTTTAACATAGTCAGGCTCTCTAACACAGTTTATTCTTATCCTGTCATTGTTTATTCATCTAACAGTTCTGCTCTAGAAGCATCTGATTTGGAAGTCAGAAAACAAAGACTGTTTCACAAGTAAAGCACAAGTTGAAGGCCTATGCAACAAATAAAACCTGATATGACTAAATGGCAAGGACTATCTGGACCCTGCATCTAACCTATTCTCAATCTTCTTTACAACGCGCATACATAGAATAAATATTTCATGAAATTAATCATTATCGCAGTGCCTCAAACAGAGCAAATTGTACAAGCTTCTACACACAAACCAGCATCAATCCATGTTACAGAAATGGGCCCAGTTCTGTTTACTGTATATTTCACAAGGTTCAAAAGAACCATCCTCAATTTTTACCTAAATTTATACCTGAGCCTTATTCTAACCTTTTGTTCTGTTGGAACATATTGATTCCATAACTTCGGGCAGCAAACTGCAAGTCCCACTAGAAATAGCCATTAGGCTGGACAATAAATCAGTGTCTTGACAACGGCATTGTATACTCATCACAGTAAAAAGAAAATAAAAATTATTTTCAGAGTCTGCCAGCATGGCTACAAGTTATTTAGAATGTGCAGTGATATTAACTCTTACAACTGAGGGGGACCAAGCTCTGTCAGACCAGCTCAACCATCTCAACTTTGACAGAGAGAATGCTTTATTCAATAATAGGGAAATTCACAGAACTAAGTCCCTTTCTAACTCAGGCAATAAATAAAAAGAGATGGCAAAATGCACTGGAAGAGAAAGGTGGAGAGGGCACATCCTCATACTCCCTGAGAGTTCTTCATGACTGAATTATTTGTGGTTTTTTTTTTTACTTTTCTTTTAAACATGCCATTATTTAGTGAAGTTTCTGAGTTTCCAGAGGTGGCTCAGGCACACACTTAAGCACAATCTCTTTGCTTCCTAGGAAACAGATCTTGAAATCAGGATGAGATACCACATTTATTACTATAATGTCAGCTCATTTGAGAGAGAAAGGTATGTTTGTTCTGTATTTAATGCTCATGATGAAACTCCAGTCCCCGGGATATTCAAGAGTGGAGTTTTACAAACATAAAGAACAATTTCACATTTCCTTTAGCTGCATGATAGTCTACTGTCTTATTTTGTTCCAAATACAATATTTACTACAAACATGACTGGTTCAATCCACTCTTGTTGTGCTGCTCACATCTTGTTTGGCCCTGCCACATTCCAACTGGCACTACTGACACTTTCTGTTTCTTTGAATTAAGGACATGATTTAGCTGGAAGTTTCTATCAGGGGAGTGAATTAATTGCACTGAAGGTGCTAAGTACTGCAATCCTGGTGAGCCATTGCTGTATGTTACACATCTCAAGAAAAATTAGTTCAAAAACCACCGCTGAGGTGGACAGCGGAAAATCACACCACAGATCTCCCTTTACAAGATGTGCAGAAAACCAGCACGGCGTATTTGTGCCTGAAGAATGTCCCACCAGCCCAGAGTCATTGTCCATTCACAGCAGGTAGCACACATTACACATCCAGTTGGAAGCAGCTGTCGATAGCTCGGGCTGTGCGGAGCGGCCGTGGTTTATTGGCGAACCCTGCCCGGGAGGGCTCTCCAGGGAGGCTGGGATATTGCAGGCTCCTGTTAAAAATGCTGCTGGAACAAATACATTTCTGCTTGGCTGCAATATTAAAAAGTGATGCCTGACCAGTAATTAAAGAAGCTGCCAGATAACACAGAATGCGTTGGGCTAGTTAATGTATGCAGATGTCACTACAGAGAGTGATCTCATAAACAAAATGGGAAACAAAGCACTGGCGTGACAAATTAACCTTTATGGGTTAAGCAGCCTGTGAGCAATGAACAGGGATAGGATGTGCCTGTGTTGTTTGGGTTTTTTAATTAAGCCACAAATAGAACTTAATACTTTTGACAAACAGGATGAACATGAGCCTGCCATTAGAGCTTGTGACCCCTAATTGCTCCACAGCCACTGTACAGCAGCCATTATTCTAATTTCTGTAGCTTAGGACAGGACATTCTCACTGAAAAACTGTTTATTTTGGTTTGTGCTGAACAATGCAGTTACTTTTTTTTTCGTTTTAATCAGATGCCAGGTAATGCAAAAACTGCTGATAATACAGACTACCAGTTCTGCTTTTGCATAACACACATCAGTGTGACTGCTAGTTAGACACTGCCTAACTGATATGAAAGAACTTTTGTTTTCCTAGAGATAAAGCCAAGACTTGGCACCCCAAAGGGTTCAGATTAACACTGACCACAATTTTAATCTGGAAAGTTTACAAATTTGCTGCATACATACTAACATTAGGGTTCTTTTGAAACTTTGCTAGGATGTTTGCCTTCCATGTCCTCCAGCTGTTAATTCTTTAGGTTAATTACAGACTGTATCTGTGAATATTCTTCTAACAGTCATATGAAATAAATAGCAAGTCTGATGTGAATCATTTCTAGGAGCTTTCTGAGGTGAGAGACTCTTGAACCAATATATCATTACCGTCTGCCTTGTCAACTCTTCTTAGCTCATGCATTATTTACCTGCTAAACCATGGTGACAGTGGTGAAGCAATAATGCTCTGTTTTGAACCTCCAGCTGCCATCTATGCAAAACAGGTTGAATGCCAAAGAGATATGAAATATTCATGCTTTCACTTCTTTTTGTAACTGGCAACATCCTAATGCATAGGTGACTTTAAAGGCTCAAAATGTTGGTCATTCATTTACCTCTTCCACTCAAAATATCAAAAAGAAGTGTGAAGGGCAAAATGGGTATGTTACTTTCTGATAATATCCCTTTATATAGAGGTTAGTCTTCATGGAATAGTTTACTCTTATTATTTTTGTTATTAATTTAACTAGTCTTTAATTCATGGATTTATCTGAACAAGTCATGCTTTTCAACAAAATCTGTAACCTCTGCTTGTAACCTCTTCTATGTATCAAATTTAAAAAAAATTCTGAGATGTACAGATTTCATATAGATGAACAGCACTTTCTTCAGGTTTAGTATTTGCCTTATCAGTCACATCCTATGGCATACTGAGAAATCAAAACCTGACTACCCTCAGACATTGTTAGCATCATTCCCATTTGCTCATCCAACATGTTCAGTCTTTCTCCCTGGTAAGATGTTTCTTTGTGAAATTCACTGTGCCACAGAGTGCTTCAGCAAAACAGCAGAGGATGACAGATGTCAATGAAGTTGTGCATGTCTGTATGTTTGTAACATGAAAACCGCTTTATTTTTAGCATATTCCCCTCCTCTTGAAATAAATATTTTAAATATTTCAAATAATGGCTTACAATTTTTTTCTCCATATAAAGAAAAATTAATGCAGCTTTAGGTTGCAATTAAAACATGCTTTATCTTACTCCATTGTCAGTAAAAGCACTCTAGTGGATTCCAACAAAAGACTTCTTTGGAACAGTGTAATCCACAGTCTACAGTTAATCTTCGTTTTTTCCTGAGTTTTGGAATTGATGGCATTATGGACTTGTAGCGTTTTCATGTTTGTTTCTTGTATTGAATTACAAAAACTTTGAACAGGTTCCATGCTCTATTCTGAATTTAGTGAAGTATTTTGGGTTCATTGCTGCAGTGCTTATAAATAGGTTTCATCTTCTAGGGAAGTCACAGTTCCTATCTGAATGCAGATGTAGCAGAGTGAAATGCAAACCAAAAAAGTATCTTGTGTAAAGTGAGTTTAAATTTATAAGTGCATTAACTGTTATTTTTATAGAAACACTGAAAGAATTCTTTTACTATTTCATAAGCAGAAAAGGATGCCATAATTACCACTTACTATCAACCTCAATGTCAGGACTGTCAGACAGATTTACTGAAACATTCTGACTGCATTTAGCCCTAAATGTTCCATTTCAAACTCTCATAAAAGATTCCCCAAGTCACTCTCACAGAGTTGATATAAATACTCTTAAAGGAGTTTTCAAGGTTTAAGAATGTGAAACAGAGGACTCTAATGAACTATTCTGATTGGAGATACTTTGTAAACCATACCTTCTTTTTCTCCTCTAAGTTAGTGACATTTTTGAAAGATCTGTAAAGGTCAATGATCTGATAAGAATATATCCTACCATATTTACTTTAATTGCTAAAGTTCATTATTCTGTGAATAGTCTCTCTCTTTGGCTTATATCCTGTTTTGCTCCATCAAGAAATTAATTTACTGAAATTCTTTTTCAGCAGTGTTCCTTTGCTGTTTTTCTAGTTAAGCTCTGCAGATGGTCACATTTAAAAGGGACCATGGAGTCACGACAAGCCTCCCTTCCCTGTTCTAGTAATAAAAAATGACCAGAACTATGAGCAACTAAGAGGATTTTATACTTCCTTGTACCCCAAACTGACAAAAGTACTTCTGATAGAGTGAAGAAAAGCAACCAGTGAATGATGGAGGAAGTTCAAAAGCAAGCAAGGCCAAACAACAGCAAGAAATACATTTCAGCAATAAACAGTTGAAATACCAAGGTAACAAGAAAACATTACATGGATAGATAGAAATAATTCAACACTGCAGACTAAAAAGCAAGAAAAAGTTAAAAAAGCTGAGTGACCAAACTGAAGGAGAGGAGGAGGATAGTTTTCAAATACTATATTAGCGATTTTCAGTAATCACTGATTTTATATGTGGGGCAGAATCAGTACAACAGGAAATAAGGAAAGGAAATAAATAGAATTTAATTATTCTAGAGCTGATTTCAGTCAATAAAATTACTGCATTTTCTACAGAAATGTAATACTGCATATCCGATAATCACGTAGCAGTTAGCATGCACCAGAAAATAAACCCCATTTCTGCACTAACCTCACTGTATCCTCATTTGTATCAGTAAGCATTTTAGAAAAATGCATGAGGCAGGAGTCTGATAACAAATTCACACAGGAGGTTTAAACATTCAGCAGTAAAAGGGCACTGAGTACATTTAAAGTTGCTGAGTGAATTCTCCTGTGTATAACCTACAGTGGCTGCATTGATTTCACTTAGGAGTTTATGGACTCTGACATTCACTGAAGTCAACAGAGCAAAACCATTTGGTATCATCTACAGGTCTTGGCCTGTATGACTAAAAATAAGAGTTGGACTTTGCCTGCTTGTGTTCTGCACTGCTGAAAATATTACCTTTCTTTGGACACCTTTGATGTACATTGGTGGACCCAAAATCACAATCAGATATGCACTGCTTTGAAAAAAACGTGGTTGCTCCAACAGCAAGTATCTTCAAGAAGGCATGGGAGAGAAAAAGGGAAAGAAAATGGAGAGTGGTTGTATCTCTGAACCTTCTGTGGTCCCCAAAGAAAGCCTTGCCAAATCCAACATCTCATTTATTTCCATCTGCCTCAACATGACCAATTCCAGAAGCACTTCAACGTAACACCTTCAGCTGTCAGGGAATTCTTGGGTTTGTGCCCTAACCTCCTCTGTCAAAATTTGGTGGGATGCAGCCCCCAGAGAGGAAGGTGACCACTCCATCTCTTATGGATCAGCTGAGCAGACTGAGAGGGAAAGGTGCTCAAAGTGAGCACTCTCCAATGGCAAACCACCAAGAGAAGCAGGCAAGAGAGAAACAGCATGAAGCAGTGGTCATGAACGCTCCAGAAAAGGCAGAGAAACCTCACTGAGAAATAGGAGCAGCCTGCCAGGTCTCTGAGACAAAACATATTCAGGAACCAGAATGGACTAACAGAGCATCAACAAAGCAAAGGGATGCCAAGGGAATTGCAGCTAAGCATAGAAGAAAGGACTTGCCTGTAGGAGTAAAAACAGGCAGGGCAGCAGATGTTAGTCCTTTTAAAAAAATAGTTATGTTTTCACTATTTACACATATGAAGTTGGACTTTTTCAAATGTAGAAGCCATTTGGATTTTTTGGAGGGAGTATTCAGAAGGAATTAGAGATTAACATTATAGATAACAAGGGATTCTTCCATTAGGCAAATAATTTTAACTGTAAATGGCGTTGGTAGAAAAAACCCTCAACAAACTGATACTGCTTCTGTCCTTTCACAGCTTTTCCCTTTAGAAAAACGGTAGGCAAGGAATCCTGCATGAGCAGAATCCTCGAAAGGATATCACAGTTTAGTCTGAAAATTCCCACCTATAATTCAAATCTCAAAGAGGCAAAGATTATAGCATGAGGGAAATGTTTGGAGCCACTGACTGGTTTTAAATATTTTTTTTTCTTTTTTTTTTTATTTTTTCCCCTTCCCTAGTACATGGAGGAACTTACAACCCAATTTTGGAGAAACAGAACCATAAAACTGGACCCATGTGGCCCCAGGTCCCCAGACTACGCTTTATGTAGATCTGAAACTGTATCCTTCTCAGAGCAACTTGTTATCCATCATGTTGTTACTATTTATTTATCACAAGGCCATCTGCTCTACTCACTGATCTGCATCCTCAATGTGACAAAATTATCCAAGATTTACAATGAAAAATGAGATCCACTTCTGCTTCAGAAAATTCAAAATTCCTTGGGGACATAGCAGAAATGAACAGCTTTGTGATTGCACTGGTATTGCATTCAATGGAAGGTTTTTAATGTAGGTACAATGTGAGGGTAAACTGAGATGGACACTGTTGCCATAATGGTCTGGACCAGCATCAAACAGAAAAGTTTAACTGTCTAATACGATGAGTTCTGTAGATAGGAGTGGCATTAGTCATATGCTTAAACAACTTTATTTTTCTGGACTACCACTAAGTAATCAAAAACTGTCCTAATCACAAAAGAAATAGCTCAGCTAATGCAAGATACTAACCAGTTCCATGCTCACATACAAATTTCTGTATCTGTATCAGTATATCAGTTTATGTATAAATAATAATAATAAATTATATTTATTTATTTTCCATTGTATCAGGTTTGTGTTTCAAGAGTTTTTTTGGGGAAAGGGGGAAGCACACTTCTGCTGTACAATATTGTAGATGAACTAGTAAGGGGAAGGCAAGCAATAGACATAATCTGATTATTCCCTTCTGGAAGCTTCTTTCTGTCTCACTAAAGCAGTGACAGGTGTAAACTGATTTCAATCTGATATTGAAATTGTTTCTATCACAAGATTCTGTTGCAACCTTGGCTTTTTTCACACTGCTTTTTTTTAACCTGTCCCTAGACATGGAGATATTGACACTGGAGAAAAAACAAACTGGATGTTAGTGAAGTACACACAGTACAAGTACACTAGTATGTAAAAATGTTAGGAATAGAAGTTATTTTTAAATATGTACGTCTACATGTATTTTGGAATGGAATAACAAATGTATAATAAAAGATAATAAAATAACCCCATGTACAACCTTAACTTCAAAACATGTCCCTTCACATTGCCCTCGGACTTCATTTTCTGATGCATTACTCAGGGAATTAGATTTTCCTATTCACTTTGGAAGTTATTAATACATGGCCTCATTATTTAATAATTTGCCATTTCAAAATACAATCACCCATAACATATCTCATTATATAACAATCAGAAGAAAAACTGATTTAAAAAAAGGAAAACTAAATATAAAATCAAAGCTTTGTTGATTTTCTTAATTGCTAGTAATGCACATCTTGTGCAGCAGTTATCCAAACAATAAAGTATTCAAATAATAATATCATTATTAATATAATTATAATTAAAATATTATTTTAAACTAAGAAGTCTGCACAAATTTGAAAGAAACTTTAAAATACTTTTAAGTGCTGTAATTATACTAGAAATAGAATATTCCATGCCAAATTTTCTAATTTGGCACAATACCAAGGGACACAGGGACAGCAAATAAACAGAGAGTAACATGCAGGAAGATAAAGATTTATAACTCCTCCCATTGCAACAAGCCACTGCCTCATTTACATCTTTCAATCTGTAGATCTGAACATAGACATGGAGCTCACTGGGAATGAAATAAATTTATCTGACTGTTAAGTGATTAACACTTCATTCTTCATCAATTATCACCTGATGATGGACTATGAATCCGACTGACAGAAGAAAAAATAGTATTTATTTAGCCATTTAGCCATATCTCTATTTCATATTCATAAACCCTGGAATAGATATCTTCATGAATTCCATGCATCCTAAGTTATTCCACATTTCTTAGAAAGGCAAAGAAGTATTTGACTAAAATAACTTTAAACGTCTAAAGCTTTTGAGTACAATCAAATTTGAAAAATATTCAATTGGCAAAGATATTGCCTATTAAATATATATAGAGAAAGATCTCCATATGCCATTCACTGAATTTCTATCTTAATTATGTGTCATATGAAATCAATGAAGTATTATCTGTGGAATAGATAAAATATTAATATTTCTCAAATTTGCATAAACACTGACACCTGTGTAACATTAGTGCCAAGAAATCCTTCTTCAATCTGACTTCCAGGTAGATCACTAGTCCTAAAAAACATTGGTGTTTCACATTAAAAAAAGGCAATAAAAAACCCAAACAAAACCAAACAAAAACCATTTTCAGGTTTTCTTTTTTTTTTTTTTTTTTTGTATTGACCATTCCTTTTTTCTGCTCAAAGTGATATTAAGGACAGCAGTTTTAAAAACAGAGGAAGAACACATGAGTAAAGAAAGCCAGAATAAATTGTACAAACCATCTGCAAATCCATATCTCATTTATATAAAATCAATAAGAGTTTTTTAAGCATACACTTGCTAGAGCCAAAATAATTTGGATTTTACAACAGTTTTTCATCTGATGGTTCAATGAAAATGAGGCAGGTTTAGGAAAAAAATGTTACTTTCAATTTTATCACAATTTTTATTTTATTCAGTATAATTTATTCCAGATAAGAGCAATAACCTTATTCTCTGCTAGTCCAGGTTAAACTCATGAAGGAGTATGTCCTGTTCCTCAGATTTATAAATCCGTCCTTTTCAGCAGTGTCACCGTGTAATGCATCAAGCCATGACAGCAATATCTTCTGATTTGCCTGTGAGCATCTATTCTCCCATTTTCAAGTGTCACAAATGACACCATAATATTGTGTTAAGTATTTCACTGAATTCTGCATTTCCTTATTTTTGATACAAGTCAGAGCAGGAGAGGGTCAGGACCAAAAAATACAAATACAAAAATACAAATGTTATGCATGCAGATGGTTTGACACACAAATATTTTAATTAGACAGCTACTCAGAGCCAGACTTTGGCAATGCATAGGAGAATAACTCTGAATGTGAAATTAGTGAAACGTGGACAGTGTGTAAGTACTACAGGAACATTCAGCATGGTTTATGATGCACAAAATACCAAGCTGAATACTAGGGGAGGAAATTACCCAAGGTAATTAAAGACATTGTTCCAGAACTCAAGAAGCATGGAGATGAAGTGGCTTTCAGCAAGACCTGTTTTATCCACCATACAGCTTCCCTGTGCATGTTTTCCTTTTACATATATACCCAGCTCCATTAGCAGCACGCCAGCTTTGGGAAATGTAAATACAATTGTTGCCTTAACAGCAAGTTATATGATGGAATTATTCTTTTGTTAATGATTGTTCTCCAGCAGCATTGAATAGTAGAGAAATTGGCAATACTGTGTGAGTATGAAAGATGCTTTATTCAAGTGAGCCTCATGTATTCTGTTGATTTTTTAAGTATCTAGGTGGCAAATCTAATGGTGGAGGAAGCTATTAAGAGGTAAGACAACCAAGTTGGTTTTTTTTTTTCCTGTATTTTATTTTAATGTCTTGAAGCAAACCACCATGAATAATCCATCTGTGAGCCCAGCTGACAGCAAAAGAGCAGCTCCCTTGTTTCAAACTCTGCCCTTGGTAAGATACTACTAAGGATGATATTGTTCAGCCTTTAGGCTACATGATCAAATAAAGAGGACCAGGGTGAGCACCTGTACCTGCAAAGCCACCATAACACAGCATCCCACTGCTTCCATAATTCTGTTGTCTAGTTTACTTTTATTTCTCCATCAATAGACAAGAACAGAATGAAAAGCTTCTCTCTGAACAACCAATTTTCCCAAAGGTAGAAAGTGCTGACTTCAGTTTGTGTTAACTGTGGAGCAGATGCTCTGTTGAAGAATCAGGTTTGGAATTTTCTGTGTATCTTTTCATTCAACTTTTATGGACTTTGAAAAGAAAGGGAGACTTTAATACTTTTTCCCATACAAAGAGCTCAGATTAAGATCACCTTGTAAAAAACCAATTTTTTGAGTGTTTAGGACCATTTATTTATGCAGTTTAAATACACATGCATTTGTCTGCCAACATTACTTATCAAATGAAATTAATCACATGAAAATGAGGATAGCTGCTGCATCAACAGCCTCAATTCAGAGGCAGAACCTACTGCAGATGTATTAAGCCTCACGAAACAGGCTTAATAAAGGCTTAATCAGACACTCATAAAATATTATGCAAACAGAACCAAGCATAAATTGATATAGTGGCTTAGTAAGTAAAGCACTCATTATAAATAAAATTTCCCCTTCACCACAGGACTTTTATTCAGATATGATAAAATCAGATACACTGTTTATCTGTGACAATTAAAAACTAAATAAAGATCCTTAATTTTCTGAAAAGTCAAATTTTTTTCCAGACTTTGTCTCTAAGCTATTCCTTCCTATTCCTTTACTATCCTCCAGTTTCTCTTTAATTTGTTACTAAACATCCTCTGGCTTTTGATACTCTTTTGCAGCCTGTTGTAAAAGGATACATTGCTCATTGACTTTCTTTATAGAAGATAAGATTTTCCATGTTGTCACCTTTACAACCAAGGCCAAAATTTACCTAGTATTAATTATATTTCTTACTGATTAAAAAAAAAAAAAAAAACAAAAAAAAAACCGAAACCCACAAAAAAATGAAACTCCAAGTGCTGCCTTTCCTTTTATTTTTATTTCCTAATAAATTTTGTAGAGCATCTAAGCTAAGTAGGTAGAACTTAAATTTAGGGTTTTTTTTTTTAGTAAGATCAAGTGATGTAAAGCTGATAAAACACTGAAAACACAAGCCTAGAAAATAACATACACTCACAGTGACAAGAAAATGCCTATCAAGCTTAGCTCTAAAAGAAATATTGTCCCAATTAAATTAATTTTCCCATTCTCCTCGACAATGACAAAAAGCTTCGAATTGCCAAGTCATTAAATGTTTCTTAGGTGCTCTGCAATGCTCACACAGTGATTTTTTGCTGACAGTTACAGCTTATTTTCACTGCAAACTTCCTTCTTCTTCCAAGGGACAGACAAGGATAGAGTGACTGCAACAAACCCAACTCCATGAGAGCAGCATGGGCAACTTAAATTCATCATCATCAGGGAGCATTCTCCCATAGCAGGGAGGGAATCCTGAACTCCTAGCAAGGCTTATTACCACTTCCAGAAGTTTTTCAACCTTTGGGCTATCATATATTAAAATGGAAAATAACCCCAAAACTTTGTGAATTTAGCTTGTGGTGATCAGCATGAGTATTCAGCCACAATCAGGGACACTGGTAGCACAAATACCCTGTGTGTTTTTAGAACTGTTCGGGTTCAGTGCACCCTTTGGAAAGGTTGTGCTACAAGGTTTTAAATAAGGAAAAGACCATATCGAACCTATCGATAAAAGTAATAAACTGCAGAGAAATCAACAGCACTGATAAGCTTTGGGTCTTTACATCAGGCTGTGCCCTAAAGCATAATACAGAACCCTGGAGAAGCCCCATTGTGATAAGATCTGAGTACATGCTTTGACTGTAACCCTCATCCTCACCAAACCAAATTCTGTAATTAGTCTCGAGATTAGTTCTCAAAATCCTGCATCGTGGTTTTTAGTTTCAGCTGCCTTCCATCCAAATCTTACACCATTATTTTTCCCTCACTCGTCTATTTTCAGAGTTAATCATTACTTGCACAGTTACCCAAAGATATATTCAAACATATGAGCATCACTTTTGATCAGACGAAGAATCCTGGGCTGTTAATTACAACTCAGCCCATGAATTAGTGGCCATGTTGAATGAGAACAAGTCCCCTGCCAGAGACTTGGCTTGTTTAACAAGTTTCATTTTCATATCTGCCTATATTTCCCCTGAAACCCACTCTATCATTAAGCATCTTCCAAATAATCTCCCAGATCTAATTCCAAATAGATATTTATTATTGAAATGTCTTGTTTATTTTAATATGGATTGCAAGCTCATGCTATATTTAATTTCAAAGTGATTTACAATATTGCTTACAGAAAAAAAATGACATATTTCATGAAGACACACACACAAGCCTGGTTTCAAATTAAAACTGGACATCACATGACACTTCAGTGAGCTTTTCTGTTTGTGTGCTTATGAACTGAAACCAAGGAAAGTCCAATCAAAAACTGCAAGCTATCACCTTGCAGAAGATAACTTTAGGGATGCTGTTATAAAGCTAATTATGTATGTGTTGTTACAAACCTGTAAAAGACAATTAATTAGACATATGATCAAAGTCTATAAAAATATGGCGGGGACAGAAAGGATGGCCACAGACTGTTTGACCTCTCATTTTTTCCACTACAAGCTTAAAAGGGGTGGATTTGAAAGAAAGAGAAGTTAGGAATCCTTCTTCACACACCAGACTGGCTGCAGAACTTGCACAGAATACTGAGCGAATGAAAAGTTTACATCTGTTTAGAACAGACCAGACATGGGAGGAAAATCTACTGAGGGTTATTAATACAATTAAAACCATCTGTGACCAGAGAAATTCCTGGACTGCAAATGGCTGGAGGTGAGAAGAGCATTTTGAGGAAGTACCACAGTGTCTCTCCTGGTTCTCTGTCCTTTCTGGAATATCTGCTTTTGACCCTTAGAGAGAAGCTATTGAGGGATGGGTTGTGGGACTGCTCCAAGATGTCATTTTGGACTGAGAGAATCAAACAGACATACCCTGTATTCCTATCCTTCAGTGGGGTAAAATTTAGTAAAAAGATACTTGTTGGGAAATTTAGGTGACTAGAGAATGGAAAAGTACAAGGCCGTGGCTAATTCCAAGTCCTGCACCTGCTAGATAGCGTGTCCTTGGGCCTAGCTGGGTATGATAACAAGTGGTGAAAGAGACATGAGAAAAGAGAGATGAAACCCCTAAGGAATGAGGAAGAGTTCATGGTATAGTTTAACCAATAGATTGCTTGGCTTACAGAATATTCATAAGCTTATTATTTGCTGTATAAGTGTTTGAAGCTTTCTTCAATAAACTGGACCTGTGATGAACCAGCTGGTGTCCTGGTCCCCTTCCTACGACAGATACTGATAAAAATTATGTTGGTCAAATGTATGTGTCTTCGTGCTCTCAAAATCTTTTCTATACAAAAAATTCCAGAAGCACAAAAAAACCCCAAATGAAACAAATCTCTTTTCTGAAGACCTTAGCTAGGAAGACATGGGGCAATTCTGTCTTACAATGAAGAATTTAAGCTCTGGTCAGCTCTTTTCCAGTAGGAATTAGTTTTATCTTTTGTGCACCCAGGTAGGAAGAAACAGGCAAAATAAATACAGTGACAGAAAAACAAGACCCATATTATGTCTCCTTGCCTCATTTCTACACAAACTAGTAATAGTTGTTAACTAACAATATATAAGCATGATGTCACATAAATAAATTCAGACCTCAGCATTCCTAAAACATTGCCACAAGCCTGAAGATTTGCAAATTTGAGAAAAATATGAGAAACAGCAAAACAATAAGTGCCTCCTGCTTTATTGACTGAAGATTTTTGACAAAGAGATTAATTCAAAGTCAAGACCAATGCGACAAGTTCAGGACAACAAAAAGCTGTCATACCCTTCCCATAAAGCACTGCTAAGGCCACATTCCAAATGTAACTCTGGTCTTTGCTTTGGCTTCCCCTTGCTTTTATGCAACATTTTATCAGAGATTCTAAAAAGAATTAACCAGTAAAACTGTTGTGGGAACATGTTGCTAAGCTACACTATGCTGTTTAGCTTGTGACCAATGAAATCCTGCAATTAGCACATCACTAATTTTCCTAAAATATGGATGCCTTAGTTTTTAATGCAATAAGTTGATTATTCTCATCCCCAAACCTTTATGCTATTCTCAAGTGCAAGCATTTTTGAAATAAAAGATAGATACCTGTTGCTTTGGTTCTCAGAAACCTGTAAGACATAGAGCAGCAAGTGTGCAAAGAAGCATTTCTCCAGCAAGCATGGACTCAGGAAGCTCAAAAAAGGTTCAGTAAGGAAGAGGGAAGAGTCAATGACCTGAGCCTGCACTGTGGCAATAGAGCTCTGCTTGTGCAGGAGAATCCATTGGCCTCTTCAATGCCCATGGTTTAAATTACCTTTATTAGTCAGATCTCTGTGGTGAAGCAAGAAAATGGTTATTTCAGAACTGCACTGACATCCTCAGTCACCTCAGAGCCACAGCACTGCAGAGTAGCAAGGAAATGTAAATATACAAACAAGAAAATAATTAGTATTTCAGCCAGCCTATATGCATTTTCCAATAATTCTCAGCATGCTCAATATTGTGTATAATGAACCTTGTAGCCTCTGGATAACAATCTGTTAGCTCCTATTTCAGGACTCTGATTTTCTAGTAGTTTAAGGCCCTCTGCTGAGGCTGATTTTGATTATATACATTATTTCCCACCAACAGAGGGGCTGCTCTGCTCCATCAGGTTCTCACACAGTATGCTAACAATGATAGAGATTTGCCTCAAACCACAATGTGTCTCTGTTAATTAACAGGGGGTTTCTACATTTTATTGAAGACTTAACTAGCTGTTTGTTTTACAAATCATGAGATTAGCTAACAGATAACAGATGCTGATTTTGCCAACTTTATCCTTCCTGCCATTTGTTACATTGCATCTTTTAAGACCAGTCATTGATTTAGCAGCAGAATACTGAGTCCAATTTTTAACATTTCATTTGCACAATATCAAGCATAGAAATATCTCAAATGCAAAGTGAAATCTGTTTATATTATTTAGACAATTTCCTATCCAAAACATGCTTTACAAGAGATTCTTAATGAAATGTTTCTGACTCATCTCAAAATATAAAACCTTCCACTCCAAGCTCTCCATGAATTTTGCAGGAAAAGCCTTTTTTTGAGACACACTGAATCATTGTTTTTTAATTTATGTGAGAATTTAGACTGGGAATTGAAAGAGGACTCAGAGTGAAGGCCAAACACCTCTTATTACATGAACCAGAAAACAAATTAATTCAAGAGCTGAACAACCATTCCATGGCTGTAGCACACAGTCAGTGAAATGCATGTGCATCATAAATATGTAGATGAAATATAAAATTTAGAATATCATGGTAATTTATGAAATGCTAACAGTGTTTTGGAACACATGCCCAGCACATGCTTAATAACCCTATTCCTCAGATGCAACGACATAATAATATGTTTAGTATTATTCTGTCCTTATTTTCAAGATGCAAACAAATTTTTAAAAATGCAATTATAGCTTCTGAAGCATTTCTTCATCATGGCTTTTTCTCCAAGTTATACTCTTGGATCAAAATATTACTTTCAGAATTGTCTTTCTCACATAGGTGCTTCACACCTAGAAATACATATTTGTACCTAAAGAATGAAAACAAAGCCCAGAGGAAGAAATGACTCTCATTCTGGAGGACAAAGGTAGAGGAAGAGTCATCTCTCACCAGCAGAGGCCTGACCCCAAACCAGTGTCACTCCCAACCTGGCTGTCCCATCACATTATCATATGCCAAACTTTCCAGGGTCTGTGACTGGCAATCACAACCGAAGAATTGTCTGCTTCCCTAACTGTCTCTGACACTTATGAATAAATATTTTCTTGTCTGACCTTGCCACATTTATCAAGGATGTAGGCTGCAGGACGGTGCTTTTTTAAAGGTTCTGGATGCTCAGGTTTGAACATTAAGAAAAACTCCACATCATGTGAGTCAAGTGCAGTTCGTTAATGGGGTGACCAGACAGACCTAATCAGATTTTCTCCTTGAAATATGCTCACCATAACATCTTTAATTCTTCTAATAATTTCTTAATAGACAGTCTGAAGAATCCATCTTCAGACTTTATCTTTCAAATGCATCACTTGCAGCACAAAGGGTCTCCTTAGACTATTTTTTACCAGTTTCTCTGATATCATCCTTTCCTAGTTCTCCCCCCACTACACTGATCTTTGCTACATCAAGATACACCATTTCTTCTGCAGGACTTTTGCAGGAGTTTTGTGGAGATTTGCAGTATTTTTACTATTCCCCTCTACATTATATCTCCTGGTTACATTATTCATGGCTGCACATTCCACTGTGAATCATCAGCTACCACTGATTATTCACAATCTTTTGTGTTAGTCACAAACCTGTAACTTGTCCAAACTTTCTGTGAGTGACTGACAACTGGCTCAATCTCAGTGCCTAAAATCAAATTCAAGCTTCCTGCTTCTTAGTAAAACAAAAGAAAAAAGCCCAAACCCTGACAAAAGCCAGACTCGGGCAGTATCCTGAGGCAACTTCCACTGTCCCCGGTGGCACTGGTTTATTCATGCTTCTGACAACATCTGCTCTCCTTAGTTTATGCAGCTGGGCAAATGCCTTTATTGGAGCCGTGCGTGCAGCTCCTGCACCAGCAGGGTGTGAGATGCTCCAGGGTGTGACTCCTGGGATCATTCAGCCTGCAGAGCTCTCGGGCACCGCGCACACAGCGACCGGCACGGCTGCACGGGGAAAGCCCATCCCGTGTCGGAGCTGACACCGGGGAAAGCCCATGCCCATCCCACTCCAGAGCTGACAGTGGGGAAACCCATCCCACTCCAGAGCTGACAGTGGGGAAACGCATCCCATGTCAGAGCTGGCACCGGGGTGCGGGCATCGCTCACCGCGCCAGAGGCGCTGCGGGAAGCCGCGCGGGAGGCCGGGAGGGGATGCGGGGACGGGCAGGGATGCGGGGCCGGCGGGGATGAGGGAATGCGGGAATGCAGGGTCGGGCAAGGATGCGGGACCGGGCAGGGAAGCGGGGCCGGACAGGGATGCGGAACCAGGGGTGATGAGGAGCCGGCGGGGATGCAGGAATGCGGAGATGCGGGCCGGCGGAAATGTGGGGCCGGGCAGGGATACGGGGCCGGAAAGGGACGCGGGCATGCGGGGCCGGGCGGGGATGCGGGGCAGGACAGGGATGTGGGAATGAGGGGATGCGGGGCCGGGCAGGGATGCGGGAATGCGGGACCGGCGGGGATGCGGGGCCGGGCAGGGATGCAGAGCCGGGCGGGGATCCGGGGATGCGGAGCCGGGCAGGGATGCGGGGTTGGGCAGGGATGCGGGGCCGGGCGGGGATCCGGGGATGCGGGGCCGGGCGGGGATGCGGGGCCGGGCAGGGGTGCGGAGTTGGGCAGGCATGCGGGGTTGGGCAGGGATGCG
Source organism: Ammospiza nelsoni (assembly GCF_027579445.1). NCBI lineage: Eukaryota > Metazoa > Chordata > Aves > Passeriformes > Passerellidae > Ammospiza > Ammospiza nelsoni. Next base: position 10,333,246 of record NC_080637.1, on the reverse strand, counting down.
GGGCCGGGCAGGGGTGCGGAGTTGGGCAGGGATGCGGGGTTGGGCAGGGATGCGGGGCCGGGCAGGGGTGCGGAGTTGGGCAGGGATGCGGGGTTGGGCAGGGATGCGGGGCCGGGCGGGGATCCGGGGCCGCGGGGCCGGACAGGGATGCGGGGCCGGGCAGGGATGCGGGGCCGGGCAGGGATGCGGGGCCGGGCAGGGATGCGGAGTTGGGCAGGGATGCGGAGTTGGGCATGGATGCGGAGTTGGGCAGGGATGCGGGGTTGGGCAGGGATGCGGGGCCGGGCGCGTTTTTGGGGCCGCGCTCCGCCAGCACCACCTGCCGGCAGCGCCCACGGGACGCGCTCCGCGGAGCCCCCGCGACATTGGAAACAAATAATAATAATAATTATAGTGAAAATATATTAAAATTTTAAAATTACAATAAGTATATTTAATAATAATATTTTTAATAATAATAGAAATACCACAAGCCAGACCACAGCAAGAGCTGAATGTCCCTAGTCCGTGCCCAGCCCCGGTCCCTGCTTGCCCTTATTCCCAGGAATGCCATGGCAATGAGCTACCCCTACTTTTTCTCTCACTGATGGAACCAGAATAAATCACAAAGGCTCTTACTGTCCCCTCAACCCCAAATTTCCGTATTAAGCAGTTTTTAAAGGTAAAATACCACCCCTGGTCCTGGGTGTTTCAACAAAACCTCAGGCTGCTCAAGCACTGAAACAGGCTGCTCAGAGATGCAGGTGCTCCATCCCTAGAAGTGTTCGAGGCCAGGTTGGATGAGGCTCTGAGCAACCTGGTCTGGAGGAAGTTGTCAGATGTTTCAAGTCCCTCCCAACCCAAACCATTCTCAGTTTGTATGAAAATCTGTGGCCAAACCCCCCATCCTCACACTGCCACAGCTTCAGAGGGCCAGCTGCCTCTCCTGGTGCTGGAGGGGGGTGGAAAAGCAGCCTGGACACTGCTGCTGGAGAGGGAGAATAAAGACCAAAAAAAGATAATTTCAAATTTCTAAGAAAATCACAAAAAATCAAATCACTTAAAAAATAACAAAATCATTAGTAAATAAAACACTGTAACACTGTAATAAACAAACAGGCAGTAACACTGCAAAATAGCATTAGCAAAGCATCGTGTATACACACAATCACTCTGCAAGCAGTGGAATCAACCCAAATCATTGCTGTGCATTTGATTTTTTAAAGTCCATTTTAAGTATGCTTACCAATGTGCTCTAATTCAAATATGGCCTTACAATTTGTTTAAATACATAGTTTCAGTTAGAACTTTTCATTAAAACAGAACAATTCAGCTGTAATGCCTTTTTCTTGAAAAATAAAATGTACTTATCATGTTAAATTGCAACTTCATGTCTAAAATTGAAAACACCATTATATGAATGATGCCAAAAATTAATATACAATCTAGAATTATATATATATATATTTTTTTTCCATTCCATTAAGAAACACCAGAAGCAACTTCAAAATCTTATTTTATAATTTTATTTTCAATTTTATTATTTTTTGTGAATTTTTCTCTTCTCTAGAAGGTTTTATTACTATCTGAGTCTCAGTGCAGTTTTTATTTGACAACAATTTTTAAGTAAGCACTCCAACAGTTATGCCTGATTTCTCTGCATTGGGTAGGAAAAGAAAATTCTGATTTCTGCATCATGAATAAGCAGCAGTAGCACTTCTCTGAGTTTGTCCTTCCTATATCAAGCAAATACCAGTGAAAGTGCAAAACTTGTCCAGCTATCCCTTTTTACCCAGCAGCATTTTTTATTTTAGCAGTTCAAACTCAACAATTACTACATCACCCAGATACTCTATTCCCATTAGGTTTTAGGACTATAATAAGAATTCTGAACTACATTAATGTATCATAATTTGAATTACACTTTAACTGCTATTAAGTATATAGTTTTTTCATAATCACTGCAAGCAATAAAGAATATGTGCATTTTAAGGAGCAGCACTGAGAACTCTGAGTTTAATGTTAATGCTGCACACAGGGATGCATTTTCCCCTTGTGTATAAGCCTGCAACAGGTCAGCATCCTGGGCAGCACAGTCTGCATTCATTACTTCATTTCTTCCCAGGCTGGACATTTTGACTTGGCTATCCCCCAGTGTAGCCTGGCAGAGCTCTTTGCCCTCAAGACACAAAGCCACCACCTGAGGACAGACCCTTCTGCTTGCTTCTGCTGTGAAAAGAGTTGGAAAAACATGATACTCACACTTTACCTAACCAGTAAATAAACCAGTATAAATTACCATCTACATTGATGACAATGCTGTTAGCTCAATTCACTCTAATGGAAAATTTCGTCCTGGGTGTGTTCCTGGGTACAAGTTTGGGTGGATGTTTTTATAATTTTCTTTTTAAGTCAAAGTTTCTTTGCAGCACTACTTCAGTGACCACAATACTGTGGCACACCTGCAACACCAGGATAAATTTCTGACACATACCTAAATAATCACTTTTACTAAATGAAATGAGCACTTAGAAAACAAACAAACAAAAAAAAAAACACCCCAAAAACCAACAAAACAAACAGAAATAGAAACCAAAACAGTTGTAAAAGCTACTGAGCCTTTTAAGCTCGTGGCATCACAAAAACCACAAAACCACCTCTATCAGCTAACACAGCTCATTGCATTTACACTTAATTTGTGAAAGCACAACTCTCAGAATTTGGGGAGTAGCACATTAGCCATTTTACATATCAGTTTACATTACTGGCAGATTATGTTGGTATTTGTTTTAACTTGGTGATGAAAAAGGTTGAGATTTAATACTGTAGCTATAGACCAGTGAGACACTTTGCATACCACCACATGATTTTTTTTTCTCAGTTTTCATTACAGTGTGAAAAATTTGTGCAAAATTATTCATTTAAATATCTTTAAAATACTTTATCAATGCTATGATCTATGCATGGCTTATAAAACACAAAATACAGTAAGTTTAATGGAAAGGAAGTATTCAAGAATTGAAATAAAGCAATGAATGTTTTATCCAGATAGCATTATAAAACCAATAGTATAGGTTAATTATATGATAAAAATCCTCTTAATTAATAGCAAAATCAACACACATTAAAAAGCACTTCACAGTAACTGGTCCTACATCATCCAAAATTAGCTGATTGTAAGGCTTTAAACAGCAGTGGGGCTGCTCTACTGATCTAAATCTGAATGCTGAACTGCTGAACCCATTTTCCAGGATAAATTTAGCTGTTCTTTCGTGTTCCACTTTTCCCTGGTACTTGGATCAGCTATGCAGTGTATAATTATGCCAGTGCAGTTAGACAGTGCTTTCCATCTGAATGTCTCAACACGCTTTTCAGACTTAATTACTTTGGGCTTGGAAATCCTTCATGACGTAGATACAGTCAGATCCCACAGGGAAGGAAACAGAGTCAAGGAAGGTGGGAGTGCCTAGGAAAGGGCTGAAATGAAGCCTTGGTCTGCTGGAATTTGTTGCCATCTTGGTTTTACAGATATATGAAATCAAGATGCTCTTCAAGTTAACTTCTGGACAGATGAGGAAACACCTTGCTTTTGGCAATGGTAAGTAGCTTGGCACACACCTTACAGGTAAGTCCAAGTAAAATCCACATATTAAATACTTCTTTAGCATCCTCACAAGTACTTTAACCCATCTGCATTCCCAAAGGGAGCCCAACAACTACCTAGGAGTCCAGGGCAAGGCACAGGGGTATCCTTTCCACTCTTAAACACACAGCATCACTTAGTACTGGGAATCCAGCACTTACACAGAACATGAAGACAAGCTCCATCTTCTCAGAGCATGACATAAAACTCACACTTTACCTTGCACCTCTCTGGAGAAAGTCCTATGATTTTATTTTATATTAAACACCTTTCTTTTTCAAGCTATTTTTCTTAGCAGAAATAGACAAAAATGTTTGGGTTTTTTTTCTGAAAGAAATCTAGAAAACTTCATTCAGCATTATTTCTTGGCTGCAGATGTTTTTACTTTAATAGTAAAGAGAAAAAGCTTTTAGATATACCTATGTTGCCAAGTTAAATGGTGAAATACACCTTTTAATTGTACATAAACAAACAAGACAGTTGAGACACTATGAATATACTTGAGGACTGAATTTCCTTATCAGCTGACTACTTTTAGGACTTGAATGGAAAATAAACTTCACATGTTCATTTTTTTACACATTTTATCACTTTCTTTATGCTGAAGAATTCCTAAAGCACAACATAAACTTGAGAACCGGGGAACCCTTCTCTGCTCAGCCCTAACCTCTCACTGTTTTAGCACCTTGGTTTATTAGGGGGACTGAAAATTACACCTCTGGCACCTGGAACCTTGAAACTGGTTTGTCAAGATTAGGGAGCTTTTTTTGATTTCCAAATCTGTTTCTCTGGGCTGTGGGACTTGCATTCAGAGGACGTGGCCCAAAGTCAGAATAGATGCTGTCCATAACAGCCATGCCCAAGCTAGGGGATGAACTGAACACAGGAACAGCCATTAATGCTGCACACTGCTTGTGCTAACAAGCCTAGCTGAAAGGCAGGGCTTATTAGGTGGGATCCAGGGTGATAAAAAGAAAGGATATCTGCATGGCAATGTGCTGTTTTAAATGATAAATCAGCCATGCAGAAAGAGAGCAGAGAGGTAAAATGCTTATTAGCATTTCCCAGACATATCTTGCTTATCTAGGTCACTATAACATAAGTACTCACTACTTTGTCTGCCAAAGCTTTAATTCTTTTCTGATTTCTAGAAACACATAATGAAGTAAAATAATTAACTGATTGTTAACATATGAGTAGCATTGTGTTTTTCATATGTATTTATGTAGTTTTGTGGTACTACTTACAAAGATGGATGTGGTGCAGTGCAAGAAAAATGAATCCAGAATACACAGCCTCCTTCTCATCCATCTGCACTTGCCTCTTTAAACCATCTTGCATTTTGCTTTTGGCCATGTATGCCTAAAGTATGGGCTGTCACCAAAACAGGAGTCCAGAGGCCAGAATGCTGGCAGGATTCAGCAACACAGACAAATAGAGCTGCAAAGAGAATGTGTCCATGGGAGCTGCAGGATACTCCTCCAGCAGGTGTTCCACAACACAGGAACACCTTTATTGCTCCTCCTCCCTGAATACAGCCATACAAGGGTGGGGATGTCTGCAGGATCCTTCACATCCTGCTGTGCCAGGCAAGCCCAGCATCTATTCCCTTTAATTCACAGTTCTAGTTAAGAGTTAGGGGTAGCTCAGAAGAGACAGCATTGACTCCTCAAGGATGTGTGAAGAAAGTCCTCTAAGCACCAGTTATATAGACATCATTCTCATTGCTTTTATTGTTTAAGTGCTGATTGCTAACTACAATTCTTTTGATCCCTGCATTAGTATTTAAACTCTTGAATATAACAGCATTGCAGGAATACATGAAGAGGTAAGAGAAAACTGGGTGTAGTGATAGATGCCCTTAATTCAGTAGTGCTCAGCTTATCCTTTGACTCCTGTGGTGCATGTGCACATATAATGTTCCTCCCTTATAGCCAAGCAAGTAATTCTCAGTGACAAAGAGTAATCTTATTACTGTCTTCCTCCATGCTAGGATGGAGAAGATTGGGAAATACACAGAATGTTTAATGATGCATGTGGCATGCAAGAGAAGCTATGTAATTTACTGGGAAAGACGCTGGAGGAAAGAGTGCTCAAATGACACATCACTGCTCCTCTTTCAAGAATAAAAAGAAGAACAAATTGGGGTTTGCTAATTTTCTTGGCTACACTTCTTTCACTGACTAAGAATTCTGCAACAGAAAAATTTGCACTGCTCTGAAATATTTGCTTGAATAGTGAGAGTCATATGAACCATCATAAACTTACATTCTTTTGGCATGGTGATATCCCATACTGAGACTGAGGTATAGTTTGCTACAAGCATAGCATGTGGATCAAACATTGTTAGCTGCAGTTTGTGCAAATTGTGCATGTTTCAGGACCACTGAACATTATCTATAAAAAGGATTTAAGGTAGATAATTCTGTGTCTCAAATCGTTCACACACTTCTGAGCACCAAAGATAACTTGTGAGTGCAAAGAGCATATTCAATAACACAGTGGTAGAAACAAAACCAGTCTGAACCTTGTGTGAAGTCTGGAATGGAATTTGGTACAGAGACCATAGTGGAAGGCAAATTATATCTCAGCTGTCCTGCAGAACTCTGCCCACAGATTCTGCAAAATGAGCTGCAGGACCCAGGGAAACTTCCTGAACATCCCTCCAGCCTGACCAATTAGAGCAGTCTGCAAAGGCTTTAACACAGTGTTTCATCTTCTAAAGGAGGGAACAGAACCTCAGGTAGTATAAATTACTCTTGTCACTTCAATTCCAGAACCTATTTAAATCAATTTACACCATTTGCCTTAGTGAGCAAAGCAGAAATTGACCCAGAAGTAGGTATTATGCTGTATTTGCAGCATTAAACCTCTTCTTCTCATGAAAGAATTGTGCCTGTAATATGTAACCCATTTTGTCTCTGATCTAGCTTAGACAGCCCATGACAGATGTGGTTTTTAAACATGTAATAGCACTACTCACTATGAACACTACTCACTTATATCTATATACAACAATAACAGAACTAGCAGACATGAGATACTTCCCATCCTAAATAACACTTTTGTTTAAACACACTACTTCCTTGGAAAAATGAAAATCTTCTGGATTAATCTTCAATTAAATAATTAATACCAGAGTTAACTATTTAGAAATTAAGTAAATGGAAATTTCCATTTTAGAGGAGTCATGGCTTCTAAAGCCCACTCAATACTATTTCTGAAAATAACCATTACAGATCTACAGAAGCCAACTTATTCAAGCATTAAGTCTTGCTTGCCAGGATAGATGCAGTCAAGTGTTATCACAAGGATATAATCTACTTTCAGGACTATTAACTTCCCAAAGCTCAAGTTACTTCTTTTAAAAGAGAAAAACAGCAAATGAACAGAAATCAAAAAGGCAGAGAAGATATTTCCAAATGTTTTGAATTTAGAATGAAAACTACGACTGCTATTTCATTATAAAATTGAAAGCATCAAACCTGACACACAGGCTAATTATATAATGGACATATCATGATGTGATTTGTTTGAAATACTTCTTTTCTGCTTTTTTTATTATTGGCATACAGGCTTTCCTTTCCTGATAGGCTCAAAAAACTTTGTAGACACATTTTCCTCCCTGTGCCTGCACTCAGCATTGCCAGCACTTCACAGCAGGCATATGAAGTCACTGATAGAGTGACTATTTTAAAGGGCTCACTGTCATCTTAGATTTCATTTCAGAGTTGACCTAAAGCAGTTTCTGAGCTGAGATGTTTTGTGTTTCCACAGTTACAGCCAGGCACAACTGTTTAGAGATTCTGACAAAGAGGCACCTGGTATAAACAAAAGACAAAGCACTTTGCACACACCAGTAGATTGACAATAGTCCCTTCCACTACTCTTGCTACAGAGTTTGAAGGCAGAAGAGACCACCTGAAGTGGAGCACAGGGCTGAAAAGAGGTGCAGGGCTCCAAGAGGATGGGTCCAGATGCTTCAGTGGATCCCAGCACAGGACAAGGGGCAAGAGGCACAAACTGAAACACAGAAGTTTCACCTGAACATAGGGAAAACTTCTTTACTCTGAGGGTGGCAGAGCACTGAAACAGGCTGCCCAGAGAGGCTGTGGAGTCTCCTCCTCTGGAGACATTAAAAATCTACCTGGACACATCCCTGTGGAACCTGCTCTAGGTGAACCTGCTTTAGCAGGGGGTTGGTTGGACTGATGATCTCCACATCCCCCTTTCAGCCCCAACCACCCTGTGACTCTGTGATTAAGTGAAAGTGATTAATTCAATTACAGTGTTGAATAAATGACAGTATCTCTGAAATTATCCTGCTACTGGTGCCACACATTGCTGACACTCAGTTATTAAGTGCCTATACAAATAAAGGTCTCCAGAGTTCTCATTCCTGATACAGTAATTACAGCTTAAAGAGGTTAGAAAACAATTTATAGGCTTTAAGGAGCATGTGAGAGCAAAGACAAAGAAAATTTATTTTAGAAACCTTAAAGACAGTGAGTAATAGCTGCTGTTTTGATTTGCTAATGTATTCAAGCTGGGGATCTCAAGCAGGAATTATATCCTTAACTTTCATCAAACCTTCCTAAACACTTAAGTTTTCATCACTGAAAACTTAACAGGAAAATTAATTGAACTGGAGCACACAGACAAATTAAAAAGACTCACTAAATTCACTACAGCAGTTGATGAGGCCATCACCAAACAGAAGATACTAATGAAGAAATGTTTCTTGCAATAATATCCATCATCCTGAAATTGCTCTGGAATAAAAGAAACACTGGTAGTTTTCTTCTGAAGCATTTATTCCTGATTTCAACAAGATTAAACAAAAAAATTCCTGTTTCTTTCCAATAAAAATGATTATTCAAAAGAAAAAGCAAAATTGGACACTACAAGGTCATACTTGAGGCAAAGCAGTTCCTTAAGACATCTAGTGCTTTGAGACACCTGCCTCATTCAGGATAAAATATAGTGAAGTCAACAGATTCTCAATCCTAGAAAAGAAGATTAAAAAAAAGAAAAATTACAGCACTTCCAATTTGAGGCTGATGCAATTAATACAAATAGTTTAATTTGAGAATTTGAGGATTCATATTGGGAAAAAAAAAAAAAAAGAACAACCAAGCTGAAGCTGAAGGAACATTTTCTTCCCTCTCTTGCAGGGAAATGTTCCCAGACCCACTCTTTGCCAGTTGCAGCATCCAAAATACTCAGTCTCAGTGGCAGCATCTAGAAGCATCCTTAATAACCCATCAGGTAAATGGGATAATAAATAGCCTTTGCCTGTCTCACAGCACTTTGGGAAGAAAGATGTAAAGAGAGGCTAAAATGCACAGAAATGTTAAATCTTAGCTATCCTTGAGGAAACTGTTTTCCAGCTGAACACATTTTACTTCCAAGATATTTTCCTGGCACTGGATTTGAATCTTTGGTGCTGTGGTTCCATTCCCCTCTCTCCAGTGATGTTACCCTGAACACACATCAGCCATTTTCACACGTGCACCACAATATTTCCAACACCTTAACTCCTGGCTGAAAATATATCTTACCTCTCCTACTTGGTACAAACTTTTCTAACCTCTGCTCTGAAATAAATCCCCTTTCACTTAATGCTATTGAAGTATTTGTAAGTTTTCTTTTGATTTCCTTACAATATCTCAATATTTTAACTTTTCCAGAAGCCTACAAAGTATGTCTCCCTGTTTTAAAAAATCAGAGGTGTGATTCCACTAATAAAAGAGTGCAAACATGATTTTTAATCTGTTATTATTATTTTTGGTAGAGGAGAAATCTTTGTCTCCCTCTGCATTACCTGAACTTCTCCTTCCTATTCTATTAATCATTACATTTATCAATCTACATTTTGCTGAGCTGAATCTCTTCTTTCTAGTTTATTTGAGGAAGGTTGGGGAGCTTTTGGTTGGTTCATTGGTTTATTTTTTGTTTGTTTGTTTGTTTATTTATTGGGTTTGTTCAGTGAAGTCTCCTTTAGCCTCATAGTGATTTTGTACCTTCCATAGTATTTGAAACCAATCTTGACATCACATGCAAGTTTAATGGACATGCTGCCTGCCTCCTTCTTCCAAATCATTAAAGATGATGTTAATCCGGGCCAAAATTAAAATCTATCTGTGCTACTTTATTAGACACTTATTAACAGTTTAACAAACATGGTCAAAATAACTCTTGTTATAAACAAAGGCTAATTTTAATGGATAAGAAAACTTGCACCAAGGTATGCAAGCAAGGACTCATGCCCATTTCCTTCTGTCAATAGCTTTTATTTGTAGGCAAGTGCTCAATTTATAACATTTATTAAAACTGTCAATAATTTGGCACTCAGTCATAGCCTGAGCCCATGTGGTGCTCTCCTCTTAAAGAGCCTTGATAGGTTTATAATACACAAAATAACCCCAAACCAACAAAAAACATTTTATCCAATTATCAGTATAATTATTATGAAAATAATTGGCTCTACAGCCCAAATAACTTTTAAGTTTGGAAATCCCTTTAAAGTTCAGGATGGGACTTTGAGCAATGGGTCTAGTGAAAGATGTCCCTGCCATGGCAGAGGAGTTGGAATCAGATGAACTTTGAGGTCACTTCCAACCCAAACCATTCTACGATTCACAATCTTTCTCCTCACTTCTGCCCATGTACTGCTTCTTACTTTACCTCTTCAAGGACTCTAAAATATGTACTCTAGGCCAAATACTAAAGACCAGTAGTGTCCAGAGACTAAAACACAATGAAATAGTTCTCCCTTTCCTTTAGGAAAAGCATTTTGTCCATTGTCAACATGGTAATGCACAAAGCTTGCCGGGCCAGTACATGGAGCTTTCACAGAAACAATGAATAATCTTTTTTCATTGATTATAAGAAGAGAAAACGGTTATTCAATCTAAAGTGAAACACAGAATAGATTTGCAGATAGAAGAACCAGCTGTAGTTCTGAGCATAGTATCTGTTTCAATTAAAAGAGGTGAAGCTCTAAAGCACAGAGGCTTTCACTAACCACCAATTAAATAGTTCTGCCAGAGGAAAAAGGAAAATGAGGAATGAAATACAAAACATCACCCATGCCCTTTGTTACAGAGACATTAATTTCTTGTACAATGAAAGAAGATCTATCTCAATGCAAAGCCACTGTCCAGCCCATTTGCAATTATTTTGTGGCTTCTTTTGCTAAATACAAAAAGGAATAGATTTCTTGAAGGAGGGGAAAAAAAAGGGTATTTCTTATCCACTCTCACAAAGTCTATAATCTGCCTGTACACACCATGGGAACTGCATCTCTTTTTGAAGGGTTTACAAACTGCATCACTAAAGGACACTTTAGGTGTCAAATAAAGTGAATTCCTTTTGTTAATCCATTTCCAAGGAAGTTCACACTTAGCTTCAGTGCTCAAGGTCTTTGATTTTCTGCACACAAATTTTTGGCCTGCTCTGTTAGTAGCACAGTAACCCCTATTTCATCCTATCAGCCCCACATCCAATTGCTTGGAGCCAATATAGAGATATATTTATATTACTCTCCTGTCTCATTTCTACTATTTATTTTTTTTTCCTCTGTCAGTATGTGCAGGGCTGGCCCCTATATACTTAGTCTTGTATTTCCCTGTCAGATTAACTTCCAATTAGTGATAATTGGATCTGGCAAAATTTTTGTTGATTGACATGTATCTGCTGTGAGACTGAATGAGAGTACTAATTAATTTCAGATAGGTCACTTCTGGCTGTCAGTTTTTCTCTGAACTCTAGATGTGTCCACATAACACTTTCCTCAAATTAAATTGGTTGGAAGCTATTTATTCATAAATGTAAAACTGAGAATAGTTAAACCTGCTGTATTTAAATCTGAAAAACAATGACTTTCTATGTGTGGATGGGTCCAGTTGACAGCTGGAACCCTTTTTGGTTTTTTTTTCTGTTCATCTACTCTGGAAGTCAGTGCTCAGGGATGAAACTACCTGAGTGTTTGCAGGTCCTTTCATTTCTCAGTTCCTCTGCAGGCTGCTGCAGCATTTGAACTGCAAAGACATCAAGGCTTAAATCAAATGATGTGGTGAGAAGGAAAAAGGCTTTAATTTCTAGTTTGACAGATTCTGCACAAATATTTCTACTAGTACTGAAATATCAAAGGCTAAACAAAACTATAAAAGTTAAACACCTTTAACAGTTACTGCACTCAGGCCTCATACAAGTGAAAGAATGAACATGCCAGACCCTGGAGACCCCATAATACTTTTAAATAAGCCTAAAATGTAGCTAGCCATCTTTCACTGGCAAATTTTAAAAGCTGTTTCAAGAGGAGACACTTCTAGTTCTGCCAAGCTCTTGCTGTTAGTACATTTTAGATATGATTCTCCAATGTCAAATTGTTCCTCTCCAGTTAAATCCTAAATCAGAGGCGTTTTAGCACGTGCTGTAGTTTTTTCTTTCAGTGAAATATTAGTCTTTCCTTGGACAGAAGAGTATTTCAATCTTCTCAGTAATAAAATTTAAGGTAATTTCACCTTTCTGATCAGGCTTTCAATAAAAGTCATAAAAGAATTCTAGCGAAAAGTAAAATAAAATTAAATGACAATTTAAAAATATGATAATCCAATACCATTATTTTAGCTGATTACTAGGTTTGGCCCCTAATATTTTGAAGTCTAGTACATTTTACTAGATGCCCAGAAAGGTTTTTCAGCCTCTAATTATTAATTTACTTTCAAAAACCAGTAGTGACACTTTAGCTGCAACAGAAGTTAACACCATAAACACAACAAATTCCAATACAAATGTTAGTACTATATGATATTTTATGGGATCTCATACCTTTTTCTTGTCAGCCATTTCAGTAAGTATTTTGACTTCTTTTTAGAAGTAAATATGGTTAATATTGGAAGGCTGGCAACCAACATCATACTTAAATACTCCCTAGAATGAAAGAATAAAATCTCAAGCTTTTAAGTCAAATAATGCCTGCAAAATCACAATTCAATATAAAACTTGAGATTTTTTTAAATTATTTTGAATTTTGACAATCTATTTCAATTTCTATCTTTTATCAGGTAGAAGAAAAGTGCAAGTCCTTAATTTCCTCTGCAGAGAATTTCACTTTACCACTTCAGTGGTCTTGAGTGAATGGTGAGGATGGGGAGAACTTTGACTTAGATATTTCCCAGGGAAAAAAAAACATAGCTAATAAAAAAATGATTGGGTTTTGGGCTTTTTTTGTTTGTTGGTTGTGTTTTTGTTTCTAGGTTTTTTTTTGAGAGGTTAGGGTTTTTTTGTAAGTAGTGATTTTCTTCTAGTGAAAATAGGGAAATATGGAAGTGATTCACTTCGCTTGTCTTGCCTTCTTTCACTGCTTTATAAATGTTTCATTCTACTTTATTTTGACTTTTAACATCAAATATACAAAATACATTTGATGTTCTGAAACTTTCTTCAATTTTCATTCACAGAAACTTAAAGGGTTTGGAAAATTTGAGACTTAAATATACAAATAAAGACCTTGATCTCTTATCAAATTCAACAAGGACATAAGACATACAGTTAGGTGACAGTCAACTCTACAGTTTTCCTCCCTCTCCTCCTCCAGGAAAAATGGATCTGTATTTTGCTGCTCCTTCAGTGACTATACCAAGCTGACAAAGTAATTTGATTTGTTTAAGAACGTGTATCAACAGAGATGATGGGAGCCACACACCCTGCAGAATTTATGATGTAAACTGATGTGCATGCATCACAGAAGATATGAAGTGCAGCAAAACAATTGTTGAGTGATGAAAATGTAATCTATGTTTCACTTTGATCCATTTAAAGCTGTTTATGTCATGTCATTCATCCTTTCCCTGAGAAATTAAAATAAAAATCAAAGAGCACAAATCTTCTTTCTCTGTTTTCTTTTTTGCTTAGAAAATAAGCTTTTCCTGATATATGGTTTATTATTTATATGTTAGAGCTAAATCGACCTGCACTCAGCAAAAAGTAGTGTAAGAAAGAAGAAAGTGGGGATTTTTTTTTTTTATTTCATTTCTTTACTTTAAACTTGGAAGATTTTAGTTCTAAACTTGTATCTATAAATCTGTATAAAACTCCTGGATGAAACCCAAGCCACTCACAATTCACATTCTACTTCATTTTAACTTTGTAAATCTGAGCTATGAGGATGGGGCAGGAGATCTGGACTACCTGAAATTTCTGCCAGAAGTCATTGCACACACAGACAAAAAGAGATGGGCAAGCAAAGAACTCTTGAAGGACATCCACCCTTTGCAACAAGATTTCCTTGCTGCATTGGCTGCACTGTCATCTCTGGAGAGCTGAACACTTTATTTGGATGAACTGTGCTTGCCTGCACTGAGAATTTGCCTCCCTGCTTATTTGGGATCCAGCATCCTCAGTAATCCGTACAGGGACAAACCCACACATCCCATGACTGCTCCATTCTGCCAAGGTCCACCTCAAATGAAGGCACTTTCTAATCCTCCTCTTAGGGATGGGAAAAGCCACAGGCACACATCCAGGAGACATGGGGCCCAAGCTGCAAAACTAGAACTCATTTTTTTCCTAAGAACTACATTAAACATAAAGGTGAAAAGAAAAAGCTTTGGACCAGAAAGCACCCCACACATTTTTGGTTTATTATCAAGCCAAACAAGAGACAGGGAACCTCCTCAAAAGCCTTGCATAACTTGTTTTTGTTTGATTGTTGAAAATAACCATCCATGCCAGTCTCCATTGTTGGAAATATTCAGAAAACATCTGGCCGTGGTTCCAGTCAACCTGCTCTGGGTGGTTTTGCTGCATCAGAGAGGGGAGCCAGACAATCTCCAGAGATCACTTCCAGTTTCAATCATTCTGTGCTTCTGTGAATCCCTTCTGGATGCCCATGTCCATGGAACTAATGGATGCTGATTAAATTGAAGAAGATAAAACTTAGTTCATGAATGTCTACAGAAACTCCTTAGCAAAGTCATGGTGAATTCTCTATATACAAGGTTCAGATGCCTTCAAGTAGTGTGGGAAAACCTTGGGAAACAAAAAACAAAAGTTCCTGGAAAAAAAAGAACTCAATAAAAAATAAAATTCTTAGTGAGAGGCAATACCTTGTCACATTCCTATTTTCATTATGAAAAATCACAAGGCTTCAAAAAATATTAAATAATCTGAAAAGAAAACACAGCAAAACAGATGTCACTGCACAACTAGAGCTCCACAGGCAAATACACAAAAGCCCTAAAATGCAAACCTAAGTGTGTCACTTCACAAGCTCCCCCAGTGGACACCTCTGATGCAGAATACATTTCCACTCAATATATAATTAGCTGTTGAAACTCGTTGCACCAAATTAAAATGAAATTAAGACCTTGGCCTAATTCCAAAAGATACTGGGCATTCCTGTGTAAGTATTGTCATGGACCATTCAACAGCAATGCCCCGCTAACCTGTCCCAGGAGGCAGGAAAATAATATTATTCTTCAAGCCTCTGAAAGGCCAAATATAGAGCAAACGAAAAGGGCTTGCCCAAAGTCAAATAGGAAACCTCTGGAATAGTGAGGAGTTCTCAAATCTTGTGAGGGGCAACAAATAAACACAATTTTTCTGTCATTTGCATGAACAACCCTTTTTAACCTTTGGCAGCACTGCCACTGAGGGTGCAAGGACACTGATTACTTGAATGTTCTAAGCACTGGCTGCTGTGTGGGAAGTACTGAGCACCCAGACAGGAAAAAGCAGGGAGAGATGTTTGCAACTGGGCATCATAACCTCACGGCCACTCCCTCTCTCCTCCTACAGAGCCACCCTGCCATTCCCATCACCCTGAAGCAGCCCACTGTCATGAAACCTTTCATTGGTAGGGTTTCAAACCCTCAATTAGAAGGGCCACTATCACTGAAATTTCACCTGCTTGGCGAGAGGAATGATGAGGAGGACTCCATGATATTAGAAGTCTAATTAATTACTTTATTATACTATATTATTCTATACTATATTGCTCTATATTATACTACATCTAAACTGAAACTGCACAAGCACCCAACTCAAGAAAATCTCGTGACTGTCTCCTGACCGACAGCCTGGACACGTGCTTGGCCCTGACAGGCCAAGGAAACAAAACCCCATCACTGGGTAAACAATCTCCATATTGCACTCTGCTTTGGCACAACACAGGCACAGCAAATGAGATAAGAATTGTTCTGATCATTCTCTCTTCTGCTTCTCTCAGGTTCAGAGAATGTGAATCCCACAGGCCACCTCTGACTCCAGCCTTGCTTTCAGCTCTGCGCTGCTCCCATGTCCTTCCTGTGCACACACCCAGGGAGCACCTGGAAAGGCCTTCCCTGAAGGACATCATCCCACCAGCAGGGGAATAGTTTGTGATGAGCTCAACCCTTTCTCTTAAAACAAAATGGGTTTTTTTGATCAATATAAATTAAGTTAAGGATTAACCAAATCAGCAAAGCTGCTGAATCTAGAGAAAAAAGCTGCTGTGGGGCAGCCCAATACAGTCTGCATCAACAAACAACAGGCATGTCCCCAAAGAGACACCTGAGCCACCTTCTTGGAGTTGTTTGAAGATTCAATCTGGAACCAAAAACTGAGCTTACTGAGTTATAAGCAATTTTGCACTAAAATATTTTTTTTTCTATTCATAACATCAAAAAACATTTATTTCAATTTCAACTTGTGTGACGTGTTTACAGGGTCTTAGGATGAGGGAAGAGACAAGAATGTTGACTCCATGTTTCAAAAGGCTTGATTTATTATTTTATGATATAAATTATATTAAAACTCTACTGAAAGAATAGAAGAAAGGATTTCATCAGAAGGCTGGCTAAGAATAGGAAATTAATGATCACAAAGGCTTGTGTCTCGGACAGAGAGTCTGAGCCAGCTGACTGTGATTGGCCATTAATTACAAACATCCAACATGAGCCAATCACAGATGCACCTGTTGCATTCCACAGCAGCAGATAATCAATGTTTACATTTTGTTCCTGAGGCCTCTCAGCTTCTCAGGAGAAAAAATCCCAAGGAAAGGATTTTTCAGAAAATGTGTCTGTGACTAACTTGTACATCAAAACTAACCTATGAAATCTCTTAAGCTTTATTTGTAACTGTTTCAGAGATTATTTTTACAATAAGTTCTCCCGGGTCACCAGACAGTCTACAGACATATTCAAGTGATTACTAATGAAAGTTCTAATGCCATTAGACAGTAGCTGACACTCAGCCTTGCACACTTCAGTTGGGACAGCTACAGAGTTTATAGCATCTACATCTCTTTTCAATTTTCCAGAATAAATGTCCAACATACTCTCAGAAAAAAAAATATGGTTCTTTTTATAGAGAGAGGGAAAAAAACCCCAAAACCACAATAAAAACTAACAAAACCAACCCCACAAGCAATGTAGTCTAATTTATAATTGAAAATCAATCATCATAAAACTGGTAACAGCATGAAAAATACAGGAATATTTTTGGGTTCTCTAAGCAAACCATATAATAAAGGCAACCTATAATGAAAGAATTATTAAGAAATAACCGATAAAGCAAGTAAATTTTACTTATGCAAACTAGCAATTATTCTTTTTATTTTCTGTCTGCTCTAATCTCAGGGTCTGAAAAAATAATTCTACAGAAACAGAAGGATATAGGGATAATCATTTGTCTGCAGAGTGAATTAAATGTAAGTACTCCTATCTGACAAATAAAATTGAGTTTTTATTCCTGCATTATTAGGTATTATTCCAACAAGCTCATCCCTCCCTGCAATCCTATTTCCCATCTGAACTCACCTGCAACATCACTCTAACTTGCTATTAAACTGCCTTTTCCCTTTCTGTGGCTTATAACAGATTATGTAAATTTTCTTGATTTCTCTAATATTTTCTCTCAGGGATTCAAGTGACTAAAGTAAACCATCCTACAAAAGTATTTTGTTCTTTCACTCATTTTTTTTCTTGTTAAATCCTTGCCTTGGTGAATAAAATTTTTATTCCTTCTTGCTGCATTCATCTTTTATATTACATCATGACTGTAGGGAAAGCACAACAAACTCATAAAATTCATTTATATAAAAAGCTTTGCTCAGTTTTATAGTATTTTTTTATTTAGATCTAATTACAGAGCACTCAAAAAAGTGCGAGCTTATAATGAAAAATATTTCATGAAACAGAATAAGGAAAGTCAGAGAAAATGGTTTATTTAGTGTATACAGCATCCCCTATTGGTTTCTTTTACTGAGGCTAAACAGCCCAAACTGTCTCATCTTTGCCTGCAGGTAATGTGCTTCTGATTAATTTTAGATTACTTTCTGGTTCATTTTGTTTAATTTGTTTTTGTAGCAGCCATAAATACATATGTGTGCATGTGTGAATACATATGTATGTGTGTATATGTATATATATAGATACACACATATATATGTGTATATGTATATACATATGTACACACACACATATATATGTGCGTATATATATGTGTGTGTGTGTGTATGTATATTTACATATATAAACACATACACACACATACAGTTTTAGTTACATACGGGTTTTAATTACATACAAGTTTAAGTTCCAGGAATGCCAGAATACTCCAGCATCAAAAACCAAAGGTCATTATGGAACTGCAAGCTGTCCCTATATGCATCACTACATGCTCACATGTGGAAACAATATTCAAATTTTCAAAGTCTTCTACTTCAGGCTAGGCAACACTGGAAGTCCAGAAAGAGCCAGGTTATAACCTCACCCATAGTAAGAGACAGCATGGAGATGTCCCACAAAATGGGAAGAAAACTGGAAATGAACCACTATTTCATCCTATTTTTTAAGTCCTATCATTAAGGGAAAAAATTATGCCAACACTTTTCATGAAATGGATTTTCTTTGCATCTGGTTACTCATCCTCTGTAGCAAAGGTGGGAAAAGCATTTAGTGATTTTCCTTATCCTGTACGTTTGTCAGAGCAGGATGGAGCAGCAAGGTGGACAAGCAACACAGAGCAAGGTGATAAAGGCTTTGCTGTCACCTCATCTCATAGGAAATGCCCCATATCAGGAGATATTTACCTGTGGCATAACTTCCCTCACTGCCCTGTATTCCCACAGCATAATCCTGCTGCAATTGTAGAAACTGTCAAGCACTCTCTACAACTTCCTCAAGGGTGGTTGTGCTCAGGTGGGGTTGGTCTTTCTCCAAGCAGCACTGACAGAACCAGAGCACACAGTCTCAAGCTGTGTCAAGGGAAATATAGGTGGGATACTAGAGGAAAGATTTTACAGAAAGGGTGATAAAGTTCTGGAATGGTCTGCCTGGGGAGATGGTGGAGTGACCATCCCTGAATGTGTTTAAAAAAAGACTGGATGTGGTACTCAGTGCCATGGTTTAAGTGAGGTGTTAGGGCTGGGTGAGACTTGATGATCTTTAAGGCCTCTTCCAATCCAGTGATTCTGTGAATTCTGTGAAGAAGCCACCACAGACATTCACAATCAGCAACAGCCTGAGAATAATACTCAGGGATGGTTTTACTCCCATTTACTCACTGAGGATGGGGGAGTAAGGACAAATGAAAACAGGAAAAGGAATGCAAAAACAAAGCAGCCCAAAATGAGACTGGTTTCCATGTCACAATGGAATACAGCATTTCCATGGTTCACAAGTTATTTTGTGCCACTACATTTGGTGCCTCTTTTCTGCAGCTACAGCTGAGAAAATATGCAACTGAGCTGGAGAACCGGGTAGGTTCCCAGCAAGGCTTGGCATTGCACACAGGAGCGCTCTGGCAGCGAGCCGACAGCAGACTATGTTTAACAACTAATGATATACATTACCATAGCCCTGACTCCAAAAACACAGATCTAGTGACAGCTATTCTGGTGCCATTTAAATTCATATACGTCTTGGGATGGCTTCCATCCACGCTGGCAGACAAACTGTAATGAATAAAGAGGCTGCGCTTTGCAGATAAATAAAAGCAAATGTGGGATGTACCTAAATGGATTTGACAGATTGCAGGAATAATTTAAAAATATGAGTATAACACAGAAATGTTGGCATTATCTGTAATGAGGACAAGAATTCCTGAATTATATACTATTGCTAGACCAGAAAAACAGGAATAAGTACTACAGATGTTCAAGTCCTTCCATTTACATAGCAGTAAAGTAAAAAATTCCTCTTGTTTCATATTCAGTAAGTGCATTTTCATTGCAAACCCCTAAGCTTCCTCTTAAAAAAAGGTGATTCTGAGCATGAAACATGGAGCAAAGAAGCAGCTGGTTTTGTCTCACATGGAAAACCAGTGCATAACTAGAAGAGATATGGCAAAAAACATTGTAGGCCATATCCCAATCTCTGAAAGAGCAATGCAATTCATGCTGGGACTGTCCCTGAGGACTCCAGGGACTGCATCTCATTAAGCAGCACTGTGCAACCTTCCTAATATCCACTACTTGTCATCCACTTGTTAAAGGCACAGTTCTGGCACAAAGCCTGGAAAGGATGAGCTAGCTCATAAACAAAAGCTAGAAAGCCTTTTCTAACATGTATAAATTTATTACTTTGCTTACGAGCAGGAGTGACATATTTAAAGGCTTGCTAGGTTGGACAAGATACTTTACACAGCTCAGTACCAAAACCAGAAGGGTACTAGAATAAAAACACAATAAATATTCTAAATCGATATCAATTTTTGTTAAAATAAACCTGGAAAACACCTTTAACAGCCATCCCCAAATTACCAACCTTACCAACCAGTTCTTAGAATATCCTACTGGTTTTCCTTGTACTTTCTTCTCATCTTCTTTTTTCTTGTATCTTTTCCTTCTGTAACAATGTCTTTTCATCATTTATTACTATTAAACTAGAAAAAAGGACTACAACTTTTGGACTTAGTTTTTTTCTAGTACCATCCAGTATGTCCTTTCAAGAACACAAAGGTAAAATCTTGGGGAAAAAAACCTAACAAGAAAGGTGAAAAACAAACACTCTGCCTACTTGTAGTGTGGCTCAGATTCTTTACAGATAGAAATAACATTATTATATTTACACAACATCAATATATTTAATGGATATTAGTGACCCCAGAAGGTAAATGTGGTAAAGGTAAGGTAAACCTGTGCTAGTCCAATAACAGGTAAATAGAAGAGGCTCTAGTTAGTTTATTTAGTTTTGCATTTTAAAGTGGTTATTCACAGAACCCTGGTTTAGGGATAACCAAAGAGGTTCACCCTTTGCAGGTATGTGGCTGTCAAGAGGATTCTTCAAAGTATTTTTGAAAATCAAGTTCCTTCAATGCTTTTGCATGTGAGACACCCAATGATCATAAAGACTCCAAAGCACAAACCTTTCTTGAAAATGTTGATTAGCTGCAAATAGTAACAGCTTGTGAATACTATGGGAACACCTCACTGATAAAATGAGTACTACACCACCTGAGCAGGAAGTGACCTTTTAGTTCATTGTGGCAATTACTCATTAACATAGACTAAAACATTAATTACCATGGGACCATTCACAGTAAATCATTGCAAACCATGAGCAAGACCATCAGAAATTATTTCACTTATACATCCCAATCTTGATTTTAAACAATTTGTATTAATATGATGATTTATCTCTGTTCTTATTGCACAAAATAATACTACTTTTCAGCTATCATGGGCTTAAAGCCCCATGCTGGAGTCTCTTAATTTACATGTACACCATACACATCTGCCAGTATAATGACAGAAGTACATTTGAAATGGATTTTAGAGGCTTACAGCTTGTATCAATCATGGCTCGAGAAGGAATTTAAAAACTGATTAAAGAAATAGGGGCAGTTCTGTACCTTCTGGCCAGCCTACACATGCATATGGATCCCTGCACATTCAAAGAGGAATGAAGGAAGCCTGAACTACAAGCACTGAAGCAAGCTATTCACTGAATTGTATCCCTTCTACATGATACCATGTATGGTCCATTTTCCTGCTCACTCCAAACACCAGCATAGCAGGTCTATTGTTTCCATAGGGAATGGACTGTAATTATTTGCCAGGATGACCAAACTCAGTATGTAAAATCTGAGAAAGAGGGAGAACCTCATGGAAAGGAACTCAGCTCCTCCCTATGCCCTTTTATATTTGTTGGTTTTGTTGTTATTATTATTGTTGGTGTTATTATTAACTCTGCCTCAACAGGCTCAGAGTATGAAAATGCATAAAAAATTAAAACCCAAAAAAAGGTATGCAAAGCTATTTACTACAGAAATTAGGAGAAAAAGTTTATTCTTGTTCTCTTTTCATCCTTTCACCATATACCCAAATCTAGTAAAGCTATGACTAAGGCCACCAGCACCTCTAATAAAAGGTAGGGACCACTTAGCTTCATTAATTTAAATGACCTGCAATTGTGGCAAAAAAACCCCCACGATTTCTTACACTTTAAAGAACAATCTTTGGGAAGACTAACAGCAATAGCCAAATTGCACTCAGAAAATAGCAGGAAGCCAGCATTAAACAGACTTTTTCAATGGCTTCAATGTGTATTTCTCAGAGCACCCTTGGATAAGTAACTTTTATAAAGACAAAAATAAGAGGGCAGTTTAAAGATTCAACTTGGTTTGCCTTGAATCACATTTATTAGAGGGATAGATCTTATTTTCTCAGAGATATGCCCTTAGTATTACAGCAGGAAATATATAAAGGCCTCCTATGTTATTTTTAGACATACTGCTCATAACATTAGTTCAATACTATATGTCTTAGTGCTATTCAATGAGCTCCCACTGATTTTAAATTTCATTAAGCTCATAAACTCCTCTGTTTGGCAGAGAAATTACATTTTCTGGTTTCCAAAGCTGAGTCATGACCTATCCCTTCCCTTGTTGCCTCCCTTTTCTTGGTTATACTCCTCCATATTTTCAATTTTCCCCAAACACTCAGACAGATATTTACAAACACACAAGGTAATATTGCAGAGCATTCAATTTTTTGTTACAGAACTAGGAATGCTTTTGTATAGGCTTCCCTGCAGCCACTATGAGAGAAAGCAGCAGAGGAAAAGGCAGTTTCGTATCATATGTCTCCTGTCTTTGATTCATCTGCAAGCCACCCATTTTAATGAGACCTCATAAATAATTCAATTTCTAATTATGCTCTAAGCCCCCTAGCCTGGAGAAGAAAAAAGAAAGGTAAAAAGGTAGGGAAAAGGTAGGGAAAAGGGAGGGGAAAACTGTGCATGTTGGATCAAACAATGCCTGCAGCAACTGAGCTACTCATTCTTATTCTGGCCCTACAAAATGCACCTCCTGCCTGAACCTTGAAGTGATTCTCTAATAAAAATGACAGGATTGCATAAAAAGTTGGGAGTTTAAGACAATAATTGTGGAATCTGCTCATTTTCTCCCTTCCTTCCCTGTTCCACAGGGTACACACGTGCTTGAGGCCTGTTCCTACCCTGGGTGAATGGAGCATGCCTCAACTCTCATCCTCCTGTGCTGGTGGGACCAGCGCCCTGCGCCTGTACATGGCCCTGACCACTCTGGCAGGGAGTAAACCAGACCCAGAAGAACCTCTGCTCTTGATTCTTGGTCCTTATTTCTCCTCTTTGATAGGGACTAGGGAATCCAATATTGGCTACTCTGTTTTCCCCACAAATTTTTGGAACTGCTCCTCTGCCCTCCCCCAGGAAATATTCATCTCCCCCGAGGCACAGATTGGCCAGGATTTGGGAGGAAACCATCATCAGCACATGAATGACACCTGCCTTCTCCTCACAGAGAAGTTCTGGAGTTCCCTTTGCACCCCAGTCTCACTTTGTCACTGCAGAAACACTGCTGCTAAAACTCTTTTCTTGCCTCAGCCAAAATGCATTTGACATACAAAAAGCTGGTCAAGGTACAACTGAAAGCACACAGACAGCTGAATGATCTCCTCCTACCTACAACTATTTTTTAATTGCAAGGAGGTCTCTCAATACACAGCAGAGCATCTGCTCATTAGCACTACAGCACTATTTCTCATACTGACACTTCCTACCCTCCTCCTCTCCCATCTTTAACAACTACTCCTAAAACACATGCAAATTGCAAACTTGTGACCTGTGGGGTTGGATTTGTATTGTGCATATTAATGCGTTTTTCTAAAACTTCCTTAAAAAAATAACAAACGATCCAAACTCGCTGTGGCTTTTGTCCAAAATCAACAAGATTTACTTTGAATGGCAGCTAATTTGGTTTGCCTTGATTCCTTCCTGGAACAGTATT
Organism: Ammospiza nelsoni; assembly: GCF_027579445.1. Lineage (NCBI taxonomy): Eukaryota > Metazoa > Chordata > Aves > Passeriformes > Passerellidae > Ammospiza > Ammospiza nelsoni. The sequence continues at coordinate 10,309,365 of NC_080637.1, read as the reverse complement.
GAACATTGTTACCATATACAGAGCTCCTGGACTTCCACGATTCTAATTTTAGAATTCAGGTTAGATAATTCAGCCAACACTGTTACACAGGCCAAAGCTCATTGTGACAAAGCTGCTGAAATGGTAATTTATAGAAGATAATGGTAAGGTGCTACAATTGTATTAATTATTTAGTAATCAGAAGGTCATGGGAATGGCCTCTATTAGAAGGCAGTGCATTTTATTTAGGATACACAGTTCATTTGAGACCACATATTTTGACTTCTCCAGTTTGTTTTACAGGCAAATACTGTAGTAATAAATAAAAGGCAGAAAAAATATATAAGTTAGTTATCTTTAGTTTTACTGAATCTTGTGATACATATGGCCAATCATCCTAGCAATTAAAGCTGCAGCTAAGCTGCTGACAAGGAACTCTTACAAATGTCCCATTTCCTCACACAGGTCCCCATGCAACACAAGTTCATGTATTAACACATGCTTCCATTTTTTGTATGTTTTACATAGAATTTGTTAGGACTGTTCATAATCATAAAATTACCATAAAGCACATTGGGTTCTTTTCAAGTCCAGGACCCAAGTGAAAGCCAACAGAAAGAAAAAAGCTGTAAGCTTTTAAAATAAATATTTTTATTTTTTAATTCCATAGACTATGTTCAAGTCATGGCTATAAATATTATGTGTGTCAGATGGTTTCTCCTGGGCTAGATTCTTCTCAGATGCACATACTAAATAGTCCTAACCACTCTGTGCTGTATTCTTGAAGAACTAACAAAAAACGAGAGCACTCCCACAAGCTCAATTAGTATTTTGCATGTTTTGTGCACTGGTAATGCCCCAAACCAATGAATATATGTAATTCCAAGTTTGCACAAATCTCATGTCATTTTAAGACTTCGCAAAACCCTCCTCTTTCCAAAAAAACACACTTTAATTCTGAATTTCAATCAGGACTGCATGCCACTGGAGGCAGCTCATTTTTCTAATATTGTTCTTTCACTGCATGGAAGCTTCTACCCAAGATTGCTCTTATTGTTAAGAAAGATCTGTTCTGGACAGCAAAGGAGCTAATATGTTCTGCATAAACTTCAAGTCTTCAATCCCTCAATTTCTTTTGATTAAAAAACCCACAACAAAAGAAACAAAGCCAAAAACAAACAAACAAAACCAACTAAACAAAAAAAGACTCCACCAAAATAAAAAACAACCTAAATCCCAAACAAAACACCAACAAAATTCACAAAAAAATCCTCATGGAGGAGAACAGATACCTTTTAATCTGCATGTGTAGATTTGACCTGACACAACACTTTTTTTTTTCCCAATAAATGCCAGCAAATAAACACACTTTGTTTTTGTGAGCTGTCTCAGTGAGTCAGTCCTGAAAGTTCATTACAAACATTAAACATTTATTGCAGTAAAGGTAAATATAAACTTTGCACTCTGGAAGAGCTTGCTCCAAAGCTCAGTGGCTAAACCAGAATATAAATACCAGGTGGCTGGAAGACTATGGTCCTGAAAAAGTTCCCCTCATCTCACTATTAAAATATGAGAACACTCAAGACTGTTATGTAAATCATATAAAGTGAATATGGTGAACTCTATGTGTGTCCTCCTTTGTATATGTGAACTTTCCCAGGAAGCTTCGGATCCAGCATTTGAATTTTTGATTTTCCACATGGGTCAGGTTTACCCAAGGCTGAAGTCTCACTCACCATCTGTTCAGAAAATATCAGCTTTAAATGGCAAAAACTTTACATTTTCAACTTTTCCGATGGTGAGGGAGAGTGCAGCACCCTGGGGCCATGTATCTAAATCAAGTCCTCTCTCTCTCCCCAAAAAAATAGTTTTTATTTAATGCGAAACCAAAATCTGTAAAGGCAGATCTAGAGCTTGTTTACACAGACACAGAAAGGAAACTTGACTCCAGGGTATTTTAAAGTGGATAAGTTACACTATGCTTAACATCCATCCAGAGAGAATTAAAGTAGGCATGGTTAACATGGCTTTTTATTTTTCTTATTACTTGATTTATTTATTACTTGGTGGGTCTTTTAAGGCAATTACACCTATACCAACATAAGCCTGGGAAAGAGTATATTCCTCCCACTAGTGAGAACACACTGATTCCTGGGATAACTTCCTCAGTCTCCTTGGGTTTACCCACCACAGAATGACACTGAAAACCACAGCAAGCCAAGAAATCAACCACCGCAAACCCACTTGGCTGCTGCTACCCCTCATCAAGGCTCCCTGGTTTCAGATAAGCTAAAAGGAAAAAATGTAACTCAGATCATATCTCACAGTAACGTGAGCATTTTAAATGATGTCAGTATTTACCTAGAATGTCTGCCTCAAAAAAATAATTGAGGATTTTGCTAGTAAACATTTTGAAAAAATGGAAGATAAAATACATCAAAATTAGAGAGAAAATAATTAGGCAGATGAATTAAATTTTTTCTAATGACTTTTCAGTGTAAAAATATTTTCTAATGACTTTTCAGTGTAAAACATTAAACAAAAGCATTTAAACAAGAACCTTCTTTAAATGGTTATTTTAATTTCTTGGCCCTCCTAAAATGAGAACAATTTCAGAAGCAGGACAAAACACAGCCACAACAAAAAGATGAGACATTTTGGTCCCTATTCAATACTCAATTTTACATGTAGAGTGGCAAGATGATTATGAGGGCAAAACATACTCAAATGTGTACAAATTTACACAGGAAGGGAGGCTTGTGGCAGTGGCAGAGCTATCCCTGAGCTAAAAGCCTCAGAGGTGGAGATTCTACCAGAGCTGATGTTCTTGCAGGACTCACACTTCAGAGGGATTTCACCTCTTCAAACTGTTCACAGGTTACTGACTGTGAATTCTGGAAAGTTCCAGCACAGGTTGTCAGAGTGGTCTGTGTTGAAGCAGCTGCTAAGAGTTGAGCTGGCGCATCAACTCTGGTTTTAGGTAACATGCAAACTGAAGAAAAAGGAAAAAAAAAAGTATGTGCGGTCACTAAGAAGCTATTATAATTTAGTGGAAAGAAGATTATTCTTCACAACTTTTCATGTGCCTAAGCCAAAAAATATACCTGGAATTGTAAACACATCTCCTAAAACAAGCAAATAATTTCAGACTTCATCTGAAATTCACAAGCACATTCCCCATCTGGGTGAATCCTGTGCCATCGGTCAGAGCCCTATCTGACAAGGCATTAGCACTTAGAAGAACAATAAGTCTCCTTTTCCTCCATCATCTAATTGGTGTCTAAACAGCTCAGACTGCAGCAAGCAGGGCTGAGTAAAACAAGAGCACGGCCGCCTGCCTTCCCCGGCCAGGACAGCCTGCACATTTTCTGACATTTCAGATCTCATACAGTGACCAGAGCCTCATAAAACTGTCTCCTGCTTTCTGCCCTCACCCATCTTCCCAGGGCAGAGCAGTCACCTGCCTCACAACAGCAATCTGGGAACATGAATCCCCCAGCAAATGAATCCTTCTCCTGCTGTCCCTGGCACTGGGAGCGCTCATAATCATCTTGCCACTCTACATGTAATATTCAGTATTGAATAAGGACCTAAATGTCTGATCTTTGTGTTGTGGCTGCATGTCACAGACATCTTTTCATAAAAATCCTTTCGTTAGGATTTTTCCTGCTGAAGCTGAGAAGTTTCAGCAACAAAATGTAAACAATGGTTATCTGCTGCTGTGGAATGCAACAGGTGCATCTGTGATTGGTCTCCTGTGGATATTTGGATTTACTGACCACTCACGGCAGAGCTGGGTCTTGCTTTCTGCTGAGACACAGACATTTGTTATTGATTCTTTTCTATTCTTAGCTTAGCTAGCCCTCTGAGAACTTTTCCTTCTATTTCTTTTAGTATAGTTATAATGTCATATATATCATAAAATAATAAAGCAAGCCATCTGAACATGGATTCAACATTCTCGCCTCTCTCTCACCCTGAAGACACTGTCACAGCTGTGTTTTTCCCTGCTTCTGAGATTGTTGTCATTTTGGGAGGGCCAAGAAATTCAAATAACCGTTTAAAGAAGGTTCTTGTTTAAATGCTTTTGTTTAACGTTTTGCATATTTTACATTGAAAAGTCATTAGAACAATTTTAACTCATCTGCTTAATTATTTTCTTTCTGATTTTGCTGTGTTTTATCTTACTTCCATTTTCTTACAGTGCATTGTCCTTGCCATGTCTCACATGGGAAAGAATGCACTTGAAAGATCTATATGAACAGATCAGTGAGTTCACCTCCAAAGTTAAAGGTCTCAGTGTATTTAAAAAAAACACGGAATTTTTACAGATTTCTACCATCCTTCTCCTTGATCTGTTGCTTCAGTAAACAAATGCCTTGCAAGACCTTATTCTCATGAACGCACACAACCCCATTTAGACTGGGAATGACAAACGTACATGTTCTGAAGAAAATACAGACCACATAGAAAAAAATGCCAAATTTAAAAATCATTTCACTAGAACTACTTCCTGTAAAATAGATGTAGTAATTAAATTTGAATTTTATGGAAAAAAAAATTCAGTTTCTTTATTTCTCATTCACTTTAATTCAGTTCCAGAAGCTCGAGCTTATTATCTGCTCGATCTTATTCTTTCTGCATAATTCTGCAGCATAGCCTGCAGCTGGGACATATTCCAGGGTACTCTTGGCCTCTGGCTGTGAACTTCATTTGGAAAATGTTAAGGGAGACCCTGAAGCTTCTGCTATGAGCTGGGCTGGGACCATGCCATCAAAAAGGACTGATTTAAACTCAAAACCAGTGAGTTATGCCTTTTCAGAGTGAAATAAAATATAAAATTTATTCTTATTTGCTGTTTGGAAGCAGTGATAAATTCAATTCTGTACTGAAACAAAAAAGGACTATTTAGGCTGAATTTACAAAGGAGAATTCCTAAGATGCTATACTTTTCATCTTGAAAACTGTAATTGCTCTCTCTGCAGCATGGCTAGCTGTCATTAACCATGGACAGAAAGGCTTTTGAGTAAGGTGCAAAATAAAAGCTTCCGTTAACTTAATATTTAATGATCTCATTCATTAATAATTTTTTGCAAAGCTGAAGTAAAAGCAATTGTATTTTGTGATTAAGTTCAAAGCTACACAGTCACAGCAACACCTTGGGAATGAGCACCAGGTATTCTCTTACCTTTGCAATTCAAAACTGAGTTTGAATTCCTACATGGAACAAAATGCTTTATCAATAATTCAAGTAACAAAGTCTGCTGGGTATTAGCTTACAACTGGAAGAGTAAACAAGCACTGAAGCTTAGCAAAATTGATTGACACTCCATTAGCAAGAGGATCCCTTTCTACTGTATTACTGTGGCTTTATTTTAAGTGTGAGATAATATCTCATGCAATGAGATCCCGGAAATATAGTGGTTCCAAAGAATGGAGCTCACCTTTTCTGTGGAAGGTTGTCAGATCACCATCCTGTGAAACCATAGATCACTATGAAACAAGAACAATTCTTTGCATCAAACCCTTCATGAGTGAGACACAAAAAAATCGGAATTTGACCTAATGTGTATTGTATTTGTGTGGACCCCTGTGGCAGGAAGGAATGATGAATGTGACTCCATGTTCTCAGAAGGCTAATTTATTATTTTATGATACTATATTATATTAAAGAATACTAGACTAAACTACACTAAAGGATACTTACAGAAGGCTAACAAGATAATAATGAAACTCATGACTCTTTTCAGACTCTTGACACAGCTTGGCCCTGATTGGCCAAAGAGTGAAAACAATTCACAGAAGAAACCAATGAAACAATCACCTGTTGGGAAACAATCTCCAAACACATTCCAAAGGAGCAAAACACAGGAGAAGCAAATCAGATAAATATTGTTTTCCTGATTCTCTAAGGCTTCTCAGCTTCCCAGGAGTAAAATCCTGCGCGAATGGATTTTTCCAGAAAATGTGAATGCCACAAATGTGCTCTCCAGAATGAGCAGCCTTGCACAGCAGCACAATCCCTTTGCACCTGAGGAATGTGGCAAAATGAATGACTCAGCTTCATAAAAAGAACTTAAAAGGCATTAAACAATCCACAACATATGCACTGCAGAAAAAAAGTCAAGGACTGAAAGTTGCATTAATTGCAAGAAAAAAAGGTGGATTGTGAACAAGAAAATTACAATCTTGATGAATGCACAAGAGAGAGGTTTTGGAACCTAAAGCTTAAGAAAACCAAAAATTGAGAATCATTTGGATGCAGGCATATAAAAAACTAATACTAGTCTAATCTGCTTTTCCAGGGACAGGGAAGGAAGACAGAATAATTTTATTTCAAAGGTTGTTACTTGACTCAGTGATATAACCAAAAAATTAGTGATCATGAATGAAAAAGGCTAAATAATTCATACTAAATTCTCTGTGAATCCCAACATATCTATTGAAACTTAAGCATACCTCTTTGAGGGTTTTATTCACTTTATTATTCTGTCAAAAAAAATTATATTGAGCAAGATTTTTAGAGTGCTTTGGGCTAATAACAGCTTGATCTGCTGTGGACATGAAGCCTATACTACCTTGAAAAATGTCTCTAGATCAATAAAAAAACCAACAAAACAACAAAACCTTGTAGTTACAATCTCCTTGGGGGAAAAAAGGATTGTCCACTCTTTGCCCTTCTTATTATATGTAGAAATACAAGATTTGGGGACTCTGCTTTCTGTCTCTCACAAGTTCTCTTCAAAACTTCTTTGCATTTCCCTTGTCCATGGGGATTTTGCACTTTTCCCTTCCTAAAAACAAAAAATGAGCGTGAAGAAGAGAAGCACAGTTGTATTGTATTGCTGGGCAGCAAAGAGAGGGGCTGCCATACTGAAAGCAAGAATTAATGCTTGGATCTCAGTGATGGCTGATAACAAGCAGAGCACACAGGTGGCTAATAGTGAGCCAAATGTTGTTTGATACCTTCACGGACAGACTGGATGATGAGACAGAGTAGATCCTCAACAAATCCAAATTTGACACAAAGTTTGGCAAAATGGCTGACATGCTGAATGGCAGAGCCTCAAACCAAAGAAATTTGAGAACTGAATCAAAAGAAACTTCCTCTGGATCAACAAGGAGAATGTCAAAGGTCTGCACCTAAAGTGGGATGATGCCATGCAGCAGCACCCTGTGGGTGCTAAAGAAAAGGACTTGGGGCAGAGGGCACACCAAAACCTCACTAGCACTTGTCTCTCATTGCATGGAAAGCAGCCTGGCTGTCAGCTGCACCAGCAGCAATGTGGATAGTAGAGGTAAGGAAGCTTTTGTTCTCCTCTGCTCAGCAAAGGTGAGGCAACACTTCAAATTCTGTGTCAACCCACACACTGCCCAGTCCAATAGGGATGTCATTTGTAACTAGAAAGTGTTCAAAAGAGGGGTACCAGGATGATCACAGACACAGAGCACATGACCTAGAAGAAGAGAGTGAGGTGTTTCAGTGCAGCAAAAGAGAGGCTGAGTGGTTTTGTCAAATCCTACAACCATTTGCCATATTGGCAGAAAACAGGGGACAGTGAACACAAACAGCAGCTGGGTAAATTCAAGATAAACATGAGGGGGAGGCAGGTCATTAAGAGAGAAGTGCAGCTCTAAATCCAGCCACTCAAAGAAGCTACTGGATCTCCATCCCTGGAGGTTTTTGAGACATGGCTGCTCTGTTTGTAATACTGGCAGCAGTCCTACTTTGAGCCAGAGCCTGGATTAGATGACTTCCAGAGGTGCCTTCCTACTAACATTTCTGTGATTTGATAGTCACTGCAACACAGATATGCTGGCATATGGCAGAAGAATTTAATCTATGAATTATTCACCCCCAGGGAAAAGAGCCAATGAGGTCTATATTTCAAAGCAGCATTCACAGAAATACGCAGCATTCTCACTCTCGAGCTGCCACCTGAGAGTGGCACAGAGAAAAAATAGGGACTGAAGGGGCAACAGTGCCATGGGAGTACTGATTCAGACTGTGTGAGTACAAAGGATGGAAATCTCTAGGAGAAGAAATAGGGGAACAGAAGTCCAGGGAAAAAAGGGAAAAGATAAGATAAGCCAGACGGAAGATTTGGAACTGCTGATGGAGGCAGATGGAGGGAAACCTCTGGAGATTCCTTCTGATCATGAGGACTCAGGCTAGGATAAGCAGCATGAGAGAGAAAGGCAGGATTTTCTATACTGGGAAACAGAAATATAATGAGGAGGCAGGTTAAGGGGGAGAGAGAAAAAATAAATAAGGACAAGCAGAGCAAGGTAAGTGCCAATTATATCTGGCAGTAATTAGGCAGAAGACATTCTACCTAAAGTAACACATTTCCCTACAGAGCCCTAAGGAGAGTTCAGGATTCACAAGTTTCACTAATCTGCTGTGAGCAAGGATTTGTGTGAAGTAAAGTAGCTAACTTGGAGAGTGAAATCTGAGAGTGATTTCCAGAGAACTGGTTTAAGAGAGTGACTGAGATAAAGAAAAAAATTATGTGGCAAGACACAGATGGAAGCTGATGCTTAAAGACAAGATTTGTGTGTTCACCTTAAATGCTGCTATGGTCATGATCAATGAATAAATACCTTTCAAAAAAGCTCAAAATACACAAACAAAAAACTCAGAAGAAGCCAATGCATAATTAATGTGTCAAAGCAGATACTGAGGAAAAAAAATTTTTTTCGTTTTTTGTAATATAAATCAACAGACACTGATGCAGAATTAATTAAGAACTACTGCTGACTGCTAAATTACTTCTTCCTAAACTCCTAAATGATCAGTCAGAATTTCTAAGTAAGTGAATCAAAGAGAAAGAATTTATTTTGACTATTAAACTCTTGCCTGTAGGAAAGGCCATAGGATCTAATCTTTCCCACCAAATGATCTGCATATGAGACAGCCCAATTTTACTCAGCAACAGAGATTTTATGGTGTATATTTGTTCTATATCTATGTATGGAAGAAGATTCTTTTTTTAATTCTAAAAAAAGATTGGCTAAATCAATATGGCAAAAGACTGGCTTTTTAGTGTGATTTTACTAAGTGTAAATTTTTTTTTCAAGACAGAATAAGGCTTGTAGAAACTCTGCATTACCTTTTTTCCCTAGACTCTGAAGTCACATAGCCAGTTGACAAGCTTCTCAAACTGCTTTTGACAGCCAAGATTTAAGTACTGTTGAGAAGTTTACCAAAGAATGTCCCCAAAAGTGCCTTTGCTATTTTCAGGGGCACAATGCCATGTGCTAATGTATTGCAAAAGTCTTTGATAATATGGTGTGGGAGATCTTTTTCTCCTCTCCTTTTTCTTTCATTCTTCTGCTGTGATGAAATAAACCCTATAGATTTGTCTTCTATTTTCCCTTTTGTTGGATTCCTTCAGCCTCATAGGAATTACAGTAGCAGAGCATTTTGTCTGCAACTTTTCAATCATCTTTTCTATCCACCTCCCATCTCCTTGAGGTGATGTGACAGTCTGAAGTCTAGAGAAGCTACACAAGAAGCAAGAGATGCAAAGGACTGAATTAACATCAGATGATCTGTCATATGTCCAGTGATTTCCAAATAATTGTATTCTTCAATTCTGAAAGGTTCTTTGCCACATTACTTGGAGCAGCATTTGTGTTGCCTATTCATCTTTTCTGAAGAAGCTTAAACTAATACCAAATTAAGAAATCTTACACTTTTGCTAATTTAAGAATTCATTTAATATTAACATTTCAGCCCCAAACAACAATTTCTGCATACAATCACATCTTTACACCAAAGTTTTGAAAACCTGAGATGTGCATCTGGCAAAAAAACTGCTCTTGGGAGGTGCAGGATGCATCCATATAAGAGCCAGGACCTGCTGTTTTGGCTTCAACAAAAATGTAAATCTACAGTAACAGATCCTAATGCTTGAGAATCACATATGAATTCAAACAAAAATATTGTAATGTAATTAGATTCAAGGGTCAAGTTAAGGCAGCATTAGGTATGGATCTGCAGTGGCATTGATTCTTTACTAAATATAAATATTCCATTGCCATTTCAAACCAATTAGCCCTGTCTGGCTCTAAATGCTGCCTGTTCTCTCCCCTTCTCTTGTCATATGCACTTTTGTTATTTCGCTTGACCTGACATCTTGTCAGTTGAAAAACCTTGCTAAATAATTCATGAGAAGATTAGGGTAGAGATTGTTCTTACTGCCCAGTCTTCTTCTCCAGACACATACTCCCATAGAGTTGTCCATAATGAATATTTTTATCACACTTCCTTCAAAATAAGCATTAGCAAGATAGGTAAGATCACAAAATAAACAAGAGAAGCCAAGGTTTCTATAGCATGAATACAGATAGCACAAAGGCCTTTGCAATTGTTATTAGATTCCCCTTTCTTGTGCATTCCCACTTCTTCTGGTACAAAAAGAACCAGCAGCAACACATTATTATCTCTCTGGATTTGCTCAAATGCAGGTTGGCAAGACAAGAAACTTTTATTATCTTGTGTATAGACTGTAAATAGAACATCTGTCTTGCACACACAAAACCTATCACTTCTCCCCACCCGAAGAGACAGTCTGTGAAAATTGACAACTTGTCAAACTAATAAGATTGCTTCTGATTTTGTTGCCATCTCATGTACTCTCAAAAAGGGAACTTCCTGTCTGTCTCTCCAGAACTGAGAAGTCATTTGCTAGCATTCATGCCAAAAATGTGCAACCAATTCATCCAGGCACTGATTCTTTTGATTTCATTTCTTGAGTGTTGGGTTTTGTTTTTGTTTGTTTTTGTTGTTTTTGTTTGGGTTTGGGGGTGTTTTTTTTGTTTGTTTCTTGTTTTTTTCTTGTCCTTCCTTCATTGTAACAGATTCCTTGAAAAAAATGCTAATCATTGGTTCTCAAATTCTCTATTTGTATACTCATAATTTCTGTACTGATTCATTCCTCTTTCATATTAAATTCATGTATGCATTCTGAAAGCAAACAGAGCTGGTAAATTATTGATATATAATAATCTGTAGACAAATGCTCAATCCTAAAGAGAATTTTACAGGAGGAAAGCTGTACACTTACAGCCTGACAATTTTTCTACGTCTCTGCATTTGTGGCAACGACAGATTTTCAACACTATTCTGTATCCTCTACTCAGAAGATTGTAAGAAATACTGAAAACATAAAATGAAGTTTACTCTTAACTTGAAAAAAAAATAGTATTTGCAGATATTTTCATTTGAGGGTCCAATCCCTAATGCAATAATAATAAATACAGAAAGACTTTCATGCAACTTTGAAAGGAGTTCTCTGCACACGGACTTTAATATCCCCTAAAATTTATGGGTCAAGTCCAGAAAGTTCCACTAATTTCATTTGTCCTGATATTCCTCAGCTGAAGATTTGGCTCAGTAACCACATCCCTGCAGTGTGATCACACTAACAATAACAAATCAGGCTTTAACAAAGTCACACACTCAGGCACAAGCACTACACACTGTTCCAGCCACCAAGCAGGCAGCTCTCAATGGCAAGACCAATTAAGAGGCAATGTAAACCTTACCACATTAATTAAACATGAGAATTTACAAAGGACCTCCAGCAAGAGACTTGTATCTCTCAGAGCAGCTTTCTGAAAGAGCAGTGGAGAATGTAACACTTTTGGATGCTTCCCAGAATATCTCCAAGCCAACGAATCCCTTTTCATCAGAGTTTTTTGGAAGGCAAAGATCCCCCCCAAAACGAGGAGCTGGTACAGGCTGCCTGTTGTTCAGCATTTCCTTTTCAACCCTGCAGCTCCCTGGAAAGGCTCACACAGGCAGTCACACAAGCTAAAACTACAGATCCCACACCAGGATCCTAACCAGGTCCATCATTCCAACACAGAGCTCTATCATTATCCCTTGTGCAGAGAATACCACAGCCACTGTGTGTTTTTGTGCTCTCTCCAGTGAGACAAGTGCCATCTAGCAGGGTTTAACTCTGCCATTTTTGTTGAGAACCTGTAATTATCTTCCAAAGGCGACACTTCAGTCTATTTAGCTGATGAAAGGACAAAGACTCTCAATGGCACAAAGTGACAAGTCACAGGCAGCAAAGGGAATATCTCATCAGGGCTGACTCACATAAAGACACAGCATTTAATGGTGTTTGCTCTGAAGTTTAATGCTCTTCTTTGACTCTGGCTCTGCACATGTATTTCACTTATTTAATCAGTTCTACTCTACTCACTTTTTTAAGATATTGCTAAATATCCAATGCTATTTTCTCATAATGCTGTAGGAACCTTTATTGCTCCAGACCCACTGGATTGTTCTTAACAATCAGCAGTGGGAACTGTAGAAGAAAGGTGAAGTCTACAGGAGATTAATATTTATCAGGATCATCCTTATTAATAGAAAATTGCCATACAAATTCCAGGAAGACACAATAGTATATTCTCAGTCATATTATAGGAAATAAACTGCATCAAGTTTACAGGTTTTTCACTTTGACAACACTTTGAGAAATTTGTCTGGTTTACAGACTTTACTTTCTGCACCAGAAAATGCTTTGAACCTTACTGCCATACCATGGTACACCATGATGGAATTTTTCAGGGTAGAATAAGAGAAGGTAAAAGCAGTGTGGCCAGCATTCAAGGGAGGCAATTCCTCCCCTCTACTCCACTCTGGAGACATTCCACTCAGAGTGCTTTGTCCAGCTGTGCAGCCCACAACATAAGAACCAACGGGACCAGTTGGGGTGGGTCCAGAGAAGGCCATGAAAATGATCAGAGGGCTGAAACAGCTCTCCTTATGAGGAAAGGCTGCGAGGGTTGTGGTTGTTCAGCGTGGAGACTCAGGGAACATCATACTGTGATCTTTAAGTACTTAAACCCAGTAATTAAAAAAAAAACCCAGTAATTAAAGATGGAGGGAATGCTGATAGCAGGACATGTTGCAATAAGACAAAAAGGTAATGGTCTAAAGCTAAAAGAGGGAGTTAGACTAGATACAAGACAGAAAACTTTTTTCAATAATGGCAGTTAAACACTAGCACAGGTTGCCCAGACATGTGGTAGATGGTCTAACCCTGGGACCTTCAAGGTCAACTTGGACAGGACTCTGAGCAATCTGATCTACTTGAAGATGTCTCTGCCCAATGCAGAGGGCTTGGTCTGGATGCCCTTTAAAGGTCCCTTCCAACCCAAATTATTCTATGGTTCTATGCTCCTATGATAAAATTGAGCTTGCCCTAAAAAAAACCAAAAAAAAACAATCTGGAATTTCTTCAGACAGCATCTAATCAGACTGCACATGAGGACCAAACCAATACAGTGGGTTTACAACACGAGCACAGTCTGAACAAGTCATTCACATTTTTGTCAGTGCTCCTTTGCCAAGACTCCAACTCTGACACCTCACATTTTACCCTTGATAAAGCAGCATCCATAGCATTAAAAAGCAGTACCAAACAAGTTCCCATAGTCCTAAAATAAAAAAAAAAATATGACTTTCAGTGCCTGATAATCATCTCTTTCCCTATAAACTCTCATGAGGAGTTTTAGTATGGAAAGACACTTAGACTTACCTGCTGGCTCATCTATTGCTCTTATAACCTCTCCTCTATGTGGACAAAGAAAAAGAGAGGAAACTAGAGTCAGTTTCTAAACTTTTGGGCTGTAGTAGTGTCCCATCAAAAACTCCCCATCTTCCTGATTTACAGTCTACTAGTAGAGAAAGGAATGGATAAAGGGAAGAGACCAAAAGAGAAGGTGATATCCATCTCATCATGGATCTACACTTGAGGCAGTCCTGACTTTATCTGCTCTGTAAGTAAGCATCTAAACTGGACCAAATGTATCACAGCCTAGAAAAGGCTGTTTCTCTCTGCTGCTTGCAAATTCTCTGCATACAACTAGCTCACAAGTGGACAACTGTAGAGCAGAAACCAGAATTTCTTCACAAGAAAGTGTAAGCAACAGTCCTGATCTCCCTAAGAAATGAGGCTCTGCATTGGCATATGCACTGTAAATCCTGGACCACATCAAGAATGAATGGCCACTAAATGAATGACCATTCAGATGACCATAAGGAAAACAATGAAGCACAAGTCCCACTAAGTGGGCATTAAATGGGCACTGAAACAGGATATACATACATATATAAACTCCTTGCTGGAATTTCCACTAAAAACCTTTGATGATTTGTGTCTCCATAATACTGCTCACATATTTTTGTGTTTCTGTATTTTAAACTTTCTGAGAAGTTTTTAAATTCAGCTCTGAACTGAGCAGGACTTTTTGTTTCTCTGAATTCAGAAAAAAAATTTAAAACTGAATGCAAGAAATAGCTAGAGTAATTATGTTTCCCTACAATACATTCTCCCTTGAGGGACCAAAATGCCCACTCTAATGAAATATCAAATCCCGGTAACATTTACTTTAGGAACTGAAGTCTTACAGCATCAGTCCTCGCTTCAGAAATCAATAAGAAACTATGATGTTTAATGTTTTATTGCTTTTTCCAGTAGTGACTTTCTCAGTTTTGAATGAGTTACTAGCTTTTAGTAAATCACAAAATCCAGAAAAGCCAAGAGAGGATTTAAAGCACTGTTTTGGTCTCTGGTACCACAGCCTTCATCTAAGCTGCAGTAGAGAAGACTATATCAAAGTCCTGCCTAACAGATGATAAATAAGACTTCCAGTTCTTACCTCTTCAAAATACGTTTGCTGAAAGAAAGAGCTTGCTGGGTGTTTGATGTCTGTTGTTAAAAGGATCAAAAACCAGGTAACATGCTAAAGGCTCACTCACTGTTAATGAGATTTACAGTTCCATCAACTAAGTATTGCTATCCCATTTATTCTGCATGACAGATTCAGATTTTGGTCCGTATTTGGAATATACTCAGATTTAGTGTCTAGTCTTATCAAATTATTGTGAACTAAAAAAAATCCTTAACCTGTAGGGTATAAAACTGAGTTTATTCCTCAGAAACACCAATACAGACAGTATCTACTCTATGCCAACAGAAACCATGCAATTCCCTGATCCATCATCTCTCATCCTCCATGAAGAGTACATCAGTCAAGTCAACCAGCATACCATGGGGCACCCAGCCTTTCTGGTGTACAAAGCACAATTTATTCAGGCACCAGTTTGCCATTGCCAGATTTTCAACTGTTGGCTGCTCTGCATTCTCTGGTGTGAAGTTTCTCTTCAGAAGCCCCCTGGTTGCCAATCTGCAGGCAAACCACTAACAACCCTTCCCTATGCCACACAGAAATTACTTTTTTACTTTACTTTCTGTTCTCACCCATCTCACTAAGGTTTATGCGCACAGCCCCAAGTCTGCTTTCTTTCCAAGTCCAAGATTCAAACCTAATGATAATAGCTTTAAGCCTGCAATCAAAAGTTAATAAAGAATAATTTATTTATCAGTTATAAAAGACAGAACATGAGGATCAAGACGACTATGAACATGGAGAAAATAATCAATTTCTGTGTGTTTTCTTCTTTTCCTTTCATCTTTAGGATTGATCTTTCCTATTTCAAGTCTCATCTTGCTCTCCTTGCACACCAATTAACTATTTTTCTACCCAAAACCACCACTGCTGTCTACCTTCTTTTGTAGTTTCCTCTTTGCTTTTAGTCTGTGTTTCTAGCTTCTCTTCTGGTTAATTTTCTCTTCCTTTCTTTATCCTGAGACAAATTTTAATAACATTTAATTGGAGATTGATATATGAAACCACTGTTGTCTAAGAGCCAGGTGTTCTGCCATTCTGCCACGGGATTCTCTGTTTACTTGACTCCTATGCTAATAAAATAAATTTCTTATGTGACTTTAAAAAAAAACAACACTAAAGGTTGAATTCCTCTGTAGAACAAAAGACTACAGCTTGATACTTTTCTGTAATTTATTTAATTAGCATCTTACTAATTTTTGTTTTAATTGTCTGAACGCACTTCATCCTTTTAATGATAATGCTGCTCCTTGACTTCCATGAACAGAAGGTAAACAAATTACCTGAAGGTCTCTGGTGTTGTTGTAAATGTCTGTTTTATTCCCAGAACCCAGATCTTTATTTCAATTAAACAACATTCAAGGTTTTTACTTTTATATAAGATTGACAAAAGTTAACACAAATTGCTGCAGTGATAACAACTTTGACTTTTTCTTTTCTCAATTGGTATTAAGGGCTTTCAGAAACCAAAGAATAATTTAGAGGAGTGAAAAGTATTGTTTCTTTCAACAATAACTCATTTTATAAGTTCATACTAAACACACAAACAAAAAAAAGTATAAATGTGCACATTTAGGGAACATGCCATTTCTCCTTTCTATTCCCCAAAATAAAGAGAAACATCCAAATGACAATATTAGCTCATTTTCCCCATATCCTCTCCGTAAAGTTATTCTGAGCAATCTGAAAAATACAAATGGTGAAGGACAGAAATATAGTCCTCAGGCTGGAAAATATCCATTTGAGTGTCGTCAGAGCCAGCAGAATAGAAAATAACACCCAAAAGCCCCCTCCAAAAGAGAGGAGAAAAAGAAAGAAATACGTAGAGAGGAACAATGAGGGGAAATGAGGACTAGAAATACTTGTTGTGATCTGGTTTTGAACATAGAGATCATTCCTACCTCCCTTTCCTCCAAACAAGGATGGCATGATGTCCCTTAGGCTAATTTGGGGAATCTGACCAACCTACAGCTTCCCACAGCACAGGGAGATAGCAGGGACAGCCTGGCTAGCTGGGAGGGAGAAAGGCAAAACCACCAAAATGTCAACTAATTTACAACCCATTTGCTACTTACTAAGCCTGTCCTTTACCCACTTTTTTTTGGTTTTCTTTTTTCATTTTCACTAAAATACCACCTTCATCTGAGGACACCAACAATAAGCATGAATACTTGTTTCAGCTTCCAGAACATGGCCTCAAGAGCAAGTCCCCAGGGATTGTCTGACGTGCACATCAGTGTATGGCTGTGCAGCCTTCTCTGATTTCCTGCATCCCTGCCACAGCTAGATTGCTCATTTATAGAGACTAATTTGCTATTAGCTAAATTCCTATAAAGCAGGCAGATCCAGACAAAATTTTCCTTTTTTCCTTTATTTCTGTTCTCTTTTATTCAATACAAAGCAGTTGTTATTGGGTTTGCCCCATGGATATTTTCATCCATTCCAGTTAAAACAGCTGAATCCCTGCTGAACACTCTTTGTTTGTGTTTCTGTGTGTGTTTGCTGCCTTTTCAGACCAGAACATCTGTGCAAGATACTTCCCTGCACCATCCCCATTGTGGATTCCATGCTTCAGAAGGGACTGAAAACCAAAATCCTCATCAGGAGTTAACCCTGCCTCTCAAATAGTAACACATGCCACAGGGAGTACCAGTGGATTGCAATACATCCAATGGCTCCATGCACTTAACTAACATGCCATTGCAAATTGCATCAAACCATTATTGTTTTTGAAATGGGAATAATCTCTCCTTGTTTTGTGACCATAATCTTCTGCAAAGTAACTTGGTCAGATTTCTAAGATTTTTGATTCTGAAAATTAACATCTGATGCCATGCACAAGTGTAAGAAGAGTTTGGATGCCATTCCCCAAATTAAAAGGACACTCAAGGCCAAATTGTATTCAGTGCTTTGAAAATCCCATTCTGCATAAAAAATCCCACTTCTTGCATATGTGACTGTTTCACCTTGGTAAAAGGCTTTTGGACCTTCTTTACAGCCTCTGCAGGTGAACTCTCTTCCATGAAAATCTCGTGAAAAAATGCATAGGGTATTGACAAATAAAATCCTTATTACTTGATCTAGTGCAATGTGTCCCTGCCCATGGCAGGAGGTTTTGAACTAGATAATCTTTAAGGTCTTTCCAACCCAAACCATTCCATGACCTATCGTATGATTTTGGCACTTCTAAGCTACCTTTTGCAGTCTTCTAAATTTGCCTCAAATGGTTAATGTCACATATATATATATACCAAAAAACCTCCCAAGAAGACATTGTCATAAAAGTGCCTTGACCCAGACCTACACATAAGAAGCACATTCAAGTTTAGCCAATAACAGATGAAAAATCTGTTGTAATTGGCACCATCTTTATTGGTCAATAGGGGAGAAAAAAGACAATGCTTCATTTGGTTCTGCCAGTGACAGAATTGATCTCTGATTGGCAGGACTTTATAGCTTTCATTCTCAATTAAAAGGGGAAAATATAATTCTGGAAAGCCTAATGAGCATAGGGAGGTTACAGAGATGTAAATGATGCCCAGTACCTATCAAGATGCAAATGAAAACTAATGCTGGGTTGGAGTTGTTTGACAATTTGGATAATCCATCAAATACATGAAAAAATTGGTATTTATACTTGAACATATGAGCTTGCACTTTTCAAAGGGAGTAAGGGTTTGCAAGGGGTGCAAAAGGGCTGCAGATCACAGCTGGCATTAAAAAAATTCACAAGGTAGGTGAGCAAAAAGGAGCCAAGCTGTGAAGAAATTTAAAAGCATCATACATTTTTCTTTGCCGCAAAAGAGGAAATAGCACCAAAGGGACTGAAAGAAGGTGAAATGAGTCCTCCACTCCATTGTGGCAGAGTCTATTTTCCAAAAGGCACAGAGGAAGCCTAGCTTAGACTCCTAGCTTAAACTTCACAACTATCTCTTAATGTAAGCAAAATGAATCATGCCACATGCTTTTTAATAATTTTTTAGTTAGCATTTTAGAGATAGAAAAACCATAGTGAACTTAAGGATAGCTTATGGGCAGTGCTGTAAAAATGAACCTGTCACTGGCACATCCTGTGCCAGGGATTTATACTTGCATGCTGCTCTAAAATGTATTGCAGAGGCAATAGATACATCACACTTAAACTGCACAATATAATGATGGTTCAGCAGGGGCACAAATACTGACACAACTGGCGTATCAGGATCCATTCTGAAAAATGTGAGAAATTGAAAAGTATCTGTAATCTTCCTCTCTGTCAGGTTCTCTGAGTACCCTGCCTTTAATATGCTGTGGGCTGCTGTGAAATGCTTCCAGGAAAAACTGCTCATGGGGCCAAGAAAGCAGCTAGAGACAGTTTCTAAGCAGTTGCCAAGCCCTTGCCAATGGAATTTATTTCCTGATGACAAAAGTTTTCCAATGTCTTTTACTGTAGTGCTCCATTTTTATTGTGGCCATTACAACTGCAGATAAAAAAAAACAGGTTGCGAAAATATCAGTGTCAGACTTTTATGTAGATGTTGTAATTGATTCTCAATATAGATCAAAAAAAGCTTCATTTCAATACTCCTTAATCTTTACATTTCTATGTATATTGATTTTACTGGCATTTTCCCTCGCATTAAGTGCCTTAAAAGTTAGCAAGATTACTATAAATTTATTTTTTATTTATAGCATAGGAGACTTGCACAGATGCAGAAATCCCTCTAGTACAGAGTAATATATATCATTGCTCCATGCAAACACTCTGCTTATAGGAAATAAATGAAAATTTGCTTCCATTAACATCTCTTACCTTCTCCTGCCTGACCCTTACAAAAATACATCAAAAAGAAAACTTTCCTGAGACTAGAGGCAATTTGAAAGGGCAGGAGTTTACCCTGACACGGTAAAAGAGCTTCTAATTATACAGTTATTCACTATCACTCATCTAATTCTATAAAATAGAATGGAATTCTGTAGCTTTCAAGCTGACCAATAGTTGTCAGTAAAGAAAACATCAGCAGCTTAATGTTTGTGTGAACACAGTGGGTATCAGAGAGCACAGAAACAAATGTAGAACAGTCTTTTCTGGGCATTGAGGCCACTGCAAATGCATTGTTGAAGCAGTAGCAGCATGTAAGGAGGAACAACGTCCAAGTCACTGCACAAGAGTAGCTTGACACACAGAGATCTCAAAGGAACCACGGGAAGAAGAGCTCCCCTGCTGAACTGAACATAGCTCACAGCTAAATAATAAATCAGAGCATTCTGCAAAAGCACATCTTGTTCCCACATCTCTGCCCCCTTTCTGTCCTTCCTGGAAATTCCAATCCGTGGCCAATAGTTGATGCAGATGTAGTTACAGCTGAGACCACAACGAGGATGTTTTAACAGAAGTATTTCAATTAAACAGCATAGCCAAGACTTTTACCAGTAATTCATGAAACTATGCACAGTGCTACTAAACATTGAGACCAAAAAAAATAAATCTCCACCAACCAGGAAAAAACAAGCACAGTATTGTCTTGTGATGAAGCTAAGAGAAGCACATATCTGATGAGCTATTTTATAGCAATTTTTGCAAGCCTTCAAAGCTCAAACCTGCTCTAAAGAATGTGAGTGTGTCACAGCACCAATCCTGGTAGAGAACAAGAAGCATTTGAATACTCTAAGGCCCATGGTGTGACTCTTGGGGAACAGTCCTGTGCAGGGCTGGGAGCTGGACTCTATGATCCTCATTGGTCCCTTCTAACTTAGCTAATTCTGTGATTCTGTGATATGTATAAAAATCTGAACCACTTGTTCAGTTTAGGTACAGACAATCTGACAAGCTTGAAAATAAGATGCATTTTGAAAATGAAGATTTGAGGTTGTAATATGCAGAGTACAGGGAAAATATACAGAAAAACCAGAAGATACAAAAAATAATAACTGAGGGTAAAATGACACAGTCTGGATTTCTACTGTGGGAGAAAAATAGCAATAAATTAATGAAATTTTTTTCAGATTATAACCTTAAAATTGAATTTATTTTACTTTCATTCTATACACATATTTTTACCTAATATTACATTACATTTGGATATAATGCTATTTTTTTACATAGAACTGATGCCCATGAAAGGTGTCATGATATGAAATACTGTCCCTAGAATTACAAAATGCCATGCTCTAGCCCTTTGACTTCCATTTTCCTCCACTGGTTATGAAAGGAATACCCTTAGGATGCATGCAGGCCTTGGGGAGGGAAGCAGGGGGAGGAAGGATAATTGAGGGGCCAGAAGGGACAGACAGCTCTGTTGAGCCAGTGGGAAATCTGGCATGTCATCAATGCTGTGGAAAAGAAGAGGGATTGGAAATGCTGAGGAAATGCCTGGTGGGACCACATGGTTTACACACGTCAGTATATTCTACGTTGCTAAAGGCTGATTCTATTTGAAATTGACCTGAAAATACTCACCCCTAGGATTTCAACTCAATCTGCTTTTATCACCTTGGGAGCAGGTAAACATGCTCCTCTAGCATTTTCTGTTCATTCACATTAATTTTTTTAAACACCTGGTAAAACATAAATACATCCTGACAACTCCAGAGTACGTGTAAACCTTTACAATAAAGAAAAAAAAAAGGGGGGGGAAGGAGGAGGGAAATGGCACAACAAACACCAAGGGAGATTGCTCACTGCCTGCCCAGCAACGAGCGCGTTACCGCCGCCCACTCCCGCACCATCCGCCCAAACACATCCAGCAAAAACAAAATCACTGCTCGCTGCTCTGACTCAGGGAAGGCTCTCGGGGAATAGCCTCTGAATTTAGCAGCAGAGCCTGTCTGGTTAGTGCTTTCCAGGGGACTGAGCAGCAGTGAGTCACGGCTGCTGTAACACAAACCAACTTGGAGACGGCGTAACACGCCGAGGAGCAGGAACGCGGCCATCGCCAGCGTGCAGGCAGCAGCTGAAGCTGAAGGATTATGTAAGGGCTTTCTGCACAAGAGGGCAAGACCTAAAGGATCTTCTTGACCTTTTCAGTTTTGGCAAACACGCCCTGCTAGCTTCTTGGTGGGGAAAAAATCCCCTTCACGACCAAGTGCAACCTTGCTGACTTCTGCAACAGGTTGCGCCACAAAAATAAAGAAATACCCTTGAAACAGCCACTGATCAATCTCAGTTTTGTTAACTGAATGGTAAGAAAGACATATTTTTTTTCCTCTGAAATGTCAGAGGTGGATGTAATGAAGGTGTTAATGGAAGAATCTAGAGGGGAACACCACTGTCATCCTCACTGGACCTGCCAAACTCCAGGACTGAACCCAAATGCCCTCACTCTCCTCCACCCTGCTCTTGTGAGCCCACAGCTGCACAGAAACATCTTCCCTGTACTATTTCAAGAGGATGCAAACCAAGAACTTCCTATCTTTGGTCTGAAGATAATTTCAGAATTCAAGGAATGAGGAGTGGGCATTATGAACCCAGGCTCAAGGAAAAGTATAAATTATGTAGCTCTTTTTTGTTCTGATATTTGAAGGGGAAAAAAAATCTAATTACTTCATCACTTATTTGAACACCAAATGAAAAGGAGCAATACATGAACAAGTAGACTTTTCCATAATTATACCTGTCATATTTTCATAGAACAAAATTTATTGCCTAGGGGCAGTTTTAATTACAATCAAGTGGAGGGTGATTGAAGTTTTAATAAGAAAAAGTGAATTGAAAATAAATTAAATCCCCAAACAATTCTATAAAAAAGTAGTATTTGTTTCAGGGTAAATTGAACCTAAAGATTAGCAGAACTTCTCTTATTATTAGGAAAGGCAGCCTTGAAATAGGTTAATGATGTCACTGTTAACTAAACATAGGCAAGGTGATAAAACCTCTGACAATGTATTTCTTTTAGTTTGGAGATAATGGACTCCAGAAAGACAAGGAAAAGAAAAAGAGGCAAACAAACCAACCAAAACACCCAAAACCCCACTAGAAATTTAAACTGCTTTTTATGCAAGACACAGACCATAAAAGAGCTATTAAACAAAATTACAAAAATTTGTATTTTCTCATAGCTAAACTACATATCATCACACTTTTTTTTTTTGCTATATTCCGTAATCACCTAAGAGCAGTGGCTTTTAAATTATTTCTGTTTGTGAGACTAGTTTCAAATCAATATTGATTCTTAAGAAATTAAAAAATTAATATTAAATAAAAGTTAATTTCTTTGACAGTCACAATCTAATGCAAACCTTTGAAACATACTTGGGTATTCATTTCCCCCCCTCTTGAGAACTTGTGCTCTACACCTTCTGCTGACAGGAGTTTTGTTTGACAAAGATCACATCCATCAACTTCAAATAAGAAATTGACTGGCTTTGTGTTTGCAAAATATTAGCAGAATTTTGTAAATACAGTGTGAAAGACATAAAAGACATAATTTATAAAGGGAAAGAATTAAATATTTTTTTTTAAATAGAAATTAAGATATCAGAACAAGAATAAGGAGAAGGTGGCCTAAAAAAGCCCCAAACATACTTAGAGGAAACCTAACATCAAAGGTTGAAAGAAGCTGAGCAGAGGCTTCCCTAGGTTAACTGCATTCCTGATTTTTGGGCATTAGCAGAAGTGCAAGAGCAGTTCCTCATGCTCCAAGTACCCATCTGCAGTGCCTAACACTGAGGTGCTCTGCCTCACACCCCTCCTGACCCACTGCCATCCTTCTTTGAAGCATCCTGCAATATAAAGAAGATGGTCATGACTGAAACAATACAAGACCAATGGGAAAATATTTTACTCTAATAACTGAGGGCTGTAAAAACTAAGATCCAAGCAATTCTGGTCTACCCTGCCTTCTTGTTTTGTGAATCCTCCATTCCTCTCACTGGCTCAGCACTGGGAGGATGAAGGAATAACCAAGGACAAGCAGGGCATTTTCATTCCATCTAGCTTGTAAAAGAGAAGTCATTTAGGAGGACAAATATAAACTTTCTTAGACTGAAGATAAATTTCATCTCAGATCCCTGATTCCTTAAACAGCCTTTGAGTTATAGAATCCTCTTTCAAACATATAAAAAAGAAAAAACTACCAAAAAAACCTCTGACCAAAACAACAATCAAAGAAAAAATAAAAAAAAAAAAAACCACACACATGATCTCTGCAGCTACCAATCCTAAGCAGAAAATTTCAGTCTCTGATCCTAAAGAAACTGAAGTGTCATCTTGCAGCACTGACCCAAATGCAATGCTCCAGACAGAGGATTTCAGTTTCATCCATGTAAGACATCTTGTGCTTAGCACATATATATCTGTCCTTCAGCTGTGCTCCTCGTATGTCCAAATGCCAAAGGAGGAATGTGGACCTAGGTGACTCCCCAAGGACAGTCAGCTGTGTTAAAATCAAGCATGCATGGGAGACTTTTCAGCTTTTGGAGCTCATGCAAAGAGTCTCCTATCCCACTGTGCTGTAGGAAGAGATAGGAGTGAACACATTCATAGAGAGTCCACTGAGGATCCCTTCCAGCTCCGTGCAAATTCACAAATCAAATCCCAATATATAATAAATCTGATCTCTTTAGGAGTTGAAGAACATCTATTTGATTCTGTTAAGCAACTTCATAAAAAGGGGTAAAAAATATTCCTGGGTAGTCCTTGGACTTTGAAGAAACCTTCATCACATCTTCATCACATTGACACATGATAAAATGTGTCATCACCTTGTTTCTTGAAGCTTCCCCATCAAAGAGAATCTTTTAATCCAACAAAAGGATTAACATGAAACACATATGGAGTACCTCAGCTTTTACTGATTAATAAAGCTTTTTGAAGTTGAACATTTGTTTATCAGCAAATTCACAGTGGGATCACAGAAAATTAGACTTTGAGAAAATAGCAAAAAACAGTTGATGCTTTCCCTCAGCATATTCTGCTTTCCAAGTTTTGCCACAGAGACTTCTGGTACAAAGAACATGCTGGGTTCCTGTGGAATTTTGCCTTTTGTACTAACAACTACATCAAAAGTCAGTGTTGCAAAGAAAGCTGACAGGAGCTCTCTTAAGGAAAGTTTTAACATGGAAATTTCACTACAAAGCCCAAAAGGTGTGACAGAGGTGACAGGGGGACACCTTAAACTGATAAGGAAGAAGAACATGAAAGAAAGATGCCAGGTGAACACACTCCATGAAACAGCTTCATACTTTCATGAAATTCAGTATTTCTTCTTAACTAACTGCAGCAAGCTGTGTCCAAGCATTGGGAACAGCTGATCTGATCCCTCTAAAGCTCACTAAGAAGAGCTCCAGATTTACCTGCACTGGTTCCTGAGGGGTCCAATTAACCACACTCCCAAAATATTGGAACAAAGTGTGCTACCAAAATGCTTGAAGAAAAACTCAAATATTCCAAGAAATGTATTACACGACTGAGCATACTGTTATCCAGACCTAACTGCATTTAAGGATACTGCAGCTAGAGAATAAGCATTATGGCCATGCCGTAGATAGGTACCATCACACTCAGAAAACACTAGCATTTACAGAAAGGATAAAAAAATATATGAGGAAGCCTGTTTGAAAGAACATATTGTTTATACTTTTTTTATACTATTGTATATACTTTTTTATACTATTTATACTTGTTTATACTATTGTTTTTACTCATTCTTGAATGCCAATTTATTAAATTATATGACCAGAAACCAATGCAAAAGTGAGGATTTATATTTTTCTTGTGCAAAGGACAGATTCTGATGTTCACTATGCAATTCAATAGGTTTTTTTATTGCATCAAGTTTTACTGAAGTCGAAAGTCTGATGCTTTTACATACTTCATCAGTCAAAACTGGCATTTCTAAATTCAATCTTACTCTGGTGCCACAGTAACAATTATTGCACTCAGCTCAGAGGCACTAAAAACTTGACCAAGAAAAGGTGGGAAATAACATTTGAGCTTTTTATCATGACATGCATATAAACAATTAGGAAGGGATCCATTTTAAACAACACAGCTTTTGTTTTGCATTTGTGCTTTAATTCTGCTCTCTGAAGCGAAAATTGAACTGAATTACAATTCAAATGTTTTGACAACTTTTACTAAAACTCTCTAACCAAGGAATGCACAGATTTTGTAGCATATTTTAAAAACACTGGCTCAGACATAGGTACCCTGGAAAGTACTTAAGTTGAATGGGGTGAACAATTCAGCACAGGTTAGTGTGATGTGACAGCAACACAATCTAATCTGAACTTTTAATATGGAGAATGTGGAAAGATGATAAAAGGGTACAAAAAGTTCCACTGAGACAAATACTGGAATCATGCATAGAGGCAGGTATCAATGCCCTAAAGCAAATATTCTGAAAGAGGACAGAAGTTAGAGTCACAGATTTAACCCAGTCGTGGAGGTTAAAAGGCAGAATGCAGGCTTGGGGTTGTGTACAACACACAGCTATTGTACCACAGTTTGTGTAGAATGTGTGTGTGCAGGTTTCCATCTCTGAAAACAACACTGGCACTTCATTCTTCTCCATGTTTAACAGAGCTTTCAGAAATTAAGTGGAATTTTCATTTCACAGAGGATTTAAAAACTTTTGAATTTGATTTTATTCTGGTTGAAAATGTAGATTTAGTGACTGAAGAAAAAATAAGGAGTCTTGAGAGGGTTAACTAGAAAGCATAAGGGTATGGAAGACAACACTTACAAATTAAACTACCTCTATGCAATATTATATTTTGAAAAATGTGGTTTACTGTGGAAAACCACTGTTCTGTAAAATTTTCAACCAGCCACAGAGAAAAACCATCAGTGTGTTTTTTGGCCATGAGCTGAATGGAAGGCATCAGAGCAAGAAATAAGGAAGATAACATCTCTTTGCCTATCAGCCAGAAGGTCATACAAGGAAAACAAAAATAACTTCAGGAGAAGAAGCTGCCTGAGGGTAAGAAGGCTAGCAAGGCCCTGGAGACAGAAACTCTTGGAACAAATCCAAGAAAAAGAACTACAGATGTTTGGGTACATTGTTTTATTTTTAATATTGAGCCTCCAAAGCTGAAAAAGAAACTTTAAAACCAAAAGAAACCAAGACTTGTTTGAGCAGTATTTCACCTTCCACAGTCAAACTCCCATCTCAGGGTGATGCTGGCATAAATGAGGCCATGAACCTGCAGAACATCTTTCACAAATGAAATTTCAGTATCCATAAACCTAGATGAAAAAACCTGCTTGTAAAACACTTACGAAGAATTTCTCATAGAGAGTAAAAAAAAATCTGCAACAAAAAATCTGCAACAAAACTTCTGCAAAATTAACCATGGCCATTTAGTTTGTAAGTGAATTTGTGCAAGTGAGTACATAAAGGGATCTAAATGGGAGAGATCTGCTAAACCTGTCAGCGCGCCATATTTTTCTCCATATGGAATGAGAATGCAAAACAAAACTATGCTAACAGTGAAAATTTACTGGATAAGGAGAAAAAAAGTCACAATGAGAAGCTAGTCATTAAATAATATTATTTGCCACAAGCACTTTTTAGCTTTCTTTGTCTCAGTCACAGTTAAAGCTCCAAATGCAATGCACTGTGCTGCAGGATGGAGATTCAGCAGGTGTCTCTCTAAGCTTGCAGACTTGATGCCATTGCAGCACTATGTAGAGTTCAGGGCCACAGAAATCAAAATTATGACTGTGGCTCTCTATGAGGGCATGGGGAGGTGAGGGGATGACCGCCCTCTCTATCTGTCAACAAGAATACAAGATTTGCAGAATGCAGATCAAGTCAACTGTGAAAAGAAAAGCATGTAAACAGACAATATTTGTAGGAATTTTCACTGCAAGCCCTCTGATTTATTTTTCCAGACTTTTATGATGCCTTGCAAGGTATGTGAGTTATGTGAATCCATCCTCTGAGGCATAATGTTGCATCCACACAACCTGGATTTTGGTTAAAAAACAAGACTCAAGGCAAGACAAGCAAAACCAAATTCAAACATCTGACATGTGGACAAGTTGACAAATGTTTGACTTCACAAGTGTTGTGTCTCACTAGCTGTCATTCCAAACCACTTTTGCTTCAGCAGCTACAGCTGACTTTCAAAATAGCCTGTATTTACATCTGGAGATTTAAACAATGTTCATACAGGCTAATAGATTCAGTACTGGAGTCTGAAAGAGAATATGTAAAACTTTTTCTGCTGATGTGCAAAATTCTAGTGAGGGTAATTTCAAAAATAGCAAAGCATTAGTCTTAAACTCACCTGCAAAGTTCCTGCCATATGTGAAAATGCTATTTAGACCAACTCTAGCAACAGACTGAAATCTAAATCTAAAGCTGCAACAAGGAGATGACAATGCCTATTTTAAATACTCACAGGAAGCATCCAGAAATAAAATTTAAAAATTTTCCACCTCAGTGAGCTACTTAGTATGTACACAATTGATGGAGATATAAAAAGTAAACATGTGAATAGACCTGCAATCCTAACACTGTAAAATTCTGCCAAATATGTAACAGAAAAAAGTTAAAGAACTAAGACATATTGTCATGTAAAAACACATGGCATGCGTGTTCTTACAGTCCTTAGACAGAAGAAAGTGTATTTTAGTTGTATTTTTTCCAAAGTGCAAGCATTTTTCTGGGAGGATCACTGCAATTAAAGCCATTTGCTTTATGATGGTGGTACACAGTTTGTTTAGTCTTCTCCTATAGCTAAAGAGCAACGCCCAGCTTGAAATTAAAAGTCAATAAAATATTTTGAAATATTAAAGAAAAGACATAAGCACAGCCAAACCATTTCAAGGGGAAAATTAAAACATTAGAGTGAAAAATAACATAAAACCTCTGTGCATGACACAAAAATATGCATAGACAAAACATTATTCATTTTTTTAACTGATAATTTACTCCAGTTAACTTGTTCTTCTGCATTTTTGCAGACTTCCTCTTCTTAGAAATCATACCTGAAATTATTTTGGCAAACTCAGCATACACAGTCCACTGCCAGCTTCCTTATAATGTTCAGTATTTCATAGAACTAATAAAAAATACTAACAAAATGTGGAAAACTCTTTTTGCTAGAAGACTAAGCACAGTTCAATATATATTCCTTCTCTGAATTTCTCCAATTTCAGCCCTTTGCAATAAAATTTTCTAACATTGCCTGCAACTCGCAGAGTCAAAGGAAGAAAAACGTCTGAAAATCAAAAATTGAACAGCAGCATATCTACCAAGACAGAGGTGATGCTTCTTTTTGTACTGACACCAGTTTTCAAATCAATTCTCAACAAGGCTTATGTTCTTAAAATCATCTTGGAGAGAGAGGAAGGCAAAGACATTTTATCCAGATTAACCTCTGATATGACCACAACTCAAGGGTAAAACTCTCTGTGGATTCTATGGGATATCACACACACATGTAATAATGAACAGAAAACATCAGAATCCTCCATCAGCTCAAGACCTTGTCCATCAGTGTCTCCTCATGACAAAATCACAGTATTTACTGTGTCACTGTTTGCAAAGCAAGGAGGGAAGTCAGAAGCACAGACTGCCACCAACTTTAGGAAAATACAAACCACACCACTGAGAATGACCTTGTTTACAGGCAAGGACTTCAGCCCTCACAGGCTGAGAAAAAAAGTAAATGGTTTTATCATTTGGAATGGAAGGGAGTCTGGAATTTAGTTAGGAAGCAATTTCAACACACCTGTTAAAGTGTGCCCATATCCAGATATGTATCCACGTGTAGTCACAGATATTTGCAGTTTAGAGACCTGGTCCAAAGCATCACAGATTGATCAGCTCTAAACTTTAGATTAGCACGCAGGAATGGTGGACTCAGCTGTGAGATGTGACTATTTAGGCCTCGTGGAATTCTTAGTGGAGCTCAGGAGACTGAGTTGTAACAGAGCCCAAAAGCAACAGATGTTGTCCAAAGTTCTGCTAAATGAGTGGAGAACTCAAATTTATCTACAGAGTATTTTTAAAGAATGGAAAGCTATCTTGTTACTACAGGCAATTTAAGATTAGCAGACCAGAAGGTGAGTGTCCCAGAGCGGTTTTGAGAATGCTATGTTGGTTTTAGATATCAAAACAAAACTCAAGCCAGACTGATGATACCTTTCAAGAAACAGTAGTATCAAGCACACCTACAAAATTTATTTTGCTTTTATAGGTCTTTCAGGATACGCAAAAATTGCCAACCCTATTTAAAGTGCACAGGATCTCTGCCTGGGAACCTCAAAATATGTTGTAACACATTTAAGCTTCCCAGTTTTATTGTGAGACAGTGAAGCCTTATTTCAGGCAGGCAGGGAAATACTGAGAGATTTGGACACACTTGCACAGCTGTGTTGAAACTGCATCTAAACCAGCAGATAAACATTCTGAGCTCCTCATTCAGGGACACAGTTGTGCACCTTGGACATTTCCCAACAGCACGTCGAGGGAACCGGTCTCCTAGCGCACAATCTGCGCCTCAGTTTCCATGGAAACCCAGATTCCTCGGTTTTCTTAAGACATCAAGGCAAGGAGGCTGCAGTGAAGATATTATGCCTCTGGTTGAGATGTCTGAAGAAATCTAGGCAATAAGGTGCGAATGTGCATGGAACCCATCTTTATCTGCACACAGCTCAAGGAGCCAAGGGTCCTGACTGGAGCCTTCCCTGAAGCCACCTTAACATGAGTTAGTTAAAATGACCCCAAAGCAAAACAAATAAATCACAGGCAGGAATTTGGCAGGGAAAATATGACTGTCATTCTCCACTGAAATACATTTTAGTGGAGCTTAAGTGTTTGCTTTACACTAATGGCTATGCTGTTGCCTTACAGTGTGGGCAGTAATGGATAATAAATGCACTGTGAGTGTACAACATAGGGTTGAATATCCTGACATTGAATCTTTCCAGAAAGAGGTTTTCTTTTTTTTGTGGAAATAACATTTTATTGTGGAAAAGACTTTCAGGGGAATATACATAAATTCTACTTTTGGATAAAATTATAATTAATATTAATTTCAAACTACTGCACAAACAGTAAAACATTAAATGATTTTCTAATGCAGAAAGGGATCTTAGCTAAGCAAGAAATAGGATGTTTTGATCCTTTTCCCTAAAGCTTCTGCAGTCTGGGCTTGAAAAGTCTGTTACTGGGTATCTGTTATTCCTAATTTTCTTTCTTCAATTTTCTTCTACCTAAAAGGTACAAATTGCTCACTATCTTCAACTCAAACATCTGAGCAAAAAGGAGAAGTGGTAAAACTTCAGATTTGCCTACTGTAGAAAATTCAGGATGCTTCCTAAAACATACTGATCAATGGGCAGAGGAAGGCCAAGGGCTCCACAGCTACCAACTTCATACTGGACAGGAGTGAAGCTGATGTTTAAATTGGTCTGCAGCACTGAACCAAATATTACTATTTATACACTCAATACATTATATAAACAAAATTTGTTTATATAACATTGATTGTATTATATAAACAAAATTTTAAAATATACTTAATTCCTCTCATGATGCAATGCATAAACTGTAAACAAAGCCTCAGAAGTATTTAAAATATACCTTTCTAATTTTAAAGTATGACCAAAAAAATTAAGATCTTTGCAAATCTTAAGATTACTACAGTACTTTACAATAGTAATAAAAAAGTATTAGTAATCCATCTTTTATATTAATAACTTTAAAAGGGTTTAATTTTGTATAGTCAATGAGGAAATATTTGTAACTCCTCAAATCATGTTTTATAAATATAGTACAATGCCAGGAGCTCTACTTAGTATTTCTAATGATACTTATCAAATAAGTATTAGTATCTTCCAAATTTTCCATTGGAATTAAAAGACTCTGATCTATTAGCATGGTCTACATATATCCAGAAATCTAATGCACTCTTGAATGAGATAGGAATGCTAAAACTGAAGCCAAGTCCAGCAAAAATGAACATTTTGGGTGTCAGACAGCCCTGTGGGCTAGGCATACTATTTGTTGGTATCCCTGGAAAGGCTTTGTGAGTTTTGCCAATAGTTATTGCAGGGTACATTTTCAGTGAACCCTCCACCCAGTACACACCTGAGGCTGCAGGCTGCAATGCAGCACAGCTCATCTGTACCCACCATTTACCGAGGCACACAGAGACTTCTCCAGAGTATCATAAAATTGCAGAATTACAGAATATCTTGAGTTTGAAGGGACTCATAGGAATCATCAAGCCCAACTCCTTGTTCCTTGCAGGACTATTTGCATATGGGAATCCATTATATTTAAAAAGAGGTTGTTCAGTAGGGTTAGGCCAGACAAATACAAAATACTAAAGAGCAGAAAGCTAAAAAAGAAATGGTCACTATTTCAACAACAGGCTCCACTGTAAAACAGTCTTTGACATGCTTCACTAGGAGGCTGTCGCCTCTCCCTCCCTACTACTCATACTACTCTCTTTGTCCACTGCACTTTGCTAGAAAATATTCCATTTTCTTTTCATTCTAATTTTTTGTTCTATTCATTAAATTTCCTAGTAAGAGTAATCTAGGAAAGCCCTGTGAGTTCAGATCAGGGTTTCCCCCTTTCTCCTTCCTCAGCTAGGTACCTATTTCAACCACCAGTTTTAAGCTTCTGTCAAGCAGAAACACGTACCCATTTACCTGGTAATTTTTTCTCTCATTGGTAGAGATTTTTTTAGCCCATAGTTACATGAAAACACAAATAAGTCAGAATTCAAGAGATATTTCTCATTTAAAGTTGATCTTATGGCTCAAGGGAAGGCAACTTATTATTAGAAAATTCATCACTGATATTTATTATAACCTTGCCCAAAGGTTGTTTGTGTCTCATGCTTAGAGGAAACCATGACATCCCTGAGGTATGATAGTCTCTGAACAATAACACTGTTGTTGTAATTCACTGGCACCTTCCTCATGGCATCACTGGAGGATGCCTGATGCCCTTGCATCACACTCTTTTCAGGATTCAGGTCTTAATTAACACTTTGACTCATATTAGCCCCCAGTGGTAAAACCTCTGTGCAGTCATTCTAACAGTTGCATTCAACTCCACTCCTGATTTCAGAGAAAATGTGACCCTCAGACTTAAGAAGACTGAAACTTCAGGTAAATAATTCAGCCTGATTACATAAAGTTTATGAACTGACAGCATAAAGGTAGTCCTTGTAAAAAGCAGAAAGAGAAATATATAAGGAAGGTGAAGAAATCATCTTAGTAGAAATCAATAGCTCAGGTGTAGGAGATAATAAAATAATGTGTGTATAAAAATAAATCTGTGTATAAAAAAATGTACAAGAATGTTTAAAATCAGAAGTAATCAAAAGTTCTGGCATACATCTGGGATAATTGCAAGAAGAAAATTCAGTATAAATATCTGAGCTGTTAGAACCTTCTGGACCAAAGGATCATCCTTCTCCTAATTTAGTCTTCTTTTACCTCAGGAAACTGAATCATACTGCCCTTTTCAAAATGTGACCATGTGCTTGCCTAAAGTGAGGTAGCACCTTTCTTCCACATTCACAGAAAAAACTGTTCTGGAATATTTCTTTAAGTAAGCATGAGATAATGATTTAATTTTCTTAAAATTTTAAGATCAAACCACCACAAACCCATATAAAAACTCCTACATTAATCTTGTGTCTTGAGAAAATATAAACTTTTGCTGTGATAACTTAAAAACATGAAACTTATATGGGTTGAAGAGAAAATGGTGGGGAAAATTTTGTATTCACAAAGTCTGCAAATGACTTACAGTATTTTGTAACAGTAATTCAAAGTCCACAGAATGCCACACAAACACTGAGGAAAACAAGAAAAATATTGAACCTATTTTCAAGTAATTTGATGGAATTAGAGAAGCTTTGGCCCAGATAAACCTGATGCACATTGTGCATTAGGTAAACAGTGGGAACTGCAAGAATGAAATTCTGCTGAGAACCAAAGGCAGGACAACAGGTACCTCTTGTGGTACCTATGCACAGACAACAGACTGTGCAAAAAGAAGGAGAGTCCTCAGGGCAGCAGCAGCAGCTTCACTCACACTGATTCTTCAGCTGCATGAAACTGTACTGATAAAAGGACTCTTTGGGTGGGACTCATCTCCCCCAGCTTCACACACTCACAATATAGACATTTAGGTTTGAGGCTTCTCCAGCTGAGAGAGAGAGAAGTTCTTCTCAGCTACAGTTCACCCCATTTTAAAGTCTTGCTCAGAAAATGTCAGGTCAGTCCTGACTGAGGAGTGTCTGTTTTATTTCATCGAACAAAAACTGAGCTTAGGACAACCAGCAGAGTAGACATCTACAGTTAGGTGAATTAATCTCAATTTCTCCTCTCTTTCACTTTAAATGATACATTCAGATTCATCTGCAAGCCTATTTGAATATGTAATTGCCCAAGGAAATCCAGACTGCTTTTCCATCCTTTAAACCTATTTTTAATAGTTCTGCTCTGAATGAAGTATGTTTATTAATTTATCCAAATCCCTCCATGTGTTTGGCCAGTAGGAACCAAAGCAATTACCCGGGTCTGGTGTCTTAGAGAAGAGAAAAGAAAGGGACTGCTGGCAAAAGCACCTTAAAAAACCAGATATTTTTAATTTAAATCATAAAGAATTATGAGGTCACAATGAAGCGTGGCCTTCACACAAATTACAATTGAAATACAGGTTAAATTAGCAAATTGGGAAAAAAAAGAGAAAAAAAGCCCTGTTTCTTCTTTCCCCAAGCTCATTTCTGACTATAAAGTACAGTGATCCTCAAGCCATAAACATTCATGTGCGTCACCTAGAGGAATATTTTCCAATCTATTTATAACCTAATTTCTTACTTGGCCCTGGTTCCTATCTGTCGGTCAATATTAGAAACATCTGCCCTATGCCAACAAACGAGTTCATTTTTACCATGAAGTCAGGAGCCATCTTTCTACGTGTCATGTCTTATTCACATCACACTGACACTGCCTCTAAGTGTATAGGCAGTAAAAATAACCATGAAAGCTTGTTTCAATAGTAAATAAAGATTTTTTTAAAAATACTAAATAGAAAACTTGAATCATTAGTACTCACCACCAAGGCTTTAGATCTGTTACTGAGAAGTTTTTCAATGTCTCTGGCTGCAATTTCCACTAGCTGACGAGGGTTGTTTGCTTCTACAGTATACATTGCTGCATTTTTCAAATAAATCTGAAAAAGAAAAAAAATGGAAATAAATCAAAATGACAGTGCACATTCAAAATAAACCAAATGACTTGACAGAAGAGGCATCAAGATGTCATCTGTTCTTACTGGAGCTTCATAATGACTACTGCTAGGAAAATCCAATTGGGCCCTGTGAAAGAAGTACTTCACCTTTTTGTCTGAGAGGTAGAAGCTGACACTAAAAATCATTTAATAAATCTTCAAAATTGACCAGTTTTAGTGACAAACTAACCAGCTGCAAAATGCTCAAGGAATCTGATTCCCATGGTGTGCTAAGAGAGCAGTAAAATGGTGATCCTTTAAAATGACTGAATTTCAAATAAAATAGTTTTTGCTGAATTGCATTCTTCCTTGAAAGATGAAATACAAACATGCCAACTGAATTATTTAATTTAAGTTATGCTTAATCAGTTTAGTCCCTTATCTATTTATTCATATGATAGCATTAGTATTCACAAGGAAAGAGAAGGAGGAACAAATAGGAGGAAAAGAGGGAAAAGCACAAATACATAAGGGGAAATGGGGAAAAAAGATGAGGGGAAGAGGGGAAATACAAATTGTGAATAAAGGTTATCTCTGAGGAGCCATTACTGTTTCCAAAGCAGAACATGTATATGAAGAAGACAATTTTATTTGTTAATCAAAGTCATACAGTGAAAAGCATGTAACCATAAGAAGGAAGAGAGAAAAAAGATGCAAAAAGTGTAGTTGCATTTGTACTACTAGAACTCAATAATGAAAAAACTACTATATTTGGAGTAGAAAATAAAGGAAAAAAAAAAAAAAAAAGTGGATACCTTATAGCTTGATGGGCAAACAGGGAAAACTAATTTATGCAGCCAACAGATGGCCCGAGTTTACCCAAGCACTTTGCCTGTGCAGCAGTGCCTGGTGGGGCTGTGCTGTCTCCTGGGGAGCCATTCCAGGCTCAGGCAGGAGCGGGTCCAGCACTGATGCTCTGGCTGCCATCCAGCACGAGAGAGAGCCAAAATCTGCTGAGCAGACTGAGCCTGCCAGCCCCGCCAGCTCTCGGGGGTCAAACCTTTGGGGACCTTAAAGAAACTCACCACGCTACACCTCTGGTGCTTGCAGCTGGTAAGCAACACAAAAACTTTCCTGGCAACTGCAGTTATAGATGCAAATTGTTATCAGGCAGGTCCCATAAGCTGCCACAGATTTCAGCACTTACGAATTTTACTAAATTTATGTTGGGTCTCGGTTTGTTTATTTTCCTTCAGCAGTCGTTCCTTTCCACCAGTAACAGAGCAATTGGAATAAGCTTTATTCCTCATATAGGAATGATTATTTAAAAAAAAAAATCATTGCACCATGAGCAGAAAATTACTACAACAGATGACAGATCCTAATCAACTCAGATTGTAGTCTGGATACTTTTGAGGTGCTCGATTTTCAAAACAGCCACAGAAAAAGTTTATCTCTAGATAAACCCAAAAATCTCTTTTTAAGGGGTTTCTGGGTAGTTTTATTTTTGGGCTTGTGTGGGGGGGTTGGTGGGGGGATTTTTAGGACATATCTTAACAGTAGGACTGGCCTATAAGCCAATTATTAATCAAACAAATTTGGAAATAAAACCATTTTATTCTACCATTTATCACTTCAGAATTTCATTCTTTTTTCTCTGAAACACATTAAATTTGTAGTCAGCAAACTATTTCGGAGGTAAATTGACTGTTGTGACCAGTCCTACAGACCAGAGTAAAAATCAGTTTTATATATGCAGATGGTTTGAACCAAGACTGGAAATTTCAGAGGAATATCTAAATTGAAATGGCCTTCAAGTCTTGTAAAACTTTCAGGTTTTCACATTGTCAACAAACATTCACCCTGATCACACAAAGAACAGACACTGCAATATACCAGGTGTTGATGTCTTGGTCTTTAAAGAGATATGTAATGGCAAATTCTTTAAACTTCACTTGTGACTGCATGTAGTACAGCTTAATCAAAAGTTACTAAATTTACAGAAAAATAGAAACAAGATTTTGTAAATGGTGCAAAAAATAGAAATAAGTTTCACAGAAGTTTTAAAATAATAATTTTAAAAATAATTGTAAAGGGTTCATATGCTTCATTTTTGAAAATGTTTGATTGTTTGATTTTCTTTGTTCAACTATTTCTGGTCTCTTTTTTTCCAGATTTTTTTTACACAATTGCTGTTTATTTCCTACTCAATGGTGAAAGCAATAAGAAAAATTTAGTATAAACCCTTTCTATTTGGGGTTTCAATTAAGCAAAAAACCTAAAATTTGGAGAAAGAATTGCAAAAATGCCATTTCATAGTAATTAATCTTTTCACTAAACATGACAAACACTAAGCAAGCCACAAGAAATCAAGTAGAGGGAGAGTGAAATATGTGTTCAGTTAATGCAGGTTTAAAGCAGATGGATGACAGGGATGACCTGGAGATTGCACTGACCAGATATACAACTGCAAGTGCTGTAGTGCTGATCTCTGATATTTTAAAGCCCTTAGTGAAATTTGGTTTCTAAGAGGCTGTGAGCGAACAGCCTCAGTAAAGTTAAGGGTGATGTCATTTTGCATTCACACAACCACCAAAAGGAAAGACAATCACTTATTTGACTTAATCACAGAATCACAGAATGACCTGAGTTGGAAGGGACCATAATGATCATCTGGTCCCAACCTCACAGCCATGGGCCGGGACTCCTTGCACTAGACCAGATTGCTCAGAGCCCATCCAAGCTTTTCTTGAACACTTCCAGGAATCCACAGTTTCCCTGAGCACCCTTTGCAAGTGTCTCACCACATTCACAGTAAAAAAAATCATTCTTATCACCCCATCTAAACCTACTGATTTTCAGTTTAAAGCCATTCCCCCTCACTCTGTCAGTACATGCCCTTGTAAAAAGTCTCTTTCCAACTCTCTTGTAGCCATTTTTTGGTACTGGAAGCTCTCCTCAAAGTCCTCCATGATGAACAACCTTTACTGTCTCAGTCTTTGCTCATAGGAGAGATGTTCCATCTCTCTAATCATCTTTGTGTCCTGCTGGACTGGCTCCAGCAGGTCTGTGTCCTTCTTGAGTGCACTCAATGCAGAGCAAAGTCACAGTGAGCCATACTGGTAATGCATTGAGAACCTGGATGGAAAATTTCTACTTTTGTCCCTGTGTCTAATTTGTTCTTCCAGAAAAGTTTGACCCTATAAACCCCAATTTGAAAGCACCCACATTTTGCACACACCCAATTCCTATAGGGAAGTTATTCCCATATTCCCAGTTTGAATGGTTTGAAAGCTGCAGACTATCACAGCATTGGACAGTGGGACATTTTCAGGAAAAAAATGAACATTTTCATCTTTCTTCTCCAGGACCAGCTGTCAGAGAAAATTCAAAAGTCTGAATCACATAGCAAGGAGATCATCACTACAAGAGATAGGAGCTTCATTAAAAACTTTAAAACAGGCATTGTGAGTCCTACCACCAAGCAAGCCTGACTGAGGCTTGACAAATACAACTTGTATTTGTCCATGATTTCAAGAAAATAAAATTCAGAACAACTTCCACCCAAGATAAAACCCTTTGAGATTTACACAAGATTCACATACAGACCTGAATCAGTGATTTTCGTTCTCCCCTTCTTTGTTTTACCCTATGGCAAGGCTGGGAGCACCAATCTACCCTGCATCTACTGCCAGTAAAAGATTTATCCTGCAAGCTCCTGAACAAACAGCATCAGAAATTACTTGGAACTTCACACACTTCTTTATTTTCCTGAAGTGTGAGACCTGTCTCAACTACCAAGGAACAGTCTAATATTCATTAATTATTTAGGAAGTGTGTACATAATTTATTTGTTGCCTACTACCCTTTTCTTTAATTCACTGTAGCACTGCAGCAGTTCAGCACAACTCTACACAGGGAAATACACACTTCAGGATATACACTTCAGGATTTGGCACCCTGGAACAAACTTTTCCTTTTCCAAGCTTCCCTCAAAATTAGCAGTCTAAGAAAATTAGCAAATGCTCATCTCAAATAGCCATAAAAGGTGTTATTGGCAAAGGTGTGCTCATTTGTCTTACAAAATACTATTTGGCAGGCTTCATAGCTTGTTAAAAGGAGCTAATTTGAATACAATTTATTAAATTACTTTAACTAAATGAGTGCAAGTTTCTATTGGTTTTTAAATCTAAATTATTTTTTAGTACTTTTATCACTAATATTTTGCTAAAAGATCTCCAAACTGCCAGTAAAACCCTGTGACTTCTCACAGAATAAAGCCTCATTGCATGACTAAGCAAAGCCTGTAACGTCACAGCACAAAAATGCTTTAATTCTTTTCTGAAGTCAATAGTCATGCACTTCTTTATTCAAGAAAGACTGCATTAAAATTGCACATAATGAACTGCAAGGTTTTAGGGGAGAGAACACAATGGAGAGAGTCACATTAAGGTGAAACAACACAACAATAGTTGAATGTGACAAAGATTAGAAAAACTGCCAGCTCCTCAGCAGAACGTGCCCCTCTCTGTTCAGCCTTCAAGGACATGTTTATAAATCTCTCACAAAGAGACATTCTCCTTGCTTCCCTCAAAGCTCGCCAGGGCAAGTCAAACACTTCTGCATAAATTGAGAGAGAATGAAAGACGTTATTACACAGCTCTTGCTGTATTGTGGCAGGCATTTGGGCTGGCCCTAGCACTGAAAATTTATTTAAACAGCCCTCATGCTGTAGCACACTCAGAAAAAGAATTATTTTCAACTGCAGTAGAATTCCTTTACCTCTTTGTTTGTTTGTTTGCTCTGCACATGTGAGTCACACAGTTTAAAAACAACAGAGCCTCTCCTTCAGGCAGTGGTAACTTGGCTGAGGGCCCAAACATAGGACATGAACATGCCAATCTCATTTCCATCACTGAATGCTTCCATGGACACAGAAATCATATCAGCCAATGTCCCCATAAGTTCAAACCCAGTATTTCAAAAGTTAACCAAAATCACTGTAATTTTTCCAGCTTTGGAAAAGAGAAATGAAATAACTCAACAATTTCAGTTATCTTTACAAGGTAAATCTATGGATGCTTTTATGATTTCCATACTCCTTTCAAGACCATTTAGCTCAGCTGGGCTGAGACATCTCTGTCAACAGTCACTGCCTTATCACCAAATGTTTTTCTGTCAGTCTAGACCAGGTGGAGACTGCCATGATGGCAAAATTTATTGCTCAAAAATAGTGCTGACCTTGCAGTAAAATCAATCAAAACTTTGTGCTGGGTTTTCCCCCATCTCTTCTGCAATCAACCGCACCAAACTACTAACAGTACTTGTGAAATCCTGACCTAGGTTTTACGAGTTTGTGCACTAAAGTAATTAACCTATTTAATTTTCTTTTAATCCTTCTGAACAGAGTGAAACTTAAATAATGGCTGACTAAAGTATTCTCTTTCTGCCCACTCCTCATTCCCCCTGGTCCTTCCAATCTCTTGTTTTTCCACCACTTTGTGGCACTACCAGGGCTGAGTGATCCAGACCTGTCTCACCAGGAACCTCTGCCTGTACCCTGGGCCATCAACTCCATTTCAGTCTAGTCCTCAGCTGAAAAAAAAAGTTCATTTCTTACCGAAATTTTGGGTAATGCTAAAATAAAAATAAATAAATAAATAAATAAATAAAGTTTTTTAAAATAATATCCAATGTTTTAAAGTTTAAAAGTTTCTGTTCAAATATTTTTTTAGCTAAAAAAATATCATCTAATTACACACATATATTTAGTAATTTAGTTGCTGTTTTTACCAATGCCATGAAGTTACATCATGATCTCATTTCTGAGAGAAAGGCAGAAAGAAGAGGTCATGTGACAGACATCCAAAAATATGGTGAGATCCTGGGAGCAGGAAAAGTCAGAAAAAATAAATAACCACATTCTAATTTTATATTAAATTACATTATATCATTATTATATTTTCATATATTATACTATACTATATTACATTATATCATTATTATATTATATTATATTATATTATATTATATTATATTATATTATATTATATTATATTATATTATATTACATTATATTATATTGCATTATATTACATTATATTTTTTATTTTTGTATATATTCTCCTTCAACTGAAATATTAGTAGCCAAAACCAATATAATCTGCCCAGCATAAGAAAATTCTACCTTCTTACTAGTGTATCTCATTCCCAAAGTTATATTTATAGTTTCTATTTATATATACATGCCAGACTAGTTTTCTTTCTCACAAGACACTTCTTTTAATCAGAAGCAATTCATTGAGAAACTCATTGAAAAACGCTCATTTCTGAGAAGCATTCTGTGCGTTCAGTGGAATAAGTCTGAGTATTTTATAGGTCTCACTCTCTGCTCCATATAGTGTATAAATAAGATCACAGCTGCTCCGTAGCAACTCACAGATGCCTTCATTCCTGGGATTCACGGCAACAACACAAAGGAGGAAACCACCCCAGTGGTTCAGTGTAGCTGTTGCTTTTCGGTCACTTGCCTGATCGCTGAGTGCTCTGAGGGTCTGGGGTGACAGTGACAGGGCAGCTGCTGGGCTGGAAACCATGGCTTACCACAGCAGAGCGTGTTAGGGGGGAAAAAACCATCAGAGCAAGTTCATGCTTAAGCAAAACACTCAGAGTGAATTCTGCAAGGTGCTGGGACCACTCGTGGCTCAGTGCACAGCAGAGAGAGGGTAAGCAGTGCCAGAGCCAGCGGGCTCGCTCAGGTGCCTGCTCAAAGGGAAGCACATAATCAGGCACACTCTGCAGGAGTCATCAGCCCCTTTGGACTGCTGATAATTAAGAGAGTAGTCCAGAGGACTTTCAACTTAAGAAGCAATTTTTGTAATTGCCACTTTGTATTTAAACCTTTATAAAAGAGGAGTTCAGCTTTGTACTTCTACTTTACTCAGGAAAAGCAGATTTTACATCCCTCCCCATTTTTTTTTTTTAAGAAAAACCTTTTTGAAGGTATTCAATTTTGCTTCCTAGTGATAAAAATACAGTATTAAGTAACAAGATGACATCATTTATTGGTTTCATAGCAGTTTTAACTCAAGATTTTAGCTGAGACTGAGTAAGAAGTCAAAAATGCCAATTCATGAGGACAAGTAGATCATTCTTTTAACAGAAGAACAATAGGAAGAAAATGTTTCACATTTATCCAGCACTTCTGGTATATCTGGAGATGGGCACTTATGTAATTTCTAAAAACTCATTGTTCATAGGAAATTTTGGCCTGCCTTATCAATTCTTAATGCAATTTGTCATCTACTGACTCTCTCCCCAAAAGTAATTTTAAATCTCAGAATTTAACTTGAGCTTTTTTTTTTTTTCTTTTTACTAACCACAGGACTTAGAAAATACTTGCTCTAATGTTTGGGGTTTTGTTTGGCTTAGTGTGTGTGTGTGTTTTTTTTTTTTTTAATTTTTAATTTTATTCTTAGTTTCTACCAAAAAAATCTGAACATAAGTACCAATAGGACAGAATTTATTACTGTTGAAGCCAACAGAACATCATAAATTAATCAAGATCAGTGCTTTGATCAAAGATTACCCAGATCATCAAACAGTAATTAAAGCTAGGGTAATATTAGGCCGTGTCTTCCCTTGAGCTTGAGCAAGCTTTGTTAATGCAGCCACCTATTCTTAGTGACTTACAGCTGCTTTTGTTTGCTGGGAGAAGGAAAGCTTCAAAATGTCAATTTATTGCTAAGGGAGTAGAGAGAGAGTGGCAACTGCAAATACCAAATGAGACTCCCTGTGTTTTGATGACCTCTTAATTTCCATTTGGATTACAAAGAAAGCTTGCAGATATGTATTCAAATTTCCCAGCTTGCATTTTTAAAAGCGATTTCATTTTCCTGACATCTCATCACTGGTCAGCAATGTGTAAACTCCACAGAATTTAGCATATACAAATCAAATCCAACTTGATACATACTTAAAAATAAATAAATAAATAAATAAATAATAGAGCTGGTAAAAAATAAATAGAATTTTCACCTCCATGTATCTGTTTAATGTTTTCAAAATATAAATCCAAATTTTT
Source organism: Ammospiza nelsoni (assembly GCF_027579445.1). NCBI lineage: Eukaryota > Metazoa > Chordata > Aves > Passeriformes > Passerellidae > Ammospiza > Ammospiza nelsoni. Next base: position 10,266,456 of record NC_080637.1, on the reverse strand, counting down.
AGAGAATTCTACTTTTAATGGCTGCAGCTTTGGTATTTGGTTGCACACAGAAACAGAACATAGCAGTGGCAGTGGTACCTCAAATGGGACATACATTGTTTAAAAAAACTGTGAATAACTTTGGGAGTCCCTAACCAGGCTAACCCATCTCATACATTATTATCATCCTGTTAAATGGACTCTGACTCCTCAATAAATATCTCAATTGACTGCTTTTCACTATAGCAAACCTATCATAATTCTATTCTAAAAATAATCCTGAGCTCCCTTCCCTTCACCACACCCCTCTCAGGGACAGCAGTGGTGTCCTCGCCTTAGGAATGAGGGAGAAGACAAATGTGAATAGTGTGCAATAGCATATTTGTGCTTAGAAAGAATTAATGTGTTTCAGAGGTTGGCTTCATACACTCTCACTCAGCCAAACTTCCTGATATCTATTTTATTACACATTACTAAGTTAATTAAAAAAGTTAAATAGAGTTGCTCTCTTTTTATCAATTTTTTTTTTCCTTAGAAAAACAGCAAAACTGCACCTTAGTGAAAAACTTCATTTGTAGACAACCAGAACCACCCATAAATATGGCCTGAACTCAAGGATCTTTCAGCAAATATAAAACTGGTGACCCAACGAAGATAAAAGTGCTTTGACAACTTCAAAACAGTTAACTTTGAATTTTCATTTCAAGATTATATAAAAATGTAGTTTTGCTTTATATGGGTAAAATTCTTCTCCATGTTACAAAATAAGTTGCTTAGTATTTTGTTTCATTGAGGACAACAAAAGGAGACAGAAGGAGAAAAGTAGGAATATAACACATTTCTGAGTTTTGAGATCAGTCATTGTGAACCTCACTGAGTAGCACAATTTGAATGAATAGAAAACTTTATTTATTTCCCAAATTTAACTCATTTAAACATTTGCCTTCCTTTCTTAGTGCACTGGAGAGTACACCCAAGATATACAGGAAAGTATAGTTACACCAGTTGTGTCTCCAAGTGTTGTGGTATCAGTTACATTTTACATTTTCAGGGTTGAAGAAAGATGGACTGCACAATACATTATCAATTTATATGTCAGAAGTATCTTGAAATTCAGGGTCAAAATAGTGACAAACTCCTCAGAATCTATGGCATTCAGAACATTTCAATCAAAATTTTCATTTTCTAAGAAAATTCAATCTTACAAAGTCCACAGCCAGGACCTCCAGAGAAATGTTCACCAAGCATAATAATTTGGGTTGTTATTCTTAAAATCAACGATCTTTAAGAAAAAAATCCAGTTCTTGCATTTTTCCTTTTTACTTTTCCTAATCATAAAACTTCTTTTTACTTTTCTTAATCATAAAACTCTCCATTAGTTCAACCTTAACAAGGGTGAGTGTAGCATGTTTTGGAATGTGTCCATTTATCACCTAGGTCCATCTGCTAGCTCATCAGAGAATAGCATGAGCTAAGAAATTCTTTGCCTTTGGGTGAAGCATACACAAATCAAATCCAACTTGATACACACAGTAGTTAAAAAAAATAACTAACTAACTAAATAAATAAATAATAGAGCTGATAAAAAATAAATAGAATTTTCACCTCCATGTACCTGTTTAATGTTTTCAAAATATAAATCCAAATTTTTATAAAGCTTTTGCTAATGGGTTCATCTTACTTTATAAATGTAAAGAAAGAACCACGTAAGTATGCCAATCCTAGAGAAAAATAGTAGTAATTAAATGGTTTACTGCTAAATTATCTGCCAAATCATCTTCTTAAGCAGGATTGCAGGCTCTTATGACAATAGGGAAGATCATCCAGATACAAGTGTTATATGAATTTTAAAGCTGTTAAAGCCTCCCTTGCACAGACCTCTACACAGATAATGAATGAACAAGACAAGCACTATATCACATCCTCTCTATTTCTAAAGTCAGTGGTGTGTCTGTAGGGTTTCTAGAACACAGCTTCTAAGACTAATTAAGTTAAAATCTGTAGAACCCAACAGAAAGTTACTCCAGGTTATAATTCCTTCTGGCAGAGGGAAGCTTTCCTGAACATCCCTGCTCCAGGGCAGCTCAAATCAGAGATCAGTCTCTCTTACAAGCCATTCATCTCAGCTAAACTCCAGAGGCTGATCCAAGACCTGGAAAGCTCAAAGTGTGGCCTGGGAAGCTGCTGCCAATGTGAGTGCCTGAGCAGACTCGCACCATCTGTGCACGAGGCACACAGAGCTCGGGCTGAGATGTGCTCCTGCAGGATCCCAGCTCACTACAGAACAGCTCATTATTATAAAACAGCATTCAAAAGACAAAAAAAATAAAAAACTTCTAACAATTGCTGGTGGACTCATTTGGTGAATGAAACGCATCACCACATATCATACACCCATACCTCTTTTTCTTCTGTAGGATGAAACAGTAGGAATTTTTATCTCAGTAGGAATATAATTTACAGGCCAAGTCAGCCTATATGGATTCACCCTACAGCTCCTGGAACTGTAATAGCAGCATGCCTTATGAACATCATGCATGGATTGTTTTTGCAGAGATGTATCAAAAAGGAGACAGATTCAGGGAGTGGAGTTCCTTGGAGCTGCCTCTCTATCTGATGCTTCATTCATTTCTGCCATTGCCTGAAAAGGTTACTCTGCACAAGATGGCAATTTTCTGGTGTAACGGCCATAGAGAAGCTCCCGTGTTTTTATCACATCAAAGCTCTTTACACAGACCCACATTTTTTAATTCAGCGTGTCTGTAAAAGAGGATTCTCTTCAATCTGTTTGGAGCAGACAAGCTCATGCACTGCTATGAGGCAGATTCTCTAATCCAAGCCTTCCTTTCTGGGTACTGCAGGGTTCCCCTCCTTCTCTCTCTCCTGTGCCTAGAGCTATTTTAGAGTCCACAAGCATACTTGTAGTAGTTTATTAGATTAAATGAGCTGTCAATTAGCTTAGTCATGAGTCTTTGCTGTGAACATTCTATGTAAAAATGGAAGTTGTGCATACTTTCATGAAAATGGAACTATGTACTTAAATCTGTAGTTCAGTAGGTCCTTCACCTTTATTTTTTCCCTGCATACTGCTGAGGTATTTAGTTTTTAGACCAGAATGTGAATTTGAACTTTGTACATATTTTTGTCTTTTCAAATACCAAATACCTACTGAGAAATGCAGCTAGTGAGATCAATCTCAAAATTTATTTTGCTACACGGACTTTAAAATTCTATTAAGCTGCTGTCTCTTCCCTTTTTTTTATTTCTAACAGTCCATTTGCTCTGTAGAAACCACGTGTCCTTCACACCAGAGCAGCTTTGCAATGCCTGAATGCACAGAGAGTTCACGGGTAAGACAAAGTTACATGAACCTTCTTAAGCTGAAATGACAATTACATGACTATTTGTTGCTGTTGCTTTTGTTGTTTTGTCTTCTTTAAACATAATACTTATAAAACAAAAAAATATACTAAGTTGTGCTTTGTTGAGAGACAGTTAAAAAGAAGCACACAGGACAAGATTTTCCTTGTATTCCTGCTTCCAAGTCTCAAGCTGTACATACAACACTTCCTTATAAACATTCCCTTTGCTCTTATAGGGGAAAAAATCCTTAGGAAGGACTAAGGACAGTACCTTCTTCAGCTGGGCAACTACAGCAGCAACAGCCTGTGCTTTTTGTATAAAAATCTGTTGAGGTTTTTTTAAATACTTTTTACCTGCTTGGCTTGTAAATCAAATGTTGTTAGTCATGATTCTTAGCAAACGTAAATGAGTGTAATCCACTGCAGTCAGTGGAGCTCTGCCAGCTTTCAACCAGCTGAGTATTTTGGCATCTTGAATCCCGACTTCCTGCCTTGTTGAAGCAATCATTGCATTACTGTAATGGGGATATTACACTGGTATTACATCCAACTTGGAGTTCTCCCAGATCTCACCTAAACTCATAGTAATGTCCAAAAAAGCAGGATTTAAATATGTGCTTTAAATCTATTTTTGGAAGACTAATTTGAGACCATTCCCAGAGAGCATCCCAGAACCAGAGAATGTGCTGACTTGGAAGAGGCCCACAGGGGTCATGGAGTGCAACTCCTGGACCTGTGCAGGACACTCCAATGCCACTGAGCCTCCTTTGGGCATCACAATAAACAACTCTCACCTGCCTCTCCACATCCTAGTTGCTTTTACCCCAGTTATGCTACTTTGCCCGGTTCAGCCTATGGATAAGAGTAGCCCCAACATAAAACTCTTAATTTTAAGGGCATCCAAACTTTCTTTTGCAGTTTTTCTTATTTACAGGCATTATAGGGCTGTCATCATTGCTAACAAGAGAAAATGTGTATAAAATATGCATCAGCACAAACATATTCCTATTTTCAGAGGCAGAATAACTAATGAACTAATAAACTCCCTAATATTCTGGTTTTTTAAACACTATGTGGAATGTTCATTACAGGTATTTTCAAAAGTTGTGATCAGTGAGAGTTACAATGGCTACATTATATATGCAAGAGAAAGAGTGATTAGTCATTAGGATAAGATTGTGATTCCAAGTCACTGTAAGAAAATTGTCAATGAAGAAAGAAAAGGGAATCCTCTTCTGAAGAGATTCTCCTTAAATATAATTCCATGAAATTTAGTACATGTTGAATTCAAACACCTTAAATGCAAAAAAATACTTTCCCTGGTTATCTACATCCACACTGCAGAATAAATTAGACTCTTACTAAAGTACTGAAAGTGGACAACTATCCACTTTCAACATACCTCACCTGACTTTAATAGTCATCTACATTTTTTTCATTCCTTTGTAAGTACATATTACACTCTGAGTTTTATATCCTTTCTGTTGCAGCATTTCACAGTTGAGATGGCCACGATACACAGAGGATCACCATCCAATTTCAGAAGGGTTCAAGCATCTGCCCATACAGAGTAACACCATATCACTTCAGAAGGCTGCAGGCATCCTTTAGCCCAACATTTATATCCCCCATGTTGATGCCCTGCCCCTGTGTCCCTCTGTCCCCTTTGGTGTCGGTCAGTGCCCCTGGGCACTCCCTGGCTCATTGCTGTCAGTGCTGCTCACCTGCTGCTCACAGCTGTGCCCACTGGGGAAGGGGCTCAGCCACAGCCCCAACCCAATCACCACCTACATCCTTCTGCTCAAAAGTTCTCCCAGTCTAAAATCAAAACAATTGAGAATTAAAGTAGTACTTCTATCCCTCTCCCTCCTGGTCATGAAAAAAAATATTTTATAGTTCTGCAGAAGAGATCATTGTACAGTGTTTGCATTGTACATTTCCCTGCAGCACAAAGACCCCCAGACATCCAAGGCACATCCAAACACAAACAGCACTGATGAACCCCAAGATACTTTCAGCAAATTATGGGAGCACCATTAGCACTGCAGCTAATTGAAAAATTTATGGTTTATGTTAATTCACTCTAGATGAGAACATATTAATTGTGCTACTTTGAGAGCTGTTTTGGTCACTTTAGAGATCTTCATAGAAGACTTAATTGCACAAAGCAGACACAGATCCTGACTTCAGCTGAATCACTGGGAATTCTTCCCCTGAGTCCAGGGAAAGATTGACCAGGCTGTGAAATGGTTATAATCTGTTACATGTTCTTGCTAAGAGCTTTATCCTCACACTTGGCAAAATTAGATATTTCTCCTACCAATCTGATTATTACAACTTTTGACAGAAAGTCATGTTTACTATTTTAAAATAGGAGCAATCTGCTCCTTCTTTTTAAAATTTTTACTCTGCTTTTAGAGAAAAAAGAAGAAGAAAACCCAAACAAATTATTTCTTTTTTTCAAGTTTACATGAAGACTACAAGTTTGGTCCAAATAATTCTGGAGCTGGAAGAAGAAATAAATCAGAAAAAAAGCTGAAAATTCAGTCTGACTGTAAGCATTTTTAAAGCTTGAGCATCTGAAGGCAAATTTTGTGAATAAAAGTGACAAGCGTGCAGGCATGCTGTTTTTCATGTCTTGTAGTCTCCATTTTTCCAAGATTGTGGTTCATTTCAGAAAGATCTAACTAAATGTTAATAGGCAGTGAGCAAGAAAAAAAAAAAAAGATGTCATTCAGAAATAGAAATGGGCAAGTGACAATAGCCTGTAAACAAGAAGAATGGGAGGGTGCATGGGTTACACCTTGCAGGGCTTTGTGTTTTCCCTTGCAGCCAGGAGAGCTAATTAAAACCTCCTGTCTAGAAAAAGACATCGTGCCACATAGGTCAAACACATGGCTTTGATACAGTGGGATATTTTACATGGAAACATCTCCCTTTCATGCTTTTAATCCTGGGATTACAAGCACATATCGACCATCTTGTGAACATCATCTGAGATAACACTATTTCCTTCAAGTCTATTGCAAATTCTGGCTTTTCAAAAGGAACTTACCTATAGTATTCACACACTCATGTTTTTGTTTTTATCCACATGAATGGCACTGTGGCAAAGCTGGTAGCACTACAGATTATTAGGCTTGCCCAGTAGTTTTCATCATAAGACTGTTTAGTAGCTTGTAAATTTGCCAAATATTAACAACATAAACTAACATTTTCCTCAGGGGAAAAAAAAGAATGAAACATCAATCTCTTGGCTTTTGATTATCTATTTTACCATATGGTCCTTGCACAAGAAGGCATAGCAAAATGGTTGAGACATTTCCTCATTGTTTTGGTCCAGTTAGAAATCCTATGTAACTAATTTTCCTGTTACCTATTGATTGTAGATTAAAACCTCAATACTGTGTTTTTAAAGATATATTTTAGTCTTTAGTGTTAAAAAAAAATTAGCCTGAAAAGGACCTGAAGATCACTGCAGAGATTAATCAGCTAAATTGCTGAGAACACAGGTGTATTTTAACTCAGAAACATCACTCCTAGAGAATGTCCCACCTCCTCTGCAGCTCAAGATCAGAATTGGCTGTGGTCTCTCAGGTCTACACAGCGGGGCAAGGAGGAGAGGAAAACTGAATGAAGGACAAAGGGCAAGAGACTGGAGATAACAGACTGGAAAAGGGCAAAGAGTAAAGAGAGACTGGAAGAGAAGGTGAGATAGAAAAATGATATAGGAGAAAATTACAGGTCTGGGACTGAGAATTAGTAATGGAGAAAAATGTGAGAAAGGGGAAGAGAAATTCCTGTGGAAGCAAAGAGATGAGCATATTGGAACAGACTGGCCACACACACCTGTACAGAATGTTTTGGAAATGCTGAGAAAAATGAAGGAGTTAAGAGAGAGGTGCTGATCTGGAAAAAGCTGAGGAGAAAGATCCCAAAATAGAGACAAGAAAGTACTGTAAAATAGAAAGGCAGACTGGTGAAGCAGCAAAGGCAGGAGCTGAGACAGAAACATAGCATAGGTTGAGGAGAAATGAAAGACAGCCAAGCATCACAGCAGGAAAGGAATGGAAAGCTGAATGGTGAATCAGTAGCAAGATGCTGAATGGAAGGGAAAAAAGAGACTCAGCAAGTGCAGAACAGACCAGTTCACACCTAAATTAAACAAGCAAAAAGAGACTTGTAGCAGAAAGTCCCCACCAGAACCTGGAAACTGATGGTTTGTAATTCTTTTTGTTCTCTGTCAGCAGAAACATGTGAAATCCACCTGCAGAAACTCCGATGAGAGTTCCATGCTTCCAAACCTTGCATTTCCTCCGGACATTTCTGTGCTGGAAACCAATGCTTCTACAAATCTGATGATTTGTGTTAGGATTTCAAGATTTTGTTTTCAGTTTTTTTATGTTTTTTAAAGATTAATACATGCATGTAAAGCATCTGCCTTAAATTGTGTTGCAATATGATGCAGTCAGATATTAAGAAAGGCCAGAACTAAAATGAACTCTGCAATCTTCATTTATGTTCATTGTGCATGCAGTGACACAGCCCTTCCTTTTATAAGACAGTGGTGATCTCATCTGAGCTAATGGACATCTGAGCTAATCATCCAACCTCCTCTTATAGCCAGTAAAGACAAAATGTCCTTCTGGGACAGGATACAAACAAGACATGAAGGTCATTAAAGTCAAAGGAATACATTAATACACAATGGTAAATCTGACAACTTCGCACCTTATTTTTTCTCTGTGTTTCTTAACACTTCAAAAACCTTTTGAAGCAATCTGCTCAAACCTCTGCTATCCATTTCATGGATTATTTGGAATCATTTTCTGAAAACCAAATTTCAAGGCTTCGCATCCAGTTCCCCAGCACCAGGGGCTTTTGCTGACAAACAATAGTTCAGTTTCCTGATGCAGCAGCAAAATTCCCTTCACCTTAAATCAGACATCCATCAGTTCAAATAAAGAGCCATAGCTCTTGTGCAGGGATAGGGAGAGGTATGATCATATGGTTGTATACTGGATTGTGATGTATACACACAAAATTGTATAGACAGTGTAATTATGACGTTCTTAATTGTGCCTTCATTTTTCTGCAATGGCACATGTGTTGTCACCATCTATGAATAAAAGAATAACACCAAAAAAAAAATCTCAATGAGAGATTTGTAAATTCCTCTCTAAAACAAACTTGGTGTTAAATCGAACAGCTGAATAAAAGTAGTTTTCATTCTCATCTGTGTTTCTGCTAACAAAAAGTTGCCTCAATTCATGAAATATGTGTCAGAAAGATAGGTGCCCTTGCTAATAGAGAGCAGAATTCACCACTGTGAATGGTTGCTTCCTGGATACCATATTTGACAAACAGAACATAAAAGTGCTTGCTTCAGTGGAAGTCTTGCAACAATGGCAAGCCTTATGTCAGATACTGCAAAGCTGATTAAATATTATCAATGAGGAAGTGCTGCAACACTGAGAGTGAATTGATGGATATCTGTTCTTCATTTCTCTCTCAGTAAGCACTACAGAGTTAAATTAATCCCCTAAAACCATTTTTGTATGTTGGGATGAAATGACTGTAAAGCCTGGAAGGTGCAAGCCCTTTAGTTTCTAGTTACAGCAGCCTAGGACACCTCTCCTTACTTCAGCAAGCTGGTCCACCCCACTTGCAGTTCGTGCGAGCGTCACGAGATCTTCTTGCATCTTATCCACCCATGCTTTTATCCTGCAGAAAACAGAAAACAAAACAGAGGCATCCAATCAGACAAGTGGAAATGGCATACAAGCACATAGCACAGAAAAAAATAAAAGGGATAAAGTTGAATACAAAACATAAAAGACTTGTCTTTGAGGTTTTTCTTCTATTCAGCTTTGCTGACCTGAATCTATTCATACAGCTGACTGTGGTGGCCACCATGCTGTGCCACCTGTAAAAACCCAAGAGTGCCATCATATATCTGTAGCTAAGCTGCAGCAAAGATCCCTACAACAGAGCTGGCACACTCCCTGCCAGTTAAACCCTTCTTACCTGCTGAGGAGAGGTAAAACCAGCGAGAACTGCTAATTCATATATCTGAGTATAAAACCTCAGTCTCCTTACTTTCAAAGGATAGCAGTAATCCAGTGGTCTTAGGAGCCACTCATCTTGGTGCAAGTCCAAGTAAAATAATGGACCTCTCATTAGTCCTAAACAAATTCATACCCTTGACCCTAGTAACCCTCTCCATGCCCATCCTATTTGCACTTCTATCCAACAACTTCAAGAACGCCCCCAACACAATTACAAACGCAGTCAAAACCTCCTTCTTAATCAACCCAATCCCAATAACAATCTACATCCACTCCGGAACAGAAAGCCTCGCCTCCCTCTGAGAATGAAAATTCATTATGAACTTCAAAATCCCCATCAGGACAACCTGCCTGCCCTGCAGCTCACTCCCAGAAATTCCTCTCCTGAGTGCCTCAAGGCCCTTCTCCCAACAGTGCAGAGACAAACAGCAGCTGGAAGCAGGCTCACAAACCACACCAGATTTTCTGGCCTGTAGCCTCTCTTCAAGGAAGGAACAGCAGGACAAGCAGCAGTGGCCACGAGCTGCTTTGGAAAGGCACGTTTGCTCCTGGCTGCTGTCACCAGGGAACAAGTGATTTGCTGCTGTGCCTGCTCCCCGTGCCCAGTGAACCTGACTCTCTGGAAAAGCATTGGATCCAAGACCGTTTCTGTGCCACGTCATGTTCTCTAGCAGGAAAGGAGCCATGGTGAAAGTTTATTCCAGCAAGATCCATGTTCAGAAGGTTGTCTTGCTTGCCTAGCCAGAAAGTTTCACGTCCAACTCAACTCTCACATTGTCCCTGCCATTATGCCTGCTTTCTGCTCTGAAACCTAGAACAGATAAACATATTTGTCCCAGCCATTTCCCAGCCTTAATCTCATACCCCAGGGATGACAGCTTAGAATCATTCATTAATTAAGACAGCAAAAAGGAAAATTCCATTTTTGCTTCAAAATGGAAAATTTGGAAGACAAAGAAATAAGATGGAAGACTGATTTTACTCCTTTTTTCCATGTCTTTAATGAATAAATTTTCTGCTAATCCACAACCAATATGTCCAAAGATTACCAACTCTATTATGGTCTCAAGTTGGTTGTTTTTTATTAAAGGACCCTTCCTCATGCTTCCTTCACACATGAAAAATCATATTTGCATTGACTATAGCAATTAATTCCATTGTTGGTGTACTGCTCCCAAACCTTCCCTTCTATATTTTGCTTTCCAAAAATTGAAATAAAATAAATTAATTTCCTGGTTCAAATCTCCACAAAGCCCTATATTATATAAACATTTAGTTCTGTATAGAAATCAGATTGTTTAAAACCATGGTGCATTATGTTTACCATGGCTTTAAGACCGTCACCTGCATCTGTGTGAAGCACATTGACTCAAAAGCACAAGTACAAGCACAAACAAGAAAATGTTACCATTTTCCATTTTTAAATGGTTTCCGTTCTCCTGAGTGGAAGAATGAAGTAAATGAAAGGTGAAAAAGTGAAACCCATTACCCAAAAGTGTTTTCAAAAGCATAAAATAAATAATTGAACACTCTGAGATTTTTTTTTTTTATGATCCATTTCAGTTATAAAATTGTGGGTGTTATTTCTAGCAGGAGTCGATGGAAAAAATCAGGGAGGATTGATTTTTAAATTGACTTTTTCCATTTCCTACTGCTTTATATTTTTACTAGATATGTTCCTCTCTGTCTTTAAACAAAACTGGAATGGTGAAGACACATATTAGTTAACTAGTTACTTAGCTAGTGAGTTATTTAAATTCGAAATTTAAGAAGAAGCTAAACTTAAAATCAATATTTACTTACTATTACTTGCAAATGAAATATGCATTATATTTGCTCTTAAACATGAAAAAATATTGATTTTTCAATAAATACTTTTTATATATTGTCTAGAACTCCTGCCTCCACACAATTAGCCCACACCTTGCCTTTTGAAATTAATCACCATGACTAGTTTTTGTTTTATTTTGTGTTTGGTTTGATTTTGTTTTAATTTGTGTTTAAGCTAGGCTTCTGCTTCAATGTCAGTGGGAAAAGGCATGTCCAGAGCTGACTCACTGTCTCCTCAGCCAGGTGAGCTGAACCTATCTTCTAAATATCTTCTAGTGGGGCTCTGGTCAACTCTGATTCCAAGTCAGAGTTCTCCAGCTTGACTTTTAGTCAGGTAGAGTTTCAGTCTGTAAACTGGAATAGTTGGAAGTACACCTTCTTCCTAACTTAATGGCAATCTCCCTCCCCAGCTGTAATTTTAATGTAAATTATAAGGTTTCTTCCAATATATTCACTATATATTTACCTTGAGATGATTTTCTTGCATATTGGAGTTAGTCTGTTATACCTTCTCTAGTGAAAACTCCTTTTTTTTGCTTTCCTGTACATCAGGGTGCAACATTGTCACAGAATTATGGAACCATAGAATAGTTTGGGTTGGAAGGGACCTTTAAAGGTCATCCAGTCCAATCCCCCTGCAATGAGCAAGGACATCTTCAACCAGCTCAAATTGTTCAGATGGCAAAAAGCAATAACATCACAAGTGTTGAACTAGATTACTGTCAAAAGTAGAAACAATAAAATTACATTCCATGACTTTGAGGAAGCTCAGTATAATTCCTCCTGCTTTCTCACAAGAATTTGAATATGATTAGTAGTATTTATAAAGTCTAATGTCAGGATTTCTGCATCTCAATTTCCTACCTTGCTACCAGACAAAAGTGTACATTTGAGACATTTCATGCTCCACATAGGCTTTTTTCTCAAAAATGGACATACTCACATTCTATATGTGAGTATATATTCTATATTCTTTCACAAGAAAATTGCATATAGCATATAAAATAAAATGGTTTTTGTTTCTCTTTTCCAGTGAAGGACTTGTAATATCTCATTGTGGTTTTGGGTTTTTTTTTAAAGTGTGTCTTTAAAACAAAATAAATAAGGGTCTTTAGGCACTGAAATGTTGTCTGGTGCTCCTTTTAACTGAAGCCTTCAGTGCAATATCTGTCTGACAGCTGCTCATGGTCAGAGTTTATTTAACAATTGGAAAGCTGTCACAGAAAATGGGAGTCCCCATGACTTAAAGAAGCAGCAGCAATTTTTTTTTCCTGCAAAGGGCACCAACAGAAAGCCTGTACAAAAGGCTGGTTTGTTCCTACCATTATTAGTTTGGCACAAACATTGCACTGGATGTATCACCTATTGTAAGGTGATCATGTTCTGCAGGACAATTGACAAACCCCCCTCTCCCACACACAGGCTGTCCCTGCATGAAGCAGTGACAAGACAAAAGGAGTGTGCACATGCCTTCCCACAGCAACTTCCCAGTGATCTGGATGATGGAGGGAGCTGTCTGATCGAAGGTAGACAGACACAGGTCATTTACTGGGGCATTGGAAGGCACAACGCTGCTCCTGTCACCTGGGCTGTGATCAGATTGATGATAAAGTAGCCAAAACACTAAAGAGCCACCAACCACATTACATGATAAGCCAACTTAGTGAAACATCTACTTTGACAACACAGGAAGATTTTGTTTTCTTTCTTTTCTTTTTGTATTTTTTCTCATTTTTTAAGCAATTATATTTGCTAAAGTCAAAGGATTTTCACAGGTACACCTCTAGCCACACTACAGGTAGAACTAAATATAGAAGGTCCTAGACTAAAAAAATCTTTATTTTCATTTCATTAAAACCTATTTTTATATTAAACCTGTACTTGCAGAACAGAGCACTGCTCAATTACAAGGGTAAAAAAACCAAGACATCTTAATGCAGAGTAACCTGGCTATAACTATAACCTTTTTTTTCCCCTACTGAAACTGATGCAGTATTTTTCTGCTGACTTCAGGGAAGGGAGATTCATGTAATGATATGCCAGATCTTTCTTGACCACTCACACTAATTTAAGGTCCATTAGCTGACTTCTGCTTGGATAATATGTTATAATCTAAAGAGGCAAGGTTAAACCTTAACTCTGAGAATTGAAGTCATGTGGTATGTTGGAGATCCACATCCAGTTCTCAACAGTTAAGATTACATTCAGCTCAAGTTCCTTTATAGCTCTTTTATATAAAAATAGCAACAACTGAAGTAATGAAAGCTGTCAGTAGTGAGAGGAATAAGTGTTTTCAAAATAGGTCAATATTTCTCTGATTATCAGAAAGGAAAAAAAATACATAATACACTGCTCCTGATTCAATTGAAAAGTGATGTTCAGAAAATGAAGATAAATGAGATTAGTTTCGGAAACTGGGAGACAAAGCTTTCCTATATTTTTTCAGCCTAACCCCACTTTATTTTCTTGCTCAGAAAAAGCCTTCACTTTCACATTTAGATGTTTTTTATAAGATTTGCTGTTAGTGACGGAGGGGGAAAAGGCTACAAAATTATCATAGCAGCAGGCTTCATAGCTATTTTTTGTCATTATTAGGCAACACCAGAGGTCAAATAGAAATTCTTATAGTAATTTATAGAAGGCATATGAATAGAAGTTAAAATAGAATTACTAACATTCTGCCCAGAAATTACCCATGTTCTGCATTTACACCTCTCACTACTCAACTAGTGATTTTAAATAGCATTGTATTTTTTTAATGACCTAAGCTGACAGCACTCATCTCTCAGCATTTATGGGGATAAATGAATAGGTTATAGACAACCAGACTTTTGAAGAAGAAATAAAGGCAAGTTTTGTGAAATACTGAAGAAATTTTTATAATGTACCAAAATTCCACTGATTCTAAAACAGAATGAAGGGGCCTGGATATGAAGAAAAGATCACTAAAATCCCATTGTTATCACATTAATCTCGCCAATGTCCACTGTTCCCATAGCCAGAAAATGAAAAAAAAGAGGGATATACAATTTATATGTGACATTAAAACACAAGAAGGCAAAACAGTCCATCTAAGGTTTTGTGAATTTTCCAGATCTTACTACAGTGTTTGTAATAGTGCAGTTAGATTGCACAGAGGGGACTCAATTTCATCAGCCAAAGACAGGCTCACCTCATTCTATGACTTCTATGGTTATGAACACCTAAGTGTGATGCATAGTCCTCCAATACTTATTTCTCTGTTGTTTGAAAGTTTGCTAATGTACTATTTAAAGGTATTTTTAACTATAAAGTAAAAGTACTGTACATAGTAAATAACAGTTTGAAATTAAGGTGAGGATTCAGAAAATTAGGTGAAAAGTTGTGTTCTGCAAATGTTGAATGTCGCAGACATTTCTCCACAGAAATCCTTCCTTTCACATTTCTGTGTCTTCGGGAGCCAGAGGCCCCCGAAGAGAAGGTAAACAATTATTATCAGCTGCTGTGGAATGCAATAGGATTCACCTTGATTGGCTCATTTTCTATGTTTATAATTAAGAGCCAATCATCAGTTCAAGCCAGGGGACTGAGTCCTTGGCCACAACTTTGTTGTGGATTTTTTTCTATCTCTTCTTAGCTTAGCTAGCTGCTCTGCAAACCTATCTCTATATTCTATTAGTACAGTAATAATGTATTATATCATATATTAATAAATCAAGCCTTCTGATCAAGATACAAGATTCACCGTCTCTCTCTCACCAGCTGCGACCCACACAGGACGCGGTAATAGTTGAAGACCCTTTTATTCCAATGCAATAATGATACGGGAATATATATCAAGTGCTAACTATCTGTTACAAATATATCAACACAATTTTGTATAAATGTTTGGAAGAATGTTTGAAAAAGCAAAGCAAAGATTAATTCATTATGTTTTGGCTGCACTGAGTGAGGAAAATACAGAAGCTATGCAATCTCTGTGCATAAGGATGGATGCACAAAATCTTCCGCTCCACAAGAAGATATATTGCTTTTGTTGGCAAGAAGAAATATTAGTACTTTGTTTCTTTGCCCTCTTTGACCGTCTTATCTTCCCAAATGTGACAAGCTGTTGGCCCTGCAAGGAGCTCCCAGAGATAAGACAGCCCCAGTGATCAAGGCCAGATGGCCCCTTCCATTCTTTCCTGTTTTCAAAGTGTAAAACCCTTGCTTGGAATAGTTGTTTTACATTTCCCAAATGGAAACATTTGGGAAGCAAGACATAATTTCTCTGTCATGTCTGTTATTCTATAGCAAGAAAATGTCAATGTAGACGGAAATCTCTTCAGGATACATTTGGTTCTTAGTAGCAGACATCCTAATGTTCAGACTTGGGGGTTTAAAGCTTTTAATTTATGTAGTTAGGCCATCCAGTGACAGAAGGTATAACATTTTTCCATTTTTTCCCCCCAGCACTCCTTTTCCATATGAACATAGTTCATCTCAATCATGGTCTTCACAGAACAAGTTCTCAGGAGCATTCCAAGTTGACTGCTCTACCAACTGCTCTTTCAAGGACTCCCCCTGGACCACAGATAATTGGGAACAAGGAATCCAGCAATGCAGCATTGGTACAGACACAAAGAGAAGGAATAACCCTTTGACTGGGCCAGCAGCTCAGGATCTTTAAGTTCCACCACTGGCTTCCATGAGAAAGTCAGCAGCAAGTCAATTGTTCATGGCATGCGAAGGGCAGATCCTTTTCTGTGCACTTCTTTTTGAGAAAATATTGCTTTGAGAAGAATACTGAGTCCCAGTGGCAGGTTTCAAGATGGAAATGGTCAGCTGTGAATGGCACCATGAGCTGCTTAGCTTTTGTCCCATTGCCCATAGAAGAAGAAACCTTTCTCCATTCTCAGCCAGGACCTCTAGGCCAAACTAACTCCCTCAGCCCAACATCTCTTTTGGAGCACAGCCTGAATGGCTGTTTTGGTCTCACCTTCCACAAAACCTTGCCTAAATACCCCCATCAGAAGGCTTCACAGATGGATCTGGGAAGAATCTCCTCTGACCCAGTGGCTGGACCTGCTGACTGCTGCTCATTCTCACTGAAAAAACCTCTCCTCATATTTCTACTCTTCATCTGCAACTTCACCTTACATTTTAACAGGTGTGTAGCAGATTCTTCAAAGCACCCAGATGTTAAGCAGAAGCGATGAAGCAATTCCTTCAATATGGTGTCCACTTTGAAGAGCATGGTCCTATTATTTTACAACCTTGTTCAGCATGAGCCAAGTGCCTAAGAGGTTTAACTACACATGTTCATAATTATAGTTTCTGCTTCACAAATATTTCCCTTTACTTTGCCAAAAGTGTTCTTTAGCAGTCTAAAGCTTCCTAGCAAATAACATGAAAAAATATCCTCTCACGGAAATTACAGTTGCACAAAATATCATTTAATAATTTAAGATCAATCTTTAATGCAAGTCTGACAGAGTCAGCTGCAAAATTGCTATAAGCTGTGAAAAGAACTCCTTAAAAATGATTGTGCTTTAATTATCAGAGATTATACTGCTAAAGCAGTTCAACAGAGAAGACATAACAAATTTTCAGCTCCTAATGACTGCCAGTAGAGCTCAGATATGTTTCATTAAAGGCTTTTACAATAAGATACACATGTAGTACCATTTATTGTTTACCGTTAAGGAAGCTTTCCAAATCTTTCCAAATCTAGTTACTGTTTTTGTGACTGAGAAACATAAATTCAGAATGAAGACTCCCTAATTTGTTTCTCATCTGTACCAAATTAAAAGCAGTCATTTAATTTTAAATTGAAAGGGTCTAACATCTGGCCAAGGATATAGATCTCACAGAGGAGCAGGCATTGCTGGAGAGACCTGGATGTACTTGCACCCACCAGAGATCCCCTAAAAGAGCAGGTAATATGCCTCTCATCATCTCTTTGCTTCAGCTCTGATAACTGGTATTTAAAGAGTATCCAATGCAACTGGACACTCTTTAGTGCAATCTGGTCTCAGTAAAATTTCCCCAGTAAAAACACAGATATTCCACTAAAATTATACATGAAATGTGTTAAGAAGGAGACTGAAATTGAATCTCACATACATCACTGCAGTTATTCCAGCACTTTAACAATGGAATCTGGATTAGAACAAGTCCTTATGCAAATTAAGATGTAAATGCTGCTATTTTTGATGGTTCTGTATTATGTGGCAAATTTGTTAATAGCATAATGCCTTTGGAGAATAAAAAAGCATGTCTTAAAAAATGATTGAAAAATAAATCTCAGTTGTAATGGAATTTTACAAAGTGCTTAACAGCACAATTTTGCTAAGACATTTCAGGCAAACAATTACTTTATCAGTAGTGTTTAACATATCACACTCATACTTTAATCATAATTTATATTGAAATTACTTCTTCCCCATGCTAATAAGCCTTACACTTTAACACTAGTAAAGAACAAAAAAAAAAGAATATAAAAATATGATACCTTGGATACCAGTAAAGAAAAGATTAAAGGAAAGAAAACCCTAAGATTCATACAAACCAGGCACATATTAATAATCATGTATGTGCACTGATTCAACTGCATGTGTATTTCATCTAAGCCACCCAATTTATGCCCTAACCACTTCAGAATCTTGTTTTCACTCCTATTTAATGCAGAAGCTGCACATATGCACTGGACTTGTCTGTTCTTCATACTGAATAAATTGTACAGGCCACCACAATAAGACACATACATTTATCTCCTTAAAGCCTGCAGTTAGTTTGATCTGCTGTTTTGGTTTAAGTTATACTTACAGAAATGCCAAGATAAGCTTTGAGGGAAATGACCCTGTGTTCACCTCATTTTGTCATCACCTGCACTTCTGAGGAACTGAACAGCAAAGCTTCCCCTGAGTTTAGCAACACATGGATGAAGCCTTCAATCAGTGTTTTTCACTGACTTTCAGGAAATTGAGGTATAAATCAGCGTCCTTATTAAAAAAATAATAAGCTTGTTTGTTTTTCAATTTTTGGAGGTGGGGGGAGGTTTAGTGGTAAAAAATAGTATTAAAGTACTTTGCCTCTCAGCATATATTAGGCAAGTGCAACTAAGGCAATGACAGCATCATCAGGGAGCTGAGTTACTCATTCCTCTATTTTTATCTGATTGTCTGATGTAGGTTTTGGCTGTAGCAGAAAAAGTCCAAGGCCCAGGACTGACACTGACACCAGCAAAACCCTGAAGTACCCAGCCTGTGCTTTGCTGCAGCAAGGTACAGGAGCAGGTGAGCAATTTCCTCTGTGCAAGTCACACTAATCACAGAACTGAAGCACATAACAGAACGGGGATGCTGCACTCAGAACCTGGACATCAAGTCTATTTTTTCTGAGTTTGCCACTTGCCTAAATGTAAAAGCCAAAAGTAAAAACTGAGAAATTTTTAAAAACAAGCAGGTGTTTATGTGCTCTGAAAGATAGGCCATGATTGTATATGGAGAATCTTACTTATAAATTTGTATGAAATTGTTAACACTATCTAAAAGATAAATTATTTATAACAATTCTTTAATATTAAATTCATACTGAGAATATTCTATGATAATTTAAGCACTAAAAAAAAAGAAATAAAGATTGGTAAAAAGTTGTAGGGTTTTTTTACACAACTATAAGCTGTTTGCTACCAAGCTTCAAATTTTATAACCTCCTTCCCAATGCATTTTTCTGTGGTGTTGATCCCCCTTGTTTAATAATGTCAAGGTTTCATAAATAAAACATCTATTACGTCAGATATCAGAATGTCACCTTCTGATAAACCTATGTAGCCTATGAACAAAACCCCACCTGACTCCAAATATACACCACCAATGTACAGCTACTATTCTTCTAATTTATTATATTCTTTTTAATTAAATACTTTAATTTTTTTGCTGTACAGTGTACTCCAAAGCATATAACTTGAAAGCTGCACATCCAAATTAATCAGCTGCAAAAACATTTCCAAATATTTCCTCTGTAAATATATTCTTTCTTTCAAAGCCTGACTGCCAATGTGCAAAATTGTCACCACCCTAATGTGCCACTGCTGTGGCATGTGTAGTAATAGAATTTAGAGTAATGAAGAGACTTTTTTTTTTTGGAAAGACCTGAATTGACTCCATATTCTGAAAGATCTGCACAATCTGCATTCAGTGTTGCCATTTAAAACAAAAAGTAAAATACCACGCCAGAAGATGCAAAGCAGAGATTATTGCACAGGCAAAAGAATGACACAGAATATTAAGTTCCTACAGAAATTAACATCAGAATTAGCATAGCCACACTGTCTTTAAATTCTTCCCATTTCACAAAGTCACGCTGAATTACACGGAGTTTTTGCTAAAGGCGCAGCTGGCACGTCGTTGTTCCTGGCATGCAGATGCATATTAATGGCTGCGTGAAAAGGATAATAGTACATGAGAAATAACCAATGCATTCTTTTCCTCCTGGTTCCAGAGACTGTCAGTGTGTTTCCCCATCTCCCCACACTGCAGTTTTCTGTCTTGAAAACCTAAGGTCAGGACTCCTGGTCACAGGATCAGGACAATGCCTGCACAGGCTGGTGCAGAAGAACCTTAGATGAATTAAACCCATGGCTGTTTCTCCAGGGTGTTAGGGAGAGCAGCTGTGTATCAGAAGTGCTAGCATACTGTAAACTACCAGAAAATTTCAATGCAATTACCCTGTAAAGAACCAGCAGAAACCAAAGCCATATTGCAATCTTCTGCTTTAGAAAATAAGCCTTTAGAAATGGCTGGTGTCAGGTGTTGCAGGCCAGCTCAGTCATAAACAACTGTGCAGGTCTTATATTTCTGCTGCAATCCTCCATTTGTAATTTATACCACTTTTCTTAAATCTGAAGAAACTGGAGATTGAAGGACAGTGTGTAATGTCATTGTTTGAGTGATACGAAAGCCTTGGCTTCATTATTTTTCTTTCAAAGAACTCTTGTAGACAGCTCACGGATTACTTACATAAACCCTAGAAAAATAAGAGTTCACATTCATGATGTTTGGGCTTCACTTTTGAAAGGCTGTTTGAAGAGACTGCAAGTGTTTGATTCAGAAAGCTCAGGCACAGAAATGGTTTCCAACTGTGCACATGGGGCTAAAGGGCTGCAAGGGTCACTTCACAGTAAAGCTGAACAAGAATGACACTAAATGTAATTCAGCTCTAAAACAATTTCTTCTCAAAGCAGCTTTGCTCTCCTTTCTCAGGCAGGGGTAAATGCTTGAAGGTCAGGAGGCCACAGTGCTTGTCAGTGCATTCAATGCACATTAAAAAGACAGGCTATTAAGCAAAGGTCTCTGACATTTACTTGGGAGACAACCCTCCCCTCTTCCAGTTGTTCCCATCCCCATTTTCAACACATTCTCTAATTAAACATCAATACAATGCAATATAATTGATGTAGCAGTCATTACTGGGAATTGCCCATTCTCCTATCAAATCAGAGTGTACAGAAAAGGCCGTGTCTGAAAGGGGTGAACTTAATTGCCCAATGGTCCCCAAGAGGCTTGTACAAACAGATCAAGACATCACACACACACAACTGATCTCAGCTGTGACACAAGCTTTTTGTCACTCCCTCATCCATCTTTGCTTACTAGGGATAATGGTGGCTGGATTCGACACTGGACAATTTAATAAATAAGAACATTGGATGTGTTTCAAATGAAGCATCCCAGAATGCAGGATTTAGTGACATTTTGATTAAAGGTCCATACATAACAAAGGCTTTTCATGAGGCAGCTGCTTAAAAGACAATCTATTTGAGCAAAACCAGAGCAGAGTAGCTGGTATCCCTTGGCAATTTACTGTGAAACATTTGTTTGCTGCACAACGATCTGGTTCACAATCACTGTGCTTGCATGGTTGGTTGATTAAATCAGTATCTCTAGCAGTCATTACACAGAGCAAAGGAAAAAAAGTCAACTGCTAAAATAATGTCTTTTTGTGATACACAAAACAGACATGCCAGGAAGGTGCTTTCCTTTTTCTATTCCAGCACCTTGTTCTGTTTCCAATTCCCAGTAAAAATCACTGGGGTTTGAAGTTTCACAGTCATAGACAATATTTGATCAAGAAAAGTGTTAGTTCTTCTTGGCTAACACAAGAACAGTGGTGTTAGCCGTGCCGAAGGAAATGCACTATCAACAATTTAGTAATCAATTACAGATTCACTGATACTGATCTAGGAAACTACTGGATTCATTTTAAAAAAGGGAGGGAGGGGGTTTACAAATAGAAACAACAGTAATTTCAGTAATTTGAATGTGAACATGCAAAGAACACAAACCTCCAACACAGGCTGCCTCTCCCATGCTGCAATCTGCACTGTGACAAGTAAAGAGATGCCTTGGTTCCAACCTGGGTTATCAAAAGTAGGTACAGAATATTTAAAAGACACAGATAGGAAGTATTCAAGCAACAGAAAAGAAAATAATAAGAAATACCTTGCCAAGCAGGGAAAATTTCAACTCTGGGGGGTCATGCAGCATTTATTTAGGCTTGGCTGAGTGTTGGTAAGTAGAAGGGAGTAATAGATGGCAGAGATAGAAAGTGAGAATGAAGGAAATGAAGGGACAGCCCTTATATTACAAAAGCAAAAACCAAAAGATTGAATTGCCTAATTTAGATACACCTCTGTGAATGAGTGCATTTCAAATTTTTTTTAAATTTTATTTATAAAATGCTACCCTAGGCAGTTTCCAAATTGCTTAGTGCAAAAGCTGTCGATGGCATTAAAGGAAGATGAAGAAATCTTTTAAGCTAGGTGCAGTTTCTGCATTTCTCTTCGTTGTCAGGACTGCAATGCAATTTTGCTGTGACAACATACAAGATTCCAAGGATACACTGAATGCCTCAGGAGCTCTGAATATGTAACATTCTCCAGATGGGAGGGAAGGCAAAAACTTTTGTACAACTGTGTTCACCATGAAGATAGCTCTGAAACAGCAGAGCCATCCATATCTTTGCCAGAGACTCATTCACAGTGTCACAATCTGTACCTTCTACATAAGCATAATTCTCCTAATTTTCTTTTTACTTCTCTCTGCATCTGACATGTTAGGCTAGCATTTTTTATATTAAAGTTCTTTCTTGCCTCTTCCATTATATGCATGTTTAAATAAAATTCACAGCACGGTAAGGTGTGAGCCACTTGCTTATTACAAAATACTCTCTCACACACAAGTATTATTCATGAATTTGTAGTACCTGAACACCTTACACAACATGTGTAACTGATATAAAACTTTCTCCAACCAAGCACTAACCCAATTAGCTGAATTTTGTCAAAGATTCTAGTTAGATTGCACAGAAATTATCAATCAGGACTCAGATTCAAGAGGTTTGAACTGTATTTATATGACATGTAATATTCAGAATATTTTTTATTTTATCTTGACTTTTACTGGGTTATTTGAGAGAGCTGATAACAGTTTTTTAAGCATTAGCCCAGCTTCAGGAGGCACTAAAGGCAGCCAACCCTCTCAATGATTTTACTGTGTGAAAGTTAAGCAGCAGTAACAGGCAGGTGCTTTGTGCAGACAAGGTATGTTAATCTGGCAAGAGCTGAGTGGTTTGTTTGGCTGATTTAACACCTTTAGTTCTCTGTTACATGATTATAGATAGAGGCTCTATCTGTACTGTAACTTTACGCAGTGCTCAGTGCCATCAGAGCACAGATGACATCTCTGAATGCTTTCCTAGGACGAGATATTTTTCACTGTCTAAGCAATCTGTGTACCCAACCTCCATTATATGAACAATTATTGAAAGCACATTTGTGTCATCTACTTTAGATTTTTGCTGCAGGTTTTCTGAGTTTCCTATTTAGAAGTTTTTGCCTCTTGCCATTGTGGGGGAAAGTTGAGTGCCTGAAGTGGGATTTCCGAGCTGTGCCTCAGGATTGTATCATGGGGTACAGGGGCTTTCACAGGAGTCTAAATTCTCATAGCTGTTTTGCACAAAAACCTCATTCCTAAACTAAATTTTCAATCTGCCTCTCTCAACAAAATCCCCCTCCCAAATTTAAGGGAGAGTTCGAGAATGGGCCACGGGGTACATAGCACAGGAGCTTTCACAGGAGCCTAAATCCTCATAGTTGTTTTGCACAAAAAACTCATTTCTGCACTAAATTTTCAATCTGCTCTCTCAACAAAAACCCCCTCTCAAATTCAAGTTTGAGGATGGGCCACTCTGCCACATCCCCAACCACCCAATCTGTGTGGCTACAGGAGAGGGTAAACAGAGACATCTGATCAGCCTCCATTTGCAGAATTAGCACATCCTTTCTGTGTACCAGCAATCAAGATTGCAGAAGGGCTATCCTGAAAGCATCTTGAGAACAGCTGATGCTTAAAAGGCCTTGAGCACAAAACAAAGTAGCACGATCAAAATTTTATCAATTTATCCCCGTTCTAAGCATGTTGGTGAAACATAACCTCTTTTCATTTAGAACAGAGTGCTGTGCTATGTGGGATCTGTTGCCTGCAGTACAGCTGATGATACTTTAGATAAGAAGGATGAGATAGCTTTCAGTCTTACAAAGGTAACAGACCACTTCAATGAAAGTTTAGAATTTGTGTTTAATATTTCATCAACTTAATACTTTGATTTATGTAGGCTACTGTATGTCCTCAAAGGGAAAGAGGAGAGTGCTTTCATAGAGGAGCATTTGGGGAGAAAAATGTTGACATTTCTACTCAAGTTAAACTCCTAATTGTGTATAAATCTTTTATAGTTCTCCTGTTTCTCTGAATAAATTACTTTCACATTGCAACAACAAAATCAGACATTTATAAACCATGGTTTATGATAAAAACTCATCATAAAACACTAGCTTCTCATCATTTCCAATACAGAAACAGCACTAGTGTCAGACATTGAGAGAAGCATTACTGCACACACAATACAGGTCTATTATCCTGTTCTTTGACACTGTAGAAATCCTTTATTAAGACAGTTAATAGCAGTTCTTGATAAAATAAATGGAGGCAAAACATGAAAAGGCCAAAGAACAGAGTAATAGACTTCAGCACAAAACTAATGAAATTCTTAGAGATGGTGTCATATTTGGGTACCTGCACCCTAAGCAGTGTTAGCTGAGAAGAAAGGTCCATGTACACAAACTTTAATATCACAATACAAGGGGTTTCTCCATACACACTCTCTTTTAATAGTGTACAACAATGAGATATTGAAAATGTGCTGTAAAACATCTGATGGCTATCAGCTTTCCTATGCAAACAGTTACCATTGGCAGCTCAGTTACCATACCTTTGCCAATGCTAGATACAAAAAAAAAATCAAGTAGCATGTTCTTGACTAGCAAACTGTGAAACCTGAATCACTGCTATAAATGAGATTGCAGTATTCTCTCTTCTCCACTTCTGATGGGATATCCTTAAGTTCCCTCTTGCTCCACCTAAAATGATTTAACATTTAGCAAATGCACGTTTTCACTGATGACTTTTGCCACATCCTTTCAGATGCCAATCCAAAAGCATGTCAGCACAAGGAGTCACATCATCATTCACACAGTCCATTGGTAGTTGTCTCAAGGAGGGAAAGTGGGCAGAGTGACTCTGTTCCCACAAGAAAAAAGTAAGTGACCTATGAAATGTGAAGTTGACCTTTTATTTGTTATCAGTCATCTGGACAAGTGAAAGGGACCTCCCTCTTTGTTATGCTTATTGGCCTTTTATCAACACTACAAGCTCCAAATAGGTATTTCCTGAAAGGCTAAACAAATTACAACTAACCTGCCAAATCATAAAGGAAATCATGGCACAACCATGAAAAGAATCACCATCCTGGTCATGGATTCACAAGACTGCTGGGCAAATAAGTGGGAGCAGAAATATCTTAGTTCTGCAAACCTCTAACCTCTCCAATCCCCTATGTTCAGAGCAAAGTAGGAAACAAAACCATTCAGAGCAGTTGTATCTCTCCACATCCACTCAAATCAGCACTCAGTTGATGCAGTAAAATAGTTATCTTATGCTACATTATTTTGCAGTGTTTACTCTGGCAAAAGTTGATTGGGTTTAACAACTTCCACAGCAAGCATGATGTGGCAATACCAAAAGCCAAGTCCTACTATTCCACTGTGAAAAAACTCACATTAACCAACAAGCCATTTAAAATTTCAAAAGAAAAGCCAACAAACAGCTTTGTGTGGGGCCATATTTAAATCATAAGCCGTTATTGTTTTCTAAATCTATTTGATTGCAGATTAAACAAGATGGTCCCTGCTCCTTTCCAAGCTTGCCTCTCCCACAACACAGAACAACTCAGGGACAAACAGTTCTCTCATTTCCCCATGCCACCTCCAGGCACTCCAGGCCACAGGATCTCATGGAGTGGTCCCAACTAATTCTTCCAGAGCTGTGTCTATTCCCACCTCTTCTAGGGAAATATAGCTTCTTATGCAGTCAGAAAATTTAACACTAGAGTTCTCACATAGGGCTTTTTGTAATTCATGACACCATGCCAGAAAGCCTAAAACTTGGAAAAGTACTGAGATTAGCCATCTTGTAGCCTGATCTGAATAACCCAAATTATGGCTCTATTGTACACAAAAATATGAAGTTTCTCATTAATTGCTTCATGGCCTCTTCCTATAGTTTTCAGCTTCTATCATGTGGATACCACTGAGTTCATTGGTTTAGCCAAATGCTAAACACACTCCCAAGCTCCAACTACAAGCAAAAAGCATGAGTTTCATTTGTCTGTGTGCTTTTATATTCCTACTGAGATGTCTCCTGGTCCACACATCCTCTGCTAAAGCTGATTTGTGCTACAGGTGGTTTGTGTGGACTTCTGTTAATCCTTTGATACTCATTTCTCTGACTGTGCACAGTCTGCTCCATGGTGTAACTGCCTAATCAGCCACAAACTCAAGCTCCCACCACCTAGGAGACACACATATGGTAGACTTTGTATTTTTAAGACTCACATAACACTGTCTTAGCCTTAAGCAAAGAAAAAATGGATGATATGACAGGTTCCTTTCAGCCAAATTCTATTGATCCAGTAAAAATCTTACTGCAAATAATTCCACCGTTTAAGGGCTTAAATGAGAGGATTTTTTTCACTGCACTCACTGAAGGGTAACTAAAGAGAGAAAAAAGGAATTACCAGTAGGCATTTCAGTAAATTCTTCTTATTTTTTTAAAAATAATTTTGAAAATGATAAAGCAAACTAACACATGTACCCCAGGCAAAACCCAACCATTTTCATTCTCCCTAAAAATTCTTTAAACAAAGTGAAAGAAAGAAGATTAAAAATAACCCTCAAACCTGGTAACAGAGAGAAAACAAAAATGTTGTCGAAAGCAAACATATCATTTCTCTGTTGTGTGTACTTTTTTCACATAGCTCTTTTTCCAAAAGATGGAAAGTTGTAAAATGCTTTCACCAACTGTCCACTTTTACTGGTTTTCTACTGCCTTCATAATCGTGATTACTTCCATGGCTCTAAATAATCAATTACTTTAAGTAAAAAGCCACTCTGACTAATGATGCACATTAAAATTGCATCACTAAATAAGGAAGCACCTCAAGGAAAGTCACAGCACATACCCAAAATGTTCAGCATAGTCTTTGAGTGTTAGCAGTAAACAACCAGAATTCCTTGCAACAGAATGAACACTCTACTGCACAAAGTAAAGGCATTTATAATATGGAGCTTGACATGCTGGAAGCAACAAAACAACAGTAATTGCAGCTTCTGTTTGAAATTCTTTTGGGGAATTTGATGAGCTCCCCTTTCAATACTGTGTGTTTTAAGATAAATTATAGTGATAGATATTTGCACTCAAGCGTTCATGCTGGACAGTGGCCACTGGATCCATATAAGAATTCAGCAGACAGTGCTCATTACAAAACCATAAACTGGTCCATACAGCAGTTTTACAAAGGTTTTTTAAATGTAATTATATGCAGAAAAGTAATAAAATATTTCTAACTTTCAGTAGCAAAAAGAAACTACATGAGAAATGTTAGTATTTTCACAGTAGTTTTAAACAAATCTCAGAGTTCTTTCAACGGCTGCATATGTCTGTGAATGTATCTGTATATACACACACAACTTTACATATAAACACAACTTTACATAGAGGTCTTTTGCAATGATTCATGAATATATCAAAGAATTAATTCCCAAAACATTTCAGCAGTAACAGAAGAATGTAATATTTACACATCTCAAATTCACAGTTATTCTGGAAATTGTTTAGAAATAAATATGAGTAGTTAATGGATATAGTTCCACTATTTTCTCTCTCTGTTTTAATAGAAGAGTTTTTCTCTACTCTCATAAAAGGTACTTAGCAACCTCATGTCTTTATTACTTTTTAATGTGTCTAAAACCACTGCTGCAAATAAACCCACATGAATTTCTATGGGAGGAGAGAAGGAGATTTAGAGACATACCTAATGAAATATGTCACTCTATCAAGAGAATAAGGATCTAATATTTTTGTATTAGATTATTAAAAATCCATTTTAATATTTCCCTGTCCTTAACTTAGCCCTTAGTCCTGTGAACCATTCTGTATAAGAAGCCTCATGTATCTGCATGGAAACCACAAAAGGTAATGACAAAAAATAATCTGCACCTTCCCACATGGAACTCAATACAGAACTACAGACCAAATCTACAATTAACAGAGCAAAGAAGAGACAGTGGCAGCATCAGCTTTCCCTGACTAGCTAATAAAAATAGCCAAATTTCTACACTGGAGTGCATGTATCTACTCATCATCCCACTGTGTATTTCCTATTCATCCCATACACAAGTTCCACTCCAGGCATTAGAAATCCAGTGCAAAGAAAAGCTCCATGGCAAGCCCTAGAGACCTGCAGTGCACACTGGTGAATGGATTTTTGCTGCTGTTTCAGCCTGCATTTTCTTATGTAGACACAGATCATTCTGATAAGCAAAAGAGTCATCTAGGGGAAAAGTCTGAGCTGTGATAAACCAGCTTAATGAAGAAAAGGGAAGATCTCTTACAGGCTTCAAAAGAACTAGCTTTGCAAAGGTGTTGAAGCATGCAGGAAATTACCTATAAAAATATTGCTAAGAAAATCTCTAACACACTATTATAGAATTTGTATCTATGTAAGAAATCAGAGCGGTGCTCCAAAAAGCCAGAATAAGTTGCATTTGTATTACTGCTGATAAAGCTTTGTCAGATAAGGAAGAACCTAAAAACCTCCTTTTTTTTTTTTTTTAATTGCCTCCTGAAAAGAACAAGGATATTCCATGGCCAGGAGGGTCCTTTAAATCAATGCAGGGATTTTAAGCATTATCATTATCTTCCACATCTAGTACTGAGGAGAACCCATGGCTGATTTTCATGTGGAGAACTTAAAAGGATAAGGAACTTAAATTCCACATCAGCAAAGTACTGATAAAAAGACTGACATCTTACAAGATTATCAATCTAAGATAGTGAAGCAGATAAGGTGTGCTACAAGAAGGTTGACCACTTACATGAACGAAGACCCAGTATTACACAGGGTTTGAAGATAAGCCACAGAAATCAATGAGAGATGAGCTGGGAGAAGGAGGCTTGGAGGAACCTGGCAGTAAAAAGCAGCTTGCTGACTTGGACAGAGATTGTTCCGGGGTTCTACAACATGCTACAGCAGCAAATCCTGAATTTTATTGGAAATAATTATTTCTTCTGCAATAATATGTGGGAAGCCATAAACCATCTTATCTGACAATAAAACCAGGGAGTACAATGATCATCTCTGCAGCAGCAATGTGATGGTGTTCACAGGGGTCTTAGGATGAGGGAAGAGACAAGGATCTGACTCCATGTTTCAGAAGGCTTGATTTATTATTTTATTATATATATTATATTAAAACTATACTAAAAAATAGAAGAAAGGATTTCAACAGAAGGCTAGCTAAGAATAAAAAAGGAAAGAATGATAACAAAGGTTTGTGGCTTGGACTCTCTGTCCGAGCCAGCTGACTTTGATTGGCCATTAATTAGAAACAACTCTATGAGACCAATCACAGATGCACCTGTTGCATTCCACAGCAGCAGATAATCATTGTTTACATTTTGTTCCTGAGGCCTCTCAGCTTCTCAGGAGGAAAAATCCTACGGAAAGGATTTTTCAGAAATTGTGTCTGTGACACAACAAGTCATCAGTAAGTGTGAATCTTCTTGGTAAATTCTGCTTCCAGCTGGCTGGGGAAGAGCCATTTCCACCCTGAAACGTGTGTCATCCCTACCTGGTGGCCAGGCTGTCCCAGCCTGCCTCCCCATACACCCAGTGAGCCAGCCCAGCACCTCTGCAGCCTGGCTCTGCTCACTCTGCCTGCCAGGGAGCTCCAGCAAAGGGAGCTTGTGTTTGCCCACACGCAGTCACAGCCTGAGGAACACCTTGGTCTGTGCAGAACTCTCCTGTTTCTGTCAGCTTCTCACAGCTCAGGTGCAAAGCAGAAGTGCCAAGTGCCAGGCATGAGCCAGCAATCCCTGCCGCAGGCCCCGGCCTGACAGGGACACCTGAACTGCTCTGGCAATACAATTGTCTCTCGTCATTCCATCCTCTCAGCAGAGGACTTCGGACATCTATCAAAGCAAAAAGAATCAAACAGATCTCAGTAACAATGCAGGTGTTAAGCAGTTAGGAAAAAAAAAAATTAAAACCACACAAAACTTAATCCTTGCAAAGGGTTGGATCAGATCAGAGTTCGGCCTGCAGGCTCACAGCTTTGTTAAATATTACAAACATGATCAACCTTGAGAAGTGATGTCTGGCCTTACTGAGGATATTCATGATGTTAAATAGAAACCCAGTAAGTTTTTTGTTGTTTTTTTTTTTTCTCCTTAGTGAGTATAATAGAGTTCAAAGTGAGGAAAAAAAAATTTTAAAAAAACCCCAAAACTCTCCTGCCAGAAATCTGCACACCAAGCCAGCTAACTACTCTGCTAACAAATTAGTCCACTGGAACCTCACCATATGTTGCTTGCACAGTACCTGTTGATATTTAGGCTTCGGGCAGCCACAGGGAGATTTAGAGAATCCTGACACTGCAGCAGAGGTGCAAAACTTTCATTAAATACCATATTTAAGAAGATGACCTTCAAGCAAATTGCCTGGCACATATGCTCACCCTCATGCAGTGTGGTAAAGTGACTTGGCAAGCCAGAGCCCTGAGACTGAAATACTGAGTGCAGAATAAAACTTCAAGAGCAATATGAATTTTTTTTTTCTTTCTAGAACCGTGCCAATGTTTTACCTGCCACAGGAGAATAAGTGTGAACATCACCTCTACCCATTTAATTGCATCTTTCTGGCATCAATTCCAAAGGGCCTGTAGTTCAACCACCTCAGAAACCAGCAGCTCCTTTATCAGTGCAGACAGGACACTGTGACTCTCTAATATGGGCCCTGTCAATGTCCCATAAAGTGTGGCCTGAGAAACCATTTCTAGAAGCAAAGAGACACTCAGTTCACAGTGCTGGTCACTCCTTTGTCTATTTATTGAGAGAATCGTGCCCTCCAGGTTTGGTGCTGTCCATTCTGGTGTGGCACTGCTGGGTGGAACCAGCAGGGATTCAGCACAAGGACCAACAGGGCTGTGGTTCCCAGGGAGAAAATACCCCCATGTCATATGAAACAGCCAAACCTTCCATCTTCAGCACATTCAGAAGAGCAACATGCTCTCTATTCCTACACGCAATCTCTCTTTGCATTTCTACCTTCAAATAGTAATTTTCCTAAAAGCGATAAATCAGGTTTGCTTGGAAAACTGTCACAAAAATTTATTAGCACACTATTAAAAACATGCAATATTTGGACACTAACTCCACCAAAGCCTTTGCACAGAGACATTTCTGAGTTATTTAGGTTTAAAAATTTATTTTAAGTCCTTCATTTACAAATAATATTTATTCAATAAGGACAATTAAGAATTATGAAAAATAGAATGTCTCAGCTAGAAACAATATTTTTAAAAAATCTGATATGTTTTTAAATCTAAAAATTTCTTGTCAAAATTTCTGTTTATTCATTTCCAGCCTCATTGATTTTTTGTCTGTCCCACTTATGGTCTGCTATATGCAATGTAAAGCAAAACATATCAATCTAGAGAGCAGTCGGTTTTTGAAAACTTTGATTAAAAAATTACCTTACCATATTTATTATTTTCAAACAAGTATCTATTCACCTTCAAGTGTCTGCTTGGACTGACAATTTTCATTTAGTTGGGGCTTTTTTTCACTAAGGAAGGAAAACCTCAAAATTGAATTGGGAGGGATAGCTGAAGATAAAGAAATCCTTACCAAAATTCTTTGGACAACAAAGTCATTATTTTCAACTTAGTATTACACTAAGTATTACAGATTAACTCCTATGCCAGTTGATACAAAAGATACCAATTTCATAATTTGTCAGAAAATAAAAAACAAATTGCTTCTGCTTATTTTTGTCCATGATTGAGCAATGTGATGCAGAACTTAGTTTTCTGTGGAGAAAAGTTTTTGTCTTTACTGTGAAGA
The DNA here is from genome assembly GCF_027579445.1 of Ammospiza nelsoni. Lineage (NCBI taxonomy): Eukaryota > Metazoa > Chordata > Aves > Passeriformes > Passerellidae > Ammospiza > Ammospiza nelsoni. The sequence goes on along the minus strand of NC_080637.1, from coordinate 10,234,677 downwards.
TCCAGTAATTTCTAATTCCCAGAATTAACTTTTGTTACTTAGAGAGTCTAACACATAAAGCTTTGTGTCTTACACATTTAATGCTTGTCTTGTATAAAGCCCTGTGGTCAAAGTCAAGACACATTTACAAGTTAGATCTTTCTGATTCTGAGGACACTGCAAACTTGTACTATCATTCTGAAAAGGACATCTATAATCAGCTTCTGTAAGGCTCAGTGACAAATAAAAGAAAACCTGCTAATAAAATAGAGGCAGAAATAAAAAAAGAAGGGATAAGTAGGGGCATTGTGGTGCTCAGGCTCCAACAGCCAGAAGAACAATCAGGACAGATTATTGGCCTCTTCTCTTTCAGCCTCTTTAACACAAGACTGGCTTGAAAAACTGATCTTATTTAAAGAGGTTGAATGGAAATAAAATGCCTACTTCATGTGGGTAATCACTGCTCTCTTCATCCTTTGAGTCTGAGTCTTTACTGAATTATGTCCTTCTGCTGGTCAGGAAATTCTCTAATGAAACACAGCCCCAGAGCTGGAGGCGGGGTTATGTGCTGACTAGAGAAATTCCTGTGCAAGGTGTCACATGAACCAGACAGTGAAATCAGGCAGCCACACTACTCTGTGCTCCAGGTCACCATGCTACCTGCTGCAAGGCTTCAAAGCCTCCTGGTACAAGTAATTTAAGTTCTTTATAATTTTTTATAGGAAAGGACAAAATTCAGGTCATATGATAATGAACTCCACCATCCACACCATAAATACATCAGAGTGAATTTCGTTCCATCCTCCAAGAAAATTATTATTAGGGGCATTATGATGGTGCAACACCAATCTCCACCTACAACTGACTCTTGAACTCACATGAAACACATGGTCCAAGGAGAAAATTATCATCTGCCAGCTAATTATGTTACTTTTGTTATCATTACTGGTGTTTTGTGACAAAGTCACACTCACAGGCCCTGAGCCATACTGCTGCTCCCTGCCTGCAGCTCTGTCATCTTTGTGGCACCCTGTTCCACAGCACCCACAGATGGCCAGGAACTGTTTTGATCTTGCAGATGGGGGATAAGTCAAATAAAATATTGCAATAATAAAGATGACGATGGTTGCTGGAATTTATTTTGCATAATATGTAGGTCTTTAGAAATTACTCTTGCCAGTGGTTGTCTATTCCACTCTCTATTCTCACTTATGATCCTAAACCTTTTTGTAAATATCTTTCTCCTCCCTCCCTGCTCCTTAGTTTAAGGATATAATTGTACTACTTTCTTCTGGGAACCTGTAAACCCCTTTTCCATGTTTATATCATTATCTTGAAGGTGTTTATATAGAGAGCATGACTGCAGTCTTCCCTCTTCTGAACTACATACACTTCGCTTTTTTAACCTTTTCCAAAGACCTATACTCCAACTGTTAGAACTTTAAAGATCTTTTAGATCCTTGTCTTTTTCTAGTTCTTTCATACTCACATCCTTCCTAACAAGCTGCAGAGAGAAATCAAATGCAATATAAAAGGTATCTACAAGTCTACATTTAATGCCCTAAATTTACATGTTTTATGATTATGACTTTTCTGAGAGCATAATTATTCTACACTAGTATGCAAAACATGGCAAAATAGACTGATTTCCAAACTGGCTGAATGGTTACTTTCACAGAAGTCTAACCTCAAACACAGAAGCCCAGAGGCACTTTGGGAAATGCATAGATGCTTATCTAAATACTTTGTTTCATCTTTGAAACTTTTTCTTTCTTTCTGAGAGGATGTTTATTTCCTGTAATGTGGCTACTTGTCCACCTCATATCAGCTGCCCCCTTTTTTGCCTGTCAGTAGTTTCCAAATAGCTCTTCTCCCAAAAAAAATTTATATATTCTTCTATCTTCTTCTCTCAAAATCATTATTTTTAATGAATTAGCAATGAGAACATTGAACAGATATTTCATTCAAAAAATATTTTTATAGTCTTTATCATAGCAGCACATTCATATAAAAACCTTTTTGAATTCTGTACTACAATAAAATCTGAATGCTTCTGTGTAATGGTTAAGTCTTCATTGAGTCCATCGATCTATTCATTCTGAGAAGGGATTTTAGTTTGACAAAGCTCCTGGCAAGTTTTTTGTATTGGATTTTATTTCCTAAGGAAATCTTTTTATATGTCAATTAATTGCTAGATCCAGGCTCAAATTTCAAGCAGACCAGATGAGTTGCTTCCTTAACAGTTTGACACTAGTCTCAATATATTTATAGTATTTTGTTAAAAAATGGCCTTATTCTCTTGACTGGACTCCACAGCCACCTATCAGTCTTGATCCATGAGGAGCTGTCATGAATTTAGCAGCAACAGCACAGCACAAGAAGAATTACCAGGACCACTGCATGCCTGAGGAAGATGACAAGCTGAGAGTGAATAAATCCAGAACTAGGTACCAGAACACTAGTTTTATGATCAACTGCCTTCCAGTGTAAATGGAACAGAATGCTTCTTCTCACTTTTATTTATCTGTGGAGAAAAGGTGCTTCATCTTTCCAGCTGCTGAAAGACAAGGAGAGATTTCAGGGAAAAATGTGGCAGTTTGTATGGGAATTTCTATGTTTAGTAACACCTGAATCACACGGTTTTCTGATTTTCCCCACTGCTAAGGAAAGCTTGAGTCATATAAATAGATTTTATGTTGGATTTTTTTAATGTTGTTATAACTGAATTGAAGAAGAAAAATATTTATATATATACAGACAGTAGTCTATGAAACATTTAAGTAGTGCCCACTATTTTAAAATCTTTTTGCTTTACAATCTGAAATGAATTTAGCATCCCTTTATTTTTAGTCTTTGCAGTTCAGAAGAGAGACTCAAGGAAACCCAGTTCCAGTCTAAGCCTATAGAGGAAGCACTCAGATCTCTGAAGATTCAGGCAGTTGTCATGACTCCTTCCTTGCAGAGACAGAACAAATATGTCCTTACAGCACAAAGGAAGTGCATGACTTTTTTTGTCACTATGCTGGATGTCAGAACTGGGCAAGAGCAGTCGCTGTGAAATTCAACTTTGTACGTCACAAGCTAGCTCAGGAATGAATCTCATCTGCCAGCTCCCTTGACTGGCTAAGTTGCATAACAAATGCACTGAGGACACAGCCAATGCTCATCCCCTCAGCCCTGCATGGGTTTATGTTCCTTGTGCAGGAGAAGGCAGCAGCATCACGAGGAACAGCAAGAGCACTGCAGAAATAGAGTCCCAGTCTGGCTGGAGTCAGCTCACATCTACAAGAGGTGACAAAGCACATTAAAAAGGACAGAAAAGATGCAGAGAGACAGCTGGTGACACCTCCAGCAAGTATTTAGGAAGGATGCCTCCAGCCATCCTTCAGAGGTGGCCACGTGCACGTCAGACACTGCAGCTGACTCTCCCAGCTGCCCTGGGATTGCTCTCCAGCAACATCAACAACACTTGCACCGTGTCCAGAACTGACACTTTGCTCTTGAAAGACTTCAGAATTACAGTGGGACTGGGGGCAACTAAAATTAATACTTTTGTCAACACTAGAAAGCAAGGATGGAAACAGCTGAGGAAGCCCTGCCCCTGCTGCTGTTCTCAGTGTGCATTTCAGCCCTCCTGGATGTCAGACTGACACTTTGACAAGCAGCAAATGTCTCCTGATGAAAACCATTAAAAACCTGGTGACTGTTTATGGAGTGCTACGTTCTGGCATGTCACCCTAAGCCATACTCTGTATCAACAGCTCCAGAAGAGATCCTCTTTGGGGCTCTGGCTGGAACTAGGAATAGAAAAATCTCTGACACCTCTTTAAAAAGTTGAATGTGCAACACCAAAAGCTAACACATGAAGTGCAGTTAACACAAAGCCGTACTGTCTTGCCACCCTTTTTCAGCTATGCTTTGAGAGCTGCACAGTTCTGGAGTGCCAGGGCTGCACTCCCAGGCAGTCCTCACATGGCCTGTGAGCCTGGGAGAAACATTTACTGTCTGTTTCCTGCTGTGACATGATGATGGATAGACAAATAAATCTTCCACAAAGAACATATATAAGGAGCATTTGCTTTGCTGGGTGATTTGTTTTAAGAATCTGACTTCTTAATGTGAATTCTTAAGTTGAATTACAGAAGCTACTTATATTTTGATCACTAGGTTCTTAGCAATTTCAGAAATCTAGATTAATTTCCTTAACGAAACAACCCAAGATTAGTTTGAGCACAATTGATTTGTTAAGATCCTACAAACCTCTTCTTAGAAAGACTAATTGCAAACTTGGTATTCTCAAGCTGTTGCACTGCCAGGTGACAAATTTCCTACCAAGTGTCCCTTGAATCCTCCCCCTCCTATCCCTAGACTTACAAGGCATGTAATAAAACTGTATTGGTTTAGATGAGCCACAGGTAGGAGTCTCTGTAAGTGCCCCACTAAGCACTCTGCAGAGACACAAGCCTGGCATATGCACCCTTCTCTTAAGAAGATCACGCTCTGGAGGATTTGCCACTCCTGTGCTTCAGCCACCAAGGGATTAATTCTTGAACTGCAAATGGGATGTTGTGGCCAGAGAAGTTTGCAAACAAGGCAATAAGCATACAGGCTATCAATGCTTTAAGGTGTGAAAAATGCATGTATTTTATGATTGGCTTTTCACAAATATTAAAATGAATATTATATGTGTTGTGTTAGAAAGTAATGCTGTATTAATTATCTTAAGTACTGTGTTAAATATAGTTCTAGGTTATAAAAATTGTTAACATAGAAACTATGCTATGTAAGATGCTTTGTTTAAAAGAAAGGACTTGCAGCAAGATAGCAGCCACAAGACACCTGAATCTTTCAGAGAAAAATAGTTTGTTGCCTTCTTATCGGAAGAAACACACTTCTTCCCGCCTCAAAGGCACTATTAGGATTAGAGGGAAGAAGTTGACACTGACCAGACAGAATCCTGTGTTTGAATGGAATTTATGCATCATGTATGAAGTGTATGAATATGCAACAGGCTGTTGCTTTTAAGGGTTAATCCTCTGTTAATGGGTGTCATTTTTCAGGCTCATGATGCCCAGAAAAAGGTACCCGGATGTCTGTAACTCTGTTTTTATAGTCTCATATTGTCCTAATTCAATTTGTCCAAATTGTTATTACTCATAATTATGTTACTATTCTTTTTAACCATTTTATTACTATTAAACTTTTAAAAATTTTACAAACACGTGATTGGCGTTTTCCACAAAGGTGAGTGGCTCTTTGGGACAAAGAGTGCTTTCCTGTGTAGTTCTTGATTTCCTTTCCTTGATGGAAGCAGGGCCCAAAAGGTTTATATGTGTGTATTTCAGTTCTGCATTTGTGTCTGTAGCTGATGGGTTTACAGCTGTGCTGATGTTGACACCTCAGTCTAGCATCATACACTGAGAAGTTTCCTCAGGACAGAGGCACACAGGTGTCAATTAAAACTGATGCCTGCATTTCTAGTTAAGTCTTCCCTGAAAAACAGGGTAGCTTTTCCTGTAAAGTTCTGCTGGGGAGAGCAAAGTGCATTTGAGATGTCCTGGCCTATATGAACGTATCCTCACAGGAGAAAGCTGTGAACCTACACCAGACTGGCTCTGCCTTTTGCCACCCAAGCCTTCCATACCACCAACACACTGGCACAGCTGGAGCCAGCCACTCTCTGCCACACTCAGGGACACTTGGGCAGATCCCGCCCTCTGAGCAACAGCTGGTGAAAAATGCTGTGCATGAGTACATCACTGTCATAGGATTGAGAAAAATGTTTTAAATAAATAAATAATGGCATCACTGTCACTGGATTTAGACACATGTTTTAAATAAATTTGCAGGTAAATACTCAAGATTCTAGATCTGTAAATTGTTCTATAAAAGCACGCGTAATTACATTATATGCACACAGTTGTTTGCTGTTTTCTCATAATAGGGATTATAATTTCAATTTGAATGACCTGTTTTCTTGGAGTACCAACTCTTTCATTTTCTTAGGAGAGGTGTCTAAGTTTCATCTCAGAATGTAACAAGTCCTGTGTATGAATGATAACTTTAGAAAACAGAACAAAGGGAGGTGTCAGACCTAGGGGAGGGTTTGTTTCACCAAAGAGCAACGTTCCTAACAGATAAAGTAGTCTCAGTCTTCAACACAAAGAAAAACATTTAGAAACAAGAGTTTGGAAAAATTCTATTTTTCCTGAAGGAAAGGAAAACTGGAGGCATATGTCTGACCTACAGGCTCTGAGAGTCTAAAAGCCTAAGCCAGAAATGACAGGAAAAATGATTCTATGTAATTGCCACAGCGTAGGTTTGCACTCAGACATGGGGATCACAGTTCTCCCTTGCTTCTTAAAACCACCATCCAGCCCATCTGTTTTCTGAACCTTTTACTTTGGCAGCACTGGATTTGGCCTCTTCCATGCAACTCTTGCCATGAAGAATTCTATTTCATGGGATAAAAACCCAAAATACTGCTGCACTAAAAGTATAGGAATAGCACCTCACAAGAGGATGATATTTTTTACCTTTAAAATTACCTTTAAAAGCAGTGGCTAGAATTCAGCAATGAGGACATATATTACTTTCATGCTAACAAATAAAATACTTGATATTCCCCCAGTCTGATGGTGTGAAATTGCTTAAATATAAATTCCAGTAAAACAAGAGCTATTAAATGAGAATAGAGAACACCTTTTAAGAATGGTCCAGCATTTTGAAAAACAAGCACTTTGTTTGCCTAAGGAACTGCCGTGTAGCTTGGGAGGATAATTCTTATGTATCACAAAAGATACAAGATCTCCATTATTTATACAGCTAGCTGTTAGTCACGGGTCTGTTTTGAAAACAGTGAAGGGCTCCTTCTCTCTGTGGGAAAACCATAACTGACTGTGCTTTTGTCAAGATTTATAATTCCAATCTTTAAGTCTGCTGCCTGAAAAAGCCTGAGGCTTGTGCATAATCCCCCTGACTGCTCTGGACAGGTTCTAATGACCAGTATAGAAAGGGGAGGGAAAACCTTCCTTGTACCCAAAATATATACACAAAAGTGAGTGTCACTTCAGAAACTAGCTCAGCAGGACAGATTATCCACTCTGCTTCTAGAGTTCCTCCTCTCTTCATTTATCAAACGTGTCACAATCAGCACTGCAAACCATCCCTACCTAATGCTACAGAATGCCAGTGATTCTTTTTGTTCCATGTATTTGCACTTCAAGCCCAATGCCCAATATTACCAAGCATGTAACATGACCAGTTGGTCTATTTTTATCAACCATCTTAGTCATCCTGCTCACAAAATAGCCTTACATCCTCTTTTTAACCCTCTTAGAACCTTAATCCAGTTATAGGCACTGTTCCTTATCCCCAGCTTCATCCCAGTAAATAGATAAATGGATAGAAATTCCAAAAGACAGGTAGGTAGGTAAACAGAAAGACTGCTAGATAATTTTTTTTTATTAGAAAGACAATTTCCTAACTTATATAAAATAAATTACTTGTTTTGGGTTTTTTTCCTTATCTTTTGCTAGAATCTGTTTTAGTATGAGCTTTTCTGAGCAAGCATTATTTTTTTGCTTTTTATGATATATAGTACAAAATGGAAATATCTTCACAAAACTCTGATATGGACCTGATTTAATGTTCTTGGGGGATAACGGAAAAATCATTCAGTTAAATTTTTTATTCTATTTATAAAATGTATCCAGAGTATGAAAACACAAAGGTGAAAGCAGAATATGTGGATTCTGGCCTGGATAGAGGGCAAAGAAGACCCATGCAGACATAGAGCCACAATACAGTCCTGTATGTTGTGACAATGATCATGAGAGGAGACTACCACCTTTTCTGTCTAGTAAACACCAGGCTGGTAAAATAAAATTCAGCAGAAAATTTCTTCTCACTGTATTCATTAAATGATGTGCCAAAGGCAGAAAGAACCTAGCCAGGTCTCCAGCAAGCTAAAAAAAACCCATCATCCTACAGTGAAAATAAATTTGGAGGACTAAGGAGAGAATAAACTTCTAACTGAAAAACCCATGGTGCTAAAGTGAAAAATAAATTTGCAAGACTGAGGAGAGATTAAACTTGTGGGTATTGGAGGCACAAGGATTTTTATAGAAGCAGTTCTGCCTTCCAGCCTGGTGTCTCAGACCACAGCAAAGACATGTTTGCCTACAGATGTGACTGCTGGTTACAGCCAGAACTGCAACAGCTCTGGTGGCTGCATCATCAGCTCGTGGCAACTCTGGTTTGCTCCTTTGAGAAGTAACAGTCAGATTAGCTGGGTTCACATTGAAGAATAATCAGTTTTTTCTTAAATGCAAAACCTAAAGCTCATAAGCAAAACCACCAGGCTCCAATGAGTTCAAATTCTGGTCTGTGAAACGGAAAATAGCTCCACCCAGGAGGTGCATTAGATGCACTCTGGATAAAGCTTGACGCTCTCTGCACTAAGAGAGCTAGACTTATCCCAGAATCCCTCATGCCAAATCTGAAAAAGCATTCTTTTATTAGAAACACATTCTATCTTAAACCATTTTTCATTTTCTCAAGGCCAGTCCTGCTATTTAACCCAGCACCCCTCTTACTTCTCTCTGGGGTTTGAATCAGGCTCCACCAGCCAGCAAAGCAGATGTCCCAGACATGGCAGAAACTTCCAATAAACCATACCAATTTATAGAACAGTAAAAAAAGGAATAGCGAAACAGGTTGTTTCTCATGGCTGGGTATAGGGAGCACTGGTGGCCAAAAATAAAACCTTACATAAGCATAACACATGCTATATTTTGCTACAGAATTTTTCACAACCAGACAGACCACATGTAACCACTACAACTACCACAAAAAAGTACTACTGCCTTCCTGAGCTACATAAAGGCACTGACTTCTCTTGTGTCCATGTTTAACACAATGTTTAATACACTAGAATATTAAAACTGTATTAAATAATAGAAAGGTATCACTATCATAAAACATACAAAATCAAAGCACATCAGTATCAAAATGGGTCTTCATCACATGCAACTCAGTTGTCACAATTAGATACTGAATTAGTACCTCCTCTGTAGGCTGTGAACAATTTCTATGAATATTAATAGCAACTGGTCACAAGGAAGAGAAAGAATTTGAGATGCCTGCCTACAAACTAACAGAAAATGTTTAAGTTGTATTTAATGTGGTGTTGCGGCTCTTTTTTTCCCCCCAAATATTCTACTAAGAACTTTTTGCAGTAGTAATATATTAAATTTGGCCAGTTAATTTTTGAGAATTAACAGTATTTTTGTGCTGACCTCAACCACAGGATAAAGAAATTCACATAAAGAAAAATCTCTTTGTGTTAAAAATACTTCTTAACTCTGGGTTAAAAATACTTTTAGTGAGCACTATAAATATTCAGTGCTAGAACACCTCCATTTCTCACCACATGCCTAATTTCTGTATATAGCAAAGTAAATCCCATCTAATCAGTATATTTACATTAAAGTGTCTTCTCATCAGGAAAAATTCATAGAAAAGTGTGCAGCTACTTATGTCTAAAAGTGTGTTCATCTCAAAATTGGAGACTGCACTCACACCTAGTCTGTGTCTTACCCAATGAGTTTCTGCACCATTAACTAAACTGCTAAAACAAGGGAGTTCTTTAAAAAGCAAATTTTTTTCCCCTTCCCATTGCAAGAGCCATTCTGGACAACCATCACTTCTGAAATGTGACTGCCAATTGTATGCTCCATGTTGTAGGATAATCAGGTTTTTTAGTAATTTTAAAGAAAGCTTGCAGGGGAATAAATTGATAAGTGTTTAAAAGAAACACCTTTCTGGAGCTTAGCTGGTTAAGAGAAATACTAAACCAGTGCTTGCTGATTGCTGAAGCCAGCTGACGGGTGGCTTCTATATTTAGGATCCTCCTTACACCTGTCAAGAGACAGAGAGAGACAGCCAGAGAAAAAGAGAGTGTGTGCACCAGAGCAAGCAATCCAGAGACCCATCTCCTGCAGCAAGCAGCTAAAAATAAAAGAAACAAAGAGCAATAAAGAAAACGGAGCGAAATCTTGTTATTTATATTACAGTGCTGCTCTGTGACATGCTGTCAGCAAGCTCTCTGAAAGGGTACAGACCTCATTAGCTATCAGCAACTCCAGCTTCTACAGGAAGGCAGTGATACTCCAAGCTGGATGCAATCCAACTGTGTCAAACCTGGGCTCCTCAGGTGGATCCCTTTCCCTGCTGCTCCCTAGCCAAAAGCCTGAAGCCTTTGCAGCAACATTTGCATTCCAAAGTGAGCTCCAGCAAGTATGCATCCCTGTGCTCAGCAATGCCACTGGAAATGGGCTTTCCAGCTTTGGTTGGCATCTGCCTGAATCCAGGATGCTCCTCCTCAGCTGATCTGACTGCACTTCTTCCTAAATTGATGAGTCATTCCGTTCAATTTTTTATTCTATTTATAAAATGTATCTAGAGTATGAAAACACAAAGGTGAAAGCAGAATATGTGGATTCGTAGGTACATACATGAACATAACAGAAGAAAAATCAAGTAGGTTTCTTTAAATAACACTATGCAACCAATTAATAAAGCAATCCTATTGCAAAGGCTCCAGATCCCTTTCTTTCAGATCCCTCAGTAGTGCATTTCAAATGGAAGAGCATCCTTCTATCCTGTAGCAGCAACTTACTTTCAATGCATTGATGCTACCTTCCTCCCACTTGAGATGCACCACTCCTTTCAAATTTTTGATCTCCCAGTAAACAGAAATATTTGGGTTTATACAGATTAGGGATAAAGAAATAGCATTGCTGGGAAGTAGAGAAAATAATGTTATTTTTACACATGTATCCCTTTCTAAATGCTACATGGCAATTACTAAACAAAGAAACCAAATGTGACTCCACCTTCCCTGACTCACAACAACCCAGGTAACCTTTTAAAAAATATCTGATTCAGCCTGCATTCTTTTTTGGAAAAAGGAAGCCAAATGGCCTTTAAGTATTCCCCAGGGTTCAAAAAACTATAGCTATTGCTGGCCAAGTTTAATTTATGCTTCAGTAACTATTATTTTCTCAGAAAACAAATGGAAAAGCCTTTTTTCCCATCAATAGCAGATGAAATCCATATTTATTTGTTAAAAATTAATGATGTGGGTGTATGTGTGTGAGAAAATGCTCAGTCCTCATGAAAAATGTTAAATTCTTCTAAATGTGGACGTTTCAGTTTTGACACAGAGCATAGAAAGCAACTGCAGAAAAACCTCTGAATCCTCTCATAAGTAGCCCTAATCATTTGCCTACCACCAGTGCTGGTTTTAACCACTATTCAGTAGTTAAAATTATCTGCTAAGTGTACTTAACTAATTTTTATGTAGTTAATAACTTCAGTTACACAGAGGAAAGAGGAAAATGAATATGAAAACACATGGAAGATAATGAACTTGCATTCAGCTCAATAAAGAGCTAAGGGCTCACAGAGGAAATCTGTGTATGATCCACACACACCTACAGCAGCTTTGTGTACTTTAATGTCACACCACAGGAAGAATTTAAAACTGTATAGGGTGAAAATTATGGTTTTGCTGGTATCAACATCAGTTTTACCATCTACATCCATGCATTTTCCCCAAAGTTTAAAAGACAGAGGATTCAATGATTCAGTACTTGGGGTAAAACAGATTCAGAGCAAGGGCATGTCATGGTGCCTGGCATGGTGCAGAGTGGCAATGATGTGTGGTGCAGACCAATTAGCAGAAGTAGAGATAACCGTGACATTAAGGTCACACAGTCACTAGCAGCTTATAAAAGGACTTTATAAATGTAGGTTTGAAGTACATTTTATATTTTTTAAATATTTTCTTTGTGCTTTTTTTTTTTTCCTTGGCAGTCATGCAAATTAATATTTCATCTTTTGTAATTCTGCAGTTAAGACTATTCTACTGGTTGTCCCATATTTCATAATGGGAAAGCATGACACTGCTGCATAGTCTCAATATTACTGCCAGCCCAGAGAAATACAGCAAAACAGGTATCCACAATTACAACATATCACATGCTACTCCCACTCAAAGCAGTGGATCTCAGCCTGCTCATACTTAGGATGTGAGCCTGAACAGCTGTCAACACTCCATTGAAACTGAGACACAGAAATTTAAGTCTCTTGCACTGATCACACTCTGAAGACAAAATGGGTCCATACTAGATGTAGTGTAAAAAGTAATGTAGCTCCTTGAAAAAGATTAGCTGTGCCCTGTCGAACAAATATTTTCTTCCTACCTGTTGCACAGCTTGACTGTTCAGAAATATTCACATGGAAAAACAAGTGCAGTGTAACAATGCTATGAGAGATCTGTGAAGTTTTATGAAGTCCTAAAGAGTGAAAATGTACATTCACAAAGCACTAAGAGCATTGTAGTAAATACTGGGCAAACTACTGCTCTGTCCCACCTGTCACTAATGGAATCATCTACAACAGACATTATACCATTCCCCTGGGTACTAAGCCTTGTCTCTCCTATATTGATAACTGTAATAAACAGAGGAGAAAAAAAAATTATAGAAGGATTTGGCTGCCTTGCATAATGTTAGTGCACAGGCATTAGCACAGATAACATTACCCCTGCCATTATTTATTCCCCTACAGGTATTATTAGGGAAAACCCTCAGGAGACATAAAATCTATTGCTTTACCATTACTAGGGATGCTGTTTCCCTGAAAAACCTTCTGTCTAAGGATCTCTGCCTCAATCTCACAGGTTTCTCACACACAGAATCTGGAGTGATACAGGGACTGTCTGTTTTGTTTGGAGGTTTCAAGCATTGTGCTAATGAGAACAGAGATGTACACAGTGTGTGCAGTGCTGCTGTTTGAGAGGTGTACATAGGAAATCTCAATCACCTGGCCTGACACACTTCATTCATGTCAAACTGAATCATACAGCACAGATTCAGCCCTATTAGAGAACAGATCCAGAAATGCACCAAAGATATTAAAAATTACACAACAGATTATATTCTGTACATAATTTCTATGATTTTTTGATATTTTTACCACCACTCAGAAAACAGGGGGTCCAGACCATTCCCATGGAGCTTTAAGATTATTTTTTTCCATGGCATGAGAATGGAAAAGGTCAAGCTTAATATCACTAAAAGGCATTACCTAAGACAAAAGTGAAAGCTAATCAACATCACCGTGCTCCTCTGGAGTAGACTGGCAAAAAGATAACATCTATAGAGGCCTTTAAAATAATCCACAAATCTTCTACTAAAATAAAAATTCAGAAATAATGTAAAAAAAAAAAAAAAAAAACCATAGAATAATAGAATAGTCTGGGTCAGGAGGAACTTTTAAGGTCATCTATTCCAACTCCCTGGAACGGGCAGGGACATCTTTAAGTAGAACAAGTTGCACAGAGCCCTGTCCAAACTGACCTGAAATATTTCCAGGCAATGTTTTATCAGCATCATTTAGTAATATTTTCTTCAGATCAAGCAGCTAATTCAGTACTTGATCAAAAAGTCTGAAAAACTAGTGTAGAAGTATTTTATTTCATCTCATAACACCATTTCATACTTACACCTTTTAAGTGAACTTTAAAATGAACAGGTTTTTAGTTTCTTCCTTTTTTAAAAATACACCAGTTGAAAATAAAAAAGTTGGGAAATGGAAAAAGTACTGTCCAGCTCCTAAGTAATAGAGAAGAGAGCTTTTGCTCTTTCAGATTTCTCTTCAGTACAAATTTAGAAGCTTAACATTTCAGAAGCACCACGACAGCTTTTGGAGAATGAATCCACAAGCTACTTAGTTGTAATGTCAAGGCATTTTGTATATTTAATCTGGATTTTCCTTACCTTAAGTTGGAGGCTAAAGTTTATGAAGTAGCTGATAGCCTGACTATACCTTCACAATTTTAATAGCAATAAGAATTCAGCTCTTTATTCTGCTTTGATATGTAACAGCAAAAAATGTAACAGCACTTACACAGCATATTACAAACAATTGTACAAGCAATTCTCCATGCCCCTTTGAAGAATTCACTGATGAAGGAAAAAACTAGGTAAGAATAAAAAAGAATCAGACCTCAAAACTGTGGTATTATTGTAAATAAACAGTTTGGAAGCTTTAATCCAGCCCAATTTACAACTTTGAAACCATGTAAATTGAAATCAAGTTTGGTTTGAGATGCATAGACTTGAGCTTTTCTTCTAAAAAGAAAAGGTAAGCAGCAATGATAAGTATTACATTTGTACAGAGGCAAACAAGCAGTGGTGAATTACTTGAGCTGAGAGAAAAATCAGGTGGTCTTTAGATTGCTGGCTTTAAAGTTCCTGAGATTTTTTTTTCTTTACTGTATCATTTCAGACTCTCAGAGAACTACCCAAACAATGTAAAATAATGATACTTCACTGCAAATAGCCCTTATTTTTATATTGATTTTGTTTAGATAGACATTGAGTGCTAGAAAGATTGTGTAATTGCTACGCTCTGAAAACAGGCAGCATTATCAGCCAAGAAAACCTTCATTAGTTCATTATCCAATTTTCCCAGGTGAAAGAAACATTGCATGGAGAGTGTGTGTCTGCGTCAAATCACATAGTAACAAACCACAAACTGAATCTGTCTAAATTACTGTTGAATTAGAAACTCAATTTCACAGCAACAAACAAAACTGTGTACCTCGTGCAGCCTAGAATTGCCTGGCAAATATTTGCTTAAGAACTTTGGAGTAAAACACATCTAAAATACTCCAAATTTTGTGGGGGTTTTTTTTGCTGTGTTTTTATCTTTGGTTTTTTGGAGGGGTTTCTATTAAGAAAAAATGGTTTAATCTATTGCTTTGCAGACACTGTAGGAAGGTTTAATTCTAAGTAATGAAGAACTGCTCTATTTTAAGCAGCCTTTGAGTGATATTGCAGATGATTCTGCTTTACAGGTGAACTTTTTGGCCATTAGGAAAGCCTTGAGTAAGTTCCATCCAAACACACATCCCTTAGTACCAGTGTAGGAAATCTGGATGTGGTACACAAGAAATCTAACATGTGAAACACTGAAATTGGTTAAATTTGGACATGGTTGCTCAAAAAAATCACTGCACAATTAAAATACAGAGCCAGACACAGGAGATGCTTGGGGTTTTTTTTCTGCCATGTGGGTAACTAGAACAGCAAGTATTTCTCTGGGATCTTGCTGATACTTCCTGTTTGCTAATTTTCAGAAAAAATTCCAGCTAGAAAGTAATTCCTGCCCAGTGAGAGCCTGTACCAGTTACTGAGGTCACACATCATACAAAACATGGCAGCAACCAGCACTCTCTTTCAGCAGTGAAACAAGGCCCTAGCAATACAAAAAAGATCTCAAAACACCTCTTTGACTAGGATATCTCTATCACAGCTTTTAAGTTCAGAGAACAGCTTTGGCTAATAGTTTACTTTAAATTCCCAAAGGCAGATGCTCCTACCCTCTCTCCATGTAGTTGCAACTGTTCCTAGTAGTTTTAAATTTCAAAAGACCAGGTATGTCCTTTGCAGCTTTACCAAAGTTATCTTCAAAATCCCCCAGGCTTACAGTGGGCTTGCATTTTGAGTAATATTCTCAATGAAAGGGGTTTTCAGAAAAAAAAAATACAGTTGGTTTTGTAAATAAAGATAGGATCACAATGAAGGTATTATAAGAACAACAATTTAGGCTTAAGGCAGTTTCTTATCTTGCTATTCCTAGCTTTCAAGTGTTCAAGCTTTAAAACTGGATAACTTACTTTAACCTTTTCAGAGAGTTTTTCTAAAGGACTTTTTTAAATATTAATCATCATTTTATTCTATAAGCACATTATTCCCACAGAGAGTAATGGGACAATTGTTGAGTAGAACACTATTCACTAAAAAGAAATAGAACCCCAGTTCATGAGATGTGTGGAACAAAATATTCAATAATCAATGTTTTATCTGTATTTGCAACGCTGAAAGCACCACTAATGAATACACAAAGTGTTTGTGGAACCATGGATACCTACAAGAGTACCTGAGCATGGTTGTCCAAGACTACCTTGCAGGCTATAAAGGTACTTTATCAATAAATGGACTTATGAAAGGAAAGAAATGCTATCAGCAAAATACCTGCAAGCAAATTAATGTTCCATCCACTACAATATTCTTTATAGCTTGTTGAGCAAAACTCTCACCAGCCATGCAAGGAAGTGATGGGTGCTTTTAATCCTGATTTTGAGAGAGTGTGTCTGTACAAGGAACATATATAGAAGCTAAGACACTGGCCAAGTGCTCCTAATAGCAAAGCAGGCACCATAGCAGAATTTCACCTCATGTCCCCATAAAGCATCAGTATCACTTCTCAGAGTAAAGCCAGCTTCATTAGAAACAAATACAAAGTTTGTCTGTACTTTTCTTGCTGATTTTAATTCTAATTATCCAAAAATTCAAGACTTCATACCCAAGGATGAATTAATTACTCAGTTGTGCATAATGAGGGGTTACATTAAATTATTTCTATCATTCCTACCATTCCAAATTAAGCTCCAGAACTGATCACTTAAGAAGAAGAAAAAAACCCAAAACGTAAAAAAAAAAAACTACAATAAAAGTAACTTGGGAAAGCTGTTGCCCTCTTATTGTAAATCTTCCATACCTTCTCAGTGATTCCTCATGGGCATCTCCTCACAGCACTGACTCCTTCTTCTTCACAAAGTAGCCAACAAACTCCAGCTCTCTCCTCACCCAGCTAAGCCACTCTTTTGTAGCACTGTTCTTCTTACTGGACACAGCTGTGCCTGTTAAGGGCAGGCCTGTTCCTGATCTTTGGTGATCAGCACAGCTGCAACTCCTCAGGTGTGAGACTGCCTTCTGCACTATCTTTATTTTCTTGCATTCTATCCCTCCACAGAAAGCCACTTAGAGCAAACCTGAACATTACTAGATGTTGCAGTACTTTGGAAAGGAAAGTATTTCTTCCTTACAATCCCACATTTTTATTCAATAAAATCATGTTTCTTCCTAATCTAGGGCAACATTTCTCAGTGCCCTCCAGCACATTAAGAACTTTCTTTTCACATGGACACTTGCTCAGTGGGGCACAGAAAATGAAGGGGTGTCAGAGCTTATAATTTAAAAGGAAGACAAATGACCACATCTGATATCACACATGGTTTCCTTGGGATATCTTACTATTCCCCTCTGCAAAGCCTAATAAAACCATGTATTACATTTTATTTTATGTAATTTTCACAATCAGGCCTTGAAAGTGATGACTCATTCTGTTGCAATGAAACTTGTATGTGTTTAATCAGAAATTATTTTTTGTGGATTCATCCTTGCACTCAGGATTCAAATGATACAGGACTGATACTCATTATGCTGAAATTACACTTCTGGAAAGAAGGATGAAATTGGGTACCCAACCATTTCCAAAGGCATTAGAGTATATCCTAGACATATTCTTAGTCATGCACAGATCCCTCATGTATTTCTAATCAGTCAAAAGAGACCAGATTCTGCCTTCAATTACCACAAACCTGTTCCCCATGTGTATATTACAGTGAAATCTCCTTAAGATATGCTCCTGCACATATTAGTGATTCTCTCCCAGCTCATATGCCTACCACATAATCTAAAATATGTTAACAACAGATGAAGAAAATCTAATCAAGAAGATGCTAAGGCAACAAAAGTGGCTTGGTAAATAACAAAAAAATGGTAAGAACTACACTTCTATTGCTACTGGCTGTAGCAAACAAAAATAATTGCATTGAAATCTGCGGTACTCCTGCTTGAAATCTTTAGAGTCTTGGAGATTGTCAGGTAATTAGCAATTACTGATTATCATCTTAGTGCTACTAGTCTGCAAACAGAAAAAATACTGTTTACTTTACTTTTCTTACCATCTTTCTCATAGAAACAGGACATCTTGCTTTATTAAACACATTGATTCAAGCAGGATGACAATGTGGGTGTCATTTCCATTGTGGAAGTGGAACAAAACCAGCAGTAGCCTGTGCTGCGAAAGAACCAGCAGATCACCTTAACGAGCTCGTGTCACAAGGCCTTGCTGTATCGCTGTATTTTTATCTGACTGTGGCCTCTTTTTCACCTACAGACTATCCCCAGCACAAATTTCAGAGGATGCAGGATCCCCAGCTCCCAGTGATGCCCGCAGTGGGAAGGAATTGGCGCGGCTGGCGAAGGAGCGCACCGCGCGCGCGGCGCCGGCGTGAGTCACACCACGCTGGCTTCTCCTCACCATGCTGTCTGCAGATTTTTGCTGACTCCTCTTAGTTTCTAAAAATGCTGCTCAGCTTATGTTTTGCAATCTGTGTACATCCAAGAAGCACAGATCGTGGAGATTAACTTCTGCCACATCTCCAGATCACAAGTTACCAAAAGAAGGAGATATGATGGTGACTTTTCTACAAAGATTCTGTTAAAAAAAAATCACTTTGAGAACCAGGTAAACCAGAGGTATCATCCATCCAGGAAAGGACTGGCCATGCAAGTTTCTGAGGTAAAGTGGGAATATAGCAAACACACATCTTAATAAATTAGGCTTAACAGCTTAACAGCACTTTTCAACTACAGAAGGCTTTAGAGGCATTAGCTAACAAATTAATCTTGACAATAAACCCTTGCCTGACTAAATGGTAAGATACTGAAGTTTCCTACTTTACTGAGAGAAATTAATATCGAAATCTAAGGTACAAAATTGGAGAAATTAGGCAAGGCAGATAAAGCAAGGCAGAAAATACTAAAGAGTGGAACTTAATTATAAAAAGCTCAGCCACGGTACACACATTTCAGGATGTACATCCTAGAAAAAGAAAAAAGAATATTTATGATTAAATAAATTAATGTATACTGCCTCTTTTTTGTCTTTTTTTTACAAAATTGGCGCCACTGAATTAATATCTAAGAAAAGTGTCTGATCAATAAATACTTCCTTTATTGGGAAACACACACACAGCTAACCAACCTACACACACCCAGCTAATTGACCTAACATGGGATTCGTTCAACAGAAGATGAGGGCACAAGAAGGTTCATTGCTCAATATACTTGGTTTCCATCCCTACATGGATCATTCTTCACTTTGACCCATCTTTGAAAAAAATAAAATTAAAAAACTTGTTATACCCATAGGTAAATAATATTAAAATTACAAGTCAGGCTAACAGGCAAAGTGGATTTTCAATAACTTCTGCAGAAACTACTCTATTTATGAATGAATAGTATATTATGTATTATATTATGTATTATATTCTACTTAAATCAACTGCAAGGAAACCATATACTAAAAAAAAAAAAAAGGGAATTTTGCTTAAACATCTGCATAAAAAACAACCACATTTCTGGATTAAACTCACAAAACAGATTTTTAGGGGCAGAGCATTCCCCAATTCCCTATACTGCCTCCAGTATAGGGCTGTATTTAGGATACACAAGACTTCTACCAAATAGACTACCCCAATCCACACAGGGCAAAATGATTACTGTGAGGCTTCATTTAGCCATTTACAAAATAAACCATTATCCTCAACACTAGTCCACATCAGAATATCATTAATTAAAGGTTGCCTTTTAGTGGACTGCTGTACCTATCCCTCAACATTTTGACTGGTCTCATGGGACATTGGATCTACATGTGCAGGAGTGACCTCTAAGACTCAGGGAAGGAATAATAAGAACCCTAATTTTGTAATTCATACTTCCTGTCATCTCTTTTTCATTACTTTTCTCCTTCCTGCAGTGTTGATAACACAATTCATCCATTTCAGACTGCAAAATGTTTCACTTCAATAATCTTTGACAGAACAGCTCCCATGACTCAGTTCCCTCTTATAAAAAAGGTGACAATTTCTAATCAAGAGTCAACATATACCTAGCGTGGCAAATTTCTGCTCATTTCAAGAATGGAGACAACTTCCCTTTGACTGGTTTGTTTAAGACTACTTTAGTGTATAGAGAAAAATGCAGCACAGTATTAATAGTGACAATTTGGAACAGTGGCATGACTTGATTTAGGTTTTCATATTGCCTCCACCCTTAGCCACAAATCTTTTGTAACCTTATTTTTATGCCTACCTGGAAGAATATTTAGTCCATGCTATCAAAATATAATAAAAATCCAAGTAAAAGGTGGGAGAAATATCACTGGGGAACATTTTAACCTTCAAGACCAGTCTGGTGGGAACATGCACAGGGAAAATAGGAACATTTCAGTTCAAATATTGTTTAGATGAATCAAGTCTAGCTTTTCTCTTTTAAATAATTCACATATAATTTATCATCTGATTGCTACAAAAACTAAACTGTGGACTTAGCAACTCCTTTGTGTTCTTACTTTTCAAATCAGGCCAAAAATGAATCAGATGTTATTATAATGAATACATTTCAGAGACTTTGCTCACAGGTTTCAACTGAAGCATTTTATGCAGAGAAAAATCTAATCTAATAAGCACATCCATGATACATCTAATAAAGGCTGTACAAAAATTATTCTTAGTTCATATAATCAATAGGACACATTTTTCAAAAAATCATCTTCTTTCTGCATTTCTGGATGAACATTCATGGTCCTGGAGAAACAAAGGAAATTTCAAAAAAGAAAAATTCTTAAATCACTATGTAGAATATCTGTTACAAAATCAGCCTAGAGTTCTTACCCTACCCAGCTCTCAATGAGAGGGAGTGAGAATGTAATTTAAAGAGGGTGAAAATCCAATAAATCACTTTTTATAATAGTCAGCAATACTACAACTTCACATTCACATTCTGTGGTTATTTCAGGCCTGCCTCAGATTAAAAATAAGTCTGATTTTGAATTACTGTAATTAACTGCAAAAGCTTGCTGATTTGTTGATGCAAAATAATGTCAATCATTTTCATAAACTTGTTAGAAACTTTGTAAATAAATAGGAAAAAATGATACAAGGAGAAGAAATTCACTCTTTGTCATCAGTTTGCTGTTGGCATGCAGAGAAAGGTGCTGTAGGGATGGACATAGGCAAAAACCATGGTCCTCTCCCTGCCATCCTTAGTGTAACATTCCCAAACAGTGAGCCATCTCTTGTCACAGGGTGGCTGAAAAAGACAGTCTATTTTACATTTCACCCTGAAAACTTACTAAGTCTGAAAGGAAGGAGGGAAGGAAGGAAGGTGTGAAACACTGAGTTTGCTTAGAAGCAGAGTAGGTCAAAAAATAGTTTGGAAAGCAGTGGAGAAGGAAAAGAAAAATCCCTCCTGAGCTGAATAGCTGCAGGCACATGCCATTAATTTTAGCTATTAAAAAGTGCTGAAGTGTATTTTGAAAATCTTCACTCTTGCACAGATTTCTCTGAGAATATCAGTGGAACTTCTTCATTGCAGGGTACAAGCAGCACAGTCTGGCCCTAAATTGAGAATATACAACCCATGACCATTACTGAAGGAGAAGCGCAGCTGACAGTAATTTCACTATCAGTGCTATGTATTTTCACAGCACTACTGTGTGCAATGCAAGGCACTGTGTAACATAAAAGTCATATTCTGCAAACAATATTCAATCCAGTTCTGCTTACTAGTGGAAATCAGGAGGGAAAGAAGAATCAAGAATCATAACTCCCCCTAAAAACAATGACCAATTTGCTAAAGTATGCAATGGCACAACTGATGCAAAACTCAGCCTGTGGTCTGATCCTACAGAACAGAGTTGCCCTACGCATGTTTGAGGAAACTTGAGTGGGATCAGGCTCTTTAACAGACTCTGCAAGAGAGATAAATCAGAACTGTAATCTCAAATGCAAATCATTTAAATATTCATTGATACCTGTCTTGCAGCAGCTGTAGGGATAATGAAAAAGCTGATGCAGGAAAGGGCCAAGAGCAATCTAAGACAGAACACACAGGCACTGCCCAGGGCTGGGGGCACAAATGCAGTTATTGCTCTGTACTATAAGGTGCTAGCTCTGTTGCTTTTTGGTTTGTTTTTTGTTTATTTTTATTTTTTTTTTTACCAGAACACTGCTGTCATTCTTTCTATCAAGAAGTCTGATTCAGCATCTGTAAAAGATGTAAATTAATTATGGGGTCTGGCTTTACCAAACTGTGGCGATGGTCCATTAATTTTATTCCAGGGTTGTTTTCTGGTAACTTTTTTCTTCTATTAAAGGAAATTTGTTAACAAGGCACTAGAAAAAAAAATTTCTGCCTGCAAAAATATCACCTTTTGTCACAAAGGCCCTTATGAGCACTCTAAACACAACATGAAGCTTGAGCACAGGGGATCAAAAGCCCAGGTACTGCTGCAAAGAAGCACAAAACAGTCTGGGCTCAATTCTACTTCTACCATGGTCAGCAACACAGAGAATGAGTCATTTTTCTCTACTAAAATGCTTCTAAACTGCAATCCCTATCTCACAAAGGTTTAAATCAAATATTGCTCTAGAAGATAACACTACCTTGGACATGGGATTCTCGCAGAAGGCAAGAAGGGAAAAGGCACAACCATGTCACTTACCAGTGGGCAACAAGACTCTGGGTTGTTTCTTTGTTACAAAACATTTAAGCAGCAAGAATTTGACCATGCTTCCATCAGTTTAAAGTGCTCTGCTAGATAAATATTTTTAAGATCTGTACAACAGGCCTTCTATTTAACAATGAATACATTTCAGGCTAATGTGCTGCCAAGCTCCAGCTCTCTTTCTAGCAGCTGAATTCTTGGATAAAATCATTTTGCAGGGTATGAGCAATGCAGTTCTGAAAATAGCATCACTGCAAAATGAAAGATGGCAAGAACCTCTACAATGCTGATTTATTTCAATGAAATTTCATCTTTTATTATTAGGAACTATTTTGATGCTTTCAGCGGAATTTTCATACTTAATAAAATATAAATCTATAGAATTTGCTCATTCTGAGGCTCCAGCATAAATACCTAGGAGGGAAATAAACAAAGAAATTGCCCTTCACAATTTAGATGATAAAATATGTGAAACAGAAAAATGCTTTGTGAATCCAAATAATTTGCATTTATCACCACCATATTTACAAGAACAATAAAAAAAAGGAAAAAAGAAAACAAGCAAAAGAACCCCCCCCAAAGCACCAAAATAAACACCACCAATCAACAAGCTGTTTCACACTTATTCTAAATATGTTTCCACTAGAAGAATTGTTTGGAACAACATTCTTTAAAATATCAGTGGGTTTAAGCATCTTGCATAATGCTCAGCATTTAGAGATGTGCTGAGAAAACACTAAGAGGTGATATTGCACTTCCCTGATTCTAAGTAGATTACATCCTTTGGCTCTCCTTCCAATTCACTCATATGAAGGTATACTTCAGTGCTTTATTTTTTTCCTAATAGTGAAAATTTTTAAGTAGGTTGAGAAAAAAACCAATTTTAAATGAGAAAGAGCCTGATATTTTATAATCCATTAATACAGCAGTCTTTTCTAATTAACATCAACAGCTAAACTGGCATTCTTCTACCACAGATTATAAGCTATAAATGGGATTTCATGCATATGAGAGGTCTCAAAATCCCCAAGACTGACAGTAGAAACAGATGAAAAGAAAACTTCATAAATGTCATGTATCAACCTTTGGTCACTGGTGGCACACAGAAAATGATGCTGAGCCCAAGCCCAGGCACATTCTCAGCAGGACCTACACTTGTTAGGTCCATGTGAGGAAGCCAAAAATATGAATGTCCCAGTTGTGCAAGCCTTAATTCATATGACTCATATAGACTTCCCTGAGTTGTCCTAATGACACCAAAACAGTAAAGATGATTCATGCAAGTAAAAACTGGGAATACACAGCTTCTTTTCTAAAAATGTCCTGTCTGCATACATACAGATATACGTTCATATGTATACTATTTTTATATTATCTTTATCCACCAATGTTTTACACCAAATTATGTAAGTGGCAGATCTGTCCTGATTTTAATATTTAATGTAATAAATACATACAGAACAAATAACTGAGGAGGAAAAAATGTTAAAGATAAAGGAAAGAGAAAAAAGGAATGGCAGAGGAAAATTAGAGGGGAATAAAAAGAAAAGACATGAGGATATACCCACAGTGATGCAGTAATTACAGAAACAGTTCCATTGATTTTGAAAGGCTTCATTTGTAGCTTTATAAAAATTAAGATATGCTTAGTTTGGGGGTTTTTTTTATTTTTTAATCTGTACAAACAGGTTTATTATCAGAAAGGAGAATGTGTATCTTTATGTAGTACATTACTCACTATCAGTAACAATATCAACACATGCTGTGCCAAAAGGATACTCAGGAATTACAAGATATACTTAAACTTAAGACTATCTGTCTTGATGCAGTACAGAGAAAAGAAGAGAAATAAACTGAGATTTCTACTATCTTTATCAGGCAACATATAAACCTTCTATATTTAACAGCATGTTTTTTCGGAAGTCTGTACAGATAATAAATATATAAATATATATGGCTACAAAAAAGAAGTGCTTTGCATAATGTGATGGCAGTACTGGTATAGTGCCAGGAGTACTATATACAATATTCTCATCCAAATATCTGCTGTGTTGCAGGTGTAATCAAAGGACTTGGAGTTGCTGTGTTAAAAGTAAGACCATGGTATCTTGTACCAACAAACAGATCCCTAACACATGGCACAACTAATACAATACATTTATCTGGAATGCAGTATGCATCAATCAGCAGCTAAGCCCGATGGCTCAGTTCAAGACACAGTTACTACTATACTTTAATAGCTCATTAAAGGACAGCCTTCAGTATTTCCAGTGAAATATTTCAACACTGGAAGCAAGGCATGCAAACCTGCACAGACTTTCAATGAAAAATTAATGCCACCATTTCATACAACACAAACCTGCACCTGAAATTCTCTATATATTGCTGTGTAAACATACCAGGGCCTTTTTGCCTTATCCAAGAATTAAAACTAATCAAATTACTGAGATTCTATTACACAGGCATTGCATAAACCTTCAGCATTTCTTGCTAAGAATACTACATACTTCTATAATATTAAATTGGTGACAGTGACTTCTGAATGTTTTAGTAAAAGCACATGTTAAAATATTTATTAATGCAGAAGAAACAGGTGACTGAAGGAAAAGTGATTGTACAATAATAAGTTGTAGAAGAAACCATATACTCTACAGCCCTGAATATGCACATTTTTCACAACAGCTAGGAAATCTTGCTTCCTCAGACCAACTTTTTCACTAAGAGAAAAAACAGACTGAAAATAATGGGGAGAAAGCAGGTAGCTAAGCACAGAATACCAGCAAACCTCCAGTTCTTCAATTATTCATATCCTTTCTTTCCTTTATTCTCCTCTCCCATGGTTTTTTTAATTTCTATTTTTAATATTCTTAATATATAATATCTTTTACATTAACAGCATTTGCGTCACTTCTCATTGTTCTTCCCCATTTGTAATTTTTAGTAAGAAGTGAAACGCTGCTGTCAAGTCTCAAAAAAGAATTGAAAAAAAATCTTTTCTCCTTCACCTGTTACATCATTACTTTTTGCTAAGCAGCTCTCCCTGCATCAACCTGTTGTGTGCTGCCTTCTAAACAAACTAAGCCTTGCTTGCACTTTGATGCTATTTCAAAGGAGAAACAGTACTGTGAGGGATGCTCAGTCTCTATAGATTGTTTCTGCAGTATTTCAGGGGAATAACAATGAGTAAAAAGCAAGTAGATTCTGCAGAACACAGATATGTTGATGACTAACATATTCTGAATTACTTTATCATAGGTATACTTATAATTGTAGTTACATGTTTCACTGTTGTCAATTTCTATTATCATCAATAAAGGTGAATTCGGAAAGAATTAACAAAAATAGATGGGGAAACAAAACCAGTTTTAAAAGAATATCACATATCCTTATGTTAAAAAGCAATCTGGACTTCTATTTGAAATTATATATATATTCTTTTTATATGATATTATTTTAATTTCACTGGGTTCTATTTTTCTTTCTCTTTTAAACCCAGAAAAATCCACATAGAAGATAAATTGTAATTAGTTGTGTATGATAACCTTAGCAGCTCAATGAGAAACTGTAAATATCAGAGCTCAAAAGATCATAAATACGGGAGCTCAAACACAAGAAAACAATGAATTAAAAAGCCCTGGGTTTGTTTGTATTTTGCTACTCTTGCTTCTACATGGCACATCTTTATACACTGCAACGCGAGAATGTTTTAAAA
The DNA here is from genome assembly GCF_027579445.1 of Ammospiza nelsoni. Classification (NCBI taxonomy): domain Eukaryota; kingdom Metazoa; phylum Chordata; class Aves; order Passeriformes; family Passerellidae; genus Ammospiza; species Ammospiza nelsoni. The sequence goes on along the minus strand of NC_080637.1, from coordinate 10,208,492 downwards.
GATAATTTTCCCTACAATGGAAGACTGTATTTATTCAACTTAAAGGATACTAAGTGTATCTTAGTATCACATCTTTGTGTTCCTTTCATTTAACCGTGCGAGCATCCCTTTGAGTCTTTCACGATGGAACCAATACTCAGAACTGAATCCAATTATAACAAGCTACCAGCAGTACTAATTGGTGAAAATGCATTGCTGGTAATTACTGCAACGCATCCTTCTGCCCAGGATGAGCGACACCAATAAATTCTACCCAGCCTTAAACAATAAGGAAAGAATACCATTAGCACTGTTTTTCTTATGTAAAATGCATCAAAGTGAGTCATCCACTTAAAAGTTACCTACTGGTAGCTTTAACCCAGATTCGGGGACTAAGGTAAGTGCTTCAAAAAACCAACCAAACAAAAAGAATATAAAAATAATGAGGCGAGAGAATAAAAAGGAAAAAAAACACGATCACATAGTGCTTTCTCGTGGATTTTTTTTTTCCCTATCTGTAGGCGAATCTTCAATACGTATTGCCTTCCTTTTATTGCATCATTATTATTTGATCTTTGCACCGCTCTGGGCAACACTTTCATGCTAATAATTCTGCAGCGCTTTAAAGATTTCCATCTCAGGGCCAGGCAAGGCACCCGAGCTGCGCGCACCGCGAGCATCCCTCAGCTCTCGCCAAGATATTTCTGAGAAGCGACGATCTGCAAGGCCGAGGCTGAAGGAAACACATCTCCAGCTGTGTGGCTTTAACTGTGTGCGAAAGCCCCTTCGGGCAGGACCCCGTGGAGCCCCGGCATTCCCGAGCCCGGCCAGGCAGGAGGGAGCCGGGGCTCGGAGCTCCCGGCCGCGGAAAGGCAACGAAATCCGCCCTGCGTGGGCATTTGCATCGAATCGCCAAAGTTTTCAGGGTTTTTTTTTATAAACAGCGTTGAAACTCCATCCAGGGCTGGAATAACCTCTGTGGGAGGAAGGGGCGGACTCTGTGTAACTCGAAACTTTCTTCTCCACCAGGATGACCTGACGGGGTGGATCTGGGAGCCGCTGCGGAGCCTTTACCTCAAAAGTCCCGCCGCCGGCCGTCACCGGAGCTTCCCCCAACGCGACCGCCCCGGCGGGACCTTCGGCTACCCTGACTCTTCCAAGCAAAAGCTGCCGAAAACCTACAATTTTTCCCGATCTTCACTTTCCGCCCGGTCTAACTATATTTCCCTTTGTATCGCCGCTATCTCTGGAGCCGAGGAGCGCCCCCGCCCCGGCCGTGCCCCCGCCCCGGAGCCCCGGACCCCGCTGGGACTTACGTGGTGGCCGAGGGGAAGGGTCCCTCCGAGGAGTGGTTCATCACCACGGACTGGAAAAGTGTCAGGATAAAGAGCAGCAGCCAGCCAGCAGCCATCTTCCTGATCGAAGATCGATCCCCCTTCCCCAAGTCGGCGAGACGGCAATAATAATAAATTCAATTACGGTGTGTGGCGGTGCGGGGGGGGCCGTGGTTCTTTAAAGCCTCCTCCGCTCCCCCCACCCGCCCCCTCGCAGGAGGCGCAGCCCAGAGATGCGCGGAAAAGCGGGAGCGCGGCCGAGGGTGGGGAGGAGGAGAAACGATGGAGATCTGTGGGTGGAGTGGGAGAAGAGGCGAAACAGAGAAAAGGAGCGAGCGAGAGATACTCCACTCTCTGCTACTCCAGCGGCAGCTCCAGCTCCATCCGATCCGCCGCCATCAGCGCTACTTTTGTAACAGATCCCACTCTGCGTGTGTGCGCGCGTCCTTCCCTGATTTATTCCACTGATTGCAGAGCAGAAAGAGGAGGAGAGAGGCGGGCGGGGTGGCGGCTCCTGGGAGAAGAGGGAGGGAAGCAGGCGATGGAGTTGGAGACGGGCGGATCGCCGCCGCTCCCGCGCTCGCTGCCGGCAGCGGGGAAAGCGGCGGGGGCGGGCCGGGCCCTGCGGCGGCCGCGCTCCATACAAGGCTCCCGGCAACTCCGGGCCGGGCCGCCCCGGGGCCGCGCTGCCGCCCCGCCCCGCGCAGCCCGCTCGCTATTTTTAAAACCGCTTCGTGCCTTATTTTAATTCCAGCCCCCTCCTCCCTTCTCCGCGCACGGCCCGTGTGCCACCAGTCTGGGCTGCGATTTAAAAAGGCGTCTCATGGATGGAGCTGTAAACGCCGCTCTCCCTCGCCGCGGAGCCCGCCCGGCCCGGCCGCCGCCCCCGCCCTTGGCAGCAGCGTCCCGGGCCCGCAGCATCCCCGAGCGCCTCCGCGGAGCCGCGCCGGGCACGGCCGGGGCTCCTCGGGCTGCGCTGCACTCCCGCCCCGCCGCACCGCTAACCCGGTCATTCATTTCAGATCCCTCTGGAAATCCACAGGACGCATTGCCTCTCCCCTCCTTTCGTTTGTTCACGCACACCAGTCTCTGTGGCAACTATACGCTCTCGGTGTAAATGTAGAGAGTAATCCAGGGAAATATTTCTTAGCTTATTTGTTAAAGCAGTTAAAAGTTCAGTGACAAATCTGATTTTCTTTTTGATCTGTGGGTCGGTTTTCTTTGTTTTTTCTTTCTATGTCATTTCATATTTATAGTTTAATATATTTACTTAGTTCAACAGGTGAAAATGAAAGAGCAGACCCAGTATTCATTTTGTTTTCACATCCTTTGTATTTAAGGATCACATCTTGAATGTATCAACTCACAACAATTTCTATAAAACAGGAAAGTGATGATCTCTGTTTTAAAGGTGGCAAAGGGATCAAAACTGAGATGCACAAATGAAGAACTGAGGGCTCACATTGCCTGGGCTCAAAGCCAGCACGATATTTCAGTTGCAATCTGTAAAGCATGCAGTCACTCATCCACATTGTCTCTGGATTGGAGCTGGCACTTGGGAGCTCGTGGGAAGAACTCCCAGTTGTCTTCACCTATCCACCTACCCATAGGTACGTAGGATTCATCAGGGTTTGGATGCAAGTTTGAAATAGCATTTTCTAAAATGGTTCTGCGGCCTTTAGACTCAAACTGTCTGAAGAGTATCTATAGCTCAGCTTTTGTTGGTCTCCATAGACCTGGCAGTTTTGCCACATGAAGTGGCACCTCTTTGGGCACTTACCTGTAGCTGCTGAGCTGAGCATCTCTGCTTCCCCATGGGGATGTCAAGGGTACCAGCACAGTCATGGCTGTGGCACAAAAGTCCTGCTTCACATGAGATGGATTGTGGGGAGATCTGGGGTAGAAAGATGGCAGGGAATGGATTAAAGTCTTGGAGAAATGCACAGAGGAAAGGGGCTAGAGATGTGAACAGGTTGGACAAGACCATGACAAATTTACTTAGATAAAGAAATTTACTTAGATAAAGTAATTTACTTAGATAATTTATCTTAGTAAATTACTTAGATAAAGCTCCTCATTTTTGCACTTTTGCACTAAGAGTAGCATTATCAGCATCAAGTTAACATCAATTTAGTTATGAACATGAATATTGAACAAAAACATCGATTCTGCTCCTTGATAGGACTTTGGAGTTTGGCTCAAGTTCATGCCTAAACTCTGCTGAGTTACCAGGAACCAGATGTTCTTCAGTTAGTTGTGCCCAAAAGCACATACGGTTTTGCAGTGGGCAGCACAGTAATGGATTAACACTGGCAACACCCCTCCAGAATAGATGGGAATGCCTCACCTGGCTCCTTCCCTACCTGAAGGATCAAGCATATGCCCATTTATTCTCTTCTCAGCAGGAAAGTGTTCATGTTAAATTCCCAGCAGTGCTGCCCCCAAGGGCCTGTTGAGCAAGCTGTGTGCACTGAGCTGGGAAAGAGGTGTTCTCCCAGGGGATAACCCTCTGGAGTGGGCAAACAGAAAAGTACTGACATGTTGGTGTGGGAAAGAGAGGGTGCAAGTAATTGTGCAAACACACAGAGGAAATTGTTTCAGCAGGTGAGAATAAACAAGACCACCCCTTACTCACAGGTACCATTTTAATATAATGAAAAGGAGACCAGAAGATCAGGAAATGATAATGTAAATTAATAAATAGATAACTAAAGGGCTACACAGGAATGTTTCTTTCATCATTAGTACTATTTTCTGTAAGCCTCATTTCTGATGCTTATAGAGCTTCTTAGGGCAATAATTATAGCTGCAAATAGTTCCAACAACAGTAACACATGGAATGGCAATGGAACTGTGCAATGCTTGACACCCCACCTAATACTATAAGGTCTGGATTAATCAGTACTAATACACTGAGCAACAGCTGAAAAGTGAAAAAGATTCTAGAGGAAATACTGCTATGATTTTTACTTAAGAAGTATTCAAAGCTTGCAATCTACTGTGCTACTTACAACTATATAACAAGACCCTCTGCAAGTTAATCCTGCTGTGAGCAGTGTGAGTGCCTGTGGAGCTCACTGAAACTTGGAGAGAAAGAGAGAAGTTGTCTATTTGAGGCTCCAGCTTGGAGGAGAAATACACAGGTTAGCTCTAAACAAGCTGGTTGAGGTGTGGAGGAGCAGCCAGGGCTGGAAAATGGAGCTTGACAAGGGCTCTGGCATTCTGTGATAGACAACTCAAGATCAACCTGCAAGTTTTTCAGGATTTACAAGTAAACTTGAACTGGAGCCCAGTTTTGAGAAAAGGTGGAATCAAATAACAGCTTTCCTGTAAAATTAAGTAAGGCTGGAAGTCAGGTTTTGAAGTTTTGCCTTTTTTGGAATCTGAAACTCAGGAATCCAGTGCCAGCCTGAAGCATGGGGAAGAAAAGAAAGCAGGATTTATTCCATGAACAATTTATTATTTACTAATCACCCAGTCTTTGACTCACCTAGTTATTTATGGCCTAAAAATTTATTAATTTTCCAGGTATTTAATAAAGATGCAGAATGTTTAGAAATGCTGACCTCATCCTACAGCTGTGTATGGACATGACCAATAGGCTTCAAGTGAGTTCCCACTACCTTCAACAAGAAAGTGTGATTGACATGAAACATTAAATTAGCAGAGTTCAGTTTCTTGGTATGTCTTCACTCTCCCATAATGCAGAAAAAAGAAGCATAAATGCAGTTTCATCATAAAGTTTTAAAAAGCCATTCAAATCTCCTAAACAATCAATTTCTTTACATTTGCTGATTAAACAATTTTCTTATACAGTCACTGTTTTAAATACATGGCTTGTACATCATAGTAACATTGCACTGCAGAAATTCTTGTAATTTATCTGCATTGAGATTCCTAAAGATCTATTACAGCAGACAAATCTTTTTCTTTAAGCACTTGAATGACAAAAAAAAGAAAGTAAATCTTCATTCTTACTTCATTCTAAATTTATTGCCTCTCATATCTGACTGAGACCTTTCTGTGAAGGAGCACAGGAGCAACAGGTACTGATATAATGAGGCATCTTACAGAAAGTTTTCTTTGTAGCTATTTGGTGGACTTGGCAGGGTTAGGCTTGTGGTTGGACTCTTGCCTTAAAGATCCTTTCCAACCTAAAAGATTCTATTCTATGATTGTACTGAAAGTACTGGAAATCTTTCAACTGACCATTGTAGTCCATATGTCAGAAAAAAATTCCTATTGCAAAAGTACAGCATTTTATTTGCATCAAAGTCTTCTTCTCAGTTCTTTTAATCAGTGGCAGGTATTAATTAATGATCAAGCTTTTCTCTTTTATGTCAATTTCTGGATATATTATTTATGTTTTCATGTCTTATTTACACCATTGCAAATCTAGCATAAAAGACAAAGGAGCAGGGCCCTCTGTCTCTTAACCATTTTTAAAAACTTCAAATTTTTATGTTAGCATCAGAATCAAAATTTTATTAATCTGATTTTTTACTTGTAAATAAACTCATTCTTCAGTAATCAGCATTTTCAGAAAGATTCTTGAAGCCAGTGAGAGGTTAAGACCACACGTGCAGTGGTTGCAGCACTTGTGTGAATAGATGAGGCACAATTACCAAGTGCCTTAAGTGTCTTTTGTGGGGGCATAATAGGCAATAAATCTGTGCTGGCTTTATTCTTGCCAGCCCTCATCAGCATTTTGCTGAGCACATTCCACCTTTGTGCTTGGTATAACACGTGCTTCACTAGATGGGACTCCCAGATGTTGCTGGATTCAGCCAAAATGTGCTTGCTGAAATATGGCAACAAGTGTGTGCGTGAGCCTGGAGAAAGGTGTAAAGCACAAATCTGATGAGGAGCAGCTGAGGGAGCTGGGGATGTTTAGTCTGGATAAAAGGAGGCTCAGGGTGGAGTTTATCACTCCGTACAACTGCCTGAAAAGAGGTTGTAGAAAGGTGGGGTCAGTCTCTTCTCATGAGTAACAAGTAATAGAACAAGTGGAAATGGCCTCAAGTTGCACCAGGGAAGGTTTAGATGGGATATTAGAAAAAAATTTCTTCATGGAAAGGGTTGTCAGGCACTGGAACAGACAGCCCAGTGAAGTGGTTGAGTCACCATATCTGGAGGTATTTAAAAGATGTGCAGATGTGGCATTTAGGGACATGGTTTGGTTGTGGACTTGGCAGTGCTGGGTTAAGAGTTGACCTATATAGACTTAAAAATAAATTATTCCAACCTAAATGATTCTGTGGTTCTGTAGTTCTATGATAATCAATGCCACATACCAAAATACTATTTTCTTCTTGGCTTGTAATATCTTCTTTATGTCTGTGTTTTACATTGGGAAGGGGGAGTAATCTTGCTGAATAGTTCTCATTCCATTTGCTAGTGCAGGACTGACTTGGGACAGCCTGATATCAATTTCTAATATCAGGGGTAAAAATGGTCTTATCGGAGTCTGCACCAGATGGAAATGGAAGATCCAGCCTGCTGCAAGTGGGATGAATTGTTTTACATATTTGAATTTGATAAAATTTATATTGCAAAAACTTTGTGACCTACATCCAACAGCAAGATAATCAACACTGTTTTGTTCTCATCCTTGTGATTTTCATATTTGAGTAAGCATGCTGGATAGATCTGGTAGCAAAACCTTCACTATTTTATAAGACTGTTTATGTTTCTCTTGTTATTGTCAGATTTGAGGAAAGCATTCATTCTAATTCTAGTCATTAGAGCTGTACACATTTTCACACTTGGGTTTTTTGATACTGCAGTTAAACCAACAATAACTTTGGGATAACTTAATATTGAAACTTGGAGTCCAGAACAATAAAATTTCTCCCAGTGAATAAAACTAAAAATAGTTTATAACCAAGTTACAGTCTAAAACTTCATCCATGGTGCTGATTTTGCTTGGTGTAGAGTTGATTTTCTCCAGAGTGGCTTTTATGGGGCTTTGCTGTGGGCTATGTTGAAAACAGTGTTGATAACACAGGGATGTTTTAGTTGTTGGTAAGCAGAGCTTACGCTGTAGCACGATATGGAAATAGTAGTTTGGTTCTGAAACATTCTGTGTTCATTCTAATATTATCATTAATATGTTTCTGAGTTTAAAAGGAATTTTTTTCATTAATCACTGTGTTATATTTCAGTGTAATGTAAAAGTGCTCGTTGTAAATCTCATATTGTTGTTGTGACACCATTCTCAGAAAACCATAAATGCCAGTCATCTTGCTGGAGAGCACCCTCAATTATAGATGTTAAACTGTGGTATGTTCTGAACTTGTAAAGAAATATAACTTCTAAACACAGTCTTATACAAATAACATATGTTTTATAAAGTCAAAATTGACAGCATTTTTGTACAACCTTGTCTATTTTCTACCAAGTCCCTAATCTATTTCAACTTAGTTTAATCCATCCCTTTCATTGACTTGAAGCATATACAGTTCTTTCTTGAAACCAAATATATATATATATATTTCTTCTTTAATCTCCCTAATCGGACAATTTTCTCCATTGTTTTCACCCTGTGAGATAAATTCCTATGCCAGTAAATGATTTTCTAAATGTAAGGATGGGCTTCTCCTGAAGTCTGGTCTCTTGCCACTTCATAGGACTAAAAAAAGGTACATGGACCCATGGAGATGCACTCTCTGTGATGGCAACAGAATAATCATTGCAGACCACTGTCAGCCAAATGGAATTAAGCCATCTCAGCATCTCATACTTACTTAATCCATTTAACCTAATTAAAAGGGTGGTTATCAAAGGTACATTCCAATGTTATTGATGAGATTTTACTGCAATATTCCTGCAAAAGAACAGGTGCTGTCGTGCCATCCAGCCACAGATGCTGGTTTTGGAAGTTCAACAGGGTAGGCTGAACTTTAGTAGGAAGGGTGTATTTTTGCCCCCTTTTTGGAGCACAGCTGTTGCTGCTCCTGTTCTGCGTTTGGTGAGATACTCATAGACCCTATGAGAAAAGGGATTCCTTTTTTTCTTACCCAGTTGAAGTCAATGGGCATAGACCAGCACCTCCAAAGAATGGTTCCTCCTGCCCTAAGATATGGATTGTTGAGTTTTGGTATCCTGTTTGACTTGCTTTATATATAAACTAGTAGTAAATATGAAAACAACCTAGAAGGAATACTGGGCAGAGAGATGGAGAAAAAGTAAGAATGAACGATTATAGAGCAAAAATAAGAAAAGAACAGGAAGGTAAAGATCAAGAAGGAAGGTTATGCATGTGGAAATAAAGTCATGCATACTGTCTTCATTATGTATCATACAAGGAAAAGAAATTTTTTAAAAGGAAATAAGTTAGAAAAGGGTAAAGTGAATCAGGAAAACAGGGATGAGGAGGAAAAGAAATCATTAGGAAGATGCGACAGTAAAGGGAAGAAAAATTGTGTGCAGATAAGGAAGACATGCCAGTAAGTAGGAGAGGTAACAAAGAGGAGAAAGAGGAACGAGCTTGTCACAGACATCTTTTATGAAAATCCTTTTCTTAGGATTTTTTCCTGCTGAGAAGCTGAGAGATTTCAGCAACAAAATGTAAACAATGGTTATCTTCTGCTGTGGAATGCAACAGGTGCATCTGTGATTGGCCCATCTTGGATGTTTCCAATTAATGGCCAACCACAGCCCAGTTAGCTTGGACTCTCTGTCTGAGCCACAGACCTTTGTTATTCATTCCATTCCATTCTTAGCCAGCCTTCTGAGATGAAACTTTCCTTCTATTCTTTAGTATAGTTATAATGTAATATATATCATAAAATAATAAATCAAGCCTTCTGAACATGGAGTCAACACTCTCGTCTCTTCCCTCATCCAAGAACCTTTGTGAACACTGTCACACGAGGTCACCAAGAGAGGAGTGGTCTACACAAGTGCACTTGTCCATTTAGTTGTAAAAGATGGCACAAAGAGTGGCAGGAAGAAGCCAAGTCTCTGCTGTGCCAGGGGAGCAGAGCAGAGGCTTTGCCCTGTGCTGGGTCAGAGCCAGGTCAGGCCCCTCTGCTGTGCCCTGCCCCTAAGCAGGGCTGCTCAGCTCGGGTGGCAAAGGGCACAGAGCTCCCTCCTGTATAACACGGCACACCTCAGTCTGGTAAGGCAGCTGCTGCTACACATTTTACACCAGCTGCAAAAATTATGTAAGGAAAATTTGAATCTTTTGTATGCTAATAGTTTCTAACGAGGGAAACTAGTGGGATGGATGGTAGATGGATGCCAAGTACCCTTAAGAGATAATAAAATACCAAATAAATATTTATAATACTCCTGTTTCAATAAAGCCTGAAGACATATAAGTTCTCTCATCTCTTTCATGATTTATTAAAAATCTTTAATTGGCTGTTCTTAAAAAATTCCACTTTGACTTTTAAAGTGAAAAGTCAAAAGATAAAAGCATCTATAGGTAAACTTCCACATCTGATCTGCCCATATCTCTAGAATTCAAATGAAGGAATGGATTTAAAAAGTTACATTTCAAGCTCCTGCTCTCATTTCAGCAGCAAGATTTTTATGTTGTTGTATTTGAAAGGATAAAGTAAAATGTTTGCATATGCCCATAGTATCTATATGGGTCTAATTCTTTCTGGAATCATGTGTCATTAGCTATATAATAATGATGTAATTTATTTATATAGGTTAATGCCTCAACAGTCCAAACTATTTCAGAAGCCATAATATATCACTATGGTAATGTTAAGCCCCCTTGTTATAATTGGGTCTGTACAGTCTGCCATTCCATGCAAAGCAACAAAGGGCAGCTCTGCACAAACCACTCCAAATGTTGGAATTAATTGTGTTGTAGACTTCATATTGCACTTGCAGATGTTATTAATCACTGCTACTCTCTGTTTAATAGCTGTTTCTATAGTAACTCTGATTTTTTTTTACAGGGTGTGAAGGGAAGTTGAGTAGTTGTTTTGTTTGTTGGGTTTTTTCTCCCTACAAGGAGGACAAAGGCAATCTGACTATATATATACCTATATAAATATATATATATGTATATGTATAAATACCCAAACCCTAAGAAGTGCAAGAAGTATAAGATAAACAAAAAGTAATAACACAGAGGAACATGAATGCTTTCAGAAGATATCAAGCTACTCAAATAATCAATTACTGAAGTTAACAATTTGCTCTTACTGATCCTTTTAACTTTGTGATTTTTGGCACAATCTAGAAAGTCCAGTGAAGTGAGAGTGCAAGCAGTGCAAGCAAACACAGATCTGTGTTTATGTCTGTGCCCAGCATCACAGATTTACTAGATACAAACACACTGCCAATGATGCTGGCCTAGGACTAGAAGACTTAAAACATACATCTATGAAGACTTAATAATGAATTTAATATTTTATGTGAATTATAAACTAACCACAGCTGTGTAACCTGCATTTGCAATAAAGTTTTTTACATCCACTGCCCAGCATATTTCCAAGAACAGAGCAAAGTATGTAGTGTATCAGCTAACACATCAAGCATCTGTTAACTTTAAGTCATCTCTTATTTCTGTGTTCATTCAACACATGCTTTTGGTTAAGAGGTATTCTAAAAGCAGGTAGAATGTCCTGGTAACCGGAGATGTGGATAGTTTAATATTTACTCCCTACACATATCAGAAAATAAAGTGAAAATAAATTTTCATAAATAAAATTGCCGATGAATTAAAAATGATTGTCTCTTGAAACTAGCAGGGGTGGAAAAAAAAGTAAGTTTTATTTTGGTATTTCAAGGTGATACACTAAAATAACAGAAATATTTCCTTTTAAAGTGTAACATTTATAATGTTCTAACTCTTAAAATATAATTTGAAAACTATAGCAATCTCAGCTTACTTCCATCAATAGCTATGATAGAAAACATTACTTTAAATGTCCAACTCTCCCTCCCTCAAGTACAGAAAACTGTTTGTCTACTTTGAAATGCAGATGACTGAGTCCAGGAGTTCCACAGAAATTTTTCTTTTCTATGGAAGCTGACTGCCAAGTGCCATGTGCACCCATCTATCCTGTGGGAGTAAATATAATTTAATGCTTTTGAAGCAGATATGCACTTGCCCCATGCGCTGATGAAATCCTGGGTTTACAGTTTAAGCAGGTCAGAGTGGTGCCCATTTTGGGACTGATCTTCAGAAGGGCACACAGCACATCAGCTGGTGTGCATTCGTAGCCCAGGGTTTGAAATTGTCATCAAAACATCTACATAAAGCACACAGTAACTAAAAATAATCAGGGTATAATCAATTAATTAATCATTAAAATAGAGTAATAAAAAAAGAGAGGGATCTCAATGTCTTAGAGGATAAATCTGGACTGAGAGTTTTGCTTTTATAACACAAATCAGTGTTTGAAATCCTCATAGGACCCGACCACGTTCTGCCTCCCACGCGACGTTTTGCAGCAGAAATCCTCTTTGAGGAGAGGCTGCTCTCTGTGAGGTGCTGCTGCCGTGGTCTGGCTGCCCAGGCTCTGTCCCTGAGCCCAGCCTGCCCTGTGTCCTGTCACCACCATCCTCCAGAGAGTGGCTGAGACCAGCCTCAGGTGCCTGCTGAGAAAAACCAGCAGCTGTGCCAGGTTTGATCAGTAATCCATGGAAATGGAGTTTCTCTGTTTCTTTTTCACTTTGGAAACTTCCTTTGCCCTTGACTAGTCCTTTCTTTTGGCCAGTCTCCTGAAGTCTGTTTTCTAGGCATGAAAAGAGATGAGGATATTCTCCTATTTTTTTTTCAATATGAGAAGTCTATGGGAGACATCAAGTGGAGGACATAACCTTGAGAGAACAGGGGTAAAGGAGGCAGAAAACCTAATGCAGGGTCAAAAATTGAAAGGGAAAGGATTAATTAAAATATACAGAAGGAGTTTTGAAGATGAAAAAGGAATATAAGTGCTAAGTATTTTCCTTTGTAACAGAAGCTGTGCTGAGAATCAACAGGGAAAGCATGGCTTTTATTTGAGAGGCAATTTGCATATTAATATTGTGATAGCATTATGCAATAGTATATAAGACAGATTGGGTAAATAGAGGCTGTGACTAAACATTTCAGCTCCTTCCCCATGTCTATTGAAAATAAAAACTGGCAGAATGTCACACTGTAGGATTGTCCTTGATTTGTTTCCAGTAGAACATTAATTGATGTATTCCCATGTTTTGATATGTGATTTACAAGCTCAATAACTCGAAGGGTGATTGCAGCCAGGCAGGCAATCTGGATGCCAAGCCTCATTTCAGTGAACTGTCCTGGATATTTCACTCTGAAAATCATGGCTTTCTAAATGTGTGGGAAACAATATTAAGCAGTGGCAATCAGCAGTGCAGTTTTCTGTTGGTGTAGCAGGAGGGATTATTTTGAAATAGCTAGTGCATCTGTTTGGTAGCTATTTTTCTCTTTTGAACGGGAAAAATCTTCAATGTTTCAAACAAAATGCTTATGAAATACCCAGAAATGTAGAAATTTTTGTGAAGAACATTTTGTATTAAAAAAAAGCTGTATTTTTTTTAAAGCAGCCAAAATGAATGAAGAAGAATATAAACAACCAGTAAAAATAAAATAAAAAAAATTCTTCCCATAGGTTGTTTTGTAAAACTCTTGGCAACCCAGAAATTCTAAACTATAGTTTCATTCCAATACAATCTAAAGTTACTCAACTGTGACCCCTAAATATCAAGGCCATAATGGTAACAGTGAAAAATGAAAACTCATTATTGTAATACTCTGTGTTCCTAAAATATCAATCCATTTCATGTTTCATCTCATTTTCTAATATGGTTTCATTTGGTGAAATCTGCTTAACAGGAAAAAAATTGAACTTGTTTTTTAAATAACTCTGTTGTTAAATGAGTAATAGAGAATCGGTGTTTCAAAGAGAAAGTAAAGTGGTTCTGTGATGTAAGTTTATTTGAATGAAAGCTACTTCCAGAACAGTAGCTTTAAGGGTTAATATTTCAGCTCTCACATCAAAACAAACTAGGACATGGCATAAGTATTGAGGAGTAGAGTACTAGAGGATGGATACAGCACAATATAACTTTGCAGAGTGAAAACTGGCACATGTTGCCCAAAAATTTGTGGAAGCAACCATCAGCAGTAAATTGATGATATCAAAATGTTTACTACATTAAACCAACAAATTATAGTTTATTATTTCTGACATTGAACCTTCTGTCTGAAAACTGTGGATATGAAGTTTATCCAGCATTTAGGAGAGCATCATTGCCCTCTTTCCACCTGTGGGATAAGTTGGCATTTCCCTGGACCCTGTTCCAATGCCTTTCAGCAAATCCTCTTTGGATTTGTTTCACAGTTGCTGTTTTGGGAGTCTGATTTACTAACACCTTTTGCAACAAGTGAAACTGCCTCTGTGCGGGAGGGAGATCAAGCCTATTGTTCTTGTTATACAAACTCATTTAATTAATTCCTCATCATAGTTCCTCTTGACTGATTTTTTTCTAAATTTTAATGATATGAAGAATACTTATTTTTATTATATATTCTTTCTTCTTTTTCATCTATTGCTTCATCTGTTGCACTAGAAAGTGAAGCCCCCCTTACTCTGTGGTCAGGAGAGAAGAGCAGCCTTGCCTCAGGTGTTTCAGTCCAACAAGAAACATTTTTTTGATGTAGAAGCAAAGTGGCTTCTTAGCAGCTGAAAGAATTTTTGAGAGTATAAATAAGGAAAAGTAAATGGAAATTAGGAATTAATTTTTGCTGTGGCAAAAAGAAGGGGATAATTCCAAAGAGGTTAAGTTTTGAAGAGAGGGTTTATAGGAAGAAGGTGAGCCTCTGCAGATGTTTGGGGAGGAGAAATGAGACCAAAGAGTTTGCAAGAGGAAACAGGAGATTTTATCCTTCTCTCATAATTATAATAAGCATTTTATTGTGTCTAAGAAATGGCCATCATTCCAGAAACTTAACTGGTCATCAGATATCTTTGAACCTCTTTATCCAGAGATGAGAATGGGTCTATAAATATGGCTTCAGCCTTATGTACACTAAGGGTCCAGCTTCCCAAAAGCAAAGTTTTCTTCTGTTTGTATCTAGCTCAGCAGATGAAGATGCAAATAATCCAGAAAATAATCCTGTGGTTTGGAGCTTCCTGCCAACTAGAGATGATTAATTAATTTCTTCTCAATTTTTGCTGTACAAAATGAGATGCTAGAAGTTAGCAAAACATGCCTAGAAAAAGCAACGTTGCTGAGGTCAAAAAGTTGAAGAATAAAGTAACAATTGTCAAAACTATCACTGATTTAAAACAAGGACCAGAAGTTTCACTGCTTTCACAAAGGAGAGATGCAGAGGCATCATGCAATAAGGTTAAGGAAAAATATGATTATGTCACAGTTCTGACATGGCCCTTAAGCAAAAAATTATTTTTGTTTGTGTTTCTGGCCTCATTTCTATAGATTCTAGATTTTGAAGGTAATTTAAGACAGAAATAAAAGTGATAAAGTACAAAATGGATTTACAAAGGCTTACTTCATTGCACTGGATTAAGATTCTTCTTTACTTTGATTTTCTGGACAAAGGAAAGGAAATACATCTAATCTACTTAGACTTTTATAATGCATCTGATACAATTCCACAAGGAAAATTATTAGCTAAATAGAAAAGTCAGGGATTAGCACAAGAGTTTTAAAATGAGTAAGGAATAGACTTAAAAGAGAAAAAGTGAAATGTTGAAGCAAACTGTTGATTAGAAAATTGTCTTGAAAGGTAGATTAGAGACTTATTTAATCTAAAATTTACATTAGTAATCTTGGCTCATGGTGTGTGGTTGATCTGTTAAAATTTAATGATGACACAAAGGAATTGCCAATATAGGAGAGGGTCAAACATCATGCAGGATGAAAAAGATGAATGATGATGGCAATAACAGAGCAAGAAGAATATTATGATTTTAGGGACTAATAGGAAAAAATTACTTTGCTGCTCATGGTGGTTGTTTACACAATGACTATGATTCATCATTATTACATAGATACAAGATAACCAAATATGATCCTGTAATCTGGTTGTGTTCCCCTGTATTGCTTTTATATTTTAATTGCTTTCTGTTCCTCTGTATGGTTTAGATTGAATGTTAGGAAAACTTTCTTCCTGAAAGGATGGTCAGGGAGGGACTGAAATTGCCATTCTTGGAAGTGTTCAAAAAAATTGCAGATGTGGCACTCAGGGACACAGTTTAGTGGTGAATATGGTGGTGCTACATTGACAGTTGGACTCAATGATCTTAGAATTCTTTTCCAATTTAAATTATTCTGTGACCCTGTGAAGCACTTGACTCTGGGCTGAGTGTGAAAAAACTGTGATTTTGAACCCTGTTTCTTACATCCCCATGCATATATACCCTGTGAGAGCCCATCCTGGTTATGGAATACCCCTCTGGCCAACCATGTGAAACAAATAAATCCAGACTGGAACAAGGGCTAAGCAGGGTGCCTGGCACTAAATGTACTTTGCTTTTACGAGCTGGAGGCAGATAAGGTGCATGCTCACCCTCTGAAATTGTAAGAGCAGAGAGAAGAGAGAGAAGACACATTTTAGCTAATGAATAATGCTGGTACGAGGATAAACAGGCACAAATTAACCATGGTTATGTGTGAAGAGGAAAATCAAGACCATGAGATCAGTGAGAGTCTATAAGGGCAGAAAGGGAATATTTGTTTCTAGCTCATGGAACAGAAATAGCAGTGCCCCTTTGCCCAGATCAGTTTCTCACTTAATTTTTATTTTCACATTTCCCTTAACATCAGGAACACCATTCTTCACTAACAGATTGCTTTGCCAAGCCTGTCCAGGCTGTAGAAATTAAGCATCAGTCCTCTTTCAGATTTTGCATTTGCTGTTCCCTGACTACCCTCCAGTTTCTGTGTTTATGCTCTTTTCCACTGTGCTAGTTCACCCTTTTAGAGTTTCTGTCTGCTTCCTCACATGCCTTTCTCCTTTCACTCCATGATATTTTTAGGCAACTTGATATAATTGATTTTATTATTTTGTTTTCTTTTCTTCTTTTTTAGCCAAACTTTGCACCAAAACAGTTGAAACACCATTTCATGCTTTAAAAAGTAACTCTGTTGCGAGACTCTCTGTCATCATCATATATAGCAGCCTTCAAATTTACAAACATAAGACTGGAAGAGGAAGTCAGAATGCATGTAACTTCCTGGACTGATACAAGCGATAGATCTTTTAAATTTCTTTTTCTCTGTTATCCTATTATCTAATTATAGCAGTGACTCAACATTCAATTTATTTGACAAAAACAAAAGTTCTCTAAAACTTTCTTTTTCAAGTATGCCAGCCCATATTGAGCCTACAAAACCCAAAAATTCCATCCCCCTTTAGATCCTACATAGAGTAACCAAACCCTTGTTTGCTCTTTGTAACTTATGATACTTGCTTAAATACAAGAGAGATACTGTAAACCACCTCTCCAAACTGGCTTTTGACAGGACAAAATGTCTCTAAGATTAGTTGTTTAGTCCCTTTATCCTGATTTCTTCTAGCAAAACATTTAAAACATTCGACTTTCAAATAGTTAGATTACCATTACTGCTCTTTTGGGACAGGACAGTTGTTTGGTGCACTCTAAGACTGGGTCAGCTCCAGGGCTGTGTAAGCAAAAGTTGCTTGAAAAATCAGCCATGAACTATTATGTTTTTCAGAGTGAAGTCAAAATGTTAAACTCAGTGATGTCAGATACAATCTTTATTTAAAGCCAATATACAAATTTATGCAAACCCAGATAAGGAAGATTTTTCTTTTTGCTTCACAAGGATTAGATGGCCAGAGAGGAGCTGCATGCTTGCTGTTAACACACTGGGAGTTGAAAATTGTTAATAACTCAGCGCTTGTCAAAGCAAGGTCTCTCCTCAGAAAAACAGTGAGGACATAGATATTTCTCTTCAGAAAGGGTTTTCATATCTGGTTTTGTTTCAGGTAGTCATGAAATCCTAATCCTTCTAAATGTTCCACATAAATAAAGCAGTAAATTTGGGCCAGCTAAACAGTGGTTTGATTTTAAGTCTAAAATGTTAACACTGGTAATAAATGCAAAGGCAGTACTGAGGCACTTATCACAATTTGATTAAATTTTCTAAGTGCTTTGAGCATTTTGCTGAAAAAGAAAATAAATTGGAGGAGTACCTTTTCGAATATGTGTAACATTTAATTTCAGTACTTCACTCCATGCTCTATTACTACAAGAGCTGAAATAAAATCCAAGTGGTTTTGCACAAGACTTACATAATTACAAAATTAACTAAATATCTTTATTTAAATGAAACAATTAAAAAAAAATCTTAATTTGATCAGCGAGCTAAGGCATTTTTCAGCTTTGTCTCAACTAATTGGTTCCCTGTCAGTAAATTTCCCAGGTCCATTATTCCCTCAGCTCTTTCTCTGAAATGACTTTTAACGGTGATTTATGGAAGAAATGAAGCTACCTCTAGCCCTCTGCAGGTAGAACACACCCAATAAACTCAAGATCCTGAAGTTAAAGGAAGAAAAAATGAGCAGAGAAAATAGAAAACCAACCACTACCATCAACAACAAAAAATACAGAGGGACATCAGTTTACAATCAAAAAGTGCAAAACTCCAGGTTTTCTCTCAAATGAGAGGTGTGCTATTGTTCAGGCTGGAACTTCTTTGTGATATAAAGTTTTCAGGGCAGGATACCTTTGAGAAGATTTGGGCACATCTGTGCATTGTCCTTCTTCCACTGCACATGATGGGTTGGAGGTGGTGGAGAAGCCCATCACGGCATGGAAGGAAGAGAACTTGGGAAATTTGTGGGTTTTGCCAAAGTAAAGGCCAAAGGAGGAAAGTAGTCCAAGAATGACTGAAATATAATCTATAATTCACACAGATTCAGTGCCGTGAAAGCAAGTGAGTGTCTAATGTTTTGTTTTTCCTTGTTGCTTCCTCTTTTTTTCTACTTTATTTCTCTTTTTTGCTTCTACACTGGATTTTTTTTTTTGACAGCTTGAGTCAATTTCTCAAATGAAAAATAAAGAATAATAAAAGGTAAAATTTATAAAGACCTAATAAAAGAATTCTGAAAATATTTTGCCTCACAAGCAAAAGGCATTTTATTTAGTCGAAATCCCATAAACATTCATCAGTTTTGGAATTTATTGTATTTGACTTATTTTTTTATTTCCTTAAGGTTTAAAGCAGTAAGCCTTGTGGAACTCTGAACCCCAGTCCTGAGGGTACTTGAAGGCTGAGGTTGAGGTGGTCCCAGCATTGTGGGTGGCCCAGACTGGGGTCGGGAGCAATGCTGATGCAAATGCCAAACTCCCCTTGGCAGGACTTTTTCAGCCCCAGTGTCCCTGGAGATGTAGGCCTGTGGAACTCTGAATGGCAGAGTTCCTAACCCTTGGGGACCAAGACTGGAGTCCTAAAGACCATGGCTGGCCCAGATAAGAGAAGTTTGGAGGGAGCAATATCCCCAGAGTGTGGTGGTCACCACATAAATCTGAGAGGCACCAACTCATAAAAAATAAATCCTAATAAAAACTGAAATAAGGAGTTGATGTATCTAAATATGATAGTCTAGACCAAGGTTGTTACCTGTAAGAAAAAAGCTCATTAAGAAGACCACAGAGTGCTGTATTTACAGAGATAAAAATTTGATATGCTGAACAATGTAGTTATTATTAATAATCATAAAATAATTTGGGTTGGAAGGGGCATTTAAAGATCATCTAGTCCAACTTCCCTGCCATGTGCAGGGGCACCTCCCACTTGGTCAGGTTGCTCAAAGGTCCATTCAATTCCAGAGTTGGGGCATCTACCACCTCTCTGGGAAACCTGTGACAGAGTATTGCTGCCCTCATAGTGTGGTGGTGTTTGAAGGGGTTCTTGGATGAGGGAAGAGACTGTTGGCTCCATGTTTCAGAAGGCTTGGTTTATTATTTTATGATATATATAATATTAAAACTATACTAAAATAATAGAAAAAAGGATTTTATCAAAAGGCTAGCAAGAATAGAAAAGGAATGATTACAAAGGCTTGTGACTGACCAGGCAGTCCAAGCCAGCTGAATGTGATTGGCCATTAATTAGAAAC
The DNA here is from genome assembly GCF_027579445.1 of Ammospiza nelsoni. Taxonomy (NCBI): domain Eukaryota; kingdom Metazoa; phylum Chordata; class Aves; order Passeriformes; family Passerellidae; genus Ammospiza; species Ammospiza nelsoni. The sequence goes on along the minus strand of NC_080637.1, from coordinate 10,189,085 downwards.
AACGACATGAGCCCAATCACAGATGCACCTGTTGCATTCCACAGCAGCAGATAATCATTGTTTACATTTTGTTCCTGAGGCCTCTCAGCTTCTCAGGAGGAAAAATCCTAAGGAAAGGATTTTTCATAAAACACGTCTGTGACACTCATAGCAGATAATTCTTTCCTTATGTCCAATATAAATATACCCTCTTTCACTTTAAAACCATCATTACAGGCCCTGCTAAAAATCTGTCCTCATTTTTTCTTGTAAGCCCCCTTCAAGTACTGAAAGTCCATAGTGAGATCTGCCCAGACCCTTTTCTTCTCCAGGCTGAACAGTCCCAACTTAGCCTGTTTTCACAGGAGGTGTTCCAGCCCTTGATTTATTATTTTGTGATATATATTATATTAAAACTATATTTTAATAGTTTTAATGATCCCCTGTGGACATACATGTCTAACATGTATCTACCATGTCCATATCTTTCTTGTGCTGGTGGCCAGAGCTGGGTGCAGCTCTCTAGCTGGGTCTCACCAGAGCAGAGCAGAGCAGAGCAGAGCAGAGGAGCAGAATCCCCTCTCTCAGCTGTCCCCACTGCTTGTGATGCAGCCCAGGACATTTTTGGCCTTGTCTGAGTACACATGGCTGGCTCATGTCCAGCCCTCCATCCCCCAGGGCCCAAGCCCTTCTCCCCAGGGCTGCTCTCAATCCCTTCATCCCCCGGTGTTCATTGCCACTGGGAATTGCCCTGACCCACGTGCAGCACCTTGCATTTGGCCTTGTTGAACTTCTTGAGGTCAATTATCAGCTTTCATAGTGCCAAAAATAGCTGCCTAATTCCTGGAGCCTTTAGTTGCAGTGGAAGAAGGCAAAAGCTCCTTTAAATCAAGGTTCTAAGGCATAAGTTTCCAAGCTCTGCTCTTCCAGAGGGATGATATCACAATATCATAAATCAGAAGGAAAAAATGGCTTAAGTAGATACTCATTTAGTAAAATCTTTTGACAAAGATGCTTTGATTTATAACCATTAACATGTCCTCTCTTTCAGCTTTTGGTCTTCCCGTGGTTTTGGTTTTTGTTGTGTTACAAAATTATTGTGACCAAATATTTCTGCCTACAAGTTATTCTCAGCTATTGTTTATTTGGGTTCATGGACTAAACAAAATTTAAGGCAATTTTGGTTACCAGAGCTACCAGACTTGTTCCCAAACATACCACAAGGCCTGAGGTAAGAATTCAGCAGTGTCCAGCTGGCCACAGTTCAACCTTGGAAATATAATTTTTTTTTTTTGTATACAAGAGACAGATTTGACCTAAGAATGCCTGAGAAAGTGGTATAAAACCTCCAACAAAAAGCCCAGTCAGGAACTCAACCACATGTTAGAAAAAACCTGATTAAGTGAATGTTCATGGCTGCTTTCACCAGTACCTGTAGCTTTTGCCAATGAGTTTTCTGTTCAAACACTGGTTGTGTTAAGAAAGGCTTAATGATAGAAATTTATTAATTCTGTGACTTCAGAAAACCTGACCTGATGACAGCTCCCTTCCCAGAGGATGCAATTAGGTTATAACTATGGCAATGCTTGGCTTGTTTACTGGCTTACAATGGAGTTTCTGATAGCAGTAAACATATGGCAACACTTATATTGGTGCTAGTTGTGGCAAAAATAAAGCTGAACAGGGAAGAGAATATACCAGTGCCCATTTGAATGGTAGTAGACTTACTTTCTCTATGATTTCAGATTTTTTAATTGAAATTAAGGCAATTATTTCCCCCCTGTTTATGTGTCTCTTTACTGAGGAGGTTTTCTGGATTCAGAACTAAATGGCAAGTTACCACTTTTACCACTTCTATCTCCCTGTAGCTGGAGTTAGTCTTTCTATTGCCATGGAGAGCATAATCTCTGAATTTGGGTGCCTCACTGAGACACCTAAGGTACTCTTACACTAGTTGAGTAAAAAAGGCAGGGATTAGTCTGAGCAGTTTGCATATTGTTCAGCAAATATATCCTGGGACCACATATTGAACCATGAAGATCAAACAAATGGTGAACAGATAGTTACTGTATAAGCTCATCCATACTCTACATGTAATATTTTCTACAAGCTCTTGCCCACTGTTGTGATAAAGTGAACAAAATTTACTCTAAGGGAAATTTTTGGTGTAGAAGCCTTAGGGAGAGTCATGGGAAGATGGAGAAAACACACAATGGGGACTGAATTAAGGCTGCAGAAGCAGCTTTAGAATGCTTGACTCTGCAACCTTTGAACCCTAATAATGTTATTTTAATGCATACTATGTTTTATTTGTTTAATGCCTCAGAGTAGCTACATTTGGAATGAACTCCATCACCTCCACTGAAGGAAGCAGCTCAATAGGTCCTGACCCAGCATGGCCTGTTGTGATCAGCCTCTGTAAGGTCATGAGCATCAGCCTTAGCCCTGAGAGCTGATGACAGAGTGCAGAAAAATTCTGTCCTCAGTTCCATGAAAGCCTAATTGCTCACTTTGTCATGTTGATCTTGTAACATGTCTCCTGCTCCTACTGCTTCTCAGCAATTTTCTGCATAGAAATACCCTCTGTGCACTGTCACCATTCACTCTGTGACATGGTGAAACTACTGTACAGGCTGTTTCTGTTAGATTTCACTAGGGAATGTTGTTTCTCCCTGGAGCTGCTCCCATCAGCTTCATGCTATTTCTGTCTCTCAAGAAACAATTCTAAGCAGCACCCTTTCTACTGATATCAGTCCTTTCCCTCCTCCTTCTCACAGCTGGCAGTCATAGTTGACCATGTGCCAGATTAAAATTTGAGAGGGTTACTATCCAAAGAGTTTGATATATTCTGGTGCTTCAGGAGCCTTTCACTGTAATGTCATCCTATACTTCAGCAATGCATTGCCCAGCTCCTGAGCTCCCCAAATCCAGTGTGCCCAGAATCCTGGAGCAATGCACTTGTGTCAGGGCAGCTCTGTAAATTACCATATCAGTCTGCAGCATGCTGCTGTGACTCTGTGATCTTGGGTGTCCTGGTGAGCACTGCAAGGCTTTAATGAGCTCTGTGGGCCATTTTTCGTAGCCCTGTGGGACATTTGCTTGGATGCAGCAAGCATCCAAGGGTGGGGTGATGGGGAGGACAACACAAAAATCTTCTCTGTGCCTTGGATTGTCCTAAACTCTGAATCTAAACTCTAAGTCTGAACGTAAAGAGCATCATTTGACTTTGTGATCTTCTCACTATTGTTTTCAAGGGCATTTTACCTAATTAGAAAAGTGCACCCAAATTATGTCCACATCACTGGCATCATATGTTACCCTCAATTGTTCCATGGAAAAGAAACATCATTAAACATAAACTCAGCTCACAAATGCTATCCTGTCACCAGTTATTTCATGCAATGTTACCTTCCTTTCCTCCCTGTTTACCTAATGACTTGGTGTTGTTATTCATACTGTTTCTGTGCTATTTGGCTTACCCACCATATGTTCACTCACTTTAGATCTTGTGATAATGATCTTTTGTGTTACATACACTTCCATGTATTAATTATTGCTGAGATTCAGATGTTTGGGCTTCAGAAATAGCAAGGTGTTTTCTATGTATTTTTTAACATTCAGAAATACAGGCTTCTTTTGCAAAAGTAGGTTAAAAAAAGTTTAAATTTTAAATAATCTTTAAATTAGCGTAGAACAATGGCAGAAATAAGGATGTTGAAAAAAATTTATTTGACAAACAGTTTCCATTTCTACAAGTTTTCTTTTATAGTTCTGACTGTTAAATGGGATTTATATAATATTAAGGATATCCAAGTAGATGGATTGCAGAACCTGGAACAGGAGGAAAACATCTAGGCAGATGGAAGAGGATGTCTAGAGAGCTGCACATACTTAATGCTGAAAAGTAACTTCACTCCTTGCTGATACCTGCTGCCATAATTCCTGTGTATCATGTACTGTGTTATGCTGGTATGTTAGGAATTGTAAGCCAGCTGTCTGATATAAGAGTCACAGTGGGTTTTGTTGGCTGGAAATTCATAATTAATGATTTTCATGGGTTTTTGTGTTCTGCATTGGTCTATTTTGCAGTATAGAGTGCCAAAAATGAAGATTTTAGCTGTATAAAAAATGAATTAATTAATTCACTTGTAGACAACACAGGAAAGCTTTGTTTTTTCACAAAAAACCCCATAAACCCTGAACTTTAGTGGAACAAGACATCAGAGATGAAAGTCATAGAAAGCCATCCCCTTCCAAACTTTCTGGTGGAGCAGGGATGTTGCTTTGGCTAATCACACATTTCTGAAGGATTTGATTTGTATTGCTAATTTTGGTTCCTTCTGATATTACTTGAGAGTTTTAAACTGCTCTGCAGCAGTTATCAGAACTGGATAATCCCTGATGGGGTGTGACGATGTTCACAGGGATCCGAGGATGAGGGAAGAGACGAGAATGTTGACTCCATGTTTCAGAAGACCTGATTTATTATTTTATTATATATATTACATTAAAAATATACTAAAAGAATAGAAGAAAAGGTTTCATCAGAAGGCTGGCTAAGCTAAGAATAGAAAGGAATGATCACAAAGGTTTGTGGCTTGGACAGAGAGCCCGAGCCAGGTGGGCTATGGTTGGCCATTGATTCCAAACATCCACATGATACAACTCACAGATGCACCTGTTGCATTCCACAGCAGCAGATAATCAATGTTTACATTTTGTTCCTGAGGCCTCTCAGCTTCTCGGGAGGAAAAATCCTAAAGAAAGGATTTTTCATAAAAAGATGTCTGCGACAATGGGGAACTTTCCTTCACTGACCCAGCATTAAACGAGTTGCCTTTTGTACACAAGACTACACCACAATATATGCATTAATACCTTTACGTTGAAAACAGTACCCACAAAACATAAAAGAATCAAAACAAGGACCACAGGGAATGGCGAGAAGTTTAGGCTGGATATCAGGAAAGGGTTTTTCAACCAGTTGTTGTTTGGGCACTGAAACATAAACAAAAGCTCCCTGGAATGTGCTCAGAGCACCAAGCCTGACACAGTTCGGAAGCATTTGGACAATCCCAGGCACAGGGTGGGGTTCTTGGGGATGGAGCTGTGCAGGCCCAGGAGCTGGACAGGATGGTCCTTGTAGATCCCTTACAACTCAGCCTATTCTGTGATTCTGTGACTAACTGAGCAACCAAACCACCTGCCTCTGTTCTGTCAACAGAAAAAGTTTAGAGAAGAAAGAATCTACCAGTCAAATGCACATTTAATCACAAAATGGTTTAGGTTATTTAGCTTTGATCCACCAGCCGTGCTGAGAAACATTGGAATATATTTTTATTACACCCAACTGAAAAAAAATATTTCTTTACAAAAAAAATCGTATAAAACAATGGAACATTAAAGTTTCAACTTCTGTTTTATTTCAAAGTAAAGTTAAACTTGGAAAAGGAACTCTATTAATTTTGTGCATGTTGAATAGAAAATATTTTAAAAATTAGCAGGGTGAATTTACATATCAGGGCTGAAGACATATTTTCCATGCAGACACATATCAATAATTGGCATATCTGAACGTGTAATTTTTGAGAATTAGGTATTTATTGATTTTTTTAAATTCAGGTCTCTTATAGCATAAATTTTACATGGGCAGGAATTTAAAGTACCTTTGAAAATGTGAGAGTAACAAGAAGGAATTTTCTTTTAAGAGGAGTAAAAGATTTAATTTCTTTTTAATCTTCAAATGAGAAAAAAAAAATAAAAATCAACTTTAGTGTTTCTACTTGCAAGGATTCCATATCCATCTAGTTTTTTAGTCACGGCCCGTAAGCTGTGCATTTACATTATTGTTACAGCTGAATCAATACATTTCTGCGTATAATATGATTACACATAAGTTGTAATCCAAATGTTTAAACTGTTGTTCTAAATTTAAACGTTCTCAATGCTTAGAACTTGTGTGTTTCACCTGTCTGATTTTATAATTTTCAGTTTGGCTCCTTGCAAGAGAGGGAAGTGCCGACTTTTCCAGGAGATGAGAGAAGGAACTTCAGAGCCCAGAAAACCCAGAATGGAACTTTCAGAGCCCAGTATCTCTGAAAGAGAAGGGGAGAACAGTCAATATTATTGAGGTGTCTGACAGCAATCCCCATCCAGATCTTTGCAGAACATTTTTCAACTGTAGCTGGGAAAATGCTCCATGTGCTTCATGCTTAACAGGTGTGAGAGTCTGCAGGAGAGTAATGCTTCAGTGTTGAACTGGACCCTGGGTTTTCCATTTTTATCAATAAAAGCAATCTGTTGGAGAGATGGAGGCTCTGTAGGGCTGTGTTTTGTACCTCCAAACCAGCTCACATGTGGTGTATTTTGAGAGCCAGCAAAGCCTGGACTGAAAAGACATGTAAAATGGAAAGACATGTAAATTGGCCTTGCGAAAATGACTTTATCATTGAAATATATGCATATCTGAGCACAGTCATTTTCAGAAAAAAATGGTGGTTTGGATACTGGAGGTTCTAGTATTTGTAGAGTTTTTTCAATAATGGTTTTGGAACAAACTTCAGAAATAATTCTTTCTTCCATAAAACCTACAGGAGAGTTTCCCAGTCTCCCAGTTTTCCCATACAGGGAATTGGAAGGAGAAGACCCTCTACTGAGGTATGATAACCAAGACACCTTTAAACATGAAAGTTCCTAAAACAAGTATTAATGTGAATAACATTTTACAGATATTTCAAATCAAGGATGACATATTTTTTCTTTTGTGCTATTGATATAATTTTTCATTTTTTTTCACTTCTTCATTAACTAACTTAGAGAGGTGTTGAAAGCTTTTTATAAAAGAGATGTACATCATATCACTTGGATGACAATGCTGAATTTCTTCCAGGATTTAATATAATGGCTGAATTTGGCACTCTGTTCGTTATCTGAATAGATAACAAGGCTGCCCCTCAGCCATCACAGATCTTGCATATTTGAAAATGTTGATGCTTGAAAGATATCTCAGAATATCTATAATGAGTAAAAAGCCTGATTGAAGAAGTGGGTGGTGTCCTATTCACTGAGGTGTTACAGGCACATAATCAATAGGCCATGGAGGAAGGAGATCATTTTTATTTCCTAAATTGTCTAGTTCATTTATATGTGAAACAGACATTCATTAGCATTTAAATGCTTTTTTGACATTTAAGACACTCCCCTATTTTTATGAGATTTTGACACAGTTTCATTGAATATATTTTTATAACTTGATTTAGAAAATTATTTTAACAATTTCTGCAGATTCTGTCAGCCGTGGGTGAACTGTCAAGAGGCTTGCTTTTATTTAAATTGTCAAATGTACACATTTGCAAGGAGCTTAAGCCCTGATTTGGGCCTGAACAAGGCATTTGCTGTCACATTTTTTGAGGTAGTTAAGGAACCCTCTGGAGAAGGTGGTCTAAAACGTTCCCTAATAGTGGCTGCTGCAAACAACATCCAATACCAAGTAGGGAAGAAGGGTAAAAAAATAATTAAATGTGGAAGGAACTATAATACTGTGTCTGTCTTAGAGGCTGGAAGCTGAAGGGAGGGTTTCAGCTCCCCAGAGGTCAGGAGGGGGAGCCTGCAGTAGGCTACTTGAAGGTTAAAACTTTTATTTCTAGATATTCCACTCTTTATGCAGAATTAAATTTTACTGAGAGACATGTCACCAACAACAGAAAGCAAGTAAAATCATGGAAAGGAACATGACAAGTTGAATCTTTTAATCTAGATTGAATCTTATATTTTGGCTCTGATCTCAATTTGAAAATAATGTTCTTCAACGAAAGAGCTTCTGTGGGTGTCAGACTAGTACCTGTGTCGTAGACATCTTTTATGATAAATCCTTTCTGTAGGATTTTTCCTCCTGAGAAGCTGAGAGGCCTCAGGAACAAAATGCAAACAATGGTTATCTGCTGCTGTGGAATGCAACAGGTGGATGTTTAATTGGCCCATGTTGGTTGTTTCTAATTAATGGCCAATCACAGTCAGCTGGCTCGGACAGAGAGTCCGAGACAGAGCCTTTGTTATCATTCCTTTCTATTCTATTCTTAGCCAGCCTTCTGAGGAAATCCTCTCTTCCATTCTTTTAGTATAGTTTTAATGTAATATATAATCATAAAATAATAAATCAGCCTTCTGAAACATGGAGTCAGATCCTCATCTCTTCCCTCAAACCTGAGACCCCTGCGAACACCCTCACAGTACCTGAGCAGAATTGTTGTGCCAGGTACAGTTTACATCTGGGTTCCTAAGGAGTGAGAAATGTCCAACTATTTTAATGGTGATCTGCTACTCCTTCATTTTATTTCAGCCTGCTAAATTACAGACCTCCGACAAGCATGAGTATCTACTTGAATCTCTATTTGCACACACCTGAAGGCCTCTGCCAGGGCTGGCCCAGGACACCCAGTGCTTGGTTTACAAGGCTCTGTTATTGCTTTTCCATGTTAGGATCAGCTTCCTTTTTTTGCAGGGGAAGCAAAAATATGTAAGGAGAACACAATCCTTTGTTTTAGAAGGACAAAGGAAACAACTATGGAATAATAGACCTTGAAATACATTGGCTGCAGCATCTCTTGAGAGCGACTTCAGCATGTTTCCTTTAATCAGCAAACCACTTCTCCCCCTCTGCCTCACCACAGCTGTATGAATGAAAGGATTCTTTTTTTTCCTAGAAGTTCTGAAAATGACAAAAAAAAAAAAAAAGAGAGAAGAAAAAAAGCACCTTTTGAGGCAAGCCAAGATTTATTTTAGCTTCTCAGTGATTTAAGAGGTTTTTTGTAAAAAGCCACTTTGGCTTAAACAAAACATTGCTTTTGACAGGGAATAAACCTTTTTTTTTTTCCAGAAGAGAAGGCTTGAAAACAAAAATATAATAATGAAAAGCATTTTTAATATTAAAAAAAAGAAAAACCATTAATTGCTTTTGTTTATTTCAAATCTCAGATTAGATTTCTAATCTCATTACTTTTTTTCAAGTATATTTTAATGAAGTTAATTTGTGAAATCAGTTAACCTTTTAGAAATATTTTTATGTTCCCACAACTGCAGTTTTCTTTAAAAGCAATCCATTTATCAGCCACAGGTTCCTTTTGCTCCTCCTCCACTCACTTGTACTTCTATAGGCACTTTTTCTAACTGATCCAGTGACTGAAAGTATCTGCTCAAGAAAGCCCCCTCTTCACCCTCTTTTTTTTTTTTTTTCTTTGTTAAAGGAAAAAAAAACCCACCCAAAATCCTTTTGTTTTCAGTACTTCAAAGAAAATCATGAAGTCTCTGTTCTAGAAAAATAGATAATTTTTGGTCCATCTTCTGACCTTTTGCCTCCAGTAACTGACAGTTTTTTGATACTGAAGTTCCTGCAGCATCTTGGTGGATTTCTGCACATGACCCTCCCTTCTTCACAGCATTCCAGCAGCTCAGCCTACTGAGCTGAGTGGGATTATCAAAGTGGGCAGCTGAATTCTCTTAACTCATTTTAAATTCCCAGCATAAGAGCCCAAATATAATGTAGGACAGTGTAAAACAGCATAAAACATTTCTATTTTTAAGGGATTTTAAATGAAATCCTAAAAAATTAGAGATAAATTAATTAGAGGGCTGATTCATTCTTGATTCTCCATAAACAATGGCTACCCACCCATACTTGTTTCCAAGCCCATATACTAGGATTTGCTTCTGTCTGAGGTTTAAATACACCCTGCCTTGCCCATTTTCTTCAGGTGTAGATCTGTGAAAGCCAGCATAGGCTTTTCTATCATCCTTATTAGTCTTGTATGAAGCAGCTGCTGCCTCTTTCTGAGCAGCAAGCAGGTTGCCAGACAGCCTGAGGGGCTACCATCTGACACCCATATTTTGTTCTCAATAGGTCTGTGACTCATGCTTTCAGGGGAATACAGTAGTAGGTAGGGTTTGTCTCCTTTTGTGCTGATGATAGATGCAGGTTCATTTCCTACTGCAACTGGACAGCCAGTGCAGTTATATTTCTTTTTTTAAACAGCTCACCCTCAAAAAAAAGCATTTTGTGGATCTGTTTCATTTATTGGTATTGCATATTCATGAAACATTGCAGAAATAACACTTCTGTTTAGTACCTTAAAATGAAAACAAATACAGCTAGATTAATTTGGGAATAAGAAAAAAACTGACATGAATGATCTTCCTGGTTAAGATCCTCGGTGATTTTTAACATGCTAAGACCCTGCTGGCTGAGGAGAAAAGGACATTATTATTATTTGCATTGTAGTTGTTTCCATGTGCCCCAATGTGAATGGACTAAACCTGGGGTGGATGCTGTGGGTTTGTTGGTTTTCCAGACAGCTTTCAGCTGTGGCAGAAAAAGCAGGGTGAGAAGCAGGTGAGAAATGTGAAGAGATGTGCCAAGGGGCAGTCAGCAAAGCCAAGGATAAACACCCGGCTTTTGATTCCTCTGCCTCATGTTCACTGCCTGGGAAAAATTTTCAACAAAAAGGATGGAAAATAAAAATGCTGACAAACCTAAGGAAAAGGTAGTTGAATTCTGTAGAGAAACCACCAAAATCAAAGCTGTTAGAATTGTAAAGGATTTTTTTATCAGTTCCTAGTTTTGTGCGAGCTCCTAAGTTATTGTCATTACTTCAGATCCATCTAATTTATTCTTCTCAGAAATAATTGTTAATTTTAGGAAAATAAAATTCACGCCCTTCTCTACTGAATTTTTTCACCTCTGACTAAATTCTTTTGTTTGTTTTCATTTACTCCCTATGTACTTCATCTGTTCTCTGGCCTGGAACCTTTGTTGTCTGGATTATATCATCTATGTATTGCTCTAAATTAGCATAAGCAGTGTATGCAATGTAAATTTCACTGATTAATTGCTTCTAAACAGTCCTTTTTGGCTAATGAGATATGCACATTGAAAAAGAAACCAAGAATTAGTTTTGACTTTCAATGTACCCAACTCTGTTCATGTGACTGAACTGCTGAGAGTTGTACTCAGCTGTGGGATTGCACATTCACCACTGATATACTGAAAATGAAGCAATAAAGCAGCCTCTGCAGTGCATCCCTGCTCTAAATTAGTTCAAGAGAACAAAAACATCATAAACAAATCACTGTGAATAATAAGGTACTTCAAAGCATTGACAGGTTCATTTGATTTTTTTTTTAAACTGTGTTAATTAGAAAACATGAGGAAAGCTAATGATGGCTGCTATTTTAATACAAGCTCCCAGTCCCACGTCCACCTTGCCTCTGAATGTCTCCCACTCTCCCACTGCGTCAGAAGAATGAGTGGGTTTATTCAGTGTGCTACTGTAGAAAAATACCCATTTTCTTCTTTTCTCCACTTGCCAGCTGTACATTTGCACGAGTAGCTCTGAGCTTTGGTGAGGCAGACATTTAGAATACAGACACTTCACTACCCTTCTCATCATATTCCTTGAGCAGGCAACAACTCTCAGCCCTTTTTTTCAACTTGTGGTTAATAAAAATGATTAAAAATATTCAGGGCCTCTTTCTTAACCTTCTCAGCTTTAATTTCCAACATCCTCCTTCCCTCCAGACAATGATTTTTAAGGTGAAATGGGTATAGCATCATGTAAAGCATCAGAGTTTTAAAAGCTGAATGCATAGCTTTCAGCTATGAAGAACTGAATTCTTGGTATGTTGTGATTGAAGCTTTCATTTCTTTTTCAGTCCAGCCAAACATAACCTAATATCAATATTAGATAACTCTCTTTGTGATTTTCTAGAGAATACTTTTATGCTCAGTGTTCATTGAACTCTGTCCAGTAGCTGCATAAATATTTAAATTATTAGGATCCTGGGTATGCTTATAGGATAGGAAGTGCAATGAGATTTCTGATAGTCTCTGCTTAGGGAAAGAGGATTAAAGGTCCTCCACTGGGACTATTTCCTAAGAGAATGAAGCTTTCCTTATTACAAGCTCAAAGAGCTGGTAAACCAAAAAATAGCTATGGGCTATTAGCTGACAATCATCTTTCTCTGTCCACAAGTGAAGTATAAACTATTCCAATTCAAAGATAATGGAGAATTCCATTGATTTTAGTAAAATTTACATGCATCTCAGGACAGCTGGATCTCCAGTAAGCAGCACTGAAAGAAACTCTAAAACTGGGAGAAGGCAGGATCAAAGTTTTAAAGAGTGAGGTATAAAAGCATGTGTGTACAGAAGTGTAAGTGGTGCAGGAATCAAAGGTTTGACCCCAAATTCCTCAATACCTAAATGATATTTATGATAACCTATCAATGTGCCCTCAGCATCACAAGTCTGCTTACAGTACTGCATCTAAAAAGGGAAAAATAACCACATCTTATTATTTAGATCTCTGCCACAAATGGATTGCATAAAAATAAATAAAACTGCACTACACTCTTCAGGTATTCTTTCCCAATATTTACTTCCCCTCCATCCTTCAAACTATAGCTGATGTAAAATTGCTGCGGCAAAAACTCAGGATATGACCTCACATGAGCTTTTTTGGATTTCTTTCTTGCTATTTAATGTCTGAAATCAATCTTTCATAGTGCAGCAAATACAGGAAGGCCCAATGAGTCCAGTTTTCATAATCCTGAGCATTTTCTCTGTGCTGTAGATGAAAACACTGGGAGTCTGTAACGTATGGTGCTTGACTGGTGGTTTCTGAGAGAATGCTTCATACGTTATTAAACTCTTCATAACATTTATAGTAGTTCAGCTGCTGAAAGAAAATAAGTCTTGTAACGCCCTGCAAATGAGTAAAAATGAAAACTGAAAAGGAAAAAGCAGCAGCTGTGAACTGTGGTTGCTGTGTGGCTGGGAACTCCCTGAAGTATGACATGCAGACATGCCAGAAAAGGCTCCTGCTCTTCTGGATGGTTGATGTGTAGTCTGCATTGGGAAAGAGCAAGGCAGGGATCTGAGCTGAGATTTATCTTGTTGTGTGTCCAACTAAAACACAGTGTATGAACAGCTTCTGATTAAGCAGCAAAATTTTTCATGGGACCATTCTGTAGTTGTGGAGAAGTACTTGATGCATGTCCTAGCAGCCACTTAGTTGTACTTACAGCTAGCTTGCATAAGATATAAGATACCTCCCTCAACTCCCCATTGTAATCAGAAGAATGAAATTATGAGATTCTAAAACTTCTAATAATTTCCATCCATCTTAGCTGTACACAAACAGAGGCTTTATTAAGCTAATAGGGTAGGGCTAAAAACCTAAAGCCACCTGGCAGGAGTGTATGGCTGTCACTGCTCAGCTCAGCGCTTGGTGCTATAAACTGAGAGATTAACATATCAGAGAGAAAAAAAAAACAGTTAATGCAAATGTCCTTACAGCTCAAGTGGCAGCAACTGCAGATTAGTGCCTTTTTCTTCAGGAGTAGAGGGAGCTTCTGAATATACACACTGGCATATAAATACATTCATTACATTGTTATAATGACATTCTGTGACAGTTTGTTTGTCTGGAAGTGCAGAACAGAGTATTTTAAATGCTCATTAAAGAGGAGATGTGACAGCTCTACCTCCAGCCTGGTAGTTAGAGCCCTGTTCTTGCACTGAAGCCTTGTTTTGAGCAAACTAGATGGACAATGATTACGGAATTCTGAGACAGGTTCCCTAAGCAGCCTTCATCAGGCCATGCAGCAGAGCAAAACAGGTCTGTTTGAAATACTCCTAGGTATAAAATACAAAAAATATTCACTGACAAAAGGCAAAAGAGAATGACCCTGTGAGTTTTTCTTTGAATTCAATCATGAGAAAATATTTTTTCTGGAGTTCCATCCCCATCACCAATTGATAGAGCTACAGCTGCAACTACCCACCCTGAGTCCTTGCTCAGGTACACAGAGACTGGGAATTTCACTATCCTCATTCAGACAAAGGAAATAACCTTTAATTTCTGCAATTAATAAATTAACTATGGTCTTTTCCAATAAAAATAGAATGCTTCCTCACCATCTTTCTTATTTCCTTTCAAAATACTCAACCCAAAACCTTTTAAATTCAATCAAAGGAAATGTGTAACTTGTAAAACCTGTGATTTTCTATTTTTTTTTTTTTTTTTTTTTTTAATGAGAAGACTGTTCTCTATTTCTCTCTGAAATCTCAGGTCAGACTGGACTTAAGTTCTTCTGATTTCTCTTAGTCAAATGGGATTTGGAGTAAAGTGATCTGTTTTTCAAGACCTATCTTGGATCTTGTAATTTGGGAGAACGTGGTGGAGACTATTGTAAATTTGCCACGACAATTATAATCAATAAAATCAACAAAATGACTGCAGCAATCCCCTGCAGTGGGAGCAACTTCAGTTTGATGGGAGCAGATCTGGAGGGATTTTTTTTGACTCAGAAATGAGGGTGCTGTGAAGGCTCTGGTGAATGCATACAGAAATCTCAAGTTCCTGTTCATGAGACTTGACTGTCTGGACAGAGCCACTCTTTGCTCTGTTTTCTTCTGTCAATATTTGAAATTATCTGTTTATCCCTTCGGTGTGTAATGGGGCTTTGTGTGTCCTGTGTTTGGTTCTTTGGTTTGCTTGATTGTGGGCAGGATGGGTGCATGGACACCTATAGTTTGTGGAACAAGTGCACTCATGCTCAGTAAGATCTCTGCTCGGTGAATGGGCTTCTTGATTGCTGGATTTATTGTTTCATGGCTGGACACAATACTTTGTTTTGGGGATCTACCAATCCCAACTTCCCTTTGAAGGAAAGGAAAGGAAAGCAGCAGCACTTGTAGCTACTCTGATTCTCCAGGGAGTCCGTGCTGTCAGATATGGTTTAAGGAAGTTCTTTCTGCTCCCTTCGTTTGTTCCCAGATACATAAAAAAGATTAAGGAGTTCTAAATTTGTCTTAGGATAAGGTCCAAAGGAGAACTGTTCAACATAAACTCCAATATCAACCAGCATAACTCTTCCTCTGAAGAAATTGATGTCCATAAAGGCACAACAGAAGTATGTTTCCTCCTTTTTGAGGGATCTCAGGGAGAGACTCAGTTGATCTAATGGTAACCTGTGTCTAAATCTTTCTCCAGTAGCTGCAGAAGTTTTTTGCAGACAGAATTGTTGAAAAAAAAATTTATTCTTTATAAAAAATTAAAAATTAAAGTTTTGGTTAAAGCTTTAACCAAAAGATCCTTTTTTAAAGCTTTTTGAAAAAGGGGTTTGTGAGGTTTTTTTTTTCTTGGTCTGCTGGTTTCGAGTATTTCGGGGGTGGTTTTTTTTGATTGTCTGTGATAGAATTATATTCACTGTATGAACATACCTCTTTTTATCCTGTTGTAAAGATGACAAAACATTTACCTCCCAAGCCAGGCTAGTTGAAATGGGAGGTCATTCTCACCAGAACACAGTAAATAACTATGCAAAACAGAACTCCAAAGCCTCTAGAGTTGCAACTGGACACGAAGCTTTTTTAGAGGAGATGTTTCACCCACTCTAGACCTTACAGTTATTTTCTGCTTCTCTCTGCCTTATATTCTGCAGGCAATTAATCTACAGCCGTAGAACTAAAAGGTGAACAAAAGCAGATGCTTTCCTTTCTTACCACCCAGCTTGGCCAAGACACAGAGGTTTCCTTGTGCATGCAGTAGGTCCACTTTTATACATACCTGGCTCTTATGGGTAATATTCTAAGGTAATACTATTCCTATGTTGAAGTGTAGGCTTCATTAGGTATTATCATACTGAGAAAAAAAAAAGTTTAATTAAATGCAGACAAATTCGTTGTCCTTCTGAACCAGCATCCATTTGGGCAACGTTTTGAAATATCTGCTGGTAGGTACCCCCCTAACACAGCCATCTGTGTATACCCTGCAAGCATTAATCAAGACTGAAATTTGTCTCCCTAAGATATAGGATCCCGGAGCTGTCTGCAACATTTTTGACACCTTCACCCTAATTTCATTTGCCTGTTATAATTTTTTGAACCAATATTTTCTTTTCTTTCTCTACCCCAATAAGCGACCTTGAGTCCCTGTTCAAGATTTCTTTAATTAATCTGGGATTGAAAAAGCAATGTCTGCTCTAGTCTGCTCACAGACTGAACTCACAAAATGCTAAATCAGAAGTGGACTCATTAGCATTCAGAACCACCACAGATGAACAAAGGAGGAACATTACAGAAAATAAAAGGAAAGGTATTAAAAGAAGGGCATTGCAGGGAGAAGAACATAATTTCTTAAGTGGGCTGGATAGAAGGGGTAGGCGAAGGAGGCCACTCTGTATCAGAACATCTTTTCAGTGGTCTGTCATTTGGCAGGTAGAATGAGATTGCCTGTAAAAACTTTTCATTTTAGCTTGAATGCAAGGACATATTGAGAAGAATATTTAAACAGAATGAAAAGCATACACTAAAGTGCACATAGCCAATGCCATCATCTTAATGGACAAACAGTGAACTGGTAGATTTTTCTCCATAACATGGTCAATGTTTTGAATATTTTTTCCCTAATGGTATATGTCTCCTTCTTCCTTAACTTAACAGTTTAGCAATCTTTCACTCCAGTAACTTGCTATAGCAGTCCTCATCATTTATATAGTTAGGTAGCTCTACTTATTATAGCACCTGTGGTGTTCCAAGAAATGTCTGGGACCATAAAAGGAGCTTTGATTTTGGTTACTTGCCTGGTAGAGAAAGAAGTGTGAAAAGTGAATCGACAAAGTTCATACCTCATGATATGAAATGAGTAATTAGATTAATGACTAAAGGCTCATTACTGTTGTTTAGTCTGAAGAACATTGCAGGAGTACATTGTACACAAAGTATTCTGCTCCAGCTAAGTCAGGGATTGGAATCATTTTAAAAATAAACCAGCCTAGTTGCTAAGATATTCATCAAGGAGATGACAGGAAGCCTGAATTCCAGATTCCTGCTCTCAGAATTATTTTTACTTTTACCAGGGACTGCCTAATATAAAATGTATAAACAGAGATGGGAACATTACCCAGAGTTCAGGACTCTCCTGCTGACCTCAGGAGAGGCTACATTAGGCCATCTGTGCAGAGTGGGATTTTTCTTCCCTTCTCATACTTCCTTTTTTTTTTTTTTTTCTTTTTTTGGTTGTTGTTGCTTCCATTCTGTTCCCATGAATCCTTTGTTAGTCAGTAGGTCGAATTTCAGCAGGAGGGGTGGAAGGGGAGGCACTGGAGCCATATGGTACCTAAGGTATCTTGAGGGATGCAAATTACATGAATTTGAATCTCTTAAGCTGAAGATAGATGGGAGTGTAAGGCACTAACAGATAATACCCAATAGACATTGTTGGCAACACTGCTTCATCTTCCTCCAGTTGGAATGAAGGTGTCTCTGTCTGCTGCAACTTTTACTTTAACATTTTAATTAAAACAACTGTGATAAAGCAAACAGGCCAGATCCTATTCTGTCAACCTTTTCGAAAGTAACACAACAGGATGTGTGTCTACATGGCAGAATTCTCTTCCCTTCCTTGATCAAGGCAATTTCTTCCATGCTACTTTGTAGGAATACTGTAAGGTTATGGCATTGACTGCACCACTCCTCAACAGCGTGGGGTTTTAGGAGTCCACAGCTATGGCTCCTTGCACATTTGTGGCCTCTTGCTATTGCTTTACTTGTAAAGATGTCCCATCAAGGTGGGTTTTGATGGGATCTCCTTCCCTTGCTGTTCATGACACAGCTCTGGTAATGTATTGGTGAGCATGAAGGAGCTAATGAAACCATTGAGGCAAATGCAAACGGTCAGGTTAGTCTCTTTGTGTATCAGATTTTTCAAAACTCTACCTAAAATAATATTCTTGAAATTAATCATTGTGGCTATTTTTTTCCTTTATTTATTTCCAAAGTTTTCTAATTTTTTCAGGAAAATAAATAAGGAAAGATTTAGTCTAGACTTGGATATGCATATATATTTAATTTTAATGGTTTTTTACTGGGGATAAATCTCTCAGGGTGGATGTTTTCTTTAATCCCAGAGGAAAAGCCTCAAGCTACATTTTGCAGTTTGTCTCCTGGGGTCAATTATGTAAAGGCCATCAACCCTTTGTTTCAGAGGCTAAAATTACCAGTTGCCAAACTTGCTCACATGTTCAAAGGAGGCTCTGCACATGTGCTTGTGTTAATTTTCAGCTCTCATCAGCACCCTAATTCAAAGAAGAGCTGTCTGAGTCATGGTTAAAGCCTATATTCACTCACCCTTTGTATGCAGCAGATTGGCTTTACAAATCTGTAGCCAGCATTTTAAGTCTCCTCAGTGAGCAAAGCACATGATATCCATTAATAATTGTCTGTGGTGGTCTGATGGACTCCAAAAGGGTGTAGGAAAAGGGAGTTTGAGAGAAAAAGTCTCAGCAGAGTTCTGTACTTATTCAGTCTCCTTGGAGTAAATGTAGCTGTCATCATCTCTCCTGTAAAAAATAAGCATTAAAAAACCAGCTGGCAATTATTTCTCAGGACCATATTTATAGCACAAGGGGATTTTATTTCTAAAGCGCTGTTATTCTTTACTAAAAACATTTTGTATTGTTTGTGTATTAACTTCTGAAAAATCATAGGAAAGTGCCATAATTGCTAATTAAAAAACAGTTAAAGAGACGTTAATGAAACCCCTACACTGGTCTTTTATGCAAAGAATTGATGAGATCCTGAGCAGACACAATCCTCTGACAGATTCATTAGCTGGTCTGTAACATGTACAATTCAGTTAATGAGCAGAGCATACCTGCCATTTATCCAGATATATCAAGTGATATTTACTCATTTGGGAAAAAAAGACTGATTATTAAATATAGTTATATGAATGGAAAAAGTTATAAATTTTCAGTGGAGATGACAGTTAAACATTCTGTTCGTTCCAGACTTAGTTTGGCACTTAAAATGTATGCATGTGCCAGGGAAATTAAACTGTAGAAAAGGAGATTTCATATCTAGAAAACTTTTTTTTCCATTTTACCCTTTTTATCTTTTGCACTTTTGACCAAATGGAAATGTAACACTTCATTTCAGAAAAACTCTTCCACTTTTCATAATATAATTATTTTTAGGGAAATAATTATTCATTGGAGCAAAGACTGAGAATGTCAGGGTCGCTACCTTGGAGGCCTCGATCCAGTGAGTAGATAATTATGCACATAAACCCAGATTCAAAGCAGCACACCTCCAGACCAGTACTCATAGGACTCTTCAAGCAGACAGAAATCAAATCAAGAATTTGCTCCTGATCTCCCTGGTATTACTTGTTTGCTAAGCTGCTATTCAGAACAAATCTCATGTTGCTATCATTTTGTTATCTGTTGTACAAGTTGAGCTATGGATCATTTGAGGTTTTTTCTCATTATGTGCTGACTGAGAGAGATCTAATTTATGAAATCTGCTATATTTTCAATACAGCTCT
Source organism: Ammospiza nelsoni (assembly GCF_027579445.1). Classification (NCBI taxonomy): domain Eukaryota; kingdom Metazoa; phylum Chordata; class Aves; order Passeriformes; family Passerellidae; genus Ammospiza; species Ammospiza nelsoni. The sequence continues at coordinate 10,169,724 of NC_080637.1, read as the reverse complement.
TTGGACTGTCAGTATGATCAGTGCATGGCCAAAGGCAGAAATATAGTTCCCCAAAAGGGTTTTTAATTTTCTTCAATGTACTGCTGAATGTTTGGGGTAAACATTCAGTTGTAAGGGTGAGTCTTACAACTTTCCCACCTCATATCAGCAATTATCTCATCATATTAGCTCATTGTCTGGTTCCATTGAGCTAGGCCCCCCATTTCATTTTAAAATTCTGGTGGGACTAGGGGTACCCAAAGATGTTGGCACTGCAGTAAATAGCATTCATGAATAACAAAAAATTGAAGGCATTAAGTGAAATTCAGTCCAAAAGAGCAGCTATACTGACATGGACCCTGGCACCAATTTCATAGTGACACCCAGCCATACCCATGCAGAAATTAATAGAGTATTAAATAAAGTCAGCTGATATAGCTTCATACATGTTGCTTCAGTTTCACCAGGTATCTATTGGTTTAGACAATGCCTCATCTTCTCTCATCCTACTGAGCATTAAATCTGAGATGTTGTGCAGGAAGTCTCTATAACTGAGGAAAATGCAATTATCTGTGTTTCTACTTGAAGTCACTGTAACACTGTAACACATATATGCACTCTTTTTTCTTTTTCTTTTTCTTTTTCTTTTTAAGTTTGATGAAATGGTGTCTGAACAATTCAAAACTCAGCACAGATCAAGGGAAGCAGCATGGCTAAAAATATTACAAGTCCTGGAAACACATACATTTGACAATGTGAGGTGTGACTTCAAAGTCCATCTGGTGAATCGGCTCTGGTCTAAGGGTTATTCAACCTTTTTAGTTCTTTTCCTTAGTACTAACTAGAAGTTAGTAAAACTTGAAGTTAGTAAAAAGTGCAGAAAATTCATTGCCAATATTTGGGGCTTAATGGATGTGTTCAAGGTTTTGCCCACAGGTTCTTGTTGCTGACAGACATGGGTAAGATTTTCAACAGCAGCTGCTAATTGGAAATGCTGTAGATTTTGGTGTGACTGTTTAATATATAGAATTATAGAGTTCTTTGGATGGAAAGAGACCTTAAAGATAAATTTTAATCCCCCTGTCATGGGCAGGGACATTTTTTACTAGACCAGGTTGCTCAAAGCCCCATGCAACCTGGCCTTGAACACTTCCAGGGATGAAGCATCCAGAAGTCTGGGCAACCTATTTCATTGTCTCACCACTCTCATTGTGAAGAATTTCTTCCTAATATCTAATCTAAACCTGCTCTCTTTCCATTTAAAGCAATTAGCCCTTGTCCTATCACTCCATGGCAGTGTAAAAAGTCCCTATCTATCTCTCTTGCAGCCACCTTTAGGTACCAGAAGGTGCTTTGAGCTCTCCCTGGAGCCTTTTCCAGGATGAACAGCCCCCAGTCTCTCAGCCTGTCTTCATAGGAAATGTCCTCCAGCCCTCTTATCATATTCATAATCATCCTCTGGAGTCACTTCAACAGGTCCATGTCCCTCTTCTATTGAGGAGTGAGTACTCTTTATCAAAACCCTTGACAGTTTGCTTTCTGGTGTTTTGCCTTCTTTAAGAACTTATGTAATAGCAACATTTTTTCCTGTTATTTTCTTTTCTATTTGCAGCTTTTCCATATGAGATAAAGTTGCCATCATCTTTTTTTGGTTTGATCTGCACAGCTTTAAAGAGACATGTGTGCTATTAGCTATGTCTATCAGATGTTTGGATCTCTCTCCTAATACCAACTAATGGTCAGATAATGCCATTGATTGCTGAGCAGAGTTGTCCATTGATTTTGCTAGCCTGCTGGAAAATCGATAAAATGATGCGGCCCAAATTTCACTGACAATGTCTACACACCATTTTTGGAATATAAGTGACTCTGTAGGGCAGACAGGGTATTTTATGTGCCTGTTCGTTGTGAAATGAATAAATGTGAAAGCCATTAGCATTCAAATATGGAAAATAATATAACACACACAGGGGGTCTAATTTGCTTTCTCCTTCTCTCTCATTTTGTCAGTCACACTGTTGTAAAGTGGGTACAAAATGTTATTACTCTGGTCCATTTTTTTTTCATTCTTATTAGTATAAATGACTTGGGGTTATGTAGAGCAAGGGTTAACTGAGAAATTCTATTTAAAATTGTATGCTATTTCTATGATAGTTTTATAAAGGAGGTAACATTTCTATAAAGTACACCTGCTGTGCTATTCCTATTCTTCTTAAGTAGTGATGAGCCCGAAGTTCAGCTACAAAGCTTCTGCCTTTTGTTATATGTCCTTGGCATAATTCAACACCTAAAAAGGGAGGATGGCCCAACAATGAGGATATTGACTCTCTCATATTCACAGCCCCTGCTCAGTTCCCTATTTTTGTGTAAATTTGTGCCACTAAACCTGTGCAGAGCAAGACCCCACAGAAGTGCTGCACTGTCTCTCTGAGCTGGTGTTTGGAGGCTGGCAGAGTTGTGAATTTGAACCCAGGAAAAGTTTCATGGCACTTTTATAGGCCATGTGTCCTAATTACCCATGGATCTTGCCATGCTTGAATGTCAATGCACAGACAAACACCATCTCATCACTCTGAGCCTCAGTTTCCATGTGTGGAATTAATAATGTCTTGCTCTTTGACTAGTGCTACTGGGAACAAAATACATTGAAGACTGTGAAATACCCATATCTTAGTTAATAGGGGTGCTGGAAATCCTTGGAATATTTAATTATGATAATTGGTTATTTTAATTATATACATCACTTGAATTCAGGAAAAGATATAGAGAGTCTTAATCCCTTTTTTAAAAGTGGTGTTTTCAGGGCCTGAACTTCAAGCACTTGTCTTGTCTTTATTTTTTTTTTTAATTTGAGGCAGGTTTTTTTTTGTTTTATTAGTTTAACTAAAATTATGCTGTTCTCTTGCAACTAGAAGATGCTATGCCAGTGTGGGGTAGGGGTCATTTTAGCGACAGTCTTTTATTTCCCTCCCAGTGATGCAAGGCAGAACTTAGTGGATTGAAGGCCTTTAGATAAAGTCTGGCAGACAGACTTTTTTATTGCCAAAGAAATCCCAAAGAAAGACTTCTAGACTTCTAGAAGCTTCTAGGCTTCTTCTGTCTCTGCTAGAAAGAATGAAAGAGGTTGAGAGACCCAGAGCAGAAAGGGGGATTCCCTTTCATGCTGTCTGTGTAGCACAGTAACACTGCAGATCAAACAGCCTACTAGGAACTGAAAAATGTAGAGTCATTCCTGTTTTTCAGACATGCTGAATCACTGACTATAAATTATTTGTTTTGCTTTGTTTGACCCTGACTTCTTAATGATTTATTTTTGCTTTAGCAGAAAGAGTTGGCAGATCCGAGAAGTCAAACACAATCTTCCAAGAAAAAATCACTTATGACAACAGTAAAAATAAAGGCAGGGAGAATAAAAAAAATCCTAAAAGGTGAGATGAGGTGATGACAGAAGGTGTTTGGAGTAGAGAATATGGTGCCAGAAATTGTGTATTCACCTCCTTTTCCTTAAGAGAATTTCCATATGTTGCCGAGGACTCGGGTTGGAGCAGAATGACATTTTCTCATGCTAGCCTAGTGAAAGAAGACAATTATTTAATCACAGGGGCTTGGGCAATCTGAAGACTACATCTGCTGCATCCTTTTGCTCAGAATTTTAGCTTTGAAAACTGTCCTTTGCCTTCATTCAAATACTCATCAAGAGCAACTGAGCACTGAAGACACTGCCACAGACTATGAGTTTTATTTATGGCAGTAGGTGGATACCAAAGGTGATGCGGAGTTCCACACTTTGATGTTACTAATTAGTCACTAAGTTATTTAAAAATTAGCCTCCAGCAAAATATTTTAAATGTCTGTATCAATGCGGGAGACTTCTTCAGATTCAGACTCAGACAATGAATAAGTAAACTTAGCCTGAGGCTCAAAAGTGCAACATATTTTCTTAATTTTAAAGTCATTACTGGATGATAATTATTTTGTATACTCCTGTGTGGGTATGCATTTTGATCCTTCCTTCTAGGCAGGCACATTTTAATCATCTTTACAGAATCACAGAAGATTGGGAGACACCTTCAAGATCGTCCAATCAATGCAAAATCAGTGTAAAAACAATTATGAGCCAGGTGGATGATATGAAACCAGGCATGGAAGCCCTGCTGCACTCCAGTAAGATGCTGGGTGAGGGAGATCAAGTCTGAACAGAAAAAATGGTAAATTCAAGACTCTACAGCAGTGATAAAAATTAAACAGAGAACCAGAGCAATGTAGTCCCCCCTGAGAACCTCTCCAGACTAAACCCCAGATCCCTCAACTGTCCCTCACAGGACACGTTTTCTAGACCCTTTCCCAGCTTTGTTGTCCTTTCTAGACACACTCCAGCCTTTCCATGTCCTTTTTGTAGTTAAGAGCCTAAAAATTAACACAGTACTCAAGGTTCAAATCTTGTATACTTTCATGTAAGATTTCCTAACAAGATGCTAATGTCACATGTGGGCTTTGGTAAAATGCTTCTAATTTGTGGGAAATTATTTTCCACTTAATTGGTATGAAGGCAGGTGAGCTCAGGGGGGTGTGGTACCTTTCTAAGCTGGACACCTTGGCTGAAGAGCTTTCCCATCTACAGAAAATGCCTGCATAATGCCTTTCAAACTTAAAACTGGAGATTTTAAAAATCCTAAACTACTACAAGATTTTTTATGAGAGAGTGCACCATTTTACCAATGGGAAAGACAACATCAGACATCCCTGAGTTGCCTTCAGAAATGTCAATGCATTTGGTATAACCTGGAAGAAAAAAATCAAAGTGAAACGAAGAAAATTTCCATTCAAAGACATTTCTTACAGAGAGAGAGGTCAATATGATTGAAATTCATATCAAATTATTTTTCTGTCAATACTAAATTATATTTCTTCAGCATAGGGATCACTGACAATCAAGAATACTTGGTTTTATTAGTCTGGTACTGTTCAGAAAGTGTATGATAGCACAGCTTTGTAGATAAATATGTGTGATATTTACAGTGGTTGGCTCACCTTATATTTCCTTTTATTAGTTTTAAGCTCATACTTACTGTTTGTTGGTTTTAAGACTGTTTTATCCATCTCTATATCCTTCCTAATATTAAGACATACTAGTCATAAACCATAAATCTATTCCTTGCTTTATTACAAGTTGGCCTCAGAAAGGTAGATTTTTTTTCTAAATAATGAAAAAAATCAAACTTCTGATCTAAGAACATTTTTTAAAAATAGTGACTGAGTCCAATGACATCATAAGTGAGGACACTTCAAGAAATAAAAAAGTCAATAGTCATTATAAATAACGTACTCTTTTTTTTCTCTTTTTGGAAGGTCAGCAAACTCACAGCATTGGATTCAATACCAAAGATGGCATCAACCTGCAAAATATATGAACAGCTTGTTGGAAATGCTCTGTGTGCTTCCTTTCACCTTTCACCAAGTCAGTACAGAAGGAAGCTCCAAGCTCACAAATGTGTATTTTTTTCTGCTGCTGTCATGGTTATTTTCAGATGCATTCTTAGATCATCCATTCCACAGGGAGGGTCCTTTCCTCATCTAGCACAAAGCTGATCGCTTTGCTGCTGTCCTTTTGATTTAGAGAGAAAAATCCCACATCTGATGTACAACTTTGATTTCCTGGTAATTAAAATTGCAGTGTGGGAGCTCATCCCTCCTCCTCCAGTCCACCCTGCAGAGATTCAAGGCTACCTCTGGAACATTTCCATCCCATGGTTTGTTAATATTGAAGAGCTGTCTATGTTGTTGTTTTCATAGTTCCCCCAAATTTGCTAATGCTTTCTGCAAACAGGTGATACTTAAAAGCAGGAACCATGGCTAATGGAACTTGTATTTGTACTGTGTTAGTCTGTCAATGGGTTAGTCTGTTCACCTTTATATGGAAAGTGACTGGTTTGACTTTTCTGTCTTTCAAGTTCCTTTTGTTCTCTCTTTCAAAAGAACAGTGTCATGGGAACTTCAAGTGCTTTGAGGATCAATAGGAAATTTCCACCTCTGTGTTAGTTTTGGAGAGGTGAACCATAACAGTTAGTTTTTCTACAGTGTTATTGTCACTGAACTGGAATCAATTCCCATCCAAGTTACAGAAAATTTTCCTCTGTCAAAGACAGCTGTCTGTGCTGAACAGGTACAAGAACAGAGATCAGTAATGTCCTTCTACAAAATTATTTGGGGGGCCTCAACAAGAGGTTTTTATACATATTTTTCAAAGACAATTATAAAAGTTTATCATTCCACAAAATCTGAAATAATTTTTTCTTTCTGCATCTTCACCCAAAAATCTCTTGGTAGTTTCAGATTTGTACTTCAGGCCAAAACTAAAATTGACACTAGCTTAGAAATGGGCTGCCAAATAGTATTTACCTCCACATCTTTCCTTTTCTATCCCTGCAGAGTTATTGTCAGTGAGCCAGGAAAGGCTGCAGGTCAAACATAAAGCCAAACATTTGATTCACAAAATTTCTTTCCAGGGATGAGTACTAGAGAAGCAGGAACTTGTGATGCTTAGCTAGAAGTGTCCTCTTTAGATGGATACTTATTTTCAGTTTTGCACAATTTTCTACACACATTTAACTATTAAAAAGACCCATCCATGAAGGTTCCATCCATGTCTTCAAAATATTACTGTAACAGAAACTAATGAGAAAACCCTCTGGCACTCATAAAAGTATGACTTATGAATCAAAATTCTTTCTGAGGCAGATGACTGGAAGTTTAACTTTAAATGAAATACTGATTTTGAAAATTTATATACTCTCGTCTGTGTTGTATGTGTACTTCTATGCTTCTCAGGGTGGAGCAGCTACATCTCCATGCCTCACGGAAGCAAATAAAAGCACAGAATTTTATTAAGCACTCATTTTCTCCAGTGTACCAGCGCTGAGTTATTTAGCACAGTCACTTTTCTTATTTTGACACGTTTGGGAAAATTCACAGCATCTAACTGACTTTCAAACTCCCACTTCTACCTATGTGGCTCGTTAATCTGTCATTAGTACACATGGGATGCAAAAGAAAACATGTAGCATAGGAATATTGACTGTCTCAAGAGCTGCTAAAAGGTTTCTTGTTAAACTCTGAGTGCCTTTTTCATCTTGGCTTGGTCTTGCTCTTTGGTGAATTTTTTTTTTGGTGTATGTTTGCAAAATAAAAAATAGATCTTTGAGTCTTTACCTTGTTTTCCATAGACATCATTCTACTGAATTACCATGGTTAGACAACCTCTCTCCTTTATTATTGGAGGGAAAAACATTATTTTTCCTGGCTGCAGCAACGATATCCCTCTCTTTGATGTTGTTGGGTGATGTATTAAGGATGAGTTTGGATGGTAATCTGACTGCAGATACTGAACCTGTCCATCATGAAACCAGGTTTCTGATCCAGAGAGGCACAAAATGTTCTATATTCTGATTGCAAAGCAGAACCAGAGCAGAGATCCCAGAAATTTGGAGCTGATTTAAAATACTCCAATTTTGTTTGCAGAATGTACTTTTTTTTTTCGTTCTGTTTCCCAGCTCTGTTATTAACGACAAGAGGAATTTCTATGAAAGGCCCAATGCTTTAGTTGTGTGCAGAATGTTCTTTCAGTCTGACACTATTGAACCAAGCACAAAGCCCAGAAGCAACAGTTGTAACATTTTCCTGAGGTCTGAATATGATACTCCTTTTGTCAATTGATTAGAGCTCCCCACAGAGCTGGAGCCTTGCTTTCAATTTTCCTTACAAGTCATTTCAGCTTCAGCTCCCCATTTACAAGATGCACAACTTGACAAGAAAGGGAGCTGAAGGAATACCTGCCCTGCTACCCAGCACCTTGTTTCAGGCCTTTTATATATTTCACATTGGTCAGTTATTGGATAAACCACATGAGGATGGCTCATGTTTCCTTTTCAAAAGTCAGTAATTTCATCAACAATCTGTACTATCAGATGCATCCTTTTGTATGACTCTTGAAGTGAATTATGTTTCACAAACTATCTTTCATGACTCTAGGTGAAATTCCAGTTTGTTATTAGGAAAAGAGAAGTTATCACAAGGGTCTTTAGCATGTTAACTTGTGCATTTCCTGAAGTGAGTGATAGGAATTTGATCATGGTAAAATTATGGAGATTTTGAATTAGCTGTCTTCCTTTTGGGTTTTTCACTGCTATGTAATATATCACTGTGGCTAAAATAACCAGAGATCTCAAAATCATGATGTGGCATCAGTCCTTCTGTAAAGACTCACTGTCTGGAATGTCTGGTGGGCAGAAGGGATAAGTCTGCAGCCTCATGTGTGCCATGTATGTCAAAGTCCTCCTGAAATTGCCAGGGCAATACATTAGTCTGTTTGGGCACTGCTGTTCCAATAGCAGAATTGGCAAAAAACACAGAAAACAGCTGTTGTATTCATCCACAGAGATCCTCTGCACTGCCTTGCACACTTTGAAGCTCTTCACAATGTGTTTAGTCTTTAGGGAGAAAAAAACCCGAGGATCAGACACTTTCACTGTCTGATACTGAGGAATTTTCTTTTTTAATGACCAATGGTGGATCCTCTTAGCAAGTTGAACTGTCATATTTCAGTAATCAAGTGCCTTAAAAGCAGGAAATGCAATATTCTGTTTAATTTGGACATGATGAATTTCTAAGAAAACATCACATAATTCCTTGTTCTATAACTATATCTAGGGACTGTTTCTAGATCTTACTGCTTCAGTCAAAATTACAGAAAATATCTTCTTGAGACATTGTAACAAAAACAATTTTATTGCCTAAAACTTAACTTTAAAATTTTGTGTTTGATATAGGAGACACAAAGACCAATCAACATCTACGAGTTACTAAAGTTTCTTAGTCCACTAGCTTGCAGTAAGGTAACTGACGTATATAAAATTATCTCAATATTTTGTATTTATATAAATATAAATATGAATGAAAACACCCAAACAAGAGTAATAGTACATCAATTGTCACTATCAGCAGTAACAAGACATTGATTATATTTAAGTAAAAATAAACAATACAGCAATGCAATCAATATCAAATTAGATAATTAGCAATTCCACCTCAGCAATTCAAATGATGCTCAAGCAAAAATAATTATACCAAAAATAATCTTTGAGTGCTGAAAAGTGATCTTTGTTTGATTATAAACCAAACTAAATTTAGTTTCTCAAGTTAATTAGGCATTATTCCAATTTTTAAAAATTTTAATAATGCAGCTCTACTGTTACTTAATTACTAAATTGCAGCTTAGAAGCAATTATGATCTTTCTTTCTTAAGTTTTTGGTTTTACCTAGCAGCTATTCCCCTACTTCCATGACCCAAGATAGATGGATTTGAGGAAAAAAAGCTCACTTGTTTTCCATCAATATTTACAAATGATAATTTCAAATGTCTTATATAGAATGTATTTGAGTTTCTATTTTAATGAAACTGTGGGATTTAGGCAGCATTTCTTTCATAACCCTTTCCAGCAGTGGATCTTAAGGATGCACTTTAGTAGGGTACCAAGGTACACAGCTGTATTTTCACACCTTAAAATGAGAAGTTTAACCTGTCTCTCAGTTAACAATAAAAAAAAATAGGAAAATCTGGAAGATAAAATACTTGGTATTTATTGTGTTTTCAAAATGGTTTCAGCTATTTCAATTTCATGGAATCATAGAACAGTTTGGGTCAGAAGGGACTTTAAAAGTCATCTGGTTCAAAGCCCCCTGCCATAGGCAGGCACACCTTCCACTAGAACAGTATCCCTGGACTTAGAAATCTCAGTGCAAACTGAAAACAGTGGGGTTTTTTTTTCTCTACAGATCCCTTTCATGAGCTGCAAAAAACTGGTGGATTTCCAGAATGTTCATATAAACATAGAAATATAGAAGTAAGACCATCACAATTTGTGAAAATACACAATATAAAATTTTCAATTCAATTTTATGAAGTTCGTGAAAATATAAAGATCAAGACATTACAGTTGTGTTATTCAAAATAAGACACAATTTTAGTTGCATGTGGTTTAACTGAAAGTGTAGATTAGCAGTATTTAGAAAAACATGTTTTAAAAGGTGTGTTGTTTCAGCCACATGATCAAAATTCAGACTGTCACACATTGTCTATGGAAAAAATTACTGTAGAATACAAGATGGCTGAAGTCATGCATTACTTATGCTGACTTATGGATATGAAATTAAAAACAAAAGATGATTATTAGCAAATATTCAAATAGCTGAGAGAAGCAAACTGGCCAGTTTGTCATATTGACGGATCCTAATGGGTTTATAGTTGAATAGGATAAAGATTATAATGAGAAGAGAATGCAGAGTGCATGAAGTTCTGCAGTAACAAGATGAGTGCTGTAACAACACATGGCCTTGCACCCAATATTGTCCATCTTCCCCTTTGCAGAACATCTGCTGATCAAACAGTCTGTCCTTAAGAGAATAAACCTTTGCTCATTTTCTTATGATTTGTAAGAGCTTGGAGTAGAAACAGTTACACACTGTATCCTTTTCATCAGAGACACAATTTTCCCATTTCAAATCATTGCAATATAAGTGGTTATTGCAATTGAGTAAATTAAGGGATCTCAGTTGAGCTGCAATACCTGACTGGCTGAGCACTTACCCCACTACAAATGCAATGTCAGACCCCACCTTAAATCAGCCTCTTTCATGGCAGGAGACTGCATGTAGCTGCTGCAGGAAGGTTGAGAGGTACTTCCATAGGCTGCATGTGCATGCAATTATTTTTCAGATTCTCAGTGCTGTCATGTATCATAAATTATCAAGTGTTTTTTATTTTCCCAGTATTTTTCATGTTCTAGAGTCACTTGTTGCTTGCATAAGGCTGTACTATGTTCTGCTGCATAAGGGGAACAAGCAGAAATTAGCAGCAGTATTTTAAGATAACCTGTTTCAAAGAATGAGATGTTAAAAGCAAGCTCTAGGTATGAGAATGCTTCTCATCTGGTTAAAACTGCTTCTATATCTGGTAACTATGAAAGGGAACAAAAACAAATGGATCATGGCTCACGCTTGAAATGCCCAAAAATCCTTATGGAAAAAAAAATCCTTAGCAGATATTGTAATTGCTTAGAAAGACTGTGGTTACATCCTTGCCTCAGTGAGTAATCTAAATGAAAAAGAAAAGCTAAATGTCTTGCCTTTCTATCTAAAAAGTGAAATTAAGCACCTTTGAGCTTTCAGCTTTTTAGAGGACTTTACAGAATTGAAAAGCTTTCTTCTTCTTGGATGGAATTGACTTTCCTGACTGTTCAATCTACATGCAAAATTCTTCATTTTCTCTCTTCTTGGCAGGGAATTTCCAGAAGACATACTGAAGACACAAGAAGAGATTATGGAATTAACTGTCAAAGTCAATAGAGCCAGCCTGAAAAGAGTGTGGAATGTTTAGACTGTCTGGAAAAAATCAGAGATGGAGCAGCTGAATTAATAACACTGATATCTAATCTTTACAACTTTGCTGAAGACTGGGGGATGGCAAAGAACAATTAAAAAAAAATCTGCACAACATTTGCAGATGTGCTCACTTGTAAACATGGTGTCTACAGCAGGAAAATTAGGAGAAACTAGAATTAAGAATGGAATTGGTGTAGGTGTGAATAGATGTACTTTACCTTGGAAATGCCATCATGGCTTTTGCAAAGGGAACTACTGTCTTGGAAATTTATTGGAAGTCTTTCAAAGGTTCAGCAGGCATATGGATAAAGTGGATGTGATTGAAATAATCTATTTGGATTTAGGTATTAAGCAGCCACACATAAGAGGCAAGTAGGTTATAACTTAGATAAATAATTTGTTATAAAACAGGAAACAGAGAGTAGAAATAAATAGTCAATTCTCCCAGTGAAGGAAGATGAGCAGTAGAACTTCACAGGAATGTGTGCAGGGGATTGTTCTGCTTATTATGATTATCAGTGACCTGCATAAGAGGGTGAGCAATGATATAAGAAATTTGGGTGATGATAAGAAATTATTCAAAGTAGGATGAGAAAAAAAAGGCAGACAAAATTCAGCAGTTAAATGTAAAAGGATGAGAAGAAGGATAGAATTCTGTTTTCATATACACGGTGCCCTGAGAGAACTGTTGTCAGTCGGGAGCAATTTTTTGTTGCTGAGAAAGAGATTTGCACTGAAATGCCAGCTGGTGCTCAGTAGCCATCAAAAAGCAAATATTAGGAATTATAATGGAAGTAAGAACAAAACAGAGATCACTTCTACCATATAAAGTCATGGATTCAGACATATCATGGAAATTTCTATGCAGTCCTGAGCCTCTCATCTCAAATTCATGAAGAACTGAAAAAATGCAGAGAAGGTGACAAGACTGATCAACTGTCTGTAACAGCTTTCATGCAAGGAACCCTTGTGTGAGCTACAAGTCTTCTGTCTGGAAAAGAGTTGACATGGGGGAAGGATGTGACAGAAATTATAAAACCTCTTGAGTGATATGAAGACAGTGGGCAGAGATTAAACTGTTCACAGTCTCTTCTAGCTGAAGAACAAGAGACAGTCAAATGAAACTCACAAAACCCACATTCTTTTTTTTTAAAGAGGAGAGTGATGGTTGATTATACAAGACACTAGATGCGATGAAGTTCTTGCTGAGGAATAATTTGCATGTGAAGCATCCTTGTGGACTTAATAGAAGATGGGACAAGTCTGTGCAGAAGAAACTTATCAAGATTTACCAAACACAGAAGTCCCTTATTTGGCTTGGAAGGCCTCTGGAATGGAAGCACCTATAGGAGAGAAGAATGAAAAGAAGAATGATAAGATTGCTGCTGCTCATTGCTATCATGTCCTCCAGACTTTTGTTAATTGTTATAATCAGTTTACTACAGTAGACCCTAGTTAGTTTGACCTAATATGGATATTTTTACATTCATATATGTCACTGTCATATTTTCTGAAAAATCTCTTTTCCCAGGATTTTCTCCTGGGAGGCTGAGAAGCCTTAGAGAAAAATGAAAACAATAATATCTGATTTGCTTCTCCTTTGTTTTGCTGCTTTGGAATGTGGTTGGAGATTGTTTATCCAGCATGTGAATTGGTTTTACTTATTGGCCAATTGGGGCCAAGCTGTGTCAGACTCTGAAGAGAGAGTCACAAGTTTTCATTAGTGTCTTTTAGCCTTCTGTAAGTATCCTTTCTGCATTCTTTAGTATAGTTTATTTTAGTTTTCTTTAATACAATATAGATCATAAAATAATAAATTAACTTTCTAAGAACATGGAGTCAGATTCACCGTTCCTTCCAACAACTGGGGCTTCAGAAAATACAACATATATTCCAACCAAGTTTTCTAATCAGCATGCCAATTGTCACCTCTCAGAGCTGAATTTCAGGGCACACCGAAATGCAGGCAGTGTGGTGGATGTATAAGCTGGGACTTATAATGAGCTAAAGAATAAACTTATATGATAGCATGTACATCTGTCCAGTGTCATGCCCACTGGAGCTGGGTCAAGTGCATTTAGAACACAGGTACACCACATCATCCCACACTTCTGTTCCACTATTTATAAACCTTGCTCTGAGGTTCAAAAAGGAGAAACACGGAGTTGAAGAGAGCCTGCAGATGGAGGGAGGATAATTGGGGGTATCCAGTGAGAGTAAAACTGTGTAGACACATACACAGAGAAGGATCCATCTGCCTGTTTGGCTCCTGGTAAACCCTGAGCACTTGTGACTGTACGTAGGCAGTTTTCATGAGCTGTGATGATGACAGCTACATACGTGCTTTGGAGACCATGAGTGTGAAACTTTATTGCAACTATGATTTTTTCAGGTTTTTGCATATTTAGACTTCTTTCCTCATCTTTCCCACCAAATAAAAACAAAAGCTTCTGGATATAGATGACTTATAACCTCTTTATAAATGTGTAAATAAACTATGCATGAAAAAACCCCAGATTTTTGGTGGTTGTTTTGATGGGGTTTTTTTCATGTTTTGCCTTTGTCTGATTTATGATAATTGGTTTATACTTTTTACAGATTGACATACGTGGGGCATTCTATCCATGACCCACTTAAATTAAATTACTTTATCTAAACTAAATTTTTTTTGAAAGTATGGCTTACACTGTTTTTATTAATCGCTTAGATTTATCATATATTTTTATTAATCTTTGATATTGTTCTACTGTCTTTCCTAGAAAGTACTCATGTGTCTATGTACCTTATAGGGTAACTTGTAGTAAGAGCTGCACTGTGACGTCAAACAAGAGAATTTTTGCAACATTAATTATTAAAGACTGCTGCAGTAATCTTGACGTTAAAGAATAGGGCTTAAGACAGAGTTAATAAGGGGTCCATTGCAAGCCATATTCCTTACATATTAGTTATGAAATTTATTCTAGTTTCTAAGAAAAGAATGTAAGAAATAGTAGCTAACAATTTTTTCTCCAAAAGTAAATGGAAAATCTGCACTGGAAGGATATACTTTCAGCAAATTTATTCATGTTTTCCTATCATAATATACCCATTTTTTTCATTTGAAAGACTAAAAATATGAAGGACAGTAGAGATGGCAATTTGCAGCTGAAATTTTGGAATGCCATAGCTGTAATATTTTTGTTTATAGAGTTAGTTCCTGCCATAACAGTGACTGGGGACAAAGATAAAAACTTGGAATGAGAAAATATTTCCATTCTATCCAGTGATGTGAGGGAGCATTTAGAAGCAACCAGGAGACCAGACTTTGTAAAAAAGAAAGTGCCACTTTCATTACAGTGATATATAAGAGCTGTGACTGAAAACCTAGCTAAGACTATCTCTGAAGAGGGCTCAGAGATTGTCTGAGGCTGAGAGGAGTTATGCACCTGCTGCTCACAATAGCTAGAGCACACCAGGATGATTGAAATGTGCTCCGTTCTAATTTATTTTGAAAAATAGCCAGTGGATCAAACACTAATATAAAGAAAGAATATTCCACTTCAGTTACCTCTACAGCAAGAAATGAGATAGTCCTATGTCCTAGCATCTGTGATATTTTAAGGTCTTCAAATGTTAAAGCAGAGCTCCTGTGGTTTTGTTCATGCTTTGTTTAGTTTCATTTCATTTTCTCTCATTTTCCCATCAAGAGAAACATATTTCTAAGGGAAGGATTAATTAGGAGACACAGAGATAAAAAAACCCAAAAAATAGGAAACCTCATTTTCTTGAAGATCTATAGCATTCTCTGTTTGCTTCTTGAATAGATTATTTGTAATGTCCATACTGTTACAACTCTTTCAAACACAGGATAGAAAATTTAGAGAGCACGATACACACAAACATTACAGTTATTTATTTAGATCGTCATCCAAAGGTTCCTGGTGTCACTGGAAAAAATACAATAAATACATTTATTTCTATATTTGTATGCACATGTAAACATGTTAGTTAATGAAAGGTGTTGGTGAAGAAAGTAAACTAAGAAAGCATGAGAAACTGAGAAGGAAAATGAAAAAAATCTATTCAACAATAACAAATAGAAATAGGACGGTTCAGTGGCTCTTGATTTAATACTCCTGGACAACTCCCCACTGGAAATCAAGAATTACAAATCAGTCATACGTGTTTTGTTCATCTCCTCATCAATGTGCTGAGCATGAAAATAGGATTTAATTTAATGCTTACCCTATGAGCTGATTACATGATATGCACACAGAGTGCCTGTTCATATATTAACATAAAGACCTGAATATGAAAAAAATAAAAACCACCTATGTTACCAAGCCTTACCTTTTTTTAGAATGAATTATTTTTTTCACCTTATGAATCTCTGTCCTGTATTTGAAACTTAATGAATGCAGCACACATTTCTACTCAGTCCACAGCAGTAGGTAAGTTTGCTTCAATTTTGTCTTGTCCTATTACCTCAACCCCAGAAGATTAAGGCCCACTAAAGATATTTTTTTTTGTGTTTTAATTTTTAAAAGAAAGAGAAAAAAGGATTCTCCCCCCTCACCCCCCTTCTGATATGGCAGAGGTAATATATGCATCCTGGTTACAGCCAGGGCAGGGTTAATTTTTGCAGTGGCCAGGAGGGATCATAGTTGGACTTGGAGGTTTTTCTTTACTGCCTTGTCATTGCTGGAGCTAGGGAAAAGGGGAAAGGGAATGTCTTCCAGGGAGAAGGGGTCCCTTCCAGTTGAGACTCAGTGGGAACACTGTGTGGTATCTACATTCTCTGAAAAAATCCCTTCGCCCAGGATTTTTGTCCTGGGAAACTGAGATGCCTCAGGAGAAAAGGAAAACAATTCTTATCTCATTTGCTTCTCCTCTGTTTTGCTCCTTTGGAATGTATTTGGAGATTGTTCACCCACAGGTGATTGTTTCATTGCATTCTGCTGTGAGTTGTTTTCACTCATTGGCCAATCAGGGCCAAGCTGCGTCAGGACTCTGGAAAGAGTCAGGAGTTTTCATTATTATCTTTTTAGCATTCAGTAAGTATCCTTTCTGTATTCTTTAGTATAGTTTAGTATAGTATTCTTTAGTATAATATAGTATTATAATGTAATAAAATAGCCTTCTGAGAGCATGGAGTCCGATGCATCATTCCTGTCTTCATCAGGGCATTCCCTGCAAATACAATAACACAGCTAAACCATGACAACATGGCAGAATGTATTCTGGGGCCATGTTCTTTGGACAATAAAATCTTCTGATAAAAGAATAAAGACTAAGTCAGATAGAATACTTAGTGTTCCAGAAAAAATGAATCGAGTGGCCCAGTGAATGAAAAGGTCTTAAATCTTGCTAAATAGTTGATAATTTTTGATTAACAAAATGGAATGTTAAGTCCATTGCAATAAATGTTTTGTGTACCTGCGCAGTGATGAGGTCGGGACTCCCTGATCTGTTCCTCAGTGATTCTCTTACATACTTTGCCTTCACAAAAGAACAGCACATAAGTTAAAAATATGGATAGCTTTTTACATAATTCTGTTACATTTTTAATGTCAGGGCCTTAAGCTATTATTTAAACTTCTGTAGGCATCCTATTAAAAGCAATGACAAAGAAAAATGAGCAATGAGACATCCACAATCAGCCTTCTAACATGCTCTGATTGGTGCTACATGTTTGGGGGTTTTTTCAGATTAGTGTATTATAGATGAAATTCAGTCTATTAGTCTAGTGTGCAATACATTTTGCCCATACTAACTGCAGCATATTTTAGATATCTTCCTGCAGCATATTTTAGACATCTTCAAAAGTTCATCAGTGTCACTTGAAAAAATATGATAAGTTCATTTTAATACTTTCTATGAGTGGACATTAAGCATGTCTGCACTTAAGTCCTGAACTTTATATTTTGAGAAAATCTCTGTTTTATAAATGCAACAACTACTTAAATGATGTAAAAAGTAAAATGAGGGGATTACATACTCACAGGTCTTCACTGTGAAGAAAAGATAGTTCAACTGTTTTAAAAATAGGCACAAAAAAATCAGAAAAGGGGAAAAGCTATTATAGAATGAGTGGGTAGATTGCTAACATCATAGAAAAATCACTCCTTAATTTGATATGTTTATTGTCATGCCCTTTAGATAACAAGTTCTCACTCGGCCTTGATGCTGTTTTGGAAAGCACAACACTAATTAACAGCAAAACAAAATCCAAACCCCAAATCCACAATGATGCAAACTCCTCAGAACCCCTACAAGACAAAAAACCCAACAAAACACCCCCAACAAAAAATAACCCAACAACCAAACCAAAAAGCCCAGGAGTGAGGGGGAAGAAGTGATATATTTTTCTCAGAATAAACCTCATCTTCATTAGTAAACCAAGGAATGCATGTACACTTTCCTGTGTTTTCTGTTGCTTAGAAATAAAGAGCAGTGGTAGAAAGCCCTAATGCCATTATAGTCAATTTACAACACCCTATTTACACCAGCTGAGAAACTGGCTCATACTGTTGTTTAAATAGGATGACAGCCCAGAAAATTTTCTGATGACTGAGTCACCCAATTGTGGAACCAAAATTCATTCCTGACCCACTATGGCTACTACATTTATATTATTAAGGAGGTCATGGTTGTTTTAGGTTAAATATAGTACCCTGAGGATTTAATTTAAAGGGATTTAAAAATATGAATACTGACGCCAGACAGGTCATATTGGATAATCCAGTTTTATTTTACAGTAATTGGTTACACAAGTTATTATTACATTATTTAGAACATCCTGATTCTCAGTGGAAGTCCTTGTGCATTTAATTAAGCATGAGTACAAAATGACTTTAAAAACTGAAGTCATTAAGCCCTCCTTAAATAGCCTTTTCAAATGGAAAGTGACAACCACATTTTCATTTAAATTCTTATAATTTTGAAGTTTTTAAATGAAGAAACAATGACGGTAAATAATAGTGGCTTAATTGCTGTTTTAGTTATTAGTTTTAATTATTACTTTTAAGTGGATATTTCGTATTTGTATTTTTATCTAAGGCTGTCATAACTTCATTTTAGCATATTCTGACCTTACAGTCAGCTTGACCTAAACTTTGGTAAGGTTTGCAGAACACTAAGATTCTAAGCATGAGAAATTCTGGCTACTGATCACATGTCTTTGCTGAGGTCTACAGATTTTGATGCATTTATAAAAAAAGGTGGAAGACTTTTACTGTAAGAATGGTTAATTTTAAAGGACAAGAGGGAATTTAACCTTTACTTAACTGGAAGACCAAATGGCCAGTGTGCACCTCAGTGTGACTGTCAAGAACGATGGAGCACTCAGTTACTTCTTCTGAACCAGGTCAATGCTTTTTGTTGCTTTTGTTAAGGTTTTTGAGATTGATTTTGAGGTTGTTGTGGAGTTCCCCTCACTGGAGATATTGAACTGTCTGGATGCAATCCTGTGCTATGTGCTCTGGGATGACCCTGCTAGGGCACGAGGTTGGATTGGATGACCCAGTGTGATCTCTTCCAACATTGCCCATTCTGTGATTCTGTGAGATGCTGGGGGTTACAGTTTTCAGTACCACTCTGGGGGAAACAGGATTTCCAGGCTGTGACAGCAGGTCAGCCCTGCCTCCAGAGACTTGGCTGAGAGCACAGACTGGGTCAGAGACAAGCCCTTGGCAAGAGCTCATTTCCCTGCCAGCCCAGAAGCCACAGGGATGCAGACAGCTGATCATAGTATCAGTCCAGAGTTCCTTTGCAGCAATTCTTTCCCTAATTGCATCCTGCTTCAGCCTGTTTTGGTATGAAAAGTGATTTATCTGGGTTACCATCAACACCATGGTACAATGGAAGTGCTCTCTGGCACATCAAAATGGGCAATATTAAGCAGTGTTTATCCACACATTCATTTGCATTGCTGGTCTGGGCAATTGTTAAATGCAGCACATTCAAATCTTAATTCAGCAGGGACGATAAAAGGCAGGTTGCTCTTTGTGCTGTTTGCTTAATTGTTCTATATGACTGAGAACTAGAAGAGAATTTGCTGCAGGTTTTTGATATTCAGTGTTGCTGTGTCACAGTACATTGAGAATAATGAATAGGACATTCACTCTGGAGCAAAGAACATTAGTTTTCTTACCT
The DNA here is from genome assembly GCF_027579445.1 of Ammospiza nelsoni. NCBI lineage: Eukaryota > Metazoa > Chordata > Aves > Passeriformes > Passerellidae > Ammospiza > Ammospiza nelsoni. The sequence goes on along the minus strand of NC_080637.1, from coordinate 10,150,176 downwards.
AGGAAACACGGAAGCCAGCTGGAGAGGAGAAAATTGTCAGGTTGATTGTCGACATAAAGGCAAAAGTAACATGCTGATAATAACCAGGGGAAATATGAAGGTAATAACAGAGGATGATAACAACCCAGCTGAGGAAGAGAGGGGGGTCTGGAAGATCAAGTGATCCCAAGCTGTGCACAGCTATTATGCAGATGGAGGGACACCTCTGCTCCTGAAGAAAGGAGATGGTTTATTTCCCATGCAGCAGAATGTGTTAACTCCAGCTTGTATTACACAAGATCAGGCCTTGCTTCCTTCCTATTATGAGAAATGTTTATTCCCTGACAGATTTCCACACCACTGCCTTGTTACTGCGGATGTATCGTTATTTATCCCACTTTGCCCTGCCTCCCCCTCCTCCTTGGCTGTGGGGCTCTGCAAGTCGCAGGCAGCTGTCATGTCAGATCTGTGTGAACCTGTCAGACTCAGGATGAGGAAAGATGGAGTGATCCCTGCTTGCTGCCGTGTTCACTCTGCTCTCTGTCTTAGCAGGCCTGTGTGCAGGGAGACGCTTTCCAGAACGCTTCCCGTCCAGGGCAGCGGGAGGAAGGAGGGAGCCACGGCTGCTGTGCTGCTGCCCAGCAATGACAGAAACCTTGGAGGATCTCCCTGCCTCCAGCACCTCGTCCTGGAATACCTTTCCTCTGTAGGACCCCTAATCCTTGCAGCCTGCTCCAGCTCTCACTGCCATCTGCCCTCACTGGCGGGTGAGGAGTGAGGAAGAGGAGCTGAGGAGTGGGAGAGGAGGCAGGTCAGGCATGGGAGCAGCAGCAGTGATAAGCTGGGGGCAGCATTTTATCCTGCTCTGGAATCAGCTTGCTTTTAGCAAGTGTAGTTTTCTATTTTTCAGATTCTCCAGCACTGGTGGTTATGCAAATATTTTTTTGCACCTTTCTTTTCCAAGTCATAATAATTTACTTAATAGCAGTTTTGAAATTGCAAATTCCCTTCTGCTTCATATTCTCTTATTCTCTTTTTCTTCTTTTTTTCCTGCTTCTAATTCTTGTTCACTTATTCTTTTTTTTTTTTTTTTTTTTTTTTTTTTTTTTTTTTTTTTTTAATTACTTGGCTGGGATTTGCAATCAAGATATTTTCTGGGCTATGGTTAGACCATTGTCCTAAACAGAACAAGGAAAGGAAAACAATCTTTGAAATGTGATAAAAGTCATAGTCATTAGACATTGTACTGTATATTTATGAATGTGACTCACCCAATGTTTTGAGTCTCAGTAACAGCAAATGTAACATAGGATGGAGTAGCTGAAGTAATATAGCAGGTGACTTTATTGATTGCTATCCTAAAATCCTGATGTCTTGCTTACAATCCTATAATTCTATTTTACCAGCAACTATGTGGTGGGGGATTTTTTTTTTTGTTTTTTTTTGGGGGGGTTTTTTTTGGGGTTTTTTTTTTTGGTTTTTTTTTTTTTTTTTAGGGTCAAACTGTAAGAGTTTCCTTCTCCCAGATAAAATTTCCATTGGAGAAAGGATCAAAGTGTTCTCCTTGAGCAATTTTCCATTGTTGGTTACTCGCTGTTGGCATTTTAAGAAAAATAGTAAACTGCAACTACCTAGGCAAAGACTTTCATTATCCTGTTCTGTTTTTACTGGAAATCTAGGGAAAATTCAGGTCATTGACTTTGTAATGATAAGTCTATCTCCTCTCACACAACTCCTGCCTGTCAGAAAGGATGATTCAGGAGTGGTAGGCTCTGCTCAGAACCCCTGATACACTGAGAAAGATACCCAGAGCAGCAGGAGCTCAGCAATGGCCCAGAGCTCAGATACTATAAATATTTTTTAACTGAACTCTTTATTTATTGCTTTTTCTTTCCCCTTCTAATAGTTTAAACAATGAAATTAGGGTATGCAACACTTGCTGCAATGGATTCTCTAGCTCAGGTAATGCAAGGGCTTAAAATTTAATGCAGAGTTCTGTCCAGGGCTCTCCCCACCAACCAGCATTATTTATATAATCTGGTTATAGAAATTCTGTCATCACCATGCCTCTCTGTCATGTCTCTGATAATGACAGCTTATTAACTTGTGCTTTATTAGACACTATGCCTTTACAACCAAGTCATTAGCCACAGCCATTACCCTGGTCTCTCCTTTCCCTTCTGTCTCAAGATCCATCTTCACCGTGATACCTGTGGTTAATGAGAGTCCTTAAGGACACAGGCCCCAAGTGATTCATTTGTAGCTCTTGTCAGCTTCTTTCATGGAATAAAAAAAAAAATCTCTAAGGCTTGGGGCTGAGTGTTCAGCCAATAGATTTCACAATCTTGTGTTCCAATTAGCTGCCCTCAGGTTCAGCATCCTTCTTCCACACTGCTTCCTGCGAGCCCTGATGTGCTTTGCTGATGTCTCGGCTGGAGTCATTTTGAGGGAAGGAATATTTCCTGTTTATGCTCATACAATAATCAGCACAGTGAGGGCTCCACACTCACTGGGGCCTCTGGCTGCCTCTTGCTTACTGCTGATATACATTATGTATACATCCCAACAGTTTGAGGAGGTTAGTGAGGGGGATTCTGGATTTTGCATTCTTGTCCAGTTTTGCCACTATTGCAGTTTTTTATATTACCTTCATTAACAGGCAACTGCAATTCTCAGTTCAGGCTTCAGATGTGACAAATGCTTACTTTTAAAGAAGATCCTCATCTCCAGACAAAGCCAGATTAGATTTTACTTAGAAAAAATACACAACCAAAACACTCTGTATACAGTGAAATTTATTTACTACAAATCAATGAAATTATGTTCTGAAGAATGGATTTTGGGGGCTGTTTGTTTACATTTCCTGCCTTCACTTTTACCTTCATATGTGATAATTAATACAGATTTTTTTGCTAATACTCTGAGCTTACTCTGGCATCACACTGAAACATTTATTAACTTAATTGCTTTACAGGGTCTGGATTCTGATACAAGTCAAAAAGGCAGCCTCTGACTTAAAATAACTGTTCTCAATTATTTCTTTTGTTCTATTGTTTCTATTTCATCTGACAGTCTTCACTGAGGGCCCTTACCTTAGTTTGGTAGATAAGACCACACAACTAAAACCCTCTCAGAGGGAAAATCATGTGAATTATGCACGACTGCAGCTTTTCTGCTGGTGACTTTTTGCATGAACTTTTGGTTAAGGATGTTCACGATCGTAGCAATGATTCTGGAAATAAGTAAAATCTATTGGTACATGAAATCCTGCTTAAGTTGTGCCTTACAAATATTAAAAAATGAATCTGTCATAGAGCCATGAGTAGAGCTTTTTACAAAGCATTTGTTTGATGTATAGTTGCTCCTTGGGGAGAATAGTATCCAAGAATGAGCTCTGAGTAAATGAGTGCATTTGGCACATCCTAGAGTGATGTCAAAGCTTCACTGGCTCCAAGGGGTAGTTTTGTTTTGACAAACCTAGTTCCAGTGCCTTTTGCTTAGAATTGATTTGAGGAATTCAGAAATATATGAAAAGAATATATCAACACAATGACACCTACAATGAGCAGAAGGCATCCATTAGCAGGAGATGGAAAAAAAAAAAAAACCAAGACAAAACAAACCAGCTCTTGTTGCTGTTTTATTAGAAATGTCTTTTGTTTTTTCACCTGAATGTATTTATACATCTGTCTCCCAAGCAAACAAAGAAAAATACTCCAGCCGAACTCTGTCAATACAGAATGATTTTGAAGTGCATTTTCAGAGGAAACTCTTGTTATTTTTTGTATTGGTTGTGCGGATGCAGGATGCTCTGTGTAAGGTGAATTCCTGAATGGGAAAAGCAAGATTGAAAGCTTGTTTTTGAGTCCTGCAGCCTTCAGGAGGAGTTAATGCCCATTTTCCTCCAAGATAACCTCTATTACGATTAGCAAAGTTGACTCTGCTGTGGAGCTGTGTCCTCCCAGCTCACTGCAACATTAAATGGAAGCAGCTGGTGGGTGAAGTGTTTAGTGCAGACATATTTAGGGTAGTAGGGACACATGGCCAAGCCTCCATTTGCCAGATCTGGGTTTTAATTGTGCAGCCAGGTGGGGGCTGTGAGCAGGTGTGCGTGCCTGTGCAAACAGCCTGGGTGGGGATTTACTCCTTTGGAGATAGGTGGGGACAGGACACAAATGCTTATACTCCCATGGCACTCCTGACCTGTCAACTCCTTACAAGAGTGAGTGTGAGGTAAAGGGAAGACTTTCTGATCCAACACAGACACAGGGAGGAAACAAGAAATAGTCCCAAAAAGATTGTGCATCACTGCTCTTGGATATTGGGAGGTTTAACTTGTATGGACATGATGCGTCAATCCCAATTGGTTCTCCTGCATAAAACTGTGCAAATTATAAAGCCTGACCCAGATCTCTGAATGACCTTCAGTCCCTATTGAATTTCCTTCCTTGGCAAACAACACTCTGGCAGGGTGACCCATGGTGGCCTGTAGGATGAGGCCACAGGTGATGATGATCTAACCAGGACCCATTACCAGAACTCCTCCAGTCTGGGCAGATTAGCTCCAGAACCTGGAAACAAACACTGAGAAAGTGGTATTAATGTCCCATCAGGCAAATAAAGATTCTGAAGTGTTCCTGGGATTTTATTTTTTAGTAACTATCTCATGATATAAAAATGTACAGGTTATCCTAGAAGAAAGGATATCAGTTTTCATCACCTGAGCATGTTGCATAGGCAGGCACACCTACTCTTTTACATGACTTAGGAACCACTTGTGGCTCTAAATTAGAGGAGTGCTTCCTTCAGAGGGTTCTTGTAAGTGCCTGCTCAGCTCTGGAGAGAGCTGTGAAATCTGAGCAATGGGGATAAACCTGTCACTGCAGCCTTGGTTCCACCTCGGAGGCCCAGAAAGCTGCAGAAGTAAACAGGCACAATCCTGCAGATAGCTGCCTACCTTCAGCTAGATTTATTTCTATTCAGAACTTCTGAAATGCTGGAATTCAGAGCATCCCTCTGGCTGTCCTGAATTGCCAGGGCCCCTGCCAGGGGGCTCAGAGAGCCTGGCACAGAGCCCAAGACACCTGTGACTTTGGTTATGACCCATGGAAAAAGTTACCAACCTTACATGAAGATCTGCAAGCCACAAAAGTATAAGTAGAATAATAATCAGTTTGTTATAGGGTGAAAAATGGATTTTTTTTGGTTTTTAGAATGGGGTTTCAGGGGGCAAAATGGAGGAATCTGGGCATGTCCAGCCTTTCTCCTTCTTCTTCTTGGCCTCCATCTTCTGCTTTGATGTTGGCACTTTTAGATTGGTTTAGAGTAGAAGCTCACTGACTAACATAGGTGACAGGTATTGGAAAGTAATTGTAAAAATTGTACATGTAGTTTTTTGTACAAAAAGATAACACTGCCCCGGGGAGCAGGCAGAGTGCCTGGAACTGTCTTGCTGAGCAGACCTCGGCAGGCCAGAGAAAGAATTTTATAGATAAGAAACAATAAACAACCTTGAGACCGAGAAATGAAGAGCCCTGACTCCTTCTTTGACCACCAGGCTGATAAAGGAGACTTCCTAATGTATCTCGGGGTCACTCTGACCAGCTAAAGCCCTGAGACTGAAATACCTTTCTCAGATGCTTGAATTGATTAAAGATGCATATTGAGGTGAGCAGAATAGTTTAAATGGCAGTGTCACTTTAGTCTGGTGGAGCTGCTGGGCAATGCAAAGTCCTGTGGAGCAGCTGGATATTGCAGGGTCTCTTGGATTGAACAGAACCAGAACTACCACACGGGGTTTGCTTACAGTACATGCAAGACTACAGAGAAGAGATCCCAAACCCAGCTGTGGCTGAGGCAGTGATAATATATTCTTCCAGATCTTGATCATTGCAAATATAACTCTGACGTTTTCTGAGCTATAAATTACATCTGAAACTATTTTTACAGCCATGGTGCTTGGAGAGAGTATAACACATGTATTTTTGTACTGTCTTGCACTTAAATAGTCTCAACCAAATTAAAAACATTGGAAGGAGTAGTTGGTTTCTGTCACACAAAAATGAATCTCAGGCTAACTATCCAGAAGCACAAAGCATACCAACATCTAGCAGACATTGCCTTGCTTCTGGCAGTACTTTCTTTTGCAACAGTATTTTATCATATATATATGTATATCAGGTTATAGATCTATATATATATATATAGATATGAGGTTTTATATATACATATATGAGGTTTTATATATACATATATATATTTATAGACATATATACACCATTACTATATAAATTTTATTTAAAATTATTAAAAATTATAATAATATTTTAAGTTTATAAATTTTATAAAAAATTGTAAATTTTAAAATTTATGAAATTAAAATAATTTTATAAATTTATTTTATAATTTTTATAAGTTTTGTAAAAAATAAGGGACTAAGCTTTAATTTGCAAATTAAACACTTATTACCACTGTTAGACTGCAAAATACTTGGCTAGTATTCACAAGTCATTAAAGAAAGATAACTTATGAAGATAGAGTCTGTTTAATTTTGAGGAACAATTGAGATGTTATAAATTGTCCATTAACAGAAAGTTGTTCTACTTCCATGCAAATTATCATAGGAATTTGCTATCATTGTCCTGAGAGTTCTGCTTAGTCATGGCTTTGTATAGATTCTGTGGACCTTTTATTTTTTTCTCATTCTAAATTTTTTCATAAGATCAGAATTAAAGTCTGGTGTGAAGATAAGAGTTGAAGATCACCTGGGGTGTGTTCTGCTAGACAAGAAATCAGAAAAATTACATTTATTACAGATTCCTGAGTAGCAATAGACAATTTATTTTCTGCATTTTTTATCTATTCTGAAAATAAGTTTTCAAAAGTATTTGACTGTCACAATGTCTGTCTTTGCATAAGCACTTTCCCCTTCTAAATGGTGTACAAACATCAGCTTAAAAATGCAATTTTAAAAACTGTTGTTGGTGCTCTGCACTGATAATGTCACATTGCATTAATACATTTATTATATAAATCTTTTCAGTCAAAAATATTATGCTGATATTTTCATGCTAACACATCCTTGTTAAGCTGAAAAACTTGTTTATAACACTTGTGAGAATATAAGTACATTGCAACATGATACCAAAATAAGTTTTTCTGTTTGAAGAAAGTGTTCCTTTCTGCATGTAGTATCTGTGCACATCCCTCACAGATTTGAATGCTGCTGAAGAATTGTGTTCACTTGATCTTCATTCATTCTTCTTGTGCTGATCTAAATCCTGATGAATTCATTGCTCATTCTGACTTTGGATCAGGTTCTTTTTCTTTTTGCTGTCTTTGTCTACTCCTTACATTTTAAGAAGCAATATAGTCTTTCTCACCAGTTTCTCTAGACTGGGGAAGTGCTGAAATGTTGGACTTCTGCAACACTGCTGCTGTCCTTTCTGTTAATTAGGTGTCAAACACATTTGTCTCATCTAATAGAATAATTAAATCACAGCAACTTGTGTTCTAGAAACAATGAATGTTTTTGTTCTAGATTGACTAACTTATTTTCTATAAGGAAAAGGCTACGATTTTTAAATTTTTTTTTAACACATTGAAGAAACTGAGCATATATAATGATTAAGAACATTTAATGGGAATTTTATTTAGAGGATAAACTTTGCTGACATCAAAGCCTCAGGACACTGAACTTGAGATTTCCTTAAAGATGCTTTATATATGTGTATCTTCAAAGAGTATTCATATTCCTTTTTCATTATGTTTTTAACTGCAGCACCCAAAGCTGCATAAATATATTCAGAAAGTGCTATAAAGAACCATATGTATGGAAGCATTTGCATGGTCAAGTCATTAGGTTATACAGTAGTTCGGCCTATGAAAATTTGAAAATATAGTAGTTAAGTTCTGAAAACATTTCAGAAAACATCACTGTGCATTAATCAAGATTTTTCCCCCATATTCTTCATTAGTAAGTTTTATTATATTCTTGTTATGTGTGGCATTTCCACTGAGAAATGTGGTTTCTGCTGATAGGTAACTCTTATTTTTGACACATTTTACTGTCAATGGAGAAGCCTAAGAACAAAGTCTACTAATATTTGAACTGCTTAATATTAGTAATCATTGCATTATTCTTCTGGTTTGATTTGTATTAGAGTCTGACATTTAAAAAAAAAAAAGATAAGAGTCCCCAGAAAAGTCAGGTCCAAATAATAATGCCATCAGATCAGATTTATATTCTTTAAAAGTCTAAGATGCCAACAATATGGAAGTATGAGATTCTCCACTAACCTAATTCTGCCAGTGCTAGAAAAATTGGCATACATATAGGTTTTCAAATGTGCAGGTATCAGGAAATTTTATATTTTAATGTAGTTCAGGGAATAGTTATATATAACAGAGCACGATGTGTTCATATTTCTTGCTGAAACTCACATTGCTGACATCAGCAGTTGTTGGAATTGTAAGTTAAACAGAAAAATCTGCCCTGCAATGGTGTGGAATCACTGCAGCAGTGAGAAGAAGGGGTGCAGTCAGGAAAATAAGAAGCTCTCAGACTAATGCCCCTAAAAGCGGTGAAAAGACTCCCACTGCTCACAAGTGAGCTCTAGATCAGGGCCCAGGAAAAAGATTTTGGGGTTATGAGAAGAGGGTAAGAAGAAAGATAGCAAATACCAAACCACTGGGGTAAGGCTGTGAGCTCAGAACCCTCCTTGCCTCAAGTGACTTACTGTATACGTGTGTTGGCGTCTGCTTGTGATTAAAATTAATTTTTTTAAATTCAGATTTATTAATATTGGTTGCTTTTTACAGGTTTTTCAGTGCAGATGGGTTTGGGGCTTTTTATTTTGCATTTTGGATAAAATTTTCAGTATACTCACTGCAAATGCAGACTCTTATATTTTGCCTTTGAATAATATTAGCAAGTCTATTTTTTTTCTGGTTAGATAAGTGACAGGTACCTCCTTGTCTATCAGTGCATGTAAAGAAAAGTAAAACCTGGTTCCAAACCCAGGCTGGGGGTAGCTGCTGATCTGGATGGGTTCATTTCTCTGTAGGGAAGAGAAGCCAGTAAAGAATCTAATTTTTGAGCTGTGCGAATTATTTATGTCCTCCAGCATATTTTATGCAGCTTCTGAAGAAGATGACTCAGTTTTAAGTCTGCTTGGAGACAGGGCCCCAATGCAGATGGCTCTTTGCCTCGTTAGGCAGCCTATGATCCCACATCCTCCTGCACAGGGGAGAGTGGGAAGGGGCTCTGGTGTGTCTGCCTCTGAAAGGTGGTGGGAGATGGAATAATGTGAATAAAGCTGAGAGCTGCTCCCATGCCTCGGTGTTGCCATGTGAATTGAGCCCAAGAAAGCTCTGATGCTGTAAAAGGAAAGGAAAAGATTATTTTTTTGAAGATTTAAGAACCCCTAAACTCCTCAGCTGATGCACTGGGGAGTAAATAACTAGTTTGGACATTGGTAGCATAGACTTAATATTTGCTAGATATAATGGAGTGTGATCTGTATTCTAGGACAAGTTGAAGGAACAGCTGCCACAGAACATCTTAGAACCCATAAGCAAACATCTGAAAAGTGTAGCTGTCATTGACCCATGGTAATTTGAAAACAAACTATGAAAAGAAGCGTCTGGAAAAGATTAATTTTCTAAAATGAAAACTTAGTATTAAAACATATTTTCTGGGAATGGCAATATTTTGATGCAATATGCTAGCTATTCATTTTTGTGATGAAAACTCACAATCATTTGTGAAAGGTATTTTTCACAGCCGTGGCAATAAAAAGAAATCTATCAGATCTTCTTTAAAATGTGTGCTGATCAAAATGCTTAATGTATTCTATCTCCCTGTTTAAGGAAAAACTGATTGTATTTCTGTTTGTAATGGGTTTCTATCTTTCTCTGCAACCACCTGGCATTCTGGTTTCAATTTGATTCTGGCTTTCTAAAACACACAGCTGATAAAACATGTAAAAATGTGAATTAGACTTGAAAATTTTATTGAGTCCAGTGTTCACTGGAAGCCGTATGCTGACAAAACATTTGATAAAATGTTTTATTTTCTCTTGATTTACTGAGTTTATCACATATATCAAGGCTGATTGCCATATCAAACCTTTGTTTTGATGTCAGAGAGACCTCCATGATACTTTGAAGACCTCATGACCAGCCAGGAGACAGGAAAGAGCCTTGTTGCCAATGCTTTGGAAATGTAACCTGAGTTTGCAATTTTCTAAATGGAAGAAGATTTTTAAAGGCAACGGTACCTTCTGGGGATGATTAGCTGAGAATAAGGTGAGCCTTCATCTTTATTAATAGATAAGTATTGAAATTAATCTGTCTGGAAAGGTTTTGTTTGTTTAGTGAAATCCAGGAATAGGGTTCCTTAATAATGTCCTAGAGCTACTTTGAAATGATGGTTGTGCCTCAAATGCATAATTCTTAAAGAAAAATTATTTTCATGTATTTGTTTTATATTTGATGTCAGTGGAGCACCTTTTGAATAAAGAGAAGCTGTTATTTTTGTAATATGATTGGGATTCCAGTCATTAAAAAGGCTGATTCCAACTAAATGAAGCCTCTGCAAAAAATATTGCAAGTCACATTTTAAAAATAAGGAATGTTCTAGTTTTCAATAATGCTGTTCCAAAAGCAAATCATCAATTAAATAAAATTTTAAAATAATTTTGAAAGTTTGTTTTTTTTCAAAAGGGAAACAAAAACGGTCATCAGAAGTTTCAGTGTGGTGTGATATTTCTCAAAACGGATATTCCAGCCACTGAACTGTTAGACAAGGGATGCCATGGAAGGCCATGTCACTTGTAGCAGACTAAAATCATCTAGGAGCACCAGCCATGAGGAACAAAGAAGAATGTTTATTCTTTGTACTACATCTAGAATTGAATTTAGTAATTACCTATCCAACCCAGACAGCACAGACATTGCCAAAGTGAGGCATCCTGACTGAAACAAATATATGCAGTGGAGCATTCAGGTTCTTTTTACATTCGGGATCCTTACATAGGAGTTTCATTGAGCCTATCTTTATTTGCAGTCAGGCAGTGTTTGCATGTTCAAGTGTGACAGGAGCAAACCAGAAGAGAATATTTTCTGATTAATGATTTGCATAACGAAAAATGGAACCTTAAAATCTGAGTTTTACAGTCTGAGTTCCTCTTTTGGTATCTTCCCTTGTGAAAGGTGAGAGCAAGAGCATTGAGAAGAAACAAAACAAGGAGCATTTATTCCAAGGCAGGAGTTACATAAAGCACACCATGTAATTTCTGCTCAAATTGTCATGCCATAAACTAGGAGAATAATAGAGCATTTCATCTCTCTGTGGACAATGTGAGAACTGAGTGTATATTAAAGACTAAAAAGAGATCAGGCACTAAGTTAATAACAAGAATTTAATGCTGGCCCCAAATTACTATTGCACCACTTTACAAATATGAAGTGGTGATGTGACAGAGTGGCAGCACCACAGCATGCTGCCAGTGAATAGTTCATACAGATAAAAATAGATCTAAGGCTAGAATTAGGCATTTGATTTAATAAAATGTAAAAAATCCAATCCTAAAATAATCTGTGTGACTCCTTTCAAACTTAACCTAAACTATAAAGTACAAACTTTTTTTGTTTTGTGTGGGTTTTTTATTATTGAATTTATCTTCTATTCAGAGAACCTACGGTCCTGAAAGGGAAGATGAAGAATGGGTCCGGAAGAAGGAACTAAAATTCAAAGACAGCAAAGTTGTCTTTGTTGCCTGCTGTGAAATGATGGGTATTACTGGATTGAATAGCAATGGTGCTAATGAACTCCATATAAAGTCACAGTTTACTTATACCCACGTGTTCACTTGACAACATAAACATAAGCCCATTCAAGACCCACCTAATTAGTGGCATGACAAGCACAAGGAAAATACAATTGTATTTTATTTGAGAGGGGTGCCCAGAGAAGTTTGTGCCTGCCTGACCTGCTAACACTGCTGTCACCCACCTTCACAGTGTCTATCTCTGTCTGTCTGGTCACCTGAGGCTGTTTTTGTAATCAAGAGGGCAACACAAATAGACTTTGAGGGTGGGATATAATTGTTTGCATTGCATTTTAGAGTGCTGGTGTTTTGTAAACTGAGCGCAGGGTACACTAAATCCATTTGGCCAGATGCAACCCATCACCCATAAATCTCTAATCTGGTTTGACTTTTACATACAGGTAGCAAAAAGTTGATCTCTCTCTGAGAAAATTGTGTCTAATTAGATCAAGAAGGAAAATAATACTTAGGCTACTTCAAACGTGTTAAAATTTGTGCTAAATAAAAAAGACTCAGAAGTATTGTGATATTTATTTAAATCATGTTCTTCATAGCCATTTTTTCATCCAACATCTTTTTCTGGTATTGTCATGGAGACTAAGGTTGTTAATGCCATGCAATCTTATAATATATACATGATGAATACTGCATTTCATAATTCATAAACCCAAGTTTATACAGTGTCACAATCCTCACCTCACAAAGCAGAATTGTGTGTCTACCTTTGTTGTCAGCTTTGAACTCCAGACATTTACTGGGTATGTCACTGGCAAATCTGAGCAAAAAGATTCAGTGCTCAAGCTTACTTATGCATGTTCAATATGCATTTGTTTAGCAGGGAAAAAAACAATCCACTGCAGTAGGTTTATTTTGGTTGTGATAAAGAATACAGCCTGAGTAATCTCAATGCACAGAACAGCAGTTTAATTGACAGCTACAAAATCAGTCTAAAGTGTGCTTGCTAGGAGGGGTCAAAGTCCTTTGGGAATCCAAATGAGGTTTGGATGGCTTCTGCACTCAGTGTTTTGCTACTTTGCATCACAGAGCCTGACATCAAGATTTTACATGAGGAGGAATATGACAGAAGCTCATGTTGCCAGTGTCCATTTGTGGAATGTAACAGATTTATATTTTTAATTAAAGAAAAAACACAGTTTTGAAAGTTCAGCAGTCACAAACACATGTATAGAAGATGTTGCTTTTTTGAGTAGCCCCTGCAATTTCAATCAGACTGAACAGAGTCCAATTCTAATAGGGGTGGGAAATGGATGGATGAATAATGGGAACTTGAGCTCTGGGCATGAATAGTGTGGCCTTGCATGTCTAGTTATGGTGATTTAATATTCTACTGCCCAGCTGTTCACTTGTATTTGCAAAGCAGACCACATTTAGCCTTTACTGTGAACACTGCTCATCCTTGATGAAAAGTTCACTCACATATTTACAAACATCCTTTAAGGCTGACTGAGACTAAGCCATATGATTTTATTTAGTGTTAGGAATGCACTAACTCATGCCATTGACTTGGCTCAGGTACAGAACTGGTATTCTCAGGAAAGAATCAGTAAGAATGAACCTTGGATGAAAACTTAAACCACTATAATTGCAGAAGTAAGACCTTATTTAGATGTGCTAAGACACCATAAAAATGTTGAGACTACTTCCTCTTCAGTGATGCAGATGTAAGAGTAATACACTGCTTCATTTCCCCTTTTACCTGAGACATACACAGCAGAGATAAGATCCAGCAGCTCCTTTGCTACTCTGCCATAAAATGAGAAGTTTCAAATTTCCTAGGTTAGGACTTAAGGCAAAGCACATTATAGACCTTGAAATGCAGCCCAGTCATTGTACTTTAGGCTTTATGCCTAAATACCTGATCTAGCTGAAGATGTCTCTGCTCATTGCAGGGAAGATTGGAATAGATGACCTTTAAAGGTCCCTTCCAACCCAAACCATTCTATGATTTTATGATTTTATGGCTATTGCCTGTATGAAGTCGTGCTTCAGAAAGGTTAGGAAACAAACTCCTGTCTCTGTGGAGAAACCAGGTATATTACTTAGAATGCACTGGATAAACCCAGATGAGCCAGAAACAACCATTCACTGTCTTTAATACTGCTTTTAATTCACTCAGCTGAAATACATTAAATGAGTGAGTAAAAGGGCATGAGGTTTAGAGAGAATAACAATGAGCATTCACGTTTGCAGACATGTCTATCATTAAAAAAGCATAGATAGTTTTTTCTTATATTCAAACAATGTGATCAGCATTGTAAAAGGCTCTATGCCAAACTGTGTAAGTTCTGTGGGCAGAATGAACTGGAAACCAGAGGAGATAATTAATAGGAGTATAAACATGAAAAAAAAAAAATCACTGCTAATTCATTTCAGGAAAAAAGGTGTATATTCCAGGGGTGAATAGATACAGTTCCCAGGCTCTTTTAAAGCATTACCACTATTCACAGTATCTGAATACCATTGTTATATTACTGCCTTGAGAGTCTTACAAATCTTGTGCAATAGTTTCACCCAGTATTTATCTTTTTGTGTTTTTTAGCTCAATTCAACCTCAGCCAAATACTGCTTTTTACCATTCTTTTAGTTACACACCAGAACATGTGTTTACATTCTGCAAACAAATTAGGAATGCTCATTCTCTCTTCATAGTAAAATTGTACAGGATTCTCGAACTGTCAATGAGTAAAAAACCCCATTTGGGTTTATTTTATAGAAACCATTAGAAACCAGTAAATCAGCACTACCAGCTCATTGGCTGGTACTAACATTGAGTTGTGAGGGTTTTAACAATTGTCTTTTCCCTAAAGGCAGCTGAGGTTTTGTTGCACACTTTCACAAGTGGATTGCTATCAAGAGTTTTGAGTGCTCAAACCGTTTAAAGCTTCAAAAAGCTAGGCTTTAAAACCTAACTATTTCATGTAATTACCTAAAGGTAGAGGTATTTATTTTGGCTGAGTGATCTGAGATTATAAAAAAGGAGATTAAGTAAAATCATATTGCCCATACTGTGTTATGACCAGACTGAGAAAAATATACCCCACTTAGCAACATTAGAGAGAATGTAAATTGGTATGTGAATTGCTCTGGTTTATGGTGCACAATCCAAGTAACTTACTGCAGTGTCAGAAAGATGGCTTTGGTGATAAGCTGGTCCAATAAACTTAATTCTGTAAACAAATTTTAAGTAAAACTACTGTCAGGAATACGTGAAGTGGTTTTCTCCCTCTCCTTCTCCTGGAAAGTCTGTCCTTTGGCAGGCAGCTATGTGCACAGTGCTGTTCATCTGTCTGGAAGGAGAGCTGAGGGGACAGCCCCCTGGCCAGCTGGCAAGGTGTCACTGTGCACACAGATGCCAGGACGCTCCTCTGAGAGGGAATAAATCAGACAACTGGCACCTGTGGCACTGATGGCTGTTCCAACATCTCTCCCTCCACGTAACTTAAACTGCAGTGGAAGGGCACAGTTAGGATCTCTCTCCTTTGTTGTAACCCTCTGCCTGTGGAATTTGCTCTGTGAAAATGCTTCCCCGAGGCAGAGTGGGCTGGAAAGTTGGGTCATCCCACACATAATTAACCAGGACTAGCAACTCCTCCTTGGAAAAATGAGATAAACAATGGAATCCTAGGGACTGATCTGGTTGTTCATGGCAGCAATACTAAGCAACAGAGTTCATTTTTATCATGTGGGCTGTGATCTGTTTTCTTCTTTTATTAGAGTATACCTGAAGTTGTGTCTATTGGAGGAGTGCCCCTCCTACCTTGATATATAATTAACAGCACAATGGGAAATAGGGTTGTTAGTACCCATGGTCTGGTACAAAATGCATTATCATTCCTTATTTTTTGACTTCTTCCAGCTCCAGTGACCTCTGTAAAGGTGCATTATACTGGAGTGAAACATATCCAAATACACCTGTCTACCAGAGCCCTTCATATATTTCTAATACATAATAGCTAGAAGCTGGCAAATGAAAGGCAGTGCCTGAGGGCTCTGCAGCTCAAACTAAGCCCAGGTTTTTTATTCCACTTACATGAGAAATCCTGATAATTATCACGTACTGGCTGAAAAGATTTGTGCAGGGCAAAAAATCCCATGAGAGTGTCTGACAGCTTCAACCAAAGACCATGGCTTGAAATGAGAACTACTTACCACCTTTTGTACCAACGATTTAGTGTTTTACATTAAATAAATTTTAATACGGAGAAAACGTATCAATAGCTGCTTTACGATTTTGAGGGATCATTTCATTTCTGCAGAGACATAAACAATTCATAGGATCAGAAATCTAAAACAGTGATATGTGTTTGCCAAAAGTTCTAGCAGCTCCAGGGAACCTTCCCTGCACTTTCCTGTTAATCAGGGTAAGTTGCTCTTGTAACACAAGTGCTGTGCTTCTCCTCCACCTGTGTCTGTACTCTGTTGTAGACATCAGGTATTTACAGTTCTGAGGTAAGGGAAAATGTAAACCTTCTTTAATTACAATCAAGTCACATTTTCCTTAAGCTGAGTTCATGTGCAGGGAGGGTTACAAAAGATTCACTGATGTGTGTGAGCTACAGCACTTTCTTATAAGGGTATAAGAAAGAAAACTACTCGTGTGAAAATGTGAAAATGTGAAAATTTCTCCTTACTGCAATCATGGTCAGAGGCTACAGCACTGGTTCAAACACCAGCTCAGCTTGTCCCTTCACACAGTGGTGTTTAAATCATCGCATTATGGTTATATACACTCTGTCTGGCTTAATGAATACTCAGTCATTCATTTCGAAGACCCCCTGCTTAAAGCACAGGAAATTCAGAAGTAAGATTCCTTCACAACAGGGAAATTGAGCTGAAGACCAAACCCCTAAGCTCAGTGGGCAGCTCATTCCTAGTGCTGGCAAAAGAGGGCTCACTGATTCCTGGTCTGCCAGATGCATGGGACATTGTCAATGCATGATCCAATTCAACAAAAATGCAGATAGCAGATATCAATGAAAAATATTGATTATCTGCAGGTGATCTACCATGATTTTTATTTGTGACTCGTTAAATGCATAGCATTGGTGTGTTATCAACATCATTCTAGCCCCAAATACAGAGCACAGCTTGGAGAGGGCCACTGTGGGCAAAGGTAACTCCATCCCAGCCTGACCAAACACATTCATAAAAATATCTGATATTTCTGGGGCACTCAGAGTGGCCAGGTGATTGACAGCAGATCTTTCAGCATGCTTTGACCTTCTGGGCTCCTTAGGCAGCCTACACTTTTGCCTTTTGTTTAAAAATGCCTTCATACTCCAAATGGCCTCCCAGGAGCTCCATGACTCTTGCTTCATTAACTATCACCCAACTGCAGCATTCTAATGTTGGAAATGTACAACACCTAAATGGACTTTTCAGTCTTACTCCTTGTTTCTTTTCCAATTTAGTGTGTTCCAGGTGTGCCCCAAAGCAGATCTTTTGTTTGTCTAACTTTGCCCCCACTCTCCCCCTCCTCACTGCCACAAAACTCTATGGGTCATATTTAGAGGGACTAAAGGAAGATTTTGAACTACATATTCCCTTTTCTCTGTCAATCAGACCATCTACAAGTTCCATCTTATTAACACTGAAGGATTTTTTTCATCCATTCTGTGATTGCAGGACTTTTCCCTTATAATTAAAAGAAAATGTTACCCTCAATATATTCTTGGACATTGTATATGTTTATCCCTGTCTCAGTATTGGTTAGAAAGTGAAGCTCTTCTCCCTTGGTGGTATTTATACTCCTTTTCTCACTTCTCTCACTCTGCTTGTATATTTTTAGGAAACAATCAAAACTGCCTTCAGCTTTTACTTTACTATGCTAAATAAACCAGGCTCTCATACTGTCCTTTCTCATGGCAGTGCTTTCACCATATTGCTACTACTTGCAGTTCTTTTTGAGGCTTTCTCTACCTTATCTCTCCCTTATTTTTATCCACCACTTACCTGTATCATTAAGTGATGAGCAACCCATCCTGCGCCAGAGCTCTGTGTCCCACCAGATGAACCTGCACAGACAGTCTGACATTAGTAGTAATTAGCAATAATTCTCTCTATTGCAGTAACATTTGCATTTGCCTTGAATATCTACATTATACAGAAAGGAAGAGGGTGAAGGAGCACCACAGAAAAGGAAGTTCTCAGTTCAATAGGTACAAGAAGATCAGTCAGCAGGATTAGATTTACTAAGCTCAGATAAAAGGCAGGAATAGAGAATACACTGATAATGCTTTGTTCTCCTTCCCCCTCCACCCCAGTTCACCGCCTTCATCCAAACAATAATTTGAATTCCTGGCTTCTGGGAAGTAAGCCCTCAACATATCAACATATTCGGGGGTTTTATTTAATATATATGCATACATACATACATATATCTATATCTATATCTATATCTATATCTATATCTATATCTATATCTATATCTATATCTATATCTATATATACCATTAGCTGCCTGTTTTAGGTGCTGCATGAAAGAAATATTTCTGCCTCTTTTCTGTTCTTAAGGCCCTCCAGTAAAATAAGGAGTGATCTCCAGCAGTCTATTTTCCCTTCAGGCTGCAGGGTGCAGCACGTTCTTCTGCACTGTCCTAAAGACAGCCCCTGGGCTGATTTCAAAACCAAACCCATTTATTGTGCAGTCAATGATTCTGCAAATTGGGCCTTCTGAAAAAACAGGACACATCCTCTGGAGTGTATAAAACACATGGTTCCCATCATCATGATGTATTCCCCTACGTGGTGCAAGAATTCCATAGACATGCAAATATATGGATGGGCAAGGAGCTAATAAAGTCCAGAAGATTCTCTTTGGAGAGCATCTAGGTGAAGCAGTTAGGCTTTGGCCATTTTTCTCTTTTGATTTTCTTCTTTGTCTGCCTCTGTTGCTGCTCAGAATTTCCTGAAAAGTTGCAGCAGCATTTGGCTCATGTAATTCTTGACTGTTTGCCTTCTGCCCACATGATTTGACAGTGTAACTGTGAAGTTGAACACACTTGCTAAATTCCTTTCTGAGGATTCTCAGCAAAGCTGTGAGCAGGACCAGAAACTCTGGGATTTCTCTGAACCTTAAAACTACCCTGTATTTGGTTTATATTTGTTTAATACTTAGAATCATATGAGTTAAAAACTACATTTCAGCAAAGAAATACTGGAATTTTAAATCTGAAAAGAGATGGATGCTCTCAATCCTGTTGCTTGCCAAGGCAAATTTCTGAATTACCAATAGAAGAGAATGTCAGGGATTTTTAAGCTCTGCAGTTGCTCTATGAATACAGATTAATTGGTGCCTACATGGCCTTCATGTAAACACACACTAATCTGTTAAAAAGAGAAATAGGAATGATCCTGCTCACTGATAGAAATTTCCTCAGAGACTTCAATAAGAGCTGGATTCGACAATGAATGCTTAGAGGGGTTCTTCTTTCAAATATCAGCACAGGCTCCTTACTGGGGGATGACATTTTCTAATAGTAATATAGAGCCAGTGCTTTAGGTTTGTTAAAGCTTTTCTTTTCCCAGCAAATATCAAAAGGCAATGAGATTGTGGGAGGGTTTTGGTTTTGGTATTTTTGCCAGATTTTCAATCTATTATTTCTAGCCTACTACAATGTACTAGAAGTGCTGCCATCAGTGAGGTGGCTCTGACATCCTGACATCCTCCAAGGCTCAGGGTGTGCTCAACAATCTCACACAGGGGCTGGACCAGGGCACCTCCTGTGGTTCCTTGCAGCATGAGTTATGCTGTGATCCCACCATGCATGCACTGTTCAATTTTTACACTGGAAAGTGATAGAGTTGCTCTTGTCTACCCATGAAACCTGTAATATCTGTGTATGATGCATATCCAAATGGGAATAGTGAACATGGGGGAGAGGAGGCCTAGCAAGTTAATAAGACACCTTCCTTGCTAAAAAATAAAAGGATTTCAGAGTAGAATACTGGTTTGAAGTAGAATATTTTTGTTCTGTGACTTTGAAATTCTGTCCTGATTTCTGCTGTGATAGAGTTAACTTTCTTCCTATTATATAATACAGTGCTGTGTTTTGGATGCAGCATGAAGAATAATGTTGGTAACACAGGGATGTTTTCAGTTGTTGCTAAGTAGTGTTTATACTAAGTCAAGAACATTCCAGCTTTGCGTGTCCTGCCAGGAAGAAGGCTGGAGGGGCACAAGAAGTTTTGGTGGAGAGCCACCCTGGATAGCTGACCCCAGCTTCCAAAGGGATATTCCATACCAAACGGTGACAGGCTCATTGTATAATCTGGGGGAAAGGTGGCCAGAGACCATTGCTCAGGGACTGGCTGGGCATCAGTTGGTTAGTGGTGAGCAATTGCACTGTGCATCGTTTACTTGGTGTTGTATTATTATTATTATTATTATTATTATTATTATTATTATTATTAATGTTTTCCCTTCATTTTCTGTACCATTAACTCAAGCCATGAGTTTTCCTGCTTTCACCCTTCTGATTCTGTCCTCCAACCTGCTGGAGGAGGGGAAAGTGGCTGTGTGGGGATGAGTTGCCAGGTGGGACTAAACCATGAAAGGTACTTTTGCAATATTAATCGTTTATATCTCAAAATATAAACATTTATTATTTCATATAAAAAACAATGCAAAGAAGATAAGCATTGGCTTATCTGTTGTAGAGGTGGGAGAACATGGATGCGGCAGATGTGTGTGATGCAGCCGTGTGAGTGAGGATGACGCAGCAAGGTGGGGCCAGATCTTGCAGCCTCAGGCCTTATCTCTAGACAGGAAATGAGCCCTGGAAATAACCCAGTCCAAAAGCCCAGCAAAATATTAGCAGTCTATTCTTTCTCTAATGATACCTTTCTGTATTTACAGATCCAGGGTTTAAAGCATGGCCAGAATGTCTTTGCACCATGAAAAGAAATGGCCACGTGCTCAGTGAGAGTTTTACTGCTAAAACAATGTTACATTCAAACGCCATTATGATAATTTGAAGCAATGGATATTTCAGAGAAATTAATCCTGCCAAATACTTTGTCAAAACAGGTCTAAGTGACTCATAAAATCACTACATTGGCCACAAATGAAATAAGGAAACCTGACCACTGTATGGACAAAGAGAACAGTGGGTACTTGGCCTGTTTGTTACATTTTCCTGCTTGCTGGGAGAACAAGTTCAGAATAAAAGTGCCTGCCTTTCATTTAATCCATTTACTGAAGCATACTGCACAATGCTTTCCCTTCCTGGACAGCTTTAACATTATTTTCCAGGCACATTCTTTATGGTGGCCTGGCTGGTCGGATATATTTAGCCCTGAACAGAAAGTCCAAAAAGTAAATAATTATGCTATCTGACTTTGAGAGAACAGATTGTTTAAGCTCAGTGATGAGCAGAGCACCTGAAACTCTTATGTCAGTTCAGACAGTAGTCAGAAAAGTCCACAGACAGACATAATTCAAATAAAAAATATTTGGTGTTGAAAAGAGCAGCTTTGTTTCTCTACTTAAAAAATGAAGAAAGGACAGAATAAGGACTCTAAAGAAAGAAGGACTCTTTGTACAGTGTTAGTATCTATAGAAATAGGACTGCTCCCTACCACAGTGTAGGGTAAGTACCTCTACTTTGAACATACATAAACTCACCTCCCTGAAAGGAACCCTGCCGTAATTGATATTTAAAGCTCTAAGACATGAAGCTATTCTTTTTACTTTTTTTTTTTTTTTTTGATGCATTAGATTCAAAAAGGTAAAATCTATTTGTAGATATTGCAGTGTTGAGAAAATCCTCTCTAGGTCAGCTTTCTTACTGTTAAGCTTCCCTAATACCAGTATTCAGACAAAGCAGTTTCCAGAATATTTTACTCTCAAAGAAAAAAATCAAACCCTTGCTTCCAGAATTTTGAGGACATGAATCTGCATCCTCATGTGGAAGATAAAGATTAAATTTAGCAAGTCTTTCCATTTTAGGTATAAAACACTGGGCCTTTGTGATGTACAGATTCCAGGTCTAAAGTTCACTTTACTCCCCAGCTTCTTGTGCTCATGTGACAGAGACCAGATGACTTAACTGGAGCTCTATTTATAAGAATAAGGTGCTGCTTTGAGCTTTGCTCAAGGAATGGAGTTTTTGGATTAGAGTCAGTGGAGGTCCAGTGCTGAGAATAGAAGATCAAATTAACATATGTTGAAGGTACTTGGGAAGAAATCTGTGTTGGGAAAAAAAAAAAAAAAAAAGAGAAAGAAAGAAAAAAAAGCAAAGTCTTTAAAGTTAGGCTAAATGAAAAACTGAAATGTAGTGGATAAGGCCAGCCTGTCAGCTGGATTTGTGGCATGTGCACAGGGAAGCCTTGGAGTTCAGCCAGAGTAATGTCAGCAGTTATGATAAGAGGACTGAAAAACAGCATGGGAAGGACTTGACTTCCTCAACTTAGTGATGAGAATAATTTCACCAGAAAGGAAAAGATTAATACATACACATACACAAATGGCTGTAAAGCTGTTTTTATGTTTTATTCATATTTCTTTTATTTTAGGAAAGGTAACTAACTATGCTGTGAGGGTGACCTGGAAAAAGTGCACAGTCTGCAAGGACCATGGTACTGTGGAAAAGTTCCTAACTTTTTCCTGGTCCTTTTCCAGCTTTCTGTGGCCTTTCACTCTTGCATTCTCCTAGCATTTCAAGAAAGTAATATTTGCAGGTTTTAATTCCTCCAAAGTTTGTTTATCCCATAATCAAGGTTTTCTGAAATATTTAAATCCTAGATTATTGAATATATTCTGTATTCATTAATTGCAAGAAAAACGGCCAGGATGTAAAATGATAGTGACCAAACAATACACAATGGGTTTGAATGTTATAGCAGCAGCTCAAGATCAAAGTTGTTGAGTCATGCTCCCTGTCTCATATACATTTAATGAGATACCTCCTGACTGACAACCTTCCACCACTGTCAGAACACACAAAAACAATATTAGATGTTTTTAAATTGGTCAATGATTTTATTCATATATCTAGCAGACACCAATGGCCCAGTTTTATCAGTGTTGTAATTTCAATTCCTGTGTTCAGGCAAATAGCCTGCTGTGCCAGACTTGGATGTGTCCCATCTGCATGAGCTGTTGTGCTGTGCCCTTTCCAGGACTGCAAGTCCCACCACTGATTATGAGAATAGCTGCTCATTAGTGTTTGTTGGCACACAGTCATCCTGTTCTGATTAGCCTGTGATATCCTGACCACTGCAGTCACCCACTGAAATAATCCATTACCTACTTACAAGCAGCCAGTGAAATATATCATGGTTCTTTTTTTGATAGTGACAGTGCCCTGTATTTGACTATTATCTCAGCCATAGAGAGATCATGGCTGATTTTGACAAGCTTCCTTTTTTTTTTTTTTCTTTTTAATTTTAAACCTGCAGCTCATGTAAGACTATACATCAGCTGCTTGCCTTTGGCATCAAATCACCATTTTTGTCTACAGCCAATTGCTGAGTTGTGAGATGTTAACATATGTCACTCTCTGTGTCCTTCATAACTGAGTTAGCAGTTCCCTTCAAGATGAAATGCTGTGCCTTAGTGGGAACTTATCTTAAAATTTCTCTTTGTTTTTGCCAGACAAGCAAAGTATGATTTTCCTGGTTCAATCAATCATCTAGCATGCAAGCTGATATTTCTCATTGAAATTAGAACTATTACCAGAAATAAAGACATAAAAATTAGAAAAAGATATTTGTGCTGATATTTTCAAACGGAAGGCTGAATTTTTTTGTGAGAACTATTACCTATCATTCAGTTTTCAGGCCCACCACAGAGACACTCTTTTTTATTGAAGATCATTGTAAACTTTGTATTGCCAAACAAACTTGCAGATCTTTCAGATTATAAGTTTTCTTTGTACCAACATCCTTGATTTTTTTCCATCCCACCTAAATTACTATGTGAAGAAAAACCCTGTGTGTAATCTCAATGCTTTCATTATCTGGCTCTCCTCCTAAGACATCGGATATTAAATCTCTTTCTTAGCATTGCCCCAATATTTGACATTTACCATTGCAGAATTTATCTTTCAGAAGCTACATCTTTGTTGACTTTTCTTTTAGAACAAATACTTATTGTACAGCACTTACTGTACTTATATTTAATCCTACCAATCTTTCCAACTACAACATCCAGATATTATTTTTCAAAAACCTTTTATCTTTACACTAATAAATAAGGATCTAGTGAGTTCAGTCTATCCCTGCCATTGGTGCAAGCCCTGAGAGTCCACATAGGTTTGATTAAAGTCCCTTTATAAACCATAAATGAGTAGCAGCTGTGCCTGACATCTCTGGGAAACTTGGCAAATTAGACCACCTCACATTTGACAAAGCTGCAGGTGGGAGATGACAGGTTTCGTTTGTGGTCCTCACATCAGCTCCCTTGGATTAATGTTCTGCATCAAAGCCAATCCTATTTTTAACTTTTGATGAAGAGAGAAAAGGAAAGGAAGAAAAGATGAATGCCTCTTAGATAACAGAGTTACCTGGATAACCACTACACCCACAACAGTAAATATGATGCCACCACTAAATAGAACCCCTATAAACACTGCTTGTGTATTTACTGGAGCTTCTGATTCCTGGAACATGTTGAAAGATGGGCTGCATCAAAAGCTCTATGAAATAGCAATATATCACACACACAATAAGAGACAATAAATCACTTTTTGGGGAGTGATGAATGAATCAAAATAAGCCAACATTAAGTTATGGGAGAGAGGAGCCATCCATACATTCTGCCCCACCCCTGGGCCAGACAGGTGCAGTAACTACTGGGTTTGATTTGAAATTCTGAACTTAAATTTCAAATTTTGAATTTTAAAAAAGGGCTTATTTTTGTTCTAGACCTATTCCTGCTTTATTTTCTAAAATAGATGCAAACTCTGGATATTTGGAACTTTTCTCTCTTTTAAATTCTGCCTGAATTGCTATGATTTAAGTAACTCCATTTCAGCCATTTGTATGCATTGTTTATATTTGGCCTGAAGAAATAATCTTCACTTAGATTCCTTGCTGCTTAGAAACTGAGATTTAGAATATAGAAGATTAAATTTATGCATTAAAACTTGAGAAATTGTATAAAAAATTCAATACCCAGAAAACTTTGTTGAAAAATCAATACGGCCTTCAAATTTTTTAGTTCTGAAAATAACCACAGTCTGTTCAATGATTGTTCAGCAGCACATATAAATTTAAAGAGGCATTTAAGAAATAGTTACTCCTGAACTTGGTAACAATTGTAGCCTCACTGGCAGCTGAATATAAAACTTGAGATATGAATGTGATAAATAATTGTCCTTTTGACACCAGAAACGATTTAAACAATGTTTATTTTTTTTTTTATTTTTCTGCATTGGACTACAATGGGATTACATTTTTTTAAACTTATTCCATCCACTTTTTAATAAAAGACTGGGAACCAAATTTTCTTTGAACACAATTCACAAACAGAAAAAATACTGATTCCAATCTTACTTATTAACCAAGAGAATTCCTAATTGTTTAGAGAATATTGTCATATCTCAAAATGTAGTGGGCATTTATTACCCTGCAAATTAAGGGAGGCTATAAAAAATAGCCCAAAATTCAGTGCTTGTTCAAATGTCACCTCAGTCACTTGAGTCCTTTGACTGGAGTGGTTTGGTGCACCATGTAGCAAAGGCAACCAGCACTGGCTTAAAAGCATAATCTTTCAATTAAAATCATATGGCTATCTTCACCCCTATTTGATGCTCTGTGCAGGCCAGAGTTGCATGCCCTGAATTGCATAAGCCATTTGTTCCCTTGGAACATTCCCCAGGGTATCATATTGTGGTTCTTTAACATTTGTTATTAATTTCTTTTTAAACAATCTGCCTTAACATTGCGTTTGTCTGTTTTGCTGTGTACACGCCAACAGTCCCTTGTGAAGCATATTTCATGGAAAAGGACTGAAAAAAATGGTAGAACAATGATTCTTGGTAAACACATTAAAAGCAATGTATTGTTTTGCATTGACTTTGACTGGTAGGATTTTTTTCTCTAGCTCTCCCTCTGGAACCTCCAACACACAGTAGCCTAGCTCCTTCTCCCTGACAGCAGAACAGCTTTGCAAATTTACTTTCTATGAGATGAATTAAAACAGGAGTTGCAAGAAACCTCCTAGCCAGGGACATTTTTCTGAAAGCACCAATGTCTGAAGATAAGTAGCTTTAAATGCAACCTTTTCTTAGTGTTGCATGGGCTCAATATTTAATTAAATCACAGCTATGTGGACCTTTTTGCATTTTGAATTTTTCTGAAAGAGAAAAAGTTGGGAAAATAAATGAACTCTTCTCTCTTGGAACGGCAAGTGGAGCAAATATCTCTTCCTTTACTAAGATGTTCTATGTGCTGCTTCAGGCTGTTGCATCAACTATTTACTGTTAAAGCCTAGCTGTGTAGAAAGGCCAAGGAAAAAAGGCAGACAACTTGTCTAGATCATGTTTCTGCTGAGATGTAAACTTGTGGCAGGAGAATCCTGGAAGTCAGTGCATCCAAAAAGTTCCTAAGGTGTTGTCATTGCCTCTGAAAACATGATAACAAGTTGCATTTGCAGCACAACCCATTGCAGAAAAATCCAAACGCCTGCCTGTACTGTCTTCACATTTGGCGTTGGTGGCAGCACCTCCTAGAACTCTGACTTAATTACTTCCAAATTATCCATATCCCACAAAGTTTAAGACAGGATAAGAGGAAAGTGCTCTTTCTTTCTCTTTTTTACCATGTCTAAGTTTAAACTGAGTGACCTGGAAGCACTTCTCTGCTGTCCTCAATTTTATGTTCCACTCCCCATGTCAAGCCAATCTGGGTATTTGAGACAAGAGGTGCTGCAGAAACCAAAACACATCATGGTGGGTTATTTCCATGCAAAAGGAGTGTGAGAGACTAGTTGGCTTGTCACAAATCAAATGAGAAATTGTCATCAAAGAAAGGAACTTTTAAGCTTCTAAACTTTTAAACTTACTTTTGTATCATTTAACCATTAGTGACAGCTAATTGGAGGACAAGTTAAAGGAGGAGGTGGATATAATTGCAGCCCATGAGATCCTTTGACCAAAGGAAGTAGGAATGGACTGGAAATCCCAGTCTCTAACTCTAGGTTTGACTCAATTGTTTTGTTTCCTCACATTTGAGACACAACAGTAGATTAGAACTGTGGCATCCTAGTTCTCTCCATACCAGAGCACTAGGAAGCTGCTACCTATTGTTTGCTGGGAATGTCCTGACAAAGGGAGGAATGATGAATTTGATTCCATGTTCTTAGAAGGCTAATTTATTACTTTATAATGCTATATTATATTAAAGAATACTATACTAACTATACTAAAGAATACAGAAACTATACTGAATGCTAAAAAATAATAATGAAAACTCGTGACTCTTTCCAGAGTCCTGACACAGCTTGGCACTGATTGGCCAATGAGTCAAAACAACTCTCAGCAGAATGCAATGAAACAATCACCTGTGGCTAAACAATCTCCAAACACATTCCACATGAACAAAACAGAGGAGAAGCAAATGAGATAAGAATTGTTTTCCTTTTCTCTGAGGCTTCTCAGCTTCCCAGGGGAAAAATACCAGGCAAAGGGATTTTTTTCAGAGAATGTGAATGCCATAGCTACCAGATGCTGCAGTTTTTGAATTTCATGCAATCTTGCCTCACCAGCATATCTCATCCATCTGCTTCCAGTATTTTCCATGCCTCCAGTGAAGATACAAATCCTGTTGTTAGCTCTGTCCTACATGCTATAGTCCATGAGAAAAATTAACTGAGAAATCTACTGAGAAAGTCATTCAATAATGTTATTAATATATGACTGCTGTCAGCCTGGGGACAATCCAAGTCACTGCCATAAGGTATTAGGGGTGGAAGATTTCATAGGGCTCCTTCTGTGCCATCTTGTCTCTCAGAAAAAAAAGAAACAAACAAACCAAGAGCTATTAAGAATGCAGTTTAAAACTGTCTAAAGGTCTGACTTCAGAAAAAAAAAACAAACAGCAAAATCCTCATGCACAATTATGTCATTAGGATTCTGTCTGAAACTGGCATTGTGCATTTCCATAAGAGAATTAGGCATTCATTACCTTCATTACACTCCATTCTGCTAATATGATTCATCATATATTTAAAAATGAAGTAATTTAACTACTATTGGCCATAAACCATAATTCTAATAAAGATTAAGCCATTTAACTACTGTTGGCCATAAACCATACTTCTAATTACTCACTTCACTAATGTTCATTTGTCATCTAATTTTTTTTATTTTTCTGCATTGGACTATAACAAGTATAAAAAAGAGACCTTTGTCTGATACCAAAGGGTACTTAGCTATGATCAATGTAATCCATCAAATGTCCTAGTGAGTAAAAATGGAGTCTGCAATCCTCTTGACAATCATTATTGATTTGAAAATGGTGACATTTTGGGTAAACTGCTGAGAAATATCATTCTCATTGTGTAAATATGGGGAGTGATCAAATAAATGCCTCTGTATTCTCTCATAACAAATGATGAAAAAGCAGGAAAAGAAAAGATGTGACTTCAGCACACAGTTAACCCAGAGCAGGTTTCAACATAGGAAGAAATAATTCTGTATGGAACACTTATGCCCTATTAGCAAAAATCAAACTGGTAGAACCATGGTCTTAAATCAAATCTTAACCATCCTGGCCAATTAGAACTCTGCCTGCAATGTGCTGTAAATGGGTAGGACATAATAAATCTTTCTTTTGTACCAGACATATCAAGATACAAATGTGCTTGGCTGAGTACTATTATCTTACAGCTGAGTTCATGACACTTCATTTCTCATTCTGCAGCAAGATTTTAAGCAAGCATATGCTAAATGGCTTAATACAAGTTCCAAAGACATTTCCTGCAAGCCGCTGGTGACACAATATTGCCATCTTTGTTATTTCAATCTTCAAAAGAACAGAACAATGAGTGGGAATAAACATCATCTATAGCTAGAATCTGCATTATGGATTGCTTACCTCACTGCACAATTTTATTTTTGAAAAAAAAAATAGGTAAAATTGAGAGGATCCTCAGATAATAGCTGCACTATTTGCAACATAATATTCCAAATAAAATCTCTCAAATCTCACTACTTCCATGTGGCTACCCTTCTCCAGCCACTATTATTGAGGCAAAGCTATTGCCAATTGATGTAATGTGTGATTTTTATCGGAAATGTGACGTGCTTTCTAGCTTTGTAAATTGATTTAAACCTCTGCAAATGACTATTATAAGATGCTGTCATGGCAGATACAGAATTAGGCACTGTTCTGAAGAGAATGGCACAGTTAAAACTGACAGGGAGAATTTACAGTCATAGAAGTTGATGGCTTGCCATTCCCCTAATGCCCTCTCTTCAATCATTGCATACATTTCCTCTTTAATTAGCAAAGCAAAATAGTGAATTGTTGTTAAATACAAGAAGATGTTTTTAATGTTGCTTAGAATGGTAGAATGTGCTCACCTAAAACACAAGATGCTCACCAGGATGCTCATGTAGACATGCCAGTCATCTGTTTCTGAGTAAAACTATTACTTTTATTGGCTGAGTTAATCTGATTCATCTTCATTTGCCCTCTCAGCCATACAATAAGCAGAGCTCTGTTTCTCAGAGAATATTAGTATTTAAAGCAGTGGTCTGGCAAATATACAGGGCAGAAATCATCAGATCTTTTAGTGGAATAAAATTGCTATAAATCCACTTTCATTACAGGTTTCCTAACAGCTGAGAAAAATATTGACATCCTGACTGCCTCAAAACTGGGCCCATCACTTCTTTTTTTTCTCCAGTGGGTCAGAGATGCTACAGACTCACATGAAAAAAAGAACTAGCATACATATGTTCAGTGCAATATACCAGGAAAATTGGGAATGTAGGGGGTTTGTTGGAAAAGCTGACGCATTTCTGAGCTTTCAGCAATGGAAAGGGACAAAATTGCAATGTCTGTGTGGATAGACTTTGCTAGAAAATGGAAAGGTATAGCCAAATGCATATAGAGCAAATTCAAGAAGCATTTGACTGATAAGAATTGAGCATGTGTAATGTTATTTTTATGATAAACATTCTGGCCAAACAAGCATTTGGCAGTTTTCCTCTGAGGCTGTTTTTTAATGTTTTTGTTGGCCTCAATTTCATTAGTCTAAAACATGTTGGTAGTTTTGCAGGGAAAAAAGCAATATCTGTAAATTACTCTTGTATCGTAGTTGTCAGGGTAATAAATGAAGAGAGATTAATTAAATGTATATTCAAATGAATCCTTCTGACTGCAGAGGTTTTTATAGGCTGGGATTTTACCAAGACTTGGGAGTGGTGTCATGGTGAGAGGAAACTTTTGTCTGGAAACTTCTGAAGTTAAAGTGTCTGGAAATACACTTGGGAAGGCAGTGGAGGATTGTGGATTTAAATGCAGCATCTGGGTGCCCCTTTGTGGGCTGTGGTGTTACTGCACTGGTGAGGGCTCCTACAAAATACCTGCAGGATTTCATTACCCTTGATTACTGATATCTATCTGAACTTTATGCACTTTGCAAACCCATGTCATTTTGAAATTAAATTTTACTGCTCCAGTACCTTTTATTATGTGGTAAAAAGTATGCACCTGATATTCCAATGCAACACAGTGCCATACTAAATTATAAAGCATGAGTCATTTATTAACCACATTTGTGGCAAAGCACAGCCACAAGAGCAGAGATATTACCATGAGTATGAGGAAACACAAGGAGAAACTAGAGTAACAGGAACAGTTAACAACAGACATGAGAGGGGTAATCTTCTATATAGAAAATGACCCAGAAAGTTTTAAAAAAAATCTCTTTTATCTCAAGTATTTGCTTCAGGAGGCGAAGAAAAGGAGCAGGGGTTTGCAGAGGGCGAATCACAAGTTCCATCTCTGCAATTACAAAGTATTCCATGTCTCAGTGGCGAAGTCTAGGGTGAATTTTGCAGGGAATATATTCCTTTTTGGATGAAGTTTTCTGATAATTTAGAGACTATTGCAGATATATAGATACAGAATAGATATATATTCTCAATATCTATATATATATAGATATAGAGAATATCTGTTCTGATAAAATAGAGAATCTGTACCACTATTATTATTAAAGAAAATATCTCCAAGTATTAAATGAAAACTAACAACAGTGTCTCTTAAATTCTCTTTTTTTTTCCAATATCTGCCATGGGCTGGAATGCCATGCATTCCTGTGGCCCACAGCTCTGCCTGTGCCAACATTGTGTACCATGGTGTGTCCCACAGGATATTTTAGTATATTTCTCTCTTGTCTGAAACAAAACAGGCATCAAAATATTTGAATTTCCAGTGAGACAGATCACCTACATTTTTCCAGTGTTTGTCCTTTCCTTCATCCTGTATGCCAACCAACTTTGTAGCTGTCACTTGTCATTTCCTGCCAACTGGTTTCCCGCTTTATGTTTACTTTCACAAAAAAAAATTTCTTGCCAAGATCATACCATGGAGATCAGTTGGAAATTATATAAGACACCAATAAAAATCTGAATATCAAGCCAATAACGAAGAGTTAAATATCTCAGTAACAACTCCAGGAAATCTCTTTACTTCATGAGAAAACTCTGGGGTTAGACAGCGGATGTTGCATAGCAGGACATCCTTAAAACTCCACTTACCTTCCTAGTTGGATCAGTGTGCACAGGAGGCAATCTCCTTCCTTATTTTAATAAATGATTAGTCAATAAGGGATACATGGAAGCAGTTGCAGAAATGGACACCAGAACCTGACTGTCCTAGCTGAGGGCTGATAAAATACACAGAATCACAGAACCACAGAAAAGTTTAGGCTGAAAAATCCTTAAATATCATTGAGTCCAAACATTAGGCTTGCATCTCCAGGTCCACCACTAAACCATGCTCTCAGTGCCACATCTACATGTCTTCGAAACACCTCCAGGTATGGTGATCCCACCACTTCCCTGGACAGCCTATTCTAGTGTTTGACAACTTTCTTTTGGTCCATCTTTCTTTTTCTCCTGTTTGGTGTTTATTAAACCCCTTTTTCTAAGTCAGTATTGTTAAACTGCAGAATCACATTCCCCCTTTCTGCCTTTCTTTTCTTACTGCAATCCTTTTTTTTCCTGCCAAATGAGACCCCTTTAACTGGAGAAGTGCAGATGATCACAATACAAATTTTATATTTAAAAGTCCAAAGGAAAAAAAACAACATTGTCTCTTCCACTAGATAGGGAGTTACCTGGCACACAGGACTCCTAAAACTATTTTCTGAAGCCTGCAGGCAATAAACAAGCATGGCGGCAAAAGAAGTCAGGAAATCTGAGCCATTGAAACTGTATCACAGCTTTATCATGGTGTTCTCTGGATTTTGAAAGAAATCTCATGAAAGAAACACCTCTTCTCCCATGTTCAAATGTGAGTCCAGCATGTGAAATGCCTTTACTGCAGCTCCTGGCTCCTGGCAATGTCCTTGGCCTTTCTCTGAGCCTCCCTCTGTCAGACTAACTCCCCTGCCTGCTTTGTTTCTTCCACTTAACTTCCTCCAGCAACAACAGCAAGGTCCCCGCAGGTCTTCAGTAGGAGCTTTATCTTTTCACTTGGTTCACATTTTAAATGTTGCTGCAACAATAGCAGTGAGAAGAGCTTATTTTTAATGGAAACAGTATTTCTGTGGACAATGTTGTTTTTCCTACAGTTCATGGCTAAGAGCATAAATGAAATTTTCAAGTTTTCTATGTATTGTGTAAAGTGATTCAGAGCCTTGTTTATCCTTTTTTCCACTGAAACAAATATAACCAAAATAACAAAGGTTCAAAGTCAACGAGTTCCTCTTGCACAAAACTCCAGCAGCACAGCTGTGTACTTATCTTTATAGAGAGCCCTGTCAATGGAAGCAGATAAAGTGGTCCATCATAAACCAGATTCTCAAAAACACTGTGTCCTGGACACAGTGTCCACAACACAGAACATCCTGAGAGCAGTGTGTTTGCCTTCGTTACAGAGTAAAGTTCTGGTGACAATTGTTACTGTAATTTATCTGAGATTTTTTTAAAAAATAAAAAGAATGTGGAAGCAAATTCACTTGGAATTCAAGGAGTAAGAACACATGAAAAAAAATTAATTTTTAGACAGATTACTGAATCTATGCTTGTCTTAATTCCCCATTTATAAAATTGAGATTACCCTTATCCTTTATAAAATGGGAACTACATTTTCTGGCCTAGTAACAGTGCCGGTATTAATAAAGTGACAAAGAATAAAAAATTCAAAGTAAAATTTAGTTGTGCAACCCTAATTCTGTGTTTATACATTTACATTTGGACATTTTAAGCTTGAGGAGTGGGGCAATGATGTTCAACACCTGAGTCAGGACAACCCCTGGTATCAATACGGGCTGGGAGATAAAGGGCATTGAGAGCGACCCTTACTTGGGGGCTGGTGGATGAAATGCTGGACATGACCCAGCAATGTGCACTTACACCCCAGAAAACCAATTGTATCTTGGGCTGCATCACCAGCAGTGTGGGCAGGAAGCTGAGGGAGGTGATTCTGCCCCTCTGCTCTGGTGAAATCCCACCTGGAGTTCTCACCAGCCTATCTCATCCAGCTCTGGGATCCTCAGAACAAGAAAGACACAGGCCTGGTGCAGCAAGTTCTAAAGAAGGTCATAAAAATGAGCAGAGGAATGGGACACCTCTCCAAAGAGGAAAGACTGAGAGAGTTGGGATTGCTCTGGAGATGAGGATTTAGGGAGAACCAACCTATTGTGTTTCAGTATTTGAAAGGAGCTGAAAAGACAGAAGAGGACAACCTTCTTAGCAGGGCTTGTTGTTTTAGTACAAAGCATAGTGGTTTTAAATGAAAGGAGGGTATACTCAGACTAGATATAAAGAAGAATTTTTTAACAATACAGGTGGTGACACGCTGGAACAGGTTGCCCAAAGAAGCGGTAGATGTCCAGTCCCTGGAAATATTCAAGGTCAGGTTGGATGAAGCTCTAAATAACCTGGTCTAGTTGAAGATGTCCCTAAGCATTGCAGTGGGTTTGGATGACCTTTAAAGGTCCTTTTCAACCAAAAACATTCTGCAATTTTATGACTGTAGCAATTGTCCACAGTTTTTATTTAAGCAAATGTTTTAAGGTCTATATTGCGTCTAGATTCTTGGGTAGAATTTAAAACTTCTGAGGCCATGCCTGTGTTTTGTCTAACATAGGGATTGCCTCACAGAAGTATTACATACAGACTCTCAGTCAGGAAACCATGCTCAGCCTAATTTAATACAAACATGTGAATGCCTTACTCAGCTGCCTCTGCAGGAGATCTAGACCTCTTAATTTACTATCTCTCTCCCTCTTCACAAGAAGATCCAGTTTAATTGGCTCCTGGCAGTTCAAGAAACTGTGCAGAAATGTCTGTCATCTTCACTCTTGGGAGAAAACATCACTAACACTTACCAAGAGCATGTTTAATAGTATGGTGTATGCCAATGTCATGTTGTTTTAACATAATTGTCCAGAATCCAAATCAGGCACCCAGGAACTGAGACCATTGTACACACCCACAGGGACTGAGCTCAGACTGCAAAAGGAGGATTTAGTCATTGATTATCCTGGTCAAAGTGACCTAACCCACACACACGTTGAGGGAGATGCAAGGTTTCAAGCAATGTTTAGTTTTTATTAGAGTTTTCCTGGGTTTATTAAAATCTTCCCTCAGGGCAGGAACCAGATTTTCCTTCCCAGTTGTTGTCAGACCTTTTGTCTTGCCCTGGCTGTTGCACACCTGACTGCACTGGGACTGATCTTCAGCAGCACAGAGATGTTTAGTGCTCAGAGCACTCCATGGTGCTCAGGGCACTCCTCTGGGGTGGCAATAGAAAGGGTCACATCCCTGTTAGTGACGGTGGAACAAGACCGAGGTGACCTGGTGCATGTGTGAGAGCTGACCAAAGCTGTCACTTTGCCAGATGAAGGAAATTGTGGCCTTGGCTCCT
This sequence comes from Ammospiza nelsoni, assembly GCF_027579445.1. Taxonomy (NCBI): domain Eukaryota; kingdom Metazoa; phylum Chordata; class Aves; order Passeriformes; family Passerellidae; genus Ammospiza; species Ammospiza nelsoni. Next base: position 10,115,293 of record NC_080637.1, on the reverse strand, counting down.
TCTGTGCCTTTGGACATTTCCAAGGAACTTAAACAGAACAGAAACAGCTGTCTATATAACCAGGACTGTGTTAGAGCTCCCATCTTCACAGAGCAGACAATTCAGAGCAGTCATGAGTGACTGAGGTGACACAAACTGAGGTTGCTGAGATTGCAGAGAGCAGATGTTTGTTCGGGAATTCTTCTCTGCTGCTGTGCCTTTTCACGGGCTGGGATTCTCTTCAGTGGTCCAGACTTGGGCCCCTTGTGTGGAGCCCACCCAGGGATGCCAATGTCAGGTTTGTTGTTGCTGAAATGGCTCCTGAGGTATTAAAAAGTTTTTTTTCCCAGCCCCATGCTTGAAGAAGTTGAGATTCCTCAGCTCTGGTTTTCAAGGTTGTTTATTTTCTCTTATCTTTTGCATTCTTTTTCTGACCCGCTGAGATCTGTCTGGCAGGTCAGTTCATGGGACACTGACCACCCCCAGGGCAGTGTTATCTTTTTATACTAAAAACTACATGTACTTTATTTACAATAATTTGCCAATACCTATCACCTTTGTTAGGCAGTCTGTCTCTACCCTAAACCAATTCAGAAGGGTCACCAGCATAGCAGAAGATGGAGGACAAGAAGAAGGAGGAGAAAGACAGGACACGCCCAGACTCCTCCATCTTGCCTCTTGAACCCCCATTCTAAAATCTCCAAAATTCTACTTTTTCACTCTGTGATTAATTCACTATCATTCTATTCAAACTCTTGTGGCTTGTAACTCTTCACGCAAAGTTGGCAATTGTTTCCATGGGTTGAAATGGAAGGCACAGGTGTTTTTGACTCCATGCCAAGGTCTCCGAGCTCCCTGCCAGGGTCTTGAGTCCTGCAAGGCAGGCAGAGGAATGTCCTGGGTTCTGACACTCCCATCTTCACAGAGCAGACAATTCAGAGCAGTCATGTGTGATTGAGGTGACACAAACTGAGGCTGCTGAGATTGCCGAGAGCCTTAAGCAAAGTAAGGAAGCAGACAGAGTAGAAACCTATATGGTTTGCCGTAGCAAGATTGCTGTTTTACCACTCTTGGTCCAGCCCTAATTTGAGAATACTCCTATGCATTGTTTTGTGAAGTCATAATGCCTTTAAAATTTATATATTATGTTGTTTTTTTTTTCAAAAACAGCACTTTCTGGTCACTAAAATGACAAATAATTCACCTGTTGATTTTCTTTCTTTATGCAACAAAATTAAATTATAATAGTAACAATAATAATAAAAAAATAGAGTTTTTGCAAGTATATTCCTAGCCAAAATCTGCTTTTAAACTGGCATGACTGAATTAGCTGAAGGTTCAGTGGGCAATGGAGCCCAGCTCATGGAAGAAAAATTAAACATGAATTCAATTCTAGTTTGAAATTACTTTAAAAGGTGTGGGTTTTTTGGTTTATTTGGGGTTTTTTTTGGGTTTTTTTTTTTTTTTTTTTTTTTTTTTTTTTTTTTTTTGTGGTTTGTTGTTGGGGCTTGGTTTTGATTTTGAGGGTTTTTTTGCTAGCAAATTCCCCAAATGATCAAAACTTAATAATGAGCAGATGAGTAAAAGACTGAAGGACATTGCAGCTGAGCTGTTTATCTGCTTTGATAGGATTCATTTCCCCAGCCCTTATTTGACACAAAACCAGATGTGTCATTCCTATGACCTCTGTGGCAAGATGAACAGCTAGGCTGATACATTTATTGATCAGAGAAAGAAGCAGTCCAAGGGAAATAAGCTATAGATGCCTTGCTGTGAAATTGAAGATTTAACATCTGTCCCATGCAGATGGTAATTAATCTTGAATATGTAATGCCCACAATTGGTTGGTTGACAACATTACTTTCTTAATCTGGGAGCATGGGTAAACAAATGTATTGGATTGCTCTGTGGGTAACATTTTATTAATGTGTTATAATTGCATATGCAGCCTATAAATCAGATAGATTTCTCATTTACATTGCTAATTGTGTTTATTATTGGAAATGCTTCTCATGTTGCTTGGTATTCACTAACTGGTTGATTTCCCACAGTTGCAAACCCACACCCTTATAGGATTTGAAATCTTTACTGCTGTAAATATTTTAGGAACTATTAAATAGTCTTCCAATCTAATTGCCTGGTAGCTAGATACGTATAAAGATATCTTGAGTATTACTTTTGATTTTATTTTAGAGCATCTATAATTATGAAATAAATTATATTGCCTAGATAATATATGGATGATGAAATGCTAATTGGTTGGTTTTATATATCTGCCTTGTTACTGCTTTACACTTTGCACCTCTAAAATTCAACTTTTCATTTGAAAAATGAATTATTCCCCTTCCCCATAGCTTCCTTTAAGGATTTATGCAGTAGTATTCTGCAGATAAATCTATCTCTTGGGCAGGATCCTACGAATTCCAAATCTTAATTTCTCAGTTGTGCTTATACATGTAGTTTACTGTAACTAGAACAGCTACTAGTGTAAAAAAAAAAAAAAAAAAAAAAAAAAAGTTGGATTTGCTGAAATTAAGTTGGCAGACTGCACCAAACGATCTTCCAGAATCAGGAAGAATCTGTGTCCCAAGTAACTACCTGTAGGAGGGGAATTTTAGAAACATCATCTGAACCTGGTTAGATTCAGAGGTTTCAAGTCACAAGTATCTAATATGAATTAACATGCTGATTTAGGAAAATAAGGATTCATCTGTCTATTTAGGACCCAGTGGTAAATTGGGAACTCCTTCTTTGATGTATGTGATTAGCCTAGGGGAACTGGATAAATTCTTAGAGTCATGATAGCACATCATGTTTTTTGAATTAAATCTCAGCTCTCACGTTCTTGTGTAGGATGATTAACATTGTGGTGTAAGGGACAGAAAGAACTTTTCCATCTTGAGTTGTGTAGGCAGTATTTCTCACTATTCTTTTTTCCTCTGTACTGGCACAGGGTGGGCTTTATCTCAGATCACTGCCTGCACCACAAACAGCATCAAAACCCAATTCACCAACAATAATTAATTTCATCTTGGCCTGTGAACAGACACCAGCAGATGTCTGCAGTTTTTGATTTTCAGTTGTAAGTTAAAACCCTTTGAAGTTGATAGGAAAACTGACATTAACTTTAATGTGCTTTGAATCAAGCTTTTAGTCGCTCACAAACGAGGGGTTGATTTAAACTGGCCGCTTGTTCATGGAAGAGCTTTCATTTGCTGCAGTATTTTGAATGAAGCTGTTCCCTGAGAAACATTTGCTCCTCATTTTTCTGGGGGAATGTGTAGGTTGTAGAGGCTGGTCTTACATCTCGTCTAACACAGAATTTGCAGTGCCTCCACATTTGTATTATTCTGACTTTGAAGGGTAAGTTATTGGGAGAAATTATGAGCTGATGGCTTTTGTTGTGGGTATTTCCAAACATAAAGACTGTACTTAGATGGTTTTGAAATATTTTGAATTGAGTCATCAATCTTTTGAGTGAATCTTGAAGCAAAGTTTGCCCTTGATTCCAACAGTCTACGATTTTAAAATTTATGTTCCAGCTGTAGCAATCAGCATTAACCATGTCTGTAAGTTTCCTAGACATTTTTCTGTTGAGTAGAAAAAATGTCAGCATGAAATGTGAAATGAAATTAGCCCCATTATGCAATCTTCTCTAGTCTTGTATTTAGACTGATTTCAACTGATGGGGAATTTCTAGAGTTTGTGGAAAGATAAAATGTCACTACATAATTCTGATAACATAAAATGAGGGAATTCAAATCTAATAACCAAAATATGGAGAAGAGAAAATGTTTCTACAGCTACTAAATCACTGTAGCAGCATAAATATCACTGGAATTGTAGAATTATTTTTCAGCAGAGAAGCTAAAATTCCCCACTGGAAATTTTAGTTCTATTATTTTTGTAACAAAAGTACTCCTATCTTTTGGTTTTGACTATTCCTTATGTTCATTTCTTGTTAAAATACATTGTGTGAAAACAAAAGTGTTTTTTCCCCAATTGCTATTCCTGTTGAAAAAAGCTGCACACATGTATCTATGCATAAGGAAGTCAATCCCTTTAATTTTCATGGTTGTATTAGACAATTTTAAAAAAATTTACTATCTCTGAGAACTTCTGCTAATAAAACTCCATAACAAAAATGTCTAAAGATGGTGAGCATGACAAAAGTTGTGGATAAATATTTGGCTCCTGTGTTAGAATTAATGCTTGGCAATGAATCTAAATTCTTTTGCAAAGGTTAATACTTACTGTGGACAATTTATTATGGAAAATATAGCATCTTCTAAATCCAAAGCATCATGCCAGTTACTTTCTCTGTCCATACCTTCATAATAATTATGCATTAAAAAAAAAAGGCATTTGAATTTATAATTTTCATTCCTGATAATGAGAATTGAACCATCAGCAAATACCCATAATATGACAATCATTATTTCAGTATTTCAACCTTAACTAACTTATGTCCCTCTGTCTTTTCCTTATTGGTATCTGTTGCTTATTGTAGTTAATTTAGAAGCAAGTTCCTTAGGGTACGAATCTGTCTTTGTCTGTAAAGTGCTGTGAAGACATGGGAATAATGTGTTGTCTTTCACAGTAGTTGGCCTTTGGTATATCAGATGAAGGTCAAAATCTCCCTGCCAAAATCATGGCAATGTCTGAGATCCTAGACTTGACAATTACTATTGAAGAGGTTATTCCTCTCCAGCATCACACTAAATTAACACATGAGGAACCAGAGAATTTGGACAACCTTTATCTTCATCTCGACTGCCATTCAAACTATGATGACAGCTCTGGAGGCTAGTATCATTTTTCACTATGTGCAGAAAATTATGTTTTATTTCCCAAAATATATCTCTTAAATCCCATAGCTTTGTTTATGGTTTTTAATAAGATCTAGAAGTAACTATCAGTGGGACTGAGAAGAGCATGCTTTGGGGTATTAATTAAAGCACAGAGACAGTCACGTTGCTTTGCCTCCTGGCTCCTTGGTGCATGTGTTTCAGTTTTAGAAACCTAAAGTGTGCTGAGCTCTGGCTAGCCTAACATATTGGCCTGGATGTTGACACCAGATTCAGATTCAGACTTTCTCACCAGGAGCACAGTTCAGCTTGCAGAACACTGTCAGACACTGCTTTCACCTGAGCTCTGGAGCATTTTTTAGCATTAACCATGACAATCTTTCCACAGTCTAGAAGAATTTAAATTAGTCTTCAAGCAAGTGCTAACGTTTGCACAACATGGATCCTTTAAGTAAGAAATGAAGTCAGACTGAAGGACAGCAGTGTGACTATCTGTGTCATGGATAGTGGTGCTTGATATTGTTCCAGAAGCCCAGCTATTCCTTCTAGAAAAATATCAGATTTCATTATTTACTACCATGAGAAAATGGCACCTGTGGAAACTGCAAGTAAAAAAAAAAACAAAACCAAAAACAGACGAACAACCCACCCTCTCCTTTCCCCCAACCACAGATTTTAATTCTGAAATATTGAACATAAGACAAGGCTTGAGGAATACTCCCATCTGTCATTTCAAAATACAAGGAGCTCTAGGATTCCTCTCCTCTGGAATTTCATGGGATATGAAGATGGTAGCAACACTCAAAGCATTAGAATATGCATTTCTCCCTGCAGACAGAGTGAAAATATACATAATAGCTATATAAGTGCCACAGGCAAAAGTCTTGATGAGGTTAAATTGGCATTAAGCCAATGAGTTGAGCTGAGCTTTTCAGTTCACAATAGTATGGCTTGGAATGGATAAGTTACTGTAAATACTTTCTTTTTCACCTATTACAGGAATAAACAGTCACAAATTGCTTCTCATTTGCTCTGTTTTTTTTTTTTTTTCCCTAAATCTGCATGTGTACAGTAATAGAAGAAGGTGGTACAATTTATTCTTGAGAATTGATTTTCCTGTTTCCTTCAAGCTTGGCTTCATTATCTCATTGAGGCCAGACTTTCCTAGCATTTATTTGAACCAAGAAGAATCTATTTGGAATGCCTTTGCCCTCAGAATCCTCTTAGCAATAATTTTAGAGGTTTATGCAAGGCCCACACTCTCCTTCTCTATGATCCCATATGTAGGTAGTCTCATCAGCAGGACAGTCAGGGATTGCAATAAAACACTTGAGGCATCAGCCAGCAGCAGCAGAGCCTGGATGTAGAGTAGTACTTCATGAATCATGAAAACATGGAAGACAGTGACATTATGCTATGAAATTAATGAAAATGTATGTTTTATTTCAGCTAAAAATCCTAAATTTGCTTTAGTGTCAATATAGACAAGAGGGCTCCTGTGGAAAAAGTACAAGAAAGACAAAACTCAGTGAAGGCAACTTAAAATCCAATCCACCTATTTTTAGGAGCCTAACTTAGCCAGGAACTGATTGGATTTTTAGTTGCCTTCACTGAGTTCTGTCTTTCTTGTACCTTTTTCCATTCAAGAAGTCTTCATCCAATATCATGACTCTCAATACATTTAATCCGTGCGTATTGGAATTTACATTTATTTTCTGTACTTTGTGTTGTCAGTAGTGGCTTGCTTGCTTGCTTGCTTGCATGTATGTGGGGTTTTTTTGTCAGCACTGAGGAAAGGCAGGCTGGCCTGTACCAGGAACAGTGTGACCAGCAGGACCAGGGCAGTGATTTTGCCCCTCTGCTCAGCACTGGAGATTCCATACCTCAAAACCTATGCTCAGTTCTGGGCCCCTCACTACAGGAAAGACATTGAGGAGCTGGAATGTGTCCAGAGAAGGGAACAGAGCTGGGGAAGGGTTTAGAGCACAAATCTGATGAGGAGCAGCTGGGACAGCTGGCGGTGTTTAACCTGGAGAAAAGGAGGCTCAGGGGGACCTCATCACCTCCTGAAAGAGAATTATAAGAGGTGGGGGTCGGTCTCTTCTTCCAAGGAACAAGCAATAGGACAAAATGAAATGGCCCCCAAATTGCACAAAGGGAGGTGTAAATTGATTATTAGGCAAAATTTCTTCATGGAAAGGATGATCAAGAATTGGGACGGGCTGGCCAGGGAAATGGTTGATTGACCATCCCTGAAGGTATTTAAAAGACATGTAGTCTTAGGGACAGGATTTAGTGGCAATATTAGGTTAAACTTGATGATCTTAAAGGTCTTTTCCAACCTAACCAATTCTATGATCCTATGAAAACCTTTACAAAGTCTTGCAAAGGGCAGTGTTTATGCATTCTTTCAGTGCTCCACTCATACTGTGCTCAAGCAATGCTGTTTCATGCAGCAATGCTCATTGAATATTCTTATAGAGAGGGGAAAACAGGTTATGATGAGTGAGGTAAGGGTGTTACTAAAGCCTGGCAGAACTAACCTGTTTCATAACACAATTGCTCTTTCTTGCAGAAAGACACAAACTAGGGAGACCAATTTGCTGTTTGTTTCTTTTTCCTCCCACACCAAAAAAGCCCTTTTTTTCCTGCTTCCAGAGTTGAAAGGAGATTGCTGACCTCAGTGTGCTGAACTGTGTATTTCATATTGTTGAAGTGCCCAGGAAGAGAACATTCTTCTGTAAACAAACATGAAACAACCTGCCTGAGACTGCTGCCCTCTCAGAAGCAAAGCAGATGTGCTCTAATGAGCACTCTTCCAGTACATCTTTCTGCATATTCTCAGTATTTCAGATGCAGATTTTCAAATGAGGCATCTAAGGCAATATGCTGAAAAATAAACAAATGTGTTACAATGTTTTTTATATTGGAATTGTTATGGAAGATCAGATGGACATAAGTGCTATTCAGTAAATGACTTGAATTAAAACCTATGTCAATAAAGATAATAATACTGAATCATAGCTCTTCAACAAATTTATAAAGGCTATATAGCAATGTTTGCAGTCATGGCAATTCAACCTTGGTCAACAAAAGACGTTATCAAAATGAAATGTGAATCTGGCCAGTGTATGGCCTATAATTCAGGAAATAAATGTGCAGGATGCATGAAGCTATTCATGGCAGAGTGCTGCACAGGCTTTGACCAGGAGCAATAGAAATGCTTGCTGGAAGCCATTCCACATGAGAAAAGATTCTATGACATGACAGCCTGACATTACCAATACATCAGGAACTCAGTGGAGTTAAATTACTTTACCCTGCAAGAAGTACCAGGCTGTCCCTTTGTGAAGTGTTTTGGTGTTTGAGGCAGCACAAATAAAATGAAAAAAACGCGTTTTGAATTAATGAGCAATTCACTCTGTGTCAAAGAATTCCACCTAGTTCTTGGGCAATACATACTCGTTGTCAAAGAACACCATGTTTTTTCTGGGAATGTACACTTAGAAGGGAAAAAAGGCCCCAAAATTAAATCTGTCATAAAAAGTGTCTATAGGTGTTAGATCTGACTGCAGCCAGATAAATGTACTGTCTGTATATTGAAAATTTCCAGAGGTGTGTAGGTCAGTGTTTGTTTTGTTCCCTTTTTCAAAATAAGCCAATTTTTCATTTTGTTTAATTCATTAACTATTCATTGTCTAATGAATACAACTGGCTTTATCAACAAAGGAAAAGTCTCTTTTGTTCTTTATGAAGAAAGAGGTGCAGTTGGAAGACTGGATAATTAAAGAAATATGATCTGATTTGGATTCATCCCAGCACAGTGACTGGAAATGATCATTATTTGGTACCTATTCATGAATAATAAAAAGAAAGGCTCGTTGGGAGATTTTATGATTTGTATATGTGTGTATGAGATATGTATGTATCTCAATGGTCGGACAAAATTAAACTAAATTGATCTAAATCCGATCAGATCTGAGGGTAGCTGTGGATTAGCTAAGGATGCCCAATGGAATTGTCAAATATCATAATATCACTTTCCTGATATTACAAGCTAGTCAATCTGAGAAAATTTTGGCTGTAACACCAGGACCAGAATATTTCAGAATTTATAACTGAAGCTGCCACTGCACCAGAACTACTTGGCATCAGTGAGGAGAATTAAATTTTAGAATTCCCATATTCTGTACATTTCTGATAATGCTAATTTAAAGCAGATCAATAACCAGAGAAGAAACTTACATTACTGTAAGGAGCTATTTTGGTAGTATGAAAAACCTCCCCTCCTTTTAGATATTCCAACACAGTTCAGACAATAAGCATTTTATCTCAGCGATTTCCAAGAAAAAAAGCAAAAAGCCTAAAAATTTAATTATAAGAATCTACTCAATAGTCCCTCAAGGTAAGCAAAAAGTTTCTTATTGACTCTGAGGGCCTTGGGTCAGGAGAAAAGATTTTATATAAGATTAAAGTTTATAGTATTTCACTTTTTTCGTGTCTGTTTGAACTAACATGAATCCTGGGTATCCTGCATCAGTGAGAGTGCATCAGGAAGTGTGGCCTGCATCAGGAAGAGTGTGGCCAGCAGGTTGAGGGAAGTGATCCTCCCCCTCTACTTGGCCCTTGTGAGGCACATCTTGAGTGCTCTGTCCAATTATCAGCTCCCAGTCCGTGAAAGATGAGGCAAGTTTGGAAATTGCTCAGTGAAGAACCATTTCAGAGATGATTTGGGGTCTGGAGCATCTCTTGTGAGGAGAGACTGTGGGACCTGGGCCTGTTTAGTCTGAGAAGACAGAGGGGATCTCACTAATGCATATAAATATCTTGAAGGCAGGTGACAAGAGGATCGTGCCAGGCTCTTTTCAGTGTGCCCAGCAACAGGGTGAGTTACAATGACCATAAACACAAGAAGTTCCACCTACACATAAGGAGGAACTTCTTTACACTGAGTGAGGCAGAGCACTGGAACAGGCTGCCCAGGGAGCTCATGGAGCTTCCCTCTCTGGAGACGCTCCAAACACACTTGGATGCATTCCTGTGTAATTGCTTTAGGTGACCCTGCCTTGGATCTCCAGAGGTCTCTTCCAACCCTAGAAATTCCATGATTCTTTGATTCTGTGAATGAGACAGGTTACAGTCCATTTATAGCAGTATAACATGCACACAATGAAATGGTAGACTTCTCACATAGAATAAGACTCTTGTACTTCATATTTTTGGTTTATGACATCGTTTTTGCATGAGGTTATCTTCTTAAAGCTGGAATTGATATAGGAGAAAGATCTGACATGATTTTGTATACTTTAAAAAGTATACAAAATAAAGCTCCTCAAGAAGGAGTTCAGGAAAAGTTTAAGTGTAAAAATTCAAATTATCCATTTCAGACAAGTACTAGTGAAGGACAATGCAGAGCTGGTGCCAAAATCCAGAATTTACAGCCAAAATGAAATGTCCTGGATAGAACTGAAATAGCAAAATTGCTATACTGAATTGAAACTCAATTCTGGCATGTGGGTTATATAAGAGAAAAGGGAGGTTAGATCGAGGAGGTTGACAAGTTAGTGATTGCTGGTCATTAGAACACTCGGAGCTTATTTGAATGCAATTTGGCACACAGCTGAAGATGACCTACCTTGCCTTAGTGACTGCAGTGGCTTCCTGATAAGCATGACAGAATGAAATATCAAAGATGAAATAAGGCCATTTTTTGGATTCATATCAGAACACAGCATGATGATCAGAGAACTGGCATCTGAGTTCTTTGCCCTGAATAATCTAATTATTACTTTTTTGGTTTTCTATTTCAAAGTATAGCTTTGCTATAAGTTTTCCTATTTCCTGTTTTAGTCAATAGCACTCTCTCCAGATCATAACTATGTGTTCTCTCTATTGCAGTATGTCTAAGGATAGAATTATTTCATTTTCTTTTGAAAGCAAGAGGAATAAGTGCCTTGTGTGACTTGACAATTAGTCTATGATGTGAATTAAGAAATATATATTTTACAGACAGCAAATTGCATTCCAATATTCTATGCATCTGACAAGAAAAGAAAGTATTATTTTAAAGATATGTAATTCAATATTGATTCAGAAATAAAATAATTAAGAACAAATATTTAATTAGATTCTGTTTCTCTCTTTCTTTATATATATATATATATATATATAAAATTGTAGGATATTACATAGTATTCAGTATAGACCCGATCATGTATTGATGAAGCAAGACAATGCAGCCTGTAAATTTTACCTTTTCACTTGAAGAAGCTTACTGCCTGGGTTTGAACAACCCATTTTATGTTCCTTCAGCCAAAAGTAATTTTACAACATGCAGTAATGAGAAGATTAAGTAATTTGTCCTAGTATGTGCATGTTGCACTCTTTTCCAGGGGAATTAAATCCTCAGCAAGCTAAGCTACATGATTTATTTAGCCACCTTTGTTTCTGCTTGTATCAGAGAATTTAAACATGTCAAAGCAGGAGTACTCCTATTCTACAAATTTCTACATCCACAATGGATTTTCATGTAAATTTGTTGCCTAGAGAAACTTCTGGACATGTAAGTGCAAATCTGATCTTTTCCTAAATAACTTTGTTACCACTGATAAAGATAATTCACATGTTCTTTGCTGTGTCTCATTTATTAAGGAAATTCTAAGTGCGAGGACACAAAACTGGCTTGCAAGGCCAAGCATGGATACAGCTCCAATTGAAATTCATTTCAGTCATGGTGGGAGTTAAAATCCATTTCATCCGAGATGGAAGCAATTCTGGCCAAAGAAGGAAAGGAGGAGGCAGTTGGGAAGTTAAAGAGGTTGCACAACAGGGGGAGAATGTCCCACCTTGTGACCCCCAGTGCAAGTCACTTTCCTCATGAGGCACTCAGTATTCCATCCTCCAAAAGTGCAGATGTCAAAAGAAAGTACAATTTGGGAATTTGGGCCACATAAAGAAAAGAAGAATTAAGAGGTTGAATATATTTACGTGTGAAAGAAATATCTCCCTTCTGTATTTTCTGAGTTACATCTGCTTTTCATGGAGCACTGCAGTTGTTAAACCAAAACTTAAAGAACTGTTTGAATTTGTGTTGACCAAGAGCACAAGAAGAAGAGTATTAATGGATTACATAATAACCATGGATTTCAGAAATAATTTTAAGTAGTTTCAGCTGCTTCTCAGCCTTCTCAGTTTTGTTCCTGCCCTGTTATTTAGGGTTCTGGGTTTTTTGGTTGACTTTTTTTTTTGTGGGTTTTGGGATTTTATTTTTGTTTAGGTTGGGGTTTGTTTCTTTGTTTGGGTTGGGTTTTGTTGGCTTTTTGTGTTTGATTTCTTTTCTTCTTTTTTTTTTTTTTACTTTGCTGGGGGAGTTTGCTTTTTAGGTTTTGGTTTTTTTGGGTTTTTTTTTTGTGTGTGTGTATTTGTGTTGGGGCTTTTTGTTTGTTTATATTATTATTATGATTATCACACGACCATGAATCTGAACAGTAAGGAAGTTTGGTTGTTGTTGTGACACTGCAGTTTTGCACTAGTCAGGCTCCTTTGTTTTCTGGAAGGCATGGATAAAAATGCAAGTGGGTTGACAAGCCTGTAGTTGTTGAAGCAACTTACATATGGATTCAGAGCTGGGGCTAAACTGGTGCAAGACTTCCGTGGAACTTCACAGGGGACTCTGTGAGGTTTCCAGCACCCTCTAAGGGCTTAGTGAGGGTGGCCAGCAATAGTGTACATGAACAATACCAAACTCCTTCAGCTATGCTTTTTATTCTTTTGTAAGTGATAGTAACCAAAAGCCTATGCGTAGAATTTAAATTGTTTTCTCTCTCTCTCCCTTTTCATTCCTTTCAAAAATTAACTTTTGAAAACTATTAGCCAGTAAATTATTGGCAGGATGTTGGAGCTGTTTAGTTTCATAAGCATCAGTAAAATATTGTTTTAATAAACTCTGTAGAAGTTCTGCAAAAATTACCTGCAGATTTGTCTGCCTTTTATAGAATACACAAGTCTATCACTTTGTGTGTACTCATTAAAATTTTATAGAGCAGCTATTGCAAAAAGCTCTTTAAATCATTGCAAGATGTTGTCTGGTTATTTTATGTTGATTCACTAAATATAATTGCAGTGAAAAAAGAGTGTAGTTCATGGCTGAATATTTCAGTCAAAGTAGCAGATCTATAAAACACAGTTTATTTGAGACAGCAAAAATTATCACTCCAATAATGTTTTCCTTTAAATATAAGTAATTGCTTGGTATGTGCCATAAATGCTGTTACATGTAGTACTTTATAGGTCTTACCCCAGTAGCTCTCTGGGTTATGGTTGATAATAATGAACAAGCTGCAAAATCATGGTAAAAAGCCAAAAAAATGATAGAAAATACACAGAAAAATTTTATTAGGATACAAGTCAAAGTCTTAATTTCAGTTCCCTTTGGATGAGACTTTGAGCAGCCTGGTCTGCTGGAAGATGCCCTGCCCATGGCAAGGAGGGGGTTACAATGAGGTGATTTTTGAGGTCCTTTCCAAGCCATTCTGTGATTGAAATCTGCATGCAGTGCATTTCCTCTGTGAATTTGTAGGGTGATGAATAATTACTCCCACAGCTTTTCTTGCCCTTTGGGATTTATAATTCCCTTTTTCTGGAAATAGAGGAGGGTTGGAAAAAGCACACAGCTCATATTTAATTGTATTTTCCATTGGGATTATGGTATTTGTGGGCTTTTTCTCTCTGGCTTTGTATGCGTCCCCATTTCTTTGCTGCCAATGTTGAACTAAAGGAAGAAAGATCTTATTTTATATGTAATTCCAAAAGAAATGTTAAATAATGCTACTGTGAGACTTTAATAAATATCATAGTACATATGAAATGGTCAAGTCCTCATTGCTAATTTAGCAATATTCTAAATTCTAGCCATTGTGAAATGGCTAGAAGTCAAAGCGAAGCAGGAAAGAAGGGCCTCTCTTGAAGTTCATGGAGTTCATTATCCTTTCTAGATATTGCCTATGCATATGTATTGACCTAATCAAGTCACTGGTGTAAGAAATGGCAATATTTGCAGCACAGAAGTCTTAGCTCCTCAGCTAATTCTAGCCTTTCAAATTCAGGGGAAGATATGTCTGGTGCCCCTTACAGTCTGAATAAATGTGTGTTAAGCAGAGGCTGATTAACATTCTGAGCTGTAGTTTAAGCAGCCAAATGTCGTACAACAGAGCTTTATCTGACCGTGGAACTCTTAAGGATTCTTAAATTAAACCTCAGGGAAAATCTTAAAAGTAAACAAGATCACTAATAAAGATCAAAATCCACATATTTGTATCTCCATTGTTAAATTATGAAATCAAATTTTGACAGAAGTATTTTGTTGTCCTTTTGGATGTTGAAGCTAGTGGAAAGAAAGAAAATACTACAAGCTCTATGTCCTAACGATAACTCAAAAGATTGCATGAGTCCAAAAGATTTGACAAAGACTCTTGATACAGGAAGTCTGTTATATTTCACAAATCACTTGCTGATGACTACTTGAAGTAGCCAAATGGAACCCCTCATCAATATGTTTCAATATGATTTAAAAACATAAAAAAACACTTGAGACTTTGGTCCATCATAAAAAAAGAAAAACTCCAAGCCTCCGCTTCTTGAGTACCTTCACTGGATGTTGCTCACAGTAGGTAGGTCCTAAAGGCACTAATTAAAGCCCAGTAAATAATTGAGAATAATGTTCCCTCATGCTTTTCAGAGGGATCTGAACCACAGGAACACAGACATACCTGGAGGTCAAATGATGTACTAAGTATCTCTAGGCATTACCTACAGAAGCATCCACAGCTGTGAAATCTCATTAGAAGACACAGTCTTTCAAGCTAGATCTGATTCATGTCTAACTGCCCTTTGATGGAGCCTTCATTAAACTGAGTCCCACTATTTTCTGAGGAAATGATTTTATCTTGAAATATATTATTCTAACAATGCTACAGTTCACTATTAGAAATGCTGCACTTAGAAAAAAAATTGAGTTTTTGTAAGCTGATCATAATTTTTCTAATTTTTGTGTAAAAAAGAATATTTGCAATAGACTTTCATACTTTTCCAGCTGCGTCCTGTGAAGAAATAGCATCATAATATTATCCCAGCTAGTATAAGAGTGTGACTGACAAGACATTTCCATGCCTTTATCCATCAAAAAGGAGAGACTCAATTTGACCTGAAGAAGTTCTTCACCCTTCTGTCAACTGTTGAGTTACTGTTTTTTGGGGGTTTTTTATGTCTTTCTAACCCTTCTAAACTTGCTTTTTCTACCTTGATGAGCCTTCATTGTGATAGGGAGGTGAGAAGAGATCTGATTTCAACAAAGTAACTTCTCATCCCTGTCAGTCTGAAAATCACCCTGAAAACACACAAAAGAGTAACCTTAACATTCAATGTGACAACCTTGATGAGTCCTAAAGTTCCAGCTTGGTAACCTATTTTTATTTTGACAACTGAAAGAATAAAATATAGAGCAATTGAATGTATGAATACTTCAAGAATGCTGTTGGGTCAGATGTCATCTGGATGACAGAAAGAATTTTTAGTGATAAGGATAACACTAAGGATAACACTGTCTGTGTCAGGTATTTAAATATTTGTTTCAGTGGCCTAGAAAGATTAAGGTACTGGGGACTATCATGGAGGAATAGCAACATGGAGAAATGGAGAAAAGAGCAAGATGGGATCTTAGGCTAAATGGAAAAAATCCCAAGAACTATCCATGTTTCAGTTTTTAAAAGATCTAATGCACTACTTTCTGTTTATTGTAATTGATAAATTAATACCGAAAGCTAAAATTAATAAATTATTTAACTATTCATCTCTGCTATTTCTTCTTTACAACATAAATATTGCATAAACAATACTTAGTTTTGTTCATACCCATTCTATATTGACAAGCGCCACCCCATTTCTTTACAATGTGATCCTCAGCAAGAAAAATCTACTGGGACAAGGGATGAGCAGAGACAAAAGATAAAAGGCCTCTAATTTTGATCTAAGTTTTTCATATCTTGAATTGCTAATTGCTGCAACAATTTCCAGCTATATAGACTCATGCTTGGTTTCCCAGCACTCACACTTCTCCCTGGTGATTCACTGCAGCAGACAGCTCCAGGACACTCAGCACGGTCCAGCTGCCCAAATGCAGACACTGCAGCACCCACCTGCAGCTCCTGTGCAGCTGAAGGGCTGCAGGCACAGGACCCAGGTGTTGCATTCACCTGTGGCAATGCTACCTGCTCATTTGTCTGCTCTTCCTGTCCACTCATCATGCTGACCACTAGAACTGTAAGTTCTGGAAACCCCACACATCTGCAACTTAAACCAAATTACTCAGCCACACAGAAAAAGCAATTCTTGCCTCTGGCAACAAGCTGAACTGTTGTCTTTTTATTACCAATATCTGGTCAAAATAGATAATTTCAAGGCATCTTCCTGTGTTTTCTGGTTGACTCCTTTTGGGTTGGGCTGTTGGATGTCATTCCTTTTAAGTGAGAAACATGTTGATTAAACATGTTGATTATAAAGGAAAACAGTCCATATGATAGATGGTGGGGAAGTAACTTAAAAAAAATGAAGGTGTCAACCATGGATACAGGAAAATTATGAAGTCTGTCTTCTGGAGGAAAAACTAGAGAAAACAGATTGTAATAGGAGAAATGAGAAAAGCAGAACTTTCTCCAGTGTCCCTGCTGATCTACATTTATCCTTTAAGAAATTTTATTTTATTAAACAGTTCAAATTTAAATTTAGAAGCTCCTTAAAACTAAATATTCACATTGCAGACTTCCCTTCACTGTTTTTTGTTTGCTCTTGTGTGTTATCTTCCAATGCAAATTCCAGATGCTAAACTCTCTGGGGTTTGCTCCTCCTGGCCTGTGCATTTTTGTAATTCTCCTTTCACTGGGAATTTGAGACAGATATAAGTCCAGGGTTTCAGCAAAAAGGTTGATAATTCCTTAAAAAGGGTAAAAATCTTGGCTCCCTGGATGACGTTTCAGAGTCTGGGATTAGAGAGTGCACTGATGTATGATCTGTCCTCTGACCCTGATGCATTGTCACTGTCATCACCCAAAGGTTACTGTCCACACTGCATAAAGGCAATTTTAGCTGTTCATCTCTGCAGGCCCTTTCACCTTTCTGGCAGGAGACATAAAAGATCTTGTAGAAAAATAAGATATGTTACTTCTACCCATACATTTTTAATATTGGAAGCTGTAAATCTTTTTTGAACTATATCACCTTAGAATCAGTCTAGCACAATGAGTTTCTTTGATTTACAGAAATATGCTGGTATCCAAGGAAAATAGACAGGAATATGCCAATTCTGCCTATAGTATAGGTGCAACATGCTTATTAAAGCCCACACAGAAAGAAAACATCTTGAGCATAGTAGAGTGGGCCTGATTTTTAATCCACCAGTTGCCATCTGGTTGCATTGGCAGAGTGTTTGTGATCATCAATGCTAGATGCAGGTCTGCACTCAGTGTGCCAGCCAAACCAGTCCCTCCTGCTCACACTGGACTGAGAAATGTGATGTTAAATAAAACACTTCACAGGCAACAGAATCTGGTACATAACAGCTTAATGAGTTCCCAATTAAATCTAAATTTAAAGCTTTTTGTTTATCCTGGCCATGCTCAGAGGCTTATCAAAGCAGTTAAAATCATAATAACTAAAGTAAACTTAAATTATTTCATTTGTATTGCTTCTGAATCCTTAATTGAACCCATTATGCTTTTTTTTTTTATGTTATTTCTTTCTCCTGAAATTTTAACACTTAATTTGCCACAATTATTTAGTCACAATGAGGAAACAGAGTCAGGATATGTATATTTCTTAACAGTGGTGTTGATGCCACCTCAAAATACTCCCAAATTCTCCAAAATCTCTTATTTCTTCAGCTTCACATATTAAAAAAATATTGTTACTGATTTCAGTTTTATGCTACTGGAACTCATTCTCTCTTACTTCTCTTCACATTTTTTCCTAGTTTGACACTGAAAATGCATTTAAGATGCAGACAAGGTTGTTAAGATTCTTAAACAGCTATTTAGTTTGCAACTCAGCCCCATTTTTTGCTATAAAATACCACACAGCTGGATGGGCTTTGGTGCTGCTTTGTTACTAAACTAGCAATCCTGAATGCTGACAGCCACAGAAATCACAGTAATAATTCCTGCTTCATTTTGTTTGCAGGCTTGCAT
The DNA here is from genome assembly GCF_027579445.1 of Ammospiza nelsoni. Taxonomy (NCBI): domain Eukaryota; kingdom Metazoa; phylum Chordata; class Aves; order Passeriformes; family Passerellidae; genus Ammospiza; species Ammospiza nelsoni. The sequence continues at coordinate 10,097,271 of NC_080637.1, read as the reverse complement.
TACACACGTTGATGTGGTAAACATTTGTCTCAGTTTCATCCACTGAATTTCTTCATATGGACCCCATTTATTTCCATTTATTTGGTAAAAGTGTCCTGGAGGTATAGGAGGTTGTCTTTGTTGTAATACATAGAAAATGCCTCAAAAGATTATCTATATCTATCTATCTATATCTATATCATCTATCTATATATCTATATCTATATCTATATCTATATCTATATCTATATCTATATCTATATCTATATCTATTTGTTTTGGGGTTCTTTTGGTGGGTTTTTTGTTGTTGTTGTTGTTGTTTGTTTGGGTTTCTTTTGCCTTTTTGTGGTTTTTTGTTTAAAAAAAAAAGCTATCAGGTCTCTGATTTTAACGGAGCCACCTCAGATATGCATGTAACAGAGGCAGGCAGAGGACAGCACACTGCCCATGTCCCTCCAGCATCACCTTCAACTGTAGGTTAAGAACAACAGGCCTGGGTTTGTTCTGGGTAAAATAAGTCTACAATTGAGATCTCTAAATCAAACACCAGTTTCCTTGGTGGCAAACAGACAGACCTGGTTGTGTTGACTATAGGTGTGATGTGGGACTTCTGTGTCATGCAGATTTGACCCATGTAAATTCCTAATATTATGTCAATTTAATCTGCTTTTTTTTTTTCCTGCCATTGCCATTGATAGGAAAAAGAAATACTTTCATGTTCTCAAAATTGCCAATTTGGGAATGCTAAGTGTAATGGGAGTCATGTCTAGGCCTATTGTTGTATCTCAAGGAACCAAGTTGCATCTACAATGGTCTTACATCAATTTATAGCTAATCTACTATTGATTTCAATAACTTGGTCCATTACAGCATCTTTGTTTAACATACTCTTTTTGTCGTTAATTTCACTATTTAATATTTCATGTAATTGTCTAAGAGCAATAGAGCAGAAAGCCACTTGAGGCATAGTCTTGCTATTTATCTTCTTTTCTCTTTTCTGCCTTCCTTTTCCTTGTGTCTCCTTGTTCCATGTCAAAAGACTAATTTATGAGCAGACTCTGAGTCATGTCTGGCCTGTTGATTTATTATTGAGCAGTGTTGAAATAAGACTGTCTCCATTGTGCATTTTCATCTTTGTGAATGACAAGCAGTTGCTGATTTCAATATATTAAAATTCCTCATTTTCTGCAAGTCTGCAGGTCACAATTATTTTAAATTTCCTATCATAATTTGTATTCCTCTATATCACATCACCTCTTCTTCTCAAATATGGTATACTATAATCTTAAATCATTTTCTTAATGACAAGAACTATGACAACAGAGGGAAAAGACTAAAATAGTTATAATTACTGAAAATCCAATTATGCAAAATCAGGTTTTAGTAGTAGTCTCTTGTTTAGGACATAGTTTAAGGAATTTAAATATATCTGTGTAAAACTTTTATGTAAATCAGAGTTGGATAAAGGAATCTTTGTTTTCTATTTCCCACTTTAGATTGTTATATCATGTTTTTATATGCCAAATTTGACACATGTTAAGTATGCTATTCTTTGTTATGTAAAATCATGTTAGCCTTCATGCTTTTTATATGTGCACAGGAAATTTTAATTTAAGCTAATGATCTGTGTTCTATGAACTTTGAAACATAGCAACAGGCAGTTGTAAAGGATCCATGTAAATCACCTTTTCCTAACCTCAGAAACCAGCAGATGCCATAATTTCTATGTTTAGATCAGTAAAATACCCTCAGACACAAAAAATGCCATGTAAGAAAGGGCTGTGATGTATAAGAATCCCTTGCACTGACTGCATTTCCAATGTGGCTGTGATCCATGCTCAGGGAGCATTTATATGAGAAGATATAATGTACTCTTTTTCTCATATTTACCTAGTGAAGTGCTTAAGTACTTAAAATTAGTCATATAACCGAAATCAAAATATCTGCACTGTGAGATTATACATGGATTGGAGAATGGATAAATTAACTTAATTCTCTGACTTTTTATATTCTATCTACATTTGTGAGGCCGTGATGCATTCACACAGAAGAGAGAGGCTCAGGACACCATCTCTGGATTGTCTGATGTACTATTTTGGGAAAGAAGTCCAGATTATGTAGACTACATAATAAGGATCTGGAATTCACGAGAAGCCATCAGACAAACTCAGCCATCCTGCTTTACCAGTGTGTTATCCTCTGTTTCAGTTTTACCATGTTTTTGTTTTAATAATACGTCTAAATGTGATGAAACACAATAAAATGTGGTCATTTCATTGAGCAAATCTGATTTTGACAGTTGCCAGCAATATTTTTAATTCCTCTGCCAGAAGTTTCAATTGTATATAAGGGTGGACAAAAATGAAAACTGGTCTTCCAGGGAAGTGTGAGAGTTCTGTGCTTGATGACTCTCAAAACAACTTGACAAAGACTCTAAGCAATCTCACTGATCTTTGAGGTAAACCATTCTTCCTGCAAACACTTGGACTAGATGATCTTCAGATCTTTCTCCCAAGCTAAATTGTTCCAGGACTTTATCAGTCTCTTTCAGTGTTCATTCCATTTCATGCCCTCTATCCTTTATTTTGCTCTGCCCCAATACAAGAGAAATGCTCTCCAGTTTCTGTAGGACATGCAACATGTAAGGAGATGCAAATGCATCTTCTGATGGAATCCATGGAATTGAGATGCTACAGTCCTTGCTTCTTTGTCAGCCTTTTCAATTCTGCAACAAAACTTGCCAGGGAAGAAAGGATATTCTAGAGGAAGAAGGAACATCCTTTTATCTAAACTTACAGCTCTTGTGTTCCCTGCACATTAGTATCCTATATCTGATACTCCTTCTCCCTTCCCTCTGTTGTCTTCTGGGATCATTATCTTCTTTATGATTTTCTAATTTTTTTAACCCTTAAGAAACAAACAAACAAACAAATTTGAAATTTCTGCTGTACTTGCTATTCCTTTGTCTTCTCATTGCCTAGAGTTCTTAGGGGCTTTTCTGTAATAATGTTACTTTCACAACATTACTCATGTTTCAATAGCACCTTTGAAGTAGTGTTAGCCAATAAGTTCTTTATGTTGTTTTGTTAGGAAGAACACCAAATTCAGGATAATAGACAGAATATAGTTTAATATTCTTTGAATATTTGCAATTTCTGATTAAAGCTAGAGAGAAGAGAGAAAATCATATTTTTTCTATTAAGCTACACATTTTATTGCAATTTTGTGAATGAATTAGTAGAGAAAGAGATGGATATGATTTATGGTATTCTGCTAGTTCAAGTTCTTTTCCCAGTGGATCTTAAAGATTTGCATATATGCAGAAGAAAGACTAAGCCCCAGATCTTTTATTTTTTAAATTAATAAAAAGTGTCTCCCCTATATCCCTCAAGCAATATGGGTTATTGTGTTGTTGAATGAACAGCTAGAATACCCTCAGTCTTCGTTCAACTGATTGCTGGTTTTAAATTTGAATTAAATTAAAGTAAAAAATTCTTTGCAGCTGCTATTTTCAGTAAAGCTGCTTCTCTTTAACACTGTTCTGCACAAATATTAAAACAGTACTGGACCTTCATCAGTCAGTTGTAGACATAAAGATCTATGTGCATCATTCCTTCGTTACATTGACTCCACATCTGAGGTTATAAAAATTACAGAAAATAGAGGCACCATATAGGATCACCAAACTCAAATATGCACAAGATAAGGGGAAGAATTAGAATATACAGTTGTGTGATAAATAATGTTTCTGTTTTCTTGGAGAAATAAAAAGGTAAGGACAAAGAAGAAACAGACAGCTTTATTCTCTCAAGGTGATGAGCCTTTAAAGTAATTAAGGTAGGGAAGAAAAATTGAAGGCTCTAATTTATATAATTTACATATGAATAATATTAAATTTTAAGAACTGTGAGAAAGGAAAAAAAAAAGAGAAATGAGACTATCAATAATTGGGATGTTGAAGACAGGACAGTTGCACTTGTCATCTTCAGAGGGAAATGAAGAACATATTTTGAGACACTACAAGCCACTGTGGGATTCAGCTTGTTTTTTCTATATGAAATTGACTGACTGAAAGGAATTCACTTATATAATACTGCATTCAGGAGATAAAAAGGAGACATCAGATACCTACATGATAGAAGAAAGGATTGAACAGAAAACACAGGAATAATGAGAGCATCTACTGTGATGCTCAGATTTTTTTACATATTTTTTTACATATTAGAAATTATCTAATGTCTTATGCAAAAGACATGTTTCTATCTAATCTATGGAGTAAGTGTTTTGAATGAATTTCATAAAGATAAATGTGGTTCTATCAAATCAACGAAAAATTCTGCATGAAATTTTCTTGGTGAAAATATGATTGCTGCTTTAAGTCTTACTTTGTTTTTCATGTTGTTATCTTTTTTCATTTTTTTTCTTGTAGGAAGAGAAAATTCCTTGAGTTTATGAAATAATCGCCCTTTTTTACAAAGTCTTCAGTTTTATTAGTTGAAATTAAAAAAAAAAACAACAAAAGAACGACTTTTTGCTCATATGTATGTTTCCTTATTTGGTGCAATTATACATGGTTTATAAGTATAATAAACAATAAAAAAAGCCATTAAAAACAGCTGCTCATTGTTATTTCAAGCAAATTTCCTGATCAGGGTCAGCAGGATAGATCAAGACAGGTGTTTCAAAAAGCACCTACCTCTTGAGCTTTTTATAGATCATTAATTCACTTGAATATTGCACTGGCAACTTTATCAATATAAATTTTCTCTGCAAACATGTACTTTTTAGGATAATTAGTTTTTTATGAAAGAAGAAGTAATTTTCTACAGGAAGTCAGTAACCATAAATCACCAGAGCTGCATTTCAAGCATTAGTTCTTCCCACTTGCTCATTCACCATATGGCACCACACACTGTGCTGAAAGATAATCACTTTATTGTTGGCTGCGTTTTTAATCAGCTACATCTCATACTGTTTTGTTAAACATTGCCTTGCAAATAAAACAGCCTTACAATACATTTTTGCCTTGGAAGAAAACATAAATAGGAACTTGTGAAACACAGGAAGATCTGCTGAAATTTGAAACCCAAAATTTAATCAACAGATCAGGCATGAAAAAAATCAGATTCATTATTTAAAGTACCACAAAGATCCACCAAGTGGAACTGAGCTGGGAGCTGAGGAAACCACTGTGCAAGGTGTCTGTTTTCTAGCAGTAGTTTGCTGGCTGAATTAAGCTTGACAGCTGCTGTCAGACTGTAATCTGCCCTGCTCTGAGCTTGAGCAGCTAAGGGGATGCTGTGGTCCACCCACACCACAAGTGTGCACAGGCAGTGATTTTACACAGTGACACTGTTGCACTTCTCTTCTGCTTTGTTCCCACAAACAAAATGCCCCACAGATTGTTTCTGGGTGTTCTTTAGGTAGAGGTTCTTTCCTTTTGGTTTTATACTGTGCCCACTCCACCAGGAGCTGTCTGGCTACTCTGGTTTAAGTGCTCTGCAACTTTGAAGAGATGAGCATTCACAGCTTTTGTATTTGGTTTGCACAGCAAGGTTTGGGTAGCAGCAGGACAGGAGGGAGGGTGGAAGCTGCTCCACAATAGCAACCAAGTCAGAAAGAGGAGTGAGAACATTTGAGAGCCACAGCCCTGCAGATCCCAAGAGCAGTGAAGAGGGAGGGGTAGGAACTCCATACTTGGAAACAGCTGGCAGTAAAGACCATGGTGAAGCAGCTGTGCTCCTACAGCCGTAGGAGATCCATGGTGGAGCAGACCCCACACCAGAGCAGGTGGATGCCTGGAGGATGCTGTGACCCTGTGGGAAGCCTGAGCTGGAGCAGTTCCTGAAGAACCTGTGAACTTGTGGAGAGAGGAGGACTTGTGACTTGATGGGGAGCAGCCTGTTCCTTAAAACGAGCATCCCATGAGAAGGGACACACCCTGGAGCAGCTCCTGCAGAGCTACAGCCCAGGGAAAGACTCCTGTTGGAGAGAAGCACATTCATGGAGGACTGTCTGTAGGGGCCATTCCCTTAAGAGTTGGACTTCATTATTGTTGTAGGTCATTCAGGTCTCCTCCAGCTCAGAATATTCTGGAGTTCTGTGAGATGTACTCCATGCTGGAGCAGGGGAAGAGTGTGAGAGTCTGTCCTGTTTCAGGGAAGAGGACAAATTTGGAAGAGAACCCCCAAAGGGGCTCCTCTAGGAAAGCAGATTCAATCGGCCCCTCCCCAAAACCGGTCTGGGAGAAAATACCTCCTTGGAGGAAAGTGAAAAAAACTTTTTATTAAACAATAAAACCTAAACAATGTTAAACAATTAAACCCCTTGCTGCTCCAAAAGAGATGACAAACTCAGAAAGTCCCCTCCCTGGGCTGCAGCTCAGCTCACTCAGTCTCTGCTCAGTCCCTCAGTGCTGGAAATGCCGCGGCCCAGGCCCGGCCCGGTGGGCCTCAGGTGGAGCTGCCAGTGCTCTGCTGGTGTTCAGGCCAGAGCAGGGCTGAACAGCTCCAAAGAAAAGGGAAAACAAAGAAAAAAACCCCACAGTCCAGGGAACTTTGCCTCAGCTAGCTAAACTAACTAAAAGCAAAGGAGAGCTCTGTCCTGCTGTCTGTCCCTCCGCAGACAGCACAGTCCAGGAGCAGGAATGTGGAGGAGCGAGTGTCTGAAAACAAAAACAAACTGCTGCTTCTTCTCTCCCCCTTTACTCTCTGGAACAAGTCTTAAAGGTGCAAAACTTATTATTCAGCATAAACAGAACAGACAATTGGGGATGAAAGCATCGTATAGTCAACCTAGGACAGAGTCCTCCTGCTGAGGAGGAAAGAGCAGCAGAAGCAACATGTGCTGAACTGACGACAGCACCCATTACCTGTCCCCCTGTGACTCTGTAGGGGAAAAGAGAGAGAGAATAATTAGTGAAGTTTAGCCTGGAGAGAGTGATGAGTGGGGGAAGATGTTTTTAGAATTTGGCTTTATTTCTCATTATTATACTCTGATTTGATTGGTAATAAATTGAGTTAATTTCTCTGAGTTTGTTCTGTCCATGAGAATAACAGGTTAGTGATCTCTGCCTGTTTTTATCTCAACATACAAGCCTTGTATTTTCTCTCCCAGTTCAGCTGATGAGTAAAGTGATAGAATAGTTCCTGGCATCCAGCCAGGGTCAACCCACTAAAGGGATGAAAAAGGAAAAAAATTAGTATGTGCAGCAAGAGAAAAACCCCAACTTAAAACAAGAATTCTTAGTCTATGACAAGGTTTCCTAGGAGAAGTAACTGATGAGCCATTCCTCTGAAACAACTACAAATACACAATAGCAACAGCCTGAGATTAAAAAGAGTGAAATTAAAGGATCTTTGTAACTCCAATTTACAGAAAATGACATACAATTTAAAGAATGTTATGCTTAAGTAGTCAAATGCTGACATTAATATTAGCAGTGCAACCTTCTCTATAGCCTTTTGCATATGACTTGTGAAATGTACCCCATTTGGGTCTGTTGGAATCCCCAGACGCTCTCCTTTCTCTCATTTCCTGAATGCAGAATCAGATTATTCCTTGGGGGTGGGGGCAGTGGTGGGGAGGAACAGTTCCTCACTGTCTGAGGAATTTCTGACTCCCCTGGCATGGAAAATGCTCAGCATGGATATGCTGTTCTGTAAAACTGCACAGGAAGAAATCTTCAGATGCTCAGATAAAGGGAAAATCTCAAAGGATGCTAAAACATTTCTGAAGCAAGGAGAAATTCTCTGTCAAGTATTTCGTTTCTTTCCCAGATGGTGAAGGTACTTGAACCCTCAAAGATTTGTATGCTTCTTGGTCTGAACAAAACCAATACCTTTCCTTGTTTGCAGAAAGACTTGGCTGTTTATATAGAGATATTCACTCCAAAATGTAATCTGGTAAACAAAAAGAATTAAAAGTTTTGGAATGATTGCATAGTGGCTAGCTAAGTTTTTAACAAGTAAAACCAGTGTAGCTGTCTTACAGTCACACTTCTATATCTGCATGTATTTCACATTATGATTAAATAGTGCTTTTGTGGTTTGGAAGGAACAATCTGTGGTGGTGCATTTCTCCCCACACCCTTTCCAGGCTGCAGTGTGATCTGAGAAATATTTGTTAGGCTTCAGCCTTGAAAAACAGCACCTGTGCCCAGCTCTTCCTGAGATTATCAGAAATACTGTCTGCCCCCAGGAATTGCTAACGAGCTCCTGTTTGCTGTATAAAAAGCCTTGGAAAATACTTTTCTTCCCTGAACAGCACAACATCCCTGTACTCACCCTGGAAGAAGACAACCCTAGCTGTGGATAAAACATTGTTGTGAATAAAGCCCACTTCCTTGAGCCCCGATGAACAGTGGTCCAAAATGAGACCCTTGGGCTCTCCTGGGCTGCAGCAGGCTGTGACCAGCAACCTTCCTCTGAGTGGGGCCTCTCAGAGCCAGGGATCTCCCATTCTGCTGGGCTTGGAGGATCGCTGAGTGATGATGACTCCTGGGCTGATACCCTTACTCCAAAGTGAGTAGTTTCCTGACCTCTGGGGGGAATTTTTCACAGGTACCTTGCTTGCAGTGACTCTTTATGTCTGGATGCATAAACTTGTGCATATGCTATAGAAAATCTGGGAGAAATGCTGATTTATTAGATGTTTAAGAACGTTAGATGTCTAAGTAAGTTAGGCCTGTAAGCTTGTGACTTATCACTTGACTTCACTTAAATGCAGCTAAGTGTTGATCTTTTGCTAAGTTGATAAATATAACTTTGAAATTTTAAGTTACATTAAATGCTTTTAAGTGTTATTTCTCTATTTAATAAAGTATAAATTAAGGTTAACTTAAGTTAGATATAAGTGTTGCTCCTTTGTTCAATTGTTCGATTTAAGGTACAACTTATGTTAAAGTACTGTTAAGTTTGAAAGGCAGTAAACTTTAAGGCTGTATTCCTTTTTGTCCTTGCTCTTGTCCTTTTTTCACACATGCCTAAACACACACACACACATGCACACACACACATATACATACACCCAAAATAGTTCCCAGTTCATTTCTGTTTTGATTGCTTGGATTTTGTTTTGGTTTTTGTTGCTTGCTTTTCCTTGTCTTAACTTTCCTGAAAGTAGTTGTCTTGGTTTGGAAAGGCAGATCTGCTAAGGAAGGCAGGAGCCTCCCTTGAAATGGAAAATGTAAACCCTCTCCATCCAAACTGCTATAAATTTGAAATTAAGGGGCTCTCAGACAAAAATATGGGAGCAGGAATAAGATCTTTATTAGGGGAGAAAATTTTCAAAAAAGATAAAAAATGCAGTAAACCAAAACAACCCTGACAGAGTCAGAACACAACCTGACACTCTGTTGGTCAGAGCGTTGGTAGCCGTCCAATTGGAATTGTGGCTGCAGCCCTCCTGGAGTGTCAGGTGTGGTTCTGCTGGAGCAGGAATCCTGTAGAAAGGTGCAGTCTTCCTCTGAAGATCCAATGGAAGAGATCAGCTGTTCCTCTGGGAAACCCAGTAGAGAAAAGCCATGCTGGTGTTCCAGAATCTCCAGATTATATCTGGGTAGGAATGTTTGGGCTCCTCCCTCTGGGTGGAGCATCTCACAATGGGATACTGTCATTCTTATCAGTCATGCAGTGACATCTGTTATCAGCAGACATCTCCCTGGAGGATGGAGTGGGTGTGGAAGGGATAAGGAAATCTGCCCACTTAACAGAACTGCCATACAGATGGCAAATAGAATACAATTTGCTTGGCAATCCAGGACAGTAGTAAAGTGAATTTTGCCAAAAAACTTTGTTGTGTTGTCACTTAATATCAAATATGGCTTTTGTCATATCAGTCTTGCTGATGATTTTTTAAGATCTCCAACACTCATTCATAACAATCACAGACAGATACATTGCTGGGAAATCACAGGCTATCAAAAAGGTGACATTGGCTTTAATGGTTAGTCTATAAGGAAAAGAGCAGAGGAGAAATGCAAAAGGTTTTACTCTTTTATATTGATTTATTCACAGTTTCAACTTCTGTGTAAAGCATTATGGAACACTTGTTTTTTGTGTGTACCAGTGATGTACCAGGTTTTATTATGTTGGCAGGAATATGTCTAATTGTTTTAAGGAAGAACAAATGATAATTTTTTATGTTAACAAAATTCTTCAGCATTTTGTTTGGTATTTTTCTGTGTTCTTTCCAGTTTCTTTCTGGATTTATATAAATAGGAAAGAGGAATTCCTACTTGTTTTCTTTCATATAAACAAGATTTTTTCCTGTAAATAAATTTTCAGTTGTTTTTTCTTTTGTTCACAGCCTGTAGCTGGTCCATCTATGAAATAAATCCTGATGGGAAAGAGAGAATAGTGCACATGTTTGTGCATACTATATAGACATTACAAATGCAACCATTAGGAGCTGATTTTGCATGCTCGTTCACAGAGGCAGGGGTGGCACACAATATCCTGGTGGTTAAAACCCTAGAGAATGAATAAAACATGGATTTTTTCATTTGGAAAGCTGAGACACTGGCATCAGGGAATGGGTAACATGCCTTCAAGTTTAAGGGATGTGAGAAACATGTGGAATTAGGGAGGAACACAGGAAAAATGAAAGATATATAATCCTGAGCATGTGTGTTATCTTCCATATATCCTGAGGTTCTGGCACTTCTCATGGCATTAACCATAAACCACTTGTGATAACAGCAACATTTGCCATGACATTTAGATATGTCTGCTCTTTATAAAATGTTTTGCCAAGCAGGAGTTTCTGTGTACAATTTGATTAGTCATTTATTCAAGGAAATTCGATGTCAGTTGCCAGGAGACAGGAATAAAGTGCTTGGCTCTGGGAAAGTTCTCTTCCCATCATGTATATTCGAAGGGACTCCCAGGCAGATTGAGCCTAACCTTTTCTGCTCCCAATAGCATTTGACAGGGGGGCTCCTGGATATGCTCTAATCCATAAAAAAAATGCTGAAATCAGCCTTATAGCTGATGAAGGTTTATGGTCAGATCTTCAGCTCTTTCCATTTCATATGCTCTGAGTGTTTCAGGGGAAGGAGTAGTGGCAGAACAGCTGATGAGTTTGATATTTGGGTTTAGGTATCCACTGATGCATTACAAACTTTAATTAAAATTATCAGAGCAATGTGTCTTTCTTGTGCCAATTTTTCCTTCAAAGGGAATCTAGTAAACAAAGGCAGAATAAACTGTGCATCTCAAATGTTTACTCATCTCTCTGTAATAAAGCTACCACATTTCCAGTTAATTCTACCAAATATTACCTACAACAATAGGCCATAGCATGAGCCTAAGCATTTTCCTTCAGTCTCTAATGCTGAAAATTTTAGAAATTGATATTTTTTTTTTAGTATCTACACACATTCTCAGAATGAGAAACAATTTGGTTGCTGTTTCTTGGTTGTGGTGTGGTTTGTTGTGGGGTTTTTTTGGTTTTATTTGGGTTTTTTGGGGGGTATTTTTTGGTTTTTTGAGGGGTTTGGTTTTGGCTATGGTTTGATTATTGTTTTCTGTTTTCTTTCATTAGCATGCTTTTGTTCTTTGTTTGTTTGTTTGCTTCAATGTTTTCATTGAAAATTTGGGCTGAGAACTGTTCTGAGCCTATAACAAACTGATATTTGTGTCTCTTCCTTGGATTTGTCTCAGGAGTCCTTTGACATTACCCTGACTGTGGCTGGGGATTGAGTGTTGGCCGTGGTGGGATGGCATGAGAAACTGAATGAGTGAATGGCTCTTCTTGTTATCTTCAGCAGTCTATAGGCTTTAAAATCTGGATGGGTACAAAATTATAGAGCTGTTTTTGTAAGGGAAAGATTTTCCCAGGAAAAAAGGATGACATTTCACTGAAATGTGAAGCACAAGTAGAATTATGCCATTGAGTATACTCATTGTCTGGGGTGGATTTACATAGTCTTAGTCATGTAGAGGTGAGTAACTATGTGAGTAATTCCATTGAATTCTGCAAATTTAGTCAATGCTTAAGTAGGAGAATTGGATTGTTTCCTGACTGCGGTATCATGAGCAGCTGCTCACAGTTTTCCCTACCTTTCTTTATTCCAACACAAAATCTAAACAACTGTTTTTCTGGAATAATTTATCCTCCTCTTGTTTAGTTTTCATGAGACTTCATAGTTGAAGTCTTTCCAAAAAAGATTGTGTGAAACATAACCCTTTTATCTGAGGAGATTTTCCTGTATTTAAACCACATAAAATAGTTTTTTGTCATTTTAGAAACACCTCTGAGGGAGCTGCCACTGAGTTACCACGTTCTGAAAGCCTTTCTCATCACAGAACATAAAATGTCTAGACTGGGGAATCCTCAAGTGTTTCTTACCCTTCCTTATTGCCTTGCTTCTTTGCCGTGTCTAAGTACATCCAAAACTTTGTTCACTTTAAGAGTGAACCTCTTGTAAGCATGGGTGATTTCTTGGCTTGCCAAGAGAGAACATCCTACAAGTAGTTTAAGAATATTTGTAATAACAGGATTATTGCCTAGCTGGCCAACCATAAAGCAAAGCAGTGCAGCCAGAATCAATATTCAGCATCTTGGTTAAGACTGGTTTCCTTTGATTCCAGCTAATCCTAATGAAATTTCAACTAAATCCAGGCTAAGAGAACTTCAAATTGCCTAGTAAGCATTTCTTTCTCAAGCAAGGCGCTTGAAATCCCATGTAGTTGGTTATAGATTTCCTCCTGTGTTTCATTTCTGGATGCTTAGTGCATTCCGGCATTTGCTTGATGGTTTGAGAATACATTGTAAGAACTCATCAGAAAAAGACTCACCAAAATTCATTCCTTAGTCTCATTTCTGACTTTTCCTTATATTCTTAGTGTATTTTATCCACTCTTCTGGATCCTGCTTTTGGCCCTCTCTTGTACCCAGGGTGATAGTCACCTACCTATTGGTAAATATCCTTTTACTAGACCTTAGCAGCCAGCAGCCCATCCTGAGAGCTACAAAAATGACTCTTCTATGAGAAAACATGAACTTTTCCTATCCCTGAGTACTTTTGTTCCTTTGGAGATATTTATCTCTTTTTCTGCAAGTACTGTCTGTCTCTTGTTATTCTGCAGTTCAATTCTCCTGAGTAGGGAGCTACAGACTTCTGTGCTGTTAAGCCTAAATCTTTAAATGAGTTTATCTTCTGCAAAATAAGCAAAATAAGAGGAATTAATTCTCTCAGAAATCTGTGACCTATGAGTACAGCTGAAGCAGAAATGAAATATCAGTTCTCCAGTGCTGCCTTCTGCTACAGAAATGTACATTCAGATTACTTGAATAAGATCCATTGCTTCCATGGAATCCATTGCTTCTTGAACGCTTAAGCATTCAAAAAGTACATGTTTAAAGTTCAGCTTGATTCTTTAAACTTTTTTAGCAATCACCAAAGAGAACATGCTCTTTAATGGATGTCTTGTGACATCCGAAGAAAGCACTTTAAATAGGTAATAACCTGTTATCAGAAGAATTAAATCCTAGAGGTGCAAAGAGGACATCAGACCTAAATGTTATTTTTGTGAGTAGGAATTACTATATTAAAGTGAGAGGGCATAATTAGCTTTGTTCTGGTTATAAGCTGTGATATTGGCTACTATATGACATTGTCTCACAGTAAAAAAAGGCACATACAATCTACTAAAAAGGACCATGCAGAATTGAGACAATATCGGGGAAATCAGGACTGACAGGAGAGTAATTGCATTGAAAATCAAAAAGGTAATGTGGTCTTTATGTGGTGGACAAAGATACGTGAAGGATGTGTAGCAGTTAAACAGCAGGAATCCTCTCAGAAGAGGGAGTGCAGTTACCAGTGCACTGCCAGTAACACGTGACTCCCTTTTTCCTTCATGATAAAGGTAGAAAAAATTTTACCTTGACTATTTTTTTTTAATTTAGACATTTTGGTGTTTTAGACATATTTTAGAAGCCCATGTAAAATGGGAAGAATCCTAAAGTTGCCACTTAGAGAAATGAATAAAACATACCATGTTATTAATATTTATAACTGGTAGCAGGCTAATTAATGCTCAGTGGTATGAAAAGGTCTGTGTGTTATCCCCGTTGGACAGCAGTCAGGGAGGCTGAATTCTGAGCTGACTAGTTCAATGTCCCTCAGATGTCATGATGTTTACCTCTGTGATTCTGGCTCATTTCCCACATGGGAGATACACCCTTGGTGTAGGTTTTCAGAAGGTCTTGTCTTTTCCTAGATCATAGCTGTCCTGTGGTGTTCTGAGAAGGTGTGTTGGAACCAATCAAGCTGTGCTAATATAAACACTCAAGCATACTTGCTCGGTGAATTTTTTGTTACTTGTTTGAAATAATTATCATCTTTTAAGTGTTTTTTGAAGAACTGTGACAGAGCCTATGAAAATCTGTACTTCAATTTAATTTGAAAGCATTCTGTAGATAGAAGTATTCAATGAAGACAAGCATGCTTTTAAAAATTATATACACCAAGGAAATATCTTGTTGTTCCTTGCAAGTTAAAAATAATTAGGGGAATACAAAACTTCCAGGATATAGGCAGCAAAATTAACCTAGATAATGATATTTTACATTACAGTTATTGAATTTATCCAGTTGTAGAACTCAGACGAAAAACATCTTAAAAATGCTGTGATTAGTAAAGTGCTTTGCCTGTAACTGATATTTAAAGAGATAAAGACACCAGAAAATATACAAAAGACAATACAAATCATAACCAGTAGTCTCCTTTCATAGCAAAAATATCTGTTTGGCTATAGTGTAAGGAAATAAGATCAGAGCCATGAGACATACTCAGGGAAAAGAAACCATAAGAATGTGTAACTAACACCCTCTTTCCTATTATTAAATCTGTCCTTTGTCTTTTTTTTTCCTTGCTCCTTGGCATATAAACTGCTCTCACTCAACCTCCCACATTCATCATAAGGCAGATCTGAGTAGGCTTAAGGGAATAGTTTAAAATATGTTTATAAAGATTCTTGAAAGTATTTTTATGGCCATTCTGGAATAAAGCAGTAAGGATTCAATTTCCCATGGAAATGGGGATCTGTTTGTAGTTTACACCTCATTTCATTAAACCCCCATTTCAAGTATGGTAATTTATTAGGATATATTTCTAGGTAGGAAAGCATGAGCTGGCATATATTTTATGTTCAATTTATGTTTCTTTATGCTTATCAAAGTGTGAGGTGTAAAGCATCTTGCTGAAGTGACAGAAAGTTCTGCCTCTGGAAGTTCTGCTTCCCCATGATACAATTACTCTTCTGAAGAAGATGTGATGTGTTTCAACGTGGAGGAAATCGAGTGGAAATCAGGAATCTGGAGTTCTTTCAGAACACTGCCACTAGCCAACTCTGTCATCTTGGTTTTGTTACCCTGAAATAAAAACTTTACATAAAAATGAGATGGAATTGAGATGTTTTTATTCCACATAGTCTTATAAATGCTTTGTTTTATTCCTTTTTCCCTCCTACCACATTTGCCATATCTTTAGCTAGAAAGTGGAGTTCTGCTTCTTCACATTGTAAGCCTCCATTTGTTCAAAGCAATATGGTAGTGCTTAAATATATCTGTAGCCTTCAGCTTATGTAAAATACACAGAACAGACAAAAGCCTGATGGTTACATAAATTTCAAAGCATCAAAGTTGGTTTTGTGTAGCCTAAAATGTAAGAAAATTAAAATTTAGATAGTAGTGTATATTTTGGTAAAATAGTGAGTATGACAGGTCCAGGGAAGATTTTGAGGGCTGTTTCAACACTTGAATAATTTTTAAGGTAACCTTACATTTTCTCTAGCATCAGTTTTTATATTTATCTATACATATCCTGTATACAAACATACTGAAGTTCAAATTAGACTTTCAAGTCCCTGTATAATGTTGGCAAAACTGGAGTTTTTCATATGGAGCTCTATTTATTTCCTTGAGATATCTTTCAAGCTAGACCAATATGATTCTATGATTGATTCTGATTTTTATATGGATTTATTCATACACCCTAGTGCAAATATGTATCTTAGTTTTTCTTTTGATTAGGGGATTTGGTGTCTGCCTAATAGGAAAGTTTAATATTCAACATGAACACAAACAACAAAAATTAAATGAATTGGTTTTTTCTACTGTATTCTTTGGATAATTTGAAAGTTAAGATTTTTCCCTTTCTACTTTTACACTTGCCTCTGGATATTTATGACTGTCAATGACATTCATTAGGTTTCATGAGGAAAGAATATGTTAATAAGGCCTGAGCTGTTGTGCTACTGCTGCTATTTCCTTTCTCACTTTTTAATATAATGGAGAAAATAAAACCTTAATCACTAACAATCACTGGTAAACTAGCATCACAACTCAGTCCCATGGGGATTATTTGCTCATAGCTTGCATACCTTATATAGCATTAGAAGCTTTAAAAAACTTATTGCTTGCCATCAATTTTAATAAAAACACCTCACATCTGCCATTTTAACTTTAATGAAAAGAAAATTTCATTTTTGTGTGTGTGTCAATGGAAATTAGGAATTAAGTTTTTCAGCACACACATTATCAAGGGGGATTAACTCAATGATTTATTCATTTTTTAAGTGTTTCATTAGAATTCATATTCTTTCTAGAGAGGACTGAAAATTATTAGGGTTGGCAAAGGTGGCAAAACTTTGCATTTAGGAACTGATCTAAAGAGGAATGTACAGATTTGTGGCATAATTGCTTAGTATTTATTACACTACATTTTTAAGTATTCAACTGAGGGCCCTTGCAATTCCTTTTATTTCTTGGTATGAAATGGAAATGGCTTTGTTAGCAAAGTGGTACCCATATTAAATCTCCAGGATGGACATCAAAATGTGTGTCTCTTATCTTATGTGGACTGTACCATCTCAAATTTTGGTCCTGTTTTCTGTTAGAATAATCTATAGTTTCATAGACTTAGGTAAATTTATGTGACATGAGGGGTTTTCATTCAATAGGAAATATTCTTAGGTACATCAGGTTTGACATGGTATGAGTCCTTAGTGTTATCTTAGGTTATATCAGTATTATGAATTGTTTAAAATTGTTGTACAACACTTGAGGAGTGTAAGCATTAAAGCAAAAACATGACTGCTGATAAAATTAAAGGTAGACTGAAAATATCTGAACTAGACTGTGTAAGGAATATATAAATTCACACAAATACAAGCAGTATGCAATTTATCTTCAATTTGTAACTGGTTTTAATTTACCTTTCTTGCAGGAGCTTTGTCTATTTGATCTCGTTTAATTGCTTTATTTTAAGCCCATTTTCATGTTATACAGCATGCTTAGCTTTTTAAACTTTTATTGACAGACAGAGAAAATAGTATAATATTCACAATGTAAGCTCAGTCAGTTTTTTTTTTTTTTTTGCAATATTTTCCTTCTAAACTCCTATTCTGTGAAGGGCTAATACTTCTATTTCCCCTCATTAATAGCAGGGATACTAGGCCAGTGCATACACCGTGCTCATGAATGCAGGGATGAGCACATACTGTTTCTAAAAGGAGTTAAACTGGTTGGTGGCAATGATAGTCCTAGAAGTCTACACAGGATTTATAGCATCTGTTAATCTGTGATAAATAATAAAGTATTGGCACACAAAGGAGCTGTTTAATTTCTATATTTATCACAAGACTTATTCAATAATAGGGTAAAGTCAGGATCTTGGCAGAAAATATTCTTATTTCTTTTTAAAATTCTGGTGCCTTCAAGCAATGGGGCCTTGATAAATGAAAGGTAGATGGTTTTTATAATTCAGAAATGTGAACCATGGCTGGTCAAATTACTTAATTTTAAAACATGCTTTCCATAATTTTTTAGATTCAGTTAAGATGCCCTCCACTCAGTTAACAAGATATTCCTCATTCTTATCTGGACTGGTGCATACTGTGCTACATAGATGCTGCCCAGGGCACTCAAATGGAGAGCAGATACATTTACTAACAGTCAGACTTTCCTGTGTTTAGGTGGAAAAACAGAAAAGGAAGACTTCTAGTTCAGCCTTCCTTCTTGCAAACGTACTGTAGAGAGTACGTGGCTACAGAGAGCTGGGAACACTGGCAAAATCACTGAAGGTAGAGAAGAGGCCATGTGCTAGGATGGAGGAAGTAAAGGAGTATTCAGCTGGGAAGGAATTATCAATGAAAAAACGATTGTTAGCCAGGCAGATGATGTGAAAACAGGCATGGAAGGACTGCTGCACACCAGGTAGATGCTGGGTGAGAGAAATTGAGTCTGGATAGAAAAGAAAAAAAGTATATTCAAGACTCTACAGCAGTGATAAAACAGAGAATCACACAGAGAATCGTCAGGTTTGGAAGAGGCCTTCAAGTTCATCTAGTCGAACCATCAACCCAGCCCCACCATAATCACCCCTTAAACATATTCCCAAGTGCCACACTCAGACACTTTTCAAATATTTCCAGAGACTGTGACTTCATCACCTCCCTGGACAAATGATTCCAGTGTGTAACCACTCTTTCCCGTTTTTTCTAATCTGAACCTCCCCATGTACAACCTAAGGCCATTTCCTCTCATCCTTTCACTTAAGACATGACAGAAGAGACTGACCCCCACCTCACTTAGGTGGCCTCCTTTTGGGTAGTTGTAGAGAGCAATGAGGTCCCCCCTGAGCCTCCTTTCCTCCAGGCTAGACAACCCAAGTTTCCTCATCCATTCCTCATAGGACTCATTTTCCAGACCATTCACTAACTCCCTTGCCCTTCTCTGGACATGCTCCAGAACTTCAATATCCTTTTTGTAGTGACGGGCCCAAAACAATGCAGGATTTAAGTGACCTCACAAGTGCTGAGTACAGAGGGACAATCACTTCCCCAGTCCTGCTGGTCACTCTATTCTTGATACAGGCCAGGATGCCACTGGCCTTTTTGGCCACCTGGGCACATTGCTGGCTCACGTTCAGCCAGGACCTGCAAGTCCCTTTCTGCAGGGCACTTCCAGACACTGTCCCCAGCCTGTAGAGCTGCCTGGGGTTGTTTGACTGAGGAGCAGGACCCAGCACTTCACATTGTTGAATCTCATACAGTTTTCCTTAGCCCATCAATCCAGCCTCTCCAGATCCTTCTGCTGAGTGTTCCTACCCTCCAGCAGATCAGCATTCCCACCTAACTTGGTGCCAGCTGCAAACTTACTGAGTTTTCATCTAAACAATCCATAAAGATGTTAAATAGGACCGGCCCCAATACAGAGCCCTTGGGAATACAATTAGTGGCCTGCCACTAATGTATTTCTATATATAATGTAGTTTTTTAACTCCACTCACCATCACTCTCTGGTCTCATATATATATATATTTCCATATATTTATATATAATTTATATCTATATATTATATATTATATTATATTATATTATATTATATTATATTATATTATATTATATTATATTATATTATTATATATATAATGTAGTTTTTAACTCCACTCACCGCCACTCTCTGGTCTCATCCTTCCATCAAGTTTTTCACCCAGGAAAGAGTGCATCTACCCAAATAATGAGCAGCTAGTTTCTACATCATAGTGGATGTAGCAAAATTATTAGGCTATCTTATCCTTACTGATGATTTTGAAAGTAGTTTGTGATTTTTTTACTTATATTATTGCAACATCTCTTAGTCACAGCTAAAATCTGGCTCTGTTCTCCTAAGTAACAACTTGGGGACAATACTCCCCAAAGGCTTCCAAAGCAATAACATGTGTTTGATTGAATACTTCTTAGATCAATGCCTTGCAAGCACTGGTTTTGCCTTAATTAAAAGCTCAGGCTGCTTAGATAGGGTTGTTAATTAGATAGGGCCCTTGCAAGTTAGTGGGAAAAGGTTAGGTATGATGAGCCATGTTAAATAGAACAACATCTGGCGTTAGCAACGTTCTCAGTATTGGGTGCTAATTACACTCTGTTTTAAGGATACATATTTAATATTTGGCACTTTTAAATCCATTCAGCAACCAGATTTCTGAGTCATATATTTTATTTAGCTCTTTATTCTATACCTATGTATTGAAGTGTCTGTATAGGAGCACAGGACATTAATTTGGAAGAGAAAATTAAAATTTAAAATGTTGTTGTAATGGTCCTTTATGAAAGGATCACAGCCTGATTTTCTCTGTTTTCTTCTCAGTGATGTAATTGTGTCTTTTTTAGCTGGTAAAAAAACAGCTGACCTAATTTTGAGATTGATTAGTTGGTCATGGCAAATGTCAGCAGCAGATTTTTGGCTGCTACTGGTAAGACTTGTTGATAAGTTGCTGTTATCTCCTAACATCCCCCAAGAATACAAGCCTGCAAGGAGAGATGTGAGATGTGTGTGAATGTGGCAGAACATCTTACAGCCTGAGGCACCCATAACCACTGAAGCCTAAAACATTTCAAATTCACTGGGTAGAGATGACTACTCCTTAAACATCTTATAATCTTGGCTGAAATTTCTGTCTCAACAGCAGGTTAATATAGAAGATAATTTTATAATCCTTGATGGTATGGCTCTTTCTTTGTCTTTAAAAAAATAAATCTTGAACAACTTTTTCTAACAAAAAGTTATGCATCCATAATAAACCCTGGAGGAGACAATTCAATGAAAAGAATACATTTGCATCAGGAATTCATTCAATATTCTTGATTTCCCTTGGTTCCTTTAGATTTTTCTTCAAGCTTTAAACTCCTAGAACCAAATCCTTCCCAAATGTATACTGAGCTCCCTGCAGTCATTGGAGGTATGTTTCCAGAGTGTGAAGCTCGGAAGGGTGCTGTATTTAGTTATAATAAGTAAATAGTTTGTACTGAACTGCTGATCCCCTTAAATCTTTAAAGAATGATGCAGTGCCTCATTTTAGTGGCAAATACAGAGTATTTTGTGTTTATCCAGCTCTATGCTGTATATTTTATTCAGAGGGATACTATGGGAGACATGAAAAGCTTTACTGAAATCCAAAACTCTCATATTAACTGGCTTCCTGTGATCAGCTAGGAAATCAGGTTTGATAAGCTGGGCTTTTCTCTCATGAAGCTGTGCTGGATGTGACCAATGACTTCATTGTTCTCCATGTGTTTTTCAATATATCTCATGAAAATTTTCTCCATAGCTTTACTAGGCACTGCAGTGAGACAGGCCTGTAGTTTCTGCAGTCTTCCTTCCTGCCCTTCTTGAAAATCAGGACGTTTGCCAGCTTCCAATCATCTGGGACCTCTCCAGATTCCCAAGATTTCTCAAAAATCATTGAAAGACGTTTTGCAATGACATCAGCCAGCCCCTTGAAGATTCTAGGATGAATCCCATCAGTCTCCATAGATTTGTAGGGATCCAGCTAGAGCAGCAGATCCCACACAAGCTCAGGGTCACCTGGGAGTTGATCATTGCCAGTCATGGTCCTCCAGCTCAGGGCACTGGAACCCCCTTGGTCTATAATCCATGTTGAAGAGGCAAAGAATGCATTAAAAATCTCTGCCTCATCTCTGTCCCTGTTTATGAGGTGACCATCCTAATCCAGTAACAGGACAATGTTATTTCTACACAGCCTTTTGTGATTAATGAATTTTGAGAAACTCTTTTTATTGTTCCCCACTTTTCAAGGCAGCTTCAACTCCTACTGAGCTTCAGCTGTACAAATTTTCTCCCTGCAGTGGCAAGCAGCATCTAGATATTTTTCGCCTGCCCTTGCTTTCACTGGGCTTACACCTTCCTTTTCGCCTTATTTCCAAGAGAATTTCCCCTCTTCAGCCAACCCCAAGCTTCACCTGCTTGGCTTCTGACATTTTGGAGTTGCTGGTCCTGTGCTTTTAGGTGTTGATGCTTAAAAAGTGACCCACACTGATGGACCCTAGCACCTGCAAAAACATTTTTCCAAGGGTTCTTAATCACTAGTTCCCTGGGCAGCCTAAATCTGTTGTATTTATGTCCAGAGTTGAGTTTTTCCTTCTGTCAACAGAGGCTTTAAACTTAATCATTATGTGGTTGCTGTATCCACTCTGTGAATAAGCAGCAGACCAAGGAGGACACTTTTCTCAGTTGGTTTCCTAAGCACCTGGTCCATAAAGTTTTAATTTATATTTTCTAGGAGTCTTCTGGCCTGGTTGTGTCAGCTGTACAAGGGCAGTTGACTCAGAAGTGTCCCTCTGTTCCTCAAGGAATAATTAATTGCCGTGATTTTCCTGGCTACGAAGTCTACAGTAGACTCCCATGATGACATCCACAATGTTTGTTTGTCCCTTGATTCTTATCCAGAAGCTCTCAATTCTGTCACTGACAATTGTGAGCTCCATACATTCTAAGCCTTCCATTACATACATTGCTCAAACTCAGGAGGTGCTGGAAATCTCTGGATGAATTCTCTGAGGTAGATCTGAAAAATGAATTTGCCATTGCTGATGGCTTTGCAAGATTAAAAGTTTATCATGGCCCTGCATGATGCTGCAGTCACAATGAGCATCATATAGTCAATTGTTTGGTGGCTTCTGTTCACAAGGGTTTGCAGAAAGCTTGTAAACTTTTCTGGTTTGGTGGTTTGTACTCCCAAATGAATCTGAAAGCAATGTACAACTCCAAATAATTCCCTCAATAAAAGATCAGGAGAAAAAAAACACTATTAAAATTCAAACTTAATGAGAAAAGAAGAATAATTCAGCCCACAGAGTCCCATTGGTTTCATATTTAGAAATCATAAGGGGTATTGCAGTGTAAGGGGAGCAAGAGTTTTCTCCCAAAGCTGCAAGATTTCCTTTAGAATGTTTTCCACTTCATCACTTTGAATCACAATTATTTCTGTGGAAAATCTTGTCTGCCTTTTTTTTTTTTAGTTACAGCAGGTTAATCATCCATAACGAAGCATTAGTTATTTTTGGACTCTAATTTTAATATAAGAAACAGTTCTAAAATTGCCCCAGAGAAGAGAATGGAATTCCCACTGTTGCAGCTTTTTGATAAATTTGTACCTTGAAAAATAACCTGCCTCATTATACAAGTGGATGCTCACAGAGCTTCCTTTTTTCAGTCAGGAATGGATATCTGTCTTGAGACATACAGAGATGTCAAGTAAGTGAATAGTAGCCCATTTTATAATGAAAGGCCTATGGCACAAGAAAAGTATGTGACTTTAATCAGCTTTTTAAAGCAAAAAGAAACTGGTGTGAGTGTGAATTTATCTCCAAGGAGCCCAAATCCAGGGCACTGACATTTGGGTTAGGATTTTCAAATACTCCCTGCTCCCCAAGAAAGGCAAAACATATCAGATAACAGGCTAAAAAGCTGGCACTGCACAGGGCACGGCTCTGACACTCTGGCACTGTGTCTGGCATCTCCATTTTCTTCTCTTTCCAAAAGGTGGCCATGTTGAAGATGCCTCACCTCTGTGTGTGTCTTTTGTCCCGACTAATTCCTGAAATATGCCAGCAGATATTTCAGAAAGGGTTTCACATGGCATGGGCCAAAAACACATCTAGCCTAAAACTTTACCAGTGTGTAACAGGAAGCATTTATTTCTTGCTTAATTTATAAATATAGGATTGGAGTTTTGATTCTACCAGCCTTGTAGATAAGCACAATTAAATGAAATCACCACATTTCCCATTATAAAGAAAGTATGGTTCTTTCAGAAAGTTTGAATTTAATCTCTGTAAGCAGGACCACACAATTTCTGCTTAGTCCAACATAGAATATATGTATGTATTCATATATTATGGATAGAGAATAATGGAACAGCTTTAATATTTTATAGGGCTCCATAATCTTACATATATAGAGCCTTATGTGGAAGACAATACATTTTAATAGTCAGACAAAAAAGTGCTGGAAAGGTTTTCACAGAACCATTATGGCTTCTCCATTTGCTGAGACTCATAAAAGGCTACAACACATGAAGACGTCATACAAAAATCTAATATATATTTCTAATTTTCTTTTTGTATGAGGATGGGTGGCCTTTATTGGACCAATTGACTGCCTGATTTTCTATAAACACAGCAATTATGTAAAAAAGGCCATTGCCAGCTGTAGAGCAGTAATGTCCCCAGTTATAGTGCCTGACTGGCTGGAATAGGAACCACTGTACCTCACCCAAATGCCTTCACTTGAACAGACCAAATCTCTCTTTGAACTCTTCAGAAACACCTCTCCCTTCCTCCCTCTCTTCTTCTCCCTCTCTCCCTTCCCCTCCCTCTCTCTCCCTCTATCCCTCTCTTTCTCTCTCTCTCCCTCTCTCCAACTTATTTTGGAGGACTGCTTCTAATCTTAAGAATCAGGCATTTAGGATGACTAAATGAGATTAACTAGAGTCCCACAATTCCTTTCTGTCATTTTAGACTTATTTTAATGTAAATTTCAAGTTAAGATATTATGATTCATAAAATCAAAACTTGCAGAGCTAACCAGAAGTCAGGCATGCTGTGTTTTTAGTCTCAAAATAGCTCACATTTACAACAGATCTTATTACAGCTATGAAATTTGTGTAGGGCAGTAATGAAACTGTCATGCTAAGCATAAAATGAGCTGTTTTGCTTTGTTGCTAACTGCCTCTTTGTTTGTATTATATTTCATAAGTGTACTGTATCTTCATAAATATGATGGAATACAATAATAACTTTAGGAGAACTGCTACAACTACTTTGTTTTGTGAAAGGTAATATTTTATTTTGTTACCATTTGTATTGAAAGTTGTGCTGACTGTGAATATTGATAAAATTAGGAGGTTTTTAGAAAGGGAAGGAATTGTTTAAAATTAAATAATGACAATAATTTTAAAAAAGCTTAGAACTGTGCTGAATGGTATAAACATTTGTTACACAGATATGTAACCTGACTTTGAAATACAAAATTAAGCAAATAAGTAAAATTCTAGCCTTATTTTCTAAAGCTGGTAAACAGACAATATCTCATGGATATTATTAGAAACTCTAATAGAATAGAAACTCTAATAGAATAGAAACTCTAACTCTAAACCAGACATTCAGTGTTTGCAAAAACAAGGAAATGAGTAAAGACCTCTTCACCTGCAAAGAAATGCGTCAAGTAAGCATGTTAATACAGGTAAAGTACTCCAGACCTTGAGAATTGCTTTTCTGGAACAAATAAGATTATAAAATCTTGGGAGTTTGAACAAATATGGTAATGAGAAGCACTGTCATAGAGTTAGATGTTAAGTGAAAATCACACTCTAACTCAGATAAATTAATTTCTGTAAAATTATCGCACCTCTGTAACAATGAGAGCTTGTTGTGAATTCAGGATTTGACTTAATGTAAACATTTTTTTGAAGGCTTGTCTGTGTTGTCAGTCCCTCCCTACACACCTGTCTCTGACTTTAGAAAACCCTGTTCATTTGAATGACTTAGCAAAGAAGGCTTGGAGACCTTACAGCACCTTCTTGTACCTAAGGGGTGTCATAGGAGTGCTGGGAAAGGACTTGTGACAAGGGCAGGTAGTGACAGGACAAGGAAGAATGGATTCAAACTGAAGGAGGAAAGGCTTGAATTGGATATTAGGGAGAGATTATATACTGTGAGGTTGGTGAGGCATTGAAATAGGCTGCTCAAGAAATTGTGGTCTCTCCATCCCTGGAAGTGTTCAAAGCCAGGTTGGATGGGGCTCTGAACAACCTGGTCTAGTGGAAAGTGTCTGGAAAGTGTACTGGAACAAAATTATCTGTAAGGTCCTTCCAGCCCAAATCACTCCATGATTTTATGAGTTATAGGAGGTAATTTTGCTATTTTCTGATAAACTACAGCTTCATCTGCTATCTATAGAACCTTTGGTAACTGTGCTCACTTATCTGGTCTTTATGATTGCCTGGAATGTTAATCTTCCTTGTGGCCCATTGCCACAACAAACACTCACTGCTTCTGGAACCTTCTCAGGAAGCCTCTGGCCCCATTGGTGCTTGACATCTGCTTTTTCATATCTTCATTTCTCCCTTAATTTAAATTACTAAATTTATTAAAAAAAACATTCCCATTAGACCTATTATTAGGTAAATAAGCCTTTAATCTCCTTATTTCCTGGATAAATTGTGGCTTATGTCTAAGAATGTTGCATCCTGATCTATCCAATCTAAACTGCCATCTTGAAGGTCTGCTCTCCAGGGTTTCTTATCTTTGGGGCTTTTATGTATGGGCTAAGGGTCTCCAGAAAGTTAACTATAGCTGTCCACATTAGATCAAGTGTGTCTGAGTCCAGAACACAGAAGATTTAATTTCTGAGTATGAAACAGTGACAGTTAGGTAAGATCCACATTAGCCCATTTGCCTGTGAGCAGAACAGTGTTCAGAATTGTGAAATGGAGACACTGCATGCAGACATGAGGGAAACACAGGACCAGTTGGAGAACTGGTGCCTGAGAGCCCAATTGAAGTACTTGTGATTTGGTGCCACAAGTCTTCTCTTAGAGGAGTCAAGAAGCTTTGAACCTGCCTCCCTGAAATGGGGTTTCATATCTTCATCGTGTTAAAAAAGTCACTGCAGATCCTGGGAGCAGGGATCAAACACCTCCCCAACTCAGCTAGACATGCCAATGTCAGTGTTAACCCCAGGATCCAATTTGGCTGCTGTTCTTGTGGCTCCACAACCCTACTATGTTAAACCCCACCTTAATCCCATGTTCCTTCCACAAGAAAATTTAGACCAGACTCCAGGCTGATCAAAGAGTCTGCCTTGTCCTGTTGATCTAGGAAAAGAGCTAGACATTTAACCACTACTCTAATCCATACATTGAGTAACTGGATGAATTCAAATGCCCCCCACAGATTTTTCACAGGTATTTTTTTTCTCTCTGGCACCTTCATGTGAATTATATGGGGTAATAGAAAGCTAAATTTTCATGAAGCAGTAGCTTAGAAAAGTGGCCTCATAGTTTTCATTTCAGATGTGCAGATGATTCAGAGGTAAGATGAGGAATAATACAAGTTCAGATTAAAAATAACATTTTATGTAACTGAACATAGAGCAGTTTAATAATGAAAAGGTTGTCATCTCTGATTAGGTATCTATCTAGGTATGACATACACTAAGGTAAGGGGAAGCCATGATCTTAGTGCAGAGAGAATGACAAATTTTTCTCTCATATTGGTTGCTTCTGAAGTACTATTCCTCTAACATTTTCCTTCATCTATCACACTCTGTATCTGCAGGACTTGCATTTGTGGTGCCCTAAATGACCTGTTGATTAACTCCATGTGTACTCTGGGCAAAACATTAATGACATTCCTTTAGAACACAAGTGCCCATTATAACTGGAAGTGAGCACTAAAAGCCAGGAGATCATCTAGAGTAACTAATGGGGTGGCTATTATGGACTGCAATGTAGCAGAAGATATTATTTTTTTCTTAATTACCATGAAAGTTGTTTGAAATCTCTGTTCTTTTCTACTAGCAAGTACAAGAAATCTAAATCAAATTTACAGTCTCTTGAATTAAATTTTACTATTTGTAGAATGAAAACTAGAGAGTTAGTATAGTATTCATGCTAATTGCCCTTGTGAGATTTTGAAAGCTTCATGGCAAAACCTGATTTCACTCATTGGAACATAATTTGTTTGTTGTCAAGGAACAAAAATAATGTAAAGATTATGTTTCCACTTCTTCCAGTATGGTATGTTATTGCTACATGAATAGAAAATATGCTGAGATCTTACATCATACGTACAGGTAAAATATGCTAACACAGTGCAAAAGTGAAAATTAATCTCTCCTATTGCATACAGAAGGGCATCACAAAATAATAGTGGGGTAAAGACCTCTCAGTCCACAAAACAGTAAATAAAATAAAGAGGACAGAAGAAATAAAATAGAGTAAGAGTAGAACAGATATCAATAGTTCTGTCTGAAAACACTTTACATATAGACAGAGAACCCTGCACTTATACTCACTCCTTAACAGGGAAAAACTGGAAACTTCCTTATAAAAAATTGATTTGGGATATTCAGCTTAGATTAAGCACACATCCTATTGAGAAAAGCTTTCTTCATAATAAAAAGCTAAAAGCTTCCTCTGCTATTTGTGTGGACTATTGCTAAAAGAAAAAGAGTCATTAACAACAACAAAATCTAGCAAAAGCTGTGGCACCAAACTTGTGATAGCTACCTCATGAGGTGTCAGATGAAGGTTCCCAATACAATCCCCACTGGGTGGCAGAAATGATATTTTCAAAAACTTATAGATTCATGGAGACACCGAATCAGATTTTCAGAAATATTTCCAGACAGGCTGATGAGAAACATTCATAATTCCAGCAAGTAATCAAAAATCAAAATGGTGGGAACCCTATCTAAGATACTTTTACAAAGGAATTGATATCTTTGCCGTTTCTTCAGCGTTTCACAGTATTCTTACACCTATGCACTCCAGTCTAGATGGTGTCTCAGATCCCATCTCAGTTTAACGTGAAAAGGTTCAGACTTCATTGTGTCTGTTCTTAGTTACAAAAGTTATCTCCAGCCTGGCTGATTGGAGCCTTAGCAGGCACAGGGAGTGCAGTGGCTCTGATGACTGATGGCGGCTCAAGAGAGCACTTGAGTCTCTGGGTGCCAGAGGGGCAGTGCCTGTCTGAAGGACAGGCAGGAGAGCCAAGAACACTCTTCTGATATAATACCAGCTCCCAAAACCCTGCCACTGCCAACGCTGCTTGGTATTTTAGGTGGATGATTTTGCTGCTCTTATGTGACTTTTCATTATTCTTGAAAAATATCATGGAGATTTCCTCCTTGTGTGACTATCACAGTTTGGGAGATAATAGGAACTGGTCTTGGCTGCATCCCCAGGCTTACTGTGCTTGGAAAAGAACATGATTATGTATGAAAGCAGAAACACATAGTCCAAGCAGAAGGAAAAAGGAGCACAATAAATGCTCCATTAACTCTGTGTGTTCTTGCTTTGTTGTAAATTATGTCCTGCTGAGTTAGATTATAATCAAGGTAGAATTTTATAGTGAAATTAATAAATATTAAAACCTACCTATTATTTTCAGCTATTTTAAAAACTCTAAAAACATTAAATCTCTGTTGTAGCACTGCAGTTGAGAAAACGGTGATATACAAAATTAATGACACTTTCCCAGAACATAAATAATATTCATATCAAAGAACATAACAGTCTGGAGACTTCTGAAAGGAAGTCTCCTTTGGAGTTCAAGCCTTCCTTTTCCAGCTTCACTGCTAAAAATGAAACAGTCCGTGAAAACATTTTCTTTATAGTTCCTTTGTTTTTACATTTTTCCCATCTGGTAGAGGCTCTAATTAGGACTTTGTTGCCTGAATTTTGGTGGGAATTCTGTAATTCAATATAATCTTAGGAGATTTTAAATTTTTCCTGTTGCTATTTAATTGCATGATAACCTGATGTAAACAAGACCTTTTCAACATTTCATTGTGCTACAAATAAAATCGCAAAGTAATAAATTCCCATTTCTGTCTTTAGCAATTCTATCAGTTCAAGGTAACATGAACACAGCAATCATTTCACTAAGCCCTTTAAATTCTTTTCTGGACAGGGCACAGAACTGAGCATTAAGCACTGAGTGCCATCTAGTGCACACATTGTACTTTATGGACAAAAGCAAAAGAAAAGAATCTTCTAAATACAGTTTCCAGGGGAAAAAAAAGGGGGTATGGAAAAAGTTGCTATGTCTTAAATATGGATCATTAAATTACAGTGTGTCATTTAAACAAAAATAATTATAAGAACATGTTTCAGACTAGAGGGAGAGATGTATGGACACAAAACTATTGGATAGTCATGTATAATATTCTGTTGGTAGACTGAGCTCTTGAAACACACCAGGAATTCCTTGTATCCTTTATTCCCCATATGGTTTCCCAGTGTGCCACCTTCTCATCCTACTTTATGTCTTAGAACAGTCTAAGCCATTTACAACTTGTAATTTGCTAAATTACTTCTGCTCTTTCCTTCTGGGAAAAAAGTGAATCTTAACTGAGATGTTTGGCAGGGTTAAAAGCTATGCTATTTCTCCAGCTCTTTGATCTATAGGCAATTTTAATCCCATTAGGTGACAAATTGATTTATCAATTGCCATAGCTTTGTTGGTCCCACATTTCATTCTCCAGTTTTCCAGTTTTCACCAAAATCAATAAGAACCTTCCCACTGACATCTGGCCCCATTTTTTGTATGATTGCACTGTGGTTTGGTAAACAGAGCTCTTTCAGAAAACTGTCACTAGTGTGAATTAAGTCCTTGCTTCACATTGGGGGGTACAGCCTGAAGAATTCAAACATTTAAAGTATTTAACACTTTATCAAAACTTTTAAGGTGATGAATATCTATGTAAATTAATAGCTGGTATGGTTTGAAATGGCAAAAAATGGAACTTTACAGACTAGTCCTATAATATAATATCTCAGAGGCATTTTTCCAATGTAAGCTCGATGTTTACAGTATCTTCATTTGCGTAAGTTAGTCCTCATTTTGTTTGCTAGATTTAGTATATATAATTTCATGTTACAGATCTAAAAATCTTATCTATGGATCTGGTTAATAACCAGGTAGAGAGACCCAGTAAGAGCATTTCCATACATAGCATCAGTTCATGTCACTTTTAGTTCAATTTTCTTCAGAAACAAAGGTATGCAAGGTATGTATTTCTAGTTATCTCAAAAGCCTGGACTGGAATGAATGTTTTCAGAAGTTTCCTAACATGTTTTTAATGAAAAAATCTTTTGAGTGTTATTGTGTTAAAAGAAGAAAGTCAGAGCTCTAAAGAAAACATACATAAAGTCACTGAGGTCTCCAAGTGTATTAACAAAACATGAAAGTTATTCTTTAGAAGAAAAATAAGAGTTTTAAAAGATAAATGGTTCATGAAGTGCTTGCTAAGTGCTGTATACTGCATGCAGCTATGGGCGTACAAAGGCACAGAGACAGAGAGAAGAGGCAACCTGCTGCTGTCAGTAGAGAAGCTAATTATCCATGAAGTGTTGCTGTTTGCATATCTGTGGTGAAAAGGATAGAAAGGAGCAGCCTGAGGTGCATCAAGCACAGCATCACTGGGTGGTCAAGGCAGGGGATTGTCCCACTTTGCACCTGTGCCATACAAGGAGAAGCTGAGGTCACCTGGTTTGTTCAGCCTGGAGAAGAAGAGGCTGAGGGGAGACCTCATCACAGTCTACAACTTCCTCATGAGGAGAGGCAGAGGAGCAGGCACTGATCTTTTCTCCCTGGTGACCAGTGACAGGATCTAAGGGAATGGACCTGAAGTTGTGTCAGGGCAGATTTAAGTTGGATATTAGGAAAAGGTTCTTCATCCAAAGGTTGTTTGGGCACTGGAACAGGGTCCCAGGACAGTGGTCACAGCACCAAGCCTGACAGAGTTAGGAAGTGTTTGGACAACTTTCTCAGGCACACCGTGTGGTTGTTGGAGCTGTCCTGTGCAGGGCTGGGAGTTGGACTTCCTTGCTCCTAATGAGTCACTTCCAACTCAGAATATTCCATGATTCTATGAATTATTGCATCCAAATTTGTTGACTCTGGATTGCAGTACCAATCATCTTACTACATAGGGAAGCAGAGGAGAAAACACAAACAACCACACACACACCCAAAAACCTGCTTTAAATTCTGAATATACTTAACCTAGTTACACAGAAAAAGACAACACATTAGAGATAAGTGCTGAGCTGCAGCAGCAAAATGTGATGAATGGCAGATAAAAGAAGTGAACTTTGTCTACCAGAAGAGGATATACAAAACTGCACTGCTCAGGTGTAACATCTGTACCTGGGGAAGAGGGGCTGGAGGAATCCTGCTCTCTCTCTTCTGCTTCTGCCCCTGTTCCTGCTGGGGCAGTGATTTTCCTTTACACCTTATTGTTGTCTCCTTTGTTCTTTCATGCTTTTTGGGGTGTTTTACATGTAATTAGTACACAATTCATATTGTCTCTGCTGTGCCCAAGTCAGGTTCTGCCCAGCTCGTGGAACTGCCTTGCTTTAGTGAGCAATATAGAGCAGTTGAGATTTCTGCCATTCCCCAAGAACAAGTGGAACTACCCTATACTTGTACCATCAGTTCCTCTGCTATTAACCTAGTCCAGGGATGATGGTATGGATGAGGTGAACGACTGAAAGCTGATAAGCAACTACTGTTTTACACCAACAGATGCATTTGTGTTCATTGAAAGTATCTTTCTTTTGTTCTTGAGACGGATAAAAATTCCAAACTTAGAGATTTTCTTCCTTGAAAGAGGTACAAGAAGGAACTAAGAAACATAAGTGTTATAAATAAAAACCCCACTTTAGATTAATATTATATTCTAGACATATTAATAACAGGCAATTTTGAATACTTGTGTGTTTGAGGGACAACTTACTAGAAGTGGTTTAGTGCTAGAAACAGGCTTTGCAGCCAAATGAAAATCAGCATGTAATGAATTTGGAGTGGAAAAGATTTACCATAGGCATATCTAAATACCAGGTGTGAATGACTCATGAACTCATCTAATCTCAGGACTGAATCACGACTCAGTAAATACCATTTGCCTTCTTCACACAAACAAAACAGAAAGAATCCTTCAGCTTATGACCCAAAGCAGAACAATTTATAAACCCATTTGATGAGATGTTAGTTTCCATAGAGAGATAAGTAATCCATCGAAAAAGCATTGCTGACATTTAGTACCAAGCAAAAGCATTTTTTCAATGTGAAATAGTATGTCTCATCAGGGTACTCAGCATAGCTGGAAAAAATTAAGAAAACTTTTGAGTGCCAAAGCCCTTCTTCAGGTTAAAGATAGGCTTGGTACATTTAAAGTTAAGTGGAAATTGAAAACATTTGTTCAGGCAGTCAGATATTGGTAAGGTCAACTCTGAGAGAAAAGGTGTTTGATTTCTGTGAATCAGATTGCATATTCTAAGAAGAAAAGGGCCAGAGAGCAGAGAAGGAGAGAGAAAGAAATAAATATCATAATGAAGTTATCTTCTGGATAATTTCTGTAACAATTTAGTAGAGGAGATGAAAATAACAGCATGTCCTAACAGCAATACCAGTACTGAGTTTGCTTCTTTGTGTATCCAGAAGAATTATGAATCTCAGCTCCCAAAATCACTGAAAAAAATATGATTTGTCTTTTCCTTGTAAGATAAAGTCTTCGAGATCAGAAATGAAGTAATTTAACTTTTTTAGAAATATTAATCTTTGTTATATAGCCTCTTACAGAGGTTTTGGAGTGTTCATCCAAACCCAAAAAGAACTGTGATATTGTAGGCAATTTCCAGTACAGACAAAATTTCATAGGCTCGCACTGATAGAAACTGAGAGAACAGAAATGCTGTATCATGGAAGGAGAAATCCCATTCAAACTTTTGCCACCAGACTTGAACATTGAAATAATACACGGGGAACAGTGAGCAAAATAGTTTTCCTCTGTCAGTCTGCAAGGTTTGGAAAGGAGTTGGACCTTCACCACTACAGCTTTGGGAAGGTAAGAGAGCTGCAATGCCTGAAACAAAGGACAGAAATCCAGATTCCTACTCACACTTGAATCAAGCTTCAGAGGTGTCATCCCATGATTCATTCAGATGCAGACAGTATTAAATTCAAAATCTTGTTTAGTGGCAAAGAAGAAGCATTAGATTAATATAGAGGCATGAATTTTTTTTTTTTTGTGTAAACAAAATCTCAGAAGTTTAATTATTATTATAATAGAACCATAGAATCATTTCACTTTCATTTAAGTTACCAGTGGTGAGTTTTGAGCTGCACAGAGGTGGTCTCAAAGGTAACAAGAGACAAAACTAGTCTCTTCTTCATAGAATGGTTTGAGTTGAAGGACCCTTAAAGATTACCAGGTTTCAACCCTCCTGCCATGAGCAGGAGCATCTTCCACTAGAGCAGATTGCTCAAAGCCCAATCTAACCTGGTCTTGAACACTTCCAGGGATGGGGCATCCACAGGTTCTTGGCACAGCATGTTCCAGTGCCTCACCACTCTCTGAGTAAAGAATTTTTTCCCAACATCTAATCTAAATCCCTAGCCTTTTAGTTAAAGGGTTAGTTAAAACTGTTCCTTCTTGTCCTGTCACCAGCTGTCCTTGTAAAAAGCTACTCTTTTTTAAAGCCCACTTTCAGTACCAAAGCCTTATCTTCTCCAGATTGAACAATGCCAATGTCTCAACAATGTCTGTCTTCACAGAAAGAGCTCCAGCCCTTTGATCATCTCTGTGGCTTCCTCTGGATTCACTCCAACAGATCCACATCTTCCTTGAGCTGAGGACCCCAGAGCTGAATGCTGTAGCTCAGGTGGGTTCTCAAGAGGGCAGAGCAAAGGAGCAGAATCACCTCCCTCAGCCTGCTGGCCGTGCTATTTGTGATGCAGCCCAGAATAAGGTTGGCTTTCTGGACTGCAAGCACACATTGTTGGATCATGTCCAGCTTTTCATGCACAAGAACCCCTAGGCCCTTCTCCACAGGGCTCCTCTCTGGGAGATCAATCTCATGCCTGAGACTGCCCAACCCAGGTGCAGCACCTTGCACTTGGACTTGTTGAACTTCATTAGGTGCTCATGGGTCGACTTCTCAAGTTTCTCCAGGTTCTCTTGGATGGCATCCCTTCCTTCTTTTGTGTCTACTGTACCACTCAGCTCCATGTCATTGCAAACCTGCTGAAAGGTCACTTGACATGAGTGTGTCATGGATAAAGATATCACAGAGCACCTGTCCCAAGACAGAGCCCTCAGGGGCACCACTCACCACTGGCCTCCACCTAGATATGGAGACATTGACCAAAATTCTCTGGCTGCATCCATCCAGCCAATTCCATATCTACTGAATAGTCCACCCTACGAATCCATGTGTCACCAGTTTGGAGATAAGGATGTGTGCAGGTTTATAGAAGTCATAATTGATGACATTTGTCAGTCATTCCTTGTTAGCTGTGGCAGCAACTCTTTCATAACCCAGATCTAATTGTAAAGACAAAGAGGAATACAGTTAGAACACAGAAAAAAGTCTCAGCAATAGAAGCAGAACTGTTAACATTGTTATATATGTGCTTTGTTTCTACCCCTTTCCAGATGTGTTGCTCATCCTTACCCTGCTCTTCTGCCTCCTGGGGCTGGCAGGAGCTTTAGGGAGTGGAAGGCAGTGAGTTGCCAGCATCTGGAGTCCTTTGTCATGGCAATGGTTTCTTCTTCCTCATGTAGGCATATTGGGAGCCTTGTGCCAGACTTTGAGGTGGAGGAGATGGTGACTTGGAGCAGGCCATGTGTGGCACTGCCACCAATTTGGCTTTGCCTTTATCTGACAGTACAGCAAGGAATTTCTCATGAGAACATCTGTTAGGAACAGAGTTGTTTCCTCAGAAGAAAATTATATAACATCTCAGATGATCACAAGGGAAAGCTTCTCTCAATGGATGGGATTTGCTTCACTTTTTGCAGCACTCTGTGGGAAAACCCATGAGGGATCCATCTGAAGCTGTACAGATACAGGCTGCCCAGCTTCTGAAATCTGAAGGGATTTGTGCCCTCTCTGTAGTACTCTCCTTATTCTGCCTTATGAAAGCAGTCAGCTTATTAAGCCATTTATTTTCAGGTTATACTGAGGTTGTTACATTACCCATCAGGTGCAGGATATGAATCCATTTCTAAATGTTTACTAACATCCATTTGCAACTTTCTGTCTTCATTGCTCTGCACTTCCACCTACACATGAATTTACCATGTGCTGTGATCTTTGTGTGTGTTAAACAAAAAAAATACTAGATTTTTCTCTTTTCCTTGCTACCTTTAAGATCACCTCTGGGCAGCTCCAAACTCACCACTGGTAATTTAAAGTTGTAGGTCAAGGCAAGCCAGGGAGACAGGACACAGAAGCCTCAAACCTATACCTTTTAACCTTAGTAAAAAGTGTTAATAAGCTTCAATACTGCCTTTAAGTATTTCTAGCAATTTCTCATTAAAAAATAGACAATTATTTTTTTATTTACAAAAAATTTGTTGAAATGTAGGCTTGCGATATGTAAATATAGTTCTTTTCAGTTGTGAGAATATACTCAGAATTATCACCTGGATGACAGAAAATTTTTTTATATAAAAGAAGTCTGTGGATAGGTATCTTCAAGGCATTTGGAATTTGTTACCTCAACCCTGTCAATACATTAGATTTCTGACTTGGGTCACTGGTTAAAAAAAGTGAAAGAAGAAATCATGGTAGATGTAGAAAATGGCATAAAAGGCAAAATAAATTTTGTAAAGATGGATAAATAATTTTGGGCTTCAGTGGACAGTAGATCCTACTAATGGACGACATGAGAGAAGGAAATATAAAACCTGGATTATGCCCTGAGCAAGATTTCATTTGAGTCAACCATTTGAGTTCTGGTAGGGAAAGGATGTTCTTGGTTGGTCTTTGAGTTTAGAAGTAGTAGAGACAAACCATGCTGCACCCAGTTTGGTGGTTTATCCTTGTCATCAAACATATGCTTGACAACCTGGGATTTGTCTTAAAAGGGATTTCCTCTGGCACCTGCTAAAAGGCAGCCGGAGTCTGCAAATAACCTGACCTCAGGTGGGATTCAGGTGATGCACATGGACATTTAGGAATGCATCCTTGCAGTGCTCCAGCTCCTCAGGACATTCCCATGTCTGAGCTTAAACAAATTTAAATCTAGAGCTCGTTTAATCTTTGATCTAGCAATATCCTTTCATGATCAAAATAATTTATCCTAGAAAATTCTCAGTTCTAAACAACAAACTGAAAATCAAAATTGAAAATTTCGGATGTAGGTTGTGCAGAAAACATTTCCAATTCTGCTAGTTATGAAACTAACAGAACTCATGTCAATTAAATGTGTCTCTTTCTCTCAAGTTCTGTAACATATAGGTAAGCAGGTTGTTGGGTTTTTTTTAAGGTTAAAATGTTCCTAAATGAACAATAAAATGAAAGGCACAAGGAAAAGAACTGAGCATGTTCAATTCATATGGGCCATTCTGATTTGGTGCAAAATGCTGGCTTGAAATATAGCTAGATTTACAGAAGAGGGAGATCTGTAATGATCTCAAGAATCCCAAATCAGTTTTGTTTTCTCTTGGTGTTTTCAAATCAATCCTGCAATCAAACATGTTTTTTCTTTTATCTATGAATGCAAAATACCTGTCTGTTCTTTCACTAGCAGTTCATAACAGCTATCAGTATTTAGATTATCTCTCTAGATGTAGTTTCAATATATTAATTAATTAATAAACTTCCACATTTACTGATGTAACCTAAGATAAAGAACAAACCAAGCCAAATAAACTAAACTCTGGATTATGTTCTGGGCATAATTACCCACATGACTAGTTTCCTATAGATAAATCAAAGAACAAGCAAGCAAACTCCCCAAACCAGAAAAATTTAAGAAACATTCAAAACTGCAATAATTTTGGGGCTCAATACTACATGGGTAGATTTTAAAATTCTGTATAGCATTGTTAAAATTTGTATTTCTGCTTTCCTGTTGAAACCACACATCCACATTTTATGGAGTTATGTCACCATCTCCTGGCAAAAAGGAGTGTTTGCAAGTAACTTTTATAAATCCAATCAAACACAATCAAAAACTCAAAATGTGTGCTTCCCCTGAAGTTCCCATCTCCAGCTCATTTCAATTACCAGAGCTCCCAATTGCCTGAGGTACATTAATGAGGGCTGGAGAAGCAGAATTATACTATCTGCAGATTTTTAATTAAAAAAAAATTAAACCAGAAATAGAAATATTAAAGAATTTGTGAAGTGTTTCAGGAACAGTTGCACTTTGTGGTCTGTGAGCAGAGTGACACATCCTCTTATTTGCAGTGTGTACAACGTTATGGTGGAATCCCCCAGTGAGAACAAACAGATTTTTTCCCCTTTTGCTTCCACAGTCAAACCTTCTCTTCTTCCTTCATGACAGCATGGAAGAGTCCAATCCACATCCAACAGCCAATGAATGGGTACAGAAAATCAGTTCTGAGGTTAGAAAGTGAGTGTCACAAAGATTTCTGGAGTCCTTACTGTTCTGCTTCTTGCTTCAGTCCCCACAGTGCACGGAACACAAGGCACAACCTTCTAAGGTCCATTCTGGCAGAAATTTTCTTTTGATCCTATGGATCCTACAACAGCATGATTCTACCAACTTATATTAAAATAATTTCTGAAGTAATTTACTTGCTTATAGATCTGAGGAAAAATATTACAGGTGTACATAAACACAAAGAAATTCATGAGGGCCTGGTCTTGGGTTAATTTTTCAGACCTAGAGGTTGCTGGCAATGTTTTGTCACATCTCCACAGACAGTAGTGGTCTGTTATCATGTCATGATGATACTTGAATATAAATATGCTGAAGGACTGTCTGAGGATTTCTTCTGCTCTTTTATCTGGGCTTTGCCACAAGAGAATGAACAGCTGGTGTTAGCGATAAAACACACAGCAGGGTCAAGTATCTTCATGGAAACTACCAAAAATGCTTTTTCATTTGACTTGATTATGATCATTTTTATTGACTAGATTATTAGCAAGCAGTTAATGTTGTAATGATAATTTTTGAAAGGTATTTCCCATTATTTCTAAAACCTGATTCAGTCCTTCCAAAAATAACCCCTTCTGTGCCAATGATTCATAAAAAAAAATCAAAAAGTATCAGTTGAAGTTCAGCAGGAGTCCTATAGAGAGGTTAGTTTTGTTTAGCAGGTTAGATTTTTAACCAGCAGGTTAGGGGTTTTTTTGTTATTTTTGGCTGCACAGCCTAGGATTTCAAGAGGAGATCCCTGCACATTCCATAGGTCTGGAATTCTATAACATCACTGTTGAAAATCTTGGGCTGTCCACAGCATGTCAAGCTTGTATAATGAACATTATATGCTAAGAAATGACCTCAGAAATACATCAAAGAAACTTGTGTACTGATTACATCTTATTTATGCTAAATCCTTGCCTCAAAGTTCTTGGTGTAATGAATTTCTCGCTTATTTTAAAGACAAAGGTTTTAGAGGAAAAAAAAAATAGAGAATTAGATACACTCATAGCCTTTGCTACTTTCTAAACCCAACATTTCCTCAGCACTGACATGGCTAAGAGAACATTTGTAAATATATGTTTCCGCATAACACTTTATGTTATGAAGAAATTAATTTTTATGCTTCTGTTTAATTTTTTGCCTTAGAATTAAGGTTCAGCCTAATTAGAGTTGTTTTTCCCTCTGAAGAGGGAGAAAGTTTTAGAACTACTGCAAGTTCTAAAACTTCTCTGATGGCACTGCTGCCATCTGCTGCTGACTTTAAAATCCACAACCTTTAAAAGTCAGGAGAAAAAATACAGTATCCATTTAGGGTTAGGACATCTGAATTTCCCAAATTATAGTAAAAGGTGCAAGAACTACAGCTTACAACCTTATTTTAAATAACATATAAAAATTATTTAACTGGTCTATTCTATGCAGTCACATCACTGTCATTAATATTTAAAATCTGTGGAAATTAATAGACGTGTTTGCACAAAGAAATTTACCATTAAATGGTTATTAATGTTTATTTTTAATTTATAATTTTAGAAAAAAAAATCTGTTCCCTTTCCCCCCCTAAATTTATCACAATATTTATATATTTAAAAGGTAGTCTTACTGTCCTCACCTTCAACTGATGTTTTCTAAAGAAAAATGATTGCACATATTTGTGAGGAATGCCCCAGATTTATGTAGCCCCTGGGTTTTTTTCCTCAGAGATTTTGCTCACTTGTTTATTCCTTATGCTTATATCCATGGGCTCTTTCCTAGTCAGCATTCTTCATATTCTTTTGAAGTTTGAATCAATGTTTTCAAAGACTGGCTGAACTCTATTTGATACTGGAAATGGATCACAGACCCAAGACTACTATGATTAAAAATTAATATTGAAGCCCAGAACACATGGGAACCTTGGAAATGATTAATACAATTTTTTCAAGCAAAAATAGCTATCTAATATAGTTATCATTATTGTTCAGGTTAGCACAGAATTATATCAGCAACTTCTACACAAAACCTGAACTTTCCATATACTTGCTTATTTTTACTGTCATCTATAAAAATGTGAAATAGTAAATTCTTGAAAAATATTTAAAATTTTTTACAGTAACGGTTAACATTCAATTCTGACAAAACGAATTTGCAATGTAAAAGTTTTGAGACAGATTAGTTCCTCAGCTAGCCTGGATTTTGAGCCCCATTTTAAATGCCACAGGCCCTGCTGACCTGAGAAGTTTGAAATAGGTGCTGCCACATGGGCACTGCCCCATTGCATTAATTCAACCAAGGCACTTCAGCCACTCTTCTTGGCTTCTGTCTTTAATCATCAAACTCAGAGGTTTGGTGAGCAGGATCTGCATGTTACACGCTGAGCTGGACTCTGCAAAGGATGTTTGACAACAACCTCTATAAACACCTTTAACTTTAAAGAGTAATAATTGAAATTGGAGTGACTGGAAAACACCAATCTGGTGAGTCATGTTTATGCTGCAGGAGTGTAAAGAATCTTCCCAGACTCAGCAATGCTGCAGTTCCCAGAAAGGCATTCAAAAGCAGTGATTTCTTGCCTAGCCCGTGTATAAGGCCCTGTGCCCACCCTCAGTCCTGCAGGAGGCCAGACCAGAGCACTGGGGCACAGGGCAGGGCAAGGGCCTGCTAAAGTCACCAAAGAAGAACATTCTATTTTTCAGACCCCCATGAGAAGCAAATAGGAAAGAGGTGTATGAACCATGACCCTTCACTCTTCAGATGAGTGCCTGGTTGTTATTGAATGAATGAAATAATCAACTTCTCTTTTTCAGTCCACTGTAGGTGCTAGGACAAGCAAAAGATTTTTAATTTTTACTCTTGAAGAAGAAAAACTCCTGTCACAGACATCCTTTATGAAAAACCCTTTCCTTAGGATTTTTCCCTCCTGAGAAGCTGAGAGGCCTCAGGAACAAAATGCAAACAATGATTATCTGCTGCTGTGGAATGCAACAGGTGCATCTGTGATTGGCTCATGTGGTTGTTTCTAATTAATGGCCAATCACAGTCAGCTGGCTCGGACTCTCTGTCCGAGATACAAGCCTTTGTTATCATTCCTTTTTATTGCTATTCTTAGCTAGCCTTCTGCTGAAATCCTTTCTTCTCTTTTTTATTATCATTTTAATATAATATATATCATAAAATAATAAATCAGCCGTCTGAAACATGGAGTCAGATCCTCGTCTCTTCCATCATCCTCGGACCCCTGTGAAAACAGTCACAAACTGCCTCCCTCCAGCCTGTAGTTTAGTGCCTTAATATTTCAAATGTAGTAATTGTTTGATAATCAAGGAATACAGAGTTTTTTAAAAAAATAAATAGTGGGGTTCTCTTTCTTTTGAATTTGAAAACATGCCACCATTTTTTCAAGGTTTTAAAATAATGTTTTATTTTATAGCTCTTCATATTGATCCACACAGAGCTTCACTGGGTTCTATGATTCCTTCTTGAATGTTTGTAGACAGAATGTGTATTACAGCCATTAAAATAAAGATTGAATTTTTGTGCAATTGGAAAATGGCATGAAACCACTAAGGACTT
Source organism: Ammospiza nelsoni (assembly GCF_027579445.1). Taxonomy (NCBI): domain Eukaryota; kingdom Metazoa; phylum Chordata; class Aves; order Passeriformes; family Passerellidae; genus Ammospiza; species Ammospiza nelsoni. The sequence continues at coordinate 10,055,737 of NC_080637.1, read as the reverse complement.
GTAATTACTGACTAGATTTATTCCAAGGAAAACAAGTCACTGGTGCTGTCTTTTTTTCCTGTCTATAAGCAGAGTACAGGAGTACAAGAGTAGTGTGACACCGGGGTTCCTAAGGGCAGGGATCCAAATCCTCTCTGCTGTACTGCTGCTCACTGAAAGGATGCAGCTCTGAGAGCTGGGCAGAACCTGGCTCAGACACAGCTAAGACAGAAAAAATGTAAAACACTGCATGAAAAGCACCCCATTAAGCATGGAAGCACAAAGGGGATAACGAGAAGGCATAAAGGGCAGCCACAGCCGCTGCAGGAACAAAGCAGCAGCAGAAGAAGGGGAGCAGGATCACTCCACTCCTGTTTCTCAGGCTAAGGATGCTGCCCCAGTGGCTGTGTGCAGCAGCTCCTCCTCCTCCTCCTCTTCCTTCTTCTCCTCTGATAGAGAACCACAGTTTCTCTTTTATTTCCTATTTCCAATATTTTGCTGCTGCAACTCAGCAGTCATCTCCAATGCCTGTGTAACTAGGTTAAGGATATCAGAATTTTAAACAGGTGTGTGGGCATGTGTGTGTGTGTGTTTTCTTCTTCAGCCTCCCCACACAGTAAGGTGACAGCACAGTGCTGAATCAGAGCAAACTTGGATACATCAGAGCTTAAATGAAGTCAGACAGCACCTTTAAAAATTCTGCTGCTTGATATTGTTACTTGGTGTTGCTATAGCAAGAAGAGTTTTAAGAGTCTCAGAAAAATAGAAAATACTGGTGATTATTTTCACTTGCTGCATTAGTGTCTGTCAGAGATATTAAAAACTGAAAGCATCAGTTTGAAACTTTCAGCTCTTGATGTTCTTTTCCCAAATGCTAAGCACCTTTGCAAAAACAAAAATATATGTAACATGTTTTACAGAGACTATTTCTTCTGTGTGGAACATGCACAAAGATGCGCCCATAAAATTTTTTCAAGGTAATGAAGGGATAGAAGGAATCATTTATCCCACAGGCATCAGACTTTATAATATTGTTACATGGCTCCTTCATTAACATTATAATTAAAGATTCTTTCTGTTTCTCTTGACTCTTATGTTGACCTATATACTAACAATTACTTCATTATTAATCTGATGATATTATGTGATTAAGCTTTGCCTTTGAGAGCTTTTTATAATGATAAATATTACCCTCTGGAGTTCTGTGTGGGCACAATAAATCAAATATTTACTATTTATGTTGATCATACCAAGATGCATAAAATAAGCTTAATGATAGTGATAAACCTAATTGCACCCTCACTGACACTTTTGAGAAGCTTCATGGCAGTAAAGCAACATACATAGTCTGTAAAATTGTGTTGAACTTAAAGACCTTAATAAGCATTGTGGTAGGAATGAGAAAATTGCCCTTGCACCAAACACTAGCTTTCACTCAAGAAAATCTTATGTAGTTTTGAAGCCTGATTTTAATAAGCTTTTATTGTATACAGGCTACTTTTTTTCCCCTCTAACACATCATTAGGAAAGCACAGACTTGCTTTGCTATTCTCATGTAAATTGGTGTGCAAAACTTGCTGTGATCTACATCACCAAACACTGCTCTTTCAGGGACTTTAAGCACATTTCCTTGGCATCCATGGACTACCTATTTTTTAGAGGAAAGTAATTCAGCAATACAATTCTTTCTGGGAAAACTGATTCCAGAGATAGCAATATTCAGTCATTTAAAAAAACATTTTTACTGTATATGAAAAAACATTAAAAGACATGGCCTGTTTGGTTTTGTGTGTGTGTGTGTGTTTTTGAGATATTAGAGAGTACACAATACATGTCTTATGCCTTTTTACTATACTTGGTGGTCTGAAATATGCTCAGAATTATTGAAAACCCATAGACTTGCTTATCAGTGAAAGTCTGGCCTTTCAGGAACACAACAGAAAGAGATTAGTTTCAGATAACTTTGAGTGCCACAGCAATGCCCTGAATAGCTCAGATCAATCATTTTTTTGTGAGTGGTGGTAAGCAAAGTCTGTCTGTAGCTGTGGGGCTTTTTTCCCTAAAGTAACAACATAGAGTATTGATTAGTGTGCCTGTCATGAACAGGGGATTTCAAACTATGTACAGGATCTATTTTCATTAAACCACATCACTCTTTTGTGCTTACAAGGCACTGTTATTCCTCCTAAAACTGCAAACTGCTTAGCTTGAAATTTTGTGATGATAGTCACAACTTATTTTTTTTTTACCTAAATTTAAATTCCTACAATGCAGGAGTCTGTGCTGCTCCTCTGTGGTTGAATATTGAGTTAATCCAAGCTAAGGAACTGGAGAACCATCATAAAATGTTTGTGGGAGACAAGGAGTGAACTAGGTGAGGGGATCCTGTCTGTGTGATATACACCACACCTAGGGAAAAAAACTCTACTGAGCAACAGAGCAGAAAGCACCAATATTAGCTGAATAAAGATGACATCAAGTGAACTTTGGTAGAGAGAGGGAGAGCTCTTAAAAAGTTTGCATGCCTGCATCCTTTAATCTGTAATGCAAAAATGAAAGAAGACAACAATACTGAATTCTGCTGTGCCCTGAAGTCTTGCTAGATGAAACTGAGAAAAGAATATAGTTCTAACAAAGTGAGTTTTGGCTTTCAGGAAGGTTTTTTCCATATTACATCTTCTGAATGCCGAGGATGAAGGAAGAATGAAGTGCCTCCAGGTTGCAAAGCCTTTGAATTCTCAAAGCCATTAATGAAAATGACCCTGGTATTACCACAGTGAACTAGAGCAGAGATTGCAAGAGGCTCTGAGCAGTTGCCCAAATGTGTTCAGCTCAAATTTGCTTCAAAAACAACATGAAAGCTCCAGATGTTTACTGTCAAAACAGCTGCTTAATGTCCTCTAGTTGTAGCTGCTGTTCCGACCTCCTCTCTTTAGATATACAAAATTATTCTAAGTTTATTAATTTGATTTTCAGAACACAGAGTTGAAATGTGATTTTCTTTTATTTGATTTCCTCTTCGAGGAAGAGACTAAATAAGGCCTATAATTTACAAAGGACACATGAGCAAGTCATGATAACTTGAAAACCTTTGTAAAGAGGCTTGTAACTTTCTTCTGCTTCAGCTCCTCACCTTTAAAAACAGGAATAGTATTTCCCTACCATCTGTAGATTGAATTGATGAAATAGATGGTAAATTTTTGGTAATAATTTTTATTGTTCTTGAAAATTGGTAAAAGATAACTTTCTGAGAAATTAGATTTTCTCTTGTATTATCATAAAGATACAGAAATTTCTTTGTAAGTAATTATCAGGATTACTTTCAAATGGCCTCTGTCCATCGCTATTACAAAAGTCTAAATGTACGACATTTTGATTCCTTTATATTTTAAAATGACAGTCAAGAAAAATTAATTTAAGTTAGATATGGAAGAAGAATTGTGTATGCAAGACATTAGAGTTCATTCTTGTTGCATTTGCAGAGAATGTCTAAAATCATCTGCAAAGCCTTAAATCCTCGATTTAATAGAATTTTTCATGATAAACTGGGCATCTGAATTTTTAGTCAAAATCACTAGTAGTGTGGTTTCATTAAGCATATGCACATACAGTAATTTCAAAAAATAATTTAATAATGCACTGGATTTTTTTAATTATAAGGAATAAATCTATCAAGGACTTGCTATGTATAAGAGCAGTTAGAATCGCAACACAGTGGAAAGACCACTTTTAGAAAGTCTCAGAGAACTTTCAGTAGGTGTGCCATTGTGTCATTCCATAAATATTGCACCTTCTCTCATAAAAAGAGGACTAGAGGAGTTTTTGCCCTGCTCACCATAAAGTTGCAGCTCTTCTTTCTCTGCTTGACTTTTTCATCCCCCTTGTAGCTGACTGTCCTGCTGTCTGTTTATTCTTGGCTTAAAGGCTCCTTGGGCAGGAGAGGTGATGTAGGGCTGAGCAGCACCTTGGATCTCTGTGCCTTTGCCCACCAGAGCTGTTCCCTGAGGCCTGACCCTGTTTTGGAACATGGCTGGCCACAGCCTGATGCATCAGATTATTTAATATCAGATGTAGGACTTCATATCTGCCTTTTTGGACTGCATGAGTTTACATCAGCTCATTTCTCCTGACTTTCAAGGCTCCTCTAGACAGCAAGGACCCTACCAACATTCTATTGATCCCAGCTGCCAATATGTTGTCGAAGTCTTCTATCTTTATTTTAGCTGTGGCTGCTGAACTGCAAACACCAAGAACTTTCTGAGATTTGACAGTCTGTGCTGAGAAAAAGATTATATTTTGCTTTTTTACTTGTGTTTAAAAATCTTACCTGATATTGTATCACCCAAAGATCCTGATATATGAAGGACACAGCAATACAGACCCTTTGAAAAGGTCAAAGTAATGACCACTCTATTGCAGCAAAATGACCAACTTGCTCAAATTAGAAGCTATCCTCCTTCTGTCAGACCTACAGTGTCTGAGTCCTTGTCTGTAAACATACCATCTTAGCTATGCTGATACAGACTAATCATCCAACTATTACTATGTGCTTGGGGTTTTTTCCCAGTTTAAAGTGATGCATACTGGTATGATTTGGATAATTTGCTATTTTTTAACTGCTTTTTATTACATTATTTTTATTAAATTCATTAACACCCTTAACTGACAGACTGAATTTTGTGTCATGTGCATGCTTATAAAGTAGGACTGGAAAAGAAGCACTATGTTCTTTCTGTATCGTGTGTGTCAGGAAAATCACCTTTAAAAAGTAAGAGGAGTTCCCTAATTTCCCTTTATAAATATCCATGACTTGAGAGTGGTTCTGGGCACAAGGATTTGGGGTCCTGGTGGTTAAAAACTGGAGGTGAGCTGGCTCTTCAAAATGCAGTTTATTGCATCCAAGATGTTGCAGCAGTCCAGGGTTGTGGGTGACAGAGCCTGTGCCTGCAGCTGTCAGCTCCAGCTGCAGACAAGCCTGCAGACCCTTAGTTTGGGTTACAATGCATTATAGACTTTTCTTTGCTGAGCATCTTAATACAGAAGAACCAATCTATACCTTAACTTTTACCTGTAGCCTATCATAACTACTGTAATTACCATATTCATTCATGTTCTCCAATTACTTAAAGTCAGTACATTACAGTTTAAGCTAGAAGTTGCTTTTCAGTTTTCTTGCAGTGGAAAATTCTGAGACCTTTTTTCTACTTGCAACATTGGCAGTCTTGTTTGCCTGTGGTATATTTTTACTTGGTAAAAACATCTTCTTGTTTGAGGTGGGTTTATCCTTTGCTCAAAGTCATAAAAACCCCTTCTAACTAACATACCCTTTGCCTTCTTAGTTATCCACTAAGACTGGCTCAGCAATTCTTTTCTTCTATATCAAAAATTGCTTTCATTTTTATTCCTTCTTCAGATTCTACATTCAAAAATCTTTCTGCCAAAACATACATACCTGGGAGATTTTCCTGTTAAACTTTCATCCTTCCCAAAAGAAACCATTTAAACTAGGAAATAAAAGGATAGATAAAAGGAAGAATTTTTTTTTTTTTTTTCAATAAGGGACATGACACACTGGAACAGTTTGCCCAGAGAGATGCTAGATGTCCCACCAGTGGAAATATTGGTCAGATTGGATGGGGCTCTGAGCACCCTTATGTAGTCAAAGATGTCCCAGCTCATGCCCCTGTCCCCTATCCTGCAGGACCTTGAAAGGTTTCTTCTAATGAAAATTATCCTATGATTCCATGATTCTATGAAAAACATAAAGCTGAAGATATATGTTGAAGATACTCTTGCTGGAGTTCCAGAGAGAGTTGTCCTCACAGCCAGAATGCTAAGCTGAACCTCCCTGTATGATTTTCAGTAACTTCTTTCTCTATGAATTTTAAGTCCAGCCTATTTTAAAAAACATTCCATGAACTTCCCAATTCCCAGTTTTACATCATAGCTTCTAAGTTAAACCCTACAAACAGCAATCTGATGAAACAGCTCATGCATACTTTACTGCACTCTCTAAGTAAGTAAAAACATATTTTTTTTAAAATATTTTTAATTATTTAAAAATAAGCTTATTATTTAATCATTCTTTCTGTGTCTGAGAAGAGACACAGGGATTTTCTGTCTGTAAACTAGTTTCCTAGAGCTAGATTCAGAGAAACCTACAGCTTCCACAGCAGATAATTCCAGCCAGCTCTCTCTCCCTTAACACTTCAGGAATGTTTTCTAACCATTTCCAGAGGGCCAGTGTGCCGAGCAGGAGCTCCCTCACCAAAATAAAAGAGGATGCTAAAAATTTGGGCTGAGTTTGGGGTGAAGCATTTACTGTGATCATAAGTATTTTCTCAGAGATAGGCACCCAAAGTGCCTTGAACTCATACCCTAGTGATTGAGGCTGGCTCTGGGAAGTTGAGCTTCTTTCCTGATGGGCATTAACAAAGTCAGCCTTTGTCAGTGCTGCAGTGTGAAAAAGGGCACCTCTGCTCTTGAGGCATCCTCAAAGTTCCTGTCTATTTCTCATTACATTAATTTCTGAGAAAAAGGCATCAACTCACAGAAAATAATTCTAGTCTATATGTTCTGGTGCCAGACTAAAACAATTTCTTTCACTCGGGGGACATGTTTGGAGGTTTTTAAATTATTTCTATCAAATAGGGACACTGTGCAAATATAATGAATATAGATCTAGACATGGCTCAAAAATACAGTCTCAATGGAAAAGCATCACAAATGTTACACTAGTCAGGTAAAATTCAGTACTACAAAAAATGATTTCTTAAAGAAAATTATTTCTTTTTTATTATAGCAAAGTCTAAAATATATTGTTCCTGGAAACCTTTCTGGTGGAGAAAAGAGCCAGAGAAAATCTTTCTAGGGTTTATCATATCCTTTCTTATTATGTCTCCATCAGGGACTTACAAGAATACAGAGTATAACTACATTTTTTATTCATCTTTTTTTCACATTGAGGAGACAAACCCCTGGATATTCCTAAACTGTGCTGTTGTATGCACATATATTTGTTGTCTATATAGGATGCCAGAGCTGAAACTGTATTAATAAGCTGAATGTGATTCTGGTTCTGACTTGTTTGGAAAAAAGCTCTGATGTACCAACCATTCTTTATTTCCAAATGAAGTGTGGGAGATGAGTTATACCCTGGGTGGTTTGCTAATGCAGAAATAGGACAGAAGAGTATAGGCAATGTGCACAGCAGCACCAAAAAACCACTGTGGTCAACAAATGGGAAATATAAACCAGCAAAACAGGTTTGCATGTTAATGAGGAAAAAGAACCCAAACCACATATTTTAAATATTTATTTGTCAGACTGGGATAACAGCCTTTATAGAGCACAATTTGCATAAGTTCTCAAGATACATCCTGTATACAATCACAAAACCATGGCATGGATTTATACATAAAGTGAAAACTGGGACAGATTTACAAGCATTTTTATACAATCTCATACTGCTTTTGTTTCAGTTTTTACAACTTTTAGAACGAGTCTGTTTTCATTTTTTCTGATGATTCTGGAAGCAAAATGAAAAATAAAAAAAATTCAAAATGAAATTAATATCAACAAACCACTACCTATGCATGCAACATTCACTGTGGAAACATTATATTTGCCCAAGGACTATTCTTCTTTTTTTGTTGTTTTTTTTGCAGGGGTTCTTTTTTTGGTGTTTTTTGGATTTTTTTAAACATTGTGTCTGCTGTACATGTTGTCTGTAGCATGACAGCACACACTTTAGTCACCCATTGTTGAGCACCTGAGCACATCACTGAACATCTATAAGATACAATCAAATAAGGACACACTCACATGCTTGGATGTCAAATGGAGTTAATAATTGAAACTTAGTTTGTTTTACAAAAATGTATATTTATTTACAGGGTAACAAATTAAGAAAATGACTCTCATCAAATCATCTAGTTTTAATTATGGATATCTATATATATTATAACTTTTGAGCTCATCAATATATTTGCTTATTAATTTTTTTCAAAAGAATAAAACAGAACATATAGAAAACATTAAAATGCTTCTTATGGTTTAAAGAGAGAGTATCCGGTCACTTATTCTTCCTATTTTCCTTCTAAAGGCAATATGCATTTATAAAGAGCATTCATCCTACATGCCAGGTGTACAGAAAATTCACAGGGCATGTAGGACTAGTGTTTAAATATAATGTAGGTGGATACTTATGCTAAATTTCCTCTCTGTTTAATTACCTTTATAAGTTACACTCACACAAATTTTCTCTGCTATTCACATAGGTATGTACATATCTAGATATATACTCAAATAATGAATTTGGGACATTCAACATCGTAGCAATGAAAATAAACTAGTTAAAAATAGTGTCAGTTATGATTCAAATAATAATTTAAAAAAATACTATTAACATCTTTATGATATCTCCATGAAACTAAATCCTAATTAAATAATCTCTATTGGGCTCACACTAGCTTACAATATAATAGATGTCTTTTTCTTCATCATCATTCTCAAAGTATGAATCAATATCAGCTGGTTACCAGCTACCATATCCCACAATGTAGCCATGCAAACATCCAGCATCCAGAAAAATAACTCAAATATTTCCTAGGTCTTGATTTAAAGCCAGTTCAAGTCAGCAGATTGATTGTGACTGACTTAAACTGGTTTTTGGTTTTTCCATACAGGATCCATGTAATGTAAAACTGTGGGTAATAATAAAGAAGCAGCAGTCATTGCCCCTGGATACTATCCCTTTAAAGTGTAATGATAAAGAACTAGCTCAACATTCATCATAGAAACTCTCATGTCTTGTTTTAAACTGGAAAAAAATGAATGGCTGTTTGCTGCTCATTTTATGCATACTAATAACAATGATAATGCTATAAATCCCTGTCATTTGTAAACACACACACTGTGCTTTTGCTCATTTTTCATCTTGTTTCCACTCTACAAGGCTTGAACTAAGAAGCAGCTTCAATTTCTGTTTTCTCAGAAGATTTATGAATCAAAAGAGTTAAATGTCTGTGCTATTGCCTCCCTGCAATATGTATCTTCAAAGCAATCATAGAAATATGTGAACTCATTAATAATCAATCACTCAGAAATGATAAAAGCTGTTGCCACATCTCAGCACATTTGGCCAGATAAAATAAACAAAAATTAATGATGAAAAAGAAAAAAATACTGAGATATATACAAAAGCAGTAAAAAAATACTGATAGTCCTTGTTTGATTGTTTTTTTTTTTAAAAACATTGTCATGAGAGTTTTTCCTGACTTCATTAATCAAACAAACAAACAACAAAAAAAGAAACTATGCATTCAAACATGAACCAGTGTTGCATAGAGTGATTTCAGTACAACCTAGAAATTTGGTCGAAAAAAGGAACTTGGCACACTTTGGTGGCATTCTCTGACCTCTGCATGCCGCTGCCTCAGAAAGCCGAGTGTGTGTGCCCAGGTGTGACACACACCCACCCCAAAGGAGCCCATCCCTGCTGCAGCTGGCCAAGGCTGTGCCACATTCCTCACAAATTCCACTCTTTGTGTTCCATGGCAGTTTTGTGTTCCAAAACTGCCATTTCAACACGCAGAAACATTTCTGGGTGTTGCCCAGAGAACCAAAGATGCTTCAATTAAACCAGTGTCCGACAGCTGATTAGCCTCAAAGGCAGCTGTCCCCTCCAGCCTCACTCAACAAAAGCATTGAATAAAATATTGGGCACATTTGTAGGGGTGTGAGAGCAAAGCACGCCCGGCCGCGTTCTCAGTCACAGATGATGGTTACAGGCAGCCACAGACTGCTCCTTCCTCTCGGAAATCTCCATAGCAACTGCCAGTGCCACTTGCTGCCTTTGTACCAAATCTTAGCAAGAGCAAAATCACCAGCAGTTTGCACAAAATTGCACACCTCGTGGCTTGCACTTCACACAAATTTTTTTTTTTTTTTTGCAGATTTTTTTTTTCAAAGTACGAACACAGTATAGTCATCAGGAATGCAAGATAACCCACCAAGAGAGCAACGCTTATGTCAAATGTATCCACACAGGATTTTTTGTTTCAGTCGGGGATTTTTTCTTTGAAGTATTTTCTTATAAAAACAGATACAACATCAAAACATAGAATTTTTACAATAACTCCAGAGGACCGTTCTTAAAATATATGAGAGGTAGGGTATCCATATACTGGTGAAAGCATAAAATTCAACATTAAAGCACACACCCTACTCCCACTGTAAGTGATGTTGTGTTTTTAAGACAGCTAATAAGATTTTGGTAAGATTGCTCTGCTTACAAGTTAAGCAGGCTACCAGCAGGTTATGAACAACAGGAGTTTCCTTGGTGTGTGTATCATTTATATAATTTTTATGTTTCTTCTCACATTCCTGTTCCATGCTGATGTTTTAAGTTGATAAACATAAACCAAAAAATCTATGTGGGAAGTGTTACCAGATTAAATAGTGTAGCTTTTTCACAGTCAATCCAGTTGCTTAATACCCTAAGCTTTATATTTCCTCTTTTTTTTTTTTTTTTTTTTTTAAGCATATGATATTTTCCAGAAGAATATTTTCAGCTGGTCTTGCACAACCAGTGGAAATGTACTACGTATATCCAGAAAATATAAGACAACGTACATCAAATAATATAATGAAAACTGGAAAGTCTTTTATGGGCCAGAAAAAGAAATGTCTGACATGCAGAAATTTGTTAATTTTCTTTTTTTAAGTATGCAAAGGTCATGAGATCATATTTCCAGGGAAACTACTTTTTATTGAAGCTGTGAAATATTAAATGACTTCTGAGTAACATGGGAGTTAGTACCATTGATTCTTGGGTTTTAAAAAACTTGCCATACTTTTAGGAACGAGAGAAAAAGCTCTCCTTTCTTCAAACATGCCACAAGGGGAAATACAGCAGCCAGCCTAAGCCATGGCAGGCAGCAGTATCTTCCCAAGTGAGCAAAGTGCTTGGCTTCAAACCCTTGAAAAAGGGACTTGATGCTTGGAAGTGCTGACACAGACTTAAAAGTTGCAAGTTACCTTCTTATTTATTTCTTTCCTCACCAAGAAGCCATGCTGTTGAGTGGATTATGCTCAGACATTCACCTGAGATAGCAAGAGGATATTTTTCATTCTGATGCAGCAGCATCCAGTCAGGAGCTGCCCTGCTGTCCCTTCCCCTTAGATTCCAAATGTGTCACTAGTGTTGATACAGACCCTGCATTGAGAGGGTCACTGTTGGCATGGTGGGGCTGCTGCTCCCAAGTGCCACAAAATAGCCTAAAATTCATTGTCTTTCTACAGTTTCAGAGCAAGATTGGTTGTGGAAAAATGTGAGGATGGGTTGAAATAACTGCATCAGTCCCAGTGCCTAAGTCCCTTCAATCTCAAACTGATTCAGACCTTCTGACTCAAAGGGTGGGGTGAAACACAGTGTCACTGACATTGAAACAGCATTTTATCTTTCTGATGTAGTGTAGTTTCTAACCTGTCCTTACTCTTTATAACCACATCCCAAATTATAGACCATTTATACCATTTTATTCATCACATTTTAGGACAGTGGTTTATATCCATTGTTAACACACAGAAACAAATGAAACAATCAGATCTGATTCTCCACAGCCTAGTTTTTGAAGGAAAAAAGAAAGAAGGAAAAAAGTTGTGAAAAATAACATTACCACTCTTGCAAACACCTTGCAGTTTGTGTCAAGTGGCGTAATCTCACTACAGCAAATTATCAGAGATCCTAAGGTGCAGAGGAGCAAGTTTTACACTTTCAATAAGTGAGATTTTGGAAAGTCAGTCACCCTAGGTGGTTTTGCATAAAATGATCTCCTTCTGGTTGCACAGAAAACCAGACTGCACTTCCCATCACACTCCTCCAGCTGCAGCCGAGCTCTGCGTCAGCGCCTGCCTCCAGCCTCCTTCATTTCCTTCACACTTCCTCTCTTCACAAAGAGTCCAACAACATGGAGCCCTCTCATCAGTCTTCGTTTCAAACAGCCTCACTTTAACTTCTGGGCCCAGATTTTCTTCTCCTTTTGCTGTGTTTTGCAGCAAAAATAAGTGTACTAGCCCTCATTTAAGTGTGCTTTGTAGCCCAGAGACTGCTTTTATTCTACTTTGTAATCTGAAAGACTAGCTAAACACAATGATATCAAACTATATTCTTGAAGTGATTCTGTTTAGAGCAGACTCTGCATGTTTTGTGCCCTAAGCAGACAGCTCTGCTCAGTGTGTTTGTGTGGAGCTGACCAACAGTTTGTGCCAGTTTACTATTCTTTTCCTTAGATCCACTTTGTCAAGCCAGATATAAGCTTCCCCAATCAGTGTCTTTTTCATAAACTTTCCTCCATTGGAGACAAGCAGAATCTGTGAAAATAATAATGATCATCATCATCACCAATGTGCACAGTAACATAATACTAGCAAAACATTAAAGATTCAGGATATCGGGCCGAAATATGCTATGCACAGAAAAGAAACATTGACCATCACTTTTTAGAGTCACCTTTCCCTTCACAGAAAGCCCTGTGAAAATTAAATCTTCTCCTGCTTCTCTTTCCTTATCCTTGGGCATAGCAATTAGAAGATGACAATCTTGAATGTTAATGAGCAATTTGTTCACCTGCTGGTTACCAAAGATGAGCATAAGGTCAAGTTTTAAGTTACAAGATAAAGGTTTGTACAAGTGAAATAGCAGCTCCTGTTAAGTCAGTGGAACTGATGCAGATTGGATGTACAAGGCTTTCTGTGAAATGTCATCCAAGTACATATTTTCCAGCCAAAGAGGCTTGTGCCATGCAAACAATACTTTCCTGAATGGCTTGTCTCATTCTGTGAATCTGTGAATCTATAGGTTCATTATACATGTTTCTAGGAAAATGCATTTGATAATATGTATAATTCATGGCGTGAGTTATAGTTACATATTCAGAAAAAATTTTAGCATTTCTTAATTTCTAAGTAACTAAATTAACCAGAACAATGTGGGGGATTTTTAGGTTTTGTTTTTTGGGTTTTTTTTTAACTTCCTAAGTTTTTCAAAAAGAGAAAGAAATAATGAAGATTTGCATCTCCATGGCAGCATTAGCAGCGGGTTTGTAATATTTAGTTACTGAGCAGACCTCAACAAGCAACAGGCAAGGGAAGTAACTGATTACGGGAGAAGGCTGTCACTCTCCATGTGAACCAGCAAGAGAGAAAAATGAGCATTTTGTTGCATGGTTTCAAAGATCTATGCTAGAAGAAAAATTACAGAACACAAGGGTTTTGTACTGTGCTGAAACCACAAGGCAGTAGAAATGTAACAGGTCTGTAGAAGAACTAGGGTAATCAAGAATTTCACAATTTTCAAAAGGTTTCCATTCTGATTTGGAAAGCAATGTAAAAAATGCAAACTTCACAAATAAATTTTAAAATAAATTTCAAAAGGGAAGTAATTTGCAAAATGTTTTTCTGAGAAGGCTTCCTACTTCCTTGTCCAGTTTTGATATCAATCGGCAACCTGGACAGTGTAGAAACCTAATGGCTACTAGTCAAAAGGTTTGAGAAGGGAAAACTCTTAGGCATTGAACTGTAGGAAATTCCATTCATAAGAAAATGTGTCCTTGAGGAAAATAGGCAGCCTGTTCCACTGCTGATGGCTTTCTAGGTCCCTAGTTTTGGTGTTTGCTGAAGAGGGGACTGCCCAGAAGCTGGAAAGCCAAACCAGAACATCTGTGAAATTTGTTCTTCTGGGTTTTTCTGATTATCCTTGCATAGGACATTATGTATTTCTAATTGCAGTGAGCCAGGAGCCAGAAGCTTAGTGCTTTCCAGAAGGGTCCCAGGTGAGCAGCCAAGGAACAGGGAAATCAGAGAAGCAAGGAAAAAAATGCCAGGGGCTGAGGAAAGTGCCTGTCTGAAAACTGACAAAATGTTTTCCACAGAATGTTTACATTCTGAGAAAATTAACAGTTTTGGGACAGAGAAAATTTTATCCAATTTTTCATTAGTTCTGTCCTTGATCCTTCTCCCGACTCCCCCCAGATGGAACCCTAGGACCTATCTTCTCTAGCTTTTCTGTCTCTCATCCTTTGTTCTGCTGTGTTCCAGGCCTTAGATTCCAGTCTTGTTCTCCTGGATCGGCTAGTCTTAGTTTTTAATCCCCAGGGGTTTTGCTTCTTATTTATCCCCAATACTCTGTACCAGACAATTCAAGTTTTCTTAATTTTTTTTCTTTTTTCTTTTTCCTCAACAGCCTATGGATTCATTTTTATGGCAAATATTCACAATTCTTGCTGTTGATTTTTAGACTGCCATCCCTTGTCTTAATTTCTGCCTCTGGTTGATTCTCATCACTCTTTACATTGTACCTTTCATTATTATCATGTTTGATCTCATCTTACTCCCTCTCTCTGATCCTATTTTCTCCCATCATCTTCCAGTTCCATTTTTGTTCTATAAATTCTGGGTTGTTTAATTCCTCTCTCCCCTAAGTCTCTTTGGACTGTGTCCATCTCTTTGGCCCTAAATGTTCATCACTCAGATTCAGCATTCAAATCATCCAGCTTCATGCTTTGCATGGGAACAAATAGACTGTTGAGCTTGAAGAGCACATAAAAACAGATGCATTGAGTCAGATTAAAGCTCTCCCCCCAAAAAAAATAAGTGCTTGCAAAAGTGAAGAGGGTAGTGTATAAGGTAGAATATAAGGACAAAGCAGTTAAGTAGTTTCATTCATTCAAAATACCTACTAAGCTCTGTGGACCATCCTGACTCACAGGCAGTAAGTTTGTATTTAACAGAATTTGATGTCTTTCATCTGTAAATTTCTTCTATAATTTTTTCCAGGTACGTTTTCTCTGAAATTATTTAGTGCTTACAATATATAAAGGTAATACATTTTACAGCTCAAACTCCAATTCTCATGAAGCAGAAACACTTTTTCTTTGTTTTAAACTTTTTCCTTGATAACTTTACAGGATATTTTTATGGCCTTCATTCTCTTAGTTCTGGTATGCAGCATCAGCACATATAATAAAATCATAAAATTTTAGAATATACTGCGTTTAAAGACATCAATCAGGATTGTTGAGTCAAACTCCTGACCCTGTGCAGGGCACCCCAATAATTGCACCATGTGCCTGAGAGTGTTGTCCAAATATTTTTTGAACTCTGTCAGGCTTGGTGCTGTGACCACTTCCCTGGTAACCTGCTCCAGTGCCCAGCCACCCTCTGAGTGAAAAAATTTCTCCTGATGTACAACCTAAACCTCCCTGACTGTTTCAGGCTTTTCCCTTGAGTCCTGCCATGGGTGACAGCAGTGAACAGATCAGTGCCTGTCCTTCTGCTTCCCCTCAGGATCATGTTGAAGAACACAATGAGGTCTCCCCTCATCCCCTCTTGTCTTTATATCACAGAGTTCCAGAGGAAATGTCAAGTCTCATGCTAACTGTTATGGATATGTCACTCATTATCTCTCTCCTTAAAACCTCATGGATTATTTTACCATAGGACTCTCTGAGTTATTCTTTACTGGTCTACCCTATATGGTTTCATCTTCAAACCCCCACTGAAAGCAATTTTTTTATGGGAGCTCTTAAACTTTGGCAAGACTTTATTGATAACTTTATCATTTCCCAGAAAATGTCAATTCTCAGCATCTGAGATGATGACTATTGTGTCAAATTCTAGGTATCACAACTTTTAAAGAGGTTGGAGAAATTAAGGGAATGATAAAATGATTAAGCATTTAGGCAAAAGGACATAGCAAGAAATTTGGTTGACTCAGCCTAGAAAAGTAGAAAGGATAGGTAAGATAACAGCCTTCCTCTGTAAATCCTAACTTTTTTATTAAAAAGAAGGCATATCAGTTTTCCTCTGTACTTTGTGAGGATACTTAAGGATAAGTGAGCTTAGATTAAAAATATGACATATTTGATTTTGATATTGCACTAAAATTTCTAAATACATAGAAAACTATTCTTGGAAGGCATGTATAACTCCCTTCTCTGGGGGATTTTAAGAACAGATCAAGCCTAAACTTTTCAGGCCTGATCTATAAATACCCTTCCTCAGTGTGGTGTGATAGAGTAATCCATCTTTTAATGTCTCCTCTAGCCTGATATTTTCATTATTACATAACTGTGTTAATTTATTTGTAATTTTCCCTTTTCAACAAACAGCTGAGGTAGTAGATTGAGCTCAAAAGCCCATAGCACTGCACAGACAACATCAAAAATTAGGATTTAATAAAATGCAGAATTACCTGAAGAGAATGCCCAGCAGGACTCAAGCTAAATCTAAATGTTTCATTGAACGAAGGCTCTCGGTCATGCCTGCATACCCGGGTTTTCTTCTTAATTACTCTCTTTTGGGTCGAGATATTGACAACATACAGCTTCACATACAGGTCTGGGGAAAAATAGTTCAATGAGTTAAATACAGGAGCTTTTAAATCATCTTTGTTGTTAATGATTTCAGCAGAGGGAAATTTTTTGTGAAAAAATTATATTCTACAAAGTCATAGTCTGTTCTCACTCACATGGTGTAAAATGTGAATCCCACATCACATCCCACTAAATCTAAAGGAATTACTTTGAGTTTATAATACTGTAATTGAAGGGAAAAATACCTTGATATCTTTATCTATCTATGAAAATATCATTATGAATATGAGATTTTTGTTCGCAAAAATACAATCTTCTACTATTTATACCTGCTCTTTTATAACCTAGGGATTTATAATTTTTACGAAGTTAAAAATAGATTAATTTTTAAAAATAAAAAGTAAACTAAAAAGAAGATTAACTTCTGAGAGTTAATTTGCTTCTACAAAATGTTTTTACTTTCATTAAAGTTGGTCATAGGAGAAAATAAGTACTTCAAAAAGAATCCTGTAGCATATGTCATCCTGGCAAAGTAGCAATTTTCTGTTCCATTTTAGTGATGATGTTAAATGACTTAAGATACAACCTACTTAATGTTTTCAAAGTATCATGAAGGTGTTTTCTTAGTGATACCTGGAAGATGATCTGGAGATTTAAATTTGTATGTGATATTCCTGCACTGAAGGATTTCTACTATCAGTTGTTCTCCATCTGTCTTCATTTCCTTCTTTAATGCAATCTTGATTTCACCCATAACTTGTGTTTTACCTGGAAAAGCAGAAAAAGCAACCCTCATTATTGTGAGAGGAAACCAAATGTATCTTTCTAACTTGGAGAGAAGTAATATTTTAGGTTTTTTTTTCCTGTTTTGTTTTGGGGTTTTGTTTGATTTTTGTTTTGTTTTGGTTTTGTTTGCTTAATTAAGTTTTGGTTTTGGTTTGTTTGTGTTTTTTTTCCTTATAATTTTTATAGCTATACTTATAGCTCAGTTTTCAGTCAGGAATGTAAGGAAAATGTATAGCTTGTATGAGCAAATGGTGGGCACACACCATACACTTGTATAACTAGATTATATGCTTCAGAATGTATTTGCCTCAGTGGAGCTTTTTTCCCAAGAATAGAAATTTCTCGTTATAAGTCACATAATGGTCACTGCAATTCACCTTTACAGAAACATTTACTACAAGACTCTGAAGTTATTTCGTTTAAAAAAGAAAAAAAGGAAGCAAGAAAAGAAGAAAGAGAACTTTCAATAGAGTGTTAAAAGTAAGATATTCAAAGGCAATGAAACAAGGCTGGTGAAGTCAGCATTTTATTTCACCTTCCTATATACATGGAGCAATATCATTCACACAGTTTCAAGGGAAGGGATTAGAATGACCTTTAAAATTAAAGGTAATTTCTCTGCTTATGTGGGTAGAAATACAGGGCCATTACTTCTACATTTTATGAATTCCTCTCTAAATCAGTTTAGAGATGGAGAGAAGGCACAGAAGGAAATGTAGACAAAGCTCTTTTGCCTTTCCTCTGCCTGTCCTCCCACAAGGCTTTAGAGAAGCCAGGCAGAGAGGAGCAGGGCTGTATCTCCTAAATGTGTAGGGGGTGGGAGCAGAGCATCCCCAGCTCAATCCTCTCCATGCTAACATCATCTCAGAGTGGGGGTTGTGCTTCTAAATCTATTGCCCTGCTACTGAAAATATTATTTCACCTTTCTCTTCACTTTAGACATTAGTTCAAAAGAAATCAAGCCATAAAGCAGCTGGGATTCTTTGTTACATAGCTTCTGGTGCCAGCAGGATTTAACACTTTACTGGACATTCCAGAAGCTTGTGCCAAGATGATGTAAGGTACAAAGCAACTCTGCAGAATATAAACAATTATACATGTGAAGAAGGTTCTCAATTAAAGAGTGTTAAGTTGCCAAGTGGCATGCAAAGATAACTTCTTGTATCACAAATGTATAATTAAATTTGAATAACACCCTCTAAAATGAGAGCTTCTGTTTCACAGATGTAAATGCTATTTTTTTTCTACTTAAAATAGTTTGAGGGATCATGAGTAAAAGTGTAATAAGAAATAATCACAGCTGTCCCCCAACTCCCCTCACAAACTGAAGGTAGAATTTAATTTAGTTACAGTCCCTAATGAATTTGTAATTCAGCTTCAGCTGAACCAGCACTGCTATTATTTCTAAGGTGGGAGAGGACTCTTTATGAGGCAAGTGATTTTTTCACAATATTTAATAATCAAAAAACCATTCCTATAGGTTTGAATATGCAATAATAGCATCTTTTCCTGCTACATGGTTAGGCAAAGATAATGAAGTCTACATTTTGTGATGCCAACAGAAAAGATCATTTATAGCTGGGATCAAACAAGGAATGGCCAACAATTTCCCTGTAATTGTTCATTATATCCCTGTTCTTAAAATGCCCTTTCCCTGAAAAGATTTGAGTTTCCACTGGGCCCATCTTGGTTAAATTATGGATTTTGAATGATTTGAAAGATATACAAGACAAAATTATAACGCCTTCTTTTCTCTGCAGATAAAATTCTCAAACAATGGATGAAGATGTGACACACCTGAAAGGTATTGCTTGAATCTGAATTTGTGATCAGTATTGGTTTCTGCACTGACTCCCAGAAACATGAGAAAAGGCCCAGCGTGGAAAGTTGCAGGACAAACCTAATATTAGTTTCAGGCAATTTTTAGTGAATCACAGGCTTTTCTGGAAAATGTACTTGGTTTATTTTCTTTATTCCCTCTCCATCCTTTAAGCTCTATTTGCATTAGTTGTTAGGACCTCATCTTGATTGCCTCAGTGCCTCCTTTTTCATTTAGGGTGCATTAAGCTCAAGATGAGATGAGGTGGTTTGGATGCCACTTGTGATGCTGTGAGCCAGAAAAAAAGGATACATTCTTCCAGCAAGTTATATTTAAATAATCCAACACTATTTCTCAGCATCTGGGAATTTTCCATGGACTATTCTATATTGCCAGATAGTCTTTAAGACAAGCAATCCTGCTTCACCATTTAAACATTGTGGGGAAAACAATGATCTACAGCTGCAAACACATGAAGCATAATAGCTTTATTGTGCTTCCATAATAATTTTCATTTCTCCCACAGCATGAGTGAAGGAGCCTTAACACCAGGTTTATGAAACATTGCACTAAAACAAACAAACTTTAGAACCCATGAGAGTTTTGTAGACTCAGAAGGGATTCCTATTCCTTCTATTGCTTAGCTTTTTCCCCTTTCTCATTTATAAATTTTCCCTTATCATTTATAAGTTCCATACATCTCCCCTTATGTGGGTGTGCAAAAATAGAGCATACGTGCCTTGTTTTGTGGAGTTGAATATTTAAATGAAAATGAGACATGAAGGGAATAGTTAATAGTGAATCATCTTAGAGCTGGTGAGAGTTCACAGTGGGCTGAGCTGGACATGAATGTGTCATGAATGTCATGTTTGGTGTGACAGAAATAAACTTCCTCAGGGTGTCATGGGATTGGATAACCTCAAGGGTTGCATTAGTGGGAATAAAACAAAATATACAGCACCCAATCACAATGTTTTGCCTTCTTATATAAGTTTAGAAAACATAAATCATAAGTGATATGAGAATGGAAATGATTGCAGGTATTTTGATACATTGGATGATGATAAATGCTACAATTCAACCCTGAAAAAGAAATAGCGCATATCATTTTAGGGAAGTACTAATATGGTTTCCCAAAGAAGTGAAAAACAATTTTTAACTTGAGTAGTAACATTTCCCTCAATCAGAATTATTTTCAGATGAAAGAGGTGTAAACCAGGATTAGCACAGTGGTAAGGAACCATATAGTAAAGCACAAAAAAATTATTGTCTAATTTAGCCTAGAAAACAAGGAGGGAAAAAGAGTTGTTCTAGAACCATATGCTAGAGTAAAAATTGAAAGGGATAAGAGATATTTAAGCTGAATTAGTGTGATATTTTACCTGTTTCATATGTATCAAGCACACACTTAGTGATATACCACATGAGGACCACATTCATGAACAGCATCACTGTGTTCACCTTTGCAACTTGCCAACTGTAGGCAACCAATTCTTAAATATATCGATATCTATACAAAGGATCAAAAACATTCATGCCTGGTTTTTTTAATGACTGCACACCTCTTTTTAGGGGACCAGATTTATTAAAAAATTATTACCAATTAAAAGTAGGTTGTTATTAACCAAATTGCTGCAAGGTATTTTAGAAGTCAAGGAGTTTAAATTTGCTGTAGTGATGGCAACACCAAAGCTGTTGTTCTAGTAAAACTGTCACACTCTGCATTGTGAAAGGTTAATTAGTTTTGCTATTAGTTTTAATTGACTGCTGTTGTAAATCACAGGATGTGTCATCTGCACTGCAGTTGTCAATTCCAGAGAATGATAAGTATGGATTGTGCTCCCATTCCTTTCTAATCAAATGCCTGCTGTCAAACAGAATTACCCAAGACAGAAGTAGCTGCCTCCCATCATTCTGTGTTATCAAGGCCAATTCAGCAAAGCATTCAATGAGCAAGTAAATCTCACTGCAGAATGGCAGGAATTTTATTCAGTTCAATTGTCCAAATGTAAAGTTTTGAGATAATTTGCACTTTTATCTTAAAATACATTGAATGGCTTCCTGATGTTGACTATGTATTTTCACATAGATGGATAATGTATGAGTAGGTTAAACTTGGAAATTTAAATATGAGATGCCTAAATGCTGCTGCTTGATAAACCTCATACTTGAGTAATTTCCTGAGTGGATGCCAGATGGCCAGAAAACAGAATCAGGAAAATACATAAACTGACATTTTGTTTCATAATTGTGTATAAATTGGTATGGGCTCTCCTGTTCCAGAAGAGTGACTGGGGGGTGCTACAGCAGGGAAATTAAATGAAATACAAGGGAAAAAAATTAACAAATATTTCCCAGCATTCATCTTTTCAAATGAGGTTTTTAGATGAAATTATTGTTTATAAAATAGGTAGAAAATGCTCTTCTGGAGCTTCAGGAATCAGACACTTTAAGGTGAAAGATTTTAAATCAGAGGAAGATCTTTCTAAACAGCTCTCAGTGATATTGGCCTACTGAAGAGATGCATAATCTCCTCAGGTCTTTATCTGTTTTGATACACTAAGAGATTAAATTAATGTACCTCTGAGGGCTCTGTATAGTGTTTATTGATAGAAAAAAGGAATTTTTTGGATGTCCTTAACTACTATTTGTCTCATAGGTATTTCATGACTTGGACTTGGATAGTTATCTCTAACATGGTGTAATGAGAAATAATATATTCCAGAATAAAACAAATAAAATACTCCTATGTAGCTGTATTTCTTAAATAAACAAAATCTTGAATTCAGCTATATTTTTGCAATATTGAGAGAGTTAGAACATATAGCAGCATGTCATAAAATCTAAGTAACCTGAGATTCCAATCCATGTCTCAAAAACTTGAATTAAAAATGGACAAAATTACAGCTTTAAAATACGGGACATGATGAAAGACAACAAAATAGATGGGTTCAGCCACAAGACCAATGTTCCTTAGTAGCTTTCTGATCTCAGATTTCATCTCCCTGAGATGGAGTTAATAACATCTCTTAGAGTTGTTTGGCTTCAGTAAGTGAGACTGGGTTTCCTGTGAGGAGAGGGACTTTGATCATGTAAATACAGACAGGACTTTGGAGTGTGATCCCAGGGGAGAACACAAAGTCTTAGAAAGGGTGATGAAGACCTTGTCACTTGTCAAGAATGTCTCCACAGTAACCCATGAATCTCATACAGACATAATTTTCTGTCTAACACACTGATGATTTACCAGGAAACATGTTTCTGCTGGATTTCTTTAACACTATTTTAAGAATCACATGTTCATCCTCCAGCAGACAGCTGTGCTTCAGAAAAACAAGATAACATGATCTTATTGCAATAAATAATTCAGTATTACTGCAAGTAATAGGATATATAGATTAATTTATAGTATATATATTTCAGTATTAGAGCTAAACAACTCCAGCTGAAAATAAATCAAAAATATTCAGTATAATTTTAAACATACATATATCAAGAAGTTAAAATGCCAGACAAAATCTTGCATTCTTTTTTTAAGCAAATCTTTCTCGCTCTCTCTTTCTTTTTTTTTTTACCATCACACAATTTACTTGCAGTACCAGCTGTTTGTATTCATGCCTTTCATCATCTTGCTGGGGCATGAGCTACTGGCAAAGATGCTGAAAAATAATGATTAATAACTTTTATAAACAGCACATCTCAATTTTTACAGGCTTCAAATTTTTTTGTCTTTATGATTATTTTTTAAATTTCCTTCTTTTTGTCTTTTACCTTTTGCACAGATATTTCTTTCTCTATGAAAATTGCCACAGTTTTTTTTTTTCTACAGTGAGAAAAATCAGACATCTAATACAGTTTTAACAACCACTTCCTTCTGTCTCATAGTGCTTTAAATACATGTTGGGATTGCTACCATGGATTTTTCTCAATAAAAATGACGTTGAATATATTCTTAAATTTGTTGCTCCTCTCACAGCTGGATACTCAGTTTGCTCTTCACAGTGCAATCAACAGCTCATGGCACAAACTAAAGCTCAGAGAAAGAGGAACTCCAGCTGCTAAGGGTCCCTAATTTGTGTTCAGATTCTTCTCTAATCTGCCTGTGGAAAGGTTATATGCTGTTACAAAAGAAGGGCTGGGTGTTATTATGACTTATTCTGTCCCTTACCTGGCACAGGCAGGGACACTGTGTGCAGGCAGCCACTCTCCTCTGGGATGGCAAACTCAGATAAACATCTCTGGGAACAGGGATGCTCTGTGGTGGGAGCAGACAGGAACCCAAGGAGCTCCTCTCTTTTCTCCTTCCCCTTCCTTACCTTGCATTGTGCACTGCTGAGGACAGGCTGTATATTATGTATATTATACATTATGCATAATATATATTATATTATATTACATTACATTATGTTATGTTATGTTATGGTAATCTTTTACATAATGTACATTATAATTTAATATATATTATTTATAATATATATTATATTATCTCACTATGAGATGAGCAAAGAAGATCTTTCATTAATGTCTCCCAGTGCTCTCAGATGTGATGCACATGCAATTGTGTAATGGGGGAGAGGAGCAGAACTCAGCAACTTTGCTTGCAGCAAACACAATTTACAATTTTGTGGGCACTGAGGGTGGCTGGATTTGAGGATCAGGCATATGAGCAAGCTGACAGCTTTACATTGTGACTCTCAGACCTAGCAGGCTCACTGCTGAGAGAAATGTAAATATACTTCTGCAGAAATTTAGCCTGCATGCCCCAAATCCTTATTTTAAGTAAAAAAACAAAACAAAAACAAAACCCTGTTGTATGAAATATATTTTGAAAACAGAGAAAATATTTTGCCTGTTGAGATGTGAAATAGTTCCCAGAAAAAAAAAAAAGTAAGCTCTGTTCCATTTATTGGTCATTCTATGTGTGCCCCTATTTTGTAGGTTTTATTCGTCATTTTGAAAGATAAAAGCAAAACAAAACAAAACAAAACAAATAAACGAAACCAAAACTCACTTCTGAGATCAACTCACTTCTGATATCAACGTATAGTCAGAAGATACCATATTTGGTAAAAACTCTTGATCTGGAGTAATGTGATGTGTGGGAAAATAACACTGGTACTTCACAATATGCTCAAATATGAAAAATAAAGATGTACCCATCTCCTTTCAACCAATTTTATTTCTGTTGTGTGACTTTCTAAAGTGTTGTAGGAAAAGTGAGGTGGTGGGAAGAATACAATGAAGGAATAATGTTAGAGGAGGTGAATCTGATGAAAGAGTTTCTCTAGTACCAGGAGCTGCCCAAGACAGTACCCTAAATGACAGTATAGAGAACCAGAAACTTCTCCACTAAGATTTTTTTCCAATAATCTAGCCAGACTTGTTCCTGTACCATAGAGATATCTGGAATAAATAGAGGGAAAATAATAAGACCTGTAAATATCAAATTTAGGCGATCAGAGATTACTCCACAGGTTGATTTCAATACTGAAGATGAACACAGGATACCTGTGTGCATTTGACTGGTAGTAGCTAGAGAAAGAAAGAAAATGAAGTGAGGGAAGTCAAGATATTTACACAACTCATAGTATATCCTACTAGATTATCTCTTATTTATATGCTCCACTTCTGTGGAAGGGAATTCCTGCGTTCAAAACTGATAATTCTATCTACACGTACCTCAAATACCAGATTTCCCCAAAATTTATCTCTGATTTATAATTACAAACTACTAACAGGGTTAATCATAAGGAAATGTTTATGTCTAAGGATAACTCCCTGAATTTTGTTAGCAGTAGGGATAATACCTTTATAAGCTTTTATTTTTTGGATGGATAAATGCCTTTGGAGGTAATGCCTGAATTTTTAAAAGTGTTAGTGGAGAGGCAAATTAATGGCTTTCATTTAGAAAACAGATTTTTAGCCAATGAAACTAGGCTAAAAGTATCAAAATTAAAATATACAGCTCCATAATTTTCCATAACTTCAGAGAAAGCTAAAACTTGAGAGAAAACTAAAATGATGGTTGAAATTATTCTTGTGGTTTTAATTGAACTTCAAAGATAGGTGCAGCCTGAATCTGAAAGGGGAAACTAGGCAACCTCAGAAGGAAAAAACTCTCTTCAGCCACCTTTGTTCCCTTTCATCCTCACCATAAATCACTGCCCAAGTCTAAATATCTATTCATAGTCTTCACAATTTTAGCATCTTACATAATGAGACATATCAGAGGCTGCAGATTCAGTTGCATAAAAGATGGCTTGCCACAGCACATCTGAAATTTTGATGATGAAAAGCACACTTTGCCCTGGCTTTTTTATATAAAAAAAAACTTCATAAGGGAGAAGAAGAAAACTAATGCTGTAGATACAGAGCAACCCAAACCTTGATTATTTAAGCTTATTCTACTGCAGCTTTACTAAGGAGAAAATGTGTTTCTAAAGGGAGAAAAAAAATTTCAAACTTCCTGCAAAAGTCTGAATTTGACATAACAACAGTTCAGTTAAGTATTTGCACAATGCTACAATAATCTTTGTGTAACATGGCATAAATATTTTATTAAAGTAGGATGACTGAGTCTGCACCTTTTTCCCATGTCAGTATGAAAACACAAAATGGGTCTCACCTATACAAAAACAGGGAGGATTTTGCTAGATTTGCTTGGGTTCTCAATAAAAAATGATAGATTTTAAGCTACTTTCCCTCTCTCATGATAAAGACATTTTTTATCTTTTCTTAGTTTTGATATGCAAGATTTTGAGAGTTCAACAACATAGTCTGAAATGACAAAATCCCTTCTGAGACAGTCTTCACTTTCTGTGTCAAAATAATGAAAAATTTTACACCTGCTCACTCTGAATATACATATGAAGTTGAATATCACAACAGATTTATTTATTCATTGTGTCAGCTTGATTTTGAGAAATTAGACATTCTGGCTTGAAATGCTAGAAATTCTAGGAAATGGTTTAAAGTCCATTTGTCTTATGTTAAAATACAATGGAAGTACAATAGAAATAATGTGAGCACTTTAAGGGGAGAAAAATGAGTCACGTGGATAGTAGCAAGAGATAATGGAAAATGTCCTTAAAGATATAATGAAGAGGATAAAATAATTAAAAATACAATTCAGAAGTCTTTTGTAGCATAAGGAGATGAAAGACTAGATTACCAAGTGGATTTTGCATTTATTGTATTCACTTTTGGGAATCCAAAGAGAGACAAGTAAATTGAACAGAATATTTTGTACTTGGGATGTAAACAAATATTCACCAACCTAATGTTAAAATACATGGAGTGCTTAGAAGATGTTGTAAGAACAATGTATTTCCTAAATAAAACCGGCTAAAACTGAAAACAACTAAAAGAAAATGTTTGCAGGTTGCATTTGCAAAAACTAGTTTTCTGTTAGGAAACCTTCTGACCACTCAGAAGTGGGAGGAATGACATGAAAACAAAGTTTATTTATATCATGTCTGCTGAACTTGTGGGTCAGGCAGAAGCAAAAACAGTCATGTTGCATTTGAATGTAAACCCAAGAATGTGTTGCATAATAGGAATACCTAGGAAATTCCCTATTTGCTTTGGCAGAGGGCTGTTTGAGCAGTGATTTTTCACTCCTTGTAATGTTTTGGACATATAGTTTAATGAAAACAAAAACAACAACAACAACAAAAAAACCTTCAAAGGCTGATGGATAAAATTAGATGCATGTCTTAGGAGAATTTATTTCATTAGAAAAAATAAATAGAAAACTGGTTCAAAGGTAAAATTCTAACTTCAGGACTAGATGTTACCTAAACATCTAATAATCTAATACAGGCTTAGTTTTACTGGACAGACTGAAGATTTTAAAAGCAGTAATCAACCTAAAAAAAAAAAAAAAAAAAACAAACCACTGTTTTCTGACTAAAAAATGCAAACAATAGTATATTTTGATATTTTCTGTTTGTCCAAAGCTGTCCTATCACAGGGATGCATACAGAGTGAAAAGGACTTGGTGTAAGAAGCACATATGATGTGGCTTCGTTTGGAGAGTGACTCATCGAACATTTACTGCACAGACAATAAGCACTGAGCCTGCACTGTTAGTGCAGTGGAACAAGCTGTTTCATTTCACAGCTTGGCCAAGTCATTTATAGCCCACAAAAAAATTACTTAACACATGGTGGCATACGTAACTTAATAAGGCTTTCTTTGGGAAGGAGGTGGAAGATGGCATTTGTATACACAAATACATCCATACACATACCAAACCTAACACAATATGTTAGCACTCTTTTGTGCTATAAACCTAGTAGGCACACTATCATGATAGCTGGAGATGAAAATTTTTGGTAAGAACAAGCCTGTTCACTCCTCACATCATGATTTCCAGATTCCCCCTCAGATTTATACTGCAGCTCTGAGGCACTTTCAGTGAAATATGCTGAAAGTCTTGCTCATACCTCCCTGGAGCTACACACTGGAGAGCACAGCCGTGTGTGCTGCACAGCTTGGGCACCAGAGCAAAAGCTTCTGCACTGACTGCTCATGTGGAAGACAGGTATGCTCTTATATTAATAGATTTCCTTTTGCATACTTACATTTCCTGGTGCAGTGGTAGCAGCTTGCTGTTGAGATGCTCTTTGTTTTGCATTAAATAAAAATGATTACTGAAATTATTGTTACTAATAGGACTACTAAGTGTAAGAGATGTTGCCTATT
Organism: Ammospiza nelsoni; assembly: GCF_027579445.1. Lineage (NCBI taxonomy): Eukaryota > Metazoa > Chordata > Aves > Passeriformes > Passerellidae > Ammospiza > Ammospiza nelsoni. The sequence goes on along the minus strand of NC_080637.1, from coordinate 10,028,071 downwards.
CTGTGTGACAGTAAGAGCTGTGATAATTCTAACAAAGCTCATTGTGACTAACATAGGAAAGAAAACCAAATCTGTCTTCCAGGACCATCAGAGCATTTTGGGGCTGGCTGTAGAGAACCTAGGAAATTTTAGCATAAGAATGAATGCTTGTAATCTCTACTGGGATTCTACTACCTGCATAATCTGCCCAACAGAGCAATGGAAGATGATCCTTTCCATTAATCAGGATTAATATGGAATCAGCTCAGTCAAAACTAAATAAAAACACTTGTTAATCCAAATTTTGCTCAGGAGGGAAGAGCAGAAATGGTCTGCAGAGCATTCTATAGTATTATTCAGAGTTCTATAGTCTGTGGAGGACTGATGCTTGAAAACATATCTTACAATAATATGGGCATAGTTCCTAAAGTTGCCAGTCTGGAGAAATATCAATTTACCTTTTGGCTCTTGCCTGGAGTTTTCTATTAAATGCCTTTTATTTTTTCTTTTGAGTTTTTAACCTTGCACCAGAAATCTTTACAGACTAATGTACCTGCATTTTGTTTGAATGCATACTTTACATTTTCCCTCTCATTCAGCACTCAGCAGTGCCATTATTCTTTATTTCATGCAATGCTGGTTCCCTCAAGCTGCTCTAACAGGCATCCTAAAGTTGCCATTTCATTGCACTGTTGAACTGATGTGTATGGCTAAACTCCACAGAGATATGTTTGAATAAAAAATATTATATAAAAACCTAGAGCAGAAGGAAAAGTACAGGAACAGTACAGCACTCGTGCAAATCCACTCAGATTTGTGATGAAGACTGAAATGATGGAAAGAAAATGAGAAAGGGAAAATGTGTTTCTATTAAGAGTGTTCATGAATTGGAAAGAAACCAGTTAACAGTTAATTCCAGCTAACTGGAATTATATGTAATGTAAAAAGCAATGGCAAAAGTCAACATTTTAAGTCCACATTCCAGGTGGCAAAATGATGTTACAGAAGAGGTCACAATATTCTGTAGAGGTGAAAATGCCACAAATGTTTCCGAGTTTCTGAACTTCCATGGGAAATGGGAGAGACAGTCAAAGTCCTCTCACAAATAAAGGTGACCTGGGAATCATGGATTTTAGTAAAATAAAAGGGCCTGATATTCAGGCATGGGAGGATCTGATAGATTTGTAGCAGAGATGATTTACAGTGCAAGACTGAAAATTTTCAATATGATCATCTAAAATATTTTTTCAGGACGTTTTAGAGGAAAAAAAAAAGTGAGAGACTGATTTCTCTCAGATGCTGTGACCTTTCTCTGGCACCACACAGAAAAGAGGCAATCCCATCTTGGAATCTGAGGGTGTCCCAAATGACAGGGTTTGAGGTTATGATTTCTTGGCCTTCTCCTGGATTTTATATCAATTCCACCTGCAACTGGAAAACTTTACTGATGAAAGTTTTCTCAAAATGATGTGCACCAGAAAAGGTGAATAAGAAAACTCACATAGGTTGGTGTTTATATCTGTCTGGCTTAGAAACTCTCTCCATTTTCTGAAGTCACTGAAGCATACACCATCTATCTGTAGATAAAAAGAAACTCAACTATTTTGTAACTAATTGAAAATCCTTTTCTGCTCTGGGCAGTATGCATTCAGTGGAACTTTGATAATTAGCTGAATCTTTGCAAAAATTAATACAAAAGAGGATCTCATAGTGACTAATTCTCTGACATCTGTAGATTTACTTTCTGGCAACTGAAAAAGCTGTCTCTTGTTTTGAGAGTTAATACTTCACAGAATTTATGCACTGAGGCCAACTCTCATGATTTTGTCAAGAATCTATGAGATTTAATACTTCCATTTGAAGATGACTGTTGAAGTCTTGCTCATAATTTACATTTAAAAATTAAAGCTGTGCATATGGGAATTGAAAGTAAGGTTTTGCAAGACTTCACAAACAGAAAGTGCAGCATAGATTCTTTGCATGTTATTAAAAATATGTCTGGTGAGTTTTGAAAAGTAAAATACCTGGGACATGGAAAAGAACCCAAGCTATTACTGTTATGTATTCATTATTAATTTGTAATAAAGTACAGCATTGCCTTTGCAATCATCATCCATGAATATGATGCCAATACCTGAAGAAATTGCACAGACTGTCTTTACAATTTCAGGGAATATAGAACAGAAAATAAGGAGTGGGGGGGGGAGGTTAAACTAAAACCAAAGACAGATTTAGAAAACCAGAACATATATTTTCCTGGATTTTTAACTTATTCAGAAAGATTTTCATACTGTAAGAGAGAAAATTGAATAAAAATCTGATATACAGATTTATTAAACCTCCAGTTTAGGTGTACATGAACTGAAGAAAGATACTTTCCTCCCAAGAGCCACCGCAAAAGGAGTCTTGATGAAGTAAAGAATATTTAAAAACTCTAGAGCATTGCCTTTTTAGATACCCTAAAGAGACACAAGATGACTACTGAATATCTGCTTGGAATTGGCTCAAACCCAAGAAAATGCACTGTCCCTCAGGGTAATATTCATGAAGAATGATTTGCCAAGCTGGTGCCTGCCCATGGTTAGATACCACACCAGCTGGACACAGCACCACCAGAGAGAACCTTGCAAAGAACAGTAAAGCACCAGATCAAACTCCTCCTTCCTCATCACATAGAAAAACCAGTGTCAGGTTGCAATTTCAGTGCTATTTGTGAGAAATCTTATGCCCAACAAATTTTTTCTGCATCTGTCACAAAAAACAGTCTGTGATGTATATTTTCTCACAGAATATAAGTCTCTTAATTCTAGGTCAGAAAAAATATTATGAGCTGCATAAAATCTCAGAAATAATTTTAACCGATTAAAGGACATGCAAAATATTAAATGATTGAGTAGTGAGGAAAAAAAAATTAAATACTGATTCAGTAGTTCTCATTAGGATTTGACAGTATTAATGACTTGAACAGATTTTTACTGAATTCCCAACGAAAGTAAGAAATCACTGAGTACATAAGCATAAAAATAAAGGCAGAAATATTTAAATATACAAATATTGAGGTAGCAACATAGATTAGCTCAGGATCATTAATAAAATCACTAAAAATCAATTCAGATTATGATTTAATGTAAGTAGGAAATATTTTGCTAAAATCTATGAGCCAATTTTCTCAAATTCAAAGTATGATATCTAGATTCATAATGTAAAATTGACCTGTTTTTTCTTCCCTGAGAGCAGGATCAAGTTGTCCATCTGATTTGGAAAATATGACATGTTCATACTCATATGAATTTAAATGGATTTATTGATTGGTGGTAGTGATAATTATTTCTCTGTTGTGATTATCATTGTGAAATACAGGATTTCATGGCCAAAGAAGCTGAAGACTATGTTTTATCATTGAAGTTATTTTATCTTTATTTGTTTTATCTTTGATGCCCAATTTTACCCTCTCCTTACTACATGTACCACAAGTGTCCCCTTGCATGAGGTTTCAGAAGCAAAACTTTGTGGATCCCTTGCTGAACCACAAGTCTCTGAGTGCTGTTGGACTCACATTCCACTCAGTGTTGAAGTCACAAGGTCTCTCTGTTGGTATCTCTTCCAAAGAAAGAGAAGCTTTATTTACCAGAGAAGCTTTATTTACCAGCCTAACCTATACATTTTACCATCTTCATGTCTGAAATTTGAGTGTATGTATACGTTGTAATTTAGGCGAGCACCAATTTAACTTCTCTGGACATTTTCATTCCTCCTTCCCAACATAGTCTGGCTGCAGGAAAGAATGCAGACTTTTAAGTCCATGGTTCTGATCAAGGACCACCATACTGATGTGGGAGACTGCAAACTTGCTACTGAAATGGCTCACAAGACATCTAATTTATCCTGTGCAAAGCACTCAACTTCCAATTTCAAAATAAAATCCATACAATACCATTCAGTAGCACAACATAAACAACCTCTACATTAAACAGAGCTTAGCCTGAGATGTCCATCATACTGTAAGCTAATAGTCACAATTTCCAGTAAAAAAATCAAAATTTCTGTCTCAGACCTTTTGTGATAAATACTTTCAACAGCTTGCACTACTTCTTCTTTGTAAAATTTTTGGGTTTATCCCTTAATAATAATAATGCTAGTGGTATTTACCAAACCCCTAAAATTGAGAAAGGATAGTGAGACTACTATTATAGTAGATAGTGAGACCAGTATTATATATTTAGAATCATTATTTTCACAGAAATATAAGTAATTGTAAGCAGTACTTCCAATCAGAAAGGTGAGACAACTACAGTTAAAGAGAGTAATGACAACTAAATATACATTGGTAATCTTCATTACTTTTGTAAACTATCTCAGAGAAGCATATAGAGGCAACAAGATAACGAGCTTTCAATTCATGCTGAATTTACTGCCTTTTTCCATGTGACATATAGGCTCCAGCAAAGGAGTATTTTTTTTTATCAAAAATGTTTCAAGAAACATAAGGCAAGTCTGCTACCCCACTGAGTACTGTGCTTTCTGATTTTGAAAGCTGTTTGTTATGCTTTGAAAACAGGCACTAGTAAAGGCAGAATTAAATCCTCTGCTGTCAAATGACAAACTGGTGCAATTTTTTTTGGCATTGACCAAAAAAAAAAAAAAACCAAAATTACTGAGTTTTCCTAAGTCATTTACCAAAAAACCATCATCCTTTCAGAAAAAGAATGTGCAAAATAAACAACCTGGCTTGGATTTTTTTTTCTGTTATTTAGCAATTTTGTTTTTTTTAATGACCCCTTATTTACAAAGCCTCTGATCAGATATTCCAGGTCTTGTTGTCATTAGGGAAAGAAAAGAATACATTAATTGTAGGCAGTTGCAGCAAGGAACATCAAGCAATTACCCGGGAGGAATTCAACCAGCTCAGTGGTTATGAAAAACACTGTGGAGTTTTTAATAAACAGTTGAAGCAGATTGCTGCTTTAAACTCTTTCTGATGAGATGTTCCCCTAAAGAAAATTACGCCATCCTCAGCACGAGTCTAGCTGAAAAGATTGTTACCTGTAACTAATCACCAAGGCTTAAAAAGCCGTGAGCAGGCGCTGGTGGTGAAGGAGCTCTCTCCAAATTCCTGCTCATTGCTTCCCACACAGCGTCCCTGACTTTGTCTCCTGTAGCCATAGCGTTTGTGCAGCTGCCTAATGAGCTCCTTGGCAGAAAGGATCCTGTCCCCTGTAACCTCACCCCCTCGCCGCCCCACCCCAGTGTCTGCATTTTGGGTTAGTCACCCAGCCTGAATCAGTACAAGCCCTATGTCATCAGAAAAGGAGAGATGAGGTTCAGGGAAAGGAAAAATGGCATTTCACAGACATAATGCTGGTTTAAAGCGTGGTTTATGAACGAATTGTAAACTGATAGAATGATTCACAGAGCAAAGGACTGCTGGAGCACTCCAGTCCAACCTCACAATCACCGGGTTAACTTCCACATTAGATGAGGCTTCTGTAGACTTTTGTAGAGAAAAACTTTATTTTATGTGCTTTTATTGGGTTTGTTGGTTTAGCTTGCTTTTTATTTTCCCTTTATTCAGTTAGAATTTCCTTTTCTTCAGCTTGTGAATGTTATCTATTTCCTATTTCTGACTGCTGAGCTCTGAGAAGAGTCGGGCTTCATCTTCTTCATACTAACCAGCACCCAGTGGAGGGGAAGAATCCTTTCCTATGACCTGCTCCCTGCATATTTAATTTTAAACCCTGTTTGCAAGTAATAATTATCACAAAGACATTTTCTAAATTAATATTGTTTCAAGAAAAATTGTTGCTTTCATTTTACAAATGACCTTCTTGGAAAAAAATCTGATTTGAAGAGTGTTTTAATCTCTGTTTGGAGCAAAACAGAGTGGACACTGCACATTTTGCTATGAAACCATGAAAAAAATCTATTGCTTTGTGGGGAAAAGACATTGTCTCCAATGCCAGGACTTTCAGCATTTTAAAAATTGCTTTGGGCACCAATAGCATATTTTCAGTTTTGCTCATTTTAAAGAAGTCTAAAGAATATTGAATCTGTTTTGTGGTCCTTGCATTATTTCCCAACTGTTTGAAAACAAAAATCTCTTTTTATAGCCCATCTATTTTACTGTCAGCAATAAAGAAAATTTGCCTCAGGAAAAGAGCTTTAAATATAGCTGTGGTGCTATCAACAAGTTAGCACTTCTACATGAAAGCAAGTCCAGTTCATTCCAGAGTTTTGCTGCAGGAGATAGAAATCAGCAGTGCCATAGCATGAATGCAAGCTGAGTTCTTCATTGCTCCTTTTTGCTGGAGGGAGCTGGAGAGCTCAGATGCATTGGACCACCTTTCTGTCTGATAATGTATGGCTGGGTGTGCTCCATATAAGTTGAAGGTTGGTGGTGAATCCCAAAGTTTTTTAATGCTGGGAATGAGTGTTCATGAAGTGTGCTGGACTCAGCTGAATGTGGAGTTTATCTAAAGAAAGCTTAGTTCTAAGAAGTGAGCAGGTTGGCTTTTCTCTTTGGCCCAACTGTTAGCCTAAAATCAAAAGAAGGAATGTAACAGCCTGGGAACACCTCAGAGCTTAAGGACACTTCAGTCCCTTGTTACTCTTCACTACAAAGAAATTTATCCTTTTCTTCACTCTTGTTTTGACAGACATAAGCCAGATTTCCTCATGGGCTGCCCACTCCCCAAAATTTCAGTCTGTGCTTCCAAACAGGCCCATGGTGTGCAACATTAAAATTATTGTATGACCTCTGACAAGTTCCCACATCACCTTTGTTCCCTATTTTCCAGTTTCATCTTTGTTCCTCTAGGATTTCCCAGCGTTTATTAACTTCCACCTTTCCAGCTGGTGAAGGATCCTTTTCTTCCTTCCATTAACCAAGAGTGAGTTAAAAGTCTAAATACTAAATACAGTGGGTTTTAAGCTCTGAAGAAATCACTGGAGCATTTGAAAGTAAACTTTCCTGAACTGTTGATATTATTTCCATGCCTCTCCTAAGGCCTAATTCTAAAATTATATGATGTATATATAGTTCAAATCTGAGATAGATTGAACTGTCAGTGATGATAAATGTTAGTGACACTGTCTAAAAAAAAAAGAGGAAGTTACTTATTCTATGTGTTGTGTTCTAATATAATCTACTTGTGTTTTCTGTTGTGATTTTTGCCTTGAGATTGTAACAGATTTTAGCTCTGTCTGCTGTGATTCTTGGTGAGCTGCAGGGAAGTGAGCAGGGACAGACCCCTTATCTCCACAGAGGTACAGGACTCAGAGAAGAGCTCATCTGATCTCTTTAGGCACCCAGAGCTTCTTGCCAGACTTGTCAGAGGTCAACAAGGGAATCTGCTGTCTGCTAATGTCTTTTGTGGGTGAAATTCTTTCAGCAAATACAACCAACTCCTCTGAGAGACAAAAAAAATCTAGGAGGCATTCAGTAACCGTAGATCTACAGAACTCCAGATACAGTGAATCAGGAATGTTCCCACTTCTTTCTAATGAGTTTTGTGTTAATAAATGAATCTATGGAAGAATTCTATAGGATATAATCTCTACAGTGCTGGGTTCATTTTTTAAAAATTTTTTCTAGGGAGATTTGAAAGGTGGAAAGAAAAGAGGACTAGTGTGGGGTTTTCCTCAAGAGGAGCCAAAAGAGAAAATTATTGCGAAATTGATCACTGGCAAAATTCCTTTTGCCTTGTTAAAAAACCAACCAACCAACCAACCAACCAACCAACCAACCATCACAAACAAACAAACAAACCCCAACCAATCAATAGAATAAATAAATAAACAAGACCAAAACCAAACAAAAGCAGCCCCATCAGACTGGTTAGAAATACTGAATTCTAAGAACTGAAAATAACAAATTATATAAATGCAATTAAATAAAATTAGTACTTGTTATCTACAGATGCACAAAATTGGTAGATTTTTGACCTGATTCAGTTTTCATCCTTGTTCTCTATAACAATTATATGTCTATGATTTCAAAGTGGTTATGTTGTATCTGAGTAAATTGTTAACCCAAAACTTCTCCCCTATTCTATTTTTCATGCCCTAATTAGAGCCTTTTCTAACAAATAAAACAAAAAACAACAAAAAAAAAAAAAACCAACAAATTGACACCATCTCGTGGTTCTTGTTAATTCAAGATTAGTATGGAACTTAACACCCCAAATGGTAATTGCACTTAGTGTTGAGCACAGCACTCATTTTAGAACTTCAGACCAAATCAAAATAGCATTTTTTTAAAATAAAGTTAAATGTGCTTAAATGTTACTTCTTGATGGATTTAGAGTAATGTTTTACAGTGACTGCCACCTAACATCTGTTGGACATTAGGTAATCCTGCTGCTAGGATTCATCTGTCTGAGCGTCACTGTCTTCATATGAGGGCTTGTTCATCTAGAATGCAGTTGGTTTTACTTGCAAATAGAGTTCTAAAATAGGTCAGATTGATTGTACCTTCAGATTGGTTATTTCATTCCACTGATTATCATTTTTTTATTTAAGTGGCTGAACATCCCGTAAACCCCATGATGAAATTTCTCATTGTATTACCTATTTCAGAGGTACCAGCTGTAAAAAAATATTGAAATAGGGCTTTTTATAAATAGTAGACAAAACTCCAAGTTTTGAATTAGGTAATTAACATAGAAACAGAATAAGAGACTGAAATAAAACTTTTCTATTCAGCGAAACACCCAAACTACTTAAGCAGGTCCTGCTTGCAAAATATTAAATATCAGATCATAATTTTCCTTATCCATTATATAAGATTCTAAAGAAATTTCCAGTGAAATCACTAATCATCAAATTATTGTAAATGTTTATAATAAGGAAGACCATTACAATTGATAGGTAAAAGTCAATTGTAAAACTGAATATTAATATGATTTGTTGCCTTTTTATATCAGAGCCACTATGCAACACAGGTCTAATCTTTTTTTGTTATCCACTGCAGTTAAAAACAGTGATGTTCATTCTCCAGATTACAAAAGCTAATGAAACAAAAGCAGTATTTTGAATAATGATGAATACCACAGACAGAGATGAAGCATTTCATTTAGAACCCAGGTTTGTTTTTTATTTCCAAAGAGGTAGGTAAAAAATATTATGTTATATATATGTCCATATGTATGTATATATCTATGTGAGATTCAATAACTCATATATGTGTACATATATGTATATATACCTGCATGTGGTGGTGACTGCATTTCTATTTAATATTTCTCTCTCCTCTCTCTGCCCTCCCTACCACACATCTATTCTTTAATAAAATCCATGTTCCTGACATTGCCATATGGTCTCATTTGCACCTTAATTTGGGCAGAAGCATCTTTTGATGAGATTCTAACCCATGTGTATGAATATATGGCCCTTTGTTCAAATGTAAGCATATGAATCTACCTTGCCTCAGCACAAAGTATTTGCTTGTTGAACCAATCAATTATAGATATTTGGGCTCAAATTTAAGTTTATGAAGTTAGAGTTATGAAAGTTAATTTCAAATTGCTGATAATGGTTTTGATCCTATAATGTAGCATTATACAAATTTTCCATTTGAAATGGTTCGTAGATCCTACCTTCCCTTTCAGAATTTACTGCAATAAAAAAGGAAAAAAAAAGACACAAAAATGCCATTAGTGTCAGTACAGAAACCAACTAGAGGAGCAAAAAAAAAAAAGCCAACTAGAGGAGCAAAAAAAAAAAAAAGGTTTGGACATTTCTGTGAAGACAAGACAGGCTATCTGACTTCCAAAAAGTTTGTGTCACAAAGGATTCCTTACATTTATGTAAGCAACTTTCTGAAATATAGTTCTGCTTATTTAAAGTAAATACATTACAGTGAATCAGCCCTGTGATAACCTGGGGAGCTGAAGAGCACCTATACATTTGGACAAAAATGTTTCTACTCTAACTAACAGAGTAAAAGCTGATGAATCTTAGCTCAGGTTTCCTCAATGGACAGACTTCCCACCTTCAGTAATCATTTGCAGAACTTTAGTTGCTAAGTCATCTAAATGCTTCAAATTTTTTTTTTTTTTGCATTCTCCAGCAGCACTCCTGTATTTTTCACATACTTGAAAAATTCTCATTGTGATCCCTCTTCTTTCATGCAACTATTAGGCTGCTGAAATTTCCATGACTTTCATGAAGTGCACCCCAACCTAAACTGTTAAACATTATTAATTTAGGCCACTACATCTATTTGGCTGTTAATGTCATCTATGTGTGTAGTGATCATGTATAAATTTTATCTAATTCATACAGAAGTGAAGCAATGTTTCCTGCACAATGCAATGAAATATGTTAATTTGTTTCAGAATTTATTGCAGAACTCAAATGGGGCAATACCGAATTCCAGCAGTAAAGCTTCCCTTAATTCACTGAAGGCAGCCTCTCCTGTCACAAGCATCACTTGAATTCCAAAACCTGTCTGGATAGGTGAGGGGAGAGCAGAGGAACGTTGCTCACCAGACTTCAGTAAGGTGTTTGATGCTATCTCCCATGATATCCTCATAGACAAAGTCATTAAGTGAAGGCTGGACAAAGGGATGGTGAGATGGATGGAGAACTGGCTGAACAGCAGAGCTTAGGGGGCTTTTGATCAGTGGCACAGAGACCTGGATGAAAACCTGCAACAAGTGGTATCCCACAAGGGTTTTGATACTGGGTCCAATCTTGTTCAACTTATAACTTAGATGAAAGGGTAGATACTTCCAGCAGGTTGGCTGATGTCACAAGGCTGGGAGGAGTGGCCAGTACCCCAGAGGGCTGTGCAGCCCTTTAGATGGACCTCAACAGGCTGGAGAGTTGGGCAGAGAAGAACCTTCTGGAATTCAATGCAGGGAAATGCAGGGTCCTGCACCTGGGGAGGAGCAGAGGTTGCACCTGCTGGAAGGCAGCTCTACAGAGAAGGAACTAGGAGTCCTGGTGGACAATCAGCTTTGCATGTGTGGCCTGGTGCTAGGAAGGCCAATGGAAGAGCCTTCATTGCCAGCAGGCTGAGGGAGGTAATCCTGCCTATCTACTCAGCCCTGGTGAGGCCACATATGCTGTCCTAGTTCTTGCCCTGTGCCTAGTTCTGGGGCCCTCAGTACAAGAGAGACATGGAGACCCTGGAGCAGGTCCACCAAAGGACCATAAAAATGATTTCCTCTCATGAGGAAAAGTTGTGAGAATTGGGCCTATCCAGCTGTGAGAAGAGACAACTGAGAGAAGACATCACCAATGTCCGTCAGTATCTGAAGGGATGGTGATGGGAGGATGGACCGAGCTCTGTTCAGTGATGCTGAGCAAAAGGACAAGAGCAACAGGCAGAAACTCCTGCACAGCAAGTTCCACCTGAACATGAGCAAGTACTTCTTTATCTTGTGGGTGACCAAGCAGTGGAGCAGATTGTCCAGAGAGAGTGTGGAGTCTCCTTCACTATTTAAAGGCCATCAGAACAGATGGAAGGACAGAATGCCCAGTGTGCATTATTTAAGGTTTCCAGATAGAAGCTCCATCTTTCCACTTAGACTGATTTCAAATGATGTGGAAACCTTGAAGTTCCCCTGCCAACCATCAAAGGTAACATGGTACCATAAAATAAACCACTTAAAACATTTCAGTCAGTTGAGAATGTATAAGAAATCTCATTCTATCATTACAAGGGACTGCATTATAAAGATCAGGTTATTAATTCAAAAGATTCTTTAGGAAATTAAGGAAGATGTCAATTTTATTCATCTCTTCAGGAAATTTGTTGGGATTGTTTTAATTAAACAGTTAAAACTTCATCAAAACTTGTAATTTCTTTAGGCAATTTGCTTAGATAATTTTTAGGAACTTTTTTATGAAAAAAATCTGCAATGGTGTAATTTGGATTATTAACATAAAAATAATAATGTAGATAAATGCACAAAATGCATCCAAAAGTTCTGATTTCCTTTTTTACTTTAATCTGTGATCATAACAGACATTTCTTTCCTCAAGAAAGAACTTTCTGCTCAAAATTACAGATGAAATTGGAATAATTATTACCGTTGTTCAGTGCTTTAAATATGTATCCACATATTCAGATAATCCCAGAGAGGGGCAGAGAAAAAAGGATGTGTTTGTTGTTTGTGTGGGTGTTCTTTCTTTCAGGATTTGCATCACTTCCTATTATATCCATTTTTCAAGCTGTCTTCAATTTAGAATCCTTAGCCAGTGGCAGAAAATTGTACTTGAAATAAATTAGTCAGCTTTGTTCAACAAGAAAACAGCAATATTTAATTTTGGAATTTTATTCAGAACAACTAACATAAGGGCAGTAGATGCTGCCAATAAAGAGGGAAATGATTTGTCATATTATAGTTGGATGTAGCTATGATATCACAGTGGTTTTTCCTTATAATGTAAGAAGGCAGGTAGCCAAAATAATGAGACATTTTTGGAAAGGTTATGGCCTCTTTACCTTTCCTCCTTGATAGATCTGTACTTGCATACAAGAAGGTAGATTGGACAAGACAATTTCAAGAGTCTGGGTAAAAAAGCAGTGCACAATGACACATTAGTTGCTGAGGTATTTTTTCCAGAGAATGAGAAATGTTGCTAGAAAAACTGGCTTTGCCTCACTCATGCTGCCTTTCTGCTTGCTGTTGGAAAACAGTATGCTTTGGCATTGTCTCCACTACTGAAGACAAATTTTAAAAATCTATTTCTCATGCTGCAGGATTTTTCCAAGTATAACCATTTTCTGAAGGTGAGTATCTTCAATATATCATTTTCTTTCTATAATTTTGCATATCTGGAGTAGCTCCTTTAATCAGTGGAACAACATCTAGGTAAGGTGTGGTTGCTAGGAGAGGTGAAGAGCATCTCCTAGGATCTGCTTCCTAAATTCTGTTTAACTATTGCTATGAAAACTCCTTTTGTGTCCAAAATGTTCACCAACAGGGGGAAAAACTTCTCATGTTATTTTTCTTTTATTCTTTTTCTAACACTGTTTAAATTCCTTTCTTTGGAAATGGCAGCTTTCATGTATAGATTTATCATGGGCTTTAAAAACCTGTTGTTACACTGATAGTTTCTGAATCATAATAATCTGTATTACAATTTGACAGGAATTTAGATAACTTTGCTTTGTGGATGTGTTTTAAAAGGATGTATCAAGTAGGAAGGAAGATACTCAGCGCAGATATTGTGTAGACTTCACTTTTTCAAACATAAAAATATGGGGGAAATGTCTCTATAAAGTTTGAGACTAGCATACTGCTTCAAAATATAAATGAAATGCAAAAAAGTCTTAAAACCAACATATAAACAATGAGATAAGGTGTCTTTTTTGTAAGTCTCACAAATGTCCAGAGACAGGCTGGAAAGATCCCCTTTTCTCTCTTTTACTTGCCAAGCAAAAGGAACTTTTCAGACGATCAGACTAGTCAGAAGGGCACAGCTTATAGAAGAGGCAAATAATTGCATACAGATCAGTGGGAATCCAATTCCTTCAAGAATATAAGAGAGTGTTCCACGAAGTTGAATGTGTTTCTAAAAAGCTAAACACCCAGCCAGGCACAGCCAAGGCAACCAGGAGGCTGGTGGATAATGCTATAGATATTGGACGAGCAGCAGGAGGAAACAGCAAAAATCCAAAGCACACTCAGCAGGCATCAATGCAAGTTACACATGGGACTGGTAAATCACCCAAACTGACTAATTATTGTAGGCAGCATGTTAGCAGGCTTCTGAAAAGAATGTGGACTTATAGGTACTGCAGCAGTGTGAAACGTGAAGGCAGGTGTAAGAATCAGATGTTTGACCCAGCTGATCTGCAGAAGATTTGTGCATTTTCCAAGGCATGCAAATTCAGTCATGTTGTTATCACATCACGATCAGTCAGAGTGCAAAGCCAATATGGCAGACAAAAAAAAAAAAAAATCTAAAGAAATATTAAAAGAGAAGGTATGACAGAAAGAAAGCATACCAAAGGGTGTTTTCAGAAAATAAAGACTTCTGCAATGGATGGCATCACCACACATGCCACCCAGACCATTTGGAACACTAAACTCATCTGATATGGCCCACTTAAGCATTAGATAAGGAAGCTAAAATAAATGCTTTAAATTTTCATTATAATATTTTGGCTCCTAACCAAAGGAAAAGGACTGGCTGATCTGAAATGGCAGATTTGATTAGGAATCTATGGCATACCCATAACTTGCTGAAACAGTAACTGGTTTGAGGCAGAAAAATTGAGTATTTCAAACAGCAGAATACACCTATGCTTGAAGACCCTGAATCCCTTTGCAGATAAGGATAAATAAACTTTGTCTCAGGTTCTACACACAGAGTAGGTTACTTTTTACTAGATTTGTCTACTCTTCTGTCCATTTGATTCCCTTCCAGTCATAGCCTAGTAATGTCAGAATAAATAATGCACAAAAGGCAAGACCAACATGTAACAGCCTAACGAAATTACAAATGCCTTCACAGGACACACTGTTAGGAATTCTTTATAAGAAATACCCACACCAAATCCTTCCCTTAACAGACAAGCCATTATTCACATACTGCAGCAGTGGATAACACATTTTATTAGAGCTGCAAGCCTGTAAGACTGCTATCATAGGATGCAATAATGAACACTATGGAAAGCAAATTAATCAGAAAATTAAGTGGGGACACAGCAGAAGTTTCTAGCTATAGACATGAAAGCACACTCTCAACTACAAGACTTGGACATATCCAGGCATTGTCATCATAGGAAAGATTTATATTCATTCTAATGCACTGGTTTTTTAAAGCCTTCTCTCTTGGAACACAATTCACAGTCCAATAATTTTGAGGGCTCTCACATGCTAAAATGAAGATCAGCTGAAGTTTAATTTTAGTTTGCCATGTGATCCCACCTGGAAATGCTCTAAATTTATTTGCATTTAAGGAGCATTCCAAAGTAACAGTCTGAATATCAGTCCAAAAAAGGGGTTGTATTCAAGAATATGAAGGGGTAAACAAAAAACCACTTTTCTAAATCCCTAGGATAATAGTTTGATTTCTAAGTTATAAATTAGCCTAAAAAAACTTTAAGAATCCTAAGACATTAAGGAGCTATAAAGGACTCTCTAGTATAGAAACAAGTTATGAAAATCTTGGTTTTGGGTTTCTGTAACCTTTCAAATAAATACAGCAAAAGTGAAGTTCTAATACAGAACTATTCCATAGGAACAGCTGTGTTATCATTTGTAGGCAAGCTTAGAATAATCCATTTACAGGAAGTGCTTTATAAAATATGCTATATTTATGAATGAAAGATCTTCGATTTGGATTCTTATTTCTGTCCTTGAGTATTAATTTCATCAAGCAACTGGACTAGAACATAGGAAAAACACATTACTGTTAAAGATAATCAATCAATATAACAGATAATGAAGCTGTGATGTCTCTGTCAACACTAAGAATTTTTGGCACAAGTTAAAAAAGCCTTTTAGGAAAATACTGTGCTTGAATCATTGGGATGACCTCTTGAAGCCCCCTTAACATCATTGCTACTACTGAATAGTCTATATGTATTTGAGTATTGAATATTATTGACTTTATAACAGATCTATTTTACTTATATTTTTCCCCTTGGAGCATGTGCAAAATTAAAGATCCTAATCATAGTGTTAAAAAGAAGAGATCACCTGAATTTTCCAGGAAACTGAAATTTGAAAGCCCTACTTTTTAAGTCCTAGTTTCAGTTTCATGACAGAAGAGAAACCATTTAAGATTTAGCAATTCACCTTCTATCATATTAATGCCTCAACCTGACTTTTACTGATCGTAAATGAACATTTATCCTGTAAAGTGACTCTGTTTCTATTTTAAATTTCTCACTAGATGAAGCAGCCCTTCTTCAGACATGGCTCAGGTTCAGCTAAACACACTCCAGCACTTTCACCCTCACTCAGTTTTGGTGGGGGGATCCCTTTGCTGGCTTTCCAGTGCTGACAGTCTTCATTATTAACTGGTTATTTATACTAAATGTGCCAGGTAGTAATAAATCAGATTTCCTTCATAACCACATCTTATTAAAAGAGATAAGTTCCAGAATTCTACAGATATTTTTTATTTCTGAAATTAAACTATATATATTTTTTAAATTTTTGATGGAATTACTAGCATTCTGATTCCAAGCGCAAACATCCTGAGCTCATTGCAACTCCAAGAAATCACAAAAAGAAGCTTTCTAAAAGTTCCAAAAAGCTTTATGTTAAGAGAAATGTATTTAAGAGCTAGGGCAATAAAAGTTATTAATAATATTAAGCAAACAAATTAACTTTCCAGGTGATTACTGAAGTATCACTTCAAAGGTGTGATATTTCGGTTTTCAGAATAAATATTTGTGCTTTTCAGATTTTTTGTTGCTTCATTTGTCTTAGCAATTTTTTAAAAATTAGATCCCATGGGAAAAGCAGAATTTTTAAAACTAAAACTTTAAAAAATCACTTTGTTTTATAATTATCTTGAGACATAATTTAAGTTCTAATAGCCTTTTAGTCAAAGTTATACAGAACTCAGAACTGCAGACCAGCTACCAGTTAAGCACAGACTCCCTGGATTATTTACTTTTGTTTTGATGACACTTTACAGTGACAGTTCAGAAATAGATTGATTTGTAACACTGTAAATTAATGCTGTTTGTGATGTTGATACAATAATACAGAACTTGTCCTTATTTTCCTCTTTTTTTTTATCTCTGGCTGTAAACTTTTTTCTTATTTAAATTCTTTCTGCTTCTTTTTAGGAAAACCAGCTGGATTATACTGGCAAGTACCTCAGGAAGGCAGAACTAATTGCTCCAATTATTACTGGAGAGTCAGGTGGGAAATTAGAATGTGGGGCCAATTGGGGATAGATAAAAAATACTTCTCAGAATTTGGAGAGGAAGCTGATAATGCTTTTGGTTTATAAGGCTGCTGTTGTTTATCTTGACTCAGTTTTTAAAGTTTGGGTTTTAGGCATTAGTAGTAAGGCTATTCCTAGCTAAAGGGGACATGTATAAAATATAGATTTCTTTTTAAAAAACGAGAGAGGATAAGGACTTCTGTCAGTGCATAGGCCTGACTCATTGCTTAAGGATCCCTTGTGACAGAAAAGTATATCTGATCTTTTAAATTCTTAAAATCAGCATATGACAGGCTATCTGCAAGTGCTTTCAGTACTTGCTTTCTATTCCCTTATGTCCTTTCTTCTGCTCTGTAAAGTAGCAGCTGCTCATGTGAGAAATTACGCTTGCTGGCATTTTCTGCTTTAAATTTTGTTGGCATTGATTAAAATTATGGTGTCAAGTAGTAGATGGCAGACCCTTGCTAGAAGATAATGGCAGAAAGCAAGGTTCTGATTTTATATTAAAGACAGTTTAAACAAAGTTAGGTTGAATTTTAGACTTTTTATATATAGGGATAGTTGAGACCTTTGGCAATTTTTCTTCTTCTTTCAATTAGATATCTCCCTGGGAAAGGATTATATTTTAATCAGCAATATTTTATTTTGAAAAAAAAAAGTTTCCTGCATCTAAATCAGAAGGGCAATGGGACTACAAAAGCAGGTATTACAGACACTAAGAATGAGTTTTTAAAAATAGATTAACATGTTTATATTGCTCTTGAGCAAAGACAATGAGAATGTGCAGCAATTTCTTTTGCTATGTACATGACATGAACTCAAAACTAAAAAAATACAATTCAACCACTGTTCAAGTCAGTGGTAATCTGATGATAAAATGCTGGTAACATTTCAGATTGTCTATATTTCTCTTTACATCCATGGATCAATATCCATTAGAATCAAGTCAGTAGTCTCATACTCAATCAGTAAAAGACTCTGTTGATTAAAAAAAAATACTTGCAATTCCAGACTTTTTCCAGGTTCTCGTACATTTTGGTATATGTTAGGATTAAATGTGCAAAAATCCAGAATTATCTGAGTAGTGGGAAGGTATAAAACATCAAAGATAGTATTTGACCTAAATAGATGATGCTTCCTGTGGTTTTGAGATACCAATCTAAAAAGGCCTTAAAAAGAATTGGTTTAAGTCTTCGTCCAGAAACATAAAACTATTTTCCACTATGGTGAAAGTCACTGCTTCTGACTTGGTCATTTACTGCTGCTTTATATATTATTCTATGTCTGTTCTTTATACTGCTAGGAGTCAGGAATCATGTTACAGAAAATAAAAATTTTCAGCTTAGTTCAATTTAATTAAATTTAAGAAAAAGAAATATGACTAGTTTATGATCTGTAGGTAAATTGAAGACTACTCCAGCATGTGAATTCACAGTTCCTCTGTCTATTCAGTCACTTCCTGACATAAATATAGAAATGAGCCATTGTATGTAAATATAAGCTATGTAAATATACTTGCAATTTTCCTTGGGAATAACAGTTCTCAGATTCTTGCTACCCAGTACTGTACATGTGACATTCTCATGTTGCTTCAGTAGTTGAAACAATGAAAAGAAACTAAAAAGTGGAATTTTCCTGGCACAGAGTTGCTGACCTATCTGTTCAAAACAAAACACTGGATGAAGTGTGTGAAATGTGGGTGCCTGATGCTCCTAATGAAAGGTACAGAAGAAGGAGAGAAATGTTTTTACTTCTGTAGCTGTCAAACACCTGAATGTACAGCAGCTCCCAGAACACCTCTCACACCAAGCAGGCATATCTGCAGTTTGTGTGTTGAGCCCTTCAAAAATCTTTGTCAACTCTTTCATAGCAAAGAGTCATAGAATGGTTTGGGTTGGAAGGGATCTTTAAAGATCATCTGCTTCCAACCCCTTCCACTAGACCAGGTTGGTCAAACCCCCAGTGTTCAACCTGTCCTTGAACGCTTCCAGGGTTAGGGCATCCATCAGTGCTCTGGGAAACCTGACCCAGTGCCTCACAAATTCAATGTAAATCTACTCTCAGTTTAGAACCATTGTCACTGGTAAAAAGTTTATTCCTTTTTTTGTAAGTCCCCTTTATCTATTTCAAGCTACAACAAGGTTTCCTCAGACCCTCCTTTCCTCCAGGCTGGACAACCCCAACTCTCTCAGCTTGTCTCCATAGGAGAGGTGTTCTGTCTCTGACTATTCTAAAGTAAGAAATTTTCTCAACTGTAGTAAACCTGCTATTTTTAGCCTGGACAAACCAGACATAAAAGTATAGATTTGTGCATTTAGAAAAGCATTTGCAAATCTCAGTAACTGTATCATAATTATCTGTTAATAACTTTCTTCATCTACCCTTTTTCTCCTCCTAAAACTTGCTAGTTGAAGGTCCAATATTAGGGCATTTTTCTCTGAACATCCTCATAAGGAATAATGTTATACTTCTGATATTTCAACCTTTGGATTTAAAAGAAATCAAAATGCTGGTTTAAGGTGTGAGATGCAGCAAGCCCTCAGCCTGTTCTCAGTCATAGTACAATGAATCCTGAGATTTAAAGAGTGTTACTCTAGCCTAATTTAAGAGCAAGTAAAAATGAATTCTTTTCTCTGAGTTTTAATTACTCTGAAGAATATGGCATTGGTTAGCTGTGCCTATTCTGTCAGTTTGTTTCATGCCTTGTTTTACTCAAGAGAGCTAATCCACTTATCACTCCTGGGTGCTCCTCTTAGGAGAAACAGTGTGAAACAGTTTGCACGACAATTTACTCCAGGGTCTATTCTGTGCAGAAAGGATGGATGAAAATTTGACTAGGGTGGTTCAAAAAGCTATAAAGGAGCATTTACAAGCCAAATTATTCCCAGTCAGAGGGTCATGCATCCTTTCAAAATCTTATTAAAATGTCTTCCTAGCATGTTTTAAGCTTTCTGTAGAATTTCAACAATATTTGTCATAAATAAAGATTAGACTGCCTATATTAATAGAAATACAGTGATAAGAAATTAAACCATTCTGAATTTCTTTGTTTATTATTTTGGCTGATGAACCACAGAGCCAAAATTAAGAAAAAAAGGGGTTTTTTTAATCTTAAACTACTCTGAATAGATGCAATTAAATCTACAGTAAAATTTGCCTGTTAGAATATGATCACAAAGTATGTTTGGGGCTTCTTCTTTTTGTGCTTGTTTTTTTTTTATTTCTTTTCATCTCTAACTTAGGCAAATTACTAGCATGACCAAAAATAAATTTAAAAAAGGAAAACTCCTGCAAGAGTTCACCAAAGGTTATACTGAATGAGAACATATCTCTAACATATAATTTTGTAGAAATTCAGTAAATATGTGTGCACCTTTAGATTTTCAAATAATACAAAACTATTCCTTCTGTTGTCCTATGGGAATATATTTACTGTGCCTTTACTAGAACATTCTGAAAATTTCTGTTCAGGTTCAATCATCTGTAGAGGGAGACAGTTTCTTACTTAGAGAACTTTGTTCAATTACATTCAAAGTATGAGGCTCAAAGGACCATTGGAAAGGTCATAAAGTGAACCTTTGAGACATGGCTGGACAGTGAACAGAAGATTTTGGTATTCAGGACATGGACTGGAGGGTAATAAAAAAAAGGAAGAAAAAAGAAAGGTAGGAAAATCTTACTGTCTTGGAAGATTTGGGAGAGGTGCTGCACTGCTCTTGTAGAAAGATTACAATTTTCTGACTGAAAATCCTCACAACAATAAGGCAAGGCACAGAGGATGACAGAAGCACTGTGAGTTCTCATTCACTCAAAAAACCCTGACACACTCCTAAAGGACTCTTTGCTTGAGATGAACCTCAGTGGTTGAGGACTGAGGAATGATTGAGGAATGATATTTTGCATGCATACGGAATCCTCAGCTGGAGAAGATACAACATTTCCATGACAATGCTATTTATATCTATATATCTCTCTCCTATTAGAAGCAATGGCATCTTGGGATTACTTAGCAAATTCACACTTATAAAATGTATGGAAATATTTTCCCCATATATTTTTTAAATGGATAAATGGTTGGTAGGTGGAAAATACCATCTGGAGCTTATTGAGCAGCTGAGCAACTTCATAGGACAGATATACCAATCATGATCTACAACTGAATCAAGATATTAATCATGTGGTTTTAATTGTTAGTTTCAATCTTTACATGGATGAAATTGAGTTTTTTATAATGTCTGTAATACTTTAACCATGTTATAAGAAATCTTTGAACAAGGTATATTGTACTTTCTGAAACAAATACAGAAGTTGGCTTGCATAACTTAATGGAGACCACAATATGTATAATAAGATTTACTGAAG
Source organism: Ammospiza nelsoni (assembly GCF_027579445.1). Classification (NCBI taxonomy): domain Eukaryota; kingdom Metazoa; phylum Chordata; class Aves; order Passeriformes; family Passerellidae; genus Ammospiza; species Ammospiza nelsoni. The sequence continues at coordinate 10,006,867 of NC_080637.1, read as the reverse complement.
CTTAAGAAGTTGAAGTATTTCATCTGCTCAGGGCAGAATGCCCAGAGTAAGATAGCATGCAACAATGCCTATCATAAAAATAACTAATACAGTGTCCAAGAACAAAACTCTGATTTTTTTATATTATTAAGTAATACAGACTATTAGAAGACAATATATTCAGAGAAACAAAGATTATCATAGACAGAATCACAGTTGTTTATATTGACCATTTGGTTATGCCAGCAAAGTAATTAGCACTGTTGTCCAGTATTTACTTAAAACTATCCTGATATATGTTAATAGCACAAAAACTATTCCCAACAAAACATTAACACATGTGGACAAACAATTACAAAATGAGCATTTTTTCCCTGGAGATTCCACTTATGTAAATGCCTGAACTCTGTTGTCATATCCCCATGAGCTGAACTCAAGCCCTGTTGCTACAGTTCTGTTTCAGGCACCCAGAAACCAATTCTCATTGTCATTTTAGGATCTCACTTTTCTTTGCCTGCATCTACTGGTCTTAGAGATCCTCTGAGTCCCCTGCCAGATTTGTCAGGCCTGTGAATTACTTGGATGACTAAAACATTTCACATAGCAGTAGAACTTCACACTCAATTAACTAAATTTATTCTTCACCAAGGCTACTTTTTATAGAAGTTATGCCCTAAGAATGTCTGAAAATGTAAAAAAAAGAGTACCAGTATGAAAAAGCTTTACATGTAACTCTAAGTCATTATTTGCAAATAAGAGTACAAATGCCAGCTATGGGAGATTCAACAGTTAATGAAAAGTGGGAATGAATATTTGCTTCCACTTAACTCCAGAGCTCATCTGGTCCACAACACAGGTAAGTGAACCACAGAAAATGCATGGTTTTAAGATTGTCATTCTCTTTTATTCATCTATAGAAAGAATGCCACAATAAATCTGTAATACTGAAGTAATTCTCAGGTAATCTTGAGTTCCTCTAAATTCTGAACTACTTTCCCAAAAGATAATTACATTTACATGCTGAAACTCAAATGCTCTTGAATTGTTTTCCAGCTTTTAGTTTAATTTATCCTTTGACACTGACATTTCCCCTCTTAGTCAGCTGGAAATCAGACACTGAAATCCAGACTGCCTGCACCAGCCTCTCTCAATGGCAAAAAACACTCAATAGGGAACCAGTCATTTTATCAGACCAGGAGCTGTAACACTTAGAGCTCCCAAGGTAGCAGAGGTGAATTGCATTGTAAGAGAAAATCAGGGAATTGCAGCTCTTCAGTCATTTGCAAATTTTGAAGACAAGAAGAAACATCTTTGGAAAGGTAATTTCAGACCAATAGTTACACACACATCTTTCAGAATGTTTCAAAAGGTGGTTTGGGTATTATTTGGTTTGTTATTACTTGTATTTGTTTGGGTTTGTGGTTAATTAATAATACCAATAAGAAAAAAAAAATTCTATTTGTAGGCTCTGAAATTTAGGATCCAAGACATAACCTAAGGGGCAACTTATGATGAACAAAATAATGAAGATATATTTTTTACAGTTATAAATCTGTATAAAACTCATCACGATAAAATAAAAATTAAAAATTCTTGACTTCCCATTTTCATCCCACCATTTCTCTTTTAGAAAACAGATTTTTTAAATGCTTAAATATACTATTGAAAAATTCAATTTTGCTAGGAAGACTATCAAAGTGTTTCATATTTGATATTTTATAAAGCAAATTATTAAGTATTTTTAATGAGTACTATGTATGGAAATTTTTAGTAAAATGCATATACATGGGTAAGAATTCTTGTTTTGGAAAAGAGAACTTTACAGATCTACCTGTAAATTCTAATTTGATTTCTTCAGCTCTGTGGAACATTAGATTGCTTTTACCTCAAATATGGAAACAGCAATTATTTCCTCATGTATAGAGATTCTGGAAACCTGAAAAATGCTGATTTTTTTAAATGACTAAGCTTAAGGTCCATTTATAAATTATAAATAAAAATTTTGATTTATTAATTAATTGATCCTCAAAGCTTAATTGAAATGCATCTAAATGAAAAAGGTCTTATTTTAATAATAAAATGAAGGTCATGATAATTAAGTTTTATATTTGAGGTCAATATAAACATACACTTGAAAGAATATACCTCATATGTAAAGGGAAATGTAATTTTCATAATGTGTCCTTCAGTACAAAATATTTTCCATTTTCATGTGGTTTTCCATTATTACACAAGAAAAAGATAATCTCGTTCCTTATGAAATTATGAAAGTCATCCTGTCTGGTGCTTTCCAGCTCCAATATTACAGTGTCTTTTTCTTTCTCAGCACCACATTAATACCAAAACAAAATCACTCAGGATTTACCAATCCAATAAATGTTTCATTATAGTTCATCTGCATTAAGTGCAGCAGTCAAACCTGCTCAGCTAATATTTTTATTTTAAATTAATGTTTTATGTAAACACTAATAATTGATTTATGAAGCAAATATTCTGAAATGTTATAAAAATAGAGCCTGATAGGCATTAGACCTATTCTTCAAATCCACTGAGCACTGACTCTGCTCCATACTTTGTATGTTTTATCTGAAAAGCAATGAACATCAGAAGACAGATATTACTGTATATTATTCATTGTAATCTACCTATTTAATTACTTTAAATATACAGGTAGGACCCCATTCTCATTTAAACTGAAGAATCATTACACTGGTGTTCTGTGTAAAGGGCCTCTAGAGAAAATGAAGTTCAGGATTTCAATCTACAATACAAAGAGAGCATAGACTAATTTTTCATAGCATGACAAGTCAAAGAAATGGGCCCATCCTTCCTAAAAAGATGGGGCACCACTGTGGAGCTGTTTGTATTTCTTTTTACCTTCTGAATCAGCCGCTCCCACTCCCGACTGCTTCACTGGTTCTTGTCCATTCTGGCTCATCTTCCCTCTGTGAAAAGATATGGTTGCTGTTGTCAATAAACCATAGAAAGATAAGAGCTAAAACAATGATATATCTAAGCTAATGAGGCTTGGTTATTTTAAGAATATTATATTTTTCTCTTTTGAAGGCAGCTGCAATCACATCTTGCTAAGCCTGTACATCTTTACAGAATGGATCCATCAGGTGCTGTCTCCTACCTGCCCCACATCAGTCTGGGGCTACAAATCTCTTCTCACTTTATCTTGTCATAGTCAAAAGTGAAATATATAATAAGCAGTCATAAAAATTGATATTTGTTCTACCATACCATTACTTCAAAGGTAGGGCATACTTGTGGTTGTCATCTTCTTAAATTATTGTTTTACTTTATAGTTTAGATTTAGCATACGAAACAATTCTGAAAACTCAACATTAATCTTAAAGAGAGTGGAATAAATCATGCCCTAGAGTTCACTATTTTTCTGCATTTTATGTAGAAAGAACCTGCATAAGAATCTTAATGTCTATTTTTACCCAATGAAAGTTAGGTAAAATATAAGCTATCTTTAATTATACTTGTTGCAAGCTCGAAGGCATATTTAAAATCACTCTCAAACATTTTTTGCTTCTAGTTTCCTTTTTGCCCTAAGACTCTGACTGCTGTGATAGAGACTATAAGGCATTATCTTCAGTTGCATGTGATTCCTTGGGGGTTAAAGGGTCAGCACTGTTATTTTCTACCTGAGTAGAAAAGTGTCAACCTGTGAGAAGAAAACTTCATGTCTGAAGTTGCCAAAATTTGCAGGGAACTAAAAAATTAGTATAAAATCAGTTTTTCAAGTGATTTTACATTCAGTTTTAACTGAAAGCTATTATTTCCTTCTTCTGTAGATAAAGCTTCATAAATCCTTACAAATATGATACAAGAATTTTTTGTCCCAAGGGTTATATTCATTATACATCATTAAATTGGTTTTCACCTTTGCATTCAAAAGGAATTTTATTTTACAGCCAATGTACTGCTATAAAGTGTTACACAACACAAAAGCATAGAGAACCTGGTCTTTATCAGAGATAAGAACATGAGTAGCTTTCGAGAATATTACAACTGGATAATAGGAGTATTTAAAAAAAAACAAATTAGAAAGACTTTACAAGATATGTTCAGATTTATATAACTGTATATAATCATTAATTTCCCTTGATAGTTATAGCTACTTAATATTGGCAAGTATTCTAATTAGTTACCTCATCAAACAATTCCCATGGTGTCATTATTTAATTAATTTATTTTGGTTCAAGACTAATTGTTGCTATGGTTAAAGCACTTGGACTAAAACAAAGAGTGTAAAACTCAGCATATCCAACAATTTCTATTGATAGACCAGAAACTTAGTCAAAGCAGAGAGCTTACAACCAAAAAAGAATTTAAATGCCAAGATGCTTAAAAATATTTAGCCTTCTTAATACTTCACATCCAAATTGTAAGCTGTGTGCTTATGGATTTGCTGAATTGGTGTACAAGGTCAGAGTCCCTGAAGTCATTATCAAGCCAGTGTGAATGCAAATGATGAGTAGAATTTCAATTATACTTATATTCAGATAAATAAGAATTTTTATACAGAATTTAAAATGGAAACAGTTATCTATTTTAAAGATTCTCTCCATGAATGATCTGATGCTAAACAGTTATTTTGTCATTCATTTTCCTTACAGTGCTATGTAAAGCCCTGGGGAACTAACATGAAAAATGAAGCAGGTCCTGTCTGTAAAAACTTTCTGTGTAATTTTAAATACTCTGTAAGCATATAAATAACTTAGTTTAAAATGTCATAATAATAAAAAAAAAAAAGTGGCCTTACAAAAAATGAGACGTGGATATATTTTATATACTTAGGTATAATTCATGAGAACAATTTTTTATGAGAAAATCTGAAGCTGTGAGTCTTCCTCCTGCTTTTCAGTAGAAGTGGGGCTGATTTCAGGCTTAAGAGACCAATGAGTCTGTCAGCCAAACAGCAAGGAACGGTAGGTACTGTCACATTGCCAGTCAATACACAGTAAGTGATGTTATTTGGACTCAAATTTGGCATGTGTGAACAGAACATTTCTATTGAGAGCTCCATCTTGTGTTATTGTGCACAAAGATTTTATGTATCTTTGCTTTTCTCACTAGGAATGACAGCCCAATATTTTTCTTTTTCTTTTGATCTTGTCAAAGTCCAAGTTTATCTTTTTTTCCCCTTTTAACTTAGAACAACATGAGTGAAAAATCCAATGCAAATCAAACAATTAGCACCCTACAATCTAAGCTCACATAATCCTCCTGGATTCTGAAAGTGAGATTGAAGTCTTAGATTTATCTCTATTTTCCCTTTAGTTACTGACAAGATGTAGACAAATACCATTGTGCTATATTTATTAAATGATAAATAGTCAGAAATATCACAGTTCTAGAGAATTTTCACTTCATTCAAGTTTTTCTAGGAAGCTTATCTCTTTTGTATCTTTTTGTTCACAACTTCAAGGGAAAAGCAAAATTTTTTTGTTCCAGAGAAAATATTGAACAACTATTGCAGACAATGAATCAATATTGACTACCAACTAATATTTTGAGAACAGTCAATCTGTAAATTTTTTTCAGGACAGAATCACTTAGTTAATTAGAACTTCCTTTGTCCTATTAAGGAATATAAATGAAATTCGTAAATGATGGTGCATGCTGACAGAGGAGGTGAAAAAATTCTGGCAAAACTTTTCTCTATGGAGTACTTAACTGGGTAAGAAATTTGTAAAATTAAATCATTTTATAGGATCATTACCCTGACAGTAGCCTGATAATTCCTACAGGGACTCTGTACCAAAAAGCTTTTTCCAGCCAAGAACTGAGAAATTCTTTTGAAACTCCTAAAAACTTGGGAAAAGCTGGGCTGTATCCAGAATATGAATTCCCCTTGCACTAGTAACATCTCTTTACAGAGGGAGGAAAATCTGAAAACTTAACCTAAGCTTTCTCAATCCTACAATAATTGCACTTTTAAAACATAAGCTAAGCCCATCTCTACACACATTCATCAAGGGCTGAGACCAGCACATCTCCTACATGACAGGAAGAAATTCACAAGGTTGAGGCAGAGGTTTGATTGGTTATTAACAATTCAATGCTCAACAAAGCAGAATAAAAGTGTGAACTGTGGGGAAACCCCCCCTTTAGCTGCTCTGCTACTGCATAACTCAAGTCTGCAGAGGAAACTGCATAAGAAGATGAGTGGCACAGTGAAAGTGCTGTAAATTCTGCATGGAGGATACAATACAGGAATGGAAAAACCTTACATTCTGGGGATGGGAAATAGATTATTCTCTCCCGTGGCACTGCTGCTGCCTTCACTGTCCATGCTGTATCCACTGCCAAAGCTACTGGCTGATGAGCCAGTGGAGACAGAGCTTTCTGCAGGTCGGTGATTAGCAGACCTTGCTGTACAGGGCAGGAACATTTGGTTACCAAAAACTTGTAAGACATCAGTAGCACTGACATGAAGAAAAAAAAAAAAAATAATATATCAAAATCACATGCTGCAAACACTTTCCTTTTATATTTTACATTCAAATATTGTTTTGCAGATGAAGTTTGTTTTTATGGAGAATCAGATGCTCTAAACCAAATAATAGTACACCACCATATTTTTTTTTCTCCAGTCATGTTAATAGTTCAAATCAACAGCCTGAAGGAAAAAACAAGACCGGGATAGAATGGTTAACACTGCTTTTCTGATTAAAGTGTCAGAAAACCAGTTTTTCATCCTAAATATTTCATACAATAATCTTGTAAAAATGAAAGCCCCAGTGGGGCTTCCCTCATATTCTTTATGAAATGTTGTTTGCATTAGGTGATTTTGAGGAGAGGAGTTTGCAAAGATGTGTAAGCACAAAACCTATAGTCACAGAGAATATCCCCACCCCTCTTCAGACATAACACAGCTAAGCATTATATTTCTCAACTGCTCCTACCCATCTGGATCTCTCTTACTATGTGCATAGAATTTTAATGAACATAATTTGATGGGAGATGCCTAAATTGAATTTTATACCATTTGGTGTTAGAATACCATATGTTAGTTTTAATTCAGATTGCCTTATTTTGTGTTTTGGACATTACTGCACTACATGAACAAATCATCCAGTATTTTGCATTTTGCAAGTTGAGAAATACAAAGGAAAAAGGACACAGTGACATTACACATAGTAATTAATACAGGAACAATAGAGTAGCTATTCTCATATTGAATAACACAATTGTCTGGGAATATTAATACAGATTTCGGTTGTTGTTTATTTTTTTCTAAATGTCCTCTAGTACATCTGCTATTTTCATGTTTCATCTATTTCAACCTACTGAGCATATATACTGAAGATAGAAAATAATGTTTTGCAAAGTTATTTTTCTATGAAGACTTAATGAGATTTTATGTTATTTTGCTGAACTGTGAAACTCCTTTAAAAGTAGTTAAAAGAAATTCTTCTTTAAAAATAAATTGGACAAGTATCTAACTGGAATTTTAATAAGAGCCAGAGCCCCAACAGTGTCTTACTTTAAACTGGCAATCAATATTTTTTATGTCTGACTAACTGAATAATATTTTTGATGAAGATCGCTGCATGCGGCCTGATGTGGGAACAGGAAACTGAGTGTAAGTCCTCAAACATAATGCAAAAACAGGTGAGTAATTTGAACTATAATGAACAACAAATGAAGCAATTCTCATGTCATCAATCCTTGAACAATCCCAAGGAATTGGGATAAGGAATCCTTATTCTCCGTGGTGATTCTTCACTGGTAAACCAAGTTGTCACATAACTTTTTTATCATTTCAACTCTATTAATCTCCTTTGTTCCACTATTGCCCAGAGCCAGAAGTGGAATCTGTCAGTCTACTTTGTTTTCAGATAAAATTATTCTTTAGCCCTATTCCATGACTTTACACATTGATCACAGGCTGCCTTCTTGGATGTAAATACAAAGGAATAAATTTTAAAACCATGGTGTCATTAGCAGATACTCTCAATATCTCACCTGGAGGAAAGGCACCCATGTTTTTCCAGAGAGAGCCAGGTGGGGTGGCTGTGTGCAGTGGTTGCTCTATCTCTTTCACCTGGTGGTGCTGTGAGGGAATTCCTACACCTGTGGTGTCATGTCAGCAAAATGCTGCTGAGAGGTGCTGGGCAAGAGTGATGTTTCAGAGAGGAGAGGTCAAACTCTCTGTTATAACATATCATTGCCAGTTGCCCTGTATTTAACAGCCTGAATTGTGGCTCTCTCATGCCTGTCCCAAACGGATTTATTTCCTCAGTTCTCATTGTCTTTGCAAGACCTCTGTGTCTCCCAATGTTGTCTGTTTGGAATTCTGAGTGTTCCTTTAGTTTAGGTTGTTTTGTTGGGTTTTTTTTTTTTTTTTGTGCCATGGCATGAGAAATGCCTCAAAGGTGAGTACAAATGGGAGATCAACACGTCTGCAAAACCCATGGAAGCCAAAACAATATTGTGCCAGCACAGAAAATATTCTTCAGTTCTTCCCTTAGGCATGAATTTACTTAGTGTAGCATAAATCTCCACCATAACATATGTGGCCTGAAAGGATCTTTCATATCTAGGATTTGGGGTTTTTTTACTGATTTTGCGGTAAAAACCAGTATTTCTTGTATCTTTACTGGTGGATTTCTAAAACCAGTAAGAACCTAGCATTTAGTTCAATCCAGAAAAGCTTGAATAAAGCCTTTAGAAATGGGTTAGAAGTTTTGCTTAATCTATTTATAATCAACGCATAGCTGTTTCTTCTGAAACAGCTGTACCCTGATTACACATTCAGTATGCTGTATTTTTAGTTTTTCTACTGTTTTCACCAATTTACATAATTTTCCATATTGATGTTTTTTTCCATAAGGTCACTTCACTTGGTGAATGGTTATAATGGATCCAAGTTTAGATTCATGACTGGATTTTGAAAATTCTAAAGTTTAATGTAATTCTTTTTTTTTTGCCCTGTCTGCTCTATGAAAGTAATGAATCACAGTGTCAGTTTGTGACAAGATATGAAATCCACAAATAGATTTACAGCTGGTTTCATGACAAATTCAGAATCTGGATACAGAGATCATCTCATAACTTGTGAGACACCCACATTTTCTACATGTTGGGATTTTTACAGATACATCTACACCTCTAAGTTTCTGCTGGTTATGTACAAAACTTTGGAGTTCGGATGATGTGGCAATGCTTGCTGTTATGCAATATTTTCCCTGAGAGTTAGTATAACTATGGTTATAGTTCTACTCTATGTGGAAAGATAGAACTAGTTCCATGCTCTTATATGTAAGAAACTAGTATGCACACTCATTTGCAGTCTTGTCCTTTCTTTTTGAATACATGCAAACATCATCTTAGAAACTTTAGCAAGAAAGTCAGATTTCATTCTGTTGCTCCTCTAGTCTTACCAGTCTATGTAAGGTCTGTGAAGTCCTGTCAGACCAATTTCTACCTTGCTTGGTTAATTGGGTTCATATCCACATAAAGGATAGACAACTATTGCATTATATTTAGTTTTAATTTTACTTTTAATTATGGTATTAAGGCAGGTTATGAGTTACAGAGCTTCTGCTTACATCTGCCTATGCTAGAAAATTCTTCAGTCCATGGATGTTGACAGCAAAATTCTGGCAGGAGATGCTTTGGTCTGTAGCATTTGAACAGTTTCATATGGATTCACTTCGGTCCAAAGATTAGATATTGTCATCTGGTTTCACACAGGTGCCTGAAGCTACAAGGTGCAGTCTTGCTTTACAGAAATCTACAATGTTTACCTAAATAAGAATGCAGGTGAAGGCACTTTTCATCATTTGAATATTAAGTACCCAGAGTGCTTCATTGCTTCCTTGCCCTTTGATTTTGCAAATTATTCTCTGGCTCTTAAGTGATGCACCCCCCCCCCAACCACCCCAAACCCAACCAACCCAATTAAAACCTTTTAACAACTCTTAGAAAGCCTAAAAAACTTTTAAAATACTTCCCAAAGGCAAGCTTTTTCTGTCAATTGCATATTATTCTTAAAACTTTACATTTTTAGATAAAAGACTCTTCAGGTCCCAGCAGATGAAAGAGACCAAACTTAGCTGAAGGTCATTATGCACCTTCATTTGGCCTCTCTCTGGGAGAAAGGAGATATCCCTTTGCCCCCTCCAGCCCTATTTCTGTAAACTTTTTACACACTTTATCAGGTGCTTGGCAGTTTCTAAGCACTGCAATATCATCATATCTGGGCTGCCCACCCATTTAACTGTGAAGAATAGAACTATGAAATGAAAGTTTAAAACCCTAATATGAGCTGGTTTCTCTGAAATAGGGCACAGATTTTCCTATTATAAAAAGTTATTGTTGTGGTTTGGTTTAATTTTCATCTGTTAATCCTATTTTAGCCAGTAGTTCCCTCGATGAGATGAAATGTTCTCTGCTTGGAATGGGTGTTAATGGGTACATATGTCACATTTAGTGGTTTGAAATGTGGTGTTAATGCTGCCTCTGAGTGATTCTGTTAAACTGCCTGTTTTACAGGCTCTGGCATGAGCAAAATTTCAGGTCAATGATTCTAGTGAATAATATATAAATGAGTTGGAAAAGTTCTCAACTGCTTGCAGTAATTATTTCAGGTTCCAAGAAAGTGGATGATAATTTTATACCTGGTGTAGGACCAGGCTTTTAAAAAAAAATTATAATGGTTAGACTGATGCCTTTTGTACTCTGCATGGTTTACAGGAAGAAGAAAAAAATTCAACAGAATGATGTTTGAACATAATAAATTCAACCCTTATGCCTTTTTGGAAAAGAATTGCTGATTCAATAAAATGGAGGTTGGCACTGACTATCCACTATCCACTCCATCTTTTTACTTCTACTTTTTAAAATTATTATTAGTATGGAAAAAATATGTATTTGCTTATGCTTTGGCTGACGGACCCAGTTAGAAAAAAGACCTTTAGAATCAAGAAAAATGCATAAGTCATGCCTTAGTATGAAGAATATATAGTATTAAAATCAGTAAGAGAGGAAAGCTTGGAAGGCATATGATTTCACTTAATGTTTCAGAAAAGTCTTTTTTCGACAGACAACAGAGAAGATCCTTTGTTAAAACTTAATATAGGGAAGATTGATCATTCACACAAGACCTATAACCAGGAGCTACTAAATCAGTCAGCAGGAAAATGGAAACAATCCAGCACTCTCAGCCACTCCAGCCATTCAACAGTGAATGGATGCTTTTTTAAGACAAGTTGACTTTACAGTTCTGTGCTTCATATGGAGGAACAACAGACTCAACCAGCACTTTCTCCTGGTGAATAAATTTTAGATGTTCCCTTTTCCAGTTTCTGTCTAGAAACAGAATTACACAGTCTAAACACATTGGGAATGATGGTTCTGTTTGTGAACCAGACAGGAGGAGGGAAAAAAGCCTTCAAGTGTGGATTCAGGATTAAGTTTCCCCAATTGCCCTCTAATTACTTGAAAGAAATTGTTCTTTTAACTGTCCAACTTCTGAGAAACTCTGGGTGACAAAAAAGGCTGAAAGCATCACTCTGAGTCTTCCCAAAAAGATGCAAGCCCATGGGAGAAGGTGAAAACACCCATTTGCTCTGTGTAACTTTCTGATGACCAATAGACTGGGCATCTCATTCAGTGTCTTTTGGCAGAAGCTTGGCTGTCCTTCACTCTCAGTAGCCTTGTGTTTCAAGTGCTCCAACCTCAAAGTGCCCCAAAGGCCAGTTTCAAGGGCTCAAAGTGCCCCAAATGCCAATTTTCCTATTTTCATGAAGTGTTTGCTAGCATTAAAAGCAAGAGCTGCTCCAGCTAGTTCTGTTAGGGTAAAACTGTTGTTGGAACTGCTTGTCGCATCTTTTGTGAACTGGCAACAGATTGGGGATGCATAAACAACTGGTGATCAAACACATCCACCTCAGGTCAGCAGAGAAAGTTTATTTTCCTAATGGTCCCTCATACTGAACAGGACTTTAAGCCATGGTGTCACCCATCTCAGCCACAGCTGTATGTTAGACATGGATTTGACCATATACTGAGCAGGGATACTTTGTGAAAGTTCAAGACAACCCTTTACAGAGAAATTTACCATCTGAGATGAGTAACAGAAGAACAACAACACATTTCTTAAACTGTACTGAAGTAATTTCTTTACCCAGGAAAGCAATTTGGATGAAATAACTTTCCATGCACTCCGTAGGGTTAGTCTACCCTACAGAATGTTGAAAAAATACTTTTGAAATAAGAGTTATCAAATGAAGAAGCTGAGCAATTCTCTGAAATTGCATGTCAGTTTAAAATGGTGAAAGAGTAAATAGCAGGAATAACCAAAGCAAAATGGGCCAGCTATTAGATTGGAACAAGGTTGAAAAGACACTCTCTGCTATCTGCAGAGATTGGGGACAAACTGTTCTTGTTTTGATAATGATTCTTGGAAATGGGTTATTTGGAGCAATATGAAGGCCCATTTAACTTGGAAATTAAGAAACTAGTGACATGAGTCACTAAACAGCTTTGGGCTATAAATTATATAAGTGTGAAGGAAATATCCTAAAATAATGTAGGAAATTAAAACATGGCATTGCCTATTAAATGTGTGAAAATGGGTACAGACCAAAAGGGATCCCAAATTAGTAGGTATTTGAAACCACAATCATATCCAATTCAGAAGATTTATGTAACCTAGGAATCAATTTCCTTTCATTCCATTGTTGCTAAAGCCAGCAAATAGAACTTAGTGATAAGGAAAATTATATAAATTTTAATTTCTTGCAGCTAGGTGGCTAGAAATTACACAATTCTGGCTCAGACTTGTATCATGGGTTGTACAGTGATGACAATGTCTTGATGCAAGCACCACATTACATTTCTGTGTAGCTTTAACCTATTATGTTGACATTTAAGTGAGCTTGTGTGCAAGTTGTTGGTTCAAGACAGTTATAAGCAGATGTGCTGCCTTTTGAACTAAAGTGTTTTAAACTGGAATTCTTTGAGATGTTTAAATTGATAGGCTTAATTGGGTACCATTCTGAAAATGCTGATGTGGAGTTTTGAAACTGGAGGTATTCTAGCTAACAATATCATCTCTGAGAGTACGAGAGTACATCTCCCCCCAGCCAGTTAAATCCCTTGACATACAACTGTTTGGAAAAGCTGTTGTCTCATGATGGAAAATGCATAATGTAAAAGATGAAATATTCTCTATGAAATTCTGTGGGGCTCCATTTTCTCCCATCCTCCTCACCCCCAGCTCCCCCACCCCACCATTTTCAGTGACAAAAACATATAATACCAGGTACATGTGTCAGAGGATGTTTTAAGGAAATGTAATTTTAAGTTGATAGAGGTTTGACCTTGAAAAACTCTTTCCATTATTGAAAATTAGACAGAAATTCCTGTAGAATTATAATGCTGGTATTACCTTAAATTAAGAGGGATGCTTGGATCTTTGAAACACATGGCAATTTTTCTAGATCTTTAACATTTGCTACCTAGTTCAGGTGAGTATAGCAGTATTTTTATTGTGGCAAGTTGCTTCCTTTTTTGGTTGGGTTAATGTGAGCCAAATAGAAGAGAAGTTGCCTATGGCTGCCATCAGCAAAAGATATACAAGGAATGGGATATTGACTTGTAGCTTCTTTTTCATGAGTGTCTGTTGGAAAGAATAAAAAATGTATAGGCCTACAATGATGTTGAGACTTAAATTCACTTACTGAGCTATTTACTATTTAAATATTAATTCACTGTTCTTCTGTGCTAGGAAGGTTTGAAATAAATTTCTAGAAATTCTCTTATTTGGTCATAAAGTAATGGGTTTTTTTCACGCTTGGATATTCTAATGTAATAAAGGAATTGATTTTTCATTGCACAATCATTGTCCTTTAGGGGAAAAGCTGGCATCTTTTTCTCTGCAAAGGACAAACCAATCAAGTTTCTACTATGGTGAGGCAGAGGTAGTACACATTTCTGCTTATCACAGATGCTGAAGTTTTTTTTCAGATCTTGTCTTTCTTATTTACTTTATTGAAAGGTATTAAAACTAAAGAATGTTATTAATTCCTTTAAATGTATAAGCTAGGTTTGAAAAGACTTTTTATATAAAATCAGTAAAAATTGTATTCCAAATACACCTACTGTTTCATATGCATGTATCCAGAGAACTGGTGGTGTTCTGAATAATCCTCCAACTTTTCAAGTATCTGAAGAATTCTAAAATAATTTATTTTAAACATAACTGACCTACCAAGAAAATTCCATATAATGAGAAGATTCTTTTGTGGGATAAATTAGTGACTGAAAAGGTGATGGACTGATTCACACTGTTTCCAAAACTGACTCATCTGGTGGATAAACTCTTAATACACAAATTTATGTTGAAGGGAATGAGCTTAATTTTAAGTGAATATGTAATTGGGAATGATTCATATATTGCACAAAACCTAAATCAAATTAACTCCACCCATCCTCTGACTTGGATCCCTTGCAACTTCTGCCTTCAAAGAGTTGGCTCTGAAATGTTATTGCTCCTCTCTGAGGGATGTGATTGGAAATTGTAGCATGCAGTTGGTTTCTTTGTAGATCACACTCTTATCTCTCATGGGCAATGACAAAATTATACTTCAGGGTTTATTTTTAATTAACTGCTGTAGCTGACTGTTGGATTTTACAAAGGTTCTCAGCAAAACCTAATGTTTTTGTTGCATCTTTACCTTAATTTTAAAGCAGATTGACTTAAATACATTTTTTACTCTGTAAAAGGAATACAGAAACAATTCAATTCAAAAAAAAACTGATGAAAGACTTGTTTTTACAAAATATGCTATTTATGCTATAGGTTCTGATCTTGTTTGATTTCCTTGTTATTTCTCAACAGACACACAATTGATAACTGACAAAATAGACCCAATAGAAAGGGTCCTAGGAATCAGAACTAGAGAAGGAATTATCTGAGACATTGTCAGAATGACAGGATCCTTGTCTTGCTTGGTTTGTTGTTTTTTCTAGAGCCAGATCAATTCAAGAGAAAAAATGGAGCTATTGAGAGGCAAGATCAAAGGAGGACACTCTTTCTGAGGATTATCTTAGGCAAAAAGGACTTCACACACAGAATCATTTCCAGCACCTTTGTGTACTTAGCCTGAAAAAATCCAAATAATTCTTCTAAAAGGTGCTGTTATTTAATAAATACACAGAGAAATAGCTGTGGCAAAAAAATAATAATAATTTTGTGTATTATCTGTAATGGCTTCCTTAGTAAAGGGCTTTGAGACATAGTAACAAAAATTTACTAACTTGCCAAGATGACTGTTCAGTCATTAAAACCAGTTCCTAACATGTCCTTTTGCAGCTACAAATAACGTAGGGTATAATGGAAGTGAGTGCCATAAACATGCATCATCCCTTTTTGAGAATGGACCTGGAAACTGACAATGCCCTGATAGTCATAGTTCACAATGAAGGGGAAATCTCTCCTTTATTTATCATCTCTTCGTCCCACAAAGAAGTCCATAAGTTGGAAGCTGTTTTGAGTATCTTTGGTGCTTTTTCCATTAGAGGTTATAGGCTCATCTCATTTTGCTATCATAGTCCACAAAACTGCTGTGAAATCATCTTGCTTTTCATTCCTGCTAAAAGCCATGAGAGTCATTAACCTCAAAATGGTAACTAGTGGCCCACCTCATATG
Source organism: Ammospiza nelsoni (assembly GCF_027579445.1). Classification (NCBI taxonomy): domain Eukaryota; kingdom Metazoa; phylum Chordata; class Aves; order Passeriformes; family Passerellidae; genus Ammospiza; species Ammospiza nelsoni. The sequence goes on along the minus strand of NC_080637.1, from coordinate 9,991,205 downwards.
AATAAATTTGGACAAACTATCTTTGGAACAATAAAGAAAAGCCAAAACATCCCACAGGTCTGAAACCAGACTTGTAAACATTGTGGAGGTGACCAAGGATTGTGTTTTATTTGTCAGAAGTAAAAAGACAGAAGTACTACATGTCTTCATAACAATTTTAACCTTTTTTATATATTATTGTGGACTCTTATAATTATAATGTGGACTCATTATTTATAATGGGGACTCTTATTCCCATAACTCTTTATGATGTTTCCAATATTGCTGAGCCAAGTACATATCAGTATATATTCTTTTTTAAATTTTAAAAATAAAGAAGATAGAATAACAGTTTGTTGGCATAGGCATTTGAAGCCAACAGACTCACTATTTCTTTATTAAAGTATATCTGAACTTTATATATTCAATCTTATATCACAAGCAAAATGTTTTGCATTACCTATCTATGTGAAAAGGCATCACCACAGGGCTATGAGTCAGTGATAACACTCGACAGACACAACACCTCAAAAGATCATAAGTCATTTAGATTTGAACGGTCTACCCCCCAGGAGTGGCAGGCAGCTTTCAGACATGATGCTGAGCTTGTACCACAGCATTCCCTGGTTCTGCCTGAGCTGAGCGTCCAGATTTGAGCCATAGAGTAATACAGCGGGTGGGTGTGTGTTTGTGTGTAAATACCTGGATTTATGGAAGAATTCTAAAGGCTCTCCTAAGAGAAAAACGTTCATTTCTAAATATGCTTAAAAAGGCCTGTTACTTTTGCCCTGTTTATTTGTTGTTTTAACATCACAGTAGTTGTCTGAATGACTTGTTGCCCTTAGAATATATTGTCTGAAGTACCATTTCCTCCTTCTCTCCTGCACCCCTCAGCCAGTTTATATTGCCCAATGTGTGCAACGGTGTTGACAGAAAAACCTTCAATGCATCTTGAGAGCTTAGGAAGGGATTACAGCACAAAAGAACATCTGGGAATTCAGTCAGTACATTTATTTGGATTATCCCTCAGATTCCATGGAAATAAACAAGATGCACCAGAAGTCAAAAGAACAGTGGCAATTTGAACTGATTGAGATTCTGGCTCTTTATTTGTGATGAGGGAATAAATTGATGATATGTGGTATTACAGGTGCCTACAAGTAGAAAATAATTTTTAAAGATGCTGATACGAAAATTATCAAGAAATTGAGCTATACATGGATCAAAACTCCTTTCCTTTCCACTGGTGGTTTGAAAAATTATCTATGCTAACGACTGTTGATATGACAATTGTGTTGGAAGAGGAAACAGGAATTGTTATTGTCCCAATTACATTTTTAGAAACAAAAATGTGCAGTTAGGTTTTTGTCACAGTACAAGAAATGTCCAATCATGCTTAAGCAGACCAGCTTGGATGCATGCTTTTTATTAGGCAACAACATGAGCAAAGCTATACTACTTTTCAACAGAATTCAAAGTACTCCAGTGGAATGGAAGTGCACACATTTGTTGTTTCATAATGTTTCTTAGCACAGTTATTCATGATGGATTTATGCGCTGATAGGTGGAAAAATCAAGCAGAGTTCTTGATTCATGTTAACATTTACAGCACTTAATGGAGGGATAAAATAAATAATTAAATATCGCAATGAATTAGTCGACATGGCAAGAAGTATTTGGGATGTAGTTGGTTTCTTAACCATGTCTTTCTGCTCACCTCCTTCAGGCTTGACTGGTCCATCAGACATCACTTTCCTGAGGGCTAGTTGGCTTTGGTCTTTGTTGTCATTGGCTGGTGGAGGCAGATTGTCAGACTGAGTTCTTTGAATAGGGAGGACTCCTGCTATGCTGTGTCTGTGCTGCTTCCTGGCATGATTAGACTGACCGCTTTTGTGTGCTGCTGTGGCAGTGTGGGTGAAATGGAAACCCAGAGTATGTATCCTCAGATGGAACCAGCTTAAATGTTATTCATGCAAACAGAAGTGGGTTTTTTTTTTTTCTGTATTTAAGTAAGTAGTGTTTTCAAACACCAAAGAGACACCACATGCACAGCATTAAAGAGTATCAAAACTGGCTGTTTCTGTATTAATGACAGTGAAGACAAGGGAAATAATTTTCCCCCAGTTTTGCATTATACCATGGTGAGTTTATGGCATATCAACAAATCCTAAAGACAAACACAATGACTTCACAGTCAGAGAGATTTAATTTGCCATCAACTAAACCCTCAGCTAGCAATCAGATGATACTGGTCTGAAGTATACTCTGGAGAGTAATCTTTTTGAATGGAATAGTTTTAATTTATTTTAACCTATTTGAAGTCATCAGATGAAATCTACCTTGACCCTTAATCAATCCACGGTAAAAATCTACTTAAAAAATTGAACTCTGACACCTGACTTAGCTCTCAACTCCCTTTGAGTTTGCTAACTCGACAACATTGTTGAAATCTGGTATTGTTACTGTCTCTGTTATTCTGTGTTTAATGGTTTTGCAATTATTGTGTTTAATGTTTTTATTGTATTTCTGTTCTGCTCATCACTAACACAGTCCTATCTGAGATATAAAGAAAGTTGCCTTATATTTCCTTTCAAAAAAAAAAATAAAATAGATATTTACAGTCATGTTTCAAAAATAGAAATCTCAGCCATGTAGTTAAAAAAAAGTTTCTTTAACTTCAAATCTTCTTTTGTGTGTATAGTACTATCCTTCATGCTTGCTACTTATAGATACATCCTGTTATTAATGTGGTCTCAGTCTTGTATGCAATTTGAAGAGCTGGCAGTTGCATCTCTGCAGATTTTGATTATTTCATTGGTAGGTATTTAGTGACACCAAAACACAGTGGACTTCTCTGTGTCATGCACAACCATGGAACATCATGGACCATGAGTGAAGGGACTGATGGAGAAACAGCCAGTTTCACTGCAGTCTTTATAAAATAAACAGATAACTAAATAAACAAAAGACTTCTAAATACAAGAGTATATTGTAATTATATGTATTCACACACAGGCACACAAAGAAAGACATTGAACAGAGTGAGCACAGTGTGTCAAGAACAGAAAAAATAAAAAAGGAAAAACAGCCGAAAAAGGAAGGACAGCAGGGAAAAAGGCAACAGATGAACATTAAGCTGCCATGCTGAGGAATTTATTTGCGTCTTTTACTTGGTTGAAGGCGGAGCTGCTGCACAGCTGCTTCAGCAGCGGCGATGGCGGCCCCAGCGTCTTCCAGGTGCGTTTGGGTGACGCTGGTTTTGCTTTGGCTGCGGGAGGGACCGTGAGAGCGGAGGTGGCCTTCGGAAGAAGACTTGGAGCTCCCTGGGCTGCTGTGGGATTTCTCAATGGTGGGCACCTGCATGTCTACCAGGGAAACGAAGAAGCACAACTCTTGCATTTATTAAAAACAGACATTTTCATTCTCTTCCTCATGACTGGTCTCTCTAGCTGAATTCCAAAACAAGGAATAAAGGTTAAGCTGTGCCTTTCCATTTAAAGCATCAGGATATATCACAATTAGGAAACTCTTACAAAGCATTATTTTCTACTTCCCCACTGTTACCTGGCCCAGAGAATAATTAATTTAGTATTAGTTTGTTTATCACCTGTGAATTAGACCACCTGTGCTGGTTCAAACTGGAATGATGGAGTGGTGTTTTCCACTTTCTCTTCTGTAGTATGTTGAGGCTAAGCAGCATCACCTACACCAGCACCAAAAACTTAGCAAATACAAGTCATTTTGTCCTGAATAATGCCATCAGGACAATCACAGCCTAACTTACAATATCTTCTATACTTACCTCTAATTCAGACAGACATCTTATATAGACACCAGTCCCTGGCAAAATGTTAAACAGAGAAATAGAGAGGAGATGGAGCAGAGTCTTGTCCCCCTGGGGCACTCATTTGGATTGTAGATGGAGTGTTTTTTGCTTTGATAGGACACATAATGTGTTTTAAGAGAGCACCTGTCCACTGACTACTTAGTATAAAAAGAAGAGAGATAAATTTCTTGAACCAGGAGACACTGAGATCAATTCTGCTTTTGTAAACATTAACATATTTCTACTGTATCAGCTCCACTGATTTCCAATACAACTGAGATGTGCTACAATCCATTATCACTGACTGGAAATGCATATGCATTATTGTAGCATAATTGTTGTTCTATAAAATATTAACGTGGCATTTTCAGAAAAAAAAATCCGTAGAATATTTAAGGAACATGACAAATAGAAAGCTAAATATGTATTTAGTTTGCCCCAGCCTATCAAGAAAATCAAAAGGGCACAGAATCTATAGCAGATGTGCAAAGCACATCCAGAGTAGTAGTAGAGTCTGTATGCTGCTGTTTTAAGGACATAATTGCTCAGTAAGCTGGCTGACAAGATTGAGACAAATTAAACTTTGTCTCCAACTAATTAATCACAGAGATAAATGCATTTTAAATAAAAATTTATACAAACTTCATACCAGTATCTTTATTTTTCTATTAGAACTTACACATAGCAAAGGTTTACACATCATCTGGGAAAACATTTCGTATCAGGTGCACCAAGTCATTCCTACCCTTGGAGGGGTCCGGGAAGATTCCATGACTTCTGCTCTTGATGACAGATGGTTTTGGAGATTGCTGGCTACTCTTTTCAGAATGAGATTTCCCATGATCTATGTTTTCACTCTGTTCTTTAAGAGGATACCACCGAGGAGTGTTGTCAAGCTGAGAGATGCTGGATAACTCAATCAATACCTACAAATAAATCAAAGTATGATATATGGCCTGTACCTGACCTATTCATGATTGCACACATCAGGAGAGACGAGCTCAGAAGTTGCAGTCAGGTGTAAGAGTGAAGGGTGTAAGGCTTTGTGCTGACAGATTCAGGACTCCCTGGGCATGCTGTGACCCCAAACCCAGATTCAGTAGCATACTGATGTGCCTGAACCAATGTCTCCTCACCAGGACCTCAGTCAAGACTGTGAGCTGAGTCCCTTGGCTGTGGCATAAGGACACAAAGATAAATGGGCAGTTCAGAGGGCAGCTTGTGAGCACTAGCTTGACAGCTACAGTAAAAAGACATTAAAAAGACATCCAGCCATTCTGCCTCTGTAGAGACATTTTCTAATAGGAGAAGCAAGCACTATAATTTCCTGCCTTTTAGCAGTGCTTTTAAGGGGGGGAAATAGTTGCATATTTGCTTTTATTGAGGTCTTCAATAATATGAGGCTCATGCTTCTTGAGTCTTTAAAAAATCCACATATGCAGAAGTAGCAACAAAAAGAAAAAAACAGGGTTACTCTTGCACTTCACTAAAATAATAGAATTCAGCTGACCATTCAGGCATCCAAACATTACTGAGGGAAAAAACAGGAGGTGCAATAGTAATGTGGGAATGAAACAAATAAACTGGCTAAAAAAAGCTGCAAACATTGTAGACAAAATCTGCTCTAAGCCGCCTTCATTGTTAGCAGGACTTTGGTGAAATTTCTTAAAAAAAAAAAAAAGAGCATTGGACCAAGAAGACCCTTACTCTCTTAATAAGCTTGCAGTTGAGAGGGCCCAAGGGATGTAAAGTACTGAAATTCATCACAGAATCTTGAAGGAAGGAAGGTCAAAGATAGATTTGCAACTGGCTCTAAAGTGAGAGGGTTAAAACTAATGCCAGGTAGGGAAGTTCTAAAACTGCTAGACAAACAAAGTGTGCAATTACCCCAGGGAACAATGTTTTTGTCACATTATTACAAGACCCAGAATTAAAGAAAACCTCTTCAAGTACAGGGATGGGGAAGTCTCCTAACAACTAGATGGTTTCTAGGTTAAAACCTTTTGACTTTTCTTTTTTCCTTTCAGTTTTATCGCTTGACTATGATCTGGCTTGGTCTTTCTGGTTAGATCTATAATTAATCTTAACAGATGAATATTTAGCATGCTCCCTGTTATGGTTTTAAGTCAAGTTTTAAAAATTACTTGGAAGAGAGCATGGCTGAGGATTTTTGCCAAAGGGCAGTGCAGGCTGGGGGCTCTGTTTGTAGGAGGAGAGGCTTTCCTTTTTTTCTGTTTCACTTTCCATGGATATGGACCTTGATGTGCCACATCTGATGTTATGGGGCAGGATTCCTCTGGACATCCTGATGCCAAGATACACTGGATAGTATTTTCTGTTCCTTTTTCCCTTAAATAACTGCTTTCACAATTTAGAAATAATAATTAAAAAAAAATTCTAGAGGTTGAAGAAGATTTGAAGGGGAGAGGTTTAAATCTTTATGTAGAAGCAGTTGCAGGAGCATCCCTTTTCTAAATGTCATAACAAAAACAAGGATGTAAATATTCAGTAAAGCCCTGCATTTGGAAAAACATGCTGAACTCAACAAGAATATGGACACAGGATGCAGGAAATAAGTAATCATGTAGCAGCTTCCTATACATTTATTTTAGTAATTGTTCAAATAGTGACACTGATTGCTCAGTTTGGTAGTTACAAAAGGGGAACTGAAGCTGAACTCTGTGACTTTTTTGCAGAATTCAAATGTAGAATTAGCCCAGATAATCTCAGTTACTCTGCACAAGAGATTGATTTTCCTGGGCTTCTGTTTTTAATAATAATCTTTATTTGTAATTACATCTTTAATTATTTTTATTTCATATTTATTGCTGGTAATTCTGTATTATATGTGCATATGCTTGTTTATTTGTTTTTTAAAGAGAAAACCTTTTTCCCATGAGCACTCATCTTATTTATTATTAATTATAAGATTATATTTTGCCTTCATTCATACATTCATACCAATGATATTACTTTTTCAGAATGTTAAAAAATGAGACTGATCAGCGAGACTAAATTGGTCTAATATACTTGAAGATACTTGTGCATGTGTTAAAATATGGTTTGATGGCAGAATTTAACCTTTAATCATTTACAAAGACTAATACCTCCTCAACCTTCCTATGTTATGGTAAAATCAAGTCAGGCAGCTTTCAGTCATAAAAAGAATTTCCCCTGGAGTCACTTTGAATGTTTTTGCTATCTCGCACTCAAAAAAAGTATTAATTTTCAGCAAATTAACAGTTTGTTGGGTCCTAAATTAGCTTGCCCCCAGTTAATCAAGATGAAAGGGATTTATCTTTCATGTCTAAATTAAAGAAATCATGACCATTTGTTAAGAAGACAACAGTAAAACTGGGATGTAAAAAACAGTTTTACTTAACACGTGTACCATACCTTGAAAGAGAACATCTCCACATAACAGCCTGCAGTTATTACTAGTAGAGAGGAAGAAATAAGGTACTCACTTCACCGAGGAAGTCATTTGAAGAAAATCTATCATAATCCCACACAGTCACTTCCAGCGTTTTCTTTTTCAGCTGCAATTCAAGGAAAAGGATAATTAAATTCATAAACTTCAGATCAAGTCTTTCTGGTGGTTTCTACAGATTATTTCCTCTTTCCTCCTTACCATGAAAATATCTTATCCTTTTTCATAGGATAAGGTATTTTCATGGTAATTTTCACCATTTCATCAGCCTTGTTCTGAGAAAAATAATTTGGCACTATTATTTGTTATCAATCCAGATGGGCTTGGCCCTATTTTAGGAATTCCCACAAGTTGTTTTGGGCAGAATTTATGTCCACTACAAGAGTCAAACTGATTCTTAAGGCCCCATTTTTTGTTCCTTCAGCTTTTCTCATCACCAGATCTGTCTGAACGCAGACATCTGCCTGAAGTGCATTTGAGTGTGAATTTCAAATGTATGATATCAAACACCCTATTTACATAACCTCATCTGTGAAGAGCAGGCTTTAATGCCTGCAGAATTCAGTGTAGTCAGTGAGATTCTGCAAGTGATCCAGGCATGCACAGTAGTTGTACTGTTGGGTATTGATGGCAGCTGTCAAAACCCATTATCTGCAGATCTTGTTCGGCATGGTAGCTGTGCCAAGCACTCTTCTGTAGGGCACAGTAAGAAACAAGTGATCTTTATATGACAAGAGACAACAAGACAGAGAAACTGTTGACCAAAGCAGCTGACCTTATTGTAAGGACTGACCTGAGAATTTTTCCAGGGGTCTCTGAGGACATGTAGGGGCAGGATTGATTACTGATTTTGTGTGCTAGGACAAAAGGCTATTAGGTGGCTGCAAAGGCAGTAATAAATTCATGTGGCTTGAAAGAAAATCCTGCCGGTTGTAGGGTGTCTGCAAAGCCAGGCTGAGAAGTTACAAATGAAGAATGGAAGCGTTAGTGAGGAAAAGAGGACTCTTCACATACTTGAATTAAAGAATTCAGATGAATTCTTATGTGATAGTTGAGGTTATCATCCTCACAGAAGCATCCTGTCACTCACTGCTCTGTTAATTGGCTGCTGGTCACAGAGGGACAGCAAAGGATCAAGCCATTGCTCAAAATGATAACCTATGCCAGTCTTTGTACATATTGCATATACTTGCAATGAAAGCACTCTTGGCTATTTACAGAACCACGGAATATTCTGAGTTTAGAATGACTCACAAGGATCATTGAGTGCAACTCTGAAGTGGATGGTCTGTACACCCAGAATTGAACCCACAACATTGGTGTTATTACAATCATCAATTTCCCCCCATTGCCCCTTGTCTTCATCCAGAATAAAACAGTTCCTAGCAACCTGCAATTGCCTTTAAGTGATAATTTAATCTCATCATTATGTATTCAGAATATCATCTGCTCCCAGCCAACTTTGGAAAAATGCACAACTATGCAAAGGCAATGTCTATGAAAAGAAAATTTAAATTAGCATATCCTGGGAAACCCACACAAAGGGGAATTAAACTATTTCTAGCATCAACAATGTACTTTTTAAGCACACAACAGCACGACTTGATACCTAAGATTTAAAAAAAAAATATTTGAGAGCAATTCTTTTATTTTCCTGTTTTATTCCTACATAATTAAGCAATATTCTTCTTAAGCATTCGTTTAAGAAATATCCTGCAAGAATGAACAAAAAGATTATTTTTTGAAAATTTATTATCTATTATTTCTAAAGCTGATTTCCTTGACTGAATAAAATACCTTTTCTTTGCTGTTCCAAAACAGTATTGAAACTGCAACATGAAAAATAACCTGAAAAAGTGAGCTGAGCACCCATTGGTCCATGATGCTTTTGGCTTCCTGGATGATACAATTTTCTGCCAGGTACTATATTAAGTATATGTATTTTTACCATTTAAAAGAGATAGCACAAATACTTTTCAGAAATATATTGTCACACTTGTTGCTATTTTGAGAGATTTCTTCTTGATGACTGTGCAAGGACAGAGAGAAAAATGTATAGTTGCAGGAAATGGGGAAAAAACCCCTAAGGTTTGAAGAATTTTTGGCAGAAAGGGGAAAAAAGACAAGATTTTCAAGTGACTGGAGCCATGCTTTGCTAGCTTCTTTGCAATAATGTGATAATAAAATTGTGATGAAAACTTACAGTACTCTATACTTTTCAAAATCTATTTTAAGCCTTTTAGTTTAATAAAGCTTTTATAAAATATTATGACAATGAAAAACCATGGAGAGACCTTTGTGAGGCAGAGTGCATGAAAGGAGTTTCAAAGCAGAGGCAAATTTGCTTCTCTGAAGATTTAACTGTGTGCCACCATGGTGGCAAAGGGCACTAAATGGCTGCTGGTTTTAAAAGCAGCCATTTCACCATCCCAGTTCTGCCTTACTGCATAAGGGCTCTGCCTTTCATAAATCAGTTTTAGGATGTGAATCCTGAAGTTCTGATGCTCATCAGGAATATGACAGACAGCAATACTGAACCCTCTATCTGTCTGACCATGGCTTTCTGCAATGGGCAATGCACCAACAGGAAAATGAGTGCCACAAAAAAGAAGGAACACAGTTTCCACATATTGAGAATGTCATCTGAGCCCCAAACATACTCTGAAAAAAAAGTGCTACCAAACAATTTCAGTCTTAGCATTGTGGAAAAAAAAAAAAAAAAACAAAAACAGCAATAAAATAAACTAAATAGAAATCCACCTAGAAGCACACTACTGCATGTGAACTCCAGTTAGCTTTAGGCTGAATAGGGACAGCCATATTTTAAAGAAAATGAAGGAATTGGCAGAAACAGCCAATGTGAAAAATATGTCTCTTTTGGAAGGCATAACCAACCCCACAGGTACAGAAGGACTTGTTCCTCATTGCAACTGTCTGGATGTTATGGATAGTGTCTGCCTGTGTAGCTAAATATGCACTAATTAAAATATTCAACACATATTTCTTGACAATTTCATACTAGGATTTGCCTTAGGAAAGAAATAATTTCAATGCCGCTAGTTCTTTCCTCTATGTTAAAAGCATACTACTATATTTACTTCAGAAATAATACAAAATACTGTAATTTCAGTCAGGATGTTTGATGAGTAGAAATTAATGTATTAGCTAATCCCTTACAGTTATTTTTCTTACATTCATATTTAACATTTTATTGTTCTCTGTATTTATGTACTTTGGTACATGGGAGTACAGAAAGGCTTTTTATAGGTCACTTAGGAACTTACTTTCTTTTGTCCTATATATTAAGTAAGATTTAAATACCAATACCTTACTGATTCATAAAAAAGATTTCCTTACTTTTGGAAATAAGACATAAGCTTCCACATCACTCAAAGATTTTGAAAATATTACTCTTTCTAAATATATTACCTTCAAATACAGACATAAGTGACAGCAAAACTATTTGCTTTGTGGAATTATTTCATATAAGTAAATGCTTTTATTTGCTTTCTGGCAAGTAAGAAGTTGAGGCAAAGAAAGTCACAGCTTACAGCGTGGTCATACAGTATACCAATCGGGTCACCAGCAACAGAACTTACATCTTTTATCATCTTCTCCTTAAATCATTCTAATGCTTTCTTTCTTGCTCTGAGTAGGTATTGGACTTGAGTTAGCAATTACTGCACAACATTTGTAATATTGTACTCAGCCTTCCTCTCAAATTTTAATTATTTCTACTTTATTCCTTAACAAAACCCTTAAATTACTAAATATTCACAGTTTATTTTTTCTGCAACTGTCAAAGCAAAATTTGCTATCTTTGTGATAAAAGTAATCATTCTGACCTTGAACAAGTCTGTTTCCTTTCAAAGAGTGATCCGTTTCCCATAATTATTTTCACTTTAATTTCAACTATTTTATGAAAGAGAAAGGGAAAATAAAAAATTGTACAACCAGCTAAAGTCTAGACAGTGACGTTAAAAGAACTATATTAGGAAATATTTAATAATGCTTATTTGCTGTCTGCAAGCAATGCTTGCTTTGATGGAGAGAAAAAAGCATGGGGGAAAGGAAATATTTCTTTGAAGAAATGCTGTTTATAAAAATTCATGAATTTATGTTTGAATGTGACTGTTAACTCTGTGTTTTACTTGTTTGGTGAACAGAACTCTCATTCTCAGTCTAATGCAATTATTGGCTTGTATTTCTATTTCTATCTGTAACTATTTTGAAATACAGATTTGTGAGCGTTATGAGTGCAAATGATGGTCTCTTACGTGGTGAGAGTTCTTCAGATTGTAGAGGACACTCATCATCAGCATTGAAGTATTTGTGATTTAGAAATGTGCTTCACTGTAGGTTCTCTAAGGCAGGGCATGGAATTTTGTAGGAGAAAAGTCTCACACACTGGTGTCATAGCATGGTTTGTCTACTTAGCAGTAAATACATGTCATGGAAAGGTATGGAAGGAAACAGTGTTCTCTGCACACAGTTCTGTGTGACAAGATGCTTGAATATAAAAGACATGTGGTTCTAAAATGAAGTTTGCACATTTAAAAACATAAACACCACATAAAAGTCTCAGAGGAAGGCAAAAGAAGGGGATTTGCAAATAGAAAGCGAAAATGCAAAGTATTCAACATGCAAGCTAAAGGCATATTTAATCAAATAATGGTCTGAAAACTGACATTAAAGATACAAGATTTTTTCTTGTCATAAAAATTAGTGTCTGGGAAATCCTACATTAATATCATTATCTATTTGCAAAGCACCAAACAGCCCCTGAATTTACAATACTCCATCACTCTTAATAACAGGTCTGTGAAATGTCACAGCAGAACCCCCAAGCAAATTAAGAAAACCCAAGAATCTTTCCTAAGTGAAAAGCTGAGTTCGGAAATATTGTAAAGACTTACCAAACCCTTTTGCCAATTGAAGAAAACTTAGGGTTTATATTGCAGCCAGGAAAACATCAGTGTGGTTTAATTGTCAAATAGCTACCATTTATAAAAGCCTGCATGAAGCAGTAAGAAAATCTCATAAACCACTACCTACAACAGGACACCTCTGAAGCAAATCTGAGCTACTGCTACTAAATCTACATGTGTAGATTACATGAGCAGCAAGGCAATTCCCTCTTTGGGAAGGGTTTTGTTCCATGCAAAAATGAGTGTTTTAATCTATATTCCTCTCACTGGACAAGAAGAAAGAAATCCCAAATTCTAAATTGGGAAGATTGTATTGAGGTCTTGGGGCTGTGGTGGAGAAGAATATTAAGAGCATTGGGAAATCTATTCACTCAAGAGCCTGTTTATTCTGGGCTTTTTTACAAGTACTGAAAGATGAAATGGCAGTGTAAAGTGAAGTTGAAAGTATCAAGAACAAAACAGAAAGAAAGGCAGAAATATTCAGGACTGCATTAAAATCCAGTACTCTATAAAACATACTTCATAATTCTAAAAAAAATGAACTGATCATTATTTTGCCAATTATATCTTTTTTCAAATTGGTTAAAAGTCCTTTATGAGAAGAGATGGAGGAGTAGAGCACTCAATTGCTTCACACTGCTTCAGAAGCACAGCTGGAGTTAGGAAGACACCAAGAAACAGAGAGACTCTGCAGACATCCTTCCCAGATGTGAGTTAAATCTTTCTATGACAAGGAAATCAAATATCTTCTAATTTTTTTCATGTGATTAATGGAATTAGTGATAAATCTAAAAATGCATATCTACATTTTATACATATTTTTAAAATAAAAATGGTAGACACTGTGGTTTGTGTTAGCTTGCATGGCTGTTGGAACAAAGAGTGACTATGATTTCTGCATCTACTTCAGAAACGTATGTCTTAATTTATTACCTTATTAATGTATTCCATTATCATTTAAATTTATTTATTTAATTTCTCACATCTGTACTTATGAGTGTAATCCCTACAAATTGCCATGTTAATGAGCAGAAGGGCAAGAAAATAGGATTTCCATAGGACGCTCTATAAGAGGCAAGGGAAGAATCTCAAATTCTAAATCTGGTAAGATTTTACAGGGTTTCAGAGAATTGCCAGTAGCACTGCTCCCTTCACAGTGAGCACTGCAGACCATGCAGACAATAAAGCAGCAAATAGCACAGAAGAGCAGCACCAGTCACGCACCTGCTCCACGGAGATATTTTTGTAAATGACTGTCTGATTCCACTCAGGATTCAGGCTTTTCTGTATGTACTTGGTTCTCCGCTTGTACTCAGCGCTGCGTTTGAACAAAGGAACGAAACATTACATTAGTGATCTTTTGTTTCTTTCAGCTCTAATACAGAAGAAACCCAAAACACCCATAAACCAAAAACCAGAAAAAGAAAAGAGCTGTATCTTTTGTTTCTGCAGCAATTCAGGGTTACGAGAGGACAATGAGAGCCTTTGGGATGTTTTCTTTGGTATGCTTTTATGAGATGGTCTTTTAAAACATCTCCTGACTCTTCAGCAGGCTTGCTCTGCCTTAAACCATTTCAAGATAAAGCATCACTCAGCACATACACATAGGACTTTGTCCTCTCATTGTAGGTATTGGGCTCTGATTCTAAATTGAGGTGATAATGCATTGATTTCTTTTCCACGACCATCCCATTAGCACTTTTAAAGTAGCACAAATTCATTATATTTATAGATTGCAATCTCTAATTACAGGAATCCCATCTCACAAACAAATTTAATGAATTCCATAAAGTAACTAATATCCTGTTAATGATTGAAGAACTAATTTCTTATTGATCATGTTCTCTGCCTATACCTCTAGCTGTACTGGAAAGAAACACAAAAGTGCATCAGGATCACTTTTTTTCTTATGTCAATAGCCAAGAACAAAGGTTTGGCTGCATAATCTGTTTTAAAAATAATTCACTAATGCTTTATATTGTACTTTACATTTCCTGAGTGTTGAGAAAGCAATACACTAATCTTAAAGAGAATATGGATTCATCTAGCTCTGTGAGCTTTGATGTTAGATTTGCTTTCATTACAATTTTAGTTTAACATAAATTTTAATGGAAAACTAAAAAACTTGGGTAGGAGAACATAAGAATCTTTTAATACTTTGAAAAACCCACAAGATTTAAGGAAAATAAACTCTTTCTGTATATACCTGCTACCTCTATTACTAAACAAAATGTTCTCAGTTTTCCAGCACTAAGACAAAATGGCACAACATAACTTGTATATGTCATATTAGACTCTTTTATGGCTCCCCTACAATAACTTTTGTTAGTGTACTATTCTCACTTCTGATTTAACTGTTGTGGTTCACACTGTGGCATGGTCCTAGACCTAATGAACTAATTCCTTTCATATGAGATTAACTGAGAAGGATCACTCAGGAACACATTTAATCAGCCAGTCACTAATGATGCACCATAGCTGGTACCAGGTTGGAACAGTTCTGATTTATGGTTATATGAAAGATACATGTGCATTACTGGCACACATATGTTGATGTGGGGACTTCAGCACCAGCAGTTTCACTCTATAAACTCAATTCTGCTGTGCAGTGATCCCATCTAATTAATCTAGTTTGCAGGGTGGCTTTATTCTCCAAAATGAGGTGGCTCCATCCAAGCTGCCCGCTAGCCTGATATCTTGAAGTGAAAGGGATTTGCAGCTATTTTTCCTCTCACTTTTTTCTCTAGTCATTCTATGTATTTCCACATATTTTCTTGGACATCTTGCTATCCACTGTCTTTCGGTTTATTGAAAAATGTGAAAGGTTTTGGGACTGGTTAAACAAAGTGTCTGTTCACTTCTGCTTACAAGAAGAAAGCAGCAGCTCTCCAGAGGTCAGGGAGTTCTATCAGCCACAGCATGGCATGGCAAGGGTGATTTAAATCTAGGGGGGGCAAAAGCATATGAAAATGAAACTCACACAAAGCTATTTCTTTGCATATCTTGGTAAGAAAGCTGAAATACAGAATCTGAATCCATTTAGAAATGAGATTTCAATGGTAAAAAGTATTAAGTATTGCAGTTAAAATTCTAAAGCGCCTCAGTAGCTTTCTTTTCCCACTCTCTGGTATGAGAAAAGCATCCCCTGCCTAGAACATCCTGTTGAGATGTCCCATGACCTACTGGTTTCAGGGAACTGATTTACTTTCATTTCTTGAAGAAAGTGGGAAAGAATCCTTTGCGCACTCAGCCAAGAAAATGACACCGACATTCCCTTTCCTTTCTTGGATCTCCTTTTGCAACAGTAGGACTTCATCACCTTCTCAAAGTTTCTGATTCTTTTTTGAAGTGTGTGAGAAGGTGATTCATGCAGTGTTGAGTTCCAGAGCTTGCAAAAGATGAAATTGCTGTTAGCATGGCAGCTCTGAAATATTTCCAGTGAAGTCCATGGAATATTTGGATCTGTAAAGGGTGAGCTGAGCCCACGCCCATGTAGTCTATGGTCTGTGTCTATTGCAGAGGGAGGCAGGAGACCCTGACCTCCTCCAGGGAGGTGCAGAACCAGGCTAAGCTGGATGGAGATGGGCTTTTCTAGGCTTCTGAAGGGAAGGATGTGGCAAACATATTAAGTTCATACCCCTGATGCACCTTCCCCACAACAATTAACAGAGCAACAATTACCAGATTAATAGATGAAGATGCGTTTATAAAATGCATTCATTAAACCAGTCACTGGTATGTCACTGATTGTGAAATAATTTGCATTTGAAATTCAAAGAGTATTTCTGTGTGAAAAGATACAAATAGCATACCTGAATTATAATTTATTAACATATAATAAAATTTATTAAGTATGATGAAAAAAGTGTAATAGAATAACCATGTTAAAAAGTGTAATAGAATACACATATGAAATGTGTAATTTTAACATATTAATTGAATAATTTCAGTAATTTAAAAAGAGACAGATGATAGAAATCTGTTTATTGAAATTATTCTGCTCACTTTTTTAGTCAGGGTATTACTTTTAAACAAATTTAAAATCAGGGTTGGAATATTTATGTTCTTAGCCTGGGCTGATATAAGAATATCTTGAGAATTGAGTTTTGCCTTATGTTTCCAGGACAAACAAAGCACTCCTAATTTCAATGATTATTTTTTTAGTTTGTTTACCACAAATAACCACTTATGTGGTCAAGCAGATTTAATTATCCATCTGGGCAATTATCTAGAATTATACCTGGCTTTAATATCTATACACTGTGCAAGACAAATAGAGAAAAATATTCAGTTTCTTTACCAAAAAGAACCTGTTTCTCTTGGCTCTTGGCAGTAACACCGTTTAAAATCTGCATACAGGTTCACAGTTAATTATTTTTCAAATTGCAGTGACTGAGAATGAAGTTTTAGATATCTCTGAACTAAATTCTTTTGGACTTCAAAAGACATTTTGCTTCTTGTCAGAGTTTGGTCTCAGAATAACACTGCACGAAGGAGCTTTAACTACTTGTTTCCAGTTCCTGAAATGACCTAATTAGTAAATGAAAACCAAAACCATACCACAGTTTCATGCCATCAGAACTCACGAGAACTCTGTAGTTCAGTGCACAGGCTCACTGTCTCATTCATGCATACAGAAAATGAAAGAATAAAGTTGGAAGATAGTAGACTCTACCTGGCGTTTTGGACAACCATGACTTGTCTGCACATCCAGAATTTACAGAGTTAGGAACACAGAGGAAGCAGCGTAAGAGAAAGTGAGAACAGAGATGGAAGAAAACATGAATAATGGGTAGTTTCTAGTATCAGAATCAAAGAAAATAGAGGTATTAGGAAGAATAAAAAGTCTAGCATGGATTTAACTACAAATTAAAGTTTTTGAGTAGCAACCCAAGTTCCTACTTTCCAAAAAAAGTCAGGGACTTTTAAGAAGCTCTTAATTTTCATTATTCCCTAAAGGCCTAAGTTACATGCAAAACTAAAACAGTGGAATGCTTTAAAACGATAAACCCAAACAAAACTAATATCCAATTCTTCATAACTTGGCAACAAGTTTAAACTGATATGTCATAGGATGAACGTGCCTTAGTTCAGTGTCTTATTTCCATATCAGTGAATGTACCTGCAAAATTCCCACTAAGAGTGATTTGACAAACATTTTATGAGACCCTGAGGTTCATTTAAAAACTTCTCAAGCTTTAGCACATCTTCCCCTTACATTCAGTAATAGTTTTTGGCCCAGTGCTACTGAACAATATTGAATGCTGCATAGCTGGAATTAGCAAGCCACAAAAGGAAATGTTTGGCTTTATTTGTACCACTCCTGCATATGGGTGCTTGCCCATGTGCCACATGGTGAGCTGTGACCTGAGCATCCACTTTTCTGTTAGTCTGAGTAGAACAGAAGTACAGATTTTTATTTGCATTGCTCTATCCTTAAGAGTCTTTTAGTATGAGCATTATTACACAAGCAGGGGAGTTTCCACAAATCTGTCTTTTCAATATAGAGTCTGATACATCAGCTTCTTTTATATATATCCATTGTGTCACTGAAGTCAGCAGCAATATTATAACCATGCACTCTTTGCATTCTCCATATACATATGACATTCTGTAAGATTAGGGCAAAAGAATAATTATAATACTGCTGATGCAGAAACATATATTTTAAAAGAACTAATAATGAGCTATTTGTAATTACAGAGTCAAAAAAAATTAATGAACTGTGAAAAAGTGACTAGTGACTTGTATAGTATTAAATAAAAAATTATCAGTATTTCTAAAACCATATCTTCACTCTTTACAAAAAAAAGCTCCATAAAATACTGATGGAGAAATTTATTTTATGACAAGTATTTCTTGGCTTTTTTATTATACTGCAACCATAAATCTATCTCAGGTACTTTAATTTTGCTTTTTTGCAAATCAATTCTAAATTCAGATTGTTTTGAGATGAAGCAACCATTCCATGCTAGATTTAACATGCAGCTTGCTGTATTACAGGAAGTATTGTGTCTACTTAGTACATTTTCATTGAGACTGTTGTTATTTTAAATATTTTTACATGTATTTAAATTTTTTAAAGGAAACACAACAAGAACCACAAACATATACCTACAGGAATAATCATAATTTTCCTAAGGTCATTAGCAAAATATGTATATTCTCCTGGGAATAGGATCTGACTCTGTATTAAAAATCCACCACTTTTGCTGGTGTTGAACCTGGATTTTCTATAGCAATAACTCTTAGTTTTGTTTCTTAATGCCACATAGCAAACCTAAACTGAAAGAAAATTCAAGTTAAAATTTGTCCTACACTTACCCTCTCCCTGGAAGAAGATAAACTTTAACAAAGGGGTCTGAGTAGCCATTGTTGTCTCTGGGAGCAAGGTTTCTTGCCTGAAGGATGTGGATGATAAGGTTGCCAAGGTGTTTGTCATAGTTGATTTGAAGCTATTGAATGCATTAAAACACAGTAGGGTTATTTGTTACTTTTAGTTTCTGAGTGATTCAATATCTCCTAAACCCTTTGAATGAAATGAGTTTTAGACCTCTATGTTCCCTCCAAATAAACACATTCCAGAAGTTTCAGTCTCTCTCTCCTGACTAGAATGAGATGCTAGATCATCATATTGGACCTTGAAAACAAAGGGAAACACCCATATTCCAACCAGGAAAAAGCAAAGGAAATTTGAGCCCTTGATATTATTCTGAGCAATAGCCCAATTTATTTAGTGTTAATTACACACATCCTATCTACCTGGAGGCCAAGTCTGACAAGGATGTTATAATACTATGGAAAGAATCTTGGTACTAATATAAAAGAGAGAGGTTAATCAAAGGGGAAAAATCCCCCAGAAATCTATAGGAAGTTAGGCTTCAGTTGTTTCTGCTGTTCTCTTTTTGAGTGTTTTAAAAGGCTAAAGTAAAATTACATAATTTACATAGCATAACCATAAACTTGGTAGGGCATGGAAAGACACTGCAGTACAAGAACCCCAGAGCAATTCTTGCTTCAATGGAAACAGACTGGAAATTTCTAAGGAAAAACCACAATAAGTGGCCAAAGATTAAGGATAAGAATGAATTTAACTATACTTTTAGTCCCTTTGGGAGCAGCAGCATTTTCCATTCTACTGGTTTTATTTCATAATCCAACATTAAAGACGGGTGCAAAAATCAAGCACTGACTTACATTAGTGACATCAGAGAAAGGGATTGGAATTGAATAAGAAATAAGGGATTGGAGTTGAATAAGAAATAAGTTATGGAGATATTTTTGTGCAAGCTTATTTCAAAGAAAAACACAGCCAGTATCAACAACTATCTACACAGCAAAAACTACACATTTACCTGTATTTCTCCAGTGATTGGATGGGAAGCAGACTTTGTAGTGTCGGTGGGCTGCCAGATTAAAAATAAATAGATTTTCAAAGTTAACTTTTTTAACAGATGGGGCTTATACTGCTGCATTGCCACAAATTTTTTAAAAAACTGTCTCCAGTTGTCATAGTCAAAACTAATGGTTATAAATTTCAACAGCACTTAAAGTCCAGCCCAGCCCAGCCATTTTGATCAGCTTTTATGCAGGTACAGAATCAAACAACTCTAACACCAAATATTTACAGTCTGAGCAGACAAGGAGACATGGGGAGAAAAAACCACATAGCATTAACCCTGCCTAACATGAATGCTGCCAAGGGAAAGAAAGGACCATACCACATAAACACAGCAATATATTTCTGTCAATGTGAGAAAGGCAGAGAGAGGCAAAAGTTACTCTAATTAAAACTGAGTTTAGTCAAAGTGGGTAAAAAGAGTGAAAATGGTACTAAAACTAAGTGATGTATATTAAGTGGATTACACAATTGCAAGTCACCTCATAAAATGTCTTTTACTTTATTCTGTGTTTTCTGATAGTCAATTCAGCTACAACACTTTAAATTCCTCACCATACTTTCTGTGACAGGAAATTTAAATTTTCTGTCCTTGCTTTCCTCTCTCCATTATCATTAAACTTGTCTAAGTTTTTGACAAAAAGCAATAGCATCCTGAATATTTCTCTCTGCCATTTTTTCCCCTCCTGTTTGTTTGTGGAAAATAATATCACCACTGGATTAGAATCCTGAACTCACAAAAATATGCTGTTCTGCTCAATGTTGGTGGCCTCTAGACACTCTGGAGCAACCTCTAATCTGCAAGCCATCAGTCAAGCAAGAAAGCTCTGTTTCAGTAGTAGGATTTGAATATTTTTGTGTTCTTCCTTGGTTGGTGCAGCAGAAAACAAATGGTGCAAACAAGGACAAACGTACTGCTCTCAGGAGACTGCTCTTGAAGCTGTCACATCCTGTTCCTCCAGATGTGAGCAGCTGCCTGGACATTATGCCATGTAATTTGTATTTCTATCATTTTCTAGAAGAGTAAAAACCACCTGTCTCTTTTGTGCTGCCAAACACTCCAAGAAAACCCTTCAAGGCTCTTTTAAGATGTTGGAAATCAACTGCTTTAAATTAGGCCAATGAAGTTAAGGTGATGCACTGGCCTTTTCAGGTTTGTGTTGAAGAAACATTCTCTCAATCAGTCAGATTGAGAACTAACCAGAAATATCCCAGCTAAACACTAACACAATGAAAACACAGGAGAAAACTAGCCCAAATCTGCCTCTTATATGGATATATTCACAGTCTTGTTGCCTTATGCACAAAATTTACCAGAAAAACAAACAAACAAACAAAAAACAAAACAAAAAAAACCTCCAAAAACTAAATCAAACTTGATTTGTCTGTAAATGCATTTGCATCCAAGAAATAATTCTCATGAAAAATTTTATAATCAGCTTCTCTTAGTACCTTACAAAGCTTTTAAAATGTTTTACTCATCCAACGGCTAAAATAAGTCAGCAGTATTCTATAAAATGTTCTGAATCTGAAATTAGATTTTAGATTGATAGCAATATACTCCGAAAATTTGTTAGGTCCTTGACAAGACTATTCAGAGAGTGAATTTCACTGATTTTGCCAAAGACAGGGAGCTACCTGAGCATCATGCAATCTTTCAAAGTAGGGCATAAATGGCTTATATTTCTCATACTTTACCTCTGCAAATGGATTTTATTATACTTAATAGTTCTGACCTCAGGCTGTACTAGCACTGACAATACTGACACTACCAAAAATAACATGGAGCTAGCTGTGCTGTGGCTACAAAATCACTGTCAAATAGTCTAAATGCTCTCATTTTTAATAAGTTGGAACAGCAAGAATAATGATTTTGTTCTCTCTGAATGTCATGTAATATGGAATGTATGAGTATGGATAATGTAGGAGGAGTTCATAGAGAAGGGAAGGGGCATGATGAATTTGTATTGAGACTTCCAAAGGTGGTTAAGCTGTAGTTTGTAAAGTGGATTCTGTAAAAATAAATGTGCACTTTTATGTTTCTGTACCATTGTTGAATCACTGTATCATTTACAATATTGTGATTCAATACATAAAACATTCTATTTTCTCTGATGTCAGCAGACCTAAAACTGATAATGAAGAATTACCCAAATATTTAAAAAAAACATGAATAATTTAGGCTGAAACAAACCTCTCAAGGCCATCTGGTCTAACCCCCAGCTCAGAGCAGGGCCAGCTTTGAAGCTGGTTCTGCATTGAGAGGCAGAGATGCAAATAAGGATCTCTCTTTATCATGGCCTCAGTGAGGATTAATTTGTAAAGAGGGAAAGTATTTCAGAGTTGAATTTCAAAGGATCTGAGGATTTAGGGGAAAAAAAGAATCCATTCTTCATATTAAATGTTTCTATAGGTCATTTTTATCCTGGATGGCATCTTCACCATAGAATGATCATGCATTTACACTACAAAATAAATATGTCTGCACAAGATATTGTCAGCTCAAGGGTTCCAAGGGTTAAATCTCTCCTGTCATGGTTAATCACTTTCTATCTAATTACTGGTGATACTCCCACATGCACTCACACACATCCTGTGTAAAATATGGTACTTTGTCATGCCATCACACCTGCTCAAGGAGGTTGTATGACCATGACATGAAACTGATTAATGCAAGGCTTTGATGCACTATGCACTATCACCTTCTCTAGCAACAATAAATATGAGAAAACTGGCACTGCAAAATATGGCAGAGACCACAACAACATTTCTAGAGTGTTTATTCTATACAAAAATCCTCTTAAAAGTACTTGCTAAAAATAAAAACAGCTGCAAAAACAAGATCTAGGCAGTTTGGATATTTAGTCTGTCATGATACTTTGGCAGGGCTGCGCACAGCCTGCCTAGAAATGCTGTCAGCCCAAGGCAAAGAGCAGTTCCAGAAAGGATGAGCTTTCTCTTCTAACAGAGCTCAACACCATTATAAACTTGGCCTGAAGTCAGTGAACAGAAACTATACAAGTCAACAAGAGCTATGCTTGTTATGAAAGAAATGCCCCTGACCATGATTTTCACAAAAGAGCAAAGAATGTTTTAGATATTTACCTGACTAGTTCTGACTTTTGCATCTCCTACATAAAGGCATTAGTTCTAATATTTTTTTGTCTCATCTTTATAAGCCTAGAGCTGAATTTTCATAAAAGAATCCTAAATCCTCTGTGAAGCAGGAAATTAAATTTATGCATCTAACTTTAGGTGACCTGCTACAGTGCCAAAGCTGGGAACCCAGTCTCCTCAAGCAGACAGAATGGGACACCTCTCCAGGATATACTGCACAGCAAGGGCTTATGGATCTCCATAAAAATATGAATTTAGGAGTGTGATTCATCCCACCAAATGTGAGATCTACATTTCAGTGAAGATGGTGGCATGTGCACTAAGAACTCTGCTCTCTGCATGCAGTGCCTGCACTGGGATGGCAGATTTCACCCAGGAACAGTGGGAACTGTACTTCAGAAACTTATTATTCAGTGGCAAAAACCATGCATATGTAAATGTATACAATATCCAGAGTATTCTGTAGTGAATCTAATTATTGACCTAAGGACAAGCAATTCTGCCACATCCCTGAAGTTAGATCCCTTAAATATTGGCATATGGATGTAACTTCTGCATCACACACCTGAATTGGTTTGTAGAAAGTCTATGGGTGTTATGGCAAGACAGAATTACTATACAAACCAAGCTGATCAATAAATATCTTCCCAGTTTGTACTAAATTGTTGGATGAAAAAGATTTTTATTTTTGTGTTTCCTCTCACATGAAAGTTATGTTGGCATATGGAAGAACTGTCTGAAATGAGCAGACACCAGCTGCTGGTTTGTGCAGTACCTAACTCACCTGTCCGAATCACAGACATAATTTCAACAGCACAAAAATAAAAATACTATAATTACCTACTATAATGCAGTAGGAACCTGACAGTCCCAAAAATGAATAAAGGTGCAGAGTAAAAAAAGTTTAGAAAGCACTTTGCAATGTGAAGCACTGTAAGTGTGTCAGAAGCTGGATATTCAGGATAGCAATTAGCAGTCTTGCAAACTCCTTAAGCAAGTGCAGTCTTCAAAGAACTGAGTTTCACTTCAGGTCTTGACTTTTTTGACACAAAATGCAAAAATTTGACAGATGACTTATGATCTACTTTTCAGTTTTAACTGTGAAAAAATGCTACGAAATTCCCGCTCTTCCCTTTTTAGGTGTGAAGATGCACAAGGACTTCAGCTGAGGAATGGACAGGATATGGCAAAGAAAATGAGAAATTATGCTTGGCAAGTTCACAGGAATTAGCTAATGACAAGACACATTTTAATGGTAAATTTTGTTTTCAATCTTTCCCTGGCTTTCAGAGGCATTGCTATGACATCAATATTGCTATGATTATTCATAGCTTGTGGCACTTTAAGCGGTAGTTTAGTACAGAGAGGAAAAATTATAGTCCCAGCAATATCAGCTTCTTCAGTGGAAATAGTACCTCACCACCATGCAGGATGCACTTAAAAAGCAAGAGCAACAAAGGCTGTAAAGGGCGGTTTAAAAGTTTAAAAACAGTAATACAAGGTTATTTGTTTTTTCTTTTTTAAGAGGGACAAATCTCTTGGATAAATCATGTAATCTTTCATTATGTCCAGGTTCAATATCTGAACAGTGATATTAATTGTTTCCAGGAAATGAGTTTCCCAAGATGTGCTGGGATTTCTTGCTACCCTAAAGGAGGTAAAGAGGCAGTTTATTCCTGTGATCAAAATGTTCTTGCTCTAAAACTTGTAAATTTCTTACCTTGCTGCTGTGCCGCTTTTTGCTCACTGAGGGAGAGCCGGGCTGACCAGGGCTGGGAACAGCACTGGAGGTGGCAGAAGTGGTTCCAGAGTGGGCATGAGATCCCTTTTCCACTCCTGAAGCAGCAACCAGAGGCGACTGCTGTAGAGAAACCTTTTGGAGCTCTGCAGCCAGCTGCTTGGGATCGACCCCCGGGGACTTCGCTTTATCTACTGCATTGAAGAAAGAGAGCCCTGTATTGATAACAGCCAGCACATCCAGATCCATCTTGTCATGCTACAGAGACAACAAAACAATCCTGACAAGTTTTCGTGTCATCTGCCTGTGCACTTTGAACATGCAAAAGGCATCCTATGAAAAATAGATATCTCTCCCACAGCATCAACATCCCAATTCCAATCTTTGTGTGTTAGTGCTACTTATTAGTGCTCTTTACCTTAAAAGCTTTCTGAGGAGGTACTTCTAGGTGAAGAAAAACAAGCCTTGCTGATAATTTTGAGTCAAACTGGAGCAAATTACAGTTTTAAAGAATAGACTGTGCTATCACTCATTGTTTGAAACTGGTCCATTTTCACTAAGTATCTGAATTTTCTTGTAAAAGTTTAAATCTCCTTTTAACTTTTTTAAAATCATCCTGGACAGAACATTGAACAGAACAGCTCCTGAGATAATTTACACAAAAATATAGAGAAAAAAAGCCTCAAAACTTTACTACCACAAATTATTCACAGAAGAAAAAATGTAAACAAATGAAGGCTGAAAGCCCTGATTCATCTTTCCTACATTACTCACACCTTTGTGAGGCATCTGTAGTAGGAGTCTGATTGCCCTCCCTGATGACCAGGAATGAGTGGGAGGAATTTGCCCTTTGGAGATAGCAATTTCTATCTAACACAGAAATGAAGTCAAGTAAGTTTCATATCTGCTAGACTGAAGAGAGTTAAAAGGATGCTAGGAACAGCTGGGTCCCCAGGTTCTCAGAAGCAGGAGAGGTTTAAAACAAAACTTCAGCTTTATCATGCCTGCTTGGCTAATTCATTTTTCTCTCAGAGAAAATAGAGATTGCTCCCTCCTAAAGCACAAAAACTCTGCCAAGCCTCAGAGGTAATGGCAATAACTCTACAGAGTTGTTCCAACTTAGAAACCACTATAAGATTGCAAGACTAGGAGGAAACATGCCTGCAAGAATGGAAAAATTTTCCTTTACTTCTGTTCCTTCTCATTTTGAGTTTTCTTCATTAACAAAAAAGCTGGTTAATTCTAGTTTTTGTTCTTTCCAAAAGTGATTTCAATGCTTTTTGGTGTTTTTTTAAAAAAATGTGGGTAAATCTGCTTCAAAGCTCTGTCATACTTAGTCTTTCAGTTACTATCAATAACATCAATTTTCAACTAAAGGTAATTTGATAGTAAGTATATTAATAGCTAGGTAATTTTACATTTTTAGAAAATTGAGGACTCAATCCAGGTAATTTAGGTTCTGGTTGATAAAAGAGCAGCCACAAAACCACAGAACCCAGAGTAAACCCATGGAATGGTGAGAGAAGCAATCTTAATCTGCACTGAGCTTGCTGAGGGGGTGCATTACCACTAAAATTGTGGATGTTGATTCGAAGTTAGCTTAGATATGACTGATACAACGACTGAAGCCTGCAGTTGTGGCATTGATTGAACAGCAGGAAATCCCCCCCAAAAGCACTGCCATCATAGAACTCACAAGACACTGAGTACTTGCTATTGCATCCCTCTATCCAGTAAATATTGGGTTTCTGTCACTTATAGCAGGCCACAACCTTTTATTAATTTAACAGGTATTTTCATTGAGGCCTTTTCTGACATTGACAATTCTACAGATCTATGAACATAGGCCTTAGGACCTGTGTGTTTTCTGGACTTGCTGCAGTTTGCTGGGAGCTTTGTTTTGGCCTCTCTGGCTGCAGTTGTCTAATGACCAGATGGCTACAACCTAAATTTGTCTGAGTTACACCTCACCTTGTACAGTGGCGTGGTATAGTGCCTATTCTTCATTATTTGCTATAGAAAGGCACAGATGTAATTGCACTGTGCAGACTGAAGTATTTATGACTCCAGATTAATAATGCAGTTTATTATTAAACAGGAGCAGAGGCCTGGGGTGGCAGCAGAAGGTTTGGACACAGGGTGGCAGATGAGGCCATGGGGACAACAGCAACTCCCTGGCCAGGTACTGACACAGGTGCAAACCCAGGGGTTTTGGGCAAAGTAAACTTTAGGGGCAGCAGAAGGAAAAAGGACAACAACACATCACATGTAAACCTCACAGCATTCAGCACCCCCGGGTTCTTTTCCTCTGGGCAGCTTTCCAGCCTCTCTGCCCCAACCTCTAGGGCTGCCTGGGGTTGTTGTGACCCAGGTGCAGGACCTGACATTTTCTCTTGATGAATCCCATGCAATTTGCCTTGGCTCATCAGTCCAGCCTGCCCAGATTCCTCTGCAGGGCCTTCCTAGCCTCCAGCAGATCAACACCCCTGCCCAAACTGGGGGTGTCTGCAAATTTGTTGCGCGGGCACTGCATCCCCTGGTCTTGCCTTTTTATATAAGGCATGGTTGCCTTTCTACCCATGGAAATATTTGGGATGTAACACCAGAGCTTACAATACTAACATACTAGCTTATATCACATGCAATTTTCAGCTGCTAACCACCAATATCAGACCAACAATACCAAAGCAACTTCTTGTCTCTCACCTGCCCTCACTGGCTCGTGCAGCTCCAGGTGCTGGGGATTCTCAGAGTCCGAGAGCATGTTCAGGTCCCTAAAGAAAGCAAGTGGAAGCCTGAGACAAAAGAAACTCTTTCCTCATACCCTCATTACTGTATTAAGTAGGTAAATGAATAGTGGTTCATGACAGAAAGCAGCTCCCAAGCATGGTCCCTCCTTAGCTGATATATATTTGCAATGCTGTTAAAGAGCTGAGAAGAAAAGCTTCTTTTAAGGTGAAATCTTTAATGGATTTAATGCAAGTGTATGCATTTCTCATGATGCTTAAATGATTTTCATCTAAAGGATACAGATTTCACTAGTAGTCCAGTTACTACTAAAATACCTTCTTTTTCTAACATCAGTAAATTCAGTGAACTGTATGTTTGTCATGAGAGGAGATTGTGACCTGACAATGGAGTTATCATTGTTTATAAAAGCATAATTACTAGCATCTGATTCAGTTTATCTCTCCTTCTGACTTTAAGAGAAAAACAGAATAAAAGGGTCTCCCACAGTCACAGTGAATTCTTGCTTATTATTACATTGATGTTTTGTGCTAACAAAGGTTCCACCTTAACAACTGTAAATTAAAATTAAAAAAAGTTTAAAAAAAACAAAAGCCATGATAAGCCAAAAAGAAATGGAAACAGAAAGATGGGGAAAAACTCACAGTCTTACACATATTTCTGCTTCCCCACTCTGCTGAATTATAATGCTCTGAACCTCTTCATAAGTTTTCCCAGTCAAGGGGATGCCATTCCACTCCAGCACCTGCATTCCTAAGAAGACAAAGCAGCAAGAGGTCAAGGGCTCAGATTTTGACAAAGGCATCAGTTAGATCCTTCTTGCCTTGCTTTGACAAGACAATTTCATGTGGCATTCAGTGAATGTTGCTCAAATGGCACCAGACATTAACATTTTCACTTCACACAGATTAGATTGCTGAATGTTATTGTCCCTTCAGCTATAACTTACCTGCTAAAACAAGAAAGGAGATTAATTCTCTCTGTTTCAAAGTTTGCATGCACTCTCCATAGTCTGGGTTGCATGATATTGAAAAATTTTTCCAATATCACAACCATGCACACCTACCAGCATGGCAAGAAAGCAAAACACTCTATATACCTTCCTGGCCAGCCATGGTCTTGGAAGATAACTGTTTTCTACAGTGACAAATTGCTGCTGAGCAGCTGAGCCTCAAAATGGAATAATTTGTGAATGTGATTAGATAATTCAAATATATTTCCTTTACTTTGTCACTTACAAAAATACAAAAAAGAGAAGGCTGTTAGATTAACTATTTTTAATGAAAAACATGTGCCTCCACATTTCAAACACCAGCCTGGCAGTATTCAGGTTTAAATTTTTCTTCTGTACCTTTTCTCATTAAAAATGGACCAAACAGATGAACGTACTTCATTGTGGAAGATATAGACAGAACTATATTAATCAGGCTGAACAATACTGAATACTGATCTGATCTGCTGTGTCTTCCAAGTGTCCCAGGACTGAGTCAGGAGACTCAATATGGTTCAATGTATCTGTACAAGGAACTTTTTGCAGAGTACTTGCACAGTATTTTACTCAGTATTTGCAGAGTCAATCCCCCTATAAATCATGTGAGGTATATTCTGATAAGAAAATTTTTGGTTAAGGTGAAATGTTTACACAAAGCAACCCCTAAATTCGTATCTGGGTCTTACAACTGAGGTCCTGAGAACAGGGTTCAAATTTTGAATTAATTAGTCATAAGAACTCCAAACAGATGTACAACTGTCAAAATCCAAGCCTCTGGCTCTAGTGGGAAAAAAATTGCTTAATGGGACAAGATAATGAATTATTAATAGTCCACTAAAAGCAATGCACTGCAAAACATCTGAAAACCACATCACCCACACAGCAAAGAAAACCACAAACACTTAGCTTGCTACCACTTACACAGATAAAACCAAGTCTTCACCTGGGTCATATTTTAATCTCAAAGTCCTGTGCTGTTGCATATAACAAATGGGAAAAATAATGAAGTGAAATGTGGTGATAAACTCATATAAAAGCATGCTGCAAAATAAAATATAATGAAAAAATGTAATGGAATAAATCAGACTGAATTATTTGACAATGAAAGAATATGAGAAATAAATATACACATTTGTATTCCAAAATTTTCCACTGGATTCCTTGAATTAGGAGTTGAAATATCAGAATTGCTCATAACTGTTGTCAGCCAGAATTTATCATTTTGTTTGTAGAAGTTTACAGAAAAACAAACTTTGCAGAACGACTAAAAAGCAATGCTCAGAAGGCAGTAAAGCCAGCTGCCTAATGTCAAAATAGATTTGACTTTTCCTAAAATTTAGCCCCTTTCATTTACCAGCCATGATTCAAAAACATGATCTTGCTTTTGCTTGTTAAAGCAGATTTGATTTTAAACTCAGTTCCTCTGGAATAAAGCAACAGTAATTATGAACAAATTCATTTCCCCCTGATTTTCAGTCATACAAATATAACAGCATGAGCAGGGTCTTTAGGCTCCTAGAAAGGAAGGAACTGAAGTTATTTTTGTCTTTTTTCTTTTTAATGTATGCCCTCATAATGCTATCATGGCATAGGATGTAATGTATGACATTATGAACCTCATGATTAAGAAAAGCAAAAGCCCCATTTCCATGTAGTGGCAAGGAACAAGAACAAAGGTTGAAAGATTTAGGTATTTGAGAGAGCAGCTAACATCCTTTAATTACCAAAAAAAAAAAAAAAAAAAAAAAAAAAGCTTTTCCAACAAAATACTGTGAGTTACTTTATGAGTTACTTGAGCTACTATTAACAACTCACTGTTGGGAGAGCTTAGCTGAGTGCAACTGCAGTGCCAGGATTTGGGAACCAAGTCTGATTTCCACTGGTGAGAGTTTCAACAGTGTGTGGAGCTGTGCCACCGTCACTCACTGGTCAGAAGGGCCACACACCCACACACAAAGCAACAAACTGAAAGGAAATTGAATTTCAGCAGCCTCAGCTAACACACAGATCCATTTAGGTTGTCAGCTCAGGGGTATTTTCTTTTTATTGTGTGCCTTGTGGATCCATGAGTGTTTAAAGCAAGCAACTTAAACATGACTGAACTGATCAGACCGATAGCCCTTGGGTCTAAGAAAAAAAAATGTAGGTGAGAAGTTGATTTCTCTTTTCTCAGCATGTAAGTGCTATACACATTTTGTTAAAAAAAGGTAACATTACAAAGAAGACTTTAGAAGCAGTGCAAGTCTAATTAACAAAAAGAGATAAAAAGTATTGAGAAGTTACAAGAGACTTGGGATAATTTTTTTTTCCTAAAACCAATCACATTCTGTCACTAGTCATTGGTAGTCAGGAAATGATAGTCAAATTTCCAAAAGTTTGTATGCTTCAGGTCATCAGTACAGTAGGTAAGAAATAAAAAAAAAAAAAGGAAGATGAGAAAAACCTGCATTGCTCCATGGAAACTCTGCTGACTGAGGAAGTACTGGTAATTGCCCTGATAATCAAATATATTATTTCTTCTAGCATTTTTCTTTCTTTCATTATTATTTTACTGGGTGAGCAACAACTTAATTTTAGCAATATCAGCTCCCACGCTCTCAATAAATATATCTTTCACTCCATCACCCGGGTGATAAATCTGTACTGTTTAACTGAATGTGGTTGTAGATATAACATTCCTATTGATAAAACAGCATAAAACAAATTATAAAATATGCAGATAGAATAGGTCTCTGTATTACAGTTTCTGTCAACTGGAAGGCACAATATTTTTCTCAGTTTTCACTCATATTACATGATTTCTAATATTTTCTCTCCTAAGACTCATCTTTCAGACAGAAGCTAGCAACATGATTAAAGTTGAAATGGAAAGGAATCTGAAAATCATCCAAGGGTTTGATTACTCTAAACACAAGTCTTGACATAGTTGATTCAAATACAGAAATATTAAACTGAACCACGGAACATCTCTTGAATTTTGTTCCCCTTTGTAACATAATGTAAACTATTATAAAGCTAATCTCAGTCACTTTTAATGCACTGTTATACTTCAGCTTCCCTTATTCAGTATACCCAAGGCACTCAAGAAGTGGAAAAACTGTTGTTTGCTGTGTCCCTAAGAGTTTGTAATTATTTCCAACTCTACTTGTGTATAAAACCTATTAGTTTTCCATTCATTTTAAAGTCTCAGAGCTGCTGTCCTACTGGAATTTAAAAATATCTAAATATTACAATCTCAGAATACAGCCTCTGATTTTTGTTGCACCATAGTTATACCCACAGATTGCTGGGGTTCATTCTCTGCTTCTTCATAGTCTGCATTGTTTATTCATATACATAATAAACATGTCACTTTGAATTGCATTTTTCACTGACCTAATGCTCATGAAGGAAAATTAAATTGGACTCCATAGATTAGCAATTTCAATCAGTAAAATAAAAATCAGTGAATATTAGTATTTTTCTATACCAAGTAAAAATTGAAATTCAGAAACATTACTTTGAAATCCCAGAAAGTGCTATAAAAGTTAAATGTGCACTCAGAATAAGGAGAAACAATATAAACCTGCATTCTAATACTCAACACTAAATTACTTTATGGTCTATGCTCTCCAGTTACTTTTCTTTTATTTCTAAAGTTTTTTGATGGTTCAAAATAGATTGATGAAAGTCAATGTGTTAATGTATTTCCCCAAATGGAATGAATCACACCAAAACTCATTATTTTCTGTTGGCACCTTAACTTCTTCTTCCATTTGTCATTCACACTCAGGCTGAATATTTTCCACTTATTACAATAATTATTATATAGGCAACATTCACGATTCTTAGAAATGGATATGTTGTTCATCAAGTAGAAATTATATAATGGACCCTCCTATACCTTATGGCTGCTATACTACTATAAAATGACATTTATAAAAGTATGGCCAGAGCAAAAGAGGGGTTCTTGTATTTGAGGGGTACTTGGCATTTTTTGGCAGCTATACACCCCACCACTGTCTTCAGATTTAGATACGTGCTGGCACATGATTCCACAGGTCACCCTTCAGTCTGAACTATGCTAGAGCAACAAGTGATGATCTGCTTGTGCTTGTGTGACCTAATTCAAGTTCTGGCAAGTTAAATGAAGCTTGGAGTTACAGTTTATGAAAATAAGTATGATACAAATGATAAGTTTATAGTGCTTTCACCATTACTACAGCCTCAAAGATCAGTTTACATCAGAGTTGCAGACAGATGATCAGTTATACCACGCTGAACAAAATGTTGTGGTGCATTATAATTATTCAGTGTTTTAGAAAAACAAGTGGGGTTTTTTGCAGCATGGTGTTCGTCACAGTATATCACAGGAAAAGCTGGCTCCTACTGGGTAATTAACATGGCTATAAATAAGAAAGCCAACCAGCCCCTGGGTTGACAGACAGGAACCTCAACCAATTACATTCAATCCTAAGCTGCTGACATTTCACTGTCAGGGAGCTGGGTGGTGTCAAAGATCAATGAGCTACCCAGGAAAAGTCCCTTTTTAAAGAGGGGCTCAAGGAATGAGCTCTGTCTGTGGGCACATGAACATCAGGTGAGTGCTTGTCTCTGTCTCCAGACCACTCCTCTGCCTCCACAGTGTTCCCTGAAGCTGTAGAGCAGTGTATTTACTTTGTTTTCAGTAACATCATGTAGGAGATGATAATGATTTTACCAGAGAAATTACCTTCCTGTAAAATGCTCTAATTGACTTGAAAGTCTTAAACATTTCATTATTAGGCTGTATTAAAAAAAAAAAAAAAAAAAAAAACTACTCTGCTTTTAAAAGCAGTTTACTATGAATTCAGATTTTTTTAAAATTATGTAATAATATGAAGAATGAACAAGGCTGTTAATTCCAAGTCACCTTAAGATCTTAAGATTCACCTAAAGATAGTTAACATCAAGGCTGTAGGAATTTCCCTTTACTGTCTCTTTCATGAATGGTAAATAGCTAAAACCATTATTTTCCTGAGATTTTAATGCCAGATGTGAATTTAGACTAGTATATCCCTGCCTGCATTATATATTTACATTTGTGAGTTCCAAATTCAGTGAGGTTTTTTTCTGTTTCTCTTTTTGAGGAATAATTTATTCTTCTTTACAAAAGTGCAGTTCTGTTAGTCATTTCTTTCAGTTCCATCTGTGAATGGAGTGATACTTGGGTCTGAAATTTTCCTTTGAAGGGGCAAAAATGACATGCCATGAGATGCAAACAAACAGTTCTTGTGGAAGTTACAGCGTATGTCTAAAGAATCGCTGTCTCTTTATTAGTCAGTTTCTGTTCTGCCTAAGAATTTAAATTATGACAGCAAACATTTCAAACAAAGTCTATGTAAAACACCACTCTATTGTCATCATGAGACCTCTATCAAAGATTTTTCAGTGGGCTTGGGAGTCTGAGGTCACTTGGTTTGTTCTGCCTGCAGAAGAGGGGACTGAGGGGAGCTGCAATCGTGGTCTGCAGCTTCCTCAGAGGGGAAGCGGAGGGGCAGGTACTGATCTCTCTGGGCACCAGTGATGGGACTCCAATGAATGGCATGAAGCTCTGGCAGGGGAGTTAGGCTGGATATTAGGAAAAGGACCGGGCCTCTCATGGAAGTGGTCACAGCACCAGGATTGCCAGGAGCCCTTGGACAAGGCTCTCAGGCACATGGTGTGATATTGTATTCATGGAGTGCCCCGACGTTGGAGGGCATGATGAATCTGACTCCGTGTTCTCAGAAGGCTAATTTATTATTATTTTATGATACTATGGTATATAAAATAATGCTATACTAAACTATACTAAAGAACACAGAAAGGATACTCATAAAAGGGTAAAAAGATAATAATGAAAATTCATGACTCCTTCCAGAGTCCCGACACAGCTTGGCAGTCGTTGGCCAATAAGTCAAAATAATTCACAGAAAACCAATGAAACAATCACCTGTTGGTAAACAATCTCCAAACACATTCCAAAGGAGCAAAACACAGGAGAAACAAATCAGATAATTATTGTTTTCCTTTGTCTTTGAGACTTCTCAGCTTCCCAGGGGAAAAAACCTGGGTGAAGGGATTTTTCCAGAAAATGTGAATGCCACATTGTGATGCTTTGGACTCCCCTGTGCAGGGGCAGGCATTGGACTCAATGATCTTTCTGGGCCCCTTCCAGCTAAGGATATTCTGTGATTATATTCTGTGATTCTATGAATGAAATATGAGTGGGAATTTATGTATGTAGAATTTTGCTGGAAGAAAAGAGTGATTCGTGGCACATAGGATCTTGATGACATGTTAACCGAACTCATTAAAATGCAGTTTCAAAGGACACTTTGCTCAGGTAAGGAAAAGTAGCTTCAAAAAAAGACAAGGCAGAACTGTATTTAGCAAAGCACTGTATAAATCAAAGTGCAGCCTGAAACTTTAAAAAAGACTGGCAGGAAGATAAAGAACAGGGTGGAGACCCTGAGATAAGAAAAAAAGGACAAAGAGTAACCCAGCAAAAATTTCCAGTGTCTCTCAGGGGTATTAGGTAGAGAAGCAAAAGATAACCATCAGCTTCTGAAGGTGTGCAAAAGGCACATCTGAGACCATCAGATGGTTGTCAATTTATGATCCCAGAGGGTGAGAAACAGGCTCAGCAGTTGACATCCCTTGCTCTCTGGACATAGCAATTGCACAGACACATCCTGGTGCTTGGGACAGAATGGCTATATTTGAAAAGGACAACAGGGAAAGAACTAATGCCAAAGTTACTCCTAAATGAGGACCCCCAGCATGCAGAGTCTCTTGGGGCTTCCTGCAGAGTCTTTCCTCACGCAGATCAGGGGGTCTCACCCTTGCTTGGTGAATTCCTGGCTGGTTTCCAGCAGTGTCACCACTAAGGAGCTACAGAGACCAATTCAGAAAATAACGGAATAATTAGGAATAATTAGGATAATTTAAATACTGAAAGCCTGCTAGGAATGAGCAAAGGCCATGGTTATGCATTGCATGCCAATGCTACTTAAGGTCATTTAGAAACAAGAACAGAAAATGTTTGTGACTCACAGTGAGCAAACACCACTGTTAAAGCAAAAAGTCAAGTCTTAATGAGAGTGGCTGAAGACCTTAAAATGCCAGTCTGTCACATGGCATAGAGTGAGAGCCTTACTTGATGTGTTTTAATAGGAGTCACTCTGTCAATAATCATCCTCTGTACCCTGGGAGTAATTTTACAGTTCTGACATTATGTGATTATTCAAATATAAAGTAGAATTTACACACTATTATCTCATTTGTGAGACTCATGTAACCTGAAAGCTGAGGAAAGTGAATACAAATTTCTGGCCAGTGCTATGCAGTTCTCATCTCCTGTATGTATCTATTTTTCATATAATGCATATAATTCTCCTTTTAAGAAAAGTTTTTTGGAAATTATGCTCTTTATAATACAAGATAAAGTAATTCCATGATATTACCTCTGAATCAACTTGTTTGTGTTCTAAATCAAGCTGAGCTAAATTTTTCCATCATTGGAATGACTTCATTTAAATGATCATGTTTTATGTTTCTCTTGTAGTATCTAAATGTATGCTTGTACAAATTCCTGACACATACGTGTCCATAGCTGTAGAAAGTATGCAGAAAAAAACTGTTTTGATTATTGGTTGGTTTCAATGGACCACAAGTGAAACCACAAGTGATAAAAGATATTTTTTTATTATTATTCTAATTTTGAAGAGGTTTAGAATAATAAATAAAAGACCATGGAAAGCAGAATGTATGTCTGCAGGGAACAACTGTCATGCACACATGCATACAGCTGCTTTGGTTTTACCTTCTTTTGGGATTAGACTCAATGTACCAATTTTTGGCTGTAAAAAGGTAGGTGTCTTGCCTCAGTAGCTGTCTAGGAATTTTGAGTAGTTAATGAATGAAGAGAAGCAGGTTCCTCTTAGGATGGCTCATCTCAGCTGACACCTTTTTGGAATGAGATGAATCACATCCCTTCTTCCACTTATGGTTAGAAAAACAGCCCATAATACAAGGTGAGGTAAGATATTTACTTTCCAGACACCTAAAAATATGTGTATTGATTCCCTCCTTTGTCACTTAAAGTGATAAATCTGTCCAGGAAAATGAAAAGGACTTTTTTTCCCTCAGTTTAGCAAACTGACAGCTGTACCTTATCAATGAGAAGAAGGAACTGAAAGACCAAGTGCATAAGAAATCTTACTAAGAGTAGAGTTGTAAGAGATAGTACTTGTCAAATAGTAAGGACTGGGTACTAACTCCCCAACTTCTGTATGCCTGTAACTCATTCATAAAGGGATTTAGTGATAAATGTTAGGCTTATGCAACCCTAAGAAGTAGAGGTTCCATATGTGCTAGAAAAATGAGAGACACTAATAATTACCTGTTAGAACTAACTGTCATTTTAACAGGAAGTTGAAAAACTGCAGGATTTCAGTTCTCAATAATTACTTGTTCTTCAGAGTTTAGTGATAAATGTGGGCACAAAGCTCATTTTTAGGAACATCTGATTAGCAACATTAATGGTAGTCCTGCATAGTTTCGGTGCTGCATTCAGAGCAAAAATGTTCCCTCATGGTGTTGAGGCTGCTCAGCTCAGCCAGGATCGATCAGAGATCCCAAGGTAGCCTTTCCTCAAAGCTCAAGCCATGTCTTGCACAAACTGAGTTAGGAACTAAAAATCAAAACAAAATCTGATTTGGTTAAATGTGGTTTGTGAGTAGCTTTTATGAGTAGAATCAGAGAGATCTAATCAATCTAGGTATGAAACTTGTGCATGGTCATATTTAAGAGTGCAGTTCAAGTGGCTGCACTGGTTTTGATGGTATAGAGTGATTTCTTCCCACCTCACGGCAGAGTGAAAGGCTGTGCAGGGTGTAGCTGCCTGCCAGGGTAAAACCACACTTACAGAACTACAACAGGAATTAGAGAAAGGAAAGTGAGCCCTTGCAATGACTGTCATACATCTCAGTGAGAATAGTCCATGATACGCTACTAAAATTGTCTTAAAAATAACAATATAAAAATATTTACATTTAATTTCAAATGAAATAATTTAGAATAATTTATATTCTTCTCAATACCTTAGAATGTAATTCTGTTGGTGTTTACACATCTTTAACATACTTGTTACTGTCAGCTGAATTTTTTTAATTGCTATCTCTTTATGCAAACTTGATCAAAGAGGTAGCATTATTCTAACAAATAGGTTCATTGTAATAAGCGTAGGATTCATGCATGACGAAAGAGCATTGCAAATAAATTATGCAGGATTACACCCATAGTTTTGCCATTCTCTGTAAGGTTCTTTAAAAGAAATTTGAATGCACAATTACTGAAGCTATTCTGTACATGCAAGGTTGGATGGTGATTATCTGGCAGCTATATACCTAATCAGCTTCTATGAATACTCACATGCATACTGATTAGCAGCAGCTGCTATTTCTTCTCATTATCTACACTAAAACAAATGATCTCTTACAGCCAGTCCCTGTGTATTTATGTGTTTCTTATGATAACAATTAAGGTACTGAATTCACCGTGAAAGCTCCCGAAAGACAAGCAAAACAAACTTATGATACCATTCCTTGACTGATAGCTACAGTTGTAGAAATTAAATTTGTGCCGCTCCAGGGAAAGCAGTTTCCAGCCTCTGTGGCCCCAAGCATGACAGCAAACACAGGAATAGGAATGCCCTGCAAGGCCCTGCTTGCAGCTGATGACCACCCAAAGGAGGACAGGGCTGGTAGCTCAGGGCCCACCTTTCAAACCTCCTGAAGGCACACAAGAGCTTTTCTTCTTAAGCAGCAGCATCAAAACTCCTAAGGAATAAAACTGCCTATGAGATGTGGTTTATGGTTTTGAGATGGGTCAAAAAGAGGAGAGTTGGGCTTGATGTGGAACTAGGTGATGGAAAGGTAGGAAAGGTGCTGGAAAGATGTGTCTGTCCCCAGCCTGAGTGCTCTGTGACAATGGTGTGGTGCAGGTACTCAACCTACTGCTCCTGCTGCTGCACAGCAGCCAGAAACTGCTGCCCAAACAGGCATCGCCTTGTCCTGTAACGATAATTGCAATAAATCTGTCCGCTTTGATGCTTCCATGGCCTCCACTTAGCAATTACACTCCAGCCCTAAGACAAACTGTCCCTATTTCTTCAAATTTGTGTGTTTTAATTACATATCAAAACCACATTTAAAAACACTGAACTATTACCAAATTCCAAGCATGGCATCCTCACATTAAGTTTACTGGTACTGCAGCAGCTTATTCTCCTTCAAATATATGTCCAAGTGAGATATTGAGCATTATTTTTTAAACTGCCAAATATAAATGTTAAACTGGCATTTCATCTGTAGACTCAAGCTCAAATATATATTATGGGTCAACAAGGACAAAGGAGTTGGATCACTTCACTGCTTAATCTTTTAAGACTTCTTTCATTTCACCAAAGGTATCGAACTTGTATTTTTCCCAGGTGTCAAATATTAAAATTATTAGTGTCAAACAGTGTACAAGATTAAAACAACCATCTCTGTTTTTTCAAGTAAAACCAATAAATATTCTTTCCCAGGCAAAAGGAGAAAAAATAGCTGCTGTAATTTACAGAACAAAACTTACATATTTTCTTTATTTTCCAGAAAATTTAAGTAAAAGGAGCCTCCACTCAAAGCTGAGCAATTGCATATATAAAATATTGGGAATCAGTAGTGCAACAATAGGTAAAAATAAGGCAAAAATAAATGCAAGAAGTAAAAAAAATGTCAACTGAAACTGCAAATCCCCCAAACACACTGAATACAATAAAGAGTGAGTCACAAATGATATTGTATTCTTTAGAGATGAAAGTCTTTGAGCAATTTTTCTTTGGTGAAAAGTATCCAAGGAATTGCTAAATTGCCTATGAACTCATCCCATTTCAAAGGCATTTCTTTATCTTCACCACAACTAATAATTACTTTCTCCTAAAGTAACAAAACAGATAATTTTATTTTTTTAATAGATGAAAATAAATACTGTATTTAATTATTGAATTATAATATCATAGAATGCTTTGGGTTGGAAGAGACCATTAAGATAACATAGTTCCCAACCCCCTGCCATGGGCAGGGACACCTTCCACTAGGCCAGGTTGCTCAAAGCCGCATCCAAACTGACCTTGATATATATAGAATATATTTTAAAGAAAATAATAAAAGTCCAATCCCTTTTCCCCTGTTCATTCCAGTGAATGGAAGCAATAGAAATACAGTTTCCAATCTTTTTCCTTCTTTGTTCTTTGCTTGGAGGCCTTTGGGAACACCCCTAATTCTACTATGTCTCTCTTCAGAGGCAAATGAGAATAACCAAACCCATAATCTGTCCTGAAAATCTGCAAATGTAAACTGGAGATGGAAAATTGGTTTCATTAAGAGATGCATCTCTTCAAAGCATGTAGTTTTACAAATTAAAATTCATCAAACTGACTTTACTTGTACCACTGAATTCAGTGACAGCTGAGCACAAAGCATGATGTTCAAATTGCAGATCTAATACTAATGCTCATGTTCCAGCTAGGGATGATGCTACTGGGAGGGCAGGCTCAAACAAGGAAGAGGAGATACTGCATCTTGCTACATATATAAACATCTATTCATACATCACAGATAAATATGTTGAATTTATCGTATCTTGTGGCTCATCTGATACAAGAGATATACTCTTATGTTTTCTTAACCTGTTTTGCTTCCTGAAGAACATGATATACAAACAGGTTATACCTAACAGCTTTTTCAGGAATAACAATTATTTGCAGTATTACTCTTTCTGGCTGTCATTGTAATAGTCCATAGTCTAACTAATTTTTGCTAATATACTCTGCAAGTGTACAAGTGATATAAACCCCTTGGACTAAATATTTAGTTGATGTAGTCAACGTTTCTACTGAAAGAGACAGCAATGTCCATGCAGCTGTAGCAGTAAACATGCTTAAGGATGGTGTAGAATAATTTATGTGACTGACAGAATAGCTAGTTTAATTTCACCCATAAACAGATCAGAACACTTAGGTGCAGTAATTTAGTTTTATGTGTTGCTATATTGCTGCAATTTAGGAAACTGTGAGATGACCCCAAGTCATAAATTTAAAGCCAGCAAATACAGAAACCTTTGTATTACCCATGGGGCTTATTAAGTCTTCACCTATAAAAAATGCATATTTCATCTGAAGATATGTGATTAAGTACGCTGAATGAGAAATTCTTCATGTGAAACATTAACAAATATAGGGAGATCCTTTTGTAGATGCCTTGCAAAAGAATCCCTGTAAAACACATTCAGAATTTGGGAGCTGGGGGCTGTCCATTAGGTGGCACCAAATTTTTTCCACATCTATGAAAAGTGTAGGCAGCAGAGAAGTGTTTATCTGCTGTAGCTGTCAGGTGCTCTCCCAGCTAGTCTCCGTTCAGAGACAGAACCTCTGAGGCAGCATTGCAGCCCGTCCATGTGCACCACTGAAGGGTATTCATCCAGATAGAGGATGCTCATGCTCATGCTCAGTAAAGCTGTTTTATCATATCTGCCAGTCTGCCTGCATCATATTCAACAAGGATCACTGTTGTGCTTTAAGGTATTTTCAGTTCCTTCTTTGGATCTTCACTCCTTCCAAAACAGTGGGAAATGTTTTTCTTGTCTCATGTTCTCTACAGCTATTGAATCAGAAGAAAGCCCCTGTTTTGTAACTAATCAGTCAGCTCCTA
The DNA here is from genome assembly GCF_027579445.1 of Ammospiza nelsoni. Lineage (NCBI taxonomy): Eukaryota > Metazoa > Chordata > Aves > Passeriformes > Passerellidae > Ammospiza > Ammospiza nelsoni. The sequence continues at coordinate 9,950,294 of NC_080637.1, read as the reverse complement.
CTGTGTGAATTGCAGAGGTATTACTATCACTGAGATAGGCTGATATTTCTAAGAATACTACAGTGGTCTGTGAATAAGATGATGAAAGATTTATCTTTTCTTTCTTTAGTGTCTAAGATTAAAACTGTTTCTACCTCCCCATTAGCACCAGTCATGAAAGTACTTTCCTAGAATTTTGATTCATTTTATCCTCTCTTTCACACAGGAACTCTCAGTTCTTTCTATTCAGTGCCTTCAGACCCATCTGAAAAGTGTAATCAGTTAATGTAATACATAACTTTGCTTTAGCTAGACATAAGTCAATGCTTATTTCTACTTAGCAGTTCCAAAGTTGCCTGTATGAGCAGCAAATGTATGAATTATATGGATTGATTCCACTTCACCCACACTATGACAGAACTCATTTAGCAAATGTAGAGCTCACACAATGATGAGCATTGCCTGGAATGACTCATTTCCTTTTGCTGTCATCTTAAAGGTTAATTTCATGGGGTGCTGTTCAGCACATTATCTAGTTATTAGGAAATAATGAAACCCTCTGTTCATTGGGGTGACTGGTCAGCATCTGCCAATGACCCTGTCATTGCACATGGGCAGGTAAAGGGCACTCATCTTGCCCATGAAAATAGATTCTGTTGAACATATATCATGAATAGAAATTATGAACATGGGAGTTTGTTTTTCACCACACTGCTTTCCTCTGTTTTTGCCTTTCATTTCCTCTAAACAGATCATGCTAATGCCCTTTTTCTCTCCTTCCTGCTCTTTTTCACCTTTTGCCTGCCCATAAAGTGCAGCCTACCCTTCCAAAGCTGGCCTGTCCCATATTTATTGTGCATTTTGCAATGCAATCTGACTGCACATGAGCAGTATCAAGTTCACAGGCCTGGGTTGAAGCAGCTTGGGTGCTGCTGTGCAATACAGGATCTGTTAGCTGTCTTCTGGCTCTGATGAGAAGTGCTCAGAAAGAGGAATTGCCTCTGAAAAGCTGAACCCTCATAGAACAGAGCTTGTGGGCAGTACCAAAACTAACACTGCTTTTCTGGGTATCTTTAAAGGCTGTTCCAGACATGATTCCTTCTGATGTGAGCTGTTTTGGAATGGAAAGTTAGCACATGAGCATGCAAAAAGATTGCAAATGTTTTCCCTGTGTCTGTAATTTGAGTTTCTTTTAGTAGATGTGTATCACTGTGTCTCTACTCTCTCCTTACTGATCTCTTAGCAATAAATTGATGAAAAGGAAAGAAAAACAAATCAAGCCAACAGAAAATCCTTTACTCTTCTGAAGACTAAGGAACCACTCTAGTAGAAGCACTACTACAGGATGATTGTTCTTTATCATCAAATTACCTGTATCATCTTGAAGGCCTTATGGACTTTTTAAGATTTAATACTTCTTGGTTATTGACATGCCCTTTTGGTTTGGCAGCAATGAGTCTCCAGGGAAAGGTCCCTTACAGTCAAAATGCAAAGGTATATGCACAATATTACACAGGTAACTGGATCTTAAGTGTAATTCTTGGGATTCAGAAGTAGACATAGAGCTTTAGCCTCATTATTCAGTATCTTTCTACAAACTTTCACTGAAATTGCAAATAACTTTTTTCTTTACTTCCATACTATCAAAAGGCAGACACTTTTCTCCCATCTTTTCCATGTGAAGTCTTACTATTACTCAAAAATCCAATTTAAGATCTGAATGAAAGTATAGAGTTCTTTTATACATTTTATTTTAGACTGACAGTGCTTACTTCCAAAGAGAAGAACATTTAACATGTTATAAACGTAGGAATAATGTACTTGCTAGACATAAAAGGTTTGTGAAATAGCAGTACACTAATGAACCATCCCTTTTGTTAATGTAATACACCAAAAAAAAAAGAATCAGTTGGAATGAGGATCACAGTGCTATGACTGAAGCATTTCGTGGTTCCATTGGAAATAATTCTTAAGAAAGCTCCTGTTTTCATAACTACATGGTTTGGGGAATAACAGAAACATGTGCAATAATGCCAGGGTAAAATGTACATGAGATCAAGAAAAAGTAACTGTGTTGCACTTCTGTATAATATTATGACAAAAAAGTACAGTTCCCAGAAAGTACCTGAATTGCCACACCAAATAATAACTTAGGCTTTATAATTTGGGAGATGGACTAGTTGGAAATCAGGAAGCAAGATCCAAGTAAAAACAAAATGATCCCAACCACTTGTTTTTAATGAAATTCAGTGGTAAGCACCATTTCAGACACAGCTCTCCTTAGAAGCAGAAGTATCTGAGCAACTCAACATCATCTGTGTTGGGGAAGGCCCAGAACTGAGGTTTCTTCTTCCCTTGGCAGGTACTGAACCTCTGCATTTCCACACAAAAGCAGTCAGGATCAGCTGCACCATATATATGATGGCTTGGAAATATTCTACATGTTTCAAATGCAGTGTGAACCTCTGCACAGCTGCTGTGTCCTTCCAGAGGCTTCAGCAGAGCTCAGACCCTGGAGAACAGAGCTGCTACCTGCCCATGTCTGTCAGACACTAAGGCTGGCTGGCTGAAATATCTTTGCCTTCAAATGTTTTGCATTTTACATTCTAGTCTGATTTTGTGAAGGAAAATGTCAGTACATGCTGACCTAAAACTGCTCATTCCGCCACATATCATTCATGAAATCTGAGCTCCAATATGCAGAGGAAATAGCTATACTATAAATTATTGTCATCTTACTGACTTGAATTAAACTGTTTGCAAATCCTTGCATTTTCTAATCAATTAGATCCTCCCCCAACCACACCAATAATGACTAATTCAGTTTTTCCAGAAGTGATAATAAAGTACCAAAAAAAAATGTTTGAAAAGTTGCCTAGAACATGTTAATGTACCTATAAAGTAACTTCATAAGTCCTCAAACGAACCATCTTTTTAAACATTAAATTATTAACAACTCTTCATAATGATTCTTATGGTCTTGGAAGAATTTGCACACACCTACCTAGAAAGTACTTTGAAATAACAAGTGACTAAAGAAATTCTGCTTTCTGCAGTGCCTAATTCACAGGCAGAAAAATGAGCTCTCTGTAGTCCTGTTAGCTGCTGAGAATTGTGGTTTGCAAACAACATATAGCTCTTGAGAGCCACTGAAAGGGGCTGTCTGTCCACCTGAATTTCAGCAGAACAGACCCTGAGTGGGGACAATTCACCTTGGGCCCTGAATCTTTGTTATGTTTTACATCAATATAGCATTCCATAGAGTGGCCAGGCTGGCCTAATATTCCTGGAGATTCAGATTTCAGGAATGAGATTGAAGGTTAAAATTGCTACATGTAAACAAAAAATGATTCAATACACTTTTTGGAATCCAGTGGCAGGAATAATTCTCCATAAGGACATAGCTTTATTTAACCTGTACTTCAAGATGACCCTCACTTGGATTTCACTAGATTTTTTTTTTTTTTTTACTACAATCACATCAAACTGCTAGTCTGCAAGTTTGAGCCCACAGCAATCTGCACAATAGGAAATGGAATTAGGGTATTTTTAGCTTCCCAGTTCACTGAAAAGTCACTATCAGTGGTTATGCAAAAGGCTTTTTCACACTGTAGAAAGATGTTTTTTGGGAATGCCCATGTATGTGAGCCCAAATAGATCTTGTCCCTTATAAACAGCAGATAAAAATGTCCTGATTTTGTTTCATGAGATGGGGCTCAGCATGCTTGAGGTAAGCCTATAAAGTCTTAATTTTAGGTTATTAGTGAGAGACTTCATCTAAAAAACATACCTAAGCTCCCTGCAGAGTGAATTGAAATGGGAGGGTGTGTTCGATGACTTCCACTGGTAAGAAAGATTTGCCTCAGTTTAGGCACTGAAAGATTTACATTTGTCTGGCTTCTTTGTAAATCTGCTGCACAGAAGCTGGTCCTTGAAAATGAAGACAAGAACCAGAGCAATACAGGCACATATCTTTGATGCTCCAGGCTGAGATTCAAGTCCCTATCATCAGTCTCAGCAAGCAGCTGGGCACAGGGGCAGGCACAGTGGTTTTATGTCTCTGCTTGTGCTATTTGCTATCAGGTATAACATGATCTAGAAAATATCTATTTTAACAATCCCAGGGAGATTTTTAGTCTGTGTTTGACTAAAGATGCAGGTTTATCCCTGAATATCTTGGAAGCAGTAACTAAACCCATCTTCTCTCCAGCATTGCCCAAACCAGAAAAGCCACACACCTCTTGCCACCTCTGCCAGTGTGTATTGGGAGTCCTGACACAGGAAATACACCTGCATCTTCTGAGGAAAACACATCCACCTGGTTTTAAAACAGTATCTTAAGAATAGTGAAAGAAGGAATTAACTCTTCTGTGGAGACAAATGAGCCTTAAAAGTACTCACAGTGTAAGAATATAGCAGAAACAAAGTATTGAAGAGTAAGACAGAAAGAGTGGGACCACCTGGATGGGTGGTATTTGTCAATGTCAGAGGAAGAACCCCAAAGCACCTGTGATGTGTGTGATCCCAGAGGATAGCAGAAAGTTGGTCAGTGCCAGCAGGAGCCAAGAAAGCTTCGTGGGCAGCCTGAGACAATGCTGCCTGCTGCTCTACCTGCTCTGCTCAGAGAAACGGCTTCAGGCACGTTCTCTGGAAGCATGGATGGTTCTTTCCCAGAAGTGGATATTCTTTCTAACAGGAACTGTTCATCAAGGTCCTGAAAAATAACTGCTGCCAAAAGCTGTGCATCTGAAAATTACAAACTGCATAGCTCCACATAAGTACGTTACAATAGCTAGTAGTAGTTTCTAGTACAATCTTGGTGGAGTGTTATTGCAAGCTAGTTATGACAGCAATGGCATTTAACAGTGATCTTCCACAATTTGTATTTAAAACATTTGATGAGTGTTTTTCTCATGACCTTTGTGATGGTTCTTAACTTCATTAGCTCTGGAATATCTAGTGACTGTATTTGCCTCTTCCCTCTGATTGAAGCATCCCAGTTATTTTTCTTGTTTCCATAAATCAGACTTATCTATTTAAGACTTAAGAAACCCCTAGCCATACGAGCGTTTTGATAAAATTATTTCTTTGTTATTAGGAATCCAAATTCCTTGTGCAATTTGTATAATATGCCTTTTCTAGCAAAATTGATTTTCATCAATAATTAATTGTTCAAGTTATTTTCAGAGTTGTTGATCACAAACAAGGTATAAACTATAGTAGTTTATATGGTTACATAGCAAGACTAAATGCAGGAGTGAAAAAACTGGTAGCTGGCATTATGCAAGGGGCCGTATTGTTACTGGCCATAATATGTTTCCATTTAATGCTTCTTTCCCATAGCTTTACAGAATTTATAAGTACACCTTAAATTTTGCCTTTTGCTTTAGATTAAATAAATAAAAAATCCTAACAGCTCAGTCCTTACAGCTGCTCAACTACTTCCTAGATGCTAATTACTCTCTAACATCTCTTAAGTGCTGATTTTGGTTGCAGAAAAATCAAGTATACAGAAATTACATTCTGAGCATAAACATTACAATCTCATATTACTTGTTTTATCTCACTGAAACTAATATTTTAAGTATACAAGAACTTTTCTAATCAAGTATCCTTGTAAAACCTCAGTTATATCTTTCTGACACCATAAGATTAAAATTCCTTAAACTATATGTTCTATATTTTCTAAAGCCAGGGAAAGTGCTATTTTCTAAGTGTGTTTCAACCACCAACAAAGAGATTTAGTAAATAAAGCTGTGCAGTGTTAGAGTAACCAGCTCTCAAAAAATTTCCAAGTCAATTGTTTATATCACAATTATTTCTACATTCACTTCCTTCTGTAAGTGCCACGCAAGTACTGAAGCAATTCTCATTCCTTCTGGTAATTCTCATTTCTTTCTCATATCTTAGCAAAAGGCCAAACAAAACTCTCAGAGCAGCTCAACTTCTGCCATATTAAGAATGGAACTGAGACCACTGTCAGTGGGACAGCATAGGGAACAGCCAAACCAGTGCGATGAAGATTTCTGCCTTTCTTTTTTCCATTCTAGCAGATATTAAGTTAATTCCAACATGTTAAATGATACACTTTGGCAGGGTGTCCTTTCTACTAACTTTATTTCCTTAAAAATTTAATTTAAAAATATTTAAAGGCATTTTTTGTATGTTGAATATCCATTGCCATACTTAACAAGAATAATCCTATAACTCTGATTGTTACCTTTATAAAAGAAGTACAAGGCAGAACAAAATACATGGATGAGAGGAGCAAAACTATGTAAGTTAAGATTTACAGCTGAAGGAAGGTATTTTGGGTTTGTTTGTTTTTAGATTATGTCCTTTCTGAAGAGCTTTAGGGCAAAGCTTACAACCAAACAATGGCACTGCCTGTTATTGGATTACCTGTATAGGTTGGATATTAGGAAAAAGTTTTTTACTGAAAGAATGATAAAGGACTGGAATGGCCTGCCCAGGGAGGTGGTGGAGTCACCATTCCTGGGTGTGTTTAAAAAGGACTGGATGTGGCACTCAGTGCCATGGTTTAGTTGAGGTGCTGGGGCATGGGGTGGACTCGATGATCTTTAAGGTCTCTTCAAACCCAGTCATTCTGTGAATGCTGTGATTTATTTTTTTCACATTGTCTTTGATAAAGCCAGTTTTTGCTGGGGTAGAGAAACCTGAGCCTGTAGCCCAGGGGAGACGTTGAGAGCAAGCTCTCTTCTCTTCTGATCCAGAATAAGCACAGACAGCAAAATAGATCACGAAGACTAACACTTCAGGGAACAGGGTAAAGTTAATACTTTTTTTTCCAATGCAGTAATAAATTAAAGCAGTCAAACTGCAAAATGGAAGTAGAGGATGGAAAGATTATTGGCATTCATTTAAGACTTTATCCAGTTTTTTTGAGAATTTTTCCTTCCCTTCCTGTACTCCTTTTAATTTTGTTTCATCATTTTCCAGCTTCATTGTGCTATCTACTTTTTGCCAGAAATGTAATTATCAGAGGGACTCAAGAAGGGATGCTGGCTCTTCACTATCTTTGCTTCATGGGGACTGTAAAATCTCTTTCCATTGCGATGCTGCAATCAATGTTTCCAATTTTAGCTGTCTAAACAGCAAGCAGTGCTCACTACACTATTTTAAAACTCAGGAAGACCTATTGCACTTCCCACAAATAGATGACCAGCCAGTGACCGATAAAAGATCAGCCAGAGTTACACTTGTGCTCATCTATAACTCAGGGCTAAGAGGGAAGCGTGACAAGGGTAGAGAGAAGGATAGTGACTTACTGCTTCTGTTCTGGTTTTCCAGCTATTTAGGTGCCCATGACCATTCCAGTCACGCTGCATTTTCCAAGCAGCTTGCAAAGCACGTCTGTGATACGACAAGAGACAGCTTTGATAAGATGGACAGCCATTACACCTGGAGTGCCTTTGAAAAAGACCTTCTGAAAGTCTGGCCTTGCTTTTCAGCACTTGATGCTATCCAAAGTAGCCAAAAAAAGTATCAAAGAACTTGTTAACAGAAAATCTATTAATATTTTCTTTATAATCTTTTCATGGACTGGTCAGTAATCCCATTGCAACCCCCTGTCCTTGTGAGAGGACTTGAAAGAAATCATGTGTTTCCAATGCCAGTAAATAACAAGCTTTAAGATGACAAGGACTTGAAAAGCTATGATTGAAAATTTATTATCTGAAAACACATGAAGGGATACATTCCCAGGGCATGGCTGACGTGAAACAGGTTCTGGAAACTACCTAGTTGTCACTTTTAAATGGAGGAGTGAGAAAGCTACCTGTATTCAAAGATGTCATTACCCAGAATTCAGAAAAATCTTTAAACAATAATTCTAATATTCCAATAGCCTCTACCCAATATTGATTATGGCCAGATTCATCTTACTTATACTAGACAACCAATGTACAGATAATCATCTCCCCACATTGGCCATCTCCTCTCTAGTTTATTCATTAGCCTTATTTACATTCTCCTCAGAGGAAGAACTATAGATAGTATAAATACTATTTTCTCCACTTAATGCAGACTACTTTATGCATGAGGGATTGCTTAAACACCATGAACATGTTGGCTGTCTTTCAGCTTCCATGTGCAGCCTTCCCCAGATTCAAAACTGCTACCAGAGGCTCTCATATTTCTTAGTCTCTCATATTTCACTCTCATTTCTGGGTGGTCAACTGATTGGTATTTTGTAGTAGATTTTCACCTAACAATGCAGCTGCTCTCTTTATCATCGTATATAAGTCCTTGTATCTTTATAATAATTTTCCTTTTGATTTACTGCCTGTTCTGGAAATAATGAAGAGCTGTGCTAACCATATTTGGACACATATAGAAAAGAGTCCCACTGAACCCTGACTTTTTCTTCTCTGCCTTTGAAGAAACTCTCAGTATACACTCTTCCATTATGAAGTGTGATACTTGAAGTGAACTAGGTCACAAGCCAAAGTCCACACCATGGGTGGGAGCTGCAGACCATTCTGGTTAAGGCAGGGTTCTCACAGGGCTTCCTGGGTCTGCCTTCTTCCATGAACTGAAGGTGGGGAGCTAGACTGCTCTCTGATGGAGGTTATCCAAATTCCTCTTTTTTTCCTTTCCCCTATCATATTTTGCTTTGGGTGGAAATCACTTCCCACTGGTCTAGATGTGGCCCTCTTTTGCCAGGAAGAGCATGTTTTTTGGCACACCCTGTTCATCTCATGTGTCAGTTTGGTGTGGAAAGTTACTTGGTGACAAGCAGTGAACATGTTCTCTCTACTGGCTCCAGATTTGTGAGAAAGTATTTTTGTTGACACTGTGGCTATGGTCTGTGGATCCAAGAGGTCATAAGCTGTGCCATCCCATGAAAGTCCAAAGAAAGGCTCTAAGTCTTAATATGAGGAATGATTCCAGTTTTATTTGACCCCATATTAGGGCATTAGAGAGAGTTAGCTCTATATCAAAAGTCTTCTTCCAGAAGAAAATTGTGACAATTGAAAATATAAGAATATGTACAACTTTATACATGAGGGGAAAAGAAACATGAATAAATATGGATAGGAGGAAACAGGGAGACCTCAATTTCATTTCCTGAAGGCATCCTCAAGTTCTGAGTTTGCAGTTTTCTAAAGATGAAAGAGATCTCTGGCATTCCCAAAGACCCACTCATTTAGAATGCTTTCCTAAGGGGAACCCGCCATGCGGCCTGGGAAACTTTCAGCACAATTAAAGGCAATAAACACATTTAGAAAAGCTGACCATCTCTTTCTTAGCAGGTGAATCAAATTCTAAAAGGTGCTGAGCACATTTAGGAACTTATCCTCAATATTTAGACTTTGTTGCTGAGGACATTGGATGTGCTTTTACCTACTCTTGAAGGCAGGTGGCTCTGACAGGACCCTTACAGTGTTTTCATGAGCAATGTTTCCTGCATCCTGGGAAAAGTAATTATTAATTTAGATAAAAATAAGTGCTAAAGGATTGGACTGAGGGGAGGGCACCATTAACTAAGATCACATCTAAGATGGAACTCTCCAACAGCAGTGCAGTTTCTCTGCTCTGACCTACTTAACACCTTTAATAGGTCTCATTATCTTTCAGTATCTTATGTCTATCAGGTAGTTTTTCTTCCAGGAAGTTCTATTTCAGTATTTTTCATGACAAGATTTTTGTCTTCATATATATTATTTTCCTGTTTTTTAAGCTTGAGAAGATATATTTTAAATGATCCATACATATTAAAAATAGACATGCACACATAAGGGCTCAGGACAGGTTAACAGAAGTCTGACTAATGCTGCTGAGTGAGGTATAAGCAAAGGCAGTAAGATCACCACAAATCAAGTTCACCATAAGTTTTTTACAGAGCTGGTTTACCAGAATTTCTAGAAGACTGGAAAGTCAGGGAATGTCTTCATCTCAGTGAGCATCAGATGACCTAACCATTGCAACACAGCTTGTCTGGATTGAAAACTTGAAATAAAGACACCTGTTATCAGTTCCCAGTTCTCTACTCAGCCTATTGAAATGGTCCAATCAGAAAACTGGAATGCCAAGGGTACCCAGAAAACTTGTAAGTGTAGGAAACACACATAAACATTTCATTCCTGCTCCTTACTCCATGTTCTTCTGTTTCTGAAAAATGCTGGCTGAAATGCCACTCACTCAGTGGATTCACCAGGTGGAATGGAACTGAACTGTTCCTGTCAGCACGAGGGGGAGCACAGACACATCCATCAAACTGACACAGCCCTTGCACTTGATGAGCTCCGTGGAATGAGTCCTCCACCCACAGTTTTTGTTACGCCAATGAGTGATGAATCAGAGATATTTTTGACATTTGAAAGCAATTCAAGGTGAGAGAACCGAGAAGAGTGGTATTTGCCAGTCAGGACTATAAATAAATTTTTCAGCACTAAGACTCCTCCAAAGCTTTTAAATAGGCTAAAATTTTATGTTATTCCCTAAGGATAGGAATGCTATCTCTGTGTCATTTATTTATATGCAGTCACACAGAGAGCAGGTAGGAGTTTGTCTTCCTTCATAACCACAATAAATCCAACCTTGTTTCTTCAGCCTTGTTTCTTATGCTATTGGTAGGATTTTCAGACTTAACCCAGTGTTTTTAGAATTAGAGGAATTAATTAAGTTGATGGGATTTTTCAGAGTGATTCATGTTCTTAGAAAGGCTAATGAGTCAAGATACTAACTTGTAGTGACATTAGTAGATGTTTACTTGATGACTGTTTATACTCTAACTTGCAGTCACACAGCATTTCATCAGGAAAAGTGACTCATGATTACTGAAAAAAAAGTAATTCATTTACAGATAATGACATGCAAAGTTTTCTTTATTTTTTCTCTCTGTGGTGTGAGAGACAGCAAATAACTTGAAAAAGAAAAGAAGGGCAGCTTCTATTTTCAGAGATGTTGGTAAATCCAACAGTCTGGCTGGATTTACCCAGATCAATATGGGAATGATTGAAGACATCAGTGGATTTTAGCTCTTCTGAGGGGTAGAGGTTAAATGGGCACCAGCCACATTTCCACTAAGCCAACCACAACTCACAGTGAAGTAGAAAAAATTCTTTGTTGATCCCTGATAGCCATCTAAAATAACATAAAAAGTAAACTAGATGTAAAGGCAAGACCTAAAGGTGAATGACAGTGAGAGGAAATGTTTTTCTTGTATGTCATAGTCAAAGTGCATTCTACAGGAAGCATTTTTTCTCTCTGAGAGAACATTTAACACATCAATACTGAAACACATTCTGAGACATTGTGTGGACAAATTCTACAGATGAAATATAGGGATTTTGATGGAGTTGATATATGCCAACTTATCCAAGTCTAGGATACTTTTATAAAGGTTGGATCAGAAACATGACTGAACATAGGATGGGAGAATGGAACAAAGGAGTAAATATTTCACTCTCACATTCATCTTCCTATAATATAAGAATAAACCTTCAAAATATATTATGTGAACAGATTAAAAAGTAAATTTCTATGTCAGGTTTCTCCTGTAGTTATTGTAAATCCAAGATGTTCTTGATCACTGCTGAAATGAACCAAATATGGTGAATAGAGAACTGTTTTAAACTTCAATTTCCAGAAAATTTCTTGGTAAAATAAACCAAAAGTTTACAGATAATTCCAATCTGTAACTGCTCATTCTCTTTCTTCAAATGTCCAGTCTTGGGGAAATGTTGAATAACCACATTTTCCTCTTTACTTGCTTGGTACTGAAACAAAGCATGCGTGATCTAGCACAGTTATGAAAGACCTACTTATTTGTACAGAGGGAGCCAAAACAAATACTTGATTCAAAACACACACAATTAAGGTCAATTCTTTCATCATTCATGCACAAAAATAACACTATTCTATCATTCAATGAGTAAGATACTACCCATTAAAAATTAATATCAGAATCAACTGTATAGGCCAAAAAGAAATATATTTCTTTTTAAGTTTCTGTTTAATTTCATTGCACATTGGGGTTTGTGTCACTTTGGGGTTTTTTTTTGTTGTATGTCATTAACATTTTGGCAAAGAAAGCACCAAGGATGTAAAAAGCTACCGGGTGAATGCAGGTGATACTGTTTTGTAATACCCACAGAATAATAAAACTATTCCTTATAAATACATTTTGTAATCAATTTACTAAGTTTTTCTGCCTGCAAAGTACTTTTGATTAAATCATGACTTTTTTTTGCTTGTTTACCATTCAGAAAACTTATGTGAATTTAATTCTGCCTGGAATAACTATTTTTCCTACTTTTCTTCTTATGTTATTTTTCCCACTTTTCTTCTTTTGTTATTTTTCCCCGAGTTCATGCTTTTATTTAGGAAAAAAGAAAAAACATAAAAGAGTTTAATGAGTTGTACACAAATGTACTCTTTTGTTGTCTATGGACAGACTGACACTTCAGGTGCATACAGATTTGTAAAAGGGAACTAGAAAATAGCTATAAAAAGAGAAAGTTATAAAAAGAAGGTGGTATTCATGTAATCACAGAAATAAATTGTTAGATTGATCACATTGCAATAATTCTAGAAAATGTATTGATAATGAAGTTATCACTCCGTCTAGCTTTGATAACCTAAAAAATCATGTGAAGTTGAATGCAGTTTTCTAAAAGCCAATTAAAGGAGGAAGACACTTTCAGTTCTTGAAACAGAGGTCTAAGTTAGGTGAAATAACTGCTTTTCTCTGGTTACTTCTTTTTCTCTGTTGCCTGTTGGGGCAGGTTGGATGGTTACCTTAAATTGGACAACAAACATTAGAAATGACTTATACGGGACTAAAAAGAAAAGTTTGTGCATGTAACTGGGAGACAACTGGATCTGTTTTACCTGTGCAACTAAGAAATACAATTTCAAATAGAAATTAAGTCATATAAATAATATATGAAATAAAACTAAGAAACAAAACTAATTTCCAACAAGGATACTTAGATGATCAAGATTAAAGGTTAAAGATCTTCACAATCCATGTCCATGAAATAGGATGAGGACATGTGGTCATGCAGACATCATGTTGACACATATTACTGAAGACACGCCCTAATAATGCTCATTGTGGCAACTCTCTTTGGCCATAGAGGCCATAAAATCACTTTCCATCAGGCCTTTTCTGCTTTAAGCATCATGGAGGTGTAGCTCTCATTCCTTGCACAAGATTGCATCCGTTGCGCAAGAGAAAATGTGTGTTATAAATAATCATAACAAAATCCCAACAGTCCCATGGCTTCATATTTTAATAATGCATTTATCTTACCTTCTATAAGCTTCCCTGTCTGCTCTGCATTGCCCCCAGGCAAGATCTTGGCAATGTAAGCTCCAATTTCCCCACTGCTTCCTGGAATTTCTTTCCCACCTACAACTCGGATTCCCAGTCCATTGCCTGTGATCAAAAGAAAGAGAAAACTTTGAACAGAAATGAAGCAATGAATAATTCACTGGAAGGAAAGGAAGAGAACAAGACATCAGAGGTTACTGAAGATGTCCCAGATAACTTCTGTCTGTAGCTGGAAGATCAGGGTTAACTGCAGTCACATCTGATGCTCTTCTAAAGACTTAAATTTGGGAATATCTTCTTGAGCAGCTACTGCATGACTGACATAACACAAACAACTGAGTTATTAAAAATTACATTGAAGCTTGTCCTATCTTCTTCTGACAATCTATTTGCAATATTAATAAATTGAATTAAATTGCTAGAAATACAAAAGAAGGGTGGATTCAAAGGATAGCCTTATCATATGCCTACAACATGCATGCAGTTTAGCTGAGAAATTATAATATCTGAGCTTTTAGAATCACATAATTATGGAGACATTGACAGAGATCCTTGAGCTTGCTTTTTCAAGCAGCAACGCATGTACATTTACATGAACCTATATTGGGCAAATGCTATTACTTTTTTTCAATATTTGCTTTAAATTGACATCTTTCACATCAAAGGATGTGCAAATTAATGGTGGAAAAAGCAGACAAGAATTCTGTGTAAAGCATCAATAAATCACATATTTTCTTCCTTTTAAAAAAAGTAGAGAGATAAACACGTTTTCATCACTCATTGTTTTAGCTGGAGAGAAGCAGATCACTAGCCTCTGTACAAAATAATGAGGGTGAAAAACAAAAGCTCAAAATATAAAAAAATAAAATAAAATAATCTTATGCATTGCAAATTTTTCGTGTTATTTTGCTCTTAAAAAAACCCCCAAAACTTCCTAGTTAAACTATTAGTTAAACTATTTTTTTTTCTTTGAAGAAAGTTCCATATGAGATGATTTACACTTAGGTCTGAGAATTAAAAGGCAGATTTACCCACCTTTATTGTGATGGCTAAAAATAATATTTTTCAATTGATTAATTTCATAAGCCAAACCTGCTGAGTGATTAAACTAACCAGCTGTAGAAAGGTCACCACACCACCAAAGCAAAGCTTTGTCTTTTTGGATTAAGGCTTTTCCTTTTCATAATGCTATTAGTGTTTCATAAGTCAGCCCTGAGTTTCTTTCAGTAAAAGGATTACCACATTGCATTTCTGACAGAAGAAAAGTTTCCACTGGTTTTTCTATCGCAGTTTAGCTAAATCTATATACTTTTTGACTCAGCTTTTCTCATAATTAGATATTTTCCAAATTTTTTCTTTTAGGAGAGTGATTTTTCCATTTAATTGGAACAAACTGTGTTAATATTTTAAGTTAATTACCTTATTTCAGTGCAAATTGGAACTTTTGCACTGGTAGGTAAAGTATATTTTTCTTAACTTGATATGGAAAGAAAAAAACACCATTCTAAGGATGACCCCCTTTAAAAAAATTAGACAATTCAATTTTTAAAAAATAAGTAGCTCATTGCATAAAGTGAATGCATACACCTATAAAAACATTTAAACATAAGTCCATCCTGAGAACTTAGGAATTCGTGTGGGCTGCACAGGCAACTTCTGATCAAGCAGAATGAAAAGAGTCATTAATATGTTTATAGATCTAAAGCTCACAGCTGGGAGCTATTGAGTTCAGCAAATCCAAGGAGCAACTATTCTTTGTGCGTAACACACACAAGCAAGGACACAGTATCTTAACTCACACAGTCAACACATGGAATTTTAATTACATTTTTCATCACAGATGGCAGGAACTCCTTGGAGTCAGGATTTTATCATGATGCACAGTATTGGCATTTCTACTTCCCATAGGTTATTGGTGACAGAATGGCAGAGAAGTAGTTTGTCATATAAATGAGTGCACACTTGATTTCAGAGGCATTCACATGGATACCTACGCTAGGGAACTGAAAATCTTGGCTGATACATTTGCTTAGTTTTTGGAGGGTTTTGTCCATATTACTGCTAATAAAAGAAAGTACTTTTCATGCTATTATATGATGATTTTTTTTTGTTTTATTCTAGACTTTGAAAGTGCTTGTATTTTATGTTTGCAGGTTTTAGAGTCAAATGTATGACTGACCTTATGGATAAAGTAGAGATATGCTTGCTAAGGGACAATCACAGTAGTTGGTGTGTGAGATTGTGTGTGTTGCAAAAACACTACTAGAAAATTATTTAAATTACAATTTAAATTAAGGTTAATTACAAAGCCTTCATTCCTGGTAGTTAAAATGAATGAGCTCTAAGTGCTCTGTTCTGGTTGACAAAGAAATATTGCTTGGGTCTTGCTGTATTTTTTCATGTAAAGATGGGATTTCAAGCCTATTTATATTTTATCCATTGAAAATATTGAGCTTACTACTTCTGTTTGAAATTACATTGCCCAGTTTATAACCTTGACTGCAGATAGTTTAAAAATACCCATCAGACACCTTCATTTATGCTTTCTTCGATATCTTTTCCCTTGTTTTTATCGTTGCTTTTATTTTTAATTTTGAGTCCTAATTTCCATTTCTTCAGCTATTTTGATATAACCATACATTAATCTTTCTCATTTATATTTCCTGATTGATAAACTTCTGTTTTCTTTAGAAGACACAGAACCAGTAAACCATCAAAAAGCAAATCACTGTGATTTGAATAAGAGAAGGCACCTTTCTGAATTATGAGTATTGATTTCCATGAAAAATATATTCAGGAGAACATCTCTTCAAAGGGAATTTTGCACCTAGAAATCCAATCCTTTTTAGGATGCTTCAAAGTGAGAAGACTGGTAATTAATTAAAACAGTTTTTACTGATCTCCCAAGGCTGTGATCCTACTCTCCCATCTAATCTTAACTAAAGCTTTAAGATGGAGCATGCTAAGCTAAAAAGACACTCCAAAACCCCACCCCAGCCAAACCAAATATACAATAAATTTTATAATGCTAAACTTTGACAAGGCTGATCATGCAATTAAATTGCTTTTATACATTGATAAACAAACAAATAAAAAGGATACTAAATCGCTACAGTTAGCTTGTAAGCCTCTGATTTATACAGCTGAAATATGAACAATCAGAGTTTGAAGCTTTAGATCACCTGACCAGTGGATGATGGGAAGGTGCTGGATGTAATTTTTCTGGATTTTACTATGCCTTTTGATGCTGGATCTCACATCATCCTTAGGGATGAGCTGTCCAGCTGTGGGATGAGTGGGTTCACAATGTTCTTGGTGAAGAACTGGCTGAAGGGCAGAGCTGAAAGGACTGTAGTGAATGGAATGACATCTGGCTGGGACTGGACACTAGAAGTGTTCTTCAGGGATCAATTCTAGGCCAGATTTGTTCAATATGGGTGTCAAAAATCTGGATGCAGGAGCTGAATGCACCACTAGCGTGTTTGCTCATGACAAAAACTGGGAGGTGCTGTTGACAAGAGGCCTTTCAGAGGAATCTAGATAGCATGGAACACTGGGCTGTGATTAATGGGATGAAATTTAACAGGTGGGAATGCTGGATCCTGGACCTGTGATACTAGGCACAAGTGTAAGTGGGGAAAGCAATGGCTGTAAATCAGAGAGGGATCTGGGGGTGCTGCTCAGCTGCAGCTCGGTGTGAGTCAGCCAAGGGGACAAGCCCTGTCCTGGTGGCACCAAACACAGCATCACCAGGCAGTCAAAAGAGCTGATTGTGCACTGTGCCCAGCATTGGTTCAGCCTCACCTTGAGCTCCATGCACAGCTCTGGGCCCCACAATTTGAGAAGGATTGTCAAGGTCCTTGAATGTGCCTGAGGAGGGCAGTGAGGCTGGTGAAAGAGCAGGAAGGAATGTTCTGTGAGGAGAGTCTGAGCGCTTTGCGTTTGTCAGGTTTGGAGAAAAGGCTGTGAGAAGCAACCTCACTGTCCTCTACAGCTTCCTGAGGAGGGGAAGGGGAGAGGGAAGTGCTGAGCTCTTCTCCCTGGTATCCAGTGATGGACCTTGTGGGAATAGTTCAAAGCTGTGCCAGGAGAAGTTTAGACTGCAAAGGTGGTCAAAGACTGGAACAGGATTCTGCAAGAAGTGATCAGTGCTCCACGCCTGTCAGGGTTTGAGAGGCTTTTGAACAATGCCTTTAACTACTTTAAGTTTTTTTCCACCTTGAATTGGTCAGTAGCTAGGCTATAAGGTTTTTGTAGGTACCTTCTGACTGAAATAATGTAATTTGTATTTTGTATTTCATTGTGTTCCATTCCGTTCCATTCCATTCCGTTCCATTCCATTCCATGCTAGCAAAGACTTCAAGTGCTTAATAACTGCTGAGTTATTTTTGTGGGAAATCCATTTTTGGCGGAAAAATATTGAATGGCCTTTTTTTGCTTTTTGGCAATTAACTAACTCTGACTTTCAAAAGGATATTTCACCTATCATTTCATATCCTTCCAGACACTATAAACTGTTTCAGTGATGCATATTCATTATGTGCATTTATATATATGTATATAGATGTTTATATTTGTATATATATTATGTATGATCAATAACCAAGAATCTGCTACTAATAAATTGTGTCACTGGTGACCTGGAAAGCATTACTGCAAAAGCATTTTCAAAATTCATCACTCCTTATTTCTTATTTCCACCATGAAGTACTTTCTGTCCCTTTAGATATATTTATTCTGAATTTCTGTAGCTCAAAGTGTCTCAAACACTATGAAATCCTATCTCCATGTATACTTCATTGTGTCACAGTAGCAATACAGCAGAAAGACTGTAATTTACTTTGCTGGAATATGCTGACTATAACCCGAGCTCTGCAATTACAATTCAGTCCTTTTTGTCTCTTATGGAGATAATAAAGATCAGGCTGTAGCCAATCTGTCTGTTGCTCTCAGGACACAGAATATCATGAAATTTTACCATCTTTTCTCTGCTTTGCTGAGCAGCTCCATTGTAGACATTAGAGTATAAACAGTCTAGATTTCCTGGAACCATTTCAGCATCCAAGCCATTATTAGGCTTGCCTTTACAAACAATTGCTGGTAACCCCATACAAAAGTTAAAGGTTAAAGGAAAGGAATAAAAAAACAAACAAAAAAAAATTGAACAGCTCAAGGCCCAGCAGGGTTTTGCTGGTGTTGATGATCCTGATTTTACACAAAAGGGAAAATTAATTTTCCAGTGATGTTTTATCTCATGAAAGTAAATAGCATTATAGCAGCAAATACAAGGACTGATTATATTTAATCATCATACAGGTCCTGTGCAGTAGCAACAACTTCAAAAAATGCAGGAGAATGCTGGCACGTGACTCAGAAGCTCTGTGCAAACATTGTTCATGTGTTAACTCAAGCAAATATTTCCTCTGGGCTAGTTTTTGAAAGTATGAAACCATTTATCTTTCTAATTATATGAACAAGGAAAGTAAAGAAGGAATTAGAATGTACAACAGATTTTCAGTAATCACACGTGTTTGTGCAAACTGGCATAGGAAATTGTATGAGTGTCACCAGCAATCTGAATTTGTCACAGTTACAAATAGACCTATGTGAATTTTTAATAGACTTTAAGTGACTGAACTTTAAGAGAGATATTAAAAAAGTGCTATTGATTTTGATTTCTGAGAGCCTTAAATAATACCCTTCAAGATGGTAGCTGAAACTCACTATTTCTGTAAACCCATGGTGATTTTAACACCTTCAGATATTGTGTGCTTTGAAGTTGAAACTATACAGAAGTAAAATGGGGAAAATTGAAATGGGCTTAAATTGCAAAATGCAGGGCTACAACATCTATCTCTGAGTAGGCTGAAATGGGAGATATGTTTAAATTTCAAAATAGAGATTAACTGTTGTGTTTCAGATCCAGGAGCCAATGCACAGACTTGTTGAAATATGTTTTTCATCACTTTCTAATGATATAAAAAATCCCCCAAACCAGAACAAAACCACAATGGTGAATTAGGGCAAGGAAGTACAAGGGTGATCTTTTCTTTAGTCAAGGTCCTGTGGTAGCAAATGCATGAGAAGAAAGCATGCAAATGAGACATTAGGCATGAAAGACTTTGCAATGTGCCAATGTACCACGTTTTAGCAACGATCAAACAATGTGAAGCCTTTCAACACTATTTGGCTGTGAATGGAGGCAGAACATACCTTCCTCCTGTGTTCATTTACTAGACTTTATCTCCTCATTCCTCCTCCAGCCTTATCTAGACCAGACATATGCTAGGGTGCTGGTAGGCCCTTATCTGCTGGAACGATTTTACACCCTGTTCCATTGTCTGTGTGGAACAGAAGGCTCAAACACATTAAAAACATCAATGACTTCTCTTGGAAAGGTCAGAATTAAAAGTACCATGAAGAAATGCAAGCTATTTATTGAGACATTGTAATGGTGATAAAGCAATCTCAAAAGTCTGGAGAGCAGAGAGAAGGGAAATATGACAAAGCAAACAAAACCAAGTTAACTCAGGAACTTAAAAACAGCAGGAAAAATAATGTGTATAATGAAATCCAGCCTAAAATTTTATTTACATTGTTATTCTTATGCAATTCTCTGGAATACATAACATGATGATCCATATCACAGGTTGGTTGTCTATATAGGTAGAGCATTTTCAAGAGTGTCCTCAGGAGAATGGTTTTGGTGCTTCTAGCAAAATTAGCTTCAATGAAGTTGTTTCCTAGAAACATGATTGTATCTACTCAGCTATTGCATTTTTTGGCCATTGGCAATTAAGACACAAAATACACATGAAGTCAAATCAGGAGCAGATGAAATTCAGATATATTGCAGTTGTTTTAATAGCACAGCATTGATTTATATCAGCTGCAAATCTGCTTCATGCTGATGTGCACACTGGTTATCATCCTGAAGGATCATAAAGTGTTTTATGAATTAGCCTCTTGAAGCATTTATCACACATACTTGAAAACAGGATAAAAGTCTCATCTTTTTGGACAATCTGTCACATCGGAATCTATGGTGCCATCTGTGGTAGAGTGTAGCTTTAAATCTATACAATCTCTTGTGGGTACTGAGTTTAATTTGTGCTTACTGATAGACACCAATGGCTGAATAGGTGCCACTGACTGACAGCTGAACCTCCATGGAAATCTGGGGGTTTTACTGAACTCTAACATTCAGTGTTGCAGTGATCTGTTTATGCAGCCTTTTGTGCATGACAGCTGTGAAAGCAAATGGAACCGTAATATCCAAGAGACACGTTGCCCTCTCAGTTACCTCCACTCCAAATCTTCAGCTCTCTTCTTCTCAAAATCTCAAGTGTTCATATACTGCATGCACAAACAACTGGACTGCCAAAAAGATTTCGTGGAAAGTATTTTAAATACATACACTAATGCTATTCAAATGAAAATAATTTGTAGACAAGAGACATAAATGGAATATATGGTCTGTACCTCTACAAAGTGTTTCTAGCACACAGAAGAATTTATTTGTTTCTTTGGTTTTATTTAGAAAAGTTTAATGGTGCTGAGTTATTTCTAAAATTGATATTAAGACAAAACCAGACATCTCAAATGTGCTTTTATTTCCAGTCCTGTCCTCATTTGCTACCACGTGACTTCCCAGGAAAATCTCTGATGTAGCCTGACTGCAACAGCTCAGTCCCTTTCTGTTTATGGGTTTTACCTTCTGTGCCATGTCTCTGGTAAGGAGTGAGTGTTTGAGGGAATGATGACCATTAATTAGTGATTAAGTCCTTCCCCACTGACAAGGGAATATTAGAGGAGAGTATTGCTTTTTTGTGTAAAGTATTATCTCAATTCTTCCCAACATTAAATGAAAGGAGTAGGATAGGTAATCCTCTGAGAGTATGAGGACAGGAGGAGGGTTGCAGTTCTCTCTCTGACTTCTCACATTGAACATAGACTGTGACTACATTTAACATGTTTTTAACTGATTACTAATCACATATTCATTGCCCCTTAGTATTTTTCTGTAAGAACTAATTTTTATAGTAGTGAGGTCTTGATACAGGAAATCTCTTTGAATTCCCTTCCTCTCCATCCAGATAAGCACTGCATGAGCTGGCACACTGCAGAAACAGCACTGTAGTGTTGTTTGCAGGAATTAGCAATCCTTAGGGAGAGTGTGAGGCATGTCTGACGTGTGCGCAACATAACAGCCACCCTGCAATTCTGCTAGCAGTTTCACTGACATCACTGCTGAGGCAGAGATTAGGGATGCGCTCTTCTTCCCACCAGCTAATTCTTTGCTGCACTACAAAGTTTGCAGATTTTTCTGAATCGTTTCTCTACCTCTTTCTTTTTTTCTTTTTCTTTTTTCTTTTCTTTTCTTTTCTTTTCTTTTCTTTTCTTTTCTTTCTTTTTTTTTTTTTTTTTTTTTTTTTTTTTTTTTTTTTTTTTACCAGAATTGAAGAGGATGTTCCCCAACACAGACAGTCTGGCTGCTCAAAGGTACTTTTTTTTTTTTCCTGGAAACACAGAACATCCCTGCTTTCAAAAAGAAAGAATTGCTTCTGACTCAGCCTATGTGAGGTAAAGGAGTAACAATTACTTTTGTCTGAGTGCACTCATTGTACCTGTAGACCTACTGAGATGTGTCTGCCTTGTTGGATTTTCCCCCTGAGTGTGCCTAAACATCTTCCTGATCAGGAATAACACAATGTAAGTTACCTTTGCAACATTTCCAAAGGTATTGCCAGTGCTTTCATTGCCTTCAGTAGCCACATCCTTAACTCACTTTTTCAAATATAATGATGGTGTGATAAAAAACAGAAGAGAAAATTCTGGCAGCATAAAACAGCACTTATGCTGCCCTGCTAAAGGATCCAAAAGGAACAAGGGGCTCTCAGTGAAAACAAACAGTGAGCTTCTGGAGCATTAAACACTGCTATATTATCATTCACTGAGCACTGCCCTCATTGCTTTGGCACATTAGCACATCTGTGATGCCAATTCCTTTTTTTTTTTCCCTTAATTGCAAATTATTAACCAGTTTTTTGCAGAGTTAATCCTGGGAAATTCCTTCATACCTCTCGTTGTCTGAGGAGGGGACACTGCTTATCTCAAAAAGTAGATCTGCATGCTTCTAGATTGTGGTATATAATAAAGAAACAAGAGCCTTCAAGAGATCAGACAGTGAGCAAGTATATAATTATTTTTCATTCAGCACTACTATTCTCTTGCCATCACAATTTTGGCTTGGTTGCTCAATCCTCAAACACCTCATTCACATGCCAAAATTCACATTATATGCTTCTGTGTGCAAAATTATGCCAGGTTATGTAAGAGGCATCAAAGGCATCTGTACCTCAGAGTCAGTTTTCATTAATCAAGAAAGCAAATGAACCAAATACATGTGCACGTAATACATTGTGGAAAAGCCTGAATTTTACAATATTTGGGATTAATCTTATTATTGATATTCAGAATACGACAATTTTTGCATTCATAATCAGGCAGCAAATTCTACTGTAGTAAGATTATTATGAGACCTGTGGAATTTAACTTATAAAGCTGATATTAGGATGAAATCTTGTCCTAAAATTACAGCTGCTGTGGTAGAGTTGGTTATCTGGGCTGAGCCAGCACACTGAATCATTAATGCCCAGGCTGGCCCAAGAACTCCAGTGAGATGAGATGACATGAGGTGAGATGAGATAATGGGCTGAAGCACTGGCCAGTTTCCCAGCAGAGCAGCTGGTCAACAGCTACAGGAACTCTCCAAGTGGGAATTCTGCACAGTTTAGGACATTTCCCTATGTAACTCCTGCTGTGCATTCCCCAGTTAGGATATACTGATTGTACACTGAAGGTGTGTTCATGAATGCCCTGAGGAGAATCTGTCAGCCTCAGGCATCTCCACAGACAGCTCCTTCAGAACTGACCAAACTGCACATAGATAATTTAAAACATAAGTATAAACTGCTCTTGGATGTGCAGAAATCATCACATAGGAGAGGCTTTTGTGCATAGCCAAGACAGAGGAGGTTCTGTATGCACTGTGAGGAAATCTGAGACAATGGATGGTGCTCCCACTGTTGTGGTCACCCAGGACCACAGGCCAGCTGGCTTGTAACAATCCAGCAACACAAAAATTCCGCTGAAGATGCTGCTCAAAGGGTGGTTTCAACAGTGACTGTTCTTCTAGAAAGATCTGACTCCTCATGTGAGCTTTTCTGAGGATTGTGGTTTTTAACAAACACTTCCTGTGTTGGTGCAAGTATAAATGCAGACAAAATGAGGCAAAACCTCATTTTGGTACTTTTGAGAAGAAAGAAGGGTAGGAAGAAAGAAGAGCAAAAAGAGACAAAGGGAACAAATAAAAACAAACAAAGAGAAAGAAACCAGATGGGGAAGAAATCAGACATGCAATCTAGATGAATATCCAAAACTCTTGTAGTGAGACAACCGTGATGGTATAAAAGTATATATTTTTTAAATTTACTGATATTTTAAGTAAGTTTTGCTGCATTATAGACTTCTATGTCTTCCTCTGGTTAATAAACACAGATGTTTACTATTAGTTTGCAGATAATGTTTAATAAAATTTAATTTTTTTAAAACCATCTGCCTATCTCTGTTAGAGGTCATTTGGAAAGCTGAAGGCTAAGCATAATGCACTGCACATTTGAAGAGAGTTTTCATACAGGTAAATCATTCAGACACTTTAGAGAAGGAAAGGAAGGGAGGTACACAGTCAAAGAGTTATGGTACTTCAAGGATGTGTAAGGAGTGAAAACTACAACTAATTCTTCTGTTTCAGGGCCACCCTATTCTACCTTTGGCTCTTTTTTGGACAATTTGCATTTAGGCCTTTAAATACTTGTAGGGAAATCTAGGTATGCATCATACAGAAATATATCTGTGCAGGTCTCCAAGCATGTATCTGGACTAAAACAAAAATATGACTGCAGCTTGTAGACAGAGCCAAGCTTGCTTTCTCCAATTAGAATTTAAGCACAATATTATATAGCTATAGCAGTGAGAAATCCCAGTGTGGGCTCTACAACCTTATCAAGACTCTGAGTAAATTTTTGATCCTATGTGACCTCATTTATGCAAGGCATTAGTCAATGAGACGTCAATATCTGCACCTTGGGTTTGCACATCACTGCTCACAAGGCATTCTCCCTGAGGCACAGTGTGCTGCTGTGACTGCCAGCATGAGAGTTAATCAAGAATTTGGAATAGGCATTTCCCTTTGCATAAGGGTGAGTAATTTTACATAGGAAAGCAGGCTTCAGCAACACTAAATCACGAGCTTTACACTTGCGTGGTTGTAATTCCTCTTATTTCTGAGTAAGACAGCAGCTTGGATCACAGCATTACTCATCAGCCCGCAGGGCAAAGATCCCCACAAGGATGCCAAGGAGTTCCTGTGGACTGGGAGGGCCTGGAGCAGCACAGGCTGACACACAGCAGAGCTGGCAGCTCCTTTCAGGCTGGGCTGTGTGGGTGGAGGGGTCCTTCTGCAGCCTGAAATCATCGGTGGGTGTTACGCTGACTAACAAGAAAATACCTCATCATGCATACAGAGCATTCATTTAACACCCTAAATGTGAGGTGGGTACTGAGGATGGAAATTATCAAGACTTTACTGCCAGAAGCCCTGTGAAAACAATATTTAGCAATTCAAGTAAGTTCATGCCACTTTCTGCTTAATGCTCGAGGGAACACCAGGGCTGGCAGTCAGTAATTACTTCTGTGCAGAAACAGAGTTTGACACACACTATTAGAATCTTTTAAGCAAGTTAAAAGAAAGTCTGATGGTTTCACGGAAAAACCACTTAAAGCATCTACCTCTGAAAGAACAAAACCAGTATATCGAAATAAGTTTGAGTTCCATATCAGTATTAAATGTGAGAAAGGGTGCAATTCCAGAAGCTCAGACAGACAGACAGACCCTACCTGTGCCAGGTCCTGTAGCTGGCAGCCTTTTACAGTTTGACACATGAAAATATTACTCCAGCTGTGCTCCAGGTCTCAGCCTGGGAGGTGAATGAACATCACCTCTGCTACTTTCATCTCCTTGGCAAGCAGACTCTGACTTACATGAACATTTATGTCAGTGCTAGGGAAAAAGAGGATAAATCTGAAGTCCTGTGATAAATGTCTCCATGTGAAGATATCACAGAAAAACGGGATCTGACTGTTCTCCTAACCCCCTCTATGGGACGAATGGGGAGGGGGACCAAGGGGAAGAGTTACAGAACAGAAAGAATAAAATTCTCAGTTCTGTACATGTTGAACACCTACACAAGCTTATTTTATAAGGACTCATGCAGAGAATGTAGAGTTACATAAAAAGCAACAGCAAAACAGACTGTTCATATGATAACACAACCAATTTTCCTCTGTTTTTAATGTCTGTACAGCTTATATATCTTGAACAGATGTCGTGACCTTTTTTATGCACTGCTGCTTTCTGTTATAGCTGATGAGCAAGATTTAAAATGACCACTGAATTTCCTGCTGCATAGACACAGGAACTATTTTTAATACTGGAAATCTGTTGTATAATTCATGCTAATCAAATTAATTATCATGACTGATAGAAGGTTTTTTACCTGAAACTGTGTGGTCCTTTGGGTCTCTCAGTAGTTTGAGCCTTGTATGAGGGAAAATGTACTGCAGGGGCTTCCCATTTATCTGAGGAACACAAATATGCATGTCATAAAAAGATAAAGCAACAACAATTGCATAAATAATTTCAAACAGTTGAAACAGAAACAAGCAAACAAACTTATTTCATCCAGGGAAATATCACAACTGCTCAATTCAAAAACTCTCCCAAGTTTAGAGACATTTGTCAGACTGCAAATTCCTTTCACGGGGTAATGAATATTTGCTTTCATTACTCCAGATTAATTTCAAATATGGCTTTAGTTATGATTTTTCTGAGTGACTAGAAAGTGATCACTCTCTTCTGTAGCTTCTTTTAATTTTAATCCTTTATTCAAGCCATGTTTAACATAAGAGAGAAACAAAACATTATTCTTGTATTTTTATAAAATTCTTTTCTTAGACATGTAAACAAAATGTTTGTTTAATGTGTTACCATCCATGAGTTACTGCTTTAGTTTCAGCAAAACCACATGGCCCAATGTACCTCTTGTCTTCAAATCCCAAAAGCCATTTGAAAGACCCAAACTAAGACTCGCAGGACTACATTGTCTGAAAATTTACCTGGGCTTATCCAAGAACACATCAAAGCTGAAAATAATGCACTCTACAACAAACTCTAAAGAGCCAGATGTCCTGTTGAAACGATCCCACCTGCCCCATGGTTAGGGCATAGGAGGGGCCAAGCTGCAGGGACTGACTCACCTTCCAGGGGTGATTGTCCTGAGCCCACACCAAAACCCCTCTGCAGAGTGATGGCTGCAACACACCCCCCACAGCCATCACAGCCCCCCTTTGCCTGCAGTTTTGGTCTTTTGGTAGCAAAGTTGTGTAGATGCCATGGGACAGAGAGAGAGAAACGGCAAGCGTTTCTCACAGCGGCTTGTGAGAAATTTTAGGGAGCTAGAAAGATGTGATAACCTGTTGACTATAAACAATTTTCAAGTGCTATTTTTTTTACTTTATTTTTCTGTTCCTCTCAAGGACAGTGTGTAAAAAGATGTTTCTGTTAGTTAGTCAATAGAATAGAATCTATCGTCCCACTCTATAAAAACTGCGCGGTTCTTTTGAATAAAGCCTTCTTTGCCTTTTCTATGATCCTGCCTCTCGCCTGTTCCTACCACGACCCCGGAGCACGAGTGACAAAGCTGAACCCATCACTTCCCTGCCTCTGCATGTTGGTTCCAATCCTGGTCAATGCACCCAGACCAAGAGGAGGGAGCATGACTGAGCCTGCTCCAGGATGGGACCTCAAGGAGCCAAGGGGGACAATGCTATTCAGCATGGCAATGCAGCAGCTTGAGTGCATCAGCAGCCTGCTGCCAAGGGTTTATTATTATTATTTAAGTAGCATTTAAAGGGATTAAGCTCCTCCTGAGCCAAGCACTTCAAACCTAGTTCTGCCCTGGAGAGTTTGTGAAGTGAATGGATAGCACGTATAAATGATGGGAAGGGAAACTGAGAAGTCAAGGGACTTGCTTAGCTCAATCCCACAGTCAGCAGAAGAGTTTATACATCTGTTATCATAATTCAGTTACTTATCCAGTGAATGATGTTGCATCTAGAAGACTCAAATCCTGCCCAAACACAGTGAGAGTAATATTGATTGTAATTAATGTCAGACATAAAGGAGATCATGGATTTGATATCAGACAAGTGCTCCAGAATAAATCAGAACATGTGATCGGGCAGACATTTGAATTTATCATGGAATTGTGTCACAACACAGAGTCTAATACTACCAGGAGTGTATAAAGTTCTATGAGGCTTCCACACTCATTAATGGCTAGGGAGAGTGTTATGTTTTAAATGACACTGCCAGAAGTGTCAAATTTTATATAACAATAAAAGTTGTATTCAGCAAGTTTTATATAACAATAAAAGTGATGCATTTGTCACAGGTATCTTACATAAAATTGTAAAAAATCTGGAATAATGCATCTAATTTTATTTTGAATTAAATTTAAAAAAATGAAATATTGCAGTTTAAAAGTGTATGAACACATTTGAATAGATCCTTGGCTGGGATCCATTTTTGTGGGAGTAATTCAATTTACCTGAGGAATGCTGCAGCTCTTAAACTTCAATTAATATTATTTTACTTGCCCTATCTTATTAATTTTTTTAATAAATAACAATCCAAGAATATTCAATGCCATATTGTACATGACTGCTAACAAATACATCAGAAAATATAGACTGTCTCCTTCATTAATCTTACTTCCTCATTAGTTCCAGAACTTTATGAGAAGAATAAATCTTTGTGATTTATATAGGTCTGAATAAAAGCATTAAATTTTATTAGCATCCAGGGTAGTATATTATTTTTTATTGTTGGTAGCTATCAGTACTTAAATGGAACATGTCATTAGGCCTTTATCTTCAGACAAGAACATTTCTGAAAGCAGCAGAACAAATAGGAAAAAAACAGAGCTTGCTGTAAATAGATAATACCAACAGCAATTAAATTGTTCTTGATGTTTTGCTTTAATCATCAGTGAGCATATTTATCTGAAATTTACACACATTCTGAAATTTATCTGAAAATTTATCTGAAAATTTACTAGAATATTTCAAAACCTGTAGATCACAAATTATTTTGTGTTTCCAATTGTTCAAATCTTCTTACTTCCACTAGAGTTGGTTTCCCTTCACCTGAATATACGCCAGGAATCCCTCCAAGCTGACTCAGTTTCCCCGGGGAAGGCAGAGAGGGACCCCACTGAAATCACCCAGCTGTGGCAGTGTAAATCCAAACTGGTGCAGAGGGGCCAGCCTTCCACTGCACAGCTGCAGGACTGGAGAACAAGTCCACAAGCCCAGACTGAGGGCACAGGGCAGAAGTTGACTTGATCCCACATATTTGGTACAAACCCCAGAGATTTCTGCCAACTGTCCCTGTCATCCTTCCTCACCTCTTTGGGAGCATTCAGCACACTTGATTTGCAGTTCAGCACTGGCATATCACCCTCTTCCTCAGGAAATGTAAGCTCTGGTCATGTGTTTCATGTTATTAGTCAGCTCAAAGGCCCTCCAAAAATGGAATGAATGGAAAATAATTGGGCTGAGGGCTTCTGATAGAAGATGAGTTTAAAAATGCGTTTCATTTCCCGTTGTCTTTAAGTGTTTTGTCTGATAAACAAACACTATTGGAAGCCTCATAAAAGGCAATATTATAAGTTAAAGAGGATAATCAAGAAGAAAAAAAATTCCCTAGTGCTGTATTTAAGTTTAAAAAATAAAATTAATGAAATGTATTTTTATTTTCCAGGCCAAAGCCACACCTATAATGTATCAACTGCTTTGGATTGGATCAACAAAGTCGTTCCTGGTTTTAAATGTTGCCACATCTCCTCTTCCAGCGTTAGACAGGGCCTGACAAGGCGACTCTCAGCAGCTACAGATGGTTTTCCTCAGGGAAATACCATTTTCAAGGCAAACTTTACCTCAGGTGGATATCCAGGAAGAAGATGGTGCATGCTCAAGGTGCTGGGTTAGGCAGTATCCGTCCTCATGTCTGAATACCACACGGACTTGCATGAGCACACAAGGCCTGTGCAAGCTGGTACCAAGAATTTCTCCAGTGTGGTAATTCTGCACCTTTGAACCTCTAAATTTCCTCTGTGCAGAGCACAAATGTTGAGTTGTCTCAAAATCCTCAAGGTGGAAAGTTCTTTCTGCTGGTAGATCCCCAGTGATGGAGATAATTTCCAAAACACACACTGGATAAAAACTTAACAAATACGACGTTCCTGCTCACTAATAAATTGCATAATGAGTTGCATTTTCTTCTGCAATTAGGTAAACGCTGACCTTTGCTCCAGAAGTCATTCTGGCATGCAGAGATAAAAACATTTCTGAGTGACTAAGAAATGAGGCCAGATAAATTCCTTTGTGAATTACAGTAAGGGGGTGGCTAACAATGCACTCTTTAGATTAAATATTTGAACAATTATAGTAAAGTTGGAAATTTCAAATTTATCCTCATATTTCCAGAGAATCTCAACCACAAAATGTCCCCCCCCACCCAAACCAAGTCTCTAACAGAAAACAGTTTACTAAAATTCAAAATAAATTCTCCTCACTAGTTGGAAAACAAACAAAACCAAGTAAAATGTGGAACAAAAGTTTGCAGGTAGCCTTCTGAATATCTGTCACAAATGGTATTTTCTCATTTTAGCCCCACTACTCCCTTTTTGATCCATTTTTTTTTAATTTCTAATTTTCCAAGTGCCCCTTAAAAGGCTTGACTTAAATTTCAAGAAAATGGTAATAACTCATGAATGAAGAGAAAAGCATTTTTTTTTTTTTGGTGTTTAGAAATAGGGGATTGCATTCAAAAAATTTCATGTCTAGGACCCTTGCCTTCTTTCTGTGATTAGAAAACTGTTGCCTAAGTGAATTGATAGCAATATACTGCTATTACAATGAATTTATGGTTTTATTATTAATTTAGGGCTTAAAAGGACCCACCTATAATCACTGGAAGTATTTAAAACCCCGCACTGAAAAACTACTTATAGCCTCTGAATATCCTCTCATTGTCCATGCCCTTGCCATGAACTTTTACTGCCCTGACATTTCTCCTACTGTTCTTTCCCAAACTGTTTCTAACAGCCAGTTTAGTTCAGGATATGCAAATAATTTTCACAAAAAATAATAAGAAAAAAAAACCTCTTCATGTCAGGAGGCTTAAAGAAGTTTCTGGTGAACTGAAAGTGACAGCAAACTGTTGGGGTCAGCAGAGATCAGTGGGAATTCTACAATAGATTATGTATTGATAAGGTTTTACCCTCCTCAGGGAAGCAGTCCAGAGTCAATAGATTGGGAAATGGCTATTAAGATATTTAACTGAACTGCAATTTAACATGATTTCAGAATACTAAATAGCACCACAGAAGTTGCTATAGAAACAAATATATTTTAATATTTGTAATACATATGTGAGCTTAATCTACTGGGCTATAAGAAATCCATGGAAACCTGGAGGCTCAGGGTTGTCACTCCACTGCATTCTTGCTTAAAAAGCTCAGGGTTGTACTTTATTTATTACCTTCAGTTATACAGACTCTGTGGGATGTAATCAAGCAGTCCTGATTTCATCTAGTAAGAAAATGGATATTTCACATGTGTGAATCAAAATTTTCTGGAACACATGTATTGCAGTGGTCATTAAAAGATTTTCATTTTTTAACACAGAAGATCCTAAAAATAACAAATTTAGAGCCAGCAAGGGTATTTGGAAACACTGACTACAAGCAGATTAGTGCTATTGATGCAAATTATTCTTTCTGTGGCGGGTTTGTGCTCAGTAAGGGATATTAAGGGCATTGTAATGGCTTAGTTCCTGTGCTGACCAGGAAACTTCCCTCCTAACTAATTTCAGGAAATCATCTGCAGCAAAGGAAGCTGTGGGTGAAGGTGGATATGTTCAGATGGTTCTGGATGGAGAATTACTTGCCATTTTTGTACGTTTTGGGTACATCATACTTGGGCCCTACAGGTTCCTGTGCAGTACTGAGGTGTGGATACAGGAGACAGACAGCATGGCACAATGAACTCAGCAACCCTTTGATTACACCCAGGGCTGAAAAAGCCCTTAGGGAGTGATTAATTGGCCTCATCACTCTCATTGCCCTGATATGGTTTATTTGCCTTCATCACTTGAAAATGTAATATTAGTGCTAAAAAATAGAGATGTTAACAGTGATTTACTTTCTTCTATTGCTAAATATTTCACAGCTCATCATGGAGCTAATGAAACTTTTTTAAAATATCTCTGGCCCTTTTTATCTTGTCACAAAGCAATTCAATTTCTGTACGTGTCTGAAAATATTTTTAAGTTATCTTAAACAAATGTTCCCAGAAGACTCTTAATGTACACAAGCTCTGAGTAACATTTTGATTAGGTAGATGATGTGGAGTTGGTGTGACCTGGCATTTCTGCAGAGTCATTGACACTATTTTGTACTGATGTGTGCCTGACAGTAGCTAACCTGGATGGAAAGAGAAGAAGAAGGAACTGTTGTAAAACTTCTCCTCACACATCACTTCTCTTCTGCTGAGGCTTTACATGGCATCAGATAGAATTATTTAGAACATGTTCACTCTCCAATTTACATCCCATATTTCATAAAACCTTAAAAAAAATTCCTTTGGCAAGATTTTGATGCTGTATCTCTATTTCCATATAAGCATGGGGATATCGCAACAGCTTGAGGGAGAAAAAAAAACAAACTATTTTCTTCCTGGAAATATCCAGGAAAACAAGAACTCCCAGGCCTTTCAACCTTCCTGCTGAAATTTTTGAACAAATTTTTTCAACCAGTCCTGGTGTAGTGCTATTTATTTGAGGGAAAAAAGCAAAGATCAGATCTCTGTGACTAAGACCTTGCCTTGGAACTGTTTCCCAGGACAAAAGCTCTGGAGCTCTAAAAGTTAAATGTATCTTACTAACCACCTCCTCATCACAGAGCTCAGGGTAAGCAGTAATTCTTTTGGACAAACCTGATTTTCAAGGAAAATGTTCCTTTTTACCTCAGAAAGCTGTACTGGTAAAATACAGTTATGTATTCTTAGAATAATTAATGCTTCTCATGATGATTAAAGTGCTCAGAGAGACAGGTTTTTTAACTATTGCTAGTGATATTAAGAGATGTTAAGACTCAAAAAGATCCTTTATTATGCAATTAAATTGATTCATAGAATCATAGATCTATTTGAACGGATAGCTGTAAGAATTATATCATGTAAAGCTCTTTTTCTCAACAAGAAATGAGTAGGCTCAAGTACAACCTAGGGTGTGTAAATCTCAATATATGCTAGGGATAGAAAAGGAGGGAGAAAAAATGAAAGCTTGGATTGTAAGACATTTTAACACTTCATAAAATCTACACTGTTGCTTCATAAAACCTACATTTAATTGTCAAATGAAATGTCAGTGAAAATGCTCACCAGCATAAAACTTTTTTTGAAGAAAGGCTTCATGACAGAGACATTCCTGTGTTGTATGCTATCTGACAAATTAACTGAGCAATTTAAGCTGTTAAGTATCACAAAGGGGCCATGCAATACCTTCCCTCGGAATCACAGGATTGTAAATATCTTGGAAAAGATGTCTAAAGTGATCAAGTCCAACTGTCAACCCAGTACCACCACCATGCTCACCACAAACCATGCTCCTCAAGTGCCACATCCATGTTTCTTGAACTCTTCCAGGGGTGATGTCTCCACCATTTCTCTGGGCAGCCTGTTTCAATTCTTGACCATCCTTTCCATGAAGATATTTTTCCTAATATATAATCTAAACCTCCCCTGGTGCAACTGGAGGTTATTCCCTCTTGTCTTGAGGAAATGCACTCACTGATTTAATTGGATCTCATGTAAAAATGTAAACTAAATCAAAACTTAAGAATTTGTCAGGATATAATCTAAATCAATCAGTAAAAATGACAACTAAAACAAGCAACTGAAGACCTTAGAGATTTGAAATATATAAACTTTGTTAATAAAAAGTGGAAATAGAATGGTACCCTAAGATAAACTAGATTTTTAAACTGGCAAGCTTGAAAAAGCAGACTATGGTATTTTTCTTTCTCTCTCTAATAAATGAAATATTTTAAGTATTTGATTGATAGAGTCTCTGATTTATTCAATAATTAATCACAGAATTTTGGGATTATACTTACCAACTGAAAGTGGAAAAAATGTCAAAAGGATAAAGGAATTATTTCCTTCAACTACTAAAAGAAGGGACTTGAATTTGGATGAGCTAAAGCTGGTAAGGGAAAATTAGACTAATTGTTGTCTTTTTTTCTTTTTTTTTTTCACCAATAGGAATACTTGAGGTACAGATATTTTCAGTTATATTTCAGAAGTCAAAAGACAACCTGAAAAATTAATACTGAATTGTAGAGGAAAGTTAATCTAATTTCACCATCAAATGTTGATGATGAATACAGGTTCAACAGCACTTCAGCTGAATGCAGCTGGATTTTGAGTAATCCTGCAGTTCCTATGGGAACTGTTGGACAGCATGATTAAATTACCAATAATTTATAAAACTAGAGGCACATCTTATTTGACAGCTTACTTGATCTTGGTGTTGACTTAGTGGTCGAGAGTGTGGCAGCTTCTCTGGCAGCCTTCTGTCAAGGATGTGTCCGTTCTCCAGACGAGGCTCTCTGGGCTTGTCGAACCAATCTGTTTCTTCCCGGCGGAGATGGTAGGCTTTGAAAACCAAGGACAGGTCAAATGCTCTGGTCCAGTGCTGGGCAAAGGGCAAGAATGGGCATTGTGCATAGCAAACATGCAGAGTGGTTACTAATTGGCCATGCAGCTAAAGCAAAGTTAGAGGTGAGACTTGAGACATTGAACTTGAGCGTTATTTAGCTGTGAGACAGCAAAGGGAGAAGATTCTGTTTATGTCAGAACTGTGGGTATTAAATACAGGAGATATCTACCAAGTGCTATAGCCACTCCCTCCTTCTGGCAGCTAAGAAATACACTGCAGATTTCACATAACTCTAAAATGTTTGTTGAGAAAAATTTAGTCATATTCTTCTTAGACTAAGAAGAAACCTCAAACTCAGAAAATCCAAATCATAATCAATCCTCAAATTGCAGACTCCACTAATTCCCAAATTTCTGAACTGAGTACTGTTCAAAATATTTTGGAAATAATCTGGAACTACATATAAGAAAATGACAACCTCTTTATGAAATTGATATCAAACAAAATCATAGAAAATAGGGAACCAATCTATGTAACTGAAATTCTAAACAGAAATATTACAGGTGTTCTCATTTTTAATTCCATCCCCCGATTTTACAGTACAAACCTTTATGTATGGATTTTTAATGTTCTTTCTGCAAAAATTCTACAAGACTAATATTACTCTTCGCAACAGTAAATGTCATGTTAGGCATCTTTTGGGGATCAAATAACATCATTTCACTGAAATCAATTTTGCAAATGGATATATTTATGCTTACTGACTATTGGGACATGACTGTCACTCCTTTGGGATCAGAATCATGTCCTGTTTTCTTCTATGTTGCCAATCAGTGTAAACCAGGTAATTCAAAGTAGAATGTAAGGAAAGTTTGAATTTTATGCATTATTAAGCAAAATAAATTTGGAAACCAAAGGAAGAGAATATTTGTTTCAGCGAAACCACAAGGAATTGCAAAACTTAAATAAAACCAGTTTTTGCTATAATAAGAGTGAATGAACATGACACAGAAAATAATTAAAAGGGAAAATGGTAGTGTTTATAATCTTTCCTATTTAGTTGTGAAAATAAATATTATCTATTTGGTTTAAGAAATAATTTTAAAGAAATGTTAATGGGAAAAAAGGAAGCTGTGTTTTTTCATTACTATTTTTTTTAAGCTTTCCAAAAAGAGGAAAAATATATATGCAGGATTTTTTTTTAAAGAATACGTTGTATGTGGTAAAACCAACATTCTGTATAATATAATAAGCCTTCACTTTTTTTTTTAATCTTGATTAATATTATGATTGATATTATACAGTCTCTTCCTTCATGACTGTGCACAAACTTAATCTAACATGAAATGGTTTATTTAATATTATTTAGATAAGAATATATGAATTACCAGAAACATTATTAGAGGTTGATGCTTATCTCACTACTGATTAGTTATTAACTGCTCTCAATAACCCAATTGATAGCAGTTATGATCTAGCATGCAAAATTTCATGCTTTACACATTTATGCCAGTTGATCAGTACCTGCACAAAGCAGGCTTCTCCATAACTCATCCTGACAGAACTTTCTGAAGCTTGCATGAAGAACCTAATACATATTCCTGACCCTAGATGCTAATGCTGGCTATCACAATCTGTGTCATCATCTGAGCAGATGAAAGAATGATTTTGTTTTTCCTCCTGCCTCAGTTAAATAACATTTCCTGGATTATTACTCTTAAAAATGTAAAGTTCCATACTGCAGTTCAGACCAGCCTATTTTTCTTTTTCTTTTTATGAAACTGTGATGAATGTGAGCATTTTATTGAAATTTGGGAAGTTATAAATATTTATTTATACAGACACAAACACCCCCCCCCACTCACATGTCCACACACACCCCATTGGTTTTGGCTTGCACAGCTGGGATTTGTCACAGCTGGAAACCTGACAGCAGCCAAGATGAACCACTGACAGAGAAGTCATCCTTTTATTCTAAGGCTATCAGAATGCAGCCAGGTGGTTCCAGCCAAACAGATGAACCAGGTGAGATTGAACTTCAGGCCGTGAGATCCAAGAAACTCAATCAGAGAAGTAACAGTGATCACTCTAAATCCCACAGATAAAAACTTACAAGGAATCAACTGTGTTGATATCTTGATGTCTTGATATCTCAATTTTAAACTTCTAAATTCTGCTGAAAATTTTCCAAATTAGCATATAAAAGAAAAAAATATACTTGAGGTGAGAAAAGGTACATTTTATACCTTCTGAACAGCAAGGGCTATTTATAGTCATAAAATTGAGTACTAGCTTCAGCCTTCTTGAAAATTATTATCTTCAGCATAACTAAAAATGTGTGGAAAGTGGCAGCTGTGGGGTTGACAGAGATCTGTTTGCTGGATCAGAGTTTTCATGGTACTGGGAACCCCGAGAAAATCCCAGGTGTTTCAAGATCTCAAAATGCTGTTTATTTTCAATGGGCACCTCTGGACATTTTGCTCTTTTGACACTAAGGCTTTTTTAACCTGTTTGAAGTTTGGAAACCCAGTGTAATCACTACTTATGTCCTGAAGCATGGTTTTAAGATTTGTTACAGTATGTACTTAGTGAAAAACAGAAGGTTTGGACTCAAAGTCCTATTTGCATTCTCTTCTAGTATTTGTTATGGGATGTCACCTATAAAAAATGAACAGAAAGTCGTGAATTTCTCTGAATTTGAACAAAAGAAAAACAATTCAAATTTAACATTTTAGCTTAAATTAATTTTTAAATGTCTTTTAAGATGATAAATCAAGTTATAGCACAAGATTTTTCTTAAGACAGTGCTTAAGACTAATTTTTTTAAATGAAATGTCATCAAGACCACGCAGCAGTTGCTTAAAATAAAGAGAAGCTGCAAAGCAAATTGTGCTAAAAGGCTGGACGAAACATGCCAGAATAGCTGTCCACTGTCTGATCATCAGATCGCTACAGAGAAGAGTGCAGTCCCTAATAAAGAAGGCCATGAGTTTCTGTAGAAATGTAATTGCTTCTTTTGAACACTTTTTATCTTATATCCAAATTATATTAATAATTTTCAATACAGGTTACTTGCGATTAGACTGCATATTTGAAAATAATGTGATGAAGCGTTTTGGTTTCCCAAGAAATGGGCCATTTGTGAAGATAAAATTTGATATAACTTAGAAAAAGGCTGCTGAAAGGGGAAGCCCTGAGTGACATATCACTCTAATACAGATTATGGGAATTGAATTACAATACACCAGAAAGGGTCTAACTAATCAGAGACTGATTTAAAACTGAAACATGTTCAACTTGAAATGTTGCATGTATGTCTTGTACAAATATATATGAGAACTATAATGCACTGTAGGGCAGATATGTAATTCCCTATGACCTGTTCCCATGCAGTAGAATAGCATCAAAATGGATCTTTTTGGTTCAGGTTGGTTCTCCTCAGTTTTCAGCAGGAAAAGTCCTGTATCTTTCACAATGTGACTCTAGAATGACCGACAGAAGTCACAAGCTGAGAGGAGACAAGATAGCATCTGCTTATTTAGGAAGAATGATATGAGTTTCAGGGAGTTTCTCTCAACTGCTTTCAGATTTAATTATAGGATTCTGTGTGCTAAGAATGGAAGGACAATAAAAACTGTTAAACTTCCAATAAATATCAAAAAAAGCTGATGACCCTGAGTCTCTCCTGAAACACAGAGTTCATGAGGGGGTTTTAAATATCTAAGAAATATAAATAAAAGCTTAGAGAACAAAGTCCTTAGTATGAAGTATGAGAAAGGCAAAAAGATAATTTTTTCTAATGCTTATGGAAGATTTAGTATGTGTAAAAAATCAATAATGCAATAATGAACGGAGGTTAGTAGAAATGTGAAAAATAAACCATACTACTTCATAATCATGCAAATATGTCTTTTGAGACAATCATTGCCATTTACAGACAATAGAGCGCATGCAAAGTCTCTTTTATTGTGCAGTAAATACACATAAGAAAAAGTTAATGGAGTGCATACAATTTTGAACATATTCATTTCATTTGCCTTCAAACTGTCTTTATGATTTTTAAACAATTTAGAATATATTAATTCTGAACTGACTCAAACAAAACTGATACATAATTTGCAATTATCAACTTAACATCAGCTTTAACATTCTGCTGTACTTATTCAGAAGCAGCATTTTTAATTGCACTATTTATAATACATCAGAAAGGTTCCTTTCATGAACTTAAGTGAGACAAACTCTTGTGCTTATTTGGCAGACGTGTATGGGGTGCATATAAAACCAGCTACGCTGCATAACCCATCAACAGAAGTAAAATACTTTATGTGTTTTATTGAAGTATGAGATTGTCTTGCACCATTCAAGGACAAATTATCTTACATAATCACAATTCTGAATGCACAGAAGTCCACATGACAGGATGCTTTCAACAAACCATATGTAGAATGTTGTTTTGCTATCACGTTAAGCTCTATATGGTTCTAACATATGATATGTACTTAATGAACAGACTATTTCTATATAAACACAGATCTAAATTGGTGCATCGGGAGATGGAATTATAATTTTTTTGTGTTCTATCATGAAATTTCATGCACATAAAATTACTGGAGTGTTTTAGAGATTTGGGAGATTATTTCCAAATCCCAATAAAAACGATTGCAAATAAGTTCAATGATTCACAGTCACTGGAGAGAGCTGCACATAAAGACTGATGGTAGAGTCTGTGTTGTACATGGAATGTTCTACACAGTATCATTGAAAGGTAGACATAAACAAGTGAAAAGGAAAATGCATAAGCAAACCAAAAGGAAAGCAAATCAACAACAATATAGTAGCATGCAATAGTAGCTTAACACCATTCAGAAACTGTTAGGGTAAAATAAAAAATATCAAATACGACAAAACAAATCAACCCCCAAAAAATGTAGATACACAGAAGATGCACCAAGGAACAGAAAAAGAACAAGTCTTTGAAGTGTAACAAAAATCAGACACATGCATAGAAATGAGGATTTGCGTTGTGATAGTAAGATACCAGTCTGAGGCCTAATTTACCTTCACTGTCTGACATGGCATGCTGGAAGTCATCCATGATGAAGGCTATATCTCGATCATAGCCTCGAGTCCGTGACTCCTCCCTCATATGCTGCTGGACCTCAGGTAATGAATGGCTCGATCCAAACTGGTCCCTGGTATCTGCAGATATTGGTGGCAAGGGTCCAGCTGCTGCTCTTGCCATTCCCATTGGCTGTCCAACAGGACTTAGTGGGCTCTCCTCCTCTGAGTTCTGTGCTACTATTGGGATCCTTCCCCTGCTTTGGCTAATAGGCAGACTGGTGGGTTTGGTTCTTCCAGAAGGTGCTGCATGGCTAAAGGAAACATCTAAAGGTTCAGCTTCTTGGGCTTTCAGTCTTAAAGAAGAACTGGAAGAATCCCTTTTCAATGACAGATCGAGCCCGTACACTGAGGAGGGCCTAGATGAGGGCCTAGATCTACTACCACTGCTATAGGACTTGTCTGCTTCATCTTGTAGTGCAGATCTCATTGTTGGACCTAGTGCAGTCCCAAGGCCTGCTCCAATGGATGACGTCAGTGGTGGCCCCATGTACTTCTGTTGGTCACTGATGTTTTTTCTAAGGCCATAAGTGATATCATCCTGAAGAAGCCTTGCCCTAGTAGTGATTCCCCCAAGTGTTGAAGTGCTAGAAGTCATATAGCTTGAATAGTCAGGCTCAAGGTCTCTGCTTTCTTGGATAGGTGAAAACTTTGTAAGTTTGGGGTCTATCAAGGCTTTCTTGTGTTTTGACTGTTTCTGGTAAAGGAGGGCTGCTGGGAGCTGCTTAGCAGCCTGCTTCTCAAGAGTAAGCCTACCTATGCTGTATTTTTCAGATTTTGGAAAATGTCTGTAGCTGCCCTCTCCATGGTAGTACTGTGATAGACCAGCTAGATGATCGAGACTTTCTGCACCTCTACGGAACTCTTGCTTTATCTGGTGTTTCAGAAGTTTGAGCTCATAAGGGTCCTCCATTGGGTCTTCATCAGCTTTAACATAGGAGTGTAACCTAGAGGAAGTCTGCAGTGGTGCCAGGAAGTCTGACACTTCTTGTGCTCTCCTGGCCTCAGTTGTGCGAAGAAGTCGATCTGTTTTGGTCAGATCTTTCTCATGGAGGCTAAAACTGGAACCAAGAGCTCCTGTTCCTTTAGTAAGTTCTCCTATATCATCAATCAGCACATAATTTCGGGATGTATGGTGGTGGTCTATATCTGCATAGAATGAATCTGCAGATATGCTTGATATAGGGCTGCTTGCTATGCTGTTTCTCTCATCTAGTCCTATCCTCAAGTCCAAGGTAGAGTATTTACTGCCCAGCTGGGAAACTGCATAACTATTGTCAGTTGACACTGGTGCTATCATGAGAGGCTGATTGCGAATTACATCATAGTTTGTTGTTATCTTAGGCTCCATGTATAATGTGGTCTGTCTTGGCTTTGGCTGTATCACCATCATCTGTGATGGGAGTTGATAGGATGGCTGTTGAGATGGTGGAGGTTGAGCCTGTGGGGTATAGGACATGGTGGCTCCTGTTTGGAATGCTGTCTGGGTCTGATAGGGTGAAACCTGCTGGTGATACAAAGGCTGCTGTTGTTGGTAGTGGGACTGCTGTGTGAACTGAGTCGGTGCTTGAGTTGGCAGGGCAGGAGATGAATACTGATATTGAGCATATGGGCTTGTAGCAGGGGCAAACTGTGTTTCTGGCTGGGTTTGTGGTGGCATAAACTGGTTAAATTCTGTCTGGGGTGCAGTACGTGGTCTTTCCAAGCCATGCTGAGTTTCTATTCTGGTTGACCTGGTATTATTAACTTCACTGTCTGACATATAATCACGTTCTTCGGCTACTCCTTGGAGATAGGCACGCTCTCTCTTTTCTCTTTCTTTTAGCAGGGCTTCTTTCCTCCTATTAATGCCCATTTCCAAGTATCTCAGCTTGGCATCTATTTCTTTTTCCTCCTCATCTAGCTCTGCTTGCTTCTTCCTAAGCTTGGCTGACTCACGTTCGACCAGATCCAATTCCCTGTCTATATCCTGAAGAATTTTGGCTCTGGCCATAGTGGTGGTCCTACAAATCCTTCTCCGTGAAACTGATCCCACAGAAGCATATGGGGACTGAGTTCCTGCTGTGGCTTCCTCTGGAGGTGGATTGGGCAGAGTCCTCTTCACCTTCTTCTGAGTGCTGGATGGAGTCAAGCCTGAAGAACCTTTTGACTGCAATAGAAGAAACAAGGCTCAATCACTATCCTGAAGGGAAATTAATCACAAGTTATTTAAATTTTTTCAGGGTATGGCTTCGTAACTTAACCACATGTTTTCTTTAAGACAGAGGAAATTTTATATGTGTTATTAAGCAGCAGAAAATAGAAAGGAAAATGGCCATCAGTCTACTAAAAATGAGCAATCTAATGCAAAAATAAGGGTGACACTCACTAGGACTTTGTTTGGCCTAAGTTTAAAAAATCTACCTTATATTCCTAAAGTTTAATCTATAATAATTTATTTTTTTTTAATTTCTACATGGTTATACATAAACATAATGCATATGTGTGTGGGAGGGGAATATATGTATATATACACCTCCCTTTCATATAACATTTAATTTAATAAAAACTACATATAATTATAAATGTACTAATGTACTTATATAAGCATTCATAATTAAATTTATATATAATCTGTACAGTCAAATAGATTACTCTGAGCCAGACACTGAATGCATACCCATAAACTATAACTTCTATTGAAATCCAGACAACAAAGCAGAACTTTCTAGTGACAAGGCAGATAGTTCTTACATGATCTTGTAATTTTTTGCCTCATAGTTGATGCTATATATGCTTTTTTTTTTTCAGGAGATTTTCTTGTCCTTTACAAAACTGGTGTAAGCTTTCTTCAATTCACTGAAGTCTTTCATAAATGAAATTTGTTCC
Organism: Ammospiza nelsoni; assembly: GCF_027579445.1. NCBI lineage: Eukaryota > Metazoa > Chordata > Aves > Passeriformes > Passerellidae > Ammospiza > Ammospiza nelsoni. The sequence continues at coordinate 9,908,121 of NC_080637.1, read as the reverse complement.
AGTTAGGAAGCTACAGTTTAAAACTTGAAAAAATTAAAAAGTATAAAATTACAGCAATTTAATTCCACCCAGATGTCCAGATTTCCCCATATGGTAGAAGAGTGATTTATCCTGATGTAGAACTATCTACCTTAGGCTGATAACTAATTTTTTTTGAGGTGCCAGTGTCTCTTCATCAGCTAGGAAAGTAGACAATGCAAGTGGTTAGATGCAATTCAGTTTGCATCCTAAATCACTAATGTTTTTGAAATATTTTTTTAGTTTTCAAGTTTAGGCTCCCACACTATGTATACAGATTAAGAAGTGGGACCTGAATGATTTTGAAATTATATCCTATCTCCCTTAAAGCTTCTTAGAAATCTTGCCTTAGCAAAGGAAAAGAGATTGATCTACACACATACACTGAAACAAAAGAAAAATCAGCTCAGTGATTAAGAAATGCAGACATGTTATTACCAATATATGGAAACATTTTAGCCCAGTTTAATAGAAGAATAAAACCAATTTGGATCAAATTAACTCTCCTGCCTCTGCAGAAAAGGAAAGCATTTCTGCAAGGATTAATGGCTTTTAATTAAAAATGACATTTATTTTGAAATAAATGCTACTTCATTCAGATAGGATATAAATAATATTAACTTTAAGTAGGAGTTTATAAATCAGTATTTTCTAAGTTTATTTTGATATGGCATCAATAAACTGTACAAGTTTTTAAGAAGTGTTGACAATTTCCTTTTGCTGGTCCTCTGTTACCTAGCTTTGAAAAATTGCAATAATCAACACATTGTTTGGCACAGATCTTTAAGGAAACATTCACCACCTTTTCAAGTGCCATTTAAGCTCTTTTATTCTCCTCATCTAAATTCCATCAACTTTTGCATGTTTCAGATTTCAATAAAAGCGATTTAATCTTTTCAGCTTCCTGTGGCTATTTCACAAACCCATGTTGTGCCAACAAATCAAAGGAGCTAATTTTATCTTGCTCAGTGTGCACTTATAAGCAAAGACAAATTAATCATCTACAGTAGGTCTAGTTGGCTAATATTTTATATTGTAGAATCAGTGTAATACCACTGATATTTCCCCCTCCTGAACTGAAATTGGGATCACAGATGGTGAAGCAGTCACAGATGGTCACTGGTATTGGGAAGTGCTATTAATAAAACAGTCATTAAAAGGTCTACAATACTTTATGGAATTAATATTTTCAGATAATAGTTAAATTGCTGATACATAAATCTCAGTGGCAGATTAGTATCAGTTTTAACAAAAAAAAATTGCTTTTAGATCTCTCTGTATATGAAGAAGCTTAGACTAACAGATATTATAGGAAGATGTCACACTTGCTTTTGAAAAAGTATTGATAACCTCTAGCTTTAGCTACTGTTCTCACAAAAGGAAGGCTTAATTGCTTTTACTTGAGATTTATACTGAGACAAGAAAAAGAAAATTAGTTCTGTGATAAAATGTGTGTCTTTTTCTTGTTCCTGGATATTTCCATCATCACTTATGTTAGCATGCTCCCTGGGAACTGGGAATTGAAGGAAAGTTCAACTACAATATTTTGACAGAAAACTTTTAAGTAACTCTTACTAGTTTTTGCATTTCCTTAAATAACATGAAAAAAAAAAAAAAAAAGGAAAGCTAGGGCTGATCTTTGCCAAATTCTAGTTTCTTTATGAAAAAGAATTGGGAGGGGAAAGGGGTAATTGTGCTATCTAGTCCTATCTCTGTATTTTTGGTCATTGTCTCATATTTCTGATGTATGCTCACTTTACATTCGAAGTACCCAAAGAAAAGATGGGGCAAAAACCTTCATGAGACCACTCTGGAGCCACATAAACCTATCAAATACAATCAGGCATTCTTAGACCTTACAATCACTGGTTAAAAGTTAAATTACATGTCAGAAAGGTGACCATAGCAAGCTCTCTGACTGAATAAACAATGAAGTTTCTTACTATATTTTACCATGTTTTCCACCTTAATTCTAGTCAGTTTACTTCTAGCAAACTATTAGTATCCTCACTAATTTTTAAAATAATTTTTGTTTAGCAAACGACCACTCCAAATGTTGAGTGCAACTTCCAAAAATTAGAACTAAATTATTCTGGCTTTTTGTTTTACCATGATGCTCATAAAAATGCTATTACTTTATTGCTGACTCTTGTATAATTTTACACTAGTCTGGGATATCCCTTCAGAGAGGATTTAATGGTAATCTTATATGCTTCTGAGGCAAAGCTGACCTTGTTAAAATAAGGCCTAAGCTCATGCTTGAAACAAAGCCACAGAGAAGTTCTCCACAATACTACAAACTAAAGAATGGAGAAACAATCTTCCCCTTCCAACACCACTCCTTAAGCCTAACAAAGTTTTAAAATAAACATAAGAGGAAGTCTTCTCAGCCTTGCAGTTCAGTGACAAGATGACATCACAGTAAGGAAGTCAAAAGACTGAGCTGAAGGTTGCATGCAAACGGATTTAGCAAAATGTTGCTTTTCTGCCTTGCCAATACACATTTGTCTTGACGTGAGTTTTTGTCTGAGTTTGGATTTAAAGAGGCCATCTGGACAAAGGCTTGTGAACACCGTTAAATTAATTGTGTGGTGACTCTTTTGCAATGACCATTCTGTTCCTTGTGAATCTTTCTAAAAATACCTTCTTCTACCTATTTTTGTCTCTTTTAATTTGATGTCATTGTTGACAAAGCCAGCAAGACTCTGACAAGAATCAGTTACTAGGAAATACTAATATGTTCTGCTGCTTTTTATCTGTTTTAAAGAGATAGTTTACTTTGGGGGACTGAATGGTTCCGAATACCTGTAATGAATTTCTGCCTCTAAATACTGTGTTTGATTCTAGCTACACAATCTTTCTTGTCCTCGTCTCAGCTGAGTTTTTGAACATGATATGCTGTTCTCCATTCAGGTAGCCATGTTTGGATATTAGTTTCATTTGCTTAGAAGTTTGGCTTTGACATTTAAGTATAAAATGCTTGCATACTTCTTGCATGCTTTGAGTTTTGCTATAAAAATTTAATCCTTATTATTTATTACTCTTTTAAAACTTTCTGTGATCACAACACCAACTTCTTCTTTGGTCCCCTTTAGAGCTTACCAAACAGATTTGCACTTATATATATATCTATCTATATCTATATCTATATCTATATCTATATCTATATCTATATCTATATCTATATCTATATCTATATCTATATCTATATCTATATCTATCTATCTAGATCTATCTAGATCTATATCTAGATAGTATAAGTAAGGAAAAAGTCTGAAAATTATGTACACAATATGTATATATATATGCATTTGCAGAAGTAAATTACAGTTGTGATGACAGCATCTTATTAGTTTGTCATCACCAGGCTATAAAATAGACACAGTGATGTCAGACTACTACAGCCTGTGGTGCTGTGAAAAGCAATAGTAAAGTGGATTATAGATGATGCTGCTCCTCTGCCACAATCCCCAGAAGACTCAACAGCATGGTGAAAATCCTGTTCTGTACTGCTAAAGAAAAAAACCTCACTTTCTGCAGGGCTAGATTCCCTGAAACATTTGATGCTAATTTCCAACAGACTTGAAATGTCAGCAGAAAGTTGGCTGCATTCTGATTTTTCTGGTACCAGAAAAACAATGAAAATAATATTTTTTGTCTTCAAACAAGGACCATGCAGTCAATAAACTGTCTCAGAAAACTTATGACTAGCATCAGGTTGAGAGATGAATGCTGATGTGTTAATGAAATTACTGGGAATAAACTGTTTTAACCAGATAAGATGTCAGGTAGTGGAGGGATAGAAATTATTTTCCCATTCAGAAAGAAAAAAATCACCCAGGGTTGGGACAAATGCAGATTTTTAAGGTGAAGCCTGTGCTGTAGCTCACTTTCCATCTCTCATATCTTGGATTTTTCATGTAACAAAAACCTTCTCAAATGCAACCCTTCCAAAGCCCCAATATGCACAGCTAAAATTGCAATTGTAATACAGCTGTTCTACTTATAAAGGGTAGGAATGTGTTACTCAGTCCTACAGCATGTGCTCTTTATTGTTAGAAATGTAGCAGAAGAGTCAGAAAATTTGGCGATTCATTATTTTAAACATTTCATTTACTGCAAAGAATCCATGGAAATCTGTTATCATTCATTAAGGACTTCTCGGTAATTTAACAGTATCTTTAAAACTGTTTGCAAATGAGACCCGACTCCTAAAGATATTAACACTAATATTAGATTACTTCATTTTAAGTATGGAATCCTTAACTTCATCTTCCTATAGGTGCAGAAGTCCTGAACAATGTTTTCTAACTTGTCCTGTGCAAAGAAAATTTCTCATGTAAGTTTTTATGGACACTTCTGGACTTATTATCTATTACGTGGTAACTGCTGATGGGAAGGCACCACCTTTATTAACCCCTGGTTAAAAAATTTTAGAGCAAGAATATTGAGAAACTTCTCTCCACTGGCTAAGGATGACATAGGGACACTTCTATAGAATCAAGAACCACAGAAGGTGGGAACCTTCCAATGAAGCCATAAGGTTAAGGAGAGCAGATTAGTTGTGTATGGTAAGGAAAATATATAGCAACATGTATTTAATAAAAGCTGGTCTCATCAGCAGTGCTGAGAGTGGACTAATATATTCTCTGAACAAATTCTAACCCATAGTAAAGCCTTATCATACAACCAGTACTGCCTTGGCTTGTGTGCCATTGCCAACAAGGGCAGTGCAAGAATAATTTGATGAGCTGAATTTGGCCTTGTATAGGGGAGTGAAATACCCTGCTTCATGAGTGATATACTAGAGCTTTCCTTCAATGTAGCTCCTGTCCTTTTCTTTCTGCAAGTATGTTGCTCTGGGGACTGAGCAGTCAGGCAGAAAACTAGTTTCTAAATCACTACACAGCAGCACTGAGATGCCAGTCAGTCTGTTTTTCTTTTTTTTCCCCCCACTCCTTTGAAGGCCTATAAAGATAAATTTATTTTCTGTTAACACCAATATACAATTTTTAGAAATAGTCTATTCCAAAACAATTAGATTTTTTCAATTTTTTTTTGCTTTCCTTCATGTCAGTCAGAGTCGTTCATTCCTCAGATAAACACTTTTGTACTTTCCATTCCATTTCTCTCCTTCATTTTCTCTGTGAAATTGTTTGAAATTGCCATTTTCACTTCAAATGCAAGGGAGACAGCACAGTGCACATCACAGCTGATGTGAGATACCAACTTCCATCCTCAGTTAAACACATAAAAGCCCATATGCTTCTTTTGATCATGAGGGGAGAAAGGAGAAATTCAAAGGAAATTTGATATGCAAACTACAGACAGATGTGGCCCTTACAGTGTGATTTTCAAAGGGATCTAAATCTACATTTCATCTACTTTATGAGAGCAGATGTAATAGTTGTTCCCAGTTGTTTGCACAGAAAACAGTTTTACACAGACTAACTGATTTGGGATTCATTTGGAACAGGACTGACAAATTTGCCTCTAAAGGGTAATGGGGAAATTCCCTTCTCAATTTCTAAAAATGAGAAATAGCAGTTTAAATCAGCAGTAATACGTCATTGAAAAATCAGATTGTAAGAAAAAATGAAATCCATTGTTTTGAAACTTTGATTTAAATAGTGCAATTGGAACAACCTTCAATGTATGTGCATTGAAAGGATTTTAGACAACATAAACATTATTCAGAAGCTTACATTTTAATTCCCTTATTTTACCACTGCAGATCATATCTATACTGTTTGCTTTTTCTGCTCACTGAAAACAGTCCTTTTTCCCAATTGCCTAAGTACAATTCATTACTTTTTAAAATATTTTTTTCTTTTATAGCTCAAGCCTTATGTGAAAGGGAAACATTTCTGGTTAACTCACAGTGATATTACCATCAAAACTCATTATTTTCTTTTTTATTCCTAATTTATTTTCCCCCTCTGCTACCCTTTGCTATTCATCTTTTCAATAATATTACTTCTATTTGCAAGATGTACTGGGATAGCAGTTTATGTGAGAGATTCACTGTTTAATTATATTAAATGTATAGAGAATTACAGGTATTTCAGTTACTTTGCAATGGAGAAAAATCTCTGGCAGATTGATTCAGACAATGGGCATCTGCCAAGCCGATAGGAAGAGTCAAATTGTCAGAGTTGAGTTCTGCTCCTGCATTGGAATCTCTTTACCAAAGGGGCTCATTATTTTCCCTATTATTCAATCTGAGAAAGAAGAGAAGTAAAAATGAGGAAAAGGAAGGGAAAGAGGGAAAGGAGAGAAGGGGGAAAGTCTGTCCTCCAAAGAATTTCTTTTCTGAATGACCAATACAGATTTCATACTTTGCTATGAAAGGCTTGAAAACATTTCAGGAAATATACAGCTGCTATGTAGGCAATAGCTACAGATGCTTCCTAAATGCCTTTCTTTAGATGCTTTGTACTAAGACATGCTAAATATTCTCAAGTATTTTATTTATATGTCAGTATACTAAAAACTATTGAGGGACTTCACAGAAAGAAAACACTGGAAAATTCTACCCTTGTTGCACTGCTGTGTTTTCAGCATCAACTCCAGCTCATACTCTGAGAGCTAAAGTGCTACAGCTCTACTCCAGGGCCAAAGACTGATAAAGAATTTAAAAAAAACCCCTTTGTCTGTGAATTAAAATCTTTCCTCATTTGCTAATTACTTTTAAGAAGATATCCAAGTTTTGTTTAAAATAAAAAAGGAACAAAATGAATGGATTTTCCTATACACTGTCTTCCACGAGACTCAAAAGTTTCTGAAGAGGAGAATTCTTTAACATATTTTGCTCTGACAACCCAAAAGATTATGATATAAATGACTAAACAGAGGATAAAGAGTCTATGTATTGAATAACAGTAACTTGAAAAAGAGGAAAACTCACTATATAAAGGAATAAAAATGGCAAAACTAGAATTCCTCTGAGGTAGATGCTTAACAAGATTAAGTCAAAGCCTGGAGATTCATGGTGACTGTACTATAACATTTTATTTTACACTACAACATAATTAGTGCTTCTTAATCATCCATCACTTCTTTTTCTCCTCTCTCATGTTTCACTGACAGTTTAAAAAGAATTTAACATAAATACAGAAGTGAAAATACTCCAAACTTCTCTGCCAAAATGTTATCAGAAGTTATCAGAAGTTCTATGATGTGGATGGACAACCTGATGCCTGTGATAGATTAAGATACAGATATTGTTTGCACATGATGAGCCCTGTCTCCAACACAACCCATTTTTGGATTTAACTAACTGATAACAAAGAACTGTACCTTAGTAATGTGTTTCAATACAGAGGCTATGTGATTCTGCCACTGGTAATTTAAACAAGCTATATTAAAGGATATTGTACCAAAATATTAACTGCTGGCTCTGGGATTTGTTGATTGCAAAGCTACTTGTGGCAATAGAGAAAGGCATCAGTCAACTTTATCTTCAAATAACAAAATTTTTGGAATAAATTTTTCTGCATGTAATGAAATAGCCTTAGCATGGGCTCATTCACTAATAGAAACCAATAACACACTATTTCCTATCATGTAACACACAAATCATTATGTGTCATACCCCTCAGTCAGAATAATATATTTTATTTGAAACTCAGATCTCATCTATGGAAAATTTTACAGGATTATAAAGAATATTTTCCCAGTAAATGAGAATATACTTTAATTTCTTTTCCTTAGCAATCTAACTGAGAAGCCTGGCCAGAAAATACTCGTGAGAAAAATTCCAAACAGTTTATACTTATCAGTATGATATGCATATGCTGAATTAGCACCATCTGTTTTCAACAGATATCAGGCTACTTTGCAAACCATTAAAAAAAAATCTAAAAAATACTGAAACAATCAACACTAACTCCCCTGTTATCTTTGAAAGAAAGAATATATCAATCTTGTTTCATAGGGAATGAAAACAACAACAACAAAAAAAAAAAACAAACAAAAAACAAAAAAGAAAAAAAAAAAACAGAAAAAAAAAAAAAAAACAGAAAACCAAACAAAAATGGTGTGAGAAAATCTTGGCTTTTTCTGCCTCTCCTTCACTACAAACTTCCTCCACAGGATGGGAGCTGACGAGACACCACATGCTGTGCCACAGCCTTTGTCTGTTCAGAGTGAGTATTCATCTGCCCAAGCACAGGCATCATGTGCAGAGTTAATCTGAGCCAGTCCTCCAGACTACTGAACTGCAAGAAAGTGCCATTTCTCTTCAGCTCACTCCATAATCACACCTGCTCCTCTAGACAGCTGTGGAAACAGCCACGTGTAACACAGATGCCCCCAGGAAATGTCTCAGGACAGGAGGTCATTCCCCCTCACCACAACTTGAGCAGTTTCAATTCCTGCTTTTGGCTCCTCTGCTTGAAGCAGAGTTTTAATTATTTTGGGGTTTTTTTGCAGGAATCTCACCGCCTCTTCAATTCTTCAGAAATTACACCTCTCCTCAGCAATCAAAGGTTCTGGGTTTGGCTCAGTTTGATCACTGAGGCAATATTTACTTTGTTCTGTACTCGTGATGCTTTACTTCCCCAGTCTAAGATTAAAGGTGGCAGAGTGAGCAGAGCCCTGATTAACCACTTTCTCTAAAACGTGGTTCATGCTGGGGAGCAATGGCCATGCAGCTGCTGCTGTAAGGCACAGATTAGACAAACTCACCAAGTGCCTAGTTCAGGTCTTTGTACATCCATCACAGCAAACCCTTCTTTTTGTTCTTTCTGCTCAGCCCTGGCTTCATCCATACTGCTGTGCACCTGCAGAATGATCTGCATTGAATTTTCCCCCTCTCTTTCCAAAAGTGTCTTAAAATTACCTATACAACACATTCTGTTGGTAGAAAGCATATTTCTGACTCAGCTCTAGTACTATATACCATGGTACCAATATTACACCCTGAGAACAGAATAGAATAGAGTAGAATAGAATAGAATAGAATAGAATAGAATAGAATAGAATAGAATAGAATAGAATAGAATAGAATAGAAAGTAAAATAAGCTTGGGAAACTCTCCTTGATTGCTGAGACTTCTCTACCAGGCTTCAATCCATTCCAAGAACTCACCAGCTATTAGGTCTTGCAGTAGACTCTGCAGAAGCCCCTCTGCCTCAGCTAGACAAGTTAATTTCTCCTTCAGTTCATGTTGTAAATATATTTCTCTGTCTTCTCTGCATTTCTCAATGTCAGTTTCTCAATGTCCCCCTTGAACTTCCTTCTGCCTGAAACTTTTCTTTCCTCTCCCCCTCCATCCCTCATTTTCTGAAACATAAAAATTCCCCCTAAAATACGCTCAGTTGATCCCAGGGCAGGCGTAATCCTCACACCTTTTAGAGAAATGTAGTTGAACCTGACAACAAACAGAGTGGATCATCTGCCACAGATGGCAAAACTTAGGAGGTGTGAAAACTACTCACAGTATGTCCGGATTTTCCATTACATTTTTCTACAGTGAGAACATGCACTAGCCAGACCACACAAAACTCCATATTCCTATTCTTATTCTCATATAAAAATGGCATTTTCAGTTTGATACAAATGCATTTCCAAGTGGCACAAATTAAACAAAACCAAATATACCTCACCCCTAACCTGCAAAAAGCCAGCTCTTTAAAGAAAGCATTTACACTTGAATAAACACATACAGAAATCTGTTATACTGATACAAAAAAGAGCATCTTCTTATGGAAGGAAAACAGCTTTCTCTGTTTAAACAGATACCAAAGGGAAACAGATTACCTGTCTTTTTTTTTTCAAAAAAATATTTTAAACGGTATGAGACCATTTTTCCAGAGTTTACTTTTTGCTCGGGTTTTTTTTGTTCGTTTGTTTACTTTTATATGTATTCTACTCTCTGTGGATACTGCACCAGATTTAATCCGTACAGCTGGAACACAGAAGTGACAAATGCTTCATCATTTGTATTTAAAACTAGATTGGACATCCACTCCATCTCTTTATCAAAAAATCCAGACAAGGAACTTGGTTTGATCTTGATTTGCTCAACTGAATAAAAATGAGTTTTTAGAACATCCTCTTTTTCTTCTTTAAAGGCATGCATGGGGATAATATTTAAATTTTATTATTTTACTAATTATTAAATATAATTTCTCCTACTAGCACTGTAATCTACATTCATCTTCAGAGGAGGAAGTATTCCACTCCTGGATAAATTGCATCAGATGACAGCCTTGTATGCAATGTGATATTTAATGCAACTGTGTAGGGCTGAGGAAGAAGAAAGCAGTAACCTTTTAATGGATTTTCTTCCTACTATTTTAATAGCAATTATGCTATTTCAGAATCATGCCCTTCCTCTTCCCTTTTCTGCTTATTGTGACAAGCAGGACAGGAAGACAGAAAGTTGACAAAGACTACTTTTTAACACTAATGAAGCTAAAAATTAAGATAAGGAGATAAGGCACCAGAAAAACCAGAAGTTAATGTGAAAAAAATGTGCCATTTGCAGTTTCTAAACCTACATGTGTAACAAAGAAAAAAAAAAAAAGAAATAAAAGGAGAAACAGAATTTAATGCAAGAGCAATATTTCAAGACATGAAAGAAAAATGAAAATTCTTATAGTTGGCCTGGAATTTAGGATATATATTCACTGCATGTACAAAAGCAACAAGGGTCTTTTCTTCCCCCTCATTTTCAGAACTCCTATTCTTGTTCTAAACCATTCTTTGTCCACTGCTGCCATAGGTAAAAAAAAAAAAATCCAGATAAAAAATAGCTCAGCTTGATTATATGCATATGGATTATACCAATCACCCTAAACAGGCAATATGACATTTCTTATCACAGAAACACAGGAAATAATCATTAAAAATGTTCCCAGGATAATGACAGATTTAGGTTGGTTCTCTTCTCTGTTTTTTTAATGTGTTTTATTCACTGTTTTAAAATTTCTAGCAAACACAGAGCATACAAAGAAAAGAAAATTAATGAAACCCTGAAATATTTTCAATCATCCAAATGTACATTCTAGGCAAATGGAAGAGTAAGAGCTAAAAAACCATTGAAAACTAATGCCTACTGAATATTTTAGTGACATCTCATCTTCACAAAGCATCAGGCTTTGCAGTCATGTCATTCAGTGTTTTTTGGGTCCAGAGATGTTAACAGAAAATCAAATGATTGTTCTGAAGTCTCAAATAGATCAATGCTCACCGGACCTATAACAGCCTGAGGTACAGAGTGGTGATACATCCCCTTAGAGATAAGAAATGGCAGCATTGATGGGTTCAGAGCAGAACTGAAGCCATAAATGTGTGAGTGGGATTTGTCAGAGATGTGCTCCCAAAGACTGAAAAAGGCAGGAGTGATTAATGGTTTTTAGCTGGTGAGGATGTCAGAAAAAGATGTCTCTGGAGACAGTTCCAGGACAATAAAACTTTACGAAAACAGAATTACACAAAACAAGAACAAGTGTGGGCTGTGGTGTATCAGGATGAACATGACAAGAACACTTATTAGTTAGTATTTAGTCAGAAAACAAGAAAAACTGGCTAACCATGAAAATGGTTCTTCTAAACATTCATGGCACAATGCTGCCACTGAGAACTGCAGCTGGGATGGAAAGACAAGAAGCACAAACTTTAAACAGTTTAATTCTGAAAGTCACCCTCCAGTAACAGGCCATAATAAAATGTTTAATAGCTCTATAGAGATGAGGAATGCCTACTTGGAACACTAAATAACTGGATGTTAGACAGTGTCTGATGTAGAAAAATAGTTTTGGTCATCAGTTCACCTATAAAAAAATCAATGGTTGCAGAGATTTTGTTTCAATTTGTCTCATTTTGAGTCAAATCTGATTTTCTGGGCATCCTAAGACTATTAGCAGTTTATGAGCACCTAGATCTAAATGAGAAAATTTAAAAAAATATTTCTATTTAATATTTTGCAAATTTTGAATAATTTTTGCATTAATTTGGTACTATTTAAAATAAAACTATTGTATATTATTTAAGTGAAGTAACATCTCTTAGTTGAAATGTTTTATCCTGCAAAGAAGTTAATGTTTAAAGGGTCTCAGCTTTATTACCCACATATTTATTTGTCTGTGAGCTAAGACTGACAAAAAGATATTGTTTATCATCAATCCTGCACAGATTTTAGAGCATTGGAAAGACTAGGATAGTGAACATCAAGTGATCTTCCATGATGAACAGTGCTGTTACATAATTTATAAGTCATCAAGTCAAGTATCTATATGATTTTATACCATTTTCTGATGACAATATTGATGTTCATAGATCATGGATAACTATAAACAAAAGTCTTTCTATAAACATTACAGAACTCATAAAACTTACAGCAGCACCAGCTGTTTGGATTTATTCAGGAAATATGAAATATTTTAATTTTTAGATTCCTCTCCTGAAAGCACAGCAGTCATTCCAGTACCTTGCTGTACTTCTAGCAGCCAGGAGCCAGGCTGCTGAATAGTGGTGAAGATCATCTCTAATGGCATTTACCTCAGAATGCTTCATCCAGGAGCTCTGGGTGCTACTGTGCAATTCCTTACTCTGCTGTTTGAACATCATTTTACACATAAACATTAAGTACTGAATTCACAATGAAACATTTTTCTTTACCTGCCCTGCTCTCTTTCTGGAAAACATTAAATCAGTTTGTATCAGTTGATGATCTCATTTTTTACTGAAAATTTATGACTTATTCAATGTCATGGAGGAAAAGCTGAATTAGGTGCATTTTGATCTGAAATTGTGTTGCATGTTTTATTGTCATGAAATTGATTTCCACTTGTTGAACTGCATGGGAAAACACCAAAATAATCTAAAACCTTCAACTTGTTCTTAAGTCTGTTCTTTTTCCTGTCTAAGCAACTCAGGAGAAATTATAAAACACAAATTTCAATTTGCTGTTTTTCAGTTGACCACTAGATTTCCAAACTGTGTTTAAACGTTGAATATTCTGAATGGCAAGAAATATATTTGTAATATGCTTTTTAAAACGTGCTTTGAAGTTTAATACTAAATTATTGTTAATCCTGTACGGTCAGCAGAAAACTCACAACTGATGACAAAGACTTTCAGAACTAAGGATCAGAAATATTTGAAAGCATTTACATGTTTCTCCCCATTATATAATTACAAAATATTTAGGACAAAGAAGTTAAAACATGCTTCATTTAATATTTCTACTTTTTTTGAGGAGGACACCTTTCTTGATTAACCTTATTTCTTAATTTATTACTAATTTGCCTGTGTAATATATCAACATGGTTCAGATACACATCAAAATTACTAAAATGAAAACAGAATCAAAAATATGATGCAAAAATGAGACTTCCAGAGTCTCAGCTACTCTACTGATCTCTCCAGTTCAACGCACACATTTAGAACTTTTCTATATATCGAACTCTTCCAGGCTTTGAAGCAAATGGAGCTGATTATCACTGTCTGTCACTTTCCCCATTGCACCATTCACTTTATTGACTGTACTGTCCATACTTCCAGAACAAGTCAGACAGAAAATCCTTCTCCGTTAATAAAAACATTCTTTTGTTGTTGTTGTTGTTTTTTTCAAAATATTTCCATTAGGAATGGGTAGTAGAGGGAAAAAACTCCATGGTTGTCTGGTTTTTTGATTTGGTGGGGTATTGTTTTGATTGTTTTTTTTGTTTTTTCTTTTAAATGACATAGGAAAAATGTGTTTAAAGAGAATCACTACCTATTTTTTCATCTTGAAAATGGCCTGGTCCTTTTTTTTCTTTCTCTCCAAAAACTATCACTGTATTTTTTTCCTCTGCCAAACAAAACTCCATTCTTCCTGTGCAAATTTTGAACTTCTTCAAAATAAAATTCAGATTTAAAGGTTAGTTTCCACTATAAAATTTCCAGCAGTAATATTTCAATCATTTAAATGAATAGCCTTCCTTCCTGCTCCCCACATTCTGTCAATTTAGGGGTTCCATTTTTTATAACAACCAGAACTGAGAAATTTTGTTTTAAAGAAAGTGCAAAAAGTTCCTCATATTTGAAATAGTTGGAATTAGCAATCCAAAGAAAAAAAAATTCTTCAAGGCATGATCCACAGCTGACTGAATTAACAAAGTGTATCACTAATTTTAGAGAATTTTGTATAAACCATCAGATTAGTGATTCTACAACAGAAACAGAAGCCTCTATAGTTTCAAAAGTCAATGGAAATACTCAGATCTGAGCATCACAGTAGATTCATCATGATAGATCACAACAGGTTCAGCAGCAATGTTATAAACATTTTTTTAATCTTCCCAAATAGAGCAAAATATTACAACATGAAGGTAGTAAAATTCATGTTCTAAGAAATTCCAAAATAAAATCATATTAATGAGTGCCCACTAGAATTTGGGATTCTGAAGTAACTTAAGTGTTTTGACAGTGCTATATCCTTCCACTTATCCTTCAATTGTAGCTTCTTATTATATTTGTACAAAACACAGAAATATTTTTATGCCACATTTTCTGAAGAAGTATTTCAGAGAGAGCTTTTAGAGAATATTATCACTGGATTTTTGGAATTTTTTTTTTTAATTAGTTACATAACATTGGAAGGAAAGACATTTTCTAATCTATGAGTTAAAAAATCTAAAATGCATTTTTTAAAATTTTCTATGTATAATAATGATATTAGTATCTTAGAATGTATATATCAACTATGAACTACATGCACCCCAAAAAATACTAGGGTTTTTTTTGAAACAATGATTTCTTAAAACTATTTAAAAAATCTAGATAATTGGAGGAAGTTCTAGTGGAAAAAAATCCCATCAACCCAAAACTCCAAATCCAGCAATTTCCCAAATTACTCTAAACTAATTACAGGGCTTGAGAGCTTAATGGGGGGCATAACCTAATGTTTCCTGAACTTTACTGTGTATTTCTTTATAAAGCTGCATAGGAAATGCTTTAGGAAATGTAATTTGTTTCTGAAATGAAGCAGCACAGGAGCTCGAGTGTGTCTGCACTCGAGCTAATGAGAACAACAATTTTAACTGGAAGAGAAGGACTCAGATGGGAGAGTGTCCCAACACTTCCTACCCTGTTTTATATCCACACAAACCATTAAAAATGTCATGTGGAGATCCCAGTGTAGGCCCAGTAACATGGTCAGGGCTTGAGGGAAAATATCTGTTCAAAGGAGGGAAGTTAAGGGAACTGAGCTTGAATAAAATCAAATTGTTGTCCTCCACTCTAAAATGAAGCAGCACTAAGACAATCAGATTCTTCTAAGGGATGCACAATGAAGGTCCAAAGGAAAAAGTTGCACAAGGGAAGTGAAGCACTCTTTGACATGAGAGCAGTGAATTCTCTGAATAGATTGCACAGAGGGACAGTAAAATCTCCATCCTTAGAAATTTTCAAAATTCAACCTGGCAAGTCTTGTAGACATCTGATCTAACTTAGAAATTAGCCTAGCTTTGAGGGCAAGGTGGGCTGTATGACCTCCACAGCATCTTTCCAACCTGACTTTTTTGGCATCTGTGATGACTGAAGAGTTTAGAGAGGAAATGTTTTCAAAATATTAAACAGACACCAACATCTTAATGAATATACTGCTATTATGCTGTGTAAGGAGTGAAAGATTAGGGACTTCAATATTTATTTTAATTAAATTAAAGCTTTGATGTCCCATAACTGCAGAGTGTCTGAGATAAAAATACCCTCCAAAAAAGCCATTTGCTTTCTGACATATATGTATGTGTGTCTGTGTGTACACATTTGGTAAAAATGCTACTTCTCTAACATTGTCAAAACTTCTTGTTTTCCATCATGAGTTTTTGGGCCAAATGATGAAGAAACAGGAAGAAAAGAGATAAAATGTGTTCCTCTTCCTAGATTATCATTCCTCAGACAAGCAATGCTCAAACAAGCTGTAAGAACATAAGGACTCAGAGCAGCCTACACCACCACTGTCACAAGAATCACTGTTACTGCCTAAAGAAATATCAGAATGTATTACAATAAAATTCTCTATACTACAGTGTGCCTGATCAAATGGGCAAAGCACAAACTCACTTATTCCATTCCATTCCTCCTAGAAGACCATGATCTTGCTGCTGTTGGTTATAACTTAGGAATCATAAAAGGACCATCAATATGATGTGATTAACCCAGACAGTAAAATTTCTACAAAAAAGACAGCACTTGCTTCTAATGTCAACTTTGACAAGAAGCATAATTTTATTTCACTGTTGACCTCTTGCATTGTATATATACAGCAAAAACACAGCTATGAAGGAAGTTACAGAAAATGTATTCCAGAAACAAATGAAGTAAATACTACCTCCAAACTAACTTATGACTTCCTGAGTCTTATGCCATTGTGTTTTGATAATGCTATACAGCAGCTGAAAATAAAGTCTCAGTCTTGAAATATTCTTCCCTACATTAAACTTAAATTTTAGGTGGGTAACTCTCCTTCTGATTCTCTCCATCCATCACCCTTCCTGACTATCTTTGCACCTCTGGCAACTGCTGGCTGTCTAAATCAAGGAGTTATCCAGACTTAGAGAAACCAGACCTGTTAAACTCCTCATCCCACACACACACACTAAAGAAATCCTCAGCATATAATCCTCCTTCAGACCTTCCTCCATACTAGCTGTTAAATTTCAAAGCCTGCCTTCACTCTTGGTTGCTGGCTGGCCCCTTTAGCCTGCTTGGCCATAATGCCCCAGGGAAAGGTTTGCCAGGCAGTGTAAGAGCACCAGCACACTCAGTGCTTGAGCTGGATTTGGCAGCAGCAAACAGCTTGCAAAGTGAGTAAGGTGAGATAATCAAAGCTGTATTTTGATAGGAGCCACTTAGATTGGATGAGAGAGAGTCTGAGAAAGACCAGCTGGGAAACAGAAGCTGGGTTTAGCAAGGAGATTAGAGGGAAGATATGGACAGATGGAGAATGTGAACAGAAATTGAACTAAGACCTGAATTCATGATGTACAAAATGCATGAAGTTCTGAAGGAGAGCCAAAAGGCAGGCTTCCTCTGCAGTCTCACACCAAGGGAGAAATTTCAGGCTCTGCATCACAATTTCACAGGGATGTCTAAGCCATATCTTGTGACAGACTTACCCCTGTATCTGGAGTTTCTAAAGAGTTGACTTAGGCAGCATAGCCCGAACCAACCTGGCTACTGTTAATCCCTCTCTCATATCTTCATTTTAAATGCAGGGGCTGCAAGCACTTACCATGCCATTATGGATTCCACTCCCTGAGCTGAACATTGCAGCAGGTAAATCACTTTTTTTACCAGAGTTCAGCTGCTTCTTGGTAACAAAATTGAAAGTTATTTTGAGAAATTGAACTGAGAAGATAAGCAGAAATGAAAAACTTGCTCTCTCCAAGTGAGCTTTGAGAACGGTTGTCAGGATAGCTTCTGAAATTCTGAATTGGCATCAGAAGAGTCAACCTTGCCCTGGAAATATGAAGTTTGTCTGCTCTATGATGCCCATTTATCAGCATTCATCTTAAAAGCATGCTGAAGAGACCAGAAAAGTGAAAAGACTTTATATAATGTTTCAGTGAACAAAATGAAAGTTATTTTAAATTAATATTTTTAAATATTTTTCTTTAATTAAGCTTTAGGACCTAGAAAACAATTTATAAACCTATCTTTAACTGAATCATAATTTTTTCTGTGCACAATTGATGAAAGGTAACTAGCACATAATTAAGAAATTCACTGTTTTGAAAGAAAAAACAGGAAATAAGAACACAGAAGAATCACAAGACAGGTTTTTTGAGTGACCATGGGACCAAAAGCAGTCTCAATCATCTAGAATCTTAATGTAGTCATTTGAAAAATGAGTGGGATTAATCTTATTCTAAAATAAAACCATAAAATAAGTGGATTAACTACTGTTCCCTTGGAGAACTTCTGCCTGCAGATTATAACAGGAATATACAGTGACCAGATCAGGTGGGACTTTTCACCACCAATATCTAATGTTAAACATGTTATTTCCAGTCCTTCATACCTTAGGCTATGTTGTGTCAGACAAGGAAAACAAGAGACTTCCAGGCTTCAGAAGAGAAACTAAAATAAGAAGTAAATGCCACTTCAGCTAAGGGATGGAAGGAACAAAACGGGGGACATTTTGGCTATTTGATTATACCTGTCCCATCTTTTAAATTAATATTGAATTAATTTAAAAGATTAAATTCATATTAATTCATCCATATTATGGAAAGGGCCATATATATCTGAGTGGTTTGTTTACTCAGCATTCTGTGGCAAATGCTGCATTGATACAAATTAACAGCAAAGATGTGCATGATATGTCAGAAAAGCCATAAATACTAAAGAAAGTTGTATTTAATTTTAGAATTTAATTTTTAAACATAATTTTATTACTCATAGGGCTCAAGGTATTCTTGTCTTGGAAAGGAAATCAGTCACGTAAGCTATCTAACCCTTTATGGTATTCCCAATATTTAGTTTCACTAAAATATATCAGTTCTAAGGCATTGGTGCTATTGCAGTTATAAAGCTCATATCTATTAAATATCCCAGGCCACAGATTGAGATAATCTACCCTGTGTCTCTACTGGATGTATAGAGTGGTTAATTGTTGGAGAATTTTGCTCAGAAATGGCTTATAGAGTTTTGTTCAGACATGCCATAATCATATAGAGCTGATGGAAAAGTAAAGGGCAGCCGTGAGAAGCAAATTCTCACAGCCTGTTTCTGTAAACAACAAAAGTTCTCAGGCACATTTATGTAAACAGCAGAGGTTCTCAGGTTGTTTTTAATAACAAGTAAATATCTTGTCCTTGGATAAGTTTTGGGAAAGCAAAAGTTGACAAACATGGGGGCCTTGAGAACTTTCATATCAGGGTGAGAACACAAATCTTGGTTTCAATAACAAACCACAGGTATTGAAAACAAAAGGAGGGGTTAGTGTGTAATCTGTGACCTATGGTGAGCTCGGATTTTGTCATATGTATAAGCTTAATTAACACCACTATAAAAGTGTGTGAGTGAGATCAATAAATCGGAGCTCGATGCTGATCAGCAAAGATGGGTCGCCTCCCTTCACTTCAATAGTTAATATTTGTACTATTTAAAATAATGTTTAACACAGTGAAAGACTCTTATCCTGACCAGCTTTGGTCTTCTTTCTATATCAACACAGCCAGATCCTTCAGACAGCTAACTAACATTGTCTAAACCTTTTATCCTTTCTCTTATGCTCAACTTTCAAACATCTCATCCTCTAACTCTTCAGGGGTGCTCAGCTAAACTTCATTTAGCATTGAAGCTGAAGTCTCACCAGCCACTGCAGCACGTCTCCTACACAGGCACCACTTGTCAGCATTTCCCAAAACCACCACTACCTTTCCTGCATGCACTTGATATTTTTAATTCATATTACATCTGAACATTTACTGGTACACTGGACCATTTTCACTTCTGCTATTGCCTAATTAGCAATATTCCTGTTTTGTTTTGTTTTCTTTTTTTTCTTCTTTACCTGTAGTGTCTGTATCGTTATTGAAATTTTGGAACATTGCTCTGAATTGCAATTCTGCTTTCCAAAGTAATTGTATTTCCTATATTGGTCTAAAAATGCTATGAGTCATTTCTTCATACTTTAAATTGCAAATTGAATTATTAAAGAGTAAAGCCTAGGACAAGTCCTTGTTTGATACAATTGAGACTGCTTTCCTGTTTGACAGTGACCATATTGACCTAAGATGTTCACTTCTAGCTGGCAGATAGAAAGAAAACTTCCATTTAAAAATCATTGAAAAAGAATTAGCTTAGCAGTAATGTTGTGTTGGAGTAAGAATGTAAAGAAGTGCAGCAGAAGGGACTACTTTTCTTAATATTTAATAATGGAATTAGATCTTGCAGCAGTAATATGCAAAACCACGTGTCTATCTTAACAAATTATTTTTAATATGAAATCACTGTCTCAGAAAAGCAATGCCTGATTAGAAGGATTTTGAGCCTCAGAACAAAAGTAAAGTTAGAACTAACATAGGCAAGCCTTGTTAATTTAAAAACTAAGAAACAAGCAAACAAACAGTTAGTTGCTATTAGCAGACATTGCATTTTTAAACACTGATAGCACAAGGGGATCTGGTCTAGTCAGGATTTCTAGAGATAAGAAGAAAACCTTCAGAGATCTGGTATGAATTTATGAATCTAATAATGCTGTGAAGAGTATTACAAACACAAACACATCCAGCTCAAAGATTACTGGGCTACCTTCCTGTCATCCTTTTGTAATTTTTATTTTTTGGGGTGATTATATGGGGTATATCTAGTACAGCAATTATTTTTCATATTTTTCCTAAGGGAATAATAGAGAGTTTTGAAATTTTAGTATCTCATATGCTAAAAATAAGTTAGGAATTACTATAAATAAAATAGCCTTCTTCTGGAGAAAATCAGTAGTAAGCTCTGTCCTAAATGTAACTCAAACAGGCTCAAGTCCCAGCAGGGAAAACCAGTCAAAACCCATGACTGGCTCCTTTTGGACAAAAATGCAGTACAGCAGATAATTTACATCAGCTAATTTGATCTGTTGTTCAGCTTCTACTGCACCAAACAACTTGCTAATAAAGCACAGATAGCACTTTCCTTCTAACAAAGATTTTATAGACATTGTTCTTCTGCTCCTTTTGGAGAATGCGCATTTATTTTATCAGTATAGTTTTCAGAGCTTCAAAGATGCTCATTAAACTGTAGACAGAATAAAATGCAGGAAGCCAGAATTATCAGGAGAGCATGTGAAAGAAATCCACTTTTTTATTTCAGTCAGACAATTCCTCTGGTAGAACTTTTACCCTCCT
Source organism: Ammospiza nelsoni (assembly GCF_027579445.1). Lineage (NCBI taxonomy): Eukaryota > Metazoa > Chordata > Aves > Passeriformes > Passerellidae > Ammospiza > Ammospiza nelsoni. The sequence goes on along the minus strand of NC_080637.1, from coordinate 9,887,263 downwards.
ATTCATGCTAACTACAGTAATCTGTGGCTTGAGAGGAGATGAAGGTCTGAAGGAGGCCAAAATTTGCTCATGGCTATGTGCCCCTCTGTCTTTCTTCTGAGCCTGCTTGGTTCCACTGTATAAATTTATATCCAGTATTTATTACTTTAAAACAAGGAACATGATATTTACCTATTTCCACACCAAATATTCCAAGTATTCTTAAAATGGATAACCACAGTAACCAAGTGAACCAGAAATGAACATAATGATAGTATTGTACCTCTGTTTTTCTTTGTATTACTGTAAGATAAAAGACTGAGGGATGGGAATCGTGGCTAGGGATGGTTTTCTTAATGTCTATATAAGAGCCAGCTTGAGAGGAAGATGGATAAACTGAAAGCAGGTGAGAAAAGGCCCAAGTGACATAAAACCAAGGCTCTTTGTCAACTTTGCCATAAATCTCATGCTTTATGAAAGGGTGTTAAGGAAAAAGAGTGAACACTATAATGATTTTCTATTATGCATGAACATCCCTTGGTTGAATAGAGAAGGTGTGAAACCAATGAATACAAAAGTATCAGGCAGAAAAGACTGACCCAGATAAATGTGCTTTAGAAAATAATGTTAATATGACATGTTGCCTAAATGTGGGATATTCTGTCTTTTTGGAAGACCTGACAGATGGAAAAAAGATGCTTCACTTCAGTCACATAAATGTTATTCCAAAGGATATATATAGGAAATGCTTCACAGGAAACAGTAGCTTGAAATGTTAATAGGACTCTAAATTGCAAATAATTCAGACCACTGGTGGAAAAAAAAAATTTAAATCTTGCTAAAACCACATGGTTAAAGGAAAAGATAGATAGATCCTATTTTATTATTTACACAGGAATAAGATTGTTGAGAATTGTTTCTAAATGTGACAGAGACTGTCTTTGTAACTCAGTTCCCTGTGAATTTGTTTGAAGCACACAAAGAAAGCATGTGAAAATATTAAAGCACAAAAGAAAATTGGTGGGGAACATCTACACCTTCTCTGGATTGCTGGCCTGAATTCAGGCTCAGGACAAGATTTCCCATCCATAAGCAATGGATCAGCATTCAGGCCTAAGTGTAGGGCCTGTAAGACCTCAGTTGCTAATGTATTAACACAATTCCAGGCATTCCTGAATGTGCAGTTCACAAACTGCATGGAAGCCATATGAAATTATTATGCACGCTCAAAATGAAGGACCAATTGCCACCAGTGTCTGGAAAATTTTCATTAAACCACAAACCAGCAATGTCACTTAGAAGCAAAGCTAAAAAATTAAAATTTAAAATAAAAATTTAAGAATTTAGATTCTACCAAAGATGGTTCCTCACTCAACACCCATCTGTACTGAAACACAAATAGCAGCTGTTTCTGCTAAAGGTGATTCTTCCTTTATATGGAATTATAGATTTTGCAGAAACCAAAATGTTATTCCCTTTTTCTGGGCTGAATCATAGAACTAAGATGGAAAATTAAAAATCATTGAATTAAGGCTTTTGCAGTACAATGATGTGACCATTTATGTCCCAGACCAAAAATCACTTCTGAATATTTTACAGTAACTAAAAGAAATATAACAAAGTTCCAACCCTTGTTAGCTGGAATTAAGCTCAGATAACAGGAAACCAAGGGAAACACCTATGTCTTGTGCTTCAGCAGTAGAAGAATTATGATACCTGGCATTCTGGCATGACATTAAGAAATGAACCTACTCCCTGCTTCTGAGGAACCTAAGCAAACAGAAATATCCACCTTCAAACAGGATAATTACCCCTGCCTTTTTCTCTCTATTCATTATCCACGGAGAACACTCCTTGCTGAACTACAAGTCTGGTGATCAGCTTAGTCCTGAATAAACAAGCAAAAATCAGATCATGGATATGATGGATGGAAGGTCTTAATTCTACTTGGAACAGCCACCTTGTTTTCCCTTTTCAGTGCTCAGATGTACAGCATGTCTGACCCTGCAAAGGTCACTTGTGGATGCCCCATCTCCCTGGAAATATTTAAGGCCAGGTGGAATGTGGATTGGAGCATCCTGGCATAGTGAAAGGTGTCCCTGGTGGCAGGGAATGTTGGAACTAGATGAATTTTGGAGTCCCATTCCAACACACATCATTCTGTGATTCTGTGAAATCGTTAAGTTTTAATATTCTCGTTTTAAAGTTGAAAACTTCAGAATACCACAGAAGATGATACACATTAATGTGTTAATAAGCCATCTAAAATAAATTCCACTCCTAAACTTAGTATAATTGTGCTCTTAATATAGCAATAGAAGAAATCTTGCATTTCTTATGTAAAGGCACATTTTGAGGGCGTTTTGCTGGAAATAATTTTTTTTTTTTTACTACATTATGAAGACTTGAATTTTTTTTTGCCTTACAAGTATGGTAAATCACACCAGATGAAAATGTCAAGAAAAGTCTCTCTTAATAAACATATTGATAGGATTTACTCTAAGTGTTAAAGCTTAAATGTACAGTTTCTACCCTAAAGCTGACAGGCTGTTGACAGATGTGTCTTTGCATTAGTTTCACGAATACAAACACTTCTGCTGAGTCTGTGCATTGCTTAGCTGGGGATGCTTTATGTGTGTGACAGGTCAGGTGCAAGACTTCTGCAATTTGCCTCATTTTAGCTGAACAGACATTTTGCATCCAAAGGCAAAAGGAAGACAACTCCCATCTTTAATGACACATATGCAATCTGTACAAGTGCCAAAGATGACTGTGACTGGCATGTGACTTGATTCTGTGGCTCACTGGTGTAAAGCTGGTTCTTTATTATGTTAGACAGGTACTCACAATGTTTTTTGTTGCTGCTGAATGAATGAATTGCAATCTTCACTTCCAGACTCTATTGACAGCTCCTGGTGCTTTCATGGAAACCATTCCTGTGGCTATTCCCTCTATTGAACCCTACCATGCTGGACAGTCTAATAAAATCAGTGCTGGGGAGTTCCCTGCCACAGGGAGTGCAAGAGACACAAAGCTCACAAAACAGCAAAATTTGGTATCTTTGCAAAATGTCAGTTCCAATAGGTGGCTTTCACAACTGTTTTTGCTGCTAACAATTTAGCATTCCTAATTTTTTCTTGGCTCAGCTATACTTGATTGCTAATATATATCACAAATAGGCAGCATATAAAAACTACAAAAGGGAACATAGTGGCAAGCAATACTTTTTATTTGGATGAAGAGGAAGGCACCATCTATATTCTTTCTAGTGTTCACATAGAGACAATGGCTATGACAGACAAGCAAGTGGAATTGTGACATAACCGCACAGCTTGTTGTCAGAAAATTAAATGTGCCACCACTAAAAGTAATGTTACCTGGAATTTTTATTATGTGATTAGCTAGCAGGTTACTTTTCAGCATTTCACTTATACTAGATTAGATAAAATGTTTTAATGATTTCCTCAACAAGCTGCCTTAAAGAAGAAAATCATATTTAAAGTAACAGTTCTAAGACATATTTAATTGTCTTAGTCAGAGTCTCCATAACCATCCTTCCCTGAAATGTTGTAAAAAAACATTTTCTATTGGAAGAAGGGCATGACTGAGGAAAGGGCACTGTCTGAGAAACAAGTTATCATTTCACTGTAAATCTTCAAAAGAGATCAGTTTTATTCTTACTCTTTTAGTCCCACCAATTGTGTAAGGATCAACTTTTTTTGCTCAATTGTCATGAAAAAAGTGCCTGTGAATCATATACATGAATACCCTTTTCACCTGCAATGTTTATGAATGCAGACAAAGACATAACCCTGATTCATGAACTATTAAAAAAGTGATAGGATATTCATCCATGCAAAAAATATTCATATACACATTCAATTTCCTTAAGGTAGTGAAAGATCAATCTTTCATTTCCATTTTATTCTTTTATGTTCAGCTCTAGTAAATTCCCCTTTTCAGAGTGAGCTGTTTTGGAAGTTTTTCTATACTGAACTTCACTCTTTTGAATGACATAACTGTCCCCTTCTACCTTTCCATTTTTTAACTAGGAAATTAGAAACTCTGTGTCAGGAGGCACAAAAGCATGCACAGATAATTAACAAGGACCTTAGCTGTTGTGGGCACTGTACATACAAAGAATTAATAGAAAACAGTCCCAGTGCCAAAAATATTTCAAAGTTAAGGCAGCATCTTACTTCCACACTTAGAAGGATGGTCCAAAAGTGATCCTATATTTAAACTTAAGTATAGCAACACCATGTGGCCCTAACAACAAAGATGTATAGTTGAAAAAATGTCAACAAGGTTTACACTTTGCCAAAAATGACACTGTGTGTATGCTTTCACAGAACTTTTGAATGTGATAAAATGTACAAAAACAAATCACTGTCCAGTCTTTCCTGTGCTTCAAGATGATACAGCCCTAAACCCATGGTATAACAAATGGACATGCTGTAGGGAATATGACAAGTCTTGTGGAAACTAGATAATTTAGATCTTGTACTGTAGAACTGTCCTTCATAACATAACTTGAATGAATAATTGAGAACTGAAACTGATATAGAAACTGCTAAAGCAATTTATGCCCCTGTTTCCAGATGCTGATGAGGTCAGTCAATTATATTCTTCAAGGATCACTGTAAATTTTTTATTTCTTGCTGGTCATGTGCCTTTTTTCCTCCTTGAAACTTCATGTACCTGACCTCAGCATAAGCTAACTGAACCTCAGACACATTATGAACAAAACTCCATCAGACAATAACAAGCTTAATTCTTGATATAGCATCAAAGCTGCAGTCAGCCATGATGGTCATGGGAAATTTGCAGAGCAGCTTCCTCACCCTCTACTGTATGGCCCAGTTAATGCAGTCCACTTTTTATTCATGGAAGTTTTTTTAATTTCCTTGTGCTTGTCTGCTTGCACCCTACCTTCCATAAAAATGCCCCACTACTTTATTTAGGTTGCAACTACTTTGAGACATGGATTATTTGCTGCCTGATAGCTGCACACTAGTGAAAACCTTATAGCTCATTGCTGTTTGGGCTCAAGGCAAAAGCGTAGAGAACATGTTGGTACGAAAAGAAACAATGGTGTACAAGCTCTTTGTTTTCATGTCTCACTAAAGAATAATGTATGTGTTCAAACTCCACTACAAAGACCTTTAAACAATGAGTTGTTTATAGAATTCATCATCCATCATAGAAGGATACAATTTATATCAAATATATATGTCTATCTGTAAAATAAGTGAACTTCTCAGAAATAGTTTTACTATCCTTTTACAATTATAATATTTTACAGTATTATACCTACTCTCCATTATTAAGTAGGACCCAATACTTTCTTAACAATCCATGAGCAATGTTCTTCAAGATGCTGTTCCAACTCCTCTACATGAAACTTTAGTGCTCATGCTAATTTCCCCCACTGTGCTTATCATTCATTAGTGAATGATGTTTATACAGAGCACCAATGCCATAACTACGGCTTTTCCTTCAAACTTCCAAATATGTTTTCCAAGCAGTAACAGCATGGGAAGCATTTAATACTGCACAAATATGTGAAGCTGCAGGAACTACTTACAGTGAGAGCCTTGGAGGGTATTACCAGATACGTTGCATTTGAAAGCCACCACAAATTATCAGAGAGAAAAAAATCTCTTTATCCTATCCAGCCTGTACTAACCACTGGTATTCACAGATAACTGAACATGATAGACAAATATTGCTGAATGGCAACTCTTCCAGAGTTCTGAAAATACACTGATGCATCAACTGAGAGAAGGGAATGGTCTCAGATAAAAGGACAGCCAAGAACATATTATATTATATTATAAAGATACTTTTTTTTGCCAAGACTTATTTGTCTTATTCATAAATATCAATCTGATTCCCAAATATGAAATGTTATTACTCAAGGAAAAGAAATACTGCAGAAATGAAAATTTTGATCCTACTGAAGTCAGCCTCCTCTGACCCCTATAAGAAACAGCCCTCATTACTTGCATAACTTCCTGATAATCTTCCTTATCCAAAGCAAACAAATTAAAAATGGATTTTTGATATGAGACCTCTTGGTCTGGAAAAGATAAAAGATGTACACACTGGGACAGAAGATTATCCATAGAATCACACATGGCTAAGAAACCTCATGAGGGTCAAAAAGGACAACTAACTAAGGCAATTATAAATCTGGTGTTATCTGCCTCTCAGAAGGCACATGCAGTAAATTCAAGGTAAATGCACTATAGGCTGTGCCACAAGAGCTGGATGTTGTATGATTAGAAAGGAAATGCTTTCAATTTTCTGAAGCATTGCCAGTAACCCCTACACTGACAATGAATTGCCATATAAAGCACAAAATGCCATCCAAATTCTGAAATGAACTTCTTGTATTACTTCCTGATTATTAGTAATATGGGCTTCTCTGTTTCCTGGCAAAGCAGTGAATGAACTAACCATTGCTTTAGACAGCAGATATTCCTCTGGACTTTTCAGCAAGGTGTTCAAAAAGACTACATACACATGTATTGGAAATGAGTGTGTCTGTCCTCATGCTGTACTGATAGCTGCAGAATTGCATATTATTAAAAAAAAAAAAAGCAAGCAAATACTTCTTACCATAAAACCCTCAGTGTACTGAAACTGAGCTCTGGAACTGTCTTCTGCTGTGGGACTCAGGGGCTTAGGATCAGACATAGAGCGTTGCATCATCTTTGCTGTCTTTGGGCTTGATGGAGGAACCTTGGCCATGTCAGCATGCAGCATCTTCTGAGGGCTGATGTCATCAGTCATGGGCTTTTCATAAGGTACAAATGCTGACTCTATAACTTTGCTTGGTGAAACGGGTGAAATGGGTGAATAGAGAACTTTGGGAGATTTGGGAGGGGAAGGGACTACCTGTAATGTGGATTCTGGGCGAAGGTGGGAGGTGTAACCTATCTCTAATGGTGTTGGACGTTTTTTATCTTTCTGAGGAGATGAAGCTGACAGATATTGGGGACTCTGAGTGTCTGATGCTGTCTCTGTTTGACATCCCAGACTTTCTCCTTTGTATGTCTTTTCTGGAGCTGAAATATGCTTTATGATTTCAACCTTAGCATCCCATCGGGCCCTGATGGAAGGTGTTCTTATTGTTCCTACAGGTTCTGTTTGCACAGAAATCTCTGCCACTGTCTGAACTGCAATACTAGATACCTTGGAGAATGGTTTGGCTTTGTCTGCCTCAGTGGTGCTCTCACTGAACTTCCCTACACGAGGCTTCCTTCTGGATCTGCTGGAAAGATCCCATTCATCTTGATCTTCATCATCGGTCTGAACACTTGTATCAACACTCTTCTTGGATCTCCGTCTCCTGTTGGTGTAACCTCTTTCTGCTCCATCTTCGTCATCAGTTTGCACTCCACTGTCCACTATTTTTTTGAAACACCGGGGCTCTTCCAGCGTCTCCTCAAACTCCTCATAGGGACCACGTAATTTTGGCATAGAACTTCTCTTTTTCAATTGCTTCTCCTCTCTGACATCAATATCCTTAAGAGACATTTCTGAAACTGAGCTTAGGATACCAGACCTGGGTATGTATTGGGTAATGCCATCAGACTGAACTGTATACCATGCTTGACTTTGTGGAATTTCAATACCCAGCACTCCTGAAGCTGTAGTGGTTGTGTCATCAGTAGGCCAAAATTGGCCATTTTCTGTGCTTGCATACTGTCCTTCCAAAAGTGTTTGATCTGTGGTAGTCTGTGGTGACCCAGTTCCTGACGGGTCATAACTATACTGATAAATTTGACGAAGTTTTTGCTCCTCTAACTGCTGGTGAAGCTGTTGTTGGAGTTGTTGGAATTGTTCAAGCTGCAGCTGCTGCTGGGCTAATGTCTCTTGTCTCATCATATACTGAGCTTGCCGTTCCTCCTCCTGCTGAAATAAGAGATGATGTTTCATGGATTGCAACTCCTCAAGCTTTTTCTGCACCATAAACTTTTCTTGTTCCCTAAATCTTTGAATTTCCTGGCGTTCCCATTCCAGCTCTTCTGCAAAGCGCTGCTGCTTAATTTTCTCAAGCTCAAGAAGTTCCCGCTCCAAATCAAGCTGCTGCTGTTTGCCTTCTTCAGGAGCAATGAGAAGGGCAACCTCATCATCAACTACATCTGTGTAAACTTCAGATGCTGTAGTTAAAGCAGGTATCAAGCTGGTTGGCTCAGTGGTAATAGTTTCTATAGAATGAGGTGGCAACCCCGTCTCCACGCCAATGGCAGTAATTGCTTTATCTTTTTCAGCTGCCACAGTTGTCAAGAAACTATATGATCTTGGGAGCGGTTGAGTCTGTTGCAAAGTTGATAAAGAGGGCACTGAGTCAATTGTTTGGAGAGTAGGTAGATCTCTGACACTTGTACTGAAAATAGAACCGGGTTGTGTGGTGATGGCAAATGTGGATGGGATTGGAGTTGCTACTGAAGAATAAACAACACCATTGGATGATCTTAAAACACTTCCAACGCCAAACTGGGGACCCACAGTGGACACCATTCTTGCTTGGGAATACTGTGGTGTACTGAGCCCGAGGCCAGAAATCTGCCGAGTCTCTGGATATGGACCTGTAGTCTTGCTTGAGTAATCCATAACCTCACCTGAAATTACAGGGCAAAGTTACAGTCCAGTCCCACAAAAGAATGCTGCTTTGCGGATTCTGAAAGTCATCCCATCTTGATGAAATAAATGGGAAGGGGAAACTGCATGCAAATCTTCAGGTTAATGATCTACTTTAGATGTGAAGGAAACAGCATTTCTGAACATGCAGGCACATGCAGGCACCTCTGTGCAAACACATACGTAAAATGAAGAAATGAAAAACACGTGTAATCCGGAATAATTTGTCACACTGTCCAAAAGAAAACAAAATAACAGAAGGAGGGGAAAAAAACAATAAAAAATTATCCTGAAATGAGGTGAGGAACATCAAAATTATATTTCAAAGAAAGATCTGCTGCTGTGTCATACTGACCTGTAGTTACTCTTCCAGAAGTAAGATCTACTGCTGTATCAGTTGCCCCAACTCGATAATCAAAGCTATTCTTGCTTCTGTATGCAAATAGTCCAGCTTCTGATAAATTTGTGTCAGACATAGATGGTTTCATACCTCCAATTCCTCGGTAACCATACGACCCTGAACGATCATACTGATAATGGTCATCTCTGTAGCCAAAGCGATCTTCAGGAAGTGTAGTAGAAGGCTGCTGAGCTGTACAGCTCCTACCAAATGGCAATTTATAAACCATATCACAGCAGACAGCTCTTCTCCCTGCAGTCAGATCTACAGGCTTTTCATCATCTTCTATTACCGTTGTAATGATACCTGAAGCAGTTTCATCCATTGTTACTACTGTTCTGTGGGATTTTGTGGTGCTAAGGTCAACTGCTCCACTCTCTGCTGGCTCCTGAGAAGTGGAGAGATCAGTCCAACCATTTGTAACCCCAACAGGTGGCACAGTAACAGGCTTTGTAGTAGCCCATGTCACTGCCTGTGTTGAAGTACCTAGTGATAAATTTATTGGCACTTCATCTCTACCTGCAGAGAAGGCCTGGCTGCCTGTTACTCTGTATGCAGGCTCAAAATGTTTTGATGTTGTTAGCTGCAGCGGCGTTGTCATGGCGTGCCCCAGATCCACAAGGCTGTCTGTGCTGGTGGTGTAGCTCACAGTGGCAGTGCAAGTCACTACAGTCACCGTCTCAGTGACTGCAGGCAGAGAAGCATCAGCAACACACGCAGTGCTAAGATTTATTATGGATGGCTGGACAGTACTTACTGGCCGTCCACCTGTGTCACTTGCTGGCATTTGCCTTCTTACGTCCATGGAAACAGCAGAGAGATCCATACAGCTGTCCCTCATTTCAATGTCCATCTTAGTTAAAGTGCGAAGGTCGATGACATCGCCCAAAGGATGGAATCTTCCATTCTCTCTGTATCTGGGCTGGTCTACAATGTGTAGTGGCTCTGGAGGTATAGTAATAGCAACACTACCTAAACCATAACCAGGCACTGAACCCTTAACCACAGACACTGTGGTCTTGGTTATGTCTGTTGTTACCACTTCTGGTTTTGAACTAGGGATTTTTTCAAAAGTCGATTGTGTTGTCACAGGAATAGCTTGCAGTGCACCTGAAATATACATACTCTGACCTGCCATACTTTGAATATCCATAGTTTTCATGGATGTAGTAAAAACTGGTTGCATAGGTTGGGGAATCTGTTCTTTAGAAGGTGCTTCTAGAGGCCAGCTGGTAACAGCCTGGCTAGTTATAGCTTCAGTGGGAGTTCCAGGCTCAGATGGCAATGTGATGACAACATAGGTTTCCTGTGAGGGTTTTGCCAACCTTGGTGAAGATTTGTTAGAGTGTGGAGACAAAGGGGAAGTGGGAGATGGTATTTTGTATTCAGCTGTGGTTACCAAATTCAGAGTCATACTTGAAGTCAATGCCAAGCTTACTGGTTTGGGCTGTGTTTCTGCTGGCTTATGAACAGCTATTGGGAGTGGAGGAATTGCTGGTTTAGGAGCAATTGGAGGTTTAGTTACTTCAGGTGTCCTGTGACTGAAAACAAGCCCTGCTGGAATGGAGGATGGTTTGGGTGGTACAGGAGGTGGTGTTGGGGTGTATGTTTTTGTGATAGGTACCACATGATCCTTTAATACAGCTGTGGACTCTAGTGTTGGAACACTTGTGACTGGAGGTACCACTGTGGGAGCTGTTGCTGCTGGAGCCTTAATCTGTGGCTTCTTTTTGGGATAAATGGCTGGCTTAGGTAAAATAGGTGGTGGTGGTAATGGTGGTGGAGGAGGTGGTGGAGGAGGAGGAGGTGGGGGTGGAGAAGGATGAGCAGAAGAATCCAAAGAAGAGCTTCTAAAAAGAGAGAATACTTTGGCTGAAACAGCAGGAGCTGAGGAAGGCACGGAGACCATGCTGGTCTTACTTACAACACTGTGAGTGAGTACAGAAGATATTTCTGGTGCAGGCTCTGTAACTGGTAGTGGTACTGGTGCTATACAGATAGGTGGTTGCTCAGATGCAGCACTAGTCAAATCAATCTTTTTCATATCAACACCCAATTCTTTGCGTGGCTCTTCATGATGAATTTTGACACTGCCAGCCTCTACCGTACTTTTAATTTTTCTAGCTGCTTCCTTCTCTGCTTTGGATGTATCAAAGGTAATGATGTCAGCTGCATATTCCTTGGATTTTGTAACTGTAGTTGCCACCACTAAAGGTGCAGTTTCAGGCAAACATACTGCAGTTTGCTCCACACTTTCTGCATCTGATTCAAGAGATGGTTTTTTAATGGCTCCGGCAATAGATTCATAAGGCATTCTCACTTCAGAGTACTCTTTTGCAGATGTTAAGGGAACCTGTGTTACTATCCTGACACCTTCAGAATCTGCTGGTTTACTTACACCATCTGATGGGCCTACATAACCTGTGGTTGCACTATCTATGGGTGAGGAACTATCTGTGGTAGAAACTGAAGATGTAGATGATGTTAAGGAAGCTGTATCAGAAGGTAAAACTGATGCAGCACCTTCTTGTGTCTCAGAGTAGGTCAATATTGATGTTTCATGAGAAATTATTTCTTGAATTTCTCTGGCATAATCTGTTAAGTATTCATCTTCAATTTCCTCTGCTGTGAAATGCTGTGTTATTTTAACATCTGGGATAGAAAGTGTTGTGCTACTGACAGGTGACACATCTGAGATTGCTGAAGTAGTGCTTGATGTTAAAGATGTACTATCTACTATTTCTCCACCTCCAGACACTTTTGTATCAGATGTGGGAATGAAATCTGAAGCTGGTTGTGTTGGACTAGACCCTGGGGTTAGCTGCATTTTCTGCCTTTTCATAAGCTCTTCATAAGCAGCTTCTGCATCTAACAAATGCTTTTCCTCCATGGTGGAAGTTACTGTGCTGTCTAATACAATTATTTCATGACTTTCTGGGATAATGTAAGAACTAGAAACAATATCTTCTTGAGGCACAATAGTATGTAAAGTCTCAACACTATAGTAGTCTTTCTCTAGATCACTAACTTTCTGTGGTTCATCATAGACCTGTTCTGAAGCTCTTGCTTTTTTCTCTTTTCCTCTCAGTTGTATATATTCACTGCTCTCATCTTGTCTCATAACAAGACTAGTATCAATAGTTCCATTGTAAGAATCCTCTACTAAAGATTCATAAATATAATCCTCTATTAGCATTCCACCATATAAAGATTCTTTTTCAAATACTTCATCTTTTTCATTTGACATTTGAAATGATTTGGACTTATGCATCATCTCCTCATATACCTCTTCAGCACTTTTCAATGTCTTTTGACCACTCTCTTCTTTTGGGAGTCCAGTTGGTTGTTCATCTGTTGGTGAGTATAGAGAGACGGCAGTAGGCAATTTGTAAACTTTTTGCACTTCTATTATTTTTTCCGGGCTGATTTCAAAACCTTCAGGTTCTGACTCAATGCTGGGTGAATATTCAGAACAAGAAGATCTGTGCAGCTCTTCCATTTCTGCAGCCTGTCGTAATTCTTCTGTTGGAGATGCATCTTCAATGGGAGAAAGATTACTTGGTGGAGTCTTTGGACGTTCCCTTCTTCTCTGGGCTCTGAGCTCATCCTTGTCCTTTTTAGATTTTTTGCTAGAACTTTTTCTTTGTTGCTGTTCTAATTCGCGTTGTTTCTCTTGTTCCTTTAGCAGTTCTTCCTCTTCCCTTAGTTCTTCTTCTTCTGAGGAATCTTCAATAGTGGGAAGAAGAGGACCGTGTGTCCGATGCCTTGCTTTGCGCTGTTGCTTGCTCTCCCCTCCCAGCTTTTTGTGACTAGGACTACTGTCACTGTCTTCATCAAGTGATGACACTGAAGTAGGAGATGTACCAGGTGTGAAACTAGAAGCATGTAAACTAGAAGATCCTTCTCCTCTAGATCTATCTTCTGGTGAATCTGTAAGACTCTCCATCTCTAGCTCAGGCTCTTCATCAAAATATAAAATACCTTTTTGTGGTTCAGATACTTCAGAATATTTGTTTGTTATTGTACTGTTTAGTTCAATTGTTTTGAAACGCCGAAGGCCTCCTCCTCCAGATACTGCAAGTTCTTCACTGTCTTGACTTTTACTTTCCCTATATTTTGGCTCTGGGCTTTCATCAAAAGTCTCATCATCATCATCATGCCATGAATGTCTTCTTCCTGCATCCTCATCATAGCCTGCACTACTTTTCCGTGCCATTCTTCTGTGTTTCCCAGCTGTTCCTTTGGCTTTGCTTTTCACTTCTTCTTTCTTTTGGCTTTCAGCTGCACTGATCTCTTTGAGTTGATTTCTTATGAATTCATCATCTTCAGAACCTGAAGCATCTTCATCAGCACTCATCTCTATAATCTGTTTTCTAATGAAGTCTTCCTCATCACCTGATCCCTGGCTGTCATCTCGTTTGTACTCATCACTGCTTGAAGAACCGACACTAGTTCTTCTTTTTCTCCTTGGGACAGGTGAGTTTTCACTCTCACTGCTGTCCTCCACAGAGTCATAGCGCTGTTGCCTTCTTGCTGATATGTCATCTCCTTCATGCTCTTCCTTGTACTGTGCCTGGGAGGAGGCCGTTCCTTTGCCCTCTTCTACAATGGTTCCTTCACCTTCTTTGATAGCTTTTAAGTCTTCTTCATCTGAACTGTAAGATTCTGGAGTGACGGGCAAAGGCTTTGTTTTTAGTTGATCCTTTGTCTGTTCACCATATGTTTCAGAAAGCTCTTTGCTTTTCACAGATTTTTCATCAGAAAGAGTGCTTGCCTGAGCTTCTAAAATTGAGAGTACAGTACTTTCCAATTTAGCTAGATCTGAGGGGCTTGGTGGGCTTTCTTGTGGAATGGTGTCTTTTTTACTAATTTCTTTGTGTAAATCCTTTTCATCAGTGGGGATATGACTTGGAATTTCACCAAGTGAACTTGATATCCCATCAGAAGAATACCCGGTGTCACTCAGACCTTGTGGACTTTTCTGTTGCTGAGAGCTTGATGTGTCTGATTTGTCATCCTCCTTTTCCTAAAAAAATAAATACATAACGCGTGTGTATATATTTATATATAAATTCTTAATGTCTCCTGGCAATTAAAAAGTGATTTTTTTTTTCTAAAGGATGAGTTCACACCTCAGATGAAGACTGAACACTAATTTTGCTATTCAAAGCTATTAGAATAAAACAAAAAAAAGTTCCTCAAATTTTGATTTTTTGCATTGACTCTAAGCTTTCCATGGCTGTCCACACTGGCAACGAATTTTACTGGTTTCAAGACGTACTTCTATTTTTCAATATAAAATTTAATTGTTTTAAGAACAGTTATTAATGATAACCTGCCATTTGATCACACATTCATGGGACAGCTTGCCCAGGGGTATATTTATTTGAAGATTTTATTTACCGTTTTAAAGCTGTCTACACGATTTTCAATACAAAGTAATATAGCTTGACAAATGTCTGCAGAATTTCTGGAGTCTGCTCCTTTCTTTGCCCATTCAACATTTTGTAATTGGCTAGAAATGTGTTAAGTTTTGCACTCATGATTTGATTTTGTTGATTGAAGTATTACACATTTCAACAGGCAACAGAATACATAGAGCAGTGAAGCATGGTTTAATGACATTTGGAATGTCCCCACATATTGGAACGTCCCCTACAGCTGGGCACTGTACAACTATTTTTTGAGAACCTCATGAAAAAGAAGTTTCTTGGTAAATTGGTCGTGCAGAGTAATCTGCTGGTAGGGCAGCGTAACTGCAGGGAGGAAAGCACGATGGTCAGCCATCGATTAAAGGAAGCCAAGAGGGCAGGCAGTCCTGACTGAGCATCAGAACCAATGTTCTCCTTCTCATCCCTAATGAAGCACCCTCAGTCATTCCAGATTCTTCTACCTCATTCTGACTGACAAGCATCTCTATCTCCTTCTATAAATAACAAAAACACTAAAAATATCCTACAGAAAGTATTTTTCTAACAATTTCACTCTTGCTTCTCACAGCTGTAGAATGCTCTGTACTTAGTGAAAGTACCTCATTATTCAGCTAAAACAGTTCACTCTCCAAAATACAGGTCACCATAGCTCTGCTTTGGGCTGACAATTTTAGGAAGTGTCCCCAAATCCACTGGCAATTTGAGAACAAGCATCCCAAAGCCTCATGATTTAATTAATATGATGTGATCTTTTTTTTTGTTAGGGCTCTCAATAACAGGTCATATTTACCAACTTTGCTAATCTAAGTCAGTGATTTCTGAAGTAGAGCAAACCATTTTTTTAAAGATTTAATTTATGGACTTCATTGGTAACATAATTATTTGAAAAGTAGTTAAAAATACTGTGGAATAAATATACTAGAAAAATTATCATGAGTGTTAATTATAATTTTAAATTACATTTACACTCAAGTTGCTATGAACTACAAGTACTTTCAAAGTTTATTCACTCTAAAGTTACATTTAGGGTCAAAATATCAAAACCCAACTATTTTTTATAGTCAGTCATATTACTTTTTATAATGAATCAGGTTTAGTTTTTATTTACATTTAAGTTATGCGTTCTTGCTTTTAGCCATATCACTTTGAACACAATCCTACACTCAAACACTAGTATTTATATTAGTATTAAAGTATTTATATTATTATTACAGTGTATTCTAAT
This sequence comes from Ammospiza nelsoni, assembly GCF_027579445.1. NCBI lineage: Eukaryota > Metazoa > Chordata > Aves > Passeriformes > Passerellidae > Ammospiza > Ammospiza nelsoni. The sequence continues at coordinate 9,871,575 of NC_080637.1, read as the reverse complement.
TAATATTTTATTAATAATACATCCTTCACAGGAGTGATTTATTAAAGAGTTTGCAAAATCAGACACTACATTGAATACAAACTACATTTGTTCTTATCAACATTATAGCCAATATTGCAAATTCAAATATCTGCTGTCACAGCAAAATCCATTGCAAATAAAAATCCAATGTGAAAACAAATATTTCTAAGGACTTCTTGAATGATAAGGCTGTGATTATATATTAAACATGGAGAAACCTGCAGTACTTACAACAGCTTTGGAAAGGCATCACCATTTGAAGCCTACAGCTCTCAATATTCTGAAGAATCTAGTCTTGGATATTATCTAGCCCTTAAGGACAGAATTATGTATGGTCTTTACAAAAAGTCAGCAATGAAGCAAAATTTAAAAAATCAGATTTTGTATATTATATTTACATTTTTGTCCCCTTCATTAAAGAAGAAAGTTCTTAAGGGAAATCTATTTTGTTATGTTTAAAAAATACATATATCATTAAAATCAAATTGTTTTTCCCTCTATAAATAGCATTTATTATAGCATTTAGTGAGGAATCTATAAATTCCTCACTAAAACTTCACTTGACATTTGACTGTTATTTTTTCATTTATGACCAGTATGTTTACAGTTATGAAGACACACCCAACAAAAATCATTATGATCAATTTAGATGAGCTACTAAAAATGCAAACATCGCTCAAGCTCAGGAGGTTTCCCAGGAGCTGATGGACAGAATGCATCCATCCAGTGCAAGTGAACCTCTCAGAACATGGTTCTCCAAGATGATGCGATACTGTTGGTGCAGAGCAGAGACAGAAGGCATTGGCTGAGCAGTTAAGCACAGGAAAAGGTAGAGAACAGCTGCTCATGGAACAGCTTCAGCCTTTGTGTGTGTCCTTTCAGCTGAGCCCAATATCTAATACCTACCGTGACCAAACCAGAGGAGATGGCAGCTGTTGCCCACCCTGGTGTTGAACCTCAGTGAATGACACAAAGGACTGCTATGGATCCCAGGAAACTGAATGTGAGAAAGTCTGCTGTTGGTACAGCAAGGAGAAGAAAAAGATCTACATTGAGGACTGACTTCATTTCTCACTAGAAATAAAAAGGATGAGAAAAATCCAACTTTCTTTTAAAGGTTACCAAAGTATGAATATATTTTCTAAAGTTTTTTGTTTGTATCATTGCCTTCACCATGGTACATGCAAAAATTATGCTCCATATCATGTTTTGAGATCGATATGCATGTAACTTACAATAAGCAATACTTACAAAAAAGCCCCTGGGCTTTTATTCCCTATTTTGTCTGAGACTTAGGATATTGTCAGTAGCTACATCTATTCTTCAAGGACAGATAGCTTATTTTCTATGGTGTTGGCTATCACATCCACAAAGACAGCATTATTGTTAAACTTGCAAACATATCAAAAACATAAGATTTTTAGATGAAAGACAAAGTATTGCCAAAACAATGTTGATAAGGAGCATATATATATTCCACACTCTTTGAGACTGAAAAAAATGCATCTAAATAAAAAAGACTTTTTTTTTCTCTTGTAAATTAGGAAGTACTTTGGTACATGTCACAGTACTGGGCTTTTCTGATTATTTCAATGGCATTTCCTCTGAGTTTGCCTACTGTGTGTTTTTAATACTGGACAAATTTAGCTCTAATACAGACATTGATGAGAGAAACTTCTTGAGAAATGAGGAAGAAGGAGACTTGTAAAACCTGCAGTCTGGATAAGACTTTAAAAACAGCAAATGCAGCCTCTCTAACTGATGCAAAAAATGATCTAATTCCAACTGTATTTGTGCTATTTCAGTGGCTTTTCTGTGATGACAGAGTCAATTCATTATACAACTATTTTGTATTAGAAGTTTTAGCTTTATAAATATTATTTGTTTGTATTCTTCCTCACATTTACTTATTCTTATTTGAAAATATAAAGCTTACGGTTCAAAAAACATCTGGATATGGTACTTATGGGCATGTTTTAGTGGTGAAGGTGGTAATGCTGAGCTAATATTTGGGCTTCATCAAGAAAAAAAAGGTTTTATGATTCCTTAAATCACACTTTGAGATTCAAGTATTTTAAAATGTTTCAATATTGAAGTCACCTTTTTTTTTTTGGGGATTTTTTTTTGTTTTTTTTTTTTTGTTTAAAGGATAATAGATCTCTAAATTCAATTGATATCTGTGATTTGTCCTGAATCTGAACAGAGCAAATAGTAAGAATATTTAGAAGAGCATGGACAGGATAATGCAAAATGGCTTCACACTTACTAAGGGCAAATTTAGATTAGATATTAGGAAGGAATTCTTTATTATGAAGTTGTTGAATCACTGGCACAGGTAGCCCAGAAGAGATGTGGATGTCCCATGCAGGGAAGTGCACAAGGCCAGGCTGGATGGGGCTTTGAGCCACCAGGTCTAGTGGAGGATGTCCCTGCTGATGGCAGAGGGGTTGGAATTCAATGAACTTTAAGGTCCTTTCCAATACAAACCATTCTATGATTCTATGGTTTCCCACGGATTATTCTGTTTGTACTGAATCAGAACTTTGGCCTTTTCATGCTCCAGGGACTTATTGCTGCCTTTTTTTAAGTGAAAAACAGGATATCAAAAATTGCTTATCTACTATTGGATAGCTAGAAGAGTTAGTAACTACCATTTCCACAGAATTTAATATAAAATGACAGTAGTTTCTCAAGTGCAGAAAGGTTTTCCCTTGCATCCCTAATTAAAAATATACCTAGCTGAAATCCTCCATATGATTCTGCCCTGAAATACACATAAATTATATTCTTCAATGTGTACATGTTGTCTTTTACCTAGTGAAATGGAAGCAATGTGTGATATCTAAATTGGCATTACCTCTTCTTCCACTTTTATCACACCCTCTCTTGGGAAGAGCTGTGCCTAGCAATGTTTGATGAACAGCACAGACAACACTGAAGTACTTCAATAAAGAAAAATTAAAAATAAATCAGAGTTAATTTTACTAAGCACAATGTAGGTGAGAAACCTTCTCTATTTTTAATGCTGAACAATTTGAAACAGGATTTTCCCAGATCTCCTTTTTCTTTGGTCCAAAAGGTAGGCTTTCTGGCTATGTTAGTCTAAGCATAATTCAGGGATTCCCTCAGTACAATCATACACCATAACTCTTGGTATGATCAACAGCAGTAAACATAACGTGTAATAGGAGGTTTATTTCAGGCAGGAGACTTCGTTCATGAAAATAGTATTTTCCAAAGCAAAATTTCTGAACTGGAATATTTTTCTGTCCAGATATCTTAATTACCACCAGGAAATACATAAAACAAAATCAACCAAATCCTTGACCTAGGATTATTTGAAAACATAATTCTTGCAAAGGTTAAATACTTTCCCTAAGCCTACTCCTACCCTTGTGGCAACATTTCTCTTCACAGAGAAAAGAAAGGCACAACTTCCCAAGGATATTTTATGGGAATCACAGTGAGGAACGTCAGAGAAAGAAAAACCAATTCTTATCTCATTTGCTGCTCCTCTTGTTGTGCTCATGTGGGAGGTGTTCTGGAAATTATTTAGCTGAGGTGACAAATTGCATCCCCATGTGTGTGTGTTGGGACTGTCAGGGGACAGTCACAAGATTTTGTGGAGTTGAGTGCTTGTGCAGTTTCAGTTTAGATGTATTGCAATATAGTATAGAATAATATAGTATAATAAAGTAATTAATTTGCCTTCTGATATCAATGGAGTCAGATGCATCATTTCTTCCCTTTGTCGGGGTGACCCTGAGTTTACAATATACCCTCATAACATACTACTTTCATAACATAATAATCACTGCACCTAATCTGCAGTGCTAATACAAAACCCCTCAACTTTTCATTTCTCAACAAATTGTGCATGCTATTCTCTTCAGCTGATAAAGTGACTTGAACTCTAGTACATGCTATCACAAACTCACCCATTCCTCTGACTTGAGAGCCCACAAATACCCTACCTGAATGTACTTGTCCATGAGATAAATCAGTTAAATAGTAAAAAGATGTAAAGATTGCATACTTTCATGTACCATGTTCAGGCATCACAAAGTATTCCTAAAATTTATATTATATTTTATTATTACAAAGCACTGTACACGTTACTCTCTCAGATTATTCCCTTTTGGGATTGAGAACTGTGAAAACACTCCAGTTTCAACAGTTAATCTTTGAGGTCTGAAGAGTCAAGAGATCAAGGTAAATAAATCTGTAATATTGGAAAAATTATTGAACAAGAGCTTTGCCTTGTTTCAAATAGTTTCAAATGCTTAACTGCTTGAGACTTAAAAACAGACAAGTACCTTGAAATGTGCATGTAGAGCATAAGACTAACTAGTGAACCTTTCACTAGATGGAAGTCATTGATTTTATAATTTAGAATAATTTTGTAAAAAGAATAACAGTAAAACAGGAAGGAGAGGGTCTGGATTCTAAGGTGGAGAGAAGGAAGTGGGAGGCAGAAAAACACTTACTATTTTTTCTCGCACTGCTTCCACATGGTCAGCTCCTGGCAAAGGTGCTGTTTGAACAGGAATTTCTGCTTCCTGAGGTTTTTCAGCTTTCAAAACCTCTTGTGAAATCCCAGTTGTCAAATCCTCCTTCTTAACATCTTCTTGCTCCTTAGCCTGCAGTCCCTTATAAGGCGCTTCAACTTCTGCTTTCTCTTCAGCAACATGGTCTTTAATCTCAGTTGTAATTTCTGCCTTTTTGTCTTCTGGATGTGGTGTGCTCTTTTCTGGGAGCACAGTTTCTCTATCTTCTTCCAATGTGCTTAGGGGTATCTTTTGGTCTGCAGTTGTTGTTGCAGGAATTTTATCTGCTGAAGGTGTCTTAGAGAGTTTCCCTCGCTGAAGTTTTGTTTCTTCTTTTTGACCTTCCTCTTGGATTTTATCCACCGATGAAGTTTTCTTAAGTTTTTCATGTTGAAGTTTTATATCTTTCTGAATTCCATGTTGGATTTTATCAACTGAAGCTGCCTTTGGCAATTTTACCTCCTGAAGTTTCGTATCTTCCCTCTGAGCTGCAGGTTGGATTTTGTCAGCTGACAGTGCCTTTGCCATTTTCATCTGTTGGAGTTTTGGGTCTTCTTTCTGAATTCCCTGTAAAATTTTGTCAGCTGAGGGTACCTTTGCCAATTTTGCCTCTTGGAGTTTTATGTCTTCCTTTTGAACTCTCTGCAAAATTTTATCAGCTGAGGATGTTTTTGCCAGCTTTGCTTCTTGGAGCTTTTCATCCTCCTTCTGAACATCCTGCAAAACTCTGTCATAGGAGGCTGTCTTTGTCAATTTTGTTTGCTGAATCCTTGGGTCCTCCTTCTGAGAAGCAAGCTGGATTTTATCAGCTGAGGGTGTCTTGGCAAGTTTTCCCGGTTTAGGTTTTGCATCTTCCTTTTGAATTCCTTGCTGGATTTTATCAGCTGACAATGTTTTTTCCAATCTCCCCTGCTGAAGTTTCGGAGCTTCCTTCTGAGCGCCTGGTTCTTCTTTTGGCTTTGCTGCTGCTGGAGTGGGAGGTGTGGAACTCTTCTGAGGGGAATGGGAGACAGCAGGCACAGGACGTTTCTGAGGAGAAGCAGCTGGTTTGGATGTTGGTTGTGAAGGTCCTGTTTTCAGAAGTGGCACCTTGCCCATATCTCCAAGTTGTCCTGACATTGCCCTTTGGGTCTGGCAGTTTAAGCACAGCCATTCCTGTACCTGTGACACAACAAACATATGAAGTTACTTATTTGAAAAAGCAACAATAAAATCATACAGTGTTTTCAGCTGATACAGTTAAATTCTTTCCATCTGAATGCTATGTATCCTGGTGTCGCAGACATCTTTTGTGGAAAATCCTTTCCGTAGGATTTTTCCTCCTGAGAAGCTGTGAGGCCTCAGGAACAAAATGTAAACATTGATTATCTGCTGCTGTGGAATGTGACAGGTGCATCTGTGATTGGTCTCATGTTGGTTGTTTGTAATTAATGGCCAATCACAGTCAGCTGGCTCAGACAGAGAGCCAAGCCACAAACCTTTGTTTTCATTCTTTGCTATTCTCTTCTTAGCTAGTCTTCGGATGAAATCCTTTCTTCTATTCTTTTAGTATAGTTTTAATGTAATATATATAGTAAAATAATAAATCAGCCTTCTGAAACATGGAGTCAGATCCTCGTCTCTTCCCTCAACCTGAGACCCCTGTGAACACCATCACATCCTGGTATTTTTTATTTTCTTTCCTTCTCTTGCAGGAAGCTCCATAGCACCATTCCAGATATGGAGCATATCAGGTTCCAGAGAGCCAAGATGAACAAATATAAAAAAGGCACTGTGAAAACTAACAGCAACAATATTTTTCCAAAGCATTGATGACCTATATGTGCAGTTTGCTGACATATTTCTAACATATATTTCTTTCTAAAGCCTCTATAATGTATCGTTAGCTCCCTATAATTTTGCTAGCCTGAGAAAAAGGGAACCAACTGGCACTCATGGCTGTGTTTCTCTCAGGAAATCCTCTCTTGAGGCTTTGTACAGGTATCTGTATAAATTCATTATGGCTGTAACTCAACAGGAAGATCACCTCTCTGCTCACTTTACTGCTAAATCCCTGCTGCACACTGGCTCCTTATACTTTTCTTCCCAAAAATCAGAAAAAGGACAAGTGCTTCTCTCTGTGCCTAGCCAGTTGCCTAGCTACTACATGAGAGGAGTAATCACACTGTTTCCAGTGGGATTCAGTTCATAGTTCCTTTAAAATAGCAAAAGAAAATTTTAAGCACGAAAGGAAAGAAAAACAGTCTCTTCTGGGTACTAGAATAGCTAATGAAGGTTTACTTCACTAGTGCAATATGAGCTTCACTGGTGGACAAGTGGTGTATAATGTGCAATAAAATCTACATTTAAAAATAGCTGATCAGCAATTTTTATAAAAGTGATATATAAATTACAAGAAACACAGATGACATGACAAAAATCTTAAGTAAGAACAGCTCAAATGGGCTAGTTTTATGGAAATGCAACTAAGGAGAGGCTATTTAAAATTTTGGTTAAGGCACAAGCAAAGCAAGAATATATGCATTTCATTCAGGTCACCAAAAAGTTATCTTTTGTATTTATTATTCTACTTTTATAGAAATCACCAAACTAGTGAGCATCCTAGTAATTGACACAAAAACATTTAATAATAGTACCAAACAATATTGTCCCAATAAATGTAGTTTATCAGCTGAAGCAGTAATCTCCCCTAACACTTACTATATCCTTTGCAAATCCCAGCTGAATGTGGCTCTAAATCAGACTATTAATTATAATTAAGGTTTAAATTATTTTCTGTTGAAAAAAGCATTTAAACATGATCCTTCAGTATCCATTATTCTCCTCCTTGGGAGTTAAAGTATTCCAACCACACATCATTTGTTGAGGAAGCACTAATTAAGAAATACAATTTATTTTTTTTAAATGAATGTGCAAAATATAACGCCTTTTTCTTGCAAATATTTCTTTTTTATGGGTTTATCTGGAATTCTTAGCACAGTTTCCTCTCTTTTCCTATAAAACTGTATTGGAAGCCATTCATATGTTGTGTACTGTATTTTATAAATTTAAAATAGAAGCAATGCTCCAAGAAACAAATCTGCCCCACAGAAAATCATTAAATTATTATTAGAAGTCTGAAATGGACAAAAAATGCTAGATAAGATGTAGCATAAAAAGACTACTGAAAAACAGATCCGATTTCATATTAGCTTTGATTGTTTTCTCATAAAGTTTTGAGGATCAATATAAAAAAGTTGGCAAAATAATTATCATAGTTTTTTTTTTTTTTCAATTTATTGGAGGGCTGAAAAGATTTTAAACCCACAAAAAGGGGGTAGATTTTGCGTTATCCATTCAGTCTGAAAAATGGTCCTTTCCCAATGTAAGCAGAAATAATGCCATTATTATTTGTGCTGATATAGCTTCAGTCAGCACAGGGCATGAGAATAAGACAATACTTGAATGTATTAAGCTTTTCAGAATCTAGCCTTAGCCATCTTTAATTACATAAAAAACATAATGAAGCGGTTTCTGCCATGAAATAATCCATAGTTTAAAAAACTGCTGGTACACAGATATTCTCTATGAACATGACAATTTATATTTTAAATTCACATGTTCTTTTTGCAGTGCCATTTGTTCGACCTAATTTTTTTTTTTTATTTCTTTTTTTCCAGTTTCTAGGGCCTCTATGTTTGTTTCTTTTCAATCTACATTTGGAGTACATCTACACTTGGCTCTCCTATCTCTGCTGTTGGTGCAGATTCCATCTCGTATCTCCCAACTGCAGCTACTCACTGCTCATACACTTGCTCCTTCTCAGATTCATCATCACTTCCCTTTCCCTCATTTAAATCCTTCACAGACTCCATTCTCTGGATGCCTATAACGACTTCAGCAACTTTAGTAACAGTATTTAGTATTTAGTTACCCAGTCACTGTTTCCACTGCTTGCTGTCTCTATTTACTGTCTTTTCCCTGGAGTAAATTTCTGCAACTCAAGGGCTATGCTTTGTGCTGAGCACATGGTAGAACTCTTAAAAAGGAAAATAATGACAATTAACATGAAGAAAAGAATTTGATGATTAGCAGATTGGTAAAATGCACTAAATTTTATCAAAAGATGGAACTCCCAGACTTGTCTCTCTGCCGTAATGGTGAATGTGATAGTAGGCAAATAACCTGGAATTGTCCAGATATCCAGTGATTTAATGAACCTTGCCATTGTCCTCTTGGACTTCTTCTATTTCTGCATCTATTTAACACTTTGTTTATTAGTGCTGCTGTATAAGCACTGCCCATACTACTCCCAAAGCTATATGTTTCATATAATGTTTTTTCATTACCATGCAGATATTTGGACACAAAAGAATGTACAAAAATCATCTTACAGCACCAGGCCTCTAGCTCCTGATTCTCTGTCAGAATGGTTCTCTGTAAAATCAAATTTTGTACCATGAAGTCATATGCCTCAGTCTTAGACTTGTCTTTTCCTCAGTTAACCCCATGCCCTTAATGCAAGATTTTCCCTAAGGCTACCTCTTCAGTTAGCCTGTCAACCCAAATTTATTAGGAGTTGGGAAATGGACATCATCTTCTTTTAGCAGTCTTCACTAGATAAATCTTCTTAGTTCCTTACAGAATTCTTCACACCCTTTGGTCCTTGAATTGGCCATAGACATTATGATTGGCACTAAAGTGATACAAGAGCTTTAATACCCTGAATCCACAGCTCTCCCTGCTTTCAGCAACCCTTACAACCCAATATTGCTGAGCATAGCAAAATAGCTCTGTCACGATGTTCTCCTCTCATGGTTTTGTAATAAACAAATGCCATTATGAAAAGGGCACACGTCTAACATGCATTGTCAATGTCTGTTTTTCAGTCATCAAGCAAGAGCTCTGCCCTGCTTGTTACAGAATGGCCCATCCTGCAAACTAAAGGCGTGAAGGAGCCCTTGAAAGGCTCAGCTCAGACTTTCAGGTGTCTGATTCAAGGCCTAGGCTGGTACAGCACAGCTGAGAGTCCTCATCTCAGTTTTATTGAGAAAAATGCTGCTGAGATGGTATTTTAGAGAAAACCAGGCAATAAAAGAAAACTTAAAAAAAAAAAAAAGACTAAAGCCACATAGTGTCACAGGGAGAAAAATTCAGGAAGAAATATACTGACATGAAGAGGTACAAAGCCAAAAGGAAGATACAGAGAAATGGATGGTAACAACCCAGCAAGCGCAAAGGTAGGTTGATATGTTCCAAGGAGGTGGAGAAGTTGCTGCTGTCTGACCTGACTGATGACTGTCTGGCCAGCAGACACTATCTAAAGGGCTTGCTGAGGTGGTGAATATGTTAATATTAACAACTCTTCATTGGTATCTACCTGCTGTGTGTGTTCATCCACAAATTGCTCTGTACTCCTCAAGCCTGTGCATCCTCCTTGCTGTGTTTGCTCTGCCTGTGGTAGACACTGCCTGACCAAAATGCAGAGGGAAGGCTACATTCCCATCTAGAAAGGGAATGCTGGCCTCAGCAGTTCTTTGGGGTGTGTGATCTACAAATTCAAATCCCACACAAACTGAGGACTTAGATCTCCTACCTCTAGAAGAAATATTCAAATTGCTAGATCTACATATAAAAAAGTTACCACCTATGCCACATAGATTGATAGAGAAACATAAATATTCAGAGCATGACCACAAAGACTGTAGATCTGGCAGAACAAAAAAACACAAAAATAAAATACTAAAATCCCACATTTTCTCTATCTAAATAGTGTTAGGCACTGTCTAAATGAAGCCAGTTTGGCAGAGACAGGGTCCACAGTGAAGCCTCTATGGCATCCAGAATTAGAAAAAATGCAGATAGGTTATCACAGATATAGTGTCTGCGGAGGTCACAGGCAGTTTTCCAGGCTCATTCTCCTGAATTTACACATCAATTTTGTCTAAAATGTCACTTAGGAACTTAAACTTATTTTTGGATTCCACCTCAAGTGGAGAAATGATGTGCAAACAAATGCTTAGTCAGATGGTTGATTTTTGGAGAAGAGGTTAGAAAAATAGGGCTAATTTAACCTAGGGAAATGAATCTCACAAATATGACTTATATGGCAGAAAAGGTATATTGGCGGCAAACCAAATGGATATTAATGGTCCACGGACAAATTTAGCTTTAAAATTATAACACCTTCCTTGCCAGTACTGATTTGGAGTTTGGAGTAGAATACAATAGGAGTGTGGTACAGAGAAACACATTTAATTTCAATATGTGATGTGATTGCCAGCAAAATCATTCAATGATTCATGGAATCTTACCAGTTTTAACAACTGTATTTCTGTAATAGTAATCATAAGAACAATGCATTATATCATTAGCATTAAATAGATTCACAAAATTTAGTTGACTTTAAGCATCAAGGTGTCTTCTAGCCACTAAAGAGAGATCATGGAACACCCCAAAAACTGATTCAGATGAATTTAAAGCATCACACAATAAAAACAAAACAAAACAAAACAAAACAAAACAAAACAAAAAAAAAGTAAAAATCCCTGCAGAATAAAGAATTTTCTCAACAGGAGGAATAAGGGATTACCTTTTCAGTTTAAGAAAGGGGTTTTTTTATTTGCTAAAGTTGCAACCAAGATGAAATTGTTTTCTGAAAAATTGAAAACAAAATACCGTCTTTTATCTTTTTCTCAAACAAAGAGTTTCAGTATGTGATTGAGGAAGTCTAAGTTATCTCAGCTTGTATTATTGTTACTAATTGATATGATTAGCTATAAGCCATCACAACTATGAAATAAGTTATTTTCAATGATTTCTTCTTCCACACCAAGTGATAAAGTTGTAAATACTGCAGCAGATCAGAAAAGTAGACAGGAATTGGTGTTTCCCATGTGTTAGGAATTATCTTCTCCTTAATTCAATAGGGTTGGGACTGCTGAATATTTCACTCCATTATGTACAGATGAGATACAGAGTATGACAAGACAAAGATGACCTACTTCTTCAAGTGATGACAATTCTGAAAAGTGTGTACCCTTAGCTTACTTCAAGATATATCTCAGCACCTTCAGAAAAAGCTCAAGTTTTGTGTTTTTTCAGCAACTGCTCTGTTGTATGGGGATTTTTATTTTAGCCATTAAATTTAATATATAATGGGATTTTTGTGTGTATAGTGTCTGTGTATACTTTAATTTCCCTTAGTTATTTTGCTGAAATCCCTTAGAGGCTTAGAATTATGCTGTGAATGCACAAAAATTTATCCCTGGTGTATATACACCATTACTGATGCAAACAAACCCAAACTGTGGAAAAATAACTTTTCTATTGAGGAGGGGCCAGCATCACTGTAATTGTTTTTACTCTGCATCTAACTGCACTGTGATATGTTTGTTGCTTTTTTCATGCATCATTATAACAAGATCACTAAAAGCCCTCCTGTATCTGTATTGGCAGGCTGTAGGGTTGCTGTTGCCCAAAACAAAGGCATGATCCTGCCTCCTCAGTTTTACACAGAGAAATTCCCATTGAGCACTTAAGTACTCCTGGTGACCACTTCTGCTAGTGTGGCAAAAACGACCCCAGTGAAGGAAAAAACAAAAAAAAAAAATGGATATGGGCATCATTCAAAGGACAACCTTTTGTTTATAAAACATTTAAGGTATTTTTGAATACTGACTTCTACAATGAAGTACACATGAAAATCAACTTTCTCTCCTTACATGTCAATTACTATACAGTTGTCTTATTAAGCAGTCTTCTAATCTGCAAAGTCCATCTCAGAGGGGCTTTTGTAGTATTTTTGGTTTCTCATTTCACTCACAAAAGCCACTGCAGACTGAGAATTTATTGGCAGGATAAGAAAATAACAGTTACATTAATAAACATATTTCAGTGTATATCTGACAACCAGAGTCAGGTAAAAATTGTTGCAGCAACATTCTCTTTCCCAATTAGACAACTAAAAAAATTTCTGTTTGTTTGCATACGTAAAAAATGACCACACAGTTGTGCATGAGTGAATAGCAGCATGTGACCTCTATTAATGCTATTCTTAACTTGCTTTGATAGAATGGTAGTGCCTAAAGATTTCTGTGCACTCTATGGACAAAGAAATCCAAGGTTGTGTTAGTGTCTGAAGTCGTAATTTTATGGTAAAAATACAGTTTTATTACATAGTTATTTTATAAACCAGTTTAGTCAGAGCTTTAAAAATGTTAGGCTATTGTAATCCTTCTTGGCTATATGTGGATTTTGAGAAGCCTCACTGTGCTCCTTTGTACCCTTTATTACAACAGTCCCAAAGAATAAATGTTTTCTGTGCCTCCTAGCAGCTGAATCACAATTTCCCACAAACTGGTCAGCAGAATACGTGAGTATTCCCATCCCACCATAACTATTATGTGTTCTGAACTGACAAAATGTCCAGTGTCACAGATGGCACTAAAACAACAAACAACACCATCCCCTGAAGATTCTGTGGTCTATTCAATTCTGTGTTCAATGCTGACCTTTTACAGACAGTATAGAGAAAATTGTTTCTGTTCAAAACCCAGATCTTAGCTATGGAACTAAGTTCCATAGCAAAAAGGAGAACTGTTATTTTTTTATTATATCTCACAATATGTATTTAGTTATAAGCTGAAAAAGCAATCTTTCTACTTGAACCTTAATGGATCATATATATACATATACATATATAACCATTCTTTGTAAGAACTTTTTATTTTGGTCATCCCCAATAGAAATACAGAGACAACTGATATACATCATTGCTCTTAAAAGCCATTTTGTATTTTGTTTGCTCCTGCAAATAAGATAATCCTAAAAATAACAATGCAGTTCACCCCACAAATATGCTTTGAAAAACCAAAATTCTCTGCTAAGAAAGATTGAAATGCGTGTCTTTTGTCCCCATTTTACCTAATAATGCATTAATTTTTAATGAAGAATCTGTATGCTTCATGTGAAATGCTATCAACTGAGATGTAAATACTTAAAGAAAAAAAGCTGATTTTTTTTTAATTTTTGTTTTTTAGTCCTAGCTCCATCCAGTCTCATCTAAACTACATTATAAATACTTAACTGAGGACCTAAATTTATGACCCCAGCCACTGAGATTCACTCACCAGGCTATGGGACCTTCTCTCCTGATATGAAGTGTTGGTGGCCTGACTATTGTATCTATTCCTGATTAGGGAGAGAGCCTGCAGCAAGCTGTGCTGCACACAGACCTCGCCTCAAGGACTGAATGTGAGACTTGCTCAGAGCCTACACTAAAGTCCAAAGATAAACCTTTCCCAAAATAGTAGCCTGAAGAAAAGACCTAAATCTGTAATCTGATATTTAAATAAATGGTCTGATATTCAAAATCTCTAAATACCTGAAGACAGTTCCACTAACTCTTTTCCACTTTTCAGTTTGTCTCTTCTGTTTGAATCTTTTAAATCGGAATCACAGTGTACATATCTGTTTTATCAGTTATTTTTATTTTACCTGGCTTTATAATTTCAGTTTATTAGCAATGGTTTGCATATAATGTTTGCTTTCAATGTCATGTGAAAGATATCTGAATCCTTTAGGTGCCTGAAAAATTAGGGGGACAGGCAAAGAAACGAGTTTACCAAAAAATGGGGGATAATTCATAGTCAAGGCAACACTCTATTCTCAATGAAGAGAACACAGGTCCAGCAGAAAGGGAAGTAAAGTCCCTTACCTGGCTTTGGAAAATTATATTAATTATTAGCTACAGATACAGGAAGAAGTTTGCATGTAATTGATTTTCCGACCTGCTGGCAGCTGCCGTGGCAGTAAAGAGATAAAAGAAATAAACAAAGGAAATGGATGTGACACCTGTGCAGAACGACCATGGCTTTGTGTGACACGGTACGTGCTGAGAAGCACACAGGCCTTCCAGCAGCTTCTGCAGCTCTTCCCAATGGAAATCTCTCCTGAACGCCCAAAATGAGGAGGTGAAAAGCAAACTGCCCTCCCTGCCAAGGCAGCGTGCAGAGATGGCAGAGCACCACAAGGCCACTGCCTGGTCTGGCAACACAGGAGCAGAATGACACCTTATCAGCAGGTGTGACCATTTTTACTGATAAGAGGCAAATTCCCAAGCCCCGAGGCAACGCAGTGCAAAGTCTGGGGAAAGGAAAGGGGAGAGATGAGGTGCAGGTGCAAAAGGGAGAAACACAAGCTTTTTAGTCTCTTGGCTTCATCCTCTTTTGAGGTTGCTGCTGATCAGCTCTCAGGGAGACTGTGGTGACACGTTTTGAGTGACAATAATCTTTTCTGTGTGTTCCACTCATTGTTTTGACCTTGCAGTTTCCTGCCTACAATTTTTCCTTTGTGCCACCACATAAAGAAAATATTGGAAAAATTGTCAAAAAATGGCATGTGCCATTTAGTCAGCAGGAAAATCCTGTCAAAAATTGTAGCTCAAAAATGTGAGCATGCTGTGTTCTTCCACAGTTTGGAAAATATGTACAAGAAGAATTAAGAATAAAATACTTTTTTTGGGAAACTTCAAACCAATATTCATTAAAAATTCTTAGTATTTTGTAAAGAAATATGAGTGCAATCTGTTTAAAAGTAGAACATACTGTGATGCTAGAATATGACTTAAAGCAGATGTTTTCTTGGTGTTTAATGTGCAAATAAATCCTATATACTCCAGCAATCACACATAATAAGCTCAAGTTTACTTTCAAGAGACACCATAAATTATATAAAGAAAATACCAAATAATCTAAACCAATGTAAAACTGCCCAAAACAAAAGTACTGCTAACTCTCAATATAAATATTAAATATAAAAGGAAAGTACAGTTCTTAACTGCTAGAAAAAACCAACAAAAATAAACAAACAAACAAAACAAAACAAACCACAAAACAAAACAAAAACCTGAAACACAAAACCTGTGAAATCTAGGGCTTTATTTTTCTCTCATTAGTGTCAATAAATCTGTCATGACTCCTTAGAAGTAAGAGAAAAGCCCCAAAATATTCAATGATAGTAGGAGTACTCCATTTCCCAATGGACTTGCATTCAAGTAATAGACACATTATGCTTGAAAATTATTTGTTTTCTCCTTCTAAAAATAAATTTTTCTCATATCTCAAAATACACACTGTACTATAGAGTGGGGAAAAAAAAACCCTACAAAAAATTAAGTGCTTCCAAAATTATCTCCTAGCATTCCTTAGTTGCATTTTCACTTCTTGTTGCTGTCTTCAGAAGGAAAAAGAATCCTCTCAAATGAACTACTCACCTCAGGTCTAATACTTATTACACAATTACTTATATAGTTTAGCAGATTCAGAATTTCTCCTTGATAAGACAGAGGATCCCTCCATACATCTTCAAAAATATTTCAGGGAAAGGGCAAATCCATAACTGTTCAATTACATTTGCATGAATGATACATAGATAGACATCCACACACATACAGAAGAACTCAGGAAGCCAAACAAACTTTATACATACAGTTTAGTGTCCAGAAGGGGCCATTATTTTTAACAGATTTGATTCTTTAATGCCAAAATCCTTCTAGTTTCACAAAGAGCTCTCTATTCTCAACATTTCAGCATTTCTTAGAAAGATAACCAAATTTATGGGGGGAACTTCTCTAGCTTCAAAGATTATTCTTCCAATAATTTCTCTATCCATTTAATTTTTTACATGTTGGCTCTTAGATGGCATATAAATACAAAACCAAAAGCTAAAGAAGATATGAATTTTAATTATACTTATGATTTAAAGAATATTATTAAAAAATTAAAAATATAACCTGTAAAAGGAGCCATGCAAGACCAAGATGCATGTGGTGCAAGCTCAGCACCTTCCCACACCATGGAGCTGAAGTGTAAATGGGAGTGATACTCACAGTCTCTTTTGGCAAAAAGCAGCACAGTTACTTTGCCATGAAAATAGCTTGTGGTTCAAACTGCCTAACACTCTACAACAATAATGCTAAAAATATAATAAATATGGCTCTACTGTGAAATAACACATTTGCCATTTGAATTTTTTCTATTCTTATTATTGTTATTATTATAATTATTATTATTACTACTATACCTCATGTATTCACACTTAATAGTTTTGTACCTTATGTCACATTTGACAAACCTTATTCTTGCAGTTAATATTTATATCATTCTTATAATGACAGCAGAACCTGTACAGAGCTTAACTTTTATCTTGAAAGCATGGTCTGTCTTGAGCCAACCATGTTTTAAAAGGGTATTTGATGCTCAAGTGTCTTTAGTAAAACTTTTAGATAAATTGAAAATTGTTGAAGAGTTTTAGAAATATGTTGAAATACTTTTAATATAAAGAGTTATTGAGTTCTAAAGCTAACTGCTGTTTTTAGTCTGTCATTTTGGAAGCACACAGTTCTCTTTCTTCTAAACCCAAAATATTAACATCTGTCATAAACACAAACAAAATTTTTAATTCTCCAAACCTTGGACTGAAGTCTATATTTTCATTCATTATTAAAAAACTCAAAATGGCAAAAAATAACCCTTAACATAAACAACAAACAAACAAATAAGAACAACATTCATTTGAAGTTTTATGTTTTCAAATGTGTTACTGTTATTCAAAATAGTCTTATCTTATTTTCTCATTAAAAGTCAATTTTCAAGTCTTAATTAAATTTGAAGCCTTTGCCCAATCCTTGAAACCCCTTTAAAGAACCTGTTTATATCATAAATAACATGATCTAATCCTCAGTCTTCCAGGATAAGTGATACTAATGTCAGCTTCTAATTAATTTAATTGTATGTTCTCTTATAAGTCAAGGACAAACATCTGGAGATAAAAATGACAGAGAAGTCAATAGCTCTCAGTGGTTTGATGAAAAGTGAAAAGTAAAAAAACCCAAAAATCACAAAATGAAAAAAACTCCCCAAAAACCAGCCCCAAACCCCAAAACTTTCTGCTTATCTTGGTTGTCTGGGCTATGAAATCCTTCACGTGGTCAATGGGATCCTGATGATTAAAATGAAGTAAGGAGCTCACCCAGGCAGCCTCCACTCTTCTGAGTTACAATCCTCAGCAAAAAAGTTACAACCACTTTTATTGCTCTTTTATTCCTCTTCAGAGACAGACCTGCAGCTTTCTGCTACTTACAAGTTCTCCACTTACCTCAGGATACTCTTATAAGGAATGGTCTTAAATCAATGAAATAGCATTTTACAAAAAAATAAATAAATCCCAAAACAAAACAGTGGTATGGAATCTGTTGGTGATCTGTAAATCTCCTTATTTTCCTAAAATTATCACAATTTCCACCAAAAAAAAAAACCAAAAAGACTGAAGAAAATCAAACCGACAAATAACCAACCAAACCACCTCAAGCCAACCAGACAAAAAAAAAACCAAAACAACCCAAAGCCAAAAACCAAAACAAAGCAAACAACTACAACAGCCTTTCTAAAAAACTGTTCAAAATAATTTATTTAGTTCTTGTTTTTGTGGTACCTGAAAAATTTAGCTACTTCACTCTTACTTTAGTTCACAATTTATAAAACCAGGATATTATTTGGGTTTTTTTTCTTCTAAAGAAATATTTCTTTAGAATAGAAACTTACTCATAGTTTTATTACACTATAGAGCTTAAATTAAGAATTTGCATTTATATTCTATTTTTTTAATTGTATATATCAGGTAAGCCAATAAAAAAACCCAAACAAACCAAAACCAAACTTTTAGTAAAATATACATCTGCCTGAGTAAAAACAGAAAATAACCCCAATTATACTATAACTTGATAGAAATTTTAAATAACCTCAGAAAGCAAGAGCCTTTGTCAAAGTGGGTTATGGAGAGCTGCAGATATAAAATCATGAAGAGTGTATTACAGAGATCGTAACTGCAATGTATGGCCCAGAGAATTCAAATTGCATCCTAAAACACATCAGAAATTATCATATCTGTATTATAGTCCATGTAATCAATTCCCAAGCTTTTGACAACAGAATAACATGCAGTCTGCTTGTAAAATGAACCATTTATGGAGCTCTTTTAAAAAACGTCTCTAGGCAATGAAGTGGAAAGTTCACATCTGTCTTCAAGGGCAGAACTGGAAGCAGTTTCCAGTGTGCAGAAGTGAATTTCTTGTACATCAAAGCAGTTAAAATTATGTCCTGCAATCATCTGCATTTAATATAAACCCAGTACTTCAGAAAGAATATTTTTTCTTCAAAGATGGAACTTGGATGCAATCATTTTAATTATTCTGCAAAAACAACTAAGCAGACTTTTTTTTCCAAAAAAAATCTTGAGTTTCTATTGCTATGTTTTCAGATATGATGTACTATAAACTTGAAATTGTGCAAAACAAAAATTGTGTAAAATACATTTTATTACAATGAAAGTATTTATATTATGCCAGTATCTGCAGAAAACACCAAAAAAAAAAAACAAAAAAAAAAACCCCAAAAAGTGTAAATGTGTAAATACTAATTCACCTGACTGTACATTCCACGGCGATGTTTGGGAAGTGAATTCCTACCCAAAATACCTACCAAGATTCATAAAATTTGCCATCTTAAGAGATCTTATTGTGGATTGAACATTTACCTCTGTAACTAGTCTGACAAATTAATTTTATTTTGCTTCATTCACTTATTAAGATTTTGCTTCAATCTCCCAGATTATGCTTCATTGGCACTTAGAAAAAACATTGTCCTTCAATGCTTTATTAACTACTTCTCCATCATAGTTAAAAATGTACATTACATCTATAATGTATTATAGTCAGTGTGTAGCTCACTCAGATAGTACCAGCTCTTTTCAGTTCTCTCTTTTAATAGAGTATTTGCCCAATAAATTCTTCATGGGACATTGCATCTTAGAGAACTAATTTGTAGATGGTGCATAATATTGCCAAAACATTCCTTAGAAATGACTTGCAGGAATAGCATTGCTGTCAATAATCATTAATGAATTTAATTGGCAGTGTTGATCATAGAAGTAGGAAAACAAAGCCATATCTGCAACAAAATTGAGTATTTAATGACAAAAGTTCATCTAGGAAATTGCAGAATAAACTGTGCTGAACACATGAAGACAGAGAAGAAGTAAGCCTGGTTTTGTCTGGTTTTACGTAAAAGCACTCCTTGAATTAAATCAACAAGCTACATGAACTAATTTAAAAAGCAGATACACAAATAAAAGTAGGAAATGGTTTAAAAGTTTAACAAAAACTAAAAAAAAATCCAGAAAGTCAATAATTACAAAATTGTGGAAACCAGACTGTACCACAGTGCAAGGCCTGACAGGACGAATGCTCACAAACAGGCATCACAAAAAGGAAACCCAGCTGCTGGAGGAAAAAACACAGCAAAACCCAGAGGATTCAGGGGGTACAAGTTTACAAAAGACACATTTTACTCCCATTCCACCAATAAAGATCCTTCTCAGAAAAAAACAATTGTTTAATAAAGAGGAAATGAGTGCTGCTCTATTTGCCATGGTCTGGTAACCACTTTGTGTTATATAACAGCAGTAAGCATGGTAAAAACACACTTAAATAAAAAAATGCTTCTCTGTAGGACTGGCTCATCTGCCTTTAGAGATCCCTCTCTAAAACCTGATGAATGCTCTAGGAAGCTGTATCTTTGCTGGTTTGATTTGAAAAACATGTCATTGTTGATCTGTTGCAAAAGGATTCTGTCTGCAAAAGCAGAGTTTGAATTATTATCGCAGAATCATGGGAGCCCAAATATAAATTTTAAGAGCTTATTTTTAATATGAATCTATTTTAATCAATATGTCAGAAACTGAAACCTTTTTGTCAAAAGGACTATCCAGAACATGTATTCTTGATAGAGCCTTTTGTGCCACCAATTAGGAAATTAACTCATCAATTTTCCAGAATTTCTGAAGATCAAAAATATGTCCCACTCAGTCTTAAAAAAGCTATAAATAGATAAAATACATACATGAAGTTCTAGAAATTATTAAAAATCATATTAAACATAATGCAGTATTTCAAACTCAAGCTACTTTTCTTAAAGCCCACTCATTAATGTGAATGCAGTTTATATTTGCTGCCCCAAACCACCCACAACCCTCCTCAAGCTGACCCAAATCAATTCTACTTGGTTTCAACTCTCCCTGCTTAGCTGGAAAGTGTCAGAAACTTACATATTTTTACAATGATAAAAGACATAAAATATTTCTAAAATGCCTTGTGAAAAAACTGCATGACCACAGTACATTTTTATAATCTGTGCATATTTTTAATAAGCCACTTAGAAACAGCTAAGGGAACAAAAAAACCACTGTAGAATGAGCAGACTAAAAGAACCATTTAATGGAAAATGTCATTTGAGGGCAACAGAAAGATCACATTTTAGGAAGCTCAGAGAAGTGGTACCTATTTTGTGCTACTTTCTGTTCTCATTACAGCTTGATGATTTTCACAAAAAAAAATCGTTTGTGATATTTTTTGTTCTCATTACAATGTATGTGACAAGAAGGCATTATGAATTTGCCATTTTCTATCCCTTTGACAATCATTTTTACAGGAACAAATAGTACTGGAATTCATGGTTGACAGTTTATCACTCTGAGCACAGATCCACTAGATAGGTAAGCAGTATCTGATTTTAATCTCACTTTTACCTGGTGAGATTTACAAATGTCCTCTGTAAGACTGAGATCTATGCAAATGTCATGTCAGATACAAGTAAACATGAGGCTTATCTAGAGTTCAGATGCAAAAACCCCCAGCAAATCTGGTGCCACAACAGGTGAGGTGCAAATATTTATATTTAAATATTATATAAATATATTTAAATATTCACATTTTTTAGCTTTTTTGTCTGATTTAGACTCCTTATTATAAGATCAGTTTTTAGAGACCTGTGTTATGTTTTGTAAAATATTATTCCTTTTTCAGACTCCACCATTCTGTTTTCTGTCTTACACAGATAAAGACAAGATATATTTAGATAGGTTGCTTGTTTCTGGATGCCAGAGTCCTGTTCAGACTTTAATTCACAATGCTCATAAGAAAAAGAACTATTAAAGCATTCTCTGTAAGCCAAGACTTTTGACTAAAGTGTATTTGGAGAATTTATGATTTATTTTAGACCGTTTAGCGAACCAGACACAGGCCCAGCAACTGATCTTTGGTTTAGTGCCTGTATTTCCTTTTGCTCCTTGCTCACATTAATTTTGAGGAAATTAAATTTTATATTTGTAGAAAAGAAATATCCCAAAAGTTTGATGATCAATGTTATAAACTCCTGATTTCTATGGTATTCTAGAAAAATAGCAGAAAAAAATGTATAGATCATTTCTCATCTATGAATGGGAGTCCTTCTAAGGCCTTTTAAAAATTTAAAAACACATAGGGACCATGTGGAAATTATGAATATCAAGATTATAGAAAGAACTTGCACACACTCCAGTTAGCTTTCTAAAAGTGTTGGAATACAATTATTATTTCACCCCCAGAAAAGATTTATGGATGATAAACACTCTCCAGCCTTGATGTAATAAAGAGCATTTGTTGACTTATGCAATACACATCTAGAAGAGACACACAGACTGTTGTAACATTCAAAAACTGTTAATGTGCTTCAATGCACATCAATACTTGCCATTGGGAAAAAAAAGCAACAAACAAACAAAAAACAAAACAAAACAAAAAAAAAATCCCAACAGGTAACCTGAAATTATGTGTTTCCAATAAAATACTTCTGAAGTGTTAAAGATTCATTGTGATTTAAGAGAGGTCTGTTAGAGTTGATCCTAAACAAATGACTTAAAACTAAGATATAAAATGTTTTTAAGGTAATCAAATTTTTCCTGTGTAGAACCTGTGAAAAAAAAAGGATAATTTGAACTGCAGAAGGATTAACTATTCCTTGAATATAGCAGACTTTAACTAAAGTTAATCATATCTGTTCAGCCCACACTAGCTAAAGAGAATATTTGACATGCTTTGGGTGGGGATATGTATGTTGGTTTACCTGCAAATTTAAAGTTTCTAAATGTGAAGTCTAGCAGTATTCACCACCCAACCTTGAAATACTAAATATTCCAATACCTGGAGTCATCATAATCTTAATTGGAATGAACTCAATTTTATAAATAGTTAATTTGGCAGATCATGCTTTAGTACTTAACAAAAAAGATGATGGAAACTATTTGAAAGTACTAGAGGGACAACTTTTGAAGGCTGCTCAGCCTCTCTTCTGGAAAAGAGAAAAAAGAACAAAGTCCAGAACTGTAAAACTATTTCTCCCTTTTCAAGTGTACAAACACCATCTGGGATAAAGGAGAACGGATGTCAGTGGAACATTAATCTCACCTGTCTTGAAATACCTGACAACATACCTGGGCTGGGTACAACTAACCTTACAGGGCATGAAAGAAGCATGCTGCTCACAAACACAAGTCTTATTTACCTGCCTTAAAATTGAATACAACACAGGCCTAACACATTTTAAGAGAGAAAATTAGATGTTAAATCTGTACCCTGCTTAGCCATTACAGCGTTTCCTCTCAAGGTACAGGTTGTGCTGTTTAGGGCCGTCAGCCTCCTTAATGGGCAGGGCCCCATGGCCACATCCTAAAACAAATGGGTCAGTGTTTGTTCTCCAAAACTGAGTTCAAGTGGCACAGCAGAGCTCGTGCCTGTAAGCCTTTGCTGGCCCTTTCCCCTAAAAGCAATTTAGCCCAAACCAGAATGACTCCATCCAGACTGGCTGTGGCACCATTTTGCAAGTTATTATGAAAATTATGACCATCAACTGACCTGTATTATTATAAGTTGTTGTGTGCTGAAAACATTCCAGGAAACATGCAGATCAACAGTATAAGCAGTTTCAGTCTATAACTTGTTCCACAACTCATAATTAGTTTACTAATAGTTTATATTGCTTATGGTCTCATTATATCTATTGTGTTGGACAAAAACATAATTTCAATACAGCATTAACACTTTTTTTGCACTATTCCATTAAATATTTCAATGTGTTCAGGAGAAATTTATGTTTTAAAAGAGACTAAAGGAAATTGTTATATCTGATCAGCTTAAGCATTGCAGCTGAAAATAAAAACAGATAGATTCTTCCTTCTAACTAAGAATAGAGTTTAATTCTGAATGAACACTATGAATGAATTCACTCATATTTAATTTGATACAAATTAATAATAACCTCTAAAATAGCACAGCATAGATTATTTGACTTACAGATAAGCACTTAAAAGAGTGTAGTTTGGTCATTACTACAATTTGCAAATTCTTATACTTCCATGTTGTTCAGTCCTGTTTAATTCTGCAATTTACGCTTATGAACAACGTTTTGCAATGAATTACAATTTAATTTTATGTCCATGACAGCTTTTCCATGATTTTCTGACTCCATTTTCATGTAAGAGCTGTAAGTGTATTTTTTATTAAGTTTATTATTTTAAATACCTATACTGAAAATAATATTACAATTGGCTCTTACTATAATAACCTCAATTTGAAATCAGGATTCAGATTTTCTGGACATAATCTGTCTATAGCACATGTAAATTTATACCACATTCAGGAATATAAGAACATTATGAGAGAAGTACCAAATGTAAAAGGCAAACCATGTTGCTTAGTTTAGCTCTCTAATACATGATAGTATAGAAGAAATTCTATACATAACTTGCACAATCAGAGTTTATATTAGAAATTCTGATATTCAGGAAAAAAAACTCATAACAATCCATACCAATCAGCCCCTCCCCTCTATCCAACAAAGAAACAAGCAAACACAAAAAATCCCAAAAACGTGAAAAAGAACCCCAAAAAATAATAAAAAAAACCAAACATAAAAGCCTACAACAGAAATCAACCCACAATGAAGAAAAAAAAATAAAGATTATAAACCTGAATACCTGCCTGAATAAATATACAAGAGGTAGAGGAAGTCTTCAGTAATACCTACATATAATTTGGAAACTTTTGACTGTAAAGAGTGAAAAATCCAATAAAACAGTGATTAAACACTTTACAGTGTCAATTACTGTACATGAAAGCCTAAAAGCAGGAGGATAATGTGGAGCTGAACAAGTAAATCCAAAGTTTTTGAATTTCCAATTACAGATATTGGTTTTTTTCCATTTTCTATTGATTTATTTTACCATCTTAAATTATCTTGAAAAATTAAGGCAAACAATATTTTAGAATCTCTTTTTCAGAAGCATTCATACGTCATTGCAAGTCCAGGAGCCTTCAACCTCACAACATATCTGTAGCATAGGACATTTCTCTAGATGGAAATTTTATTTTATTTTATTTTTATTCATACTTCTAGGATAGCAACCTCCTTGACAACATGCTGTTTTGTCAGGTTAGCCATGGCCCATTGAAATGAAGTTCACTGAGAAGTTCAGAGATCACTGAAGAGCAGAGAGTCAAACGTACTTTGTCAACAAAATTGATTCTGACTGAAGGTAGAATTCAAATCAGCTTTACAAGTATACTCAGACACACAGGCATCAGCTGTATTTTATGTGGCTTTACAAGAGATATAACTATGCTCATAAATCATACTTTAAAAAAAAAGTAAAAATCTATAATAAGCATGCTCAAATTTACTGTTCTACCTTATTATGTTCCCTTGCAGGGTATACATTTTAGAATATATCATTGCCTTGTCTAAGTAGAATAATAAATGCTGAAAACATTTGAATATTTACCTTTGTTAATCTGTCTGCAAACAGCAGTGTGAATGTACAATTCCCATTACAAATCAGAGCTAAACTGGTATATTCTTACAGCACAAAACCTGCAGAATCCAGTAACACTCACGGCATTCATAATCTAAGGTCTATCAGGATGAATAAAAGTGTGATTAGGCATCTTTGAAAACAGTTTGCACATGCATGGTGCCTCACTGAGAGAGTGCACTGAGTCTTTTACGTCTGACGTGACACAAAATGCAATTTCCCAGTAAATCATAGGAACAGAATGCTTAGCTTCAACAGGAAACACTCCAAAGAAATAACTGGATTCCAGGGAGAGATTAAGGTTTAGCATCTCCTTTGTTATTGCTCAGGCAAGTTAAGGTTTTGGTTTTTTTAACACCTATAGAAAGTGATTGTCAGGGGCAGGATTTCACTGTTTTAGCCATCTGCTGATATGCTTTTAATGAAACCTGACAGAGTCATTCCCACATATTTCTTGCTGTTGAGACAGGGTCAGAGGAAATCACTTCAGAATACAGAAACTTCTTGTTCACTTCTGCAAGAGGTAAGTTAAATCTAAGGTTTCTTTGAGGTACCCCAGGACTGGAATCACTGCTCTGTTCATGGAGAGTCACAGGGCCTGAGCCTGTGACCCACATGAATCATTTAAGTGTTACACCATAAAATGTTTACTCAATTATATGTACAGTAGTCTAAATGGGTAAAAAAAGGAGTATGATAAACATGTCTCTCGTTCCTATAGTCTAAAAGAGACAAACGGTCTGTGTGATAAATTTTTCATAAAAAATTTTGTCACCACTTGCTGTAAATGATTAAAAGACTACATATTAATGTAGCCTTAAATATCAAAGACCTACACTGAGATTTTTGAATATAAATAGAAGTTTTAAACTTATTTTTACAATGTTATGAAACATATATGAAAATTATAATCCTTTAAAAAATTTAGTTAATGTACCCCAGACTTTGTGGAAATTTGAAGAATAAACCTTCAGTTGAATCAGATAGAGATTAAATATGAAATTGTCTCTTCTAAAGCATTCCAGAATATCTAACCTAGGAATACTTTGTAAAAATCTAGAGATTAAGGTAGTAAAGGTTTCTTTGCCAGTTTCAAATGAATCTTTCTCCAATGTTTTTGTCATGTTTAAAGTTTGAAATGGTTTTTTTCCCACAAAGTAATATTTTATAATTACTGCCCAACTGTAATTTTACTTTCTTGTTTAGCCAGAATTCAGAAAATGTTAACTCACTTCCACTCCAGAAAACTTATTTGATGTTTATTTAAGCATTTAATTTAATTCAGCAACATTTCCCTTAAAGTCTTCACAGTCTCTCACTGACATGCACAGAAAGAAGGAAGAAAAGAGTGAGAGGAAAAGATAAGTGCACTAAGAACTTCCATTTTCAGAAGGGTGTTATGAAAGGCACTGATTAATTTTATGTGTCTGAAGTGACAGCCAATGTGCAAAGAAATGATTACCTAACACTGATAGAAGCTGTCAACCAACAGGACACTTAGGGAATATTTTTGTGGTGCTCAGAGATTAACTGACAAACTATTGCATAGGGATGGGAAATGCCTATGTTCATGAAAAGAAATAGGGTTTTTTTTTTGTGTTGAAACTGTTTTGAGTGATTCTTTTTGGGGGAAATACTTAGAAATAAACAATGATAATGTAATTTCTTCATATTGCCAGAATGTGAAAAAAGCCACATACGTAAAAGCGCAAGACACCACATTCTACTGAGAAGTCTTTTCACTTAAAAATATGCATTAACACTCCAAAACACAAGAAATTAGCTGGGAGATATGAGCCAGTATATACAGAAGACCTCTGCTTTCTGTATTGCAAACAAGCAATAAAATAATGACACTCAAACATGCTTGAAATGGTATCAGGTATTTATGTTTAGTCACCTCAATCCTTGTCCAGTCCAGAGTTCTGAGTTCACATTATCAGGAGCTCACATTAAAGTGTATTTTCAGTAGTGCCTCTCTAGGATACCCAATTCCCTCTCTAGGCTCCATCAGGTGCTTTGACTGGATCTTCACTTACTGTAATAGGAGGGTGGACACCTATTTGTAGTCAAATAAATTTAAAGATAGTAATCTTTATCTGAATCCCACCCAGTCTCAGGGAGCACCAGGAACAGAACAGGAAAACTCAGATTTTTATCCAAAATCCTTGTCATTTCTTCATTGAACTTTGTATTAAAAATGTACATTTACTATAGTAGAAGCTGTGACTTCAAATTCTTTTTGAGGTATTAAATGAAAATCCTAATAATGCTGAGTTAAAAAGTTCAAATATAATTCAAAATAACAACAAACAGACTCTTGCAATGATCCTACAAACATGGTAGAAAATAAGTGAATAGAAAATAACTAAAATGCAATCTCACAGGCCTTATTATTCTTTGGTATAAAAAGTAGTTACATTTCTACTTCAACTTTTGTTTATGAAACAGTAATGAAAAACTTGTTAGAAACATCCTAAGTAGTAGAAGAAAACTCCTATAAATATTTATATACAAGGATTCACACACATCAGTGAACACAATCATGATATGGAGCTTAATGAAGAAGCTCTCATTAGATAAGCTCATGTAACTACCAGCATGTGCAGTCTCAGCCCACTGCAGTACAAATTAAAAGAGAATAGTTCCTTGTGATTACACCACTTCTACCAATGTTTAGTTAAATGCATTTTAATACAAAGTAAGGATAAGCTGAGAGTATTGTTATAAGCAATGCAGTTATTGCTTGCTGAACCTAGCTTCCAATGTAGCCCCCCACATGACTAAATGTTAATTCCCATTCTGATTGAATTTTAAAATGTGTTAGAGGCATATCTTTAGTCACATTTATAACAAAGTTGTCTTATCATCACTTAATGGTGTTATGATGACATAAGCTAATTCATTAAAAAGTCACACTAATTCTCTGCAGACATTTAACAGTGGATATTCAATATTGAATCATAGAAATGTTCAAGTAAAAAAAAAATACCTTTAAGGTCATGGAATCCAACTGCTAAACCAGCAGTGCCAAGTCCACCACTAAATTATGTCCTCAAATGTCACATCTAAACAAATGTCTTAAAAATCCCTCCAGGCATGTTGAATCCAACACTTCCCTGGACAGCCTGTTCCAATGCATGACAACCCTTTTGGTGAAGGAATTTTTCCTGACACCCAATCTAAACCTTCCCTAGTGTAACTTGAGGCTGTTTCTTGTAATTTTATCACTTGGGAGAAGAGACCAACCCTCATTTCACTAAACCTCCTTTCAAGGAGTTGTAGAGAGTGATAAGGCTCCTCTTGAGCCTCCTTTTCTCCATGTTAAACACCCCCAGATCCCTCAACTGTTCCTCCTTAGACTTTTGCTCCAGACCATTCCCCAGCTCTGTTCCCCTCTCTGAACTCTCTCCAGCCCCTCAATGTCCTTCTTGTAGTGAGGGGCCCAGAAGTGACCCCAGGATCTGAGGAGTGGCCTCACCAGTGCTGAGTACAGGGGCACAGTCCCTGCCCTGCTCCTGCTGGCCACACTGCTGCTGATACAGCCAGGATGCCATGGGCCTTCTTGGCCACCTGGGCACTGCTGCCTTGTGTTCAGATGGCTCTCTTCCCAAGTCTTCTGCCACCAGGCCACTTTCCAGTCACACCCCCAAGATTGGAATATTGCACGGAGTGCTTGTCACCCAAGGGCAGGACCTGGCACTTCACCTTGTTAAACCTCAGTATCACTGATGCTAGCCCATCCACTGGAATATCAACATTCCCCCTCATCTTGATGTCATCTGTGAATTTTCTGAGGGAGCACTCACTCATCAGCCAGGGTGGGTACTTTGGCACATGGATAGGTACCAAGTGTCGCCACATTTCTCTTCACAGAGAAAAGCAAGGCACAATTCTTCCCAAGAATGTTTCTGGATTTCACCTTCTCTGAACCTCAGAGAAAGGAAAAATAATTCTTATCTTATTTGCTGTGCCTGTGTTGTGCCAAAATAGAATGCAATGTGGAGATTGTTTACCCAGAGTCATGATGTTTTGTTTCCTTGGCTTATCAGGGCCAGGTGTGTGTGTGTGTCAGGACTGTTGGGTGACAGTCATGAGATTCTGTGCAGTTCTGTGCAGAGTTGAGTGCTTGGCAGATTCAGTTTAGATGTAATGTAATATAGTGTAATATAGTATAGAATTATACAGTATAATAAAGTAATTAATTAGCCTTCTGATAAGATGGAATCAGAGGCATCACCACAGCTCAGCTGATCTTTGGTTTGTCAAGCTGCTACCATTCAACTCACATCTGATCATGTGTTTGAGCACATTTTAGAACTTACTCTAAAATAACTTAATCCTTTACCAAACAAATAGTAAACTGATCAAGAAAAGGAATTGGCCAAGAGAAAAACTTAAAATCAACTATAAGAAATGTGGTGTAGTACATCAAAACCACTATTTTGTGATGAAATTGTAAGCAAACAACTGCATGGTGATGATCCAGACTTAGTTATCAAGCCCCTTGAAGTACATATGTCTTAATTAAGATAGCTACTGAGCCTAGGTGACTTAGGCTCAGTGACTTAGGACCAATACAAACTTTCTAGAACCAACAGACTTACTAGCTGATACTGAGTCATAAAACTGTTTTAAAAACAACAGCAAGGTGATTCTGTATTTGGAAAAGGATGTGATCTCATGAAACATATCTGTTGCAATTAATTTTTCAACATACACAAGCAACAGAAAGGTCCATTTTGTACTTACACGGGGTTTTTTTTTTGGCATTTTAGCATCAACAGATGTCATGAGGTGAGGAAGCATGTGGCATCAATGTGGCAACCCTCTCTCAGAGCAGAGATAGCCTGCAGAAGAGCTTCTGTAAATGTCTAAACCCACACTCCCTTGGCACCCCTTATCTAGTGTAATGGTCTGACCAACTTCTAAGTAGGAATCGTGCCATGATAACAGATGGATGGAAGTGTAGGCAGCAATAGGAGCGTGTACCAGCATCCAGTATATTTACTGAGACTTGGAAAACCTATCCAGGAATGACTCAAGTGACTGAAATAAAACTCTATGGTCAGAATGGTTTGCCAATGGCAATTCATCTCTTGCCTCAGTTAACATTTCAAAGTGCATACATTCTGCCCTTTCTAAGTTAGGGATAACACGGTAGGAAAACAGGCTTTACAGTAAATATAAACTATGTTTTCAGTCTTATCTGACTTGAGGGTATTGCATTGTGCTGGCAGGTCTGGGACTGTTGCTGTAGTTACCCCACACAAGATTGGGACAGCCTTGGAGATCTTTATTTACAAGACTCCTTAGGGCGAGTAGTGCTGTTTTATCAGCACTTTAGTCTTCACAGTAATTGCTGAGCTGGCCCCTACTGTGCTGCAGATGAGGAAGGAAGGTTGCTATTTTCAGAATTCTCTGAAGAGGTATTTGTGCCCTTTGACAAAGTGGTTTTCCACCCCATTACGTAAAAGCTTTTCAGACCAGCAGGAGGAAGCCTCTAATAGCTCTTGAGAGACACAACTGGCTGGTTTGTCAATAGGGTAAAGGGTTTTCTACTCAGATTTTCACAGTCTGGTTACAGGAAACTGCTACAGAAAATTTTCCTGACTCTTGCATCCAAGGTTTCAACATTAAATCAAATAGGACTGTATCCAGACAAAGATCAATCGATTAAGCCAAAAAGAACCCATGCAAAAAAAGCTCCTCAGTAGTGTCTGCTCAGAGGGCAGGCAGCTGTGGGGTTATCTCTGCACAGGGAAAGTGCTTGCTTTTTTCCTGCCAAATGCAGATCACGATTCCATTATATGAAGGAGACCAGCTTCCTGGTCTCCTTCCATAGTTATCAGTCTGACAGCAGTATATGAAAAAACAGAATGAACTCTGCCCTCAAAATAAGACTCACAGAAATTAAATCTGTATATACCTCAGCATACAGTGCAGCTGAAATTCAGTTTCTAATAATCCTTAACCAGAAACCCACAATAATATAAAATGGAGCAACATGGAACAGAGGAAGGAAGAACAAAAGTTATGAAAACTCTTGTACCAAGTAATGTTTTCAAAAAAGCATAGAGGACATTTATTTAAAATAAACCAAACTTGCCTTCCAGAAAGCTTTTATGCTACATCACAGACTCACCAAGTCTTGTAACAATAAAGATATGACACATGACATGATACAACCAAATCATATATTTTAGTGTAAAGCCTAAAATGCCCTCCTGCAAACTTGAAAAAAGCTCCTGTCTTTTAGTACTAGGAAAAAAAAAAAGCTTTATATAGCTCCTGTCTGCAAGTAAATGAGAGACTTCATTTAAATGAGACTGTAATACCTTCTATGATCTAAAGTTCGCTTCTCCGATGTGGGGTAATACACATATAAAATAAATAAAATATACACATGGTATTTATTACCTATACAAGGAAATCAGTTGTTTTCAAAATAATATTAGCACCATGTTTGCGGTGCTTTTCCAAGGGTTAGACTGATTTAATGTGAAGAAGAATGTAATATTGATGATGCATGTGTTAGGCTAACAGTTGGAGTTGATCTTAAGGGTCTCTTCCAACCTAAATAATTCTGAGTCAATAATACTTTCCCATATAAAATAGTTACCACATTAAGTTATATTACTTAAAAATATTATAATTCAGATCCCATAAGGAACAGTACCACTACCTGTGAAATATCATTTTAAGTGAACACATCATTTTAGAGACATGGACACTTGACACCAGGTGGTAAACCAGGTATCAAGCCTTGCAACTTTCTAGAAAAGCTACATATTTCCTACAGATTGGAAACGAAGGAGACTAGGACCAGAGAGAGTAACTGTGTGAAAATTAAGAATGCCTCTGCTTTTCAGGGCATTTCAAAGAATCACAAAATATTCTGAGTTGGGAGGGACCCACAAGGATCACTGAGTCCAGCTCTTAAGTGATCCCATACAGGGATCAAACCCACAGCCTTACTTGGCAAATTTATGTTGATTTAACAGAAATTCCTTCACTCTATGGAAAGTTTTAGAGAATACAAGTTCACCAAGTTTTTCTGCCATGGGCAGCAGTTTGCCATGTTCAGGTATTTGTGTCTGCAGGATAACAGCCCCCACCAAGCGTTACAAGCCCATCTGCCAGCTGAAAGACTGCTGTGAGATCCAGTCCTCACATCAGGGAATGCACAAAGGGTGATTAGGCAGGGAAGGACTGCAACAAGGTTGTGTGGCATACAGGGCCCTGGGTCCTCAGAGAGCTGCTAGTGCAGTGAAACTCATGCAGAAATGGTGACTTTGAAGTTTCTTATAATGCAGGGCCGTTTATGAAAAGGTATTCTGTTACTTAAATAAAGTAATATATTGATAAAATCAACGAAGTCCTGAAATGCTCCTTTCTTTCTAGTGATTACAGCACAGAGAAAATTCAAAAGCACATTTGTTTTAAGTACAATATGTTGGTCTAATGCCAACAAGAAAAAAACCTTTTCAAATTCTGGCATTGGTTCACTTTCCTAACTCTGGGATTCTTCCCTAGATATTTAATCTCATAATGGCTCAGTAAGTGATTTCTTCCATTCACCTGATGACAGCTTCAGAAAGCCAGTGCCTGTGTCCTGAAGGGATCCCAAGTGATGCTCTGAGAACACAGAAAATGACTAATCTCTTTACTTAGTATCAGGCAGCTTTTGAGAGCTGCAAAGGCAAGCAGCCCAGCAAGCACCTTTATATCTTCTACAATATATCATACAACACATGCTATGAGAGATATCTAGTCACAGTGGCATGGCTAAGAAGTGTCCCTCCTATTGAGCTTCTTTTGCATTCTCTAGATTCTGGAGCACAGATGAGGCTGATGCATTTAAAACCAAATTCATTTGATTCTTAAGGATCTATTCAGAGTCCTGAGGAACAGGGCAGGCAGAGGTTATGTCATCAGTAGGAAACAACTTGAAATTTTTGATTCGTATGTTCTAGACACTTGATCATTCATTGAGTACATAGTCATATGCACAAGATCATGAAAGATTGAAGATAATCTACATCACCCAGTCTAGACAAGGTTTTCTAGACATTAAACATTCATATTTGTGCTGGTTTGACCAGCTGTGCCAGGCCTAAACCATGACAATATTCTTCACAGAGGTTCAGCTCACACAAAGGTGAGACACCTGGCCATTAGAAAATTGCTAAAACAAACATCATGCTTGCCTCCACTGTCCCATGAGTCCAAAACCTACAGTCTTTCATTGGTTATGGCAAAACAAGTATGTGCTTGGCCATAAGGCATAGCTCTCTCCTGCTTCCATTCTGAAATCATCATAGATGTAATTCTTTGGGAATTGAAAGAAGAATTGCTCTAACATTTATTCTGTCCAGGTAAAACAATTTTAAAAAGGTCTCTCATTGTGCTGTTTTGGAGTAATTCAGTCAGCTTCCAATGATGAAGCATGTCTCCATGCTGGATCTGCTCCATGAAGAGATGGAGGAAGACAGAGAGCTCTGGAAGTGCATATTTGGAGTGACCAAATATGAGTGTCTAATACTATCACAAATAGTGGGCTGTAAAAATTTCAGTTTTGAAAGAAAAAATGGGCTGACCCAGACTGTAGTGTCTCTCTTCCTCCTAAACATGTCACGGACTGGACATAAAGAAAGGCATTTCTTGGGCCAAGAGAGAGGCTGTAGGTTTGGGTTCCTATCCATATGCAATCCATATGCATCGAATGTAGATTATTTCTGCAGCTGAAGCTGAGTCCCTCTGTTTATTCTGTCCTTACTCTGCCCACATCACCCCTTTACATCAATACCAAAGGACAGCAGAGCTCTGCCATGATCACAAGAGAATCTGCTGTGTGACACACTATCCATTTCAAGCTACAGAGCAGGGACAGCACCTAATACTCGTGGTCACACATCCTCCTCCTGCTTTCCACTTTGTGAGGAACCAACCTCAGAGTCCCCCCACCACAATCCCCTGTCACTGCCACACCACCTGCCCTGGAACTGAGTGTACATGTCAATCATCCTTCCACAGATGTTTCTCAGTCAGATGGGGCTAAGTGGTTGAGATACTTTAAAAATCAAAGCCAGGCTATAAATAAACCCCAGTATTAGCACAGGCTTCTCTAATTAATTTCCTGCAGTATAATAAACATATGTGTAAACTTTGAAGTCTTGAACTAGATTCCTCAGGAATGCAGCAAGTATTAATTCTGATTTAAATCAGGCATGTTGCAAACACAGGTTTTAGAGGGAAGAATGTGCCAAATTTGGGGAAAAGGGAGTGATTTGGATTGTTTCCACAAGAACTGCCTACTTAATTTTAAAACAAAGACTGCCATTAAATGTGAATACATGCTAATCCTTAGCTGAGGGAAAAAGAAAATAATTATCTGTGATGATACAAGATACATTCTATTGATTTGTTCATATATTTATAAGCTATTTCTTAGCTATTCAATATTCATTGCCTGCAATGTTCCCACCAGAACAGATATAGACATGAAGTTCAATGTTCCAGTGATAATTTTTCAGGAAGGAGAACTTTCTATGCATGATAAAAAAGAAGAAAATTGGATAAATTAAATAAAATTGCTCTGAGACTGCAGATTACTGGAATAGGTCATTATATATTTTTTTCCATGTTAGGAGAAAAAAGAACCCACGCACAAAAAAAGTGAACTATGAAAGAAAAAAAATAATAGATCCAACAACACACAGTATCAGATCACCATATTAACTTGAAAAATTAAGCTTGAAGAAACTCAGTATAATTGTGGTTGCACTATGAACCACTTGGTTACAGCTGACAATAAAGCAAGAAATAAAGCAAGAAACTATAGAATCATAAAATAATGGAATAATTCATGTTGGGAAAGACCTTTTAAAATCATGAAGTCCAACTGGTAATCTAGCACCAGTGGCAAGTCATCAGGGAGACCTCTAAATTTTTGTTGGCTTATGTTTGGCTCTTTCCTGACAGCAGATGGGATTAAGATCACTTTGCTCCTGTGACTTTGATTTTCTTGTAAGAGGAAATTTCTGTATCCTTTAAATTTAGCCTTCTGGATACTGCAGCATATGCTACACTGCCCACAAGACATAATTAATCTGAAATACACAGAGCTCCTAATCAGTGTTCACTTAGTCTTTCACTAGACAGAAATCATTATTGGATATTACATACAATTTGGAGAAAAACACTGCTTCTGAAGAGGGCCAGATGTTCTTTTCTACAGCTACTGCTTCAGTCTCACTGCATACAAATACCATGCACTCCCAAGGAAACATTTTAGAACCTTGCAAGAAAGGGCTAGAAAAATGCATCTGGTATGTATGTCAGGTGTAGATGGAAGAGTTAAAAACTCCCTTGTGACCTGCTCTGGACCTCTGCAATAAATTTACTTCTGCTTAATTTAAGACCAAGAAAAGGTAGAAGTATACATCCTGGCACACACATCCCTTTTCTTGTGCTTAGAACACAAGGCAAAATTCCCAGGAATCAGCACTGTTCCTCATGTTTTCCATATGTATGAGCATTACCTAGTATGGCAGAACTGCCATATGTGTTACTGCACGTAAACAGAACGGAAAAAAAGAAAAGGTCAAAGTTTCTGCTGAATTTTTCCAAGTTCTAACAATAAAAACAAACACACAAAAACAACAACAAAAAAAAAAAAAAAAAAAAAAAAACAAACCAAAAAATCATTGTGTATACCAAATCAATAAATCCATGTATAGACACAGAAATATATATATATATTACATATACTTGCATCAGCACCTACACAGAGCTCTATAATTTCTTAAACACATTAGGGAATAGAAATGAAAGAAAACATTAAGTACACTTGCATATATTTCTTGAATCATAATGGCATGGGGACAATTTGCCTTTGTAGCTGAACAAATGTAAATTTAGAGAAGCACTTCTTGAACTAGTAGTTTTTACAAAGAATTACCCCAAGTGGTTTCCACAATAGGAAGCATTCTCAATTCCTTTGAGTCCTGTGTGGCTTTGTCAGAGGTGAAATTGCCCCCACATTCAGAAGTTAATAAGGTCTGAGAATTTTTTATTTCATTTTAAAGAAGAAAGTGATAAAGCCCTGAATATCACTTGTACTATTTTCCCCACCTGTGTAAATCTGTTTGAGTTTTATTTTTCATTCTATGGTATGTAGCATGACAGGGGAGCTGGGAACAAAGAAATTAGTTGGGTTTCTATCACAGTCTAAATCTAGGTACTTGACTGGATTGCAAACTAACTGCTTATATTCTGAAAATGTGATGCTTTCTGGTTTCCTGTTTATTTCACATAATTTGCTGTAAAATGTATTATCTCAAGTTAAATGTTATTTCAGTGCATTTACCAGATGTATTCAGCTGAAATGCATTAGAATGTTACACCATTCAGTGCTTGTATTTTTTCATATTTTGGCTCAAAATTTGCAGACAGATGTGTAATCTATAGAGGATCCACTCATAATCTTTTGCAGTAAAGTGTTTTTCAGCAGTTCTGAAACCCTTGAATTTAACATTTTTCATTGGTTCTGCTATTCCTACAACTTTTTTTCTAAAGACCCTGCTCTTTGTCATCTAATGCTGACAATATTCAGCCATTCCCTTCAGTTGACCCCACCCAAAATTTAATTTTCCCTCTCTGCTCCAAACTCTCCCTGTTAATTCTAAACAGTAATCACATACTAGCTTTAATTCAAACCCATAACCTGGCCACTGATATCAACACAGAGCTAAATCTTTAAATTCAAATCATGCTTCACAGAAAGAGCATCCTCTACAACCTTTAAAGCAGGATGCAAAACTCTTTGAGCCTAATCCAATCTCCTATGCTTTAAAAATTTCCTTTAAAAAGAATGCTAAAATAATTAGGTAATGAAATTTGATAGCTTTCCAAACCCTATTTCCCCGCTATTCTAATATTTTTGCAAACAGATGAAATTTTTTCCTAAATACAAAAAATTCCTTTCTATCTTACTCTTATAGCAATAGATGGATTTCTCTAGAATGATCTTCCACATTTTGGATAACAGTTGTTGTATCTCCCTAAATCTTCTGTATTTTTGAGCAATACAGCCTAATTTTTTTTCCCACAGGCCATTCTTGTTATTTACAACTGCACTACCTTTCAGTGGTCTAGACCATTCTTAAATCAGATTTGCTCAAAAGAGGGACACAAAACTCTAGCTGAGATCTTAATAGCAGTGAATGCAGACATAATAACAACCTTCTTATAAAGTATCTGTTAATCTAGGAAAGAGATTTGTCTCTTTTGAGACCATATCACAATGTTAATTTACATGGAGCTCATGTACATTATAGCCTCAGACACCATTCTTTTGTCATGTATTTGTGATATTTCTTCCTATTAAAACTAGAGCTTTGGTCTTGTCTTTACTAGACTTACCTTGTTGGTTTTAGATAGTACATTTTTATCTGTATTAGGAATTCTATGTTCTTACAGTATTTTCAATTCTTCTTAGCCTTACTCCACCTTCAGTTTCACACCTGTACCCTCTCTATCAACATCAATGAGGAAAATACTGAGATCCATTGGAAATATCCCTCCCTATGAATTATGCTGCTGCTTCTTCAGTCCTGTGGGATTTTCCCTGTCCTCCCCAAAGTCTCACAATAGTCATGTAAAAAAACTGGTTTGGGTGGATCTTTAAGTACTCTCATCAGATGTTTCACCATCACTCACTAAATGGAAATATTTGTATTTTCCTAATTGTCTCTAACCTAGTCCAGGCTTATTCATACTGGAAATTAATGTGTTTGTATTACTGTGGGGTTTTTGTTTCCTTGTTTGTTTGAGTTTTGGATTTGTTTTTGTTTGGTTTTCTTTTGGTTTTTTACCTAGTGTGATTAAGCCTCTGTTTGCCACACTTGTACAAGGAACAGAGAGAATTAATGTGCCACAGATTGCTCAATATAGGTCAGGCCAAAATAAAAGGACTTTTAAGCCATTAAAAACCAATACAAACTAAAATAATTTAGTCACAAAGGTCTGCAATTCCATGTCACTCCATTTCTTTGACTTCCATGAAGGCTGATGCTCTTTATTCCCTACTCCTTCCCCAAAAGAATGCATCATTATAAACCTTTTGACCATGGTCTCTGGTTTCACCTGTATTTCTCTGGCAAAAAATACCAGCACAAAAAGCCTCTGCCTTCTCATCCATTTACTCAACATTTTATGAAAACAGATGTGAACCTGACTAAGGAACTAACATGGCAAAAAATCAAATATTTCTCAGGCTTAACTTTTGGACACACAAATAGTTTGACAGCGCAATTCTAAGAGTGGATATGGGACAGAAATGAGCAAAAGGGAACAAATGTCACTTAAATCACTGTAAATAACTCTGCCATCAAATACAAACTCCTTCCTTTGCTTAGCAGTTCAGTATTTAAAACAGGATATTTAAAAGAACTGGACTTGATCATGCTAGGTTTGCTTTCAAGACAGTGGAGAAACCAAGATATTTCTAGCACACCATTTTTTTATCAGTGGAAAAAGGCACTTACAGAGAGGGTTTAATGAATAGATATTTAAAAGTATCTGCTTTTTTCCATTTATGTCATGATTCACCTGACAAAAAGTGGTTTTGAAGTAGGCATGTTCGTGGGAGTTAGCAAAGGCACTTTGTGATTCTACCAATAACCTTAAATAAACGTGATATTTGTATCCCTGTAGTTCTAGAACTTTCCTAAGTTTTTGTTATTCTTCATAATTTTGGTGGTTTTAACTTTTGCCAGAAGTTCTATATTACTAAATCTGTCTTTGTTTTTTAGTCATTGGCTGAATTATTTCAAAACCTCACAAGTTTATTCCATTATTCAGTTATTAACAGTGCTTTAACTGAACAATTTACTATTTATAAAATCAGATTTGTGCCAAACTACTGCATATAAACATAAGGCATTTAAGGAAATTAAATTCCAAGCATTTAGTATGGTTCAATTCACTGGCCTCAGTGACTATTCAACTAATAGATTTCAGTGCATATGAACTGAAAAACAATTATAGTTAAATCAGAGAGCAGAGAACTGATTTTCAAACCTGATATTATTCCTATAGCCTTTTCCTAGGTACAGAAAAAAATTCAACTTTTTAGGATTATAATCAAGCCCATAGACAGAAGAAAATATTTTGGCCTTTTAGCCTCCCCATTAAAAAAATATTATTCATGTTTTTCATCAATAAGAAAATCCTGTAGTTGTTATTCTTGGAAGTCTTAGAAAATAGAAATGTAGAAACAAGCAGAGCTAGTAAAATAATAAAAGCAGTTAATTACTGTCCTTTAAAAATCTAAATTTCCTGCAACAAAATTTTAAACTACACTGCTTTAATTAGGAATAGAGAAAAAAATAATATTCCAAGTTAATTTATTTCTGTACAATTAAGTGTATTTCATTTCATATTACTTTTTCAGTCAGAGCCTGACTTAGCAAGAGCTGATCATGAAAATCTCAGTTTCATGATGCCTGCAACTGTATTCCATCTCTTTGTCCCATATTGTGGAAACTGATATAAGTGTAATTCTTCACGCAACGTAATTTTATTTTTATTTTTATTCTGTTAAGTCAACAGCTTTATTTTTAGTTTAACTTGCCTCCAAGTTGTCACCCTGGATCTAATGCAGTCTCTTGGATGAATTCTAATGAGTTCAGATGCTCCTTCCTAGCCTCGATGGTCCCATGGGATGCCCTTCCTTCATAATGCCAGTGCTTACCACAGCCTCTCCTGAAAACCCCACTCCACGTATCCTACAGGAAATGCATTCCAAGGGGAGATCACAATACAGAGCTAATTTGCAACCTCTTAGGAACTTCTTTGGCAAGGTCAGATGAAAGCTGAGAACAAAAGAAAAGTGCTAATAATCTGAATACCAAAATGAGACAGGATCTGGAGACAAATCATCTTTATCTCTGGTTTCTCTAGTTCATACTGTGTGAATTTCAGGTTTTACAATGCATTTATTCTTTGATACAAATGGCACCCATATTAATTTCCCTTATCCATCCCAGCATACCTCACTATGAAAAGTACCCAAGAAGTCTGAGATCCTCCTCTCTTTCCTCAAAAATTTCAACACAGTAGAAAAACTGTGGCATCACACAAAACTGATGAATCACTTTTCAGTGTTATTCTTGTACTACATACTTAAATTACTTTTGCATATAAAGCATATACTTATCTATGTTCTGTACTTTATGTACCATTTTGTCACATAGAAGACATAGCACAGCATATTGCTTTGAGTAAAACGCATAGTAAAGAGGAGATTCATAAATGTTACATAGAAATGAAGGCTGGTTTTGTTCCTTTTTTTATAACTGCCTGTTGGAATGGTGCACACTTCATGTCCAAAAGAACACTCGCTCCCATAAAAAATCAAGGTTTTTCTGGTTATTCTTAATGCATCTAATGTAAGAGGAATTTTCCAGATTCTAATAAATATAAATAAATTCTGTTCTTTTTCACTAATTCATCATGTGTTCCTATGGGGAGGGAAAGGGTGAACTTTATGAATCTGAGCCTTAGACTCTGAGTTTCTAGGTTTTGGAAAATGACATGTAAGTTACCTAGGTTTCGTTAACATATTTTATCTATCCTAATCTCAATGAAACATATCCATTCAATGCCTTAAATATTTCAGAAATAGAAGCTGGAATAAATTTTATTTTCCCTAGGGATAGGTAGTAGAAAAATATATGAAAGCAGCATGTATTAAAGCTGACAGTTTGAGTTATATTGCACAAATACCTTACTGCCAGAAAAGGATTAAGGAAAACAAACAGGAACAAGAAACACATTTACATTTTGTGTTTATGTGCCTATGAACACTGCAGGAACTCACAGGTAGCAACTAATTGGAAAGCAACATGATGTTTTCATAAACTGCAATCAGAATAAATAAAATTTATAAAGCAGCAACTTCTCTGTGCCATTCCTTGTTCGCAAGACTTTTATTAAGGATAATTTTCTGTTGGGTGATGAAGCATGGACTTTTCAGTGAAGGAGCTTGCTGAATGTTTCTAAAGCTTCATCTGTGTCATGATTTTTCAAAAGTTTATGAATGGAACAGATTTTCCAAATGAGTTTAAATTCCCCATAATGAAACAGACACAATATTTGTTGCTTACTCTAACCACTTCCAGACCTCTGTGAGATAAAGGCAAAACCAAGAGTATCTATGAACAAGATCATGAGTAAATACAGATAAACAGGGTCCAATTAAAGAGAAAACAAAATATTAATATTCTAAGATGGATTTTATAAAAGCTTTTGCATTTGCATTCATAAAAACTACTGCAGAGAAATAAAAACATATTTCTTAACTAAAAAGATATTAAATAATATACATATTTTGGGATCCAAGTTTAAAGTGATATAAATAAAAGCTGCTGGTCTGTGAATAACAGAATCTCTTTATTTCATGATAACAATAAAGAAATATGAGAAAGTAAAAAAATAGGGGTCCATCTGTGTAACAGCTTTTATGTTTTGTATGAACTGAAATTATCAGTGTTCTGATTTTATTCTGGGTTTACTCCTCATGTGCAGTTGGCAAATCATTTTGGCTGATGTATAGAAAAAGCTGAAGCAGATTTTAGAACATTTATTTTTTCAGTGGTGGGAATGAACATCGCTGAGTTGTGTGCACCAATGGCTCTCAGATTTTTTACACTTATGCTTTAATCACTAAACATGTTCTGTCAATCACCTTATATCTCCCTGTCAAGTTAAAACACAGTGTAAAGAAAGGAAAAGATACAGCTCCAAAGAGCTCTCTGTGAGCAATGTCTCGAGGTGCAGACTGGAAATTTTGGTTCAGAGGGGTGGAGTTGTGCAGTGCTCCCTCCTCTATGGACCAGAGCAGCTTTGGGAAGGGAATGAGGGAATCACTGCCTGCCTCTGCTCTGCACTAAAGTGCACAAGCTACAGCACAGCTCCTGCCTGCTGAGACTGGGAGATCTGACCAACGTGGTTTGTTTATATCTGTTTGCTCATAGTTTGGCTTGCTGTCATTTTCTGAGAAGGATGGTGCTAAGATCATATTGTTCCATATTATGAATCACAGATAAGCATATGAGCATTTATTTTCCTGCTGTTCATATCTGCTTTTGTTTCATGAGTAGGCAGAATAAGGACATTTACAGGCAGACTTCTGCAGAGATTGAAGGACAGACACAGGGAGAAATGCTACATGGTCACACACAAAAACTCATCACCAGCTCATTGGGCAGCAGCCCAGTAAGTGCACTGTCGCAGACATCTTTTATGAAAAATCCTTTCTTTAAGATTTTTCCTCCTGAGAAGCTGGGAGGCCTCAGGAACAAAATGTAAACAATGATTATCTGCTGCTGTGGAATGCAACAGGTGGAGATCTTTGATTAGCCCATGTTGGTTTGTTTGTAATTAATGGCCAATCACAGTCAGCTGGCTCGGACACAGAGCCCGAGCCACAAACCTTTGTTATCATTCTTTGCTATTCTATTCTTAGCTAACCTTCTGATGAATCCTTTCTTCTATTCTTTTAGTATAGTTTTAATGTAACATACATCATAAAATAATAAATCAAACCTTCTGAAACATGGAGTCAAATCTGCATCTATTCCCTCATCCTAAGACCCCTGTGAACACCGTCACAGTGCACCACAGCACTCAGCTTTCCATCCTTTTTAATATTCTATATGGAACAATAAAACAGCAAGATTTTTTTGGTCTAGCAAAATTACATTTATATTCAGAAAATGTTTATGTCCTCTAGGATGCAGAAGAAAATAAATTAATTGTCTCCCACACTTGGAAAACTTATAAGTTTTCAATATATTGTGGTGAAGCTTTGAAAGAAACCTGTAATATCTTACAGATAAAATATTTTTTTGCCACTTTGCTTGTTTCCTTTTATGTTCTTTGCCACATGGAGGTTATGTGAGACTAAACTGAGACAATTTCATGATGAAGAACAGCATCAGTGACCACTGCTCAGATTTCAAATAGGATGGGTTCTGACCTGGGTTAACTGATCTAGCTAAGAACATGGCATAAATTACTGGCAAAAGTGGAATAAAAATATTCCATTTTTGGTTTAGCACTCCAATGAACAAGGTTACTATCCAGGATCCTCTGACTAAGTTCAATATTGACTCTTCTTGAAACAAGACTTGAGCTGGGAGAAATAACTGAAAAAAGAAGAAAATGCTAAGTGCATGAAGGTCAATGGAAGGCTGAACAGAAACTTTCATTTCTGCCTGGGAAATTTCTTACACAGAAGTCAAAAACACAATAAAATTTTCTTCTCAATACTTGCCTAACAAGGATGAATTT
The DNA here is from genome assembly GCF_027579445.1 of Ammospiza nelsoni. Classification (NCBI taxonomy): domain Eukaryota; kingdom Metazoa; phylum Chordata; class Aves; order Passeriformes; family Passerellidae; genus Ammospiza; species Ammospiza nelsoni. The sequence goes on along the minus strand of NC_080637.1, from coordinate 9,827,926 downwards.
AGTCCTTTTCATTTTCAAACTGCTTTGCAAGCATTAAATAACTAGTAAAACATGAAGATCAGCATTTTAAGTAATAAGCATTGGATGAAAATAAAACAAAAAAAATGCAAAGAAAAAGACACCTTTTTCTGCAGTCATCACACCTGACAAATAGAGGTGATTTTTAAGTACAAAACTGCCTAAGGATTCCAAATTACCACGTATCAGTGATCAAACACCTTGCTCTACTGGATCACAGCAATTAGGGGAAAATATGGAGAGAAGACTTTTCACATATAGTTCATAGGTATTCTAAAAGTGTTTGTGACTGCTTGTTCCCTACTTCCTTAGTAACATTTCATCACATTATTTTATCATTTAATTGATTTAGTACAGCTGCCTAGAGGAAACAGGAATTTTATAGGTGACTGATAACCTATTAAAATTATATAAAATCATAAGGTCTAGGAGACCATAAAAACAATTATATAAAATTACCATGATCTATTGAAATTTATTTTTTAATGTAAATTTACAAAGCTCAAAGAACGCACCCACATGGAAGCAAGGGGTTGCAGCCATATTTTATGTATAGCAAAGCAAATTTTCATACAAATAAACATGAAATCAAATATTGTTGCAAAAAAAAATTAAAATATATTTTAAATGGATTTTGAAATTAAATATTTTAGTCAAAAGGTTAAAGAAACAATATTTATAATTTCTTTTATTCAGTGAAAAAGAATGACTTATTATTACATTTATTGATAAAACCTTTCATTGTCCCCCAATCCCAATTACGTCCTTCTCTGCTAATTAAAACTTGAAATAAAACATAGCTTACAACTTCAGACCAGAATTGTTACTACCGTCATGCCTTCATCACATAACACAAGAATTTAAAAGTAATGTCAAGTTAATTATTCACATGTTGGTGCTTCTGGTATGATCTTGGTGCTCCAATAAAAGTTATAATATACATTATGTTCACACAATCAGTAAGTAATTTTTCGTATTATCATCTGTGCACTTCACTAACATTCTAAAAGCTTATCCTTTTTTTTTGACATGATTTAATTTGATTGTTTTCCCATTTTTAGCAACTGATTGGAACAATGTGGATTCAGAACTGTGGATCAGAATTTATTGTGCCAAAACTATACTGAAAATGCTCATTAAGAAATGGACTGCTTTTCTGACTTGCTTTTAAAATTATTTCATCTCCACTCTTCTTTAGTAATCATTTCGGTGCCCACTTTAGCACATGCAACCTGAATTTCTTGGGTTTACATCTAATACACATTGCAATTTGGCACTGTCTCACTTGGCTGACCTGTTAGCTTCTTATGACCACCCACCTCTATCTTTTGAAAATAGTTTGTGGGAAAATGAAATAAATTTAAATACAGCTATTTCGAAAATGGTGCCATACTGAGATGAAGCTTTAAAGTGTTGTAATTCTAGGAGTTTAGGAAACAGACAAAGAAGGACTCAAGTGCTGAGAAATAAATAATCAGACCTTAGTGGCACTTCTCTTTTGGTGTAGTAAAATCAGTCCTAGCTCCATAAACACCATGTCCTTCAGCTGCAGATATTACACAGCCAAAATGTGGGTGGGAGCTCATAAAGAGCAAAAACATTTGAGTTATTGCCTGTATAATCCTGCATTTATGATTTAATAGAATTCTACAAAGTAAATGGATGCCTGTTGCTATTCCAGGATGAGTCCAAAGAGCAGAATGGACAAGAGGCAATGGCCACAAGTTTAAGTGCAGGAATTTCCATTTAATTATAAGCAAAAATCTTTTTATTGTGAGTGTTGTTGAACATGGGCACAAGCTGCCCAGAGAAGTTGTGGAGTCCCCCTCATCGGAGCTGTTCAAAACCTAAATGGACATGGCCCACAGCAACCTGCTCTAGTGATGCTGCTTCAGCAGAAGGGTTGGACAAAATTACCTCCAGAGAGCCCTTCCAGCCCCAAAAACTCTGACATTCTGTGTGAGAAGGTGTTTAACAAACAAACAAACATGAAAAACCAAAAACAAAAAAGTCACCAAAAAAAAACCCACCAAAAAACCCCAAACTACAGAGTCTAGCAGTCTCTTCTCCAATAAATGTTGGGATTTTTTCCAATGTAGGTGAATAAGGGGAATTCAAGGGAAGCACTCACAAAAAATTAATTACTTACAGGAATTAATTTTTGGCAGGATGAAGATAGGTTTGGGACTTCTAGAAGGATATTGAAAATGGGATATTGACTTATAAAATAACTTCTCTCAAGACAACCTGCAATGCCAAAAATGGAACACATTAATAAGAAAACCATTCTGCAAAAAGATATTGGTCCCTTGTAACAGTGTAAATCCAAAATAACTTCAGGCAAGTCAGGTAAGATATACAAATGTGAAATTAGGTTAGTGTCAAGTATCTTTCTGCAGTGCACAAAGTTTCTCATCACCTCCCAATTCAGTGCCCAATGGATCCTTCAAAACTCTGGAAGAGTGACTTGTCTCTAAGAAAGTGATACCCAGGCAGTGGGATCAGCTCAGGTAGTTGGTTTCCAGCTGGTGGATTGAAATGAACGAGCAGTCCAGATAAAAGGGAGAAGGCCAAATTCATTTCCCTAAAGACAGGATGCTCCCAGAGGAACCAGCCTTACAGCATCCTGCTGGAGAGGGTTGAGGGATCACTGATGCTGAGTGACAGCAAGATAAAGTTCCTCTGCTGCTGTAGTTTACTGCTCAGTCTCTTGTGCTAGATGGGAAATGAGAATTGACTGGAGATTCCACATTACATGACTGGCTCAGTCCTCCATGTCAGTACTCTGGGCAGGATTAAAGAAAGCACATCTAAATCATAAAACACTGAGAGAAAAGCAGAACTCAGATGTGGTCTTCTGCAAAATATGTTTCATGTTTCTCTGCAGATTTCAGTTTAGCTCTCAGTTATTTAGCACATAGAAGTCTTTAAAAAACCCCATGGTGTAAGTAACAGCCATGGGAACACTGAAAGGCTGAGGACTGCATTACATAAAAGTTGGCTATAACATGAAAAAGCAGGTCTCTATGTCACTCTTACTTTTAATGACTTATACCTTGAGATTTTTAGACACCTGGACTTTCTCTGCTTGTGGAATTATAATTGACCCAAAGCATAGAGACATATGTGCTTCTCTTCACAAGGACCAAAACTTCCAGCTCTGAAGCATTCATAGGAAAATGTCAGATTATCCATGACTGAGCAAATGCATGTGCCAAGAGGCACATGTATTTTTAGTTTTTCTGGTATTTCCCATACCACCTCCCCACTCTCCCCAGTTCTTTGCAAGAAATATTTGTCATAAATAAGCAGCAAATTCATTTTCTTAGATTAAAGGATTAACCAAAATGCATTGTATCAGCTAGCCTCACCAAATGCAGCTGTTTGGACTAAACTAAAATGTAATTTTAGAAGGTCTTGATAATATAAATCGATAGAGGTTTGCCCTTAACAGATGAAGCCACTGCTGAACTACTTTTCATTGTTTCTCACACACAATTTGCAGGTGAGGTGTGGGAGCATGGCAAGCAACTTTGAAGTGCTAAAAATACAACACCTTGGCAGAACTGACAGGTTCCATGCTGGAATCCATGATTTAATAAAATAGCTTGCACTTCCTTGTATTCATGTTCCAAGGGGAATAGAGTGCTATAATACAAATCCATTTCTCATATAGTCAACATCCCTCCCTACCAAGAACATTTCTGCTTTCAAGCTGACATCTTCTATATTTGGGAACATCAAAAGCGACAGCAGAAAGCATTTGCAAGACTGCATTTCCTCAGTAAGCTTTCTACAGACTTTCTTCTGAAGCACAACAAGTCTGCATAAATCTCTTGTTTGATTCAACTCAACAACCTATTTTGCAGTTCTGCAGGTTTAAATGTGTGACTCATTCAGCAGCAACAGAACAGATCCTACCAAAATGAGAATCACCAGAGTCAAGATTTATATCTTTGCTTCTTTTTTGTTCTTCTTTTAAAATCTTATTTTTATTTTTTACCACTGCAAAACTAAAAGGCACCCTTACTGTCAAATCTATCTTTACATTCCACATCTCCCCACCCTGCCAAAAACTAATATTTCCTTGAGGCTGGGATCAACTTTAGATGTGACAGTTAATCAAGACAGCAATAAAGAGGATTAATGTAATTTCTGTCACGGGGGTGAAGTTATCTTGGATTGTGGACATCTGAGTAAACTTCAACTTCTGCACAAACTTTCTAAACAAGTCAGAAGCTTTATCAAAGCTCCAAAGGCTTTGACCATATCAAATTAAGGAGAGCTAGAAGTGTCTTCAGGCACAAAAATTCAACACCTGATGTCATTTGAATGTTAGATCACTAGCCTTGGTTTCTTATCATGTAGATAGCACCCTCCCAAGCAATCTCCAATGACCAGACTGTGGGAGTTTGCCTGGGCCTGGTATGGGTGTGACCACTTACGTTTTTTGGGTGAAACAGTTTAATTATAGGGGAGCGTATAGTTTTCTGCAAACAAGTCTCAGCACCCTCTGGAGATACTCAAGTCACCTGTATAAATGTAGATGAAGAACTGACTCTTAATTAATTCTTAACCTTGATAAAGTAGTGAGGACTTCTGCCACAGAAGATAAAAGGCTGTGATTTTAGGCTTGCCAGGTATCCCACAGTAACAAAAGCATCCAGCTCCCATCCTACACTGAGACCCCATCACCCTGAGCCCACAGCCTGGTGTCACTGCTCCTGAGCCCTTCTGGTGTCCCCCCTAAATTGTGGATCAACTGTGGCTCATCTGCAGCACAAAGAGCGTGGAACAGGCACTGGTGGTCCACTGTAGCAAAAGCAAGGTCCCACAAAAATGCACATTTCCCCCACACTTCCAGAGTGAAACACCAAGGATGCCCAAGTGCCATCTGAGGATGTGCACTCCAAGTGTCCGGACTGAGCCCTGGGTGTGCTGTGCTGGTGATTTGGCTTCAATGGTAGAGACATGAGCCAGCTCTCACCCCTGGCCAGATGAGAAACATTCAGGTACGAGATTACTCAAAACTTGAAGGATCCTCATACAGCAGCTTTCTGCTCAGCAAAACCAGATCCTTAAACTTCCCCACTGTGATAATGCACTGGGAAACCAACTCAGACACTCAGACACTGTGTAGAGTTTTTACATAAATAAAATTAATTTATCCAGTAGCATTGAATTAAGCCACTTGACACCAGTGTCAAGGGAACTTCTTATGAATGACTAGATTTTGCAAATTAGAAAGGAATAAACTCAATTTAAAAAGTGGCTATCACAAATTGTGCTGTATTTATTTGACAAGTCATAGCTCAGTAATTTAGCGGATATATACTAAATGCAATCAAGCTTTATTAATATGAAACCTCACTACAGCATCTGCTCTTAAGTCCTTACCGAGGTCTGCAAAAGACAGACAAGAATTTTTCTTCTTTCCCTCTCTTTTTTTTGAGAGATTATTAAGTGAACTGCTTAATGAAGTGCAGATTATCAGTTTTACTGAACATAACTGTAACACAACATTTACATATAATTAATTTATCTCTGACTTTCCCAGCCATAAAGAAGCTCAAAATGCAAGTGAAAAGGATAAGGCACAAAGGAGAACAGAAATAAAATTTGGATTTCTTTGTTATCTTTCATGGCAAAATGAAGGGAATCCTTTGGAAAAATACCCAGAGTTGTTTTCTGGTTGCACAGTGAACACAGTGTTGCTAAATATGGCTCTGAACAGCAGGCAGAGAAGTTAAAACTGTGCAACAAATCTGTACAACAGTGCACAGGGAGAACGCAGCTGACAAGGAAGCAATGCAGCCAGGCCTGGATCAGGCCAGCATGGTCAGCTGGCCAATTCCTTTGTCATTCCAGTCACTCACCCCTATTTAGAAAATTGATAATAGAAGAATGCATCTGGTTTTTTGTCATTTCAGTATCTCCTATGTTGTCCAATCCACCTGATAATCAGAATCATAAAACTACCAGATGACAACCCCAATTCCAATTATCAATGACAAAAAGCAGAAGTTGAATTAAAACTTCTGAATATCAAGAATGAATACTAAAACAAATACTTCTCTTATTTACATTCTTGATTTCCCATTATTAAACTGGGATTACAAATAATACGAATAATACAAATAAGAAGGTCAAATTCAGTCTCTTGGAAGCCAGATTTCCCTGGTGCTTCCCAGAACCTGCAAGATATTTTTAGCATCCCTCAAAAACGTTGTCCCAAATGTGTTTAATGACTGTAATTCTTGATTCTCTATTGAAAACTAGTAGCAAATTAAAATTATTTTTCCCCTTTACACTATAAAGACAGAGAGAAAATCAAAATCTGTCTGTTTAATGTGCTTGATGCCAAGATGTAAACCTCATCCCATCAGACCTCAGAAGAACCTCATGTTTCTTTCACAGTAAGCCATGTCAAATTATAATTAGTTTAATAAAACGTGTGTTAGGTGTTGAATTTTTTTTTTCATAAAGAGGTTGTTCCACATCTGTCTAAATTCTCATTAAAAACTAAGTTTTCTTGTCAGTGAGTTAAAAACATATCTCATGATTCAGTGACACATTTATGATCTACAGGACACAATTATGGGAAGGGTGGATGTCTCATTGCATTGTAAGGGAGTAAATAGAAAAATAAAACCATATTTGCTATTACATGAGCATCACTTCTCAGGGTGGAGGCAACATTGAGATGAGAATCATTGATCTCTGAGTACCAGTTGACACTGTGAGTGTTTTTTCAGCAAAATGAAACAGAAGAAAAATGACATGAAGCTAGACTTGAGAACAGGTAGCCTAACAAAATTGAAGCAGCCTTTATAGTAATCTCTATTGACATTAGGAACTAGCCAGTGACAGATTTCAAAAGTACTGCCAAAGTAAGGAAGTATGAAAAGGCTGGGGACCAAGACCACAAGTTGATAGTAGAAGCACTTAGTACAGTTCAAGATAATGTGTCTTTAGCTTTCAGTTGAATACAAGCACAGTTATGGATGCAAGCAACAGCAGCTCTGATCATACGGGAAGGGGTTGAAGGTAATTTTCCAGCTGAAATTCGAAAGATTGTGTGGATAATGCAATTGATTTTGAAAGGAAGTTTCAATCCTGGTGGACTATGGTGCATTTCACCTATGATCCTGTTTCTAATGTGGCCACTACCTTTGTGCTTACCATACATAATGCCACTGTTTATGTTATCCATCCCGTCATTGCCCTAGGATTAAACCATGAAAAAACAATACTCTATCCTTCAGAACATAGAGTGTGGGCACGAAAGATGAATGAAAAGTGGCAGACAGTAAACTTAGAATCCTGCATTACTAGAGAACAGATGGGAGTCATTTGTGAAAGCAATACTATTAATGCTCAGGATGTGTGTTTGGACACTGAACAGAGTATTTGCCACTTTGAAATTCATCCGGTAACTGACCAGAAAACTGTGCTCATATATACTGGAAAAGGGTGTATATGTCTGAGAGCTGCCTGTGCTCCTGTGCTGCTGTAAAAATTGATAGCAATGGTTTTATTCTGTCTAGTAGAAATCATTCTAATTTCTGTATTTGTAATTTTGTTAAGATTATCGGGTGTGATTTTTCGTACTTGGCCCCAGTGACATCCCACCAGCTGATTAAAGCTAACTACATGATGTATCACAGACTACCACCTACTCATATTGGGATGAACCCTACATTAGTAAAACAATTAATTAAGCACCAAGGCCTATTGGAGATCTTAAAGGAAATCCAAGAAAGTGGAAAGGAAACCTTAATTACTGTCCAACATGATACAAAGGAGATAACCAGAGTTCTACAAAGAATAAAACAATATATGGATCATCACTGGTGGGACGTGATCTTTGGATGGTCACCAACTGCAAATGGAATCTTTAATAAGTTGTTCCACCCCATTGTAGTTTTACTAATATTAGTTGGGATAAGCTTAGGATTACCTATTATATTGTTAATTTGGGACTGGAGAATACACCAACGAATAGCTGTATTAACCTACTTATCAAACGTACATGATGGAGCTTTAAAAGACACTTATTGTCATGAGAGTTTTCATTAAGTAAAAGAATTTACTTATTTCCTAGGAAAGGGGGGGATGAGACAGAGTAGAGATCCATTCTGAATTAGGTGAAGTGTCTAGGAGAGGTGAAAAGTCTGTGAGGCCAAAGCTGAAGGAAAAGTCAGATGCCGGAGACAGCAAGACGACAGAGAAAGAAAAACAGAAATGACCACAAGGTCAATTTGTCCCCACCTAAGAATTCCTTTGATAAAGGAGAACTGGCGATAAATGTCACGCGGAATGAATATGTATGAACCTATTGTGAAACTGTATGCATATGCATTTGGAAGGGGGATAAAAGGAGACCTGAGGTCTTCAGGGGTATGCATGCCTTTTGGGGAGGCTTGCACGTGTCGTAATAGAGGCATACCGGGCTTTACAACTTTTATAAAGTTGTGAGGTTTCTTCTTTTCTCCGCAAAACAGCAGGAAGGCCATCTGTGTGGATGGGGAAAATGCCTTCACAGCAACTACTCCTGTGCTTCATCTTCCTGTCAAATCTCTCCTCCAGGGTGCTCCACTACTTTTCCTTGCCTTCTTTTTTTGCTTCTATTGCCTGTTTTTTGTCCTTCCTGTGGGTTGTGAGAAGGGTAACACCCAACAACAGCAGCACTGTTCTCCAGGTGAGCAGAAAAGGACACTTCTTGCACTCCTTGGTCCATCTCCAATTATGCATCATGGAGGAGAGAGAAGGAATCAGAGAGAAAACTGCCTCAGCCTCTCAGGGGAAAGGAGAAGTGAGTGGAGCTGCCACTGAGCTATTTTACATCTGCTCCCCCTGGCCTGGTGTTGGGGAAGGTGGAGGCTCACAGCTAGAAGGGGAAACAACACCAACTACTTCACCTCCCAAAGCAATGCTAATCCATTGCTGCAGGCAAAAAAATCACCCAGGAAAGAAAATTTTAAGGTCTGTTCTTTCTTGAACCATCTTGTAATTGCTTTTATCCTAATAAAGAAATGTAAATAAGAGAAATATCCAGCACAATAAAGACTTTCCAACAAAAGATGAAAACTAACTCTCCATCTGTTGATCTTTAGCTTAGCAGGAATATGAAGAGGTTTTGTGGTTCTACTTTGGTTTCTGCCCACATGTGCAAAGATTTATTTCTAGCCCTACACAGTTAAAGTAGAATATCCACTATGTGAATTCCCAAGATAGTTCCAGGAACACAGAAGAGCAGGTCATCACACTATTGTTGCACAGAATACTTCATAGAGGACAAATTAAAATATGGTTGGAAAAAAAAAACTTCGGAAACTTTTTTTTAGAAAGGTCTTCCCATCTAAAAGCACAAAGATTGAATAGGAGGTTATGAACTGGTTATTTCTAGTTTCCATCTGATTCTTGAATTTTGCAGACATAAGCAGTATAATAAAGGAGAGGGTGAGGCAATAATGCAAGCTTCTAAAACCCACTTTTTTTTCCTGTCTTAAATTATCCAGAAATCTAAATATAATAACATATGGATTCCCTTAATTGTAATTAAGAGGGCAAAGGTTGAAATTAATAAGGATATAATTACTGCATTTTACCAGAAGAACACAAATGAGAACAACTTGAAAAGAACAGAAAAAAATAAATATCACAAACAAAACTGATTAAAAAGAATGTAGAGTACTATTTCAGTTTGACAAAAAAATGAGAATATTAATTATAAATCATTCAATTGAACGGGAAAGTCCAGTTCACACTCACACTAATTAAATGATGTCTTACTGAAAAATCTAAAAAGTCAGCTGAAATTAAATTATCTTAAAGGATTAAAGTTGCAAAAGCAATGACAGCACTTAGACCAGGGCTGCAAACTGCCAAAGGCACATAATGTTCCAAAGCAATGCAGAAAAGAGAAACATGTCAGAAGCATTTACTTTTTAATTCTGTATAAACAAGCCAAATTGGAAGGCAAGATACCTTCCGATTACCCTGGCACATGGTGTCCATAACCCTCTATTTTCACTCAAATACTATAAACCATTACTACTTAGTGAATTAGACTGTTTCAGATAAATTAGCAAAGTCAGGTATTAAAATTAGACTCACTTTTCAGCTGGAAGACTGCAGCTAGACACCATAATGTGTTCTGTAAGCACTATTGCACTTTTCAATAATTAAATATTCATTGCACTACAGATATAGACAGACTGACTTGGCAAGCCTAAGGGTTCAGAGATAGGAGATCAAAGCTCATACCTTTGCTTCAAATAAAGCTTAAAAGATATTCGAAGGTGGGATTCCCTCTGTCCTGGGGAATGCCTAAGTGCTTTCTATTTGGGACTATAAAGTGAGGCAAGAGTGTTATTTCAGCTCCTGAGAGCAAATCAGCTCTTTCTCCTGAGGGACTGAATCTTTTAAAAGTTAGATTTCCCACATATATATAATTTACTGTCAATATATTATTGACACTGCTTCTAGTCCAGTAAAGCTAACAGGGGCATGGAATAGACTCAGGCCCATGTCTCCCACCCATTTTTGCTGTTAGCATGCATCCTGGTTTGGTATTACCTCTGTGAAAAATCGGTCAGTCAGGGTGACTGTTAGACAGACCCTCATCACTACAAGGCTCCTTCCTGCAGGAGTGTGGGCAATTTTAGCTGTAGACATTAAATTTGTGCCATGCAAGTCCAGACAACAGGCTTCAGTAGAGCTACTTCAGAGGCCACAGCACCAGGCAGAATTTCTGGAAGCATCAAGATCAGCAGTGGGATTCAACCCCACAATTGGTACACTGACAAGGAAAATGCCAAAGAACACTGGAAGGATTTTACAGCTAAAAGTTTGCCCCAGCACTAAGACTTAGGGAATTTGGAAGACAACAGTAACACAGATGTGACCAAAACAGTTTCTTTGGTTGCATGGGTCACAGCCAGCACAGGTTCACGAGGGGGAAGTCCTGCTGGTCAAATTGGATTTTCTTTTATGAGAAGGTAACACTTCTAGTTACCAAGGAGAGCCAGTTGATGTAATCTTTTAGTATTGCAGTCAAGCTTTCAGTGCTGTCTCTCACATTATCCTTCTGGAAAAACATTTCCAGCACAGAGCTGAATAAACACATCATGGGATGGGTGAGCAACTGGCTCATGGGTCTGGCACAAAGATAGTGAATGGGGGACATCAGACTGAGGACCTGTCAGTAATGAGGCTCCACAGGGCTCTGCCCTGTGCTCTTCAACATCTTCATTACAAACTTGAATGCAGGATTGGAAGGGATTCTAAGTTTGCAGAGGATAGAAAATAAGGAGGAGCTGGTGACTCCCTCCAAAGCAGAGAGACCCTGCAGAGACACCTTGACAAATCAGAGGGATGGACAATCACCAACCATGCAAGGTTTAACAAGGGCAAGTGCCTGATTCTGTACCTGGCACAGGGTGTGTGCTCAGGCTGGGAGAGCAGCAGTGAAGCGGACCTGGGAGACCTGGCCAATGGAGAGTTGAACATGAGCCAGGAGAGCCCTGGCAGCCAGGAGAACAAATCCTGTCCTGAGGGACATCAGGCACAGCATTGTCAGCCAGGCAAGGGAAGGGATTTTCCTACTCTGCTCTGCACTGGGGCGGACTCCCCTCGAGTCCTGAGGGCAGTTTTGGGCACCACAATATAAAAAAAGACATTCAGTTATTACAGAGGGTCCAAAAGAGGGGAATAAGGATGGTCAAGGATATGGAGGGGAATCCTTATGAGGAGTGCCTGAGGGGATTTTATCTGCACAGCCTGGAGAAAAGGAGTCTGAGAGGAGACCTCAGTGTGATCTTCAGCTTCCTTCACAAGGGGAAGCAGAGGGGCAGGCACTGATCTCTTCTGTGCAGTGATAAGTAACAGGAGCCAAGGAAATGGCCTGAAGCTGTGTCAGGAGAAGTTTGGGTTGGATATTAGGAAAAGGTTATTCACCCAGAGATGTTCAGACAGTGGTCACAGCATCAAGCCTGCCTGAATTCAAGAAGCACTGGAAAATGCTCTCAGGCACACGATGTGACTCTTGGGGCTCTCCTGTGCAGGGCCAGCAGCTGGACTTCCATATTCCTAAAGTGTCCCTTCCAACTAAGGATATTCTGTGATTCTGTGAATCACTCATCCTCAGCAAAAAGGGAGGATGTCAGGAGAGCCTGATGTCCCATAACTGCTGGTTTTGAGAAAGACAGCCAAAGAATTTGCAATTTGATGTGGCGTATGATACCCCACATGGAATCTCATCTAAGTTTAAAAATTACAGTCTTGCAATTTGCAAAGAGTAGATAAATTCCTAATGAAAAAAAAGAGGTTATGATTTAGATCAGTAAGAATAAAAAGAGTAGTTAGAATTCTTATAATTAACTCTTGAAAGAGCAGACTATAATTTTCCAAGCAAAAGAAATTGTCTAATAAAATGAGGCTTATAACAAGTGACAAAAGAATTGCATGATATCCAAAATACTAAAGGAATACAAAACAAAAGAACCTGCGGCAGTAAGGCAGAGAGAGTTCAAAGCAGTAGCACAGCAAAAACAAAACACACAGTTGCATGCATTGTCAAAATGAAAATAAGCCAAAAAAATGCCCAGGAGATACAAAACTTTTGCAAATGCAGCCAGCATATACATAGCAGAGATGGGAAAAAACCCACTCTTTTTGTGATCAGCATTTTTGGAAGAGTAATACCTGATGTTGTGAAGAAAGTGGAAAGAGAAGTGAAAATAGACAAAAAGGGGATCTAAGCTGACATCTCTCAGGCATTTGAATCTGCCATGTTTTCATAAACATTTGATAATGTGTGTTTGTAATTTGGGAAGGTGCAGCAAACACAGTTGCTGACAAAGTGGACAAAATGGCAACGCTCCTCTTGTAACCGCAGAGGAAGTGCATGGAGGGCCATTCAGCCTACAGCTTCAATCTGGGACATCTCACTGACCACAGCAAAGAATATGGAGGCACCAGGGTAAGAGGATGCACGAACTCTTAACATGTAATTTTCTAGAAAAGACAGCACACAAGCCAGATTGCTTTAAAAATTTATCAAGCAACATTTGTGAGCTGAAGTCAGGGAGCTACTTGTATGCTCCTGAACTCGGATATTGCATTTGTTTGATCTTTTCCTTTAGTTTTTTACTTTTATGAATTGACCTCACTGGACACAACCAATGAGAGGCGTTTTGAGGCTCCCGTGGGCATTTGCAGTCACTGAAATGAGAAAAAAATGTGGTTTTTTTTAAAGGTAAAGCCCAAGGTGCATCCTTTGATGGCCTTTTTAATAAATATCTACTCTATTCCTTCAACACTGTCTAGCCTCTGTTCAAGGTAGCCTCTCAAGGCATCAAAGGAAACCTGAATTCAGGAATTGCAGTAGTCCAAACTCTGACTACACAGGGTGCGGGGCTGTCCTGGAGGCTGAGAAATGGCAAGAGCCACCTACTAACTCATTCCCTGCTCTAGCAGTGTGAGACTCTAACTGCAAGGATGCTCTAAGGAAGCTCCCTTTATTGAAAATAATTCTTAAAAAATAAATAGCAATACTAAAAAAAAAAAACCCTTGCAAGTACTTTGCACCCACTTTAATGTAGTTTAGCAATTACTGAGAAGCAATTATAACGAGGTATGCTGCTGTTTACTTCTCTGGCATCTCCCACATTTTTTCAATTACCATTAGTAAAAGATAAGCAGAAGAAATGTCTGGTGCATGAAATCCACACCTATATTCCAAAAAGTTCCAGTAAGAGGAAGAGTCTTGGCTTTTCCAACCTTAGAAACAAAAGCATTCCAACCTTAGAAACAAAAGCATTGAAATAAACAGTTGTGGTTCCTATTCATAAACAAGAAGAACAGCTATTGAAGGAAAATTCACTCTTTTATGGTTAATAATAAAGGTAAACCCAGTTTTTTTCAGTATTTGTAATTCTTTAGTTTCCTTATTCTCATGAGAAAGCAGTCTGTAATTGTAAAATCTCATTGCTCTTTCCGGATTATGGAAGTAATTCCTGAATCAGGTTACAATGGATTAATTTCACTTTATTTTTACAGCATATGACAGGCTGCAATGGATTAATTTCACTTTGTTTTTATAGCATATGAATGCTTTATATAATGTTACACAACATGACACTGAGTATTTGTTTCTTCATCTTCTGCCCTGGAGTGCAGTGGTGCCTTGTATGGCTCAGACCACATATGTGAGTGTGGCTTTATATTTATATTTAAAAATATTTATAAAATATTCATATTTATAAAATATTTATATTTATATTCTAGGAAAGGTGACACAATAGGAGGCAAGAATTTAATTACTGTGGACAATACTTCCCTGTTGTCCAGTCATGGCTTTAAGAAACGCAAGTTCATGTTCAGGAAATATATAACTAGGTATAGAAACAATTAGTATATCACAGGAAAGAAAAAAAGAGAAGATGTTGATATCAATCACCTCTGTCCTTTACTGATTACCAAAATATCTTTAAGCATAGCACATACAAGAATTTTCCCATGGAAGCATTTTACCTTGCATGGTTATATTGGTTCTTCAAGTATGCTTACACAGAGTTTGTGAACAAAGCATACATGGTGCTGAATTTTTACTTTTTGTAGAATTTTAACATAATACAGTCTGATTTCTACTAGCACTGAGGTGAAGAAATGATTTCCAAAATTAGTCTTTAGTAACACCATGACATCCCACTTGAAGTGAAATTCAAAATAAATTTTCCTTTGTTACAAGAGAAATTTATACTAATATTATTATTAAATATATTTTTAAAAGATCATGCATTTCAATTAAGGAGATTATTAAAACAAAGCTACTGAATCATAATTTACATTTTGAGTCTTTTAGATTTTACATTTTGGCTTAATTTTTATTTAAGACAAATTTCAATTCCTTATTAATAATAAGAACATTGAACTGTCTGTTGCTCTGTATATGCTAACGTCAGGATAGACCAAATTCTGGCTTCATTAACTTTCCTATATCCCCCAAATTTCATCCCACTAGAGGCTAATGAATTCACTATTATTAACTTTTAGCAGAAAATGCAGACATCAAATCTAGTGCTATGCCACTGTAGTCACACTCCACTGTTCCAGGACATGAGACTTCATTTTGGGACTGGCTTTATCCTCTGCAAAAAAGATTCCTAAAAGAAAAGAATTCCTGCAATGGCTTCATCTGCCCAAAAGTGGAGCATCAGAGCTACATTTGATGCCCCTACAGTCCCTGGAGAGGTGTGATTAATTCAACTGATTTTAGATGGCTGCCTCAGGGTGAGTGAATATTGCACTTCTTTAATGAAATAATATGCAAGGCTACCAAAAGTTCTGATTTATTTTAGCCTATGAAAGTTGATTAAAGGTACCAAACCTGACAATCATTTTACAGCAGCCCACCTGTAAAACAGGAGCATTTAACATGAGAGTTCACAGCGGAAATTAAAATCCCAGCCAAACAGGGATAATCTGTGCTATGGAAGGTGAATAGTTCAATATTTTTATTTTTACTCAGACTAGTAAAACAGAAACAAATTTTGATGTAAGACTTTAGTCTGCAGAAAATTTTTTTTAGACCACAGCAATTTTTAATAGCATTTTAATAATATTTTCATTTTGTGAAAAATAAATGTAATGCCATTCTAAAAAAAATAATTTTTGATGCTGAAATGAAAGAATGGCTTTTTTATTATTCATAATTATTAACTACTCTTTATCTCCCTTTACAAGTAATTTTCAATGATAAAGAAAAGAGAAGGTTTTATTTCTAGAAGAAAGCACAGAGGCTTTATAATGATTTTTATTTGATGGGTAGACTCCTAGTGCAGTCAATGACAATTCCATACACAGGGTTCTGACATCATTAAGGGAATTAAAAAAAAAATTAAGCTTATTTTATTTCTGGTTTTCTTTTTGCAAATACAGATTTGTAAACCTTTGAATGGAAAAATACACTACTTGCACTGCTTTACATATTTTCCTTAGCACCATTAAGAGCAATCAGATTCTCAAAGTGCATAATTAAATGATGTGTACATCTTTGCAAAGTAGGGCCATAAACAAATTCATCATGGAAGAATGGAGAGTTTTCCTCCCAGGGAAAATCAGCCTCTCTGATTTTGCTTCTGGATGAAAGAACTGTTCAAACCATGAGGGAGACACTAAAAATTCAACTATTCAGAATGAGAAAGTGCTGCCAAAATTTTGTAGAAGGGCATAAGACTCCACAAAATTTGGGCTCAAAAGTACTTCTAACAGTAGAACAGAAATGGCTCAGTACCTGGGAAGCTACACTAGAGTGGTTGCATCATCAAGAAAGAATAAAAAGATGCTTCTTGGTGATCTGAGAAGTGAAAGATATTCTAAGAATAAAAATAATGTTTCAGGAATAATATAATAGTTTGGGGGAAAATAATATAAAAAAATTTGGACAAAAAAAGAATAAAAGAGACACTGAAATTTATGCATCAAAAAAATATGCATTTCTTTTTGAATGACCAGGAATACAACTTCATAAGCATTTTATGACTTTTTTTTCCTAAAATAATGACAGAAGTCAGAGAACTGAAGCTTTCAAAATATTTTATATTTCCTTATCTAGTATCACAGAGTCTTGTTGCAGCACAATAAAAAGTAACATCTTTGTTTACACAAACTGGCTTATTAACCCAGCAGGCCTCACAATTTTCACACAGCAACATATTCTTATGTGTTAAATGTGAGCTGCATGTTATTCTAATTCTAATTTCCATAAATCCAAATAGATTTCTTCAAGTCAAAACAAAAAACCTTTCCAACACGCTGTGAAAAACTACAAAGTGATTTCAAAGCAGAATTCAATAGTGAAGTTCATTTTGAACTCTCTTCATTAAGCTTCAAAAAGTGATGATAGCAACAGCCACCTGCAAATATTTGTTTCAGTGATATGCTAGTAAAAACTAAAAGCTAAAAACTATCATTAGTGTTTTTTTACCCTCTAGCTAGATATCTTGGAGAAGAGGCATCACAGGCAATCTGTAGACTAGATCATGAGAGAGGATAATTACCAACAAGAAGAGAACTACTGGAATAATTGAGTGTTCTTTGAGACATTAATATAGCAACAGACAATTAAAGTATTCCTCTGTCTGGTTCCACAGTGAAAACGCAGCTTTGCACATTAGCTGTGTTGGTAACCCAACGGGCTTTGGTGGAATAGAGATATCTGACTGAAAACATCATATATATGTTCATGAAATTCTATCTCATTTTCTTAATTTTTATGAAAAATTTTAATGAAAATTTCTCATCTTCATTTGCAAAGTTAAATCACTGCTACATGAAGTATGAGATAATATTTCCAGTAGGCTTTGAAATATCTCTAAATTAGCAAAGATATTCTCAAGTCTTCAATGGACAGTCAATTAAAACTACAGTGCTGGTCCAGTGAGGTAGTGTGATTTCCTCTATTCTTCTTTGGAAATAAAAGAAAATTATAATATTTGTTTAGGGAGCTGCTATTATATGTGAAAAAAAAATGCCTGTGGATCCCTATATCTGATATAAAAGAAACAACAAACTCATTAAATTACCTTTGTCAATTACCTTGTCAAACTTTGGGATTTGCTCATAGAACTTCTCTTCCCCCAAGGGATAAGCACTTGCTGATCTAAAATGACTTGAAAGCTAAAATAAGAATTTATTCACAAAATGGCAATTCAGGCTTTCACACTGTTGTTCTGAATGGTTCATCACCTTGATTGCTTAGGGGGAGTATGGTATCTAGCATAGTTTGGTGACAGTGTCTCCATTTAATCACAGAAGAAAAAGTGCCAAACAATTAAAATTTAGGCCTTGAAGGAATTCCTTTAGATACACATGTGCATATCTTACTAATAAAAACTGCTAGTGATCACAGCCTGGTGCTGTGCAATGCCAGGACACCGTGCCCAAGATGATGGAAGTGCAGAGGAAAAGGAAAGAAAAAATAAACTCTTTGGATGGATATTTTCTCACTTTCTTGTTTTACTTGTCATTGATCTTCCACTACTGGCCCTTCAATGGAGAAACCAATGGATCTTTCTTTGTGTTTTCCACACTTAGCCACTATACTTTTCTCGTTTAGTATGCTCATACATGACACCTTCTTTAGCAACCTATTGTTATTTTTAAAGTTATTTTTACATTTCTTAAGAACCTTTGGCTTCCTGGCTTCTCCTCACTGAAAAGAAAATTATACAATTGTTTATTATTTTTGCATTGGCTTAAGAGTTTTTAATTTCATTTCCCTGGAGCCTTTTGTTTTCTGTATTCCTCACTAAACACCATCTGCTCAACTAATTTGATTGAACACCCGATCCTGGGGTCTGGGCCTCCTCTTGTACCTTTAACACTCTTCTGCATCTCTCAGATTCAATGGAGATGCTTTCCTTTGCAGTGGAATTATTGAGAGCACAACCCTAGGAGATGAAACATTGATTTATTAATCTATCCTGTTTGGAGTTCTTCCACTTATGTATTCATGGGACTAGAGAATGACTCACAAGCCTAGAAAGGCTCATACTATGTCACACCATAAGAGACAGGACATGTACCTTCACATTTCTGCCAGAGAAACACCAACACAGTCCTCACACTATGTCAGGTACTTGGAAATTAACAGGAAGATAAAGATCTTAGTTTTGAAACAAAACTTTTAATGAGGTAAAATGGTAGAAGTGATTGAACCAAAGTCTTTAGGGGTACAACCTAACACAGCAGAGAAAAAGAGATTTCCTGAAAAAAAGTTTCATTTCTCTTTCACCAAAAGGTGTCAAGGTAATAGTAAAAGATACTAAATAGTAATGCATCATTATCCTATTTTCTGAGAGTAAAAAACATCAAGAATATCTTGCAAAAAAAAAAAATTGGCTTATTTGGTTGAGCTTGTTTAAAAGTTCTGAGTACTCCTTTTAGAATTTTTAATTTTTTAAAATTTTATTTTAAAAAACAAGCAGGTTAAATTTCACCAAGCATCCAGAAATCAAATAATCATTTTTTAAAAAACTGATTCATTGTTTCTCACTTTAAAATAGTTTGATTTTCACTTTATACAGATGACTGTATGGAGCATTTTACTGTTTAAAAGTTAAAGGTTTTGCTTCAGCAAACCACATAAATTGAATATGACAAAACTGAGAACTGTATGTATATTCAATAATTTGCTTCCATTATGTCACAAAATAGTAAGTTAGGGAGTAGAACAATATTTTCCTTAAGCAAATCACTTAGTGTTTTGACATTTCTAAAATGGGACAAAACAGAGAGTAATACCACAGAAAATATTCTCACACAACAATAATCAAATCAGAGGGAAAATGAGGTGAAGTGTGAAGGTCTCAATTCCTGATTTGTTTAATTACATTTTTTATGGTCTCCTTTTTGCTGCTCTGCCAGGCTGTATAATTTCTTCATTGGATTTTACACATCAAACTGAGTTTACATGTTAGATTGGTCTCAGCAGTTTTCCTCTAAGAATGCTTGGTTTTAGCCCTCTTTCTGACAATTCTGCAGTATATAATGAGCAAGGAATAATGGAAGGAAACTCAGGAGTGTAAAGAAAGATGAATGAAAGATGGGAAGAGAAGGAAATAAATTAGGGACATGCAGTTAAAAGGGGACAAGGGCCCAGAGAGATGGGGGTGAAGGGGTGCCAGATAACTTGCATAATGGCTCCAACTAATGAGCATTTATTGCTGTGTTTCACCTTTAATCTTGGAAGCTTACAAAAGTAGGGAATAGTATGAATTTGCCACCAGCAGGTTTTAATTACAGCTCATTCCACCCCAGCCTACAAAAACACCTTGCTAGCTGTTTTTGTCTGAGCAATCTGATGGATGTACACTCATGACCAGTGCTTCTGGAGAAATCAGGTGTTTGTGGAGCAACACGTGCAATATTGCAGCAACAGTAGTGATTCCTAATGCTTCTTCATCTTCATTGAAGATGTAATGACACAAAGTGACTAGATAGGTCCAGAAATTATATTTCACATATTGTGTGTGCTGTTGAAAGTACAATATGAAACACCATTAGAAAACTATAAAGTTATGAAATGCAAAGAAAAACAAAGGAGCAAGAACAAAACAAATCTTGAAGCCGAGATTAAATACACTTCCAACAGTTGGATGAATTTCACTGATGAAAGCTATCACATATGTATGGTATGACCATGAGGCAGCATCTGCAAATTTGCAGGTTATTTCGTAACTATTTAACACTATTTTGTCAAGTCACTTATGAATAACGTACCATTTCTAACTAAATCACTTATAAGATCCTCAAATAATTACATGCAAATAGAAATGCTCCAAGAACTCAGTTTGCCAAGATTTAAACTCCCTTGAACAACCAACTGTAGGCTTAGGAATTTTAATCTACAAGAAATGCCACAGGACAGACCCTAGAAAAAGATAAGGAAGGCCATATCCAGTTTCAGCTGCAGAGGCTTATTTATTATGCCTAAATTCTCAAAGTCATGATTTTCTCCAATTTCACAGACATAGCTGCAGTTCTAATACAGGTTTTGTCATGGCTTATTTTCAGGTTCATAGTTCTGTTTCATACAATCTGAACTTCTTTTAAATTTGTTTCTTCCCTTACTTTTTTGTTTTAGTTTAATTTCTCTGATGTTGTTTCTAGAAAACTGGCATATTATGGACAGGTATTAGTTCTAACCAGATTATTTCGTAATAGGCTAAGAAGATTGGCAATGCCATGGATTTTGCTTCCTGGGAGATGCAGTTCTCACTGGCTTTTCCATAATCTTGGGCATACTTCCCATTTTCCAAGCACTGGCTGAGTTCATAAACAGCAAGTGCTCATGTAATGTATATCTGCAATTTCTGAGGGAAAAAAAATACAGACAGAAAGGTAAAGGAGAGTTAAAAACATTGCCTAAAGCAGGGTTAGTTCTGCTTGTTTGTTCAAAGCATCTGTGATGATTAAGGAGAAGAGCCAATTAAGTGCAGAACAGGTGACTCAATTTACCCTAACTCCTTGACTAGATATGAGGAATGAATCTTAAAAAGCCCAAAAAATTAAAAGGCAATTGAGCAAGATACAGGATGCCAATTAACAGAAATAATATAATAGTGTTTAAATACAACTACAATACTGTGTGTGGAGAACTTGGGGACACACATGACAATAAGGAATGCAAAGAGAATGGAGAACATGACTTGCACATAAACATGTGAAGAACACATTGATATTAGCCATCTACTTATTTCCACTAACACGCATACATTTGTTATATTTAAATATATTACATATAATAATAAAAGATTTATATGTTTGGCAAAATTAATACTGATGCATCTAGTAAAGGGAAATAATTGTGAAGAACATTAATGAAACAAGAGGTGATAGCAGTTGCCTGGGGATCTGCAGTTGTTTAACTCCCTAAAGCCAATCAAGGTTTTAATATATACATCAATTAGACTTTGATTGTGATGATAAATATTCAAATACTTCCTCCAAACATGTTAATGTAAATATTACAGAAAAAATTCCATAATTCTATAAAGTGGGGCTAAGACAAACTATCAACTATTCAACACCTAAACAAAAGCCTTTGCTTTTCAGAAGAGTTTAAAAAATCCCCTCAATTTGAAGTTTTAAGAAGGTCAAAACATTTATTTGGAATTGACGGAAGATGGACAATCTAGAAATTGACTTGTCTGAAATTCTACCAGGAGGTACTTTGAGAAAATTACTTGGATATTCATCTGCCCCTTCAGAATCAAATAATTTCGGTTTATTTTGTTTTTGCTTTTATCCACCTTCATTGTACCCTTTTATTGCTAACACTCCAAATGATGCATTATTACTTTACCTGATCATACTCTATCACACTCCTTTTCCGCAAGAAAACCTAATGACTTCTCTTGACCTTCTTGCCTGTCTGAAAATTCAGCTAAATTGTCATTTTAAGTTTGAAAGAACTATATTTTCCTATGGAAAACAGATATTTTTCTCCAAAACAGTTCTAAGGAAAAATAGAGAAAGATACTGATCTATTATGGGAGAGCATCTCCACATGGGCTCTTCGATGTGAAGCAAAAACACTACCATAAAATTCACGCCTGAAAAGTTATAATACATGCTATACCATAAGTTTTAAATATTATATATGAGTAGTTATATCTACATATAAATCCTGTAATCTAGTTTGTCCCAATACCTATCATTAAGTATTCCAAATAAAATTTGCATGTTTCTTTCTCTTAATACGTTTTGAAAACTAAGAAAGCAGTAATCTCTAAATATAGAAGAAGATATTAGATAATAATTTTCAAAAGCATAAATTAAAGGACCACACATTTTAAAGTAGAAAAAAATCTTAGCAAGTTATCTTCTTTAATCTTTATTTTAGTTTAGTGTGAACACACTGGTGGAAGAACAATTGAATATATAAAAAAGTCCATTTGCTTAGGGACTCTCACTAGATTTCAAATCTAAGAAATAACATTTTATTGTTTGAGAAGAAATAAAAAGCAAGCCCTCTATCTTTTAAGTTGCATGAAGGAAAAAATCTTTGGTGAAAATTGAATTACAGTTTATCTCACATGTCACTGAGTCCTCAAATGATTCACTGTTGTTGGAAGCATGTAAAAGCTTGTGTGGCTTTCATACAAATGACATGCCACTACAACAGAGCTTGGGCATGAAATAATTTCAACCTTGCAACAAAGGAGACAACTTTTTTCTTAATCAAGGTGTCTAAGTGATAGTACAGAGTATTAAGTGTTAGTTATTGAGAAGCAGCACATTAGAATCAATGCTACAAGCCAGATTTTAAATCCCAGACAAGAAGTGGCAACCTTCACAAGGAGCTGTGTGGTTATTGTTGTGTAGCTTCTGTGGTCGGTGACTGAAGCTTCTCACAGCAGATTCTCATCCTGGTCTTCCACTAGAATCACTGCCTGAAAATTTGTCAGTGAATTTGATGATTTAAAACAACTTCTCCTTCCTGTTTAGCCAATGGGAAATTTACAAAAATTGGCTGTATTACTATTCTGGGTATTTCCAAGCCAATTCTTACATGGGGAATAATAAAGGAAAACCATATTCAATTAATCTTTTGCCTATAAAATTATACTCATTTTTTATTATTTTTGGGGATGAGCTAATCACAAGAGAAATCAGGCAGTTGTTTTGCTTTCAGTTATGTATTTATAATGTAAATATGTGAATATCTAGATTAGCATCCAGACAGAAATTAATGATACATTCTTTGTGCTGCTCCTTAAATTTATATCTAACTTAATTAGAAACAATATTTGCTTTCTGTATTATCAGGAATCTGAGGAACTACAGTTGTACCACATTTTTGTTACATAAGAAATATGAACAGCCAGGTGAGGTAGTTCAGAGAAAGTCACAGCATACTTGACAAATTAATTCCTTGTTTTGCTTTGCGTGAGTGTGCAGCTTTTGCTTTATCTATTTAACTGTTTTTTATCTCAACCCATGAATTTTTCACTTGTGGTCTTCAGACTCTCTCTCCCCAGTCCTGTTGGTGGGGGAGTAAGCAAGGACTTATGGGGGGTTGAGTTTCCAGTTGGGGTTAAACCACAACAGCCACCCTGATTTACAACCTGCCACATGAAAATTCTATATATTTAATTGTTATCCTTTAAATCTTTCAGTCCAGAAGAAATCAAATTTTCATGCTAGAATCAATCAGCCTGATAAGTATTTTGCAAACCAGGCATTCAGATTAGTGCAAACAATCTTTTCCAGACAACTTTTCAAAGAAAACCATAAAGATGCTATACGACATTATCTTCTAGATTATCTTTTGCTTTCTCTTAGCAATTGTTTTTCTCTGGAATATTTCTCACTAGATTAATCTTCTGGGTTATGCTCTTTAACATGCTATCAAGATCATCAATCTCACTACTCTCAAGCTGCTATAAATGAGTAATTCACATTGGCACCACAGCATCTGCCAATCCTGTATTCCTCCCTATTGTTAATGTAACAGTTTAAGGTCAGTAGCACAACCTGAACAAAAGACCTGCTGGCCTAAAAAGAAGTGCATATCTTACAGAATAAGCATGGAAATATCCAGTCTCCATATTGTACTAGAAACAGGAATCTTCCCTAGCTATTTTTTTTCTAGAAGTTGGTCAATTTTGTATTGGGTTGACGAACTTCAACTATTTCTCTCAGAGGAAGACCAAATTTCCTCTAATTTATTCCATCAGGCCCTACCTCTGCTTTGTGTGTAAATCTAAGAAGAATGAAACCCACTACTTTAAATAGAGCATTCCATGCATAAGTTATCATGACAGCCTATTTTACCCAGAAGTGTAATTACAGAATCTCAGAGATGCTAACTAAGAGGAAAAAAGCTGCATAGCTAAACAGATGCTTGTGCATCTTGCTAAAAAATTTCCTCACGTTTGCAGAATCAAACAGGAGGGAGAGAAAGACAAATCAAAGGAAAACAGGTCATGTGCATGCATGTACATGCATCCTTTGTACCCCAGAACCCTATTGTGCTTTTATGTGCATCCTTTGTACCCCAGAACTTTATTGTGCTGCTAAGGCAGTGCCCTGAGCCAAACAAAAACCTGCTGAGTATCACAGAGCCTTTTGCCTCCAGTAAGCAATGACCTAAAAACTTCCCAGTGCTCTTTCTTGAAAGGCTCCAGTGTCCACCAGTGTCCACCAGTGTTCTAACCTCATTTGTCCATGCTTTAGAATGTCCATGCATTTAATGCTACACTGTATTTCCTCTATCCTCTATGGTGATACAGCATCTGTCAGGACAGGATAAAGTGTCACACTTACTATCATCTAACCAAACTTGCGTCCTGACCAAGCCAAACCACAAGTGTAAACCTAAAATTAAAACACAAATAGAGACAGAAGATGGCACGTCAGACAATTGCTAATTTACACCAGTTGTGTATCGGTGTACACAAGCCCTACAATTCTGAAGAACCCAAGTAAAAGTCGTGATCTAAACCCTGACAGAGAGTTCGTGATCCAGATTCTATGAAAATGTTCATTAAAAGCCTTACTCACCTGGTATTGTTACCATGGCATCCACCTCACCCACAGGTCTGAGCCACTTAGTGATGTTGTCTGGTGTGGAAAGGAGCTTGAAAAATGTCTCTGGAGAGGGCTGAGAGGCAGTTTTCAATTTGCATAAAGCAGTTTATCTTCTTGCTTTCCTCATTCTTAATCTTAAACTGAAGGACTATCCACTTATCCCAAATCATATTTTTTTTCCCAGAGGTGATACATATCATTACCTTTATTTGACAGCTAGGTAAGTTACTGTTCACACTTTCTTGTGGAGGAAAAGGAAAGGTATTAGAAACTCTATATGGTGACACTGAGGAAGAGCTTACTTTTGATACTCTGAATCTTCCTGTGTTAGATGCCTAGAGTCAATATCCTGAAAATTTGTGCTCTAGATACTATTCAAGCTCTAATTTCATGTGATGATGCAGGGGTATGTGAGAAAGCAGGCACATACAATACACCACCCTTAATCCTGTGATGCTGAGGATACAAGGCCAACAGGACATGTCACTGTGGTACAGAACTGATCAGTGTTCTGCACTGCAAACCTAAAAGTACTGAATATATTCTTCAACTATAGAGAAAAACGTACATGGAAAATGTAGCATTTTTTTCCTCACAGTTTTAATCATATTTATTTTGGACGAGGCTCGACCACAATATGTGGACAAATTTTCAGTTTCAGAAAGATTTTTTTTCATTACAAAGTTTAAATAAAGAAATATAACAATAGTTAGAGAAAAGTTTAAATAAAGACATAAAACAATAGTTAGAGAAAAAAGGACTGAGAGTATCTCTGATAGGAGTCCTCAAAACTGTTAATAACCTTTGGCAAACCTAAAAAAATCAAGGGAAAAGGGTTGCAGCATGTAAATTTCCCAATGTGAGGAGGATCTGAGCATGTAAACACCACATCATAAAACTCTGCAACACAAAACTGACAGCTCATGTAAACAGTGTTGCCATCTAAGGTTCCTTCTCAGTAAAAGTTTGGCTGCATGCAAAAAACATTGCAATATCCTTAACATAAGAATGCTTCAGAAAGAACTGAGAAATGTTAAAGAAATATAATAAGTCTAAGAAGTTTTGCTATATTATTCTTCATGGTTTCCCTTTCAGTAACAGGGAGGGAAAAAAAGATATCTGAAGCTGAACAATCACATCTTGAAAATAACTGCTTTCATCAGCAGTGCCAGCATTTATTTGTGTTCTGTGACTCCATTTTTCTCCATGAATGTGAACTCATTTAATAGTTTGCAGATCTAAGCTTGCAGGACCATTCTGAATCAAGAGATTTGCACTTTATACAGACTCTCTATCAGGCAGCCGTTCTGCTGACAGCAAAACATGGACTAATAATGGGGACTAATAGCATTTATGAAGCAACAGAACAATTCCTATACCACCTGGATTTCCCTAAGGGCTGCCCCAAAACATCCTTTCTAAAGGAAAGAGAGATGAATTTGATGGCTGGATTCTTTGGTAGATGAGGAATTTGCTGGATGGTTGCGTCCAGACTGTAGCGGCTCCATGTCCCAGTGACAAATGGTGTCCCTCAGGGGGCTGTACTGGGACCACTGCTCTTTAAAGTCCTTGTCAATGAAAAGGGGGATTGAGTGCACCCTCAGTCCATTTCCCAAAGCCATCAACCTGAGTGATGCAGCTGACACACTGGAAGGGTGGAATGTCATCCAATGAGACCTGGACAAGCTCAAGGAATGGGCCCATGACAACCTCATGATGTTCAACAAGGTCAGGGGTAAGCTCTTGCACACAGCTAAGAGCAAATCTCTGATATCAATACAGGCTGGGGGATGAAGGGATTGATAGCAGCCCTGCTGAGAAGGAACTTGGAGGTGCTGGTGGATGAAAGGCTGGATATGAGCCAGTAAGGTGTGATTACATCCAGCTGTGTCCTAGGCTGCATCACAGGAAGCTTGATCTGCTGGTCAAGAGAGGTGATTCTGCCCCTCTGCTCTTGTGCTACCACACCTGTAAGACAAGTCTGAAATCTTTAGCACAGGAAATGCATGGGCCCACTGCAATCAATCCAGTGTAGGACTGCAAAAAGGATCAGAGGGCTGGAGCAGCTCTTCTGTGAAGACAGGCTGCAAGGGCTGCTGTTGCTCAGCCTGGAGAAAAAGGCTCCAGGGAGACCTTGTAGCAAACTAGACGACCTTTAAAGGTCCTTTCCTGCCCACAGTATCCTATGATTCTAGGATTATGAAAACTTCCACCTGTTGTTGAATGGCACAACTTTCCAGATGGCTTCAACAGCAGGGTTTGTGGTTAAGGTCATATCCATGTCATAAAAACACACACCAGCTGACTCCTTATGAAGCAACCTGCAAATTGATATCTGAGCCAGTGAACTATCCTAGAGTTAGGATCAGTCATGCCAGGTATTATCCAATACTGTTGTTTACCACTGCCCCTTGTGATAGGTGTTCATTCAGGTGTATCCACTGCAGTGCCCTTTACTGTGCTGCAATCATGCCCTGAAGTGTCTGTTCATGCTAGACACACTACAGGATTCCATTTCTTGCCTCAGTTTTCCAGGTGACAATTTGGCCTGATAAATCAGTTTATTCATAGACTTGTGACAATTAGTAAATGTATTTTCATTCAGGAGGCCTCTTCTGACTTGAAAGATTTTGTTTAGCCAGGGCAATTAACCTGCTCTGATGGTTTTACTATTTGAGAGCTAGTGGTATTCTACTGTTGTCACAGGAATTTTGTAAGCATTTTACAGATCCTGAAAGTACTCAACTCCATGTTGAGTATTTTCCCATATTTCAGTGGAACTGAATATTTTTTGCTTCCTGTTAAAAGTGTTTCTGGTTCCATTGTTCCACACTACAGATGCTGCAATCATATGAATAAGAATATGTTCTTGTTCTTGTCTTTAACATCATCACAGTTTCAAGATTTTTGTTATCTCTCTGATGTGCATCAACAAGCTGCCCACAGTGATCCAGCAGTCACAGCTTCTCTTCATTCCAGAGAGGCATGTGAACAGAGGGACTGCGAGCTCCATGATCACAAACCCCAGCAATTCAACCAAATGGACCAGCACAATTCCTAACCCACAGCACTGATGGTGGACAGTCCATCCATCAAAAAGACAGTCACAGAGCAGTGTGGAGAGCAATTCAACCCACATCTCACCCAGTGGCCATCTCTGGCAGGGCTTAGACTTTCTTCATATTATAACTGGTGGCCTGGAAATTCCCTCTGTGCTGATCCTTTGTTGAGTTAAATTTTCAGAAGCTTATCCTTGGGCAGCCAATCTGCTTCACCACCCAGAGCACTGCAGTGCCTGGGGCTGGTGGATAACCATTCACCTCCCAGAGGAGGAAGCAGTGTAGATGCAGGGGAATTTTGCACATCAAAGGGATTAAAGCACTTAGCAGAGGATTAGAAACCTGATTCCAGACTCTCCTGAGCCTACTGTCTCCAAATCCAGCAGAATGTACTGGCCACAGCCATAAAGAGGAGGAAACCCTCTGATTCCTCTAGGCATTTCAGTCGGCCTTTGTTAGAGGTTTACTGGGCTTCTCCCAGATGATTTCTCTGAGACTATTTACCACATTACTGTACCCTGCCCTTTGCTTAAAGTCCTAAAAATGGAACACAGCATTTTAGCCAAAATCTTATTATGGACAAATGGAAAGACACTATATATAAGGATATAAGAATTTACTGTTAGTTCAAACAGTTACACCATCCAAAATTATCTGATTAACACAAAAAGAAAACCAAAACAAAACAAAAAACAACCTTAATCATAGCTATACCAAACTCTTGTAGGATCTACTAATTTCATTTGACATATTTTTCTATTCAATATTCCTTTTTTTCTTAGGGTCAAGACCTACTGTCTTCCTCAAACAGAGAGAGGGGTAAGTTGAACATGTTGTGAACAACCTGGGATCCTTGCTGGGAGTATGATGTTCACAGTTGTGGGAGTTTCTTCCTTTTCTATCCTGTGATATACTTGGAGCTCTATTTATAAGTCTTCTCATCACACTCTGCCTCCTTCTCACTATTCCCTGCTGAAGTTTGATCATTTCCCTCCTGGCCTCAGCTGACACCAAGGGCTGTTACTTGCACAGCAGTGCTGCCCCAGATCAGACACACCTTTACCTTACTCATGGCATTCACAGATCCTCTGCCCACACAGAGGGGAGGCAAAAGTCACTTGGACTCACTTAGAGCAATCTGAAACCTTGCCAAGACAAACCCACTCGTGCTGACACCCTGCACTGCCAACTCAGTTCAGCACCTTCAGCTTTTTCTCAATAATGGGAAATTCATGTTTTCAGAGCTACAGTAGCAAACATTCTGACCTTCTGACCTTCCTCCTCTTCCTTCTATTTAAAATACAACCTCCATTTATTAAGTGCACTTGTCTCCCTCCATATGTGCATATCAGCTCTGGAAACAAGATCCATTTATGCTATGCTGCTCCTCCTCACAATTTGTACATTACAAATTTGGAGAAGACAGCCAGGATTCCATCAGGGAAGCTTTATCTATGTAGAAGAAATAAACCAGATATTTTTAAAAAAACAAACCAGTGCTCTATCAGATTTTCCTTTATTCCTTCAGCTGGACAGATGGGGTGGAAAAGTGTGCAGACCATTTTAATTACAATGGTACTTAAACTTTATTTCCCTGGTTGCTATTCTGAGCTTGACTAAAAAAAAAAAAAAAATTACCAGAGGAAACT
The DNA here is from genome assembly GCF_027579445.1 of Ammospiza nelsoni. Taxonomy (NCBI): domain Eukaryota; kingdom Metazoa; phylum Chordata; class Aves; order Passeriformes; family Passerellidae; genus Ammospiza; species Ammospiza nelsoni. The sequence continues at coordinate 9,798,096 of NC_080637.1, read as the reverse complement.
GGTTATCTGTACTGTGCTGTAGGTTAGTTCTGTGTGTTTATAACAATGCTCTCGGACTTAAATCTTTAAATTTGGAAATATATCTAATGCAGCATTGTCTTTCTTTTCTCCTCTTGAGATCATTGGTGAAGGAAAGTGTAGAAACAATCTAGTTTATAGCATATGCTTTTGATAATGCATTACCAGAATTCTCTCTTTGTGGAGAGTAGATAAGAATGATATCTTCAAGTAGGTTACAAACAGGTTACAAGTAGGTTACTAAGACTTTTCTACAATGTGCAAGCACTCGGTAATGCAAATAGAATTGTTTCTGGATACAAAATAAATGACAGAATTCTTAGACTGCTATTCCTTTGTCCTCTCCATTCTTTTCAAAAACTGCAATATAAGCAGTATTTTGATGCACAATAGTGTCCAATTTTAATTTTATTCTAATTCTGTAAGTAGAGGAAACATCTCTGTCTGGAGATATTTACAACTACCATCTACTCCCTTAAAAAACGGTTCTATTAAGAGAAAAATAATGATAAAATGGTTTACTGATTTCACAAAATCAGTTTTATTACCCTTCAAGTAACAGGCTGAAGGAAATAGAAATTTTAAAACAGAGTAGAAAAGCAATTCTTTGTAACCTAAATGATCAGTTTAGGGTTTTGTTAATTTTTTGAAAACTAACTGGAGTTTATAAAATGAGTGTGCTTCAGAGGTCCTGGATATTTTATCATTAGGAATCACAGAACAGCTCAGCTAAATTTTAATATTGTAAAAGATACACAATAATCTTATAAAATTAAAGGGGTTTAGAACAATTACTACCTTGCTAGCTTGCTATAACCAGAAAAAAAAATTCTGTAGATATTTTCACTAAATATGACAGGAAGCAATATAAATGACCACACTTGTATCTTAAAAATATTAACTGAACTTTGAAGAAAGGGAAACAAACTGAAAATCAACACTAAAAGAACAACACAACTCCAATCTTCCTAAAAGAGACATTTTTCAGCTGTCACCACTTTTCTTTGCTTAATTTAGCATGAATTGTTATTTCAGGATGCCATGATTGCTGTAGAGTGGTTTATTATTTAAATCACTGTGGTATTTGAATGAAACACTCAAAATCAGAAGACCCTGAGAGCATACATGGTGTCAGATGTTCTGAATCACAAGTAAGCATCAGAGACTGACACCAAATTGTGAACAGATCCTGAATCCCTAAATGAACTGCTGAATATCTTCAAAACCCCAATTAGACTCTTACTCATCACATTTCTTTAATATTCTGTGTAATCACCCAGTAAAAGATTTCATCAAGGGTAAACTAAAATTGTGCTTCCAGGACAAGGGTGAGGGAAAGGACTCTGACACCCCCTTGAAATATGTCTGTAGGAGCTGGAACCTGCAGCCAACACATCCTATTGCTGTTGATTTATATGTACAAAATGTAATGCTAAAAAGCTTTGCATTTAAATTAACAATTAATAATATTCAAGTAAATCTTGGAAATTATCTTGGCTTTGGACAGTGAAAGATTAAACAGAGGAACCTGTGCTATTTCAAAATAATAAGATATGTAATGGTTTGGGCTTTTTATTACATTGCCAAGAAAAGCTCATATTCTATTAGTCTTCCCTGCAGTTGCTCTATAGAAGTGTAATTGGCTCCTCATCCTTCCCCCAAGAAATAAACAATTTTTAATCACTATTTTAAAAATGCATACAATACTCCACATCTTCAGATTTTATATATATATATATATATATATATATATATATATAATCATTATTTACACTCCAGAACAGTTCTAGTTTACTTTTCATGAGCACATGATGTGTTTAGAGCAACTCTTGAAGGGACAAGACTTCCCTGGACCCCAGGAGCAAGGGGCGCATTGTCACAGCAGAGCCGTTTCCCTGTTGTCATCTTCCCCCATTAAGTTTTTGGGTAACAAGACTGAGCAACCTTCTCTTGACCCCAAACACTCCATTATGAATTTTTTTCATAGTTTTCTCTTCTAAACACTGAGGGCAAAACTGGGCTGGACACCTCAGCAGCGAGACCCTTCTGCCTGTGACTGAGCCAAGGCACTTTCTCAGCCCAGCTGCTGCATGGATTTGGAAGGGATGTGATGTGGCTGCCTCTGGGCCAGGCTTAGCACTTCAGACACTTCTCCTGGAGTAGAAATCTCTCTTGCACAACATTTTTTAATACTTTAAGCTACTGCCTACTTTTGTCATGCCTAAAACCATCCCTCATCTTCATACTATCTTCAAGAGCACAGCAAGGTCTCATTTATGGCTAGGACTATTTTTGCCTTATATTTATGCTAAATTCTGTACTGGGAGCACTGAAATTCTGTGTTTTGTGATTACACTTGGGCATTTACAAGTTCATGGACTGCTATTTAGAATTCTACTACAGTGAGTGAAGACCCAGATGTTAGTGGCCCAAAACAGGTATCAGCGGAGTGTTAAACCAGTGCCAGCAGACATTCCCTGAGAGATCTGCGTGGGTGGAAGGCAGGGAAAACACTCACAGACATCCAGTACTGGGTGTCACTGCTCAGGCAACTGAGCAAAGCCCTGGTCAATACAGCCAATAAAATGTAAAGCACCATCCATCTCAGCAAGTACAGGTGCCTACTTGAGGAAGCTTGTTAAATTCCACACAGAGTGCACTGAACAGCTCTCCACTGACTGCAAAAGTCCCTTGCAGACACAGTCACTGAACAGCTAAATTTACCAGAATTCCATCTCATTTGAAAAATATGCCTACATTTATGAAGGACAGTACCTCTGGCAATATTAACGTGAAAAAGTAGCATTTTTCTGATTGCAAATGGTGCCCAGGAAAAAAATCATTTTTAAGGCATGAGATCTTTCCACCAGCCTTATAAAATCCAGAAATAGTGCACTTCAAGTTAAATATCTCAGCACTAATGACAGGAGAACAAAGTTTGAGGGGGAGAAACAAAGGAAATAATTTGGAAATGACAATATGGGAAAAAAGTGTTGTTAGGGGTTTCTTTTATGTTTTCTTTGGTTTTTTATTATTTTGTGGCAACTTCTAGTATTATGAGCTGTTTTAAATGTGAGTTTTTTCTTCCCTTCATCTTTTACACAGTGTATTCTCAGAAGGAATCTGAAGGTATCTGAAGGATACCTCATCATTTCAAGTGAACAGAAATTCCCATATATCTATGTTTTATACTAACACTGGGAAACGTTTTTATTTCACTTCATCATATAAAAAACCCCAAATCCGGAAGCCATAAGACTGAAAACATAATAATACAAACTTACGATTCCCAAGGTATGTTGCCTATTTATAGAGTCCCTAATATAAATTCTTATAAACCAATTCTTTTTTGACATTAAGTGCTATGTTCCAGAATTAGACACAGCTATTCTGTCTTCTCTTATATATATTTTTCATTTTATATTGTTTCATTTGGCTTTTGCAGCAGGAAGGATTTTCTTTTTTTTCTACAACATGCTCATATCTCCTTACAGTCAGGGAAATTCTGTGCTGGTAAATTATGAACAAAATCAAATGCATTTTTATGTTTAGGTTTTAAAAGACTGGGGAGTACTGCTTCCATAATTTATAACACATAAACTGCCATACATTAATACTTGAGCATTAGACTGCCTGTTTGGGGCTAAATATTACACCAAATATTTTCTGAAGTTACTACTCTAAATCCAAAAGGATAAGGCCATTCATCCATGGATCACAGTGAGGAATCAAAATTTTGCCTCTTGCCATATTCTATTCTAAATTCCAGCCAGTGAGTAAATTTAGAAGTGATTTTCAGCGAGTGCAGCAACCACATTGTTGTTCATGTTAAGAATTGACATAGAAATACACTGATTTGAATGATTTACAGTGTGGACCAAGTCCAACATCTGATTTTCTCCATTCCCCATGACAGAAATCTCATTTCTGCTATTTTCAGTTTTAGGTAATTCCCAAAATATAGGAGTTGTATTGAACTCTGAACAAATGGAATGGCTGTGGTTGACTGTACTCTTCCTTAAAAAAGATTATCTTTATTTCTGAGAAAAGAAAACCAAAACAAAACACAAACCTATCTGGCTGTTACCTAATGCCTACTTATCCAATTTCTTATGGAAAAGTAAAGTTCATGTTCAAAGAAATAAAGAAAATGAGGACCTGACAAGATGCATTAGAACTGTCCTCTATTCCACCAGAACAAAGGAGTGCCATGAATGATGAGCACTTTAGCTTGCAAAGGATAAATCCATTGATTACTCAGAACATGATTTAGTAAGTTTTCAGAGCTTGATAATAATACAATGCAGAAATGTCACATCGAGTTACTGTTATGCAGTAAAAAGAAACTGAGCACTGTGCTTAGACTATTATCTTTCAGTAAAAAACTACTTTTGGGCAGTAGAAGCCAAGAGATTTTAAAGACAGATATAATTAGTTTTGAAGAGAATTTTCTGGAGGATCTCTGAGCAGAGGATTTGCTATTTTCGTTAAAAAATTATCATGAAGGAATCTAAGGCAAAAACCAAACAAAACCAGAAAAAAACAGGTAAGGACTACAAAAGACCATGCAACTGCTATTCTGAAAATATTTTCAAAACAGTAATACAGAAAATTAATGAGCTAGAGTTGACAGCTCTCTTATCAAAATGAACAGGCAAAAGTACAACTTAAATTTTTAAATGAAATTTCATAAAACTGTTAACTTTCCTTCAAAACACTCCAATCATATAGACACATCTTTCATTATTAATATCATAATAGGTTTTTAAATGCTAGAGATTTGTGCTTTGACAGGGATATTTTATGGAAAACTTTGCAAATTTCTACTGAAGTTGATGAACCAAACTTCCTCTGCAGGTAGTACAACAACTAAAAAAGAGGTTGCAGCAAGGTGGGGGTTGGTCCTACATGCCCTGTGAGAAGTGCCAGGACAAGAGGAAATGGCCTGAAGTTACACCAGGGTACTAGATATTACAAAAAATGTCATCAGCAAAAGGGTTGTCAAGCATTGGAACAGGTTGTCCAGGGAAGTGGCTGAGTCATTATTCCTGGTAATTATTTAAAAGACAGCAGATGTGGCAGCTGAGGACATGGGTTAGTGGAGAATCGGCAGTGATGAGGTAACAGTTGGATTCAATGAGCTCAGAGGTCTTTTCCAGCCTAAATGGATCTGTGTTTCTGTGATTCTGCATGGGAAACCCAACCTGAATTCTATTGTACCTCAGTCACTAACAGCCCTTCTTTCTTCATGCTGAACCAAGATCCCCACTCATTTCTATCCATGTAACCCGATGAGTTCCATCACCTTTGCATCCACTGACACACAGTTGAGAATCTTCTGCCTTCCTTGCAACAGGGTCTACAAGAAAATCAGTTCTGAGCAGTGAGAAGGAGCTGAGGGACATCTGGAGCAGAGGCTGCTTCTGGGGAAGCAAACAGCAATCCCTCAAAACCTACAGGGAGATTATCGGGAAGATGCTTCCAGGTCCTCACAGCAAGGCCTGGTGAGACAGTGGGGTAACTAAATAAATAGAAATGGGAGATATTCAGAATGGATGTGGGGAGAAACTTCTTCCTCAACACTGTCAGAAAGTAGCACAGATTGCCCAGAAAGGTTGTGTATGTTTTAAGGTGTTCCAGACCAAGTGGATAAAGCCTTTAATAGCCTGCTCTGGTTTCAAGGCTGACCCTGCTATAAGCAAGAGGTCAGACTAGGTGAAAATCTGAGTTTCCATTCAATACAATTTATCCCATGATTTTTATGGTGAGTTCCATTGTGACAGGTTTAACATATCTATTTATGAGTCCATACTGCTGAAGAAAAGAGCCGTCTTATAAAGTCATTAAAGTTTTACCTAGGATGTGTGTTTCTGAAGCAGATACTTCTGATATAAAGTTGGACATGTTAGCATGAAATAGTTGAGCCATCATCATGTGGTTTTGCCATTATTATTAGGCCACACACTTAAATACAGAGAAAAAGAAAAAAAGGAAACAAAACCTCACCAGTTTTGGCTTTTTTGTTTATAGATGCACAGAGAATGAAAATGTCCTAAAGAGAGATTTTTGAATTTTGTATTTTAAGAAAGGTTTATGACAGCTTATGGACTGCAAGACCAACTGTGTTAAGTTGTATGTAAATTATATATGGAACTGTTCCAAAGTACTTGATCTGTTTTGTATTAAAAGATTTCTTAAAGTTTAAAAAAAAAAAAAATTAAAAAGGGGAAAGGAAAACAAAACAAACAAAACCCCCCAACAGTTCAATTTTCACATATTGCAGATCACTCACAGCAATTCTAGGAGCCTGGAAGTATCATTGGTCTAGACACTTGAGTTGCTCAGTGGATTACAACATACTCAGAACTTAGAGATTCTCTTGTAGCAAATCCTCTTTCTTGATGCAAGGATGAGAGATTAGCCCATTAATTACAACCTTAAAAATAATGCTTTCCTGAATCTCTCCTCCTGCAAATATCTATAATTATATATTGCAGACTTTAGTCAGGTAAGTATTCTGAAAGCTCCTGAATGATGAAAGCTAAATGAGTGTCCCATGTAAGACCAAAATATGCAGTACAAAACAAGAATTTCTGTGGAGGAACCAGCTTTTTCAGCAAGCAGACACAAGAATTCATGAGTAAAAGATGTTGAGAAAAATAAAAGCAGTGAGCAAAATTTAATAGACCAGACTCTTTACTGCTTTTTGCCATATAAAAAATAGAAGCATATTTGGAAAAATCCACTGATTTGGCAGCACTTGGCATCTACTTTGCATTCCTGTCATACAGGTATAACTGATTAAACTGAGAGCAAGTGAACAGGCTCTAAAAGAAGTCAGTTTTTCATTTCACAGTGTATCTAGACAAGGTGCAAGAGGACTAACATTCCAGAAAGCAATGCTAACAGAATTCTAGACGTTTGAAAGATTAATTTTTAATTTTAATACCAGCTTGAAAGACTAGCATTAAATTTACTTAAAGATTTAATAGTACAAGATTTAATATAAAGATTTAATAGTCCAAGTAGGATTCAACTGCTTCATATATAAACTCATTCGGAACTGTTTTAGTTTCTTGAACTGAATTTATATTGTTGTGGAACTATTTACTTTTCAAAGTGGCTTCCAAAGTTATTATAAGCACCTCCCTGTTCAAAACTTCTACATTCAAACTTTTAGAGCCAATATCCTCACAAGAAGTTATACACAATTTTGTTTCACTCTGGCCAGGACACTTCTCTTCATTTACAGCTGCTGAGAAGGCACACTGGCGAGTAATTTCACTGGGAACACCTATAAGAAAGTAATTTGAAATCCCATATTTTGTGGGGTATGAATCATTTACATTTTAAAGGTTCCTTCTTTTTTCAGCCATGGCATCTTTAAGGACTACAGTTTCACCATAGATATAGTTTAACTCTATCTACCCGTAATCTTCCCCCACAAATAAAAAACTCCTACTGTAACTTATCATTTGTACTTGCTTCTCTTGAATTGTCTAATCTTCCATAAGAATAAATTTACAATTTGCAAATTGTCAATTCCTAATTTTAATTCCATTTCATTGGAGTGTTTGAAGAGTTAGGTGTGATTTAGGAGAAAAGTGTCTACACAAAGCTTGAATAATACCTAAACCTGCTGTTGTGACTAAAATTATGGAAGGTAATAAACTTGTTATATACAAAAGCATACATATACTGAAAAGAGTCATACACAAAAGCATTTACAAAAGTCACTCTCCTGTAGGCTTTTTTCCTGCTATCTTGTTTCCTAGACATGCATCCAAATTTCCCATAGACAAGGATGCTTCTACTGCTCCTAAATACTGTGACCATGGCTTTTCTGAGGCTGATCCAAAACAGGAATAGTAAAGCAGATTCTGCTTCTCTCTCACCACTGACAGAGATATGGAAAAATGGAACTGCTTATATGAGGAGAGGCTGACCAGCCAGTATGGCAAATCCCCTATATAAACTAATCAAATTCATATGGCACCTGCCCCAGGAGCTGATTTTGCTTCCTTTAGTCCTGCTACCAAAAACATTGTCATAAATTCCCAGCTAGAATTTTCATCTCAAATGAATAAAGTGAAGATGCTTTAGGACCATATTTTGCATGCTTGAATATATAAAAATACAGTGAAAGAGAAAATTGCAGTTATTTTCAGGTCCTCCCCATGCAGTCATACCTCTGAGGACATTTGAACCTGTTGTTTGCAATACTCTAAACAAGAAACTTAACTAAAACCTCAATTTGAACTGAATATCAAAGGATTTAATCAATCTTATATGGTTCAGCACAGCACAAAGTTTCAACATGAGTTTAAATCTGATGCCATCTGGTAAACTGCAAAAAGGAATTTCAAGATCAAGAAGCACATCTGACTTGAAAGATATAAAATGTTCCCCTTTCTATATACCCCTAAAATATCTATACCATAAATATCAGAGATGCACAAAAAGCTAATGCCAGCAAGAAAAGCTGAATAAGGTCTGAATTAATTAATTAATTAATTAAGCAAGCACTACACTGTCAGATCATTGTTTTGCCAGACCAGTCCTAACAATAGATGACCCTTGAAAATGGACAATTTTTCCTGGGGTTATATAAGGAAGATATCCTAAGAAGATGATCCTGTAGTTACCAGGAAGGAAGGAATGTATAGCTCATCTATTAGCTACCAAATTTTATGGAGTTAGCTGAGCATCATTTTCATTATGATCCTCTGTTAAATTCACACACAGTAATCCAGTCTTTCATACTAAGATATGCAAATAAACTGCAGAGATATTTGTCCTTGATCATGTCTCAAAGAAGCATCTCTGTTGCTCCAAAACAAATTAAAACAAGCTTTCTGACATTTTAGCTTTTAGGAGGGGCAATTTATATTTGCAATTATGATCAAAGACTCCATTTCCTTTCCCATGAAGAGCAGACAATTGCTCTCACGACTCAAGCTCATTAACACTTCCTCAGAACTCAGAGCCAGACTGTGGAACTGATGCACAGATAATAGTGCAGCTCAGCAGCAAAGTGCTCCTCTGAAGGGTGCACAGGTGCACACAGCTCATTGGTGTGACTTCCAAGCATCTCACACTCTATTCTGAATAAGAGAAGTGTCAATTTTCACATCTTCTTTGGACAGCGCTTGAGCAGACAGAGGTTATGTGTGAGTGCACTGATAAAAACTGGTGTAAGAGAAAAGCTGAGATGAGACCAAGCCCAACCAAACTGCACAAAATAACATCAGCAGGTGGGTACACTCCACCCTCTCACCAGGCAAGCACAACGGAAGTTTCCACTGATTTTAGGATTCTCAAGGCCAGGAAACAGGCAATTAATTTAACCCAAGGCAGTTTTGCCTTCAATGCTTCCTAACATCTCCTTAGAATATAAGCTCTGCCAATCAGTGTACTTGAAACACTGGACAAGAAGAAGTAAACAACACTCAAATAGCCAACAACTTAAGTGATCATAAAGAAATGCCTAAAAAGACATCTGATTTACAGCATCTGCTTCATCAAGCATCTCCTTTTTTAAAATTATTTTCATTCCTTTTTTCAATCTCTAATATTTCTCTTTTTAAGAGGCAATCAGTTACTGCCCAAAGGTTGTGCAGGCCTTGGCAGTTTTCCAGACAAGGCTGGATAAAGCCCTTAATAACCTGGTCTGACCTGAGAACTGATCCTGCTCTAAGCAGGAGAGTGGACAGCAAAATCTCTGGCAGTGCCTTCCAACGTGATGCATTCACATACAGAGCTTTAACAGAGGTTTTGTTTCAGCCTTTACTGAGAAAAAGTCATGAAATCAAATACTCATTACTGTTGTGCGGTTCAGACAGCTATTCATTGAATCAAGTTTATCATATAAAATAAAGTGTGATTAGGAAGAAGGCAGTGCTTTAATCACACTTTCAAAGAAATCATCATTCACTTACAGCACAAATGAAAATGTTTATCACTAAAGGAAAAGTGATAGCAGTGTTCAAAACAAGTTATCTATTTACTGAATGGAAGATATTAATAAAAAAGAAGTGTTAATCACTGAAAATGCCTTTTTAAAAATGAAATTTCATGGTGAAGAATCAAGGCTATTGCCACACAGGACTGCACACAAATGACAGCAGCATCTTAGGACTAAGATTGACAGCAGCCCACAGGAAAAGATAAATCCCCATAAAGAAGGCACCAGATCAAGCCAGGTTTTCCTAAAATCCTACAGTCAAATATCTAATTCTAGCCTTTAGAAAGCAGCAACAGTTTGCCATAAGCAGCCAAAAAAAAAGAGTAATATATATTAGGTGTAAATGAACCTAGCAGCATTTGAGATAGCATGACAAGGGCTAACAGATTTATGCTTGTGCTGCCTGTGCAACGAGCATGAGATGGCTTCAGCTCAGCTGTACAGAGCCATGTCACTATCCCAGCATGTCCCAGCAGGGAAAGAGGTCAAACTTTCTCAGGCTTGGAGCAGCACTTGAGATGAATACTTGGCTTCAAGTCTGGAGGTGTCTTATCTCTGAGCAGCGCAGGAAATGAGACAGCACAGCTGGTGTCTATTTGTACATGTTCCTGTAGCTATGTCCTTTGTGCTCTGGTGATTAGGAATATATTGCTCCTACAACACAGGGAAATCTGGGGTTTGGTTGTCATGCAGCAATTGTTGGCAATTGTTGTCATGCAGTAATTATTGGTAAATCTCAGGTACATTTTTAAAGTGGAAGGCAGTATCTATGACCAAGTACTTTGATCTCTACACACTAGAAAAATATTGAGTAAAACTCCTTTATGTGACTGCAAGCAAACAGCTTTGTGAGACTGTCTTCTACATGTTCAGGAAAAGTCTCTTACAACCTGTATCACCTGTGGTACTATGAAGAGAGGTGAAATATGCAGCTCTCCCCACACAAGGCAAGATAATTTCCTTGATTGTCTTGAGAGTTGTGTCCATCCACAGATTCACAGACTGACACATGAAATGTTTCCTCTTGACCCAAGTCACGTTTTGTCATGATCTATAAGGTCCCTGCTATGTCACTGAATAGCACAATCTAAATACTTTCCCTTCTTTACAGAGAAACTACTTTTTCATGGACACTATCAAAGCTACTTAAAAACTGTCAAACTTAAAACACTGTCAAAGCTACTAAAAATTTACCATTAAACATTTCAAAAGGGGTTCCTGAGATCTGGATGTAAAGCAGAAAAAAAACAGCAGATGAAAAGAAACTGACTCCAGAATACTAGGTGGAATCATCCTCTGGGAACATGTTCTGTTTAATGAAGATGACATAGTGAATTTCTATGCTCCTATTGTCAAGTCAAAAATAGGCAGTATGCTGATGTACTTCAGAATGTACTGACATGACAGCCAAAACACAACATACTATAACTAACAGCCATTACATCCCTCTGGAACATAATTACCAGGCATAATTTATAGCAAAACCCATAATCTGAGCCAGAACTTCAGTGTCAGAAGATGTAATGAGACAACCAGGACACTTCAATTCTTCTTAATATGCAGAACTTGAACCAAATACAATACTGAGGTGATAGCTCTCCATTCCTACCAGAAAAACAAACCCTGTCCTCTGCAGTTCTCTCCAACCTCTGGAGTGCTCTGCTTCCTTCTCTTTAGCCCCATTCCTGCACAATTCCCTTTATGTTCTTCATCAGCTCTCTCTGGCAGCAGTGACACCTTCCCAGCACATCCAGCCACCATTTCATGCCTGTACTCTGTAACTTATTCTGGGCACTTAACCAAAGCATTTAATTCCTTGAACTGCTATGAATCCAATTTCTTTATGTATTTAGAAATCAAACCTATGGGTCTGGTTTATCACTACTACAATTACATTCAACTGGCTTCATCCTCTTTCCCAGAGGAAAACATGCATTTGCTCTATTCTAATTCTATTCTAGTCAGCTACATGCACATTGCTTTTAAAGCTTTCACAACACTGACTAATTGTTAAGGAAAACAAACAGAGTGCAAAGAACATAAAGTGTAGAAGCAGCTAATTATAGCATTATATTTGACAAAATACGATGTGTTCATTTGTGAGGTGACCTTACAGATTTCCTCTGTGAGCTGCCCACAATGCCTTAGCATACAACCACGTAACAGGTGAGAAGAGACAAATAAAGATACCCTCTCAAAAAATCAGTGAGGCTGAGTCAGTACCAACTATTTACTATTTAGCAGAAAGCAAACAGCTGTTTTACACCTTTGTTTACACCTTTTAGAAAGCAAAGAGAAAACATTAGCAAAGGTGATACAGCCTAAGACAGCAAATGTAGCGTGGGTAGCGCAAAGTTGCTGGTCTAATTTATTATGTGCATGAAATCAGAATTAAAAGTTGGTACCTTTACATGGAACCACAGAATGGCTTGGGTTGGAAGGGACCTTTAAAGGTCATCTCATCCAAATCTCTCTGCAATGAGCAAGGACACCCTGAACATTTCTCAGAGCCCCATCCAACCTGACTCTTAACAGATCCAGAGCAGGGGTTCTTCTCTGGGCAATCTGTTCCAGTGTTTCACTGCCCCCATTGTAAAAACTTACTTCCTTATCCCTAGTCTAAAGCCATGCTCTTTTAGTTTAAAAGAGGGTAGATTTAGTTTAAATCCATTACTCTTCTGTATAAAACCCTTTTTTAGCTTGACACCATTACTGTGTCTTATCACAACAGACCCTATTAAAAAGTTTGTGCCAAAATTCCTTATGACCCTTCTCCATTTTAAGTACTGAAAATCCACCTTATAAGAGTCTCATATAAGAGCTTTCTCTTCTCTAGGCTGAGCAACCCCAGCTCTCTCAGCCTGCCTTCACTGGAGAGCTGTTCTATCCCCTGACCATTTCTCTGGACTTGCTCCAACAGGTCCATGTCCTTTCTGTGCTGTGGACCCCAGAGCTGGATGCAGAACCCAAGGTGGGCTCTCACAAGAGCAGAGCAGAGGGGCAGCATCCCTTCCTGACCTGCTGGCCGTGCTGCTGGTGATGTGGCTCAGGACTGGGTTGGCTTTCTGGGCTGTGAGTGTACATGCCCAGCCAGGCAGGGAGTCACTGACCACAATAACACTCTCTGGCTACAACCATCCCAACAACCTATCCACTAAAAATGCACGGTGATACAAGCCTAACAAAATGCATTCTTAACTCTATACCCCTGATCTGCTGCCTATTTTTATTCATAGTCCGCTATGTTTATTTTATTTGCTTTGCTTTGTTGTATTTTTGGGGTTTTTTAAAAGATCAGTTTTTGTTCCCTCGTTTGACATGCTTCACTGTAAGTAAGGAGCATCCACTTTTCACCTACAGCAGGGCTCCGGGGCTCTCCAGTTCAAGCAATCTGTCACAGGTTATTGCACTAAAGTCATGAGATGCCTGGCAAGAAAATAAAGGTCACACTTCACCATGAAAAATTTATATGAACCATACCTTGCACTGAATATGCACCCTAGAACTGTGACATGGCTTCCCTTCTTAGGGTGCAGTGTAATCATTACAGGGCACCCCTCTCAGTTTGCTTGTTTATAACTAACCCAAAAGCAGCTCAGAAAGGATAAATGCAGGGACTCCTCACTGACACCACCACAGATGGTCACCATTGCCTAAATTAAACCTGGTCCAGAGCAAAGTCCCTGGCCTACACTTGTGCACACTGTGAGGCTGTTTGAATAGTTTTTGGCATAAGGTTTCACCTGGGTCACTCTCAAACCATTCTAAGGCAAAGCAGGGGATCAGTCTCTGTGCATACTGCAAACTTCACCACTCCATTTTAAAGACTAAAAGATTTTTAATGGCAAAGATAGAAGCAGCTCCTCTGTGGATGGGCTCTGCTGCACAACACAGTTATAGCACAGTTAATTACAGCATAAGAGATAACCGTCTTAGACCTTTTTTATTTCTTTCACATAAAATATTTTGAACTTATCTTGTCAGCTGAAAGAATCCCAGTTCACAGACAACTGAAGGTTACTGAAGGATGGGGTGGAAAACTCAGACAAGGATGTTACTTATAGCCCTTTGCCTATTTGGGAGCTCTGAAGTGCCAGCTTACAGTAAATAAACTGAACGGTGAAGATGTGATGTTTCTCTAATCAGCCTGGCAGAGGTTTTTGCTTTAATCTTTATGTCATTCTGCAAGAAAAATTTGATAGCTTTGTGTTCATGCCATGTTTTTTTTCTATATACAGTAAATAATGAACTAAGTCAAATATCGAAAATTAAAAAGAAAAAATATTATAACTAATCCTGTGGGGTGGAAAAAAACCCCAAACAAACAGAAAGTTGCTACATAATTAAATATATTTTACCTGGGAAGGAAGGAAAGTGTAAATGAAGATCACACTTGTCACCTAAAGTCCTACAGATCCAATTTTTAAGTGTTTGACTTTGCAGCTTGCAATACACTCTTCTCATTCTTTAATTTCAAAAATAAACAAAAATCGTATTGACATGACTGACCAATTCTGTTGGGAAAAAAAAAAAACCCATTTGATAACAGTATTTTCTGACTGATAGTACTCCTTCAAATGGAAGAAAAATTCAGAAAAAAGTTTGATTTTAGGAAAATTCTGACTAAAAGTTAACAGTTTAGCTGAAAGGACTGTCGCAGACATTTTTTCACAGAAATCCTTTCTTTCAGATTTCTGTGTCTTCTGGAAGGCTGAGGCCTCAGAAGAGAACATAAACAATTATTATCAGCTGCTGGGGAATGCAACAGGGGCACCTATTTTGATTGGTGATTGGTTCATGTTCCCATGTTTATAATTAAGGGCCAATCACAAAGTGTAAGCTAGGGACTGAGTCCTTGGCCACAACTTTGTTATGGATTCTTTCTATCTTAGCCTAGCCTAGCAGGTCTGCAAACCTCTCTCTATATTCTATTATAGTCTTAATGTATTATATAGTCTTAATGTATGATATATGATATCTCAATAAATCTTATTGTATAGTCTTAATGTATTATATATGATATCTCAATAAATCAGCCTTCTGATTCAAGAAACAAGATTCACCGTCTCTCTCTCACCACCAGCGACCCACTCAGGTGTGGTAATAAAGGACTGAAAACAGACCTTTAAAAATACAAAATGAAAGAAGACACATGGTAAAAACAAATGGAATAGATGAAGAGAAGAAAGAGACCATGAAGATTGGCAACATGTGCAGAACGCAGATCCAAAAGCAAAGGCCAGAGAAACCTCAAGGGAATTTGAGAAAGAGAACTTCAGTCTGGACTCAAGGGAAGCTTTCAGAGCCTAAATACGTATTATTAAGGGACCACTGCCTACAGAAGTAGAAGCTATGAGAGTATCAGGGGAAAGTATAAAATATGTTTCCCCTGTTCTCACTTCTCCTTTGGTATCTGTTGCTGATGGAAACAGAAATTTTTGCTCTGCGAACCTTGGTGTGGCTCAACACTGTCACCCTTATGTTCATACAATCCCAATGTACACAGGCTAAAAACCAAAAAATGGAGTATTCTATACAGAATGGAAGACTATGTCCTATTCAGAGATAATAAACAAAGCAGCCAGACATTGTCTTAGCCAATTCTTCCGGGAATTAATTACTAATATCTTGAGAGTGATGAAAAACTACACAGAATTTTCGCTCCCACAAGCAAGCACAAGATAGATAAGTGAACAGGTTCCCTACCTTTAAAATGAAGACTATTGCTTGAAAAATAATCTTCATGCTTCCAACCTCAATGATTTTCTCAGTTACTCCATTTTTCCTCATCCTTATGTGTGTGTGCAGATACACATAGATAAAATAAAATATTTAAAATGTTTGTTTAAAGTTATTCTCAAAAGTTAGATAAAAGCCAATGAACACGTTTGGGATTTCTAGCAAGGTTACCTGATGCCCACTCTTGGTGGAGTAGGAGACCCGACAGCAAAGATTCAGGTGTTGCTGCACTTTTCCAGCTGACTACTGGGAGACTCTGAGAGTCTTTTAGATTGTCTCAGAAAAGGCTGGGCACTGTTCTGACAAGCAAATTCTGTCATCCTGTTTGTAACAGATGATAGAAAAATTTGCTATTCTCACCAAGCAATAGTCAAAATACTAACTTTTTTGTCACTCAGATTTTCTGTTGCTATTTCATTTTCAATCAATTTTTATGTATTTTTTACTAGAGGATCATTTAGTGACTAAGAGATAATGTGCTCAAAATATTCATCAAAGGGCTCTGCTCTGTTTTTAGTCACATTCTTGGCTGGAACAGCTGTTCCAAGCTCATGATAACTTCTACCTTCCTACCTTTAAACACATGAGCATTTTTTGCTTTGTAACACATCAGTTATATTCTCAACAGGAGAATTGACTTCCGTGGACTAGAAGTGACATTCTTTGGAGATGGACAGACTTCCTGCAAAAATGACATCTTTCCATTCAATTCACACAGGGAGCCCAAATGAATAATTTCAGCATCATGCTTAACTTTTTAATGACTAGAGGCAGAAGAGATTAATCTGAGCATCAGACAGTAAGAGTGACCAGACTGCAATGGGGAATTAAGTCAGTTACCAAATGGCTGCTGTACCAAAAGTTCCTCTTGTAATGCCTTCTGTTACAGGCTTACCTTGCAAGCTCTGTTTCATGTACAATACTTAATTTTTGCCTGTTTAATAAATTAGCAAACTTTATTACACTAACTTTGAATTCTAGTAAGTATTTCTACACCCTGGACAGATGACCATGTACATTTCTGAGTATGCATGAAGCTAAATATGGGAAACACACAGGTTCCTTCCCTGATCTGAAATGGACATATTTTAGCTCTAATGTCACAGTACGGGTAGGACAACCAGAACAAAATTTAATTCAAGGAACCTGTGACTAGTGGTGTGAATATGCTCATCTCTAACATTGTATATCTAGTTCACAATATCCTATATTGGTCTGTTCTTCATAGCTGTTACATTAAATGGCATTTTCTCACTGCTGTTGCAGAACAAAAAAGGCTCTGTTTCCTTCCAGAATAGCCACTGTACACAATTTTGACACTGGGTTTGCCTGAGCTAAACAACCAAGAGGAAGGACACCTGCAGGAGGAAGTGACTGCCAGAATGTCACGCAGAGAAATGACATTCAAAAGGCAACTTGTCAACAGCTCTAGATGGCAGACAAGCACGACACTTTAGGGCATCAACAGCACTGCCTATCTCCCCTGAAGGCATCACTGCCAGAACATTACCTAATTTTAAAACAAGGAAAATCACTTCAGATGCAGGACAAACTCCAAAAATCTCTGAATCTAATCCATAGCTTCCATGATTACCCAAATCTATGTAAAATTCAGACTTCTTTAGGGAGATGAAAAAAACAAGTGTGAATATTCTCACAATTCAATAATTACTTTTCTCATTTATTTTTTCAGTATTTAGAAACCAAAAAATTACCTAGTTTTTGGAAGTAGAAGAAAAGCTCTGCCTAGTTCCCAAATGCATGCCTTTCTCCCCAGTGTGTGTTTGTATTGTAGAACAGTAAATTAGACTAATAACTTGCTGTTCACCAAGAATCTACCAAGTTACAATATCACACTGATGCCAAGATGAACACAGTGGGCAAGGTACCTCAGCAGGCCTGACTCTTTTATGTATCACACTGGTATTGAAATTACAGAGAGGGGCTTAAGTAAGAAGACCACATGATAAAAGCAAAACATAAAATGTGTATGTTCAGCTGGAGAAAAAAAAAAATATTATATAGTACAAGTCTGGGTTTTTTAAAGGATATTGCTTATGAGAAAAACATTCTTTAGGAAAAATTTCCAATTGACCCATCGCTATTAATGTGCACATTTAAAATGCAATCATCAATCTTGCATGTATGGGAAACATCCACTTTCACCTTACAAATTTAACACTTACAGATACATATTTGTTAGTTGATTTATATTTTTTATAATTTTATAATATTTTTTTATTAATTTTTTTACTTGATATCAGTTTGTGTTTTGGGAGAGCTAGTAAGGACAACTAGGATAAAGCAACACTGCATCACTCCTGCTTGGTGGTTCCTATGCTCTTATGAAACGATCATCTGTGATTATCAGTCTGTTTATAATCTACTGAGGGTAGGATGTGATTTGCAATATTAAATGGGATCAGTGCAATCATGTAGCTCAATTCCCATGTGCCCCTTTGAAAATCTGCTCATTTTTGTACTTAAACTCCTCTTCCCCTACAGAACAGAGCATTGATTCCTCTTCTTCAGCGAGACGAATCCCTTCCCACGTGATTTCACATGTCAGTCTTTTCTAATCACTTCCAGCTGCCTCTGCTCAGCCAAGCACAGCGCTGGCATGAGACAGGGCTATGAGATCCCTTCCTTAGGAATCCCACTGGATAGGGAACAGATTACTTTGATGACTCTGAGATGCAGATAAGGACAAGATATTTCTGATATGTTAACCTCCAGTTGACAGAAATTATACCAAAAACATAAATGCTGGTGCTTTCCAAATGCTCTTTTCTTTGACTGATTTACTGCTGTCAAGAGGAAAGCCAGTGTTTTTTCCCAATGCTGAACAAGGTCAGGATTCAAATAAAAATGTGGGGAAAAAATAATCCCTTGGATTACATGGGAGCATGCAGAAACTGGTATTGTGTCTGTGGGTGCACACTCTCTGTTTCTGTGCACACAATTTCCTCATATACAATAATAATTTGATATTTCTGAAGGTTTTTGCTGGATATATACATGTAGAGTACATACAAATACATACATAGTTTGCATGTATATACATATGCACCTTGCATATATACACATATACATAAACACACAGAGAACACTTCCCTGACCTCAGTCAGGCAGCATTTGTGAATGCTACTTATTTTGATATTTACTACTTGCAAGTTACATTTGCATGCTCTATTGCAACATAAATTAATATATAAAATTAAATGTTGCCCATAATTCCCATTTCTGAGAATTAACAATAAAGCAGCTGTTTTCAGGATTGTATCCTACCAGTTTATTAAGAATGTTGCTGACTCTGCTTACTTCTATGATTTAACATCTAAGTTTTTATTTTTCTTCCATCTCCCAAAGGGTCAAATAACAGTATATTATGGAAAATGGGTTTGCTGTCTCTATGAAGACTGTATATTTATTTATTCTTTAGTTCTTTTTCACTAGCACACAAAACACACTATGAATGTATACATACTATGTATACACTGCCACATATTATGTAAAATGGTATATTACATATGTTGTATATATTTAATGTATGTGCATGTACATGAGTTTGTATAAAAAAAAATATATATTTTTTTTACATACATGTACACACAGCAGCAGTACACTGCATTTAATTTTTTGTCTTCATGGATTTTCCTCAGACAAGAAGAGAACCTCACTACAGTGTTTCCATAACTGTTTTTTAAATGCACAAGAAGTTTGGGCACAGGCAGACAAGGAATGAGAACACAGCAGGGAAACTTCATCTTGGATGAGCACAGGTTTTGGACATGAAGGGAAAAAGAGATCCTCCTCTGATGTAATGAATTCAGCTCCAAGAAAATTGTGGATTGATGCCAACTGATGATCTAGGACATTAACGTTGATACAAGGGAAAATGCTTTAGCTCTGATATTCTTTAACTGAAATAATTAATGAAATAGATATGAAATTTAACTACTACCAAAAATTAGGCTAAAATCACTAATTCAGTTTAAGACAGTTTTTCTACATTTATCTGTTTATATGGTAGCTTGTACTCCAACTTTAAATCTTATGTGTCCCAACTCCTTATTTCCCAAAAGCAAAAGAACAGTTGAACCTCCCAGCACAGCTATCATTTGAGAATTACATAAACTTAGATATTCAGCTTAGAAACTCCCAGCCTGGAAAGCAGAGACTTTATATAAAGCTACCAAAATCTGCTTGATCTAAAGATGTTGCAAACATGACTACTGAAGGCCATGCCATAATCGCCCATTTTAGGGAGCAATACCCAGGCACCATAGGTCTTGGTTATAACAGTATTGGCATGTGAATCTGCACAGCTAATCTGTACTGAAGCCAAGGAAGGGACAGAAAGTAGCTAATCCTCTATTTAAACCCATGAAGGGTTTGAGACAGTGTGCCTTTCAGAGGAAAGTTGGAAACTCAGTGCAAATTGCAGTGGCATTTTGTGCCTTCTTATGTAAGACCACAAGAGTGGAAAAAAAAATAAAAATCTGTAGTCTCCAGTTTTATGTAATAACTGCTGGTTAAAACACTTGCACACTTGATATGGGTGACCTAGATTCAATTCTGTTGTCTGTACAAGCAGACTCAAACCCACAGTAACAGAAACTCTCAAACCACAAAGCTGAGTGACTGTATGGGGTTACATAGCCTAGAGTTTATTGTCAAAAAAAACAATTCCAGGAGTCAGAGTCCAATCTCAACATGGCCCCACTGACACTCAGCTAAGAAAAAGTGCATAAGTTTGTCTCATTTTCCTGCTATTCATGTCAAATTCATATTTAAATCTTAAATGACCTGCCCAAGACCACACCTCCAGGCTACAGAAAGTTTTGCTTTTACTTAAGTGCTACTGCAGCAAGCTGTGGTACAATAAATGTGTTACAACTTTTCTTCAGCCTCTCATATTGATTGCCACATTAGAATAATATTAATGACGGAAATACTTACAACTTATATGTGTAAACACATGTAACAACACAGATAATACACATCTGACCTGTTCATCCTAAATATCAGTTGTTATATATTATGTTACATATCATACTTTCACCATAAACTGATCCATATAATACAGCAATGGTGTGGTAAATAAATTCTAAATAATTCAACACTGACAGCAAATAATTAAGAGATCCAAAGAACCAATTATATTCCCTTGCCCTGATAAGAATGCAGCAATTTCTTTGAAGAAACACAAATTTTCAAAATAGAAATACTAGCAGGCCAGTCATGTAAAAGCTTTACTAGGCATCTGATCTAGGTACAGAAGTTCACCTAAGTGTTTAAATCCTACCCATCCCAAAGTATAGTGCCCAAATCCAAATTCATATTCATGAAAACTCAGCAACCACAGAACTCCAGAAGAATCTGAATGTTTATGTAGTCTCTGGAGAGAGAGGCTTTTAAATCCCCCAAGAAAGACAAAGGTATAAACTGGAATTTGGTGTTCTCCAAACCTGAGCATGTGTTGTAAAGGGCAGGCCAGCCTGATTGACTATACCAGCAAGAAAGAAGATTGAGGGGAGAGAGGAAAAGCTGGGGTGGGCAAAGGAGAGAGGAAGAATTAAAAAAGTGAAGATTTCCTGCCAGCTGCAGATTTCCAGATTTCCTTACTCTGTGCCTTTAGACAACACACACACACACAAATTAACCATCCTACTGTAAATGGTTGAAAGCCAAGGTGTAACTTTCATGTTTCTCTTTGCCGATTTATGTCCGGAGATAGCTCAGGGATGCCACTTGTAAGTTTTCTGTTTCTGCTGTTTAGGTGGCCTGGAAAGGCCCAGGGATGGCCTTGAAGAGCTGACGCTTCAAAGGACGAGGAGAGACTTCTGATCTTGTCTCGGTCTTGGTGTTTATTAATTGTTTATCTAAAAGATTTTCTTTCAGCCCGACAGAGGTCTGCACAGCAAGTCAACCATGGGCACACTGCCCAAGCCCCTGGGCGGTCACTTATCTTTATACCCGAAGTTACGTGTACAATATTTATTATTTTTCCCCAATACCTTCTACCCTTATTAACCGGTGCACTTCTAGTAATAACCAATCCCCAAGTGCCACCATCACCACAGAAGATGGAGGCCAAGAAGAAGAAGAAGGACAGGACACGCCCCAATTCCTCCATCTTACTTCTTTAGACCCCCCTGTACCAAAATCCTAAACCCTGTGTTTTACACTTTAACTAACTTATCCCTTCACCATTCACCCAGTGAATTCCTCCCATCCTCATACAGGTGTCGTCTCCTGTGTAGGATCAAAGTCCAGCCACCAGACACTTCTGGCAACATTCCAGGATTCCCGAGCCCCCCAAGGGTGGTCTCGGCCTCTCTGCACCTCCATCCTGAGGTGCTGAGATCCCACACCACGGTACACATTTTATTTCTGAAGTATCTCTTCATTTGACAAGACAGTTGTGCTGCTTAGTATTTAGCCAGGATCCAAACTCTGTTCTGTCAATTAGGTTGTGGACTTTTTCTGCTTTTTTTCATTTAAAAAGAAGAAGTCAATTTTCTATCTCAGTCATTTGTTTTCCTTCAGCAGGAATTCTTTGTTTGCAGTAACACTTGGTAAATTATTATTAAGCACATTCACTAATGGATTGGAACAGTGGCGCAGAAGCAGAAGTGATTTTTAAGTGGGTGTAATTATGGTTAAGCAACTCCAAATTGGTTTCATCTTCATTGCATCCATGCGTAATGGAAAAGAGGTGCACCTTGTGCAAGCTAACATAAAACCTCAGAAAGGGCTGGTACACCCTGAAGCTATTTGCTTTTCTCCCTTTTCCAAGTGACATGCAGGTTTTGCACTTTGGTCTCTTTTCTGATGAGGGACAATTAGGATGAGTAACTCCCTGCTAGCAACAATTGCTCTCAAGGGTGGATTTACTGAAAGGGCAGCAGAGCAGAGTCCAGCTGTCCATGAGGTGTTATATTATGGTGTGGTCTCTATGTTTTGCATTCTTCTGGAACAGGAATAAGTCCCAGATATTTTCCTTTGATCCTAAAATATTAACTGTGGCTCCCCAGCTTTGAAAGCCAAGAGTATCACTAAATCAAAAGTTTTGTTTCATCCAGTGCCTCTTCTTGTTCATCAAAAGAAAGGAGAGAAAGTGACTGCTTGGGATAATCTTTCACTTGCAATAAATCTAAATCAAGAAAAAAAAAACAACTTTAAATTGAACTCTGGAACACCATTTTTTGTTAAAACACAGCTTCTTCTTCTGCATGTCACATTAAATATACTGTTACATTCGCCCTAAGAGATTTTACCACTCTTTATGTAACTACCTGCCAGTTCACTAGATATTTCATCAAACATACTGACAACGAAAAAAATTTTCAAGAATGCCTTAACAAAACCTTCAAAGATTTGTGTTATGATCTGCTATACAACTATAAAGGCTACAACACACGATTATAAGTGCTGTGGGGAATCAAAAACAAAATACGCAGTCACATTGAATTTAATGTCGTAATAGTCTTTCAAAAATGTCAATATTCTCTGGGTAGGAACTTAAATTACTTAAAATTCTTTCATGTCCCAAACTCTCAAATGGCATGAAACAAAAGCTCTTTCCTTTATGTGAATAACTCCAATGAGTAAAGCAGTGTTTCAGCAGTCAGGCTGAATAAAGTTTAGGAAATTTCAGATTATATTTGCATTGCAATTCTTTTTAAGAAAAATCCATCTGGTTAAAAGTAGTTTTTGAAACACAAAGACAAAATAATGGCTTGTTTTGAAAAAAACCCAAAATAACAGCAACAACAAAAAATTGAGGAAAAAAGGACCAACATTTCTTTTAGCATTTTCACCACAATGGCACTTATAAATCCTCTTCAAAAAGAACAGATTAGGCTATTCAGAGAATCTAATGCCACCTGTAATGATCTACACCAGTGAAAATCTGGCCCTTTGCTATTGCACCTGAACTTCAAGATAACTATTCTACTACGAAACATCTGCTTCTGTGTTTATTTGCTGTCAAGAGGGAGGTTTGAATATGCTAATTTGTACTAAAGAAGGGCTTATCAGCTATTTATATCAGATTTGTACTGAAGTTTCATTGCATTATGTGATAAAAGATGACACCTCTAAGTTGTTATCTTATTTAACATGATAGTTACATTTTGACAAAAATTAAGCAATTAATTTTATCCTCAATTCACAAATTTAACACAGAATTTTCCCTCTTTCCTCTGCTCCTTCATACATGCCTATCACATCTTCCTCAATAAGCACAAAATCTATTAAAGTATACTTACAGTAACATAATTTATTTCTACAAACTCATTGCTACAAGTATTTCAGACTATTTTACTTGATAATTGTAATTTTTTCATCTTCTGTATAAAAGATATTGTTTGAAGAGAGAACACATCTGGTGCTAGAGTGAAATGTTTGCCTTCCTCAACTCAGTACCTGTACACTGAAAAAGATCCTAATACTAAATAAATTTAACCCAAAACTCTGTGTTGCCACATTAGAACCTTAGTTTTCTATTCAGTATCCTGTATTTATGAGTAACATGTATTTCTTTATAAAGTAATTTCAACTTCAAACATTTTCATTTCAGAATATTTTCTTTCTTGACTTTAAAAAAAAAATTCACCTCAGAATTATGAGGTCAAAATGAATAGCTATGCCTGCTGGCCACTAAAAATAAAATTAACTTTTCCTTTCAGAAATGTATCTAGAATACCTGCTGGTATCTAGAATACCTACAGGCAATGCAGTAGTTCTGCAGGTTGGTATTGCTGTAGCTGTTTCTGGCTGGGGTGGCACTCTCCCTAAACTGTGTTCATACATAATTGCAATGAAGATTTTGATTTGATCTTTCTTTTTAAATCGCTGAGGAATCTTCTCTTAGAATGGGGTCCTAATCTGTTTTCAGTGTTATCATGCTCATTGTCAGATACAGAATTAAATAACCTCATTAGTACTTCATACACTGAATAGTGGAAAAGATACTGATCAGCTTCTGTCTGGTATTTTCCCCTTTCCTCAGTCTTGAAGATCCCAACTCACAGCCGTGGCAGTTCCTGTCCTGAGAGACAAAACAAGTTTTTCTTGGCCAGACCAAATATTCCTAGAGCTGGGAGTGGTAAGGAAAAAAGAGGAAGAGGGGACTACCTAAGTGCAACTGCAACAGCTTTAGACATCATGCTGAAGTTCAGCAAACACTTTACTCGACACAAGAAAACATATATCATTCTCTACCACAACCTTCTTAAGTCTTTAAAAAGAGCTGTTAATTTAATTTAATTTCACCTATTTATAACAACTTTATGCTAATGATAACAGTTGAGGGGTTTGATATTTGCCTGATGCAATTTCAAGTTTCTTTTTCTCTTTCAATCAAGACTGATTTATTTATCAAACTATTTGATTACTTAAAACCAATATTTCAACAACTGTCATCTACAAAATCATTCTGTAAATAAAGTAGCTCTTACAACATCCAAGGAAATTATTAATGGAGCTATTTTTTACAACTGGAACTGTTACTTCTCTGCAAGAGGTAGGTGTCTACAGAAATATTCAGTCAGGTTTTTTTCTCTGTTTTTGAGTTGTATTCCTTCAAAAAACAGAAAATTAAAAAGATATTAATATTATCTCACATAACTCTTCCACTTAATCTTCTGGATTGGGGTGCATTCTTAGTGTTTGTGGGGTTGGTTTTGTTTTGGGATTTTTTTTTTGTGACTGTGAAAAGCAATTGCAAAAATCTATGGAGCCTCGACCAAAAAGATAGATTTATTAACATATTTTTAGTGGAACAAGTTTACCAAATGTTTACTAATTAAATAAACTCATCAAAAAGTGGGAAACCTTTCTCCTTCCCTGGCTCTTAGAATGAATCATTGCATGCTTGACAACGTGATTTTTAGTGAAACCAATGACACCATATTTCAGCATCTTTCCTTTTTTTGATCTTGTGTTCAAAGGGGGAAGTATCCAAGCCTGGCTCCAGCCAGCTAAACCCCACCAGATCTGGGCTCTGCCTGTTCTTGGGTGCACAAGTTTGTACAGTCTGTAGGAAACATCTCCCTCTCACCGTGCACTGTCCAACAGGGTCTTTATCTCCAGGACAGAAGCAACACTTATCAGACAGCTGACACCAAGCCACTGCACTCAGACCAAGCCTCCTGCTACTGCTTTAAAGGAAGGTTTTTATTGGTTTGGTTGAGGGCTTATTTTTTTCCTGTCTTTTTTGGGGCTAGGGATAGGGTTTTTCTTTTTGTTTTTGTTGCTTAATAAAAAAAAAAAAAAAAATCCACTGATTAAAAAATTATCTTTTTTTTTTTCAGATTTTCAAATGCTGACAGAAATGTATTCAACAAGCGATGCATGATTCTGAGGAAGCCTCGAAACCACCCCAGCAGCCTGTCAGGCTCAGTGTGAAAACTGAGCAAAAAGCACATAACTATTTCCTTAACTCAGCTTGTATTACCATTATTGCTGGTAACCATTTTGTTGTTTGCCATTAACTTTTACAGCAATGTATGGATATTTAATAGAAAATGAAAATTTATCTTAATTCCAACAACATCGGAATAAAGATATTTATGAGAGAAAATAGCAACATTGCTGGAATTACTCACAACTGCCTCATCACAAAGAACTCTGCGACAACTGTAAAATATCCTCTCATCCTATCTAAGATACTGGACTGGCCCCTATCACACATTTCCTTCAATAATTTATTGGGTTTAGATTAAATCGGATGACCAGTACAGAAACATGATAATCATGGAATCATAGAATATTACCTAAGAGATCCATGATCTCATTTGCCACAAGTTTATGGAGAAAAGTCATATCATCAACATTCTGAGATGTTTTACTTCTCTTTGGGATTAGGCAATAAGTAGTTCCTCTTCAACCTAAAACATCTCAACAAATACAAATCCTGTCAAATATATAACTTTTTTTCTGGGAATAGACTGTGCAATAAGTATTAATTGTAACAAAAAAATTACAGAAGCATGTTCCTTAATAAAACAGCAGATTATGGCACAAACTATCTTGGATAAAAAATATGTAAGTAAAAAGTCAATATAATGTATTACTGGGATTACAATTCATTAAATATTCCTTATTTCAGTACCTTGAGTACTGTTGTTTCCCAAGCATAAAATATTGTAGTCATCCAGCTACAATTCTACTTTGATGTCAAGCACCTCACTTTCTTGATCTATTATGCAAGTGTTAATAATTATTTACTTGATAAATGCTTCAAATTTAAAATCATACTACCTATTTTATTAATTTAATAGAAAAAACGTCTATCTCCATTTTTATAGTTTAGATTGAGAGAAATCAAGGAAAGGAAAATATGGCAGCATAGCACCTTGGCTGTTTTCTTGCCAAGAAAAATATCTCTGTGCAATATAAATCACTTTACTCAGTTGTTATAGCCAAAAGCAGGTAATGTAACTCAATAATAAATCATTCCATGGCTGATCATTTAAATCCACTTATTTATACATGTCCATATCATGTTATTAAATGTCAAGTCAGATATACTACACATACACATAGTCAAAATTTATCTCCTAAAAATAATTATAACCCAGTGAGAAATGTTTTTGTGGTAATCCACCACCTAATTACCTACATGTAATTAAAGAAAAAAAAAAAAAAAAAACAGGGGAACATCTAGTAGTTTTAAGGAATATAAAACTACATTTTTGTGCTCACTTATACTGTTTTTTTCATGTTTGCAAATACAAAATATATAGTCAAATGAAATTTGGGATTTCAATATATCCCAATCAAACACTACTTTACTTCCCTTCTAATCACATCATGGAAAGGCTGCCAGGCATTGCAGAAGGACTTAGTAAAATAGAGAATGCAAAGTAAAAGGAAGTTTACAGCATATGCAAGGACAAATCTGTTCTTTTCATATCAAATGAAAACTGCATCACCCAAAACTGGGAGCTTAAATATCAAAACCATTCCAAAGGGGAAGGGCAGTGCTTACAAGGTGCAAGTCAAGATAAGCAAATCACTGATTTCCAAATCTGTTCCAGAATATCCCTGAAGATGGTGCAGAATAAAATAAATGAACATTACCAGGCTTCAAATCAATTTTAAAACATCCAGAAAATAAAGCTGAAAATTAGTAAGGGCATCTAAATTATTAACCTTTCCCTACCAGTGTTTAGCTTAAAGGAACAAAACCAAAACCTTGATGCCAAAGCTGTTATAAAGCCGCAGATAACACAATTGGAGACATTAAAGGCAAGGAAGACCAGCACCTGAAAACTCCTGACAGCATTCTGGGTTCCAAAACAAGGAGCTATCAGACAATAGCTCAGAAACTGGTGGTTATTAATAATAAATTTTCAGTGGTTGTAAAGACTCCAAAAGACAGAGCCTGTGATAGGGTTGGGATTGGTCAAACAGGAGCTGAGTAACCCCATGTACACAACAGACACAAAATGATCCACAGAACAGTCAGACCCCACTCCACAGGCAAAACAAATGGTTGTCCTTGGCAGGAGGCTGCCAGGAGCTGCCATGTGGACGTGGAGCCCCTGCCAGTAACCTTGGGCCACAACCTGGGCAAGTCAGGGCTACAAGTGGTGCCCCTCTCCCCCTCCACACTGGCAGCAGCTCCCCTGGCATGCAGCACATGGTGCTCTCGCTGCCCCCTTCTCTTCGGCCTTACTTTCCTAGCATGGAAAAAATCATTTGCATCCATACTACAAAGCTGTCTGTAGCTTATTCTAGAGGAAAAAGAAAAGGGGGAAGGGGGAGGAAAGGGGAAAAGCAAAGGGGGAAAAGCAAAGGGGGAAAAGCAAAGGGGGAAAAGCAAAGGGGGAAGAGCAAAGGGGGAAGAGCAAAGGGGGAAGAGCAAAGGGGGAAGAGCAAAGGGGGAAGAGCAAAGGGGGAAGAGCAAAGGGGGAAGAGCAAAGGGGGAAGAGCAAAGGGGGAAGAGCAAAGGGGGAAGAGCAAAGGGGGAAAAGCAAAGGGGGAAAAGAAAAGGGGGAAAAGAAAAGGGGGAAAAGAAAAGGGGGAAAAGAAAAGGGGGAAAAGAAAAGGGGGAAAAGAAAAGGGGGAAAAGAAAAGGGGAAAAGGGGAAGAAGGGGAAAAGAGTGCTGCGCAGACTAATTTACACTTTATCAAAATAGCAGAAATAAAGGGTCACCTCATGAAATACAGAACACAGCCTCGCCCTGGTACTCAGAAAATTTCAAAAAGATAAGGTAGCTAATACACTAGCAGAGGACAGTATTGAGCTTTAAAGAAGATCTTTACATGCACAAAATATTAATTTTTTTTTTCTGTTCATTACAAAAACAATGTCCACAGTGAGATATAAATTCTTCTAGCACAGCCTCAAGCTCTTCACTAGCACATGTGATCTAGAAAATTCATCTGTCCCTGATGCACAGGGAATTCTGCAATCATCCTCTCAGATGAAATAAATAAATACAAATTTCTTAGACCCTATTCTGAAATACCTGATAGTAGCCAAGATGAGAGATGAGTCACAAGCAGGGATATTTTGTTTGATTTTTTTACTCCCTAATTCGACACAGAAATCGCATAATCTTTTTCATTTCTGTTGCTTCTTATTCCAGATGCTCTCCCACTTTACTGCTTCTGTTACCCACCATTTACATAGCCTCTCTCCCATCTCAGCACACTCCAGGCTCTTTCATACTTCATCGATTAGGCCAGATTTGGTTGCACACTGAAGGAGTTAGAGACCAAAGGCCAGGGGTGCACAAATTAATTTTCAGTCCAAGATGTATATGGCATATCCACCTGCCTATCATCCCTACCAAAGCTGATAAGTGTCTCTAGGAGATAATTAGGTTTCTCAAACTCTAATTATACTCAGAAATTGTTAAGATGATAAATGAAATAAAGGAGGTTCTCAGCAGAACTAAGAGGATGTATTGGGTTAGTATGGCAAGGTCTTGGAGGAAGGTGGGGGCTATGGGAGTGGCTTCTCCAAGAAGATACCAGAAGCTTTCCCCATGTCTGATAGAACCAATTCCTGCCAGTTCCAAGATGGCCAAGGCTGAGCCCATCAGCAACAGGAGTATGGTATCAGACAGAGCCTCTGGGATAACATATTTAAGAACAGAAAAAATTACTGTGCCAAAGCCACTGCAGCCAGAGAAAGAAATGAGAATATGTGGGACCCATGTGGGAGCGGTCTGGGGAGGACTTCTCCTGTGTGAGTGACCCCATGCTGGAGCAGGAGAAGGGCGAGAGATGAGGAGAATGCAGAGAATGAGACAATATGTGATGGACCAAGCACAACTCCCATTCTGCATCCCTCTCTGTCATTAGGCAGAAGAGGTTCTGGAGTAAAGTTGAGCCTAGGAAGAAGGGAGGTGTGGGATAAAGGGCATTTTTAAGATTTGGGTTTCATTCTCATTACCCTACTCTGATTGGCTGCTAAAAATAAGACAGAGTTGGTTCAAAGTACACTGCTTTTGCTAGGAACCGAGGTTCCTTCACTGCATCTCCCCAGGAATGGTAAAGTCTCAGATACAGACATCATATGCACAAGTTCAAAGCAAAATTTCTGTCATCAAAATAGTCTAGAAATAGGATTTTGTCACTTTAAATATCAAAGAATTGAGTTTTATTGCTCATTTGGCCTTGAGTGTCCTCCTATTTTTTAAATTGAAACACTGTACATTGTAGTATGTATGCAACAGAAGATTAAGCATATCAGTGCTCCTTTCATGGGGTTTGAGTCATTATAAATGCATAAAAATGAAAAATATTTTAGGGAGAATACTGTTCCCTCCATTATGCACATGTATACATAAGCATAACCAATCTGTATCTGTGCAGCTTTTTCTATGTCAATCCCAAAAATCAATCCCAGGTGGCATTAGTTATTTAAATGCCATTGACAGCTCCATGAGAAATTCACAATTGTGCTCACAGTGAAGGTAGGCTCCGTGTGAGTCAGATAATGCCTGAATTTTGAGACAGTTGCTATTTGACAAACCTTTTTAATTAGGGACTACTACGTCAGACAGGGAGCTTCTCCTGCAACACTTTGCCTCCAGAAAAAATAAGGCAGATTATTTTCTACTATGAAAGGACAAATCTGGTGACAAATTTATAACCTGACCTTAGGGAAACAGACAAACAGAAGTAAAATAACACTGAAGCTTTCTTCAACCACGCAAGGTTCCCATCTACAATTTCATAATGCAAAGAACTTTTACACTTATGTCCTTCAAGCCTGTAGCAAAGCATACATTACTTTTTTCACCATTATATTAAATTTATGTATTAAGGTTATCTACAACAACTCAGGAAAGCAGCCTAGAATTACTGAATACATCTGGATGGATTTTATGGACATCAGCAACTACAGTTGCAGGTAAAACAATAAATTGAAGCTCCGATTGCAAGCCTCTGCTCTTCACACATCTTCCAAAGCAACACACAATATTTCAGCTATTTGGTCTCTCTAAACTCAATGATTTATAGGAGAATGCATTTTATCCAGCAATGGTGAGATACTGTTGTTAGCTCTAAGCAAGGAAAAAGACACAGTACTTACTGTGTTCTGAGTTGGAGACAAAGGATAGGCACTATCCCAGAGCCCTAGGCAGGCTCAAAAAAGTTTTATTTCCATACCTAAGACCCATACATTTGAATAGTACAAAGAAAAATTCTCCCAAGTGACCTCTTTGATGCTTCCAAATATCAAAACTCAAGATTGGTGTGAAATGTAGATGGAATAAAATAGAGATGGGATATGGAGATGAACCAGGTATCACATCATCACTTCTACAAGCTTCAAGAAGCCACAATAATACAGGAACTGGGAAGTAGAGGGAAGAAGCATTGACCTTGTTCAGACACCCAAAGCTGTCAGCAATGCTGTCTAAGCTCAGCTGCCTGCTGTCACAGTAGAAACCTGCAGAAACTGATAATGGAAGCCAAATCCCTGTCTTGATTTCAATATCACAGATCATATGAAGAGATGCTGCCAGGGGAAAAGGCCCTGATGTGGAACTTCAAGACATCTTTGATTTCCTTTACTCCTTCCTTAATCCAAACTAAAATGGCTTTTATACTTCTGTCTGTGACTTATTCCCATATTGATAAATTATAATTTTGACTGAAACACCTGGAACAGCAGTAAGAACAGTTGGGGAATTTACCCATCTGCTACAGATTAATAACCATAAATAGGATAGTGCAAAACCAACTACATTTAAGTTCATACTACTTCTTAGCTAAGATTGTACAAAATTCTGTGTAAAAGCTGGCAATAACCAGTCCTCCCTATATGCAACCTAGAAGAGCAAGACAATTTGACTCACAGAAACAGAGCACAGAAAAATCCAGGTATGTTCATGAAGAGGAAAAAAACAGATTTAAAGAAACTGGGACAAATCATAGAACACTATTTTTAAGGTTTTTTCAACACTTGCCACATTTGAAGTGAGAATGAAGCAAAAAACGAAACATCCCAAAATAAGCTTACATTGAAAACTTCATGTGAAGACTACTTTTCTGAGAGATATGCTATATTCATATTTTTCTAGATGCTTCATGTACACAGCAGATAGGATGTGGTCAATGACTAAAGCAAGGGAAGCAAACACAGAAAGACCCCCAGGATTTCTGAAATTTCCATGAACCACACTGATGCCCTGAACACAATGACAGCTGATAGTCCACCTGTCAGAACTTCAGCTGCATGGAAAATATACAAAATTAATTTAGGTGGTCTCAGTCCTCTCTAAATGCAAGTCTTGCTTCATATTCACAATTATATAATCATTAGTGGAGCTGTATTGGCATAAGGCTAAGTTTAAATGAAGATTAGTCACTCTGACTATGCTGAAGCATCTGTCAAGGATATAATTTCATAGTTTTTCTTGGACCAAAGCCATACTTGCCACATTGGCTAACAAGATGGCTGAATTTAAAGATCATATTTCCTTGCAATTCAGTTGCAATAAAAGAGATTATTTTTATAAATTCACTGGTAAAGCAAGGTATAAATTGTTCTGGTCCCATCCCACCACACATCATAATTATCACAAAAGAAGAGATGTTTTGCAAAGGTTGTTTGATAATCCAAGGTAAAACTACATTCCTAGAGCCAGGAACATGGTCAAAGGCACAGGCAGTTGATATGGTTTAGGAATCTCCTCAGCAAACAAAAGAAATGAGAAAATTATCCACTACCACATTGAACTTTCCTAGAGTTTAGACACATTGGCAGAACAGCAAGCAGAGACTAAACTAAAACTACACCTGACCAGTCCCTATGATACTTAGTTTAGCCCCATTCATATATTCAAGCAAAAACAAGCTCTTGTATGACAGAATATTCCTGTGAAGAGCCAGTGGTTTTAATCAAAAGAAGCAAAAAATTAATACATCCATAAAAGCTTTGAAAATCGCTAGCATGAAACCAAGATCTGACAGTATGCAACAGTAGGTACAAGGAATGTGATAAAACAGACTGAATATATCCTGTGCTGGAATACAGTGCAGTGACAGACATAGCACAGACACAGCAGAGGAAGAGTTATTTCGAGAACTTTCCTCTGAGCCTTGGGTTTGCAGCTGAACTGGAAGTTAAAGATCCTTACCTAGATACATAACTTGGCAACCAAAACCAGTAGTACAACACACAGAAGTAAGTTTTTAAAGTGGGTAAGTGATTATCAAAAGCTCAGTTTATACATTAACATAAATGAAATTAGACAAATGAGAACAGATGTTGTCTTGGGGCAACTATTTACCACTGCTAAAGCATAAAAGTGCAATAAATGTAGCTATTAGCACAGGAATGCTTTCATCCAGCTGAAATTTCAACATCAGCTAAATTACAGGAGAAAGTAATAAACCTGAAGGTACCTTTTCCTTCTCCACATTAGAAAAACAACATACAAAGTGGAAGCAGAACACCAGAGAAAGAAACCTTTTCCTCCACAGCCACATAGAAAGAAGCAGTGCCAAGTACAAAGCTTATATTTCACTCTACATGTGAACTTAAAAAAAAAAAGAAGGGTTCAGATCTAGTGATCTGATTACAGACCCATTCTGAAAGTGATTCATTTTATTTGACCTTAACATCTGGAGTGTAAATTTCCTTTTTCTACAGCTAGTTTTGTCCTATTTTGTCAGAAAAAAAGGCAACAACAAGACTTTGCAACCTATGGAAGAGGTAATATTAAGAAATGGGGGGTTTTTCCAAGTAATTCTTGATTTGCTGATTCAATGAAAACCCCTTCTGTTTTCCAAGTTGTTTTAATTAAATTTAATTTAATTTATATGGTATTAGGATGAGTGCTATACATGGTGTTGAAAATGGTCAGTGGTCAGCTGCAGAAACCTTGAGTTCCATTTCTCATCTTGAGGCTAGACTAAATCTTAAACAAAGAGATTTAAATAAGAAACTCTTTCTTTGACTGTGTGATGATTAGTAGGTAAAAGAATGGAACTAGATGAGGAGTGCCTACTATTAATGAGGGGAAAAACAAAACAACAAACCCAAACAACAGTGTCACCAATCAAAATTTGGTGGCACAAGAATCTTCAGAACAGTAACAGGGAAAGTGGTTTGCTCATGAATCTGACAATCTTTACTCTACAGGTGATGGCACTTTTCTGCACTTTGCTCAGCCATGTGCCAGAGAAGATTTAAACTGAGAAATCATCTTCAATTACACTGTTCACATGCAGGAGAAATCACTTTTTTGAATTAGTTTAATGCAGCATTTAACACAAACCACAGTCTTACCCAACCTAAGATAACCTATATTACATAAACTGCATCTATTTTTATCTTGATTTCCATGGCATTTCTGATAATAGTTCCTCATGTCATACAACTGATAAGTAGCATGTTATCACCAATTCTCAGTACTTTGTTGCAATAACCAGCTGTGCTCAATCCTTCACCTCTTTCGATTGCCTAAAATTGACTATGTTCACTTTGCAATGAGAATTGCTTACCCCAAGAGCTCTGTGCTATTTATGTTCAATGGATACTCCCAGAATCTTACAGAAGCTGATCTTAAACTCTTCCTCACGAAAGCAGACAGAAATACCTTTTTGTCTATTTCTGGAGGTCTTCTCTTTGTTTACATATAAAGTAATTGTTAAAGCTTCTTGGGAGCCTTCCAAAATATAAGTCTATTTTTGAAGCACAGTAACAAAAACATATGTTTTGTGCAAAACAAGAATAAATTACCAAAGACTTCTTGGCCTTTCAGTCCATCACTATGGCATTACAGCACACCAGAATTCTGGCTAATCCAGGATTCATATGCCCACTACTTTCTATCCCAGGGAGTGTGCTAGAATCCATGTCTACAGCACAGTAATTTTTAACTAATCTAAACTCCTCTTTTTGACCATTTTTTCCCTTTTCCAGCAAGCTATTTATTGTACAGCATCTCTTCATGTAGAAGAATTATAGTATCCAACAATGGGAATAAACAAACAACAGTCACTTTAGATAAAAACACAGGATGAAATTCTAAAATAAACCTTTCAGAAAATCTACAGACATCTTGGCTCTACAAAATAGAGGTAGTAATCTCCCAAAGACAGATGCCTAATAATTTCTGATGATTTACATTCCTAGTTGGGTCAGAGCAGGATGTATGGAAACAAGCAAAAATATTCTCTCTACTGAGCATGAGGCATCGGGCATCAAATATTCTGTATGCTGATATACAAGCAGATGGAGACTTTCTGGAGTTTAATAATTCCTATTTTAAAAGCTGTTGTCATCATTTATATTTCAGCATCATTTAAAAACCACATCTAGGATTGTGCTGAGCAAAAGGGAAAGCAAACAGAGCTGGCAGACCAGTCAATGACTGGAAAGAGAAAATGAAAAACATTGCCCAAGGATGGTCAGTTTTAGAATCAAGAGTTCCAAAAACACAGTTCAAGTTCTACCTACAGCTAATGTTATGAGTTCCTAAGGCTGCAGACACCCACTTGGATGAAAAAGATGGCTTGCTTTAATTCAATGATTTAAAGTTGAATTCCATTCTCAAATACACTGGTAAACATGAGGAAAATTCTACTGTGTCAGTGCAGCTACTTCAGATTCCTACTGATTAAATGAGAGCAATGATGGGCTGAAATCTGCTGTCTGACTTTAATAGCTCAGAGAGTCACACAGAAATGTTATGCACCTTTTCTAGGATAATTCTAATACCTCTCTTCTTGCTTAAAGAAAAAATATCTGATAACATAAGAGGGAAACTTTCTGGGGGGCACAGATTTGGGGTACCTTGTCATACCTGCTGACCAACTTCTCATTGTCTGCTGCTCATAAGTATTCAGGGTGGTCTTACCTTTTACAAGCGAAAGATGGTGAACAGTTGCCAAAGCAATTTGCAAATCTAATCCTGGGACCATATTTGGTGGGAAATATGCCTTTAGCTTGTGTCCTTCCTCCAGCTAAGCTGCAGCAAAAATTGGTGCTTGGCTGTGCCCTGGTGTGTGGAGGGATAGAATGCAAGAAAATAAAGATAGTGCAGAAGGCAGTCTCACACCTGAGGAGCTGCAGCTGTGCTGATCACCAAAGATCAGGAACAGGCCTGCCCTTAACAGGCACAGCTGTGTCCAACAAGAAGAAGAGTGCTACAAAAGAGTGGCTTAGCTGGGTGAGGAGAGAGCTGGAGTTTGTTGTCTGTACTGTGAGCAAGAAGGAGTCAGTGCTGTGAGGATCTGTCCATGAGAAATCACTGAGAAAGTATGGGAGCTTTGCAATAAGATGAAAACACTGGTGCAGGAAAGACACCCAACTTTTGAGCCTAACCAGACATTTCATTCCTGCTCTGAGTCAGCAGCTTCAGCCAAGTGGAGCTGGACTGGTCACAGACCTTTAGGGAAAGGACCATGGATGTCACTGCCACTGGCTGTAACGCACAACCCAGCCCCCAAGACTGATTCTAATCTGTGATTTAAATCTCAAATTAAAGACATACTCTCTATCCACACAGAAATAGCAACTTCTATTCAAACTATTCCTACAGACCAGTAATACATCAATGCTTCCTTCTTCACTGTAGACAACTATTAAATCTTCACTAAACATCAAGGTATTTGGGTTTAAATAAGAATTGGGGGTTTTTTTGTTTGTTTGTTTTTTCCCTTTCCTAAAAATGAGCCAGAAAATCTCTTTGGCTTGTCAAGATAATTTTGTGTTTACCACATTAAAACTGTCTCTTTCACAACATTGGTTTAACATAATTTTTTCCCCCACCATGCTATGTCATCATCTATTAGAGATAATGAAAGAACAAATGCAAATAAGCAGTCATTTAAAATAGTAACAGGCAGTAACACCTCTGTCAGGCAACCTTGGCATATCTGTCAGAATTTTAATCATACATTATAATAGGAAAGTAAGTATTGTTATGAGTAGTGATAAACACAACTCACACTACTTTTAATATTGAAGGCCAAACTCTTTGATATGGTAAACCAACCCAATCTCATAGCAAAGATGCAATGTGATGTGTTGATATGCTAAGTTTGGCAATTCCTATATGAAATAAAGTTGAAGATGAATACATCTTTATTAAATGTGACAAATACAATGGTGCCAAGTAACTCAGTGCTGAAGAACAAGACATTATCATAAAGTTTAGATGGGCAACTGCATTAACTTTCAAGTAAATTTGACTCACAGTGGCAATAGCTTTATCATCTCTGAGAAGCTGAGGTGGTTTCTTATGGCTATCAGAAATATAAACTGCCATAATAGGCACAGTCTATGCCTGGACTAGGAGACTGTCAAAAAAGATTTGCATTAGTATATGTAAACATTAAACCACAAACAGCACTGTAAAGGGCATATTTCTGTAGTTCTTTGCACTTGCTAGCTGTCTTCCAAAATATTCCTGCATATAGTGTTTACAATAGGATTATATCATTCAAGCAACCAGCTACACACATGGGACAGGATGCCTGAACCTCTGAACCCTGCCTCTACTCCAGAACCAGCATTCTAATTAGGCTACAAAGAAGGAATTTAGAAACACTCCACGACCATCTGTCTAGGAAAAGCACAGCTTAGCTGGGATTGAAACTGGCAAGGGACATCAAGGGCAACAAGAAGAGTTTCTATGCTAAATATGCAAGGAAAGGTCTGGACAACAAAAACATGGGCCCACTAATAAACAGGGTGGATATGGCACAGTTGTTATAAAGAACATCTGAGCACCCTGGGCTGTTTAAAAGGCTCATAGCCAGTGGATGTGAGCCCATTAGTTATTAGACTGCATCTAACACACTGCATCCTGTGTCAATCTCCCAGTACCAAAAAAAGAGTGACAAGCTGCAGAAAGCTCAGTAAAAGGCCATAAAGATGGTTAGAAGCTAGAAAAACTCCCTTGTAAGGAGAAGATGAGGGAAAGAGGCTTGTTCAGCATGCAGAAGTCTGCTTTTCAGGAAACTAACAGAGACCAAAAGAGGAGACCATTGAGAAGACAGAGCCAGGCACTTCAAAGTGATGCCCACTGAGAGGACAAGAAACTGCAGACTGAGGTTTAAACTGAATTATGGAAAACTTTTTTCACCCTGAGGACTTTGAAGAATTGGAACACTCTGTCTACAGATTTCATGCAGCATTTTTTTGTGGAGGCTTTCAAAACTAGATGTCAAAGTCCTGAGCAACCTGGTGTGGTTTGTGGACCGTAGTTTGGACAGAAAGTTGGACTAGATGACATACTGATATATGTGTTAGATGCAGTCTAATAACTAATGGGCTCACATCTAACCTCAGTCATTCTGTATCTGCAATTTAAATGTTTGTGTTAGTTGTCTACCATCCCATGTCCCACCTGTTCTGCTTGCCCTGTTCAGATGCTGTTGCAGTGCACACCTCAGCAATGAGTTCTTGCTGTTGCCCTCAACACCCTTATTTACAGAGCCTGGTCATGTTGGCTGCTGACAGAAATCAGTAGCATCACCACTAATGGAAATGGAAGTACAAATGATCAATGTGTATTAGCACTGACTCAGACTCTTGGTCATCTTGTTGATTTATTCAGGTTCAGCAATCTATAGAGACACAGGTGTCTTCAAAGTGCAGCTTCAAAATTTATGCCTTCAGTAGTGCTTCAAGATGCCATTCCTCCAAATTCTAATCTTTTTCTCCTCCTTGAAATAATATGCATAGACTAAAACAGCTTTTAATATATTTGCTTATATGAAACCTGCTCTGTTGTCTTAAAAAACAACTCCCCCTCTTCTCAAATAATTGCCCATTTAGAAAAGCCTGAGACAAGACTTTGAAAGTACTGAGGAATCATTTAACTGCCTAGGACACGTTTTCTGAATTTCACCATAGCAGTTATGGGGATGTGACTAAAGTTTCTAATCACAAACCAATTACATATTTTCAAAACTTCTACATCTAGGCACAAAGAAACAGAGCAAGTACCATGAAAAACCAGCATGCATCACTTCAAGTGGTTGTACCACATTAGTCACCTTCTTAAAAGATTTCATACATCATCATGATTTTACTCAGGAAGAACAAAATCTGTCACCTATTTTCTTAATAAGCTTTCTCTTTCTTTTTGAAAAGCTCAATCAAATGAATGGAGCTGCTCATAGAATAAGTCACTCCTTCAAAGGAGTGAGACACAGCAGGACCTTACTCATAACCAGAAGGCTGAAGTAGATCAGATTACTCATGTGAAAGCTCTTTACTTGCAAGACTAAGGCTTGAACTGTAAGTTTCTGATATTTCCTGAAAATCCTTCTAAGCCTGGTGAAGTAATGTTTAGGGTTCTAGTGTTATATCTTTGAACATTTCTGGAAATAACTACTAATGAGAGCTGAAGTTTCTCACTTAGCTAATCAGTTTAGAAGATCAAGTTCTAAAATCCTAAATGCCACTATGAAAATATATCCCCACAGACAGAAAGCAAACACTGAATCTGGTATTTAGTTCTGCTTCCTAAGGCTGACTTATTTCAGTCACATCCTGACAGACAACACTATTTGCTAAAACCAAAAACCATCTATTGATTTGAACAGTTGCTGCATGATGCTGATTGAGCAATGCCAGGCTACCTGAAATCAGAGTAATTTCCATCAACTCTTGAGAAATAAATCAAGGAAAATGGCATTTATGTTACCTATTTGATTAATTTTGGAAAATACTTTCATCTAAAAGACATCACTGTCTTGTAACTCCTTCTGTTATCTCCCCTTCCACATTACTTCAGCCAGCTCAACAGGACTATGGTGACAGACAGCTTGTCACAAGAGTAGGTGCTGTGCAACTCCAGCACAGGCAAAGGACATCTCCTTCTCATGAAACAATAAATGGAGAAGAAATTACTTGTGCTGTGCCTTTGCTTTCCATTCATACACACTCCATAACTAAACACCCTTGTCTAGTTTGCAAGCTGTTGGTTCCATAAATTTTCCACCTGTGATGAAGAATGAAAGCCACTGCAAAAGTTAAGGCAATTTTCCTGGTGACCACCCTCCATACAGTACTTACAGACTCAACTTTCCCTTTAAGTAGCTTCTTGTATGAAGAAATTTTAAAAGCTGGATAGTGTGAGGAAAGCCTGTCCTCAAGAATTGAGTTTGTGAATTTCATAGCTGTTAAACTTCACTGAGACCAGGGGAAAAAAACATGATTAATTCAATTGATCAACTTGTAACTGATCATTGAAATCCATTCCTGGTACTGAACCTCTGTGATTTTGTGTCTTTATATTTGCAGGTTGTGCATAATTGAAAAACACATTGCTTTCACTTGCCTGATTTAGAATTCCACTGGAGTGCTCATATGGGGTCCAAATCAAAATCCTTAGAAAAACTGACTGCCTGTATTCTCTTTCTATGCACTACAAGGTCCTGATTTTATTCTGCTCATGTATAGATAAACCCTTC
The DNA here is from genome assembly GCF_027579445.1 of Ammospiza nelsoni. NCBI lineage: Eukaryota > Metazoa > Chordata > Aves > Passeriformes > Passerellidae > Ammospiza > Ammospiza nelsoni. The sequence continues at coordinate 9,757,460 of NC_080637.1, read as the reverse complement.
AACATCAAGCATCCAAGCATTTAATAGATCAGACTCCCAGCCTTTTTGATTGAACAAGGAAAAAAGTTTCATCAAAGTTATAAAGTAGTGATAAACTAAGATAATGATTCAGAGTCTTCATTGGAAACCAAATGGCTCACAAAAGATACATATAGGTCTTTGAATGAATCACTTGCAATGAATCTTTGCACTTCCCTACATTTACCCCATCAAATGTATTCTAACCATCATAAAATCCAATATGCAAAAATATACACACCATCTGCAGATACATAAGGAAGTGAAATCCAGCATGAATCTATGCATTTGAATCCCTAAATACTTCCATTATGTTTTATGATGCTAATAATAGACAGGATAGAGACTGAAGCCCAAAACTAAATCATGACGGAGATAATGTAGAGCCCTTCTTTTTAATACTTGCACAGAAATAATTCCATCTGCCAAATTCTGCCATGCCAAAGAGCTGGCTTCTGGTTTGGTACATTTAGGAGATATAAGGAATATAACTGCAAGGAAATACACTTTTGTTAACTGGACTTATTAGTTTTTATTTCACTAACTTGCAAAACACTGTCTTTTTGTCAGAATCTTCTTTCCACTTGCCTTGTTTCATTTCTCTTAATGTTTTAAAAAATGGATCTTACTTTTTGGTAGTTAAATATGACAATCACATAAGAAAGACTTCTTTAAATGTCTGAAAATAAAAGGTGGAGAGAAGAGAATTTTACTATGGCAGTGCTAGTTTTACAAACACAAAATTCAAGATGTATCTCCTCTCAGACAGATTTAGTACAGCAGACTTGAAGTCAAGTGCAGAGAAATAAGTGATGCCAAGCAAACAGCAGATGAGACTTGTCAGTAGAAATAAATATTTTTATGTGAACAGAAACTGCACACATGAGGTACATTCAAAAATGTGAAAGAAGGTGTGCCAAGGGAATGACCAGTTTCTAACCAGCACCTGACCCTATTTTATCAGCAAGTACACATTTTTTACTTAAAAATTCAAAGTATCACCTTCTTAAAACTGTGTCAATCTACCGACTTGTATAAATAAGATTCCAATGCATAAAGAGAGGAACCTGTGCAGAGGAAACTGAATTGCCATTGCAAGGACACCTTGATTTCTCCTGTTTTTTACTACAGATATACAAACTTTAGTACTGAAAGGAACTAAATGCTTTTCAGTCCATTGTTCAGGGATTTCTCACAGACTATGAAGTAATTTTTTGTCTATGTAGGCAATAAGAAACTAATTAAAAGGGACATTAATACCCTGCAATGCACACAGAATTAACCCAAGTCATAAGGACAGAGCATGTGAACTGGAATAAAGCAAACAGAAGGGAAAAAGCCATCCAAGACATGCAATCATTATCATAGCTTCAGACTCAGAAACAAAACTAGAGTAAATTTTCCTTGACACGCTCTGAAAATTATATCCTGCATGCTGATGAAGACTGACCCAAACATTTCACCCTGATTCCTCTTTTAATTATAATATATCAATAATTGTCTGCTACTAATAATGAATTTATATCATCTGCTCTAGTATAATTTCATTCTAGTGATATGATTTCTGATGTCATATCCCCAGACCTCAAAGAAAAATGACTACTTATTTTTGAAAAGCAAGTTAAGACCAAGAAATATAGATTATGTACTTGTATAGAATTATTAATTCTATACGGACAAGCCATCCGAACAAAATTTAGAGAGCATGAAATACCTAATAAAAATAATAAAATCCTATTGGAATATAGGGATTAACCGTTTACACATGCATAGAGGTTCAGAAAATAGATCATTACTGATCAAATTTTCATTCCAGCATGCTTCAAAGCTCTGTAAATTACAGGGTGTTTTTAAAGCCTTACACTTTACAATATGCATCCTGATTCAAGATGCAGCAATAGAAGTTCTGCACCTGGAAAACCAGCTACTAAATATTGAAGTTACCCCATTAACCTGAATTTTTTTCTCCTCCACTGCTTGGAGCAAAAAGAGACACTTATAAAATGAAAATCATTAATGTAAAAGATGACAAGACAAAGGAGACCCATAGTTAATAGAAGAAGATAATTTTAAATACAAATAACAACACTTTCAGCATGTATAGAAAGGGAGTTGATTTGGGAAGAGGAGACAGTGGAAAGTGACATTCATCTAAACTGATTCAGATATAAATATTCCAGACATACAGAAAAGGTTCAAAGTTCAACTCTTGGAACATCCTATGAAATTTTAGCTTGGATTCTATCCTACCTATTCCTTCCCTCCAAAACAGTATCTATGCCCTTTGCTGTTGAGCCTGTTAATATAACTTGGAGTAGTCAATGCACTCCTGCCATGGAGAAGATCTGCTAGGACATATTTAGCAGATATATCACAGTAATCCAAAATCTGCACTTTATAGAACCTCTGTCTGTGTGAAGTTCACTGATGTACAGTGACTAATGGCCAGTTTAAAGTTAATATTCCTTAGCATGGACTGATCATGGACTGATCAGTCCCCCTCTGTACCCCATAAATTTCAATAATACGTATAAGTTGTGTTTACAGCAAAGTGCTTCACTTCACCCTGCTGCCATGGTGCTGGAGGACACCACACATGTATTCTGTACCCTTGAGCATGGAATGAAAATAAGGGGAGGCACTGAGCAAAAGCCAGGGTTAAACACTTGTAACATCCTGGGCTGTCTTAGTGAGGAGCATAGCTAGCACGTCTAGGAGGTGATGATTCCCCTGTGCTGCTGGGAGAGTTCTTTGTCTAGTTCTTAACTTCCCAGTAAAATAGAGACATGGAAATACTGGAGCAAGTTCAGTAAAAGGTCATGAAGATGATTAATGGTCTGAAGCATCAATCATATAAGGAGAAGCTGACAGAGCTGGAAATTGGAAAAAAAAGGAGCCTAAAGAGAAGGCTGAGGAAGGTTGCCTCAATGTGTGCAAATAGGTGAGGGAAGAGTGAACAAAAGATAAGGATAGTCTCCTCAAAGGTATCCAATGAACAGAAAAAAAAAATTAAATTAACATAAATTCTAGCACTAAGCATTTAGGTTCATTTGAATTCAACTTCTTCAAATAAATACTAATTTAACAAAATACTTATAAAGAAAAAAAAGGAAGCTGGCCAATGATTGTCTAAAAAAGGTTGTGGAGTCTCCGAGTTGGGAACCAATCAAATCCTAACTGGCCCTAAGAACGTGCTTCAACTGACCCTTCTTTGGGCAGGGATTTGGACAGGATGGTCTACTCTGATTTGCAGGTAGAAGGAGTTTCACCTTGCCCTTTACAGGCACTAAAGACATACCAATCCTTACAGCATCAAATATAACTTCCTTTTATCCTGGAAAGACAACAAGGACCAAGCTCAAAAGAGCTTAAGGAACTCATCAGGGAAAGTGCATCACACCTTAGACCAACAACACCTGGAACAGGCCAATTTACCACATCAAAGCTGAAGCTTTCTTGATTCCAGTTACCAATAGCATAGAGAATAAAGCAAGAGAAGGGATGAGTATGAATTTCACCGACGTCACTAATTATGTCTGTAACTAATTGCAAAACATTATGTATTCAAACATAAGTTCCTTTAGCTAAAATGTGCATTCATTGCACCTCATGAAAAATACATCGATCAGATTTGTCATTTGAAGGGTGACAGAGCAGTAGCACAATTCTTATAGGTCTGGAGAAGAAGCAGCACAGCTAAAGTATTCAAAAGGGTGACATCAAATGAGAGATCATGTTTTGATCAGGAGATCCTTCTGATGATAGGTGATGCAGAAGAAAAACAGTAGTGCTCTTCCTCTTTAGAGGTCTGGCATAACAGAGTTTGAGTCCCAGCTATACTGGGTACATGACTTTAAAAATTCACTGCACAGCACATTACAAGTGTTCTTGGCTACAACTGTCAGGAAAAAAAAGAAGTGTGTTGTGGGTCACAAAAAGGTGCATGTAGAGAAGCCCATGAAAGAGGTTTAGTCCTGATAACTTATTCTGTAATGAGTACAAAACCTACACTTTCTCAGTCTTACAAATGTCACACCACATCAAACTTGAGCCACGTTAAGTAGAAAATACATAGTGCTTAAAAAAAACAAACAGACAAAACTAAGCAGAGTTTGGTTTTATCCTGAGTTTTTCCCTTTCCATAGGTAAAGTTAAACTTTACAAAAATCAAAATACTTTTAGAGATAGTGCTGAAACTTTAATGTCCACTTCTGACTTTTAAAGAAAAATAGAAAATTTGCCTATGAAACACCAAAAACAAGAGCCAGAAGGCAGAATATGCTTAAACTTTATTGTTTTAGCCAATTTTCAGTCTCAGACTGACCTTTGAGCAAAAAAAAATATTTAGCGCACATTTCAAAACAAAACTAATTAAGAAATAACAGACATTTCAAACACTCCAGTCTTTTTCCTCCTGTTTTTCAAAAGCAAGAAGAGAGCATCTGAAGTTGGGCATGTGCCCAGGCTGGTTCTCTTGTACTGTGTCAAAGTTCAATGTTTCAGTGAAAATTGCCATGGAATAGATGTGGGTAAATTACATTTATGTAGAAATTTAAGAGTTGGTGTGTTGGTTTGGGGGAGGGTGAGGAACAAGCATATCTGACAGCTTACCTGGACAGTAAAGGACCTAATATCCTGCTCTAAATGTACAAAAATACAGTTACCAACTAGTATCCTGAAGAAAATAGCTAAGAGTTTGTCAGCAATCAGAAAGAAATACATCTTTTTCTTCTTATATAAAAGGGAAGATACAAAATTTGGGATTAATTAACAAAGTGGCACTTAAAAAAAATCAGATATTTGTATTGACATGATGAGAATCAGAGTTATGTCAATGTCTTCAGCAATTATGAGAATGCCATTGCAAAACGAAACAAAAAAAAAAAAAAAACTCACAAAAGTATACTCCTTTTGGATGTGAGGATAGTGGTCAGAAATCCCTCCATAAAATTAAAATATTATAAATACATTGGCAGTCTTTAGCACAATTATTAAGGTAACTACAAAAAGTAACTGAAAAAGTAAATGCATGCACTAAAATAGTACGCATAAGGACAAGGTTTCATATGTTCAATTTCTAATCTCTGCACATGACAGCTGGACCCTTTCCAATGTGAAGGCTGTTTGCTAAGGAAAAACAAAAATAAAGCCCAACAACAACAAAGAAATTTACCAACCTAGAAATACTAAAAACAGAAGACCACCAGATGGTCTTTCAGTCTTGTCCTTAGAAGCCTAAGTTACCTCAGTGTTTGAGTAATTTCATTAACCTCCAAACACAGAGGTAAAACTAATACACCTCACCATTCTCCTCAGTGAGTTTTCTGGTCTAATACAACCTACTGGCTCTTCCATTTTTTTTCCCTAGTGATGCGAAAATACATATTTTTCCCCCTTTCCCCCCAGTTCAACAGCATTTTGTGTAAAATCCAGCCAGAACAGTTCAGCAGCAGCTAATCCCCCTCCTCAACATGAGTCTGTGACCTCCTGTTCCAAATGCTGCCAGACAGCATCTCCAGCAGCTTACGGGCATGAATCTAATCGCCTTTCCACTACTACATAAGGGCTTAGGTCCCCTCTTAGTAATACTGCAGAAATCAATTTAATAGATACATAACATTCAATCCAAAGTCACATTTGTTCTCATTCTGGTCCACTGAACTATATGTATTTCAGCAAAATAAAAATAATTATTGACCACTGTCTCTTTTAAATGACTCAATCTTTTCATTACTCAGGGAGAAATATTAATGTGCAGAATACAAACAAAAATCAGGTAAATGCTGCCTCTTCCTCATTTCATATTTTCCTTTACATCTGAATTTTTATTTTACAGCTGGCCACACATCTTGCAAATGTCAAAATTAGTCGCAAAATTACTTTGATTACACTCGTGCCATCCCATTAAGTTTAAAATCACCCCACAGTAGTGGCAAACAAGGGATTTTATTGAATTTTTGTGTGAAATGTTGACCTTTCTTTACCAATATGCTGTTGTGGTGTGACAATATTTGGTTTTTGGTCAGCAGAAACATGACATGAAATTTTTAACATATGCAGGAATTGGAACTTAACTGCTTTAATATAAATAGCTTTGCTCTTCAAGAAATGAGACCACAAAATGTATGCAAATATTTAAATTGACAGCATATTGTCTTCTCAGAATATTATTAAATACTGCAATATCTATTTGTCCTACTACAGTCAATCACAATGACAAATATTCAGGAAAAAAATCCTGGTTTTAGACATATAAAACCCTCTGATAATTTTCAAAATGCTATGATAGCACTTATTCCTTGGAAGAGCACCAGCTTTTCGTAGTCTTGGAATATTAAAAAAAATTAATTTGAAGCTCCCCTCTATTAGGGAATCCATCAGAACACTAAAACTACATGAGGGTCCTTACAAAAAGCTAAATGCTTTATATTTTTATGGTCACACAACTTATGACAGTGTCAGCATGATCAGATAGCATATAATGCCTTACTTGGGCACCAAAAAACCCAAATAATTAAGGCGCTTAACATACAGTAGATTTTGCTTGTTTGCTTAAGAAAATCTGGAAGTGGATCACTGGGTCTTATATTGACAATTAATAAAACTCACAGCAAAACATTTAAAGTCTCTAAAGTAAGCATTTTTGTTTCTCAGTAAAGCATGAACAAAAATGTATTATGCTGTAATGGAAAAGAAAAACATTAAATACCTTTATCTCAAGAAATAAATTCTCTTTAAATTACTATTATAAAGTTGAGTAGAAAAATTCAAAAAGTTGATACCAGCTTAGCTTTCAAAGGACTTCTTCCTCATTCAATAATGGGACACCAACCAAATTTCTAATGAAGTAACAGAGAAGAAAATCACCTGGCTCAAGGCCAGGTCAATAATTTTCCTGATAATCTGTTTTACATTTGTGACTCCAGCTTGACTGTCTCTAATACACTTGTCTATAAACTATCTGCACAAGGAGAAAAATAAACCACACACAAAAATCAGCACTGAAAGCTCTGCATTAATCACTCACTTAAGAATTTTATCTTTCAAAACTGCAAAGGCATCTAAGATAGAATAAATGTATATAAGTAAAGACCTCATTGCAAATGAATTCCAAGTGGATGAAAAATAGCCAGATAGAGAGGAGCTGTGTGTGCCAGCAGCAGTGCTGCTGCAGACATCCCTTTGGATTTCACACCATCAGTGGCCATTACCAACATTAATAAAAGCCATCTGGCCTTACATGGCTTTATGTCTATATCTCACTGTTGGTTTCAATGCAGTTCTTTGTTCAGAGCAGCAATTTGGAAACTTTTTGAGACTAGAATTAAGGAAACAAATAGCAGGCAATTAATCATGGTAATAGTCCTTCCAAAGGTCACACTATTACTTTGAGCAATGAGACCAATCTTCACTCCTTGAATTTAATTTCAGGGGGAAAAAAAATAATTTTATGGCCATAAATACTGGAAGGGAAAATCAACAAGAATGCAATCTTGTAACTCATGCCTTGACAAATAGCCACAGAGGTCTCAGATGCTTTGCTTTCAAACATTGTCCCAAGATCACATTCAGAAATAACCATCAAAACCTGACTGCCAAAAAAAATGAAACTGCATTAGTGTAAAAATTGCTCTGGACCAAGCAGCCCCACTGAACTGCAAGACACCTGTTCAGAGAAAGTTGTGAGAACGAAAGGATGTTTTCATTTCCCTCTACACTGACGGGGAATTCAAACAAATCCATCACAGGACATCTACTGAATAGGTTATCTGGATGCAGTGGTTTACGTTGTTGAAACTTGAGTGCAGAATCATGGGGTCTGGAGGAAATTGGGAGACAAGAAGCTTGGCTGTGCCATGGCAGCAACAGGCTTGAGACGAGAATGAGAGTCCTGAAGTCACATGTCTATTTGCAGGTCTGCTTTTTGCATTTAATACCACTGAAGAAGAAATAAACTTGGCAAACCACCACCACACAACACTTGGGCATGATCAGGCTTTATTCTTTTAATTAATTATTAAAGTAGCTGTAGCTGGTATGCTTAATGCCAGGCAGTTCTGCCTCTGGTTGAACTATACTCAAAGACACACCAAAATCAGACCCCACAAGAGGTTTCCATGTCTGGACTTCAAGGGGTTTAAACAGAAGCGAGACACTGCCCAAAAGGAACAGCTCAAGCCATGTGCACAAGACAGAAGTTCAGGCCTCTGTAAAATCATCAGGGCAAAGCAGAGTTTTTGGAACAGGTTTAGTTGAGGCATCAGAGAAGACGTGAGCTCCTAACATCCTTACAATATCTGTCTATACTTAACCATTTAAATACCTCTGCAAATGTGAAACACCAAAATCTAACTTTGTTGAAGAAGCTTAAGCTCTTCAACCTTATTTTAAAAGTGAATTCAGGCATTAAATTTTTTAAAAAAATATTTATCCGTGTTCAATTTTGACTAAATCATCCATCAAAGAGTGATTCCATATTAGCCCTTCTATTCTGTATATATACACAATATATGTGCTTTACAGGAAAAATGGAAGAGGTGAGTCATTCTGCTATGAAAAATATTTCCATTTCAATATTTTTGTCTGTCATGCATATTGAATAAGTTAAAAAGAAAAGTAAGATACCTAATGAGGAGTGAGATTAATTTCATTCTGACAGTCAAGAAATACAGTGGGGTTTTTATCATCTAACATGCACTCTGTTTTTCAATGCCAGATTTTATCTTTTAAAGTAATAATTAGCAGTAGTTTTAATATTTTCCCAATTATAAAGAATTATCATTTAACGGATAAAATTTCCATAAATGTGAGGGAGTACACTGTGTTAGCCTATTATGTTCTGTATTATTTAGTTACTTTATTAAACAGTAATAGCATTCACTTTCTTACAATCAAAATTTTAAAAGGTTCTTTAAGGGGAGAGGGAAGAAGCAGAGAAGATAAATTATGCAACTGAAAGGAGTGATGTTTTTCTCTTTGTCTCTTTAGTGCAAACTCCTCTCCACTGTGTTTCCCAGACACCATCTGTTTCCCAAACAACTCATCACCAAACATAAAAGAGAAGATACAAGTTCCTTACAGGAGCTAAACCTGCCAGTTTGCAGAGCAGTCTGAGCTTTTTCAAGCAGGAAATACATGACAGTACAGAGCTGTTAATTAATTAAAGATAGGCAATGGGTGTCACCTCAGATGGTGCAGTGCACTATTTTAGAGATTTTCAGTAGAATAATACATGGATTATTACTTTTTAATGTTGCTGCGCACAGTTTTAAAAAGCCCAAAGCACATTAGGGCATTTAACAGCAGGGTTTGATTCACTTAGATAAGGTTTGGGGGTTTTTAAAAATTATTTTTTAAAGCCTGCTTGTGAAGCTTGAGTATTAGGGCACACTTTCTCAGGCCCTCAGTCCATTAAAAATATCAGTGAAGTCTTGGAAAAACAGAATCTAGCAGAATTATTTACACTGGTTGCTCACCCACCCATGCCAGTTGCCTTTCTGCAGGATTTTGGGAGGAGGTAGAAAAACCCAAGATGTGTCCAGGTACATGACACCACCCTTCATCTCCAGAAAGGCTTATATTAGTTCCAAAATGCTATTTACTGCTACTTCTAGAAGTTCATACTGGAAGAGTAAGGTACTAATTTTTCACCTGGTTATGATATGGAGTTTAATAATGACACTGTGCTTACTTTAAAGAAAAAAATCATTTATATTTTTTCTTTTCCTTTTCTCCATAGTCTGTGGGAACAAGAAAAATTATTTGCTTAAATCTAATAAGTAGGAGTGGTAAAATGAGTTATCAGAAAAACATGTAAATTCTTTTGGCAAGTTATACACCTATTTATAAAACAGAGATATATAAGAATATATATTGGACAGAAACCATCAAGCTTTATAGATTCCTGTTATCATATCCACAAAGACAAAATAATTTCATACAGAATACATGTGTCATAATAAACATATTAAGAAATATCACTCTGAAATTGTTTATATTATGTATTCTGATCATATCTCTAACAGATTATATCTTTTTTAAACAACAAATCCTTACCAAGTCAGAGATATGATGTCTCTTCTGCCTTTCCCCACTTCTCCCTGTCCTTCAGCATCATTCCAAACTTTGCTCTCCTTTCTGTAGCCCCAGTAATTTATTTCACACATGGAGCATTCTTTACTTCCCAGTGCTTTTCCAGGTAATTTTATAGCTATCAGCAGACTAAAAAGTGCTTCTGTCGTTCTCCTGGTATTTCTATTAAATTAAATCCATTAGCATGGTCACATATACACACTTCACATTTTCAACTCTTTCTGTTCATAACATGATTCTATTAAGATGTTATCCTTCATACTGCCCACATAGAATCTAAAAATCTGGATGGTCTTATTTTTCCTTAGTTTAGCTTTTAAACCATTACTTTTTTTTTTCCATTTTATTACTGCCTTAATTTATTACAGGTTCTACATTCCTGACCTCAACATATTTAATTACATTATAGACAACCATCTCTGCTCCTGCTTAATATTCTGAACAGTTCACTGAGTTTTAAATGCACAAAATGGTCGTTGCCACACATTTCATTTCTGGCTTCAGCAGTTGTTATCTTGTGCTTTGTTACTAAAAATAGAGCTGCTTCCCACTACCTGAGCTGGAAAGCTAATTACAGAGCTGGTAAACAGTTCTCCTCCCCATTGAGCAAATGGCAGAATAAGGAGGCTGCTAATGCACCAGGGCTCCCATGGTCCTGTGGGTCTCTGAAATCTATCAAGTGTCATTTATTTAATCATTTGTGGCTGTTTGCATCATGGATAAATTACCATTTAAGTAAATAACTGTTTGACTGTTGTAGCAACAAATCAGGGAGAAAAAGAACAATCAGCTCATTTTAAGAAAATGTATTCTGGCCTAATTCTCTGCTTGCACAAATCAAAACAATTTCACTGAAGTAAATAGCATATTGCTGATTTTGACTAGGTAAGAGTCTAGTTATATTTTCTGCAGTAGAGGGGTTATTAGAGGACTGACTCTTTGCAGCAGCTTAAAGACTTTTTTCATAGTTATTTCTGTCACATACAGGCAAGAACAAACAACTGCCACTGTAAGAAAGCACTTTCTTCCCCTAAAAGTACTCTCAGCCCAGTCTGCAGCACAACAGTACATTGGCTGGAAAAAATTCCCTGCTGAGAGATCTTAAGGTAGAAGTGCCCATGGGGTTTAGATGCTCCTCTGAATTTGGCAATGAAACACTGGCTTCCCTGTTCCATTGGACTGATCCTTATCATGTAGCCTAATAACAAGCTTTGTTGGCAACAAGAGTTCAGCCATCACTCAGTCAATAAAACTCCACTCATTTGCAGCCATTACTGAGGGAACAAAATGTAGACAACACTTAAGCAACAGTCAGAATAACTGTGATTCAGCTGCAGACCCAAAGCAAAACTAAGATTTTGTTTAAGATGCAGTATATTTGTTCATTCAAAATCACTTCTGGGGCCAAGATAGCATATAGCTTCTGGAATTACATGTTGTATCTGAATGCACAGTATAGGAATAAAAGAACTAGGTAGAGAACCACTAGAAAGATTGATTTTAAAAAGCATTTCTATTTCTCCTTCCTAACTCCCAAAGAAAGAGACAAGTAAATAAAACCTCCAAGACAGTACTGAACACATTAGAAGAATTTGGTGGACAAAAAGAGTATGAAGTGAGCATAAGCTATTTGCTCATCATCATGGTTCTGTCATGTAAAAGGTATACACTATATACTGTGCATCCAGGGACAGAACTGCTATCTGGCCATAAATACCTTATTTACACAGTACATTGGGAGATGAAACTATGAGCTCCCTGTTCTGCCTGTCCAATCTTCATGAAAAGGAAAGTCAGGATGCTCTCAGCCACGCAAACCACCTCCTGTTGTGAAGGAGAAGTACATTGCCACTTTCTAGCAAAAGTAAGTGGGAAAAAGAAGGCAAGACAGAAAATGTGGACAGAGGTGGAAATGTGTAGTACAAGGAAGAATAATGTGCAAGCAGGAGCCAAAAGAGAAACAAAGAAAGGCATGAGGAAGTCAAACTAAGGAAAATCATTCATATTTCAAGCTCTGGATATTCTAAAGAGCAGAAACAGAGGGAATCTTCTAAAAAAACAGTGATGGAAAAACAGAAACAGAGTACCAGCCTTTTCATCTTAACCAGAAGAAACCAAGGTAACATGTCTGCACACCACAAGGCAGTCCCACACCATCACAACTAAGCCAACACTGAGGACAAGTCATGCACCAGGACTTGAGTAGCTGTCATATGAGCAAGGTTTCACCAGAACAGACACATCTTGTTTCCATGGTACTCTGTGTATGCATACCAGAAAGCCCCTAGAGAAAGTTGCAACCATTTTTCACAATTAAATCCATATAATTGTGTGTCTGTATTCCCAGAGTTGGATAATGATGGAGTATATGTGTTTGATGGTATTCAGTGCATAAACAATGTTACAAATCAATTGAACTCCAGTTTTCAATCCCTGATCAATCTTCTTCCTGCATTTTCAGACATTTCTTTTTGACCTAAATGACCACAAATACATTAGACAACATATTCATGTGTTGGATAAAATGTGCTTATTATATTAGGAAAAAGACCTCTCTAATGATAGTATATTCCAGAAAATAATACACAAAGAAAGGCATGTGCAAACATCATAAGCAATATTTTCCCTGCTATATGCTATTTCTTCCCACATTTATTCTCACCTTAAGACAAAGATATGATATCCTTTAACCCTGGCAGTCATTTGTCATTTATTCATTCAGATTTCAAAGACAGAACACCAACTGCCACAGTCCTCATGTGCTGCACAGACCAACTTAAACATTTCAACCACTCACAAGTATTTTTAGTTAGTCTACTTCTGTTGAATTAAACTTGCCAGATTTATAGGGCAAATAAGATGTACCTCCACCTTTCCATTAAGCTAGTATAAGGTTACTAATCCCTTTGTAAAAAAAAAAAATTGGAGAAAGATAAAAACATGCAATGTGAGGAAACTGTTGAAAATAAGTTGTGTAATTCTTTTTTTAAATATGATTAGCTGTCTCAGGCAATCACAAAAAAAGCACTTTCAAAGTTACAGTTTTTAGTGAATGAAGTTCCTTTCTAAGCCTTGTATTGTTCTTGCCAAAAAATTACATCTTTCACCACACAGATATCACTCAAACTTCAACCTTCCTAATGAATGCATCAGCATATGCAAAGACTCCAGAGCCAGAATGAGATTAATAGAATGAATTTATCATGTATTAACAGGAGGGAAGGGCAATAATTAAACACTAACACACTTCTTCATTCAAGAGTTTTTTAGATCAGAGGTACTGGTTAAAGAAGCACACATTAGGAGACAACACTGAAGTATAAGAAAAAGCTTATAACAGACAAAATACAGTAGTTTGCTGTGTCATAGTAGCCCCAGTTTCAAAGGAGTTTATAACCACATCTGCTTATGTCTTAAAGCCCTAGCAACCACCTCTACAAGACCTCCTTAATACGCCAAAAATTCATCAGTGCTGACAAGTGACAAAGTTTCATACAACACAAATACTTAATTTTAAAAGACTTCAGATAATGAAAGGTTCAATAAAATTTCTTAAAAATTCAATAGCTAAAAACCAGCTATTTATGTTTCCATAGCACAGGGAACCTGTAGGTAGGAATACAAGGCAAATATAGACTCCATCACCTTACCTCAGCTATGTGTGGCATTGGGTTAAATCCACAGAGATTGCACACAACTTTCTTGCACTCAGTGCAGGTGTTAAAGTTGGGGGGATCCTTAGAACCAATATTTAGTGCAGTTTTACAAAGGGGACAAGACATTTCAGGTTGGCTAGCTTTCTCTGGTTTCGACAGCCCATCGGGTTTCTTAGCTTCAGCAGCTTGAGGCTTGCTATCTTTAGCCAAACCAGGTTTCTTTTCTAAATCAGATCCTTTCGTTAAAGCACTATCCACTTTGGATGGCTCTGATTTTTCAGGAGGCTTGGCTTCTTTCTTTACAGGAGCAGCTTTTGGAGGAGGCTGAGCCTGAGCAGCCTCTTTGGGGGCTGCTTGAGGGGCTGCAGGCTGTGGTGGAGGCTGGGGCTGCTTCGCTGCAGGAGCAGGTGGAGGGGGGCCCGATGGCTGAGACCCTGTCTGACCCGCTGTGGAAATCAAATTTGAGGCCTGGCTGAAGAAAGAAGCTCCAAATCCAAAGAGTTTCCCAGTAACTGTTTCTTGTGGTGTTGTAGGCTGGGGCTTAGGGGTATCAGTGATGCCTCCCAGGTTAAGGCTGAAGCGCCTTGATTGCTCTGGGGTTTTCTGAGGTGGCTGGGGCTGAGGTGCTGGCTGTGCTGGACCTGGCTTGGCTCCTGTCCCTGCCTGTGGGCCCTTGGGAGCTGGTTTTGTATCAGGCTTTGGGGCTGCTTTTGTTGGTAACTTTTTAGGATCATCTTTTGTTTGCGTTGGCTCAACAGGCCTTTGAGCTTTAGCATCTGGTCTAGCCCCAGGCTGAGCTGCAAGCTTGGGATCTGACTTCTGTCTGGACACTTGTGGAACAGGTTTGGAATCTGGTTTATCCCCAGCTGGATGTGTGTCCTGGGATGGCTTTGCAAGCTCAGGCTTTGGGGAGTCTGCCACTTTCTGTTGAGTTGGTGGTCTGGGGCCTGCCAAATCCTGCTTCTGCTCTGGTGCTACAGAGGTAGATACAGTGTCTGCTGTGGGCTTCTGTACACTGGGTTGTTTTTGCTTATCTTCAGCCTGTGTTGGCTTGACTTGATCAGATTTTGGGGTGGCATCTGTCTGCTGGGAAATCTCAGTGGGTTCTGCACGGGGTTGTTTTGATTTTACAGGAGGAGACCCAGGCAAGGGTGTTTGCTTTTTCTGTGGAGGAGGTTTTTTCAAATCTGCTGACTGTGAGGGATCAGGTTTTGGAGTTACATCTTTCTTTTGAACAGGCTGTGGCTGGGGAGATGGTTTAGCTGTTGAAGGTGGAATGGGTGTCTTCTGTTTGGGTGCAAGTGGCTGTGGCCCAGGACCATGACCTGGCCCTAGGTCACCTCCTAACGTTCTTTGCATCTGGCAGTTTAAACAGAGCCATTCGCTGATCTGGGGAAAAAAAAAAAGGCAATTATAATTAAGATAAGACAAAGTTAATAAAAAAACATAATAATAAGTTATTCTACTATAGGACTTGCTCCAATATTTTAAAATTCTGTGTAAAAAGGGAGAAATACCACTAATAATGTTTTGCAATTAACATGCACAGCTGGTTATTTTCATTCTTCTCCACATCACTGTGAGTCAAGCTATCACTGAGCCCATGATTCTAATGGCTTCACATTCAGTTTACACACAGATGAATACTGGAGGATAAAAACCCATCAGAATGAAAAAAACGCATTGGAATTTCATGGGACCCAGTGATTCATTTACAGCAATGATTTGCCAGAATAATGACAAATACTGCTAAAATAGTTTAACACATCAAGTCTGCTGACAGAAAACAATAATCAGAATTATTAAAACACAGTAAATGCATAATTATCTTTAAGCATACATCTATCAAGCTCTTAATGCAGCTTATACTTTTGGTAATGGTTTAAATTACAGAGCACAGGTATTGGCAGCACATATGTGTCCAATGAATTAGCCACAGAGATGTTTAAATGGTGTAACACAGACTTGTGAATTACCACCAATTTCAGGGGGTAAGTGTTCATCTAAAATCAGTGATAAGCTTTGCCTGAGTCTTGATGGTATTTAAGAGCCATAATAAAGTTTCCCAACTCCTTGGATAGTAGAAGGTTCTAGGGTAATTACTCTATACAACAGGGCCCTCTTGTCATACAGAGAAGAAGGAGTAATGCAAATAATGTATGTTTCTCATCAACTATAGTACCTCACAATTTTAAAACATTTTTATCATTCCCAAGCAGTGTTATATGAGAGGGAAACCATATTTCTGATAAGCCCAGCTTCCCCATCTGAGAAAGGATCAAATTGCCTAAAACATGTGGTCACGTGCTACTTTCCACACTTTCCATCACTAGCAGAAACATTATAGGCAGCAAAAATGCCATTCAATATGGTAGAGAGTCTCGTGGGCCTCCACCTGCAAACAGATATGTAACCAGGTCACCTTTAGCTCTTCTCCTATTCTTTAGTCCTTGTGTGAAACTCAGAGTGCCAGCTACAGCACCACTGCAACAGAGGGAACGGCAAGTAGGAGAACACACAACATAAATCTCTTTTCCCTTAAGGGTGAAGATTCCTGGATGCTGTTTCTCACTCAGGACTTGATGGTCTTAGAGATCTTTTACAACATAAATGATTCTGTGATGCTATGAAATCTCTACTATTCACCATGGAACAAATCCAGAGGCACTACATGCAAAGAAAGATTTTGTCTGTGTAATATCAGAGCTCACTGGAAGAAAGGAGTTCTGATATCATGGACTGAGGCAGTGAATTCATTACTTTGGTGTGCCTTGCCAGCCTTGTGTTTTTGCAGCAGCAAAAATTAAGAGTTGGATGCAGCTGCCTAAAACACAGTTATTTGAATTATTCTGATAAACATGATATAAACACACACTCTGGAATATAAGTTCACTATTACTAGCAGCTTCACAAAGCAATGACATATTTTGGCCTCAGCTGTAAAGTTCCATTCATAATAAGGTTGCACTTATCTTCCATTTTCAGTGCAATTTTTTTAGACTGTTTAAACAATTCTCTGTTCTACTGGCAAACCATATAACAAATGATTGTTAAAAAGTGAAAACAACTGAAAAAAACCTGAAACACATGTTTAAACTCTGCTTTGAGTTATGAAAGGAATTAAGTTCAGACCTGTACAGAGGACTTGAGCAAGGATTACATTTAGCTTAACTCCCATTTTGTTTGCTTAATGATCGCTTCCCTTACCTGATTTTAGATATTAGTAACATAATTTAATTAGATACATACTAATACCATTTCTGGATTAATCCTTAAGGGTTTTCTAGGGCTTAAGTGTAATCAAAGACCAGGCTGCCACAGTTGTCTGGCTTTGGCAAAGTAACTAAGATTTCTTATATTAGGGAGGTTTGCTCTGCTCTACAGTGGAGAAAGACATGATCCTGTGAGGAGTTTTTTAATGGACCTAAGCAAGGAATGGCTTTTCCCCCTATTCAAAGGATTCCTACAGATATTTGGAAAAGTTGCGTTCCATAGGGATTCACTGCTTCTGCTTCTTTTTACACCGTGGCAATAACAGGTGCCTCCCTGTCCTCATTCAGCCTCCAGGAAATCTAAATTTAAGTCACAATGATACCTTCAAAGCCTCAAATGAAGAAGCTGCAGAGTTGGTTGGGCTATGCAATGAGTCATTTTAATAATTATTACATTTAAGGTTTCCAGAAAGAAATTGTACTTATAAGCATTTAGGTTTGTCTTCAATCTGCAGCTTGTCCATTCTGTTTCTGTTATCTACTTGGAGTCCAAACAACCATTACTTTTATGCTACAGATTTCAAAACAACCTTGTGCAGAAGACAAAAGCTTAACCCTCAACCACTAATTTTTTCCTTGTTATTATTAAAAAAATTATACATATACACACATGTGCATTCTTGGTATGAAACTGAAACCTCCAAAACCAAAACCGAATTTGCAACTCCTACAGCTGAACTTAAAAATGAAAAATATACAAAGTTTCACTTCACTGTATTATTTTTTACATCTTTCTGGTTTAAACATAAAATTCCTCCCATGCACTTTAGTGGGAGGAATTAAGTGCCAAAACGCTCAAGTCATTATAGGTTACACACATCTTCAAACAAATACAAAACTGCACAAACTATAGTCCTGTGATTGGAACAGCAGGAGTTCAAAATGAAATGTGCTATGTGATATAGTTTTCTATCAAACACTTCCTGTTTTTTCTACCAGAATTACAGAGATTTTCCATAAATTTTGACAGGAATGGGCCTCCATTAAATACAGATGCTCTTACACACTATTACAGATGAAGTAAAACTTAGCACTGCTGCAGATAACTTAAATGCAAATGTTTCTCTGTCCTTACAGGTGTTCCTAGGCAGAAGTTCTGTGACCTCGTAGTTTCTTTCTCCACATTTCTAATATCATTATGTGGGATTAAAAAGCAAAAGTTTCCAGAAGAACTTTTGAGCTTTCACTGTTCCTGTCTGTGACAGAGATTCCTCTTTGATGGTGAGAAACCCAAGCTGTCTGCTTTTTACACCAATATATAGGGGTGGGAGCTGGGTCTTATTTCTAGAAGAAATCTGTGATTTTCTTCATTCTGAGACCCCTACCAATAAGTGCCATAACTAGGACAGTAAACCTGGCAGATTCCATGCAGCATTTTTGTTCAGATTTAAACTCAAAGAAAATTGCTGCTTTGTTTTCTAACTGCTTTAGAAACTATATGCTCTCAGAACAACAAAAAAGTAATTAAAATGTATTTTATATATTTATCAACCGTTGCATCAACTCTTCTAGTTTGAAGCACCAAATGAATTTATTTGGTATTTTACTAACAACGTCCATGGAGAATTACTTTGAAGAAAATTAAAACACTACATTTCACAGATTATGAATGCATAAAGAAAGGCAAGCTAACAGTTGACACCAGTAACAAACAGCAACTATAGTTCAGTCCTTCTCCCTATCCCAAACAAGTTGAAGGCAATTCAGTGTCTGTTCCTTTCTTCAAAAACTGTTGAGATTTGTTCTAACAACACAGACACATCAAAAGCAACAGGAAAGCTGTCACCAAGTGCATTGCCTGGCATGCTTAATTTCTATCCCTGCAGATGATGTAGAGGAGGAAGAGAATCTATCTTGATTCTATGATTCCAGAAGTACATGAGAAATAAATTTTGACTTGCAGACTGCACATATTGCATACCAAAATTACTGGCACACTATATGAATGTGGCTCTCAAAAGCTATGTTAACAGTCCTTGTTCAGAGCAGAGCTACATTTCAAGTCAATGGGTCTCATTCTCATTTAGAACAGTCATTTGTTGCTATGAAAAAGAACTTAAAATATACATAAAATATTAACATCCCTTTACATTACCACAGGTATGTAAAATTGCTGACACTGCTCATCTCCAAAGCTTTATTGACAAAATCAGCTTCTAGTTTGAAAACACATTAACTTATTTGGTCTCTGACAATATTAAAGAGCAGTGACGAATCCAGATTTGGCCCTTAGCAGACAATTTTACCAAGATGATGTGAGAAACATGAAAAATAAAGCGCTCAAGCACGTGATTTTATGCAGCTTCATGCAGTGTGGTGGAATACTCTAAGACAAGAAGCTAAATCAGAAAATCCTGTTATGAAAAAAAACCAAAAACAACTATCACAAACCAAATTAAATTGGTACATCAACATACAAGTTAGAATGTCTTCTAAAGAAGCTTGTGCAATCCTGGAGACAAAGTCTTTTCTTCTACACCATTCCTTTATTAATAAGTTCTCAACTGTTCAAAGTAATTACTCAAAACCAAACATTTAGCAATTGTACACAGTATGCAACCGATCCTCATTTCAGGCAAATACACCATCACTACAAAATACATATTGACCTTCCCTTCAGATACATGATGAGTTTTCCAGAGAACAGACTCAAGATGCTCACAAACCAGACACCAGATTCTAGCCAGCAGCATGGTCTATGGGTATCCTTCCACAAACCACAGCAATGGTTACAAGCTCTGTAGCTTGGTGCTAAACCAATGCTGGTGCAAACTTTGTAAATAGACATATTGAAAAACCATTTCTAAATGTTACTTAGCTGTTCTAAACCTACTGAACACTACAGAATTAATTATATTATGCAGTTAGCATAATCTTAAAACATACTCCACTACTCTACGTAAATTATCAATACAAAAATCTATAGTTTGTATATGAATTATGAATGTTGGGGGAACTATTATTCTATAGCTTATGTAATTAGAATCATAAAGCAAAATCATGAACACAACCTTTTGAAATTTTTTTTGAATGTCAGTATCTCAGGATATCTAAAAACCAGGTTTTTATAGCCAAGGATATGATTAAGCTGCCTCATGCACATAGCAAGGGAAAAGACATTTAAACACAGCTCAGTGCACTGCATCATGCAGTAATGCAACAAACGCTCATTGCTTTCATCAACTGCACTGAGATTTAATATGCCAGAAACACGAATGATTGACAAAATAAATCTAACTGCAAATCAAGAGAGTGGCAAAGAAGAGGTTAACAAAGTTCATCTGAGCTGCACTGAGAGAATCATGGAAAGGATTAAGCTGTCTGGTGAGAGCAGGGCTGGGCTGTGCTGCCTGCCCAGCAAACACCATCCCACATCACATGGCCTCACATAGTAGTAAATTACAGTTGCTGAGCAACAGCAATACTGGCACAGATGGCTGACTGCAGTTGACATCTTTAGCTATGCAGATTAATTTATTATTTACTTGTGTTAAAAACTGTACAGGCCAGCTTTCTGGACTAATGAGAAAACACTCCAACATATTGTAGAATATTGCTCAATTAAATTATTGGGACACTATTCCTTATACAAAGGGGGTTTGCCTCTATGTTCTGCTCCTTATGTAAAGAGAAGGAAAAAAAAAAGAAAGAAAAAACCACAAGGCATCACTGCTATTTCTACATCTAATCCTTAAAGTAAAGCAGAACTGTAGGCACACAGCCTTCCTCTAAGACAGAAACAATGTGGGAATTTGTTTAAGAATATTCCATGGAGAGAAACAGTATCCTGTACTTCCATAACCCTTCTTCTTGAGGACCTTTACAATTTTCCCAAATGTCTGTGCAGAAGTTGTGGCTAGGGGCAGAACTATAGGAACTATGCTAACTTCAATTCATCACAAAAATTGTGAATAATCCCCATTTGCATAGAAATTGCAGTGTTAGTAACACTGGAAGATCCCAAGTACTCTTTGTACTACAGCAAATATTTCACACTTTTATGGCTTTTAAATGGCAACTAAACAAGTCTTGTTTGCATCTGATCTATGATCAATTTGAACCCAGACTAAAGTCCATCAGTTTTACCCAACTCTTTTCACCTCATTTCAACACAGTTAAGAGCTGGTATTTAAATAACTACTTTGAAAAATGTTTAAAAGTCTTGGGATTTGCTGGAGTTTTTTTAAACTCATTTCTATACAACTTATGATGGCTATAACAGCTGATAATTATATTTAGGTCTTTGATTTTTTTTTCTATTTTTTTTCTGCTTTACTTATATAACCCTTATATCCACCCCACCAAGTTCACATAGGGTGTACAAACTCAAAGCTATTTTCCCTGATATCAAAACACTTAAGACTTTATTGCATGTCACTACCCACAGTGATGGCAGTTTTATTCTCGTTTATATATAATTTCCAGTCCAAGTTGCATTTTGGTTCCCATGTACTGCTAAAACACAGCAGGGTCTAGACTGAAAGCCACAGGGAATACTTCAATCAACAGCTTCCTTTACTGTCATGTAATCAACAAAGATTTAATAGAGTAATTTCTATTAATTTTATTGTAAGTATAAGCAAAAATTACTTGGATTCACAAGAATTATATTCATCTTCCTTATTTTAAATTATCATATATTGTTCTCCCTATGCAACCTAATAATAATGAAAATAACAAAAATTAATGCCTTTCTGACTGTTTAAATTCTGTTTAATTACTGATCTTACTTAATGCCCAAATATGTTTAGGAGATTTAGAGCTGCAGGATTTTAATACAAACAAATACAAATACCAAAAATAATTATAAGGATTTGAACTAAAATATTATATCTTTAAATCAAATCTTGTGATATGATTGTAAATATAAAGAGAGGGAGAAAGAAAGCAAAAAAATAAATCAAGGCAATAATATGTAGCATAATTGATATGGAAAATTTCTATCCTATCAAAAAAAAGTTTAAAAAATAGACATGCCCTCTCCCCCAAAAAATTACAATAACAAAAAAGAAAATATTTCAGACGGAGTTTAAAAGTTTTCATATTGAATTGAAAAATAAATGTGTAATCCATTAAAAAGTTCAACTTGATCAGAAACCATACACTCCACTTTGAGATAGTCAACTGTTTGGTTTTTCTGATTCCTCCTCTTGGAATTTTTATCCCTCCTCTTTTTTCCATTATTAATAAGTCAGCTTTGGTACAGACACATTATTTGGAAAAAAAAAATCAGAAACCATAAAATATTTTTAAGAATTCACTTTATCTCCACCCAGAAAAACTTTTGGATAGCAAAAAAGTCCTGCATCAATACACAGCTTCCCATTATTTGAACGTACAATTTTCATTAAGTATCTATGTATAAAATTATACCTGGCCTCAAGATTGATTTCAAATGTTCTCTTTAAAGAACTCCAGAACAATGGATGATCTAATGTATATAAAATTCATGTAGAATAATCCCTCCTCAAAAACCCCCAAGAAGACAGGCATCCCCGTGTGCACAGACACACATCCCAGGGGGGCTCCACACACAGCCAAGGGTCCAACGTTCACAGCTCTGACACTCCACTTGATCACCAGCTCGACAGATGACCATCATAAAGAATATAATGACTTTGTTATTACCCTTTAAACCCTTCTCAGTCTGTTTTGCATGCATCTTCCAATAACTAGCTCACAGGGAATGAAAATCTACTCCAGCTGCTGAGCGTATGCGCTAATTTAGATTTAACTATAGCAGTTCGTGCTTTTTGCCTTTTTTCCTCAAGATGCCTTTGTTCATTTTCAGAAAGCCTACTCCTACTTGAATGCTCTAATGGGCTGAATCTTTTTCTGGGAAGTGCTGCTTTCTGTTGCCAATGGCTCATGGGAGTGGGTTTGGGAAAATAAAATGGTAAAAAATTACAAAAATAAGTCACCACATAGTAAAAGATACACTTCCTACAAGGTTCTGATGTACATAAGAGGCAAATGGAATTGAGTACCAGTCCTCAAACCTGCTTATATAATTTTTTCCATTACTTTATGCAACTGTTGCTAGGCAGTCATGTGCCATGGTGATGAGTGGAGTATGAATACCTAGACAGATTAGAGAGACATATGTTACTGAACGCTTATGTGTGATGCCTGTTCTCTCCAGACTGCTGTACAAAAGCAAGACACCAACCATCCTTCTTCCCCAGGAGGACTGCAATGTCAGAAGGTTCAGAGAAACAGTTCAAGGGGTCTGACCTTGTGGCAATACAGGTATCACTTTCTGCTCTTAGTTACAGAGTTCTCTCTAGTGAGTTAAAACAGACAGAGTGCATGTACTACTGAATTTTAAATGGAGGTTTAAATTAATAAAATGAATTAAATTTTTTTATCTGCATTTTATAATGGTTTTACAATGCATGCAATCTACTTCCTAAGCCAGTTTTTCAAGCTTGTAAAATTCTTTTCAGTATCAGCTAGAAATATAGAACACAGAAATTTAGAAAGATCTCCATTGGGAAAATTATTCACTTGATTAGTTTTGGAGACTGAGCTACCTTGTAAGAAACTTGTAAGGAGACTGTCTTAGGAAAGCAATTCCAGAAGCTGCACAAAGGGAAAATTTTAGAGAACAAAAGTCTTTTTTTTGTTTTTCTAAATAAATGCCTTCCACTCCCCACATCCAGTTTGAAATTATTGCTTCCCCATAAGTAATGTGTTTAACATAATCAATGAAATCAGTAGTTATACAGGACGTGGGAAAAGCTAAATGGAGGATTCCAGAATCATGAAACATGACAAAAAAAAAATAGCTAAAGTAAAAGAGTAAAGTCACTAGGTGCATGGGTAAGACAGAATTTTGGTCAATAATACTTCAGGAGAAGTTAAAATACAAGAAGTGAAAAGAAAAAAATTGCACCATAAGCAAGAAAACTGACAGCCAAGTCACAATCCATGATGTTCCTGCTAGTTGGGAAGAAGTGGGTAAATTAATGTAAAAAAGTAATCAGGAACTTTTGTTAATAAGCTAAATACTTAAAAGAAACAGAAAGTAAAAGGAAAACTTGATAATAACTCAAGTGAGAATCTTGGCAGCTGAAATGAGCGAGTTTTTTGTCCATGCTGGAGCAGGTTCTACTGACTTTGATCCCAATGTTCAGTAATAAAGTCAGGTGTGATTTTTGTCACACTTCAATGGCAGACTGGAGCAGGACACCCACAATGAAGTTTCAGCAAGACAGCTGGTGATGCAAAACTGAGCAAATGAGAAAAGCCTGAGTGGGAGTCAGGAGATTGGAACTAATAGCTGAATAAATTAGATGTCCAATACCTTCATTTTCTGAAATGATTTTATCATGAAATAAATGCATATCCTGTGTTTATTTCAATGTCTAATATGAAATTCAAATTTGCTTTTACATATGTATGCAATCAGTTAGTCTTAAATGCAGCTGTATTTATTGTCTAAAAGTCCTGAATTTCACACTTACTGAGTACCCACTTCAAAAACTAGTAGTTATTCACAGAATTTCCAAATACTTGGAAATCTTACATAAACTCTCTCTCAAAATCTGTTTCATTTGAACACACCAAAGTTGTTGACCAATTCCACAGGAAATCTGGAGCTTTAAAAAGAAGACAAACTTGGGACTTCAAGAGACTCCAAGAGCACACTACAGACATGAAAAAACTCAGCACTGACAAATAAATGTAAGAAGTTCTGGCCTAAAAACATTGGCATAGTTTGAAGGCAAAGGTTTGCAATAAAACTTCCTTGTTGACTTTAATATCAATATGTCACGTTTCTTGCCTGTTATATATATATTTTTTTTACACTAACAGTCCACAATGACTTTTCCTCGTGTAGACCCTGAAATATTGACACCTGCTTAGCTGCAGATGCTCTGAAGTTTCTGCACACAGATGTTCAGGTCACTCCTTTCCCAGTCCAGGCTTCACTGCCAGCTATCTCAATCCTCAGTTTCCCTAAACTCAAAGAAGACATCACACTCCTAAACCAAGCAAAGTGCTACCAGTGGTTACTGTTATTACTCTTTCAGTCTTAAATTTTCAATTTTAACAAAAAACCCAAAAAATATCATATTGCTGGATGCAAAAAGTCTGCTGTTTTTTACCAGGTAGCCACAAATAAATATGTGCTGGAAAGAAAACCAGCAGCTATCAATGGCCTTAAATCATTGTGATACACAATGTGTACACAGGTTTCCCAGAAAGGTTACCAGGCTCCATCCTTAAAGATATTCAACACTGGCTAAACCTGCTTTAGGTGACACTACATTGAGCAGAAGTTTAGACTACACCATATCCAGAGCACCTTTCCAGCTCAAGAAATTCTTTGATTTAATTGTAAAGATACAGGTATTATCTATCAGGTTCAAAATACAGTAGTAGCCTGTACTTCTTCCTATGTTCATCTCAAATCAGCTAAATTAATACCACAGCAAGATAAAAAAAAAAAAAAGTTTTCCAAATATCCATTCTGATTATCACTAGTTAGCCTTTGGCGCCAGGTCCACTCTCTTTGAATTTCCATAAATTGATAAAAGTGTTGGTACTGAAAACAAACCCCAATTACTTTGCAAATTTAAAAGTAGCATATCAGGATGTACAAGAAGCTGAGCAAACAGTCACATAAAGCCTTATTCCCATGCAGAGCAATAAAGGATATGTAAAAGCAATAAATCAAGCTACCACAAACATCAGGTTAAAATAAATTCATTTGAAGCCCTAATATTGCTTTCTATTCCATTTTTATGTTATAGAATTACAGCAAGAATGGTAATCAAGGTTAGAAATAGTCCACAGAGATCTTAACATCCCACAAGAATGAAATAACCCACGTAGCACCAAGGCAAATTCATGACTCAGGCTTTCAACTAACATAACTGAACACTGGCACAGTTGTAAAGCAAATCCACTCCACACTCCACATCCTTTCCTAAGTCACACATTGGAGCTATGAAGACTGATTTTTTTTTTTAGTTAGTTCTTATAGCAGAAAAGATTATTTATCTATAAATGTATTTGCACATGAGTATTGTGGTCAGATTATAAACATAGACACCAGGTCATTAAGAACAATCAAAATGAGACAAAAGTCACACTAGGGTCTCTCCTTTTTTTATATAAAGAGATGAGAACACATTTCTAAATCTGTATGAGCAGAGAACCATTACCTTCTTCTTTTTCCTCCAGTTTCACCCTGTTTTACTCATAAGCAGTTATCTGAAATATAATTTTTTTACTGAACTTGCTAAATTATCACAGTGGTACATCTGATTTTTCAACACAACCAGGGCAAACTGAATTCTTAGTGAACATCAGTTTGAAAATTACTCACCTCTGTGATATGAGGATTAGGATTGAATCCACACAGGCTGCAGACCACAGTGTGACACTGGGTGCACGTGTTGTAGTTGGCCTTTTCAGGAGTGTGCAGCAGCAGCTCCGTGGTTGTACAAAGAGGGCAGAGGGTTTTCTTTGGGGCAGACTCAGTGGATTGACTTGCACCAGCTTGCATTTGCTGTGGGGGCTTTTCAGGCCCTGGTTGCTGGCCAGGGGGTTTTGTAGGTCCTGCTTGTTGTGCTGGGGCTTTTGTGGGCCCTGCAGTCTGAGAAGGTGGTTTCGTAGGCCCTGCCTGGGGTGGCACTTGTTTTACAAGCCCTGTTTGCTGCGGAGGTGGCTTCCCAGATCCAGGCTGAGGTGGCTGTTTTGCAGGTCCTGTTTGCTGAGAAGATGGCTTTTCAGGTCCAGGTTGCTGAGAAGGCTGTTTTGGAGGCCCTGTCTGCTGGGGAGATGGTTTGACAGGACCTCCTTGCCGTGCAGGCTGCTGCGATGGTTGTTTGGCAGGTCCTGGCTGCTGCGGTGATGGTTTTGTGGGAGGTGCTGTTTGGGACGTCACTTTAGTGCTGTCTGGTTGCTGTGGGGATGGTTTTGTTGGGCCTGATGAAGGTTTTGCAGAAGTTTGCTGTTGAATGGGTTTTGTTGGTTCTGATGGTTGTGGCTGAGATTTCTGTGGTCCTCTCGGCTGGGGTGGTTGTTTCGCTTGCTCTTGCTTAGCATCTGCTGGTTGGCCATGGCCTGGTTTCTGAACTTGCTTTGGTCCCCCAGGCTGCTGCTGCTGTGGCCCTGGCTTGGAAGACTCAGTTTGTTGGACAGTAGGTCTGGCAGGTCCTTGTTGTTGAACAGCTGGCTTTGGAGACTGTGGCTGAGCTGGATGTTTCGCAGGACTCCTCTGCTCCTCAGGTTTCCCTTGCTCTTTTGGGGCAGCTTTTTGTTTCCTACCGGCTTCTTCATGAGTTGTATCTGAATCCGATATCAAATCGAAAGGATTGAATTTGTTCACAACTGAAGTGACTGCGCTCAATGGATTGGCTTCTGAGAGAAAACTGGGCATCATACTTGGCTTCTGATCTTCTTTGAAATCAGTCCTGGACTTTGATTCCCGTAGGCTGAGAGTAGAAGGGCTCCGTCCAGGCGCCCGTTGTTCTGTCTTCAGCGCATCTACTGTTCTGCTTTTACTTAAACCTGGTGGTCCTGGATCTGGAGGCTTACCTGGTTGTCTGGGATGGCGGCTTGTATCAAGTTCAGGATGTCTGCAAAGAGAAAATGTAATAAGATTAAAATAATGCACGATACAAGAAAAATTAGATAAAATAAGATGGATCAGTAGCCCTGGAAGTTCACTGGTAGCAATGTGAAGTTTCTCAGTGCCTAAGCATTTTAAAGACCAAGGCTTATAATAAGGTGCATGTGAAAAGTATTTAAATAATCACTATTCTTTAAAGGCTTATACAGGTATTCAGTCATAAATTGTTTTATTCTTTAGAAAATAATCTAATACAACAATATTTAACCAGATATCCTTTTGTTCAGAATTCTGAAGAGATCGAAGCTAGAACTTCATATTATACCTATATACAAATTATTAACTCTACACCCTGATCCTCGGGACATGAAAAACAGGGAGATAGAAGACTAAAAGAAACAGAGGTGTCAAACTTAGAAGATCACAGTAGAGCCATACCAAAAAAAAAAGCACAACACAATATGCTTAAGTACTTGTTTTCTGGATACTTCTACAAAATTTGAATATATATTTACAATTCAATATGCAGCAGTGATTTAAACTCCTAAAATTCATGTACGTTTAAAAGTATTCTTCTTCTTTGTAAAGTATTTATTTTGGCACCCATCTACTCACAAATCAGAAGAGTTCTCCATTAAATAAAACAGATTTCAGTTCACAGTTAGCTTTGAACCTTCTTTTTTCCTTCTTTGCAATAGCTACCATAATTCTTCTCAACATCATCTGAACAATTCACACTGACCAGTGTTAAAAAGAACATCACCTCATTACATGAGAGAACTGGGAAAAATCCATGCAACAATATTTTGCTGTATGTTCATACAGGAGAAAATGAAACTAGGAATGTAGGAACCCATATCAAGATCATGGCTTTATATATGGCATAGTATTTCACTTGTTGCTATACTTGGCTGTAGCACAGGAAATAATATTGTTGCCCAACAATATTATAATATTGTTGCATTGCTGCCAATGCTCAGGGATGTAATAAAATATTCTATTCAGTGTTACCACTGAGCTTCTGCTGGAAGATACTGGGTTCTCTTCAGTGTCACAGAAATGTTGCAAATATAAATTTTTCACTTTTTTACTTTGAGAGAACCCATCAGCTGTGATCCTAGTTTGCCAGACATGACATTTTTTTGGGGTATTCATGAGCAAAAGAAACAATCACTTGTTAGATTTAACTACGTTCCTTGACTAATAAACAAATAAATGCACAATTTAAAGAGTCTTTTTTCAGAAGTCTGCAGAACCATCTACAATAGCCACATTAAAAAATATCTTTTACATTGCTAATGTCACCATGAGTTTAGCAGTATTTCTGATTAGTGTTTAGTTTCCATTACGTGGCTAGCAATGGCAATACAAAAGGACAAAGCTAAGTGCTAGACTTTTCTGTGTAATTCTCACAACACAGGATTTCTCATAATTTATCTCTGACTTTTTCTGTTAATTAAAAATTATTAAAAATTAGTAAAAATTTCCTCAAGCAATACTTGTTAAGGACAAACTATTCCCAACCTTCCACAATTCCATTTATTCTTTCCTACTCCTATAAACTTATTGACCACAATATTTGGAAGCTTATGACCCTAATGTGCAACCCACTCAAGTGAGCAGGTGTTTTTCCACTGGCATCAGTCAACATTGATTAATTAATAAAGAGGATAGTTCAGAAAAGCCCAAAGATAATCTAATTCTTTCAAATATTTGGCATTTTTACTTACTAAAAGAGCAGTTTTATACTGTTGAGTTTTAACTTTTTTTGTTAGGTTTGGGGTTAAATGTGTTAGATGGTATTTTTTTTTGTTTGGACTTAGATGTTTATTAGTTTTTATTTATGTTACAGTTTTACAAACTGTGAGTTTCAGAGTATTTTACTTTAACAAACTAAAAATAAATGGAACGATATCTCTCTCTCTATAAGATTTCTTAAGGATAAACTCTTTCATTAAGAACTAACACTTAAATTATTTTTATTTTTAACTCAATAACTATCTGTGCCCTGCAATGCAGATTTTTTAATCTAAATATATAATGTTACACAAACTTGTGAAGAAGAAGGTGAAGAAGGACAACCTTCTGCTCAAGAAGCCTTATTTTTAATATATTACTATACTCTAAAATTTTAAATTTAAAAATTTCTACTATGTGATATTATACACTTCTATTCAAACTACACACTCATAATCCTAGTTCTATTACTTAATTTTGGAAGTTTTCTCTATGGCCTCAGGTCAAATGTAGTGTTTTCTTGAAGGTGTCAACAAAATCAGCACAGAAAATCAAAATTTGCCAGTAACTAGGGTTCCGACATTATAGTCTGATTAGCAAGGTAGGTCTACCTGCAGTTCTGTTTCTCATTATTTAGATAAGCACTCTAGGTTTATCTGAAGAGGCACTGTTTACCATAGAAAAACATTTCTACTAGTCCATTTCAACTAGTGGAACACCTCCAGCATTCATGTTTGTAAACGTTCAAACTCTTGGAAGGCTTTATTCAACAATAAGAGTGAAAAGGGCGGGGGGAAGAAAAAAATCAACTGTGCTATTGAAATTCAGGTCCAGAAATAGGGTACCATGCCCAAACCTTACAATGTGAAGGTAGAACAGAAGAGGGGGACGGGGGAATCCCAAACAAAAACCAAAGCAAAAAAAACCCAACCATTTTTAAAAATTCAACTTGGAAATTAGCAAGAAAAATAACTGGATTGGAGTGGAATTTTGCTCCAGCTTGCATTTTTATCAAATGATGTGTTCCATAAATTTCCACCTGATCAGATATCAGGCTTTGAAATGAGATTAAAGCCTATGAATCTAGGAAAAAAACTCAGGTGATTCTCTTCAAGGCTATAGGTATATTCTGAAGAGCTGACTTGTCTTGCCTTTGTACATACCAATGTTTCTAAGCAATGGAGACAGCGCGTGATTAACTAGTGGAAGAAAAAGCCTTGAAAGGACAAGCTTCTTGAGAAATGCTACCTCTGTCAGAAGCCTGGACTTGTTTCATTCAGCTTGAGGTACCCAAGTTGAAGTCTTCTCTTCTACAACCATTTTACAATGAACTACAAACCGATACTGGAGAATTGAACTGGAGAATCAGAAACCTCAAACTAAATCTTGACAACAATTTTCTAGCTTTCAAATCTTTTGAATTATAAAAAAGCCTTCAAACCAGACCCAACATACAAAATAATTTAGTTCTTCCTCACATAATGCTTTTCTTTGTGCTGCTGTGTTTCCTCTCACTTTGGTCTTGACTCATGGAACTCATCTCTATTCATTTACATATTAGAGCCCAATCAAAGCTTACTTTGGAGTGAGCAGAGATTTAACAAAAGGACTATTAGTCCAGTTCTTCAATTCCATAACTACAAGCACCTGTTAAGAAGGCGTGTCTTTTCCCCATTCATCAGTATTAATAGTTTCAAAGACAAATGCAGTAACAATGCAACTCAAAGGTAGTTAATTTTTTTCATATCTACAGAAAATATATGTACGAATTTATGCATCCTCCAGTGGCTAACTTTTTAAAAATATATATAGTTCTTCTAGAAAATACACCATAAATATACTTCAGAAGTGCGACTCAGCAAGTGCGACTCAGCAAGACTTCTTAGCATTTCTTATCAAAATCCAGAAAAATTTATTTTATTTATATCTATTCTGACCAACTTATTGAACTGGGAAAAAAATGACCAAAAAACCCAAGCAGCTGTATTAGATGATCATATATTCAGCTGGCCATCTAATCCTTTCAAATATAGTGTAATTCCTCAGGAAGTGAACACTGGCACAGTTACAGAGTCATTTGATGAAGCTAGAACAAATGGAACTTGCTTACAAATTGACTCTGCTTGTTTCAGAGAAATTTCCCAACCATGAATTTTCTGAAGACAGATAATTGAAAGTGGATAGAAAGATTTCCACAGATCCTAAACATCTTACTGGAACCTTGAGAATTAAACTCTCATTTTTATTTTTTTTTTTAAATAATAGGACAATTATTAGACAGTTCACTTTAGGTGCTCTAGATCTAAATGCATATATTGCAATTCACAAGACTTAAAAGCTCAAAGCCTACAGAAGTTCTAGAATGTACAGCTTTCATATTAAGGTGGTAAATGTGCAACTATATTACCTGGCACATATATTACTTACTATTAAAAAGCCTGTATTTGCAAAAAATATTACCTTAGAGTACTAGCAATCATAAGGAATTTGTACACTTTAGGGTTATTTTGGAAGCAGCAATGAGAGCATTTAGAATAGAAAATAATTGATAGACTCTAATGTTAGAATGGAAATCACAGAGGAAGAATCCACTTAATATGTTAAAAATTAACAGATGCTACAATAAGGACACTGCCAAAATGCAAAGCTATACAGACTGAAAGCCAGAATTCCTCCTTTGATCACACTCTGTCACTTAACATTTGGACTGGAAAGAAAAAAAGAAAAAAAAAACTATTTCCAGTTTTAGTCTGGAAGAGGGTGATCTGTAATCCTTAGGAGAGTCTTACTCCAAGGGTTTTGTTTGTATCAGGTTCTTGATAATTACTGCAAACATTCTTGGTAGCTCTCAACAGCAAAGAAAGCAAAGAGCAAGAGGAGCAAATAAAGCCACAAACCAAGAGACAAGAAAAGTAGTAACTTCATTACAGTGGAGAGGCATGAAGATACTATGATGGGAAGTGCTATAATAGTCAAAGCTAACATTCTGACGCAAGGTAAAAAGCTGTAATTCACAAATTTAGAGTCCCCTTACTTTAAATAGGGGTGGAAGTATGGTATGCTAACAAGATCAAAGTAGCTTCTGAAATAAATATGTTTGCAGGAAAGCAGCCATTTATAAATGCAGATATATTCACATTGCAATGAGTTCAGCCTAATCTAATGACTTCCAAGAACATTTATCTTTATTTTTTCATGGTATTGTTCCAGTAAAAAGTAAGTTTCAAAGTACTTGAGTGTTTGTTCGTAGATGATTATACAAAAGGGAATTTTGAGTTTAGTTTCATGGAACTAAAGAATATTTCTTTTTCTCATTAATGTTTCTCATTAACAACAGAAGCTGCGCAGAGATCTAAATTGAATGGAAAATTTTATTTTACATACAGTGCTAATGCCTGATCAATAATTAGGCAAGACATGAAGATTTGACTTCCAGTTTCAAAAAATGGAGACCATCATCTCAGGTATAATCTCAGTGACTCCAATAATTGCCCAAGAATTAATTTAGTCCCACCCTCCTTGCCTCTCTTCTAGAATTCACTTATATAAACCTGACATTATATAAACTGAATATGCATGTACGGTGGGGTGAGGTCAATGCACCGTGAAACACTCGAGGTGGCTCCTTTCAGCTTCCTCCTTCAAGACAAACAACACACCCAGCCCCGGAGTCGGAGAGCAACAGAGGCGCCGGCCTCGGGTGATGGGCCGGGCCAGGAATGGGGTTCAGGACGGAGGACAGCGGCACGGGGCCGGGCCAGGAGAGGGTTCAGAACCGAGGACAGCGACATGGGGTCGGGGCGTTTAGGGGTTCAGGACCGAGGACAGCGACACGGGGATGGGCCAGGATGGGTTCAGGACCGAGGACAGCGACACGGGGATGGGCCAGGATGGGTTCAGGACCGAGGACAGCGACACGGGGATGGGCCAGGATGGGTTCAGGACCGAGGACAGCGACACGGGGATGGGCCAGGCTGGGTTCAGGACCGAGGACAGCGACACGGGGATGGGCCAGGCTGGGTTCAGGACCGCACGGGGATGGGCCAGGATGGGTTCAGGACCGAGGACAGCGACACGGGAGCGGGCAGGGCCGTGGTTCAGAACCACGGACAGCGGCAGCCCCGAAGAGCCGGGCGGGGAGCGGGCTTGTTGCACGTCGGGCTGAGAATTCGCTGAGAGGCAGGCAAAGAACGGGGAAGGAAATTACCCCAGCCTTCGCAAAAGCACAATGAGGTAAAGTCATGACTCTCCAGAATGGTGAATACCATGGTGAATACCATGAATAAATGGCAAGCAATTTAATCTATTTAGCCTCTTCCCTCCCAACTAATATAGGGGAAAAAAAAAAAAAAAAGAAGAAAAACAAGGGTGAAAAAATAGGCTGAAACAGACCTCCTCAATCCATGACTATTTAATGAAGCCGAATGATAGTTGTAGAGGTTCAGAATTGCCAGAGTAATGGCCAGCAAATGTATTATGCCCAAAAGCCTTGGAAGATTCAACAAGATTCTCTCTCCAGACGCTTGCAGAACCCATCCGCTTCCCTGGCTGCTAGCAGAGCTGTGGGGCATCCAGCCCCGTGAAGCACACGCCCGCACACAGAAAACCACAACGGTGTCTGCACATCTCTCCCCGCCCCGACACACAAACTGCCCGTGCTCCAGATCAGTGCAAGGCAGGAAAGGAGGGCGCAGCCCACGGAACCGGGGACCGCCGCTATTATCAGAGACCGCTGTAGTGGGGAGAGCCAGAGGGTGCGGGCTCCGTCCTGGTGTCCGCGCCCGTGCGGCCACCCCTTCCCTCCCTCTGCCAGCAAAATGGAACGCCGGCTCCGGGTGCGGCGGGCCCAGCTCGAATTGCCACTCGCCCCCCGCCCCACCGCGAGGAGACGGAGAAGGGGGAAGGGAGGAGCGGGAGAAGGGAGATTTTCCGTGCATGCCTTTGCATGGGAGGCGGCTCCGCGCCGGCGAGGTTCCCTCTGGGCAGCCCCTGCGCCCTTGACATGACAGCGGCGATCTGCCTCCTCTCCTCCTCGCTCAGCTGGCTCAGGTCCGCCTCCACCCCGGCCGGGACCAGGCTCTGCAAGGGGGCCGCGGAGCCGCCGCCATCCCCGGCCGCCGCCGCCCCTTCGGGGAAGGCGCCCAGCCCTTCGCCTCCTTCCAGGCTCGCCTCGTTGCCCATGGCCGCCGCGGCTCGCCGCCTCTCCCGCCGGGCGCAGAGCGGGCTGGGGGGCGGCTCGCAGCCCCGCTGCCCCGCGGGCGATCAATCAGGGCTCGGCGGCCGCCACCACGGCCCCGCGCGGCGGCAGCGCCGGGCCGGGCTGGGCTCGCTGGCCGCCGCCGCGGCTGCCGGGGGAGTGCGGCGCTGCCGCCCGCCGAGCTCCGCCGCCCCGCGCCGCGCATGCTCCGGGCGGGCGGCTCCCCCCGCGCTCCGGGCCCGCCCCGCGCCCCGGCCTTTAAAGGCACCGCCGCCCCCGGCCCGCGCTCCCGCCGCGCCGTGAGGGACCGAGCGGGAGCCGAGCCGCGGGCAGCCCTGCGGGCGCTGCTGCCTCCCGCTCGCCTTCCCTCCGCGTACAACGGTGTGCGGGTAAAGCTTGAAGGAGCGTCGCTCGCCCGAAGCAAAATAAGAGGGGATGGAAAACGCGTCTGGAGGACACCCCATCCAAGAAACCCCTTCAGGGTAGAGTCAATGAGGTCGGATTGCTCCATGCCCTGAACAGCACAGTTTTGAATGCCCCTGTCGATAGGGATTTTACAGTTTGCCTTGGTCTGTGTTTCAGTACTGGACTACCATCGTGATGACTGTCTCCACCATATCAGTGTTATTCCAGGACCAATTAGTCCCAAACTGGACACTGAACTCTTAATGCAGTTTCACAACTGCTGAATATATTGAGGAGAACAACCTTCTCCAACCTTCCAGCCACACTTGAGGTGGCAGAGGAATGCCAGTCTGACTATGGTGTTCTTCATCAAAACCACATACTGCTGGAATGCATTTCACCTGGATGTTTGCTGCAAAGCTGCTTTTGGGACAGCTCTCCTGGTGCACTCCTTCCCAGATACAGAATGGTCTGCTCGCCATTCTTCAACTTCAAGGTGTTCCTGCCAGCTCATCTTCCCACCTGGATGGAGCAGAGTGGCCCTGCTCTTTAGTGTACCTACTTCTCTCCCAGCTGAGATTTGCAGAGAATGTATTCTATGCCTTGCTCACATCAGTAGCAGAGACATCACATACCATTAGTCAGAAAGATACAAATAGTAACACACCAGCAGTTGGATGTGATGCAAAAAACTGCAGCTGGTTTGAGCCCGATAGTTCAGTCCTCTTTTTCATCCACTGTACAGGTCTCACTAATTTGGCTATAAGGATGTTATAGTTGATCATGCTGAAAGCCTGATGGAGTGATTTGCCTGAGGTTAAACACATGCTGTCTGTTTTTAATAACCTTCCTGTCTTTTGTCTGCTTGGACATGGCTTCTAAGAGGACTTACTCTGTAACTTTCCCAGGAAGGGTACTGGCCACATTTGTCAAACTGTGTGGTAGTTCTCTTGTGGATCTCCTTTTTGAAGATGGGTACAGGGCTTGCTTTTTCCTGGTCATTAGGAAACTTTCCCAGTGACTTTCTGAAGATGACTGACTTTGCAGTAGCATCAACTCCCTCATCACTTTTTGACCCATCCCATTTAGTGCCATAAGTTTCTGCATATCCAATTGGTTTAATTACTCTGTACCACAGCTCATACTTTCCCTCAGAGACCTGGGAGACTACAGGAAAAACCCAATCCATAAAAGCCACTAAGTACCTTGGTCTTTCTATATCTTTTCCATTAGTTTTCCTGCCTCATTGATCAGAGACAAGCTTTACCAAATCCTTTCTAGAGATCTTACTAAATTGTGGCCACATTTTTTGTATTCAAATGTGTTTGTTAAGCAACTATATCTTCACAAATATAATTTGTTTTAGTGATGAAGATGTGCCAGCATTTGGTACTCTTGCTTGTCTTCTTTTTTAGCTTCATCAGTACTTTGCTTCAGACACAGCTGTATGCAGATGAGCTGCCAAAATGACCTATATAGGGATGCTGTACAAATATTTATAGTGCTCTTGTAGTGTAGCAATCAGAGATCATTTTTCCAGTACTGGTTCACAGTAAGTGATGAAACTAGTACCAGCTGGGGGTTTACTACTTTTCTCCTGAGTGGCTACAAGGAACACATCAAGAGAAAAGCTCAGCAGAGAACATGATGAAGCAGAGAGGATAAACTGTCTTAGTGGAGAAGCATGACATGAGTGTAAGTGGTTGCCTCTTCACATGGTGTCTAGGTAAAGATATTAGAAAGGCCTGTGGGGGAGGCTACACACAATGCAGTCATACCTTGACATGTAAAGAAAAGACAAAGTTCAGTTAAGGGGGTTAGAAGGAAACAAATACACATCCCGACATAATTTTTCACAACTGAACATCATATATGTATTTACAAAGAGATGTGCAAAGTGCTGCTGCATGGAAGAAGACAAGTACAAAACAGAAATATGGGGAAAGAGGGATTTAATCAGTGTAAACATTTGGTTTTCTGATACTTACTAATGTGAGCATTCATAATGCTCTTAAATATTGAGGATTTTGTGGAGGGCGGTATTTCCGTCCTTCAGTTGGATAGTCTGAAACTTTATAATGTTCCCAAATGAAAGTTTTAAACAATAAGCATCGGCAGAAGTCTTGTTTCCCCACTTTTAATTGTTTTATCATGTGAATTTATTTATTCAAAGCCAAATGAGTGACTAGTTCTTCTGACTCAGACCCAGAAGTTGTCTTATGTTTAAAATCAGATGGCGTATTTATTTTAAACATAACACAACATCTTGGTCTGAGTCAGAAGAACTAGTGAGTTTGAATAAATAAATTCACTCAATAAAACAATTAAAATTGGGGAAACGAGTTCTGATGAGACTTAATATTTAAAACTATATACACTGCTTCTGTTTCACTTTTAATCTGTCCTGAGATAGAAAATAGGAGGAAGAGCCATTAAGGCCTAAGGAAGTAAGATGAGCATAAAAAAGAGGCAAAGGATGAGAAATGACCTTCAGTGGGAAGTTCATTATTGGCTTCACTGGAGCCAAGGATTTCACCTTAAAAATTATGATTTCAAATATCTTAGGGATTTTTGTGGAAACAGTCTCTTTTCACAGTTCTGTGACATTTACCTTTTCTTATGAAAGAGCATGAAATCAAGAGCTATCTGTTCCAGAAGTCCTGCTGCAGGTCTGTTTCCCCTACATCCTATAAGTTTTCACATCTTTCTCCCTATGTACTTTATGGTCTGTCCAAAAGTGACAAGAACGCTCTCATTTTGGTGTTACCAATCAAACTCACAAACTAATGAGTCTTAAGATTCTGTTGCAGCAAGGAAAGAAAAGTTATCAAATTAATCAGCCCATTTGCCAAAAATTGTAATATCTAACTTGCAAGAAACAGCTCACTGGTGCCAATATAAAACCCTTATAAAAAATTGCTTAATCTCTTGCACAGAAAAATATGATTAAAACCTTTTTAGAGATAAAACAGTCCTTTTTAAAGTGCATGCAAATTAGCATTCTTTCTGCAAATTTAGAGGCAGAGATAGAGAAGCAAGTTACCTTTTCTTTGATACTAGGTAATATAAAAGGATAATCATGAATAGCAGCAAATCAAACTGCCCTTTGAGGACCTGCTCACAGTTTTTGTAGAATCTAATTGTATCTATTTGAATCCAAAATAGACCAGCACAATCACAAATATTTTTATATTTTACATTGAGGCCATACATGGCGTCTTTATCCCTGCAAAACAAAGGCACCATATATTTGAAGTGATGCAACTTCATTCAGACTAAACACCGTGCTTTATCAGTAATGCAGTACCTTCAACAGGGCCTGACCAATTTGGTATGCAAACTAGATACATCAAATCTTCAAAGGAGCCAGTCCAAGGTAGAGCTGAGTATGCAAAAGCAGCACAAGGGCACTGGTTCATCTTTTGCCAGTGCTGAATCCGATCTGGGGCAAGAGAATCTCAGTTAAGAGTGTATCTGCAGCACTAAAATGAGTGCTAGAAGTTAATTTACTGATTAAAAACATTGAAGACATCCAATTATTTTTCATCACCAGGCTGCTTAGTATAGATGTACTCTTTACATTTTACAGTTGAGAAAAAGGCATTTAGTGCATAGAAGTTGGAGAAGTAATGCTAAGATCACCAGAAGAAAGGAAGAGGTCAGTAACACCTTGGCATGAACTAGCAAAATGGGAGAAACTTTTATATCTTAATAATATGCCTGGCACTGTGCCCAGACAAAAGTGAAGAGGGTAGAGTTGTGTTAATTGTTAGTGATTACCAGAGGCTGCACTGATCAGTACCACAATATAAGACAGAGGAAGCTAGAAGAGGAGCTAGAATTTGCATAAATGTATTTATAAAATTTTACACATTCATATTTTTTCATTCTAACTTGTACAAATACTTGGGTAAACGTTGCAGTGCCTCTGTCACATTTATCTACCTCATTTAAGAGATACAGAGACTGTGGAGTTTAAAAGAGATGGCTAAGATGCATCCAGCAGTTAAGTCCATCTGCTATACAGAATGAGCAATCCCTTGTAATGAGAGCTCCCACCAAGCAAGGCTTGTCTCACAAGTTCTAATTCTGTGTCAAACCTACACTCATCTACATGCCAACCAAAGTTTGGCTAAATACTGCGCAGCAAATGTTCTTGAAGATCCTGACTACTCTCCAGTCTCACCTGAATTACTGGTCACCAAAACAACCAATAAATGATGATAACAAGGTACCTTGCAAAGCATTGTGTGGTTTTGCTCTTCTGTTCAAATATATGTAACTCTTCTCTTACTGCATAGAATTCTCTACTCCATTTCTTTGTAAAATGCAGGTTGAGAAACTAGTGGAATAGTGATCTACCCTGTTTCAAAACTCCTTCAAAATTTACCTTTTTAAGGGAAAACAACCCACCTAACCCAAAACTGAATACAGCATAAAACTGAGGGTCTGGTCTTTTGGGATACCATGCACTCTGATATAACAGCATTACTGTTACAGCATCATTTTTAAGATTAAACAAATCACTTCTGAGAAGCCTCTGCAGATATTTAGCCTCATTATCATCAGTCTAAGTGAAACAGGATTAGTACATGCACTTTACCTTACTGAATAGCCAGTGCATGGGCACCTGGCTAAGTTTTCCCAGCAATCTCACAACCACATTTTCTTACTTCAACAAAACAAGGTCTGACACCTGAGTTCAGCACAGGAATGCTGATATGCTCACATTAGGAGCATAGTATAGATTAGTCACAATGTTAAACATAATTTTCAATCAGTATTTTTACTACCCAAATAGTGATTTGCATCTTAAAGGGAAGAATGGGAAAATATCCACTAATCTCAAAGACTGTGTCCTAAACAACACTCAACAGCAATATTGTTGTTCTGTCCTGTTGTTCTCCTGTTGTTTTCTTTAATATGAGTTAATTCCCTTGCAGCAGTTGAGTCCAATTAATAGTGGTAGAGATACCACCACAAAGAGCTCAATTTTTACTTGTTTATATGGTGAAAGAGTCATATGTGTAATTATTACAATTCCAAAGCAAACCCAAGGAAGAACCTAGGGGAACATTGGAGCTGTCATTAGCAAGTTCTGATAAATCACATTAAAATAAAGAATTGGGTTTGCACCACTGAGCATAACAGTGAGACCCTCAGGATCTTTCCTTAGGATTTTAATTGGTAGCATAAGAGTGTTGAAAGTTCTCATTCCCCTAGCAGTTATCTCTTTCATGCTGAGAACACAGTAGGAAGAACTTCTTAGCCTAAGCAAAGTCTTGCTAGTGAAGTGCACATTTAGATTATATGTTCAGCTCCTGCCTATGCTACAGAGAGCAGGTTCATTCTAAACATGATGTTGCATATTTTTTCCTTCTAAATGAATCCAGAGGGTTGGGGGAAGGCGGGGGTGGTAAGGGGTGGAGGGGATATTGCATCAAATGTAACTCTTTTGTATTACATGGATTTTAACTAAAACCTCTAAATATTGGCCAAGGTTACCTTTTCCAAGGATGAGAGATTAAAGTTAAGCACCTGTGTCCTTCTGTAGGAGCTCACATGTAGAATGATAACAAGAATGCAGAGCACACATTTCCAGTGGGTTCTGCCCATTGCGTACCACATATTGAGTGACATGCTGTAGACCACGTTAAATACACTAACTAGGTGTCCTGGCATGAGCTACCAACTGTCTCCGTGATAGAATTAGAGAGAAAAATGTAAAACAATTATCTTTGTTCTATAGTCCTTAGAATGGGCTCTGAATGTGCTCATTTCAGGTAAAGTAAACAACAGTCTTTATCTCAGAAAGTGTATTTCTTCAGGACTAAGAAAGTTTACCCTTCTCTTCAGATATGTACTTAGAGGTTTTATACTCTTGGCATTGGAAATAGCTCCTTGTTCATAATGGCACCAAACCAGTCATATATCTCAAAGGCCTTGATTTTCATTTTAGTCCAAAACCAATTTTAGAATGGGTAAGAAGTAACCTTTGGAGGTCACCCCAACCAGCTACTTTCTCAAAACAAGGCCAATATACATTAGAGCAATTTTCAGTCAAATTCAGTCAAATCTCTCAGCCTCTCCTCAGAGGACAGGTAGTCCAATTTCCTAACAGTCTGGGCAACCCTTCATTGGACTTGTTCCAGTTTGTCAATCTCTTTCTTATGCAGAGGAACCCAAACCTGGCTGCCGCACTCCAGATGCAATATTGCAAATGCTGAGTACAAAGGAATAATCAGTTCCCTCAATTTCTTGGCTACAATACAGCCCAACATACTGTTGACCATCTAAAGTGAAGGTCTTCACACAAATCCCTCCTGAATTTCAATGGGTTCATGTCTGCCCATTCCTCCAGTCTGTCTACATCTCCTTGGATGCCAGCCCTACCACAGAGCACATTGACCTCATCTGCCAGTTTGGAATCAAGAGTAAACTTGAGGGTCCTTCTCCTCCAGATCATTGGTAAAA
Organism: Ammospiza nelsoni; assembly: GCF_027579445.1. Lineage (NCBI taxonomy): Eukaryota > Metazoa > Chordata > Aves > Passeriformes > Passerellidae > Ammospiza > Ammospiza nelsoni. The sequence continues at coordinate 9,716,024 of NC_080637.1, read as the reverse complement.
TTATTAAACAGGTTAAGGGCAATCCAACTGGCCAAAGCATGACCTCCATGTTGTACATGTATATTGGATATTTTCATCCACCACTTTCTTCTTCACTCGTCTAGAAATGGTTTACAACAGGACTCACTCCATGATTTTTCCAGGAACAAAGGTGAAGAGGACCTGCCTTTTATTTACTGGTATCATTTTTAGTTCTTTTTGAAGATGGTTGTAGCATTTTCCTTTCCCCAGTCATCAGGGAACTCCCCCAGTCTCCACAACCTTTCAAGGACACCTTTCAGGCTTACCTCATATGACATCGGCCAAATCTCTGAGTACTCACAGATGTATCCCTTATATTCCTGTGGATCTGTATATATTGAGATTACTCAGATCACTGACTCTATCATCTTCCACTGTTTGACCTACCTAACACCATCTGTACCTACCCAAGCAATGTTTCTAAATTCCTCCTTAGCCTGCTTTACTCTTATAAATGTTCTTTTTGCACTGGACCCCAGCCAGGTCCTTGTTTAACCAAGAGAGACTCCTGATATATATACTAATTTTTGTGAGAACTAGGATCTTTGCTTTGTTTCAAGGAGACTGATCTTAAAGATCTAACTTTTGTGAGCTCCTTTGCCCTTCAATACTGCTTCCCACCAGATTTTACTTCCCAGTTCTCTGACTAAGCTGAAATCTACATTCCTGAGATTCAGGGTTTGGGTTCTATTTCTTGCCTTCCTCGGGAATCCCCTCAGGATCTTGAGCTCTGCAATTTCATTGTCACTGACCAAGCCTGCCTGTCACTGACTGTCACATCCCCAACAAGCTCTTCAGAGGCCATGAATGTCCAGGAAAACATCACCTCTGCTTGTCACACACAACATTTGTATTATGAAGTTGTACATGACAACCTCCAGAATTTTCTGGGGACGTGTCCTGCTGCACTGCCCTTTTGGCAGGTGTCAGGGAGGCTTAAATATCCTATGACAAACAAAGCCTGTAATACAAAGAAGTTAGTCAGCTGTTTAAGGATGGCTGTCTACTCCTTCACTCACAGAGTGTCTGAAACACGCTCGTGCCAAATTTCATGTTTACTGGCCTCTCCTCTGACCCTGACATGCAAGCTGTCAACTACACTGTTGCCCATGCCACAGAAGAGCTGCTACTTTACATTAGCAGAAATTCCCTTTCTCTTTACCTTTATCTTTCTTAAAGACATTCTTTCCATCCATCTCAGCACAGCAGGCACTCGAAGGACCCCACTAAACCTCAGACATACCTGGGATCTCAAGAAATGCACATCTACTCCTGCCCAAGCTTGTCCTTTCCACCAGGAGGGTTGAGAATAAAACCTCGACTCCCATGCTGTTCACCACTGCCCCCAAAGCCTTCTAGTCACTTTTGCTGGCCTCAGGGTCTTCCCTGGCAGTGTCATTGGTGCCCATGGGGATGAGCACCCAGGAATGCATAATATCTTATGTCACTATAGGACACAAAATAAAACAACGCGGACACGCAGCTCTCCAAGGTAAAAAAGAGCGAAGTTTAATTTCTGACTCCAACATTTACAGATTTCCAAAAGTGACAGCGGATTGGAGGCGAAAGTGCCACCTCTCCAATGACACTGGAAAAACCAAAAATCCATCAAATTTCTCCTCCTCAATAAAAGAATGCAAAACAATAACTTATTTACATAAAATGTGTGAGAAAGTTTGTTACAAGAATGTAAACATCAGAAGCTTAGAAAAACTTAATAAAACAAGGTGACCATCTTTCTCTCATTTTTCATAGGTCTCATACCACACAATATTTCCTCATAGTACCCAGTACCTGAAAATGTAAATTACCATTGGTTATGTGATACTTATCACTGCCATGTGCAACTTTCATTAGCCTCTTACAACTTCTGCAACAATATAATTCCGCATGGTGCAACCTCAACTTTAGAAACAGAGCTTCTCTTATTAAACATCTAGTGCCTTTGCAAACAAAAAAATATTTTTATAATTTTTTGCCTATATGCCAGTTTTACTATAATGAAATAAACAACAATGAAACTCAGTATAGTCCAAAACCCCCAAGCTTACTATATTCAGTACACTTTTCTAACTCTTACAATATCACTTTCTTAATACCACTTTTTTTAGATAATTAGGCATGTTGATGTGGCTTGGATCATCTGGAAGTGTAGCAGTCTTTTTCCTCAACAAGTTGCTAAACCTAAAAGATAATCTACAGTTTAAGAAATGAAGACTTCCTGTTGTAAAGAGGTTTTTTTTTTATACCTGTAGGTAGCCACTAGAAGATAATCACTTCTAGTTATTAACTGTGTACCACTGGGTAGGAGGCTTTCTTGTCTCTTATATGGGAACAGTGACACATCTTACTCTAACAGAGGTAATTTATGGTTTGAAGAATTTAAATACGCACAAGCCCTAGTCATGATGTGCAATAAAATATCTCATGACTTTTTGTCATTTGCAATTCACAACTTCATCTGCTTGCTGTGTCTTTACTCAGAGAACAACTGAGTGTGCATATGTGTGTGTACTGATTACACAAGGTTTGCCTTGCTACTGGGTGGCTTCCAACAGGGAACCACAGCAGTTTTATCTCAAATGGCATGGCAGGAAAATTCCCCTGGTCCACTGCTCTCAACAGCTTTTGCATTCTCTGAAGAAGCATTCAGATTTTCAGAGTCCTTACCATCATTTTCACACTAAGCAATTGGATTCTAGAGCAGGATTTAACTAAGTTAAAAGGATGCCTACATTTAAATATCCACAAACAAACTCTACATGTGAGCTGAGTGTTCAGACTCCTATTGCAGCTGGATTAGAGCCAGTCCATAAACCATTAAGGGGGACTCAGGTGAATAACAGATTGGATGCAATTGTATAAACATGTTATATGCTACTTAAGACTCCAGCTGCCAGTGCAGGGAGAAAGTGATCTTTTATAAGATCTATAATTTATTTTATAAATTCTCAGTCATATCTGCCAGCCCCACCATAAGGCACATTAAATGGCATTACATACCTTCCTGTGGGCACATAACTTAAGGCAGCAGAGCATACCTCATAAAGTTAGACAGATTTGTGGGAAACCACAGAGCCAGCTTTCTTGAAATTTAGATGTCCCCATGTCTACAGCTGAATCTCAGTTTTAGTGTGTACTGGAAAGGTAAAGTTTATAAGCCTTTCCTAAATGCTCTCTTCCTTCACAGTACAAGCCCCTGGCTGACAAGTCCAGTGCAAATAACACCTGCAGTTAAGATCAAGAACAGTTTCTAAGCCTCAAGGAAAAATCTTTGTAACAGCTGGAGGCATGCAGAAAGAGGGGTATGAGAACTCTTTCAAATGCTATTTCTGAAAAATGATCAAGCCTTTTGTAGGCCTGAAGAATATTTTTACAGATTTGGTGGAACATTTGCACATTCACAGAATGACTCACTGGCTGAGGTTGGAAGGAACTTCTGCACAATCCCATTCAAGTCCTCTATTCATGCAGGATCATGTACAGCTGATTGCCCAGGAGCATGTACAAACGAGTTTGAATACATCTAAAGGTGGAGACTCCACTGCTTTTCTCTAACTCAATGGAATGCTGCTAAAAAACTTGCTGTTTTGCAATAATTTAGCACCAAAGTTACACATATCTGTGATTTAATTTGGCCACAGGGTTTCCCAAAGCAGCACAACTAACAAAATGCAGTCACTTTTAGAGATTGTAGAACAGCAGCAAGTACACTACGAATGTAAATACCCAGCCCATTTCTCTTACCAGCTTTACTGTTAAATAAAATATAGGAACTAGCTGAAAAAATAACTCATAAAGAATTTTAAAATACCATTATAAACTCATTAAGCTTAAAATAAACCTCACCCATTTGGGCTTGATTATTTTTTTCAATTGCATCCATTGATTTTAACATCCCAGATTAACTCTCACCAGCTGAAGGAGAATTTCCACTTTTACAGAGTTCATTTATATAGCACAGAGATACTCAGAGTTGTAGCAGATTTAATTAAGTTTCTTAACAGTTCCTGAAGTCCTTTGGACTAATTCACACAAAGAAATTCTGAGGATATGATGACAGATGAATCTATAATTTCAGCTAAAACAAGGAAATATTCCCTCCCACATGGATCCTCTTCCTTCTTTCATCTCATCTTTCCTCTTCCCCTGCCCTGAAGTATCTGCAAGTCATCATTTTGTCTATCTATAATTCCCTTAACACCTGTGCTACATTTAAAAAATAAAAGTAAAAATAATCAGCTGTAACTCAGAAGGCACACAAAGAAAATCAAAGAGCAGCTGAGCACTCCCCACGGGTTCCGATGGGAGTGGGGGGGTATGACCTGAGTTCTCAACTTTGCCCATTACCACAGTGTCTTTGATAGTCTTATGACTGTAGAGAAGAAAAAAACCTTTTTTTTTTCATTAAAGAATGGATTTATGCAAAGATTAAGAGGAAATATGCATCTACAGTGCTATGCTAAATAAACGGATGTTCTCTTTTCTCCTTTATATTCTTTGTGTTGACCTAGAAAAGTGACTTTGAAATCTAAGATTCATCTTTTTTAAGTATGATCTAGACACTTTTTAGGCCTTCCACTGGTTTACTTTCTGAGTTTACCTGAAGCATAATATGGAAGAAGAGTTCTATACATTAAAATGTTTTCCTCTGTGTTAGAGGTAACTCTCCCCCAATATAATTTTCACACCAAAATTTCACAGACAAATTCTATTACAGAAATGTTTGCTATTGACTATGCTCCTTGGACCTAAAAATCCACAAAATAAAATTAAACTAAGGAAATATACAACAGAGCCAAAATTCCCACTTTTTGAAGTTACCTCCTTCCAAAAACAACTCAAGAGCAACAAAACAAAGCTCTTAAAAGGCCAAGATTTAATAAGTCCCACCAGTCTCAAGTTTGAACTTTGAGCTGTTTCTATATTATCTTTCCATAATCTTGACTCAGTTCCTCCCTAAGGACTAGCTCCACTTTAAAATTTTATTTTGTTTTTTCAAATCCTTTCCCAGTTAAGTCCCTTTGTAACTCCTCACCAGAAGTTCCTGAATCATTTACTTGCCTTTGGTAAATCTATGAAGTGCTGAATTATTCAGCTGGTAGAAACATTTTTTACTACTACCATGAGGATCACACAAACACCAGAGGACCACCACCTCACCTTATTTGTTGCATTTTGGTCCTAAATTGCCTAGGACTTCATTTGAGAACTTATTTATTCTCATAAAAAGAAAAAAAAAAACACAGTAGCCCATTTGCTAAAAATCAGTGCATTTGGACAAAACACTGTATGCATAAGGATAAAATTTCCCTTACAGTAGGAACAGGTTTATATACAACATTAAAATAAGAGTTTCAAAGTCCTGTTCAATTTTAAACTCCTACTGTTGTCACTTGGTTTCTATTGATCTCTACTTGAGAATTCTTATTTTATATCTACATTTAGGATTTTTTTCTCTAAATTAATTATAAGTAGCATAAAGATTCATGCCTTTAATAAATTTTTGTCACAATTGCATTTTTCACTCATATTTACTGCTTAAAATAATGATAAATGTCAATTGCTGTACCTCTTCACCAGATATTTTTAAGACCTAGAAATTTCTAGAATTAGTAAATACAGATCACAGTACTTTCCAAAAAGATCAAAATAACTTACTTGAAGCTATTTTTAGGACCATTTTTCCTACATGCATGAAAGTTTAGCAATGCAAAACAGTAGCATTTAGCAATATGACTAATTTGATTGTTCCCTTCTCTGTATGCTTGCAGAGTATTATACAACAGTTAAGACTGCAATAGTTGGATTGAAGTTGTTATTTTGGATTGAAGGTGCTATTTTTCTTCAGTTTTTACTCCCATTTTTGGTAATTGTTCCTTCTTTCTCTTTTCCCTTCCTCAAGTAGGCATTTGAAATACAATTATTTCACTGTTTGTGAACATCTCTGCGAAACACCACTCTCTCCATAATGTGGAGTTGCTGTTTTACTGTTTATAGGTTGTATTCATGATGTTCTAAAGCTCCTCACAGGACTCCTGATACCACTGATGGAGACCACAGCCAGAAAAGGGTAATCCGCACAAGAATCAGAAATTTTAGCATAAGTCTTGCAGTTTAGTATGTGTTTCTAAAATACTAAGAAAATAAACTAGAATATCTCTCCTGTTGGGACAAGGGAGAAAGCCATAAATGCGTTGCTTAATTAGATGCTATCTACTATTAACCTATTTTGTAAAAACTAATTATGATAAAAGATTATGTTATATAATACTACATTTCCCTTTAACATATGATTTTATGAAAATAAAAAAATTATTTGTGTGCCTTATCTGTTTTCCAGCATTTGGTTTTTATGTATCAATGGAGACTTTTGGTATTTTTCAAGGAATAAGCATCTCCTAATACTATTCTAATTTTTACCACAGTACCTTTATTATCGCAATTCCAAAATGTTGAGATCAACAGTTCTATAATTCTGGAATTCCATGGAGGAGATATAAAACAAAAGGTAAATTAGTTGCTGCTAGTAACTATTTAACCAGTGCAGTTCTTTTTATTTTTCTAAAAAAATTATAGCTGGTAGTTTAATTCACAATTCAGTATGGAAAATCAGCTCAACATGGAAAATTATAACTAATAAAAGAGTTGCTTACCTTGAACTTCTGCTTTCCTTATAATCTTGGTTTCTTTTTGTTTGTTTTGATATCTAGTGGCTCCAGAAAGCAGCAGAATGAGAATTGCCTGTGTCCCTGTGAATGCCCAGAGCAAAGAGGTTAGTCTGTGATATATTAGTCTCTCTAATCTCCTCATATCCTCCCTGGCACAGCTGAGTATTTTGTGTAGCCCTTAATACTGAACACAGACTGCAAAATCAGTGATTCCAACTCATCATAGCAGGAGAGTAATTCAATTTCACATACTGTTTTATAACATAGCCATCTTATATAAGGTTTAGTTTATCCAAGATATTTTCATTTAAAAAGCTATTACTTTCAGGGCAGGAATGTGTCAGTGGTATACCTTACTTCATTATGCTTTTTTTCAAATAGTCCTTTTTCATTTAGAAAACTGTCAGTAATATAATTAATTAAATTATAGGTAGCAGTGAACAAACTAGATACAAAGCATAGCCAATCCTGATCCAACACCCATTTGCCACGTGCCCTGCTCTCACACACACAAACCCAACTCTGGACAGCTGCCAGTTCACATTTACTTTTCCTGTCTGAGCTGGGGTCTTATCACTGATAACCACCATTCCTCAAGCAAACTAATGGGCAAGGTGGGATTTCTCACTTAGTTAGCAACATATTTGTGCTGACTGTTTTTTTATCAGTGTTGTATTTTTTTTAAAGATTTAATGGAAATACGAGTAAAATCTGTTTTCTTCACAATAACTTTTCCAAATTTCTTGCTGATTTCTGCAAATTCTTAAATGTATCAAAGGGGTAAAAATTTTTAATATTCACAGTCTAGTACTTCTTATCCATTTCATTTTCCCTTTGATTCTGAGCTGGTAGAATTGGAAAGAACAAACCTAAAGCATAACTGGAATGAGCTGACCCAGCATGATTTCTGCCGGTAGACCAAAGCACATTACATCACACAAGGATTATAGATTAAGATTACTTTGCTGTTTCTGTGAATGTCTATGAAGAGCTCAGATTTTTTTCTTTACTGTAGCTTTAACATTTGGGTGGGCTCATTCAGTGTCTCTTCACATGTGCAGCTTCATCTGTGCATTTGCTATGTCACGTTTTAGGTTGAATGAAAATTAGTGTGACAGCTGTTTGTTTACTCCTACCAGCTGCCCTTGTGCACATGCATAACACACATGATGTGTTCTAGATGGGTCTTAAGAAGCTGCTTTAGACAGAAAAACAGACAGTACTGCAATGAAAGTCCCCAAGATAAGCTTCAAATGAGGTATCTTCTGTTTCTACTGCGACACAAAACTGCCCACATGACCAGTCCCTAATCCTTTAGACACAGCTATCCTATTGCTGAAATACCTTTAAAGTCTCACCCTGCTTCATACTATGCTTCAGTATAACCGTAGAAAATAAAAACTTGCACTGCAGACACGTGCAACTAAACTATCCATTTATATATTAAAAATCTCATTTAAATATTTGAAAATTTCTGTAAAAATCTGTTGTATTTTCCCTGATCTCATAATCATATAGTTGAAACTTATCTTAGACCACTACAATGTTGGAGTTCACATTACAATGTTGGACTTCTACTTTTGGTTTTCTTTAACTTCTGTAGTGACCTGTGTATTCCACTGTCGCATGCAAAATGAATTATGCTAAAATTTATGTACATTGGGCGAGGGAAATGTCCTTGCTATCTGCAAGCAACAGTTCTTCCAAATCATGGCGCTGCATTCATTATCAATGTCATGTTTTAACACAGTTCAGCAGCTGAGTAATAGTTTGAAGAAAGTTTCTGATAGTCCATCATTATTCATGCCAGGTAATTGGTTGTCCCCAATGACTGAAGCTATCAACAGTGGATTGAAAAGCTGAAACTTCAGGTGACATGTTTGCACTTCAACAGCCTGCTGGCCAGTTTCTGAGGTCTGTGTGGAAACTAGTAACTTTGAATTGGTTTTCAGGATCTGCTGATTGCCCGTCACTGGGGTTTGTGTAAGGGGGTTTACGCATTTTCCTTGACTCTGGATCAATAGTAGAGCTCAGTGTGAGGGAGCTGCCACCTTGACCCTTCCTGATTTGCTGTGGCAGTGATCGACTCTGTCACACTGCCATTTTCTTCAAGTCTCTCTTTGCACTGTAACAGTTGTAAGAGACCCCTAAGGCAAGTCGGAAAAGAAACTCCCAAATTAAGAAATCAAGAAGTGAAAAATTTAGTTTCTGTCTTCAGCTCATGACTTTTGTTTAAAATTTTAAATTCTCATGTGTTTCTATTGTATGTGATCAGTCGAAAGTTGCCATTCAGAAATGTTAATTGTGCAAACACAAAATATCCAGTATCTTCAAACTTCTGAAGATTTTGTGTAAGCAAAATATTTCAGAACCACCATAGAGTCTGTGTACTTTTTTCCAAGAACTTTAACTTCAAAATTAACATACCTGCTCATTTAAATATGGAAGAGAATAGTAGGATTAAAGAGAAATAACAATAATAGGATTAAATAGAAAATGCTGAATTCTGTTACTATGAAACTTACTGTGACATAGAGTGCATCATATTCAGAGCTATATCCTGATTTGTTAGATTATTTCCATCAGTTCTAAAAGGCCACTTTCCTCTGCCATGCCTTACAGACCTTTATTTTCCTTTAAAAATACAGCTGTAACAGCTATAACTGTAACTAGAACTAGAACTGTAACTAACTGTAACTATAACTATAAATGATATTTTTAAAAGTAATTGCTTCATTTATTTTCAATGCCATACACACCTGTGTGGGATGAACAGCAGAAGTGCAAACAGATCAGGGGTCAGGGAAGGGGCCTGACCAGGGCAGGGCTTCCTGGCAGCCCAGGGAGGGAATAATGCCAGAGCAGATATCCACATTGCAGCCCATGGAGGACCCAGCAATGGAGCCAGTGAATATTCCCTGAAGGAAGGACCTACACTGGAATAGGCTCCTGACAAGAATTTGGCTGGTGCTGTCATTATTGCTCCCATACTGGGTACTTTTTCCTGAAGGCCCTATGGGGTTATCAGACTGTTTATTTTATAATTATGTAAATTATATAAATTACAATTTATATACCTACATATATATAAAATTGTATATTTCAGCTCTAATATCAATGATGAAAGCAAACAGGAAGTTTTGTCATGTATCTGGTATCTGATTACAAATTTTCTGTTACAGATAGAAGCATAAGCAGAAATTCTCTGTATGCAAATGTTGTTCCACATTATCTCCATGTTTGTCTTAATCTTGCTGCAAAGTTATGTCTCTGGATACAGATGGAGGGAGAATACAAGGTTAGAGGCAACTGCTACTTTTCTGCCTCAATATTAAAAAAAAACCTTTCCAATCCAAGGTAATTTTTGCTCCACCTTCACAAGAAACAGTGATTATCCTTGCACTTGAATAAAGAAAATCTCGGTAACCACCTTAATTTCCATCTCATTTATGTTCCCTCAGATGACATTTTCCTACTCTTCTGTGCTAGAGTGATTTTGCAAGGAGGTGGTTTTTGTTCCTGAAATGTAGGGGGTCGTTTGGCAGAAAGAGCCTTCTAAAATAGCCTTTAGTGTTTTAAGGTTAACTGTGATTAAATTGTTTTGTTACTTCTGCAGAAAACTGCAGAAAACAGATATAAGATCCTCTGAGGAACAGGAGCTATTGTTTCTCTTAGTTACATGCATAAAAGCAAAGGCCTCTTTCCACTAATGTGTATCTCTCCTGACCAATGCTTCTGCTTCTTCATGATGTTCCAAATAGCATATTAAAAAAATAGTATTCATTGATAATCTCTTCCAAAGATATCTCAGTTAAGAATATAGCGTAACATTTAAAGAGTGGTATCTCCTTGCCAACGTATGAAGCAATAAAGCTGGTTGAAACATTTCAGAATATTGATTATCAGAACACGTGAAATAAAATTTCACAATTCAACCACCTTAATGTCTTTAAGGGTCATATATTTTTAATGTAAATATCCATTTCCCATTTTTATTCTTAATTTAGCAAGATTGACCAAAATATATTCATTGAGGTTATAAAACATAGAGAATAAAATTATTAGCCGGTTGAAATTAGTGGTTTTTTCATCATTAACTTATGAGCATGCAGTATATTTTTCTATTGCATCCTCATTTTAATCTTTCTTATGCTTATTTATGGTAGGAAGCATGTAATTATATAAGCATAATATACATGTGATTAATCTAAATTTTGAAGAAATTTTGGAAAAAAATTATTGTAGTTTATACATTTCTAATTGGTTATTTCTATATTTCAAGCATCCATTCAGCCTGTAGACATGAATTTTGCAAATAATTCTGAATTATAAAGACATTAGTATTTATTTTTAAACATCCATCTGTAATTTTATTCTTATATCTCAATACTTGAACTAAAAAAATCAGAAAAATGCCAACAGATATCTCTGCAAATTTGAATGGTGCATACCCTGTATCACCAAATGCTTGCTGATTAATGGCAAAAATAGGAAACACAGACGCTGTATGTGTTAGTAAAATAAGGCTGATTGAACACATTCATTTCTCATGTGCTGAACCTCTTAACAGGTAATTGGATTGACATCTTCCCCAAAGGGACACACCAGCAGGTGGCTTTTGAATTCCATGGAAGTCTACAACTGCAAATCATTGATCAGTGAAAGATCCCACTGACTCCCTTTAGTCCTGCATCAAGACTTGCACTGTCTGAACACGACCATGATTTGTGAGCCCTGGTACAGAGCCCAGCGACCATGGAATATCCACTCACTGTGGAAGGGGTCATGATTTATAGAGTGATTAAACAGCAGATAATTGTGGTACAGAAGAAACTATTCTTTTTTTCCTCTGAAACACACGGGGATCTGTTCAGCAACCTTATAACCTCAGCCTTAAATGAAATCACACAATTTGCAGGAATTAGTTATGGGGTAACTTCTACCATAGATTTCAACACATTGATGCCATGGGACTGCACCAGGAGAAATGAAGCTCGAATTGTGAAGCACATTTATGCTCAGCCACAATCCTATTTCCTGCCCTCAAGCTTGAAGGTGGAACTTTGCCTTTTATATCCATTATAAATCGTTTCCTTCCGTTGCCTGCAAGCTTGCTAGACATTTCCACAGGCATAAACAGAAGCAAGCCAAAACAACTGCTTATGCTGTTAGTACAAATGCTTTTCCTTACTTCAAACATTTTAACTCCTAATTAACAAACTCTTTTAAAAAAGATTCCATTCTCTCTTCCCAAAATAAAAAACATATTTATGACTTATTGTGATATAGCTTTGATGGAAGTTTTCCTTTAGTGGAAAAAATTTATGTAAATGCAGTTTATTACCTTGTTCCTAATACTTTAGGCAAGTTCTTTTACCTGTGATTTTCAAATTCAATATGCCTTCTGTAAAAGCATACCCTGAGTTAATCTCAGTCAGGATTGGCTCCTGCACAGTTCTCCTAACTTTATTATACTATAAAAAGCAAGAAATTAAAGGTTTTGCTTGTCCCAAACTGTGGTAAAATACTCTGAATATTCCTAGACAGGATTCAGGGATTTTTCTGTCAAGTTATGGTGAAAGATATTACTTTCTTCAGCTGTGGAGATAGAATTTTCCCAAACTCATTACTGTTAATTGTCCTGTGACAAGAAAAGTAATGCTATTTCCAGGGCTGTGTGGTCATCTGTGAGAACAGCAGGTTCAGTTCCATAACACTGATGAGAGAAATAATGACAAATGTTAAAAAAGAGTCCCTGAGACCTCTACCATTTAGAAAAGAGCATAGATTTGACTGGGTCTCAAAAGTTCACTGTGTTCAGGAGATATTTTTGTCTGCCTTATTGTTGTTCCGACCCTTTCTCTATACACTTTGCCATGTTTTTCAACCTTTCCTGCAACTGAACTGTAATTACTGGAAATATTGCTTATAGTTATACAGATTTCTAAAAAGGACACCAAATGTACTACTGCTTTCATAAGAACATCAATCTGCTATATAATTAACACTGTGTGGAAGAGGGAAAATGAAGTCCTCAGGGAGCATCAGGAGGAGAAAACAGCACATTTAAGTTTCTTTTTCCAAACTCCACTCAAAGGTCAGAAGTATTTAACTTCAATAATCTAATGATACAAGTGTAAAATGCAGACAGAAGGAAAAAAATCATAAAGAAGAGGACCTTTTCATTTTTTCCTGTAATAAAGTTTTTCTTGCAGGCACTTTACAGCTGTAATTAATTATTTACTTTGTCCTTTACAGTGCAGGACAAACAACCTCTAGCAATTTTCATTATCTAAAGAAATTACTGAGATTACAGTCACCTTGTGCCAGGGCTTCTCCTTCTCTGATATTGCCATGCTGCTCCCTTGAGCTGTGTCCCATTGCAGGGCACAGAAGTGCTAAATGCTGACAGAGGTCACCATGGCTGCATTGGGCAGAGAGTTCATGCAGTTTTTACTGCAACACAACTATTCACATAACTATTTCTTTATTTAGTTTTATCGAGTTTACCATTGCATATGGTAAATTGACAGTTCTGCAAAGTTTCTTGAGAAAATTCTCTAAATGCTACTGTTGCTTATGCACAGGCAGACAAATGTCTTAAGTGTTTAGAGGAAAGTCCATAAAAGCACACAGACGTCAGCATCAGTGAAAAAAATATGTAGCAGATAAAGGCAATTTTACATCACTCACAGCCCAAGCAACAATTGAAACCATCTTAAAAAATCTAATCTAGGAGCTGACTTCTTCCTACATGTATTCCTATTCTTTATGGTAATTCACTGAACAAGAACGACATCCAACACTGTTCTTATTGTTGAGAGCTTAGTTTATAAATATTTTTAATCATTTTAATAATGCAGAGTGTTGAGGGAGGGAAGAAAAGGCCAGGTCTTTAGAAAGAGATGCAAAGTATTATGAGACTTTGCACAGAGAAAATGAAAAATAGTGCAAACTATTATGAGACTTTGCACAGAGAACATGATGTGTTATGCGAAGAGCAACACATTACACAACTCTGGTTGAAATCACTTGCCTTCGGGTTGAAAACATTTCCTTTGCTTTTTGGTCTGCAATGTGCCTATTAGGTCTAGTTTCCATACATATAATACTGCAGAATAAAAGTTTGCAGTGGTAATGATTTATTGCCTCTAGTAAGAAGCAGTCAAAGGTTCAGAAGAGGCCAGAGCTAAGCTAAACTTAATGCTAACACTTAATGCAGGACAAGACAGAATTTTTGAGAAAGGTTTGAGGTTTTGTCTCTTGTTTGTTTTTTCCTTTCCTTTTTCTTTTCCAGTCAAGCACAGGGAAGAGAATGAACAAGAGAATCAAAGGAATGACCCTTTGCATCTGTTTAGCTGGCCATGACTAGGTATTTCTTTTATCCATAAATTGCCAGGGGTCACAGCTTTTACACTATGAGCATCTGTACATGTCAGTAGGCAAGAATAATATTTTCTAAAGATGCAGCAAGTTGCCTAACTACGAGTGATTTCAGCTTGCTTCTCAGGCTAGCCCCTAGAAAACAGGGGAAAAAAGGGGGGTGGGGAAAGGGGAAAAGGTGGGAATGTTTCAAAGATTTTTCATTAAACCGGGGATTAAAAAGAGAAGATGACCACCATGGTAAAGGACACAGAAAGATATTGTGGTTGTCATATTTTTGGTTACTAACAGAAGAACTTTCTTGCAGATCAATAGTTTATACCTCTCTGTACACAAAACCACATGTGCATTTCCTTTGACATGTCTCCCTCACGATTCACTCTCAAGAAGAGAGAAAGCAAGGTAACACTCCCAAGTTTTCCTTTCATCTATCAAATTAATTTACCATTCCAGAACCTTTTTGCTCCTATGAATGCTGAAAAAAATAGGTGTTTATCTGTATATATTGATGTAAAAATACATAAAAAAGAATGAGTTTACTGGTCGAGATTAACATAAATTTTCTACTGATAAAAGACTGAATTTTTATTTTCCTTAGAAGTTGGGCACCTCTTACCTATCTGGGCATCAGTTAAATACCTGAGATAGTGCCACACTGGTGAAAATTGGATAATATGGAGATATTTGCATTTGTGGAGAACTGAAAAGCAAGAAATATAGAAAAGCACAATAAAGAGCAGAACAAGCTTGGGGAAGGCTTACAAGTAGATTTTTTGAGAACTGGTCATGAGGTTAATCTTTTTAATATGCTATCTGATGTCCTTGGCACAAAGTGGAAGAGTGGGTTAATGAGATTGTCTGATTAAAAAGAATTGGAGTCATCATCTGTACAGAAAAGAATTGAAAATTCTCTTCCATATAGGAAAAATTGGATGACCTTGAGGATGGTAATAATAGAAATGAAGTGAAATTCAATAGCTTGTGAACTTAAGGCTAAACAACAGGAATTGTTGCCACAATGCAGAGGGCGAGTCTGAAACAGGAGAGGAAAAGAACATGGGTAAATATATTAGTTACAGGATGACTAGAAATCATTGATGCGAGAAAGTTCTGAAAAGCAGCAAAGACAATTTGAACCTGTTTCAGGCTTTGTATTTGCAGTAAGGAAAGAAAGTTTTTTATGTCAGTATGAAAGACCTTAAGGTCTTACTCCCATCTGCAGTGCTGGTTATATCAAGTATTGTAGCTCTGGTTCAAGAGAAAATATCTTGAAATAAAGCAGATAAAAATTTCAACCAGGAGTACCACAAGGCCTGTTTTAGGAGTTGGTGTGAAATGAGTGCAGTTCTTTAAACCCTGGTAAAGTGGAAGCTGAAAAAGGGATATGATTGTATGCCCTTGCATCAGAAAAACAAGCAAGGCAAAAAATTGAAGGCAATTGAAGGCAATTGAAGAATCTACAGGACAGTGTTGACACAGGAACAAATGATACGCAGTCCTTCAAATCACAAGCCTTGCCAGCAAAACTCTCCGGCATGGGCTACTTACTTCAGGGGTCCACAGGTCCTGCCAGGAGATTGCCTCCAGTGTGGTCGTCCCACAAGGACACAGCCTCCTTGGCCCCACACCTGCTCTGATGTGGGGTCCTCCATGGGCTCCAGGAAGGAGGCACAGCTGTCCCAACACATCTTCCCCGTGGGCTGCAGGGGAATCTCTCCAGAATCTCTGGTAGGAGCACCTCCTGCCCTTCCTTCTGCTGGCTCCTGTATCTGCAGGGCTGCTGGAGCACCTCCTGCCCTTCCTTCTGCTGGCTCCTGTGTCTGCAGGGCTGCTGCCCACATATCTCACTACCCTCTCCAGCTGCAATTTCTCCTGCACAGGAACTTATCCCCACTGCCACCATCACAGAGGTGATGGGGAATCTCTCCAGAATCTCTGGTAGGAGCACCTCCTGCCCTTCCTTCTGCTGGCTCCTGTGTCTGCAGGGCTGCTGCCCACATTTCTCACTCCCCTCTCCAGCTGCAATTCCTCCTGCACAGGAACTTATCCCCACTGCCACCATCACAGAGGGCTCAGCCCTGGCCAGCAGCTGGTCTGACTTGGAGCTGGGTGTCTCTGGCTCTGTCAAACACAGGGGAAGCTTCTGGCAGCTTCTCACAAAAGCCACCCCTGTAACTGCTTTCTACCAAAGCCTTGCCATGCACAGCAAACACAGACCTAATATTAACACTTTTATTTTCAAATGCTGAGATCTAATGCTTATGAAGCATAAACACAAACATTTTTTGACCTGTATATACAACATTTAAAGGTTGTTACATTTCCATGGAAATATCCATAGCATGATTTTCTGCTTGAACAGGAACAACAGTTTATGTCATGACACTCAAAGTAGGTATGCCACACATTAAATTGCACAAAGGCTGACCAGCCAGCTTTAGAGAGAGCTTTCACTGGAGTAGACTACACACATACATAATCAGGAGGATATCAAACAGCAAGATATGCAGCACCTACCTATTTGCACAGGAATAACTACTATCTAGGAGTGTATTTAATCATCTGTGACAAACAGTACATTTTGCATTAATAATTAAACTGACATTTAAGTGTTCACAGTTAGCTTTTAAGTTAATCTTCTCTGAGACCTATCCATGTATCTCTGTTGTAATTATAGCACATTTCCTTCATTTAATTGATGCTTTTAATCTAAAAGGTTATGTTTTAAAACACTTTCCCCCAAAACACATAATAGGAATGAATTATTGGCAGGACAGCAAAATTGTTCTGAGGACCATAAATCAACAGAACATTAGAGATATTGGGCACTGATATTTATTTTAAGATAAAGTTACAGAAAAAAGTTACCTTTGATCGTGTGTCTAAATGTTCTAATAAGAGATCTGTTTTCAAAAGGTACATGAATGGAGGGACTACAGACAACTATTAAGGAAAATCAGCATTTCAAGGAAAAAAATCAATTTGCCAGGTATTTATTTTACTCAGATAGATTTGGACCTAGCTGTAATCAAAGCCAACTGTAAAAACATTTTAATGTTATTTCAATCTTAGACTAGATAATGAGGCATAGAAGATTGATTTTCATCATGCTTTTTATAAGTTCTGTTCAAATTCAGTGGGATTTAATTCCCAAACCAAGACCCAGTTTAAAAACAAATTTTGGAAATGTTTTAACAACAAAAAGTAATTCACAGAAGCACAGTCTGATACGGTTGGAAGAGACCTCTGGCATCATTTAGTCAAATTTCTGCTGTTGCAAGGTCAGCTAGAGCTGACCAGGACCATATCAGGTCATTAATATCTACAGGGTAGAAAACTTCACAATTCAAGGCAACTTCTTCCAGTCTTTAGTCACCCTTACAGTAAAAATTTGTTTCCTGATGTTCATATGGAGCCTTCAGCATCTCTGTGCTCACTGCCTCTTGTCCTGTCCCTGGGCACCAGTGAAAGGAGTCTGATCTGAAAGGAGTCTCCATCTTCTTTGTGCTCTCCTTTCAGGCATTTCTATACATTTGTAAGATCCCCCTGAGCCTTTTGTTATGAACAATTGCAGCTCATCTCTTTTTCATAGAAGGAATGCTCTTAACCATATTTGTGACCCCTCACTGAACTCTGTCCAGTGTGTCCCAGTATCTCTAGTACTGGGGAGCCCAGAGCTGGACACAGGACTCAGCTGTGACCTCACTAGAAATGAATAAAGAGATGTTTATCTTGATACATTGATATATCAAGACAACCTGGGGGCAATGCTTCACTAGACTCTTTTTCTTCTGGGGTATATGCTGGTTTATTTCCAATTAGATGTCCACCGAGGCTCCCAGATCCATTTTCTGCAAAGCTGTGTCCCCTCTGATTTGGCTGCAGCAAGCACCAGTGCCCAAAGTTGTTGTTTCTCCCCAGGTGCAGAACTTTGCCCTTCCCCTTGTTGAGCTGCATGATTGATTCTACCAATGCACCTGGGCTGTGTGTTGGGTAGATTCTATGTGAGATCAATTAAGGGTAAAGGCATGACTGTGTCTCTCTGATCAGAGGAAGGGACAAACTCCATTTCCTCTGCTAGAATAAAGAATGGGGTACTTCCAGCATTGAAATGAAGAGTTTCAAAATCAAATATTATATTAATAAACAGAGAAAGATGTTAGAGATTAGAAAGCCCTTTCACATGCAGAGGAAGAGGTAGATGAATCTCACTCCCCAATATGCTTGGCTGAATTTGTAATGTCAATTCAGTGGCAAGATTGTTTATTTCCCCCTGGGCATTTTTAACATTTTACAATTAAGATGAATACTTACTGAATCAGATAATAAAATGTGAATTTAAAAAAAAAGTAATTCTGTTTTGTCTGTCTAAACTGTTCTATCCTCTAAATGATATTAATGCTACACATTTTTTTTTCTCAACAAATATTTATCAGTGCTCATAAGCAACCTGTCCTGTTGCTCACCAGACTAGCAGATCTATATACTTTTCACTTTTAAACACATTCTAGGTGTTTCCATCTTCTTCGCTCAATAGTTTCAGTAGTAAAAGGATTCTGAAGTACAAAATGCCTTAGTAGAAGTTTAAAAGTTTTATGCTTTTTAAAAAGAGCATAAAATTTTATGAAAGCAACATAAGAAAATTAAAAGAACTGTTTTTCTGAGTATTGAACACTATTACATTATTGTAACAAAACAAATTATTTAGAACAATTAAGTTATAGCTAAGTAAAACGTTGATTGTTTTTTCTGAAAAGCAATCAGATAGTTAAATGAGAACCTGAATGAATAGGTAGAAAGATTTTGACAGCTGAGTTTTAGAAAGAAAATTGAAGGAAATGAATGAACAATCTATATTTAACTCTGCTGTCAAAGCTAGACACTCAAAAAATCCAGGCACAATAAGTCATGAGATTCTTGGGGAGAAAAAACAAGAGAACTCATGAACTCATTAATTTTAAGGCATCTTATAGATTGAATTATTTTTATTTCCCATCTGATATGAATGTGTAAGAATGATGATCTTGGGTTTTCTCCACAACCTGAAGGGCAAAGGACTGGATAAAATATTGAGAACTAATAGCATTATGAATCCCTTTACATGCAATATTTTATTTAAAACCTTCGTTCCAAGGAACAAGCTAAGAATCTGATCCAACTAATTTCTCCCAAGGTATGGAACTTAAAATGAAATATCAAAAACCTGAGAATCAAGAACAAATAGTAAGAGACAACGTTAATTAAAAAACCAAAACACTTGACTTCTTTTTGTGCCACATCAGTATGAGAGTATTTAAAGGTTCCACTGAAATATTGTGAAAAATTTGCTGAATTTTTTTGGTTTTGCTATTTATGTCACATGAATAAAAGGGATTTTTTTTTTTTAATGAAACTATTTTCATGCAATCTGACAAAAAGATTATGGGCAGTTTTTATTGTCCTTCAGTGAGCTTCAGACAAAAGGTGCAAGGCTTCTTCTTGAAAAACTGCAATATTCAAAGAGTCTGCAAAAACTGTGCTAAAAAAAACCCAAAACAACCAACCAACCAACCAAAAATAAACCAAAAAAAGAAGAAAACACAGGCTCTTTTACTATGCTCTTAACATCTTGTCTTCTACTTTATTTTTTCTCTAATAACCTAGTTATTAAAGGTTCTGAACTACTTTCTAGAAATAAAACACCTGCAGTCGAATATGATTTTTTTGTCTCCTATAGGAAGAGGAAAGCCCATTCTCAGGTGGATATTTTTCTGTTCCTTCTCTGTGAGGATTGCATTTTATTAATAAAATGAGACTGCAATGGAGATAATTTATTCATTGAATAGCATAATTTTTTGGAAACAAGATAAGGTTGACATTTAAGAAATAAATAAGCAGAATTCTACTATATGGAACTCAAAATGGCCTTTTCTTGTTAATTGTGATGGTAATTTCATTTTTTTGCTATATGATTGTTCAGAATAACCTCTATGTACACAAGTGCCAAAGAAACTGGTTTACATACAGATCATTGACAAATGAAGGAAATTGCTATAAAATCAGGAGGTATTTTTCTACTATCTTGGAGAAGACTCTGTAGACACTGCTGCTCTCTTCTGAAATCGTTACCAGTAATTTATTACCCTGAAAAGCAAATGTGCTCTCCTGGAGTCATAGCTTGTCCTTTCACTATCTGTTCCTTGGCAGAACCACTCATAAATAAAGGAGTAGGCTTCACTCACTATGGGGGTCAGGCACCAGCCTGACTTCTACAGATGAATTACACAAGACCTGAGATTTTAGAACTGCTTGAATTTAGATATTGAAGTGACTTATTTGCCAACATGCAATTGTTTCGATATTTTTCTTTAAGAGAAACGAGAACAATATAAAAGCGCATTATTACCTAAATTGACTTTATATACTAGTCAAGCTTAAAATAAAAATAAGAGCTTTTATTTTAGCAAAGTTATGTCAACTTCTTTATTGCCCTTAGCCAGCTGGACAGAGTGCTACAGAAAAGTAACAGAAGAAAATATGCCCTGTCATTTAATTCTAGTATCCAGCATCTTGGTTTAGATGATATTTGTTACTTTATTTATTTACAAGCTTCAAGATTTCTTGAAGTTTACTATCAGCTGTAGAAGCCATGATAACTACCTAGGTTCACCCTATCCCCAGGCAATGCTTTTCAGAAACTAAATCAAGGTTAGAGGACCCATCCACCTCCTTTGATGAGACTGCCTATGAGGAGTCTGGGCTGCTTCTCTTTGTTCCAAATCTGTGTTTTCCCTTTCTCTCCGATGTTTTTACACCTCATCTGAGGAGGTGCTGCCATACAATGCAGACACTTCTATTCATCTTTCCTAAATCTCTCCATTCACAAGCTTAATTTGTTTTTGCTCAGAATATCCTCCTAAAAGAAATTATATTCCAGCTAGTCCTGGTCTTTTCAGGAACATTTGCTACATTTTAAATATGTATTGTTGAAAAGTAATCACTCTACATTTCATTTTATCAAACTTGCAATCTCTGGTGAACTCATTGTAGAAACTACAACTAATTATGTTAATTTTCAAGGTACAAAGGAGGGGAAAAGTCAGAAGACAGGGAAAACTAAGAATGGCACAAAAAACCCCATCCGTAGTTCCTTTCTGTACCAATTATCCATTACTGGATAGCTGTGAGGGACTTTATTTAGGAGAGGCTTCCAGTCAGCTGAAAAAAAGCAAAAGGGATGAGACACTGTGAGAAGATGAAAAGGCTACAAAACAAAGCTGATTTGTAGAGTCTAAATAAGGAGGAAAAGTGAGTTTGCTGTAAACCACATGTGGTAGGAACTGTTCAATCATTGCTGCAGGAGGTTTTCAGAACAGTGAAGTTGCTTTATTGTTCAGGTTTGGGCTATAACTACAGTGCTTTTTTTGGCTGTTTTTGTTGGATATTTTTTGTTTGATTTATTTTTCTTTAAATTTGGTTTGGTTGGTCTTTTGTTTGGTTAGTTTTTTTGAGGGTTTACATGTTTGGTTTTTGTTGGCTTGGTTTGGCTTTTTTTTTTTGGCTTTTTTTTTTTTCCTGGAAGCAACATCTGGGAGCTGTGATGGAAAGGAAAAGAAAAATACCTGGTTCCTACAATTCCATCAACAGTAGAGTAAATTTGCTCTATTTTCCATATTATGCCTTATGTTATTTCATTCATAATCCTTTTTAAACTTAAATTAGATATTTATAATATGGCAAATGTATTGAAACACAGCACTGCAATTCTTTAGTGTTAAATAATTTGTGCTAAGTAGGACTTATTCATTTTAGTGTGCTTCTACAATATTAGAAAATTAATTAGTCATTTCTCCCTAGAAAATATTGAGTCAATTCTGCCAGGAATTATCAACCTTTAAGAAAATTAGAGGATATTTGTAAGTACATAGTGCTAATTTAGAACATCTACCAGAGAAGCCTCTCAAAGGCCTTATGAGCACCACTAAATTTAGAATCTCAGAATCCTTCAAGATTACAGAAATATAATTATTCCTGATTTAAAATAAATTAAAACAAAGAGATTAATTGCCACACCAAAGTCTCAGGCTGGCATGGGGAAATTTAGGTCTCTTTTCTCTGTCGTCTTTGTCTTTGCTCTTGACTGCCTTTAAACTATGCAGTTCCCACATTCACATTTCTTATCTACCCAAATAAATTAAATGTTCCCAATTAGTGACGACAGATGATCTAAGAATTTTCTAAATCGCCCATCAGTAGAATATAAGAGCTTCACAGAAAATGAAACTTGCATAACTGAGAAAATGGATGAACTTTATAGCTTTCAGCTCTTCTTCCTAGTATGCTCATAAGTGTCTTGATTTCAGATTTTGTTTTCAGTAAGTTTAATCTGCATGACAAAACAGATATCAGAGCATAAGAGTACAAAGAAAAAATCCTGGTATTGCTACAAATATTCATCTAATTTGTCCTCCCAACTATGGGCAATTGTGATAGCTGTTCCCATTAAAAATACTCTTAAAGATGGTGAATGATTATTTATGATACGGTATATTTCATGTCTTAGCTGATTGTTTCATGTTTAAACTTGTGTTATTAAAATTTACTGAACCTTGGAACTATTGGAACCACAGCAATTGCATGGACAATTAAAGATTTTTTGGTAACTGATTTAGGAATCAGGAAAAATAATGAATTAATAAAAAGCTAGATGCAAATCAAATATTATTTTATGTAAGTTATGACCCATTATAATTAGGATTAAGAAGTTTTTTGCAAATTCTCTGTGTTTTAGATTGAGGTATTTCAGCTTTTGGGCATTCTAATGTATTTTAGTAGCAGTTTTTAAATTCTTACTTGGCTTTATTCATATGGTCATACATAATCAACCTTTTGCACTTAGCACTTTTTGAGAATGAAATTTTCTTTAAAATATTTTAAATTATATTATTTTGAAGAAATATCTCTTTACTTGGACCAGATACTCCTGCTTTTCTGCAATGGTGTAAGTATTCACAGGAAGATGTCCAGCGAATCCTTAGTTCAGTTTTGTAAATAAGCTGAGTTAATTTGGAGCTACAGGATCTCAAGCTTGTTGTGGGGTGACAAAGGCTTGGCTGGGTATTTTTTTTTACTGGCAGTCTGTGGTTCAATCATTTTCTTTTCTTTCCAATTCATATTTAATCAGAATTTTTTTTCTTCCTGATAGTTTCCCACTGGAGGAGACAAAGAGTGGGAACTCAATTATTCAAAAGTCCTCAGGTCCCTAAGGACTAGAACCTGAGTGAAGATGTAAAGATTTGTTGACCCAAATCTTCCAATTCTGGACAAGAAGAGGTCAGGAAGACTTTCCAAAAGACTTCAAGGTTTCTACATGGTATCTGAAAGATTTGCATGCTCAGACATTCCCACAAGAGTAACAAAAAAAAAAATAACATACTGAACTTAATTTTTAAGAAAAAGAGAGCCTTGAGTGCACAAAAAGAAAGAAAAATCATGGCTGTATGTTTTAATACGTGTTAGTAGAATTTAATAATTAATCCAGGTAGAGGAGGCAATATTTCCCAAACTTTTTTGATACCTGAGACAGATGATTTTCTTTGTTAGAATTGATGGCATGAGACAGATCTCCCTGAGCATCTTCTGCCCAGTACAGCTCTGACCAGCTGCTGGACTTGTCATGCATGATATTCCACTCCCCAGGCTCCCTCATTCTTTCCAGGCTATTTAGAGTGGTTTCAGGGCAGAACGCACTGGCCATCACATTATACCTGCAGGGAATTTTTACCATAAGGCATCAGAAATATAAATAGGAAAACAAGTTGATAAAGACTGTAACTTTTTATTTTATTCACAAAACCAGAGAGAAATCCTGGCCAGAGTGAAGAGGAAAGGAAAATATCTTTTGATATCTATTCTCAACTTCAGTGATTTTTCTTATACAAAATGAGAGAAAAAAAATATATAGCTCAGGGTTTAGAAGCTCTGAAGTTCAAAAAAATTCAACATGTTTTTTCATATCTTTTGAATTTTAGGTCTCATGTAGGAAAACTATCATATCCAGTCCTGCCAATGGATTGTAATCAGAGAATACCTATGTATTTACATCATAAATGTTATCAGGTAGGGTCTTGTGTGTGTGTGTGTGTGTGTGTTTTGGTGGGGACTTTTAAGGGGAAAATTCTTTTCCTTTTCACATTTGTGCTTGTTTGTTGGCACTGTCTGGCTTTTTATAGTAAATGATTTATGTTGCTCTTTTGTATATCTCTGATCAAGTCAAACCATAGTGCTTTACTTCTCTTGGTTTGGGGAAAAATACTAACTGAAGCCCATTTTGTAAATTCACAGATAACCTAGCCAACACAGTGTAGTAGGGTCACAGCACAGGAGGCTCCTCACTTATGATGTCCAGAATTAAATTGCTACAGAGAACAGATGCAATAGTGAGGAAAGGAGACTGGCTTCTTCCATGCTGAATAAGTGCACTGCAAAAATCTCTGTACACAAGCCTTGTGAGGATGGTGATGGAGAAAAAGAGGTCTGAGACAAATATGGCATTCATAGTAGCCGAGTTCCTGTAACTCCAAAAAATATAATGGGTGAGTTACTATATATAGTGAAGAACCATGTATGCAGCACAAGGGAAAGCAGAACAGCTGAGTATTCAGCATGCCAAAAATGATCAGGACCTTTACTAGCCCATGAATATCTTTGCAAAACTGATATGAACATTTTGTATTATATTAGTTTTCTGAGCATTTGTCAGAGAGCGTCTGGATTCACTTCCATAGAAAAACAAATATCAGTTTTAAATGACAGCCAGCCAGTCTTCTGTATGGCAGCTTAAACAGAAAATAAGAAAAAGCAGCAAATCAGTTTAATAACCCGTTCCTTACTTTGCTGTTTGGATAGCAAAGGAGATCAGGATGCAATGCCATGGGTCAGCCCTTCTCCCAACCATCCAGCACCCCATCTCTGCAAAGCAGGGCTTGGGACCTGCTCTAGAAAGTGACTGTGACAGGGAAAGCTCTGGGGCCACCGTCTAAGCTTTGCTCATGGTGAGCGTGCTCCACCAGGCAATGTTAAACAAAACTACTACTTCTAGAATTAAGATGATGCTGAACAAATCAAAAGATGTCTCAGCCCTCAGGGACATGTCTTATCCCTCTTAAAGGAGTATTAGCTGTTAATTTTCTAATAATTCTTTGTGCGGAAATGTAAACTACCTTTGTTGTCACAGTAGCAATAAATATAAATGATGACAGAGAAAGGAAATTAGGTTAAAAAAAGCAGAGATGGGTAGAAAGGTTAAAAAAGATCCTGAGGGGAAAAAATATTAAATAAAACCACAAAAAAACCCCAAACAAACAGAAAACCACCAACCCCCTGCCCCACCACCACCAAAACACAAAAACCCCACAGAAACCCCCCCACACAGACACAAAAAAATCCCCTCCAACAATCACAACACAAAAGCATAATAATATGATAATGAAAATTCAGTTTGCTTGCAAATCTTGACTTGGGATGAGTGTTAAAGATCTGCAACCACCCCAATTCCTTTTTATCCCTTCTAAATAATGCCATTTAAAACACAAATCCTTTTCTACTCTCTGGACCCAGTATATCTCTTCTCTCTATTATAGAAATATATATTCTCTATATTTCTATTATAGAAATTGAAGAGAAAATGTGAACAATTAATAGCAGCAAAAATGAACCAGGATTTAATCAGATACATTTAAGAAATTCTGTTCAGCTTTTGGATCAAACCTCAGATTTTAAACTCCATTTTTCTGCTCTCTAAAATCCTCTGGACTTTGAAGAAGTTTTTTCTTGGGATGGAATGCCTTCAAAATATAGCCTGACATTTAGATTTAAAGTTCAGTGTAAAGCAATTGTGAAATTTTTTTCTGCATCATTTAATCCAGGAATATATGTTATTTTACATTTTTGTAATACGAACACATTGTACTGTATGAAGATGGTGAAGGACATGAGTAAACTGAGTGGAGAAGTTTTTGCCATCTCATTCCTCTTCAGACAGTTCTTTGGCAATGAGTTTTTGGCTGTTTTTTGTCAAGGCACTGACAAAGCGATTCTGAACATAAATTGGTGGCAGTAGTTTAGTTAATTATACTTAATATATTGATTTATGCTTCTATCTGGGATTCTTGGGACTTTCTAGACCTTCTTTTCTAAGCCCAGCTTTACAGTATGTGTTTTTTGGAAAAGTAAAATATATTGTCTCGGGCACCTAAATTCACCTCAGGAGTGAAAAATTAAACAGATTATATTTGGGTCTATTAAAGCCAATTCAATTTACAGAGAAACTGGATTTTCCCTGCAGATGCTGGAATTCAAGAGGGCAATGTGAGAAATTACCTAATGTATAGACACATAGATATGCAGTGTGAGTACCACTCATTTTAAAATCAATTTCTCTTGACTTAAAAGCATACTTATAAACTAAATTCCACAGATATTATTTTGACTGTAGCTGTGGCAATTTACCTCAACATATTCCACGGTTGACTTGAGATTAAAGCTTTGATTGGGGCAAAATAAAACCAAGCACAAGTGTCAAATTACTTCTATTTCACATTAGAGTGATTAATTTATGCCACTTTTTTAAGCTCCTTTCTTCCTTTATGAAGTTTCTAGAGTTTCTCTTAAAGCATTTGTGTTTTGATCTTTGTAGTTTGATCTTTGGTTCATCTTCATGGACTACTCTCAAGATCATATTTCAATCCTTCCATATTCCATGTACACGTGGTGTCGCAGACATCTTTTCATAAAAATCCTTTCTTTAGAATTTTCCCTTCTGGGAAGTTGAAGCTTGAGAAAAAGAATGTAAACAATGGTTATCTGCTGCTGTAGAATGCAACAGGTGCACCTGTGATTGGCCCATCTTGGATGTTTACAATTAATGGCCAATCAAGGACTGAGCTCTCTCGGACAGAGTTGGAGAGAGCTCCTTTGTTATCTTTCTTCTCTATTCTTAGCTTAGCTAGCCTTCTGAGAACTTTTCTCTCTTTTTTTTTTTAGTATAGTCATAATGTAATATATATATCATAAAATAACAAATCAAGCCTTCTGATCATGGAATCAACATTCTCGTCTCTTCCCTCACCTGCAAACTTTTGTGACCAGGGTCACAACTTGGGACATACCTTCAGCCTTGAGAGTGAGCATGTCTTTCCAAATGTTTGCTAGGTCAAGGCTTTAGGCATATTTGAACAGTGGGTGTAAACTGTATGATGTTTATTCTGGAAATGAGAACAAAAGAACTTTTCTGGGCAAAGTTATGAATGCCCTATCCCTGGAAGTGTTCGAAGTCAGGTTGGATGATGCTTGGAGCAATTCGGTTAAGTGGAAAATGTTCCTGACCCTGGAAAGGGAGTTGGAACTAGACGGTCTTAAAATCACTCTCAACCCAAACCATTCAATGATTCTTTAATTCTCTGATTTCCAAGATTACTGTTCTGGCTCCCTGAAGTGAATTCCTTATGGTGAGGCCTGACCCTCCTCCTTCCTTTGACACGCACAACTCCTCTGCCCAAGGAGGCTTTGCCTGAGCAATGATGAGGAATGGGAAGAGGCCTCTCCTTCCTCCCTTGCTCTAAGGAAATGCCCCAGGAGTGCCCATGTTCACATCAGATTGAATGAAAGCCCCACAGTGGAAGCTGCTCTGCAGCACATGGTGTTGGAATTCATAAAGTTAAAGGGTTTTTAGGAAATGGTTAAAAAAAAGTATGTAGGCCTTAGATTGGAGTTTTGTTAGCATTGCAGAAAAGTTTCCCATGCAAGCAGAAAAGTTTCCCAAGCAGTAGAGCATACATGACAAATAACAATAGGCCTCTGTAGAATTGGCTTTAGGATGGCAACAAGGTTATTTAATGTATATCTTTAGAAGGTTAGCATGAATAGAACTTTGTTCTTTGTCTCTTATGCATTAGTCTTTGTTTTAACTATCATTGCGTGTGCTTTGTGGGATTGGATAGAATGCTTGTCAATACGTGTTTTCTGTGTCTGATTGGCTGAATTCTAGTCTGAGATGATTTTATGTATTTCTGTACCAGCGCTGCTGTCATGTCTCCATTTTGTATTTTGAGACTGATGTGCTGGAAATAAAAGCAAAAATCTCTTCACTGGTCTGGTTACAATGTTATCCATATTTGGATATTTTGCTGCGGCCTAGTGGTTCCTTTTTAAGACGTGGGTTCCTGACACAATTGGATTTATACTTACCCCGTCCCCCGCACATGGGAGAAGGGAGTTTTTCTTCCAAAACTCCAGTATCACCTTGTCCAAGATTTAATAGCATTACAATAATGTTTGGAATATTTTAAGAAGCACATAAATAATTTGTGCATTTAATTCCTGAGTAAGTTCATGTTTAATTTTCATCTAAATCCATTACAACTGATTGCCTAGATGGCTCCTTTCTAAATAGTCACTGGTGCATGATTTCTAATCTTCTTGTGTTGTTTTTCATCAATTTTGCACAATTCTTTTTTGCCACTGTGTTATGGTGCTTGGCTTCCATATTGCCTTTCTCCTCTCTTCTCACAGCACTTTTTATTATAACTTGGGATGCTAATTTTTCTGCAGATATAATGTTATTTGCATTTCTCTCTGGTTTAACAATTAATCTAAGCAATCCAGTCAAAAAACCACTGAAAATGTTCCTATTACCTCCACCAGTATCTCAGAGAGATCAAAGAAAAAAACTAAGAAAATATTATTTCAGTTATTAGCAAGGATCATTGTAAACATTATTTTTTATCAATATATTACTATTTCCTACACGGGCTTCTTATTCACTTTGATGCATAATATTATCTAACAATTCTTGACTACAGTCTTTCTAGAACCACATAGACTCTTTGTTGTAAATAAAAAGTGTTCAGATCATGATTTTTATGATATAAAGATCAAGAAATATTTTAATATATTTTGCCTTTTGTAAAAAATTACCCTAAAAAATTTAAAAAAATTACCAAAAAAAATTTAAAAATTATTTAGATAAAAACTAACTTAAATATAGTACAGATAGAAAACTATTATTTTTTAAGGTTTTGAGTTCCCAAGCGTCTCATTTTTGTGGCCTTGGAATCAACATTTAACTTCTCTATGACTTCACAACATCGTCTGTATAATGCAGATAATACTCATCAGGCTGGAGCAAAAAACATTAGAAGCTACTTAAATGCTTGCTCTAAAGACTTGTTAAACTAATAGATACATTTCCATCTATTTTAATGACATTTATATCAAGCTGTTAATTCAGAGGATTACATTTTCATTAAATTTTACAAGAAAAAAATGTCAAAAGATGAAAAACTTTTGCTCAATCCACAGTTCCTCATAACATTTACATCCTAAACAATGCATCCATGTGGTAATGCCTCACAGATAAGTGATACTGCTCAGAAATAGGACTCTGCCCACTTTGCTTCCTCCAAAATGGGACTCTATCCATGTTGCTTGCATGCTAAAGCATGGAAACTGAAAATATTATCGACAGAATAAATGGATTAAAATTTATAAATTATAAGTTCTTCTTAAATGTTGAAAGTACAGTAACTTCTGTGGGTATCCACAGGTTAAAGAGGAAATGTATTGGCATTGTCCTCATGGCATTTAATTTCATCACTTATTAAAAAGAAAATCTCTGTGTTCTCAAATCTCCCCATGTTTTGCTTTAGTGTTCCATTTCACATGTCAAAAAAGACTAAAAATGAAAATGCATTAAAATCAAGACATCATGCAGCTCAGCACTAGTGATCAAGTAGAACTTAGGTTCAACTATCCAAGTGTCCTAAGGGCCACTAAAACAGCTTAAACAATCAATATGTTGGTTAATAAAAATAGTCTTCAATGTGATCTTCAATGTTGTGTCTCAGGACATGAGTCCATCTGAAATATGAATGTCTTTCATATATCAGAGAGCAAACCACATGAGACAGGGAAAAGAACGGTTATTAATTTTAAAATTCACGATTCTTCTCTATTTACTGAATTAATTTGGCTGAAATAAGTCACCATCTTTTAGAAAGTGAAATAAAAATGAGTCGGAAGAGGCACAGGAATGAGGCTGAGGCACTGACCAAACCTCCAATCAGACTGAATGATGCCTAAGTTCTTTTGACTAATTATTTAACAACTTTCACATCCTTTTCTCTTTCCAAATGACAACTGATTTTTTTTTAATCAAGCTATAAGGAATAAAAAAAAATCAGAGTCCAAACTAACACTTGCCTTTAAAGCTGAAAAAAACCCCAACAAACAACATATTAACACCATTTTCTTAAGAATCTTTTTCTGTAAGGTATCTTACTTAAATTTCTCTCAAAAATTGACTGTTATAAAATCATGGTTTAATACAAGCAGCATAAGGAAATTGCTGTGTTTTGTAAGCTGACTGCTCAGCTTGTTGATTCTGCACGCTGAGGAACTGTGAGCAATGATGCCTCTTAACATAAAAAGGCCTTTGCAAGAAGACATTTTCAACAGAAAAATGAATCTCTTGTTAAGCTTTCACGTATTTCACCATTTGGTACTGAGTCACTGAAGCATCTGGCATGAATTTCAGCACCTTTGAACCATTTATGCACTGCTAGTGTTGATACACACTTCTTTGTTTCTGGAAAAGAAGATATGAATACATTCATTACTGCTTATGATGGAGAGGAAGGAGAGGAGCTATCAGAAGTAAATAGAAAGATTTAAAATTTAGAAAAGTAAACCAAGAGCAACAGGCAAAAATGAATGTAAGTGCTGCATTCATTTTTGGGAACACAGCATCTGAAATCTTTGCCAAGGTGATGATACATCACTTTCCAGATGGGATGAAGTTGAGGCAGCCAGGAGAAGCCTGAAGGAATTACTGTAGAAAGATAGTTTCACCTAACTGTTAATTTCCAAATGACAGTGTTTTGAAAATAATGGCTTTGAATCAAAGTTGAATGCATTGTTTGGGCTTAGCACAGCCAAATAGCAGGGAGAATAATCTCATTAATAAAAGCAACCCTGCTTCCGCAGGGAAGTTAAATTCTCAGCTGAATTTTCACAAACTGAAAGCATCACGAGCATTTGGGAAGACATGGTTATCACAATTAATGACAAAGCAACATTTTGTCTACAGCTCCTCCACCCCCACAAGATCTCTCACCCCTTCTCCAAAACAACCTAAGTACCATCATCTGTAGCTGTGAAGAACATATTCCTACTAAAAATGTAAATTATTTATAAGAAATAAAAAATTCATTCAAAATGTAAATTCATGAGATCACCACTTAATAATTTCTAGAAAACAAAGACCTTCCTTATGTATTTTACAGTTATTTTCAATAGTAGCATACTTGCAGATGTACAAGACAAAAGGGAATT
Source organism: Ammospiza nelsoni (assembly GCF_027579445.1). Taxonomy (NCBI): domain Eukaryota; kingdom Metazoa; phylum Chordata; class Aves; order Passeriformes; family Passerellidae; genus Ammospiza; species Ammospiza nelsoni. Next base: position 9,684,579 of record NC_080637.1, on the reverse strand, counting down.
TGGTGGTGCTTGATAATGACAGCATAGACCAAATTTTTATAGGCTTTTCTCTGTTTAGTTCACCGAAGTACTGGTGTAAATGAAACCAGAATCAAAACATTTTTTTTGGCTCTCACAACTCTCTGAGGAAAATCTTTTCCACATGCAAATGCCTCAGCTTCAACCTGTCTACTTGGAAAATTTAGATGGCTGAACAATTGGAGTCCTTGAGCATCTCTGAATTTCTCTGTGGTTAAGTTTATTCAGTAAATCTTCTACAAAATTTTACCTGCTTTCCTGTTATTCTAGTTCTTGGATCTTCTTTTTGCTAATCAGAAAAACAATGGAGTCTAATCAAAGTATTTTAATCACCCAGGAAAAAATGAAATAAGAAGAACAAGTAGAACCTGGCACATATCAGACCCGTGTAATTGTCTTCTATAACAGTAGTAGGCCTTGCAGTTGGGAGGAAGAAGTAGATGTTCTATTTTGAGTCCATTAAAGCTCATGAAGTAGGAAGGAAAACAACACAAATAAAAGTGTTACAGTTGAATGTAATACTAGTTAGATAGCATGGCTGCAGAACAGTTATAGGTAATGCCCTGGCAAATAATGAAAAACAAATCAAGCCATACTGCATAGGAGCCTGTCTTGAGATTATGGAAAAAAACTTGTTAGCTTTTATTGTTTTCTTATTATAATTTAGATTACTTTGGTCCAGAGGAGACTATGAATATACTGCAGGAAAATACTGAGGTGTAACTTTATTACAGTGAAAAGTTTAAAAAATGTCTTGATAGTTATGGAATTCTGTAGGTAAATAATACAATTTACTTATTTGAGCAAGCCCATCCAGTTAATAAAACATAGCCTGAAGAATAACCAGGCAGGCAGGCAGCAGACCAAGTGTGACAGTGGTCACAGGAATTTTCAGGTGAAGGTAGAGATGAGAATATTGACTCCATTTTCAGGAGGCTTGATTTATTATTTTATGATATATATATATATATATATTACATTACAACTATACTAAAAAGAAATAGAAGGAAAGGGTTTCCTAAGAAACAAAGCCAGCTCTCTCAGACTCTGTCCGAGACTGATTGGCCATTAATTATAAACATTCAAGATGGCCCAATCAAAAATCCACCTGTGGCATTCCATAGCAGCAGACAAACATTGTTTACATTCTTTTTCTGGGGCCTCAGCTTCCCAGAAGGGAAAATCCTAAAGAAAGGATTTTTAGTGAAAAAGATGTCTGCGACAACCAAGATTTGAGGTTACAGTGGACCAGAAGCTGCACATGTCAACAACACAATTTTGACAAGTCAAAGATTTTAGTAGCACCTAAATAATAACAGCCTGTAGAGTATTTTCCACTTTTCAATGCAGATGGATTATCCCTGATGTCTTTTTTTATTCCAATGTGGAAGAGAGATGGACTGTGTAAAAATGAAAAAAGAGAATGGAAGTTGTTGAATATTCTAACTGTGAAATGTTATCTCATGATAGTTTTTCTGTGCTAAGTACAGACACCCAGGAAGATCCTAAGTAAATATTTGTGTTTAGCAGTAATTTCTACAGAAGAGAATAAATGTTTTAGTGAAGGAGAGACAAAAGATGATACAGTATAGCAGATAAACTTGTCACTGAGTGAACAGCATTACTAAGTAAAGTACAGACCACTTCTGTGATTCTGAGTTCTTATTGGACATCCCCTCTCAGGAACAACTTCAAAGGTGTTAAATCATATATATTTTAGTCACTTAAATACTGATCTATACTAACAAAATCAACATGGTAAGCCAATATTTAGATTAAGCAGATTCAAAGAATTAAATTTGGATGAGTAAATCAATCTTTGGAAAGGCTTTTACCTAATCAAAGAAAAAATAGCACCTTATTAATCAGATCTACCCACTAGAAAAGGAATGGGAATATCTCAGTATTCCTTTTCAAAAAGAAAAAAACCAGCCTCCAATCTCTCTGTCTTCTCTGAGTTTGGGAGAGAAGGCTGCTCTCTGGCACTGCTGCAGGAGAGACTATGGATCTTCACCCTTGTATCTGAAGCTACACTGAGAAAAATACAGGATCATGGTAGTCAAGAACTTACATATCGCTGGAATCAGCAGCTCTGATCAGCTGGAAAGTTGCCATGAAGAACACAAGCTATCAAAAGCCTACTGCTATCCCTGAGGCTTTTATGACCCATATAAACATACTTAGGTGCATTAAAAATTAAGGAATCATAATATTATATGGTTTCTTTGAATTGATGACAAAGATATACTTAGAGGAACCATAATGAGTGCTTGAGTAATAAGTAAATAAACAATGTCACAGTAGGAACAAGTAGCTTGTGATGCAAATGTTATTGTTATGTCTTACGGCTTTTGTTCCTTTATACTTTAATAATTTTGGGGAGAAAAAAACCAATCACATTAAGAAAAAGTTAGGCTTCAAGTAGCATGTAAATTACATCCTGAGAGATGTTCATATCGAAGCACTTAATCTTTCAGAGAAATCCTCAGCCATCTGTTTGCCTTAGGATCAGAGAGATGGCTGAAAAGGAGTAGAGAATGCACCTCAGATTAATTTACAGTGCTCCCATTTGCAATCAGACCCTAATATGCAGCCCAAATGCTTATGCCTGTTTTCCTACCCTAGAAAACATACCCCTAAATCAGAAAACAGTGAAATTCCCTCTAAGAAAAAACAAACCATGAAGTCTGTGTTCACAGATTCAGAACACTAGATGAGAATGTTTGTTCTCTCAGCACACATCTTTTATGCAGCGCATTTTTCCTACACTCTCACTTATCTCTTGCTTGAAGACTGCAAGAGAGTACTCAGTGAATGTCTAACACCAAACTTAGCATCACAATTACCTTCACTAGAAGCCATTTTATAAAATTTTCATTAATCAGCACCACAGTTTCTGTTGCTCTGGCTCCTGTGAAATTTCAGACTTTATTTTCTTCTCCTTTTAGAGTGAAGTCACATAGTTCATAGGGACACTGTGTGAGAAAGCCTAGATTTTCCCCCAAATATGCAGGTAAATCTAAGAAATAGAGCACTGTACATGGGCCTAGGCTATCCATATATTCCACTGAAAATTGTATGCAGTCATGTTTTCGTTCAAATATTTGTCAAATAGTTTTTCCTATATTGAAAATAATGTTCAGCAGAATAGATAAAAGAGTTGTAGTCTGTTAGATCTGAATCATGCTTCCAAGTAGGTTTGAGGCACCTACAATTCAAATATTAATGTTGTCAGCACCTAAATACATTAAAACAAAAAAGATTAAAAGTAAGACAATATGAATATATATATCACCTTACAGGCAGGAGGAAATGCTAGGTGGTCTTTTACTGTTTTATTTAATATTTTTATTGTGAAAACATAAATTACCCAAAGTCACTTTGATGAGAGAGGGCTTTTAGAGAAGTGTTTAACTTCAAGTCTGATTTTACACTTACCAAAGGCACCTGTCAGCACTTTTATGAATAACTATTTTATTATTTTTTTAAACTATTTGATTTATTTTAGTTGAGCTATTCTTTTAGTATTCCATTCATTAGAAGCAGATAAATTCATTATTAAAATGGAAGGATCAGTACAATCATCTAGTTTGGTTTCTTTTGTGCCTCCCAAACCAATGAAACTTTTCGATTTGGAAATTGAACACAGAAGAATCTATTTAATGTGCAACAAACATTTTAGAGGACAAATGTTTTTACCTAATGATAAAAATAACCCGTGATAGTGATCTCAAATTGCTTAATTGTTCTTATATTTAGAAGATAAATGTTTAAATTATACTTAAATGAAAGATAGAAATTCTCAAATGCCTTATGAAATAGCTTTGACCTTTATGTTAATCTGCCACTCAAGTCACTGTCAACCTGAGCTGAATCAGAAATGCCTCCTATTCTAGCAGCTAAAGAAAGGCTTCTATGAAATTAATAAAAGTATTTACCCATTTCTTCACAGAAAGGAGTCTTAATTTTGCTTTATTTTATTTTTATGTTACTATAACAAGTACCCTTTTCTGAAGCAAACAGAAGAAAATGGAAATTTAAGCAGGGAAAACTCAGAGGATAAGATCCTGTAGTTCCACACTGCTTCTCACAGCCTAAAACAATGCTTAGCTACCGAGAGTTGCAGTATCATTACCAGGTAATATTTATTCTCTCCACATAGCTTCGTTTTGAAATTAATAATATGTACTGCCATACTCTTTTTGTGCTTAATTTGAACTGGAAAACAATTTTTATATGATCTGAAAGAAGAGTCCAAAGATTTATGAACTATATTATATATTTATTAACTGTATTAACTATTAGCTACAAATATTATTTTTCATAGATCTTGAGCACTGTATCATTTGTATAAGATTTTACATCCATGCAAATATGCCTTGAGGTAATAATCAGGACTAAACTGTTCTTATGAGAATCCTTCATTCCCTGGAAGGAATAATTTCTGTGAGGAAAGAAGCTACTCAAGGTTATGTTGAATGCAGAAAATTAATAACTTTCTATTTCAATACAATTTAAAATTATGGAATAGCATTATTTGTAAATTGTTCTGTCAAAGAGAGCTCAATCATAAAATACTGTAAAGATAAAGATAAAATTAACATTTACTATAGCATATTTAATAGGAAATTCACAGTCTACAAACTGTCTTGAGAAGTGTGCTACTGTGGATTTTACCTAAATAATACTTCAAACATATACTTCAACAAAAAGAAACTTACTGAAATTTATGCAGTCAGCTTAGAAATTACACTGAAAATTCACAAAAGCTGAGTCACCTCCAAATTCTCCTTCCAAGTTGCATCAAAAACCCCAGAACCAAACATGTAAAAAAGTGCAACGAGGATGGGTGCTAGAACATTGACTTCAACATGCTATGAGATATTCAATTTTGCTAAACAACAAAACAGTTTGAGAATATCTTAATTTAGGTTTTATAAGAAGGTAAGTAAGTTAATATATCATTGAGATGACAATTCGGAGCATCGGTACTTTAAGTAATCCCTTGACTTAAATATAAATTCAGTAAAAACAATAATAGTGATGAATATTAATACTAATAACAAAAATAACAAAAACAACAATGAAAATAATAATGATAAAACTAGTTTTTTCAGGTCTAAAATCAGGGGGCTAAGATCAGGAATCATCAGACCAAACCCAGTAACCCACAGCATAATGATCTTCCCATGGGTTAGTTGTTTTACCCCTCTCTATATTCAGTGGAGAGCACAAATGTTCTCAGGAACTTGATTCATCTCATCTCCTGAAGCTGCTGTCTAAAATAGGTTGGATGAATCATGCCCTAGATGTTTGTTTTTCTTAGACTCTTCTAAAGGGCTCTGGGTTACTGGCTCAAAGGTAGCCAGATGACATCAGACTGGGAGCTGTGTCTTGTTTCAGCAAGTGTGCCCTGCAAAAAGCAATAATCTTCCTGGTCCACAAGTGTAAAAGAAAATCATCAGCATATAATATTGTTAAAAAGAGAGACACTGCCCATAAAGCAGTTGCAGAGGCAGAAAAAAGTAGCTCACCACTTTGCTGTTGACATATGTTTGAAAATAATACAAGTAATTATTGTAAATGCACAGCGAGCCCCATGGCAGGGAAGAAAGATGCATCTGACTCCATCTTATCAGAAAGTTAATTTATTACTTTATTATACTGTATTATATTAAAGAATACTATACTATACTAAAGAATACAGAAAAGATACTTCCCGAATGCTAAAAAGATAATAATGAAAACTCCTGACTCTTTCCAGAGCCTCGACACAGGTTGGCCGTGATTGGCCATTGAGTCAAAACAACTCACAGCAGAATGCAATGAAACAATCACCTGTGGGTGAGCAATCTCCAAACACATTCCACATGAGAGCACAACGCAGGAGAAGCAAATGAGATAAGAATTGTTTTCCTTTTCTCTGAGGCCTCTCACTGCCTTTCAGCTTCCCAGGAAAAAACCCTGGGCAAAGGAATCATGTTCAGAGAATGGGAATGCCACAGATAATAATACTGGAAATTATGGCATAATATGCATTTATTTTTCACCTCTGTTGAAATGCTCTCCCTAAGTAACATCATTAAAGAATGTAATTGCTAAATGTGTAACCCTGATATGCACCTTCAGCTCTGAGATGTGACATACCCACTGCAGCAGTGGTGTGACTTACAGGTTGGCTAGTACGAGTTTAAGTCCTTTTGAAAAAGACTATGATTGTTGTGGCATTCACATTTTCTGGAGAAACCCTCGCACACAGGGTTTTTCTCCTTGGAAACTGAGAAGCCTCAGAGAAAAAGGAAAACAGTAGTTATATGATTTGCTTCTCCTGTGTTTTGCTGCTTTGGAATGTGTTTGGAGATTGTTTACCCACAGATGATTGTTTCATTGGTTTTTGCTACTAGTTGTTTTGACTCATTGGCCAACTGGGGCCAAGCTGTGTCAGGACTCTGGAGAGAGTCACGAGTTTTCATTATTATCTTTTTAGCCTTCTGTGTGTATTCTTTAGTATAGTATTCTTTAGTATAGTATTCTTTAGTATAGTATTCTTTAATATAATATACTATAATAAATAATAAATTAGCTTTCTGAGGACATTGAGTCAGATTCATCATTCCTTTCTTCATCTGGGGGGAACACAAATACAATATGATTGTAACCATGTTGTTCTTGATTTCTGGCATTCACTCTCTATGGTCTTGTGTGAAATGTCATTAAAAGCATTGAAAGGACCTTTCAAAAAACCTGCAAAGTCAGATCTCTGCTTGTTGCTATTACATAACAGATCAGCACTCTGAAAACTGACACAGAAATTGCTGAAATACTGCTTGATTTAAAACTTTGAAGAAAGTTACTTGATTACGTATAAGTAAATGGTAAAAGTGACTTGTTTTAAAGTCATATTAGAAAAGCATAAAAGCATCTAATTAAGGGTACTATGGCAAGGACTCTTCAGAGCTAAACTGCTTGTGATGATCAAACACTCAAGAGATCAGTGGCTAAAAACTGTACTTGTAAATTTATTCCTGATGCTGTGGAGATGATATCAGCTTGAGCCATACAGATGAAACATAAGGAGGTTCCAGCTTTATAAACAAACAAGTGAAAAAGCAAACAAATAAATAAACAGGAGAAGCTGGGATCTGTTTCATCATTAAAACTTAAAGTAATGCAAGTTGTGAAGGAGCCAATAAATCTGACAGCACACCAAGCAGAAACATTCAAGAAAAATGCTAAAATGTATGTGATGCCTCTAAAATCTACGAAATAAAGATCTATCCAGAAACTGCAGGAGATCTCAATGGATATTATGTATTTCCTAGACAGGGAAAATGTGCTGATAATACAAAGACGATACCATCTAAGTTTAGCTGTAAATAATACTCCCTAAACCTTCCACAGCTGAATGAGGAAACTCATTACTACAAGCTTAGGACAGTTTTACAGAAACTTCTTTTCCACTTTGCCCTGGAATTTCACATGTAGAAACCAAATTACAGTTCAAATACCACATTTAAAGAATTCCTGATGTCGCTCCCTTTGAGTCTGATATGTCCAGGGACATTAAATGAATAACATTCAATAAGTATAGAAAAACAATTGCCTTATTTAAGAAAGATCACAGAATTACAGATTAATTTAAGTTAGAATAAACATTTGGACGTCATCTGTACCAGGTACAAGTCAAAGCACAGCTAAATTCAAAACCAGGGATTGCTGAGGGCTTTGTCCAGTAGATTTTAATGGACTTTCATGGATGAAAAGGATGAAATCTTTATAGAGGAATGGTTCCAATTTCTGACCACTCATTAACAAAAATTCAGCCTCATAATTTTCTGGTACACATGCCTTCTGTAGCATGTGTGTTGCCTCTTGTCCTTTTCATATGTGCCTCAAAGTACTGCTTCCTTATTGTTATTCTTGTTATCCTATCATATATATCTTTGAAAATTTAATTAATTAATTCTGGGGACAGCTGACCCAAGTATTTTATATTCTCTTCAATTTCTTCCTGTATAAAAGATACAGTTCTTATATTTTTTTCATGCACCTAGGTATTTTTTTCCATCTTGCATTGAAAATTCAAAATAATGTGCTTCTGAAAAGTTTACTTCATCTCTACAGGACTGACAGGACTTGGTTGTTGAGCATTCCTACATTCTAGAGATAATATTTATTATTTCCTGATCTCTCTCTAGATGAAGCTGTTTACTCTACTTGTTTGGGAGTGGATATTTTCACCTCTCTTATTTAAAATAAAAGCTTCATGTGGAGTTAGCTGCTTTAATTTAACATCAAAGGTTTCTCCAAATTGAAACCTACAGCTGCTAAATTAGGGAAACTTCATTTAAAAACCTACATACATCATCAGAATTTACACTTTTTTAAACTGTGGAACATAAAGATCTCCTAGGTTGTGTTAACCAATAATCCACTCTCTTCTGCCACAAGCTGGAGACTAAAAACTCATCTTGATATCAGACTGTTGCTTCTTTGTTTACCCAGTGCAAGAAATTACATTACTCTGGTGTATCAGTAAGCAAAAATACCCATATGGCATGGCCATGCAGCAGATAAAATTCCAAACTGGCTTCATTGATACACAAGTCAAACACAAAATACAAGTTATCATGATAATCAATATTGTTATGGTCATATTATACCATTTTTGTGGCTAATCATTATTTTTAAAAACTAAAAATTTATCTAAACCATTATCCTAATCTGTACTGCTGAGAATTTATTTATATTTTAGCTAATAGCAGCAACAGTGTCACATATCAAAAGTGTCCTTGTTCTGATTCAATGATTTTAATCTACTAACTTAGAGATTTATTTATATGTTAAATCCCAATTTACATAGTTTTTAACTTAAACTCATATTGAATGATTTGAAAAATCTGATAAAATTCTATTTCTGACTATGTTTGACAAGCAGACCTTGTAAGAGAACTTCATTTTTTACCAGAATCAACTCCCACCCAATGCTGCCTCAGGCTGGTTAACAAGTATTTAGTAGGAAATGAGAGCAATTACATCCAGGGATTGCTGTGCCCTACAGCATTAGCAGCCTTTCATTCCAATCAGTATCTCAGATTTTACACCCTCATTATGAGAGAATTTCTGATATGATTTGTTTCACTAAAACCACTGAAGAAATCACTTGACTGACCAAGTCTCAGTCTGACCACGGGAGGTCCACAGTAGATTTCTGAGCACAAACTCAGAACAATTGCTTATAAGCATCCTTTCTCAAAGTAATTTTACTCAGAGCCAATTTTTTTAATGCTGATAGGTACAGACAGTCTACCAGCCCCAAAAATGGAACATTTTCCATGACAGTCAAGTCCACTTAACTGCGTAAAAACATTTCAAAAAGTAGATGTTTTTTCTTTCTGTGTGTGTGTGTGCCAAGACTTTTTGTATATATTTTTAATTTTTGTTAGCTTCATTTTTAACTGGAAGTCATTAAGAAGGATAAAGTGCTGAAATTGGCAAGATTTTCCTATATATTGCACATATTGTACCTGCCTAAATCTACCTTCTGTTTCAAATGAATAAAAAATGAATTGTATTGTCTATATCTCTTTTTTTTTTTTCTTTTTTTTTTGTGTTTTTTTTTGTTTTTTACCCCTGTGGTGTGTTTTATAAAATGGGAGAAATTTCAGACAGTGAGAGTACAGGAATAGGTAGTTTGTAGTTTTACTGCCACTTTGGTTGGAATTAACCCACACACCCTGTTGAGAAAGTCACACATTATACCAGTGAAACTACTAAGAAATAAATATGCAAACTAGAAGGAAGACTTGGATACAAGATCTAAAAAAACCCTGGGAGTATGGTGGCATCTAGTTATTTTTTAGCTGTGTTGGGTAGAATGCATCTTGCATACCTAAACACATACTTACAATCTCAGAATTAGTTCCCAGTAATAAGTGACAGCAAAGGCTTTGTCCTCTGCTAGAAGAAGTCAGCATCTGGATAATATTTCCTCAGGCCTTGTAAGTCTGCCACTAAAGGAAAATTCTGTGCAGAGCAGGGGCCTGTTTTTAAATCAGTCTTCCTATTCTTTTTTTTCTTTTTTTTTTAAATTCAAACTTAGGAGAAAGTCATCATGGGAGTCATGCTTGGGAAGAACCATGAATTAAAAGTTACAAATCTGATTCTGTGTACCAGTCTGTGCTCACCTGCTTGTCCCCACCAGGTGACCTTCAACATGGAGTTTGCTCTCTGTCTTTTCCCACAAACCATCAAGTTAAAACCTGTTGAAGTACAGAGTAATTACTACTAACATTACAATATTTACCTGTTATCCAGCAGCAAGTATCTGTAGTACTGTTTTCATCAGTTAAGAGGCAAAAATACACTTAAAAACACACATGGCATTGTGTGCTTTGTAAAGTAAAACCCAACATTTTCTCTATGATTTACCCAGTCTCATCAGATTAATGTGTGGTGCTGGGGTGTCGGGATCTCTAGCTGGTCAGAGTGACTCCAAGAAAAGTTTGAAAGTCTCTTTTCTCAGCCTGGCACTCAAAGGAGTCAGGGCTTTTAATTTCTCAGCCTCAAGGTTATTTATTGTATCTTAGCTATAAAAAATTTTCTCCTGCCCTGCTGAGGTCCATCCAGCAGGACAGTTCCAGGCATTCTGACTGCCCCTGGGGTGGTGTTATGTCTTTATACTAAAACCTACATATACAGTGTTGAGACAATTATTTCCCACTACCTATCACCTATGTTAGACAATGAGCTTCTACTCTAAACCAATCTGTAAGTGCCACCATCAAGCAGAAGATGGAGGCCAAGAAGAAGAAGGAGAAGGGCTGGACATGCCCAGATCCCTCCATCTTGCCTCCTGAACCCCCATACCAGGAACCCCAAAATCTACTTTTACACCCCATGATAACTTCACTATTATTCTACCTAAACTGTTGTGGCTTGCTGATCTTCATATAAGGTTGGTAATTTTCTCCACGGGTCATAATCAAAACCACAGGTGTTTTGGGCTCTGTGCCAGGGCTTCTGAGCCCTCTGGCAGGGGTGCTGGCCATCCTGGACAGCCAGAGGGATGCTCTGGGTTCCCACACTGGGTTCCCACACTGACACCACAGTATTTCTTTAAGTAGCTACTTGTATACGTGCTGTTCAAATGTATGTTGTCTGCATCCAAAAGAGTTGATGGGGTGGGACTGATGTGCTGTGGGGGTGCTGGGGAGTGGATGGGACTCACAAGATAGGGCTGGTGTGGCTGCAAGGTGGTTCCAGGAGTCTCCCAAACCAGTGAAACAGGCTCAGGGACAATCAGGAAAGCGGCAGCTGCAGGGACAGACACACACCTGAGGGACCATGGATGGCCCAGACAGGGCAGGGACCCTCTGATGGGCTGTGGCAGCACGGGTGTGAAACACTTCACTGTCTGTGGCCTGGGGCAGGATGCAGCTCAGCATAAATCAGGATGGCAGGAGTCAAGCTGCAGGTGTTGATGGGCTGGAAGTGAGAAACAGGAGATGTGACCCCAAGGAAAGCTGGCAGGGTGAAGAGGAAAATTGGTAGGGTCAAAGCGGCACACAGGACTCAAAACTGAGGAAAACAACCTGTTGACAAGATAATAGTTACTCAAAGAGGAACTGAAAATAAACAATCATGAAGTAATTAATACATAAGTGAAGAAAAATTGAACAGCAAAAACAGTGTTAAAGTTAGATAAAAAGGGGAATACTGACGCAACTGCAACAAGTTATATACTATCAGACAGAAAAGCTGCTTTACAATGTAGGGATGATCTGACAAACGCACACCACCGGTTCCTTTTCACATGGGTCCCTTTCCCAAAGCTCTTTTCCCCCATTCCAATGGGGCAGTGCAGGGATGCTCCCGGGCATCCCTAGGGCCTGGCAGGCTGTGCCACCCGCCTGTGCCTAGCACCACGCAGTGAGTGAGCCCCGGCCGGCTCCTCCTCCCAGGATGAAAGCACTGAAAGTGATGTTCCCAAACTTTCAGCCCGCAGAAACATTTGGGGAACAATGCAGATTGTTCTCTGACACTGGAATTAGGTGCAGGAGGAAGACTCTGTTCCAGGTGACTTTTGAGGATGCACATCTTCCCTTCTTTCAAACACACACCTTATCTGGGATAAGGAGCAGGGCAGCTGTGTGTTATAACAGCAGGGTGGTTATCAAGATGTTCCTTGGATGTTAAAAGCTCTGTCTTAGCTCTAATAAGCTAGCTTGAGTACCTCTCCTTTTATTACTATTATTGTTTAATTGGATTGGTGATTAAAGTAATATTTAGTCTGCTCTTGTGATTTTTTTTTTATTCCTTAGATATAAATCTATATTCTGCTTCCCAACCAAGATGAAAACTAATTTATAAAATACTTACAGTAACCAACATTTTCCTGGAAAACACAAATTGGTTTGTCCCTTAAAAAGTTGCTGCAAAGGGCAGAAAATCTATTATTATAATAATATCAGTACAATTACCACGCACTTCAATCTTCGGTACTTTAGGAAATTAGGTGCATTTGAGGCACATTTCACTTGGATACAAAGTGAACTTAGAGAACACTTTATTATTAGTCAACTACAAATGAGAAAACAAGTTTCAGATCTTTCAACTATTTGCTCTGGATGTCTAATATCTTATTGAATAATAAAAGGTAGAGTCAAGAAGAGGAAAGGTCAAGTCCAGCAGGCACCTGGAGACAAAATGCAGTGATTCCTTCATGAGATCCATTAACTGAAGGACAATCAGAGGAGGAGTATTGGTGTTATTGAGGCTCTACTTTTCTATGTTGCTTTCTGATAATAAACTTGATATATTTCCGTCACTTTCTTTCTTCCATTCCCTCCTTCCCTCTTTGAAACGTTGTACATTCAGTAAAAAGTGTGGAGACCTTAGGGGCATCCATAATTTTGTATTTTCTTTGAAAATTATTTGTCCTTCTAGCTGGGTTTTGGTACTGTGCTCACACTACCAATCTGTCTTCAGCACATTCATTCAGATAATCACTGATGCAACAAAAAATGAATAAAAGAAAAAAGTCAAGGAGCAAATTCAGGTTTACATATGCTTAAAGTAGTGTTCAGTACTAAGAGATAAGTAATATTCTAGAGGTAAAATTTAATGATTTTTGGATACATTAGTATAAATTACATGGCATTAATGAAGAATTTAGTGTTTGCTTAGAGAAAATAAGGCTAATTTTGGGGGATATTTCTCTCTCAAAAAATGTTCCAGTTACCCCTTAAATACCTACTCATTAGTTGTTTTACACAGTCTGACTCCATAAATTTAGGTGAAGAAAATTTAAATAGAAGACTTGTCCCCAAGTAGATCAAATGAAATCCAAGTAGATCAAATGAAATGTGCAATGGATTCGAGGAAAGCCAGGGTCTAATTTAAAGCTACCAGACATAGCTTTATCCAACATATATATATATATATATATATATGTGTGTGTGTGTGTATGTACAGATATAAGCACACACAGATATAGATGACATAGACATAGATGTAATTTTAACTTTCTTTTCATGCAGTCACCATTCTTCCATTTTTCCTTTGTGAATTCCTTTGTTTCCCCTGAAGGCAAATATTAATGCCTTCCACCAGGCCTGTCTCTCATGCAGTTTTCTCCACAAAAACAAACAAACAAAAACAAGCAAACAAACAAAAAATAAAGTAAGATAATTCAGCTCTGCCTAAGAGGAATGCTTCTTTCAGTTAAGAACAAATTACCTGCTAAGGACCTCGAGGCCATCTGGAATTGTAATGAATTTTGGTACTGAACCGTAAATTACAATATTTACCAGTGCTTTTCTATTTTCTTCTGTTTGTAGAGACTTCAGGTTTTGTTGAGATTTTTTGGGTTTTTTTTGTTTTTTTTTTTTTTTTTTAATTTTTAAACTGGAATCGTAGTCCACTCATTAAACAAGGTTAAATCATTCAGAGGATTATTAAACAGGTACTAGACACCAGAATTTAGTCAAGAAGCCTTGAGTAAAATCTGTATGACTGGATGAAAAGCAGAATTTCTATATGTTTGGGTGGGCTTTTTTTTTTTTTTTGCTTTCTTTTAAATATAGTTTCAGTTCAAAAGGACCTGTTTCCCCCTGCCCCAGAGACAAAAGAATTTGAAAAATATACTGCATCCTATATTTCTAAAAGTATACTTCATTTTTACAGCTTCCAGTGTTCTTTCACAAGAATAGAGCTGCTGAGAATCTGTCACCTTCACAAATCTCACCAACAAGAAAGGTAATTTCAAGAGGCATTGAACAAATCTAAACCCAAACTTTGAAGCTGGCTTTGATTTATATCTCTGAGTTAAACACCTAATGTTCCTTAATCAGTGCCTGGAGGGAATTAAATACCGCAAAATAGAATTCATTATCATTTCCTTAGCAAGTAACACGAAGCCTAAAACAGGGAAATCTGGGAGGGGTGGAGCAAAGACAGTACCTTTGTGGTGGTGTGGCAACTAAATAAAGATTAGAGGGGAATCCCTATGTTGGATCAAAATCAGCAATAGCTACTCTGATTCTCAGGAGTCAATATCATCACTTTTCAAAATGTGGAGCAAGAATTTTTATTTGAAGTTTAAGGGATTTAAAATATAAAACCTAGAACTTATAACAACTTGCACAGGACTTTAAGCATTAAAAATTTCTTTTTTTCATAAATGTATACATTTTAATTAACTCTTGGAAAAGAGACTAGGATTTTCTCAGTTACCTGCTCCTGACCTGAGTCTACAGGAAAAAGCAGATGCGTTCTTTCCCTGAAGCAGAGGTATCAGATTTTGGGTACATAAACCCAACCTCTAAGGAATACTAAGTTTGCCGACAACACTAAATTGCAAGAAGCTGTCAGAGCAAGGGGGCCCTGCAGAGACACCCTGACAAATTAGAGAGAAGAACAAACACCAACCATGCGAGGTTTAAAAAGGGCAAGGACCAGGTTCTACAGCTGAGGTGGGGATGTGTGCACAAATGAGGGAGCAAGAGGCTGGAGAGAGCTGCAGAAAGGGACCTGAGCGTCCTGGTCAGCGCCTGTGGAGGCACAGAATGTAAGAAAACAAGGACACTGCAGAAGGTAATCTCAATCCTGAGGAGTTGTAGCTGTGCTGATCACCAAAGATCAGGAACAGGCCTGCCCTTAACAGGCCACAGCTGTGTCCAATAATGATGAGTGCTATAAAAGAGTGGGGTAGCTGCGTGAGAAGGGAGCTGCAGTTTGTTGGCTGTGCTGTGAGGAGGGAGCAGTCAGTGCTGCAAGGACCTGTCTATAAGAAATCACCAAGAAGGTATGGGAGCTTTGCATTAGGATGACAACAAATGGCAAGTTTAATATGAACTATCAGTGTCCTGGTAGCCAGGAGGGACATCCCTGTCTTGGGGGCATCAAGGACAGCATTGGTAGCTGGGTAAGGGAGGGGATTGTCCCTCTCTGCACTTGAGAGCTGGGGACAGTTTTGAGCCACAATGTAAGAAAGAGATTGAGTGTTAGAGAGTGTCCAAAGGAGGCCATGAGGATGGTGAAGAGTCTGGAGGTGAATCCTTGTGAGGATTGGCTCAGATCACTTGGTTTTCTCAGCCTGGTCTGACTGAGGTCCTTCCTCATGAAGGGAAGAGCCAGGTCTGTCTTCACCTTCCGCATGAGGGGAAGAAGAGAGGCAGACCCTGATTTCTTCACTTTGGTGCCCAGTGACAGGACTTAAGGAAATAGCCTAAAGCTGAGTCAAGGGGGTTTATGTTGCATATCAGGAAATTTTTCTACACCCAAAGGATGGCTGAGCCTGTAACAGGCTCTCCAGGGCAGTGGTCACAGGACCAAGCCTGACACAGTTCAAGAAGGTTTTGGTGTGATTGGGGTGTCCTGCACAGGGCCGGGTGTTGGACTGGACTCCATGGTTCTGATAGGACCCTTCCAACTCAGCAAATTCTATGACTCTAAGACCTCACCACACAGGTGGAAAGCTTTTCCTTACAACTGGCTGAGAGTAGAGGGAATCTCTTTTACTCCCTTTAAACTGGAGCTTTTGAATTAAGAAATGGATAGCAAACATCATCTATATAATTATTTGAATAGAAGTTTTGTTTAGAGCTTAATACAATCATCACATAAAGGGAACTTTGAGGACAAATCACATATTGATCTGCTTCGTAGACAGAGAAGCACTCAGTTTAGAGATCTTGAATGAGTCAAAGAAATTGTTGAGCTGGTCATGCTTACAAAAAAGGCACAATTTTAATTACATACAGAAGAAAAACTGTGAATACTTTTAGAGACTTCGTAGAGAAAAGCAGGTTAAATTCACAGTATTTAACTTGTAAATAATTTCCCTGTAGGGTGGCTGGAGAGTTAAGCATGTTATGTTCTTTGAAGGACCAATATTTTTAAAAATAGAATTATAGAATGTATTGGGTTGGAAAGGACCTTAAAGACCTGGCATGATTTCTAAAGGCTTGACCTTGCAAGGTGTTACACCTCCTGTTGTCTGAGTAATACCACTTAAAATGTTGTATGACTGCCTCCATGACAATAATGAATTCTAAAAAAATACCCATATCTTGAAGAATAAAATGAGTGCCTAGGTCTTCCAAGAGCTGGACTTACAAAAGGACAAGAAAACATCTAAAGTAAATATGGCAGAGAAATATAATTCCTGTGTTACAACATAAGACCTGCAAAATGAAGACAGATGGGTGAATGGCCCAACCCACTCAGCCATCCCACCCTATGTGCTGTCCTGAGAATAAATAAAAGGACAAGTGCTGCCCTATCACTTCCTCGTTCCTGATGAGATTGTATTTATCAAGTGTACTTTATATGCAGCTGTGGGTGTTTGCTACATATGTTAGGGACAAGAAAAATGAATTAGTAGGCCAACCAAGCAGCAATACACTAGTTAAAAGCATTGCCATTTCAAAATATACTCATGGGAGCTGAAATTCAACATCATATAAACAAATACAGCTATGTTCTACAGCCATATCTCAGCTTGGTTCTGAGACTGAGTTTCAAGATATGGCTTGTTAGATAAAATACTGGCAAGAGAGATAGACTGCATGCATAGAATTAAAACATGAATAATAATGAACAGGAATAACAAGACTATAACTTAACTAATAACTGATATCATTTAAACTAATTTTTAATGGTCTAATCCTCCAAGTTATCAAATTGAAATTTATATTAACAATACACTTAAAATCATTACACAGAATCCATATTCCTATAACCTAAAATCCTTCTTTTTTGCTCACATTATGATCCAATGCCCCTCCTGTCTTAAGCTTGACAGTTGTATCTTTTTTCAAGCAGGAATTGGGGTGATAGCTGTGCTGAGTTTTCTGCCTTTGTTTGTCATTTATGATGAATTTAAGTAGGAATTAAACTGAATCAAATAGAATAGAGTATTTGCGGTGGAAGGGATGTGCAAAGTTCATCCAGTCCAGCTGCCCGGCTATTTCTGGGCTGACCAAAAGCTAAAGGGTATTACTAAGGGCATTGCCTCTTGAACACAGACAGGCTTGAGGCATTGCCCACCTGTCCAGGAACCTTGTCCCAGTGTTTGACCACCTTTCCATAAGAAATGCTTCCTAACTTTAATTCTGAAACTCACATCCTCTCCCTATGTGATGTTCACAGTGGATGAGCGTTTCTTCCTCATTCCTCCTGGGGTCCATTTAGAGTTATATTTAAATATTTTTGTATTGTAGTTTTCCTCTTCGTTGTCCTCTTATTCCCTTGCTGACATCAAGGACTGTTTCTTGCAAAGCAGTTCCTCTCCAGCTTTTCCAGACTTTTACCATTCTTGGTGTTCACAAACCTTCAGCTCATACAAATATGAAGCAATAGTTATTTTGCCACCAAGTGAATACAAAGCTCAGCTGAAACAAAGCCAAAGACAAACAAGTTTTGACATCCTGCAATACATATTACTTTGACTCTTTTGCTGGTTATAGAAAAAATCATATTTCCTGGGTTACACAGCATTTTTGACAATTCCTGACAATTGACTTTCCTGAAAATTTTCATGATCAGCATTTTATTTTCTTATCAAGATAAAATATCTGATTAGGAATTTAGTATGAAATGCAGTCTTCAAGTGGAGAAAATTTTCTCTCTTGCTCAAGAAGCAAGTTTCCACTGTTTTATCTCCAACCTTCAGCTGGAGGTCACTGGGTGTAATAATATGGATGTGCAAAAACTAATGACTGTGGATGCTGAGTGTCAAAAATGAATATACAAGATTGAAAATCAATGTGATGGAAATACGCAAAATTGCTCTTTTCAAACTGAAAATGCTTTTCAGTTTTTAAGCTCTTTGAGAGGAGTTTCTAATCAGCAGCAAGGGAGAAGACGTGCTTGCTTATAAGTGGAAAAGAATATAAGGTCCATTCACCTTAGGACTAAAGCAAATTCTCCTACCACATGTCAGAGCCTAAAGATAGCTCAGATTTTCTGTGGATGACTCAGATAATCTGGTAGATTAACCCAGACAGTTCTGTATGTATTGTCTTGGGCTCTATTCATCCTGCTGGTAGATGGATATGTTCATATTTATTGATTTTTTTTCAATCAGTATACTCATCCTGTATAATGCATAAGATATCAAAACATGAGCAAATGAGCTGCATGGATCTTAATTCTTAAAATTTCTACTTCCACTATATTTATAGTAAGGAAGTTATTAGAAAGTGAATATTCATACTTTTCACTGAGTTGTCCCTTACCTTCTTGAATAAAAAAGTGCATTTTAATTCCATCTATGTAGCCATGATATTTTCTGAGAATCCTTTCCTTAGGATTTTTCCTCCTGAGAAGCTGAGACGCCTCAGGAACAAAATGTCAACATTGATTATCTGCTGCTGTGGAATGCAACAGGTGCATCTGTGATTGGTCTCATGTGGTTGTTTCTAATTAATGGCCAATCACAGTCCAGCTGGCTTGGACTCTCAGTCTGAGACACAAGCCTTTGTTATTCATTCTTTCCTATTCTATTCTTAGCTAGCCTTCTGATGAAATCCTTTCTTCTATTCTTTTAGTATAGTTTTAATATAATATATATCATAAAATAATAAATCAAGCCTTCTGAAACATGGAGTCAACATTCTTGTCTCTTCCTTCCTCCTGAGACCCCTGCAAACACCGTCACACACCTTAGTATTAATATCACTACTCTTGAAGCTTCAAAGACAAAGCCAAGATTCCCAGTGAATCTGATGGGGATCTCAGGGGCTTCCAGGTCAGCAGAGCCTGATGCCTCAGCCTGGGTAGGCACAGGCTCTGGCACCAGGCTCCTCCCTGGGGATGCAGATTTTCTGGGGCATCAGCTGAGGGGTGGGAGTCAGGATCCCGGCTCTGAGACACAGGGCCATGCGCTCCCACGGCTGTGGCACTGCAGGACCTGAAATTCAGTGGGAGGCAAAGAGAAGAGGCTGTGCTGGCCTGAGACACACCCTGACAGTCTCTCTCTCATAAGCCATCCCTCTTGATAGTCTCCACACTAGTGTTTTCCTCACAAGTTGTAAGGGAGGTAGTGAGAGAAGCCAGTAAAGCTCCCAGCTGTTGGGAACATCTGTAGAAGCCTCTCTGGCAGAGCTCCACTGCTGAGGTGAGCCCCCTGAGCAAAGCAAAGCTCTACAGAGGTGGCATTTGGTCACTGATGTTTGCAGCTCACGTAAATGTGCTCCAAGGCTGCTGAGCTCTGAACAGCCCCTTTTACTGACACCACTACACTGCTCAAATGAATTTAAAACAACAGTATGTCCATATATATCCAAATATCTGCACTTGCAGAACTCCAGCCAGACCATGGCAGTAATTCCTATCCTGAAACTGGAATTGTTACAAGTAGCTGTTCATAAATAATGTTCCAATTGGACACAGACCATGAGGCATATCTTTCTTTTGCCCATTTTGTTGCCAAATGGGCTGTGACTATTTGTAGGTATAGAGTACACATTTCACACACCCACTAACACACAATAAAGTAGGATAATTGCACAACTTACCTGCTAGCAGAATCAGAATGTAAACACAGGAGGAGAATTAATTTGAATCATGTAAAACCAGAACTGAAAGATTATTTGTATTAGCCAACATACTTTTCCTCTTCTTTTCTAAGAATGTATCAGTAAACTCTTTTTTTTTTTTTGTTCACGATCAAGTCCTGTACCCTCAGTATCTAATAAAATTAATGAGGCAATGATTTGGCAAATAAAGGTAACTCAATAACTTATCCATTAAGAGTAATTTAATAAATAGTCACACCTTGGACTTTTTTAGGCATTAACTCAGACTGTATTTATTGTAAAGAAATTCAAGAAACCCAAAAAGACAACGGCTTGGAGAAATTAACCCAAATATATTATACCTAAGCCTCACCACAAAACTCTAAGACAGCTTCAAAGATAAAGTTTGAAATTTAGATTTCAAATATGTGTGTGTAAAGTGATCTAATTTTCTAGGAGCACATTAAGAACATGGTAAGACTAATAAGAAATTGTACCAGAGCTAGTCAAATGCTTTGGAAAAAAGTGTCAAGCAGAAATTAAACTAAAAAGGAAAGATTAGGTGTTCAAAGGGTGCTGCCTCTGTTCATAGATAAAAATAATTCCCAAAAAATCATTCAATGATTTCTGGTTTGATTTTCCAGTCTTTGTTTATTAAATTGAATATCACTGGGGCTAATAATTTTAGCTACTGAATACCAACAAACATATTTACTATTTTGGGACAATAAAATAAGTAAGACAGAAATGGTGTGAAATAGACATTATAAATCTGGGTGCCTTAACTTACAGTCTTGGAGATGCAAGAGCCCAAGGAAGTCAATTCAGGCTGAAAATATTATCCTTAAGTCATTTAGTATTCTTTTTTCCAATGACTTAAGAACAGATGGCCAGCCTCAATCCAAAATTTCTTTTCTGATTCAGCCCCACAGTACAAATTGTAATTCATGTTTCCTGATTAATTTTAAATATTTTTCAATGGAAGAATGAGCTTTGATCTGTTTTCAGGACATTTACATCTTTTGTATGGTTGCTCTTAGAAAAAATGTAAATTGATGTTATGCAGGATACGCTGTGGTAATTATGATTATTGTAATTGGTTACAAAATAAGAAAAGAGGAAAGTGGGAGCAGGAATTAAAAACTAGAGCAAGAGGGAGAATCTCAGCTTCTAATGTTATAGATACAGAATGTGCACTTGGCTTGCAAAAATTTCCAGATGCTTGTCAAAGAAAAGTGAAAACAGGAAACAGACAATCTGGTAGATTGTAAAGATAGATGCAAAAAGACTGAAATTTGAAGATTAAAATGATTAAAACTATGCAATCCTGAAAGTTTGAGCCATCCTGACCAAAGTTCCTGAACAGAACACAAGAGGCATATATTCTATAAATAAAAGTAAGAGCTTCCAGAACTCTGAGGACTAATTTGACTCAGGTCTGAAAATCGAATCAGAATGCAAGGAACAGCTTCTCTTTACTCCAGTCATCTTTCGCAAAGACAGATTTCCAGATTAGAGAAGATTATTAAATCATGCTGCCTTACTCAGCTTCACAGACTAAATAATAAACTTTCAAGTACAAAAATAAAGCCAGGCTTTAAACCAGTATGCTTTAAGAGCAGTTTTAAAGCCTCTTATAATTGAAGCAAACAAGTATATTTCCTGCATCAAGGGAGAGAGGGAAAACTATTCTCACCCTGTTATTTGATAAACAGCTTTGAGTTTTAGATTTGGAACTTTGTCAACTTCCATCTTCCATGTAACTGCTGGAGAGAGGAGTTCACCACCAATTCTGCTGGAGGAAATAAGCTAATTCAGCTGCCTTTAGTCAAAGGGGGACTGAGGGGCTTCTCAGGGACAGCATTTTTTAAATTCATCTAATCACTACCAGTTTAACAAGAATTAGATAAATTGCAAATGTGCACACTTTCCTAAGTCTATTTTCTCTTTTGCAATTTTCCTAATGTAGATTAATTAAGAAAATTGAAATGTCAGAAGGCCTAGAATGACTATTTTTTTTGACTACTTAGACAACTTTGGTACATGGAGTTTGATTTTTGGTCAGGTGATGGATATGTGGGGAGTAGAACAGTTGCATGCACAGCTCAAGCCATAAATTTATATAGTGAAAAGAATGAAAATCCTTTTGTTTGATATGAATACTGCAATTCAGGAGAGACAGTAAATTACATTCATTGTCAAAACAAATATCTTTGGTTTTGGTTTTTTTGTTGTTGTTGTTAATTTTTTTTTTTTTTTTTTGTCTTAGATAGACTTACAGGGAATTTTATTTCTTTTAGAAAAAATGCCACTTAACTAATCTTCTAATATGAGAATAGGAGGTGGAATGCTAAAATAAATGAGGACTCAAACTATGTTTTCTCGCCAAGAATATTAAAAAGCAGCTTTGCCAGATTTTCTCAAATGTACCTTTGGGCTTCAAAAAGCTTAGTTAATTTATATCTTGTTGATATCATTTGCTTGATCTGCACCCCATATTCCTTGGGTGTAGTCAATCAGTTAGAATATTGCTATTGCATTTGATAGTGCTTATGGTGGAGGAAGCAGAACCCTCTTGCGCTGCTTTGAAAATGGAGTCTGTTAGAGAAGACCCTAAATCAATAGGTCTGACACATCCTGCCATGCATGTGAAATAATCCCCTGCCAGAATGCATTAGTGATGAATTATGTACCAGTGCCTTCACTACAGCTAGCATTAGAGTGTGACTCTTAGTCTAATTTTCTATATTTTTTGTTACTTCAGGAACAAAACCCCTGCTTTTCCCTCCTTCACGAAACTCCACAAAACCAAATTAATAAGATGATTTTATATCTGAGTCCAGTATTTTTTATTTATTTCAGGAGTTCTCATTTCAATCCTAGATTGGTGCTTTGATTTTAGATACTAAAACAAATTTAATTGTAGCTGTTACCTGCACTGAAAGCATTAATTAATGAGAATAGTATAGGGAAATGTGTGATGGCAGTCAAAGTGCCTCTATTTTTAAAATAAACCCAGATGAACACACTTGTATGTCACCTGGTTTCCATGTCTAAAAGCCCTGGGGTTTCACTCTGAGGTAGCTGTGAAACAATCCATCAAACAGATTTCACAAAAGGCACCTTAATGGAAAGGCCAGTAAATATATTTATTACAGGTCTTTGTTCTATGGCAGGACTTGAAGGCTGAAGCTGAGGGCAGGATCCCATTTAGAATATCCACTGCATAGAAAGGGAAAATGCTGTCCTGAAGAGCTAATGAAACAAATTATGAAAGAAAACAGAAATGTCCAAAGCCACATGGAAAACTGGTAGCGGACTAAAAGATTTTATCTTGCTCTCCCTGTCAGATGTTTTTCTAGTCTCATGGACAGAAGATGATATAGTCATAAAGATGATGTCAGGGGCCTGACTTTGGCACTTGCAGGGTCTGTGGTTTCCATGACAGAAACAGAAACCCCTGGAAATAACCCCATGGTCTGGGCAAAGCATTTACACCTCACACAGACACACATTGAGAGTCTCAACATAGAGCAGTCCCGTCAGATCAAAATATAAAAAATGGATGCAAATGTGTGCAGAAACACTTTACTATAAATTGGAGCTCCAGCTCCCAGCACCCTTGTGACACAGTAATGTATCTTTCTCTCTGCTGTTATTCCACAGACACCCATCTTGTAGACATGAGAAAAAGGAAATAATGTCCCTGTTGCTGCTGAGTCACTCTCACTTGCCTATGTTTGTAATGAATCTCAATAATGGGACATGAGGGGAGCAAAACGTGCTGCAGGGGATAACTGAAGGTGGGTTTGTGGAAATAATGCTGGGCATCTTTCTGAAGGGAATATTTCAATTTTGACATGCCTAGAAAAGCTTATCAGACCAAAGAAAAGTCATTCATCTGGTTGGGTTTCATGGAGAGAAATGCAACAGCAAATTAGGGCAAAATAAGTCTGATCCAAACCATGGGACACACCTGTCCTTCACAGTGTGGAAAAGGGAAGGACTGAAAGCAAAACCAGCAAACCAATCCTTCTGAATCAGGCATTGCTGGAGAATATGCCCCAGGAGACAGTGCTGTGTTTCTGAGTGAGGCTGAGTGACCTGGCTATAAGTCTTTCATTGTTGCCAGAAATATATATATATATAGATGTTTGTGACACCTTTAACAGGAAAAGGGCAGGCTTGGATGACTGATTTTAATTTTGGCATAGTGCAGTGAGCTGGTTGTTTCTGTCAGGTGGTACCACGTCTGGGTAAAAGGCCTTGCTGTGGATTGGTTTTTTGCCCTTCAAAAAAAAAAAAATTCTTTTTTCTGTGATTCTTAAGCTATATTAGAGGTTGGAAATGCAGAAGAAATTATTAAAATATCTTGTAAATAGAAAAAGTATCTGCATACCCTGCTTTTGCTACTCTCACTGAGAATAATATTGTGTTTTGAAAATCAGCTGGACAGGTTTATAAGCTCCCCACAAAATGAAGGATTTTCAATATCTTTCTTTATTTCCAAACATCAAGAGTGAAAGCACAGACATTTATTGAAAGAGTGGCTTGAGTTCAAATTAACCAGAATAACTTGGAAATCTCAGTGAAAACTTATTAATTTTAAAATTTCCCGAACATCATTGTTTTCAGATAATTGGGCATGACAATATCCCAGTGGGCAAACAGGACCACTTTGCAATATACACTTGGCCCAAAACTCAAAAAAGTCCAAGTATAACCATGTTCTTCTGGGAGCTCACTAAAGCGATCCTGGATTCTGGACTGCTTTCACAACTCTGTCCTGTATTTGACATTAACACTGTCATTTTAAAATTTAGAGCATTGAGGAAAATACTCAGCTGAACTCTGTTTCCAGTGTTTCAGTGATCATCCATCTAGTGGAATTTTTCCCAGGTGGTCTTGTAAACTTTTTTGGCTTAGCTGCATTAATATGTAAATTGGGAAATACTTAGACCATAGCAAATGAAATATGGGGAGATGTGAATGTGTCTTTTTTTCTTATTTTGTTAAGCAAACTGTTTATTATTGTAGGTATAAAGTCTGAGAATGTTAAAATAGCCCATATGTTTTCTTCTGACAGTCTTGGATTGGATTAATGACATTCAAAGCCAGGGCATTTTAACTGCTGGACATAAACTTCATGGACTTGGTTGTTTGCAGTACAGCTTTTTTAACAAAACAAATTATCACACAAGATATAAGCTGGGTCCTGTACCTGTCAGAGGTACACTGGATAGGAAATAAACAGTCAGGTAGAATGTAGGGAAGGGTTAATTTACTAAGAGAATTAACCTGTATTAAAGAAACTTGCTTAGAATTAGTAATAATGAAATGAGGGAACTTAGAAAATTTTCCTTTACATTACATCTTTACTTAAATGATATTCACATCCCAGCTATTGTTTCCTACTATATGAACAGGTTATTTGCAATGGAGGACAGTGCCTTGCTTCACTGTAATAACTGAAAAAAAATACTGGCTACCACCTCCAATAATTCTAAATTCATAGCTTGGTAATAATTCTGTTTCTGCATTTTGCTATATCTTTGCAGCACATTTTGGATTTTTGAGTTACTTTCCCATACTTAATCCTTTGTTTTTAAGATCATTTTTTAATCATATTGATTAAATTGTAAATTCAGTTGTCTTGAATTTACAAGGCAACTGAGGAAGTTTTGCCCGAACCAGTATACAGTGATGTTTCAGATCTATCCTCTGCTCAGGACATCAGGCTCCCTCTCTTTCCAGACACCAGATGTTGCAGAGCTCAGACCCCTGTAGGTTGCCTGTGTAGCCAGACAGGGACTGACAACAGGACAAAGCATAGCAGGTGCACAACAGAGAGTTATAAATTACCATTAACAGCAATTCCAACCAGAGGTGACAACTATAAGTGTCCTGAGCCTACCCATATGCATTAAAAACTTAATGTTTACTTTTGGAGTGAGGACAGCCAAAGATCTGTCTGCTCACAAGATCCAACATTCCCACCTGAGTTTGGCATCCACTGATCAGGGAGTTATACAAAACAGGATTGTCACATCAAATGGATTTTATAAGCCCTGCCTTTCTGGCAGTCATTGAGTCATAGAATTGTTTGGGTTGGAACAGACCTCAAAGATCCTTGAGCCCAGCCATTAACCCAGCATTGCCCAGTCCACCACTAAACCATGTCCCCAAGTGCCACATCTTTTAAATACTTCCACAAATTACAACCTTGGGCAGCCTGATCCAATATTTGATGACCTATTAGGTGAGGAAATTTTTTTCTGATGTTCAGTCTAAACCCCAGCTTGTAACTTGAGGCCATTTCCTCTTATTCTATTGCTTGGGAGCAAGGCTGGCCCCCACCTGGCTACAATCTCCTTTCAGGTAATTTTAGAGAGCAACAAGGCCCCTCTGGCCCTCCTTTTCTTCAGACTAAACAATGCCATTTATTTAACATGTTGAAGACATAAAAGCATGTTTCTTCTTAATCACATTTGTATGTAAATATACAAAAGACAGATTAAAAAGTTTTTAAGGGAAGAGAAAATCTCACATCTAGCTCTAGTGGAAGAAATCAAAGTTAAATAATAATTCACAGGACAACCTGGAAAATCAGCTATTTTAAACAGACAAAAGTTCATAACGTTCTCTCTGTGGTTCATTTTTTGACTCTTGTGTGTTTGGCATTGCTTTTCACATCTTACCTAATCAAGAAATACTGAATAGTGCAGTGTGCTGTATTGTGCAGCAGCAATACCTGAAGGATTAAGTAAGGGCTTGTCTTCAAATTTAAATGAGCAGACAGTGAAATTAATATGAATTATTTAGCAGTTAGAAATGTAGGACTGACTTCCTCCTAAGAGAAGAAAGGTAGATAATTTACAAAATTATATGGTATGTGCTTGCAATGGGTTTATCTGAGCATGTCACTACTTGTGTTGCTGCTTGAAGGAAAATCTGCCATAAACCTCTGACCATGGAGTTAGACTAAACAGCATATTCTGGATCCTAATATCTCACCTGTGTTTGGAAGTCTCAACCATAACTTGGCCAATGTAAAAGGAAATAGTCACAGTAATATCCTGGGGGGTGCTTCAAGGTTAGCTGAAATTATTGAAAGAAGAACCACCAGCTTAATGAGATTTCTTTTCAAGTGACTGGGTTCAAAGAACATATTAGACTCAATAGTTAGAATTATAAATCACCACAGTATGATGTTTAGTCATTGTATGATTATTTCATTGTCAACCCTATGGTGATCAAGGCTAACCCATGTCCATTTGTCCAGTGTTGTTTTTCATTTTCGAATTCAAGACCATCTGTACTTTATACCAAAAAATCCAGTTAACCCAGGAGCACCTTGCAGCCCTGTAAAATATGAAACCTCAAAGCTGGGTAAAAATGCATCTAAGTACTCCCAGCAAAGCTTGTGTTTGCTCTCAGTCATCCAAGTGACACAAAATTGTGTTTGAAATACAGTGTTCTATCCCACCACCAAGGTTAATGTGCACACTCATGCCTCACCTGATTTCTACCAGATTTCTGATGTGACTGCCTCTACATACTAAATGATAGGTCTTTTGCATTTCCCAGACATTCCAATCAATCACTTCCAGCTCTGCAGCTCACCTTTCTTTTGCAAGCCTGGTCATTCTCTCTTAGCTTGCTGTGTCTTTATTAATCACACCAGCTATCAGCTCCTTAGGTAAAAATAACATTGACAGCTGTGGTAAAAATAATTAAGATTATTACAGAGAACCAAGAGAGAAAAATCCATCTTAGAAAGATTGTAAGCTAAATATTAGTGGTCGTTCTATACAGTTGTCACCATTTAATGATTTAGGAACAGATCCTGGTTATTTTGCACAAGCTCTTTCTGCTACTCCCACACACTTCAACCTTTAAGGTCTTTTTTCACTTTCTAGAGTGCAAAACCACCCATAATTCCTTTATTACTTCTTTTTTTTTTCTATTTTTTTTTTCTGACCCATACTATGTGTCTTTAGTGGAGAGGAAGGATTACTGCTTTTAAAGAAGCACATTGAAATCACTGCAGCTATTTCCTGATCCCTGGTTAAAAAAATTTGTTTATAATTTGCTCATAGTGGCTCCAAACCAGTTCCTACCTCTGCCAAGTTCAGAGAAATCATGAGTGTTTATCTGTATTGATTTTGATCTGGCACCACTACTTGAATGGAGAAAAGTTATTGCCTGTGAACAAAATCATGTAGAAAGTAATTTAAAGGTATGTTCTGAATTCTAATCGTACTTGAATACAGCCTTTCACAATAAGTTACAACCAAGTGAAATACTCTACTTAAGAAAATCTAGAAAGAATATAGCTGGATTGCACTGCATAACTTGGAAATAAAAGTATCACTGAATATATGGAATATTGTGGACATGGAGAATGTTGGAACAAAATCAGTCTATCAGTTCCTATTTAGCTGAACTTTATTTAACAGTCTGGATCAGTAGATGCAAGGCAGGCAATCAGAGATTTCTGTGTGTCAGTCCTGATTCTGACTTTTGGCAGGTAAATTGCCTGTGATTGAGATAATGGCCACTAATTCAAAAGAGCTGTTTCCTCACCCTGTGGTAAGTCTGTTATGTATAGAGAAGAGAAATTAACATGCATTTTATATGAAGAGTGGTTTGACTATAAAAATATTCTGTAGCTGATGCTCAATATGAAAGAACTCACAAGCAGATTTGAAGAAATAAAATCCTATATATAACCAAACATTTGGTGTCTAAGAAATCTAAACATTTGAATATATGAAAAAAGGTATTTCTGTGGTTTGGCAAGATCTATAAATGGAGTACTGAGAGGAAAAAAATGGTGATGAGTCAGAAAAAAGTTGGGAGAGAAAAGAAAATGTATGAAAGAGATAAACTGACGTGATACACTGACCACAACTCCCATTCCCCCTGCAGTGCTGGGGAGCACAAAGTGGAGCAATTGGGAGTAAAGTTAAGCCTTGGGGTGAAGGATCAGGTAAGGTGATTTTAAGATTTTTTTAATTATTTTTTCCTATTCTCCTGTTACAATTTGATAATTATTAACTTCACTTAGTCTCCTCAATCTCAAATCCCATAACTGCTGAGTGATCTCTCCCTGCCCTGACCTCAACCCACAAATCTTTTGTCATAAGTTTTGTCCTGCTGAGGAAGGCAGGGACGAAATGGCTTTGGTGGGCATTTGGCATCAAGCCAGGGTCAAACCACCACAACAGTGCATGTGGGGTCATGACCAGAATCACCCTGGATCAGTTTAGAGGCAACATTGGTTGGAGAGGGTTATTTTTCCATTAAGTGTGATTTTTTGCATTTCTTAGCCAAAAAGAGACTCACCAGTTCCCAGGTAATTTCACTCTCCATTTCTTCTGCACCAATCACATTGATATAGTTCTACATTGACAAATACTGCAATAAAATGTGAATTTTAAGCTAGAATTTCAGAATATTCACAGAAAGTACATTTTGAATTAATAGATAATAGCTCTTATTTTAGAAATGTGATTCTTGAACTAACATTATAATATACAATCAAGGAAAATTAAATAAGGTATTTGATTATTATAAAGTACTAAAAGTTATGGATTTATCTTTAAAATAATTAATTGTTTGAAATACAGAAACAAGAAGAATTGTTAGCAAGCCTACATTTGCTTCATGCTTTCTGAAAAATATCTTTGAATTCCACATTTTCACATTATTTCAGTTTTATGATCCAAATCTTCATTTTCAAAAGCATATTAAAAATGTTACAGTTTAAAATTACTTGATTCCATGATCTTCCATTGTAAAATGGCAGATGGTGGTCCTTGGAACACTTATCAGAGGGTCTCTGGGTTTCCCACAAACAAAAAAAAAATATCAAGAGATATTCTGTAAGTAATTTGCTGGAATTTTTTTTCATTTATTTTTAGAAAAAGACCAAAAGGTTCTCAAGACTGTTCTTACTGCTAAACTGAGTGTGAGAAATGGACTCTAATTCCCTCATGACTTATGAATTATTGGAGATTCTCTCCCCATAGCAACATTAATACATCTCAATTTGTGTCACTACCTACCATCCATGTAGCCAGGTCTGTAGCTTTTTAAAAAAATTACAAAGCTTATTCTCCCCCTTGTAACTCACTTGTAATGAAAACTGAAGAAAACTAGATGATTACAAAGTATCCCCAATTCACTACTTTAGATAAAACCTACCATTACTCCGCTTCAATGTAGTGTTTTCTTTGAAGTAATATTTTTACCAATGCTATCCATTGCCTTCCTTGAAAAACAGTTTAAAAGCCAAGGACTGTTAGGAAAAAAATTGAGCCATTAAGATATAAGTACAAAAGGAAAGTTTTCCAAAGCATTTCTAAGGGAAGTAAAAACACAGTTAGAGAACTTACAGTCTCATCCCTTTTTATTCTTGCACCTCATTAAATCTGCAAGGTACCCAAATCCTGCATCCACCCTTCCTAAACACAAGATGTGTGCTACCAACCAACTTGGAAAACGGGTTTCAAACACTAAACTTTTCTAATGCAAAAGGTTTCATTAAGGAAACTTTCCAGTGTGACTAAGCATGAGACTCTCAGGCAATCACACTCCTGAGGGCAGAGGCTGCCACTCTGGGGAATGAAGTCCCTCCACAGAGGTGGTTCCAGTGACCCAAATGGTCCCCGCTTGGCCCCCCACACTCCCCACTCACACAGACAGACAATTTCCTTACTGGCCCAACCCCAGGGCTCCCAGAACAGTGTCTCAGATGATTTGCTCGTTAAAGAAATTTATTTACAGTGCTGTAACACAGAAACAACTCAAGCTGGTGCCTCTAAGGAGGGACCCCAAACAAAGGAATCCCAGGGTTTTTATATCCTTGCAGCACAAGCAAGTCAAGGAAAGCAGTGCCATGGAAAGGGCCCTGGGGGTCCTGGTTGATGGCAAGTAGAACAGGAGTCAGCAGAGCCCTGGCAGCCAGGAGGGCCAAACCTGGGGCTATCAATAACAGAATCACCAGCCAGGCAAAGGAGGGGATTGTCCTGCTCTGCTCTGAGCTGGGGTGGCCTCACCTCGAGTCCTGGGGGCAGTTTTGGGCACGACAGTATAAGACATGAAGCTGATAGAACCTGCGCAAGGAAGGCCATGAGGATGATGAAGGATGTAAAGGTGAAGCCATAAGAGGAGTGGCTGAGGTGACTTGGGCTGTTCAACGTGCAGAAGAGGAGACTGAAAGGAGAACTCATTGCAGCTTCCTTGAGAGGTGAAGCAGAGGGGCAGCACTGACCTCTTCTCTCTGGTGAACAGTGACTGGATCCAAGGGAATGGCCTGAAGGTGTGTCAGGGCAGGTTTAGGTTGGATTTTAGGAAAAGATTCTTCACCCAGAGGGTGGTTGGGCACCAGAACAGGCTTCTCAGAGAAGTGCTCACAGCACCAGCCTGACAGAGCTCAAGTGTTTGAGAAATGCTCTCAGGCCCAGGGGTGAATCTTGGAGTGTCCTGTGCAGGGCCAGGAGCTGGACTTTATGATCCCTGTGGGTCCCTTACAACTCAGGGCAAGCAGTATTTCTATAATATGAACAATGTCAGCTTCTTCATCTCAAGCTGTCTGGCAGTTTGGAAATAATTGAATGCCAGACTATAACTGCAGTAAATAAAGTAAGCAGCAGATAAATACAGGTAAATACAGGGCAATTTTTCCATGTGTGTTTTTAATTTGGTTCATGAATCTTCTTCCTTCTTTTAATTCTCCAGTCTTTATTAAGCAAGCCCTAATTTTAATTGTACTTCTGTTTTCCTGCTAATCTTTACTTTTAATTTTGAAAGAAATAAGCAAAGCTAAAATACATTGTTATCCTGCTGGAATGCAATTTTCTGTTGCTACGGGCAACAAAGCTCTGTTTACCTAATAGGTTGTTTTGCTACAAAGGGGAAAAATATCCCCTGGGGAGCAATAGAGATTGTGTCCTCTACTGTCACATGTTATGACAAACAGAGGCAGAGAAGCTTCCAGAGGTTGATGAGCTTCAGTTATCAAAGGGGTTTAATTTGCTCTCCATTCTCTCCTTTTCATCTTCCATTTCCTCACAATGAGCACATACAAGTTTTGCCTTGTACTGCAGCATGTTCTATCACAATGCTGAGTTGTCACTGAAGGCTTTCCTGACTGGTGTGTTTCCTATTATACTGTTTCTCTAAGAAGGTTATTAATGAGAACAGGGGATGGCACAATATTAAATCACTATAACAGTGGGAATGCGACACAGACACATTGTCTTCCCATTGTCTTGAAAATGTGATGGGTAGAAGGAGGCCAAAAATAGCTTGAAATGTCCCATGACAATGTGCTGAGCAGAATGAGCAACAAGAAATCATGCATTACACTTCATACTGCTCTTAAAGCCAGCAGTGGCAGTGCTGTAAGAGGTGACACACCGACCATTGGCTGTGCTTATGTGACTTACCTCTTCACAGCTCTGCTACCTTTCTGGCCCGTTTGACATGCTTTTCACTCTCTCATTTATGAAACAGGATGTGTTTAGGCTCTCTGACAACTGCACAAACCAGCCTATTTTGTCCCACAAGTACAAGGAATCAGGAGAAAGGACTGAGTCAGACCTGCAATTTCACCTGACAATGGGCAGCAGCTTCAACCATTGAGATTTCCTTTGCTTGGCTATCAGCAAAATCACAGCTACTATCAAAAATTACATTTGTTTTATCTTTTGCCATCATTGAAATAGCAGCAGAGCTATATCTACAAAGGGGCTTGCTGATATTCTGCTTAGCCAGTATGTAAATCTGGGTTTTCACAGTACCTTGGCTTTGTAGCTCCAGTCTGCAGTCTGTAGTTGCAGGTTTCCAGCTATGCAGCTTGAGTGCAGAGCAGGAATGAAAAGGTATAGAAGCAGAAGTTACCTGACATGCCTGAGGGCTCTTTCAAACCAGGGAATTAGGACACACTGTCTCATAACTTAATGCAGAAGCATGGAGGTCTGGTGTTTTATTTGATCTACAGTCTGTGTAACCCAGTAAAATAGGCTGGGGTTTCTGCAAACTGCCATATAACTTTATTTTTAAAATCTGCTATTTTAATATAGAAAAGTGATTTTCTTTTTCTTATTACCGTGCTTTCAATAAATTTTTGAATCCTTTTTTGAAGGATTCTTACTTTTTAACACCACTACTCCTTTACTCTGATTTCCGCAGTGCATTGTTTTCTGAAGACTATTAAAACTATCATCTGTTTATTTTTCACAGTAGTTGCATGATAGAATTCCCATTATTTATATTGTATTTATAATTGTTCATACTTCTCACACAGAGTTAATGATTAGCTGGCTAGTACAGAGAACAGAATGAAGGAAATCAATATTAAATCAGAGGAGTAAAATAACCTGAGTAGCTCACAAAACCTGAAAAGGAAAGCAAACACTCAGATGACATGGTGATTAATGCAGTTTAATAGCACAGAAGAAAGGCATGGCTTATAGCTCCTTGCCCCACACTCCAATGTGCAGTGTTAGAGGGCTGTGGCTTTGCCTCCTGAAACTGGAGCTGCTGCTGCTGCAGAGGATGGTGTGCTCAGTGCTAGTCTGAAAAAAATGCTTAGCAATTGATACTGAGCTGGAAACCAACAGCTCCTCTAACCTCCTCTAACCTCATAAAAGGAAAATTAATTCCTGCCCTGTGTGTGTCCTCAGATCAGACCAGAACACCCCCAGGCAGTTGTGATTATGTTGATGCTGTACTTGACCTCACATTCAAGAAACTGAAAGCACAAATAATCCAGGTTAGCACAAGAAAAATCACTTCTCTTTGTTTTACTCCCCAGTACCAGAATAAAGGACTGCATTTAGTGCCCCTACCAGCAGGCTACAGGAAAGCTGAATCATCTTCATATTTTCCCAGTATTAGAAGAATTCACAAACTAGATGTATGTAGGAAAAATGTAGACTGGGATATATGATCAATTAAAGATGTTCTCCTGTTCTATAACCAAAAATACAGCAATTCACACTTAGACACAACCCACTGTCCTAAAGCACAAAAATATGCTCTCAAAATAAAATTAGACCTATTTAAAAATCTTTAAGATGCTCGAGTGTTAGCAGTGTCAGAGTGCATGAAAAGATGTTATATTTGAAAAGTTTATCATATTTTCATGATGGAAGAAAGTCATTAGAGAAGGGTAGAAGTTTTCAACAAAATCAATATGTGTGACCAAGCCCTTCCCATAGGACTTGTTCTCACCTGTGACAAATTTTGCATCACAGTTTTCAAACTACTTTTTATCAACTTTGTGACTATTTTAGCAACTTTTGTGGCTATTGATAAAGCAAGAAAGATCGTAGATCTTCATATTTTCAAGACTACCTCTTAGAGGTTGTCACTACTGCTTAAAATACAGTGCTGTAAAGATGGATGCTCCAGTAATAGAAGTAGATTCCTCTTACAGAAAATTGTGCTCCTTGATTTTCAGGACTGGATTGAGAAGGGCTTCTTTTGAGGAGAAGGAAAGAGTATTCTTTAATTGATTTGATCCTTTAAGGTAATGCTTTTTTTTTTTTTTTTTTTCTCTGTTAACATTACATAAAGGCCTCTACAGTGGTGAAACAGAAGAATGCCCATAAATATTCCAGCAATGTCAGACTGTGTTAGCCATTTTGGGCATCTGTTTTGGGGTAATCCCCATTTTTGCCATGATATCAGCAACACATAACTAGTCTAACAAATACTGCCCTTAAACATATCAAAGAACAACTATCAGGAATGATGTGGTGGCTTGTGTTTGCTCTTTTCCAAAACATGAATTTTATTATCTCTTCTTATCTCAGAAGTATCAAAATGACTTAGCCTAGATCTGTTCACTTTCAGGGACTCTCTGAAGTGTCTGCAGTCAGGATAGTGTTGCCCACTGCCAAGTGCTGCAGATACAGATTTTGGTTTTCCAAGGGCTCTTTGCCAGCACAGAGAGGAGCTGTATATTCCTCTTAGTCCTACCTTACAGTCCTACCAACTCATGTGGTTTATGGACAGAGGAACTTCTTTTCTATATAGGTCCTCACTTTAGAGCACGATTTTTCAGGATGTGACACTTTTATTCTAAGGCTTTTGCATAGAAGGAATTTTGAGTTATTTCCCTTCATGCATTAAATATTAGACTTGTGATTCTTGCTTCACGAAAATCTGAGACATTCAGGGAAATTTTGACAATTCAGCTATGTAACGTCTGCTCCTTATGTTTCTGTGAGTGCTTCTTACACCTTTAGCACTGAGGATGACTCACCACCCGAACACAGCTGGAGTGAGAAAACCAGTTACAGCCAGGGGACAAAAAAAACAGAATTAAGAATCAGCTTTTCACCCTGCCCAGCTGCAGGGCTGTTCTGTGCTCACATGGCATGCACAGCTCCTCGACAGGGCCTGTAATGTGGCGTGTGGCTGTGGTGGACATAACAGATGGTGACACGCTGTCACATTAAAGCCGCTGAGCTGAGTAACAGGGTCTGTGGCAGGGACCTGAGTGCAGACACTGCCTCTCCAGAAGTTTGGTCAGTGATGGTGGAGGTCAGCTCTGATATGGAGCTGATGTGTAAATTTGCTGGTTTGTTTGAAAAAGAGGTCTATTGGCCCTTTTCTTAGGAACTGCATTTAAGTTCAGAACCTGTCCTGGGTGTTATGGTCATATTTTCTGAAAAATCCCTTTGCCAAGATTTCTTCTCCTGGGAAGCTGAGAAGCCTCAGAGAAAAAGGAAAAGATTATTATCTCATTTGCTGCTCCCTGTTTTGCTGCTTTGGAATGTGGTTTGGACATTGTTTATCCAACGTGAGAATTGTTTTTTACTTAATGACCAATAATTGTCCAGCTGTGTCAGGACTCTGGAGGACGTCACAAGTTTTTCATTAGTGTCTTGTTAAACCTTCTGTAAGTATCCTTTTTCTATTCTTTAGTATAGTTTTAGTATAGTATAATATGATATAATATAATATGATATGATATGATATGATATAACATAACATAACATAACATAACATAACATAACATAACATAACATAACATAACATAACATAACATAATATAACATAACATAACATAATATAACATAATAAGAATATGGTATAATAAAATAATAAATTAGCCTTCTAAGAACATAGAGTCAGATTCATCTTTCCTTCCTGCCACTGGGGACCCTGAAAATACCACTCCTGAGTTACACCTCAGACATGCCTTGGGTTTGCTGAGCCTGACCCTGGTCCTCAGAGCTGACTTCCCACACAAATCTTGGACTTTCTGCATTGCCATGCTCACCTGGGCTCTGAGGGGCAGTGGGACTGCCTGTGCTTGGTGAGGCCACTGCCCTGTGGACAAAGGTGGCACGTCCCCATCCCCCTTGCTGCTGCCTGTCAGTCTGCTCCTGCCCGCATGCTGCTCAAAGCTGCTAGGAAAAAAACAAAAAACAAAAAAAAAATTTAAAATTAAATCCTGAACCATCGGTATTGGAGATAAAAGGGACCTGAAAAAAGGACTAAGATATCGCAGCTCAATACTATTTAATTAAGGTGGCAAATAACTGCATCAAAATTTAAAATACTGCCCCATCCTGACTTCTTAGTTAATGCTCAGAGGTCATGGAGCATGTTTGAGATAAAATGATACGCTTTCTGGGAAATGATTCCAAGTTATCAGGAACAGCTAAAAATGTTATTTATGTATATTAAGCTTTTAATTAAACATTTTTTTCAGTAAGATTGACTTTGACTTTTCCTCTGTATCTTTAAAGTGTTAATGACATATCAGAAGTCTTACAATGAAGTGATAAAATGAATACTTTGAAGCTTTTTCAAATCAACACTGACAAAGAGGTGAACACTGAATTTCTCTTCCAAATCTGATCTAACATTTCCCCCCACAAAAAATCAGAAGGAAGATTAAGATGAGCAGTGCCCACATGCAAATATTAAATTTTCCTCAATAACGAGAATTCATATTTTATGTAATAATTTGTGCTATTTTTAATGTAAAATTTAGCATTTGTATATAAAAGTCATGATTTGTGTAATTGATTTTGTTATGTCCATTTGTCCCATCCTGAACTTGATTCTGAGGATGAGAATCTGTTTGCCAAGATCAAAGAGAAGACTTTTCCTCTGCTCTGACTATAGAAGAAAATGATGAAAAATTAATCTCTGGAGGTCAGATGGTTAATTCAGGTTCCTCTAGATTCTCCACAGACTCTTTGAATTATTCTCATAGCTTTTGTGTTAACATTTATATTTTATTTCTGCTGTTATTATATTCCTACTATTATTATTAGCAATTGAATGCAACTCACAGTGGAAAAAAATACAGTCACATCAATCTGAAAAATCAGTGGTTTAAAATTTGTTCTGAAAGGCACCTCAACAGAGATAGACAGTTGCACTAGATCATGTATTGTACACAAACAAATAAAAA
Organism: Ammospiza nelsoni; assembly: GCF_027579445.1. NCBI lineage: Eukaryota > Metazoa > Chordata > Aves > Passeriformes > Passerellidae > Ammospiza > Ammospiza nelsoni. The sequence goes on along the minus strand of NC_080637.1, from coordinate 9,647,088 downwards.
TATTAATTAATAATAGTAAATCTAACAAATAATTCCAAAGAAAATAAATATCATGTTATATTTGTAGCTTTAATTTGATACTTTCATGCATAACCACTCTTTAAAATGTGAAACAAAAAGAAATCATAGCTCTTCCAATAGGATTCCTCCCTTATTCAGGGCACCAAATGAACAATAAGTTATTCAATATTTTGCTTGTACTGTTTATGCCTTACTACAGTAGTATTGCTGTATTATTTGAACACATGTCCAAGAGCAAAATTTTTCATTTCTTTGTTAGTCAGGTATCTGAGTGCATAATTAATGCTAAATGGTTCATTTCACAAAGACCTGCCCCCAAATGTAGATGGATTGTTGCACCGGTCAGGAAATCCCCATCGATTCCATTTTAATGATTTTAAGAAAATGTCCCAAACACTGGGGAGTTGATGAGTGGCAAGTACACCTAGTTCAAGGGTCAGATAAGGCATCTGTAAAGCACAGAATAGCCTTCCCTGTTTTACTGGATGTCAGCCTGCTCTCCATCACTCACCCAGGGAAATGATTATCCCAAAGCAAAAGGGACCAATCTGCTCATTAGTATAATAAGGACTGTCAGCACAGCTTTTTAACTTGTCTTTTTTCATCATTATTTTTTATTTTTGTCTACCTTGACCTGGATTGAGAATCTTCAAAAACTCGTTTGGCAAAAATGATCTGGCCCAGTTAAGCTCATCCAGGCACAGAAATAAGTGAACTGAGAAATAAGTTTGTCACAATGGTCAGTGGTACAGTGATTTCCAATTCCAGGATTAAGTGTGCCTCTCTGCAGTGTGTATGGAGGGAACAGACTCTGTCTGTCTGACAAGGAGCTTGGCTTTTTCAGGAATCCAGAATGAGATGGATTCCCTTCTAATTGCTGGGAGAGATGGCAATGAATATTTATGCTTTATTGCAGCATTACTGGAGGATTTGAAAAGAAATTCTCTTTTCTCTGACCCAAAGATCTGCTAGGACAAGAGTCCTTAATGGAGGATTATACACCAAAAATGTGTACTTCTATGCCTCAGACAGGCTAAATTTTATTTCAATTCTTATTTTTTTCTCTCTGTAACAGATGGATTTAACTTTTTGCATTCCCACAAGAGTACCTTCATTTGGATACTTGAATTTGGACAACTTCCAGGCCTGAGATTCAGATACTCATCCCTTTGAATGGTAAAGAGACAAAGGAGGAAGAGGCATGGTAAAGGCAGCATCTTTTCATGATCCACAGGCTCTTTGAGAGATGATCAGAGGGTGGTCAGATGTTCTGCAGAAGACATGTGCCACAGTTCCTCCTCTGCATGGACTTGCACGTGGAGTGGAAGAGCTTTTCTTCATTCAGGACATCTGTGGTCTTCACACCAAGGGACATCCTTGCAAATGGATCTCAGCATTCCCACTCATGAATAATGACTCCACACAGCTGTGCCTCAGCAGCTGCACGCTGTGCATCGCTTCACACCCAGCCAGGTTTGGAATGGATATCCTGCCTTCCACCTTGATTCTGAGCAAAGGCAGCAACGCAACTCTGCTGCTTCTCACTAGGTCATTACCAAGTTTCTAGGATGCTTGCTAGCTTTTGGTGTTCGATAGCAGATGTAAAATAAATTTTTAAAAGACTGCCAGGACATTGATCATGGTGGAGCTTCCTTCAGTAGCTTCCAAGATATTTTGAAAAAAATGGAAAGTGGAATGAAGTATAGACTAACCCAATATTTTACATCCAATTTATAACTTTCAATGTACAGGGTATTTGGTTTTTTTTAATTAAAAAGAAAATTAAATGACTATTAATCACAGTCTCCTCCACACAGAAGACACAACCTAATGTATGTTTTCCACAGATTAATTAAAACTACTGACAGTTCTGTTCATTGGTTTGCTTTTTGTTTAATGGTAGATAAGAGTAATACATATTTTGGAGTTATCCATAAGAATGAATGTCTTTTTTCAGACACATGGTAGAAATTCATTAGGACCCCTATCTACAAATGTATATACAAATATATTCAAGCATTTTATATAACTGTATATAAAACTATGTTGATATATTTATTTATATATTTATACATATTATATCTCTGTAGATATAATATTTTTCTTGAATAATCTTCCTCAAATGTTTATTAACACATAATATCTCCATTGCAATACTAATAATGGGAGAAAGAAATAAAGCCTAATGAAAACAAATGTTGCACAATGCAATTTCTCACCATGCACTGAGCAGTGCCCAGCCTGTCCCCAGGCAGCTCCTGACCAATTCCTCCCAGTTTCTGCACTGGACATGGCACTCCATGGTGTGGGGTGTCCCTTTGGGCAGCTCAGGTCAGCTCTCCTTGTTGTAGTGTGTTTTTAAGTTTCTCAGTTTGCTCCCCCATTTTATGTATGCTCCCCATTTTGTTCAATGTCAATGGTTCCCTCCTTCCCAGTTCCCCTCGCCGCAGTTTTGTTACTATGGTTACACCCGCCCTCTTCTGCTGTCAGTCTACTAAGTTATATAATTTCCCCTCCCATGCCCTTCCATGTAAGTGAAGTGTTTCTCCTCCCTGGGCCCAGTCAATCACCCTCCACTCCTCCCAACCTTCTAGAACCTTCTTTCAGCTGGGGGTTGTGGTTGGCTGTGGTCCTGGGGCCCCTCCTTTGGTTTGTATTCATTGGTTGTTACTACATGTCAGTTAGGTTTGATACCTCCCTTGATATGATCTCATTGGATAGCTGGGCTTCCCTCCCTTCTCCACCCCCTCTGCTTTAAAACACTGTGTCTCCCTTTATTCTGTGTCATTTGCTGTTGGTTCTTCTTCCCTCTGTTGGTTCCTGTGGATCATCAATAAACCGACTGTTAACCCCAGCAAGTGGTCGCCTCTTCTTCTCGTCTCTCCTGCGCGATCTCCAGCTCCGCCATCCAGCCCAGCCCGAGGCCAGGACGCCAAGGGGGGCTGGCACTCCTATGCGTGGAGGGTGTCGGCCATCTCTCACCCTCACAGCTAGCCGGACCTAGGGCCTCTCACGCCCTCGCGCATCTCCTGGCCATGCTCCTCCTCAGATTCTTGTGCACCTGCCCTCTGACAGAGCCTGGGAAACTGAAAAGTCCAAATGCTTCTCAGCAGCTGTGGTGGTGTTCATGAAGGTTCCAGGATGAGGGAAGAGATGAGAATCTTGACTCCACGTTTCAGAAGGCTGATGTATTAATTTATTATATACATTATACTAAAACTATACCAAAAGAATAGAAGAAAGGACTTCATCAGAAGGTTAGCAAGGAAAGGAAAATGAAAGGAATGATAACAAAAACTTGTGACTCTCAGGGAGTCTGAGCCAGCTCACTGTGATTGTCCATTAATTAAAAACAACCACATGATACCGATCAAAGATGCACCTGTTGCATTCCACAGCAGCAGATAATAATTGTTTACATTTTGTTCCTGAGGCCTCTCAGCTTCTCAGGCAAGAAAATTCTAGCAAAAGGATTTTTCATAAAATATCATGGCTACAAGCAACAACTAAAACATCTCTGTTAGCAACATCAGTAAGCAACAATATTCTCAGTCTGAATCAAAACACAGCATTGTACCTGTTAGCAGGCTGAAAATAAACTTGATCCAAGCCAAACTCAAGCAGAATGTAAGTGCTTCCCCTTTCCTCTTTCATGATTCTGGCTGCTTCAGTGGCCAAGAGTATTGTCTTTTATATTAAGGCAAATACTTAGTTTTAAAGCTCCAAATTACGTAAGAAATGTAAGAGCACAGACTTTAATTTGTTCACTTCATCCTCCCAACATCTGCTTGCTTGGACTACTGTATTGAAAGGCAAAAGATTCTTCTTTGTCTAGTACATGAAATTTGGTCTTCTGGCAACTTTGAAGTTTTCAAAAAAGGGATAAATTTCAATGTTTCAGAGCATTATTTTTTTTTTTTAACTTACAGAAGATAAGAAAGAAAAATGGGGGGGTTTGTACCTCTCTTTTCTTTTTTATGAAGCAATATCCACTGCAAGTGAGCTCATCAATTATATAATTGGTAGACAGGTGCTTTCAGCTTGCATGGCCGTTGTTACTTCCCATGACAAATCCTGGTCCAGCATTCCAATTACAACAGTGTTAAATTTAAGAAGTGAAAATTCTGAAAACTCAAATTGTGAAATGCAGAGATTGAATCAGGTTCTTTCCTTTTTTTTTTTTTATACTAAATGATGTCTTGTTATACTGTTCACCAAATAAAAATTGCTTTCAAACAGACTATGCAGAATTCTACATCCTTTCTGGTAAATCAGGTTGGTTTCTTTACCATTGGTTACCTCATTGCTTTTGTAAAATACACAGCAAATGGCAATTCATCAGTTTCATCTCCATGTTTCTTAAGGATTTTTGGGTGGATGCCAACCAATCCTGGAAAACTGCTGCTTTTCCTTGCACTCATTTCTTCCAAAATCTCAAAAATAAAAAAAAAAGAAGTGGAAAGGGAGATACTGATGTCTGCTCCCTGGTATCCAGGGATAGTACACATGGGAATGGTTCAAAGCTGCATCAAGAGAAATTCAGACTTGACATTTGAAAGCATTTCTTTGCAGAGTGGGCGATCAGACTGGAACTGGTTTCCTGGAGCAATGGTCAATGGGGGTCAATGCCCCAAGCTTGCCAGTGCTCAAGAGTCAAGTGGACAATGCCCTTAGAAACACACTTGAACTTTTGGTCAGTCCTGAGCTGGTCAGGCTGATGGACAAAGATGATTGTTGTAGATCCCTTCTAACTGAAATATTCTATTCTATTCTATTCTACTTCTATTCTATTCTATTCTATTCGGGACAGTTGTTAATCTCATCCTCTGTGGAATATGTGTGAACCTTGTTCAGGAAACTTTCTAGACTGTGTCTATTGAACAGTACATAAAATTAATTTGGTTTAGCTGTTTTTCTTATCCTGCTAAATGCTTTTTTTAATGGTATCTTCTATCAGCCTTGCAAATTCTCTAGCAGGTTTCCTTCTTCTGATGTATTTGAAAATTTTCATTATTAGTTTTCATGCCTCTAGCAGATTTCTCCCTAGAATATTTTTTTTCTTTCTTTTAAAATTCTTTTCTAGTTTGCCTCATTGCAGTTTTATATCTAATTTGACATTTTATCATCTTCTGTGTCTTTGTATTACAAAGCCTCCCTTTTTGGAAAGTTGATTTTTTTTGTTCTTAATACTTTTTTCTTTACTATTTAACCATAATATCTGGCTTTTGTTTAGTTGTGGCTTTTTTTCTTTGGTTGTGGATTTTTTGTTTGTTTTTTTCTTTGTGTGTATGTTTTTGTGTGTGTGTGTGTGGGTGTGGGTGTTTTCTCCTCATACATTTTGTTTCTCAACTGATTAGTGGCATAGTTTAAGGTTCGGTATCTATTAAGACATTTTTAACCAATTTTTCTTGGAAGTATTTTATCCTGTCAGCAGTCTATTTTATCTCATTCTAACTTTCTTCATCCTGCATGTATGGATTCCACATTTATAGAAGGAGCATCCTCTAAGGGTTATCAGATTTCAGTGCTGTATGGCCCCTGCTACTCAAAAATGAAACTGCTGATGCATTATTGCCACTTCACTCTTCTTTCCTGAACCAGGATGGCACTGATGTAAAAGTCTGAAAGTAATTTGGTCTCTTGTGAATGCTCTAACTACTCCAATACACAATAGCAGTTTTGAAGTGCAGTTTATACACCATGTTTCCCATGTTCACTACGATTAAGAAAGGTTCACTGAAGATGTACACAATTCTTGTTTTAATTCACAATTATTATTATAATATTTTTCATCATTTTCAGAGCACATTTTTTCCTTTTACAATTTGGTCTGTCAATAACTCTACTATTACATTTTTCCTAATTCAAGCAGGAATTTCAATCTATGAAGACTATATGACACAATGTGACAGCAAAGGCTTATTTGACTATTATTTTCTGACATAACCCCTCTCCTTTTCACCAGTGCAGTAGATTCTCTCATTCTGACATTATTGAACTACAATAACATACAGCATAATGATTATTTGCTTTCTATCAATTTTCCAACTGGCATATTAAATATATATTTGTCTTACAAAAGTGTTATCATAAATAAGTGTTATTCAAAACTGAGTATTTTTATCATCCAGGATTTTGCAAAAATATAACTACACAGTAGCATTATATGAAAAGTAATTTAATGTAAGCTATCAGTACAGATAGTCTAAATCCAGGTGCTTATTTTTATTTCCCCATTAAACTTAATTTTATGCTTTTAGCATTTATTTCCCTGCTTGCCTCCTTTTTTTACTGTTTTTACAGCCTTTTCTTTATAACAATCCTCGCAAGGAATCAATTACCTCAATCTCTTTTTTCTTTATTCCTTTTTTTGCTTATTTATTTTTATCTTTATTGATGCTTAGTTCTAAAACTTCTTTAAAAAATTAAGTGCAGACAACTGAATGCATTTTTCTCCAGATTTCATATTTCATGAAGAGTTTTCACTTTTTTTTTGGCAAATTTAAACAATTTCTCTTTATGTGAGGGGACTGTCTTTCTGCTTGCTTGCCTGTCTGTGTATCCCTGTGCTTAGAATAATATTTCAAAGAACACTGTCCAAGAAATTCTGATCCAAAGCCTCCAGACAAAAGTCTACATCTGCCATCAAGAACCTCTGTGGTATCTGCAGGAGGTGCCGATCACCAGCCCCCCTCCTGGACTCTTTAAAAGGCTGCTCCACTCTCCTGTGCCTGCTTTGCATTCAATGGACTCCAGAATCAGAATCCCCCTGAACACAGTTTCTTTTTAACTTTTACTCCTGCTCTCCATCCCTTGTTCTGCTCATCTTGAGCCTCTCAAGCGCAGATCTGATAGAGGTAGCATGAACACAGCTGTGGCTTGTTCTTTGACACCTTTATTTCACAGCTCTCCATCTCCATGTGAATGCCAGCTGGGCATTTGTGTTCCTCCCCACAATTCATAATTCACCTCTTTAAGCACTGCAAAACGCATCTTCGTGTACACATTAGGGTTGGTTGTGAGAGTAGAGAGTAAACAGTACTGAACATGAAATCACCTGTGGGTTCCAGATGTTCCTGGAGTTTTGCAGCTGCAAGTACCATTATTTGTGCCCTAGGAACAGACTGTAAATAACTGTAAGACAATAAATTATTGCACTGCAGAGGTGAAACGTCTGCAGGCCACTTGTCAGAGGTAGAAGGTTTTGGTGCAAGAAACTTTTTCTTGTGTAAGAATCAGAGCAAAGAACCTTGCATTTTGGTAAGAGGAGATGAAAACAGGCAGATAAAGTGTCCCATTTTGGGGGCTTTCTGTAGGGGTAAAGGCAGACTTGTACTCTGTAATTGATGCAAATTCTGGTAATTTGCATTTTAAATATATAAGTTCTGTTCCTGAACATTTCAGTTCTATGTCTTCCTCTACTTACAGTTCAAGCTGGAGACACTTTCTTTTGTGTTTAATTGCTCATAAAATTCAGCTCTTCCAGACAGATACAAATGTGGGTTTTCAGTATTTTTAAGAAAAAAAAAATATTTGAAAACTGTTCACTCTGATTCTTTTTCGGGTTTAATATGTTTTAGCTGTACCAGCAGAGTCTAAAGGGGCCATATGTCAGAAGGTTTTCTGAATTCTCAGTTTCTGGACTTACTTTATCCAGATGTTGGAACTTTTCCATCTATTAATGAAGGTATTTATGGTGCTCACTCAATGCAGCAGTGAGAGCAGCCAGGCCAGTTCGTGCAAGTGTCAGACACTTTTAATTTAGAGAAGTTTTAACTTCTTAGGCTTAGCTTGTAAACACATATTCTACAGCAGTATTTGCTAAGAGGTGTAGTTTGTATTACATTGCACATATTTATGTGACTGCAAATCCTCAGATATGTCCCTAACTCATACATGGAGGGCAACACAAGAAAATTATTGAAATGGTTCTGGAAATCAAATGGCTATCAAACAAATGTGTGAGCTTTCTCTAAAAGAAAATGTTTCTCATACAAAAAGAATTTGTAAAATGGTCATAGAGCTTTTGTGCAATAGGAAATTCAGTTTACAAATAATTTCATGCTGTTTTGTTGTTATTTATTTGTTTGTTTGGTTTTTTTCTGTTCCTACTCTTCTTTGACCCTCCTGTGCCTCTTGCATAACTATATGAGTTTATGAATCCTTGGTCCCCCTATGGAGCCCCACAAACCCCTGTTCAGACACAGCTGAGAATGATACTCAGGGGAAGTAATGAGGGGTCAGTGCTAGTGTAGTTGGAGGGCAAAAATTACTCAAGAATTGAGAATATGATTATGGAATGAAATGGGGTCAAAATTCCATTCTCATATAAGTGGCAGAGTTCATAACTATGCAGCTTGTTTTACAACTCTACTGGTCTGCAATGTCAGGTAACAAAAGTGTCATTATTTGTTCTTTTCAAGAAGTAGGACATATGTTACTTATTTGCTGAGCAGCAAAATTGCATCTTTGCCATTATCTCAGCTATGTGCAAAGCAATTGAGTTGTGCTGCAGGAATGAGAATTTGGAAAAAATGTACAGTAAACAAATTATCTGAATGTGTTTGTCCAGATCTCTTCTCTGTATATTTCTCAAGATATTTAAATATTTGGATTTTTTTTTAAATTTGAACCCTGCAATCTATCTAAATAGCAAATGATGTATGCATGCAACCTATTAGCATAAAGGAAAACTTAATAATGATATATTAGGGTAAAGATATATTAGGCTAAGATATATTAGGCTAAATATCTTAATAAAAATATATGAGGATATATGAGGCAGTTTTCAGAATGGCCAATGACTTTTTCCCAAACTGATTCCAGTCTGTGTTTGTCCATGACCAGACACATTGCTTGGTAAATCTCATCCAGTGCTGATATTTCTCTTTTAATAATGTTAAGCACACCAAGTGTGCTAATAGATTGGTTTCAAGTTCCTCAAGCTAAATCCCTGATCTGAAGAAGAATCTCTCCCTGCAAAGAAGAAAGTCTTTAGCTGGTATCTGTGAAGTGCCTAGCACAGTGTTTGCTTCTAAGCAATTGTATTTTTAAATACAGTAATATTTTAAAAAATCTTCGCTGCAGATACAAAGGGAACTCGAAAGACTGCTGATGCAAGAAAAACCACACTGATACAGTAAGAGATTTGAGAACACAGTCACAGCAGAAAACTTCTAGCATAAAATCCTCATTTTCTGGGAAGAGAGTGCAGGTTTTCATTTAGAAAATCCAAATTATATAGTTTTGCAGGTAACTTGAAAATATTTAAAAATGATGACATGAGCAAAAATGGCAGGACTAGGAAAATGTCAAGGTACTAATAGAAATTGCAGTTGTCTACAGGCATACTACCATGTGTAGTGATGTTAATTATCTGTTAATTCAGTAGTCCCTGGCAGAATGACCTGATGTGGAAGGCCTCTGTGAAGACCATGTAGTCCAACCCCCCCCACCAGGGGCAGGGACAGCTTTCACTAGATCAGGTTGATCAAAGCCTTGTCTAAATTGACCTTAAGTACTTCCATTGATGGGGAAATAATTCTCCAGGCAACCTATGTGTCTGGAGTGTCTCACAAAAAAAAAAAAGACAAAAAAAACCCCCAAACCACCAAACAAACAAAAAAAAAAACCTCAAAAAATCTTCCTTTATTCAATCTAAATCAAATCTAACTCTACCCCCCTTCTGTTTAAAATCATTAGCTCTTGTCATGTTACTATGCACCCTAGTAAAAAGTCTTCCCCATTGTTCTTATAAGCCCCCTTTGTATATTGACCAAAATACCGTTTCCCAAGAGCCTTCTCTTCTTCAGGCTGAACTCCAAGCCCTCTTCTCAACCTGCTCCAACAGGTCTTTGCTGTGCTGGGGACACCAGGGCTGGATGCAGTACTCCAGGTGGAGTCACTCAAGAGCAGAGTAGAAAGTGATAATCCGCAGGTCAACATGGCCATGCCTTGCTGAATTTTTCTTCTCCTGATATCCCCAAATACTTTTCTTAACCCCATCATGCTCCAGTCTGTCCTGGTGCTGGGGTTTGCCCTGACCCCAGTGCAGGGCCTTGGACTAGGCCTTGTTGAACTACATGAGTTTCTCATGGGCCCACTCCAGGTCCCTCTGGATGGGCTCCCTGCCCTCTAGCAAATAACTTCACCACTCAGTTTGGTGTCCCTCACATGCTGAGGGTGCATTCAGTCTCACTGTCTGTCATTAATGAAGGTGTTGAAGATGTCTCAGTCCCCTGAGGGGGGCCATTTTTGACTGATCTCCATTTGCACACTGAGCCATTGACTGCAACTCTTTGGGTGCAACCATCCATCTGGTTCTTTTAGGAACTTCCCCAGGAGAAGAGGGGGAAGGTGTGTGTGTGTTTACCACTGAATAAATTGTGAAGGGGAGGGCCATTGGCATGATAAAAAGCACCATCCCACCTTTCAGGATCTGTCTCTTATTGGTCTTAAAGCCAAGTTTGTAACCTCTGGTAGTGATTGTTCACCCCATCTGTCTAATGCAGACCAGAGTCTCGTCATTACCCACCCAAAAACTCACCTCGTCCCTCTCTGGGGGTGCAAACATGGCCTCAGCAAAGAACCCTGTGGTTTGTTTTTTTTTTGAGTCATTAACATTTCAGTCTCTCACAATAGCCAGCTCTCTCTGAAAGAAACAGAATAGTTTGTCTCCAAAGAAACCGAGAAGAAACTTCTTTAATTCTATTGCAAAGTAGCTACTGATTTCAAACTCATCAGGGTGGTTTTACCTATTTCAGGTAAAAGTCTTGTATGCATTAAAGAAAGACACACCATCTGTGCTGCATAAATCACTGCCTTGGCTATGCCCTTAATTATTCAGACCTTGGTCTTTTTGCCTGCCTAGATCTTGTGTGAGGGAACAGCCTTTATTATGCTGATGACAGGAAGGTTCAGTTTCAGGTAAGAAGAGATTTCCCACAGTGTGGCTTTTGTTTATGGCCACAAAAATAGACTAATTGCTTCATTTGATACATTGCTTTTATGTGGCTTAAACCCACAAATTCTTATGTAGAAGATGGACTAAATATGAGACAAGAAAGAGATCAGTCTCTTTTTCATCTCTCCTTCCTTTTAAGTCCTTTATAGCCTTATGTCTAGTGAAAGGAAAGCAAACACACTTCCTCTAGAGCCTGAATAGAATGGGGGCTAACATGATTATTCTGCAACCTTTGAAAGTTTAGCTCATGTTCATATTCAGCTCCCACCAAGTTAAAGATTGATATATTCTCTTTTTCTTGTGGCCTTTGTGCAATTACAGTGTTGATGGCCGTCTCAGCTTTGCAACTGAAAGCTCTGTGGAGCATATGGCATCTGCTGTCCAAAGATGCCATTCACTTAATTTTAATTCTGTGAATCTGGCTTTCCAAGAGGGAAAATTCAAACTACAGAAGGTGCTAACAATTATTTCTTTTTCTGCCTCTTTCCCTGCATTGCACAGTATCAAATGCAGTGAACTGTAAATGAGAAAGGCTTCCCCTCATACCAGTCCTCCCACAGCACCTTTGCTCCTGCCATATGGCTTTTGCAATGTCCCCACAAGACTTCTCCATCCATGTGCTGTCTAAGGCTGGATGTAGGGGTTTTGGGCAAACCAGCACACTGGATCAGACCAGAGCTGCACAGCAGCACCCTGAAAACAACCAGTGGCAAAAATCATCCCTTTGGGGATGTACTCCCTGGCACAAGCAGGGGATGTGGCAATCCTCTTGGCAGCTTTAGCCAAACCAGCAGCTGTTGAAGAGGATGGAGTTCATACTGACTCTCTTTTCACCAGCAAAGACACAGACCAAAGTTAGAAAGGCCACTCTTGCAATTCCTTTTCCTCTGTGGTTTCACAATTTGCACATTTTAGGTGCTTTGAAAAGGATGCATGGGATGCAAAACTTTTTCCTTTCCTTTCCTTTCCTTTCCTTTCCTTTCCTTTCCTTTCCTTTCCTTTCCTTTCCTTTCCTTTCCTTTCCTTTCCTTTCCTTTCCTTTCCTTTCCTTTCCTTTCCTTTCCTTTCCTTTCCTTTCCTTTCCTTTCCTTTCCTTTCCTTTCCTTTCCTTTCCTTTCCTTTCTTTTTCTTTTTCCAATAAAATGTGTTTCTGCCTTTCTGGAACATATTATCTTTGCAATTAAAAACTTCTCCACTTTTCATAATCCATGCAGGCACAGGAATGATGATAAAAAAAGTCACAACTTAAAATCTTTCATAAAAGTTTCTGCGGGTGAGCAGTTCTTATAACATTGTAGACACTAACCCCACACCAATATAAATAACTCACAGCCAAATATTCACCTGCCAGCTGACCTGTGACAACTGCAACTGCAATTTAATGAAATTCAGGAAACAATGACACAAAAGTGTGGAAAATAGTCAAAAAGTCCCAGCACAGAACAGACAGCATGATGTTGTAGGCTGGGGGAGCCATAATTTTATATATTGGAGGTTAAATGAATTTTATTTCCATGTACACACTCTAAAAAGGTCAGTGCACATTAAAAAAAGAATACTATTGTTTTCAGATGATAAAAAAATCTCATCTCTGATCTTTTCCAAGATGATTAAAAGGCAGAATATAGAAAGGCAGATCCTACTTGAAAATTATATTTCAGGTTCATTATTATCTGTTTTTTACAGAAATATGGTGTAAAAGTGTGCCAAAAATTAATTTCCCAGATTCTAAGAAAATATAAATAATAATGGTTTCTTAAAATTAATCTCTAATGAAATATGATCTATGAGAGATGAGAGTACAATTTAAAAAAGTCCCTCTGAATAAAACTGTTGTGCAATATATATTTTCTTGTTGAATGCTGTCAATGTCACCCTCTCCAGTGACTTTTAGTAGTTCTTTAAGTCAAAATTGCTGAGAAGTTGTTACCATATTTTCATATATATTGATAGCTCTAATATTTTTGAGTATTTATTTTGAGACAAAAATCACCTTGAAATAATTTTTTTGTTTACCTGAAATGTAATCATGGTGGAGTTAATCTGATGAATCCTCTCTATTATAATGAACACATCTTAAAAGGACAGATTGCTGTTTAAAAATTTATATTCCTTTTTCATCAACAGTTAGAATGGAAGAACTTTTAAAAATACAACCTCCCAAACATACAATCAAAATCTCATATTTTCCCCCTTCTCCTCACAAAAAAAAAAAAAAGAAAAAAAGAGAGATAAGTAAGAGATAAGGGTCTGTGAAGAAGACATCAAAGGATGCAAAAACATATTTTCATCCCTCTGTTGGCTATTGTGAAGCTAAGCTGACTTCAAATGTAAAAAGCACTATCAAATGTTGATTTTTTTTTTAATGATTGAAGAGTAATATTGTATCAAGTAAAACATTTAAGCAGAAGAAAATGCATTAAATTAAATACTAATGTTCTGTATGCTTGAATTAAAGCTACAGGTGGAATATTTATATTACCTTGATTATGATAAGGTCCACAGTGCATTCTTCAGGTTCTGATTAACAGCACTTTTTAATACACCTAGCAAATTAAAATGCAGGAAAAGCTCATAGTGCATTAATCATGTGCACTAGTCTGCCAATTTCAGCTCTTATTATTGCGAAAGGGAGAAGACAGTGAATTATAGCTGTTGTGGTTTATGATGATAATGATGGTTATTGACATTATTATGTGCCTTCACAGACATACTTAAAGTCAAATTGAAGGGACTTGGCAAATGTGATTCTTCAGAGTGAGAAAAAAATCATCATGAGCTGCATGTATGATGGAAATGCTGAAACCCAAATTGGCCACAGATATTCTGGGAGTTCATAAATTATAAGCAACAAATGCAGCCACATTAAATGTAACCCTGGACTACTCTTAAAACAGCTTTCCAAAGATGTGCAAAAACACTTTCAAAGACATGAGATACTGCTGTTGAATTAACTGACGTTGCAAGTAAAGAGATGTTTAGTTTCAATGGAGTTTTCTGCGTGTTGCCATTGGGGAAATCTGCTGAAACAAGTTCACAAAGGATCCTTAGCCCACAGGTGTCCTGAAACAGGATTTGTGTTGCACAAAACCATTTATTGATCCAGGCTTCTCCTCCTGCAACCACATGTGCTTTTTCTAGATGAGCATCTCTAAGAACCTCAAGAAATCTAGGAATTAGGCAGATGAGGCTTCTGTGCTGTAAATTTGTTCAATTGTGCTCTCCTCTGCTACTCTCACTACAGCAAATTGTAAGCACATGTGCACAAATGCTTAACAAAGTATTTCCTGGTTCAACACTACATGAGAGCCATATCTCAAAGGAGAAAAGCTCTTTTGTGAAATGCAATTGCAGTAATGGATTAGGTTGATGTTGGGAAAATGCGTTCTTCAATATGTCCATCACTGTAGATAACTGATGAATTCGTAGTGCCAAGAGGTTTACTTGACATTGCTAGCTCTGCCATCTTTATAGTGCTAGTTAGATAAACTATTTCCTCAAAAAAATTAATAATAATAAAAAAATCATTCATTGAAAGTATAAAAAAAATATCTCCCAAAGGGAAAACTTGCCAATCATGGCTTCATTTACAATAAATACTCATGTCAGCTGAACAGGAATTCTCCAATAAAAGCAGTAATTTGGTGAAGTGAACAGGATTCCAGGGCTGATAGGAATTGCAGGCATCCTGCTTGGTTACAGCTGTAAAAAAGCTCACTTTCAGTGCCTCTTATCTGGACAGTGCAGGTTTCAGAGGCATTTGTGCCTTCTGGATTCAGAGATATAAAGTTGCATAAATAACTCCAGCCTCAGTGCTCCAAGGTAGAATAAGGAGATTACTGTTTGTTTGGGGTTTTTAAAGAGGGAACCTGACTGACTGACATTTAGGAGAAAATTGAATTTTTTTTCCCCTGTCAGGGTTAAGAACCAGCCAGCAACCAAGCCCCAGTGCAGAAACTCATTTGCTCTCAAACCAGCAGGATCAGGGAGAGAACTGGAATGGTGAAACAGAGAAAACTTGTGAGTTGAGGTAAAGAAAGTTTAAGGGAAAGCAAAAGCCATGCACACAAGCAAAGTAAAGCAAGGAATTAATTCACTGTTTCCCATGGCAGGCAGGTGTTCAGCCATCTCCAGGAGAGCAGGGCCTCATCACACATAACAGTGCCTTGGGAAGACAAACATCATTACTCCAAATTTCCCCCAACCTCCTTCTTCTGCTCACTTCCTAAACTGACCATGATGTCACATGGTTTGGAATATTTGTCTGGGTCACCTGTCCCAGCTGTATTTGCCCCCAACCTCTCACACATCCCCGGGTCCCTCACCAGTGTGGCAGTACGAAAAGCAAAGAAAGGCCTCGGCTCTGTGTAAGCCCTGCTCAGCAATTAAAAAAAAAAAAAAAACAAAAAAAACCCCAAACATAAAAAACCCCACAAAAACAAACAAACAAAAAACCCCAAAAAACAAAAAGCCAAAAAACCCCAACAACAGCTAAAAAAGAAAATTCTTTTGTTAAAACCCTCTCTGTATTATGAACCCTGTGTTCAGAACAAATCCAAAACATTTCCTCACAGCAGCCACTGTGAAGAGAAATAGAAAATTAACTCTATACCAGCCCAAACCAGCATATTCTTGAAATTTAAGAGAAAATAAAAGAACAAGAGAAACTCTATATCTATGTTAATTATATTGATTCAAGTACTTTTTCAAATATGATGCTTACCTTTGCCATTCAAGTACCTGAATAATTCCCTTTCAGGGCAATTATTGTTCTAGATTGCCTACAGAAGGAGATCTGTTTCATGCTACAGAACAGCAGTGAATATCCTTAAAGCCCATTTTGAGATATTCAAGCCACGAGTTGCACATCAGGTTAAGACCCCCTGGCCTGATGTCCCAAGAGAGTCTGAGAGCACAGCAGTCTGTACCAGGTGGCAGAAATCTCAGTGACAACAAAGAGCAAGAGCAAAGCAAAGGAAGTGTTAATCCAAGTGCTCTGGATTTTCCTTCACCATGAAACAGGATAGAGCCCAAAGCTTTATCCAAATTGTGGCTTCTCAGTGAATTTCCATTGGTTAGCATCTTCTGGGCTTAAGTGACCATGTTCCACTCTCAAAGTACATTCATGCATCAGGCAGACTATATCTACTCATTACCCTGTGTGCCACATTTCCCATTTGTCAACTCTGTACATACATCTTGCTGTCCTTATCTGTGGTCTCTGCTCATAAAATGCATGGTGAAGGACATCTGAAATTAACAATGTGTGACTAGCGAGCTGCAGATAATCATGCTGTTTGGGGAAAATAAATTATAAGAAATAATACAGATTACTTCAGCCAAATATGGTTCTTAATTATATTTATAATTTGACCACTTCATGCACATACAAAATACATCAAACTCATAATGATAAGAAGCAGACAATGGCCCCCAAATATACAAAGAAGCATTTTAAATAACGTTGTGCTAAATGCACATTTGTGCACATCCAAAATACAGTCATGCTTTCTCTTCTTCCATAGATGTCTGAGCACTCTTTGAACAAGACCTTGTGGTTCTGAATTCTCACAGGCATTGCAACCATGAAAGGAACAAGGTGTAAGACAAAAATGTAAGTTTTAAAAGGAAAATAAAAAGATAATGCAATTCTCCACATGTAAACACTGAAGGGATGGGTAGCTAAAAATATACACTCTCATATTAAATCAAGAATCCTGATTTCCATATAAGATGATTTCCACCTGAAATCTCACAGAATAAAACACAAAGTTATATTTGGTCCATGAGGCTGAGATGCTGTAATTCCCTTCTAATCATTCATTAATGATTTAGCACTAGATACTTGCAAATGAATAAAGAAATACAAATAAATCACATTGTTGTTTAAAAGAAGGGAACTCCATAATTCATGAGAAAAGGATTTTAGTAGTGTTTTAGAAGTTTTTCACCAAGGGTGTTAGTGAGGTTTGTATAGGGCATTAAGTTCAGATCAGGGATGCTTGTTCTGTGTTCTCTGCCACAACTCACACTGCTGGTGCTTCCCATACAGCTGTAAACAAACAGGAGATCCTCCATGCAACCAAGACCCATTTAACTGTCCCAGAAACACGAGTTCATCCAGTCTCCTCTCTCAGACCAAATCTAGCAACTGCATGAAATCATGCAAGGATCTGCAGAGTGTCCAGTCCCATCTCTTAGAGAGATATTGTAGCTAAACAAAGTGCAAACCCCCAGATACCCGATCCCCCTACAGGCTGATGAAGATTCATTCATGTTATACCCACACCAGGTGAAACCCTGTTTTCCTCACACTCTGGCTGCTGACAGTGTGCCATGTGCTCCTTCCAGAGTCAGTCCCAGCTCCCAGAGGAGCTCAGCAAAGCTCACTGGTCCTGTCAGCAACTGTGAGCTCCTCTCACAAACAGCCTGCTTGGAAAACTCTGGGTTAGCACTGATTGCTGCCCTTGGGAACACAGCAAACCACAAACCTCTGCTACCCAGGCTGCTAATTCTCACTCTTCCAGGACCATGAAACTCTTTGTAGGTGATGAATCCCTTGTATATTTTCTTCATGGCATAAAAATTTGGATCAGCTTGGCTACTCCCCCTACTGGCATCATGTTTTTATTTTAGGAATAAACTAATTTTTTACTTATTTGTGTTTAAATTAACTTGTATTTATTCTTAACTTGTGTTTTACTTCCCTTTCTTATTTAAAATTTTTAATTAAAAAAAATCTCCAATCCAATTCATGTTGTAATATTAAATTTCTCAGGTATTAAAATACTGGGTGTTCTGCATTTTCTGGATCTGGTTTCTTAAAGCAAGCTTTTCTTATATATATAAATATATATGTATATATACACACTATTTTACATATATATATATATATATATATATATATATATATATACACATATATACTTTTTTTTAAGTCAATCTTGTGAGACCTAGATTGCAAATGACTTAGTTCTTTTGATCTCCTTTCCTGATATCACTCACAAGAGGAGCAAAGCAGCCCTTTCGAACAGAGATCACACATCAGAAAAAGGTTTATGTGGACCAGATCCTGAAACTGTAGAAACACAGCTGCATAATGCTGGCTTTGTTTTTAATCTGCATCCTAACTTTTTATGACTGCATTTTACCCCAAAAACATATTATCAACATAAAGCATCACTTATTTAAAACGCTGCCTTCCCAGTGAAAATTACTTCCAACGCTGTCTTCTAAAGCTGTGGCTTTAGCACATGGAGACTAAAAGTGTCTGCTGAAAGCAAACCAGTGGGGATCTCAGTAATACTTTGCTTACACATATTTCTTCAAAAAAAAGTAATTTAAATATCGTGTTTTGCTTTCTATAGCCACAAGAGGGCGATCCCTTAATTCGTGTCCACTAAGGCAATGTACAGAAACAAGATGGACTCGTTTTCTATCTAAACCATTATTTCAACTTCTTATGTAGATAAATTGATGAATTTCATTCTGTCTGTGTTCTCAGCATGCATGTGGCTTACATGAAGTTACTAGGCAATATCATTTAGCTGTGGGAGCACACTGTGCTTCATAAATAGCTGATACTGAAAAAAAAGGTGGGAAGTAAATAGAATTTCCCTTCGCTATCTTTACAAGTAGCAGTACACTGTATTAACACATCTCATTGTTCTCAGTGATGAACTCAGACAGGTCACAATCAAAAGGAATAAGATCTTAAGACGTGCTGCTTTCAGAAGCATGAGAAATTTGTGAAAGAAAAGATACCTCTTATCTTACTTTTCATCCACTTGTGAATGTTTAGCTATTTGAATTTGTTAAATATGCCATCATGTGCAACAATATACAGCGCAAGCACGATCCACACAGGGAACTGATTCAAGCACTCAAAACCTGAAGATTGTCATGTCTCCCTAATGCAAAACTCTGCATTTACTTAGAACCAGATAGTTGGGAAGATTTTGTTTAAAATGCTTCTAAACAGTCATCATGAGTGTACAATATAACTTACCATAGCATTTTTGTTTTCAATCCCAATATTTTACATATATAAACCTGTGAAATTTACTCAAACCAAGACTGATTTCTCCCTCTTAAGTCCAAATAAAATTTTGCTCAGAAACAGTGGATGGATTTTGTCCATCAAGAGTCAGCTATGTTCCTGGGCAGCCGGTAATGTTCTGGCCTGATCCTTGCCTTCTTCTCCTGAGGGCTGGCATATTTCCACTTGGATGGAGACATTTTCAGCTTTTTTCTCTTCTTATCTGTACACCACACTTTTTCACAGTATTCTTCCACCCTCTGGAAGTTGCTGTAACCTATCAATTGAAGAAATTCCTTATACCATGGCTTTGAAGCCTGAGGTATACTGCTCTGCATTGGGCATGGCATTTTGTGAGGGATCTCCTCCTCATAGTCTTTATTGAACATTTCGTCTACACGCTCCTCCTCGACTATCTCCAGGGTGATTTTCCTGACAGTGTGAACAATGCTGTGTTCCACTGTCTGACAAAAATAAGTCCCTGCATCCAGTCGATGCAGCTTCAGGAATAAAAGGCCAAGGTCCATTTTTATTATTCTATCATCAGTCTTCACCTGGAAAAAAAACCATAAAATGCAGTTATAGAGCACAGGCCTTTGCTATTACATTAAACCAATTCAATTATTTCTGAACTGTACTTTCATGACTGTAATAATAAATTTTGAGAGTAAGATTAGAGATCTACAAATTTTTAATTCAGAGTGTTTTTTGTAATAACAAAAATATTTACTTGAAATAAAGAAGAGATTGAGTTGCAAATGTAGAACAATCTAAAGAATCTGGGAAGCATGGAAGAGCATATAGTGAAGCAGACAGAGGGAAATAAGTTAGAAACATGCAAATTATCCACTGGATGGAAAAAAAAAGGGCATTTGCCAGCTGACCTTTGATAAGGATCCCTGTGAACTCTTTTATAGACTGGTATGCTTTTGAGGAGACATTCATAAAAGTATTTGCATCTTTAAAAGCAGGACCATTGTGATCTTAAAGCCCCAGTTCTGAGTTTGCTGTTTGAGTTTTTCCTACAGCTCCTGAGGGTTTCAGAATTGACTATGAGACATTGCCAGATGTTGGCAAGCAGGGAGCTCTGAGCTGTCTAATCCAGCAGCAGGAATGGCTAGGAAAATGGTATCCTCAGCTTTCCATTTAACAGTAAGGTGATGAATTTAAGTAGAAGTACTGAGTGATGAAGGGATCCAAAGCAGCCCTGAAGAGAATGAACTCAGGACCTGGCAGTACTGAAGGGTGAGGAACTGGATGAGAGCTGGCCATGTCCACTTGTAGAAAACCAACTGCATCCTGTGCTGGATAACAAGAAGTGTGGCCAACAGGCCAAGGGAGGTGATTCTCTTCCTCCACTCTGCAGTGATAGCTACATTGACGTGTATCAGAGAGGTATGGAGGAATGAATATGATTGCACTTATGAAGAACTTTCATAATGGTAAAATACACCTAAAAGGAGCAGAGAATCCACCAACACTCATTTGCAAAAAATTTATAATAAATGGGTGAGGCAGCAAGAATGAATAGAAGTTAAGCTAGACTAACACTGGAAATAATACATACACATTTCCTACCTGCAAAAACATACCGAGAGAAGTGATGGATTTTCCTTTGTTTTGAGATCCTAAATTAGCTTCACTACATGTTTAACATCTGCATTCAAGATGTTGAATGCAAACACCAGGTGAAATTCTCAGGTCTATTAACTCAAAAGACCATAGTGATTTTCCCTGGCACCCATATACATTTCAGCAACTGGTGGCAGAAATTCAGTGAAGGTGTAATGTTCCTAACAAAGGGCTCTTTTGTTGAAAAAGTTAGTCTATAAGAATATTTCTACCTCTTCCTTCTTAGTGTCATGTGCTCGCTGGACAAACCAGATGACTTTTGCTTGCAAGGTCCGAGGGGTGCACTCCAGAAGGGTGCTGTTGTACTCTATTCCATAAACAAGTCTTTCCTCAGTCTTCTCCAGAACTTCACCTGGAAGGAAAAAAATGTTTCAAAAATATGTTACTGCAAGTACTTGTAACACTCAATGTACATTTGCTTTTAGAAGTGAAGCTTAATTCCAAGACAGCCAGACAGTGACTGGAGAGTAATGTCTAAGGAAGATCTGACCTGCTAAATGAACTTTCCCATCATCTGAGGCTTTCACACCATCTGACCAAATTGTGCTGACTCACCTAACATTACAGAGAAACAGATCTCGGCCTTTCACACTGCTAATTGCTTGCACCTGGTTCTTATGAATAGTTAATTTCGTTTTCACTCAGTGAAACAGAAGGATTCAAAACATGTTTGAATATAATAAAAAAAATTTAATTTTTTAGGGATATTTACAGCACATAACTGTTTGCAGAATGATATTATAAATACTCTAACCAATATTTTACATATCCATGCTATACATGTATTAACTGAATGTACAGTTTGGGCCCAAGGGTGCTAATAAAAACAAGGTGAAAGAATAAAATCAAAACTCAAATCTGTTTTCAATCCAACAAAACATCTGGAGGAAGATAAACTAGTTGTTACACTGGACAAAACCAACTGCTTCATTAATGAAACCATTTTATTCCATAATAGTGAAAAAGATTCTTGAGCCCAAACAGCTTTATATCTTAAAAAAATACACTGTTTTATATAATTGTGATTTCTCTGTTGTATTTTAAACTTGTGGAAGAATTAGCACTTAATATTGGAACATAATTTTCCAGCATGTACAATATAATCCAATGGATATATAAATTATATATATGTGTAAAAATATATATATGTAAAATATATATATGTTAATATTAAAAATAGTGTTTCTCTGAATATTACTATAGAAGAAACTTTAATGTTTTTTTTTTCTTCTATAAATGCATTGAATATTATCCTGCAAATTACAGAGCATTTCCATGCAATTGTTTTATTCTGGTTTTCTATTCCTAATACCCATGCTTGAAATCCTCATTTATCAAGGTTTGGATAACAGTACTCTGTCTTATTTTTTTAAGAGAAAACTTGATCATAAATACACATTTTTATTCTGTCATGTCACTGCTCATGGCTGTTCTTAAATTTTAAGTGTCCTGACTACTTCATGCACATTTCAGAATGCAGCTCTATTTATTGTTTATTATTCTTGCCTCATCTTTCTGCTTTTCTTTTTTTTTCCTGTTGGGAGCCACTGGGATGCACTCTGCACATCTTTAGTCTGCATGTCATTGCTGCAGCACCACATGAACGTTTGGGGATGTCACCCACTGAGACATGGATGGCAGGGGCTCAGCCCCACGGCTCTTACAACATGACAGGAACATGCCAGTGAAAACAGCAGCTGAGATCATGGTCTGGCTCATGTTCCTGGCAAACCCTGTGCTGGCTGTTCCAGGCCTTTACAAGCGTTTGTGCATTTGAACAGATTACCAATGAACTGCTGGCCGAAGCACTGCTGCGCCGCGTTCCCGTGCCGAACGTCTTGTCTGCGGAAACGTCTGCAGGGAAAAAAAGTGCAGTTGTTTAAGACAAAACGTTTAGCTTACATGTTGTTTGGCTTATGCTAAACTAGCCTTCGTTAAAAACTTCAGGAGTTAAACCTTGATTGCTAACAATTTACCACTGTTGTGAGAAGTGCCTATTTATAAAGCAGTATTCTGTCTCCACTCAGCCTACTGGGAGTCGTGTGTCTGAAAAAAACATGCTTGTCTGGATAAGAGGTACAATTATATATAAAACTATATATGTGTCCATTTTTTATATAACTATACTAATGTTATAAATACGAAAACAAGATCCTTTGAACTGACTGGGTAACACTCAGTCATAGGGGCCTTTAGCCTGCCTTTGCATTCTCTCTCTCTCTCTCTCTCTCTCTCTATCTCCAGAAAGGAAGGAAATTTTCTTTAATTCAGCACAGTTTCCCATGGATGTGATGGTACTTCTTTTATCCTTTACTCTCATGGTTTTTTGTTTGTTTTTTCTTCACTTGAGAGTCTCAACGTGTGGAAGAAACACTTTATTTTATTTCACTTTTGTACCAGACAGTTACTGAGCTCGTTTTTCTCAACAGGGAAATATACAGATTCATGAATGACCATGCTTAGAAAGTGAACTGGTGGAAGAAGAACTGCAGTCAGAACATGTGAGCCCTGTTTTTGACCTGGAAAAAATACAAGTCCTTTTGAAAGAAAAATCATTCTGACTTTTGAGGTTTGAGTTTTTTATTGCATTTACAGAAAAAAAAAATATTAAACCCATTATTATATAGTGTATTCCCAAAATAATTGTGCCTTCATATAGCATTTATTTTCTTTGAGTGCCTTGATAAATAAATCTAGGATTGTTTACCTGGGAAATAAAAGAGCCTATAGGAATGCTGTATCTTGCTACATTAGTATGTCCAACAACCTCAAATGTAGTTTTTCTGAGGATACTGTTCCTATATTTGCATAGAGTAATTCTATACAGTATTGCCAATGCCATACATAAGACATTAACAGAAGAAATGTGCAGGGCAGCAAATCTTACACAGTAAGTATGTGTACAGTAAAAATTGCATTAGAAACAAACAAAGCCAGAGTTCTGTTATTCTTTGCATTTTATTAGTGAAATAAGGTTGTTCTCCAGTTCTATGTAAACCCAAAAGATAAAATTTTAATTTTTCACAAATTGAATTTACAGAAACTATTTAGATTTATACCACCTAAAAGTCTTGTCCGTGGATGTTACTAATTTTATTTTTAATCTGGCTGTAGACAGTGATTATTTTCTGAGTTTTGTCACCCATATGATCCAGTGTTCTTGGTGGACAAAGATTAACCTCCACTGATATTCAGAGAAGAACCAGTGTTTTTCCATTGTTGTTTCAGGGGAATCTGGAAATTCAGTGAAGACTGCATTGGGCTTTTAGAGAGAAATGCTAACAATACTTGCATCCTATTAAAGAAAAACAGAGGTAGCAACTGGGCCTTATTCTGCCCTGGGTGTTGTCATTGCATTGTGTAGTGTCAGTGCTGATAAATGTTGTCACAGGTTTGCAAGTCTGTGTGTGTGGATTACTCAGAAGAGACATTCTGCTGCACAAATGTACACAAACACTATAGGATATGCAACCATCCTGCTGCTGTAAGGTCCAACAGCCCTATCTAGCAGGAACAGGTAGCAAGTAGGTTCTATTTACTCATGAGTTCCTTAAGATTACTGTAAAGCTAACAAAAAATTAGTTCTGTAAGACAGGATTATTTCTCCAGTTGTCAGAATCATTAAAGAAAAAGAAATGTTTGCTTGATGGAATTTTACTGTTGCAGCTGTGAAGACTGGGGAAGATACAGTGCCTTCACTTACTATTTTCAGTGCCCTCACTTACTATTTTCTGAAATAGAAGGCAAAAAGGGAGAGGTGCTGAAAGAGAGGGAGATGCTGGGAGATAAACTCATCTCACAAATACTGACATAAGCCTGGTATTATTTTTTCTTAGAAATTATTTTACTCAGAATAATAGATTATCAGACAATGCCTGAGATAAATTACTGTAAGGAACAATTTTCAGTGATTAACAAATGCACTGAATTTTGGGAAGTATCTTTTGCAATCTATAATTTCATTGATTTAGATTTCAGCCCTTAACTCTGTGCTTCCAGAAACCTAGTAAAAATGATCTGCAAGAAAGCAACACAGTCATCATCATCATTACCATCATCATAATTTTCATTTTTCTTTATTATTTCCCAGGAATGTATGAGGCAAAATCAAGAAGTCTTGGGAAGAAAAGGCACCACTATGTTTACATAAGTAAATCAGTAGACTGCGTGCCTGCTGGTGGAGTGGGTGATGGAGAAAGAAAACAGAGAGGGAGAGGAGGCAGGGGAGAGACTGTCAGCTTCTAAAAATTAGCTAAAGAATCACACAATGCCTACCCAAGTTCAAAGACATTTTTAAATTACTTCAGACCTTTTTCAGCCTGGATGGTGAGCTGATACATCAAAGAATCTCACTCGTAGAATCTGGTGCTTGTTTAGATAAAAATTGAAACTGACTAAATCAGAATGCAGAGCTAATAGTGAAGTAAAGCATTTAAGTTCTGGACCTCTGGTTTCTCAAGTGCACTTCATGAAATTTGAATGCAGTAGAAATTCCTTCTGCCATCTGAGGTATTTGCAGTATTCAGGAGCCACACACCTGTAATTAGCATGGAATTGTGCTGTGTTGTGCTGCCTTCATCAAAATATGGGATTTTGGACTCAGTTTTTATTTTTTCTGATTAAATCCCACATTTAATTAGTTATTCCAGGATATACATGTACAAGGATTTTCACAATTTAAAAAATTAATACCAGAGGCCAAGCATAAGATTTTTATATTTATGCTTCACTTCTCTCTACATCTGTTACATGCTTTAGTTTACAGACTTCTATTTAATGTTACTCTAAACACTGTTGTACCTTGGAGGCATCAGCATCTAAAGCAGACAGCATTTGGACCAAAGTGGGGAGGACACATTGTACATCCCTGCCCCAATTCAATTCTTCACCAGTAGGACTGGAATTAAAAGGAGAGCTTTGAGCAGAGCCCTTACCCACTAACAGCACTGCTCTTACAGATCAAAAGAACAGATAAATGTACAGAATTAAGGCCACATTTGAGCAGAGACAGGTGGTACTAGGGTCAGCTCAAGTGTGTTGCAATGTAAGGCACAACTCTATGACTCCAATAAAGGGACAGGTATCAGGAAGAGGAGAAACAAGTACTCTCCAATTGCACTTACATTACTTGTATTACCATGTACAGATTGAGCAGAAATTTGGAGCCTTGAGACAAGGCCAGACTAAGACATGAATGCTCGGGGATGTGGCATGAATTAAATTAAAACCCATGGCAGGATTATCAACCAGTCAGTGCCTCTTGGTATCAGAGAGCTCCACACTCTCTGCCGGGACCTGCCTTGTCCCCTGGTACTCTTCACATGGTAGAAAGCAACCTAAATCAACTTCCATACACATGTCCCTGGTACCTGTCCCTGCCTCTCCCTGTGCCACACAGTTAGTGTAAGGCCTTAAATTTAAAATGCTCTGAGCTTCAGCTGTGTCCTGAAGTGAACAAAGCAGATGCCATTCATGCCTCTCAACAATGTTAGTCCTGATGGCTGTTTTCCCCAGACTCTGATATGGAAAACAAGTTTTGCAGACTTCAAGAACATTCAATTGAGTGCAAATCCCTTCTCCACTGCTACAGTGCTTATCTCAAGAGAAGGAGGGAGATAGCAGCAGTATTTTCTTCTTTTAGAGGCTGACCTGCTGAATGTTGAGGAGGTAAGGCACAGGAAGGTGCCTGGGTGCTGCCCATGTCACTCCACCCTGGATAAATGTGTTTTCAGGGAACTTAAAGGGTGTTACTCTGGAAGGTGTCTTAGGTGAGAAACATGTACAACAAAGTCCAGGCCTCAGAGAGTTCCTTTCATCTTTTCTTAGTCAACAAGTAGCCTGCACAATATAAATGGTGATACTGCTAGCAAGCTAAAATGCTGCTGGGGAATTTTTAACTCCCCCTTCCCTCCCAAATGACTTTTACATCATCAGATGAGTAACCCATATGCTTTATCATTATGATAATCCAATTTCTACTTATACTGTAGGACATTAATCTCCCTGGCCCACTGTATAGCTGCTCATCTTTCTTAATCCATGGCCTGAAAATTTTAACCAGACTCATCTCACCCTGAGCAGTCAACCAGAGTCCACATCTTCCCTTCCCTATATTCACAAAATGCACAAGAAAACGATGCAGTCCTGCTTATAAAAGCTGTGTAGGTTTCCTGCTTGGTTTAACACATGCCTTAGTGCAGTAAATCCAAGAGATTCTCAGTTAGGCTGAGTCACACACTGCCTTTCTCATTTGTCTTTTTAAATGTGTCTTATCCAAAAAATGGTGCTATCAAAGAGAAAATCACTAGATTAATTATCTTTTTTAAAAAATGTATGGAAATGTCTATTATGCCTGACAATAGTCAGCATACATTTGAGTGCATCCAGGTTCATGGAAAGATAAAATATGCCAGATGAAAAATAACTAAATACAAAGCCCCATATTTCAGATTTTCCTTAAGAAACAATAATATATTTGGGATACTGTGACTTTGTTTGGACTTAAGCATCTCCACAAGTTTTTAAAACTCTCTCTGGAATTTATTAAATTTATGATTATAGTCCTTGTAGGTCTAATATAAATAAGGATATATTTTTTAAACCAGTAATTGCTAAAAAACCACAGAAATTATTTGAACTATGCAATACCAAAATTTTGCTGATTAAGGGAAGAAATTCCTCTGTATAAGTGGCAAAGCTGACTAATTTTTGTGAAAAGGTCTGGATTAAAACATGCATGTTATAGATACTTGACCTGTGTAGCTGAATTGCAGAACCTGGATTTGAGAGGGAAGGGAGGACAACAGGTCCCAAGGAAATCATTGAATGAAAGAGTGAAGGTCAAGAACCAAGAATAAATGAAGGGTGATACAGAGAAACTGTCTCCACAAGGAAGAATTAAAACACCCAAATCAGTTCTGTGCTTTGAACTTGCCTCTAGAGTAATTTGCCTTTCAATCCACTGCAGAAAACCAAAACGTAGCTTTTGTAGAAAATTCGTTCTGGTGGATTTTGGTTGGTGAAGGTATATTACTAATTGCAGCCATGATATTTTCTGAAAAATCCTTTCCTTAGGATTTTTCCTCCTGAGAAGCTGAGAAGCCTCAGGAACAAAATGTAAACAATGATTATCTGCTGCTGTGGAATGCAACAGGTGCATCTGTGATTGGTCTCATGGGGTTGTTTCTAATTAATGGCCAATCACAGTCAGCTGGCTTGGACAGAGAGTCCGAGCCACAAACCTTTGTTGTTCATTCCGTTCTTTTTCTATTCTTAGCCGGCCTTCTGATTAAATCCTTTCTTGTATTCTTTTAGTATAGTTTAAATATAATATATATCATACAATAATAAATCAAGCCTTCTGAAACATGGAGTCAGATCCTCGTCTCTTCCCTCACCCTCAGACCCCTGTGAACACTGTCACAAGTACTAACAAAGCATCTTCTTTGACTTTTTCTTAGAAATTCTGTGGTATATGTTACTGAAGTGTGATATACTTGTATAACACTACCAAACCAGGTCTCTGATGCTGCAAAGACACGGAAAGATGTTTGAGGAAATCAGGGTTTACCATGTGATGCAAATAATTATGAAATGACTTAGCTCTAGTCATAAAGTTTTTTTTTTTTTATTTTTATTTATTCCTGCTACTGCAGTTTATGCCTTCCTGTGAGTTTGGTTCCTTGCAATCCCCTAGGGTTCTGCTGAGAAATTAGAAGACGACTATGCCTTAGTGCAGTGCAACATCTCACTGTTGGGTTATGTCCGAGTGGGAGATGAATAAGACAAATAAGTAACGAAGTACTCTGCGTTGCAGTAGAACCTGTTGATGTAGATATTTACAAAAAGAGTGCCAGGGAAGCAGGGCTCTCACCTCTTTGCCTGCACTGCCGTGGGGTAGTACCGGGAGCAGGCGATGCCGTCCCAGGCGCAGTAGGGGTCCCGGGCCAGGCAGCAGTCGGCGCAGGCTGTGCCGTACATGTCGCACTGGTGGAACTTCACCTGGGCTACGAGCGCCTCGGATCCCACGTAGAGCTGTTGCTGCGAAAAGAAGCACCACACGGGGTTCCTAGAATGCCCACTAAAACTTCTCTTCCCAAAGCAGAAATTGTTAAATTAATCGTCGCTTGTTGTGCTTCCAGCCTGTGACCTGAGGGAGGCAGAGTTACTCTGTAGGAAAATATCTGGTTACAGATTAAACTCTCCGACTGAGGACAGAGAAACAGAAAGAAGGCAAAATGAACAAGGTTATTTTGGCATTTCCTCGCTTCTGAAGTTTCAGCTTTGTGTTTGAATAGGAAAGGGTTTACATGTCTTTTTTTCATCAATATATTTTCCAATGTCTCCTCTTTACACTTGTCACCTAACTAATCTGCAAAAAAACCCCAACTTGACACAAAAGACTTTAAACAAAGAAGTTCGAATATGCAAAGGTTACAAGCAAACTCAATTTTAAAATGGGAGTTTTCAAGTAAATTTAACTCTTGATGTAGCTATTTAGAATATGGTCACATATTTACAGGCACAGTAGTGCTATGATTTGTATAACTTCTCAGTGCACAGGAGATAGATGATAGATAGATAGATAGATAGATAGATAGATAGACAGACAGATAGATAGATAGATAGACAGACAGATAGATAGATAGACAGATAGCTATTTAATTGTTTTCCTGTTGCTGCGCAGTCTTTCCTTACAAATTAACATGTCGCTATCTTCTTTAGTATTTATTTACAGGGTTTGGGTGGGAGTTTTTCAGCATTAACATTCATTGTTTGAATCTTTTGAGCTCACATAGATGTCCTTTTCAAATCAAATAAAAGATAATAAATTTAATTCTTCAGACACTTGCACAATAAATTTGGAAGAGAATAGCTTGAATTGAAAGCTATTTGAGAAAATGTCTTGTTGCTGATGAATGCAAATTTTCTGAACATAGAAATATGCACTGTGCACTTCAATAGAAACTGCTTATGCACAGCTCACTTCCACAGTTTTACCAGTCAGAAAAAGGATTCCTAAGTTGTGCTCATCCTAGTGGCCAAATTTAGTCCATAATTCCTACTCTTTGATCAAGCTGTCAAAATCTGGTATTTTGAAGTTACTTAAAGCTGGAAAATACTGACATCTTATTGAGTCTATCACAAAACATAAATTTTAATCTGGATAGTCTGTTCTTTTTCCTTATTATACTTCTTATATCTCTTTAGATCATAGAAATCAAACTTTGAGAGATGCCAGGGGAATAAACTAGGAGAGGCTGGTAACAGCAGTGCTTTAAGACTTTTTCTGGTGAGATAAACCAGATGATAGTAGCAGGAACTCAATCTGCCAACTGGAATGAAGAGAAAACCTAGGATACTTGTTTGAAGGGAATTCTTTGTCTGCAAGTGCTGCAGTGTGATTGTCCCAGAAGACATGAACAACACTTTCAATGAGACATATGAGAAGAGATTTTCTCTTTTATCTTTTAGCAGGGGTAAAGACTTCCTTAAGTCTTGGTAAATCACAGGAGGGAAAAGAAGCATCTGATATCTAGCCAAGTGAACATCAAAGAACATTCTTTCCCAGTCTCTGCAGATAACAAGCTCAGGCCTGAAATGCGATATTTTACTGTACCACGACTTGGTGAAGACTGGTCAGTGTTATAAGATATGGAGACATAGGTAGCAAGGAGATCTCCACAGGCTCAGTAACTCCAAGTTCAAAAGAGATCAGTGAAAATGCTTGAGATATAACATTTTTTTCATATATGCTCAACTATGTTATGTTCCTGCTGATTTTAAATACAAAATTACTTGGTGTCAACTCTGACCCTAACATATATTCCAACATTTAATTCTCCTCTGTGTCAGAAAACTGTATCCTATTTCAAGAATAATTTTATCTACATTCAACAAGCCGATCTTGGTTTTTTAATCTGATATTGCTTTGCCATCAATGTTTAAGAATCCTCATATACGCAGTAGGAAGTCACTTCACACAGTAAAATATACATGACTCTCCTGTTCTCTCTCAGTCTTCTTTTTGATCTCTTGAAAAAGTAAAGCTACTTTTACTTCTCACAATAAGTTTATTCTTCAACTATTGGGTTGCTCTTGTGTTTTTTTTGCAGATTTGTCCAGATTTTCTAGGTATGCCTTGAATTAGTAGAGTTAGCATATCTCTTGGGAGATTAATATAATGGATGAATGCTACTTCATATTTTATGATATCTGTTTTACTCTTCCAACACAACCCTTTAACCATGACAATTCACTGAGAGTTAAAGATAAGGCAAACATCTGAAAAGACACCAAGTCTTTCTCCAAATAATCACTTAGGTGCAGTGCTGGATAATCTAGTCTCCAGAGCTGCTTTCACAGTCTGTGGGAAAAGATTGAGGCAGGAAATAATTCAAAATCCTTCAACCCAAATCCTTCTCTGAATTGCCATCACAGGACTTTGACTTTCTGCGTTATGTACAGGAATATTGCAAGTTGATTGGACACCAAGACTCAAATAACCCTTTGGGGCACAGTCACACCTCCTAATAAAGTAGTTTTCACTCCTTGTTACTCGTGTTTCACTGTGTCTATGTGCACCTACATTGCATTGGATGTCTAACATCACTGTTGGACATGTTTAACATTAAGATATAACTATCCTTGGATGTTTATAATGGCTCCATGCTGAGATGATTGATATGATTGATATGATATGATATGATATGATATGATATGATATGATATGATATGATAGAGAATCTACCCACAAGAGTAATAAATTGGGTGTTTATATCAGCAGAAATTTTCAGAAACTCAAAAAGAACTCAGATCCAAACAACCCTAAAGGGCAACTGAGTATGTGGGAGAGCCAGCAAGGCTTTTTTTGCTGATATCCCCATGGGGCTGAAGTCTGTCTGCTTTTATCAACATAGAACTTTTCTGTGAATTGCCATATCCACCAAACTAATCCCTACTGTGATTAGTACGACAGTAACTTATGAAAAAGGTTTTCACTTGCTTTGATATTTATGGCATTGTGAGCTAAGGATATTTACCACTAGAATTGAAAAACATAAATACATGATAAAGGAACAGAGCATATAACCATAAGTTTATATTACAGAACAATTACAAGTTTATATTACAGAACAATCACATGTATCCAACCAGATCTCATTATAGATGATGTACATCTATGTCCATCTATCCATGCACCCAGCTCTGTGCAGTTTACAGCTTCATTACATTTGAGTCACAATCATCACATTTCACACTTACAAAATACTTACCCTTTTTGAAGAGATTTCCATGGAAATAATAGGAACTGGCATCTAAAAAATAGGAGATATTTGTTTGCTTAGAAAAAAGAATATATTTTTGCTATGAAAATAAATCAGGTAAAATAGTATTGGTATTTACTTATTACATTCAGCTTTGCTAGATACTTTGACTTTCTTTAAGAAAGATGTGAGGAAATAGTGACTTTCAGAAGTATTGCTTTAAAACAGTTTATTTGGAAACAAGCAGCCAACACTTAATTCAGGATTATCAGAGCTACAGGAACACTACAATTTCCCTGTCAAACATGACATTAGCTCTTGTCACCACTCAATGTCTTTTGTCCTGCTTGAGAGTGATAAGTGGAGTGTTCTTATAACAAAAGTGGAATGTTTTTATAACAAAACATTCATTGGAGATAAGACGAAAATAGCAGGAATTCCTTCTTTTACCATTGTCCTCTCTGCCCTCTGCTCAGGTTTCTTGGAGCAATGCACAGCCCCTCATAGTTCTATTGAAAACTAGCTTTATCAAGAAGGGCAAATTCTCTGATTTTCTCTACAGGCAACAATAAATAATAATTATATATTGTATTTATAATTAAAAAATTAGTTGCACTGCCTAAATTCAGATACCAGATTTAAATGTCCAACTTTTGATATTAGGTTCTCCCTATAGCTTGAAGCAGGTTAGCCTCCTGATTTATTTGGCTAACGTGATGTCATGATACTCACTGAGAGAATTTCATTATGTTAGCTTTGTCACATGCCAAGAACTGAGCTTTAGTCATAGATTATTCTTTAGGAGAATGGAGTTCTGCCTCACGAGGACCCATGTTTTCCCACTGTAGAGACAGGTTAACTGATTCAATCTTTCTGAGTGGACTTTTTCTACCTGGATGTCATTTGAAGTTCCAAGATTGTAGCAGGCACATTTTTATGTGTGCAGTTATACTTTTTTAATTACTTAATTGGATACAAGGGAAAATTAAACAAAATTAAGTAAGTTTTTAATTAAAACTTGCACTCCAATGTCCAAGCACATAAATATAAAGGCAGTAGTTGTGATTTGCTTCAACATGCTTTGGTACTTGGGACATTATAAAAACTTCATTTGAAAATGAAGGTTTCCTATAATAAAATTGCAAGATAATTAGAAAATTTCTTGCACATGAGTATTATACATTTGACTATCCTCAGATTTGTTTGACATTTTAATTCTGCAGAAAATTCAAGACTTTTGTATATACTTCATATACAACACAGTTCACCTTGAATACTTGCAGCTCTTCAAGAATCACTTCTTCCATTGATTCTGTCTCTTGATTGTAAATTGTTATGACTTTCAGCACAATACCATTATCTGGACACAAATTTAAAACAAAACAAAACAAAATTAAAGGTTATGATTGGTTGAAACATTTATATGGCCTTCAAATACCTGAAATGACTTCTTCAAATTGATAATGGATTGAAATTTATAAATGTGAAAATTTAGTTGCATTGTGCTGTCATTAATAAGGATTCTTACTCTTAGAAAATGAAATATATGACAATTTGTACCTGGCAAATAAGAGTCAATTTAGACACTTGTATGATACATAATTAATTGTATTTTTCAAACACTGGGTCATAACTCATTGTGAATAGCAAAAGGATCACAACCATATTTCAGAAAAAGAAATGGAAGTAGGTGGAAGCCTAGTGCATTGAGGCAAGCAAGTGTAAAATAGCTTTAATTATAGGATCTGAGTGTTTAGACTAGACAGCAAACTACTAATATGCTTAATTGCTAACAGCAGCTCCATTTCCCCAAGCAAAAGTATAAAAACTTTCAGGGGCTCATTGTGCACAATTCTTACCCTTCTCTAAGGAAACACTGAGCTGCTGCTGAGCTGAAGGTGTAGTCAAAGGGAGATTAATCAAAATACAGGATGCACATTCAAAAAGACACATTGGACTTAGGTTTATCAACCTCTGTCTGCAACTCTTGCAGGAAAGCAAAACATACAAATAACATCTGGTCTTCCACCACTTTGGTTTTGCCTTGTTGGCTATTTATAAAAAAGCCTTCGTGTCCTTAATCTGAAAATCTGTCATCAACAATGGCAAATATCACTTCTTTTCTTCTGTTATTTTCAGTCACCTTTGATTTACAGGGGACATATTAAGCAGGGAAGCACTGGAGAAAATGTTCAGCAAAAGATCAAAGGGTGAAACAAAAAGAGGAACCATTAAACTGGGGTCATACACCATTTTTCAAAGAGACTATGTAATCAAAGGCAACCATTTTGTAGTAGAACAGTGAAAATAATTTGTATTCTGAGCTGTGATTTTCATAAGTAAGTCCCTCTTCAAATCCTGCTGACAGACAAGTGAAAGCTCTGATGTTCAGACTTTGCCTTTGATGAACC
This sequence comes from Ammospiza nelsoni, assembly GCF_027579445.1. Taxonomy (NCBI): domain Eukaryota; kingdom Metazoa; phylum Chordata; class Aves; order Passeriformes; family Passerellidae; genus Ammospiza; species Ammospiza nelsoni. The sequence continues at coordinate 9,612,756 of NC_080637.1, read as the reverse complement.
TTTCTAACCTGCACTGCTACCCTAAGGAAACTTGCTCAGCTCTAAGATGCTGCTCACTTATGTTACACAGCAGGTGTTTGACTGGGATTAAAAAAATATATATCAACCTTTTCTAATATTATATTGCCCAAATAAGCAGTGAGTTTTCTGATGGGAGCTTTGCCGGAGTAGTGATTGCAGGTTTCATTTCAGAGCTTCTAAACCCCAAATTATTTTGCTGGAATTTCTTGTCACCTGAGATCAGACAGCCTGAGAACACTAGGCAGCTGTTGGGGGCCAGTCCAGCACAGCTCTAAAGCACACACTTAAGCCACTCTGGATTCAACTTTGCTGAACAAAAGACTTGTGTACAAGAATATTTGTTGCAGTCACAATTAAAAATGCAAGGATAAAGGATGTAGGACCTGCTGCAAAATCTGCTGCACAGAAATAAGTGACACATAATACAATATTTTACAGACCATGGTTAAGTCCATTAACAAGACTATTACAAGGCTATTTAAAACCTTAGAAAACAGCACTAATATAAATAGGGCTTTGCTATTCTATTAACATGATTTTTTTTAATGTTCTCAACACTGAAATGTACTTATCAGAGGAATTTCATTAGTAAAAAATAATTCACTGGAACTGCTTTCCTAGAAAAAATGGTCAAAATTATTTGTGATACCACTCCTGTTGTTAAATTGATTAAATGCGAATGTAAGAATCCTTGTTTTTTTTCCAGACAGATTAGATGTGACTTAAGTCTTGTGTAGTTCCAGCCTTTCCTCTTGTTTTCTTACATTTTTCTATTTTTCAAATACCATTACGTTTTTTTTTTCCTCTGCTTTCTTAGACTTGTTGCAGCTATATGCTATATTTTTCCTTTACTGTGTTTGTTAGGAAGATGCTTAAAAATTCTTGCTAAACAATCTCTCTATATTAAAAAAAAAAAAATGGCACAGAAGAAAGACAAGAAAACTTGGCAGGAAACTTCTGAAAGTTTTGGGTTTTTTGAAATTGGGCATTTCCTTCTTCCTTCCTTGATCTGTGTTGAAACCCAAATCTGGAGGCTGGCAGGTTTCTTTATTGGTTTCAGCTAGACTTCTTGTCTCCAGAACTGGGGAAAAGAAACTGTGGAATAAAGCCAATAACTTGAACAGATATTTTTGGAAATCATATCACCTTTGTTTCTCTCAGGTCTCCAAGTCTCAGCTTAGATACCTGACAGTGTTCTGAAATTTAAAAAATAAGGCTGGTTTTTCTGCAATTTTTTTATATACTTTTTTTGAAAAGAAAAGAAATTAAAATGGAATCCTATACTTCTTTCTCTTGCTAGTTTTTAAATAGTTCCCTATCATTACTTTCCTGTATGTTAGCATCACAGTGAAGCACATGTCTGGAATGAATAACATCCTCTGTAAGGTGAAGGCATGAAAACAAAAGTTGATAAAAATAAATGTTGTATTGATTTGCTTCATCCTGGAGAAAAAAGACAAAACAAAACAAAGCAAAAAAAGAAAAGAAACAAACAAAAAAACCCTTGCAAAATCATAAATGTAAAAATTCTTTCTTGCTTTCTTTATTTACCTGTTCCAATGAACAAAACATCATATTGGCCATCTTCAGCTTCCACTCTGTCCACTGCTATTTGTTTAAGATTGTACTTTCCATCTGTTTTAACTAGTATTGGTCTCTTATGAACAGGCCTGATGGGCTGATACATCAGTGGATGACTCCTGGCAAAATGCACAGCTTCATCAGGATAGTCTTTAGTGGTGGTGTACAGCCCTCCATTCACCTTGCTGGCACACTGCAAAAACACAGAACACAGATTGTCCTGAAGGTTTGCCCAAGAAATTGCCAGAAAAGGGGCTTATTTTCAGGGATAAAGATAAATCTACAGAAAACCAAGCCCAGAAGACCACAGTGGAAATTAGGACAGTGAACCCTGTACTTTATGCGTGTGTGGATTATTAATCATGAGAAGAAAGGAAATGCTGAACAGTGCCTTGGTATTGTCATGTTTAAGAAGCAGGAGTTCATCCCTCTTTGGCATACTAAGACAGAATAAAGGATAACACTTTCAGATTTTGACAAATGTCATAGGGCTTATTTCTTCCTCCAACTCATCTTTTGATGTAATCAAAATGGCCATGGACAGAGTAAGAAGAAAGGGCTTTTCTATCCCAGTAGAGAAATAGCCATGCAAAGTCAGCAGAACACTAATGCTTGAAATCAATCTCTAGTTTTACTATTTTTTGATTGCAAAGCGTATTACCATAAGAAACTAAACACACTTGAAAATTATGCCAATAGTAATTCTTGATTTCAGGCATTTTAATAGCATTATGTTTGATTCTGATTCCTAAATCTTAATGACAGTATTATATATCACAGTTTAGCTTCAAATACCAATGTTTGCACTGATCAATCTACCAGTTTGTAAAGCAAATAAACTTTATGTCAATGACTGATTAAAAGAGGCTTACTCCTTCAGTTAAATATGCAATTAGAGATAATTTACTGTGTTAAAGAGAGAAGTTAATTTCAGGATGCTTTGTGAACGAGATAATGTTTCCCAACTGAACACAGACCCTACATTTCCAATTTGCTTTATGATGTCTAATTGAAACCATTTATGATTGAGTTGGAAATATCTCAGTAACCATTTACTTTCTCTAAATATTCATAAGACAGTGTGGTTTTAAGATGCATTTCAAGCAAAGCCACAGTAGCAGCCTTTCTCTATTTAAATTGGATTTTTCAATCAATAAAATGAAATACAATTCTCCTTAAGTTTACTGGAAACAGTAATTTTAAACTTGTGGTCAGCTGTAATCGACAATAACAAACTCCTGCACTTGTCAAGCATGGGCAATGTTTGTTTCCACTTTTTTGGGTTTAGCTACAGGAATGTATTTGTTCCCTGTTGACTTAAAAGTAATTGTCTAATCAACCTAGTGATGGAATTTTACCGGCTGTTTGCAATAAAGAGACAGAGCTGGAGCACGAAGACAGGCTGAGCCTGTGCTTCCCATGCACTGCACAGCATATCCAGTGAATAGGCATTGCCAGGTTCCCTTTGCAAAGTTCTGGTCCTGGAGAGATTTAATAAAAATAATCACTCACAGGCTTTTCATTTCAATTAAATAAAGTCTAGTAGTCTAGAAAGGAAACAGTAGATGTAGCTGTCTCTGAAGTCCATCAACCCCACTTGATGGAGCTGATGTCATTTCCAGAAGCAACACAGCCTAAATGAACTAAAAAAAGCAGGAGAGACTATGGCTGAGGATTGTGAAGTCTGTCAGAACCTGTGTGACTCCTAACAGTGGCTGTTTATTTAGTTTTAAGCTCTCTCATTCCCCATAGACTTCTTCTTTACTCATTTAATACCTAAGATCAATGAGTGCTGACTCTCAGAGACACCCATTAGTAGGTTACTTTTTGCCTCTTGTGACTGTCACTCCTCTAATAGGAAAGGTAGTGGGATTTAATTTACCAACATGCTGCTCATTGTTGGGAGTGGGAACCCTAACACTGGGCTACAGCCTGCTACACAATTTCTCTTCATGCTACTGGATAAACATTCAAAAGAACTCCAAACTGTGCCCTAAATGAGTAGCCAAAAATGAATCAATTAATGCTCTGTAGCCTGACAGAGCCATCTACTTCAGCCTCTGATGTGCTCTTGCCCTTTTGGGGAGGTGACACTCCAGTCTGACCCAAGCACGGCCAAGGAAGAGAAGCATTGGAAGCAAGTGGAACTTAGGGCAGCCTTCCTATAAATCATTGTCAACCTTGCTGAAGTGCTGGCTCTGAGTTCTCTCCTTCTTGCCAAGAACACACCATTTAATCTTCAGTGCTGGGAGATATCAATGTAATAACTGCAGTCATTAACACTGAATTAATGCCTGTGTTTAATGCTAGTCCAAATAACATATGTGAGGTGTTCTACTGCCCAGAAAAAAAATGAATACCACTTGAAGAACTTGGATTGTATCACCTTTGCAAAATATACAGCTATTCTGCAATCCATGCACAGTACAGTCTCATTATTTGGTAAAACTGCAAAACCCATACCTTTACTATACAAAATATCAAATAGGAAACCAATAATTCCTGTGAATTCAACCATTTTTCCTAAAATCTAATAATTTATTTACCTGTTTTTCTATCCTGACTCAATACTAATGACTTCGATTGATGTCAAACAAGCAAAAAATATTTGGTATTGATGCCAGCACTGATACAGTGGTAGCTCATTGGCCAAGATGGTGAAATCATATTCATAATGTTTAAATCCTAGATAGTCTTTTTTTTTGAGTATCTGCTTCTAAATTTTGACTTATGTCTATAACCCCAAGCTAAGTAGAGAAAAATATTAATTTTAAATTATTAATTTAAAATGAGAAAGGGCATGCATTTGAAATCATACAAGAAGGAGAAAGGTATCACTGCAATTGAGCAAAGATAATAGGCCCCTCCACCTCTCATTCATGAGATTCAGTGATAAATTAATTGTATGTTATTTATGCTTACTTATTTATGCTTACTTATGCTCGTATGTGACTTACAATGCTTATGGAAATTACTGCTTTTAGTATAAAAGGGAATATTGATTCAGATAGCAAAGGGAAAACAGCACTGAAGGGAATGTCCAGCAACTTTACACCTTTAAGTTCAAGAGAGTGAGCCCCAAGCCTGAGAGGAGATTAAGGGGCAAAGTGTGAAATCTGGGGGGTGGATTTAAGAGCTATAAGACATGTCTTTGCTCAGAGTTAGAAATCTGCCCAATGCTGACATGACGATGGGCATACCTTCATGAGTGTAAACAAAAGCAGATTTGCAGCACGTGGCAATCACCACGCGTAGTAGGTAGCCGTAATCCCAAAAGGATTAAAAGGATTAGAAGGGTAAAACAGAAATGCTGGATGTTGTGCTTCCCTGAGTTAGGCTGGCATTGCCTGCCCCTCCTGGAGGCTGTGCCTGCCCTGTGAGATGGGGACAGGCCCTGCAACGCAAACGGCACTTTTGACCTTCCTCATCTCTCAAGTGGTGATGTGAGCACCTGGCACAGAAACTGCAGAAACACCTAAAAAGACACTGGAACAGGAAAAGGGCTTGAGGTGAAGATTACTTGTGACATCCTTGAGAAAACAACATAGCAATTCCTTGTAGCAGTTAATTATTTGTCTCTTAAGTCATGAGTTTGTGATTTCCTCCAGAAATCTAAGTACCAGACAGGAACAGCTCCATACATGACAGCACCTCTATAGCTGCTTGCTACAGTAATTCCCATTTAATTGCATTTTCAAAACACATCTTGTTTCTTCCCTTCAGTTAGTAGCCACTGAAAAAAAAAAGTTTATAAAAAAACTTGTGTGAAAATTTTCAAAAATTATGAGTGATTTTTATGAGGCTTTTTTTTTCCAGTGTTGTTTTAATATTTTTATATTCTTTGTAAATGGTACAGAACAAGAATGTAGATAAACTCAGGAACCCTATTGAAGGGTAGAAAAATCTCACTCTGTGATGTCTGAAAGGAAATCAATGAACTGTGAGGGTATCGGTCCATTGCTTCCAGAAAGAACCAATCTTGAGCAAAGGACTTTGAATAATGGAGAATTTGCTCCTTATGTACAAATGCATTTATTCTGATTAGTCAGTTTTATTAAAATATGTCTGATTTCTTACCTGCTCATTGATCTAAATTACAGAAGTATTTAAATTTGATCCTTTTGGAAAATGAGGTGGAAAAAAGGAACGAGAACCTCCTGAAAACTATTGAAATATTCAAACTACTGAAATGGTGGATTCTTTTGGGGGTAGGGGGGGGCGGTTTCTAGTTTTTGAGGTTTTTTTTCCTTCCTTTAGCACTTGCTAAATGTCCAGATTTTAACACTTTAAAGAAAGAAAGAGAGGTTCTTTCACAGGTAATGCACTTCATGTTTCTGAATGAAACTGAATGCATCTGATCTGACTCCTTCTATCCCTTTTGCCTGAGGTCCTAATTTTGGGACCTTAGGACCTTTACACAATGTTGATTAAATCATGTCCCAACAGGATTTTGAAAAACCTTATATATTTAATCCCACTATTTTCCTTTGGGAAATGTATGGTTCTAGTACTTGATTAAACCTATTGCTGAGCCATTCCACACTTTTCCAGGAATAGCTGGAGTATATAGATATTTAAGGAATATCCTGGATTTGTAAATCAGCAGTAATCTACTTTTTCTTTCCAAAATCATTTAGATAGCAAAGCAGTGGAAAATAGACTGTACTTACTGAACCAGGTCTAGGGTAAGGTACTTTTCTTTCATAGAGAGCCCAGTGGTATTCAGGTCCTTCTTTATGAGCATATGGTCCATTGAAAGCTGCTCGGACACTTGCCATGTGGTAAACACATATAGCATATCCTCTGAATATATTGCTACGAAGCAAAATTTAAAGACATCATTAAAGCAATATGTCACATTATGTACAGATAATAGTGGCATTGTTATGTAATTAAAAAACGAGTCACATTTCAACAGCATTCAGGGAAAAGACACTTATTCTTTCCTGTATGCTTTTCTTCTAAATACTGCATCCAATGTTCTTCAAAAGTCTTTAATTTATTTGTATTCATAACAGTTCTCCAAGGAAGCTCTCTGTTGTGATGCCAAAATTTGATGATAGTGTACACAAACTCTAAATTGCTTGTTTACAAACACATAAAGCAAAACAGAGTGAACTCAGGTCCTGTATGTTTTTGATTAGTGACTTAAACACTTTAAGATTTTAACATTTTTCCTACTGCTTTTTGCTTGGAAAGATGGGAACCAACCAATGCTAACTAAAATAAACAGTCCTAAAATGATTCTTTTTTGTATTGAGCAGGAATGTCGGTTGGTATTATCAGTTAGATCAGATCACTTTATGTGGAACAATCCAGATAAAAGTTTTTATTTTTTTATTTGTTTTATTTTGTTCCAGAAGAATATTTTTTAGTTTTTTGGGTGGTTTTTTTTTTTTTTTTTGTTGTTGCCTTTTTTTTTTTTTTAAGAAGCATGAGTGCTCTCTACAAAGAAATTATTTCTGAAGAGATCCAGAAAATCTCAATTTGGTGCCCAACTTTCTCTATTGGCATCAAGGGCCATGAGGAAATGCCAGGTGTTTGCAACCCTAGAGGGTTGTTTTTGTTACTGAAAAAAAAAAAAATCAGGAGAAAGTGGCAAAAGCATAGGTGCTCTTTTCTACCAGTTACATCCCAAACTAACAGTCAGATTTCCAAGCTGAGAGTACTGAGTGCTTGCACCTGAGCTGGGCTGCAGTGGAAAAGGAAAAGGAGGCCACCAGTAACATTGCAGCTGCTGCTTTAGGCTTCACTAAGAACTTCATAGGAATTTAAGCTGCTATCCACTTAACCTTGAATTACAGTGGAGCTCTTAAAGGGAGACAGGTGGCTCTGGGATGCTGCTCTTATAAGCATGCAGATGTGCATTGACTTCGACATAGGAAATTGTCAAGCTGAGAAACACTTAATTAATTTGTGATCCAGATATACTGAATCACAGAATGAGACTGCAAGCCCCAGAGTGTTATAGAGAAGTTTTTACATTAACAAGGAAACCTGCTGTGAGTAGAACTGAGATAAAACTGCTTACTATATAGTTGCTAAGGGATATGCATCATCCAGTTTCTAGCTCATTAATAGACTGTTCAAACACTCCTATATGGCTTTTATTATTTCTTCTAGTTGTTTACCTTGTGGTGTTGAAGAGGCCAAATATCACTGGATTTTTGTTATCACGAGTTTGCAGCAAAAACACATCCTCTGTAAAATTTAAATGCAATGTTATTGTTAAAAACCTGCTTTTCTCACCCACCAAAAGAAAATTTATTGATTCTTGAAAGCATAATCATATTTTACTCATTTATTTCATTTAATTTTATGCAGATTTTAATCTTTTAAAAACAATGCAGTACATAAAGGAGTAATTGGTGATAGTGAACTCCACATGTGTAGAATTTCATATACATTGGAAACAACACTAACCACCATTCCCTGATAATGAATCCAAGTGCAATATTTGACAGGAAGATGTGTTATGATGAAGGTATATGCTTTTTTCCATTATTTCTAGTTGTTTGCTGTCTAGGATATTTACCTAATTCATCAAAATGTGTATCAATTCCATTTTTCCCAGGCACAGAGCAAACTAGTCTGGTTTTGAGGAAAGTAGTCCATTTATTGACGAGCACTCGCTGGCCTCCCATGTCATTCTGTGCAGAGAGAAACAAATGCCAGTGGTAATATGAATGAGTAAGCCTAGAAGCACAAACATGTCTGATGAATTAGCTGCTCATTATATTTTCTAATGTCAAAAGCATCCATTTGAAACCACATTTCCATTACTAGACTTATTTCTCTGGAGTCAGTTTTCAAGTAGGATTGCACTGATCAAGTCCAGGTCTCATTAAGATCTGTGGTTTTATAAGAATTTTTTAATTCTGCACCACATCTCTGGATAGTTTTAGCTATACAGCTGTTGCAAAGCTTTTTTTAATTGCTCATTTTTGCAAACTAGATATACTGAGTACATTACTGAAGTTTAGCTTTGCTTTAAGAGCACCTTTCAATGTATCTGGAAACTGAAGCCCTGAATATATCTATAGACCTGCTATTTACATGGTTTTCTAACAATTTCACCAACTTTAAATAACACCTGCCTTGCTACGGCTGCCTCACCTTTTTCTTGCTCTTGCAACTGTTGGGACTTTCAAGAAAAGGGAACATTTAGCACTACTTGCTTTAGGATGCATCCTCAATCTGTGGTCTTAAATTCAAGACCTGTGTAACTGGTCATCGAAGGCTCTGCAACAGGCTTGATAAACTCCTCATGCAAACAGAGATCTGTTTTCCTTAGTAAAATAGAAATATGCAGAGTACATGCCTCTGTGTTACAAAACCTGTTACTTCTCAGATGAAAATGTAAAATCTGAGGGAAAAAGCCAGTTCTTGAATCACCAGCTCAGTATTTTTTGTATTCACTAAATCAAATCTGAATTATGACACACAGCTGTGAAGTTAATGGCCAGATAAGTTTTGGAGAAGTGGAAGAGAAAGGTCAGTGGGATTCTGGTTTAACCCATAGCTAGAGATAAGACTTCATGGTGGATATATTGCAGAGTAGGGGGAACTATTAAAATAATCTATCCAGGCATATATTCAGAACAGAAGCCAAAGTATTCCAGCTTGGATCTTGATGCAGGTTGGAATCCAGAAATCCAAGTGGCTTTGTGAACATTAATGTTTGAGGCTGCAATTTGGTACTTTGCATACATCAGATGTTTTTAAGTTATATAGGAGTATCTAAGAAAGTTTAAGGGGCGTTATGCTCGTGAGCATACATGACAAATTCCACTTACTGAGGTGATAGAAAATAACTTGTATCTTGCTCTTTGCTCAATAGTTTTAGGAATCCTCTGAACTATCCCCTAAACTGCATTCCCTACAGTTAGGAGGGGGGAATACAAACTTTTTTTTAAATCAAAATCAGGTGTAAAGAAATAACTTTCTCCTTCCTTCCTTTAATCAAGCTGTTGTAGTCCCAGCAGAAAAATGGGAGAGCTCCTCTCATCAGCCTTACAATAGCTGGTTATTAGAAGAGGAAAGCACCCAAAATTCCTCAGTGTTTAGAGAGCACCAACATGGGCAGCTGGGAGATCGTATGTTAACAGTGCTCCTCTCCAGCAGCTGTCCAAGACCTTAGTGCTGTGTGTGGGGCCAGGGAGCCAAAAAGGGATGAGATCAACACACCAGGAGGAGGCCTGAGTGGGAAATGGAGTATTGAACGGAGCAGTTCAGGGAAGCAAAATCTTTCCTCGTGATCTTTCTGCTCCTGGTAAAACTTAAGTCTGTTTGTGGTAATGATTTGCTAGACAATTCGTCCTTTGTTCTAGTTTCTTATCTGCACAATCAGAGACAGGCTCTTACCGCACATACACGTCCCACTCTGGTATATATGGCATGAGTGCTTGTCTCAGCTTCCAAAGCTTTCTCAGTAAAGAAGAAATACACTTTGTTATCATCGTGGTCTTCATTGTCAGGAATCATGTATGAGCCAACAAATTTTGGTTCTTTAAAAAAAAAAATAAAAAGGAGTTGATTCCAGTAATTAAAATACTGCCTTACTTTTTCAAGCCTTATAGCCAGCCTACAGCAACTCAAAAATAAAACTAGAGGTAAGATCTCTGTCAGTCAGAGAGCAATAGGGTGATAGTAAATAGTAAAATAGTTACTAGCAAATAGTAAAAAAGGAGAGGGTTTAGTAGAATAGATAGATGATTAAGATGTAGATTATTTATTAACCTATTCTACATCTATCAGATGTAGATCTAATAGATGTAGAATACATTAATGCTGAAGTATATTTATACCTTCAATTGAGAAATTAATATCCCTTTGTATTTTTGCCAAAGACAGTTTTCCAGTCCCATTCTCTGTGTTTTACACACTTTAATTTGAACCAGGCTAAAACCAGGCTCATATTTGCACAGCAATCTGTGACCCCATGCAAACCAGAAATGGTCCAGCCATCTGGAGCAGCCCTGGTTCCAGCTCCCTCTGCCCCCAGACCTTTGAGCAGGCGCTCGTTGTCAGGCTCGGTGCGGAGATGCGCCACGCGGTTCACGGAGCGGAACACAGCCGCGTCTCTCCCCCAGTAGTCGCTGTAGAGACCAGTAAAAAGCTCACCACCTGCAGGCCAGACATTCAAATAAAAACCTAAAATGAAACAGTTTGGTAATAATCTACAAATTAATTTCAGTTCATGTTGTCGGAACCACATTATAAACATGGTATGCGCTAATTATTAGGCTGAGAGGTTTTCCAATCAACCTACTGGAGCTGTTCCACTTCACCTGGAATAATTACAGTTTGGGAATAACTTGCTGGCTGAGGGCATTCTGTGTTCAGTGAACACAAAAAAAGGCACTATTTTTCTCTGGTCCAGCAATAACTTGTTTTCCTAGCATTGAAATATTTACCAGCGCAAGGACAGAACCAGACTTCATCCATCCTCCACAACTGGTGATTAATAGTTCTTGAAAAATTTATGAAGGCAGAAACTGGGTCTCATTTTCAAAAGAATTAGATGTTATTCACAAACTAAGAAGTCATCAGAAAATTTAGAAATAATACACTGAATGGAAGATACTGTTGAAAAATAAATATGTATATAGGTACAATTTAATATGTTCAAAAATCAAGCCTGCCTCCAACCCCTTTTAAATTGTGATATTGGATATATTTTACTTTGGGAAAATGCCATCCATACTTCAACCTTTCAGTATTGCATGGAAAATATTACCCTTAACTGACTAAGCATAAACAATAACTTATTTAATATCCTTGTGGACTTGGATCACAATTTTTTTATCCCCAATTTAAGAAGCAGAGAGCTTCAGCAAGCAGTTGTCACTAGGTGGCAACCTTATACTACAAAATAACGCAAAAGGAATTAAACTGCACAAGGAGAGGAAAATAAATGATTTCCAGTTGAAGGCTAATCTGAGTGGAGGCTTCAGTGACACAGCTTCCTGCACCCTAATCCAAATAAACATGACTGATACATCCAAATAACGTTTGCTGGCACTTACAAAAGATTATAGCAGAAAGCAAGAATTTTGTTCGCAGGTCTCCCGCCAAGTGCGAATTTTGTTTCTCTTAAGAGAGACACATGAATTGAATGGTGGTATAATTGTGAATGATCATTCTGAAAAGTTAATATTTTGGCAGCTGGGTCTGATTCCAACACCTCTGCTGAGCCAGAGCTGAGCACAGTTTTGCCTTAGGCTTCATCACATACAGAATGGTTATTGCCCCGGAAAATACATGGTTGAGATGTACTGTAAAATACTGGCAAGTGAAGCAAAAAGTATAAATTATAGCATCTGTAGAAATGAAGGTTGCCCAAAACTAATAGAGAACTTTATTTTTGAACTTTATTCTACTAAACTGTAGAATTTGTCAGTGTCTTTATAATTTTATTTGTTATAAAAATCCCTAATTAATTAGTTACATTAGTCATATATCCCCTTTTGGGAATTCCATTGGAAAAATATATCAGACTGGTTGGTATTCTTTTTAGTTTAGGTGGTGTGTAATGAAAAACAGGACATTTTATTTTTCAGAACTATAATGTATCTTGGAAAATGCAACAATGTGGAGTAAATGATCCATCACATATTGCCAATGATCAGGATTGACATCTGTGAATCCAGATGTTCCCAAGTTAAATATGAAGTCTATTCCTTCTGTTTGACATAGGTACAAAATGTTGTTATAAATAAATAACTTGCTGGTATGGCATTCTAGTGTATACTGAAGAAATTATGACTGATTGAATCTGTGAGATCCTGAGGGGAGAAAATGGAAGTCCCAGTCCTGGAGAGATATTGTTCCATATTTTACAGATACAGAAATTCAATCTGACTTTTACCTTGAGCTGTTACAAAACTAAATATAAGTATCATGTGTGAGCAGATAGGTCACTTCACCTATGAACAACAATGGGACAGTACTGACAAATGTGACTATCAAATATCTCAGCACAAAAACATTCTGCATAATGTTGAATAATAATAATTCCAAGATATTTTGCACTTTTGACACTAAGAGGGTCTTATCTTGTCCTTTTCAATACTCTTTTGTATAAAATGTAAGTTACAAATTTTGAGCACTGCTAGGTTTTTACAGGTGCTAACCAATTCCAGATTTACAGATAACCTAAGATTGAGGCTTGAAGAATTCTGGAAGGATTTCTACTTTTTTCTCCTCCCTTGAAAAACTACTATCACATATGAATTCAATCCTTTCTTGGTTGCAGGGTTTCATATTGCTGCACATCACACTGATTAACCTCCACCTTCCCCTAAAAATCAGCTGAGTAACTTCAGAGAACTTCACTACTCCTCCCCTCTCCCAATCTAACCTCAGATTCACATTAAAATGCTACAATATAAGTTTTGTAAATCAGGTTAACAGGCTGGTTAATCGTGTTCTAAAAAGAATAAAAAGTTTCTCCTTTCCTTATTTAAGCAAACAGAAAACTCCCATGGACCTCAAAGACCACTTTTAGCTCAAGTGATACACATATACTTTTTAGCTAGCATTTTTTTCATCTTTCAGCTAGCATCTTTTCAAGCTAACAAATATATCGAAATTTAATGGTGACCATTTTAAAATACCTTCATTTTGCCTTTTATTCAAGGCAAATTATTAAAAAATTAAAATGCAATCTTTTTCTTCTAAATCCTTCAAAATTCCTAGATGACAACCCTAAAGCAAAACAGATTGAACCATTTAAATTAAATTACTCATAGAAAAGATTTCTACTATAGAAAAGATTTCTATAAATTGGCTGCTACCACCTTAAAGGTGGTATGGTTTTTGTACCTGCATGAAATTGGAAGGTATAAATGCAAATATAAGCTATTATTCATCAGTGTAAAATACTATTCATTTGTGTAAAATGGAAAATTTATTTTATGAATAAAGCATTAGAATGTGTAGATGTAATGAGTAGAACACAAACTGCACCTTTCATGCATTTCTTTGACTGTCAATCAGTTATTACTCACGTGATGAATAAAATCAGAAGACTAATTCACATTTTAGAAAAATGATACTTTTGGCACTATGAAAACAGAAAATTTTAAAAATCCCTGTTGTTTAACTGGTAAACCAGTACCTCTATATATTTGTATTTTCTGTCTTTCACTCAAGTATTTTGTCTTTTGTTTTGAGAAAAATATGTATTTTGGTCTGGACTAGAAGAAATGACACAAATACCTAACTTTTAAAACTGTAAAAGAAGAAAATACTTTTGGAATGGATTCCCTGGATATAAACCTATTCAGATGTACTTTAGGATTTTCACCACTTTCTTCTGATATATTGCAGGTAAGAATATGTGGACATAAACTAATTTCTCAGCTAATGTGGTCTAAGTTAATCAGTGTGCAAGATCTGGTATCAAAAATAGATTTGGCTATTGAAAACAGATGGAGGAGATCATTAGGAATAAAAGTCCAAAAGTTTTATATACCATTGAGCTAAACATAAACATTTTATTCAGCCTGTCTGCCATCCAATTTCCATTCTGTTTCCTGATGCTGGCAATAAATTAATTGTTCATGTATTGAGGAATTCATCACAAGCTACTTCACTAGTGGGTAAGATAACCTACAATAATGCTTACAACAACACAGAAATTTCATTTTAAAGCCAAGTCACAAACTGTTTTCTTGGAGTGGGTATTTTAACTCTTGTGTTGAAATACATACAGAGATGGGGAAAAGGGATTATCTTTCTTCCTAAATTAATCCAGCTAAATCTGGTCCTAAATGGTTATGGGGCAAATGATCTTTCAAGATCATAATTTTAAAAGCTTTTAAAACTTTATGAGATGCATGTAAAGTTCTCTTTTTAGCCTAATCCTCACTGTTAGTCAATGGCCATGCTGGTGTAGGCGCTGTGTTAATGTGAGGGGCAGAGGTGGGAGCAGGTTTTGAACACTTTCCTTAGGAGGAAGGAGGTGCTGGGGTGGGCTTTGCTGACAGGTTGGTATAAAACCTTTCCATGGATGTGCACATTGGCTGAACCTGCATCAGAGAGTGCAGACAGCTCTGGGCTGCAGCCTCCAGGACCATGCTGACTTCATACCTGGAGCAGATTCCACTCTCTAAGAAAACTGAAGTGCATGAAGAAGAATTAAACCTCCAAGCACAGGAAGAAAGACTGGAAGAACAGTCCTGGGAGGTGCATGGTGCAGTCTGCATCTCCTACCATTGGTAACGTTCATCATGAGCCGACCTCAGTGCCTGTCTGAATGAAGGAGCACCTCTTCCCTCTCACTGCATTTGGCATTAGAAGTCTTTTCCTTCTCAAATGTCAGTTAAAAGATTATTATTCACTGTGTTTGCATCTAGGTCTTCCAAACTTTTCAACTGGCTACCTGCAGAGACAAAGGACATACATCCTGGAGTCTAAGGTGCAGCATTTAATTCTGTGTACTGCGTGTCTCTGGGTAGTAGAAGTTGGTAGAATAAAATAGAATAAATGGAAATTCAAACTTCCTTAAAATATTTTTCCTAAGTGTTGGAAGTGTTCAACCCCAATAGTTAAAATATGAAACAAATAATATAATAAAGTCTTGGAAGAATTTTCTTATGCTTTTAAAATATCATTGCATGATAACTTGAAATTGTAGAATTTCCTAATGGATAGCTAGAAAAACAGCCTCTAAATAATTTCTTAGTTTTGATGAAGAGGTGAAAGTTAGTCTGGTTTTTGTGAGTATCAGTGATCTGACAAAAATATTATTTCCTCCAGTTAATCATGCTATATTACAGAATTTTTAGCTTTGTCAGATATCTTTGCCAAAGGACCCCCAAGACTCTAATCAGATTTTACCAGGGAAGAGTAAAGGAATTATTTTCTCCTTCAGATAAAAATACGAGGATCCATAGGACCTCCCATAATTCAGGCAAACTCCTAAAGCCCAGTGGGACAATCTGGCTTCCATTTAAGCAAATAAAATTCAGATTGATCTCACAGTAGGAACATGATCAGGTTAATTTATTTACTTAGTTCTATCTCAGGAAAGGTTGAGAAGGACTTCAAGATTAGACCATGAGGTTTCAGGGAATTACAGCAATTCCATGAGTCTTTGTTCCCAGGCTAAGCTGAGACTGAAATCTGTCAAAAACTGTAGAAACAATTTAGAAATAAGGGTGGGATAAAAGCATGACAATCTGTGCTTCGTGGATTTTGAAGGGTCAGGCAAAATACAATATGATTTTCTGATTCTCCTATGACCCAATAACTCTTAAGAATTAGAGGTCTAATTTACTTTTTTCTAATGAAATTAAAGGATATTTTGATGAATTCCTGCAGTGTAAAAGATTTGTCATTACTGCTGAAGATTCTTCTTTTAATTAATTTGTTGATGTAAAGGAACAAATAAACCTAGCATGTAAAAATACAACTGTCACTCATTACCAATATTTCATCACCACCATGGATGAGAAATACCACTGTAATTAATCATCAGAGAATTTAATACCCTGATTTTAAGATGCACAGACAAATGTAAATATGAAAAAGGCCCTAAAGTCCTCTTTTTTATCCCTGAAAAATAGAATAGTTACTTAGTCTTTAGCTTTTTTTTTCTAGCTCTTTATTTTAATCTATATGCCTTTTGAATGCTCAGTTTCTGTTCATGTTTTCTAAACCCAGAAATGGTTGTGCTGCTCCCTAACTCCATCTAGCATTTACCATTTACCTGCTGTTCCAGGCTATTTTTAGTCACTGTACAGTCAGTCAGTAGTGCCAAGACTGTCTTTGCTTCATCTCACAAAATGTTTTAAGAAAACATTTCTTGAGGAAAGCCCATATGGTTTGCTATATCACAGCTCCAAAGATCCCAGTCCTACAGTGCTACCCTTCCCAGCAAGGCCCAGAGGAGCACTATCTCAGCACAGCTTCCTGGCAAGGCAGGACTTTGATTGAATTCTATTTTTATATATTTTGAGCATAAGATCAACTCTTCTAACACAGAATCACCAGTTTGTGATAGTTTTGTTAGAAGACAGCATTGAAATGAAAAAAAAAAAAGAAAATTTTAAAATTTTTAATTTATATAATCAATAAAGCTCGATATAAAAACAGTTAAATTCACATTTTTGCAGGGTGCTTGTTGCTCAGATTAATCTCAGTACATGAAAACAAAAGCGGTGTAAATGACTAAGCCAGTCATGCTCCTTTGCTTTTAAGGAAAGCAGGAAATGATTATTTCCATAATTACACAACAATCAATTACCTCCAGGATGGCACATGTCATTCAACATTTCCCTTCAGTGAGCCGCCCCTGCTGTGGGTAATGCTGCCTGGAATGCAATATTAACGTGGGCAGCACCACGAGGATTGAGTCTGACATGTGGAGGATTGCAATGAAGGCTGACAACACTTTCTGTGCTGGAGAAGGAGACCCAGAGTGACAGACTGACAGGACTGTGAGGCTCGTGACATAAAGATCATTACCAATTAAGATGGAGGTGAAGGAAGAGCTGGGGTCAAAAGGGCACCTGCCTCGTCCTCTCTCAAATTTGTGCGATTCCAGTTGAAACAGATGATCCTTAAATTAAAAACAAAACAAAAAAAAAAAAGACAGAGAACACCGTAAACCCTACAGGCAAAGAAACACAGTCCTTAGTGACAAGCTTTAACTTGGTTATACCTTTGTAGAGGATTGACTTCATTAGGGAGAAAACACGATTATGGTTGCTCACTGATGTACTGGTAAAAATTCTCTGGGTTTCTACAAATCACCTTTGTTGTGCACTGCCCAAAAAGAATCAGAAAGATATGCACTAAAATTGCACTTTTTTAATTTCTGTGGGAGTAGGGAGGAAAGATACCTCTATCTTTTCTCCGAATTATCTAAACATTAAATAGATATCTCTCCATGGAATGTGTTTTCCCCCTTTAAACAATTTTTTTTTCCCAGTAGTTGTTAAATATATCAGACAGTGTTATCTTCTCTTCATAGCTTGGAGATGTTTATATATCTTCTTCACAGAAGTATGTTTAGGAATGAATCCCCAGTTATGGTTTTCAGAGCAGATGTGATTTCTTCAGTGGATTTAACAGAATATCGGTATAAAAAAATATTGGCAACTTGGTTTAAGTTGTCTGTATAAGGCTGTAAAGACTGAGAAATCATTTACAATTTAAATTTTTATTTGCAATGGTACTTTTGTCTCAGCTTTCACAGAAAAGCCCATTAATGTCTGATTAAAATATCAAGTGAGAGCACAATATTTTTAATTTAGATATTAACAGAAAAGCACGCCAAAAACAGAGAAAGGGAAAATAAAAGGGCAAATAGATAGAAAGCTATGAAAGCTAGAAAAATATCTGCCACACAGCCATCAAATGTGTGACAAGCAAATATTTTGATAATTTAGTAGTTCCAGTTCTGTGTAAAGTTTTGCTCAAAAGTCCGCTGAAATGCAGATTATATCAATATATTGGATAAATGTAACCTACCTGTTCATTAAACTAAATCTCAGGTTCATGTTCCTAATATATGAGGCAAATATTTTGTGAGGCATAAAGTTACATGCAACAGGAAACCAAATCCCCGAGAATTTTGAGAAATATTTGCCTCAGTCTCTCCCATACAGAACACATTATCAAAAACTTCCAAGGGACTTTTTAGTCATAAAAATCAAGTTTTATTAGACTGGACTTTTTACATTTTTATTACACTAACTCAGAATTTGCACAGAAAAAAAATCTTGATCATCTAAAACATAAAAAATTCTCAAGCAAGTGCAATTGCCCCAGAAACTAAATTAATATTCTCTTCAGGTGACTTCATGACAGTTATGCTCTTCTGCATAAAAATCCCACGCTAAAAAGACAAGGACCAAAGAAGCAGAGGGTGGAAAAATGAGAGATAATAATACTAGTAATAAAATAATACTTTAAAAGGACAGAAAGAAAAAAGATATTAGGAAAATGAAAAGTTGTAGAGCTCTTAGTTGCCTCTAATTGACAAATAATTGAATCTTTATGTGCATTTTATTTAAAAGAGTCAATCCTAAATTTATCATAAGCGCCTTGACTTCAAAGCATTATTCACATCTTAATCCCCAGAACACACAAGCTGATGTACCTGTCCTCCATTCTCAACTGTCTAAATCATACATGTCATTTTGCTGCAACTTCTGGTCAAAGAGAAATATTCCTAGTAGTTAGAGAGCTTCTATAAAAATGGGATACAACTCAGAATGCAGTTCTGCAAAAAGAGGACTTTTGTTTAATGTGTACTTGCAGTGAAAAAGTAAAATGAAATGAAATGAAATGAAATAAAATAAAATAAAATGGAATAAGGAAAAAGCCATACAAATTTTAGGAAATGGACCTAAAACTCATGAGGTAACCAAGCATTTTTAATCTCACCTCTCCAGAAGTTTCTTTTTTGGCCTAGCCCTGGTTGTTAAAGCTGATGTAGCAGAAAATAACTGTCTTGGGTAGAGACTTATGGTGTAGGAATATTGTTTTATGCTGTATCAGCAACAATTTCACATCAGTAGTAACTATTCCCCCTCTGCTGTGGGTAAATGTCAAACAATGAAGAAATATTTCCCTGTGTGTGGAAATCTCAGTCCCATTCCATACTTTTCAAACATCACATACCATGTATTTTTCAAAACTAAATACTGTAACATTTTGAGTCAACAATGGATAAAAAAAGAGTGAGGTGAACTCAGGAAGGAAAAGAAAAACTTTCTGAAATAATGAAAAAGTACTTGGGAGTCATAATGGCATAAAAATTGCTGTAAAGGAAATATTTCTAAAAACCATCTGAAGTTAGGTCTTCTCTAGTTGGGTATTCAATATAAAGTTACTCATGAAAGAGTTTCTCCTCCAGGACCTCAACTAAACTATTTGTCAGTTAATTGGTTAAATAAAGATTTAGAAGCAAGTGGAGAGACAAATCAAGAGTTAAAAATTGATAGATTATTCTGCTCTTCCTGGTCTATAGTTTGTGGCTCTCATTCTGTCCTGCACAGGGAATAGAAACTGAAAGCTGTCCTGCTCTTGGAGGAGACATGATCCCACCAGGTCATCATAAAACACACTTCATATTTTGGTCTTCCCCTGACGAAATGCCACTGGTCCTCACAGCAGGGAGATGTGGCCAGCAGGGGATGTGGCCATCTCCTGGATGATGTAGAAGAGTTTTCATCACTGCATACAAAATTGTACCAGCACAATGAAAAAGCTGCTAATGTAGTTAATAATTTCTCTGAGAACCAGCATTAAATCAATGGTAAAGACAAACCTATCTCTTTTAACATTTATAACATGAATGGGTTTAGAACATCTAACTATGTGACTGTGGAATGAAAACGCTAAACAATATGCATAGCATCTATTAATTGTCTGGAATTTATGAATTAGGATTGTAGCCTAAATATATAATGTGTGAATGTGTGTTAACACTATGAATATAATGTAAACACTGGGGGTAGAAAAAAAAATTGGATTTCAGTGCAATTTGGAGGAATTTTTAAGAGGAGGTCACTAGTTTTGATATAAAGCAGGATGTGCAGCTCATAAATGCTCGCAGACACATGTAACTGTCTGAAAAGTTGCTGAAAATGTAAGCAATGACTCCTCCAAGAGAGATTTTCCACCTTCAGATTTTAGGACAGCATGCCAAATATTCCATGGTTGCAATAAGTTATTCCTGTCACTGGAGCAAGTAACTGAAGTTCAGGTGTAAGATGTGTCAGCTTCCATGGGATGCCAGTTTAAATGAAATAACCATTGCACATTAATAATCAGCTTTGAAGGCTAATTCCATAATTCTAACCCTCCTTGCAGCTTTTGACATTGAAATCCCTTGAGAAACATCAGAGTAAAACTGACAGTTTCCTCACAGATTATACAGCCCATCAATTCAACATCACAAGTTATTTTATGGGCATTTTTCAGTGGTTGGGGTAAAAACCATGCAAAAGCACATATGGAGGGCTGGGAGTGGAATTTCATGTTTCTACATGTAGCTTGGGAAAAGAAAGGGGCTTCTGGGTTTGATTTATGATACCAGTGACTCAGGAAATATAATATACTTTCAACTATTATTAAAATAATAATGTTCTTTTAAAGAAATAGAAGATATTTTTAAAGCATCCAACATTTTGCCACTAACTTGATATGAATTGATAATTTCAGGCAGTGAAGGCTAGAATAATGTGGGCTATACACAATGGTGAAAGAAAAGGTCAAGCAGAGGCATTAAAATTTAAAGACTGAATTTAACTTTTGTTGCAGAAAATTGCTTTCACTAATGCCAAGTGCTGCTTTGCTCTGGGTCAAGACAACACTTATGCATGTGATTAATTTAAAACATATGCTTACTTCCATTGCTGTTCAGCAAAGTACCTAAGCCTATTCTGAACATTAATACAATAGCTGTATCTTTTCCCTAAACTGGGGACTTCAAGATACAGAGGTTTTAGTTGTGTTTTCCTAGGATATTATTTTTATGAGAGAAAAATAATTTGATTTTCTGCCAGAATTTGTGGTGTTTTGGTTATTTCACTTTAAATTTTATTATTTTCCACACAACAAAAAAAAGTGAAACATATCGTATAGGCATTTTTTAAAGGAGATTGAAACCTTTTCATAATCTTTAATTACACCCTTAACTGTGTATGCATTTGTTGCAACAGTCATACTGACATGCTCTGCTCTCAAGGAGGCCTGTGCATTTTTGTGGTTGGTAGAGTTTTTTTTGGTTTGGGTTTTTTTTTTTTTTCTAGTGTGTGGTATATTTTGATTTGTGTTTTGCTTTTTTTTCCCTAACAATTCCATATTGTTTACCTTGCCAGGTATTAAATCATATTTAGAGTACAGTGGGGAAAGTCTGTGAAGATTTTTTAAAGTATATTTTTAGACACAGGCTATACAACTTAGTACTGCTCTAAAGCACTGGAAAATATTCTTTCTCAGCTTTAATGATCTCATAGTTCTTCAGCTTAGAGTAAAAATGACATTGCATACAAGAGCTCTTTGTTGCTATCCATTTCTAGGGGTCATGTAATTTATACTTTTTTGAAGATAACTAGAAAAAGGAGGTTGAAATGGAAGGCATAAAAATAGACAAAATAGAGATTCTCTGCTTTTGCAAAGCTATGAGAAATGTTCTTTTAAAACTGTTAATAAAGCCACATGGTGCCAGTGTCATACATGTTGCACTCTTTTTTATAATCAAGTAATTCGTAAGCCATCAAAAATGGGAGTGTACATTGCACTTCAGTTTTTGTCATGATCAAAAAATTTCTAAGCATTCACTTAGTATTCAATCACTCACATGAGAAAAAAAATCCAGTTACACCAATGAAATGCTTTACAAACCTCACCTTGATTTCCATTCTCTTTCACACTATAATGGTTTCAATATCAATTCACAGATAAATTTACTTTTTTTGCAAATATTCTTTTGTTTTGTATATTCTCAAAATAGTATTTTTCACATATTTTCTCTTTCTTTTATACTTATCCTTACATTTTTATTTCAACATAGACAGACACACTGATTACACTGTGCAGAGGCTTCTTTTAGGAAGGTTGAACCTTGACTTCCCCACTTAAAAAAATAAGCTGAAAGATCACAGAACATGTCTGTAAATCAGCAGAAAATACAATTTAGATATAAGTTTCCAAAGTGAACATTCAACTCTACGAGCTGCCTTAATCTGTACACTTGCCTCATCAAGAAGGCAAGTGGTAAAAGAGATTTACAGGAAAATAGGCTGTCCTTGTATAACAGCAGAAAATAACTTACTGGGTCAGAAAAAGGTGTCTCATATAATTTAGCCCTTTGTATTTAAGCAGACTAAATTCTGTTGTTAAGAAAAATGTGCATTAGCATTATCTGATAAATATAGTCCAAAAGATTAGCTAGGTGTCTAGTTCCTACAAAGCCAACTAATTCATTGAAAAATTAAAAAACTAAACCCAGTGGAATATAATTGAGTCTGTATAAAGGAACCTGTGCTCCGAAAACTTACAATAATACTAATAAGTTCCTATTGCAACACACTGCCCTATTTAAGTCACCATAAAACAGGCACACAGGTATATGGGTGATCAAGACAAGGATGCTCCAACAGGGAAAGAGCTTTTCATGTAATACCTTCTTGAACTAATCCAAACATTAATTTTCAAAAGGATCTAAGCACTGGAAAAAAATCTCTTCTTGTTGTCAGAGGATTACTAACTTTTAAAATTATACCTTCAGCATTCGCTCAACTTTATTTTCCAAGCCAAATGGGGATACAATATTAGGAATAGAGTCCTCAAACACTGTCTGCAATAGTCAGGTCTCTGCTATTTGACATAATTAAGATTATTTGGGAGGTATTATTTCTTCTGAGGATCTGTTTTCAATCCTCTTTACTATCCACTGACATACTGAAAAGATCAATCGCCCTATGGGATGAGAGTGCATAAAATATTATAGACATTAAATCCTCCCTAAAAATTCAGATGCATTTTTCAGGTCTGTGCATTTTATTCCACAGTCAAATGATTAAGACATATTGGGCTCCAATCTGAAAATGTGTTTCAAATCTGGAGCTATGTCAGACTGCTGTCTGAGTTTGCAAAAGGATTAGCAATTTGTGACTTGTGTCAAAATATCTGGCCTAAAGTGACAGAAATAATATATTTTCCTGACTTAATGAATGTGAAAAAAATCTGGCAAAAGAAAAAAAGATCCCACCACAGCACACATAGAAATCAGAGGTATTTATCCTTAGCAGTTCGCAGTGTTTCAGCAGAAGTGATTGCACTGATCAGAATTTTAGCAGGGACACCTTTGTGTGACCTTGAACTGGTCACATAAACTCATTAGGGGTCTTATGGCAAGGAATGGAGCCATTAGAAATGCTGATTACATTGCACTAATGTGATAGTTAATATGTATGAAAGGGTCTCTAGAATTAAAATGTATGAGTAGCTGTATATGGTGATATAGTCTTATAACCAAGTGAAAGAGAAGGTAAAGACAGTCCACAAATGCTGACAAAAGTGAATTGATTTCTGTGGGGAAGTGCAGAGTGCTCTTTACACAGAACCCCACTAACCAAGGCTTTTTCTCTTCCATGGCTCTGACAGACTAAACCTGTGCTGAGATTGTGAGGGTCATATCAGAGCAAATACCAAATAAACCCCTCTCTAATGACCTAATGTAATGATTGCTATCATAACAACTGGGCACGAAGGTCGTGAAGAAATAAAAAAGGAAGGATGCAGCTCTAAGGTTTGAGCTTCTATCTAGGCTTTGGTGGTGAAAGGAGGAAGAAATGTGTTGGACATGAAAATTACAGCTACATTAAACTGGGAATGGGGTTCAGAAGGACTCACATACCCTGTTCCATCTGTCTCCATGGAGCGGAGCCTTAGGCAGCCAACAGCCCTTTCGCAGAGCTTCAGCTGGACTAAAGGGCCATTCTATAAAAAAGGGCAGAGGAGTGGATCCACTGACTCCCAATGACACAGATGAACTGCTAGCAACATTTATTTTTACTTTCTATATAGATATCAATCCAATAAGAAAAAATATCACTTATATATCATAGGAGGATTATACAATATTAAGAGTTCATCTCATAATGTAAAAATATTACTGATTTTTTTTTCCTTGTTTTAATTATGATAACACCTTATTGATTAGTAAGTCTATTCTTTAAGCAATGATATAGACTTCACCAGGTGTTGTCACTTAGAAAAATACTTTATCACACAAATAACTGTGGCAGAATCTAAAAATCATTATAATGAGAGCTGGAACATTTTAGTTACCCCCATCAAATTACCACACAGGTGGAAGATTTCTTTCTCTGTGGGATAACACTATTATTCCTCTGTATGGATTCATTCTCCCTGGACCATCTGTGTTTAATCTTGCAAAGGGGCAGGGGTAATATGATGGAAAATCCATTTCATATGGCTGATCAATTCACATACTCTACCAATCTCCCAAATTGAACTTACACTTCACGTATGGCCATATTTAGCCAATATTCAAAAGTAATGAATGTTATTCACCTCATTTATGGATGGAGAGCACTTTCAAAAAACTTGTTGTCTGTTATAAATGTAAGAATGATAAGAGCAACTGTGCTGTTACAGAATACCTGACTTTCTCCAGAGGATTTCACTAAGTATGTAGGTATTTGATAAACAATGTGCATTGCAAAATTGTTAAGAAATACCAACAGTCGACATATATTAAGGCACAGTTCTTATGAGGTATCATTGATGAATCCTTTTACTGAACGTTTCCCTAAGTTTTATTATTGCTAGAAAGATTATTTTTTAATTTAGCAGTGATTTAAACAATCACATGATTTCTTTCCTAGTAAAGTTCACAAAAGTACTGAGGAGGCCAAAACAAGAAAGAGAAAAGGTTAATGAGAGCTCAGGTTATGGAATGCTTGGAATACTGAGTTAAAGGTCAGAAGCTTGCTAAGTAGATTTTAACACAACCATATCTAAAGTGTTGCATCTTGGAATAGGGAACAGAGTTTGTATCTGAAGCACATCAGAGCTCCCTAGAAGGTGGAAGTTCAGATCCTTCTTCAGGCTGCTTTCATGCATTAGACTCAGGTGCCTCATTTAGGATCTTGGCCATCCCAATGCCTTATTAAATCTGACACTGAGAGGCAACACCAGCAATCTTTTCATTTACCTTGATATACAAGACTGATAATTAAGTGCCCCAGAAAAGTGTGTAACCTGGGATAACTCTGTGCTCAAGTGAAGAACACTGGGTCAAGTGCAAACTGCTAAAAAGAGATTTCTCATTGAGATACCGTGCCAAGAACTCAGCACTTGAGTCCGTGAATGAGGAATCTCAAACAGAGGTGGGGCAGCGACCTTGCCTGCACACACACCATGGAATAGCATGTGTGATTCTAGTGTCTGCACTTCCAGAAGATGTGAAAATACTGCAGAGAGTTCACAGGAAGGACACAAATAAGACTGAGGAGTCCTGGTGATAGGAGGTTTAAGGAGCTATATTTATTCAGCTTATCAAAAAAAGTGAAGAGGTGGCTTGATCTTTGTGCATAGGTACTTACATGAGGAAAACGTGGAAAAGATAGTGGGAGATTTTAACTTTGCTATCAAAGGAATATCAAGGTTAAATGACAGGAAGCTGAAGTTAGACAAAAAATTGACCTTAAATAAGTGGCTATTTCCTAACACTAAAAGTAATTAAATATTAGAACAGCTAATATTGAGGTCAGAGAAATAGTGGTGTTATGCCTTTCCCCCTTTTGCAGCACAGCACCTCTGTTGTTTGCTGTGAGCATATATGTTGTCTTCACCATTATTTTCTGAGTTAGATACCATTTTACCCTCTCTTGAAATGTATGCATATTCAACTTCCAGAACATGAAATGCTTTAACCTAAAAAGTGTGGGGTGTATCGATGTTTTGGTGCAATTTGGCAGTCTCTGGTGTGAGCATGCAGACCAGAAGATATAAATGAACCCCTCTGGTAAAAGATTTTATGACATGTGTCACCCACTTGGATGAACTTCATATCTGTTTAGTGGATGGTGCTCCAAATGCTGACTTTTCACCCATGCAGAACACTGTGTCTCTGAGCAAATATTTTCAGGGCAAGAATTTGTCACACATTCTATCTGATGAAGAGATGACCAACACCCACTTCTATTTGGTCAGTGAAACCAAACCAGATGTTCCTCCCCCTTAATCCTCTGAAAACAGTGTGGAGATGAGGTACTAGGAGCAAGCATGGAGAGGGATCAACTTGGCAGGTCATTGCTTGTTTTGATTATGAAAATACGTCAGAAACAACTTTATTATTGTAAAATAATAGATAGAAATATGTCTACAATTTTGCTTCTCAACAAAGCTGGAAGAATAATGACATTATCATGTGCTGGTCAAGAGCAGAAGATTTATGTCATGTCAAAGATAAACTGAGATCTGGCATATTCTGTCATGACTTGTATGTGAATTCACTCTAGTTTGTTAAAGCAAGAGCTGAGGAGCTCATGCTGCCTGTGTTTGGTTGGTGTAGAGGGGTAAACAGAAATCTTATTGCACAATTGAACCTTGTCTTGGTTTTTCATTGAATCACAGAGCGTATAGAAAAAGAAGTGTCTTTCCCCACACTCAACAAAATATTAAAGGCAACATAGATTAAAAAAAAGGTTCCAACTTGACCAAACTGTCTTCCAAGAAAAAAAAATACAGCTGCTGCTTACTAAAAGCAAGTTGTCTCTAACAGGACTAAATACTCAGATCTGGTCTTCCCTGATAAGCAGGATCTCAGTTGGCAAATTGAGGAGCAAATAACATAATAAGGAATATATTAGATTAGGAACACCTAGAGGAGAATCCAAAAACCACCAGTGCATTTTGTGGAAAGGGTGGCTCAATCCATCAGCCTTTCAAAGTGAAGAAATACAGCTGGAGGCAGTTTACTGAGTTAAATGAGGCACTGAAATGGCACCCTGCCAGCTTCATGTACATATTAAAAATTTACAGTGTGTTATGGAGGAAAAATTCTTCATGCATAGTTCTTTCTCATAAATTTAATTCCCTCAACAGGTTTTGTCATGCAGAGATGCCTTCCTCTTCAGGAATCAGCTCTATCTTGTCCCCATGTAGCTTGCAAAAACTTGGGGTATTGTTTCTGCACAGTTTTCTTTTGGAATTTCTACTAATTTTGCAGGTCCTATAGAGGCAGAGTAATTTTTTAGCTGTACTTGGTGAAACTCCCACGTGGACTTGTTAAAGGTGTTTTGTGAGTTAGTGAATAAGGCAGAATGGATCACTGGAAAGCCTCCAGGACACCCCTACACCTGCTGCTCTACTGAACAGATAACTCATAAAGATAAATCATTACCTGACTGAAGATAGGTCCTTTGATTTATCTAAGGTTCATTAAAACTCACCCAGGCTATTTCCAGCTATGCAGAACAGTGCCAGAGGACTCTTTTACCAGCAGCTAGATGTGGAGAGACATAGACTGAGACAGAAAGCACTTCCTTGTCACCTGCCAAAACTGAGAAATTTATACAAATGCAAAAGGAAGACACTAAATGCAGGTGCTTCCCCTTTCCTCTGCCCCACCTGGTTTGCTGGCATCAAAGTCAACAAGAGAAACAAATGTCAATTTGGTGAGAATCCAAGCAAAATAAGATTTTTTTCTGAACATTTCTTCATCCTCTATATCTTGTTTGAAGACATATCAGACTTTATCTCACAGAGTATATGGGAAGGATGCATGTGCATTTCCAGATGAAAAGGCTGGGGTTTTTCAGGGTCTTTGACTGTTGCTTTCTTCAGGAAAAATAATCTTTATTTTAATGGATGAAATAAAAAAAAAACAAAAAACACAAAAACCTGGAAGAACCCAATCTTTTCTGACCTGCACTGATTTTTGACATTGGAAGCATTTCATGAAGCCAGAGACAATGAATTCATTTACTGCCTGGCTATGTTTTCTTGGACAAGACTTTATAACATGTTATGTTGCAAACACCAGTAGTTGTTCTGTCTGCAAAGTCAGCACTACTACTTTTCCTAATTTGTAACTTTTTTCTAAATGGCAGAAAAACATTGGGTATTTTGCTGAAATGTTTAAATTTGGAAAAGCAACATTGATCAAAGTAATTAGAAATAGAGAAAAAGATAAAAAGCTGCAGTCAGTGACTATACTTATATATTTTTAGACATATAGCAACTGAAACAGCTTTATGAAACTCAGCAGCCTGGAATTCCACAGTGAAATCAATTACGCTGATATTGGGATAGAGTGCAGTAAACCTTTTTATATTTAATCTTTCAAATGGATATATAGTGTATAATAGAACTTATAAGTAATTTGATTTAGAAAAATACATTTGGTTGTACTCTGGTGGTACAACATAAGTTTGATGTAGAATTAAATAAACCAACATTTATTTCCTGTTGGTTTCTATGATCAACATATTAAGACAAAATGCACGGCATAATGAAATTTCTAGAACCACAGAAAGCACAAAAGAAGCTGTAATGCATCATAGCACAATGTGCATGTGAAAGATTTCAAAGCACATTTCATGCACTACATTGTAAGATTAATACCTTCTACAGAGACTGGCTGAGGAATGGACATTATTGCTGTGTTTTTCAAGAACATTACAAATTCTGTTTTAAGGCAGTTCCATAGTATAATGACCTGCCAATGAAGCAATCAAATTCTGCCTATTTTTAGAAATCTCCTTTTGGCTTCATGATTTCTTGACAAGAGCTCAGTGTTCTGCAAGACACAGCTCAAACCTGGTTTTGATATGAAAAGATGAATTTGTGGTTGTACAAGTATTTAGGATTTTTTACAGGAGGCAGAATGCTCCTTTTCACAAACTGTACTGCGCCTCACAAACCCATGCTAAATCAGGATGCCATTCAGTGTGCTTGTGATCATGGCTTTGGGAAATCTCCACTGTTCAAAGGAAAACCAGCAATGCCTCATTTTCTTACCAAAGGGCTATTCAGAAATGGATGACTATGTAAACTTTTGTTGGAAGCCAACTACAAAGTAAATGTAGTCCTGCAAAAGTCCCTGCAACATGGGATTAGTGATCACCAAGACCCAGAGCCTTAACTGGATGTTAGGTTCCAACAGGTTGGCCTGCTCAGTAAATGGGAAGAGGCAATGTTGCAGAAGATACAGTGCTGCTGTTCTGTCACGTGCCTAAATGCCTCTCTAAATTCATCTCTAGGTTACATTTATATATCATTAATAACTTAGGAACCCTGCAGTTTTTATTGAGACAGTGCCATACTCCCCACTCCATCAGCTCAGGGAGCACGATTGAAACTTCTAGTTAAGGTCCTTGACTACAGAGCAAATATTTTTCTATGCTGATACTGCTGGTTAATAATTCCACATGAAAGTCTGCATCTACCTTCATATGCTGCATTAGTTATATCTGGATACACAGAAGTTTGCCATAAAGGGCTCCCTCCCTTCCTTCATCCCACACCTTACACCTCAACATGTCTGAGAAGTGACATTGCTAAAATATATACGAGCCTCAAACATAAATTGTGCTACTCAGGCATGAGGAGGTGTAAAGAGGTATACAGTCATACTTTAAATACTGTTTCATTTGCTACTGTCCTTTCCAGGACAGTCAGACAGTGAGAAAATGGCAAGAGAGATGAGTGGAAGAAATAGAGGACAGTAATCAGATGTTTTGGGAAGAGGATACTCTGACCAAATAGTTCAGCAGAGACTGAGCTGCATCTTTCTGCAGAAGGATCTTGTCCTTTCACTTCCTACAGTTGCACCATGTCCTTATCACTCAAAAAAAGCAGGATTAAAGCAGGATTACAATTTGCCCATTCAACCACATACCATGTGCTATTTTTAACCTACCATATAAATGGCATCTGTCTTTTCTAATCCTGATGGTCAGCTTTTCAGATAACAGGAAAAAGTATAGCTACTTGTTAGTGTAGAAAATATATTTCCTGTCTACACAACGAAAACAAAAAGAAAAAAAAAGGAAATTTTCCCATGATTTCAGTGTGGGTAAAATTTTAGAACCTCAGTGTGACAAGGGAGAATAATAAACAAAAATAAGGGAAGGAAGGATAAGATAAGGGGATGATCATGGGTCACCCAGTCTTATATATATCTTGTTTCTCTTTTTTTTTTTTTTTTTTTTGGGTAGGCTTCTATTTTTATTAGTCTGTTGTTTACCCTTTCTAAAATAGTGTTCCTACACATGCAGCCACTGCTTCCTTACAAACTTTACTGGGAAGCCTGACAGGAGGTTTGTGAGAGGAGCAAAGAACACACACATCCTCCTTATTTAAACATTGCTTATTATCGAGGTCCTTCCTTAACATTAGAAGACAGTGTGTTTCTGCAATTCATAAAACTCTGAATCTAAGTGCTGTGCTGGAGTCCTAATTTCTGAGATTCTTCTCATTTTGACAGCAGTTGGAGGTGCACAGCATGGATTGGATCCTTGGAGATTGATTCTGCTGATGTTTTCATTTGTTTTGTCAAAAGGATGCATTATCGCTCAGAAAAGATTAACCAAAAACATTTGCCTGAAGTAAATCCCTTGATTTCTATGAGTACACTTCAAAAAAATTTAGATATGAAATTAATATTTATTTAAACCAAGAGTTCCTGGCCATAAGGGAAAGCAAGAACTCCCTTGGATGGTGCTGTAGCTCCATGACAAGGGCTCAGCTCCACCAGGAGACATCACGTGAACCAACCAAACAAAACCATTGACCAGCAACCCTTCCTGACACCTCCACTTAAAAGCAGTCTTATCTTTGGGTTATGGATCATCTCCATCTATTAAATCCCACCTCACAAAGTGCATTTCCCTGGTTCACTTGCCAAAGCTGTCATCACACGTGCCTTCAGCAGCCTAGATCTGATGCCCAAGGAGTTTTACATGCTAATTTAAAATGAGAGGTTGGTACTTCTTCCACTGAGTCTTTAAACCTGTTTAAAATAGCTGAGACAGAAAGGATCCCAGTGCGTGAGATGTCCAGGCAATTTCTATTTTTGCATAAGAAATATATTCAAAATATTGATGATATGTTCTTCTTTGATCTCTGCAGTACTGTGACTCAGCTGTAAGGATCATTGAGGAGCTTACATGCACTTGCTGAACAAGACCAGTATGAAGAAGAAGAATTTACCAAAGATTGATTAAAAAAGTCAATCTCCCATCAAACTAACACATAGTTTGATATATGCTGTATTTTTTAAAAATAAACAAAAAAAAAACAACAACAAAAAAGTAAACCCCAACAGATTTAGCTATAACTCCCTCAAAAATTTAATATTTTTTCTTAAGAATTACTTTATCAGCTTATCTAGTGAAAAACACACCAAAAAACCTAAGATGAAAAAGTCTCTGGATTCTTTGCATAATTCTCCAGTATATACTTTCAAATATTAGTGAGTTCCTCTGATCATAAACTAAATTATAGTCCAGCATTACATTTCATCAGGGAAAATATCTATCAGATGAGAAAGGTGAACAACTGAACTTAAATATTTATTTTAAACCACAGAGGCTTTGCTGGAATCTAGACTGAAAGAATCAGTACTATAAACCAAATTTCTTACCTCTGAAGGATGTCCAGCTCTTATAAACGTACAGTGTGGATCAAAAGCTCCTGTTCCACAAGCCAGAAGATGGGTCCTGTTGTATCGGTGAAGGACACGGATGTAATTGGCACATTCATCCTAATTTATGTAAAAAATAAACACAGGGAAATATTATCTTTTAAATAATTTTTTTAGTACCATATGTGCCCATAGGTGATGTTCTAATATTGAATCTTTCTATTCTATTTCATTTCATATTACTAACTCTGCTCCATAAGTTTCATGGGTGGATATTTTTACATTAAAAAAGCAAGTTTAGAGCACTGATTGATCATGTTCTTATTGAAGATGCTTAACCAGTTAGGAGTTACTAAATTATAAAAACTTTGTGCTTCTTTAGTCATGGAGATATCTGCAAATCTGAATAGATCTTTACTATGTACTATTGGATACATAAGACACAAACATAAGATTCAGAGCATCAGATGTGAATGGTCAGCAAACAGCTTCTCTCTAGAGTTAAATACTTTATCACTATACAAATATAATTTTTAATTGCACCATTAATTTATTGTATTATTAATTGTTAATCAATATTTTTATATTGTATAGACACATACTTTGTTTGTTTCCACTGTTTAAACCCCTTTGAAAAAGAAATAGTCATTTCCCCCAGGGCAATACTTTGGGACTCATTAGTGTATTTGCAGCTTCATAAATATTACAATTAAAACATTTTCAAACATTCCTTTGAGATGTGGGGTCATTATTCCTGTGCTAATAAGAAATGGAGACAGTGAGATAAAAATATCCCTTGATTTTGGGACTCTTGGGATTCCTGGGATTTGGTTTTAGAATTTTTTTTTGGTGTTTTGCAATGGTTTCTATTAGTGGAGCAAAATTACTGTTCATTTCAATTCATTGCTCAGCATTTCTGCAACTTAGAACCCTGAGCTTTAAGAGTCACATCAAGTTTAAGACATTTAAAATGGAATTAATCCCAGCTAACTTTATCCTGGCATTTAGACATGTAATTTATGGAATTCTCTCTGGGTTTTTCAATAGCCAGTGAAGTAGGCCAGATATGTCCAAAAGGCAATCCTGAAATGAAAATACAAAACAGAGTGAGGGAATTTCCTTTTTTGAAAATTTCCAGTGTTTCACTGATAACTATTCTCATTTTTGGACTGCTGTATTTGTGTGAGAACAATTCTGGATCTTATTAACAACTGCAAGAACTTAATATCAAAAAGGAAGGGTCTTCAGGGAAATCATGGGCAGAATTCAACACTTGCAAATCCACATTAGGTTCAAAACTAAGAAACCATCTTTCTTCTTTCTTCAAATCCCTGAAATCATTACGTGTAAGCCTTCCATTTGCTCCAGCAAATAAAAAAGGAAAGAAATCTCTCCCTCTACTTCATTCTCCTTAATTGTTCATCCTCAGGATATATCATGCTAATTCATAGAAGTAGGTACCATACACAAGACATAACCTGTTGTCTAATAAATATTATGCATATACAGAGTGCAAACCAACCTTTTAATATCTTACTTTTGGAATGTCTTGATTTGTAACCAATTTGTTCCTTTTCTTTTTTTTTTGGGAAATAGAAAACTAAGTCAGATGAACTGAGAGAAGAATGGGGTTAAACGAGCAGCATTTGTATGGATCAGCACTCAAAGACAGAAGTGTCCACTTTTTATGTTCATTTCCCAAATGTTTGCTGACTTGTGGTAGCAAAATGCTATTTCATAGGTGTTTTATGATGCCATGAAGTTTTTGAATAGATGCTTTACTGGGTGCTGACGCTGTTCCTGATTCTCCCTCTCCTCCTTCCTGACTTATTCCCTTTGTTTGCTCTCAGTGGTGGTCGGTTCTTTACTCCATGGTTTCCTTTTTTATCCATATACACTTTCAACTCTTGATCTTTATACCAAAATCATTTTAGGGATTTAATTTTTTTTTAAATGGGAAAAATCTGCACTTTTTTTTTTTTTTTTTTTCTCTTATGTGCCTTTGAAGGAATGCCTGAAAAAAAATCTGCAAAAAAACCCCTAGGATGTGGAAATACCAAACATAGAAAACATATTCAAAATGGCCAGACTTGGTAGTTTATAAACAGATGACAAAAGGTGCTGTTCTGGGAAGTGTCAGGCAAAAAAGCATTGCTGATAACCCTACTAATAATGTACTTTACACAGAGCAGGGAAGAGATGCATCATCCAAGGGAACATTGAAATAAGACTTCTTTATACTATATCAATTAATTAAATACTAGGGTTGTCTTTATGATGCTCCACAGATAAATTAATAGATCTGTGGAACTTTACTAATCTGAAACTTCTCAGTGTGGAGGAGTGAGGCATCTCCACAGAATATGATTTATATCTGAATGATTTCCAATTCTGATAAAGTAATTCAGAGTAATTGAAAACTCTCACACTGCAGGCTAGCAGGTGTGATTCCTGGCACACTGGATGACAGCTGAAGGATTTTTTTTTCTTTGCCTTCACTCAAATCAGGAAAGCATGGCCTTATTTTAAGAGTATGCACGTGCTGTTAAGAAAAGCCTTTTTAAATTGTCCTATTAAGTCTGTTACAAGCTCTGGAAATGTTTATGACTGCAGTACTTGCCTTTTTACTGCTACAACAAGAACAGATAACTTTTTAAGGTTATATAAGCTTGTAAAAGTTATATTTTAGAGAAAAAAAAGTTCTATTTTAGAGAAAGAGGCAGCACAGTACATGTGAAGTGTTTCAGTGCTGAGAAGCTTATTACAATATTATCAGTTCTACTTAATAATTAGCCTTGGATAACAGATCTTTTGCAAAGGAAAATAAAAAATAGAAACAGCATGGAAATAAGCAAAAAAGTTTGAAATACAGAATTTTTTTCCTAGACTTTGTAGTGTGAAAAATAGCATTAAAAATTAAAATTGACAAAGGGTTGAATTTAAGACATTATGTTATTAAGTCAATATTGGTTTATGGCTACAAAAAATAAGGGTGAAAAGAAAAATAGTAGGACAGCTTTTTTATTCTAATTTAGATTACTTTCAGGTTGAGTAATTTATCTTACTGAATGCTGAGCATGCTGATGAAATTAATAAGGTTTCTTGATATTAATTAGTGTAACTCCTTCACATAGTCCATACATAATGGTCTTGTGTGAGGATCAAAATATTGTTTGGTATTACAATATTACAAAATTTTAAAATTTTAATGTATTTTTCTTAAAGGGTCTACTTCTACAATCTTGTGATTATTTAAAAGTTCTGGGTTTTTTCTGTAAAAGCAGTAGTTATTCCAAAGCTTCATGTTGCAGAGAAATGTGGGAAACACATGAAGCTCTTTAAATTATCACACTCATAGAATGCAAATCTGAGGAATTATAACAACAAACTGGATTGCAAAAAGGTTTTGAGTTTTAAGGAAACATAAGTCTGAGGGAGCTATCTTTGTTTTGAAACAACAGTACCTATTTCTGCATTTTTTAACAAAACAGATATTGTCAGTGTATCAGAAAATATGTAGTGGTGGAAGAAGCATGGTAGAGCTTTAACTCATAAAAGTCAATGCTTAGAGGTAGTATCAAATAAAAGCCAAATAATTTAGGTTTGGGATTCATTTAATATGACAATAAAGTTCAGCCATTGAAGAAAACCACCATTTTCAACCAAAGGCACCTGAAATTATCAAGGATATAAAAGTAACCTGAAAAAGTAGAATGAACTCGTAAGTTCAAAAAGGATCAGTTCTAGACCAGGTGATTGTTGGAGTATTACTATTATTATTATTATTATTATTACTACTACTACTACTACTACTACTACTACTACTACTACTACTTCTACTACTACTTTTATTTCTGGATCCAGTGCCTTAATGTGGACAGTTCTCAAGCTTTTACTTCAGAAGAAATATTTATAGCTTCCTAATTTACTGGGATTTTATGGTGGTTATCGTTGAGGCTGCTGTTTGCTGTGTTTCTGGGCAAACCTTGTATGTGCCTTTCCATGTCCTACATTCCTGTCACTGTTGCTGTGAAACTATCATAGTTTTCACATCCCTTGGTTCAGTGTGAGCTCTCGCAGCTGTGGGATTTATTAGGTGCCCTCTCTGTGTGTTTATGAGGTGCAGATAATGAGCTTGGTGCACTGCAAAATTAAAGAGAGCTCCCCTCCAGAAGAACTTTCATCCTGTGGTGCCAGTGATGCCAGCTGCTGTGTGTCAGTGAGCTTTCAAGTCTTTTCCCAGGAAATGATTACAGTGAGGGCATTGAATCACAAGAACAGAACAGGTCTGAGGTTCATTAAAACAGTATTTTTATTAATAGAACAAGAAACCTATAGGCAAATATAAATTACAGTGTATTTTATAATTATTACTAACTGCTTTTTTGAATGTATTCTAGTGAACATGAATTTTAAATATAAACTGGAATGTAAAAATAGAGAAGATAATCTGTGTGTATGAAAAGAAAAGAACATAGTAATGGAAAAGGAAAATTATTAAGGTACCTTCTTTGATAGCATCAGAATAAGAATTAGAAGAAAGTTCAGGCAATGAAAAGTGTTCATTGCCTGTTTACGAATTGGTTTGAAGAGCAATTAAACTAATAATTTAATGTGTTCACAGTAGTTACATGTTTTTAACCTGCAACACTTCACTTTATATCTGTGCTTTAATCTCTCTTAAGTTAGGGATGCCTGAATTCTTGTTTTGGACCAGCCACAGGTATAATTAAAGTATATTTAATCTGTAATAAGTGATACTTACAGCATCTCTTCCTTTAATTATGCATTCTTCTGCCTGCAGAGGTGTACTAGGCCAATGGATCTGAGGAAAAAAAAGAAATTAACTGTCAGTCTGATCATGGAAATCCAGCTTTTCCATTATTTCTCATGTGAAATATTCTCAGATCAGAAGTACAGAATCATAGAATAGCCCAGGTTGGAAGGTGCCTAAAAGATCATCTGGTCCAGCTTTTGGTGGGAATGAGAGCCCAACTGAGATTATCTATCACTGTGTCCTAGACATCTTTAAATGATGACAGAAACTCCACCACGTCCCTGGCTCCTTGAGAAGGGAGAGCCTCTTTCCTCTCTGAGATGCCTCTTAAAGTATTTAAGCACTGGAATACTGTGATGAGTTCCCCCTGAGCCTTGCTTCCCCTGAGGGAAAGGACCTTCAGTCTCTCTTTGTGGGAACACAAATGTCTTGATTAGGGCAGCGCAGCAAATTTATTAGCAGCCAACAGAATTTAAAGGAAGTTAATGTATGGAACATTTTGTACAAATTCAGTAGAAAAATCTATGCTAAACTGTCAGTGAGTTTCAACATAGTTATTAATCTTGAACTACTGATTTCCTGCTTGAAGTGACGCTTAGGAAAGAAAATGGCTTACAGTGAATTTAATAAGGGTCAGCAATTAACCTTATGGGAATAGGATTGGCTCTTCACAGTCAGTTACCAGAAGTGAAGCCAAATTACACAAGTGAGTTTTTCTTCAGCTATCTACTGTAAAACATTTAGGTTTAATCCCAGATGCATGATTTGTTTGGATGAAAACAACATTAAACAATGATTGATCACACTGGAATGATTACTTAATTTCTTACAACATTTAAAAGTGAAAACAAAAACATGTTCACATCAGTGATATCAGGCTTGGCTGAAACCAAGTAAATATCCAAAAACTGATGTCATCATTAAGACATTTTTGTCATTAATCCAATCACAATTTTTTTTTTCTGTCTGGAAAACATTTTTAAATTAAATTCTTCTGCTAAGCTTTTTTCTTCCCCCCCTTTTTTTTTTTTTTTTGGTAATTGAACTGTCTTAAGTTTTCTTGAGATAATTCTAATCTGAGAAAATGATAGATTATTAGAAAACTTAATAGCAGACAAGTGGGGATAAATTATTTATCCTAGATTCCTGGGGCTTGAAAGTAAAAGACCCACTTCCCCTAATATCTTCCTTAATGAGATGGATGTGGAAATCAAAGAAATACTAAATAAATTTGCATTATACTAAAATGGGAAGAGCTGTTGACTCTCAGGGCCAAGGCACTGCAGAGACCAGGACAAATCAGAGGGCTGGGCAATCACCAAATATACCAAGTTTAACAAGGGCATTGTGCACCTGGGACAGTGCAACCCCAGCGCTGTGCATGGATCAGGGCTGAGAGACAAGAGCAGCAGCAGAAAGGGACCTGGGGTCCTGGTCAGTGGCAAACTGAGTCAGTCAGCAGTGCCCTGGCAGAGTTTAGGTCTCACACCATCTAAATCCAAGTTGATCAGAACATCTGTTTTCAGTCAGATGGTCTTGTAGTCATCTATGAGAGATGAAAAATTACTCTCATCTAGTCTCTACATTGCTGCTGTATAGTCTGGAAAGCTATCTAAACTCTGCTGAACTCCCATGAAGGCACTCATCCAGTCATCCTGATCAGACCATTCCTGGTTCACTCATTGCAAAACTCAGGGTCCACAGTCATTTATTTTAGTCACTGGTCAGGAATTGCATGAAGCTTGGGTCAAGCCTGTCCTTAACCCAAAAAACCTAGAAGTTATGAGATCTCTAAGATCTCTTGAGGCTAAAAGTATAAAAACACAGCTCTCACTTCCCAAAGACAAGTTGTAACTAGCAGGCTAAAATGAGAGCTTTTGCCCACACCAGGTGTAGGTGGCTGTTAGGAACAGAGAAACCACAGAGGGAATAAAACACTTGACTCTGTAACCTGATATTAAATACACTGTGTGTAGGTGATTATTTTTGCATTTGGAGACTTAGTTCCAGTGCTGCTGAAAATACTTTGATGTACATTTTCCACTTAAGATCTACCAAATTAAATAAATATACAGAATTAAGAGAAAAAAGCCAAAGAGGTAACCTAATGCTCCTGCTTTGTCTGGAATGTCAAAAAGCAGCTGCAGTGGAGCTACATAAATTTGGTCCTTGACACAGAAAAAAGAATAAGCCATGGAGTTGGAGAATGGTTTGGGTTGGAAGGGACCCTTAAAGACCAACTAGTATAACCACCTAATATAGTCAGGGATCTCTTTCACTGTTGCTCAAGGCCCCAGCCAGCCTGACCTTGAACAGTTCCTGGGATGGAGCATTCACAACTTCTGTGTGGCAAATTGTTCCAGGGTCTCATCATGTTCATAATGAAGAAGTTCTTCCTAGTATCTAATCTAAATCTACAGTCTTTTATTTGAAAACCTCTGTCTCTTGTCCTGTCACTACAGTCCTTGAGAAAATTCTCTGTCTTTCCTGTAAGGCCCCTTTACAAATTGAAACTCCAGCATGAGTTTTCCCTAGAGCTTTCTCTTCTTCAGCTGAACCCCAATTCCCTCAGCCTGTCTTTATAGGAGAGATGTTCCAGCTCTCTGACCATTTTTGTGGCCCTCACAAAATTACTGACTTCTAAGGCAAGTCCATGTTCATAGCCTGAAGTGGGCCTGAATGATAACTCTAGTAATAGATATATGTCTCCTGGAGAAGTTTTTCTATCCAGAAATTATTTTTAAAACTCATAACTCTTGCAAGGCTCTTGAGTTTAACATAAATAAGTATTAAGATTTTAATCTCTTCAAGAGTATTTTAGAATCAAGACTAAAAAATCTCTGCATGTCAGATTTTGCTATCATATCAAATTTAAAATTAGCATAACATAGGATGAGTTTGCACTGCATGAAAATCCAGATATTAATCAGCTGCAATAATAGTCTTTAACCTGCCATGTATTACTTTTCTTGATGTTTATGTTTAAGAGGTGTGACAATTACCAGCCTTATTTTTCAATTGGCTTTCTGCTGGGATTGAAATCATTTGGCGAGCTATCAATAATTATTTTGGGAAATCTGCCTGGGTATGTAGACTGTACTAGCATCACACTGGCATACATCCCACTAGCTGCAGTCTTGACATAACTATTTGTTTTAACATAATTTTTCAAAATTTTTCACAATTTTAGATTACTGTGAATTAAATTTTAAATTTGCTTGCTGAGTGATGTTTTCTCCTATTGTACCACAGTATTCTCATCCTTGACCTTGATGATGTAATTTTAACTCTTTAAAGGGTAAAACACTGTAGGGAAAAGATATTTTAAAATATATTCATCATGGGAAAATAATTGAGTTGTAAGTAAGTACAGATATGGGCGAAACTTTAATTAGAGCTGGAATGCTAATTAGTGTCTGAAAACATCCTCTCCATTCAGCCAGTAGCCTTAAAAAACACGATGGTATCTATACTGAAAAGTAATTTAAAGAAATTATATGAGCTTTATAGCACTTCAGGCCTAAACAGACCACTGTGTGTTCTAGTCTGAACTCTAATGTGCGACAGGGCAATTAAGCAATTCAACCAGCCTGTCCCCAGTTTAAGTCAATAAATAGAGCTTAATTAACAGCTAACTTGTGCTTGGCTAAAACATAATTTCTTTTAAAATATCTGCTGATGACTTAATATTGTATATATTTATTAAAAAATAACCTCTTGGAAGGTTATTCCAACGGATAATGTGCACTAAATTGTGTGCCTCTTATTTCAGTTTACATTAGTGCACATTCCTACATGGTATTTAAAAAAGACTCAAGCAAGCCCTGCTCTTGCAGACTGGTGTTCAGCCATCTCTGGAGTGAAGAAGAGCTTCACTAGAGGCAAGATATATGATGAGGTCTCTATAGTTTAATATAGCAGAGATATAAAACCGAGTCTGGAGCCATCTCACACTAGGTGAGAAACAGCACAATTTAAATCTGCCTTCACAAGCCCACTTACAGAAGTGGGAAGGTTTCTGTTCAGACTCAGATCTTCCTAAGGCTCTTGAAGTAGAAACTATCTGTAAGGAATTTGTGGGCAAATAGGAAGAGCAGTTTATTTTCACTCCAGCATGAGATCAAAGGAGGAACAAAGATTCCCCTTTAGGAGCTGTTTGACCAGTGGTGATGAGCTACTGGCACTGGCTCACGTTTGCTGTTAACAGAGATCCTCTCTGGCACCCATTACAATAAACTGCAATGTTTTTAAAAACAAATTTGGCACTAGACACCAAAGAAAGTTCTCCATCTTTTAGATCACTACAGGCTTGAAGGCTTTGGTCCAAATCTCAAATATGAGTAAGGATTTATTCCAAAAGATGGTGTCAAAGGGAATGAGCTCTTAGGGAAAACAAAGGTTAAGTGAAATGTGCCTACAAAGCTTTGTCTTTACCCAAGTTTTTGAGTTCTTATATGGCTCTAATTCTCTGGAACCACTGATACTCACATTTCATATTCTCCCTCATTCTTAGTGTAAGGGCACTCTTCACACAGAAACAAGACATCTAAGTAATGTTCAAAACCATAAAGCATTATGTGTTACATACTCTAAGCAAGAATATAATACACTCTGTATATATTAAATGAGAGATACAAAGAGCAAAGTAGGCAAAATAAACATTATTAGACAAATAGGGAAGTGAGGGTCTTTCCTTTTCCCAGGTGACATGGAAGGTTTTTGCTACAGTTGAGAGCTCAACCAAAATGTCTGGATTCCCTCACCAATGCAAGAATGACAGCAGTAGTATTTTTTCCTGATGGCCTTTTTCCCCAGTTTTTTTTTTTTTTACGATTTTTTTTAGTGGATATGAAAAATTGGTGAGGATAAAATGTATTTAAAATAATTTGGTAGACATTTATATAAACAGCCATTAGATTACATGAAAAAGCTATAATCTATCCTACAAAGTGTTGCAGTGTCTTTGAAAGCTGAAGAGAATCGAACCTGAAGAAAACATGTAGTCTATTAAACACAGATTTATAGGAGGCATACCTCACATGCATCACAAGTTAAGTTTTTTGGAAATGCTGGATTACTTTGGCAGTAAACAGGTCTCAGTGCAAAAGCATTTTATGTCCACTCAGCATTTAGTGGTTTTTCTTTGGGATAACTTCTAATATGCTGGCTAGAACTGAATTCTTTGGTCATTTTACAGCAAAAGGCATAAATCTCTGGTTGGGAATAGATTTCAGTTTAGTTTTTAGACAGCATATTCATATTCTAAATTGTTGAGAAAGGGATAAATATGATTTAAAATACATAAACTGTTTTCTGGGTCACAGAAGATGAAGATCAATACAAATCTTCCCAAAACTTCATGAAGACTTTCTTTTGCAGATAGTGAGTCATCCTGGTTATCAGAGAGAGAATGAAATCCAGGAACTTGCCTGCACTCATACACTTTCAGTGTATTGCAACTTCCAGTTTAGATTAATTAAGCTAAACTCTTCAGTCTGAAAGAAAAGGTCAAAAACTAACCTAGACACAGTTAAACATCAATTAATTAAGAACTTTGGCAATAATTAATCAACCACTCTCTCAACTCCAGGAATGTATCTCCAATGTATCTCAGCAATTAAGGATTCCTATAACAGAAATGTCTCATTCCACATTTTTGCTAATAAAGTTGTAAGACTATCATACTTTCCTTAACTATCCATGAATGAGATCTGCTCTGAGTGAACTCTGGGAAAAAGAGAAAAAGCTCATGCCATTTGTACAGTGAGATTGCACCATGTTTCTAAAGGTGCCAGGCCAAGCTTCATTTATTTCAGTTTCTCATCTTTAGCATTAAAAAAGGCAAGAAGAGCTTTCATCACTTTGCCATACTCTACACAGGTCTCCAGACAGAGAACATGGTTTCAGAGTAAATGACTGATATTCCACTTAAAAACAAGAAGGGGAGCAATGAACTTTGAGTGTGTCCAAATGGGATGATGGTGGTTGGACAGAAGCATGAAGTGCTCTTTCCTATCATTCCTCACAGATCTACTGCCAAAGAGGGAAGAAGAGAGTGGAGACAAAAAGCTTGTTTTATAGAAAAAAAAATGCTGTTCTAAATGTTTTTATGTCTGCGAGCTCTAATATCTTGTCACAGGATAATAATAATTTGTATCAAAGTGAAAAGGAATTAGCTTATATCTCACTGTTGAGGAACAAAGCTCAGTATGTAACTCGGCCCCCTGAGGAATTAAATTCTGGGCGATTTTTTTTAATGTAGATAAATTCTCAAAGAGCCTCCCTGAGCAGATTCATATCCCATAACAGTAGTGGAACATGCTAATTATGCTTGGAGATAAGTAAAGACACTTACGGTAAATATGGTCAGAGTGTTGACATAAGAATAGTGATATTCACTTTAAGCAAGAGGGCAAGAAAAAAAAGATTTTGAAACATCACTGGCCAGTGCAGTATAGAAATCAAAAATATTTCCCCCAAGTGACTTTATTTTATTTTACTCACTTTTTATTGCAAGTAAATGAAAATACATCAAAAAACATTGGGAAGATTTTAAAAAGTAGATAAGGAAAACACTGAAATATTTCAAGAGATCATCTATCTGCATTCCAAATGGTTGAACAATGGAACAATGCTCCTGCCAG
Organism: Ammospiza nelsoni; assembly: GCF_027579445.1. Taxonomy (NCBI): domain Eukaryota; kingdom Metazoa; phylum Chordata; class Aves; order Passeriformes; family Passerellidae; genus Ammospiza; species Ammospiza nelsoni. Next base: position 9,569,588 of record NC_080637.1, on the reverse strand, counting down.
CTTCCCTTGCCACTCTATTTTCCAAGGGCAGAAGTGAGTAAGGAATCCAAGGCTCACATCAGCTCAGCCTCCAGCCTCTCCACTTCAGTTGTTAGTTTGCCAATCACTTGTGGTTTCCACAATGTTCTGAGCTCTCTGCCAGGATTATGACTTAACCCACCTTTCTCCCACAGACCACTGAGTAGCCTCCAAATGCCACTTTCAGTCATTACGTAATAGCACCCCTGGCTCAAAGCAATGCAAAATCCAGTTTCTAAAGGTTAAAAAAAACCCAAAAAACTTTCAAGGTTTATGCTGTTATTTAAAACTTTTTATAGTTTACTATAAGCTATTTTTTAGCATATAGTATGCTATATGCTAAAAATATAAAATCTAAAAATACTATGTTATTTTTAATTTATGCTATTTTTTTTCCTTCAAATTTTATCTTCTGAAACTCCCCAGAAATACCAGGGAGATATTATTCCTCAATAATGTAGTCAAGATAAATCAGATGTCTACAAATGCGACGTGCTCTAAACATCTGTAACCATGCTGAAATTCAGTGAAAAATAGTAATATGACTCCCAGTCTTTTCATACAGAGTGAGCCTTATGGGTGAAGAGGGGACAGAAAAAAATGTAATTAGTGCATTTTTCTTAAATATAAATATGGCCTTAGAGTTCATGCACAAAACACCTACAAAAACTACATTACCTCAGCATGCAAGTTCTAATATCCTGTGCTACGTGTTGCGACATGAAGTGACTAATATATATAAATATATACTATAAATGTACATATATGGCTTTTTACTCCACCTCTCGGTAGTTGTCGCTGATTCGATCCAAGCTGAGGGAATACAAGAGGTCTCTTCCTCCCACGAACAGTCGCTCTTGGTACTCATCCAGCAGCATTACGTGAAGTCCAAGATATCCAAACGGGCTACGAAAGACTGACGTCCTGTTTAAATCCCAGAGCTCTGAAACACAATCAGAGTGCTTGTGATAAATACCAAACAGCTTAGCTTTCATGGCTTCATTTTCATGTCCTACTAGGGAACTGGGCGAGAAGTTGTGGGACATTAAAATGCTAAACGTATAATCTTTGAGTAAGAAAGAGACACGAAACACCCTGGAACAAATTTTAAACTAAGCCGGTTATACAGGAGGTTTGTCTCTGAGTTTTTCCATCATAATCTTTATGCCTAAAATATGCAATAGGGAGAGATGAAAATTAGTTTTATCCTACACATTTTCTGAAAAGGAAAATGTACTTTGTGGAATTCACATTCTCTGAACAAAATCCCTTCACCCAGGATTTTTCTCCTGGGAAGCTGAGAAGCCTCAGAGAAAAGGAAAACAATTCTTATCTCCTTTGCTTCTCCTGTGTTGTGCTCACATGTGGAATGTGTTTGGAGATTGTTTACCCACAGGTGATTGTTTCATTGCATTCTGCAGTGAGTTGTTTTGACTCATTGGCCAATCAGGGCCAAGCTGCGTCGAGACTCTGGATAGAGTCACAAGTTTTCATTATCTTTTTAGCATTTACTAAGTATCCTTTCTGTATTCTTTAGTATAGTATAGCACTATATAATATAATATAATATAATATAATATAATATAATATAATATAATATAATATAATATAGTAATAAATTAGCCTTCTGGAATATGGAGTCAGATTCATCATTCCTGCCTTTGTTGAGGCATTCCCTGGAAATACAATAGTACTTCTTAGAACAATAACTGCAAATGGACAAAAACTGAATGAATTCATGGAAATTGAAAAAAAAAACATACTGGAAATTCTGTCTTTGTCTTTCAGTTATGTCAAACTCCAGGTTTTCAATGTATACACTATTTTTACCTGGGTTTGTATTTTTAGGAGGATGGCATTGTGGGTTTTAAGCTTAGCACTGTCTTCACTTAGTTCACTGAGTGTATTGCCTCTACATTCAGTGAAAACAGTATGAAATCTGTGAAATGCATATGAATAATTTTCCAGCACTGATTTTGTCAGGAAATGCACTGACCTGATAGGGGAATCTGAGGTTTAGCTGTACATCAACTAGGCTAAAGCCAGTTCCACTGAGAAAAGGAAATTCATTCTGGGTAATGTTGCAGAAACTTGAATTCAGGCCTCAGAAAGCAAGAAAGAGGCAAAACATGGGGATCTCTGCACTGTGGTGCACAGCAGAATCTGGCTAGCAACAGGTCAGAAAGGCTGAAAATAATTTTGTTTTCGAGAAGCCTCAAAAGGAGTCATTTGAGAGAGTACCCCCAGACTCCCTCCAAAACAACAGAGCTTGGACTGGGGGAAAGCAACTCTGCTCTTATGTCTGTACTGCGGCAAATTGTTTTATTTTGAAGAAATCACTTGTGGTAAAACTAATCAAATATGCTTATCCTCTCAACTTTCCATAAGCATATTTTTTTCAATTGTTTGCTTGTGGTACTGAAGCTGATGTTGTAAGAAGTGGAATTGTCTTTGAGCTAGAGAAGACAAATGAGCCCCCATCCAATTTGGAGGCTCCTGCTTACATGCCACACCAGCAGTTATGTTCATTTGTCCATGTTTCATCTTAACAGCAACATAGAAGACACAGCTGATGTTCTGTAAGCAAGAAATTTAATGCTCGAAAGGGTATCAATATAATCCAACAAATTGACAACATTTCTATTTTTTTTTTAATTATTAAGTATATTGTGTGCACGATTTCAGTAATAGGATAAATATGTTTTACTCCATTTACTAGGTAGTCTGAGTTCAGGTCAACAGAGGGTAAAAGTAACTAGTTTCTGAAAGTTGTTTCCTCAGATGATGAAATTTACATCAAAGGAGTGTACTAAAAATTCAGCCTCTCATATGATGTCTTTCTCTAGTGATTTTCAAACAGAATCTATTAAATAGTTGTACCTGTGTGTGACTGGCCTCACTTAATGAAAATGGAAAACCAAGTCACAGACAGGAACATCATGATGAAGAGAACAAGAGACTTTTTTGTCTAAGCATTGCATACTAACCAATGGATAGATACACATTTTTTGACAGTGACACGCTCAGCACACAGCTGCACAGCAATGTGGAAATGGCACTTTCAAAGCTTGCTCTTGCCAAGCAAATGAGCAGATTGCTGTTTTGGAAGAACATCTCTTGTTTCTGAACAGATTAGAAATGAAATGAAAGCAGAGCTAGAAATACACTTTTGGTCCTAAATAATGCCAGTTTTTATTTGCAAGAATATAAATCATTCAGTATATTTTATTTTTTAATCAGTCTTGGAGTGAAAGGAATTGCATTTTAATTCTAGTTATATACAAGCAACAAAGAGTTATTGTGGTAGCTTCCTCTGATTTATTTTCATGTTATCCTGAAGGCAAATTGTTCATAAATGAGACAGTATTTCTTTACATAGATCAGAGATATGACTCATGTGTTCTCATAATGATGAACAATTCTCTACCCGATCACATAAACTGATAACTGCTCATATAAGACTCAGTCCCACAAAGCACACCTGGAAATCCTATTGTCTTAAATGGAAGTTGAGAATATTAAATATCTTTCAAGATAGGGACTTGCAAAAAGAGATGTTTCTAAGGCTAGGTCCAGCAAGCTACACAGACATGGGGTTGCTGTGGGGGTAGAGAAAGGAATAAGAATGAACCCGCCATCTGAAAGGGCTAGAACCCAACAAGTTGGGTTTGGTGAGTGATTTTGTATTGAATCACAAATGTAGCAATATTGTGTAGATCCTTTGATAGGTGGTAGAATTTCCATGTGTTATAGGATACATGAGATAGGATAATGCAGCACATCCTGAATGCCTAGAGGATGAATTGTATATCTGGGAGCCTAAAACAGCACTAGAAGTTTGCCATTTCTAGGCAAGTGAATCTCACCATGCTGTGGTTTGTTGTAAATGACACAGGTTTTTGTGCTATGCCCCTTCAGGAAAGCTGGTTGGCTTCAATGTAGGAAAGAAGCTGCACTGCTTCTGGATGCGCTGCTGCCTCCACACATAGCACAGCTTTCATGCTCACACAAATGCATTGTTAGCTCTTAGAATCACAGAATGGTTTGGCTTGGAAGGGACCTTAAAGATCATCTGGTTCCAACCCTCCTGCCATAGTTCCTCCAAGACCAGGTTGCTCCAAGCCCTGTCCAACTTGGCCTTGAACACTTCCAGGGAGGGGGCACCCACATCTTCTCCGGACATCCCGTGCCAGTGTCCCAACACCTTCACAGTAAAAGATTTCTAACATCTAATCTCAACCTAAGTGTCACAGACATCTTTTGTGAAAAATCCTTTCTTTAGGATTTTTCCCTCTTCTGGAAGGCTGAGGCCCCAGAAAGAGAATGTAAACAGCGGTTATCTGCTGCTGTGGAATGCAACAGGTGCACCTGTGATTGGCCCATGTTGCATGTGTACAATTAAGGGCCAATCAGAGACCGAGCTCTCTCTGGGACAGATCAGAGAGAGCCTCTTTATGATTCATTCTTTTTCTATTCTTAGCTTAGCAACTTCTGAACTTTTCTCTCTATTCCTATTAGCATAGTCATAACGTAACATATATCATAAATTAATAAATCCAGCCTTCTGATCGTGAAGTCAAGATTCTCATCCATCTCTCACCCTGAAAAACCCATGCAAGCCCAGTAACACCTAAGCTCTTACAGTTTAGAGCCATTACCCCTCATTAGAACATGGAAAAGTGAAAAGCTGTGAAAAGTTCCACTCCAGCTCTCTTTAGTCCCTTTAGATACTGAAGGCTGCTATAAGTTCTTCCTAAATTTTTCTCTTCTCCAGGCTGAACAGTCCCAGCTCTCTCAGCCTGTCTCTATACTAGAGGTACTCTGGTGCTCTGATCATCTTCGTGGCCTCCTCTGGACTTGCTCCAAACAGGTCCAGATCCTTATGTGGGGACCCCAGAGCTGGACACAAGGACCACTGCACTTTGCAGCGCTGAGTTGCACTCAGTCATTGAAATGACAACACAACTGCGGGTGAGGCACTTGGATTCAAAGTTTTGAGCAAATTTCCTCAAAATCTACTTTCAGTTACTTTGAAGAAGATTGAAGTCACCTTGAAAAAACAGATTCCTTGAGGTGTCCACAGTTACACTCCTGATCATGCTGATACCCATTAATTAAAAAATCAATTTCTAGACAATGTCTAAACTTGATCATAACCTAGAAAGACATTGTTCCTTTACCTAATATTAGGATTTAATGTCCAGATTTATCTGGGCACATCTAGCACACTTACAAGGTGTAAGCACAATTTTCTTCAACAACCCGGCTAGAGAAAATATAGTGCTATCTAAAATTTTAAAAATATTCTAAGGGCTAAGTTAGTCACCTGAGGAATAGCAGGCATGAGGTCAATTTCATTTTCTAAATGGATTAAAATGAAGGTTTTTCTACTTCTGTAACGAGGTCTGATTACAAGTTATTAGCTACCAGATTGGTAGGGAAGGATGGATGCTTTCTCCATTTCCTGTTGAAGCTGTGCAACAAAATATATAAATATTTAATATTTAATAAATGATGCAAAATGTTCCAGCCCATGGGTTAGAAATCCTTGGCTTCTCCCTCACGTGGGAGTGACTAAGGGTTTCAGTTGAGCAGAACCCTGCCTTTTACTGAGTTTCTATAGGTTTCAGTGACAAAAAAAAAACCAAAACCAAAAACCCAAAACTAAAATAAAAACAAACAAACCACCAAAAAAAGTTACTTCTTCTGTAAAGATCTTGCATTAAGAAGCAAAAAGACAGAAACACAGAGGATGAATTATTCAGGGTGAATATATTGCTAGTATTCAGCACATAGAAAAAAAGAGAAAAGGCCTTTCCTATTTTTTGGTAAAAACAAATCTTCTGGAGTACTGATCCATAAATTTGAGCAAATGTTATCTTTTATGCTATAGTGCTTTTCCATTTTAATCTAAACTCTCAAGACCATAACTAAACCCACCCCGTTGCAGTACAAAGAGCATTTTACTCAACAAAGGAAAGACTACTTCAATATTTACATACTCCTATATGGCACTTCACTTTACCTCTGAAAGCTTTAAAGCAAGTCTGCACTGCTGAATTACATTTCATAAGAGAACAAATCTTATTTCTTTCTGTTTTAAAAGCTGAGAACAAACCTGATGGTTTGCTATCTGTCTGACAGAGCTTGCTGGCAAATGTTCAGACTGATCTTGCTTACCACACCATCCCTTATAGCAGATCTACTTTGGTGAATGTATTCATGCTGTATCCTGTTTGACAAAATCTATTCTATTACACACTGGTCTAACAATGTTAATTATATTCCTAATAGGCAATTTCTTGGGTATTTCAATGAGTTATTTTATAGTTCTAACTTCTAAGATTATTTTAGAGCAGTCATTTCTTCAATTAGAAAAAAAAAATGTCACTCTATTTTTGTTAAAATGTTTTTTAAATAAAAATTATTGATAACTTAAATATCCCTGGAAAATTAAATGAAAAAAAATCTCAATGGTGCCCCACAGCAACCAGATTATAGTGCCATTTTATTTATAACACATTCTCAGAATTTAAGCATATTGTGAGTAATACATAATTTTGGACCTTCAATACAGACAAATACCATTGCAAATTTTTAACCTTTTTTTATTTTTCTCGGGGAGTGACAAATCTGCTGTTGCTCTGCTCTGTTCTTCATAGCATTACATCATCACAACTGCACATGTCTATTGCCTTTGCCCTTTTTTGCCCTCATAAAAATCTTTAGCTCCCCTTTTACATTCTTCAGAAATATAGTCTCACCTCCCACACTAGTTCATGCTGCAGATCATTCTTCCAGCAAAGATGTTTTCCAGATGCAGGGCGCTGACAAATGAGCCCACATAAGGTGGATGTCTCAGTGCTGCTTTACAGGAAGAGTTAATGGCTGGGGTTGCCTTCTGTCCCCATCAATAATGTGAAAGGCCATTGATATAAAGCCTAGGTAATGTGAGCACCTGAATGACATCTTATGCTTCAAATTATTGGCATAGTCCTGAATACAGATACTGCAGTGGAACAAGTTTTACAAGAACTTTGTCAACCTTATGTCATTTTAATTAATTTAGCTTTTTGCTATATTGCTGACAAGTGATAACAAAATCTGCTTACAAGTGGCAAGAAAGAGACAGAAACAAAAATGAGAAAAAATAAAAAGAGGCACAGAGGAGAACCTGAAATATCTGTGACACAGTTTATGAACTACAAGTCAATTGTAAGACCAGGTAATATATGTATTTTCTGTTATAAAACACTGGTACTTTAAGGCACATATTTATTTGAGGGTACTCTAAAGACTCATCCATCACAAGGACAAAAATATAAACTTACAAGTGGTTGAATCTTTTTGGACAGGGTTAAGGCCTCTAACTGGCAATATTCTATATAAAACTAATAGGAAGCAGAAGATTTCTTCCCAGGGGAAAAAAATAGAGAATAAAATTCACCTAAACCCCCCAATTCTGCTGAATATGAGATTGACAATTCTTACTTTTCTGTGCTTACATTCCTCAGTCAAATATCACCCTGTAAAGTAATTATAGAATCACGATGGGGATTGTCAGGTAATGGAAAGTTGCATTAACTCAGGTCAAACAGCAAGGAGCTGAACTGGTTGGGATTAGGAAAGGGAACAGTGTTAACTGGCCAGAGCTGGCCAAAGTAAATCCTCCTGCAGGAGAATTGGTAGCAAAATCTGGGCTAAGAACCATAATAGCAGAATTAATTGAAAATAGTAAACAAGCTAAAAAATCCAGGATAGTACTAATGCTGAAAGACACCACCGTAATTTTTAAATGCTTTTCTTAAGACAATTTAGTGTTTTACTGGGAGAAGATGAATCAGCAGGAGATAGGATTAAAAGTCTGTGAGGGAGACTGAAGTATGAGCTTTCACTGCTTGAGGTTTCACCTATGTGGCTGCCAGGCAGATGCCTCAGAAACTTGGCAGAGAAGGAGACAGAAAGCAAACTCCAGTAACAACAAGCAGAAACCCATTATTCCATAACTACTTTCATATCATTCAACCTCTGCTCTTAACAGCAGGTGAGTTTGGCTGTTGAGCTTTATTTGGGGGATGCAATTGGTTTCATGAAGGGAGCTGGTGCAGCAAAGCCCATGAATAATTTTGCTTATTTGGTTCTCTTCCTCTAAATGTTCTGGATTTAGTGATGAAGTTTAAATTATAGTCAAAACTTCAAATAAAATCTTTGCCTGTCAGTCTGTCGAAATTACAGAGGCAAAAGTTTCTGAAATTAAAAGGTACCATTTGGGGAGACAAGAATAGTTTCAATCTGTATGCAACACAAAACACTCTTCTGGATTTTTTTCATCCTAAGAATATAGGAAAAACCTTAAACTGGAACATATAATAAATCATAGGAAATATTTTTGTTTCTTCTAATTCTACTCAGATAATGACAGAAAATATTCTGTGTAGCTTGGAAGTTCTTAACACAGCTAACCATGACAGCTCAAATCCTAATCCTTGATATTTCCATTTCAAACTATTATATGCCACATACATACTGTGATATACATATATTATGTCACATCTGGCAAATACTTGTTTTTTTCTTCCCTGGTAGCAAAATAACATATTCAGCTAGCAACACTGTAGCTGGTTTGGCCTTAGTCACTTAATAACAGAAATAGAACCATTACAAAAAGACCAGGGTTTATAGTATATGAATAATATAGTATAGTATATGCTATATTTATACATATCTTTTTAAAATTTATTTATTTATATATATATATATATATAATATAGTATATACTGTTATGTATATTACATAACAGTAAAAACGTATACTTACACAGCATTTTATAATATTTTTAGTGCTTGCTGGAAATTTCTATGGTGTACATCATTTTAAGGGAAATCACACACCATCTTCATACAAGCTGGGTTTGCACCAATTTTAAGATACATCTCTAGATTTACATGCTGGTCCAATAAAAAATATCTGATGTTCAATTTAATGTTACTAAGGCTTGAAAAGAAATTAAATTTATTGTAATAGAAACTTGATGGTTTGGGTTTTAATTATGTCTACCTAGAAATGATGGATGATTTACAGATTTTTTTAGAAGAAAACCTCTTGCTAAGTCAAATGAAAGCAGTTACAGAACCTGCTAAATAGTCATGTATGTTGAAGTTACATTTGTTTTCTGACGTTAACACATTTGACCCTACCAATGTTTGGACTTTACAGTTGTTTTTTACAGCAGTAAGATTGGATGGTTTCTCATAGTAGGCCTAATTCAGAGCTCATCTGCCATTTTTCCCAATTAAGTTCATTAATTTTCACCTAGGTAATCACACCAGTATAGATTAAACAGATGTGGAGCAGTATAGGGAAAATAGTTTTCTTTCTACATTTTATCTGAACCTGAGAAACAGCAGACAGAGAATCACTCAGAATGAGAAGAAATTTTCATAATTTCAGTGTCAAACTACTATATAAATGATGCCTACCTTTCATTATGCTTTTGATGATGGTATTTAATTTTCAACAATAGTAACAATTTAAAATATTTTAAATTAAGCTTACTATATTTTTTCAGTATCTGTTTCCTGTTAGAGGGATATTGCTTGCAGAATGGCAAAGATTTTTTTTTATTCATTTCAGTATTAGATAGCAAATTTTGGCACTCATTCAAACAAATTTTCTATGGTAAATTGACATACTCATTATACCATTATACTCTATTATAAAAACATTTGTTTAGCTTACCAGTGGGATTTTTATTGGAAAAGGTACATGCATCCCCAAAATGCCGTCTGACAACACAGTTCAGAAATGTGGTTGTGATAGAAAATATCAAACAATTGCTTATGCAAAATGGTATAACACTGTGGCTATTATGAACTCCCAGGTCTCAGTGACCTGCATAATGTGGCTGCCTAAAATTTTCTAGTGACTTCAAATTCTAATGATCCTTTCTTAGTGAAGCATTTTACGAGGTGAAAATATATGATAAAGTTATGGATAATAATATCTTCATCAATATTATAAATTTCTTTTTGAATGGTAGACTGTATGATAGAAAGGTTCAGAAATGTGTTTTCCCATTAAAACACATTTTTATGTTTTAATAGAAAAAATAGCAGAAATATAAACTGGAATTTTTTATTGTGCAATTATTCCAACCTATGGAAAACACAAGCATTAAATATTCTTTGTGAACTTTATGCACTTCATCCAATATACCTCTAAGGAAGTAAGCACAAAAAGAAAAGTCCTTTTAAAATTCTACTCACAGAAGATGTTTTACATTATGTATAATATCTTAATAGTGTTAACAAGTGAAATAATTGATTTATAAAACTTGAGTTTTAGAAGGTACATATGGTTCAAATAATCACAGACCTCTGCTGATGAAACACAGACAGTCCAGTCTCTTGAGGACCTGATTTATTAAGGTGTACCACTTACTACATGGTTATTACCACACCAGTATGGGAAGAGGAGAATTCTTCCTATGGAGAGATCCTGTGTTTTGACAGAAAGAGAATCTGGTACTTTCATTTAAAATGAAGATGCCAAGAGTCAGGGGTTTGTGCTATTCAAAATGACTGTTAAATTGAATTTCCCCTGTAAAAGATGGATTAAAAGGAGCTATCTCATGTGATTTTCAGCAGCATATGCTCTTGGGCAGGATGGCATGTGATTGACAGTGTATGTAAGGCTATCTGGAGTCATCAACAGGAAAAGAAACAGAATTGAGGAGAAAGGAGGCATTGTGAGAAAAGCAAAAGGCAGAGGGAAAATCGAAATGGAAATAACTAAAAAGATGAAAGGAAATTTTCAAGGTATTTTTTTCCTGTGAAATAAATTACTCACAGCATATGCATAGTTCAAGACTGTATTCCACAGGTGAGTTTAGAAAGATTTGCTACAGCTCACACTCTGAAATAAACTCAATTTTCCCTGAGCATAGAAACTCTATAAACAGAGTGAATAGAGTTCTCTAGAAATAAACACTTTGTTAGTCCAAAGTTTGTTCTTTTAATTGACCAGAATATCCTCTCTGGAAAGATTTTACTCAAAGAAAGGAGATGTATTCAGCTGTGCATCAGTGTCTTTGGAAAGCCTACCTCACGTGAGTTAACTGGCACTAATACATCCATGCTTTGACCCTGCTTTTCCTGATCCATCTCAAATACTTTTAAATATTAATGAAAACTGAATACACCAAAGATCTTCTTGTTGTCTTTGTTTTAATTACCTTTTTTAAAAAAATTATGACACAGAGCTTTATGAATGAATTCAACCTCATATATTGCAGGGTTGGATATGTCATATTCAGCTTTTGTTTTGCTCAAAGTCAGGTGTCTAGTTTAAGGTATTTATCCAGCTGTCTTTTTTTATCAGAAAAAAGAAAGAGGTGTTCCCAAACTGCATTTTAAAATTCCTGTAGAAGGGCATTCAAAAAAATATAATCTGGAAGCAGTAATTTCTATAATTCAAATTTTAAGAAGGCAATCTAAATTTTAGATACATAATGAACTTCGAATAGAGTGGATGAATTCCACTCCAAAATGGATTCTATAAATTAAACCAAGGCTATATTTTATCAGCGTTTGCAATTTTAATCACTGCAGCAATGGGCAACACATGGAAATATCTATCTTTGTTTTCTCTTCCATTTCTCCCCCCAGTATGCCTAATTTTCTTTAAAATTCTGGTTAAGTAAATGCCTTGGAAGAGAGAAACAGAAAAAAAGCTTTATTTCAATAGTATAGGACATATTTGAAACCTCTCAGAATCAGCAATGCTTTGCAAATATTAACAGACAAAACATTCTTCAGCCATTTGACTTGGAGCTGGTAGAACTCAACACACTTGATCTTAAATAGTGTAACTGGAGAATAAAAGTTAATAATAGGGAGCTATTAATGGTCATGTAACTATTATAAACTGTACTATTTACTATTGCATATTATCCTCAAACCTTCATGGATATGTCCACCCATCCTCCCTTTCCTTTTCCCCCAACACTATTCATTTTTTTCTGGTGGGTTTTGCAAGACAGAAAAGTGATAGTTCTTGTTTAGAAGTTTATTGTACTTTGATGTAAACATTGTCATTCCTCATGCCACATTTGATTATCCAATGGAGTCATACAATAGACTGTACTGAATTCCAGCTGTTGTTTGTGCTCCTAAGCCTTTCAGATGCTTTTAGAAAAATTCCCAATGATAACAAAGGCCCCTCTTACAGTGAAGAGAATTCTATGATACAACAGAGAAACAATCTCCTGAAATTACAAGTGACATCTCTATATCCTTACTTGACTCGATGGTAATCATAAAAAATCTCCCATAGACCTCTCCCACTTCAAAATGGAATGTTGTCTCAGTATTACTCTGTCCTGAATCATTTTGCACAGGATGTAAAAATACTACACACTTATGGGTGTTCCTTCATTTGTTCTTTCTTTACTGTAATTTAGAAATTCACCTTCATCTTGATTCTTGATTTAACACTGGGCCCAATTTCAGATGTTTCGGGGTCAATCTGTCATTTTTACTTATAGCTGGATTTTCAGAATGCAGAATGTGAGAAAATTTCACTAATGTCCTTTATTTCTCACAAGGGCTATTGATGTTTAGAATTATAGGCATAGTATGAAAATGGAGGATTGATACATCTGATTCATTTTTTGTATACTGAAGAGTGGTGCAGAAGTTCATAGGGATCTAGGGATTAAATCCTAGATACAGAGAGAGCTTTGGGTTGGAAAGAGCCTTCAAAGATCATCTACCACAACCCCTGCCAGAGCCAGGGACTGTCACTGCTTCCACCAGCTTGGTAACATGAAAAAATAATAATTTCAATATTCACAAAATTCTCCAGGGTTTGAATTTACAGTGAAAATCTACATGATTTGCACTGATCACTCAGCAAGTCTGCATAAAACTGCTGGACAGTTCATATTTTGAATGCAAGTACAATACAAGTCCTGAGAATTTGCCCTCAGAAAAAAAGGAGCAGAACACACAACACATATTGGAACTGGGAGAGAACATTTTTCAGATTCTAAAAGGATTTTTAAAGATTTTGGAAAATGTTTCCATTCCAAACTGGAGTAAAAACTTCAAATACAGAGCATTTTCAAACAAACAAACAAAAAAATCCAGTCATTTTCCCAAGGATAGAATGATTTTGATAATTTTACATATTTTATTTTGATCAATGCAGTCCTCTGTTTTTATAGTAAGTCAACTAACATTTCAAAACTAAATGTTCTTAAAACAAAATAGAAGTCTTAATTTAAAACACACAAATGTCCCTTTTTTTGCCAAAATATTAATCAATGGAAAAAGAATTAAATATCTGTAATTTCATAAGGCTTCACAGAGGAAAAAAACCACCAAAATCAAAAACCAAAACTAGAATCTGTACAGCTAGCAAAGAACTTCTAGAACTTCTGCATACCTTTAAAGTATCTCTTATTATGCCTTCTCTAAGAAGCTGTATCTTTAATAAAATTTAGCTATCTCCAAAAGCTATAGAACTTATGAAAAAACTGCAATGGATTTTTCATAGTAGTGTGTACAGATTGAAAGATGTAGAGAAAAATTAATATAGAACACAAAATTCAGAATCCTCTCACAAAATTACATGACAATTTCTAAATACCAGCTTTTGAGGTATGCTGGTTACATCCAAAATAATTGTCAATATAAATATGAAAAATGTGAAGATATTATATTAGAACTATAGATCCCAAGTGCTATATACCTAATCTGACAGCAATATTCTTTCTTAGAATAGAATAGAAACAGAGATTTATAATTTGCATATTATTTACAGGCATGGGACTATCTGAGGACAAATTAATTTTTTAATACCTGCTGCCTATTGCATTAGTATTTATACATCAGGATACAATTTTCTATGCCTGACACTAGGCAAAACATGTAAAAACACCATAATGAACTGTATGAAATAACTTGTCACAGAATAATATATTTATCAAACTGTCAGAAGTAAGTACACCTAGGAATTAATAGGTCCAAAAGATATATTATTTAACTGAGAGCTATTTAACTGTTTATATTATTTTTCGTAAATACTTTAGAGGAAAATGTTACACTTAAGTAGTTCTGCCACTTATTATATAAGCTTAACTAAAGTTCAAGGGAATTTTCTCTGTTTAAGAATTAAAGAATTGGGTCATATTGTGACACTTGCAGAATATTATAAAATAGTGTTTGATCTGAAGACAATGCGACATTTCTTTCAAAGATGAAAGAAAGGAGGCAAAGCATTAGAAAATACTCATACATGTAAATGAAAGTGCAATATATCTGATTTGTTTCTGCCAGTGTTAATCACATAAATACCTATTACTTTGTTTCTGATTTCAACAGGCTCTCCTGCAGAAGGAAGTATTTCTCAATAACAACATCTCATCTGGTAGCCACTGTGACCACACAGGACATGATGTGTGCTGTAGGTATAGCACAAGAAAGCCCCCCAAAAAAATTTCATTGCATCTTTTGCAATCTCATTCACTTGTCCAAATTTGGTGCATGATAAGTATCAAACATTCCCTACCCATTTTCCACTGCTGGAAGAAATGGAAGACAAAGTTGTTAAAGCGCAGATCAATAACATATATTTGTTTTCTAAAAAAAAGAAAGGGAAAAGTAAACAGCAAATACTGCAAGGACAAGACAAGGCATTGTGGTGGGTAATTTAGCAATAGGGATATAAATAATGTAAAAGTCAGATCTATTAGTTCCAGAATAATCTGCAAAGGCAAGTGGTGGAATTGCTAGTAGATGAGCCAATCAAAAAAGATAGGAGGAAACAACTGACAATCTGTTCTAGTTAGTGGGGAAAGGATTAGCTATCTTCCAGGTTATTTTCCCATCTTAATTTTTCATAATATAATTTACTAAAGAACAAAGTTTTATACTAGCACAGGATGTTGATACCGGATCAGCAATTGGATGTGTCACATTTGCAAGTAAAATATTTCTATGCAGCAGTAAAATTAAAAAAAAAAAAAAAGAATATTTACATTCATCTCCTCAGAAAATATTCATCCAAGGAAAATATTCTGTGCCCCATAGAATGTGTGTTTTTGTGCATGTGTGCAGGTACATTTATATGCATACACAAAATGTTATTTCACACAAAGATCTCATTTTTTAAGAAAGCATAGCTCAGCATCTGAAAGTATTCTAATAAAGGTAGCAAAATTGATAGCTATAATGAGAATCTATCTTTCCAAAAGCAACCTTGGCTTTTCCTTTTCCTGTTTCAACTTCTAGTTTTTTGGGTTTTTTTTTTCCTTTTGAAAAAAGTCTCAGAGATACTAGTAGAAAAATAAAGCTCTACTCTAACATTTGTTAAAATGCTTATTTATACCTACACATTCCTATGCACATCTAGCCTGGTGCTGCTATTAATGCCACTTGACAGTAACTATTTTTTTCTGTTGTTATGTTTTTTGTCTATGCCCATCACCATTACCTGAATAGCTTGAAAAATGCTAAACAGGTATTGGAAACAATTACTTTTTCTTCCCTGTAGAATTTAGCATTTTGATGATTCGTAGGTCAGATAGTCAGTGGAATTTTCAGTTTTCTTTGTTGCTCTATTTAGAAGGTTTATTAATATCAGAAGACAGGTCCTTTAGAAGGATTTATTGTCACTGAGCATCTGTTGGTGGTTTACTGATAAGGATTTACATGTCCTGCTCCAGTAAAGCAGCAGTATGGATGCTGTCTGTGTTGAAAACTGGAGCTGTGGTGTTTATGCATAATGCCTTGATTTTGTCAAGGCAGCTGTGCCTTCCACCAAGTCAGCTGCCCCTGTTCTTGCATTTATACCAAAAATATAAGCATCAGCACCTTAACACAAATTACATGTCTTGAAATGCCATCGTCTGCTTCAAGTAACTTGTACTAAAGACATCTAAGGAATCCCTTCACATTAAATATTTACCTCCTTTTCACATTCTTTTGTCAGAGAGCTTTAAATGAAGAATCCAAGTAGGGCAGTATTATTCTGTAGACTAATAATGTAAATAGTCAGAAGTTCTATTGCACAAGAGTTCTAAGAGATTTGGATTCATTTTTGCTTAAACACCTTTGGTTTTTTTTCAATACAACCTAGTTTGGGCTTTTAGTCACACAACACAACACACAATTTCATATCAAGCTACAAACTCTATGAAGATGCAGGTAATTTTTCTTGAACATTTTCTTTCTGGAGGGAAAAAAAATAATAGAAATATATGTGTTTAGAGAATGGTGTAGCAAATCATACAATGGATGAACTGAACATAGGTAATGATTCAATTTCAAATGTGCTCTAGTGTCTCTAGAAAAAGACCATAGTAGCCAAAGAAGATGGAGTAACCACTGTGCAAAAGGCAGCACTGTAAATTGATCAGTGACATTTCACTTATTTATACCTGTGTAGAATCTTGTCCTTGAAGCACCCTATTGCTGTTTCTGAATTATTTATACAGTCTGTTGATCTAAATTACAGAAGGAATTATCCAGCGCTAAAAACAAGAAGATGTGATGCCTACTAGGTAAATCCAAAATACATTTGACGTATAAATCAATTTTAGGCTGCATTTAAAAATGTGCATCCAGGCCTACTAGTAATGTTTGCAGCCCTTTCTATTAAGACTGCAGGGAGCTGCAATGGCATTCCACCAACAGTGTAACTTTCACATCAGATGCTCCAGTTCCTTGCATTCAGACTAAAGATTGCACGTTCAGTCTCCACAGAATTTGGCCTCTCCTTACACATTGATCTTGTGTAATAAGTGACAGAAGCCTTCAAAATGTATTAACACAGGTGGGCCTCTGGTGCTTATTTGCAGCCCTGTGGAATAAGTGTGCTTCAGGCTGTTTGCACAGGTCCAGTAGCAGGGTTAGAGCTCGGGAGTGATAAGGTTACCTAAACTGTAGCACAACCAAAGAAAGTCCAGCCATCCAAGAAAATCAAGGTTGATTTCTACATGTCACATTTAAAAACTAAATATGTGTATTGCCTGAGGAATGCATTTGAGACAGCCAAGCCTGGTAGGAAAGAATGTTTTCAGAGCACTGTTTCAACAGGAGTATTTCTACTGGGAATAAATAAACTGCTGAACGTGCCTCATTTTTTAATGCTCCACAGATGTAAACTGTATTTGATTCTATTGTCTATAATTTAATTTAATGCTTGGAATGTTGCAGCAATAAAGAGTAACTGATATGCCCCTTTGATTGAGAAACAGCTATAGCAAAAAAGTTTATATTATTTTCCTGCTCTATAGAGCCTTCTTATTATAAAGAAATGTTCATTTTAGCACACATTTCTATTATCCAATCTTTATTAGAAATGACACACAGAGCTGAGAGCATGACAATGCCTGCTTTATGTCTCATTAATTGGAAAGTTCTTCTGTTCTAGTTGAATGGGATTTTTCTTTGTGCTGTTAATTGCGAACAGTATCTCAAAATAGTGGTTCAATAGAGGTATTGGCTGACTAGCACTATCATCTGTACTGTGAAATTCTTTTTGTGAAAAGTTTTCCTCCAAATGTTTTTTACATATCTTTATCCTCATTCCTTTTAAGCACCTCTAATTTAATATACAACTTTGTATTCTCCATACAAGAAAAATTTAAGAGAATCAAGAAATATTCAAAAACACTTTTCTCTTTTAAGTATTTCTAGTCAGAGCATTAACAAATATTTATATTAAATGCATGGCACTAAATTATGACTCAGGGTTTTAACAGAATTTAAATGTTTTACTCTGTATTATTTCAACACTTTTCTAATACATATAAATTAGCAAAATAGTTTATATTGACATGACAATACTTTGGTTTCTTTTCAAATCACAATATTTCTGCTGTTTCACAGCCGTTCTTCAGATGTCAGGCAGATACACAGTATCTATATTTTAACTTTTAGAAGGGCTAATGGAATATTTATAATGCCAAAGTTCTTAAAAGAAACAAAAAGTGTCTTTAAACATATTTTTAACTGGTTATATATAACTTTTTTTTTAATAACCACAGCCTTATCACAGTCTGTTAAGACACCCAAAGGATATCTTAATTTTACCATAAAACTAGACCTTGACTATCTAGGTCAGCTAGTGCTTAGTTACACTGTGTATTAGATTTTGTTCTCCTCTGTATTAGATTTTGTTCTCCTCATGAACTAATTTTGACAGAAGCAACAGACCTTCTAATATCATGATTAGTTATGTGCAAAGTTTGCTTCTGACAGAAGCAATTGCATATGAGGCTGCAAACATCTGGAAGCCGGTTGAAAGAAAATACATTTAGTGGTTCTTTCCACCATTGATAGAAAGTGTGAAAAGAGGGACTTACATTTTTGTCCTGTTTATCATTATTTGAAATGGTAACTAGGTGAACTAACCCATCTATACACATCATATGCTTTTTAGGACAAATCAGCTAATAAGTAATCAAGGTCTAGGATTTGTATCAGTTTAATGCTGCAAAAATATATTATAAAGAAGGAAAGATGGTGGTGCTAGAGTGCTTATTATTTGCTCATGCAAAAAATCCACAGAAATAATATACTGATCATTTATTAGCAATTTAAAATAATCTACTTCCTTTTGAAGAATTGGAGATTGTTGAAAGCTGAATCACTTGCTGATAAGGATTCCTTCCAAATATAAATATTTGCATTCCTTGGGGGATAGTCTTCTCCAGAGGAACAAGGAGCACTTTGCTTTGGCCTTCTGCCTAACTACACACCTTTAATGTGTGTTAATCTCAAAACTCTTGTACAGCATATTGTACCTCCAGGTTAAGTGTGGCTTGTTAAGCAGAGACCAATTTCAATTAAAAATGCAATAATGGCGCTAAAATATGCACTGCCATAGTCTCAGTAAGGTCTCTTTGCTGTTACTGTCAATAGGAGCTTATTGGGTTTTGTTTGGTTCTGTGTGCTCAGGGAATGATATAGTTGCTAAAGGTGTGGACAGTGGCTACTCAGCTGCATTTCAGAGAAGGAAAAGACCCAGGAATTTAAATTTGCTATTCACATTATGGCACTTCAGCCTGCATTTGGGAGAGTGTCTGGTTTTACTTTCAGACTACTTAGAATCTCCAGTCCTTTGCTGGCTTACTTGAAGAAGGAACATCAAAAAAACCCAAGAGATATATTTGGTAATCTTTATTTATGACAAATTAAATAGCAGAAATATGTTTAAATGAACAGAAGAAGCATTGCCTTGAAAATCAATTAATTATAAAGCAACAATAGGGTTGCTGTGCTCGATAATTACACAGGCCCACACTGTGCTCAGCACAGAAAAATCTGACATTTAGACTTCGTGAGCTAACAAACTCTGAAAATTATCCCAGCTTATTTAAAAGTGTGTCTTGAAAAGGAAACTGATCCTACAGTTGCCAGGTTACTTGCCAGGTATTTTATTCACCTCTAAGTTCAAAAGATATGAGCCTCTGAGCTTCAAGGCAGGGAGCGCAACTTGCCTTTGAAAAAGCAAGGGGAACAAGTCAAGAAGAAGACTGAGCAAAACTTTTTATGTCTAAAAAAGAACTGACTACTGGGAAGCATCAATTATTAGTGCTGGGAGCAATAACTGCTATAACTAATGAGCACCCTCACTTAGAGATATGGTGACATCTTTTAGGAGACAGATTTGGGGGCAGATTTTTAATGAGCTCTCCTTATACTTACAAATACTTTGCTGTTCCCCCACAACACAGAAGAGTTTAATGTCTTTTCTCATGAAACTTAAAACTAAATTAATTTTCTTACTCTTTCTGTAAAGATCTCTTCCTCTGAACTACTTGGTGAGCTGCATTAATTTTGTCAATGAAGTTCTATTACAGATTTTGAAAAACTCTCAGGCCTTCCTCTTTCACTGTACATCACAGAGCAGATTCAGTGTCTCAGTGTCCATGTGGAAACCAATGATGAGTGGTGTTCCTCAAGGGCTGGCACTGGGGCTGGCAGGGTTTAACACATTTACCAGTGACATGGCCAGTGGGATTGAGCACCCTCAGCAGGTTTGGTGACAACACCAACCCCAGTGGTGTGAGTGACACTCTGGAGGGAACAGATGTCATCCAGAGGGACCTTTACAGGCCTGAGAGGTGGGAATGTACAAATATCATCAAGTTCAACAAGGCCAAGTGCAAGGTATTGCACATGGGCCAGGGCAATATCAAGCACAAGAACAGGATGGGTGGAGAATGGATGGAGAACAGCCCTGGGGAGAAGGACTTGGGGAATTTGGTGCATGCAAAGCTTGCCATGACCTGGCAATGTGTGCTCACATACCAGAAAAACGCCTCTATCCTGGGCTACATCCAAAGTAGCACAGGCAGCAGGTTGGAGGGTAATTCTGCCACTCTACTCCACTCTCATGAGGCCCCACCTGCAGGGCTGCATCCAGCTCTGAGATCCCAAGCATAAGAACATGGACACATTGGAGCAAGTCGAGAGGAATCCATGAAGATGCTCAAAGGATTGGAGCATCTCTCCTTTGAGAGATAAAATGAAATAATGGTTTAAGATGACATTTTTTCTTCTGCTTAAGTGGCTACTTATTGTACTTTAACTGATTTATTTTCTTTTTTTTTTTTCTGGCCTATACTCAAGCCATATACTCTATTGCTGGACACTGAGGTTGTTTGTCAGATACAAGTTTAAGATTCCACCACTATTGATGTTTGTCATTATTTATTGTTTCCCCTGAATGAACACTATTAGTGCTTGCATGTCAACTCAAATTCAAATTGTTTTCATTACATATGAAATGGAAAATAGACCAGCAATGTCTTTTTCTGTTCAAATACCTTGCTAACATCACACTCCATATAAGCTGTAGAATGAAAAATAGTTTGGCCAAGAGAGATGAAAACTGAGTGTGTGGTGAAGAAACCAAATATTATGGCAGAAGTGTTTAGTGGAAACACTCTCTGGAAAGCCAAGTCTTTTTGGTGGGTAAGTGACAAAAAAAGGTGACTAACTGGAAGGATGATTAATCCTCTTTTGTATAAAAATGTAAGAAAAAATTCTTGTAAAAGAAGCAACTATCTACAAAAGTCAAGTGGGAGATACTATGATTGCATAGATTAATCAAACTAGGCTATATCCCATTAATCACATATCTTGAAGTGGAATAAAAAGAGCTTTACTTTACAACTTTTTCATGCACTGTTGATGAACTTTATATATTTCTGTGAAGTAGCCAAACTGTCAGCTTGACAAATGTTTTCATGTGATGAAAACCTCAAGGCGGTGTTATTTCTCTAGCATGCTGATGACTGCAGGAAAGTACAGCATAAAAAATTTCAGTGTCTGGTCTCAAGGATGACTTTGATTTTCTTGGCAACCAATTTTATGATATTTAACAAAAAATTTTTGGGGGAAAGTCACTCTGAATAGTGTCTTCCCTATTCTTTATTCCATTCAACTATGAAACATAAATGAATTCAACCAAGAGATGGAATTCAGAAGCAGAATTAAAATTTATTTGTACTGAAAAATGAACAACAGTGTATTAGCAGATTTAGGAATAAAACTAATGAATTTTAGTTCATACTTGTCAACATTATCTTAATTGCATTCAGCCACTTTTATCCTCAAATAAGATAACAAATAACATCAACACGAAAGAGCTGCAGCTGATGCAACTACAACACAACCTGGAGAGGTGTGAAACTTCAACCACCTCTTCTTTTGAAAAGTAACAATTCTTTAATAGGCCCTGCTAGTGTGAAAGAATATGGTTTTCTTGGCTGCAGAGGTATTACTAAAGAAAATCATTTTATGTCTCAGAGGCCACATGGCATACATCCATGAAGCTAAAATGTTCCACTGTCTTCATCTCCAAGCAAGATAACGTCATCCAACCCTCCTAATGCAGAATAGCCCTTGTATTGTTTCCTGAACCATGCCCAAGTATTATTTGGAAGAGTACTGTTTTTCAAAGTTGCCAAGAAGAACATCAAAAATTTAAATACTAGGAATTATCACATTTCAATGCTTCAGTGGTGCTTGTGCTCTGGATTTACCTTTTAAAATGAGATGTAATCTTTTCTAAATCGACTCTGATGGGTTTCTTTCCATTTGGCTAATTCTTTGTTTTATGGCATGTCTATTCTGTTCCAAAATGCATTAATTATTATTGAACTGATCTATTAGAGCAGAGTTGGGAGAACTGAGAAGAATTTCAGTTCTACCAGACACCTCACATGTGTACAATAAAGGCCCAGTCCTTTGCCTTTGAGTTAGACAAAACAGTAGGGAAATATTCCCATGCTACCTCAAAGCCAAGGAGTATTAATGAGAATAAGTCATGCCACCACAGTAATGCTGATGAGCAGTGGTAACTTCAGCTACCATCAACAACATTTTAAGAAAAGCATACCTGAAATCTGTTAATTAAAATTTAGTTAAGAAGCTGCTTTGACATACTTAGGTTTACAGCATAGCTCAATATTAATAATCTTGTTTAATCTAAGAAGCATTTGAGTATGGAATGCAAAATTAAGACATAAGAAATTATTTTAAGAATTTCAAATTTCATTTGAAATAATCCAAATGTCATCACAGGGAAATATCCAGTCCCCAGGAAACCCGTACCACAGGAAAGGTCCTAGGATCTAACACAGCAATCTATTTCCCAGGCATGATATGTGAAATAATTGCTTCAAATTATGGAAATTGTAATCACATTGAAGACAGTGACAGGTCACTTTTCCCCAGCATGGTCTGGTCTTCTCATCAGATAAACACACGTTCTACAGTAGATATGTATTGATAAATCATATTATACTGCACTTAGGCACAAACTCTTCTCTCTAGGGAAAACAGTGAAGTTGCATGAACAATGCTGGTTTTTATAAGTAACTTAGCAACTGCAACTTGTTCAAGTGCCAAGAACAGAATCTAAGGGTTTTAGTCAGAATTTTGCTTCAATTCTTTTTCTTTCGATCATCAGAGTCTCCATATCCAGACATGTAAGGACTATGTGCTCCTGATATGGAAATTCCTCCTTAGAGCTTTAGCTACGCTACTCAGCATAGGCAGGGAGCTGTCTGCCACGTCTCCTTAAGAAGTAATCTACAAATGATTGCTATGATTATAAATATATTATTTAGAATTTCACTCTTTCCTCTTTTTAATGTGGATATTTGAATATAATCTATGTTATAAACCAAAATATTATAACTCTGCCAGCTCCTTACTCAACTAAAGCATGAAAGAGTTTCATTTTCATATGCCTCTACTAACCTTTGGCTTCTCACTTCAACTATGTGATAAATCACCATCTTGTGATGAAAAGCCAGCTTTTCTCATTTAAGAGATGAATAATAAGCTTGAGTGCACTACGGGATCTACCTTCCTGTGCCAATATTTCCTCACTCACATTTTGCTGTAGGCACAGTGCTACATTTTCCGCTCTATAATGTAGACATGCTGAATTGCATAATCCAAAATTAAACAGTCTAAACTAAAAAACCACATCAAAGTAACACAAAAGGAAGGAGACATTTAGCCCCACAATAAGATTACAGATATGTTTTCCGCTGCCTCAAGTCCACTTAGATAATTATTTCAAAATATTTTTCTGATTCTGAAAAGACAATGCAAGATTAATTCTAAATTATTTCAATTGCTAATATTGACTAGCAATTTTATGCTGACTCTGGCAAAAATCTGATGACACTGGAGTAATTCTAATACTGACCAGGTGACATAGTACATGTGTCACCCCACCCAGAGTCTTCTGGTATATAATACACATGTAGAAAAATGAACATGGATTGCTATTATCATTGGTGAATAAGTATGTCAATAGCATTAAAATTTCATGGCTAATTCAATCAGTACATTCAGCTGTATAAGTAAAACAATCCATTCTCTAGACTGCTGAAAGCACATAATCTTTTTAATGTGCTTCCACTTTATAATGTGAATATTATTTTAAGTAATATTGTATATTTATTTTCATATTCAGTTGCTCATAGTATTTCAGACTTTAAATTCTTCCTCAGCTCTGTTGTGTTACATTTAATTTTGTCATTTTTTTTCCATGTCTAACACTTTTTTTTCTATGTCTATAAATACATATATTTGTATGGACAAGGCATATTAATATAGCATTTAAGATATTTATAAATGCTGAATTTAATTTTTTTCATTGTTGAACATTTCTGGATTAGAACTTTATAAAAAAGTAAGTATAATTGAACAAATAAAATTATCTCCATGTGTTTCAATAGTTCCATGGCTCGTAAGTTTGTTAGAAGGCTGAACAATTGTTATTTCTTTCAAGAAGTATACATAATATAAAAACCTTAAATCATGTTTCTCTCATTTACTTTAATATGTTTGAAGATCATTCTTCCAGGATAAGAAATGAATGAAATTAATTGCAAAAACACAATATTAACAATGTAAATGAGGTAGTATTCTGTAGAGGTCTGATGTATACTTTTTCTTATCTTCACTTACCCTTCATTGTTTTAAAATCTGTTGCCTTGTTTGAAGCATAAAGGAAACAAGAAAAAAGATATAAGGTTCTATATATAGATATTTTCCTTTTCTTTACACTAATACTTCCCACTAAGAATGCATTCAAGCAATTGCATGAGGTAGAGGAGAAACTGTAGATATTTAGGACAGAGTATGTTAAAATATGTAAAACTTATTACACTTAAAATGACGAGATATATAGGAAAAATTATTACATTTACAAGCAAAAATATACAGGAGAATTCTCTCTAAAAGTCAAAGACAATAAACACAAACCCACAGAGAACAGCAAAGGCAACAACATAAAGAACAAAACATTAAAAAAAAAGAAAGAAAGAAAAGGAAGAAAAATGGGGAGGGGAGAAAGGAAAACAATGACTACAAAGAATCTATCTCATCTGCTGCTCATTAGTGCACAGTTACTCACAGATTAGATAAGCATATGATAGGAGTCCCTGCTGTTTATACCTCATCATTGTTGGATGGAAGTATGTTCTATCAGCAGAAATGTGGCTGCATTTCAATCTGGTCACACTTTGGTGGCATGATCATTCTGTATCTTTTACAAGGCCTGCTGATGTCACATGGAAATGTCTGGAACAGTCAATTTAGGGACAACACAATATATTTGCTGCATAACTTCACTATTTGCCTTGTCTCTGGATACATTTATACAAAAGTACTTTATTTGTCTACCAAAATTCACTTTTTTTACCTCTCCTGATTATTAGATGAGTAATGTTTCTAAATTTATAGTTTTGCAGCTACTTACTACCATCTTGCTACAACACTACTACTCAACTCAAAATAGGATTTTCCTATGGCATGAGCTGTGATGAGTGGGAGAGCATCTGTGTGGAAGGAAAAGGAAAGGACACCCCACCACACACTCATACTGAATTCCATGAGCCATCTGCACCACTAACCTGAGAGCTCTTTCAGATCATTCAGCTTTTTTCCAGAGTAAAAAAATTAAGTAACTCAGTCCCCTGAGCTGCAGCAGGGACACCATGTGTTCACAGAGCTTTGCTCTGGGTTCTGGCACCAGAAGGAGGAAGCTGGAGGAGTTTTACAGAGCTGTACAAGATTTCTACCTCCTCACCGGGGAGCCGCAGTCCCTGGTCCTGGGCGGTGATAAAGGAACTCTCTCGAGGCTCGATAGGGGAAATTGTGCTCAGCATCCTCACTGCTGCTGGGCTGGCAGATGTCTGCATCTTCCCCATGCCTTTCCCAGTTCACAGAACTGTTGCATCTGTGATTTTATGACCGTCTTACCTAATCATTCAGTATTTCCCAATTCCACGGAAAACACTTTGCTTAACAGATTCTAGGAGCCTCTCTTTCTTTTCATGGCCAATCCCACTGCTTAGCTAATAATCTCCCTGGAATCAGCTCTTACAGTTCCGTTTTCTTCCTCCTTCTGGGTCCCCAAAATCTTGGCTGCAGCTTTTAACAGAGCCATTTGTTATGGACCTTTGTGTTCACATCCAAACATTCAGTACTATTAAAATTTCATTTAGTTTATTTCAGTCTAACGCTTCTTCCTTAAGGTCATCTATTTTGTTCATTATCTGCTAATTTCTTTAGCAAATTGCTTGGTTTTCTGCCAAGCCTATAAATGAGTCTATTAAAGATGATGCATTCCATGAATAACCCTCGTGGAATTCTGAAAAAACCTCTCTTCAAATAGAGCTTCTATCCTTTTTTTGTTGGTTTTTTTTTTTTTAGTTTTATAAGGTGTGTGCTAATACCTGTCCAACCCCAACCCCATGACCGACTAATAGCATCTTATAGCATTATATTAAATGTTTTATTGGAGTCTAAACACATTTTCCCTACTACATTTCATGTCTGAAGGAATTAATCCTATATTAAATAAAAATATATTAGTACAAGTAATTGCATTTATCTTTGATGAAACTGTCTTCGGTATCATCTTGCTTTCAGTTAATTCTGTTTTAAGGACGGGTTTCTTCCTTTAAATTGAAGGAATATTCTACCTAAATTTAGCAAAACATAATGTAGGCATCTGGTGTAAAGTAGCCTTTTAGGTTCCAAATGAAAGATGTAAGCATATGTGAAGAATAAATCACTTCATACATTAGCACTCGTACACGTACACAGACATCTTAGGAATTAAATGAGATACCTATTTTCTCTCTTGAATGAATTAGGATCCACACTTTTAGATAGCTCAATCAGCCTATAGCTGGGGCTGAAGAAGATTATATTTTCTGACTTGAAGTTGTGAAAACCCTTATAGCTTTTTTTTTAAATCAAATGAAGACACTTCCCTTTTATAAATCCATTTGTTATTTTCAATTTTGACATTATTTCCCTCATTGAAAACAAATTTTTATCTAGTTTTGGCTCATTCTTAGATCATCCCTAAGTTCTGTCCTTATTGAAGAGTTATCTAATTGTCTTCTCCTTCCTATTATCTCTTTCAGATACATAAAGTTCTTACAACTGCAGCCATAGTAGAGACTAAGATTTCTAGATGTTTTTAAAAAATACATTACATAAGCACATTGAATGTGGTGCCAGGGAAAAAAAAAAAAAAAAAAAGAATCAGATTTTATTCTGCTTTTTAAAGAAAAAAAATCCTATTGATTTTAATTGGCATGACTTAATGGACCATAAGAAAAAAGCAGTGGTGTAGGCAGCAGACTTGTATTGTACCTATTTCCTCAAAGCATGTCTGGAAAATCCTGGCTCCCAGCTCCAGCCCCACAGCCTCCCCCGATGGGCACAACAGCATTACTTGACTAAGAACAGTAGCTGGACTGACAGCTTTTCATTCTTTTGCTGCTGCATTCTAACATGACCACCACAGACAGTTTTTTTCTGAAATCCAGTTGAGGGTGCCAACTCTAAGGATACTACTCTGAAAATAACGTGGAAAAAAAAATCTACTTCTGTGCTATAAACATAACTATATCCTTATGTCAATGTTATTTTTTGTGCTTTTTGGTGTCAAATTGGACAGCAGCGACACAAAGCCTGTAATATGAAGTAAAATGAATTCCAGATGGATTGCCCCAGTTTGTTATTTCAGTAGCATTCAGAACAATTTTAATTTATTTTTACTAAAAATTGTAGCTTACAAAGATGCCTTTGATGGTTTAGCTCAAGGGTGTAAATACATAAATACATACTTGTGCTTTAAAATGAAGACCACAAAGTCCTTAAATATCAGTAACTGTAACAGCTAGTCAGATGCTGCAGCGTATGGGATTTGGAACCTTTGGCAGTGGTCTTCATCAAAAATACCCTATAATTATAGAATTTTATTAGTTTTTAATATATACATAAAATGAGACACGCACACCTAAAATATAGCTCTGAACTTGCTTTATTTGGATTCAGACATCTGTATTTATCATTAACAATCCATCAGAAGACTTCAGTGAAGTGAGTTTTGAGGCAGGTGTGAGTCAGTTGGCTAAAAAGGGAAGAGGGACAGGGCTTGTTCAGACAAATGAGCAAACAGGCATTTTACTCCTGCCTAACAGTTAGTTCATTATCTTGCAGTAAAGACTCTAAGGTTGTGATTCCTGTTTCCCAGGAAGATTATACATGTCTTTCAGGCCATGAGATATAGGATGCAATGACATTTCTTGGTCAATTGAATACACTCATCTCAAGTTTTCTGTTTGGAATTTAGATGAGTTATAGGTCTCCAAAGGCCAACATATGTCTAGTTGAGGTACACTGAGCCTCATTCTAAAAGGTGAAACAACTGCAATGGATAAACATTATTGTCTGACTTGTTACATGCAGTGAGATTTCTTGTCATCAAATGAGAAGACAATGAAGGCAAATTGAATATTGATTGAACTTGGTTGTTTCTATAAATTAGAAACTATGCATTATTTCACACGTGACTTCCCATATGAGAAAACTGGTTCTTTAATGGTAAAATTCAAGAATTCAGTTACTAAGACAAATCAAATGCTTCAGGTTGAACACGGCAATGTTAACTGGGTGAAGTTTGCCATACCCAACACTAATATTGGACTGAATATCAGAGAAACTCCAAGAACAATAAAAAAGCCCAAATTCAGTCCTTCAGATACTTTATGTATCATTTCCTTTATATTCTCCTCAACAATATTTTTATTCATATGGATTTGGAGTCATTCCACCCAAGTAAAATCTTCGGGGCACACAAGGTACAAATCCAGTAACTGAAATTCCTAATAGTTAATGGAGACAAGTATGATCCTCCAAAGAGTAATTTAGCTTACTGCAGATCAGCCTTGCCTTCTGGAAAGGCCCATCTTTTTGCATTGACTGCATGAGCTGCTTACTAAGATCAAAATATTAATAAAAGCATTATAGGTGCCTGAATTTAGATAAAATGAACATATGCTTTGACTCCTACAATGAATGTGGTGACACAGATGTGGCTAGGATGTTATAAATGCTGGCATTTCCATCCTGTTTCATTTACAAACATCTTGCATTATTGGTGTAGTATGTGATAGTTTGATAGTCTTTGAGCCAGGAAAGTTATTTTCAGTCACAATGCTGGTACACGATGTATGGTGGCAGTATGTGTAGTGGGTAGTGGCAGTAAATATTTTCCTGCCTTTGCTAGTTATTTGTCTTAGCTCTGAACTGCAGAGAACCACCTACTCAGCTGCAAGAATAGTTCAGTCCCTATGCAATTGAGTCTTCACTGGAGAATCTGGGACCACCAGGAAGGTCCAGATATCTGAGCTCCAGATTGTCTACACAGTTTGCCAGTTACTATTTACTTGCTAGCCAAGTAATTGCATGCTTCATGGCTTGTAATAATAGAGATATTCAATCCTATTTACTTCATTTAAAAAGAAAGAAAGAAAAAAAGTTGCAGCTAACATTCATGACAATGTTATTAGAATATATGTCAATCAGGGTTTGGTCCCAGGCCAAAGAAAATTACAGATACACTATTATTTCTATTAATTGCAATTTAACTGCTTTTCAAAATCTCACTAAATGCCAAGGAAATTGCCATCAGAAATTGCAGCGACAAGGCTTTGTAGCAATTGCAATTCACTTGCAATTTCAATTGTTTTCAGTCAAGTGCATTAGAAACTGCTAGGGTTGCAGTTAAGGCTTCCAGGGAAACAGGCAATCACAATACTGGCACAGTCAAAGAAGTCAGGAGACTGGGCTCTGCTTTCGCTTTCTCATCTATAAAATCATTCCTAACACACTCAAATTAAGATCTCAGGGCCACATTTAGAGGACAGGTTAATGGCATTGTCCTTGCATAATAGCCTGGAAAATTCAAGCTCAGAAACATAACTTATTTTTCACAAAGATGCAGATATATGGCTAACACCTTATAAAACATTGAAGGTACCATATCCAACTCCAGAAATCTGATATTTAGATATGTTCTAATCTACAACAATGTGAGTCTTTCTAGGAAGACAACTTTTCAACTCCCCATTGTACAAGTCCAACATTGCTGACACAAATTGTGCTCTAGAGGTGGTTATTTCTCTTCACTGGTATTAAAGGATGCTCACAAGACAAATTCAAGTAGAGCTGTTGGTACAAGAATGTTCTAATCCTATATATAGGCATATTATTGATAAAATAGGTTTCATTGTTCCCAATTGATCTAGTTCATTTGCAGTTACAAAGTTAAAAACTGACTTTTAAAGACTCTTTATTTAATAATGATGATCCATCTGTATTTAAGATCTTTGGATTTCAGAGACTGCTACCAGCCTGTTGATGGGATCGTTGCCATTCTGGTACACAGACTAGGTTTTTGATGTTTTTTTCTCCTTAGCACTCTCTGTTAAACACTTTGGATTTCCTCTCCAGATCACTCAGATTGCTTACATTATCAAATCAACACTTAGAGAAGCTACAAAGCATCTGAATAATTTCCAGTATGATTCTGTAATAAGTAAACAAATGTATGCTGTCTGCCACATATAGATTATATTTTGGGTTTTACCCAAATGCCCATTGTCACCTTTTCATGCATAGCTGAACTTCACTACCATCTCCTTAAAACAAAATCTCCAGATCCCTTTCAGTTACTTTGTTAAAACATTTGGCACAGTATGTCTAAGAATAATGTTTTACTTCCATGTTTTCCTAGTAGTTAGCTTAATAGGTTATCTGTAGATCAAAAGATCAGAAAACATGAAGATTGAAATTGAATAATAAATATCAATCTGCCTTTCACATTCATGCTTCAGTTTGCAGTATTGTTTGAAGTTTTTAATCCAAGAAAACAATATGAAGGGCAGCCTCCTGTTTAAAGCTGGGCTTGAAACTTTTTTGTTTAGTATTTCTTAACTCTTATTTTGGTTGTAGGATAATCTACAAGGAAGCATTTGAAAGGGTCTTGCAGACCATCTTCCAAAAAGTGTATTTCAAAATTCCCTTGACAGAATATTCAGATTAACAATGAACATAATTATTACATACATGGTGACTTTATACTGTAAATCATCAATTGATGATGACTTTTCAGATCACCTTTAATGTCTCAAATCTCATCAGAGTAAAAAAAAAAACAAAAACACTGTCTTGGTTCAGCAGTCACTAGGGGTAAAAGGAATCACTGAGGCCAATGCTAAGCAATGTCCCAGTGAACACTGAAATTCCTCTCACAGCCACAGCTCCTGATGAAACCACATGGTGTGCTGAGGTCTGCCCATGGCTCGTTCACATACAGCAAAGGGGATGCTATTGGAACTGTTGGAAGTTTGGATGATTATGGAAAATAATTGGTTAAAACCCAGTCTCCCTCAGTGCCTGTGAATAATCTATTATCGGTGAGGAGCAAATCACACAAATTCATGCAGCCCTTCAGATCTTGGATTACAATTTTCCAAGTCTTCAAAAATTAGGCAACCTATGAAAGTGTTCTTAGCAAAGTCTCAATGAGAACCATTGCTTCTGAAGCAGCTGGAGGTTTTCACAAGGCTTCCCTTTCACCTGGCCTGATAAAACCCTCCAAACTGGCCTATGAGACATTTCCAGATCAAACTGCATTTTCTATCCTGATGCAGCCTATATATCCATGTGGGTTTTAAAAATAATGAAATCTATGTGAGGAAAAAGTAAACTAATGAATCTTAAGAAACAAGGAACATCAAGCCCAGCAACAAATGTTCTCATCTAAAATGTTGTGGCCTCTTATGTAGAATATTTACAATTATTACATAAGAAAAGTTAAAGTATCAATTTCAACCATTCCTTTTAATGATCCAGCTCTCTGAAAAAAATTTATTTCATTTATTTTTCAAATCAATGTAAATCTATATTTATGGTATCATGGCAATTCTTGTTGGATTTATGGCCAAGGTCATTCTACTCTGCAAGAACCCACTTCAATGTAGTAGTAATTTTGAACCAAACACAGTATTAGTTTAAAACACCAAAGGGATTCTTCGGATCATAAAACATATCCAGTCATCAAGTTATTTTTGAGAAGGATTCTTTTAGTGGACTTAATTCCTTTTTAATTTTGTAGGTCTGACCAAGATATTAATAACTATAAATTATCTAAATAAGTTTATCATTAAGATTTAAATTGATATTTTCTTGTTCTTCTTGTCAGAATGCATTTACTTCAGAGAGAAGGATTTTTGCAGCTGCCTCACAATTTCTCTTTTATTATCACATTAATCTCAAAACTGGAATCACTGAGGCAGTGGATTCCACTAATTACTGGTATAGACATACTCATGGAAATAAACTTATATCATTTTAATAGTGCAAAGCCTGTGCAGAAATCTCAAGTTTCACTTCATTTTATTTAGTCAAGACCAATAATCTCATAATGCTTGGGAGGCTCTGCAAGCACAAACAGAAGCAGCCAGCTGTGAAGGAGCTGTGCTGAAGGAGCAGTGAGCAAACCTGCCACTGAAATACCAGAATGCTTTCCCCAAAGCCTTCAGGCAATTTCTCCCCTTTCAGGCAACCACTTAGTTTTGAAATGCCTGCTTTGTGCTAAAACTGCCATATCATTAAATCAATCTCTTTTCTGGTCTCAACTATTCCAGTTATTAAAAGATATAATCAACATCTTTGATGGATTAAGTAATGATCCAATAAAACTGCACTCAGCCAAAAGATAAATTTTAACCATGTAACTCCTGCATTGAAGAATTCCTTTATGACAAAAAGGAATGCAAAATATACCAATTGGTTCTAATTAGTCTATACCTGTTGCAAAATGCTGTGAGATAATCTCTCTTATTAACAGATGGTGAATATTTAAGATTTAAATCCTTCAAAATACAGGCTATTGTAGGTATCACTGTAATCAGAAGCACATGATGATGGAGAAAACCATATCCCTAAACTTAATTAAGTATAGACATAACAAAGAAACATTTATAAAAATGTTTTGTTTTTTTTTTGCTTGAGGCACTAAAATTACAATAGCAATTACAACATATACCTAGCAACTGTCTGCTAGTTAAAGTGGATATTGCAAACTGTACCAAATGCTTGCCTTTTTGTCTAAAGAACAAGCTGCCTATTGGACTGCAAATGGGTCTTTAATAAATGAGAGTTTCCCCAAAGGAATGAAACATATTGACTCCTTTTCTAAAGGGATAAACCACTCTGTATGTTTAATTAGCATTCTGAAAGTTGAGAAACTGAAAAAAAAAATAATTAAACTGAAGCAGAGTGTAAAGCAAATGTGATTAAAACTACAAAAATATCTTTTCATGATACCAAAGGAGGTTTAAATTGCATATGAGCATAGTTCTTTTCCTTAATTTTCCTTAATAACTTTTCATCTTTAAATCTCTTGTTAGCTTTAATTTGAAGAAAACTGAAGTTCTATTATAGAAAAAAAAAAATTAAAAGCATGTGCATTTACTAATATTAGCTATATAATGTGACTTCATCATTCTTTTCAAATCCATAGGCTGTCTTGGATGTGTAGTGCTGCATTTCTAAGGTATTTAAATTACTATTCCATATCATGTCAAGGCAAGGAGCATAACAACTCAACTGCATCTCTGCCTTTCCAGATTGGGAACATGTATGACCCTCTCATTACTGCTCAAGGAGGGACAAGAAATCAACACAGAGCCCTTGGCTGCCAGAAGAAATCGTTCATTTCTCCCCCACAGAGCTGAAGGATGAACAGAATGAGAAATCTGCTTCTGAAAACCACGAAATGCCATGTGGCTATTATATTTTCTACCAATTTTTAATACAGGGTTCAAGCACGTATCTGCAAATTCCATTATGGTATTAAGTCATTGAGCTACCATAGTAAACTTTGCACTCTTCCTACTTTCACCTCTGTTCTTATGCATTTTTAGGTGTTAAAATCCTGCTAATCTCATCAGAGGGTGAGTTAATAGAGGCTTATATCTCTTAGTATTAGTTGTCTAAAAATTAGATGTGAAGTCTAAACAGGTACAGAGGGATCTTGCACTTCTCTACATTTAATAACAACAGGAAGCCACTTGGAGAAGGAAATTCAACTCAACTCTCACATAAATTAGCTTTGGAAACATTTATTTTTTCCCACAGGCCATAGAGAAAATCTGAACTAAATGGACACTTAAAGTTAGGTGTGATGATTATGAGCCTTAGTTGAATATATTTTGAAGTAGGCCTTTTTTCCTCTATGTGTTTTATAATTGCTTTTGACAAGCTTTATTTTCTAAATTATTTTCTTATTATGCTATCCGCAAATTTTTACTATTATCATTAAATAACATTTTGAAAAATAATGGGTTTATTAAGGGAAGTTATCTTCTCCGACACGCAGACAATGGCACTTTTTGAATAAGCTTTCTTTTTTCACATTTTCCTGCTTTTATGAAATGCACAGAGCACAGTTTTCTGATAACAGTATTACTGCAGATGGTGTAAATCTGCAAAAAAATTAATCTACAGTATTTAAAGAACAACAGTTAAGATTTATGATCTCAAGTGCATTAAAGTCTTGTCTATTACTGAAACAGATCCTGACACGCCTGTGATTTGACTGAGAACATTATCTCACAAATTGGTCACTAATTGCTGTTGAAAATCAATTCACTGAAATAATGGCTTGGAAGTATTGCTGAATGGTTTGTCATGAAGGATATATATGAGTGAAGATAAAATGCTTTAATTTCAGCTGTAATTTATAAGTTATGTCTGGGCTGCCAATCACATCTAACAGTCAGGGCCCCTCTTCCAGTGGTCGGAAATCCTGTCAGCATTTTCACAAGTGGGAAGTAATTGAATTAACTGCAAAATGCTAACATTATCCCTTTTCATGTGCACTGGAAAGAAAAAAGAAATTACATGTCATAGAATGACTGAAGTGTTTTAAGACAGAAGCAATTAGGGGGCACAACAGCAGGCTGACCTGCTTTCTGTTCTAGATTGCATGGGTCTCTCTGCTACATTATATAAAGAAGCTAAAAATATAGGCATTAACTTGCAAAAGAATAAAAAACAGCAGGGACTTAAACCTGGGTCTCAGGGAAGTTAAAAGGGTCTCTAATTGACTAGAAAAAGATCAAGATCTGCTACTCAGCACACAATATATAAGTGTACATATTTTATATATATATCTTTAGATACACACTATCATAATATTCAATATAGTAAATACTATATCCCAGAATTAAGTAAAATCTTAGCAGGTTCATTGGCAGTAGTGTTAGTCATAATGAGCTAAGAAAAGTCAGATGAACAGATGCTAAATTTCCATAGGGACATTCAGCTGTTTTCTCAGCATGATAAAGAAGGTACTTTTATCTTTTCTGTCCCTTAATAAAGGCACAGTAGAATAAAAAATATTAATTGCAATTACCATAGCAAAACCATAATAGGTGTGTCCCATTGTATCCATATTTCACTCTTCTTCATAACACTTGATTACATAGCACAATATATTAAAAAATAAATTACCTAAAATACTTTTTTTCTGCCTTCACCTAACATAAGTAAAAGATTTGTTTGTAATTTTATTGGATGAAAACATTTTCTTATTGAAATCAATAGGTCTTAGATCCTATTAGGATTCATTTGACCACAATTTCACCTGCCACTGAGGGCCAAAAATGTTTTCTGTGACTGTTTATTTTGATGTCTTTCATTACACAGGGTGTAAAATTTAATGAAGTAATTTCTGCATCAAGCCTAATAACTTCCTGATGAGCTTAAGTACATGATTTAGAGAAAAACTCACTCAGCTATTGCTGCTCCATCACTTTGGTTGGAAAATGCTCCCAACAATTAATTATTCTTATTTGTTTAAAAAATGTCAACATAATTTCCTATCCAAATCTATCCTACTATGCCTTTGTCTGTTACATTGTGTGTTTTAAAAAGATAAATTACTCTGTGATGGCAGTTTTGGAAGGATTTCATATGAACTCAAGGGAAACAGTACTGCTTTTTTTTACTTTAACTTTACGTGGCCATTCAGGCATGGTGATGGGCAAGCTGCCATTAGATATTTTCCTAATTAACACAATTTAGTTGAAGACATAAATGTTCTCTGAAGCAAAGATGACAAAAGCAGGCTAAAAGAGCAAATTACACAAGTGAGCCAAACTGATTCTTAAGGCAGAAGACAAGTTGTGTTTGTCAAATAAAGTGAGAGGCAGAGAAGCCAGAATTGCTTATTTCAAGAAAAGGAAGAAAAAAAGAACTATGCCTTTTCAAGTAAAAAAGCACCATAAAACAGTACTCCGGCATGGACCAAACAAACTCAACACAGGTATGTCTTAAAATATAAGGATAGACTAAACAGCAGAATCATCACCATGATTCACACAGATTAATAATTTCCTAAGGGGGAATCTGGATTAAATATTTATATACTTTGTTTAAGTCACTTAAGAGATGGTAGTAGTTATAAACATTTTCTCATTCAGGTTGCCAAATACGTTAAGGAGTTTACAAATTGGTTTGCAAGGGATTTGATCACCTTCAGCTCAAGGCTAGCATATGAAAAGGATGTTTTCATGGAGAAAGAGAGGGAAAGAGAAGAAAACAGATGCTGAGAAGAATGAAAAGGGAAGTTATCCTGTGTTTTTCTGAAGCCAAGGACTAGTGTTCCTTGACAGCACATCTGTGACATGATCTAAGTACTCTCCACATAGTCTAAAGAGATCTGATATTTCTGATTTTATACTCCTTTTCATCAGAAACTGGGGGTTTAACTTTCTTGCACAGTCTTCATGACAATTTGTCCTTGTCACCTGTTCTTATTTTTCTAAAAAATAAACTCCTTATAAAGCAGTTTCAGACAGGAGAGATGTGAAAGATTTGTTTACAAGCTTATAATCAGCAGCATATGAACTCTACAGTGAGGATAGAGTTACACATGCTAACCTCTTGCCTTACCCATGAAGATCTGAAGTTTGGCCTGTGATATAAAGTCTCAACATGAATGACCTTGTGAGCCATAATTAAAATTCCTTGAAACAAAGGGTTTTCAAAAGTTTTAATAGTTTGCAGCCCTGTCATGTGTAGCCCAGGCCACTGGGACACTGACTTAGGTGAACTGACTATAGCTGGAATCTCACTACAGCAAAATGTGGGATGAGATACAGAGATTTTATGGAATAACTGATGCTTTTCACCCATTAGCACCAGTGTGAGTTGGATTTTTTGTTACATCTAAAGAAAAAAAAAATGGAATTATAGTTTCCTTTCCTTTTATTCTTTGAAGGCTAATGAAAATTAATCTTTACACAAATATAAATGAAAAATGTAGACTTGGTGATTCTGTGGTGATTCTGTCCTAGTAAATCATAATACAGAAGACTTTCAGAAACTATATCTAAATAAAGGGGAGTACAGCTGATCTGATTTCAGGAAGGGTGGAAAACCTTCTCTTTTGGAAACATTTTCATGTGTATTAATACCACAAACAGAAGCTTCTTTCTACTTTCTTAAGGAAGCTGAATGTTACATTTGAAGCATACTACACAGAATTTAGTCTATGAATGCATGTATTATCCTTTCCATTTCTCCAAGAGAAGAATTTTTTCCCTTGGAGGAGTATGGGCAGTCAAAGCAAAGCTGGCTGAAACCTCAGTGCTGGGGAACAGAACCCTGTTTTAATGGAAAACTTCCTTGTAGAAATGTCAATTTCTTGCTATGAATGTCTGATATATGGGAAACATATATACTTTAAAATAATGTCCATAAAGAAATAATTGACATTGAATTTCTGTTCTTTGTGTGAATAATTTCACCACATTGGTTTCTTGTTTTGTTTTTTTTATTAAAGTACAAACATGTGAATGATAAAAAGGGTAACTAAATAGAGAATGCCTATTGTGCACTAACTAGTGAATGAAAATGTCTGTACAACTTGTGCAAGGGATTATAACTGAGCAAATGGTGCAGTGCTAACCTAAAGCACAGGGACAATTACTGAAAGGGGTTTATGAGACATCTGTATTTACAGAAGAACAAAACTTTATAAACCAAAAGTGTGGAGATGTGTGTATGCACATATACATGTATATCTGTGTAGAGACACATCAAAGAAATGTGTGTCTATATACACACTACATCATTTTATATATAAACATGCAAACTTGCCTCATCCTAATATTTATTGTCACCTTACGGTATCTGAAGAATATATGATCACTGGAAAATGAGGCTACCAATTAGTTCACCTTTTTCAAATGCCAAGCTGCTGTTCTTAAGAAGGTTCACCTGGAGCCCAGTGCCACACTGGTGCTGGCAAAGTTCTCATTGAATTTCAAGGGCATAAACTTTAACCTGATGCTGGATTGTATCAGTTTAAGGATACACTTTCCTACTCCTTTATTAAAACCACTTCTGAATCTTTAGGGATCTTTCCGCAAACCACTGAAGTTTCAGTGCTACATCCAGTAGTTCTTAGTGTGGTGGCTGTCCAGAGTGTGATCACAGTGAGAGAGAGCAAAGCTAAACCACTTTTTCTGTTGATGTAAAGCAGCAGACCAGGTGCACAAAAGGAGTAAGCTGGTTTTCATATTATGAGATAAAAACAATTGAATGAAGAGGCATAAACTCTTACGCATTTTGATTCTTTCACCAAGGCAATTATTGAGCAAGGCAAATAAAAAGATTGCCACTGGTCTTTTGTAGGTGTATACTCTGATTTGTAAGAACATTCTTATTCAGAACACAAATTAAGCATAATTGCTATCCTAAGGAAGAATGGATTAGTATTGAGCTGAAGGGATTTATCATGGATAACTGTGGGACTAAAAAGTATTTCCACTATAGATGTATTTACAGGAATGTTAACATTTTAGCTTTATTAGAACATTGGAACATGAATGCATTTCAATAGACCCTGACATATAGGGACACGTGAAATTCTTCACTGGAGAGGAGTAAAGCTGCAGAAAGAAGTTTTTCTGCTCCTTGGAATCACCCAGCTGCACTGCCACTGAGTGGGTGTTTAAAAGAGTTTCACCAGACAGGTATCCAAGAGTGAAGCTGTAAAAGCCTTCTAGAGTAAGGAACCACACCTTTGTATTCCTACTGTAATGTGTACAGTTTCTGTTGTATTTATCACTGTGAGATTCATGATGAACGCAATGGAAGGAATGAAGCAGAATCATGATCTCAGATTTTCTAATTACCTCATCAGAATTACTTTACATGCCCTCAATTCAAGCTGAAAACACATGAAAATACAAACCTCATTAAGAAGCTGCTCTTTGCAAAACCAGACATGTAAACTCCAAACTCCAGTACTCACTTTGCTGTTGAAATAGATTATTCCTTTAACTCCAAGTAGGAGGCAGCATGTAATTCCTGGGTAACCCAGGGAAACACTGGGAGTCACAGACAACCATCCCTCTGAGTCATAATTCCTCCCTTCACCCTCAGCCTTTCCATTTGCTTGTGGTCTTTTCCAGAAATAAATTCCTGTGCCACCTCCATGCCAGCTCAGCTGCACTGGCCAGCGTGTGGAAGAACTGAGCCAAAGGCAATGTGAATTCCCTGTGAATTCCCTGTTAATTCCCTGCGTCCCAGGGTGTTCCCCAGGCTGGGCAGGCAGCAGAGCTCCAGGCAGCCCTGCCAGGCTGGGAGGCTCATGAAGGATTACAAAGCACTTGTGGGTTGTTCTGTGTTTGCCCTTTTATGTGGGCATTTCACTCTTACTCTGAACCTAACCATTCTCATTAAGACCAGAGATCCAGAACCTAGATGAAACCCTAAACTGCACGCGGGTTTCAGTGATTCCAGAAGTAAAAACATTACTGATATATAAATAAACAAGTACAGCTAGCTACTGGCAGCAAGTCTCTTAGGGACTCATATTGGCTAAATAGGCTTCCAGATGGAAAACAAATTTAGGGTCCAGGCATTGTCTGATTTAATACATTTATCTGTTGTGTTTTCTCATTTGTCAGCAAAAGCAAACTTTCTTTTATGGAGCAGGCCTGTGAAAGCTGAAAACCTTCAAAGCAATTAAAACTGAACTTCTAAATCACCAAATCTGCATCAGTTACAGAGGAGTAGGATCTGTCTCTCCCAGACTCATATTTTCACTGCAAATACTGATTTTTAATGCTCTGAGAATAAACTTTTAGAAGCACTTATAATACATTAACTTTCTCACATACTTTTAAATTACTTGGCTCCTGTTCAGAGTTAAAAATAGAAATTGATGTGAGAAGCAAGGCAGGGTTGCAGCAGTCTCAAAGAAAGTTAAATTCAGTGCTACAGTGCAGTTTTTATTAGCTGTGTAATAAAATTCTGTGATGAAGATAACATTTAAAGCAATAATTAGAAATTCTGTTTGAAACACTCAAAATTAGTATGCTGGCAACTGCCTAAATATATGGAGGATTTTGGGATGTCCAGAATTTCTTTATCCAGGACACTGCCATAGCTTTCAGGTTCCCATTTGCTGGCCTTACTCCCACCTGTATCCTCTCCTTAATGTCTTAAATGTTTCTTTAAAAGTGAGAGCTGCAGTGGGAGGACAGACAAGGCATCCTAACACAATATGGAAATTCTCCACTGAAGGTGAAGGATAAAAAGTTGTATTGCCACCAGCAAAGACAGAAGTTGAGTTCAGACCTCTTACCTCTCAAAGAAAAAATGTTCTACATATTAAGTTAGGTAGGAATGAAGTTACATCAAGTGAGAAAAATTGATACCCCATCTCCTGTTTCAAAAGCAGATGATTACTTTTAAAAAGTTTTATAGTTCTGTCTTGTGGATATCTGAAACTCTCTGTTACATGACAACTGCCACTATAACATTGCCCCTTTCGCGACTAACTGGTAAAGTGCAGCTCCTCAGTTTGCTCCTGACTTTAAAGATTATACTTTGCAGTTGTCAGTTCTCTCTCTGCCTCGACACAGAACTTTCAGATGTAGGGGACACTGAAGAGAGATCCAGGCCCTTAGTGCTCATTACAGAGGACAAGAGTATCAGTGAAGCAGTGGAGCACCTGAATTTTTCTTGAATCAGCCAATATCTTGAGATGCCTTCTTCCTCTTTCTGGTCCATTCTCTCATATCTCACCTTGGGGAGACAGCAGTAGACATGGTTTATTCCAGTTTTATTTCATTTAGATTGTGACCAAGACACAGTATTTGACTTCCTCATTTTTCTGATATTATCTCATACTTGCCTAAAAACCACCTAAAATCAAGGTCACAATTGTTGCTCATCCTAATGAGACCCCTGCTTATCAAAGTAAGGATAGATTGGACAAAAGAAAATTCACCTTAACAGTTATTCAATGATACTCCTCCTTACTGTATTATATTTTAAATTTATTTCTTTATAGCACGTTACTTGCCAAGATTATGCTCACTATGATAAATTTTTTTCACATTTCATCTCTCCTCAAATTGTTGATTATTTGTTGATTGCAAATTGTTCCTGATTATTATTCAAAGTTGAAGGGCAAGTAATGTAAATAAACACAAAAAATCAACAAATGGCATATAACCCTACCAAATATTTTCCATGTCCAATTTTATGCAGAGATGTTGACAGAATAATTTGCAAAGAAACAAGGATGCATTTTGGACTTTTTTTTTAATAACACTTTTTTGACTTAAAATTTAATATGAAAGCCATCAAAGAAATGAGAGCTATAGCTCTTGAAACTGGGCTGAGACACCATGAAACATCTCTCTTCAATATTTTTAACAGATTTCCTAAAGCTGCCCTCCTTGGCAATGCCTGTATATTTTTCAAACTGGAAATAATTGTATCGATGAATGTAAATGCTCTGCTAGAAAATATTTCTGTAATAAGAAACATACAGGCTTAACTCATTGTGTGTGAAAGTTGTGGAGCTTGGGGAGATCCATGGAGTTGAGGCAATATTGGGGGAAAATTTCATGGGCTTCAAAGTTGTTTAGCAAGAAGGGAAAGGGACTGAGACAGAAGATCCTCAAGCTCTTGTCACTTGTCTACAGAAGTTAGAGGCTCAAAATGTTTGAGATGTGGCACCAGTATGGGTAGCTGAAACTGAC
This sequence comes from Ammospiza nelsoni, assembly GCF_027579445.1. Classification (NCBI taxonomy): domain Eukaryota; kingdom Metazoa; phylum Chordata; class Aves; order Passeriformes; family Passerellidae; genus Ammospiza; species Ammospiza nelsoni. The sequence continues at coordinate 9,527,587 of NC_080637.1, read as the reverse complement.
TGACTTTTCACAGGCACAACCATGCTGTTGCTTGACCTCTGCCTTGAAGAGGACACTAAAAATTATATAAATAATTTTAGCAGACACATGTTGGATTTCCAAACGAGTAAACCGGGCAGATGGCTTATTTAATGAGAACCATATCTTTAAAGAGCACTGTACATCTTCTGCAGTGCTCTGACATCTCCAAGGGAAAAGCAAAGTCTTAATACAAATAATTGATACAGGAATTAATAGCTATAATAGCGAAGTAAAATTTAAATCAATTTAATCTCCACTGTCACTCAAATAATGACCACAGTGTAGTGCTATGAAATATTGGATTTTACTTCTGACCATAAGCACTCCTGTCATTTTGACAGCATCAAATTTTCAAATCGTTCTCTTGCTTGAATAAGGCCACTTATGTATAATTTTACACTTTCATTTTATATATTCACTTTTCATATGAACTGTATTTCCATTCAAGATAGATTTTAACCACAGTAAATAGTCTTTTAAAAATATTTTTTCTCTCTTGTTGCTATTTTAATAGGTTGTTTCTTTCAGATATAAGGAATAGAACTTGAGACATGTTCCTAACTGTTATTTCTATCAAATAGAAAGAGTAACTTTCAGATCTGATTATGAAGGTAAAGAAAGAACATGGCATTATGCAAAAATTGAATGACTCAAAAGTCAATGTGGGTGATGTCAAATGGCTGTCTCCAAGAAATTTCAGACACCCATACATGTGATTGTGTTTGCCCTTCTGTGGTGAGCAATTTCAAATTCAGAAACTAGATTTTAAACCCTATTTTATCTCTATAAAATCATATTACATAGCACTCATGTCTGTGCAGTAGTATGTGCTGCAGACAACTCAACTGTTTTGCAGAATTATTAAGCCAATATGAGTAAGGAATTTGACCTTTGCATATAAAAACTCAATTAAATTCTCAGAAGAATAACATTATAAAGCAAGGTTTCCCTAGATTACAAGATCAGAAAAATGAGAGACATCTCATTAAATCCTATGGAGGATGCCAGAATAGTAGTAAATTTCTCTAATGCTTATTTTTCCAGGAAGAAGGGGCAGTATAAGGATATGCAACCAAAACTGAGTTTAATACCACAGATATTTTCAGACAAAAAGCAAACTGTGCTCCCTGGAAACAGAACAATCTTCCTACAGATTTACATAAATGTCACCTTAATCTCACTCACATTCATACTAGATAAAGGCAATAATGTATTCAAAAATATTAATAACTAAAGATACATAGATATGCCAGACTGTTGTTATTAAAGTAATATTGGAAAAGCATTGTGTTGTGCTTGAAATTGGTATGTTTATGAATATTTGATACAAAATGTATATATATTTTAATACATAAAGCATTTAGGGAGAATGATAAATAGAAGCTGTGCTGGAATATATTGCCAGATATAAGTGCAGCAATGTTTATAGCTGCTTTTTATTAATTCATATTTTTTACAATAATGTTTTTGTACTTTTCTCAAAAGAAGATAATTAAATATGTTGTTAAACAGCTCCCATGTAGCATGAAATTAGAATTATACTGCATTAAAAAAACCCCACAACTTTATTTGAAGAGTTAAGAAATATCACCGAAAAATCACCTGTTGTTCTCCTTCTCAAAGTCTGTCAAAGTGGTCCATTGTGTGCCATTTGAGAGATACATGGGTACTTTCAGAAATACCTCATTAGGAGAATTCAATAGTTAATATTAGAATTTTCAAAGGGTTTAAAGGGGGTTATATAAGGACTTGGTCACTGAAACCCCACAACCTTCATTGAAAATGTCAGCCAATGTGAACCTTTCAGTGATAAAGTCACACATAGAATTTTCAGTCACTCATTTATGGTTATATTGTATTTAGTTATAACTTATTTGAACCACACACTAATCTGAGCATTCAAACAGAGACTTCGTTAAAAGTGCAAGTCACCAACAGGAGGAGAAGGTTAGTGTTGAATTGAAACTAAAATGGCAGAGTTAAAGAAAAGTTTATGTTGTTTTCAGGATACATTTGCCTAAAAAGAAACAAGCTCTTCTAGTTGCTTTTTGAAAAATATATTTATTAGTTTTCATTAAGTAAAAAACTTCCATGAAGAATTCCACTTCTCAGGTACTTCCACTAAAAAATATGCTTTCCATGAATAATTGCAAAATCAATTCACATTAGTATTTACTTTATATGAAGCTTTAGATCAGTAGGGATGACCCCTCTAACAGAGTTATCAGTGGATTATAAATGTAATATAAATGGATTGAGTGGAATTGCTAGTTGAAATTCTGTGATATTCCAGACACGGCATCTTAAACACTGCATTTTCAATTATGCCTCTGTTTATGTAAGACTTTAATTTAGAACATAATTGGGAATTATGCTAAAAATATTAAATCATAATGGGATGGATCACAGAAAATTCTTCAGTTGTTACATCAAATATCAAGTCACACTGATGCTTCATGAAAACTGAATGTCTGCATTGTTCCTACATATAACCAAACTATTAAAATGATAGTTTCTTTTTTGAATTTCAAACTAATTGCTCATTATTAAATATCTCCAAGTATCTTAATTAGGCATGCTTACATATGTTTCTAAAGAAAATATATTGTGGAAATCACTATCTTTTAAAGAAAGGAATACTGCTCAATCCATGCTTCTCTCTGGCCTCTTTTCTAAAGGCTTTTTGTTTTTAATAAAACCGGTGTGCTGTGAGTTTTGTTGTCAGTGTGTAATTTTTTCCATTTCCAATGCTTTCTAAAACAGTGAAATCCATTAGAGTCAGAGAAAACATTATTCTATACATAACAGGGTATCCTTTTTAACCAGAATTACTTTCTTTTTTCCCTGAGGATGGAAAAAATATACTGTGGTTAAACACGATAAAACTTCCTAATTTTTTTCCTTTCTTTTTAAATTCAGGCATGCAGTAGCAGCTAAAATGATATATTTCATATGTTTGCCTGAAGTTCAATGAAAAAAAAAGTGCATCAGATCAAAACTGAGCATAAATGATGAAAGAGTATCAGAGCTGCCTTTATAAATTAGGAGTCTATTGACAGTAAAATTGTATTAAGTTTGTAAATGCCTTTACATTCAAGAGAGCTGGACTGAATTATGCCAAATAAGAAACGTCGCAGAAATTGGAAGGATAGAAGAGAACATTATAAAGATCTACCCTGACCCTGTGTGCAGAGTACAGGCAGCAGTATTTCAAAAGTCAGACATATGAAAAGACCCTTTCTTGAACCAGAGATATTCTCATAGGAAATGCCATATTATAGGCGTCGCTAAGTAAATATTGGTATTTATACATATATGTCTGTTGAGAAACCTTTATATTTATTTTAAAAATAAATATATATATAATACATGTGTTATAATATTATTTAACTAAATATACATAACGAGAGACCAAAGACAGAATGATGTCCTCATATCAGCCAACAGAAACTAACTACAATCTCTTTGGGCTCTTTATGTGAAGAGCAACAGCCATGTATTGAGTTCTGCCATGGGGGGGATGAAGAACCAGTTGAGTTCATGGGTAAGAATTAAGGGGCAGGATAACATGGGTGACACTGCTGTGGGTGTTTGCTAAAGGCCACCTGAACCAACCACCCTGGTATCTGCTCAAAAGACATCTCAAAGGCAGTGCAAAATCAGTGCACTGAACGTCCCGGCACACATGGGCCAGGAAGTTCAATGCACTCATTTTAAGTAAATGTAGAAAATTAATCATACAAAGTTGGTTTTATGAGAATTGTTCCCTGTTGGATTAAGGAGAAGGGCCAAAGATTGAGTGGAAATTACAAGCACAACACTGAACCAGGTAGCCAGGTGTGCTGATTGCTTTGCTACAAGATAGTTTGGATAACTCAAGCAGATCCCAGCCATTAGGAGAGGTTGTTGCTGATGATATACCACATCCCAGAGAGAGCAAAGGCTCCACTGGCTCCTGCAAAACCTCATTTGAATTTATTTAGCTAATCCAGAGCAGCAGCCCTGCATGCTTACCACTTCCACTTAATTCCCATCCACCACTACACATCTGGGCTGACCCAGCACATCTCCACAAGCCTAAGAAAGCTGTAGATAAACTGGATGTGAAGAGCAGTGAAATCAGTGTATATCACTGAAGTTTTGGGTGATAAATCGATTTACACTGAGTTACAATGTAAACTGCAGTGGATTTAGAATTTGAATGCAATCTGGTTTGCACTGAGTGGCAAAGAAAGTGAATCTATTAAAACTGGATACTGGGAAACTCCAGTATTTGGCATAAGCAGAGGAAGTGTAAGTAGAAACTTATGCACGTGCAGCATATAAAACAATGAAAAATTTAATTCCTGGATTATTCAGTATCTCAAAATGAAAAGTTACTCTTTCATAGAGGAGAAAATTTTGCTGCTGTTGAAATATTTGCTTCATGAATATGCGTGTAGTCACTCTGGAAAAAAAAGATGTTTGAAGTATGATGATTGAAATGCCAGGTGTAGACTAGACTCATTTTACATAATAGCAGTCATTAAGGAATAAAACTATCATCATTGTCATGATCAGGCCTAATTCCTCCTCTTCTACTGTGAACTTTACATTGATTTATCACACAGAAGTTGTGAAACTCTGTTTGTACCAATACTTAATACAATTTGCCTCAGACTCTTCCGATTTCTCTTCAGAAACAGTACAGAAATGGCCAGGTGTGGATAAAATTTGCTCAGGCATTATTATTTCTCACTTGCCCAAACATCTGTTTACAATCAATCACTTCAAGGTGTACAAGTTGAGACAAGACATACTCTTATTGAAACAACTGCTTCTGCAAACCAGGTTTTGCAGTCATCAAGACAAACTCCAAATATTGATGTTTTCTGCTCTGATGATCCTACTTTCGGATGGCTGTGCTGGAGACTGCAGGAATTCAAATTACTGTTGTAATAATTCATCTATAACAAACTGAATAGGCTGAGTAGGAGAAAAGTAAACAGTGAATAGCCTTTTTTAACTGTAAACATTATGTTCTCTCTGAATATGTGCAGCTACTGACCACTGCAGGTGAATAACAAGAATTCCTGCTGGTGAAAGGCATATGTTATTGAAATACAGGGTGAAAAAAATATCGTTCCACAAGATGTGGACAGATGTGTTTTTTTGGATCTGTAAGAATGATAAACTGTCTAACTGATTCATAGTGAAGTAGAAAACTCTATCCTTTCCTTAATTAATTGACCAGGAAACTGCCTATACTCCATGGATCTACTCTCTAGCAAGCTGAAGCACCAGGGATCACTGATTCTCAATCACATGTAGTGAGTGCAAGATTTTAGCATCCTGCAGGCTATTCAAACTCAAGTCTTGAAGACAGAATCGTTGCTTATGTCACAGACTGGCCTCCAGCATCTTTTTAAAGTTTGAAATCTTGGCCAGTACAAAAGTTACTGAGCCAGAAATGCTAGCGTCCATATTGTAACATTTATCTGTTTTTCAGACAATCCCACAGGATAAGGGAATCTGTCTTTAGAACTTCAAGAGGTATTCAAATGACAAGGAAATATTTTTTGAACACTGAGACATGGTATTGAAATATTGTATTTACCTATATAAGTATTACCTATAGCAGAGTTTTACATCTCTTAATATGGTCCTAAAATCAATAAGCAATTTATAAAGCTACTTAGAAGAACAGGAAATCAGCTATCATGCTTTATAAGAAGAAACAAATTCAAAATACAATATACAACAGAAAACATAAGATAATTACATAATTAATTAAATCCAAAATGTTGCCAGAGCCAAATAATAAATAACAAGGAACTCAGAACCTGTGCAATATATATATAGACTTTATCTATGAAGATCATTCCCATAATGTGAATAGTGAGAATGGTTTCTACAACAATATATCTATATTTATCTTTATTATATCTTTGAAAAAGAAGAATTATTAACTTACAACAAAATGGGTATATTCATTTGAGCAAGGATATAGCTTTTTCAAGACAGTATCCAAAAAGTTCATGCAATCTACTCTGTTGCTGTTCATTGTTATTTTCCACAGCCCGAGCAATGTATTCACAAGGAGAAAAAAGGCAGAGATACATAAAAGATACAGAGATACACACACAATCCTTTTCATCTACCTTCCATCTATCTGGGATCAGATTTAAAAATTTCTGCAGCAATTGATATTGTTTTAAACACTACTACTAATAATAATAATTAGTGACAGGACCCAAGGAAATGGCGTGGAGATGAGCCAGGGGAGTTTTATGTTGGATATCCAAAAAAAAGTTTTTTCCCCAGAGGATGGCTGGATATTGGAAGAGCATCCCCAGAGAAATGGTCACATCCCCAAGCCTGTCAGAGTTCAAGAAGAGTTTGGACAATGGTCTCAGGCACAGGGTGTGATTCGGGACATGTCCTGTGCAGGGCCAGGAGCTGGATTTAATGATCCTTATGGGGCCCTTCCAAATCAGGATGGAATATGATGATATTCAAGTAAAGAGAAGCCCATATCTCCTTTACAAATGTAAGGCAGCTTAAAAAAGGGAAAAAAAGAAATTTTTAAAACTTCTATTAATCATAACAAGTGAGAACTTGGCATTTAAAGTTGTTATGGGTGTAAACCATAATGCAACATAATTCCTCAGTTCAAATCTGTTCTCAATGTGCTCATGTAAGTCAGCCTGAGATCACCAACTATAGATGTCAAAAGGCTGAATTGAATTCCATTCCAACAGTTCCAAACAGTCAATTTGTCCTAAAATTGCTTACCCGAACTGTATTGGCAAGTACAGAACTAGCAATGTTACAAAAATCAGAGTTCTTGCCCTTCTTTAAGATGGAATGAATGTACAAAAAAAATCATATCTGAGGGATTTTTTTGTAATTCTCTATCTTCCTTAAGAATATAGTTACATTTCCATTTCTGATCCTAGTTATAAATACAGGGATAAAAACAAGGCACGAGGGAAATAGCACAGATATTTAGATAAACTATCTAAATATTTAATATCCTAGAACACTGCTGTTCATTGTTTTGTTTTTCATTTCAACAAAGTTATCATTTTGGAGTATGGCTTATGTGAATCTTTGCTAACAACTGGTTTTAAAATAAGTCAGTCACTTCCCACATTTTATTCATGGAGTCTGGTTGCGATTTTCCCAAAATGTAGGTAAGGAAAACAGAGGCTACAACTTCTAATGCCAAAACATTTGGAAAAAGCAACGAGTTTTCAGACACAAGATCTTTTCTGCAGGTAGCTCAGATGTTACATCTCCCCCTCAGATGTAGGATTGTGATCTCACAGCATGACAATTAGCATTTCAGTTAGATTAAGAGTGTCCTAATGAGGAAAATACCCCAACTGTTCCACTGATTGAAGATCTGGAAGAATAGGAGGACCACCCATTTCTTCAGTGGATATATGTCTGTAACTGCAACAGAGGACAGCATTTAAAAATGCAGCATGCACAGATCAAGAGTAGGAAGATTACTAGTTTAGATAGAACTTTAAATTTCTGCTCTCTTTCTACTGTGTTGACATGACCTGTAAATAATAATAACACTGCAGATTATCACAACAACCTGTGAATAACGTGTCCATCAGCATTCTGGTTGTAGCATGTGGGTGATGGCACTAAGGGCAGGCCTGATGAGGCAATATTTTAAACTCATGCCAGAGGAAGTGTGTCACAGCTTTACCCAATTTCAGCACATTCATCTGCACCATCCTGAAGCCAACTCCTGTGGTTTTTTAAAGGTGATTTCCCTGGTTTGCAGTTTTTTTTAGGGGGGTGGAGAAGAAACATGATGGAATAATTTTCTCCTTTTCCTTTCATCCTGCCCCACTGAAATTTTTCAGAGGGTGCTCGTAGAATATTCCTTTTCTCCTGTAAGTCCAGCAATAGTACTAAGAGCCAATCACTATAGGAACAGTTCAAATGGACTGAAGAATCATAAACAACCAAAAACTGGGCGTGGATGCATATAAATCTGGAAAAATTACTTAATCATACTATTTTATGAATTAAAATGGAATATTCTACACAAATATGATTAATAACCACCAGAGCCTAAAAGCAACTTAAGTTCCCAAACAACAGAAATTCACCAGCATATTTCTAACACCTCCAAGATAGTTAATTGTGAACAGAAAGAAAGAGGTAACATTTGAAAGGATCACACTTCATGCCTCTTCTGCTTCTTCACTAATGTGAATGTGGGCTTTCCCTAGGTTCTCATTCACACAAGAAACCTTGGGCTAAGTTCAGGAGAACCGCAAATGAAGTGAAAGCCCAGTTTGGGCTGTGGTATGTGAACTAGTTCTGCCCTGATTTTGCAGTGAGGATGCAGTGAAAACAAAACTAATTCAGCTTCCAAACTCACAAGCTGCCTCAAAATTTGGAAAAGATCACAAGAGACCCAGCCAGCTGAAGCACTAGAACGTCAGAGGGCTTGTTCACAGAAGTCCCAAACACATGTTCTGAGGATACGCTGAACTTGAGCTTCCTCATGTGATATATAGCTCAAATCTTGTTCAGATTGACCTTAATGCATACAATAATTAATATGAATGGGATGTATATTTAAATAGGAAGGTCTTGTCATTTCTCTTCCCCTTTTTCTATAGATTATTTTTCTAGAACTATTTAATCAACATCTGAGAGACAAGTTAAACTTAAAATTCCATAGAATACAATGCATTATTCATTAGATATTTCTGAATTCATTATGCACTGATTTTAACAACTCGGAACGAATTACACATATTCTTATAGCATCAGTCATCATTAAAAAATCTTTTAGGGAATCTATGTTTTTAACACAGACAACAAACACAAAAGAATATTCAATTTAGAAATGCTCAGCTTGGGAAAACAAAAACACACCACTTATTCAGTAGTCATGAATGATCTATTGTTCTGCACAGTTATGTCCCTCTTTCTCCAGATTATCCAAGAACAGAAGAAAGTTTCATCTGTTATTAAACTGTGGATAGCCTGAAAAGTACATCAGAAATATAGTCTAGTAACTTAGCCATATACGATTCACCCAAGAATTTATTACAGATTGAGACATTCTTATTAAGTCAAAAGTTGAATCTTTTCAACTATGGATTCAGTCATTGGTTGTCCATGTCTCAGAGTTAACACAGAATTTATTGCTACTAAAATTCTTTAAACTTTTTCCAAGTTGCAGTGGAAATCTAAAGGAGCAAATAAAAAAGTAAAGCACATCTCTTAAAAGGTTGACAGCTTTGGAAGCCAAAAGTTACACACACAGTTCCACTGCCAGCAAACATGTTGTATTCTCAGATTAAATGTTTTAAATAACAGTCAAATTTCCAGAAAATTTGTAGAGTTTTCTCCTTATCCAATTAGGTTAACAGAATTACAACTGCTGCTGCTCTGAAATGCACACCAGCCAGAGTTTTTGATGTCTTCTGCAGTTGAATAACAATTTGATGTCTCTGTTCTCATTGCCATTGTCAATTCTTATTGAAATCCAGCTCCACAAAACTAAAAGTAACTTTAAAACAAGTATGGGGTTTAAGAGGACTACAAGGAGTTACTGATATTCCAGACATCAGTACAAGTTACAGAACTCAGCACAGTTTCCAACTTCTTATAATAACCTGAGCACCACAGAAAATATTGTAAATAAAAAAATGTCAAAGAAAGGCAGTTAAAGCCCATTGCCAGTCCTTGTTAAATTATAGTGTAAGCACCAGAAAGGAGCATGAGAAAAACTGGAAATAAAGGAATGTTGATTTTGATAGCAAACCTGGATGTCAGTTTAATTATGGGGTTTTTTGGATACAATAGAAGGATAGAAAAAGAATATTATAAACAGGTATCTGACCATTTTATGACAAGAAGAACATGAAGTCTGCCTCTAGTTTCTGCTATTCTACAGGAATTATTAGAAAATAGGAAAAAAACAAGCTAATAAACAAACAAACAAAAAAATAGAGGGGAAAAGTAACTTTAAAACCCGCATCCAAATTGTCTATCAAGAGACAAAAGACATCCAGTCTCTCCTACAGAAAATACGTTCTTTCCTGAATGGGATCAGGACCAGGTTGACAGAGTTGAAAGAAACGGTGGACTTGTGTCTTTTCAAACATCGCAAAACACAGAATCATAGAACCATTTAGGTTGGAAAATGCCCCTGAGATCCTTGAGTCCAACCACAAACCCAGGACTGCCAACTCACCCCTAAATGTAAACGCTCCATCCACACATTTCCCCAGGCAGCCTAATTCAATGCTGGACAACCCTTTCCGTGTAGAACCTTTTCCTAATAGCCAACATAAACCTCCCCTGGCACAACTAAATCCTATACCCGGAGCTGAAAATTTAACTGTTGCTTTCTGTATTTTCAGTAGTTTTTTCAACTTAAAAAAAAAAACCAAACCGACAGGCAATACAAAACCTCCTCTTTTTGTAAAAATCTTTAAGCATTTCTTCATCCAGAGCTCCCAAAATTGAGAAAGAGGCATACACCACAAAAGAATGGGTGAAAATGCTTCCAGGGTATAGAAACAAGAACCTATATCTAATGCAACTGTTGGAAAAAAGTACACGTATTCTAAAATATGAAAAGTGCATTTATTTCTCAAATTAATGTAGAGTACACAGGGAGAGGCATAAAGATATGGTACTACTTCTACTGGAAAGAATGTTACAGGCATGGTCTTGGCCAAGATTAGTGATGATATAGAAAAGAGTAAGATTACATTAAAACATATCTTGGACATCTCTTTTGTTAATTATCTGGCATAATAAAGAAAACATCTAAAGAAATTTTATTTTGCATGTTAAATGATTCCTTCTTGGAATGGCTTGTTTTGGAACATATAAAAGGAAGTTTTAATCAAAAATAGAAAAAAAAAATATACTTGAGATATTCAGTAACAGTGATCAAACCAGAATTAAATTTAGTTCTCTTAGAGCAGCAATAATATAAAATAACAAACTAAAAAAAATTAACTTAAGATATGACATTTCAGAAGACTGTTAAAACCAAAACAAAAATTAAACTTTACCAAAAATAACTGGACCCATATAATATGAAGTTAACTTAAATCCTTGTATTACTAGCTGGAAGCTACATAAACACATGATACTAATCACAACTATTTCTGGACCTTGAAGAATCAGGAAAACTAATTTTAAAAACTCCACTAGCAAAGCAAAAAATTCTTGGACTCTTTTTTTTGCATTAAGCAGAAACCTTTCCAAAATAAACAAATAGCCCATTGAGGCCAACAGGAGAATCAGCCATGAACATGAACTGAGGGGGATTTGATACTTGACCAAGTTATGATGAGGTAAAAGTTAGCATGAATGCCTCTGAATCAAGAAATTTTAGCTTCAAATTACCAACAATGCTGTGAAGTTAGTTTAATTTATATTTTCAGTAGGCTGTATATGTGCACTTAGATGCCACATGATTTGTTAAACCACTGGAAACTCTTCTCTGCATATGTGAATTGCTAAGTTCACATCAAATCTGAAGAATCTGTAGAAAAACCCCAAACCAGGGAAGCTGTCTACAGAAGGATCCATGTCACCAATGCTACTTTAGAATAAATGAACATTTGCTTTGTTCTTCATCACAACAGTTTAATGAAATATCTTTTTCAAGACTTGTTTCAAGTAATGATGATAAACCTCTGTCCTAGAGAAAAAGCATCATTGAAAGTCACAGATAATGTGTTAAGTTTTTAGTGCTTATTCACATTCATCCAAAAAAAAAGGAATTTTGCCATCTTGGGATCTCTTATAATGGCAGATGAGATTTTCTAGAAAAGCTTGTAATATTTCCAGAAATAAGTGCAAAGCTCTTTCAATTTACTGTCCATTTTTTTTCAATATTTGAAACATTGAAAAGATATTGTTTCAAAGAATTTTATGCAATTCTGAGCACTATAATTTTCAAAAATGACTTATTCTTAAGAACGTCTCATTTCAAAACCTTGGACTTCAAAGAAAAATGCTGTATCTCAATTTATTAAAATGGCAGTCATCACAAAATCAGTTCATATGAAATTTCTGAATTAAATGCTTATCTGTGAACAAAACTAAGCATTATTGTGGAGTCTAAAATTGAAAGACAACAGCCATTTACTTTTTCAAAGCATTGCTACTGTTTCTGACAACTGAAATAGGCCAAGGCTCCTTTTAACATTCCTAAACTATCTGTAAAATTGAAGTTAATTAACACTATCTAGATAAACATTACAAAAGAACAAATGGCAGCAGCTTAAGGAAAAATTTGGTTTCATCAGCACACTAGAATTTTTGGAATGCATTTACAGCACAATCAATACAAGGAAAAAGGTTAATTTATCTAACTTAGTATCTCAAAGCACTTTAAATAAAATGTTTCACTTACAAACTTTAGAGTTTACAGATTAAAAAAACCTGCTTGTTAGCAAAGCATATAACAATTTATTACTAGTTTACCAGTCTGAGCTGAGAATGACACCATCTAAGATAATACAAAGTAAATACAGAATGCCTTTTTGTTATTACTCCTAAAGCAGAATGTGCTCAGATAACCATAGATTATTTTTTAACTTGCTTGTCTAATGCACTTTCCAACTGCCAGCCTGATCCTTCTTTTCTTGAAATTTTCATGTTAGCAAGTCTTTTGGGAAAAGATTGCCTGTGTTGATATAGTGGGTTTGATTTAGGTTAAATGAAGCCCCATCTCACTACCTCAGTTACATGGCCTTCTCTAAACATCCAGTGCAAATGTTTATCTAGTGAGGACTCTCATCTTTCAGTCATATAGAATTTATGTGGTCTTTTATTCCAAATGTTCTTTTCCTGTAGCATTATATTGATGTGGGACACCTCCATCATTCCTTGGCTCCTGGCTTTAAGATTCGTGCTCCAGAAATCTCCACATGTATGTACATCCCCAAGACTCCCCTGGGAATAAAAGTATGTCAAAATCCTAGAGGAAAGTGCCAGGATAATAATTCTAACCCATTTGAAAGCAAGGAGTAGAAACCAAAATAGCTTCCAAATACTCATTTATTCCACTGTCCTCAATTCACTGGCAAAAAAACTTCAAAACAAATCCCCATGTTTCTGTTAATTTTAATTTTCTTAATCCTTAAGAATACAGATTTAGTGCCTTTAATTCATTAAACAAGAAAATACCTTCAGGGTAAATAATTATTAGATATCATGTAGATTTCACAGGAACAGCTACGTGCAACACAGGAGACTGAAATTTCTATAGGAACCATTGGAAAAGATAATTATGTTGCCACAGAAATGTCAGTAGTTATCTGACTTCTCTATAGAATTTATCAGTTTGGAAGGGCCAAAAGAGAGGAATCATTTATCACAGTAAAAATTATTTCATTGCCTTTTGATCTAATTTCCTTAGAAAATCAGGCGTTGTGGAACACTCTGCAAATTGGTGACACAATCCTTGTTCTCTATGACACAAGAGATCCCACTGACCAATTTTAAATTTTGTGGGAAAAGAGTGAGAACAAAATCATTAGATAACTAATACAATTAGCAGACCAATTAACTGTCAATTAGCACTTGCAAACTAACTGGTCAACAAGCCCATGCAGAAACAATCATACCTCGGCTGTTTTTGGCCCACCTAGAGAGCCAAATAAGTGTTTAATGAATAAAAAGGGTTGGAGAAATACTGCAGAAGGTTCCATGGGAGGGATATGGTTGCTATAAGGGAGACCTCAGTGCCTGGGATGCCCTTATATCTGCAGTAGGAAAACACTAGGGATGAGGAAAAGTGAGTATGACTTTGGAAGAATTAAGTGATTGAATAAAATTGAAGATGTTTAAAAAGCTAATAATAAAGAAAATAACATCTCAGAGTACTTCAGTAGAGGAAAGAACAGAAAAAAACCCAAGGCAGATGTGATATAAGGATATGGGAGTACAGAATACATCCTTCATTTTCCAAGTTTATCTTCTTTAATGATAGCCTGCTACTGAGGCATGCTCATATTCCTTATTGCCAGTGTCACACTGCTCAAAGGTATTTCAGTCTCTTGAGATAAAACAAAAGATAGTTAGAAGGAAGTTTTAGTCTCCATGTAGGTTGTATAATTCTACTGGGAAGCAAATTATGAGGTTTAGCAAGACTTAAATATATCACAGGAGCTTGCTGAAAGTTTTCCATGTAAAATTAAATGAATGCAGATTGCTAAAATATTACTGGGGTCATATATTATTGGTGATTGAATAAACCCAACAAAAAAACCTCTCGGCGAAATAAAAGGCCTTGACTTTCCAAAAAATAAATATCTTAATTATAAAAATATTTGGTTTAAAGACAAGTTTCATAGGTACTATAACTTCTTTAAGCATCATATCAGATGTCTGGATTTCACCATCCAAGATAGACATCAACCATCAGTGGTGAGGTCTTTATTTAGGTTCATCCTCTATATTTTCAGCAGGTGTGAGGTCTTTTTAAGGATTAAAAATCAGTATATGTTTAGGTTAGGAAGTGACGGGTTAAAAGCAAGTCTTGTCCAATCAACAGCATTAAGATCAACACAACTTTAAAATGCAATTACGGAACCTGCTCTCTGGATCTACCTCCACACTCTAGTGCTCTCAAATGCATTTTGTAAAGTCTGTGAACAATTCTGTAGTGAGTAAGCAGCATCAGCATTGTTACAACTCCTGTGAAACCAACTGCAGGACTCGAGATGCCAACAGAAACCTGTTCTCTCCCTGTGCTACTGTGATGTGTTTGCAGCCATAATTATGGTTCTCCTGTCGATGCTGTAACAGCTAACCTCTGCCATCAAAATTAAAATGCCTGGCAACAGCAGACCTTGAAGACTGAAGGACCAAACACTTACAAAGCAAAACCAGTGAGACAAAATTCACACAGAAATCAACACCTGTAGAAACTTATCAGCATGTTGTGAGCAGCTGAAGGCAGAGGCCAAACCACTCCAACAAGGCTGAAGGCAGGCTGCAGTCCTGCATATAATGTATGACTAGTTCAGAAATCTCTGGAGCATCTTTTCATCATAGGTTAGAAACCTACCAGTTAATTTATAGTATACACCATTTAAAATCTAAAACATGCTAAGACATGACAAGTTTAACTCTCAGCTTTTCCCCACGGGTGCTGCAACACTCCCAGGCACTGGTATCAGATATCAGGAAATGTCAATATCTCTGTTACCTTTCAACAATCCCAAGGTAAGGCATTTCTATGCTGCTATCAAATTCACAGCACACTTCAGGAACTGTTTCACAAGATGAACAAACACTAGTTATTATTATTTTCAAATCTCCATGCTGCAATTTTTTCGCTTTGTTTTACTCTTAAATTAGAAGTACAAGGAGTTTTCAACAGCCCAGGCATCTAATTTTACAGCTCAAGTATTTTAGTGCTATTACACGTTAAAACAGTAAATGTGAAACCACAAAAAAGAAAAAGAAAATCCATTAGCCTGATAATATGAAGTAACTTGTTTCATTTTCTAAGAAAGTAAGGGGTTGTTCCATGTCAAGAAAATTACAGAGACCACATATAGCACTTATAAAATTTATTCCACAATTCTAAATGACATGTACCCACACATATTACAGTGTTCTAAAATGCCTGAAAGAATCATCTTCTGCAAATACAATTTTCCTTATGACAAAGGAGGGCAGTAAGTTGTAATTCTCAAGATTTTCTGTAAGTGTTTAACTGGAGAATAAAATAGAAAGTGAAATTTTACACATAAATCAGAATTTTCAAAGTTTAAAGTTGCTTTGTAATGCCTGGGGTATGGGCAAAATAGAGCAACTTTTGTCATTGATCCTAATGGATCACACTACAGGGATGGCCTCAAAGAATCCATGCCATAGATTTTGATCTTGCAAACAAACCCCAACTTAACTTTCAATCAAAGAAGCAATTTGTATAATTAAAAGTACACACATAAGATCAAACACTTATAGAACCATAGCTTTAGGATGCAGTCTTTAAAGCCACTTTTTGTGCAGTGGAAATAACCTAGCTTGTATCTAACCTCCAGCAGATTTTTACTGCTTCTTTGCTGAGGAGTGGCTGAGCTATGGCAGACAGCTGTGAGTGGCTCACCTATTTCACACAAAAGTACATCAATTTAGCTTAAACTGTTCTGAAAGCTGCTTAACCGAAGCATGCCATGCTCAATCTAAATCAGCACATTGTGCATGGAAGCAGGTGCAGAGCACATCAGTCATGACTGTGGTGCAGAGACAATTGTGTCCAGCAGCTCTGGGAGCAACTTACACTGCTCAAATGACTACACCTCCATCCTCCTCTTCCAGACCATTATTAGGTCAAAGACACACTACTTAAGAATAATATCTTTACTTATAGTTTATCAAGGCAACAGTACTGCAGCTTGCAAACTCTGCACTAAGTCATTCTCAGGCAAAGGGTTTTATCCTTGCATGTGCAACATGCTAGACCTATCATCAGACATTCTTCCCAAATTCATCTTACTTACTTTTATTGAAATGTAAGGACTCTGGCTTAAGCTGACCACTATTCTCCCTCTAAACTCAACAGAGGCAGAAATACACCTCCAGGTGAAACACAATCACCAAATGGATCACCTCTTTCAAAGAGTAAGGTCAGGAGCAAGCAATATGTTAGATGCATGGGCAGAATCAAACGGGATGAACTTCAATAAGTCCAAGTGCCGAGTACTGCACTTTGGCCACAATAACCCCCTGTACCGATATAAGCTGGGGATGGAGTGGCTGGATAGTGCCCAGGTGGAAAGGGACCTGGGGTGCTGGTTGACAGTCGATTGAATATGAGCCAGCAGTGTGCCCAGGTAGCCAAGAGGGCCAATGCCATCCTGGCCAGTATCAGAAATGGAGTGGCCAGCAGGAGCAGAGAGGTCATTCTTCCCCTGTACTCGGCACTGGTGAGGCCTCACTTGGAGTATTGCATCCAGTTCTGGGCCCCTCACTTTAAGAGGGACGTTGAGTTACTTGAGCGTGTCCAGAGGAGGGCAACGAGACTAATAAGGGGCTTGGAGCACAAGCCATACAAAGAGCGACTGAGGGAGCTGGGGTTGTTCAGCCTGGAGAAAAGGAGACTCAGGGGTGACCTCATCACTCTCTACAACTTCCTGAAGGGTGGCTGTGGTGAGCTGGGGGTCGGTCTCTTTCTCCGGGCGACAACAGATAGAACTAGAGGACAGTCTCAAGTTGCGTCAAGCGAGATGTAAGTTAGAATTAAGAAGCAAGTATTTCACAGTAAGAGTGGTCAGATACTGGAATCATTTACCCAGTGAGGTGGTGGAGTCATCATCCCTTGAAGAATGCAAAAAAAGACTGGATGTGGCACTTGCTGCCATGATCTAGTGAACAGTTAGAACATCGACTGGACTTGATGATCTTATAGGTCTCTTCCAGTCTTGAACTTCTGTGATTCTGTGAATATGCTGACAACTTTGTAGTCACAAAAGTTTATGGGAGATTTGCTATTGTAATTAGTGAAATAAGCTCTCTGTTTAACTTTTGTATCAATTATTCTGGTTTTGCAATAAAGGTTTCATATATAGCAGCAGAATTTAAGGACAGTGTACTGCATTCAGAGCCATTGTTGGAGAAACACTTCTTTACTGACTTCTAAATGTGAAGCATTCTATTTACAAAAACTCAATTCTTCTAGAAATGAAATAACCACTGCAGAGCTTAAGTGTTAAACCATAGAAGCTGCAGTCACTCAACAAGGAATACTATGGAATCAGTAAAGTGCTTGGGACTGTTTACAGCCTGGTTATGAGCTATAATAAGTGCTGAACCTGCTGAATACTTTAGCACCTTCTCAGCAGCGTGTTTAGAAATGACTGCTATCCCAGATGCTATGCTTGTGTAACCTGAAAATATGCAGGAGGACATGGCCATGCCTAAGATAAGCAGAGAAGAGAGAATAATGACTTAACTGCACGTAAACACGGGCACGTAAAGACAAGACATTTTATCAGCAACAACATTAATAAGAACAAGATCTCCAAGAGGGCTCATGTCTTTCTGGGCTCCCAGACAGGACATACTTTCAAGCTTTGCATCATACCATTCTCAATCAACTAGGATGAAGTATTTAATATATAAAGGAATGGGTTTATTTTCCTTTACTCTTGGCTTTTACCACACACCCACAGGAGAGCACTTAGCTTAATCATAAATAAAGAGTTGCAGGAGCTCATGGAATTGAGCAACACTTGCTAACCTTTAGCTTTCTGGATGAAAAATGACCTTCAGCGATGACCCCAGTGAATAGTGCTATCTGGAATAGTTCCCTCACATCAAGAAACCTATTATTTTGCTATTATTAAGTTTTAGTAACACTGCTGGGAGAAACCATCTGTTAAAAGAGAAACAAGGTACTAACCCTTAGGTATGTGGGGTCTGTTGTTTTCTGCAATCAGTTTAAGGCACTTTTCATTCATTTTGTACCATTTCCTTTCACCAGTGTCAGGAAGATCAGAATAAGAAAAGACCGAAATCCTTGTGATGTTTATTGCACATCAACAAATAAAAGATATATTTACAGCTGCATTCACCACTTTACTAGGCCTATTAAACAAATGTGTTGTAAGAAAGAGCTTATAAAGCAAACTTAGCAACAGTAAAAACCCCATTGTTTGACTCCCCACAGAAGCTTCAATTGCTTCACAGTATGAAGCCAGGAATCCTTTAGATGAAAATAAACACAGAAGTAGAGAACAGAGACATTAAGGATGTGAAGAGGAGTTAAATCTTCTTTCACTGAATGCCTATCTTCCAAGCACCGGTCCCTTCGTTTAGAGAATTATTTTTGGGGAAAAAAAAAAAAGACCCATCATCATGTTAGAGGAGCCTAGCATGGGTTGAGAATTTATGTATGCATATAAATTTATTTTGGGGGTTTAAAAAAAAAATAGGAAAGATAAACCACAAATGCTGAACAAGCAAATCTCCTAAAACCTGAAATTCTTCATTACTGATGTAGTAAAAATGCTAGCAACGTGATTTCACAAGGACCTTGTGAAATAAACAACCTTTTTTCATATCTATTCCTGCCAAATCACAGTCTGAAGAGTACTGTATATTGCCTTTCATCAAATTCTTATAAATAATGAACATCTTTTGCTCAGGCCAAAGGGATAGGAGAAGCTGTCAGTGATATTTTTGCCTTTCTCCCATTTTTGGCCACTAGACATTTTTTGGTTGAGTTTATGTTGGTGGGTTTTTTTATTTTTCATTAATGAAATTTTTGGCCTTTATTTAGCGTGAAAATACAGAAAAAAATTATTCATAAGGATCCTTTGAACTATATTGCAGTAGATCCCACAAAGCAGACAAGTCTCATGCTTCTCATATAATCTTCCTTGACAAGACAGTTTCCTTCAGAGTTAGGAACTTCTGAAATGAAAATTCAACCAAGAATGGTAATATAATTTTTGAATGTTACACTTATATCTCAAACTGGTGTTGCCATTTGATCATTAGAATGTTTCTTTTGAATTGACTTTGTAATGTGCAGAAATTTACAAAACCAGTTTTTAATCCATTCCTTGATACGGGAGGTCTAAGTACCAAGAGGCAATCAGCAGCAGGCAGGTGAGTTCCAGAGGATGCTGTGGCACTGTGCTTCCCCATGGAAAAGCAAAGACAACATGATGGATTATTGCTGCTTCCTGGTACACAGAATTGGTTCTGTTCTTCTGGAGTTTATGAGGGAAAAGGTTGGCACTTCCACAGGGCAAATGAAGTTTCAGTCTGAAACACAACACTGCATTCAGCAACAAATCTCAGATCATTACATGTAACTGGAGGACTCTTGTTGACTTTTAATAAGAGTTGAGCAGATTCTGATTGACAGAAGAGGCAATAAAACACACCAGGTACTCTAGCGAGACAGGGCAGAAAGACATGACATAAACAACTGCCAATTCTCTGCTTTCACTTGAGACTAATAAAAAGTAATTTAAAGATGAGATTCAACTTTCATTTCATCAAACATTATTTTGCAGCCACATGAGCGAATCCAGTTTTGCATCTATTGGCTGCACACACAGGCTCGGTGTCATGCCAGGGCCAAGATGTTTGGCAGGCATCCCTTTGCCAACTCTGTGGTTGCAGACCTCCTGTACATACTTGCACAGAAACTGTAAAAGGAACCTTTGACATGCCATTTCATTCTGGATGTCCTCTCAATTTCAGGTAAAATAAGAAGGGGTAGGCCAGAAGAGGAACAAAGATTCATCACTAAGATTATACATTCACCAAGAGCAGTGCAGCTAAAAAGTGCATTTGGATGCTTGATTGTAATGTGCTGCAATTTACAAACCCTTTGACAAGGTCTAGCATCAAAATGCCACAAAGAACCCCTGAGACAAATCAGAGAAACCACTCCTTCTGTTTATAACATTGTGTCTTAAAAAATGAAAAAACCCACCAAACTAAACTTATCTTAAAATACTTTTGCTTGGGTGCTTTTTGTAAGTATGAAAATCATCACAGGGCAAGAAAAAAACTGAATACATAATGGTACAGTCCTGCTTTACATTGTTTTGAAAGGGGAAAAAATAGTCTTTAGACTGCTATAAAATAGTTTGCCAAAGGGATGCAGCATGAGTGAAAGCATATCAATTTATAGCTTAAACTAAGAAAATGCTTAGAGGAAATGCACATTGAAGTCAGCTTTCAATTGAAGTCGTTAACAAGGAGAAATCTCTCTTCCAAAACATGAATTTGTAGCCTTGAGGGTGATCAGAAGAACCAAGATCAAGGGAAAAATGGAATTTGTCAATGTGAGATAAACACATTGGTTTTGAAATTGGGCTCTGAGAGAATCATGATGGTTTCCTTTGTTTTAATATATACAGTAGGCTCAGTAAAGTCAGTTCCTCAAACTGAATCTTGGTGTTGACATTTCAAATTTTTCACCAATTTAAAGATTGAGTTTATTTTTAAAACTTCTCAAATATTATTTCTTCAAAATTATTTAAGTCCTTTCTTAAGAGGAGTTTGAAATTATGGCTAAAGTACTGCATATGTTTATAATGCAATATTTTCATTCTTTTTCAACATGATCTTTCATGCTTAATCCTGAATCCTTAACTGATTTAAATAAATGCCAAACATTAACTAACCAACACAAAACATTTTAAATAGTATATTCAAGAGGGCTTTTTTCCCTGTAAAACAAAGATTGTTATCTTTATTTCTACAGGCTATGAATTTCTTCAAGAAATGATGATTTTTGTAATTACACTGTCTGCATGCTATAACTTCAGCACATTTGCCTGGCTACAAGAAGAAAACTAGGGCAAGAGTTTTAATAATATATAAAATTCCATTGCACACTTTTAGTATATTTATTGATCAAAAGTTCCTCAAAAGGCCTGACACAGATGCTCACCCTTGCACACCATCTGCAAATCACGTAAATAGCATTAATCCTCTTTTCATTTAAGCAAAATATAACGCCTGCTTTCAGTGAAATAATGATGAGTACGATATCTGATGAAGAGTTTAAAATAGCAGATGGTGTTATCACTTTGAAAGCAGGGAGCTAGCTGCAGAGAAGCAGCAACATGCAGGATATTCTGATCTTGCACCTTCAGATAGTGCTTTAAAGCAGGAACGGGAGAGTGATTGATGTTAGGCTGCAAACCGTCTGCTCCTTGCATCCCTGGTGTGGCACTCATCGCCCCAGAGCTCTGCTACAGCAATACTCGCAGCAGCCTTTGTCAACAAAGTGCAGTTATGAAAGGAACTAGCATAAATTCTCTGCCAAAAAATCCCTATCTCAGTGGGCAAGGCACTCTAAGGTTACTTGTAAGCACTCCAGAACTTCCTAGCAGTCACCCCTTGTGATATGGGTAGATAATAAACCTGAATTTTGTCCTGAATGTTGGTAGACAATCAGTTGCCTATCCAGTGGGAGGTGCAGAAGCTGTCCTCTCTGCCTCATAAGTGGCCTAGAGATGCTTGTGCATCTTTGCCCAAGATATTTCTAAGCTGACATTGAGTTCTATGTGGCCCTGAGAATTATAGAACATTACTCATCACGTGTTTTTTCCAAACACTTTTAATTCTGGTTATCAGCCCTTATACCCAAGCACATTTATGTGTGAAGCCATAATAAAAAACATTAGGTTCTAAACCCTTGGAATTTTACTGCTTTTTAATTCAATGTAAGAAATACAAAAACTTCAATCTGTTATATACACATACACATATTTTACAGATACATACATACATATATATAAATATATATATATAATTTATATGTATATATGTGTGTGTGTACACATACACAATATCCTCTACTTTTTTTTGTACACCGACCTCTCTGGACTACATATAAACAAAGACCACAAGTCGGCTCCTTATCTTGGCACAAAGTCAAGGTGAGTTATATCAAGCATGAATTAACATCTTTATTGGATTTGAATGTGCTTTGGTAGGAAATCTGCTCTTTCCTAATTCAAAACCAGTGAAAGCTGTTAGAAATAGAAAACATTTTCATGTATGAAATTGAACCAGTCATGATTCAGCTTTGGGTTATGTGGTTGGTCATTAATTAGCCATGATTTAAGTGGCCAGGTGATACTAATTGAAAATACTATACTTTGATTAAACATATTTGCCTACTTTAGAATTCGGAAGTGACTATCTAAATGTGCCCTACATTTTTGTTACTCAATGTAATTGTTAGTCCCTGAGTAAATTTTACTGCCCTCTAGCTACAGAACAGAGGAAGCTATCATGGATAAACATGGTGAAACTCTTAGTCTTAATTACAATAAATTCTAAATTGAAAATATCAGGGAAGTTAAAGTAGGCATGCTGAAACCAGTTCCTGCAAATGGCAATGAAACATTTTTTCTGCTGTAACAGACCTCAGCAGCCCTCCAGGATGACTAGTCAGCCTCAAAAAAACGAAATTCTTCTACATTAAATGTTTTATATTACACATTTTATATATTAAAATATTACTGTGAGCATGGAGAGTATCAGTTTTTGTCTGCAACATTTCATCTCTCCCTTCCTTAGCAGTATGTTACTATTTGAAATATTTGTGCTTGGAGAATACATTTTTTTAACCCAGATGATTTCCTTCTAAGTTCAGTGTGCTCCTTCTGCCTGCTGCAGCTTGACTCTACTGCAGAAAGTTGCAATCAATTCCAACAACAGGCAAAAAAGACATATTTCAAAGGGTAAGGCAGGCACAGCTGGTTCTTAGCCAAACTTTTCCAGACAAGAGCAGTGTCCAGTGCATAGCTGCACAACCTGAGTGTCAGGTAATGCCAAAACCCCTCAAGCCACTAAAGAGAATGCAGTGGGTAAAACAGAAAACAGATCCCTCAAGATGTGCAAATTGCTGCATTTAACTGCACCAGACCCCATCGCTGCAACAGAACTGTATGGACCACTCTAAAGGCTCAACATCTCATTTTCATACTGTATTACCTTTGTTCTTTACCATAATTATGAACTAGGAAAAAAATCCCATCCCAAACCAATTAGAAATACAAATAAAACCATGCATAATGCTTGAATTAGACAATCATGTCCTTCATGTGCCTTTCATGACCACATGCTTCCAGTGTAGCTCTGTTAGGCTTATAAAAATATATCCCTCCTGTCCTCTGGAAACTCAATCCATTTCAATCTGTAATGTAAATAGTTTCTTTTTAACACCCAGTGTGTGCTGATTTCACCTTAATTATATATTTCCCATTGCTAGAACTCAAACTGTGGGACACTGGGAAAGAATTTCACCAGCAGCCTATAAAGAACAGGGGCTGAAGCTTGGCTTCCATTAACACCTCATTAGCCAGAGTCTGTACTGTATGTAAAATGAGCTAATGATTTTTAAATGAAGTTGTCAACCTATAACTTAATAATGCAGAAATCTATTTCTCTGTAATATTGACATGCTATACACATGTTTATCTCTACAAATCAATGTGACGATATTGGAGTACACAGATCTTGGTTGGTCATCTTCAAACACTGATCTTTAGTGTCTTTAATACCACAAGTGGTACTGATTGCAGTATAAATTTCCTAATGGACACAAGATCATGGTTTGAGGAAAACACCTTTAAGTTCTGGATATAAACCTATCTCAACTTACTAGAAATGAAGTTAGAACCATAAAATGACTGCTAGGTGATTATAGGATCAAGTCACGTCTGAAAAAGAAATGGCAACAGGCACATTTGAGCTTACTGGGAATTGAGACCATCACCTGCCTTAGCAAAAATCACCATTACAGTTTGCATTGGCTTGACAGGTTTAGCAGTAGTTCATGAATGCAGGACTTCCATTAACTCCCACTGAAGCAGGGTAAATGGCCATGGAGTCAAACAGGGGTTGCACAATACATCCCTTAATTGGCAGGGGGACTGTGGTATTCCAATCCATCAGGCGACCCCTCTGCAAGGGTTAGGACCTGATCTTGCTGCTGTGGGTTTGGAGACATGTGTGCACTGCAGGTGAAGGTCTGGTTTGCTGGGAGAGCAAAAGGTTCCCCTTCACTGTCAGGCCACTAACTCACTTTCACTGAGCACCACTTTAAAAGGGATTTAAAGAGATAATTTGTGAATTGTTAAAAATCAAAGGACACTCTTAATTCGTGCAAGTGTGCTCTTGACTGAATGGAAACAAGACTTTAAAATGGCCTGGTTTTAATTATTCTTCCACAACAACAACAACAAATCTGATGTCCATAACCTCGTCATACTCATCACAGAAGCTTTCAACTTTCCAGTCAGCACTGACCTTTCTTGCAAGGGCCTGAATCCCAATTAGCCACCAACATCTGCAGTTCCAAAGGGAGGCAGTGAGCAGGCCTGCTGACTTCCATGTTGCAGGGTCTTTGCAGTGAATTTTTTATCTGAGCTGCACCTACTCCACACTGAAAATTTGCACATATGGGCTTCATCCTCTGTGCCACACCAGCAACTCACAGGCTGAAGCACCTTCATACAGAGGGTGCACACCCACATCTCTGTAACTTCCCCAAGCTCTCTGGTACCCACAGCAGCCTTTCTCTGGAGCAAATGCAATTCAGATGAGGGTGCCTCCTGCTGCTCCTGTTTGATTAGTGAGGACAGCAGTGACATTTGCTCTCTGTCTTCTTGCTGGGTCGCTACATTCTTCTGGCAGGGCGGGCTGCAGTGGCTGCTCCCAGGGTGGCAGGCAGGTATGCCATTTCCAACCCTTGCCTGGGGATAGATATGTGCTCAGGCACTCCCTGACTGCAACGCTGCTTGTAAAATCAGTCTCATTTCCTAAGGGTGAAAAATGTGACGGGGTATTGTACAAGGTGAAACATAACATGGCGATGTGTGTGACTGTGGTGGGGAATTTATGAGGACAGATCTTTCTGTGTTGCTGGATCTGAGGGAACTACCATCAGGCAGGTAAGGTTTGGCCCTCTGTGAGAAATTGATGTTTTAAGATCTCTTTGAAGATACCAGAGTTATGATGTGTTATGGCCAAATTACTGGCCCACTGCTGAAAAGAGAAGTCGTATGCAGTGAAATGTACACTAGTTCCAACCATTGGACAGCAATTACTACTACAAGTGAGCAGAGAAGCAGTTAATAGTCACAGCACCACAGTGGGGAGCTTGCCAAAATTTTCAGCTAAGCCAAAGTCCTGAACCAACATAACACTTGGTCTATTTGTCTCATTTACTGTGCTTTTCTCATCCCCATAACCCCAACAGAAGCAAACAAATGTCAGTAACAATTAGAGCCCTAGCAGTTACATCTAGAAATAAATCAATATTCAAATGCACATTTTCAACAGTAAGAGATGTGAAAGGATTATACAGTCAGCATTTGGCACTCATTCCTACTGTACTCTGAAGCCATAGGTTAAAAGAAAAGCGGTTTATATGTTAAAAGGGGTCATATAATTTATTTCATTCAGAGCAATTAATTGTTTACTTACAAGACAGCTTTCCATGAAAAATACTTCTTTCTCTAAACCATTTCATAGCCCTATAAAAGCAAGCCCCATTTCTTATAGCTTCCTAGCAAGACTTTCAGACCAATTATCCTATTCAGATTCTCCCTTCCTTATAATTGGTAATTTAGCTTGCTATATAAAACACAATTAAACCTTGTTAGGAGTAAAGCTGTTAGGAGTAAAGATACACATGG
Organism: Ammospiza nelsoni; assembly: GCF_027579445.1. NCBI lineage: Eukaryota > Metazoa > Chordata > Aves > Passeriformes > Passerellidae > Ammospiza > Ammospiza nelsoni. Next base: position 9,501,377 of record NC_080637.1, on the reverse strand, counting down.
ATCTCTAGATGCTGCTAATTCTTAAAACTTAGCCATTCTTAAAATAGGTATTCTAATGTACTTCACACTGGTGCAGCTTAGTTATCACTTGTATAACCATTGAGATGTTCTTGAGTAAATTGGAATTTGCTCATTCCCAACTATGTCAGCAAAAAAGCATTTTGTTTTCATCTGTACCTAAGAGGTGATATCCAAACATTACTGATTGGCCAATCATCACTTTATCTTGCACATTTACATTTCTTTCTCCTATTGCAATGACCATCTCTCATACCTGTCTAAGTATATAATCTACAAATGTATGCCCTGCTGCAGAGAACTGAAATGCCATGGCTATGCACAGGTATTTTACATATATACAGCATTTAACCCAAATCATAGAGAAGAGTTTAAATGACATTCAATCCAGAACAGAGACACTGAAGGAGCTAAGGAAGAATGGTTTAGCCTTCAGGTAACTGAGACTTAAATAATTTTAAGCAAAAATAAAAGTTCTAAGTATTCCATATAAAATGTCAGAAAAAATAACATTTTTCCTGTGGCTAACTCAGTTAAACAGCAAGCAGACTTACATTGGCAGGTACTCATTTTAATTATAGTGTGATGACACTTGCTAGTTTAGAAAATGAATCATATGGTTGCACAGGAATTCAGTCCCTTTTGCCTTAGCTATATTTGTAGTCAGATAGAATTCTAAAAGTGAAACAGACATTTAATTGTTTAAGGGTTACATGATGCACATTTATTCAGCAATAATTTCAGGTTATCTTCTCCATTTCTTTCCCTCCTAATAAGAGACATGACAGCCTTCTTACAGCATGGAGAGTAAGAGAGAATGACATGCAAATCTAACACACTTTCAGGTAGAAGAATATTTCAGCAGTCTAAAATCATCACTGTAAGTACCTTAAGTATTCTAGAATTTGTAAACTTAATCTAGGATGCAGCTTAGCACAAGGAAACAATTCACAACATTTCTGAACAGGAACACTTTATCTATCAAAGGACCAAAATTTAATCCCGATGCAATGCATTCAGTGAAGGCAGTGAACTTGCAGAGTACGAAGTCTTTAAAAACCTGACACACTGACCTACCTTTATGTGACAGACGTAACCTCGGCTGCCTCGTATCTGCAGCGTGACATCCAGCCGGGAGCTCCAGCAACAAGCCACACAGTGCCAGCATCAGAAGGTCCTGAGCAGATGCCATCCTGCCCAGGATAAATTTCTTGTTCTCTTCACTCAGTGCTGCTGTTTGTCTGTTGTTCTGCTGGGGTGTTTTTAAGGCTCCAACTTCCACTTTGCCAGTGCAGTTAGATCTCTCTCTCTCTCTCTCTCTCTCTCTCTCTCTCTTTGGTCAGTTTGTGGGGTGCCTCTCTGGGAAATTCAGCGTTCATCAGAGCAGCACACAGCCTCAGCTAGCCATTTGTCAAGCTGTGCAAATGTCATGTAAAAATATTCCCCTCCCTAGGACAATTGTTTATAAAGTGCAAGGACATTCCAAGGCGTTACTCTGCAGTGTTGTGTCTTGAGCTGTCTTTAGTAACTCTGCCAGTGGATTCAGGAAGAAGCTGTATTTTCAGTCCCTCCTGCAAGGCAATTCATTCAGAGGAGGAGGGAGGGAGAGGAGAAGGAAAAGAAAAAAAAAAAAAAACCACGGAAAAAAGGAGAAAGCACCCTCCTCCTTGGTGCTCCTCAGAACTCAGCCCCTTGCTCTGACTTGCCAAACAGCTAGCTTTAATTCACCTTTCACCTCTGCTAATTAAAAGCAAGAAGTGCCATTGCCTCCTGGAGTTGCAGGATGCACCCGGCGGGAGCCGGGCTGTCAGGCTGCTGTATTCGCCGGGAAAGTTCAGGGAGGGTTTGGGCAATGCACGGTCCTGGCTGCTCCCAGGAAGCGTTTAATCCACGTGCCGTGCTCCGATTCCTCAATCGCTGTGTGGTTTCGCGTTGTAAAACGCCAGGAGAAGGGGCAGAATTCCTCCTGTCCCCTCCCTCTCAAAAAGTCATTTCAGCTTTTGTTCCCAGCTCAGTTTTAGAGGAGGATCAACCCTTGCGTTAACCATTTAAGTACATTGTCACTTAGTGTCGGTAAACAGCATGTTCCTAAGTGGATCAGGGTAAAAAGAGTCTAGCTGTATACACTTTCTCACTTTAAAGAAAAAGGATCTGCTTTTTACATTTTTTCCCCCTTATGCGCTTTTACACAGTAGCTTCTTCCCTTTACATTTTAAATGTCTCTGAGTCTGGAACCTGAGGTCGTCTATATATGTCAGTAAAATTATTTATCTGAAATCTGAATACATACCTGTAGGATTGGGCAGTATTTTAAAAAAATATAAAAGCCTGATCCAAGCACTGTGATGATTAACAACATCAGATTTAAAAGTGCAAGCAGCTACCTCTCACACTGCTAACAAGTACCAGAAAACTTCATCTCTTTTTTGCATGTGTGACTTAAAATATACCCATGGCAAGAACTAGGTTTTTATACATCAAAACTACAGATGTCTGGAATACATTAATTAAGGAATAAAGTTCACTGTAATTAAGATCTCATGCATATAATAATTTAGGATTATGCAAGGTGCATTTTAGACATTAACAATTGCACTATTTTAATAGGATGAAGCATTAAAGTCACGTTAAGTCTTTATACTTCTCATTGTTTTTACAGAAAAAGAATCACAAAGAAAGGAAAATTAAAACTAATATATGCATTTGACAATAATGCACTCAAACAAAATTGGTAGTCAACCAGAGATAATAATATCTAGAGAGAAAGATTTAATAAGACATGTCTGTATGCCAGCAAACTGAAAAGAACCCAGAACAATAATATAATGAAATGCTAATAAATGTAATAGCAGGATACATGGATGGGAGAGGACAGATCTGTTCCAGAAGAATAAAATATGTGAACTACTAGGACAGAGGAAAAAAAACGCAGCTGTGGTGAAAGGACAGAAGTAAATCCTCAGAACGCCCAAGGACTCCTGGAGGCTGCTGTATAATCAGGAGCAGGGAGCAGGTCATGTGTACCTGTTATTTCTCCAGGAGCGGGTCATGTACACATCCCTGGGCTTGCTTTGAATCAGCTGGAAGCTGTGCCAGCAGCACTTGAACCTCGGCAGCACCAGCTAAATCCCTCACAGCCATTTGCTCCAATTCTTGCACACAATTGCAGGTTGCAGTGGGTTTTATGCTGACGTGCCAGCTGTCTGGGAGCAGCTCAGCATGAGGACTGGAGATATTGTCAGTGGAGAAGGCAATGCAGGCTCAGCCCTCAGCAGGGATGGATTTGTGTCCACCTGATGGGATTGTTGCTGCTGGCACCTTTCTGTGCTGCTGAGGCACACAGGTGTTCTGCCTTTGGCCGTTGAAGGCTGCTGTAAAGCAGCATGATCTGGTCCCTGTTGAGGTCGGTGAAGACTGAAGACTCCTCTTTGGTTGTGGTACTGTGAGTTCTTACTGAAATATTTGCATTTTCCCTAAAAGAAAAAAGAAAACCGAAACCACCCCACAAATGTACAATTAAGACATTTCTCAAATACTCATTCTCTGTCATCATAAGCTTGCAAAATGTAAGCATTTCTGATTCTGAGGTAGTCCAAATGGAATTTTTCTCTTTGAAAGATCTTGTTGTGGAAAATTTAATACTTTTTTTTTAGTTATGAGGTGTACTTTCAAAAAGTGCGCAAAAATCCAAATGTGAGCTCACACTATGAAAGCTAAAACCATATTCAGTGAGTAAAGCAAATATTAGTGCAATATCTCAACTCTTGTCTCTCTCTAGAATTCCCCTCCAAGCTGCTATATGGTGTTATTTATTACTTTTCCTGGGCTTCAGCTGGCATCTGAGATGCTTGACAGGCTGAATAGGTACACTTTGGCTATCCTGAGATGGTACCAAAAAGGTTAGCATGGCAAATTCAAAACAATTTCCCCAACAATAAAGTTCTGTTTTCATTTTCCTGCAGGGGAAAGGGAGCTGGAGGAGGGAGCACAAGGGAGCTGCTAGAAGCTCTGTGGGCCTTGTTTTGTGTTTAGATAAGATGTGGGGTGCAGCAGGTCTATTCAAACAAATACATGCATACAAATAAGGGCAATTCCCCCACCAACCTGAGCTTGCATGCGCTCACTTGCATTTCCAGCCCCACATATCCCAGCCATTACACAACTGCTTGGCTCTCTGCAAACACAACGTGACCCAGGGCTGGAGCTCCAGAGGAGTCAGAAATACCCAAACAAGCTGATTTTCATATTTGTGCCCAAGGACAAAGCTTTTTTGTCTGAAATCTGATTCTCAAGCAGGGTGGGCTGCGTGGGTGCCTCAGGCTCCTTCCCTGCCTGCAGAGGGAAGGGCTGGGGCAAAGGCAGGGAGGCAGGAGCTGGAGCTGCTGCTCAGTGTTCAGGCTTTGGCTGTCAGCAAGAAATCTGGAAATGGCTGCTGGGCATGCGGAAAGATGCCTGCACTCAAAGTAACCTAACAACAGGAAAGGAAAATTCACATACAGGTACACGCAGAAGATAGATTTTATATTTTTCCCCTTAAGTTTGTGTTCTCGCAGGGTGTCTTCTCTTTATAATTCACAAATTGCTGTGTGAGGATTGCAAGCCCTTTCACCCTTACACAACGTGATTTGTGGCAAAGCAAGTGGTGGAAAGGTACACACAATTTCAACCCAAGAGAAATGTGTGGCCTCAGGCAAGGCAGTCAAGCTCTATACCTCAGCATCTTTTCAATTTAATAGGGACACACTCCTGCCCCAAGGGGTTAGACTTTTTCCTCCGCAGTTTTAAATAGTAGGTAGAGGGATGGCAACACAGATGTTCAAATATTAGGATTCAGGCTTAGATCAGTACAAACACAAAGCCCCAGGGCTATGGAGCCCTCATGTAGTACAGTACAAGGATCTCTGAAGAGTAAACAAGGTGGGTTTACTCCTTATTGTCTGTTTAATAAGGCAAATGCAACAGATCTCTGTCAAACCTGAGTTTGTTTCAGTAGTAGAATTGCCGTTTAAGTAAATGCTGACAGATAAGTTTAAAAAACATGCCTGCAAACATGCCTGTAAGTAAAGAGCATTTGAAAATTGAAATGCAAACCCTGTATTTGATTGCCAGTGTAGAATGCCTATAATTGCACTATCCTAAAGAGGAAGATGATGAGTTTTTACAAAAGGGAGAAAAAAAAGGTTGCTGTGTGCATATGCAGTCTTTATGTATAGTAAAAAGAGTCCATTAAAAGAACTACAAATTAATTGAGAGTTGCCATGTGAAGTCTGTGAACCATAGTTTGATTTGCTACAGCTGCTGCAGATCCAGAGCAATCATAATGAAATTGTTGAGCCTGTAAATCTAAGAACTCTAACACAAAATACTTCTGACATATTGTGTGAACTGGTTTAAGTGATAGAGTGAAATGTAAACGCAGGAGCACGACATAAATAAGTAGATCTGCAGCTACTAGTACTGGTAACAAACTGCATTATAACCATAAAGCAAAATGAAATGTTTAGAAAATTTAAAGCAGGGGTGGTCCAAGATTTGCCGTAACCATAAATGGTTTAAACCAGGTTTAGAATTTACAAAACTGCTTCTTTCTTCTGATGACAATACGCTGAACCAAAGCAGGAATTCTCTCTTTTTCCTGTCTCTTGACTGTGGCTGCAGATCTGAGGAAGGTGAACAACTCCAAAAGGAGCTGTGTGGCCTTCACCAAAGTTAATGGTACCTGTGTTTGCATTAGTACAGTACCTGCAGTAGATGTAGCACACAGGTAATGATCTCTCCATTTATTTCATACAAAAATATTTAAAAGGCTTAGATAACAACTTATTTTAGTTATTTAAATCTTTTTATGATACTTTATCTACTGGGCATTGCAGTTCATATTGACACGTTGACTTTTAAATTCTGTCACACAAAATTCTTACAACACATGTAGGATTTGAAGGAAAGATCTACAATACATCATATACATGTAATTCTCTGCATTTTCTTTGCCTTTGAGGTGGCAATTCATGTCTGCTCCTGTCTCTGTTGCAAACTGGCCTCATGTGAGCTGTACTGGGAGAAATTATTACAGCAAACTGTCAGGTACTGCAGCATCCTAACTCCCAGCAAACCCCTAAAAACTCTGTTAACATTTGTTAAGAGTGCTGGCAAGACACAACAAAAAAGCAGAAATGCTGATCCTACAGGTGAGTAATCACTCAATAACATCTTCTAGAATCTCTCTCAAGGAAAAAGGAGCAGAGCCACCACTTCAATGACCCCACTGACCACTGGCCCTCAGGAGGATATGCTGACTGATAGCAGAAGAATGCTGCCAGATCTTGCTTGTTACAAGGAAATAACAGTAAATAATAATAAGGCTTGGTCCTCTGTGGAATTTTCCGACTAGAAGTATTCTGAATCTATGCTTTTGTCATCAGGAGTTGGAACCTAACCCTGTGTGAAACTAGAAGTGTTTGTAGGAGATGGCTCCAGGACAGGGAAGTGTTATTCCTGTTGTTTTATACACAGTGCATTATCTTTGATGCAAGATAAAATTTAGACAATATTCATTAAGCAAAAGAGATTGGCTGAACATGAACCTGTACTTCAAAATAGCCACAAAATTACACGATAAATTAATGCTCTGGAAGAAGAAAAAGTGTCTCAAATTAAATTACATTCCTCAGCTCCAGAAGGACAGGGTTTTGGCAGGTAAATATAGAAAAAGGCTGTCCTTGGAACATTATTGTTTGCAGTAACATCATTTCTATGTGTAATTACAAGTGAATGTCAATACTGCTTGGGACATAGATTGAGTATTTTGGCTAACTTATAAAAAACAGGAATATTTTTTTTTTTCTTCAAATTCAGACCTCTTAACAGATTTCTTTATAACTTGGACTAAAAACCAGGCATATAAGTGTATCTTATTCCTGAAATCAACTCCATGTGCCTGACTTACCATTAGTACATGGGTCACAGCAATCTGTATGGTTAGTTGTGGATGAAAATCAAATTACTGATTTCTCTAGAGGAATTTATTTTTGATGACATTTTTGCTACCAAATAATTATTGAAGTCTCTCAAAAGAAAAAATATAAATGAAACAGTTAGCTGTTTGTTGAAGATGAAATGCGGCCTGACATATTTTCTATCCTGATCACTGAGCAGGAAATAAATATGTAATGGTCAAAAGTCTAATATAAACTAGTTATGTCTATCAGATATTTCCTATTAACTCAAAGTGAGGGATATATTTTATTAAAGATTAATGATGACCTTTTTTAACCCAAATTATCAATGTGAATACCATTTAATTCTCCCTTTATATGATTTTGCTTCCAGTTGATTCCTTCTTGGTGCTTCATTATTTGAAAAGGAGACAAAACAACAAAATAACTAGTCAAGAAAGGATGATATTTTTAGTGACTTAAAGATGCCATTTAGTGGCCTCAGTTCCTAGCTATTAATTTCTGTGCAGAGAATAAGTGATTTGGCCATTGTTGGAGACAGTTGTAGACAATATCTTTCTTTCCATGATCAGACGTGCAAAACTATAACCTACACATTTTCTGTCTGAAGCCTGTGACCATCATTTAGTGCAATTATCATCTTAAGGTGAAATGAAGAGCATTTGTTGAAAAATTAACCATTTTTACTATAAATCAGTTGCAGGTTTTAGTGCTAAAAATACATTTTGATGCAGAATATTTAAAAATCAATACCAGTTTTATTGCCCACTTAAAGATTCCACATTCCTATTTGAGCAAGGTGATGACATCATCTGTTCTGGACACAAGTTCTGGGCTACACTTAATTTGCATTTTTACTCCTAGAAGTGGAAGACACATGCCATGACAGATCCCAAACACAGAGAGTTGGTGTATGCTATGGCATTTTCAGCAGTGGGACATAATCTGCTTTCAGGAGTGTATTAGATTTCTTGTGACAGCAATGTGGGTCCAAAACCTGAGGGAAAAAAGAAGTAAATCTAAAGAAATTCTTTTGGCTTTTGACAGAGGGTGTGCTTGGAAGTGAGCTGTCTGTATTCAGCCTCAGCCCACAAAGAAGCTTAGAGGATGTGCTTCTGTGTCACAGTGGTTAGAGCATTAATTCTCCCCACGGCTTAAAGATGTTCCTAGGTATATATCCTGCTTTGAATCCCTGCACAGCTGTCAGGCAGCTAACACCCAGGTGCTGGGATGGCACTGAAGCACCAATGCAAATCCCCAGTGTTTTGCAGCAGTTCCTGGTGAGCAGCAGTGTCTGATCCCGGTGCAGCCATGGGGAGCTTTGGGAAGGAGTTCCCGAACCTTTCAGACCGTACAGAACCTCTCCAAGGAAAGAACCCCCAGCGTGGTGAGAACTGAAAAATCTGTTTCCCTTGGGGTCTTCAGAAATCCCTGCATTAACCAGATAATAGCTTTCAAAGGAGAAAACCACAAAATCCATTGCTGTGTTTCTAACCACTTTACTGTACTCACACACCCTCCCTGAAGCCACACTCTGTGTAAGGGAACTTCTGGTCTGGCTGACTGACTGACTGCCCATTGCTGCGTGACAGCTGAAACAAAATATCTGGATCTATATTCAGAACTTGGGTGTTCTTTACACCACAAATTTTTTTTTTTCATCTGCTTTATTATTACTATCATGAAGAAAGTCTTTATCATTGGATTTTGCTTTTGACATCTGTCTAGACAGATATTTATTTCAACCACACATTCACTTAAAGAAAAAGAGAAAAAAAAGGAAACAAAAAGACCCCAAAACCAAGCGCTTTAATAAATTTTCTTTATTGAAGAGCCAGCAACTTCAGCTTTCAAGTCTCTCGACAGGGTATCAAACAGCATTAAGTAAATCCTATAAATTACAACCTTGAGGAAGTGAAAGAGAAGTTTCAGTCTGTTTTACAACTAGGTAAGTGAATTGTTTATCTCAGGAAAACATGTTATCTGTCTGTTAAGGTTCATTGATATCATTATTAAGACTGTACAAGTATTACCCTCGTCTACTGACATTATGCCCTCTTCATAATCACATTACATTGTTCCAGTAGCAAAACCTAGGGTTGCAGTCAATACAATACTCAGAAATCCAGTGCTGTAGCTGTGTAGTGAAAGTGCAATAGTATTGCAAAATGTGAGAAAAACATCAAAAATCCAATCCTGAGGCTCTGTTGGCTGATACAGAAATTTCATCTAAACAAATTTCCCCAATTCAAAAGAACAGTAATGAGGTAGTAGCATAAGCAGGAGGTAAGCAATTGTCTGGATGTGTAAGGCTGTCCTCAGGCAAGGGGGGTTTGCTCCCTTTCCATAGCAGGGCTGAATTCAAAGTCAGAGGCTGTGACACAAGCTACCAAGGAAATCAAGGGCAGCTCCAGAGCAGCAGGATGAATGAGGCAGAGCACTGGCTGCCTCGGGATGTGGTCAAAGCCATGTTATTTGAGGCATTTTTAACTAGGCTGCCCTGCCCTGCTGGGAGGTGGACCGGATGATGTATTAGTTGTTTTCCATCCCTGCTTGCCATGATCTTATAAATGTTGTGGCTCAGGACCATGTCTCTTTTGAATTTACAAAACCACTTTGTATGTAGTGGGCAAGGATTAGAGAACCAATTAATTACACCAGTACAAGACTATTTTTACAGGGACAGACTGTATTGGGTGAAGGCACAGTGAAAACCACATTTCTCTGGTTAATGTCTCTGTAGGGATTCTCTGAATCATAATTTGTTTTTATATGTGACCATCTTCCTCCAAGACCAGAGAAGGGCACGACCTAAAAGGCAAAGTCACCATAGGCTGTAGTTTAGTCTGCTATGGCTTCCCTACTCTAACACAAAGCACATGTTTAATCCTCAAAATAGAAAAGTTAAAGTAGGCAAAACCAGAAGGACAGACAAATTATGGCTGGCTGGGGGAATCCCTGATTTACAATACAGCAAGTTGTACAGGCTGGTGTTGCTGTGCTAGTTGATGCTCAGCATAACTACCATAGTAGTTGCTCTAATAAAGTTTTAAATATAACAATAATCAAAATATTATTTGTTGAATAATTTGGAATATGGAAGCACTCTGTAAAATGTGGAACCCTCTCATTTTTGTTCCTGTGTGTCACTCCTGCAGTCTGTGTAGCTCTTATTCCTGAAGTTAAATTTTCCTATGGATTCAGAGCCAAATTGTTGCATCATCAGAAAGGCCAGAAACAGGATGGCCTCATTCTCTGCTTGTGTAAAATGACTTGATTCAATTTCTATTAATAGGGACAGCTAGGAACACCAAATATCCTGAAATTATTACTGTTGATGAGAAGTGTGAACATGATATTACATTCATTCAAAAACCACTACTTTGTGCCTTAAATTCACAAAACAATTTTTCAGGTTGCATCAAGTTAGTTGCAGCATTATTGTGAAAAAATGAAAACACTTTAGATAAAATATATTTCTTCTGTTCCAATAATCCAAGGCAACAGATTTACCCTTCTGACTACAAACAGTTCCACTGATTTTAACAGTGGCATTCATGTGCTTTAAGTTAATGTTCAGTGACTTGCTGGGTTGGGCATCAAAGTCTTGGATTTTTTTTTTAGTAACAGAAAAATGGGAAATGAAACACGAAAATTTTGTTCCCAGCTTTAGAAAAGACCAACATGTTTCTTAGTTTTAGACCTGTTTATCCTGTTTTGGGAATTTCCCCAAAACAGATGATCATTTCTGTGAAACTGATTCCAGATAAAGATCCAGATTTTGTGTGTGTACATTAAAAAGTGTTCCAAAGTGAAAAACTGAGGTGTTGGTTGGACAGAACCAGTTCCAGAGATGTGAGGACAAACAAAGGAAGGCCAGGGGTGCAAGTGAGATTGGGAATTATGTCTCCAGTGCTAAAGGAACCGGGGGATGTTTTTTTGTCTATAAGAACCTGTGTCCATACAGCTTAGGGATAACATACCATAGAGCAGATTGGTCACATCCACTTACAGAAAGTGTGGAACTAAGGTTTCCCTAGAATCCTGAGGTCCTGAGGTGTGATTATCATCCTCTGTATTTTACCAGTGTCAAACTCTGATAATGCCTTGAGGGCTGGGTTACACTTCACTAGTTTGGCTATTTTACAAAACAAAATTAAGTTTCTGTGATTTCATGTCATCAGGTGAGTTACTTAGTGACTAATCAACACTTACTCTGGGTAATTTCTGGTCTCAAGGTCAAAGCATGCTCAAGTTTGAAAAGATTCACCTGTAGCCTGTATTAAAGTGATGGTTATGATTTAAAAAAACCAAATTGTTAGAGAAGGAAAGGAAGTAAGCAGTATAACCTGTGGAATTTATACTCTGTTTTGACTGCACTAACACTTTACCTGGGGAGAAACAGGATAGCAGACTCAGTGAGCATCTGTCCACATGAACACTTTTGTTCTGATCCAGACTATGACTTTTGAGTGAATTTTCTGATTCATGCACCACACCTTGGTTTAAATTGCACAGAAGTGGGAGAAGATACAAAGTGGATTCCTTTGGGATGAAACCAAACTGGGAGATACATTTGAATACTGTACCCAACATTCTCCTGATGTTGCTGGGCACCAGTCCATGGTATCAAATTACAGCTATTCCAAAATTGAGCACCTGAAATTCATATAGATGTCATAGATGTCAGGGCTTGTTCATGTTATAAAAACTGGGCCCAGTGACTGCTGTCTCCCGACTGCTGGCAAATTCATATTGAATTCATTGAATGATTTCAGATGCAACTATTTTCATGGAAAAAAGCTAGGAAGTGATTAGGCTCATAAAACTTTTAAAGCAAGAGTGTGTATTTTCCGTATTCTAATCCATCAGTGATTAGATACTCACTGTTGAGAGATCTGACTGTGAACTATGTCAACATTAAATTAATAAATATGAACTCCTCTTGGTTTTGTTGTTTGTTAATTTTCTTTAGTATATCAGTGCATAAGGTTGATCTGTGGTCCAGTATTTTTGCATTCCCACCTCGGACAAGAGGATTATCTGACACAGATCTGCTTGGACATTTCCTCTGAGGTTCACGATGTATGTAGTGTTTCATTCTGCAAAAACATTTCTTTTAATGGAGAAAAAGAGTTTGCATTCTATTCAACTTGAAACTCGATTTTCATTTTTAAAGTACCCAAAGCTCATTTTCACTTTTCAAGTACTGAAGTACAATTATTCACATAACACTCTTCACAGGACCTCCCCAGATCTGGCACACAGTTCCCATGTTCAGACCCTCAGACTAAAACACTCAGCAAAATGGAAGCCTGTCTGAGAAAGATTACTATTACTTGTCACTTTTATGGAAATGTGCCATTTTCTTCTAAAAGAGGGGTGTGCTTGATCAAGAAAGCTTGCCAACTAAAATTATATATTTATAAACACATACATCTTGATCAGCCATAGCTGGGAGTTTATTTCTCTGTGGGCTGAACACCCAATAAATGACCAATTGACTTCTATGTTTGAATAGCTGTAAGATGGGAGGAATTATTTGGTACTAGAGGTCATATTTTATTTATTTCAGTTCAAGGGCCAGTAATTTTCCACAGCTTATATCCTGTTTTTAAAATATCTTTAAATTATTTCCCTAAAAATAAAATTGCATACTCACAGATGTCTTTCACTGCCGCTAAACTTTTGGAAAGTCTTAATTCGAAGCTTGTGTCATTGAACTGGTTCTTTCCAGAAATGTTCCCAGGAATTTCTGTTAGGGTAAATTTTTCCATGAGTATTTTCTCCCAGATTTTAATGTCTCAGTACCTTATGATTATTTTCTTTTAATTTCTGTAAAAGACCCACAACCTGAACTCCCAAACCCCATGATCTGAAAAATGTCTTTCACTGAGAAATAATTCACCATGATCACCTTTCCCAGTCTTTTTTTGTTTGTTTGTTTGTTTGTTTGTTTGGTTTGGTTTGGTTTTTTTTTTTTTTTGTGGGAAAATAATAGTTATGAAGAGGACTACACTGTGTGAAAGAAACAAGAAATACGTATAGAATTCACTAGAAAATGGTCTACATTCCTTTGGATAAAGAAAAGAAGGAGAGTGCCTTAGTGCCAAAACCAATTTTCAAGCTATGTGTCAAAGAGGAGCCAACACAGAGCAATGATGTTGGAAATTGAGAAATGTTATTTCAGGTACTGTGTTTTTTGGACAGGATGTGAAAACATCCGAAATTGAAGGTAAGACTGCAAGAGAAGGTTTCAAAGGAGCTAAGAAGAACAGAGTCTGTCATGGTACTAAGGTCCCAGTAAGAGGATGGACACAAGTGGTTCGTGTCTGTGGATCCCTTCAGTTTGCCTCCATAGCCACAGCAGTGCAAGAAGGGATCAGTTCTGTTGGGCTTTCATGTGCCTGCATTTAATTTCAGAAACAACAGAGAAAGAGAGAGAAAGAGAGAGAGAGAGACAACATATATTTTTGTTCTCAAGTGTACAATAGTATTGATGAAAAAAAAAGCCAAACACCATCAACCTTGTCCACACAGACCACATGATTCTCTGCAATCAAATCTATATTTGTCCTGTTTTCACTGAAGCCATGACAAGATGACATGTTCATTTTAAGGTATTAAATGTCTCTGAAAATGGGACTCAGTCCAAACATGTCACACTAACCACTGGTCAATAAAACTAGAAATCAGCCTGTTGTAGCTGCTAATGCTCTGGAAAGGATTTGGCCTGGAACAAATCCCTACAACTGCTGGTGCTCTGAAAGTTGTGAATTCAAATCAGAAATTATATTCTGTACACAGTATTAATTTTGGAACTATATTCTCCATAAATTTGTGAATTTATTCTATGTTAATTGCAAGACAGAGAATGCAAAGTATCTGGAAAGAATAAAAAATTAATAATACATAACAATTTTGAAAACTAGTTTTAGTTTGGATCTCCTCCTTAACTTGGGCAGCCCTTCATCCCTGTGGAGTCTTCACAGCCTTACCTATTTAATTGCTCCTTGATAGCAAGAGCTCATTTAAATTTCCTGATCTTTAATCGACTGTAAAGGCTGATAGCAACATTTAGAATGGTGACCATTGACCAAATTGCCTGAAAATGCAACTTTTTGAGGGTTGGAATTCCTAACTTCTTTCCACCGTATAAATAGCACATAACATTAGGTATCTCACTTCTGTCTATTAAAGGTAATATTTTTAATATCACCAGATAGCAAAATGGGACTCCAAATCTGTCTGGATATTTTAGATTAAATTCCTGCATCATCAAAATAATAAAAATAAAATGTACAAAGTTCAAACTAATTGATAATTATTTGCCTTTTGTGATCCACAACTTGTTTTTAGGCATGCATTTCATTCTCCCTCAGACCTCACCCATCAATTTCTTCCTTTTCTGTAATGTTTCTTCATGTAGATAATTTCTACAGTTAAATAATCATCAAATTTAAAGCAAAAATTGAAAAAAGGATTTTATTTGTAAAGTTTTTTTTTCTATATTGATATTGTTTCTGTATGATTTTGAATGTTTGATGGTGAGATTGTGAGATAAAAAAAAATCCTTTTGCCATAATTTGACTGGCAGCAACAAAAGCTGTGTTTAAATTTTACTGTGGACACTACTAAAAAGCCCCACTTACTCCATTCAGAAACCTGGGAGAATTGTACAAACACTAATACTGTTCCATGATCTAATTTTCTAACCTGACAGAAAAAGAGTTAACAGGTTTTATATAACAGCCAAAATTTGCATCCAAGGAAGAAAAGAACACATGCAAACAGGTAGATAGACAGAACAACAGCTACGTAATTCTCAGAGGATAAGTAAAATTCCTTAGCAGTCTTTTTCTCCAGGGAAGCAAGGTTTTTAAAATAACTACCTCTTAAATAGAACTAACACATACAAAGCCAAGTATGTCTTCAATCTATTTGTCCTTTTCATTTTTTTACCTCTTTGCTCCACGCAGGTATCTCTTTTTCGCGTGGCTTCTTATTTATTATTTCTGCGTCAAAGACTGTAGCAAACTTTTAGATGCTCTGTAGAACTTCTGAATGGCTGAACTTATTTTAGCAGCTAAATTTGGCTGAGATAAAATCTACCTGGGCTGCTTAGCTTTATGAAGAATGAAGAATTTTAGTAAGTTTCCCTAAAATACTGACTGTATGTATTGTGTTGTTTAACAGAAAATCTGGTTCCTACTTGCAAGCCCGTTTCTTCCAATCAGCAGCCAGACACAGCACCATGGTTCATGGACATCTATTCTGTTATTTCATTGTCTAGTGAAAAAAGTAAGTTTCAAGGTCCAGAAAAATGGAATTTACTTGAATAATAGCAAGTTAGCTTCTTCCCTTCACAATTGCTGAAAGGAATACACAGCTTCTTGCTGTTTTCTAAACCTGCTCTATTGGGAGCCCAAAAAACTGCACGAATGTCAAATGAATGATACTGAACAGCAACACATTAAAGGATTAATTCTGCAAATGAAACCAAATAATTAACATTCAGGAGATACAGATTCAATTCCTGTCTCTGCTTTTGTGATGTTTGTTGAGGTCATGTAATTTCTTCGTGTCTGAGATTCCCTGTAATAAAAAAAAGAGATGTTACTTTGCATGTTAAAAGTATGCAGCAAAGATATTCCTTTGAATATTTATGGAGTCTAAACATATCAAGTCTGGAATACAAACACCTTTGGGACAGTCAATCATCTTATAAAAATGCATACATTTTATACTTCAAAATACTTTACACATCACACTGTAAGACTAATTCTTCTTATTCATATATTCCCTGCTTAAGAAGTGGAAAGTGAATCAGGTTGAATTTTAAATAAACCATGTTCTTTCAGAATCAAAGCTAAGATAACTTGGTCTCCTACAAGTTTGAAACTTTTTAAAAAAATTACACAAAACTAAGGATTTGAAAACTTTTCCTAAAAGACTCATGCAAAACTTGTGGAAATGAAAAATCTTCCATTTAGAAAACATCATTTGTCATGTAAGGGAAGCAGATGTTATTAATTATCAAATACAGACCATGCTCATACCGTGTAAAAGCATAAAAAAGTGCAGTAGCACTGTAAGTGAACCAGAAAATTACAATGTGCTGTTTTTACTAGAGGTGTTAAACCTAACATCGTATTCAGTAAGAAGGAATGTTGCTTTTCCTTTAAAAATGGTTACAGGAGAAATCTCTGTAAGTTATGTCTCTCAGTTCTCTTTATCTAAAAGACTCTTTCTGTTGCATTGATTTCTGGTTTTACAGAGTTACAAAGTGGATGAAGTTTGCACTAGAGCAGTGACAAATTGTGACAGAGTCCAACAAGTCAGTGTGATGTGGTTCTGCTTCACTGGCTTCCCCTGAGCCTAAATAACCTGAAAAGCTCGTTTTTCTCCCCTTCCTTCCTTTCCTTTCTCAACTGTTTGACAGAACTTACTTTATAGCACACCTGAGTGTCAATTAATATTATAGACACCAACCTCAACTGCTGAAATATCAGGAGATAGAAGGGGTTTTATTCTTATTTTATTTGCACTCAATTATATCCAGAATGCCCAAGATATCAAATGTATTGACATAAAATTGTGTCAGCTCTTTTTCTCCCAGCATCTTCTATAAGCCAACACACTGGATCCCAGCTTGCCACTCCTTCATACTTGCAGTTCTTTACAAATCATATGAAAAATTTGACTTTGACCCATTTTTATATTAAATTTTGACCCTTATTATGGGGTTGTTACAAGATTTAAAATTGTGTAAATATATCAAAATAATAACTACAATAAAACCACATAGAATGACAGAATAAGGGGAAAAGACCATGTAATACAGCACAGGACTTGTATGTCTTTCTTTAAATTCATTTCCACAGAAAACCAAAGCACTTTCTGACAAATGCAGAGTAAAAAATGAAAGCAAATAAATGCCTGAGTCAAACTCATCAAACTTTTTAATTTATGATATTGCTTTTGATTTGCCACTGAATTCGCTTTCCAAAATTGGAGACGCTCTCTCTCTCTCTGGGTGAGAATTACTTATATTTAGTTTAATTATTTATTCAACTTAAGCTAGACATTGATAGAAATTGTAAAGCATTAAAGTGAGGAGACAAAATACAGACCCTTTAAACAATAGTCCATCAAAGTTTACAGACTTACATATGAAATTTCATGTTTCAAATTGCTTGATTTGTAATTAAAAAGAAAACAAAGTAAATATTTTCAAAATCTATTATTTCATTTGTATATGTGAAACACACTTTTTCCTAAATACATGGACAGACCATTTAAAAATGAAAAATAATTAACAAATTTAAAAATCTGTAACCGAGTTAACATTGTATTTACAAATTTCTTTGTACAGGAAACTGCCACATGAGAAGATCCTTTATATAAGGAGCACAATAACCTGTTGGGGCCTAAATTCTCCAAATTACCTGCTGCTGGGCTATTTTGTAAGGATATCCTGCCACACCCAGTAGCTAAGTTGGAGGCAGTGGGATTTCACTGGAAATCTTCTTGGAAACAGCAAGAGCTCTGCTTGGCAAAGCTGTGTCCTTTTCACACAGTCTGCAGTGTGCAGCTGCAAACGTGGTTTTGTGATAATCCTGAACATGCTCTTATCTTATACCGGGCCAAAGTAGGCACATTCTGCCGTGGAATTATGCACAACATTAATAATAAAGTTGGAAAAACAGGGTGTGAAAAAAAAGCTCAAAAATAGAGGGGTTTTTCTTGGTTTACAGTAAAAAACTGTACAGCTTTCATGTATTTCTGATCATTTTCATGCATAAAAAGTTGAAAACATGAGTTTCCAAACAGGCAGAAATTTTCCACATGGTTTTTCAAGATTTCTCAACTTTCAGGTTGAAGACCTTTGGAAACAGAATACTGAGTTTCATTTCTGTCTTTCTGGACCATGACTTTTAGCTTAGATTTTTGGTCTACATGTGTTCTGTCTTGACTTTTATATGAAATCATAGTCCAATACTTTATTATTTCAAAAAAAGTATATTTAAAGTTACATGGAATATATTATCCCTTTTTAATATACAAATGACACTGTGCTATTTATTTAACATCATTTCCTGTTTCTGCTTCATCAGCATAATTTGACTTTGATCAGCTCTTTGCTTTTTATGCTGTAACAAATACTAACAGCAATACTGTTTCCTGTTTCGTTCCCTCTTTCTGTGTGAATTGGCATTTTAATCTGCACCAGAAAAACATGGTGGCTTCAAGCAGATCTTGCCAAGAGAGGAATCATTTCCTCTGTGATGCAGATTCCCTCCCCACCTTCTGAACCAGCCTCCCTGGAACTTTGCAGAGTTGCTAAACAGGGAACGGGGAGAAGCAGGAGAAGCAATGTCTATTTGCAGCTGGAAACAATTGGATATTTAGAGGCAATGGAGTAATGATTTGTCAAGATATTTCTTCTTCCCTTAGTGAATAAGCACCTTTTGACTTAGAGGCAGCAGACTAACTGATGGTCTCACTTCTATCCATAGGTGGTTGCTCTAAAAACAGGAAAAAATTTTGTGTGGGGTCACCATAGTTTCCAGTGTAGTGAATGGAAATGGAAAGTAATAGGATCTGTATACTCTATAATGACACTTGTTAGACTTTTGGAATATAAAAATTCAGCTCTTTGAATTACTCATAGTGAAGTAGAATATGCTCAGAGTATGTCTAAATTACTCAGGTCAACAAGATCATTTGTACAGAAGTGAGAAGTGAACTTTTGATGAAAAAGATAGCCCAGGACAAAATCACATTACTTCCCCTTGAGGATATAGTGATGTAATTCTAATCCATCTACTAACAGAAATATTCTAATAAAATGATTGAGCAGCATATTGAGTTTATATACACTTAATGAAATTTTAGAGAATGAAAGAGGGTGGCTGCGAAAGACCATTGGGTTTTTTTCAATGACTGATATGTTTCCTAAAGCAAAACTTTTATGGTGGATCACAGTTGTCAAGCCCAGAATTTTTTCCTCTGTGGTGGAGGGAAGCAGATAATTCAGAGGAGGATTCAAGAAAACTGTTAGGAAATATGGAGCAGCTTTTCACAGAACATTATCCCTTCTGCCTTGTTTGATGAGAATTACCAGCCATGATAACAACAACAACCAACAATCCTTGATGAATGTATTCTCATAACAAGGCGGAAAAATCAGTCAGGAACCAGTAATCCTGTCTATGCTACTTCTATCCAAAATATTAAAATTGCTTTTGCTTAATAGTGCAGTCTCTGATAGTTCAAATGCATTGATGCTTTTATATTCTGCCGAGATCAGGACAGAGATGTTTCAGAGAGCAGAAGAAGATAAAAGATCAGTTGAGTAATGGCAAGAAAGATCTTTATTTTGATTATATTAATGACTTTTCTTGGCTATGAGATCACATTCTTAGGCAATTCTGGTCTGTTGATCACTCTTAGACAAGACTGCCCAGAAATTTTTTCACTTTCAAAAGAAGAAGAAAAATAAAGCAGTCCAAAAATATATTGCCTACTAAATCTGGCCAAGTAAGTATCAAACTGTGTCTCCTCACCCTGACCTAAATTAGATCCTTAGTTCATAAGAAGTCCCATTAATTTCTCTGAGACTATTCCTGGATACAGGTGATACTCAGTCTGCTTAAAGTCATTCATCTGTTTTTAACAAAATCCAACTGAAGAGAGCCTGAAATGGTATTCATAGATCACACATATTTTATGTAAAAGACCACATATCCTGAACTTGTCCCACTGGCTGCACAATTCCTTCAGTTCTTCAACCTATCCTGTGAATACTGAATCAAGTGCTACTCTTGCAAGGAGAGAGAAACACAGAGTTTGCTCTGACACTCCCAAAGTTAAGAGTAATGTTTGTGTATTTCTTTAATATCATCATAGGCAATGAGTAAAAACAAAAAAAAAAATGTGTATTATGCTGCTTATTAATAGTTTTTCCTGTGCTGTTATTAAGCCTTTACAAAATGGGAATAAAAATATCAAGAACACTTTAATCTTGCTTTCAATAATTAAGTGAGGATCCAAATAAAATTGATAAATTCTTATTCCTTCTTTAAAAAATTCCTTCTTAAAAGTAATAAATTCCTATTTCTTCTTAACACAATCATGTTACAGTCTAGGAGCGGGCATTGGATTCCCCAATTGTAAATCCCCAAAATTAAACTAATCAAATTTTGAAAACTGGTCTGTATTCACATGGAATTATTATCTTTCCTGCAGGAAAATCTAGTTTATTTTTTATATTGAGTTACACTTGAATTAGATGTACTCTGAATTTTTCAGAGAGACTGAAAAATATGAGTTAATGATACTTAAGGTATTTATCAATGACATACTCATCAGAGACCTGTAACAGGGTCTGATATATCTTAAATTTGTCCTTTTCTAGGAACATGCCCATACTTATCAAGCCGGAGAGAGATTTATGCAGAGTTTGGTGTCAGGCCTTCTGTTCTCCAGGTATTTTCCAGGATGTTACATCCATGTGATGCCCATGAAATATGATTTTTCTTCCGTCATCACCACAAAGGATTCCAGCTAAAGCTCTGTTTTGTCTAACAGTGACCATTATGCAGCGCAGGGTTCCTGATGTTTGCAATGACAGCTGACTTTTGCTTATCTGACATAATCTTTCATTGCTATAGCTACTTTTCAGGAGGTTTGGTGCACTTGGCCAGCATCATGCATTATAACCATCAAATCCCCTAGAAACAGTTGTGGAGGCACTGAGGGCAGGCTGGCACTTCCTTGCATGGGGCTGGAAAAATCTGTTTCCAAATGGATAGCATGGCCCCAAATAGAGCACAGTTATAGTGGTTCTTTTATTGAGACTGACTTATGTAAAATCTGATTTTTGTAACAGTCAGCTAACCTTCTGAGTAGCTTAACTTCCAAAGGGACTGTGGAATACAAAGCCATTCTTTGGCTTTAAGGTTGCTACCAGCAACATGTAATAATAGACTGTAAGTCAATGGAAAACAGGAAAAAAAATGTTACATACTCAAGGCACATCTCTAATCCAGACAAGTTCTTTTTGTTTAGATTTTCATTTTATTCACAATATGGATCTTAATTGTTTTTATTGATGTTAATCCTAATGACTTTAAAGCTTTGAATCCCATTTTAATTGTAAAATCAGAACAGAGATTCATTATCGGGACTTAAAAACCAGAAGACTGTACAAGGATGTGTAACCAAACAGACAGTATTCAAAATGTGCAGTGATTTATTTTTAGGACTGTGCTTGCTGAATATCAATCACAAAGTTACCAGTGTTGTGGCAGTTGAAAGACAGCAGATTTTTCCGCTTGTAAGTACATGGGTGTTTCAGATTTTCCTTATTTCCTTTCTCAGGCAGCTATGCTGCTCTCTTCTTTCTAAAAGCTCCCTTAAAATCTGGGAATAAAAACCTTTGTGACACTTGCTATTTGCTCTCAGTCCCATCAAACCGGTGCACAGCCACTCTCTGTGGAAGGCTCCCCAATGTCCTGTTCAGCATCAGTTTGATTGCTTCCGACATGAAGGAAGGTTTCCCGAGGAAAGCATTACAGCAAGACTCTATTCAGGGCCACACAGCCACCTTCTTCTTTTATTTAGATGTCTTGGATTTGTCCCATTTAAATTCTCTACTAAAAGCATTAGGTAAAATCTTTGTATGACACCACAAACTAGAGCCGAAGAAGTTATTAAAGTGTTGACATAGGAGTGTGGCAATTGCAGTCAAGGTTAAGGTTACTTGACTTGTGCTATTAAATAACTGATAATATTTTACTCAGTATTTAAGAAACTCAAAGTTTGTTCTAAGAGTACCAGCTTAGCATTAAGACAGATTTACTTTCTGGGTTAGCTCAAGTTGTGTTCTTCACTAATAAACAAGCTAGTAACTTGCTAAAATTCTTGGTGCATGAAGATATAAACTGTGTTCTGGTATAATCTTTCAATGACAAAAAGGAAATGAAAGTAAATAGATAGCCAAGATCCATAAATATTGTATAATAACACCCTTTCATTTATTCTTTGTAAAACTATTTACAAAGAAAATTAAATGTAGTATCTTGGAAAGAAGCGTTTTTTGCATTGCATCGGACAAAAATGTGTGACTTTATCTGGACTCTCTTCTTGGTTTTGGGCGCTGATTCCTGTTTGTCAGTGTTAATCCCTCATTGTTCCTACCTTAAAAGCTATCTGATTGAACTTCTTAATTCATTCTCTAACAATTGGGTTGATTCAACACATTCATTCTTTCCAAGACGAGACAGGACATGAGGAGAAATAACAAGTGTGTTTTCTTCTTGTATTTCAGAGAGACCCAGCAAGTCATTTCAGATACCCAGTGCAAGGTCTCTTGGGCAAAACATGTAACATCAACTTTTCTACTCTGGAATAAGTGGATTTGTAAAACATTTCTTACCTCCAGTGTACAGCCATCATTTCCATTTGACAGCTTCAGGTACAATCACATTTCTGCAGGGAACTGGGAACAGGTGAGGAGGTCAAGAGGCATTATTGTGCTGTGAAAAAAGGCAGGACTTCTGATAGAGACAGTGTGAGCACACTGTGTCCATTAATGCCATCGAAAGCATTATACCATATCTTGTTAGTGCATAATATGTGCTTCATTTTATTGCAATATATTCCTTTTGATCTGTGCAAAAAGGAAAGAAAAACCACTAAAGTTCCCACAATAACCTTTTTTGTTCTTGGTCAGCTACTATTCCTAATATAGGCTTCTTGAAATTGGAGTATTGATCCTCATCTTTTGCTGATTTATAGAATACAAGAGGGTGTTATGGGCTGAATAGAAGTGGCTGATTTTCACATTAAAAGTTGCAGAAAGCCACGCACACAGCTACAGAGCGGGAGCCATAGTGGTGGCCATCCAAATAATCTGTGTTGTACTGCTTTTCCCAATTGCCAGAACTGAGGCTTTTCTATAGGAAGAGTTAAATGGGAATTGCAAGAAACCTGATCATTTTTATTATAAAACTATGGCCAGAGATAGTTTTAATTTTTTCAAGAATTGACAAACAAGGTCATCTCTAGGAAAATTTGTCTATGTTTATCTGCTGTGGGAATGTGCAAAATGCAGTGTGCATTTATTGCTCTAAAAGGGGTGGAATGGGGTGGAGAGAGAAGCAAGAGGGAAAGAGAGCAGAACAGAGTAAAGTATTTTCTCTTTTGAAGTTAGGGCATCTTTTTTATCTCCTCATGTAAGTGATCGTGACTGTGCTGCAGAAGCTCAATTAGGCATGAACTATGATCCTTTGGGGTGCTGTACTGATGTTAAACTGAGATTAAGTTCTCTCCCACACAAATCTATTTCACTTTAGAGTTTAATATGGATGAAGTAGCTTTTATAAACCTTCCAACTGGAGAAACATAAGATTCTGACAACTCAACTAGCAAGTGTCACTTTGCAAATATATAAAGCTAGCAATTGATTTTCTTTCTCTTAGTCTTCTAGAACCAAGGTTTAGCTGACAATTCTATGGATCAGATCCATAATGGCATAAGAAATCAAGGATATATGCTCTTTTCTTGATAACAGTAGCAACTGGAATTAGCAGCCAAGATGTAGTTCTTCTCAACATGTTCTGCAAATATGAAATACTCTCCATGTAATTACTGAAATTTTCAAAAGAACTGAATGAAGAAAAAGGTCACATTTCAAATTTACATCTATTATCTTATTTGTGGCTTGAACTTACATAGAGAAAGATAAGCATAAGTCAGGAAAGGATTTACTAAGGGCAGAGGAGTAGCATCATTGCTGGAAATAGAAACTAAAGATAAATTTTGTCTCACCTCTGTTTTTACATGTGAAAGTTAGACTTCTAACTTGAAATCCATGGTGTCTGCTGAACAGTCATAAGCAACAAGGATCACTTAAGAATCACATACAATCAGCTCTCAAAAGAAGTCACTATTTCTTTTTAAATTCTAAAATATTTTTATTTGCTTAAGTATTCAGCAGTAATAACTATTCTATAAATAAATAAAATATAAATAAATAGAGTTTTGATATTTTTCCAGAAAGTCATGCTATGAATTTTCTGCACAAATACTACTCTTATTGAAGATAATTTTTGGAGGAATTTAAAATTAATTTTGTAGGACTCATGCTAAAAAGGGTCAGATTAGCTTGCAAGTTAGACAAAATCCACATATTTCATGATACTTGTGACTTTTTGAATAAAATCAAGTAAAGTAGTTTCTGAAATTCAAATAAATAATATTCAAACTTTACCCACTTGCAAATTAGAACCTTTCCTTCAACCGACATTGCACCTTTATATTTTATGAGAAAGCAAAAAAAAAATGTATCTATTAAGTCGGAACCATACCCAGTGAATGAGACTCTGCCAGTTGCTCCCTACCCTGAGTAGGCTTTATGGATGCAGCAGTACAAATTTCAAATCTGGGGAAAGAAATGTGCTATTGAGTGGATACATTGTGCAGTTCATATATAAAACACATGCAGGAAGTAGCATTGTGATTTTCACTTTCCTATATTACTCTTAAACCTTGACATTCGAGACACTTCCCATGAAACTGGGGCATCCTGTGAAGGTGTAGGGTACACCCAAGACTCTGTTCTCTGAAACATAACTCTGCTTGTGGGCAAACAAACACCAAAACTGCTCCCTTGGGGCAGCAGTTATTAAAAGAAAGTCTATGTTAATG
The DNA here is from genome assembly GCF_027579445.1 of Ammospiza nelsoni. NCBI lineage: Eukaryota > Metazoa > Chordata > Aves > Passeriformes > Passerellidae > Ammospiza > Ammospiza nelsoni. The sequence goes on along the minus strand of NC_080637.1, from coordinate 9,476,688 downwards.
GCTGCAATTATACCACGACTTAAATTCTTCTTCCTTTGCTATAAAACTGCTCAGAGAGTCAGGCCAGTGTGTTCCTAATATTGGTAAAAAACTAAGCATTTATGACCCAAAAAAAGCTCTATTTGTTAAAAATTCTGTAAAGTTCAAAGAAATTTCTTTTTCAGTGTCAAACAGGGCTGGCTACACTGGGCTGAGCGTTTATTACCACTCTTTTCACCACTGCCAATTAGCACCTACCAGTGAGCACAAAGCCAGATGGTCATTGCCACTGAGGGCTTGCTGTCAAGAATTTCCCTTTCCTAAATATGGGTGTGTGAAGGAGAGGGAGGGGGGGAGGTTGCATGTAAAGGAAGAGAAGTTGTATAAAACCTGCTTTGTGTTTTTACAGAAAGGAACCCAGCAAGAAATTTTATGATGTTATCACAGCTACTTCTAAAAAAATAATTCCATTTAAATGGAATAAGAGTTCCATTCTTCATCTTATTTTTGAAACTCTGTATAATAAAACCTGAAATGGATTTAGCTCAGGTACCTTGAAAACAGGAAGATTGACAGCATTGTTTTGGACTGCTTTAGCAGGAAAAGCAGTTCACAGAAATTCTATCTTTTACTGTTTAGAAATGAAATCATTTAACCCTTCAAAAAAATCACAAATCATTGCACTGCAAGGAAAACTCTGACCCAAGCATCAGGGATTTTTTCTGCAGCAATTAGTTACTAATAATTATAATTATGTATAAGAATACAAAATATGTCATGTTATGTTATGTTATGTTATGTTATGCTATGCTATGCTATGCTATGCTATGTTATGTTATGTTATGTTATGTTATGTTATGCTATGATGTTATGTTATGTTATGTTATGTTATGTTATGTTATGTTATGTTATGTTATGTTATATTAAAGAGAAGCACAATATTGTATTATTACAGAAATTCTGAGAGATATTATCCTTTGAGTAAGATGCAAATTTAATAAAGCTATATTCAAGTGGCACAGAGCCATTATTATTTTGGATCTTGATGAAATTTCACTTGACTAATTGCTCCTATATTTTTTACACTGATATGAAGATTCCTTATTATACTCCTACCTTCTGTGTCATCTTGTTGCACATTCACAAAGGATTTTGGATTTTTTTCTTCAGCCATAGCTGAATTTCATTAATGGACACAGAGACCTAACATATTGGCTATAAAATTTGAGTGCTCTTGGGTCTTTGGATAAGAATTGTTATATGCAAGACTGTCAGCTAAATGAAACACCTCTCACTGTGCTCTCCAGCTCAGCATTTTTTCTTCCAAATATCATGTCTTACTACTTTTGCCTTATCTGCCATCACAGATAGTTGGCTGATAGGAAAGCAGTTGAATAAATTAGAAGTTAAACCCTTGCCTGGTGGTGGAGGTTAATGGGGCACAAAATACAGATCATACTGATGGAGTGAATTAATAAGTAACATGTGTACTATTTTAATATATCCCTTTTTATTACAGTTGAGAAATCCTTCATTGTAAAGGAGTCAATGGTGCAATGTTGCTGAGCTCATCAAAATGTAGGAAAATGAATGCTGGTTTCTGTTGGTATTTGATAAGTCATCTATGAGAAACATAAATTATTAATTGCTTAGAAGATATAGGCTTGTACTGTTTACATTTGAGTGTGGTTTTTTCCTTAGTCTCACCAAATAAGTGTTTAAAGTTAAAATTGTAGAAATTTATTTTTAACATATAATATCTTTTTATGAAATAAGTTACCAAGTTGAAGAGGGTGCCTCAAGAGCATGTATGCCATTTATTTAGAGTGATCCTCATTGAGACTCCCTCTGAACTTTGAAATTCCTACTGAGATTAGAGCATGAACTCCAAAAATGAAAACGTTGTTCAGTATTTATTTCAGTCTGGGGACAGTATGGGAGGGTGGATGCTAATACTGGACTGTGCTAATATCATTATGTAATTAGTTGCTATTTTGGATCTGGGTATCTGTCACTGTAACTCTTTAATTATGCTTATGTATTTACATGGGGTGACATGTACACATTTACATCACAAAATAGTTTTCCTCTTTGAGAAAAATTTCAGCATCTAGTTAGGTGAGAGATTATGATTATTATGAGATTGTCTTCCATAAGCAGAGCAGCTTAAGCTGTGTGATATAGTTGTCCACTGACACATCAGTACTTCAGGAAGCACATGGGATGCTCTGATATTTAACATTTCATTCCCATTTGTAGGTTGAGAACAGAAATTCCTTGGTTTAGTTTATTTTGTATTCCTTCTCTTGTCCTTATTTTATGTCTTTTCTACCCCTTTCATTATTTTAAAGACATCTTACAAAGCTTCTGGTCCTCCAGTGAAATATTCCAGTCTTGGAAATCTGACCTTTTATGTGAACATTGCAGAAAAGGAGCAGATTCATGGCCTTTTAGTCCAGAGGGGACCATTCGATCATCAAACCTGACCTGTATAACACAAGCAAAAGAATTTACCCTCTATTGAGTCCAATAATTTGTCTGTAAAACATCCAGTAACAGGATGTTATGTTTTAAGAGTAGTTTAAAGCTCTACAGGTCTCCTTTTAATTTTTCAACAGTGGTTTCAGTATATAATTCAAGTAATACTTATAGAATATGTCTATTAATATTCCTGGGATTTTATATAGATCTTTGGCTAAGCCTTAATTTACTTTATTAATCTACTTGTGAAACATATGTTGCTTTGCATTTGTGTGGTTTCAAATCTGAGTCTTAAAATGCTCCAAATCAGACTGTGCTGCCATTAGACCAAATTATTTCATCCTTCTCAGAGGCATCCACTTGCACCCACATAAATCACCAAGTTTGAATTCAAGACTTTCTTGTTAGTTGTGAACACTGCACAGCTTTTCCCAGATTCAGCTTTCACAGTCCTATACAGCACAGAAAATGCAAGGGCACTATTGAATTGCCATTCACATCTATAATTGCCACATTATATATAATAGCAATTATCTGACCTTTATTTAGCTCTGACTCCTCAGCTGCCCACAAGTTGATGGGAAAAGTTGCATTATGCAAGAGCAGAGATGCATGCTGTGGAAACAGGCTCAGATAAAAGACCAGCAATGAGTATCATGTTCAAGCTATACAGTAGTTTTGTTTTTGAAAGTGTGAACACCAAATGCTCTGTTGAGTTACTGTGCAAAACGGTTCCTCTGAGAATAGGAGTAAATGGCTAACAAAGAGATTTTGGGATGAATCAAACCCAACTCAATCCTCCTAACCTGTAAAAAAAAAAAATTGGGAAGGAAGACTGCAATTCCCTGTCACAGCTACTGTTGAGTGGAAGATCTTTTCATTTTCACTGAGTAACACTCAGACTCACCTACTGGTAAATTTTTGCTCCAGAGTACAGTATGGGGACATACAGAGAGACACTAATTTTTTAACAACTCATCTCAGTTAGAAGAGAGATCAGTAGCTACAGTCAGATTGAATATAATGTAAGAGGTGTAATGAATGTCATAAGAAAGGCACAAATCACACTCCTCAAAGCTGACACATAGTTAACTACTGCTAACACTGATTGTCTGAATGTGATACAAACCAGGGAAAGTCATCCTTGGACACACTTAAAGCCTTAAGCAAGGAAGCCACAATTTACTGCTTTGTCAGAGCTGACTAAGAGACTTGCTACTTGTCAAGAAATAGCGCACAGTTTGCAATTAAGCTTCTGGAGAATGAGTGGACATTGTCTGGGAGTTAACCAGCATCTTAGGGATGGCCAAATGCATTGGAGTCAAAGTCTCCAAAGTGAAGTGTGAATATGTTGTACAGGTCACTGTTAAGAGCTATTTTCCTGGGGAATTGGAGGGGCATCTATGTTTTTATATGGGAATTATCATCCTGCGTTGCCAAGTTAACTGTCAGTGATGTTGGCATATCACATCACAGGCTTGCTGGGCAGGGGGGCAGGACAGGAGCCAGGGTCATGAAGGAGCTGCTCAAATTGCCTTTTAGAGAAGCCTGCTCACACACACAGTCAAAGGGGAGACACAGGAGTGTAGTTACATTCTCCCCAGTCTGAGCTCCTGCATCCTGCTTTTTGTCCTGCTGGATTTTGCACGGCTGTGAGCTGGCTCAGAGCACAGGGAGGGACAGCCCCAGAGGCACAGCTTGGTTGTCCCTGCAATTTAGAGGTAAATGCCATCTAGACATGTATAGCAAGTACCATCTAATCATGCTCATTGTGGCCTCTGAAGCCACTGACAAGATATTTTAGAATCCAAACTGAATTTAGACATGAAAAAAGAACATTTCTGGAACTGCATGATCAAAAGATCATCTGAAAACTGTTAAAAAGCCTATGCAAACCACATAAAACTCTGGGAGATAAAGAAGCTACTAATCAGGAACAAGAAACAGAAGGTGGCAAAACCCTCTCACTGTGATTCACTAATTAGGTCACAACTGGGGGAAGATTCTGCAACTTGCAGCTTACAAACAAGGGAAAAAGCAAACAGGTATTTTAACTCAGCAGGGTAATACTCAAATTATGAAAAATATACAGTATATATTATATAGTATATTAAATACACAGTATATATTATAAAAATATACAGTATATATAATATACATAGTACTAAACTATGTGTTCTGTACTTCTTTGTCTCCTCATGAAGTGTTTTTTTCAGATCATGACTACAAGTAGAAAGAGTTGAATGAAGAGAAGAATCCACATGGATAGCAAGCAATTCATATTTGAGTGAATTTTGTATTCCACTGAACTCCATTAATTTTCCTGGTGCCAAATGTTTATCAACTACCCAAAGTAAGAGCTAGTCTACAGAGCTGGAAGTTCATTTCTGAACCACAAATGTCTAAAGATACAGTTAGGGAAAAATATTTTAAAGACTACTGAAATAGAAGGGTGACTCTTAGGCATTATTCATATTTTAAAATAACAGAACAGATAAGTAAGATACTGAAAACTAGAATGAAAAGATTCAAGGAGTCTTTGAAAAAAAATTATTTTGGGAAAGTATGTTTGTAGACACAGCCCAAAGTATTTATTCTAAAAATAAATGCAGAAACAAAACAGAAGTTTGAATAATAGCTATGCTATTAATATTTAGTGAATGGTAGACATGAAATGTTTATGAAAAGTGAACAGGAAATGAATGCAGAAAATACTTTCCAGGATAAAAATATTTATGACTTGTATCTGCTGCCTCTCTCAGAGACACTGCTTCTGCAGGAGTTGTGAACTCAACAGAGCTGGGAGCATCTGGGAGACAAAGCCTGGGAGCCAGGGCCTTATGGAGGGGCAAGGTGCAGCAGAACCCTTGGCCATTGGTGCTTTGCCTATGTGAGAACAGACAATTCCCCAGTTACTCCTCTCCTCAGTATTTACAGGAACACAATGGGGACAGGAGCCTGACATGGGGCAGGCAGTTGGATCATAGAATGATAGAATATCCTGAGTTGGAAGGGTCCCATCAGGGTCATCAAGTCCAACCCCCAGCCTGGCACAGAACATGCCAAGAATCACACAGTGTGTCTGAGAACATTGTCCAAATTCTTCTTGAGCTCTTGGTGCTGTGACCACTTCTCTGGGGAGCCAGTCCCAGCACGCAGTGACCCCCCAAGTGAAGATCCTTTTGCTAATATCCAAATTAAAACTCCCTTGACTCAGCTTCATGCCATTCATGTGGGTCATCTCACTGGTCACCAGAGAGATCAGTGCCTGCCCCTCCTCACCCCCTCATGAGGAAGCTATAGACTGCAATGAGGTATGAATTTGGTCTCTGAACCTTTATATGTGTTTTTTTTTGTACCCAAGGGGAAGATGTAAAGTTCCTTGCCTGAGCAGAGACATGTAGAATGGCAGTTCTATCTCGGCATTGTCAAGTAACTCAAGGCAGAGAATCTGAAACCTGGATTTTCATTGCCATCCATCCCAAGTTCATGCGCAGTTGTCAGGCTTTAATACACAGCATGCAGGAGTGTAACCCTTTTTCGTGCTTCCCTATGTACTGGGAGCATTCAAGAGAAAAGAGACAATCAAGAAATGTGGTAAACTTACACAGAATTTTAGAAGCTTTAAGGCTGAGAGACACAAGGTCAAATGAGAAGATAAAGCACAATGGCAATGAGCAGAATACAAAGGGGTGATTAACATGGAGAATGGATCAACTGAGATGGCACCACAAACCAGAGCTGTGATGATTCAACAAAGTGTAAGACAAGCACTTTGAAGCCCTGAAAACATCAGTGATGTGGTTTTACTGGGAACAACTGCAGTGGCCTCCTTCTGTCCTGAAGCATTACTGTAAAGTCTTGCTAGTGAAATAAAAGCCAAGAAAGGTTTGCAATGCTGTATTGTTAATACAATACGAGACTAGAAAGATGCTGAGATATTCATTAAGGCTTTCTTTACAACTACTCCAGCAAACTGAGTTTGAACCATACATCCATAGAAATGTTGCAGTGAGGTCATAGAAACATAGAATCTTGGTGTGGTTCGGGTTGAAAGGGGTCTAAAAGATCATTGAGTTCCACATCCGCACACTCCTCCTCCTCACACAGGGACCCCTTCCACTATACCTGACCCTTTCTGACCTGGCCTTGAACACTTCCAGGGATGGGGCATCCAGAGCTTCTCTGGGCAACTTGTGCCAGTGCCTCACCACCCCCACAGGGAAGAGCTTCCTCCTTCTGTTCAATCTAAATCTACTCTCTTTCAGTTTAAAACCATGACTCCTTGTGCTGTCACTGTAGTACACTGTGTTATGCTTCTAAACTTCTTTTACGTATTGGAAGGCTGTTCTAAGATGGCCCTGCAGCCTCCACTTCTGCAGGCTGAACATCCTCAACTTTATCAGCTTTTCTTCATAAGAGAGGTGCTTCAACCTCCCCCCCGCCTCCCAAATGTTTTTATGTTGATTATCCAAGACCTGGCTAAAATCAATGCATGCAGTTACAGGAGATGCATAAAGTATTTTCCTCATCTATCAGAAAATAAACTTCCTTAACAACATGCAGTGTGCCAAGGAGCACAGTTTTTTAATGAAAATGATTTAGTAAAATTTTTTGAGCTGTACAGGAACACTTCCATTTCAACTAAATTGCAATTGAAAGCGCATCTTCAAAAAAGATTTCTTCATCTAAAAAAATGAGTTGTATTTGGAACATATCCTATGACAATTCCACTGATTCTCAGCAGAAGCCATTGCTGTTCCACACCTTGCAGCTTTTCCTACAAAATCAGGTGGGTTATGAATACTAAGTGCCATACAGAAGTAGTAGAAAGTACCACAATACACTCATCAAATTGAACAAATAATCTAACAACAACTTGAGGGTAAAAGAAATCCATGAGGCAATGAGACCTTTTGTTTATATCACCTCTGTTCAGGTAAAATGATCACTCTGTTGATTTTACAGGCTTTGCTTTCATCTCTTCTTCAGGGCAGCAGGAAAATCCACCTTCTCACATGTGCTTTACCATAAGTACATTTAAAGGTTTTATTGCAAATAAACTTTGTGGTATGCAACCCAAATTGTGTTCATGCATTTATTTTTCATTGTTACTGACTCCACTGTATCTAGTTTTAACAGAAGAACTCACACCTTTTTTTTCTTTTATATTTTTTGGCTTTGCAAATTTCTTATTCAGCTTGCAGAGATCAAAGACTGAAAACTGGCCTCTTCTTCAAATACAGCATGAGTTATTGGCCAATGCAGATGTGAGCAAAAGCACCTTAACCTTTCTGTTTTCATACAGACAAAAGTATTGTTTTGCTGACACTAAAATGGGAATGACAATCAAGACATACATAATCCTTTACAGTACAATAGGCACCATATTTGTTCCTAAAAACAAATATCAAATAGTTCCTGTAGGATTTGTCACTACACAGGAAGTTTGGACAATTGCATGATTTGAAATGTACTTATTGTCCATGAAGATTTGGCTTGCTAAACCACGTGCATTTTCCTATCAACATGATGTGAACCACAACAGCCCATTCCTTTCTAACTCACACAAATTACTTCAGTGACATGCCAACATATGCAACATACTTGATGCTGTTCATATTCAACCAACTACTGCAGCAAAACCCCCATAAATTGCAAAATCTATTGTAGAACAATTGCTGTACTGTGATGGTGTTCACAGGGGTCTTGGATGAGGGAAGAGACGAAGGATCTGACTCCATATTTCAGAAGGCTTGATTTATTATTTTATGATATATATTACATTAAAACTATACTAAAAGAATAGAAGAAAAGGTTTCACCAGAAGGCCAGCTAAGCTAAGAACAGAATCAGAAAGAATGATAACAAAGGCTTGTGGCTCAGCTCTCTGTCCGAGCCAGCTGACTGTGATTGGCCGTTAATTACAAACAAACCAACATGGGCCAATCACAGATGCACCTGTTGCATTCCACAGCAGCAGATAATCAATGAAGAAATATGAAACATTTTGTTGAGGCCTCTCAGCTTCTCAGAAGGAAAAATCCTAAGGAAAGGATTTTTCATGAAAAGGTGTCTGCGACACCATATCTTATACTGAAACTATTCTTTGTACAGCTCATCCCAGATCCAGCTGCTTGTACCCCAAATCTACCAAGTCATGGCACAAATTCCTAACACAGCTCCATGCTGAGTCACCCTCTGGCCCTGGTTTGGAAGGAGCTGAATATTTCCATAGGATGGGAAACTTCTGCTTCTGTACAACTGTTCCTACTCAAACTCTACCAGAAGCAGAATTAGTAGTACTTTCCAATTTCTTTTTTTCATTATATTGCACAGAATTATCTTAGGAATGTTCATACTTTATCCTTTTAATTACCCTTTTTGTAGTCCTACAAAAGCTAATCAGAATTAATAAAGGCAATTCTAGGACAATTAAAAAATCAAAGGCTGCTTCTCTAAAAACAGATCAGAAGTAAAAAGTTTTGGTGGGTAATGAATTTGCAGTTAAAGAAAAAATAATTGAAACTTATTTGAATGGAACAAAGAGCAGTCTTTAAACCTAAAAGTAAAATTCCTATCCAGAAGCAAGATGTTCAGCTCCATGAGTGAATGAGATTTACATTTAAGGACACTTAGAATTTTGCAGTATGAGTAGGACATGTATATTAAATCATTTTCATTTTGATACAGTAATTTGGAAATATACTAATATTAGCACTATTTATCCCCCATAGCAGTTTTAGCTTGAGAAATGTTATCTACTTTCTCAGACACAGACATTTTCTGTTATATACTATATTTGATGTTAAAAACACTATTCCAGAAATACCCAGCTGACACACAGAAAAAATAAATAGGGGTCATTTGGAAAAGGACCACTTCCCAGTAGGAGTTCTTATAAATCCCTTGTGAAATGAGACTTATATTGTCTTGCCTGATACTAATAAGACATAATGAGTAGAATTTCTGAAAGAGCTATTGTAGTCTATCTGCCAAGTGGAAAACTGTACGTCCAAACCACTAATTAGACTGTTGTCATAACTTACACAAATTGAGAATCTAAACTGAAGGAATCCACTGGGGCTAGTAGAATGCTCCTGGTCTCCTGTTCACATAAATTTAAACCTAATGACTGTGCTAACAGAACTCATTTGCTCATACAGGTCTACCCCACATGTGCCATTTTAACTTCAGAAAGTACCTCCAAAAGCAAAAGTGAAATGGTGGGAGAGAAATTCTATTCATAGCAATTGGGATCAATTAACTGACTTTGTTCATGCCAAATCAGTATGATATGCCTTTAGCCATGAAATGCGTTTTTAAATAATATTTTGCAGATAAAATTAAGTAAAATGAGTCTTCCCTCTGTTTATTGAGGTAATAGATTTACTCAAGAATATATATCTCCCTCTTCAATTGTATTTAGATATATATATATATATGGGTGTATATATGCATGCATATAAATATATAATTGCTCTTCTTGTGTATGTATATGTATATGTATATGTATATGTATATGTATATGTATATGTATGCACAGACAAATACAGAAAGAAAAAGAAAGAGAAAAGTCAAAGTGCACAGACTTCAGGTGGCTTTTCTTGGAAAAGTAATGAGGAGAAACCAACTTAACTTGTGCTATAAACAGAATTATCTAGGCCTTTCCTTTATAATTAGCTCCCTGAAGAAGACTACATGGTTTTTAAGTCCATAAAAGTTACATTTTCATGAGAAAGAAAACTAGGATTCCTTTTTATCCAGAGGAATAATTGAGAACTATCTTTATCCAAGGAGTACAGGAAAGGTGAAAAATATTTTTGCACCAACTTCCCCTATCCCCATGTGCCCTTGCAAGTAGAACTTTGCTTTCATATCATGTTGCAATTAACTCAACGGTCTTTGAAATGCAGTAAACTTTCATGCCACATAATCCCTGGGGAGTTTTCCATTTGTTTCATCTAAACCTTGGCTGATCAGTCCATGAGTTTCACAGCACCTTCATCATCACTGAGCTGCATTCCCTCAGTCCCGCATTTAAAAGATTTTGCCTGCCATCCTCTGAAGTCTCCGAAACTTTCTGTCTTTTCTGCCATGTGATTCCATCTCACCTAATCTTGAAAGAGAAAAATACATGACCAAGAAAAAATATGAAACACATCTCACCCATCATAAAGACTAAAATGCATGAAAGACTGAGGTTTGGAGGATAAAGTTTGGGAAAGAGAGGAAAGGGCCTTAAGTAAGTCTAGAATGTTCAGAAGCTCAACCAATCAAGTTCTGAAATAAATCATTGTATCCATCCAAAAAAAGATATTCTCCCTTGAACATTAACAAATGCAAATCTCCTTCCAGACAGTTAAATGGAGTTATTTCCAGGCACCAAGTTGAGCTTAAATTAGATAATGTGGTGAATAGACTTCACAATAAACCTTCTGTAGTCAGTGATCTGTCTGCGTGACTATTTATTCCTCGTGAGGAGCTGTTACTGCTGATGCACATAATTACAGAGCTTATTTCAGCAGAATATGGACCGCAGATTTGTTCAGGACTCATGCACCTTATGGATTTTACACTTCTATATTTTTGTATGGAAGTAATAATTATACACTTGCTTTCAGCAAAGTCAGGGTTTTTTTTACTTCTTAAAACTCACCTGTTTCCTGAAATACAAAAGTTATGTATGTACTGCCCAGAGAAGTGTTGGATGTCCCATAGATGGAAGTGTTAAAGGCCAGGTTGGATGGGCTTTGAACAACCAGGTCTAGCAGAAGGTGTCCCTGCCAATGGCAGGGGTGTTGGAACAAGGTGATCTTTAAGGTCCCTTCCAACCCAAACCAGTCTGTGTTTCTATGATAACACCATCAAAACACTGCAGAACTTAACAGCTGATGACCTCTTTCTCCTGAGCCCAAATAATTGGCAATCTGTTGGAAGAAGAAAAACTGTAGCTGATTATGCAGGTTTTCTGAACAAGCACTAATATTTCCATTTTCTATTCCCAATGTCAAACTCTATTCTGAAATTTTGTGACAGAAATAAAAAAAAACAAACAAAACCTACAAAAACAATCACAGTTCAAAACCCTTTATTCCCCTCAAATCAATAAAAAAGAAACAGAAGGCATGTGGGAGAAATTATTTAAAAATCACAGTGACAGTATTGAAACTCAGAAGCTGCTGCAAATGCATTGCTAGAATTTTTCTTTTGTCTCAAGGTTCATTATTAAATACAATCATAACCTCATCAACTAAGGGATTGCTGTTTGGAATAACATCATGTTAATAAAGAATGGGGATGGAGAACTGGCTAACCTCCAGTTTCAAATTTATTTTCACTGAACAAATATTCCAAATGTTATTTGCTCATCAGAATATGCAAGATTTTTAATCAATGAATGATGATTGAAAATCTAACTCTTTTCAATAAATTTTATTTATTTTTCACTTTGCCAGGCCACTAATACTTTAGGGCCAGGCTTTCCTGAGTTACTCTTGTCCTCATGATTGGAAATGACAACCCAGAAAAGCAGTATTCACTTTGTCTTTAGTCTAGACATGGCAGTGAGGCTCAGAAAGTGTAGGTTCAGTGTTTGACACAGAGAGTCAGCCTAGGTCCCGAGTCAGAGACACGTGGAAAGTCACAGTGCCATAATGAGTTACCCAATATAGCTGAACTGCAGCAGCATTTATCTTCAGTCTCTTAGCCTGTGACAAGTGTGAAGTGATTTACATCTCTTTGGTCCTCAACGAAATATGTGATGAAAGAGGATGAGGATTATTTGAATTACTTCACATTTGCCACAAACCAAGGGAACACAAAGGGACAGTTAAAGCAAGTTGGTTGCTCTTCAGTAGCTTGTTATCTCTGTGGGAACTTGTCCGTGTGCCTGAGCCCATAACTCTACTTCTTGAAAAGAGATAATACACCTTCTTTCTCTTCTCTTTTTGTCTCAAATGATTGTAAATTCATCAGGCCAAAGGACTCTCATAATAGGAGAGTCTATTCATCTGGTGATTGTAAACTCATCAGGACCCAAGGGGTCTCTTTTGTTTTGAAACTTCTTCTATATTAATAAAGGAAGTTCGGCTACAGTTCAGTTCTTCTATATTAATAAAAGAAGTTGCCAGCGAAAGATATTTCCATTTTCAAATATTATCATGTGATAAATCACACACTAAACATGGGATATAACATCTACAGCAGTTGAATCTTACAGCTTGACCATTATCAATATTATCAAATTTTTTTTTAATCTCTAACTACTTAAACATTGGAAATTTAAAGGCAGAAATAGAAAATTTCTTCCCTAAAATTGTCTAGCAAACCAAAGGCAGGATAGAAACTATGTAAAATTTTCAGGCCATTTCTCTGCATAGCAGATAATGCTACTCTGTTATATGTTTGGCATATGGAAATAGAGCTGTAACAATTTTTGTGACAGAAACCTATTTGTACTCTGAATATTTTTAAAAGCATACCAATTTTACATTTTACAATAAAAAATTCAAGTTTTACAACTTTCTTAATTACTTCTGAAGTGTATCAAGAGCACATTGGAAGGGTAAATGTATTTTCCTTACAGTGTGGTAATATAACATCTAGAATAGAAAAATTTTTTCAGATTGAAGTTTGTCAAAGGAAAATGCCATCAGGAAAAATGACAATTCAAGAGGAGAACCATTTTGCAGTGGCCTCTTATGCTGGTCCAAAATGGCAAAAGCAGTAAGATCATACAGGAAGTTTCTCCCATACTTTGTGTTATTCTTGGTGGAAAAACACCTTCCTGGCCTTGGCATCAAAATCCCACAGCAGAGCAGTAAATCTCAACTTATGTGTGGCCAGAGAGTCCTGGCTGCAAGACTAGAGTGTTTTGGGAAGTGAGGTGAAAGAAAACATGGATGTTGGAAACCTGTCAGAGCAATTTCAGAACCAAAGAAGGGCTGGATGACCTGAGAACAAATTTGTTTCACAGCTACTTCAGGAAGTGTACTTGCAAAGTACAAGTGTGGTTCACCTACTTTTGTTTTCACATCTTGCTAACAAGAGCACCCAGTAATTTCCATCATTGCATTTAGTTAATTTCAGTTCTGCCAAAGCTGGCATTTTAGAGTAAAATTGCATGTCTGCCATAGGTCACATCTTTCCTCTGAAGGTTTCAGTCACACAAAAATGTTCAAATTATTGAAATGAAAAGAAAACACATAACAAACAAGAATAAGTCTGAAAATAACACTATGTGACTACTTAAATTCTTTTCTTCTACCCTATCTTTGAGAAGATCTTGCCTTAAGCATTTGAAATGGTACGAAAGAAACTGGAATATGACCTTTGTGTTCGGTGCAGAAACAGCTGAGGCAACAAAGCCACCAAACCTTCATAGAGGGGAAATTTGACTGAAACAGAAAGAGACAGGGGGCTCTACAGTCAGAATTAAAACTGGGAGAAGATGAAGTGGAATTAGCAAGATCTGAAAGGTGCCACTTGAATCTTGAAAGAGATAAGAAAGTTGGAGAGGAAACGAGGAGAAAGGTTTGAACTCAGTATTTGGCTCCACAATGTTTTGCAGTGAAGCCCAGTGGCAAAATGTATGAGTATTCATTCATCTCACCCACATAAAGAATAACAACCTGTGATAAGAGATAGCTAATAAGTGTTTACCTGTGCTGGTCAACGTCTGAACAATGAATCTACAGTTCACACCTGTTAGGGGATGAGAAAATGATAATGTAACAGAGTTCTTATTTTAATCAGTCTCATACTAGGCACCTGAAACACTCTTTAAATACACTCTAAAAATTAGGAAATAGGAGACATTCTTTTTCAAGTGAAATATGATGTAGTCTTTAAATATATGGTTAATTTGCTTCAGTCAGAGGAGTATATCACCACAAGATGTTTATTTATCTTTATACAAGTAAACTTAACCTTCCTAATTCCTTAATTGTCTGAGGCTTTTTTAACAATCTTGTTTTAACATAGACACATATTCAATAAACATACAGTGCTGAAACAACCATTATCTTATTCTATTATCAATGTGTTTCCATTTACTGCTTCTCATTGGTTGAGTGCTTCTCCTTCTTTGCTGGAAGGACAGGAGATGAGTCCCATGTCACAGTTTTGCAGATACAGGGCTCAAACATAATGCTGATGAAAAAAAAATCCAAATTCTTTCATAAATATGAGGTGAGGCACTTTAATTAAAATATTTTTAACATGCTTAGACCCAGGTTCACCATGAGTATACAGGATATGAAGAGTCAGTAGCTCTAGTTTGTGACAGTCATTGATTCAGGAAGCACTTACCTTTGACTGAGTTTAGATCTCATTCATAGTCTGCTAAATAGAAATAATCAAAGTACTAAAAGCTTATAAATCTAAAGCTCAAAATTGTGTACTTTTGAACAGTTGTTCTTGACTTAAATTTCTCATTCAACCAAAATTCTCTCTGTAACAGTAATTCTCATATCTGTGTTTTCCCAAGTGTTTTGTTTGCTGTCGCCATTTCATGAGGAAATGTTGGCTACAAAAGATCACCACAGGAAATGTTAATACTTTAATTTAATTAAATTAATTAATTAATTAAATTTTTTTTTATTCATAATTTCCCTGATGTTTGTCACTGAGAATGGGAGAAAACATACAGAAACATTAAAAACTTATGCTCTCCAAATCTCTGTTTTCTCCACAGGGAAAACATTCTAACTATTGGGTGGGTCCCAATATTCTTTTTCTTTTAAACCCTGTGTAATTTTGGTTCTTCATTCAATTTTTACAGCTTTTGCTGGAACTATTCAACTAGCAGTATCTATATTTCTACGCACCTCTCTGCAGCTCTCTAATGAAGTCTGGGTAAGCCTCTTTCTTTCAAGAATTTGGCCAACAAAGGTAATTAGGAAAGTTGTTCGTGCCAGCTTTCCAGGGGGAATATTAAAGAAAATAAGGAAGAATGGAAAAGTAAATATTTTCTCTAGCTTAAAAAATTCCACTGAAGGCACCTGCACAATAATTCATCTTTTTCCAAATTTCAGATCACTGGATTTAAGGTTTTGAGAATGTTAAGTGTCAATTTGAGCAAGGGCATTTCTGCATCACTCAGATATAAACTAATCTCAGTCTTCTCAGAGGCAATGAGAGTCTTAAGCTCAGAAGCTTCATCTTGGTTCATTTCAAATCTGTCCATCTACTGTAGTATATTTGAAAATCATGTGGATTCAGATTTTATCTCCTTCATCAGTCTTTTCTCCAAGGTTATTTCTTGCTTATATATTGGCATATTCTTTGATGCTTTGTGTGAGTATAACTTAATTTTGTTTTCTACATTTACCGGCTCTTCTAACTTGTCTGTAGCCTCACAATCCATTTCCATTGGTAGTTGTTTGCTATCTCTCTTTTGTTTTATACATTTATTTGCTTCAGAAATTCCTTCACTTCTTCTAACATCGCAATAAAAAATTGATGTTTCTTCTTTTGCTCTTAGGACATTCCCATTCTCCCTATATTCTTAATTAACTACTATCTTACTCAGAAATTATTACTGGTATTCTTTAAATCACATTTTAGACCAATATTTATAGTTGATATTATTTTTTAGCTTCTCCTCTGTCTCTGTGGCTGATCTTTATTAGGGCACACTACATTGCATTGATGTAGAATCCCCTTTATTGGGAAATTCTCATTTTAGCAGGCCTTACCAGATTTGTCACTTTGGCCTCTTTATTGGGAGAAAAAAGGCATCCAATTACAAATGAGACAAATGAGAACCACTGAGTCTTCTTATTTGTATTAAGGACAAAAGGAATTTGTATAATGAAGTTCCTACATACTCCCCAGATGGCTTTGGGCTTCCACAATATTTTCTGTTTTTCAAGCTTATGAGATGATGCTTGGTTTATAATTCATGTTCTGGCCCTAAGTGCACTGAAATCATAAACATTTTTAAATGACTCATTTATGATATACATAGACAAAATGTTGCACAATAAAAAATAATATTTCTTTAAAATAGCATATAATTACCCATTATTTCTAAATTAAAAAAATTTAAAAGCTCTATCCTCCTCTAAACAATGTATTATGTTCTTCATTCTTACACAAAGTGAAATAAAGACCTCTGCCATGTACTTCAGTCATACTGGCTTCATAGCAGTTTACAAAGCTTCATTGTAAGGGTGAAAAAGAGATATTTCATTCATGCAGGCTGTATGGTTTTTTATTTGAAGGCTTGGCTGCACTTCAAAACAAGGCTCTAGGGTCAGTAAGTTCCCATTTACCTTGCTACCAAATTCCATCTTGTCTTGGACCAGAAGGAGAATTCTCCAAAACCAAATTCACATAACTATTCTGCAGTACTCAAATAAGACCAAAACTTATCTTTTTTTAAATAAAACTCATGAGTCAGAATTATTATAATCCTTGAAAAAGGTCTGTATTCTTAATGAATGAATATCTTGATATTCATGAAGAATATCAAAACTTAACTCCGTGTTCAAATTCTTATACTAAACTTCTGTCCTATGGTCAATACAAAATAAATCTCTTTCCCTGCCTCTCTCAATTGATATGAATCTCTTAACAAAGGTAGATGAGAGTCCCAGCATGATGTATTTCATCATCCCAAACTCAAAACCAGATGCTATTAGCAGTGACACAGCAGAAAATTAACGTGACATGAAATATTCAGCTTGTAAGAATAGTCAGAGTAGTTCTAAAAGTTGAAACATATTTCTTAACAGACTATCAGGAACATGTTAAACCTCCACTTTTTAATCTGCCATCCTAACAGACTATTAAATAAAGTTATTTTGTCCAGGTATTATTTTTATGTCATTCAACATTTTCACTCAAGTTAGTCAACAGATCTTGTAGTGACAGATGAATAATCTGTTGGCAAAAAATTTCATTACCCAAGCACAAAAGTAAGGATTTTCTCCTTAGAACATTGGGGTTGATCAAAGGATAAATCAGAAATTATGAATCAAACCATACATCTTCATTATTTCTCTCTGATGTCAAATCTGAAGGAAAAAAAATCTCTAATATAAACATATTGCAGCGTGATTATGTGTAAGTAGGATTAAATAAACCCTACTATTCATAAGTGGAAGCATAGAAATAAAAATATTAGAATGGACAAGAGCAATGTAATTTTGATTATAAAGGTCACACACAACAGGAACAGCTCATACAACCCTATAAAGCAAGACCTCAAAATATCTGTGAAGAAATCTGCATTTATATTCTGCTCTTGACCATGAAGGCTAATTATTACTTTGTAAATTCAATTACCCATCAAATGGGATAGAAAAATGCTTTCATAATGTGTGTTAGATTATAGGATTAAAAACGAATAACTCTAAGCACAGGAGCCCAGCATCATTCAGAGGAACAATGCAAGGCTGAGAATGCTCAGTGGATCAGAGGGAAGAGGACACCAAGAATCACTTCCTTGAGGATTTTCAAGAATCAGGTTGGGAGCTTTGTCTTTGGTGAGAAACCCACCAAGGACATTCATTCCTGCTCAGTCTTGGTAGACCTTGAACATGGAATCACAACAACCTCACCTTCATTGTTCATGGATTCAGGAGCCCCTAATATTTTAAAATAAAGAATTTCTAATTCCTTGGGTCTTGAAATGGTGATCCATTAGCACACCCACAGTCAGAATTGCTGGTCCTGTTTTATTTTGACACGTGCCACTCTCCCTCTCCACCCACAAAATATAATTAGAGGAAGTGCATGAAAATCCTCTCAGCAACAATATCACACATCCTCTACCAGAACAAGACAATTTATCTTGCATGGGTCTTAAAAAGGATGTAAAATTTTAATATTAAACAGATTTTAGAGTGGTATCAGGAGTTAGTGTTTCTACCATCAGAAAAGTGCTTTGTGTTGCAGTGATCCAAAGAGATTACTGAAAGGAGAGAGGATGCTGAAAATAAAAAAAAAATGAATGGAAAAAATAAACTAACATTTTAACTTTCACTTTATTTTTTTTTTTCATGTTATGTTGCTGTGACAGTCTGTCAACTGTTGCCCATTCCCACCAACCTGATACAAGTGCTCTGACATGTTACTTTCTTCATGTCCTCGATTATACTCCTTGGCTTCCTCAGAAACTGCTCCTAGAAACACTGAATAACTCTGATTTCTTATTTTTATCAAATTCCTAAGGCTGAAATCAGGGTTGCAAAATTGTACCTGAAGATGATAACACATTTGCTGTCTTATGACACTTCCAGCAGAGAAGTGGGAAAATCCCTAATCATAGACATTAGACAGCTCCAAAGTTTCTTACCAAATTAGGGTTGATAAAGTGCTGGATGCATGCAAGCTGTGGTCTCATTTCCTAAGTTTATGTTGAACTGGGTTCAGCCTCACATCCAGGCAAATTAAATGTTCAGTTACCCAAAAAGATTTGAAACTTATGCTGTCTGACAGTGGGTCACTCAAGTTAGCAACTTCCAGAGGGTTGTAACCCACAACACACAGCCTGGAGAAGGATGAGTCCACCAGCTTCTTCTGGCCGTGTATTTTCCAAGACAGAGTATTCTTCATCTCCTTAAAGCTTAGAATATAAAAGATGTGAATTCTGATATGAATTTAGAACATCTTCTTGAATGTTTTCAGATTCAATATATTGAAAGTTACTGGAAAATGAATTGCAAAAATCTAACAACCAAACATTAAGATTGAAAATATTGAGCTGAAATTACAATAAATTCTCCTTGATATACAGCTTTTACTTTGTATAAGCATAGAAATTTAATAAGATACCCAATAATGTATGAAACATATATTTGAGGCCAAGCTACATTTGTAGTGGGACCCATCATGAATTTCTTGATTTTGGTGAAAGAAAAACCCATATGGGAATGCAACATCTGCATTTTCAAAATTTCAACTCACAAAAAAACTGAAAGGCAAAAAACACTACTAATTATTAATTTCTTAATTATAGCTACACAAAAGAGTTCTCCAAAATATCTTTGAACATAACTTTTCAAAATAATGAATTGTTCTTGTTCAACAAGAAAGAAAGGTATTACATTTAATGAGCAATATTTGAGTTTATGGAGTTTAAAAATATTTATTAACATCTAAAAAGGGAATCTTGAAAATTGGAAAATGATAATTTTTAATTTAGTCCAACAGCAAACTGCATAACCACAACTTACTTACCTACCTACCATGGAACAAGCAAATGAATTCTAACAAAATCCAGGTCCTATTTTCTCTTCTAAGCTTCAGACTTTGAGCATCTTTTCACTTTGGACCTAAGCTGGGGCAGTTGTCAAAAAGAAGATACATTCAAGAAGCAGTGGAAAATTGTCAGAAAGGGAAACACTGCCATAGCAAACAATCACCTAAATGAAAACCCCCTACAGTAATTCTACATTGGCAAAGAATTATGTATAGTCTGCACATAAAGGAAACTTTTTTATTCTTCTAGTGACAGTTCAAGAGTGACTTAAAGCAGAAACTAATTGAGGAACAGATTCACAATAAAATGTATAAGGAAAATTCCATTCTTAGGTACTCAGCCAATAGTAAAGCTTATTCTCCTTCATATTTTGTTTTACTTAATGCAGTTCTCTTTACTTTAACATCTCCATTTTCACTATATTCCATAATAGCTCTAGAAACACGGTCATTATTTTAAGTCCACTACTATATCAAAACATTTATTGCATTAAATATAGCAAGCCAAATATTTTTCAAAAACTTCTCAGACAATAACCACATAATCTGGAAATCTGGAAATAGCACAAGTGAAAGCATAAGTGTGATGAGAGCCACACTTACTGGCTCCTCTGAAAATAAAGAACTTAGAGTGAGGTAGTTTAATACAGTAAGTATGTAAGCTAAACAAAATATTACTAGAGTAAAATTTAATCCTGAGATCTTTCACTCCCTTGAATTGTTTGCTTCCTACAACAAAAGAAGGAAACAGAAAATACTGGGTTCATGTGCCACTCACTGTGAATTGCTTTGTGTCAGGATCAAGAAAAATCTAGAAGACACCTGGGGCAAATCTCACTGATTTCAAGAACAAACCATGGTCAGCTTACTAAGAAAAAAAACAAACAGGTCATGCAATTTTTGATTATAAAATTTTCTGCTTCTTTAAAGACCTTTTATTGAAATCATCTTCCAAATGTATAGTGCTCAGGTTAAAGAAATTCTTTTTACAGAATTTCTGTTAAATAGTCTTCCATGAAACAATTATCAATTATAAAAATAGGTTGAAGCCCCAGCTGTAAATGTACTTGTAAATTTTGGCAATGACTTGAAACAGCACAGGATTTAGACCAAACTATTTTATGGGCAGGAATGTGAAAGCACTGGAAAGTTAAACAGAATTACTCTTTTAGGAAACCTTCAGATATCTGAAGTACTCTGTATAATTGAGGTATATATTAACAAAAGAAAACTGAGTCCTTTTAATGAGCATGAGGGAACATTCTTCCTTTAAGGGTGGAAAATGAGAGCATTCTTCCTTAAAGGGTGGAAACAGAGAGATTCAGGGCCTGGAGGGATGGGATTACCTTATGTGTTATGCTTCCAGCTTCATCTGTGACAATCTGGTCAGGACCTGCACCCTGACACGCTGGCAGACACATTCGTGGATCTGTCTTGCTGTCTCCTGAACTAACACAAAGCTGTTGTGCCTGGATCCACAGTACTGGAAGAATATGTGAAGGAATGTTGTGGGGCTGTTGGAACAAAGGACCTGTAGATTTTCAGGTTAGAAACAAGAATTAAAGAAAGCAAATATGAAAGTTTACTAAGTGATTTAATTATTTTATGAAGTGAAAAAAGTGATGAATTTTATTATTTGAGGAAACAGAGAGCATTCAGATTTCCTACACTGGGGGTAAGAGTAATACTAGCTTTCAAACACTGTTTGCTTTTTTATTACTCCTTACATATTTTTAAAGACTAATGACTATTATTGGAAGGAATTGACATGATCTTTCCATATTTGTAAAGGCAAGCTCCCTACTGACTTTGGCACAGGCCATTTGTACAGAGAGGATGCTGGGTTGTGTCCACAACAGCTTGGGTTTACTTAAGCTATGATTTTCATTACTGCAGCTCATATTTGTCATCTTCCAGGGAGCAGTTTGTTCTCTAATCCTTTTCTTTAGGATTTACTCAGGCTGTGTCTGTTCTGTAGCATGAATGTGTACTGATATGCATGGATATGTAAAATTATTTCTGATTTTATCATACACGGAGGATGTGAAACACAGTGCCCTTAGACTGGCAGTATTTTTCCAACCATGAAATTATCTTGACATTTTGTGCTGCTTACAAGGTCATGGCTATTGCTACGTGGTCTATATCAGTCCAATATTTCTTTATGTCTTACAATTATATATTTGGCTGCAAGGTAGAGAGGCCCAAAGGAAGGTGCCGAGAGTTGGGTCAGCCTGCTGGTTATCTAGGTAGATATCACTTAGATGAAGAGGAAGGTGAATATGTAAGGAAGACCTTGACTGAAGCAGAAAGTGTTGGTTATCTCTGCATCTGTGGAAGCCTAGAAAATGAGGTGTCCATCTCATGTGTCCATCTCAAACATGGCTAGGGAGCCAACCAAGGATTGCTGGTAGGAACAAATAAGGTTTTTCTGGTAATAACTCATTGTGAGAAATAACATAATGCCACATGAGCTGGGAACCACACAGAGCTAGGGCAGCATTTTCCTGGGACTTGACAATGGTTCTTGACAAATGCTCCTGGAAATAAGCACATCACTGTCCAGCACAAGGGCACAAATGAGATTGAGAAATGGATGTGGGATGTAGGGGAGGAACAAGACGACCCAAGGCCCTCCAAGCTCTCAAACACATTTCCAGAAAGGATTAAAAATGGAGTGTGCATGATAATTAATTGGCAAAAAAGCAAGAAGCCTATCTCCAGGGCAGGGAAAACTTATCTATAGAAATGTTCACCCATAAAGCCCAGAAGAACCAAAACTGGAGCCAGGAGGAGGAATCTCCCTTCCTTTCTTCCTTTCTTTTTCTCCCCCCTCTTTAATCCAGCTCTTTCTCTTCCCTTTATCCCAAACCTGCTTCTTTGTGCTTATGCCAGGAGATCAGGGGCTCGATGATACCGTTACCAATCAAACTTCGTAAGCTTTTGTGGAACCTCTGACTTTCATCTTTCCTTTTGATCGCAAACATTTTGACTCTTCAGTGCTCCCTGCCCCTTTTGAGAGGGACACCACACCATGCATGGGCACTTTTGCTGGCTGCAGGGCTGTTTGCCCCCACAGCAGCAAAGGCACAGGTGTCTCACGCTGGCTGCAGGACGGTGATGTGCCACTTCGTGCTACCTGATAATCCATCTCCAGTCTGACAAAGCACGATGGCAAACTGACTTACTTTGAAACATCTGCTTAGCACTGTTATGCTTACAGTGAGGGCTTTGATTAAGTGCTTTGATGACTTAAAGCCTAGCCTGAGATTAAAGAGCAGCAACAAAGTGTTAAAGTCAAAACCACCTCATTAATCTTTTTTTTTCTGATTTATTGACAGATAAGAATTTCTCAAGACTTCATGATAAAAAGTTATACAGTAGAAAGCTAAAGGTGTATTTTCCAGATCATGCATCATCCTTACATTGATTTTCATTAGCTTTTTAATGTTGAATCAGCCATTACCTACTATGTCAACATGCATTAAGAGCTACCATTAAATAGCTTTTTATTTATTTAACTTCACTTTGAGAGGCAGAGAGGCCTACTTTATTGAAGACTTTCTTACCAAGAATGTTAAAGAAAAATTTAAAATGTTACACTTGCCGCAGACAAAAGTGTCTCTTCAGGCTTCATACAGAGTTTCAACTTTCTTTTTAATTGCTCTGGTTTGTTTGTACAAGGAAGCAGTGGTTTTTGTCAGTGTTGATTTGCACACTGAAAACCTGTTTTCCCCTTTGTTCCACAATCCTGGCTATAATACCTGAGATTTCTTCTTTTTTTTTTTTTTCTTTCTAAATGTGTTAAAAAAATTCAAAAGAACTCAAGACTATAGGGCAGGTGGATACCAAGGGAAAACAGATTAGAATAGGTGGAATCTTACAGTGCAGAAGCACCATCACTATGTCCTATTTATATCACCCTTTTATCCACAGTTAGCTGTGAATGATTTTTTCTTGGAATATCTTCCTGAGAACACTTATTACAAGATAGGAAGATAAGCATTGAGGTAAGCATTGTAGCTCTGCTTCCTTTTAATCAAGTAAATAGCTGTAGGCTTAACTGACAAAAGATACACTAAACACAGCTTCCATTTGGGATTTTTTTTCAACCTTCCACCTTCATAGTTTCTTTCTATTGTTTGGAGTTTCTTTTTATTGTTTGGAAGATTTGGACAGGATTTTGTATTTTTTTTTTTTTCAGAGAGGAGAGAAGAAGAATCTTGTGGGTGGGTGGATAAATTTATTGCTTGCTTGTTTTCTCTGCTATTTTCAAAGTATTCAGAAGTATTTCAACACTTTAATGCAACACAAAAAAGGCAGATTCACAGAGGAGCTCAGTGGTCTGGATCCTGAGAGTTATTTACATTCTTCACCTTCTCTTATGAAGGTTTCAGGTTCCGAGCCTGTAACAAATGAGTTCTACTTGACATAATGATAAAAACAAACCTTTTTTGGCAAAAGAAACATAGGAGGGAGGAAAACATAGGAGGAGGGAAACTCAGTCCACCCTTACAAGTCATCAAGAAAATCACTCTTTAATTTAATTCATGGTTTTAACAAAGAATAGTGGCACATTGATATATTTGGTACAATGGGATATTAGTTTCCATGTCACATCCAGGCCAAGTGATGACAAGGTAAGTTATTTTGCTTAGAAAAAAAACAATGGAAAATATTGAAGCAATTAAATATTGATTCTGATGGCATTAATCAGGGATATTTCAGTTATTATAAGTACAACTACATTATTTGCTGTGGTATCCTTTGACTATTTCAGCACAGTAATGTTAGCAAAGAAATGCTACTCATTAATTCCACAAATACAGCAAATGAATTAGTTGAATAATTATGTTCTTAGATTTGTAATGGGCTACCCAGTCCAAATAAACTACCAAGTAGGAATATCAGTGAAGGAAAAAAAAATATTAAAAATAGTCTAATTCTCTAATTCTCTTTTAAAGGCTGAAAAATTAGATTTGGCTATTTTTTCCAGGGGTATCAAAGTGGTGAAACAGGGGTCTCCTCCAAGAGCTGTCCCTTCCCTTGGAAGTCAGGGGGCTGCACTGTTTGCTTTAAGCTACAGAGGTATTTAAGTGCTTTGCTGTAGTGCCTGCCATTCCACTGGACAGGCTTGTTTCCCTAATTCCTCCATCAAGCAACTGCCTTTCGAGGAGCACTTGTCCCCAGACTTAATAATAGGTTGGCCTGTTTGGAGATACAGGTATGTGACAGCTTGAATCCACTGCAGGATCATGTGTTTCAGGGTGAGACTGACTTCGGTGACATGTGACTGCACCAAAGGCTCAGTTCTTCTCTATTAAACTCATATAATTATGCACAAGTTATTTTGAGAAGAACTGTCCTCAGCCATGTGTACTTAACATCACAATTTTATTTGACTTCTCTCATAGGTTAAATTCATTCATGAGTTTTGTGTAAATTCAGCCAAAGGAAGTGGAACCACATATGCAAAGTAAATATGCAACTAAAGATACCTTGCTGAATATAAATATGCATACTAAAGATACCTTGCTGAAGCTGCAACAGATTATTGAAGTTTTCCTAGCTCATAAAAATCTTTTCATTCATGGGTTCATAGGTAGTTATACAGTTTATGTCTGCACAAAATCTTCACTGAATCCTTTATCTGTATTTTTCACCCTCTGACTGAGGGCAAAAATATGACTGATCTTTGGCATGACAAAGAAAGAAAAAAAGTCCATTTGTTCTCAAGAATCCTTGAGAGAAACTCAATCTCTCTATCAGCACTGGCATGGGCTTTGCACTGTATACATCATTCCTACTCTGAAGCAGCTTGCTCATTCCTTCAGGATAATTCCTTTATGGAATTACCTGAGTACTGAATAGAATACATATACACCATCTGCCAGATGTTCTTAGTAAATCATTGAGAGGCTCACATTAAAAGCCAGCCACCTGTGTATTTATCTGTTCTTTTCTTTTTCAATAAATTATTTAAAATGCTGAAATGTCTGTTTGAATTTATCAGTGTATTCTTGTTCATTGGTCTTTATATTGCAGTTTCCCAGGAATTAAAATACAGGAGAACCTTTTAAATATAATTGTTAATTTATATCAAGCAGCATTATCACTGGGTGCAATAACTCAATTTCTGGGAAAAAACCCAAAAAAACAAAACAACAAACCAAACCCAAAAACTTTAAAAGACGCAAGGTATTCATGTTTCATCAGTTTTACTATTTGCTTGTTGCTTCAAAATAACACATGCCACCTGTAAAATATGTGGTCCAAAGCAGACCTAGCACAGACTTTCTGCTTGGGCTCAGCAAGAAATTTGTTACCTGCAAATTCTAATAAGTTCTGTTTTTCTTTTCAAAGTGGTTCATTGATAATTACACCACAAAGCCTTCTCTTTCATATTTGTGCTTGGGTGCAGAGAGAGAATTATGCGAACAGTTTCTGCTGTTGAGCATGTTTTCTTTGACAATTTAAATTCAGTAATATTGAATCTGTGGTCTGTTTTTTCTTTTGTTCTCCTGATTCTTGTCACCATGGTATAATTAAGCCAACTGAAAACTATAGGGGTTTTTAGTTCCCTCCCAAATTTGGGAGATCATTAGTTAGAAAATGTGAAATTAGCAGTTTGTCAGTGTGGGCACATCTGGAGATCAAACAAATTATCAGAGCTCAGGCATTTAGCTGAAATCTGGCATTAGGTACTATAAATGAAAGTAGTTGTTGAAGTTCTTAAAATTTAAACCAGTCCATCTGCAACTAACCAGCTTCCTCCTGATTGTACATGTAAGACAGAAATTATATATATTAAATAATACCTTGAAGATCACCTGGACCTCATAAAAGCCTGCTGGAAGCTTGGCTGAGAGGGAGATGTAGATATTCAGGCTGGCTCTGGTGAAAGGGTGTGAGTTGATGAAAAGACCATGATTGATAGCTTGAGCTTCTGCTGAAATATTTTGTTCTGAAACAGTTGCATTATGTGTCTGAGGAAAAAGCACTAAATTTTCTAACTAGGGAGTATTTCATCTGATTATGGTTTGATAGGGGACTTATAGTTAGGGACCTTTCCTTTCAGGAGCTTGATTTTTCTCACAAGCACATTCTGAAATTGCTGCAAATAACTAGGTCAATTTGTAACTGTTTTTGCTCTGATTCATCCTGTCTCTTTTTCACAGCAAAAGCTGCTTGGGGATGTTAGCAAATTTGGGTGATAAAAATACTATGCATGGTAGAATTTTCCCATTTTATAAAGGTTTCACCTTCAGTATCACAAGGTTCTCTAAATACTCCATATAAGAATAAAATCTTATCTTGTCAAGGATATGATCTTCACTTTTTCCTCTCAGAGGAAGAGAGGAAATCTTTGAGCGATTTTGTAGTTTTGAATTCTAATCTGAAACAGGTATCTGCCAAATTGTCTAAAGGGTAAATGTTAAACCACCTTATGCTTCTTTATAATTTCTGACTGTTCAGCCTCTTGAGGATGGAGCTGCACAAAAATTCCCCTTTGTAGTAGGCTCATGCACTGTTTAATGAGACCTGATGCTTACCCTTAGTACATGGGTGTCCAGGGATTGGGATAGCAAAACATTTGGCTGAGACTTTGCTATTGTCATGTTATATGGCTTCATGCTCCTGCTTAACTTGAAAGCTCTGCTCCACTGCTAAGGTTAGGAGAGGATAATAATGTATTGACATGAAAAGGGAAGCAGAAAATGGAAATAAAATGAATTTCTAAAAGTCAACTTGCTCTTGATTGGTGTTACTGAAGAAAGTTATTACAAGAGTGCTGTAAAGAGTGAAATGGAGATGTTGAGGTTTGGATGTAAAATAAACCAATTAAACCATGCTGTTTGATATCAGATGAAGTCACATGTGATGACCTGGTCAGACCAACAGCATTAGTGAATAAAAGCAGAAACTCCATCAAAACCACATGCTACATCAGGATTTAACTATCATAAGCAAAATACATTTGGAAGTCAGTGCAGTGAACAAAGTATTGTAAATTCATCCCCTATTTTGAATATAAGCACAATACCCTGAAGAAAGCATACAACCTAAAACCTAGTCTTAAAAAAGATAAATAGGGCTATACAAATAAGGAAAAAAAGAAGAAAAAAATCCAGCCCTTGTTGCTATGTTACTAGTCTTTGGAGCAAGATCCTGCACACATGGAAATCAATGTCAGTTCTGTTTTTCAGTTTTCCTCCTGTGTCATAACTCTCATAGTTCCTGGCTGGGAAACAGATGATAACAGAGCCAAGTCTTAATAAACTCTGAGTGGGGTACTCCAGCTGAACAGAGCATATTTTGAGCAGAGAGATTCAGTAATTGCTCATAGCAGGAATTGTAGACTTTTATTAATTGTATACTGAGAGTGGGGAGTATATTAAGGCACTTGGAATGTGCGGCATGGAGGCCAGGAGAGCTCTGGGAGACACCGTGGCTGAGAGGACACATTTCTGGAGCATTACTAAATTCTACCTCTAATGCCTGCAACAAGGGCAGAGCAGGAGGGAAACAGTGCCACAACACCAAAATCAGCACTGCCAGGGCATGGCTTTGTTCTACTGGGTGCTGCTGAGGCAGAATTAAACAATCTTGGCCCAAAAGAGTGGCAAAAAGTACGAGAAATACATGGGCTCACAAGGAAGATAATGTGGGGACACATAGTTTG
This sequence comes from Ammospiza nelsoni, assembly GCF_027579445.1. Lineage (NCBI taxonomy): Eukaryota > Metazoa > Chordata > Aves > Passeriformes > Passerellidae > Ammospiza > Ammospiza nelsoni. The sequence goes on along the minus strand of NC_080637.1, from coordinate 9,448,334 downwards.
GTTCAGAGTACCAGGCAGAAATCTCACCCCCACAGGCATTTAACTGCTTGTTCTTGCTTCCCTTCTCATGGAAGCACTGAAATCCCCAAGGGAAAAAGAGTTAGTATGTTGAAATTAAAATCTGTGTGATGAAGAAATCTTTTGCTGCTGGCTGATATTTACAAACTAACGGAGACAGGGCAAATCCGAACTCGTGTCGTGGGCTATTTATTCAGCACATCAGTCTCAGCACATCGTTAGGACAATGGAGACAAGATGTTAACAGCTCTCTGATCTAAAGGAAATGCTAAGGGGTTGTTACATTACAGCATAGCATAAAACTATTTCAATCTAGATTTCAGCTAATCACACATAGAGCAAAACATATTGACAAGAATTCTATCTAATCATATGAAACACACGTAATGGCAGCTAATACAATGGCTCGTTTATGAGAGACAAAGCACAGAGATCCATTCATGCAAACCTTCTAAAGATATACATTAAATAACCTTGTTGCAATCTATAAGTCCAGTTCTGCAGAGGTCTATTGTGCTATTTGTCACGTCTGCTCTACTGCTTAGAAAACTTTTCGCTGTATTAGCAATGTTCACAAAACTTCTCTCAAGAGCCACTTTTAACTATTTGTTCAAAACCTTCTAACTTTATGAATCCCAACAATCTTCCCCAGCCAGTTTACCTCTGAGAATCACGGAAAGCAGTTAAGTTAGTCTTCCACTCATTTTCTTTGTGCTTTCACTTGGGCGAGCCCAGGGCCAGGCCATAGAGGGTTGGGGGCTTGAGCTCGTGGTACCTGAGCAGCAGCTCAGAGATCTGCTCTGCATCTGTGGAAAGAGAGGGCAGGGAGCACATCCTCATGGCACCTTGAGCTATGGAGTTAAAATTAGTCCTGCTGAGACTGCTGGGGCTGACTGGATGACCCTCAAAGGCCTTTTCCAGCCTTTGATTATGTGATTGTAGGAACAAGGTCTGTAAACTGTCATAAATGAGTATTCAAAAGATATTTTACCCAGTGAACTTAATATGAAGTATGACAGTATTTTGAAAATCAGAACAACTACCAACACTGCTGTGACACATTTTGGGACTCAAGATGAAAACAGATGAGGAATCACACAGTCCTTAGCTCTTCTGTAACAATACAGCTTAAAGGCAACAAAAAAACCAGCTGCATGGTTTCAAACAGCCATAAATATTAGTATAGTTACTTCCCCAAAGGGAAAATATGCTCTTCCCCTTTCTTTCCAAATTAAATACTCAGAGCTGCTATTGCATAAGCATTTTGTTCCATTTATTTGTCTTTCCAGCAGATAACCTTAACACTTTTCTCTGCAATATATTCAGAAAATTTCCAAATTCCCAAAAGATTAGGTCAATACCAAGGTACAAACAATGTGTTTTCTTTATCTTCCCAAATGTATATTCAGGGGTATTCTTCAGAATATATTTTGTGTACTTTAATGTTTTTATTTTAATATGCATATATCTGGATACAGCTGTAATAATCAATAGTTATATTTTCTCTTTTATACAGATCAAGCCAAACAATTTCCAGTCTCTTTGTGATATTCACTAAAAGTTAAATCCTCCAGTTCTCCACAGTCTTTTGTCTGAGTGTCTTTTATAGGTCAGATTTGCATAGGTTGTAGGAGGAAAGGAAACATCTCTTTCCCTTTCTAATTAGGCTATAGAAAGGCAACTGAAACTCTCCATCATTTCTACTAAAACTGGTTAATTTTGGATAAATATCTTGAATTTACTAAATATTATTTCATATTTTATGATCAAATTATGTGTTTGCATTGGTCTACTGTCTATAAAGAGAACAATGGTGATTAGATCATAAATCTACAATTAAAAAAATCTACATTTATCCATTGAATCTCAGTATTTTTACTCAAAATCACTGTAACAACATGTCACAATGGATTAATTGTGTATTGGCCATAATCCAATTTGTGCAATGATATTCTTCCCACTAAAACTTCCATGTCAGTAGTACAGAGATATTTAAGGGCATGGCTTAGCCCTCAAATTTGTGGCATGCTGCTATTTTTAATCAGCATCTTTTGCATATAAAGAAATACTATTTTTTACCCCCAAACACAACAGAACTTAGATTCATTACATTTTTGTCAACTGTTTAATTTGATTTTCTGGCAGCTTATATTTAGGAAAAGACTCATATATAAGTTTTAGCATTTTCTGTCAAGATACATTCTTTGAAGAAGTTTTATTAAATGCAGATATGTTTACAAAAAAGCAAATAGCCTTTTCAGACTAGAATTTGTTCACCACACTAACATTCTTAGATCTATGCTTTAATGGAATTGCTTTTAATTTTGAAAGAGTGAATGAATTTTAAAAAATTATCGGTCTTACTAAATTAACATAATTTGGAAGAGATTGTTGTTAATTAATCAAAAAGGTCTTCCTCCTATTTTAAAGGAAAAGCCAAGTTCAGAAATTTAAATTGTAGCACAGATATTAAGGGAATTCTGCTCTCATCTGCAGCTGCAGCTCTGGTAAGGGAGCAGAGACCCTGTGAGAAGCATTTTTTCTGTGTCTGAAGAAATTTAAATATGATCCATGAATGATTTCTCAGTGGATTAGTCCCTAACCTTTAACTTCTGTGACATTTGTCACATCTCATCCTAACATCTATAATGGAATATTTTCCTATTCAATTGTTTAAAAAATGTCCAGTCTGACTTCTGATTGACCTCTGATGAGAGCTGAGCTCTTTAAAAGGTTTTAACAGTTGTAGCATCATTTGTCTTTCTGTAAGAGACTAATGATAGGTGGGAATTATTTCTATGAAGCTGAAAAAATGCAGCAGAAAATACTTTCTGAGATTAAAAATAGTTAAATAAATGATGCTGGGCTTGCTTCCTTACATTAAATATGTAGAAGTCTTCTATTCCAAGAAACTATAATATGATTCTTAGGTGTTTCTCTGATCTATGGGGGAAAACCCAAAAAATCCAAAATATCGTTACAGGGAAAACCCCAGCACATTTAAAGGAGAAATAAAATTTGGACTGAGAACCACACTGATATTTAGATTTATGTTATTTCATGAAAAAAAAAAAAAACCTCAAGTGGTATTTCAAAACACCACTCTGCAAAATTAGTCTCTAATGTATTTAGAAGGATACCTTAAATACTTTAAATACATCCCTGGCTAATGTTAAGTTTAGAACCTTGAATTGCCAATGATGATTATAAAAAAAGACACCAAGATTTTGCATAGCATTCCCCATGAAGACTGTGAGTGAGCATCCAGATCCAGAAGTGTGAAAGGAATCAGCATCTCTATCCAAAACAGTCAATTTGTACTGATGAGAAAGGCACTAAAAAATTCACCCTAAGTTGTCCAGTAGGAGAAGAATCTTTCTTCATGCAACAGGAAGAATTAGTTACCACCTGTAATGGCTGAGGAAGAGGATGTATGTTGTTATCCCACCAGCCTTTGCTCCCCACAGCTGGAAGGGTTAATTTCATTTCAGTTACATTAAAATACAAAGGCAATACAAAACTGCCGACAGAGATGCTTTATTAAGAAACCAAATACAAATAAAAATCCTCATCCCTAATGCAGTTGAAAGAGATTGAGTTTGTTCTTGTTTATTTTCAAGTCCAGTTAATGATTTGAACTTTTAAAGCCATTGGCATTTGTTACAAGAATTTTCCAATATTCTTGGAAAACCTTTTTTCCATGATGGGGACACAGAATTTTTATTGAACTGATTAGAAGTGCTAATTTATTTAAGCCAAAGATTATTATATGTGTCTTTGTGTTTCAGTTTCATATATGATACCATCTGTTGGGCTGGAAATCCAGAGTTTGGAAAGCTGTAAGAGAGAAAATCCTGGAAATTTTAAAGCTTCCTCTGTACTACATTGCATGAATTCTTTAAAGAATTCTTTAAAGTAGATGCCAGCTACTGACAATGCACAGACCCTGAGTGTTTGCTGGGTCTCTACTTGACAGGAATTCTGAAAGAGTGGTCTAATGAATAATATTTGATTATGTTAATTTTAAATTAAAAATTGTTACTGAGAAGCAGCCTGTTGTTATTCACCTTTGTTAAGGAAATATCCATAGCAGGGACACTCCTAATGAGCTCTTTCCTCTTGTGCTGCACAGATACTCATAGTGACTAAAGAAACCCAAAACCTCATCAGCTTTGCAAATGATCATAAACAACAAGTTTCCTGATCTCCTGGATACTTTTACTGTATTTCAGCAATCCCATGTAATTCAGAACAGCACAGGGAAACTGGGACCTTTGAAAACAGATTTATTCACAAAAAAATAACTGTTTTAAGGCATTTGAGCAACAATCTTTCCAGTATGCTTTAACATAAAATCTTCTCATTTCTGAGAGTCAAATTTTCTGCCTTCCTCACCATGGGTTTGTCCTTAGGATTACTACAAATAACTTACAGTTTTCCACTTTCTCTAGGTGCGACAGATCTTAAGTAGTTTGGGGTTTTTAGACTTGAAAATCTTTCAGTACTTGCTTTTCCTTTTCTCCCTAGAAAAAAAATCTTGTTAAGTAGCAGCTGTCTCAGTGAGTCATCAGAACTAGCATGTCTAGCATCAACATTTACTAGCAATCTTCAGAAGGCATAAATCACAATAAACTGGACTGTCCTGATTTATGCCAAGAAAGAATACATAATGCTATGTAATGCTCCAAATTAATTTGAGAGCCTTTTAGAAGAATCATTGGGAATGGTAGAATGGGTTGGGTTGGAAGGAAGATTTAGAGGTCATCCAGTCCAACTCTCTTGCATTAAGCAGGGACATTTCCAGATAGATCAGAGATTTGTCCAATTTTACCTTGAAGATACCCAGGGACAGACACTTTAGTAGACCCTGTAGCTATAGGACAAGGGGTAATGGTTTAAACCAAAAGAGAGTAAATTTAAGTCAGAAATAAGGAAGAATTTTTTTTACAGTGAACGTGTTGAGACACAAAGAACTTTCCCAGAGAGTTGTTGGATGCCTCATTCTTGGATACCTTCAAGGTAATTGATTATTTGTCATTAAAGTGTAAGTAAAATGAAACAACCAAAAAACAAAAGGAGTAGAAAATAAAAAGCCACTTTTTCCAACTAGTTTCATAGACAATAGGCTATGTGCATCAGCTATACTGATCAATGTATGTATAGTAAATTTTTCATGAAGTGAGTTGGACTAGCACTTCTTTATTTTAAATATCTAAGGTATTTTAGTCTAAAGGCTGTAGTCACCTTAAATTTAAGATGAGTAAGTCACCAGTGGGATTTAGGAGCCTTTTTTCCATGCCCACCTGCATGTTGATGCAGACAGTGCAAGCTGAGGAACTCAAGGGTACTTGCCTCAGGTCACAGAGACTGTTCAGAGCTTGTTTTCAGTATGTAAGACCAGGAAACTACCTTCTGTAGGGGGAAAAAAAATCCCTTCAAATGTTTCCAACTCTAGAGTTTCCCTAGGGCTTTTCATAAAGAAAAAATGTGCAGAACTTCTCTGCTTGTATGCAACTACTGTGTTCCAATAACCATCTTCATAGGTGTGTGGGGACCTGCAGGATGAAGAACACTACATTCAGCCAGGTTTTCTTTCTAAGGAATCTCTATGGATCAAAACTTTGTTATCCAGGGTGTACCCAACACAGACCAAAGTAGTCATGTATTTTGATCCCTGGAAACTAGGGAGGGATGATTTACCTCCCTCTCACCACAAATCTATTTGGCAAACATGATGTTATGTTGATACTAGTGTTAAATTCCTAACATACAGGAATTTTGAACTCTTATTCAGTGGAAACAATTTCACTGCATGAGGATTTTTACTTTGTATTCTATAAACTGCCCTTATTTCCTGAGTATCTGGAAATTACCTTTATTATTGATTACCCTTAATAAATGATTACCCTTATTAAGATGACTACAGCCTTTAGACTAAAATACCTTAGACATTTAAAATAAAAAGGGCTAGTCCTATTCATTTCATGAAAACTTTTCTATATGTATGTTGATCAGTGTAGGTGATGACATAGCCTATTGTCTATGAAACTAGTTGTAAAAAGTGGTATCTGCCTTGATCATCATCTCCTTTGAAATGCCCTGCAGGATATGAAATGAACAAGTTTGGTTTTTTCTCTTATCTTTTAAAAAACTGACAATTCTGTTGCCATTTCTGTAGTGTTGCTATTTCCCCAGGAAAAAAGGTATGTGCATTTGAATTGGCTGCCTCCCTATCCATCTGTTAATTTCTCTCCCTGTGTTCTCTTCCTAATCACCTTTGAACATTTCAAACAAATTTGAAAGCAGAAAGTCTAAAAAAAAATTAAATTCCTGCAAGTTTTGTGAAAACAGTCATCTGCCTCTCAGAAAGAGATTTGAATTGGCAGTCCCATTGTGGGAAAGACAGATCAAATTGAGACAGATAAGGCTCCTAGATCAGACAGAACTATATATTGCACTCAGACAGATGGCTGGCCTGCCAGCATGGCAACAAAGAGCATGTGTACTCAGGATTATCACCAGCACATGTTAAATCTATTCCAATTGTTGCCTGTGTCCTGCCATGGTTACTGCTGGAGGAAGGTTTGGGTCATAAAGAACTCAAATCCATAAGAGATCAGCCTACATTATCTTCACAGCACACCAGCAAATCAGAATAAGTGCTGAGCACAGAATCCTGTGCTCTTTTGCTTTTGTTTTATGTTTGCACCAAGGTTTATAATAGGAAATCAGAATAAGTTTGTATTGTTTTTTTTTTATTAAACCAAACTACCTTATTAAGCAATATTCAAGACTAAAAAGCACCTGGAACCTAACTATATATCTTTTCTTTTATTAGAATCAAGGTCAGATATAAAGGAAAACTTATTTCCAGAAATGTATCAGCTAATAATACCAGCGCCTTCAGGAAAAAGTAGGTACAAAAGACATACTGATGAAGATATTATTTGTAACATGTGAATTGGATATCCAAATTGTGATGATTAAATCAGTAAGTCAAGCAATATACTTGCTGAGTTTGTACTTCCTAAACTATTTCAACTTCAAGACAGCAAAATCTTTTTTATAAGAAATTTGAAATCACATTTTCTGTTTACGTAATATAAAGAATAATGTTTTTCAAGTACACTGCACAGCTGTTGAGGTAATTATATTTGAGGTTCACCTTTTTTTTTTAATTTATCACTGGCAGTCAGTGTGACTGCAATCGATAGAAGCCATTGTATGACAAATGAAGACATGGAAGCTAAACTCCTCAGTGGAGGTAATTAAGGTGGAAGAGAAGAGGTCTCTCTGCCTGCATTTCTCCTGTCAAACTTGGAGATCACCAAGATCTGCTCAGCCACCCTCTCTTCATCTTTCCTTTAGGCATTTTTCTTTCGCTGGGAAAGAAGGAATACAGACCTGTCTGTGCTGACTTTGTATTGCACATAAGGAATTCCTAATGTGCTCTTGAGGACACATCTTCATCCTTCTTGACTTCACAGAGAGGAATAAACAACTCCATGAGGCCCAGACTGGCTGACACCATTCCTGGGATGAGCTCTGGTTTTTGGGAATGCTGCCCACACCTGCAGTGGTAGGAGCTGTGGGCTGGGGCAGGCTGTGGTGCTTACATGACATAAGGAGCCCTCAGACCATGCAGTGCATAATTGGTGGCCACACTAAATTAAATGCTCATTCAACACAACATTGTGAAAACTTCTGATGAAAATACCAATGGTATATAAGCTGTTTAAACAGCTTTGCTTAAGTTTCTTATCATTGACATTGATCCCCCATGGCTGCAAAGCAGAGAAAAATTTAAAAAGTGTTAGATACTCCTTTTGTTTTCAGCTTTGCCACAGATTTCCCAAGTCTATATAAATTGCCTTTGTTTTGTGCCATGGCACCCATGTCTAAACTTGAAGGTGTGTTTGTGGATGCATTCATTAATGTTTGTAGGGTCCCAGATGTGCCTACCTGATCCCAGAGGAATTAATTATGCCTACAAATACCAAAGCAGAGTAAAGAAAGTAACTGGCTGAAAAATATTAGATGTTTTAATTCATTATTTATACTGCAGAGAGTTTATACTAAACTAATTATTGAATTTCCTTTCTTTTCCTACTTCTCATTATATAAATGACACTGCTGCACTCCTTTCAGGTTCCTTCTGGAATAATCATAAACTGTGGAGCTACAAAGTTCTGGCCCATGAGTAAATAATTCACAAAGGAGTGGTTTATTAATAAGCATTTAAAATGGAGTTTCATTTAGTCTTTGGCTTCCTCCTGAAAGAAGAAACAGTGTTACATAACAGGAAATTTTGTTGTGCATCCTGTGTGGTCCATCCCAGGATAAAAACATTCTCACTGCTGCTACAAAGACCTGGGTAGGCTGCAGGGTAAGAAATTCACCATTTGAATTCCTCTGTACACTGACTAACCAGCCAAGTCCTCTACCCAGAGCACACAAGTGACATAGTGAAAATTCATGGAAAATTCAGGGATGAAAGGTCCTGGCTCTTATTAGGTCAGTTTTCAAAAGGGTGTGTTTCAACAGCTGAAAGTTCATATTTAAATGCTATGGAAATTCTGTGCTAGGTCTGGTGCTGACTCCAAGCTGTTTCCATGGAGGGAATCTCAGTAATGCAGGATGCAGATGGGGATGGAAAGGGAAGGGGAATTAGAGAAATCCTTGTTGCCTAACTTGTGTACAGGGGGCCCTCTGGCTGCAAGGTGTGTGTCAATAACACAGAGAGCAGCTTGTAGCAGGCTGATGGAATGGAAGAAATAAATGGAAATGGATTTTAATAACCACCAAGGAAAAACACAACCCAAAAATCAGTGATACAAATAGTAAACAATAATTCTCTTCAGGTATCTAGACATATATAATACTACATTACTGAAAAGATCTAGGAGTGGAAAAAACAAGAAATGTGGTTGTGAGGTTATAATGAACTTGGATCATTGCAGTTCCAGGTTTTATTCTGGTAATTTCCATGAATAGTGAAAATTTCCTAAAGTAAAGCCCTGCAAACAATGACTTTTACTGAGGGAATAGAAAACCTTGTCAGAAAAAAAAAATGCAAATTACAGCGAATCTCAGGGACTGTGACTATTTCTCAATTACTTCTCAGCAGTTGTAATGACACTCCTTACACTTCATAGCTGCTCACACTGGGGCAGTAAAGCTGGCCTCACAAAGCAGGGCCAAGGGAATCCCAACCAAATCTCAACTAATGAAAGCCAAAGTTGTGCCTGAAATACGAATGCACTGCACTTCTTGATTTAAATCAGAACTTCAGAGAATCACAATGGAGAATACAGCACAATAGGCGTAACATACGCAAAAAGAGAAGTATGAAATATTGAACAGATTTTTCTCTAAAACCATCTTTCCATTGCACTTCAGTTTTATGCCTGTATTTGCAAGATGTTGATATGGTTTCAAGTGAAATTATAGCTTTTGCAAGCTTTGCAGAGGGACAATCAGTTTTCTAGTTTTTCATTATGACTTTTTAAAATATTTTTTAACCTTTCATAGAGGGAAGCCAGGTCCAACATCTAAAATTTCCAGGAAAATATTTTCTAAAAGTTTTGATAATTATTATATTTAAATACATATGTTTTCAAAGAAGTTTTAAAATAATCTTCTGGTGTTTGAGGAACAGGTATATAATATAGTATAAGTGTATAAAGGATGTATTTCATCTGAACAAGTCAGCCCCTTATAAAGTCTGTATGTCAATGCCTAAATATAAAAGAGTAAAAATAGAATTTTACAACCCTGTAATGCTTCCAATAGTTTGATTCTGGGTCTTCTTGAGGTTAAAATGATGTCCCTGAGGGTTTTTCTTTCCAGGAAATTCTTTAGCTATTTTCTGTATTAATGCAGAATTTACCACCAGCAAGTTGTGGCAAGAAGTTCCTTATATTCTTCATCATGCTATTGAATAGGCAACACCCATGTTTATTTATTTGTTCCATTTTTCCCTTCCAGAATGTTTTACATTTTTCTGTTTTCCTATTGAAAGAGAAGGTAAACAACAATCAGTATTACCCATTTTCTTGCCAAATTTTGAAGATGAAAATGCTGTTGCTTAGATATTACATTAATATATTAAAAAATACCATTTATACCAAACTATATGTAGTGCTGCTTTTTCATTTTTTTGTAAAAGCTTTCATTTTAAGCACAGATTCTGAAAAGACTGAAATTTCCAATCCATTAACATCATGCTGCCATGAGAGAAAATATCTCAAATTGCTTTGGTAACAAATATTTTTGTTACGGTTGGAGTCTAACATATCTATTAATGCTTTCTCCCCAAAGTTTGCCACAGAGCTGAACACAGTACTGAACATAGATGGCTTCATGCTGTTTCAGTCTCTATTACCATTAGCTTATTTTCAAGTATGTTGGTCTATTTAGAAGAGAATTTTCAAGACAGACAACAGTGGAAAAGGGCTGTAAAGAAACTGAATCAAGAAAACATCATAGATTATATAGAATAATTTCTGTCCTTAAAATAAAATCTGTTTGCTTAGACAAGTGTAAAGGAGTGCAAAAATGTGTAAAAGAGATTAAATATATCACAATAGAAGTCCAAAGTGAATGGAACAGAATTGTTTACACCTGCATTTGTGAAATAGTTGAGACACTAACACTGGATGTTTATAATAATTTCTTCCTCATAGGATCATCTTCTAACTGGAGGTATTTTACCCTAAAGCCCAGCAACATTCTCTAAACTTCCCAATCTCTTTCTACAGACCCTTGTCCCTAATTTGAGTTTTTACAGAAATAAAGAGATGAATGGACAATTTTAACTATAGAAGCCAACTCTTTTATTAAGAGACAAATAATTTTAGATAGTTAGAGAATTAAATCAGCTTTATGACCTTTTTCTGTGGCAGTCTAATTAAGCAAAAAGACCAGGACTATCTTGAGATGTGGAGGAAATGGCTGGATTGCACACAGAGCTCTACAGGTGGGGCAGAGTTTACGGAACCTGCGCAGCTCCAATGGCAGTAGCTGTCACTAAAGCTGTGGGCTTTTCCACAGGACCGAAATACACATGAATGAATCCTGAAGGAACATCTGCTACCAGTTCTGCAGAGCTGCTTCCCATACCCTTGAGCACCAGCTCTTTGAGCGCTCACCATATGCCTGCACCTCTCATCCCTGACAGCACGCACCGCGCCAAGCCTGCCGCGACAACGCCAGGATTCAGCAACTCAGCCTTCAGAGCCAAGGATGTCAGTGCTCCTGATAACTGGGGGCTCTGGTCTTCTCTGCCACCAGTGCTGCAATCTTCCCTACCCCCTTTATCACTAGAGAAACACTCTTGTCCAGTGCCACCAGCACTGTGTATACTTTTGTGCCTTTAAAGTACGCACACGTGGTGCTTGTGAGGTCCCCAGGATGAGGTGAGAGATGAGAAATCAACTCCATCTTCTCAGAAGGCTTATTTCTATTCTATTCTATTCTATTCTATTCTATTCTATTCTATTCTATTCTATTCTATTCTATTCTATTCTGTTCTATTCTATTCTATTCTATTCTATTCTATTCTATTCTATTCTATTCTATGCCATTCTATTCTATTCCATTCCTTTCCATTCCACTCCATTCCAAAAATGCTCTACTAAAACTATACCAAAGAAAGAGAAAGGATACATCAGAAAGCTTAACAAGAATGATAAAGAAAAAACCGTGACTCCTCAGAGGCTCCTCCTGTGAGCCAGAGCTCACAGCTGGACCATGATTGGTCATTAAATTAAAGCAATTCACATGGAACCAATCAAACATTCACCTGTTGGTAAACAATGTCCAAGCCACGTTCCAAAGCAGCAAACACAGGAGCAGCAATCAGATAATTATTGTTTTCATTCCTCTCTGAGGCTTCTCAGCTTCCCAGGAGAAAATCCTGGGCAAAGAGGATTTTTTCAGAAAATATCATGGTGACACACACACACTTCAGCTTGCAGCAGCTGTTGGCTCAGCTGAGTATTTTGTGAGGGTAATGAACCAAAATTTGCAAGGGATTTGGGAGAAAATGATAAATAGTTAAAAGGGGATGTTTTTCAACTGACTTCAGCCAGTTTGGAGACCAGATGTTTATTTGTTGTGCAAACATTGGAAATGTTTGCTCCTTGGATCAAGTTGGTACCTATTTGCATAACTAATAATTACATGGGGGCACATTTGGCTTGCCCCAGTCTGCATAAAGAGTAAAATTCCTCTGTGTGATGCTACAAGGCACACCTTTTGGTTTGTACAAGTCAAGGTTAACAAAGATCCAATTAAGAGTATAGTTCAAAGATTTAAAAAGAGTTTGGTGGCATTAGATGTTTCTTTCCAGTTATTGACAACTAAGAGATTTAAAATTAAATTTATTGTTGAATTGCAAATTCACATTTCCTGACTCTTGTATTATACAAGAAGTTATTTTTCCCTGAAATGTAATTTATTCTGTACTAAACAGTCTCTTACCTCAGCTTCAATCAAAATAATATCTTTACATATAATATAAAATGGTCACAGGTCAGACTGTGACAGTTTCCATACATTTGCAATGACAAATTTGGCTCATTACAGTTAATACTGACATAAATATTTTAGGATCTTTTCATTTTCTTGACTTCCAGTAAAGTTCCAAGACTAAATTAAGATCACAAGTCCAACAGGGACCCATCCTTTAAGTACCACTTGTAAAACCAAGAGAGGCAGTGAGTCTTTCAAGAGAGGCAAAGGAACACGAGCACTGGAATTATTGCCTCTTCAAATCTTCCTGTGTTCAGAGAATCAGGCCAGTGTGTCCATTCCTTCTAGAATGAAGTATCAGATCTAGCTGACTCTATTGGCACCTTCATTTCAAAACAAACTTGGTCTTTTCTATTATTCCATCATTTTTATCCATCTTCCAAATAGTTGTACTAATTTCCATTAAACTGATGAACTTTTAAGGTAGAAATTTATCAAAATTCTACAGGCTGGAAGCTGATCAGTCCAAATAATATTTTCCTGTTACATTATGCAAACATTTACAAAATTAAATATTGAATTGTAAAGCCTTTTAAAATTCACCTTTTTTCATATAAAACTAATCCAATTTGTCAAAAATTTACTTCCAGACTCTTGACAGGTGATGCACTTGCAACCGGGTTGTCTAAAAACTCCGGCTTAAATAACTTCTTGTAGCAGACTAAAGAGCTAAGAAGCAGCAGACACATCTTCATTTGAGAAGAACATATATTTGAATTTATTATGTTTCTAGAACACATGATTATTAAAATCAAATACAATCTGGAAATTATTGCTTATTGTCATCATAATTTATTGGGTGAAAAGGAAGGTACAATTCCTGTTCCAAGAACAAGCATCACTGTTCTTCAAGAAATTTGGAAATCAGTAAAACAGGAAAATCTACTGGAAATCAGTGAAGTGGGAAGATTTTCTTCCCTGGATGGAGATACATCACGTTGACATTATCCTGTGTTGGCAGTTTGTGTGAGCTGAGCAGGGTGGACAGAACGTGCTCTCCCTAAGCACTGTGGGAGGCTGCAGCTCCCTGTCCTCTCTGTGCTCCCTCTGCAGAGCTCAGCACACAGGTGCTGTGGGCACTGCGGGCAGGATTGAGTCTCCCACCTGCAGGAGCCAAATTAACATCTTACCAGGTCCAGGGAACAGAACCAGGCACCCTGAAGGTAGAGCAGGTAAGAGGTGGCTTTAATGACCTCCCAGAAACTCAGCTTATATTGCCATGGGAAGGGTTTGCGTCTCTCCAGTGACCATAGAAACAGCTTTGAGACACTTGGCTCCCAATTTAGATGTCTCAAAAGCCTGGGCTTAATTGGCATGAGTAACTCTACAGCTATTAGTGTTGAGCAGGATGCAATCAGGTTGCCAACTCCTGCTTCCCATCTCCTGGCCTTTTTGCTGTTCCAGTATAAAGTTACAACTATAATCTGGGGTCAAACTGTAGCCCTATGAAGGTACTGGATATTGGTTAACAAGAGACCATGAAACAAATCACATGTCAGTTTATCTGAGAGTTAAACATATTTGTGTGGATCCTGATTTGGTCATTCATTTAAACTTGTGAGAGTCACATCATTTCTTTCTGTCTATTTCTCCTTGTTTGTTTTTTTTCTGGTTTGCTTCTCTGCTAGAAAACAAATATTTTTTAATAAAATACTTGAAAAAAATGTTTACATAACTAATAAAGTAAATGGGTAGCTAATGGTTAGCTGCATCATTTCTAAATATGTAAAAGTTAAGTTGGCCATCAAGAAAATTTTCTAAATCTGGCTTGATATTTTTAAAGAAATATCTGTTCAAATTAATTGTCACTACAGAGATTAGCTGCATCTCATGTGGATATGGTGGTTGGAAGATAAAAACTTCCACTATGAGATCTTCTCCTATTTCAACATTTTAAAAATGCAGACAAGACTATCCCTAATCTGATTAGGAAAAGAAGATGTGCAGCCACAGAGAGTCTCCCATATCCCACAATCAAATCTGAAATACACTGTTATCTGTGGGGCCAATGAAAAGACTACGAGGACCCTCATATCCCTTTGCTTTTCTCAAAATTGTCTGAATAGAAATAGAACACTAGAAATATTCCTCATTAAAATGCAATAGGTGATAATATTCATGGCACATACTGGACTTAGCCACTAGTTTCAATGTTCCCTGGATCATTATACGAAGGTAGTATAAAACTGCCATCATTATCAATATGACTATAAAATAATCAGGACACTTACCGTCAAAGAGCATAAAAATGAAAAGCAAGATTTAAATTGATGATTTAAAGGAAACATTAGCCATGAATGTATCAGTGTCCTTTAAGTGGGAAAAGCATATCTTTTGTGCCTCAGCTGTAGATTTTTCTCTATGTGTACCAAATAAATTCCACTTATAATCCTTGAAATGTATGGAATGTTTTGTCAGTGTGTTTTAAGAATTCCTACTTCAAGTTGCCTTCTGGTCAATGGTTTGCTTTTTTCTACTATGTTTAGAAGACTTTTTTGCACCTAATGTTACAAGTGTTTAGGATAATGTTTACTTTCACAGATAAGTGAATACCTTAATTTGCAGGCTTGCAAGAAGCCCTATTTGGAATACCTCACTAAAAAGCCTGCATTTATCCTGCAGCTCCAGCTTTCTTAATTAACAGGATTTCTTATCTTCTTCATCTTTGGAAACATATTAAAGTGTCATTAAAACTAAATGCTACTTTCCAAGGCAGTTTCAAAGATTGCTGGTCCTACATATAATTATTTATTATTCTTTATTAGAGTGTAGAGGGGGTGGGGTGGGAGTGTTCCAATGGAAACTTTGAAGTCAAATATAAGGAAAATTCCAATCTGGAGTGGAAATTAATTTCTGTTCCTAAATAGAATCAAGGTAAAATAATTTTTGTACTATGAGCAATGTCTGTGGCATTTGATACTCCATGGAATAATATCAATTCACAGTTGTTCAAGACAGGTTTGTAGCTTATGAAGGAATTGCTTTTGTGTTTGTGTAAAATAATAAGATTTGTAAGTGGAGAGTGCTTAATGATAAAGATATAAAATCCTCTAACAGTCACCTGTCCAGAAACTAACATTCAAAAAATCTTTTTGTATTCTCTCTCTCCTGTAAGTCTGTTTGTAAGTCAGCAGAGACCCCAACATTCTCTGCTGTCAAGTTTATCCTAGGCACAAAGAATTTCCCACATATTGAAATAAATTCCAATTCTTAAAGTTAGGGGTTTTTTTACATTTTCCTTCACCTATCATTTCAAAAGCAACATAAAACTAAAAGTCTACCCCATATTGCCTGCTTTTCAGTATAATTAATGACTGTTTGCCAAATTGTGAACAATTGCTCCCACTTGTTTTTCCAGCAGAGAATAAGAATCTTTCTAGTGGGTCTCAAGATCTTAATAAGATCCATTACCAATTCCTTCCAGATTTCTCTTTTTGCTATTACTTGAGCAATTCTCAGCTATTTTGTTTTAATAACAATTCAGTTGTGTCTCAAACCTCTCAGCTAATTAATGAGCCATGGGGGATACTCTGTGATACACAACCATAATGATCACTTCAGATCAACCTCTGAGACTGTAAGGGTAATAGATATTCCAAACCATATGGCAGAAGGATTAGCCTTCCATCTTACATTCAGACACAGCTGAGATTTATTCCAATTTATCAGTATAAATAATCTAAGACCATCCCTCTCAGACAACCTGTGTATTTTTGCAGTTTTAATGGAATATATATTTAAAGAGCAATAGTATTGGATTATTAAATTCATATGCAACTTGCTGGAAGGATCAAAGCATTTTAATATTCGCAAAACTTTGCAATGCAGCACTTTTCACATATTTGATACTTTATTTTTTCCACCAGCTTGCTGAGTCTGGATATGTCTGTACCGATGGTCTTGGCGGCAGTGACCAACTTGTATTCATAATACCTTCCATGAATTTCTATGAAATTATATAATAATGTATATTAACCCTATTCACTTGAATAAATAAGTTCATAAACATGCATTATATTTTTCTTATTGCACTTCATCTGTAAATCCTAATTCTCTTCACAGAGAAATCCTTTTCATTATCGCCATGTTAGAGAGGATAAAATGGAAGTAGTTTGTTTAAGGTAGCATAGGAAATCATTTAACCTAGCAAGACTGTCTTGAACTGCATTCTGCTATTTAATTTACCAAACCAAAAAGATTTTTGCTGATATTTTTATTTTGTACAGTGTTAATGTAGATGATTTGTTTATATAACTGAAGAAAAAGCATAATAATCTGCATTGAAGCTACACAGCCTAATGAAAGCCAAAATTAATATTATCCCAGGAGTTCCAGGAGAAGACAACAAAAGAGATCTTACAGAGAAAATTATCTATACAATTAAAAACATGAAAGGTACATTAAATCCCAGACAATTAGCTTGACAGTACTGATAGATTTTATTTTTCATTAACTGTAGATGCAAATGGGGACTTTCTTTTAAATTAGACATTCAATTTCTTCAGAAATATTTCTTACCCTTTTCCCCCAAGCATCACATTTCTGATATAATGTTGGTTGCTATCTACTCAAGCATTTTCCATAGATAGGTCATTAATTTTGGAATAAAAGAGAAAGTAAGGAACTCCAGATCCTGGTTTTAGGCTGAATTCTAAGGAAACTGAAGAGTGAGTTCTATGTATCTGCCTGTATGCCCTCTAAATAGCCTGCAAAATAATGACCAATTTTAACACAATGTGACAGACTGATAAATGTTTTAAAGCAGTGCTATGGGCTTCATAAAAAAGATAGTCTGGAAGAAACCTAAAACCATTAAAATTAAACTCAGAAAAAGGATTCAAATTTTTAGAAATATGATAAAGTTATAGATGAAATTATTAATATTGCTTATTACAATAATAATTACTAATTATTAGTATTACTTGCCATGAGTTCAGGCTGACAGTTTGTGATCATTAAGATTATTAGCTGGTAATATCAACATACCAAATTTGGTGTTATTATGTTTCAGAATGACAACATTTTAATATTGTTAAATATTATTTCAAAGATAATCAATTAAAATTAGTCAAAAATATAATCTGCTGGATTTCCTAGAATCATAGAATGGTGTGGCTGGAAGAGACCTTAAAGATCATCTTGTTTCAAACTCTCTGCCATGGGCAGGCAGGTGCATTGGGTTTGCATGGCAGGGTTTTGGTAGTGGAGAGGATTCTACAGGGTTAGCTTTTGTGAGAAGCAGCTAAAAGCATCTCCAACACCTCTGTGTCCAACAGAGCCCATGCCAGCCCAAGACAGAGCCACCATGGCCAAGGCACTGTCAGTGGCTCAGCTGGGCACCTGCCATCGAGCCAGGGTCAACCCAGCAGAGTGGGGGCATCTTCCACTGGACCAGGCTGCTCAAAGCCCAGCCTAACTGCACTTGAGCACTTGCAGGGACAGGACACCCACAGTTTCTCTGCCCAGCCTGTTCTGGTGTTTCTCCGCCCTCACAGCAAAGATTTTCATCCTAATCCACCCTCCTGCAGTTTAAAGTCATTCACTCCCATCACTACATGCCGTTGTACAAAGGCCCTCTCCATCTCCCTTGCAGGCTCCCTTTAAGTACTTAGAAGGTGCTTCAATGTCTCTCCAGAGCCTTCTCTTCTCCTTCTGAATGAGCTAAACTCTCTCAGCCTTTTCTCATAAGCCCTGTGAACATCTTTGTGGCCTCCTCTGGATCCACTCAAGCCTGTCCACAATCTTTATTTTATTGCAGGCCCCAGAGCTGGACACAGAGTACCAGGTGGGATCTCATGAGAGTGGAGAGGCAGAAACACCTTCCCTGACTTGTTGGCCACCCTTCCTTAGATGGATATGGATTTACCTGCTTCAATTACACTTCAGCTTCTTCAGTTTTTACAGGGACTTTGCTCACTTCTCTGTGTTAATTATGGCATGAACTGCATATTCTAAAAGCTAACTTTCAACAGCAAAAATTCAACAGCCGTGTCTTTACTGTAAAAATAAAACCATCTTGGTAGACTGAACTATTTATGTGCATCTTAAAATCTAATAAAAAGCCTGAAAGTGACAGAATGGCTGCTTTTTCCTCCTGACTGCCTGAGAACCCAAGGGACCTAAGCACAGATCCTATATGCAACTTCCTGACAGTGTATGTAACCTCTACTTAATTCAAGGTTACATACCAGCCTGAAATATATTTTTTATCCAAAATAAAATGTTTTTATCCTACTTGGTCCATTCTCTTCACTGTTTGCCAGTTATTACCTCAGGCTATTCTGTGGGGCTTCTGAGTAGTTATAACTTCTCCTCTGGATGCTGTTGTGTTAGATTAACCTCTGGTTCTCAAAAGGTCATGTTTTTATTCATTCTCAGAATCAAACCACCAATGCATTCTCCTAGGATATCCAAAAACCCCGCTGTATTAAACAAAGGAAATTGTTCATATGTCTTCCACAATTTTTATTTTCCAAATATATATATATATATATTGACCTTATAACACTATCTAGCCTGAACACAGTTTCATTGTAAAGCATATGTGAAAGGCAAGAGCTTTTCTTCAGTAGAAAACCAAAAATAAAGAGCCCCATGAGTTCTTTCTGTCAGCAGGGTGGCATTTCCAGTTTATTTATAGCTGTGTAAAATGGGTGCTTTCATCTCAGATTTCTGCCCATTTTACAGGAATTCGTAAACGAATGCAAATAAATGCATTATCTGATTTTCTCATGTTCCAAATATATTTTTCTCCTAATAGCTCCAATAGTGTCCAAATCAAAACCATTTTTCCTACTGAACCTAGACATCCAAACTAGAAAGCAATGGGCAGGATCCACTAACTGGGGATAATGACTTTTCATCCATGAAGAGATAGATTTTTGTTTCTAACATTTTATGAGGAAATGTTTATGACTTCCATTTCATTCTTAGAGGAAATAACCCATTTAGAGGATTCAGTTACCCAGATGTTATAAAAATATGAATTCGATTAGTGGGGGGGATTGGGGCAAAGAAAAAAATATTTTGTGTGCTTTACTTTAGAGGACTATTCTGAACCTTATGGCCCAGTTCCTAAACATCTCCTAATCTGATAGGACAACTGGCCTCATGGTCTGACCACTGAATTTTGTTCTCTTGTCACCTACCACAGTTAAAAATCTTTGCTAGGAAGTAGGATACACCAAGCAGTTGGCCACGTACTGTAGTGGATAGCCTCAAAAGCTGGAATTCACAGGACCTGGATTTACTTCTGTTTCTCTGCTACAGACTGATGTGTCCATGGAAATGGATCTCACATCCCTGTGCTTCAATCTCCCCTTCTTCAAAGTAGGAACATTCCTGTATAATGTTCTCACATGTGCTGATGGAAAGTGCTCTGAGAGAGTAATTTATTAATTGATAGCAGCTGGTTTATGTCACGTTGGAGTTCTTTATGCTGGCTTCCAAGCAAGCTATGGTTTAAATTAAATAAAATTAAGAGGGAAACAAATATTGTGAGCATGTCCCTACACCCTTTATCTTGTTTTAATTCCACTTGTTTAAATTGCCTTCACTCCTGGGCCGTGGCATTTTGCTGAATACTGAGACCCTGTACACCTTCATTCATGAACTCTGGCTTGTTATCTCCTCCCCACTGTGGTTGCAGGCTGCCAGGAATTATACATGGAAGTTATCCCTCTGTACATCAAATCAAGGGAAGAACTCTGTCCCTGACATACCAAAACATAAGTGTGAGGGATTTTCAAAGAAGGTTTTAAAGGCAGCAGAGGAGCTGTTTGGCCTGGAATAATCAGCAGGCTGTTCCAGAGCTACAGGGTGGCATAGTAATAAAGGTGTAAAATGTTCAGTGGGTTTGGAAGACAAAGAGGGCAGTCAGAAAAGGAGAGCTGGCAGGCTGCAGGGAGAGGAAGAGGTGAGGAGGGCAGTGGTGCAAACAGGGGTGGACCTGTGAAGTGTTTTAAAGTGAGGAAGAGAAGCCTGAACTTAATATGAAAGGAAACCAGGAAAGAGCAACATAGAAAACCTTTGCAGATGTATTTTGGATGGAATGAAAAGAGGCCAAAAAGCTAAGAGCAACTGGAAGCTGCTCATCCAGATTTGGAATTTTATCTACAAGATTGCCATAGCCTAACCCAGCACTTTTGATCTTTATCTTTTTCAAGTACTCACAAGAGCACAAGAGCACTGCTGCTGTTGAATTGAAATTGCATTCCACTGCCAGATATTGGATGTAACTTAGCTCCACTCAGCTTAATCATTTTGTCATATCATCATTTAAAACATCAGTTTCCCATTCTTCTTTGAAATTACATAATGATGTTCCTTCTGCTGCTGTGAATCACTTCACTGTTCATCATGTGGGATAATGTATAGGTTCTCATGCCAGAGATGCATCCAGAGTGCTCAAGCAGATGTTTTCTTTGCATAACTTGACAGGAGGGGTGAATGTAAGGACTTTCACTGATGGTACAACTTGGTCTTTATTTGGAAGAATTTACTCTATAGCTATGCACCACATTGATTTTTCACACTAACCTTCACTGCATAATGCAGCAAAAGTAACAAGGTCCTAAATACGTCTTATATGTATTTTACAGTACTTGGAATATTTTAAATCACATTAAACCTGGTATATTGATTAAATATACCTGGTATATTAATTTTTTCTGACCAAGAATTGAAATCTGTCTATTTGGATTTGACCTCTAATATTTATTTATTTGTACCTAAAAAATTATAAGCTGGATGTATTTGATGTTATGCATAGCATATTGCCACTAAAATTATTGAGAGTATTATTTCTTGTTTTAATCATAAGTATTTGAAATACATGGGATTAGTTTGACAATGTAGAAGGAAAAGTCCAAATTTAAATTTACAAAATTTATGATTATCATTTAGATGGGTGGAGGAAATTAAAAAATATATTTTCTTATAGCTACATTTACCAGGCTGTTCTTTTTAGTTAGACACCTTCAAGAACTCACTGTGTTAGATTCCTTCCCTTGCACTACTAAAAAGGAAGGCCATAAATCAAATTTGAATTCCTGCTAGCACCACAACACCAGACTTCCAGTATTAAATCCTCTATATAGAATAGTACTACAGGCATGTGAGCTATTTGTGTTCCCATTTATGTGCACTCTCTCTGGATGCAGCAAAAATTTTTTATCATGTCTGAGGTCCAGGTCCAACACTGTCTCCTCTCATAGTTCTACATCACAGGTTTTCAGAGAAAAAAAAATCAGTATTATCTAGGAAGCTTCTTTTCACTCTCTGCAGACCCTTTTTTTTAGCTGTGGTAACAAAATCAGCCAAAAAATTGCTAACTTGCACTGAGCTCCTCCTTTTATGCCCCATTGCCAAAATACGGAATAACTTTGAAAGGGTCATAGTTCTGGCATTTCTACTTCATCCTCAAAGAGTGAAGAACTTCATCAGTGGGTCAGCTTTTATGAATCTATCATCTCTTGATCAGTAGACAAAGCACTCAGACAAAAAAGGAACTGAGTTGTAGGATCCTGGAGGATAAATAATGATAGAGTAAAATCTCAGTATGCAAACAGATGTCTCCTCAACAAAAATAAATACTGCATTTTAATTTAATCATGGATTTTGGAATATCTGATGCTTTCTCTAAACTTCAGCTCCTGGAGTCATATTTTTACATAAAAATCTCAGCCTTCATGTAAAAATCACCTCACCTTAGCCCTCATGGTTAAAATGTTAACTGTAAAGTCTCATGTAAAATTGAAGAGGGAAAATAAAATATGTAAACATGATCATGCAAATGCATATTTCTAAACCCAAGCTCATTATTATTCAAGAGCCAACACATTTCTTTCGAGTGCCTGAGGTCAGGGATACTGCAAATGACACAATCTTAAGCCTAGTAATGTAGGAGATCAACATAAATCAAAAAGGATGGGAAAGAGGAAGGATAGAGTGGAGAAACTGGCAGGGAAAACACTGATTCCATTATGTGCCCTTTCCATGGGTGCCTGTGTGCAACACAGCTGGGTGAAGCAGCTGGAGACATCAGATCTGACAGCAGAAATGGCTGAGGAACCCCAGTGGAGAAAGGGGATGTAGCTTTTGTGGACAATATACCGGAGACAATGTTAGAGAAAGTGGGAAAGGGAATGAACAGGCTGTTAAGGACATTGTGGAGGGAGAAAAGGAGGGGTTACACATTAGCTTACTTTATATCTGTCTAAAGCTCTCTGGCTTAGAAATAAAATATGTTTTCTACAATAACAAGATATAAAATAGGGGGTTTATATGTTTTTAATTCCATAAAATAATCACATTTCAACCCTCATGAAAAGTGTATCTAAAGCTTCAGTATAAGAAATTTGCAATTTTGATATTTTCAAAATATCAACACTTTTATAATATAACACTTCTATAAATCTAAGAGTGTTAAAGAAGAGGTAAGAATAGATCTGCATTATGATTTTTAGCTTAGATCCTAGTGTAGAGCTCACATTCAAGTGCAAACTCTTCGTTCCTCCTCTGCCCATGTCTTGGTTTGCACTCTAGCTGTGCTCTGGGACAGCCAAGAGTGTCCCGGTCAAGCTTTAGCTGCACAGACTGTACAGTTAAAGATATTCAAGGCACTTGTCTCCAGTCTCAAATTAAACCTGGAGTGCGTCAGCCTAATCTAAAGATGGTGTAGTTGTATTACCTTAGAATGACTTTGAAATTACTGCCTTGCAACATCAATGTCATATGTGGACAGGGAGATGCTCTGTTCATCTCCCTTGAGCTGCTACAGGACATCACTCACGTGAAATGCAGAAAGCATCTCATGGCTTTACAGCATCTCACGCAAGACAAAGCCAGAGCAGAAATGAATTTTACAGCCGCAGCCCAACCCAGTTCCCACTGCTCTTCCACCAGGATGGTGCAGCTGCCCCTGACAGTGCAGGGACTTTGTGCAGCCTGGGGACAGCACACGCTGTCCCCAGGGCAAGGTGGCCTCTCTGCAGAGCCCGTCCTGGCCTTGCCAAGTCTCCATGGAGTAATGCTTGGCATATGCAAGCTCTCATTTTTTAAAGGCTCCTTAAAGATGTTTTTCCAAACCCCTTTAACGAGTTCAGCAGTCTCTAAAAGTGAAGTACAAAGCTCTTGAGCTGTTAAGTCTGAAGCTTTGGAGCCCCCTAAATACACATAGTTTATTTAAGTTCTGCTCCTTTACTGGGTGATTTTCTGTGTTTATTGCAACTGTACTGTATGATTCATATCCTGTACTTCTTACTTCAATAATTTCATTCTTCAAAGAGGAATCATTTTTCTACCTGTCTAAAACAGTATACTCTCAGTTTCCCCCTTATTTATTTTTCATTAACTACTCATTTCTAAACACTTAATTTTATCTGGGGTTTCATTGACTCTCTGCTTTTGAATACTGCCAGCTTGAGAGAGGAGTCAAGTCACAACAGTATATTATTTTGTATCTATGCCTACACCTGTGATATGAAGAAAAAATCATACAGGATGTAGCCTAGAGCATCAAATTTTGCCATGCAATATATTGAGCACTGATTAGAACAATTCAGCAACAACTCAGGGCAATTAGCAGCACTGGGATCTGCTCAGCCTCATAACCTATACAATTTTTTCAGGAATATATTCAGTTGCTGTGTCACTGAAAGCAATTCATTGCCTGAAAACATATTCTCTACCAGCTTTTATGACACCATGCAATGGAAATGGAATATAATTTAGTCTGGAAATTTAAATGCTGTCATGTCAACATCCTGAAGACTTAGACATGCTTGAATGCATGTACACACACTTTATATTAGTTCCAGTGTAAGGGGTGCTGTTTCATGTAAAGAAGCCTGGCCTAGAGCTTAAAAAAACAGGTTTTGCAATTCTGATTTTTCCAGGGCCTGTTTGCTATCCTTAGGAAACATTCTAATGCCTTCTGTTTTCTATCTGCCTAATATGAAGATCACTCTACTCTCTTTTATGCTGCTTGAAGAACTACAGATGGAGTTAATGAGGGATGGGAAATCAAAAAACCCAAAAAATAGTAAGTCATTACATTGTCTCAAGCTTCCTTAAAAGCTTAGTGTTAGCAAATTATGAAAATAAGTATGCAATGGCTAGACTGCTCTTTGATAGTTTTCACAAGCAATTTTGTGAAAAGACGGTCTGATTTCCCCTAAAATTTCCCCCCACCTCACAAAACACCACAAACTTGTATTTTATGTCTCTACTGTCTAGGCTTTATCTAAAACTTGGCCAAACTTGCACAAAATCATCCTTGGGTTCTAAAAACTGGAATGCCATCAAACTTGGGTCTGGCACACCACACGAATTTATCCTGTGATAAAATGTGGGTTTGCATAAAGTTTATCCTGAGTTCCGATGTATATCTCATAAAGCATGGACTCAATGAGTGTGACCTGCTCTCAGGACTGGCCAAAAATAGAAATATGAGATTTGATTGAAGGTATCTCTGCTCTCCCTTGATCCCAGTGCCAGCTTGGCTGCTGGTGTATATGAGAACAGCTTCAATAAATGTGAGGTTATATACAGCCCCAGAGGGGATGTGTAAACCACTGGGGATGTTCATTATTCTGCAATTATCTAACTCTGCCTCCAGCTATGTGTGCTATGGCAATCATCTGGCCAAAAGGAGCTGCCTACAGGAGTCATTTAAATCCTGTTTATAGTCAATGGAGAGAAGTAGATATTTGTAGGGCATGGTTCATCTCACTCTGAAGAAGACATGTAACACAGATCAGATAAAAGGCACCCTAGAAGTGCCAGAGCCTGTTTCCAAGCTGGATCTGTGGAGACAAGAATTTGATTTAGGACTGGAAAGTGGAAGAGACAGAAAAACGCAAATAAAGAGGCCAAGATATCTGGCTAATTTTATCTTATATAAGGATAAAATTTTAATCCTTCCTGGAGATCTCCACTTCTTTGTCTAAGAAGAGATCATGGGATGTCAGTCTTGGGTAACAATATCTGTGTGTGTAATTCTGAAATGGCAGGATTAATCCCAATGTGAAACAGCTTAGGCCCAGTTTGACCAGATCTGCAGGACTTAAAGACCTTTAGGTTGCAAAATCTTCATGGAAGATTTATGGGAGCAAATGAAACATATTGGTTAATAAAAATCAACAAACAATAAAAATATAGTGTTATTTTAGGAGTATCAAATCACATATCTGTCTTTGAAGTTTTAGTTGCATCTTATTGTGAAATGGATTTTTCCTTTCTTATGTTCCTCCTGTGTCCTATCCAATTATTATTATTTTAATAATAATAATAATAATAATAATAATAATAATAATAATAATAATAATAATAATAATAATTATTATTATTATTATTATTATTATTATTATTATTATTATTATTATTATTATTATTATTATTATTATTATTATTATTATTATTATTACTATTGCTATTTATTTCACAAGGCAGACAAAAATTGCTTTGCAATGGATGTTAATTCAAGGACTTTGTCCAGGTCATGCCCCAAAAGCAGCATGGCTGTATCTCTGTGACACAGCACCATAGTAAAGTACATTATCATCACTTGATTCATGCCTTTGAGTTACTCAGCAATTCCTGGTAGCTAAGAAAGTAGCAGTAATTTAATATTTATTAAATTAATTATTAATTTAATTAATAATTTAATATTTAATATTAAATTAATATTAAATTTAATATTGTAACTATGTCTTTAGAAGCAAATATGATTACAACCTTAATCAGTACACCCAGGACCAAAGGACTTGTTGAGAACATAGGGATTTTGCCGGATTTCAGCAGGATGGGACATGGATAAATATTATTTGAAAGTCGTTTGAAACAGAGCTTCACATTATTTACATAAAGGAGTCCATGGTACTTTGCAAAAGTAGTTTTTAATTGCTATGGATCTATTCATTTTAATGGTGGACTTATGAAGTATTTATACATTTGAGCAAATATTCCTGATATGACTAATTTTCAGACTCACATTGATAAGGGGAGTAACTTTGTATTGCAAAAGAAATTTCACTTCAAATTATGCTCATTTGCATCTCTGAAATTCATCTTGACAAGCTAAAATGAGGAAGAAAGTTGCAAGCTAGGAATTTCCCCAGAAGAATTTGGCAAAAAACTAACATAAGAACATTGTCTTAGCAATGTGTTAATTTTTTAGTGATTGTCTGGTCTGACTTAATTCTTCTCAATACTTTAATTATAAACACAACTTATGTGTTTATTTTCTGTAAAATTTTATTATGTAATTTAAAAAATACTGTACCATTAAGTATAGGAATTGCAGTTCCAGATACTTTATAAAGAAGTTACCTGCTTAATGTTTTCAGACACCAAAAAATATGTTGTGGAATGTAATATCTTTTCTGATAAGATTGCTAGTTGCTATACTTGCATTGAAAATAACTGATTGCACATCAGTGAGACTTAATCCTGTGATGTCAGTATGGATCTTCTTCATTTCAATATACTGCACAGCATGCTCAGCAAATGGGGGCTCAACTAATGTTAGTAAGAATGAAGCATAACAGTTAAGAGACTTTCATATTTATTACAGGCTTTAACACAGTAGCCCAAAGGTTTTGGCAGATATCAGATGTGGCTTACGCTTTTTTTGGTAGAAATCAGATCAGGCTTTCACATTTTTGTGTCACAATTTTCTGTCCAGGCTATCTGTAGATTGTAATTAAGATGTTCCAATGAAATGTCTCTTCACTTGACAAAGAAAGTAGCAGCCAGAACTGATAAAAAGAATATTTCTTTAATACTGCTTTAGAGGAACATCTTAAATTTACTGCCAATAATTGGGGAGAAAAAGTACTTAAAGATTATAATGTATAAAAGAAGTGTATTTCTGTTGGGTCTCAAAACAAATGTCTAAAATCCAGTAAAATAAAACTACTATTCTATCCACTAAATTTATCCATAGAGTTATGAAATAAGAGAGAGAAGACATTTTCAGGCACTTTAGAGAAGCTTTTGTGACAGAAGACTTGAAAGAGTTGTTAGAGTTCTTTGTGAATTCAAAAGACTGCTGAAAGATAGTGTATAAGGGAGAAGGATGTTTACTTCCTTTATCATTTGCTCTGAAGCTCTTCTATGAATTTATGTACAGAACAAATTCATTGGTTTTTATGTGTTGACAGTAATATTTGTGGAGACCAAAACTGCCTATAGTAGTTTAAAATAGTTTCATCTCCAGAATTCATTTCCATTTTCCCTCCAAAACATGCAGCACCCTCTACAAAATGTTGAGACTACATTTCCAACTGCAATCTGACTAGATAGATAATTTCCTTTTTCAGGAAGCCCTCATGTGTCTCTTTCTCGGCTGTTTTATGGCCTGGAAGGCTTGGGGTGGCCTTGGGCAGCCCGCGCTCCAAAGGACGAAAAGAGTCTTCAGGTTTTTTCTCGGTCTTCAGTGTTTATTAGTTTCTTATCTACAAAATTTTCTCTCGGCCCGACAGAGGTCTGCTCAGCAGCCAGCCATGAGCACACTGAGAGCCCCCGGGGCGGTCACTTATCTTTATACTCAAAACTATGTATACAATATTTACCTATTTTCCCCAATACCTTTCACCCTTATTGACCAGTGCACCTTTAGTAATAACCAATCCCAAAGTGCCAACATCACAACAGAAGATGGAGGCTAAGAAGAAGAAGAAGAAGAAGGACAGGACACGCCCCAATTCCTCCATCTTACTTCTCTAGACCCCCCTGTACAGAAATCCTAAACCCTGTGTTTCACACTCTAATTAACTTATCCCTTCACCATTTACCCCAGTGACATCCTCCCATCCTCATACAGGTGTCGTCTCCTGTGCAGGATCAAAGTCCAGCCACCAGACACTTCTGGCAACATTCCAGGACCTCCGAGCCCCCCAAGGGTGGTCTCGGTGACTCGGCACATCAGTTCTGAGGCGCTGAGATCCCACACTCATGCAGCTTTGGAGCTATTATAGCAATTTAAGAATAGAATCAACTTTTAAAACAGTAAATGGTCACACTGTGGGTCACCAAATATTTCTACAATTCAGATGAGGGAGAAAGAAATACCTTTCACAGCAACACAGCGTCTCTCCCTACAACTGCACTGAAGCCAGCCAGGGCTGGAAACCAAATTTAGATCAAGATCAGCCTGTATGTTCTTGATTGGCTTAATATACAGAACAAAGTGATTTAGGTAGCTGTAGATAGTATCTTTGTTTTTCAGGAACTGATTCTGATTTGCATGCTACATTGAGGCTCTGGAAAACTTTTCACCCCTGGGGTCAAGAAATAATTTATCTGTTACATACATGCATAGAACTTTATAAGTGGGATTTATTTTACAGAAAATGGTGATCCAGTTCCGATTCTAAATAACAGTGTCTTATAATGGAGGAAATAAAGTACAGTTTCAGTCTGATAATTAAAAAAGGGAGCAAAATTTCAGGCTTAGTGAAAGCAGAAATAATTTTGGAAGACAGAGGAGCAGTGTTCTCCTAAACAGAAAACAGCTACTAGAACCTCACTGATGAGTTTGTGGAAAATGTTACTCCTATGACACAGTCCCCAGGCATACTCTGGATTCTGGCTGTTATTCTTAGAGTCTTATTTACAGCTCTTTTCAACAAAATTGTCTTCCTGAACCTTTCCAGGGAAGAGCAAATAATAATCATTATTCTTCGTTATTTGCATTCCTTTAATGCCTACAGAAGTAACCAAGAGGCATTCAACACATTATTTAAATACAAACACAGGTCCAAAACTTACTGAGTGCAGCCAAAAGGAACTCAACTGAAATTCAATAAGAACATGAAAAACTTAGTTCCTTATCAGGAAAATGTTGTTGGACAGGTTTGTCTTTGAAATCAGGATTTCCTTGTTGGTGCTTGTTTCAAGAATCAGAATTATTCAATCAGAGCTCTTCTTCTGTTTCTACTTTGGTACAGATTTTCAAAGGTATTTTAAAGCCTTAAAGGATAACAATTAATTTAAGATAAACCAAAATTCTCTCTTCACACATCTATAAAGGACTGAAAATTCACACAGATGAAGTAAGTCACTGGAGACAGATGAAGGAAAACCTTTTATTGTTTTAAATGAACAGAAGACAGCCACATTTCCTTCAGTAGAATTTCCCTTTACAAGGAGAAGTTATGTTTTGAACATGTTAATGGCATGGCTATCTGCATAACAAACCCATCCTATCAGGATGGATATGCTACCCTGCAGTCCTGTAGCAGTCTGACACTGACTCCAGTGAGATCAGGATTAAGCTGCAATACATTTTTCAATGAGAGATCCTTCTGAGATATTTTGTTGCCACAACCACTGCTGATTTTCCTATCTGGCTGAAAATAAATGTGAAAGAATTGCAGAGAGTTTTGCTGAGTGATTAGTGAGTAAAAATTTACTCCTATCTTGCCCTTCAATTCAACCCACACTTCTTGAAAATACTCTTCTCCCTGCCTGTTCCCACTTGCTTATGTCTTCAGTTCTTTATTACAGTGAACTGCCATCTGAAAAAACTCCTTTCAGACAAAATTAAGACCCTGAAGTCTAGCAAAGATTTAAAGAATATTAAACTGTTGAACCTCTTTTGGTCAAAAAAAAAAAAAAAAAAGCTCAGAGTAATGAATTTTGCTTTTTAGATCAGCTGACATGTCTGCATTTGGGCAAAGATCTGGATAAAGCCTGGAAGGAAGCCTCCTGGCACAGTGAAGGAAGTCCTTGCACCTCTCTGATGCTTGTCAGACTGCATGGAGTGAGTTAGTTTGCTTGGCAGTCCTTCTGGAGCCTGCAGACACTTGCTGTTGGACTAAGACATGCAGGAGAGGCTGCATGGCCCCCCTCCAGCTGCCCTGTAGGGTTTCCTTCAGGACAGCAGTGATTCCAAGTCCATGATGCTTCAGATAAAATAGGAAGAGGTGTTCTCAGTGCCCAAGAACTGAATCCATTGTCACAAAGTATTATGATAGCTTCAGATAAAAAAGATGCTACAAGAGCTGCAGCACTGACTTGTCACGCAATGTTGAAATGAGACACACAAGAGGCAGCAAGCAGCATTTCTAGGGACACTTTTGGGCTGTTATTCTCCAGCAACATTTCTGCCACTTACACTATCCCAAGAGTATCAGTTAAAGCATCTGAGAGTCTTATACAGGAGACCTCTTTAGCACAAGTGCACAAACTGATTTTTTTCAGCTCTGTGAAGGGTGGTTACAAACTTATTTGCAGTGGGTTCCAGCTGTCCTTTCCTGATCTCTAAGCAAGGATAACATGGGATTTCATTATTTCCACTCTAAGTATCTAGAATGTAGGTTTTTCTATCTGAGCTTGGCATTACCCGTCAAAGACAGCCGAGAGAAAAGGATCTAGAAGTCATAGAAAATTATTATAGCATGAGATGGTAGCACCTGTGTCTTTCATTAGCCAGAAAGCAGCTCAGCAGAACAACTCCAGTTGTCTGCATTTGGAGAGATGAGTCTTATCCTTGGAGTCCAGATACAGGAGATGCCAATATTTCACACTCATTCAACCTCTCTGGCAGTGCTTAGTCCAGGAATTATTATTTCAATGGGTGGGCTTTGCAGTATGTTGTCTGTTGCAACAGAGCTTCTCGATCATTTAAAAAGCTGCATTGAACAGAAATACAGCTCAGCTGGATCAATCCCTTTGCTCAGTGTGGGCTCACAGTGCCTGTCCTTCAATAGCTGTTTCAACAGGTAGCAAAGACAGCAATTCAATTTATCAACTACAGTGCAGCTTTCTTAAGAACTCAGTTGGGTTTGATGCAGTTAACCCTGAAAGATGCAACTCATTTGATTACCAAAAATTTTTTAGAGATTAGTACTCAAATAGCTTCTCAGTGCTAATCTTTATTTTGTCTTATGACATAGCCTTCACTATGACATGGCATATGTTCTTAATGGCTACAATATTATGTTTGTGACAATATTACTATGTTTTATATAATTAATCTCAGTTCACTTTTATTTCTTTACATTCTTTCAGTTTATATTTATAGTTGTATATCCATTTTTCACCATACCTAACTGACGTGCCAAAGATAATACAAATAGTTCTGCAGCAAAGAAGAGAGATGAACTGCCATCTCCAAAATCATAAATAAAATATCTAAGAAGTTGTCAAATTCAGCAAAAAAATTGATAAGAATATGTTCTTCTGCATTGGATGCCTTTTGAAATTATTACAACTTTTGTTTAGACTCTTTAGAATTCTTTACAAACACAATACTTAAGAGAAACAGAACACAATAGAATTTTATTCCTTAAAAAGCTGTTAAAAATGCAATATCCTGAGTAACACCAAGCACAGTGTAGAAAGGGAGCAGCAGTGTCTGGAATTTCTTGAGTGGCGTGTGTGGGCAGACTGAGCATTTACACAAACCAGTGTTGGTTGGTGTGGATACACTGAAACATTTCAAAAGTAAAAGCATCAATAACCACTTTGTTGTACTGGAGGCCAGACCAGCCAATAACCACATGATCCCATCCTGTGCTCTTGGCAGTCTGAAACTTGAGTTCCTGCATATAACAAAGTATAAATATAACTCATTCAATAAAAAATTAAATGAAGGTTTTCAAACTTTTTTTTTTTTTTTTTTTTTTAATAAAAGGCTTTTGGATTTGGTTCTTTTCAGTGGAAATCTTCAGGTCATGTTCTTTCCTCCAACCAAACCAGTCAATCTCCTCATATAAAATAAATAAATAAATAGTGTTTTCCCTACTTCCTGTCCCATTTTTGAACCTGTAATGATTATAGAATATGTATCTATACAAGTTTGAATGTGAGAGTGTGTTTCTCCTTTTTTTTTTAAGGCAGAACTTTCTGGATCAATAAAAAGCCAACAATGCTCCTCATTTAGCACTGCTTTTGGCTAACTGGACGCTTGCAAAGCTGCAATCACATAGATCAGACAACCCTGGTGAGCTAAACCTAATACCTTTGTAGTTATATTTTAAAGGCAAAATTCTATTAAACCCGAGATATCACAGGAGGTGATATCTCAGACTGAGGTGTTGAAACCTGGGGCATAGTAAAATCATTGAAGCAGGAAGAGGAAAATAAAAAAAAATAAAAGGAAGAGAGGAGAAGGTTTAGTTTATGTGAGAAACTTGCTTCACTGAACTCTGAATTGATGTGGTGAATGACATTGACAACTGATGCAGATGCAGGTTAGGTTTGGTGGCAGATTAAATCCATATGTAGTTAGCACTTGGTGATACAATGTTGATCTGTCTGTGTTGGGCCATTCCAAGGCTCCCCCTTCAGCTAACTGTATCCACACAAGAGAGGCTGCCTCCACTAATATCAACCAAATCTCTTGGGAGATCTGCTACGATCCTCTTTTTGTTGGCCTGACGAAGGCAATAACTTAATTTACTTTCACTTCTCGCTGCTGTGACACCTCATCTTTTGGAAGCAGTTTCTTCCATCCTGTTTTTTGTATTAAAAAATTTCAAAATTTTTGGTAATTTCTGCTGCGAAGTAACTTTTAGTACTTTCTGAAAACTTAACTCTCTATATTAATGCTCCCAAAATACTTGTAAATATTAGTCCTAGTAATAAAATAGTAGCATCAACTGGACCAATCCAGCTGATGGTATAAGAACCACACGGATTTACAAGATGTGTTTGTTAGCCTGGTGAACTCCCTTGAGAAGGTGGCTACAGTGGGTACTTGATCAAAAAGTCATTATGGTTCAAGTATCAGCAGATTTCTGCAGGGATAACATCTGGTGTTAGGATGCTGATGATGCAGAGACAATTAGCCCAGCAAAACCCATAGTGGCTCATTCTCCCCATATCCTACAAGATCTAGTCACTAACAGAGTGGCTACAGGTGCCAGGCACCTAGGCAGGATTTCTGAGGGGCTGAGCAACTCATTTTACTTAGGTGGTTGAGACAAGGACAGGACAGAGAAAGGCAGGCGAGATCATGCCGCTTGTGCAAAAGATAATTGAAGCATAATAAAAAGGAAATGTCTCCTGCAAAGATTAGATCAAGTTGGGAACATTTTAATGGTAAGTTTCTGAAGCTTTCTGAACATTATAAGGAAAGGAAGTCTGAGCAGCAAGCAAGATGCAATGATATTAAGGTTTAAGGCTGATGTCTCTGAAGGCATTTTGATGCACACATCTGCTCCCTTGACCCTTATTGAAAACAGACATGGTCACTTCTGCTGAAATCTTCAAAGGTTTTGGGAGCATGTATGTGCTGAAGGGGCTGAGATTTACTCTGCAAACAATAACTATTCAGGTTATTGGAGATTATGAAATATTCATATGAACAAATATGATCAAACTTCCCCATTTGTTTATGGTTGGAGTTCAAACATCATGAAGATGTTTCTGCCATTGCCATGTATAAATCTGTTCTCTGCATAGAAAATACTCATTCTGACTGTCCTCTTGCACTCCACCTGTCTGCCTTTCCTGAACCCGCAGTCATTTCTGCTTATGCTGGCTCTGCTGGGTGTAGGACACTCAGGAAAGTATCAGTACCACACCTGGCACTGGTTCAGACCCTACTCCCAGAAAACAATTTATTGCTCTAAAAAAATGATGCAACAGTTTTCCAGACAATTTTTCTCTTGTATCTCATATCCCAGAGCAAGAGGCCAGCTTTAGCTCCAGACATGAGTCATACACCAGGCAGGTAGACAGTAACCCTTTCCTGGCTGACTTGTGTTCCTGCACACTCCCTGAATTGCCCTGTAACACTGAAAACACCACAGAACATTTCTGCCTCTCACCCCACCTGGTATAGCTCTGCAGCCTGAAGCTGCATCTGCACCTGCACATTGCTATGTGCCACTCTGCTCTTCAGCCAAGCTTTTAATAGCACAAATCTTTTATTGCAGTAACAGCATTAAATCATATCTGGACAGAAACAGCTCAGCCTTGTCATCATGTGGAGGCTGAATCTCAGTGTAGAAGCTGAATGCATCTCCACCTGATGGTTACCTGATAACCCTGTCACTCCAGCTCTTCAGCAGATGTAGGGGTGTTTCACGGCTCTCAGATGTCTCTTTTTAGGCAAATAGCTTTTTTTGGCCTATTCTTACAGCTGGATCTGATGGTCAGTATTGATAAATGAATGGTTTTTTTCAGTCTTCTTTGCTTGATATGTATCAGATGGTATTTCTACAAGAAAGAGTCCTGTTGGAAGAAAGAGGCCTTTTACAAGTGAAGAAGCTCAGGATTCCAGACATGCACCAACCTTATTGCAGTATAGGTAAGATTGTCCTCATGCTAAGAATTTCTCATAAAGTTATTTTGAATAAAAATAACAATAGCAATTTTTTTAAAGTTGTTCTTTCTGTATAACAGAATAATATGGAACTTGCAAAGCAAATAGGAAGAATAAAAAAAAAAAGTATTCAAATAGGAACAAAAACATTTTCTAATAAAAAAAAGGCCTCAAGCTACAGCAGAATACCTCTCAGATACCTCTCCAAAATCTTAGCATTTGCATTTTTCTTTCTAAGTTGTGCTGGAACAAATCCAACTCATAAATTCAAAACATATTATACAAATACTTATTTATTTATTTAGAAGAGATAACATGAAAGCCAAGTAAATGAAGAAGTGGAGCACCATCTTTTAAGTTTCAGTAAACTAATGGAAACCAGGAATAACATTTCTTCATAGCCAGATTATGAAATATTACCCACAGTGTTGCTTTTTCCATAGCATTAACAAAAACTTCTTGCAGTGGTCACTGCCAGTGACAGTCACACAGATACCTTGCTGTTCCAACATTACTGTTACTTTTAATTTCTGCTCGATGCACTTGTAATTGTTCATGCTAAAGACAGTACAAACATGAAACATACCACAGAACTACATTTCTAAACAATTTTTCTTGTTTTCAGAGTATGACTTTGCTCAGAACCTTTTGGATGGGGCAGGATTCACTAATAATGCCTGGTGTGATGGTTACCACACGTTTCACAAGAATTATGTTTCCCACAAAGGCACACACACAATTTGTACAAAGTGCAGAAATAATCCTCTGAAGCAATGAGTTAAAAATCCATTGCTGTATCGTACCTAACATCAACATGACTTAACATTTGGCAGGAAATAGACTGGAATTATGCATGATCTATCTACTTTATCACACAACTATCGAACACTGCTGAATTGTTTGTAGTCTTACATGTTTTACTCTAATTTTAGATTTCCAGAAATGGCATTACCAGGTCAGCCAAGAACTCCAGGCTAAAAAAGTGACATCATTCCTGGAAGTTACATTTTGTAAGAATCACAATGAAATATAATACATTATTATATTATTCGTTTTATCTTTCACAAATAGAAGTATGAATCACTTTGCAATTTGTTTGTGTATCTCCCCTTACGTGTAAGGATAGTGAATGCGACATCTCATCCCATCAGATTTACATGCCATGTTTAGGAAAGGAAATTAGGAGTAATGTAAACCAATGAAACTACAGGGTAATTTTAATTTTAAAAATGTTATTCCTCAAAGGTAATTTGGCTAGGTCATCAAGGAAAAGGCTCTTCAAACATTTCCCCTGAGCTCTTTTCTGATATTTCAGTCAAGATTTATTTTTTTCTTCTGAATGATGACACACTAGAAACAGTGTTTTCTTAGCATCTAGTGAAAAATAACATCTTACCTACTTAATCTCTAATTTTCTTCCTACATACTTGGATCTTATAAATCTCTACTCCAAATACTAGACTTCAGCTATGATGTTTAGCATGGTAGCAGCTGAAATTGATGTGGCTGCAGAGTTTGTCCCTGTGTCAGTCCAGAAAATCTGAAGTTCTTCTGAATGCATTTCATTTTCACAATTTCAGAGAGTGTTTTCAAACAGATCTTTGTAGATGTCCACAGAAGGATGTTTCCTAAGCAGGAGAATACTTGGATAATAAATTCAAAAATATCTCCTTTTTCATTACCGGATGTAGAATCCAACCTCTGGAGCAAAAATGTGGCTTTTGTGGTCAGGTCAGAGCTGTTGCTGTGAGTTTAATGAGTAGCCTCCAAACATTTTATTGTTAAGTTTCACTTGAAAAATACACCTGGTAACAGCAGACAGGTGCACTGATAAGTTTAATAGCTGCTGTACTTGCTGTATTGCACTGTAGCCTGAGGCACAACTGTTGAACTGTTGGGTTTTTGTAAGCCTCTAGCAAACCTGTGCAAGAACCTGTTTACTGAATTCAAAACAAACCAGAACTACCAGTTCTTCCAGCTCTCTGGAGCCAAAGACATTAAAAATGATTGACTAATGTCTTCCAGGTGTCCTGCTCCTTGGTGAAGAGCTCTGTAGTGGAGTGATGGAGAATGAATGCACTTGCATTGGGCGCTTGGGAGATCTGGAAACAGCTGCTGCAAAACTGAAGCAATTTTGGGAAAACAAGGAGAGACTACCTGAGGTGCAATAGCAAGGTCTTTTGGACACAATTTGAGGATCTGTAGCAGGGAGGGGAGTCTGTAAGTCTGCAGTGTGCTGTTGACAGAAAAGGCACCCTGGTCTACCAGAAAGGATAAGGGCAATGAAGTCAGGGCTGCCACTGCTGCCAGTTTTCACCTCTCTCTTGCCAAAACAAGAGCCAGGTTCACTTAGCAACATGCTCTTACTGTCATCACCTCTTCCCCAGGCTCAGTGAAGGGGAGACAGGAGGCAGCGAGCACATC
This sequence comes from Ammospiza nelsoni, assembly GCF_027579445.1. Lineage (NCBI taxonomy): Eukaryota > Metazoa > Chordata > Aves > Passeriformes > Passerellidae > Ammospiza > Ammospiza nelsoni. The sequence goes on along the minus strand of NC_080637.1, from coordinate 9,411,079 downwards.
CAGAAGATACATTCATGCTTGTGAGGAAAACAGGCCAAGATCTGTTCTTGGGCTCCCTGAGCAAATGGAGCAGCTCAGATCACATCCATGTGGCCAGGGATGAGTTCTCTTCAGCCAAAACCAGCACAGCAAGTTTTTCCATACTGCTTGTTCTAAATGCCCTAATGCAAGCTAGACCCTAAATTGTGTCTGGACTTTGTCTCTCTGAGTGCCAATTGGCATGTTAGCAATTGAGCACTCACATGCCAAATCTGCCTCCTCTTGTTCTCTTGTCTCATCATTGCCATAAGTCCCCCCAAGTCAGGAAAGATTTTTTTGTTGCTGGTTCTTTCTAGGCACAGGTATTGAATCAGCACTGCACATATTTTTGTGTTACTTTGCCTTTCAGTGAGGATTTGTTCCAAAACAAGCACCATGCCCTTCTTTCCTGATAACAACACAAATGTCACACAGCTTCTGGCACGAGTCAATTTATGAATTTCCAACTCCACTAAGTCTTATGTAGCTAAGTAAAACACCATTCCTAAGGCTTAATTAAATCCCCTACATAAAATTACTAGGCATAGAGCTTTCTAACTGTCAGATTAGCTCTGCCTGATATAATTAAGGTAGAAAATTAAACTGTAATCAAATCAAAATAGATATTATGTACCTTATGCATGGTACCTGGACACTGAAGAATTTATAGTGGCAGGTAGCTATAATTAGTGCAGGATTCAGGGTTGACTAACTCATTACATTAAGATATTATTATTTTTTTAATTCTATATTAGTCATTCAAAATTTAGTATTTTCTGCTTTAAATCTTCTTTAAGTCTTGCCTAATATTTCTGTAGCATGGTAAGAACATGACAGTGTCTAAGTAAAATTCTCTTTGAGTAAATGAGTCTGTTATCACAATTTGCAATGCACAATTAGAGTCAGTGGGCCAGAGACTTTGGTGTGTTACTGTCAGCATGTACTGCACAACTGAGCTAGTTTAGGGACTATACAGGTTTATTGACACAGGGCTGAAATGTCTTAAATCTTGATGTATTCATATCCTGTGAGGTGAGAAGCACTGCTATTCCCATTCTGCATATAGAATTAGGCACAAAGAAATTAATATTTGATCCTTCAAGGTATCAGACAGTTAAGTCTGTCTGAAATTATACAAGTGAGGCTCTTACATATCTTTGTGAACCTATACTTAACTGATTTATGAGGTCTACAAAAGCTGTGACAGTTGTATTGTTCTAATGTTAAGCCAAATCCTTATCCACCTGCCTTAGTCCAGAAATACCTTAGAGCTCTTTAAAGTAGACAAAACAAGGGACTTCTGTCTTGGAAGTGGACCCTGCCACCTTTTGTCAGCTGATATCAGATGTTGTTAATCACCCCAGCATCAGCTGCCTTTGATGAGAAAGCCTAAATCTGAAGAGGGGATAGTACAGCAGAGGAAAAGAAATTTGACTCATAACTTTGAAAACATAAATGTCTGCTCTGGAACTTTCACTTACCAAGCTGGTTTCATATCTGCTCTTTCTTTTTCCCTGTTTTCTTTCGCATAATTTTGCAGTGTGTCTTACAGCCTGATGAGCTGGCTGTAAATGACTGATATAAAATATGTTACCTTTTTTAGGAGCATGAAAATATAGCAATATGGGCATGCAGCCCTGTGTGCCCACAAAGGGGAATGGAATGTGACTGCCCAAACCCTCGGGTCAGTCTTGTGACGTGCACAAGAACAACATGGGCCAGCAAAAGGAACAAAAATTCATCTTGCACCTTTCTTCTCCCACTCTTTGAAGGAGAGCTGGGGCTCCCTCAGTGTCTCCTGGTGTTTTCTGTTTCATCAACATTCACGTCACATAGGTAGGTACTTCAGCTTTTGTTATAAACTTTAATGAACCATGCTCCTGCTCTGGATGATAATGACTGCTGCTCCAGGCTTAATGATAGGAAAGTCCCAATAAGTTATTAAGCCCATCTCCTAAAACTGTTCCCCAGAGTACCTTTTAATTTAAGAGTCCCAAGTAACAGAGTTCCAACAGCTTCCCTTGGGAGACTTTGCTGATTTCTTGGTTTGCTCTCAGGAGTTTTTCTGGATATTCATCCTGGATTTTTGTTTATTTAAATTAACCCAATTACTTGTTTAAATCAACCAGAAATTTCATAGTGGACAATCAAAAAATGAGAAGATAGAAAACAGGAAGGAAATTACTAGCAGGGAAATGAATACTGTGCATGGACACTTTAATCTGCCATTTCTGCACCCAGCTGTCTCCAGCCTTCATTTCTGCAGTATCTACGAACAGTTTCCAGTTCAAGCCCATTTTCTAGACAAAAAAAAAAAAAAAAAAGGGTGTATTTATCATAACCATAGGCTTTCTCCTCAGTAAATGATGCAAAGTGTCTGTATGCCACCATAAAGGGATGGGTATGGAGACTTTGGTGGTGCCTCAAGGAGAAGAAAGAGAAGAGAGGCTCTGGGGCCACTTTTCTCTTTGCACCTCTGCACAGAGCTGCTGCACACAGGGGATTGTCTGCAGATCAACTGGCCCTGCATTCCCTGCAGGGGAACAATGGGGAAAGAAACAATCTCACAATGAGCTCTCAACACAGGACACAGTGATAGCCTAGGTCTGAAACATCATCAAAATACAGAGTTCTAACCTTACACTATAACAGAATTGGTTCCTTTGCTGACTTGATAGAGCAGGACAAAGCTTATTCTAAAATTCCCAGGTCATTCCTTTCTGCATCACCTGACAATTTTAGAAAGTTCTTTTAATAATCCAGTTTTGGGCTCTTCGTAGTGATGGTTTCATTATGTTTCTCTGAAGTTTTGTTTCTGTTGCCATATACTATTTGGATTTTTACACAACATACCATATTAGAAGCATAAATAAGGAAAAAGTATTTAATACAGTGCAGAAAGAACTCATGCTTATGTTGTGCCCAAAGAAAGCAAGGGACTAATTTGATAGAACTGAATATATTCTGAGGGGTTTCTGTTTTGATTTTTTTTCAGTTGAAGGAGGTTAAACAATTTAAACAGTATCTGTTCACTTACGTGTATACTTTTTCCTAAATTGTTTCTTAGTTGAAGTTTTCCTGAGGTAAAGCCTTCAGGAAACTTCCCTGAGCAAAGTTCATTTCAATTTTTCATTATAGATCTGCCATGGCCTTGGGAAGTTGAAGTGTCCCTTTAACTTCACTCTTCCACTCACCTTCTCCATTAATTAGTGTTACTCACACATGAATGTTGGTGGAAAAATAATCCAACAACCTTCAAATCAACTTCAGAGAAAAGAAAAGAAAAAAAAGAAGTGTTGCAGTAGTATAAATGTTGTTATATTTACAGTATAACATACTGGTATTTCCTAATGGCACCTTGGGCCACTCTTACTGATCACTTTTTATAAAGCAATCATTTATGCCATTCATTATGATTCACCTTTTTTGTATAATTTTTTTGTATGTTGCAGAATACATGGGCTAATTTTTAGAAGGATCACTGATTTTTTTTCTGCTTTGTATATAAATGTCTAGTCTTGTTTAAAATCATGTAATATTTTGGCCTCAATAATATTTTTAGCAAAGAAACCACAGATTCCTTGTAATTTGCATGAATAGAGCTTGTTCTTCTGCAACTTTCTGCCAGGAACACAGCAAAAGGATAAAAATATTTGGAGAAAACTTGAAAATGGAGACTCCAAACTTCAAATCACTAACTCAGGATGTCAGACTGGTTCAGTTGCCTACCCAAGCTGTTTGATTCCTACCTCAATCAAAGCCAAATGCTAAAAGAGCTGAAGTTCACCATTGCCTGCTGTGACTCTTAAGATTTGTTAGAACATCTTATGCCCTTTTCAGTGCAAACAGCCTGAGCTTCCTGAGCTACCAAGCTGAGCTACCTTATGAAGAAAGGGATTGCAAGCAGAAAAATCACCCTATCTGAAATAAAGAATCATATAAATCAACCATACATCTATGTGCAAGCCAAAGACTTTTTTGAGTCCTTAAGTCTATTTCCTATGTATGCTCCTCTGCCTGATATGACATTAAGTTGCAGTGTATAGATAACTTGGGAAAGTGATTAATCTGTGATGTGCAACACACAGTTCCTGTAAAGGGACAGCTGCAGCAAAGAATAGCTGACTTGTACCCAATGAGGGTCACTGAAGATGTAAATCAATATCAGGAAACAGGAAAGAAAAGTAATGAAAGGGAACATTAACTGCATCAAAAGCACTTTTAAATGCTTTTTTATTAAAAAAGTCTTCAGCCTTTGCTAAACTTATGGGTTCTATTATAGCTGAACTGAAAAACATTGTTGACCCTGTCACAATCACTTGCACAAATTTTACAGAACCAATTCTAATGAACACAGGAGATGTATAATAAATGTTATATATGGGCTATATATTACATATGAATGAAATTGTAGTTATGCATGGATATAGCAGTGCACTTTACCTATGTACTTGTGAAGAACATCTGCAAAGAGATGTTCACTGCTGCTCTGCTCATGGCTTGGATTTCTCTGTTTAAAGACGGTGCATAGGACTGCAAAGTGATGGCTGCCAGGGCAGTGTGACTGTTCTTCCACATGACTCACTCAAACTACACCTAAAGTGTGATTTTATTATTTTTTACTTTTTTTCCTGTTTGTTTGGATCTTATTTTTTTAAACTTTTTTATTAACAGGCAATTAGATCAGGGTTGTCTCTCTAAGACAGACAGAATCTGAACGAAACAAATAGTAGAGTATAAAAGGTGATTTTTTTTTTCTTTTTGCACTGTGCCCTCAAGAGAAAGGTGTGTTTCATTATGTGCTTTGACTCAGGGATGCAAACTTGTTCCTCTGATGAGCGTTGCTTAGAGACAACCTTGAGAGAATGATTTTCCAGTTAGATTGAACTGGGAAAGAAAACCAAAACAGCAACAAAAAATCCAGCTGCACAAAGAAAAGCCTTCCAACAATTCTAGACAAACAAAAAAAGAGAAGATATAATGATAGCAGAAAAAAATATCATTGTCCTAATTAAGAAAATCCTGTGATTGCTGCTTATCTTCAAATGGCTGACAATATGAGGTAAATATGACCTTTTTTTCTTTCTGGACTGGATAAACCAGTCAGAAAATGCTCACTTTCCCACTGGGCTGGATTGCTCAGGCTACAGCATGTGTTGTGCAGCTGCCTGATGCTCCAAAACAGTGTCTGGCTGGACCAAGTGATAACTTCAGTACACATTGTGCTACCCAGCCACTCCCCATGTACCTCCATGAAAAACAAAATCACAGCACCACTATCACAGCAAATGATGCCCTCATACCTTGTACATACCCAAACACAGGCTCTCAGCAGGAAATGCTGTCATTTACAGGCTGGCCAAGAAGGAGGAATCTCTGCAGACATACAAAGCTTAACCAGCTGGACAATCTGCCTCCAGTAATGTATGCTCCTCTGGGCTGTGGTTCTGTGCCTCAGCAGTGGCAGGTTCCCGAGCTCAGGACTCAGGGCAGTAGCTCCAGGCAGTGAGATGATGTTTACCCAGGGATTTGAGAAGATTGTAATGTACAATTTTTATTCAAGAAGCCAATGCTGCAGTATTTTATGGGAGCTCTGACCTCTCTGCACTTCCCCTGCATCACCCTAATTGTCATCTGTTCTTACAGGGCCTCACAGCCCTGACTTTCACCACCAATTAATGCAGTTTGAGTAAGTCACCTCTTACCAAAGTGGCTTTTGAGACAGTTTTGGTCAGTCGCCTGGTTCTCTTTCAACAAGAAACCTGGGTGATCCAAACCTCTGGTGACTATGATTACTCCATCCTTTTAGAAGACAGGATTTGCATTCCTGTTTGGCTTCCATCATAAGACAGTCATAAATAATTTTTAAAAGACTTTCTGAATATCCAGAAGTGTTCTTGAAATACACTGTATCCTCAGAAAAACTCCTGGCAAGCATGAACACAAAGAAATAACTCAATGCCTGCTGCTGTTTGGCATTACAGGAGAGTGAGAGAACCAAATGCAGGACATCAGACACACAAACCAGTCTGTTTAGCTGTCCCTAGAAATTTCCACTATGTCACAAAATTGCATTAGAGGCAAGGAGCAGAAAGAAACAGTACAAATGACAAAGACAAAATTATTCACATTTTAATTCACTTGAGATACTTGATTGCAAGGCATTTACAGCACTTTGGTGCTCCATACTATGGACAGCCAAGAGAGGTACAGGCACATAGAAGAAGAGACCTGGAAAAGTTCAATTATAAGTTGTTATATACTTTGCACTCTCTGTGAGAAAGTTTTAATAATACTTGCCCACTATTTATTTATTAAGTGATTTTCTTACAGTAACTGGGAAAATCTTGTGGGATCTCAGCACCTCAGGATGGAGGTGCAGAGAGGCCGAGACCACCCTTGGGGGGCTCGGGAATCCTGGAATGTTGCCGGAAGTGTCTGGTGGCAGAATTTTGATCCTACACAGGAGATGAGACCTGTATGAGGACTGGGAGGAATTCACTGGGTGAATGGTGAAGGGATAAGTTAGTTAAAGTGTAAAACACAGGGTTTAGGATTTTGGTACAGGGGGGTCTAAAGAAGTAAGATGGAGGAATTGGGGCGTGTCCTGTCCTCCTTCTTCTTCTTCGTGGCCTCCATCTTCTGTGGTGGTGGTGGCACTTTGGGATTGGTCATTACTAAAAGTGCACCGGTTAATAAGAGTAGAAGGTATTGGGGAGAAATGATAAATATTGTACACGTAACTTAGGGTATAAAGATAAGTGACCGCCCAGGGGGCTCGCAGTGTGCCCATGGCTGACTTGCTGTGCAGACCTCTGTCGGGCTGAAAGAAAATCTTTTAGATAAACAATTAATAAACACCGAGACCGAGACAAGATCAGAAGTCTCTCCTCGTTCTTTGAAGCGTCGGCTCTCCAAGGCCATTCCCAAGGACATCCTTGAGAATTCCAGCACACCTAAAACAGCAGAAAACCTAAACAGCCTAAACAGCCGAGAAACAGAGCAAAAATGGCATTCCCTGAGCTAACTATCTCCGGTAATAAATCAGCCCAGCAAAGAGAAAAGAAGAACGCAGGAAATTTACAAAATCTGATACTGCCTTGTCTAGAACTGCTGAAGAAGAAAGACGGGGAAGAAAAAAAATGGGATTATTTTACTTGCAAAAAAATGGTATTTTCAGGATATACTATACTGAGGATGACTACTTAAGGGACTTCTGCACATACAGTGGCATGAATCATGAAAGTTGATCTTCTGAGTTACCTTTTTTTATTGAAAACTTGGTTACAAATTGCTCTTTATGTTGATCCTACATATGTTTCTGATTATTATCACTCAGGACAGAGATCTCAAAGTCTTTGATGAATAGGTACATTCAAATTTGCTCCTTTTTCCTCTTTTTCAGAAACAGATAAATGCAAACCTGTGAGCAGCAACTTCCATCAGAATTTTAAATATAGAATTCTGAAGGGAAATGGTCTATCATTCCTCTGCCTTATGCCTTCAGTGCTTAGGTTCCATTTCATATGAAGCAGCAATTGAACTGCAAAAATCATAGATCATATAAAATGTTTTCACTTAACTACAATATATTAATCATGCAATGACATATTTTTGTGTTAACGTATTTACAGCACTGCAGGAGTCCCTCATAACCAAGAAAACAGACTGGCTGGGTGGAAGGAAAACGAAATTTTATGAATAATAAAAGAGAAAGTTAAGCTGCACATATCTAGAAACTATTATCTTTTGTTGCATTAATGCATGAACTAATAGATCAAAGGTTTATAAGTGTCACGAGAAAGAGGTGGATGTGTGCATCGTTAAATGCTGTACTTTATTTCTATAAGCAGAGACTGTCAAGCCAGAAAGATTTATTCTAAGAATGTATCTTTATTCTTACCACAGACCATAGGATGTTTTTATTCAAAGAAAAATATTACTTTTAAAAGCAACAGGAAAAAAGAAGCATCAAAACAGACCACCTTCTTTTCACCTTCTTTTTTTTTTTTTTTTTTTTTTTTTTTTTTTTTTTTTTTTCCTAAGCCTTCAAACCCCTAAGGAAAGGATTGCAATGATTAATTTAGTACTTTCTCCTAGCAGACATTTGTTAAGACTGCACTTCTGGGTCACAGTCTGCTGGACTGTGGGCAACTGGCTGCTGAATTGTAGGCAGTGTACTGGCATCTCTGAGATGTGGAAAAGACATTAACAAAGACATAGATATGACTTCTGGGTAATCCAGCTGCTTAGAATTCAAATATTCATTTTAAATGTTTTGCAAAATTAATGAAAAATCCTTTTGTCTGTGTATGTATTGGTGTTAAGCAGAAATAAAGGGTAAGAGTGTAAGAAAGAAATCTCATGGTAACTAGATTTGTTCTTCTGACACCCTCAGGAGATTCTACTAGAATTCCCAGAATTCTTAACATTATAAACTGGAAGGTGGATGGCCACTGGATTTATTGCTTGTACCAAATTTATTAATGGAATATAATTTCTCAAGTAATTCATTTTGATAATACCAGAGGTGTTATGTTTTTTGGAAATGAATAAAGCCTTTACACTGTCCTTATCTCCATTTCTTCAGCACACCAGAGGATTCTATGGGCTGTGACAGTGCTCTTTGTGGAACCTAAATCTTTACTCCTGTGTCTCATCAGAGACCTGGCTTCAGCCAATGTAATAGGGGTTGTTTTGGATGGTTGTTCAGCTACACCACTTGGTAAGAAGCTGTGAACCTTGCTCCACATCAGGTTTTTGGGGTTTTTTTCAGTGTCTCTGTAAACCTGTTGCATGATTCCAAGAAATAATACAAACATGATGAACAATGCACTGAATTTTTCGTTCACTGAACTTGAAATGTTAGCTTATAAAAGTAATATCACTGCTTTAGTTCTACTCAGGATTTTTTTCTGCAGTCACGATTTTTTATTTGATTTTTCTCTCGGAGCTAAAATAAAGTTTAATATGTTACTTCTTTGTGTCCAAATGTCTTAGACATGTTTCTCTGGCAGAACTGTACCAACTGTAGCCTGTTTTGATCTTTTTTGATCTCTTTATCCTTGCTTTTTCTTTTTTCAAGGTGGGTGATTAACATTAAATATTCTGTGTGAGAGACTGTGGCAGCATTATCAGAAAAGACAAAAACATCCCTCAGAAAGTCACAGTCTGGTTTGGACACTGATCTTATGATTAGGGCTTGTTTGTCTTCCTGAGCCACAGACCTGGTTCTGGGTACTCTGAATCCAGGCAAAAAACTTCCTTTCCGTGGAAGGCAGGATAAAGGCAGAAGGTAGGATGCTCATCATCCCTTGTTTCCTGAGTACAGAGAGACTTTCCCATTTGGGAAAGTTCTGAAAATCTGTCCCCACCTGTGGTTATACAGGGCTAGAGGGTGGGTAACAGTGGGCAGCAGTTTTCTGTACAGCCCTGGAAGCAGGAGCTATCACAGCCAAATCATGTTTAACTCTGATATCAGATAGTGAAAAATTCCCTTCTGTTTCACTACCTTTTACAAGTACAGCTGCAAGAGGTCAAAGACCCCCTCCATTCTCCATAAAGAAGCAGAAACTTTGCCCAGGATGTAATTTCTTCTACTTTTGTACTTAGTAACTTTTTAAATTACAAAAAACACCTGATGGATGGAATTAAGAAAGACAAATAAACCCTTGTAACACTTTGATAAGTGATCCATGTGCACTGAGTTACAATTACAGATACTGAATTTTGTCTTAATATGTTTGAATGTACATTTAAATTTGGTTAGAGATTTAATATCTCCACTTTGTCATTAAACAGGAAAAAGTTTTTCACAAAATCAGAAATTATTTCAAAATATTGAAAGCATTTGGGGTTTTTTTGGGGTTTTTTGTTGCTTTTGTTTGTTTGTTTGTTTGGGTTTTGTTTTTGTTTTTTGTTTGTTTTGTTTTTTTTTTTACTTTATCCCATATTTTGAAATAAGTTATTTGAATCAAAAAGGGAAACAGTTATCAGAACTCCAGTTTTGACAAAAAAATTTAAATTAAGCCTGCTTACTAGTCTGATAAAAATAGACATGTGGCAGCATGCTGTGTATTACAATTATAGACATGTTTAGAAACATATTAAATTTTTAAAAAATAGTTTTGCAATCATTACAGTTTACATTATACAAAGGAATAACATTTTCAATTGAAATTTTGACTGTGTTTCTGATAGCACAATTGTTACAGATTTATTATGGATGTTTAATTATTACCATTCTTGACTGAAATAATAAAAGAACATGAACCCAGAACCATTTAAACTGCAACAGCTTCTAAATCTCATCTTTCAAAGAACTGTTGGGTTTCTTGACTTCCAGCTGACAGAAAGGAAGTGGGTAAAATAAACTTCCTCAAATAATGATTGGCATTTATTTAATTCAGAATGCTAAAGCAGCCACAGTAAATTTCCCTACACAACCTCAGAAAGACTTAGAACTACTCAAGTTTTAAGATTTAAGCATATCTCCAGACAAGGAAGTCATTATTTCTAGAATAACAGAAATTAATTTTCAAGTTAAAAACATTTCAGAAACTGATTTTTACATAGTTGGTATGGAATTGATTTTGCTATACTTGATTTACTTGAAACTGTGGCAAGGATGAAGTTAAATGGAGTAACAAAGTTCAGGAAAAGAGGGTTAAATTACAATTTTATACAGCTCACTAACAACAGTTGCAGACAGGATGTATAGTAGTCACTATTTGTGTAACCTATTAAAATGTCCCAACTTCATTATAAAGGCTCTGGTTAGCACAGAGTCTAGCAAAGACACATCCTAACTGCTATCTTGTATTGAAACAGCATAAATACAAACTAAATATAAAGCATGTTTAACACTGTTCTGCATTTGACAGAATTAATACAATCTAAATTATCATGCTATTTTACCTGTCCATATACAGGTATATGCATCTCATGTCAAGCAATATAATACTGAGTGATTACTTATGTTTCTTGCTTTAGCTGATTTGTTTACCTGCAGCTAAATGTATACAAGAATGTAAATGATACCTGCCCAAATTTTGAGAAAATTCCTCAAAGCTGAAGTCTTTCACTTCCAAAGACTGAAATAGATTGTCTATATGCTCTAATCAAACAGAATTTTAAAGTATTCCGTTTTCATTTAATGCCTGATCCTTGGGACAACACATATGTGGTTTCAGACTTGTCCTTGCTCAGCAGGGGTGATTTGGGGATTATTGGGTACTGTGAGGCAAATGGGACAATGTGCACATGCTTGTGAGTAATTTTGGACCTAACATTTCTCTGTGGCTATTTTTCACTGCAGGGAAGTGCAACTGATGACCTTTGTAGTCTGATAATTAATGAAAAAACAGAATGCAGTCATCAATGCTAGAATCCATATTAAGGATTTTTTACCAGATTGCATTTAGTTTTGATCATTAAAATCTTATAAAGATTTTTTTTTTGCTACTATTTTATGATCTGCAGTATTTTTGTACTTACACAAACCACTTCCACTTCTTTGGTGACTGAGAAAGTGAGAAATTTATTTGATCTTCATCAAAAAAGGGTGAGATATTTTTTGAAGATCATGCTCTAGTATTAGATCAGCAGCAAACTTTGAGGTGCTACTTAATATCAGAAGCCAGTTTTGAAGCTGTGAAAAAAAAGGGTAGGATATGTATGTGTATCCCCAATTAATGTAACACATATTCAACTTTAAAACATTCATTTGAATCTTTTTCTCAGCAAATTTTCAAAAAACATAGGTTACTCAACAAGAATACTGTGACAGAAACAGACATCCTTAAATTCAAAAGTGACAATGCATTTTGAAAGGACCAAAATTTTATCTTCCACCATCTTCTGAGACCACAATGAACTTTGACTCAGTACAGAAGAGAGATTTGATAATAAGTCAATTCTACTGTAAAATAATCTCCCAGCTAAACTGTAGACAAAGATTAAGTTTTCCTTCTGTGACTGTCAGCTTCACAGACTGTTCTGATTTCTCTTTTTTTCTCTGGATGATTTTCTTTCACGATTTTTTAAATGAAAGTTCAGGCTCTTTCCCCACTCACAGAGTACAGCATCTGTCATCTTCATGGATTCATACCTCATTCATTCCTGCATCCTCTTCCAGACCTAATGTTATATCTCAAACATGCAATTTACTGTGATTTTTTAGAGATCATTACATACTTCACTAGGAAATTCAATATGGAACCTATATGATCTCAATATGATCCCCACAGAGATGCAAATGTACCAGTATTATTAAAATACGATTAATGATGGCTACTCAGATGGTAGTTAATGATGGTTAATTGTTTTTTAAATATATAGGTCTGTCTTCCAGTCCAAATTGATGTGATTTTTGCCTTTGTACCAGCTGTTGGCTCTACAGATTGAAGAATTCTGTCACTAGAGGTGCCTCATAACCTTGAGTTAGCTGGGTCTTGGGTTGATTTGTACTTTCGCATATGGTAGCACTGAGAGGGATTCTCCAAATTTTTAATTCATTCTTCATGTACATTTGGTCACAATGAAAACTGAATTTACAATATCTTTGTTTCCCTTTATGAGACAATCCTTCCACCTCCTGGGTTTGCTTTACAGGTCATGATTGTCCTCTGGACTGGCAGCAGTGCGAGCTAAACAAACTCTGCTTCCTTCTATCTTCCAAGTGGGAATTTCTGCAGTGCACTTGGCTATTCTCCTTCTGCACCAATGGCATCCATATGGTGACTTTTTTTTCTGCTTTTTTTAATGCTTTCTTTATTCTGGGATCCTTTCCAATTTGGCTATGTAAGAGCTGGACTTCTTTTGTCTGTTGCTGGGCGAATACACTGTTAAAACCCAGGAATTTTAAGAAGGGACAGTGTGGACCTTGAAAGATGAAAAGAAGTCTGAGGAATAAAGAATGCAACACAGAAAACAGAAGAATGAGCACGTACTGCTGCACATGGCAAATAACAGAAAGGAAAACTGCTTAGTCAGAATCAATCAGCAATGTGAGATATAAAATAATTGCACAGAAGGCTCAGACACATGTTCAAATTCCCACTGCTCAACAAGTTTCTGAGCATGCAATGAACCAGTGTAATTGTGTTCTTAGCCTATGGCAACAAAACATCCAGTAACTTTGCTTAGCTAATTTTCATTATCAAATTCCATTGTTTTGTTTTTGTTGTGTGCTTACACATTAAAAAGGCATTAAAGCGGTCACACTTTTATCTGTAAATCTATGGGAACAGGTTTTGCTGTCTGATCTGTTAACTAGGGATATGTTTTTTAATTAAATGTAGCACGCTGCTTTAACATGCCTGTGAGTATTGCCCAAATGCTCCTTGAACTCTGTCAGGCTGGTGCTGTGACCACTTCCCTGGGGAGCCCATTCCAATGCTCAGCCATCCTCTGGGTGAAGAATTTATCTTGGTATCCAACCTAAAACTCCCCTGACTCAGCTTCTGGCCATTTCCTTGGGTCCTGTCACTGCTCACCAGAGATGAGATCAATCTCTACCCCTCTTCTGCCCCTCACAAAGATGTTCAGGCCACAGTGAATTCCTCTCACAAAGATTTTCAGGCCAGTGAATTCCTCTCTCAGTCTCTTCCAGGCTAAACAGACCAAGTGACCACAGACACTCCTCATACATCTTCCCCTCAAGTCCCTTCACTGTCTCTCTGACCCTTGGGCACTCTCTGTTTTATTCTTCTTTAATGAATTATGCAGGGCTTTAAAAATTGAGACCTAAAAGGAAATCACATCATTAAAAGAAACCTCTGGTTAAATAATGAAATTATATTAGTTAAGCTAATTCCAGTCACATTAGGCTTTTCCTGAAAAATAATCATTCTCTCAATGTGTTTATCTGATTTCTGTGCCAGAAGCTGTAGAAATAAAATATCTTAGTAGATCTCAATAATGATTTACATGCACACCAACAGTCACACAGACATGACTGAGGAGATGACACCTTCTAGTGGAAACTGTTGGTCAGGGAGCTTTGTCAAATAAATCACAAACTAAAACATGACAGTATTACTGGAGGCATGTGAAATGTACTTTGGGACAGCAGAGGAGAAAAATACCAGTCATGCTATTTGCTCCTTACTCTTATGAATGTAAGGTATACTTTTTGCCCACTGTAATTTTTTAAGGAATTTCTGTTCATTATTATAACATCTTTCATTTTATGTGGGTAAAATCCAGGCACAGTCATGGTTGATAAAAACCAAACAAACCCACAAAAACAAATACTTTAAGGCAGTGGAACACAGTTTCAGCTCAATCAAATTACAAATCAGACTATTCCCTTCCACTTAAGTTGTGTCTTCCTGGCATTTTTTTTTATTCTTAAACCAGAATGAAGTTGAAGTAATTTGACTATATTACCTCTTCTCCCTGCTCCTTTTACACTTCTCCATTCTACTTTTCCAATTGCTTATGAACACAAAAGCAGCTGTACATCTTCATTAAAACCTTCGAGTAGCACCTCCACAACTAAGGTAAGTTTAATGGAGAAATGTAGTGGAAATAAGACAATGAAACAGAGATCGTGGGATGATTCACTGAAGTCACACTGCAACATTTCACCTCTTGCAATTTGTGTGGTAAGCTAAAATTTTGAGCAGGAATCTCTATATGGTGATAGATCAGAGCTGCAGGAGAAATCTCTACCTAGCTCACAAAACTGGCTAATTAGAATATTTGGTAAATCTGAACTCTCTAGGATATGATGGACTTGTGATACAGATCAGTGACACATTTGCAGCAGATTTGACATGGTATAAGGTTGATAAAGTATAACAAGTGCCATATCAGTCAATGCTGGCAAATGTAAATGAGGCATTGCCAGGCTGATGACAAACTGACTACATGGGACACACCAAAACATTTTGTTGGTCATATTAAAAATTAAAATGTATTCCTGATCAATCTGACCCAAAGTCTTTTTTATTTTATTTTCTAATGAAGAGGACTGTTTTCCTACTACATGCACAGTATCTTTCATTAAACATTTGGGATTTGGTTAATTTTCAAAATATAATTTAAAAATTCCAGAGTGTTTTCCTTGAAATTTAGGAAGCAAATATATTTCACCACAGTGTAACAATTTTCTCCTCTATATTACTAAAAAAATGATCTCAAATTAATCCTTTTACAGTAACCTCCAAAAAAGTAAAATTCACCCCATATGGGTACTTATATACATAACAATGGCCTATATGAAATACTGTTTTTCAGAATGCTGAATGTGCTACAATCTAAAATAAAGGTGAAAAAACAAGTTAGAAAAAAATGAATTATCTTTTCTGTACCACAGTAAGTTTTTAGAATAGAATAGAATAGAATAGAATACAATACAATACAATACAATATAATATATTACAAAGTCATCTAACATTATGTAGCCTACAGGACTGGAAATTTATCACCACATATTTAAACATTTTGGGGACAATTGTGGTTTTTGCTTTTTTTTTTTTTTTTGTGAGATTTTTTTTTCCTTCCTGCATTTAAAATATGCTCTTGAATTCAAGGTTCTTTTTAAATGCATACTGAGATAATTGGATGCACCATGAAGCAGCTTAAGCTAATTGAAGTGGCCACAAAAACTGTCAATGCAAACTGAGCCATCTGGATGAACAGATAAAAGCTTTGGAGACATTCAAAAGCCAGGTGGCATTCAGTTACATCCCATCTCTTCTTCACAGTGTGGTTAGAAAACTGGGAAAGAGAAAAGTAAAACTCTTTAGGCCACTGAGCCAAAATCTGGTGTCAATGCGGTATTTCTGAATAGAACAGAATAAGTAACCTACAGTATTAGGGAAAGTTAATGTGGCACTGTGTGGTAATAAAAATTGTAAACTCAAGTACACAAACCAAAAAGGAGCAACAACTACTCAGAACACAAAGCAGGATCAGGCCAAAGTGTAAGACAAATCATTATCTTCAGAGGGTAGTGATTTTTTTAAATTTTATTTACAGTACTTGACTGGATATAGAGTACTGATTGATCTTTCTACTCATTCCTGCTGTTTGAAAAGAACTGGACAAATCCCCTATGTCCTAATTTTGAAAAAAATCATGCATTTTTTTACTTCATATCTGTGAGGATTGTATGTGCTCAAAGGTTCTGAAAAGTCAGACTGGACCTTTTCTGAAACCCAGTTTGTGAAAGATTGCCATCTCTCCTCTGCATTATACATCATGGCTATTCAGACAGCCAGGGATTTTTCTCTCTTGGATTATAGAGGTTTTTTTGGTTTTGGTTTTTTTGTTTTTATTTTTAAGCATGACCATTTACTGTAAAGTGATGTGTGTTTTAAGTACAGTTCAGTTTTCAGCCAGAATCTCTAAGTGATACTGTAAAATAAATATCACAACTGGGTACAATTGCTCAAACCTCCTGTTCCATGAAAATAAGCTTTTATTAAAAGGGAGATACTTGGACAGAAAGTAATTTTTATACAAGTTGTCTTTTTCATACATTCACATCTTGATTGCACTAAAGAGGATTTTAGCAAAACTCAAAGAAATGGTGCAATGATGCTTTTATAGAATTTCTTCTTAAGATATTCTGCATAATATTAAAACAAATTCAAACAGACAAACCCCATACACGAGCTTTCCTTTTTCAGTTTAACAGAGGTTGAAATTTGTCAGCCTTTAAGGAAAAAAAAAATCTAAAAACTCAAGTAGGTCTAAAAATAATAAATAATAACCACAGGAATTACTTGGTAAATCTCAAAAAAATAAATGTTCAGCTCTGATATGCTTATGGATAATATTTGAGTTCACCTGGAAGAAGCCCCTGTTGAGAAAAGCTGATATTTTCACAGCTGCTCTTTTTACTCAAAGATAAATAGTTCTTTTATTGTCCCTTACATGTATTGGAATAGCTTTACATTTCAAACACATTTGGATGGTTTCACATGGGCTACTCCATGTGGGTTTTTTTCTATGAACTTTTTTTGATGTGTGGAATTTCCTTCCACGTCACCTGGGTATTCTGGTCATCACAGTGTCAAGGGCCGTATGCGTACCTACAGATGACATTTGACACTAGAGAACCACCAAAATTAAGCACCCAAACCCCTGGAAATCCAATAGGAGAGGAGCATTCTCTCAGGTGTCTATGCTCTTTACCTCATAGGTCATATTGTTGGCTGGGGGCTGTGTACAAATCACAAACAGGATGGGACTGTTAGGAACGCGCCTTGAGATGTTTTATTTTTCAGCATCGCTCTCATTACATGGTTATGACAATGGGAAGATGCCATCAGCTCACATCCCCAGCATCAGACCAAGAACTTAATGTTATAACTTACTTTATAAATTTTTTTACCTATCACACAAAGCAAAAGCACATTGACAGTAGTTCCATCCAACCACTATAAACATATGTACATTTTCTTAAAACAATGCTATTCCCGCACCTGAGTGGGCGCAGCTGGTGAGAGAGAGACGGTGAATCTTGTTTCTTGAATCAGAAGGCTGAATTTATTAATATAAGATATAATACATTATAGTTATACTAAAAGGAATAAGGAGAGAGGTTTTGCAGAGCAGCTAGGCTAGCTAGGAAGAGATAGAAAAGAATTCACAACAAAGCTGTGGCTGAGGACTCAGTCCCCTGGCTTGCACTGGTGATTGGCTCTTAATTATAAACATAAAACATGAACCAATCACCAATCAAAATAGGTGCCCCTGTTGCATTCCCCAGCAGCTGATAATAATTGTTTACCTTGTCTTCGGAGGCCTCTGGCCTCCCGAAGACACAGAAATCCAAAAGAAAGGATTTCTGTGGAGAAATGTCTGCGACACAATGCTTCCTTATTTAGAATGCAATACCTGCTTGTAAGCCTTAAAACACAATGCACAGAGCTCCATTATTAAGCCCAGAACTTCCTAATATCTCACTAGATATACATTTCTGCAGCTTAGGGTGTTATCTAGACTGGCGTTAATACACAGACCATTGTTCTATTTGTCCTTACTTTTCTACTTTTTTCATAATTCTTCTGCTGACCTATCTCATGGCTACTGCTTAGCTGTAATCACAGTTCTGCTGTCTTTGAGTCCTGCCTTTTGCAGCTTTCCCAAAACCTTCTGATTTTATGGATTTCCACAGGTCATAATCTCTTCTAGGAATCGTCTTACCAGTTAACCTCTCAGGAAAATGTCAGCTTGACATGGAGATTTATGCCGGAATAAAATGGCCTTTCAGATCTAGTATTTGACATCTTCACTTTCCTGCAGGTCTTGTCAGCTTCAACACTTGTAGTTTTTTTTGAGTCTGTGACCAAGATCTAAGAGGTCTTAAACATTTTCTAGTGTGCAAACTGTCACACAATAGGTCATGTTATGGGACAGCAAACCCATAGTGGATCATATTGTCGCAGACATCGTTTATAGAAAATCCTTTCCTTAGGATTTTTCCTCCTGAGAAGCTGAGAGGCCTCAGGAACAAAATGTAAACATTGATTATCTGCTGCTGTGGAATGCAACAGGTGCATCTGGGATTGGTCCATGTTGGTTGTTTCTAATTAACGGCCAATCACAGCCCAGCTGGCTCGGACAGAGAACCGAGCCACAAACCTTTGTTATCATTCCCTCCTACTCTATTCTTAGCTTACCTGGCCTTCTGATGAAACCTTTTCTTCTATTCTTTTAGTATATTTTTAATGTTATATATATAATAAAATAATAAATCAAGCCTTCTGAAACATGGAGTCAGATCCTCATCTCTTCCCTCATCCAGGAACCCCTGTGAACACCATCACATCATATAGCAGAGAAAAAGGCATAGTTCTAGGTTGCAAAAGGTACAGGAAAATCTTAAAAGGCTTCTTCTGATCATAAAAAGCCACTGGACCTTTTATACATGTAAATATATATAATTCCCAGGTCTAGGAGGGTAGATCAAAGGGCACCCCTTGCTTCAGGACCCTGGTCAGGAGGGGGGATGAGAGCTCATGAACGCTGTGCTGTGCCCTGTGCATGAGACAGCCTGAGGCACCACAGAGGATCCTCACCACAGAGGCAGAGGATGTTTTAAGGGTTTAGACTCAGATGTGGTACTTTGGTACCTCAAATCAGCCAAAGGTCCCCAGGTGCTAAATAGATGAAGTTTAATGAGAAAAAAAAAGGAAAACCAAGCCAAGGTTTGTCTGGGCTATGGATTACCACCAGAGGGGGTTCTTGCCCACTGCAATAAGCTCCAGCTAAGACTATTCTGTATCACAAGCACAAGTCAAGGTTTAATAAGGAAAAAACAGTGCAAAATAAAAGTTATCTAAGTGCGGCTGCATCTGCCAAGTTTTTCTCATTGCACAGATCTGAAAGATTTCCATGAGACTGCTAAAACTGCACACCATTAAACCAGGGTCTGCTGTCCTTACTCAGGTGCACATTCTTGTTTCCAGAGCCCAGATGGAGCAGACAGATAGAATAATGTTTCACAATTCATAAAATGTTAGAAGGAAAATGAGATCTTTATTGCAATCTTGGTCTTTGTGTAAGGAAGGCCATTTGGACCTTCCTTACAGTGCAGAGGTCAGGATTGGTTGCAGATTTTTTGGTTTGGTTTGGACTTTTTGTTTGTTTCCTTGCTCTTCAAAATAATCCTATTTTAAATTTTTCCTATTAATATAGACAGCAAATGCCTGTGAAATTATATGAAAAAGCATTATAATTTTTGCAGTTAAATTCAATTACTTCAAATAACTTGTTCATGATTGTAGCTTGACCAATGAAATAAGCATAAGAGCATGTTATTAGAGAGAATTATATATTTAAGGATAGAAGTAATGTTTCAAAATCAGAGCACTATTGGTATTTAACAACTTACATAGATACTTAATCTCTGATGTATGAAATGGATTTTAATTTATGAGTGTATAGCAAATGTAAAGTAATTCTTGAGAAGTAAATTTTGGATGAGAAAGATAGAGCTTCTTCATTCTTCTAGGTTAAATTTTCCTACAAATGAGGGTCTTTTAGAAGACCTCTATTTAAATGACCTCAAGTTCATTAATAGGATTACCACACTAAGTAAAATGAACTGGATTTTGACCAACGAGAGGTAAAATGCTTTCTTTTCTTTGCTTATATTTAATAAGTGTGATGCATTAAAAACAAAACTAAAGAAAACAACAACAACAACAAAAAACCCAAATCAAATAATTAAGGATTTAGATAGGATTTGAATAAAAATAGACTAAAGTTTTCAAAAATAATCTATCTTGAATTAATGGAACCTACCTTGAGTAGACTAAGACAGTTGTGTTCATCATAGGGGAGGTTCTAATTTAGATTGTGCTGGGAACAGAAAGTGGATGGCAACTGACTAATGATTTTTACATGTCCAAAGAGAAAAAGGTTAATTCACTCAAAATTACCAAAACCCAGAAAAAATGCTGTTCTCAGAATATGCTGAAATCAAAAACTTCACTCATTTCAGCTATGGAATTTTAACTTTCTAATCAGATTCTTCCATCTGAAGGGTTGGGACAAAAGATGGAGGAAATGGGAGGGGAGCTTTGCTCATCATAAACAAAAAATGTTGAAAGTTTTAATGTTCCATCTTTGTATGAAGGAAAAGAATACACCAAAATGACCTGTAGTCTCTATAGGAAATATAAAAGTAAAAAACTTCAGTGTAACTTTTTTCCCCCCCTATAAAAGTCCTGCATTCCTAATTGCGTTACTAAATACAGGACTGATTGAAATATTTTGACATTTCCCATATGACACATTTGTGAACATTCTACTAATTCCTAGTAAGAGTCAGCAGCTGTTCCTTATACTGTATTTCCATTTTTAAACTTATTTCAAATGTTTTTCCTCTTTCTTTTCATCAACTGTAATAATTTCTTCTATTTCTGAGTATTTTTATCAGTGAATCAATTTTTAGAAACTGCCCCCATATATTAACATATATTAACAGAGAAAGCCTTGTGATAGTCTGATTTGATCTGTGGGGTAAAAGAGTTATCTGATTTCTACCAGTAAATTCATGTTCCAAATGAATGATTTCCAGGAAAACAAAAATCTACATTTGGTTTAAACATCTGTCCTGACTCTGAATGTACCACAACGCCTTCTAGCTTGGCTCTTGAGCATTCTTACTGCTGGCATTCATGCCCTTGTTTGCATCTGAATTTATCCTGTTTCATCTTGGTACTGAATGTTTCTATTATTTTGTGGTCGAGAGCTCTTCATTAGCTGAATGCTGTCTCCCAATGAAGAGCCCCCAATCTGTGATGAAAACGTCTTTGCTTTCCTTTGGTTAAACTAAACAGATTGATTCATCCTTGTTAGTTGAGTTTATTGAAACAAGAGCACTTGAAGTTAATAATAACACTCAAAAAGGACAGACCCCCATCTTCACTGGTGCCCTGGGAGACAGGGGGTCTGCAAAGAAGAATTAGCTGGGGAGAAGCAGAGTGGAAGAAGCTGGGCAATGCAGCCTCCTTCAAGCCTTTGATAGATTTTTGTCTTGTATAAACAGTATTAAGAAGTACACAAATGCTCTCTTGTTTCTGAGGAGCTGGAAATCCTTTGTAATTCACAGTGTATTGAATCTCACATCTTGCCTGGAAGCTAGACAAGCATTATCCCTGTTTTAGACAGGGGGAAATGGAGGCAAAGGGAATTTATATGATTTGCCTCAGGAGCAGATTATCCTTCTGCCTTATCCAACAGCCTGAGCCTCAGCTTTTCAGTGGATAAAAACATTTATGTTTGAGTGGATCTGCAAGGGGATAAAGTTCAGGAAATTTCCTTCTAATGCTACCTGTAGATCTGTCAGTCCGCAGAGATGAATATATTTAATATGCATGATTATTTTCCTCCATATTGCATAACTTCGAATTTCCTTTCTATTCGAAGAGGACCTGATTCAAAGCCTGTTGAAGAATGAAAGTACTCTTATCAGTTTTGAATTATGCATAAATATGTCTTCCATTTTAAAATGTTATGCATACACTAATGGAACACTATTATTTCCCAGGGAGGCATTAAAAAAATATTTTAAATAATCTTATCTACTGTTTCATGTAGGCAGAAAGATTATCAAGTTATAAATTTAAAATCTAAGTCAACAAGAAAAAAAGCTAGTGATGGTTTAAAGTAAGTTCATAGCCTTTCTTGTCTCCATGTAGTTTGCTGCTGGTGTGCTATCTGTGTTAAAGATTAAAACAAAAGAGAAATTTGGAGATTCACAGATCCCCATTTAAATAAAGAAAACATGGCATTTTCTCCAAACCTGTTGCTGTTAAATTCAGTTTTGTGCTAGAGAAGAGCCACTGGATGGCAGCCTTGCTCCTTAGAAATTAGGAGCTGAGCAAGCTGTGTCACAAACCTGCAACCCAAGTGTGTCCCTGGCCTGTGCCCTTAGAAACCGAGGTGCCTTTGCCTGATTGTTCAGAGGCACGGAGACTCTTCACATGCAGGTGCACTTAATCTGTTCAAGATGTAACAAAGCCCTATAAAGCCACACTTTGTTGCGTAAAATGTCATACCTCCGCTGATCTTTCATGTTTATTCAGCCTTTTTGGGGGAGGAAGGGGGTGCCACAACAAAAGAGAGGTAGAGTCAAAAGTATCCAGCTTGAATGTTTAAGCAATAAGGAGATTGCTCCATTGTCTACCGTAAACCCCGCCAGTGTGCAATTTCCTTTTTCCTGTGCTCCAAATTAGTTGGTAGGACCAAGTTCCCCCAGGTGGGAATAAGTTCTCCAGACATCTTGGAAAAAGCTGACCAAAGGTTCCCTGTACAATTCCATATTCTCCTTGCAACAGCTGGGGAGTTTTGCCAAGATGCCACGTATCCTATTGTTGTCATTCCCACAAACCTGCTGACATCAATGTACTAAGTTTGATATTGAATCTTTGTACTAGAAAGATATGTTTTGAAACAACAATAATCTACTGCTTTTACAGTAGTTAGATCTGTTCATGCTTCTGTGAGATGACTTTCTCCAGATGAATAAATGGAGGCAAAGGGTAGGTCAGAGCAGGCAGATTAACACACTACAAATGCAAATCTTTGCAGCATCCAGGCATAATAAATGTTATCTTGGTGCAATTCTCAGCATGTTGGTAAGATTACAGCTGAAGAAATTTCACCTCTACTGCCTTGGACACGTGGTGTATGTATTCAGTTACCCCTCTCAAGCTTCTTTCCCCTGCCAAAGGCCAAGATATCCCTCCTTCATGACCTCCTTCTTCCAGCTGGCACAACAGCTTTCCCTGTTGTGTCTGTCACCCTGTAAGCAGCAATATTATCACTCTGTGATTTACCATGCTGCTGTCTGCTGACCTTTTGGTGTTTGGCATTTCAGCCCCAAGGAAGTAGAGCCTGTTCCTAAATCTTCTCATCTCTCTGAACTACTAGAGCAAACCCATGGTCAGCAAAGGTTTCTGCCTGCTCCTGTGTGGCCTCACATTGCTATTTAGAACTTAATACAAGTTTTTCCCAACAGAGCAAGGACACTGCTTAATCAGTGAGGATTAGTAAGGAGACTGCTGCCCTGTCTCCCCATGCATTTCCCACTGAAGGAACAAGTAATCTGCTTGTGAATGAGCTCTTCACCCTCCTTTGTCTGTGTGTGTCATGTAATGGAAATTCATTAGATGTTTTAGTACTGGTGGTAATTCCAGAGCTGATACCCACATATCAAGGCCAGTACATGCTGCAAGCTCATGAAAAATCCCAAGCAAAACTGTTCCTGGTTATTCATGAACCTCTGAAAAAGCCTTGCTCCAAAAACATCAGTCTGCTGTTCCAAGTGGAAGAGAATCTGCATCAAAGAATGAACTGACATACAGGTTTCCAGGAAAATACTTGCTCCATTTTATGCATACTTTATGGCAACCCCCTTCCATAGAAGGAACATTCTTAAAAAAATAAAAATTTCACAAAATGAAGTGTGTGTGCTCCACAAGCATGTTCTTCCCTCATTAGGCCTGTGAAATGAAATGTCTGTTACTGGGAAAGAGACACAGCAATTTTAAAAACATTCAGTATCTGTACCTCATAGTTCTCATATGGAGCGAGGGCCTGGGACAATGTAAAGAATTCACACCATTTCAGCTGAACTATGCAGATGAGGTGCTTGAGGCAGTGAACTGGTGACCCAGACCTCTGCTGAGTAGAGAAGAGTGCCTAGGGTATCATTTAGTCCCTTAAATTAGATGTCTAAAGCCACAGTGTGAAGACTATTTCCTTTTTCACGTATTGTATGAAGATGTCAAGATCTAAATGTTTCTACCCAAATCATACTGCATATTTCTGTGATACTTACTGATTTTCTGTTCCAGTGCATTTGTTTTGCACATGGTAAAGTATTATACTGTGCTGCAGATGTAACATGTTCAAAACTGGCCAGGTGGCTGCCTCTGGAGAGCTTTGGATTTGCCTGCAGAATATGCAGCTATCGCTTCTGCTCCTCCGGAGGGAGCCGCAGCAGAAAACACAATCAGATGAATTTAAAATCCTCCACAAGTTACTACAGCACTTCAGCACAGCTGAGACTGAGAGCAAACAATCCTTTCTCACTTTATCAATGCAATCTGAACACAAGCCACCCTGGAGCCTAACTCTGCATTACTGAGTGCAAAAATACCCTTTTTAAAGAGCAGTCACCACATCTGAAATACAACCCCAGACAAGCAACAACCATTCACTGAGATATATCCAAAGAACATACCAGCTTCTTTCCAAGCACACCACAAAGTACAATGCACAAGAAGTGCTAAAGGAAATCTGAGCCACTGTCACTGGTTTAGGCTCGTGCCTCTCGTGCCTGGTGAACGAGGTCCCTGCCCTCAGTGACTTTGCTGATAGACTTCATGTGAAGAGGCAAATCTATCATCCACCCTGCACTCTGCCTAAGGCTAAAAACATCTCATCAGATATTTTGTGCCATTGCCTCATAGTAAACCTTCTATTTATAAATGATAGGTGATAAATTCTTACGGAAATAAAAAAAAAAAGAAAATCTCTTTCCACCCTTAATATCCTAGATTACTGTAAACATCAGCTGAGCCAAACTAAAGGAGGTTTGGCAGTGACAAGGGATAACTTTTTCAACAACATTCTTTTAAAAAATAGTGAAAATGCTCTTTAAGTCATCAGTAAATAGCATACTCCTTCAGGGCACTGATGGGGACTATAAAGGACACATAACTGAGAAACCAAATATGTATAAAATAGACTTTATTAGTTGTAGTTATGACCTTTGGTCTTGTTTGTCTTACCACATAATAAAATGTATTTACAATACAATGACTATCCAGAATATAAAAATTTCCATTTCGGAAAATGCTACTTATTCAAATTTTGAGCCAGCTCTGTAGGGCCTGGGATCTCTGAAAGCAACTAACCACTTGCATCAAGATTCAGCCTTTAGTTTTCTTTTTTTAAAATAGGCCAGGCCTCTCAATCTGGACTGCTGGAGCAGTCACCAGTTCAAGATCAGACCTCAGGCCATCATTTCTCTTGAGTGGGGTGAATAATCAATGACACTACAGATGTTTTCTTACTTTTTTCCTTTTTCTCTTTCTATCCTCCTTTCCTTTCCTTTCCTTTCCTTTCCTTTCCTTTCCTTTCCTTTCCTTTCCTTTCCTTTCCTTTCCTTTCCTTTCCTTTCCTTTCCTTTCCTTTCCTTTCCTTTCCTTTCCTTTCCTTTCCTTTCCTTTCCTTTCCTTTCCTTTCCTTTCCTTTCCTTTCCTTTCCTTTCCTTTCCTTTCCTTTCCTTCCCTTCCCTTCCCTTCCCTTCCCTTCCCTTCCCTTCCCTTCCCTTCCCTTCCCTTCCCTTCCCTTCCCTTCCCTTCCCTTTTTTCCTTTTTTGTCTTCAAATATAATTATAATCTACAAAGAATGTTCAAAGCCTTTGTTTCCACAACCGAATAAGAGTTAAATAATTAGAAACAACACCACATTTAACACTGAAAAAAATTAGTGTTTCTTGTAAGATTTCTGAGTCACATTCCAAGAGCTTATTTTAAAAATATTTTTTCTTCTTTTACTTTTTCTGGTCTTCTATTTCTTTAATTTTTCAATTATTCTTTCTTCCAAACTTAAACAAACCAGTGCCAAGACTACAAGATGTCTTTTCTATGCCACTGTTTTTGGCAAAGGTACGCACCTGCACTCTTTAAGTGGTAGAATTTGAGATTGCTTACAATGTCCAGCTAAGTGAACTAATTTACCTAATTTATTGTTATCAGAAGGTAAAGGCTGTTACTATCCTTATCCTGTAACAAAATGTGGAAGCGAATAAACATTTGAAACAGAAAGTATCTTCTTGCACATCTTGCTTGGGTCCTGCCAACACAAAGCCAAGACCCTCATTAGGGCAGCTTTCTCCCTTACAGGGGTCTGGTGGCCCATCTGTCCCACCTCAGCTCTTCTCTGGTTTGAGGTTGAATGTATTCCTCCACCTGATGCTGTATTTTCATTTGTGGCTATTTAGAACTGCTTGACAGCAGAACTTCTCAATGACATAGAAGAGGCAAATCCTATGAACAAGATAGAGCGCTATCTTTCTGATTCTTATGTCCTGGATCTGCTCCCTCTTCTCCAGCAGTGTCCCTGTCCATCATTCCTCAAATCCCTCAACTGATGTGAGATGTGAGTTAGCTCTCATCTTCCTTTCAAAGGGCATTACTTCTAGGGGGATGTGGGCTCTCTTATTATATGTGAGAAAGGATATTCGCTGTTCCTCCTTTTAGCCAACTTTTACCATGAAAAACCAGATGCAGATTTACCAAAGGTTGAATCTGAATACATCAAAGCCTGTGAAGTGAGGCTATCTGAAAACTGAGGCTGCTAACTGAGGCTATCTGAAAAGTTCTGTGCATCTGTATAGTGTTCTTCATATATTACCTCTATGAAATCAAAAAGTAGTGCTATTACAATGCTCAATTAACATAGTACCTTTAGAATTCATTAATCTTCACAAGTTGTTCTAAGTCTGCTGCACTGAGAATGAGAAATAACAATAATAAAATTATCAAAGAAGGCTATATTATTTGTTCCAGGTTCTTCTTCCTCAGACAATTCCCTTCAGTGGTTGCATTCTCTTTTGTGGGAACAATCTTCAGATGAAGGTAGCTGAGGACATCCTGGGTGGAAGGGTTATATATGAAGAGAACAGGTGGAAAAAAACACCAAGAAAAACATTCTTTTGGATCATAAGAAAAGCGGAATCATATAAACAGAAAAAAGGCAAAAGAGAATAAAATACAACTGACAAAGATCAAGCAACTCATGTGGAGGAAAGTCATCCCTTTGTGGGAAATGGAAAGCAGAAGGAAGTGACCATCAAGTATTCCCTTTATAATGGGCTGACATCACTCGCTTCTCTGCCAGACAAGGGTATCAAATTGTTCGTGTTCCCATTTTAGGGCAGTGGGGAAAGTCATACCTGGCTGTAAATTTTACTACCACTATGTTTTTGTTCTCTGGAGACTCTAGTCTGACAGCAGGAAGACAAATATTGATACATCAATGAATGAATATTCTTCTGGGTGGTGACCTTAGCAAACGCTCTTGTTCTACCCTAATAAATAGTAATTCAGAAAATTGTTGTCATTCAGTCTGCTTCTGACAAACAAAAGGGAAAAAAAACAGGCCTTACTTCCTGAGTCACTGGATTATCAGGAGTAGTAGGAAATTAGTGTATTGGGAAAGGAAGGAATAGTTTTATGCAGATTTGTGAATCTCTGAGACCTCATCACTATTGGTGACCTTCATGACCCTCCTATGTGAAAATCCAGCTGGACACCTGCTTCTCCCACTTTCTGGTTTGCAACTCTTTACCTATTATAAGTGTCTGAACATATTATGTTCGCCAAAGAAACACTAAACTCCCTTATGTGAAAACTAAGCCATATGGAAAAATCATATTTCCCAGATAGTTGATCAAATATATTTCATATGTTTGAAAGACACTGAGTAGTTTAAACAGAGCTGGCTTGAACTCATACCACATATAATTTTTGCTATGAAACAAGATATGTTATAAAACGAGTGAGAATATGAAAAAAAAAATTTGAAAGGCTATATTATACACACACACAAAAAAAAGTAGTTAGTTTCATATCAAACAAAAATTGTGGTAAGGAATTTAGGTAATTTTGTAGATGATTAGGTTATTTTGTGAATGATTCTGGGGTAGTGCAAACACAAAGCATGTGGAAATATATATTGCAAACCCATTTACTAAAGAAGAACAAACACTTTTGTGGTTTCAGGCTTGGAAAAGCCAGGTTCATTTTCTGGTTGAGGCACTCAGGCACTGTTACCCATCCACTTGGGTTACCCTTGGCCTGAGTTCTCAGCTGGAGAGCAGTGAGAGCACTACTTCCTACATGTGACACAAGGAAGAAAGAAATCTCTTACCAAAAGCATGAAAAAATAAGACATCTAAGTGCCTTTATAGGTCAAGTCCTATCCTCATTATATGTCTGAAAAATTTGCTCTAATTGCTTATAATTCATAAAAATTGATGCTAGCTTTGTCAAGATTTGATAGCTCTAAGCCCCAAACAGTTTGAGGAAAATAATACTTACTAAGAAGATTTTTAGGAGAAATTCAATTTTTTTAAAAAGGAATTTTCCAGTTGATTACTCTTTCCCTACAAAACCTGTGCCATTTCTTGTAATATTAAAAGAAGCCCATGAAATGAAAAACCATTCATAAAAGAAGTTAAGAAAAACAGAAATGATTTTTAAGAAAATATTGAAGTCATTTTGGCTGTCTCAATAATAAATGCAAAAAACTAATGTTTGATAAGGATCTAATAAATAATTCTTCAATTTAGTTTACAATAATTATTTGACTATTTATGGAAGAGGTACTTTTAATCTACTAGTTATGAACAAACGCCAAGATAAATAATCACTGTGGTTTCAAATATATACAGATGTCTTTCCTCTTTCAGTCATCTGTTATTGCATTCCAATCCCAAATTCTGACTGTGGGCAATGTGCTAAATGTTCACATATATACACTGACATCCTCTGCAACCTTCACCCCCCTCATGGAAAACACACAAGCTCATACCCGAAACAGTGAATCCATGAGGGCATTTTGAAAGTTAGATAAGAGCAATGCATATCATAAACAACATAAAATAATCCTAATTTTTATTGATTTGAATCATACCTCTAGAAACAAAGTGGCTACTTATATAGTTTTAATTTGATTATTCACTGAATTCAGTTGTTTTTAAACAGCTGTTAGAATGAATTAGGAAGACACTAGGCTGCACTGTGCATGTAGGATCAGGTTTATTTTTCTTTCTAGTTATTCCTCATATGGATAATGAGAAACAAGATGTAATCAGTATAATTTTTAAAGAAGACTTATCACAGTTGTCATCATAATTGGTTTCCCATCATGCTTATAAAAATAAAATGGATAATGATAGAAGAAGTATAATCCCATTTTTTTGCATTGTTCTACAGAGTTTCAGCTGTGCAATTGGTTTTCTCACAGTCTTCAGTGGAAATGTCTTTGGCATTTCATAACACAGTGCTCAGCAATAGCTTGTTAGCTGTTGTGATAAAGCAATTATTAGATTAAATAGAATCTCAGTATTGTCTGGTGGTTCTTCCCAGCTGACTGACTATTCTATTGACCTGCTCTTTCTTGATTTAGGCTTTAATTACCTTTTTGGCATAGGTCATCTTCTTACTTGTGTATTGTATAAATTAAATATTGTAATTTATAAGTCTTTTTACAATCTTGCAATATACCAGTAAATAAAAAATAGCACTGAATGCTACACAGGAGTTTTAAGTATCTGTTGTCTCTCAATATCTGACAGTTATGTTTATATATTTACCTGCAAAATACTTCTCAATGTGGAGACATAGTGTGTACTTTGGGATCTTATTTTTAAGAATCACATTATTCAATTTAAAGCAGAACAGTTGTTGAACTACAGAAAAAATTATTAATGCTGAAACAAGAACCAAATCAGCATTTAACCTTAGCAGAAATACATTGAGAATATCAGAGAGAATGCAATTAGCAAACTTCATAAGAAATTAGAAGTCAGAAAATTAGAAACTTCGTATGAAATTAGGGGTAGAAAACAAAGCCTAGGTGAATCTTTTAATATAATTATTTAAAGGAAGCAGAGAATGACTGCAGATGGATTACTCAAGCACTGTCCAAGTAAAAGTAACAAGAGGGCATTATATGAATTTATCAGATATCAAACATTTGAAAAGTAGGAGATTATTCTGAGGAATTATCATTGTATTTGTTTGTGATTTTTTTTTGTTATAGTCATATGTCCCAATTGACTTTCTACCAGTGTTTCAGACAGGTTGTTGGGCAAGATCACTGTTCATTATGCTCTTATTTTATGAAGAGTTAAGAAGGAATTCTTGGGTCCTAATAACGAAGCTTTGCAACTTAGAATTTATAGAACTGTGGAGTAATTGAGGCTGAAAAATGTCTTTTTGTAAAGTCCAACTGCAAACCAAATCCTGCCAAGTCCACCACTAAACCACCTCCCTAATCACCACATCTACAAATCTTTTTAAATAACTCCAGGGATTTAACAACTCCAAGCACTTCCCTTTGAAGCCTGTTCTGAATCTTGACAATCCACTCAGTGAAGACATTTTTAGCCTAAACCACCATTTATCTGATGAAAGAGATAAACAAAGACACACATACTTCATAAAAATAATACAGAAATTTACCATGTTATCCAAAAAGATATGCAGTCCAGCATGAGGAAACATTGGTTTACATTACCTTCATAATGACCCACAAGCTAATTAATGTGTTGCAGATTTATTTCAGCTTCTCAAAGCTCTAACATGATTATATATAACTCTAACTGAATGAACAGCCCTGAACAGATCCAAACAACCTACATTTCCACATTCCTCCAGAAAGAGAAAACTGTCCTTGAAAACTTCGATCATAAGGTATCCTTATGATGAACACCAGGAACAAAGTACTCCTGTGAGTAGCTTATCTCCTTACTACCCTTGAAGAACAGTTTTTCTCTGAGGCAACTTGTACTTCTCTTCTGAAACATGGAACTGAGTGACACACATCAATTATTTAAGACAGGTATTGTACTTTTTATATTAATCCATTCTTATAACGCATCATTCCCGAGAAGATGCTGCAAGAAAAAAATCCAGACTTGAAACAGTTGGCTTAAAATTCAGTCTGAGCTCTTTTTATGATGTGAAAATATCCTTCTTGGTAATATTAGAAGCTTATACTCCCTGGAGGTGTTTATATGAGAAACTGACAGTTCTCTTCAGTTTTCTTCTCCAAGTCTATTTCAAATATCAAGATCTTCTGCAAGAGATCTGGAGGGTGATTGTATGGTGTTGAAAGTGTTGTCAGTCACCTTTCTGAGCGACCACAGACTGCCATACAACCCAGAGTGAGTAAAAAAAAACGTAAACTTTCATGCGAATCAAATAGGGTGTTCAAATTAACGTTTCTTGCCATTGTACCTAAAATTCAAATGCAAAATCAGGACTAAAGTATGTCTTATCCGTAGCAAGTTCGTTTTCTAAAATAAAATGCAGCTTCATTTAATTTCATAGAAACACTGTTTCTGCACCTCCTTCTTTTAAGTCACTACCAAAACAGGTTTCCATACAGAACCTGACTTTGAATGCCTCAAGCCATTGCTTTTAGTGACTCATGGTAGGAAATGCAAATCCTGGATTGATCCTGTTCCATTGAAGACAATGGTGCAATTTCCAAGAGCTATGATGGAAGCAGATTTCAGTAGCTTCCAAGAACTTTTCCTGGGTTTTAGCAGTTCCTTATGCCTATAATACTTGAATGAACTGGAAGAGCCCTGTGCATGAGCATGTATCCCTTTAACCTTCTAATAGAAAACTGGGTCTAAAGAGGTTACCAGTAATTCTAACTGCTTCTTGTATTTATTTTGGAAATATTTCATATTTTTAATTCTTTTAGCATTGTAATTCTGATACTGTTTTGATGATTTGGATAAATTCTTATGGAGATCTCTGGTGGTGGGGTAAATTCCTGGCTTGAAGGAGTGACAGAGGTAAAATATTGCAGGCTTCATTCAGGATCAGCTGCCTGGTAGGAATCATTGGAATAAAGGATTAAGAATGCAATTCCTTGGCACTAACAAATTAACTTCCACTTTGGGAAGTCAGTTGAAGGGAGGAAATAGTAGTACACTGCCTTGCCTGGAGAAAAAGAGTGAGTATTCCTCAACAGATCACATTACCTCTGTGGTATATGCGCTGGTTCTACAATATAAATCTAATTGACCCAAACTAGTGTAAGAGTCAAGGTTTAACAGTTATACATTCTATTTTACAGACTTGGTAAGCATTTCTTTTCCTAGTGGCATTTATTTTTACTGGCTTGCAAGGAACACAAAAATGTTCAATGCTTGTAATAGAAGCAACATTTATACTTGTGAATATAAATATAAAACAATGAAATATAAAAAAATGTTTCTAGCTTTAAAAATAAAATAAAATAAAATATAGAAGACAGTGAGACTTAAAAGGGAAACTGCATTTTGTGTTCTTATTCCCTATTACACTAAAATGATGGTTTTTAAATATTTTCTCATTAAAAAAATCCATATATTGTGTTGTGGTATTTTTCATTTCCATCCATAGACCACCTCTAACCCTTTAATGGTTCTAGAAAGATTTTTCATGATTTACACAGAGATTACAAGCAAACTGTAATTTGTGATGACCTGGAAATATCCCTGGAGCTCTACTTAAGGTTTCAGCTTCTTCCAAATCCAAGAGCTAAAAAAAAGGATTTAGTGTTAACAATAGATCCAAATATTTGCAGAAATACTTCTCTGTCAGGCAACAGTATGTACAACTGCCAACATATTGTGCAAGCAGAGTAGATGCCAAACAGGAGAATTTCTAGGAGACAAACATTATATGCCAAGCATGCCTGTGATCCATCCTGTGTCCAAAGATGATTTTCTCAGCTGCATTTTGTCTGCTGTTTTGACATGCAACTGTGAACTTAACTACAAGTAGTTTAATTTTCCTACATTCAGCCATTTCTCCCCCTCCAGCTTGTGAAGATCACAGATACAGATGTGAGACATTTATCATAGCTTGAAGCCCTGTTATATTCAATTGCTTTACACTGGCATCGAACTGTTAAGCTTTCATAAGTAACATTTTGAGCCATAGTGAATAGCACAAGGACTGAATTCATACCTTTCAGTACCCTGACTGTTTGATGGATTCCAGTCAACAGAAATGGTGGTGGAGCACACAGCTTTATTTATTTGGGTGAGGGTCTAGCTAAGTATACTGGTTAGCATTAAAGACAAAAAATACAACTTGCTGATTTCTAGAAGCATTGGCATGTTTATAAGAGTGGTATGTGCATATCTTTCATTACTAAAGAGAAATACAGTGAAAAATTCCACAGGGTTCTAACAGATCCAGATCAGTTCCAGCCTTTAAATTTCAAATACTACAGCGCAAAAACCATAATTTCTCCTAAACTGTCTAGAATGCAAAACAGCACAATCAGTCTTATTCATCTCTACTGGACATCAGACATCTATTCAACTGGGGAAAGAACTGGGTCCACATTATCTTCACATAGAACAGCAACTAAATTCAGCTTAAATGAAGAGACAGGCATGAAGCAAGAAAACATTCGAGTCCAGGACACACCTTAGGAACAGCCACATGTGATTAAGACACAAATAATTAGAGAAGAATGTGCTTAAGCTGCTGTCTCATTCAGGACTTCTGATAAGTACACAGATGTTTCGAAAACAACACAAAATCCAGCCAGGTGAGCAGCTGTTCATTATACTTACTAAGCTTTATACCACTCATAATTTTTTGTAGTGCAGTCACTAAAACAACTACCTGACATGGCTAAAGTTGTAATATTTTTTAGCTTGTTTTCAAAATGGAATTTTGATAATTGTCTAGCAATTTACAGCAAGGAACTGTAAAATTATTTGTTGATTAAAAGCTGATACTTAAAATCTTTAACTTGTAGACAAATTTATAAAGCCCTAACAATAGAGCTTTAGAATAAAAGTGCTGACAAAACCCTTGCAGAAACAGAAGCAGCAGTCTTGCTATAATAATAAAAATAACAAACAGAAGAGGTAAGTTAAGCCTCCTTCAGAGGAACTGGCACAGTCTCTTTGTTCTGATTTATGGAGCTATTCAGCGTGGTATTGTTCAGCAAAAGCAGTTTGTAGGAATGCATGCTCTCTATGCAGTGCTACAAGGGCAGAAAAAAAGTGACATATGAAACTTAAGGGCTTAAGGAAATCATGACTGCAGAACATAGCTGAAATGTCTTTATTTCTTTTGACTGCCCTTTTCCTCTCCTGCCTGCAGCTATAGCAAGAAATGAAGAAATGAGAAGTTCAAGTCATATTTGATATTTACTTGATGTAGCAGATCTAATAGAATTACCATAGTCTCTTTATCCTTTTTCCATGCAGAAACATGCATCTCCATTTGCCTCTGCATAAACAATCATAATTCATGTTAACCTGCTTAGAAGAAAACACGACCATGAAACTCACAGAGAAATTAATACAATGTATTAGGATAAAGCATAAAAGTAATACAGGTTGCAGGGGTACCCCATGTTGAAAAATGAAAACTTTTTTTCCCGGGACACAGGACCAGATTTAATTTACTGTAAGGTGGAATGGCCTGAAAAACTACTGGGCCTGTTCATGAAATCAGATTTATCCTTTCAAAACCCGTCCCAGGTGCCTCAGACACAGCTCCGTGGAACGTGGCTGTGCACAGGCAGACCTGGCAGGCCCGCACATGGGGAGAAGGCCAGACCTTCATTGTCTCTGATTAAAGAAAAAGTGTTATAATCCTGTGTACATTAATTCTTAGTAACTGTCTGGTGTAAATTTACCTTTTTATTTCAACATCAACTAACCCGATCCAATCCAATTGGAAGCAAATTGTGCTGTTACAGTACTGTTGATTTACTGTAGACTTTCAGAAAGCAGACAACTGACTCTGAATGTGGCAGACAAGTGACCTCAGGTGATTAAAGCAATTCAGGAAGGGTGTTTGAGTCTCCTTAGCTGCAAGCACCAGGTACACCTGACTGAACTCAGGAGCCCTAATGCCCCAGCCCACTCCAGAGCTCATCCCACCCTGCCCACAGCCTCAGACACTCAGTGCCTGCCCCAGAGAGGCTGCAGGATTCCATCTCCAAACCCACACAGCCCAGCCCATGGGCCATTGTATAACAAGCTCTACAACAAGCTCGCTCTGCGGCCGCAGGAGCTGGATAAATGCTGGCTAGCTGTCCCCTTTGTGACCAGAGAGGACCACAAGATCAGCCACCCCGGGCTCTCCTCAGGGAACCTGTGGGTAACGGTGCTGTCTGTGGCGTGGGTGGCACAGGCAAGAGTGTGGCTACGAAGTCCCGAGGCGAAGGAAGGAGAGAGCAGACGTCCGTGTACATACCAATGAAACTTTATTCCCAGACAAAACCAAGGACAAGTATCAAGGGAGAGAGCTTTGGGGAGGCACTGATAATGAGAGTGGGAATGATAGGAGGAGACATAAAGTAACCAATAGGCAAAGGTCAGGGGAGGAGTGAGAGACACAGCTGAGCCTATAAGGATCACATAGGGGAGGGAAGAAGCTCTAGAGGCAAATCATATCTCAAGTTAGGGAAGATTGATACAGAAAATTCTCGGAATTAAGGGGGAGTGGTTACAATGACAGACAGGGGAAGTGGGCAGCACCATGAGGGAGGAAAGAAACTAATAAGGGCATAGGGGGAGGAACAAAGAAGCAATCATTTTGAGGGACAAGCCACTGACGGGAAAAATAGGTGGCAAATAACTTGGGGAGAAACCATTCTGAGGGGATTACATGGGGGAAACCAAGGATCAAACCATTTCTTAAACTTATACAAAGGATAAAAAACTTTACAACAGAACCAACATAAATGCTTTTAAAAACACTTGACGCCACAGGCCGTGTCAAGCCAGATCCACCTGGGGGCTGATGCTCGGGAGATGTGCCTGAGGCCAAGACTGGAGCTGCCGCTTCTGTCCCCTTGCCTGCCCTGTCCTGGATATAGAGGTCAGGCTCTGGCTGGCATGTCCTCAGAGACCCCTTACTGCCCCCAGACCAGAAACTTTCCATCCCTTGAATTTTCCTGACAGGAATCTTCTCACATGGTACCTCATAGCTCAATGAAGACATGTTTTTGCTGCCCACCAAGGCCTGATTTTGTACCTGTGCATGAGAACAGGATGTTTTTAGGCCTAGTATTAACACATGTCACAAGAGAAGCAGCTCAAGGTTGGCTGGTTGTCAGAAATGGGGTTCCTCAGGTGTGTTGAAGAGTGTAACCTTCAACAAGGCCTGTAGAAACCATAAAATTACTTATTCAGGTTAATATTGAGATAAGCAGAAGCCCATTTCCTGAGGGGTGAAAAATTGCTAAGAGAGAAATGGTAGTTGGTTTTCTTAAGCTAAGTGAAACTTTTACAGTTTGGATACTGCTTCACTAGAGCTTTGGGATTTAGCTTGGATTATCCTGAAGTTCTCTAAAATGTCAATCTTTTATAAATTCCAGGACAAAAAAGTCTCGAATAAGGCCTCTTCTCCACAGTTTCTAGGTTTTCTATGAAGCTGCTCCAGCCTTTCATGCAAGTATTTATGGGGAGCAAAGAAGCTGGCTGAATCACTATTACTCTGATCTGCTTGTATCCTGTTACTGAGCATTCTAGGGATAATAGTCCCTTTGTTTTATGCTTTGGAAATAAACCACCATAACTTTGCCATTAAATTGATGTTTGATGGGGAGCTCAGTGAATGTGACCTGTAAGGAAAGAGAATAGTGTATTTCAGTCTTCACAGAGGAAACATTTATAACAATTTACAGTCAAAGCCACCAAGCATATTTAGAGATGTACTAGAATTACATCTAGAGCCTCAAATCCTTAAGAGAAAAGAGGATTTCATCTCAGTGAAAGCTGGCTGTTTAAATGTATATCTACATATCTGTGCATTTATATATAAGAACATATATGCATTATATCTTAAATATTTCTTCTTTCTTCCCACTCATTGTCATTGAAGGTGGCCGCTGGGTATTGTATGTAGGTCCTGGCAATGTATAGAGTAGTAACAGAGGACACTCAGCTGTGCTCTGCAGGGAATTCTAGCAAAGGACACAGTGTGGCTGCATCCAGAAACAAGGCTCTTCCTTTGAATTTCTAAGCTATGCACTGGTCACAGAAATACAATGTTATTGCTTTTCCAATTAGCAGATTCATGGCTCGTGATATTAATTTTGTCCTTTTTGTATTTGCAGCATCTTTTGTGACCCACTGAGTCGCTTGGCTGCTGCTGAAGGCTTATTTGCAATTTCAGAAAACAGCAGTAGCCATAAAATTCCCTTACAGCATCCTTTTGAACTAGACTCCTCTATGTATCCTTGCTCTACAGGAAGGAGCATGGTGAGGCTGAATGGATTAGTGACAGCTCAGTACTACTGGTTGATTCTTCAGTTTTGTATGTGCCAAATAGAAATAATGATACTTTCCTTCCTCCACTCCTTGTCTAGTGTATTTAAACTTCATGCTTTCCAGAACAGCCATTTGTCTTATTAGCTGTTTGCACAATGCTTAGTGCAACAGCATATTACTTTTAGATGGAGCCCCTAAGCACTTCCAAACAGCTGCTAAGTTTACCTAAGGATACAAGAGTACGTTGGTAACAGACAGAACCTGATTTATTCCACTTGCTGTCTGTGCAAGTTTCCAAAGGGAAGCAGCATAGCTGTCCTGAGCCATTAGCATTGCACAGAGTGAAATTTCATCAAGTACAGCAACTTGCTCATATTCACACGGCTTCCAGGCTGATTTACAGTTTGGTTCATGGGCAGAGTGGAGAGTGGGGGTGTGTGTATATGTGTGGCTTTATCTGCACAAGCTCAGCAGCTGTGCCAAAAGATAGGCTGAAGATAAGTTCATGCCTTTCATTTCAGGCTTATTAGTTTGTAGCCTTCAAAAAAAGAAACAAAAAATGCCACTAATACTAATAGCAATCCTTCTGGCCTAATAAACAGAACTCATACACATTGATAGCATTATATTGGCAACAATGCACTCCATATGCTCATGAAGGTTACAGGGCACATTTCCGTGTAAACAGTCAAGACACTGAACTTCAAATATTTGGAAGAAATGTTTATTTAACAACTGAATACATGCTAAAAGAAATAATTTACAGCAGCAGTTTCATTACACTTTCTCTCCAGTTTTCTAGTTCCCATCTGAATTGAAGTGATAAATACAGAAGTGGAATTATTTACTACCCAGTGAGGAATGTGTTTAAAGAACAAGCACACAACTCAGACACTGGTATAGCAAATAAACCACCTTATCACCTGTGTGGCAAAATCTTGCATTTTAGTATTTTGCTGAACACACCGAAATGGAGTACCTCTAGATAACAGTACTTTACACTGTACCTCCTTACCTAGTCAAAAATATTTACATCTCTTTTGACTAATGTGTAGGTAGCAAAAACTGAACTATTAAACACATACCATTGATATTCACTAAATAATACATAAAAAGGAACAGTAAATGCGCATTCACATGCATTTAATTTAATTTTTTTTACATAGTGACTTTATTGGGTCATGAAGATTTAACTTTGTTTTGCAAAGATGCATGTTTTCTCAGTTTGATATTATAGTTTAACATAACCATACAGTTTTTAGGAGCCATAGAACGAATTCCCATTTCAGTGATCTGTGCAAGTGCAAAGAGTATAAGAATAAGATTAAATATATTTTTGTTCCTTGCAGATGGATACCTTAAAACAATGAAAATAGATCTTTCTGGTTATAAATGAAATCCTTTATTTCTCTCCAGCTTAAACACAACTTTTTACTTACTTCTAAAGTCTGTAACTAGAGGTTTAAGGGGTTTTATTGGCCATTTACAGAAATACCATTTTAATCTTTATTTTCAAACTTTATGTTGCTTTTAACAATAATGATATAAATGGGGATATGAATCTTACTGAAGCTGCAGGGCATCTTTCTATACATTAATTCATTAAGGCCTAGGCTTTTTGAAAAGAAGTTCACATCAGTATTAAATGTTGCTTTAACTTGACCATAACATGAACCTAAAAAATCAAAAATTTCCACTGTTGGCTTGATCTTTTGCCCTCTTCTTTATATAAACAAATACAAAAACTTAAACAAGACTACTCATGTCAGTGAGGACTGGGCTGAAGTTTGTAAGATATGATCATATCAATTGTTCAATGAGACTGCCAGGTCAGGGTAAAAATGCTGCAACTTCCGTAATTTTGTTCCCACAGATTATCTTTCTCAGTATAGAAAAACATATCTTGGAATTCTGATTTTATTTAATATGTTTACTCTTCAGGCATTGTAAAAGAGGATGGTTTTGTTTCTTTTTTTTTTTTGAGGAGTTTCTATAGAACCAGTTGCTCTGAACATGGAAGAAAAAAAAGTTACATAGCAATTCCATGAATCTGTAAAAAAGGAATCAAAGTGATTTGGGGTCTATTGAAATCAATCTGAAATTTTCCCACTGAATTCTCTGAGGTTTATTTTAAAACTGTTTCCTTTTGTAAGAAAGAGTATTGTAGTAACTAGATAGTAGAAAACAGCCCTTCACAAAAGGCTAAAGAATGTTCTGTGATTAAAATTAAATAATTCATCTGACAACAGTGCTCAGAAATTAACCATAAACTGAGCTGAAAAATGAATACTTCTGTACAGAAAAGTACATAGTCGAACATATGTTTTAATTCATCCATGTTCAGCACATCATGCAATAATGGGAATTTACCAGCATACTGAAGTTCACAAGAGTCAGGTTAAGCATAAGAGAGACTTAAAGCTGCTTTAAAAACAAATTCCCAAGTGCTTTCTTAAATCATGGCCCTACAGCCTTGTCCTAGCCTATTCAATGACTTTTTTCCCGAAGAATTAAATGACAAAAGAATCCTGCAAGTTCATCCCCTCCAAAGAATTCAAAGGGGACTGAAGTAACTCAGCTGTTAGTGAAAATCCAATTTCTAATCCAATAGGCAAGAAGCCAAGGCTTCACTAAGCAGAAGGATACTTGAGTTAGTGAGTGGCAAGGAGGCTGGGGCACATTGCGAGAGATGCTGTCACAGCAGTTGTGTTATATTCTATCTGATAAGGCTGGTTGATAGTGTAGCAATAAATTGATAAATTAAATACCACAGAGTGAATAACAACAAAACAGATCAGTCATCAGTGCAGACACACTTTTATATAAAAGCTCCTTTAGCAAGCTAAGGATTTTGTTCTAGTAATTTTCCCCACAATGACATTACTTGAAATTATGTCATTTACAGACTCTACCAAGATAAAATATGGGAGGCTGGAGAAAGATGATCTCAAAAGAACTGGACACCATAGAACTGGGGACCAAAGGCACATCTGTGCTGAGGTGAATCAATCCACTACTTATAACCCTAAACTGACACTCATGATGCAAGTACATTGTCTGTTTTACTCTGTTGCTCTTCTGTATATAGAATAATACAGAAGTGCAGGACCAAATTTTCTGTTAGCATAAACTAGTCTTTAAGCTGAACGTCACCTATTTACTACTTCAGCAGATTTCACCCACAGGTAAAATTCTCCCTCAGGTCTTAAAATGGGGACCTGGCTTTGGGGTTGTTATTTAGGTGGCCTAGTGCTGTTTCTGTGCATTTTGGTGATCTGGCCCACAGAAAGAACAGAGCACTGAGAGTCAGTAGTGTGGACAAATCTCTACCACAGAGCTGGGAACACAACTCCTTAAACTGAATGTGAGCTTTGCTCATGGGTATATGACAGTCTATGAGCATCAGTATTTAAATATTAGCATTCACAAATATGAACCAAGAAAGCAAGAGTGTAATTAGCAGAGGGTATTTTAATGCTATTTGTTTTTTTTTAATTAAAAAAAATATACAACTGAAAATCAATGCTCTCCTCTTCATTGGTTCAGTCTATAGCAAGGTATTAACAAGTTGAATAATTTCAAATACCATACTTAGAAAAACAGAATGCAGAATACTTCCATGCTATACAGTGACTTTCATGTTAAAATAGCTTAGTTTAAAATTGCTTTGAAGTTACATGTCATATAGATTATTGACAGGGGAGGAGGCTAACTGCAGTGTGACCAGCTCCCCTGGAAGTTTTCCCAAACAAAAGAGTAAAGCAGTCATAATTGGAAGTTGTCTTTTTTCCTCTAAACCAATAATTAGAAAGTACAATATTTCTAAGACAAAAAGTCTAATCTATTTTAGAAAGGAGCTAATGTTTGCTGCATATTTTTTCATGGTACATTTAAATTATACTTTTAATAAAATACATCTTTAGATCAAAGCTGAAAGAAGTCATCAGTAGTAGGCCAGTGTACTCCACATTTTTTTCTTCCAGATGATGGATGGCTTATGTTGTTCAGATTCCCACAATCAATCTCATTCAGTGTTGCTTTTCCTCTTCTAGCACATATAAACAGGAGAACTGGTAGACAAAACAAGAACAAAATCCTTGTGTCCAATCACGTGTTTCGACATTCATCAGCTTAATGAGTTCATGCAGTTTTATATAAGTCTAGAAGTGGTAGTGCTGATGATGAAAGGTGGGGCTTGTTTTTCTTTCCTGTAAGATGACAGCATGAAATACACTATTTTCTTTATATCTCCATCAAAAGAGAAAGCAAAACTTGCCTGCTGAATACTTGCAGAAGTTTTTGAGCAGTAACCTAGGTCCAGGTGAGTTATCATCCTTGAAACTCTGGTCTTTCTGGTCTTAGAATCAGAGCAGAGAGGAAGGACTTGCAAGGAAAATTAGAAATGGATTTTTTTAAACCTAGTGGAAATTGTTTGAACTTTCCACTCTTGTAAACATCCACATAATGCCATGAAAAGGTTCATGAATATTGCATTTTTTTCCAGTTATCTGTCTATACAAGTTTCTACTTGGATGAGGTTCCTAGAGGTAATGTAGCTCAGACACTACGTGGTGCCCTCTCAAATTCATGGGTCCTCCTGTTTCTACCTTTTTTATTCTCTTGTAGGTGCTTCCACTTATTTGTGTTCACCTGCGCGTTGGCAGGCCGCTGCCGGCGCTGTTTGCGGTCTCTTTTCCAAACCTGCTCACAGAACTCATCCATGGAGTTGAGATTGGGGTGGTTGATCAGCTGCATGAAGTCTCTGTACCAGATCTTCTGGCTGGGGGTCATGCTGTTGGTGGCATCCTTGATCTTGGAGCCGTCACCATCCTCTTCTTTGTGGAGCAGCTCTTCCAGGTGGTCGTTGTCGATGACCTCGAGGGTCACCTTGAGCAGGGTCTGCATGAAGCCGTGCTCCACAGCATGGCAGAAATAAACACCAGAGTCCCTCCGGTGAAGGCTGCGTAGCAACAGGCCCTGTTCTGTCCGGATCATGTGGTCACCCACTTTTATCTGTATTGGGAAAAAGTGGTCATTTCAATGGTTATTTTTCACGCATGTGCTACATTATCCTCTAACCATGCTACTTCTTTATTACTGCTCCTTTTAACTGGCCAAGAATGCCCAAACCCACAAAAATGGAAAACCCTTTGCCAGTCATCTGTTACCATGAAAGGCTCAAATATTTTGAAAAAACTGATATAATGCCAAGAGTTTGGGGAAATAGGAATTTACTCCTTAGTAACTACTGCTGATGAACAAAGATCTGTTTCAACAATGTCAGATGGAGTTGCTGGAAAGATTACAGAAGATCTGAGCCTGTAATCAGCGGAGTAAACATGGATTCATTTGGCTGTATTACTGAGGTTAGTATCTGTTATCTGTTAGTCAAATCTAGGTCCATTTGCAGGAAAGGTTCTTTGTCTTCCTGTTGTTCCTTATTACAAAAACCCTCATGCATAGTAGTGGGTTCTGCCTAAGTGGAAAATTTACAAACAAGCAACTAAGGATCAAATCTAAAAATTTTACTATTCAAAAAGCAACAGTTTAAAATACAGGGGGTTTTTTTCCTGAATTAATTCATATCTACAATGGAACTTCATTCTCTGAATGCACATGTTGCTGTAGACAGAAAAGGCACAGACCTGTTTGCTGTTCTCTCACCAAGTATAAATTCTTAATAATTTACTACTTATTCCAACAAAACAAAAATATTTAAAGCAGCTAATGTAATGATTCTGAACATGCTTTAAATATATGTATGTATACTTACAAATACTTCAAGGCAACAAAACAGTTTTTGTTCCCTAGCTTGACCTCAGTACCTACCAGAGTAGACTGTTCTCCTAAGATGTTTGTGACCTGGCTTGATACAACTTGAACACTTGGATGATTAATAATATAAGAATGCCAGTGACAAGAAAAGGAGAAAAAGTATCAGCTTAGTGTAATACAAACAGGGAAATAAGTGTTTCAGCCTCTCTGAATACTGCTTTTGGTGAAAAGAAAAGTTTCCATACTCTTGTGTCCACTACAGTTCTCAGTTCTTCATTCAGACTCTGTTATCTGCAGTGAAGTCTCAGAGCATGCAGCACATGGGATGCTCCTGCCAGTGTGTGCTTCAGTCAAACAATATGATCAGGGGAAAGCAGTTAAGCTTTTTTTCAAAGGCAATTTTAAGGCCTTGTGATATTTAAATTGGGATAATCTTTGTGTGATGTTTCAGGTGACAGTTAGATGGAATTCTAGCTTTTTTTCTGGGATCTCTGATGCAAACCAGTGTGTTTTGCAGGGAGTCTGAGCAAGGGGAGGATATGAATGCTTTCTGCTGTAACAATCTGTAAAACCTATTAAGGACCTTAGAGGATTTTATGGTAATAAGAGTGAGAATATGCTGAAGAACAATGAAAATCATATATTACAGAAAAATTCTGCTCAACTAAAATTATTCTGGGAAGGACTCAGACTGAAGTCTGCCTTTACAGAGAAAATTAGTTGCATCTCTTTGTTTTTCTTTTTCTACTGTACCTCTTCTTTGCGATCATCGTTTTGCTTCTGGAATTGCCAGTAGATTACAGCACGCTGAGATTTCGGGCTGCACTCAAGGAAAGTGCTGCTGTTCTCTACTCCATAGATAATCTTCTCCTCCAGGACCTGACCACTTGGGTTATCTGCAAAGCATGAAAAAAAAAAGAAAAAAAAATCCCATGAAACTTAATAACCCTTAATTGCTATGTAATTTTTTTTTAGAATTTGGACTTCTTTAAAGTGTTT
Source organism: Ammospiza nelsoni (assembly GCF_027579445.1). Lineage (NCBI taxonomy): Eukaryota > Metazoa > Chordata > Aves > Passeriformes > Passerellidae > Ammospiza > Ammospiza nelsoni. Next base: position 9,366,768 of record NC_080637.1, on the reverse strand, counting down.
AAAGATAAAAACTTAAAAAAAAAATTCCCCATATTAGTATACTGTTTGAAAAATCTCCATCAACACCTCTATCTTTGTAAGGACCCATGGTATGTTTTTAGTTTATTGTTTTGTTTGGTTTTTTTTAATTGTATTTTAAATCCTACCAGCTGTTAACATCTCAATATGTGAAGTTAATGAATTTAATAGTGAAATTTTTTGTAAGCCTCATTATTATTCATCAAGGAAAACATCTAGGACATGACTGGAATTTTTAATAGCAAACTGTATGCAACGAGAAAACTCAGGGTGTAGTTGCAGAATGTTTGTAATGATGCCTCCTGGGCTCTATGGTCATAATACTTTAGAGCAAAGTAATAAAACATGAGGCTATTTAAAAGTAGAATAATGTTTTTAGATTATATGGCACTGCAGTTTGCTGAAACTGTTAATGATCAGGAATAATGTTTTTGAGGAAACGATCTTCAATTAATCATTTCCTCTCATACTGATATAATTTATGGAAATGTAAGGAGGTTAATAAACCAGACATTATGGGAGGGGAAAAAGAAAGTTAAATAAATTACTTCCTTTTGTAACAACAATGTTTCAAGATATTAATCAACTTGCGGGAAATATCACATAGCTATAGGACTTATATGGTATTTGATTCTTCTCCAATACCACAGAGGCTTTCAGGCATCATGTTTCAACTCTCCACCTTAGCTCTTTGAAATGCTGGTATGGACTTAAGTGACAACAGAACAGTAATCCTGAAGAGTAGATGAGGAGGAAGGGGTGGGTAGGCTGTTGAACACTGTGTTGATCTCATGGGGTATCCCGAGTCTTTGCCATTCTTTGTCTTTCTTTCCATTTTTCATGTTTGAAAAGTTTTTCACATTTTTAGCACTGTTTTGATATGCTTTAACAGGAAAATTATGTCTATTTAAAACCCTATTTAAAGAGAAATCCTTTGTCAAGTTTTGTTAGCTCCCAACTCTGCCTTTGTTCTACTGACCATGTTGTTTAGCAAACACAGGCTGTTTGTTAGATGGCCGTGACAAAGGTAAAAGTAAAATTGAGCTCCTGACTTATGCTGATACAGAATCACATGTGACTTTCAATAATGACTTTCAGCCTGGGAGAGGATGGCAAAAGGGATGTGGAGCAGAATGGTGCTTGCCCAGTTCTCATAAAACATCAGATGGCCTATTAACACTAAACAAATAGGAAATGGGTTTGCTTGCCCTTCTCTGCTGGATTGTGGACCTTTTAACCAAGTGAATGGGGTGTTCTATTAAAAACTGAGTGAAAAAACTTTTATGACATCTCTCATAAACCATATTCCTGTGAAGAATGTCAGTACAGCTGTGGGTCAGGAAGATAGGGAGCAGTGAAGGCGTGAATTAGAAACAAAGGAGCAAAAGAAAGGTAAAACAGCTGTAATAGAATATAGACAAGGTGGTGAGGTGGATGGAGCACAGGTGAATTTATTGAAACAGAAGAACTGAAGTATGTGAAAATATTGACTGAATAAAGTTAGAAGTGATAAGATAAAGATTGGAAATGGTAACTGATGGGTCCAGATTTAACACTGTGAATGGCTGATGTACTGAACTCCTCTGTTTCAAGCCAGATGCTCTACTTAAGGAACAAAATTCACATGATTGAACAGGCAGCCAGATATCCTCATGCAGAGAAAAGCTGTTTGATATCTGAACTGGGATCCACAACAGACAGCACATACAGGCCTTCAGCATAAGACAGTAGAAAATATTCCCTTTTATAGCCTGGGACACATATGTTACTGCTCCAGTGATGTGTTTCTGGGAAACAGTGATTTACAGGCTTCCATAATAAAGAATGGAAACACAGAGATTCCACCCTAGGATGCACGCTCTGTCTCAGTTCCTCAATTCCCAGGCTCCCATCTCCAACAACAGCAATCCCATAGTTTGGATATTTGCATTGGGAGTAGGAATGTCAAGCCAAATTTCTAAGCCTAAGTGAACTGTGGGTCCTCATCTTCAGCAACCTAAAAGGATGATTTAACCAGCAGATTACTCATTAGGGGGCTTGCAGCTCCACTTCATTATATTTTCCTGAACATGGCTTAGTTAAGTGAATTACACAGGGGCAGAGCACATGTTACACTGTTCTCATTAGATCCAGGGCAGGCAGTTTTCTAAATCATAAATATTGGTAAAAAGTACAGAACCAGGTATTTCTTTTGTAAAAGTCCTGTGGCCCAGGAGCAGCAGAATATTTTTAAGTATGTAGAGAAGTTTATGCTGGAAAACTTTCTTAGTATCTGAGAATCTAGTAATGAGTTTTATTAGAAAATGTGCACTCTGGCACCATTTTAAATTTCTGTTTCCTTGGATCTGGTCTATGATATTCTAGTGTGTTAGAGAACACCATGAAAAGTGGGTGAAGTCCTCTTTACATTTTTTCACAGCTACAGAAAACACAATATGAGTGACAGACACACAATGAGAGAGGAAGCCTTTTAGAGAGCCTTCAATTTCCATTTCCATGATTTGAAGGAGCAGAAGGCAGGTCCAGAAATGTCTGTGAAGTTCACAAAATATTGAGCACATGGAGTGCAAGAAAGTAAGCAATGATGCAATAAGTAAGCAATCACAGGATCAGAGTGAAGCTTTGGGACTGAGAAGATGAAGAGACTGGATGGAAGAATGAAAGTCTGAGAAGTTCAGAAAAGCAGCTGGAGGAATTAGAAAATTATAGAAGTTGGTAATGAAATTCAGCCCAAAATCCTGCCTGAAAGCAGTAATTCCCAAAATGAACCCAACAGCAGTATCAGTTTACTACCCTGATAAATATCCTTTAAGTACATAATTTGTGACATAACTGAAGAGGTATGAAAGGCTAAGTACTTGTACCAAGATTGCTCTGCAGATGAATGAATCTCACAATACAGTTTAATTCAGAGTGATTCTTTGAACTTCCTCTGGGATGAATCATGTTAAAAAAAAAAACCCACCTCTCCTTTAACAAGTTCTTCTTCAGAAAACCCCAAACTTTATTATTTCTTGATAGCTCTAGTATGTTACACTTTATGTAACATTCTCGTTTAGCTGCCACAAGGGTGACCACACTTTTAGATTTAAACAATAATGTCTGGGCAGTTGTACAGTGAAGGCTCCTCAGCTCTCTCTAATATTGCTGTGCAGTCATTTTATACTTATACATTTGCACCGAAGAGCAGCTGAAAACACTACATAAACTTTATTAAAAATATTATTGCTTCAGACAGATTGCAAAGTTGGTTTCTGCAATGTCCTTAAAAGATATACATTAAGACAATATTCTTTTTTCATGGTTTTGTTGGTTCACATGGAGAATCAATTGGCACTTCCTAAATGCATCTGTAGACAAGTAGTAAAAGAAATTAATCTTAAGCTTTTTTTGGTTATAGACAAAACCAATTCTTCATCTGTTGTACAGGGAACTATTGGTCACAAATAAGGAAAAAACTCAGCATAAGTTGGCATAGGAAATTTATAGGCCATGAAGTCATCTGTACTATGTATGAACATAGTAAATGACAAGTAAATATAGATGTTACAACTCAAGTGATTTAGAGAAAATTTCTTTTCAAACCAATCTAAACCATTCTTTAAGTATTATGACTGTGTATCCTTCATGTCTAGGATCCAGAACTGCATTCCCTCACTATTTTCTGTAATGTACTGATCCTTCTAATGCTGTCTTATCTTGTTTCATATTTGCTCTGCTCATTTTGGCAAAGCTGTACTAAAACTCATTTTGATCAGGTGTACCATATAACTTTGTCCAGACCTGGAGCTCTCATGACTGTATCAGGGAAAAAACTGCATTTCTGTACTGCTGTGAAACTGGAATACTCTCTTCTCTTTGGACAGAAAGTACCTTTTTCAGACAAATATGTTTACCAAATATGGGAGGACATAAACATGAAGTGTTTTGAAATGCTTTTTGCATCTGTGAAAATAAAGAAAAAACCTACAGTTGTATAAAGCACAGCTAGCAAAGGCTCATGACTTCTACAGAACATTAAAATGAACAGACCTGTGGTAGTAGACCAGCTCACAGTTTTACTCAGAGAATAAAAATGTAAAGCTAAGAAATGCTTCTGCCGGTATTGAAATCAATGTTTAGTGCCTGGTGAAACTTTCCTATTCTGGAATTGAAAATCTCAATCCCAATATAAGGATGGTCTTATCTTCACTGTGTAAGTATTACCTGATATTATGCAATGGGAAATTTGTGACCTTTCTACTAGTCACAATTGACTAGCTCAAATCTAAACTAGTTGTACATTCATGAGTTCTCAAAATGTGACAACTACATACTGATCAGAGTCTATTCATGCACTTTTAAAACTCCTTTTTCCCTCTGAGTAACTTGGCCTGAGTCTGACAATCAAAAGTAAAAAGAAAAGCCATAATAATGTCAGCTCTGAGTTTCAAAAGATTGAGAAAATTACTATTGGTAGTGAATTATCGTTAACATAAAAGTAATATTTAGGACTATTTATAATTTTTGCTATTACATGGACTGGAAGGACATGAGGATTTTGAGGTATCTCCACTTTCAGTCACCTCCTTGTTTTCCCAGTGGTTTAACCCTGAGATTAGGTCAGTTGGTTAGAGCATGGTGCTACTAACATCATGGTTTAGGGCATGAGGATCTCTGTATGGGCCATTCAGTTAAGAGCTGGACTCAATGGGTCCCTTCAAACTCAGAATATTCTGTGTGAAAAGTTCCTGTAGATGTGCCACAATCATGAGGAATCACTTTTTTCCAGCAGAGGGAAGCATTGCCTAAGCATTCCCTTCCCTTACAGCAAAATGGACATTTTTAATTTTCTGAGTGAAGGTCTTCTGAAAAGTTTGGCAACAAATCAGTAACTGTGAGAAGTTTGTCAGTCAAACAAGTCAGAAAAGGAAACTGATCAATACACTGTGAAAATGAAACAGCTGACAAAAAAAGCAAACCAAAATACATCTAAGAAAACCCATGCTGAAAGCACATGGGTATATGCCTGCTGCAAGAACATCCTGATCTTCAGAGCTTTCAGTGTGACACTTACAATAAAGGTCACTCCATATTTTGCCAAGGTGGTTACAAACACATTTGGTTTGTAATTTGATTTTTTTATTGTCATCTTATGCAAACTATGTACAGCAACATGGACATATTTCTTGATGTCATGAAGAAAATACAATTCTTTTCTGATATAATATGCCTAATGTGATGGCATGGTATTATCAGGGAAGAGAAGCAGGAAAATTAAAATGCTTAAACTGTTTATTTGAGGAAAACAAAAAAAACCCCAAAAAACCAAAAAACCAAACCCAAAAAAGACTTCAGCGTCTGATCCAGGCCATTGTAAGCTATCTAAATTGGGATAATGATATATTATATTCATCTTTTGCAGATGTTCCAGACAATTGTCACCAACAAATCATTCACATGCTTCCTGTCCTACCCTGTGCAGAGTCTGTAGGTTACATACAAATGCACTTGAGTGGTGCCCATAACTCACTGTGATGCTGCAGGTCTGAGCAGTGGGTGAGCGGGTCCCCGTTTCTGATGTCTTGTCGTCTGGTGCGCCTGCAAAGATCACATTGAAATCTGTCAGTGCCCTTCCCAGTGCTCAACAGCACCAAATGGAGCATTTCTATAATTACAGAGGCCACAAGTGCACCTAAACAACACTAGGAAGGAAATAATATTGTTACTACTATATTATCATTATCATTTTGTAGACTCAGGCTTTACACTTACAGGCGAAGTCTTCAGACACTGGTAAATACCTCTTGCACTAAGATACTAAATAAATAAATAATGTTCAATGCTAATTATTAGTATTAAATAAATACCAAATAAAATAAAATATGAAGTTGATTTTAACTGTGTGGGCAATACTGGTGATAGATAAATTCATTACTTGATTCACAGATAGAGGGACTGCTGAAGCGTTAAAATATAAACCATAGGGTTTAACATGCATCAAAATACTCATTTGTGCAAGTTCAGAATACTTTCAGTATTGCAGCAACTTTTACATAGATGAAATGTTAAGATGGGTGCCTTTCAAAGAATGGTAAAGTGCTGTATTTTCTACAAAATTTAAATTAAAAAACATAGATCATTTCAGCTACCATGGGTTTCACTGAAACATTTCTCATAAAACCTTTTACAAAACTGTTCTCAATTGTCTTCAGGAAAAACAAAATAAAAACTTCAAAAGAAAGATGTTGAAATGTCATTTATTTTTTTTTTATATTCTTTTGTAGCTTGAGTCTGAATTCTACCTTTGATTGAATGTCTTTTTAACTCAGTATATTCTTCTCCCAGTTTGAATTCTACTGGCTCTTTTGAAAAACATGTTGATCTGTGCTAAAAAAAATGTAGTATTTCATTGAAGAGAGCTTTTTAATACAGTTTTGTTTTGCATGTGTTTTTCTGTCTTTGTCTGCTCCTAGTTTTGTTTAAATAGCTGTGACACAAAATTCAACTGAGCCAAAGAAAAGCGCTTCATATGAAAAAGAAAGAGAAAAAGAACCAGGCAAACAAAGATGTGTTTCAAGTGTGACTACTTTACTTTAGGAATCGGAGAAAGCCTGAGGGCTTGCAAAATTAGAGGAGAACAAAGAGGATTAGGCTGCTGAACAATGCTGTGATTTCAGATTATGGTTATCCAGCAACGGATATGCAAAAGTCAAGTAGCCTTGTAAAAAGCCTTGTTGGTCCCTCCCTTGTGACAGCAGCCCACATTTTTAAAAGCCATTGTTCTGCAGCAGAGACCACGTCTCTTCTCCACACCAGCCCTCTTTGCAGGCTCTCACTAACAGCCCAGCAGCAGCTCACACCAAGGGTTCTCACAGAGGCACAACTGCACAGCTGAGCCTTCTTTCCCGAAAGATTTTAACCATACTCTTTTCCACTGAAAGCTACCGAAACGTTAAACCTGAAACTATTTTCCTGAAGTACAGCAAAAGCTTTCCTTTTTAGAAAAAAAAAGTTAGATAAACATTTTAATATATTTTTCTGAATAAAAACTTCTTTAGAATTATGAGTTAGGACATCTTAGAACACTTTAGTAAGAAGGAATCTTCTGCTGAATGATATATGATTAAAAAATGTATTAATCATAATTTCCAATATCTTCGTATTACTCATTACCAATGACAAAATCACACCCAAGATATAAGGAGCCATAAAATTTTGCTACCCCTTCCTAAATTTTAAACCAGTATATTTATAGATGCAATTTGTAAAAAGGAAAACTGTGGAAAGACTCATATTACTGTCAATGGAGTTTGAATGAAATGTTTAGTTGGGATTTCAGGAAAATGTTGCACATATCGCCATTGTATCAACACAATGATTTATGAAATATGAACCAGAACACATCTGCACAGGGTAAAGTGAAGTGGTCACACTACAGGAGCTCTGAACTGTCATTTAGACTTGTAAAATGCACAAAGAAAGAAAAGCAAATAAAATCATGGCTTATAAAATCTCCAAAAAAAAAAAAAAAGAAGTAGAAAAAAAGAAACAAACAAAACGCAAACCCTAAACCCAACTATGAATAAAACATCTGTACAATTGCCTCAGGAATCCATTTTCCCAATATTTCTGGAGCCTAAAATGACAAGAATTTATTATTAGGAAAATGTTGACATGTAAACTGTTTCCAGCAATGCTGATTTTGTCATCAATGCACTCCAAGCTGGCTTGAGGCAATGGGTGCTGCAGGTACCAGGTGAACAGAGGATCCTCTCTCCCAGTAACACAGACTTCTACTCTGCTGCTGCTGCCAAGGAAGAACTGAGGGCAAGTGGCAGAGACAGCAGCTTTTTCCTACACATTTGTCAGATCCCAGCTTCCCAGCACTAACTTTTCCTGTCACAGTGGCCTCCAGAACAGTAAATTCTGCACCCCAAGTTTTTCCTGTAGCTGTGCAACCCAGTTTGGCCCCAGTAACCCCCACACCTAAATCCTTGTAAGAGGTCCCAGTCACTTTACCCCTGATGGCAAGGTGAGCTCCATCTGCAGCAGTAAGCTGGAGAGATAAGGAACAAAGGAACAATAAGGACAAGGACCCTATTTCTTCCACCAGTGTAAGCAGAGGAATGATGTGCTCTATGGATCTTGAGATTGGCTGGGAGTAGGAATTTGTGCTCAGAATGATGAGAAAAGATGAAGTCCAGGGATGGAGAGTAGCAGAAAACAGTGATTTAGTGACTCCTGATCTTACTGTCACCTTGGGCTCAGAGAAAATACTCAATCATATTGATTTCTAATACTAAAGAACTTTTCAGAACAAATCAATCTTTCAGACTGTCCTTGGAAACCTCACTGTTCCCTCTCCTTTCCTTCCTCTTCCAGAGAAACTGCCATGCTACCAGCAAAAAAAAAAGAATTTAGCCCATGTAGCTGAGAAAAATTGACTGGCTCTTCTCTTGGGATGGGTCCTTTATTTTCTAAAGAATTTCATAAAAAGCTTTTCTCCTATTAACTTTGTTTCCTGGTGCAAAAATAGAACCTGATGAGCAGCTTTTGTCATCAGTATTTGTTTAGGATACACTGTAATGCAAACCTCAAAATTTTAATTCCTTCCATCTGAAACGTCTGTGACAATTTCTCACCCTTTAGCACATTTCATCTCCCTCAAGAACCGACCAAAACCTGGAATTTGGCATTCTGACACTCTCAACTAAGTATTTGCTACAATTAATTTCATGTATATAAACTCTTATGTATATAAATCCTTGTATCCTTTGTTTCTTCATACGTGCAAGATGTCTGGCATACTCAATTTAATGTGAGCACTTTTTTATTATTTTACTCAGTTTATCAAGGGAATCTTAAACTACACCAGTGTCTGCTTCTATTTGCAAATGTTTACCAGTTCAGTTATTCCTAATTTCTACTTCAACAGCCAGGAGCTCTTCAGTAACTAGCTGTATACTGTTAGAGAAAGCGTTTCAAAGACAAGAGGAAGCAAAGAAATTAGTACTCTAAACCTTTAGATCAGGCAACTAGACTTTTAAGTTTTTAATAAAACTCTTATTTTTGATTTGGGGAGTCAGCTTTCCACCGATGTTTGCATTGCAAAGCCTTTAGCATCTCTGAATCCTTTAGTGCAGAGGGACTGTGGAACAGTGGTTGGTCTGATCCAGCAACACCTGGACACACATCAGCACATACAAGTTATACTTTTGAATAATAACAATAATGTAATATACCACTAAAAAAGACGAGTTTCTATCAGTGTCCAAATATTTTAGAAGTATTGTTCTTGACTCAGAATTCATGAAAATGTAGGATAACTTCCTTTGGCAAGTAGTGATTTTTTGTTTTTATTTTGAGTGCCCTCCCCATGTTAGAGAAAATGATTTTTTTTTCTTTTTGCTGTTTACCAATGAATATAAAGTTAGGAGCTAATTTCAGAGACAACTCTTGCCTGAATGTTTTCTTACAGGAGCTTTTTAAGCCAGCCCAAGAAGTAGCAGTGGTCACTTTAAATCAACCAAGACTTCATATTGCATGTAGCTCCCACAATGATGTTTTCTTTGGAAGAGAAAGGGCTCCAGTTAACCATCCCCTAAAAAATCTCCAAAGCCCTCTGGTCATATGGAGACCATCAGTTAAAACAAATATCAAACCATGCAGACATGCAGAACTGTCCCTACCTCTTGGCAGTGGGGAAGTAACGTGAGCAGGAGGAGCCATCCCAGGCACAGTAAGGGTCCCTTGCAAGGCAACACTCAGCACAAGCTTTTCCATACACATCACAGCGGTGCAAAGGAAGCTGTGAAACTCCAGTGGCTGAGCCAATGTAGAGCTGTTGCTGTTGTAAAAATTAAAAAAAAAAAAAAAACCCAGTTCAAAAAATGTCACAAATTACAATTTTCGTTTTTTAGGAAAGCATAAAAATGTTATTATAATACTCTGTTAGGATCATTTCAAATACAATAAAGGATCATGATCCTGATGTATGCGAAAGGAATGAGAACAGAATTGTCCCCAGGGTAAAAAAAAAAAATCAAATAGGAAAAACTTCATTTTTTCATGAAGCCCTTGTTGGGTTCCCTAAACAGAAAGAAAATTAAAGTACTCTTCAATTTTTTCCTTTTGTATTCAGATCCTCACACTGGGAAAACACCCAAAGTCAGTGACAGAACATAACAGAGAACATGCATTTGAATTTGAACAAAAAGAAAACCAACACCAAAAAGACAATACATTTCCTAGCATTACTTCAGTTTATGCATGTGAGGGGGGAACCCGAAGTAAATTATTTCAGACTGATGCTATGATATTTCAGTTTGGAAGTGGTGCTATGCATGCACTTCTTTGCATGCCTGGTAATTCCAGTGTTTTGTATTCTTTTCTATAAGTCATGACTTAACTGGAACATATCTTTAATGAGGGGAGAGGTTTTGTTTTGTTTGGTTTTGGATAAAAACCAGTGTTGAGTAGAAGATGCAGTTCAAATGCAGAAGTAAATAAAAAAAACATGCATGTAAAATGAAATACAGCCTTGCATGGCATCACAATAGAATATCTTGTCTCTCTCAATTTCCTCTCTGATATCAAATTCATGTGGTCCACTAGGGAAGCTGGCCCCAGAGGGATATGAGTAAACTGAACTTCTGATCCCATGTGAAAGTCCAGCGAGATATTTCAGATTAGGAAATTTCACAAAGAAAGCAAGTATTAGTGGGATGCAAAACTAGGGGAACACTAAATAAATAGATACCCAAAGATTCAAGGGTATAATCCTTCTGCTTTGGAAACACTGACATTTTGCTATCAGACCTTGACACTCAGCACCCACAGCAGACCAATGAATAGCTGTCTTCAAGGTCCTACTCCAAGCAGTCCCATGAAGAAAATACATTTTTTTTTCACTTTTCTTTCTTTGAAAACATAAAAGTGGTGTGAAAAAATAGGATTTCAAGAAATGTTATCAAAATTCTTCATCTCCTGCATTGCAATGTCCCAGAGGCACCATTTTCAGGGAATGCAGGGATGGAAGATGGCAGTGGTCACCTACCAACTAGACATAATGAGGACCAGATAACAGGAGATAACAACACCAAAAACATTCATAAGAGGTGTTGTGTTAACTTCTTTCAGAGACAGCAGCTTGGCAGTTTATACAGCCATATTAATTGTAACAGAAACATCCCGTGCATTTATATAAACACCGGTATTTTCTCAAGGAACATATGACAAGGAAAGCCCCCAAAGGAAAATTCACTGGCAGATTGAAAACTAAACCCTTTCTAAGCAGCTGCTTCCATCTATTATAGTTTCATAGCCGGGTTGTAAACCCACATTCTCCAGGCAAAAATCTCTGATCACACAGGGCTTTGCACAAAGCCTGAACTGTACAAACCCGTCCCAGTCAGTGTTGTAGCCTTGAGAAGAGGGGACACACAACAGACTTGATGAGCTGCTTCTCTCTAACTGAGAGGACTTAATCAAATACCCACCTTAGGGCTACATCCTGCAGTAAAAAGAGCAGCAATTCAAATCTTAGGTGACCTAAGTGCTTCTCAAGGGAAGCCTCTTCTCTTTACTGATTATGGAGCCAGCACAGGTCAAATTAGAGCTTCAGTTAAGTATCTTAAATGTCCAGATGGTATTGATCTGAGTCCTGTGTAATTGGGGCATTAATATCTGTATAAGCATGTAGGAACGTGTGGTGCAACTAATATAAAAATCAACCCGGAGAATGCACATGGGAAAATAAAGAATGGTGTAATGGTTTCCTATGTACCTCTGTAACCAATTTTATTTTGCAAAAATCCCCTCCCTGATTTCTAATAAATGTCTTTAGAATTGAAGAATGACCAGGAACCCAAGAAAAAAAAAAATGAGGCCAAAACAGGGTTACTTAAAAACTATATTCCTTGTAGATAAGTTCATAGTTCAGCCAGTGAGCTGCAGCATATGTTTCAGGTGCTGCACAGCCTTAAGGCTGCTGCCTCGTTTGCTGCTCTTCTGATCATGGTTTTAGACTCCAGCTGGTGATCATTATTCTGGACACTAACAATATAAAAAAATCCAGGCAGTATGAAATTCAGAAAATAGAAATAGAATTATTTGCATCAATGGTCTGACCTTACTTTGCCATACCACAGTCAAACTGCTTTTTCAGCCACCTTTTCCAAGACATTGTTAATTTAATGAATGAGATTATCAGATCAAACCAGACAGTCAAAAAAGAAAAAAAGTTGTCCTCTAAAAATTCTCACACAAGTATCAGAACTCAAGAAAAACTGAGGAGACTAATATTTTAAGCAATCCAGTGGTTTCTGTTGGCCCCACAGTGCTGCCCAAAAAAGCAGCCTTTCCCCAGACAAAGTCAGAAAAAGGGATAACAGAATGTGGAAAATATAATGCATAAGAGGAAGAACTTCAGCAGAATCTTTAAAGGAACTTTAGGGAGCATGAGATTCAAGTACCATTTGATTAATTTAATGTCTTGAGAAGTAATGCAGAACAGTTCAGGACACTGTTTAAGTGATATATTCATTTTGAGCTGGTCCTTTCTATAGGCTCACTGTCATATGGACAGAAATGTTGCTGTCTGAATAAAATTCAGTACTTGGTGAAATAAACTATAAAAGTAGATATTTCTGAAGGTGTCTGCCTTGCTTTTGCTTGAAAATCTTATACAAGAGAAACAAAGCTCTTTGTAGCGATTAACCAGACAAGGACTTTTTCAGCCAAGGATCTTCTTGTCCTTTTCCCATGCCACCAGAAACCCAACAGCTTCTGAAGGAGCATCACAAAGCTGACCCTGAGAAAAAGGCGAGAGGTTGTTCTGCAAAAAGTCACCTTTGACTGAAGCCCAGGCTGGACGTTTTGGCCTGCTTCCATGTTTGTAAGGGAAAAATTATGGAGGTTCACCTGGCAGGCTCTAAGCCAAGAGGTACCATGTGTCCCAGGGAGCTGTGAGCTGAGGCAGCTGCAGGGTGTTGCAGTGGCTCAAGGATGCTCTGAAGGTTTTTGTCTATTGCTAACAAAGCATAAACTGTTTAAGTGATAAGGTTACACAAGCCTAGGGCTCTGAACACAATCAGGGGGAATGTGTAGCTTCAGTGAGAAAATATAGACACAATTTCTGTGAGTTAAAGACAGCAGAGTGGAAAAAGAATGTATTAAGGCTTAGTCTTGCACATAAAAGCTAAATTTACTCATAAGCCACTCTTGCTCAAGGGCTAAATGCAGACTCAGAGAGAGACAGGAGCTTTAGAGCTTAATATAATTTAAAACCTAAGCTAAGTTCTGGTCCTGAAGAATTTGTAGATCTTGGTCTTTAGGAAGAGTAATTTGTAACGTAACATATTGGCATGATGGCAAAAGAGGTAGCTTTGAACAACCAGAGTAGTAAAACATTCAGAAATAAGGAGAAACTCCCTGTACCATGTTTTTATAATTGGATGAAAGATTTGTTAGTGAAGAAACAAAATGAAGTGATTATTTTTAAGGCATTCAATAGAACATGCTGGTTTTACTATTTACATTTCATGCTCTGGCTTTCCACAATGCATAGAATTATCGTGCTGTTTACATGAAAACCACCCTGCTTATCAGAACACAATGAGTAAAGTGTTTGAGTTATAGAACTACAGTATTTTTAAATCATAAATGTAAAATGGAAACATGTTGCCATATACTTATTTCATGCATACTGCCAAAAGCTTGTCATAGTGTATCATGATTCTGTCATTTTTAGCCTGAGGCTGGTTGATTTTTCATGAGTTTTACTCTGCCTGAATAACTTGTGGTTTATGCTCTTTTTTAGCTTCAGACAATTTTAGCAGTGTAAATTTGTTTTCAGAAAACTCAGGGAAAATTGTAATCTCTACTGAATAACTAAAGATGCTTCGGAGGAAAAGCTGTATGAAAATGCACGGTCCATTTTCAAATATAACTGGCTGCTTTAATGGAATGTACTTATAAAAATAATCCAAATCAGAGCATTTTGGTATGATGTGGACATATATACAACTTGACAGGTCTGTTTTTAAATATCCCAGTATTCAATAGTATCTTTCTCTTTGTCCTGCCATTTTTGCTGATTGAGGTGGTAAACTGTTAGAACAGTGTCCCCCCCAAACATTTTCTGTCAAATACATGAATGCTTTTAGACAACTTTCCTAAAGACAGTGAATTCAGAGTTAAATATACAGCATTTCAAATATAATATTCGCCTCTGTCCATTACAGAATGAATTTGACTTCTGTTTAATAATGTATAGAGTGAGGTAGAATTAACTAAATTTCACTTATAACGTGCACAATTTTTAGTGCACCTAGTCCTGAAAGTAATACCAAATCTCCTCTTTCCTGACAGTGACATGAACAAAAAGAAGTTCCCTATATTTACCAAATTAGCTTCCAAAAGAGCACATAAATGAAAAAGAAAAAAAAAAAAAAGTTAAATTTGACACTACATTTTATGTCTCAGACTCCTGAGACAGGAAATGACAGTGGCTGGGATCCATCCACCTAATTCCAGGCAAAACTGGAAGATAGGCCCCTAATACTCACTTCATTCCTGGACTGCAAACCAATGTTCTTTGCACACCCACATAATTTATCAACTGCTTCACAAATTTGCTTAGAAATGCAGGAAACACCTTTACTGTAAGGCAGACAAAACTTTACCTCTATCCATCAAGAAGTTCCGTTCATTTTAGTTATGGTCTCGTTTTATAGTACATGTTTTCTCTATAAGCAGCTTGCTATTAGTGTACTCAACAGAAAGTAGGAAATATAAATTTTAGAGTGTGAAACCCTTCTCTTAACCACATCACTGAACCAGAAGGCCTTGGAAATTAAGACTGCATCAGATCTGTTGATCTTTTGTTAAAGCTGAATGACACAGTGGAATGGACGTAGCACAGAAAGACAGGAGGATGTCTCATTCCCATCCTTTGCTTCCACCATCTGCATTTTGTACCAGATTATTCCACAGTGACTACTAGTCCCATTAAAGAAAGGCATCAAGTTTGGCCACTCCTTTTGAGTCTCTCTGTCATGGGAGCATTCTATAATGTGGACTTTTAATTTTATTTTTTTTCTAGAGATCCACCAGACAGCTGGTTAGTTTGCATTTAGTTTCCACCTTACCAGTCAGTAACACAAACTAGACTTTTCCTTTCCCCACTGCATGTCACATTTTCCTGAGAAACTACTGCTGTTTATGTAAAGAGATGGGATGCTGCTGCTGCAATTAATATGTCTCTGCTGACTGCCAAGTTACTGTCTCTAGACGACAGAGACCAATAAATATTTGAAAGGTATTTAACATTTGTGCACATATTACCTGCTTTGTGGAAATCTTCATTGCTGAAATAACCGTGGGCTCCTAGGGAAAAACGGAGTTAAAATTTAAAATGAGCTATAAACATAAAAATTCTGTTACAACACTATTTGCATAAGGTAAACCCCCTGAAATTAAACTAGAAACTCCCTAGTAATAGTCCTTGTTGTCATTTGCAGTGGAATAATTTCTAGCTGTAAAGGAATTAGAATGCATGTACATATCTGGGTGCATCTTTGATTGCTATGTTGATTGTAGGTATTTTATTTTCCATTATGAAGAGAATTTAATTGTGATCACTTTGTCACCAGTTCCACATCTTGAATTTTGTATCAACGCTTAATACTAAAATTGCATTTCAAGAACTTCCCAAGTAATATGAAAATAATAATGGCTGTATGAAAATTCATAGATACTATCTATTAAAGGTAATAACACTGAAAGAAGCAACTCATTTTAAGTATATTGAGGTGAAAAGCCCATTCCTGTGAAATTTTATTCATAAGAACAAGTTTTAATCCCAAGTATAATCTTTTTAACTGCTCCACACTATTCACTTATAAAGAAGTTACATGCATTTTCAGAACATGCAACCAAAATGAGCAAGAGGTTCTTAGCATTCTGGAATATCCATCATTTAATCAACTGTTACAATTTCTAGGTCCAGGTTCTTGGATGGATTTTAATTTTAAAAGTGGCATAATTAGACAGTGTGCGACTCAATTTTGCATGAACTTTATTCCATCTAGAAATTTGCTATTGATCATACTTTTGATCATCATACTTTTGGTTGTGTACATTAATAAAGTGTTTATTAAGCTTTTACACTTGTATAGTTTTCAACTTGCTTATCCTAAGAGAATTTGATATGGGTCAGTGGATGGTAAGCATGGACTCACCCTTACAGAGGGGTTAATAGAGCTGGTATTAGAAATCATCAATTAAATGTAACATTTGAATGAAAATTGAACTCATTAGTTTGTTTGCTCAGCTGTTCAGAGAAATATTGCACAAATGGGGTTTAAAGAGGCATTTTTTATCAATGTAACAGATATGAAAGACTTTCAGCTCTGTGGAATTTTAAATGAAAAGCATTGTACTCAGCACATTGCAGCTTAACATCAAAATGCATTGCTCATGATGCACATATACTCTTTACAACTAAAGTAAACTTACATTTGGATGAGGGACTTGTAAAATCTGTTGGAAATTCCCTATTGAAAGATTCATATCTTATACACACAAATTCTGCTAATTCCACTGAAATACATTAATGCCCTCTTTAAGGCTTAAATACATGTGTAAAGAGATAATTGAGCTTTCAAGTAAATCAGAACATCCAAATACCTTCATGCAATGAAAAAATACACATGTAAAGTAAAATTTAAAATTTGAATTTGCCATTAACTATTCTATTTCTGCAAAACCTTTCTGAAGTAAAATGAATTCCATTTATTTTCCTTCTTTCACTTCTATATTTTTCTGATCTCCTTTAGCTTGGCACTTCTACCTGTTTCATGGAAAAGATTCATATATTACAAACAATTTCCAAATTACCCTGTGTTCATGTAATGTATTTTGCATGCATAACAAGGAAAAATAAATTGTCTAAATTCCTTCTTATAGTTTCTATGTTAAGGAAGAAAGAAAAGAACACCCTACATTTCTGTCCTCAAAAAACCCCATGGATTGCAAGAACAGGGACACATATTTTTCAGAGGTATCTTGCACTCAGAACAGAGGTTTCTGAGCAAGACTGGTACCAGTAACATCAGGAATGCCCTCAAGAAGCTCTGTTCAGCTAGATGGCTGACAGAGACAAGATTGTCTCTGCTCAGAAAAAGAAGGTGAAGGGATGGCAACAGAGTTTGATGAGGATGTGGTGGCTGGGCCAGGACATGGTCCCTGTCAGCACAAGAAGCTCCTGGAGCGTGCCAGCAGCATCTTCACACTGTCACACCAACCCCGTGCTCCCAGCCAGGGATAACCCCCAGCTGCCTGGAGATGGGAAGGGGTGCCATAAAACGGCACTGACAGAATAACTCGGGGAATGTAAATGATTCCTTGTTGTGTACAAAACACGAGACATCCCTGGGTTCTGTCCGGGAAGTGTTTGAAAGGTTTGCTCAGCCCTGCCTTGCAGGGCTGCCTATGGGATGCTGTATTTTTTAGGTGGCTCAAACGGGAAAAATGGAGGAGATTGATTTCACCAAAAAGTATTAGAGTTAGGGGGTGTTTATGGTGCCTTGTGTCAGACCAAGAAAATGAGACCCCAAAGTGACCTTTGAAAATATAAACACTTTGTTCCTCAGATTATTAAGCATATGAAATCTGCGCAGATCACTGTTTTACCAAAAGAATCTTCCTTGTTACAATATGCTGATAGTCTGAATAGTTTTGAGAATTGATGCATTTATAAATTTGTATATTGCATATCACTTTGGGAGAAAACAGACAGGCACTGTCCCCAGATCCACACAGGTAGATATTTAACTCCAGCATGCAACAGCTCTAAGATTCAGAAATACTAATTTACTTTTGAAACCACTGAACAAGAGCCCAGAATGCCATTTCTTTTATCATTAACCTCCAGCTCACACTGAAAGTTTCAAGGTTTATTTTGACTGGTGTCAGGGTCTCTAAATGACAAGCTAATTAGAGGGGTATGCCAGGCTATTCCTTGGCTAGACTGCAAGAAGTTGAGTTTGCAGCTGTCCACAGAGAAATCTACAACCTGACACTTGAAATTTAGCTGCACTTACCCTAAAGACTGTCATTTCTTCCAGCAAGACTTCCTCTAATTCGTGCCAAGTCTCCTTAGGAATTGAAACCACTTTAAGAACTGTTCCAATATCTTGAAAAGGGAAAAAAAAAAGTATTTTCAGGTGCTTAAGATGAATACTTCTGCTTTGTAGCAGCCAGAATTTCTTGTAGCATATAATTATTTCACATATAAAGACTATGAAGCTACATTTCTCTCAGCGCTCATTCAAAAGAACTGCTATTTAAAATAACCTCAGAAAACAACGAATTTCAGTAGAACATTTAAGTATTTGAATTATCAAAATGCAATCAAGAAAATACATACTATTATAGTTATTAAGGAATAGACAGGACTGAAATACTTTAGGTGACAGTATAAAATGACAGATTCATGACTGGGGAAGGAAATGCTCTAAATTTACCCAGGTGTATTTTATAGTCCATTTTGAATATGATGTTTTTCTTTCTTAAAATGCATGTGAAGATGCTGCAGTATGGCTATAAAACCATCTGGACAAACATTCTTAGACAGATGAAGCTGTTGGGTCTCTTAAGTACCTGCGATCTTCCCTGTGTCAAACAAAGTACCTAAGATGTATAAGCCCCTTAAGGCATCTCTATTTCTCTGTGTGTAAGATGCTGGTTCTTCACTGAGGGGTGAAAAGCATAGAATTTGTGCCTTTGGTTTAGAAATAGGTGTTGTCCAGCATTTTGGTAATATATCAAATTGCATTTTTTGAGTTTTGCAACAAGCTTTAAAATGAACAAGGCCAGCACTGGAAATTCCAGAGCCACAGCCTTTGGCTTTGTGAACATGGTTGAGACTGAAGACCATCTCTGTTATTCAGCTTCTGCATCTGTAATTTATTTCTTTGTTTCTACGAGCACAATTTCCAGGAAACAACAAAAACACAAAGAACCATTTCTGGGCTGGCACACATCACTGCAGACTCTCTGAAATGGAAACAATCTGTATGCGACTTTTCTTTTTAACCAGCCAAGTGTAGTGCCATGTAAATGTATCACAGGTAGAATAACTATGTCCCCAAGGACTCTTCATGTTGCACATCCTACAGCTTTAATGGTTTAGGAAAACACAAGGCATTTTAAGTGGATAAAATTCTCAAATAACTGTAAAGGTTGACATTCTTAAAACAAGAATTTAACCATCAATTACACAAAAGCATATATATACATATATATATATATATATATATATATATATATATATATATAAATTTTATAAATATATACATAGTTTGTGGGTGTTAGCTGAAATTTCTGAATAAAAATATGACAACTCCTATATCGAAAATGCACATAAAACTGAGACAAAGAAATCACATGCGTTAGAAATATTTTTATAGGGCAACTGACTTAAAAGGTATTGAATCAAAAAGAAAATACTGGTACTTAACTTCTTTACATGGTTTTGTATTTAAGTATTCTAGAAAACTTGGAATATCCTGTAGAACTGAGATTTTTCATTTTTTCCATCTGTTTCCCTTTAAGCAGATGTTGATTTCTAGATACATATTTTTTGAATTTTAGAAAGATGCAATTTCTTTTCCCTTGGAATATGTACATCACTGTTTTCTTTCATTAGCCACAAATTAATATATTTTTTTAAAAACACAAAGCGGTAGTTATTTCTTAAAGCAACAACAAAGCAAAGCACATCTTTCTTTTTATTCAGGCATCTACATGTTTAAATTAAGCTACTAAAATATACTAGATAAGTGAGTTTGGATTGGTTTTCATTATGATCACTGCAACTGATTGACTATATTTAGAACAAGAAATATTGAGAATGTTTCAGAACAAATGCAATATAAACTTTAAATTAATAAGAAAAAATCCGCATTTCTATTACAGAGTAATTCAGAATAACAGAAAATCTAACAGTAGCTATATTTGTAATTTAATTGATGAGCTAATTTCCTTAATTATCCTGATAATATGATGACTGTGGTTTTGAGGAAAATACATTTTATGGGTGAAGAACAGGGAACTCTGACATAATAAATATAGCAAAGTGTCACAACTCTATTCTGTGCTGGCCTAGGACTGCCCTCAGTCACAAACCATTAAATGCCATATCCTAGAAATCAAGGGAGATTTTTCATAAAACAGACTGAGTGGGCATTGAGCAGACACAAGTTTCCCATAATGTTGTTTCAACAAAAGGTCAGACTTTTAAGTGGCTCCTCCAACAATTACAGTTGCCTGATCTCAAGAAAGCCTCTGAGGTCAAAGATACACTGAGTTAATCACTGTGGAGACTCTGGTCAGGCCACAGGTACCAAAGTGGAGCTTTATCTGGCTCCTACATCAAGTTTTACAGAGTAGTATTTCAAACAATTTCACACAAACAGAATCAGGCGTCTCCTTTAGGATCAATAGGCTCTGCTTAGTAAGATAAGATTACTGTTATTAATTTGCTTTACTGACAGAGGTACTTTAACTGTGCCAAAGGATGCCAAACATCAGACCATCAGGATATGCATGAAATCCTGTTTTTCTGATTACTTTCAAGCACACTGATAGTATTTTATTTTCATTGTGAAACACACTGGTACAATCAGAGTGGGAAAGAAACTGCTCAGCTCAAGATTTCCCCCACAGGAACGGAAAATGTGACCACACTGGATGGCTATTAATTATGTTGTGTTCAATTATCATCAGTTATTCAATGAAAAGGAAAAAAAAAAGTATTTCTTCAACATAGTGCAGTTCAGCAGCACATGGGAATAATGTAGATTGCTCTAACAGCAATGGGAAAATACAGAGAAATATTATCTAATCTGATGGGACAGACCTGCACAGAAAAACCCAGTCATACCCCCGGGAGCATAATTCTGGCTTTGTCGTAGTTTCAGATCACTAAGTGGGAAAATGGACTGCGACTAGAGTCCCTAATCTGCTTCCCAGTTAGTTCTTTGCTTGGGAAGAAGTAAAACATGCTGATTGTGTATCTGTGATTCCTCTGACTCTGAGCAGCTGGCTCAGGCAGGCAGGGCTCAGTGCTGCCTCTTTGCCTTTCTCCCCACGTGGAAGAAACCTTTTCTTGATTCTGAAAACCACAACAAGGACAGTGAGCTCAGAGGAACATGAAGCAGCTTCTGTGCTCCAGCTCCAGGCATGGGTGTTGCAATGCCTGCTCTTGTCCCATGAGGCTGTGACCTCCTGCTGGAAAAAAAATGGTTTCTATGGGCAAAAGTAGTATTTCAAAACATAAAGACACTCTGCACTTAGAAAGACAGGATTTTAGTGCTGAAATATCTTTTGGCAATTGCAACACTTTTCTTATAGTTTGTGGGCAGGGCTATCACCAGCATTGGGTGGAATCCTGAGCATTTACCACACATCTGAATATTAGTGGTTTAGGAAAACCCTAAACTCAAAGGTAAAAATTATCATTTAGGTTCTTTTAGAGGGAAATCTTGCCTGACTGATTTACCTAAGAACTTCTAAACATAATAGCTAAATAATCAGTGTATGCAATAATAACTACCTAGAAGCTGTAGCTCAGTTTCAAGCAAATCTTCCTGCACTGCCTGAAACAGACAGGAACATCTGTCTTACTTTTGATCTTACTCTAACAGCAGTCTTGAGGAAAGTACAGTGAATCTCTGGAAAGACTTTTTGCTTTCCCTTGCAGAAACCAATGCATCTTTCTTAGCCCACAGGCCAAGATTTGGAGAGTTAAATGCCACCTCTTTTTCTCAAGAAATATACTTAAATAAGTTCCTTATGTTTGTTCAGCATCATACCATATATGTGACTAATTTGTTTTTTGTGGGCCAAATCAGGTCATAGAGGACTTGTTGAAAGGCACCAAACACTGTGAATTGTGGATGACATTCAAGTCTCTAATGTGTGATGGAAAATATATATGTAGTGTAAAATCGTATGAAAATACTTGTCAATGTTTTATGCAAGAACATACTGTAGCACTGGTATCTAATAACTCAGTTTACAGCTTTCAAGTGTTTTAAACCTTCCTGCAGAGCTGTGTTTTCTGCAGTAAAATGTTCTAAATTGTTATTCTTGCACTGTGTTTGGTACACAAAACTTCACCAGCTCTCAGTTTACTCATAATACATTTCAGGCATCAACATGAAAGAGATCTTATATTTAAGATCTTACAATTGCTTTGGAAATTTGAACCCAGGTTTAGAGTACCAGAACTGTATTAAAGTATGTAAAAAGTTGGACTGTTATAAGACGGACACAGAGGTATTTTTTTGGTCCAACATTGAAAAGAAGCAGTGGGGTTTGATTTGGTTTGGCTTCACAATGCCAATGTCTAATTACTAGTAATTTTGTTCATTAGAAGTTTAAAATACTTTTATTCAACATAACTGAAGCATCAGCCAACTAATGTAAAACTTTCACAGATGAAGAAACAGATCCACGAGATCCAATTGTTACTCAGCAGAGTTTTGAAACCACTGAATTTAAGAAAATGCCTATCAGCTAATTTCTTGACACTCTTTCTCAATATTACCTTTCTCAAAAAAATGTCTTTTCTGAGTGCATATTTACACTTCTCTAAGATGCCCAAGCTGTATGATTCTGCAAATGCTATGGAAAGGATATCATCTTTCTATTTGAATACCAGCTCTTCTGAAAACACTCCATTTGTGCCAGATATCTTCATCTTAAGTAAAATGAAGCAGCCTCTTGGCTGAAGGGCTGAGCATCTTAAGGCAATACTTGAAATACTTGAAAGGCACAAAAGACTTTTACCATACCTGGATATTTGCCTCATTCACGTTAATACTTTTTATGCTGCACTTCAAAATGGGTACCTCAACCCCTTCATTTTAATACTAAATTATAATTAATAAGGCAAGACATTTCTAATAAAAATCCCTAATAGCAGTAGTTGGAAAGAGGGTGGTTTGATCTTAATCCAGATGGCAAAGCTCCTAAAGAATTAAGCTGTGCAGGCTATGGCCTGAACCTGTAACACTGGATGTTTGCAACAAAGACCTCCCCACATGCACAGTTTTGGGTCCTGCCCCAAATTTTCACATGTTTACACAATTCAGTCAATGTTTTGTCTTTCAGAGCATGAATTTTTATCTGCCTTAGGTTTCCATCAATCCTGGAGGAGCATTGCAGTGTAGATTCAAGACCTCTCACCTGTGCCAATGAACATCACGTCATACTGGCCATCTTCTGCATCCACCCGATCCACCACGATCTGTGTGAACTGGTAATCCACGTCTGTTTTGATCATGATGGGACGGTTGTTGATGGGGAATACTGGGTTGTACATGGCAGGATGGCTTCTGGCAAATGTGATAACTTCATCAGGAAGGTCCTTGGTGGAATCAAAACCTCCAAATGTCTTGCTGGGACACTAGGGGAAAAAAAGGAAATGTTTTACATTTTATTATTTATCATCCCATCTACAAGTGTTTTGTGACAGGCAGCAAAAGTTAATTCTGTCACTCATAGTCTCAATTTTTTAATTTATTTGCTATTTAAACCAATATGGTTAATAGAATGCAAATGATCCTCATAGATCACTTTACTTATTCTTTTTCAGTGCAAAAGGCTTTTAAGTCCAGTTGTGATTAGTATTAGTCTTTATTTGTCAGAAGGAAAAAATCCTGAAATATCTAAATCATTTAATACAAGGCAAGCAATTCAATTTGGTTACGTATACAACACAAAATTAATTAATTATGCCATCGTCCTTGTTTCAAAGTAGTTGACTGGAAGTCCAAATTGCTAGGTGGGGAACCAAATGCTTAAATCCTGGGACAATGCCCTTTTCTACTGACTTTTCAAACCTCTGCTTGTCTCAACAACTCTGTGTCCTCCATGTAGTCCTGATAATGTGGATCCTGTTACGCTAAGTCAAATCTAGTGAGTCATGTCTTAAAAGACACAAATCTTTTTTTTTCTCCCCTCTGACTCGAAAGAAAACCTTCTGTGAGTGTTACTCATCATGCTGTCCACATGAACTCTTAGGTGAGACGATCTCATTAAGGAACTGCAGTAACTCCTCACTGTCCTGCACAGCTGGTGTGTCCCATTGGGGTGAATCTGGTCCCACGATGTAAGACAAGAAAAAATTTCCCCTGTATATACCCAGGGGTGGGCCAGACAGTTTTGCCTCTCATCTGTGAGAACCACAGGGCTCTTCTTTTCACATTTAGCTTATATTCTGCCACTCCAAGCAGAAACCAGAGGCGGGTAAGGAAAGGAGAGGTAAGACCACGGTCTTGGTAGACACAAAAGTCTTCCTCTGCTTTCACCTATTACATATCCCCATCAGGACACTCTCTCTGTGCCTGATCACCACCATCTGCCCTCATCTCTACTGTAGAACTGGTAAGTATTTCATGAACAGTTACCTGTAACATTGTCATAAGCATTAGCAGTATATTAGCACTGTTCAATGGGTGCAGGAAACGAGCCACAATGACCAAAGGCCAAAGATACTTGTCAAAGATCTTGGTGACCCCAACTGCAGATCTGTTCAGATAACTCTTGAAGACATATAAAACACTGAATCGCAGCTGAAATTAATTATTTTCCAGTATTTGACCTTCAAATATAAACAACTGGTGGTAAAATGCCCAAGATAATTTGCCCTTTATATCCAGGTATAAAATACCTTCCAATTAAATTAAAAACCTAGTGGACAAGATCTTATTAAGCAAGAATCCAGACCTTGCAGGATGCTCAACAGAAAAAAATCAATTGTCTTTGCTATCACCTTGATCCAAATTATTAATAATTCAACAGAAATGAAATTTAAAAATCAATGTCTAAAAAGAGTAGTTGCTGTACTCAGCAAAGGGACACTTCCAGCATGGACATATAAAGTGTAAATTGTCCCTTGTGGGCATATTTGTTAGTAAGCAAATTCCATATTTGTTAGTAAGCAAATTCAGTTTGTACAGAAGGTAAGAGAGGAGAGAAGAAGAATATTTGATTAAGGCATGTGGAGCAGACAAAGCAGAAATCAAATTAGCTATCTATTTTCGTTTTTCTAGATTTTTTAACCTTTTTCTTATTATTATATGTTGCTGCTCTTTTGTACAAAAATATTATGAAGAGAAAATCAGACGGACTTTTCATGATTATTGGCCAAACCATTCTCTGTCTCAAAAATAGTGTTTCAAATGCTACACTTAAAATTTAAGTTTGCTTTGCATCTCGATTAATATTCCAGCTACAGTTCAATGCGAATTACTTGGATTAATTAGATAACAATTAATTAGATAATAGCTGTAAAGTACTCTATGCATAAAATTCACTACACAAGAACTAAGTATTGTTAATTGCAGCTGGGCAAACACTGAAAAAAAAATACTAAATGAACTTTCATTTCAATTGCAGGCAAATGAATTTCAGCTGTGTTTCAACTGCTTGAATATTTACTTTCTGGCTCATTTTCTAAGAAAGGATTTTACTTGCAGCAATACGAAACAATCTCCCCAGGGAAATGGTCACAGCACCAAGAGTGCCAGAGCTCAGGAAGCATTTGGACAATGCTCCCAGGCACAGGGTGTAACTCCTGGGGTTGCTCTGTTCAGAGCCAGGAGTTGGATTCAGTGACCCTTGTGGTTCCCTTCCAGCTCAGGATATTCTATCATTCTATGGACCAAGATATACTTTGCACAGAAAATTCATAAAACTAGAATTAGAGTCATAATTCTCTGTGTTTGAATAAGACTCTCAATTCTGAGACCCCTATTACTCCTTGGATCCCCTGCTTTTCTGAGAATAAAAAAATTACTGTAACCCTGTGTCTTTACATGTGAAGTTTCAAGTGCATTACCAGGACTAGGCCTAGTAAGGAATCCAACAGAACAAATCATTATCTACATTTTGGTAGGAAGAAAAAGGTCTTTGGTCATAACTCTTGGTACCATGAAGCAGAGAAAACCTGAGCTCTGTAGCTGAATTCACAGAAAGTCAGATTGGAATTCAGCATGAGCTACCTGAGTTAAGATGAGGTATACAAAGAAGTCCTACCTCCTCTCTCAGAGAAAAGAAAAGAAAAGAAAAGAAAAGAAAAGAAAAGAAAAGAAAAGAAAAGAAAAGAAAAGAAAAGAAAAGAAAAGAAAAGAAAAGAAAAGAAAAGAAAAGAAAAGAAAAAAGAAAAAAAAAAAGGAAAGAAAAGAAAAAAGAAAAGAAAAGAAAAGAAAAGAAAAGAAAAGAAAAGAAAAGAAAAGAAAAGAAAAGAAAAGAAAAGAAAAGAAAAGAAAAGAAAAGAAAAGAAAAGAAAAGAAAAGAAAAGAAAAGAAACTCAAGTCCTGTAGATCCTACAGGAAAAATTCTGGCAATTTCTTTGTTGCATGTGAAGCTGATGCAGAATTGTTTACCAAGCTTTCTGATTTTTCAAAAACCATTTATTTTCCTTTTCTTTTACTCATACTGGGCAAATCACCAGATGCTCAAGAAGTTTACTGGCACCTCACCTATTAAATTCCTGAGATAATTCAGCACTGTTTAACTGCAGTGCAATCTGGAAATCAATTACTCTAACACCAGTTTTTTTCCTCCCATCCCTTTCTTCATTTCTTGGAAAAGGAGTCCAAAGGTCTGACATCTGAGGAACTTCAAAAATATTTTTCTTCTTTATTTTCAACAGATCTTCAAATCATTGAAAACACACACAACTTCATCACTTTATAAACAAAAAAGCTTCTTTCCAGCCAGAAATGCACCTCATTTTACAATTCAGTTTTATCCTATCAATACAACAGAATGATTTTAGCAACTGTGAGGGCTTGCCTCTTTTTTTAAAGTGGCAGAGCCCAGGATTATAGTCCTGGCATTGTGCTAGGACAAACTGCTGCCCTCTAACAACACTTACAGTGGCATGGCCTCCTGCACTACATCTGTGGGGCTAAGCAGACCTTAAAATTTGGGATTACATTTGATTTTAGGCAAGAAAACAGCTTATGGTGGAATCCGAACATTTTGCACTTTGCAAATCTTAATAAAAACAGTAAACTCCATTCTGATAGAGTAGCCAGAAACAAAGTATTTGTAACCAAACTACATTTCCTTACTTTGACAAAGGCTCTGGTGTCTTAGCTCAATTTGCCACTTAAGGGCTGGGTTCTGGCCCTTGTTTTTCTGCTTATTCTGGGGAAGTTGATATCCTTGTGTCATGTACAACTCAGACCAAGACCCTCAGAGAAGCTGAGGAGTAACTCCCAGGCAGAACTGAGGCCAGAACTGTCTCAGGACACAGAGCTGCCAGTCTCAAGAGCAAATATTTGAGTTGTGTATTTAGAATCTCAACAGAGCTGCATCTCATCTCTGCATAGGAATGAATGCAACAGAGTCTGTGTGCAGCAGTCAGTTCTTTATCTCAGTCTA
This sequence comes from Ammospiza nelsoni, assembly GCF_027579445.1. Lineage (NCBI taxonomy): Eukaryota > Metazoa > Chordata > Aves > Passeriformes > Passerellidae > Ammospiza > Ammospiza nelsoni. Next base: position 9,339,303 of record NC_080637.1, on the reverse strand, counting down.
TTTCTGTAATAGAAACATGCAACATTCTTCATTGTCCATAGTTCTACATAATATCTAGTATCTGGTTTTGTTCAGAAAGGTTAATTGAAACTGCAGTCAAAGAGGAGTACAAAGGAACAGAATAATGAACATTAAGTCTGTTAAACTGAAAAGGTGAGAACAGCTGTACAAGAAATACCAAAAATATCTACTCATTCACATTTTCTAGATTTGTAACACAATAGAACTTCAGAAAAAAACCCAACTCCCTGACATAGCAGAATTAACTGTAATAATTCGGAAAAAAAGCTTCACCATCAGATGAGAAATGAAACCTCTTTTATGCTGCAGAGCTTGTATTTTAAGTCTGGAAAAAATTGGAAATTCCTTTACTTGCAGTGAAGGAGTGAGGAGTGCTGAGGAATCCAGCTGTCAGGGAGCCACTGTTTTCTTTTACTTAGGAAGTAATTTTCATTAGCTGAGCATATATATCAGTTGAAAGATCAGATTTGAAAGGACAATTTCAAACATACCAGAGAAAAGTAGAAAATATGATGAACTAAAGAAGCAAAGTTATTCCTGTTTTCTTTTGTGCCTTATATTTAAGAAGACTTTGAGAAGAATGTTTTAGACATATATATTATTTACACATATGCATTTTTATGTATCCATGTGTACATATATATGTAATCTTCTGCAATGACAGTTCTCAACATAAATGTGCCAAGCTGATTTACACAAGCTGAGGAGCAAGCCCAATGAATACAATTAATGCTTGTTTCATAAATGTCCCATCTTCTTAGACTACTGGAAATTTCAGAGGCAGTTAAATATTTCTAGAATGTGATGATATCAGTTGAAATATGGATGCCTTATATGGATGGATATTTTAGTAATTTATAAACCTGAAACAGAGAATCTGGTAAAACCAGATATTTTAAAAAAATTCCAGTGGAAGTTAGAAACTATTGTAGTCACTCTATCATCTGTTGCAGAAATATCTGTTTTACTGTCCTAGATTTAATGTGGACTGAAAGTTCCTAATAGGCAAATCCTCTGTTTTCCATTCATTTTTATGAAGAATGGCTCAGTCAGCCAATATTTGGGGAAAAACCCTAATTCCAAGGAAAGGATAATGCAATATAATTTATGAAACACTTGACTTTCAATAAAATTCTCCAGCCATTACCAAAACTTCTTTTGAAGTTGTTAATACGAATGCCAAAATTAAAATCCAAGCAAAGTTGTTACTGCAGTTTCATATGTTACAAAAAGATCAGTACATTCTGGACCTGGAGGAACTGTTAGCTTTCCCTTCCGCCACTCTATCTATTTCGTTATTTGTGTCAGTTTCTTTCCTGGATCTCAGCTCAAGGACCATGTCATGTGTGAAATATTTTCCTCAGTTTCCCCAGTGAGTACTCACAGTTCCTGGCCGTGGGTAGGGCACTCGCCCTTGGTAGGGAACCCACTGGTAGTTGGGGCCGTCTCGGTGGGCATAGGGACCCAGGAACACCCTCCTGACATCAGTCATGCTGTACATGCACACTGCTGATCCCTTGAAGATATTGCTGAAAATGAGGGGAGAAGGAATCAAATCAGTTTCTTTAATCAAGCGCTAGAGCTGTGGGAATAGCAGCTTGATGCTTTCTAATTTATTGCATGTGATGATTATCAAACCTCTGACACGCTCTCAGAGCAATCCTCACTCACTCCTTTCAAAGTTCAGCAAAACTGATATGATCTCCCAGACATTTTCCTTAGCAGATGGCTGCTATTTCACTCTTTAAAACATCTTGTCCCCAGAAGGCCAAAGCCCAGATTTGAGTAAATTTCAGTGAGGCTTTCCCTAGAGAACAATTCAATTTTTTCCTACACTCTACATTTTTCTATTTTTTTAGCAGTCTCTTCCATCATTTGGGCAGCACAAGTAAAAACTTCAGTGTTGTTTCTTACCCTGACATTTTTTACAGAAGACAGTAAGGACTTGTAAATCTCCCTTTTCTATGCCTGGTATCACTAGAAACATTATTTTTATTTAGAAACTAAAACTTGTTTCCTTCACAGATAAATGTGGCAATACAACCAGTACAGCAAACCTTCCTCAGGCCAAAGCTACAAGTATATTTTGTTCTTGGTGAAAGCACAGTGTAACAAAAACATTCAAGTCACAGTTATATGTGATTCAATAACAGAACCTTTGAAAGATCATTAGACTTTCCAGATTTCAGCAATATTTTTTATTAAAATCTGCTTGTCTAGCCAATTTCTCACTCCACAGATTTCCTATTTTACACTGCCCCCAAACAAGTTTATTTATGCTTGCATTAATTTTCCAAATCTGTGTGTAAAGGGCTACAAATGCTGATCCCTGCTATAAAAAGCCAATTCAATGGCAAGAGCAGCCTGAGAAACTGATAGTCTTTGTGTTTGCTAGCTTCAGGGTGATGATGTACACTGCTCATAAGAAAGAAACCTAATTCACTACTTCTTACTGACACTGACTTCTCAGTTCAAAGGTTAAGAAAATTTTGTGGTTTTTAAAAACACTTTTAACAAAGAGACCTCTCTAAAACCAGCAGCCACCCAAGTTTCCATGCAAGAAAATGATATGCTCTGTACCTGGAAGTTGTAAACACTCCATAGACTATTGGATTTTTAGGGTCTTTTGAGTTCATTAGGAACACATCCTCTGTAATGGTAACAAGAAAAAGAAAAGAAAATCAGGTTAAATTCATGCAGGTAATACCTGAAGACAATTCTATTTCCCAGCCATTTCTGCCACTTACGTAGTTCATCAAAGTGTGTGTCAATGCCATTGGGTCCTGGCACAGAACAAATCAGACGTGCTTTGAGGAAAGTTGTCCATTTGTTCACAAGGCTCCTGTGTCCACCAAAGTCATTCTAATAAAAGAAGTGTTTTGCATTAATATTTAGCAACAGTCTTTCCTTCAAGTATCAACAGAGTAGAGATAAAATATAGAAAATAAGATGACATTTAGAGAAAACAAGAGAGAAGAATTCACCCTCTACATACAAAAGCAACATTATGTTGAAAAGACACAAAATGTGAATTATTTTTATTTTACATTGATTGTGTCATATTTCATACTAGTCCATAATTTAAAAACAGAAACCCTCAAATCTCTTTATATAACTTTGTACAATTTTGTACATAATCAACACTGGGAAAAAAGAAATTGGCAGAATATCTTGCTCCAAAGCTCCTGGTCTGCCATGTCCTGGAAAAGCTGAGGGTGTTTATTATGCTTAACTGGGTAGCAACAAAGTAGAAATGAAACTTGCAATGGAACAAAGTAGACAAAAATGCCAGAACAGTGGGATCAGCTGTACAGCCACAAAATGTAGAAACAAAGGATCCTGAGGACTTCATGCTTGTGGGGTAATTGGTTTAAAAGTAGGAACCTCTGAATTCAAGGAGGTAAACTGAAGTTGTGCTTATGGATTAACAGAAAATTTTACTGTAAAAACCACAGCTGCCAAAACTACAACATTTTTAATGTTGAAATTTTTTTGGAAGTCTGTCAGAAAACCATCTGGACGTTTATCGGTGTGGACAAATGATTCATCTTGCAGTCAGTAAGGGTCTTTGGAATGGCTGCCCATTTCTACAGCTAACCTTAAACAATCATTTTGCTGTCCCTTCCTTTGCCTCTGTTTTATGTGGGAATGGAAAGGTATTAACATTTAAAAAGCAAATTCTTCAAATGTTTTTGGCCTACTTGGAAGTATCACATTTCCTGTAAAAAGACCTTCTTTTGCAGACACTTTCTAAGCCTCAGAAGATATCTACGATTTTTAAACCAAACATCATAGTTTGTGAAGTTTCCCCCCAAAAAGAATTGAATGGTATTGATTTCTCTATGTCATCCCCACGCTATTTATGTCTTGGGATGATCCAAGAGTTAATTCCAATGTTAATACTGAACAGTTAACAGATGAGAAAACACAATTTCTAAAATTGCTTGCAAGTGCATTCAGCATTACACCAAGAATCCATCATCTGACCTTGCAGATCTGCCCTATCCTGGCGTGAGTGGCTTTTCCAGTGTGCTCTCCATCAATTGCATTTTCGCGGAAGAAGAAGTAGATCTTGTCATCTTCTGGATTGTCGCTCTCTGGTATCAGGTGAGCACTGACAAATCTGGGATCTGAGAAGACAATGCCATTGAGCACATTACTACTGCATGAACTGGGTAGTTTATCTTCCTAACATAAATAAATTGTCATTTTTCTTTCCAAGACCCAGTCATTGCATCCCATGGCAAGTATTTCTATATTAGGAACATCATCACCTGCTAATGTGTGACAGATATTTACATTCCTCTTATCTTTAATACAGAGAGGTGTTTGCTACAGGTATTTAATGAACAAATCTTAACTTTATTATTGGAGCAATTAAATGTTCATGAAATCTCTTTACAAATGTTTGTATAACATTACAGCATGGTTTCATAATTCCGTGTATTTATTACTGACATTTTTCTTCTTCTTTGGATGTCTGGACTTCAGTTAATCTTTCTCTATAAGTCAAAATTAAAATGAAAGAATTATGGAGACAAATGTAAAGTTGTCACCTTAGCAGTTAAAAAAAATTTACACCTAATAAATTGTTAGTGCATTACTGTTAAAAAAATTTAAGTTGAAAACCACATTTTGGTTGATACTACCTTCCCATGATACCCCAAATTCCCAAATTTTTGTCTTCTTTTTAAAAAATAAATATATTGTAGAATTTCTACTCAAGTTGTTGAAATACTTTGTCTTGCCATTTTTGTAAAGTTTTTTTTTTTTACATACATTAACTTTATTTCTTAACTATTAGAGTGAAAACTTTATTTGGTGCCAAAAAAGATACATCAATTAGCAAAAATACATATAATGTGGACATATTGATGGGTTACATAAAAATACTATAAAGGAGTTTTGGGAGAGAGAATTTTATAGAATTCACATCAATAAATTCATACCAGTGGTGCATCTGGCTCATCACTGTATTTTACAGAGATAATTCAGCTGGTATCTTTCACTATATTTGGAAAAAGAAGGCATATCCAACAGATTTACCAATCTGTTTCATAACCATTCTACATCCTGCTGGGATAATTAACTGTAGAAGAACTATATTTAACTACTCAGAGTCCTGTTCCTATGTGAAATTGTAAGCTATTTTAGTGTCTGTATTAACATCTTTATTGCCAGATAGTCATGGAAATAATGAACTTTGCTATGTTTTGCCAGTTTGCACTAGCTGGCCTGTGCTACCCATTGCCTTATTAAGGATGGCAGTGTTTTTAAGACACATCGACAAGTTATGCACACAGAAGTTTAGAAGTTTAGATGTTTATATTATATGAGTATATACAGCATAATTTTGTGTGTACGTGTGTGCATTATCACGTACTCTGTGTGTATATATGTATATATTCTCATTTTTTTGTGTGTGTAGGTGCATACATGTATATATTTATATGCAAGTACAGAAGGATGACCCTACTGGCTCAGATCAAAGTTTACTTAGATCAATACACAACCTCCAAGATTCTCCAGAAGTAATTATTTGAGACAAGAAAGAATATGATGATTACAAATAATATTCTCCAACAAGCAAGTCCTTTCCTTCAGCTGTTTTCAATGTAGCTGATTCCCTGAGACTTGCTGCTTCTGTGTCCTTAGTTAACTCTCAATAGACTTTCAATCCAGTTATCTGTCTAGTTTCTTCTTGAACCCATGAACATTTCCAGAATTCAGCACGTCCTTTTGGACATTGTTCCTCACCTAAATAATGTAATGAACTAAAATTTACTTCTGATTTTTGTTTTGAACATTGATTTTAATAACTTCATTTGGTTCCTCTCAATTCCTGTATTGGAAAAATGCTCAGTGATCAAGATGTGGATTAACTATGCTCTTTAACAAGGGCTGGAGCAATTCCCTTTGCTGAATTCTCAGTTTTTCTTTTTTCCTTTTTTTTCCTAATAATTTCTAGCAGTTAATATGGATTAGACAGCTCCTAAACAGTAATCTGAAATTGTCATGGAATTTACATGCCATAACCTCAGAACCTCACTCTTCATTGGTGGTGCTCTGTCCATAGCCCATTCTTTTATATGTGAAGATAGACATGCTCTCCTCATGGTTTTCCCCATGGTTTATCACTACATATTCATCAAAAATAATTTAATTTGTCATTTGATTGCTTAGCTACCCAGTTGCCTTAAGATCCTTTTGTGATCCTTCACAGTCTTCCTCTGTCTCACTCTGTGGAATAACTTAGGTTCATGTGAAAAAAAGCCAACTTCTCATTCAACCTCTTTTTCAGGTTATTTATGAATGTGTTGAACAACACAGGCCACACATCAGATCTTTGTGAAACTGTGTCTACCACCTATTGTCTCTTAAAACAAACATTTTTAGACATCTGAGGACATGAAAAATCTGAGATCTTAAGCTCTCCACCCCAAACCCCAGTAATGCAAGCTATTAAATGTCCTTCCTTTCTTTCTAGTGTGCATTTAATAGCCTTCAAGTTACACTGACACAAGATAAAAAATATCTTAACTACTTTTTATGTGATATACTAGGGCTTTGCATGCAACTTGAATTTCAAGAAACAAGGGTTAAAGCTTGAAAATTTCTTCACTGCAGTCTGGGGAAGGATTCATCAGAGAAAGAGGATACCCATTAGAAGACACTGTTCTTGGCTACTGGCTCTGGAGAACCTCTTTTCTGAATATGTTGTTTTTACATCCTTAAGGGCTTAAAGAAAAAGGGTAAAAAAAAATATTCAACCAAAACCTAAACACATTCCCAAATGGCTGAATGATTTGTTTCTAGCACAATGGGTTTTGTAAATCACAAGAGATCAAGTTCTAAAATAAATCACTATATTATCAGGTGTCAAAAATCTAACTTTACATTGGCCTATGAAGATTCTGTGGGGAGCCCCATTTTGAGGCAAAAATATTGCTGATATAGCACTGGTTATGTAAACTTGCCCTCGGTTAGCATATTATTATTCTTTTCTTTCCCTCTCATAATTTTGTAAGTGAACCAGAAATAGTAAGACAGTTTAGTATTAAAGCAGGACTGACACAACAATGATAGAAAAATAGCTGAATAAATTGAAAATATGTATTTTAAATGATTCTGTCAGAGTGCCAGCAGAGAAGAGGGTTGTGAGGCAGGCAGATAAAACTAATGCCACAGCTAGAGCATGTTGGAGTATGCTTTGCATACACTTCTTACAGTGCTCATCTGAGATGGATTCAGATTTTCAATGAGTGATTAATAATCCTAATTACATCCCTGCAAATGAAGTAGTCACACAACCTTGTATTAGAAACACATCCATTGTACATCATGGAACAGCTTTTCTTGAACAGCATTTCTTACTGAGCACACCTTGGATTGTTTTTCCATCTAGTTAAATCAATATGTTTTAGTCAATAAAAGAGTGGTTCTTCGTGTTAGAGGGCCCCTGCTCTTGTTACCTGGTGGTGCTTGAGTTTTTCCCCCTCCTCCATCTAACAGATTTATGTCTACGCAGTGAACCAAATAAATGAAGAAGGCCACATGTGCTTTGTTGCATATAGAAATAGATTAATTTCTGTTTAGAATGAATGTAGTGGTTACAGAAACAACATCATGATACCATGTGTGGGGAGAGGGAGAGAAAAGTGCTTGATAATTTCATGGGTTATAAAGCTAAGAACCAGTGATCTGTAGTGTGTTCTTTATTGTTCCACTAGCACAGGGGCTGTCTGACTTGCCTGAGGCTTGATGCACACTTGCATTCAACCCCAGGGCTTCAGACCATGCTCACTGCTGGCTGCTGAGGGTCTTGATGAATCAATCAGCCAGATGGCCAGCAGTCACGCAACACAGCCCTCTCCACGGACTGCACAGCACTTATTTACTGCTCCTCTTTGAGGGCTGGAAGGGAGATATCCACAGATGAGGGAATAAGGGACTTCTCCTTGGCTCTCCTAATTGCTCACCCATGCAGCAGAAGAAAGAATGTCATCCATGAATGTGTACGTTCAAGTATCGAGACTGCCCTGCCCTGCCCTGCAAATTTAAACAGGTTTGGTATCAAGGGGTCCCCATGGGAAGTTTAAAATAATTCACTCAGGGTTGACCTATTTCATACATACAACACAACACAGCCACGAAAGAAATGCTGGAATGAACTTCAAGCAAGTTTTACTGAATGGGAAATAGGACTTTGATCCAAACCCACCAGTAACAATTGTAAAAGTGTTACTGGTGTAAAAATAGCACTGCAGCTACTGGGGGTAGACGGAATGACTTCAAATTTCTGAGTATGAATTATGGAGTATTCTGTAACCCTAAAACTGCCTCCAATCCACATAGCCCTCAGAAATGCTGTAGCAACAGTTCAACACATTCTTGTTTGAAAGTAATCTCCCATTGGTTCGAAGTCCAGAAAGCTTGTTTTGGGAAAATGGATTTAAGAAATAATTTGACAGCAAATATTTTGCAATGATTCATTGCTTTTAAAAAACACAGGCAGACAATGTAGAAGACTGCTTTAAAAAACAGCATACATCAAACAAACATTTCTGAAACGTGTTTTAGCATGATCAAAGGAGAAACAAAGCCACAGCACAAACACGATCAAAATAAAAATTACAGCTAAAAACACTTCTCTGATCTTGCAGCCAAAGTGAACAAGCTAAAAATAAAAACTTAGATTTTTATTTAAAACAATCAGCCTTTAAGAAGCAAATTATTAAAGTCCACACCTTTTTCAGTCTCCTTTTTCCAGTTGTTTTGGCTGTGGTGCTGCCCCTCAGATCCCATATGACACCTTTGTGTGCCCTCCTGCAATTACCAGCTCAGCAGACATTTCTCTGGCAGCAGCCCATTAAACTGTCCTTCCTGAGAAATCTGGCTCTTTATGAAAACGACACCTTGGTCCAGCTGCCTTTATGATTTATTTGCCATTGTTTGCTTATTTAAGTAATGGAAACATGTTTTGCCTGTCTCAGCGTTTCAGGTTGAGGGAAAGCGAAGGTAAATCGATCTGCACCGGTTCTTTAACAAATGTTACTCTTTAGCAACAATAACCGCACAAATACACTCACGCACCCAAGAGCAGGAAACAATAAAAGTCAGAGATTGGCTTTCTAAGTGAATTGTATTAGCATTTTAATGAAGATCTATAAACTTGAAGGCACAGAAATTACCTTTAGCTGTCAAGATTGAGTAAGCTGAAGGAACAGAAGCTGGGGTCATCTCTTCATCACTTGACAAGAACCAAAGGGCAGTTGTCTTAGGAAATGCTTTGTAAAGAGTTTGAACTGGATTATTGTATATTTATGGTCAAAATTACTAATTTATCAGTTCACTGCAAGAAAATTCTAGGAAACTAGGGAAATTTTATGCTCAGTAAAACTGCAATTGCTGTAATTTAATGAAAAGTACTAGAGGGTGACTGGGACCCTGAGGAGAGGAAGGCTAGAGAAGATGAAATTAAAAATTTAACAACAACAAAAATAGACAGCTACTCCAGGCTTCATAACCACGTACAGCACCCGTCCGCTGGGAGCCAGCACAGAGAACCAAACACTGTCCTCACAAAATCTGGACTTGCTCTCACTGTGAAGCCCCACTACCCACAGAGAAGAGAGCTGCAGCTCCAGTCACAAATGTGCAGAGCAGAGCTTCTGCCTCAGCAAGGTCACCAGAGGACAAAGCTGTTAATATGTGGTGATGAGAGAGCTAAGATGGTTTGTGGTTTTACACACTCGAATGCAGTTTACAAAACAACAAAGCTTTTAGTGGTGTTCTCTCAAAGTCCCTTCATTTAAATTCCTCAACTTTCACATTCCCCTTGCTGCTGTGGACTCAGGAAAATGCAGCAGAGCTCTCATGGATTCACTGCTTCCAGTGAAGCTCCTCAATAACACGGATGGCCACATCAGACCACATCCTCAAAGCTGGAACGCTGTTTGCACAAGGGATAACTTGTGGCTATTATGGAGCTAATATGAGGGTTTTGTGGTAACTTATTGTCAGATGCTAACACAGAAAGGACAGACCACAGAGTAGAGATGTCATTTAAAGACGCTGTTTACAAAGTCAGGAGGATGTGTGGCATTCAGGCCATGCATGATCAAGCTGTCAGCAGCTATTACAAGGTAAAAAGCCCTATGGTCCCTCACTGATTTTGCAATGGAAATTCCCCTCAGAAAGAGTTTTAAAGGCTGATGATAATCATCAAATGCCTTATCTTTGAGTCAAGATGATCTTAGAGTAGTGCATTAGTTATGTCAGCTAGTTTCTCCTTCTTAGAAGTGATATCCTATTTTTTATCAAATTTTCAAGGATTAGTAAAGGCAATTTTTGTGTGACAGATTATAAAACACACTAATAAGTGTAAGGTTTAACTAAAGTTTCTTTTCATTTCAATAGTGTACTTTAAAAAAATATTTTATTGCAAACTCTTTTCATAATTAAAAAAAAATCTCAAACCAACAAACCCTTCCTCTGCAGATTCCAACTGCTATGTTTCAGTGGTGACTTGTGTGACACAAAGGGATTACAGACTTTCAAGGATGAAAGGTATTAAAAGTAGCAACAACATATCACTCTTCTGTCATTTCAATACATGGGTGCAGCAGCACTGTAACACTCAAAAGACATGAATTAAAAAAAGACACACCATATTTTTACACGTGTAAATTCTTCTGCATCTCAAAGGTACACTTACACATACAGCAACAGGAGTCTAGCCCTTGTGGCTTTTACAGTGGCTTGACCATAAGTGTCATCCATGCACCATTATCATTATGAGAGACAATAAAATTGAATTTAAATGGTTGGTTTTTTTAAAGGAATTACTGATCTATATTTGAGGCAAAAAGCAAGAAAGGGAAGGTGTGTGGTAACATCCTAAAGCATTCATGCTCCATGCTGGGGGCAGCCAGCAGAAGGGAAAGCTTGGCAGGGCCAGGCTGGGACCGGGGGCTGGCAGTGATGCAGGGTAAGGGGAGCACAACCCCAGTTTGGGTGCTCAGCACCTCTGGAGAATTGTAAATGAGCCCTGTGTACCTGCCAAGACAATGCCACCACCCCAAGATCCCTCATCTCCTCAGCCTTAGAGGCATAATTCAGCATGAACATATCTTGGGAGTAACATTTTGGCTCCCACAGGAAACAGAAGGGAGAAAATGTTGATCTCTGATGCAATTATCAGTTTCTGGAGCCTTTGTTCTAATGAGACAACAATAGTTTTGATTCCTTGTTAAAGACTAATTATATGGTGAAGAAAAGTGAATATAAAAGTTCAGTAAAATTATAGCTTAATGCTCAAGATAAATTGGATTTCTCACAAAACAATGCTTATGGATCTATCCACCCTATTTAATTTAAGAGAGGTGATTATTATCTCCTTACAGAACAACAAGCAAAATTAACACCTCTTTTCCATTTCTGACAGTGTTTCATGGTTGTTGTATATCTATCAACACAATTAATTTTAAACTTACTTACTTGTCCCTCAGAGAGAGTAATTGGGCAACTGAGAAAACTAGTGTCCGTCACAGAACAGAAAGTGAGGCTTGCAGCGCACTGTCTGCATTTAGGAATACTTTAATCTCAATTTTCTCTGTTTCTTAAAGGTAATGAGAGTTCCAGCTAAGAGCCTGCTTCTTCCTCTCTCAGTCATTTATCTGAAGCTTTTGACATTGATGTTTGGAAATAAAAACACTAGAAAGCCTGTGCCTTAGCTGTGTAACCTACATCTTTAGAGCTCTGGATGAGTGACAAGAACTAAATACCAGAGTCTTTATGCTGAGACGTGATGTGTTAGGGGAGGAAGTGGAGCGTGGAGGCACTGAAGACAAAAGATGTTTCTGATTTGGGGTGTTACAGACTTTTGGCATACAGAGCCATGCTGAAGGCCTGCCTTTTGTAAGCTCTGAAGATTCACAGGTGGAGCACAAGTCCCCGGAGATGCTGAAGCAGTTTATGGCAGCTGATCCTAGAAGTCAGAAACCAAAACCTGTTCCTCTCCATTAATGAGATTTTCTCAGGCCTTTCTGAATGCTGAGAGATGTGTGTTTATGTCTTGGTGGAATATTCTTCCTCTTTGCCACCTGGAAATTAAGGGCACAAGAAGGCGTGCGGAAGGCTGAGGGAATGTGCTATAGCCAAACTCCTGACACAGCACTTTGCAGGAGGCAAATACCTGGCTGAGTGTGAGGAATAGCTGGGGATTATCATGGCAAACATATTCCAGTGCAGGGAAAATGGGACAGCCTTCAGCAGTACGACTGGCAAAGCTGAACAGCACTGACTTGACAAGCACATCTTCAGCCTCTGTCTCCTGAAAGCTAAATTCCTAATATTTCTCTGCTAGCTCCATGCAGCGTACAACCCTGTCTCCAGAACCCTTTGCCCACAGAAATATTACTTTTTTCTCCCTAAAAAGTGAAAAAATATGTCTTTTGCATCAAAAATCATCTATCATGAAAACAGGAAGAAAAACTCCAAATTTTGTACTGCCACGTTCAATTTGAAATGTGTGGAAGGGGTTGTGTAGCTGTAAAAAGATCTCCCTGATGTCACATCAAAAACTGGACAGGCCTCTACCATAGTCTCAACACTCCGTGAGGGATGCTCCTTCATTTGGAAATGATCATCAGCCCACGCCACTTCCCACGGAGTCATCCAGTGGAGAACTCCTGCAGCAATCTCCTAACCTTTCCAGTCTCCTGTAATTTAAATTCTTTGTTAAATCCTTTAGATTTGGCTAAAGAACTGAGGTAATTTTGTCAAACTACAAGAAACATTTCGTTGGCTTAATGAAATTTTACAGCTAGTGTAAAGCAACTTGACACAAAATCCATTAAAGTGGGATTAATGAGGGATGGCAGCAAAAACTGAGGAAAGGTCTGGATGAATGACTGGTTTTAGTTCATGTGTCCGTGTAGCACAGCAACACAAAATGCAATAGGGCATCTGTAAGTGGAAGAAAAATCCCTCAGCACAACCTGAGGTATTCAGTGTGACAGCATCAGTTATGACAACCTCTTTCAGCGGCCACGTGAGCACTATGTGTTTCCAACTTAATCTAGCTTCAGTCAGCATAAGGTATTAACAGGGTTTTGCACAACTGAAATAATGTACTCATTTACTGTTGGTGTGAAACTTACTTCTGTTCATTAAAAAAGAAAAAAAAAGTATTTGATAGCACAGGTGAGATGAAAACTGTGAAGTTGCTTCAGATAGAAAAGTTTTGCAACAGTACCTGCCCTGTCAGAAAGTTTTGTTCTCAAACAGCTTTTCATTGGCTTATACTTTAATTCTGTACAAGCAATCTGGTTTTTATTTTCACTATTTTAATTTTTATTATTATTCACTGACATCACTTAAAAATATTTGATGCAATTTCTGTGACTTTTAAGAATGAAAATTTTATTGTCTCAGACTCAAAATTTTTGTGTTTTTAAAAGCAATGAGGGGGGACTGTGCTTGTGATACATAAATCACAGTGAGAGGAATTGGCAAAAAGTTTAACAGAAGTATTTAAAAAGTAATAAAAAAAAAGTAAAGCAGTAAAAAGTATGGGCCCTATAATAAATGGGAAATGGATTTTTTTTTAAAAGAATGCTATCAACAGGGCTGGCACAAAATATTAAAGCTGACAGTATGTCAAACATGGAACAGAACTGAGTATTGATAATGACAACCCATTTACACCATCTTGTGAAAAAGCTGATGATCCACATAAAATACCACATAGAAAGGTTTTGTACCTTCTCCCATGGAGCTTTTTCTGCCCTTACTGGAAGTTGCTTTAGAGAAACAGGAGAACAGGACACAAAGACTGGAGGAGTGGGTAGCTGAAGAGAGCTGTGCCCCATGACTACCAAGTTTTACAGGGTGAAAAATGTTATTCTAGAGCTCAGGAAATATGAATAATCTCACTGACATCAATAGAACACTTCTGATTTACAAGGATATTGGATTTTGCCCAAAGAGCAGTAAAAAAATCAATAAACACCAATTCTCAGATATGCGGCAAGATTAACAGATACAATGTATTATCACTGAATGCTTGCAACTATTTCATAAAACCTGTGCAGTGAATGGGAAAAATATGTAATCCAGTCTTCAAAGTAACCTTTCTTCTGATTTTTTTCTGAATGATCATCTGTACAAAAGCTGTTTCTGAAATGTTATCTTGTTTCTGTTTATACCAAATTCTCTAACAAAATCTTCCTAAAAATCTTGCTGTACCTATCTGAACAGAAATCTTTAAAGCCTGCCAAAAGGAAATTAAATTTATATATATAAAGATATGTTAAAAATGTTATGTTCCATAAGCTAGGACGAAAACACAGGCCAGCTTATCACTTTAAAAGGTAAATCAGAAAGGGAACTATTTTGTACTCATTTACTCAGGGTGTTTGTGGCAACTCTAAGTGCTCTGGAACAACAAATTCTGCTGGAGGCTGTACAATAAATGGTGGTCTCAAAGATTTACAGTTTAACCCTTGCCTTTGAAAGAGTTAATTTTCCCTGCTAATACCACAAGGCAACTCACCTTACTAACAAAAACATTCAGCCTATAGACACAGTGATACAGTGATCTCAGAACAGAGGGAAATAGAGCAAAAAAAGGCTTATCAGCCTCAGTTTTGGTGGGTCACTCTCAACAGTTTTTTGGACAACATTTGAGACTGATATAGAGATTCTCAAAAGAAATGTTATAACACTGTACGTTATCTGTACACCAGCATATCATCTATGGCATTCACTGCTTCTGACTATCAGCTATTAGCCGGTCATCACCTTCATACTTTGATTTCTTAGATGTTACTATACACTTTATCTTTTCTTTTTTTTTTTTTTTACTGTATTGCATGTAAAAGCACTTAGCTACATGTTTAAAAATCAAACTTAACAGCCACCCTTTAAAACAGATAAATTTACACAAGCCCATGGAATTCAATGCAATAGCAAGGGATGGGATATTTCTGAAACCACTTTGATAACTAAGAGCTGGACATTGAAGCCTGAAATAAGTAGTATAGGGCATTCTAAAGGTCAACGGGAACAAAAAGCATCACTTTGGCAGTGCAGCAAAATGGGAGGTGCAGGATCTATTCCACTGTCAAAATTCAAAGGCATCAAATGAGGAACCACTTGTCAAAATTTTTTTGTGTCTGTGATCTATATATCATATCTGATAATTGAAATTGTGTGAATTCTTCTTTATTTTCTGTTATTTAGTCCAACATGCTGCCTTTACAAGTGAAAAGTAAGTGTCCATTTGTCTCTGCCATTTGTCCTTTTCTCTTCCTGCTCCCCCTTCCTTACACTACAGTCATGAATGAGGCTCTGTGGCCCAAATGATGCTGTTGGTGACATCAGTTTCACCCTTTTGTTTCGCAGTGTTGCCTTGACAGAGCCTGGGGAGGAACAGGGTGAAGTGGCTCAAGTGGGACTGGAACAGTTTCTATCCTGGAAACATGGGTTTGCAGAACTATATCTCAGAAAAAAATCTCAATGTTTTTGTATCAATTAAACCCTTGCAAATAATGGAATGTAATCTGAAGGGAAATTATATGTCATATTAAATACAGAACTTTCTAATTAGGTGTTTCCTCTGCTCCTCTTCAAAGCCTACAGAAATATTAAGATGTCTACAGTTACAGCACAAAAACGTCTTCAAGACGTAACACTTGATGTATCACAGTACTTCAGAAATAATGAAACTTCTACAAGGAATTAACAAATGTGAATTTAACCACAACAGATGGTCTATCTACATTTATTGATCTTACAAGTCTTTGTGTCATCACAAAGCTCTGTGTCAGGCTCAGTCCTGCTCTAGTAAAGTCCACAGCCACACGTCTGTTAAACACAGGAGTTGAAACACTATCCTTGATAATAGAGTTTAATATTAGCTTTGCCATTCTATGCTAGTGTAACTTTTGAATTGTGTTCTTGAACTACCTGAATGTGATATCAATGTTTTAAATACACTGACGTTTCCACTTTGTTGTAAAAATAGGCTTTTAATACTACACAGTGTTTAGCATTCTAGTACCAGCCATCAGTTTGATATCAGCCGTGACATTATTTAATTTTCAGAATCACAGAGGTTAAAGCTCACTGAACTATAAACAGTTGGAAACATGGAGTGTAATCCCAAGGCACAGCTCTGCACAAGCTGTAATTTAAATCATATTGCATGCTAAGCTGAAAAGGCAGTGCAGGTCCCAGAGGGCATGAATAAATCTGCAGTCACTGATTTGCCACACACATTTGTGTTGGGATTCTGTAACTCTGCAAATGTGATGTCTTCCTTTAGAGCAGAGAAACCTGTCATCTACTGAGATTTGTAATTAAATAACCCAAAGAACAAAAGCAATTACTCAGCCCTACAAATATTCAGGCTGAAATGTGCATGATTTCAGGAACAAAGGGAAGGGGAAGTTCCGGAGACAGAGAAAGGGAGGCTTTGAGTCTGTGATAATTCATCTGTGCCTAGTGCTGGTGGAGGCTTTAATGCATAGAACAGGTATTCAGATACCTGGCTTCCTCTGAACTAATAATTCCATCGTCACAGACTCCCCTCTGAAGTGGATGTTTCTCCAGCTAAGGAGCCAATTACGCCTCCAGCTGGCTCCATGCCACCTCAGGTGATGGCTTTGAGCAATCAGTTGTGTTAATTGCAAGCAGCACTAAATGCCTTTTGGGACAAGCAATTCACGGTTCAGGAATGTTGCTGGGAAGGGGGCAGGTTCAGCCCCATTACCGAGAACAAACCGCAGAGTTTGCGCAGGTCGCAGGCTAAGAGCTGGAATTCTATGGAATGGGGAAAAGAGGTGGGAACAGACCAGGGGGCCATGTCCTCACATCATTAACTCTGCTGGGCATCTCAGTTAATTGATGGGGTGGGGGCTATGTGGTGGGCTGTGTGCAGCCCTTCATATTTTCCCAAGGCCCATTCCTTTGGGTCTGCCAGGCATTCTGATCCAGGCCAACAGGACTAAGACTTTGCTCCCAAAGAAGACACCTCAACTGCCCATGAACATGGGCTCCTTCCCAGTAGCTGGTATTTTCTTTCTCTCTATTTGTCATAGTGGGAAAACAGTAGTTTTAAATATGCATAGGAATTGTTTGATATAAAGAAAATACTACAAGGGTGATAGCAACGCTGAATGACAAAAATGGATGATGATATGTAAAAAAAAAAAGCATATGTAAAAAAATAGCCATTGAAGGAATGAAGAGTGATAATGAAATGAGATGAGCACAATAATGAGATCAGAAATCAGATCTTGGCTGCATAGAGGTAATTGTCATGTATTGTCAGCTACAGATCTGGTCTGTTGTACCTTTTAGTATCTATCTTTTGACTCACTACCTCGATAACAAGGTTTAACCAGTCATTTTTTCATAAGCATGGATTTCTAACATACTTGTCCATGAGCCCATGCATGAGAACTACTTAAAAGCAAAACCCTGTCCAAATGTTGGAGGTGATGAATGGGAAGCTTGGACTGAATCATTGGAGATAAAGGGAGTTGGTGTGTGGTGGGGAGTGGGAGGTACTGGTACAAACCTCAGTCTGCAGGTGCTTAGAAATTGCGTGCAGGCTCAGGAAGTCTCTCTAATACCCTTTAGAGGCTCAGTCCCTGGTGTCCCACATGGATGTACAAAGAAAACTTCTTAAAACAAAGCCATCTTATTTCTCCCTTTAACACAGACTAAAACATTGCCAAACACTTCTGCGTCTGAAGCTGTGAATTTCATTAAATTCAATGCAACTCGCTCAGCACTCTCCATTTTTGTGTGGCTGAAACCTTTGATTCTCTCCCCACCGCCCCATGGCCAGCGTGCTCCAGTCACATCACACTTAACCTTTGCCTTGGCTTCTCAAAGAAGAATTTGTTTCAGTCTATTCACGGCTTCAACAGTTTGGCAAACTGCACTCGAGCGCCGCGCTGGGCCTTTATATTGAACACACTAATCTGATTGTTTTTCCACTCTACAAACTTTGGGTCAACAATCAAGCTGCTGCCAGAAACTAATTAATTTGCAAACAGGCCCCATTTTCACAGGGGGAGAGCTTTTGAAACCTATGTCAGCAGAGCTGGTCACACCATGGTGACATGCATTGTCATGGCATCCACTTTTCGGGGTAATTCTCCTCACTAATTTTTCACCACACACATGAACTCAAATTACCCAGTCAACAGTAAATCTCTATTGAATGCCCACCAAACTCTGAACGTGGTGGCCTGAGAAGAGGAAATTGGTATTGACAGGGTCAACACTCATTAAATTGATGGCTAGAGCAGAAGGAAAAAAGCACAAAACAACACAAGAATGCAAAAGGAAAATTCGGATGTATGTCATATCCCAATAAAGGGGGCTGTAACAGACCCACTCCTCCTTTGTTTAAATCAATTAGTATTCTGCTGCGTGACTCCTACAAACAGATTTCTGCTTAACTTGTCTGAAAAAACTGGTTAGTGACTTTTGTGAACAAGAAAGGAGGCACAGTTTGGTAGTTAAAAGTCACTGGTTTTCAAGCACCAGAGCTGTGATGAGCTCTCACAGAGATCATGGGAAACCTACTTGAATTTGCAAGGTCTGTAACACAGAGGCTTTGTCTTTGGAATCTGGCCACCTAATCTGAACTTTGCTTTTGCTTAAGCTGATTTGGATCTCTGCAAAAATGATAATTACAAAGAAACTGCTGTTGTGTAATTTAAAGTGGGTTCTGTACCAAAAGCAAAGAAAAATGCAAACTTAGAAGTTGAACACTATACCTTTTCTGGACAAATGACTCTTTTTTTCCTACTGAGATTTATCTCCAGGGAAAAGGGAGAGTCCTCCTATGAAGTGATGCATGTGGGTAACAGATAGATAGATAGACAGATAGATAGAAATTATCTTTTTAATTATACATTAACTAAAAGTAGTACACAAAGCTTTCTAGTAGAGGTTATTGCCACTGCTGGAATAATATTCTAAATTTGTCACCTTAAGTGGACAGACTCTACAAAGCCATCCACTGCCATCTCTATGTTATCCACTGAAATAAATCCATAGAAATAATATTCCATCCTTAGCACAAGAAAAAAAAAAAGGAAAGAAAAAACACTCATTAGAGGAGATAGAATATCACTGGGACAATTGATAATTGGAAAATTTGAGGTGTTTTTTATCATTGTGAGAAGGGCACAGAGCCCTACTCCTCCAACTAAATGTGTTCCTGGAGTGTGCTCATGCAGATGAAATTTTACACACCAGGTCCTGCTGCTGAAAGAAGCAGAGAGAACTTGGATTTATTTTTCTAAAGGATGACGATAGATATCAACTCACCTGCACCATCAAATTTGAATCTGAACACCTCAATGAGATCACCAGTTTTACCCAGTACAGAGGTACATTGATTTATCCACATCCAGAATCTCCCCAGAGCTTGTTCTGGCTCTTTCATCCAACTGCCTTCCAGAGAAGGTGATGGGAATGGCTGCACTCTCAGATTTCACCCCAGCACAAGACTCATCAGGATTTACTGGGTTGTTAAACTGATATATGTTGATATGTTGACCTTTCAATTCACAATTGAAATCAAAACCTTAAAATTTAGCAATTTTAAGGCACATCACCAGTAGACCAACTCAGTGCACAAGAGCGAGTGCAGATCTCAAACTGTCCATCACTGGCAAGTCTCTTTTTAGAAAGACTATGCTGCAGTGATCTGGTTGGGACTGGGGTCATATCCCACACTAATTGTTTTGAGAACTATGGACTTCTTTCCTAAAATTGTATTTTATGCAGCAGAGAAACTTCTCTGGTCTCCAGTGGAAACAGTGAACAAAGAACTCTAAGCTCTCCCACTATTTTTGATCTTATATGCACTATAAAGAGAGTCACAGAATGAATGAATTGCAGCAAAGCATGGCTTCTAATCTGCACTCCCAGCTATTACATTTTTTTGGTGTGGATAGTAAGGCTGACCAAGTTAAAACCCATAAATGAGCCCATGGTTAACCATGTAAAATACACATGTCCTAAGTCAGGTTCCTGGACTAACTTGTATCCAAGTTCCTGGAGCACACTGTGGCTATTGTTCAGACCAACTGATGCAAGTCTTCCTGCTCCAGGCCATATTCTCTATAGCGTCAGGAAGGCTTCAGAATGTACAGTCAGACTAGGAGAATGTTCTCTGCTGCTTCATCTTTCCTATCCGCTTTTTCCACTCCAACCTCAAAACTTGTCCTTTGGCTACTTTTACCATCTTTTCAACCTAAACAAAACAAAATATCATCCACAGCACTGATATTTAATGAAGAAAATTACCAAATTATAGGGGGCATGGGAGGGATAGAGAATGAGAAAGAAGATCTCTTTCCTAGAATGATTTCAAATAATTTCATTTAGGCCACTTGATGGGAAGATTTTATTATTTCTGCTTGTCTTCACCTACCATCTTCATGACCTTTCTCACATCCACAGAAACTGTTAAGCACATTCTAATTGCTACTTGGTCTTTGATTTCTGAACCAAATGCTTCTCTTATTTTGTTTAAAGATACAGGGAATAGTTTTAAGACAGGTTCAACTGAATCAATTGGTTCAAATACATGAGAATCTTCTGGTCAAGTGTTCAGCAGGGCCTTTGGCTTCCTGACCTGTAACTATTTCAGATTAGGGACAGGATAAATATCTAGTAATAGCAATAAGAAAGAGCCCTTTATTTTCTGATTTCAAAAATTATTCATTTCTTCCAAGAAAAAAAGAATTGGTAGTAACAAAATATGTATATAGATAAAGCTTGTTAGATTGCAATGAGAAAAACAAATTAAAATTCATACTCAATCTCTCAAATATGGATCTACAGACTTAAGGAGAAAAAAAAAAAAACAAACCTTGTAAATTGAGTTTGTGTGCCATTCTGTTCACAGTATTATGCCACCGTCACCATAGTTTCTGAGCACTTCCTAGCACTGTGTTCGGTGACATTAGCATTTGTCACACATGGAATTTATCACTGTGAAATTATTTATTACTATTCTTAGCAATGGAGATAGTGGGAATGGGGGGGTGGGAGGACTTATTGAGTGAGAAATGCGGCTTGCATATCTGGACATGTTTTGTGCCACAAGGGTCGGAGCTGCTCATGCTTCTTCTGCAAGCCGTGGAGGGAAAGTGTGGAACTCAGTCCACACTGCAGCCTGCATGACAGGACGTATCACCTGCTCAAATATAGAAATGCCTATTTTAAATGCAAGAGATCCCTTCACAGGAAAATTAACAGCAAAAGGACAACAAAAAAAAAAAAAAAAAGACACAAAAAAAATTCCCTCAGTGTTTTCACTCATAAGGTTGTTTAAATATGTCCTTGTAAATTCATGGGTAATGCAGACCTGGAAGAGGCTTCTCAGTCTACTCACTGTAGTCTCTTGGGATGCCAGGCAAGTGTGCTATATAATAACACATAAAATGTTACCTGAGTTCCTCTGAAAACCAGCTAGGCTGCCTCACTGACTACTTCTATTGGACAGCTTTTTCTAATTTCATTCCCATCATATTTCAAGACTTCTAATCTGAAGACTAAATAAATTCATATGCAGTTCGCAGTTCACAGTTTTGTTTTTGATTTCATGGGGTTTTTTGTTTGTTTGTTTGTTTCTGTAATGTCCTTTGTTTAAACAGCTCTTCTCTTGATGGAGATTTACTGTATTTGTAGCATCACTGACCTCCTTCCTCCAATAATACCTTAGATGTATTTTATGAAACAACCCCAGGTACCAGGATAGCTGGGTTCTGTGGCCCCTTCCCACAGCTGATACCTGTATTTTGCATGCTGTATATCTGGATTGAGAATGTGCATGAGGTGAGCTGGAAACAGGGAAGCAGGAAAGGCATTTAGGAACAAGGGAGTGGCACAGCAGAAGGGCCATCAGTGGTTATGTACAACTAGGAAAAGGGTTTGGTGTGGTTGACCAAAGACTAATTATAGGTTCAGAGATCAGAACATGTACACACCCAAGTCTCAGCAAGAGTAATTAATTTCTAACATTTTGATGCATTTAATGCATTTTATTAGAGAAGTAAAAATCCTGTAAAATATCTTCAATCTTTTCTTTCTGTTGCAGACATTAGTCTACTGTGCAATACATACATACTCAAGATCATGCGTGTAATGCCAATGCTGGGACATTCAACAAAGTGTCTGAAGTGGAAACTACACAAAGTGATGTCTACAGGTCTGTTTGAATGCCAGGAGAGTATCAAACCTATGTTTCCTGCCTTGGACCCTGTTAAATTTAAGAAGGCATTTTCTTTTTTATTGAACAGTCGCTCAGCCTCTATAACTCTCAGCTGTTTATGTAACTGTAAAGTAAAGATTACCAAGGACAATAACCTCAGGGAACTAAGCACAGTTACTATTCCACTTTAAAAATTAAGCCATGGAAAGTATGCTAAAATAATATCATAGAGTGGTTTAAACCCATAAAAAGCAAGGAAATTCCAAGCCAAGTCTGGAAATCCAGACTGACAATCTCTCTTAACCCCTGGTCTAGTAAAGAGGGTGAGTGAGGCCAGTGTTTCTGGGGTGCAAACCTGATTCATAATACTATCCTAATGCAGCTTTTGTGATTTCATTTCCTTTCAGATTTTGCCCAGCCCAATCCTGCTTTGCTTTTAAAATAAATGTTTATGGCTATTCATTTTACAAAATGTTCACAATTTAAGGCCAGATCCCCTGTGCTCAAGTCAGAGAAGATGAGAGCGGCTTTAAGCTCTCTCCTTCCACTCCTCTAATCTTCAGCTTGAAAACTGCCTTGTGTGCACTGCCTTTGCATTGCTCAGCATTTGCTCTGGTAGACTGCACTGCCAGTTCTGCCTTTTTGCCTGCAGCCATGCCCTGAGCCCTTGCAGGAAGGCGTGGGGATGGTGCACAGCATCTCTGCAGCAGGGAACTCCCTGGCACCAGGGAAAGCTGCTCCCACCTGCACAGCACTCTACTCATCTTTTTTCTTAACTTCTGCAGCAGTTCATGGAAGCAGGACACGATCCATGCTTCTTCAAAGTAACTTTATGCCTCTGAACTATGAGAGGCAATGGCACATTTAAAGGGAATCGTGTACTTGCCAATAGGCAAGACTTTGTAAGGTTTATGTGTGACATCAAGGCCATAGTTCCTTATAGTAAAGTTGAACAAAAAATTTTTTTCAACTTCAAATTTTTTTTTCTCTGAGAGTTCAAAACAATTCTTGACCCTCACTGGGACTGAGTAAGATTGCCAGTTTCTTTTGTGCAGAGAAAACTCCATGCACGTACCAGAGGAGCCAGTAATGTTCAAGCGTGCATAAACATGGCTTATAACAAAGCACATGATTCAGTCTGGGGCACTGAACTGCAGCTTTTCTTGTCCAAGATGACTTCCCTGAGCACCAGCTTTTTTTACTGTGTTTTTGCAAATGCTTCCTTGTCACATCTGGCCAACTCTGTATCAATAATTAAATATACATTGCTACAGTGACTGATGTATGGTTCCCTAGCTTCTAGATGAATGCCCTGACTACATGGCTATAGAATCAGTCTCCCTTGTTTTATTTGGCTTGGTGACTGTTTAATTATTTATACAAAATGAAAGCTTTAGAAGCCTGTGAGTATTTAATATCTCTAAGAGACTTAAGAAGTCTTTAAGAGCTGCTGGTCAGCACCTTCCCTTAGGCTGGGCACAGTTCTCTTCCCCAAAACATACTATTTCTGTAAGAAGGTTGAGCATCTCCAAAATGTGACTGTGTGATGTCTGTAGTAACTCTGTGTTCCTTCTTAAATCCCAAAAACTTAATCACTCTGTGTAATGTTGTTCTACTTTTATGCCAGTTCAGGGCAAGACAATTTCTGGGAAAAGTTCACAAGCCCTTCACGTGCAACTGTCTCCTCCTCTCCATTTTTGGTACCAATCAGCTGTGTTTTCTGCAGCCTGTCAGCTCTGACCTTAGCCTCAGTATGGAAAAAGCAATTTAGCTCCTGCTCTGCCTGAAGTAAACACTAGTAAGGACTTAGAACTGGATATCTCATCACCTAACTATTAAACTCTCCAGAGATGAGAATTTGTCTCTGAGTTTGATCAGAACTCTTGCAGCTTTCAGTATATGCCCCTTAGAATACTGCTTTTTTTACCTGAGGCTAAGCACACTGTAAAAAACAACTAGGAAAGAAAACCCACCACTACACAGAAAGCCATGTATTTGCTAAAAAACTTGTAAAGGTCTGCAAACTTAAGGTTCAAAAATAGTTTGTATAGATCTTTAAGAAAGGAGTGAACACCTCAATCTTCAATGAGAGCTTGTTTCATTAAAAGCATATCCACTTCAACAACATGCAAACACAGAGCTTCTTTTATAATTATATTTTAAAAAGAAAAATGACAAATTACAAGCAATTATCAAAGGACTGGCATGCCTGCAGAGTTTCAAACCTGAACTATTATCACTTTTGGATTTCCATGCGAGATGCTGAAATTAGGAGAGCTGTGTGGAAAGGCTGCCAGGATCTTATCACTGGGAAATTAACAGTAAAGCCTCAGAGCCTCTAATAGGAATGTTGTAGTGCAGATTTTAGGCCAATCTTTCCATATTAGGAAGGTAAATGTATTAAGTTGCAGCAGAGAGAGAGATTTCAAAAATGTACTTAAGGATCGTTCTCTATTAAATTATGGACAGTTATAAGAATAATTTCTAAAGGTTTCAATTTGATTCTTATCTTGTTTTAAATTAAGTTTGAAACTTTCCATACAGGAATATAGTGCAAGAATTTTATTTCAGAGTTGGAAATCACCTTCACCCTGGGATACAAAAAATGCTCTTTCTACTGTTATGCTCATTTTGTAAAATACTTAAATTCAAGAAAGCTTGAGGTTCATCAGCTCCCCACCTTGAGCACAGAGCAGTTGTGGTTTCTGCCCTGTCAGATGTAACCTCAGTGCTAATTTGGGAAAAGCCGTTCTCACATGGAGCGCTGAAAGACTGATAACCGAATCCACAACGGAATGACACGATTTCAGCAGGGAAGTACAGGGCCTGTGGACAATGGCTGCATTTTCCCACTGCATAAATCCTCCTGACTCAGCTGTCATTGTGCAAATCTACTGCACAAAAGCAGATTTTGCTTGCATGACTGGGTTTAAAGTGTCATCATGACTCTCATAACTGAAGTTGATGTTGGTCATCTTTAACACATTATTGCTCTACCAGGTATCAAGATAGATGGTTATGCCTATAACCCTTGTACTTTACTGTTTCCTGAAGACCAGAAATCTTGTTTACTGTCATAATAAAATAACCCAACGAATACAATTTTTGTGTTACTGGATAACACAGATTGTAGAGCTGAAATGCTGTAGACCTGAATCAGTTCTCCAGACAGATAGCTGTCCACATGAATTGCAGCAAAACTAAATTTAAGAGGATATGCATCAGATTCATAAACTCGCAATATTAAAATACATATCCATACTTGTCAGATAGACACTTATGTCATATGTGCATCCAATGTGTGTTATATATAGAGTTAATCCAACTTGCAAGAGCATCTTGTGGTTTTAATTATGAGTCAGGGGCTGATGTTGTTATGGATTGTATATACAGCTGATGTGATATCCAGTTTGATATTAGAAGGTCTTGACTAGCTAATAACAAACTGTGTTTTAAAACATACTCTGCTCTTACACATTAAAATTTGTGTGAACAGTTTGCACTACATTGTAAAACCACATAAGAAAGCCTGAACCTCACCAGAGACATAAATAATATGGCTAGGAGCAAAAAATGTCTAAGAATAAAATAATTTGTGAATTCAAAAACAGGAGTGCAGGTGCAAGCAGTATGTACAGCCAAAGTAGAGCTAGTTAACACTTAAAAAATTAAAATTTAAATTAACTCAGCAACTACAGTAAGTATTACTTAATTCAAATGTCAGCTTTTTCAGACAATGAATTCTCATTTTGAAAATGCTCATATCCTTGTATAGCCAAAGCCAAGTGTAATTCCATTTGAGCTATTGTAAATTTGACTTCAGTAGAACTTGGATAGAGTACTCAGATGCATTCTAAAGTATATTGGTACATGAAGGCAAAATCAAATTTCCTCTGAAACTATCTTCCCTGCCTCAGACATGCAAATAAACAACCACAGGCTTGATTGCTAATATCCATACAATAATGCAAGAAATTGTGCCTTGCTAAACTGTTGGATATTTGGAAACCAAACCACTTGGAATCCCCAGGACCCTTTTTTATTTTCCAAACTCCTGACAACTCTGGCTTGCTCATCAAGTTCTGCTGGGTGACTTTCAGCTGGATGTGGCCAGCGTCCCCTTCAATCCAGCCAAAATTAAACCCTGTACAAAGCACAATCCTGCCCAAGGCTCTGGAGCTACTTGGTGCTCATGTGTGGCTGATGCCTCAGGCCCTGAGCTTCTGTCCAACTTGCATGACTATGCTGCTCATACTGTCTGTGTATGTTTTAAATTTAATCACACTCCACAAATCTCAGCGTAATTAAACCAAAAAATGCTTCTTTATAAATCACTTTTGATTAGTTTAACTGGTTTAAGGCAGAATTCTGCCCCAAATAAAAGAGGAGTGTATATGTCACAGATGTTGCTGGAACAGAGCTGTGTGCTAGCCTTTAATGGCTGGATGACTGTAAGCAGAGAAATGTGCATTTTACATACCATTTAGCCACCGGGAGTCGTGCTGCTCTGTCCTGATGGGATGGTGATGCCCCAGAGTTCGGAAAATGGCAAAGTCCCTGCCCATGAAGTCTGCTGCTGTGCCAGAGTACAGTTCTCCATCTGCAGGAGGACATAACTGTAAGCAATATTCCCCAATTTTCCAGTCATGGCAAGTCAGAGAAAGCTGTCATATGTTCGTATTTCACTAATAGGGATAATGAGTAAATTACAAAACAGCAAGCCATATGCAACGTATTGTCATTGAAAATAGAGATTAGACCCAATTCCTCACTGCAGAGCTTAATTGTAACCTCTTGGAAATGAGCTGTATCTGCAGACTGCTGGTGTGCTTTGCAAAAATGTGTTTGGATTCTTAGGCTGGAACAGCGACAGCCAGTGCACCTACCCTGGCAGGCAGGAGTGTGCAGCCTCAGAAAACCCACCTAACTGTGAAATTGCCCTGTTTAGCACAGGAGTTTGGTTTGGAGGCCTTCCAACCTACAGGGTTTATGTGACTCTGGAAACTGAAGAGTCCAGCTCAGCCACTTTTGGTTCAGAAAGTCCTTAGGTCCCTCCAATTTTTCCTGTAGAAATTATGTGGTTTTTACTTTGGTTTGTTTAAGGGCCTTTTTTGTTTTGTTTTGGGTTTTTGCTTTTGGATTTGTCGTTTTTGATGTTTGTTTGTTTTTGTTGTTGTTGTTGTTGCCATTTTATTATAGTTTGTTTTTTTACCCTTTTTTCTGAGCAGGTCCTCAGAAAAACAGTATATTTTACAGGAAATACAGAACATGCCTTTCTGCTTTGGCCACCTTTGTAACTGGTACTGGCAAAGGGCAACAGCTAAGGGAGAAAATAAACGAGGTCATTCCCTGCTACCCTGACCCCCACACAATTCACAGTGAACAACTGAACTAAAAATTGACCTGTGATACTCCAGCCCATAAATGGCACATACACAGCCTGGCTGGAGATGGAACCCATCCCAGTGTGTCCCTCCTCAGCCACAGAGGAGACAGAGGGAGTACGGAGAGAGAGACTGACTAAATTCAGGAGCAGGTCAAGTTAAATACCTGCCAGCTGGAGGAGAGTGTAATAATAATAATAATGACATTGTAACGAGAGCCACAGAAAAGAACCAGGGATCAAAGTACAGCACATATCTTTCTGACATTAATTTACAGCTTGTCCATGAAATCACTCCGAATCAAAAATGCTAAAAATGCATTTTTTTAGGACTGTGTTCTACATCTGTATGTGAAATGAGATAACCTACCCTGTGCTGGTAAAATGGAATTAAAGAGCATTATTCCTTCCAGCTACTACTTTAAAACTACCCATATTACACGGGTCCCTTGTGAAAAAGACAAGTTTGAGGATAAAATAACTCTTTCTTTAGCTAAGGTAATACATTTTTCATGGTCATCATGAACTCTACCATATCCTCATTTTAAAACACCCTTTTAGGAACATTTTTATCATTTTCATGGCAATTTTAGGCATTTCCATGGCAGGACAACCAGATCCAAGCATGCCTACTGCATATCACTGTCATCTTTTTCCCTGAACACTGACACCATGAAATCACCAAGTGAACTGGAGTGGCTCTGCAGCCATATGGTAGCTGTGAAAGTCAGGAGGGGTGAAAACATGATAGCGGAAAGGCGTGGAATTGAATGAATTCACAGCAGAGATTAGAGGCAAATAGACCAGTCATGCCCAGCAGGAGGTGTAATCAGAAGGGAAACAGAACAGCATATCATTAATTAACGATTTACCATTCTTCTGTGTCATTTTCAACTTTTTTTTTGAAGGGGAGACAATCACTTAATTATAGTTATTATTATGTACAGAGTATGCAGCTGAGATTTTAAAGATCATAAAACCTTTTTGCCTGTGAAAAGGGCTTTGATGCTATGCTTAACCTTTCTTTAACCTTATCTTCATTTTCTTGTCTTTCAATCCCCAGAGAGTTCTGATAAATCAATAGAAATCAAAGGGGAAAGGAAAAACCAACAAGGGCTATTTTTCTTCTTAGTTATCAACAGATCTAAAGGTCAATCAGTCAAGAAAATATATTTAATACTATATTGCTAAAATTTAACCAAACGCAATTTGAAAATGAATGAAAATTATACATTTGAAATATTTAGAATTGTAAGGTTGTTTTGACACCTCGGTTTCTAACTTGATATATAAAAACCACTGGAAATTAACATATTTTCCAGGCTGGACTCAGCTCAACCCAAGAGGACACTACAAGGCTCTTGTGGCTGATACTTTTTCTTCAATGGTGACAGGATAAAAGTTTTGCCAATAACTGGCTTCAGCATGTTTAAAATGAGGAAGGGTCTGTAGAAAACTGTCTGACCTTTCTATCATCCCTACTACAGCCCCCACAAGTTTCAGTGTACCCAAACCAGTGCCTGCAGTTTGAACTGATCTGCTGTAGTCATGCAAAAAGGGGATTTTGACTTCTTCCAGACAGAAATACCAAGGAATACTATTTATTTTTGTAAGGCTTTAGATAATTTTTGCAAAATTCAGGGTGAGCCTCAAGTCATGTCCCAGATGTGCACATCCTTTAAGTTAGTGCTATGCAAAAGCTATATGAGGATTCTGCCTCCTGTCTAGATAGAAGTACATTCATCTTTATTTCCCTGTGCATACTTTCTTTTGGACTGAAATTCACTCATTGCTAGTCTGGAAAATGATTCTTTAATGTCACAGATAATCTTCACTGTGTTACTTCTACTGTCAGCAGTTTAAAAAGAAGTTTTATAAACTTTAAGAAGAAAGTGGAAATTAATAGTTTGAAAACTGACAAACATTTATCGAAGGGAAAGAATAAAGGAGAAAAAAAAAAGAAAAAATTAGTCAATTTGTATTTCCAGCCCAGCAGCACAAAGGAACTGTCAGCACTGTCCAGAACTAAAGGATGGCCTTCAGTTGTTTGCATAAGTAAAAAATATCTTTTGGACCAAAACCACCTATTGTAAAGGAGTAGCATGATGACACACAAATGCAAACAGAGATACATATATTGACTTTACTGAATAAAGAGGCAACAATTAAAGTCCATAGTAATTCTGATTTTTGGAGGGGAGGAAACTTTTACACAAACAGCACAGAACTCTGAATAACTCCCCAAGGTCATGAGATACAAAGATGTTGAAAACTATGCAAAGTGCATCTATTTGATAAATTTTATCTATTTGATAAATTGCTTCTATTCAGCTTTTAAGTAAGATGGCATTCTGAAAGAAAGTAATTTGTGGAGAGTAAAAAACTGTAAACTTTCTTTTCAAAGTAGTAAGGAAGTTGAATGAATGAGGAATGTAGGCAAAGCCAAGCCCTGAATGTCACCATTGCTCTCAATGGTGAAAGGGTTCACAAATGAAATCTATCCTTGGTTAAAAGGTTTATTCAGTTAAGATTTTCAGACATAGAGGTGGTTTGACTTCACTTCTTTTAAAATCAATAACTAAAATTTCCCAGAAATTACAGTAATTTTAAAATCTTGAACCTCATATGTACTTACTAGCTAATTTCTAAGAAATAGAGTACTAAAGTTCTTAACTAGTGAAAGGCCACTGTCTTTCAGATCATATTAATACACATTTGGGAGCATTAAGGCACCTAAACTGATTTTTAAAAATGAAAGAATAAATAAAATCTAAAAGGAATTGTGAATGGTAAAAGAAAAGAAAAAAAAATCAGTGAGGTACAGGAGCATAAAAAGTTTTGAGGATTCTGGATTACCAAAGCTTTTGAAAAACCCAAATGGTCATTTCCCTAAACAAACAGTTGTTGGGACAATGCCGCCTCCTTCTCTGAAGGTTTGTTATTTTTTTTTCAACTGTCCCAATAGAATTCCTTTAGTCTAACACATTCAGTGATATTTTCTCCTGTGATTATATTCCTTGGAAACCATGCTGCTTCTCATTTTCCTCCCACACTGGAATACTCGTGAGTGGTGCCCAGGGATTTCTGGGTCTCCACATTTCATGCATTAGCCCACTCAAATGGAGAGTGTGTAGTTAGCAGCACAGAGATGGGAATGGCTGCACACAGTCTTACATTACTAGGAACCACTTGTATCATGCTCCCAGCTGGCTTTTACTTTAGAGTAGGGCAGCAATAACCAACTTTAATGAACAACTGTTAAAAAAATAATGAAAAATGTCTGCAGGTGGATGGAACAAGGAATGTATACTGGAAAAATATTGGAACAATTTAATAATGATGAACTGTTTATTTTCGTTTTGCTTTAGTGTGGTTTTTTTGTTTTTTTTTTTCAAATGCTATTGATTTTTTTAGGAGAGAGGGAAAACTGAAGATTCTCTTTACACTGGTAAGAGTTTGTTTCAGCTGAAATACAGGCCTCCTGGGTACTAACGGCTATTTAAGACCTGAAGTTACTTTTTTGCAAATTAACATTTACGTTTTGCCCAAATTCCTGCATTTCACTTACCTAAAATTTACTTTCTAGTTATGGTGTCAAAAACATATTGTCGTTCCACACTTTGCAAAACGTCTGTTTAGTGTTTCTGATGAAGAAGAGAGATAATGTTTCCCTCCTCTCAGCAACCATCTAAATTACTCTTCTCAGCCACTTTTTAACTTTCCTGATAGTTACTTACAATTACGAATTATAACACTGCATTTTAATGAATGCTGGGGAATTCTTTTACATAGCTGCCCTCTTAAATCTTAGATAAACCATGTTCACTAAAGAGGACAAATATTCTGAAGGGGTGGGAGTAGTTGAATTTCAGCTCAGCCCGGAGAAGAGAAGCAGCAGTGTATCCACGTCCCTGTTGTGACATTTTTGTGTTTAAGAGGCTCCTCTGGCCTGCTTGCCCTCACTCACTGCTTCCCTCCTGTGCTCCCTGCTTTGGACAGCAGCTGGACCAAACCTCTCCATCTCCAGCCATTGCTTGCCCAGTCCATCCCCTGTTTCTCAACTGTTTTGGGGGTGGAAGTTATTTTGCCTTGGGTCATCATTTTACCATAAAAAACAAGGTGGTTTTGGCAAAGAGGAGTTATTTTTAGGCAAAGAACCAATGGTGAATTTGGCATACACCATCTGCAATACACACTCAGCAGAAAAGGGCTGCAGTAAATGCAACATCATAACCACTAATGCAGTGTGGCTGTGAGGCAACTATAAGGAGGCAGAGAAAGAAGGCTGCTCATGTTCAGGATGCAGGAATGCTAATTTCAGCTTCTCACTGAGTTTTGTGTGACTGAAGCAGAAATTTTTCATTGGCTTTGAATGCTCAATTTGCACCATTTTCTATTGTGTTTTTACACCCAGTGGCTCTAACTGAAGCCTGATCGAAAACAAATGATCATGCTCAGTCTATTCTTTATTAGAAGGAAATATACATGGAGTGAAAATTATAGTGTAAGGAAGTGGGCTCAAGAAAGCAAAGATGTATTAAAGAGATGAAATCTAAGCCAAGGGAAGTAAGATAATCACATTTGTGACAGACTGAGAGAAAGAAAAAAAAAGGAATGTGAAAAGCTAGATGCTGTTGACTTTGTGCAGTTGCATACCAGTTATACCATGTAATACCGGCTTGTCATTATTCTCTTCTTTAGTGTATATTAAAGTAAATAGTAAAGCTATTCACTTGAGAGTAGCTCTGTCACAAATTCAAGTTGCTCCAGGCACCAATTTATACACTGGCCTTTTACACACACTTTTTTCCTTTCTGTTTGTACAGGGTACAAGTTGGAGCAAGATGTGGATGTCTTTCCTGTTTTTCCTGTTAAAAAGCATGTGTCCCCAGGTTAGCTCATCACCTGGGATCATTATGGGCTTTTAAGATCAGGAAATGAGGCACACTTAGGACTAAATTTTTGTTGCTGTCTCTTTTGAATAGCTTAATTTTTAAATGCAAAGTAAATAGAATAAGGGCAGACGGTAAGCAAGGCCCTAGGCTAACAATATGGACAAAGGCCTGAATAAACCAATGTATCTCATTATGCGTCATTTCCTGAAGACTTCTAAAATATGAGAATCTCTAATTTTCTCAAACTATTGTTGGATTTGAAGTTGTAATAAATTGCCAGAAAGTTACATGTAAAGATGGTAAAGATAAGGTGGCTACACCTAGGCAGAGGTGTAGGGAAAGAAGAATCTGTTTCCTCCTAATTTAGTCTCATAAAACATCCCTTTGCCTTTTTTGCGAAGGTGAAGTAAAGCAATTAATATATTTAATTTAATTAGATAAGTTAAATCAATTAGATAAATTAAATCAATTGCATTAGTTCAATTAGATTGACACAGTCCAGTTGCTCCGTATTTACATATTCCATGAAATGAAGTATTACCAATTCAGAAACAGTTAATTTATTTCTTTTTGATCTGGCCAGGAATTTAACTTTATATAATGTCAGACAGAATCTCTTCAGCTGAAACATCACCTTAGGGTCTGGACCAGGGGCTGTTCATTGATCTCCAGCTTCCATGCAAGGTAAAGCTGGGTGACAGACATTCCTTGGCAGAAAAACTGATGTAAGGAATTATTTATTCCTGCTCTCACTGAGCTCTCAGCTGTGCTGGTGTGACCACCAGTGTGGCCAGCCTGTAAACTGGGTGATTAAAATGCCTCCACCAAGATGTGAGAAGGAAAAACACTTAGCAGAATGAAGGTATAAAGCAGCTCTTGTGGCACCTGAATCTTGGCTTACACCTCAGGACATTTGGGTCAACTGTATTAAAAGTAAACCAGAATTGCTTTAACTTGGAAATAAATTGCATAAAACAAATGCCTATTGTAGGTGCTGCAAGGAGAAAAAAAAAAGGCAGAAAACTGGTAAATTATTTACAGTGAATGTACATCTCATTGAACTTGTTATGTGGCACCTACCTACTAAAAGTGAAGCTGTCAGCAGTTTGGGATCATAAGGGCTTTTCCCCCGCCCATTTTCAAAATGTGACTCTTCCATTCTAAAAATGTTGTCCTGTGAAATAAAAAAAAAAAAAATTAAAATTTTAAAAAATTTAAAAAGAAGGTAAAAGCAACATTATTTCATTAAAGAAAACTAAGAAGTAATTTGAACTGTGTTCAAGAAGAGTGCAGTGTATGTGAGTCCCAGTGGGGTTTGTGGCTTCAGGGAAGTCAAATTGCACTGGGTGAGGATCTGGTAAAAGTGTCCATCTCCTAATCAGTATGTGCTGAATGCTGGTCAAAGGCAAAAATACACATAAACAGCTTGCGTCTCTTCTGTTGCACTTCACATATAATTTATTTTCATATTAATTTTCATGGGTTTATTGAATTATTTTTGCTTTCACTGAGAACACAACTGAGTAACAGTAACTGAAGAAGCAGGAATTTGAAACTTTTATCTAAAAAAAAGATAAAATCTATTTTTTACTGACTGTTATTTTCTGAAATGTGCTACCACTGTAGATTAGTACACAACATGGTGTGAAATTCTGCTTTTCCTAGCCTGAGTATATCCTCAAATTCAATTTCAATTGCATCAGGAAATCTATTATTATTACTACTACTATTATTATTATCATCATTACTACTACTACTACTACTACTACTACTACTACTACTACTGCTCCTCAATGCCTTGAGATGACACTTTTAAAATATATAGGCTGAGGGCAAATCATAGGGGAATATAAACCAAGATTAAAAAGGGCCTCAGTCAACACCAAGTCAAATGAGGTAAATAAATCCAAAGCAATGGGCTTTTCAGTACATTTAATTAATTTTAACTGGGGAACCAAGTCTGCCAATCAATTTGAATAGTATGTTTATCTTACATTTTGCACTGAGGATAAAACCAGAAGAATAGATGCTTTGTGCACAGAAGTTTTCAACATTCACAGAAGACTTGTGAAGAGCTCAGCAAAACCTGGGATTTCCATTTCCCACCTGCATTGTGGTTAATTTGCAGATATCTAATTAAGTCAAGGAGCCCCAAAGAGAAGAGATCAACGTCCACCTTGGAAGCAGCATCCTCCTTGGCTCCCTGCCTTCCCCATATTGCTCATCCTTACAAGGACCAAACACACTTCCAAACTGTGTTATTTTAAACCCACTGTGTCCATGATTCTGTAAGCCACAGCCTACAGATTTTATTACAGGCTTGTTCAATTACATCACACAAGCATGTATTTATGTGTATTTATTACATATTTTCAAAAGCACGTGAGATGGAACTCACATTTCCTTCCATTCACTGAAGAAAAAGGTGAAGGGAGAATGAACAGTTAGGAGGACAGCCCTGTATGGCTTACTGCACTGTAAGATAAAAAGGTTGGACACAGCTGAGTGAAGTTTGTTCCCAGAAAATCTCCTAAGGCATGTTCTTGTACATGCAGCCTCCCTGATTATGTTTATACAGTCATCCTGTATCTGTAGTATCTGACAGAGTATTAACATTTCTCTCTCTGCTGTTGTCTTTCTTTCTGGTTCTTAATAATCCAGACACATTCCTTGCTTCTCTCCAGTTTTCTGTTTTGCTCCTTCTAACCAGAGATGAATAAATAATCAAATAGAAAAGCATTTCTGGAATTCTACTGTTGGGTCCATATCTAGATCTTGCACAATAAATAAAAGTAGTAAATTGATGAGAATGCTAAACCTCAACTGCAATAATAGAAGATGCCACTAATGCTACAAGCTATTATTGAAAAATGTTATTATCAATCTACATTTTCTTGGCATTTCTCCTTAGTAGATGGCAATTGCTCAACCTGAATACCAATTAATATCTGATAAGGCCACAGAGTCAGTGGCATGACAGTTAAAGCAGAATATATTCTCAAAACAATCCCATGTGTCATTATAAGACAAATAGGAAACAGATGTGGAAAGTGATTTGGTGTAGGAAGGATCTGATTTTTGACTGTATTCTTCTGGTTTATGTCACTGTGACTCTACTGATATTGGTGTGCAGAAGGCAAGAACAAGTGGAGACCCAGGTCAACCTAAATCAGAGATGATCTACCCTTCTCTTAGTGTTTGTGGAATAAAACATTTGAAATAAGAGGCCTGAAAGGGAAATCCCACAGTGTTTTCACATTTCAGTTAAAGAGCAATGAACAGACACAAACTGTAAGTTTCCAAATTTATGGGTGAGTAACAATGACAATAAATACATCGCTGTTAAGTGCCAAATAAATGTATCATGGTTAGTCTGAGACCCCAGGCAGGTCTGATAAACATGCTGTATGAAGTCCAACCTGTCAGAAATAGGGCAACTTGCCCCAACAGCTTTTTGGGTGCAGAAATCAATCCACCTCTATCTACAAACCCACAGAACATACAGGCAACAGAGGAATAAACTCTTCTACATACCACCTGCCATTTTAAAAGACTAGGAAGCAATATGACTTGTGATAGATACTTGATCACACTGGTCACATTTCCACCCAAATTTCATCAGTCTGCCTGGAGATAGCAAAGAACAAGGCTCTGCTCAGAGATTTAGGGGGTCTTTGGACTATGTGAGTGTGTAGGCCCTCTTTTATACAGTACAGACAAGAGCTGTCAGATGGAAAGAATACACAGTGTTTTCAGAAAAATTCTGATCAGTTAATTGTAATTTTGGTGCTTCTTGGGTTTTGCAGTTAATTGAATACAAAGAATGGTACTGCAGTGAGTCAGCAAATGCCTGAGCCACAGACAGCAAAACCTCCTCTGTATTAAACAAATGCTCAATCTCGCAAAGCTTTATGAGGGCTATTACAGAATCAAGGACAGGAATTCATGACAAAGCACGATTGCCAGGTGGGAGAAAAGGTTTCAAGAAATGCAAAAAGAAGAAAGAGAAAAAAAAAAATTCAAAGAAAGGCCTTTGTAACTCAGCCATTAGCCCAATTTATTGTCTAGACCCTTTCATTAGTTGCATTGGCATCCCAAAAGGATATTGCAATGTACTTCAAACCTTTTTTATAGATCCTTGTAGTTAAAACCTTGCTATGGCATGTTTTATGGGTTATTAAACACTAAGTTTATATCTCATTGATGCTTCTTTATAATCCATAGTAAAACCACCAAAAATGAGATTGTTTAGGTCTTGAAATTCCACAAACCCATAAAGACAACAAGTGACTTGCTGGCTCATGATATGACACGAATTGTTTCACCTAGTAAATGCTTTGCATGGAAGGAGATAATGCTTCTGGCTCCTTAAAACATATGTTTTCCTGAAACAGACAGTATGATAGATGGCAAGATTTAGCCAAAAAGAACTACAGTTAAGTCCTGGAAATGAAGGAAAAAACTGTTGTGATTCCCAACGATCTGCCACTTCCAGGCTCCAGAGACTCACTTCCAAACAGCTGAAATCCTGAAACAATGTGTCAGATCATGACACTGAGTGGTGACAAGACCTTGCTATCTGACTAGACATTTCACATATTGGTATTGAATAGCGTCAGTCAGCCAGTGAGCCAATAAAACATTGTGTATATATATATATATATATATGTATGTATGTATGTATGTATATGTTTATGCATATATATGCTATATATACATAAATATAACAACTCTATACCTATTTATACATATATAAATAGGTATATATATACACCTATATATATAGGTACATATATATAGGCATATATATGCACCTATTTGTATATGATATATATACCTATATATATGGTATATATACCTATATATATATACACACACACATATATGGTGTATATATATATGGTATATAGCTAGATACATATATCATATATATTTTTTTTTAAATTAATTAATTAAATTATTTATTTATTTATGCTCAGTATGATAACCTCTTAAACATTTTTTCTTGTATGTCTGCCTGTACCTAGACCATCCAGTACTGTCTGGAAAACGTAAATTAGCTGTTATTGGTAAATACAGATTTTATTTCCCAGTTTAGTACTAGTGCCTTGCAGGTGAACATGTGGTCAGTGAGGAAGCACTAACCTACCATCCTAAGTCTGGACAGCACTGACTGCTGAATTTCAGTGAGATTTTTTTCCTGTAACTTTTCTGGCAATTGTCACAGAAATCATCCCAGGACTGCTGAGCTTAATGCAGCAAAACCACTGCTGGTCAATAATGAATAAACACAGTGAAAGCAAATGATCTGAAGAGACTTTGCTGATGGACTGTGTACAGCTACTATGGAGTCAGTACTGGTGTAAATTATCAGGCATGGAACGACAGCAGTGAAGCTCCCCAGGCATTCTAGTGCAATGGAATGAACTCATATCCTTACTCTGCTAACCCCCAAACCATAAATAGAAAGGAGCACATCTCCAGGGTATCTTTCAGAGCTAACTGATTTCCACAAGAAGCTGCTGAACAAAGAATGGTCCAGAAACATGCAATGTGCCAAGAGCCTTAGGAACTATCACAATCTTTGTTTAACAAAAAAGGTGGAGTTAGCCATAACTGTGAGAATTTTTGATGTTGGCATGCCTCCTTGCTATTTACACAGACTCTGTTGTGCTTTGATGAAGTATTTAGTAAAACAAACTGATCAAGAAAAAAAAAAAAAGACAAACCCCAAAAGTAACATCCCTGACCCAAAACCTCAGAAAAAAATATCTCCAAATGATTTCCAGAGTGCCTGGAGCATAACAATGCATCCATTGTGCATTGGAGGACTTTAAAGCCAGTGGCAATGTCTCTTAACTGAGCAAGAAGTTGATGGCATGGAAATATTTTGTTCTCTGCATTGTTCAGTATTGTAAAGTTCAAAAGGCAAAGCTCCACTTCCCACTCAAGGGAAAAACTTTCAGACTTGTTAAGGTTTGTATTTCTCCCCTCTATGCAGAGGATCAGTTGAGGTGGCTGAATTTGCTGCCCTGGTCACAGCAGAAGGCTTCAGGTCCCCCTGAAGGAGGAGTCAGAGCAGCTCAGAACTGCAGCTCCCAAGGGCAGGACCTCGTCACTGACCACAGAGGAACCTTCATATGAAGTTAGGTCTGAGCTAAGAATGTTTCTGAAATGAACACTGCAGAGGCAGCTGATTAGAGACACCTTGGAGACTTTTACAAAACAGAAATTTGATGATTTTGCTCTTTGGGTTTTTTTTCCGCCCCTTTTTTTTTTTTTTTTCTCCTGCCTTCCAATATATTAATACCAGTGAATTTTTGATTCACCCCTTGCCCGTACAACTTTCAGTGCACACATTAAATAACTACATCAAGGCTATTTCAGAGAGAGCCTTTTGAGCAGATTTCACTCTGTGAGAATTGATTTATTTATGAATTATGTTACTTTTCAAGAATAATTTTAAGTGAAACAACTGTGAAGGATATGGCTATGTTGTTATTGTTATTATATTTCCTATTTCACACTTAATCTATTGAGTCATGAAAACTGTTAAATATGAGGACTTTGGTTTCAGGTTTGGGAATCATGCTGTTACAGAACTTTTAATGAGAAACTTTTATTAAATGTATCCCCCTGGAATGCTTTATTTTTAAAAAAGTGCAAGTGCAAATAAATATAATGTGAGAAATTATGCAAAAAATACAAATATTAAAACAAATGTAAATGTTGAGGCAAGTGGTAACCATTAGGGAAATAGGTGAAAAGTGATTGAAATAATAATGCAACTGCTTTAAATCATTAATTATTGGAAGAAAAAAAAAGAAAAAATAATAAAGAATAAAGAATAAAGAATAAAGAATAAAGAATAAAGAATAAAGAATAAAGAATAAAGAATAAAGAAAAAAGAAAAAAGAAAAAAATGCACACAGTGGGCTTCTGACTTTTAGTCTTAAGGCTTCATGTATTATACGGTTTTACCTGCAACATCTGGAGGACACTGGGCTCTGCAACACCTTTATTACATTTTGCTGTTCCAACCTGAGGCTTAACGGGATTGAATTATGAAAATCAGTTTTAAAATCCTGTGGGAAATCACTCTCACTGACAGATCTTTAGTGAAATGGTGTTCCCAGAGAAAGGACTCCAGCTTGTGTAGGACCTGGAACTGAAACTTTCTGGGATGGCTGTGCTGTGCTGTGCTAAGGGGCACAGAGAAAGAACTTTGTTGAGGAGTATTTACTTGCAAAACTGATCAAGAGCTATGAAGATCTGCCCACCTCTCCATGCCTCCCACAGGCGGTTTGCTCAGTTCCCTCATCACTCCAAGATTAATCTGTGTTCTCTTCTTCAGATTCAAGAGATATTTTTTCCTCTATACTTGTAGATATTTACTGGCATTTTGGTGCCTGAAAATCTTACTTTTGAAATCAAAACAAAAGAACTGTTGTGATGATGACCAGCTCCATGCGTCATTTCTGTAGATTAATGAAAGAAAAACAGATTTCTCTTTCTGCTTTTGTACCTATACATCACTTCTACTGGAAAGTTTTCCTAGCTTCTGATCTTCAGAAGATGCCTTAAAATGCCTATTGCTTAAAATTGTCTATTGACAATTCTGGAAAGCACAAGTTTTGAAAACCTGACTCCCTAGACTGAATTTGGACAATTCACCCTCTCAATAAGTATCTTTCAGTCAATTATCAAACACCCCACACTACTTGGCTTTCTTCTGATATTAAATCTATAAGTATTTATTAATTTACCAAAACCTTTGCAAAAAGGGGAATGTTATCAATCTATCTATCTATCTATCTATCTATCTATCTATCTATCTATCCAATTATAATCCAATGAATTTAATGAAAGGGAAAACAGCCAACTGGGCTGTTCAGGAACAGCTGGTTCAATCTATTCATTATTCCTAGCTCATGATCAGTAAGTGCTTCTGCTTCCGATTGGGAGAGAAACCAAGTGTCAATGTCAAATGGTGAAGACTTGTTCACACCTGAGCACACCGGTCTGCATACTAATATTGGTATTTATAGGAATAATAGCCACTTTCAAATCACTGTGCAACATATGTAAATAAAAGGGAGGGCAGGCACAGTCAAACCGAGCAGCTGTTCAAAAAGGATACGTGTGTTTGTGAACTTGCTTTTGCAATATTTCACAAACTAAATTCTCCAGATTTACCTGACTTTCATGCAACAGCTTTTTGGGTTTGGTTTTGTTCTTCCCTGATGATGTCGTTTATCTATTTGCACCAATTTTAAATCTCTGCCTAGTTTGGATTATGTGTTGTAATTCTACAGCAAATAAATGAGCAGAGATGAGTTTCATTGTAGTGCCATTATACTATTTATTGCTTTAGAAATTCCTGCAAGTATAGAGTGATGAAAAAAAAGAAAACAACTCAAAACAAACCAAACACACAGTTAACATGAATGAGATGTTAACCTTGACTGATTAGTAAAGACACCAAAAATGTCATCCCAATGGCATATCAGACACTAGATACCATCAAGGATATTGAATAATTCTCAGAGGACACTGAGAATTAGAATGCCTTTGTATTGCAACTTTCTGGGTTGTCAAGTGTAATACATCACCTAAGATGACTGTCTGGCTCATATAGGATGACCTCTGGAAATACAACCACCACACAATGACTGTCTGTTCCAGTCAGGTTGTTAAGTGGCCTGCATATGTAAGAAATAAGATATACAAACCTAAAACCAGTCCACGTAATTGAACTACATAACCTAAAAGTATCCATTCTTTAAGTGTGCTTATTCTTACCCCTAGCATATTTTCCGTTAGAAACATTTGGAACAGATTCTAATTGCTTTAGCAGATTCTACTATTATGTTAAATAAATTATTGGGCCGTACTCTATTACATGATTGTACAAGTTTTCTGTGGTTATTTTTAGCATTCAAGACCACTTCTTTCCTCCTTTGTCTTCTGGATTTCCTGTATGTTATTAGACTGTGGTGAGGTCAGGCATCAGAGGAAATAACAGCAGTGCTGACTCCTAGACCCAATGTTTTATGAATTACTGAGCATCAGTGATGTAATGGCAATAAATCTAACCCAGCCTCAGTCTTGTGTCCTGTTGTAAATAAATGAAGTTAGCAAAGGTGTTATTTTATTCAAGAGCCTTCCTGATGAGAACAAAAATGTTTCCCCCAGGGGATTGTTTGTAAAATTGCTTCTGTAATTAGGGTGCTGTTTAACAAGAGAAGGGTTCTCCAGTTTTCCTGGGGAACTTTCAGGCCTCAGTCAAGGATATCTTATTTACAACACAAAACCAACTGCAAATTAGGGAAGCAACATAGAGAAAGGAGTTAGTCAAGTGGTGTTAACATATAAGCATATGGCCAAGATTTTCTAATTTCCCAAGTGATTTTGCACACTCACAAGTTGGGCACCCAATTTAAAACTTGCTCAAGGGCTCTGATTTTCAGCAAATACTTTCTTGGGCAATTTAAAATTCTGATACTTGGAGCTGTTAGTCACTTCTGAAAAGGAAGGCATGTGTCTGCACTGCTTTTTATCCTATCTGCCTTTTAATTCCCAGGAAGAAGTCTCTAATATGAACACATGACCTGAATTAAAGTCTTCAAAAATCTGACTGTAAATGAGTGACAGAATAAGGAGCAAGGCTGGAAGAATACAATTAATTCCTTCTCCCTAAAATAAGACCTTATGAGCATACTTTCAGAGAATTTGTGCCACTAACAAAGGGGCAGAGAAGTACATCACAGCAACTACTGCAACAACTGTTAAGCTTTGTTTTGTCTCTAATATACTGCAATTGATTTGCAGCATTTCATGCAGAAGTGCCTATGCAGTGTCAGAACTAGACCAGTGTTTGACACATATTCAAATTTTTTAAAAGATATAAACAAAGTCTGAAATACAGGAGCTGAAATTCTGACCCTTTGGGCAATTTTGCTTTTCCTGAGGCAAAGCTTAGATCTGAAATCTCTGCAATAAGCACTTCTCTTTCCTCTTTGTTCCCTCCACGTGCTTTCAGTCTTACAGCACCCAGACTTTCTGCAGCCTCATTTCATTTTCCTTCATTAGCAAGTAATAATATCGTCAAATTTTAATAACTGGTATTGCATTAGAGAACAATGCATTTGAAAAGGTAACTTCTATTGTGCACATGGAGCACAATACTAACAGCAGACATAATTATAACCTCTCTCTGTGACAAGTTGCAATTATTCCTCATGGCACTGTGTCTAAGAGCAATGCATTTCTCATACTGGTTGTGGAGGGTTTATTAAAAAAGTGAAGAATGTTTGATATTCTTTTCCCAGTGCAACAAAAACTTCACTGACACAGTAACAGATGGATTTA
Organism: Ammospiza nelsoni; assembly: GCF_027579445.1. Taxonomy (NCBI): domain Eukaryota; kingdom Metazoa; phylum Chordata; class Aves; order Passeriformes; family Passerellidae; genus Ammospiza; species Ammospiza nelsoni. The sequence goes on along the minus strand of NC_080637.1, from coordinate 9,296,381 downwards.
AGTGGTTTTGATTCAGGGTGACTGAAAAAAGTACATTAAAATTCACTTCTTTATTCACTATCTTTCCTGCTTTTCTAGCACCCAGGAGTCCCCAGAAGGGGAGAGAGTCAGTGACACTGGCAAGAATATTTGACACACTCAGCTGGTATGTATATGTATATGTATATGTATATGTATATGTATATGTATATGTATATGTATGTTCATAAATAGGACTGCACAGTGTCAGCAGGGCTAATCAGCATCCAACCAGGAAAACCAATTACTGATATTTGTATTTTTGAAGAAGAAATGCAGCCTTTCATTTAACAGAACTTTGGCTCCAAATCCTGGCACATTATATACTATGGTGTAGTACAGTACAGTACAGTTTAGTATGGTTTACTACAGCATAATACAGGTGACTTTGTTGGTTAAAACAAACTGACAAACACATGAACTGGGGGTTTTGGGGCTGGTTGGTTTTTTGGGTTTTTTTGACAAAGAAAGCTGGCATTCTGATTCCTTCATTTTTCACCCCCTCCCCACCAGATCACAGACATGGTGAGGAGCGGTCGTGGTCATGAACTGAGTTATGCAGGACCTGTGCTCTGCACGGGGGTAAGCACCACAGCACTAAACACCACAGACTGGTGCCATCCCAGGTGTGCTGTGATCCCTGAGACTTTCATGGGTGTCTTCTCTGGCCCTGCTCTCAGAGTTCAGCATGGAGCCCACTGAAGTCACAGCAACGTTCCCTTCAAGTTCAGTGAACACCAGAGGAATCTTTCTCATGTCCCTTGCCATGTTTACATGTTAACTCGAGGTCATGGCAAATCCTTCCAAATGAATATGAATTAAAACAGTTGTTCTCCATTGCCATCAATTTAAAAGGTTTGAACTGATGAATACATGATTCCTAAACCTGCATCTGTAACACCACCACCCTTCTGCTTTTTGTCATCATTAACGTAATGGTAATAAATACTGAGAAAAATAATCATATGTGTTCTTAATCCATACCAATTATTTGTTCTACAATGCAAGTTTAATTTGCATTTATTTAGATAAATGGGAAATGTTTAACTGCATTTAGCTCTTCATCCTTGAAACGTATAATTACACACAAACACATATATCCATAAACAAAAATAATAAGATCTGAAATATTAATCGTCTCACCTGCTGTGCCAAATTACCCTTTTAATTTGTTATTCATGAGCAAAGGCACCTTTAGACAATGATCTGGGTTCTCTCCTCGGCAACACTTGTGCAACCCCAGTGAAAGCCAACAGAACTAAAGAGCAAAGTGAACTTTAGAGATTATCTAGAAGAACAACAATCACAATGATCCATATGTTTTCTGTATATCCACAACATTGGTATAACTTTTGAATGACTGGATTGCTTCTTGTCTTATTTCACAACAAGACTGTTTCCTTGCTTTAACTTAGCCCTGGATCTGGAGATTTTGAACCTAATTGGTAGGCAAGAAACACATGCCTTGGTATTTATTTAATAAAATCTTCTCAGACCATCTGCAAGATAATGCTGCTCAGTTTTCTATCACCTTGGATGGAAACATTTAAACATTTCTAAAGGAGAAGGTCTTTGTGCTGTTTGAGGCACCTTCTGAACTCTGCTAAGCTTATCTTCTCTTTAGGGACAAAACTTTGTTTACCTCAGATTTGAACACTGATTACAGGCCCCTGAGAAATAGGAGACAGTTTTTGAAACTTTGTCAACCATAATTGGTTCCTGAAATGTAAGTCCATTGAAGGGGAAGAACTCAGAGATACGGCCTTGTAGGAAAAGTGACCAAAAACCTGGAAGGTGGAGGAGATCCCTTGTAAGACAAGTCTCACTGGGGCCACACTGTTCAATTAGAGATGCACAGAAAACACGTGGGAATAAAGTGCATCTTTCCCCTTTCCCCTCCTTTTGTATGAAGGCATTAAAATTAACACAAATGGAATTTGAAATATAATAGGCCAGCTGTCTTCCTGTTTCAGGAGGTGTTAGTGGTAGCAGAGAAGTTAAATCACAAGACTGGCATTTTATTCACATATCAATAACCAAGCATCTTCTTCCCCAAAAGCCATTTAGTCCAGGGCACTGTCCTCTAATGTTTCAGTGTTTCTATTCAGCTAAAATAGATCAGAACAACTTGTGCACTTTATGCAAAGCTGTGTTCATGGTTTCCTTCTGTATCTTTTCACAGAAAGCAATTCTAGCAACACTAGGGCAGTTCATATTTAATAGATCAAATTCAAGGCCTTAAAGTTGTGATTTTTTTTTTCTTTTTTAATGACTTATGTCAATGCCTGGTAACAGTCAGAAAAAGCAAATTTCACGTACAGAGTTTTTAGGAATGAAATAAAGAACAAAACCAACAGTGTCTTTATGCCTCTTTAACTTCATGCAGTACTGAAAATGAAGGAGTGCCATGCTTTTACAGTCTTCTAACTCAGAAAACATACCCATTGAAGGAAATAAGAAGAAAAGAAGAGTATTCTCAGTTTTGGTTTTTTGTTTTTTTTTTTCCAAAATGAGAAACTGGCAGGCAGAAGGTTTAAAATAAAATAAAGGGATGTTCCTCCCATGTTGCAATTTGTAGGGCTTGAGATGCTGTGGATACTTAAAAGATATATGAGCTCAAGAAATGCCAGTACTAATTTATCAAAACCGAGTCATTGAAAAGCATTAAAGACAGAGATTCCACCCCTGGTTCAGGAAATCCCTGAACAAGCAGTGCTGGAGCCTGGGAGACGATATCACTGCTGCCTGCTCGCCGCTCATTCTCCTCCTCTGACACCCATTATGGGACCCGGTGAGAACCAAGGTCCTGGGCTAAATGAGCCTTTGGTCTGAACAGATTGGACTGTTCTTATGAAATGAGGCAGAGAGAAATTAGGTAATTTAGCCAGGAAATCTATGCCAAAGCAAAAAGCTAATGTTCTAGTTCCTGAGCCTTGCCCAGTGCCATAAACAAAAGTATAAAGTCCTGCCTCAAACCGCAGTCAAGCGAACGGCGACGGAGCTTACTCAGCACATGCAAAGCTGTGCACAGTGTGCCAAGTAAAATTGGTAAGGATCACTTGTGATGGGCAGAGTGCATCAGCTTTTGTGCACAGCTAGCCTTTAGTCTCCCTGTGATTCCCAAGGAATATCTCTGTTGGGTTCCCCATGCATGGACAAATTGCCATATGCAAATTGCCACTTGTTCTCTATTCACTGGAGTTTTACAAAAAGTAGCTGCGGAAGCAAAAAATCCCTCTCACAGATTTCCTGCTCTAAGGCAACCTAATTAACCAATCTATCATATAAACAAATATTTAAAATAAATAAATAATTTAGCTTAGAATAAAGATCAGAAAATGAATACAACAATATTTCATAGAGACAAAATTGGGGTTTTTTTCACTGACTTCTATGATTCATATGCAGCCAGTGGAGATTCATGTGACAATATCATTCTAAATATTACCATCACTTCCAATGCTTATTAAAATAATCTAATCTATTGAAACATATTGTAGGGAAGAAGAGCTGATATGTAATTATCTCTTTCCCTAAACTGTTCTTTGATTTGGTTTCAGGGTTCAAGGATCCACCCAGTTTTTGTGTTAATAGCCAGCACTGATGTCACTGGGAGAAACAGAACGGAAGATAGAGGTGGAGGGTGAATTTGAAGATAAATTTAATAAAAACATTAGAAACCACTGGATAAGAAAAGCAAACAAACATCCAACAAGTCCACCTCTGGTTTCATAACTTCCTTACTTCTTGATGTATCATTATATCCTTCCTTTCCCCTTTTTAATCATGCAAACTAACAGCTGTCTTTTTCAACATTTTTAGACTCAACTTCAAGTGCCTCACTCGATACCATATGTCACACATTTCCTCTCTTTTTTTTTTTGTGGAATGGCTTCAGATAGAATGTTTTAACCTTATTTTCCTGCTGTCTGGATTTTGTCTGTTGGTATTCAGAAGCCTCTTTCTATCTCACACGTCATTCATTTTAAGTCGTCTCATCAAATTTTGGTCACAGGTTTTAAATTCTTCACTTTTAATCTTCTTAACCAATATAAGAAGTTAAAAACTCATTTATTGCAAATTGCACTATGATGAGAATACTCGCTTACAGAGCAGCTAAAGTAAAGATTACTGGTAGAAAATTAATAACTGCAAGTTGCAACCAGAAAATGAAGGAACAGTAACAGGATGTAAAACAGACCAGGCTTGCTTACAATGGCCATATGCTTTCTTCTTTCTGCTACATTCCCACCTTTAGACTGCTGTCTACCTTACCATCACATTAGTTTTCAGCTATTTATACAATATTCAGCATGAGGATTTGATCAACTGTCTTTGGTGAAAATGTTTATGGAAGAACTCCAAAGGCTTCTATTTTTAAATTTACATGTCAAGAGTGTGAACCTTAAAACCTAAGTTTGACAGAATACCTAAGTCCATGTTGTTTTCAGGTGGCTGGTGTGGATTGTTTTAAGATGGACAACAATTTGCCTCAAGTATTGCACAATTAAATTGTAACTGAAATTTCATACTGCTTCCTGAGTTCCCATCTTGGATTCAATATGTATAATTTTATTCTTTGTGGTTCAGAGAAATATAAATCAATATTCAGGAACTTTTCTGAAATGCACTGCTTCTGAGTGCCTGACTCATTTTATTTTATTATTTTAATTTCATTAAGATCTCAGGTGCTATGGTAGATGAGAGGGATAAGCGCTATTTCTGAAGATGCAGAATTCTCCACATTGCCTAAGGATAAGGCTGGATGAACTGAGTGTGTTTCAGGTGAATTAAATCAGGTAAAATGACTTCTACCCTGTGAAATAAGATGTAATCTAAGTCTGTAGGGAATAAATTGCCTTAGCATAAGGAAAGAACAAAATCTGAAACAACCTTCAATCCTCCAACATACTTCCCTGCTGCCATCTATTCATCTTTCTCACTGTCTTTTTCCCTCCATTTCATGACCTGTGTTCTCTGGCACCTAAGGCAACCCCAAATCCCTCTCCTTTTGCTGTGTCCTGCCTGTGATGCTGCCCATGGAGAGCCTATAAAACTCAAAACTAAACTGTTCTTTTGAAGCATATAATGCTGAAAATTGTCAGTATCAGTTTTACTTCACATATGTGAGCAATCTCCCTGAAAACATTGAAATAATTCACTCAAATTTCCTTCTGAATGAGCTCTTGATACTGCTTTATATAAAAGCACCTTCCTGGACACAAATGCAGAGGTAATTAGTGCTCTCATTTGACATTGGCACATAAAGCCTAATGCTAGCTCCACAGAAAACAAAAAGTAGCCAGTGATGACAGTGCATCAGAGATTCAGCTTTAAAGGCAACTTTAAAAGCAAATATGCAGCTTTCATATTCATGGTTTCCAATTGTTCACCTAAATATCTTGAAAAAGATATTGCAATCTCTTTTTAATGAAATAATCTGATATTTTAGCTATTGCAATTAAATTCAGTTTCATTCATTCACCTATGCAATGTGAGTGGCAGTTATTAATGCTTTTTGTTAAATCTCATCTCACCTCTTCCCAGATGGCTACTCCATTTAGAATCCTCCTTACATTAAGCACAAACCTTCAAATCCAACCTTTTTTTTTCCCTCTGTTCAACAAACTGGCTTCTACTACAACATAATTTCTGCTTTTTAGGAAGAGACTTTGGGTGCAGCTGCAGCTGCTCTTGCAGTTTATCACACCCTTTTTTTGGAAATTTACTTTAGTTTTGAGAGCCTGTAGGAGACCAAGTGATTTAGAAGCAGCAGTGCCAAAAGACAAAAAAGAAGGTTGGGAAGCTTTGGGGACTCACCCCAGTTATTTAACTACTGCTCCAGTTTAAGTCTTGGAGCAATTGAATCCTAGTTAGCCCCAAAGTATTTTGCTTTTATCTCTTCATGAAATTTTAGAAGGGTTTATTCTGGATTTTTTTCTGACCATACTGCTTACTACTCAGACAAACAAAAAAAGGAAAAAATTCTAGGTATAAGTTTAAAAAACACCCATCTTCTTTTTGGGAACTTTTCCACCAAAGAAATAATTCTGCATTGGGATTTGATTTCTCTTATTCAAATGGGTCATGTGGCAGTGGGTCATTGCTCCATATAAGTAAAATGCCAGGCTTTTTGTAAGCAACTGAAACATTCAGCTTTCTTTATGTTCTTCTATTATCTGTTTTAAAGTATTTTCTTATTTATTATCTTTAATACCCCATGAAATACACTGATTGTAAAAATAATATCTAAGTCACTAAATGTTATCTAAACTACTTGCTACAATGTCAGTAAAAAGAAAACACATTTTTAAGGGATTCTGTATAATCTTTTTACCAAAAAAATAGCAGATATTTTCCTTTATTTTCTTTTAGCCCTCTCTTGTAGACTTTTATTTTGTGATTCTGATATGTGACTGTTTTTACAATGTCAGGAAAGTACCTTGAGTTAAAAAATTTATTGTGCTATAGTCTGTACAGCAAGATTTAGCATTTCTGCATTAACCATCCTTTACACTGTAGTCTTACTATCTCCCTTCGAGGTAATCCTTTTTACAGAGGGTCATGGCTTTTCACTGTCTGTATGAAAACACATTTGCACAAAGAAATAAAAGCCAAATCCACAAACCTACAAATGACAAGCAGAAAGGGCTTGTATTCCAGCTTGCTTTCCTGCAAAATCCTTTGAAAGGCTAAACAGCCTTTTCAGGGCAAGCACTAATCTGCAGACTTGTATCCCTATGTTTGAATGTAATGAGATTCCAGTAAACACATGCACTCTGTGCCACAGTGAGCGCAGTTTAAGAGCAGCTTATTTTCAGCTTACTTTCAGGCAGCTAAGACCAGATCTGAAATGCTACTTTAACTGAAATGAGAATGCCTGTGCAGGGATTTACACTGAATTCCGTGAGACGTTCACAAGTTTCCTTATGGACAAGGCTGAAGTCATGTACAAAGCTCTTTCACTATCAAAGCTTCCACTTCGTTGTCCAAACTCTCATTTTTTAGTTTCCTTTCTTGAGGGAGGTTAAATGAAGTCAACTTTACCCATTGATTTTCTGTTTATCCCCACCAGTCTTCAAGAGAATACCTAAATCTTGTACTTGAGTCTGAATCATTGACTATTATACTATACCTGTTGGAATAATGTGGCCTTTTTCTATGTTAAATAGCAATTAAATGTTAATTTCCTTTCCAGGCCAGGTTGAATGGGAATCTTGGTCCAATGGAAGGTGCCATGGCATGGGGGTTGGAACCAGATGATATTTAAGACCCCATCCAACCCGAACCATTTTATGATGAATGATGCCAAATCTTTTCATATTCCAAATTCAGTGTAAATTTCACAGATTTTTAGTTAGGAATAAAAATTAATGGTCTAGACTATATTCGAATCACTTCAAGGGATTTGTTCTTGACCCTTGGTACAGCAACAGTAAGTTGATGAAGACTTACTTTTTCATTACTCCCACACTTAAATACTGAAATGAGATCCCTGTTTCTTATAATAAAAGATGATGAAATGCTTAAACAGAAAGGTTTGTTAAAACAGAATAAAATAAATTGTTATTCAGAGTAAATGAAGTTAAGAACCTCAACCAGCTACAATTAAATTAAATATGCCACCATGACTATTGTTGATATATCACCTTCATGACCATTGATGCTTAGCCAAACAAAAAATGAAACTTGGATTAAGTAAAAGGGAAAAAACCCAGTGCTATTGCTCTGCAGTTTTCTGCCGTTTGACACATGGTTTGTATTGTAGGTGCACAAATATCCCTTATGAAATCCTTTGCAAGCTTGTAAATAAACACTGGCTACACAGAGTAATCTTGATTTATACAAATGGCAAATGCTTTCAGCTTTTATGCTGGTTCCATATTTCAAACAAGCTGGAAGTATAGATGAAATGATCAGAGCCACTGCTTTGAAAAAGTAATCAATGCCATTTGTTTTTCTGATTACACACTTACTGGTTTGTAATTAAAGAAAAAAAAACTAAAACAACAAAAAACCTCCCAAAGCAAAAGAACTCACTGGAAGATAATCTTCCTCTCTTACAATGTTTGTTTTCTAATTCCCCTCCTCTCTTACACAGCTTGTTTTCTAATCCTCCTTCAAAAGCTGTCTCCAACTTTGGAACCAGGCTGAATCAATCAGCATATTTTACTGTCCCTTAGAGGTAAAACTCTGTATTATCTGAGAAGCTACAGCACAGAGAACTGACCAATTCTATGAGAATCTGAGTGTTAAGACCTTCTTTTCACTCCTACATATGATAACTTTGTGTAGGCTTGGCCCATAAGTGTGCAGAGGGGCATCTAAAGATTATCTGGAGGACAAACAGTTCCACCGCCTCTAGTTATCTTCTCTGGGGACTCTTTTTGGCCCGGGGACACAAGACCATTTTCACATGACAATGACTGACGCTTCAACTTTTAAGAAATCTAAATTGCAGAGAGCAAAACCAATTAAGGCCAAGGGACTTGCCCTGGGCAGAAGCCTGAGAACTGGAGAAGAACCCCTAACACTGTTGTCATCCTCCACAAAAACGTGCAGCAGTTTTCCATATCACCGATAAGAAGGTGCCACCACTGTGAATTATCTCACTGCCATAAAAAAAAACCCCCAAAAATATCAGAACATGAAAAAAATCCCCAGATTTCTATCACAATTTTTTCATGTTTCCTTTCCTGCTGCTAATGCTTTATGTGCTGTCGTGAGTAAAGTTCTCTGTAGCACAACACATATTTCTTTTTTTATTTCTTTTCTGTTTCATCAGAAGACATACTTGGGCAAAACATTTAAAGAGTAAACTTAAGGTATGTTAATAATGTCCTTGCCTGGAGCAAAGCCAACGTTTCAGGAGGACAGCAGAGATCTGAACTTTACATCTTCCTGCTTACATATGAAAAGGTCTCAGATGAAGGATCTATTTATCTAGAGGATTGTTTCTCTTTAAACAAAGAATAAAAAACAGAATGTACTTTATTTGTATTCATCACTGCCAGTTTACATAATACTAAGAAACTATTTTTTAAGTCAAAATCTGTCACTGATGTGGTCCATGTCATATTTCCACTTTAAGAGGTGACAAAAAATGTTTATATCCACATCAAACTGCTTGCTCAACTTTTCTGGTGTGGTTTATATTAAACACAGAAGAAGGCAGCAACTTAGTAATCCCTGAAAGCATCCTTGTGATGAGTCAGAGTGAGCTGTTAGCAAAACTCAAGTCATTTGGTACCAGGTTTTAACTCCACGTAGCAGCAGAGGTGTGAAAAAGACCAAGTGAATTTTAATACTTCTCTAATCAGAATGCTGCTACTTGAGCTTTCACTTATGCAGCACATGGAACATCACTGTGATAATTCTGACATTCCATTTCTCTTCATCAGTCACTGTTCTTTTTAACATGCACCAGCTTTATTCTACATGTAAGAACAACCAAAACTGTTTTATGCTTAACAGCAAATGGATACATCTTAAAGTCCTCTGACCAATAATATTATACATTTATATGCCTGATATTCTGCATATATAATAATTACTACAAGGCTGATGTTTAATTTACTTAATTAATTTCACTGTGAAGGCATGCTTGAAGCCATGTTAGTGAAGGATTCCTCCAAGGTAACCATTTAACAGCTAAGTAACCTTTAATTACTTGCCATAACGATACACATCTAAGACAGATTTTGTTATACTGTGACATCTGAGCACTTTAACCCAAAGGTAGTTATTAGCACTCCCATGCAAGATTCATTATGGATCATATTTCATTAATGGAGAGTATTGTGTTCTCATCTGATTGTGTACTTGCAAACATTTATTAATATATCTGAGTGTGAGCATGTTGCAACTTGGAGGAATCCATAGATTTTCAAAAATCAGGAAGCATTTCTTAACTAAACTATATAGAATCATACAGACAGTTCTTCTGGACCTAGCTGATTTGGGCTCAAAATGGGAAATTGCTTAGGGATGGACAATGTGTACAACCACGAGTAGCAGTGCAATATTTGAAACTGAAATAATTAAGATGCAAATTAATGCTGCACTGCAAGAATCACTAGTTGTGATTTATATCACTACAGGTGAGAAGACAGTCCAGACTTTGTAGATGACTGCAAATGTACACAAATTAAAATAGATTAGATGACATAGCAACTCATCACCAATTCTAACAGGCGTGAATTCATCATGATAACATTTATTTATTCTGCACAATACTTCTTTTTAGCTAAATTTTCCAACGGTGACTGTTTTTTTCATCCAAATGTTTCTCACATTTTCTGACTCACTGAGCTACAGAAAAAAATATTTTTACAAATAAAGCTTTTTTCTGGGAAAAAAATAAAAATAACCATATGTGAATTGTCTACAGCAAGTTACACAGAAGCTGAAGAGAAAGAAAAAGCAGGCATTAACTAGTGTTTCCTTGAGTTCCTGAGAAATGTTGCAAAGTTACTCACCCTTTTCCAACGAAATGAGTTACTTAGGAAATAAACTAATTTACTGCGAGTCCACAGAGGCATGAACGAGCCAGAGGCATGTCTTTCATCTGAGTCAGGTCATACTCATTACATTATTTCTCTTACATGAACGAGGGAGAGGTGAAGGGAGGAACAGAAGGGCACAGAACCCTTCCCTCACAGGAACAGGGTTTGAGTGAAGATGCAGAGATTCTATATGGTTCATGCTCCAAGAGAAGCCAGCACATTTCCAGACTTACCAAGGGCCATAAACAGAAAACAAGTTGTTACAAGATATGTAAGCAGGAATTCAGCATGAATGGAAGAGTAAACAATTATTTTTCTAAGTGACTTCCAGTGGGTTTATTCTTAGATTTTTGAGAACAGAAAGAGTTGCTGCAATCACTTAGTCTGATTTCCAGCATCACAAGCTGTAGGCATATGGGACAGGCACAAATATTTAAAATACTGCCTGTTTCACAACTACTCTTGATCTCCCACAGCATTTCAGCAGTAAATTGATTAACTCTTCACGGCAGAAGATATATGGACTAATGTAAAAGGGAGATAATTATTTATATCTATACACTCCTTTTGTATCTGTTATTTTTAGATAAATCTGTGCACAGTCCCATGTTCCTTTCCTGCACAAAACACAGTGTCTCTCAAAGCCATGACCTGTTCCTTAAACTGCATTTTCTTCCTGCTCTGAGGTAGCATTGCAGCAATCAAGCACACATCCCTGTACGTGGTGTCTGTACTCACAAGAGCATTGTTTAAAGTAGGATGAAGAATTTTTTTCTCTTGTAAGACTTTCGAGATCTTGACATAACTGACTGTTAGTTTATTTGTGTGATCATATGCCAGTAAAACATACAATGCAAAAAAGATGAAAGGTTGTGTGTATACTGGCAAAGAAACATATTCTTTATACTTTGTAAGGGTATTTAGCAAAGTTACAAAGTGTACCATGGGTAAATTATATCTTCTCTTGTTTTGCAGAGATCCTTTTTCTTCCAGCCATCTTCTCTCTGTGTCTGGCATATATGGGATTAATTCTTATTCACTTTCTCACATGATTCAGTAATTTTTTTCCTTAGGAAGGAAAGTACTAACTACTAGCCAAATAAGTAGTGTTTTCTTACTGAACTATGGAGTAGTGTTATTATTTAAATTAATTTAGATGGCAACAAATTTAAGACAGTCCTTGTATAACAGAGTAGAAGAGAAGAGACTCAGTTTTAGAATCTTTTAAAGATAAGGAAGCATCTGGAAAGTATTATGAAAGCTTTTTTAATATCAGCATGAGTCTGTAAATAAAAGTGAGGATGGTCGAGATAGCAGGAGAAGAGCAATTATTTCCTGTTCCACCAGGCAACTGCTGGAAATACTTGTGTCCTGCTGTTTACTCAGAGAAATAGCAGCTTCACCTGTACTTGCTTTGCTTTTTATTAAAAAAGAGGTAAGATTTCATCATTGTGGAAAAGCCACTTCTGTCATGCCAACTGCTGGTGAAAGAAAGAGAAGTCAAAGGGACTTGAAAGCACACCAAGGAGGCCTGCCATTGTATAAAGTGACTTTTTCTTTCCTGAATCTGTTTGAAAGCTGTTGGAAAAAATCCATGAGTGTTCTCATTTTTCATTTGGGGAAATTCTCTGTTTTTTGGGAATTCTGAATCAAGAGTCTTGCGGTCAGAAGCAACATCAGAAACAGGTTTTGAGGAGATCAGGCATGAACCTCTCCACCACTGCTGAGCAGGCTGAGCCATGGCCATTCTCAGCCTCCCTGGGCCCTTCCTGGGCCTAACTGCAGTCACCTTGCCAGTGTACTCATATAATGATAATATTTAACTCATATAATGTAACATCCAGAAACTATGAATATTAGGTTGGTCTGAAAGCATGGGAAAAGGCAGTGCTTTCAGACTCACATGTCTCTGAGAGTTAAATATATCCCACAGACTTTAAAAAAATGCCTGAAAGGCACTCCACAGCATGCCAGCTGTCAGAAAATTTTGGGCAAAGACCAGTGAAATTACTTCACCAATAAGGCCTTCATTAGATTCTCATGTCTGAGTATTTAATATAACTGGCTAGTTTGCTGTTCAGCATTTCACAGCACTGTGGTCTGTATGTGGAGCATCACCCACAGCTACAACCTGCTGCATTGTGACCTTGGCTGTTTACAGATTATTTGACAAGATGCTGGTACTGAGCCACAAACATAATGCAGTCACTTCCTTCAGTGGCAGAAATCACATTTATGATTCTTCTTCATAAGGTCAGCCCCCGTCAACTGGAGCCTTGTGATGTGAATCCCACAATGAATAATGCTGCTTTGGTGCTCATCTATCCAAACCTGAGCTCGGTAACTCCTTCTTTCAGTTTTGTTTCCTTCTGTGCCTCTAAAGCAAGAAATAATTATATTTATAAGTCATTTCCTCAATTAAGTCAGTCTATACTGTAAGCTGGCTTTCAACTGTTTTTATTACATTGGTTTCCCAACAGATGGTGGTTTGTTATTTTATTTTTTTCTCCCCCATATTGGTCAAGAGATCAAAGGATTTGACCATACTTGTCTTTTGTTTCAGGAGGTGTGTGGATGAAATTTTGCATATGTTGCTTGACTGTGAAGTTGGGTTAATGTTTTCAATTGTTACTCTAACAAGACCCAAATGCTGAACTTCTGTGTTACTAGAAACATTATAGGCTCTGTTGATGAGCCAACATAATATTCCCACCCAGAAAATTGGATCGACATCCTAATATGATTGCCATACCTCTTAAAAGTACAATCTATGTCTGTAATTAATTAGGAAAACTGTATCATCTCATGGTAAAGTAAGGTAACCATGTGTAAGTAGAAATATTTACATTATGGGAACAAATAATTCATCATAGCATCCTTTAAGTGATAGGAGAAATAATGAACATCCAAATGCAAACAGTGGGTGTATTTTCCCCTCCTCTAGTAGTCATCGCTAAAATTAATTTCCTTAAAGTAGTCACCAAGTTCTGAGTAATCCCTCTAACAATGCTAGAAATTAAAGCATTTTTCCCCTGTGACTATGAAAAGAGCACCTCAGTTTCAGCTACCCCAGTGTAAGTCACAGGGAACTCCACTGAAGACAAATAATTCTAGAAAAAAGCACCCCATAATTTAAAAGAGTAAATTAAACCCAGATCCTAAGAGGGTCTTTAAGTTGAATCACTCATTATCTGAGCATATCCAAAGTTACCCGTGGTTTTAGGACATGGACTCACACAACAAGACATCACATGTGGTATCAGTGAAAGTCCACCCAGTGGTTCTGCGTGTGCACATGTGCACGCTCCCCTCCGCAAATTTACTTCCATGGAGGTCTCCCTCTATCTCAGGCTTTTTTTCTCCCCTGCAGCAACATAAACAACGGTTTTCCCACAGTTCTGAGACTTATGTCTTTGAACCTAATGAATATGTGGACTGGCTTTGGTTTCTTATTCATGGAAGCCATTCAGCTGTGGCACGCTGTGTACAGCTCTCCACTGCAATCAACCAGCACTGCTCCGCCACCAAGGACGAGAGCCATGGACAGGGAGAGAACAATGGTCTCCTCAGTTATCCCACTGGAAGCTTTCTGCTGCAGAGATTCCTCTCATTAGGCAGTTGGGGGTTCAAATTTGACACTATTACTCACACCGGACCCTTTCTGTATTGGGAAAACCTAAAAAAACGTTATATGTTATCAATTTCTTTGTTAGACTTGTTTTTTTTCCAACAGTGCAGGACAAGATGCAGTATCTTGCCAGCTCCAAGCTTCCTTTTGTGCCACTGCATACCTGTAGAGATCAGACCAGATCCACAGAAACACCAACACTGTCTCTAGACCATATCCTTACTATTTCTCCCTCATCTCAGAATTTTACTTGTTTCAATTAAAAACAAACTCTAGAATGCTGGAACATCACCTGCACAGTGACTTCCACTTACATTTTCCTTAAAAATCTGTATAAAGTAATATTAAAATAATATTGTTCTGGAGTTCTTTTTTCAGTTTGGTTTGGCTTGGCTCGGTTTCTTAAGAATAAACTGGGAGGTCTGCCATACCAATTTGGACATATTTATCAAGTCCTAAACAAAGCTAGTTGCTGAATAGCTGAAATGATCAGACTTGAATAGTGATTAGAGTTTCATTAGTGGTTTCTGCTGTGCAACAAATGGCCCTTGCTGTTGTAAATTCCATGTCTTTGTCCTGTTTTTCATCATATCTTATACCTCTCCTCAGTATGACTCACTAAAGAACCATGCTTCCATTTTACCCTCAGCCATATAGTCTGAGGAATAAAGGTGAAGAAATAAAAATAGCCACCACACTGTTCCCACTTGTGTTAGTTTAAAACTTGATTTCATATCCTGCATGAAAATGTTCAACCTGTAAATCTCAGAGTGAGTCGCAGACATAATTACTGACTTTGTCACTTTAGACATAAATATATTCCAAATTACTTAGATGTAATTATGAATACGCAAGGGCAGGACTGGATGCATTAAATGACAGCTGAAAACCTACAATGTTCGTATTTCCTGTCAGTGATTAAAGCATGACCCCTTTGCTAAATACTTTACTTCCAAAAATGGTATTTGTACCGCATCTGAATTTTAAGATACATAGCCACATCCTTTGCATACTTATGATTTGGAATATCCCCATTCTTACAAATACACTTTTAAATAGGAAAATGGGAGATCAAATGGATCAGCTAGTTGTCAAGCATTCAGCTGTCAAAAAGGCACATCCTCCTTAATTGAATATACCAGGATAAAAAACAGTGGCTACATATTTAATTTATCATACTTTCGTTGTGTTTTTTACATTAACAGTTTAGTATGCATTATCATTTTTATTAAAAAATAGATCCTTATCTTGACAAACAAGGTACCTGAGGGGGAAAAAAAAATTCAAAATTTTTGGTTTTAGTGTTCCACCTTGCTGAGGATGAAATATCCACTGCAGCTGTGTAGACTTTCCCAACAGTGCAGGGTAGGAAAGATGTCAGCCATTGCTGCCACGTGTGCTATTCAGTTGAGAGAAGTTTACTTCATAAATTAAACTATTCCGACAGCTAAATTATCGCATAAAGCCTAACAGTCCTACTTTAAAGGGTCTGCTCTGGAAATAAATGTTTATTGGAAATATATTTTGCTTGGGGATGACAGGATGAAGTTTTGAAAAATCTGAGTTTTCCTGGTTTAACTTCTTTTTTAGCAAAGCAAGAGTTCAAAATACAGCTGAAGTCAAAGGAGATCTGCAGTGTATTCAAAGACAGGCCTTCATAAATAATAGCATTTAACCATGAACCTGATTAATATTTGTTTACAAAGGGGTTTATGGAGTTTTTCAAAAAGACTTTTAAATGGGAATCAGGTTACTTCTTTATGGTGACCTTCTACTTCTGAAACTTTATCACATGATAACGTAACAAGAGGTGCCATTCTGGGACGTAGCACTCAGCCTGTGAGAAATGTGTACTTCATGATGGTGCTTAAAAACATGGAGAGCTTCTGGCAACACATCCTGAAATGTTTTTTAGACCTTAGATTTTCATATGAGAAAGGACTGTCATGTTCTCTGCCCTTTCCCTCTACTCCTGTTGGAAATGTTAAATTTGGTCATTGAAAAGTCATCATATCACATCCCTTCCCAAACAATGACATAATGAATTATGGCTTGGAAAAAGAATAATACGCTATACATAGCTACATATAACTGTATATAAAACTATATAGTTAAAATGTGCTAGGATGGAGATAGCTATGACAAGATTTATTCTTTTTTAACAAGTGGAGGTAAACTGCACATGTGTGAAGAGCCTGATTTTGTGTGAAGCACTTTCACAGAGGGTAGTCTAAGGGACTGGAAATCGATGTCATGAGGAGCAGCAGGAGTGATGGTTTACAGATTCCAGAGGAATCCAGCCCCTTTGTTTTGTGATTTTGGCCACTGATCCTGTGAGGTGCCTGGACAGATGTGTGCCTAGCACTGATTACCCTGTTACCTGCCATCTTCCACAGACAAGAACATCAGCACAAGCAAAATGTTCTGGGATTTCCCTGTATGGCAGAAATCACTTCTCAGCTTTTTATGACACAAGGTGAAGTACATCAGCCTTTAAAGATCTAAGAGATGTTTTCTTTTTCTCCGTGGTAAAATTACTCATGCAATGGAAAGAAGTGCTCTAAGACTGTGCCTTCTGTCTCTTCAGTTTTGTTTTCCTGTACTATAGTAACAGGATATCTGGAAGTTTGAAAGGTTAAGGCACCTGTGAACTAAAGAAGACTATTGCAGTCTGTAAAGCAGATCATCTTTTAATGGTATTTCTCTGTAATTATTGTGATGCCTAGAACGAGTGTGCCACACATAACAGTTCAAACTCAAATGAAAATAATCCTTTAACAGTATCCTTTTCCTTCATACTTTCTCTATATAAGCATATAAATACCATATAAAGGTACAGTTAACTAGATGGAAAGAAAACTAGCCTCAGGTGATTTTTAACTTAAAAAACCATTTGCTGTAATGTTTCACTTAAAAACCACAGCTCAGAATCTTGACTGACATAAACTGACACAGGTCTGCTGTCCTCAATGAAATTGGCTAATTTATGCCACATCTACTACTACTGAAATCAATGTTTCACCCTGATTTTTTGCATTAGATAAACACACCATGTTTAGTACCAGCAGCAGCATTGATCCTTCAGCTAGCGTGTTTCTTCAAAGTCATTATTTCAGGAAAAAAATGCTCTTCCATGGCTATAAATATATACAATATATCCAGAGAGACAAACTGATAGACGCATTAATGTGTCAGAACAAGATGTCCATTACTTAGGAAATGCACTCTGGACCTCTTTCTAATATGAAGAAAAGAAGGGATAAAAAAGAGTGGAAAGTATATTTCAGCAAAATTTTATGAGCTGAACCAAAGATTTTTAAAATACACAGAGTCCGGAAAAAGCAAATATGTTACAGGTGGTAGCATTCTATAACTTCATATGCAATAACTTAATGTTTTATGTACATCATAAATCTAAACTGAATTTAAACCTTCTTTATTGATTGAGAAATAACCTGCAAGTAAAGTAATCCCAGATCTTTTAAGTTCATGCAGTTAAAAATGAGTTTTAATCTGTTGGACAATGACAAGAAATTTGGAATTAGGAGACAATAAAAGAAGCTGGTTTAGTTCTTCAGACAGCACTTAGTGATTTACCTCTGCTGAAGAAACCCTAATGTATTCCTGCTGAGGATCTGGCAAACAATTTTGTAAAGCTCTTGCAATGCCTGTCTGAGCATTTAAAAAAAAAAAAAAAAAAGGTACTATAGGGCATTCTGTACACCTCCACCTGTGTGTAAGGGTTAAGTAAATGGAAAATCCTGTTCTTACTGAAACAGGACTGTTCCCTGCTGGTTCACTCAAACTGCCCCAAAGGGAGCCCCGGGGAAAGGGAGCAGGGCTCCTTCCCCCTGCTCAGGCACGCATGGGCAGGTGCATTCTGCATCCTGTGGTGATTTTCTAGGGGGTTTAAGGCACCTCTGTGTCTCCCTGCAGTTGGATTTGTTCCTTTCCAGCACAGATCCGACTTGTTTAATTTTGCAACTGTTAAGTACAACACTCCTACACATCCAGCCCTGTTTCCTCAGAAGTCAGTGGGTGCAAAACACAGCTTTACTAATCACTTTCTTGCTTTGTCTGGTAATTGGTTTCTTGTATTATATTGCATTGTAAGGACAGAATGCCACATATTGCCCAAGCCCAGATCCCTGAAGTTTGTGTAGGTATCTGTGTTAGGTCATCTCCCCTAGACTCTTGCACATAAAATGGATGATATCAAGCTTTACATTTGGCTGCCCTCAGGTATTTTCTGCATATCCACACACTATGTTCTCTCTCAATATGTTCTTTCCTGCTTCCTCATGGCTTACGTGCTTAAAGCCTATTGAAACATTAACTTTATTCTTCCCTCTAAATACTGTGGTTATTCAGCTTACACATCTGGAATGGATTTAAGCGAAGATTAGTCTGCTTTACTCCTTAGACTGCGGTGTAATTCACAACATATTAGGTTGTATACATTTGTGCACATCATTTTTAATCAGATGCACAGCATGCCGTTCATATCCTTTTAGCTTTTTATTATTACTTCTGATACTGTACTTCATCAGACTCAATTAAACCTGTCTAGTTCCATCACCAGAAATTATTTTCTTCAGGTATGGAATGGGGCTGTGATACACTGCTTCATATCAAAGACATATTCATCAGATATAACAATTCATATTCCCATTACTTTATGACTGTCACACAAAGTAATTTATTTCCTTTCCCCAGTCATAAAAATTGTACCATGTTCCAGCTTCCTGCAGCCTACTCCAATTGCTTCCAGAATCTCCTCTATCACATGCCACTCTTTTCTTTAAATTTCACTTCTCCACCCTCTCCAGTTTGGCACACACACTGATTTTCTCTTCTTTGGATTCAGGCAGGTGGGTTACATTCAGAGCTCAGATAAACAAGCAGTCATACTAGAGAGTAGGTACATTCCCTGACTATTTCCCTAATCAGTTCACATTTACCTTTTTAAGTGCTTGAAAAATAAATAAGCAGATGGTGAAATCAGTTAATTTTCCACAAGTGTTGTGGCAGACAAGAAATCTTCAGGAAGTATTTTAGATGGCAATTTTTAACTCATAATCAACTGCTTGTCTCTGCTTATACTATTACCTTCTTTAGTATGCTGGGGAGGTACAAACTCTACGTGATACGGAAGCAATGGCCCTTTGACACGTCCAGTGCTGCTGCCTGACATGAGAACATAAACCATCTGGCTCTCACAGATGCAGCGTGCAGGGGTGCAGGGGTTAAGATTGTATCCCCCTCATTCATGGTGTCTCTAATAGCTGCTGTCAATCAAGCACCCTCCTCTTCCTCACCTCCCACAGAAGAAGCACATTTGAAATTCCTGGCTAGGTAGTATGGGAGAGGAAGGAGCAGGCTCTAGCTGAGAGAAAGGACAGATTACTTTTCACTGCAGATCTAATAAATTAATTTATTAATGTGATTTTCAGCCTTTCAAGGGACAGAACCCAGGCTGACTGTTAGATTTGTCAAAGCCCAAGAAGAGATGGGTACACTGCATCCTGCCTGCCTCACCTTCTCTCTGCATGGGCAGACCTGACCTGAGACAGCACTAAACCCTCCTGCACAGCTATTCAGAGGACACAGAAACTTGTGCCACTGCAAAGACAGGTGAAGATGATTTCACTCGTATTTGAAGTATGAGAAAGAAAACAAAAGCCAATAGTGTTCAAGGCAATTCAGATAAACACAATCCTGATTTCCCTCATTTGCGAATAAGAAAATAAGGGTCATGAGAATAATCAGGCTAAAGGAGACTTACAAACTTACTGCATAAATGAAAAAAAAAAAAAAAACCAAAAATTTAAAAGAAAAAAAACAACCCCTCCTCAAAAAAAAAAAAAAATCACATTTTGTTTGTAATTAGGGACTGCTAAAAAGAAGCTAAAACAAGACTCCTCTTTCACTTTAGGGCCAAACACATCACTGATTCAAGACTTTAAAAACCCAGAATGTTAAACCAAGGTTAGATCTGGCCTCTCATCTCCGATCATCCTTTCTAGAAATCCTTGATAAAGTGTGTGTTAGTTTTATGGTACAGCAATAAACCAGCCAAATGTAGAAGTAAATGACCTCATAGGAGCTATCTCTGTGCAGATAGATTCCCCTGGCAGATAGCCAAGGATTGATTGACACACATCTTACGGAACTAGAGTTAATTAATATGTCTACCAATTCCCAAATGGATCTCAGGAAGCAGAGAATCTGTTTAATGCAGTAAGCAATGACATACTGTGTGTGGTCAAGAGACAATTACTAATTGCCAAGAATGCACTGTAATAAAGCATTAAAGAATATGAACAAAACCCTTTCTGCTCAGCAGCTCCCTTATCCCTTCAAAACCTTGTTCTTAGGACATTTTAAAGATTTATGTTTCAAATATCAAAAGACATTTTCATGGGGAAAAATAGTTCCCAGACTATGAAGTCAACACTCAAAGGCTCTGTTAATTTATCTGTGAGAAGAAATAGTCATCATTCATTCAACAATGATGTCTTTATTTCCAAGGAAATCTGCAAACCTGAATTGCAAAGGCATAAGGTAACTTGAAAGAGCTGGTTTTTTGAAGATCACAGAAGCTACAAGTAACACAATTATGGATTCACTGGTAAAACACATCCATAAATGCTGAAAGCACATCAGGAGTCTGACTGCTAAACTGAAACAGTCCATTGAGCAATACTCTTGTAAGCCAGACAGAAACACAGTACAGGAGACTAATTTATATTACATAATCAACAGAAAAATAAAAGAGAGGCTGAGCTAGAGAGAAAAAGTATTGAAGGGCAGCACAGAGACATTCCAGTCAAATCTTCAGCCATGAAAACCAGTCTAGTCCCATGGCTTCCTTTGAGTGAATCTGCTTTTTACCAGGAAAGATCCCACTTATCTATTTATGATGATCACTGAGAAAATGGTACAAGAGCTACTGCAAGAATTCTGCAATACTAAGCAAAAATCAGGAAGAGATTAAAGAAATGGGCGAAAAGAGAGTGATTTATTTTTCACGAAAAACTAAGGAAAACAAAACTAGGTGACATATGAAAAACTGCCAGTGTGTCAGGACAAACCTCAGAAGGGGGATTTATGAAGGTGTGACACTTTTTTAATTCTCAGCTGGGAGAAAGCTGAGGTGGTGTCAGACTGTAGTGACTGGGAGGAAACTAAAACCAGTGTTGGGCCCAGAATAAACCCAGTGGCTGAACTACCCCTCTTATATCTGGTATTTGTCTCAATTACAAAAAAACTAGTGCTTTTTAACTTCATGGGCCAGGTAGAATGGGCTTACTTATACTTATTTAATCCCCTAGGGGACGAGATGCTGTGCAGGGCAGAAAAGTGAGAGATACTGCTGTGATTTATCAATCAGCACGTCAGCACCTGATTCAGGAGCAGGTCTTACCAGATCTGCTTCCCAAGCCACAGAAACTAGTGGGAATGCATTTTGGCAGGAAGAGATCATGGCTAAACACCAACAAAGATTAAAAAGAGCAAAAAGAAAAATATTGTTTTATAACAGTTTACCTCAGGATGGCTTCCAACTTCAATATAGGTGCAGACTGGATGAAAAGCCCCTGTTCCACAAGCATACAGGTGGGTTTGGTTGTAAGCCTTGAGCACCTTGATGAAATTAGCACATTCTCTCTGCAAAGAAAATGAGAAAAAAATATTCATAGAGTTAATTCAGTGATTCTGACTAATGGGAGCTCTTCTGTGTTAGAGATAGACGTGGCTGAATGAACAGATTTGTAAAGTGTGATCATTTCATGCTGTTCATAAGATTGTTTACTGCTAAGCATTTAATAAATAGCCTGATTTAATTTCTCATTTAAATATCTTTGGTTGCTATTTAATAAAGCATCCAACCCCAAAAAAAAGATTACAGAAAAAAAATCTTAGTTTTTGTTTCAGACATGCTTCATCTTTGTAATTTATTCTATTGCTGTGTTTTCAAGACAAAACCCATTTATAGAAATGTGTCAGAATGAAATAATGAAGAAAAATGGACCAACTGTTTGCTTGTATTCAATTAAGTAACAATTAGAAGAAAAATGGGCCAGATGGAAGGAGCTGATGAAAACCAAGTCATTGATATAGCATTTTTAACAATCGTATGAATGCTGCCTCACTCCCACTGCCTGTTTCTATGGGCCAGTCTTACACATATGAATACATTACAACCCCTAGAATACAAGCTTTGCAAGACCTGGACTTTCTACTTTATTCCTAAGTAAATTATCCATCATGAGTTATTTTAGTTCTCAGCAAATAAGAGCTTAATAGCATCACTAAAAGTCCCTAGTACAAACATTATCTGTTACCTGTTAACAAAACTGTCATTATTAATGCCTAATGTTATTAAAATGGATAGTCAAGATGACAAATTTTCCCATTTGTTTAATATTTTTATCTCAATCTGGTCTGATATAGAAAAGAAATATGTCAATGCCTTCAAGTCAGTCTGCTGACACAACTGAAAAAAATGGACTTCATACAGAAGGAAAATGAGAACAACGGAATTAAGTATTTCCAGTAAAGTCTGTGTTGAAGATAAGGAATATTTTTCTCTGTGTACTTGATGAGTTTTGATACACTGCTCAACTCTACCTGTCCAAGCAGACAAGAGCCCACGGAAGCACCACCTGAGCTACTGCACCCACAGAAATCTCCTTGGCTGGCATCCTCCCTCTCTGTAGCTCACTGGCTAATTAAACCAGGTACTCCCAAACACAAAATAAAGGCTCTGCCAGGAAAATGCATGTGCAGTTTGAGGAATGCCCTAGGCCTGCACAGGGAGAAGCAATGAACTTACACAGATGAAACACTGATTCCCTGCCTCACACAAAGGGCTGTGCTGGAATGACACGGCTCTTACAATTTTATTGTATATTTGCATAACAGATAATGGCCATGTATTAAAAAGAGCACCCAGAGAAAAGCATCCAGGATCTTACTGCAGCCCTGACTTACTGCTGTTATCTTTTCAACAGAGATGGAAGGGAAAACATAGAGATAGTTAAGGTAATCCAACAGGAAATTGAAAGAAACAGAGATCGATGTTACTCTTAATTCTTTTCATTCTGACCTTTCTTAATGAAAACACACAGAATTTCTGGACCATTCTTATTCTTTCCACACACAAGTATAAGCATGAGCATACATTTATTATATTTATGTTTATCCACAGACTGCTTTCCACTGTCATATGGTAGAGTACTAAGCAAATACTGGGCATAAATCATAAAAAGATATGTTTATATATTTTTATTAATGCTGTTATTCTTTGCTGTTTTAAGTGAAAGAAATATGGATAACCCATGAAAGTGTATTAAAAATTCAATGCCTACAAGAGTAAAATGGACAAATACCCCAAATTCATTTAACATTAACAAAGTTGAAATAGATCCTTTCTTGAATTCTGGCATTCTGTGTTTCAGATGGAGCATCCGACTTTGACTCCATATAATTTAAAGCTGAGTAATGATGTGTGTGCATTATTAAATAAATCAGAAATTTCTCACTTAAAAGTTGTATCTGGCTTGATATAAAACCAACACTGTTTCTCTAAAACAGTGCTTTTCCTCATCAGGTTTAATGTATCATAATTTTAAAAATGTCTTTATGGTGCACTATTATCCTTTACTAAAGCTGTTAAAACTACCTACCTGAAGAACATGAAGTGTTCGAGGCTGGTGGCCACAGACAAAATGCTGTGAGTAGATGGGCTGGACCAAGAGCCAGTGTGAATAAATTGTGCTGATTTCAGAGGAATTACTCTGATTTACAGCAACACAGCACCTGCGAGTGTATATGCACTCAGAATCACATAATCAGAGAATATTCTGAGTTGGAAGGGACCCACAGGGATCACCAGGTCCAGCTCCTCAGTGAATGGCCCACAGGGGGACTGAACACACAGCCTTGGTGCTGTTAACACCACCCTCACTGAGGCTGTTCAGCTTGTCTGTAACACACAGCAAGAAGGTATTAGATGGCTAATGCTGTAAAGGTGGGATGGAAAAACCCTACTTGGATTAGGGGCAGCAGTCTTCTTTGATTGCTGCAGATGAAATTGAGAAAAGTTCTATCACCACCTTCACGGAATTATTCCAGATCAGCCTGTGGGAGAAGGTGGATTAACCCTATCATAGCCATGTTTGAACATCCAATATTCAGGACTGATTGTAGTGTGAATGAGTAAATATCAGTCAAGTGACTTCAAATTTACAATGCATTTCCAAAAGCAGATTTAGCTTATTCATCCTTCTTTTCAAGCTCTCCCAATTCCCTGTACAGTGTGTTTTCTACCTTAGGTATCTGAGAAATACACAATCCAGTTAAACAATGGGAAAGGCAAATACCTACAGCAATAAATCTTTGACTATGACGAATAAATTCATATAAAATTTAAAGTTCCTAGTTGAGTTCAGACTGCTCTTGTAGCTCCCCTCTGTTTTATAGCTGCATAAAGGAACCATTAAGGTCTATTCAGTAAATTCTCATACACCTCTCTACCAGATTAGGTTTCTTTATATATTTTACATGGTAGTAAAAAAATAAATAAAGAGGGGTATTAAACTACAATAAATGACATCAAAGTAAAGTTACAGCTCTGATTTAAGCCCTTGTCAACTCAGGAAGTTCAAAGTGAAGTTTCTGCCCTGCCTGGGAGACGGTGCTATTCTCCCTGGAACAATAGCAAGAGGCACATTGATTTCCATCTCAGGCTCCTTCCTTTGTCCAACTGTGCTCAAGCACAGCTGCACAGGTACACCATTATGTGTGGAAATGTCATATCTGCTCCTTTGATATTCTGAACTTAGCAAGAGTTTGCTTTGGTGACTATTCGGTTTTCCTGGTTTATGTGACTCTGGGACAAAAAAGCTTCCCACAGACCTGTAATAAACCAACTTTAACAGTTTTGAATGACCTGCAGAGACTCTAAATCTCAGCACATGGGTATGACAAAGAAGGGATCAGGGAAAGTGCGTGTGCACCGAATGCAGTTTGGGTCTGCCTCCATGTGAGACTTGGGTGACCGACTCCCGTTCCCATTCCCATTGTGCTTCCCCATTCCTGCTCTCACAGGACAAATTCAGTGGCATTCAGGCCCCATTGCTTGTGAAGCCTGGCAGGCAGCTCTGCTGGTCCCCACACTGGTGGCTACATCAGCCCCACCACAAAGCAGCTCCCCAGCCCCCTTGGCTGGAGCCCGGGATGCCTTGGGTGTCTCCAGCTGCGCTTGCCCCACTTGGCACCGGCGTCTCCCCCTGCCAGACCCCCAGGAGAGCTCTGGATTGATGGAGGGGAGGTCTGTGCCAGCAGGGCCAGGCATTGCACGGCAGGAATGCAGAGTCCAAGGCACTGCGAGGGAGACAAAGGCGACGAAAGGCAGGCAGTGTCTCACAAAATACAGCAGGCAGGAGAAAATACAAAATACAGCAGGCAGGAGAAAGGAAGAGGAAGTAACCCAGAAGAAGTAATCCACCAGAGGAAGAGGAGGTAACCCAGAGGCAGAAGTTGAGAGGAAAATTTCTCAGGGAAGTTCAACACTGTGCCATGTGTGAATCCAGCCACCCAGTGCTTCTGTATCCATTTTTATTTTCCCCAAGAAAGGGATGCTGTTCAAAGGGAATATATTCTGGACATATCTATACCCTTTGGATATTGTTCTTTGTCAAGTAAAGCAGATGAAGAAAGAAAAGCAGATTTTAAATATTCTTTTCCATGTGGAAATAAGTTTTTTTTTCAAACCCAAGAGCAGGGTGTTGTAGGAGTTTAAATACTTTTAGCCTAATAATGTGGATACAAATTAATGCAAGGTTTGATAAGTTCTCTTTAGGCAGGAAAGTATTACTTGGATGAGTTATGAAAATAAACGTTAAAGAAGAGGAGCACTGGGATTATCACAGTGACTCATTAAAAATTCTTGCTTCTAATAATCTTGTTCATTATAGTCAGTAGCTTAATACTAGGAAACCTTTCTTGTCTATATGAAGCTAAACACTGGTTTATGCCCTAAAGGTTGAGTTTATATATACATAAATACAGCAGAAAGCATGAGTGCTTGCATATGGCATAGAATGTTTGAAGTAGATATTCAAAGGGAAAATTAGGTACATCATGTGGGAGTTACTGCAGTCCTCAAAAATACCCATTCATTTATCTGCCTACCCCTGGAGAGGATAAATCTTCCTTTATGTTTCAATAAATGCTCTAAGGTTTCCACAAGAGCTGTAGGTTCTGCCTTTGGCCTTGTACAGAAGTGCTGCTATCTTAAAATCCAAGAAACTAAATCCCTAAATCACATCTGAGACCTTCTAGCACAGCCTGCAAAGTCTTCTTCTCTTTTCTGACACAGAGAAATTCTTTAATAGTTACTATTTCATGTATATGACTGGATCTGCTGGATCTGTGTCTGCAAACAGTTGTGATGGCATGATGGCCAACAGCCTACAACAGATGGCCAAAGAAATGGTGACATGTGCAGTAGCTGAAGCAGGCACCCCAAACCTCAGGCACAACCCAGTTTGCTTCTTTGTTTGAAGGAATAAGTACCATAACCTTCACCAAAGCCCAAGCAGCTCCCACAGGTTTCCTGGGGTTAGTTTGGTGCATAAATGCACCAGGGTATCCAACTGAAACCATTCTACCTTGCCTCTGGGAGTTACAGGTACGTTTGGCCACCTGAGAGAGCGTGCCCCAAAAATCCACTGGGCGTTCCTGAGTGAGAAAAAGGATTTAATTTCAGGCACCATAAACCTTTTTACACTTCCTCTAGACTAGACTGAGGAAGTTGTGGGGTTCAGATCCTCAGTCCCACGCTGATGATTTATTGAAATTAAAGTGGCTAAAAGAATCTGCACCATACTATGGTAATGCAGCCACAGCGCTACCTCAGCTGCAAATTCTCCTGTGCTAAAGTCTTACTTGTAAAACAAGTTAAGAAATTATTAGATTGTCAATTATATTCAAAGTGTGAATTAAAGTCAAAGAGGTCCAGTGTGCCTGGACAGGTATGGAAACTCAAAATTTTAATTCCAAATTCTATAGCAGCTAGAAGGGCAGAGGGCCTGTCTCGAAGAGGAGATAAAGTGTTAGTTAGGTTTTCCAGAAAGGCACCCACTATATGAAGATCAATGTATCTGACTTACAAACCAAACATACAGATTTATTTTTTAAGAGTTTTCTGATATTTATATATCGAGTTGATAGAAGGGCTTATGCAGAGAGAGATTAGCCTGAAAAAATAAATTACACAGAAAATGTCTGCAACCAAAAGAATAAGAGCCAAATGCAGAAAGATTGAAAAACAAACAGTAAAGATATGTAACACTGATTAGGCTGTGTTATGCAGACTTTTCCCGGACAGTTACAAAAATAAAGTCCATCCATCTGTCAAAACATCTGCTCCGCATATGAAAATTAAAACAGAATTTAGGTGGGTTTTATGAGTTTCCAGTAATTATCTCTTCTCCAGAAGCCTGGAAGTTACGTCCTTCGATCTGGATTACTAATGCAGCAAAGAGTTTTTAATGACATCTTTTTAAGTTGAAAGATAAGTCCCTGTGACTAACTAATATCCAGATTTTTCTCCTTATTTTACGAAAGTGGCTTCATTTTTTTTAAACCAATAGTGATGTCCATACTGCTTCTCAGATATTGCAGCAAATGCAAATGGCCAGATTATGCAGGGCAATAAGTAGTAGGCTAAATGATCCTTTACAGCATCATTAGCTTCAACAGTTTTCTGCTGATTTAATCCAGATAAGCATCAAACCCAGTATTACATTCTTCCTTTATATCAGTCTTCTCACATAGCCAAGTGATTAAAATATTATAAGATTTTGTCTGAACTGGATGGGCAAGAGGATTTAGAACTATCATCTAACAGCTGGACAAGCAAAATAAATACATGTTTTGTCTTAAATCAAAATGGATGGACAGCTTTCATATAAAGTCCCATGCATGAGGTTAATTATTATGTTTACTTTTTTCTTCCTTCTTCTGTCCCATTAGTTGAATTTTCAAGTGATGAGGTCAGGGATATCCATGGAGAATAAGTAATCCCCAATATTACTGCTGTCATTCAAATTTATCACACTGCTGAAAGATGTTCTGGACTTATCAGGGAGCTTTTTAACTTCTCTCTTTTGCTGGTGGGCTACTGCTGACTGCCATCACTTCAGTCAGTACTGGCAGATATCTTTTTCAGCATGGAGCAGCATTGTTTCAAGGAAAATATTTCTGAAGTGTTAGTGCAATAAATATACGTGTGATTGCCATGTACACAGATGATGGATTCTCAGCTAGACCCAGGAAAGACTTCAACATGTCAGTAAATATGGGTGAGGAGGCCTCTTCACTCTGCCTCATGTGTGCTTTCACAGCTCCTCTAGTTTGGGTGCAAGATTTTCTAAAATGCAGGACCATTATTTTAAATTGATTGCTGTGTCCCTCTTTTTATTACAGTAACATTTGGAAAAATACTGGTCCAAGTGCACAGTTGGCTCAAACAGACCCAGAATAAGCAGTGAACAAAGCAAATTACTGGAGTCCTGTTAAAAGGAAATGGTCTTTTAAAATTTTATTTTATTGGAGTAAGCTGGTTGGCAACAGTGCTGCACAGCTATTGTGGTAATGCTGGCAGGAACAGGAAAGTCCCAAGTACTGGGATCTGGGTGCAGGCCCTGATGGGTGGGGAAATCCTGCCTGGCACCTGCACTCCATGAGATAACCCTCCAGCTGAACCTGCAGAGGCAGGTGCATGGTTTTAGAGTGGGGGAGGATGGCTGGCAGGAAAACGTTTGCAAACTGTGATTTGTGACTGCGCACCCCTTGCAGCTGGGACCAATACCATCATCTACGTCCCCTTTTTGTCATTATTGCTCCTGGCAATTAGCAGGATCAATGTTTTATAGTCCTACCCCCTGAAAAAGCTGGTCTGCAGTGCTGAGTGAAGCACGTTGAGCAGCTGAAGTATTGAGGTCTGTGTTACAGAAAGGGCTCTCTATTAACTTACTTCTGCCTGGTTACATCCCCCATTTTTTAAAGCCTTACAAGCAGTGTCCATTTCATCACACACACACACAAATCCAATACAAACTAAGATTATACCTAATTTTTCAAAGCTGACAGATCCCTGGATTCAGTGGCCCTTGTGCAGGGCTGTGATCTACAGGACTTTATATGGTATTGTGATTTGGGGGATCTGACTCCTCTGAAGATTATCATAAATGACTCCACTCTTAGGCATGGCAACCACTGCCAGCATTGCACAGGAACCATTGATTAGTTTCATGCCTAAATTTTCCTCTGGCTGACAAGATATGCCCTGAGAAACTTCAGACTGATGAGGGCTGATAAGACATTTTTGATTGCATAGTTCAGATGTATACTGTGTACAGATATATACTGTGCTCCCAGTTATCTTTCCAAGTAAGCTATGCCTGTTATCTGTCTGATTTTTTTGATATGACAGGAGTTCTTGAGAATATTTAAAGTGTATAATTTACTCAAGTTGCAGGATGTCTGCATGAATTTAAACCATTAAAGCATCAAGGCAAGAAAAGAGAAGCGAAGAAAGCAGATGATTAAAAAAAGCCAGCCAAAAAAAAAAAAAAAAAAAAAATTAAGGCAGATATATCCTGATTCCTTTCAAGCCACAAAACTGCAAGCCATATTAGCAAACAGTTGTACTGTCAGCACACTTGCACAGCAGATGGAAAGCTTCTCTGGTTGTGCCTTTGTGTTAGTGAGGGCAAACACAAAATGTCTCCCTGCCTTTCCCACCTGGAAATCTGGGTCACCACTGGTATTTGGTCATTTGGCCCAGGGTTTACCAGCAAAGCCAAGCATGGAGGTGGCTGAGCTGGGTGGCATATTCCCTAGGGTCCATCCTGAAAACAATCTTAATCCAGGAGCCATTAAAAGAAGTCATTAGAAGCCATGCTTTGTAGATGCCTCCCTTGGCACATCAGACCTCTAAACCTTTGTCATTAGCACTAACCATTTGATCCAGTGATCTTTGGAAGTAAAATTTTTACAACTTTTTCTGCATTCAGTATGTTCAAACTACAAGGCATGGATCAAACCCTGAAATTTTTGTTCAGAAGATGCATATGCTAAATTTTCCAGACCTGTGAACAGCTAGTGGGATGCCAAGAAAAGGCTTCAGCACAAAATACCTGATTTAATGACTGTCATATTTTTTACATCTGGTTAATGCACAGTTAACAAGACAAACCAAAGTCTTCTGTGGATGCAGTCCAGCAAATAAGTGGGTTTTTGGGTTTTGCAGGCACACAATGACTGTTGTACATGAAACCTTTCCATAAGTTCTAGCAAGCTTCCCTTATTTTGAATCATTATATTTTTCAGCAGTATGAACTTCCTACAGAACAAAATAAATGTATTTAAGAAACAGAAGAGTATTTTAGAAATAAATCAAAATATTGGGAAGCCTTGAGGTCAAGCAGAAGCCAGTTCTTTTCTGACCATAACTTTTAAAAATCTCTTTTGTTCCATAGAGTAAACTTACCCCACAATACGAGCACAGCTTTATTAGCAAAGAAATGAACATTAATGTTGGGTTTCAGCTCAGGCAGTCTCACCAAGCCCAGCAGCAATTTAAGTCGCAACCACAGCCTAGATCTAAGGAGTCTCTCTCCTCTATCTCTTCCATCTGGGTGGAGTAATCACCTGTCTCCTGCAGAAATCAGATTACACCCCCCCTTTCCGAATTGGATCAACACCTGCTAATTGGGTGGAGTATTTCAGACAAACAGGTTGCCAAGCCTGTTACAGGCACGTAGGGTAGTGAGGCTCCAGATCAGTCAGCTTGTATTTTCATTTTTCTTTTTTTTTTTAAGCAGAGTATAGACATATCCTCTAATGACTTCCACTCACAGCCACCTCAGATAAGCACACTCCAAACCTGTGTGCTGAAAGTGAAGGTGAAGCCATGAAGTGTTGAAATGCAGCGAAAGGCTGTGGCATCTCCAAGGGGCAGCTGCTTAGCAGTGTGTGTGACTGTAAATAAATACTCTGTGTAAGCTACTCCAGGAGGTTTCACATGTCTTACTGAGGGAAATTTCTGTGGGGATATTAAACTGCTTTGACACCACAGACTGATGCTGAACCAGAGAAACCTTAAGTGACAGAAGCTTAAAATTCCCACTCAGTAAAAACTTGGCACCCAAGTGAAATTGCTGAAATGTGAATTTGTCGAATGGCTTTGCTGGGTATTTTGTTATCTTTTTGTTGGTTGGATTTTTTTTTTCTCTGTCTATATATATATTTATGATGCATGTATAGTAACCTAAAGTTTTTGGAAAATGTTAAAAGGGAATTACCTAAAGGAATATGAGATGATTTGATAATTTAAAACAACAGAGATTCCTCCATTCAGTCAGAAGAAGAATAAACAAACAAAACAAGAAAAAAAAGAAGAAAAAAATAGCATGTTATTTTCTAGGTTATTTTAAGAACTTTCCCTTTAGTTCTCTGAGTTACTACAAAAGAAAAAGACAATACTTTAACTTGTGTGCAGCAGGGAGAAATTTAGTAGAACTATTTTTGATATATGTAAGCAAGAGAACTACAGAAAAAAATTAGTTGTGGCCTAAATTAATAGTACTATAGTGACCACATCCTGAGTATAGAGGAACTGTGATATGTGTTTTTTCAGAGCAAACCTATCCTTAATTTTAAAATTAACTTTTATTGAAACAATAGATAGTCAAAAAGAAAAGAGACATGAGGCAAATTTAAGAAAAAATAGTGACCGGCACCAAAGAAAAGGCTTTTCTTTAACTTCATGAGCTTCAGACTGAAGCCCTGAAACAAAATAGGGACAGAACATATCTATAATTTCTACCAGTCATCCAGTTAATGTGTTTTTCTGGAAAGAAATGTATGAAGAGTAAATCTACTCTGTCCATCTTGGGGTGCAGTAAATCATAACATGGAATTACCCAACAACATTTTGAAATAGCAATAGCTGGAAACTCAGCCATAAATAATTCTCAGACTTTGCCAAGGCCAAATGAGGGCTCATGAGGAACACATACTGATAGAAAATTAAACCCCATAACTTTGGGAAGATTTTTTCCTTAATTTCTCTTTACTTTCCCTCTTCTAACGCTATTTCAAAAGTAACAAAGAAAACATTTCTTCAAGACTGAATTAAATCTGCCGAATATTAAATTTCCTTCAGAAGCAAATTTCTATAGTCACACCTATAACAGAAAAATGAACCCAAAATTGGAAAATTAGCTTTCTCCTTGATCTATATCGATTTTTCCCCATACTGAAAGACTTAAATGACTTCCCATGATACATAAATGGGTAAAATATGAAAATATGAACAACTGCCAACCTAATTCTTCCTCTGTACAAGGACGCAAGTTATTACCTTACAGTAACTGATTTTCCTTGGTCAGTTCATAGAAAGAAATATATGCAAATGCCTAATGAACACAAGCTGCAGGACCAACATCTGAAATAAGCCATAAACGAGGCTTTATGCTGCTGTGTTGTGGGGGTCCACCCAAGAACTGGAGCTGGCACAACCAGAAGTTCCTGGGGGGTACAGGTCTGTTCAAGAGCTCCACAGGACTTTGAAAGATTCCAATGCCTTTAACTCCTTTTTCACCAACCCAGTTCACCTCTGAGTAAAGTGGTTGTAGGTTTAGAGGGGTTTTCTCCCCCCATCTTTCTCTTTTGTCTGTAGTCAGCTGTTTTCCAAAGCAGCAGTATTACAGCTGCACACTGCTTACAAATGTCTCACTCTCTCCTCTCCCAAATGGCAAGGAACTATTTGGTAGGAAATTGTGTCCACATTAGAGAACCTTGTGTCCACAAGAAGGGGTGAGCAGCCCTCAAGCTGAAAACCCCAGCATCCTAACTGGAACAGTTGAGAGTAAGAAGGAATATGATCCAGCATATTTATCTTACACGTGTCACAAAAAACACTTTTCTTCTTGTAGTAGGTTGTACTGAGAATAAATTCTGTCCCCAAACTCATTTGAGACCAGTTGTTTAGGATTTTTACTCATTTTCCCCCTCTTCCCAGGGGACATTCACCTTTCTCTTTTCCCCAGGCTGGAAGGGCATCCTGGGTCTTTAGCTTTGGTAAAGAATTTTACTGCTGTGATGGAGACAGGAAGCCAGAAAGGAAAAAGGGATGGCAATGAAGGTTGGTGGGAGAAAAGCTGGAAATTTGGCTGTAGATGTCCTCCAAAGGAAGAACCCTGACAGAAAGGAATGAACTTCTCTTTGGCACACCCAAAGGGCCAGAGGTAATTTGACTGGAAAAACTGTGCCTGTCAGACGAATTTAGAAACATGCTTTCTAGATCCAGCCAGCATTGTATATTTAATTTTCAGACTCCCTCTTCAGATCTTTGTTTATAATAACAGATGAAAAGAATTACTTTTACTTTCTGCCTTTATGTTCTTCTATTTTCCCTAAGGCAACAACAGTAATAAAATGAGTTAAAGGGACTCGCGTTCAATTATAGCCAACTATGTTTTTCCAAAATATCACCAGATATGGCTGAGGGACACTTGTTGAGTCACTTTTTACTTTCTGGGTTCTTTTGGGTTTTTTTCTTTCCAAATAAAATCATTGCACACTGATGGATCCATAAACCTAAAGTTTAATCAGACAATTGATCTTCCTATATTTTAGGAAGGGGATGAAAAACTTTAAAGAAACCATAAAATAAGATCACATATGAACATTTTGGCTTTAAATATTACTGTAACAAATGAGATGGTGCATTAAATTGCAGTCATGTGATTCTATTTGTATGGACAATAAATTTAATAATAAGTGCTAGCTACATTTTAATGCAAAGAAGCATGCACAGAATATAGCTATGTCATAAAGTATGTGTAAAGAGCCTGACTGCTCTGTCACTGGAAATAGGATGCTGATCTAAAGTGATTCCAAACTGCTGTCAAGAGAACTATTAAGTATAAAAAAGTTAAGCACAGTTGGAATCAGGTGAGAGATAATAACTAGGTAAAATTTAATTCCAATTAAACAGCCCAGGTAGATGCCTATCTCCTTTTATTATTATAATCCAGTCAGTGCTTACCCACATGCAAATGTGCTGGTACACTTCAGCTGTGCACACAGCAGTGTAACTCTGTCTGGACCTGGATGGAGTAACTCTGTGTTCATGTGACAGAGCAGATGTAGAAACTTGCTGGTACCAAGGAAAAGTTCTTGGCACTCTTTGTATCTGTGTGTACATCAATGTGCATTTCTCACCAGAAACATCCAGGGAGAAGCTGATACCTCACAGTGTGCAAAGTGTGTGTCTGTCATTGTGCAGCTTGTCCTATGTGACTTTGTTAAAGCACCTGCTGAAATTTTATACATTTATGCATGTCAAGGCCAGAAGGGACGGTTTCAACAATTTAATTTGACCTGGAATCTTTAAAAGCGGCTATATAAACTGGATAGTCAAATTGCACTTGAAAGTAACATCTTGAGGTGCCCTTCAGAAACACATTTTTTAAGCTTTCAGGTAATAGAAACCTATTGTACCCTTTAATAGGAATTACTCTGATTGTGTAATTTGTGAACTACTGCTACAGTGCAAATCTAATGCAGAGATTTATTGACTAAACAGCCAAAGCAGCCAAAACTTTCAAAGCAATGACAAATTAACAGTTTAAGGACTAAATGAGGTTTCCAGTCAGGAACTTATCCTTGCCCTAAGCCAGCCTGCAAAACTAATTAGTGTTTCTGATAACTTTTGTAAACCACCAAGCTCTGCTTTGCTGGTTTATGATATCCCAGGATTGTCAAAATAGAATTGTAGCCACTTCTTTTTTCTTTTGCTGTTAGTTACCTGTTATTTATCCCACATTTAATGCAGAGATTGCCATGTGTATTTGTAGGTGACTATCATATTTTTAAATGAAATATTGAGGCTCACCAGTGAGGAATATTACTAGCAGCATGACTGTTCTGTAAGTTTAATACAAAAGCTGAGAATTATTCTGTGGAGACTTTGTCTTCTTTGATCATTACCAAGGTCTGACCAGGAACCATGAGAAATATTCACAGGGCTAACAGAAACCAGAATAGATCAAATAAGACACTGAAGTCCAGAATAGCAAGAAATCCTCACAGAATTACTCATTTAGTTGAATTACGTAAGCAAATATCCTATTTATTATTTATAGCCTTTAATTTTTTATGAACAATGTTACTTTGGTGCTTGTGATACTCTATACTGAGGAAAAGGAAATATATTGTAATACTAAGTAGTTACACGGGTCAGTAATTACAATTTTATTGGAAAAAATCTATATTTTAGCAGTTAACCTTTTTCAGAGAAGTCCTGCTTTAATAAGTATTGCATAGCTTGGGGGGGAGGTGGGGAGGGAGTTTTTCAGCAACTCTCCTCAGCTTACTCATATGGAAAAAAATCCAAAGCACATTTTAAAAATTTTATCTACCTAACCAGTGAGTAAAGCTTAAATAATTAACATATTCTAAGCCCTTTGAAAGCAGAAATTAAAATGACTGTTGAAGCAACAGAGGGGCAGCAGGAGAGCAGGAATGGGCCCCGTTGGCTGCTCCCCTCAAATCCCGCGTGGAGCATCCTGAGCCAGACCCTGCTGTGCTGGGACTGACAGCACCAGGAGCAGGACTCCCTCTGAGGGAGCGAACACAGCACTGAATTACCTCTTCTAACCATGAGGGGAAACCTCAGAGGTCATGGCTGAGGTCAGCAGCGGGGCAGGGCTGGGGCTGTGCTGGTGCTGCAGCTGCTGCAGCGCACCTGGCCCATTAGTGGGGGTTGCATTTGCAGCACTGGCTTACCCTGGAGATCAATAATTAAAAGGAGAGTTTTTTTTTTTTTTTTTAAAAAAAAAAGACCTCCATGCAGAAGTATAGGCTGTCATGTAGAAAGTTTTGAACTACCACAAGTGAGGAGTATATGATATCTTAGAAGTGGTACATGCTGAAAGCAGTATTATATCGAGCCTGGTTTATAAGTTGCTTTATTTGTCCTCTTTTTCTCCTGTTCCCTCTAATGAGAGTTTGTTGAGTTATTTTTATGGCCCTTATGTTTCACACTCCCAAGGTAATGACAATGGCTTTAAGAATTAATAAGAGAGGAAAAGTAAGATTTTTTAAATTATCTCTAATTAAAGATGTTGCATTAAATATGTTGCTTGTAATGCACTGTTTTTTGGCATGGTAGCTGTAAATATTTAAAGAAATGTTCTGATCACATCAAGATATGTATTCCCTCTTTATAGCCTTCTACATGTTTATTTTATTTCTCACCTACTCCTGTAGAGAACCCTAAAATTACAAAAAACCAAAAACAACACCCCCCCCAAAAAAAGCAAAACCACCCCAAACAACCTTACAGGATCCAACCTTACAGGATCTACTGCCAGGGTCACACACTGCACTGCACAGTGGTGTGGGCTTCACCTACTCATGATCAGCAGGTGTAGCTGTCCTTGCATGATAGGAAGAAAAAGAACCAAGGTGAATAAAAGTTACAGTATAAGCAGTCTTCTCAAGCTCACCACAGTCAGATGGGCACCTCTCAGCTTACTCCAAGTTTACTTTACAATTTTAAACAACTAAGCTGAATTAGAATCAGCTTAGTCAAATGTATAAAACATACTCTTTCTTACTATGGTGAGTTTCTAAGAATAATTATTTAAAAAAACTAATATACTTTCATGCTAGGTAGTGAATCTCTTATAGTTTTCTAGGTTTTTACTCCAGTCATGAAAAAAATCTACTTAATGCAATTTTATAATACTTCACATGAGATGAAGCAGGAAGGTTAGTTAATTTGCTCATATATTTAACACTAGCCCCCTTTTTTAACCTTGAATATTAGCTATTCTAGGCTTCACCTTGCAAAGTACTTCTGAAAATCATTTGTGGACATGAGCATGGATTACTTTAAATGCATTATTTCTATGTAATGAGATAGCCTGGGTATCTGGCATTTCAGCTGCCCCATCACACATTTAGCTTAGCCCATATTTCTTACTTTTTACCCAATCTACCTCCACTGCTCCCAGATGGCATTTTCTGAAGACAACTGTCCTCTATGGCCCAGGTAAAGACTGATGAGACTATTTTTATTATGACCTAGGAAATTATTCAAATGGAGCTCTCCAGAGGCATATGGTTGGCATTATGAATATTTTACAGAATCATCTCTGAAAATCAGGCCAATAGCACATACACAAGGGGCCAAGTTCCACTCTCACTTATACCTTGGCAACCACGATGATTTCCCACTTGGCTTTGCTATGCAAGTATTTGTTTGGCTTATTGCATGCATGTATTTTTTATCTGATTTTCCCCTTTTCTTCAGCCCTATTTCCCAAACTGCTGTATAAAGAAGACAGCTACTGTCAGTGTGGAATGATTGCTATTTGGGGGCTGCTGGCTATGTCTCTCTTACCTCATAAATACAGGGAATAGGATGTACACAGGAATGAGGGAAAATGTTCAGAAAATGATGCCTGGTGTAGCAGGGTCTTTCCTGACTTTCCCGAAGCACCAAAACTGATGCAGAATGTTTACACCACCTTGACCTCAATATTGCCATGAACTCCATGCAGGAAAGGGCTCTGGGGAACCCACTGGCTCCAGAGAGATGCTACAAAGAGAAAGAACTTCTTGGAACTCCCTGAGGACTGGGACCTGGAGCAGGGCAAAAATGGGTCAAAACATTATGTACCTTCTCATCAGGAGATGAGTATGCAAAGGCTGATATTTCTCATTCTGATATTTCTTCTTTCCTACTGATTTTTTTCTTCTTTGGTATATAAATTTTATTTTATCTGTATGATTTCCATGTATAAATTGAAACCCTTGGTAATGTAATAACCATTCTTAAAAACCCTTCTATATAAGAGAACTGAGAAAACTCAAGAGTGAAGTTATGATCAGATGTGTGACCTTCCAGAGTAGGAAAAATACTTTAAGAATTAACACAGTAGGACATGATAAAATATTTACAATGTTTTATAAAAGGGAAAAAAAAACCCTAAAAAAGATTTGTACTTACCACAATATCTTTTCCAGCCCACTTGCACTCATCCCTTCGGGAATGTGATACAGGCCAAACAATCTAAAGACACAAAACAAAAAATCACATTGTGTTATTTCATGCTTCAGCATTCACAAATTGGAGGCCAAATGCTTTCGAAGTCCCTTTACCCAATTTATCTCCCCCCCCATTCTTTTCCTTATTTCCTTTTCTTTCCTAAAATTTGACAACAAAGGAATGAAATACTGGGAGCAAAAGCAGGAATAATAGGTGTCATAGTAAAAACAGTCTTGAAGTCTGCATTGTGAATTTCAGCTGTGTATCTCCAGTCCTAATGATAAGGGAGTTGACTCTCCATTGACTGAGTGTTCTTTCAATCTTTTAAATCTCATATAATGGAAATACAATCTCACGTTAGAGTCCCAGCATCAGAAATAAAGTGTGTGCCTCTTCTATTAGAGTGTATCTAATAGTGAACTCTTTTGCTGGTTCAGTTAATTAAATAATAAAAAACTAGTCATGGTATTTGACAAATATTGCACCATCAAAATAGAAATGTTTATGCTGTTTCTATAGAGCCACCCTAAAGCAACTAATCCTAAATCTAGGTTTTCTGTAGTGTTTGCTTAGCAGAAAATGGATCTCACCTCATACAGAGAAAATCCAGAGACCCTCACAGTCAATTATTCATGTTTCTTTGAAAAGCTTTTAGGAATTACATATAGAATAAAACATGATCTTCCCATAAAATGCCAGGCTATTCATTTGGGAGCCTCAGATAATGCAATATGAATGGCTTTAAGTCTGGATTACAGTCTTGGTGTTCAATATAGTTTGTTAATACAAAGCAAAGGGTAAAATATTAAAAAAAAAAAAGATGGAATGTTAGTGACTGAAGGGGTAAGGGATGTTGCAGATGATATTTGGAAATATAGTTTGCAACATTTTTTAAATTCAAAATTTTCTTAATGGAATCCAAACAGCAATCAAACACCGTAAGTCTATAAAATCAGGTTGAAAATTTTATGAGCACATTCTCTCTCAGAGGATTCCCACTACTTCCTGTTGCTATTCTCAGCTTAAAATGTGCAGATATGTGAAAATTTAAATTTACTAGGTTGAAAAACATTAACCAAACTTCTCAGATATCCCAAAAGGACCAGTTCAAGCTTAGTTCAAGTTTTGGGCAAAAATCTGAGTATTTTTCAAACCAGTATATTTCAAGACAGATGTTCTTTCTCCTTAGTCTCACAGTAAAATCTTTTCCTCTAATTTGGTTTAAAAGACAGCTAAGTCAAACTGGTTTTAGTACATTGAGAAATTTGGCTTTTTGAGTTTTGATGTTGCCATCAGCATTTAGACAGAAACTTGAGGAGTTTTCTTAGGCGGCAGAAGCAATAACTGATGAAGTTGGAGCTCAAGTGTACCACTGGCTGCATTCTAATTTTGATTGAAGTGTCTTAAATGACTCTCCTATCTATAATAAACAGATCCCCAAACTCTTAAAGCTTTTTGCCTACTCTTAAATCTAAATTCTCTAAGTCTGCTGCTAAAATACAATTCCATGTTACTGACAGCAGTTCTTTATTTAATCTCTTATTATTTGTATACAAAGTCAAACAGTGTTCTAAAAGTATCTGAATATGTAAGTACGTAAAATACAATCACTCCCATTCTACAGAGCTGTTGTCTGCAATGGAAACACCTTCTTTCCTTTAATTGTTCCAGATGTTTTGCACATTAAGCTATTGACCCCTCAGAGAATTCAAATAAATAGCTAGTTTCCTTTATAGCTGCTCTAAAGAGAATAGAAAAGAAAATACTCAGTTTTCCTTTTATCCTCTTATCCTTAGAGAATACAAATGAATAGCCTGTCTTCCCTCTGAACAGAAAACACAAGGTATTTATTGCTATCATCTTAGGAAGCTAATAGTCAAACGGCCAAAAGGTCAGGAACACTAAGAAAAAAAAATAATCCCTGGGTATTGAGGCAATATATCTCTCATAAAAGGGTACTCTCTGGATTTTAAAATGTGCCATCGAAATACTTAATAGAACAAATCAAACCTCCATCTCATTGTTTACCTTCTTGACATTTTGTCTTACTCAAAAAAAGGAAAACTTAATTATTTATTTGGATTCCAGCAGAAGAATGACACTAAACTGCTTGTCAGCTTTTAATTAGTCACCAACTTTCACTGGGAAATTACAATCTCCATCAAGAATGGCAATATTTTATGGACTTGTTGTTCTTTTACTAATACTGGAACTGTTTTGGTTCAAAAGCAGCAGAGTGCCTACAAGTGCTGAGTTAAGGAAGAAAAATCAACACTTGGACTCCCAAAAAGATTCTTTTATCTGCAGACAAATACAGAGCAGTATGGTCTTTCTGTTTAAGCTGTCATAACAGATGCTTGGCTTTTTTAGCAGTTGCCATGTTTGGGAAATAGCTGGATTATTCACTTATCATTGACTTCTTTTTTTGTAGTCTTATTAAAAAAAATATTGTAGATTATATAGTCAAAGGTCACAGGCTCACTATAAATTTCTTTTCATAGAGTCAGCAAATATTTTTGTCGTAACAGTACTCCTGACATCCAAACACTTCCTATATAATTCCAACAGCGCACAACATAGGCTGAGCAATAAAGAGTCTTTAACATTCAAAGCACATATTTACATTGTACAGAACATGAATGAATGTACCTTTTGGTACTCCTTGATGTTAACCAGGTTGAAAGAAAATATGTGATCCTTTGCTCCAACGTACAGCCGGCCGCGTTCCTCGTCCAAGAGGAAAGTGTGGTAACTGGAGCTATTAGCTAGTCCATTGAAATTGATTACATTGTTGGATTCCAACATTTCTGTAAGATAAAGGTTAATACTTCTGTTGTTAATACGGTCAAAGAAAATAGAAACTTTTATTTTGACTTGTACAGATATAATTTTAGGAATTTGTGCTCATGGTGTAGAAACAAGTGAAAACATTATTTATCTGGGCCCCTGAATGTGTTTTTATTTCAAGCACCCAAACTGCTTGTGAGATTGAGCTCTACAAAGAGGTTGAAACAACAGTGAAATCAATTAAAAACCTGTATGAGCTTTTAGGTGGCAACATTCTATCCATGTAGCTCATCAACTGTTGGACAAAGTTCAATTTAGTTCAATCAATGAGATTTGCAAGGATAAACTTGGGGATAACTGACCGATAACCACATTTAAACACAAAATCTATTTCCAGCAGCAAAAAACATTTTATAAAGATCTGTAAGTTATGAGAAAAGTGGTAAGAATGGCTAACTGATGAGATAAAATAACATGTAGCACCTTTTCTTAAATGTATTATCTTCTGAGCTTTCTCACACAGGTGGCATGTTGTTTCCTTGCTTGGAACAAGAATTTAACTAGAGAAAGTACCCTTGCTTCTCTTTAAACTCAAGAGTAATTTTCTAGTTCTGATATTCCTCACAGAGATTTGCAGTTGCCATAGACAGGATTTTTTTAAGCACAAGGATCCACAGAATCATCTTAGCTATTCAAACACTTACAAAGTCATATGCATTTTTCTGAAAAACGCTTTTACCATAAGTTATGGACCATAATAGTATAAATATTAATGAGAACTCACTTTCTTTATGCCTATTTATATTCATATCGGGACCAAAACCAAACCATCTCTATCATTTTAAGGCATGTCTCCACCAGTAAGTCATCAATAAAAAAGTTTCCTGGAGATGACAAATCCTACATGGTTCTAGCCGTGACCTTGTGAATGAAGAAGGCAAACATCCAGCCTTAGGAGCAGGAGCAGCTCCACTGATGGAGCCATAAAGACAGATGAGAAAGGAGTGAACACATCAGCATCACTAGG
Source organism: Ammospiza nelsoni (assembly GCF_027579445.1). Classification (NCBI taxonomy): domain Eukaryota; kingdom Metazoa; phylum Chordata; class Aves; order Passeriformes; family Passerellidae; genus Ammospiza; species Ammospiza nelsoni. The sequence continues at coordinate 9,254,277 of NC_080637.1, read as the reverse complement.
GCTGATGGCCTGAGGGCATGGCCTGAGTTTCAGGTATGTAATGTCTGCATCAATTCTGCCACATGTGAAAGGCAAGGATGTATGTAACTCCTCTGAGACCACATCCCAAATGCCTGCATGTCCAGGATTCACCTGACAGTGCAGAAACCTTCTATGGCTTTTCAGTAAGATCACTCCCATTTTCCCCAATTATTCCAACTGACAAGTGAGTAATCCCATATACTGACTGAAATCAAGGAGAAACTGCTGTTAAAAGTTTCTGTCTAATTTTCAACTCATTTTCTTTCTTTTTAACTCATTCTTTTGTATGAACAAGGAAGATGTTAGGTGGGGATTTTCTGGACCTAGGTAATAGTGATACTTATGATTTTACAGAATTTCACACCTGCAGCTTTGTAGCTCTGCAGATGTTAAATCTATTTTTGATGTTCCCTTATACCAGGTGGATTTTGAAGCAGGTTGAAACTCTGCAAAAACATTAGTAGGCAACATTCTGAAGGAAGACCAACACTGTTAGTTGCATACCATTTAAGATAGCTTTTAGCTTTAATATGCTTTGCATTTATTTGGAAAAGCTCTCACCACCACCAATAGTTAATTCATGTAGCAGTGTAGCAAAGCATCAGAGCAGACACCATATTTTGTTCCTTATTCTACACTTTTTCTCACTAAATATAACTATACATTTATATCACAAATTGTACCGCTCAAGACTGAAGCTCACTTTTTAAAAATTATTTTTCCTTTAAATGTAACAATCAAATTACCTCAAGCAGTCTTGTCAAAATAATTCTTATGGCTTCCTGCCAAGTTCTAGAATTTGACTCTATTGTCCTCCAGTTCACTTATTTGCATTTTGTAAGAGACTTTACTAATTCTCTTTACTCTGTAATGACTGATTCAGATGTTGAATGTCGACTTGCTGAATAGTGAGTGATGTAGATGATTGATTGCTTAACTTGTCTTAAAACTCTCTCTTGGCTAGAAATGCTCTGCTGTCATCTGTATCTGATCATTTTTCTTATAATACAGCTGTCAAAAACCTTTGTAATTTTTTCATCTTTGTTGGTTTGAACTCATATACGTATGATTCTGCCCTTTGTGACTGCAGCGTAAAGACAAGTGTCTGCTGAAGCCGATGTTACACAAAGGTAAAACTGATAAAAATGAAAATGAGATCAGTTAGGCACACAGCTACTTGGCTTAAAAGAAGCCTGATATGATTTTGCTAATGTCGAGTTCTAAATATTCACATGTACAGATGGTGATTGATGGTGGGTTTTTTTCTTTCTAATATTCATGAAAAATGTGAGATCATAGCATTGGAGTCTAAGGTTTATTATGGCCAAGAGTAAATTACATCATCATCTTCAGTGTTCATAAGTCTCTACAGTAAAACTTAAAAGGACCAGGTGTGGCTGTGCAGAGAAATATATAAAAGGGGTTTTTTTTCTTTTAATTTTCTGCGACTTTCAGAGCATGCAACCCAAACGCTGCTGGGTTTTTTATGAACATGCAATTTAAAGTCAAACTAAAAGCTAAATTCCATTTCCTTCTCTAAGAATGGGATATTTCTTCTACGTTTTAATTCATTATGTGTCATACTGTAACATTACTGACTTTTGCAGATGACAACTGGATTTCTAGGGTCTGTTGCCCAAAAAATTAGGCCTAGACATGCTCCAAGCAGTGAATTTTAAATCACATGACATCAGGTTTCTCCCTGTCAGGGATCAGGTTGAAAATATAGGCTGAGGAGAAAAATGTCCTTTGTGTGTTGATGATTCTCAATCACTACTTATTTAGGTAAGTTTGAGCTACATCAAAAGTAGGAAGAGAAATCCTAAATAATTTTTGCACTTCCTTTGCTGTTGATTCTAACTGATATGTACTCATTCAGTGATGAATTGGCTTTACAGGCCACCCTGGAAAAGGGTGTTGAAGAGCAAAGCAATGGCATTTGCACAATCAATACAAATTAAGTATTCCACCTCCTCAAATTCATTAAAGTGTTTACTATCCAGTGTCTTCAGTATGCAATGAGTGTCTATTGCTGAGAGAAGGAGCAAGACACGGCTCAATCCCAAAAGGGCACTGGCATCCATCAATTCTACTAAGAGTCCATCACTCATGCTGGCAAGGTTAGTGGATGATCAGCGATAACATAAACCCAAGATTTACAACAAAGATCGCATTGTAATGACAAGAGGAAATGATAAATGCATTAAATTAATCAATTAAATTAATACTGTCTACTAGCACAGCCTAAATATTTTCCCTTTTTTTTTCTTCTTATTAAATGTTGGCCTAGCCATGTTCTGTGCAGACAGGTAATGGCTGCCCACTCATAGTCTTTTTTTTTTCCTTTTTTACATCCTGTATCATCTGTGCAGTTATTTTTATTGCACAGATGTAACATTACTCCACCGTTTCTTCAGTAATTTCCCAGAGAATTTCTTCAGTAATTGCCCTGAGATAATTTTCTCATTTCCTTTTGACACATCCTCAGCTGTAGTCACACCTGTACTTTGAACAGGAATGAATGAGCCCTATACAGCTAACCCCTGCACACTACAACTAGCATTGTCTGTGAAATGCTGTATGAGGCAGATTTGAAGTGGGGCATGGTATTTTGAAGGTAAAAGAGATTTCATTGCTTTTGTTATTGGTGCTTCATTCCCACATTTATTAAGTGTTGCAGGTGACCAAAACAAACAATTTCAAATGCACCATACCTTAAAAAATAATCATATTATAATGAATGTGATGATCACTGAAACCAGATGGAGATTAAATTTCTCAGGGTTTGTGGGCTAGATGCCCCAAATAACCACTTCAACTGGCTTTAATTCCCATTCCTGACTTACTTTCTCCATCTTAGTCTCCTTTCCCAGCCAGTGTCAGGCTTGAAGTATTTGACCTCTTTCAAAGTGCTTTTCTGTAGACTCTGCATGGTCTTTTTTCTATTAACTGATGTGTCTGTTGATCCAGTCTGACTCGTGTCAGAACATTCACTTTGCCAGAGAGAGTTGGCAAATTTACAGAAGAAAACCAGTCCCTAACTCTTGCCTTCCTTTTAATACGTGGTTATTTAATTTGCTAATGGAATTGTAACTTAATAGTATATATACACACAGAGGGCCAAATTCCTGCTGTGAAATCCATGGAGATATGCATGCACAAGAAATGTAGATTTGGTTTATTTTTATCACACTTCTTCATTAAAGAAGAAGCCAGAAAACCCCAGCTATAGCTGAGATGAATACAGTCATGCAGATCCTGAAGTTTGGTTTATCCATGGTTGGTATTCCACTGTAAACCTTGTTTTATGTCTGTGTTCCCTCAGCGGAGTTTGTCAGGAGGAGAACACAACAAAAGAAAACGATGTTATTTTTCACTTATCTACTAGGAGGCAAACTATCTTTAATCTTTTTAGCAAGAGGGAGTTTGTCTGTGTAACAACTTAGAAAATTTGTGGGCTTTGGCCTACATCCCTGTTACAGACTTCACAACGACACACACCAGCCAAGACTGTTTTTGCTGATAAGGGTGAAAAGGGCACATCAATTTCTCTGAAAACCAGAGGGACGGTTTCCTAGTCTCCTCAGCAGGACTCAGATCTGGTCCTGTCCTATTCCTGGTGACTCTGCAGGGAGTGCTGCTCGTCACAACACGCTCCCCAAGCCAACGAGTGGGCTGCTGGTTGCACAGAACTCCCAGCCTGCATTCCTCTGCCAGCAGCGATAAGATCTTGCTGGAGATCTCCCAGCAGCAGGTAAAAGATGAGTCAAGGCCATTATGCCATCAAACAGGGATTTTGCTGAACTGTGAGCAGTGCCTCCCACAACGTCATGCTGGAACATTTCCTTCTTCTCTCGCCAGGCTTCTACTTTGGCTGCAGAGGATCAGGTGGCCACACGTTTGCACATGCATTTCTTGCTTACACAGATGCATATTGTGCCTGTTCTGTATATCAGCATGTGTATCTCTCTAAATAATCCCAGGTGTAAATTAGTCATTGCTCTTTGAGTAATTATTTGCTGAATTCTTAGATACATACAAGGAAAGAAGTGGGTATGTTAACTTCCAAGCTCTCCTGCAGCTTCCCCATTTCATTGCCGTGAGTGCAGATGGTGACTTCTGCCCCAGTCAAGCAGTTATGGAAAAGGCAGGGACTGGCAGGAAATCAAGAGAGCTTCCTGCAAGGCATGAGCCAGCAGAGCTATGTGGCAAAACCAGCAGTGGAAAAGCATGGAAAATGCACAGAACTTGTTGGGAGCCCAGTCCCCGCCTGGATGAGACAATGGCTGTCACACAGTGACACTTCAGTGGAGTATTTCCATATATAGTGGAAAACACCAGTCTGAAATCAGGTGAGCTTGACCCCATGCCAGGTCTAATGCTTAGTAAAATGGCCAATAGCCTGGAGAATGATAACTCCTTTCCCCCCACCCAGGATTTGACTACTTTATACCACAACTATTTTCTTTCATGAACTCATCAGACATCACTGGGACCTTAGGATCTAGCCCTTAGTGGAGAGGAGAATGGTTCAGTCACCCACCTTAATTAAAAAATAACTTGCTAACAGTTTGTGGTACAATTCAAACTTCTATAAAACAAAACAAGGAAAACTAATTTACCCTTTTTTTTTCTTTTAGCATTTCACCTGAGGGGGGAAAAATAATTGCAGAAACTTTTGATTTGTGACATCTTTTAGTTTAACTGGTCAGATTATATGTCTTTTACTTCTATTCAAACTGTTCCAGTATTTCCAAACTATTTTTACTAGAAAGTCTTTGATTTCATATTAGGAGCAGAAGAATAGAGACATCCAAATTATCAACACCCTCCCTTCCAAAAAAACCCCCCAACAACTTATGCTTTCAGATAATTTTAGAATTATGCTGCTTGGAAATACCAGAAAGTGACCAGTTTTATCTCAAATGAAACAAAAACAGGCTTATGAAGTGCATGAGATCACATAGTGCAGTAAGTGATTTATCCATTTTTAGAAATGTAACATGAAAACTTGTAATCAGCACCTTTGGGTTTTTGCTACACTAGAGTCACAGAAACTTGAAACTACACAGCGTTTGTTGTTGATGGCAATTCAGTGTTATTGTAATTTGAATGAGATAAATCACTGGGAGAAAAGGGAGGGGTTATCTTATCAGTAATCAAAATACAATTGGAACAGAGCCCCTCACAGCTGTTCAATAAGTCCCAGCTTTCATCCTCTTCATCTACCTTATCATAACAGTTGCCAATCACCTGGTTTCACTGAACTCTACTAAAAGGAGAAGAAAACAGTACCATATTTGTTTTTGAGCAAAACTTCTGCTTCTGAGAGAACACGTAGTTCAGAAACACAGTTCAGGGAATTATTACAGCTTATCAATTAGAGGTAGCTAGGACAATATATACAGTTTTTTGTGCAATCGTGATGTAAACCAAGGATTTTAAATGAAACACTCCTGCCCACCTTTCACTGCAGCAAAGAAAACTTGAGGGCCAGAAGTATAGTTTGATTAAAACCAGATACCTGGAAGAAGGAATGTTACACCCATGTTTTGTTTCAGTTGCACCAGTATAAGCATGGAATCCTTTGGCTTCAAAATACTGATGCATATGTTTTTTATACTGTAAAACTGGGAGAAGATTTTAGCTCATTAATGTCAGCACTATTTAGCTACATGACAGCCCTTAAAGTGTTTTTGGTCTGAGTAATTGAAAAGGTCACATGATATTTCAAAGACATAAAACATTTGGATTTTTAAAACCAACCTGTTTTCCCTTTATTATTTGTATTATTTGTCCTTTTGGTCTCTGAAAGTGAATCCAGATTATCCCTATGGCTCAGCTATTTCCTTATAAAACATGAGAAATATTAACCTTTGAGCTAAACAAAGACTTGTAAAGCTTGATCTCATACATTTGTAAAATTATTATAATATCACATATTATGAATTGTCTTTGTGAGAAAGGTTATGGCACACACTTAACCATGAACTTCACAAGTATTTAAGCCCAACATTGTCACATAATCACAGACTTATGTTACCCATACTACCTACAGCATTTTTTAATGTGTATGTGATGCATCAGGCAGGAATATATGATGGCAAAAGGAGACCATAATCTGGTTTTACTAAGACATTGTCTGTCTAAGGGAAAATTCATCTGTCTTGAGATTTGAGTAGGTAACATCTTTGCTGCCTCCCATTTGTGCTGGTATAAGAACTGCTCAGGAGAAATAATGGAAGTGATGCATCATACTAATGAATACCCAGATCTTAAGGAGATCTACAACTATCAAGGTTCTTTAAAATGTGGCAATAATACAGCAAAATAATCATCTAATGCAAAGTTTCTAAACATTCTAACTCAAATACTAAAAACACTGCAGGCATATTAACTCAGCCCTCTGAGTTTGCTTAGCCCAATGTGGCACTGCATGACCTGAAATTGCACCATCTGAGCTAGCACAGGTAAACAGCCAGCTAAATCCTATTCATTAAATAACTCAGTTATCAGATCTAGTTAGAAGTTAATCAATTTTCAGCTCTCTCTATGATACCTCTGTGAAGTTAGTCTCCAGCGAGCAGAACCGGTACTGGTTATCAATTAAGTAAAACTGTGGGTAGCTGTAACTTCAAGGAGTGATTACACCTTATCTATAAACAGCACTGGCCTTGTCTCATTAAATATCATAGCACAGAGGCACAAACACCTTTGCAGGGACTAACACACACACAGTTGTTCCAAGCAGGAATGAGGTGGGAAGACTCACACCCCATCCTCTGCACGCTCGAGCCACACGTTGGGTCCAAGTGTAGCATGGAGCACAATTCTTACTGACTGTTACTAAATAAAGCAAGAATTTATGAACTTTATATGCCAGAACAAAAGCAAGGCAAGAAAAGAGCTGCTGCTCTCTATAGGCACAGCTAGTTGCTGCAGACATTGACCATGCTGCAGTACAAGTGCACCTGAGTTACCCTGAAACTCACGTACTCACAGTGGACAACAACACTGGCTAAGAAGATAGCAAAGATTAATTGATTTTGCTCTTCATTTAATTGTCACTGGATGAAGCTACATGTTAAATTATTAGGGTGTTTTCTCAGGCAAGCTACTTTAAAGTTAGCTCAAAATACATGACTTTAATTTTCATAATCATGACAATGAAAGTCAGAGATACACAATGCGAGGACAAAATGTCTACATGATGACTTTTGTACAAGTACAATTTGAGAAGTTTTAGGTTTATTTATTATTATTATTAAAGTCATTTCATCTTCCAGAAATCATTATTTCTGAGTAAAATCTCAGATATAAAACTGTCTGAATAATGCCAGAACCTGTCATGATGTTTGGGGACTATTACATAAAAAAAATATTTAAATACAATGGTGTGTTTGAAAATTCCCTTCTGAAAAGGGAACCTCCTAACAACTGAACCTGGAAGTCAAAAACCCAATCAGTGTCTTTGTGATTTTTACACCATGGACTATTAGGAGTCAAAAGTAACAACAATGTCCATATGTGTACTTTAGTTGCAGTTATGATAAAACCCTTCCTCATGCAAGTGTATTTCTTTCCCAGGACAAAAATATTAAAGTATTTTTTAACTTTAAATAAATCCTGCTTTCAGGTACCAAATCAATGTACTTCAAAAATAAGTTAGCTCATTTAGAAGAATGAGCAAATATGAGCTGCTAAGTTTCATAGGGATATCAGAGGAAATTTTTTAAAAGATTGGTGGCTCTATTTTCAAGTGTGACTTTGCTGTTTGACAAGCAAGCCACCATTGACTCTTGGAAAGACTAGTGGGGTAGGTCTGTAAAGGATTTAGATGTCAAAGTTGAGACAGTGTAGGAATGAGGGTGACCTGCAGAGGGTGAGCCATCAGTGAGTGAGAGTGTCAGTGCTTTCACTGGCTTAACAGGCTGCAAGGGAGAGTGTCTCTGCAGCTTCAGACACTGGGACGGAGGAAATCCAACAGAGACAGATTTCATCTGAAATTAAATGAGCTCTAAACTGATGGCAGGCAGGTTTAGATTTGATAGGAGCAAGGAATTCTTTGCTATGAAGGTGGTAAGACACAGGTTGCACAGAGAAGATGTGGATGACCCATCCCTGAAACTGGTCAAGGCCACACTGGATGGGGCTTTGAGCAATCTGGTCTGGTGCAAGGTGCTCCTGCTCACAGCAAGGTGTCCCATACTCTTGGAACTAGATGATCTACAAGGTCTTTTTCAACATAAACCATTCTATGTCTCTATAAAGTCCTTATCTGATGTATTTTATTTTTATTACCAAACTGACAATATAAACTTGCACAAAATATTTACTAAGGTGAATTTATTTAATATGCACAATAGCGTTAGGAAGTTTCCCTAGAAATTTAGTTGCATGTGCAAAGCTACAAAATAGAATAAGTAACACTTGTGTTTTCAGCAGATTTACGATGGAAAATGCATCTGACCTGCTTCACAAAAGGTCTTTTTATGCTTGAAAATCATGTGTGAAACTCTTGCCTCTATCTGTGTAATGACTCTTCAAAGTCCTCTGATTAATAAGATGCAAAAAGGGCTTTGGGTTAGTCCTGCTAGTAGGTAAATCATTATAATCATTATAATTTATGTAGCAGCTGTCTTAGATGGACTGTGTCCAGGTTTTCATATATGGGTACATATCAGTGACCTCATATTCTTAATTTCAGACATAGCTATCAACACTCCTTCTGTTAAAATTTTGTTTTTCCAGAATGGATCTACCCTTGACTTTGATTACATATCCAGCACTTTAAGGAATTGTCTTTTAACATTAATAGAATGGATGAGTAAAATTCATGCTTGGATTTACATCCTTCTCTCTTCTGCTAGCTCTCGTTTATTCTAATCTGTAAGTGAGGTTTTGGATTAGTTTCAGCAAGGGGCTGAAAGCAATGACTGCAGTTAAGCAGTCTGTGTAGCTCACATTCAGATACACACAGCTCCACTGTGCACTTTAATTGCAGCAAAATACAGCAGGGACTTCTAACCCCTGACACTCCTTGCACAGACTTCATGCCAAAATAAAGTGATAATGCCTAATTTTGCTCTTAATTTATCCTAATGAAAACCAATGGATTTATATAATGGATTAAAGACTCCGATTGCAGTGATTCTGCAATGTGTGTAATATATTTATTGTTCATTAGAACAAATTAGTAACCATTATTTATCAAATATTTCCAGTTGCACCTACAACCTTCTGCGCATCAAAAAGCAATTTCCAGTTTTTCACTTGCATCCAAATGTCATAAACATAATTAATCATTCAGCAGCTAACCCCTCATTTCTCAAATCAAAGTGAATTTTCTCATGCCTGATACTGCTCTGTCAATCAAAATTGTAATGTCTTTCGAGTTACACAAAACAAACTAGATCTACTTTTACTATTTTTATAATTGTTACATGCTCAAATAAGAAACAAGAAATTTATAATTAACTGCTAAACATTCAAATGCTTAACATTCAAAATGGAAAGTAAACCTTACAATTTCTACATTAATTTTTTGGATTCTGGGCATACTCTAAAGGGGCTGGAAGGAATGAAATTCTACCTACAATTTCACTACACAGAAGCAAACTTGCAAGTGTAATTCTGACAACACCAAGAAACTACAGTGTGAAGAGCTTTAAATAGTTTTTAAATCACCCAAAATTTGTCTAAATACACTTCACACAACACAAAGTTAAGCTGTAGAAATTCTTGACATGGGCCATTGTAAATGGTAAAATTGGTTATAGTTTCAAAGGATAAAGTGGCAAAATCAAGAAAAAGAAAACTTTAAGAGGCTATTAAATTTAGAGACACAGCCTCTAGCTCACCAAGTTCCAGAAATTCAAATTGCAGAAAACTCAGAGAGTATTCTGGGGAACTCTCACTCTCTAACTGAGCTAACCCTGTTATCTTCTACCATGGAGCACCCTGGTTATGGAAACACCATACTGTGTATTTGCTTTGGCTGTGTTTGGAGACAACACATTTCCCTCCTAATCGTGTGTGGATAAAAATGCAGCCGTGACCTGAGTCTTGACAAGGAAAGTGAAGATGCAAAACTCGAAATCTAATTCAGCAAAACGACGGCTGCAAATCCTTTCTCAGCTGGCCATGGAACCTCCCTCACCCTTCCTCCTCCCCACTCCTCCTCCCCTCCTCAAACCCTTTGGGTGAGTGGAAGTATCTGCAAAGAGCATAATGTCACAATGATTGAATTCAGTTTCTCTAACAGCATTTCAACCCCTAATTCCTTCTAAATACCTTTTTTGAAATAGCTTGTCCATATTGGATCTTTTAAGTGAACTTCAGAAAGAGCCCTCAGCAATTTCCAGTAGAGGTGGAAGAGGAGAAGTGAGAGGATTATGAGCAGCAGTCAGGTAGCACCTCCTGTCTGGCTGGGCTTAATGCACGATGGGGTTTGGGTACAACTTCACAGGGCCTGACCTCAGAGCACAGGTTCACTTGCTCAAAGACTTGTCAGTGTAAATACAGTCGGATTTGTTTGAGCAACAAATCACCTGGTATAGCAGCCCCTATTTAGAGCAGCCTCAGAAGGGGATCCAAAGACAACTGGAAGTAACTTTACGATGTTTTGGCTCCAAGAGCACTCATCCAGTCCCACCTGAACTGGCTCGCAGCAGGCTCCTGGTGGGTGCTCCCAGCTGACAGGGCCCAACTGCAACGTGTCCAGCCACATCTCCTCCCACCTCCCCAGCAAATGTCAGTATGAGGGAGGTGACAAGCACACAAATTAGAACGGAAAAAGTGAAAATACTGTTCCAAAAGTAACGAAAACCAAGCAATATTATGTTCAATGAAATTAACTTGGGAGGAGAGGAGGAAAACCCTGGTGTGGCTGCCTACCGTGCTAAATATCCATCTTTTTGCAGAGGTTTTATTCTTTTCCACTCTCCTTGGACTAGCAGAAAGGTGATCTAGTCTACACCACTGATCCTAGATGTCTCATCATTCTAAATAAATGGTAGCTCTTCTTGCATCAACACAATAGCATCATTATCCTTAGTGTTACCATCAGGAAAGAAAAATAATGGAAGTTTTTATTTCTGAAGCTCCAGTGGAATATAAATGAGAATCATTATACCATTTTTCCTCAAGCCACAAAAACTGCACTTTTCTTAGCAAGAGAGAAATCAGAGCTCACATTGGTATCATTTACTTTGTGTCCCTGTCAGAACAGAAGTCTTTAGAGACTGATCTGTAGACTGAAGGTATCAGTGAAACGGTCCAGGCACACTGAAATGGAAAGCAGAGTTTGCCTTCTTATCTTTACTATGTAAAATGAGAAATACCAAAACGTAACCATTTTTGCAAAATGTACTGCGAATTTTAACCTAGTTTATTTTTCCACACTCTGCATTTATTTGCACTTTTTGTGTTTTGAAGCAGGGCCATTTTTCACCTGGATTTAGGAAACACTGTCCACTGGCACCATACTGCCATGCCAGCACAACGTGAATTTAATGAATTTCTTACACACGTTGTGTAGCCTCAGTGTAAGTTTGGTTCGTGTAAAGGGCGCATTAAAACTTGGAATGCTGTGGGGGAAAAGGCAGGGCACTTTCCAGTTCCCCTTCCAGACCCAATGATATTATTCATTCTCGTCAGCTCCACTGGTTACTCTACTAATTTCCCTCCAAAAGAACGTTCCTTTGGGTGCAATATTGAAGTGTATGTGTAGGTCAACTGCCACACAGGCTTCCAAATGCCCACATTGATCCAAGATACCATGAGTCACTGTTGACAGATGAGGAACATTCACACAAAATCCCCGCTGAAAGTTAAAGGAGAACTCACATTTTTCCTTGATGCTCATACACTAACACATTGTGGTTAATGGTACACTCCAGAGATTTGGGGAGGGGGGTAAATTAAAAAAAAAATTGAAGTTACAATTCACCTAAAATTGAACAGGACACTGATTCAGTGTTTCCAAATTAAAGCAGCACTGGGTGGTTCCAAATAAGGTCTAAAGCCACATTTCAGCAGACTAGAAACTGATATAACTATTGCCTTATTGCTTTTAGTACACCCAAATTAATTTACAGCAGATGTGGATATAAGTTAAACACTTTAAGTGAAATCTACTAAACATGTCTAAAACTTCTTATTGTCTAGCAAGATTTTGATTAAATTTGGAATAAACTAATGTCATAATATAGTTCCTACATGTTTATAATATTTGAAGACTAAGTAATACCCAACAAATACATTACAAGGCAGCATCATGACATTGTTTTGCAGACCACATTCATACTTCCAAGATAGCTGGGAAAATGACTCCTTGTCCTGATGATGAAGAGCTTTCCTACTGACTCATATATATTTGAAAACCTTCAGGAATGGATATCTCACAGTCTTGAAAACAGTGCATTACCAATCAGTGCACAACAAATACACTACTTTTTACAAAGTTTTCAAAACTCATCTATACCATTTGTTTCCTGTAATGCCGAATAGATATTCAAAATAAAGTCTTTGTTTTATTTTTTCCCATAAACAAATGTAATTCCAGTAGCAGCTTGCACAGCTTTGAGTATAATGGCAAACACTTGGGTTTGTTTCTAGCTAGTCTAATTATGAACGGCGTCAGGGTAGATGTGTTTTCTTTTTGTAGCCAGTTACACTAATTTGACCTTCTGGGGAAACAATTTCAAAATGTCAACATTTGCATGCCTGAATCCTGCTACGAACTAAAAGGATTCGTGAGCAGAGGTCCTGCCTCCAGCTGTGACACACTACTTACCTCCTCAGAGGGAGTTAACACATTAATTTGAACAAATGAAATTACAACAGCCAACTCTCCGTGGTGGGCAGAGGAAACATACCCTGGCCAGAGTGTCTGACTGCAGTTTCAGTGCAGAATTGCTTAATTAAGCTGTTGTATGACAGCTGCACAAGGAGCGCATAAACACCCCACAAAAGAGGAGGTCTTTAAGCTTGGACGTGTAAGCAAACATAGTACTGAGTTCCTTAAAAGGAAAGTTACTTTTGCCCTTTTTAGAAGTAAAACTTTGAGATTTAAGAGAATAATTTACACATTTGCTGGTTTCTGCAGATGTATATTCCAGAGAGCACTCCTGAGATTCAGATGCTAACAAGTCTGAACAGGAATCTGGTAGAAAGGTCTGCAAGTTGAGGAAGCTCGCATCTGCTGCACTGCTTAGTTCAACCAGTTGGTGACCCTTGAGGTCTAATCCAAAGCCAAGCAAAGGCAGTGGGATTTTACTGATTGTGCTGAAAAGTGCATCAAGCCAATGGATTAAGGGTATGATTCCTACAGGACCTATGTTTTCAGGAACCTCCTCCAAAACATTTACCCTTATAACCTCAGAAACATTTTTTTTAAAGTATGTACTTTAAGCTAAAACACAGGGTCCCAATGGATGTCACTAGGTAACACTCTTACGCACAGAGCTCCAAATACATTCCTTATTTTGTGATTAAATGTTCAAGCTGAAATGCTTTACAATGATGTCTGTGGGGAAAATAGCAGCAGTGGGAATTTTCTATTTTGCCTTAGTCCAACTCATCTGAGCTGGAGTGGGCTTTAGGAACTGGGATTTGGTGTTGGTTCATGCATGTCCCTTGCATGTCCCACTGTCTGCCATGCTATGTGAGAACTCTGTTTCAGAAAGTGTGCACTACACCTCACCTGGATGCCTGATCTCAGCCCAAGTTTTAGTTTTAGGCCCAGTTGTCATGAAGCAGTTTGCCGAAAATAAGTGTTAATGTAGGTCAGTGGAAGTTGTGAGGTGCCCCTGAGGATCTCCACAAACAGATCAGTCTGCCTATATTTAAGAACATAAATTAATCAACTACCATTTTATTCTGCAAAAGAGACCTCAGCATTAAGCTGTAATGCAGTATTTTAACTGTAGGTATTCATTTATTAACATGACAGATCCAAATGCATGTTTTCTTCACTTTGTTCAATGTGCAGAATGAATGAGAAACATCAAATTTATCTTTCTTTTTGAGCTTTTCATTATTTCTCCTAATGACTACACACCTTTCAAATGCTGATCTGGAATGGGGAATTATTAAATTGCTTTAATAATTTACATTGCTTACCTTTACATTGCTTTGATAAATTACATTGCTTTAATAATTTAAAATTGCTTTACACTGATACTAAGAGAAAAATCTGTGTCAGAAACATGATTCAATTAAAAAGAAGCAGTTCCAATTCCTAATTTACGCAGGCACAAGAAGAGAGAAAACAAAAGTACCATAAACTAACTAACAGGCATTTGATCTGACTCATCAACCCCCAATCTTTGAGAATAGCAGGAATCTGTTTGTTCCCTGTCTCACTCATCTCACAGACCAGAATCTGCAATAAATGAATAGGGGTGTTACACACAGATCTCACCTTGCTGCTTTACCCAGCCTCATTCTGCTCAAGAGATGCCAAAGTGCCATAAAAATAACAGGGAAAAAAAAAAAGGGGGAATTAAAAGCTGCAAGATACTTCTGCATATGAAATGGGCTGCTGAATTGTCCAGTTGTGTGAGGAGAGAAAGGCTTCCTCTCTGGAATTCAGATTTGCGAGTAGTCCAGGCTCTGTCACAGATTCACATCCAAAAGTGAATGTGCTGGCCGAAAATTTCCAAATAGAAAGAAGCAAGACACTCACCATGCAAACTTTCAATCCAGAGTGTTACACACTTTGAGAAACCAAAACTATCAATTTATCACAGGAAATACCAGGCAGTTAATTAGTGCTCAAATAATAAGGCATTTACTATGAGGAAACATATGACTTCTAGCCTTAAAACTTACTTAACACACCTTTCTTCTGAATTCAGAATTTAAATCCTGATTTAGATTTTACATACTAAAATGTTTCTGCAAATCAGGAATACAGACTGTACAATAATTAGGGGAGCACACTCCACATTTTACCATGGAGTAAAAGCAGAGTGAAATGGACAACCTGTAGTTTCCTCACATCTGAAACCTCCATATATGCATGCACATCCTAATTCCTGTATAATCCTGAGTGGTTTACCTCTTAAAATAAACAGACTCTACCTTATGTCCTTACTGGATTACTGTGAGTAGGATGTTTACATAAAGGATATAGCTAAGTATTCACTGAACATAACAAGACTACAATTCACTCCCATGCATTAGAGCCCATTATAATTTGGTGGCTATATTTAAATAAACCAACATTTAACTATGCTGGCAATTATTATCTAAAGTTAATACTCTAATTGTGTCCAATCTTTCCACTCCAGAGTCTGATTCACCGAACTACCCATTAAGTGTAGATATGAAGATGAGAATTTTGTGTGAGAGAAAGAAAGCATAATTTATAGTCCAGGTGTGTTAGATGCCAGTTTAGTAAACATTTGTATTTTCACAGTTAATAATACTAATTACACTGTGCATTACCCTTCATGCAAGAATCTAAACCACAATCTATTAAACAGGACCCAAGTCTCATTCTCAGTCACTTATTTGGGCAGTGTAGAAGACTTTCAAGATGGAAATAAATGTTTTAAACCTTTCTTGTACTATCCTAATTGTGGGTTATCTCCATGACATGAAGCAAAAAATCCTGAAGTTGTGCTGAACTGAACCATGCTGAACCACAGAAACCAAGTGGCATTTCAGGCTGACACAGCACCACAAGATTGGAACTTGGTGAGCCTGAGTGAGTAATGTCTGTGGAGAAAAAGAGATGGCTAAGGGGTGATCTAAGTGTTGTCTTTGATTACCTGTTGGGCATAGTCACAGAGCAAGAGGTAACATGCACAAGTTGAGTCAGGGAAATACTGAATGAGATATACAGAAAAAACTCTCAACTGCAACAATAACCAGAGAGTTTACAGTCTTCACCCTTGGATATCATCAAAACTTGACCCAATCAGACACAAAACCCCCAGTCTAATTTTGAATATAGCCTTGCTTTGAGCAGGAGGTTGAAATAGAACCTTCCAATCATATTTTTTTCCCTATGCATGAAATATATTGATTTAGCTGTGATAAATTCGGAGCTAACTAAACAAACAAACAAACAAACAAACCAAAAACCACCACAGGACATTATTGGCAAGTTCCTCCTGTTATTAAAACAAACAAAGAAATCCTCCAGAACTTATTAATCTCTCTTAAAGCTGAATTTTCCTGATTCCTGAGGGTAAGAATTCCATTACAGTAAATAGGAGCAGGAAGCAAAATGGGCAACAGGAGACAGAGCACACAGTGGTCTTTGTAAAGCAGCTGGGGGTACAGTAGAGTATAAACACTACAGATTCTCCTTCATTGAGCAAATGAGCTTTCCCTAAAAGACAGGACTGAAATGTAAAATGCATTGCAGTTTATGCAGGTCAAATACAGGAATTCAGATGCAATTGTGGCCAGATTCTTAAATAGCATAATAGATGGCAATATAGCTATGTAGATCTTCATCTACTTATCACATTTTCATTTGTTGCACCCTCATAAATTCACAACACAATCTCTTTTAAGTAAAAGCATTTTTAAATCACGCAAACATGAATAGGCAATAGTTCCTCTGGATTGATACTTTCTACAAAATAGTCCTTTATGTATCAGTGCTGTTTGCTTATTACATTACCACATTAACAATCCCTGTGAAAAATTTTCATGAGACAATGTGGTAAATAGCAAATAAAAGGGACACAGGTAAATATCACCTTAATGGTGATTAAGTAACAGTCTGAACACACTGAAAAAATTTGTGTCCATTTGACTTCAGCATTCCCCAAATCTCACTCCAGCTGCTGGACAGCATATGTACCACAGCCATAAAGAACACAAAGAGACTTAACAAACATGGTTTCACAGTCTATTTTGCAGAAGAATAGTCTGGAAGAAATAGTGAAGGTACTTACAGAGTTCAGAGTGTAATTTGTTGTGGCTATTTAAAAAACAAGGGAATGTTGATACAGAAAGACAAAAGAACTGCAGTGTTAAGAGTTTAACTCCCTTTCCGTTTTATGGCCTGTTACTGCATGGCTGAACACTGCCACTTACTTTGTATTTTCAGAACATACTGAATTTAAGAAAACTCTTTTGTTCCACTTGCAGCCCACATGCTGACACAGCAGCTCATCTCTTATTGTTCTGACTTAACTATCACCTGATACATTCGATGTGCTGGAAGATAAGAAGCACAAAGATTCCAGTTACCCTAGAGATACCAAAAGAAGAGTCACTTAGCAAAGAACAGCTGAGCAGAGGGTGTTTCACTCTGGGCTGTGTGTTAGACCCACGAATGTCAGTTCAGAGCCCGTAAGTCAGGAGTCTCTGTTGGGGCTCTGCTGAGCACGGAATGATCTCACCCTCTCCTGACTCCCACACACAGAGAGGTACACAGAGAAGAGCAGGCTCAACCAGTCTTAAATTCCTCTGACAGTTCAGACTCCAGATAGATTCTGCAGCAGTGCAAGCAGGGCTCATAGCAACAGTTAGAGAGATGTGTTTTGAAGGAACAGATTGATTCAAGGTTAATAATTGTTTCTACTGTCATTTTCCATGGATGGTAGTTCTGGTGATGAGCAAACCCTCATGATGGAAATCTAGCTCATAATGAAATTATTAAAAGCCTGCAGGATCTGATAAGGCACAATACTAGGTAAAAAGGACTGATTCCCATATAGTTCCCATGAAAATTTCTGAGACAGCAGCTTCTCAAAATCTGAGCTCTCACAGCTCCAGCCCTGGCTAGAATAGACATAATCAACCTGTACTTCACCTGTATTCCGTCAACTTGATTTGTATCAACAATCTGAAGATTATTCTTTTAAACTAATTAACAAAAGAAATAAAATTTTGCTGTTTGATTTCCCCATAGAAATGTAAGTATGTAAGTTCTGTGATTGTGGCAAAAAATGTGAAGTAGATGACCCCATAAAAATCAAAACCTCTAATTTTTTGTTGGGAAATAGAATAGAGCATAGGGTAACATGATCATTAGGATCACAGCAGAAACTAGGAATCTCCATAGCTCTTCAAGTGATCATTTTACATACTAAAAAGGAAATCTCAATGAATACATGGTATGAAAAGCAAACTGCAAGAGAGTAAAAGCTTTTTTACAAAAAAAAAAATTGTACTGTGGTTCCAGGAGAGACGAACACTCCTAGCTGGGTTCCTGAACAAAGCATGAAGGCAGGAGGAAATAAAGCCTGACTCCATGTGATGTGTGCCAACTGTGGTCTCATAAAGCCAAGAAATCTTGGAATGCTTTGAGTATGTAGTATTTTTAGAGCCCTAATAAGGCACACCTGAGCTCCTCTTTACCACATTTAAAGACATGTGCCACAGAAGCTAGATTTTGCTGTGCATTTTTGCCTCTTACAGTAACCTGTAATTAAAAAGCATTCATGTGGAGGAGAGCAGAGCACTCAGTTTGCCTATTCAGATTCCTCTGAATTACTCCTACATACTGTTCCAAAGGGCATAACATATAGTAATGCTCTCAAATTTTTCTTAAGTCATTTGGCTATGAAGAGTAGATGACACTGCTATGTCTGCCTTGTTGAAATCAAATATTCTTGTATCTCCTACAGATGTTCTTCCTCAATTCCTTGACTTCATGGAGTGTATGTCTACACCAGCTGTCTTCCTTCAGCATCTCCAGAACTCTGAGCCAGAACGAGAAACAAACCTGTCTCTACTATTAATAAGATTTATTTCCATTTCACCTAACTAAGCAGTGCAGTAAAAGAGAAAACTATAAGAATTAAGCTCCTCCACACCAGACACACAAGTTACAATAACTCTACTGTCCACCCTGGTAAGCAGGTATTGGTATCAAAAGTTACACTGCACACAGAAAGTCAAAATGAGCTATGACAGCATGAAGGAACTGAGGGACTGTTGGTTTCACTCCATCCAATTCATGTTCAGGAAGAGGTGATGTTACCCAGAAGCCAGATGCTGTCTCAGCAGTGCCAGAATAATCAGATCTCATATATACAGTATATGTGATCCAGAGATGGAATACCGGTAGCCAGTCATTTGGAACAGACATGTGCCAAACAACTCTGGTAGCACAATACTAGGAAAAAAAGCATGGAATCAAAATACACACTGTGTCTATCAAAACAAAGGAGGACTAGGAAAATGTTCAAATACCTAAGTTTTACAGGAATCCAGTTACATTTTTATTAAAGATAATAATAATATAGAATTATATTAGAATTAAATGCTGTCTGCTCTAAAGTCAAGGAATTTAGTTTGTATGTCATCCAGGAGTCACCATTTCAGTACAGAACATGCATAATTATCCTTCCCCAGTCAGAAACTGGGCTGGCACTTTCTGTACTAGCTGATCTCCTGTAATCTTTACAATTATTTTCTGCTGGAGTATATTGCTGTAGTGATCCCTAAATACACACACACTGGTTGTCTACTATGGCAACATCTTATTGCTGGCTTGAACTCCAGAATGGGAGGCTACAGAAAAGGCTGACACAGACTCTCCCTAAAGTGCCCAGTGAAAAGAGTCAGCACAGCAAATTCTGGTTAGAAAGCAGCTTAAGCATCTTGAGCATAAAGATTGTCAACCATTGGCACAGAGGGCTAGAGAAGCTCTGGAATTTCCAACTTGAGGATACTCAAAAATTGCCTGGAGAGAGCCCTGAACAACCTGATTTAGTCAGCCTTGCTTGGGGCTGGATGTTAAACCCAAGGACTTTCGGGAGCCCTTTCCAACCTAAATTACTCTGATTTTTTAATGATACACCTGCCCACTGAGTAAAGCAAACTCTTGCTTCCATTCTCTTTTTCACAGCTACTGTTGTTTTCATATAGGCATTCATTTTATTTTTTTTTTTTAATATATATCTCACCACTTCTACAGCAGCCTACATGACAAACTTCTTTCCTTGAGTAGGGAGGAACAATCACAATGATGAATTAGGTTTTTCTGTCAGGGCACACAGGCACCTAAAGCAGAATCAGTGGGGCAAAACAAGGTAAAACACCCAAGACAGCAGCAGTGTATGTGTACCATGTGTTATGCAGCTGAGAGAAGAAACTCTAAGGTTGATCAAGCCCCCTAAAACTGAGATCTTGTAGTTCAGAGAAAACTATTGCAACTAGTTAAAATTACAAACTGAGATAAAACGAACGCAAAAGCTTTTCCCAGGTTTCTGTCAGTGAAAATGCCAGTAATTTTGCTGCTGCTGCTGTTGTTGAAATAAAGATATCTCGGGAGCACAAGAACACTGTGGGGGTGGATACAGAGAAAGTGGCAACCATAGACACAACTTCAAGCAAGCAGGTTCAAACTTTAATGACCTGTGTAGGAAGATAAATGAGACTTCAAGAGAAAACAGCACTGTTGGCATGAGGATGTTGTTAGGTGCAGCAGGCAAGCACTCTCAGTGCTGATAAATTGGTAGCTGACAAAGAGCTACATCTTATAATGATGACTGTGTAAGGCACGATGTATTTTTCCTACTAGTTCTTTGTCTTTCATCACATGTGTTTGATGAATCCTAAATTAATCTTGTGCTCTGTTTGAAATCAGAGAGGAAAAACAACAGCCACTTATCAATCACATTATTTTATCTCTCAATTATCCTTAATTTAATAATTGTATTATTTTCACTTCTGTTATAACTTTAAGGGCTTCTACTGCAAACACTATTTTTTCAGATGGTTTAGGTTACCAATAATTTTCAGTAAGAGTACTTTTCCATCTTTTTTTCTGCTTTTTTTTTTTTTTCTCTAAGCTCCTTTCTATATCATTATTTTGTCTAATCATCAGCCTTCCTGGAAATATTAATCATTATGTCTACTAGACTTTCAGAATAACCTGCGTCAAGTTTCCTTAAATTGCTTCTCTGTTTATGTTAGCCACAGTCTGAATAAAATTATTTGAATAAACAGGTCTGAAGCATATCCTGAATTGTACAGTTGGGATATGAACCCAAAATCCAACATAATTCCTGGCATCACAATAATAGTATTTAGGAGAAAAAAAAATTGTATTAAATTATAAGTGCCTGTGGAAAGGAATTCTGTGCAGCTAGCCCTATTTTCCCTAGTAAAACATATTTTATTAGCATTGTTTCTTACAAAAAAGAGCATGAGTCCTATCTGGGAAGAACTATGAGAGTTCTGCCATGGCATTTTTTGACTGATCATATACTCTATCATTTGCATGTCAGTAAGAACAAGTCAGCTGGAAGTACCAACTTAAAGATATCATGATGTGAAATTTAATGGCATCATGTTATGTGAAAGAAGCAACAAGATTAAGATTATACAATTTAATGTCCAACTCAGCCTAAATACTATAGTGCTTTGTGGCACTATAGTAAATGACCTAGGTCCAATATATTCCAATTTAGATCAGAACAGCAGCTGCAGTTTGGAAGCCCCAAAGCAAGGTTTCTAAACTCATTTTCCATCATTTCTTTGCAATATGTGGCATGTAAGCCTACCACAGATGGATGGACACCACCTTGATGTGGTCCTTACCACTGCTCTATTTCAAACCTCCAATGAAGTTTCTGTGTTATTGATTTTAGTTTTCATTTAGTCCTGTACTGAGCAGAGTGGTCTGATCTAAAACTTTGTATTCTGAAGACTCGCACATCTCTCTATCTCCACAGGAACAGAAGGTGTTAATGAGAGCACAGTTGTAGCTCTAGGAGCTCACAAAACTCACATAATTATTTTGGCTGCTCAGGGAACACACAAGGACATTTTGAGATATTGATAGATTAACAAGGCTTGGCATGGAGAGTGCTTTGACTGCTGGTCTGTGTTTGTGCAAGTGGCTGCTCTGTGCCAGGGATGGGCTGGACAGAGCTGTGGCAAGGACAGTCACACTTATTAAGCTTCAGCTATTGCCTGTATTTAAAAAACCAACTGGCCTGATATTTGTCTCATAAAGTAACGGCTGCAGAAGTGCTGGCACTAATAGCTCACACAGTATTTACTGTTTCACATTTTGCAGGTTTAGAAAACAAAAGGCTTGGTTAGCTAAACAAACCAGTGTAAGAAATAGGCCAATATATTCTGAATAACAACAGCATAAAACCAGTTTAGTTGAAATACAGAATAGTTTCGCTTTGCTCATTGAGTGCTATTGAATTTTTGGCAAGGAAGAATAAAAAAAAAAGAGCAGATGGTGAAAGAAATAAATTAGGCTGCTGGTGATGGAATACAATATCACACTGAATTATAAAGCACGATGAACAGAAATCCCGTCAAATAGGCTCTTACACCCAGTATAAGAGGTTCATATTGTTGAAGTTCATATCTGATTATTTTGGTTTATGCTCTATTTTTTAGAGCTTTTATTTTCAATACAAATTCCAACATGAATTCAAAACAGAAATCCAAGGCAATGTAAAAAAGATGCAAAAAGTGAAAAGGTGCTCTTTTCACAGTCTTCACCCACAAGCCAGACGTCCTAGTAGTAATATTCTAAAATGTAGAGTATTGTAAAATCAATCAAAACCCTTATACTTTTCTTTTTTAAGAGTCCTTATTCCCTACTGCAGATTTGAAGGTCTATACGTGTGTGTGGCTGAAACCTTAACATCATTTTCCAGTCCTTCCAATTTTTTTTTAAAGTTCTCTTTTGTCTCAAAATTTTGCTTTGTTTATATCTTTTAGCTTTGGAAACATCAAACTTACTGTTAAAAATCAATGCATTTAAGAAAAAAGTGTAGCATGTTCATGTGAACACTGTGCAAGGTACCCCTATTTTCAGAAGAAAACCATAATGTCAAACTTTGCCCTGGTAAAGAGATATATAACTTTTCAGGAGTTCACAGTTTAACTCTTCATTAATGTTTCCATTTTTTAATGTTATCTGATCAGCATTTACATCACAGGTACTTTGGTACTTTATCGATTGTGGTAGAGAGGCTTAATTTTTCAGATATTGTAAATTCTTTGGCTTCACAATGTCCTCCTCTTTCTTTAACTTAGTGTCCCTTCAAAGAACAGCACTATGTGGTAAACAGAGTCTAATATCAGTGTAGGTGTCTCAAGAGAATTTTAGTTAAGTTAGTGTAGACAAATCCTCTGTAATGTTTATCATTATTATTTATTATTAAAAATATCAATACTTTTTACCCTTTAGCATCCAGACATGGCTCGAAGAGGAACTCATAACACTAGCTCCACTTAACTTTTGAAACATGAAGTTTAATTTGGTTTTGAAGGTACAAATCATGGTTTGAGACTCAGCTCCTCTTCCTGAAAACTGCTCTGAAGCCTTGGACTCTACTTTGGAGTGTGCTGCTTTAACCTCTATGGAAAACTCATACTGTAAAGCACATACACTCCTTTTGCACTTGCTTTTAATAGAGAGATGGGGAATCCAATATCTGGTTTCCCTTTATTCTGAATTTTTACAATATAGGGCCATATTCCTAAGGTTTACACTACCCATTTTTACTGTCTAAAAATTATTTTATTTCAAGACCTATTATATTCGCATCCATAGGAATATTTTAGGCCTTTGTATCTTATACAGATCAATGGGCCCTATTTTGCTTTTTGCTGCTTTCCCTTATCCCATGCCCCACAGGGATGGGGTGATCAATGTCAGTCCATATGCATTGCTAGCCCTGATCACTAATCAACACCCACTTCATCAGACACCAGCAGATAACTGGAATAATTTCCAAAACTCTGGGCTTAGTACACCTGTTCACAGAAAGAATAGTAGGAGTTCCTTATTCTCGAGCATTTTGTAGTCAAAAACATCCTGACAAGCGCATGAGCCATCTTGGTAACCTCGTGGTTGATCCCCGAGTACATTTTGCAGCTGCACTGAATGCAGCTGGCATAACGCCACACATTTCCTGGGAGTTCTGTGATCACAGGCAATATTGTAACATGCCTATATACATTTCCTACCAAGCATGACAGACTAACATCTAGGGTAATTTTCTACCCCTCATGCAATAAAATATAATGTTCACTGCATACACAGGATCTTAACAGTGACTTGAGTGGATCCTGACTCAAACTGCTTTCCCAGACCACTATAATATGCAGTTTTCTTCTGGGAGCCCTGTCTGGAATCCTTGTGACCTTCATACACATCTTATTATCCAGCAAAAAACCAAACAGTCATAATCCATAACAGATATTCATGCTGGGAAGCTCCTCTAACAAAAATATCCTGATTAAGGACAGGACATCGGGGTGATGCAGTGCAAACACTTCTAACTTCAGTACCTGCCTGGTGCCACTGTCTCCTGATTGACCAAATATGACCTTGGGCCAAATCCACAAAAGAAACAGAAACAGCCCCCCACATTCCAGGGAAAAATGTGCCAAATTCATCTGGGGCAGAAGCAGCAGGAGAAAACAAAAACCTGCTGGTGCAACTTAATTACATTTGAGGAGTAGGGGACCACAGCCATGAACAATTAAGAAACCTCTGTATGGAATAAAATTTGTAAAACCTTCAGTTCTTGAGTCAGAAAGCATCTCATATGTGCGTTCTCTGACAATTACATATCAGAATGTGTTAGACCCTGTCTGTGCATCGTCCTTGGAAAATGCTAGACAACATTAGCACCTTGCCAGATCTCTCTGATGAAGGCAGTGAGATGATATCACCTGAAAGTCTCTCAGGTATATAAGTCTCTCAGGTAAATAATTAAGATGACAAGACAGAAAATTCTTACTTGAGATGCAAATAGAATCTCATGGCAAGAGAGATTAGCAGCCCTCTGATCCAGTGGAGTGAAAAATATCAGAAAACTGCTATGGCCTACTTCTTCAGGTCAGTGAAAACCACTACAGCAAGTAAAAGAAAATACTACAGAAAATAAAAAAACCAAACCAAACATTAGATAATACATTCCAAAGTCTGAAAAGTTTGGCTTGGATTTCTGGTAAAAGGCTCAAGATTATTTTTTTCTATTTTATTCCTTTTTTTTTGTTTCTATCTCTCTCTAGTACCCAGGAGACATTATAATGTACTTGCAATATTTTTATCTTATATTACAATATCTATATATCATAATATACACATGCATATATACACTAGAAGGCACAGAGACTACTGGGACATCTGATTAAAAGTGAACTTTGGACATGATTTTAAAAATGTATAGTGTGGGGCAGAGATGAGAAGAACACATAACTTTTAAAGGATGAATGAACAATATTATTTTGATATGGTTTGTCTTTCAAAAGACAGTACTTTCAAAGGTGTTAAACATCCAACACTTCTACTGACAAGCTACCTTTGAAAAACTGAGGTTCTGAGCTGCTTTAGAAATATCAAAGGGCATAGATAAAACTGAATATAATTTGAAATCAGTCAATCAAAGAATCTGAAAATTCATTATCACTTTGTCCTGACTTTGCTTAGAAGAGCTGCAAAGAGAGCTGCAGAGGTACAATGGCAGAGACAAATCCAAGCAATAGATGGCAAGGAGTCAGGGATGTTCAGCTCTAAAGGAACATGGTTACTTTACACCTTCTGTAGAGTGGATTGGATAATGATGGCAGGGAGACTATAAAAAAGGGAGGAAGAGTTAGTACAGATGTACAGATGTATTTTGGAACAGAACTGTGCAAATACAGCTCCCATTCCTGTCAGAAACATCCTTGTAATCTCTTGCTAGACTTGCAATGATTCAGAGTGAAAGCTGTCTTGATGGCTTCTTTTGCTTAGGTCCCTGGTCATGTTTGGTTTGGAAAAGTTCAATATACTGATGCTCTTTTATGATTACAGAAGAGAATTTAAAGACACAATTTGCTAACAATAAATAAATACAGAAATTCTCAGAGTTTCTTTTCCATCTTTATATATAAACTGCTTCTTGTCAGCTTTCAATCTCTGTAGCATCTGCTAAAGCGCCTTACATTTTATTCCTCATAATTAAAATAGATTGATAATGGTGTTTTTGTTTTAGTTTTGATTGAGTTCAGTTTGGCTTTTTTAGTGCTTGCCTGTTCAAGACTTGAATAACTGAGGACTGATGTGGTTGTGTCCTTTCCCCATGGCTCCCAAGGAGTCACAGTGTGACCTTGGCACAACCATTATTTCAACAGCTCTCAGCTCCCAGCCTACCTTAGGGCTGACTTGTTAAATGGACTGTCAGGTTTTCCACACAGAAACATTGTTTTCCATCGCACAGTGGCTTCCAGCCTTCATGGGGAGATTTAATTTCTCCTGACATTCAAGTAAAAGCACAGAAGTATGTCAGTGAGGGGAAAACTGACCAAAGCAAAATTAATATGATCGCTAAAAGGTATAACAGACACACGTTTATTGTCTTCCCTAACATCAATAAATTTTCTCCTCACACTAATCTACCTCTGCTTGTAATATTATCTGTTTTGTGCTAGAGAGGTCTCCAAACTATTGCCTTGGCAACCAACAAACATTAATCCATGTGAGATTTTCCTCTTCAAATACGTTCTATATTCGAAACATTATGTAGGAGGTAAATTGCACTGGAACTGGAAAAGATATGCTGATGATTCGATTCACATTTTTTTCTGCATTTTGTACAAAATACAGTCCTGGATATTTCTTGTGTGAGAACAAATCCACCAGCAGTCCAATGGAAAAGGCTCCACTGGCCACGCTTGGCGTGAGTGTTGATCTGCCCCAGCAGACCTGCAGCATCCTGAGCAGGCTAATGAAAGACCCAGTCACACAACACATTTCACTCCAGGCCTGAGGTAGCTTGTGTAACACCAGGTCCTGCACTGCTTTATGTTACCATTCTTAATTTCAGCTGTCACACACGCGTAATAGCTCAGTTTCAGGGGACCAAAGCAAGGGCTGCATTTAGCTGGCAAGCGAACGTGCAAAAATTGGCACTTGCATCACTGCTGTGTGTTAAAGCACTTTCCAGCTTGCATGGCTGCTGATGTATCACCTGAAAGAGTTTGTCAGAAAGCCCAGGCAAGCACATAGTGTCACACCTTGGGCTGTCCCTGCAGGTAAGGCAAGGTCTTGGGGTTGAGGTCAGAAAGAGAAGGCATGTTGGAACAATAACTATAACTAAAGACTGTGGGCTGGTTTGCAAGGCACTGAAATCAGTAGGAAAATTCTTACTGAATTCAATAGGGTTCAAATTGCACCTCCAAAGAACAATACCAAGGACTTGAACCCCATCCAGAACCTCAAATGGACAAAGGCAGAGGCACAACCAGCTCAAAGGACTGATCAAAGTCCACTGATGCTTTTCCAAAAGCTTGCAACAAGTGTCACAGAAGGGAGAGCAGTAATCCAGGCAGGAGGTGACAGAGGTTTAGGATGCCTGTGATGAGGCCCCATCCTAATGCTCTTGCACAAAGCACACTTGAAAGTCAAAATGCATGGAGAATATTTTATTCATAAGTGCAAACACTTTCTAGCATTTGTCAACGGGAAACAACACATTGCTCGGGTCTCTGAAGACATGATGTGAACCATAATGTGTGTTATTTCAAAATAACACGTAACTTGTCACTAATTATTACTGCAATAATCTGTATTTGAATGAATCAACAATGGCAATGCGTACTTAAAGCAAGGAAGGAGCAACTCTAGCACGGGAGAAATTCTGGTTTTGTATTCCTTATGGGAAATACAGGAAACCTTTTGTAAATAAGGACCATTGTTCCAGACTTACCTCCTGAAGAAAGGTTAAGCCCCTCAGAATGAGTAGATGGTTTCCTTAACATTCAAATTCAACATGGGATTACCTTTTCAGAACTGTTTTCTATGCCTAGTAACACTCACGTATTCATCAATGCCAGAACCTAGAGGACTGCACAGCTTGTTTTGGAAAACAGTTATTCTTCTTGTGTGACACCTGGAAGTCCCCTGATAATCTATAGTGTTCCAGTCAACTGATATGACAAACTACACCTAAAACCACAGACTAAAATTAAAAAAAAAAAAAAAAAAAAAAAGGGAAGAAGAAAGAAAATGCACAAAGAAAGAGTTTCAGCACCAATCAAAATGAAATGGGAACTGCTTCTCCTCACCAGAAATGTAAGACAGGCATATTCTTCATATTGGAATGAAGTATGTGTGTAACAAACTTGAATAATTTTCCAGCCTTCAGCCTTTATATCCAGAGAATTGCATAACATGTAAGGGAAAAATTTTCAGCTTTTGCATTTTATATGTAGTGGCATTATCACTTAAAGAATCTTTAAGATAGGAGTAAAGTAACCTTTTTAACTAAAAACAAATGTTTTCCCTCCCCCTAAAAGGAATAGGTTCCTAAAGACATTCACTTCTCAGTGGCAAAAACAATGCAGTCAGAAAGGTATCAGGAAAGAAACGAACTGAAGTTGCTAAAGAATTTAGCAACTTTAGTTATGCTTGGACTTGTGGAAATAATCTGATTATACCGTTAGGGAATTTTCAAAAATTTAAAATTTTTTTTTTTAATTTTTTTACACCAGAAAGCAAGAGTCATTTTCTTAGTGCTCAGATGTTTGTTTGAGCCTTGAACTAAATATTCTGCTATTTATCAGTTGTACTACTTGTTCTGAAAGTCCAGATAGAATTTCATTGTGCAAAAGCATAGTCCTTGCCTTCAAACACGTACAATGTCACTGAAAATAAAACAATGTACAAAAAGCCTGTACAGATTAGAAGCTGAGGCACAAGGATATGGTCTGACATCACTTAAAATGTTTGAGTAAGATCCTGGAACTGAAGAACATCTATCCATTCACACATTAGCCACAAGACCAATCTTCCCAGCATTATTAACATCCTTGAAACATGAAGACAAACACATACTCAAATTATTAATGTTTTAAAAGATTTATTCTTTAAAAGTATAGCAAATGTTCTGTTGAGCAAACTATAACCAGTAACAATACTCATTTTTAAAATAATGTATTGAATTATATCAAAGAATCAGACATAAATTTTTAATGCTGTTTTAGCTGCAATAAATGTTGAGAACTATGTTTTGACATTAACACGTAGCTGAATGTGTCAAGCTGGTTTGGAGCTTCACAACTCACACAGGAGCGCTATGAAACACTGTTTCTCTGTGACAACACGGTTTCATAGCAGAAATAAGGAAAGCTGAGAAAAGTAAGGATTTTTTTTTTTTTTGTCTCAAGGGAAATTACAATATTCCAACATCTGTTTTCAAATTAAGTCAAACAGTCAAAATACTGAACTTCCCAGAGTGACAACTCAGGAAAAAAAAATAAATCCGGGAATGTGTGACTCTTGGTTTTTATCATTTTATCTATGTTTTTTCTGGTCAGGGTGTCCAACTTCCTTAGACTGTAAGGAGGAAAAACACACTCCACAGTTCAGCCGTGGCCAAGTCATATCCCAGAATCAAGAGGCCTGGAAATGCTCCTGGGTGTGTCCTGTCACCCTCTGACAGTGAACTCCACCATAAACAAATTATAAACCTGCCTCATCCCTGACTGGGACCTCTTGCCCAGGATTTGAGAAAAGCTATATGGCTTTTGCTATCCTGCTATCATAAAATCCTTATGCTGATCTCTGGGCCTCTCAAAGATTTTAATGTGAGTTAACTGTGCAGAAAAGAATGGGCAAGAAAGCAGGAAAACTACACAAAGCCTTTGCAAACCCTGCTGCTACCCTGAACACACAGAGGTTAATGTCAGATGAATATTATATTATGTGCCTTAGATCAGCACCACAGTCCAAAGTAATGTTTTCATTTGGATAGAACTGGTGGAAAATTTGGATTAAACGGAAACTTCCTTTTTCATTGACAATTCATGCTGATGAAAAACGCCTGCCTAATCCTTGTAATACACCACCAGACAGTCCCACAAGGCAAATTCTCTGCCAGGCTGCTTCACTGCTTTGCCATTGCAGCTCCAACTTATCTGCCAGCTCTGACCTGGGGAGCCAGTTGTGGTGGTAAGCAGTGTGAGCTGGTCAGTCACTCGTTTTACACACGCCACGGATCAATTCCTGCATGACAGTGCTTTTCCATTTACCGCAGATGCTGAACTGCATTTGACCTGCTGGTGAAAGGTTTCATTTACCATTACAGTCACTTCAGCTGTGCAGTCTCCAGTCTGTATGCTGATTTATGGATGGATGGATTTGCATATGGCAAACATCCACACAGCTTTCTAAGCTCACATTTATGCCAATAAATGTAAGGTCAGGGCTATGATCCTAGTATGAGTAATGTTTTTATTAGAAATAGGTCTCCTTGGGGTTTTCGTTGTTGTTGTGGGTTTTGTTTTGTACTGTTTTTTTTTCAACGCACGTAAGGATAACATTCCATTACAATTCCAGATAAGACATAAGGACACTACTGAAGAAAACAAATAAAACAACTCTTTAATTCTTCTTACTATTCTTTCTTCCCTTCTTTCCTTTTCTTTCTTGATTTTTTCTTTTTTTTCTTTCTTTCTTTGGTCTTGCAACTGCTCTTTAGCAGGTGTACACGGGGATCACCTTGTCTCTAGGTGCAGGACTGAGTACATGAACTTATGGCAAAATGTCCACGTTGATCTTGGAGATGGGAACATCAGAACAGGGCAATCCAGCCAGACCAAAAGGCAGCCTCATGAGGAAGCCACCCTAATACTGAAGATCAGCCACCAAAGATTAAGGAAAGCACATGAGGACAAGATGAGACATAAATCCTTCCAGCCCTTATGTCAAAATTGTGCTGGGTTTTCAGCTGGGGGGATTTTAGTCAGGTTTAGGTTTTTTGCTGCTGTTTTTTGGATTTAGGTTTGGTTTTTTGTTTTTTTTTTTGTTTGATCTTTGATTTGATTTTTGGGGGATTTTTCAGGGAGGTGGTTTAGTGGCATTTGATCTCCTTAATTTCTGGCTTAACTGACTACTGCACAAGGCTCATGGCTGGGTGGCTACAGTATCAACACTGCTAATACCCCTTACAAATACTAAAATGCCCCGGTTTTCAGAAAACTTCAGAGTAAGCAAGCTGTCAGTCTTGCCACAGGGTATCTCCAGCTAACATTAACAGTGCCTCGATGAAACATCATGACAAATATTCATTCAGTCTTTGTTTCCTGGTATGAGCAAAGATCCACCTCCCACCCACATTCTGTAACAGATTTAGGAATGCAAGACCTTTCATGCTTAAATCATTCACTATGCAATGCAAACGTTTGTACCCACTGAAACACAAAACACATCATTCATTATTTTGAAACTTAATTATGAGCTAGACATTTACATTGAGGAGGAGCTAAAAATAACTTGCAGCCGGGTGTGGTGTAATTTTGCACTGTCTGTGGATCTGGGCCAAGGAGGGGTGTGTAAACAGCTTCATATTTGTATACATCATGTATGTAAATGCATGCGTGCACCTAAGGATATTTCCACAGCTCAGAATTTGGAATGTTTCTTCCCTCTGCTTGGCATCAGAGAGGGACAGGCTGAGCCTTGCCAGATCCAAAAATCCCTTTGCAAGAGGAGTGAGGTGGGAGAGAGCTTCTGGTCTCAGCAGGACAGAACAGGAGAAGGAAGGAGTTTCTCATGTTGCATTTACACTCAACGTAGCCTGGTGATGCACTCCATCGCCCCACTGGGCTGACAGTTTTGTGCAGATGTCTGGTGGTCACATGTCCTTCAGTTATCACTTGAACAGGATCAGGAGTTCCCTTAGAGCACATGGCCTTTCCTATATATGAATCTCTTGCATGTATGGCAATAAACAATGCAATTTCTGCCTTCCAACATCACCTGTGGCCAGCATTACAGAAGCATTAGGATGCCTCTGTTCCAAGCATCACAGACTTACTCACAAGCTACTCTGTGGGCTGTTCACTGATTGCTAACATAATTTAAGTAACAGCTCTCATTAATTAAACTGATGCCCCTTACAATCTACTGAAGAACTTCACCATAACCAAAAGTTTTGTAAATGTGTTTCCTATTGGATTCTATGCCACAAATGGTTTCCCCTCCTATTTTTAATAAAA
Organism: Ammospiza nelsoni; assembly: GCF_027579445.1. Lineage (NCBI taxonomy): Eukaryota > Metazoa > Chordata > Aves > Passeriformes > Passerellidae > Ammospiza > Ammospiza nelsoni. Next base: position 9,222,312 of record NC_080637.1, on the reverse strand, counting down.
AACATTATTTTTGCTTCCTTCTTTAAATGTATAGTTATCATAAAAAGTTAAAAAATTTTATTGCCTCACCACCCTCTGCTGCATTTGAGACTTTCTGCGTTTCTTTAACATGTGGCACAGACCACAATAAATTTCAGGGTAATAGAAGTGTCTGCACAAGTGGCTACATCTGAGTGGCTGCAATCTGAGATTGCTCTTGCTGTTTTGCAAAGAGCACTGAGAGCCCACTGACAAGATGTCTGGGGCGAGGGAGCACACGGCCCCGTGCTCGCCGTCCCACTTTGTCAGACTGATGTTTGAAAAGGAGCAGGGATTCCTTGCTCAGTTGCTGGCCTTAGCAGCTCTGTGGAGAGGCAGGAAAGCAGCTCTGGAGTCTCCTGCTGTGGGGAGATCTCCTGGGCCCTCTCCAAGGAGCTCATGTGAGAAGCAGTCAGGGCAACTTTCGCTCAAAGTGCCTGGAGCCACAGGTACAATAAATAAGTAATACTCCAGCAAAGGATAAAAGCTTCCACAATGCTGTGCCCTTTTTTGATGGATTGGGAATGGTTATTGAGACAGAACTGCTGCATTGTGGAAACCACATTCCAATGCTGTGGTATTACTTTATCAAAAGTCACTGTGCTTGAATTCATCAGCAGAACTGCCCGATGTGTGCTCCACATACAGCCACACAGATGGGCTTTGCACAGAGGGTTTCATGGAACGACCTGTTAACAGGAAAAATGGGACAGGGCTTGGATAAGATATGACATTCCTTTCCTCAAAAACTCAGTGTAAAATTGCCTGGCCGTTCAAAAAATCAGATCACATTTCATATTCCCACTCAAATATCTACCAGACTATCTAAGTGTCTTTCATAGTGACTTTAACTGATGTTTTGTCCCACTGGACATGAGGATACAATCAACCACAGCAAGGCAGGGAATGCTCCTCTAGTGGAGCACAGCAGAAACATGGGATAAAACAGATTAAGACAGATTATTACTGAATTAAAACTTTCATTTGAGTAGAACTACATTTTGAACAGTTTTTGCATCATTTCTTCCCATTAAATGGGCAGAGCTGAAAAATTTCAAGTGATCCCTACAATTGCTTGGATTCATTGGTTGATTATTTTCCAAGTGAAGAATAACTTGCATAGCCTCTCAAAAGGGCACTTCACACCACAAGTGCCAGGTACATTGAAATCAAAAGGACTACTCATGTGAGTAGGAATTTGTTAGATCAGTCCTTTTTGGTTTTGTTTTTAATCTCCTGGCAAATACCAAGACAAATCACATTTCATTACAGGAATATTATGTAATAGAACAAATCCCAGAGCCTTTGAATAACAGCCTTTTGTAAATCTAGTGAATTAACTTGCATTTAACTTTGTAAGTTTTTTGGAACAGTGTAAACAGACCAAATAAGTTCACAGAAGCTTTGTGAGAAAGAAAGAGTGTGCTGTAAATGATTACAGAGGTGACATTAATTATTTTCTGAAATATGGAGGTTGAATGAAATACATCATGGTATTTTAAGGCAAGTAGATGGAGACTACAAAACAGTATCAGGGAAATTACACTGGCAAACTACAGCAACAGTCCCAAGTTATCCTATTATCAAGGGGTAGGTACATAACCCCTATCAATTTTGGAGGTGAACTTTACTTTGGAAACATTTTCTAGTCCTTGTACCTGCCTAATCACAGGCTCTGAAGCTGTTTCAGGCATAAAGGGCTTAGTAAATCATTGTCTCTCCATATATACACATGCCAATTCTATCTAAACAGATATGAGGCACAATAAAATATGTAGAAAACTGCCTGACTCCGAGCCTATTAAGATTTTGTTTTACTCTGTGTTCCTCATTTTTCTACTGTTTGCTTTTACTTTTTCACCTTTTTGGAGACACGAAGAACTGTGTATTTTGAAGAACACACTTGGTTTTAAACTACAACATTCAGCTTTATCTAGCTGAGCATGTACTGAAGTATGGCAGCAGAACAGAATAGTGAAATGCTGGGCAGTTTGTAAGGAAGGTTAAAGTAATGATTTTCTTGGGTGGCTCCTGGGTCAGATACTGACATAATACAGAATAATACTCAAATCTTTTACATTTCTTTCACTCCTATCACACTTATCTGCCAGATTTCCAATGAAGGTCTCCATCTGCTTACTGCTTAGATCTTGTGCTTTTTTCCCCATTTTCCCCCCCTTCATTGGGGGAGAAGGAAGAGTGGCATTTTTAGCTTATCTTTTATGAAATATCAAAAGAAGCAAAAAATGTATAGTACTTGGAGACCTGATATTGCTTTTTAAGATTCATTTTTCCCCAAGTGGTCATTATTGGAGTAGATCAATTTAAGGTGTGGGAGTTTCCATGCCAGTGAATAGGTTAAAGTTTTATGGTGCTGCTTTTCACAGCACTTTGAAATGCAATGATCTTTGCCAGGAGCTAGCTAGAGAATTATTTACATATCCCCCTTCCTACCTCAGCTGACCATTCACATGCAAATGAGAACTTTGACAGCTCCTACACACATTTATGAAGCCCAATGATCTGTCCATTTTTCAACTCAGAATAAAAGCTATGACAATGCCTTAGAATAAAGGCCTGCCAGACTCTAGATTAGTTTCTTATTCTGCAATACTGAATATTAAAAAAAAAAAAGAAATCCAACTTTATAGGAATGGAAAATTTGGGGAGCACGGTGTATGCCTATTAGCCATAAAATAAGTATTGATTTCCTAGTCACCATCTGACGGACAGTAAGTTTAAAACATATTTGAAAAGCATAACTGAAGTAAGCTCTTGGTTTTTCCTCCAAAAAATAACTCAGCCCCTCGAAACCTGATTTTTAGAATAGGCTCAAGTCACTGCACTGTGGGCACCATGACACCAGAGGAGGAAAATGAAAAGCAGACATTTAAACTGGCCCTGCCAGTTAAACCCTGTGTTTGAAGAAACTTGACTTGTACTACTGAGCACAGTGGGTCCCAGAACAATTTACCTCTGCATTTCAGGAGGAGCTCCATGGCCTGGCCCTGCACATGCAAGCAATTGCCTCTTAAACCCTGAGATCTGCCTGGGCAGTTCAGCTCAGGACAAAGCTGTGCTTTCATGGTGATTATCAAAAATCATCACTATTCTTCACTTTCACCAATTTCTACTTTTAAAGGAAAACTTGACTTAAGACTTAAAGTCTTTTCTGGTGAGCTCTCAGTATCTTATAACCACAAACAAGTACACATTTCCTTGTCTAGAAAGCTGTATTTCACCTCTCCTCATACAATTTACATGCATTGATCACTTCCATATGTCTGGCATAAGGTAAAATAGTTTCTATGCACAGTAATGGGGGTGAACCTACAGTGAAACAAAATTCAGTATTTATCATATTCCTACATACTGGCAGAAAAAAAAAATTTAAGAGAGTGGCAGTTATGAGAAACAACCTTAAGGGGCTGTTTATGGTCTCAGCTATGGAAATTGTATTAAAAAGCTACAAGATGCATTTCTCAGACATGTCTCTTTCCCTTTGGTAAAATGTCAATTAGCAGCATCAGGGTCCAAATGTGCAGCACTGCAGTCACAGTTATGATGTTACATTTGGTTTACACCAGAATAGTTCATAACTGCTTAGAATTTCTAATATAGAATAACAATACACATGGTACTTGACATTTGTCTCTCTGAAAACATATGAAAAAGTATTTTGACACCAGTAAACAGGACCTTTTCATTGCTGTCAGCTGGAGCCAGCCTCAAGAACTGAACTTGGCTCTTCTAGCACCTGCAAAACTGTAAGAAAACCATGTGGCATGTGGTCAAGCAAGACACTATGATTTAGCATGTTAAACTACCAAATTGTGTCTGAAGTTCAAAAGAACATCAAAATCCACAAAAACTTGTATTTTCCCTGTGTTTCTTAATTAATGGCATGAAAATGGTTAGCTTATTACAGAAAAAGAATGCTATTCAAAACAACAATTACATCATGTAAGTGGCACGAGGAAGTATAAAAGCAAAGAAAAACATTCCTTGAGATAATTCACTGAAGATAAGATTTAAATGCTGCATTTAAGGTATGTGGAATATATGAAACACAAATTCTATTTTCATAGGCCAGGCTGACAAAGCGAACAGGTGCTTTCTTATTTACTTAAGGAATGAGGATGTGAATCTATCTGAGATGCAAAATTCTACATACGAATTTATTACAGCACTTCATCCTCATTATTAGGTCTGAACCAGGGCTGTCAAGCAACAGTTTTCCAGTGAGTGAGTCACAAATGATAGGCAATTATAACTGACTCAACTGATTACTACTGAATACTTCCCCAAGTGTCTAGGAAAGGTTGCCCTCATCCTGGAGAAGGCTGGGGAATATTTGGGGTATGGGAAGTCATAAAAAAGGATGTGTGCCCAAAGAAAGAGAAAGTTTTTGTCCAGAATCTCTTGGGAAGGAAACACTTGAAGGAGCCGGGAAATGTTTAGCACCAATGGCTTGGTAAGGTATGTTCAGACTGAGCAGAAAGGGAGAAATCGCCCCTTTTTTTTTTTTTCTGATACTCACAAGAAAAAAATAAACAAACAAACAAACTTCACTTTTTATTCCCTCTTAATTTTAAAATATGACTATCAGCCATGATAAAAACAAAAACAAAAAACCCTAGCTTAAACTTAGAGAAATTGGCCAGACTCTCACAAGCACACACACACACCATTGGAAGACAATACTGCAAAGACTGAACACAAAGGCTCTTCTGCAGAGCCTTCTGTAATCACCTTCACAGTGTGTTTAGCTTGAAATAGAGGTGGAAACTCCAAAAAACATTTTGAAGGGCTCTTGTCTAAAATTGTCTGGAATATCCAAATAGAATTGAATTGGACATGCTTCCTGGATAATAGGGATGTGATTCATGTCATAGGTACACACAGCTGTGAATATTGCTATTATAATCACTTTAAAGTACCTGTAAGGCCTTTCTATGTTGATCAAAAATAAGTTCTGACTCAACTTTGAATACACACATTAATGGGATTATTCTGAGAGCAGGATACAGCTCTGAATAAGCATGGCAAATCTCTGACCTCCAGCAATTTCTCAGGAAATCACGTAATACCACTTTACAGGTGAAGAAGCTGACAGAGAATAGCCAAGGAATTAATAGGATTTCACATTTATGTTATTTTCTTTGATTCTCTTTACAGTACAGAGTTTCTGTGTATCATCAGCTGTGGTGCTGGGTTTCTGTTAATGCCTAACCTCCATTTGTAGGTGATGTAGGTGAGATTAAATAAAAACTTTCCTGATTTATGACTATTGCCCAGTAAAGAAGTGAGTCACAATTCAGGTTTAAAGAATGATGAAACACACAAATTTGTAAAATGATGCAAGAAAAGGATGTAGAATATCCGGTAGTTTCCCATTACAGATGAGAAAAAAAAGTCTGAACAATTAGAATTAGAAATGTATGTAATTTTGGGTCTCAATACTACGAGCTGCAGAGAAAAGCAAAATTATCAACATATAATATTGTTGTCAATACTTTACTTCATCAAACTCCTTTAGAATGAGCTATTAAAAATTTCCTTCAATTTTAACAAATTCCTGAATCTTTTAATTTAAGAAGAAATCTCGCCAACTTGTTGCAGGTCAGTTTTTACGGCTAGAGAACAAACAACTAGGGATACACATTTGGAACAAAAATACAGACTGAGGTTTACCATACTGATAACCCAACAGCCAACACTCTGGAGTACTGTTTTGCTGATGCTCCTGACCTTGCGGAGAAGTGACAACTGGAGCTCTTTGAAAATGAAATCACACCTTCCTGAACAACTGAACATACACTTGATCTTGTTGGGTGGACTCTCGACACTTCTTGGAGGAGCAGAAATTCAGAATGAAGAGATTTCCTAACTCTGCAATTTGCAGGTACCTCTACATTTATGTTGTTGTCCACAAGGCCATCAGAGCAAGGAGTTTTGATAGAGTCATTCATCTGCTGTAGTAGAAGTGAATATGGGGAAAAACGCAATCTTGAAGATTAAGTTTTTTTTCCCAGATCCCCAGACATCATTTCTGCTGTCCCTTCTATCACTCAACAGGAGCTACATTTACCACATGGGCCTAGCAGGATGGAGATCTTGGAAAGGACCTCTTGTGGTGGAGGAGAGACAGAGCTGACCTACAGATACTACAGAGCAACACTAATCATTATTGATATGACCTTTTTGTGCTTTGAGAAAAAGAGCTTCCCTAGGAGTCAGAACTATTTCAGACTACACATTCATGCAAAAGTAATGAAGTTGCACTAGGAAATCCATGAAAAAATTGAAATATTAACACCCTAAAATCATCACTTCATCTTAAGGGACCTCATTCCGTGCCTTGGCCACACATGGGACCTGTGTCTAGCAAAGTAGAGTTATTGCCATTCCAGCATCAGCTGGAGATGAAAGCTGTGCCCTGCACTCTCTGCAGCTCTTTTGGATGTTTGTGAGCTGTATTTATCGCGCGATTCCTCTAGAAAAGGCCACCAACCCATCCCCCTTGAAAGGCAGCTCCAAATCCTTTAAATTATCTCACAGAGCTTTTTTGTGTCCTTTTCTCATACAAGGCTGGAATTTCAAAAGGAGCCAAGAGGGGCCGTCAGAACCAACATGAGCTTTGCTTCATTAGAGTGAGGAGTAAAGGAGAGCTTTCTTTTTCCTCCTTCCACAAGTCAGATGAAAGCAAATAACTACTTCATTCCTCAGATTGCTCCCTGTAAGATCCAACTTTGCATGAAAATATTTATAAGAGATGAGAATTTTATTTGACTGCTCGCTTCTAAAGTTTCTGCAACATCCAGCTGGAGAGATAAGCAGGCAGCCCAATAAATGTCAAACAACTTTAAAACATTAGAAGAATGGCAAAAACTTCTGACTTTACTGTGTTTGGCTATCAAACAGCAAAGGATGAAAACTAGATGTGACACAAAGTAGAGTAGTGCTCACACATTTCACAGATTGCTGTAGATATGTCTAGTTAAGGGGGATCTGCAATCCCCAAAGGGAGAAAAGAATCCCCCAAACTTTAAATCTATTCACAATTTTTAGAAATCAATAAATTAGGTTTCATCCCACTCTCACTACTGAAATTGTTCAGCTGAAAAAATGTAGACTCGGGGGTCAAGGCACCTGTCCTTTGAATTGCACATATACACACGGATTTTTATTCGCAAACCATGCTCTATGAAATTGAATCTTGAATATGTTTTTCTCTTTAAAGCACAGAAACATTCAGATGGTAATGGAGCTAGCCAGGGGACAGCTTATTGAAAGCTCTAAATGATTAAGCCATTAAATTAGTAAAGCTCTGTAGCCCCAGACAGTCACTTCCAGCATGTGTCACTGGATTTGGGATGAGCTTATTAAGGAGGTGAGACATGGGAAACAGGAGAAGTAAATTAGGTAATTGTTTTAAGAATGTGAAAAATGTAGCGGTGCTGTTTATTTCTTTCTACACCGCAAGTTTGGTGCAAATTTAGACAGAGTCACAGGTGACCTCAAGATCACAGATACTGAGTTCTTATGTATATTTAATCAGCTCAATTTTTACACTGCTTTAAATACTCATTTAGGCAAAAACAGCTTCTTAAATTAGGAAGATTTGGATCAGAATACAGCTTAAGTTCTTCCATAGCAGTTAATCAGTACCTTCTTTTGATACATTCCCAGAGAGAAAGAAACTAAATAAATGAACAGGAAGCGCAATTCCTGTTACTGTCAATGACAAGTGATGAGCACCCTTAAAGTCTCATTCAGTCTGTGCAGTCCAAGATTAGCTCTCTGGAGGAACCTCTCCTTCCCCTGAGAGTGAAAAGAGCCTGAAGTGGCTGACTGTGTCAGCGACAAAGAAAGAGAAAGACACCACAGAGAACCTCCTGTGGCGCGGGAGAAAGGTTACAAGACTCTTAAGATTTCTGATGCTCTCAACAGCTGTGGCCATCCTCTTCTCTCTTGTATATTCAGATGCTATCCCACTTGGAAAAAATAGGAAAAGTTCAAGTAAAAGTACTATCCCCACAGTTATTCTCACTATTCACAGCTGTTCCTGGAAGAGAGCAGCTAACCTATAGAAGGCCGCATGTGGGAGGACCGTGAACTTGCAGACATTTCTGAAGGGAGCTTTAATCCTGCAAGGGAAGGAATTTGCTGAATCGCCCACCAGCACAACAGCAGCAACAATTTTTACACATAACCTTAGTTAACAAGGGCACCATAACAGGTTACAGTACCTCCATTAAAAGTTTGACATAGAGCTCCCAGGGTCCACCCCACACATTTGCTTAAAAGTAAGTGTGTGGGAGCCTGAAAATAATTTTACCCTTTTTAGTTGTCAAACAACTGGAAAATGTCACAACCACTGACACTGCTTAGAAGGATTTGTTTGCTTCTCAGCCACTCAGGCACTGCCTCAGGTGAAGATGTGATTTTGCTTCAGATTGAACTGGGGTCAAGTCAGGCTCCAGCTGATGAAGAAAATGTTGAAAATACTGGAACAACTTTGTATTGCAGATGCTTCCATTGCAGTGTTCCAGGTATGCACATGAGGGAAAAGTCTGTGGGCCAGAGGAAGTAAATAAAGAAGATTCTCTAGCAGCAGCTGTGGGCATTACAGGCCATATGCACAATCAGTGATTAAGCAAAACCAAAACCATATTAAAAGGATCAGAGTATAGCAATGCATTAAATTAAAACTGAAAAACACTTCCAAGAAAAAAGCACGAGTTAAAAATACAAATCATTTCATGGTTTCTTTTCAGGTGGGAACTCCATGGAAATGCTTTCTGTGCATACAGAGTTGCCTGCAGGAGAGATTATAAAAAATAACCCATTTACATTGTAACAACCTGCTATGAGCGGCTTTCTCATTTTAAATACTGTTTTGCTAAATGTTATGGGATAAGTATACACCTGAATAAACCCTAAGCAAATAGGTAAGTACCTCAGTCCTGATCAAAAGCTTCAAGCACAGAAGTAAATTTTAAAGGCAGATTTCACATATCAGAAGATTCACTGAGCTCAGGGTAACTACGGATATTTAAATTCCCCACTAGGTCAGAGTTTTAAAGGTGCTGTTACCAACAATAGAAGTAAATGCTGTACACCTTGTCTGCAGCAAGAGTAGAGTTTCCATGGCTGTCAATGCAGCACCTTCCATGAATAATTCAGTCATTTGCAAACCATACAGTAAAAATAATTACAGAGAACTCCAGCTTCTCAGAAAAGTGAGGCTCTGTAATTCAGAAACCACTTTTTCCACTGGAATTAAATGGGAAAGTTGGAAATGCAAAATGAGAATGCTGGGCTAGGTTTTCACCCTCCTTGTTCCAATTACACTGCCAGTCTCAGGCCCTAATTAGCTAGCTGAAAATTTCCCTATATAGGCAAGATCTGAGCTTAGGCACTTCCTTCATCAGCTTTCCCCTCCTGTCAGCCTGTGAGCTGTCAGAGCCAGGCAGGGTAGTCCTACCATCTCCCTGAGAGCTCCCAGGTCTTGGAAAAACCCCAATCAACCAGTTGGTAGAAAGATCAATGTACAGATCTTCCCTGAAAGACTCATTATTTTGGGGCAAATAAAAAAAGCTGACGTGGCTGTGGATGCCTCTGGTACCTTTGCAGCCTCCTGCACTGACTGAACTGTGAGGTCTGAGAGCACTGGAGCTGTGCAGAAAGTTTGTCACAAATGGTGGAAGGTAGAGATGCAGATGTCCCTAATTTACTTTCCTTCACAGTCTTCTTCCTAAATCAGGGCTTTTCTCTCACTTTTAGGCATGTCAGAGAGGCTTTTCCCTCAGACAGTACTCTTACAAGATAGTTTAAGCAAAGGTTTCTAAGCAGACACCTTGAAATCTGAGACCAACTCCAATACTGGTCCCAGCTCAAGAGAAACAGGCTCCCTTGCCAGTATTTCTCTCCCCATTTCCTTCTCCCACTTTGTCCTGCTTTCCCAATATTTGCAGAGGTATTGAATTGTGAGTTATAAAGTTTGAAGGAAAGGAAAAACCACAATCAAACCCACTGGCAGGTCATCAGCTACAACCAGACTGGGTGAACAAACTACAGGCCAGGTATCATATTTACATTAGTTACATACAGGTAATTCAGTGTGGTGCCATTCCTCCCTCATCACCCCACGTGGGACAGATTGAAACAGACAGAAGTTTTGCCATTGCTTTCACTATGGCCAGGATTTCATCTGGATAAAAATCCATGCTATAAAATTGTAAATCAACTGCACATCAAGGATGGAGTAGTTGTCACTATCACTGCAACTTTAAACAAGACACTTACTTTTAATATGGCTTGAATTGAAGCCAGAGAGTAATAGAGCTAAATCTGTGCGCAATGCTTTTCTACTTACTTTTTCTGAAGTAATATGTATCCAATTGAGCAACAATAACAAAGGAGAACCACACATGTACTCTTGCAAAACATACTTACGGCATTTAGTAATTTTCAATAGACAAATAAGACGTGACAGATGGATTTGAGAAAGTTGGGTTGACAAGATTTACTCATGTGGAGGCAAAAAATCAGGGTTGCTTTATGAAAAAAATCTGGAAATCAAGGAATTGTTAATGGAAACTTTCATTGGGCTTATTTGTTTATATTTAAAGGGTACTTTAGCTGGTTCCATCTCTGTTATGTGCTGTTACCTCCCCATGCAGAGGACAGCAAAAGAAAATACAAAACAATAAATGATACAAGAAATCCATCTGGAGTTAAGGTTATATTTATTGTTTTAAACTTTGCACACTCAACTTGATCACCATCTTTCTGAGAACTCTGAGCTCAATAGGAGTTTCCTGAACAGAATCTGTGACCTGGTGACACAATATAGAGACTCAAAACCAACAACAGAATTGAAGTCAATGATATTAGAAAAAACACACCAAAAAAAAAAAAAAAAAAAAGGCAAGAACAAAGCCCCCTGCACTCTTTAAGGGAAGATTCTTTTTCTTTTGATACATCAACAATAACATTTCTTTTTACTCTACAATAAGGACACAAAGTCTTTGAAGGACACAAGAAGAGGAGGTGAGTGGTTGAAGAACTCAACTGAGCTTTCAGTTTTATGGCTGGTTTTACCACATTTAGGCTATGATCCAGCATACAGTGACTTCAATGAACTTTAGATCAGGCTTTTAATCATATTAATTCCTTTCAACTGAAATAAGGAGATGAGTATCATCTGAGCAAAACCTTTCCAATCCATGTACAAAGATGAAAATGCTTGGAAACTTTATAAAGTACAGGGCAAAACCCAGAAGCTACTGAACAGGAGCTTCACCTCACATTTCAGGTGGACAAGGATTTCCCTACTGCTCTCCTCAAATTTCCTTTCTTTCATATGGCAGCAGAATCCAGGTGATATAAACCAAGCACCCAGCACTCTGTTTCACAATAAACAGAAAGAATCTGTTCAGATCACAGATGTGGCCTTAACATATGCACTTAAACACTTTCTGTATCATTTCCCATCCAAACCATGCCCGTACGATGCTTCTAATCTTCTGCAAGACTGGGTGATAAGAAGTTAAGAGGAAGTAAGAACAGGAGTTCACCAAAACTTCTGTCCAGCAACCCGGGAAATGGCAGAGCTAATACCGGGCCTTTGAAAGCAAGTGACCATAGGAAATCAAGGTTGGCAGGGATTTAACCCTTCATGACTCATTTTGCTAACTTTTAAAGCAAATGCCTGAGCTTTTTAACCATGTTTGACATCTAATTAGTCGAGACAATGAAGAAGTTAAAATACATCCTTGATTTTCTTTTGAAATAAAGCACCAACAATTAGCTCCAAGGTATTTGTTCAGCCAAACAAGAAGCATACATCTTAAAAGAAAGCACAATGACGGTCACAGAAAAGTGAAGTCGCCTGTGTCGGTCTTTTCACCCTGCATGTTTGGGGGTTTTTTTTCAATATCATAAGTTTATTTTTCTCAACCACATCTCTTCATGGAGATGAGGAATGGGTAAGTAAGTGAGTAGCTTCTTTTTCTACTTGCAAGCAGTTTAAATAGAGATGAATCACTTGGTATCACCTAGTCACATGGTGGTGAAGTATATCCAGAGAGATAAGTATTAGCATGTGAGCTATTCTGTCAGTGCCTAAAAGACGTATTTTCAATACCCACAGCGCTCAAGGATGTTCCTACGCAAGGTGTTAACACTGATCCGTGCACTGAGCACTGTGCTGGAAGCAAAATTGCTCTGGAAAAGCACCAGCTGACAAGGCTTAGTCTTCCCTGAGTAATAATGATATCCCCATACCTGGGGATCAGTGCAGCAGCACTCTCCTATTGACCTGGCCAAGCACTTACACCAGTGCTTAACACTGAGCATGCAAGCAGCCCCATCTGATTTTCAGAGTTACACGTTTGAAGTCAAATATGTGACTCAAAGGCTACAGTGTGAATTCCTGTAAGTCTTCAGACTTCAACTTGCCTTGGATTAAGTACACATTTGCTGTCTTCACTAGATAGGAAACAGGGTTGCTTGCCATTTGAACACATTCTTGTTGCGCAATGACCCACCAAGTATGAAAGAGTTTTGATGTTCCACTCAGTTTCCTGTTTTGTTCATATATGACTGACCATACAGCAAAAATTGATATCTGATATTTTAAAAAATGAAAATGAGAATCTTTATCCCCACAAGAGCAGAACTGGAAAACAACCAATCGGCAAGTAGCAAAATATTTTTTAAAGTGTCCATTGATACAGCATCAGCGGGGTGGAAAAAAAAAACTAAGAGAAAAAAGAGACAAGAAAGAGAGAAATCCACTATCAGTCACATTTGGCATCTCTTTAAAATTAGTTTCTGTGCATTTAGCCAATATGAGCAGGGGTAGCAGACTTGAGCCATAGATAAACTTTAAAAGGTGAAAAAAAAACCCCAAAAATAAATAATTAGCCATTAAACCCCTTTACAGGATATTTTTACAGCATGTATGCTTCTGTGTACTCATCTGAGTTTCAACATGACTACAGAAGTTTGGAAGCAATTAAGAGTTTTTTAATGAGTTTTCTGACATGACATGTAGTTACTGTAGAAGCTTTCTTTAGACTCCATGACTCAAAAAAGCCAATTTTGTGTTAAACATAATTTTTTTTCTCATTAACAGACTCTGAACCCCTTAAACTGTTCTTTTCATTCATATATTTTCAAGTTTAAGTACACATAAATATGCACATATGTGTTCTTTAACAAAACCCGGCACATGCATTTATTTCACACAAAAGCATCCAAGTTTTGCAGGTGCTTAATTCTTTATTTCATCTGGAGTGTGAAATGACGCCTGCCCTGTATCAGAGAGGATCTTCCCCCCTCTCATTTGCAGCACGAGAAAGATGAAAAAAGAAGTAAAACGTATTTCTACTGGCAAGAGATGTACTGACACTATGCTGTAAACTGAGATTGACATCTATGACCAGGCATGCACACACACGTTCTCTTTTTCCCTCTGTAGGAGCAATGTGTCATTTTCCCTCTCTCCTTTCAGAACCGGAGCTGCAGCTCCTTCTCTCAGCCATCAATAATCTAAGAATTATGAGGAGGCAGCTCTTCAGAGAGATGTGTATGTACCTAGGTGTACAGCTCTCCGTTTAAAAAAAATACTCCACAGCTCTTACATTTTAAACTTCTTTCCCAGTTGTACATTCTCCAGATTTAATGAATTGTTCTGAAAATGTACTTGGAGTGGAACTATGCTGATAAAGAGAAGAGCCTGTCTACTTGACTGTTCTCCTTTAGTACTGGCACTATTATACAAAAGTTAATTACTGACAACTGCAGTGTGAGTGGCATTACACAATTTCAAACACAAACGTAATCTCACAGCTCTCTTTCTTCAGTTACACCTTCCCTGTGATCTCTAATGACACACATCAGACTACACCGAAAACAACCCTGGTTCAAATAAATCGCACTGCATTAAACATCCATAGGCAGCATTTTCTGGTGCCTAGCAGTCCTCTCCTCCTTTTCTGGACTGATCTGTTCCTTTCAGTTTATAGTTTCTTGGCAAACCCACCATCTACTGCTTATGTTAGGCATCTGATTGTCAGATTTGTACAAACTGAATATTCATGACTTGAAAATTAACCACTTCATGCCTAAAATATAAAATAAAACAAATATATATAAATCTTTATCCATTCCATGATGTTTAAAGCAGATCTGAAATTGTGGCTGCACTGCACGCTCAGCACGGGGGAGGTGAGCTGGGTGGCCAAACGCGACTCATCGTTTTGAAGAGTAAAGTCCGGTGAAATAGCACAAGACTGAAAAAATGCTCTAACAGGGATCAGCACGATCCGGAGTCCTCGTCTGCAATCGCAACTAACTCTTCTTTGTCTGGGTTTAAACTGCCTGGTACCGACCGCAGCACGGAGAGGCTTTTTAAGAAAATGTTTTCAGGAATTTCTTCTAATGTCAGTTTCCCCTTTGGAAGATAAGGGAAGAGCAGTGAGGAAGGTGAGGAGGGAGGGAGCGACGGGGCAAGGAGAAAAAGAGGTTCGGAGGAAAACCGAGAACGAGAGAGAACAACAGACTTACCTTTATACGACAATTTGAGCCTCGGCACATTATTCTTCACATGCTGGCAGTTGACTCTTCCCGCTAGTAATACTCCCAAGGAAAGCAAGGCAATCCCCCTGAGCCAGCCCATGCTGCAGCAGCCACCGGAGGGTCCCCGCCAGCCGCAGCCGTGGCGCTCCCCGTCCTGCCGGGCGCCGCCGGGGAACTTCAGGCAACCTGGGGAGCGGAGGTAACAGGTGATGGGGGTGGGCTCCGCTCCGCGCCCGCCGCGCCCCGCCGCCGCCGCCGCCGCCCCGGCCCCCCGCTCTCCTTCTGCTTCTTCTCCTCCGCCGCCGCCGCCGCCGGGGCAACTTGGAGCCCCTCTCACGCACACGCCGCGGGCCGGAAAGGGAGGCAGCCCCCGAGCGGCGTGCGGCGGGGGGGCGGCATGCTGCGGGCGGCGGCGGCGGCGCGGGCCGGGGGCAGGGGCCGGGCCGGGCCGGGCCGGGCCGGGCCGGGGCGGGCCCGCTGCGCTGCGCTCCCCGCGCAGGGCGGGCGGGTCCCGGCGGCGGGGGCGGCCCCGCGCTGCCCGCGCTCCCGGAGCGCCTGACAATGGATGCGAGCGCCGGCAGCGCGACCCCCCCGCGCTTCCCCGGCTGTCACAGCACATGCAAGGAGCGTAAAAAATAATAGGGGAGAAAAAAAAAAAAAAAAAAAAAAAAAAAAAAAGGAACACATCGCGGCAGAGATGAGAGAACAGAAACCTCCGCTCCGCCGCGCTTGGGGAAGGCACGGAGCTAGACATTTCACCAGCTGTTTCATGTCATTGTCCAGGTTGTTCGGTTTGGGTTTTGCTCGGTTTGGGTTATTTGGGGTTTGTTTGGTTGGTTGTTTGTTCGGGGTTTTGGGGTTTTTTTAAGCCGTTTTGCAGTTCTGATCAAAAGATGCACGTCCCACTTTAAAAACAACAACAGCACAACACAGCCCACGACGTTGCCACCCACTTAAATAACAGCTCCTGCCCATAGCGTAATCCTCTTCGGGTTGTTCCCAGTTAAAAACAAGTAACAAAATCTCCCATCAGCAGAACTTTACCACTGAAGCTTTTAAAGCCTTGTTAGGGAAGGTTGCTCTAACCTCCCTCCCTCCCAGCGCTACTCCGTCCGATTCAAGGAAAGAAATTCCTGGTAAAGCCCACTTCAACAATCAGTTCAAGACATGGACAGGTCTGCAGGGGCTCATAAATTACACAGGAGTATTCTCTAAAGTGTTCTTACAAGTTGAAAATGTTCCAAACCTTCCAATCTCTAGGATTGTGTGATTATTGTAATATATTTTTGTGCAATTAAACTAGATAAAGATTTTTTGTTTGTTTGTTTAGGCAGGAGGACACACAAAATTCCCAGAGGTCTTTAAGGAGGTGTAAATACAAACATATAAGCAAACTCAAGCTCTCCCCTCCCACATATCTGAGCAAACTCCCTTCTAGTCAGTGGTGGTTTATTAAAATCTCCATGCTGTGCTGAATATCAATGCAATGTGTATTTAGGATGTAATTTCTTACACAGATATGTACCCTGTTTTACATTCCTAATGCAGTATTGACAGAAACACTGGCAATCGACCTTTGTAAAACATTGGCATCATCAAAGTGTGATGACCCCTCTGTATTTCATTCTATGGTTTTCCAGAGCATGGGAGTGCTTTATGGTGACAGAGTCAATGGCATTTCAGTGGGAGTCTCTTCCTTCCTTTTACCACTATTTACTGTGGTTTAAAAACCAGTAATCCAGTCCCACTGATGGTGACCACATTACATGCTGAATCACACAAGCACAGCATCTCTCTTCTGTGTTCAGACCTAGCTGCTAAACCAGCATTTAGGAAATAGTTTCCAGTTTAGAAGTGAAGTTCATAGTTGAAAAAGCGGGTGTCAGTATAGTTCTAATTAAAATGTAAAGGCTTGTGCAGAACAAGGCTTGGTACTATGGTAAAACAAGGGCTAAAATTCTGTCATTGCTGCTTTCATTGCTTGATATTCACACACCAGTGGAAAAGAAGGGGCTTTTCCCCTCTCCTTTTTAACTAATTCTTCTGCTTCCTGAGCTTAATTCATTAATCCTGTGGCATTGTATCTGCCAGATTCAGCAATTCTATTGATCAGCAGCATTGTTAAGAAAAGAAAACAAAAAAATAATGTTGATTTTGGTCATTCCCACACTTGTTATCCTGAGCATTTTCATGCTCCAGGCAGTGGATTAGAGCTCCAAAATGACAAGAGACGCCTGTCTGTTTTCCATGGATTACTTGCTACAGACATTCACTCTGCAAAGGAATTCGTGTCACTTTGAGATTATTTGGAGAATTGGCCTAATGAATTATCCTTTTGTATTGAGCAAACAATTAGAAACAAGACACAAAAGATGCACCATATTCAGGGCTTTATAAAGCACATCATTTTACAATGATGTTGTTACACTCAATTTACTTCTAGTTGCATAAAGAAGGCACTGCTACTTCTTTTTATTCTTATAAGAAGATAACACAAAGCTAAAAACCTATCTTTCTCATGTAGAATGAAAGTGTAACACTCCAGACTATTTTACATCAATCAAATAAACAAACCATGTTTCTAGTCAATATATATTTTTTCCTAGAAAACATATGGATTGGATACAATGAACACTTGCTTATCCAAGATTGCATGTGAGAAATATAATACAGCATTATTTAAGGAGGGATGACAGAGACTTTTTACATCCTTCACGTGAGAGACCACTCACTTTTTGCCTTCCTCTGTGGGATACTACGGTCCAAAGACACAGAGAAGGGTAAACCCTGATCCTTCTGCTATTTAGCTCTAAGTAGTGCTAATCAGCCAGTCAGGAGAGCATATGCTACACCCCCTTATAAGGACAGGGGCAATGGCAGCACTTCAGTGGTGCTTGAGGAGGCTTTATATCTCACAGGCACCCATTGCCATATGGTGCTTCTGCCAAGGCAAAACTGGGCTCTGCTTGGAAGGAATGACTTGGCCAGCGCTCTCACAGCCAGTGCCAGAAACGTCAACTCTGGGAATTTAGGGTGGGCAACAACTCACTCTCAAATAACAATCTATTCACCTTTTTTCTTTGGTCTTTTTAAAGAGATCTCGCTGCTGAATTTAGAGCGAGGCAAAAAAGTAAAATCCAAACTTTCTCAGTTATTCAGATAAATACCCTTAGCCCCTGAGGAAATGAAGACCACCCTTATTAGCTTAATGAATTTTTCTATTATTGGGAAGCAAGTTCAAAAGGAATAACAGTTCTTCTGCATGTTTTTCCATATTTGTTGCAGATTTTATTTTCTGTAATGGTATTTATAAGACATTCTATATAGTGTTTTATGTTTAAATCCCACATAGGGCCTTGTGAGCTCTGTTTAACATTTCTGCTCTCATGCTGTGTTGCATTATGATTTGGAGGTTTTTTTATGCCACCTTCCAATATGTGCAGCAACTTCACATTGATAGATCTCACAAAAAGTTATACTTGGACGGTTCTGGGCTTTTACTGCTGACCATCCATGCAGAATTACTCTAACAATCACTTACAATTTGGCATCGTTTGGTGCTTCTCATTACTCAGAAATAGTGTTATTTGACTCATGATTACTTCAAACCTTGCTGCTTGCTGTGATTTTTATGCTTAGAAGCTCTTGAAAGCTTAACTGCTCTAAGAAAGTCGTTAGTGTGCTTTAGAAATGTACTTCTGTTTTCAGGATTGTTTCCTGTATTTTGGATGAGTCATTACTTGTTTGTATGGATGTGATCAGGTGCTTCTCAAAACTGCGCAGGAATTACCAGAATCTGGTTTTGACACTTGGTACTAATCCAGCAATCTTTGAGACAAAGATTTCTTGGACTGAGTGTGCAATTTCTGGCTAAAATCAGAGAAAAAAATCAAAACTTTTCATTCTGCATCTGATTGCTAAAAACTTCCTTAGAGAGCACAGTCATGCAGGAAATGTGAAATCTTCTCAGATACACTCCCTGCTATTTTTGTCTAGAGCAGGTGAATTGCTTGATAAGCAGAATGTTTACAGTTCTGCAAAGGGTCCCTTTGAAATTCTTCAGCTGTACATATAATGATTCTCTGAAAGTGCTTTCAAATAACTGAATCATTATTGGTCCAAAAGGAGTCTTAGTCTAGAAAACAATCTTAAGTGCATTTTTTCATTTGATGTGTGAAAGACTCAGAATGCAGTGTCACAACCTCATGACTTCAGAAGCAAAATCTCCTGTAAGGATATCCAGACATCATCTACCACATTTTACCCTTATGTCATCACAGGCTGCCACTCTGTCATGTGGGATGCTACAAACTATTGTGGGAACATACTGGAAACATGGTGAACAAGAATGTTTAGAAATTATCCTTCTGGGCATATGAAAGGGGTTGTTTTTCACACATTTTCAGTGCGTGCACCTGCTAATGGAGTGAAAAGAATAATCAGGTGGTGCTGTGGAAAAACAACAATGCAGAGGAGCTTTGGATGTTGGCCTCTCTCCTGAAGGAAATATGTCATGAAGCTCTAACTCTGAAGTTCAAGTCCTTTGCCTGTGTGAGACAGGAATCTAAACCTGGAATCTATTTGACATGAAGCTTAATGCTGACACAGTTGTTCTCTTTCTCTCATGGAAGAAAAAAAAACAAAAAAGGAGGAAACCTATAAAAGGCCTATACAGGGAAGAAAAATGCTTCTGATAACCAGACCTGCTAAACTGGATATCAGCTATTATTTTTACAGTGTTGATGATTATCACATTAGCTTGAGTGGTTATAAGTATCTGTTTCCACCTGTTTTTTAGGGGACTTAAAATTCTGTTGAGTGGCACTTTTTGAGTTCTGAAGAAATCACAGAGCCAAGTTAGTGAAAAATGCATCGGCAAAAAGAGATGTGCAGGTGTAGAGTTTAAAATTTTGTGAAACTTGGAGTTGCCAAAATCAGAGGCTTACATTTAGATCTGGAAATATTCTTACATTTGGAAGTCTAGACAGGTCTTTTCCCAGCTTTCCCTTGGGCAGTGTTGCATTTGGTAGCCTTATTCAAATCTCCTCAATCTATATAAATCCATAGCATTTCGTATTACTGGATGTGATTGGGTTGCTGACCACACCAGTCAGTGTCTGCATTCTCTCAATAACACTGCATCTTACCATCTTGTCACAATCAACTTTTCCTTCATTTCTCAGGACTAATGAGACTGTACTCTGTGTGATGCTAGTACTTTTGGCAGCATAACGGGATCTGTATCAGTATGATGTGTTTTATTCACAATGCATTCAGGTCTATTAAACACCTCATTAAATTCTTCAAAAATTTTCTTTGCATCCTGTTCTGTAGACAGGTTATATGCCTGTCTGAACAGCAACATTTTCAGATTGCTCTTCAAACCTAAACAAATCTTTTCTATTCCCTTGGCCTCTGCTGCCTGATGTTCATCTCAGACACAGATGTACAGCACCTGTGATATCCAGAGCCATGGTAAGAAACCCACCTTAAAGCTCAGTGCCAGACTTTAATAAGAGTTACAAAAAGTTTGTTTTCCCCAATTCCTGATATGGGTCAGTAGCTTCTGTTTTCAATGGATTAACTCCAGGGTACTCATGCAAATTGAACAAAACTTCCAAGTCTTTTAACTTCCAAGCACAGAGACTTCTGTCCCTCTAATTGCTTATGTTTATTGGCTGTTGGGCCTTCACTGAGGAAATACTGGACATATGTTTTTTTTACAGGAGATGAGGGAAATGCAAAGAAATATTTGATGTTCTAATTCATCAGAAAAAAAGCCAATTTAAGAAAAATCAAGGGGAAGGAAAAAGCGAAGGGAAAAACCAAAGAAACTGCAGCTTGTGGGGGAAGTCTAATCAAGCCGGAAGGTCTCCTCCCAAATGACCAGCTGCAGAATCATTTGTTTCTCTATCCCAACAGATTTAGTGGTTGTTGGGTCTCTGAAAAGTCAGATTGGAAACCAGTTCTCTCCTTTTCTCTACTAGTGGCTACAACTTGCAAGGTGTATTACACACAAATGCATTACACATTCAGCTATTTTGGCCTTCAAGTCCAGTTTTGGCTTTTATCGCTCACTTCTCTTCCCAAATTGGAACAACTGACAATACATAAAATATTTTCCGACGCAAAACCCAACAAACTGCTATGATCAGAAAAATAAGACATAAATAAGGTCAGGATTTTCTGCTTGTCTTTGAAAGTTGTCTTCTGTTCTGATTTGCATCTTTAGGCCCCTGTGTACCTTTCAAGGTCTGATCCTGAGGGATTTCCTCAAAGCCACACACTGAGACATTGACATGACAAGAAATTGATCCCGCATTTCTTGTGTACCATACCAACAGCCACATCCTTCCCTCTTCATTTGTCATAGTATGCAAGTCATTACTGTCAACCCTAAAAGTCCCTCCTTATCACTCCATGTACAGAAAATCCCCATTCTATTGTATCTGGGGTCCATCATGGCCAACCTTTTGGCCCTCTGTAATTTTGCTCACTTACATTTAGTGCCAACTGTGAAAGGCTTGAATGACACAACACTATCTTTTGTGCCACCCATTCATCACAGGTTTTTAAATAGTCCAGGTGAATCGCAGGAAACCACAAACTGCAACCGTATGCAGCATCTGCTAAGATCATAATTCTTTTCTGGACCTTTCTTCTATGCTTTTTTCTTCTTGTGCTGACTGGTTCATTAGTATATGACAAAGATTCAAACCCAACAAAAATGTAACCACCCACTGCCGTCTTCAAATATGTTTCCTGTTTGATTTTCTAGACTGGAAAACTTTTTATTGAGGGTGCTTTTTTCATAGAAAATTTGCTCTATTCTCTTGCATAGAGCCTGTGGGTGCAAATTGTCTTTGGAAGATTAAACAATATCACACAAACATAAGGGCTAAAGAGTCAGTTTATGGCTGCTGATTCCAAAAACTGATAGGTATTTAATCACTGCTCAGATAACCTGTGGAAACTGGGAATGGTAAGTAAACTGTGATAGCTTAGAAAAACTTGGTTGAGCTTTCAATAATTTGACCTCTGGGAATGCTTTTAGAGTCAGCAATATGTACAAATGTGTGCTAGAAGAGGAGAGAGGGGAATTCAAAGAAAAACAAGCTCTAAGAAAGCATTAACTAACTCTCTCTTTCCCTCTCTGAATCCCCAGTGAAGAGGGATTTCAGCAGGGCAGGGGAGCTTTATCCCTCCTCTAGATTGCATTTGTAACTATTTCAGAAAATCTTTACACTACATTCTTTTTCTATTTGCTTTTCTGACATCAGATTTCATTATATTTTAGGCAGGTGAATATAGACATTGGAAAGAAAGATTTCTTCTCTCTCCTGAAGTGTTGAAATCCAAAACAAAGTTAGGATGGAGCTGAACCAGTCAGTCACATAAATCTTGTTTGTGGAAATCCAAATGTAGGTTGGACACATGCACATACATTTACCATTAGAGCAATTTTCTAGGAAAATAGCTGAAAACCCAGCTTGGTTTCTGTTTCTCAGAAATTCTAGAAATACTTTGATACTGTGACGATTGTATGTGCACACAGAGAGAATAACCACAAAGAGCATCAGGTATTAAAGCAAACATCCCTGACTCTACAATGACAATTTTTACACCATTGTATTCTTGGAGAAGGTGTAGTCAAACCCAGGTCTGAGCAATTGCAGTCCCCCTTCCCTCTTTTCTCTGCAGGCAGGATAAGAAGCTGCTCAGAACTCCCTGGAGCATCTCACCCTGTGAGTGGGGACTAACCATGGTGGTAGAGGTGTAAAAGTGGCAAAGGAAGGGGAACATATGGCCAGATGTGGGGAGGAATGCTGCACCAAGCCAGCCTGACACCTTGCTGGAGATGGTATGATAATGGAGCTCTGCTGACACTGGTAACACCTTCTCTCTCAGAGCCTGCCCTCCTCCCTTTAACTGAGGAGAAGGAAAGGCAAAGATGCTGGAACTGCCAGTAAATATTTCCTAAAACACTGGAAATTCTTAATTCTGGACCAGAATTACCTACTTAGCAACGCCTTAGTGACTTGTGATCAGACTAGGAAGGAAAAAAAATTTATACTAATAAGCCAGCTTATCTGTTCATGCAAAGTAGTTTAATTAAAAGATATAATATATTGTACCAAAATAGTAATGGGAAAAGGCTGGACTCATATAGGCACACTATGTATATATGTACATTATATATATATATATGTGTGTGTGTGTGTGTGTATTGTGTATATATATATGTATCTATATATATATGTGATATATGTATCTATATATATACACACATAAAGACAATACATGTTCCATATTAGTAGTAGACCATAATTAGCATAATCAGCCATTTTCATTTCCCCTGGACTCTTTACAATATCTCAAAGATTAATCTCTCTCTCTCTCAGGTTTTCTTTTTTTGCTGTTTTCTTTTTTTGTTTAAATCTTATAACATCATGTACTCATTTCCTTAATCTCTCAGCCAAATTCTTAAATATCTTAATTCTTTCTTAAAGTTTTGCCTATCAATTTTTTAAATTATAAATATGTCTATGAAGATTGCTTTTCTTCTTTTTTTTTTTAATGTTTGTCTCCACCTTCAAGTGAAAGAGAACAAAAATATGCTCATAAAGACAAAAATTCCATTGTTTATACTGATCAGCACAGACTAGGCAGTGAGGGGGAAAAACATTGAGGCATCTGTTGAATACAAATGAAGGCAGCAGGTTGGTGTGTGAGTTCTTAGACTCTGAAGCTACTTGTCATTTGCTTTTAATGACTGAAACCTCACTCTGCTCTTCTCCCCCTTCACCACAGAATAAAGTTAAAGAAAACGCTGTCACTCCAGGAAGGTTACTTTACATGAAATGTGATGTGTGCAGAAACTCAGTCTTTACCCATTTGCAGCAATGTTCCCCGACAGACTTATGTTTGCCAATGACAGTTTTGTTCTAAACTCACCCTTTTAGCTGCTGATCAAGAGCCTTGAAACTGCTTCTGTGATGTGGCTAACAGGGAACAGTGTACTTAGAATTAGTGTCCTTAAAGGTTTTATTGTGGTGGCAGACATGACTCTTAGGAGAGCTGCCTTGTGCCCAAAAGGTCTATTTTGTACTTCAGCAGTAGGGGCTTTCACAATAAATTGTGAAATTTGAATGGACAACAGGACAAAACCAGCGCTCCCTACTTCAAATGAATCTTGCTTCCCATTTTTCTTCCAAAGTGTTGAATGATACATGACATCATATGATGTGTGCTAATTCTTCCTTCTGTATTTTGAAGGGAATAAATGGGTCCTATTTCTGAGAAAATGTATTAAAGCCAAATTTTACTGTCAGTTGCCCTGATGTCAGTCCCTGGCAAAAGAATTCAAATGCAGTTCCTCTGGATTCACACTGATGTAACAGAGAGCAGAATGTGGTGCTTGAAAAAGCAGCTGTCACCTTATGGAAAACTTATGAAATATCCTATTTGGAAACAAGCACTCTTCTGTTCAGTTTATTTCCCTCTACTTCTTTTCTTCTGGTCATTTTGTTTTTTTCTGAAGACAGTGTTTTAAAACAGAATCACTGTTGTTCCCTAAGAATTTATCTGCTTCTGCACTTATTCCCCACCTGACATCATAATCCTCTTGGTTGTGATATAATAATCATTTTTACAATGACCAATTGTGATTTTACAAGCTGGGCTTAAAATCTGATCCAAAAAATGCCTTTTACTCTGCTATCTTACATAACGTCATATCAAATTTTGTCTCAGGAGATAATAATTTCAAGCAAGTGACATCAATTAAGTTTTCATACAAGGGAGTGGTACACTTGGTATAACTCCCTAGAGATAAATTCCTGCAGACTTCACAGTTTTATGATTTGACCTTTAAAAATATTTCCACTTTCTGCCCAATGCTTGGTGATAAAGGTCTAATGATTCTGATGAAGACAAAAACATTACATATACAGTTCAGTCCAGTCTCCCACAGGAGTTAAAATTTGCAACAAACAGAAGCTTAAGGAAAGGAAAATCAAATGCAAATATATTTCTCATGAATTGTTCAATGAATTTTGGATACCATAGTGATTTATGTGAATAACTTGAAAAGCAACATCCTTCTTGACAAGTGCTGAGTGAGTACCCTTCTAAAGTTTTGCAGTCTTACGTTTGAGGATACAGTTTCATCCTGTATTTTTGCTCTGAAATTCAGTGGTTTCTCTGTTCATCCTACCATCTTTGGCAGCTTTAACTGGAGTTATTCATGGGTTTCAAATTATGCACATGGTTTGCTGGATCTGTGCCTGTGTGTGTTGAAATTTTGTAAAGAGTAGGACAGACAGCACAATCCAGAATCAGGGAGAGCCAAGTTTTCTTCTCTAGCACACTTGAAACTTCAAGGAAGGACCTCTGGGAAAAATAGATATCTAGGGAAGCAGGTTATCAGATGCTGCATAAGCTAAACCTTGTCTTTTTGATAACTGATAGCACTTGAAAACTGAAGACTGCTTAAACTTAACCCTACTGACTAACTCAGCTAGATGCAGGGCCAAGATTTCTAGAATCTCAAACTTCCATGCGTAAGTAAGCCATTATACCAAGATTTGAACTGTAAATTATTTTTAACAAATATTAAACTCTAGTTTGATTAAAGGATTGGATTTCGATGTTTTCCTCTGTAACAGATATTTCTAAGGAAATTACTTCCTTCATTTAAATATTCTGATTTTTGTAAGACACTGAAGGTACAAATGAACACACAAATGAACACATGAAAGGAGTAAACTAATACTCTGTTAATAGTTTCTAGTGTGATTGTTATTTTAAACTTGTTATTTCTCATTAAAAATCTCAGAAATTTCCACTCTTCCATAAGTTTTATCTTGCAAAATCAAGAGAACTCTGGCCTGTGAAGGAGTTATTTTCTTCTTGGTAAGATGTCCTGCTATGGTAAAATGATCCATCTGGAGTGCCCAGTTATAGAATTGTTAAAGTAAATTTCCCTGTGCTGTCATCTCCATGAAAGCCATGTGCACACAACATGAGTCTCACAGAGCAGAAGATGGATCTCTGATGACATGAATTAGTACATAGCATGTGTTGCTTTGGAAAACTTTGTTTCATATTGAATACTGGTTGATGATACTCTCCAGTAATATCACATTACGAAACTGATTATAAAAATACCGCAACCACATTATGGATAAAGTTATTATCCGTTCTGTTTGCCACACCAATGCCTCACCATGCAAATCCATCCTAGATTTATTGACCGCAAATTATTGTATATGTGAAATAAATGAGTTGGAGAAAGAAGTATATCTTTATGGCTTTCAGCACATCTCCAGTGGAATCAGCGTGAAAAATGCAAAAGCTATTTCACTAATCTCTTCCAGCATTTTGTATCTGAAACAGCCACTGCCTCAAAAGCTGTATTTCTCCACTGATTGTGTTTTCCAGATTCCTGAAATGAAGGTTTCAAAGTACAGTTTAGGATAGAGATTAAGTTGTTCACTTGTTTGTGTGTTTTCCCCCTTTTCTTTTTTTAGCATATTATATAGTTCAATTACTGGAAAGGTGAAGTTTGAGATGGTTACTGTTGTTATTGCATAAAATTGATCTGAGCTCCAGCCAAACTCTAGTCTCATTCTCATTAAGGCGGAGACATTCAGATGAAAATTAAGATCCTTCTAATGAAATATACTGGAGGATTAAGTTACAAGTGGCAGGACACATTACCTTATTTATCTAGTTGTGCTTGCATGATTTGCTAGACCAGCCATTATGACAAATGTTCCTTACGCAATCTATTTCCAAGACTATTTCCATTAAAAGTAACATGATTGAGTGCACTGCTTTGCTCATAGTTGAGATATGCTCCTATGTTTATATCAAACCAATTAAACTGTGTTGCTTTAAAGCAATAAAAGTGGTTCTGTAATTGCCACATGTTCTTCTCTGCCATTTTCAAGTCTGGAAACGAGGAAATAGTTTGCAAGTTTCTGTGCACGCTATTTCTTCCTCACACATTTGACCTCAATTTTATCTTGTGCTGATTTGCGTTATAAACCATTCTAGGTCTTTTATGTGTGTATGATCTAGAAAAGATCTTATTTTTTTCTAACATTTGGAATAAAGATACCTAAAGTGACACTATTATTGTTACTGTTACTGTTATTTCAAGTATTTTTCTTGCTTAGCATTATAATGGTTGTACCTACCACGTTACAGGTAAAAATCCCTGAGCAGCTACATTAAAACAATGTAGTTGCTGACTATCACATCATTAACATCCTCTTGCTGGCAGTTGAGAAATGTATTACATAGGCCCCCTTGACACATCTGCTCTTGTGCAATATGTACCATCATCTTCAAAAGTATGTATTAATTCTGAGTGCCTCCATCTGAACCCAATTAAAAGATTTTGAATTTGCAGTAACGGGTGTCCTAAAAACTGTTTTTCATAGAATGTTACATTTGGAGCCAAATAAAGTTAGCTACCATTTCTGGAAATCTCTTGGAAAGCATTAATTGTGGGTTTAAATTTGGGGAATTAAGCTGTTTAAAATTCTGTCCTATGGGGTCTCTGTATGAAAGCAGATAAATAAGGAAGGGTCTTCTTTTCAATATCTGAAATTAAAATGAACACATTTCTCTATGGAATTTTGGTACCTTCTGTGGAAACCTTTCCTTTGCATTCATAAGTTTCCTTGTGTGGGGTTTGTGAGACCCCACCTGTAGTTCTACATCCAGCACTGGAGTTTTCAGCACAAGAAGGACACAGATTTGTTGGAGCAGGTACAGAGGAAGGCCGTAAAGATGATTAGGGTGATGGAGCACCCCTCCTATGTGGAAAGGCTGGGAGAATCGGGATTGTTCAGTCTGGAAAAGTGAAGGCTCCAGGGAGAAATTATTGCAGCCTTCTGGTACCTGAAGGGGCTGCCAGGGACCTGGAGAGGGACTTTGTCACAGGATGTCGTGATAGGACAAGGGGGAATGGCTTCAAACTGAAAGAGGGTAGATTTAGGTTGGATATTAGAAAGAAATTCTTTACAATGGCAGTGGTCAGGCACTGGAACCTGTTGCCCTCAGAGTTTTTCAGATCCCTTCAAGGTAAGGTTGGATAGTGCTTTGAGCAACCTGGTGGAAGGGGTCCCTGCCCACAGCTGGTGGGTTGGGACTAGATGATCTTTTAGGTCCCTCCCAACCCAAACCATTCTATGATTTTATCATTCATGCAAGCTATAGCACCAAAGGCCTATTCAAGCTAATTTCAGGTTGAAGCAAGACATGGAAAGATTTAGGGCACAGAGTTACATTCAAGGCCATTAGGAGTATTTTTTCACCCTAAGTGGGGCGTAGCAAGCTCCCTTGAACACCAAGCTTTAATGGGATTAATATGACCTGCCTAGGAACAGCTCTGGGTGTATGGAAACAGCCTGGGGAGCAGAACAGATAGCTTAGTACATGGACAGTTATATATAGGGGATTTTTCTGCCATGTGGAACATCTTAAGGCTACTCAGCAGGTTGCATGTTTTGAGACTTAGGCTGTAGGGCTGAGGTACAGTGTTGTGTGACTGTGAGTTGTTATGCAACATCTGATTATGTGAACACAGCCTGTGCTTAGTTCATGGTAAAAATGTGTGAGATCGTACCTCTGCCACCAATGCAAAAAACACCTCTGGTTCTACTTTTGCCTCCACTGCACAGTAACTATGCACTGCTGAAGCCTTGCTCTTGTCAATGCAGCACAGTGCAGAAGCAATTTACCCATCACTCAGGAGTCTAGTTGGAAATCTCATCAGAAGCAGAAGGGAAGATGATGCAGAAAGGAATTGATAAAAATCCTCAAAACCTGGCATTGTAAGTTCAGAGACCAAGTGGTGGGAAAAGAAATTGAAGCTCTTTCTGGAGAATGTTGTGGTTCGTACTGGCATTGAGCTGATACTTGTACTATATCCTGTACATTCTCCAAGAGAAAAAAGTCTGAAAGAGACAGATGATGGGAAAAACAGAGATGAAGAAATTCTCCCATGAGATGCTATAAACTCAAACCAATGTGAATATTGTATACATTGGTCCATCTTGTGTCTCTGAGAACTCTCAAGTTGATGGAGGAAAGCGCAATGTCGAGCACATACCTGTCAAGGAGAGGGCTGCTGCTGATAATGTGCTTTGTATACACCTAGAGAGTAAAGGAGAAAAAGAGAAAAATTGTGCATACATATTTTACCAGCTGCCATATTTTTTTGCAAAAATATCTATATTTGTGGGCCATACTCTGCTTCTGTCCCTGTCAAGAGCCCAGCTTTAGCCAGTGAAGACCTGACAGCAGATATCTACGATCATGTAACAGTAAATGGAAGGCTTTGAACTCATTCGCTTGTATGAGATAAATAACTTTAGGAGACATAGTTAATGGCATACTTATCTTGTACACAAGCGGAAGAGTTGGCTGTTATGCACTTCTGGCTTGAGATTTTTACTACCACAGTTAGCATCAGATAAAAGCTGATTTCAGGAACCAAGGAAATTGTCTTAGAGAGAAAAGGAGGGTTTTTCCTCCTTCACAGCAGTTGGGAGTTAGTGGACATGCTGCCATTTAATTTCAGCAATTTATGTTGGGACGCCTCTCATTCCAGAAGGCAGCCTTTGTTATACACATGTAAAACAGAATATCAGCAGTGTCTGGAACAAGACAGGTTAATGTACTGATAAAGAGTAACACAAACTTCACCTCAGAACAGCCAATAGTTTGAGTTACAGATCATCAGTCAGCTAAAGAGTGTGGCCAAGGCAGATGGAGTTTATAATTTAAAGGGCTTTACTCTGCTTTTACTGTGACAACAATTCACTACAAAAAAATCTGTATAACACTGATTCTCAAAGGAGAAACAAAAACTGCACAAGCTTAAACACTATCTTATGCTGTATCCACAGCACACTTAGTGAACAGGACAAGATTTAGTGTTTACATTGCTATCCGTATTTCTGATGCTTCTTACTATGTACTTAAAAGGATGTTATTCTTCAGTGAGTAATAAATTTCCTTTCAAAAACTACCCTAGGTTCACTGAATTTTTCTTTTAGGAAGAACATTTCACACACTCCATTTCACCTATTATTCAAAAGTATAAGTGTTTCCCCAATATCTCAGGAGCATGAAGAATCAGTTCGGAGAAAAGAAAATCACGTCTAGATTCTCTCTACTGTTGCCACAGCTTCTCTGTTTCTGCTCTGTTTTTCTACTGGCCAGAAATAAACAGCCTTCAGCTCTGGGGAGGCAGATAGTTTAAAAATCCACAATAAAGAGCAATCTCTGTCTTCTTCCAACACCCATTGGAACCTGGGCTGTTTCACAATGAAGTTCTTTAAGTACTAATAAGAATTTAATCACTATTTTTAAAGAGTTTTGTATGAGTTTCAGCCTTTAGTTATCTGTGTTTAGAATGCATATGATATATTCTTTGTAATATCTTTTAGCAGCAGAGAAAAATGCTGTGTGAAGTATTTGCTGTGATCTATGAAATGTAACAAAAAAAGAATGCTACTGTCAAGTGGCATTTCTATGTATCACCTTAATGCAAGGAAAAGTAGTAATTAATAATGTATATCAGGGAAAGCTGATTGCTTAAGTAAAAGCTGTCTAACAGTTTTACTTTGAAAAACATATGGATACTCTGTTCATTTGTATGTGGAGATGGCTCTGAGATATGGATATAAAATATAGCAGGATTAGAAGGTTGATCCTATTTACGCTCAGGAGAAATAATTCACCTGCCATGTGCAAGAGCAGTCACCTTAATAGGAAACTATGATACCTGAAAAGAAGACCAAAAACACCAGAAAAAAAATCAAAGTTGTGATAAATAGTATCATCAATATTCAACCTGACCCCTGCCCTCTCAGTCACTTCTGATTTTTGAGGATAGAGGTACCATGCCACCATGGAGCTTCTGAAGCTGCCCTGAATAATCTGTGTATTGCATTTACTTACACCCTAAGTCCCATGACATAAAGGAATCATGTGCAGTAGTGGAGCCAAATAAATCTGGAATAACTATGAGCAGTGCAGCTCCAGTAGCTGAATAAATCTGGGTGTGGGTAAACTTAGGAAGGAAGAGTTCTTAAATTGGCTTCACATTAAATGTTCCCACCCTACACAGTGAGACTCACAAATCATTCAAACATGTATATCTGAGAAAAAGCACTACATTTTAAAATTTTAAGTTTATAATTTTAAAAATTTTAAAATGGAGAGGGGGTGGTTTCAATGTCAACCTGAAAAGAAATCTACATTTTTAACTTTAGCAGAATAATTAACACCGATATCAGAGTTTATATATTTTGGTTGCTAAAGGCTGGGGTCAATATTTCCTCCCCTAAGAGGCATGGGGTAGTAAAAATCAACTTTTTAGAGAAAAAAGAGTGATTCTCCTGTCACCCTTGCAAGAATAACTCCAAGAAAATAAGGTTTTTTGAGAAGATGGAATTCATGGAGCTCTCTGTCTGCTTCCCCTGCTCTGTTCTTGGGTATATTTAAATATTTGTCCCTATCAGCACTGAGCTAATGTAGCACCTGCACCTAAAAGATGAGCTATGAGAGGCTTTGCTTGCTGTGCTCATTCTCCAGATATACTGTACACCCTTCCCAGGAATATCAGATTTATTGTGTAAGTGCAGAACCAAAGCACAGTGCACCCTCATTAAAACTGGCCTTCCTGACCAAAAATGGATTTACAGAACACTTCTAAAAATTAATTACATTCATTATGCCCATATTAAATGATATGACAGAGAGAATGACCTAGAGACTCTTGGGGAAGGTAGAGACCTGGACAGTGCATCATCTGGGAAATCCTTCTGTCTCTCATTACGCTTTTACCAGCTTATCCTGGAAAAGAGAAAACATATAAAGGGGCCAGGGACTAAATGATATATTTCTTTAGGCTGTACATAGCTGGTTTATATAGTACAAGTTGTACATCTGTGCTATAGACAATACTAAGGACTGTCCAAGTAATATTTGCTTTAGAAAAGGAAAATGAAACATTAGCCATGACTAACAGCTCTGAGCTGTTGGAATTTTGAGAAGGAACAGAGATTGTGGCCCAAATCTGAATATTCATAATTGGATATAACATATCTTAACACAACTAGGTATATGTGCAGTTTATAATCAACCTGAAGTCATACTGAAATGCCTGATGCCAAATAAAGCTTTCCAAGTTCTGCTCAATGCTAAATCATACAAGCAAATTTGTGATAAATGTTCCTAAGTTAAACTGTACAAAGAATATCTAATGACCATCAAGGAGAAGCTTAAAGAGGTTCTAAAACTGATGGATTTATTAAAAGACACAGTAATACATACCTACTATGCCAGAAAGCAGAAATCTAATTTTTTACTGAAAGTTCTAGGAAGGGCTCTGGCAAAGTCTGCTTACAGTAGTGTGATTGAAAATGATCAGCCATGGCTCATGTATCGCACTCACCACAGTAACCACTAACCAAAACTGAGATTCAGCCTGCTCAAAAGAAGGCATTGACCTTAAGCAGCGAAAATAAGAATCTTCAACTCATTCTTTCTAACTCTCTGTGCCCTTTTAAAATGAACTTGGTCAGCCAAGTTCATTTATTGCTATCAGATGGGGATCTGGAAAACTGCTCCAGAGTTCAAGAACCTGAAAATGATTAGATTTTCAGATACAAAGTTTTGTAGTCAAACTGATAAAAAAGGGGGAAAGATTTCAGATCTACGGTAGAACTGTTGGGGCAAAGATAGAGTGGAACAGTGTCTATAACAAAGTTATGGAGTTGCCAACACATGAACAAACTCAGGTCTTGGGATAGATGAGGACTGAAATTGCAGAACTATATCTGAGATAGAACTGTGGGAAATTATCCAAGTTACCAGCATGTGATGGTAAGATCAGAATTTTTCAAGAGCTTTGCAAGGGAGCCTATTGAGTTCTAAATGGGCTTTTGGTTAAAGGAAACAACCCCCCAATTTCTAGGGTGTTACAGGAATATATCTATTCAAAAGAACATGTAACAGTCATGTGATGGTCCAAAAACCTCAGAGGAAGGTCAAAAATATTTTATAACAACAGTGAAGTTAAGAACATTGGCAGGAATTACCACCTGAGCCAAAACTAAGTGAAAAAGTGATAAGTTCCTGCTAATGATAAAGGAAAATCAGCACCTTGAAGGAAAACACGCATAGATGATATTGCTTAAGTTGGCAAGGATAAATATGCTTGTGTTAGAATATAATTCTGGAGAATTCTCAGGAGATGACTTTCAGAGAAAATACTGCAGCTGAACATGTAGCCACCTGTGCTGAGTAATTTTTTTGCTAAACCAGCTCTACATCTAATAGAAACCTGTTGCATAGTAAATTCTGCCAGAATTTACTTAATGTTATTTTAGGCACTTTCATTACAGGTATAGAATGCAACTCCTAATTGATATTATCCCAAATGTTATAGGTAAGCAAGAAAATGGTGCCAAAAAACCCCAAAAAACAACAAAACCCAAAGTGAAACCCCAAAACCCCTGAAACTAATAAAAAACCTGTGGAGTCATGCTCCTAACAATGCTAAGCATGACTAACTTGTGGGGTGCTGTGATGAGTCTGCCATGAAGTGTTATTTGTTCCCCAGGGAATAGAAGACATTCGCAGTCTGTCAGACCCAACACTAAAAGTAGAGACAGGAAAAAATACAAACTTTGACCTGGTGCCACCAAGAGAAATGACAAATTCATTAAAATTAAGTGAGAATATGTTGTGAGACTTAGACAGTCACCAGTGGCATCCTTTGGGTGAAACTGTGTGGCCAAACTGACACAAACTTTAGAGAAAGGGTAATGTCCTTACAATTCCTGGAGAGATGCTTGAAAAGGTCATTTTCCCTAAGGAAGTGTCACTTGAGTAAGAGTAGCAGAAAATTGACACAGTGAAACCTGTGGGCATGGCATAACCAAAAATAAATGGGACTGATGGTCCCAATGGGAGAGCACAAAGTTTTCTGGGACAGCATGTCAAAGGCTGCTGGTCACTTCAGATAATTTGCAACTAATGAATAAAATATAAATTAAAAAAAGGTTATGAATATTTGAAATTCTGAGTTATTTTAATGATGATTTTTGTTCTTTTTAATGTTCTACTGGTAAAAGAAGAAATAAGATTCTATGTTTTCAATAAGTCTTTTCTTGCGTGTGTTGAGCAAGAGCTAAATTTACATGGTGTCTGATATGAGTTGCACTGCTCAGTTCAAAACATCAGGAGCTAAATGCTGCACAGTTGACTCAAATATCTGAACTCTGGGCAATTTTGAAGGAATACAGCAGTAACAAAGTTATAAAAGAGGTGGAACAATATAATTTCTCATCTCTTGCCCATCTGAGAGTGAGTTTTAAGAAAAGCATAAAAAAGTAGATTAACAGGCTCAAGTTCATGGTTAAAACATCACCAATAAAGGAGCCAGGGCAACACAAAAATCAAAATATCTAACTGTATCCCAGACAACCCATTTAATCTTATCTAAAAAATTTCCCTATACCCTTGATATCTTTAGAAATATTTAGCAGTGTTTCTGAAAACATTTGAAAAATGTTACTCTGACTTCCCTAGCAAACTCTTTCTATAATTTGTTTTCCCAGTTGTCTTTCTGTAGCATTAGCATCACCAGGGTAAACATGGCTGGTGCAGGATGAACCAGTTTCTGCTTCTTTAAATCCCACTGATGAGTATTACTAGATTGAATAGACTCCTGCCTCTGATATTCCTGAGAATGAATCTTCAAGCCACTAATTTTATAAAGAAACATCTCTCCCAGAATGGCTACAGTTGGTTCATATATTATTTTCACTCTTTTCATTCTCTGTCATATCAAGGTACATCAAAGTTTAAAAAAATTGGCATTTAGTCTAAGAGTCTAAAATATGCTAGTATGCGACTTCCATCATCATCATCATCATCATCATCATCATCATCATCATCATCATCATCATCATCATCATCATCTCAGCTGTTTGTAAATCCTGCAAAAATACTTGCTCAGGTTGTAGCTTCTGCAGTTCACATAACTGGAGCTTTTATCCTGCTGTGAAGCATCACTGATAGCCTCCTATCTTTGCTTCCTCAGATCATTAATAAAAAATTCTGCCCAGATTTGGTTTCATACATAACAAAGCTGGGATAGAGTTAATTTTCTTCTTAGTAGCTGGTAGAGTGCTGTGTTTTGGATTCCGTATGAGGATAAATGTTGAAAACACACTCATGTTTTAGTTGTTGCTAAGTAATTCTCAGTCTAAATCCAGGACTTTTCAGTTTCCCAGGCTCTGCCAGAGGGCAGGTGCACAAGAATCTGAGGGGGAGCATGGCCAGGAGAGCTGACCTGAGCTGCCCAAAGGGACACCCCACACCATGGAGTGCCATGTCCAGTGCAGAAACTGGGGGGAATTGGTCAGGAGCTGCCTGGGGACAGGCTGGGCACTGCTCACTGCATGGTGAGAAATTGCATTGTGCAGCACTTGCCTTGGGTTTTCTTTCTCTTCTTCCTTTTTTTTCCCCTTTTCCTTTGCTTTTACTTTTCTTTATTTTGTGGGGGTTCTTTTAATATTACCATAGAAGCAGCTGCATGGTAATTAGTTACTGGCTGCAGTTAAACCATGTAATCCTCATTCTCCTGCTGTAAAACCAGGGTTTCAAAACTGTGTTTGAAGATGATCTGGTTACAGTTTAATGTGTGTGTATGTGTATATGCCAACTAGCATATTGAAGATGAAATGAATTGCATTACATCTATAGTATAGAACCTTATTCATTTGACTGCTGTGTGCAGACAAAAAAAATCCCACTACATTGACTAAATAGCACTTCAAGACCTCCTGCCCTGACAATTGTGTTTTATCACTTCAGTACTTTTATTGATTTCTTACTCATTTCTGCTGGGAATTCCATATTTATATGGAGATTAACTTTACAGGCATAAAACCTTTGCTTTATTGTGCATTTTTCCTTGCTATTTTCACATATTTTGGAAGGGAAATGTTGACAGTGCTAACTACTGAAATGAAAAAATCCTCATGTAAAGAAAACTTCAAAGAATTGTTCAATTCTAAGCTGTAAATCCTTATTTCCTTTTATTAACCTTCCAGTCAGACATAGAATTTGCTACAGCAGGAAGCTAAAGCGATCCCTTAAATTTTAGGCTTTTTCTCTTTATGTTAAAATCTTTCTAATGCCTACTGTATGGCCCAGGAGTTATTTTAATCCTAAATATGATAGGTAAATTTCTATTTAGAGAGAGGTAAAACAGATTGGATATATCAGGTGGATAAAGTCTGAATCAAGGATTCCAAGCCTCTCATGCAATTTTTAACATTATTAAACCTAAGCAACTGACTTTGCAAATCTCCAATCAAATTTGAATTTTTTTCAGATAGATAAGGAGAGTGTTTTCCTTCATGGAGGGGGGCAATGGGTACTGCTGCAATGCTGACAATTTTTCCCTGTCACTTTGGGTAACATGAACATTTCCAGTTGCCACCAGTAACAAAAACAAACAAGCAAACAACGCCACAAGCCAAAACTGTTATCCAGTTCCTGCTATTCTAACTACAGAAGTTTCAACAGACTTCTTCTTTGCTCAAATTATCATCAAAAGAATATTCTTGTATAGCAGTAGAAGACAAAAATAAAATCAGCATAGTTCATACAAATTCATGTTTCTTGCATTGCATCAAATTGAAGAACTGTCTGCTTTTGATTGCTGTGTTTTGCTAGCAGTTGTATATTTGCTTTGGAACATGAGCTCCACAATGCCTTTGATGTGAAATGTCTGGCAGGTGTACCCATGTGCTCTGCACAAACAGCTAGCAAGCGAGGAACCTTGTGTGACAAAATAAGCAGACAAGTATTTGGGTAGTGGTGAGACATCTGAATTCCCACAGTGCCTTTGAAGAGGCTGTTGTGCCATGGCTCACAAGATTTAGTCTGAAATGCAGGGTAGCTCTTCCATGGTGTCACTAGCAAGGCTGGTGACACTGTTTTCTACCTCCTTGTTCTCTGTGCATTCAAGAACTTGGACTGTGTTTGCTCCTTTCTAGGACAGATAAGGAAAGAAATTTGATATTGCACTAATGGGTATAAAGATAACCTATTCCTGCCCCTGTTTGTAAATGTGATATTCTCTCATGCTCTTATGGCATATCTGATTGCAAAGCACAGAGGTACAGGCCATGTCTCCCATAGCTCCATCAGTATTCACTCTCCTTTTGTGCTTTCCCTGGCCTCAAAACTCCAAGTTTTCTTGGCATTAGGTGTAACTTTAGCTCTGTCTTTGCACAAACCCCTGCTTTTAACTTTTGCTAGTCTGCCCATAATAAAGAGCAAAAGCTGAAATTCAGATAAGCACACACTCATGATTTCCTAAGAAGGCAAATTTTTGATGCTGACAGAGAGAAGCTCATCTCAAGACAGCTACTGGGGTCACCCATGTGCTCAGAGAAACTTGAATCATGGAGAAGGAAGTGGTGAGATATTTGGCTCACTGCTGTGTTGGGAATCACCCAGCACATCATCTAATTATGTTATCAGCTTTGCTCCAAAGTGACGTTCACATAGCCACAGTGCCCAGGTGGACTTAGGATCAAGAGTGCTACTCCACAGGGGGATTTTCACACTCAAACTTGATTAGCACAAATGGTGTGAGTGTAATGAAAAGCCTCCACCTCCTGGCTGGAGCAAAGAGGATAAAGCCATCAGGATAAAAACCATCCTTTCACCATGTAACTTAGTGGGGGCTTCCCTTCTCGCACATTTCAGCTACACAAAAAAACCCAAACCCAAACTTCAGGAAAATTAAAAACAGTTGTTTTGGTTTTTTTTTTTTTTTTTTGGTGTTTGTTTGTTTGTTTGGTGTTTTTTTAATTGAGAAAAATCTAATTGCAAATGTTCCATAGAATTTTGAAGCGTAGATGAAATAAGACTTTGCAAACTCTCTTCCAGCTCACAGAAGTGACAGTGACTGGTTATTTGGGGGTGTAGAAGTCTATGGTGTCAAAAAATAATCCATGGACCATGCCTGGCATTCAGCAGTTGATCAAAACTTTAGGAAACTTCTGAAGTTAGAAATAACTCCTTAAGATGTACTAAAAAAAAAAGCTCTCCATGACCTATGAGTCATGACACAAATGTCCTTTATGCCTTGATATTTCATTTTACAATGTTTTTTATTATGGAACAATGGAATAAGCCATGACCAAAACCTTAGTCATTAACTCTTTTCTGATCGACTACCAATTTGGAAAGTGGTGACCACATGATTCATATACATAATGCCAAAACAGGAGCAGCATGAATGTTAAATTATTTGCCATGCTCACAGACTGTCAGATGGGGCAGATAGCCAGCTTTTCAAAATAATCACAAAGCTATCTGCACAGCTGTATCATATTTTCAGCTTGTACTCTTTTACTACTGCAACCAGCATCCAGTGTTCTCAACCCAATGCTCCCTTTGATGAACATGGATTTCAATTCATATTTCTTCTTGCTATAAATAAAAGGAAAGAAAAAAAAAGTGTGACTGTCTAGTCTGATCTATAATTTCCTCTGAAGCAATATTGCAAAAATTTCCCATTTGCAAAGCAGGAATAAAAGAGGGAGGTGATAAACAACAAGCACAGAAGTGTTGCATGGATGACATGAATAGATGAAGGGCCTAAACTAATTGTGAGAAGTGAGAAGAATGAATTGGAGTGACAACACATAATCAAATTCTCTTTTCATTGCTTCCTATCTAATTTCTGCAAAGTGTGTTGAACTCATGATTGTCTATCACTAAAGGACAGAACGTTTGCCTTTATTGTACCCAAACTGCTTCAGTTACTATTTATCAATCTGTTTAATTAATAAATGAATTGCTGCTCCAAATTGTTTTGGAGATGCTGCACAGTACTCCAAGATTATAACAAAAGAAAATGCATTGGCAAAAATATTACAATTTAATATAATGCAATTATGTTACTGATAACGTGGAAAACAAATCTATCACTGCAACAGTTCTACCACCCACACACCCCAGTCAGAAAAAAGCTCTGTGAAAGCTCTGTGAGACAGGGAGCCTCAGAGAGAGCTGACAGTCTGGGGCTGTGGCAGGAAGCAAGTGGGTATGGGCAAACAGATGGGCAAAGTGGAAGCTAGCAGTGAAATGGTTATGATTAGTGTAATAGTTTCCGAATATTTGATCACGAGCCTGCTGCGGGGGCAAAGAAAAAAGCCTTTATTTTATTCTTCCATAAAGGGATGTATGTTAATAAGATAATTAGGGTAATGATGTAATTAAAAGTGAAGCTGGGATCCCAAAAGATATGGTTTATAATATGAGTGAGGAATATTACCCCATATGATGTTTTTTTAATATTCAGTACAGTCTGGCTTTGAGAAACATCACAAATGCTTTAAGGCGAATTTAGAAATGCCATCTTCTAAAGGGAGAATTGGGCTATTCCTTATTCCTTAAATAAATATTGTAGGAAAGTGTAGTGGCTAGAGAGAACAGGTTATCCAGTTGGCAAGGACTAGCACAACTGCCACCTAACAGCTCCAAAAGGGGCACTTGGCAAACTCGGAGCTCAGGGAGAGTCAGAAAGGGAGTGGAGTCAAGCTGGAGAATTCTCCCTTCCGGAGCGTTTTGGCTGCATTGATGGAAGCACACTGCAATTGATACCACGGGATAGCAGTGCTCACCCTTTCCACTCAGCAGCTCAGCATTAGAAAGCTTTTCTGGAGGAAAAATACACCTCAGTTCTCCCAGCTCCAGCAGAAGGGAGAGTTGTGCTAAAATAAATCAGTCAAGCACTTAATAAGAATGACCTGTGAACTCCCTTCCCGTCAGAAATGGCCTTATTGTCAGAAAACTGCTGTAAGTGAGAATATTTGCTCCTTGAGATTTATTTTTTCATGATTGCCTAAACTAACTACCCTTTCTATTCCTCTGGGCAATGTGAAGTCTGTGTCAATGCATTATAAAATGGCTTTATTTGCCAGAGCTCTTTGGCTGCTGAGGGTTTCTGAGTGTTCACATTGATTGGAATTCATTGGCCTCTGCAGTGTCCTCACCATCAATATGTTATATTCAGAATACAGCAGGGAGAAAAAAAAAACCAACAAAACACACACAGTAAATAAAAGTATCCTTCAAAGCACAATTAATCAAATTTCTGCAGTATTAAGATAACTTTGAGGTATCTCTCCTTCCTGTAAACCTCTGTCTTAATAAACTAGATTACACAGGCACAAATTCTCAGTCCATAGGTTTCAGCTCAGATAGCTTCCCCTCTATAGACAGTTTAAGTCAACAGAAAGACTGTCACCTACTCAGACAGCTTTGGATCAGCTTTGGGAGCTCAAAGTTTTCCTGAAACCTGACAATTTAAGTACAACTACACCTATGCAGAGATAAGATTAAAACTACTTGAAAAATGGGACTTCTTCCTGTCATACTTCACAGGGAAAAAAAACCCACAATTTTTTGGCTATGATCAAAAAAACTTTGACTCACAGCTCTTCCTTCAAATAAATGGACCTGAGGAAAAAAAATTTAAAAGCTTAGAAAAAGCAAGGAAATATTCTTGATTTATTTCTTTAGTTGATTATGTGTTTATTTTCTTTAAATAAAAACCAATATAAATATGAAAAAGTGTTATTTAGATTACTCTAAGACCTTTTGTCTAAACTGAACTGAACCAAAAAAATTAAGCCAAATGCCAACATGACCCAAACAAAAAAAAATACACATCCCTAACCTTGGCATTACAATTTTCTAAATGGTATTTTTTTCTGCACTTGGAATCAGGAAAGCTAGAGAGGTAGCACAAGATCTTTGAAATGAACAGTTTTGTTTAAATTTCTATTTTTTTATCCAGTTTCCCAGAATAAGCACGCTCCTACATGAGGAGGGAGAAGTTCAAACCTCTTTTTTCCTGGTTCAAGGCAAGGGTCAAAGGCAGGACTCCCCCCTTCCCCAAGGCTGCTGCAACCATCACAATCTGCAGTAGCCTTTGAATGTGTTTTTCTCCATTGCTCATGCAGACGGTCCTTCGTTTTGCATAAAATACTTCAATATTTATTGAGACAGCAAGGGAGCGTGAAAATGACAGTATAAGACAGTGGTCAGACCCATCCCTGGGGATTTGAGGCACTTGTGTTCCCTTCCCGGGCCAATGAATTTTTAATTGTGTCCTAAAAAGTGGAACAGCCTTAAGAGGAGAGACAAAGCCTGACTCAACTTCCTGGAAACCAGATGAGCTTTATTCAAAACCCTCATGTTATTTTAGTATAAAGAGTATGTAAGCCCCTTTCCCTGGGTTTGCTTGGCTGCCCTGATACCTGGGCCATAGGATTGAATGAGGTATGATTATAATATACATCTCTCTAGTTTACAAAGGAAGGTAATTTGGGCATTTGACTGCTTTCATTGATAGTTTTCAATGTATGTAAACACAAAATAAATAACTTTTCAAATGTCTAAATTTCAGAAAGTTAACATTTTGATTCTTAACAAATTATCTTTCTTCAAGATGAAGAGTCAGCCATTTTCACAACTCATGGAGAAACTTTATTTTACCATTTCCCAAAACTGTCACTGATTTTTCTTTTTGTACATTTTTTTTTTTCCTTCAAAGGAAATGTTCTACATAGAAATCAAGTACAGAATTATGTTCAAAACAAACACACAGCTTTTGCCTCATTCATCTTGGAAAATCTTTGTCTATGAATAAACATCTACATTAGAAAGGGTTTTGATCCTATTTTCCTAATTCCTATGGTTCCGCACATTTATACCATGATGGGATATGAAATGAATTAAATTCAGCGCGTGTAACACTAGTGAAAGGCAATGAACTTTACATCAGGAAGGAACTGGATTCATGCTATATATAAGGGGAATCCAACAGCCTTCAAGTCTGAGTTTCATGAGACACCAGAGGTATGCACCTTTTTCATTATAATTGAATGTAAGTGCTTGTATGGTTTTTAACAACCAGTGATTGCTCTTGTGGTTTTATGGCCTGGTCATATGCCCACTGAAATCAACAGAATGAACTGTGAAAGGCTTCTGAGCTTGCTTAAAAGTGCAGCTCAGTGACACAGAACAACCCAGCTGCCTTATCAACAGAAAGGATTTGAACAAAACGACGAAAAATAAATTTTAAAAAATCACTAAAGCAAAGGTGATTGCTTACAGAGTTTAAAATTTTTAGATCTACATGGTTTATACTTTCCCATGCTCCTTTTCCCATCAATAATCCAACCATTCATCTTCTGTGAAATCTAAACCTTCTGTGCTTCATGTTTTATTCATCCTAAGGTGCTTAATTTATACCAAAGGACAGCAGAGGGGCTAAGAGTAGCCTGTGTAAGGGGAGATGCCTTTAAGGCTATTATTCATGCCCTTTGATCTCAAGTTTTCATTCAGGAAACTTTGGTTCTGTGGGTAATTAGAGGCTGCCACTAACTTTTACTCTATAAATTACAATAAATCTGAAGCAAGCCAAGGATGTTGGAGACTGTAGCCATGTTTTGAAAT
Organism: Ammospiza nelsoni; assembly: GCF_027579445.1. Lineage (NCBI taxonomy): Eukaryota > Metazoa > Chordata > Aves > Passeriformes > Passerellidae > Ammospiza > Ammospiza nelsoni. Next base: position 9,180,117 of record NC_080637.1, on the reverse strand, counting down.
CTACAATACTCAGAGCAATTATAAATATGTTCTAAAAGCCCAAAGCTAATTCTGAATCAAGGCTAGTTATTTTCTTTTAAATCTATATTACATAATGTAATTGATAAATATTACCAAATCCAAAAGTATTTATGATTGTTTATTTTATACACCACTTAGGCTGACATCTAACAAACTACAGTATGATGGATGAAGACTGGCACAACACTTAAGCTTTCCCATGGAAATATATGTTGTGAACTGTACACAGTCACTTATTTCAGACAAAGCCCATGCTGTTTCCTCTTCTAAGACACTGCTACATATTTAGGTTTTCAGCTTGAAAGCCCATTTTGGCACCACTAATGAAATAAATTATGTTTCTTGTCAGATCTCCCACTGGGTGGCGTGTGGTACCTCATGTATGTTCATTTGTCACCCTCAAATAGAATAATACTTCCTGCAGGTTCTCAGAGCAGATAACTGCCCAAGTGGAAGTTAATTAAGTCATTGGTTCACTTAGCTCCAAAAGATGTTAAACTGCTGATTCTAAATGAGAGACTTATGGTATCACACTGGAGACACATCCAATTAAAACACCAGAAGAATTCACATGTATATAGAGCTGTTCTCACAGATTATGGGCAAGAGAGGACTAACAGATAATAAGTAATTTATGACGTAAAACAAAACCAGAAATTAATCTCAAAGTAAGCAGAAATTGTCTTCTTTGAAAAATCTAGATGGAAAAACTATAGTGAAAAAATTGCACTTTCTCTTATTTCAAATTTGAAACTTGATGTGAAATTTTGTTGTGTCGTGTTTCCACTTGTGATCTTTCTCTTTTCTTCAGTAGATAATAGAACCACTTTTTCTAAGTGCAAATTCATCCAAACCCAAGGAGTTGGTTTATTTCCTTAAATATAACCTAAGGGAAATATTTACAATTTATTAAATACTTAAGATTTGCTGTTAACAAAGTGATGGAATCATTCTAATTTTTTCCGATGGAAGAGGAGAATACTTGTGTTGCTGCAACAGTTAAGGGAAAAAAGTTTTATTTCTACACAGTAAAGTAGTAGCCACATAGCCCAGAGTGATTTTTTAGGCAGAACACAAAGTTCACCAATTCTTTTGTCTCTCTAGTAACTATGAGCACAAGGCTTCTACCCATTACCAATTTGTTCAGCTCCCATTACAACAAAACCTGGCAGGCAATAAAATTTGACATTTTGCTTTATACTTTACAATCATCTTTTTTTCCACTTGACAGTAAGACTAATTGAAGATCAACGAAAAGCTAAGAACAATAGAAATTAAAATCCTTCTGCTTCTGAATTGCCTGTTCAAACTCATATTCCATTTCCAAAGGGAAACTCTGCTTTGGGCTAGAGATGGCCTTCAGTGTCCCATGTGCTCATTGGAATAAGTCTGGGGATGTTTATTGAGCCTCAGGGGAATATTGCAAAATCTTAATAGGAATAGAGTATTCCACATGAAGGAAGTACTGTGAGGAGCTATAGAGTAAGGAGAGTTTGTCTTGAAGATAACTGGATTGGCAAAACTCATACATGAAAAAAGTGAAGAAAAAATAAAACAAAATATCTGTGTAATTTAGCATATGGGCATAAAAGAAAAATGGACCAATTTTGCTGTCCTTGGAGAGGTTTCCTGCCCCATTCACAAGGAGTGGGCAAGGCTGGATATCAGATTTTCCATTTTCCATTTCTATGAGAGGACTATATGCTGCCAAAATTATTAAGTTTGCATCACACCAACTTAATGATAAGCTGTCCTCCAACATAAGCATAAACAGAACCTGATCTGCATTTTATCAGGGTAAAACATCTGGCACATAGTTGTACATAACACAAAAGAGCTCTTTTGTGGGCACATGAGAGCTTGTCCTGTTGAAGGATGGGGCGCACAGCGATTCCATGCCAGATTCTGCCCTCATGGACAAAACTGCTCTCCTAAGTAGAGAGTGCTCATTCTCTGTGTACGTCCCTTCAGGAACAAACCTGTTCTAGGCCCAGAATAGTCTGAAGGTCACAAAGATGAGCATGGTTTAGGACCTGTTATGCAGTAATGCAGATGTCGACTTCTGGTAACGCTTCCTGCAAATGTGAGGAAGTAAAACAACTTACAATTGTTACCTGGGACTCTGAAGTGCCCTACCACCTGCACTAAGAGTCTCTATCTATTGAAGGTAACTCAGTTTAGAGAAAAAACTGGTGCATACTGGAGGCAATGACCAACTTACGTATTCTGTCCATCATTGAAGAAACAAGGGTACTATTAGAAGTCCAGATTTTAACTGATTTGGCTTTCTCTAAACAGAATGGCAAATATGTACCATGCAAATTGCAAATTATTTGCAACAGCTGCTGTTTGCTAAATTCTCCTCCCCTTGCTGGGTTTGGTTCTCATTCACCTGAAAGACACAAGTGTAGGTGGCTGGTGTGTGTCCATCTGGTGCTTTGGCCCAGAAGGATGGAGGGGTGGGCAGATAGCCCTCTTGCCAGGACTTTAGATTTTAATTCTATATTCAGCCCTGATGTCTCTACATTCAGTTGGTAGAATGTCCACAAGACTTCCTGCTTGTCTTGTTCATGTAACCTGGAAACTTTTGCAGATATTGATTGTATCTAAGTACAGTGCCCAACTCAATGGAACTGGTCAAAGCCGGAGCCTTCCTGCAAGGAAAGTGATCACAATGCAATGTAACTTCTCAAAATTACTACAGTAAACACATTACTACATCTCTAAAAATGAAATACACATTTATGATGAATGCCTCCAGACAGTTTCAAAACTTTTCCAAGAGGAATTGCATAGAGATTGTTATTACTTAATGGAAGGGCATTTATGAACATGAGGTTACAATGAAATTAAATTAATTCCAAACAAATATGGAGGGGATATATATTTCCAAGGACACCACATCCTTAACAAAGACCTCTGCTTTTATCCTCAGCACTAGGAGTTCAGGGTTGCACATAAGCTTTGATCAGCCTTAATTAACTCTGGACTGGATCTGTGTCTGTCAATTGTTTATAGTATCTTGGCTGAAAGCAAGATGCTAACCAATACATTTATAGGAAAAAAAAAAAAAAAAAAACAGAAAAAACCAACTCTAAACCAGAGTTTGATTTGTTGGATTAATATTATGCCAGCTAGCTTGAAAAAAATGTAGCCTTAAATATATTGCTGTTCATCTTATTTAAAAAAGGAAATCCTTAACAATTAGGATTTGTAACAGTGTTTTCCCATGTGCAGTATTTCTCTTGGAAAACTTGATGAGGAGCCCTTGGTATTGCCGTGCAGCTGTGCCTGGAGCTGAGTGTCAAGCACTGAGGCTCCAGTTGTTTTGAGCAGCCAGCTGGGTGTTGGTGGGTGGTTTCCCAGCTGGCATCCTCTCAGGACTTTTGCCCAGGAGTTCCTCTGGCTGGTCAGGCAGCTTAAGAGTTGAAGTGTGGCTGGGATAACATCATCTCACTGCTGTGCTCAGCTGACCTTCACAGTGTTTTTGTTTTGACTCATATTTGCTTGTAAAGAATTTGCTTTTTCTGTCTTCATATAAATACACAGACAGATGCTGGCCAAATCCTGAATCCTTGGCTTTGCAGGCTCCAAGCCCAGCCACAAATCCGAGCCCTGGCTGGGATCTGCACTGAAAAGCATCAGGCAAACAACACAGAGGCTGTGGGGCTTTATGTGCACACAGCCCTGACACCTCTGCATGGAAACCCACAGGAGCACAGGTACCTGCACTGATCCTGCTGCAAAAACATCCATGGGGCTCACTGACAGCTGGCAAGAAAGCCAGGTCCTCTTCTCTCAACAGCCAGCATGAAGCACTCTCAGTGAGCGGTGAGAAATCACCTGTACCACAGTAACTCTCATAAGTTTGTGTTTATACAATGCCAGCAATATCTGCTCAGCCAGGAGGGATGGATGCCTTCTTGTAGGGAATTCTCAGCTCCATTCAGTAATGGACAAGGCATAGCAGAGGCTTGCAAGAAACAGGCATCTCCAGAGAAACTGAGAGCAGGTACCAAACAAGTGTACTTTTCTGAAAGCACCAGTGCCAAAACCAGGATCTGTGGTAACCATGGCTGGTTTTATTCTCTCATTTCCATACATTACTGCAGGCATCAATGAAGTCATAACAGTGTTACAGAAGTAAATCCAGAAAATACTGCTTTAGTCAAGGCTTTTTGCACCTCTTAGACAGGAGCAATTCCAGTGACCGATCTTACCTGCCAGAATCAAGTCCTGGGATTAGCTGTGCTCAACGATTTTCAAACTGTGGTTCTCCAAAGTGCTGGTAAATCATCCCTATGTGGTCTCTGGTCTATTAAACAGCATGATCTCATCAGCCCTAAATAGCTGAGCTAAACTCTGTGAGAAACTTTGAGAGCTGACAACAGACTTAGTACCAAACTGTGGGCGTCACTGTCCTCCACAGTACTGTCATTAAAGCAGCCTGTGGGTGGAAGCTTGGAATCACCACTACTGAAGAAAAAAAAGGCATTCTATGGCAATATCTACATGAAGCTTTCCCTGGGCTGGAGCTCTGGGCTCCAGTGTTGAGCCCACTGGATTGGATATGCTGTGAAGGCAGACAGACATCCCAATGAGCCAGAGGAGATGGTGGTCCCAGCTCCTGGCACTCTTGCTTATCCCAGAAAATGTTTCTGCTCAGCTCCAAAGAGATGTTTCACTTGAGACAGATCTTAGGATGTGGCAGGTCTGACTTGAAGCACTGACAGGCATCATTTGTCCCTCTGTAAGGCCCTCAGCAGTGCTGCCCTCAGCTGATGGTATGGGGCTGGGTATGGGATGCTCTCACCTGACCAGGTCCTTCACTGCTGCTTCCACTTCTGCTTTGTCTGGCCCTAGGAGCCCTAGAAGGTTCTAAGATGTGAGCTCCAATGTCTGCTTCGTGGTTTACCAAGGAATTGTGCTATGTGACAAAAACGTATCAGAAAGCACTCAGCGCAGAATGAATGCAAATATTTTTTTTCAATAGAAAATGTTTAACTTTGTTTTTGCTGCTTGTGCCTCAGACATGCAGCAAGAATTCGAATTTTAATTTTACCCCCTGCCTCCAAAGTTGTCTCTAGTCCAGAGTAAGATATTTCCTCTCTTTTCTTTTTTAATGTGACATTTGCATGGATACACTTATAAAAAGAAATCATATGTCTCAGAAAACAAACAAACCAATACAAAAAATTCAAACTATGCAAAGACAGAAGAAAATAACCCACAAGAGAATGAAAAATTATAATTTCAATGTTTACAATTGAAAAATAATTTTGGAAGAGGGTTGCCTTTGTATATAGTTGGAACACTTTCACCCAAAGAGAATTTAGTCAATATGTGCTAGCCTATTTAAACTAAGATGTTCCACAGAACCATCTCTATATTGATGATAGTTTTAAATTTCAAGGTTTCTGTGGTCATTTTCTAATGAGAGAAGTTAAAAAAAAAAAAAAAAAAGAAAAAGGAGAAGTACTGAAAAGCAGATCCTTATGATAGGAAAATATGTTTTACAGCAATTTCAACTCTGGAGGTATGGCAGAGACTTCTGAAAGGCTTTTGCTTTTATGCTTGTTTTTTTCTTTTTCTAATGCACATCAGAAACACACTCCAGCTGTTTTCGGGAATTGGAGGTGTCCAGTATCTCTCTGATCATCTCCAGCTCATTATAATGTGACCTGTGGGGCTGTGTGGTGCTGTGCCCTGCAGTCCTTCTGCTCCAAACACCCTGACTAGGGACTTGTTGCCACATGCAGACTGGATGGGACCTGCAGCAATTTTCTTTTGTGGGCAACCCAGAGCACAGACAGGGGGACCGGAGGCGCCTGCTGTACCACGCCAGGGAGTTGGGCTGCTACCAAGTCTCTCCATCTGAAATTCAAGCTCCATTTGCCATTTCCCCCCCAGCTTTATTTCAATTTGCATACACCTATGGTGGGAGAATGGATGTACTGTGCATGAATGTCCTAACTGGCACACTAACAAAGATGTTTGTACATAAGCAAATTCATCCTTTGTTGGCTATTAGAGTCATTAGTCTCCTTCAAACACTTGAGTCGTTCCATTCATGGAGCAGAAAAAGTACCACTGACCTCAGTGACCCATCACAGACAAACCAGTGAGCAGACAGGGATGGAGAAAGAAAGCAAATTTTCACTTGAAAATAAAATAAGTTTAAAAATTTATGAGCTTAAATTTTTGGTATAAACTGTTTAAAGAATCACACCTCACAGCTTAGTGAGGAAACTAGTTTTTTAAAGAAATTATCAACACAGAATGAAGATTGAGTCTTGGCCTGATGCTCATTGTAGTCAATGGAAAGAATCAGGGTTTAGTGGGTTTGGTGAATGCTTCCCACTTTCAAGTCTGCTTGAAAAACCACAATTTCAAACCCTTTCAACTATGCAAGGAGATGGACCATCTTTCCAAAACACTTAGAGATATTCAATATCCACAGACAAGGAAAGTCAGTTTGAAGAGATATGTTGGCACATAAGGGAAAAGGGGGTGTGTGGGGAAATGAAGGAAAAATAAGACATTATTTTCTTCATGTCCCTGCAGAGTGGGATGCAGGACAGAGAACATAAATTTAGGCCTGTGCTGCTGGGAACAGGAGAGGTGTCAGAAATCACACATTTTGCAGTGTGTTCCTCTACAAGAAAGTCCTTTGAGAGAAAAGCCTCTAAGTGTGTGAGCAGAACCCATAAAATTTTACACCCACCCCCCCAAAAAAGGAAGAATCGAGAGTCCAAGCCTGCCACAGAAACCTCGACCCTTCGTTTAAATTTGTCTGCAATGCTTTTACAAGACATAGGTTTAAAAAGGCTGCGTGCTTGCAGTAAAAAATTACATCTATAACTTTTTCATTGTAGCAAGCTGTTCTTGCCAGTGCCAAGATATTATTTTTTATACACAACAGCGTGCATATATAGTTTTAAAATTCTGTACAGTAGTTGCATACCAAACTCTTCACTGTTTATATAATTTTTCATGTCAAAATGCATTCTGTGTTCCAGAAAAAAATGGAATATAAAATATTTTAATCATTTTGCATGAATTGTGTTTACTGTGGGTTTAAAAAAAGCCTTTTCCTTCCAACTACCAATCTGATTGAAAACAATTATGCTTCTGGCACAAGACTCTGAGCAATATTCAGCACAAATTACATTTCATTCTATTATTAATAGATGTGATATGTGAGAAATGAAGATGTATGGCTACTTGTTTCTGTTTATAATTATAGCAATGCCATTCCTATTTTCCTTCTTTTATATATGCTTTTTAGAACCTTTGAGTTGGATATCTATGTGTTTGTGATCTCTTATCCAAAGGGCAAAATGACAATGAAAATAAGAGCAGCTATCCTGTTACAAGATTAATTTAGGTATGATAAATGAGTGTTTTTAGAATGAATTGCATAGGTTACCACTTAAACAGGTCTTGGCAGCAAACCAGCTCTTTTCTTCAAAAAAAAGGGGGGGAAAAATGTAGAGAATGTATAAATGAGTTGATTGCCCCAGGATGTCTCTCTCAAGAAGGATTAGAGAAACCTACTGGGGCATTTTCTATCCCCACAAAAGCACTATTTGTGCTGCAAAAGTTCACCCCGATAATCACGTTACTACAGAAAAAAGAAAATAAAAAGGTTTTTTGCTCCTGTATAACCTCTTGTAAGACATTTGAAGTCACAGGAGCCACTAAGTCAGCTGTGCACGGCAGGCCCAGCTTATCCAAAGAGGGGGAGTGAAAACAAGTTCTCTCAAATACTCTTCAGCAAAGACACAGAAAGCCAAACAATGTATTTTCCTGCTATCATTGAGAAACTACTGTGAAATTGAGCTGCACTGTCCAGGCACAGCTTTGTCAGGGCTGTGCAGGTTTTAACTCCCAGGTTTCAACTGCGCTGTGTCCTTAGGTTCAGGCCATGGTTGGCCTCACATGCTCACTGTAAGGAAAAAACCAGCAGCAGTACTGAAGGGCAGCTCCCGGTCACGCACATTCTTACTCCTGAAGCTGTTTGTTCCAACTGAGACACAGGGATTTCTGAAATGCCCAATCAGTTGAGAGTAAGACTCCAGCATGGCTTAAGGCCAGTCATGATATCCATTTGATGAGATGGGACATCTGTGTTTCAGTTTGCTCTCTTTATAAGAAATTTATTGGCAGGAATAAGTCTAAACCGGGTATGTGACAAGACAACTGGAATATTTTTTGGTGGAGCCTTGTAATTTTTCTTCCCTTTGCTTTGTTTTTCTTGCAAGATTTCTTCCTATAGCTATTTAAGGAAGATAAAATGTCTTCCTCACCTTGATCTCTGCATTCTTTCCTCTAATCTTTCTGTACTTAAAACTTTTAAAGCTGCCATAGCTGTTCAGATCAAGAGCCCAGTTCCTTTCTGTGAAAGACATCAGTAGAAATTTATGGAAATATTATAGGAAAAGGAAACAAAAAGGGAACCATCCTCCCAGCAGAGTATAATCAGATTTTCTGAGGGCACAGCTGATAAAGCTCTTCTCCATGGTTTATTTGTTTTATGCCATTTATTCTTTACTTATTTGGCTCAAAATCCGGTAGCATTGAGCTTCAAATTATGCCTTTCTTTGGATGTGCAAATGGATATCTCATTAAAATAAGGTGTATTAGCTGGTCATTTTGCTGTGTTCTCCTAAGCTCTAGGTGATGAAAAATTGGACTTCTATACCCTCTTGGGTTCAAAGACTTGAACTGGGCATGGCAAGAAAAAGCCGAACAGTGGAACAAGGTGTAGCAAAAAGTAGGGACAAAGAGAATTGTCAGAAACCTGAAAAGCAAAACCAGAGAATAGAGAAAGACTGGTGATGGGCATATGCCCAGAACAGAATGAACAGATTTTTCAGAGGTGAGAGGACTTGAAATGGCATCTAAACAACCTGAACACAGACACTGTCTCTCAACCACTGCTCTGTGCTGTCTCCAGATATTTTGCTCATACCAGAGTTCTCTGTTCATTAAAATTCATATGTCTACAAACAAGCAAAACAAAAGACCCAAAACCAGATAAACAAACCAATCAAATACTGATGCATAACAGAGGGGAAAATAAAAGGAAAAGTTGCCTCCCTGGCCCCAGCTGTTCATATTTATATTCACTTGGCAAACACTTGAAAGAGTTTCTATCTGATGCATTCGTGAATGTTTGAGGGGGAAAAAATGATCCTGGATAGATTCATACCAAGATATTGTTATATTTTGTGGCAATCACAACCATCTTGATGATATATTGTATTTCTGTTGTTCTGTGTTTCAGCTACACTATGAGTTTATGGGATGGAAAGGACAAGAATGTGGCTTTCAGAAGCTATTTTAGGATGACCTGTGAAAAGGATTGCCAAGTCCATGGCATGTGGTTCATATCAGAATGTAGAGAAGGATACAGGTATTTTTTAACTGTGAGAATGGTGTGTTCACTTCTGAAACAAGTGCTAGAGGAACACTTTTGTTAAGTAGGAATGGAAACATGGCCTCATGGACCAGCCTTTGGGTAGAAAACAGGATGTCAGCTACTTTGTTCTACTTGCCCCTGGCACCGTATTTGCATATGAATGAACTGCCTTGAATTTAAATATAAGCCATCCAAAAGAGCTGGTGCTCAGTCCAAACAAAATAAGTAATTTCCCTGAGATCTGAAGAGAAGGTAAATTTATTCATAAAATTATGACTGTGAATTGTGGTTCTGCCACTTATATTTGAGTGTTGAAGACAGCAGTCAAATTTCCCACTGTGACACAAACCACTATTGACAACAGAGAAACGTGTCTATGTGCAAAGCTCTCTGGCATGTATGCTGTCATAAAATTTATGACTGACTTTAAGACAAAGAAAATTCTGATTACAGGCACTCCTTGGAAAGGATGAGTGAAAAAAATATTAATTCTATTTTTATTTTGCATTTCAGTTAACAAGACAGCCTCGTCTAAAACCCAGTTAAGCAAAATATTATATTCCAATTGTTTTCACTGAACACTGGAACCCAGTGTCCTCAGAGACTCAGATGTTACACACACCAAGGAATATATAATTCCTGCCCCAAATAATTTGCAATATAAACCTCTGAACCATTAATGCATAACTGAGACTTTTTTTAGACCTACAGATATCAAAGCAAGTACTTGCTTGTGCCTGAAAGCTGAAGAGAGTAGCAGCATTTGGAATCAGAAAAGAAAAATGAAAAAATGTCTCATTCACCATTGAGACTTTAAGGAATTAAACAGAATGATCATTAAATCTTCTCAAGCAAGATCCTCTTCCACTTATAAATTTCAGACTTCCAACCAGATGCAGGTGCCAATGCTGTCACTCTAAAAATAAATCCCAGATTCTGCTTTGAATATTCTGAGTTCTCTGATTTTGTTTGCTTAGAAACATAGGATAATTTGGGTTGGAATGCATCATTAAAGATCATTTAGGCCAACCCCCAAAGGCTTGGGCATTGTCCCTGGTCACCCTTACCAAGAGGGAGTTTTATAGAAGACAAATTCCCAGGGACACGCTGGGCAATTATGCAGGGACATGAAGAGGATGTCACATTGCTTAAGGTGCTACAGCTCCAATCTCATACAGCTTTGTAGGGACATAGGAAGGCAGGTCAGGTACAAAGTGTGTGTATGTCTGGACACACAATGTCTTCCCAGTGTCAGTATTTGATAGGGTTGGGTTGTTCTGCACTGCTGGTCACAAGTTACTCTGTTCAAAGGATCAAGAACTATGAAATCAAAAACTACTCAAGAAGTCCTGTTAAAAACACAGCAAATGCATCCCTGATTTTACTTTTGGTTGTTTAGATCCCATGCTGCAGATGGTGTATATTATATAGATAATAATCACTTGCAAAATGTCACATACCCTGTTGACCATTCAAAGCAAATTGCTCTTTTTGGTTTTTTTTTTTTTTTTTTTTTTTTTTTTTTGGGGTTTTTTTTTTTGGTTTGGTTTTCTTTCTTTCTTTTTTTTTTTTTTTTTTTTTTTGTTGGTTTTGTTTTGGCTTTTTTTTTTTTTTTTTAGAATTATTTTTTCCTGTTTTAATGCTGCTTCTGACAGAAGATACCAAGCCACCTCAGTCACCAGAAAACAAGTGGTTCTGATTTTTCTCCGTTGTTAGTTGGATGTTTGTGGTTTTGCAGTCCTGGTTGTTAAAGTTCATTCAAAAGCAGCCCAAGGTAAGCATCCAAAGGCTCTTTTTACATTCACCCATTTCTAACATTTTCTCCCTTCTCAGTAAAAAAATTTATTCCAGGCCTGCAGGGACTGAAAGACGTTGTGGTCACCTGTGTGTGCTTCAAGAGACACAGGAGAGGTGTAAGAATGCTCAGCTAATGAGAAGGAGGAAATCCTGAGCTCTCCAAAGGACTTTGAGCTTGCCCACTGAGCACAGCAAATTGTGAACCCAAAGAGCAGTGGTTGCAAAGGGACACACGTGCTTAGCACAGGCTCAGGATGGGACGCCTGCTTTGGGACTCCAACCATCCAACCATTACTCATGTCTTTATTGATTAAACTGAATTATTACTCAGCTCTTCCTCTCTGACTACGCCTATGAAGCACTCTGAAACTGCTTCTAATGCAGTGTTACAAGAAATATGTAATACAGAAACAACTTTGATCCTAAGTACAAATTGAAGCATGCCAGGCTATATTTTTGTATGATATTTTTGACCTTAGGTAATAACAGTTGTTGGAGAAGCCTGGTCATTTGTACAGTGCTGTCCTGCAAGAAACAGTAGGAGATATTGAGGTTCCAATGAAATAAACACACATTCTTAGGTAATGTGAGTCAGTATTTCTGTTACTGAAGCTCAAAAAGCCATAATACACAAACAATTTCATTAAAAGATTTCACAGATTAAAAAAGGAAAAAACAACTTCTGGAAATGGGGATTTTATATAGATAAATAGAGTATTTATTGTAATGTTCAGACATTGGAAAACAGAGATAATGTCTACTGGACTTTGGAAGAATGTGGCTTTGAAATTATTACTGAAGTAAGGACATTTACTTTCACTTGGGCTGTCATTGGACTTGGGCAGCAAGAGGCTAATCACATCTAATGTTTTCTCTCATCAAAATGTTCCCAGTACTTAAATTGAGTCTTCTTTTTACAGCCTCTTTCACTAACCTTGATCAAGGTACTAATTCATACAATGACCAAATGAAGGAATTGGAGTTGCACAGCAGGAAGTCCAAAGATCTGCATTTCAGCTGCATCCTGTTATACCTGTATCCAGTGCCAGAGCTGAACACACAAACTCCAAAGCTTTGGAAAACAAGTTTGCCACCAGCTCAGTGATGCTAAAAGTGCCAGAGCAACCATTCTGCTCAGCTTGTTGCCACCATCTGGAACTAAGCAAATTTTCTAACTCCGTTTTCAGCTTCAATAACTAGATAAGTTGTGACAGAGTTTGAGTGGATTGTGTAGCCACTCAAAGCCAGAGATGAATTCTTCACAGAACACAAAAACAAATCCCACTGTATTTAATTAGCAGGAAACCCACACTTTTTTCCCTTGATAAAAAGATGCAGATTTTTAAACATAACTGACTTGATTTTTTTAAAATTTGCATTTATTAGATGGATGGAAATCCATTGACCTGGTGAGATAGCTTGTGTGTTTTAAGGGATGGTGAGAATACAACCCCTGTAGCTGCCACTATTGCTTTTATATAAAAGCTGCTCTCATACCTATTGCACTTCTGAATTTGCTTCCCAGCCTACAGAACACACACAAGTTTTAGTGCTGGAATATTGAGAAAACATGTAGATACAGAAGGACAAAAGCTATCAAAAAGGCTGTTAAGAAAGAATAAAAATTACCAGCAAGGTCTTAGCAGCAGCAAATCTCTTTTGGACCAGACTTCATGCGGTGAGTACTGAGAAACTTATATAATTGGACTGACAGTTTGTTGGTTTCTTTTCCAGCATCTGGTTGTCACTTGAACTACAATGCAGCTCCAATTATATTTTATAGGGAGCAATTTCATTTTTATATTTTAGGAATCCTTTGGAATTAGTTTGTGAAAAGAAATAAAATATTTACAAAAAAAGAAAAGAAGAAAAAGAAAAAGAAAAAGAAAAAGAAAAAGAAAAAGAAAAAGGAAAAGGAAAAGGAAAAGAAAAAGAAAAAGAAAAAGAAAAAGAAAAAGAAAAAGAAAAAGAAAAAGAAAAAGAAAAAGAAAAAGAAAAAGAAAAAGAAAAAGAAAAAGAAAAAGATTGGCTGGCCTCAGAGCTTCTAAAGAGAAAGTGATATCAGAAATCCTAACCCAGACTGGCTGTTTATAATAGCTGCTACTGAAACTGTTCATTCAAAGCAGTGCCCTGAAATATCTATCTGTCTTGTCCTCCCTGCCCATTCAAGGGGAAAGAATGAAATCCCAACAAATTATTGGGGAGCAGTCCAAAAGTCTCATCTCTCCTTTCTACACAAGCTAGTATGCTTCAGGAATGAAGACCTCAAATGACAAAATGACTCCTTCTTTTTCTCTTCTAAGTAAATCCATGCTCTTGGTGCTGGAATGAAGGACAAAAATATTGTCCTTCATCCTGAATGCAGCACAACCCCTCTGATCTCTTGCTTACAGAAGATGGATGTCCAACTTCTACAGAGCAGCAAAATTAGTAACACTCAGTGTTTGCTGAGAGTAACCTAATTTTGCAGCCTCAGATACTCAGCAGCTCTCCTCAGTGAAAGTTTGGGAAATTTCATCTTTGGGAGACTGGAGTACACAGGCTTTTCTCAGAGATCTTTGCCTCAAGGATTGATTCCTGCCAGTAGCTTTAGTCTGTACAACAGCATTTCCTGGTGCATCCTATTTCTGACCTGAGTTTATTTTATACAGCACAGCAATTTACAGTGGCCTTTTACCTAAGCAAGGCAGCAGTGGGGAGGTGGGTTGAGCAGGAGGAGGTGCAGCAGTGACAGGAAGATGCAGGGCAATTCAGTGGCTCCTTTTTCTGCTGTCAGCAGTGAGACAGGGACAATAAGTTACAGCCTGAACGTCACCAAGCACCACTGACCCCTGCCAGGATGAAATACCTTCCAGAGTAGCCTTCAGTTCTTTTCTAGCTAATAAAATTTATATTTTTGGAATGTACAAGGAAAAAGCATTGATGCAAATGTGACATAAAGATCCTGTGATTAAACAAGCTGCTGAATATGAGCTTGTACAGATTTCCTAATTCAGATACATCTTCACACATCTTTGGATATCCTGCTTTTGGAGACAAAAAAGAATAAGACTCTCCCTTACGCTACTCTGACATGACACAAAAACAAGTATCAGCACATCAGGTTTGTTATGCTATGGAAACTTTTATACTGTGGAAGCATTTTCTGTTTGTGTTCTCATATCTAGTTGCCTGCTTGTCTATAAAAAAATGCCTGCACTATCACATTTACGTCCTTCTTGCATCTAGGGAGCCAGCATTAGAGGATACATAAATCATGGCATGGTCCAGTAGTCTATTAATTTGGAGGAAGGAAAGGAAATTTATTTAATTAAGCAAGTGGCATACTACACTGCTGTTACACAGTCAAGTGACAGTTTTGTATTAACTATTCAGATTCAAATGTTTCTGAATTGTAACAGAAAGAACATTTCCACTAGGCCTTCATACTGTCTTGTCTCAGACAAGTCAGAAAAAAATCAGGCTCTTGTTTTCTTTACCATATAACCTAGGGCAGGTGCCAGTCTTTTCCTCCATTTGCCCAGGACCTCAGCCAAATCAGTGGCCTTTTACATGACTTTACCTGTATTTTTATTTATAGCTTCAACCTTTTCATGACAGATGCTCACAAATGATAAGCCTGTTCTAATAGCACAATACAGCTTTAGAGTTTTAAATAAAGAATAGTCCCATTGACTCTGAGAGCTTTCCACTCCTTTAAATCTGAATCAAGACAGACCGAAATATGTTCCTTCATGTGCAGGCTGTGGTTAATTATCAGAGATGCATATATATTTGTCTAAGAATATTATTTAGTCTTTACCATTTACAGTAATGTTTTGAGAAGTAAGAGCCTGATTCATCCCTGAGCAAGCTCTTTCTATGACTGTAAATCTATTAAATCTTTTTGTGCTTGAACATTTTGGCTCCTTCAACAAGCTGTTTTTATTACTTTCTCTTCATAAAAAATTAAGATTGGTTTGAGAGCTTTTTTAATTGTTTGTTAGTTCGGATTTTGCTTTTGCTTTTTTCTTTTTTTTTTTTTTTTTTTTTTTTGTTTGTTTGTGTTTTGTTGGGTTTTGGTGTTTTTCTGCAGAAGATATGCCATATAATTGCAAGCTCTTTTAAAATTGTAAATCCAGCGCTTTCCTCCTATCCTATTCACTGATGATTTTTTTCTTAAGCCTTGCAACAAGCTCAAACGAGATAAACACTTCACAGGATACAGAGCACTCTTTGAAGGAGTCACCTCATGTTTGGAGGTGTGACACAGGATCACAGAAATATTTCACCATTAACTTTGCAAAGATTTACATCAATAAAGAAGCAATTTTAGTAGCATTCCTTCAGGGTACATTTTGCAAGTGTCTTACATAATGATAAAATTAGACATGCAATTCTTCATTTGGGTTATCTGTGGAAGCCCTAGTTACCTTTCAGAAAGACAAGTTTCAATAAACACTGTTTCAATGCCTACTTATGGAATTAAAACATTTTTTCCTATGCTTTCTTTAAACATATCATGTTTCCAGGACTATTTAAAGTGTTTTTCTCCTTAACAGTGGTGGAGCTACAGGGAATAAAGACTTCAATGCAGCATTTAGCCCCACAATAGCAGCAGTGTTCATGCTGCAAGTGAAACTTGTTTATGCTGCTACCTTCCATATTTGAGGAACAGAAAAGCCAAGGCTAGTGAGGGGCAGGTCTCATCCCCTCACATGATGCAGGTCAGTGGAAGGCCAAGTTTGACAACTCAGCTGTGATATAACCTTGAATGGAGTAGAAGAGTCAATTCCCCTTCTTGCAATCTGAAGTCTGGAGCAGGCCAAATCTGCATTCCCCATCACTCTGCTGCTGCACAGAGCTTTGTCTTTCCCTGCCAAGTCCCTGAGCAGAGGAGCGAAGTCACAGCTTTTACAGAGCACCATGTAAGTCCTGCCCTGACAGCGGCTCGGAAAGTGATGACAATGCTGCAAAGATCAGACACCGAATGGGGGCTGTGAGGGGGGCTGGGAGGAAGCTGATAGTGTTTAAAGCAGTGACATTCCCCCAAAGATTTAGGTGAGGAAGCTTGGCATGAACTTAAATAGACAGATGCTTTTAATGATTGTGAAGAGTTGGTAAAGTTTTTTCTTATAGTACCTTTTTTGTCAGTGAGGGTTAAAGCAAACAGTCATCCATGATCCCACTGTGTAATTGCTCCCATTTTGTTTAGGCAGTTTAACCTCCCTTTAACCCCTCTGACTACTGTTCAAGACGAAACAAAATGACTTTGATGATCTTAGGCCAGCAATAATAATAAACTCCTCTGGTGTTGTAAACCTCTTTGTGTGAAGGACAGAGAGACTGATTACTTCTCCAAACTGTTTGTGCTCTGTGATTGATAACGACCAGTTGAAATTCCCCTTGCTTTTCCCTGTGTACCTCCATGCAAGGGTTATTTAATCCACTGGCACTGGGGAGGAGTTTACCTCGAGGCATGGTGTGGGTTCAAAGGCACAATGAAGAATGGCTTTCCATAGACAAGTTCTGGGGGCAGAGCCTTCCAAAACCTGCAGTCTCCTCTCCTGTATAGCAAGCTGGGAGTTAGCTCACTGACTAGCACAAAGAACTTCAGTTGAGATGCATTTGTTTTATTGCCAGGGTATATCAGTTTCATTAAAGCACGTTCTGGAGTATTGTCAGCCATTCAAAGAAAAAGCTGTGCCATTCAAATGCTCTCATCACTTTTGGCTGCTGACAGATCCGAGGCATCTCCAGACCACTCAAACTATCCATACCTGCAATTCCAGTGTGACAGCGTGCTCTGCAATTACCACAAAGTGCAGGAGCCTGGGAGAAAGACATGCTGTGGCAAGAAATGTCTTTTAAAAATATGCAGAGTAAACATATTGCTGAGTTAAATTGACCTGATTTGCATTCATAAATAAGGTAAGGTGAATGTAATTATGCTGTGGCCATGGACTAAAGGTCACATGTCATGATTTTTAATTATAAACACTCTAACAGCAAAACAGCAATGATGCATGGATCTGTGAGGCCATCCATTTAGTAAAGTTTTAAAATCCTCAAACTCCCACAGATGTGTGGGCATCCCTGGGTAGGGGAGAAAGCAGAAAAGAGAGAGTTCCCTCTCCTAGAAGTCTGTCTTTCATCAAGTCTGCTGTCTTTGGAAATATATTATTGGCTATATTGTGTGGTGAAATTAAGTTTCCAAAGTAAATTGCCATTAAATTAATATTAGTGCTTCAGATTACCCAAATTATTCTTTCAAGCATGTTTCAAAACAAGAAAAAGGTAAGTTTCTTTTCAAAGCCTTTGGCCATTCTGGCTCTGTGGCTGTTGCTGCAGGATTTAACCATTCCTTTCAAGTATGAATGGTCAGAAGTTTTGAGATGAAAAGAACATGCAAGAATTTTTTTAAACATTAAAAAAAAGATATTCAGCCATGTAACTTGGGCCATTATTTAATTATTTGAGTATCTAGTAGGCAGACATATCAACAAATAAATCAAAGTAATGTGGAGGAATTCTTGTACTCCCACTGCTGATGGATCTACATTGCCCCTACAATTCTGCTGAGTGTGTGATTCTGGGATCAGTCTACACTGGGTTAAATTATGTTAGTTTGTGGGGCTTTATCTCTGTACAGTTGCTTCTGCTGAATTGTTTTAAGCCTAGGTGGACTGGAGCGAACTCCTAAAAATTTTATCAGAGAGGAGAGACTCATTAAACGAAGCAGGTTTTCATTTTGTTTTGTGTTTCTTACAAGGAAACTCTAGAAAAGTTCATGCATGGTATTAGGCTTAAATTTTCTTACTTTTTTTGGAGTTACCAGATTTTGGAAAGGAAAAAAGTCTGAAATGTAAAGAGGATATGTTCCTCAGCAACTGGAGCTTCACCAGCTCATATAAAGAACTAGAGCAAAAAAAGTGAACATATGAGACAATAATGAACACATGTGAAGCATGGAATCACAGAAAAAGAGGAATTCTAGACTGATCTTTGGAGTGCATCTGTCTCTGAACTGTTTAATGTGGCAAAGTGTCCCCTAAATTTTTGCTTTCCATGTGGATTCAGCAAGATATGAACTTTAATGTCAAATTTATGCCTGGGGAAAATCCTACCATTTACTGAGGACAAAGTAAGGTCCAATATTTCACTGCAAAGTGAGATCAATTAATTATTTGAAATAGTGTTCCCACAGCTGTAACATTCTTTACCTGAAGCTCAGACAGGTGCATAATTCTTCCCTGTCTTAGAAAACCATCAAAGGTTTTTCTTTTGGCATTTGCTTTAAAACTGTAGTCCTCACTGATCACTACAAAAAGGGGTAAAGCTCACTAAAAAGGGAAAGATCAGAAGAGTGTGGTGATAATTCACAGCAGCAAGGACCACCTCAGGAAGAAGATGCCTCAGCAGACTCTGGAATTCAGTGCTCTTTTGCAATATGAAATGCATTAAACAGGGTCCTGCATGGTTCCAGATCTGACTCCTACACTGAAGTGACTTCAGAAAGGTCATCTTTCAGGTGTGAAGGAGATTTCTCTACTTTGGCCATCTTTGTGATGATTTCTCTCACCCCTTCACACATGTGTCATGAACCTCCCTGATATAGTTTTCATACAGGTGGAAAAGATGTTTTCAAGAAAATTCCATTCTCAATCTGAACATCTATTTAAATGCAAGCAGATCTTTTCCCCAAAAAACACCTAACAAATTAAAACATCTGCTTCAAGGGAATCACAAGTTTATTGCTGTCATAACAAGCTGAGTTTTGACATGCTGTACTTGGCTGAATTAAAGTCACAGTACACCATACTCCAGAGAAGCAGTGCTGGGTTATAGTTTGCTGGAACATCTGCAGAGTAAAAAATGCATGTTAGCTCTCAAGTTCAAAGAGCTCTTGGAAATGCATTCTCTAAAAACACAAACTGGAAGATGGCATATGGTTAGTTCCTCTTTTTGCTTTGTTCATAGACTTGTTTGTGAGATATAAATATCCTTAATTCTGAAACTTAATAATCTGCCCTGAACACAAACACTACCAAGCCAGGCCAAGTGAAAGATCCTTTTTGTAATATTGTGCTCCATGGGGAAAAAAAAGTGTGTTTGGGGAAAAAGTAGAGAGAGAACCAGATAAGCACTTCCTGAAGTGCCCTTTCAAGTATAACTTTACTGATGGACCAAGGAAGAATTTAATATATTGCTGTGTTTATGGCTTACTTGGATGTTCTGCTCTGCAGTTTAGTTCCAGTTTCCTGTTTGCAAAACAGAGACCATAGTAACTCTGTGCCAGAAAACTCTCTCTGAATTTGTTATGTGAACTGTCAGATCCTCCTGTAGTAACTCAGGATTGCAGGTCGTGTAAACATGGAGACAGAGGGATGGAGGCAAAACCACAGAGAGGGCAATCTACCCTTTTTCTTTCTTTGCACTCAATGTTTCTCAGAGCAAGGTAGAAGAATAGAAAGATTTCACTGCTACTTCTTTCTTCTCACTCTGGTATCTCCATCCTCTTTCACAGATCAAGCAGTAATAAGGAAATATTGCTTACCACCTCAGAAGCTAGTAGTCAACTCATCCTAAATCACCAGAATATTTCTAAGAGAATAACCTAAGGGAAGTAATAAATATAAAGCTCACATGAAAATTTAACTATTGAGGGATTTTTTTTTTGTAAGGTTGTTCTAGAAATTGAACATTTTTGAAAGGTTTGAAATTTTTACTTTACAGTGAAAGTCCCTATGCAGTTCAACTCTATCGTATATTGGCTTAGTGGATTATCTAATCAAAAGCATACATATTTAACTCAGAAATTAGTTAAGTAGGACCTCCATGATGTAGAGAGAGAACTGTCTCAAGGATTTCTGAAAATATTAAATTCTAAATTCCTGTCATTTTCATTGGATCAATAATGTAAATCTACACAAAAAGCTTTAGGAGGAGACTGGTATAACCCTGTAACATTTATGTTCTTGGCAAAGTATATGCATGGAGTCAGCTGCATCCTGCTCTGTGGTCACTCATTTTTACTAAAGTATGAAGCACCTGAATGGGAAGGGCAATCCCTTCCAGGGATAGCTGAGGGCCTCCTGCTAAGGTTCCAAACATTGAATGTTTTGGTTTGCACTAATCAGTGCAATCTGCTGCATCAGTTGTGTACGTAGTTGACTCCTCTTAAATAAAATGGCAAAGGAGGGAGAATATAAACAAAAAAAATCAGGTACAACAAAGCCATTAATTCAGCAGGCTGATGCTGAGTCAGAACTCTCAGTGGCTCTGTCTCCTCTAACCAGCCCTTGAAACACTTGGAGAACTGGCAAGCTCAGGAAGACTAATCTGGTAGTGACAGCACGCTACATGGAAAACACAGCATAGACAAAAGCAAACAGGTTGACAGAGCAAAAGATTTATGTTCATATTGTGGATACAACGTTTTCACGGTGCCCATTGCCTCTTTCCTTTGGATCAACTGCAGGCAGCCTTGCACGCTGTGTTGTGACTTGGCTGACACGGCAGGAGCGGCAACTACTTTAACACTGATCTAGGATAAGGGGAGCAGCTGCTCCCATCTAGACCCAAAGATACATTCCTTTTTTCCTTCCTTTCAAAAATCACTCTCTACCTCCGTTCTGTCAACACTCCCCTACTAAGGGTCAGGGAAAAATTTATTCCACCTCTTTTATCACATGCATTCATATGTAGCACTTCATTTACTGAGGTATTTTTTGCAGGAGATGATAACTCTTAACTCCTAAAGGTTTGGAAGGCTGGGTCTTCTGATCATAAGCTCTGGCTCCTAAAGGTCAGATGCTGCTTGCTTAGTTATGTCAATTTTATTACAGTCACCTCACTTTCCATGTACAATAGGCATTTGATGATTGATGCTTCGTAATGGGACATTCCTACTGAACTCTTTAAGAAATTCTTTCCCTCCATTCAAAAGTTCAAAGGAAAGAGAAAAATTGAAACAGCAATTGCATAAGATTTATGTACTGTACAGTGAGAAGCCAAATACTCTCCTGTTGAACACAGTTATCTAGCAGCAATTGAGAGCAGCATGTGGAAACTGACTTCAGGTATTCTTGGCTTGAAACTGCAGTCTATTTTTATAAAAAAATGGGAGATAAGGAGAATCAAAAAACGGACTATATAATCTTCTAGTTCAAAAGTATAAACTAATTATGCTATTTGAAGCAATACCTTAAAAATTATATTTATGTCTACAGTGGAGTTAATTCTTTTAGAGTCTCAAATAGGAAGTTTGTGACAAATAATTTGTTTTCTACCCATTGAAACTGCTATTTCTTTCCATCTGGTTATGGCTGCTAAGAACTGAATTCACAAAACCAGCCTTTGTACAACATTTCTGGAAATGTGTAATTCATTTATAAATTCAGTAGAATAGACATGATTATAATCTCATCTGACCACTTGCATTTCTTGTTATAAAAATCAAATTAATCAAAAGATCAGAACTAATTGATTGTTTTCCCAACATAGCAACAGAAAAAAAATGTTCAACTCTGAGTCATTCTTCATGGAAATTTAGTTATTTCTGTTACTATAGCTAAGGTGTTCTATTTACCCTTTTAAAATGAAGAGCTAATTGAGACTGTGTGATATTCAGACCACCAGTGTCTCTGTGCTGTGATAAGTGGTATCTTTGAAGTTTTTAAAGAGGCTCACAAGTGAAGTTTGATCAAGTGTATTCTTTATTTGGGTCCACATAAAATTAGATATTTTTTGGCACACATGGTAAGAATTTCGTCAGTACTCTCCCACCTGCCTTCATGAAATGGTGCCTTATTTTTCAGCACAACGCACTGTAATACCTGCAATGTTTAAAATTACTGGTTTTGAACTGTACATAGAGAAACCATGATTTATATGCTCTCATTCCAGGTATTCCATAAACACTTTAGCAATGTGAATTTCATTTCCAGGAAAAGTGCTGCCACTTAGTTGCAAGCATACTATTTCATTCCCAGGCATTTAAAAACAGCTAGTAAAAAAAGTTGAATGAGAAACTGCCTAAAAATACCTTTTTAAAGAGGGAAAAGTATTTATGCATGTGATCATCTGAGAATACAAAAAGTTTAGATGTTTCTAACTTTTTGAAACTCAGTCACATACCTCAAAATTAAATCTCTTTAAAAAGCAGGAGGATAACATGGGGTTAGAGGTTGTGGTTGCAGAAAAAAATAAAACATGAAAATGTGTTTGAAAGATACTATCAAAATTATCTATTTGTTAAAGCAGGTTGCAAAGGCCTAGAAACTCTGATATAGTCTTTCTAAGCTCTTGACCCCTTTCATTTCAGGAACTTCGTCTCTCTCCAAATTGCATCAGGCAATATGACAGACACCTGCCATAGGTGACTTCTCTCTACTTTCCCCCCAGCAGAACTGTCTGTGCTGTGTTGCTTTGTGAGAGTTTTAAATGCCCACACTGTTCAAAACCTATGGACAAAGGCAGGGAGGAGTATGGCCAGAAAGAGTGGAAAGGAGTGAGATTTCTCCTGGTTTGTGTGCATGTAATTTACACCCTGAGATTAATCTAGAACAGAGCTCAATTTTTTGGCTCCAGCAAAGATGGAAAGAAGAGGTGATATTTAAAGGCAAAGTGTAAGAGTACTTGCCTCTCCTACAAAAGAAACAAATATTCTTGATTTAATGTGCTATGTCCTTGATATCACATGATGAACCTGTGCAATTCTCTTTTGAGAGAGCTGGCAATGAAAAAACACCCCATGACTCGGGTTACGTCATCCGCTTAGGAACTCCCATTCCCAAAAACTCTCTCCTGTCTATATCCATCTGACACTAACAATTTGAAAGCTTTCTCTAAATAAAAACAAAGAAATATGAGTAAGATTGAAAGTCCTGGTTTCCTCAAAAGTCCAATGGCTTAAAAGGAAGACTTCAAGAAACTCTGCTAATAAAAATAATAGTTCTAACTTCTTCTCTTTAGCAATTTGTTCTGGACGATGTCAGCTTGTGGATGGAATAACAATTCAACCCCACATTTAACAGAGCTGTGTATTGTCATAAAACAATAGAATAAAGCCATAAATCAAGGTGAGTACCCTTTTTTTTTCCTGTGCCTTAAAGACTTCTTTTGAGAAGAAGCATTATATTCTCAAACTTTGACTATTCACATTTTCAGGACTTTAAGAATGATTTTAGACATAACTTCAGTGCAACCTTTATTTTAAAGAATTAAAAAGAAAGATTTAGAAATATATTTCATTTCCACAGCAAGGGTCTGGTAATGGGAGGGAGAGAGGGAGGTCCAGGCTTGGCTTCTCGTCCTCCATGTCCAACATAGCCAAAACCAGCTGGTTTCAAGATGCACCCATCCCTGTCCAAGGCTGAGAACTAAGAATAAACTTAAGCCTAGGAAGAAGCAAGTGGCAGGGCAAGGTGTTTTTCAAGATGTTTTACTTTTCATTATCCTGCTCTGATTTTCATTGATAATAAATTCAGCTAATTTTCCCTAAGTCAGGTCTGTTCTGTCTGGGACAGTAATTGATGAGTGATTTCTCCCTGCCCTTATCATCTCATGAACCTTTCATTATATTTTTCTCTCTTCTGTCCAGCTGAGGATGGGAGTGGGCTTTGATGGACACCTGGCATCCATCCAGGGTCAAAACACCATGAGAAAAGGAAAAGGGAAAGATGCAAACCAGCACTGACAGTGTTCTTTCCTACCAGAGTGATTTCTGCCATGTTATGCTGACCTTGGTCACTGCAGAAAATGCCCCAGAAGCACAAGAGCTATTAGCAAAGAAAACTTGCCTTTGACCGAATCAATGAATAGCCCCAAGACTGTCTCTCCTTTTTTTGTGTATGTGTTGTTTGAGTTTCTGAAGCTTCATCATCCTAATAGGACTGAATTTTCCTGTAAGGATTGATGCTGCATACCAGATTTCCTCTATTCATCATGAAAGCCCTGACATACTATTGTCACAAACATAAAAGGACCTACTTAATCCAACTAGCACTGAATTCTCCACCAATTAATTTCGGGTGAGTGTCCTGCTCAGAACAAAACATCAAGAGTCAAGCAGATGCCGGGACTGAGTTTGAATTGAGGCATTGAGTCATTGGATGACCTTGTGGACAGACTCTTGACCTCTGTGAGCCTCAGCAACCCAACGGCACTGCTGGGGAAAGGCAGGACCTCACTGCACTCCAGAGGCTGTGCCCAGGACTTCCAGGCTATAAAACAGCCAAATAAGCATGCTAATACAGAAACATTTCCTCAATGATTCAGCTGACCCCTCTGACTTCTTCCTCAGAGGCTGAGGAAATCATCCTTCTTCCTCACTGACTTCCTGGTCACTGACTTCCTGGTCACTGACTTCCTGAGTGACCAGGAAGTCAGTGAGGAAGAAGGATGATTTCACTTGTTCTTGCTGGGTGGGCTCCACTCACTGTTTAGCTGCAGAAAATCTGAGCGGGACTGCCAAAAAAGCCTTTAAAAATACATTGCCAGTGTTGGCAAGACAGAAGGTACAAGCAGAAGCACCTGTACATGGACTACTAAAGAAGTTTCCATGGTGTACATGCCAGAGTGCTGCCATGCTGAGCATGTCTGGCTGGGAAAGAAGGGAAAGGCAGCAAAATCCAACGAGGTTCAAATCCAGGGAAGACAAGCATCACTCACTGACATTCTCCAAAGACCTCTGCACAGTCATTTCCTCTCTGAAATTGCGTAGTGTCCCGTGTTCTCCATCAGTACAATTGGTTCTGCACAGATAGTTTATGTGACTTGTGATCTGACTTCCCTTGAGGAAACAGCTGTCCCACTATGAGATATTATTGTCCCCATCACTGGCAACACTAACGTGAGCCAGTGGCTCTGGAACAGATCACAAAAGTGCTGTGCATCCTCTTCAGAGCAAAATCACTCAGGTCAGCTAAGGAAGCCCTTTGCTATTCAGTAAAAGCTAGCTATTTGATTAGAGAGGATTAGACAGTTTACATAAATTATTTTCTCATTTCACATCACTAGGTTGAAGAAAATAGTGTAGGCAATGAAGAACAGGCTTTACCATAGAAACAAGACTCCACTTCCCAGCTCAGTGCTCTGATTTCTAGATAAGGGCACCTAAAAATCATGACCCCCTGTTCCTGAATTGCAAGTCATAATCTATCAGCAGAGATAAAAAATCCCTTCACCCAGAACACATCACAAAAGACAGTGACTGAAGGCACTCCACTGTGGTGTAGAAACAAGGAGTCCTGTCTTTCCTGAAGCAATACTGCAAAGATTGGTAATTGCATCAGAAGGTATGCCAATACTGCTTTAAGTTAATTTAGTCTAGTTAGATGTGATCTAAAGGTGTCTAACAAGTCCATGAGTTTACTTCATTTAGGGCATGCATTTTCTGAACCACAAACAATCTTAGCTCACCTGCGCAAAGGCAAGAAAGTTAATGAAAATACTTAGCAGAACGAGTCTCTTTCCCAAACCTTATATAAAAATTTTAAATGCTTTGAAGTTTTTCTGTATAGCCAGTTTTAATATAGCAACATATTATTCCCAAGCAAGTTTTGTATATGTTTAGAAAACAGACAGAAGACAGAAAACAAAGCTGAAAGCATACTCATCATGTAGAGATCCCTCTAAAACAGACTAGTCTATACAGAAAGACTCACATTCTATTTGCAAGGCATCTAACAGTGCACAATAAATCTAAAACCATATCTGATGCTTTTCTCAATAGCAGGAAAATGTCCCAGTGGTTTTGCCAGGATCACAACTGCATGCTCACTTGGACTTAATATAACTTCTGCCTTTAACTTTAGTTTTATGTATCACAAGCAGTAAAAACTGAAAAAGCTTGCTTCAAGTATTCATAAATATTAAAAATATACTATGCCATTCTACAGCAGTGAAGCTTGTACTCAATGTGATGCATTTAGCAATGTCCTTGAGTTACCTGTATTTAGGATGTAACCTAAAACCATGGCTCTTGACCACTTTTATAGCTGTGAATGGTCCCCTGGCTCCTTTCACTTGAGCAGGGGTGTTAACCCCAGTGTCCTGGCTTGCTTCCAGCTTACGTAATGATATTGTGCTGCCTTACATTCTCCAAGAGGTCCTAACTGTGGAAGCTATTCTTCACTTTCTCTTCCTTGAGAAGCAATGCCAGCAGAACATATCTACCAATCTGTGTCTGAGAGCTGGTCAGATTTCCCCATTGGAGTAAATGGTCTCTGTCTATAATATATAAACTTGTTCAGACGTGCACAGCTATGTGTCTGGGGTTTTGTGCTGATTGCTTGGATATGGATAATTTTGGATAAATATATGGCTAAATACACATGAACATATTTAGAGTTGTTCTGGAATGGTCTTTTTAGTAGAAGGAAATATTTTTCAGCTTTAACTGGCTCTGGCATTTTCGAAGGAATTATGTAATATATGGAGCAAATAAAGAACAAAACCTGAGAGGATTTAATTAACTGACATAAGATGCCTATGGCAGAGGCAGGAACTTAACCCAAGTCTCAAGATTTCAGCTTTCAGTATGACATCATTTCTTTCCCTGAAGAAACACTATGTAATATAGTGCAAAATATATAACCAAGGTAGAGCTATATGTAATATAATGCAGGGCATGTAATGAAGAATGTATAGTATAACAAAGAAATACAGTGATCTAATCTCATCTCTGAAAAGAAATTTCTTTTGGAGGGAAAAGAAAGTAAGTACTCTATCTATTCTGGGGCCAGTGTCTCTAGAATAGTGTTGAAGACCTCCAACAGTTAGAAGCTGGATGCCTCAACCTTCTCTCCATTTCTGCCCTTCAGACACCATGTTAATTTCCTTCTACTCCTCTAATTCTAAGGATAAAGCTGCCATAGGCACATAATGGAGCCTTTACTACATCAAAGAAGACTACAACACTCTCTCTCCGTCAAAACCATGGAAGGGTGTGCTCAACTTCTACCATTGAAACTGATTTCCATACATTTCATGACAGTATTTGCATCCTGGTGGTGTAATAATATAGTAATATTATATACTTGTGGGTTTTGTTAGAGAGGGAGCATGACTTGTGGTTTGACACATCTCTACTCTCTCTCCATACAATTATTTTGCAAATATGTTGGCAGAGGGCAAGGGAGAAGGGATAGTAGATTTTTTAGCATTCACTATCACAGAGCACTTTGAAAAATCTGTGGCCTAATGATTTTTCTGTCACAGACGATGTGCCCCTGTTTTTTCCATCTATGGAACTGCAATAATTTTAATGAACTCATAAGAGTGTTGTGAGGTTGAACATAGTATTGTCGTGGTTTGTAAACTATGTGGAGATTTTTGGCTAAAAGGTGCTGTAAAAGTGTAAAGAAGTTAATTGAAATTACAGGAGTCAATTCTTAATGCCTATCTCTGTGTTTATGAGCAGGTTTTTCACCTTGTCCTTGTGGAATTTGAGAAATAAAAAACACAGCCCCAAAGAATTTACATCTGAGAAGAAAGTACAGATGAAAGGCCAGAAGAAATTTCAAATTATCATCCCCATTTTACAGAGAAAGAACTCAAACATGAACAACATATTTGTTTCAGTATGTACAGAAAAGGAGCAGCAGATGCAGGGATGTAAAGGCAGATCTCCTAAAGACCAGCCCAAGTGCTTAATTTAGATGAGATTCTAGTTAGCAGAGTCTCTCTACAATCTTCCCACTGCTCAGTCTAATTACAGATTTTTACTGCTGCTGGAAAGGTAAAACCAGTCCCTTAAAAACCTTCAGCTAGCTTGGAAACCGAATACAGCAGCATGCTTTGTTTTATCACCTTCTTGTTTAGTTAAGCCTTTTTTTTTTCCCCCCCTTTTCTTTTTGTTGTCACATGGAGCTCATGAAACCCCTTAGTTTTGATAGTGTTTTTATTATGAGGATTTCTTTAGGTAGCTGAAGTGGCTGAGAGCAGGGCTTGCTGAGGAAGTGCTCAGCCGTGGCCCACTGGTTGGTGTCAAAAGGGCAGCATCTGGTACCATTCTCCCCGGGCTCAATTGCTCCTTTCTTCCAGCTCTTTTCAGACCCAGGTACAACTTGAGAAGTGCACTCTGTGTTATAAAAGCCCTGATAGAATGGCAGCTTTATGTGCATAAATCTGTTCTCACTGCCAACACCACAACTTAGCCAAATAGCAACTGCAGCCACAATAGCAGGAGGCCAAAGTTTTCTAAGACTAAATTTGTCACCTCGTCTCTTGCAAGTAGCTGCCTACAGGGGTGAATATGACCTTAAATTTGATTCTCCCATTGTACACAAGCTTTGGAGAAAATTGAGAAGTGTTGATTTACTGTTCTATAGATTTCCTCCATTTTTCTTTAATTTTTTTTGTATATTCTTGACAAAATTATGTATTTTTTTAAATATTAAGGAAAAAACCCCACAACTGAAGCAGTGACAGAGCCATGGTTAACTGTCAACAAATCTATGTAAAACTCAACTGTCAGAATTTACTAATCTGAACAAAGGGAGTTTAATTTTGATTTTATTGAAGTATAAAATGTCCTCAAATTAAAACCAAATTAATATATCTTTATAGTCAAACTGAGACACAACCAAGGCAGACAGCATCAAGTGCTAGTTCACAGAGTGGGGTCAGCACTCTTTCTTCACTGCCTTTGCCAATGTTTATGTTTTTTTTTTAATCAGGGGAAAATCAGAGCCATGTGGACACCTAGAGGAAAACCAACAGGTCTCAAAATGTTATTGGCAGGGTGAAATTTGTGATTCTCCCATGGCACTTAGTTTATTTGTCAATTTTGTTTCAGTTACATTTTCATGTTAATGTCTTCTATTTTGTGAAGTCGTTTGGGCTGGAAACAAATTTTCTCATGGTTTTTATAGAATTGTAGAGCAGCCATTCCCAGGTGGAACTCTTATAAAGAAAAGCTTTATTTTAATCCACAGGCCTAAATCTAATATATAACCTCTCTATTCTTATAAGGCATAGGTTAACACAGCAGGTGTTTCAAGTTCCTGGGAGATGCATTAAATAGACAAATTTAAACCATGATTAATAACAATCTTTTTTTTTTAATTTGGAAGGAGAAGAGAATATGAAATTTCAGTCAGTTATATACTATAAACAGCTTTAGAATACAAATAACCTTCATAACATCTGCATGGGGGAAACAAAGTTATATTTTAGAGCGTGTTTAATAGAACAAGTCAAAAAAACCCACTACTAAACGAAATATTGCAGTGCAAGTGCATAGCAGTCATAATTTTTAAAAGAGGTACCCAAAATAATGAACAAACAGCCAATAACTAGAAAATCACCTGAAGTAGTGAATTCAAAGGG
Source organism: Ammospiza nelsoni (assembly GCF_027579445.1). Classification (NCBI taxonomy): domain Eukaryota; kingdom Metazoa; phylum Chordata; class Aves; order Passeriformes; family Passerellidae; genus Ammospiza; species Ammospiza nelsoni. Next base: position 9,150,560 of record NC_080637.1, on the reverse strand, counting down.
CTTATTAAAAATATCAAATTTACCTTTTAAAAGACCTGTGTAATTACATGCATCATGATAAAGCAGGCAGGGCAGGCAAGGCAAGCATGTGCTGTAAATTCTGGACCTTCTATGGCTGTACACGTGCAGAAAACGCAGCAGGTTCCCCAGCACGTGGCAGCATAAACGTTCAGGAGAGCAGGCCTGAAGGCAGTTTGTAATGCTCCATCATGGACCTGCCTGGCCAGGAAAACTTTGCCTATCTTACAGTTTGTCAGCAGAGGAGCTGAACACATCCAGGGGTAATGGGATATGCCACTTCTTAAATCCAATTGGCACATTGCTTCTAACAAAGCCACCAGACTGTGGTATTTGAATTCTGTCTTTGCTGGTATCAAACTTCTTCCTTAAACAATAATAAAAAAGACCACTTTTGTCCTCCAGTCTTAGAGACTCATGTTAAACACAGCCATGGCAGGCCTGAGGGTGCACGCCAGAGCTCTGACTCACTAGGGTGAATGAAAAAAATATGATCTGTGAAGAAGGATAAAGGATTTTTGTTACATTTCTTTTTAGTCAGAAGAGCTAATCTCAGGGCAGATTCCAGAGTTTATTCATGTGAAAATCACTGTATAAACAATCTGAAGTTCTCCTGGCTGTATTATGTGTGCTTAGGCTGAGTACTGGGAGTGGCATGTTTATCCATTCTGAACATGATGGGATGCTGATTTAGATAGTAACTATGGATTGGACACCCAGTTCATATCGAATCTTGATGTGTAAATCTTTTGGCTGACTCGGTTAAGTCTGTTGGAAAGAGACTGTGTTCTAGATTCTTGGAAGTCCCTTATGAATCCAATAGGTGATTATTTAACATCTTGGTTTCTGATTCCACTTAGTGTACTGTCAATAATATCAGTCAGAGGATTAAACATGGTGAGTCATTATTTACAAAGAAATGAGTGTGGCTATCCAAGAAGATTTCAGTGCCTACAAGCCAAATCCCCAAAAAAAAAATTTGTGAAGTTACAAAAGCAAAAGCAATCAAGGAAAAACTATACCTGTGGGCTCCTCAGATGTAAAGGAGGTTATAAGGAGTGTATGAATATTGGCTTTCCTTCAAGTAGTGAAAACATCCAAGGGGATGTTAAAAGGAAGAGTTTGGGGGAACTGCTGTCAGTGAAATGTCTCTGCATTTTGCCTTCTGAAACCAAGTGTATTCTTCTCCTATTAAGAAGGAGAGTTGTAACTGCTTAAAAATGTCTACTAGCCAGAATGCATTTCTCCTGATCCTATAATGTCTGTGATCCAAGAGGACACAGAGTTACACTGAGTTATACTCATCAACATAAGCTGAGTATTCTGCTGGCTTTGAGTGTGGGGGACTATTTTATTTTCTCCAGTGATACTTTTTGACATAAATAAGACGTGCTGTTTTTTTCATCTGAGTTGCGTTAAATAACTGAACAGTTACTTGTGGATGTTGGATTCGATATGGGGAAGTCAGTTATGGTTCATAATTTAATACACATAGTGGATTTGAAATGGTCTCTAAAGAAGCTCAGAGGAAAACTCATATACAAATGCCTATTGGTTTGCTTTGGATTTGTGTTTGTACAGAGAAACCAAGAAGCATACATAACAAGAACTTGGTGTTTCTCCAGCTATCTGAACCAGTATTTCATTTTAAATATTTCCATGTGTATATGAAGCTGAAATATTTTTTATGCAAACAGCCATGATATAATTTCTCTCTTTGAAGTTACTAGGCACAATAAATAATAAACCCACCAGAACAATAACATTGAGAATTTGAGTTCAGAATATCTTAGGAAACAAACATATCTTCAGGGTGGTTAGCTGGTGGGAAGGCATGGCAGAGCACATACAGCAATGACATGTGATATGTTTTCATTCCTCCCATAATATTTCAAGTCGGTAGAAGCATAATTTGATGACCAGTCTCTGTGAAACATGGTGATACTCACAGTAAAATGACAAAAAGTGCCAACCTGACTGACAGAAGTTCCAACCTGATTTACAGAGTGAGTCACATACGTTCTTTAAGAACCTTTGGGTAAGGAGTCAGGCTGGCTTGAGCTCTATTCTTTTTGAAGCTTCAACATTTACCATGTATAGTTACATGGCTTGTATACTACAGCATGCCAGATCTCAGACTAATTATTACTTTTTCTTACCTCCGATAAGTACACAAGCCCAGATGTTCAATCTAAACACCACACAGACTACTTGCTGATGCTATAGATCATCCCACCTCCATATACCTCAGTGAAACTGGGTCAGCTAACACGAGCTGGGCACCTTAATTTCTTCTCTGCAAAATGGATCAGGCAGCATATGAATTTCATTTTCCATCCTGAGTTGTGGATATGTCTCCAGGACATCTGACAATGCTCTTGATAAGTTAAAGATTTGGTGAGTCATGGTTAGTTAGAGATCGAGTATCTCAAATCCTCCCTGCCTAGAAGGAGGATTGGGAAATACCATGGACACAATGCCCATCTGTAAAGGGTAATAAAGCCTCAGCTGTTTATGTGGAGATGGATGTTCCCACTCCACTGCTGCTGATGGCTCCATTCTGCAAGATATCAGCAAAATACTTGAGCACTTGTGACTTTCATGAACAAAGGACAACGGAATTCCTCATCTGCTAATACCCTTTGTGTTAAAAAGCCAATTTGCCTCAAAGTCACTGCTGCAAACTTCTTTCATTCTGTAGAAGAGTCAGGCACGCTGAAAAGTTGAATTTCAGTTAGGATTTTTGAAGGATAGAGTTAAGAAATAAAAGAAAATGTTGGGTTTAAGGTTAGAAAAATTTTGTCTTTGGTGTTATTCCCATGTGCTCAATGGACATATAGTAGGGGTGAATTTTACTTGGCATGTTTAGCCAACACTTCATCAAAAACTAATTTTCCTACAGCTAATCACCCAACCAGCCTCTTTCAGTTTTTATGGTTAAAAAAAAGGGAGCTGGTGTCACTGACATCATAGATGTTCTTCTACAGAAAAGGCAGGAAATTTCACCTCACTTCTAACTTGCTGTGCAATAATCACAAAGTGTCACTTTGTTTATTAACTGTATGTTGACATACAATTGCAGTGTGAGAGTGACCCCACAGTTCAGTTACAGCAATCACTGGCAGGTTAGGTTTGACTTAAATAATGCCCCTTCTTGCACTAAAAACAAGTGCAGCCCCATCCAATTGCTAAACTCAACACTCTGCTGCTAAAATCAAGCTGAATGTTGCACCAGTGTGAGCCAGAGAACTTCTAAGAGATATTATTAATTGTTAAGAGAAAGACATCTTAATGAGGGCTACAGGGTTTTCGTTGGTTACATAGTCTTTGGAAAACCAACTCTGGAAATAATACATAGTATTTGCTTCAGAAATCAAACTCAGGGATTTGTTCTTATGGTTCTTTCTTACAATTATCACGCTAGGAAAATTTATGAAGAAATAGTGAAACAGGAAAAAAAGTATATTTGCTGCTGTGGGGATGCAGAAAGGAACAGCTGGGTACAAAGCACCAGAGAGAATCCTGAGTGTCAACATCTTTATTGTTGCTGTTGCAGTCATTGACACAATGCAATTCTCTTAGAAACTTGGTAGGCTTCACATTAAATTAGTTGGATTTTGTCTCCTAATATTTGATTTCCATTTTTTTTTCACAATTTTGTTTGGTATTTTGTTTCTGTTGTTTCAGTGATAGATTCCAAGCACAGTCGAGTCAAGATACTGCTAATTTTTGTTTCAGAGGGTGCTATGGAATAACTGTTTCTGAAACATTACATTATCATTTATTCAATACAATTTAATACAATTAAAACAAAGAAACTACTTCTCTTTTCACACTTATATGAAACATCTGCTCTGAAACTCCATGAAATTATTGAAATCTCTGCATTAAAATTATTACTGACACAGGAAAATAGAAGCTAAAGTAGCACAAGAGACAATTTCTAATCTTTTCATGTATGTAGACTGCATGAAATATGCTGTTCCCTGGAACCCTGATGCCTCAGCTGGCTACTAAGCCAAACATAGCAGAGCACACCATGACTCTGCACTGTTCCAGGAGGATGTGCTTCCTTTCCAAGGGAAGCATGGCAAGGAAGGAAGTGCACTTGAGTGTCATCTTTATATGGCTCTGATGCTTTAGACAGAGAACATATTAACTCTGTTTTTTCCAGATTTTGTTTATTTAATTTTTTCCTAATGCCCCCAAAAATTCTGATAGGCATCTAAGCCACTTTTCAGATTAAAATTCACTTTTAAAAATGTTCTTGGTCATGAGGAACCAGACTCTAGCCAAATTACCCTTGAAAAATACAGTAATCAAATGGGTTCTTAAGACTTTAATGTCTGACAATAGAAACATTTCGTATTCCTAAGGAGCCCATTTGAAGAATTCTTTCAATTTTATCCTAAGATTTCTACTGCATGTCTCTGAATAATTCTTTGACAAAAGAAGTGTTAGCAACTGTATCTAAGGGTTTGAAGTAAAAATGTGATTCATTGCTGTATTTGGGGTTGTGGTATTTATACAACCACAAATATCTGGGTGAACAGAGTCTCAATTTGAGAAGTCTTAATTCTTGGTGTTTGCATTGTGTCTGGTTATTCCATTGTAAAATGAAACCATAAATTGCACATGCCCTGAGAGTAGGGTGTGAAGCTTAATATTTTATCTGCTTCAATTATTCACCATTTTTTGCTTTCAAATTTATATTGTCACTACAGCTCAATAACTAGGTGATCATCATGATTTATCTCTATGGTTTAGAAAGCTTGTTAAACAGTTAAGTGATTTTTATAGACTTTCATTTTAAGTTTCAAAATTGTTGGCTTTTTCACATTTTTAAGTGAAAGATTTCCTCCTTTTTCTCAAGATCAATTTCCATTTCAAAATCTAGTCTTCTAGAGCAAGAAACTTATCCTGTAAGCATTTTAGGATGTCAGAATTCATTTCAAGGAAACACTGTACAAATATTACAATAAAGATTCTTAATTTATCTAGCTGGACTTCCAATATGAAATTCTAAATATATTGCCCCAAAGATCTTGACCAAGGTTAGACAAAAAAGTTCTCCAAAATATTAAAATTTCTCACTGTTAGAGAACTATATTCCTCCAGGCTTATTAATTCAGCCCAATCTAGAATTCCTCATACTGGCAGTGTACAGAACTCTTTCAGATGTTTCTCCCCATGAGGACCTTGGCTCTGGTTTTCAGTCTTGTCCCAGCAAAGTTTACTTGAACCATTCACCTGAATCCCTTCAGAGCTTCTCGGGTCACCATCCCTGGACTGATGGCAATTAACACGTTCAGTTTCTCACTTGAGCAGCTACACAAATATCTCTGTATTCATCAGAGGTAGCTGGTGGTGAATGCCTGAGCAACTTCAGGTCACTGCCATCAGCACCTGCTTGCTGACCATGAGCGGTCAAGGCTCCAGCGTCTGTAACTTGCTTGGATCACAGTGCAGGGACCTGCAGCTGGGCATTCAGCTGGGCCTGAGCTTGGCTGGCAAAGAGGATGGGCAGCCAAGAGGGATGGATGGGGTAATAGGGCTGTACTGATTTTCAAGAGACAAAACTGTTCAAAGATGACAGAATGGTACTGGGAGTCTTCTCCCAAGGCAGGGACAGGGCAGGAGATGATCTTTCGCTGCCTGTGTGCTCACACAGCCCCAGAAATCTGACCAAACTCAGGTCATTTGTCACTGGAAATTCCAGGAGATCGTGTATTAGTCTCTGCTGGGCTGCTGCAGAATTCTGTGCTCACACAGCAGATGCAGCCCTTTCCTAAGAAAAGGGTGTGCCACCTAATCCTTCTCACTTGCTGCTACTGATCTCAGACTACAAAGCTCATTCTCAGGAGAGGGGGAAACAGTTCCACCCGTTCTAATTCTCCTAAACTGTTTATTCCCTTAGGCAAAATAATCAGCTAACACACCTGTGGAACACGAGTGTGGAGCAGGGGAAAGCCAGCAGGGAAACTCCCTGCATGCAGGGCTGCCTGTGCTGCCACTGAAGTGTGCCCGGGGTGCAATGGCACATTAGGTGGGCATTGATCTCAGCCAGTTTATGAGCTCTGTGACAGAACTGAATCACTTGCTGCTGAATCCCATGGAGCAGAAATTGCTACTTCCTAAGCTAATCCATTTTCAAATTAGCTTCCAATTGTGACAGATGACCTCACTGAAAATCAGTTTACCTAATTGCTAACACTCGCTAGGGAAGGGAAGAGAAATCAATCTTTAGATCTCTTTCTTTGCCCTATTTTTCTTAATATTTCTCACAGCTTCCTTTCACACTGCTCCAACTGGGAAGACAAGCTTTATGAGAAAGCAAAGATAGCTTAATTGTCTATTCCAATTCAGAAGTCAAGAGGAGTAAAGGGAATCGATGACTGTCACTGTGTCACTGACAGGGGAGTCGAGAATGTGCAATAATTTATTTGTGCAGCTTTCCTAAATCGTTACTTACCATCCATAGCACACCAAGATACAGAGATTACTGCATAAATAGACTGTTTCTTGATCATTGTGTCTAATTATGGACAGCTCATTTCCCACTTTGCAATTGAGGAAAGAGAAGAGTTGATGGCCTGCTAAAAATCTATAGCAGAAGCAATCTCAGGTTGCCCCATGTATCTGTTCTACATGACTTTCATTATGAGAAGGGGAGGTTGTTTCTTTTAGGGTTTTTTTTTCCAATTTCCAAAGTAGGCTATAGGTACAGATGAAAATGCATAAAGAATACCCTACAGAAGAACACTTCAAACTGAAGAAAATACAAAATCAAAACAATTAAAATAGGCACATCCCATTAAAAAAAAAAAACATAATTCTTTTTAAAAAAAGCTCCCTACATCTAATTAGAGATGTTTTTCTGATACAAAACAGTTTCTCAGTTTGAAACCTCCCTAATTTTGATGAGTCTGAATTCTGAGCAGATACCTCTTCAAAGCAAAGTGACATATTTATGTGTGATATATATTGTATGTGATAGAATAAATTACATACATGTACAATACAAAGAAGCTCTGAGTACCACAGAAAGTTTTCAATATTTTTTATGGTACAATGAATAATGTAAAACTAAGAAAATTTACTAAAAGAATGAAAAGGGAAAAATTAGGAACTTAACACTAATTCAGTAAAAAAGTCACACAGACCAATCCAAGCTGTTCTTCAAGGCAATCAACACAAATTTAGTAACTACAAAGTTCATCCTACACTGACTTAAAATAGCAGGCAGGGAGAAAAGGATGTCTGTGCAGCTGAGTAAGGGACAGTCCAGATTTTCATTTTGCTATGTCAGCTGGCTCAGAAACAAATCTGCATTTCCTCCTGGGAAGATACAGATGTACTTTTTAAATAACAAAATAGCCAATATGTCTCTAAATATGATTATCATAACCACATATAACTTGTTGTACAACTGTGTTCAGCTTCATAGGTAGGGCAGAAAGCCAGAAAATGTGGTGAACATATCCTCTTCCTCAACCCCTTGACCTACGAGTGTGATGTTTATCTTCATGCTGACATTCCTAAAAATCTATATTTCCCCCTTGAATCAAGCTACCATATATTGAGAACAGAATAGCAACTTGTGTTCTTTTGGCATTTTAGAAACATTTTTTTTTGCTGCACACACATTGCCTTGCTTTTGCTTTCCTTTTGGATGCCTGTGTCCTCACTGAGTCCACGGTTTATTTCTGACTGTGTGACTCTGCAGCCATTCCTGGTGACATGTTAGAAGGGATCCCAAGGAAACACTGTGGCTAGTGGTTTCAAATGTCAGTTTTACTATGTCCCTGAAGCTTAGACATGAGTGACATGTTGACCTTTGAGGTAGCATTGTCCTGGGACATAGCTGAGATTTTCTACTGGAGTGAGGTTTGCCTTTAACAGAAGAGGAATGTTCAGATAGCCTGATTGGTACTTGGCCCCTGGCTAGGCTAAAAGTATAGCTTTCCCTCTCAGGCCTAATTCCTAGCACAGGAATGCAGAGGCAAAAAGAAACACAATAGGGAGATAAATCTAGCAGAAGTTATTCCAAGCAACTTTATAAAAGTTTGTGCTCTAAATTGGAACACATACTTCTTCCTTTGGTTATTTCATCCATTTTTGACTGTGCCTAATATATCATTAAAGTGCTATTATAAAATTTAAATGGATTGGTGAGTGTGTTTTTCTTGGGGGAAATGCTTTGTGAGAGCTCCAAAGTAATTGGATAAGGTATTGCTTATTTGCTTTAGAGTTCACTAATCACCATTTGTATGGAACTCAGCTTCCAAAATATTTGGACCCCCACTGGAACAAATAGAAGTGTTGTAGGAACAGAAATGCACTGGTGACCTCATAGCAATTTTTAATATTCTTAAGTGCTGCTTCCAAATACTAAAATCTTTTGAAGTGATGTCTAGCTATTTTCTCTTATATCACAGGATAAACAAAATTCTTTATTTATCTAAGCAGGGGTTCTCCTTCAGTGAATTTCATAATATTGAGGAAGCTAATTGAATTAAGTAATTATAAAATGTACTAGAGCAAACCCATGAAACCAAACTCATGTGCTATTCAGAATGCTCAGTGTCATTGTCATTTTCCCATTTCATTTCAAAAAGTCTTCAGAAATGAGATTTAGTGAATGTTCATGTAAATTTAGATTTGAGATAGAAACTCCAAAAACGTAACCAATTGTGGTGAATGAACTTTGGCATAAGACTGCTTCCCTTCTAAAGACAAAGAAAATACAAACTTGCTTATGAAGCTAAACTTGACTGAAGAATAAAGGCCTATCACTAAGTCCAGCAGTGCTGCTCATCAATGCGTGGTACTGTGGAGGACAGCGAATCTGTGACCCTTTCTTCTCTCAGCCTCAGTGCCCTCTACATTAATGTTCTTTTCCTGCTCTTTCTCATGGGAAAGATAATGAGGAAACCGAATATTTGCAGAGGAGAACCAAAAATATTACTTTCTCTGAATGTAAAATAACCTGTATTAGAGGACTGAGTTTTTAACATTAGGATTCTTAAATTAAAAAAAAATCAGACTGCAACTAGCTTTATTCTCTTCCATCACTGCAAATGGTACAAAAGTAGACCTCACTTATGCTAACTTTGAAGATATTTTACTCTCTCATGCTGATGAGAAATAAAGCTGAAAATCAGATGTATTATCATCTCTGTATAAACTATCTATTAGAATAAAACATATTTTTGCTATGACTTCAAAACTAGGCTCATATCTGAAGGATTCTGCAGAATGGGTGTCAAGATTTTTTTCATTAGACATGATCTGACTATTGACAGATTTCATAATCACATCATGATTCTGACTGGAATCATGGAGTACAATCCTGCCAAGACAAAGATGCATCTGCATAAAACATGGATTATATATTATAACATTTATAAAATTATAAATTATCTACTGCAACTTTATAGGAAAATACTAGTATGAAAAACTGAAGAAGTGCAACTGCTTAGAACAGTTTGAAAGGAATTGTTATTAGAGGAGTTCAATAGGTGTCTCCTAAAGTTCTTGGAATTAAGTGTAGTATTGTACTAAGCATAGCAAAAACCATATGATGGTGATATGTCTGTATTATCTTTTTTTCCCCATAAATTATCATGAACATACCAAGATGATATGCATACAAGAGAACAGAAGGAGAAACACAGTATCTACCATGCTGCTGTCATGAGTGACATTTTAATTGGCTCACAAGCGAATGGGGACTGCAGTATGTTCAGGCTTAATTTCCACATGTACAGTACAGCCATTACCACTAGACTCCTCTACATCTGGGAATTAGTTTATAGCATTGCAACTGCTGCTCATCTGCTCTTCTGCTGCCTCTGCCACGAACATGAGTCTTGACAGAGAGTCTGTGGCTGGGTAGAATAGCTGTCAGACATTAACGTGGTCCCTTTAGGAATGCTAGCAGAGAGCACACCTCTGTTAGCAGAGGGAAGTCACAGGGTTTGGAATTGGAGCCAAGTGGAGCAGGGGTGGGACACTGAGAGCTGCTTCTTGCGCTGGAAGGGGAAAGGCAGGGTGGGTGAAAGGTGCAGCAGGTACAGCACAAACTCACAGCTGGGGCTGGAATCCACCTCGTGAGGATTTACTGCTGTTCCATGCAGGGCTCAGACCCTGAACAAAGGCCATCTGCATTGCACATGGATGGGACTTCTCCAGGAAAGTCCCTTTCCTACCCAAAAATTATGATTTGCTAGAACATTTTTTATTATTACTTTTAATGAAGATGAATAGTTTTTGGGAAGGTTTGTGCTTGAAACTTTTCTCAGATAGATCCATAAAAAACTATCCCTAGGGAGTATGTTTGCCTTGACTGTATTTTTACTTAGACAAAACATGAGGATAGAGAATTAATGCATGTGTGTCATGGTCCAGTGAAGATAATTTTGTATAAATATGCAATGACAATCAGAAAGACTGTATCTCTCCAAGGACATAGGGTGCACAGAGTGACAGCCTTGGAGACACTTCACAATCAGGGTTTTACCTCATCATCCTCTTCCTGAGGGATCACCATGAACCAAAAAATGGATATGAGCTGTGGTTTCCCATATTCCCTGAGACCCAGAACAGTTGTCCACAGAAATTTCATTTTTATATCCCCATCAAGCCATTCAGTCTATTTTCCAATATTTAAGTATTTGCACAAACCAAAACAATTGCAATAAAAACAATGAAAAGAGACTGATTTTATCCTGGTTTTTATTGGAGACATGAGAGAAATAGATTTTTGCTTTACTTTTTAATCAGAGGTGATCTTCATAACAATTGAACCATTTTAGACCATTAATATATTGGTATTTTTAGGAAAATAAGGCCATAGGGGTTGAGGATTTTTTCCTACCCTGTTTTTCCTTTACACAATCTGATTTAGCCTGATGAAGGAAATAAAACAAACTTCTAAACCCTGAAAGCTTTCAGAAGCCAGAGTTCTAGTTTTCCAGCCAGCCCTCATCCACATGGAGGCCAAATGCTCTTCTCACGTTATTAATTCAGCCTGCACAAGAGGTTGTGGTTCCCTTGCTAGAGGAGCTCTGCTATGAAATGTGGTGCCAGAAAATCTGACAAGTGCCTTCCCTCCCAGTACAATGTGTTGGAGAGAGGAAGCTCAGAGCAGAAGGCTCTCTGTGGGTTGCTGTGGGACGGTTTGTGCAGCACTTACACTTCTTTGTGATGTGGTTTGGAGGGGGAGAAAGTTGGGACAATTCAACAGCCCTGCTCCCTCTCTGTCTCCTGCAGTTTACACAGCAATGACACAGAAAGCCTAGCAAAAAAGGAGGAACCAATGTTGTGGCTTTTCTGCTTTTTCTACCACCTTAGAATGAGGTCTAGCAGCAAATCCTAGTAGATGATGCATTACAGCCATGTCTCGGAACACGTATAGGGGAAGTTTTGGCAAGTACAATAAACCCAAATATTTCATGAGAATGTGTACTTAGTTTCAGATGTTGTCTTAAACCACATTCAACAACATGATATGTGTGCTTTTCTGTTATTGTTATTTTCATTCCCTCTCCCCCCTCCACTTTATTTTAAAATACCTGAAAAGTATCCTTAATGCTTATTTCTCCTTTCAGGTAAGGATATTAGCAGTCAGATTGAGAACCATGAGTGCAAGCATTAGATCTTGGAAAGATGATTGAAACCTTAATAAATTTGAAACCGTTTTCAATTAGTACACAGGAAATTTACTTTGTGAGCCATGACTTGTTTTATTAGTGCCCTGGAGGGCAATTTAGATTGGAAAAATCAGGACATCATTTTTTGCCAAAAAAAGAAAACAGATACTTAGCTTTCATCTATAGTCTGGGACACAGCCACGAAAATGGGACTAAAATATAATTGAGTATCAAAAAATATCTATAAATTGGGGTCAATCATAGTTCCAGAGTGTTGCAAATGACATTCATCCCATCTTAAAGTGTGTGGTTATCTTGGAAGTTTGCCACTTGCTAACATACTGCTTTTACTTTTAAATCAACCCAAACTAAAACCTTTATATTACAGTTTTAATAGGTTCAATTAAGATATGGAAATAGTTGCTCAAGGAATCAAGAACCCCTTTAAAATTTATCATACCTTTCAAACTTTAGTTACCTGAGTTCTTTTGTGGGGTTACATAAAATACCCCACTCTCAATTTTTTTCTCCGTTATTGCTCACGTTCTCAGCTAGCCAGAAATGAAATACCCATATCAAATGCATAGAATAGAGAGAAATAAGTACAGGTTATGTGTTAGCAGAAGCAATCCCTTCAAAAATTATGAATAGTGAGATCAACTTCTATTACTGCAAAATTTGTTCTGCCAATTGCAGTCTGGCCAGTAAGGTGAAGGAGAGGATAGAGCCAATGGAACAATTCTTAATTTGCCTTTGCCTGACATACACAGGCATCAGCTACAAAAGTGCTCCTTGTGTATTAACCTGCCTTGACCTCATCCACCTGAATAAAGGCTTCTTGCAGTGTGGTCTATAATTTTTCAATACTTTTTAATCATACCCACATCATTGCCTTTCACACTTCAGCAAGCTCCTTCAAATGATGCCAAGCTCAGATTCAGCAGCACTGGAGCATGGCTTAAACACTTAGGGCTAAATTATTAGAACTCTTTTTTGGTTGCGTAAGGGAGGGAGAAATCTCTCCCTTTTCCCCCACTGTGAATGCAACTCTAGAGGTAAAGGACAGAAATATGAGAAGACCTTTGTGTACCTTGCTGCATATGCAACCGCTGATACAGTGGGTGAGAAAAAAAATTCTCCAAGCAAACAGTGAAGTGTTTTAATGTTTTCACAGAAGCATGTCCTGGAAAGATGCAACTTTAACAAGTATTTGCACCATTTTATATTAAGTTGCATCTATGCAACAAGCACAGTGTAATTAGTTAAAAGAGGCAGCTCCAAAAAGAATTCAGAATATCTAAATAAAATTGAAGCTCTAAACCAACCCCTGTGAGAAGAACCTATACAAACAGTGATTGTAACTACTCCAGAGTCCACACAAGGAAAATTATCCCCCTAGTCACAATTCCTATAAAAAAGGGAACATTAAAAACCACAAGGATATTAACCTAATGGATTTCCTTTCCCATTTGAAGTTTTAATTTTAAAAATTAGTGCTGGTCAAATCAATCATAGGTGCAATAACTGAGCTCTTGTATCTGAAACTATTTCAGACATCCATGTACCCAGCCAAGAGCTGAGCCTGCAAGAGTGGTCTCTTGTAAATTATGCTTCTTCCAGAACAAGAAGATTGCCAGGTATGAAAACAACATTTACAGTTCAGAGCAGGAGTGTATTTACCATCCTACCACAATTTCCACCATGGGCATCTCTGACCCAGAGGCAGAAATGCCAGTCTTGATTCCCAGTTCCGTGTGAGGAAGGCCCCTGATGTGGCCATCCACTGAAATTCCCCAAATAAATCAAAATGTACAAACAATGTCCTGTTGTGCCAGGTCCTACCTCAGTAAGAAAGCATGACATTGTCAGGACACAAATCAAGCACCAAAACTATAGGGAACATCATGAGCTTTACCTGTGCCTTGTTACAAGCATAGTACCTCATCTGTCTCCATCAGATCAGTAGTGTCTGGATGAACATCTAGCCAAGATTTTAACAAAAAATTAAACAAAACCAGTATTCTAATCCTTTACATGTATTTCAGAGAGCTAGTTAGGCCCTTTCAGGATATGTTAAATTTACACAGCATTCTTAATCCCTGGGAAAAAAACCAGGAAGGAACTGTTAGCTTTAACTTATTTAAATGCATGTCAAAAAAGGAAAAAAAAAAGAAAAAGAAGAGGAAGAGCAAAAGATCTTACCTCACACAGCCACAAGAGTTTAATGGTCAAAGCAAAATTATCCAGTTTGATTGATGTTTCTTGTGATATTCCTAAAGGAAAATAATTTTTTATTTAAAAATACAGGCAATTTATAGGAAAAAAAAAACCCATAAAAGTTTACCTACTTCTGAACAGTAAATAAGAACATAATGCATTACCACAGCATTGCTTAGAAGCATCATTTAAAAGCATCCAAATTCTTGACTGTGTAACAGGTACTATTCTTAATTCAGTAAGATTTGTGATAGTGCATGGCAGGGTTCTTTTGAGGAAACACAGTCATAATGCTCTTACATAAATATCAGCTTTTTTTTGCTGTAATGAAGTGAATTCATCTTGGTTTGCAACTGGGGTTTGTTAGGATTGTCTCATTATTGGAAAAAAAATCAAAACCAAGCAAACTCCTCCATCTCCCCAAATCCCTCACTGATTTTCATTGGAATGAAGTTATATCCACTTATAAAGGCAAGCTTAGATGAATGATATTGAAATAAAATAGTTCCACTTTTTGAAACTTTATAGTGTAGTTTTACCGTGGCCCACCCCGTTAATCTCTCTTAGGAGAAGACCAGGGAGTGAGGGGATGTTCATTTGGAGAGGGGCCCTGCAGGTTTTGGAGTAGCTCAGAGCAGTTAACTTTAAGCTTCAGCTGTAAACGAGAATCACACTTGACTGGAAAAACTCAAATAATTGACCTTTCTACACCTATATGAATGTCTGCTCTCCATCCAGTCTGCTTTTTATTTTTAACCTGAAAATGTGGAAGAAGATAAAGTAAATGAAAAAATATTTAAGAAATTCTGCCACTCGTTTACAAGAAATTTGCTCACATAAATGGACTTTTCAGGCACTGGCACAAACTTACCACTGTGATGCCCATCACATGAGCACAGACACCCTGGGATGTGATTTCCTGCTCCAGGGCATAGAAAACACCCTGGTTGTCAAGATGCTAGAGAGTGACAGTGCTATAGATGAGCAGGGAAAACAGCTTTTCAATACTCCCTGTATGGAAGGTATCCATGAAAGATCAAGTCCAAATGGAATTAAACCCAGTTGGATCTACAGTTGACTCATTTCACTGAAAATTTCAAATTAAAGATTTCTTTTTGGAACACATGGACTGTGTTGGTTAATTTTGTTATATTTCTGATGGCAGATGCTATGAGACCCCACAGATTTCTAGGATACAGTTTGTATTTTAATATGTGCTTGCACAATGCCTAACATTCCTTGGCAAATAAGCTAGCAACATTCTCACGTAAAATTAGGCAAGGTCTTGTTTGCTACATGCTTTTCAAAAAAACTTTCTATGTTTGGACCACGATTTACAGTTTCACTGAAATGCTTTGGCTTTCTAAATATGATTGACACAGGAGGAACTATGCTACAGCATTTTGAAATGAGGAAGAAACAAATGACACTATGGGACAATTTTCTTGTGCAAATGTATTAGAAGAATTTTGCTGAGAGACAATCTAGCCTCTAGTTTTAAAGAGCTGACAGAGGAAAACTCATCCAGTTTTGGGAGAAACCAGTGCTGAGATCTTGCCCACACTGAGTGTCAAACAGAAGACAACACACACAATTGAAGTAAATAGGAAAAAAAGTTTCAATATCTCAATAATAAAAGAGCTGATCTTCTGCAATCCAGACTGTCAGTGATTCAAAATGAAATAAATTACTTTATCTGCTAAAGGGAATAATAGCTGATTTGCTCTCCAGAGAGCAAAATCTTTTTTTTTTTTTTTTTTTTTTCTTTCCTACTGGTGTTCTTCTTTGCAGACTAAAGACAAATTTCAGACATTATTCTGCATTGTGTTAAAACCTGGACAAAACCCAGTTAAGACATTTCAATGGACTCTGGAAACAAGACCCAAATTTGATGCAAATCCATCAAACCTAACAGCCCTAGATCTGAGGAGGCTGACAGACACCTCTTAAGAAGCAAACTGATACAGAAGCTATAAATGATACTTCTATAGATCCTTATGTTTTTTCTTTTCTTAACCCGATTCTAAACCACTATTTGGGAAGACAACAGAGTGTCCTGAGTATTAAACAGGTTTACCATCCCAATTCTGCTAATTTTCTTAGTCACTACATAAGCTCTGTAGCCACCCTGCTAATCCAGTCTCTGTACAGTGCTGTACAACACCCATCCCAAAACAAACTGGTTTTAAATCACTTCATATTCAAAGTTTCTAGTTCCTGCAATATGTATGCACTTAACTAAACTATTGACTTCAACATGCAACAGCTGAATAAAGCATATTCTTAATTACAGCAGAATTTGGGTGATATTGAAATATCGTTATTGTGATGCTTCTGTCATAGCTCTATCAACACTTTCCTGAGATATAGTAGCAGCTGTATTTTTATATTTTTATCATCTGGTCAAAAAAGCATTCTCCATACAAAAGTTTCTCATTAAAACTCTGTGTTGAAAAGGCTATACTTTTTTAGATCAGAAGTGGAAAAGATCTGCAGTTTATCTCTAAGCCACAAAATCCCCATTAAATAAATTAAATTATTTACTGTTGATATTTTTTTTCCTCTTTCTTAAACTGATTTTTTATCATCACAAAAAATACACTAAAAAAAAGAAGAAGAAAATGTCAGGCTTTTTTCAGATTCTCAGGAGGGGCATTGAAAGTTTAAGCACCCGACATTATTAATCCCTTGTGAAATTCAGATTGCAGGTGCATGCACTTCTTTCTAATGCATATGAAGCTCAATGTAAACATCCCAGTAATAAATAGAACAAGTACCACTGATTTTCATCTTTCCTATTCATCTTGCCAGGACTCACTGGCAACATTCTTGTACCTGTTTCAGACATTTTACTTCACAAATGTTTTAATGTCTCAGGGATGGCGATGCGAAGATCAACCAACCCACCCACCCACATGTAAGCACACAGGTATGCAGAAAGAAAAACTAATCTTTGTTTAAAAATTTGTAGGATCCTCACTGCTTTTTCCTTGTGTGCTCCCAAAACTTCAGGGCCAATCACAGGAGCCAAGCTACCTCCTGCTGTTTTTTACAGCTGAGGTTTCTCAGTCCTTTATAGGCACTGTTTGACCCCTTTCCAGCTGGCTCTGATAATCAAATACGAGCAGCCAAGTCCAGTTCTAGCTCCCTGCTCCCCTAACAACTGCTCTAGGGCTGAAAGGAGTAGACCACCCTGTTGAACCAGCAAAAATTTAATAGGAAATTCTGTTCACTTTATTATTTCTTACAAGACAAAAGGAAGAGAGAGAGAGCAGAGAGGCATCTTTTGTGGATGTGATTAGCTTTTACTCAATTGAAAGTAAGTCCAATTTGAAAATAAATTCTTCATCGTGAGTTTTTGCAGACATACAGCAATTTCCAGTAAAACAGATATTTCAGATACACTTCACTAGGTTAGTCTCATCTGTGGAATACTCCACATACAAAGTGGTAGTTTTGGTAGCTCTTTTATTAGTGGGCTTATACACCCCACTTGAAATAAATAAATTTGGATGAAACATCTCTTCGTTGAGCTTTTTTTTCACTCCATGATTATTATATTTTATATAAAATATATTGTTGAAAAGTCTGAGTGATATCTAAGAGAGAATTCCATGAGCTCACATTGTCTGAGCTACTGAGCTTGAGATGAGGCAGGAGCCCCTGGAAGCAAAATCTGTTTCATGAAAGCAAACGAGTGAGTCCATGCCTATGCCACAAGCTCAGAGAAGTTCTCTGGGTTGATGGAGGAAGCATGAGAAGGAAGACTGAGTTTGTAGCATGGATTTCTTAAAAAAAAAAGAGAGGAAATATGGAGAAAAAGGGAAAAGTAGTTTTCTCCCAGGTAACAAGAATCCCAGTGCTGACCGGAACAAGATCTTGATCTGACAGCTGTACTGGGCAAGAGGGAGATTTCAAACCATCTTACTTTAATTTCCTTCACCTATGATCTATGAGCTTTCTCCAAGCCTTTTTTTTTTCCTAAATCAAATGCAGTATTGAAGGTCTGGGTTTTTTTTCCTCACTCTAAGAAAAGCTTGGACAGGCTCATATCACAATTATGCCTGATTTAAGATTTAAGTGTCCCGTCCCAGCATCTCATCAAGGACAAAAAACTAAAGATGTGAGTGAATACATTTTCATAAAAATATTCCTCATTGACATAAACATCCATATTTGCATAAACAAGGAGCCCTGAGAGGTGATGTTTGGCTTTAAACCAATGCTAAAAGTGTTTGTCTCAAAGCCTTGAGATAGGCTGCAAGCAGATAGAAAGTTATGTAAAGCATGTTTTTGTCTTCTGCAGATAAAAACTTTATGCCAGATGTAATAATTAAACCATGAGTGATAGCATTTGAATGCAAATATTCTAATAATGGAGAAATGGCATGTTATTGTACATATCATTGTTACTCTACAAGTCACCTGCAAAGGTGTTTTTCCTAAAACCTGTCTTTTCAAAATTGGACTCACAGAAAGGCAAAGTCCCAGTGTATGTTTGGAGAAAGTTCATGGAATTCCTGCTAGTCAGGTTTTGTGGTCTCCAGCTGCCATAAACATTCTCAGAAGCTATATTATGCATACTGCTCCGTGTGTGCATAAAATTTGGGTAACCCACCAGCAGGGGAAGAGATGCAGAAACACTTCCTTATCTTAGAACTTATTGGTGAAAATGAACACAGGCATTTTCAGAACTGAGCTTATTAATGAAAGCTTTTCCTGGCTGGTACATATAAGGGCAAACACATTATTCCCAATGAAAAACAGCTTTGCAAAAGAGAAAGAGGAAACCTCATGGGTGGCCTTCTGAGAATATAAAAACCTGTTTTATGCTCTCGATGCATTATGAAAAAAAAAAAAGAAAAAGAAAGGAAAAAAAGAAAAAATTAAAAAAAAAGGAAAAAGACGGAAAAAAGAAGGAAAAAAGAAGGAAAAAAGATGGAAAAAAGACGGAAAAAAGACGGAAAAAAGACGGAAAAAAGACGGAAAAAAGACGGAAAAAAGACGGAAAAAAGACGGAAAAAAGACGGAAAAAAGACGGAAAAAAGACGGAAAAAAGAAGGAAAAAAGAGGGAAAGGAAAAGGGAAAGGAAAAGGGAAAGGAAAAGACTAATGGCTACCTTTGGGTCCCATGGCCATAGAAGGAAGATGCCATGTTGGAATCCATGAGGAGCTATATTCTTTCTTGAGCAATTAAGACTTTGTGGAATCTGACATTCTGTGTCTAACTCATATTTTTAAAATCTTTGCCTCTGCTACCTGCACTACTGTCTCTACTACTACATCTTTACTATGCAGGCATACACACATTTCTCCTCTTTATAAGATGTGATGATAATTAAATATTTTTGTATTTGGGAAGGAAATAGACTCATCAATAATACAATTATCAATTCTTGTCATTCTGGTATAAATTTCATGCCATTTCAATACAGAGACAAATAATAGAATTTGGACATAGAAGAAAAAGTAGAAACATCCAACAGCATGTTACAGATTTTAAAAGGATAGGGAGTAGTTTCTGAACTGTTGTCTTTGTTTAGGTATTTTAACATTTATTTTTTGGTGTTATATAAACAAATCATTTATTGTGATGAATATTCTCTTTTGATCTCTTTTGGTGTATGCCTTCCAAACAAAATTCTGGTAAGTGGAACAACTGCATTTCTTCCATATGCAAAATTGCTTAAGACATTTCTGATCTCTCTGTGTTAAATGTTGCAGGACGAATGAAAGAGATGCAGAAGCAGATACAATAGTAGAGTAACATAACCTAATGCTATAGGATGTTTGACTTAAAGCAGAGGCAGGGCCTGAATCCATCTCCCATGCCTCCTACTGTGTTTAAGTTTCCTCCAGGCCCATCTATACCCAGTATTGCATAAACATCATCACATAGCTTTGCCATGACTGTAGGATTGCTAATTGGCCACTCTGTTCTCACTAATGCAAGACCTTCCCTTTCTCTATTAAGTCATCTTTCCTGTCCACAGATGTCACAGGACATGCAATTTCCTTCTGAAAAGGCCATTAAACGTGACAAACACATGAGCATGCTTTGCTTCCTCCCTGAGGCAGGGATCCAGAAATTTTGCACGGGAGTCTCTTGCATCATTCTCCCTGCCAGCCAGTTTGTCAGGTCCAGCCAGCACCAGCAGCATGAATTGACTCGGTGAGCTGAAAGTTTTTCATTGCAACTGTAAACAAAGAGCAACACTGGGGGAAAGATTTTAGGCTCTTCACTGAATGGATTTGGTGATTTTAATTCAGCGGAATATTCTGCTGTCATGCCATGTTATTTCCTGCAATTAAGGGGTGGAAACTGGTCTACAGTAAAAGAAGTTTCAACCCACATTAATGACCTTGATCTAAAATTAAGTTAATGATAAGACTGCAGGCCATTGGAAAACATTAAATTGCTTATTAATTTACACTTGAATATAGTGGAAGTCTTGCCACTGGAGTCCATGTAAGTGTCCCAAGCCCTTCCAGCTTAAGCAATATTGTATTTATAATCAAATCCACTGGCCAAAAAACCTGAAAAGTTTTACTTCTTTAAATACAGTCTATATCTATAGAAAAAGAAAAGTAATATATCTATAGAAAAAGAAAAGTAATCTCCTTGTGATAGTTCAGCAGCTTACACTGGTTTAGTTAACTGGTCTTCATTAAATTCCAGTACTGATAATGTCCATGTTGTCTTTACTATGGCTGATACTTTGACTGGAAATTTTATCAAATAAACATGAAGCTGCAACTCTTTCTAGCCCTTTGAAATGTCCTATTCAAACTAAGGAGCACATAAAATACATAGTAATAATGAAAATATCTTGCCCTATTTCCATACACTAATCTTTTAAATAGAAATAGAGAGATTTAACTTCCTTAAGTTTAAATAGTTTAATTCAGAATTATAATTATGTTTTTTAGGACAAAGATTTTTCCTTCTTTTGTAATAAAACAGGTTGAATCATTTCTCTGCTCACAAACCACTCTGAGCTTCTATACAGAAGAGACTGGTAAGGATTTCTATAATGGCTGCTAAGAAACTACATCTCGTAGATGGCTAATAATTCTTAGCTTAGTGAAAAAGAAAATATGGAAAAAAATATATATGCTTCATTGTAGAGTAGAATATCCTCTTACAGGGAGGATATTTATTTTTTATAAAAAGGAACAGTTTATTCTCTGGTTGTGTTCTGCCATAAATCATACAGACAGATGTGTGCCTTAGCCACACATCAAGGTTGATTACCATTTCTTTAAGTTTATATAGCACAGGCTAAGGATTACTCTTTTTTATTGTAACTTTTTTCATTTTTAGTAGAGAAAATGCAATATTGCATGCATTTTTCTTATTTACAGCACATCTGTACAATAAAACCGATATTTACATCATGCAATTTTCTGCTCTTATGAAGAAAAATCTAATCATAGCTGGATCTGCTTGTTCTCTTTCTAAGAACATATTTTGGGGGAAGTCCTCATATGGGCTAAGATAATGATAAAAATTTTTCATTGCATATTCTGCTATCCACATGTCTACATTTTATATTTTCAAAATTATTTGATCAAAAAAATCTTAGAATATAAGTATAGATGAAAGTATCTGGATAGACACCAATTTAATAATTAAGCCCTGTTGAATTCCTGCAGTCTTGAGGACTATTAAATGTCAGGATGTGTACAATGTTTTTAATTTCATTGCACTAGGCCAGCTTGAACTATTCTTTCTCAGTATAGTTCCTTACCAGAGAAAATTCTGTGAGTAGAGAATACACATCAGGGATAGTGGTCTGACCTCAGCTATTATAGGCAGTCATGGCATGAAGTTACTCAATATTTCTATTAGATAGAGTTCAGATTTGACTTTAGTCATGGGTATAAAGCAAATTTTGAGTGTGTTTTGGAATTCAAGCTCCCTTTGTTATTTGCCAGTTCCAATGAACTTGAAGAAAAAAGGTTGTTATGCTGCACAAAGGCACAAAGCACATGGCTGAGACAATAGAAATCTAAGATTTGTCTGAGGAACTCATAGTGAAATGGTCACTGTTTGAAACTTATAAAATTAAGTTTAGTTCCTTAAAAATTAAAAGCAAAGTGAACATCTAATTCATCCTTGAAATAGCCTTCTAACTTAGCATATTCTGTTACTTCTGGAGGAATAACAATCCAAGAATATTCAAAAAGTTAATAAAATGTGATACAAAGTATTTTTGTCCTGTCATAATACAATTCACAGCGTAGAAAATACTGGTTATTGGCATATTTAAGAAAAAATAACACTAATGTCTTAGTAGCATTTATCTCTGAAATTTATTGGTGTTTCACACTTTTATTTTCTCCTCCCAGTCAGAAGAGAAATGGGAAAGCTATTTCAACAGTTTGTGTTTCTTTTCATAGTAAATATTAAAAAAATGCAAGCAAAAAAACTTGCAAAAAAAGAAGGGTTTTTTTAATTATCCTTTGCTCCCCTCCCCCCTCAGCTAGTGGTACATTTTTCCATATAGCTCTGATGTTTATGTTCATTCTGACTCACATTGGAAGGAAAGGAGGTGCTAATATCCATGATCAAATCAGTTCATAAATTTACTTCACTGCCTTGTCACACCATCAACACTTGTTTTTCCACTGAATTTGTTTCTCATTATTTCCTCTCCTCCACCTCGCCCATGAGTAGTTTTACACCAACTGAACAACTTTTGCAAAAACATCTCCATGCAAAAAAAGCATTTTAAAAGTAAGGTGGCTTACCTTGTGACAATTTTCCTTCAAAATGGATGAGTTTTGTGCTTTTTTTGAGCAAGAAACTCTCCTCTGAGCTCTTCTGTTTCTCTGCCTGTCCTACACTGTGGCTTTAACCTCTGCCATCATTATAATTTCCCTAACCAAGGACTATGATGTCACAACATTTTCATGTTATGATGGACCTCTCTGGGTTCTGGATATAATTACTACTTCTCTGGGCGTAGCTATGCAGTTGTCAAAGAAAAAGAGATAATACAAAAATAAGGAAGCAAACTACACTGCCTGGTTCTTGGCCTATTTTTTCCTTATGTTGATGTTGTTTGAATACCAAAGTCTCTGGTACCTTAACCACTAACACATGGATGCGTTTTGCTATCTGAAGGAATCAGAAAGTAAACAGGTGATTGAGTTATTTCACTTATCCCTGCTGAAACCTCTTATTGGTTGAAACACAGGAAGAACCAGTATATCTACTGCATCTCATTCTACTGCCTAATCACCTTCTTTCTCTGTTCAGCAGAAATTGAATATTAAAATTAACTACAGAGTAGGTCTAACTGATGGTGCAGAGTAGATAATGTCTATTTTCCTGACCTGCTTTCTTGCCTGGATAAATGACTTTTGGGTCTACAAGGTCTCTGAAAGTGGTCTGGCAATAGGAGCTCTGTGCAAAGCAATATTTTATTGCAAGCTTTGCCATTGGAAGGAAGCTAGGAAATCTCTGCTGCTTCAGATTTTTAAAGATATATTTCAAAAGCTAATTTCATCTCAGTTGGGGGTGAGGTCTCCCAAAAGGAGAATCTTAAAGAAATCAGCTTTTCAGTCTGCTAAGGAAAATATCAGAGCCAAGTGATCAAGGCTGAAGTCAAAGCTCTGCTCAGGTCAGGAGAGTTTAACCAAGAGTAACACTTCCTCACTGAATGCCACAGGCATTTATTTTCCCTGCTGGAGTTCTCCACATCTTCCCCAAAAGCAATGGACGAGATGACACTTGGTTCAAGCAGCAGTGCAAAGTGCCATGCTAACAGTGCTTGATCCTTACTGACATGCCCTGGCAATGAACACATCCCTGAGGGCAGCCCTGGTTGAGATAACCTCATGCTCTGTCCTTCCCTCTCTGCCCATGCTGAGAGCAGCACAGCCAAACACAGACTAATCTCTCTCTCCACTCCACCAAGGAAAAACATTGTGCTCCTTACCCTGCAATAGACAGAGTCCAGCCTTGGCAGTCCCCTGTGGGTTGGGTCTGAGTGTAGTCAGAGAGTGGACGTGCCCTGTGTGGCACAGAGAAATGATGAATTCCTCACCAGCAACCTGGAAATGAAGGTCAGGCATTCGGTGTTCCCTGAGCCCCATGAAATGGCCTCAGCTTACTTGAGTCATGGGGTGTCAGGATGAGAACACCAAACCCTACAGTAAATGGTCGAGTTCAGAGCCTTAACACCAGCTCTGTGGGTGCCCAGATACCTTTATAACGACCCTGGGCTATCTTAATGCAGCCAGCTGCCATACAGGGAGCTTGGTTTTGCCTGGAAAAATTGTATTTGAAATACGATGCAAGAAGCAAGCTTCACTACCAAACCTCTGCCTGTTGCATGAGTAGTGGTTTTATTGCTATAGCACACAAGTCAGTAGGAATTTCTTGGTCTGTCAGCTTGTAATAAAACTTAGGGAATCTAAATCTTTACTGGCCTATTTGAATGTCATGCACCATGCTTTGTTTTTGTTGGGTGTTTTCAGATTGGTGACTTAAAATACAGAGGGTGGGTGTGGTTAAATACTCAGCTCCCACTCAGTCATTGCTAAAATGTATGTTCATGCTCAATTTCTCCAAAGGCCCTCTGGATTTGTGTCACTGCAGAAGTGCTCTGCCAGCTCTGCAAGCTGAGAACAGGCATCCTGCTCTCAGTTGCACATCCCCTGAGATTCATAGTACTGCCTTGGTGGAAGGAACTCACTCTCTGCCTAACTTCCTTCACAAGTGATTATGGAACTTTGCTTCAAGCTTTTGATGCCTTGGACTATCTGTCATACCAAAACAAATCCTTCCCCAGACTCCATCCTACCCATCCTAAGCAAGAACGTTGCTGGACACATCGCACCACATAAAATAATTTACTTTCTTTGTAAAAATTCTTGCAATAAAAAAAATGAACATCAGATGTCAATTTTTTGCTAAAGTGCTGACACTGCATAACAAGAATGCTTCAATTCTCAGCCCAGAGCAGTCTTTCCTACTTTTCATGCCACAGACCCACAGAAACCACAATTCAACCCCATATTATGAATATTTGACTTAAATAGATGTCCATATCTTCTAATGAAATTTCTGTAACCAATGAGCAGATGTAGACACTCTCAATCTCATCTCAATAGATGTAGTCTATCTCAATCCCCTTCTGGAGAAAACTTATTACTAGCAAAATTCTCCTT
Source organism: Ammospiza nelsoni (assembly GCF_027579445.1). NCBI lineage: Eukaryota > Metazoa > Chordata > Aves > Passeriformes > Passerellidae > Ammospiza > Ammospiza nelsoni. The sequence continues at coordinate 9,125,490 of NC_080637.1, read as the reverse complement.
CAGTTGCTCCTTTTCTGACTTCACTCTCTTCAAAAAAGGCCTGTAGGGAGGGGATGATTTAATATCTGGCTTCTCTAACTTGCTTTTCCCCATATTCCTTTTCATCTTGACATTATTTCTGGTGGGAATTCAATTAAGTAATAATCATAGAGTCATAGAACCATTTTGGTTGGAAAAAGACCTTTCAGATCATTGAGGGCCGCCATAAACCTGACACTGCCAAGCACATAATGAAACCATATCCCTAAGCACTCCATAGGATCATGGAATCATGGAATGGCTTGGGTTGGAAGAAACCTTAAAGATCACGTAGTTTCCACCCCCCTGCCATGGGTAGACACACCTTTCTCTAGACCAGGTTTCTCAAAGCACCATCCCACCTTATCTTGAACACTTGAAGGGATGGGGCACCCACAGCTTTTCTGGGCAATTGTTTTTTAAATGCCCCTGGTGAGGGTGACTCTGCCACTTCCATGGGCAGCATGTTCCAATGCTTGTCAATGCTTCTCATAAGTTTTTTTCTAATACTTAATTTAGGCTTCCCCTGGAGTAACTTGAGACAATTTTCTCTCTTTCTGTGTTGTTATCTGGGAGAAGAGACCGACCCCCTACCTGGCTGCACCCTCCTTGGGGTAGCTGTAAATATCAATAAGGTCCCTCCTGAGCCTCCTTTTCTGCAGGCCAAACACTCCCAGCTCCCTCAGCTGCTCCTCATCAGGCTTGCACTCCAGACCTCTGTTCCCCACCTCTGTTGCCCTTCTCTGGGCTCCATCCAGCACCTCAATGCATTTTTTGTGATGAGGGGCCCAAAACTGAGCAAAGTTTTTGAGGTGAGGCCTCACCAGTGCTGAGTACAGGAAACATTCACTGCCTTGTTCCTGCTGGCTATTGCTGACCCAGGCCAGGATGTCTCTGACCTTCTTGGCCACCTGGGCACATCTGGCTCATGTTCAGCCACTGCTGATCAGTGCCCCCATGTCCTTTTCTGCTGAAAAGCTCTCCAGCCACTCTTATCCCAGGCCATGGTGCTGCCAGGGGTTGTTGTGACCCAAGAGCAGGACCAGCCTCTTGGTCTTGTTGAACCTCACACAAGTGGCTTCAGCCCATTGTTCCAGCCTGTCCAGATCCCACCTCAGAGCCTTCTGACCCTGCAACAAATCAGCACTTCCCCAAATGGTGCAACATCCTTTCTGCACATTCATGACTTTAACCTGCACGGTGTAGTTTGTAATGGGAAAAGAAAGCATTGAACCTCTGATTTTGTCTGCAGTTTTCCCCTGTCTTTTTCATAACTGTATTTCCCACCTGTGTTTGTTCACTGCATAAAAACTAACAGGAGTAAATGTCATGCAAATTTTGACAATTTCAATGCTCTATGATACAATACACAAGACAAACCTATTGAACTGAATCACTTCTAAGGTATGCAAGAGGAAATCTACCATGCACTTGTCCATTTAGGCATGAGACAAATTGAAATCGGTATCAAATGAGGTATGAGAGAAAAACCAACATCAGCTGGCAAGTTCAATGTGTGTTAAGTGGAGTAAGGTGAGAACTTAAGAGACCTTAGATGCTGTGGTTGATTCCTTTCTCCATTAAGTGTCACTCAAGGACTCACTGATCTTCAGAAAATATAATAACTTTTTAAAGGTCAAGTTGTTGAAATTATCCCTGGCCAGACCATGTAACATTTGTGTCTTTATTTTTTTATCAATACAGTTCCATTTGATCTATTTTCATTTTATGATATTAATCTATGGACTCACAAATAAAATATCTGGTTCTTACTTACAGGTGTCACCCTGCCTATTTAATGGATTTTGATGAAGCGTGTTATTTTTCCATTTTTATAAACATGTTTTCTTCATCTTCAAAAATATCCAGGCCAATATTTGGGGTTTTCTGCAATGTGTATTCTGATAAAATTTGAGGACAAAACCAGTGCAGAAAAACAGTATGTTTCTTTCCTATGTGTAATATAAATGTGAGAAATTAGTTTCTTACTTTGTGCTGATGTACATACCGATTAAATAGTTTATCTCTTTATATTTATCTCAATATAAAGAGATAAATTATTTAATCAGTATCACAGATAAAACAAAACATAGCAATTAATATACAGAGTTCTTTTTAATAGATTTTATTTGCTGTTTGTTGGTTGCTTTATTGTGAAAGTAACTAATTTTACAACCAAAAATTATTTTTAAAAATTGCTGTCCTGTGTATCTTTTCCAAAGTTGCAAATTGTAACTGCTGGTCATGGTGCTAATCAGTATTTCTTTGTTTCCTTGGACTCCCACTTTTGTGTGTTAATCCTTCAATAAAGATTGCAGAATTTTTGAAAAGAAATCATCATTTTTCTCTAAATTCATTCAGTGTCTCTCATGTGATCCTAAATACAGTATAATCTTCAGTTCTTTTAAAAAGTCGTCTGTCCCAGTATAGAAACAAAAATCTCTATACATTCCCTGTTTCAGTGTTGATTTTATGAAAACTCATATAATTACATTATTATACTGTAAAAATTGTGCTGTAAACATAATGAAATAGCTATAAGTATGGATAGTTGTCTATGTAGGGGATATTTTTAATCTCAGAAAGAATACAAAGATCAGTGTAAAACTTGTTTTGCAAGGGAAAGTGTGCTACTAATGCCATGAGGGACATCCATGGGATTGGAGGAGGACAGGATGTGCAAAGTGTATAAACACAGACGTTTTACACTGAAAAATATTTCTGTGCTGGTAAGCTCCAGTTTAGCCTAGGGTTTCAGTAGGATCTGATGAGTCACACTGAGCTGCTTTGTAAGACTTGCAACTGCTGCTGCAAACCACCAGCTGGCTTTTTGTCCCGGAGAAGCTGCACCATTACTGCCACGATATACCATGTGATTTTCATATTCCTGAGGCCGTTCCTTGAAAAATTAAAGATATTTTTAATGCATGGCTCATCGGATTTAAAGTGTTTTCTTTTTAATATGCTAAGTTTCTCCAGGAATTAGTTACTACCTTTTATTGTAGCAGTAAATTATATTATAAATGAGGGGTTTACTGTCTTTTTACTGACAGTGTCTGAGAATAAGCAAGGTTAAAGAACAATGCTAAAAATATCATCACATGGCATATGAGATATGGTAATAAATAATCACAGGACAAGTTTTGTAGAACTAATTAGAATTAATTACTTTTCTTGACTTTAGATATTCCCTCTGTAAAATGAGGATAAAAATATTATTTTTTCTGATGAAAAAGGAAAGTAAGCTCTGCTGTAGGAAATTTAGGCATCATCCTCCTCCTCTGTAGTGGAAAAAAAATTCTTTTTACATGTTAAAGTATTCTCCCTATATATTAGTCCCTGCTTCAGCATTTAATAAAACAGCGCTTGGACTCCAGACAAAAATGTGGTGTTTGTAGCACACAATAACGTCTGGTTTTGTGCAGAAAAACAACAAAAAAAAGATCATTACTCTACTCATGAGTAACCAAAAATTTAGATAGATTATGTTTGTCATTCATCCACAGAAAAACTTGGAGGAAAGGATTAGGCTTATTTCTAGAAACAAATGTATGTTTTACTATTCAAAGATTTCAAAACTCTTTCACCATACCTAGAAAATATGTACTGCATTATGTTTTATAAGTGAATTTTGTTCTGAGCAAGTTTTTTCTGATTTTTATAAAACTTTGCTGTAGTGGCTTGAACTTGAAATTTTAATAATTTTATAAATTTGCTGCCTTCTGCCTTCTGAATGATTTCTCCATCCCAGTGGTACTAAGCTAAGTGTTTTAAAGAGTTTCTTGAACTCAAATATAAAATGTAAATGAGACCCTTAACTAAATCACAGATGCAAATAACATCCAGATGGATAAGTACATGTATTTCATAAACAGTCCCTATCTTTGTAATGCATTAAATTAAAATCCTGGATCCAGCATTCTGTAAGTGGAAGTTTCAATCTCCTGAAATCCTTATTTGGATCTGATCTGCATGGCTGATGTCCATCTCTAATCAGAAATCTCTTTGCCCAGAGGAAAATGATTCCCCCTGCAGTCACAAATGGTTGCACGTGTTTCCATGGGTGCCTGTGAAGCCAAAAGTTTGCTAAGGCCATAGAAGCATCCTTGTCAGTGGGAAAAATACACAGATCTCATACTGAAATTGTTTACTGAATAAAATATTTTAAGGCCTGGCATGTCTGGACTGCATATGGAATGAGCATCTGTATGTTTATATGCACATACTTATGTTTGTATATGGTCTCCAGTTCTAATATATATTAAAAAAAAGATAATAACTGAAAGTTATATATTTGACATCATCAACAGTGAGGATAAATGACCACTCCAGACTAAAATTTCAATTGCTGTCAACATTGTAAGAAAGACATTTTGCACAAATAAACCTTAATTTTATGTATGTATGTACATGCATATATGTTATAGAAATAGATTCCATAGAAATATATTAAAATATTTGTAGAACTGTATAATTTGATGGGACAGAAATTTCTTATTTAAATGTACTGTTATAGTACCAAAGTCAGTAGCGAAAAGAGTCAGCAGTGTTAGAGCCAAAGGGGGAGACCCAGACTCAAAAACAATGGGAGGTGTTTTTGTGGAGATAAGTGGAGACAAACTTGTCCTTATAGCAGCAGAGAGCAAAGCAAGGGGCAAACAACAGGAATTACAGCTTGGGAGGCTCAGCTCAAACTTTTAGAGGAAAAAAAAATGTTATCCAGGAGATTAGTGTTGGCAATAATCCCATTTTGAGCAGGAAGCTGGACTAGATCAGCATTTCTGTGGTTCCATGATATTTATTGAAAAATGTCTGCCAGGTATCCCACCTTGAGACAAGCAGCACACTGATACAATAACTCATGTGGTTTAAAAAGGCTTGGCTATGGATATTAATTAGTAGAACAAGAGGCAACTGTTCTTTTCCAGGTCAGTAACTTATGCCCATTTCTGAAAATATTAATGGGATTTCTCCAATAAAATTTAAGAGAATTGACCAATAGTAATTTACACTACAAGACTTTCCCAGGGGAATCTCTAAAATTTACTTTCTCTTTGATGAGTATTGTAATGCTAAGAAGAGTAGGACAGCTGTTAGGAATTATTTTCTGTATCAGCACCTTGGATTCCATTGTCTGGTTAGTTTTCCTATTGCTCAGTTTCTTTGATCAGAAAAGATTTTCTATCCTAAATGTGGCAGAAATGTACCTGCATGTAATAGCAATCTAACCCAGAGGGTTATCATTAAAATATCATTACAAATAAAAATAAATAGAATTTATTTTAGTATTCAAGTACAATGTCAGAAATTGTTTTAATTTTTTGTTCACTGTGTTCTGTACCAAAACAAATTATGAAATATGTTCTTGATTACAAATTTTAATTTATTAATTTGAAAGCACTTGCAAACATTCCTTATGGTCCATTCATTGTCTTATGCAATTCCCTGCACTGTTGCATCCCTTATTTCAAAGGGGAGAATGACCTTGTACTTGTGAGATGTAGGCTCAGACACTTTGAGACACGCCCAGAAGTTTCCTCTTTTACCTGGCTTCTGCCAGAAGATTTCTAAATGTAAATGTAGGTGCTTTAAAGCATGTCCCGATTGCTTCATGATGAATAACCACAGATTACCTCAGTTCTGCTTGCTTAGGTACTAATTATAGATGTCTAGCTGAAATACACCCAACATTCTGGGTTAGCAGGGGAGGAGCTTGGCTACCATTCTGACAGGTGCTGGAATAAGACTTGAAGATGGACAAACAGGAGTAATTTAGGGAATTAATCGCTGAAAAGATTGACTGTAGCTATTATTTGCTGTGGTTTTCCACCTGTAAAATAGAGAAAATAGTATTTCTTAGGAAAGAACTCTTTGAAGTATTATGAAGACGTGCTGGTTTTGCAGACCACTGTGATTTTCTTTTCTGGAAGGTGTTCTATATGGTGAGAAGAAGTCATTACTTTTTTGTCTGGTATGGAAGGCAGATAATGGAAGGCATAGTTAATCATGAATCCCATACTTTCATCTTTCAACCCAAATTCTGCAAAAATATTTTTTACTTGCCTTCAACTTAACAAGCAAATTTACTGATTTCTAAATGAATTGTGTGAGCCTGTGCCTAAATCCAGCATCCAGTACCTAACTGAAAAGCTGGTTCACAGGACCCTAATAGATCTATCTGCTTCTTTCCTAGTCACTCTGCATGAGTATTCTCAAAAAGTCAGTGCACATTTTTAGAATGTCACTGCACTTTTACACATCAATGAACCTCGCAGGTTTGTGCTTCTGCCATACTGATCCTGAGGAAAGCCTGAACTTGGTTTTGTGATATATTGGTTTTGTGATGATGACAAGTTACAAGTCTATTTTAATTTACTTCACTGTTTGGTAAATTTTAACACCTTATGCTCAAAGCCTAGTGAAAACAAAGCAAAGAAAAAGTATTATTTCTAGTTAACAAAAGTGAAAAATTATTAAACTTCCAACTACCAGTTTCCCAAGTTTATCAAGAAATATCTCTTCATATGAAGAAAAATTCAAATGTGTCTTCCTTACATTTCTTTTATGAAAACTGCAAAGAACCTCCACCCAAACAAAAATAATAAAAAAAATCTACTGTTGTCTCCTTATTTCTTAGTACTGCTTTATTGGTAACTTACATTGTAGAAGCACTTATACGCTCAAGAACTAGCACTTGATATTTTTTACTCCCAGCTCTACTTTGGGAAGCAATTGGCTGTTTCCCACTTGAACCTGCTAGAGAATTACTTGAAAGGATGTTTAGGAATAAGCATTTCAGTAACTGAAGAGAAAATTAACCATATACAGTGTGATATTTTATTTCACTTGATTTTAAAGAGGAAAGGGGGACTACACAATAATTTGGTGCTCTTGCCAGAAAGAAAATGGTAAAATAAACTGTAGAATATATATTGAAATATCCTTCTTGCTTCATATAAATAGAAACATAAAAGGAAACTAAATGTCTCCATCGCTTCCCTAATTTCTGAAATTCAGATACCTTTAATGTGTTACTAAAGGAGCAGCCTGTGCTGAGAGCCAATCATTTCTCGGGCTGGAGCTGCTGTGCTGAGCACCAGGCAGCACCATGTTTCTCTGAAACTGCCTTATGGCCCCAGCCCATGAAGAAATTCCTAAGAAACCCTTGATCAGATAGGAAGAATGTTTTCAAGCAATAATCATGCAAAGGTTTCCCAGATGGATGATTTTGTGCCATGAATAGAACACTGTGGGGCATTGTTTTTTACAAATAGCTTTTATCCTTTCTCTTTCTTTTCACACAGTTGTCTTTTATTTCCTCTCAATGTTGGTGGTAGGAGTTTCTGTAGGCCTCACAGGGAACGACCAGCCAAGTCAGAACTTCATAAAACTCTGTGTACAGGCTTAAGCCTGCCTGCATACCCTGCTAAGCTGAGCTCAGGGCAGCTGTGTTACCTACAGCCAAGCGCTTTTTCACCAGTAATTCAAATTAGAACATAATCTGATGTGGGCTATACCAACAGAGCAATGCATCATCCTCTTTGAGCTACCTCAGGAGCCGGGAAGAATACAGGTGATGCTCATAAAGTTCTTTTCTCAGCTGATATAACCAATTTCTCACCTGCCTACCAGTTAGCCTAGCCAGAAAGCAATGTTGAAGGGCCTCTTCCACTCTCTGCATCCTAACTTCTTTGAATATCATGAAAGAGCACAGAACGCTTATGTGTGTCCACCATCTAAGCTCCTGGATGCAGTCAGATCTTCCTTGAAGCCAGTAAAATTTTAGGAATAATTATCAATAAAGAATTTAACTAAGAAGGAAGAGAAGGGAACATTACACTCTTGTTTGGTCTCTTCCCTTTTTCTTCCCCCATAAATAACTCTGGAGTGAAAACAGTGATAAGAGAATCAGACTTGTGTTTCCTGCATGATTTCCAGCAGCAATACAAACTGGAAGCCACCCATCTATCTGATGCACAAAGACCACTAGCCATGTACTCAATAACAAATTTCCAGGTTTTGCTGCCTTTTTGGATTATTTCAATGGTGCAGCTCAAGGCAGCTGCAATCAGTGCCTAAGGAATTACAGCTGCTCATCACGGATGTGTCAAGAAGGAGAGGATTTGGAGCTTGTTTCTAGGATTTGGAGCTAGCTCCTACTGTGTGGAAGGCTGGCAAGGGCTGTGGAAAAGGGAAGGTACTTAAAAGAATTTCTACAAAGATTTTTTCCATAGCTGTGGCTTTGGTCACATGTGGTGAATAGTTGAGGTGCCTTTTGGTTGGGCAGCCTGGGCATTTTCATGGCAACTATCAAGCAGTCAGCGTTTCAGAGCTGGTGACTAAACTAGTGAGGGATATGTTTTTCAGCCATTTTCCTTGATATGTCATATAAGGTCAGGCATGGAAGAATGTTTGTAATCAAATAATTCATTCTTTACATTTGCTGTTTCAGGTTCCCAGCACCTGAGGCTGAGTCAGACTTTCAGTCAAACTCATAATTTTGGGGAAAGCACTTTTCCTGTGAGCAATTACGATGAGCTGCTGAAAGGAGACTTCCCAATTTATTAAGAGTGAGAGAGAAGGTTCTTTTCTTATCCCAAATAAGCCAATGACTTTGTTTTAATTATATCATGGTGAAGAAGGCCCAGTGTTTTTTGCTGCTGACCTTTCAAGATCTCAAAAGCAACATTATTTGCAACTCTAAGCAGTTACCATGGTGCAGTGGACTTATTTTTAGCCAATAGCTGGATGATTAGGCTTGGCAGAGAATGATGTAGATATATGGTGGCAGAAAACTTCTCACATGGGATTTGTCCAGAAATCTACAGGGCATCTTTTTTTGTGCAAATGTAAATTGCCTTTATGTGATTCAAGTTTCACTCTGGTCTTCTGTGGTTGCCTGAAACATGAGTGACCAGCTTGAAAGCAAATTTAAAAAAAATATTGCTACATTGTAAGGAATTTTCATTTCTACAGATAAGTGTAGAAGATATATATTGACAATTTTAATACAAATCGAATGATTCACAGATTATGGAATCTTTTTCCATATGGCACTCACACAGTGCAGTTTTATGGGTCTGGCTCTCCAGCTGCATCAGTTTATGGGAGGTGTAGATGCCTACGACTGTCTCTTGGTGCTGAGCATATTTCATGTCTTACCTCCCACCACTGTGGCAAAGGTAAACAAAACAGGATTTAAAAGATAGAAGAGGATGAATGAATCCAGCAGTCTTTGTGTCAACCAAAGCCAGAAGATGGAGAGGAAGTGATATGTAGCAACAGGAACCTCATGGAAATTCCTGACAGTTATGCCATTCTCCCACAGATTTTACAAATGTTTTGGATAATCCTTAGTGCCATTATGACAGGGACTGCACACAGGAATGCAGATGATGTCTAACAAATGTCGTTCCTCTCTCCTCCTTGGTGTGTGTATATATGCACATTCATACATATAAAATTACAATCATCTCTTAAACAGAACTTTTATTGCAAGACATATCCTAAGGAGCTTCATGAACCATAAAGTGTGACAACAATGCAAATAGGTACCATGTGCTCTACACAGTCATGGGAGAGACATTTACAGGCACTCAGGGATCACAGTGATATACCTGCATGGATTCAGATTATACCAAGCATGAAGAAACTCTAGAATTGTTAGAATAGTTATGTGCATTTTCAATGCCTATTTCGTATATAAATTCCACATATGCCAAGACCTTAATGTGATTTAGGAACAGTTTTTTTCTAATGTTTACGTGACTGAAAGGTGGAAACCTAGCAGTTTCCAGGCTTTTGGAAGTGGACTGGGGAAAATGTTAATGAAGAAGATTCATGGACACTGATGTTAGAGAGAAAGGCAATTAAGGCTGGCCTCAAGCTATGTTCAGCATCAGGAGACAGGCAATGTAGGCATATAAACCTCCTATAAACTGATGCAGCTGGAGAAGTAGACCCATAAATCTGAAATCTGGCTGGCACTGTGTTGGTTTCCCATAAAATGCTGCTACCTGTTCAGGTATGGGTATAACATCCTCATTGAATCCCCTACATGTGTCCTCTAAAGCTCTTACCATGAGAAACAGTGTCTACCAAACATTCATATAAGCATGCTAAAGTAGGATTAATAAAATAAATAGAGGAGAAAATGGAACAGAAAATATCTCTCCTTCCGTAAAGTAAAAATTTACTACATAAGGGAAGGGAAAGCACAGGGAAATTTTTGGTTACCTTTAAAAATGTCCTCTCTTAATTGTTCCCTTTCACAATCAGTTTATGTTCAGTTCCATGTAACTAGATTATTTTGTGGAATATTATAGGAGATGTAACATCTGAATGTGCTTTAATAACATACAGTAAATGCTCTCCTTAGTAAAACTTAGTAAACTTATGAATGAAAGCAAACAAGAGATTCAGAATCAACATCTAACTTCTCTGCAACTGAAAGAACAAAAATTCAAGAGGTCCTTTCTTTTTCCCTTATCAGTAAAACTGTTTTTCATCAATATTCTTATTCTGGAAAGAAAAAAAGGATATTCTACTTTTGAAAAAAATATTTACTTTTTTTTACAAAACTCATTAGAAACTTAAATTTTCAGTGTATTTTTTCAGTAAAAGCAGAGATGTTTGCAAAATCAGATTAATTTTTTTATTTGTTCTTTGTTTGAACAAGGGGAGTTTATTTCTTATATCTGCTTCGATATCTCAATTTGTTGGTTTTTTTTTTCAAAAAGTCTTTGCAATTTATAACTAATGTTGAAATGGAAATATGATTTTCTTGGACATAGTTTGGCCAAAACTGATGAAAGAATTCTTGGATAGTGTGAGGAAGATTTAGAGGAGAAAGAAGAGAAGATCAGGAAAATCAATGAATGTTAAAAGAAGTTACAAAATGAGAAAATGAAAATGTTAACCTCCTGCAGGAACAAAATCAAATATGGTAGTGCATTGTTCATTTGGGTTACAATTTCCTTATGCATTTGGAAATGCAAAATGGAAATAGGTGAGGTACAAAATGTGCACCCAATTTCTGGAAGAAATTTGCAAAATCATTGACTGCGCACTTAGCATGCTGCCAATAACAAATGAGCCCAAGACCATAAATACAATTTTTGTGTTGAATTATTTGACTAGTTAGATTCAATAAATCTTTAAATCATACCTTCCTTCTGAGGTATCTTTTATTGTGTGCTTTCACATTCATGTAGCTTTATTGATTGTATCTTCTTCACTGCCATATGTTAAATTGCAAGCAGTAAAATTGAAACATTAAATCACATTCCTTTCCTTTCATGTGTCACTTACCTATTGGGAACATATGTTACACTGGCACAATAAAACTTGCCCTGAAGGCGCAGTCTGTGTACACCAGGCTGTGAAAATGGAGGCGTATAAAAATGTCCCAGTGTCCTACCTGAAGATTAAGCTTCAATAAAATAAAATTATAAATATTTCGGACATAAAATATGACTTGTAATGGTGTAGTAACAAATTCTCTAGAGTCCCTGGCTGTAAAAGGAATGCAGAGGATATCTGCAGCATGTGTCTTCCAGCAGATTTTACCACCCCACCTATGCTGCAGGTCACAATATTTCCTTGAAAGGGCTTAACTCAGACACTCTTCCCATGGAGTCGAATTTTTTGATTTTTTGCCAGATTAACCTAGCTAATATTTCTTCTTTATATAATGCTTTTTTTTTTTGCTATTCATCTGAGACAACTGAAACCTACACAAAGAAAATTAATAATAATATCAATATGTTTTAAAATAATATCTGATACCCATTTAATTGACATTAATGTATAAAATATTTACTTATGTCTCCCTTACAACTAGACTGATTGGTTCTTTCATAGACACAGGCTGTTGAACTACATAACACTTCTGATAAAATAATTCCTTAAGGCTTCTACCTTTATAAAGAGCTAGAGTAGATTAAAATCTAGTTTTTAGTCAGCTTTGTTCCTTACTCATAAGCTCCGGATGATCCTCATACTAATGTCCCAATACTTTGATTTTAAACTTACATTATACAAACAATGTACAAACTTACTAAAAGGAAGTGAAAATTACAGGATTAGGGGATTTAGCAGCATACATATTTCAGAAAGTTTTGTGTATCTTATTTCTTCCCTCTTGTCTGGCCTTGGCAGAGATTGTTCTGTAGCAAGCAGAAGCATGGCAGTTTGAAGAAAGTGAAGAAAATATTTTTTATAGCTGAATGTTAAGTTAGCTGAAACCAGAGAGCATATAATTGTCAAAACCACACTGGAACTAACTCACCTATTCTTCCTAAAAGTGCCATGGGGTTTTCATTTCACAACTGGGCCATGGGACATTACAGTTTATTGTTTGTTTCATTTCAAAAGGCTGTGAAATACTGAGATTGAAAGTAACTTCAATTTCATTTCCAAAAGAAAGAACAAAGTTTAACTGATATTTTCTAGAGCATGAATCCAATAAAACAGCTGGAGTTTCAATGAAAAGGACTTCTATCTCCAGTATTAAAATGAGTTTTCTGTGTTGCTTAGGAAAGATGCTTGGTTCCTTCATCTGATCATAATGCAACAGTTTGACTATACTTATCTATCTCATCCAATTCTTTTTCTTCTGACTACAGTCCTTGCAAATGAGTTTTTCAATAAAAAAATCAAAACAATGTCTGACTTAATGAGCATTATGAAGAAAAGCTGTCAGTTTATCCAATCCTTATTATTTCATCATGAAAAGTCTGATTTTGAGGCATTATCCATTGCTTTTTATTCTCAAGCCCAGGAGGGAGCAAATCAATGGCAAATGCAAAATTTGTCAAAGGCCTTGGTCCCAACCCTTGCAGAAGAAGCACAGCCCTTGCTAAATGGCTGTGCTCCACAAAAATTACAATGGGGTACTGGGAAGGAGTCTTCAATCCTGGCCAGAAAAACTGCTTATGCAGCTGGGCCACAGATGCTAATTTAGAGGAAGGGGTACAGAAGTGACTGCAGGCATCTTCTTTCAAAAGATTTGATCTGCTATATCTGTACAGCATTTCAATGTTATATATGTTCATGAACTAAAAATACCAATACAAAGCAGGGAGGATGTAACAATTTTTTATATAAGTCCTCTTGTAGCTGTTGCTGCCCTCTCTGTCAAACAACTTTCAAATCCCCAGTGAATGCATCAGTCCCATGGATGTGTGTCTTAGGGTAGGATACACTTCAAATTTTAGCCATCTGAGGTTTGATACTTAAGTATGAGATGGTTACCCTTCCTTTGCCACAAAGCAAGATTTTTCAGAGACACAGATTTCTATTGTAGATAAAGGTAAACCAGTGTTTGGATACGCTGAGGTTTTTTTGGGTTTTTTTTATTAATATGAAAAGAATTTAGGTGATTTGATCAGATTTTTTCATACCTTTAAAATCCCATTCCTAGTTCTCATTTATTATTCTTATAGAGCTGGATTCTACAGACCTCTGCCACTCCTAAGGCAGCCCCTTCCTGGACAACTGAAATCATTGTTTTCAGAGAGTTAACTGGGCTGTCCTTACTTCCCAGTGAATAAGCATGGTCAAATCTGGCTCTCCCCCAAGCATGTTGGCTAAGAATCCTTGATTTACTGTGAAGAAATAGTTAAAGCAAAATTCAAACCAGATAAATAGATCATTTATGCAATAGTCACTCATTACTACCACCCCCTGCTACTATGACATTATGAATACAAAATATCATTAAGGAATTCAAATTGTGAGGATTGACTGCGCTGAAAATTCTGTACATGGTTACATGTGGCTCAGTTTTGTGAGTGCAGTTCCACAGGGTGCTTTCTTGTAGAACCACCCAAAAACTGTAAAAAAAACCCCAAACTCCACTGTGTCTGTGAAACTGTCTTTGTATTGCATAGAGTGAAAATACAGCACAGCAAAAGAAAATATTTCTAACACATTGATAGTGTCTTCTCATCTGTAGCTTTGTGTTTTGAAAAAGAGCAGTGTATGGTTGCATTTAAATCATAGCTGGGCAGATAAGGCAGGTCTTTAGAAAAAGCAAAGCTGGTCTGCACTGAAATTTCTGTTGTTGTAGAGAAACTGCAACCAAGGGAATTCACCAAAGTTAGGCTGAATGTGTCACAAACACGCATATACACATAAATAAACACATATCTACAAGCTTGTACAGCCTAAAGTTCATCCCTGCACAAAAACCCCGACAGAGCTTTTAGAATAAGAACCTCTGACATTTTGAAGGTACTTGGAGTCAGGTAATGCTTTGAGATAGATCTGCATAGACAGTGTGGAAGACTTTTGAAGACTTTCAACCTGAAGAAAGCCTGATTCAATTAGAATACATGTTAGGACGACTCTGTAAATACAGCTCATCACAACTCAGTCCAGACAAAAGGGTTTATGCACAGCTCTCCACAGTGCCTCTGCAGGGATGCTCTCAGCTTCTGGCCAGCTCAGTAGCTTTGAGTTGCAGCAAAATTGGCACAGCTCTTTCTGGCCCTGGGGATGTTTTCTTTCCTCAGTTCTGATCCCTGGTTTTCTCTGCCTGTTGCTTCTCTCAGCAAGCTCTCCCACTCAGTTTTGTGGGGGACTTTCTATGATATTTGACTCCTTGCTGGACAACTTGCAGTCTCTGAAATCTTGTACCCTCTGAATGAACTAAGTCATTTCCAAGGAAGGAAAAATTTTTCTGCCCAAGGGGCTTCACCTGACCCAATGGTTTTTCTTACAACAATGTGATACATGAACAGAAATAAAGAAATAACAGTACTATTTTAACATTTTTGTATGTAGTAATACTATTTTATATACACATATGTGTGTGTGAATGTGTGCATTCCTTAGGAATGATATTACTTTCTGATCCTAGGCAAGAAGGAAAGGATACACGGAGGGTTTGCAGTACCCAGTGCAAGACTGAAGTGCTCAAAAATCAACTGACTGAACCACACCTATGGCAAAGACTGGTTCACCTGTGCAGGATATTTTTACATAAAGTTTGACTAAAGAGCCTAAGCAGGCAATAGAGTCTTTCTGATAATTATCCAAAGTGTATCACAGGAAGAAAGATTCTTTAAAGAGCCCCACAGACAAAACCAGATAACCAAGCAAGACATTTTATACTGAGAAATCCCTTCAGATGAGAAAATAAGAAGCATTAAATTGAGGATATCTCTGAATTACTTCTATTCTTTAGGGAACTGGCACCAACCCAAGATGAGCTTTAAGATGAGCTTTAATTCAGAGTCTGGAAAAAAACAGCCTAAGTTTCAACCTCTCTTCCTTGCAGGAAGACATTCTGAGTTTTGGTTGCTCTACTTAATTTTATTTTGATTTCCACAGGAGGAATAATAGTGGTCATACATATTCTATTGCTTCCAGGGGATTTAATAATATTTTTTTTTACTAAATGTAAGATATGTCAATACTCCTGAATGTAGACTGCACAACAAAATTGCATCTTAAGCCACCAGCAGCTTGATAAAGAGGAACTTACATACAAGGAAGTTTTCTATTCAAGCAAGGAAAGTCATATTTGGTGACAGAGTTTCTAAAATGTGTTTTCTTGTCACCAAAACCCCTTTAGGTGAATGTAAATATGACTTCTTGAAACATTGTAAAGATAATCATTAATTATCTTTAATTAATAAAGATCTATTCAACATATATTTTAATGAGAGAAAAGTACCATACATAAAATAACTTTTACAATATTTTCTTCATAATCTTTGCCACCAATCAACTCTTGAATAGAGGGAATTTCTGGAAAATCTCCATATCCTAGCAATACTTATTGCTATTGAGTTCAGCACTCCGGTTGCTAATTTATCTCTTCATTTGTAATTTTGTTAAAAATACAAGGCAACTTGACAAAAGTAATATTAAAAAAAAAACCACCGAAAACAGGCTCCCAAAGAAGTACCTTCTTCCAATACAAAACTGTATGAAACTTTTTAGTCAATAGTTTCAGATAAACACTACGTGAAAACCATTTTTAGATTGATCAAGGTAAAAATTTCTGACCTTACAGTAATTGTTATTTATACTTTTTCTTGATTAGAAAATTAACTACATTAATTTTCTTGACACTCTCACCTTTTCTTAGAAAGCATCAAACCTGGTTTATTTATGGCATTGGTGAGATTAACTCATATTTTATTCCTCAATTTACAGCTTGAAGAATATTTGCTTGCACATTGCATCTGTCTATCCAATTCACTACCTCAAAGGGTAGTGATAACAAAGGGAACAAACCATTGAGATAGTGAAAGTGTTAAAAGTAAAAGGAAGAATAAAAAATATTTTAAACAATGGTAAACCTACTCCCAGAATGGTATAATGGAAGTGGATTGAGAAACACGAAGAAGAAAACCATACCTCCTGTGTGGAATTTTATTTTCCAAAAACCCGCCAGCTTTTATGGAAAACTACTCTCTAACACTCTTTCCTTTCTCAGTGGTGCTTAGATTTTCTTGAGCGGAAAAAAACCCACAAAGCAAATCCTGAAAGAAATCATCCCATTTCATATCTTTTGTTCACACTTACCATGTAGCTCATGTTTTTTTCTAGTAAGGCTGAGGTATGAAATTTGCTTTTGTCGTGTTTCACCCAGTCAGCAAAGCAAACCATTCCAGGCAATGCTCCAGGAGACTGACCTCCACAAAAAGTGAATCTGGTTAATATTAGAAGTCTACATTGCACTGCCCACCCTTGTAGGATGGTGACGAAACCACTTTTCCCATCTGACATTCCAACATGCCATCTCTGAAATTTAATAGCTAAATCTACTTTAGAAAGGTATTTCCAAGTATCCCACGTTCCCAGTATTTTTCTGCAGGCTGAATTTATTTTTAAAGTCTCAGCATCTTTACTTGTCCAAGAAAAGGATGCCAAATGCCATTCCTATCAATTACTAAATACATATATATGATCCATTTGGAAAGTATTGCAAAAATTTGAAACTGTAAATATATTTGCGAGCTTCAGAAAAATCAGACCAATATGTTCAAAGGTGCTGTAAATACACGAGTGCCGGATGTACTGGGCTACAGAAAACATCACTCCTTTTTGTTATTTACTACTTAGAGTCCACATGGCAGGCTATTGGTAAAACCAATATTATATGTGTTCATATTATAATGTGTTCACTAAGGAGGTTCACAAATGATGAGTGATGTCAGCATTTACTGAGATAGAAGTAGAGAAAACAAGGACATATCAGTGTTTAATATGATCAAAATAAATGCAGCACAACTTTGAACTTATAGAAGTTCCAAACCACCTGGTTTCCAGAATATTGAGCTCAGAGTGGAATTACTATTCTGGTTCTCCTGTAACATTGCCATGATGGAGGATTGGTTTTCCAAAATAAATATAATAAAAACAAGCCTGGGCAGTTGTGTATACCCAAAACACTCTGCAGGACAAGGCCCAGATGTGAACAAATGGCTCAGATGTACACTTTATAACCCTTGTGGTTACTTTCTGCTGAATTTAAGGGGGAGAAGTAGCAAACTCTGTATTTTTACATAGTTCAGAAAATATTTGATACTGACCAACCTTATCTCAAGCTAGTAGATCTTCTCCTGCATTTAAAATCAGATGCATGCTGTCAATTCTAGTACAATTGCTGCATTTTACGTGATTATATGTGGTCCAAGTCTTGATTACGGTCTGTGGGTATCCTTGCAATATGAATTGATTGATTATACAGTTATTTAGTTATAATAACAAATATGTAAGGCAAACTAAATCCAAGATAAGTGCAATAAATAGCACACTGGTTTCATAAAAAGCATAATTACAATGTTGAGAAGTAAGGAAGAGAATTGGAGAGTAAGATTAATAACTGAAATAATTTTTCTCTTCCCAAGTCAATTTGGAGACCCATTTGTCCATAACTTAATGATATGCATCTGGTATCACTGAGACTGCTCTTTTGTCTAAGCTTGGATTCACCTCCTCAAAAAGCAGCTGTGAACAAACCAGGCAGAAAGTTTAGCCAGACATCTCCAGTCTCACCATGCCTGATGCAAACAGGAAGGGTCATTCCCCCTTTTCTTTCAGGAATGAATGAATCCTACCCATGGGTGTTGGTCTCTTCTCCCAGGTTACAAGTGACAGGAAGAGGGGAAGTGGACTCAGATTGTGCCAGGGGAGGTTTAGAATGGATATTAGGAAAAATTTATTCACTGGAAGAATGGTAAGGCATTGGAATAGGCTGCCCAGGGAAATGGTGATCCCTGGAAGTGCACAAAAGGCGTATGGATATGGCACAGTTTAGTGGTGAACACAGCAGATCTGGGTTAATGATTGGACTTAATAATCTAAGAAGTCTTTTCTATCCTTGATGATACTATTATTCTAAGAGTTGGTAAGAAAAAAAATGCATTTCCTTCAGTATGAATTATCAGGATGAGTTTATTTATAGCACACATTAATTTAGTGATTCACTGTTGCTAGTTTATCTATTCAATGACCTTTTCAGATATTCAGATATTTTCAGATTTTCAGATATTCAATGCACTTCTTCTGATTTTAGCTGTTCCAACTCATTAGATTATCAAAGAAAATTTTTGTATCAAAAGGATCTAGGTTTGAGGTATACCAGCATGAAGCTTTGAAGGCTTTCATTTAAATGACATACTAGGCTTCTATCAGAAATCAGTAAATTTACAGAATATTGTTCTGGAGTTTATAATTGTACTTTCATTTTTAATAATGAGTCACATTTTCTTCTGGCATAAACTGTCACATCTCCTTTGAAATCAATGCCATTTTATCATAACTGAGAACTGAGCCCTTTTCTTCAGTTTCTGCCTGTTGATATTCTGTGAAATAACAGTGCTTTCATTTTGAGTTGAGCCCTCAGGATTGCACCAAATAGTCTGGCAATTTTGTATGCCAAAACTGTGGGCTGTTGCTGGTGTGTGGCAAATGCGTAGATGAAATACAGAGGAAATGGAAACAGAAAGAAATCTCTGCTTGAGCTATTTCATCCTCCACATGTGGTGTCACTTTAGTCAACAAAAACAGTTTATTTCCTTATGCACGTCTTTAATTTTCTCTTTTCTTGCTTTATTTGGGCTATAACAATGTTAAAATGTTGTTTTAGTTAATTTTTTGATTGAGCGCCCAGAAGCTTTTGCTCTGAAGGAAGAAAGCTTCGAAGTGTGAAAATTTTAGCATTTAAAATTAAGTTTCTGTCTTACAAATATTTGCAAACATGCTCAATTCAGAGGTAGTCAACCTAAAATTTCTGAACTATGAATGTTTTGCAAGCATATGGTATGAACAGATGATATAGAACAGGATAATGGGAGTTTGTAAGAAGAGCCTAGCAATATCACGGCTGAGTTCTGAAGTTATCTATCTAACTGAATCCTAAAAGCTACTATAACTTGCTTTGCCATGCAGAGTTACTCTCTATATAATTACTATAACTGTGATTATTAATTTACATTTAAAATAAAATTACTATATATTTAGTCTTAGCGATGTGTTTTGGATTCCATGCAAGGAATAAAGACTAAGAATTATTATTTTTTAATTGTGTACCACCATTTTAGTTGTATGGGGTTATGTTATGGATTCATACAAGAAACAGGTGTTTTTGTTATTGCTGAGCAGAACTTACACACAGCCAAGGTTCTGCTCCTCACCTCACCCCATCTGCAAGTAAATTGGAGGTACATGAAGAGCTGGGGGGACACAGCCAGGACAGCAGACCCCAATGACCAAAGGCATGTTCCTGACCATCTGGAGTCATGTTTAACATAAAAAGCTGCTGGGAACAGAAGGAAAAGAGTTCAGAGTTACATCATTTGTCTTTCCAAGTCACAACTGCAAGTCATAGTGGAGTCCTGCTTTCCTGGGGATGGCTGAACACCTGCCTGTCCCATGGAAAGTGGGGAATTAATTCCTTGCTTTGCTTTGTTTGGAAAACCTTCACCTATTGGACTGTCTTTATCTCAGCTCACAACTTTTCACACTTATTCTTCTGATTCTCTCTCCCATTCCACCAGAGGAGGATGAGTGAGTGACTGTGAGGGTTGAGTTCAGTCTGGGTTTGAACCACGAAAGTGGAATAGAACAGGGTGAAATACATCCTGTGCATGAGGACACTGAGCACTGAAACTAGACAAAGTAAGAAATGAATGTGATACCCCAGCTGTGAAAGAAGAGACGAATGAGGGAATGAATAGGTTGGTACTGTACTATGTAAATAAAAATGTGATTCCTACATTTCAGAGAGGAAGTAGCAATCTAAGATGATCAGGAGTGATCTAAATTTTCTGAAGGATTGTTGGAGATATTATATTTTATTATATTTCAAGACCAGTAGAGACCTCTAAGGTTATCCATTTTAAACTCTCATATCATAAACAGAAGAATTAAGCCAATGATTTTGCACTATCCCCAAGATTTTTTGATTGAACCAGTAAACATCTTTCAGCAAGGTATCCTAAAAGACTCATCCTGATGAAGAGTAATACCTGAATTATTAATAAACTACCCTATTAAGCTATTATACTATTACCATTTCAGCACTTAAATCCATTTTCCACTGGATTAAAGACTGTCCTGCAATTTTACCAATGTCAGTAAAATTTCCTGATGACTTTAAAAACAATGCAGCTAGGACCCTAAAAAAAGGACAGCATGGAACAGCAGATTGAGGTAAATATAAGGAATCAGAAAGAAATAAGAGGAAACATGTGATGTCAGTTTTGTGAAATAAATTCTCATCACAGGAGAAACATGGCAAAAGAAATCACATTTTTGCCAGATGCATGAAAAGCAAAACTTATGGCTTGTTTGTCTCACATTTTTCGCATATTTCTTCTGTGTTGACAGACAGGTTTTGGGAAGATGGAAAGTGCCTTTCATTTTAGTGAAAGATCCATAAATTTTTATCTTTCTTATTTCTATGTTTGCCAGCTTGAAAAGGACTGTCTCAAATGGTTAAAGATTATTTTTAAGAACATTAAAACCAGACATATATTGGAAAAATTAAAGAACAATTGAGAAATTGTGATTGATTCTCACAGTTTTATGTAACATTTTTTTTTCCAGATTCCTTGGAACATGATTTTAGCAATGAAAGGAAACAGTACTTAAATATCCCATTATTTTTTTAAGATAAAGGAAAATCTGTTCAACCGGGTTAAAAAGCTAAGGTAAATTGCTAATCCACCTGACAAGCTTTAAAAAAAAAAAAAAGCAAACCCTCCCCAGATTTTTCTACACTCCTAAGTGTGACAGTCCCTAAATATAGATGCCTAGTGCTGGGAATAGACTTCACAGATGGGCTCCCAAGTTTGTCTCAGTCAACAGAGACATTTTGGCAGCTGAGAGTGGGCTCTGCAATACACAGTGGATTGGGCAATAGGACAGCAAAAGCAGTGAGAAAATCTGTCCTCTTCACAGCCTGGGGGATGTCTGTCCCTTGAGCATCTGCTCTTGCTTCACAGATCCCAGTCTTGCCTCTGGATGTCCTGGGAATAAGACATCAGGATATCTAAATGGGTATCAGGTTCAAAACTCCTCCATTTCAGCATAAAGCATAGTTATATGAGCCCATACCTATGTTCTTCCAACACCTTCCATTTCAAGGAAATCTTGTTAGCAGCAGAAAGCACTTGGCCTAATTCTCTCCTCATTTTAGCAGGTCCTGGGTACTGCAAGCAGGGGATGAAGGTGCAAAATTTTTCACAAAGTTTTGTGAGTTGAAGGGAGAACTTATTTATAAATATCTATATTTATATATGTTATTTTCATTACCTGTTCTTTCCTCTTTAAAAAAAAATCATCTACTTTGTTTCTCATCTTACCGTTTTTGAAAGAGATATTATTTTGTTAGAGTTGTATAAAACTATGATTCAAAATGGTGCAATAACTTAGTTATGGGTAAGTGCCACTGTGCTGGTAGTTAAATACACAATTTTAGAGCAATTTTTCTTTTAAAATTATCCCAAAGCTGTGACATCAATGATTTTTTTAATGAAGTGGAGATGAGACGTGATATTTAGTAATTCATCTACAACATATAGGTTGCCAGTAAAATAATTACTATGGATTAAAAACCAGAAGAATTACACAAGTCATGAAACAAGAACAGAAATAGGCTGTACATCCGGAAGGTATTTAAACATCTGACTTAAGAGGGGTCCTCTGAAATGCACTGTTTTAAAGCAGGAGTGCAGTGGAGTCAGTGAGATAAAATAATAACCAGTGAGACTATTCATGTCTGTAAGTGTTTAAATATTTTGGGGGTAACTAGGGATATGTTTTGCATGAAAAATAACACAACATTCATTTAATGAATATGCTTTCAGCTAAATATTTCAGCAGTATGCAGCAACTATAATAAGAATCTGCCTGAAAAGTGTAAAAATTGAATAAGGGCCCTGACATTTGTGTCTCTGTACAATACCTTTATAAATCACTCCTGCTGAACCAAGTCAGCGTCCTGCTATGCACAGCTGCTTGTCCAGAGAAGTTCAAATAGAAAAAATATAGAAAAAAATTAATGTGGAAAAACCCTATACAGCTGAAAAATTAGGCAAGCACAGTTTGTACTGGATAATTAGTCATATATTGGCAAGTCCTGATTATCCAGGGTGTCACCAGCTCAGAAGTCATTTGGCATTCTGATTTAGCTCGTAAATATCCAGTTACATGCTAAATAAAACAGTATTTTTTTGCTAATGCTGTTTTAGTGTAAGATTCTTTATCTATTTAAATATTTCTGCCAGTGTTTTGGAATTTCAGCATTCAGAACAACTGGAGAAGCAAGTCCTTGTCTGAGCCACTCAGAAATTTCTCTGCTTTTACAAAGTGGGTTATCCATGTGCAGCAAACTATCCTATGACAGTTGCTCACACTTTGTTGAGCTGAGCCAAGAAAAATTCAGGTAAGATCCTGGAAGGCAATGGTAACTAAACCAGAGTTTGTTGGATTGCAATTAAAGGTTAACTTAGATTAAAAAAAAAATACAAAAAATAACTCATGCAACTTTAGTTAAAAACAAAAATGTCCATTTCAGAGAATGCCCAAGGAAAATCCTGCTCCATAAAAGTGGACAGAAATGGTACTTTTGGAGTGAGCAAAGGAGCTTTACAAATGGACCAGGTAATAACATTATCTAAACAATTAGGTACATTTTGGAACCTAGGAATTACCAGAATGCTGAATTGAAATTAATAAAATCCACCCCAATGCACCTACACAGAAGATGAGCAAGGAATGCTTTATCCATTTACAAAACAAATGAGTGAAGTGTTTTCCATTTCTCCAGATGCATTAGATTAAAAGGAGATCAAGCCAAGGAGATGGTTTCAGACTGCTAAGAGCAAATACTCCATTAAAAGCAGATTAACACTGAAAGCACAATTGTTCTACACATTTTTCTTATAGATTTTAGTGTCACCTACTAGGGTGAAAAACACAGATGATGACTGGAAATGCTAGGTCAGGGAATAAAGGTGAATTCAAGGTGAGAAACGTCTTAAGAATAGAAAGAGAGAAAAAGTAAATCCAGCCAGAAAATCCATAAGATGAATTGGTATGATGGTTTAGTTTATGCTTTCCCCTTAGGGATAATGTACTTACTACTAAGTAGATGATATCAATGCCAGATCTGAAATGAGAAGAGTGCTTTTGCTTTTTCATTGTGAGCAGAATTTAGCAATATCTACAGGGAAATACAAGGGTCTGGATTATATTTACTGTAAGAAATGGCAAGAAATTAAAAGTGAGAAAATATATTAGCATAGATTTGTGACAGCTGGATATGTAGAGAGAGATTATAGGTTTTCTTGCATTTGCATTCTTTAAACACTGTTCTAGATTAATAGGCTTCTATTGCCTAGAGTTTGACATTCATAGATATTTATATTAGTTTTCCCTCAAATATTTAGGGGATAGTCAAGAATTATTGAGATTTCATTTTATTGGCAATCCAAGACCTATTTCTAAAATATTGGAATGTACTCTGTGTTTCAGGAAGAAATCACAAGAGCAGGAAATCTCACTGGCAAAGTATTTCTATGGCAATAACTGAAAGAATCTTTCAGTCTAAGTAGAATTTTTTAAGTTGCTTATCTGCCTCTAGATAAAAGGCACTCCGTGTGTTCAGAAATAGGAAAGAACAAGAATGAGGAATAATACTTAAAAACAAAAGCAGTAGACAAATAGCTTCTTGCATTATTCATGAATGGTCATTTGACTCAGAGGTCAGAGTTTTGATCTCCATCCACCCATCACTACAGCTCAAACAACATCAGCACACTGCAATCACAGAGTAATATGGCAGTGAAAATAAAGCCTACTGGCACTTGACAATAGTTTGGAATAATAAAAGTGGTACAGTGATATGGCAAGTGAGGTCAATGTCTAGTTAGGAGCTGTAATTGTTTACGAGCCTGTCTGGAAAAGCAGATTTTGATGTTTATGCTCAAAGTTCTTGGTGAGCAGAGATTTGGCCAGACTGGTGGAAAAAGTAATGCTTTTTAAAAGAAGTTCAGCTTTCAGAATGGTTTCCAGCCCTTATATTTTTGTTCATCAAGGATGAATGGCCACTAGGACTGCAAAGCAGTCCTTGGGGCTTCTGATTTAGGCATAACAGACCCTTGACAATGTAGCTGCAGATTGAGTACCAGTGATTTTAAGCTGTGTGCTTCTTATTTTGACATGTTCTCAAATACAATTTTTCTGACCAGCCATTTAGTCAGGTTTTTCAGAAACAAATATCTATTTCTCCCCTTTTTCTGTTTGGTTATAATGTTGTTTGCTTTAAGTCCAAAAAAGACTTTTACAATAATGGTGATTATTTCTGTCACCTGTGGCTCAGTAAATGTGCTTAAGCAGTTCAGTGAATGTATTTTTGGAGCCCAGACAAAACCTCACTGGAAACAAAACTAGACATTCAAAAGTCCATGCCGTGTTTATGTAGTATTTTCTAATATTTCACATGCAATTACAGTTAGTGTCTGGCTGCCCTCTAACTTACCTGCTTCTGGTTTGTGGTTTCCCTAGTCAATAATTTAAACATAGAAAAAGAAGAAATGTTTTTATCTCTGTCTGTTTTATGGATTTTAGGAGCTGAGTCAAAGTGAATTTACCAATGAGCCAGACAGGGATGTACAGAGATGAAAATAGATTTCAGACCTGTTATTTAATTCAGGAAGCATTTGCAGGTGGTGAATATTAAATATTTTCATCTATCCTGTTTTACTGAACTGGAGATTACTTTTCCTTCTGTAATGAAATTAAAACTTCAGCAATCATGGATAGTGTAAACTGAAGTCTTGTTTATAGAAAGAGATGACCCTAAAAATTAAAATTTATTATCAGATCCAATTTTTTTGGCCAAAGTTGAGAACTTTTGGACATGTAGTCATATTGCTTACAACAGAATTTGAGTTTGCCACTAAGTTCAGGCATGGATCCATATCACTGTTTTTCTGAAGTATGAGGACATCCAATTTCATTCTAATAAATAGGAAATGATTATATTGTCCTATTTTCCCTTAACTGCGTATGACTTGGCCGTAGCTCCCTTCGCAAGAACAAATTGTTTAAATCAAATTACGGTGTGTATACCAATAGCAGTGGTAAAGCAACTTCAAAGTATGTGCAGAAAAATATCTGGCCCTGTGCCTTTTCCCCGGAGAAGATGTGGAACAGCTGCTGGGCCAGGGAGCCGCTCAGCCCAGGGAAACGCGCAGGGATTGCTGCAAAGGTGGGAGATGTGCCACAGCCAAAGCGTGCCACAGCTTCTGCAACTCAGCTCTTTGCCATGGCTTTTGCCTGTTGCAGGACATACAGATAGCTGCTTTTGGCTGTCAAAGTGTTCCTCCTCTTTGTAGCTTAGGTATGAATATTTCTGCAGTCAACAGAACCTTGTGACACCATCACCCAGACTACAGACATGATTGGCTAAGATTCCTCTTACAGTTAAATTTTGAGCTAGTAGTAATTAGATTCTGTTCTGGTCAAAAGGAAGGAGTAGAAAGTTATATAGTATGAGTAATCCCTTGGTAAATACATTGTCTAAAATAGATCAGATAAATCACCCTCTAGAAGTAATTTTTTTGTTAGTCTACAAAAGAAATCTTGACACTAGTTAATACACATGTATCCACATTGTAAGCTTTTAATATTGGGTCAGATAAAACCCAACATTTGTACATAAAATATTCACAGTGTCTTAGAATAATTTGATGAAGCTGAAACTAAGTTGAATTAAAGATGAGGGGAATTATTCTTTCAAAAGATTACACAAAATAGCTATAGAAAACCTAATCCTGACAGTTTCGAGAATTCAGATACTAAAGTGCACATCGAAATGCCAGATGTTTCTATGGTTGTATGCTCTCTACATGGGTGTAAATGTTGGCATGGTCCTTTAAAGCATCATCTAGTATCGGACATTGGAGAGGGACAGATATTTAGCAACAAGTGTATAAAGCTGCCTGGATGGTTTATACCTTATGGTATAAACCATCCAAGCAATTTTCAGTGGGAAATTTCTCCTTACCCTCTACCAGATAATGGTGTGTTGATCACCCATACAATAAGGGATTGGATAAAAAGGACTAAATGGATGAGAATCTCACTTAACAAAGGAGGCTCACAACAATTTCTACTGGAGTTGTCATCTCCTCAGCACTCAGAGAAGAGTAAAACTTAAAAAAATAAACTACTAGACGACTTGCCTATGTTTTAGTCTTGCTGTTCTTTTGTTAATTCCTCCATGAAAATAGACATGTGAATGTGTAGGTTTTGCATTGCTGGGATGGTATGTTAATACTGTTATAGTACTTAATTAAATAAAGTATTTGGTTGAAACAGTGGTGTATTATAAACTACCATTTGTCTCCTTTGGTTGGGAGAAATGCAGAGTTCATAGCCTTTAGTTTGGGTGAGGTGGTAGTATTAGAAATGAGTTAGTGAAAACAGCTTAACTGTCCTGTATATAAAGAATAAAGTTGGTAAACAAACCCCACTTGGAAAACAAGCAGACTGCAGAGCTTTGGCAGCCTTGCTTTTGTATTATTTTTGCCTTGTGTTGTTTTTTTAATTAAATGAAGCAAGGCAGAGCATTCAGAGCATGACTCAAGCTATTGCTAAAAGTATTAAATTAGATTAGTTTGGCATTTGAGTCCCAGCAATTTTGACTCAGATTCTTGGACTGTAAAGAAGGGAAGCCTTGAGGAATGAGGCTGAGGTCATTCCTTCTGAAAAGTCAAGTCCACATAGGCATCAATATCCACAGGATATTCTTCTTAACTCTATTTTTCTCTCATCCATGTGCCTTGGTTATGCAGTATGTTTTAGCAGGACAGTTTATTAGATGCTTCTACACATAATTTGGGAGGGGAGAGCAGAGAGGAAATTACAGGACATTATACATGGGGTGTGTGTAGGGCAAAGGCACTGTGCACATATAAATCCTTTGAGGATTTTTCATGGCGCCAAGTGTACTTTTTCAGAATGTTTCCATCCACTGAGCCTATTCTACCACAATATTGGGAGTTTTTGTTGCCTCTGCTCCTGCTCTATACACCACAGACAGCACCAACAGGAGGCTTCCCTAAAAGGGGACACTAGCTTCATCTTAGGGCTGGGGGAGATATCCGCACTAAAAACTATTTAGAATAATTTAAATTTCAGTACAAAGAGCCACAGCTCATAACCTCTTCTGCCTGTGCAGAGACTATGTTGCTTTCCTTATTTCACTTTTGTTTTTCTTCCTGGCAGATGCGAGCTCAAGAACTGTAGTTTTAATATAAGGTGAAGAGGCAGAAACATTTAGAAAAAAACAGAGGATGACATAAGCCTTAAAGGTTAAGTAGGTTCAGCCCCTCTGATTCAAAAAATAAAAAGTCATCTACTTTATACAGGAACATAATGACCTTTCATTTATTTACCACTGTCTGACAGCAAAACCTCTGTACCTTCAGATGTTTGCAGAGCAGAGCACCCAGCTCTGACCTCACTTCTTACCGAGACTTTCCTGTTATTCTAAGGCCAATATTTACCAACCATGACTACTGATGCTTGTAAGGCCATATGCTTTTCCTGCAAGGAAGTCTGTCTCATTTGGGAGGAAAATTACATTTTATTAAAAAATTTCCACTGATCTGAATAAATCTAATTATGGATAACAAACATTATTTTTTCAGAAAAGAAAATGCCTTAGACATATGATATATTTTTGAAATGACATCCTATCATTTTCCCATGCTCCTTCCTCTTTAAATTACCTTCTACTAGGAATGCAATTTTACAGCCTAGGTTTGTGACAAGATTATTTTAATTTATTGTACGTCCATTGTAAAATATAGGTCATTATCAGACAGTAAGTAACAGATTTGAAGGTGCCCAGTGAAGAGATTTTTCTATACTGGATAAATTTTAAGTATATCCCTTCATAATATGAAAGTCTAGGTTTAGTCCCACTCTATCAGAGCTGCGAGAGCAGTCACTGCCTTCATGCACAGGAACAGCAGGGAGAAAGAAAAGAAAAAAGAGATTACCTCCCACCTTTGCTCTTTGCAAGTTCACAGACCAAAGTATGAAAGTTCCTCAGTGCTCCCTCCCCAGCAGGGCTCAAGGCTGTCCTACCCCACAGGTCTGACTCCAAGGATGCAAAGGGTGCTACATTTCCCCATGACAGCTTCTGAACTTCCTGGCTGTGAAATGCAAAGCCACAACTGCATAGGCACTGGTTACTGAGGTTCTGCAGCAGATGTTTACTCTTCTAACAAGTTCTTCCTCTTAACTTATCACATCCAGTGATGCAAGTAAAGCACTAATGAAACACAAACTTGCAGAGTTCAGTTTTGTAGAAGAAAGGTGATTTATTTAATTTTTTTTTTTAATAAAGATGCTTTTAGAACAGCAAAGAATATTAAATCCTGGACAAAGAAAAAAAAATAAAAAAAGAAAACAAAAATCCCACAAACAACAACAACCAACCAACCAAAACTACCAAAAACACCAACAAAAAAGACTCATCAATGTCTGTGACCATGATAGGAAACTCTATTTCATTTAACCTCTGACTCTTCACCCATACCAACACATCAGTGTTCATCCTACTCTGTTGAAGACCAGTGGTCTAGTATATGTCTAGTATACTGCTGTTGCTCTTTTTAGTCTCACAAAAAACAAAACAAAACAAAACACTAGTATAAAGATAATCTTGAAATCAGGATTAGACTATAATCATTTGTTGGGCCAGATAGAAATTAAAAACATAGCATGCATCCAAAAATCTCAATTTGTGATAAAAGTAATTTTAAATGAGTCCCTGCAGAGCTATTCCAAGAGTATTTTTGGCACATGTAGGAGGCAAGTGGTCTGTTAAAGAAAGAGAAAACAATTCAAGGATTGCAGCAAGTCAACATTTGCTTCCATAAAAAATAATGACAAAACTAAAACAAATCTCAAAGACTAAAAAACAAATGAACAACCCCCCCTGCCCTCCAGACCAATGTCACCTAAAATTGAATCAAACAGTAAGATTTTGGCACATAATTCTTCCTTCATGACTAGACTTTTAAAATAAATAAATAAATAAATAAATAAATAAATAAAATTGTACAGCTGTAGAATGGCACTACTTGTATGAGGAATATCTTTTTTTAAGTGTTGATGTTGGATATTAACTATTATGATAATCCTGAACTCATAAGTCACATATTTCTTACTCATTTAGAGATAAATTTATTGCTATTTTCTCCTTCCTCATAAAAATTACTTCTTTTTTTTTTTTTTTTTACAGAAGTGTGCATCTTGGCATTTTTCCATGAAAAAGAACTGAGAGAAAATGATGATACTTGATGCCCTGTTACAAATGCATGCCAATTTTTTAAAAATTGAAATTATTTTTTAAGGTTTTCATTGGAGGCTGTTTCCTTCTTTCAGCTGCCTAACATAGTGGAAAAGAAAAATAAGATGAGAAGTAACAACTATCAAAATTTTTAAAAAATTTTTAACGCCTAGAACTGTTTCCATAAAGTTTCAAAAAACTGTACAAATATGGCCAATGAATCTAAAATGTTCAATGAAAATTCTTCAGCTGTTACTTTTCTAAGTATAACTTTTACTTCTTTAAAAAAAAAAAAAGTTTTAAAATTCTATTACTGTATGAATTACCAGAAATGGCATCTTTAGTCTGAGCTAAACGTGTAGCTATGACTGTTTGTCTCCTGTCTGGGGTTCAGAGTTTGGGCAGCCATTCCTGACCTGTAGAGCCCCACAGAGGAGCCGTGGACACACTGGGAGATGCCTGGAGCTGGGCATGAGAAGGTGGAGGCTGGGTTTTTGCCTTAAAATTCTCATGGCTACAACTCTATTGTCACTTGGGAAACTTGGATGCAATCCTTCCGTATCCAACAGTTTGAAATCTGTTTCTCAGAGAAGAGGTTGCTAAGCTGTGAGCTGTTCTGGAGGAGAGGAAAGGAGCCTGAGCCCCTCCTGTGGTGTTCCCAGCTCTGCTGTCAATGCCACAAGGTACCAAGGACTAAGAGAACTCTAATATCAATGACAACCACAGAATCAGCAGGAGCAAAGCTCAGCTATGCACCAGTTTCCCAGTCAAAGCAGCATCCCCACCTTGGTAACTTGGCAGGGAGACCATTCAGGTGTGTTGTAATTACATCAAACACCTTTTTCCTGCTCCTGGCACACACTGCAGGGACAGTGGCTGTGTTGGTGCTCCAGAGTGCAGCTTCCTTCAGGCTGCAGGCTCCATGCGATGGACACCATGCCTTGTTCTGGGTCAGTGCTGCTGAAGGACACAGCCCAGCTCGAACAAGAAATTCTGAGTGCAGCAGGCACAGGGGTAACGGGACACTGTGTTTTGCACTGGGTCAGTGCTGCTGAAGGACACAGCCTGGTTCAAACAAGAAATATGGAATGCAGCCTGCCTGATCGTCCAGCTGCTGCCAGCAACCCTCCCCATGCAGGTAAGTTACTGGTGCTGCTGCTTAGAAAATAGCCATAAGAAATTACCCAGCAAATGAGTCAAAAGTACTCAGTTAATAAAAGAAATATTGTTAAACACTTAAATAGTTTCATTGTTGTTAAATCTAATAAACTTTCTTGCTAAGACATACTGCATAACCAGGAGCAGGTGATCTCAGCACCTCTAGCTAGGCTGTTCTCTGGCCGACATGTACTATTTTAAAAAGTTATCCTACACTGTGCACAAAATGAAAATAAGGCTCTCAGTAGCTTGAGAGAAAGTTAGCATACAGAAAATTACTCTTAAATTACTTAGCATTATGACAGGTAGAGCTTCAAGCTTCTAAATCAAAGATTACATAAGAAAAAGCAAAAAAGGTTAAAAAACAAGATGAGATTAATAAAAATTACCTACTTTTACTTCCATTATGATAAATCCTCAGCTTGTTCCTGGAGAGATCTGATGTGTCTGAGTGCTGTGGGATAGGAAGTGTCTCCACCTACACAAGGAACTCTGCAATGAGTCTTGTTCTGGGCGCTGACCCATGGTGCAGGTTTGCTCCCCACATCATCAATCAAGGAGGCAATTTGAACACCAAGGTGGATGGACAGCCTCATTAACTCTCTCTCCACCAGAGCAATTTACTAAATATAGAAGTGCACCACATTTTTTCTTTAGGAATTTTGGTTGTAAACAGAGAAACACAAAGCCACAAGTAATGGTAAGTGTTTTGATTCTAAATTTGTGCATGGCTATTTTTAACTGAGGCAGGACTTGTTTTTTAAATGTAAAGAAGAGGAAATCATTGTAAAGAGCCACTTTCTCATTCAGATGAATGAATGTGCAAAATAATTGCACTGACAATATTCTTCATCTACACTGAGGGTGTACTCAAATAAAAGATTTGATTCTGGAGCTGAAGTTCACATTGAGCCAAGGAAACTTTCCCTGAGTGACCCTCTGTGCTTCATCTGGTTAACAGAACATAGAGGGTGCCTGCATTAGCTAAGCAAGTTGGATAGAGATATTGTGCTGGTACTGATTGCTTTGGTATCAGGCCCCCAGTCCAACTAGAGCAATCTAATAACACAGCAAGCAAGGTTCAGGCAGTGTACCACACAGAAATAAGTCAAGAAGTCTGAGACGTTTTTAGGTAAAGAGCTCTGTGTGTTTTAAAAAGAAAGGGACACTGTATGCCTTTTACCATTTCTAAAGATTCATTGTGCTGTATGGAATGGATTTTGCTGTCATCAGCACTACACCTACATCATTCCAAAGTTGTGCTGGAGTTCCACTGATGCTGATGCCAAGAGATTTGGGCCCCACATCTCAAATCTGGTATATTCCTGACAGAGAAGTTCTTGACTCCCAAGGTGTGACTGCAGCTGCCTGCAAACCAGCTGTCTCTGCTGTGTTGGGCACAGCACCATCACTGCCTGTAGAGCTACAGGCACTTGCTCAAAGTGAGCTCTGATTTCCTTTTGCACTTGAGCAGAGATGAGAGTTGTTAGTGTATAAGAGGTGGGTTAGGCTACAGCAATGTTTCTTGGCTCACTGAAGGGAGCTAAATTATTTTGAAGTTATAAAGCCTAAACACTAGGATTTAGTACGAGTGACACCGTGAACATTTAAGGATTCTGAGCATTATTCTGGATAAACAGGAGTTTATAGCCTGGATGACTAAACCAATCCTTTCTTGTAGAAGGCGTTGCCTGAAAAAAATGCTGAGAAGGAATCCCCCCATCTGGGACATATAACTACTGCACAGACATTTTCCCAAGAGGGGGGTACAGACAGATGGATGTAAATCCTCTGGCTTCTCTCCCCATGAGCCTTACTCCAGACTCCAGAGGAATCTTTGCTTGAAGGCAGATTGAGCCACTGCAGAGCTGCTCTTTTCCTTGCAAGTAGCTGAGGAGCACAGCTCCTGCTCCAAGCAGAAGGGAAGCACATGGTTCTGCTGAATTCTCAGCTGCCCATCAACTTTTGGTTTAAGCTGGAGCATTTGGCTCTGAGGAAATGTGTTTAAGTTCATCCTATCCTCTGGTGGGTAACAACAGGATGCTTGTGTTACCTTGTGTAGCAGAGTAAATAATCACTGCAAAGCTGGCAATTGTTGTTAAGCAAAGGGCAACATTTTTAGAGAGAAGAAAAAGCTGATGACTTCCTGGCCCTGAGTTTTGTATATTTCTCTACATTTATTACTCTGTTGAAACGTTTCCTCAAACCATAATGATGCAACACATAATCTCTTGTTCAGCTGAAACCGTAGATGGCAGAGAATACAGGGAACACAGCTCTAATCAAAGAAAATAGGAGTAGACATTGGATCTGATCGGGCAGTCTGGTTATTTTATAGCTATTCTGGCCTTAAGGAAACAGACTTCTTTCCAAACAGAACCTGTTAGAATACAGACATTTTTTGACATGCTGAGAGTCTGCTGTGTTTGATCCTGACCAACAATCCCAATGTATATCAACAAAAGGAAAGCACACATCTGCAACAGCAGGCATGTTTACAATCATTTTAATGACACCATTAGATTCTGTTTGCCAGTGTTCACTTATTTCAGACTTTTATACAAAAGCATGCGAGATAAGTTTACCACCTGTGCACAATGGAAACAATCCATTTAAATGAATAATTTTAATGGCAAACATAGCTCAATGGTTTTCTTCTGTTCACCAACATAATTGTAGGGGCACAATTGTGTTTACCCACAATACACAGAGTTTTTGTGTTCCTGCAGAAGGTTTCTTTTCCATCAAGCCAGGGTAAGAATTACTCCAAACACTACTTAGCGTGCTTGAAAAATACACAAACATGCTTTAAAAATGGGCCACTTTAGGAAGTTTTTCAGGTGACAGATGG
Source organism: Ammospiza nelsoni (assembly GCF_027579445.1). Lineage (NCBI taxonomy): Eukaryota > Metazoa > Chordata > Aves > Passeriformes > Passerellidae > Ammospiza > Ammospiza nelsoni. The sequence continues at coordinate 9,091,627 of NC_080637.1, read as the reverse complement.
GATTAGTTTTAAATGGGAAATCCATTCTCAAAATACATCTGAAAACATCTACCTGATATGTTAAGCCCTTCTGGATTTAAATGTTTCAAGAAAGTTAATGTGCTTGTCTTTGAGGGCTTGAAATTGTTCCAACTGATGTCACCGGGAAAATTCGTGATAATTTTTAGAAAGTACAATTTAAATTAAAAGTAAATGGGTGGTGAGACACAAAAAGACAGAGAGAGTGAAGATAGTCACAGCAGATAAATAAATAAAATAAATAAAATTCCAGATTTTTTTAGTTAAGATAAATACACACACACACATATCCTCCTCAGTCAGAACCTCATTGTATTGTTGCTAAATATACCCACAACTCAGGCATCAACTCTGCCTTATTGTGCAAGATAATCAAAGGGAAAAACAAAAAAAAATGTGTCAGACATAAAAAAAAAATTAGCTTCAGGTCCATGAAGGTGTTTAATTGTCATTGACAGGATGGATATTTATAGTCTAATCATTAAACATGTAATTAGCACTCCTAGAGAGAGAACAAAACAGGGGCTCACAGGTGATATTGTGACATGCTAGAAGAGGTTGTGTGCTACACAGTCCAGCTTTTTATGTAAAATCATGATACTAATCCAGAGCCCTACAGAAAACCTTTGCAACACAAAGAGCAGGGGTGAAGGTGTGAGCTGCACACAGGCCACCTGCCCACATCAGCTTGTATCTCTGGAAGAGAATTCAGCTGGATTCAGAACTGTACTAACACCTGGGCTCTGTTAATCTATGCATGATTTAATACCATTTTCAAAAGGAACTTCATTTTCTACAAAGATGGGGTTCAAAATGCGTGTAAAATAGCCATGGATTGATGCTTCCAACTAAAAACCATGGGATATAAAACCACAACAGAACTAAACAGACAAAGAAAATTAACTAAAACACAGCTTTTTGTATTTTTAAGTTTTAATAAATGAAGTTCAGTGAGCAGTTCTGAGTTATGAGGTTTGATTTTTCTTTTGAATTTCTTTCAATTTTAAATTTTTTTTATTTTCTGGAAATATAAGTTTTGGATATTTTCAATGTCCATTGAAAAATTCAGAAGGAACAAACCCCCCTTTACCTTATACACACTATGTTTATTAAAGCCAGAGTAAGAAAATAATAAGTCTAGACTTTTCTTCACATGAAACTGAAACTCCTTTTCTTATTGCCTCTTATACTATCCTACTATTCCTAGCAACTAACTCCTTTTCTACATCCCAGGCATGATTCCATCTCTTTTTTCTTTTTCTGAAATAATGTCCATGCTAAATGCAAAATGGGATTTTACAGTTTTGTTAAGAATCCTAGTGAAAACTAACTGTGAATCTTACAGTAGTAAAACTAAACTTTAAAATATACTCAAATACTGATCAAATCTTCCATGTAATTTTAAATTGGTGTCATTAAACACAGCAGATAAGTACTGATTGTTAAATTTACAAACCATTTCTTACATCATAGCATTATTTAGCTTCTTGGACTATATGGTGCCTCAGAAATGTCAGGGGCACCTTTTCAGCAAAGCATTTAATTGCACAATTACACATGTTTTAAGTACCACTGAGGTACTTGAAAATGAATTAAAACAGGGTTTAAACGTGTAATTACATTTAAGCACAGTGTTAAGCACAATATTGAGCTGGGCTCTTTAACATTTCTAGTTTCCAAACAATCAGTAAGTCACTCTAAAGTATTTAAGGATGTTCTTTCATATTTCACAGGTGGGTAGTTAAATAAAATTGACATTTTTTTTTTCTTCAGGCTGTTTTAAGTTATTTTTATAACAGGAATTTTATATGCACTTCACTGAGCAAGTTCAGCAAGCTGATCTCTGACACATGCAGTGTGTAAGCCAGGTGCTCATGTTTGCCTGCTTAGCATGAATGCAGGATTTGTTAGGAAGCTGGGGTGCCCATCAGTAAATGTTACAGCACAAATAAATTAAAGTTCTGCAGTCAGTTTCTCACGACACCATTTTTTAATTAATGCAAATGGTCTCTTGTCCTGTCACAAGGCAACACTGACAAGAACCTGACTCTCTCTTCTTCTCTCCCCCAGTCAGTTGTTCGGGCAAGGGCTCCCTGAGCCTTTACTTCTCCAGGCTACACAACCCCAGATCTCTCAGCATCCTCAAATCACAACTCAGCTGTCATTTAATCATTTTGTAGTCTTTCCATGGTTTTTCTCCACTTTATGAGTGTTTTTCTTGCACCAGGGAGGCCAGGACCCAGCATTCCTGATAGGTCCCACCAGTGTCAGATAGAGGGGAACAATCATTTCTCTGGTCCTGTTGTCAATCTTTTGCCTAGAGCATCCCTAGAGGCTTCTGGTCTCTCCTGCCAAGAGCACTTATCATTGCTGGCTCATGTTTGGCTTTCTGTATAAATGAACCACCAGGTCCTTCTCCACAGAGCTGCTTTCCCCACAGCAGTGTGTGCATGGGGGTGTCCTTCCCAAGCACAGGACTTGGTATTTTCCTTTGTTCCATTTCAGAAGGTTTCTGTCAGTCTGTTGCTCCAGCAGGTTGAGGTCCCTTGAATGGCAGCACAGATCTGGTATATGAGCAGCTCCCCTGGGTTTTGTATCATCTGCAAAGTTGCTGAGGGAGCGCTTGATCTCATCAGCAATCTCATTAGGGAATAGTAAATAATTTAACAATATTTGCCCTCATATCAATACTCTGGTACAACATTTGTAAAAACACTTTCATCCTGTCAGTTCTACCAACTTCCAGTCCACCTCACTTATGGAGCACATACTTGTGCAGCGTGTCTGCGAAGATATTAGGGGAGATAGCAAAAAAATACCTTATCAAAAATGAATAGAAGCTACTTTCTGCTCTTCCCTTATCCACCATGGCAGTCATTTCATTGTTGAGGCCAGCAGGTTGGTGAAGTGTGATTTCCTCTTTCTAATTTCATACTAGCTGCTCCTGATCACTTTCTTGATCTTCATGACTGGAAATGACTCCCTGTGTTATTTACTCCATCACCCTCCCAGGGACTGAGGTGAGACTGACCAACCTGTAACCCCTGTGTCCTTCTTCTTGTCTTCCTGAGGTCAAAAAGGGGATTCTTCCCTTTTTCAGGTCCTCAAAAACCTCTCCTGATTGCCATAACATTTCAAACATAATTAGGAGCAGCCTTTTAATGATATTTTCCAGCTCTCTTAGCACTTGCATGAAAAATAATTTTGGTTTTGAAGCTATGAGTCCAGTTTCTATTCTAAGCTCTCACTTATCTAGTTTAATCATCTGTCCTTATAAAACCCCACTAATTTATCATAGAAACAAACATTTCTAATAAGGATTTGATTTAATTCATTGATATTGTCAGCAAGAAAAATCATAATACTGTAATAGAAATGTCTTTCTTACTGAATAAAGGAATCATAAATTGAAAGAGAATCAGAGAATCACAGAAAATTCCAGGTTGGAAGGGACCTTGAAAGATCATCTGGTCCTCCCTTTTATTGGAAGGGAATCCTACATGAGATCATCTACCATCCTGATCAGTCATACCATGAAAACCTTCACTAATGAGAGGTATACCAAATACAAGGGCAGGTTGTTCCCAAGATTGATTGTTTGTACAGAAAAAAAAAATTCTTTCTTATATTAAGATAAAGCTTCTCCAGTGCAATTGTACCTGAAAGGCCCTTTCCTGCTAAGGGGACATGAAAGAGATCATCACTTAGTGGGAAATTTTTTTCCCTCTGTGGGTATATCCCATGTAGAGAACAGTCTGCATGAGATCAGAGGTCAGGAGTCCTAAGCTCAAGGTGATCTTTTTAAAGGGTATTTAACTCCAGGGAATTGACATGGTTAAATCAGATGCAATTACAGAGCATAAACAGAGCAAGACTTTAAGGCAGTGTCTGTTCCACACAGGCAGAAAACAGAAAGAAAAAGCATTTTGGGTTTTCTTTCTTTCCCCTTCTCACACTCATTAAATGGGCATGACTTAAAAAGAAAACAAAAGTATCAAAGGGATATAAAACCAGAAAAATGAAATCAAAGTATTATACACACTACAATGCAGTGCAACTATTCTATAAATGAACTTGTTCAAGGCTTTGCTTCTTTGTCTCACTGAATTCACTATTTGTGTTTCTTTCAGTTAAAACAACTACTTATTTTCTTACAGGATTTTTATTGTTTATTCCTCTAAGGGAGAAGCATCTTTACCATGAGGGGCCCTGACTCCTCCACATTTCCCAGCTGTTTACTATAAAAAGATGAAAAGAGCTCAGAGTCCTTCCCACTCTGATTCTGTGTGCCCCAGACATCCATCACTGGTATATATGTTTCTCTCTGCTGCAAAATGAACTTGATTTCTATCACTCCTGACTACAAGTAGGATTTAGAATATTAAAATCTGCCTGTTTGTTTTTCCGTGTAGGAGTGCAGCAAAGTTCTGACCCCCAGTTCACAGTGTGGAATTTCAAAGTCCTGACAGAAGATTTCAAGTGCAATAAAACCCCTTTCCATGGTCAGTCTGAACCATTGTTACAGCAGCTGAGTCTTACACAGCCACTCACTGACTCCCTGCTGGTGGGGTGGGGGAGAACACCAGAATAAAAGTGAGAAAAGAACCTGTGCATTGAGATAAATACAGATAAATGAGTTTAATTGTCAAAACAAAAGCTGCACAAGCAAGCAAGGGATTTCTTCACCCCTTGGGCAGGGAGGTGTTCAGCCACCCCTAGGAAAGCAGGGCTCCATCACACATGTTGGTGACACGGGAAGACAAAATCTATCACACCAAATGCACCCCTGCCCTTCCCTTCTTCTTCCCCTAGCTTTTTTATACTGAGCATGATGGGTCTGGAATATTCCTGATCGGTTGGGATCAGCTGTCCTGTCTGTGTTGGCCCCAGCTTCATGTGAACCCCCAACTTCCTGCTGGTGATGTGGGGTGAGAAGCAGAAATGATCCTGACTGTGTGCAACCACTGCTCAGCAATAAAGAAAATATCCCTGAATTACCAACATGTTTTCCAGCACAAATCCAAAGCACAGTCCCATACAAGGTACTCTGAAGAAAATTATGTGTATCACAGTCAAAACCAACACAATCAGAAAAGTGCTACATCTGGTCTAAGTTTAGACTCAGCAGCCCAGAATTCAGATAAAGAGTTTTGGCACATCTCTCTGCATACTGAGGAAACCTGGGAGATGGGAGGCTGGATCTGTTCCACACAATGCTATCCAAATGCCACATACAACTTTCACTGGAAAAATTGTAAACCAAATTTTTCCTAAATAAATTGAGATATAAATTCTTTCCAGTCATGTATTTCTGCAGTGGCAGCAGAGAACAGCTGGATTATTCCAGACAACAGTTTGGTAATGTATTCTGATTTTTATTAAAGAAAAGAATATCAAGGGCAAGTTAGTAGGAGACAAAATGGCATCACCTGACTTACCATAGAAGATGAAAACTAATATATAGGGAGAAAGAATCCTATTAAAACTATAGTCTATCCAGGTTGCCAGCTCTTTATGTAACACAACCGTGTTTTCTTGTATCCCTTTATTATATGTTAACTTCTTTCAAACTTTCCATATTCCACAAAACGTCTGCACCATTTCACCCTGAGGTTTTTTTCCCCCTTCTTTAAAGAGCCATAATGGCCTTTTTCTTTTTTAACTATGCCTGGCATATGTTGAAAGGTATCTTCTAAGATTTCATTTATGATAGCTCAGAAATGTATGTCTTGCTAAGACTACAAAGCAAGCTAATGGTTTTAAAAGCACGGCGATGAAAAGCCTGGCAGGGGAGTCCGTGCTAACTACATACACGGATCATGCAAGAGGGTACCAGAGGTCATTTTTTTCCCTCCTTCTCTCTCTTTCTTCTTCCCTTTTTTTCCCCCCAGATCTAGGATCAGTTTGGGTCGCATCGGTTACAGCCAATTGCACAGTGGCATTCTTTGCCATTCATCCTCACCCAAATCCTTAATTACGGTCCGCACAATCAGAGCTGGAGCAAGAAGTCGCAGCCCTGCATTGTTCCATGGCAAGTGCTGAGCAAAAAGGCAGGAATCTGATACTTGGTCACAGTTTGCAAACACCGGGGCTGAACCACCTGAGAGGGTCACGTTTTTACATTCTGAGACAATTTATTAGTAACGGTGCTTGTCACTTGGAAATCCCCCCCAAAACTCCTTCCTTTGCATCAGCAATCTGAAGACAACTTTTGTTCTGCAGTAGTCTAAGCAACAGGTGAATAAAATGGGTGATCCACCCATTTGAACCAATGTAGAAGTGAGCAGAATATCCTAATCCTAACCTTAGCTGTTGTCTGTATAAAAGCTTCAAAATTTATTGTCAGACTCCTTGAAATGAAAAAAAAAATCCTGACTGAGAGAATCTTTCTTTTCATTCTGAACCAAATGGACCTGATGAAAACTTGACTGATGTTAATATTTATATCTTTAATCCCTTTAGACTTCCAGAATCAAAAGAGAATACATATTTTTCTTATATGACTTATGTGCTAAACACTACCTGTTAGCAACATGGTGTACAAAACACAGAGGAATGTAGAATTGCCAGTCCTGAATCAAAGACCTACCTCAACTTTTAATGCCATTTTAAAAAGACAAATAAAAGAATGACAAGTAAGTCAAAAAATGACACCTTGTTAAAATTTACTTAGCATTATGACACAAATCCTTCAAAATGTCACAGAAATTTGAACCTATTGATACTTCTTGAACTTCTTGAAGCAAACTCAGGGGGAAAAGACTCTGAAATCAATACAAATACTCCTGGTGTTTTAAAGATGTTTGAGATCTAGACATGTATACACAAGCTGTTATTGAGTGTGTGCCAAGATGTTCCCTCTGATCTGCAACATTTACTCAGTAAAAGTAGCTTTATGAAGGTGAACAGGTCTGCTGGAAACAATATTCCAAACCTGTGATGCCTGGTCTGCTCGAGCCCTCTCAAGTCAAGGAGTATTTGTGTTTGTCCAGCTAAGGGTTACTCAGTTCATGCAGTTATTTCCCAGAGGAGCCTTCCAGTCCTCCAGAAGGTGTCAAAATATGCTTTGGTCAACATATTTTTGAATGGTCATAAAGAATTTAAGGAAATAAAATTCACCCCTCTTTACAGAGCACAGCAAAAATAAGGCAAAGACATTTGTCTCATACAATTTTGGCCAAGATGTTTCTTAGAAATATTATGGTTTAGCCATTTACCTGGTTTTTAAATCAGACCTTTTATTTTTCTTTTCATGTTCTCCTGGCTGCTAGTCAGGAATTTATCATTTTATAACATTTTATGACAAGACAGAGTGTATCACCATCCAGGCAACTTAACACTGGCCTCAGTCACAGCCAGGCTGTTTGACCTTGCTGTGCTCATTGGGGACTGTGTGGGTGATTTGAAAACTGTGAATAAGAGAACTTAGGCAGGGACAGGAACTTACAAACTGCCCAGCAGTGAAACACCTCTTCTGAGAGGTGATAGAACTTCAAAGTGCATGTTAAAAGAATATCTTTTCAGCACAGCTTTGGCTCTGTGCTCAGTTTCTCAGGTGGATGGAAAATCAGCTTTTAGATGAAAAGAGAAAGAGAGAGAAGGACAAACAAGTGATGTTTCATTTCTTCAAACGCTTTTTGTCTTTCAAAATTAAAAAAAAAATTCTTTCCACATTTAAAGCAGAATTTATCAACTTTTGTAATGTACCTTTTAATAAAATGCAAGATGGAAATATCCTAAAAGAATCAGGTCTTGTATTAGTGTAGTTCACTATTAGGGCCAGTAGGACAGGCAGTTTACCCAGCTAAGTTTCTGGTTTAGAAACAATATACAAAATAATAAATAAATAAAATTTAACAAAAAATTAAAACAAACTTGTGTTTTCTTCTATATTGTCCAGAGATTCATCTCATATTGTCTGAATTGGCAATTAAAATAAACTAAGGTGTCACCCCCAGCCCAAGCCTAAACCTCTGCTAGAAAAAAGAATGACCCAATCCTGATGAAATTATGAACCAGAGAACCACGGAACTTTCCAAATTAGAAGAGATCCAAAAAAACCATTCAGTCCAACTCTTAGGTAAATGGCCACCAACAACCTTGGCATTATTAACACCATGCTCAAACCAGCTGAGCTCATGGTGTTTATTCACCTTGCAATTTCACATGGATTTTAGCCCTGGAAATCTCGATGAAATGGCTCTGATATGTAAATTCATAACTGATATATTAAGCCAAATTTTTGCTTCAACCCTGTATGGATGCATTTATGGGAACAACATTCTAGGGTTTCTACCCACCTCATGTCTACACAATATAAAAATAGTAAGAAAATAATTAAAGCAACACATAATGGCATTCTGAAGATATGCCTTATTATCTTGGCAATATAATGAAAGTTCAGTAGTGTGCTTAAACCATTTATCTTAATAGTGTGCTTAAATGATTTGTCTTCTTATTAACATTATGCTTCCCATGTGAACAGATAAACAGTGAATAAATGTGCTGTGAGGAGGATATTTATGTGTTACTGTGCTTCCTCTTTGCTCACAAGCAAGAGTGCTAACATTCCTTATCAATAATTTCATATGGCATTGATTAAATGACAGACATCTCTCCAATGGAGCAAAGGATTTTTCAGCATCTTTTATATTCTTTCTTTTTTTTCATTCACCCTTCAATATGGGTGAATTTTTGTCTGATGTATTCCTGAGCCCACCCAGCAGTTCTGAGTTGAGCACCAGAACAAAACATTTAATACACATTGCAGAGTTTAATCTTTTTTCCTGAAAGTCAATGGGAGTTTTGCCATTGACTTGAATTCCAATTCAGGTTGACACATAAAAAGAGAGCACTTGAAATAAGTAGTAAGTATTTGATTTGGACTATGATCAGTTTTACAATCCAGAGTCCCTGATCGTGTGTTCAGCTGGGAATATTTCACTTCACAAGGAAATCTTTTTGCTTTTTGTGGTCAGTAGGACAAGGGGCAGGAGATCAGAGATTCCCACTAACTGGACAGTTCTGGGTGGAACACATTGTAATAGTGATTAGAAAACAAAACTTGACCCCATATGTGTTAAAATATGAAAATGTATCTATTCTAATGAAAAAAGTAAATTATTCCTTTCTTTTAATAAAAGGTATTCTACAGACCTTCTATTTCTACAATTCTTTTATGAGCAATATTCAGGACCTTTAGTATCATATAATAAACTGTACATCTGAATTTATTCAGTTATAGAGAAATTTTGAACACTCCAGTTCCTAGGCTGTATTTAGACAGCAAAATAACACTTTCTGTATGTAGTGAAATTACACACTCATAATTAAAAAAAGATCTTGAAAATTATACTTGTCCTTCTATTTATTGCCTTCCAGATTCACTTAGTCCAGTTTATATAGAGAAATCTGCATATTTTCAAGAACAGAGCTGTAAGGTAGGAATAGTACTGGAATGCAAGGCATGGATAAATCCTGGTTGTATGATTATAAAAATTAATTTCTCTACATAAAAAACAGATGAAAAAAGGGAGGTTGAATCCCACTGCATAGGCATTTTTGTTCACAGCCATACTTTGAATCAAAGATGACATACTCATAATTGAAACAACAGAGCCTTGGTTAGATATTGTCTTTTAATTTCCTGGTCTCAGCCATACACAAGAGTCATAATTTCCAATTCATTTATCAGTCTGCACTTTGCAGTGTCTGAGTAACTCTGTGCTTGGTGTGGTAATCTGCTTTTCCATTGGAAAAAAAAAAAAAAAAAGGGATCTTATGTAAATAAAACATACTCAAACATTAATATTTACATGTAAATGGAATCAATTCAGGAAGCACAAAATTAATAACATTTACTGTGGAGTGTCACTTAAGCCTGAATTGGTTTTATTAAGAGAAGAAAAATTCTGTGCTACCAACATAGCTGATGATTAATATGAAACATATAATTTCTCTATTTAGTCACACCTGACTTCAGAACACTCTCTTAGACTACATTAGCACCAATACTTTAGATGGTAAATGCATTATTAGGCAATTATTTCTGAGTTTGTTTTACAATTAAGACATCAGTTAGGAAGTCCTCTATACTGTAAGGACATGTTCCATATCTCTTGAATATGCCAGACATAAACCTATTTGGAGACTATTTATTAAACTGAGCACATATGGGACTTCCATTTCCACTATTTCATGCTAATGTAGAATCTAGCATTAAACAGACATGACTCTAGATTCTCCAAGTGGGTTCAACCACAAGCAACCAGACTCATTTCCATGGCAGACCATGTGTTTTCAATTACACCATAAATTAATCCAACTTATTTTAAAAATCTGGGGGTTTTGCTCCTTTGTTTAGAAAATGAAGTCTGAAGAATGTGTTATATTAAGATGTTGGCCATGATAATTACTGACACTTTTTTTTCAGAGTGATTAGAGCAAATGCAATAATAGATATTATTTTGATTTATAAGCTAATTTGCTGTACTGCAGAACACCAAATGAGAAGCATTTTTGTTGAACTCTGGATGTTGCTACCAACTGCTTCATATTCCGTTTACACTGAGTCTTATGGATGTCACAGCTGATGTAACACAGTCTGTGTTACTTCTCCGGTCATTGGCAACTGTTTGGTTTAGAAAATAAAGTAAGTTTTCTATATTAAACCTGATTTCAGAGATTTTTCTTTAATACTAGCCTAAGGTTTTGTTGGGTTATGACAAAGTGCACCTGGAATAACTCTTTCAGCATTGAAGGAGTTACTCAGGATCCTTAGGACTACAGCTTGAGCAGGATGAGGCTCTGTGTCCTCCACTAAAGGGATTATTCAGTGATGGTGTGAGAGTCTGTATACATGGTTCATGTGCAGAATCACTAGTGTTTTATACACCAATGAACAAATTCCTAGTCATTAGTAATTCTTCTCATTGTCAAATTGCAAAGTAATATTGAGCTCATCTACAATAAAATGGCTTTCTTTGGTGCTGTTTGATAAGTGACTTTATTCTCTCACCCCCATATTTCCTTCCTCTCATTTACCTCTACATTTTTCTTCATTTCCAGTATTGCAAGATTCATGTGTGCTGGTTGGATTATCATGAAGAAACAGTGCTTTTCAATAAGCAAACTAGCTTCAACAGCTTTCAGTTATGCAAAGAGAGTTACCATGAAGTATTATAGTTCTATATTTGTTTACAAGAAAGGGAAATAATAAACTTTTGTCTATTATTCACATAATATTTTTTGCTGGTAGTGAAAAGAAACTGAAATGGAGATGAGCTCCAAGAACAAAAATCATCACTGAAGAAGAAACTGAGCTTTATAATTGAATACACATTCAGATGAGATGTCTTAGAGACAGCTTCCTCCACTGATGGACTCAAAGAAAAGAAATCATGGAAGTGGTCCCTTAGACTGAGATAAAGTTTTTAATATGGAGTTTGCAGCTTTCCATGAAACTTTGGTTATTTGCAGCCTCAAAGTTAACAAAGTTGAAAGGAAGAAACGTGCTGGGGTGAATGTAGATTAGAGTTTTGAATTGGGGTCAGACTGGACAAGGCAGATACTGGCAGAGTTTTTGAGTCAACACCAATACTTTGAGTTGAATTCACAGCAATGTTCAGAAAAAACATATACCTTTTATAAATGAAAATATTCTAAATAAAAGGAGATCAAATTCCATCTTGCATCTCAGAAAGAAGCTGGCCTTGGGAATTCCAGGTTTCAAAATTCTTCAGAGGTACCCAATATTCCGAAGAATAACTTGTATTTTTGTTAAGTGTAACCTCAAAAGCACACACAGGAAGCCAGAATAAGGTTTCACTTTCTCTTTGTGGTGGTGATGATGTATCTGTCATTAGGAGGAAATGATATATTCTTGTTGGGAAAAAAAATTCTATGTCTTCAGTGAAGACACAAATGTGCTTCTGTCAGCTTTAAAAAAGTTTAGTGCAAGACTCCATGCAATTTCACTCCCCTTACTAAGTTCATTTTACTGGGAATGAATGTATTTCAGTTTTTGTCTATCCAGTTTCTCTAAATCCCTTCCTTTCCAGTTTCACCCTGTATTTCTTGTCCTGTTTATCTTATTTTACCCTCCAAACTATGTCACTTCACTTAATTTCTTTCTATTTTTCTGCACACCTAAATATACCAGCAAAAATCATACGGATGCATGTTATCAACTGCTGTGATGTTCTTCCTGTTTATGTGGTGACCACACTGATTACGTCTAGTCTGGCTTGCCAGCTGTCTGGAGTGCAGTTATAGATCTATCCTATATTTAAACACTGCTGCAATCAAGATACTTCTGGTTTCCTCAGCTGAAAGCACTGTGATTCATTAAAAAACCCACTCTTATCCAGAAAAACACTTGCATATTCACTTAAGCACCTGCCTAATTTCAACAGAAATAAAAATGTAAATAGGACTGTAAACTGAGTGTGTGCTTAAGTACTTTCTAGACTACAATAAGTGCATATCTGTGACATTAGGATGTATATTAGAATTTTGTTTTCTTTATTTATCATTGGGTTTGAAACAACTGGTGTGTAAGCCACAAGAGAGATTTTTCAATTAGTCAGAAGATACAGGAACACTTGAACGGCAATTAGGCCAACTGTTTATGAGAACCAGGTCTAAAGGAAAGCTTAGACCCATAAACTATTTATACTAAAATGTCACTGAATTCTCAGATTGCAATGATTAACATAGCCATTTGTAAACAGGATGGATGATCAAACCCTTGTGAAAATTGAATGAAGCAAGTTTATTTTTTTTCTTTCATACACAATCTTTTTGTCTAATGTTATTTACTCAGAAAATGTAACAGATATCGATAAATTTCATAACTTTAAACACAGTAAAAATTTGAAAAGGCTGCCTTCCCTAGGATCTTTCCTCTTGTATGTATTCACGAAGAGATCACAAAATTTAATTCCTTCTCTAATTCAAAAATATTCACAATATTTTTCCCCCCAGAAAAAAAAAGCCATGGTCTGCAGTTCATTTATGAACAGTTCATTTTGGAGATCCTCAGTTCACCACGTGGTGCTGTTTCTGTTCCAGGTGATTTATGCTGTGGTATGTACCTAACAAATGCAGTGTGAACTGTGAACACTGTGAATCGTATCTATGGCTGGAAAGAAATTCTCAGTAAAGTTCAGAATTCTCTATAAGGCAAGATTGCAACTGGCTTTTCTAGACTGCCAAAGTCCAAACATCCTCTCTAAAGCACTCAGCACAGTGTTATTTCTGTGTGTGTGAAATCACAGGTTGCTTACTCTGCACAATTTTTGGTGCAAACAACATCTTGAAGAAACAAGTGCTGCTCTATTATTTGTATGGGACTGGAGCAAGCAGGCTGCCAATTTAATCTCAAAGATGTCCAAAACTCTTCAGTGCTACTCTTGGAGTGACCTATTTGGAGAAGGCACAGTACTAATCAGACTCAGCCAGTATTGTGTCAACAGAGAGAGACAGCACAACAAATAGACAGATGGAAGAGAGAGCGAAAAAAATAAGGGAATGTGTTTTCAATAAGAAATAATGCAGGACAAATAGTGAAAGCCAAATTTATTTTGGTCTGGAAGTGACCCACAGCCCACAGATGGCAGTGGGATTCTTTATTTTCCCTTCAATGAGTTTTGGTTGAGATCCTTGAAGGAAAACCAGAAACAGGCGGATATGTGGGAGAAAGGGAGCGACCCACTAGCCAGAGCACAAGGCTGTGAGTCAGGATATCTAGCTGAGTCAGCTGCTTTGTCCAAACTTTCTTCATGAGGCTACATCTACATGTAAACAGCATAGTAGAATGTCTATTGAATAACCTGCATGTGGCAGCCCTAAAACGGGGTAATAATGTCAGGCTGACACTTGATTCAGCGTGACGTGGGGCTGGCACAAGTAGGTGTTCACAAATGAGGTTTTCTCTCCATGTCAACTTGGTGATGCTTCACCGGGACATATCATCTTATCTGGTGATCCCAGGCATGGTTGGACCAGTGGTTCAACCTGAACATGCCCACAGCATCAACCCAGAAACCACCACAAAAAACTGTGCTCAGGTGCATCTGTTGTAGGAGGATTCAGGGTTATGTTCACGAAGGCCAGATGGAAAAATATACTGTGGCAACAAACTCTAACATATACTCATGGACAAAGGACAAGGAGGCTACCACTGCTGTAGGGAGAGTAAGTTTACAGCTTATTTGGTGACATTACAACCAGATTTCAATCAGATATTAGTGCTTGCAAATCCATCTGGATTCAAAGAAAGATTAAGTTGCGTTCTTATCAGATTTCACTTTAAGTCTTAGAGGGGGATGGGATAGTTTCTACAGAGAACTTAAAAAAGGTAAAAAAAGTAGCATCTTTCTCAAAATTATTTCTCTTAATATATCCCAAACTGTTTTCTATTCCCTTCGAATACAAATCATTTATTTTCTCTATTGTTCTGTCTTTAGATTTCCTGCAGCTTCCTTTCTACTTGTGCTCAGATCCTGCCAGTTTAATATCTTTGAACTCAGTGTACAGAGCTTGAAAAGTAATTTCTGGGCTGTATACTAAAATAGAGACATGGATCAGGGTATATTTAGAAGAGTGGACAAGTCTGATATGAGGTTCTATACAGAGGCCAAAAAGGCTAGCAGAGGTTAACCACAAAGAATATTTAGATTAAGGCTATCAAATGAAGATGTATCCTTCCTGTGCTGACCTTAGGGTAGTATGAAAGGAATTAAATGCATTTAAAAACAGATCTCTTAAAATAATTTAAGATCTTAAGATCATTTTCACATGACTTTAAACTTTACCATATTAATAAATTACTGTTTTGTTGACAGTCTGTTACGATCATTAAAAATCATTGAAAAACAAACTTCTGGCAAAATGGCCTAAACAATAAGAAAATAAAAAGGAATCTACTATATACTTACTCACTGATAAGATAATGGACTATATGCACATGTATGGAAAATAGACTTCACAAGTTTGCAAATTACTGGAGTTAAAAGAAGTAAAATTGTACATAACTACTTCTATTATTTTATTTATTAATATTGAACCTCTAAGTATGTATGTATTTGAGGTTTAGACAAAGACACTGGAGGCAGAATAAAAGTGTACAGTAATATATGTAACTATTCTGTGTTAAAACTCTTAAAAATTTTATGTTCTCATGCCTGGTTGTTTCCAGTTTTTTTCTGTTGTACGTGCATAACACATTTTACTGGGTCACCAGTGCATTGTCCCTGCAAGGCTTGCAGCCCAGTGCTGGCTGACAGCCTTTCTCTGCACCCCACTGCATCAAGTGACAAGGGCATGCCCCATCTTGTGGCACAATCTCAGATAAGATAAGCCCGGACATTTTGGCACTGCCCAGCATCCCAGCTTCTCATCGCCTTTCCAAACACAGTGCACAAGGTCAGGGAGCTGACAAGACCTGAAACAGGAGGAAGGTGCGAGTCCTCAGTGCTGTAGTGGGGGAAGAAGAGCTAGGGATTAACAGGAGAGCCAAAATGCAGTTTTCATTTGGATGTTGTCACCTCTCTCACTATGTGCTGGCACTACAACCTTCGTGTGAGGCTGTGCTGGCTTCAATGCTGTCACTTCAATGCTGTCACTTTAATGCCCTCACTTCAGGGCCAGTTTGGACTCCTGGGGTGCTGGAGGTATTGGTAAGGAAGGGGGAATACCTTGCCCTAGTGGATCAGCAAACTGAGGTCAAGAAAAGACAAATTTGTGCACCTTTATGGCAGCAGGCATGTCCATGAGGGTTGCTGAATTCTGCTCCACCAGTCAGACATTAGCCAGACCCTGAGGTTATCTCAGCTGGGTGGAGCACAGTGTTAATAGTACCAAAGTTATGGGTTTGATCCCTGCACAGACTATTCAGTTAAGAATTGTACTCAATAATCCTTATGGATTCCTTCCAACTCAGAATATTCTGTGATTCTGTGTAATAAAGCTCTCCAAACTTAATATTACATTCTACTGCATTCTTCTGTCTTCTCTTCAAAATTATATTTGTCTAACATGTAAATGTGTTCAGCTCACAGTGTCCTGATATTTTTGTACTTTCTACCTTACTCCCAAGGCAGGACCTCTTCAGAAAGTTTAGACAGATCCTCTAGATACTACATTGATATTTGTTGGAATCTACAGCAAACTGTTTCACTGAAAATGTTGTCTCAAGTATACCACTCTAAATGATGGATTATAGGTAAATCCATGAAAACTGCAATATTACTAGAGTCTCAGACATGGACACATCATTTTTTTTCTGACCCAATGAATAAAATGTCTTTTTGTTAGGCAAACCAGGCAGCAGAATATGTGAGCTACATCATGAAACAAACAGCTAAATGTGAGGTCAACAGAGAGGAGAGAGACTGCAGGGTGAGATGTAAACTGGGAAGAAATAGGGATTCCCAGCTGCTTCAGCAGCCTCAGGAATCAAGAATGTCTGAGCAGCTTCACATATTGCTCAAGGACTAGAACACAGGCAGAGGTGGGCTAAACAGCTCTTGCATAAAATGGTGGGATGAGCTTCTACTTCTGTGCTAACCTAGAACACAGCTTTATGTTCCCTGGGAAGTAGAAAGAGACCAAATGCAAATGGGATGGATCTGTTGCCATTCTAGATTGAAATTGATGTCATTAGCTGATACAACAACATACAATACTGAACATTAATCCTCTCTGTCTGACTTTCTTTCTCATGACTCATATCTGTGCAGATGAAGGAACTGTAGGCCTGCTCTGAATGGTGAAGCTGTGAAGAAAGTTTGAAGGTTTCAGAATACTTTGAGAACGGGGGGGACAATTGGCTTGAAAGGGTGATGTTGATGATTGTAAGGAGCCTTAGAGGCTGCTGTTGAAGAAGTTCCCAGTGTTACTAGTTTAATACTGGGCTCATAAAGAGAAATTATCAAATTGGAATGGACTGTAGAGGTATGAACTAAATTCATCAAGGATGGAAGAAAGAACTAGAAGGTCTGGAAAGGTGAGTGGTGGGATGCAGTGATAGGAGGAAACTGATTATTTCCTTCCATCTTGCTGTATTGTCAAAGATGCAAGCAACTTTGTCAAACAGATAAGTGAAATTCAGAATATATCAATTTGTAATAATTTATCTAACTAATCTGACAGTCTGAATTTTAACTTAGAGTAAAAAATTAAGTTAAAGAAAGCTACTATTGAATCTAAGACTCTGCCTTTTCTAAGTTTTGGAGAGATTTGGTACTTTGAGACAACTCAGTTCTACAACTCAAAGTATCACTCCACGTATATATTTTCATTATCCTTTTCTTCATGATTCCATCCTTTTTTGCCAATACAGTATTATAAACTTCAGCAGCAGTTTATGACAATGAATTGGTTTAATGCAATTAGCTCTTGAGAATGCCCAAAGGTTGTATTACTTATTTCTGCAGTAGTTGTAAGCCAAGCAGAGGTGCCGTGGCCAAAGCTGCTGTGGGAGTCTGTCAGTGATGTTGGCAAGGCTATTACCTGCTTTCCCAATGAATTGTACTGACAAATGGGAAGTTCATCTCACAGTGACCAGCAGTAGCATTTTTGTTTGCCTTTTGCAACTGGCTTGAACCCAGAGCAAAAGGTCACTCATCACTCTCTCCGACCATTTGTGAAAGCAAAGAAAAGCACAATTTGTGAAATAAGCCTTTAACAATTGTCATGTTTCCCTCCTTCTTTTGGTGTTCTTAGAGAAGCATGCATAGAAGTTTTATCAAGTTAAGCTAACATGAATCTGAAATTATCTATCACATGATTAGAGAGAAAGAATATTTAGGGCCTTTTCAGGCTGTTTTATTTTTGTTTTGGTTTGCTTTAAGTAGCATGTAGGAGAGAACCAGACATTAACAGGTGACTAGTTTGAACATAACGGAATAGCTTGTTCTCACACAGATTATTTTTCAACTATGCTATGTAAATGTAATAGCTTTGTGTGAGGGAGAAGGGAAGGTAAGCCTGCATTTGGTTTTACTGTGATTTCATACATGTCATAATAAAGTTTATTACTAACTGTGGGTGAAACTCATTGAGAAAAATTCTTCTTGCTCTGCCCTATGAATGTTACGTATTTGTATTCCAATAACTCCTAGAATTAATCCCTAACCAACCGAGACCTCCTGATCATAGAATGTCTACACACATTTGGAAAATTATGGTCCCTGCTTAGAGTTTAATGGCAAAATTAAGTGCTGCAAATGATTGCCACTTAATTGACTTCGATGTAGACTTCCTCATACAGGATTTCTCTTGGTATGCATACTAGAGGAGAATTTGTCCCAGTGGATGTACACAGCAATATAACTTCTTGGATATTTAAAAATGTGCTGAGGGACGATGTAATTTGAGATACACCATAAATTAAATAAACTATGCTTAAAATATATTGTAATATATAGAAGAGAAACCATTATTTGAAAATAGATATCAATGGATTTATTAGGAAATCAGGCATGTGGCACTGGTAAATCCTCAAGCATTACAAAAGCAATCCTCTCTTACTACAGAGGCTGTATATAAGACCTGTATTATCTAAACTTATATTAAGCACCATCTTTAAATAAAGAAGTTATTATTTTTCCTGCCATAAAAAAATAGTGAATAAAAAACTTACTTCATAAGGGTTAGAAAATGCTATTTTCTGGACTCATTCTAGATTAGGTCCGTATCAAAGTTTAGAGGATAATCAGACGATTTTCTCAGCATTAAGAGTATTACATCAAAAGATTCTGGGTTTTATATACCATATGTAACAATAAGAAATCACATGCTGGAATTCATTTAATGTTTTGATGAGATTTGCTAAAAATCCCCAAACCTTCAGCCTCGCACTTTAGAATTAATTTTAAAAACAGACTCCTAAAGATATGCAGACTCCATGGAATTTTCAGAGCCATCTTATATAATCTGTAATTTAAGATGTCTTCTTTTGCCTTAAGAAAAATTTTAAAAACATTGAAGACCTTTTCTCCCTGGAAATCATATTTTCCATGGAGTGAAATGTAACATATTAAATCAATATACACATTCAGACGTTTGAATCCAATTAAAATGTTCAAGTTTGGTTTCTTTTTGATGGAATAATAGAAAATTAAAACCAAAGGAAAGGCACTCTGTTACTAAAAAAAAGATAAATTTTTTAGTCAGATATTTTCTGACTAAAGCTCAGAAAGATGATCAGATGTGAGAAAAGTCTGCTTGCAGGACAAATACAAAAATAGATTTATGAATGTGAATGGATGCAGTATTTTTTATGGTGTCCAGTTTTGTGTTCTCTCAAGTGGCTTTTCAATTAATAAAGGGGCTGTGGTTTTTTGAACTATGAAAGACTTTCAATTTTGTGCCAAACTATTTCACCCTTTGTATTAATTCTAATCATCTTGAAAATATAACTGGAAGTATGGGTACAATTCAGAAAATTTTCCCTTGTTTTGCTCATCTTTTGTTTTTTTATATTTTTTTTTCAAATTACATGTCTTTCATACACAAAACCTTTGGGAAAAAATAACTTACTTGTTAGAGTAAGCATTTGTTGAAAAAATTTCCTGGTTTTAATTTATATTTCATTTCTATAAATATTATTTCATTACTAGTAATGCATTTTTGGAAGCTGTCTAGGTGCTGATTTTTTGAAACAGTCCTGATTCCTCCAAGTGTCCAAAGTGAGACAGTTGGCTGCCATTGAAATATCATTCCATCAGTGGGTTTTAATTGCCTAAATATTTTTGTTCTTGGATATTGGAACAGTCTCTGCTGTCATATGTGTGCTGTTCTCACTGATGTTAGAGTGGCCGTGTGTTGAAAATGGCAGAATTTATACCTGTGTAAACATCTATTATAGCACAGCCTTAACATCTAGGGATTTATGACACTTTCTTTCAGAATCCTAATCTTTCCAAACTGGAGGCATTTTTAGATCCTTTCTTAAAACAGAGTGTATCAACTCCCATTCAATGAGATGCCAGGAGGGACAAGAGCAAAACTACTCTAAAGTACTACAAAGGAGCAAAGCAGAAACTGATAATATGCAGCAACCTTATATACCCAATTTACTACTGCAGGAAAAGTAAAACTCTTACTTCTTTTTGAACTTTTCTTGTTAGCCATGAAATATTCTTTTCTGAACAAAAGATACAAATGACCCACCAGCACAGAACAGGACACAGCAAATGAGTTTACAGAAAGTGAACAGCCAAATCATTAATTTTCAGTGGGGAATTATGCTTAAAATCTTACCATATAAGTGGGAAAATGTTTGTGATAAAGAAGAAATGACTCATGGTGATTTTTGTTTATATGCTCAATTTGTCCTTTTTTTATCAAAGCTAGTGCTGCTCCATCTTTTTTTTGGTACTGAACCTTTTCCATTTTCCTTGCATGCTGGGAAACAATTTTCTAACTAAAATAGAAAACTAAACTTCAAAATCAAAATTCAGCAAGAAAAAAACCCTCAGATTCCTAAGGAATCTAAAGAACTATTCCATCAATCAGCATGTATATAAGTAGAAAACAAAAATAAAGAGTTCACTATCCAATCAGCAAAGTATTACATCAACAGTCCTTTTAAAGATTCATTAGTGTTTCATCACCAAAGGTTGACTTCATGCTGTGTTTGAGTTGCTTGAATGTCAATGGTGAGATGAAATGAGTATACCAAGAGCTGAATAGTTCTTTTATGCTTATCCAGAGAGTAGAACCAATGAGTTTTAAATCCAGGAAGAACACAGATCTACTTTACAAAGCCTTGTTTAACAGAATTTTTCTTCTTCTAATTAACCCCAGGCCCCCCAAGTTGAATAAGATAAATGTGCAAGGAGAAATGGTGCTTTTGCCAGCTGCCTGTAGGCTTCATTACTTCAAGTTTCTAGGTCTGATCCTGATCACAGTCAAATAATTTTTATGCCAAAAACAATTAAGAGTGTTCAAGGGAAACAATCCCACCCTATTTGTGTAAAAATACCAACAACCTCTAAAAATCTGGGTCTGTAATTTATGAAGGAATTAACAAATATAGGCCAGATGCTATGCCACACTAGCACAGGAATAGGAAGCATTTGGAGCTGCATTTGTTCCATTAAACACCAGGGAAAGGATTTCCTTACATGGAAGAAAGCAAAGTCTGAATCGCTCCTGCACCAGTATTGATGCCATATCTGCCCATTAGCAGCAGAAGCTGGAGCACAAGAGTAATTACAGACTTTTTTTAGCTTGTCCTTGTTCCAGACTAGCACAGCATTGCTAGCTGTCACCATTTCTAGGGAAGCAGCACTTTGCAGGAAAGATTTCAAGGAATTTCAAGCTCCTTTTGGTCACCTAGTGGTGCTGGGGGAGAGGAAAGGCAAGGTGGCAAGGATTCTGGGTTACATTTGGGTTCCATCATCCACTACATCCTCTTGAAGTAGGGCAGGAGAGAATTGAATGGCAGGAAACTATTCTCCAAACCATCAGCATGTGTTAACCTGTTGCTTTCTGGTGCTTAGAAACAGTTTTTTAAAAAAGATCTACAGCTGTAGATGGTTCAGGGCATACGTCAGATATAACCCTTTGTACCTCTGCTACAGCGCGTGGTGCTGAACATACCTTGCACATATTCTGAAGTACAGATTTCTGTCTACAGACTGGAATATCATCCATAACATGGAAGTCTTGGTTCTGTAAAGAGATTTCTGACTTGGAAGTTTTCTCTGGTTCAGCTGAGCAGTGTAGTTTTTTCTTAGATTAAATGATGGAAAATTATTGCAAAACTATAAAAAGGCATCACGTGATTTTTCCTAACTTTTCTAAACAGACACACTTGAAACTATTCATTATACTTTGAGAGTGACTCCTACTAAAATATGGTCACTGCAGGCAGAATTATTTAAAAACTGAAGTTAATTAGAAGTAATGTTTTAAAATGTTCTTCTATGTGGCTGTAAGAAAACTTTTATAGCAAGGTTGCTAGGATTCCTCAGTAGCAGATAAGAACATAAAAGCTGCTTGACATTCTTCATGTCAACAGTATTCACTACAAGCAGCAAATAGACAAATTAAAGCTTCTTTTCTTGCCCTTCTAACAATCCACAACCCTTTCTATTCTCCAAGAGTTGTAAATACTGCAAAAAAAATAGGTGGGCTTTACAGCATACCATGGAAGTCATCAAATGTAGATTATGTGGAATACAAATTGTACATGCTGTGTAATGTGTCAGCTTCAAAAAAGTTTGAACATGGGGAAACTTCCTTACTGCATGTAGAAATGCTGAGTGAGACTTGCCCCCAAGATAGTATGAAAATTCTGGTTTTGTAGACTTTTTTAACACTCGCTTTCCTTCCCAGTTCCTATGTTTAAATCCCTTGTTACTGTGAAACCTAAAGCTGACAAATGCATGTTGCCTTCAGTGAGAGATACTTTTGCTTTAGAATTGCTTAATAAATCCTTAAAAATCGAACTAGGAAGAGCTTTTGGTAAGATATTCTTTCACCACATGTCAATCTACTTTTCCAGTTTTACAAATGTGTGCATCAATTGCAGTAAGTACACAGGGCAGTATTTGTATAAACAAATTAGCTTAATGCAGTAGAATATTGCCCTATTTTTCAACAAATGCATGTGTTGGGAGGTATAAAAGCACACAAATTATCAATTTAATTTTTATTTCACTTCATCTTTTTTGCTTTAAACCAGTCATTAGAACAGATGCATAAGTCAACAGATGCATAAGTCATGCATGAAGAAATATGATTTTGTATTTTTTGATCAAAGAAAGACTTCCAAAACAATAGGGAAAACCACATTGGCTTTGTAAATAATGGGAATGCCATATGGGAAATGGAAAAAAAATAATTTGAAGAAATTTTATGATCTAATTCAAAATGACCAATTTATGCCTTGCCAACTCAAACACTGCACAACATATGCAATTCAGTTGGGAGAAATAAATTAATTTCATAATGTTTATACTTCATAACAGTTGCAGAACTTCAACAGTGATTCTGTCCTTCTAATCTATCCATCAGTTCAAACCCCACTTCAATGAACTTTTAACTGCAAAGAGAGAAGCTGGATCAAAGGGGATTTTTGAAGAACTCTCCCACCTCTGCCTCACTTTTGTTCAGTGGAATGAAGGTTGTTCTCTTCACAAAAATTTCTTTGACAGCACCGACTCTCCTGAGCTTCCTCACAATTCTTTGTGTGTGTATATTTAAGCTTCTGGTATGCTTATGTTTGGAAAGGTATTTGTGATGATGGGTAAAAATATTTTTTTTTCTGATTCATTCATGGGCAGAAAGAAGCAATCTGTTTTAAGGTTTCATTGTGCAGGCACACAACAAAAGAACAGTTATATTCAAGTTCATTGTTAAATGCATATGAAAGAGGTAACTGACTGGACAACTATTTGTCAGGACACATCTGAAAATGCAGAGTTACTTCTTGTAATCTATAGTAGCTGTTTACCAAAAGTCTTCCAGAAAACATTGGTTGGATTTATTGGGGGCTATTCACTACGAATTAGGAAGTTCAAGATATGTGGAAACTTCATGAAGATTACAAAGTCTAACAGATCTAATGAGATTTTCTTTGTTGTTTTTGGGGAATTTCAAGGAAATCAAAAGTAAAAGGTATCTCAAGATTTAATAACTTTCAGGGGATAGAGTTTGTACGAACATCAAATAATTTTGTTTGCTTTGTGAATTAAGCATGATT
This sequence comes from Ammospiza nelsoni, assembly GCF_027579445.1. Lineage (NCBI taxonomy): Eukaryota > Metazoa > Chordata > Aves > Passeriformes > Passerellidae > Ammospiza > Ammospiza nelsoni. Next base: position 9,067,890 of record NC_080637.1, on the reverse strand, counting down.
TCATTGCTATCTTTTGTTTAACACAGAATGTTAGTAAAGTGAAACTGATATATTAAAATACAAGATATTGATTAAAAAATATGCATAAGGGTAAATGTATGTATACATATGCTCTTGAATGTTTTGTTATGATCATGTTTTGATGCAACTATGATGATTTCCTGACAAGCTTCAGAGTCCCCAGTCTTCAGTTTTATAATAAATAAGGGTCTCAACTATTTTATTCTGAAGAGTTTACAAATGCCCCAAATAATCAGAATGTACATGTAAGAGAATCATCTCATTATTGAGGCAACTCCTCAGTCTGCTGGCATTACTGGATCTGGATATGAAGATGCAGATATACAAATTTGTCTGTCCATCCGTGCCTCTGGACTTTGCTACTTTACTTTTCTTTTTTATTTTTTTTTTTCCTAAAGGAGCTGTACACTTAGTTTACATGTACATTTCTATTCCTTTGGGCTCAGTTCTTGAAATTAATCAGGATTTGCCTCCTTGGGATAAAAGAAAGACTAATTTGGTTTTATATTTTAATCTCTTCTGATCCTAATAGCTGATTACACAGTATTCAGCATTTCTTGTAACGAGTTCAGCAGGGCACCAAATGAAGGTATCTGGCAGCAGGTTAAAAAGAAAAGATAGCATTTCTTTTCATTTAACGAAAACTTAAATTACTAAACTGACTGTCACAGTCTTAAAATGAAAATTCTAAACTAGCTACAGAAGGCAATAACCACAGTTCCACGGCAGCAACATTTTTTGAGGGCTGCCAAAGGCATCTGCAGTGCAGAACCAGGGGAGATGCCAAAGGGCACCTTGTGCTCACGCTCCTGGAAGAGTCCTCAGCTGAACAGCCCAGCGCAGTCCTGGGCTGAACGTGGCACAGGCTCAAATCTCTGCTCACTTGGACAACTGCCCTCAAGTTTGTATCATATCTATTGAAGTTAAGGGTAAAAGTGCAATGGCTCTGCTCAGTCCCCGTGTAGGATGAATGTATTAATAACTAAGATGAGAGACAGATAGAAAAATAATTCAGTCAAATCAGGGGAAGAGTTAGTTAAACTGGTGCAATGGCTGTAACTGGTACAGAATCAGGCGTGAGGTAACTCCACCTGCAGGCTCCATTCTACGCTGATTTGGAGAAATCACATCCCCACATTTCAAAATACCTGTGTTTTCTGCAGTATCTAATGGTTTCGTTCAGCACTTTAATTGACATTTAACCAAATCTAGTAACAAGGCTGTGTTTTCTTAAAGGCCCTACTAAACGATGTAATATTACTTCCTGTAGCTATGGAGACCTTTGCTCTTGTTAGTGCTGCTATTCCATTTGACTGTAACCTTGAATAATCTTTAAAGAATGTTTTTAGTCATAGGCCCTTCACCTTCTGGTGATTTCATCCAGATACAATTTCCACAGGCTTTGCTGGGTTAGACAGAATAAAAGAAAGGACCATCTGAATAAAATAAAATGTCACCATTAAATTGGCTTTAGTAGCTTAAGGTATAATGTAATGATATTTTCCCAACAGCTGCTTTCAGTTGAATTTGAAGTTTTGAAAACCTTTTGCATCTGATTCAAGTAATAAAATGCAGGTTGTGTTACTTCCTCCTTCTGTGTCATATACAATAAGCAAAACGTTGATACTTTACATAAAACGGGTGGTCATTGGTAATTTTTACTGTATGTTAACGTTATTTGCTGACCTCAACATTTTACAGATGAGTCACCCAATGAAAAGTTTTTTTAAAAATAAAGGTGTGGATGGATGTTATTTTGGAATTAGACAAGTCAGTAATTTTTCCTAGTATCTCTTGCCCACAGAATTTTATTATCTGCACCTTTTTTTTTTGTATTATCATATCTTTCAATTTTTTACAGCTAGATTGGAATGAGTGCAATTCTACACATCTTCATGTGTTACCTTTTATCCCCAGAGATTTTAAATAGAAACTAGACAAAGGGATTACTTCATCAAGCACTGAAGTACAGAAATCCCTGAGGTGAAATGTAGCAACTGCCTGTCAGTATATATACCAATGTGCAAGAAATTAGGACAAGAAAGGAAGAATAAGAATATTCTTAGGAATGTAGTGAGGAAAAACTAACAGTTGAGGCTGAAGTAATATGCCACAGTTCCATGAGACAATCTTTTGTGAAGCTCAGTTCTCAGTGCATTTTAAGAGTCACTTTGTCCTTCATCATATGTTCCTTACTATTACCACTACCACAGCAAACATTTTGCAAACACTGAGTATTTTCTAAACAAGGAAGACAAAGAGTTTAAAGGAGAAACCAGTCCAGAGACATTAATTCAGTCCTTACACCTCTCATCTGCACCTTCCCCCTACTGTAATACCAACATCCTTGGTTCTAAAGAGACTTTAACAATTTCACTTATTCATCATCTGCTGCAAATTCTTCACCACAAGACATTTCATGGCATAAAAGTAATGGAAAAGATTCTAAAATGAAGGCTTTAAATGGTAGAGGTGGGAAAGATAAAAATGTTTTTAGATGCATCTGAGAAGCAGGGGAAGAACCAAGGAAAAATCCTGATAGTGAGATCTCATACAAACTATGGAGAAAACCACAAAAGCAGGAAAAGAGCTGTCCAGTAAAGTCAAAGTAAAGAGAAACAGAAGGAAACTAAGAAGGAGAAACAGAAGGAAACTAAGAAGGAGCATAAGGAGGAATACATAAAAAAAAAAAAAAAAAAAAAAAGGATGTGAAAAGATGCGAAATCTGTGATAACGACAGTAAAGTATAAATGTAGAGTCAGGAAAAGTGGGAGAGAAAGAAATTAAGAAGGTGCATGAGATAGAGTGGAGGAAGACTGAGCAGTCCATGAAATGCAATAAGGAAAACAAATTAAAAAATAAAATCCTATTATGTTTTCCTCGGTCACTTTTGACCCTAACTGTTGAAACAAAAAGCAAAAAGCAGGCTTGTTTTCATGGAAAACAGCTCGTCTGTTGAGGTGACTTTTGTCTTTCTTTTGCTCTTACCTGGTGTTTCCTGGAGGACATGGCAGGTTAATGCTGCTTCAGGTCCTTCTAAATGAGCTGATGCATTTGCAGCACTGTCAGTTCTTCACTCCAGAGGGAATGCCTCTGCATGAGGCAGTGTCATTACAGAAATTAGCATTCACTGTGACTCAGCTATCTTCATCTCAGGAATAGCAGAAAGAGACATAAGTCTGGAACAGATACACTGGAATCCCTAAAGGAGCTCTTCAGGGAACTTCTCCATGGCTGTGGTTTTAATTAGGCATTAATAACTGCTGAATGATGCTTATGCTACAGAAATGCAAGGAACTTTCAGTGAGAGAATGCAAGATCAAGGGAATCAAGAATTCTGAAAGTCAAAGACATATCAATGCTTTTCGGAATTTTCAGGCTCAGATTTCAAAAATTTTATGTAAAAACTCGTGTCCCTCACCTCATCCTAATTTTGGTTTATATTTGCTCATAATCTTTTGTCTCCACAGATGTTTTAGGTTTTTTTGTATCTGATGACAGAAAGTGAAATCAAGTCATGTCTTTTTCGCACAGCAATCATAAAAAAAATTAAAATTATCTCAAGGACAATGAAAACTATACATAACTTAGAATCTTGGAAGATTTATTAGACTTTCACCAAAAAAAATATCCTGTATTGCTCCAAATTATGTATGTTAACGGGTCCATGATTGCAGTCTAATATTCATTCAGATTTACGGAAATAAGACTTTAAAATCTTGATTTTGATTTTGCCATAAAAGTTTTGCAATTAAAGCAATTCATCTTATCAAACTAATCCCTGCATAATTAAAAATATCTAAAATGAAGTGAAAGAATTAGGATAAGAATTTTCTACAGCCATTTTCACTGAATTTTCAGGAACACATGAGGTCTGCTCAAGGATCAATCTCTTTTTTCTGCTTCTTCCCATTTCTCCTTTACTTATTAAACTGTCTTTATCTCAACCAATAAGTTTCTCTCATCTGAGTGAGGAACTGCTTGGGGATTAGCAGCTCACTGGGGCACAGCCACCCCAGGCATATAAATATTTCCACTGATCAATAGAAGTAGTCTGGTATTTAAGAATTACTGATGCTGATTATGCTCATCATGCACCACAAAAAATAAAATCACCTTCCTTCTAATGATTGGAGTTTTTCATAATCTTTCTATTAGTACAAATATTCATCATGTTAATTACCAAATAGATCTTATTCTACATTTAGCTGATTGTTTCCTGTTAAACATTTTCAATACAGCCAGGTCCTGCTGTGATGTTCTGCTGTCACAAAAGAGGGCAAATCATACCATATTTGTTTACCTTTTTAAAGGTTTTGTACTTTTTCACTAAAAGATATTCAGCCTAAACAAAGTATCTCTTTTTTCTATCAAGATGGAAATTTTGGAAATTAGCATGTCTGCTCATCAGGTTGGCACTGTACTTTGCAAGGGGCAATCTAGGAATGGTATTGGTTGAAAGGAAGCCTCAATGGAGAGGGATAAAAACTAGAGGATTCAAAATATAGCATAAACACCTGGGAAAAAAATCTCACACAGTAACACCTTCACAGAAAATCATGGAATTCTCAGATCTTTTTCTTCAGTGATTTCATTTCACAATGTTTCAGGTCAAAAAAGATTAAATTCCCAAACCAAAACATCCAAAAGCAATTCCAGAATTGCAATAAACCCATGTGTAAAGTCCATGATAAACACAGATTAAGCTATGAGTTGTTTTCTCCCACAACCAGCCTGAGCTGAGGGATGTCAGGATGGACAGGATGGACACCCTCACCCAACACAGAGCCTCCAGAGGCCTTTGGCTGGTGGAAAGAAAGTTATCTCTGCTCCTCTCACCTGAAGATCAGAAATTTTAGCAGGCTAAACAGCTTCCTAAAGAGAGGAACTGAGTACCCAAAACACTTGTGTGAGTTTCTCTATCACTACATTTGCGCTCCACAAAACCTCCCATCCTATCCCTCACTTTGAGGTATGGGTTCTGGCTAGATTGTCACCAGCAGTGACATGTTCCTCTCAAAATACCTGTGAGAAGCTGGCATTTTCTTCACACAAAAAATACTCTGTCAAAAAGTTCCTGCCAACTTTTGTGCTAAATCATCTTAAAAACATTGTGGAAAGCTGCTGCTAACCCATGAATGTGTATTAAGCAGTCAAGTGGTTATTAATGGTATTATTACAGCTGCTGGTATTATGGAAAGATTATGTTATTAATTTTTCAGGAAAATAACATCTGCAGAAAATGCCTCCTTTGTGATCAGCTAGGAAAAACTTTCCACAGGTGTTAAAAATGGCATACAACCATTTGCAGTGCTTAACCTCACCTCTTTAAAGGCAATATAAAGTAATTGCCTCATTGCCCAGTTCTGTAATGAATCAGGAATAAAATAGTTCAAAGAAGGGAAAGGATTGATGGTGGATGCTCAAAACTTCTGTCTCTGTATGTATCACTCAAATTTAGAATATCCCTCCTCATCTATTCACCCATCCTAGAGGAAGTTGTCTGCTGTCAGTCTACCTGATGCAGAGAACACTTCAAAGATTCTCATCCAAAACTTGCTGAAACCTATGGAAAAACTAATGTTATGGAATTTTAGGGAGCTTTTCACCAAGCCTAGAAGTGTAAATCTGAAAGTCTAATTCACAACAGCAAAAAGTGCAAGGAAGTTCCCTGTGAATATTCTTTTCTTTCTGTGCCCCTGCATAAAGGAATCTGTCGAGTACCCATGCTGTTGCTTATTTCCTTCTCTTTAACACAAGAGTATTTCTTCTCATGTATCTGATTTTATCATTTGTCCTCATATCTCTTCACTTTATTCTCTTGTTTTAAGATATGCTTTTAACAACCACAGTTTATTCAGTGGCTGTGTCACTGTGGAGAGCATTGCACCTTAACTGATTTTAAATTTCTCCAACGTGTCATTGGTCCTCAGCTGGTCTCTTACAAGACTGACCACTATACCCTCTGCCACATGCATGGATTTGGGACTGGAGTGCTGTTGCATGATCCTCACTTCACACACTGATCTCTATTTAACAATTCAACATCAGTGAATTGTGGTTATTCTTGGCAATTACGCCAATTCAGATTTCTCCGGATTCTCTCCAATATTAAAATTTATAAACTTAGTAAATGCTTCACTAAAATATACATTATTTGATGACATAGCAAACATGTAAGAGGAATTGTCTTTTACAAATATCATATAATGCGCATTTTGTACCACATAAATCAACTTGAGGAGCAAGTTGCTGATGAAAGATCCTTCCTAAATTGGATTAATAGCACTTTTCAATTTCAAAAGTGAGGTATAAATATAAATACATATTTGTGAAAAAATGGCATAGTAGAGAAGCAAGACCTCCAGAGATATTTACAGTTCTGTCATCAAAGAAAGTATATTTGATATTGTATTTATACAATGAGATGCAGCTACCCATAGAAACAATGATGAGAAAAATAAACACTGAAAATTGTCTTCCCAAAGTTGGCACCGCATGTGCAATGCAAACGGTGAGGGGGATGTGAGCAAGTGACACTGATTCCAGATATTGCAGCAGAGAAGTGATTAACTCCACCATAATAAAAATAATAATAATGTTCTTTTAATGCATCTTGCAGGGGTGTAATTATAACTAATATTACTAAAGTGCCAGCTGAGACCTATTATTGCTGGTTCCATGTGCTGTGTGCTATAGACACAATAAAATAGAGCTACTTCATACAAGATCTGGATACAAGTCATCCCCTGCCTGTCTGTGTTTCTGTTTGTGTGGGAAAGGCACTTGCTAAATAAGGACTGTCATGAACTTTAACTAGTTCCAGAATCTGGAAACTAAGAGATCAAGGTTGTGCTGCAGAGCACATTTGCACTGCTGCAGAATAAAAGGGTTTTGGTTTTTTCCCAGCTCCTTTCTTCATCGCTTACAAAGACTAAGATGTTAGTTTTCCTTTTTCCATCAAAGCAGTTGTATGCTAATGTTCATTTTTCTCAAGCTTGCAGAGAAAAACTGTGAGATTAAAACCTAAATACTTTCATATGTAAAAAAAAAAAGCAGAAAAAAAATAAAGAAGAAAAAAAAATTATCCAAGGGTCCAGTTAGTCAGCCAACAAATCCAGCTGGGGTTCCTCCTCTGTGTAAATGCTTCCAGTCCTACTGAAGGTAATAGCAACTCTTGTGTGCCAGCTGGGGATCCAGCCCACGAGGACATAAAGCAAACAGGGTAAAAAAATCCCATCAAACTAAACATAATACATGTAATTTAGGCTACCTCCAAGGGTTCCTAAACTAATAAAATCTGAATTGAGAGCAAGGACATAATTAGCTCTATTTGTGTCATATTTAATTTTCTCAATAATATGACTAATTGGCCCCCTTTCTATCTGTTTTCATTGTTTTCAGGCTTGACTCTGGCTTGTTCAAATGCCAGGGGTTTGATGGCATTGCTGTTCTCTGGCATTAACCTCTGCAGGAAAGAAATACTTCTGCATTTACACCAGGGTGACTGAGAACACAAGGATGGATTCATTGTTCCTTACTGACCTGCTGGTACACTCACTGTAGCCATTGGAAAATTCAATATTAGGCTACCACACTATTTAAATTTTTGCTTGCTTTAAAGTATTCTGAAGTAAGATTTACTTACTTTTCTGTGGCCATAAGTTTTTCAGTACATGACTGTAGTGAAATAGTAACAACTGTTAAATGTACCTGTCTGAAAAACAGGAAATTTCTTTTCTGTGTTAAGATCATATTGCTGCCTTGAATTCACCATGCTCTTTCCCCCTTCCCTACTTTATTGTGTGTGTAAAATCCATACTGTATTTGCCCCACTGCTGGTTTGCATTCCAGCATTCTGACAATAATGAAGAAATTATTTATAAATTTAGTCAGCATCCTTGTTACAAGTTAGATTGCTAGATTGCTTGGTAGACATTCATTTTGAATGTGAACTATATAGGATTTTACTATATTTGATTTCACCTAATATATATCATGCAGAAGAAACATAATATCCTCTCATGAAACTAGCTTAAAGATTGAAATATTATGCTGCATTATGTAGTATGGGTATAATACAGTTAATTAAAGGGAAAGGTTAGGACTAAATGAAATATGAACTCATTGAGACCTTAAATTTTATATATACAGAGCCTGATTCTAATTTACATGATATGATGTAAAATGTGAGTCACACGAAAACCAATCAAGCCACACCTCTACAACAAGCAGAACTGATAGGATTACTGTTTTCATTGTCTTGAAATGAAAAGAAGGGCTGTAATCAAAACCAAAGGAAGAAATACGAGTTGCTGAAATTAAATTACTTCTGCACTTTTATCCCTTTGTGTAACTGCCATTGGATGTTGTTTCCAGTTCTGGAGCCCATGCTTGAGAATTTTCATGAGAGAGAAAAGAGATGGAGAATATGATGTATAAGATTGTATTGAATCCATCTCCAGATTTATCATGTGTGTCATTAGGCACCTAACACAGGCATCTCCAGGTTGGAATGCAGTATTGCAGAGCCCCTCTGCAGTTCTACTGGTCTTTCAGAGAAGGAAGGAGTTATGTACAGAGGGCAACAGTTCCAACCTAAAAGATTAATCATTCTGGGGAGGTCCTTACCTGTCTTTGCTGAGGAAATATAACTAGAAATTTATCTGAGACCAGTATCTATAAAAAACACCACAAGGTTTTAGAAAACAAAATAAAGACTTTGAATTGCATGGACACTAATGTTACAGAAATGAATAGTTGCAACTGGAGTTAGATAAATTAAAATCAGTAATTCAGCAATGGTAATCAACTCTTGTAGTAATCTGGAACTTTTTATCCAGTGTTCCAATTCTGTGACTATTAGATCTGAAATAGGAATGAGCTCAGAATGAATGTAATCCTATATCCCATAAGTTTGGTTAAACAGCTTTATAACTGACTGCCACCAAATTCTTCCCCTTCCTTCCAAGTAAGTAAAAGTTAAAATTAAAAATATAAAAATATAATTAAAATAAGAATAAAATAAAATTAAAAATAGACCTGTTCTGTACTTCTCTCGAGACATGAAACCATGCTGGAACCAGATGGGACCTAAACATTCTTTAAACCAGCAACAAACTGCATACTTATGCATTCCTAACACTTTTAATGGCTGTGTTATCTGAATGCTAGGTTCTCTTTACGTATTCTTGAGGGTAAAACCGTGCAGAATTTTGAACACGGACAGCAGACATAGAAACAGCAATAATTCCTATGTTGATTCCTATTTTTTACGGGTGAAAAATAGGAATTAACTGCTCTGCCTCTTTGTGCTGTGCTGAACACTCCCCATAAAGCCTTGGGGGCTGGCAGCTCTCCAGGCAGATGTTCCCAGAGCATGGTGCAGACCTGGCTTGGGCAGCCCAAACCACCAACTCATGGATTTGGGCTCCTGAGCCTGTCCTAGGAGTGGGGCCCAGGGCACTGCTGCTCTCTGCTGCTCTTGGGATCACCTGGAATCTCCCCAGAGCGCAAACCGTGCCAAGGACAGTGCAAACCTCACCCAAGAAAGGGAACCGCAAGAGCCTTCATTCAGCCACAAACATCCCACACTCATCTGTTGAGAAAGTGCATGGAAGCCTTAGACTTCCTAAAAAAAGCCACTTTCATGAAGTTGTACCACCCCTTTTAGAAAGAAAAGTTAAAAAAAATAAAAAAACATAGAAAAAAATACTGACTTCTTTAAAACGGATGATGCACATCACTAAAAGAGTGTAGAGTTCACAGAAATCCATTATTTCTCATAGGCCTTTCAGTGTCACTAACAAATCCAGCCTGGAGGTTGCTCTTTTACGTGACTGAGTCAATATCCACTCTTATGTTCTGTGCTTTTAAACTTGGAATATATTTTAGCAATGCTCTCTGGTTTATTTTTTTTTTCTTTTTTTGCAAAGTTTTCCAGCTTTATGTAACATTTAAAAATTACTTTCTAAAATGTCTCAATACTAATTTCCCTGCTTCTCCTACAATTCTGGTTAATTAAAGGTAAATTAAATCCAACCATGTCACCCAATTACATTCACATTGCCCGTTTTATTACATGTGTCTAGGTTGACAGCATAAAGAATTGCCTTCAATAGAAGAAAAGCAAATTATTCTCAATTTAAACTGCTGGGACGGCATTTTAATTCTTTAACACTTGATAAGCACTTAATAGAAAAGGACAAAATTACCTTAAAGAATCAAACCTTCTGTTTTTCAATCGACTTCAGTAACATGAAGCTTTTTAATTAAGCACACCAGAGCAGTTTATTGCTTTAGCTGGCTCTCTGTACCTTTGAGTCTTCTAAAGTATAAACCCTTTTATGTGGTAATAACATTCCATATAGGTTTTCAAACAGCATAAAGGTATTGCTTTAGCCCATTTATGCTTAGGTCTCTACATCTGCTAAGTAATTGCTTTTTTCTTAAATGAAATATTAGAACACTAGAGCATGTTCTTTGTATGTATAGACACTGTGGATAGTGTATAATAAAATCATTCATGCTGCAATAATTAAAGCTGTGTCAGCATTTTCATTTCAAACTCCATTTTTCAGGTGTTTATAATTCAGCCATAAAAAATCGTCTTGGACTCTTTCCACTATATCTGAAGGCCAAGAATATATATCCATAAAGAAGTTTACAAGTTTTGAACACTTGTTTTGCAGGTGTAGAACTGAAAAACAGTTTTGATTTACAAATGAAGTTTGACAAGTAGCCACTGGCATTTTTAAACCCAAACAAATCCAAAACACTTGAGATTGTCAGGTTCATAAACCTGTGTTTTCTATGAGATTGTATTAATTGCTGCAAATGGGTGTTGTCAACCCTCATCAAATTTGTGATTGGTCATGAAAATGCTGATAAATGCTAACAATTGGTAAATTTGTAGCCTACAAGATCTTAAATCTAGTAATGTGAAATGTGATTGGCATATTATTTTATGAATGCAAGTATATATAGATTTAAATTTTTATAAAGGTGCTAAATAAAACACGTGTGCTGAATCCATGCATTATTACAGCCGGTGTGTATTTTGGCAGAAATTTCCCTCTGGAGACAGCAGTTATCGGGTTTTTTTTTTCACAGATCCAATCCTGCATGGGCACCAGCTGTGTCTGCTCCCCGCAATACCCTGTTAATGTGCCTAAACTTGGTGTGAGGGGAGCCGTGGCGGCGATAACAGAGCAGCTCACTTGGCATGTCATTAATTCTTTCTTCTGCTAAAGGGGCTGCCAAGTAGGGTCACCTGGAGAAATGGCGAACCACAAGAAGTTCCAAGAAACAACAAACAGGGTTTATTTAGCTTGGTATATCCCAGCCACCTCATACATGCACTCATCAGTGGAAATTTGGCCTGCGAGGAGGTGGAAGCGCTGATCCATGGACCATCGAGCTTTGCTGGCATGCTGTGTTCCTGTGGATGCAAAAGGAGCCCTGACAGAGCTGTTCTCTGCAGTGCTGGCCATCTGCACAGCCTTCTCAAATCTCTGTTTCATCAAAGGGAAATTAACACCATCTCTATTAAATTAAGGGTGGGGCTTTTTCCCACTAAATAGATGGAATTGCGAATTGTCTTTTACTTCTGTTCTATCTTATCCTTCTCCATCCTCACCACAGCGCTGTATCGCTTTTCAGCTGTGCATTAGTCAATGGAAGATTTGTTAGGGATGAGTCTTTGTCTCAGAGATCAAAACAAACCAAAACATGCTTTTCCCTACAGAGCAAAAAGCTCTGCAAACCATTGCCTTCAGGCCCTGTTCATATCCCTTCTGCTTAGTCATTGGCTTGGAGAGGCAGAAGGCTCCACATGGCAACACTCTGACCCTAAAATATATTATTTTTAGATTTGCTTTCATCTTGATTCATGTGAAATAATGTGAAGGCTGTGTTTCAGCTGATAAATGGCATTTTAATGCATGATGTCTGGGATCACGAGGTGAATGCCCCATTTTGTGTAAGGACAGGAAAACCTTTGGACTAGGAAAACCTTTTTGGAATGATGCTGAAAGACTCACATGGGACAGAGATGGTGACATACTCTTCTGTATATTGTTGGTGACATACTCTTCTGTATCTTATGTGTCCTTACAGAGAGCTTTTTTCTTATTCAGAATCTTTTCAAGAATAAGTCTGCCAGGCACTTCCTTCCCTCAGCCAAATACAAGACCTCCTATTGAACAGGAATATGCTCAGACTTAAATAATAAATTACTTCTTCAGGAATTTTATAAAATAAGACTTAGAAAAAGAGGGAGGGGGGGGAGTTTCCCCTCACACTGTCATAGAATTGAAAGTCCATGTTTGTGTGGATGTATAGGGCCTATGATTTAAGAATCAGCATTACTAAAATGTGTGTCATGTATCAGTTCCCCAGAGGTAAGCGTGTATTTGCACTGTAAGAAAACCTACCCTGGTAAAAAAACTTCCAGTGGAAATCACATTATGTTGTACAATGCCTTTCATTTTAGTCAATGTAAATTTTGACGGTAATACTAATATTATTATACAGGTATGACCCACATCTGTGACATGCACCATGTGAATTTGCTGTGTGGATATTTCAAAGACTGGTTTACATTCATGGAACTTTTAAAGTCCAGTACAACATTCTGGAAATGTAAAAAACTAATTTTTGACCTCAGTCCTTCCTTTGCACAGTACTGTTGGCCAATCTGTCCCAATTTTACAGGTTTTTGAATTTCAAAGTTGTCAGAGTAACAAAACTCATTGCTGGTGTTACTTTAAAACCAACCAAAATAAAAATTGTGCCCTGCTGTTAACTTCAAGGAAGAAACTGAGATAACACTTAAATTGAATTTAAAGTAGTAAATGCAAAATAAGATTTGGTAAAAAAACACAAAATAATCTAGTCTAGTTGAATATTTTTTTCACTCTTAAATTTAAAGGAAAAAAAATAATGAAAAATAAATTATTCTGATTCATGGTTTCCTTACCACTGTTTTCTGAGGTTTTACACCAGAGTGCAAGCTACTGAATCAAACTCGTAGTCATTGTGCATGGGATTTGTGCATATCATGGGGTTCATATATCTTTATCACCCTTTAAAGAACAGCAGTAAAAAACCCCAGAAAGCCTTTCCCATTAATCATTTCAAGTGAAGTCACATTTTTAGGAGAAGGAGAGAGGCATGTTGCTCTTAAAATGCACTCCTTTGCTGTTTGTTTTAATAACATTTGCACTCCAATGCCTCATAGGAGAAAAAGGGTAGTATGCAGCTTGTCTCTAGAAAGGCATGATTTTATATTTCTTCCTGAAGTTTAACTTCCATTATTCCTGAATATTTGTACCTGCTGCCATCAGCATCTAAGTTCCTTTGAAGATCAACCTACCATTAATTATGAGAAAGACCACTTCACAAACTGGTACTAAAGTATCAGAATGATAAATCAGAATGACAGAATTATTTCATACAAGCACTTTATGTGAACATCTGCAAGTCTATATATTAGGAGCAAAATTATCAACAATCAACAAATCAACACCTCTTTACTGTGATACCAATCAGTTAAATAAGCAAAAAGAACAGCTTTATGGTTTTTTTAGGCTTTCATGTTGATATAGAGCAGCAAGACACAAAATATAACATTGTCTGAATCTATTAGAAATTTTGAAAACTTTTTTTTTTTTAGTTAAGATGATTTAGTTTTAATATAGACATCAGCAAGAAATCTTATTGTGTCCAGATTCCTAAAATATTTGTTTATCTTTAAATCAGACCTACTTGGTATTAAACCTTATTTGAAAAGTATGTGTCAGACATTCACTACCATAAACCTAATTATCACTGGACTTAAGCTTTCTGGATCAAAGGCTTAGTTTCCATGGCAGTACCCAAAATGCCCTCTTAAGTAGCAGTTCATGCATCAAATCAGCATTGATATTTACTTAATGTAAGAAGAAAGAAAATCAAACCGTGTTCACTCCTACATAAATTAAGAAGCACCCAAGACTTTGGAAATTACAATTTGCAAGTTTGCAGTGCGTTGGTGCAAATGATTGGTGAAATTTTAATGTTAATAACACTAGCAATGCTTGCTGACCATACCTGCAGCACATTGGACTTAGCAGAAAAAGGATCTGAACTATCTTAGGATTGATGCTTTATATGAAGAATAATAATACATATGAACAGAAACTTTCATCAGTGATTGCTCATGGAAAATATTTTAGATTTGTGGAACATACACTATTTGAGGTTTTCCTGTAACCCTAGATAATGTCCTGGTAATCTTTTGATGCTCATCAGTAACACATTTTTATGCCTATAAGCACTTTTTCTACATCTTTTTCAGTTTAAGACTCATTAAATCTTTAGCAGCCATGAGTAATAGTATCAAAGAAGATAAAACAGGATTCATTTTGTCATACAATACCTATAGCTTCCACTACACTAGCAAGTGGGAGTGAAATTAAAGCCTTCTGCTGAAATGCTGGTTATAGAAAAAAAAAAGATGTGGTTAATATTTCTGTCTGTAGTGGTTTAGTCAGTAAACATTATGGTAAGATTATGTTTGTAAACAAAATTTTCAAAATGACTACTGAGTAATTAACAAATTCTTTATTACTATATTTAACTAATGTGTTAGGCACTATGTTTCCATTATAAAGCTGAAGTATAACTGACAATTTGCCATTAGGCTCTTTTTTGAACATGGAACTCATAGAGCAAAAAACCTCAAATGTCTTTGCCTACACTAAGCCACCCAGGGTTGTATCCATCCCCTTAAACAAAAGGCCTAATAAAGAAAAATTTAGGTCTGAACAATTAAGTAAATAACATTTGCTTTATGATCTGGATGGGTTTTTTCAGATCCTTGCTCTTTTTTGAGTAAGGATAATAAGGGCAGAAACCCAAAACTCTGTTAGTCATGAATTGTAGCTGAGGGCACGATTCAGCTTTATAATACAGAAATGCAATATTTTTTTCTTGTTGAAATTATTTTGGGAACTGAAGCCAACAAAAGAGGTCTTGAAAGATCCAAAATTCCATTTCAAAGTGTGGAGAAGCATAGGACATAACTCTTCTTGTGATTATATGTGTGCACATATCAGAAAGATGGTGAAAGAGAGAAAGTAGGTTAGATTGTTACTCTGCGCACACATAATATGATAAACAGGAAGAGGAGGAAGCACATGATGCTTATTTAAAATATTTAAAAGTTGTTCGGTTGCAAAAATGCACTATGGAATGGTAAATGATGGTGTAACTTAAATGCAAATATGAAATGTCTGAATTAAAAACAGGTTAAAGCACAATAGTTAACAAAGCACATATGACCGAAAACATAATGATTTTTTAGCTTTCTTGAATTAAATAAACCAGCAAACTGGGATAAATTTTTTCAGGTATGTTTATACAAATTGAAACACAAGTTGGTAGCATCATCATCCTTTTTTCTTCCTAGCCCTAAACGCCTTACAGAGCAATGGGTTGCCTTGAAAGTCAATTATGAAATACCATTCAAAATTTGTTAGAATAGATGTGAATTTGGCCCAAACTATCTGTCCCATAACTCCATCATCTCACTTGTACTTGGTTGTACCTTAGCCTCATGTCTATAGTGCCACGTCTAGGGCCATGATTTACACAATAATATTATCTGTGCCTTGTTGCAAAATTGTATTCGAGATCCATACATTCTGCAGCTGACTTAATGTTGGAGTTCTGGGTGCTAAGAATTTTAGACTTTTCCTCAATTTAAGGTAAGCAGAAATGTTTAGTGGACTCATTCTTGCACTTTGTAACTATGAAGAAGGCATTGCCGACACTTTTGAAGTCTAAAAGCCATTTTCCACTGGGTTTAATTTAAGACAGAGAAAATGCCTACTGTTATTTATTAGTTATGCTATTTATTAGTTCTTTGTAAATGGCTTTCTACTAATCAAAGTCTGTCCCAGCCATTACAAAGCAGTTGTTGGAGCCAGAGAACAACTTCAGTACTCAAGTGTAAGAGTTGGAACTCTTACAGTGCTCATGAGAAAGGGAGACAATGAAATTAGATTCTCTCCCTGTAGGGGGTAGACGTTGACCACGGCCTGATGCCAGCAACTACAGGTCAAAATATTTCATCTGGAATGGTTATTTTACCTTCCCAAACTCTCAACTTTTGAATTGCCATGTTTAGAATCTTGGTGTTAACAGACTTGAGGTTTTCAGCAGCAGATCAGGCTAATGGCTATCATGCACAAAGGATAACTGTAGCAGCCCCAAGCCATGGCTAATTAAAAGAACCATATATAATTATCTGTCCAAGAGCAAAGAGAATAACTCTTCTGCAGAAAGGGAGACTACTGAAAACATTTTATAGACATAACTGTGCAGACTCATTTCATCCACTTCCAGTGTTGACAACAGCTTCCAACCTGAGTATTGTTTCAGAATAAATTAAGTCTAAAGTGAGAAGTGTCATCTCATTGGATGCCCCAGAAAATAAATTCAGACATACTTGTATTCATTCGTATAGTGTATCATCATCACCTGCTTGAGGTGTTGGCAAATCCCTTTTATAATGCATGTGTTTATTTCTCAGAGAGAACATTCTGTATATGCTACAGACACATTCTTTTACATTTTACATTCCACCTGAAAGTCCATCACAGAAAGCCTGTTAATGTCCTTCAGGATATACAGTACAGTAGTAAACAGACTCCCAATAGCAAAGTAAATCTCTGGTAGGAGGCTCGAATAATATGTGCTTGCTAAGATCAAATCTTGACTTCAAGTTCAAGTGCAGTTTAACAGCGAATCCAAAGTTGTAAATGCAAAGTAAAGGCAATTTTAAGGCTGCTTTAAACCAAGCATGAAAGACTGAGTATTCAAAGTTGAGATTCTGTACATCTGGTTCTAATATGCCTCTTGCATTTTAGACAAGCAACCTTCTTTTCTTTTTTTCAAGCTTTACTATCACTGTAACTTATACAGTTTGTGAGTTTGGCAACATTCTCAGTATGTTTGAATTAATGGTTTGGTAAACAAAATAATGCAGCTTTCTTTTTCAAATTAAATGACTTCCCTTTTTAATAACTAACATTTCTAATTCTTGTTTCCTCCTTTCCCTCCTCACCCTCCAACCCCTCCCTCCCCCCCCCCAAAAAAAAAAAAAAAAAACAGAAAAAAGAAAAAAGAGGAGTTTTGGAGTATTTCATTTTCTTAGTTTAAACATTTTCATTTATTCATTTTTTAATAAAAGTGATTAAACCCTACTTCTGGTCAGAAATCAGATATTGCACAGATGCATGTTTTAATAGAGAGACAGAGCCAGTGTTACCGATACCATTTATAGCTCAGTTTTAGATAAGAAAGTTGCTTCAGCCCAGCTGTACGGGCTGAGTAATCAGGCTGAAGTGGCAGGACTAGGGCACTGTGTAAAATGAAACAGGAAGATATACACAAGGGATCTGCATGCAAACATTATTCTGCTTCATTTCTGCACCAGCCTTTGGAGGATTCCCTCAAAAGTAAACACAGTTAATTAATTCCCAAGTAAAAGAAGTAAATACAAATTTTCCACTTACTGTGTGCTGTGCTTTGTCCGTGCACTGAAGAGAAGAGGCAGTTCTGCAGCGCTCACCTAGATCCAGGTTGCTTTCTAAATTAGTCATACATGTGAGCTGGAGGGAGCACATTGACTTTTTAACTGTGCAAAGAGCAACCCATCTCTGTGCTGCCAGACAACCCTTCAGGACACGGGGCTGAACTTCAGCACAAGAGCACGGCATCTATTACGCTTGAGGCTCTACCATTTCACCTACACCTGGGTGGATCTATCAAGCTTCATCTCTATTAGGGCGGTTTAAGTATGTGGTTGAAAGAAAAAAAAAATAAAAAGAGAGAGGGGGAGAGGGAAAGAGAGAGAGAGAGAGCGAGAGAAAAAAGGCTTGCCGTTGTCACACTTGTTTCCTATTAAAGAGCCTTACGGTGGATTGAGTAATTGTGTACGAAGGTAATCTGGCTGGCAGATGTGTGCAGCCCCAGTGGAGCACTCGATCCGAGGCAGATGGGTTGTACCAGGGCGCAAACAACATCGGAGAAAGAGAGGCATGATTAAAACAGCAGGCCGCCGCTTTACGGCGCTTGGAAGTGGGGATAGCGTGAAAGCTCCCAGGAACTACAACTCCCCAAAATGGGAACTGCACAGGCACAAGCAAACTGCAATAAAACAAACCTGATAAAGCCCAGAGGATGATCAAATTGACCGAGTTATGCAACAATACTGAAACCATCATGATTATTAATGAACCTCTCTCCCCTCCTCCTCGCAAGCACTTACATTAGAAATACTCAGTTGCAAAGAGCATGAGTATGGGTTTATTCAAAACAGAATCCTGGGCTACCGTACAATCTGAAGCATCTTTTGGAAATGGATTAGAGTTACTTTGAGGGTTTTACATTGTCTCTCATGTCTGGTTCAGTTTAAAAGAAAAAGAGAAGCTGAACAGTGGGAGTGAATCTGCCGTTAGCAGTTATTTCTGAGAATGCTTGAAGCAGATTGTCAGAGAAGTGAACAAGGAAACCTTATTACAAACTTCTGTCTGACATGCACAGGGCCAAAATCAGCCTAACCGCACCAGTACATGTCAGGGGTGATTTTGTCATGTGGCTTCTCCCAGGTTATTGAAACTTGGCTGCAGCAGATGGTTGGAGAATCCCTGTTATCACAACAATGTTTGTAATAGTACACGTTACACTCCTACGTGGACAGGAGAGAAGGGCTACTTGTGCAGTGCTGAAATGATCCCCAGTGCAGGGCTCCCATGTGTGAGCTCATGTGTGCGCCGGCTGTCTACTTTGAGGTTTAAGTAGAACTGAAATAATGCTTACCTGCTCTTTGCTGGACTTCTACTCAGAAATGATGAGCCTGATACAATTGTCTCAGTGGACCTTGACTTCATTTTTTTCCACTTACAGTAAAAAAACCCAGAGTGCAGATGCCTGTATTTGAGCTGATGATCACCCGGGGATGCCTTCATGGTCAAAGGTGACAAACAGGCACTGCAAGAAGACAAAAAGTCTGAGCCTATGGAGGTATCTAAAAGATCTGAAATCTAAAAGAGGTTGAGCAAATTGCACATTGTTTCTGGTGATTATTGTGGCATCTCCATTTGAGTCAACTAAGGCAAATCCACCTCTCCCTATGTCTGATCCACAACTGGTTTAAATCAGCATTGATCAATGCAGTTACAATGTCTTATAAGAACTGAGATTATCCTCATGCAGCCCAAAACAATGCTACTACAGTGTTCTAGGATACCAGTGTAGGATACTGTAGTACTTATTTATTGTGTATAGGGAATGCTGGTCCCTAATATCTACCAGCTGTTTGATCAGGACCTTTAGACAAGAGTGGTCTATATACAAAATCCTATGGATATTTCCCATCTAAGCTCTTGTTATTAATTTTTCAATAAGGGCCATTCATATCCAGGTAACTGAAACAGCAAAGGAAGCATAAAAAATGGACAAATATTTTTCTTTTCATAGCAATTTCTTTTTTTTTCCACACCGTAGAATTGTTTCACAAGTGCGTATTTTTCACTGCTCCCCCAGTATAAGAAGGTAGATTGTTGGCATGTTCTTTTCTCTAAATGAAATTTCTTAGTCACACAAAAGAAATTAAGCAAGATGTAGACATTAATGAGCCTTAAAACACATATATGAGAGAGAGTTGCCTGTACCTAAAGTTAGAAGACATCTACATCTAAAGTTCATCAAAAATTTTCAGTTCTGAGTCTGGTAGTACAGAATGCCTCAGGCCTAATGACACTGAACAGTTTTCGGTCCTTTTCATGCCTACAGTTTTGGGATTCTTGGAAAGTGAAGGGTTTATCTTCAATCTTGAAGCATTTTCTTAGAACTCTGGTGGAGTAGCCTTGTACGAAATGGACTTCCAATTTTCAAGGCAGCAAAACCAATTCTAATACACCACCCTACTGTACAGTTAATAGCAACAAGCTATCTGCAATTACGTGATTTTAATGCCTGCACTTTGGGTGAGATAGGAAAGGATCACCTGGCTCAGATTTAGCATGGGAAAGCTACACTCTTTAGCCTGGTAACAGAGACTCACCTGAGGTAAAAGTGATGGAAAATGCAAGTTTTTCTCTTTACCAAAAACTGTTTAATCAAAGACAGTTTGACAAAAAATACATAGACCATCTGTGACAGGGTGGATTTGATCCCTTCAGGAGGAGAAAGCACAGGACCAAGTATAAGGATATATTTCAGAAGAGGCTTTCAACAGAAAGATTTTG
This sequence comes from Ammospiza nelsoni, assembly GCF_027579445.1. Taxonomy (NCBI): domain Eukaryota; kingdom Metazoa; phylum Chordata; class Aves; order Passeriformes; family Passerellidae; genus Ammospiza; species Ammospiza nelsoni. The sequence goes on along the minus strand of NC_080637.1, from coordinate 9,047,572 downwards.
GAGTGAAAGGCATCTCTGTTACAGGTATAATTTTTGCCTTTTTCCCACCTTCTTTGATCTCCTGAAGTGAAATAAGCAGATATAGACTTCCATCTCAAAGATGGAAGACACAAGCTGACAAATAAATGAGGCATCTCAGCTAAACAGAAAGAAGTATTCAACAAAGTTCTCTTCTTCTGTTCCCTGTGACATCTCATGTTCCTGGTTCCTTGGGAGCTGTGGAAAGGGATATAGCTCCACTAAGGTCCCTCAGTAGTCAGTGAAGTTAGATGGGCCTACAAGTGGCAGCAGACTGAGGGAAACACACTGGGGACAATAGCAGTGTTTAGCTCTTGTAGTGTCTATGCTCTAAGTCTCAAAATTATACTGAGTTTATTTTCTGTGCTAATTCTTACCAAGGTGACTGACCTGTGTAAGGTACAGGTGAAAATTATGAGGGTCTGTGCCTTCCCTGTGCTCCTCATCCAACCATTGGGAGATACTGATAGATGCCACTCTGCTGCCTTGGGAAGCCACTGACATGTCTTGGGTCTCTCTCATGTATTTATGCAGAAAATACTGCATCTATTACTGAAGAACTGTTGTGGAGTTCTAGTATGCACTTTACATTTTAAATAAGAATTTTTCTGGACAGTCTGTCTTTTGCTATGCAGTTTCTGGCATGTACTTTTCCTCAGCTTCTGAGAAGAGAACCTTCCAGAACAGTGGAGTCTACTTTTCTCCCATTTACAACTCACTGACTTCAGGGTAAGTCCCTTTCTGACATCTCCAAGTGTAGTTGGATGGCCCTGTTGTCTATGAAACTGTTACATGACCACCCACTATTAAACAGATGTTCCCTGGCTCAAAATATAAATACAGTCTGGAGTGTGAAGCTGGCTGTGATTTATTTAGGTAACGGTGACCTTGTATGGAAATATTCTCACTTTTTTTCTTTTGGCAAAAAAGCCTTTGATTTTCCCATTTTGATTTTCTCCTGGGCTAGAAAAGGGCTTTTCCTTCACATGTAATTATACTGAGATTTACCTGAATTACAGGATGTAGAAAATACCTCTTTCATAAAAATGGCAGAATAAAAAAGAAGAAAAAGAAGAACAGAATATTTTTAGAAGCTGGGTCCATATCCTCCCTTTAGTGAAACACTTCAGGTTACAGCTGCCTCACTGCAAATGAAAAGATTCAAATGTCTTTAAAAAAAAACAAAACTAATTTTCAGTCAATATTTACCATAAGATACCTCTGATTTCTATGTAAAAATTCTCAAAAAACTGTAAGAACTTGGCCATTGGATATTTGTATTTTAGGGGAGACTGATTCTCTGGCAGCAGAATAATGGCAAAACGTGATGGGAAGGCAAGAGGAGGTGGCAAGTAGAAGAGTCTCAGTGAGCTGGTTGTGTAAGGGTGGAATTCACCTCGAGCAGTTGTCAGCCTGTGGATTTCATTGGCACCTCCTCTGTGGCAAGAGAATCCTGGTCTTTTATTGGGCATGGGTAGAAAAGCTCACAGAAGCTACACAACTCTTAAACAACTCAGAGGCTACACACTGTGAGTGGAGCCGGTCTTCTAGGGTGGGTGATGACTTCCTGAAAGCAGCAGTGGGGAAGCCTGTGTGTCACATCTTCTCTGCCACATCTGTGTGTTTGGTCAAGCTCCATCCAGCAGTCCCAGAATTTCAGGTTACACACTGAGTGAGTGCATCTGTGTCCAGCAAAGCTGTGTGTTTTTCTCAGAAGTGAAGAACTCATGGGGAGAAGGATGCAGAAAGTTGAAATGGAGGGAAAATGTAATGTTGGGGGCAAACTTCAGCATTGCCAGAACAATTCATTCCACCTCCTGCCTGCTCCTAGGCTGCCTATGATACAATGACCTGCCTTTGAGGGTCCCATACAGCCCACACACTGCCTCTGACTTGGGCCAGAAGATTTAAACTGCCCTCAAATTGGATTTTGAGCCTGGATAATGAGTTGGGTGAGCTGGATGCAACTGAATGGGGGAGGACAGTGCCCATCACCTTGACCACCCCTTGCTGCTGTAGGAAAAGTTCAAGGCCAGGGCTGGGCCTTGGGGACAGCAGTCTCACCTTCTGTTAGTTACTTAAGTTTCCCAAGGTAATGTTTTAGAAAGCTTGTCCCCCTGATGAAACTGTTCATTTAACTCCCTTTATGTAAACTTATTATTTTTAAATGAGGAACTACTTCTTTTTCTGAACAGCCAGACAGGGCAATTTATTTTCCCAGGTTTCTGGGTGAGGGCCTGAGATGATGTCACATAAGAATTTTAGCAAGAATCCCTAGAAATCAAACCCAGGCACACTCTATTGTGAGATTGTTCCTGGAAAAAATATCACAGTTTTGTAGCTAGTTAAATAGCACTGGAGACATAAAGCACACTAGAACTCGAGATCATTTTTGTGGTTACAAAATGCGCACATTCCTATTGATGTACCACGTGTAGCAAGGCTCCTGGTCAGATGTGGCAGGAGGTGGTGCAGGGGAGAAGATGCACAGGCATCATGTAACCACACAGCATGGTCTGGGACCGTGCCCACAACAGTGAGTGAAATTGGGATTGTCACCTCTGAAAACAGTTACTTCAGACATGGACGAACATCAAATGTAGAGATCACTCAGGTCAGGGGTCTAGGACATGCTGGAGGAAAAACAGATGGTTTAAATGGTCTGAGAGCTAATAGAACAAAACTAACCAGTCGGTGTAAATATGGGCTTGAAACTAGCCAGATGAGCTGGGAATTGCTGAGAGTTCTTGGGGGGGAGAGAAGGGGGAGGAGGAATGGTAATTAAAGACTTGCCCTGTTAGGAGAACAGTTTGCCCCTGAGAGGCAACAGACCATGTTCTGCCGCTGTGATTTTGCCCAAATGTTGGCCAATCTGATATTTTGGCTGTTCTGAACCTGGAGGTGTCTTTGCTCCTTGGACTGAATGGGGCTGAAGGGAGAAACTGTGGGCTGCAGGCAGTGAAGAACAGCATCTCACCAAGCCTCAATTTTTTTTTTTTTTTGTTATTTCTTACTGTTGCAAAAGATGCATTAATTTCTTGAGAGCATTCTCAAATACCAGCTGAATACTGCCCAAAATAGAGACTTTGTATTATTTCATCAGTAGCTTCTCTACCAGATTGTCAACAACAGCAATTAGAGAATTGGGTCCATTTCTGTGCTAATGTCTTTAAACACTAAATGGGGAATATATTTGTAAATTAAGCTTCTTGACTACAGAAGATGAAAAGATTTGCAGTACTGTTACATTATAGGACTTTCTAAGCTGTACTCGTGCTGTGCCCACTTAGAGCAACAAGTTTTGTTTTGTAGTGAATTTATGGTTGCACGAAGTTGTTTTTTTACTTTCAGCTATATTAAAGGGGGAAGGAAAGAATGTTAACAGGGAGAACATGTTCATAAGTTTTTACTACTGTCTCCTAGTGGAGGTGCTTGGGGAATTACATCATGGTGAGTCGTTCCAGCAAGAGCAGAGACGTGTCTTCCAGGTTGTTTTTTCAGCAATTACCAGCGGTTACCAGTAGGTAATAAATATTTCTGTAGTGACTTATTGCTGGGCTTCTCAGCAGTGCTGATAAACGCCACTTGCTCAGCTCTTGCCACAAACCAGTTGCATCAAAAACCCAAAAGCTCAGCTTTCAGAGTGAAAACGTATATAAAGCATGTTAGTGTGTTTTAGGATTCATGGGTCTAATCCTCCCACTTCTCCTCCTTCAGTAGCCCCTGTTAAATATATTTCTTTTCTGAGAAAGTGGCTGAAATCCAAGCTAACAGGATGGGTCTAGTCTGCATAGAGGAGCAGAGCCTTTTCTCTCAGTCCAAACTTATGCATACCACTCTCTACATCTACCATGAATTTGCAGAAATAATTCTGCAGACAGAATGCTTCAGACCACCCCTGCAGCCTTGTCCCTATATTTTTTTTTCTAATATGACTTCTGAACTGGACAAACAGTGGGAGTTGGTGTTCTTTTGGGGTGATCTTGGGTAACTTGCTTTATTTTATTGCTCCTTAGTCTCACCATCTGTCAAAAGGCAGTGATACTGTCCTCCAGGAAGGTGGTTAGAGATTTATAGATGGCAAACTCAGGACAAGAAGTAGTTTTTATAATTACATTACAAGGTGGGACTTCCACAAGCCCAGTAAATGTCACAAGATGCATACTTCAGTAGGGTTTTATGTATTTTTATATATTTTATGTATTATTTCAGTAGGGTTCTATGTATTTATATGAAGGACAAAAATCTGCAAGGTGAGAGCAAAATTAGTGGCCAGTTTGTAACTATTTTAAATTAGCATAGCTCTACTAGCTAAGAATTAGGATTTTGTCAGTTTTACTACATGTAGGAATTCTTTGTCTCTTTGAAGATTCACTTCTTTGATGTTATCAGGGGAAAATTCTTTTGGTCCTTTAAGTAATAATATTGGTATTTCTGTAAATAAAATCATAATGTATTCTTCCTTAACTCTACTTAAAAACTTTCTGAAGTTTATGGAACTTACGGAAGTTTAAGGAACAAGAAACTTTGATTAAGACACTTGGGCCTATTTACATGTAACTGTTATAAAAAGAAACAAATCTTGAGGTCTTTTTTGCACAGGAAATTTCAAGTGGAAGCGGAAGCTGTTTCTCATTGTTCAAATTCTCATTCTACAATAATTTCACATTTCAGAGTGGCATGTTACATGTGTCATTTAATTTATGTCGTGGAACCCTACAAGGCAAATGCAACCTATTTAGTAAGTCCAGATTTTGCTATGACCACAACTTGAAAGCACAGGAAGTTCAGTTTCTTTAACATAACATTTGCCTCTCTCTCCCCATTCATAATTTAGTGCTGTGTTACTGCCTGGGTTCCCATAGAGGTTTCTTATTTTGACCCTTTCTACTTGCAGTTTCTACCAGATTATTTTCTGCTTTTCCACTGACCAACTCTCCTTCAACATCCCACACTCTGCCCTCACATTTTGACTTTTCCCTGGTTGGGGGTAGTGAGGGATATAAATCCTTTCCTGTTGAGAGTTGCCAGATCTTATTTTGGAACCAAAATGAAAAACTTGGGGTTTGGAATTCACTCCAAATTCAGCTCAGGCTCCAAGAGGAATTGGTGGTTTGACTGAATGGGCTCAGATTCATCTCATCTCTGCTCAGATCTCATTACAGCCTTTTGATTGTTTTTCTGAGTATCTCTGAACTATGCTCATTTTTAAGATCTCTTACATTGTTACCCTTATATGATATCATTCAGGTTTTAAGTGCAAGCTCCAATTCCTACTAATTTACTCACCCCTCTCCCTGCCCTTATGTCCCAGGCATGATTTTGTCTCTGTTTTATGCTCCCATTTTTCCTTGCTCCTAATAAAGCTTTAATTCTACAATTTCTTGCTTACTGATATCTTGCTCCCTCTTCCTCTCTCTTCTGAATTGCTTTTCCACACAGAATTTTCTCTTGGACCAACAGCTGAAACCTCTACCTTTGGAGCTAAAAGAGCCTCAAGTGATCAGCCATAACATTTGTCTGCTCTGCACTATAACTTTCCATATGTAGTTTTATACAAGCTGTTTTAAAGTCTTCAGAATTAAGACACAGGACAAAAAATATCTCTGTGGATCACTACCATTGGACAAAACCACTGAAGAATATGCCAAAACACATTAAAATATTGAAGATCTGTTCTTAAAATGAAAATGGCAGTTATGAAAATTATTTTCCTGAAGAAAGTTTTCAGCTCTTAATTATTTTCAGTGTTTTTTAAAAAATATTTTCCCTATTTCTTCTTTTTTTTTTTTTAATGGAAAATTAAAGCTTAATGTAGGCTTGATAAAAAAAATCACATGCCAAAATGCAGAATGTTTATGGGGGAAATAAGGCTGGTTCACTCAAAAATTAAATGATTGTATCTTTCACAAGTTTTTCTTTTCATCTCTGCAACTTTTTCACATGGGTTCTACTTTAAGTCTTCATGGTAGTTCATGCCAGTATCAATCTGCCTAAATTAAAGTTTTTTGTTTCAGAATAGCATGTACCATTTCCACACAAATAGAGATGTCATTACTATATTTATCTTCTTATATTTTCCTTTACCATCTTGCTCACCCTTGCTGCTTTTTCTTACACTTTTCTTAATTTAGTTGAATGTTTGTTGCAGGAGAAGATGGGACATTCCAAGCTCAAGAACATCACAGACTTGAAAACCTCCTATGCTCCTCTCTATTCTTTCCTTAAAGTTTGTTCTATTCCATCTCCTTTTTCAATTGCTTCTAAGCAAGATTCAAACATCTTCACGCTTTTTTTCTGACTGACATTCTTATGCTAGCTCAGACCCCCTTGTGGCAATACATGCGTAGCCAAAAGGGAAATATCCTCTTTTCATTACTTCACACTTCTAAACACTGAGTTTGGTTACACAGTTTAAATCAATGCCCAGTTATTGCAGTTACATCCTTTTGTAAAACCAAAATAATTTGCTCACCCTCCTCAGCCCTTTCTCTCCTACTACCCCACAAAGCAGAACATCCATGAAACACAGGACTCAGCAGGCACATTCAGCCATGTTTCTTTCTTTTAAAGCTCTTCACAGAAAAAGCTTAGCTTTCAGAGGATCCCAAATAAGTGAAATATGATTTTCCAGGGAATGTATTGTCCTTATATTTCATTGAAATACTTCTAATATTTTCATATACTAGAACACGGAGCATGATTCCAGGGAAATTAGAAAATACCAGGGAGAAAGCAGCCAGCTAATTATACCTCATTTCATTCAAATAGAGCTTGTCTTGTTTCAAACTCATCTGGTAAATCTAAGCAAGATGTCAAATTTTCCTCCATAGAGATGAGAAAAGGGACGGCTATAAAATGATGTTCTTCGCATATCTGGAATACCCATTTTACAGAGAAGTAATAATCCTCTGAGAAGCTCAGTGTTTAGAATGAGAAAGCCTCAGAAGTCAATATATTCCCTGTCCCTTCTTCAATGTTCCTACCCTACCTGCCCAGAGCACTGAGTTCATGCTGTTTCATGGTCTCTAAATCTACTTCAGGCAAAAGACATGCTGAGAATTAAGCTGTAATTATCCATCTCTGGACTATCCAGACATCAGCTCCAGGTTGGTTGCTTTCCTGTTTTGGGCCATCAATGCACCTGTCTTCTCTTCTTGCAAACTGGCTGTGAAGATGCACAGCAGCTGCCACCACCGCAATGGCTGTACTGCCATCAACTCAGCCAAGGATCTGTTTTATGTTTCAATGGAGCCAAAAAGTTCAAAGAGATAACAGCAAACATTGTATTCACTCATCCTCGAGTACCCTGTGCTCTCTTCCCTTCTTCCTGCTCCCTCAGAAGCACATATTACTTCAGTGTCCAAACAAATTGGAACCTCCTGCTTCAGCTAGTGTCTTGGCAAATTTCACTCTTCCTGGAGCTCATTCAGGATTTTTCTGGCTTTGTCTGTAACAGAATGGCATCCAGACAAACTTCACCTCCCAAACCAGCTTTTTTACATATTTTCAAAAGCGAAGGCAGCATTTAGGAAACTGTGACTAGGCATAAATGCATAGTGCAAAGGCTTGCACATTTCTCCAATTGGATTGATTTAAAGCTTAATATACTCAGAGGAAGGATCCCCACAAATATCAAGGGGTTTGCATTAGACTTATTATTGGCATTCCTTTTGGAATACAGACCCAGGAACGTGGAGGTAATTCTAAAATAATGCCATGATTCTTACTGTAAATTCATACAGTTTGTATTTTCTGAAAAAGAAAGAAAAAAAAAGGGAAAAAAAAGAAAGAAAAAGATGGTTTACTTTGAAGTTGGATGAAGGCCAATAGCTACAAAATGGAAGACAGACAAATGTTTTATGCTGAGCAATCGAGTAGCTCTGATCAGTAACCCAGATATCTCCCCTGATTGCTTAAGATCAAACTTTGATAAAAAACAAGGTTGCTTCTGCTCAGCTCTGATGTGGTTTCAGATGGAAGTTAAAGAACTCAGCACATTTTTAATTTTATTTAAGGGAAAAAAGGAATGAAATAAAACCCAGGACAACTGATTCTCCCCAGGATAATCCAGGAAAAACTGTTCTTTCCAGAAAATTAGGATTTATTTTCCAAAGTTGTCGTTTAATCTATTTCTCTTTTTCACCATGGCTGCGTCATGTTCACCCGCCAAGATGTAACATTACTGGCGCTAAACAGTGTTCTTTATAAAGGCTGTGGGACATGCTGGGTATAAATGTCAGTCAGTCATATAAAAACTTCTGTGACAGCCCTACTCTGCTTAACCAACTTCCCAGAGTAGCCTAATAGCTGAGTGAGGTGCAAATGTGTGCATGGAGCTCAGCCCCACAGATTAAATTGTTGATGGACAGTGGTGAAAGACAAAAGTGATCGAATGAGGCTATGTACTATTTAACGCTTTTAATTCTTGCCTCTGGTTGTCTTGAGTATTCTTCTTTATGTGGTTACTGGTGGCTGATGCTCTTCCATTTTTATTGTTATTGCTGTTGTTATTGTTATTATTCTTCTTACTCCTCTAGCACTTGCTGGCACTATTTTGTAGATGATACACTTAGAAATGTTTCTAATACTGTTATATGAAAATCAGAACAAGTTCTAAATGCTCAAGGATGTTTTGAAACTGAGGGTGTATTCCATATTCCACGTTGTGAGTTCCAACTGATGTTTAGGGCAGATTTATTTTGCAATTAGAATAGATACAGCTTTAATTTGGCTGTCTCCTATATTGATAGGTGTTAGAGAGCAGTGAATAGATATCAGTGCTGTTGAGACTATAGTGGTCTCCACCCTGGTGACAATAGTTTGGGAAATCTCCCCTAGTGCCCCAACCTTTCTGAACATGAAATAATATTCAACTCATGTGATATGGTCATAAGAACAGATTGGATTTATTTTAAGGCTGGAACAATCAAATGCAGGACTCCTCCCCAAAAACTAGATTAGTACCCAGTCCAGACATAATTTGATTATCTCAGTTTGGTTGTTCCTCACAGAATGACCCTTGAACCACCTATGAAAGCCAACCCTTCTCCTGGCACTGTTTGCTATTTTCTTGAACTCCTTACATTGCTATCTGCTATGTCAAGCAATTTCTCATGTCATTGAGCAATTTGCTTTGCTTTGTTCCATTAACATCATTTCAGGCCAGGGTCAGCCCCACAGCCCATCCTGTGGCTTTAACAATAACCACTGATAAAACAGCACTCTGGACTTCTGTGCCAGCATTATATGTCCATCAGGGTTCACATAGCAAACCAGACACTTTCATTAGCTGATAAAATGAGTATAAATTTAAAAAATCCATAATAATTAATGGATCTGCTGTTTTCACATTGACAGTTAATTCAATGTCACACGAAGATGGATAAACAAGGGTGAGAGAATTTCAGTTTGCAGCCAAGTCATTCCAAATCTGCCCTGGAGCAACACTCAGGTCCCTAAATGATGCTCATATCTGATAACAGCACTCTTCTATTGAATATAATTTTGGCCCAAAATTCCCAAACCCTCTCCTTCATGAAACCACAGGGGTGTGAGACTACCTCCCTCCATGCAAGTGTGTTCTAAGTACTTCAGGTGAAAAAGTTCCTTTCATCTCACCCACAAGACTCCTCTAGTGTGAGAGATATTCCCTGCTGTTCCTCTTATCTTTAACTCCCTTCTGAAGCACTTTCAATTGTACTTTCCTGTGTTTCAGCAAACAAGAATTCTTTCCCCCTTGTGTTTATGTATTTATGCTGTATGTGTATGGATTTAATTTCTAAAGTGAGCCAACAAAAGCACAACACTCCTTAATCAACATCTGGCCTCATATATTTCCTTTCACATCTGTGAAGTCCTTTCCAATTTGTCTGCATCCTTTTGAATGGTCCCTGTGCTGCAGAGTGATCACTTGTATTCAAGGAGACACAACGGGATGCTCCCAGACAGACCAATATCACACCCACCTGAGCCTTCATGCTGTGCTATGAATTCCTATCTGAGTCAAACACCTTTGAAATGTACTCTTTCATTATTCTTTCTTTACAAGTGATGGGGATGTCTGATTAATCTTCCCTTTGTACATTAGAATTCATGTCCAACTGAACTTTATAATTTCCTGACAGACATTTCCAATTTCTCAAAATATTTTCTTTCTATTTCTCAAATTTTTATGGCTTTTCCTTTTAATTATTCCACTGTAGCATACAATAACAGTTTTAATAATGCCACTGTCCATTTTTCAGAAAATGGAGATTTCAAACCTTAATGAAGATTTGAAAAAAACTTAACAGAAATTAAGACAGAAAACTCAGCAGCACTTGCAAGCCAATTCTGCTAACTCGTATTCCCTAAAATAGAATGTCATTTTATAGTTTAATAAATCCTCCATTCTTACAGAGAAGCAAATATTTCTCCTGTTTTAACTGTTGGTAATTATCCATTTCTTTATGTAATTTTTGTTTAGCAGGAAATTTGGGCAGTGGTATACAGTACTTCCAATAGCCAATATTGTAAGATATTAACTAACAGGAGCAGAATAACAGAAGCACCTAAGACCAAAAAGTGAAGCTCTAAATATTATATCTGACATAGAATTGTTTGGGATGAAAGAGAGCTTAAAGATCACCTAGTTCCCTCAGCCTGTCTTCATTCTGGATGTTCTCCAGTCCTCTGATCATCTACATGGCCTCCTCTGGACTGGTTCCAGCAGGTTTTATTTTATTTATTTATGTTTTTTTATTTGAAACAAAACAAAAGAAAACAAACAAAAAAACCCTAAACCAAACCAAACAAATAAACAATAACAAACAAACCAACCAAAAAACAATCAATCAAACAAAACAAAACCTCCAAACCAGACAAAATTAAAACAAAATATCAAATAAACAAAACCCCGGACTGGTACCATGACAAGAGCAGTGCAGATCTTTCATAAAGACAAGGTGCTGTAATGTCATCTGAGGTCCCAGCTGATGTTTGGTTATTTTGCCATTAGAAAGAGTGTTACACATAAAGAGCTGTGTGACTAACAGATGGAACTGTGAAGCTGTCACTACCCCTAACATGCTATGTACATTTTCCTTACCATTTGAAACTTTGTACTTACTATATTTTCCTATATAAAAGTTTTTTGTGGTTTCATATTCTCAGAACTCCTGCATTCTTACAACAGGAGAAGAACACCTGTAAGAGGTTAAATTATTAAATTCCTAAATGTTGGTGTTTTAGGTGGGGGAGCAAGCCACCATTTATATTTATTTTAGAGGGAGTCCCCTAGACATGTTATTGAACCCAGTCCTGGTTACTACCACTAACACCTGGCAGGAGGGCTGCATGTGCAACAAAAGTAAATTACAAAATTCCAGCACTTTTATTTCTTCATTCTGAAGTGTATAGATGGACACTTCCAGCTCCTGCTGAAGTTGGTAGAAATTGTGCCTACAACCTGCAACACGGTTTGGTGTTCTAACTAGAAACCTTCTGAAATAATTTCTTTAGGAAATGCCAACTTGCTAACACAACAGAATTTGCCAGGCAAGAGCCCATGTCAAATTGTCTTTCATGAGAGCTCAAGCAACTTTCCTGCTTGACAGCAGTGAAAGTGCTATGTAAAAGTCTATTCCATTTTCCTCTTCGAAGTGTGTAAGGATTTATATATATACATTTATATGTGTATATGTGTATATATACTCATATACAGTATCTATATATACTCACATACAGTAGGTATAGACAGAGTATAGCATTTTTGGCTTTGCATTTTTTACCTCCTTCCTTTTTCTAGCATCACTGCAGTAAAATACTCACTAGCTTTAATGTTATAGAGTCTGTAAATCTGTGCTTTTCTGGAGACATTCAGAATCTGGGATCCTGACTTACTCAGTAGAAAGGACCTGGAAAACCCTGTACCCTTGCCTGAACTCAAAGCTCCTGTCTCAGTAAGCTGAAGACAGTTGCCTGATGCATTTTCTTTTGGAAAATAAAGTCCCAAATATTTACAAACTCCCTAAGTAAGATATTTTGGAGTGCCATAAAGATACAGTAAGAGACAGGCTGATTTGATTCCAAGCTTAAGAAATAGTTTTACCTGTGACATTTATGTAAATCTACAACAATCTGAAATTATTTGACCATAGAGAAAGCCAAAGGGCAATTCAGAAGAAAGACTTGATGAACCCCTAATTGAATCAACACAGAGGGAAAGCTTACATAGAAACTACTCATTGTTCCAAAATCTACTGCTTTCATTAGTGGTTTACCTCATCCGCTTTTTACTTATTGCTAATGGTCACAATTAGAAACATATTTGCTTATTTTGCTACTGCTTTTATCCCTATTCATATTATGAAACTGAGACAAGAGTGCTTTATTTTTTTAGGGAACTTTCTTTCAGTCCACATGGTGTGAATTATTAACAAGCTTTACTTATTTTTACTACAAACTCATAACTGTACAAACTTGGGTCCAATCTACCACAAACATCATTAAAAGAGTCATATAAAGGCCTTGTGTATAGATGGATTTTCAGAGTAATTCCTCATGTCTTACAGGTATCTTTGTCTGAAGGATAGTGCAAAATGGATCTAAAGAGACAAATACTTAAAATTGCAGGTTAATTGTATGCAGAGGAGTTTATTCTATAGCAACAGAGTGAAGAGCATCTGGATCCAGATTTTCATGGTTGTTTTGATTCCAGTTATTGATTGAAGCTTCTTTCTGTTCCCTATTCATGCAAATTACAGTGCAATGGGTCAAAATAACAAGGCACACTTTGGAGTTGTGCTAATACATCTGCAAATTTAAACAGAAACAGATGGGAAATGGAAGATAATTTTGAAGCTTACTACCCATTCAGATACAAGATATCCCACCACCATCAGTCTTTGCAGTGTAACATCAGGCAAGCAGCACTTATCTGCCCTTTGTACACTCACAAGTTATAGGAGCTGCGTCCATGTCTTCCCATGTGTCATGCTGGAAATCCCTTTTATGCCATGTAATTGAAAATAATGAGGCTAAATAAAATACAGTAGCCTTAAGAGTGAAAAGAGTTAGGAACTCCTGGGGTCTGTAAGTTGTTCAATGCAGAGCAAATGCCTGAATTAGTGTTTCAGAAATTACAAGATATCAAAGAGCTTTTAAATGAAACCATATATGTGCATTGCAAGTGCAAATAATTTTTATAATGTTTAGGTAATGATCTGCATTTCTGTAGAGGTTTCATGAGTGTTTAGCTTTAGAAAGTATCAATACATCTCATCAAAACATCTTTAGGCCTGTATCTAATATATCATAGTGCAACATGGCCATGTGCACCTAAATTAATTCCTGAATTTCTTCTTGTGCGTGGTTTGAGTAATAAAAATTTTAGTTTTATCAGGTAAAGGTTTCAATAAAACCTGAAATATCATGATTGTTATAAACCTTCACAAATTGTTTACTATTATTACTTCCTGAATTGTGGAATTTCAAATATCTTTGTAAGGTTAACATCAAATAGATGTAAGCAAACTTATAGAAAAGTAGTTCTTGTAAGAAAAACGTGCACTTTTGCTGGTAGAATAAGCACTTAATGAGTAATTGTTCTTTTATTTCTTGAAGAATAGTTTTTTAGAAAATTTTTAGGAAAAGGATAAATGGTGAAAGTATGTTGGGTTTTTTTAAATCTAGTTTTAAATAACTAATTTAATAACAAAAAATAGCAAAAATTGGATTTTGCTTTACAAATAAAACCAGTCTTATTTTTTATGGAAAAAAAATCTATTTACTACAAAATTACATTCATGGAAAATCAGATAGAATTCTACTGCCTTAAGTAGGTCTGTACCATGTAATCGTGTTCATGTAAACTTGTGCAGATGTTACAGCCAAGAGACAGAAATAGATTCTTCAAGGGCCTGAATCATTTCACTGGAGAATAAAAATGCAATGTGACTCACTCAAATTTCCTCTTCAAAGAGCCCATTTCTGTCCATTGATTAAGGAATTATTGAGACTTAATAAAAAATAATTCAAAATTGCAGGTCAGAATCTCACTGCAAATATCTTCAATGAATGTAATTCCCACCATGAATAGACACATAAGGGAAGCACTCAGTTTCCTAGAATTTCAAACACAAAAACCAGAAAATTAATGTGAAATATTCAATTTTCTTTAGTAGAAGATTCTTTGTCTGACATTATAATTAAAAAAAATATATTGTAGGGAATATTTACATGCTATATTAGTTTTTACATTTTTAGTGATGGATTGAGGTTATCTCAAGAATACAATTTTTAGAAAAAACTGATATCCCATTATAATAGAGGTAAAGTTTTCAAATATATAATTTCATCTCATGTATTAATTGTAAAAGTAGTTTTGAATATTTCACTTTATTTTAAATTTTTTATTTAAAACAACTTTCAGTATTACTTTTTTCCTAATTCTCCACTAAAAAAATCCTATTTTTTTAGTGATGAAAAGTTGAATATCCTAATAATCATTTGGTCATGGTTAAATTGCACCTCCAGGAGAACTGGAGTGATATGACTGTAGTAGCACAGATCAGCTTAGTGTATTATGGTTTAGGGTTTGTATTGACTTTGTAAATTTGCTGTTGTAAATTCTTTAATTCCAGAATTTGTACACTAGCAAAAAACCCTGAAATTCCTGTCTTTAATGTTAAAGGTTGTCAAGTAACACCTTTGCTAGAAATTACATGATGGCAACCTTAATTTCATGTAATTTCATTAAATTTAAAAATTTCATGGCTCCATTATTCTGGTCTATAAAGCAGTGAATCAGACAGAAGAGAATTATGAAAGAGATTATCAGACCTTAAATTTTCATTTTTAGAATGCCTTTTTTTTTTTTTTTTTTTTTTTTTTACAGGGAACTTTGGCAAATCTTTCTTTTTTTCTCTTCAAAAAGGGGAGCCTGAAGTGACATCTGTGTGAAACACTTGTAATACCAGCAAATACCACCTTAAATCAGGAGAGTAAGTGAACATAAGGAGCAGTGTGTCTGCTGAACATTGCACATCACCAAGTGCCAATTTCGCTGTTCAGCAGTTGGTCGAGGCTTCTCCAGAAGGATGCAGGGATGACTGGTGTGTAAAACACAGACAAACCTCCTGAGGATATTTTAGCTGGCACAGGAAGATGATCATGGCTTACAGAAAGGGTTTTCACAGGTGATCAAAAAGCTGTTGAAGACTTCATGCAAATGCTGCACCCAAAGTGCTGAAGTGGGGGAAAATAATTTAATTCAAGATCATTGATGCTCCAGTCACACCTGGGTGTTGTAGCTGGTTCCTGTGACCAGGTGCTCTCTCTGGGGACACATCACATATCACCTCTCAGCCATATCTTGGACCCAAACTATTTGAACAACTAACCTCATATGTAATTATTTTAAGCCACTGACAATCATTCAGATTCTGCCTACTTCAAAGGAAAAAATCCACATAAAATTATTCCTTGTGTGCTCTCATCCTCTATAGATTCCTCTCCTGAGATTTGAGAGCACCCAAAATTTTGCTTGTCAGTAGTGTAGGATCATGGCAAGTAAAAGACATTGCAAGAATCACATGAATATAAATGGCATGAGGGTGTGATTTATAATTCATATTTGAAATCTTTCCGAGTGCTGCAATTCCTGTGGGTACATTTATGCAACACCTAAGCAGAGTTTCACTCTAAGCTGTGTATGCTCTTTGTTCTTTTCAAGTATGATTTGATATCAAAAGTTCTACTAAAATCAAAGAAACAGAAGACAAAAAATAAATTCAGAGAAACAAAAGGAGAGGGACAAATACTTAACTGTGTAAGCAGATAAATTAAAAGCAGAATAAAAATGTGATTAAAAACCTCACTGCAGAGTGTTGAGACAATTTACTTGGTTGCAATTTTTGTGCATTTATTGAAAGGAATTGTAGAAGCCATATTAAAGTCTATTTATTTTGATTGGAGATGTATGAATTGCAATCTCAAAGTCCAACTGAGTGCAAATTTCTGGATTCTATAGAGTCTGGGGAAAAGACCATACATGAATGGAATTTTTAGATCAAACCACTTTTTTAACAACAAAATATGAGTTTCACATAAACATTTTTTCCCCTAGCAAGACAATGGACTTCTTGGCAAGAAAAAGATGATGAAATTAAATGAGAAATCCAAGACTCAAAACATGCAAAGTGTTTTGAAACAATTTAAGAATACAAATTTGCCAGTTATTCAGGAACATATTTTTGTCATTGAAGTCCTGGAGCTAGAATCAGAGATCTAAATTAATTTCTAGCTCTTTTATAGAGCAGCTAGTGAGAAATATTTTGGATTAACACTTAAACAACAACTAAATGACCTGACTGTCATACTACTACTCTAATGTTCAACAAGGACTTGAGTTCTTAAATATCTATGTCTCATTGACCTATAGATTTTAGAAATTTCACATTGGAATTCCTTTGATAAAATAATACATGGTCTGGAGAAGATGAAGAAAGTTTCTTTTGTCTTCTATGTGAGAAGAGCTCAATACGTAAAATATTAATTTTATCCTTCCCCCTACAAAAAAGTGAGCAGTTCATAAAAACAAAACTTCTCCAGTTGCAATCCATCCCTCTGTTTCCTCCTATGTCAGCAGTTTCTGTGCAAGTAAAGTCTAGAAAATAGAACTCAAGTTAATTATGAAGTTGTAAATAAAGCTAGAAAGATAGTATTCTCCTTGAAAGGATTATGTGATCGAGCTAAAACACAATTTACACCATCAGGGTAAAATTTTCCCTGGCCCAAACAATGGATTTTCTGCTTTCAAATCTCTGCATGAATATCAAATGGACCTGTCACCATTACTGCTACTGTCATTCGGGAGAAGCAAAGCAAGGGCCATGTAGCTCCAGGCAAATTTCCACCCCTGAGCTTCTCACTCCAGGCTCACTTCACAGTCCATGGGGAGAAGCAGGAACATGGAGGCAATGATTCATCTCATCCCAAACAAGATACCCAGCAATAAATTATGTGATCTTCACTGTAAATTAGTTTTTTTGACATTGAAGGTTGAAGAAGACCATATCACAGCAGCGGCTAATGTAACCATGATAAAATTCTAGGATGTTTTCACCAGCTTTCTGATACAAAAGATTCTATTGCTGGCAGGAAATAGTGAAAACTTAGTGATTCAGCTCCTTGGCCCATGAGCTGATTTGTTTGCCAGCTATTTTGGGCCCTATTTTAAGCAAGCATTCACATATATAATTGGACCACAATTGCAAACAAGCCTAGAGAAATCATTCTTCAAGGGTAATTATGTCACTTTGGAAGGACAGAATATTTTTCCTATTTAATTGAGTTTTTAATTTTCATTACATCTCAATTTAATTTCTATTATGTGCTAACTAGAATATAAAGCACATCTAATTCTTCAGCTAAGTGTTAATGTGGATAAAATAGTAGCTTTAAAAGCATAGGAGCATTTGATTCAAAATTAAGGAAGGACAGAATACAACTTTCCATAAAACTAAACAGATCTTTGATCAGGTCAATACAATTATTGCTTGAGTGGAGCACATTTCATGAGGGACATGAGAAGTGAGATGGGAACATCAGTCCATCCTTTACTCTTCTGGAAAAAAAAAGACATGGATGGTAAAACATGTCTTGATTTTCATTGTTACCCAGAAGACACCCTGTGTTCATAGGTTTGAATTTGGTATGTCACTTTTTTGTGTGTCTAAGTATTTTAGAAATCTGGCAAACCTGTTTCATGCCCTTCCCTAAATCCAGTTCAGGACTCCACAATAAATGTCATTATTATTACAAAATTCTCTTAATTATTTTTGGCATATATAAAAAAAAAAAACAGATCTCCTGGCATCTTTAATAATTTCCATTTGAATAACACACTGAAAAGCATAAGTAATATAATCCAGAGCTATGGGTAATCCCAGAGTAAGCATACTTGGACTTTCAGTAGTTATTGCAACACGTGAAATATTCCAGCTTTTTTTGGAGTCTTCTTGAAACTGGCTCTGTCCTTGAGGTGTCAGATTAACACTCCACTGAGAAGACAAATTGTTCATGGGCATGCTGGACATATGAGAGCCATTAGACAGTGTGATCTACATTCTTGAAAAATGAAAAATTCTAGGCAACATTACATTTTATAAATGCAAGATGTTTATTATTACTGCACTAGCAATAAATGTTTAGAAACTGGAGAGGGTTCACAATGATTCTGACTAGGAACATATGAGTATGGAGCCATTGAATTCTGGCATGAAATAAAAAGTCTGGAAGCTATTATGCATTTAGCCCTCTATGAGTATTTAATTATATCAATAGGAGAACACAATTTCTGTTGCGTGCTTTGTGATGAATGTCTTCATTTATTCGTGTTACAATGAATGATAGATGAGTTCAAGCCAGATGTGGGAACTCATTTGCAATTTGCTTAAACTATTTTAGTGAAATTTCTTCTGAAGTTTGTAGGACACCTCACTGAATGTCATGGGAATTAATCTGGTATATAAAATTCGATTTCTTCTTGAGAAGTGAGTTTGCTTTTTCTGGGCTTTATGCAGATAAGTGGTTATAAGCATCAAATGCAGTGTGGTTAACTGCTTTTAAGACAGTAATACTGTCTTTAAGGAGAAAAATGGATTTCAGCTCCAGAGTGTCTCATCTAACCTGTCATGTGAAAGAAAGTGGCTGTTAAGCAGTTTAGCAAGTACTCAGGTTAGCTTAGCTGATGATTCTGCCAAAAGAACTTATTCCAGGTAGGGGAAAAAATCCTTGATCACAAATGAAATATCTCCAAGGGTCTTATCATTTAAAGGTTTTTGAAAAGCATAATGACACAGAAATTACCAGTCTTTTTCTTGAATTTCAGTGCAATAGGTTTTTTAACAGCTTATATTTCCAGTGACAAAGTGAAAACATACTTCACGTTGTTGGTGTGAAGGCATGTACACTACACTAGAAAGCAAAAACATGACTAAGGAATGCATGGTTAAGAAGCCATAAAACATCAGGGATGAATTGAGTCATTCAGACCTGCTGATAGTTTGGGGTTTTTTAAAAACATACTGATAAAATCATTAAAGTTTAACCTGTTTTTATATTTTACTGGTCTTTACACAGCAGCTATGTCCACCCATTCATTTTTATTGTCTTAGACTGTTTATCCATCCTTTCACTTGATCCACCTTCTTCACTGTTGCTTCTGTTTGTAAAAGCAGTCACAAGAGACAAGTTAACTCATTAATCCAGCATACTTACCTGGTGTGCACATTTGCCATTTTAAATTCTACTTCTCTCAGCAGACAGAAAGATAAACAGATATTATTGCATTGGAGATCAGAAGAAATTTTCTTATGTGCTGTTATCAAACCTTTGATATTCAAGTGCATCCAAATAAAGGAAAGAAAAAGAAGCACTAAGATGAAATTTTTAACCCTTTTTACAATTTATTTATGGTCTTTTTGAATCTTAAATTTTTATTGCATTCTATCCATCACCTATCCTAACCTGAAAAACAGGAAATTTGAGAAAATTTTCAGAGAGCTGTAATTTGAACAGACCACATAATTTAACTAAGTATTAAATTAAAATTAACATTCTCAAATGACTATTACATTTCATACTTTTCAACTTCAGTGACCCAGTTTAGAGAAGTGGGTCCAGTTTCAGCACCCAGGCTGCATCAATATTTCAAAGACTAATTCTAAGTACCTAAGTTAAGAACATGTATCTCTCCAGTTATTGCATATGCAGGTCAGATTCTCAGATACTCAAATATTTTTCATAAAATTGGATGAAAAAACTTGCAATATGCTTTTGATTGCCACTTCTGTACCTACTTTCCCCCCCCCTACTATCTCTTTCTTTCTATGAAATTTCTTATTTAATTCTGCCCTTTCCAGAAATCATGGTGTCTTTAAGCAACATATGAATCTGACAGAATCAACATGTGATAAAATGCATTGCCCTGTTTCCTCAAAGGCAATATAAGATTAAATTATGAGCAGGTTGACTCCAGGAGAATCTTTCAACAATGTACACCAAAATATCTTTTCTTTTTAATGAATGATTGCTGCTTAGCATCAGAGATTAGGGTGGGGGGTTGTTGGGTTGGGTCTGCATGGGTGTGGTCCTCATGATGGTGATCCTTTACCCCAAACAGAAGTGTATTATGGTCTGTCCTACTATTTCTTTCTATTAATTTTTCTAGTTTGTTATTTGGGAAATATTTTCTGCTGCATGAGGCTGTCTTGCCTTCAGTTCCTGGCCAAGAACTTCAGGGCAACAATTTCATGGAATCATGGAAGGGAATCTAAAGATAATCTGGTTCCAACCCCCCTGCCATGAGCAGGGACACCTCCCACCAGACCAGGCTGCTCAAAGCCCCATCCAACCCGGCCTTGGGCACTTCCAGGGATGGAGCGTCCACAGCTTCTTTGGGCAACTGTTCCAGTGTCCCACCACCCTCAGAGAGAAAAATTTCTCTCTAATATCCAATCTAAATATACTCTTTTTTGGTTTAAAGGCATTCCCCTTTATCCTATGAGTACACAACACCCCGCCCCTATGCAAGAAGCTTCTAAAGGTTATTGTAATTAATTTGGGGTGGAGAGATCAGGTACCATGACGTAGAGTATGGGACATATGCATGCAACACAGGCCACTATATAGTAATCCCTAGAAATTAAAGACAATGTTATTTACCTTGCACTATAATGAAAATAAGACTCATTGCTGGAAACAATGCAGGACGCATTTGGTTTCCATAACAAAATCACTGTTCATCTGGGAAAAGAGATATTGCTAATTAGTAGTCTTTTCAGCAGTTTTCTACCAAAAATGACTTGTCTTTCTATAAATTTGATGTGTCTTTCTATATCTACAGTGCAAAAACTATCTTTGCAATTATTGTTATTCATTATCTCAGTACTTTTAATTTTTTTCCATTTTTCTTCTTTTTCTTCTTTCACCCCCCCCAGTCTCCTCCAAGCTAAACCCTCCATACCCGTTTATTCTGAAAATACCTCCAAGTCTGATTTGTTTGAGTAGGAAGCCTCCTATTGAGATGCTCATTCATTTTGGGTAGATTTTGTTATGCAATTAGACTTCTCCAGGGTCTACAAATTTAGTGTATCACAGTACAAATGGGGGATATTTCCTGAGACAGGTGAATATCAATAACCTTTTCTCTCACCAGTGATGTTATCTATTTTACTTGCTGATGGATTGCACCCCTCCAAATTATCTTCACTCATCCATTTTCAGCTGTCAATGACTATCACACTATGCTGTCTTTTTGGCTGAAGGTGACAATAAAAAATTTCCCTGATCTAACTGGAGAGGAAAACAGGAGTAAAAGACCAGAAGATAAAACAAAGAAAAACAAAATAAAAGGAGTTTAAACTACATGCTTATTTATGTAGCCTGTTATACCTTGAAAACATCCATGCTTCTGAGGCATCCATGTGCCTTGTTTCTATTATCATCAGTCAGTATGAAACATGATTTTTATTGTTTCTTTCTCTCCTTGTACCACAGTTATTTTTCCTGGAGATGGAACGTTACTGTGTTATGAATTCCATTACATTCTACATTTGTTAGCGGATATTTTAGCTGAAGTCTACTATGTAATTGACACCATTCTGTATGGTCTGAATCCCAACGAGATAGAAAGAATTCCTTTTGTTTTAATTTCTAGTGGGTTGGGGAGATGTGATATATTGCACAACTTCATTGTACTTGATCTCAGTACAAATGAACAAGAAAGTCTCTTAGCAAAATCATCTTTCAACACTAAGAATGATTTTTTTTTTGAGTGATATCAGCTGCCATTTTATTCTAACACAATCAAGTGATGGTTTTCTCTTCATATCTTCATTGTTAAGACAGACAGAAATATTAAGCTTTCTTTGTTGTAACATAGTCCTAGTAGAGTTAAACCATAAAGAGCCTTTTTTTTTCATTCTGGCATAAAAAAGGAGAGATAACATCGGTGAAAATCCACAACAAAAGTATCTTTTTTGTTTCTTTTTAACATGTTTTTTTTTCTTTTCTTTAACTGTCTTGTATTTCAGACATGAAAAAACTACTGCTAAATAGGTGATGAAGTTTATTAAAGTATTGTTCCTGTTTCTCTTGGACTCTTTGCAGTTTTAAGTACAAGATTCCCTACCATAACTCTTTATCTGAGCTTTTCTTAAACAATACTAGATGGAAAGTGACAAGCCATCACTCAAGGCAAAAATTATTTAGCAAAAAAATCTTTTAACCATAAAGGCAAGCTTTCCAGACAACCTCTTCTCAAGAAACTTTGAACACTTTTAATTGTAAAGCTATACTGCTGGAAACAGACTTGGTTTACAGAAATGAAATCACAGGTTTTGCACACTTTTGTTTAAACTTTTCTCCATTACATCAGTCTTAAGACATTTTAGATCTATTGGTTTATGAAGGTAAAGAGAATTTCAAAGGGAAAAATTATAAAGAGTGACATCAGTTAAAATGGACTTCATTCAAATAATGTAAAGAATAGGTCTGTCAGAAGCTTATTTCCAAAGGGAACCATCTTGGCTTCTAAAACAAAATAAAAAGAGCATTACTTTCCATTGGTTTGTGACAAAAGTATTGGCAAATTATATATGATGGAGAAGAGACCACATGACAAATATATTCTGCTTTAGAATTTTTCCTTCCATTTTCAGAGTGCAGTTTGCATTTAGTCTTCCATGCTGACACCCAGTAATGACCAAATAATGACGAGGATTTACATGCAGGCATTTTTGTTGGTTAGATGGTTCTGAAGGAATTGAATTAAGTAATAGCAAGCACGTGGCAACAGAGACTATGTGGAACAATGTAAAAACAAAAAGAGAATAGGATTCTTGATGTTGCTTTAGTGTGTTATTCTGCTTTTCTGTAACTGCAGTACAGTGATATTCACTTAGCTGGACACGGTAAACCAAGTTTTAATTCAATGAAAATCTAAAGCCTGCAGAGATCACAGTTGGAAATTATTCTTAATTACGCTTCTACAAAGACTGCGACTTCTTCATATCAGCAGTTTCTAACCTTTTTTACTTTATACTTTTACAATACTGCTAACATTTGTATTGTAAATACATGTTTATTTTCCTTTCTTGAATCCCTGAGGTGTACATTACTAAAAGACCAAGAATAAAAGGTTTAGATCAACTGAGTTTTCCCATAGTTAATGTCAGAAGAAGCTTTCCTGGTGGAAGAAGGAAATGGTGTAGAATGAAAAGAAAATGTATATCAATGCAAATGTAAATATTTCTGCATTATTGTCTATTTGGAAGGAAAAGCACAAGAGTTTATAAGTATGATTTATGAATAAATAATTGAAACAAGGACAGAAGATGATCTCATTCAGTGTCAAGAATTTGGCAACAGGCTTTGGCTTGTGGTACTTTATTCTCCTATCTATGTGTTACATTTTCAGACAGGCGTTTTCTTACTTCCTCCCATGCTGCTTCTTATGTTACTTATAAAGATAGACAAGACTATGTAATTTTTTCCTTTTCAAATTCTCTCTTAAAACTCTGACTTCCATGTTAATGAAAACATGTCATTCTTGAACTTGCATTGTGTCTTCTGTTTTTTGTTTTGGCCTATCCATTCTTTGCATCTCTTTATGTGGCTGTCTTTAATCTGCCTGTTTTTAAAGCATCTAGGGCACTGACATTTCATCTCTGTTACATTTGGTGTGATAGCCGAAGGAAGGTAAAA
Organism: Ammospiza nelsoni; assembly: GCF_027579445.1. Lineage (NCBI taxonomy): Eukaryota > Metazoa > Chordata > Aves > Passeriformes > Passerellidae > Ammospiza > Ammospiza nelsoni. The sequence continues at coordinate 9,023,803 of NC_080637.1, read as the reverse complement.
ATGGAAACTGCATAAACAAAATCAATAAAAGCATTTACAAGATTTTGCTCAGTTTGAGCAGGCAGAAAAGTGCAGTTTGACAATTGTTTCTGTTATAGACTGCTTTCCTCTTCTGTGATACTGTGCTGCAGTCTGGGTACACAGAAATATGCATTATTTGGTCATCAAAACATGAGTAAGAATTTGATCAACCAAACAGGAGTAAAAATTTCAGTACAATTTTAAAGACTACACTGCTGAAAAGAAATGTCTCTTATACTCTGCTCCTATACTCAGCTCCCTAAGGATCTGTCAAAACACCAAAGTATGGAAATTTTGAATTAAGGGTTTTGAGCTTCAAAATCAGCATGCAATTAACAACAAATTTTCAGAGACGGTTTTTCCCCCCCACTTCATCCCATCATTATCTAATAAAGGAATGCTCTCCTGTTTGCAGAAGAGTTTGTGTGTCAATGATACATATACAGCAAACCCCAACATACATGACTACCACATCTAATGAAGAAAATTCTTTATTTATATTCAAAGGTTGCACCAAACCTTCTGCAGATTGAGGTCTCTCTTTTCACCAGCAACCCTATTTCTCCATCAGAAATGCAACACAAGTAATTTACATCACTGAATCAAGAATGATAAACATTGATGCTAACCCAATAAATACTGCATTACTTTCTTAAGGTTGACTGATAGTGTATTACTAACAGCTTTATTACCAGGGCAAAGTTCCATGGGCAACAGCAGTGAACTGTCAAAGATTCTCATAAAGAAATAACAATAAGCTTACATTTATAAAGCAGTTTTCGTCCCAAAGGAGGCAAGAGTACTTTCCAAAGTTGATACAAAAGAAACATAACAACATCTGTTACTGACTAGAACTGATGCTGAGAGGAGGAAAAAAAATGTTGTAAGGATGTGAAATGTGCTCCATTTACTGGCTGCAAATGAATTGGAAATAACTTTTTTAATAAAGAAAAGTTTAAGAAAACTGGTCAATGGTAAAACAAACTATGATATCTTTGTTGGGCATTAATCCAGAAAAAATGCCACTTCATAAGCACACCCTTTGCCTACATTCCAAAGGGGTTTTTTTGTTTAAATCATAATTCTCAGAAGACCAGATCAATGTAAAGACCCTACAAGTAAAAATGCTGCAGCCACAGATACTGATATGCAAGAAACACTCAGGGAAATCTCAAACCACTTGAGGTCTAAGAAAAAAGGGAGAATATCTGACTAAATGTTCAGGAGGACATGGGTACACAGCTGCATCTGGGTACATGAACATTTCTCTGCTATGCAGATACACAATCAGTTCACCCTTAGGCAAAAGTGAGGTATGGCCTGAAATGAAAGCAATTAAGAGGAAGGAATTTTTCTTGGAGATTTCTAGGCTAGAGTATGGAACTCTAGGGGTGCGACTACAATTTCTTCAGTGAATATTTCAATTTATTATAAAAGCTAATGTCGTTTTTTGTAGTTGTGATAAATACCACTCTCTTCCCTGTAAAGATACTGGATAGGCTTTCTTGGGAAAAATGCATATCACAGCCCTGACCTCAAAAAAGGGGAGGCTCCTGTGTAGTTCTGGAGAGGTGGGAAGAAGTCTCCTGGAAGGTGTTGATAGGCAGCAGCTACAGATACCTAAATAAAGTGATCCTAAATGTGTATGGGGACACATATGTATCTAGGTTTAAGCATGTACACAGATACATATAGAATTCTCTTTATTCATTTAGCATCACTTTTCACATTCATGCTGCTTTTAATCCATGGATTTTGGAGCACTTTGCAGACATTAGCTAATAATCTCACAGTCCAGGGTAGGTAAGGGATATTCCTGAGTGGAGTATTTATCTACTGACCTAGTGGGAATTCTGGTGTTTCTGACAAAATTCACTCAGCCTCTAGCAGGCAGGTGAAAGCACAGAAAGAGAAACATGGAAACAAAAACCAGCCCTGCTTCATGCCTTCTTGTTGAAGTAGGATCACACCAGCTGAGGTCACAAGTGGAAAAAGCATTTGAATGCCAACCCCATAAAAGCCCCACAAAGGCAAACATCATAATTAGCAATGGATGGGAAAGCCAGCATGAGGCAAAGGGGCCAGTTTGATCTTCAGAGTTGTCATTCAAGAGTGTGACATGAGATTACACAATGTCATGCAGGTAATGCAAATGTTAACAAATCACCCATCTTGAAATTTCTCAAACTCCTGCTTTTACAGCTTAAGATCAGACGTGGTTTTGATACTTGTAATGTTTTTCTTTGTTAGATTCCCTAATGAATATAACAGTCTTTAGCAGGAAATCTGGAGCGACCATTTGAGGCCTGTTTTCTTTATATCTTGTGGCTCACAGGTTTGCTTTTGGACACCTAATAAATCATTCACTAACATCTCAGAATTTGACAAGTCCTCCTCCTTATAAACTCACTGCTAAATCAAGGACTGAAAAAAAAAGTCTTGGTGAATTTAGAGCTCTTCAATCTTAGGTTCAAATTTTACCATTACTTGTACTACAGGTGGTATTACAAATAAAAATTCCAGAATTTTCTTTCTGTGTGCTAGCCTATGCCCCACTACAAGTCAGAGAATTATAGGCAGATTTTTAAACTGGGGGAATATTCTAATCCTTGTCAAACCTTGTTATAACTAATTAGTGAAACCACACCATGCTTTCATTTAGTTGGAGGGCAAGACAAAGATTTTTGCTGATCATGGCAAAACACAAGCTCTGTTCCCCATGGATGACATGAGGGAACATTAGACCTGAAGTGTTAAACTCCTTGAAGACATCTAACACCTGAAGCTATGATATTCTACCAGCTTGTGTGAGTAAGAAAAGGGAAGGATCTAGGCCATAGCTTGTTAATAATATTTATTTATTTCATTGCTGCGTAAACACCTGAGTAATGTTTAAATGTGTAATGATCTCACTGAAGACAATGCAATTATTCCCTCTATTGATGTAATAAAAGCAGAGTGTGACCCAAAAAGCATGCACGTGCCTTAAAAAGCTTTGGAAATTCAACTCATAAATAAGTTACAGCAAACCAAACTGTCATTCCCTTCCCCAGTAAAATATTTATATTTGGCTTTCAAGAAATTCCTCCCAGACTAAGGTAAGACAGGCTGTTCAGCTGATTTCCCCCTCAATAATACATTCTGAGGACCTTACACTCTCAGTCCTCAAGGGAAAATAGCTGCTTACATGGTATATTTACTTAAATCAGGATTGTCTTCTGAAGGATTGGTGAGTACAAAAAACACGTTGAATCTCCTTTTAATATTCCATGGTTTCATCTGATCACATGGAAGACAATACTGAAGACTGCACAATTTTCTTTAAAACTAACATTAAATGGAATCAATGAATGTATATATATATTATGTATGCATTAATGAAGATGTACATTAAAATTCAACAGAGGACATAGATTCTTGTCAAAAGGAAAGTGTGTGTTTGTGTGTATGTAGACTTTATGTGTTTCTAAGAGTGCTAAGTTTAGACTTTTTTTTTACTATTTTTAACTTAGTCCCTTAAATTTTATATTAGCTGGAATTTCCTTATTACCAAAATAACCAAACCCAAAAACTGTTTTATACTTTTTAAGCAACAGAATCACATGGAAAATTCCATCCCACTGAGATGTTTGGTTGGACTGTGAAGAACAGTCATTGAGGGACTGTGCAGATCCATGATAGTGAAACAGGGAGTTTAGTGGAATTCTCACTGGTAAAATCAGCACAGAGGGGTGCCTGTGACAGTGATCTGTCATTACCAATCAATTACACAAAACCCCAAGGAGCAGACATCTATCCTGTGATCAAAGGAACATGAAGATTTAGAAACAAATGGAAGGAAAGAAGTGTAACAAAGGTAGAATTTACCACTATTAATGACATGAAAATCACCTGACTGCCTTTGGTTTCATTAAATGAAGTTTTAATAGGTTCCAAAAGACTGGGTGAGGATGGAGGACACAGGATTGTGTGGTGTTAGGGGTCAGGATGGTAAAAGAGCTACAAGGCAGGAACTCTTAGGTACCACATATCATCTGAGGCTATAGAGGAGGTTGGTCTAATTTTGTTCCTACATCTACAGCATCTGGAATTTCATTTCTTGAGGAATGTGAAAAGGGACTTAAGGAAATGTGTGTGAGTGAAAACTCACCTGCAGAGAACATTGCCAGGTTTGTGTCACCTGTTTCTCTTGTTTGAATCTTTGCCTTCGCCGCAGACAGAGGTTTTATCCCTTTACTCAGAGCAGTTAAAGAAGCTACAGAAATGTTGAATCTGCCTGGCAAGGGCATTGTGATGTGTTTAGTTCCTCCCACGAGATGGAGCAGCAGAGTTTCATCTCTTGGTGCTGCACCTTCACCCTAAGAAAATCCCCTTTCCTGCAGGTGCAGGGGTTGACATCCACCTTGCATAGGTAGTCCACTGTGATATGTATCTCACACCTAATCAGCTGAACTGAAATTGCACACTTTGAATGTCTCCAAACTGCTGAATCTTTTATATAGGTTAATAAATTTGGACAGGTGCTAAGAATGATACAATCTACCAGCAGACTTGTTCTCATGAACAGAACAACCCCCATGACTCTGGACACAAAATGAGCACAAAATGCTCTTAAGAAATTGGAAGTGATGAAATCAGCAAGGTCGGTGCCAGAGGAAGGAAGGGAAATGAGACACAAGATAGACTGATTTGTTCCCTACCTCACAGCTTCCGAGCCAGTATTTAGATAAACTTTGATTATGCTCCAGTTCAGGTCTGATAAAACATCTCTGAACTGGACAAAGATCAGACCTCAAACCAGCTGCTGGGAAGCAGAGGAATGTTTGAGGCACACGGAACTTAAAACCCCTTAAGCATCTTACAATCCAAATCTCTGGTGGGCAGGAGCTCTCTGGTGTTCTTTGTACATGGCCTCCCTCAGGAAAATAAATGTATGGATGTAACTGTAACTGTGTAGTGTTGGCATGAAGAGACCTATCAAAGTGCCTCAACAAATTCAGCTCTTCCTGAGTGAAAGAAGAGCAAAAGAGATTCCATCTAAACCTGTTTTCCCCAGAGCCAGCTACAAATTCCACATGATATTCATCTTTTGGATGTCTAAGTCTGTTGTGCCATTTGTTTTCAGCATCTGTGCTGATGTTATTTGCAGAAGGGAATCTCAATCAAGTTACAGTCTCAATTAGGAAAACAAAGGGAACAAGAACAAATAGGAAGGACAGGCTTACAGAAAAGAGGAAAGTGTAAGTTAAAACAATTAACTCTTTTGATTAAAGTTTGGATTAGAAAAAGGTTAGGATGATCTATATTTTGGAGTGGCATTTCCTCTTTCATTACGCCTTATTACCGTTTGTTTCTTTGCAAAGTAAATTAACAGGTCCTTATTTTTCATGTCTTTAAAATCTTGTTAGGTTTGATATTTTTAGTAAAAGAACAATAATACCTTAAAATCACCCAAAATAACTGGTAGTATGACTGAAGGAAGAGTGATTTGCCACCATGTTTCACCTCTGTCAAGAACCAGCTGATGAATGATGTAAATGCGCTCTGTTCAGGGTTTTGTACCAACTCTCTTGGTTAGAATACACAGATACACACATGAAGTCCATACTAAGGCAAGTTCCATGTAAAAATATGACCACAAATCCCCGAAGAACAAGATAAAAAAATAGATTTGTTCTTTTGTAAAGGTATTGATAAGGAGATAAAGTCCTTGATCTAACAAAAAGAGGCATTCAACTGTTTAATATCAAAATTAAGGATTTAATTTTTTTTTAATTTTTTTTTAGCTAAGAAATCTGGGAAGCATCTTTCATGGTTAATAAGGAAGCTGAGAGTTTTTAGAGAAGAAATTATATGTACAAGAATACCTCAAAGAGTCTGTGAGAGCTAACATTCTGCAAGCACAGGTGCTCTCTGGTGAAGTCATTTACAGGGAGAAAATATCACCAGGAGTTGAGAGTTAGACATAGGACAACAACTGAATCACAAAAGAAAAGAAAATCAGCTCAGTAAGAGGAAGACAGAAAAACATCATGATTTGGTTTAAGACTGTAATTGAAGTAATTGGAACATACTTTCAGTCCCTCACATGTATCATTTCACCCTTGCTGTTTTGTAAGTGTATTATCTATTTCGGCTCTTGTGAGAAAATAATTCTAATTTTACTTTCCTTCAATCTGGTTGAATTAAGTGTGAATTTAATGGCTATATATAAATATATGAATAAAGAATTCATTCCTCATGCATAGATGTGGAAATCTCTGAATTTGGTCACTGAGGTTCTAGAAAGTGTGTGCCATCTTCCAACTCATTCTTCAAATTATCTAAGGTGCAATGGACTGTATTCTCTTCCCACTAACCTTTGCAGCTGCCTGGACCAGATATGGGCCTGTCCCTACAAACTCAAGACAAAAATATCTTTCAGTGTCTGATGGTGGTTAAAAGAAGTGTCTGGCATGAAATAAACTTTAGACTTCATAGGTAATTTTTTCTTCCTCTCTCTTGCTTTTGGGAGCTTTTGGGGTGGCTTGTTTGGCTGGGGTTTTTAAATCTGATTACTGCTGTGGTATCAGAGGGATGCCTGGGACTGCATTGGGAGTTGGAAAATAAAATATGCTGCAAGAAAAAAATTGTGTTTATTTCAAGTTTGTCCTGATTTGGTGTGTTTTCACCCTCCATTAGGTACTATTTTGTAAAAGCATTGGAATAACTAACCAGTCCTTTTGCCTAACAGAAATTAAAGTCACTGTGCAGGAGTCTAATTTTAATGTATGTCGTGGGAGTGAAAGTCCACCAAGAAAGCTACAGTTAATTTAGCAGAGCTCATAATATACACTCATTTCTTTGCCATGGGGACTTGACTTTAAACTGTCTGAAGGTCAAGCATACAGAGACTGCCACAGAATCCTTCAAAAACCTGAGCCACACCACACATCTGCCACTCCTCGCTTAGAACAATTCAGCACAGTTAGAAGCCTCCTTCTATAAAGAAGCTGAAGATAAAGTAAACACAGCAAACGAATTACCCTTCTCCCTCTGGAGAGGTCACGTTCGAGGTTCACTGCTGATGCAAGATGGTGAAGCTCCAGTGCCCACCTGCCAGGGATTGAACAGAGAGCCACAGTCTCCAGTGCAATCAGTGCCTGCTCTTTAATGGGCCCTAAATTCAGCACCGGAAGCTCTGACAAGCCCATAATCCATTCATTAATGTGTGTTAATATGTGCCCTGTGGAGCTGTCCTAACTTAAAAACAAAAGGCAAGGCATACACATGTGTTATTTGGAATGGGATGGAACAGGGAACCCTTAGCGCCATGGAGAGAGGAACGATTGCAAAAGGGTTTTATTGCACGTCTCCCAGCAGGATGTTTAGAAAATAAAGATCCAACACATGCTGCAGCAATAAAGCAATTCCTCCTTGGCCAGATCCAGACAGTGCTATGCAATTGTTCCCTTGACTTATTTTGAACGAATAAACATGTTTTCTTGTGTGCATCAAGCAGGTGTGCGCAGGTTCAAAGCTGTGATCCTCTGTACGTCTGGTTTGGGGAGAGCTGAGACAAGGAGAAGGTCAGCAGTCAGAAAGTGAAATGCTAAGAGCCTGTATTCCTTCAGCCTTATGAGTCATGAAAATTGACCTAGCACTGTGCAAATTTGGCAGGTGTCTCATTCCAAAAGAATGTTGAAGACATGTAAAAACTCTTCCCCAAAAATGTGTGGTCCCTCCTTATTGCTGGCAGCTTGGTCTGGTCTCTGATGCAGACCACAGATCAGATACACAGCTGAATGCTAATTAAAATTATCAAAATTTTGAGGACCTTGAAAGAACCAGCATAGGCACAAAAAAAAAATTGAATAAAATAACAGCCAAACAAGAGCCAGCTCAAATCCATCTCACATGTCTCTAGAGCTGAGAAATTTATGCATATATTATTATGCTCTAATATTGTTGTTATGGTTTGATTATGGTTTAATTAAATTTAACATTTACTTGCATCAAAAAGTAAAAAAATTATCATTTACTTTTAAATAATTTGTTTAAATTATGAACAATTTGCATAAACATAAACACTCTTGCTCTTTGTCTATATAATGGGGACAGCTTTCCTTACATTATTTAAAGAAAGCCTGCTGAACTTGTTAAAATTAGATTCATTAAAGATTATGAAAGAGGAAGTTGAATAAGAACTTCTACTGAGTACTAATGAATTTTACAACATTTGGATAATTTCTATTATCTTCTGCCGGTTTTGAATGCCATCTTCCGAAATAAAGCATCACTTGTCATGGCATTTTCTCTACACTTTAATAAAATTATTCAGCAAACAATATTGAAATAAATAGATTAGAAGGACCCTGGAAAGAATATGAAATTCTTTTCATGGATAGAAGTATGAGAGGAAGGGTGCCAACTAAAAATATCATTATTCTTTTAGCTTCTTATAACTAAATTTTAAATTATTCCAGGCTTTCTGGAGATAAAACTTAGACACTATCTACAAGATTTCATGAAAAAACACTTCAGAAAGTGTTCACTTAAGAAATCATGTTGGTGGTGACCCATAATATTTTGGGTCTGTTTATTTTGGTCAGAGGCCAAAATGGTTTCATATCTATTTTCTCTCTGACTGGTCTGGTTGCAACAATTTCTCAGGTCAAAAAATGCCATCAAAATGAAAAATAAAGTTGACTGTGAGTCTGAAGAAGATGTAAACTAAGAATTACTACATAAACACTTCCAGGAGACTATTCAGGAAACAATCAAATGAAAGTGTAGTTTGCCTCTCTCTCTCAACAGTGACTATAAAGGGAATGTGGAATAATTAATATCCTACACTAAGTTTTCATGGATGTTTCTAGCTTCATGCAGAATTCCTTTTGGAGGACACACCTTGGAGGTGCTGCTGCAATGACAGAGAAGAATCTGCTTTATTTTCACTGTGTTCACCTGAACATTTGGTACTAAGGATCAATAAATACATTTACTTTTTTCACCTAAAGCAAATAGTAGATTTGCTTACTCTAGTATTTTATTTTAGATTGTGGGCCATAACTGAACCTTTAAAAGTTCAATCCTTGCTTTGCTTCCCCTCTTTTTGATGCCTCTGTATCAAATTAACTGGAAAGAGGAGCTGTGATGTAGACATCTTTCCAGCACCTACTGTGGTGAAGACAGATGCAAAGAGACCATTCATATTCCTTGCAATCCTGTGCTTTTTGACTGGCTCTCTACTCTGAAGGACCAGCAATACTTCTGCAATACTTCTGATCTGGCTGCCTCTGCAATACTTCTGATCTGTCAGGATAATTTAAAGGATTTCTTTGTCTTTATGTCTTCAGTTTTTTTCTCAACTTTCTTCTACATCTTATTTTTCAAACCTTTCATTCCTTTAAGCTAACTCTATTTCTCCTGTCCTTCTAGAATTTAAACTGGGATATGTTACACCTCATTCTTGCACAGATAATTTATCTATTTTATCCCTTTATGTTTCCTTTCAATGCACTCAAATATATATTTTTTGAGAAATATAGGGATCTCATATTTCCTGAATAAATTCCATGATGACTTTCCAGATTTTAATTTCCTGAATTTCTCCTTAAATTACTATTTACAAATAACCTCTTTTTCAATGTTGGCATCATAAACCTGATTCATCATTTCATGCCACTACAGCACAAATCAAATATTCAGTATTTACAACAAACCAAACCATTTTACAGTCTATATTGAACAAAACTCTATATCTTATGCCAGATTTAAGTCCAGGTTAGCTTTCTCCTTACATTCACAGTCCAATGATCAATCAAAACCATATTTGATCATTCTATTCATGTTCTGTTCTTACATTGTAATTCATCCAAAAATGCCTCATGCTCATGAGGAATAGATTTGGAATATAAAGAAGACTCAACTTCAGACAAATTTTAGAGTGCAAGAATCTAAGACTTACCTCTCCTGCTACCAAAAATACAAGTGAGATAATGTCTAGGGCAGGTATGACCCAAGTTGTTTAAGGCTTTGATGACCAAATCCATAACAAAAATGAAATCCTTGTAGGAGCACTCAGGTGTTGTGTCACAGATTGTCACAAATACTGCAGATGCTCTACAAAAAATCCCACCAATTTAGCTCAGTAACTACTTTGCTATGTCTACAATGCATAGAAATGTTAAGTGTCTAATGACAGATCCATAATTATTAAGGTTTACTAGAAAATATTTTGGTTTAATTTGCCAAGCATGGTGTTAGTAAAAATTAATCAATTTAATCCTGCCCAAGTATTTCTCACCAAAATTACACTCTAATACCAATACTCTTAGAACAAACTGTCTTGATAATAAGACTGTCTTTCAGTGGTCTGGGAGGATATATTTGGTGCTATAAATATTTATAACTAAACCTGATTTATTTCCTTGACATTCTTTGAAGTTGTTAGCCTTCTCTAAGTATCAATGCATCAAGGGAAGAAAGTGGCTGAGTGTCATTTTAGAAAGCAAACTGTTAAAGGATGACCCTTATGAATACTAACCATAGAATTATTTCGATCTCCTCCAAGCACTGTGCCATAAAAAGTCCATAAAAAAAAGACTTAGCCAGCTCTTAGACATGAAAAGCATTGTGTTTTCTTTTGTGGCATAGCTTCCTGAAAGGCTCTCTCTACAATGGAAGATGGCACAATAATAGAGACTGTTATAAAAATACAAACAAACAATAATGATAATAATGATAATTTTAAAAATCCCTTTCTCCTAACAAGGAAAATATATGCCAAACTGCATTACTTATCTATCAGCAAGAAATAATTCTTTCCTGGTGGAATGAACAGATTCAAGAATTTTGTGGAAAGGAATGGGATATTTCACTGAAATCTGAATAATTCTTTTTGTGACACACATCAATTACTTAAAATTATTCAATTTGTTTGTGCTGCACTTTGCAATCTGTAATTGATCAAGTGAACAGAGGTGAAAAATTCCTTTGGTGGCCTACATTTACTTTTCATTTCTGTTCTAGTGAATTCACCTTAACCATTTAGAAGAAGTTTGGTCTCATAGCCCAGATAATTTTCCAATATTGATGCCAATTAGTGCTAATTGTGAAAGGTATTTTTAATGATATAAACTTCTGTCCATTAAGAAATAGAATAAGACCACTAGAACAGTGCACTGCTCAGTGTACACATGGGAACAATTTTCAGTCACTAATGACTGGACTGGAGTGCTGGCTGAAGAAGAAAAGCTACGTTTTCATGCTACTAATTTAAATTGTTTATTTATTTGTCAATATGGATATCTATGAACAGTTCATCAGATCATATAAATCTGAAAATTTCAAAGTGAAAATATGAACTATTCATGTTGAGCATCTGAATCGTTTACCTGGGTATCTGTTTTGCATAAATCCTATTTTAAAGAAGGAGAAATGCAATATGGGGCAAATAAATAGTTTTCTTGAAGGCTATGGGAAAGCCATTGATGCTGCCTTTAAATTGAATGACATTCTTCAAAGGATCCATCCTTGCTTGTAAGATTATTTTGCTAGTTTAGAGAAACTAATTAAAACTAGTTAAAAATGCAAGAGAATATTTTTCAACCAAGATAAAAATACTGTCCAAGAATGCATCACTGTCAATGACAGAGGTTTGATAGATAAAGTGAATATGCTTTACTCCATATTATATATTGTTGAACAGAGGTATCACACAAAATATATCTAAATTTGCAGATATTAAAAGGTAAAAGTTTGAACAATGTAAGAAAAATGTCACAGTTAAAACAAAACATTTCTGTGATTTCAGTCAAATTTCATTATTTTATGTTATTTAAGAACTTCTGTTCCAATTCACAATCTGTTTGGTTTTTTCAGAACTGAAAATTCTGGTTGAAATCCTAGAAACTCACTCAGCAGAGTAAAGGGACTCTTTTGTCAATGAAAATACTTTAAAGTAACCTTTTTGAAAAGAAAGACAAAATGTGAGTCCATGTGTTTAACCCAATATCCAATTTTGCTGAAAGTAATAGAAATGAGATGTACAAACAAGCTTAAAATCTAGATGGAGCCTCAGAGAGTTTTTTCAGCCACCATCCATTTTTCAGCCTCCTCACTGATTTTCTCTGCTGTTCATCACCACTCCTGCCAAATTTGGAGTGGCTGAAAGGAGCTGAGCCACAAATCAGGAAACCACACTCTTCACCTTCACTAGCATTTCCTTGTGAATTCCTGCCTAAACACTCTTTCCTCCTCTCGTGCCCCTATTTTCCCTTTGGGGCTACCATTTCTCAGCTTGAGATAAGACTGTGAAGAGTGGAATGATGGCAGGAAGCAAAATAAAAAAGTGGCCCCCAATTCAACACGCTGAGCAACCACTGATGTCAGCAGGTGGACCTACCTCAAAAATCCTGTCTGGAGTGTCCTGCATGTCCTCCCCACAAATTCTGCTGTGATCTGAATCACAGAATCATAGAATATCTTGAGTTGGAAGGGTCTCACAAGAATTGTGGTGTCCAGCTCCAAATCTGAATGCAAATATATCTTGTAGAAGTAATGGCAGGATTTGAAAAAAACTTTTAAAAATCAGCACATTCATTTTCATAACATCTGTCTACAAGCTGTGAAATTTCAAAACTATTTTTTACCACTGCTGAGTTTTAATTTAGCTCAGGTAATTTAATGCTCAAAAAAATCTATTAAATGGGAGACTGAATGAAGGATCTAAATTAGGTGAGATGGATTGCATCCTGGAGATACTGATTTCCAGACTATGTAAAGAATCTAATTAAGTATTTTAGACAACGTTTTGTCTGCAAAGACCTAATGTGATAAATTCTGCATTAGGTGATATGCTCAAGAGTACATATCAGTACTACCTACCTACAGTAGGAAGATTTTAATAGGACTGGAAATATTTTTCAGATTTTGAGTCAAAAACCAAATTATAAAATTGGCCTGACCTCTGCCTGCTGGTTTTTTTTTCATCAGTATCAAGAGCTGATGCATTGCACATTCCCACATGGTTCAGAGAGCAATGGATTCCTAAAGCACAATGCAGCCAATAATGCTGCAATAGCTGAAGTCTGCTAAATCAGCAAAAAGTATTAGATTGAAGAATTTAGATAAAAAGGTTTCCTAAATATGGAGGATCAACCATGACTAGCTGGGAGAAAGGACTTGATTGCCATTCAAAACTTATTATACACCTTTATATTAAGGACCTATAAGAAGAGAACATTCTGTCCTTAATACAGCAGTAGATAAAATTACCTCAACAGGATTACAGGTATATTATGAGATTTATGTGTTACTCATTGCTGGATTATGTTTCAGAGAGTTTGAAGCATAAAAACAAGAAAGACAATTTCTTGAAGGCCAGCATTTAATTATAGACTTATCCAATAACCTGTTATTGAACTGGCTTGTCATATAGGCTCTGTCCAAAAGATTATACCTAACTGTGCAATTTTTCATTGGATTTAGTTTTAAAGGCTAAACAAAGGTTTTGGAAATGAAAGCAGGAGACTGTCAACAAAATGCTCAGATTTTGCCATCAAAGTCTTTAGAAGAACATAAATCTCAGTCAGTTGGTTTGTTGATTATCCTTTGTAATATTTTTTATTTGCTGAGCATTCCAACAAGAATTTCAGGCATTTTAACAGAATCTTCTAAAGAAATTTAACAACCCTATCTAAATCTCTCCTGAAAGGCCAGAAGTATTAATTTTATTTATTTTAGGTAGCTCATATCTATAACTCACGTCTCCTTGAAAATAGAGGAAAACAACACAGAAGCTTGATTATTCCTATAACCTACCAGATATGAAAATGCAGGAGACCTTAGAAAATTGACAACAGTATTGCATAGGCCAAACTTACTGTTAATAAATGGGAAACAACAAAAATAATAAACAACTCCTTTGTAGTATATAGTACAGTAGCATGTAAAAAAACCCAAGAGTGGACAGAGAATCAATGAGAAATATACCATTAACTTAGTCACTTCAACTTCTTAAATTGTCTTCTTCATCTTCTTCATTGTCTTAAAACAATTGCCCTTACCCTTAGAACAAATTCCCTTACAAGTACCTTAGTTTAGGCCTAAGGTAAATAACAGAACTGTAGCTGTTGGGTAGTGGACAATTCAGCCAAAATATGCCACTACATAAATCAAACCAAATCTATTTAAATATTTGAAAAACTTAAATCTAAATAAAATATTACTGAGAACATTGAAAACTTGCTCTCCTTTGACAGATTTCCAGAACATTGACCCAGTGCAATCCAGAAATTACAAATTTGCATGCTTGTCTTCTGGAGGAGAGGAGAGGAGAGGAGAGGAGAGGAGAGGAGAGGAGAGGAGAGGAGAGGAGAGGAGAGGAGAGGAGAGGAGAGGAGAGGAGAGGAGAGGAGAGGAGAGGAGAGGAGAGGAGAGGAGAGGAGAGGAGAGGAGAGGAGAGGAGAGGAGAGGAGAGGAGAGGAGAGGAGAGGAGAGGAGAGGAGAGGAGAGGAGAGGAGAGGAGAGGAGAGGAGAGGAGAGGAGAGGAGAGGAGAGGAGAGGAGAGGAGAGGAGAGGAGAGGAGAGGAGAGGAGAGGAGAGGAGAGGAGAGGAGAGGAGAGGAGAGGAGAGGAGAGGAGAGGAGAGGAGAGGAGAGGAGAGGAGAGGAGAGGAGAGGAGAGGAGAGGAGAGGAGAGGAGAGGAGAGGAGAGAGAAGAGAAGAGAAGAGAAGAGAAGAGAAGAGAAGAGAAGAGAAGAGAAGAGAAGAGAAGAGAAGAGAAGAGAAGAGAAGAGAAGAGAAGAGAAGAGAAGAGAAGAGAAGAGAAGAGAAGAGAAGAGAAGAGAAGAGAAGAGAAGAGAAGAGAAGAGAAGAGAAGAGAAGAGAAGAGAAGAGAAGAGAAGAGAAGAGAAGAGAAGAGAAGAGAAGAGAAGAGAAGAGAAGAGAAGAGAAGAGAAGAGAAGAGAAGAGAAGAGAAGAGAAGAGAAGAGGACTGCAGGAATATCTGGAACATTCTGTCTTCTTTCCCAGCTGGGAGGAAAATACAGAATGATGCATCACACTAAAAAGTCATCCTAACCCAGTCTGAAGAAAGGTGTAGTAGAAATGTGGCTTGAATGTGTGTCTCAGAGGTAACATCCCTCAGATGCACTCACTCTTGGGTCAGGTATGTATTGATACAGCACCCTCCCACAGGTCTATTCAACTCACACTTTGAAGCCAGGACTCTCAAATGTGAATTTGCCACCTTCAATGTGTTTCAATGACTGAATTGGAAATTTTATCAAAACCCAGTGGTGCTTCCTACCATGACAGATAAAACTACAGTTTTCCAAGGGAGTGACACAGAACAAGGGAAAGCTCAAATAATGTGGCTCTTCTGTCAGAAACTCTGCCTTTAACCTTAAGATAAGTTTGCCATTGGCACAGCAGGATGTGCACATGTGAATAGGTTGATAGCATCAGCAGAATAATGTGTAAACGCTTCAGCCCTTCAGGGATCTTGAGTAATAAAAGAAAGAGTTTCATGCCCTGAACTTTTTCATGATTAGGGAATGGTCTGTTTGCTCTTGTACATTGTATGCACTAGTTTATTTAGCCAAAGTTTGTTTGTTTTTTCCTCTGTTCCTGAGAGCTCCCATCTGTAAGAATAGATGAGATTACAGATCTCTATTACACTTAGGCAATTCCTTTAGGTGTATCTTGCTGGGACAATAATAAAGCCCCCTCTTGAGCACAGTAAAGACCTATTATAATATTCAACAACAAAACATTCTTCCATGTGTTGTTACTTGTTTTTCTTTTTGGGAAGTTATATTCTACTGTCTAAAATTACTCTGTGAGGTTCACAAGTGACACGGTTACTCAGTCCCTAAACTTTTGCTCTCTGCTATTATAAAATTCCATTCTGACTATTGCTTACTCTTTGTAGAAACTCTCTCATTCTGAAAAGATCACTAATAGCTTCTAAACCATTAGATCCTGAGATGTAATGTAAGGGCACACACATTTTCAATGGAGTTTGTATTGAGCTCCTAAGACCTTGAACAAATTCAGTCATAATTTGAAATTGCATCCAAACCTGAAAAATGTCTAAGTCCCAGTTTGTATCAATGTTGCCAAGTGTGTCAAAAGTGCTCTGAGAGCAGCCTGTTTGGAGGTATATCTATTTCAATAAAATAGATTTTGGGTTGATAACTCTCAAGACATTTCCCAGAGCATAAACCCAATAGCACACTTATTTTGACCCAAACATAAATAAAAAATTGTGTTCAAATGCACCATTAAATACAGACTCTTTGCTATGGCTAACTACCATAGATACCTTTTTTTGCTTGTTTCAGCAAAATAAAATACTTGGAGTGGTCCCCACTCCTTTTCCTGTACCTTCATTTTGCTGAAAGCAGCACTGTGAGCTGAGGATGTGAGATGGTCACCTGTGACAGGCTGAGTGTCAGTGTCAAACAGGGAGCCTGACCTGGGCTGGCAAAGGGAGGCTCATTACAGGCACACTTGGGCAGCCTTTCAACCTCCAGCATTGCTTTGCTCAATCCGTACTTCAAACCAGAGTAAGCAAATACCCCTCCAAAAATCTACCCTGAGTCTCTCTGCAGGGCTGAAGTGTTAAACTGTGCAGCTCTGTTTTGAGTTTGTTCAGTGTTTGTTTAACCTGCAATGCCAGAAACACTGTAAATCCCTCGTTGGATTTCGCGTGTCCCTTTTCATTTACTAAGCCTTCTAAAGGTCAGAGCAAGCACACTCCTGCCTGCCCCTTCTTACACTGCACATCCAGGGTGGGAGATGGCATGAGATGTGGGAACAGCAAAAGCCATCAGGAAATGCTGATTGGAAGAACGGCCAAGACTAACACACCTGCTGAAATATGTGTTCCGGTTATTTTTTCAGTAGCACACCCACTGAAAATACCAAAAACATGTTTGACATCATTCTTTCGACCTAGGTGTCACAATAGCACTGCATCACAGGAAATGATAGTTACAACAATTAAACCCAAAAATGGCAGGAAATTAGTTAAGCATGATATCTGAGAGATTATTATCTGCAGTAATCTGGTATCAGTAGGTGGATGAAGAAGTCAGGCTATCAGTTTTCTGAGAAACTGTGTTTACTTTGTGAGTAACAAAGCTCAGTATGGGAACCTCCATTTGGGAAGGGTGGTTCTGAACCCTCTGAATCCACATTAGACACTCAATATCAGCTCTTCATGGGAGCAGGAATCCCACAGGAAGCTTCTGTGATGCTATTTGTATCTCAGTAGAATTAATATTGTGTTTAAATGTTAAATAATACCTGTAGTTCAAAATCCCTAAAGCAAAATTGGGCTATGTTTGCTGCAGGGCCTTCTGCAAGCTTCAAGTTCAAGGACCCTTGTAAAATCAACCAAAAAACCTCACTTATTTTCTGTGATAGCTGTTGGCTACACAGTTTATATCTATGAGAGTTGAATAAAACGGAAATATCTACTACTGCAAGTGAAAAATTAAGTAGTTTTTAGACTTTAAAACCTTTTTAAAGTGTTTATTGGATAAAGAAAAAATTACTAAGAATCAAATTTTCCAGATACAAAATCTTCCCAGAGCAAAATAAACCAATATTATTCACCAATGGGAATTATAGAATCTTTTGCAAGTATGTTTTACATTAGAGTAACTAAGCAGAGAATCAGTCCCTTGGATTCTGATATAAACAGTGCTTTAAAGTGTACACTACTAGGAAATTAGAAGTCAAAAGAAGGATTTGCCTAGAAGCTGTTTTTTCTTCTAACAGCTTTCAGAGACAGACAGAAGCCTCATAGATAGCAATGGATGAATAGTAAAGTAGCATTTTGTTTTGTTAAAATTTACCTTGTCACAGTGTTTAGAGATTTGTTCCAGATTATTTAGTAATAAATCTAGGAATTCCATTTTGGGAAAATGTAATCTTCAGGTGAGATAAAATATATATCCACATTTGCAAAACTAGGTTTCTGGAACTCTTCTTTAGGACTATCTCATTTTTTACAAGATGTTAATACAAAAATTGTTTCTGGGCTATATCTTAGTGTCTTTGTTTCAAAATAATGGACTGCTTAGACATTTTGCTCTGTATACTTTTCTGATAACACACTTTTCATAAATCAGAATCTTTTCTATCAAGGAAAAGATTTCTGCCACCAGAATCAACTCAAGTGAAAGAGGAACTAAAAGAAAAAAAAGAATCACAGAAATCCTTTGCTTGATGTGGCTACTGTAGGAGAATAAAGAATGGAATAGAAATATTTCAATCCCAAAGTTTTTCATAGGCTGTTTTAGATTGTACATAGGCAGTACCTACAGAACTTCATGGTAACTCAATTATCTCTGCCATTTCATATCTGCTGTTTAAACAGAATGGGAGGAGGCCAGCTCTATCCTGGGCTGCACCACAAGAAGCATAAGCGGTCAAGGGAGGCGACTCTACCCCTCTGCTCTGCTCTGCTCTGCTCTGCTCTGCTCTGCTCTGGTGAGACACCTGGAGTGCTGTGCCCAGTTCTGGGCTCCTCAGCACAGGAGGGATGTTGGAGAGTTGGAGCAAGTCCAGATGAGGCCAACAAGTTGATCACCATAAGAGAGGCTGGAGCACGTCTCTTATGAGGAAAGGCTGAGAGAATTTGTATTTTTCAGCCTGGAGAATAGAAGGTTCCAGAACTTATTACAAAAAAGATTGGACAGACTTTTTAGCAGGGCTTGTTATGATAGGACAAGGAGTGATGATTTTAAATTAAAGAAGGGTCAATTCAGATAAGATAAAGAAAGACTTTTTTTACAATGAGTTGGTGAAACACTGAAAGCAGTTTCCCAGCCCTGGTAGATGCCCCAGCCCAGGAAACATTCCAGGTTGTTGGAACTCAGTGCATCCCTCTGGATGTCCAGAGTCGGTGAGGACCCCGCCAGGGGGCTCAGAGACCCTGGCATGCTGCCCAGAACACCTGGGGATTTGACTTTGACCCTTGGAGCAAGTTGCCAGCTTTGTATGAGGACATGAAAGACACAGAGGTTTGAGTGGTGTAAAAATAAAATTGTCACAGGGCGAAAATGTAGATTTTAGGATTTTTGGTATGGGGGTTATGGGGACAAGATGGAGGAACTTGAGCGTGTCTAGTGTGTCTTCTTTCTTCTTCTTGTTCTCCGTTTTCTGCAGTGATATTGACCCTTTGGGATTGGTCTAGAATAGAAGTGCACTGTCTGACATAGGCGATATGTATTGGGAATTAAGTGTAAATATGTTATACGTAGTTTGTAGTATAAAAACTCTGGGGGCGGTCAGAGTGCCTGTGGCTGCCCTGCTGAGCAGATCTCGGCTGGGCAGAAAGAAAATTTTATAGATAAGAATTAATAAACAACCTCAAGAGTGAAAAGTGAAGAGTCCAGACTCGTTCTTCAGTTGCGCAGAGACAGAAACATCCTGCACATCTCGGGGCAGCGATTGTCAACGGCAACCCGAGACCAGGTCAGGCTGGACTGGATCTGAGCAACCTGGTCCAGTAGGGGGGTTGGACTGGATGAACTTCAAAGGTCTCTTCCAACCCAGACTACTACATGATTCTGTGAAGAGTGGAAAACTGAACTAGCTTTTATAAACTAAAAACTGGAAAAGATCAGTGTTCTGGCTGTTTTTAGGGTTCCTCTCACCATTTATCCACTAGGTTTTCATCTAAGGTCAAGATATCTTTAGTTATTTTTGTGATGTTAGACAAGTATCTTTTCACTTCTCAGTCTCAATTTCTTATATTAAAATTTATTTTTAATGCATTTGTCTTTTATATCTATTTAAATTTAGGTTCTGAGACAGAGCATTCACATTTTTGTAAGCATGAAGGGCAAAAGGACTTCAACTTGAAAATGTTCCCAAAATGTAGCAGCCTCTAAATGAATGGTATTTTAAAATAAATTACTCATTAATGAACTAAGTATCTAATTATGTGGGTATTCAGCATCCTCTTTTGCCTAATATAGAGTATCAAAATAGATAGAATGCAAAATAAAATCAAAATAAAGGTCACATTAAGAATTAAATCTAAAACACCAAAGTGCTCACTTCAAGTATTCAGGCAAATATATTTGAAAAAAAAAGTAGTACTGCAGTGGATATCTTTACACAAAAACATCATGCAGTTGTAAAGCAAAACAGTATAGAACTTTAGAGGAAAAAATACATTTTATTCTCCAAAATTGTTCACAGAGCTTTTTTCCTGAAATTTTGTGCAACTGAATCCTATTTATAACTCCTCCAGTACCATGTGTAGATTTGGAAGTGTGCAGAGTAATTGTGAGACAGCTTTGACATCTGCTTGAGCCTAAAAAGTTTCCTGCTCATTCATCCCTGTTAAATAAGGAATTCCTTGGATTTCTGAAGAGGACCCTGTCCCTTAGCAAATTTCTTCTTTACCAGCTTGTTTAAACATGTGTCCTAAAAAACTGGGGAGAGCACATCACTTGTTAAAATCCCTGCAAGAGTGATCAGCAGAGGAAGAGGTTTAGGTATGCATGTATGTGTCTATTAGGCTGCAGAGATTTCCTCAGACTTTGTCTTAGAAACTCGTTTGCTGTGACCAGAAGTTGAATTTACTTCCAGCAGCTGGGGATGCCCTGTTGTTTTCCATTCCAAATGAATTTTGACTCACAGGATTCTGGTTAATGTATCTCTACCCAGACAACAACCTCATGTACCAGGGCAAAAGGGAAAAAGGGTTAGAGAGTTAGGGGTTTGGGAGGCTGAAATTTGAATGATTCCAAAGTCACCTGATACAAAATTATGTAATAAAAGTTAGGGAAAGATAAAAAGTTGGCACGTTAACAAAAATTAACTAAAGCATAGAACTAATCTTGGAATCATGCTAACAATTTCTGTTTTGTCTGGCTCTGGAAAGCTCCAGAGTCAAAATAAACCTGAAGCAAATCTAAGCAGACCCCCAAAATCTGATCCACCTCAAAAGGAATGAGAACTTCCTTACTACTCCTTTTTATCAATATTGTGTCCACTGGCCCTGCTATGTGAGGCAAAATACTTTGGTGCAGGAATTGCAATTATAATTTTGGTCTAGGAAAAAGAGTCAGAAGCTGAAGGATGAGACCCTTTCCATCTCTTCAAGAAAAAGAGAAAGAACAGAGCAGATTAAGGGAAACCTGGATACTGTGACTATATTGTCAAAAAACCTACTCTGCTGGAGTGACTGTAATATGGAAAGCATAAGGAAACTGCTGCAGTGCAAATGAGCCCTCAGTGCTGCTTAAATTGAAACTGGAGTTACTTTTTACCGTGGAAATATCCCTGGAACAGAAAGGGACAGTAAAGGCACAAAGCCATTGTAGTCTTTGCACTTCCAGACCTGGAAACTCTCTTTAATTTAACATTACAGCTTAAAATCACACCCAGGCATATTGGAGTGAGGGAAGGTAGGGAGAGGAGAAACAAGAAAAAGGAATTCATACATGCAATTGGACAAGCAGTGACTGATGAGGTGGCTGAATCTAAAGGCAAAAGATTATTTGAAAATGCAGCTCTACAGCTGAAAAACTTTGCATGACCTCTAGTCAACTCTTTAACCCTCCAAATAAATAAATAAATAAAACTTCTAAAAACTGTCTTAGATAAGATTTCAGGCCAAAAACAGCACATAAATGCTGTATAGTGGTTTTGGTTTAAATGCTCTCAATTAAAGTAGTTGCAAAAATACATTTACATATGTTTAGTAATTAATGCCATAAAGTATTCACACACAGACAATGGTGGGACAGTAATTATGTCTCTCCCAGTCTGTCTGTGCAACTATTCTTACCATATGACCTTCCTTCATGTATTTTTTTCTCAACAATCAAAAGTTTTGCTTTTAATAGTTCCAATTACAACTTATTATGTCAAGATTTTCCAATAGTTGAAGTAATTATCCAGTACTCTGTTCTGATACATTTAATTATTTTGTTGAGAGTGCTGTACATGTGAATCAAATTATATGAGCTGCTGCCTTCTGTTTCTATGCTGGTTGATAAAGAAGATTGAAGTAGACCCTCATTTCAGTTTAATTCCCTATTTTCTACACCATGCTGCCCATAGTATTGTGTGGTTTACTTAAATTATCTTTCTTGGCAAGCAGAATTCTCTCAGAAGACCAAATCAGAGAGGGCTATATATAGAAAGAAGCACACCAAAGTCTAACACAAAACTTCCTATGTGAAAAGCAGATTGAAAATTTTCTGATATTTGACGTGTGTGTTTAGTACAGCCCACGCTAGACTTAAAATATTTAGCAAATATGAACACACTACTAAGCAATGTCATGCAATTATTGCTTTTCTGTCACCTTGTGTTGCTATACATTAATTATTTAGTGCAAAATATCTTATTGGAATGCAGCATTCATCACTTCAGAGCTGTGGTCTTATAGATGGCCTCTAGGGACATATTTTCTACTAGTGTCTAATCCCATTCCTCCTCACTGGAAGGAGCTGCTCCAACATAGGTTTTTGTCAGCTGCACCAGACGTGATATTAAACCTCTTTTCTTTGACTAAAAGGTTTTATTGCAATTCTGACTGGATTTAGCTGAGATGGAAAGTAATCAAGCTACTGTAGTAAATTCAAAACTGTGCCTAGCATGGAAGTATTAATATCCACCGTAGCACTGCAGAAACCCTTTTGCTTTATCCTTTAAATCATCCAGTTCTTTTTTGGCTTGTGCTGGTGAGAGTTTTCCTGGCTCTTTATGGATCATTTAAGAGGAAATGTTGAATTCTGCTGGAGTCTGGAGCCAGAGTGTTTTGGCTGTGTGCTCCTGAGCTGCAGGAAGGGAGACTCATTGCCACAGCCCTAGCGTGAGCCCATCTCCTTGGCGTCAACGCCTTCCGCGTGCTCCTGCAGGCTGCGCTGCCACCCGCGCTCCTCTGAGCCTGCTGGGTGCCCCTCCCCTGCTGAGATTAATTGAATTGAAAATACAGTCTGTCTGCAAAAACCAGGAGATCGCTATTGCTAACACAAGCTCTGAACCGCCGACTCATTTTGTGTTTCGAGTTTATATAGGAGCGTTCTGCGCTCTATGGCAGCAGCAGAGTTGAACATCAGGATCTGACGACTGCATTGCATCCATGAGTGCTATGGCAGTGCTGCTCTAGTAATACATTATGAAATTAGCTATAGTACACAGTTCAAAGAAATTTCATTAAAATTCTGTGATATTCTTTCACTAAAATTCTGTGATAAACCATGATTACATGAATTTTGAAGGGATAACGGTTAATCAATTTTGTTGGACTTCTGCCTGTGCTGTCCACCAGGTGTTTTCCAATACCTCCCAGAATAATCTTTTCCATGATTTTAATGTGCATTCAGTGAGACTGACAGGTATCCTTGTTCTTGCCCTTCTTGAAAACTGGGGCAATGTAAGCCAGCTTCCACCCAACATAATTCTCAGTGTTTCTTTCTACCTATTTTTCTTTCATCGTCTTTAAATGTACATTTGACTTCCCCTTAGGCCTTAAACATCTGGCAAGATTCATAAAAGCTTTAATGAGTCAGAAATTAGTCAGAAGACATTTGCAGCTTGTAAAAGCATCTCCTAGTTTCAAATTGATGGCATCTTTGTAGTCAATCTGCTAACTGGCTTGTATTCAACAGCAGGCTATTTATTAAGAGAGAATTCCCCACTGTGGATGTTGTTATCCCAGAAACAACAGGAATGTGCCATTGAGTGTCCAATATTAATTGTCTGTCTCTATATATTACATAGATAAATGCAACCAGTTTTTAAACTGTTCTCTTGGACAGATAGAGAGCAGACAAAATCACTTCAGGTGATAGAGTGGTGAATCTCTCCTGATTTCCATGAGGATTTTCCTTGAAAGCTGTGATGAAAACCCACAGAAACTCCACTGATTTTAGTGGATTTAATCTGAATTCATGCCAGCTCAACAGATGAGAATATGTTATGGATTTCCTGTCTTTCTTTGCAAACTAAAATTAAGTCAGAAATTAATTTACAAATATTTGGAGCCAGGAGACTATTTATAATTTCTCTCCAAAGTAAGTGGTACTTTTTTGCCATTTTATGATCATGGATGATGAAAGAGGTCAGGAGGAAATAAATACATAACCAGAGACCTCAAATCAGAATGCCTGCAGCCTTTGCAGTAGGGAGAAGAATGATGATTGAGTGCTCAGAAGTCTGGAATTTCTTCATGTTTCACCATCTAAAAAGTCTTAAACATTTGGACACATTGGATATGGCCTCCTGGTTTTACACATGATAGAAATATAATCTCATTTAATGGTAGATACATCATTAAAACTTTGAGCACATAGAGCTCAGGGCAACCAACAGGTTTAGGATATTTCAACTGTATGCATATCTCTCATCCAGGTGAATTAGGTTCAAAGAACAAGCAGTGACATATTTTCTCTAATGAAGAAGCAAAATCTTAGATTGCACGGGCAATTTATATGTATAATTATTGTAATTTTTTCCCCTTGTAATTACAGTTGGAGATACTCTTCACTGATAAAATCATCACAATGAATATCATTTCTGCATTACTAATATTGCTACCTTTGTCTATATTTCCTTGTCTATTATTATTATGAAAAGTAGATTTTTTATAGGTAATATCTTTGCAGTGATAATTGAAATTAAGTGATAACATCAACACGTATAAGGTAATAGAGAAAAAATGAGATCTTCAGAGCTCCTTACAGCAACTGGGTCAAGTCCACATGAAAACCATTGATCATTTACACCTGAAGAGAAGGAATACTCAAAGATGACTGAATGTAATCTAATGTAGCTTTGTACACATGCAAAATTGTAACCTGTAATTTAGTTTTTTCTCCTGAGAATAAATTGTTAGTTGTTGAAAAATGAAATACTGAATAATCTATGGAAGAAGGGAAATAGAATCATATGTATGGTTCTGATTTAGGCAGGTCAGTAGTTTTTTGCTACATCTGCTTCTTAACAATTGAAATCAGTAGCTGAAACAATTCTTTATCTCAATCTTAACAACCTTTTAGTTGCTCTAATTTTTTACATTATTAGTTTTTAACATATTGTTAAGTTAAGATTTGTGTGGGACTTTCGATTTTTAATGGATAAATCACTGTGGTGAGTGTTTGTGGAACAGGAAAGGTGATGGGGGATTAGGCGTGTATTCCTACAGCTCTGAGGTGTATGAGATGTAGTCAATATCCAAGCAAGGACACTCTTTAATTTTTCAGAATTTTTTTTTTGTTAGAAAATCCTCTGGAGATCATCTAGTTTAACTCTTCTGCTGATTCCTTAGTGCTTTTATGAAGACAAAAATTCTGCATTTAAAAATCTGCTCAGTGCTCATTTCCCAATAACTGGGAGGTGAGAGGCAGAATGGAACTGGAGGGAAAAACTGTATAAGTAACTTGAATCTGAAGCACTGCTGGTGTAGAGAGAGTAGGGAAAAACAATGTGATACATTTTTAGTGTACATAGAAGTAACTTTGCTATTTTCCTTAGCACTCTTCCTTAGAGAACAGTTTGCATATTTCTCAACCAAGCTTTTAAACATTGTTTTCTAAATTTACATGTAGTTTCTTTGCTCTTCAAAAGTAAAATATAATTTTAGTAAGTCCATGGACTGTTTATATAATCCAATATATGCACACTACATGTTACATTAAGGCACAGTGTTGCACCCAAATCTCACAAATGCTGGGCAGCTGATGCACATCCTGTCGTGTGCAGTTGCTTATTCATTTAGAGGAAACTGGGGCCCGTGAGCTTTGATTCATAATTCCCATTTCGATACTCAGAAAAATCTCTTTCCAGTCATCTAGTGCACATTTTTCTGATTTAAAATGATTTCAGGGGTAGGTCACTGTTTTTTGCCCCTTGCACGAGTTAAAAAGTTCAGCTGGGACACAAATACTCAAAGTCTTTAAGTGTCTGAAGCAAGATGTTGAGAACTCTTAAATTACTGCTCTATCAAGATAGATGAAATGGTAAATAGCACTTGAGCAATCAAAACTCTGATTTCATGCTTCCTTTTAAAGAATAAAAGGTCCCCAGAAAGCATTTCTGCATTCCTCTTCACTCAATTTTCCCTTGCAATTCAAAAGCAAGTATGACTTGTTTGATATAACAAACTGAGGTGGAGGTGAACCAAAAGACCCACTCTTACATGGCAATCATGGAACTCACAACCATGAATTATGCAGTGAACTTAATCTGATCCCGTGCAAGGAGGGGACCTGAAACGCTGCAGTGTCAATGTCACATTGCTTCTCCTGCTCTGGTATAGCAGAACTGACATAAAACATCTTGGAACAAACTCCTATTAGACATTAACAATTTGCCATGCAGGTTAGATTCTTGTCAGATAAACGCAGAGTTAAAACATCCCCTTTACTTGGTACCTTGTTTCCCAGAAAAGGAAGTCGGGAAAAAGCCACAGAAATCCAATCTGTGAAACATTAGGGGAGTCTGAAGAAATTCCTCTTTTCCCCCAAGTGTGTTCTCCTGTTTTATATGTCTGAAAAGGGGATGCATACAACTGTGGTGAAAGGGTTGAAGATATCTCAGTGAATGGGACTGGGAAACAAGGATACACAGCACACTCTTGTGTAGACTTATCAGTATATATACACACACACACATGCATTTTAAACCTAATGTTTCATATATTTTAATTTTATGAAGCCCATTTCTATCACTATTAAGAAGTAGAACTGAGGCACCATCATTAACATAGCTCTAACATTTACACATCCCCACAGAAATACTTTTATTCACAATAAAGGTCCTTTTCCTGCCTTCATAAGGAAGATTTTATTAATTATCTCCCCTCGCCCCTCATTTCACCCTTACCCTAAAATCTGCTTTTTGCCTTTGCTGTGCAGAGTAAGGTGGCAAAGTATTAACACATGGGGTGAGCATGTCAATAATGTGACAGCAGATCTTGGTCATGCAAAAGGAAGTGATAATACTGGTTTATTCTTGCACTGAATGCTCAACAGATGACTGTTTGCAGTCGTGGTATACAAGCAAGGAGAGGATGGGACAGATCACACATCCTTCCAAAAGGAGTAAGGATGGAGAAAGTCCCCTCCTTGGTCATAAGTAAGTTAATTTATGAGAAATCCATTTAAAGTTTTATGATATAGCTTTATGAAATAGAAGCATGTAGATTTCAGGTTTCTGGAACTGGTCTCCAGGATCCTGGAACCTTCTTTTATCCTGAAATTTCTGGGTATTTTGTTTTTTTTTTTTTAATTGGAAATTGAGCACTCTGCAAAACCGAGTCTCCTGATCCTTCAAATTATGTTACAAACTAGCCACCATGAAGATGGGGCTTTTTCCATGAGGCATACTAAAATGAGCCTTTCTTTAGTACAAACCTGCTAAAAAATTACTGCATGCAATCCAAAGAAGAAACTGAAATATATGATGAAATTTATCTCCAAATCAGTCTGTATTCTCATATTCTCTTACCCACATTTTGCCCTTTCTTCCCTCTACTCTGGTTTCTTTTCCACCCTTTATCACCTCTTAAATATGCTCTGTTTTCTTACTGCTGGGAGAAGTTAGCATATCCTTCTGCCATTTCCCAGATGTTGATGTCATTTGCCATACACATGACTTCAGGAGCTATTGAAAGAAACAGGGATACCTACTAGGGTATTGGCTAACCTTTTAAAAATGTAGGTGGTTACCAAGTTTAAGTTGCCAATTTAAGAAGGTTAAATTAAACAAATCTGATAGATTCTTCTGAATTGCATTTAACTTAACTCATCAGATCAAATTCTTCCATAGTTGGTCTACATTCAACTCCCTAAATTTAAAATTCAACAACATATTTTTTTCAATGATAAAACAATGACTTAATTAAATGGCCTGAAATATCAACTGCTTTATAGAAGAATATTTAACTATATAAAGGGAAAACAGGATTTATTATTCTCTGTGGTGATAAAGTAGTTGCTCCCCTCATACACGGTCTGATTAAAGATTGTTACTGTCTACAAGTATTGAATTACAACAGCTTCAAGATCAGACCTAAGAAGAGAAAATTCACTGTTCACAGAATATTCAAGAATCTTGAATCAATCAACACAACTGAAGACTTATTTTCAATATAATCAGGTTCATCATATATACATATACTGGCAAGACTGGCATATTTAGTATCAGCAAACCCTCTGAAAGTTCTTATAAATACAGGCCAGAATTGAAACTGAACTTCCTTGCACTGTTAAATCACAATCCAAATGAAACCCCATATTGGGTTAGCATATCTTCTTATCCAATCTTTATGTATAAACATAAATTCTCATTCTTTAGATGAAGGGATTTAACTTATTCTTTCTAAGATGTGTTTCATATTTTTTATGCATCAGTTTTGAATTCCATGTCATCCCTCAGTATCATTCTATTTCACATACCAACAAATACAAATTTGGAGCAACTTTTGTTTCCTTTAACTGTCTAGAGCATTGCTGAAGGAAAACCTGACAAGAACAGTTGAGCTTCCACGTTCTATGCTAGCTTGAACTAAATCTGATTTGGAAAATTGAATGTGAATAAACATGTATGTCAAGTAGTCTGCAAGTTAGCAGAGATTTTGTGAGAAATATAAACATGGAGCAGTGCTCTTGTATAAACCAGAAACGTTGATGCCAGACCACTTTCTTTTTCCTTGAAACAGAAAACAAAAATGTTATTATGCAGGCAAAAGAAATAAAGCTTACAGAGGTTCTTCTATCACTTGATCCAACTGACTACAAAGCTTCTGTATCCTTTTATAGAAAATAAATTATTGTGGGGGGCTTGATCAGTAAACTGAGTAAAAATTGATACACAACTGAGATATCAATGTGAGTGAACTCAATATTAGATTTAATGTAACATTCTGAAAGGAGCTGCAAAGACATTATGGAGAAATCTCTTAGAGGACCAACCTTCTACTAGCTTTTTTGTTTTGGTAGGAAAAATGTCCTTTCCCCAGGGATTTTCCTCTAGTCCAAATTTAGAGTCCTAATCTTTGAACAGTTCAGGAACTGAGCACTGTTTCAGTAAACCCACTTTCAATTAATTTTGAGAGAAACTCTACAAATCAGGATATGAAAGGAAGAAAAGGTAATAAAATGACTAATAAGGAGAAAGAGTTAATCACTAAGCTGTACATTTATGCCATGGCACAAGATCAAAGGAACTTCACATGCTTGACAAGTTTATCTATCTTGGTAGCCTTCTCTCCAAAACAGCAGCAAATGATGGTGAAATATTTCTCTGCATTTCTAAAGAGTTCATCCTTTGGTCATTTGCACACTCATGTTTGCAGTTTGCTGTGGAGACAAGTGCTCTAACTACCACCTTCTGTAGATATCCCAGCCTGCACTTTTGTCAGTCCTGTCCCTGAACAGGTGTTGTGTGTGACTCCTGAGGCCCTACAAACAGCACATATCCTTTTTGAAAGCATCACCTCTGTATTGCCCTCA
Source organism: Ammospiza nelsoni (assembly GCF_027579445.1). Taxonomy (NCBI): domain Eukaryota; kingdom Metazoa; phylum Chordata; class Aves; order Passeriformes; family Passerellidae; genus Ammospiza; species Ammospiza nelsoni. Next base: position 8,994,304 of record NC_080637.1, on the reverse strand, counting down.
AAACTGTCTCATTTGCAGTGAGCTAGGTAAAAAGCCAGGATGGAAAACTTCAGGATAGTTGTACAGATTTTTTTTTTTTTATGGCCAGTAGGGGTATAGCAAAAGTACACTTTTAGGCCAATAAAAACATTTTTGGAATACCCTGAAATCTTCCTGTAAAGCTTCACCAAACACTATCAGTAACTGGAACAAAATGAATTTCAGGTAAAAAAAAAAATGAAGAGGTAAAATACTACCACAGAGTTTGTGATAAAGTGAAAAACCAAAGCAGAGAAAGAAGAAAAGGGAAAATAATAAAATTCTGTCTTCCAAAAAGCCTAAATTTAGAGACTTTTCACCTTGTAAAAATCATATTCTTCACAAATTCTATCAGAATGAAAGTGTATAAACCTGAAAAACTGGTCACTGACTGTGATGGTCACCTGTGTACTAGTGGACAAACAAGTCATTCCATTCTGACTACACCATTATATTTTCATTCTTTTTAGAACATAAAAAAGAACAACAAACATTATGGTCACATATTTTATTTTTTTTTACATAACAGAAGTTGAAGGAACACATAAGTTAGGTGCAAAAATTACTAACTAATTCTTATATCGCACAGCGTTGCTAATTAGTGTACTCTTATTCTTTTCTTTCCTACAGTTCACTCTTGCATGGAATTTTCCACAACACCATCTTTAGAATTTGATTTATTACTGGGTTTTGTTTACAACTGTATTTTTAAAATATCTTTATTGCACAAACACTGTTCCAGTGCTATATCCTTTTACCTCTCCTCTGGCAGGCCGTATCCATTCTATCCCCTCTGCCCAGACATGCCAGCTGTGCCAGCTGCCTGCAATTTTAATGTGAGCTGTCAGAAACGGAGACCTGGGCCATTAATTATTTTGTGAGGAGTCTCATTGTTGATCCACAAGAAGACCAAGCATTTTTGTGTGCTCAGCATCTCCAGGGAGCCCACACAGACCACTTTCCCACTGCAGCTGGAGGCAGCTCCAAACACATGCAGCTCCAAATCACCTGCTCCACTTCTTTCTCCCATTAAGAATTCTGCATCCACTTGGTGCAGCCTCTGGGATACACAGTAAAAACAGCCCAGGGTTTCACATGGAGCAGGGATAGTCCATACTGACATGTTTTAGATTTTTCCTTCCCTCAGCCTAGAAGGCACGTAGGTCTACAATTAGGTCTGTGTTGTTCCAAGGTGCAGACGTGTAATTGGTTTTGAGTGTGGCTTGTTTGAATTAGTAATGACTCTGGGAGGAGAGCTTTGGGGTCTGCTGAGCAAACAGCTGCAAAAAGCCACTCAGCTCCATTACAATCAGGAACATGAACTGTCAGAATGCACTAAAACTCACTGAGGATACAGAGAACTATTTGTTCATACAGCACTCTGGTCCAGGCAGTGATTTCACAGAGAGTGAATTTAAATGCTATTTTCCTTGTAGCACCCAAAAAAGTTTCTTTTGCCAGTAACTGTTATTATTTCCATTGGCTTTCTTGCTTGCAGGTGGGCTATATATCAAAACACCAGGAAAACTGGAGTTGTGATTACTATCCATTTTTTCATTTTTTACTAAATAAATTCCTTGACTAGGTTTTCTGAATTTTTATCCTATATAACATTTATATATATATATATCCCATACAATATATATCCTATATAACATATATCCTATATAACATTTCTTTCTGCTGCAGAAGAAATAGATATATTGTATTTCTTGCAATAGTCCTTGGAAATCCCATTTAAAAGTCTGCTATTAAGAATCTCATTAAAACGAACAAAAATAAACCATGGTCTTTCATTAAAATGAACAAAAATAAACTGTAGTCTCTGAGATCTCTAAATGGGGAGCTCCATACCAAGTAACAGGTGAGGAAACAGCCAAGAGGAGGAAGGAAGTGGGAGGACAGAGAGTTATCAGCACAGGTGTTGCTTCATAAATTGTCACAGACAGCTCCATAATAAGGAGACAGGATCAACCAAGAGCTATCTTCTGGCTTGCGTTTCAGAATAACAATTTAAAAAAATGAATAAATCTCTTCTCCAAGATGCTCAATGATAATGTTTGACCAATGAGCATTCTTTTCCTCCATACCTATAAGCCCCTGCTCTTCTGCAAAAGTGAAAACAGTGATTTCCTGGCCATAAATTTCATGTATTGGTAGCTATTTTCTGCTTCATTTTTTATTGTTAGCTTAGAAACTAATGTCAAATTTTATTTGAAAAATTCTGATGGTCATGTCTGCTTACTTTTAAAACAAAAATAATTTTCAAAAAACTATTGGAATGGGGCAGAATTAATCAAAAATCTAGTTTTCTCAAAGTAGCAAAAGGTTGATATCTGAATCACATATATGGGACAGAGGATTACATTCACCAAATCCTCGTTGAGCAGACAGGACACCCTTTGAAGGGAAGTGGCTTAAATGCTGAACTATAGAAAGAATATATATGCTTTTTCCATAATATTGGAGGAGTCCTCTTAATTTCATTTTCCTTTCTGCCATGTTAGGTCCTTCCAGTGAAACCACATCATCAAAAAGTCACAGATCTCTTCTAAACATACTTATACTAAGTGCTTTATTACCTACTCTCTGGTTTTACTAAGTATGTATGTTGCACACACTGAATTCTTTGAATAGTCAAAATTTCTCTTATAATATTGTTGATCAGTGACAAACTAGCTTATCTTTACATTTCACTGGAAATAGCAGTATTGTAATAGCACTGGACAGTAGCAGTTATTTGGATATTTTTAGAAATTTAAAAGAAAATCTTGATAGTCTCTAGTCTTCAAGACATACTGGTGGATAGATGGGCTTCAAGGGAATTTACATGCTCTGTTTAAATTTTATTTATGAGCTTTATTACAAACCAGTTCAGAAGAATTCCTAATGAAAAGCCTGGGAAAATATGACTAAATTAGAAAACTGTGCTCTTCCTAGGTCAGGAATTTCCCCTAGCTGTTGTTTTTAAAGGATGACAGTCTCATAATACATGCTCCTCTTATTTTTTTTAATTGCATAGCATGTACTTGATCATTCAGGTCTAAATTGTTAATCTTCACAATGAGTAAACAGAATAAAATGTTTACAGGGTCTCCTGCTTTGTAAGCAGAAATGTTAATTTTGGCTGTGGTGCCCTCTGTGAGTAAAGAGATATATTTACAGGAACAGCACAGAAAATACAAACAGAAGTGGTAATTCAATTCTGTTTGAAACATTTTAAAACACACTTTGCAAATGACTGTGGGAGTATATTCTCATTCCTTCCAATACTATTAGTTCCAGTCCTGTGCCATAGGTTTACAGCAATGCTAACAAGCTGGCCTGATCAATAGCCTCTGTGGATTTCTGGACAGTGGCATCAATTATTGCGCTGCTCCCCAGTGAAAAACAACTGCTGATATAATGATTTATTAAGCAGCATGGCTGCCCTGGAAAAAGACAAAAGGCCTTATTCTTCTCTCATTTTCCCATACATGAGACCAGAAGAATTTCCCTGACTTCAAAGGAGCTGCTCCTGCTTTGCTGGAGAGTGGGGCAGGCCCAAATGAAGTCTGAGTCCTGTTTGCTGACAGGTTGGAGGGAGGCGTATCCATTACACGGTTAGCGCACAGAGCAGAGCGGATCTGACCGCTCGCAGCTCCTCGCAGGGAGAAGCTGTTTATTAAAGGAAGGGGGATGTCAAAAACTGAGCAGAATGAGAATATCAATAATATTTCTTCATTAATCATCTAGAAGGCCAGACACCACTGTCATCCTTAAAATCCACCACTAAACAACTGAACTGGAATACCCTGGAGGAGGCAGTAACTTAATCAGGAGCAACGAGTGCCGATGATGCAGGTGTTTCCTTAGGCTTCTGTTTTCAGATTGTGACAAATGATTTATGCAAATCAAAATGACAAAACTAAAATTGACAGGTGAAAAAGAATTTTTAATTTAAGAGTTAAAAAATCTGTAGGTTTTTCACTCACCCTAATGCCAAGGCTGGGAATAGGAACTCCCTAAGTCTGGTCCAGTGTGCTTTTTCACTAAGTAGTACAGTCTATCTCACAATGCACTTAATTCAGCTCCAAAAAGGGAGGATAAATTACAGCCTTATCTAAAAAGCAGCAACAGAAAGGCAATTAAGATTAGAATTTCAGTTTCCACATTTTAACAGGCTCAAACAAAACTGAACTGATCTGAGTTAATGAAGAATAAAGTTCACTGGGAATGGAGGGATGAAATACTTTGAAGATTTGGACCAGCCCTATTCTCCATGCTTTGGTTTCTTTAATAATATTTATCAATGAATGTTAAATAATTTTATTTTTATCAAATAAGATACATTTCTAAAACTACACATAGATGGTAAATTTTTGTATATGTTTTCCGTGTATATAATTAGTAAAGTAATGGCATTGTTGAAGCTGGAAGGAAGAAAGAGAAACTGCAAATATGGGACAAAAGCTCTTCAGGGTTTTGCAAACAGCTTTTGCCTTTGGATGGAGTATGCTCACAGGATAAGATACACAAACTGATAAAAATTCTGGCTGCCTAGAGTACATCATTATTATGCATGTTTCTGTAGGTCATAAGATCTAAATTTTCTTTAGTGTCCTATTCTTGCAGGAGGATTTCATTTCAGTTATTGACACCTAATATTGCTATAACTACTACATTTGGTTTTTTTGAACTTTAATTTGGATTAAAGGTTTTCCATTGTAACTTATGTCTTCATGGATTTTTTTTGTAGGTACTGGAATGCTACAGAAAATCAACAACTACAGGATGTGTACAAAGTATTTTCAATAACCAAGAATGGTTATGACAGAGATGTGAAACCAATGACATTTAAAAGCACTTGTATGCTTTTTGTACACTAAAGCACTGCTGTGCGCTTTAGCGTACAAAATACCTTCTTTACATTGTTTTGCAAAGTTTGAGTTGATTTGGTTCCTGCAGGTCTTCATTAATTCTATCTGAAAAAATACAATACTATATAACATAATCAAAGCAGTATCAATAACCGTAATCATGACATAGGTCAAACTGTGAAAAAAATAGGAACCAATAATGAGTTTTGCACTAAAAATACCTTGAAAAGTAGTTTTATTGAATATTTACAGAGGGAAAACACTCCCCATATGACACTGCTATACCAAGTGTGTTCAGGATAGAGGGTTAAAACCAAGCAGTTGGAAGAGAGGTTGTGAAGAATAAACTCTTCAGTTAAGGCAATTTTTACAGGTCCACAGAAGAGCAGGTGGACATTCTAACAGCCTGCTGATGGAAAACTGAATTTTACTACAAAATACCTAGGGACTAAGAAATTGGTCAGTCCATGTGTAGTGTGAATGTCTTTATTAAGGTCTAGGGTGAACTGGGTTAAAAGGAAATGGGTCAGATAAACTGATTTTCCAGACTTTACTGAGGGATAAAATTATATATAGACATGTTTTATCCAATATGAATCTTAATGTTTTTAAACATTTTTTATACAGTCTCTATGTATGGTCTTTAGGACTCACATAATTTGGAATATTGAAAAAAAATAGCATTCAATTTTCCTAGAATTGCATTATTTCACATTAATAAGGAAGAAAAACAGGCAGAAACAGTCATCTGGGCACAGATTAGATTGCATTTTTATGAATACAGTTGGTACTGACAATCAAATGAAAAGAAGCATAGGCAGGAATGTTTCAGTCTCATATCTGATTAGAGAAAGAAGCAAAATCTATCCAGTATGTGCTGTGCAAACACACACAACCCTTCTGTCTCTGATTTGAGGGGTGCATCTACGCTCTGGTCTCACACATCCCAAGTACATGGACTGATCCATGACTCATTGGCACTCTTCTACTTCTGTCTTCAAAACTAGGTAAATAATTATTGCTTGGTCAATCAAGGAGAATCTATTACATATAGGAATTATTTGTGATTGTTTATTACTGGTAATCTAAATTTTAAGTCCCTTATGAGAAGCAGGCCTTCAACACGCTACCCAGGGTACAAAAACATCATGGGATTCTGCTTTAAGGAGTGGGTAGTTTAAATGAAGAAGAAAAAAATATAGTTGAAGAATAAAAATCAGTCTGAGAGGACAATTCCTCGTAGTTTTTCACTTCTTTTGATATTTTATTGTTGGGTCCTATCAAGTGAAGGAAAGATTTGACATGGTGTAAATTCAAACAAAACACAAGTGCAAGCTTCCAACTTTGGTGTGACTCACAGCCCAAGTTATTAACACTGAATGTATGAGAACACAGGTGGAAGTAGGAGCTAAAAGGCCAATGAGCTCTCTGAACTTTCCCAGCATATTGCAATTACAAAACCACATGTATTTAAGGCTATGACTGTGCAAAAACACACCAAAAAAACCCACAAAGCAAAATAAACCAGTGCACTTAAATGATTTTTAATTGGTGGTCTGTAATTTCACTTGGATTCCAATGACAAACAGGTCAAGAGAGTGTTTCAGGTTTGATTTGAGCACAAAAACCTTTGCTGACTACAGAAATTAGCAGTGAAAGTATTGAGTAAAAGCTGTTAAACGTGAATTTTATAATGACAATATTCCACTGAAATAGTGCAGCAAATTGCATTTACTAGCATGTCTCCCTGTAGATTCAGGTCATTACTGGAGAATTCCATATGTTAGGGAAAGAAAAGGTTATAATAACAATGTAAAAATGACAAATATTCAAAGAATGATGGTGAAGCAATGAAACCCAACAGTTTTATGCCAGAAGTAGAGATAATGGAAGAAACTCATGTGTTATATCTTAGGTATCTAAAAATTAAATGCTGAAACGTGTGAGCCAGGGATCGTAGGCCCCTTTCAGAGTCAGAGAAGATAAAAGACTGACTCCAAAGAGCAGCTCATCCAATCCCAAGATAAATGTGTACATCAGGCCAGAGGAATCAAGTTCTGTCTGCTGTGTATCTCTTCTTTGACTTTAATGGGACCGTAGGAGGATTAACTCAGATTTACACAAATTTATGCCACAGAAAGCATTAGATAACACTGTGTAAGAGTTTTATAGACTGCTTTTGCCTACATATTAAGTCCACTTGCTAAATACATGTGAGAGGTCTTGTTCCTCCTCTTTAGGAAATGAGGATTGAGTCGTTCCCCCATTCATTGAGGGAAAGATCTGCAAGTCCATTAGGTCTGAGAGCTGATAGATGTGATGGTGAAGCACAAAACATCAATATCATCTTTACCTACTATCACACAACAACATAAAGGCCCAAGATCACAGATGAAGTCAAAAATTACATTGCAAAAGGACCTGAACTTATTTTGACCCCTCATCCAAGACAAAATTGTCCAATTAAAAGAAAATAGATTAATTTTGATAACCGTACCAAAACTTCTCTCTAATGTACATACACTTTCTCTTACCAGCAATAAACCAGAGTAAATAATTCAAGATTTGAAAATCAGACAAGAATAAGCAGTTTAGCAGCAATTATCACACCCCTGTCACAGAACACCAGTTGCTGTCTCACTGGCCTTTTGTAATTTGACTTTCTCTGGCAGAAATGATCTCACATGAAATCCACATCAAGTATTCTGAAAATCTAAATTTTAATCCCTTTATATACATGAGACACTCTGTTTTTCTGTGTCACCCATTCTTATATGTTAACACTACAGACGGTGCATTTTTAACATTAAAACCCAGGAGATTTTTTCATCTATGTCTTTTACTGTAATACTGGCACTGATTTTACTAGAATTGCCCTTGACTTTTTTCTCAGTTTAAATAAGATCACAGTGAGTCCCATTGTTCCACAAAAATGCAATGTTAAACACTCAAGTCACTGGGCTAGAAACAACCAATGACAAGATCTGTGTGGAAGAGGGAATTACAGTCTTCAAGATTAAAGATTTATACAGGCAGCAAGAACATTGTCCCAGCTATGAAAGATAAATGAAAAATACTTTTCAGGATCTTACATTGCATTTGGAATCTAACCCAAGAATGAACTTCTATCTCCACCCCAAAACTTTTATTTTTTGTATCAGCCACTTTCTGGCAAGTTTAGGAGATGTCTCCTTTTTAATCCACGAGTGATCAGATTTCTTTCTGAGGGCGTAAATGCTTTATTTCACTAAGGATGTGTGCTATTTATAACATGGAAAGGACTGATGCCACATAGATATTTCCTGACACATTTCCCTCCTCCAGTTTTTCTTCAGTGGAAAGTAAGCCTCTGCCTTTTATTAAGGCTTTAAAAAATGAAATGAAAGCATAGGCTTAGAGATAAAATAAAATGTAGGGAGTAGCACTCAGAGACTGAGCCTGAACACTACAGTTAGAAAATTAATTGAGTCAATAGTAATGGGAGAGAGGCAGGAGTAAAATGGGGTCCAACAGGGGTGTCTTCTCTTGTGCTGGATCATGCAGGATGCTCTGTGGTACCTGAAGTTCCCACATCAAAGAGTGGAACAATTTGTTCCCAGCTGGCAGAACCGTGGAAGTGGCAGTCACAAGCTAAATAGAAGTTAAACTCAGCAGAGCAGCTGCAGGAGTTGATGAAAAGACTTTTGAACACCAGCTTTCTTTATGCCTCATATTCCTCCCCCTGATTTCATAGCTGAACTGGTCCTTACAGTCCCATAGTACAGGATGGAAAGGCAAGGCAAGGCAAAAAGGAAAGGCAAAGGCCCAAAACCACTTTCTGTTTACTGCCACTAACATCTTCCCATGTCCCACTGTTTAATTGTTCCTGTCTTTTAGACTATATAATCATTCAATCTTTGTGAAAATTACTCTCTCTTATTTGAGATATATTACCTTTGGGCTCCTAAACACCAGGAACATTGGACATAACAGCAAAGGGGGAAATTTTTCAAAATCTGAATCTCAGTGCATAGTGCAGAAAGATTGTGAGGAGTGAGAGCAGCAGTGGATGAAGGTGTAAGGTTTGGAGAGTAAAAGAGGAGAGGGGAGGAAGAAAGGCATTGTTTGACTGATCTTAGACAGTTTGTATCTTTTGATGCTCTAGGTTTGAAGGACACAATGTAGGACACATTGAATATACAGTCAATGTTATAACTCAATGCTGAAGGCAAGAAATTGGGAGTAATTTTTCTGCATCATATCTATTCAATACTAAAGGCTCAATCCCAAAGTGTACAAGGGGATGGCTAAGATTCTGTCACCCAACCAAAACTTCCTTTACTTCATCTTTTTGGAGTAACATTTCTCCTTGTCTCAGTACATATGTGTCTGCAAATAATCTACATTTTCATTATTTTTTGTCCAGGAGGGAAGAGAGTATAGTATTGCTTTTGTGACTGTAAAATCATACTGTATCCTGTCACAACTTTGAGCAAAGTGTTAAGCACTGGCACTATCACTAGGAAGAGATCAGAAGATGTGATCTCATTTATATGAAGCTTAACAACAATAGATGTGATGCCTGACACTTTTCTCTAGCAGTAAATTTTCCTGCAGCTGACAAGAGTACAGCTGTTTTGAAAAGAATAGAACTGCTGTTTTAAAAAGTTACATGCTGCCTTACTGCTCAGTTTTTAAACTGTATATGATTCTTTCTTGCAGATATAAGAACAAAATGGCATATACTTGCCTGATGTTTGAAAAAAATCAATGTTTTATAAGGTATCTGTTGCCAAAGCATGCATAAATCTCATGTATCACTATGGAAAGGTAAGAATCACAAACTCTTTCTAGAGCAATAAAAAGTTTATTTTATGTTCCATTCTCTCTAATAATGGCTGCTGTTACTTGGTATCTCTGTTGGCAATAAAAAAGGGCACAGAATAATCTCTATCAAATGTGCAAGTCCAGCACATTTTTTTTAATATCAAATATGCCTGCCTTAGAAAGAATTGCAACTCCCTTCCAATGATGGCAAAATGTTGCAGGAACACTGGATGTAGATCAGAGCTGAGAGTCAGGAAATAATAGACTTGTAAAAGTCAGTATCTGCACACAGAAATGGCACTCTACAAAAACCAGAAATATATATAAAAATATCCTTATGAAACATTTCTTGCTTAAATGGCACCTTTGTGAATAAAAATTTGTTGCAGGATCTGCTGTCAATGATAGAGTACCAGAAAGAGGAAGGGCCCTTTTTGAAAGAGTTCACAGAATAAGTACCCACATCCAAGATTTGTTTCAGAAAAGGGTGGGAACCTGAAAACATTCTTTCTCCTTTGCTGAGTGCATTTACAATTTTCATAGCAGAAAAAAAAAGAAAGACATTTAAGTAACTTATGAGCAATTTCTGTCAGCAGAAATTAATAATAATTAATAATTTCTCTCAAGTTTTTATCTTATTCTTTTCTTCCTGAATTTCATTGAAAACCACAGAATAAAGAAAACCTTTGACTGGAAATATTTGCATATTATCCATGTCTTCTGAAGAAGGTTTTGTTTTGAAGACAAGGCTGGAATCAGTACTGCCCATTAAGTACATTGTGATAGTGCAATCAAAAGCCATAAACAATTCTTCTCATGAATATATTGTGATCCTGTGTCCTTAATTTGGCTAAAAAACAGTGAACAGTTAAGCATAAAAATATTACCAATAAGAGTTGGCCAGTGGACCACAGTCAGGCTTTAGATTCAACAATGACACTCAGCTGAAAGAGACAAACTGCACAAATTTACAAGACCAAGTTACTTTTGTTTGAAATTATAATTCTGAGAGAATTTCAGGGGCAATCCCAAATAGTTATGGATGTGGACCATTGTGTTTCCAACAAAGAATTCAAATTCTGTTAAAAAGTAAAAACTTTATAAATGTTTTCGTTATATCAGAAGTAAAATTCTCAATATAAAAGTAGTGTTAAGAGAAATTTATTCAATATCAAAACAAGGTTTAGAGATGCGGAATAGAACCAAATAAAAGGACTTTGTTAAGTGAAGGGAATACAGCAGATACCTGAGTTCTGGTCAATTAGTTTACCAAATTTGAAATTCTGGCTGCATCTCTAGTTTGATTATAGCTGCAATATTTTTGCATGAACAGGAAGAATGTCCCAGTTGAAATAAAAGCCCCAACTTAGTTTCATTTGTTGGTAAAAGGTGAAGATTTCTTTATGAATCTCTTCATGTTTTTATTTGATCACAAGTTAGTGCAGATTAACTTTCACATTATGATCGATGCTACTTGCTATTCTTATTCTTTTCACAAGAATGAAGCCAAACCAAAACAGCATTTTTGTTCTTCTTGTGTGTCATGTTTAAAATTAATTCATTAGCAGCTGTCAGCCCCCAAGGAAGACTGTCAACACTGATGAAGACAACATCTAAAGGTTTTATCTTACCTTCATTTATCTCTTGTCCCCAGAAGGTATAAATCCATTTAAAAAAAGAAACTCCAAAGTAATGACTGCTTTTGTCTTTTGTTTAAATGTATTTAGAAAGTAGCTGTTCAGGCATGAATGCTGGCTCCAAATGTCAATGACACCTGTTTTGTTAAGCAAAAAAAGACCAAGGAGAGAAAGAGTTACAAGGCTGAACTTTACCATGGGTCTCTATGCTACTGTTTCCATGAAATATTACTTCCCTACAGAAATGCTGATCTGATTTATTACACCTGCAATAAAATGTGCATTCCTTAGCTAGACAATATTGCAGAAAACAATGTTATGTTTTTTAAAAAATTAGCACAAAATGAGGCAAGGCAGATATCTGATGGGAAATGTTTGTGTAAGGTGGTCGAAATCATGAAATAGTTACTACAAATATAGGTTTTCACTATAATTTTCAGTCACTAATATATGCACATGGTAAAACAAGAACTGCTGAAAGGCCAATACCAAGGCCCAAAGTATATTCCTGGATTTACCTAGCAAGTTAGGAATTAAGACTTTGAACACACAAATGACTCAGACTTGGACACCTGGTCCATGAAAAATCAGACAGATGCCTAAGTGTTCTAAACATTAAATGGAGACAATTATATGGTTTTAGAAGACATTTAATCCTTTTAGAAGATGTTACATTCCTGCCCCTTATTGGAAAGAATAACCTTACAGAAAATATGTAAGCATACATAGATAGGAAACTCAGAGGAGAATTTTTGGAAATCACATTGTTGAATTTATGTATTTGCATTTTAGATGGCCTAAAATTCTGCTCAAGTGAAATTTAGGCTCTGAACAATCTCAATTCTATAGAATTTAGTGTCAGATGATTGCTTGTTCTTTTATAGTACTTCCATTGATTTTAAAATAATATTTAACAGAAGCATCATTCATTTGCTGGACTGAGACAGGAATTTCCCTATTCATTCAGAGTTATTGCTGATGTTCTTGCAGAGTTTTACATCATTAAATTGCCACATAATAGAAAGAATAGTTTCCACTAACTTCAGTGGAAAATTTAATACACTGTTTATGCAAGAATTCAACAGTTAATGGGAGATTCTTGCAGACAAAGTCAGGTAATCACTTAGAAAAACCTATTTTGCATTCAACACTTATTTTACCTAAAAGTTCGGGGCTTGTTGCTATATATGTGTGCTGTATTATGTATTATATTTGCTTCATATATATGTGTTTGTGCATAGTACTCCCGTTAAGAGCATTTTAACAATTTGTGCTGATGTTAAAGATTTCCCCACTCGATTTTTTGTTCAGATGGGGCTCAGTGGTCCCTCTGCTGGGGCTGCCAATTTTGACAACACCCAGTGCAGAGCAGGGAAATGCAGCCTCCTCTCTTCTGCTGCTTATGGTGGCTCCAGAGAAGGAGGAATATTTGTTTGTGTGTTGAGGATGAGGAACTTTCCAGACTCACTTTTCTTACCCACATAAAATAGATAAAATTCACTGAAATAATGCATATAAAGCATCTTGAAACTCAGTTGAGAAAAGACGTTAGCACAAAAATAAGGTAGATATTAGCAAATTTTTAGCTGGTGTATTTTATAAATGTGTTGAACATATAATTTGTTTCTAAAGATGAACTTTCTTCTATATTTTTTTACCACTTCAGTTTTCAAAGTACTGCAATGTAAAACTTTTTAATGAGTTTTTATTTAATGAGTAACATTTCAATTCCATGAACAATGCTGCAGTCAAGATACAATTGCAGGCTCAAGTGTCATATTTTCTGCTAAAAATAGTAATCATAATGTTTCTTTGCTGGTGCTGTAATAATGCATCTTTGCTTATGTTTCAGTAAGTGTAATTTTAGAATGTCATTTTGAAATGCTACTGTTCTTTACTTCCAAACCCAAATATCTATAGTTATGAATAGATATTTCCATTGAAAGCACTTGCAGAACTCTTAGAGCTTCAAAGGGCATGGATTATACTAATGCCATATGTGTTGTCTTTGTTTTCTGTTTGAAACTGAATATGATATTAATAAAATATAAAGGGAATTTTTTGGCCTGTATGAAAATGAAGGTCATTGAAGAAAGGAAAATTCTTTGAACTAGCTTTATTTTATACAAGCAAGAATTTGCAGTATATTCATGTTTATGTTCTGAATTATTCATTAAGTTTGAGGAGAAGTATTTATCAATCATAATCTAACTGGCCTCACTACATAGCTAATGTCACTTGGACTGGCATGGAAGAAAGTTTTACTCAGAATGAATAAAAATGAGAGAATGACACAACCTACCTCCAGACATAAATTCTCCAAGAAAGAAAAAGGATCCTTTACATAAGTGGATGTTATTTAGCTGATTACTCTGAAAAAAAAGTTCCCAAAAGGTTACTGGGCAGGACATTCTTTGAGTTTGTAATTTCTTCTTGTGCTTAAAACAATGGTGATCCCTGCAACTGATTAGTAAGAAATACAGACAAATGCACCTTGTTATGTAAAAGAGCCCCTCATTTGCCTGCTGTAATCCTACTTATGCATCTGTATGTAATTACAGAAGTGGCACCTAACTTTGAACTCTGAGTCCCATGAGAAGTACTGGTTCCTCAAGGTGCCAAACAAAAATGAGGATGTCAAACACATGTTGGCACAAGCCTACCCTTTCTCCTCTTTGTGGATCAAAACTATCATTTTGCTAGTGGCATCTGGAGGCAAGGAAAAAATGTATTTTGAAGCCAAATTTATAATATTATGGCTCCAGTTTCTCCAGCAATATGTAATTCTACCTAACTTCACCTCTTTTTTCCTCTTAAAATCTTCTGATTGCATACTTAAATTTATATACACTAAAAAAAAAATCTTATCCTGCATTTTTATTAAGTTAAAGCAGACACTATTTAAATATCTGCTTGATTCTCTTTCAAAAGTATAATTTTGAAGGGGGAGACTGGGAAAATGAGAGTTATTTTTCACCTTTATTTTGATCCTTATTTATAATGTCTTATCCATTTATTTAGTTCTGCAAATGTAAATCTGTCTCTCTTGTCTGCTAATTTAAGGATATCTCTGCCACCAGAGTGGTATCATTTTCAAGTGGATTTGGAAACTGTCCATTCTGTTTTGCTGACAATGTTGGATGCCAAGTATACCAGAAAAGACAGATCCATGGTTACTGAACAGATTAATCTTAATCTGCCTATAGATCTTTTTATTATCCAGTACTCTCTAGAGAAAAAGGAAGATTAAATAAATCTCCCTTCTAGATAGGAGTGTAAAATGTGCACAGAAAATTGCACATTTGCAATTATTATGCCAAAACCTCCCATTTTTACCCTCACCCATTTCTTTCAAGAGGATTATGTCTACCTTTGAAGTAGCTTTTATAAGGGCGGAGTCCAGAACGGGTTAAAGTTAATGCTGCTCCAGCTTGAAGGATTTCTGTCTTTTTTATTGCCTTCCCTAAGAAAATGTCCTGACATAACAGGCTTTCTTTCAGCATCATTAGCTCTTAACAGGTGGCCAGCATTTGCCACATGTTTTTAAAGCATAACCTCTTTGCAGAGGTTGAGGATCACAAGGAAAGTGCTACAGAAGGCTACATTTAAAATGATGCTTATAAGTGAAATGTTACTCCAGGGAACATTTAGAGAAAGCCAACAGTCCTGGGCAGCGGTCATTAAGGTGCTGCTTTGGAAGTTGAACATAAAATGCATGATCACACAGTTGATCACACAAAAAGAGTACCTTAAAAAAATCTGGACTAGCCACAGTTTCAACAAAGCAAAGTGATGTTGCCTCTCTACAACATTTGAAGATTTAAAGTGATTTTTTTTCTTGCTATTTTACAGCACAGGGAATGTTTTGATAAAATATTTGGTAAAAATTTTTTCTTTTTTTTTGTTTTTAATAAGTCCTACTACTCAAGGCAAGCATCACCTTCCCTCTGGGCATAGTATCTGTAAAATATTACTTACATAAGAGATATTTATTACACATGCCTTGGTCTAGTGCTGCTTTTCATGTTTTCTCATGCTAAATGCAGCTACTACCCACGTGCTGATATTGACACCAGTGCCCACGGCACCAGAAGGGATTGTTATTGGATGACACAATGGCTTCCATTTAAACTGACATCCCAAAAACACCTTACATCTGTATTACCCTGCAGCCCTTGCAGTCCTGCACAGAGCAGGGCTTCTTCACACAGGTCACCTGCTGGTGTCAACTGAGAGCTGCCTGCTTGTTTGGCCATGGCTGATAGCTGTGCACCACCCAGCACAACGTGGCAATGGTTTCACAGAGCTGCCTAATGACACACACAGAAATCTTAACAAATTTCATTAAACCTGCATAAGCTATGTGCGTCTCCAGGGAGAAGAGGGAGGAAGAATTAATTCCAACTCTCTTTCCCCCAGGAGATCTTAAAGAATTTTAGCTTTCTGGATAACAACAGGGATGTAAGGAGTTTCAAGAGTTTTCCAGCTATTATATGCAATCAGATAAAAGCCAGGATGACAATCTTATTGTACAACAACTTTTATTACAATTTAGAGAGAAAATCTGAGTACGATGATGAGGTTGACTATCTCATAGAAGTATGAGACTCTTATCACTGATCATGCCTTCCTAGTACATCTGAACAAGTTGCTTTCTTTCACTTACCAAAGGGGAAAAAAAAACCTATCCTTTCTTTTTTTTTTCTTCTTTTACTTCCAGCTGCAATGAAATATGTCTGTTTCACTGGGTGAGCACACCCTCGCATGGGTGTTTCAGAGACTTCCCGTGACACAGTGTGCTGGCATTACAGCATCAGGAATCGTGGGAGGGAATGCCTTTGAACTTCCTTCTCCCTGCTCTGACCCTGAACACCTGCATCCTGGATGGTATCTCTCCAAGTCCGTCATGACAGTTCAATAGGAAATGGTGATCATAACAGATTCACCAAAGTCCTGCACACCAAAAGGAAATAAGGGCAGGTCTCACATGAGCAATAGCTCTTTGTGCTGTGCTCTTCAAAAAAGAATAATGTCATTCTGTGAGTAAAAGAACTTATATAATTGGTGTGAGTTTAACACAAAGCAGTGTGCCATCTCTGTTAGCTTTATTATGCCAAATGCTGGCAGTATGCTTTAAGAATAAATCTACATGTACCTATAGATTTTGCTTTTATATACATTATATATAACTGTATGCTTTTTTGAATCAAGATATATATAACTTTAAAGGTTTATGCTTCATGTCAAACATGCCATTAACTGCAGAATTATTTATCATCTAGTAGATCTGATTCCAGTTTCTTGCTTTTCTGAATTTTGAAAGTGCATGTAAGATTTCTAAGGCTGATAAAAGGAAATTGCACAGGTAGTTAAACTATCCCATTGGAGCAGGAAGTGAGCATGAAGAGGTCAAGGAGAAAATACAGGACAGATGGATAATAGCACTGACTTTCGCCCAAGGGGGCAAATATAAATTTGGATGTATGCACTGAGTGAGCTGGAGAGACAGAACATTTGTCTACCTTGGCAGTCTGAAATTTGCTAGTAAAGTAACCACATGTCTGGCCAGGGAAACTTCAAGGTGAGTGACACAGTAAATGAAACCTGCCAAGATCTTCAATCATTCTCCTGAGGGTCA
Organism: Ammospiza nelsoni; assembly: GCF_027579445.1. Lineage (NCBI taxonomy): Eukaryota > Metazoa > Chordata > Aves > Passeriformes > Passerellidae > Ammospiza > Ammospiza nelsoni. Next base: position 8,977,346 of record NC_080637.1, on the reverse strand, counting down.
AAGCTCCACTGCAGTGGTTTGATACTGTCTTTGCTTTTAGGCACTGGGCTTCACTGGTCATGGACTGCCCTGTGTGTTATAACTGTCCAGTGATTTTTGAAGATTGTAGGGTACTTTTAATTCATAAAGCAATAATTCACTCTTCAAATGTTCTAAAACATTAGAAAGTTTAAAACAAGATAAAAACATTTTCAGCATGCTTTCTGAGGAAGGATAATAGACAAAGCATGGATACTTATTTCATGATAAATGAAGCAAGAAACAGAAAATGTCCCTAATATTTGTAATGATAAGTAACTTGCACTCAAGCTGTTAATAATTAACATTATCAAAAACATTAATATTGGCAAAACACCCAAGAAAAGCAATGTCCTTCTGAACTTTTTTAAAAGCTCTTTATTTTAAAGAGGATAAATGCTTCACTTGAAGTAAATAAAATAATGAAGAACAATTGTCTTTCATTTGTTCTGACCAGAATCTTCAGTTATATAAATAGAGAAATTATAGAAATGCCTGAAGCTCCTCAGGTGTGGAGCTCTGTTTTGATTTAATCTTCAGTCCAACCTTAGCTCACTGAAAAAAGTCTTTGCAGAGCTTTGTGTGTTCATTATAACCCTTTATAAGCATTACCTATCTCCAGAGCAGTCCAAGCACAGAAACATAAAATAGAACAGTGCATGTCCATGTATGGCTGGATTAATCCTCTCTTCATGCTCCCAAATGGGAAAAATTCTACTTTCCCCATCTTTCCCATGTTTCCATGCTTAAACTATTCATATTTCTATATTCTAAACAATGGACATGCACACAAAGTTGAAATTTGCCTTAGTAACTTATATTTTAGTGTTATGGTGATTCCTTGTATTTAATGGATTTGCAATAAAGTGAGCCAAAAGCACTTTTCAAAGTTACAGCCAAAGGATTACATAGCTTCAGTCCCATGCACACTCCGAGGAGAGATTAAAAAGGGATGCTCCTAACATGAGGTAATTCCCCCCACAATGGTAACCCTTAATTAAGAAAGGGGTAACAATGAACTTGTGAGTTTACACTGAATAGTCCAGAGGAAGTTTGAGATATTACCCAGGTCTAAAGGAAGCCCAGATATTACTGAGGAAATTGAAAAGTTACTGTGCTTGATCCTGTTCTGCAGGGCGTGCATGGATCTCCCAAGGGTTGCTCAGAATTCACACAGAAGGCTGGGCTGCTACACAGAATTAGGCACTGGGTTATGGCCTGGCTGAACACTGGATGGGATGAGCATTTAGATGTTCAGACCAAGGGACAAATATCTCAGATGTCTAAGTAGGATAAAGGAGGATTTTTCTGAGCTACTCCTCTGAATACTGCTTTCTTCAATTCCTTGCCAAGAGTGTCTACTGTGAAAGTCATTGAAAACAATTTGCATATAAGCTGTTTTTTCTAATTTCAACCACTATTCTATTGAAATTACTTGTACTTAGGATTATTTTAGAAAAAATGTAGCCATTGGGAAATATTTTTTTTAAAACATTTTCTCCTTCTCTCCTTACAGAGCTTAAATTTAGCTTCCCTCATGTATCTTCCTCTGCAATTGACAATATTCTAAATAGCTGGTTCTGGAAAAGAATAACCTGACAGAAAAAAACCCTGCAGGGCAGCCATGAGAAGCTGAAAAGTCCTTGACCTACAGTAAGTTCTGCTCAGCAACAGCCAAAACATCAGTATGATACCAGCATTATTCTCCTCCTAAATCCAAACCACAGCACTGTGCCAGAGACTAGGAAGAAAATTAACTCAGTCTCAGACAAAATCAAGCAAAACCTCTTCACTCCTCTGTGCTGAATCAGGGAAAGTCTCACCAACTCAACTGATGTGCTCCTGGAGTTTTACCTGTGACACATTTCAGTGGCTTCCCAGTCCCTGTAATTCTCTCTGGGTAAGAAAACCAATGATCAGTGCATTTATCTTTTTCTTTCATTCCACAGCTGTGCTATCTATGTGTTTACCTCATCAGCATTATTAGGAGTTTTGTGACTACCTTGGAGATATTATTTTTTATCCATTGCTTTTTCAGACTGTGATTTCCAAGTACTTCTTAGAGATGATCCACAAGCTCTCTATGGACTCTTCCATACTCCATCCAGTTTTATAAGGTCTTATACTTTCTGCATATATCAATGCACTTCATTAACACCGCTTGGTATATATCCCACAAATTTAAAAATTACCAATAAAACATTCAGGACAGAGCCTTGAACAATATAGAGTTGGAAAATTTGCAGAATTGAAATAGCCAGACTTTGCAAATATTCTCTACAAAAGACTCGTCTTGTGATAAAGTCAAATGCAGCTCATCACTAAGAATCATTATTAAAAAGCCTGCTCTTATTAACAAAATACATCTATACTCCCTGGCACATTCTTACTGTATTAAAGTAATTAAAATAGTAATAGAAAACTGATTAAAGTTGTGGAAATGAAAGACTGCCCTAACACAGAAGCTGAATTGAAAGCATGAAGAGCATGAAGCTAATACAAGTTATACTGCAATTACAAGTGGAAAATAAATTCCAAAAGAATTATCAATGTGATTTTCATCTAATTAGCAGCAGAGGTCTTGCTTGAACAGGCAAGATAAAAGGTAACACACATCTATACTACAGGAGTTAAACAAAGTAAAATGCTTTTTAAAAAGTAGACCTTTTCAGGGATTATAATTTATGTCCTCTAAGTTAGAACTTCCAAACATGGCAGGTGTTTCCTGAAACACACAAAAGTTACAGGCACTAGAGGTAGAAGAATAAATACAAATACCTAATACGTTTAAAGTTTCATTGTTTGAAAACACTGGAATTACTCCTAGGGTTTGCAGGGCTTTTTTGGCCATTTTATAACCAAACATGGATTGTCAAGTGTGATTAGACCATTAAGTATTCTAAGTGTTAAGAAATTTGCCAAGAACCCATCTGGAATCAATAACTACACCTCTTGGACTAAAAAGAATTATATTGTTTCGTTATCAACATCTAATTCAGTTCATGTATTATTAAAGTTTGAAATTACTCAATTGTTTGGACACATTTTTATTATTATCCTTAGAGAAAATTCCACCCAATATGAACACCATGCCTACAACAATTTATACCTTGCTCTCTGTAAGACCGGATCAGTCTATCTACATTTCCATCCACATGCTCTCAGAGATTAAGGGAGAGAAATTATAGAGATAGAAATTCTTGCATTGGGGTATTGCCTCACAGAGCCCTGGAACCACAGCAGGGCCTGGGGCTGAGGAAGCTCTGGAAGTGATTGACTCCAACCCTCAGGAAGAGGCTTAACCTCCCAGTAGGATCAGGTGCCTCCCACCCTCATCCTGCTGGGTTTAGGTTTTCTCTGGCACAGATGACTTCCTGCTGACAGAATCCAACTGGACTTTTGATGTTACTTGAACCAAACAAATAGATCCCCCATCAGCCTTCTCTCACCCTGGTAGCTCACTCATTCTCTCCTGTACTGTGTGTTACAGCCCTCCAACCTTCACCACCTGCAGGGGAATCTCTGCTTTGGCTCCTGTAGCACCTCCTCACCCTCCACCTGCACCGACCTGGGTCTGCAGGCGTGTTTCTCTTACATATTCGCTCTTCTCTCTCTCTGATTGTAACTGCTGTGTGGTTATTTGAGATTTCCCCCCCCTAATGTTATCCCAAAGATTCTCTGTATGTTCCTGCTGGGCTCAGCCTTGGCCAGTGGTGGACCTGTCTTGAGCCCTCTGGCATTGACACCCTCAAACATGGAGAAAGTTTCTGGCAGCTTCTCACAGAAACCCTCCTGCAGCCCCTCATCCCACCCCTGCAAACCTTGCCATTCCAACCAAATACAAGTTGGCCTTGTTACACGAATCTCAAAATACTTATGTCTGTCAAAAAAAATTACACTTTTCAATTCAAAAAACCACAGATATTTTCTATTCTCTAGATTCATAAAACAAGTCAAGCAGTATATCAAAATTACATTTTAGAGAATTTGAGAAAAAACAGCTTCAAAAGAAACATGAGAAACACTGAGATCTTAATTTCTTATGGGTGTTTTCTAAATCATAAATTCTGCAGTAACACTTCCTCCAAAAACTCAGTCAAATTATTTTCATATTAATCTGAAGCAAATTTGACCTTACACATCAGTACTCCTTAGTGTAGAAATCTGCATTCTGCTTGTCTCTTTCCAGTATAAACAGCCTACCTAAAACTTGTTGGGCATTGACTAAGATGCAGTTGGAAGAGCAAAATGTAAGGAAATAAGTTCTGTACAACAACACTGACAAGAGAAAGCATTCTAACTTTTTGTTGCTGTATGTCTAGTAGAAGGAATCCCCTAGGGTATGCAGAAAATACTTTGAGGTATGAGAAACCTCTAATTGTAATGACTCTTAAATTTCACTGAGTATGGTAAGTATCAGGCAAGAAGATCAAGGTACCTAAGTAAAAGTTTATAGAGCTTGTATTTTAAAACTAGAGCAAAAAGAAAAGAATGTCAATACACCATAATTTTGGTTTTACTGTTTTCCTTTTGATTTTCACTGCTTCTCAAGAAATTGTCACTATTTCTATATAAATATTCAATATAATATACTTAATCAGTAACTATTTTCCTACTTTAAATGTAAAAGGCTAAAGTGTTTTCTTGAATGTCTTGTTTCTTGTAAAATTTTTTCACACACACAGACAATTCATGAAATATTCATACTGTATCTGACACATCCATGAGAAGAACAGAATCCTACCATATGTTTAAAATACATTATAATACAAAAGGTCATGAAAAGTTGTCAGTTTTTTAATACTGTCACTTTTTTAAATGTGTGCAGTACGTTTCACCAGACATGTAACATATGCGGTATATGGAAAACTCACATTGTTTCCTTATGGGTATCTCTGCTCTTGAAAATCTTCAAAAAGATGACTCAAATGACTTAAATGTAATAGATTAGGATCATCTTACAGACTGGCTGGTAGCATTAGGAACTGGAGCAGACACAAATGGACTGCTCCATAAAGTGGCTGAAATTACAGCTGCTATAACTTATAATGGGACCCCAGGAATCTCAGTGAACCATTTCTCCCATGAAGGCCAAACACTGGAAGTCATTTTGTATCAAGTCTCTCTAGACAAGCACGAGGAGAACTGAGATAAGCACTACTGTGGTATGGGAGCCCAATGCTCTACCATGTTTTGAAGTGCCACCCCTCAAAAATAAAGAAACATCAAAGGATAAAAAGCTCAAATATTTTAAATGCTGTGCTAGAAGAGAGCCCAGCACCTCCATGAGAGCCAAGGACTCTGTGGTACCTTATTGCTCCCTCCAGTCTTATGCAGGAAGTTCTTGTTTAGGAAGGGCAACAGAGCAGAGTCACTAAAACCCTTGGCCACCATCATTTCATGGTCATTATGGAGCACCACTGCCCTCTTCTGGGACTCACCCTTTGCAGGGCCCTGTAGCACTGAGGATATAGCCCCATATATTGACTTCATTCCATATTCTCCTTTAGAGGCTATTACCTGCTAAGTGTCTTGCTCCTCTTGGATTCCAATATCAGTAACTGTCTGATTAGAACCAGCTATTTCTATAGTCCCTGGTTCTATTTTCTCTAAATTGCCTCATTATCAACTGCTTAATTGTGTAATTGATCTCAAATACTTTAAATTACCACTCTTGATTGTTTAATCTTTAATTACCTTACTTGTTGCAGAGCTGATTGCCCTCACATTTAGTAATTTATTCCCTAATAAATTTCTTAGTTGCCTATTTTCTTTAACCCACTGTGTTTTGCCTTCTAATGCTAAGTCCCTGCCCTTCTATTGTACTTAACAACTTCATTCCCAGGTGTTATTTTTTACCTTTTTTGTGTTCTTCACCAGTGTAGTTCTGATCTTTGCTTGCTGCGCTAAAAATATTTTGCTACCTCTCAAATTTACTTTTATGCAGTCTGAGAATAATTTGTTGTGACCTCTGCAGCATTCTTGAAGCAACTCTTACATTGTTAACTCATTATTGACTTTGACGACCTTCCCAGAACCTCCCTACTCTCATTATGCAGTCTCAGGAGATTATGCTCTTGGCAAATTTTCTTTTTGTCTCTGTTAGATTAGGTGCTTCTATCTCTTTTCCAGGATCTAATTGTCAGGGGATTTCTGACTGCCAGACCATAAAAAAAGGTTTGACTACCCAAAAAGTTTGTTATATCAGTTTTTTATGAGCTGACAAAGTTTGGCCAAATTTCCCATTTCCTTGGCAATTAGGAGTTTCAACAGCAAAACCTGTTTGTTTTGTGTGTTACATGGATTCCAGAAACTTATAAAAAAAGCACTTCAGCAAAGCTTGTACAGGATAGAAAGCTAAAATAATGTAAAATGGAAAATTCTCACATGGCTTTATAATTAACTAAAACACAAAGCAGAGTGAATGGTCAGTTTCTGTCGCGGATAAAAATTGGTTGATTTCTGTATGAAATTTAGTATATTTCCTTGTGGTTTGCATAGATTCAGAAATGTGTAGAAAGAAGCAACTGCTGAGATGATAAAGTTTACTGATGCTACTAAATTATTCAGGGCAGTACAGACAAAAATCTGTGGAGCAGAACTGCATGAGACCCTTTCTAGAGAAACTGACTGAACATTAGAATGGCAGACAAAATTCATTGCAGATGGATGCACCAATTCATTAGTGGTGCACATGAGAAAAACAATTCTGACCTTGCTAATAAAGTAATGGTCTCTTGTCCCCCAGGGGCAAGATTTTAGAAGTATGATATGTATTTTAATGAAAATAAGGTCTCAGTGATCAGAAATAGGCATAAAATATCAACGTTATTAGGGAAGAGATAGAGAATAACCAAAGAGAAATCCTGAATGTAAGTCTAGGTATCTCTCAAGATCCCTCCTCCTGGAAAGACAGAAAAACTAGAAAGATTAAAAGAACATTTGATAGAAAGAATTAAATAAAGTAAAACACAAGAAGTAAGACTAAAACCAAGTGTAATAGAAGTCTATAGAAAAAGGGATGAGAAAATTCTGGAGTCACTCTTCATTGCATTAAAATGTACATAAAACGGCTTTTCACATAAGAAAATTTCTGGCTAGAGTCCCTGATGCAAAATTTGCTTACAGCTGGAGAAATGCTGCATTCTCCTGTAGGTACCTGTGAATTAGACATTAATGAAGACAGTTTCTGACCTAGATGTACTTATGATCTAACTTGATTTAACTTGTACTTACATCTTAAAAGGCTTCCTCATCTTCTATTATAATTAAAGTTAAAATTTTGAATTTAAATTTTGTAGATTCATTAGTAATGGATTCCCATTTTCTCTGGTTAGATTTCTTTTAATGTTCTATTTAGATTAGGATCATGATTTTCAAGAAAAAGTGTAAAATGCTTCATAATTTTATATTTGACTACATTTTGTGATCACTTCCTTTTGGCCAATCCCTTCCTTGAGGCTAATCAAGGTCAGGATTCTATAAATATCAGAAAAAGCAAGCTCTGCAGAGTATTTCTTTTTGTTGTTGAGATACCTAGGTTGAATTTTCGGACTTGGCTCCAGGTCTAAATTGTTTGTGCTCTTGATTTTGAAAGTGTGTAGGACCCACAGCTATTACAGGAGTCAGTCACTGTTGTGGGAACTTAGGACTTTTCCAAGTAGGTCACTGGATAATACTGATTTATGTGGGGAGAAGCTGGTCTAAGATGCCAGTTCTATGAATTTTCTCTAAAGTTAATCTTTACCATTCAGCCATTTTTAAATGTTCACTCTTCAGAGTTTCCTCGCAAAACACGTAGTAAATACTTAATTCTGCTCAACAATTCATCAGCATTTTCTTTAAACAACGAATTCTCAGCTCCAGCTAAATTGCATAAATAATCATCAAAATGCAAAAGTAATCTTCCAGATTCTTTCATTATTACCTGGTGATGTCAAATTCAGTTTAGGAAAAAAGAAATAAAACAGATTAGAATAAACTCTGTCCTCAGTAATACTATTGCAAGCCTGCATGTTGTAGTGTGTTCATTAAGTTCATTTAATTCCTCCCCCATTTTATGTATCTGCTCCCCCCCATGTTGTGTAAAATGGTTCTGCCCTCCCCAGTTTTCCCGCCACAGCCCTGCCAGTTCTATTGTCAATCGGTTAGGTTATATAATTCCTCCTCCCCTTTTTCCCTTATATGTATGCTTTTTCTCCTCCCTGGGCCAAGTCAATCACCCCCCACTCCGCCTAGCATTCCAGAAGCTTCTCCTCTTTGGGGGTTGTGGTTGGCTGTGGTCCCGGGGCCCCTCCCATACCTGGTGCCTATTGGGCTCTCCACTATGTCATTTGTGTTAAGTTCATCCTCTCCCTATTGGTCTTATGTAAACCCCTCCCAGGTCCACTCTTTGCCTTTATAACCCTGAAGCACCCTTTGTTCTGGGTCATTCGCTGGCGCATCGTGGGCTTTCCAATAAACCTGTTTAGCCCCCCCGGCGAGTGTCCAGCTCCTTCCTTCTCCTCGTTAGCAGCGATCCCGTCCGCAGCCAGCACAGCCCGAGGCCTTGCGACGCCGAGGGGCGCTGGCAGGTTCTGCAGCGAGGTGTCAGCTTAACCTCAGCGAGCCGGACTCTGACCTTCTCTGCACTAGAAGGCCAAATACACGCCGCTGTACCTGCAGTATTTCTGCTGGTCTCAACTTGAATGTGTAACAGACCAAAATTTTGGCCAATTAATATAATGGTAATATTATAGCAATGAGTTCAGAAAAAGCTTCATGTTTCAGCACAGCTCAGTGCAAATGGATGGATAAGATTTTTGTTGATTATGAAAGAAACAATTTCAAGAATCATACCTGAGACCAGGTTTCTGAGTATATGGAAATTCTAACCCCTATTTTTCCCCCTCTTCAAATCACTCACAAGTTTGTATTTCACCTCCTTTTTAATGGAAAACTTACTTAAATAATCCTGGGTTTAAAAACCCATGAAGATTATAAACCAGGACATTAAAAAAGGGACACCTTTATTCTGTTTAAAATTTTAATTATTAGCAAATTGCCTAGAAACATGACAACAAATAGGACTAATTGTGCAGGAACGATAATTTTAATTTACTTTTCCAAGGAAGTTCCAGGAATAGGTTGGCATTTTTTGCACCCATTTACTCAGTCAGCAGCCAGAAGATGCTCTGTCCTGTGTGACATTGCTCTCCCCAGCTGTAGACTCAGCAAAGTTCACTGTAATGACTTTGGCTTTCTAAGACACATACTATTTCTGATTAGTGAATCTATTTCTGAGCTGGTCTGGAGCCAGCTGAGAGATAAGGACAATCTTTAAGCCTGATCCATAAATGAGAGTTATGGCTCAAAATTTGCCGGTTAGGTGAGTTTCCTCCATTGTTCCCAGGGGAAGATGCAGCTACAGAGGCTGGTTCCAATCAGAAGGATTGTCCCTACAATGGTCCCATGGATATCTTGTCACCCAGAAGAACTGGTTGTGTATTAAAATCAGTTTCAAATAAAAAAGTTTTAAAGAAAGCATCTTAAAAATGTTTTAGCTTGGAGATACATTCTCTGAAGCATCTAATATTGAGATAATCAAAATTATTCTACTTCAGATACTCTTTATCTTACTTCTCTCTGAGGGAGGAAGGAAATTCAAGAACAAATTGTGTGCAAAAATGGAGTGTTGACACACATATTAAAAGATAGAAGGAACAATATGACACCACCCAGGAAGCTTTAAATGACACAAAATTTGTGCTCAAAAATTAAACACCCCTGCCCAATCATTGCTATTATCATCTGAAATCCTTTAGAGGAAATAATTTAACAGTAGGTTTCATTCAGTTAATGACTATTTGTGAACCCAAACTGAAAGAAGGAGAAAATCAATACTTCAGTTTTGACTACATATTTGAACTGAAAGAGGTTTATAGTTTAGGACTTCTTTGAATTGAAATACGTAATTTTTTTTTCAAAGTCAATTTTATTTTCATAGGAGAGGAAAGATGAAAACAAACCTAGGAACACAAATGTGCAAAACATGATTTCTTCTGTACTTCTGGATTAAACTGGTCTGGAATTATGGCAACAATTTTGGGGCCTGTATGATGCACCTGGTCAGGGGTGAGAAGCTTTGAGAGAGCTTCGCCTGCCCAGGTGCCCCAAAGAGCCAGCAGAGACAGACTCTGCCTTTCCCATGGAGAGCCTGAATTACTGTCCTTTTTATGACTTCACTGGCTGCTCCTTTTAGGCAGGATTGAATCAGGCTGTGATGCCTTTAATATACGGAAAAAATTCACTTGTATGTAGGAGGTGAGAGCTATTTCACAAATTCCCTTGTCTCATGTACCATTATAATGATAATTTTGACTGTTTTGAGTGGCAAAAATACTTAGCTGGTATAGTCTTTAACTACCCCACATACTTAAATGGATCTTTATTTTAGTTAAAAATTTCTTTCTGTGTTGCATTGATCTCATACTTTCAAGATAAGGAAATTAGGTTTTTGTAAGCACTTGTAAGCTTTGCCCACTTCAATATCTGACACCCAAGAATCAAAATAATGAAAGAATTTCTATTTTTTGCTATCCTGTTCAAGGGATTGTTCTTTACTTTCACTTGTTGACTTTCCAGGCACAAGGCAAAGTCATCTCAAAGAGAGTGACTTTGAACAAAGCCAAGAACCTGGGTGATGAAAAGTAATTTTCCACAGTAGATGCTGAATCATCAGACAGCTCTCTTGGAGTTTGGAATTAATTGGCAAAGTGTGCCTAAGTGCAAGAAACTTGGGAAAGGTATCTATGCAGTTATATCTATAAATAACTATAAGTATATATATATATTTAGTTACTTTGAAAAGTAAATCAATTCAATCTAATCAGTGCAAGTAGTAATAATATTAATCTATATTGGAGATCATGTGTAGAGTAGAGCTTTCTGGGTTGGGTTTTGGGTCTTTTTTTATATAGTGGAAATTTTAAAAGAGTTATGCAAGATTTTTTTTTTTTTTTTTTTTTTTTTTTTTTTTTTTTTTTTTTTGCCTCTGTACAAATCTTTGTACTGGGATAAATACCATGGGTTCATTGGGATTGCTCATGCACGAAATGACATTTTGCAAGACGAGGACTTGGCAAGAAACATTCTCAGCCTTTCTTTACCTGCATGGGTAAATGATCCACAAAAATCCTTCCATATTACTGCCAGCTAGTGTCCTTTTGTTTGCAATGATAATTGAGGCTTTTCTAAAAGATCCAATCAGAAAGAAATATTACTTAATAAGAAAAGTCAAAGTTTTCTGAAAGCCATTGACCAAAAAACAAAAAAGCATTTCCATCTGGGAATAGGCAATTTCAGCTGATTATTGAGTTTTGGTATTAAGGTTAAATTAATTTAAAATGCTAATTTTCTTTATTGCAGCAACATTTTGCTTCTCTTTATGAATTTTCATTGGAAAATGGTAAGTTATGTACTTGGATTTATGTTATTTTATTCCTATTTATATTATTTTATTCCTCTCTAATAATAAAAAGCTTATGTGCCCCTGTCTCTCATGCTCATTATAAGGAAACTGAAATATTTAGTATGTGACATCAGCCTTTTCCAATTAATTCTGATTATTGTATCCTTGTGCTCTGGTAGATTTTATTTCTTTACTTTTATATGTAATCTTATATTTTTTCTTTAATTTTCTGATTTTAATATCCTATGTATTCTCTTTCCTTCTTTTTCTTATTTATGCATCTTTATTTTTTAATCCTTGTTCTGTACTTCCTCCTTGCTTACAGGGAGCCTGAAGTTTCATTCCATGTGCACCTGAAATACTCTGCCTGTAGCTGAGATCATTCTCTTATGTCTTGCATTTCCATCTTGGTTTCCTCTATAGATATATTTTCTTCGTCCTCCCACAGAACCCAAAATGTTCACATCTCCCTTTCATTCATCCATGCTTTTTCACCTCCTGGCATCCTCACATGTGTAGGTGAACCTTTCTGATGTGTGCAGATAAATCTTGGCAGACAGCTGATGAAACAATAGATGCCAATATCAGCATTTTCTTGCTACCAGAAACTCTGCATGGATCACTGGGATTTTTGTCTTCGTGGTTGGTGGGTTTTTTTGAGGTTTTTGTGCCTTCAGAGGTGTGTCTTCCAGGGTATGTGACCTAAAAGAAACAGAAAAAATAACACCAAAACCTTGTGCTTTGTTGCATATTTTGTGTATTAGTTCTGGTAAAGAGTCACTATTTAGTCACTTGCAAAGCTTTCCAGTCTCTTCCTTTCCTACCTGGCCACCGTAATTAGTTGTGAGAAGGCCTGAGGTGAAGTAAGGGAGTGGATTTGGGTGTCTATAAGAGGAGAGATATCATGGAGCTCAGAGCCTGAAAAGGAAGGGTGATAAAAGCTGACAGATTAACACCCTTTGTCACCCCTTGGCAAGATATTTAAAAGCACTACAGTGCTTTTCTCTCATTCTGTCCCTTATCTCTAGGAGCCTTCCCCTGAAATAACTAGAAGGCTCCTGACAAGGACAGCAAGCATACTGGGGTCCTCAACTCTGACTAGCAGCAATGCTTAAAATAACATTTTTTACTCTTTCTGTACCACAGAATTTAGAAATGGCAACAGAACTATGGAAAGTGCTAAGTATATAATAAATCTAAAATAAATTTGATAGTTGAAAATAACAGAATCATTTAAAAACAATACATAAAAGTGGAAGATAATAATGGACTTTATGGAAATGTAGTTTTGCATATAGAAAGAGTGTAGTTATGCCATTGTTAAGATAGAAACCAGCTGGAGCTTCCTGAAAAGCAGTTCAACACATTTCTAGGCATAATGTTGTTTCATAAAGCTCTTAGTATTCCTCGACATGGCAGTAGCTCCAGAGACACAATAAAATGGAATAGACTCAGAGGTAATGCACACAGCACAGAATTACATTCCCAAGCCTCAAGTAGTTCTGTATATACATAAAGTGAGCTACAAATGAAACATTGGTTCAGCTTTATAAGAGTACATAAAAAAAAATTGTTACTTAAAAGGCAAAATGGTCCAGAAAGCTTTACTGCCACCATAATTTATTATAGAATTAATCTATTATGTGTTTGCACCAGGTCAGGCCACTAAAGGAAACCTGTGTCTTATCGAAATCAGATTGAGAAGTACAAATCGAGAATCCCTAATGGAGCACTAAGCACACTTCAAACAGCCAGCCATATGGACTGTGTTACAGCCTGGGGATGGTTTCTTTTGAGCCATAAACTTCGGCAGCAGAGTGTGGAAGACTCTTTATTTGATATAGGGTCTTCAAGAACAATGATGCATTTGAAGAAATAAGTTAATGCTCGGCTCTGAAGTCAAGGATTCAGACCTCCTCCTGAAGACACCTCCTTCCCATTTCCTTCCTAAAACCTATCCTTTTAAATTACGTCTATTTCAAAATAGCTTTTGCAGATAATGCACTAAGCTTCTGAAGTTAAAGTGCTTAAAGAGGAAAGCCTGTCTAATCATAGCATGTGAGACCAGAGATATCATATTATCAGTCAATACCCACAAGAAATTCGTGTGGGGGCAGCTCCTTCCCTGTGTGTGCACAAGGAGCTCTATTTGAAGGTCTGATTCCATGATTAATACAATTATGGGCTGTTTTGACTTTCATCCATCTACAAGACTTAACCTTCATTGTAAACCAGTGTGTTCATAGCAGAGAAATCATTTTTCTGTGGAATCGTGTCAGCAAAGTGTGTGCTTGTCCTAGAAAGACACCAGCATCACATTCTGGTAGCTGGAGCAAAGTGCCTACCTCTGACATAGATTTCTGTAGGAAATTAAGCAAATAGCTTTCATTTATAGATAAACTCACTGCACACTCATTTGAGATTTGACAAACTACCTGGATAAATGCAGGTCCCTGTTGATTTCCTGTCTGTGTTCTGTGTATGCACCTGGAAACCTTGCAGTCACTTTTTATTTTTCCTTGTGCTGTGTCTAGAAACTGAAGGCAGTATTTTCTTTTATTCAGCCTCTAACCTAACTAATTTATAAATTTTTCAACACAGCAGTTTTCTCCAGCTAAGAGACAAATATAGATTGTATATATATTATACATATATTTCTAGATCTATTTATATTATATTATATTATGTTATGTTATGTTATGTTATGTTATGTTATGTTATGTTATATTATATTATATTATATTATATTATATTATATCGTATCGTATCATATCGTATCATATAGTATCATATCATAATATAATTTCCCCATCACATAGAACTTTACAAAATGACTTTATGCATAATTTTTTTCACATAATTGAAACTTATGTTTTCCAATTTTTATCCTTTTCCTTAAGTAATACCTTTATAATAGATTTTGTTTCTGTACTAGCAACCTGTTACAAAATTATCTTGGCATAATATTTAAATTATACATTATTTATTGTATTTATTATGTATTTAAATTATAAAATAATTTGAGAGACACATAAAATTAGAAGTTATTCTAATATTCAAGATCATGACCTCCGTAGTTTTAGCCACAGTATTTATACTAGATGAATCAAAAGAGTGAGTCTGTTTTAATAATAATTTCAGCGTGATAAGCTAATGACTTGGCCAACATGTGTCTTTGTCTAAAATATTAGCCAAAAAATTGAGTCAGAAAAAAGAACTCTAGCATTACAATAATCCCACTGCATGATATTGCTATCTTGCATTCAATTTTAAGAGAAATATTTAGAATACTGATAATTTTGATTTGAACTGGCTAAACAGATTTCTCCAGAAATTTCAGTATTTAAAGAAGATGATGTGCACTAGCTAAACAGTAATTTCAGTGCGATATAGTAGTGAAAATTATATTTGAATGATATGCACTTATTACAAAGACTGATGCGTTAAACTACTCAGTGGTGCAGCTGAGAGGAAAACCCACTGCCACTTGGAATTCTCAGCCCAGTGTCTTTCTATAAAGCAAAGGAACCAAGTGAGATGTCTTAAACAGTGATAAAATCCCACAGGGACCATCTGTGTTTAAAAGACCTTTTAGAATAATAACACATAATTAAAAGCATGTTACTTATAGCTGGTGTATCATATACTGCTTCTCTGTCTTGTATTTGTTTTTTGAAAAGATAAAAAATCAGCATGTCGGTATAATGATAGTGCCTTCCAGCATTTTCTTGAAGTCCAAATCAAAAGATAATGAATATAAAAAAGTACTCACGCTGTATGAAACTGTCACTAATTTTCATCCAGTGTCTTTTAATCAATGTGTTCAGGCGAACATTTAAATTTATTTTCTACTTTTCAAAATATTGCCTTTCCCAGTAAAGACAGCTTTACCTTGGGGAGTTGAACAAAGAAAAAGAATAAGGAGACACCTGTAGCAAAATTTTCAGGTGGCAAACAAAAAACAATTGATGTTTCCTGCTGGTTTTAATTCTTGAATCATATTTATACAATGATCATTTAAGAAGAGGAAAGTAAGACATCTACAAATCTGAGTAAAAGAATTTACTCTTGTTATAATTATTCTATTGTTTGAGACTATGAATAAAAATTCAGTTCTACTCATTTTAAAAACATTCTTATAGAAAACATTACCTCTTATATCTAAGATGTTTTCTTGGATATGTGCATATAAATGTTTATGTATATGATACAGTAAAAGGAATCTGTGCAAAAAGACAAGGACTTTTAGCAAGGAAGCAACACAATTTCGTACAGCTTCTATACTGAGACTAAGCACGTGACAAATAGTTGAAAAGTTATGTATGCTGAAATGGAGACTAGACTAATGTGAACCTGCTGTGTCATTTTATTAGTTCCTTAACATCTGACCTGCATCACAGCAGCTCTCATCACGGGCCTTCATGGGCTCAGTGGACCATGGTCAGTGGTTTTGTAAGGAGCCAAAAGTTGTGCTGGCATGGCGTGTGAACATCTCTGGTTCAGAGTTTTAAATCAAGCAAGTTGCCCATTTCCGTGAGGAGCCGAACATGGATCCTGGGTGTGGATTGCAGAGCAACTACGGAGTCAGCTTAGACCAGCTGTGACCAAATGAGACAGACAGACAAAGTTTCACTGGGAGTCTGTCTCTGATTACTGTTCATTATCTCACTCTTTAATGTTTTTAACTTTTTTTTTTGTGACTGGTTTGATTTAAAAACTAACGTGCCACTGTTAACAATGGGAAATCATTGACAAAATTCTTCCCTTGTGATTGACTTGAACTCAGTATAGCTTGTTGCTAAGTTAGAATTTCATTCTTGCATAATGAGATGGCAAGAAGTGGCATATCCATAGCATCATAATGCATTTAAACTCAACACAGCATTAGTCTGCATGTTGAGATTATGGAACTGTTTACACAGTGCTAATGGATTTTCATTCCATCCTCTAAATTGTTGCTGCAATGGTGCCAAAGCTTTTGGAATATGCCAAATCAAAACAGGGATTGCAGATTTTCCTTTCCAAGATGCATATTTGGAGAAGATATTTTATCACATCATCTACAGTGGGCAGTACTATGCCAATGAAGTAGAATAATGTTAACATTAAAGCAAACAGGCTAACACTACTAAGATATTGAAAATGTCCAGAGTACAGCAGGTATTTTTCTAGAAAGCTTAACACTCCCAGGATAAACTATATTCACTGCCTCATGGCTATGAAAATGCTTATTGTTCTTTGTTCCTACCTTGCACTCTACAGAGTAAACGATATGGAAATTCTTTGTATTTTGCCCATTTGTTAAACACTTGGGTAAACTTAGTTGTTTAAATACACGTGCATGTAGTTGTTGATTGATGATTTTATAAACTCAGTAAATGCATGTCCTTATAGGATGGATCTTCCCAGAGAAAACTGTCCTCTTCTGCAAGAGCATTAAGCTTTAGTTTGGGAAGACAAAGCCCTAAGTAGGATGATGGGTTTTCTTTCCCTCCTCCCTTTCCTCCAGTCAGCCAGGCAATGCATTTTCCAAAGACACTGGTGCCTTGGGAATGCTATGTTTTTTTCATTTCAGAGGGGTTGGGGGGTTTTCACCTTTATTTATAGTTGTCATTTTTATGCTTTAAACCTCACAAGCTTTCTCTGACCATGGGCTCATTCATATATCCTGAAAGAATTTCGGATAATTTACTGTTGCTGGACAGAGTATTCCTCACAATGGCGTGAAGAATTACATGCTCTACTCCTCTTTTATTGCTTGTGGGCCAAATCCTGCCCTCATTTACACCACTGGAATAATAAATAACCTCCTTTGAGAGCATTAATGTGTGTTTTTTCATTGTTTGAGGACAAAGAACAAGTTACCCAACATCAGCCTAAAAGTTTTCAAAGGTTACTGCTCTGCTAACCTGTGAGTGCAGAACATCCAGTGGTTTTAACAAAAAGAATAAAAGATGTCTACTGAGAGAACACAAAAAGAAAGGATGATTTACATTTAAAGTATCAGTTCTTTATTGTTGTCTTTCTATTTTGGAGAAAACCAGACAAAAATTAGAAGGATACAAAGGGTTTTTGACAGGTTAGCACTACCAGGTGCTGCAGCTGCCTCTGTGATTTTGCATCCCAACACACAAAAGCTTGATTAAGGCCATTAATTCATATTGTGAATCCTCCCTAAACAGTTTGAAAATGATGGCCACCTCAAAACCTCATGTTTCAGAGACAGGTTACAGCTATGGGCTGCAAGGGAGGTGTTCTTTACCCCAACATTTGGGCATCCCTCTCCCTCTATCACCCCAGCTGCATCCAGACCCAGGGATGTCCCAGCAGCAGCTCCTGAAGTTTTTGCAAGGAAGCAGGAAAGGGAGCCAGGTGTGTGCATAGATTGTGTGAAGTCTTGGGGAGTTCCCAAGTGCTCCCAGAGCCCTCTTGTTGGTGGAAATAAGGTCATGTACCAATGCAAGTGTGAAAAGGCAACTGTGACTTATTAAAGAAGAGAGGAAGTGGATAGAAATGGGGAGGAAAGAAAGTATCCTTGAAAGGTGAAGGGAATTTGCAGCGGCCTATAGTTCAAAATGGGAAGGGAGTTGAGGGAAAATGATACAAGGAGTCTCTGATTTATGCAGTGAACTGAACCTACAGTTCTAGAATAGATGTGACTTTAATAGAAAAATGGGTTTGTGGACCACAGGTCTGTGTTCCCTCCCAGTCAAACCTACATGAATCAATTCCCATTCCTCATCCTGCAGTATTGTGGTTGCAATGGCAGCAGTAGCTCATGCTTAAAAATAGCTTTACAGGGGATTCTACTTTACTTTTACATAATATGTGATTTAACAGGTGTAAAGAGTAAGAAAATTACCATTTCTCTATGCAATCTTCATTGTAAAATACAACTTTCAGGGCCAGAGAAATCCTCATTTCAGCTCCCACCAAGTAAAAGTCACTTTCACAGGAAGGTACTTAACCACTCAGGCTCAGCTGGTATAAGTAGTAATAAGCTTTATTGACAGGTGAGGATCCCTTATCCCCTGGGTCACAGATGTGATTAATCCTTAAGCAAAGTTCTTTTGCACATCTCTTTTAGCTTTTAATGCACTAAATATGCAGAAAGTAGCAGTAATTTTCTAGCGCCTTGTTTGAAAGAAATTGTGTCTAAATATAAATAGCAACTAAAAGCTACTAGTGCACAAGTATTGGACATGAGGACAAGCTGGGAAGACCATGAGGACAAGTTGCTTCATGATCTAAGAAAAAAAATGAAAGCATGAGGTATAAACTAAGGAAAAGAAGCTGCCATAGTATGTTGTTTTGTCAACATTTTGGGGATATCTACTTGGGAAACATGATGCTTAAGCACATTATAAAAGCACAGGTTGAAAACAGAAATCTATTTCTAAATGAGATTATTTTCACCAATGCTTTCACCAATCAAGAATGGTTTTCAAATGCAAATTATGATGAACAATTCTTAAAAAAGAAGAAAAAAAATATTCCAGACCTATGTGGCTAATTTTTCACATCTGATACACCAAAGAATGGGTCTGCATGCAGTGAATATGAAGCAAAGCATCTGGATGACATTCCTTCTTAGTGCCAGCCTTCTACTCAAACTTAATCCTTTAAAAACCTTAGGTCACTGTCTTGGGGGTTTAAAACATTCCCTACACTTATATTCAAGGCTGTACTAGAAGCTTTACACAAAGAGAGACATTATTTTAATTGTTTTTTATACTTTGAAAAGGACATTTTTTTCTTTCCACTGAAAACAAATTTTTAAAAGGAACTTATCTGTTGTTTATAATATAATAATCCCTAAATTTGCATTACCATAAATAGTTGAATACATTTCATCTGTAGTTGAAATCAGTTTGTGTAAAAACCAAGGCATTTCATTCTTTAAAGAGACACTATTTCAATTAATCCGTGGAGACTGTTTATGGTACAAAGTGCCCAAAAGGTCTGTGGAATCTCCCCCTTTGGAGATACTCAGAATTCTACTGAAGGAGGGCAGGAGTGACCTGATTAACTGGGATCTTAACCCTGCTTTGAGTAGGGGCTTGGACTAGATGACCTTCACCCTAAGTTACACAATAGAATAACCACCTCTTCTGCTAAAATAGAAGGAAGAGAATTTGGCAAGGAGAATAAACCTGTTTCTATGTGAAGAAAAGAGTACCTACAGTCTGAACTTACAGGAACCTTTGTGATTTAGAGTCACAGACTCTTTATGGAGTGACACCAGTCATGGAGCTGGGCTCCCAGGTAAGCTCACCATGCAGCAGGGAACAGGGGTTTAGGGGGTGCTCCTGTGTGAACTCAGACAGGACATGAGGGTTTCAGGAGTTCAGCGCCTTCCCTGCTTTTTCTCTTTTGCCTCTTATTCACAGCTTTCAGTCCTATGGGTAAAATTAATTTCTCAAATCTGCTTTTAACAATATAAATATTGTGGCACTCATATTTTCTGAAAAATCCCTTTGCTGAGGATTTTTCTCCTGGGAAGCTGAGAAGCCTCAGAGAAAAAGGAAAACAAATTCTTATCTCATTTGCTTCTCCTGTGTTGTGCTCATGTGGAATGTGTTTGGAGATTGTTTACCCACAGGTGATTGTTTCATTGGTTTCTGCTGTGAGTTATTTTGACTTATTGGCCAATTAGTGCCAAGCTGTGCCAGGACACTGGAAAGAGTCACGAGTTTTCATTATTATCTTTTTAGAACTCTGTAAGTATTCTTTCTGTATTCTTTAGTATAGTTTAGTATAGTATTCTTCAATATAATATAGTATCATAAAATAATAAATTAGCCTTCTGAGAACATGGAGTCAGATTCATCATTTCTTCCTCTGTGTAGGGGCAATGCAAATACAATAAAATATTAACTTTATCTATCTAAACATAGTAATATTCCTAAGCTTCTCCAGGAAGAGCCTGAAAGTTCTTCTCATCATATAGATAGTTTTTAATATATTTACTCTTGTAAGGAATGTGCTTAACTCTGGTAAATTATCAATGTACTCACATATACAAAGAAAGAGCAGCCAGCCAGAGAGAAAAAGGGAGCTGGATACCACCCCCCTGTAATTAATTGCATCTTTTCTTCTGCCACAAAGGTATGTGTAAGTAAATGCTTCACCTCAGACTTACAGCTGGTGCTCACTAGCACCATATTCTCCATTTGCTGAAGGACCCTTGCAAGACCAGGGAACAGGATTTGAAGAAGTAATAACCTTGAAAATTGCAATGTAAATTAAGGAGATTTAATTTTTTTAATTCCTTCCTGTCATATATTTGGAAAAATTAGGCCATGTACATCTCAAATTTTTCATTATATGTAAGCAAATTTTTTTGACCTTTGATCTCTCCATCCTCACCCTTCTGATCTAAAACATATGCAAAACATCATTCTCTTGGCTCAAAGATTCTCAAAGAAAATTAATGTTTTTAAAGCATTAAAAAATGACAGAAATAAATATCACACATGAATCTCTGGAAAAAACTAGGTGCCTTTGGTAGTAAGAAGTGAAGATAATGAAGAAAAAATAGTTACAGTACGGCTTTTAATTCAAGATTACTGCTCAGAGTTAGATGGAAAAATAGTAGGTAACCATTCAATCAAAGACTTAAGCTTAAAACAAACCAAAGTTGTAAAGACATCCTATTCTGCTTTGCAACTCTTTGACTTTACACAGTTTTCCTCATTAGTGTTTCTTGTTACACAGAAGAGAAAATCCCAAGTTTCAGCAGCAGTAGACCACACTAGAAGCAGATGCCACCAGAAGAAAATATAAGTAGAGCAGATCAGTGAAGAAACAGATTTCTGCAAAAAGATGTAAAGTGTACTTTCAACATCCTTTCCTTAAAAGATCTGAACAACAGAAAGAATAATTGGGGAATGGAGACTTTTTAAGAATTGACTCATTAATGCGCCATTTTCAATTGTACCTTCTTTAACTTTCTTTGAATCTCAATGGCAACTAAATATCCAAGTCCATAAAGCAATGAAAGGAATATTTAAATATTTTCAACGTTATTACAATACTGATACATTACTTCTATTCCTAGGTTCTCAACAAGAATGGAAAATGAGAAGGGTGGCTTCTTGTGACAAAGGGAGAAGAGTTAATGTGCCAGAAATAAAATTCTGATCCAAATGTAAGGTTTATAATTTTCTTTCCCTCCAGTACTAATTCAGAGTTGCCCAAACATATTTGATAGATATCAAATGAAGAGATGCTGATCAAAGCTTTAACATCTTGATTTTATATGTGTCTAACCCAGGAGGGTTAGACAACCCTCTGCTTCTAAAAGTCCTTGTGTGCTCAGGAGTGCAACACTCTACTTCTGAAAAACACCAAAGCTTTAGACCTAGTTCTATCCCTAAGCTTTTCTTATCTCTAGAAAATGGAAAAGAGCAACAAGTAGGGTCTCTCTTCAAGATTTTGTGTAACAAGTGTCCAAGGATCTATAGCTTGCGGCTTTTAATTTCAGATAGTAAGAGTATTAATAAGTAAGAATTATACCTTTAATCAGATCAAAAACAATAGCAAAGACCTGGGATTTTGATGGTGGTTCTGTAAAGAGAGTTAAGTCGTGCAAGAATTAAGTCTTTAACAGAAAAAAAATTAGGAACAATAAAAGTAAAAAAAAATGAGAGGGCAAAGGCTGAACTCTTTTTTTAATACTATGAAATATGATTTATGGCAGCTTATATGTGTTTCATCTCGTGAAAAAAATAAAATAATAGAAAAGGATTTATCCAGTCAAAAAGTCTGCCCACACCATCTCCCACAGAATCTTTTGATTACAACGTACTGCCTTACCATTAATGCATACCATATAATACATTGAATGAAATGCCAGATTTCATTCCTCGATTTTTTCTTTAGAAACCACAAATGTTTAAAGTAAAATGTGCATAATTATTTGAGGAGTCATTTCTGAGTGACAGATAAATGCTAGGAGGAAGTCTGACTTACAGTAATCAATCTGGTAACAGAAACATATTCAAACTGAAGGATAAACCAAAGTGAGGAACATGAGTCCATCTGAACACTCCATCAATTCCAAAGATCACAGTCCTACTCATCTTAATAATTTTCTTTTTCTTAACGATTTGTACCTTTTTACTTAGTCAAGTAGTAACTGGTAGCTTTCAGTAAAGCACCAGCTAAAAGAAGAAAGTGTCATTTTTTAAAGTTAAATGTCTAGTCATATAATGTATGATTAGAGTATTTAATGATGTAAGGAGCCTCAGTTTCCCAAATATTCAACATTCAAAACTGCTGAATTTCATTGTCTAAAAGAAATGTTGAGTGTTGGCCATCACTGAACACCAAAAAGAACTTTGATTTACATCCCAGCTTTGAAAACATTCTTCTAAAACTGGAGCACCTTGATTGCCACATACCTAAAACCAAGAATAGATATCACATCTTGAACATATTTTTGCTTTATAAAAGAGGCAATTCATCAAACTGCAGAACAATGAAAGTTCCATTGAAAATCCTCCAAGTGAGAAAGCAAATACTTTTTAGCAAAGGGGAGCCTTTCAGAAGTGACTTCGAGGCTTGAATCAAGTAAATCACGTCAAGGACTTTTAGGCGTCTTTGAGTTTGGGAGCTTTTGAAATTGTTTCAGGCTCCTGAATAAGAAAAGGTCAGATTTATAAACACTAGTAGAAGGGCTCTTAATATATGTTTACACACATGTGGTATAGACATCTAGGTTTGAGATGTCATTCCTCTTTCCTTTCAAATTAGCAGAGAAATGATAGGATGATGTTAGGATACCACTTACCTCTGTGTGGCATTGACATCAAAATAAATCAGATGATTTCCAGATGAACTCCTGCATGACTCTTTGCCTTCACTGAATATCAAAAAAACTATTTATACATTGAATTACATTATCTGAAACCTGTTCTAAGGTGAAAATTGCTAAAGGTGAAGATACGTTTCTTATAGGCTTTTACAAAACAAGTACTTCATCCCCTTTCACACATTTTATACACAAAAAATAAAGCACTATCAAAGTCAACTAGTCCATGTCTGAAATAAATGGAATTTTAGTTAGTCAGTAGCTTTCCAAAAGCTTACAGAACTTCTGAAGTCTAAAAACTTAGCCCCATGCATATTCCCTTAGGTATGTTTGAGAATATTGCACTTTCATGCTTGGCTTTAAATTCTCTAAGTCCTTCTCAGTATAATCAGTAATATTAATATATCTTCTTCAATATGTTTTAGTCATCATGATAAGAGCCAATTTACTGAAATTTTTCAGGTTTTAAGCACATAAATTTTAAGCAAGTTACTCATTGCAATGCCTAAATTCCTTTAGTCCAGGGAAAGCATAAAGTATTTTTGAAAGCCTTTAGAGCCACATCATGTTCACCTAATTTATTGACCTAAACTGAGATAGGCGCTTTTATGAAAAAAGTTTGAATAGGACTGCTTTCTAGCACTTCTTTTACAAAGAACAGCAGTATGTACAAAAAACTCAGAGCTGTTCTTTAGGTACCTAAAATGTAGGTGGAATTTAGACTCAGAGGAATTGCATGAAGCCTAGACAGCTTTGTTTTTCTTCTACTCAAATTATTTTTAAAAATGCTCCATCAAACACATTTACAAAGGTATTCAAGATGATGGTTTGAAAGACATAGTGCTTTTAGAATAACAAAAACACCTTAGCAAAGTGTATTCTGACATCGAGGATGTGGCAAAACAGTACCAATTTATCAAAGTGAAACTGGACAAGACTAAACATCTACAAAAATTTTGGAGTTTAACGTGTTTGATTTTCTGTTTCAATTTGACTTTCATATTTGACTAGGACTTACTAGTCAAGGAAGGTAGAGTTTGAAAAAATATTTTTAAGTTCTCAGATGAGTTGTACTCCATGAATGAAGAGCATTGTTCCATCACCCATGATGTTGGGCGGCTGTATCACAGCTAATTGTCATTACCAAGCAATTTAGTATTTATCGAGGCAACTGAATGATCCTGGGATCTTTCAACTCCTCTGTCTTATTCAGCAAAAAAGCCCCAAATGTCAAAGGAAAAGCAAATAGCACTTTGACTTGAGGAAGCATGCCTTTCACCATAGCATTAAATTCCAACCTGTCTTTAAAGGCAAAAGAAAAAGAAGTATTGTTGGAACATTCTTTAAAAATAATATTCCCAGTAGAAATTTGGTAATATGTGCCTCTCTTTTTGGTATGAAAAGGGATGTGCTCCACTCTTTGTTGGAACCAGTGCAACACAGCAAGAATAGCACATGGTAACAGGGCTACAAAGATTCTTCTGCACATAGGGAACCAGCAAATTAGGCCAACATTTTTAATTGTAAAAAATTATTGAATCCCTTCCATTCCAATCTAATAGTCATTTTCCCTAACAGCAAGCATTAATGACTTCCCTGACTAATGAAAATTAATTGCTAGCCTGCCTTGACAATTACATTGTGATCGATCAAGTTTAAAGGAGCTGCGGGGGTCATTTGCTGTAATTCTAATGCAATCCATTAAATCTGCAGCAGATGATAACCTTTAACTTTGTTGTGTATTAGGGAATACTAATGGCAACTCTAGCTGTCATGGTTTATACAAGGGGAGATACATCATATTGTCTATTTCTCCTAATGTTCTGGAGGTGTTGCTGTTTCTCAACTGACACAAAAAATTCCTCTTGACATCAGAATACAGCATCTCTATAATCTCATCAAGGTACTATAAAGGCAAATACAAATTTACAAATCTAAAAAGCAGCCTGAGAATGTTCATGCCATTTCAGGCCAAGGTCCTGTGTGTTACACGAAACTGAGTTGTAAAACAATGGACAAATTTGCCAAATCCTGAAGGAATGCTCTGTCAGAGAAACACATCTAAAGCACACATCATATTTTATTGGTCCTGCAGCAGCCATCAACTCGGCTACAGCCTTGAATGGGATCCCATGTCTCTCAGACAAAATGGAGTTGTAAAATAAGGTTCAAATTTGTGAACAGTTATTGAAGGGGTTCGTACTGAACAACAAATACAATGGTCCTAAAATGCCAGAACTGCACTGTGCATTCTTGAATGCCATTCCAGGCACATCATCCAAATGTTTACAGCACCTGCTTGCTGAATTATATATTTTTGAAACAGGTATACAAGGCAAATCACATTGAATCTAAAAGGAAAACATGGGAACAAAGCCACCACAAGAAAACTAACAAACAAAGAAAAGAAATATCTTTATACTGAAGCTTCATAGTTTTCGCAGCTGATTTTAGCTGTCCTCTAAACTAAAAGACATTTTGGGACAAATTTTGATAAGATTTTCACAAGGTGGGAAAGTAGTAATTAAAGAAGTGAATGGAAGAATTTTAGTCTAATTTTAATCTGCTACCTATTTTTAGTCATGAGTTTAAGCTTCTATCTAGAACTGCCTTTTTGGGATAAACACAGAGACACACTCATGCAGTCTCATCTTAACATCTCATTTCAGAAGTTGGGAAAGTGTTTCATAGAAAAAAGCCTGTTGTGGCAGCATGCAGTATATATTTTTGCACAAAGGAAATGAGTATTTTGTTAATACTTAAGTTTGTAAGGAAGCTACTGAAAGAAATTATGACTTTCATCTTTCGTTCTTTAAATAATATAATCCAGAGTTATTTTATCTCTTGGGAGATTTTATTCCACTGTCTATTTCTATGTTAAATACCCCTAAAAATACTAATTGCAAATGGAAAGTACAAGAATTCCAGCAGTGATGCCAGTCCACAAGAGTGCAAGTCTGTAAAACCCAAGAAAAATTTGAAACCAGCATGCCCTTCTGCATATCTCACATCTAAGAAAACGATCCTGCAATGAACAGTGCAAAGATTTTCTACAGAGAATTTCAAAGACCTCTACCAAAAATAAGCGCAAAAATATAAAAGAACAGACTGACAATAAAATAAAAGTCAAAAATTATTCCACTTTGAAAGCTTAAAAAAGTATTCTAAATAGACAATTTATTATATTATTGTGCTAAACCATGACAATTATTATCTGTCAGGTTGAAAGGGTTTTTTCCTAGTTTCTTCTAGGAAAGAAAGAAAACTTATTTCTCTGTAGAAGTATCAGCACTCTTTACTTCTCAAAGAAGCAAGATTTCTTTGTATAGGAAGGATGCCCAGTCAGCAGAATCCAAAAGAAAATTTCTGATATTTTTTATATTGATTTAAAAAAAAAAAAAAAGACACAAGGAAGTAGATTATCAACCAGCATACATAACAGAAAGTTGCAAAGGAACAAATATGTAGTTAGAGAAAATAGGGATATCATGACAAACTTTAATGCAGCAGTCAGCATCACACTAAGACCCAGTGACTTGAAAGGAGTAGAATTTTTAAGTGTACCTAAAAAGCTGTATTTAAAGCTTTTCCCAGCCTTAAAGGGAAGAAGAGCTTTTAGATTTGCTTCTGGTGTGGCCTAAGCATGCACTGAGACCAATATAAACTAGCAAGAGTTCCATGAAAACCAATTAAGTTATTGTGAATTTACAAAGGTATAACCAAGATCAGATGTTAGTCTATGGAAATGCATTTGTAACAATGCAGAGTCATGAGCTCCTTCAGACTACAGCAGTTTTAATATTTGGAAAATGGACTGTGATCACTGGGTTTTGTTTGTGTGCAACAGGCTGTGCTGGACTACAAATAATCTATAAAAGTTTCCCATAAGTATCATCATAGAAAGAAAACACTCCAAAAGCAGGAGAAAGCTCCACTATTGCCTGCTACAGCATGGCTATATTAAGCACTGATAAAACATTGGACAGCCTCTACAGACATTTCTGCTCCCCCTACGCACTCCTGGAGTGCAAAATATTTTGAAAATATTCATGTCAGCTTCAATCTTTTTTGGCAAATCTACCATTAGAAATAACATGAACTTTATTTCAGCCATGGTTTGCCTGAGATACTTATCGTTGTAGCCAAAAGCTACTGCTGCACACTAATAATGGAAACTGCTCTAAAAACCTTGTTCTACACAAAATTTTCATGTTTATAATTACAATGGAAAATTGCTGAAATCAATGAAATAGTTCTGTAGGCCTTAATGATTTTTACCAAGACTAGGATATGAATAGAAGTTTTATATTTAACCATGTTATCATACCCCAATATTATGTGTGAAAGCATTTCCACTGATGTCAAAGGCTTTTATATTACCCAGATTATGCCTGTGCTTATCTACTGTATTGAATCAAGACTTTTATATCTACTCCTCAGACAAAACTTTCGCCTTTCAAAATCTCAACTCAAGTTTCTTTATGGATTCTGACATTTCCAACGGGCCAGCACTCAAAAATGCAACCTCTGACTAGTTACGGTTCTGAAGCACATTTAAAAACCATGGCATGTGAAGAAAATAGTCTCCTCTCATTCAGTAAAGGTAAAAAAACATACTATTATCAAGTGTGACACTGTTGATGTGGAAAAAAATTAAGTATTGCAACAGGTTATTAAATTGTTAATGGGTACATTCTATTCTCAGGTTTGTGGTTTGATGCAGTCTGGGCAAAATGTCAAACTGTATCAACATTAACAGCTACTGACAAGCTCAAGAGGGGAAAAAAGAGCTGAATGAATAAGCTGTTCTGTAAATAAAGAGACATTGTAACCTTTAAAGTGAGACAGAATTTAATTAAGAAAATTAACACAGACTTTTGAGAGACTGCAGTTTTCTAAATCTCATTCTTTACTGTCAAGCAAAAGTTATATTTCTTTATAATAAGAAACACTAAGTGCCTACCTTCTGATCTAAAGTGATACCGCCCAGAAAAAAGGGAGTCGACTGAAGTTTGTGAATTTCACTTTTTACATTTATCCATTTTTAATTTATACAACACCAGAGTATCTATTAGTATTAGACTTGAGAAATGTGAGAAAAAATTAAATATTGCATTTATTTTTTTTAATGTTGGAAACAGCAATAATAAACACATCAAAAGATTTCTCATTCTATTTAAAGTTGGACTCCATGGGGTGAGAGGGTTTCACTACCTCCATTTCAAAGATGAGGAAAATGATCTGCAGTCAGGAGTGTGAATCAATGGCCAAAGTAAAAATATGTTTCTAGCACTGTACCTGAGAAACAAAATGGATTCTAATTTTACCCTCTAAAATTTATTAGCTTCTTACTCTTCAGTCTAGAAAAACAAATGTGAATTTATGCATTTTTAAAATTTTACTACTGAACCATTCTGCTCCTCAGAACATGTTTTGCTCAGATGTTGTATTTTGCCCTTCTTCCTGTATACTAACCCTTGGACAAGGAAAATCACCAGGATCTCTTATCAGTCAGTGGATGAGTTAGTTTATCGGACTAGTTTTGCATGGCACTATCCTGAATTTTTAATCAGATGAAGGCCTTTTCAATAAGACTGAGATGGTAACATTTTCCAGAAATATTACCAGACTACTGAAAACTGAGGTCTGGACAAATAAGTTTTTATCTTTTTCCAAAGAAGTGAAAAAATTAACTATGAATGGAAAGACTAAAGGGAGAAAGGAAGGCAGGAAAGTGGAAGAGAAGGAAAGAAGATAAAGCAAAGATGGATTTCTTTTCTGTTACAATCATTTTTTCGCAAATAGTTGCTTGTAGTTTTCCAGATACTGTCATGATTTTCCTGATTGCAGGTAAAATTTCAGATAAACATAGAGATTTTGTTTTTGCTGTTGTTTTTGAAACATTCTTTTGTTGTTGTTGTTAAAAAAGGAACATACAGAGAGAGTCTAATGCTACAGTAGCTTCTATCTTTTTAAGTAAGGAGATAAATTTTGTGCACTGAATAGGGAAGAAATGTTGACTGAGGATAGAAGCTGGATTTCCACAATACTATTGTTCTTCAGACTATAAGTGCATCAACGAGTCTGCACTGACTACAAAGGGAACTGAGACATTTTAGCCATATATGGAAACATCCCTGAGGAACACGAGATGTCTCCAGTTAGGTGCCTAAATCCAGAGCTGAATCCCACCCCAAATGATTGCACACACACTTTGTATGGCATTTCTGTGCACTGTACACAGATTTAATCTTTTGTGCCATTTCCGTGTAGACCTCTAATTCATTCAGACAAGGACATAATCTCATCTCCAGAGCAGCTCAGCTGTCTCTGTCTCAGGAAGCTGACGCTGTTCTCTGCTTCTAATTAATCTTATTCCATCAGTTCATCCCAGCAGCTGGAAAGGGTTTTCCTTCTGAGAACTGAAGCAGCAATGCTTCACTGATCTGACAATACTGGATCTTTGCAGCTGGTAGGCAGTGATGGCACGTGTCACCCACACTTCAGCATTCCAGTGACCCATCCAACCTTGCCATGGAAGAATCTCCTCCTTCCCTTTGGAGCACCAAGTAGAAAGACGTGTATTCCACACTTGGAAGACTGCCTCATTCCACAAAGCAGAAAAGGGTTATTATAGGATCTATATCCATCTTTTCTTCCTCGTAATTCCATCTGCAATTAATTTTAGTTCCTATTGAGCATCTTCTCATTATAGTGCAATACAAGCATTAAGGAACAATGGGAATTTTGGCTCTGCAGCAGCATTTCTGCAGAGACACTGAGGCTGCTACAGTTTTTATCTGCACAAGACTGAGGCTGTTACTTCCAACACTGAATGCTTTGTTTGATAACATCTTAAAAATGTTATTGATCCTGAAGCTTTAATGTGGAACATTTGTTAGCTTAATGCTCTGCCATTCTCTCTGCTGTTCACAGAGATGTAACTGTTAAGGAGGGTCCCTGTTACAGGTTTATCACAGTAATTTATTTGAAGACTGATGCTCCAAGAATGTGAGCAGGTCCTGTAGAATATACTAGCCATCCTTCATTTGCTGTGATTGTTGACTGCCTTTGCCCCATCACTGGATTAGAGCACAAATATGCAGCTGTTCTTTGAACTTTTCTTTTGTGCACTTCCATATTTATGGCAGCAGTAAAAAACACTGTGAATCAGCTGAGGGCTGGGCCAGCACACCCTTTTAAGAAGCAGAGATTTTTCAACAGTCCCAAAATATTTTTTTCATTGAGGGCACCATTGATTATTTCTCTCCTTTTTGGGGATGGTGTTGAGAACTTGAAATTATTTGTTCTGTATAAAAGAAATACATAAATTTTTGTTAGGATTTATGAGAATGTAAACTTTAAGCCCCATGTTGATTTCATCTAAATTCTGAAAGTATTGCAATATTTCTTTCCAAAATTTCACTGAATTTTCAATGCCAATCCTCAGTTCCAGTTGCAAGCAATAGAGAGGAACAATGACTTGCCTATCAAGATTTTAACAAGAAATAAAGGGAATAGGATTACAATTTTTTTCTTGTATCCTCTTTTGTCTCTGATTATTGGGGAGGTAATTTCAACTCTATTGATTAAAGAATTTTGCTGATATACCTTCTCCTCCTTTTTCATGACTCAACAGTTTGTTTATCCAGCTGCTTTGAGTAAGAGTGCAGCCTGAAAAGGATAATTTCATGAGAGTGGTCCTGATACTCTTGGGGATGAAAGAAAATGCTTCAAAGCTGTTCCTTTTTACCCCCTCTCTTCCTTTCTTTCTTTCTTTTTTTTTCCTTTTTTTTTTCACTTTTGAATGTTTGCTTGTTTCTGTACATTGCTCTGACTTGCACTTACAAGAAAAAGCAGCATGAGATCCTGGGTCTACAATACTTAGCAGCCCTCTTTGACCTCTTGGCCAGAGTTCTAAGTGTGCATATGATATGTTGAGACTGAATTGGTAACAGTGACACCTGTTTGCCATATATACACCATAACCTATTTTCTATGAAAAAAAATTATTTTGTCAGAGAGATATAGTGAGTTTTTATTCTTAAAAATTAAATAGACTCTTTGCAATATATTTGGACTAAATATAAATGTGATAACAACTGTTCTGGAAATCCCTAAAGCTATTTTCAATCAAGAAAGCTTCTGTGAGTCTTTTACCTTAAAATTGTATTTTGATACATTTCCTTTTTTTTTCAAACTAGTTCTGCATTTTTCTTCAATACTGACTTTTAATATTTTTGCAAATTTATTATTTCCTTCTCTTTCATTAATTTCTATGAGCTGAATTATCTGTAAATTGCCTAGACTAATGGCAGCCAGATTATCTTGCTTTTTACTGAGTTGTGATTAAATTGGGAAATACTTTCCAATGCAGATGAATAAGACTAAATCTCAAGTATCTTAAATAATTTTGGACTTCAATAGACCATTGTACTGCTATGTCCATCTGTTCAGAATATTTTACACTTTATGGTCTAAAGCAAGATGCTCATACCCGTGAAAGCAAAAGAGCTTGTCAGGCATTAAGAGGTCAGCAATCTGCTGAGAAAGAAAAGCAGGATGTCAACGTCTTTAATAATGATCTTGAAGACCGTAGCATATTTGAAATGTGCTTTGTTAAATAAAAGGATGGCTTTCTAAATCATGGCAACTACCAACTGAAGAGTTCAATAAGAAATCCACTGAAGCATGAGCCGTCATTGATGCAAGCTAGGCACACACAGAGGGAACAGTGGAATAACTTTTCCATCTTAGAAATTTTTCTAGTGATTTATTTGGTTCAAATGCAGGTACTGAAAAGCCATGATAAAAGGTACCCTTGAGAAAATTAATAGGCATGGTCCTAGAGTGATATACATCTTTCTCCTTACTTTATATACATAGGCACTGTTTTCTTCTGGTATTGAAATTTGTCTTTTTTATAAATCGTGTGCAAAAAAAATCATGCTGTCGATAAATATTTGCTCTGACTATAATGGGTTTTATGAGCAGAAGAGCTTAAAAACACATTTACTATAATTCACTCTGTTTCTGTAGGAGTTGCTTTGCACACCAAATGACTTGGTAATCAGTTCTTCAGACAGCATATACTGCTCTCATTTAGGTTCCTGAAAGAAACCTCGTTAATTTGGGCTAATTGACAAAGCATTCAAAAGTGAAGATATTTCACCATTCTCAAATTGTGCAGAAGTCCCCCAGAATGCAAATTTTTCAGAGATTCTCTAAAAAGAATGTACAAGTCAGACTTTTCTGCTGGCACAGAAACCCCAAGCAACTAAGTTTCAGCCCAAGAATCTTCATAACTCCAGAAGACACAAGAATCAGAGAGACCACAAGTTGACTTTTACATCACAGATCAATGCTGGTAGAGCACAAAGTTTAAAATACAACCCACAAAACCACTCAGCCTGTCCTTTAACATGTAATCTGAGCAAGCTTGACCAGGAGCCACCAAGAAACAGTGAACATGGGACCTCTTTTCATTGACTGAGAAGTCATTTCTGGCCTCATGTAATTTCCTTTGCACTTCCTGAAGTGTGTCAAGGCAGCTATTAGCTATAAATCTCCATTCAGATTGCTACTAGTTCAGATTTTGCAGCAGGCACAGACCTCACAGAGCCACCCCTAAGCAGGTTTTATTCTTAATAGCTCTAGCCACAGTCCAGGCTGGCTACGCTCAGCTGGCATCCTGCATGCTGTGGATTATTGCCAAATGATCCACAGCTTTACAGCCTCTGATGTTGGATCTCAGAATGGGGAACTGGCAGCTCCACTGAACATCAGAGAAAGGACAAGCTGGAATGTGTTTAATAAGGCCTAACAAAATATCCTGCATATGTAAGTCCAAATGGACTCCTCAACGCCCAGACAGATGCCAAAATATTAATAGATGGTAAATGGGTGCTATGTTGTCATATCTCTGCTTAGAAATAGAGCTTACAATTTGCCAACACAAGGAAAAGAAAAGTAATCATCTGTTTGGATAAGTGCTGCCAGTGGAGCTCAGACAAATTTCAAAATTTAAGCTCAAAGGATTTACAGCTAACCATTGTAACTGCGCCATTCCAAATTTTAAATACCATTAATTCAAATCTTTTGTTACGCTTATTACCTTGATTGGAAATTAAACCCTATATTGTTGAAGAAAGAGTACAATAATGGAAAATTAAACTAATATTCCCATTGGGGCAATGACTGTTGACTACTAATTCAGATCCAGTTTGGCTCCAGGCATCAGTGTTTGGACAACACTTCCTGCTAAGTGTCTGCCACACATCCAAAATTATAAAGAAAGAGGAAAATTTGGTATGAAAATTGTCATGTTTAATTCAGAGACTTGCAATTCTCAATTTTGGGTTGAAGCAACACCAAGATGTCTATTTTTAAGCCCAGAGAACACCTAACCAACAGACAGCTGTGAATGATTTGCACTACCCTTAACCATAAATTTCAGCATGGTGTGCCAAGAATCTGAATTATGAGGCAAAGGGAATAGGCTTCCAGTAATGATGTGTCACACACAAAAGAGAAGAAAAATAATGGCAAATCAGTGATTATCTTCAGTCAAGGAGTTTTCAGTAACATAGGATGACAATTATTGGTGCATGAATTCAATCCAAACCCATGTGTTCAGCCTTGCTTCAGCCTACAAACTATAACCTACTTCATGGTGGAAGGCATCCCGCTGAAACAGAAAATTTCACTATTTCTGGATTTTCATTTCGCATAAATTATCTTTTCTAATTGATG
Organism: Ammospiza nelsoni; assembly: GCF_027579445.1. NCBI lineage: Eukaryota > Metazoa > Chordata > Aves > Passeriformes > Passerellidae > Ammospiza > Ammospiza nelsoni. The sequence continues at coordinate 8,943,312 of NC_080637.1, read as the reverse complement.
CAATAATATACTTCACTTGCTGACATGATTAGGTCAGCTGTGGGGATGCTATTTACTCTTGCAAAAATATCTGAAACAGTCATGAATGAACTAGGGTAAAATAATTTGGTTTAAGAATAAGTTGGTAATGGAAGTCTAGAGGTAATATTTAAGCTTATTTCAGTTTAAATTTTGAAAACATTTTTTTTTCTTTTTGGGTTTTCCAGTCCTTCTAGAATGGCACTTTGACAATCCTGTCATTAAATATTCTTGTCTTACCTGCAGCATTAGGCAAACCAAGAGCCATTTTCTGACCAATTGACTTTATTGTCTCTAAACAGATTTCATAGTGTTGCTTGGGTAATGAAGCAGAGGAAAGATGCTGGGAAAGAACAGCAGGTATCTAGATAGAAAAGAATAAAAATAATTAACTGAATTATGCCTCTGTGGGGCATGAGAGCTCAGAAGATATCAACCTACTGATATGTACAACAGTTACTTGCCAGGAAGAAGTGAACAATTTAATCAAGTAAAAACTGAGAAACAATTAAAATTACATTTTTCTGATGTAAAATCCTGAGATTCCAAGAGACAATCTTGATTTAAAAAATTCATATGTTCAGAAAGCTCTTTAGATGGAGGATGACAGATTATCCACAGCAATTTGGAAATTTTTAAGAATTCTTGCATAGCCAGCAACTGATTAAAAAATTAGTTTTCAATTAAAAGTCAAATAAAGCACAAAACACATTTTCCATTTTTTAAGAAAACGCAATGTTAATTTTTGACTATTTCTGAGGTACTCTCTGTCTTGCACAATCTGTCAGGTCCTGCGAACTACAATGAAATGACATTAAGAGGTCAGGCAAGAAATTTCTAGAAGCAATTTGCATTACAGTCACATGTTTCTAGCCTTAGTTTAGAGCTACAAAATGCTACAAAAATGCTAAAACAGGTTTATTTTACCTATGGATATTACTTTTTACCCTAAAACGCACGTATCCCTGTGTATTATACACTTGCAACAAATTTAGCTGCCACCTTCTATTCAGTATACCCCAAAATATTTTCAAAGCCTTGCTTGCCTCATTTGTTTTGAAATTTAAAAAATGAAAATAATAATGCAGAAATTGCTAATGCAATATTTTGAAAGCAATTTGTTTTTAATCCTTCCTCTTTTCAATAAATCTTCATCAGAATCAAGGTCTTCTTGGAGAATTTTTTATCAGTTCAAACTGACTCTTTTCAATGAGCTTTGTAAAACAATGGGGAAATTAGTTGATAAAAATGTTTTTTAAGTTAACAATCTGTAAAGAAAATACATTAAACTTTATAGATTAATTATTTACATCAGTTTACATTTGTAAAAATGTAACTTAGGACTGGAATTACAACTATTTTAGAGCAAAGTACTTTTTCTTTGTTTCCATATGAAAATTACCATAAAACATGTGTTCCATTTCTACATGATTCATATCTTTCCCTTCCAGGTATACACGGGCTTATAGAATAATAAATAAATTCCAGAGTAATTATTTTCCAGAAATATTTTCTGAAGACTTTATTAATGGATTTAATGTGTTTGGATGTGCAAAGCAACAATATCCAAAAATGCTTGTGGCAAACCAGTTCACAAGTACTCTAAATCTCCCCCCAGTTTCTCTACAGTTCATAACTAAGCAGTGTCACTGCAACTGCAAACCACCACTAACAATCCTACTTTTACACAGCAGCTTTCATCTGGAAGGATTCTGAGAAACTTTGCTTTTATTACTTCAATGCAAAGGTCATTCATTTCTAAATGACAGTCCCTTTATATTCTCCTTCCTGTGATGCAAAGACATAGAAATGAAAGGTTCAGTGAGCTTCCAGGCTAAGAAATATTGCTCGACACTTTCTCGTTATGATTTGGGGTGATTTGCCTCCCCCAGCCCCTGCCCAGCCATGAAAGGATGTAAAATCAGGATTGTGGTGCCTAGTCCCTGGAGTCACATTTGATTAAAAATGCAGGAACTGATGTGCCATCGGCCTGCTATGGTCTTAGCATATAGTTTATTATCCATTTTATAAGAAACATGTTATTCATATAAGTGGCATTATTAGAACCATAAATTATTGTTTAAACATAGATCTCTATTTGTAACTGCTGTGGCTTTCATTAGAACTGGCTAAAAATGTACCCCAATCAGTTGTCTTAGGAATGATCTATGTTAATGTCCAGCTTTTCTGTCTGTCATCTGGAATTTTTTGGCTTTCTAGGGAAAATTAAGTGCCATATGAAAAGACAAGTGGAAATAAAGTACAAAAGAGAATAGTTCAGTTCGTTTTTGGCATTCCCATACAGCTTGGAAAATTGGAGGTTGATAAAGGCTGTAAAGAGAAAAAACTGCAAAGATCTCTCAGCACCATTGTTTCACATCCCTTTATAATCTTACAATTTTACTAATTTTAGTAAGTGCTTAGAAGCATTTATTGCCTTGTCAAAAATAGCATAAAAACAAAGACAATCTTGCAACAGGGAAAGTTATTACACTGTCTTATTTTGTGTTGTAACTACAGCCTTTTTTGCTTGTTACATCCAATTTTTTATTTTATTTTCTGGTGGGGGTTGGGAGGTATTATGGATTTAGGCAGTATCTTCTTTAAAGATAAAACCAACAGCAATGAAATATAAATGGATTTAAGGTTAGGGTTAAGTTCCCAATTAAGCCAATTGGAACTGCATACTCAGAATTTTAGGTAATTTTAATGAATCCTGAATGCACATTTTTCAAATATATGCTATTTGTTTAATTTTTTGCTGTCCTGGGCTTTGATACTCAGAGAAGGACTAAAAACCATTTTTCAAACACATTCATATAATGTTTCAAAAAGATCACTATGATCTTATCACTGCTCCAATATTTAAAATTATTTGTATCATGACCAGTATCAGAAAACATCATATATAAAAGTCCTACCTTCTCTATAAAAGGCATCTGTACCTTCAGGCAAGGCCACAATGGCAGAGCCTTGGAATCACAAAGTGATGTACTCCTATAGCTACAGCATTTGTGTGGGGACAGGTGGAATAACCAGGCAGTGCTGAAGTTTGCTGATGTCCTGGCAGTGCAGGGACACCCCACCCATCAGAGGAAAAGATTCACTTTTACAACAGATCCCGAGTTCTCTAAATCAGGCATTTAATGTCCATATAGATATTTCATACTCATCTTGTGGGAATCAAAATGCAGCTTCAGTCCTAACAATACATCAACATCCTCTCCTGGTTGGTATAAGCAAAGTTGTTAGCACAAAATTAAGACTTTTTCTCTGACCGTTACAACGCTAAAGGGAACAGGTGAATGAATCATGGAGTCATGAGCTGTTTATGTGTTTTTGTAGGACTGAAGCATTACAGGAGTGTTTCTGTTAACACTTCTGTCAGTGGCCTTCCCTCCACTTCCCCTATTGCCTTACCAGTGGAAGGCTGTAAGGAAACCCAACAAAAGGTGCCAAACCAGAAAAAACACATTTGTACATACTTCTCTTAAATTTATCTCATACAATGACAAGGAACTGTTATCCTTCAGACCTTATCATGCACATTTACTGAGATTCATTCATGAGATCACTGTGAGAGGGTTTTTTCCATTCAGACACCAACATGTGGAAGTCTGAAGACCCTCAGACCTCTGTAGGCAGCAGCAGCACAGGCTGACCATAGGATGTGCTGTGATGTCAATTGCTTTGCAAATGGATGGACCCTGCTTTTTTTTTTGTGTAGACAAAGAACTGTTGCATGCCACACAGTTATAAAACCTCCAATCATTTTTCTTTAAAAAATAAATGATACACACCAAACTTTTGGGAGTTGCTTTTATTCTGTTTTTTCTTTTCGACTTTTCTGACAATGAAGGAAGGAAAATTTTTAACTGACTTCTGAACATAGAATGTGACTTTACCATGTTCATTTAGGTAATAAATTAAACATTCTGAAATTATTTTTGAAGCCGAGATTGCATGATCCAGAACAGTTCATCCATGTCTCCCCCTATAAATAGGCTGGCTCTATGAAAACTAATGAAATTAGTCCACAAGAAGTTCCAGCTTCTGAACAAGCCTGGAAATTCTCTGAGTGGACAATTGACACCTCTCAAAATAATCTCAGGAAATATTCTAAGATCTTGAAAATAGAGACTGTCATGTTCAACTGTCTAAGAATGTTTCTGCATATTACCTAAATTATTACTATAACATAGGCAAACAAAGAATTCTTTTAGAAGAGACAACAGTGGAGGATTAGCTGACTAGACTGTATTTTTCTTTCTTAAGCAACATACTTTTTCAGGCACTTAGAGAAATTTATAGGCACAGTTCTGTCATTGAAACTCCAGCAAAGTGGTTCCAAATCTGCACCAATATAGGTTACAACAGGATTGCATCCCAAGTTTTTCAAACATTTGACACAGTGCTTACTTTTATGAGAACCTATAAAAAAAAGAAGTAAAGTAAACTGTATCATCCCCTTCATCCCCATGGGCAGATAAGATTAAGTCCACATGGATTTCTGTAGTGAAAGTGTGGAGGAACAGAGTGTAAACTTTCACTGTTGTGTCTCTACATTTGAAAAAAGAAACCGTTCTATATTTGTTTCAAGGGTTTCATAGGGGGATTCATGAGCAGGAATGGAGCCTGTGTGCTGTCTGTTCTCCATGACATTGCTGTACAATTTGTAACCATATGAGGGAAAAAAGAGAATGTACATAGGGCTGAGTTATGGGCTCTATACTAGAGGCAAAAACTCAGTTTCAGCTTTTTCTGCTGACATTTCTTCATTGCTGAAATATAGAGTGGAAACCTGGTTTCCTATATTTCAGGTGGACACCAAAGTCAGCAGATTTTCATGCGCAATCTGAATACCTTCCCACTAAGAGGAATTTATGCTAAAGTGCTAAAATACGCTGCAAAAATACCAATTACAGATTTAATATCCATGTAAGAGCAGTCATTTGAACTCTTAACTCTCAAGACTGTATGGGTAACACTTTTAAGCTGTTTACCTCAGCTCATCCATACAGAACATTCAGATGTTCACTGAAGCACAAAACAGGACTGTGAGATAATTCATCTGGCACACAGTGTTTAGGGTACTTATCCTAGAGATGTGATATACAGTCACAGATTTAGAGAATATCCAAGTAGTTTACACAAAATGAAATAATTTAAACAGAAAAGACCTAAAATAGCTCAATCTCAGATATAAAGCAGGATGATTGAGAACATTCTCATATTTGATTTAAAATTCCTGAAGCAGAGCAGGATGTTGAACCTGTGTTCTTCCATAAGCATAGGGAAATGCTACAAATATGTTATTTTGTAACTTGAAATTATAGTTATTTTTTGAGTTCTGTGTAAGTCCACCAACTATTTTTTTAATCAAATATACTCAAATGAGCTTCTTTTCTGTCTCAAATTAGAATTTATTTTTTAATTTTTTTTTTGTCCAAGTACAGAATCTGAGCTAGAAGTTGTTTGGTTTGGTCATGGCAATGAAAAACTCACACTAGTTCATTCCAGAAGAATTTCTTTTCAAGCTTTATGGATGTACTGGAAAAATAATTAAACACACAGCTCTGATGTGAGCAAATATTTGACAATGGCATGGGAGCAGTCCATGTGGAGTGTGTTAGAATTCATAATACTAACAACAGAAGCATGCCAGCTTTGTAGAAATTGACTTTTTATGTGAGAGTGATTACAGCTGGAAGCACACTAAAAATTAACAACACATAACTACACAACATTAGCAGGAATTGCAGAACTGAACTGACTTAAAAGCACAGAAGTTGTATTTCACTATTACGTTAAGACTATAAAACCATATGTTTTTCTTGTTGAAATATAGTTTGGGTATATTTTAATGTTTTTATCAACATGACAAATCTATTTAAAAGTATGTCTGCTGCATTATTTCTGTCGTGCAAAGATCTTGTTCCCATGCAGAAGTGAGTTTTGCTCACTGACATGCAGTGATCTATGCACGGGACATTCAGCACCTCATGTCCATCCTTCATGTACACTTCCCAGTCAGTCATGCCCTATCAAGCTGAAAGAAGCAGGAGGAAATTAAATGAGTGAGAAAGAGAAATAGGAAGTGAGAGAAATGGGAGCAGAAGGCAACAAGATCACTTTTTACTTTGCTGCCTTAAGAGCAGGTGTGAAACTCATGCATACTTCCCTGGAGGCTGAGGCACCCAGCGCCCCTCAGCATCTGAATAACAGCACACCCGAGCAGAAGAGAAAACCAACAATATTACAAGTACATTAGGTCATTCTGCTTGGTAGAGTGTTTGAATTCTTTTTTTCTTGTTGAGGCACAACTCTAAGGCATAGAATGCCTTGCTTGTCCATGGAGACAAAATTCACCAGCTGTATTGAGCTTCTCTGCAGAAAGCAGGACACAACTCCCACACATCCCGCAGGAAAGTGAGTGAGATGCCAGCAAATCCAGGTGAGGGAGCTTGAGGAAAGCACTTTCTCTGACAAGGAGCAGAGCTGTATGTAGGCTAGGAAGGAACTTATCATCACCCATTTTTATCATATTACCTAACTACCCATTTTTAATTTTTTTTCTTTGTGTTTTGAAGACTTCCAGTAAACAGTTTTACTTGTAGCAATCTCAAATTATTAGTCCATGATTACATTACCATTACTCTGACAGATCACTTTGACAAGTGGTGTATTTCTGGTGCTGCTGGAACAGATAGGGAATGTGTAGGAGGCAAAGACTAAAAAAAAACCTATTCAGAGGGGATTATGGAGGTTAATGCAAAGAATATGCTTCTGAGGGTATTAGAATTGGTGCACCAGATTCACAGCTCATTGAGGTCTCACAACATTCCTCAGTGCAGTGTCAAAGGGAACAAAGATACTGAAATGAAAACCCAAAGCCCAGAGAAGAAAAGGAGTTTCCTAATTATTTTCACTCTGGTGTCTAAGGTTCATTCTATAGGTAATAGCACAATGAGGATACTTAGGCTTTCAGAGAACACTATGCTAAGGAAAATGTAAATTTCCTCTTGTGCATAGTACTAAAATTTTATAAGAATCTATGTGCTTACAAAATACTCTGCTGATAACTTCTGGTCTGTCACGGTTTTCAGATCTGGTGTAATTCTGTTTAGATTAGTGAGCGCCATCTCTATCTGAACTGAGTCCTACAAAATATTGTCCTACTTTAATTTCCATGCAGAATTTCAGTGTGAGATCCCTGCACATAATTCAGAATATGTTTTTTGATATATTTATAAAATTTTGACTTCATCATAGTAATTTTCCTTTACACCAGTTTCAATGACCTCTTATTAGGACAGATGACTAAACTCTTATTTTCTTGCCTTTATGTTCCTTTCTATGCACCTTTGTCATTCCTTAGTAACAACTTAATTTGCTGATAAGAGTAATTTGCATTCAAGAAAAACTATTTCACTGAAAATTAATGAAGGAGATGACACAAGAGACCTAAGCATCTCTTAGATACTTTCCTAGAAAAATTAAAATCCCCCCTTAATTTACTATTATTATAACTTCTTCTATTTGTATCACTGAAATAAATTCCCAGGCAGTAATGTTTCACAGGCAAAGCCTTGCTGTCTGAAATGATATCACCACACACATTTTTTCAATTTGGGTGGCAGACATGCTACTGGAGGTTTAGGGAAAGCCACACTGCCTGATATTAGCGCTTGTTTTCTTCTCAACACAGCATGAAAGATCTGGCACGTGTTTTGTGCTTCTGACTTGATGCATATTTTCTGTATTTTCTGGACTGTCTAAAACAAAAATAATAGTGGATTCAAATGTTTTTCATCATGATCCTAAATCATTCACATATGTGACTAAGTCTAGGTGCCACAAAGTTACACCTCATTTAGCTGTTGTTCATTCAGCAAGAGCTGGATCATTTTAAACTACATTTCATAGAATCATAGAATATTTTGAGTTGGATGGGACCCATCAGGATCATCAAGTCCCATTCCTGACCCTGTTTCTCTGCTTTCCCTCATGGGGATGTTGAAAATCACCATGAGTTCTCTGCTCATCTCCTCCAGGATGAACAAACCAAGTGATCTCAGCTACTCTTCCTAAAGCTTCCCCTCCAGACCATTCACTGTCCTCATGACCCTCCTTTGGATGCTCTCTAATAGCTTAATGTCCACCTTCACAGGAAATTCTATAAGAAAATATATTTTAAAGAGTTTCTTATTCCTTTAAGCAATCATTTCCTAATTTACCGCCTCAAACTAAACCAATTTAGCTAAGAGTTAAAACTTATGAAAAATGTCTGCATAAGGGACTTGCACCAATTTGAAAGAAATTTTTAAAAGCTGAGATAGGAAAGAAGGACTTGTTTAAATTCTAACAACAAAGTCAGTCCCAGTGAAAGCGAGAATATGGGCGTGCAATTGGACGTCAGCTTTATTTGACTTCACAAGTTGTTTCCCAGGCTTCAGTGGACAACAATTTGGCTTAAAAGCTTCATTACCTAGAGGATCACATCAATTTTCTTGTTACTAAGCCAGCCTTCAGAACCAAGATACAGCTCAAAAGCAGTAAGGGAAATTCTCCAATCTCTCCCTTGCACCATTTAACTCACCAATCATTTTAGGTCCAATGCTTACTTAGCCATTTAACTGAGATTTTTGTAAGCACTTACAGCAGTAAAAGTAGAAAACTTATATGTTTACAAGGGCTTTTGAATTTTAGAAAAATAAGGCTATATGGGAAGTTTAACCCACTCTTGATACTCTTTTGAGGAAAAGGGAAATCAGAACTAAGTTCAATATAAAACTTTAGTGAGTGTGTATCAGCAAATCAAATTTGGGCATAAAGAAAAACAGCACAAATCAAAGTTTGTATTCTGTTGACTTTATATAGTCAGTAGTTGGCTAAGAAGGTGACAGGGCATGCACTAAGATGGTAAAAATATTTACATTTATATTTACATATCTATGGAACAAAGCAAAAGTTTTAAAAACCTGTACCCTTAAGTTTCATCTTTTTCTTCATGCCCTGCATTTTCAGGCAAGACTAGGCATGGCAAGCCTACTTTTAGAGAGCATTCTGGAACTGACTGTAAAATTCGATATTGTTGGAGAAACATTTAATAGCTGAGTGTTTAGGCACCTATTCAGCTTGTTACTCCTCAACTAATTAAACTGCCTTCTAGGACAAAATGTGAAGGTGGTGAGTAATGTGAGAAGCAGACACAGAAATTTATTAGAAAAGTACTTAGAAAGAAATGGAAAATTATCAGGTTTTTAACCTGAAAAGGGCCACAGAATCTGCCACTGTTTTTCCCATCTAACTAAATAGTACATCAGGGACAGCATTTCAGGCAAACAGTTTATCTGAAAGAGCAGTTCCCTGATTAAACCAGCAATGATAAATCACAGGGTATTCTCTAGTGCAATGCACTGTTTTAGCCATACAAAAATGAAAGAAAAGGGTATGAAATGCTAGGCCTTAGAGACTCTATATGGTGAAAGGGAGTTCTGAAGTCTGCAGAGAATTGTTCATGTGTGAAAATATTTAATTTCTTTTTCCTTTTTTTTTTTTTTTGTTTTAATGATCTCAAGGTGGTTAGTACTTTTCATAGTTTTGACCTCCCTCCACAGAAGTAAGGAATGATTCCAGGAGAAAATTACTAGGTGTGACCCTGATTAAAGCTATACCAACTATGACAACCATTTATTTTAATAGCTACATTTAATTTTTTTTATTAAAAAAAGTAAAATTTACTGTTTAGCAACACTAGTATTATTAAACAAGGGAATACAGAATTTCAAACTGAAGAAGCAAGATTATATTAATTTGATCCTTCAAGTACTATTTATTTATGTGCATGTGTTTTTCACTCTTTAGTATGACCCACATTTACCCACATTCTTTTACAGTTATGTACAGTTTTCTGTCACTTTTTATTTTTACCACAGAACTCACCTCATGTGTTGCACTGTTCATTTATCAGTTGCTATGCCTCAGTTAAACCTGTGTCCCTGGGCCTTGCTAAAACACACCATCAAAGAATGCTGTATTTTACCTTGAAGGTAGAATTTTCTAGACCTTCTCCACCGCTGGAATATGGGGGTTACAAACAGGCATGAAGCTGTTTTTAAAGGACACAGAAAGGTCATCAATGACCCATGGAGAGAAAACACCCAACATTGGTGTTTTCTCCTACAAAGAAGATAATGAGTGCACTGTGAGGATCTGGCCAAAAAAAGAATGTTGTGCTTTCCCTTGGAGCCAGGACAGAAGATGCAATCACGAGAGTGGAATTACTCCAGTTTGCTTTGGAGGTAGCCAGGAAAAGCTCTTGCAGCCCTGAGTGGTCCTAAAAACATGATCATGGCCACAAATGATAGCAGGATACATGACTAATTGCAAAAGACTCTGGAGACCTCCAAGGGGATTGAAGGGGAAAAACATTAAAGCATTTCCCAGAGATTCATCCCACGTGATGAGCAGGAGCAGTCAGGGGTCAGAAGAAGTTATAACCTCCTTGTACAGCAAAAGAAGGATGTGCTCTTGTTAGAGCTTCCTGGAATCAATCTTCCATGAATGGTATGGTTAAAGTAGCCAGGAGGGATAAACATAAGAAAGAGGTGAAAAAATATAAATGTACACCTATGTACTTAGATCTAAACCATGAAATAAGATCCTGCACCACCAAGCCTCAAATGGACACACAGGAGAAACTATTTTTGGTAATAAACAAGTGAAAATGGAATTTCTCATGTGTGAGATGAGTTTGTCCTACCTCAAAATTTCTGAATTTGGGTTGTAATATCTCACTCATTCATAAATTAAATCATGCTATAAAATTCACATTACTGGAGTCTTTCCACTGATGATTATAACCTATACAGGAAGAAATCCGTGGGAAAAAAAGAAGGGAAAGATACAATATGTTAAAAATAATTTGAATTGTTTCAAAGTTACCAGCATTATGAAACAAACTTTACTAATTAGGAGTTACTGAGGTAATGAATAAAGCAGTAAATGTGGGGCTGCAGATCACCAAATCACATTAAAGAATGGGATGATCAACTTCTTGAAGACCAATACATCATGTGCAGGTTGAAGATGTATTATTGTCAGGGATTTCAGCTTTTACCGAGACACGTCAGAAGCCAAATGCAAGGAGCCCCTCGATAATTTCACACTTTATAAAATTATAAAATTTTATCTGAAAAGAATGTGATGACCAATGTACATTGTCTTCACATGGAAAGAACCATTAATCTCAGGGAAAAATTAACAACTGGTGGAGCACAAGATATAAGGAGTCAATTATGTCTGAAGCATCCCAACCTCCACCGTATTTACAGTTCATTTAAATTTCATAAGCTAGCTTCATGAACATGATAACAATTATGAGCAAAGTCTACTGGGAGAAAGTAATTAAATGTGATGGATAATTGGGAATTCCTAAAGTGCCAAAAATGTCAAAATTTCTGCTGAGGAACAAAACTGTGTTAGCTATAACAGGCATGCAAGGAAGCTGAGAGCATCGGTTAATTAACTAATAATTATGACAGAAAAGAGGAAGATCTGAAAGTGATAAATATTTAGCAAAAAAATTAAAACATATATGATGACACATGTTGATAACTGATAGTATTACACATTTAAAATGTTTAGACAAATTAAATATGTTTTAAATTAAGAAGTACTGTCATAAAGTAATAATTTTAATGTCAGCCTGTAGATTGTGATTCATGAATACATACTATTTAACCTTTTTAATTAATCACTTGAGAAAAGACAGTATAAATGTGTTATTATAGAATTTTCTAATGACTTAATGATCAAGAGAATCAGTAGCAGCAAAAAGACTATATCCCATATGCAGAATGAACTCAGTTTCTTGGTAAACACTGTGGGAAAATGATGTGTTTTCCAACATTGCCAAGTGGAAAGAACACAGTTATGAATAAGGAATGTAAGCCATTCTTCAGGATTGGGAATTCTGAGGAATGAGAGAAATATTGAGTGACTTGGAGGTCAGCATGGATAATTACTTGAACATGAGTTTTCATTGTGGAATACAAAAGTCCTTGAAAGTTTTAGCAGAGAAATGCCAAGTATATGTGAAGAGAGAATGTTACATCTGTACTGGCAATGAAGCCATAAGTGCTAGATTATTGTGTCCAATTATGTGTTTAAAGAAAGATGATGAAAAATTATAAATGGCTTAGAGAAGTCCAAGAATATGATTAAAGGACTGGAGAACATCTCTTACTGAGGGAAAAAAAAAATCAGAAGACTAGTTTAGTTTCCCAAAATTGAAAGTTAAGCAGTGACATGATCAGTGATTAAACATACTTTCCTGATGAAATGTGATAACAGAGAGCTTCTCAACCAGAAAACATAAGGACAATAATCCCTTCTTATTATTCATTCTAAAGACACCAGCATTTCTGTGGGATGATTCTGATTCCCAGTGATATACATTTTAATGCCTCAAAATCCTTTCCTAAAGGTAACTTCTGGTCTCCACATGATTCTAATAAGTCACAGAATGAGAAAGAGCTGGGCAATTTTTGCCATAATTATCTGTTGAAAACTTTACCTTGAGGCCTGACAATGAGAAGTACTTAAAATCAGGCTGCCTTCTTAGCATCTAGAGAGTGCACAATGCACAATCCTGACCTGAGGTGTCACCTTCCAAACTACTTGCAAATTTCTTGTCGTTTTGCAGTTTTGACCTCATAGAGTTTCTTAAAAGTGAAGCAGTGCTCTCATCTCCATTTTATAACTTGGCTCCTGTTAAAAATTGTGTCTCTGCAGTTTATCCAGAGACACAAATAAAGTTTATCCAGAGACACAAAGTGACTGGTCATAAGAATACAAAACTGGTATTTCTCTTTCTAATTCCTGTTCAAGTTATCACTAGACTTTCCTGATAATATATAGCTATTATCAGTTTCTTCACTATATCCACATTACAGTATTTACAGACTCTGATTTCCTATTCAGAACTCCACAGTCTTCAATTCAAAATTTAGTTAGTCAAACAAAATAAAAGGATATAATTTAAAAAAGGCACAAGGTAAGCACCGTGGGCTATCCAATTTCTGAATTATGCAGAGAAGGAACTTAAAGCAATGGGAGAACCTCAGTGTAAAAAAAAAAAAAAATTAGTTATTTAATTTCAAGAGGAGAGCTAAGTGATGTCTGAGTGGGATTTTGAGGTTCATAGTCCCAGACTTGGAGAGTTGAGGCTCCAGCTTTAATCCCAGGCACTGGCACACACTGCATAGGAAGAAATTTCCATGTGCTACAGTTTATGTTTTAATCTAAACAGTGCAATATAAACTGGGGCATGTGTTATTTCACGGATGACACAGTTTTCAAGTTATGACAGTTTAGTAGTGTCCCAGGCTCTTGGTTCCCACACATTCCACGACTTTTTCATTTTCCAGAACTGTCGTCAAAAGCAGCTTCAGACTGCTGGAGAACACCGAGAGAAAAGAGTAAAAGATATGTAATATATTTAGATAATAAATTGTGATGGATCTGTGTTATGACATTATCTGTTACTATGATGATAGGTCAGGATTGCAGTCAGGCAGTTTGGAGCAGTTAGTTAAGAAAACAAAATTGCTCCCAGTAGATTTCTAAAGGCCATTACAAGCAATAGAGAAAATCTCTTTCCTCATCCTCTTCTCCAGCACTCTCTGCCTTCTGCCACAATGAATCAGAATGACATATTTTTTTTTTAAGTTAATTTTCTACAAACTCAAAAGAATGTTTTCTTCAAAATTATTTATCTACTTACCCTGATATTGATATCAAGGTACCCTGTTCTTAAGAATTTTGGTTCTTTGCTTGCTGGTTTTAATTTGGTTTGAACCTAGCCAGCTAATTTTACATTTTCAACACCAGTCACATTTTTTTAGTAAGTAAATACATTCTTTATCCAGTCTTGTATAACTGGCATAAGTTAGAATGCATTTTCAAACCCTAGATCTTTGATTTTTCAATTTCCATATATATTAAAAAAAATCATTATTCCTTATATGAATTATTAGCTATCTCATGCAAAAAAGGATCTTTAGTTTATGTGCAGCATTTTTCTGTATTTTCTTTCATGTAGTATGGCACACACATGTGCAATTTCATTTTCCTTCCAGAGGTACAATTCTTAGCATGGATGGGGAAGTACATCACAGCAAAATGAACCAAGGAGTTATAAACATTAGTTTAGAGAAGAGCTCTCCAAAGAAGGCCTTTTCACAGCATTTGTTGTCAAGTCAGGAATAAAAAAAAATACCTGAAAGTTACAGATGTTTTGAAGAAACATGAAAATAAATTTACAATTGATTTAAAATATAAAAATTATATGCTGCTATAGGCTGAACCTGCTACATTTATATAAGTTACAAGGAGTGAAAGACTTGAAGATTCCAACTTCATTCCTTAGGACTTGGTTGGATACCAAGGGGCACACAGAGATTTGTTTGGTACATGTTTCATCTATGCCTACATGTATTATTTTATAGAGTTTTCCTAGTTCACCTTCCCAGGATGAAATTACATCAGCCTGTATTTAGAAAATGTTGGTATGTTAATTTAGGTTAATCAAGCGTGTACTTTTAATTAGGGAAAAAACACCATAAAAGTACATAGGGAATACAATTCATTCTAGGCTATGGTTACTGTTAATAGTTCAAAATCTGTGGCAAGTGTGTTCTCTTCCAGGTTCAGGTTAACAAAAAAAAGTATAATAAATTTTTTTATCCTAAAGCATGATGGGCTAATCTGTGGTTAGACTGCATGTCACCATGCACTCTACGTCTATTAAAATATTACATACACCTGAAATTTAGAAAAGTTGAATTCCTTTAAACTGCTATCTGTAGGTAGATTTAGTCTCAAAGTTTAGGATCAGTAACTTGAATGTAACTGAAATTTTCTGCTCCAGTCATCACCATCCAAAGCTTAACTATGTTATCTTTCTTGGTTATACAGAGATTAAAATTATTTAAACAGTAAATAGAGAAAGACAACTCCTCTTTCTACCCTCTACTATGTACTTTTAAAAATGGCTTTCCTTGCTCCCACAAAAATCTGTTCCAAGTACAGTGTCTTGTTTCAAAGAACGTAAATAACTCAGAGCAAGTTACTGATCCCTTGCTTTGATCATGCTTGTCCCCTCCTGTACAGAGAGTAATGAAACCGATGGGGTACTGCATGCAAGCACGTGTGTCAGTAAAATTATCAGCTTTGTGCCTACACTCATTTGCGATAATGAGGAAAAAGACACTGCTGCATTTGAACTCTAAGGTTAGTTTTCAGTTCTGTAGGAGGAATGACAGTAGCAAAAAAGACTATTTAATTATCTTTGCTGCAGTGCAGTGCAAAGGAGTCCATGCTTCTAATTATGAGTTAGATCAAGGAAGGTTTTCATTGGATTCTTTTGTAGAAATGGTTGTACACTGGATCAGTCATCATCAGTCTGACATCACCCTGAGCAAAATTCAACTGCCTCCACCCATCCATGGTAGCAAAACACAGCATCCAGAGCAGCTATGTCTGACAATATTCAGGATGTTGCTCCAGTCTTGCAAGTTTTACTTCATGTAAATAGTTCAAATCAGTCAATGCAATTAATCACATTTCCTTAGCTGAATAATCCTATTCAAGTAATTGAGTGAAATCTATTTTTATAACATATACAATATTTCATACTTTGAAAAATTTAAACAATGATATTTGTAGAGTGAATATGACATTTGTGGTAATTTTGAAAATAGTCTACAATAAGCATCTTTTTATTCTAACCATCAATATAAATTGTGGAAACCCAGAGCACTGGGAATATTTCTCTGTCTGCTCTGGGCTGCCCTGACCCCCAGGGGAGCACTGACTTTGACCCTCATCCATGGAGAAAGTTTCCTAGACTTCAAGATAGACTGGAATCCACAAAAGTGTGCAATAGATTATAGAGAGTAGTGACTGAGAAATTTAGGTTTTGGGATTTTTAGTGTGTTGTGGATGGGAGCAAGATGGATTTTCATTAAAATATTCAATCAGAAAATAACAGCATCAGAAAACAAGGTTCACGTCGACAGAATTTAGTATTCTGCTGTAATTTTTCAACATGTGCATGACTGACCTTGTGATGATGGTAAGACCAGCATGTAGAATGCTGTTGTTTCTCTGGGAAGTGACTGGGAAGAAATGCCACATGCGATGTGGAAATGGGAATTCCTTAGCTCCACATAAATCTAATTTTGTTAGCACTTAAAGGTACCTTTGTAAGGACAAGAGCAGTGTCCCTGCTGTGGCTAATATGCACTTAAACCAACGCCTTGAGCAGATTCCCCAATTTTCCATGAACTCTGTGAGAACTGAGCCAACCTGCAGCTGAAGCCAACATCTGATTCAGGAAGAGTATTCCCATTGTCTGGGCCAGCTTTGTTGTACACAACAGTGACATCTGCCTTTAGGAAGGACAGCCTACAAATATTGCCCACATAATCTTTGGGGAAAAAAAAACCCGAACTGATTTCAACACCACATCCCCCCAAAAAACCCCAGCAAACAAGCAAAAAAACCCAACGTTGGTTGAAAGGCATTACCACAAGCTACGTGGTAACAGCTTTCTTCTGACAAAGCTTTTTGCCAGACAGAACATTGTCTACTGAAACCACAGAACCATTAAACTTCCCAGTTTGTCATGATTTTTTGAGTTATATTTACAGTAGTTGTTCTTTTTCCATCTCCCCCTCACACTCTCTAAATCATCCAAGTGCTGGTTTCTGTTCAAAGCTGCAGTGGGGTCATGAAAGATGAGGAGGTCACATGTGGTGGAAGGAATCTCTTCATGTATTCAAAAGACATATTCATGACAAGCTAAAAAAGTAAACGTTAATTATTTTCCTTAATGGTACGCTATCTCAGCTCCTCTCTGCTGTAAACTACGGTCAGAGTAAATCATGAGCACTAATGAGAATACAGCAGAGTGAGGACTAAGATACTTTGGGTTTTGGCTCCATTACTGACCATTAAAATCTCCCAAGGTGCTATCAGAAGATAAATTTTAAATTGCTAAAATAAGTTGGGACTCCCACCACACGTAAAAAAAGGCTGCGTTCATGTATAATTATAGGATTACGACCTATTTCCCTGCTCAGGATCTGATCTGTAGGTTTGCTAAGCAGCTTCAGCTTATTCAGTTCCTGAGGGGGCTTACTCTCATTCTAGATAATTTCTTTAAATTAGTATAAAAACACAAAACCCCACTGTACTAAAATCAGAAATTATTATTATTCCATTGCTTACTATTTTTTCAAGTAATCTAGCATTCATCATAAAATATCCTTTCAATGGCCAGTGTTTGAATAAATATATGCATCTTAAATTTCCATCATTCTATTTTTGACTATTTTTATTACCTTTTTGGTGTTTGCAATATCACTTTTTTAAAACAGCACATGATTATTCTCTTTCAGCAGATCTAGTCTGCTCTCTTACACAGATTTCAATTTCATCATTTTTCAATTACATATATTTTACCCCTATCAATCTTAATAAATAAAAATATTTAAATAATATAGGAAATTTCTTAGGTTTTAGGGGGATTTATGTTTTCACAACCTCCTTGTACACAACAGTTTCTTCTACAAACACCTGGTAACCAATCTCTGTCATTATTTGGCAAATAAGATGGTCTTTTTTTACATCACTTTGTTTTGGTGAGGGAGGACTTCATTCATTGCTTGGGGTTTTTTTTACCCTTTTCCAATCTATTTTGGTTTGTTTTTTCTTATTTATAATTTCTTTTGCGTGTAGTGAGCAAAATGGCTGAGTCTTCTTCAGGTTCATCAGAGGATCAGCCTTTAATCTTAACCCAAAATCCAACAATGTGAAAATCATGGTGGGAAAAGGTGAAAAATTATGAAAATGGTGCAAGAACATAAAACTCTTTTTACTTGTAAGCCTGTACCAATTGATGTTATAATAAGAACAGACCTCAATGACAACTACAAATTATTTTTGAAGAGGTCAAAGAATCAGTTAAGTATGCTACTTTCTCAACACTCAGGGTATAAACCACTTAAAAGATGCGATAAAAAGAACAGACATGTATAAAAAAAATAATTCAACTCTTTATCTTAATTTTCTCTTTTAGTTTTTCCTTCTTTTCCCATTTGTTTTCCCTCTGATACTTCTTCTTGTATTTATGGCAAAAATCACCAGCTGCTTATCATCAAAATTATTAAGCTCATTATATTCTGAACTTATTTTTTTGTGCCAACACAGCGACAGGATGGATAATCTTACATACTATCCCTGTAACTATAGATGGCTTGAATGAATTCTAACTACTTTGTAAGTAGGAATGAAAAGAAGTCTACATTTGTAAGTTATTACTTGTTGGTTTTCTCAAATATTTCTATTAATAAAAGTAAGCTACTAGTGATTGAGGTAATCAAAAATACCGGGGCCTGGCAAATCTTCAGATGTAAAGCTTTATTTGTGTTTTCAGCATAGGTTATGGAGTAAAAGTGCACTCTTTTAAACAGTAAGTTCTATTAATTTAAAACAATATAAACCACTGCCCATTAAAATCTATTACCTAATGAAATCCAGAGAAGAGGCATGGCATTCAAAAGTCTAATTTTGTGTCTTCTACCATTTTTCCATTGCATGTTTGACCAGAAGAATCTGTTAGAATAATAATACTATGAAGACACAAAAAATTTTTCAAAATAAAACAACAAAAATACAAACAAACACACAGAAACATAAACTAAAATAGTAATAAAAAGTTTTTCAAATGCATCTTTGCTGTTGTGAACCCTACTCATCTCTGGATGAGGTTAAGGGAGATTTCACCTGCATTGGTGGTACTGTGCCTGCTGTCTTTGGACATCACCTCAGCAACTTCAGGGAAGTGTTGGTTTGTCAACCCAGGAAACCCAGAGAGGAAAAACCACATTGCAGGAGCTCTCTATTTTACTTTCTCCTCGTGAGTCACATAAAAATTGTTGCTTTTTCCCATAAAAGGCAGAACATCCCCCAAATGCAGGCTCTGCCAGCAGAAGCAGTTTTACTGCGCAGAGTAGGTCACTGTATACACACTGGGGTAGAGCAGAATTGTGGGCAAATGCAGCAGCATTGGACTTTGTTGAAAGCTTCTGCTCTTTCAGAATGCAAGGCTGAAGCCAAAGCCTATAAACTGTTGGACATTTTGCCCGGATTAACCATCATTTTGTTTATTCTAGCTGTAATTAGACCATATTGCACGACATCATCACACAAGCCAACTCTATTATAACTAAGGATTACTTTTTAGGAATTCTGCAAGCCTGTGATAATTGTGGAGTGGTTCTACTTCCACAATATAGTAAAGAATTATTGATGGCATATGGATATTTTGTTTATTGTTATTTTCCTGAAGAGCTATTTCCGTATGATTTTCATACTGTGCAATAAACAAAATAGCTTCATCCCTGAAATAGCTCTATTATGGAAGTTTAAGTGTCAAATGTCTTTCTACTGCTCAGGCTAATGCTGAAATATTCACCATTAGAGCCAAGCTTTAGTTAGCACAAAACCAGCAAACTAAACCTTTCATTCCTTAAGGGCTTTTCTTTATCTGTGAGACTAAAAAATGTCTTTTTAGCTGGCACCAGTGGCTTTGGGGAGTGTTTTGCAGCACATTTTTTCAAATGCTTATTTCAGGTTTATTGGCCTCACAGCAGAGGTTGCAGAAGACCACACAATTGGAATGATCATTTTTCTTTGCATAAGCAGCTTACATTTAGAATGGTGGCAGCTAACCTTAGAGGAAACTGGACAAATGAAAGATGCTTCATGGAAAATGATTCAACATTTAAAAGGGAGTATGGAGGAGAATCTTCAAAAATAAAAAAATGAATCACTGTAAAAACCAATCAAATTATGCTCCTTTTTACCTGCGTTTGGGTTTTATTCTAAGCAAGTCCCTGTTTCCCAGACTTCAATCATTTATAACTACGTTCTATGGATAAAAAAATTAATTCTTTAATAGCTCATGGGTAAAAACTCTTGAGATGCAGTGAAACAGATGTTAATATATGAGAGAGACTTTTCTTGCCCTAGTATTTGGAAAAATGCAAGTTTAAGCAAAGGATGCATCCACAACAAATATAGATTGTGTAAAATCTATAAATCTCTTCAGCATTTAAGAGAAACTTGTGTTCTCCTGAATTGATGTGTATGTATGAAATGATGATTTCTTTTTCCATATTCCTTGGAAAACTAAATGAACAAGAGCTATTCCTTTAAAAGCTCATCCCTTATTTATTTATCTTTTGGCAGCTCACTTCATAATCACATCATAAAGCATCATTGAACTAGAGTTAGAAAAACTATTATATCATCTCTTTAATCCTCTTTCAAAGTTAGCACATGATACAGTTCTCCCACAGAGACCAGCACAGACAACTGTCTTTTGCAGAAATTATGTGAAAACATAGGAACATGGGTCAGTCTCATCCATATTCATTGCTTTTCTGGGCACATCTTACACAAGGAATGGATTTGGAGCCATAAACAGTAGTTAAAAATAAATGCTTAAAACCCAGCCCCATATACTGTTTTCATTACATGTCTCAATAATACAAAAACAGGGAATGAAAATGCAAAGCATATTGCCATGATCTGCAAGTAGCACTGTTTATTAACACAGTAGTTAAAACAGTTCAACTAAACTGTCAGCCAGCCAAGGACATCTTCCGTGGAAACACAAAAAACACCTACACCATTTTAAATAAAACAAAAAATTACTCCATGGGTGTGTTCTGCATGATATCACACAAAATGGATTAATGAAAATCAAAAGCTAAATAATTAAAATCACTGAATTATATGAGTTTGCCCATCTAGAAGACTGAAACAAACACAAAAATGAAGCAAGCTAAATCTGGGAACCAAAGACTTCATCAACCCAGTGTTCTACACCACAAAGACTGGGTAATTGCCACAGTGAATAAGCCTGTTTTGTAAGTTCTGAAGAGTTAAAAAAGCATCTGAAAAACTTTGATATTTGCTCAATTAGAGAGCTTTTCCCATGTTCAGAATAAACTAACCCTAGTAGAGACACAGCTCTTTAGCAAACAGATCACAAGCATTCCTACTATAATCATCTAAAAATAGTCCATATTCTCTGAGTGATATCACTCCCTTGTGCAAGTCAGTTTGAAGGTTTGGAGTGAAGACATCATATTACACACTAAATTGTGTAAGAAGTAGTACTTCCACCCACTCCATATTGTAGTAATTAATTTTTTTCTCTACAAGCAATTTGATGATTATTCCAATTTGATCACACTAAACTCTTAAGAATCTTCTTTTCAAATGAGGACAGATCATCTTTAAAGAACAAAAGATGCCTCGTTTTCTCTGTCAGTTGTTTCTTGCTCTGTGCTCAGACTGGGAAAATGATAGCAGTGTCTACTTCCATTTAGCTCCCATTTGGTTCCTTTTGAAGATTAAAGAAAGGGATTATGAAAGCCATATTGTCTGGATGATGACTTTGAGTATTGAGAAATATTGATTAAAATAAAACAAACAAATCAAAACCAACTAAACAAAACAAAAAACTCCACAAGAAACAAACAAGCAAAGGAAAAAACCCCAACCCAAGCCAAACCTGTACACAAAAAAATCAAAAAACCAAATACTCACAACAGAAACCTATGAATTTAACATCAGACACTCACTTTATTAGCCCTCTTAGCCACAAGAATTCAAGAAACATTTTAAAACCATGGTACATGATTTTTATAAACTTTAAAAAAATCTTTGTACAGCGAAATTAACTCAATTTCAACTCTATGAAAAGTACATTTCTGTAATATAAACTCATATTTTCTTACTTATGGTTTGTTATTTTTTTAAAATACTAATGCCATGTAATGCCTATCCAGGCCATATATATGTATTTGATCTAGATCCATCTAGCAAAAAATAATCATACTTAAAAAATCCCAAACCCTAATACTTAAGGCATGTTGAAAGCTAAAATAAGAAGAAATTTGTCTTGAGAAGCTATATTTTAGGACATGACCAGCATTAATATGACACAGTAAGATTTAATTGCCTGTTTCCTATAATTGGCAGCAGTTGAAGAAACAAAAGTGAGTTTACAATTTTCTTTGATTTTTTGTATGCTTGGGACTGACCAAGTTAGGATTGCCAGAAAAATATGGTCAAATGAGAGCTAGTGTAATTTTTCTAACTTTGGGACCATGACTTTAGGTCATTAATGAATTTGAAATACATTTGAAACAAAAAAGTTTGTGTTTATCATGGAATTATTTTTGTTCCTATTTTCATAACAATAATAACCTCTGTTTATAAACTGAAGAAGCCATGGAAAATCCATTTCATATTTCTCAAGCAAACAGTAAAATTATTCATTTCAAAAATTTAAGTTTTCTCTAGCCTTGAAAGTCACAGTTAATCAAAATTCTGGAGTTCTTGCTTTAAATCCAGGAATTATAGCCTGATCTTTTCCCCCATGCAAAATATTAACCTTTGCCAAGTACATAAGATGATAATTAAAACCAGGTCTAAATCCTTTATCAGTCAAGATCTCAAAGATGCTGCAGCAGACAGATGCTATTTCAAGCTAAGATGAAAGTGTCACATTATCACGATCACAATTTATGCAGTACACGGCTCTACAGCCACAGTTGTACTGAGGGGAAGATCCAAAAATTGTGGCTTTGTTTGAAAAAGGAGAACTTGCTCCCTGCTTGCAATTAGTAGGTGAAAAGGCAGGAGAAGAATTTTGCTGATACACGCTTTGAGAAGGTGCCTTACATCTGTGGCTGATAGGCTGGAAGGGAATCAAAGAGCCTCCAGAGAGAGCCAGTGGTTGTGCTTGAAAAATTATTGTGATTCCTCAAGGGAAAGAATCTCTTCCAAAGGCTGATTCCAACTGGGGTGGCCAACAGGCAACAGAACCTGGAAATACAGGGGTGTATATGGATTTTTGGGCTTATTTTGCATGGGGGATTGGAGGGTTTCTGTAGTCTGTGTGACCTTCAATTCAAACTGCAAGTCAGGATATGATAAGGAGTGTCCTTCCACTTCAGGAATCAGTATTAAAAAACTGAATGTAGCTTATCAAGTTATTTTATGTCCTTTAAGGTGAATAAATATCTCTCTTACTCATTTTTATAAATTATGCATTCAAATACTGATGATATAGCAAAGTCAATCCACCCATGGCATGGTCAGTTAGATACTGGATCCTTGGATTGTTTTATTTAAACTGGGATTCTTATTTCTCTTCAGCTTCTTTGGTGATTTATTGCAGACTTTAAACACAGTTTAAATACAATATGTCTGTAAAAACAGATTTCAAAAATGCAGAGCTGTTTTGTTAATGTCATTATAGTTTGCCAGTCAAATGCAATAGTAAGTAATTTTTTTTGCTTTCAAAATTTGTGGTTTATTTCAAATTATGAGATAACAATGATTTTTACTAGGATTTCTGAAAAATCCTTGAGGACTGTCTGACTGCAGTCCTAAATTACCATCTCCTGATGATAACATGAACAAAGCATTGTATCTTTTGTCTCACCTCTCCCTGGTAATTCCTATGTTAACTATCTTATTACTATTTGATCATTTAGTGTCTAAAACATGGACGAAAACATTTGTTGAAATTTTTAAATTTCTTTTAAAAAATTTAGGTCCAGAAGGAATTAATAACATGATTGTTTCTTAGCATCCAACCCTAATCCCCAGTGTGTTGTAGGGAGAGGGAACATTTTTACCATTTACATTCCTAGAAGAACTTTCTTCTTTACCTAAATGTGATAACAATTTGCATGACTATCAAAGCTCCTATATCCAGGTTGACATTATTCAGTACTCAGATAAGGTAAACCATTTATCACTTTGCTGAGCTCTTCAGTCAGTCTACAGCTGAGCAAATTTCTTTGGCTTGCTTTTCCCAGGACAATTATTCTAGATATATTGCCTTCATGGGAGATGTTAACCAAAAGCACTGCTTTCTTTCAGCCTTGCCCTGAAAGTCCCTCTTGGCATATAAGAAATATGAAACACATTGTTT
The DNA here is from genome assembly GCF_027579445.1 of Ammospiza nelsoni. NCBI lineage: Eukaryota > Metazoa > Chordata > Aves > Passeriformes > Passerellidae > Ammospiza > Ammospiza nelsoni. Next base: position 8,919,203 of record NC_080637.1, on the reverse strand, counting down.
AGATTTCACCAAACCTAAATCACCACAAGAAGGATAGAAGGGGCAACTCAAACATTGACTGGAAATTTAAGTTAGGAAAAGGCAAAACCACCCAGGAGGGAAGCTTTCCTTAGATATTTTAAAATAATAAATAAAGAACTACACTCTTATCAAATGCAATTCTTTCACCTTGCCAAACTTACAAAGCATAAGAATAACAGAGTTGGCTCTTCAAGTCTCATAAAATTTGGGAGTTGTTGAATTCCAGCTTTCTAATCCTATCTATAGCTGCTGTCTACCTGTGAACCTGTTATTGAAAGGAGATCCAGAGGGACCACCCATCCAGGGTCTGTATCACCTAGCAGAAAAGTGCCAAGTTTACCTCTTAGGGGAGCTTTTGCCCCCACAGCACATCCTGTGCTTCCATCAACCCACAGGATTGAGTGACAAGAGATTTAATGGTGTGTAATGAGAGGCTAATTCTTCAGGAATTATACTTGGGGGGCAGAGGGGGTCTGTGCAGCAGAGCAGTGTCAATGGAAATGCCACAATGGTGATATCACCTCCAGGTTGCTGAGATTACCACCTACTGATGTCCCAAAGGTGGAGACCAAGGGATGGAGTTCATGGATTTAGCCACGAGTTCACGTTACAGAATGCAACCATATGTTGGCACTCAGGTTGGGGAAGCAAAACTTCCAGCCGTGGAAGGAACTGATAAGACAAAGGGGGGAAGACAGAGATGTAAAGATACAAGAATATCATTCTTAAATTTACATAAAGGTCAGGGGGTAAGATTCATTGGATTTTTCAGAGTAAAATAACTTTTCACTTAAACAGGCTGAAACACCCACATACCAGATATTCTACAGATTTTAATTTGCAATTTATTAGTCAGTACATAGTTAAACATGGTGAGCAGAGGCTAGAAAATAAAGTGTAATTGCCTGTAATTGTTTTTAGCATGATTTGTTTGCCTAGATTAAACATGTAGAAAATTATTTACGATTAAAAACGTGTTGATGGTAAGTTAAATGCATGAGTACTCTGGTTGCCTCAGGGTGGGGTGAATGACTCCATTCTCACACACAAAAGTACTTGACCCAGGGAACACATTCAAAAATTGGGGTCAAACGTGCACCAGCTGAGTTAATTTATAAAAGCCTCATTTGTCAGAAGGAGGAAAAAAAAAAAAAAAGAAATCAGAAAATGATGGGAGAAAACCCTCAAACTGATGAAATCCTAGATTTGAACAATAGCTTCAGGTGTAAACAACAGCTGCTAAAGCAAAGCATTTCAGTGCATCTCAGCAACACAGCTTAGAATGTGCTTTAAATCTCCCCAAGTTCAGTTAAATACTCCAGTGTAAAATTCATTACTGAAAACAACGTCAAGCTTTTGTCTCAGTCAATTCTCCCTTAAATGGTCCATGAACAGTTCTCTTATTTGGTGTTTAGGTTCAGAAAAGAGATCTATGAAAGGTTGGTAAAGGTTAATTAATAGAACCATGTTGCCAACAGGGCAAACACATGGAACAAAAAGAAAGAATTAGTTTAGAGAGTATTTTTGACAGGCTTTGATTTTTTTAAAGGAAGAAAAATCTGAGCAGCAGAAAAGGTTACAGAATACTGAAAAGAAAGAGGCCCTGGATAATCATAGTGACTCTTTTTCTGTCCTATAGGGTGAGTCCTTATTTAAAATAGAAATATAATCATTACTACCTTATCTTTACTATATGGAAAAAAACCCATCAGCCATGACTCATGTTTGTCTGTTTATATATGTGCTTTAAGGCATGAGAGGACACTTCAGGCAGGGAATTAAATTCTTTTTGTACACTTGATCACTTTTTTTCTGATTTTTATTTACCCTTCTGGGGCTGTGAATAAAAGAATCACTGCCTGAAACCTTAAAAAAAAAGGTGAAATTCATGAGATCTGAGTTAATAACCTTCCTTAATGACTTAAGGGAGTAATACTTTTCTAAAATTATGTGAATGCTGAGAATTCAACATCTTCTGGTGACCATTGCATGCTTTGCTTGTGGAATTTATGCAAAATTTTAAGATTAATTGTTCTTGACTCTACCTTGTAACACTTTCCCACCTCTGCAATGAAGCCTTACCCAGACAGCAATGCCCCCAGATTATTTCCACATGACATGCTACATACAGTGAATTAATTTTAGTTAAAACATCTTTACTGTTCCTAAATCGTGAGATAAAATCGCACAAGCATCAATAAGTGACTTTTTTCTTGTGAAACAGATTGCAAGAGAATCACGTTATTTTTTCTTCTACATTTTCTTACCTGGTCATAATCCAGTTGAGGAAGCATGAAATCAGTGCATTAAGCATTTTAGACATCTTTAATCTAGCAAAGCAAGGTAACAAAAGTCTCATTCAATAATATAGGTTCAGTGCAGGCAAATTCATGCCGTAGGTTTATGATTTAGTTCTGCCCATATTTCCCATATTTATATGTAAATGTTTATATATATATATATATATATATATATATGTACACTCACACTACAGCAGTTAATGAAATATTAACACTATAGATAATAGTTAGATAATAGTTATACTGAAAATAACTACATATATATTTCAATTGTGCATCTAAATTTACTATGGATATAGGCTATTGCTTTCAATTTGAATATATTTCTCAATTCTTGGCCCTCTCAAAATTTCATTTATTCCTCTTTTGGTGGGTGAAATACAAATAAAACTGAAACATAACTACATGCATTTCAGATTAGATGTGGGTAGTGCTGTTTTCACACCAAAATAATGCAAAAAAATATACTCAAGAGGACTTGATTCTATGAGGATAACTGTGCTATAACTCATGTCTTCCACAAATTTTACACATTTCTCCTCTTTTTCAAGATATTTATGATTTACAGTGTGCTTTAACTCCCTTTGGATTAGTATACTTCCAAATCCATCAACCTCAGAGGCCAAATTTAATGCGTTACTTCCAGACCTGGTGTATTCAGCATTTAAGTGGGATAAAGGAACAGGACAAAAGGAAATATCATCAGTGATATTGTTCAGGAAATTTACCTACAGCCTGGCCATCGGGTGAGCGATATTGCCCTCCATCAAGCCATTGAATAATTTCAGGGTCAGTGCCCTGAATCAGGAAAAAGTAAACACCAACAGTAAAAATGTGTAATTTTAGGACAATGAAGGGTAGCACAGGTGTTAAAATTGACACAGAATAGGAGAGTTAAAAAACCTAATCACCATATTCACCCTGCATTCTGGATTCCAGAGAGAGAAATCATTACTCTGTGCATCTGATTGGGGTACCACCTCATCAGAGAACTATTGGAAGAATAGATTTTTATAGAGAAAACCCATTAAAATCCAGGGACAATGTGAAGGTCTTCAACATCTCTACCAATTTCACTATGAGCCTTGGCATTTAGGACTCAGTACATACACTAATCTTTTCATTTTACCCTGAAATTACTTTCTTTTTACTAAATATTTTAAAAATCTGTTAGAAGAGTGCAAATAATTTTGGACGTGTCCATGTTGTGTTTGCTGACCCTGTGAGACTTTGGCCCATTCTCTCCTGTATTTGGAGAGGCTTCTCAGAGTTCACGAGAACCTTGGCTCCCCAGAGACCCTCCAAGGACAGAAAAAGTCTTTATGCTCAGGTGGGTAGAGAATATGTGCTGCACCTCTTCAATCATTACCAAGATGTCTTTCAGCCATGAGTATAGTGTGAACCCAAATTAAGTACCATTTATATTTACAGTACATTTAGATTAAATATATGGTGATGTGAGAGGCTTTATTTGTATCTGTTCTCAATTTACATAATTGACAATGGCACTTTGCTGAAACAGATAAAAAGCAGTAACAATAAAATTATGAACAATAATTCGGTTTTGTGAAGTTAGAGTTAAGAAATGTGACTTTGGAATTAGAAATAAAGTTTTAATTGTTTTAGAATAGCTCCTAAGACACACCAGGTTTACTGCCCTTTTCCTTCCCACAGAAAAACATGCTTCCATCTAGATCTACAAACCTTTTTCTATATTAATTTAGTGCTATCATCTGAAGGAAATGCAAAACCGAAGATGAAAATTTGTGAACCTTATTTGTTGTATAAAATAAGCACTTTTTAAAAAAAATATTTCACATTCTAGTTGTACCTGAATTAATTCATTGAGATTATAACTATTGTAGATAAGCACTGGTAAAGCAAAATGTACAGGAGTTTTATATTTAACCTCAATAACCTTTACTGCTGATGTTCTTCTTTCTACAGTCATATGTAAGCAAAGTTCTCCTTTCATCTTTCCTTGCAATAAGAGTGAAGAGAAGCAGAATACCAGAAACAATTATAGGAACTCTTTTAAAGTCATAAGGTAACATTTTGAAGTCTGGTAAGATATAGAGTAAAGCCCAGTCTTGCTGAGGACTTTTGTATTTGGATTCAGAAGGTAAGAATTTAATATCAGACCTTTTACAAATGTCTATGTGTGTCACAAATAAAGAGAAGAGAGAATAAAAATAGCATAACATTTTAACTGAAAAATCATGTTTTGTGAAGAAAATGCAAAGGTTTATTTGTTAAATTCATTTTAATCATTCCTATCTGGGTTTTGGAGAACTGTCTACAACAATAAGCTTTTGATCTTCAAATGCTTATGCAAAAAAAGAAAAAAAAAATCCTGTCCCTGGGTTGTTTCTTTTTTTTTTTGTTTGCTTTTCCAAAAAGCACAAAATTTATCAAATGGTGTAAAATCTAAATGCTCTCTTGTTTTGCAGTGGGATATAGTTTCTGGTTTCTAAACTGCAAGAAAATAATTAGAGAATCACAGATCTGAGTCAACACCAGAAGAAACCCTTCTGATTTGACCAAGCTTAAATTTGAGGTTTCACATTCAAATATGAAAATTGAAAAAATTAAGGTAGTAGTCCAAGATTTTAAAGGAGAAACAAGTAAAAGTTTGAAAATAATGTAAAAAAAAGTTTAGATTTTCTACATATTTATAGCAAGGCAATTGATTTTTAATGTTCAAAAGTACTATATGTAGCTAATATATAGTGCATTAAAAAAATAAAGAATTTGAGATTAGGAAAACCTCCAGACAATTTAGTAACTATTCAAATTTGCAAGCCTTTGTTATATATGGACCAATGAGGGTTTTTTTGAAGGCAAGAGTGAGCTCTTTTATTTTAGGAGTTTCATGCACAGTGAATACTGCACAGCATTGTTTTTCCCCCTTACCTTTTGCAGACCCTGAAATGCAACCCACAGAATGTTTCCAAAGCTAAAACTATACTGATAAATTAAATGGTACTAAAAACCATTTCCAAGCACTGGGAAGCTCCATTATTTCTACTGTTAAATTTTCAAAATTTGACATGGAAAAATTAGAACTGTCCCAAATGTCTCCTGAGCATAGCTCAGAAGACAACAAGATAATGCAATATTTCTAGTTAGTATTTTAGAGTCAAGAACCTTAAGATAATGAGATTTTTTTCTTAGTATTGATGGAAGTATTTTGATGCAGCTTAGACTCAGGACTAGAGAATCATCTCTCTATATTTAATATGCTGATATAGAGAGAGCTGACACAGAGAGTCTTAACACCAATGGTTTCAGCTGCAAAAGGAATATAGTAAAAAAAAACTGATGCAAAAGTAAAACTAGCAGTCTATTCTACATTGATGGAACAATGTCCAAAAAATTTAACAAAATAAATACAATGTCAAAAAAATTTAACAAAATAAAATGGGATGGTACAGCAAGGGATAATGTAACTACATACCAAATGGAACCACAATGTACAAATGTTGTTTTTTCTAGTTCTAAGTAAATAATCAGGAATGTCTTTTGGAGAAACAGACTCTACATGAAATAAATTATTAGCAGGCTCAATATGAAACAAAATATTTTCCCTAGGCTCCAAATTTTATTATGAATCTATTAATAAACCTTGTTTTTACAGTCACTGTCAAGAGTTTGAATGATCTGGGTAATTTTCAGGTATACAATAAGAATTTTTGAACAGACAGAAATTCCATGTGTAGGTTTTTAAAAAGCAAAACTGGCATTTAGGATCCAACAGAAAGTGAAAAATGTGCTGCATAGAGAGAAAATCCACCCCAAAAAGATGACTGTCAGTTAAAAGCATTGAAAATGTTAAAATCAATTAAGGCTTCCAATCACCGTCTAAAGGGTCATTGTATGTCCATCAAAGAAACAAAAAATATCATGGAAAATATGTAAACTATGACGTGACCTTTCCCTTTGCAGTCTCCCAGCTTGTGGCCATCATCAGTTTAGAGAATTTTTCCCAGGGCTGGAGTTTGGTTATAGCTGTGTTAGCTGAGAGTGCTTCTGACAGGGCGGGGAACTGCAATCAGCTGCCAGATGTAGCATCCCCTGCCTTTGTGCAGGCTGTTGAGGACTCCTCTGACAGAAATCCATGACCACTAGATAGAGTTCACAGCTTTTAGAAACTTGTAGATGGTTCCAGACATTACCTTTATTTTTATTTATTTTTATTAATTTTAAGGTGATGTTTTTTAAAAATCTCTGGGTGAATGAGTGTTTGTGTGTGAATGAATGTTTGTGTCTGCCCATAAAAAAAAATATGTATATATATATATATATATATATATATATATATATATTCTCAAGAAAAACCATCTTGCTGCACAGTCAATTTCTTGTTGTAAGAAATTGGGCTGAATTTCCCATGTTTTCTTTCTGCATCCTAGACTATCAACACCGACTTCAAGAAGGAGCTTCCTACAATCCTTCCATACAAAATTCCACCTTGCAAGGAATATTTTCATATTAGAACATTTAATACAATATATGATACTGCCAACTAATGATCTATAACATTTGCCGCTGAAGGCGCTATGCATAATGCAAATGAGAATGAAATCTTGACTTTTATTCTGAGTTGAAATAAGAAAATGAAGCATTTAATCACTATTAATTTTAATTAAGCAAGTGTAAGCAAAGGTGTCTTCCTTGAATCTATCTATACTTTAAAATTTACCATGACAGTTTACTGTGCTTGCACGTGGTTGGACTCAATGACCTGAAAGGTCCTTTCCAACCCAAATGAACCAATGATTCTATACCTCAGTCTCAATTCAAATGATCTGCACATTGAATGAAATAATGCTATGACACCTCATTACAAAATCAGGACAAACCCTGATTCTGGTTCACTGTGAAATAATTCTCTCACATGCAGGGATTTGGAAAAGGAAAAAGTAGCAAGGTATAATTTCTGATTATCATAAGAATGTGATTTTGTTCTTTAACACTGAGAAGTTTGTATGCTGTTATCATCTCAATTCATCATCATTAATTGACTCTAAGCAATTCATAATGTGTTACATAAATAGAATCCATTAATGACTTGGACACAGATTCTTAAAAGCACTTATGCAAGTTAAATCTTCTGGATTGTAGGAGGAATTGCTATTCCTTTTATAGTGTTGCATAAATAATTGTAAACTTTGAATGCCTACGTAAATTTAATTTGCTTTTACTTCCAAACCACACCTTCCATTAACTCAGCTAGGGCTGTGCATATGTAACTACACCAGTGGGTAACATCTACACCATCTAATTAAGGATGTACTGGGATGAACTTTTCATTATTCCATCCTTAGATAAATGAATGCATGGAGATAGAATGTGTGTGAATCAAAACTGGCCTAATCTCTGACAAAGCCAGAATTACAGCAGTGAAATCAACATTTGCTTTGTGGGAGGTTTGGGTGAGGAACAAGAGTTCAGAATTTTTTCACCATAAATTAAACTGAGGCCTTTAATTCTTGTGAATTGATACTATGGTACTTCCTCAGCAGGAATGGAACTAATTGATGTTCAAATACAGCAAAGTGGTTGTACATGAACGCATGCTCTCTGCTAGAGGAGTGCCCATTTGCCAGCTAATCAGAATGGAGATTTTGACCTTGATGTTCTCTCTCTAATGCAGAAAATAATGAATCTGTCATATGAACTTGAGTAGAGAGGTTAAATCTCAAGCTTATTCCATATGTTTGTTGCATATTCCAGAGGGAGTTGAGATAAGTAGCTTTTGCATATTACAGCCAGATTCCATTTCACCTAATCCGGGTTTCCTTTGTGCTAAAATGAGAAAATCCACATCTATTTGCTCTGGTTGTCTCTAATTTTATCTGAATCTATTTCACTCTCATCATGCTTCTTCAATCAGTGCTCCCAAAGGCCAGAGCACATCAACACCACCAGGGCAGTGTCTTGCAAGGTCTACAATTACCCAATGACTTGGTATGGCAGGCTAATCGCATTAAATTGCAGCTATATCCTTTCAACTGCATTCCCCAGCTCCAAATAATCAACATCACAGAGGGTCAGGTTCTCAGTGTTAATTCTCTCTGGGCATTCAGAATGAGACCTGTATCATTCTCACAGCACAGTATTTAGCAGAACTCAGTGTTTGAAAAAACATCGTATTTTAAAAGCAGTTACTTTGATTCTTGGGCTCCTCACAAAAACAATACAATTCTTTCAGCCTTGAATTTTAAGCTAATTACAATTATGACTTGCCTGGGCCATAAAATGGCCATTAGACAAAGGTTGCATATCCAGAGATAAGCTTGCCAGCAAACACTTAAGGAATGAAAAACTCAAAAGACTCATACAGCACCTGAGAAACTGTTTCCAGCTATTACACATACATCTCTAATTGATATTTTTATCTTTAAATCACTTTTTAGTGTCTGGTATTGTTAACCTTTCAAAACTTCCAATTACTCTATAAAAATATGCAGTTAAAAAAACAGAAAAAAACTTCCAATTATTGCAAATGAATAACTTAGACATTTTTAATATGAAATAGAATCACAATGAATTTGAAAATTTCCTTAGAGTTCTCTGGTAACTTTGATATCCAACCTATTTTCAGAAAATATGAAATTAATACATGGTAAATTAGATTTCATTAGTAGTCCTAAGCCATCTGCTTCACAAAATCATTCAGAACAATCTCTAAGTATATGGGATTAGTAGTTAAAAAGTTCTGGACAAATTATGAGTAAATATAAAAAATTGTACAAATGAGTGGGCATCTATGAGCAAACTGTTAAACAGTTTCAATTCATTTAGGTAGACCCCAAAGTACTAGAAATTTTGCAGCACACTTGTGACTTTTAAATTAAAATTTTAAGAAATAAATATACTCTAGAACTAAGGTGATTGTGGTAGTGATATTAAATTAAACACCTGAAGCACTACCACACATGCAAAAAGATTTTAGAATTTTCTCATAGAGAACACCCAGTGGTGCCATAGAAGTTTTGGGAACTAATTTGGGGACACTCAGAATCATTTACTGAGTGTCAGTCAACAGAAAAAAGTTAAGTGTTGTCATTTAAGTGCTCACCAGACTACTGAAAAGAATGAACATAACTTATGCCTTCAAATATATAAAATGCCTTGAGAAATTATTATGTTTAAACCATTTCAGAAAAAAAATACCTCTTTCTTCACCAAAACAACCTAAATTACTAAAAAGTACTACAATAGAACCGAAAGATCTGTTTAACTGCTCAGATATTCGACATTACAGACCTAGTTCCTAAACTGCTTTAAATACCTGTGCACAAAGTAAACCCATTCTGCATCAACAGCAGCAAGCACAGGACAGTAGCAGGATCATTTCTCTCATATTCAGACATGCACAGAATGGCAATGAGAGTTTTGCTTCTCTTTAGCAAGGTGAGGTTTTATCAGTGCTGTAGGAAATGGGTACTCAGCTTGCTTTGGGCTTTATCAACCTCCAAAAATGAATTACATTTATTTTACAATGAGGGTGTTCTGCAGGTTTATGAGTTTAGTTTTCTGAATGTGCTAACTGGATATCTCCAGTTGGTGATTAATCACTGTATTAAGAAAAAGGAAAAAAAAAAAAGGGCAGAGAAGGCAGAGAGATGAGCCTAAAACAGGACCTGGAAGAAAACAAAGAGAACATGCTCCTATATCATCTTTAGCTTCCTTGGGAAAGAACCACTTTGATATGGTGTTGTTTACGCAACTATTTTCTTGTTTATATCTTTTAAATCCAGAATAAATAATAAAACATATTAATAAATAATCACTAAAACATAAGCCAGAACAATATAGTGTGTATATATATATATATATATAGCAAATAAAGGTCTCAGTAGGATGAGAAATAAAGCAGTAGTACAAATCCCTTGACATTAGTTTTTAGCGAGACCTCAGTTTGTTTGAGGTTAGGAAGGTCTAAAACAGCTTAGTTTAAAACAGAGGTGATTCACTGTGACAAAAGGTGGCTTCACATCACTCAAACACACATACATCTTCTGGAAAAATAATGTATTGATGGCAGTTGTTGCAGCTGAATGGTATTGTGACATTAAATAATAGACAATTGAATTAAAATATTTGTTATTCCCTTTTAGCAACTACTTTGCTACCTGGAAAACCTCTCTAAGTGATTCTCTCATTAATCTTACTGTGAAAAGGGAGATAAGGAAAATATAAAACCCACACACCTGCATTCTGGAATTGAGCTGTCTGAAAAAATGAAGGGAAGAGCAAACAGCAGCTACAAAGCAGGAGAACTTCTCTTCAATTATGTAATAAATTCAAAGAAAATGACAAGAGGATGAGAGGTTGCACAAGTGAGGAGGAAGAGATAAAACAAGAAAAGCAAGAAATAAAGACATTATGGGACCATGTAGGTAGAGGTATGTTAACACCTTGGGAGGAGGAAGGAAGCATTAAGAATCATTCCACCCACTAGCATTTATTTCTCAAATTGCAGGTTTGGTGTTTAAGGAATTTGAAACATCCATTAGCCTTTCACAGGAAGAATAGATAATGAATTACAACTGCCAGGAAAGCAGTGAAAGGAAACCAATATTTTTAGACCTGATTTAAGGATTTATGCCACAGTTCAGATCACAGAGCATCTTACATTGGATGAGTTAAAGATGTAGATTATGGATCTTCTTATTCAGGCTGATTAATATTGTCTCATTGAAATCTGTAGAGCTATTAGGAATTGTCATATATGTTTTTAGAATCTGATCCAATAAAAACTAAATAAAACTGTTATTTTTACTCAAGGAGTGGCACAGAAACCTTTTTGTAACATAACAGTGTTGCAAAAACATACATAAATTTCACTATTAAAGCAATTTTTAATTTACATTTTTTAAATAAAAAAAAATATGTCTCTAATGGTTCATAGTAATGAAAAATAGGCACAAAAATAAATATTTGACAAAATTTTTTTGTCTGTCACACTGACTCCACACAACTGATTCTAGTGGGGGTTCTGCTGCAAGAGACAGACTTTAATGCATTACATTAATGAATGATAGAAATTTCCTTCCCTTCTCCCTCTTGTTGTGCTTTTGTATTACTAGTATTTTAGTTGTGCCTTTTCCATTATTTTTTTGGTCTTTGAAAACGCTGATAGAGTTTGCTGAGAAAGCAAACTCTGCAACCCCTCTTCACTATTCACAAAGAACAAGGATTTGTAACATCTCAGCAAATAAAGATTCAGTATTTGGCACTCAAGCTATAGAGCTTTTGTTTTTTTTCCAGCTCATAATGTGCTGAGTTTGCTGCCTTGAGTGGTGCCTGTCAAGCACATGGGGATTCACCATTGTAAATCAGGCCCAGAGAGAAAAGCAAGGGCTACTAGCTGGTGGATTGCATGAACAGAACTGTTTAGCTGCCCTAAACTCTTCAAAAGAAATCTTAAATTCAACCCCAAATATGTGTTATCCCAGTACAGAAGAGTGAATTTCACCCTCAGGGAGTGTATACTAGCTCATATAGTAGTCTTATTGTGGAAAGTTCACTTCAGACTCAATTTACAGTATTCCCCTTCTCTCTTCTTGTCTCCCCTTCCTATCCTCAGGCCAGCAAAAGGAAATCTGGTTTACATTTCTCAGCACAAGATTTGTTTTCACCTCTGACACTCAGGGAACAATCCCTCCATGCAAGGGCCTGTTAGCAGCAGTGCCACACTTCTCACCCCATGGGCCGATCCCTCATCATCTGCAGATCCTCCTGCCCAGCTCCAACCTAATCAGCCACACCTCTTCTGATAAGGGCTTATCAGCAATTTTATTCAGGCAAATGAAAAAAATGCACTGGATCATCATTCTCGGCTTAAATGGAATCTTATCTCCCCAAAATTATAAGGCACGCTTTCCTAAAGTGGATGGTTTCTGTTACACATCTCTGTGTAACCAAGTGTCAGAAATCAAAGATAGAATAACTTTCTGTAAATGCCATGCTTCAGAATCAACTTTGCTTCAGCAGTAAAACTTTTAAAATGTAACAGCTGAGTTAAATACAAGCAAATGGAAATTGCCAGTGAATTAATGTTCCAGGATTAATCAGTGGCAGTATGTTGAAGGAAACTAAAAAGTGATGATAAACCCTAGGCAAACTTCATTTTCAAAGGTGTCTGAGCCTGCAGAGGTGTGTTAATTGTAAAGTCATGTGGATGAATTGATCCATGTTGGATCTTGGAGGAATTTACCTTAAACTCCATAATGAAAATGGTGCTCCACTTTTGTTATGTTTTTGAAAAGCAAACACATTCATAAACCTCCATATGATTCTGCAGAATCACAAACCCATGAGTTATAAAAACATTCATGTCACTGAGGATCCAAGATAGACCTTATTTTTGGCTCATTATAAAACCATGCTTATCCTTGCTTTAGCACAGAACCAGCTTCCAGATAACCTCAGCCTAGCATTCCACATTTTGCTCATTTTATGTTGCCTTTTCAGGCATTGGGAGGCTCAAGTCCCATAAACATCTATGCTCATGTGTAGCATTCTGCAAATGGGTTTGTAAATGGCCTCTCTGAAACCATTCCTATTTTTAAAACTGTGCATGGTAATGCAGTTGGATTAAATATCATTTTTCTAAACACTCTACAGGCAAGTCCTCCTCAAGGGTATATAAGCCAAACAGACTAAACAGACAGTCTTGGAGGGGAATCAGAGGCATAACAACTTGTATTTAGCTTATAACATTGCTGCACTTCCATGTATGAAAGCTTAACTTGTTTTTCTTAAGAATTTTTCAGCATTGGTCTAAAGCAGTCTGACTACTGTCAGAAAACTGTTTGAAAGCAGAATCAAGAGATTTTTCCAAGATGCTAAAGCAGCTCCCTGCAACAATTGGGAATAAGGCTGAATTTTCTGGAGCTCTATTTTTATTAATGTCGTCCCAGCTTTGACAAATTACTGTTCTGGTGATAAGCACTGAAATATTAAGCAAATACGCTCTTGTAGGAGCAAAGCCTTTTAATAATCTGAGACCTTCCACTGTTATTGACATTAATCTTTCCACAATGTCCACAGCATCTTTCAGTTACATCAGACTTACATTTTCACCTCTCAGATGCTGACTGTGCTTAAAAGTGAGTCATCTTTTCCTGCATGTGCTGGGCTGACTCTGGCTAACACACTCCCAAGCAGTTGCTCTCTCATTTTCTCCCTCAGCAGGAGCAGGGAAAAATGGGAAGAGCATGGAAAAGCAAATCCATGAATTGAGATAAAGATAGGGAGGTCACTTACCAATTACTATCAAGGCAAAAGAGATCAATTTGGGGAAAATTAACTTTATTGACAATTAAAATAGATAGATAAAAAAGACAATCATTTAACTTGATACTGATCTTTCCTTCCCCTTTTCCTAGTCTCAATTTCACTCCATTCTTGTTTTCTCTTAGCCTCTCTGAACAGCATAGGGAAATGAGAAATGGGGTTATGGTCAGTACAAAAAGCTTTTTCTTACCTGTTCTCTGCTCATCCCTGGGCTCCAGTCCCTCAGGAAACATCAGCTGCTTCTGTGTGGGATCCTTGTGGACCATGATGGACACCTCCTCTGATGCCATGGAGCACCATCTCTGATTTGACCATGGTGTTCCCTCTGCTGTTTCTTACTCTTTTAGCTCCTCCCGGATCTTTTTTCTTTACTTTATTTTTCTTTTCTTTCCTTTTTTTTTTTTTTTTTTTAACTTTTCTTAACTATGTTTTCCCTGTTTGGCCGAGGGGCTCAGCTGTGCTCTGCTGGGTCCATTGGAGCTGACTGGGTTCAGCTGATTCTGGTGCAGGGCAACTCCATCTCCTCCTCAGAGAGATTGCAGGCCTGAAAGCCTGTGGTTGTTGACTTTGGGAGGTGTTAGATTTACTACAAATTAATGGAACAGTACAAACAAATATGTTAATCCAGCTAGTTTTGTCCCTTTGTACACTGCACAGCCAACAAGTTATGCTGAGATCGATCAGATAGGTTGGTAGGTCATTTGATAACCACTTTTTCATTCTACTTTTCTTTTATAAAAGCATTCATAAGAACCCTTCTGACAACCCTCTCAAAAAAAAAAAAAAAAACGAAAAAGAAAAACAAAAAAACCAAAACAAAACAAACCCCAAAAAAACAAAAAAAACAAAAAAAAAAAACCAAGCTGAAAAAAAATTACCTCAACCAAGCAAATAAAAAATTCATGACACAAAAATCAGTTTCAAATTGGTGCAAATGTGGAGGATGTTCACCTGTCTAAACAGACATCTACATACCAATAGCTGAAAACCTGGTAATGTTTTCAACAACTAAAACTTGCTATTGTACATCAGATAAGTGACTAGATGTAATGAACAAATTATTCAGAAAGCTAAGATGGAAATGACAAAGAAGATCATTCAAAGACTGAATATGATGTAATTTTCTTTCAACTCTGTTTAAAAGTTTTAACAATGCAGTGTTAAAATGAGAGCAATCTGATTGTACATGTGTTGAACTTTTTGAGATAATGAATTCAATAAATAGAAATCTCAATACTGAACTATTGACATATGATCAGGTCATAAATTAGATGCAAATGAGAATGCATCATGACAGAGCTGAAAACAGATAAAAAGCTTCACTTAATTGCCCACATCAGATCACAAATACTCTAATTCATGTTTCACTCCACTAAGCCCTGACCTGATTTCATTCTTCATATGAGAAGTAAGTTGATTTTTCAAAAAAATTCAACATTTTCAAAAGACTTCACAAAAAACAGATATAAAATATGTGTTTGAAGGACACTGTGTTTTGATTCAGTGACTATGTGTGTCTTCCAATATAGGTATTAGGAAAGGAGATGATGTGCTTTCTTCAAAACCTAGCTCTTCCTTTTTAAATTTTATTTAATGGTGGTATTTACGTTATCTTAGATAATGCAGTGGAATAGATATTTGTCTTCTATAAATAGGCTTGAATAGATCACAAAAGATTTCCAAGGATTGAATTTGCTAGGGTAAGGTCTAAATTAGAATTATGTCAGTTTTATATTTAAATCTATCAAAAATAAAGAAGCACTGGAATAAAATGAACTGTACTGCAAATGCTATTTTGAACAGCAGCCTGTCTGAATAATACTGTTCATCTCAGGCAAGCAGAATTATGCCTATAAAACAAATACATGATTTATTATGTGTTTTCCCAAAACATTAATTAAAATACAACTTTCTTTCCTTTTTTTATTTAAAAAACTCCAAAACGAGAATTTCCACATTTGTCCATTGAATCCAGCAACTAGACCCAGAAATATTATAATCTCCCCAAATGCTTTATAACTAATAATTGCTGCTATTTTACATTTCAGTTATCGCGGATTGAGGGGAGTTGAGAGCAGGAAAAGAGCAGAGATAAATGTTTGAGTAGAAGCAAGTGTCCAAAATTGCTTTTTCCCATGTCAGTGACCTTTTAGCTCTTCTTCTGACATCACAAATCCCGTAGTCCTTCCTGCAGAGCATTCCACCCAGAATGGGACCCTGCAGAGTGTCCCTATTCAGAACAACCCTTAAAGTCAGCACATTTGACATGGATTTGGTCAGGAGGGCATCAGTGCCTTGTCTCAGTGCTGGATAAGGACACTAAACACCAAGCTATTATGGAGTAAAGTAGTGGGTTGATAACATGTTTTAAAATAAACATCCTGGCCTGCACTTTCAAAACTTAATTGCAATTCTCCTTCCTCTGGAGAAATTTCCCTGCTCTTGTCTCCCATATCCTGTTAGGCTGCATGACCAAGGGGGAAGGAATCAAGAATCAAGGCACATTGATGCTGTGGGCATTTTTGATGTTTCTCTTGTCATGAATGATCTTTAAAGGCAGCTCTGCTAGGATGAAACAGCAAAGTGGAAGTAACACCTCTATGAATTTGAGATTATGCTGCTGCAACTCACTGTGAAGATTGTTTGGCCCAAATGTACAATGCTATTGGTTTGATTCCCATTAAAAAACAACTGTTTTAAATGATGATAAAATGATTGAATCCTTCTGCAGATTTGGGACCCCACTTCTAAGGGTTTCAGCCTACTAAGTATTGATTTATGGTAGCTGAAATTTTGTTGGTTTTAAGACCTAATATCCTGCTAATAGGATTAAATTTTGTCAATAGATATTAATCCATATTGCTTTCCATTGAAGCGTGAATTATGTGGTAAATGTCACTTCTGTTTGGGGACCAAAGAAATGTGCTAAAGGCTGTCACCCCACTTGGGTACTTTCAGTAAGTTTATAACTTCTTTTACACAGCAAGAGATTGTTTCCTCAATAACTGGTACTACTATTAGAGATTAGAGCACCTGTATGTCTGGGTAGGCTCAAACTTTGTATGTTTTCATCAAAGGGGGCATTTCCAGCATGTCTTCTGGAGCCAGGCAGAAAGCAGGGCTAATTCGCCAACAGAGGGAAAGAACTGGCAAACAACCACAGCCATGTCAGCAGATTCAAGCCCTAACTTTCCAGGCTGCTGCAACAACTAAAAACAACATATCCATTTCACCCATGCTCTATCCTGAAGGTTCAGGAGGTGAGAGGCAAATCTTGCTATGTATAAACAGTCATCTACAATATATTTGACAAAGAAATTTTATTGTCTTAACATGGCTTGGCTTCTACCACCCACAGTGTAGAAATACAACAGTGAAGCTTGTAAACCAGCTTCCATCCTGTTCTAATGATAGTTTAACAACCAGAAGAACTATAATGTTTAAATATAGAATTATTTCTGTTTACACGTTTAACTATCCCTGGTGTTATGGGGACTTTGGCAGTTTACATAACATCCTTGGAACAATAGATATGTGCAGCCTGCACTGGGTGAAATGATACAGCCATCCTTTAGAGGATTAAAAATTGTAGCATTTTTGTTGATTTTTTAAATGACAGCTAATTCTGTCTTTGATATGCAACGCCTGTGTTGGCAGGCTCTTGATGCTGACAGCATCTAGACTCAGTTCAGGAACTCCAGCTTAAATCTGATGCTCCATGCAGACTTGGAGGCACCAGGCACCATGGTGATGTCTCTGCTGGTAAATAAAACAGGGTACAATGCCTGTAGAGCAGTGGGTATTTAAATTAGAAATGCTAAGGTGAGTCATGCATCTGAAATGCTCCCTTTGTCTCTCATGGATTTCAGTTCTAAATATAAATGCTCCTGTATAATACCAGGAATAAGAAAGGGGATTCCCTCCTGGCTTTTGGTGCCTCCTGTCCAAAATTAGTTACTTCCTTTAAATGTGACTGGCTAATAACATATTTGGCCAGTACTCTAGCAATTTTCCCTGGATATTATCAATGGTTTAGTTCTTTCTTTGCATTGCATATAAAACATACTCACTGTTAGACTGAGACTTAAATTTACTTATTTTCTCCAAAATTCAAAGTACAGTTTGGGATTTAGTTTGGTGATTTTGTGCAACAAAGAGTTGGACAAAGACCAATTTTTTCAAGGAAAATTGTGCTCTGCTTTTTTATCTGTGTAGAATTATATTGTACTCTATTTATTTATAGCACTGACTGGATGAATGACACATCTTTAGTCATATTGTCTTCAGTTCTCAGTAGGGTTTTTATTTTGATTTTTTGTTGTTATTTTTCCTCTCAGCTTTTATATCAATGCTGATCCTTCACAGATGCATTCAGAAGTACAACCAGACTATCCCATTGCTAAACTCTGATAGGAAAATAAAAGCTTTTATTGTTTTCTCACTTTTGAGAAAACCTATATTGGATGAGTCCATTTCATGATTTCCTTACAGATGTATGAACTGTGATGCTTGAAATTGGGTCCAAGGTGATGTGAGGCACAGCCAAGTCTCACAGCCTGCAGGGCCAGAAGGTCAGGCTGAGTCTCCGTCCTGCTCAGCAGAAACCTGAAGACTCCTGGCTATCATTTAACGAAAACTTTGACATCTCTTCTGACTCAACCCCCAGTAACCACAGCTGGAGTATGAAGTGAAGCCCTTTGAGAACTGGTTTTGCTCTCCTTAGTCACCTTTTCTAAACCCTTATGAGTTCTCCTTGGAACAACAGGGGCACATGAGGGACAGGATGAATGCCATTATACTAAAATGAATCTTCAAGGTGAAAGCAAATCAAAATATGAATCAGCCTTGACTTAAAGAATCTGCTTTCATTTTTCAGTTATTAAAAAATAATCCCTGAAATACAGAGGATGCTGCCTGAGTTCACTTTTCACAAAAGCTGCTTCAGAAATACTAAAAAGAAAAATCAAATCTCTTCTAAAATTATATGTATTTTCTTCAGATTGCTAAAGAAAAGTGAATGTGCTTCCATGATTCCCAAATCAAAAGTGACCAATTTTATTTTAAGGCACTGTGCTGTTACTACATGGCATGGACAAAATGCATTTGGCCTACGTGTGCTCTTGGTTTATATCAGCACATATATTCTGCAGCACTAAACACAGCTGTGAAGCAGTGAGTGAAGGAAGAAGGCTGTGTGGTACTGAGAGCACTTCTCCCTTTCCTAACCCAAAGCACATGTTTGCACTGAGCGCTGCTCACAGGCAACCACAGCTCCATTTGCCACTTCTTTTTTCCCCATGCTTGTTAGGTTTTTTAAGGGATGTCTGAGAGATGTAACTTACTAAAGAAACAACAAAGGGAGAAGAAAGAAAACAACAAAAAGTTTTCAAAAATTCAATGCAAGAAAATGCAAGGACAGATTTCTGTCTCACGCCCTAGTGAAGCTTATTGCCACAGGTCAAAGGTGGAGACATTTAAAATTGTGATTTTGAAGGGTGGTGACAATTTTGTATCTCTGTGTTTATCACTCATACATCTGGTTTATATCTGGGCATGGTTATAATTTGTTAGCATCTTGAAGTATTTTTCTTTTCTTTATTATACTTTAGTACACTGTGTCTAGATGGATGTTCTGGCAGTTAATTGACATAACAGAAAGGATTGCAAATATTAACATAAGACAAAGCAATATATAAACTAATCCTAGGAATGTAAGGAAGTTGTCAAAGATTGTTAAAATACAGGATGAATAAAATGATAAATAAACCACAGGACATGTTTAATTTTGAGAATTACTTGATACAGAAATTATATAATTAATCAGTTACAATTAAACTGCAAAAATTGAGTTATATCTACAACTTCTTTCTTGCAAAAAATAATTATACTTTAGAGGCATCTACATGGCTGTTGTTAAGCTCAAAGATGGCAAAGAATGCATTATTGTTAAGGAAGGTTTATTTAGAGGGTAGGCAAAAGACACATAAGGCTAAATTTAGTACCTAAATCTATGAATGTATCACAAACTAAACAAAAACTTGGTGTTGTTACACAGCACTGTGACCTAGTAATTAAGACATTGAAATTAGGAAATTGGCAAAAGTAGTCTGTGTTTGCATTTGAAGACATAGCCTCATATCTTTCTGCTAAAGGCTTTCTGGGTTAGAATGGGTTCTGAGCCACCAGCATCAGAACCAATAAAATAAACTTTAAATTTTGATATATGTCCAGTCCAAAATCTTAGGAAAAACTATATATGTTTATTTCCCTTATATGCACCCACTATTCTATGGTTTTTAAGACCATGCAGTAACATTACTGTTTATGACCCTTTTATATTCACCTTGAATCCAGTGAATATTAAAAACCATTCTGGTGGGAATTTAGTATTGAGACTCCAGATAATATTCTGACACGTTTCTGAAGTGATTCTAGATGGTTTTAAAAGTAGGGAAAATGTGTTCTAGAAATTGTATAGCAAAGACAAAAGCAAGTAAACCAAAATTCTGTTAACTAGAGTAAAATCTTGTACAACTAAATACACTTTGATATAGGTCATTCATATTTAGTAATTCCGTAGAAATTGACCTATTGAATGCAATAACCAAAATGATATAATAAAAGTTTGTCCTGTTTTGGGGAAGAATTCAGTTATTATAATGAACTAATTTTTGAGTAAATATGTCTTCCCATTACATCATGCAAGTTATTAAAAGGTCATGCAGCTTATCAAAAAAACCATATAATGCTGCTTCAAAATCTAAACTACCATATCCATATAAAGATTTGAAGTAGAAGTTGGAAATCCTTAGCTTTCTGGTAAGTAACAAAATATAACCAAACCCACTGGCTCCTCATTAATCTGCCCTAAACTCCACTTTCTCTCACAGTTAGAAACTTCAATATATTTTCAAATAATGCCCCCAGAAGAATTTATTGCTGTTTTGTCTATTCTCATTTCTAGACTGGTATATAACATACACAACCTTAAAACACAGTAAATTTTGAAAAGAGTATAGAACTCTTTCCTCTTATCAGAAAGTTGTCTGCATGTTAGGTTTTTTCCCTTTCACTCACTGATACTGTATTGCCAGAAATGATGTCATGCTATTCATATCATATCTCACAATAACACTTTTCTAGCGTAAACCTTAATCTCCTAAATCCAGTGTACAGTGGCTGTCCAAACAGAATAGATCTCTCTCTCTTTTTTTTTTTTTTTTAATAAAAGCCAGGTGATAAAGTAAGTGCTTCTGATAAATGAGAACCCTGCAGTACTGTGGATCTAATCCTCCCATAGAGAGAAATATTTGACCAAGCATAATGTGTTTCTTATGAGGAAGGTATCTTTCACAAAGGAAACAAAGCATGGAATTTCTGTAACATTCCTTGCATAAATATTCTTATAAATATAATGCATATGGAAATAATAACAGAAAAACCCAGCTACTTTCATCACTCTTTTTGGCCCAGGAAACAATAAATAGGTAGAAATCCTGGCCAATTTTTTTCAAAGCTTGATGTCTGAAGGTAGCCCTATAAATTGTATCTATGTGAAAGCAATTTTCAGAGGTACTGAGAATTCACAGTTCTCACTGATTCCCACATGGATATAGGTACTTATTTCTGGACACACAACTTTGAATTTTTTTGGCATGTAATTCAACTATATAAACTCAGGATTTCACCCAATAAAAACATGAAGGAGATTTATCATTGATTCTCCTGATATTTACTGTCTCTCTCTAGCTACTAGTATGGTCCCATCAGCGCAGGTTTTGAGCACCACCCAAGATTTAAAAATTAAAACCCATAAATCTCTCTTTCTTATTTCCTGCCTTTCCAGTCTAGAGAACATGGTTTGATTCATTTGTTTGGTTTTTATCTTTTCTTTTAATTTTTTTTTTATTCTGCTTGAATAAAAACTCAAGGAAAAAAAAAAAGAAAATATGCTCTTTCTGAAGAATAATTTAGAGAAACCCAAACTAGTTTTTAAACAAGCTGGATGCTGTTATGCACTCCTGAGGAGCAAAGCTCATACCTCTGAGTTGCATCCTGCTGTGGCCACGCTGTCTCAAGCATGAATTGGTTCCTTTACAGCCACCTTGGGCTGATCCTCCCCTCCAGTGTGGCCTGTAGAAGAGACAAGCCATAAATTAAGTAGGGGAATTTCACTGTTTTGTTCCAAAAGTGATGAGCCGTGCTCTCTCAGGGGTGAGCTGCACACACACACACAGATGCACACACACACACACAGACACACTCACACACACACTTCTCTCCCAAGAGAGAATTGTGGGAATCCACAAAATCAGAGGGTTTTGGGAAAGCTGCAAAAGGCAGCCTCAGAGACAGCAGAACTGTGATTAGAGATAAGCAGCAGCCATGAGATAGGTCAGCAGAAAAATTATTTAAAAAGTAGAAAAGCAAGGACAAATAGAACAATGGTCTGTGTATTAATGTTTGTCTAGAATAACTCACTAAGCTACAGAAAAGTTTATCTAGGAAGATATTAAGAAGTTTGAAGCTTAAAAATGGAGCTCTGTGCATTGAGTTTTAAGGCTTACAAGCAGGTATTGTATTTGAAATAAGCAAGCATTGTTTTAACCAAAGGTACATGTGCTTATAGTGGTTGGATAGAACTGCTGTCAATGTGCTTTTGCTTTGTGTGATTGGTCAAAAAACTTACAAAGTGAGTTGTAACATTAGGTTTTTGGTCTGCTGCCTGGGATGTGAGCTGCTGGCATCTTCCCATTGTCATAGCCATGTAATGAGAGTGATGCAGAAAAATTTAACAGCCCGAGGCGCGTTCCTCAGCAATCCTGTCCTGTTTGTGATTTGTACAGAGACCCCCGCTGGTGATACCACTCAGCACTGAGTTACATCCATGGCTCCTGGCTGGCCAGCTCCACTGCCTGCTCCACACCTTGCTAATCATCTTCAGTGATATTGCTCATGCTGGAGGGCAGACAGGGATTCCAGATTTCCAGAGAGCTGAAGGACATAAGCCCCAAAGGAGTGTCCTGTAGCTAGGCAGAATGCTCTGAGGTGAAGCAGAATCTCTTGCTACAGCCTGTCCCTTCCATCATCAGGGAGTTTTCCCATGTTCCTTTGGATATTTCCTCAGCTTCTTCTTGCCTTTTTTCCTCCAGATATTATAGTCTCTACTTTGGAAAAGTACTGGCAGATGGAAAATGCCTTTTTCAGGTATTCAGTAGCATTGACAGGAAGGACTCACACTCTTCTACCAATTTTATCATGAGTCAGTTCTCCAGGTAGCACTGGGAAATTCATTGAATACTTCCTTCCTTCCTTCCTTCCTTCCTTCCTTCCTTCCTTCCTTCCTTCCTTCCTTCCTTCCTTCCTTCCTTCCTTCCTTCCTTCCTTCCTTCCTTCCTTCCTTCCTTCCTTCCTTCCTTCCTTCCTTCCTTCCTTCCTTCCTTCCTTCCTTCCTTCCTTCCTTCCTTCCTTCCTTCCTTCCTTCCTTCCTTCCTTCCTTCCTTCCTTCCTTCCTTCCTTCCTTCCTTCCTTCCTTCCTTCCTTCCTTCCTTCCTTCCTTCCTTCCTTCCTTCCTTCCTTCCTTCCTTCCTTCCTTCCTTCCTTCCTTCCTTCCTTCCTTCCTTCCTTCCTTCCTTCCTTCCCTCCCTCCCTCCCTCCTTCCCTCCCTCCCTCCCTCCCTTTTTAAAACTTTACTTTGCCCCTGGGGAAGGTGGAGATGCAGTTTCAGTCTGATGCAGAGCTGAGCCAATGGTGCACTGCTGGGTATGTGGCAATTCCCTATTCCTGCACAAGGCTTGTAGAGATGCTGAACAGTACAGAGAATTTTAATGATATTTCCAGGAGAGAGAAAGTCTTCAGGGCAGAGTGACAGTGGAGAAATGTTGGTGATTATGTGACAGGAAACAAATCAGTTCAAGTTTGTTACAATTTTTGCTCCTGTCAGATTGCCAGGCAGACATCAGTAGCACACTAAAAGGAAACAGAAATTATGATGTTTCTCCATGTCAATGCATTGGAATCTTGCTGTGCTCTAACAAAACTACAGTTTTTAGACCTTGTAACAAAATATAGAAAAGGATTCACAGCTTAGAATTTACTAGGACATCGCTGTCTATGCAGCCATGGCTTGCAGAGGGTTTTTTGAGGAGTTCAGCAGACATCTTTTGTACTGTTTTTCAATAGTCATAATATGAAGAAAATCTACTATATTTAGCTTGTCCTTGAACTGATTTTCCACCAATTTTTAGTAATATGTAGAACTTTAACAGCAATATTTAAGTAAGAAAAGTACCAAAAAGCCCTTTGCAAATCAATGAGAACATCTAATCTGTCTTACTAGAAAAGTCAAAACAAATATAGATAGGAAAATGAAAGGACAGAACATTTTATTTAAATATTGAAAAATTAAATCTAGAGACTGGACCACTGCAGCCATTAAGCATGTCCATGAAAATTAATTAATTTTCTACCTTGTGAGAACAGGAGGACTTGGCTAGCTCTCACAGACACCAGCACTCCCACACCTGGTTGCTAAGTGCAGCTCTGAGGTGTTTTTGCAGCCACAGCCATGAGCAAGTCAAGGATCTCAAGAGAAAAAAATCCCCAAGAGCAGCAACATTATTTTCTGAATTTTCCCTACATTGCATGTGAAGCTTGAGGCAGAGTCAAGAATTTTTATCTCAGTCAATACATCTGTTTGCTACCTAAATAATATTTTTTCCTTAAAATCCATAAATATTTCTGAAATATGTTCTCCATGGGACAATCAGGATACTTTCAATGGAGTTACACAACCTGCTACATAAGACAAGTACCTGATGGATACTGTATAGTAAAGTCTTCTGTATCTCATATTTTGCCATATTTTCAGCTGTTTAAGTATTGCCTGGTATAAGAACTCGGACTCATTCCACATAGATTTCCACAAACTATTTCTCTCTTTTCCTATATTTATTTTTTCAGCCAGCCTAGAAATTTATAATATTTTCCTATCCATGGGACTTAGGCCAGCCCTGGACAATATTTCATCACAATAGCAGATCATGAAAAATAATGGTTGTGTCAATGTTTGGAAATGGCACATTTGAAAGTGAAGTCATTATTTATAGGATCAAAAGGTGTCCATATACAATGATCTCAGAGTTAGAATGCAAATTAAATAGGTATGGGGTGATTTTCTCTGATGTGATGCCCTGAAGCTCAGAGAGGATAAAGCAAGCCTCTTGCCTCCTCTTTGAAATACTTCTAAGTAAAATCATGGGCAGTCAAGAGGCCAGCTTAAAAATTTTCTCCATTTTAGTTAGACCCATCCTTGAGCCATGAATTATCCTGGAGTATGCTTTTGAAGATCTTAATGGTCTAACTGGCAGAAGCTCCACAATACATTATACCTGTATCTTCAACCACGTATCTCATTTCAACAAGCTAGGGGAGACAATTAGAATAAATATTTTACTGAAAATGTTCTAAGCTAAATAGCTGGCTCTGCACTATTCTTTCTATTTATGGCTTCCTAATGAACATTAAGACTGTGCTGAAAGTATTCTAACACATGGATGACAAGGAAGTTCTGTACATAATTTATATTAGCATACTTAAGTTGTTCACAGCAAAGATTTCAGAAAACAAAAGTTTTTTTTAAAATTTCTTACTGCAAATTTGTTGTATTGTGGAAAACAGTCTTTAAAGTTCTTGCGATTTTGCTTCATTTCTCATTTTAATTGTTGGTCAGTCAATTTGCCTGCTCCTAAAACAGAGGTATGCAATTAACTCACTTTTCACTGAGAAGTAGAGAAAAAGGAGAGATAATTTTCCCTCCTTCTTGATCAGAAACAAGCATCAAAGACTCAAAAATCAGGCAACACATTTATGCATACCCTGAAAAATGACTGTAAAAGTTGTATTATTGCTAAAAAGATTTCAAAATGCTGAAAATCTAAGAACATTTCATGCTTACACTGAGGATGGGAGAGATTGTAGAGTACTAGAGGTCTGCACTATTACAAATAGCAGCTTCATGTCTTTAGGGAGTCTCAGTATGTGCCAAGCAGAGGAGACCACACAAAGTCTGTAATTACTGTCTTGTCTCTGGCAACTCTGATTTTTTTTTTAATTTGCCAGTCATCATACATTGCTGGGGAAATATCCAGCATATAGGTAATTTTGTGGATCTGTCTGTAAAAAAAAGAAGAAACCATGAAAGCAGAAAAATAACATCTCAACTACCATTTTAATTCAAGAAACTTCTAATTGTAACAGTGACTCACTGTAATTAGCAGCCTTTTCCTTAGATGTGTGAATGGCCTACAGGCAAGGAGAGAATTCCTTGTTCACTGAACCATCATGCAGTGTATTCAGTGCAAGTCTTAAGAAACCCCAGTGCATTCCCCTTGCACAGAATTCCCTGATTCCTCTTGAAAATCGATGTTAACAAGGAAGCAGATGAATTAGTCCCTAAAAAAGCATATTTCTGTTCTCTCACATGATCTTGACTCAAGAGGAGCTATGGCTGTCTGTAGTAGATGAGACTGATCCTACTCTGGGTAGCAAAGTCCACTTGTGAGAGAGACCTACACATAATACTGTTTTTTGGTAATAATACTGCTTCTGGTATTTGAGTTAACACCAATAAAGCTGAGCTGGTCTACACTGCCTGTTTATTTACATCATGGATTGTTTTTATAATTTCTGTGAGTAAAAAAAAAAAGGATAGGTCTTTTCTCCCAGGTAAAACCTGATAGGACAAGAGGAAATTGCCTCAGGTAGCAGTACGGGAGGTCTGGAGTCAATATTAGGAAAAAATTAATGACAAAAAAGGTGATCGGTCATTGGAAGAGACTGGCCAGGGAGTAATGGAATCACCCTTCCTAGAAATGTTTAAAACCCACATAGATGTGGTACTTGGAGAGAGGATTCAGGGGTGGACCTGGCAGTGCTGGGTTGATGGTTGTGCTCAATGTGCTCAGAGGTGCTTTTCAAGCTTAATGATTTTATGATTCTGTGAAGGTGAAGAATCAGCCTCAACCTGTCAGGGGTACGTGTACGTTCCCAGCAGCACATGGCATCTAAATTCAAAAGGAGGCAGAGACTGAGTGGTTTCTCATGCAACTTTACACCTTAGAAAGTCAGGATATTTTTAACAAGATACCAGTATTTTCAAATAGCTGTTTCATATCAAATAGTTATCATTTCCATCTTGGCCTTAGTTCTTTCAAACAGATTGTGAAATAGAAATAGAGAATAAGTTTCATGCCAGCTGAAATGGCTGTTGACATAGAATAACTCAGGAATGTGCTTTTGGCCTCCATTTTATAGTGTAAATGTGTGATTCATTTTGACAATCTAAGTAATCCTTTCATGATCCTAATTTTTTTTTCCTTTATGAGACTGATCATCTTCTCACTTGTTTTGATCAAAAGCCTAAAAGGTATGTTCTTTATTTGTCTTAGGCAGTTTGGCCATCCTCTCTAGTGGCCTGGGAAAAAAGAAGGAAAAGCCTAACAGTGCAGAGAACAGACAGATGGTTACAGTTTCCTGACAAATTATTTATTTGAATTCTTAAACACTCAGCTCTTACTTATAACTTCTTCACTTCAGTTTTAAGAGTCCATTTATCAACAAGAATGATCACATATTGACCATACCAGGCTCAAAAGCAAATGTATTCATTTGCTCACGATACGGAAATGAGTTAGTGACAAGTGAACTGATTCAGACAAAACACCCAAACCAAGGCTCCAGTCCAGCATTTGAACTCTAACAAAAAGCTTCTCTACATCCTCTCTTTCTGCCTTTTTCTAAACCTTGGTTGTAGCCCCTTATTCGACATCACATTCCCTCGTGGGGATTTTTCCTTTCAGAAAAATGATTTAAAATTTTTTTTTGAAAATCTAAAGTTTCTTTATATATATATATATATATATATATACACACATACCAAGAAATACGAATTTTAATAAAATGTGGTATTTTCAACAGGAAAATCTTTCAAGGTGAAATGATTTTTCATTTAATGAGAAATTTTGCCACTGGATTCGAGGAAAAAAGTCCTGATCACTGGCTGAAAAGTTTGCATACTTTTTTTATAAAAGCAATTGACTTTCACACACAAAGATAAATGTTAACTGTTAAGACCAGTTAGAAAATTTCTCTTTCCTCCCTGCTCTCTGGTAAGTGACATCTTTGCACTCAGCAAGTCCAGCAGTGCAAACTGGTCCCCTCCTTGCCCTGCTACTCAAAAGGAGTCTGTGCCTCAAACAATAGCCAGATATTTCAGCTGAAAATAGTAAAAACTCAAAGTACCTAAAAGATGGGTTTCTTTGTTATTTATTCTGCAGTTTAACATGACCAAATCTCTCAGCTTCTTGGTGTGAACATTCTTTTAGAGGTAAAACTTTATCTTTGCATTTATCTGCACTGGTATCCTAATTTTAAATGAAATAGAGTTTACCAGGCAGCATTCACTAGAGAACAGACACACAGATTTGTCATATTTTTCTTGCCTTATTTCTCCTCCAGTACAGTGAAGTTTTGCTGATTTTTGCAGACATATGGATCAGTGTTTATCCTGTAAGTATATCCAAGACCCACTCGGACCTTCAGCTTGTATTTTATCTCATTAGACAGTGGTTGCAAATACACCAAATTCTCATGCTACACAAATGGAGTATCTTTTGTCTCCCAGTGGAAGCATTTGGGGGTCCAAGCTGGAAGCAGTCTTTCCTAAATGTAATGTTAGATGAGTGAATATGTGTGTGTGTGTGTGTGTGTCTGCTGTCCTAGGTTGCTGTCTATTGCAGGATCTGAGCTGTAGTCCCTTTGTTCCCCAAAATCTCCGTGAAATTTGCAGTAGCATGAAACAGATGGAAGAGATTTCAGATTGAGGGGCAAAAAAGGTGTTTCTCCCTCAACTCTGTGCACAGTACATTCACTTTGAGTGTGCACTATCTTAAAAACAAGGTCCTTCACATGAAAGTTTGTCTCACATAGCAATGGCCATAGCACTGAAAATCAAAGTCTTGTCAGAGACATCCAAATCCTCTCAGCCTAGTAACAAAAATATCCTTCATTGATTCTGTGATTAACCAGCACTTCAGTGACACGGGGCCGTAGCTGCAGAATCAATATTTAGAACATGATGAATGTGCACCAAGCTAAGAAAACACACCCATCAGCCCCGCATCTGAAGGTCTTCTCTAATGGAAAAAATAACCAAGTGGTGTAAACAGAAAGGGCAAAGCAAGTGACAATCTGCAAGACCACCCATCTGGGCCAGGCCATGTGTTCCAGGGTTATCTGGCTGCTTCCTTTGTGCTGGTTCACACAGTGACTATTGCTCCAAGTTTTGTTGACAGTGACCACAGCGCTTTCTTTAAATGTAAACATTCCCAAGTTCCAAGACACAGCTCTCAGTGAGTTTGCTAGAAAAGCCCTTATCCTAATAGGTGGCTTAACTTTTGCTTTTCTACAACACAACCTTCCTTTGGAGCTTCTGCCAGCAGAGTATGTGATAGACTCAGTTTGTGCAATCACAGCTTTTTGCACTATATTTGCACTATATTTCTATATTATACTTTTAGAAAGTTACTTTTAAATCAGTTCTACAGCTTTTTGATGAGAATTATAAAAGGTATCCCATGTCAGCTCAAAAATAGAAAACTAAGGAAAAGCTACATGCAGCCAGTGTAGAGGAGGAACATCCCTATAAGCAAAAATAAACACAATAAAATACTTAATTAAACATAAAAAAACATTTCTAATCCTCTTTATGGAATATAGGGCTTTGAAATAGAATAATCAGAGGACTTATCAGAGGATCATTTCTTTTTATTGTAAGCAATCAAAAATTCAACCATATGAGTCAGACTCTTCTTCACGAGAGGTAATACCATGCTCCAGTAACAGACCTCATGGTTTCAGTGGCCTACTTTTAGAGAAACAAGTGCTCAGCACAAGTCACAAGCCCTAAATAATGCAAAGAGCTCTTGCACCTCCTGCTTTTAGGTATGTGCTCTCTTCCCTAATTTCAAGTGCTGGCTGCAGGTTGCTGGTGAGCAGCAGAGCTGTGCATAGCAGACAGATCTGTTACCAGCCAAATGCTTTATGCCTTCCTAAAACTGCTGAATTATTACCTCTATTTCCACCATCTGGAGTCCCAGCAAAGTGCTAGAGGATAGTGATTGAAAGCTCCAACAACCTATTTAATTCTTAAAAAGCACAATAATAAGGGTCTTGGGGCAGATAACTGACCCTTTTTTCCCCAGTTTGGGAAAGTCCTACTTTAAGAGGCTCCCAAACTGCTCTGTTCCTGCCTATAGAGGGATGGCCAATAAATGGTTTTACTGATCACTGGTTGAGAGCTGAGCTGTACAATTATTCCTGCTTCTCCTGAGGCAAGCACACAAGGGAGGGATCAGCAATATACCAGGAGCCAAAGTAACGCCCTTCTCCTTTTGAGAATGATATCCATCTCCGACAGCAAATATAAAAGCAGTTGAAACAAGATTTCATGGGCCTCAATTCCCACAGCTTTTTCTGGGCATCAGATTTGATCACCATTGTAAAGCATTCTGTGTGAGTAGCTAGGATATTGTAAAAAGCAAAAAAAAAAAAAAAAAGAGAAAAAAGAAAAAAATCCCAAACTCCTTAGTTCTGTTGTTTAATTTAGAAAGTGGAATGAATCAGTTTTGTGGACGACATTTTGATGTGAAACAGACAACTTTTAAATCGGTTTTCCACTAAGTAAAAGAGGATTCTACTCCTCTTTGTTGAGTCATTGCACAATTCTTTTACCCTGATCTATGTATTGTGACTCCATTTCTTTTCAATTACTAGAAGGGAATAGTGGCTACTATTTAAACCTGGTTGAAAGTCCAAAATCGTTATAGGGTTACAGAAAGAAGGGAGCTGCCTTAGTATAAACAACTCTCTAGGAATATGACATGAAGGAAATAAAATACCATTTAAAACAGTTTTTCACATCCAATATTTCTGTTTCAGTTTTTTTTTTTTTATCTTAACAAAAAAGATGCTCTCCCCCAGCAACATTGGAAAGCTTAGACAATCTTCATGAATATTTGAATTTTCCTTTCTTTTCAGAATACATAAGACCGAAGTTTAAGCCCACAGACTCCATATGTGCATTCATTCCTTGGCCAAGCACACAGATCATTTTTTATTATTACCAACATGTATCCATAATGGATGGCTACCAGACAGTCTAGACTCATGTCACTGACAGATGTCAGCATAAAAATTCAACTAGGTTAGCCTTACCACATTAAAAAAAGAATTTTTCAGTTTAGAAAACATCACAAGCCATAGGCATTTCAGAATATATTCCTGCACTGTATAAATCAGAGGGGAGATGTATCCAAGGCTCACACATAACTCTGGGAATGCTCTCCAGTTCTACATTGCAGACATTTCGTAAGTCTGGAGAAAGGGGAAGGTTCTGCAAAAGAGGGGTGCAGGGGATTAGAGGCTTTCACATGACAGGCATAGGCAATTACAGAAATATTTACTTAATTTATGGCTGAACAAAGAATTTCTGGGTACTCCAGGCAAATGGGCTCAGCCTGAACAGCTCAGGCAGGTTTAATACTTCACTGAGTCATGTATAGGGGTTTCTATCATGGTGATACTGACCATCATCCTCCAATAACTGCATATGTTTTACATCAAGGTCTTCTTTCAGCTTGGGTAAGATTTGGACTTACTGCAACAGTAAACAAGAGGTCAAAGATAAAATCTTTTCAGTCCTTAAATTAGTGCCATTTCCACTTCACATCCACTCAAGCACCAGAGATTTCCCTGAAGCTGCCAGTGTTATTCTGCTCTAGTGACCCATAAGTAGCTGAAATTTGGTCCCACTCCAGTGTGTGATTTAGGGGTTACCCTCTCACTCACAGATTGCATGTGGTCTTTTTTTTACCATAGAACTCCCTTAGCAACCCCACTTCCACCTCTGCCAGGCTTTCTCTTGTGGATGGTGAGGGCTTCAAAACACACAACATTCAAAAGCCTGGAGGTCAGAGCTGACAAACTGCAGTCAGCTGGGAATTATATTTTTTCCAGAACTCCAGAAGGAGAGGAGTTTGCCTTTTAAATTCCTTGAGTTCTGCTGAGTTTTGTAGGGAGACAAGTAATTTCTCTGTATTTGGAAAAATGTAAACATTTATTTTCTTCTCCTCTTTGTGAAAGCAAAATCTTGTTATCTCAAAAGGTCTTTTGGGAAATGTTTCAAGGTAAAAGGAACACTTTTTTTTTTTTTGTAATTTTATAAAGTACTCATATTATTCCCCCAGAAAATTTAAATTACCTGCTAAAATGCATAATTAATACTTAGACTATCTCTAGATTCCTTGCAAGGGTCTACCACACATATTCTCAGTAAGAAGAATTCTTACCTTCAAGTGCAGAGAACAAACACTGCCATAGCCATAGAAAGAGTGACTGGATAGGGTATTCCTACAGCTCAGCAGAGTCTGGTTTTACACATTGAGTGCATACCTAAATCTGCATATGGAGGCATTTTCATGCGCCCTGCTCTTTTAAATACTTGTTTGTTTTCGAGTTCTCCAGAAACTTCAGAAAAAGGTTGACAGGAAACTTCTTGAGAAGTCATCCGTTGTCATCAGTCAACAGCGCCCAATTTGGCCTGTCTGCAAAAACTTGACTTTTAGTACAAAGAAAACAACCTCTGACACAAAAGTCTGGGTACTTCTGCCATTGGCCAAACAACTTTTTAGCATGCAAAAAGCCTTTGCTGGCCCATTGCTCTGCCTAGGCACAAGGTAGGGGAGAGAAATGGATGTTCTCCCATTCTGGAGACTGGAACTGCTCCAGCACCTGATGATATTAGGCAGAACACAACCGTGTCTGCTCTGCATGTTTACTGCTTAAGGAAAGACAGAATGGTTTTAAGGCTGTTATTGTTTTGAGATTATCAAGACCAAAACTCTTCTGTGAATTTATCACACTCCTGTACAGTGGTGAAACCATTTTTTCTCCAGTTGTGTGGAGAAGGTGGCGCAGTAGCTGACACTCAGGGAAACAATATGCTATATACATCCATACATCTCCCAATAGCCGGAGTCCCCATGTGAGAACCACACAGCCAGCATCTGCAAAAGTGATCATACTTAAAAATGTTATAAAATATAATGCAGGCTATATGGTCAAGGGGTTATTTAAGCCTTCCTTGTTATTCAGAGTTCTACTATTATCTTTAATAAGCAGTTCATAATAAGAAATACTGCTTTTCTCAAAGCCATCAAATACTCAGTTTTTTTACCTGTTGCATGTATACTAGAACATTAAAAAAAAACCAATAAAACCTTCCTCCAAATAAAAGGGAAATTATTCAGGCTAAATCCTGGCACAAAAGAAGTCAGTAGCAAAATTCCCACTGACTTCTGGGTTCATAGATCATGCACAACCTCAATTTTCCAACATTTCTCAATCTTCTACTTATTTAGCTTTTCAGCCTCCTGGAGAGGCAGAGAACAGTGTTGATTTTACAGATGGGAAGTAAGTCATGAAGGATTCAGTTAACTGGTCCCACCTACCAATAATTACGTACTTAGTCTAAACTGATCGCTTATGCTGCTCTAGTCAACAGAACTAGATTTTTCCTTTCAGTGATAATCTTAAAAAAATAAAAATAATAACAACAATAAGAATAACAATAAAGAAACAACCAATAATATATAAACAGAAAGAAGCCTGGTTTAAAGAGGAAGAATTTCCTTAAGGAAGTGACTGTGGCATAGCGCAGCTATCATGGGATGAGGTCACTGTCCCTGGAGCTGCCTGTCTCCAGTGATAACCTGAAGAGCTCTAGGTGACCAGTTTTCAGAAATCAATGTTAAAATTGAGAAATTAAGGTAAAATCTGAATCTGTAAAGGAATTTAGCAATCCTATATGTGCTGATACACTGCATTTATTGGTACCATATTTAACTTCTAAGTGCGTGCCCATGATGCAGTCTGTGGCAGGACTTTGGGCAGATCTTCGAGTTCTGTGTATAGTGCTCCTAGAGGTAAGTGCAAAATACACCTGAGATCACCAACCAAAAGAGACAATTTAGACAGAGACCACCAGAGCCTCCTAAGGAGGCTCATATTCTATGTTCATAGTGAAGTTCATTATAATGTTCAGTAAGAGTTAGAGTTTGGATTTGTTTTCTGGGGCTAGACACCTAAGTTGTCAGTTTCTCAAAGCACAAAGTAATCTCCTCTATACAGATAATTCAGGGGAGAATCAGAAAACCTGTGCTCAAAGCTCATCTTCTCTCAAAAATTATTAATTTCAAATCCACACCTCTCAGTCACCCAGATAAGAACGGTAAAACTGTGTTTCAGGTGAAAATATTGGCTTTGCTCTACTTAGAAAAAGACTCATGACCCAGTGAACAAGAGTGATTGGACAGTCACTGGGCAAAGTGGAAACCCGAACTTTGGTCCCTGCTCCCTGACTTATAGGTAGTCCTGCTCCAGAAGCAGAAATCAAGTTCCCCTGTCTCATGCAGCAGCTTGCTATTCTCTCCAATATTGTTCCATATCTAAGGTATTGTAAAACTTTCTGTGTTTACAGGATTTCAGGTCTCTGAGACCTCTGAAACACAAAATAATGAACTATATACCTTAGGGAAAAAAATCAGAATTTATTAAAAATACCATTAAAGTGTTTTCTCTGGGAAATAATTTGCTGAACCTCTCTCCTCTGCCCATAAACCTTTCCAACAGTGCAAACACTTGTAATTTTAATGCTCCAACATAGACAATAGCAACTGTTTCTTCTGAATTACATGTGTTTGCTAACTGGTGGCTGCAGGCAGATGTGCTCACCCCATCAACAAACCAGTGAAAACTGGCCTGGAGGTTTATTTTCCAAGGTGATTGATAACCACAAACACCTGTATTTAAGCCAATAGTCATCGTAAGAATTATGTGAAGCAATGAAGAGGCAACAAATCATATCCTTTCTGCTGAACTCCCTGACAGTTTAATTCTCTGTGATATTTTAATCACAAGACTGGGTGAACCTGGCCAGACAAAGAAGAGGGTCATCTTATATCAGTTTTATTAATCTGTGACACCAAAATTACATGTTTGTTTTCACCTGCAGAGATATGGTAGCTTCCTAGTATTGCATTTGACTTGAAAAATAGGAAAGGAAATTTAAAAAATCAAACATGGCAGCCTATGTAGACAAATAAACAACCATCAGTGGCTGTGAATTCAGAGACATTTGTCAGTGGGGACAAGGGCAGTTTGACTATTCATAAAAATCCTGGGGTTAGTGCCCAGGATCACTCATGTCACATGTTTTAGTAAGGAACAAATTAGATTTCTATCTAATCTTTTTCTGCTCTATAATGCATGAGTAGATATACAAAAGAAAGTGTAAGGTTAACATTTAAAAAAAGAAATGAAACAATGGCAGTAAGCTGACTTTGTTATATTTCTGTTATTTAATGGTGGGAAGGACATAGCACATAAACGACCTCACTAGCATAGATGTATCAAACTTTTGCTTGCAGGGCAGTTATGGAGTGGTGAAGGTTCTTTCATTGCAATTTGATACTGAAACAGCATTAGGAATGCAAGGCCTATCTGACTTAATAACTGAAAAACTTATGTGTTGCTATGATCCATAATTATCAATGCAATCAGAGCTTTAAATTAAGGTATTCTATTTATAAGGCAAGAGCATGAATGCCATTACACAGAGGCTAGACACTAGGATACAGTACAAACACTAAGGTTATTTGTCACTGTAAAAATTTCCCTAGGGTTGAGGTGTAGTTACCAGAACATTAAATATAAGGTATGACAAGAAAAACATGTCCTTGGGATGGACGTGGTGGACTTTGCAGGGCAATTTGTAAGTGAACAATAGAAACACATGATGATAACTCCTCTTTCTGATCATAGGTGAAGACAGTAGACAGCCTGCTCTGAGATGAGGATTCTGCCTTCACTGCTTGGTGAAAATAGGATAGTTTGTTTGTTTTTTACTGAAGTAATTAGCTGGTTTGGATATCTTGACATGAAGAACTGAACAAGGATTTTACCATTGCCACACAGACTTCTAAGTAGACACTAAAGTAAGAACTAAAAAAATCCACTGTCTGTCACTACTGATTTGGTTTAGAGTTGAATTAATTATCCTTTGTATAATTCATAAAGTACATTAGAATATTAAGTTAATGTAGTGCTCTGCTTTCCTGATTAGAATATTTTGTCAATCTTTCCTTCATCTAGGTTTACAGAATCATGTATTCCAATCAGTGACATTTAAACACGACTAATTTCAACTTCGATGTGCAATCAGTAGTTTTTCACAAGCAATCACACCAGTAGATTAAGGAGGCTGACTCTCTTTGAGAGTCATTTCCTTCTCCAGCATCCAGGAAACAGTCTGGTTTTGAGGGTAAAGCAGTATTTTGAATAAAACCCAGTAGTCTTGGCCTCTGGTATTTAACTGGAGTGTTATAAAAACAGGTGCTAATGTCAAGCACATTATGTACTCACTCCCCTGCAGTTGTTAAGGTGATAGATAGTGTGGCAGAAAGCACCTCCTGGCAGATGAAATTTCCGGAAATGTCCTTGTATTCCACACCAGCTGTGTAAAATGGGGTCAGCAGCCATGCCCTCTGGGCTGAGATGAGCAGCTCAGTTATGAATTTCTCAGCTACAAAGCTTGGAGGCCAAAGTAAGAATGTGAGGAAGAGGGTGGAATCCTGGCCCTGGAGGAATCCAGGGGAGGGCTGCTAACAGCTTTAGGAAAGACCAGGATTTCCTTCAGGGTGTTTTAGTAAGTGAAGTCAGGTAAGGGATTGTCAAAAAGACAGAAACTAAATGAACTGTTTTGTTGGTTACAGGGCATTAGTTTTCCACTGAAAACCATCCAAAACATTTCTTCTGGAAAACCTTTGTCTTCTTCACATGTTTGTAATTTCTAAACAAGGAAATGACATCAACTAAACCGTGATTCTATTAAAAATCATCTTGGTTTCATCCACAAGAAAGAATGACTGTAAAATTTCTGCATTGTACAATTTGGCATTGGGCATTCTGGGCAGAATAGGGACAGGTAAGGAGGAATCCATGCTGAGAGCAGGAAGCACACAGCAGCTTATGAGCAGAACGCTGGAACAGTTGCATGGGGCAAACAAGCTCTCAGATTGCAGGGTCGGTGCCAGGCTGCCTCTCATTCCAGATGAAGGGTGATGCAAGGGCACTGCTCTGTCTCCAGGCTGCTGTTCCTGGTGCAGGCTGCCCTGCCAGCAGGAAGCACCAGTCCCTGCTCTCAGACACTGATTTCTCATGGATACACCGAGCAGAGTCCAGCTTTCTCCTGCTCCAAACATTAACACAGTCTTGTCTCACCAGTTAGACCATTATAAACCATGGCTGGGTCAGGGGGGCTTGCAATTTTGTACAACACAAACACCAATGATGGAGCTTGTTCAGCTTTTCTGCCCTCATTCTCTGTCCCTTTATCAAAACTTGTGTCTAAAAATAGGAATATGGACAGAAGTATGCTTCACATTCACAACATTATTTAAAATTATCTTGTATGAGAGAATAATGATGCTATTTCAGAGGACACGTACTAATGAAAAAAAAATTAAAAGACAGCAGACAGGTTCTTTCCAATGTATGGCCACCAAGAAGCTATTCCCTATAACTTGTCTTCTAGCAGGAATATTCATTCAACATCTCAGCAATAGCTGGAGTTTCTGAAACATCTGAGAAAGGAGAGATGGGACAGACAAATTCAAAGCTAGAACATATTCCTTTGCAGATCTGGTTGGTGGCTAGAATATTCAGGATATCAAAGCTCTCTCACCTGAACTTTAAATAAGAGGACTCATTTGAACTTTCACAGTTTATTTTTACTGAGTGAAAAGCTGCAGCACTGCTCCATGAAACAGGGATTTAGGCTTAGTATTAACAACCCTGACCCCGTGGCTCGCACATTTGTACCATGAGAGGCTCCTCCATTACATGATCACATAACAAATTCACACCTCTATTCCCTTTAGATAATTTGCAACCGTTTGAACCCAGGAGCTGCTCTCTCTTCTGCCCAGCCCTGTGCCAGCTGACCACAAGTGAGCACCACTTGAGCAGTGGGGCTGTTCCTGCATGCTGGGATCCCCATGCAGGCAGCTCATGTCCTGCTCTGCTCTCGGATATCTTGGGTTTCACATGCTTGGGCAGGTGCTGTGGTTATGGCCTGTGAAGCAATTGTGCCTCCCTGACTCACAGATCATAAAATGTGGGGTTAATAAAGGGATAAGAGGTGTCGCACTGGAAATATCAGTGGGGAGGGGGCTCAACAGGAGTCCAAGGTGTGACCATTGTTTAAAGGATATTAAGTGATTTGTGAGGCTTATTAAAAAGTAAGAACTGTGTCTCAGTCTTTCTCTGCAGTTCTCTCTCACCTTTTCCATTGTCTTTCCCCACATGTCCTGTGTATTGACAAAAAAATTTTATGACTATTGTGGCAGTTATGATATTTTTCATGGGTA
Source organism: Ammospiza nelsoni (assembly GCF_027579445.1). Classification (NCBI taxonomy): domain Eukaryota; kingdom Metazoa; phylum Chordata; class Aves; order Passeriformes; family Passerellidae; genus Ammospiza; species Ammospiza nelsoni. The sequence goes on along the minus strand of NC_080637.1, from coordinate 8,881,027 downwards.
TTTAAAACATAAAGCAAGCTTAGCTTGTATATTTACTTCTAAGTAATAGAGTAGGAAGGCTGAATAACCACTGCAAAGTTGTGGTGCTTTCTCTCTCTTCCTTCCTCTTCTTTCCTTCTTATTTATTTGAGAAATGAAAAGATAAGCATCATGGAATGAACCCTCATTTAGATTAGAAAGATAGATAGACAGGTAGGTGATATATAGACAGATAGATAGATAGATAGATAGATAGATAGATAGATAGATAGATAGATAGATAGAAAGATACATTCAAACTATTTGATAAAGTGAAATAACTCTGGAAAGCATGCAAGCAAGAAAATACCACTTCATTACACTAAGAGCGAGTTTCAGCTTCACTTCCTGGAGTTCACTTAAGATCTATTTATGTTTAATAAATACTTAATAACTGAAGCAGTAGCAATAATCATAATAGCAAATTAGATGGGAAGAAAAAGGTGATTGTAACGTGGAACCAATGGTGCAAACTGCACACTATTTAATGAAATAGATGAAGGGTCAGATTTTGAAGTGGTGTAAACTCTCCTTTTTTCATGGATTTTGTCTCCAACACTTTATTAGCTCTGCTTTTGTCTTTGATTCACAATTGGATTTATGGTAAATTTAATCTCAGTTTTCTCTGTCTCTGTTCCATTATTTTTCTAGCTGCTGAAATACTGCTAGGTCAGTTAGAAGCTATATATACCTAAAGCTTTGCTATGTCCAGAGAAGTTTCAGAAAGCAAATGAATACAGCAGTCTTTTATAGATTTTATAAGAGTCAATAACTCATGTTAAGCATGAAATATCTTCACCAGAAATGATCGAGTTTACTTCTTTTATATTTTTTTTTAATGTGATCTATGGTAGAGTACAGATATATCATATAAAAGTATACTACAGGCAGAATATTATTAAAAATATTTAAGTGGCAGATTTGAGCACCCAACTTCAGACTAGTAAAAAAGTTAAAGAACTACTTTAGACACTAGGACAGCAAAGGGATTTGATCTGATCTCACTTTAGCTTTATAGTATAAAGATTCTAAATTGCAAGTTTATAGTCACAGGGAAGCAACAGACTCTAAATTGAATTAATTTAAAATGCATATTTAAATATCTTACTCTGACTCAAACCAGGAAACTTTCTTTAAGCTGAATCAGCAGATACAGCTATAAACTGTTAGCTGTAAATCAGTCTTTGAAGATCTTAGGGTGCCATTAATCCACATTTTCTAATTCACTGGACTCAAGAACATAATTCAGTAACATTCCGACTGACTCAGCAGTCCCCAGGAATGTGTCAGCTGTTTGACTTTCAACCTTTACAAATTTAAAAAAAAAAAAGGAAGACTTTTAGCTAAACATTTGATTTCAGGGCTGGCCAAAACTCCTAGGCTTTTTGCCTTATCTCCTGGATTTAACTTAACAGAGGTGACATGTCTGCAGCATCAAGTGTATCCTGCACAAAAAATATCTAATTACTGAAAGGGCCTGAAAGCCAGAGCAAAATGACACCAGTTGACAATCATTCCAGCTCCTTGGCTTTGGCACAAGATTTTACATTGTTCAGTAATATCAGTAAATATCAGCCCGGAAAACCTGATGCTTCCCCTTTGGACTGTGCAGTGAATGAGTTCCGTCCTCCAGCACATGTGCTCATGCAGCGTTTTGCTATTACAGTGTGTGAGTAATGGAGTATTAGAGTGTCTCAGACATAAATCAAAGCATGTGCCCTCTCTGTGGTGTTCAATTTTGCCCAGACTTGAATGGCCAGGAATGCCTGCTGGCAAGCAGGCTGCGTTTTTGAAATAACACCAACTGCTCGTGGCATAAGTGGGTGCCATGGAGGGTATCATTTAACCCCATGTGGGAATGCTCCAGCATGTAACACATCATCTGTAACTCATTCCCCTTCAAGAAATTGCACTGCAATTTTAGAAGGCTTGCTCTAAATTACTGCTAGAATGCAAAGATAAACTTTACTCGGGGAAATACGGAGACCTGACGATCGTGTTTTTCAGTTTTGACACTTTGCTATTCGGACAGGACACAAGAGATTATGGTCAAACCTGCTTGTTTTGCTTTCAGCAGAAGTTGTGTTAGCCCTGTGCTGACTGCTCCTGAATATTCTGCCTCCTTTAACACCCACCTTCATGGTATTTAGTTCTGGAGGGTAAAGTGCTCCCATTTGTGTCGTTCTTTTCATTGCAGTGGCACCACATATACTTTTTACATGTTGATTAAAGCCTAACTGTAGGGCTTGAGAACAAATCTAATCTTTTCACACTTTCCTGATTTCTGGTGATGCCATGGAGGTTGTAATGGGATGAGGCAAATGCATTACACCATACAGAACAGAAGTCTTAAAAATAAGTAAATTTTCACATGTCACTTGAAGAAAAATAATGAAAAACCCCTTCTGCGACTAGCTGAAAGGCTTTATGTTTTGGCATAGTTTCTTTTTCAGTGGAATTTGGACTAACATTTCAACAATTCAGATAAATGCAGAATGCTTTTTCGTTGCAAACCACACTGGATATCAGCAACATTGCTACTTTATAAAAGAGTTAAGCAAGAACAATCAAGTCCTGCCTATATTACTTAAAATGGCTGTTCATATTTACAATTAATTTATAATTTCAAGTGATCTGTATCTTAATAAGAATATCCATGATATTAGGAATATAAACTTACTCTTTTTCACCATAGTTTGATAGTCCAATTCTAGAGTGATCAGCTACAGAAGAGGTAGACATTTTTATTTTCCTGAAGGAACAGTTTTCCAGCAACAACATTGATTAAATGAGCTTGAAAATTTCATAAGAACATGACATTTTTATAAACTTTTTTTTTTTTTTGAGGATCACATCAGAATGCTTGCTTTATCTGGTTAAATAACCTTTAAAACACAATCTACCTTAAAACATTTTAATAATGTCAGGACAGAAATATTTCAGCAGTTTGTTTGACATAAAGTTTCAAACTGTTTGATATATTGATGTAACAATTCAGAAGGAAAACAAATCTCAAAATGTCAGAATTTCCTGTGGGTTGGGATGCTATTTTAGAGACCACTCTTTGGACAAGCAGTAACTTGTAAAAATGAAGAGTAAAGTGCAGTTTGGGAACACATCCTTCTGGATAAACTAATGAGCACCAAAGTGGTGCTGGGACCTGGGAACCACGTACAGAATTGAATGTAACCACAATCTCAATCATCCACTCCTTTGAAACTCTGAGCAACAAAGGACAAAGGAAGGAAGAGCTTAGAGTAGGTTGCACCCTCAACTACAACAGTTTGCTGAAGTTTTGGCCCTAGAATCATGAGGAGAAAAAACCAAAAACTTTTAATGTACTGATTCCACCCAGTAAGTAGAACAACTTCATTGACATTTAACCTTTATTCTTCTTTCAAGTAGTGGAAACATGCGTAATTTCACAGTGTCACAACATTAGTTAAAAGAACATGATTCAGAACTTCAGCTTGAAATGATAATAAGTTAATCCTGGAATTACTCAAAAAAAAGCATATTTCAGAGTAGTTTCAAGTTTTTTGGGTTTTTTATAATATAATTGAAGAAACTAGTAAAATTTTTGATTAAAAGGTTATTAGATTATTTTCCTCCATGATCTTATTTCTGCTTTGAGGCTGGATTTTTTGGTGGTATGTTTTCTTTTTATTTGCCTGCTTGTATTTTTATTTTGATTAGGTTTTGGGTTTTGTTTTTGTTTTTTGTTTTAACAAAATGCTACAGGCTCTTTGCTTGAAACTACAGACTTGCTGTGTCTAGCAGTCAGATGTAGCAGCATTTAGAAATGCTCCACAAGTCCTCTTTCTGGATCTTGAAAATTAAAGAATTTAATGGTTCCAATCTGAATTCAATCCACAAGCCTCAGGGTATAAATTGATCACCAGATGGGGTAAGGAGGAAATATCCCCTGTTGAATAATATCACATAATATCACATGCACTAAGTGGGTTTAACACCTTCTGAAGTATTCTGAATTGAGACAAGATGCTGGATAAGATGGGTTTTTGATCTATTCTGCTAAAACAGTTCCTCTGCTATTATATTCCTCACCCCAATGACTCATTTCATGCAATGGAATCCAGCAACTAGGGTGTCTTAAATAGACAGCGCAGTGAGCCATGGAAAAGGGTCAGGAAACTTCCTTGCTTACTTCAAATGGGAAACTGCTACTTTATTTGATAATTTTAGAAACCATTAGGAATTTAATTAGCAGAACATTTAAAGCCTCCAGCCAGTGTCAACAGAAGCAGCAGGTGTCCAAGTCCTTCTGGAGATTCATCCCTTGGTTTGCAGTGTGTGCTAAATATCCTCTAAGGGGGTGGGGGGAGAAAGATGAAGAAAAAATAAGAGAACACATTTTTAAAAAAGATAGAAATGGAGAACTTGTATATACTCAAAGATGGGGTCCACATGGACATCATATGGGCATCTAAGAAATCAGAAATAAGATCTTCTCAAGGATCTAAAAGTTTATATCCCTAATGGCAATTCATACAAAATTTGAGAACAAGGTTGATGGCATGGTCAATGCCACCTGTAGCAGTCTCACTCTTTATCTTTCCAGTTGCTGTGTCTATAGTCTCATTTTCTGCCTTATTCTCTTGGCTGCCAATGCACTCCATGTTGAGCCATCCTGAGCATGTATTTTGCTCCTATTATATGCACAGGGAATTTGTTTTATTGCTTCTGATGGCATTAGAGTTTGAATAACAATGAACTTGAGGCATTCCCCAAGACTCGGCGAAACATTCAACCTCTGAAACCTCCAGCTGATTATGCATTTTGCATATACATATACACATTAATTTGTGTTGTAAGGCTGGGGAGGGGAATCAAGTGAACTCTGAAGACACAATCAACAGCTTGAGCAAAGCTTTTTAGTCTGACCTCAAAAGTTTATCATGTCCAGCAGAAGCAGTCTGAGGTTGCTCCAATCCCACCCCTCCTTCCTAAATCACCCTGTGGAATGAGGGATAACGGCAAAAGTAATTCAAATTCAAAGTTTCATCACTGAACAACATTGTTTCAGTATCAGATTTGATGTTTAATACTCCAACCATTTTTAACCTGAGCTAGATCTGCTTTCTCATTACCCCTAACCCCCAAGCAATGGAATGTCTCTAGGACTGCTTTATTTTTATTCAAAAGCCAGAAGGAGGACTGATATCAGACACAGGTAAATTGTACTACTTGAACTGTTCATTTCCCCCCTTCTGTTCCATTTCTCTCAGTAGTTCTGACAGATAAATACATTAGGAGCTGCTGAGGAATGTGTGATAGGAGTTTTTTGAATTAAGCAGATGTAGCAAGCTCACATTTCAACTATCAATAGAATTTGGATACTTAGAGGACTTTATAAAGGTGACTATTTGTCCGTGAGTTAACAACTGAGATTCTGAGGTTCTGTGGAAACCAGCATCCAAAGCACAGATCTGTACATCCAAGAACTTCATCCAAGATTCCATTCAGCTTGGCACTGATGTGTTGACTGATAAGAAGCAGGACTGCACAAACAGGCACCTTCTTGAGTTGGGGGATATCAGTGCAGCCAAGGGTTTGCTGGTGTTCCATGTCAGAACATCCTTGGCAATTGGAGTCACAGTTGGTGTTCTGTGCTGGAACAAAACTAAGACTTTGTTTCTGATCTGATAAGCTGGAACTTGAGCAGTTTTGCACTTCCTGTTCAATAGCACATCCAGCTTTCAGAGAAGTAGGACACTGGTTTTATTTCATTGTAAAAAGTAAAATCCTTGAAATGCAGATCTTATTTGCTGAGAAGAAAAGAAGGAAAGATGAGAAGCCTACTCACCTACTTTCTGTGGAATTGTTCAAGTAAAAACTTATTGTGGGAAAGATTTCCCAGATAAGACAGGTTTCCCTGTTTTTACACAGACCTTGCATTCCCATTCACAACACGCTTTTCTCTGAATCCCTAAACACAACAAATAATCATGCTTTAGTAAGCACCTGCTTGGCCTATTTGAAGAATCCTTCTGTGATGACATTAAATCCTGACCTTTCACTTTTCCTGTCTGATGCCAAAATGATTATTTCTGCTGGTTCTCAGTTTGACATCAGGGAGCAATTGGTTAAGCCTCTGATCCTTCATCTTGTTATCTGCTGTTCTTATAGATGTCCATCATGCTTCTGTATTCAGATTTATAAAGACAGATTTACTATTCCAATAACTATAGAAATGTGCCTCAGTTTCAACTGATATTAGCTCATCCACAATGTAGAAGAGCTAATAATGCTTTTTTTGTTGTTTTTTCCCCCCTATTTGCCCAGAAAAACTGATAAAAGGCAAAAAGACCATACAGTCCATGGAAGTCAAATAGTCACAAATTTGAAGCCTGTAGAGTTCAGTTCACCTCCATAGAACAAACTCTGTTAATGAGAATTCTGCTATTGCTTGTCACACTTAGATTCAGATAGAAAAAAAAATTGAAAATATCTTCTAATTAAAGCATATTACGGATTTGTGCTGTCCTAAGTAATGAAAAAAAGTCTAGCATTTAAGCATTGAAAACATTGGTTTCAAAGAAAAGCTTCTATTTTTCAAGTCAAGTTCATTTGTCATTTATTTATTTTTAATTTTCATTTGTCAAGTTTCACTGACACATTTGATTTCAGATGTATATGTTAACCAAAGTGAAGTCAATGTATATGTCCTACCTTAGGGTAATGTGCTTGTGCTCACCTTAGGTAAGCACATACCTTAGAAATTAAGCATTCTTTATGAATGATTTGCTTTTATTTTGAAGTCACTGTATTTTTCAATCCTCTGAACCAAAAATGCTGACAAACTTGCTTCTAAAGCAAAGTTCAAAAGTAACAACACAAACAACTAGCAATTTTGGTTGCTAATAAAAATACAGCTCACTAGGAACATGTGGTTTCTATGTAGGCAAAATTCTGTGCTAGCCCACTTCTGATGAAAGAGGAGACCCAGAGCAAAGACTCTGGCCCCCACAGTGGAGTAAATAGAGCTGTCACAGTCCTGCTGCCAGAGCTGGTGACCTTGTGCCACCCTGGTGTCCCAGCAGGGACAGTGTGGATCACCACCAGCTCCAGCAGCCCCATTACATGCTCCAGTGATGGGGGATCCATGCTCCAGTGACTGCACATACCAGGGAGATTTCCATGAAAAGCTGCTGTTAGGAATGCTTGGGCACTTGTAGGAAATGGAAGCTAATGGGCTGAAGAGCTCAAACACACATCAAAGTCAAGAAGCTAATGCCTGGAATTAGTGACAACAATGGCAGTGTCCTTGGTGATTTCCATTTGTGGTGATTTCCATTTGTTGTGCCGTGTTCCAAGGCAGATCCATTGTGACAATTTCCTAATGCATTCACTCAGAGAAGCATAGGTTGTTGGTAATGTGACATTTCAATTTAATCTGTTCAATCAAATCACATTACATGTCATTTGCTGTTTGGTCAGAGCACTGAGGTTGTTTCTATCATTGCTGATTTCCCCCAAGTGCAGGTCACAGCATTAGCTGACATTGGTGCAGCAGCTCTATTTTACATTAGCACTTATTTTTGAAAAAAAATGGATTTATTCCTTTGCTTTTATACCAGTGTTTCCTTCAGTATTATAGTTGCTTTCAAACCTGCATTGCTCTATCCTTCCTTTCAGGTAAGGAGGTCTTTTATTCAGAATTTGCATCTGATTAATGTGGTTACCCAGTGTTCACAAGAGTAAAGAGCTCCCTACCAAATCAGCACATTTTTAATTCCCAATCATGCACACACTAACAGAAAAAAATAGAATTGGTTTCAGTATTCCATTGAATCTCTCCTCTGTAGGGCTGATCCAGCACTATCACTGGCCAAATGGACAGGACTGCTGTGGAATATGCCTTTAGCTGTTTTATTTTCCAGAATCAGTCTCATTACATGGTTATGACAATGGGAAGATGCCACCAGCTCACATCCCAGGCAGCAGACCAAAAACCTAACGTTATAACTCACTTTGTAAGTTTTTTGACCAATCACACAAAGAAAAAGCACATTGACAGTAGTTCTATCCAATCACTATAAGCACATGTACCTTTGGTTAAAACAATGCTTGCTTATTTCAAATACAATACCTGCTTGTAAGCCTTAAAACACAATGCAGAGAGCTCCATTATTAAGCTTAAAACTTCCTAATATCTCACTAGATAAACTGTTCTGTATCTTAGGGAGTTATTCTAGACAAGCATTAATACACAGACCATTGTTCTATTTGTCCTTACTTTTCTACTTCTTACATATTTTTTTTTGCTGACTTATTTTATGGCTAGTGCTTATCTCTAATCACAGTTCTGCTGTCTCTGAGGCCTGCCTTTTGCAGCTTTCCCAAACCTCTGATTTTATGGATTCCCACACAGCACCACATTGCCACTGTCAGGAGCCAGGACACCTTTGCTGTGCCCCTTGACTGGCTGCAGAACCTGAACCCTCTCTTACAAGTGGATGTTGATGCTGGTTTCACTCTCTAGTCCTTCTTTTATTACCTTATCTTCTGCAACTACCTGGGGCCACTGACTCTCCATCCTGGATGGTATGCTGTCCTTTTTCCTTTGGTTTAAATCTCCGTGGGTTTCTCCCTGCCCTTCTCCCTTTTCTCTGGCACGCAAACCGTGAGTTTTATTTGTAATGCATCGATTCATTTGTGAATTCTGCTTGCACAGTAGCTTCTGGCCTAAGTCTGTTCCCACTGAGGTCAGCTGGCAGCTTGCCACAGACTTCAGTGGGAAGAGTCTCAAACTGTTCAGTGTAAATTCAGTCCCAAATCTGCAGTTTGAAGGATGACATTATGTCTCAGCCTCGCTCAGTTTGATCTGTTGATATTTTAGCCAGTTTAACATCTTATATCATGTTCCTGGCATGTTGCTCTGAAGCTGAACACCCCCCATCTTTTGTTACCTTCATGATTACACTCTCCATGGGTTCTTACAGTGCTCTCATCGCTGTTGTATCTGAAGCCCTTCCAATTATTCATCGAGTAACTAACATGGCTCACATGCAATTCATTTCTGGTCTCCCAGGAGGAGCTCACTGGAGAGTTTTGCCATGGCTTCCTCTTCCCCACATCAAACACAATCTATCCCCTGGCCTACCCATCAACTCAAAAATTAGAGTTGGTAAGAACACGCTGTCTAAAAAAAATCCCTCTCCAGCCATAATGAATGTTTCCAAGGTCAAGACATTGCACTGTTCCCTATGTAAGGCTCTGTTTTTGCTCCAGGATGTATCCTGATACAGATGTCTGGGCTACCTAACTCTGCAGGAGGCCATCTACATTCCAGATGTGGATCCTGTTCACATCATACTGGCATAGTCTTGACTATTTCTCAGTTGTAGCCTGAGGGATGTAGCAGTAAACAGATATACTGAAAGGAGGGGTTGCCTCACAATTTCAAGGATGTCCTTGTCTTTGTCCTCAGGCAACATCCTTGTCCTTCCAAGTTCATCCACAGAAGTTTCTATTCCCTCACTGCCTTCACATGCCCCACACTTCTGTCTATTGACACAGCAGAGACCTGGCACTACAAAATAAAATAATGACTGGCTTGTACAATGCCTCAGGTTTTGTCCAAAGGCTGGGAAGCAAAAGAAAGAAGAGAGAAATGCCATGCGTTAGAACAGCAAATGATATAAAAATTAGCGTGCTAGTTAAATTGAAGAAAAGATGTAATAAACTATACTAGCATGTTTGCATCTATTAGGAAAATATTAATTCACTATAATAATACCTTAAAGTCACTGAATACTCCAAAATAAAATTGATTCCAGTGGAGGTAGGAAATATTCAGGGTTGGGCCTATATGGGAGATTGGAATTTCCTCTCATGATATTGCTCACAACAGTTTATTCTATATTCAAAAGAAAAACAATGCTCACAGAAGCTGCAAAACTCCAAGTTGTATGACAACAACACTTTGGAAATTAAATCTTTATGACCTTGTCCTGGAGGATGATTTCAAATGTTAGTCTGAGTTGAATATGCACACAGGGCACAGGATATGAAATATTCAGATTTCCAAATCATCTTTTTGGCTCTGCACACATGCAAAATCTGCCAGTTGATGATGGATTAAACTGAGGTCTCATCCCTCCTCTGTGTCATTGGGCATTAACACATAAGACCAACATGCTGAAAGAAAGGAAGGTTTTACAAACTTCTGCTTTCTTTTCTTTTTCCATCCAAAATCATCTTTTGTGAAACTAAAACTGAAATAGTTTGAAACTGAATAGCAAGGCTTTTCTGTCTTAACAAAATATGATATTTTAACAACAAAAAGCTAACCAAAAGTGTTGCCTATGTCTTTGTGAACAATTGGCATGAGAACCCAAGGGTTGTTTTGGTTTGGTTTTTTAAACACCATGAAAAAAAGTGAAACATATGAAAGTAAAACCCATCATTTTTAAACAGTTCATAATTTCACAGATGAATTGTGGCTGTGATAAATAAAATACTTCTGGATGATCCAGTCTGTCCAAGGGAACAGCAGATGGTGTAGAATGTCACTTGTCCTGCTGGCCCTCAGAGGTGCCATATTCATCTAAAAGCAGATTGGTAACAGTGCAAATGTAAAATATTCTGATCTCAGACAGTCACCACATTGATTTGCTAGTGGTATGATTCTTTAAAAACAGAAGGCCAAACCACAAACCAAACAACAATCACTTGAAGATGAAGTAGTGTGTTTTGAGGCCCTTCTTTTTTTTCAAAAGTACAAGCTGAAATTCTCAGTACTTCATTAAACATCATGACTTTAAGAAAACATTTGATTTTGGGAATACCACAAGAAAATCTTGACAACAACACTGTCAAGTAAAGTGCAATAACTGTATTGGGAGTAAAATAATCAGGTTTGGTTAGAATAGAACATACTGGATACTCTGAAGGAAAACATGACTTTCATTAGAAGTTTTTATTTAAAATCTGGGAAAGTCTAGGAGTGATATTTGTATAAAACTTTCATATGTTTCTTTTTATTAAAACAGTTGTAACCTTTCTCTGTCCCCAGTGTTTATGCTCTTAATGGGCCCCCTGAATAAAGCACTCAGATATTATAAATAATCACTTTTGCAATTAGCTTTCCAACTTTCAAAGAAGTTATTGGATGAATCAGGAATGGAATGGGACCAGTTAAGTTATTATGGAATCATAATAGGCAAATAAATTCTGAAACAGCATGGGAATGAAAACGTCTCTTTCAGAAATAGTCTTTATTTTTTTCTTTTTTGCTAAAGTAAATTGCTTTAATGATTCATTCCACAATAGTCAAATGTCTGCAGGAAAATGTTGCCTTTGAGGGTTATCTAAATAGTTATCCAGCTTAGTATAAGTTCACAGTGGAAGATGGAATCTGCATTAATAACATGAATTATGAAAAAAAACCCTGCCTGTGATCTATAAAAAAATCTTTGAGTGAGATTAACTATCCTCAACTAAGAAGCTTTCCCTTGTTATAAAAATCAGCCTTGAAAGCCATACATATATCAGTAATGGAAAGATTTAACATTTATTATGACACAAATATAATGAATGTTAAATTTTATTCCTTTTGGAAATCAGAATTTTCCTTTTTTTTCTCTGAAATGCTGAATTTCTGAGTACCTTACTTAGTTCTAGCACTTTCTCTGCCCCTCAATTCCTCCCCGCTCAAGAAACTTACTAGAGAGAAGAAATCAAGGGTAAAATCCAGCGCAGAGAAAAAAAACAAACAACCTTTTTAAAAAATATTTTTGTCCTTCTTCTGCTTCCATGCTTTTACCTGATCTGTTCCTTAGTTTTTTCTTTTTCATTGTCATTATAGCCACAGAGCTGGATTTTGGTAAAGAAGGCAGAAGAAAGAAAAATAACTTTAAAAGTGTCCTTTTAAGATTTGTTTTTTAAATTACTTTTATAACTAACTCAAGGGAGATTTTTATTCTCACAGAAATTGCTATACTAAATTGATTAGCCCCTCATCCTGACATTGTTCTTCATCTGGAGAAGCTGAGGGGTTTAATGAAAGGAACTCATTAGAAATGCACTTTATAATTCCATATTTTCCTATAGAAAACAAACAACAAAAAGGCTTCTTCTGTCAGCCGCCATTTATCCTGCAAGGATAGTTGGAATTAGTGAAATTGTTCTGTATTGGATAAAGACATGTCTAATTACTAAATTATTCACTGTTACTGGTGGACATTTGGAAAGAGTGCACACTAAAGCCTGGTCTTTTTCTATTTATAATCTGTACTGATATATCACCATGCCAGACTCACAGCTACATAAGCTGAGAAAATTGCACTGTTGACAGTCACATCTTTTACCAAGTAAGAGCAGAAATTCTACGCCACAAATCCAGATTCAAGGGTTATATCCCCAAACCTTTCTGTACCATATGTTTAGCCTGAGATTTTGATCTAACACAGTGACAGTTGGATATAATCTTTATTGGTCTTACCTTTTCAGAGGTTAAATGCACAAATGAAACCAGCCTGTGTGGATTTAACTAGATTTTTGAAATGATATGAACAGGGTGGCAAAATGCACACACAGAAAATACAAGCATCTTTCCTTTGCTGACCCAGGCTTGATTTGATTCAGCACAGAAGCACAGAAAATGTTAAAGGTCTGGGTTATGTTTTTGAAAGAAGACTCCATAGAAAATATGCACACAAATTACTATAATGAAGGACAGTTGGCAAAAATGATAAGAATGATAAGGGGGAAAAGTGAGCATATTTCAGTCTGAAATAGTCTTTCGCTATCGCAAACCATCTGTTTCCACAAAGAGTTGGAATGATGCTTAGCCATGTTTTCCTAGCTGGAAGTAAGAAAAAGGAAAGTATTTCTCTCAAATCCCCATGATCATGCTAGCAATTTTTTAATGCCATGGTTCTGAAAATCTTTTCTTTGAAGTCAGACTCCCTGGAAGCACTGAATTCACAGTTTGTGGCAATGTCTTAATGTAAATCAACAAATCATTCTACTGGATTCTTAGTCTTGCACTCCAAAGCAAATAGAAATATTCTGTGTTCAATACTAAATCACTGCTTTCAGTTAAAAATAAACAAACACTTGAAAAAGTGCTTCAGAGCAGGCTACATTTTGATCAGCAAATGAGAGCTTAGCTTTGTTATTTTCTTCCCCAACTCATCTCAGCAAACACAGAAGCTGTTTGATTTTTAGACTTCTTGACATTTAAAACAATGAAATAATGAAACATACCACATTTTAAAATTCCATAGGAGGAGCCTCAAATGTAAATTGTTATAATATATTTTTAATTAATTGGCAGGAAATAATTTTTGAAAAATTTTCTGGCTACATGGTTCAATTTGAAGCTTTTAAACTAAAATTGGATGTATCCACAGTCTGTGAAGTAACCATGCTAACTCTAGGTTTAAGTTCAGCTGAAATTTACCCAAGCCTTTTCAGATGCTGCTATAGAAGAGAAACTGCCTCATTAGAACTATTTTCTGATGCAGAAGCTTCTTAGTGAGGAATAATGTCAGATTGTGACTTATAACCCGTTTCTTCAGCACCACTTACATCATCTCATAACTAATCATTGAGAGGTCAAAAGATTTCAAGAAGACAACTGACTTAATAGAGTCCTATTAGCACAGGTCAGACAGCAAAATGGGATTCTAAAGTTATGCAGTCCAAGTGTGTCTTTGGTCAAGTCACATGGAATAGATGTGCAGCTCTGGGGCTTTTTTCTTCCATTTTCAAGAAAAATGAATTTATGGCCATGCCCATGCGCTGGGTTATGTGTTAAATGAATGCAACAAGCAGCAATCTCTCAGTAGCACAAATAATTCTGTCCTTTGCTGACACATACTGCTTAAAAGTGGAAGGACAATGTTCTCTTAGCTGATAAGGGCTCCAGGTGTATTATATCTTGCAAGCTCTCTTAAATCACTTCAAACAATTAATTTGGAAGGAATTTTGAATAAAAAAGGGACATTTCTTTGGTCATTTGTCCTCAACACATGATTTAGGCAATTTTGGTGTGGGGTTTGAGAGATCACTGGTCGTGTGCAGTTAACAGGGAACCACAGGCAGCACAACTTGGCCATTCTCAGCAGATTTCTGCATCATTCATGTATTAATAATGTTCACTGGCACCTCAGGGGTGGCCTCATCAGAAGGTTTTTGAGTGAAAAAACTTTGAATAACAATTCTGGCTAAGCAGAGCAAATAAATCAATATTGATAGCAGTTATCAGAAGCAAAGCTGGTGACAGGTATATGAAAAAAATTCTACAAAGCTCCAAAACACCATTTTAAATTCTGGGAGGTTAGGATAACTAAAAGGTTGGACAAGTGGTTGTGGAGAGGGACAGAGAGTTAATGGCTGTTGAATGAGATCCATTTATAGGATAAAGTTTCAGATAACCAATGAATCACACCAGGGATTGGGAAACTTTCCTTCCTGCAGTTTGAATTCTGGCTTTGTACTGTATCACTCACACCAATCAGAGTGCAAAAGACCAAATTTTTGGTGCTGACTCCACATTCCCAAGCCAAACTCTAAATAAAATTTTCTTATTTAGAAAATGCTATATAAAGGCATCTTGGAATTTGAGAACAGATCAACATAGCAACAGACAAATAACTTACACTTTTTAGTGACATTCAGATTCTTCTAGTCTGCCACCAACTCCCATGTAGCTTTTTAGGGATGGATTTGGTGCTTAGTGTGCCAGATTTCATAGCTATGACTCTTCAAACTCTGTGACACACTCATTTTAAGATAAAACAAAGCAGTCTTTACAGCACAGCAGTAAGCTAAAACATGAGCCAGATTCACATGTACCAACACAGCACCAGAATGGAGCATCAATGCAAATAGGCTATTAAAAAAAAAAATAAAGCAGGATGGGAATTTTAGGCATGCCTTGGAAATTTCAAATGGATCAAACTGAATTTAGTGAAGCTGGAATTCAGTCAATCTGCTGGAGGCATATCAGCCTGGCCTAAATTAAGATAACTATGAATGATTTAAGAAACTGACCAGGGGTTGGGATTGTACTCCATCACATTTCTGGTACTTTCAGATCTATCATTTATGATAAGCAAGTGGGAATGACGGCTGTTATCCTGTGATCAGTGAGCAGATGGATCCCATATTTCAATAGGAAGTAAAGCTACAAATGACACAGCCAAATAATGATGGCTTTTGTCAATAGCCTTTGATAGAATATATTTTGTAATAAAATAAGATCCTTGTGTATGGTCTATAAAACAGCATTTCAGAAAAGGCTTTGAAAGATTTTTATTTTTTTCTTTTAAATAATGTGCTTCTGAAACAATATCTACAAAGACATAGGCCAAATACTCAACATCTGTATATCTTATTTCTTATTTTGAGCAGACACTTGGCACATTCACAGATGTATTTTCCCTCAAATAATATAAACCAGAAAACACATTATCATTTCCATTAGTTCTTTATCAAGAGAAAGGAAAATAATCTATCATTTTAATTTCAGTGTAAAATTATTATCCATTCTGCCATCCTTGAAACGCTAATGCTTCTGACACTCCTTACAACACAGTCCTAGCCACTCAGCTAATTTAGGACTTAACTTGTCCTAATATATTTTAGGATCTGTCATTAAAAGTGCATCACACATTATCTCTCATTGTTCCCCAAAAGCTATGATCAAGGGTCCACATTTTGGATTTCTCTCTCCTGCAAGTGTCATATATCAAATCACTGTCAGAACACTAAATCTTAAATCTTCTCAACTTTCCTAATTGTAATTATTTATATGTGTGCCTCGGCCAAGTTCAGATTTGTGATTCAATGTATTATGCCAATGAAAATATTCATCCTTGAGAAACCATGGTGGATGACACAGTGCAAAATAGTGAGACATGAGCTGCCTTCCTCACATGCTTTCCTGGTCTTTGAGCTCCTCTCTCTTCATTTAACCAACTGGTTGCACATTGCATAAAACAAGCTTATGTCTGAAATTTTGGCAGTTTCTTAGTTTTATTTTCATCTTTCAAAAAACTTCTATGCAATTATGTAATCCTACATTCCATTATAAATAAAAAAGGTCTCCTTCCAGTCTAAACAAAAGCAGAACATATATCACAAACAACAAAAGCTAGAAAATAAGACCCAGAAGTTTTAGTGTTGTGTGTGGAGAAAAAGGACAAGAACACTTATGATGAAAAAATTCTTTTAATAGGAACAGAATGGAGTTGCATTGGTGCATGAAATAGCATGTGCTTCCTACTGCTTGTATTCCAGAGCATTTTCATTTGTCAAAGAGGACCTTCACAGGCCATTTTAGTGACATGGAAAAGGAGGGAAGGTAAAGTATGCAACAAGTGAATTATGAGTTCCTGAGATAAAGGCACCTCTACAAAATGGAGTTTAGACAGTATTAAGTGAAAACATTGTTACCTTCTTCAGGACATTTTAAGTCCTACAATCAGGAATGCACATTGAAATATACCCATGAGAGAATATGACATCTTCTCAGGAACAAGTAAGATAAAAATACAACAAGAAGTAAAAATACTTACCAGGTGGAAGGGAAAGATACAAAGAAAACAATATGCAGATGCAGGTTGATTGTTGCCTGTTCCTGTCCTCCTACTATGTCTTTTTACAACAAAAATAATATGAAGTGAAAGATGCAATATGCCCCAGATGAAACCAGCACAGCCTGGTTTCATGCAACATACTTCACTAAAAGTACATTCCTTTAGAGTATGATTATGATTTCCTGACCTGGCAGCAAATATCTGACTTGAATCACATTAAGAAACAGGGAATTTCTAGTCTTCTCTTCATCAAAGGAGAATTTTTCATGTTTCCCTCAACTTTCTTATTTCTAATCTGGAAAACTTTTCTTCAAAAATCTTCAGTCCACAGCTGTGCTTTGGGAAATGGAGCAGCTTACCTTAGCTGTTGACATCTGAGGGCTTTTCCTTAAAGGACAGCAACAATTTCATTCTGCTACCCATCTTCCCTGCATGGAAGCATCACCCAAAATCTATTTTACTTAGATTTAATAAAAAAACACTGTGTTTCTTTAACTAATAAACCTTAATGACAATGACTCTCCTGTGAGTCTTTTTAAACATTCCTGTATGGCCAAGCTGTCAACTTCCAAAGCTAAAACAACAGCTTCAGGGCTGCACATGGCAACACCTGTGCTCAACTTGAAATCCCTGACATTGATCCATCAACAGAGACAATCAAGTCTAGTACGTGTTAGTAGATACAGTCCATAAACACTGAGTGTTTATGGTTGTTTTCTTCATGAAGGAAAAAAACAACAGCCAATTTTCTTGGGAGAAAATTAAGAACCCCACCTACCCATGAGAGAAGCAGAGAAGAAGCAGCTTGCTCCTTCCTTCATGTGGAAATGCACCAAACACTGGAAGATGTAATTGTAATGACATCTAATTGCAACACTGGAAGATGTTAAGGAGGATAGCCATTAACACTTTTATTGCAAGGGAAAGAATCAAACTTTGGCCAAAGAGTCAAGATTTGTCATTTCCTGTCCTAACAACACTTCAGTTTCACCTAGCAACTCTTAAAACTGCTTGCTAACTTTTTCCGTTTATATATTCAGTTACAAATTGTTATAAAGAATTTAAAGCAAAACCAGAGAGGGAGGTAATGTGTATTAGCAATTCATAAATTGTCCTGTCTAAGCTGGTGTGCACTTTTGTTCAGTATTTGATGAGCATTCCTGCAGAAATGTGCTTGGGAACTGCAGATTCTCTCACTCTGCAACTCCATCCCTTGTTACTCTGCACACTAACTACATGGACGCAGTGGTGCAAAATATATGAACCCCTAAGTATCCCCTGGACTGTGTTTTACACTGCAGAAATAGAAATGATTATGAACAGCCTGCTAGCCTGCTTTCACAGTGCACATGGACTTTGTGTGTGAGCACGTCCCAGAACACTTCCCGCCATTTGGGTCATGAAGGGCCAGATTTTACCTCATGGCTCTTACTTTAAGCACAGATTTCCTCAGCTAACAGCCCTCCTGGATTCCAAGGGCCTGAAAAGAGGCATCACAGGTGGGAAAAAATGTGGAGCAGGGGGAGCTCAGGAAGCCAATCAGTGCTAAAAATGTTTCTGAGCAGCTACAGAAGAGCTTGTGTGCATGTTCCTGAGACTCATCACTAATTGTCTCGAAGTCTGACCCTGCTAAACTCTTTCAGAGAAAATGACAGATTTCAGCTTAATTAGCTTTTGTTTCCTTGAGTACACACAAAGCAGTGCTGCATTTAAGCTCTTCCCTAGCCTGTGGTGTCAGAAGGAAGCTGAAGAGTTTCTCTGGTTCCTTCTCTCCCTCTGACACCCGCCTCTGCTAATGAACGTGGCTAATCAGCCGAGCACCTCTTCTCCTGCAGGAGCTGCAAGTGCTTTACCAGCTGGATGCAGAGCCAGATCTGGGACACGCTGGCAGAATTCCCACTCACTTCAATGGGACCAAGATTGATCCTACATGAGACATTATCAACGGCAGCCACCTGCGGGGAGGGAGAGGGGGAGCACAGCAGCTGTTTAGCGGCTCAGGGTGAGGCAGAAACGAGAGTTCAGGCTCGGAAATGAGGAACGCCGTATCCAATTGCAGCTGCAGGTGGAATTTAGGTGAGCAGAACGCCACTGCCGCAGTTGGGACTTGGCATCAGCTTTCAGGCCAGCAGTGCCCCGAGACCTTTCCCAGCAAAGGGTCAGGAGCACAGTGGTCTAATGGACACAGCATGGGAGTGGGAAACAGGCATCCCTGAGAGCAGCGATGCGGCTGTCCTTGGAAGGAACACGCTGACCGTCTGTTAACAAATTAGCCTCTTTAACCTTCCATAAATCCTCAGAAACCCAGGGTGCTGTGCTGAAGGCTAGAACAGGAGGTGGACCAGTCAGCCCATTTATTTTCCTGACTAGAGATATTTTTTTCTCAAAAAATTACTTTCACCCTGTAACTGTGGACAGATGCAGCAATGCCTGACTAAAAAAAATTAACAAATCTTCCTTCTCCCCAGTTACCCCTGTCCTGAAAACACTTTGAGAGAGACAATCACGCTCTAGAGCCAAAGGTACTCCAGAGACAGCCCAAGATGGATGGGTGGGCAATTTGGTTTGAGGGTAACTTTAAAGCACAATGTCAGCATAGACTTTCAGGAAAATGGTTGTTGCTAATCATCTAGAAATGCAGGCATTAAAAAGCTATTATTGAATTTAAATTAATAAGCATAGAGCTACCTACTGTGTATTGCTCTGCATCAACCACTGTGCAGCCCACAGCTTCTCTAAGCTCTCTGTAAACTCACTCTGTTGGCCCTAAGCACATTCTCACTGGAGTGGTGAATCTCAGTCAACCCTCACTTAGGAAAGACTTCTAAAAAAGACACTTCAGATTACTAAACCTTGCCTTAACACCCTTGCTATTTCTGTGGTGTGCTGTGGACTCTGTTTCTCTGAAATCTTATGTTTTATGCTGTAGATTTACATGGGTTTAAAAAAGAGGCAAAACCTCAGATTTTTCTGTTTATTATAGTACTGATGAAATATTCATTTGTTTCAGTTACCTTTGCATATAAAATTTAAATATGTAATAACTCAGAAAGCCAGGCAAAAATCTAGATAATTTAGGCTCTACTTCTGTAATAATAGCAACTCAATGAGTTGCAACATGTACAAAAAGATACTTCAGTCTTACTGCTGTATAAATAGTTGTATTATAGAGGGAAAATCACCCCAACTCTCAAAATCAACCTGAGAACCACTCATGCCTTACAAATTAAAAAAGAAGCCAAATGGCATACAGTTCCTGTACTGGACAGAGTGATAAATTTCACTTTAAGAGAAAAAATAGTCTTTCTTGGTCAAAAGTGAGGTATTAATCACAATCCTTGCAGCCAGTCCATTTAATGTGACCTTTCATTTTGGAATTTATAATTTGGAGATAATATGATTTTGTAATCGCCTCCTTTCTTCCCAGGCAAGTGACATTCTGAGACAGTCACTGGGGAAGAGGGATGGAGATGCATCATCATCAAAACCAAAAAATAATATAAATATTTAGACACAGGGTTTTTCTCATTTTTTTCATTTGTATTTTCATAGACACGTATGCTCTGCATCCAGTTTTTACAGCCAAGACATGTTCACAGGCAGGCTTAATATGTGATTATTACAATTAATTTCAACAAAAAGCATCCTGGGAGTAAGTTACATGAAGTCTCTGAAGGAGGATATGAAAAACCTCTGATGGTGATATTTCTTTGGACTTCTGGGGATTTTTTAGTCTGTTTGGCTTGGGTTTCTTTTTACTTTTTTTTTTTTTTTTTTTCAAAAAGAGGTTTGAGAGTGAAGATTTGAAACATATTTTAAGAAAAAATTTTCATAAAGTAAAAAATATACCTTCTATAAATTTAACTGAATTTTCAACTTAGGCCAGAGAAGTCCACTATGGTCTCTGAACTTTCAGCATGGTCATTTAAGCTTTAAGATTTTGTGTCTTGCAGTTTGTGCTGTCTCCATACCAAAATACCTGCCAAGCCTTCTGTTCCTCTTATTGCTTTCTCATACATTACACCACCAGAAAGCATCCGGGATTGGGCATGGCCCCTTTTAGTAGGAGAAATAACATGAAAGAACAGAAGAGTAGAACACAAAAAGCAAACTAAACACACACATGCACACAAAACAAAGCAAACAAAGCCCAACCATCCAAAAAACCCAAAAAAGTCTGAAAAACCCAGACCACCAAAAGATGCCCTCCTAAAAAAATTAAACTGACAAAAACCACTCCACCACCAAAAAAAAAAAATCCCAAAAATCCAGCCAAAACCACTTCTATACCATAGAGGGAAGAGACAAGAATGTGAAATACCACTGAAACTGAGATGTGTCTGGGGTTCTTACAGATGTCACAGAAAACTGTTTGGACACATTATTTTCATGTCTTGTACTATCTGGACTAACGCATTGACATTGGACCAGCAGTCCATATTAAAATAAAAAAACAATCACACGGAAATGTTTGGTTGTTCATTTTTTTACATCATGTGGAAAATCTTATGCTTTTAAGCACAAACCACTTTAATTTTAAATTTTGCACAGCAACCACATGAGAAAAAAGAGAAAGGAGACCTTTCAGCACCAGTCCCAAAATTTTTCTTTATGAACAAAAACTCCATCTGGCCTCCAATTCACCTCACAGTGTCTGATTTGCATCTGCAACTGAATGCTGGAGTTAATGCTAAGGGAAGTCCTCACCTGAAGGCAGACTGTGATACCATGATTGTGTAGGGATTTGTGTATGTCACAAAATACCTGATTCCAAAGTCCTTTCCATGTAAAAGTGGGGTTATCTGCTAGAGCAGAGTCTGAAAGGCAATGGGCTTACTGGGAAAAGAAAAGATCAAGCAAGTAAAAAATGAGTCTTGCCACAGCTGTCACACCAGCTGTTTCAGACACGCATTGGCAAGTGAGACCCTCAAGATTACAATTTGTTATGTATCCTTACCTGCACAGAAAACAAATACTGGTGTTCCTCACACATTCTAGTATAACCACTATTTTGTTATGTGGAAATAAAATATTATAAATCTGTTTTGTAGAATTAATAATTAAACTTTTTTTTCACATGACTTCATTTTTTCTGCTGTAATGAACTCACTTCACCAACCTTGAAATCTGGATTACAGCTACAAAGAATGTCACACTTCAGCTAGTGACAGCAGCCTAGTTCAGGGTAACATTAGCAACACTACGGTGAAATATTACAAGAGAGACCATTTAAAGTTTATAAAATGTAACAGAATATATTAGAGAGACATGTGGGCTTAATTCTCCATTCATGTAGATGTAATTCCTTAGACCTCCATGTCTCCTCTATAACTGTGTGCAAAAAGAACCAGGCCAATATACTCCATGGAGCAACACACAGATCTGGGATTTGACTACCAGACTATAAATAGATTATAGAGTACTTAGGCTTCAGTTCAGTTCCAGAAAGATTTTAATCTCTGCTGTCAGTGGAGGCTGAGATGAACCCTGACACTTGAAATCATGTTTGCTTTTTGCAAATTAACCTCTGTTACAAAATAAATAGAAAATAAGACATTTGTACATGCACTCCTGTGCACATCAGCTTGACGAAAAACTGTCAGACAACTCAATTTCCATTAGCTGGCATTAAATATTGAAACATTATTATGGGACGCAGGCTGATTACAGTATCAATGAGTAATGATAACAAATAATTATTCATTATCTGAAATGTTAAATGAAGATCAATACCCATAGTGGTTCGAATAAGAGGTTCATACCATTTGAACTGAAGGAATCTTCTGATCTCAAAAACACATGAACAAGTGGATATCTGTTGCATTTAGCCTAATTACTTAATTATGAGTGACATAAGAACTGGGGACAAAATCTACATATGAACTGGAAAGTCCTCAGGTTCTTTTATACCTCAAGCAGCTTAACTGCTTAGAGGGGAAAGCATTTGCTTATGGCATGAACACACATTCACACCTGTTGTTGGAATGGTTTCCAGTAACAGAACCAGTTTATCAGAGTAAGTGTTAATACTTTAGTCCTTTTTCTGCTAATCCCATTTTCTGTTTTATTTTAACTGACTGTAAGATTGCTGCAAAGTTTAGAGCCCTGCTGGGCTTTAAGGCTTATATCAGTTTTCAGCATTTTTATAACTACAGCTCACATTGTATTGGTTATTCTAAGAGTCTGCTTGAAACCCCTTTGGTTCAGTCAAGCACTGACCTGTTGCTGAAGTACGGTCAATAGAAAGGTTTTGTTGAAGAAAAAGATAATGTATTAATAACTGTAATCCCTATTGAATGCATATTGAAATAAATATATCACATAGAAGCAAAGATTAGAATCACAGAACCATAAAATTGGAAGAGCCCTTTTAGACCATTTAGTCCAGCTGTCAGCCCAGCACTGCCCTTGTAACCCTTGAACCACTAAACCACCTCCCCCAGTGCCAGATCCAGGTGCCTCTTAAGCACCTCCAGGGATGGCGACTCCACCACCTCTCTGGGAAGCCCATTCCAATGCCTGACCACCCAGGCAGCCAAAGCATTTTTTCTAATATCTAATTTGAATCGTTCCTGCCTCAGCTCAAGGCCATTTCCTCTCATCCCCTCATGGCAGGCACAGCATAAAAGGCTGGCCCACACCTCACCACTCCCTCCTTTCAGGAGCTGCGGAGAGTGATGAGGTCCCACACGAGTCTCCTCAAGACCAAACACTCCCAGCTCCCTCAGTCATTCCCCAGAAGAGGTTCTGGGTCATTTCTGCCCTTTGCTGGACGCACACGAGCATCTCCTTGTCCTTTTCAAACTGGGGGGGGACAGAAGTGGATGCAGTACTCGAGGTGCGGCCTCACCAGTGCTGAGAATGGGGGAGAATCTCCTCCCTGTCTTGCTGACTACACTATTCCTGACGCAGGCCATGTGCCATTGGCCTCCTTGGCCACCTGGGGACATGCTGGCTCATGTTCAGCCACAATGAACCAGCACTCCCAGGTCCTTTTCCATTGGGCACTATCCAACTCCTCTACCTCGGCCTGTAGCACTGCAGGGTTTTTTTGTGGCCAAGGCCTGGCACTTGGCCTTGTTGAACCTCATGACATTTGAAACAATGCACTAAGGGATCTGTTTAAAAGCTACAGTTATTAATGCGGAAGCAACTTTTTTTTTTCCACTCTGTACCAAAAATTCAATTTAAATTTTTATGGCACTCTTGAAAGAGGCAGGGCTCAGTTTCATTTTAACTACGGGCCTGTTGTGGCTCATAGTACAGCTCACAGCAGCCCAGCTGACCCCCAAGTCATCAAACTGAAATTCAAGCTTCAAGTTGAGCCTCTAAATTACACTAAAGATTAAACCCCTTTGAAAAGTAGGGGCTACTCCTCTGTTACAATTTCTGGTCTAGCTCATCTTCTGAACCTCCCTCTGGGACTGTAGGGTGTAGAAAAGACCCACGGCTCCTCCTGTTCCTGTTCCAGGGCTTGCACCGCTGAGTCCCACCTAACAAAGCCCTGCCTTACTTCCAGCAGTGATTCTCAATGTATCCCTCTCATTCCTTGGTCTCCAAGGTCCTGTGGATTCCTTGCATGCATATTACCTGCAATGTATGAGGTGTGCTACCCCTGCCAGCTACAGCATTCATCTTACCCAGTGTATCAAACCACAGACTTTTATCTATGTGGGATTATTACATATGTTCCCTTGGGTGGCATGAACCCAATGCAACACACTGGTTTGGAGGATATTGAATTTATTTCCCATGATGGAAGAGGTCTTATATCTCTCACTTGGGGTTTTATGCTACCACTGTACCCCAGACTGATGAGGTCATTTCTTTAAGAAGAATCACATTGCAAGAACATTTGAAATAAAAGAAATGGAAGTAGTTTTTAAGAGCAATAACATTTTAATTCAACCATTTAAATCTAATGTTCCCAGTACTGAGACCCTTACCCCATATTTCTACTAAAGTCAGTTGGGGGGGTTTCATTTGTAGAATACAAACCTCCAATCATACCCAAACATAAATCAGATGATTTAGTTTTCATGGAGGAGAAAAAGTATGAAAAAGGAGCCTGCTTTGCTTCTTTATGAAGTAGGCAAACGTGTGATGAGAGTTGTCAATCAAAGCACCATGTCACCACTGATGAGAAGAGTGGATCCTCTGCCAGTGCCTGCAAATGCAGCCCACCTGCCATTCCATAGCCTTGCTGTGGTTCCACTCATTTACTTAATGCCCAAGCCAGAGAACTGGGACTTTGTGGACTGATAAAAATCTAATAAGGAATAATAACTAGGCAGGTTCTGTGTGGTGACAGCATAATCTTCCAGCCAAGAATATTAAGTATCCCTGTGCTTTATATGTAGTAGTTTAATACCCCCATACCTTCCCTAAGTAGTCTTAATTGGCCTTAAAATCAAGGTACCCAAATTGATGAGCCTCTTGTGAAATGCCTGGTCTACATTATTTTGCAGCAAAAATGCCAAAAAGTTCTCTGCATGTTCTCAAAGTACTGTACGACTGGTTAGCATCTTTAGCATCAGTCTTTCTGCTGATTAAAGGTCCTGCGCTGAGAAATTCCCTCCTCCCCACAGATGTATTTTATAATATTTAGCACTCAGTGCTTTACACTATCAAAGCATTGTAGGCATGCTATCTAATATCTCCTAATTAACTCATACATCTCCTATTAAAAAAGCATCTAAAATTAATGACATATGGTATCGCTGGCTTTTGTACAACGCATGCAAACGCAGCTTTTGGGTTTTACAAGAAACGTGGGTAAGCTGAGATTCCTTTCTGAAATCTGACAAACACTTTGCCATATCCGACTTTCAACAGAGAAGAAATAAACAACGATGCAAATTGGACCTTCACAATTTTAGATCTGTGACTGAATGCGCACACAAACACCAGCACGGGCGAGGGCTCCAGAGCCAACAGTTTTGGTCCCTTAATGAGGTGCACATCAATTGCACGCCTTTCCCACAGACTTTGCTCTCAAGATCTGTAGAATGCATGAGAAACAAGTAAAGTCTGTCATTTTGGTATCCATCAAAGCTGTCTTCCATGTGAGGAAGTGGCTAATTTTTCATTTCACACTCAAAAAGGCGTGAAAGGCAAAACGGAGGGAGGTTAGATGGAACAGAGGAGAGGGGGGCTGTGACTCAGCCATCAGAGGAGACAGTAGGCCTGATTTTGAGCTTGTGTTTGTTGCTGCATATCAGGAATAAAATCAACTGAATGATACTGATGTAAAACAGACAAGGATGAGGCCAGTATTTCTTGCTTATGTGTAAAAATTTACATTATTAAACCCAAAATATAAACCGAAGAACAAGGAACACTTTACAAATGAAATTATGGTATACAGTAAATTTCTAACTTACAAGTTTTATTTACACGTGGACATCTCTTATTTAATTATAATAAAAGTATTAATTCCAACAATGCAAATTTTCAACTTAAAAATACATAAGACCTTTGAGAAAAAATCCCAAAGAATACACACATCTGAGGAATGTCAGCTCTGTGTCAAGAGCACTGGTCTCAGCCACTACATATTTCCCTCATCGTCTTTCATTTTAGCCTTGTTGTTGTCTTTTAATTTTCTTTTCCTCTGCATAAAACAAAGCCAGCAAAGGGCCAGAGAAACAGTCGAAGTCAAACCTTTAGAGTCGTAGAAGAGGTGCAGGCAGGAGTCCCATTATTTGTTAATAGGATTTGTGCACATACCTCCCATGGACCACTTAGGAAATTTGCTCCCAAGCATCTCGGTGGCAATTTCAATTAGAGTCAGCATTTCATTTCAGCAGATGGACTGCAAACTGGTGGCTACTCAAACACTAACGAGTAACACTTGATAATTCCCCTCTCTTAAACTCTGATTATGCTTTCTCTTTTTTATGGGCAGAATGAATGCTGTCCCTAAGCCAAAACTTAATTTGATTTTTTGCTGGGCCTCTCTGTGCTAGCAAACCCCACCCGTGTGCCTGTATACAGGCCCAGTGGGTAAATCAGGGGTATTTTTGCAGATCTGTCACACATTTCTATCATGCTTCTTATTCAGAAAGATGCCAAAGAACTGGAAGTATATCTGCCTTCCCCTGAAATGTAGCCACCTCTGGGGTGGAATGTGGCAGCAAATGTTAATATGGGAACACAAACACTAAACACTATGTGAAAATTACAAAGGAAGTAAAGAACACAGCTCACGCAGTCTAAGGCTACCCAGAAATTAGCTAAAAGTGTACACACTTTCTTTTTTAATGAATGCATTTGAAATGATTGCCTGGTTTGCAGCACTCCACTAAGGAACATCTCATTTGGCATTGAATCCCACTGTACATTCTCACACAGATTAACAGTGATGGTAAATTTTCCGATTTCAAGAAGAAGCAGTACTAACTCATAGGCAAGATGCACAAAACCAGAACACAGTATTTCTTTTTTCTTATGGAAAATGTCCTTTCTTTAAATAGCATTTACAAACTACGTCGAGGGTGGCCTGGCTGGCTCGTGGTGCCTTCGGTTTCGCTTTTTTTTCATCTCCTGCACATGCTTCCACTTGGCACCACCTTTGTTCCGCTGCCGCCGCTTCTCGCGGTGCCACATCTGTTCACAGTACTCATCCAGGCTAAAGCTGGGGCTGCTGACCAGCTGGATGTAGTCCTTGTACCTCAGCCGGGACTCCGTCAGCAAATCCCTCACGCGGCCCTCCTCGTCCTCAGTCTTCTGGGTGCTCTCCATCTGTCCATTCTCGATGACGTTCAAGTTCAGCTTCACGATGGTGTGCACGAAGGTGTGCTCCTGGGCTTTGCAGAAATAGGCTCCCGCGTCCCTCCTCTGCAAGCTGCGGATCAGCAGCCCATGCTCCGTTTTAATGATCCTTTCATCAGCCTTCAGCTGTGGGGGTGGACAAGAAAAGAGCACAGGAGGTGAGTCTCACTGTCAAATTGAGATGTGTGTCAATGCTATGCAATGAGGTGGAGGCACGGCCTGGCTGGCACATGGAGTGTCCCATCCCCATGGTGCAGCTGGGACAGAAACCAGCAGCTCCCTCAAGGCCTGAGTGCTGTTCCTAACTGCAACATCTGGATCACGGACACTCAGCATGCAGTAGCAAAAGACACATGCTGTACAGCTGACAGGACAGACAGCAACACTCATCACAGCACAGTGCAGTCAGTGAGGCTGCATTCTCCAAGGAAGGGGAGCTACTGACTGCCACAAATCCCATCATTTAACTGTTCTTTCTGAGGTAACTGTAATACACCCAAAATACCAGAGTGCTTGCAGTGCCGAGGCCCTGTTACAATGAATATGAATGCTACTACTGATCTTTACAGTGAAATGTTGTGTTTCTGATCTTCTTCAACCAAGTTTTACAAAAGGAAATTGATCCTGGCTTTGAATCACTGAGATGTGATTAAAAGCAGGCAATAAGGCTGGATGGATACAACAAAGTACTTTTATTGCTAAGATCTGTGGAGAATAACTTCGAGAAAAATAAGAATTTAAAGAAACCAAGATGCCAAACAAAAGAATAAGATTGCAAGTGGGACCTAATGTCTAACAGCACAGAGGTGTAATGTCATTTGCGAATAGAAATATTTAAAAATACAAGGTCTCACATGTTAAAAGTAAGGTGTACCTTAGACTAGTAAAACTGTCAGGTAAGTTATATATCTGGTAATTTGAAGATTATTTCTAAACCAACCTAAATCAAAAAATAGCTCCCCCCTCAAAAAAAGCCAAAAAAGAACAAAAAAAGCCCGGGCCAAAACTAAACCAAAAACCAGGATGGGGCACTGGGCAACTAAGTATTTTTGCATCTGGGAAACACAGAAGGTAAGTGGTTTGCCAAAGACCATATAAAGATTAGTAGCAGAGGTGGAAGTAGAAAGCAGAGCCCTAACTCCCGACATCCAGCACCAGCATTTCCTTTGAAAATGATGCTGGTTTGTCCCAGGCTGTTCCCTCCCAGGCGTGCTGTGTTCTGCTGCCACACAGAGGCTGCAGCACAGCTGGCACCCACAGACCTGGACTGCTGCTGGAGGCAGCCTCAGCTCTGCTGCTGGCATCACTGCCAACGGGGAAAATTCTGCTCAACTTGGGCAGTGAGTTTGAAAAAGGGGGGCTGGGGGTGGAAAGAACCAACACAGAATCTGCAAATTTTCCCAGAGTGCACATCTGACCCTCCAGCAAACTTCAGAGGGTGAAGATCAGGGAGGCATAAAGATGACTAAATTAGATTTATTCACAGTGGGTAAGCTACACACTGTTTCTTTATGTAAAAAATCTGCACACGACTCCCTCTGCTACTCCATGGGAAAAAATTTATACATACATATGATCCTCCATCTGTTATGATTCTAACTCACTAGTACTTTATCATAATAAAGTCTCTTGGAGCAAAGAGATGGATGAGATGACCTTACAGGGCTTTTAGCTTTACCCTTTTCTAAGTTTCTATGACAATTACTTTGAAACCATTAAAAAAAGTTTGAGAGACCATGTTGAGATCACCAGAAAAAGCAATACACATAAATATAATACAACCAGAGACAGAGATTTTTGTTTCCTACTACTTCAGCTGTAACAGTCTTCAGTAACATATGCATTAGACAGGTATGTAGGAAAATCATATGGATGGATGGATACAGGCCCTGTGTACTGCCACAGACAGGAGAACAGCAGACACAAGAAATAAGCTGCTACAAATGCAGTGAAGATTTTAGTTGCCTGCTTCTCTGGCCAAGTATTTTTTGGCTCCTGCCCCCAGTTGTTGGTGTTGGGAGCTTTATTTTCACTGTTTGTAAACTGTATATAAGCATGTCTACTCAGTACCCAGAGGGTGAAATGGTACAAATTTCAGGAAATTCCTGGAAAATCGATTGCCCTGACAACAGGTGCTACATGAGCACAAGCTACTTCTGATTCACCACACTGAGTTTAAACCAGATAAATTACGGTCAAGCCACATGCACAGAAGATAACAGGGAGACAAACTAGAAAAGGCTGCTTTTCTTTTGCAGAACCCATGGCACAGGGCACTAGTCCTCAACTGGATCATCTAGTGACACTTCACTCCAAGTAAATCCTCTTTTTTTACAGTAAAAACAGGAGCATAAAATTTACAAAAGAATCCACAAATAAGGAGCTGTAGGCAGAAATATGTCTAGGACAGGTGTTTCCTTGAGGTGCTGTGCTCCACAGAGAGCAGCAGGCGCAGGGGCCAGGTGGAAGTGCTTGGAGGCCTGGCTTTTCCAAGACAACAAGGAAATCCCTTTTTTCTGCCCAGGCTTCATGTCAACATGAAGATCCAAGTTTGTGAAACTGAGGGAGAAGCCTGGGAAGAAGCAGCTAACTTCCAGACATTTGGGTTTCATAAGGCATGTGCAAAGACCCAGTTCCCACATTGCCTGAGTGAAAACAGGACTGATGTCTTTGAGCTCGGGGCTTGATGCAATCTCAGCAGTAGCATCTGCCTGCCGGTGGCTCTGCCAGTATTGTAGTCTAGAGCTCTTGACAGCTGTGCACCTCCCACCCTTGGAAGGGCTCCAGCTGGCTGTTTGGGCTGGCTGGGTGCCACTCCAAAGTGCCCTCTCCAGGGCTTTGCCTCTTTTCAGTGAAAGAAAGGCAGAATAAGGGCTGATCTAGACTTGAAAAGATCACTGGACCCCCAAGCCCAGCACCCTGCTACTCATAACTATTTGCCATTTGTGTAACAGCCATCATTTTTTAGTCATAAATGTGTTAACTGATGGAGCTGTCCCCCACTCTGCCTTAAGATACTGCAGAGAAAGGTAAAAGTCTAAATTGGTTACGTCCTTTAATCCAGCCCATCATGACTCCTATTTTTAATGCAGCAGTGCTCCTACACAGCGTCCTGTGTTAACCTTGGACATTGATTTAGGGTGACTGTCACCTCCTCCTCTGTGCCTTCATTGTTCATTCCTTTCTTATCCTCTGGCAGGATAAAATTATGGCTCTGATTTCACACATATTGAGCAACACTTCATTACTGCTTTCCCCTCTCACTTCTCTTTTTGGTATCCTGTTTATGTTGTTTTACCCACAGGTTCAGAACTCCTCCTGTCCTTCCTCTCTGCTTTCCTCCCCACAGGGCTCTGGAGTTTCATAAACACCTGGCATTTCATTACTTGGTAGTAGATCTTTAACCTTTCACTTGAATGTTTAATGCGGTCTTTGGTTTCTGATCTATAGATGTAAAATATATTTTATTAAATTCTGAGGAAAGTGAAAAGATTACTTAGATAAAAGAAATTTTGCTGTGTTCAACTGTGGATTCACTGTTTTACCCCCCACCATGTCAAAATCAGTAACTCTTCCAAAATATTTCTAAATAAGATTTAGCAATTCAGAAGTACACAGACTTAAATTCATAAAAGCTTGCTGACATGTCCTTAAATTTGAGCATACAATAAAACTTTAACATGAAAGACAGCTTTGTTCCATAGGAAACAACTTAAAATCATTAAAAATGAAGCAATTGATTACCAATTGCTTTCTTAGTGAAGTGGAAGCAGAATTTTTATGAGATTGTATCAACAAATTGTACTTTCATCTTTCATGATTATCATATAAGTTTTCCAAAATTTACATTAACTGAATTACGGCACATGCCATAGATTCTAGCAATGCCTGATAAAGGGAAAAGAACTCCATGCAAATCTAACACTTGATTTTCACAATCTGAATTTAGCAATGAAGAAAAAGAAAATTGTCAATAATGATGGCAAATCTTTAAACAATCAGTAAACTGGAAAACAACCAAGGATTTGAAAGTGCTGTGGCACCAGGTTAGGTCAATGCTTTTTGTCCTTTGCTAATGATGTGTTTAGATAGCTCCCTCTTTACAAATAATTCACATGTCAGCTCTTTCACAGTTAAAACACTGCACCTGTCTGGGAGAAGAAAGTGGCTTCAAAGCCTGCCTTTCCTCATTAATCAACATGTGAAAAAATGTTAGAGCTAAAGCTGGACTAATCATGGGTTAGCTGCAGCCCCTGAACAAATTGAGAGAGGGAGAAAAGAAAATGAGGAACATTTGCAGAGAATTCACATTCATCTTTGTTTTTCTATTGTTTTCTTCATCCTCATCGTTTGACTGGAAATAAAGATCACTCTAGGGTTTTTCTGACATTATTGTTATACACGACTGTTTCTCGTGTATGGGAAAATAATAATTTAGCTACAACACAGCTGTAAAGTTAGTTTTTTTTTAAAACATCTTTTTTTTAATTAATCCAACAGCCTCAGGAAAAATGAAGAATGTGTTGCTGGTAAAATGGCATTATGGACACGCATGATTCCTATTAGTTTCAAGGTGAAGTTTACTTCTTACTCTGAGACTAAACTTTAAAATCCTCCATTCCTATTACTTCTCCAATATATCCAAATCAAATCAGAAATGTCACTCAGTACAGAGTTACTACTTCTCCTCTTTCCCAATGAAACTGTCAAAAATATTAGTCTTACTTAAGACACTCAAGGTATTAGACGAAAAAAAAGGCAATGAGTTATATAGTAAAATAAAAGTACGAAAGCTTGAGAATGATAAGTAGTCCTTAGGCTGCAGAATATATATATTTTTATTTTTCTTTTTCCCAACTCTCTTGACCTTCTTTTCATTCACCTAAAGATTCAAACACTGAATTACACTCCCCTGACAGAAGGTACTACTGGAAATTCAGTCCTTGCTGTGTGTCCTGTGCCTGACTCAGCCATTATCCAACTTTTGGATTTCAGGGCTGGCACTGAATCTGTGGCTTTTTTCCTTACAATTCTGCTAGACCAGATGTTTGCAACAAAGTTGTCATCATGATGGAAAAAACCTCCAGATGCAAAAAGATACTGGAACTTATCTCTTGGATAAATTGAAAAAAATGCCTAAAATGTGGAATGAAACAACATCTCCCTGCTCTGATGGGGGAGCTAGGTCACAATGTTGAGCCTTGCAATGTCCTGCACAAAAATGGATCCAGCTCTTGTATCTACCAAAGTATCAGACAGTCCTTAAGTTTGGTCCACCGGGAAAACACAGTGTGAGCTGTGGGGCAGGAATGTGGAAAGGATGAGAATTGCTGAAGGAGAGCCTGGAACGTCCCCAGGCATTTTGGTGGATTTATTTTCACCACCAGGTCTAAGCAGAGCAGAAAGAAGAAAGTTAAAGTGATCTGCACCTATTTTGTCACTTTAGACCATATGGTTTGTTCTGTCCCCTGCTGCTGAGGTGGCAGCTTGGCAGACAGGGAGCCACAGGGGACTGAGGGTGAAGTGCAGCCTAAAGCACAGGGGCTGAAGCTTTTCAGAGCAACGAGGCACCAAAACTAATGCCTTTGTAGGGAGCCACACATTTGCTTTTTGCAGTCCTGATGCCTATTATATACATAAAATAACACAGGAGTTTTTCTGAGAAACAACTAGTATCTGTTTAAAGCTTCAGAGAACTCCAGCAGTTCAAGACACTATGAACAGATGACGTCCCCAGAGTTTTTTATGAACTCCAGGCACTGAAACACTCCCCGTCATCCCAGTGAGTAACGCTGCACGCACAGGAACAAACATGATCAATTGCGTGAGCAACGCTAACCACAAAAGCACTAGATATTTGACTCCTGACCTTAAAACAGCCCTAAACTACAGGGAAATGTACTCCCACTGGCAGCAAAATGACCTGGTGACAGCTACTGTGCCACAGGAGATCCTGTCCCTCCCTGCAGGTTGCTCTGCCTGGAAGTCACATTCTGAACCATGACCTCAAGGGTGAAATGTCGGGGACATCCTGCTGGGCCAAATGCTTCCCATCTAGTCTGGATTTTGCCCTTTCCCTTCCCTCAGGAAGCTGCAGTGCCTTTCTGGGACAGTGCAAAGCCATCTCTTTGTAAAGCCAAGTTTAAAGACTTGCTAAGACATTACAGCTCCAGCCCTGGAACTAAAAGTCCGTAACCTAAGTTCCAGGTGCGTGGAGTCATTTGCAAAGCATGGTATCGTCATCACAATAACTTACACTGCTGAGACATGCACCAAAAGAATGCACAGTGTTATTTGAGAAATCTGCTGCAGGAAGGGAGACAGAGAGAGCAGAAAATATAATTGTAATGGGAAAAGTTATGGTAATGCATTGGTTGAGCAAAGATCAAGCTATATATTAAATATGACCTCAGTGTTTCTGTCACATATGGTATTTTTGTCAAACTGAAGTACTTTGAAAAGAAAGTCAATTACTCTGCTCTTCAGATTTTCTAGGAAGGTGTGCAATCAGGTTTTTATACTGAGGAACTCATTTTCACTGGTAAGTCAAGTTAGAAAACCTGGAAACCTCAATTTCTGGATCTGCAAATTATTAAGGGATTAACATTTTAACCATTTCACCCTTATTCCATCAAATAGAAGGAATGATTGTTCAGCATCTCTATAGATCTGGTCAATCATTTAGGGATCCATAAATTACTTAGGAATTTAAGTTTCTGCATTTGAAAACATGTAATTTCTATATTAATATAGTTATCTAAAAAAGTCAACAAAAAGTTTCTTTTTTTTTGTTTCTTCTAGAAACGATGCCTATCAATATAATATAAGCAAACAGAGTTTTTTCAGGAATTCAATTTCTTAGGATCCTGAAACTAAGCTGGGTCAAAATACTATAAATTGTTATTATTAGAATTTTCTGGCAAGCTTCAAGCAGAACTAATATCTATACACTGTCTTTAAGGGAAGACCTTATCCTCTAACCATCAATGTGTGCATGTGCATTCCTATAGGTTATTATCTTCAGACTGAAAAAACCAAACAACCAAAAAACCCACCAAAACCCCAACAAAAAAAACCCCCAAAACCACCCCAAGAGCTGATTTTTACCAAAACTAGATCACAGAGGCACTGCTGTGGATTAAGGCACAACATGTGACAAAAAGCTCTTTGCCTTCTTTTAACATTCATATTGTAGAAAATCTGTGCACATTTCTCCTTCAAATTTTCTACTAAATTTGCCTCAGAGGTTAATCCAGCCTTTTAGGAAAGATTTACTTTTCTCATGCAAACAGATGTCAGACTGTTTACAGAGAGCCACCCCAGTAAACATTGCTGTTAATGTGCAAAGATGAATTCTGTGTGCTTGCTGGGGCTTCTAATGCCACCACACATGTGCACACAATTCCCTAAATCCCTCCCAAGGTGCACATCCTTGGCATGCTGGGCAGTCCTGCTGTATTTGGACATGATCAGGCCTGGGTAATGGGCATTTGGATCAGAAAAACAGGAGGGGCCAAGCCAGTGCCACAGCAAACCTCTTGGAAATACAATGTGTATCAAGAAGAGTATAGCCTTAATTTAGGCTATGCCATAAATGTCAGCCTGCTGTAAATTCACTCAAAAGTTGGTTTCACCTGCAGTTTGTTCTATGATCAAACAAGAAAGACAGCTTGAGCTTGGTTCCATGACCTTCAGAGGCCTAGCTGAACCTGTGATTTATGAGCAAATAACTGATAATATCTTTTTCCTTAAATTGACACAGATAAAGACTCAAAAGCAGCCCTTCAAAAGAGGCTTTTAAGTCTTGAAAGTGTAATCTCTTATGATATAGAAATATTACATTCTTCACAGGGAACTGGCTCCTTTATGCAAAGTTTATAGCTCATGGTGTAGCTGCTATACATTATTTTTAAAAAGACTGAGTCTTCTCAAAACTGACTTCTCATTCTCATAAAAAAAAGAAAGAAAACCACACAAAAGGAAAGAAAAACAACAAGAAGAAACACCCCCTCTCCCCCTGCCCCCAAGTCAGAAACCTGTTAACTATCTGCTTAAATTTACTTTAAAATCAGTCTTAAATACACAGTAAGAATTAAGAAAGTGCTTTCCTTGTTTCCCTGATCAAATATATGAATGCATTTACAAACTGCTGCCTTAGGGAAGGTGAGCAGAGTCTCCTGTACAGGAGAGTAAAGGTAATTCCATTTCAGTAAAATCAATGACTGTAGGTCTTTAAATGCCAATACACTTCTAGCTGGTGTGTACTTCAACCTCCTGTGGCTGAGAGAGTGCTTGACCATCTGATCAGAAGGCTTTCCTTTATTTTTTTCCACATACAGGCTATAATGAGGGTTGCAGGTAGTATTTAAAAGTGGCAATCTCTTTTTTTTTGGTGTTAATGCACCTGTCTAAAAGTTAATTTCACTTTTTTTTCCCCTAGCAGAGGAAAAAAGTTTTGTCAATCCAAAACATGTGTAAGAGAAGGGGAATAAATTAAAAGTATTGGAGTGTTACAGTCAATATACATTATTGTATGCTTTTGTTTCATCTGGTAGAAAATCAGAAGTATCCCCTACCTCTGGCTTTCTGGGCCATGACATAACTGGGGTTGCAACCTTGGGGTGAGTACCATGAGTCACATCTTACCCAGAGGTGATTCCCTCCCAGACACCTGCCCTGGCCTGCAATTCCCCAGCCTTTGGAAAGGACCAGCACGTCCTCTGCACTCAGGAAGTCTCATAGGACGAATTATCACCGAGAGTGGAACACCAGTTGTATGTTTGATAGTTCCTGTCATTTAAACTGATTTTTGTCTTGGATGAACATCTAACAGAAAAGCATATCTAGCACCTGGGACCAGGTCCTTTGAAAGGGCAGTTCATTTCCCTTCTCCCTCCCTGTTGCCATGGCTGCCATCACAGCAGGACTTGGCCTCAGACACAAAATCACTCATGTAAGAGAAAGGCTATGAAAACTCCTGAGGTTTGAAACTCACTCACAAACCCTGTCCAAACCAGTCCCAGCACAGTGACCTTTTAGTCATGTTGGAGAGCCCCTTTGTCACTAGCTCAAGGAGGAATCATCAGGAAATTGTGCAGGGGGTTTGCAGCAACCTGGCGGCTTCTCCAGAGCTTCTCCATCAGTGAGGACCCCAAAGCTCCATCCCAAAGGAATTAAGGGCCAACACAAATCTCACTGCTTTCTACACCAGATGCAAGGCACAATCCTTAACGTGAATTCTCTAAATGCCATTTAAGCAAAAATCTCAGACTCCACTAACAAGAAAAAAAGCAAATAAAAGCCTTTTAACCACAGACCATTCCTCCTCCGGGGAGAGATGGAGAGAAGCAGCAAACCATACATACAATTCTTAGCTACACTGCTCAACATGGTAAGGGAAAGCAATCAGACACTAAATAGAGCTGAGACTTTACTGAAACATAATGTTTTGAACATACTTTTACCTACAGAAGCAGATGAGTTAATTATTGGACAAAACAGCTTTGACTTTTTAATCATTTATCTATATTATCTCTAAATATTTATAGAGATTATTATCTCTCTATATTTATCTATATTATCTCTCTTTTCATTTTTTAATAGGATGGGCAGGTTAAGTCAAAATAAATATCAAAATCTGCTTATGATACGGTGCAAATGGCTTCTCTCTTCCCCTTTGCATGCCCCAAATGGTGATAGCAGAATGCTATGTGATACCTAAGGTGAGGCAGGGAAAAGTAAAACACTGACTGGCCCCAGTAACTCCTGCCTCTCAGTGCTCAGCTGAATTCTCTATGGAGGAAACCTGCCTTGATGATTATAACTTACCTCTTCTCGATGTTCTTCTCCAGAGCGTTGAACATACCACCTAATAGAGGCTTGCTGGGACTTAGGAGTACATTCCAGAAAAGTGGAATTAAATTCAATGCCAAAAATCACCTTTTCATCAGCAGTTTCATGACTAATGCCTGGAAAGTAAACATGGTACAGGAGATTAACCCTGACCTGCTTTTTAAAGCAATGGGAAAACAGCCTGATTCAGAACAGATGCTATAAGAGTGAGTGAATTATAAAAACGCAAAAGGAAACTTAACTTTTAGCTTAAACTATAACTATGAGGATTTAGAGGCGGCTGCTAACCTTCCTTCAGTGCAACTGGTTTTTAAGGAGGTCAATAAAATCTGTATCATGAGCTTGCTCCATTTTAAACTTGGGGCTTTCGCCTATGAGGAATTTAAAAGCTGACCTGTATTTTTCCTTTAAGTAATGCATCCACTAAACCTGAGCTAAATCTGTTAAGTTAGATTGTATGGTCTGATTTGGTCACCCAAAGGAGTCACAGGGCTAAAGTAAACTGAAGTTTGCTTCCCTTCACTGTATTTTGAAATGCTCTGTAGTTTCAGAACAGACACTGAAGGAGCCATGAGGAGATCTGAAGTCCTTTCTTGGTCTTCTGTAAATCTGAGCAAATAATTTCTAATCGCTGCATCTTCATTTTTTCTTCTAGTCTGTCTTATCTCTGTCTTATCTAGCTTAGCAAGAGACTGAAGCTGTTTCTTATGCCCTGTGAGTAACAGAAAGGAAGGTGGATTTTGGATCATGCTTTCAATATAACAACTACCTGTATGAGATCTATAGAAATTCAAGCTCTCTGCATCATTTCCCCGTACCACTAAGATTTCGGTAGAGCCAAAAAACTTCATTCAGCCAACAAAGTCTCTGGGAGAGAATCTCACACAGTGGAGCAGTGGATTTAAGTAAGTTTGGGGGCCATAATATTACTGATTATCACAAATGGCCTAAATAGGCCAAGAGCCTGGAGGGACAAAGGTCAGCTTCATGGGTTT
This sequence comes from Ammospiza nelsoni, assembly GCF_027579445.1. Classification (NCBI taxonomy): domain Eukaryota; kingdom Metazoa; phylum Chordata; class Aves; order Passeriformes; family Passerellidae; genus Ammospiza; species Ammospiza nelsoni. Next base: position 8,842,815 of record NC_080637.1, on the reverse strand, counting down.
GGGGCACATAGAAGTCACTCCCAGGTGGATGAAATTGCTATTTGGTGGCACCATGTCAGGGCAAAGAATTAATACCAATTTCTGTGCTACAAGACTGTAGATTTGTCTAATAAAGGTAACTCTTCCAGTATCTCTTTATCCTTCCAGGAAAATGTGACAGTGTCAGCCTTTCTGCTAGGGTTTCTATAACCTTGAGCTTTGCACAGTCTCAGATATCAGTGTTTGGAGAGTCGTGGCAAGCAGCAAGCAGGGAAATTCTGGCCCTTGGGATGAACAGGAGGTTTGTCGCTGACTTTGATGGAAATGAGATCCTACCCTGACTTTTTAACTATGTCTGCAAGCACACATGTACAGTCAGAGCCCTCTAGACTGTGCAACAGACTTGAGGCTTTGATCCCATGGCAAGCAGCTCTGATTTCTGCACTGCCTCCCACTGAGGTCTGCAGCAGGAACCCAGCACCACAGCAGCACGGAATAACCAGAGATCAATGGGAAGGGGTGGCTTGTCCCAAAGCCAGTGTTCAACGTGGTGATACAATCAATACTGTTTTGTCTGGATTGTTCACTTTAATAAGCAGCTAGAAGAGCCCCAGACAAAGCCAAGCTTGGGTTTGAATGCTATTCATTTATTTTGTGCTGCCACAGGGATTGCTGTGTAACCGCAGGGTTTCACACTGACAGTGCTCGCTGAGAGAGAAGGGCTGCAGATGCCAGAGGAGCAGCCAGACCCTTTGGCATCTGAAAAGAGGGTGTGGGAAAGGGAGGGGGAAGCAGGCAGGGGGAAGGGGGTTCTTGTTAATAACAGGGGTATTTAAGTAGCTGTGGGAAGGGGAAGGGGCTGGTTTGGCAGCTGCAGCTCCGCCTTTGGGCCTGTGTCAAGTGGCAGAGGGGAGATGGCATGCTCCCCACCCAATCCTGCAAGCTTCTCTGTGGGACTTACTGCCCAGTTTCTGGATGGAACATCATGCACACCCCACTAGCTACCTTCAGGGACATGTGTGATGTTTTGGTGTCAGGGGTATTTCTCCCTGCCTGGTGTGAAGGGTTCCCCATAAGGGATGCAAGGGTGACATCCCATGCTGCCTGTTCCTTACCAGCTCCAGCTCTGAAAATTTAAATGTGTGAGGGCTAATGGATATGGAGTGTGGCAAAGACAACTGTTCTGTTGAGCTTAGCAAGTTTTTGGAGACAGAGACAGTCACAGCAAAATCTGCTGCCTAAGCAACAAAAGAGCAAGAAAGGTGAAAAATACTCACTGTCTTCCACATCCCAGCACTGTGCAACTGGGTCTCCATACTTGACATCCTGCCTTCTGGCTCGCCTATGGGAAGAGCATGCAAACTTGTAACACTTCAGACATAATTGCTGGAATGCAACAACAAAATACAGAGGAGCTCAGCAGATGTGGACTTGCATTGCTCCCATCCTACTGCTGACAATTACAGTCTTAACTAAAACCAGTCTCACCCTCAAAGCAGCATGTGGCCTAGAGAGATTTGTATAACTGACATCAAGAGAAGAGCCTGTGATTTGGGAAAACCACTGGGAGGGAAAAGGGAAAAAGCAAGAGAAAAATATCTGCCTAAAATAAAGAGTGTGTAAAGCAGTGACAGAAAGTGTCTAAACTTGCTTTAGGAGCACAGGTCTAATGGTGTGGTGGACTGTGTTGCAAATATCTAAAAAAATTTCATGTTGTAGATCATGAAAAAGGTCTGAAGTTCAACAGGTGATATTCAAAATTAAGCTCAGTATTAGCCCAAGGTAATGCTGACTAATAAACCAATTATTAAAATGCAGAGAGAAGAGCATGTATTTTAGTTTGTTAAAAAACAATTGACAAATCTTGTTATCTTTCATCTTAATGGACAGAAAAAACATAAGGCAATGGTCTGAGATGATCTACTAACTTGCCCACCAATCTCTGTGTGTGTTACATGAACTCACCATGATTTACTGCCATTTCAGTGTAATAGCACTAAAAAAAAGAGTAAAATCTTCCTCTGTGTATTATTGCATTTATTTCACAAGAACTATGGAAAAAAGTGGAAACTTTTTCAATTTTTCAGTCAAAGAATTGGAGACCCAGGAAAGAACTGGTTCTTTCTTCACAAGCAGCAGCAGTGGGACCTCCCATGTGCAGAGCATGGCCCCGGAAGGAGAGCAGGTTGCTAAGGCTGATGTGTTCACTGAGCAAAAGCTGCAAACATGCTGGAAGCACAGCCTTCAGCACAGAAGGAAAACATTCAAGTAACTGATCTGCTGCAGGATTCCCAGGGCCAGTCACCCATCCTTTGTTTTGGAGACACAGACTTTTGGCCTTCCCTCCAAGCTGCACATCTGTTAAAAAGCACGGACCATCCATCTCCGTGTCCCAGCCCACCCCAGACTTCAGCAGGCCTCATGTGTCACTAACTTTGCAGTGAGCCTGAACACTTGCTTTTCTCCTTGCTTTTATGCTTCTCTGAATTTAGTTTGCTTTGGCTATGAGGGAGAACACATAAAGTTTCTTGACACCATGACATGATAACTTATGAGTCATTAACTTCAATGGCTCAGGACCCAGCCCTGTGACCCCTAAGGTAGAAAGTGTCATTCCAGAGCCTGGGCTCTAACTGCAGCCCCACTGCAAGAATTACTGTCAGGAGGACTTTGTCCAAAGCAGAATAAAGAGGCTGTGAAGAACTCTGGTTCCAGCTAACTCAGCCAAAAACTTCAGGAGACACATCCAGCAGCTTAGGCACTGCACTGCTAGAGCCTGCAGTGTGCTCTCCCTCCGTCCAGATCCAAGGTGTTGTCCTAGCTGATGGGTACAGAAAACTCAGATGAAGCTTCTTTCACTGTGGAAAAACTGCTGCCAATGTGGTTAAATCATGGTACTTAAATCTCTGTCTCTCTGTCTCCCTCTCATGGCTAGACCACAAATACAATTGTTGGGTTAGGTCAGGGAATTAAATATATTTTATTATTGACCACTCTGGGATGCTATGTTAAACTCTGCTTTCTAACTACTCTGAAAAAGTCAGAAGCTTAAGAGAGGCTCTTGCCTCTTGGGCTGTGTTAGCCACAACCTGGACCTCCATCTGAGCATCTTGTGACTTAAAGCATTCAGCATAAAAAAGGAAAGTGATGGATTTATGATCTTAGCTGCCATAGCCAAGTTACTGTCACACACACTTAAACAAAGCTATGTTGTCTTCACAGCTCTTCGAGCAGAAATGTGAAACATGGCCAGAGTATGATCACATTTTAAGGCAAATGATATGCTAAGTAAAAAGGCAACAAGTTATGAATTGGAACATCTAAAATTCTTGCAAGCAGCAAGATCTTTTTCAGCACATCGCAGTTTTTTCTTACCTTTTAGAAGTGGGGGCATATCTGGAACAAGAGTTTCCATCCCAGGCACAGTATGGGTCTCTGGCAAGGCAGCAGTCTGCACAAGCCTTCCCATACGTGTGACATCTGTGCAGAGAGAGCTGAACCAATCCATCCCTGGAACCAATGTACAATTGTTGCTGCAAATCAGGCAAAGCGAATTAATTAGAAGTGTTCTCCAAGTAGCCAGTGTAAGAAGTTCCCTTTTCAGTGCCACAGTTACAGACTTTTAACCTTATCCCAGATTTTGTAAAGCAAGGGAAAAAAATTCCTCCTTTAGTGTGAAATGTTTCTCAGGGCTCAGTGTGAATTGGCCAGTGCCCATCCATCCCAGCAGAGAGGAAAGGGGACTGCAGTCCTGGAAAGACACCAGCACTCAACACCCTCACACCTTTAGATGTGTGCTGCAGTAAAAGATCAGAACCAAACCACGGAAAGAATGGCTTAATAACACATTTATAACAAGGGCTGGATAGTCATGATGTTAACAATCTGGGAACTAGGGGTGACCTTGTGTGAATGAATTTCATGTTCTGCTTCTGATCCTGAGGTGGGACGGGGATAATGTTACTGCCCTCTCCCAGTGTGTGAGTGGGTCGCCTGTGGAGCCAAGGGTGGTCCAAGCTGGAGCTGGCTCATGCAGCACTTCCCTCTGGCCTGCCACCTTTTTTCATGGGAGATGGGACCCAGCTGTGCTGTGCGTGCCTGAACGCCAAAATGCCTCCTCCCGTGTGAGTGAGCCGTGTTGTGCCAGAGCTGCTCTGGCCACTTCTGTGGGTCAGGGAGGGGTGGATATGGTGTCACACTGCCTCCTGAACATGCAAGGAGCCATCCCAGAGCTTGGAGCTGCCATAAAATCCTTTCCCATCAGGAGACACCGTGCTGGGACCAGCCCCTGCGCTGCCAGGGTTGGACCACCCACATTCAGGCTGCAACTTTAGAGGAGGGGGACTGGTTGTGTGCATACAAATTTTAGCACAGTGAGGCCCTGTGCTACTAATAAAAATAAAAACAAAAATAGTAATAATAATTTATTGCTAGATTGTAAAGAGACAAGTATTTCTGGAGGCTGGAAAAAGAATGTGCATTGGCTTCGCTTAGAAATCCCACTACCATATGACTAAAGATTTGTTTCCCTGAATAATTACCAGCCTGGGTACACAAATTACTGTTTGTAAGCAAGTAGGAATTAGGCAGGGAAACAATTTCAAACATATCTCCTTCCTTCCAGTTACATTTTAAGAGCCATCCATGGAAAGCTAGGCCACTAAGCAACAGGTGTCACCTGAAAATAGGTGTTCAGTGCACCCCATATCCTCCAGTAGGTAAACAAGATTATGATTACCTGTTTCTGAGAAATCTCCATGGTCGAGATAACTGAAGGATGCTGAAAAATAAAACAGCAAAGTGTATTAGTTTACAAATTCCTTGCTCTTAGTGAAAAAGAGAGCAAAACTTAATAATAAGCACAACTATAAGCAAATAAAATTACAGGTTCGTTTGCAAGGTTTAAACAAATATGAAAAAAAAAAAAACCCAAACAATAGAAAATCAAGAAATTAATGCTGCCCAAAAGAACTCCCATCAATTTCCCCCGCTGGAAGGAGGCAATTAGCTTCTCAGAGTTTGCTATCTACTCCATCCTGGGCAATGAGCCTTTACATCAACTTTAGTTCATATTAAGCACTATTTAAAAGGCTTAGTTGCCATTTAAGGGATACATAGGCAGACCTCTGCACCAGGATATATTTCATGGCTATGAGAAATTTTTGCCTGTAACTGATGTAAGAACAGCACAAAGCTCAGGGTATTAGCCATCACCCAACAGAAGATTGATCTAAGCCCATTGTTTAATATTAATGCAGTTTGAGGAAATAAAGCACATTTTTTCAGCCATTACCCCCTTCAATTTTCTGGATTCAAAAATGTGGAGATAGCAGTTACAAACATTACCAATAAAAATGTGAAGGAATGTCTACTGAGTAGAAAAAAATGACCTCTTTTTTGCTTTAAATATGATATGGCACATTTTCCCTTGACGTTATGTTTTAAGAATGCAGCAAATTGGTGCACATACTGGAACTGCTCATTATTTGGCAGGCCACTGAGTAACCTTGGTATTTTCTGAGTGATATTTATAATTGGTGTCCAAGACAGTGGGAAGAAGACATAGAGATCCTTTAAATCAAAGTTTCATCATACACATGACATATCAAAAGGCATATGATGAAATGAACTCTTTGAAATAATTGTTAATGATCCTGTGCTTACACTTGGAAAAGTTTCAAATTCATTTATTCAGTAAATGGACAACAATTTGGGCTGGACAGCACATAGCAGAGAGGATGTGTGGAAATTAATCAAAATGCTGTGGATGCAGACAAACTTTGATGGAAAAGCAAAGTGAAAACTGAAGAAGAGCTGCGCAGCATGAGAAGAAAGCAAAGTGAGAATGCAAAGAACTAAGAAGAAACTAATAAATGGAAAAAGAAAATCAGTAGGGAAGACAAAGGTTTCCAATTTTCTGATCTAAAAGTATGTTGATGTCAGCTCCTTTACCAGCACTAAAGTTAGTCAGAAATTGTGCCTGTGCAACAAAAGAATCTTGGGCTTTTCACAAGCTGTATTTATGAAGAAGTTCATTGGTGTTAGCAGGGTTCCAGTTACAGAATAACCAAATCAAAATAGTCAAAAATACTGAGTCAGTCTTCACCAATAAATAAAGGCACACTGATAATCAAAACTAACTTATTTTTATTTTCCTTATGCTTTCAATTCCCAATGTTGCTATTTGAAAGGATTTCTCTGCACCATGGAATTTTGTGTGCTTGTCTTTTAAAAATTATGATTGTACCTAGAATACTGTCAATGCCAATTGGGTCATAGAAAATTTTACATTAAAAATAGAATACTACTATTTTAATATGTATAAATAATAAAAAATGTGGACTCATAATAAGATTTCAAACTAGAACAAAGCAGGCTAAATGACACTTTCTATTTGAAAAATCACGGTCTGTTTGGTTTTGGACATTTTTCAATTGACTTGCCCAAAGAATACCAAGGCATTTAAAAATTTACGTAGTGTCCCTCTGGAAACTTGAATGAGCTCCAGTAAACAAGCAAGCAGACAGACAAAGCCAGTTTGGGCCACCAAGTCCCCTGAACAATATTTAATTGATGTTGTGGCTATTCATGCTTACCTTGAATATCTGCAGCTCTTCCAGGACCACCTCCTCCTTGGTCCACTTCTCCTTTGTGATACTCACAACCTTCAGGACTGTGCCTACATCTGAAACAAATGTGAAACCTCATGTAAAACCCTCAGGTATGTTTCAATAGGTGTAGGCCACTCCATTTCCTGCCCTGGAGATAAAGCTAATCCATGAAGGATGCTGCTTTCCAACCACTGCATCCCCTGCTGCCTGCAGAGCTCTCTCCATACAGGGCAGTTATGGTTTCACTGCATGGCTGAGCCCACACAGTCACAGCCGGCTCCTGGCAGGGATGGTCCAGCTCTCCTGCTGCACAAACGCACAAACACAGACCAGCATGTCCATGCTGCCAGCTACAAGCTTCTGCACATTTCCCTGAGCCAGAACTGGGGCCCACCTGACCCCAAAGAGAACTGGCTCAGGGGACTAAACTGGCAGAAAATTATTTCCTCTTTTTTGTAGAATTCATTTGTTTCCAGTAGAGCTCCTTAATCGGAAGTAAACTTCATTTTAATGCAATGAGTTAAGCAATGTACTTTTGAAATTTATTTTTTCATTTAAGGATTTTTTTTTAAGAACCCAACTTCATTCAGCATCAAAATTTTAATTCATTCATTACTTCTTAGGAGTCATCTAGAGATTTTTTTAAAGTTAAATCTATTCATCAATTTTAACCTGGATTCTTGCTTGGTGAAAAAAATAGCTGCTCATTTCATGTCAGAGCATTACACATTAGTGAACCTTGAATGGCCTGAAAAAGAGCTCAGAAATTGCTCAGGGGAAGTGGGTTGGGTGCTGGGATGTGGGAATGATGCAGTGCAGCTGAGCCCTAAGCTCTACACATAGCAGTGAAATAATGAAAAATAATACATTATAAAGGAAAGAATGAGATTTTCATTCTTCTTTTCCCAAACTACTGAAGTTCATATTACCAATCAAAGTAAAATTATTACAGTTTGCCTTATGAATTAGAGGTTCTTTCCAGAGTTTGTTTGACATAATTGCCAAAGTGCACATGTACAAGTTGGCTGTGTACATTCAAACATATAATAAGCTACTGATCTTCTGCTGCTCAACATCTCCAGGGTTATTTGTTATATCCCTATTCAGTCTCTCTATATAATTGAAATTTTATCTTTGAGTTAATTTCTTTCCTTACAATGAGTTTAGAGGATAAAACAGAAGAAAACCACGCACCTATAGAAAAGAAAACTCACTTTTAAAGAAGGCATTGCAGAAAAATAAATGTCTGCATATTGTGGAGTGCCATCTAGTGACTGCATGGTACTTGCTGGCCTTGACACCTCTAAACCAGACTACTTACACTTCAAGTGTTTCTCTTAGTGCCAGGTAGGAACAGTTAACCTCGGAGTATTCAATTGCAGGTCTCTCAATATAATTTTATTTCTACAAAAAACTTTAAAATGGAGGACACCAAACACGTGAAAGCAGCCTCTACGGCCACTTAAAGAATATTTTGTACATTTTTACAAGTGAACTCATCTTCTCAGACAGCTAAATTTCAAATTATTTCTTCTCACTCTTATCACAAGGAAAGTAAGTTGCAGTGAGCATTCCCAAATCCCAGGCATCACACCGTTTGGGAAGGAGTTCCTTTTACTTTGTTGACTATATTAATACTGCTCTCAGAAAGCAACAAGGATTTTCCATCTTCATCATGCCTAAAGCTCATCCCCAGCCCTTTCAGCCACTTTAATGGTCTTTTTGAATGAAACTGTGCTTTTTTCTCTGACACCACTGTACTAACTTGGGACCACAGAGGGTCTGTGACATTCTCTGGTTTTGGAAGACAAGGGTTGTGAAACCAATTTTGCAGAAAGACATAAAAGTTTTGAAAGAGAGGCTATCTCCAGACTCCTGTGTAGGGTAGCACAGGTAGAAAACTTCAAGGCTGAGCCAACCCACGTTACAAGAGATGATGCCCTCTGACAATTCACTCCTTTCCTCAAGTTACTTCAGAATTGTGCTATATGATAGAATTTGCTAACAAGCCAGATAAAATGCTGGGCAATCCAATAGCACTGGGGTGGGATTCAAACTGAAATCCTAATTTCCCTGCAGCTCATGGCAGTAGTTCATCCAATGCACTTGGATAAACCTTGCCACCTCTATGTACCTCAGTTTCACCTTCTCTGAGTGGGGCATAATGGCAATGACCTCCTTACTAAAGCACTCAGATCTACCAGTGGAAAGTGCCTTGTAATACCTATACAGAATGAGAGTGAGACAATGTTGGATTATGAAATTAGAACAAAAAATCCCAGTGGAGTAATGTGGTAGATTATTACTTCAGAAATGTTATGAATAGGTATATTCATATTCCTTAGTACACCTTGCTGTAGGGTGATTCATCCAGTGATTCTAAATTTAATTACTATGGGAAAACTAAGCCTTTTCCTTAAGGCATTTGTCTATTATAAAAATGTAAATAGACAAATAATTATCCATAGAAAAACAGCAAAGCAGTTTTTTTCCCTGACAGAACAGTTTAACCTCTCTCTGTTCAATCCTGGTTGTCACATTTGGAGCTATCATGTTGCTAATTTGTATCTTTAAAATTAGTTGAGTAGAACTGTTGCCTTAGGCTCAATTTGAAATCCTTAACTGCTCAGCATCACATGAGATAAAATGCTGAAGCATCATGTCACTATTGATAATAGGAAATGCTCCTTGAAGCTATCAAGGTAATTTCTTTTACTTTTAATAGTTTTATTGATGTGCTTTCAGCAGGATGTGAGACTACCATGTAATGTAAAGACAGGTAGCACTTGGAGGGCAAGGAAGTTCAGGTACTCTGACCCCTAAATGGTTAATCACCCAGGCAGCAGGAGGCATTTAAATCCCAACAGCAGTAATATCCTGAACTGACAAATTAATTTAATTTAAGCATTTGCAAGGAGAGCTGGATCAGAACCAGGAGCACCTACATGCTTCCTGAAGCTGTATGCATAGGAAAAAGATGTTAATCTAGAGTTTATTCAGGACCTACTGGACTAAAGCTGCTCTAAAAGGACAGGGTCTGTGCAGAATGACACTGGAAGCTCTCTCTCATACCTGTTCCTAGGAAAATGACATCGTACTGGCCATCCTCTGCCATGACGTGGTCCACCACGATCTGCGTGAGGCGATAGTCCACGTTGATGCGCGTGAACACGGGCGCGCCCGTCACCGGGTACACGGCCTTGTGCATCAGCGGGTGCCGCCGGATGAAGCTGATCACCTCATCAGGGAAGTCCCTGGTGGACTTTATGAGCGGGTCGTAGGTTTTACTGGGACACTGAGGGACACAGAAAAGGAGATGAGAGGAATTTTAGGGAAGAAGTGCAATTAGAGATCAAGGTTTCCACAATAACATTTGCAAAGCTGGTAATGATCGTATTTTTGAGTGGTTCTTCTCATCCCAAAGCAGCACTTGGTCACCAATACCTCATTTTTTGAAAGAACTGCTTTAAAACCAGAGAAATTCCCATGATGGGCTGAATATGGGTGCAGAGAATTTCACCCCCTTGTCCCCTGCCACACTCAGAGCCATAACACCATGTTTGGTGTTTTACAGAGACAAGGAGAGGAAAGGAGACCTGTCATGCTCTGTAGGATTCACTTTAACCGTACTAGCAGCATTGTTAAATTTGTGCTGGTACCAGAGCAGAGCCAACAGCAAGCCTGGGCTGCCCTCCCGTGGCTGCTGCAGGAGGAGCACATGTACTTGAAGTGCAGCATCTAAAGGTTTTTCTGCTTTTAGTGTTTCTGTTCCTTTTTCCAAAGCTGCCTGAGTTTCTGCTTTTGGCCTGAAATCAGAGGCCACAGCTTTTCCCTGTATATGGCCTGAAATAAATTCCTTTTCAGTGAACTATACTTCCTACACATCACATTTATTTTTTTCCAAAAAAGGTGTATTGTCCAGACACCAGAAAATCCCTGTGGCTCATTATTTCTCAAAATTTACTTCCTTACTCATTCACTGAGCTGACACTCAGGCCCATGGCTTAGCTGCTGCAGCATCCTTTTCTCTAGATTTTAACAGCACAGTCTCATCCTCTTCTGCTCCTTTAGACACTTCTTCATGCTGGGGTTCACTCCCATCCCTAATAGACCCCTACTGACAAACTGGTCACTCCACCTGTTTCTTTTGCTTACACAAAGTTGGTTCCAACACATCTTGCCTGAAGACCACTCACAAACCTACCTCTTCACCTCCTTCAGATTTTTCCCTTCTGAGCCTTTTTTTGGGGTAAGCCCAAGTACATATGTGCAAGGTGGCTTATTTTGGTGACCCACAATCTCTCATCACCTGTCTTTGTTTTCTTTCCACAACTGTTTGCATCTCTTTTCTGTGCCTTCTTTTACAATCAGTCTCAAATCCAAGCCTGAGAAAACTTCTGTTTTGAATCTGGATGCATCTAGATATGTCACTAGGGAATTAAAATTCTGGGTGAGATGAACTGGACACATTATTCCAGTTGGTGACAACTTTTCACATAGGAACTATTCATTGCTGCTTTTTAATTGTTCTTGGTGAAGCAATGCCTGTATTTACTGCCAGGTGGAGCTCTAACACAGCCTGTGAAGAAAGAAATGGGATGTGCTAATACCTCTGTACTCTATCAAGAGTAAGTTGTGTGGTGAAGTTGCTCCACAGTTCTCCTTCATAGCAATGTTTGAGAGAAGACTTTAGTTCACATTCCCAACAACCCAGTTTGACATGTATTGAACCTATGGTGCCAGTTAAGGGCTTGTGGTTAGAATTTCTTCCACTATGTAAGGTAGAGTAACAACTAAACACTAATTTCTGACTGAGGGAAAAGCTTCACAGAAGTATCTGAGACTATGTGCATATTCAGAAACAAAACAGGCCAGCAAAGCACAGACCAGCTGATGTTATACATCCACATCTATGGCCACATCTGAAATGTCTGTTGGGGTCAGTTCCTGGTCTGTCTTAAACCCCAAACACTGCCACAGCACTGCCACGGGGAAGGTGACACTTGGAGCATGCCTAAACTACAGCAAAGCCCAACTCAACATTAAACAAAAGACTAACCAGGGGTCTGCACTTGAACCTGACCTCTGCTTTTAGTTAACAGAGCTGTAGCCCCAGTGATTTAAGAGTCTGTAGCTTATTTCCATTCCTTGCTTGAACTGAATGTTATGGCTATCTAGAGAGCTAACAGACTTTGTGCAAGTGTCCATTTACTTAGTGCTGTTTCAGACTGTGGGAGTTAAGTCTCTGCATGCCCATCTTCATAATGGATCTGAAATAACTGATTGAAAAGCATCTTAAGCCCCTGGATCACCTAATAGCTTTTGGCAATTTCCCCGTGGACAGCAAACCTGTGCCAATTTGAATTAAGATAAATTCCATCACACAGTCATTTCTGTTTCATTGTACAATTCCATTTATAGCTGTGAAAGAACAGACAAGAAAAAGAAAAAAAAGGGTTGCATTGTCATGTAATAACCACCCAAAAAACATTCCTTGAAGATACAGTCCAATACAAGTAAGAAAGAAGAAAAGGAAAGTCCTGTTGAAAAAAACAGTTCCACTGGAAACACATATTGCAGGCAGCAATCCCTAGGGGCTTTGTGCCAGCACTCCTATAGGAAATTCACCCTCTGGCTTGCTGGGTATCATCTCCCACATTCTGTTTTCTGCTGTGCTTTTACACAGTCTTTGCAAGGCTACATCCTTGCATTGGGCTGTATTCAGCTTGGCTTTTGAAGAGAACAAGATCAGTTCTTGTTAAAATAATTTCACAAAGAAATATTACTTTGGGACAAAAATTAGACTTTGGGATTCAAAAATTATGTTTATCTTTAGAGGTGTGGAAAAAATGTTTTTTTGGATAAATGCAGAGAAATTTGATAACTTTAATTGTCTTTGAATCAGAGTTTTGCATGGATTTATTCTTGTAAAGGATGAGAAACAAATTCACCTCTTCAGCTTCCCAACCATGCAGTAACTCTCTTCCCCTCACAGTGGACTACAGGTTGATTTTCCCCATATGTTCCTTTTCTGTGGTTATGCTCTCACTCATTACTCAGAGTGACCATCTACAACTACTGGAAATGTGCTGACTGCTCACCTATTAACAACTCAATTCCAGAAGCCCATTTCTATGTGAAAAATAGAAATGGGAGTAGCCCCTTCAGTCTTAAAGATCTCCTAGATTTTTGCCAAAAATCCATCATCGGAAGAAGATGAGAGCAGTGACATCACTCACCAAAAACCACTGGGATGAAATTTCTGACAATATGGAACTACAGAGCTGCTACAGTAATCCCAAAGGCCCAAACCCTGCCATGCACGATACAGGGAAATCTTCTGCCAGCTTGCATAGTTAATTTAGTAAAAATAAGGACTAAGGGTTTGATCCAGAGATCTGCTTCAGTCAACAGGGTCTTTTCCAATGATTTCAGTGGGCTTTGGACCCTATCCTAAGACAGCATGACCACCAAGAACAGCTGGGCAGGTGTGACTGTTATCCTTGGCCAGGGGAGTTATTTCCAGAGGCATCACTCACTGTGGCATGATGGATGGAACAGGGGAATCAGAGAGTCATTTTGGCCACCCTTTGGCAAAGTTCTCAGGCAGTTTTTTAAAGCTGTGTCCACCCATCACTGCAGAACAATTCCTGTAGGCTTGTGCTTCCTTTCCTAGCAATCAGTAGGATGTAGGATGGTCAAGTGGGTGAGTGAAACAACCTTTCATGTCTGAAAATGTGAGTTCACATCCTGTTGCAGGTCTCATGACAGCAGTACTGGGTTCTCTGCCCAGTTCATAGTTCATTTATTCACATCATCAGCACCAGATGCTGTCTCAGATATGTGACATCTCCCACTGGGAACAATAAGATACTGGTTTTTATATCAAATGTCACAGGAGTAGGTTGGCAGAGTTGTTTCATGTGGACTACAAGAGAATCTGGCTTCATAAAAGTTCTCATAACACTATCACTGTGCTCTCTCAGCACCTTCAGCTTTTGCTGTAGGGTGGGATTCATCTCACCTGATCTAGATTTTAATCTTGGCTGCATGTGAACTGTGCAAAAGAGCAGCTTCTCTTCTCATAGAAGCCTATCTTTCTCTTTCTAGAGAATTCTAAACAAGCAGCTCAGATTTGATGCTCTTCATCTAGATAGCTGATATCAAACAAAATTAATCATATGATATCAGTCAAGTTCCTACCACTAGACAAGAGTTTTGCAAGAAGCTTGTTCACCATGTAATCTATTCTTCAGAGGTTGCTTAGGCCTTTGCTGCCATAAATAATAAATTGATAAAAATATATGTGACAGAAATATAATCAATATATAAAATATAATATATAAATACAAAAAATAAATAAAATGTATGTGTCAGAAGGATAAAACAAAACTAGACAACCACCCAAAACAAACAAACAAACAAACAAACAAACACCCCCAAACCCAACAGAAACAGAGTTGGAAGTGCTAAAGGCATCTCTATTCAACTGTTGTATAAACTCTATGGGCATAAACCTTTTGAAAAATCAATAGTTACTTAAATTTATTGAAATGCCTTCTGTGTGAGCTCAGTTTGACAGTAATCACTCTGGACTACGTCCTGATCCCACGTGATCTACAAAGATGCCTTCTCTTCCCTCACCTGTTATTTGTATGAATGTGGTCACACAGTGGCAAGTTAAGACTAATCTTTCTTAAATAAAAGCAAATACACACTAAATTAACACCACCACACATTTGTAAGCTTTTCTCCTTTTTTCACTTGTCTTATTAAATTTGCAGCTTAGCAGAGTGCTGGATGTGTGGATCTCACACAATGCTGAGACATACAGTGTGACTGTGTTAACATTATGTGGGAAACGTGGCCAAGTTTCTCAAAAGCTGGTGCCAGAAGCTGGGCTCCTAAATAAACCTCCAATTTGCCAAACTGGATAGTGCTTCACACCATCTAGTGAACTCAGTAAGAGCTGCTGGATCTAACATCTATTAAAATGGTGGCAATTATTTGGGAATCTAGCTACAAGGTATGTCAACACATATCCTTTTCATTAATGATGCATCTGAAGTTCAGCAGTGCTGGTGTCTCCTGACAAACTAAAAAGAGAATGTTGTTCCCTGGGAACCTCAAAAGGGTTTCTATTACAAGTGTGTTGAAAATCCCAGTTTAAATATGTCTTGTCACATGTATCCTGAGACCCACTTAACACTGTGACTCAAGCAGCTTCAGGGTAGGGTAGATTGATTATACTGAGTGAAGCAGGCATCTGCTTGCTTTTATGATGTCCAGGCTGGGAATATTTATGGATTTCACAAGGACAACTGAGAACCATGCCAGCAAATCACTCTTGTGAGTACTGGAAGTACCCAGTATGAAATATGAAAGAGTGAAGTATTTCTTAAATCTCCCCCATAGCAGGGAATTAGATGTCTTAGTCTGGGCTTCCCTCCTTGAGCAGGCGTCCCTTGTCCTGGGAACTCCTTGCTCCTTCATTAATTGAAGGTGTTTTACTTTTCATAGGTTAATTATCTCTTATCTTAGCCAAAACTAGTAACTAACAAAACTAGTAACTTAAGTCTTCCAGGCTCTGTATAAGTTGTCTTATCACTGATTCATCAAGCAAACAGCAGATAAAATAGAGGAATTACCTTCATCCTCTCACTTCTGTGATAAATGGGGACCTCCAACACAGCCAATGCACTGAAGATGGAACTTGGGCTCCTGAGAGGCCTAAACACCATGTGGCTTCTTTTCTGTAGACTGATCAGAGCTTCTCACTCCATTCTGCATTAGTCTGTAATGTCTACAAAATCCCTAAATGCTCTCTACAAGATGAGTGCCAGGAGGACTGAACACTCCGTGGGGAGACTTTCACAGTAACCTTGAAGCTCCTCAGTGAGCCTGGAGGAAGGCTGGGGTGAGGGGAACAAATTAGGCTTGTAGGAGAAAAAAAACAGCGCCAATTTTAAATGGAATCAAAGTCACTCTTCCCTTGCAACAAAAAGCACAAACAAAACAAACAAAAATTTTAAGTCCCCTATTATTTTTTAAATGGTTGTATCCCATTGTTTGTGCAAGATTTGTTTCTGGGTTTTTTCTTGAGCACTTTGTATTGCTTTTCCATTTAACACACCTGTGCCCTTGATAGAAAAAGCTGAGAAAATTGAGCATTAATCTGAGACTAGCTGAGCTGAGACCAGCAGGATGAGTGAACTTGACTTTGCAGGTGGCACTTTGCAATTCTCTGCTGACCTCCAACATGAGGAAAGGTGACAAGGTTTGCAACGTTGCAAAAGGCTGTTACAAGCTGGAAGGTGATTCATGTTGTGGAAAACAGGTTGGTAAGTAACAGGAGGTGTAGGAGGCTTTCTGAGGAAAATAAAACCATGAAGTGAAACATTTCACTTAATTAAGCTGCCCTATTTTACAGTAGGGAGATCAAAGGAGAGAGGAATTGGAGAAGCAAAGAATGCTGTCTGTCCCATAAAAGATAGGTGAAAGGGGAAGATAAGCCTAAAAATAACAAGGGCAACCTTAAATGTTTTATGAACAAGCTTATTAAAGCAGCAAAACTAACCAGAAGGGAGGACAAGGGAGGCTTTTGGCAGGCAGTATTTCTCTGTGGCACAGCCAAGTCCCAGTGCACACCACATCTTGATCAGCCTGCACACTGGACTACGAGAAGAAATAAAGGAAGGGGTTCCACTGAAGAAAGGAAGAGAAAACAACTGAGAGAAAAGAAGATGAAGAAGGATGAAGCTGAGTCAGGGGAGGTTTAGGTCTGGGTGATGGAAACCTGATGGAAAAGTTTATTCACCCACAGGGTGGCTGGGCACTGGAACAGGCTCCCCAGAGAAGAGGTCACAGCCTGACGGAGCTCTGGAAGCATTTGGACAATGTTCTCATGGACATCCTGTGACTCCTGGGCGCCCTGCACAAGCCCAGAAGTTGAACTCCATGATCCAAATGGGTGTCTTCCAGCTCAGTGGATTCTATGATTCTAAGATTCCATGATTACAGGAAAATCTGAGGGGTTGTAAGGGAACTCATTTAATAAAAAGAAAACACAAAGACTTCAAGAGACCAGGACCATATTCAGATCTGGAGTAGAAAGAGGTGAGACATAAAACTCTGTAAATGGACAAGAGCAATGTGTTGGGCTGCTGCTTCTTCTTGCACCTAAATGACACAGACTGCCAGGTTCTTATTTTGCTCATTCAGATGTTTGTTTTGATCTTTTGACAAATCAGATCAGACCCACCAAAACACTTGCTGTTGTCCTGGCTAGCATTTAACAGTCCTGCATTCTGCAGTAGATCCCAATGAGTGTTAATCTGCATCTTTAAATACTGACATTTCTCTAAAAGTCTGATCTTAACAATATTTACTCATCATCAATGAAATGAGTATGACTCCTGTGTACCCCATCAGAATTTCCAAATGGGCACTATGAGTTGCTGCGATACTGCAATTCCTACAGCTCAATAAATAAACGAGAAAAGTTTTCTTGCTCCTAATTCACTGAAAATCTTGTTCAAATGCAGTCTGTGATTTCTGGGATGGCATTATGAAAACTCTGCTTCAGAATACAGAACACATTTTAACGGAAATTCTCCATGGTTTCTTTATTAATGGACATTTTCCTGAGAGAAACCCTAAAAGACTGGAATAAAACTGGATTTGTTATCTGGGGACAGCTGCAGATATACAAGTCCAATTTTTTAAACAGCCAAAGCAGATAGAGCAAAAGCTCCCTTGGTTTTCAACTCACTCTTTGTGTCGGGGCTGTCTGCTTCATGCTCTTCTTTCTGTCTCTTTTTATTTTCACCTTCCAAATGGAAACAGATTTGAAGCCTTGCCACTGTTTAATTCCCATTATTTCCACTTGCACTTTAATACCGCTGAGAGAAGTTAAAGAGCTGTATGCTCTGCAGTGTGAGTGGTGTGGAGTGTGCCAGAAGGCCCTGCCACCATGTCCAGGGGTGTTTTGATGACAGCAGAGGGCAGACAGAGCCTGCCACAGCCCAGGGACATGGGCAGAGTGCTGCTGCCTGAACCCACTCAGCATTGCGAAGGCATGATATCATGGTCATGCTGGGAGTTTATCTCACACACAAATTGCCACAGGAAGCATTTTGTCAAAATTTCAAAATCAAAGTAGTCACAGTCTCTATAGTGAGCAGCTTTATTTACTTAGGAGATAAAGGCAGCGGAGCAGAAAGTTAAATTAGGGTATGCAGTCTCCTGCTTCTGTATAAATGCTGAAAGGAAGTCAATGCATTTCTCAAAGCCAACCACCAAAAGAAATGCATTTCCATTTTTAGACTTTGGCAGTAACTTAAAGTATAGGAAATATAGAATCAGAGCAGTGTAAGCTATGCCAACTGTAGGCAACACTTACAAGGAGCTTAAATTTCAAAAATGTTCTAGCAACTCAAAAAAGGGTAGAATATCCCTCTGGCTTTGTTCTGAGCATTCCTGAACCACCTCACAGCTGACAAATATGACAAAATTAATCTTTAAGGAAAGCATTTCAGCATTCACACTGCAATGGTCTTCAAGGTTCAAGCTGCTTCTTTTCCTTGCCTTTTAGCACAGTACTGCTTGTCCAGATCCCACCCTAAATCCGTTCATATCCAAGTTTGGCAGAGCCCATCATGAGCCAAGAGCATGGCATGAATCTACTTATTTGGATTCCCTACATCAAACTACTGAGCCTCAAGTATTTTGCAATCCAGCTCACTAAGGGAACAGATAAAAAGTTATGCAGAAATAATTTACCTCATCTACATAGTAAATAGATAGGTATCTTTCTCCTGACAGCTTTCCTCAGTAATTCCACTTCCTTTCTCAGTCCTTGGTCAGACAAACTCCTACAGACTATGAAGGTTTGGAGGACTTTAAGATACTGTTTCCTCACAGCTGTTATCAGGTGCTTAAACGAAGCAGTTGGAGAGCTAAGGGCTGGCTTACAGAAAATATTTATCTTTAAACTTTCCAGCTTCTACAAAACTTGCAACCATGGATATTCAAATCAGCGATAAAGATCAGCACTGACATGCTTCAGCATGGCACGTTTCCTTCCTTGAGAATCCCAGCTCAACCATGTGATGGCTAATACACTCAAAAATGCAATGAGCTTATGACCCGTCTATCTGTGCAAAGTGTTCATCCTTATGGAGCACTCTGAGTTTTTCAAGAGAGTTATTTTAATCTCTTTAGATGCCATGGGACCAGCTATTGTTCTCCTTGGCACCATTTTTGTAGCTAAAATTAAATTAATCGGATCTTCTTAACCAGCCGTGGAAGTTGCACACACACAAAAAAAAATTAAATTTAATCTTCTTTATGCGGGCACTGTGTATTTCACATGACAGAGAGATGCGTAAGCTGGCAATGCCAAAATTGTCCAAATAAGTTGAGATTTGCTCTATCAGGGCAGATCATGGGCAGGCCAAATTATGAGCTGTCCTGGTCTTTGGAGAGAGAGCTGCTCTGAGGCTCATCCTCAGCTGAAAGAAGGAATCAGCACCTGGGGCCGGACCTGCCGAGCGCTGGGACGACCATGCAGTTCAGCCCAGTGGAAGGATGAAGCAGGAAACACAGAGACACAGTGAAATGTGTGAAAATATGAACTAAATTAACTAGATAATGTGGCTTACTCCACTGCTGAGGTCAGAGAAATAGCACAGAAATGGCCACATGGCTTCTAGGCCACATCCAACACTGACAGCTCACGGCTGGCTGCCTAATATTTGTTCACTGAATACCGACCAAGAGGACGAAGAGCTATTCCAGATAAAATTGTTGCTCTTTTACTGTTTTATGTACAAAGAGTTGCCTAAAGTTGTGATGATGTTTTTAAAGTTGAAGTATTTTTTGAAAATACCATTTCTTCCTCATCTGTAATGTCGGCCTGTGCTTTCGAAATTTAATACTGTGACAGAAGTGGGAAAAGAAAACTTTAATGAGTTTTTCAGTTTTCTTCCTTGCTTTTAACTGCTACAACTGAGAGACTGGGGTTAAAAGTATTTCCAGATACCAAATTTCTCTCTTCTTCCTGTCACTTACTTTTTATCACATAACATGTCCAGCAGTTAGCTCCTTATTTTACTTTAAAACACAGCATATGCACAGATAGACACAACAGAATTAGTGACACTACCACAATGATTTTAACAGACATGAAGGTAACAGAAATACAGATAAAAAACCTGTGATAACTATATAAATAAATACTTTTGGCTTTTTATGAAGCATTGATGCCTTAGAGGTGATCCCAACAGACAGAAATATAGCTGTACAGTGGGAGACCACAATATGAGAAACAATCAGGAAAGAGTCTGGACACAGTGTTATCTCAGAGACATGGAAAAATGTATATTTATACACTTACAGTGTAGGTAGAAGTCTGAGCTATCAACAGAGGGGGAAGAGTTGAGAGGATAATTTGAAACATCCTGAGCGGAAAATACAAATTACCAGCCTGGGGAGGGACTGGTGTGAAACATGATTGCTTTCTGAGTACAACCAGAGTGTGTAATTAAGGAGAGACTCACTGTGCCAGGCCTGGGGTAGGGGATGCGGCCCTCGTACTGCACCCAGCGGTGATCGGCGCTCTCCTTGTGCGCGTAGGGGCCATTGAACACGGCCCTGATCTCGGCCATGCTGTACACACACACTGCAGAGCCCTTGAACACCGAGCTGCAACGTGAAGAAGGATGAAACTGAGTCAGGAGAGGTTTAGGTTGGGTATCAGGAAAAGGTTATTCACCCAGAGGGTGGTGGGGCACTGGAACAGGCTCTGGACAATGTTCCCATGTACATCCCACGACTCCTCGGTGTCTTGCGCAGGCCCAGGAGTTGAACTCCATGATCCAAATGGGTCTCTTCCAGCTCAGTGGATTCTGTGATTCTAAGATTCCATGATTACAGGAAAACCTGAGGGGTTGTAAGGGCACTCATTTAACGTGGGCAGGCTGCAAACACCCCCGGTATCTCAGCCAGGGAGTCCCCAATGGGGCTGGGATCAACCCCACACCTGGCAGCTGATGTGCTGCTGAACATCAATGACCACAGGTCTGCTAACTACAGACATTTAATGCCACTGTTGTTGATGCCTAGAGAGGCTGACCTGGAACAGAGGCTAGACAGTGTTAAAGGAATAAAGTAGGTATTTATTAAAAGGCCTTCAAAGGATACATCTTGGGCAGTGCAAGAGCCTAGCTGGGGCTCTACCCAAGATGGACCAGTCACAAGTCTTCTCACTTTTATAAATTTTGGTCCATTTACATACTGGGATTAATTGTCCCATTACAGCTTTAGCTTATGCAGTCCCATCCTCACAGATTGCTCTCCTCAATTCCCTGCTGTTTATCCTTTTTGGGCCTGAAGCTGCAATGCTGTCCCTGGTTCTCAGGCTGGAAAATTATTCTTTTTGTATAACTGAACTGTGAAGAGAAGTTGCTAACACTTTATATGAAGTTCAGAGTTATACATTAAAGCAGTACAGAATCTGGAAAATATGAAAGCTAGAACTTAAGGCATCATTGTTACAGTTTTAAGCTTTGCTCGGTTGAAACCTAGTTTGGCCTTTGGGACTACTTGATAGAGTGTTTTTTCTTCTAGTGGCTGACAGTCTCCAGCTATCATTCACTAGCTTTATTTTTACTAGCTATTTTAATTAGAATTTTATCCAATGAAGGATATTCATTTACATTGTGTTCACATCTAGAAGCCCATATATTAGTGATATAGGTGAGGTCCCTGAGAATTAAAAGTTGCATTGGAAAGACCAAAAAAACAAGATATAAAAATAAACACTTATTGAATTTTCATGCATTTTCCCTTTTAAAAATGTATTTGTCTAAAAAAATCTAAAACAGTTCAGTTTTCCAAAGAACACCATGCCAAGTTGCTGAGTAGCATGTACTTTAGTTGCTTGACAGACCATTTCACTTATTGTGCAATATTTACTTCAGTTTTAAAGTATTTTTTGTGGTATATATTCTAGACAGCTACTGTGGTTACTGCTTCTGAATTAAGGAGTGTCTTGGCAATTCCTCATTGTACTCATACTCCTCAGCATTTGGCTAGTCATTATTTACACTAAATTCAAAGATTCTGGAGACAAAATAAAGAATTTTTAATTTTCTTTCTGACTTTTTATAGAGAGCACCTCACTATTGATCTGAAAGATCATTAATTAATTAGTGCAACCTCCTAAGATAAAGCTGGGTTATCCTTTCATTAACTCTGAACTATAAAATCATTCAACTATCAGTTTAAAGAATAATTTTGATACTAAGAAATAGCAATGTCAGTGTTGCTTACAGAAATGACGCTTCACAACAATCATTTGCCTAAAATTGTAACTATTGGTTGCTCAATAAATATTATAGAAATTTACAAATTCACTGGATGAAGCTGAAATAATCTAGTTTGCTTTTGATTGTTACAATTACATTACTTTTTATAATCACTCTCAAAAGATAGGCACACAAACAAATTTAGACATAATTTATTATTTCCAGTACTGAAAAATATTGTCCTCAATGACTACAACCCTGACACTGGACACCAAATTCCAGCACTTCCTACTCTCAGGAATGAGGATCTAGTCTAGAAGACCTGAGAATATACAAAAGTATAAAAGTTCTGAGCAAGATCTTCATCATTTGTTTTCAGAGGCAAATACAATCCCAACACATACCTTGTTGTAGTGAAGACTCCATAAACAAGAGGGTTCCTCTCATCTCTTGTAGAAAGTAAGAATGTATCTTCTGCAATGAGAAAAATATATTTGGGGATTTAAATTTTTTAGTTAAACATCCACTGACTATTTCTACATTAACCATCTGTAACTAGGAAATTCGTAAAAATATAACCAAGTTATATTTTTGTTGGAATTTTAGTTTCTGCCGTGTGAATTTGTAGCAATATTCTGAAATGTGTTCATTTGCAGATAGTGTGGGTTTTATATCAAATCAGATTTTTACTTTCCAGCTTTTGAGGGAAAGGGAAGAAGACTGTAATTCTGATCAGATAAGTATTAGTTATAACGAGGAACTTCTGATCAAAGTCAGAGGTATTACTAGCCCTGTTTGGAAGAAAATTCAAATCAAAACAAGACATATTGCTTCTATAAACCAGAGGGGGAAAAATTCCAACAAAAGCAGGTATTAGTAACGTCAAAATAAACATTAAAGAGAAATCAACTTACGCAGCTCATCGAAATGTGTGTCTGTCCCTTCAGGACCAGGTATGGAACACACAAGCCTGGCTTTCAGAAAAGTTGTCCACTTGTTTATTAGGCTTCTTTGGCCTCCCATATCATTCTAACAAAAATAAAATGAAATTCTGGAATATTAAAAAAGTAAGGGCTTTAACACATGACAGCACAGTATTGACTGGCATCCTCTGATTCCACAGTTGACTCCGAAAACAACATAAAAATATTTTTTTTTTCATTTTCTTTTTCCTAGAAGTGTAGGAGAGCTTTGTCTAAGTATCTTCTGCAGTTACTTATCAGTAACTGCAGAAGATACTGCCCTTCAGAGAGAGGGCAACTCAAATTTTCTCATTATACCCAAAACTGATTGCGAAGTTCCTTCCCCGGGTTTTTAACTGGAATACTCATATCACATGACTTCCTGATCTCTGTGAGGCTAATCTTTATAATTAGTTGTTCTTCAAAATTCTTTACAAACCAAATAACAGAACAGAATATTTTTGATAGATTTTGCAAAAGAAAAATGAAAACTATATTCATCAACAGCTTACAATGCAAATACAGGACTGGGTTTTTTTTTTTGTGTACACAGTACAGAGAAAAATGCATTCCAGACAAAACCAAAGTCATATTATTCTGATAATCATTGTTACAGGAATATCAGTCTGTCGTCCTTCAACAGGGATTTTTTTCATTTATTTTACTATGGGTTTCCAAAACATAAGCATGCTTGCCCAAATTTCTATTAGCCACTGGAGAAAGAAATAATCTATAAATGATCTCTTGAAATTGGAATTACGTCTCTGAGGGGTAAGTGACCTTCTACTGACTTGGATCAGCAGAGGTGTATGGATAGTAGATTTTAGAAGATTTAAATTTTAAGAAGCCAAATTGGGAGTTTGCTCATGTACTTCTTCCATGGAGTACATGAAGGACCCTGCTGGTTCCAAGCAGCAGAACTATTTAGGTTCTGCAAAGCTATTTGGCCCCCAGAACTCTTTACCCTAAAAATGGTAAGGGTAATGATATACCAGCAGGAACCAAGAATTGAAACACTTAAAAGAAATGTCTTCACCAGCTGTAGCCTCCCAGCTGTAGGTTCTCAATGATTCCAGGAAGGTGCCTCCTCCCCTCAGTTATAAACTCTGAAGCTTAAGGGGTCTGTGCTGTAAGTTTAAGGACCACGAATTTAGCAATAAATATTCAGCCCCTTCAGATTCATAAGGAGAAATCACTTTTTTGTTAATTCACTTTGCAATCTGAAGGCACAGAACCAGCCAGAGTAGGAAATACCGAGGGGTGGGAATTACATGTCATCACCACATTTGTATTTGGCCCTTCAGGGCTGTATCATACTACAGGCATTCAGAAAGATGGTTTTAAGTGCTGATATCACTTCACAAGGAGTAACACTTCTCTGGTAATGCACTCTAACTGCTTTTCCTTTTCATGTACCTGCTACTTTCAAATAGGTTAGCTCAGTTGGAAATGATTCCTGTTAATGTATGGCCTTTGGAACTCCTGCTCTTACAAGAATTGCTGACTCCTCTCTTGATTTCCTGAGGTTCTGCCAAGCCTGAAGCTTTGCATCTACCCAACAGATTTATTACAAAGGTGTCAAAATTAGCAGCCTGAAGCAAAAAAACCCTCTGCATGTGTGTGTTCTGTTCAAAGGCAGAGCAAACAGACTTTGTGCTGCAGCTGAAACCAAACGACTACAAAGATGCAACAAAGAATGTTAAAAAGCAAGGAGTGTTAAGGTTTTCCTTCCTCTGGCAATTCAGATTAGCTAAGCAAATCTCACATTGCAGGGCTTCCACTTTGATTTCTGGTGAATGCAGAGCAGCATCACAGGAGAAGAGATGTCTCTAACTACCTGACTAAAATCTGAGAACAGGAAGAAAGCATGGAGCAAGTGATGGGGCTGGAAGAGAAGAAGGATCCTTGCCTAGTTCCTACTCCTGTCACTGCAGCATTCAGCTTCTGCAAGAGATGGGAAGATATGTATTTGTGTTTTACCAACCTTAACTTGTGACCCACCACAGCATTTTCACAAATGCTTATTTTAAATGTATCATTAGCTCCAACGAGTTGCTAGAGAGCAGTGTGAACCAAACACTGTGCTCAAAGGAAGCAATCTTAGCAAGTGCTATGTGCATTAAAGTATAAAATATATGGATTTAAGAACCATTTATATTTGCTTGCTTTCAAGCCAGGACATGATGTTAACCACGTTATTTGAATTTAAGAGGCATTAGAACAGACATTCACTTGGTGTGCTTTACATATCCAAAAGCTGCCAAAGTAACACTGTGCACTTTACAATGGAGCAAAGGGGATTCAGTGACCAGTCAGCATTCCAACAGCTACCAAGTCCTTCTGAAGCCAGAGAATGACAAATTTATGCTGCAGAGAGACTGAAAAGACCTTTCACTGATTGAGACAGTTGCACATATAACATGCTGCCATATCCTTCAACATGCCTCTTCCTACTGACATGGCTGAGTGAAATAAAAAGCACATTTTACTATGAAGATATTTTTGCTTGTGGTTTTGGGGGATTTTTTGGATCAGTAGACATATAGTACTGCTCAATTCTATATGTCATCTCTGTTTAATATGGTGCCTTTCCTTTCCTACAACATGCCCAGGATTCATGGAGATTGACTGAGAAAGTGCAGGAACTGACAAAGGCTATGATGATTTTATCTACATACAGAATTAGTTCAGCTCAGACTAAGGAGGTTCAGAAGCTATAAATAGTCTAGGTATGTCTTTGCTCCTCAAGTCTCAAGTAGAATTTATCTTACTAAGCTCTGCAAATGTCTATTTTTTTAAGTAAAGGCATCCCTTCCTTCCTCATACTATTTTTTTGGTGCATATTAGGTCAGCCTTTGACCCATCTTGAGGCTTCAGGTGCTGGAGAACATGCAGTTTTCTTCCTTCCTTCAGACCTATATATTGATGTGTACTCACTCACTTTGCATTGTATCTGCCCACTCTGGTGGAGATTCCTTGGACCCTCATCATTCCTGATTATTGGCCTCTGAGAGGCTGCACAAAGGAAATGCTGGCCCAAGTTATTTTTGGGACTGGGCTGCTACAGAAAGAAGACAGCCTCTTTTGCCAAAGAGATTATTTAGTAGTAGCAGTCCCGAATGAATCACTGATGTGCTCAAATGCTGTGAGCTGGCTCTAGGGCAGGACATAAACACAGCAGGATGCACAGGCTGGGTACTCAGTGGATTAGAAGAAATGCATGGAAGAGGGAAAATCACCAAAGCAACGTCCAGTTAGTGCTCAGGTGGACAGAAGTTAGGATTAAACACAACGTCATAGGCTCCTAAGAAGCCCATTCAGCTGATTTATACCAAGCAAAGATTTGCCTCAAGCCTGTTTGAGTAATTAACTGAAATTATTTTTGACAAGAGATGTGGTCTGAATACAAAGAACTCCAAATATTTCAGGGAGATTGGACAAGAAGACAAGATAAATTTAAGTGCTGAGAGAAGGGGAAGGCAGCAGAACAAACCTTTCATTCCAAAAATATGGCTAATCCTTTAACAGCCAACCAGCCTTGAGTATCTGAAATCTTATCTCCCAAAATATCACTTCTAAGCACACCGGATTAGCTGTGTTTACTATAAACTTTGTTACTGGACAGATGAAGGCACTTAGGGACTGCATATTTCATTTTGAATATAAATAAAGCTTTAATTAGCACTTACTGCTTTGTAATCTCACAAGCTGTAACGAATACCAACACTTCTGCCTGAAATACCTTCTTTTTAACAGAAAGAAGTGCCTGCAAAATCTTGGTTACTTGTGCTCGCCTGAGTTAGAATTGTAGATAATTGCCAAGTAGAAGGAGGGTTGTTCAACCTGTCACCTGTTGGGGAAATACTATCCCAAAATATCACAAAAAATTGTAACTACAAATTACTTAGATAAATGGGGAAGTAATACAATAGGACTTTAATAAATCAGGCAGACTCTTATTTACAGAAATCCTAAAATTTCATCCCTTTTCATTGAGCTGGTTGCAAAAAACAATTTGTTGGAGTGAGAAATCAGGTTTCTACCAAATTACATTGAGAATTCAAGTATCAGATCTCCTGCTTCCATGAGCATAGGTAATTGTATGGCTTTCTGACATTCAGGAAGACTGCTGCTTAAATGGCACAGTGTAAATTTTGTGAAGTAATTTAAGGTCATGTCATGCACCTCTCTTGGGAATCTTCCAAGGAAATTACAGTTTTCTGATCTGCAATTTATGTGCAATTAAGCAAAACAATTTAATTGCAGATTAAGTTTTTTCAAACCATCTAGCTAAAGAGAAGTTCACATGAGAATAAAAGCCATCAGAAAAGAAACTGCTCTATGATCAAATTATTTAAAAATCAACTTATATTAAAGACTTTCTGTTGTATCTATTTCCTATTCTGTTGTATCTTGTATACTATATAAATATAGCTTCATTAAAATGAACAAATGTTAGTCTTGGAATCCAGTAGGCAGGAAAACAGATGGCAACAAAACTAAAGAACATCTGCATCTTTGGGGATTTAAATCTCTTATTTGCTTGTAAGTAACAGTGACAAATTGAACATTAGAACAAAAAGTGCAGTTATCTGAAAAATCAGTCTACATCAAAGATGTCAAACACTGTGATTCATAAAACTTTAAAGACAGTAATTATCCTGAACAGCCTCTAAAAGGAAGAAAAAAAAAAAGGGGGGAAGAAAAAAGAAAAAAGACAATGAGTGGAATTTCTAGAAGCAGGTTATTAATTACAGCCAGTGGCAAGATGTGCAAAAGGACTACCCAAAGAGAATTCCTGGCCTGAATAAAAGGAAATGTTGGGAACAGAGAGGAAAAGTGCTGAAACTGCAAAAGGCCCTGGAGCCTTTCTCTAATTGAAGCTGAGCTATGTGACAAAGCTACCAGAAACAAATGGCATCCCCTGAAGCAAAGCCTTATATTATGGAGGAAAAAACCTCCAACCTTGTGGCTGACTCTATAAATGGAGGAACAGCCAACAGCATCCTTTCAACTTCTGTCTTCAGGTTCACAGATCTTTCTATAATTATTTTGTTTTACTTTACATATTCTGTCCCCACTCAACTCTGTTAGGTACCAACCTAACACAGGAAAGTTAAATTGCTCCTTCTGGAATTCAGGTGCAAAATTTCTTGTCAAAACCATATGAATGTAGATGAAGATTCCTCCCGTGATTTCATCAGGCTGCAGGTGAAAACATCAAGCTACACATGGAGTGTGACTTGAGAAAGAATAAAAGCACACTTGAATTATAAGTTATAATAATTAGATTATATAAGTTATTGTAATTACAATAATTACATAATTATTATAAGTTATAATAATTTATAATAGTACTTGAATTATAAGCAAGAGAAAGAAGGCACATGAGACTTCACAACTTTGCTCTCCTATGGATACATCAAGAAAACTTGGGGAAGTAACTTCTCTGTGTCTGCAGTTCCCATCTGACAATGAGTTGGGGACTCTCTAGTTTCTGCTCATCAACCAGTCTTGTTTTTATTGAGAAAGTACACTGACAATGCACAACTGTTTGGTTCACCATGGAAAATGTTAATTTTTATTTTTGAAAATATTTAAACATCACACCCAGAAGTTTCTACCAAATTATCTTTAGATGGGATCCAGACTGGAAAACCTAACAAGACAGCAAAAAAAAAATAAAAATTCTGGACTGTTACTAAACATACCATGAAAAAATCCCCCAAATCCAGAAACTAACAGGCTCAGGTAAAGACAAGGATGGCTTGGGACAAATAAAAGAATAAAAACAGGAATTCCTGATAATTAGTTTCTTCACTTGGACGTATACAAGTACCTGAAGTCACTTGCATTTGATATTGTGACTCAGCATGGATAACCACAGGCTGAGAGCTGGGAAGGGCATGAGACCAAAGCACAAAGGTTGGTCATCGTCTTAAAGAGTCCTTTAGAGTCTGGAATCCTGAAACATCTGCATTTACAGCACTGTACTCAATCAACAACAGCAAAGCTGTAAACCATGGTACATTTTTATAGTAAATGTACTGACAGGGAAAAAAAAAAAGATAGGAAGATAATGCAATCATGTGAGGAAAACTTAAAAATCAGAAAGTCATTATTTGTACTCTTACAGATATTTGAACATCTGAGCCAAAGCACTCACAAGTCAGGGATTTGGGATTAGCCATAGGAACTTCAATTAACTCTAGAGGTTTCCACTTCTGAGCCAAGGTGTACTGGCAGTATCTTATGCAATGTCTCTCTGGCAACTAGGATGGCTTCCAAAATTTGCTTTGGAGGTTGTGCAGCTGCATTTCCATAATCCAGTTTTTAAAGATCTATCTTGACACTTCAACTTATTTCTCACTTTCCCTGAGGCTTAGTAAAATTTAGTTACACCTCTTTACATATAAGCATATCTAACATATTTTTGCCTCATCTGTAAATCATGATTTCCCCTTTCAAAACACCAATTATTGAAACACACCCATGAGGGACAGAAATTTATGCAACTTCCTATACTTATATAACCCTTGCCAATAAGGAAAGTTGGACCAAAAGACCTGACAAAGCCTGATGTTATATCTCTTAATCCATCACAGTTAGAAGCAGATACTCTATGGAACTGGACAATCTCCAACACATCAGCCTGTAAAAATGAAATCATCATGATGAGCATCTGCTTTTCTACATAATTTGAAAACTTTCAAATGGCATATAATGTGCAAATACCATATTTGGAAGTCCAAGAGGAGTTGGCTGCCAAAGGACTCACAGCTGCAAGGACACTCAGTAGGCAAATAAGGGCCGAGGTTGTCCAAGGGACGGCTTTTTCAGAGAGTTCTTAATCATTATTATTGAGAAATCAAGAAAAAAAATATTTCCCATGGCTGGAGTTGTGGGTAGGCAGTATTACGGTGACAAAGGAGGTATGTAAGCATGTAACACACAGGAAGTTAAACCTCGTCTGGAATGAGTTGCCTCCAGAACTGGAAGCAGGATGGCTGCACGAGCATGGCTGTGAGCCCAGATCCATGAGCCCTGCTGAGAACATGTGAACATGGCTGTTTGGCTTCCGGGACCTGGCTGGTGCAGCTGAACGGGAAAGCAGGACGCTGCCAGGACAGCTCCAAGGGCTTTGGGGAGAGATCAATTATCCACACAACACAGAAATACCAACAATGACCATGAGCCAGTTATCCCCAGTCACAGTAAAGGCATGGCTAGACTACATCCAGGACAAGAAAAATTTAACTTCCACACACCAGCAGCCCTGTGGCAAAGCCCGTGGAGAGTCTGGACTCGGAGCCACAGAGGAACAGCTCCCTCCTGCCATTCTGGGAATACAAATTGCTCTAAGCACCAGACAGGAGGCAAGGTCACAGCCTTGAACTTTGCTGATGTTCATGGCTTTGGAAATAAATTACATTACCCAAAGGTGGAATGCAGGGTGTGTCCAGGGCCCTTGACTCAAGAGCTCTTAAAATGATTACATTCCAGTGTGCTTAGAAAGTACAGTTTAACCAAGAGGGCTGTGCCTAATTGCAGTATGCTTTTCCCCAGGTACAGCTTGGTATATATAGGGGTGGAACGGTATTTAAAAAAAGAAAAAAGGGGAAAAAAAGAAAAAAAGAAAAAAAAAAAGACAAAGAGCTCACTTGTTCCCGCTAGAACAAAGGCTGCTTCTGGATACCAAACACTTGGGGAAATATGGGAAAACATCAGGGGCTGAAGTCTGATTTCTTGGCAGTTGAGGTCTCGGAAACCAGCCTCTAAGACTGCAAGCTTTAACTTTTGCAATACATCACCAAAACCATTAAAGAGAAGCTTGTAACACAGCAAATGCAAACCGCTGTAATAATAAACAGGATTTTCATACTGCAGCAGAGAGACTACTGCTTTTGGCTAATTTCCACTTCATTCCAATAGGATGAGGTTGTAACTATGAAAAGATGTGTTTCTATATAGATAACAAACAAACAAAGGTCCAACAACTTTCCTCCCTCTTCAAAACTTTTTCTGTGACTCCTCTATGTTAGATTTCTATTTCTCCCTTTATTTGAGTGGGGAAAATAGGAGGGAAAACTGTTCTTTTCTAGGGCTATACTTGTACATATACAAGGCTGTCAATAAATAGAATTAGAATTCTACCATCATTTAGCAGTGAATATGCACAAAAATGAAGCTGACTTGCTACTGGACTGCATACGACACAGTGTATGGATGCTGAAATTGTATTTTTTTTCAAAATCTTCCTCAATGTGTAATGACTCTGTACTGTTTTCATCTGAGGCAAAGTGGTTCAGGATTGTGGGCTTGAAGACAATGTAGCTGTAAAATCTTATGCCTGTGTTTATAGAAATAGGAATAAGTGGATCCATGCTCTTAAGAAGTTAAGGTTTGTGTGATCAATTAATATACATATGTCTAACTGCATGCATTTTAAAAAATAAATAAATTTTGCTGGCTAAAATAGTTATTTTTCTTTTTGGTTGTGGCCTCATATGAAAAGAAAACCAATAACCCCAAATATTGCAATTTATGTAAGTATGAACGCACCAGAAATTGGATCAGGTATTGCAGATAAGGCAATGATACTTTCACTGCCTTGCTCAAACCAAAAACAGGAAATGCCATTTGCCATGACAAACGACACAACTGGCTCTGAAAGTGGCTGCTGAAAGCAGCTCCTCCCCAGTGCCAGTGACACAGCAGAGATGATGCAGAGCTGAGTGGGGCTGAGCAGAGCTGCAGCACAGGCTGCAGGGCACTGGGGGCAGGTGCTCTGCTGTGCAGGACAAGGGACAGCTGCTGGACTCTGGGCAAGGAGCTGCCAGCAAGAGCACTGCAGTCTTCTGGCTCTGAAAGTAGCTGGGAAAGGGGAATTCTTTCCTGAGATTTCCCCTAAGGGAGGGGATCACTGAGAGATTGTATTGTTGAACCCTTGGAAATTAGCCAAAGAATAGGCTGCATTGACTGAGCTCCTTACTAAAAACAAAGCCTGTTCTAATTTCAGCATGTGTTCCTGGCATTAATGGACTGGAGCCCTAAGGCAAGGCGAGGTAGAGAGCAATCAAGTTCTAGTAGAAAAAAACTGTGTTTACACCAAGCAAACTACTTCAGAAGTTGCTGAGCTCCTCCCAAATGCTGTTATTCTCTGCTTAAGAGGGAAAGGAGGAAAGGCTTAACTCTGTGCAGTACAGATCACATTAATGAGACAGTGCAATTAGAAATTGTTATCAATTGTTGCAATCAAAGGCATTGTTCCTATGTCAGAGACAATTAAGCACAGCAGATGTTTCATACCACAGCACAGATCAAAAATATCTCAATCCATGAACAAAGTCTATTTGCATATTTAATTTATATCAAATGTCCATAATAATTCTATTTTTATTATAATAATTAGAAATATATTTTTTTAATTTGTTGGTAATTAAGACAAATATAAAAAAGCAGGAGTCTGGATTATCAAAAGAATTCTGCAACCAGTGCTCAGTAAATAAAGAAGACAGTGTAGAACTATTAATAATAATCACCTTGCTTATCAGTTTTCATTGTTTTGGTTTGACTACTAAAAATAAAATTCATGACATTTTTCCCGTTAACATGATTAGTCTACAAATTCATTCTCATTTGAGGTATGATTATACACAGTCATTAGGATTTCCTTACAATACATTTGCTTTTATTCTGATAGCTTATCTCCCTTTTTCTCTAGGTAAAGGATGCTGGTTTTCTCTAGCCAATATATCTTAGTTTACTACACACTCTCATGTGCCTTGGCTTGCAAATGTTGTCTATCAATTTCTCCTAATGCATTAAGTGCTCTCTCATAATCAGCAAATGCCATGTCTAGCAGCAAATCATAAATGTTTGCATTTCCATTCTGTCATTAATCACTCTGCTGTGAAATACCCAGCTAAAGATTATCCATTCTTTCGTCTGGCTAAAAACCTACTAGAGAACTGATTTATGAATGAGGGTTTTGTTATCTTAACACTTTAGGTGAAGGACAGAAGTGTGAAATGGCTGTGGCCACTGAAATCTCAGGTGGAGCTGGGAGTTTGCTGGACTGCAGAGCAGCTGCAGATCTACACATCCATACACTTGTCCACTCTTTGTTTTGTTCCAGTGTGTGTCCATAGCTGAATGAGTGCTCTTCTCCCACACACATCTTATTGCAAATCACAAACACTTTTGTTCATGTACTAATTTTCAAGTTTCTCAAAAAACTGCCAGCAGACTCACACTGCTCAGAAATTGCAAGTCTGTTAATGATTCTGAACAAAATCATAGAAATGTGCCTACTTGTGTGACTTCTGTGGTGCTGCTGATATCTAATTTATCACGAGATAAACATTTGCTCAAAGCTTATGTTTACTATGTTACTGATATGAAGGCAGCTTTCAAGTTCCATTTTCCTGATTTTCACCAGTGATTCCTGAGGGCCCAAAGACAGGATGGGAGCACTTCTACTAACTGCTTCTGTTACTACAGAATAGAGGGACAGAATGTTCTAGGGGACAATGGACTGGATAGAGTGTGCATCTGACACAGAAGCCTACAAACCCTTCTGCTACTGTGGGCAGAGATCTCAGTGAAACCATCAGGCTGCTAAACAGCAAACTACACTGAATACTGTCTTCATGGGCAGGAATTGTGGTTTTCTTCTCATCTTTTGAGGAGGATTCTGCCCTTGACAGAGATGCTTCTCTAAAAAGACTGAAGTTCACGAAAGCATGAGTCTGTATATACCACTGAGGCACAAATCTTTCATAAAGGCCAAACCCAAGCAGAATGAAGGGGAAAGTGAAGGAGTAATCATTCAAAGGAGGTCAGGCATCAGCCAAATGAACTTTTTACATTGCAGGAGACTCAGGGTCTCGTTCCTCCTGGTGAATGGGTCAAGGATTGCTCTTCTTCCAAAAGGAGGAAACCTCCAGGCACATGTGGGTGTATCTCAGAAACTGCGTATTTCCTTAGCCTCCCCTCACCCTAGTGGGTTATCAGGAATGTGCAGAAACAAATGACTGACCCCAGCTCTCAGCAATGCCCAGGAATGGTGTACAGAGCCAAGCTAAGGAATGGGTTTGTACATCCATGCATCAATGGACGCTTTCCACAAAATCCCAAATACCTTGGCACTGTGCTCACTTTGACTCATCAACCCTCACTGGAAGCTCATGAAATAAAACATAGCATTGTTGCACTGAAGGTCAATACTTTACTGTTTGGACACAGGATTATAATTTATAAACCTATTAGCTTTTTAAAAGAGGTGCACAGTCAATATCAAGTCTATTTTATGCCAAGTAAATTTCTGATGGCGTTAATAATCAATGCTCACAAAAATTACTACAGCGGCTCATTGGGTAACAAAGGGGAAAATACGTTTCTCACAGAATAAACAACACTTGCTTAATTTTTATCAAAAAGGCAGATTCCTCACCTTACAAACTCTCCCAACTCTGGAAAGGATTGTCTTGTCAGATGTGCCACTATCTTGAGATATTTCTCGAAAAAAGAAGTAGATTTTATCATCATCTGGGTTATAGGTATCTGGGATAGGAAAAGTCCCAATGAATTTTGCTCCTGGAAATTAAAAGAAAAAGGGGGTTAAAAATTTGAAGAAAAGCCTTAGTACTTGCTGCTAAACTCTGCATTTACATTACCTCTTTAGGTGAAATAAAAATATTATATAAATATGTAGCAGCAACTTTCTTACTAACTCAAAGTGAAAATCATAATGAAGTCTGAAGTATTTGCTCTCAGGCTAGTGTTTTTGTGTGTAGATCTTACTACCACTTGCAAAAGTATGCAGCACTGGTTATCATTCTTTGTTTGGAAATAGAGTAAGTCCCAGTACAAAGTACTGCCTACACAGATCTACCTCACTGCTTTTTCCTCCAAAATGAAGCTAAGTAGATTTTTTTAAATCACCTGGTAGAATTTGAATATATTTAATTAACTCATGGCAGCAGTTATCAGTACAGAACTATACTACTGTTTACTAGAGATAGCTTGCAAAGGAATGTTTCCCACATATCTGTGATACAGCAATCTTACTGACTGTATCTACCAAATCTGTGGAGTTTTTAACTTTTTTTTTTGTCAGGGTTGGGATTAAATGTGTGAGATGGTACTTTTTGTTTTGATTTAGATGTTTATTAGTTCTTTTTTATATTATAGTCTCACAAACTGTGAGTTCTGTAGTACTTCATTTTAACAACCTAAAAAGTGGAGCCATATCTCTCCCTCTATGAGGCCTTTTAAGGATAAACTATTTAATTGAGAAATGATACTTAAATTATTTTTACTTTTTAGCTCAATAACTAACTACTTGTAGTTTGTAATGTGGACTTTTTATTTAATTATACAATATCACCCAAATCCAGGAAGAAGGTGAAGAAGGACTAGCTTCTGCTTTAAAACTTCTATCTTGTTTTATTATATTACTATTTCTAAAGCTTTAAATTCTAAGTTTTTCACTATGTGATATTACACACTTCTATTCAAACTATACACTAATAATCTTAGTTTTATCATTCCATTTTGGAAATTTTCTCTATGGCCTGAGGTCAAAGGTAGTGTTCTCTTGGGGGTCAATGTTTGTCAGCACAGAAAGTCTAAAATTCTCAGTAACCAGGGCTCCAACACAGTGCCATGCCGGGATTCCCCAGTTGGCACAGCAAACTCCAAAACTGGTTGGTCTCTCTTAAGGACCCAGCTCTTGGATGTTCTTGGAAACAGACTGGCTGTATCAATGTAATGATTTGTTTGGGTTATTTAAATCTGCTTTTTGCAAAAAAAGCCTTGTTGTGGCATGCTGGGCCATTGCATTATTCCAGGTTCCCTCCAAGGCAAGCGTGGGTGTCTGCCTGCATCTTGCAGGCATGCTTACAGGGCCAAGATGCTCCTCACTGCTCCCAAGATCCCTCATCCATGGCCTCCCATCCTGCTCAACCTGCCCACTAGTTGAGGGCTTTTGTTTTCAGTGTTGGGGTTTCTTGTTTGTTTGTTTTCCTTTTACTTTTGCACTAAAATCAGAAACTGGAGCAATTCCAGGGTCCATGACTGCAGCAGAGCAGCCAACAACCCTGCCTTGCACAAATGAATCAGCTGCTTGGGGCAGGGGTTCTTAAGACATTCCCCAGTGTGCTGCAATAGATGAGCTCTTCTGAGGGCACTTGGATCAATGGTGCTTTTATTTAAACAGAAGTGGCTATACAAATACAGTGCAAAGAGACCCTTGACTCTAAAATACATTCTTTCAGCAATAAAATACACAGTCTTTGTCCCCCAGTATCAGGTAGGCTGCAGTAGAAAGCAATAAGGAGGGTGGTGTAAGAATGCAGAGCAAACAGAGCACACTGTTTATATGGGGGAATACTATTATCAGCTTTCAATATATCTTCATGCCTTTGTCCTTTTCATAATGATTGTTGCTTTATATTAGCCTTGAGGAATTTTCACCATGAACTCCACAGTACACATAGAAGAAAAAGGGAGCCCTTGATTCAAAAGTTTTCAGTCTGAGACAAAGGGCCTGAGACAAAATGGGATGTGTTTAAGTGCTCAGTGTGCACCTTTGTGACAGAAGAGTAAATTTATGGGTGAAAATAGTCACAGTGCTGCTTCCATTTTAAACCTTTCTGTCACTAGAGAATGGTGTCAGCAGAAAACATGAAATGATGCAGGCACCAAGATCTATAAATTTAAGTCAGGATTTCAAAACGAGCTTGAGGAAAATATTCCTTACCCCTCAGGGCCTGTAAGGCTACTTTGAAGATTATATCTCTAGGCATGAATAAATTCATAAATATGCTTCTAGTATGGTTTCTTAAATGTGTGGTTAGCAAAATAGCCATTAAAGAGGAAACCTGTGAAATTCTTCTGTTCCATGTTTTTGAAAGTCACATCCTTTTTTTTCCTTAATCCACATTCACAGAACAAAACACTGAATGTATGGGGGGTTGAAGATTAAACTTCATTGCTTTCCTTGGCGAGCCAAATGCAAAAATAAATGTCTCAATACCAATTCCTGGAACACATTTAGAAGAATCACTAACTAATTAAAGGAACACCAATATTTAACGATTTTAAATCACAACTGAAAACATTGAAATTGAAAGTTAAATTCGAGCAGAAATACATTGTAAAAGATATGAAGATGAAGTAAAAATAATTAAATGGAAGAGATTATGACCTCAAAAGCACGTAATGTTCTGTAATTGAGATTTTTGTCTCATCTTTTCTAACCCATCTATCCAAAATATAAAAGTGCATTTAAACTAACTGTGAATTAGGCTTTTGGATTCTTTTCATGGGAGAAAAAACTAATTATGATGATTTTAAATGGCTGTTTTCCCACAGACAGATCTATCCCCCCTACTATTGTCTTCAGCAGCAGATCTTCCCACATATGAAGTCCATGGCTAGATTGCATGTAACCAGCCCAGGGATTAATGGCTTCATGAGCTCTGGCAATAGATGGTACATGTCCTGCTTGTGCTTTTTTCATGTGGTCTGATGGGAAAAGCTGATACAGCTGGTTCTTCACTGCTGGGGTGGCTGTTGGTTACCTGCTGGCCATCATCTCTTCTGAAACCAGCAGTGATTTTTAGCAGTGCAACCTATGGAGAACTTAGGCTCAGAAAAAGAGAAGCACAAAGCAGTGGCTGTCCCAGAGCACAAAGAAATGAAAAAGCAGCCCAAAACAGTGGGAAGCAGCACCTCTGTGTAGTTGGGCTGCCAGAAATACATGGCATGACAGAATACAAAGGACAGTGCTTACCTCATTTACTATAACCACCTAGAAATCAAGCTCCTAACCCATTCTCAGCCAGGTCCTCTCTCAGGGAGGGACAAAGTGACAATGAATAATCCTATTTTAAGACAGATTCCTACAATAGGTGGGGTGAGTCACCCTCTGGAAGTGTCACCTCACTCAGTAAATTACAGAGGCAAGCAAAAGGACTGAGCTCAGACAGGATGCTACATTTGCCTTTTAGAGCTAAGGGAGTTGAATCCCATCCAAAGTTCGCAGGATATAAAGAACTCTGCCTCCAAGACTTTGCCCTGGAAAAGACGACTAAATTGCTATGAAAAAAATGAAAAGGAAAAAAAAATAGATGAATGCAATTCAAGGAAGCCCTGGTTCCAGCTATGGCCTTCCCTTCCTACGGAGGAGGGAGGAATGTGCAGCTGCTCACTGGGTGCCTGTGTGTGGGGCTGTGGGTGCTCTCTGCCCACGGGGCTGGCACGGGGCAGACTCGGTTCCAGTGGGTGGCTCTGCCATCCGGAGAGGGGCCACCAGCCCCACGTGCCTCATCCCCGGGTGAGACAGCTCCAGTGAGCAGCTGTGGGAACCCCAGATGGCCCAGCCCTGCTCCCCTCTGCTCCAGTGCCACCCTTGCGGGAGGACGAGCACGTGTGGGCCTGAGTCATGGGAAAGATTAGCTGCCTTCCTCCTTCCCCCTCTGCAGAGCTGCTATTCACTCACTGAGATTAGGACATGTCTTAATTAGCCAAGATAGAGATGCCCTTCAAGGAACTGGAAGGTATCCCACGCATTTTTCCCTCGTGCTTTGTCTTTACCTCCCTTCCCTCAGGGAAGGATAATTTTGTTTCCAGAATCAGAATAAGACTAAACTTTAAAAATATTAAGGTGCATTATAGCAAAACTTCCTTGGCCCTCTGGAAAAAAACAAGCTGTACATTTTATGCTTATCCTAAGTAAAACATGAGTCATGCATGGTAATAATTTATTTCCAATTGTACAATTATCCAAGTATGTACAACTTTTACTGGAGGTCTAACACATGCTTGGTAAATGGGCAGTAGAAGAGGGGATTTACATGAGATGGGAGTTTTAAATCTGAAATCAAGTAAATATTTTCTTTATACCAATATTGGGTGAAAGCACAGAAGTATGTAATTGGTAACATTACACAATAAACTAGAAATACATTGGCCACCCTACGGCTTATTGCAAAAATGATGCCGTCATTTCAAGTTGCACTTCAAATTTTCTCCAACCTTAAAAGGACTGTTTCAAAATATTAAAAGCACCTAGTTTATGTCTATGCCTCTTAGTATAACACTGAATGGATTGTGTTTGTGAAGTCTTAGACAGAATTGTGGCTGTAGGGTTTTATATGGCTGGAAACAAGGTAAACCTGAAGAATATATAGGGTCTTCAGTGTTTATATAGTGTGGGGCAATTTTCACCTCACAGTCTAGCACACTAAAGCTGTTTTTCAGACCCAGACATATTAATATACTGTTCTCCTTAGAAAAGTTTCACAAATACAGATGCTTTAAGTGAAAACAGAATAAACTGTGAATCAATCTAAATGAGAGCGGAAAGGCAGACAACTCCCCCCCCCTAAAACATTTAAACATTTCTCAAACCTATAGTTTATTCTGTTTTCTTGTACTGTTCCCTTGCCTCAAACTGCTCATGAAGAAACAATAATAAGAGAAAGAAATGTTTGAAAATGTATTTTTAAGCTACAAGTTCTTTTGGACTGGCAGCTGAACCCTGTAATGCTCATCAATGTGGATCTATACTAATGATTGCACCAGATGCTCCTCAGGGCCAAACCACAGTAAACCTTTGTTTTTACCTTATTACTGCATCCCTTAGGAAAGCAGCTGCCCAGCCACCTTTCCATGCTGAGCATCTGCAGGCCATCAGTGATAAAACTGGATATGCAGTTGCATGGTTAATTAGAATTAGAGAACTGACTCCTGGATGGACCCATTGCTGTTCATATCAGTCCATTTCTGCTCTGCACTGCACAAGAGGTGTGTGGAAATCAGAGATGAGATGGGAGAGGTGGGACAAGAAAGACTTTCAGCACAAGAAATGAAAGTGGGATAGGTCAGTGGAGTGAGATTCTTCAATCTCCTATTTGGAAAGGTAAACATGACTTTCAAGTGGCTTTCTCTCCTTATCTCGCAGTAGAAATCCTGGAGTTATGGAGTTGCATCTAGATAGAAATTTAAGGCAACAATACAGAATGAAGAGAAGGGATAGGGAAAAATTATTACGAAAAAAAAGAACATGTCCTCTTGTTGAAGTCTCAAGGAGTTAAGAGGCACAATTATCCTTTTTAGAAGTGTCTGCTGGGAAGACAACTTAACCCTGTGGTCAGCAGGCCCTGGCCTTACACTGCACCCATAACAGTCACACAGGCATCCTGAGCCAGGACCAATGTTGCCACATCTTTAAGGACAGTTGACAGCTAAAAGGGGGATGCTTTAATTGAGCAGGGTTAGCTTGTGAGTGAAGTTTTCCATGTTACTCTGTGTGTGGTTTGAGACTGGCTGGGTGCAAATGCAGCCAGTTTTTCAGAGGGTTTACTAGCTCCCAATGTTTTTTAACAGGCAAGAAAAAGCAGTGTTTTGCTTGGGAAGCTATTTTAGTGTGCCCTTAGTGGTTTTAAAATGATCCTCACAGCAACAAAGGGTATTTTTCCCCCTAAAAAAGGGAAAAAAAAAAAAAGAAAAAAACCTCCTAGCAAAAAATGTGGGATTTCTAGTCTGTTGTTTCAACATGCTATACAGAACAGCTTCTAACAAGTGACTGGAAAATACAGTTTAAAACATGATTCTGACAAGACTGGATATAGAAGCATTTCAGTCATGATATTACTTCAGTGGTAGGATTATACACAGATATACACATCAAAGACGGAAACTATGATTAAGTCTTATGCTCCCACTCTTCCCTTAATTAGCATTTTCACCTCTGTGACTCTTCTCAAGTGCATTTCTGTTCCACTAAGCTTTTTTAAAAAAGCCTATGTAATCCAAAGCCTCCATGGTACAATATCTATATTTATAGTTACTGGACATATATTTATATAAGGAAGGAGCTATTAACTTCAGAGGCAGGCACAATGCAAATGACAACAGCATATGTTTGGGATCTTACCAGTAAGCCAGTAATGTTCAGAAATGTCAGTTCTGATGTAATGGTGGTCGTGAGAAGGGCCCAGAGAACGTGTCAGAGCAGTGTCTTTGCCAAGGAAATCAGAAGCTGTTCCAGCATAAAGATACTCATCTGCAAATGAAAAAGAAATAGGGTTCCTACAGCTGTGGCATAAAAAAAAAAAAGACTATTTACATTTTGTTGGGTGAACAACACCTGTGTTTAATTGGTCTATAAACTAATTTAATGCTTTAAAATATTATTGGGTCATATTTTAATGGGTTTTTCAGTTCTGTGAATTTATATACTTTTAAATGAGAGTGATATTTGTAACTATATGTCTGAGAAATAATGCAGTCAACGCCTAATTTTCAGATCTTTTAGGCACTCAGGAAAGTAAATTTCCCAGGCTTTAATGGGAATTGGGCTCTTAAGGGTATAAAGGTCTATTTAATCAGAACACCCTGTCCCATGCACCTGGGAGCCAGGGTGAGGGCATGGCCACCTGTCCATCCCAGCTACTCCTGTGCCCCAGGACTGCCATGGCCCCAGTGGCTTTGCTGCTCCTGAGACAGAAAAATGGGATGGATGCTTCCCCACTGGAATGCTGCAGCCTGGCCCATTCCTGGAGCAAGGATCTCCATCCAACACTTAATTCACAAAGACTAATTCAGGCACAATCCAGGGAATTTGTGATAATGGCAGGAATATGGCTACAGACACAAATCATCATTTTAACACAGAGTGCTCTCCCTGAAATAAAGGACACATTTTGCATAAATAAGGCAGCCAGAATTTGCCTCACAAGGACACTACATCTGTAACACAGTGCCCTGAGCTTGCTGCAACTGCAGTCACTATTTGGTCTTCTGCCCCTTTTGTGGGCAATGAAAATACTAAGGAATGCACAGTATTTTCTGTTTCCCTTCATATCTCAGTACTTTTCAAAAAGAAGCAAAGAAACAGTATCACTGTAAACCTTTTTTTTGCTTTTTTACCACATAGTGCATTTTTAAATACTCTTTCTTCTGTAAAATAACAAGCTTTATTTGTGGGAGAGGGTTTTTTGTTTTGTTTGATGACCTGCAGAAATAAATCTCTTATTCATAAAAACAAAAAAGTTCATGTTCATAAATTATAATTTTACAAAAAGCTATATGATACATAAAAATCCCCTTCCATAAGTTCTTCATCCAGGTTTTCTGATACTCCTGGGTTGAAACATTTCACAAGGTCTTTCAGAGAGAAGCCTTTGTTGAGTGTGAATGCAGAATAAATACCATTCAACTCTGATGTTTGTGCTTTCATTTGAGAAAGATGTAAATGCACTTAAAAAAATAAGATCAAGGGAGGGAAAAAAAATCAACAAACCAACCCACAACCCATGATCCACAAGCACTTTATTTGTCCAAAAAAGATCTATCATCTTTCTTTTTACCTCATTATTATTGTTACTTCTGTATTATTTCCATGACAGTTGTGGAAAGCACATCTTTCAGACAGCATGTTCCCTTTGTAAAGAAACAATCGTGCATTCTGAAAGGTATTTGTCATAATGAGGGATGGGCAGGGTAATTGGTGTTTGCTAAGTGACAGGCACTCTGTGATCAATACATCTGAAGGGCCAACAGAAATTCTCCCTCCTTGCTCAGGCTCTGCTGACAAGTCATTTTCAGCACTTCTCTCAGCATTTGGTATCTCTCATTCCAAGTTTCTGTAGCAACCTGAACAGTTTTGGTGAGTGGTAATTTGTGAGGATGGATGATGAACAGGTGATTTTTCAGTCAAAAAACTACTTTTTCAAATTTATCTATAAGTCTACTTGAAGTGATATGCCATCTAGTACTAGACTACCTATTTCTACGAAGAATGAAAATTACTCAGTTGCATTAACTTACATATATGAGTGAAAATATAGTTAGATATGACAGCTCGTAAATGTGTAACTGAATAAAAAGTGTTCTCTGAAGTAAGTAATCTTTACTGCCATTTGGCAGATTAATAAAAGTAGATGGAGAGAAGTCACATGCCAAGGTTACTCTGCTCATTAATGGCAGAGATGGGAAATGATCTCACCTGAGCTCAAGAGCAGCATCTTACCCATGAGCTATACTGCTCTCCTAGTTCACTTGGGAATAAGGTAAGCATCCAAAGACAGACCAAAACACATTCTCTGGTCAGGCCTGTAACTCCTTACAATGCTTCTTGTGCATTATTGTGAAGCACTTGACACCAGTAACAGTCAAAAAAGAGTACTAGAATACCCTGATCATTAATTTTATCTAGCTCAAAAATTGTTATGCAGCAAAGTTCATGTCTTAGCTAGCTAAAAGACAGCAGCCTCTTCATTTCACAAGATTTAATAGAACAGTCAGAGCATGACATGCTACTGAAATTAGGCAATGCTGTAATAAATCACAGAGTTCTACTGCTTGCATTAAAAAAAAAGTTTAAAAAAAAGTTAAAGTTTCTGGAACCCCATTTTAAAAATAGACTTCACGGTCATTAAAGAGGACTAGGGGTCTCTGAGAAGAATAAGCACAGGCTTTAATCTATTGTTTTTAATAAAGGAAGTCCTGCCCCATCTGTAGGGTCAGAATCACAAATCATCTATCTTATTATCTGAGAATAAAGACTGAACATTAGTCATATTCTTTTTATAACACAGAGTGACCGATACTTCAAAGCACTGTCACCACTGCTCTTTGGCTGCAAATGAAAACGTCATGGTGCTTCACTCTTATCTTGTATTCATATGCTCGACGGACAAGTTAAATGAAAATTGTCCAAAGCTATGAACCAAACCATGACAAAAGTAGCTCTTATAGTGATTTGAAATGCAGAGGTCAAGCTGACATTCCAAATGTCAGACCACACAGTGCTGCGATGCACGCAGCAGGCAGAGTGCACTATCTGCTCCCCGGCTCCCGGCTTCAGAAGTGGCTGCTCGAGTAAATAGAAACCTCAGAAACGTATTTATGGAAATAGTGCATGTCAGCAGACTTCAAAGGGCAGAACATATTGATAATTGCAGAAAGAGGCCCACAAGGGCTTCAAACACTCTCTGTCCATGTGGGTTTTTTTGTTGTCCTCTTAAAGGAGCAATGACTGGGTGAGGGTGAAACTGCCTTCCCACCCAGCTGACAGAGGCTTCACTGCCATTCTAATGCCTCTATTTGCACTGCTGCCTTCCAGCTCTCCGGTGTCTCAGCCTGAAGGCTGCCCCAGCTCTGAGAGCACAATGGGAACATGACCAGTGCCAGAGGAGCTCCAGCAGTGGCATCTGCTGAGCCCCTGGGCTCACCCAGAGCCATCGCAGGTCCGAGGGCAGCACCTGGCTCTGGTGGCTCCTTACCTGCCATCACTGAAGCAAATGGCTGCTGGGGATCGAAGGGGCACTTCAACCTGCCAGACTCCAGGTTCTGGGTATCCAAACGGAACACCATCTCCTGAGAATAAAC
This sequence comes from Ammospiza nelsoni, assembly GCF_027579445.1. Lineage (NCBI taxonomy): Eukaryota > Metazoa > Chordata > Aves > Passeriformes > Passerellidae > Ammospiza > Ammospiza nelsoni. The sequence goes on along the minus strand of NC_080637.1, from coordinate 8,798,550 downwards.
ACAAATTCATTATCCTGGCGTGGCTACAGGGAAAAACTTACTTAGACAGCCTGTTCTGCTAGTGCACAAAGTGAAGGTGTGTTAGACCATGCAGCTGCCATCTCAGCATTGATGTTTACAGTCTGTGTCTGTTTTATATCTGGATTTTTTCACTCAGTGTTTTACTGTATCCTGGTCACTCTGTAGTGAAACACAAATCTTAAAAAAAATTCAATTCTTTTCAGAAAAGAAGAGATGCATTGTTCATTTCTACTCCAATTAAAAGCTGGATTGTACTTAAAAGGCACTGGCTTCTATTTGGGAAAGTGCTGATAGACTGTATTGCAACAGGAGACCCTGAAGGGATTCTGGCTGACTCTGAAATTTCTCCAGGGACTGCTGAATAATGTTCACAACAGACACAGTTCAGACCCTTTTAAAATGAAAGCAGCATATGCTCTCTCTTATTATTTTTAACAAGGCTAAAGATACAAGAGATATCAGAATAGTTTCTTCCTTGTAGTTTCCAAATACAGTATGATTAATTCCTGGGTGACAGAACAAGAGCAGAGAGGAATATAAAGAAAATAAGTTATTTAAAAATTATTGCCAATGTTTTCAGTGGGCAATCAACAACTCTATTCCTGTAGGCATCCATTTGAAGCTTTATTATAGTTTTGAATTGCCAGCAGGGATTCTTTTACTTGCCCCTTTCAATGGTTTCCTGAAAGTACAGTTAACCTGAAATCCATAGTGAGTCCTGCTGAAGGCAAATTGATAGCTCAGAGGAGTAAAGTGAATTTTCTGCAGGTATAGGGACTCTTCAGAATTGTGCTGACTTTATGAGAGGGGAGCTTTATAAGAGGAGAGCACTTCCTACAGAAGTGCTTTTAACATGTTTTCCTTTAACATGTTTTCCTTTAACATGTTTTCCTATCTACAGTGATATTTAAAATCCCAGAAGTGCTCAGAAGTCTAATCAATGTATTATAGAAACAAAAAATTAAGAAGCTAGTTTAAAAAGGAATCAAAACATCTCCATGACTTCAACAATTAAAAATTGATTAAGTGATTTTAATTACTTTAATTATTCCATATCTCTACCTTGCAAGAGACCAGAAGAGTACAAATGACAAGCAAGTATGTCCAAAGATGGCCACATAGAATAAGACTTCACAACACATTAATTCAATTCATCCTTAATGCACATCAGATTATAAATGACCAAACCTTTCTATGTTATTGAGGTGCCTCCTAAACTCTCTAGGCTCAGAAGACAAAAGCACAGGATATTGAATAATTAAGCTCCTTAAGAGAAAAGAAAAATCAATTCCAATCTGGGAACATAAATTCAATTTCCTCCAGCAATCCTAGCTCATAGGGAGCGGAATTTGATCATCAAAATACTTGTTACCTTACCAAACCTGTGGAAAATCAGGCAAACCAAATTCTCAGGCTGCTGAAGCGAGCACAGCAAGGATAAAACTAAACTAAAAATTAGGCATTTTTTTTCCTGACAATGCTGGTGTCCCATTGTTCTTTGTTCTAGGATGTGGAAGCCTGAGCAGCTCAGAGAACCCTTGCCTTATCACATGGGAAGAGGCTGTCTGCAAGCCCAGCAGTACTCAGGGGACCAAGGGAGTTACAGATCAACATCAAATATTTCAGACTTCCCCCAGACAAACTAATGGACACTACCAGGCATTCACACAGAATTTACCTCCTGCTTTCACTTCAGGCAAAGCTTTCAAAGAAAAGAGCATCCCTTGGAGAGCTGTGGCTAACAGCATCAACCAGGCCAAGCCTCTTCTCCACCAGCCAAGAGAAGTTTTGGCAGCGACTCGAGCAATAACAAGACGAGGACTTTAATCCCCTTTAATTGTGTGATTCCGTTGGGGATTTGTACTGCTTCAAAAGCAGTGGCTGCTGTGGTTTTGAGTCACCTGATCCACAGTGTTTTCCTCTCTGTTTTCACAGCACTGGCACTGGCCAGGAGAGCACTGTGCAGATCCACCAGCAGCTTTCAAAGGTCAGCAGAGCACTGCCTGGCTTCCCAGCCTCCATGAGGCTGTCTCAGGGCCTGGCTCTCCCAAGCATCCCACATCTTCCTGGAGAGGCTGCTAATTACCAGACACTCATTATCTGTTATTAAAACCCAGAGATTTAATTTATTTTTTTTTAATTTTAAAATGGTGAGGGACGGAAAGAAGAAAAAAAAATCTAAGAGAACGGATTTCCTGGCTTCAGTTCCTACAAGGAGACATTTTCAACTGCCTGTCAAATTCGTATCACTGTGCCTATCCCCAGCACCCTCCTGCCTTGTCACATTTATCTGGAGAGGTGGTGGAAGGATGGTGGCTGAAGAGTGTTTGGGCCTCCAAGAAGGAAAGGGAAAATATGCTTGATGCCATTCAAGGCTGCTAAGTGAGTAGGAGGCTGTAGAAGAGCTGCTCTGCCAGAGGAGGCAGGAGAAGTGCTGAACACTGTCCAACCTACCCCTGCAGCTGAGCAACCAGGAGGAATGTGGGAGAGGCAGGACTGGGGGACAGGGAGGGGATTAGGAAATACAATACCAGGATTCTTCTTCCATTTCCTCTCACAAGGTAATTGGTCATGTCTAGCTGAGACAGACCCCTTGTCTAGACTGGCTGGACTGAACAGTCAGACCAAATCCATAACTTCATAAGGTCTGGTGAAAACAACCTTCACAAATGAAGTAGATGAAATGAAGTAGGGCAATGATAGAGTGAATAAAGAATCTTGCTAATGACCCAGAGGTAAATCAGAGCCTTATTTATACTCTTGCTGAGAGCTGTTCTGGTCTATTCAGCTGTGTATTTGATCATTCAGCTAAGAAATCAGCATGATACAAGGGATCTAAAATTTCAGTTGCTTCAACCAGAATATTTAAGGTAGCAAAGCAAAGAAGTCTACAGAATTATTTCATTGTAAGCCGAATTATACACCATATACCAGACAATACCAGGAGCATGAATGGTTTATTAGGCAAAGAACACTGCTGTGTAGTTTTCTCTGAGTTTCAGTTTTCTTTTGCATAAGCAGCTCCTCTGGGTTGGTCATCCAACCCACAGATTGTGGGGTACACAATGAGAGATCTCAGTCTGGGCAAGCATTAATTCCTTTTTTCTTCCATGAGGATCTTCCCTTGATTCCACGTATCAGTGATAGAACAAGGTAGAACAACTTTAAATGAAAGAGGGTAGGTTTACATTAGATATTGGAAAGAAAATATTCTCTGTGAGGGTGGTGAGGCACCAGCACAGGTTACCCAAAGAAGCTCCATCCCAGATGTGGATGCTCCATCCCCAGAATTGTTCAAGGACAGGCTGGATTGGGCTTTCAGCAACCTACTCTAGTGGAAGGTGTCCCTGCCCGTGGCAGGGGTGTTGGAATTGGGTGGTCTTTTAGAGCCCTTTCTACCCAAACTGTTATGTGATTCTTATTCTGTTTCAGGTTAATCCATTTAGTAACTTTAGATGTCATTTCTTATACTCCAGAATTTTACCCAGCCTTGAAGAAAAGAGAAAGCTATTTCTAAAGCAGCATAGGAAGCCTGCACCACAGGCAATCAGCCAGACAGGTCACATCTCAACACTGTCTGAGAACAGCGCCAGTGGGATAAATATAGCCAAGGTGTGATGCATATAGGAGTTAAAAAGAGACTTGTGTACTAAGTGGCTGCTTGACACAACACCAGAATTCTTATGTTTTGGGGGTTAGGCCGCAAACATTTACCACTTAGGATAGAGATTTCTTTGTCACCAGCCAATGAAGACCAATCAGCTGCTAAACTCCAGCTCAGGAATATGCCACAAGTGATGGATGACAACCAACACCTCCTCAGTGACCAGACTGCAACACATTGCAAAGTCCTGAGACGCTGTCCCTGCATTCAGGCTCAGAGACCCTTTTCAAAGTGCTCATTACTCTCACGCACAGGGCACAGGAATCCCTCTGTGGACCAAGGGAATATGTACATTAAAAGACAGAACTACAAGTTTCATCTTGAACTCTGAATGTATGTGCGTAAGGAAAGTATGTGCAGAAATGACTTACTAGAAAGGAAGACATCTGGGTTAGATGTTCTCTTCACTTAGTTAATCACATGGAAGTGTCATTCCAAAGAACTTTGTGTATTAAGCCTGAGGAAAGTGCTTTGTTCAGAAGTGATATGCACATACCGAATGTGAGAACGAGAGTTCCTGTCTGACCTGCAGAATCCACCATTTATCCTGTTATTTATGCAAGCTGCTGTCAGGTCATTTTTTACACACTCACATAGTATTTTCCAATCTATGATGAATGCTAAACAAGATGAGGGCTATTCCTTGACATGTCACACTAGTGAGAAAATTAAATTACCTCTTTGTGAGTTCCAAGTTCAATGTATCCACAGAGAGGGTGAAACGCTCCTGTGCCACAGACATAAACATGGGTCCGGTTGTACGGCTGAAGAACGCGGATAAAATTGGCACATTCTGTCTGTTGGGAAAAGAAAGATAAAGGTTACTTTTTGTATTCTTCTTTTCCACATTATACATTCTACTAAGTTTCAGCCATAGCACTGTTATGTTTAAAACTACTGTAGCAGAGACTGTTTATGAAGCAGTTCAAAGCTGCAACAACTACAATTTGACAGTGGCTATCTACGAGGCAGTTCATCAATCCGACTTGCAAACCTAATTCTACTGTAAGGCTTACAGCCACAAGAAGCTGTGTGCTCACAGCATGGTTTGGAGGGCATCTGTTCAGCCTGTGCTGCAGCAAACAACACCTGCCAACAACTGGGCAGAGGTCGCAGAGCCACTGGGTTTGTGTGGCTACCAGTCCTCCTGCCTTTGCTTCCCAGCTCAGGGTGTTTTAACACCAAAGATTGCATGATTAAAGTAACTGTGGTTGGCTGAAAGGCTTCAGCACACTTCCAAGGATATGCTTTGTCTCTGCACCAAGCACATCTTACTGGTGAGTTTTACTTGGTCATTTCTGAGTCCAGTGGGCTGTCCTGGCTCTGTCTGGGCTTGCTCCTTGCTGGGAAGCACAGGCAGATGCTACATGCTCCAAGGATGGTACATGGGCTGGAGGAAAAGGCTTGCTCTATCTTTCCCCAAAATGAAATTAATACAGAAACACAAAACAAGTACTCCAGAGGTACTCCAGAGAAACACAAGATCAGTTCATACTTTCTAGACATCATCCTACACCTAAGTAAAAGTCCAAAACAAATATTTCCCTCCCAGAACCCTTTCCTTCTTCTCTTAGGATAGAAATAGAACAGCACAAATCCTCCATATACACTAGTATAAGAATATTCTTATACCAGTATAAGAATATTCCCAGTGCTCAGCAAAGGTGTTGTTTAGGTATTGACTGCTGTAAATATAATGCTAGCAACAAGTTAGAATAAGAAATTGAAATTCTTCAAGCTGAGAGTGTTTTGAGCTGGAATCTACCTCGATAATCAATGTGCTGGACAGAAATTAGGAGATTTTTTTGAGACAAAATGAGGAAATTTTATTTTACAGCCAGGAAATGTTTACATTTATGGGGCTAGGCTCTAGACACATGATGTAATCTGTGCTAAGCAAAACATATAAAAGTTGTATTGTGTACACGTATGTACCTTAAATATACTTCCTAAAGAAAATTTGTGGTTCCAGGGAAAAGCCATTGAGTCTGAGATTTTCTTTTAACCCCAACTGAAGCTGTCTGCAAATTAAGTTGATTCATACACTGCTCTACTTGTCTGTTTCTTTAAAGAATTATAGTGAAGTTACACTCAGGACACTCCCAAAATGAAAAGAGGCATTTTAATGTGAAAAAAGAGGATTTTATGGGAGTATTGCCTGGTATACATTTCTGAGGTAAGTCCATTCATCTCTCAGCTGCATTTATTACATCAAAGAAAAATCTAGCATGATTGCTGCCTGCAATATTGAAATTTTTTAAAGTATTAATATTTGAAAAACAACAGAAATGTAATTTTTTTAATTAAGAAAAAACACCATTAATTCAGAAGAAGTGTAACAAGAGCTTACTAATGCATTTTGTGCATTTAGTAACAAACACACAGATATTCATAAACCACAGCAGTAATAAAAAATATATATCATACTTACCTGGGCATCTTTCCCAGCTAATTTGCATAATTCTACCTTCTCTTTTGCTGCAGGCCAGTAAATCTGTAACACAGTAAAAATAAAACAAAGATTATGAAGATTATAACCTGTCCTATGACTGACAGAATAATTATTACACGAATAAACAGTTAAAACAGATTTATGCATGTTGAAAGACCTTGCCTGTAAGTTGAAATGAACATGACTTCAAATACAAGATTCCATTGCAAAAAGTTAAGAGGTTTTAAATCAACCCCCTCATCTATATTTATTTCTTCATTGGCTACATGTACTTTTAAAAAGCATTCAGTTGATCTGGCCAGGGCATCTTGTCACCATTATGTTTCCCTAAAAGTTATGATGAGCCAAATCATCTGGAAACTAAGCTGATTGCAAAGCCAGGCAAATTACATTTGTGAAGAATTTAGACCAGTGGACTTGGCATAACTGTTATAAATAATACTTAGCTCTTTTTGCCAATTTTCAGATGAAAATAATTAAGTTCAAAAAACTAAGGATAGTTACAGGGAAATTGTAGAACAAAAAGTACATTTGACAGAAATCAACAGTGCATGGTTTAAAAATGTCACCCATCAAAATTAACTGAGTTTACTGAGAAAATGAAACAGAAGTTTAGAGTAGAATCATGGACCTTGGATAAGTAGCATTAAATATTGACACAGTTTCTCTTTCTTTTTTAATCTGCCCTGAAGAATTCTTTAAAATAGGTTTTGATGTAGATGAATCCAGATGGCAAAATACTATCAGTTACTGTAATCCAAATTATGTTAGTGAAGAAATATCAATGAACAACAGTTCAGGTTCTGTTTCATTGACTTCAATTAAGCAGTCAAGACTGGATATGATTTAGGGTTTGATTCTATTAAATTTAAAATAGAAGCTAAATACAAATTCTTCTACAACCAATCAGATAAAAATGGTTATTTTGTACTTCTAATTATGACAAGATGAAACTATTGTTATTTCTCATAACTAACAGTAAAAACACCACAAATCACACTAATTTTTAAGCAAATATTGATTATACATTGCCTCAAGTCTCAGGCACCAGTCAGCAGGTCATTATTAGTCACAAATGCTTTAGAGTAGTCTCCAATCACTCTATACAAAATCTTAAATAGCAAATATATAAGAATGAAGAATTATTGTAAAATGCATCAGAAATAAAAACATCATCAAGGAAGGGTGCACAAGCCACTGGCATACAAGAAGAGTTGACTGCTGTCATATTCCCTTTCACCCAGCTGTTGGCACCTTGTAGGAAGGGGTTTGACATAAACAGGCTCAGTCCCACAAGGGTAAGGAAAGAAAACAGCCAGTGTCCTGTGTCAAGTACCTTTATCACTTCCCAAGAACCCACAGTCACTGTTTCTCTCAGTCTGGAAACACTTTTGATTCTACTTCTCCCTCTTTCATTCCCAGTGAAAATGGATGTACTGGATTTCTGCAAGCCAATTAATTTCCTCTCACGTGAATTTAGTCACCTTTCTGATAAAAACCTCTTAGTATAGATAAAGTAGTTTAAGTTACTTAAAACTTAACCCTCTACAACAATATTTACATGGAGTCAGAGATAAGACAGTGTAACAGCATTACAGCATAACTCTGCTTTCCCAGAGCATTTTCTCAGAATGATGTGGTCATAGCATCCAGGTATGAAAATGCAATCTGAAATCAGCTGTGCCAGGGTGTGTGGGTGGCACAGGGCACAGTGCCACGAAGCACAGAAAATACTGGGAATATCAGGAAGGGCTGAAGGTAGGTCCAGTCTGGTCTCTGCCTGGGCAGAGTGGAATGAGCCTCAATAGCAACACAGGTCAAGTTTAAGAAGAAAAGCTGATGAGAAGCTACCAGTGAAGAAAAGCTGATGAGAAGGAACAGAGAGAGGAATGTAAGATCATGGATCTCCAAACACATCTGGCCAAGGAGATTTGTCTGAGCTGTCAGCTCTCTTGTACATAAACTTTATGCCCAATTCTGCCCAAGATCCCTGAATCATTTACAGGGAAGCCTGGAGGCCAAGGGGCTTGGGAGATGTTTGGCCAAGGTTTAATTATCCAGTTAGGCAGACAAGACATCCCTTTGTAGACTTTTGAACATGCCCAGCTCTCCTTGTCAAATACACAGAAGAACTGGAGGAGTTGAAAACAGAGACATCTGCTTCAAGGCATCAGAAGAGTTAATGGACTTGACTTACCCCAATTCTTCTACAAATTCCTTCATGGGAATTAGTGCTTGTCCTACAAGGCTGAAATACACACACTCCCACTTCTACGGTAATTGACCACAGATAATTATATTAAAAAATCAATTGTTTTACTCTCTAGTTACTCAACAGCCTCAGTATTTAGCATTATATAAGACCACATTAGACAATGAAAAGTGAAGCTAAGTGATCCAACTTGAAAATCAATTTGCAATTATATATGGGGTAGTAAAAGTGATATTTATTTGCTTTATATATGAGAAATGAGAGGTTCCCAGAAACTGTCAGTTCTAAATTGTAATAGATCATGAAAATGACATAATAAATAATGAGTCGATGTGCTGAGCAAGAAAGCATAAGCCTCATTTTTTATTACAGGACATGCTGTGTAACAGTACCACAGGTCTGGGTCCCTCAAACACTGACACAAATAATGTTACACATCTGCATTGACTTTTCTGTAGGGGGTGAAATTAAGTTTTACTATTATATTTTATTCTGATGAGCTACTTAGTTTTACAATTTCCCGAAAAAGTAAGAACACATGCTCCTGTAGTTTCTGTTAGATTTAAAATAACTGAGCTTTTAAATGGTTTGAAGCTTTTAAATTGGCTTTTTTTTTCCCCTATTTACATGCTTTATTCACAAAACTAACAGCTTATTAACAAATTCTTTTTTTTTTTCCAAATTCCTCAATAAGCAAAAACTTCAAGGAATGGGAACGAAAACCAGATAACCAGGCACTATATATTAAAGGTGACAACAATCTTGACTTATGTTATAATCCTTTTGTGTTACCAGCAGTACAAATTATATATTTAATATATTTTATAGTTGCATCTGTATTTGAAATGTATGGAGAAATCTTAGAATAACTTAGTGGAGTTACTGAATTGAAGACAAGAATGCAACCACTTGGAATATGTGAACTATATACTTAAATAGGATCCTTTTCTTAATCTTCAGTTTATTTTCCTTTTAAAATAACCGTATCAAAATTCCAAAGGTTGGCTACTGTCATGATTTCCAGCTTTTATCTTCTATTGCCCAATTAAAACAAAAAACAATCTTACCATTACTTTTAAATCATTCTTCAAATATTTTCTTAAATTTAGCAACAGGAAAGAAATTAAATTCTCCTAATAAATGAAATTTAATAAGCTCTCTTCTATCAGAGAGAAAGAATACCTCCCAGGAGTACAAAATTAAGCAGTACATAAGCATAGGACAGATAAGGTATCACTTTAAAGGGTACCTGGAAATTGATTTCTGATTAAAACAAAACATTTAAAACCACAAAGGTCTTTTCCAAATCAGGAGCAGCAGGTTTCTAAAAGTAACATTTTCCTGTCCACTGAATACACATTTTTAGAATAAGAAAGGAATGAAAAGGAAAGCAAAAATTTTTTTGAAATGTGTATTTTTTATATATATATATAGATAGATATAGATATATATATATATGTATGTATGTATGTATGTATGTATGTGGATGATAAATATATATATATATATATATATGTATGTATAAAAAATATATGGATCCACCATTCTCATTCCAAAAGAGCTTAATTTCAGCTGCTATCCTATCTGTCATGAATTTATAATATTGGTATTTTACTCATTTTTCAGTATCTATCTTTCTCTATCAGATTTTGTTCCTAAGCTAACATTTCAGACTATAAATCCTTAGGAGAAGGGATTCTGAAAAATAAAACAGTAAAGTCTGATTACAAAAAAAACCATTGTGTGAAATTTCAGCTTTTTCAAGAATCACTTCTAATTAATCTTCTAAATCTGGCATGGTTCAGGACTTCATAAAATGAGTGGAAAATGCTATATGATGTCACAATACAAAAGAAGATCACAAGCTACCTAAACAATTAAAAAACCCATTGGTCTTACTTCATGTGCTTGTAAGGTTTCAGAACAAGTTTTTAGCTAGGGAAGAAATAACACAAGTTTCCAACGAAAATGGAGTGTGGTAGAGAAGACAATATAACTTGGTAAACAGGAATTGGTTCACTCTAATATTGCACTTTAGTAACTCAGCTGAAGTACTGAGTGCTGAGTTTAAGGTGCTAGAGCTGCTCTTCCCCATGGCTCCACTTAAGTATTTATTTACTAAATTGTCTCATGGAAACTGATTAGCTCAGCTGCAAAAAACTAGTACAAGGCACTAGTACAAGAAAAAAAAAAGATCTGATAAGTAAAGAACTTGAGGTATAAAGTTACTCATGAAGTCCCTCAAGGAACAGAGCTCATCCTCTTTCATGTACTCTTCAATAGCCTTGGTAAAAACCCAGAACTCTGCCACAACTTTTCTGAAAGAAAGTTGAGAGGCACTATTAATACACGTGGAGTTAAATTACACAGAAAGAATCAAAGGGCTCTTAAGACCAGAATTATAAACAGCCAGAGGAAAACAGGTATAAACTGCTCATAAATAAATGTATATCAGATTGTGGATTTTAACAAAAATTAAATCTGAAACACTGGAGTAACAAGGATCCATTCCACGGCAACAACATTCCTAAAGAAGTTGCATGAAGTATCCCAAAGGGCCACTTAGAGCAGCTGGGTTATGAAAGGAATAGCTGCTCCATGAGGTAGGTGGTGCTGATAGCAGCGAGCGAGACCCACTGACCAACGTGACTCCCTCCAGTTTCAGGTCCCCAGGACAGCCACGCTCATGCCAGCAGCCAGCACTTGAGTGTCCCGTTGAGGCTCTTGGCTTCCAGCAGCCCCGGGGCTCTCACTGGAGCCTCTCCTGTGCCTGATGGTGAGCACGTACTGCGGCGCTTCTCTATCAGTGCAGCCCTGGGTACCACACACCCCAAAGGGCTCTGCTAGTGGGGCATGGAGCTCCAGCAGGGCGTGTCCCCACCAGGAGTGAGGGACATCAGCTGATTGGCATGTCTCAAAACACACACCAAATCTGGGGCTTGGGAAGAGAGAGATTGCTCCCTTCCTATTTTAAAGGAATTAAAAGTGATAAAAGCATTTAGATGAAAATACAGATTTTAAACAGCTGCTTGATGCAGCAAAAGCAGGCCAGCTTTCTTCCGTTGTTTCATTCTATGTACTAGATATTCACCATACTGATGTTTCAAGGAAGGTATGCAATAAAATTGCAGCTTTCTGGGCATCAAAATGTCTTATTAAGGCTTTGTGAAGCATGTACACTATAACTCAGAAGCTAGGGCTCATTGGTATGGATAAATTCTCCATATGACAGTCCCAACTGCAGTTTTCGAAGAACAAAGCCAGATTGAGTTGTAAACCCTTTGTCACGTTGGCATATGCAATACACTCCCCCTGAGAAACTCTTCTCCATGAAAAACTACCCCTCTGTGTGAAAAAAAAGGATTCATGACTTAGCTCAATGGGACCATAAAATGAGTACAGTAAAGAAGGCAACATGAGCCAAAGAGACTGAAGTAAACTAGGAGACAGTCTAATCCTAGTTTTGTTATTGCCTTACTATATGTGACAGTCAGGTCTCAATTTTCCCACCAGTAAAATGACAATAATGTGACTTTCTTTTTTTAAATTTATTTTCTTGATTTTCTGAAGAACTTTGTAATTCATAGCTCAAAAATCATAAGCAAAGAAAAACAAAAAGATCAAGGAGCACTGAGAAAACATACAAGAGTGATCCAGTAAGAATGTCACCCTGCTGCACAAGACAATATCACAAATGTCATGCCCCAATGCAATAAGAGTGGGTGTTCATGGATTGCATCCTGAGAACTAGGACATTTGTCACTGCTGTATACTGACCCCAGGTCACTTCACTGAAAATTACTCCAAGCACTAAAAATTTACTGAATTTCCCAGCAAACACTGGAAAGAATTTAATGCATTCTCTGTATTATTTTGTGGAAAACAGAGTGTTACAATTATGACAGAATCACAGAATATTCTGAGTTGGAAGGGACCTACAGGCATCATTGGGTTCAGCTCTTAAATGAATGGCCTGTACAGGGACTGACCCTGTGACCTTGACATTATTAGCACCATGCTCTAACCAACTGAACTAATTAATGAGAAAATTATCGGATTTTAGCACACCATATTCGTACACCAGTTGTGCTCTAAATATCTCACATCTGCTGCATTAATGTGGGCAGCATGGAAGTCCACAGCCTGGGGAACTGGACAGATTGTTCCCACACACAAATCCTAACAGGAAGGTTGCCCCAAGCAGGTCTTGGTACTGACTCCCACTGTAACTGCTGTACTCTGGAATTCAATATTTTAAAGTGATCAGCAAACAAGAGAAGCTGAAACATCTAAGTTCCTCATCTGAACTTCTCCCTGTATTTGAAAACTAGCCAGGCTCTCCTTAAAGGTTTTTCATCCAGTTTTCTTTATAGTATTTTCATCAAGGTTTAGCTAACTCCCAGAAATATTTAAAGAGATACTCAAAAGCCAAGAATGTATCCTTAATATTTTTTACATCTGCCACAGATCTTCACCTGTGGTACTATTTCCCATACCTGCAACACGCATCCAGGAAATAAACTGACCAGAATTTCCATCTCCAATTATTTCATAGTAAGAGAAAATTTGATCTCTGATAGATATAATCTGATGCAGCAGGAAGGGGGAAAGAGAGAACATGAGGCTTGTTTCAAAGTGATTTACAACACAGCAGGAATGCCAGTGTCAGTGCACAGCATTCTTTATTTTCATGGTGCTGTCAAACTGAGTAAAATGCACTGGAAGTCAGAGGAAAATAAAAGTTGTATATTTGGAAGACACATTCACAAGATTTTATTAACTTTATTTTGGCAGGTGGCTGTTAAGAGTGAAACCTCATATTAGAACCAAATGGGCTTTAATATTGCATCTGTCTATGACAAAGCAACATCTCCACATGCCCTAGTTCTCCTCTTAAAATGTGATCTCCAACACAACTTAAGTAGCAGCCAATACTTCCATCCTCAGCGATTTTCTGAAAAGTGCATTTTCATGTGTATGTTATGAGCACATGTGAAAGCTTAAAGAAAATAGACCAGATGCTGATTTCATTTACACGGTACGAAATCTTAAAAGGTTTCAGTGCTTCTACACTTAATTTTCCACAGTGTGACCACAGCAGACTTCTGACTACTGTCTGTTTCTCCTAAAAGAAAACCAAACACCAGGATTTTTAGGGTAAATGGCATTGCTCCTGACATGTTTATCACTTCAGACTAAAAACAAATCCTACCTTTGAAAAAGTCAATGATCAACATAACCAAATGTTTTCAGAGAGCAGGATACTGGCCATTCTTTACAGCTAAACACAGGGGTAAAACACAAAAATGACAGCGGATGTTTATGGAAACATAATTTATGGCAACAATGCAAAAGGAAATAACAGAGACACTCTCTTCCACCTAGGACTGCTGTCATTCTGGATTCATACTGCTTTCTTCACGTTTTGCTCCATCTGTGCTTTTGTGTCTGTAAACACTTTTCAAACGCTTTCACTTTGTCTACACAGGTGCCTAAATTTAAGTCTGTCAAACAACTTCATAGAATAAACAGCTCTGAGGTTTATTAACTCCTCTTTATAAGACCCCTCTGCTGCAGTTTGTTTATGGTTCCTGGGGAGTCCACCACCCCTCCAAGGGTTCACAAGCACAAAGGTATCACCTCTGCCTCTGGAAGTCCCTAACCTGAAGTTTCACTGGGTTTATCCTAGATCATCCTGCTGCCCCACTCTCCTAAGTTTAGATATCTCCAGTGGCTTCCACATGACTCTCTGGCCTTCAATAATATTTCCTGGCTAACTTTTTCTTCTGACAGGTCAAGAAAACTTCACTCAGACTGTCTGAAGTTTTGCTGACAGGCAGGAAGCTAACTTCCTTTGAGCTTTAGAATAAGCAGCACATATTTTTTAAGAAGGACCAACTTGGTATTACTGTGTTTCAAGGCTGCAATAAACACCTGAGACTGTATGTATTCCTGAGGCTCAGGCCTGATGGCAAGAACCAAAGCCTCCTTTCAGTACTGGCTAAATTCCCACTGGGCTCATTCCTAATTGAGACCACGCTTATATAGACTGACAGAAAGTTTCTCAGAGCAATGAATGTAAAATTCTGCTCCTGCATCTCAAGGGTGCTGTTTTACATAAATATGCATATGTATTTGCATACATGTTCCCCTTCCTGCAGAGATGGGTGGGTCACACTGCAAACAGTGCTGAAATACAAGCCCACTTGAACTGTTGACAAGCACTGGAGTTACAGAAAAAAATTATGTGCAGCTATTTCATAAGCATTTACCCAGCAGAGAAATATATATATATTTTTGGATATGTATATTTTTTCCTGTGAAATACAGAAAATAGTCAATACAAGAGGGCATTCAAGGATGTCACAAGACGGCTGCACATGCCAGAAAAACAGTAGCAACTACAAACCAAGGATGCTCCAAGCGAAGATAATTTGTGACCCAGAGCCAGTGCACACTGGGACAGATGAAAACAGCTTGCTCCAAAGCTGCTATTGGGGATCTGACATGTTTATCTATTTGGCCCACATGGGGCTGTGTCTTCTAGCACTGACAGCTCCTGCAGTCTGGCAGCTTTTCAAAAGCTTGTCAGGCCTTGATAGCATTCCTATTCCCGCGGAGCTGGGCGGGCCGCGCTGCGGATCGCAGCGTGATAATCGCGCTGACGTGTAACCCCGTGTGCACTGTTAGCACAGCCACAGAGAGGGGCACCCCTGCTCTGCAGCTATTTATCCACTGTTTACCCAGCTGACAACATGCTGTATTTCCTATTTATTTAGCTTTGGGAGTAAAATAGAAAAGGCTTTAAGCAAACTCACAAGAAATTCGATGCACTAAAGTAATGTTTCCAGCAGGATCCCAGAGCCTGGTGTTCCAAATTTCTTCTCTAGCTTTCCAGCCTCTCATGCTGTTAAACATCCTTTTGTTTTACACAGCACTTCTGATGGTAATGCCACAGAGGCCTTCAGCAGAACTGCTTTCTTTCACTGATCATCTTTATTTTACTCGTAGGAAGAAATCACAATTCTTTCAGTTTGCAAACAGCTTGCAGAATTTGTCAGGCATGTGAGGATCTTTCAAAAAAAGACTATGGCACTTGATAATGCCACTGCAGCAACAGAAGCTAAAGGCTTCTGTACAGGAAAACTTCAGAGAAAATATATCCCTGTTACAGAAAGATGATTATCTGTTGCTAAACTTTATATATTTATTGACTATAATCACTTTAGCTTTCTGCATTTGCCTGTCATTCTGGAAGACTTGCTTATTACACTGTGGTACTTACTGCTGTTTTATAATGAGGTTTGCAAGCACTGGAAACCGGACAGACTTTTTTTTAAGCTGCCAGCTAAGGAAGTTTTCAACCTATTACACAATAAATTGAATAACAACTACAATGATTTAAGTTATTGGGACTCCAGCAGAACTATTGGTTTATTTCATAAGGAAAAATACACCAGGAAATAAAGCCATAACTTAATACATGTAAGTCAAATTAACTAATTTAGGTAAATAAATAGGTTTTAAAAAGGAAGTTATTAAATTATATATAAGTATACATTAGAGAAGGGAGCAGGATGCAAGGCTTTGAATGCTTCTTTGAATACTATTCCAGAAATGTCTTAATACAGAGCTTCAGACTCTAAAATATAATCTTGCCAAGTAATTATATCCACATATGAGAATAAATTGTTGGGGATTCTGACTTGGCTTTTGGAGGTATCAGTAGCTCCTAACAAAACAAATATCTGAAACTGAGAGCTTTATTAAAATAAGATGAATCTACCCAGCACAGAGCATTCTAAAGTAAATGTTCAGCTTTGTTTTAAATAATGGAAACCCTAAACTATGAACAATCTTGCATTCTAGTCTCAAAGTTGTTATACCTCTCTTGCCCCCGCAGCTTGCTTTTAACACTCCTTCCTCAAAGTCATTAATAAACACATCATTTACAGGCAGAAACGTACTATTCTAATCAATTTCTACTCATTTTAGTTGCTGGGTATAAGCAGATTATTTTTTCCAGACGACTCGTGCTCCAGAGGAGTACAAAGGACACACTTCAGACCCTTGTAGTCCCAACATGTGTGGTTTCCTCACGCTGGGAAAGCCTGGAAGCGAGCTGCCTGGCCCGGAGCCAACCCAAACTAGGGTCAGTCTAAACACAGCACCGGCAAATGCTACTTTCTGACACTTCCCTGCTACTGTAGAGAATCCTCCAGCATCCTCCTCAGCACTGAGATTTACACACAGCTCCTCACGCTACTTCCTTCACCTCATTCCTTCCCTCCACTGAGAAGATTCAACTAGCCAAGAGCAGGGGAATTAAAGAGAAACACTTGTGTGACATTGCCTTGTGTTTCCTGGGTGTTTAGGCAAGAAGATACATTTATAAAGTTGCTGAATGCCGATGGAGGCCTTGGAAATCATAACACCAGGATGCTCTGCAAGGCTTCTCAAGTCAGTTCTTCCCACTTAGATAAATTTTTTTCTGAGAAGTTAAATATTATCTGAATAGTTAAACTGTTATTAGTCTACTACTAAAAGGAGTATAAGTATTTGAACCTGCACACATATTTAGTCTAGATATGCAAGTGGTTAGGAATTTTATTCCCTCCTTTCAGGTTACCACAGATATGTAAGCATACATTCTCTATTCATCTTAGGAAATGCAAATTTTCCTTCCAAATACAGAGTCTTTTCTCTGTAACATCTATACCACTGTCCAACTGCAGGTTAGCTCTCCTGGCTCTGTGTTCTGCTCTTCCTGGAAGGCACAAGGTCCATAATGATCAGTGGGGGCTTGGCCAAAGGCAAAATGTCACCAGCTTGGACTGAGGGGTGGCTCACGCAGGGGGCTGCCACCTCCAGCAAGGTCTGGGCTCATAAAGCCCCGCTGAACATAATGGGAAGTGACAGCACTCAGCATCTCTCAGGAGGCAAGCAGCATCCCACAGAAACAAAAGTCTGCTTTTCACACAAACAAAACTTGTTTTCTACAGAAAGCCTACACCAAAAATCAATTTGTACTCTGAAAATTTGCAATTATAATTAGCAGTGCTGTTATTAATGCAATATCCTGAGGGAGTAGTGGATTTTGAGTCAGTTACTGAGACGACAGAAGCAAGTTAAGTGCTTGATAAAGCATCCCAAGAAGAAATTTTCTGAAATACTCAGAATCTGAGTTTTACAAAAACTGGCATGTGCAGCATTGCTGAAGTCAAGATAGGGAACAAGATATTCTGCCTAGTACTGTATCTCTTCTATACAATGGCAGCAAGTGTTGCTCTCAAACATGTGAGCAAAATAGTATCTTGTTCCACCTGTTCAGTCCCTGCCTGCAATGCCATTAATTCAGGGTCAGTTACCGCTTCAGAGCTGGCAGCAGAACCCAGTAATTTAAAACTCCCCTCTGGTGCCTAAAGAAAATACCAAACACAGCTGAGAATTCAAATTTTCTTCATATCTGGAAGAAGGAAACCAGTTTTCATGTGTTCCTGTGCAAGCATCTGGTTTTCACTCATAGCAGTCAACTGTGCTTACAAAAGCTCCAGTTCACCATGTCTGATAGAAATATTGAAGGCTAAATTGTCATCTCATTATCTCAATTTAACACATTGTCACTGGGCATAGGCAAGGGACTACAGCAGATCCCAGTGGAAGCTTTTCCTATCACTAGTAATTCCAGATATTCACAAAAATGCTAAAATTGCCACTTACATTTTACTATAATTTAAACCATTCAAATTGCTTCTGCTCTGTTCAGTATTACAGTAAAGCAATCCCAGTGATGCCAGGAAGCAATGAAAGAGCTGTCTTCAGTTATTTCCTTCCAAATGCTTTTAAATGAAGAGGGTAACCATGACCAGAGGAGTTGAGAGGTGAACACTCTAAGCTACATTTTTCCAGTTTGCTGATATTTTGATGCTATTTTCATGCACTGCAGAGCTCTTCCACATAACTAATCTCTTGCAGGTCATCAGTCACACAGGAGATCACATAGCATGAGAAATTCAATTGATTAAAGATAATATGTATAACTGTGGGAGGTGAGATTATCAAATCTTGGTAAATTGCATTGCACAACAAATCTGCAGTTACCCAGTGAAGAAATAAATAAATAAAAACACAAACCCAAACAAACAAAAAACGAATTTAACAAAATTTAACTTAGGAGGTAAACTCCATGGAAAGCACACTGACCTTTTTTACATTTTTGTTTACATCAATCAAGTTGAGCAGGAAGATGTGGTCCTTTGTCCCGACTAGCAGCCGGCCCCTCTCCTCATCTAGCAGCAGGGTTCGAAAATCAAGCCCCTCTGCTGAGCCCAGGAATGGGATGCAGCTGTTTGAAAGCAGCAAGTCTGTGGGAAAATGAAGAAAATCTTTATAATCAAAATGTTTATATATGACTCATCAGTGTCTTTCGTAAATATATGCAACCAGCATGGAGTATACCAGTGAGATAAGTGCAGTCTTGGAGCATGTCTTTCCAAAGCCATAATACAGTTCCTGTTAACTTTGGGGTTCTCTGGAGGGGTTTATACTTCCAAATTGGGTAATAGTTACTTTCACAAAATATTTTTCTATGTAAAACTTTCTGAACAAATTATCTGTATGGCATAGAAGAATCAGAAATTAAACATAAATTAGAAACCACAGAAGACAGATCTTTGCAAAATGTGTGCTGTATCTTTCCTTCATTCTAAGAAAACTAATTATGTTTATACTACCATACTCATGCATACACATGCTCAAGGATCAATACCTCACCATATTTGGTGCTCCAAATATAAAGCAGCAAATAAGGTGAATGCCAGCCAAGAATAATTAGGAGCAAGAAATAGTGGGCAGGAACATTTGAAGACCATCCAGTTCACCTCCCTCAGTATGAGGAGAAAAATCTTTCACTAGATCAGCTTGGTCAAAGCCCCATCTAACATGGTCATGAACACTTCCAGGGATGGGGCATCCCTGGAACTTCTCTGGGCAACCTGTGCCAGTTTCTCACCACTCCCATAATAGAAAATGTCTTTCTTATATCCAGTTTCTATCTACTCTCTTCCAGTTTAAAACTACTGCCCCTTGTCCTGTGACTAAAGGCTTTGGTAAAAGTCCTTGCTCGTCTTTTTTACAAGCCCCCTTCATATACTGAAAAGCTACAATAAGGTCTCCTCAGAGCCATCCTGACTCCTGGTGGAACAACCCCAAACCTCTCAGCCTGTCCTTAAATGGAAGGTGTTACAGCCCTCTGACCATGACCATGGCTCTTCTCAAGATTCATTCCAAGGTTCACGATTTTCTTGACCTGAGTGCCCCAGAATTGAATGTAGGACTGCAGGTGAGGTCTCACCAGAGCAGACTGCAGAGGCAGAATCCCCTCCCTCTACCTGCTGTATGCACTTCTTGTGGAACAGCCCAGGGTGGCTTTTCAGGCTGTGAGCACACACTGCTGGCTCAAATCCTTTTTTTTTTTTTTTTTTATTTACCAGTATCCCCAAGTCTTTCTTTGCAGGGCTGCACTCAACCTATTCATCACACAGTCTATCTATCCACCATCCAGTCTGTGTTGATATCAAGTACTGCCCTGACCCAAGTGTAGGATCTTGTACTTGGCCTTGTTGAACTTCACGTGGTTTACACAGGCCTCCTTCTCTAGCCAGTCAAGGGATCTTCAAAGATAATTTATTCCAATTCAGTGAGAATGGTATAGTAAGGGGAATATCCAGTAGCAACACCTCTAAGATCCTATTAAAATCAAAAATTTGACAATAAAGTTTTACTGTGAATTAACAGTAGCTTTGAATCTCTTTAAAAACGTAATTAGGAACAAAATGCTCTGTAAAACTAATGAAAGAATCTATAAAGCTGCAAAAAAGCTAAAGGGCTCTAAAATAAAAAATCTGTAACATTCTGCCTAATGAATACTCTGGGTGTAATTCTGGATGAGGACACAAACAACATATAGAAAAGAGCACAAGGATAGTTAAGTCTTGTTTGGTAGTTATTACTTTGGGGAAAAGAAAATAAACATGTGAATCAGGTCTTCCACAAGCAAACTCTCCAAACTAAACTATTTGAAAATCATCAGATAGAAAGACAAATCCTGTATTTAACTGAACATAAAATTAAGGATATTTCCACCTTCCTGGCACTGGATGGACAATGTAGCATTCCTGCTAGAAAAGCCAGACTTACTGCAAAAGTCATTTGCACATCCTGATAATGAAGAAAATAAGGGCCAGTGTTCTGGAGAAAAAGTCCTGAATAAAACCCCACCCAAATATTTTTCTCCAAGGTCTCTCACAAACCATATGACAGGCAAAAAAAATTAAGTTCTGGTGCCAGCTAACAAACAGCACTCTGGGAGGAAAAATATTTTATCATTACTAATTTGACTAACTAGAATATAATTAAGACAATTATTTTTTGGCTCAGTCACTTCTATTTAAGTTTATGTGAGTTTGTCTGTGCATGGTGTTGTTAAGGTACAATCTGAAAACAAATTGCCGTGTATTGCCACTCCTATTCCACTAGGTGAGATTTATTTGGGAGCTCTTTGGAAAAAAAATCCTGCTTCACATTGAAAAATTATAGCAAATGCTGGGCATTACACTGCTATACATCAGCACTGTCCTTTCTCTCATATTTTCTGTGAAGACAAAGATGTCAGGGTTTTTCTAAACTAGTTACACTTTAAAAGATCTGTTTATTAACTGCCACCAAGATCACTTAGGAACAGCTCATGGTTAACATGGTACTATAAAAACCTCAGTCCTCACCTGCAGGACATAAGTAACTAACATACAGAATATCAGGGAAAATTCCTTCCCATCTGCAGCCACAGGAATTTGATCTAAGGAATTATCAATTATATGCTTATATGTGCAAATTAAAGCATGGGCCTTTGCAAAAGTGTCAATTGCAAAAATATGTGGATTTGATTCTCCACATACACGAAGGATGATGACTGAGAGTCCTCTCTTCTTCCCATTTCCTTCTTATTAGAAAGGAATTATCTCTGAAGAAACCATTCCAAATGGATATTTCTCATCTGTTCTAGAATTTCAGTAGTTTTAGAATTTCTCAGTAAAAAAACCCCTACCTAGAAGAGCTACAACATTGACGGGAAAATGCTGCCTCACGACTGAAATGCCCAAGTGGGAGCGAGCCCTGTCTGATGCCTTGTACTATCATTTATTTCATTACATCATAAGGAAAACATCCGTAGAATATTCCAGATTGAAATGACAACACTGCACACTCCTTTCTTACTGACGCAGATGACAACACAAGCTGCAAAGTAATGAAGAATCAGGTTTGGCCAGTCATTTACAACTGAAAACAGCTTGGAAGTAAGACTCTGAGCATGACCATTGATAAGATTATAACTGTAACATGACCTAATAAAACTTCACAAGTAAACATTACCAGAGGATTGAATAAATTGCAGCCGAATTAATCACTGTTCTCACTCCATAAAACAACACAATCCAATCTTATGCGTTGAAATTTCCCTTCACAGTGAGACACATTCACTATCACCAAGGACATTACACTGGAAAAATTTACTGTGAAAAGCACATTTCCCAATGATTTTGAAGCTTAGAGCAAGCTGTCAATTTGAATCACTGCATCTCTGTAGCCTGGCTAACATAGAAATAGCATTCTCACAAGGCACAGTAACAAAGTTAGTTACAGGGATGGTCTTTCATGAGTACATGTTCAACACTCAGTTTTATAGTCTCTATTTGCTGTTTTCCTCAAAATTAAATAGTTTTTTTCCAGCTTGGTGATTTAGAAAGCATCCAGCTAACTCCCTTCTGCTAATATTTTACTGCTGAGTGGTAGAATCTGGAATAGTGACTGGGTTTTACTCATTTAGCACAGTATCTCAGTGGAGTTGGCTTACAGCAGCATGATCATTGCTTACTTAAAAAAACTCAAAAATTCTCCAGCAGCAGAGCCACAGCAAAAAGGCTTCAAAAGTAAAAATGTCATTCTGTTCTGATAATATGTATTTGCATTTATAAAACATATTTAGGCTTCTTAGCATCAAGTCACATCTGTGGTGACGAAGCTACCACTCCTCATTTCCAGCACGGTGTAAGTATGCAGCAATGTGCAGCCAACTTGGTTGAGACTCAGAATTCCCTTTGTGACCAGTTACACAATTTTTTAATGACAAACCACACCAAAATTAGCAGAAAGGGAACATCTCAAAACAGTCTTTCAAAACAGTCACACCTAATGACACCTTTGAAGGCCTCTGAAATTAAAGGCTGTATAATTTTCATATGTACCACAAAACAGAGGTCACCTTACTTTCCTTTATGTAGGAACAAGTCCTTTCTCATGCTGGAGAGTACACATGAAAATTTACATGGAAATTGTAGAAATCCCCAACCAAACTTCTGAGATAAAGTATTTATAGCATGACTGCAGCAATTTATCCAACTCCCAAGGAATTCTAAGTTTAAAATTGACCAGTTGACCCCAGATGTATTGGTACACAGGCAAAGAGAATAAATACTTTTAAACTACTACAAATTTCTACTATGTCCTGCAAGAAGTAAATTATCTTCTGTTCAGCTGCATCTAATAAAGGATAAAGCTGTGCAAGTGAAGTGCCTCTCACTGCTACACAGTATTATACAAGCCTGGTGGAAAAGCTTATATTCGTAGACAAGCAGAGCACTCCAAAACCACAGATAACCGGGTATATAGAAAGCATGATTTTTGCTGTCAAAATTTTCTGCCAGAACACTAGTCATAAGAAGACAAAAAAAGATGTATTAAACTACATGATTTGCAGTTACAGACTTGGCTACCTTCATGCCTTAGGACTGATATGCTCCCCAAGAGGGTATAAAAGTAATGGTGTAAAGAAAATTTTTCCAAAGATTCCTAAAAATTTCTGCTGAAAAATTTCAGGTGTTTCAGGGCATTTTCACTTCAATATTCCAACATTTCTATGGGAATGCTCGAAAGACGGCATACTTAATATATACAACATCCCTGTTTGCAAAAAGTCTTTATTTCATTTAAGGATATAGGAAGGACATTCTCTAAGATGCAGAGAGTTAAATACAAAGAATGACGCATTTCAGGCCATTTGCGAAATTTATCACTTTTTATTAATTTTTCAAACATAGATATCCAAATATCCAAAAGGAGACATGGCACTATTCAACTGCAGTTCAGTTCTCTAAACTAAGGGTAACGTGGCAAAACTAACAACACTAAAGGTCCTTTAGAAGAAATGCTAATAAACAAGTCTAATTAAAGCTACAGCTACAACTACAAGGAAAGCTACAGCTACAGTTACATGCACAACTAATGCTACAGCTACAGCAAGAGTTAGAACTAAAACTAAAGATACAGGTACAGTTACATGCACAAGTAATGCTACAGCTACAGCTATAGTTAGAACTAAAACTAAAGCTACAGCTACAGTTACATGCACAACTACAACTGCAACTAATGCTACAGCTAAAACAAATTAACTACATTAAAACCACAGCTGTCTAGGTTGCTGTCTTCAAGGTCTTCCAAGCAACCTCTATCACCTTCACTGTCTTCTGTTAGGATGTGCAGGTGGAGCAGGTTTCTGCCTCACAGACTAGGTCAGCAGCACTGTTGGAACTGGAAGGTGAAGGGCAAGGCCATCCAGAGATGTGTCTGCACAGCGAATCCATGTGCTGCATCTTCCTTCCTCAGGAGCAGGAAAGCAGCTTCAGCATGGCCAGTGACAAATGTATCAGCTATGCAGAGTTCAGGTGGCTGCCATCGGGTGTGACACCCCAGCACAGCTCTGTGCAGGGAACTCCTCTCAGTGGCTGGAGAGCAGCACCCCGAGGCGAAATCGCAGCCGACCATAAGCTTGCCTTGCCTCTCTGTGGGCGGCCGGATCTCGGGCCAGGTGCTCAAAGAGGTTGGGCGGCACAACCCCTCGCATTGCTGGCGGCAAGCTGATCTCGGCAGGAAGCCTCTCATTGCCCAGCACAAAGTGCCTCAGGTGTGTCAGCTGCAGGCAGCGGTCCAGGTACGCCATGATGTCCCACAGCCGCCATGCAAATGCTCTCCTGTGCCACCGGGACAGAGGTACTGTGGTCAGCACGTGCATGACCACAGTCTTCCAGGTAGAGCTGGAAAAACCTGTGTCCCTCAGGATGCAGGTGAAGAGCTGCAGGCATTTCAGGTGCAAGCTCTCACACGGCAGCTGCCTGGCGATGTGCCGGAAGAATTTTGCCTCTGCCACAGCGTACGTCTCTGCCCACGCTGTGCTTGCAGTGATGGTGGCCTTGGTGGGCTGGCTGCTCACAAAGATGTCAGAGTCCCCTCGGCGCACCCCAAAGAGCATCTCCACCGTCAGGCTCTCCCTGCCTTTGCTTAGCTCCAATCGGCAGGACCGGCGGCAGGGCTGAAACACCACGTGCCATGAGTGCCACTGAGGCACTTGCAGCCACGAGCTTCTCACCAACTGGCAGAACCAGCGGGAGGTTTTTTCCACGTCCAGGTAGGAGCTGGTGCAGAGCGTCTCTAGGAGGCTGCGCTTCTGCTTCCGCCGCAGCTCCTCCCGCGAGTGGTGCAAGAAGCACAACGGCTTCTCTTCCACCTGCTCCTTCTCGCACGTGCACACCAGCTCCACACAGACGTTGAAGGTCCTTGCTGCCACCTGCCCTGCACTGTTCGGCTCCAGGTGGAAGGTGTGCCCTGGTGGGGGATTCAGTGGGACCAGCACACGGTACACCCCATCCCAGTCACGGGGACTCCAACCCTCAAAGGCACTGCCCACCCCGATGGCTTCTTGAGGCACTGGGTAGGGGGTATTGCTCACGCTGTCCACAAAGACACGCGTCAAGCTCTCCATCAGCTCAGCTATTACTGAGCAGCCTCTCTCCAGGTCCTCCACAGGCCACTCTATGCGGTCCACTAAAAGGATTCCTTGCTCATGCCCAGCATATCGGGTCTTTTCTCTGTCTTCCATTCCATCACTGCCACTTTCTCCCTTGCCACCATCATGGTCTTTTTCTCTGCTTCTGTGTTCACTGGCATCGCTGCTTTCCTGCACCTTCACCTCCATACATTCTTCCCGTCCATCTACGCTGTCTTCACCTTCATTTACATCATTGTTGCTGGCCTCACCGCTCCTTCTCCTGCAAGTAAACCACAGGGCCAAAAGGAGCAGGACTCCAGCAATGACCCAAAATGGCCACTGCTGAAGGGCACCAGAGAGCACAGCTCCCCAGCCCTTGTCCTGCTCCTCCAGCTCCTGTAGCAGCCGAGCCATCTCGTGGTCCAGCAGCTCCTGACGCTCCTTCATTCGCTGGTGCGTGGCCTCATCCAGCCCATCCCCAGCTGGCTGGGGGTACTGGATCAGGCTTTGCACCAGCACGAAGATCATTGGCAGTAAAGCCATGGTCTGCAGGAGGACACACAGAAGGGGTTCAGTGGGGCCGGAATGGAGACAGACATGGGGCGCAGGAGCCGCAGGGATGTGGCAGAAGGAAGGAGAGGGCCCCGGCAGCTGGCGGGCGGCCAGGCCTGCACCGCTGCCCCAGCAAGCACCGCGCCCTCAGCGAGGCGCTGCCGCCGGGGCCGGGCCCTGGGTGCGGGGGCAGAATGCACGGCCCGGTACCGGAGCTCCTGCCCCAGGCCTTCCGCAGCCCCTGCCCTCCCGCAGCCCTGTCTCCTCACTGCTGTGCGCTCACCGCTTGCCCAGGCTCTACTGGGGCAGCGGCACCCGCTGGGGCCTTTTATACCTGCCCCCATTGTGACACGGCCCCTGTGCTGTCACAGAACCCAGAGCGCATCACAGGCCTGCCCCGCCCGCCCTCCCCAGCCCGCTCAGGGAACTCATCATGGCCCTGGCCACCCAAAGCCCCAACAGACACCAAGTGCAGACCCATCACTTGGGAACCTGGCAACCCCAGAAGTTCCCTTGACAGAGCAGGCACAAGGGCCCTGCCACGCAACTCTTGGCAAATATAAATTTGGGTGACACGACCCATGGATGTACTCGGTATATAAGTGCAGGCTCTTAGTTAGTATTGGTGGGGGACATTTTTTATCATTTGTATTTCTACTTATTCCTTTTCGGGCAGGATGTCATGTAGAGACCGCATACTTAATATATACAACATCCCTGTTTGCAAAAAGTCTTTATTTCATTTAAGGATATAGGAAGGACATTCTCTAAGATGCAGAGAGTTAAATACAAAGAATGACGCATTTCAGGCCATTTGCGAAATTTATCACTTTTTATTAATTTTTCAAACATAGATATCCAAATATTATTGAAAAGGAGACATGGCACTATTCAACTGCAGTTCAGTTCTCTAAACTAAGGGTAACGCGGCAAAACTAACAACACTAAAGGTCCTTTAGAAGAAATGCTAATAAACAAGTCTAATTAAAGCTACAGCTACAACTACAAGGAAAGCTACAGCTACAGTTACATGCACAACTAATGCTACAGCTACAGCAAGAGTTAGAACTAAAACTAAAGATACAGGTACAGTTACATGCACAAGTAATGCTACAGCTACAGCTATAGTTAGAACTAAAACTAAAGCTACAGCTACAGTTACATGCACAACTACAACTACAACTAATGCTACAGCTAAAACAAATTAACTACATTAAAACCACAGCTGTCTAGGTTGCTGTCTTCAAGGTCTTCCAAGCAACCTCTATCACCTTCACTGTCTTCTGTTAGGATGTGCAGGTGGAGCAGGTTTCTGCCTCACAGACTAGGTCAGCAGCACTGTTGGAACTGGAAGGTGAAGGGCAAGGCCATCCAGAGATGTGTCTGCACAGCGAATCCATGTGCTGCATCTTCCTTCCTCAGGAGCAGGAAAGCAGCTTCAGCATGGCCAGTGACAAATGTATCAGCTATGCAGAGTTCAGGTGGCTGCCATCGGGTGTGACACCCCAGCACAGCTCTGTGCAGGGAACTCCTCTCAGTGGCTGGAGAGCAGCACCCCGAGGCGAAATCGCAGCCGACCATAAGCTTGCCTTGCCTCTCTGTGGGCGGCCGGATCTCGGGCCAGGTGCTCAAAGAGGTTGGGCGGCACAACCCCTCGCATTGCTGGCGGCAAGCTGATCTCGGCAGGAAGCCTCTCATTGCCCAGCACAAAGTGCCTCAGGTGTGTCAGCTGCAGGCAGCGGTCCAGGTACGCCATGATGTCCCACAGCCGCCATGCAAATGCTCTCCTGTGCCACCGGGACAGAGGTACTGTGGTCAGCACGTGCATGACCACAGTCTTCCAGGTAGAGCTGGAAAAACCTGTGTCCCTCAGGATGCAGGTGAAGAGCTGCAGGCATTTCAGGTGCAAGCTCTCACACGGCAGCTGCCTGGCGATGTGCCGGAAGAATTTTGCCTCTGCCACAGCGTACGTCTCTGCCCACGCTGTGCTTGCAGTGATGGTGGCCTTGGTGGGCTGGCTGCTCACAAAGATGTCAGAGTCCCCTCGGCGCACCCCAAAGAGCATCTCCACTGTCAGGCTCTCCCTGCCTTTGCTTAGCTCCAATCGGCAGGACTGGCGGCAGGGCTGAAACACCACGTGCCATGAGTGCCACTGAGGCACTTGCAGCCACGAGCTTCTCACCAACTGGCAGAACCAGCGGGAGGTTTTTTCCACGTCCAGGTAGGAGCTGGTGCAGAGCGTCTCTAGGAGGCTGCGCTTCTGCTTCCGCCGCAGCTCCTCCCGCGAGTGGTGCAAGAAGCACAACGGCTTCTCTTCCACCTGCTCCTTCTCGCACGTGCACACCAGCTCCACACAGACGTTGAAGGTCCTTGCTGCCACCTGCCCTGCACTGTTCGGCTCCAGGTGGAAGGTGTGCCCTGGTGGGGGATTCAGTGGGACCAGCACACGGTACACCCCATCCCAGTCACGGGGACTCCAACCCTCAAAGGCACTGCCCACCCCGATGGCTTCTTGAGGCACTGGGTAGGGGGTATTGCTCACGCTGTCCACAAAGACACGCGTCAAGCTCTCCATCAGCTCAGCTATTACTGAGCAGCCTCTCTCCAGGTCCTCCACAGGCCACTCTATGCGGTCCACTAAAAGGATTCCTTGCTCATGCCCAGCATATCGGGTCTTTTCTCTGTCTTCCATTCCATCACTGCCACTTTCTCCCTTGCCACCATCATGGTCTTTTTCTCTGCTTCTGTGTTCACTGGCATCGCTGCTTTCCTGCACCTTCACCTCCATACATTCTTCCCGTCCATCTACACTGTCTTCACCTTCATTTACATCATTGTTGCTGGCCTCACAGCTCCTTCTCCTGCAAGTAAACCACAGGGCCAAAAGGAGCAGGACTCCAGCAACGACCCAAAATGGCCACTGCTGAAGGGCACCAGAGAGCACAGCTCCCCAGCCCTTGTCCTGCTCCTCCAGCTCCTGTAGCAGCCGAGCCATCTCGTGGTCCAGCAGCTCCTGACGCTCCTTCATTCACCGGTGCGTGGCCTCATCCAGCCCATCCCCAGCTGGCTGGGGGTACTGGATCAGGCTTTGCACCAGCACGAAGATCATTGGTAGTAAAGCCATGGTCTGCAGGAGGACACACAGAAGGGGTTCAGTGGGGCCGGAATGGAGACAGACATGGGGCGCAGGAGCCGCAGGGATGTGGCAGAAGGAAGGAGAGGGCCCCGGCAGCTGGCGGGCGGCCAGGCCTGCACCGCTGCCCCAGCAAGCACCGCGCCCTCAGCGAGGCGCTGCCGCCGGGGCCGGGCCCTGGGTGCGGGGGCAGAATGCACGGCCCGGTACCGGAGCTCCTGCCCCAGGCCTTCCGCAGCCCCTGCCCTCCCGCAGCCCTGTCTCCTCACTGCTGTGCACTCACCGCTTGCCCAGGCTCTACTGGGGCAGCGGCACCCGCTGGGGTCTTTTATACCTGCCCCCATTGTGACACGGCCCCTGTGCTGTCACAGAACCCAGAGCGCATCACAGGCCTGCCCCGCCCGCCCTCCCCAGCCCGCTCAGGGAACTCATCATGGCCCTGGCCACCCAAAGCCCCAACAGACACCAAGTGCAGACCCATCACTTGGGAACCTGGCAACCCCAGAAGTTCCCTTGACAGAGCAGGCACAAGGGCCCTGCCACGCAACTCTTGGCAAATATAAATTTGGGTGACACGACCCATGGATGTACTCGGTATATAAGTGCAGGCTCTTAGTTAGTATTGGTGGGGGACATTTTTTATCATTTGTATTTCTACTTATTCCTTTTCGGGCAGGATGTCATGTAGAGACCGCATACTTAATATATACAACATCCCTGTTTGCAAAAAGTCTTTATTTCATTTAAGGATATAGGAAGGACATTCTCTAAGATGCAGAGAGTTAAATACAAAGAATGACGCATTTCAGGCCATTTGCGAAATTTATCACTTTTTATTAATTTTTCAAACATAGATATCCAAATATTATTGAAAAGGAGACATGGCACTATTCAACTGCAGTTCAGTTCTCTAAACTAAGGGTAACGCGGCAAAACTAACAACACTAAAGGTCCTTTAGAAGAAATGCTAATAAACAAGTCTAATTAAAGCTACAGCTACAACTACAAGGAAAGCTACAGCTACAGTTACATGCACAACTAATGCTACAGCTACAGCAAGAGTTAGAACTAAAACTAAAGATACAGGTACAGTTACATGCACAAGTAATGCTACAGCTACAGCTATAGTTAGAACTAAAACTAAAGCTACAGCTACAGTTACATGCACAACTACAACTACAACTAATGCTACAGCTAAAACAAATTAACTACATTAAAACCACAGCTGTCTAGGTTGCTGTCTTCAAGGTCTTCCAAGCAACCTCTATCACCTTCACTGTCTTCTGTTAGGATGTGCAGGTGGAGCAGGTTTCTGCCTCACAGACTAGGTCAGCAGCACTGTTGGAACTGGAAGGTGAAGGGCAAGGCCATCCAGAGATGTGTCTGCACAGCGAATCCATGTGCTGCATCTTCCTTCCTCAGGAGCAGGAAAGCAGCTTCAGCATGGCCAGTGACAAATGTATCAGCTATGCAGAGTTCAGGTGGCTGCCATCGGGTGTGACACCCCAGCACAGCTCTGTGCAGGGAACTCCTCTCAGTGGCTGGAGAGCAGCACCCCGAGGCGAAATCGCAGCCGACCATAAGCTTGCCTTGCCTCTCTGTGGGCGGCCGGATCTCGGGCCAGGTGCTCAAAGAGGTTGGGCGGCACAACCCCTCGCATTGCTGGCGGCAAGCTGATCTCGGCAGGAAGCCTCTCATTGCCCAGCACAAAGTGCCTCAGGTGTGTCAGCTGCAGGCAGCGGTCCAGGTACGCCATGATGTCCCACAGCCGCCATGCAAATGCTCTCCTGTGCCACCGGGACAGAGGTACTGTGGTCAGCACGTGCATGACCACAGTCTTCCAGGTAGAGCTGGAAAAACCTGTGTCCCTCAGGATGCAGGTGAAGAGCTGCAGGCATTTCAGGTGCAAGCTCTCACACGGCAGCTGCCTGGCGATGTGCCGGAAGAATTTTGCCTCTGCCACAGCGTACGTCTCTGCCCACGCTGTGCTTGCAGTGATGGTGGCCTTGGTGGGCTGGCTGCTCACAAAGATGTCAGAGTCCCCTCGGCGCACCCCAAAGAGCATCTCCACTGTCAGGCTCTCCCTGCCTTTGCTTAGCTCCAATCGGCAGGACTGGCGGCAGGGCTGAAACACCACGTGCCATGAGTGCCACTGAGGCACTTGCAGCCACGAGCTTCTCACCAACTGGCAGAACCAGCGGGAGGTTTTTTCCACGTCCAGGTAGGAGCTGGTGCAGAGCGTCTCTAGGAGGCTGCGCTTCTGCTTCCGCCGCAGCTCCTCCCGCGAGTGGTGCAAGAAGCACAACGGCTTCTCTTCCACCTGCTCCTTCTCGCACGTGCACACCAGCTCCACACAGACGTTGAAGGTCCTTGCTGCCACCTGCCCTGCACTTTTCGGCTCCAGGTGGAAGGTGTGCCCTGGTGGGGGATTCAGTGGGACCAGCACACGGTACACCCCATCCCAGTCACGGGGACTCCAACCCTCAAAGGCACTGCCCACCCCGATGGCTTCTTGAGGCACTGGGTAGGGGGTATTGCTCACGCTGTCCACAAAGACACGCGTCAAGCTCTCCATCAGCTCAGCTATTACTGAGCAGCCTCTCTCCAGGTCCTCCACAGGCCACTCTATGCGGTCCACTAAAAGGATTCCTTGCTCATGCCCAGCATATCGGGTCTTTTCTCTGTCTTCCATTCCATCACTGCCACTTTCTCCCTTGCCACCATCATGGTCTTTTTCTCTGCTTCTGTGTTCACTGGCATCGCTGCTTTCCTGCACCTTCACCTCCATACATTCTTCCCGTCCATCTACACTGTCTTCACCTTCATTTACATCATTGTTGCTGGCCTCACAGCTCCTTCTCCTGCAAGTAAACCACAGGGCCAAAAGGAGCAGGACTCCAGCAACGACCCAAAATGGCCACTGCTGAAGGGCACCAGAGAGCACAGCTCCCCAGCCCTTGTCCTGCTCCTCCAGCTCCTGTAGCAGCCGAGCCATCTCGTGGTCCAGCAGCTCCTGACGCTCCTTCATTCGCCGGTGCGTGGCCTCATCCAGCCCATCCCCAGCTGGCTGGGGGTACTGGATCAGGCTTTGCACCAGCACGAAGATCATTGGTAGTAAAGCCATGGTCTGCAGGAGGACACACAGAAGGGGTTCAGTGGGGCCGGAATGGAGACAGACATGGGGCGCAGGAGCCGCAGGGATGTGGCAGAAGGAAGGACAGGGCCCCGGCAGCTGGCGGGCGGCCAGGCCTGCACCGCTGCCCCAGCAAGCACCGCGCCCTCAGCGAGGCGCTGCCGCCGGGGCCGGGCCCTGGGTGCGGGGGCAGAATGCACGGCCCGGTACCGGAGCTCCTGCCCCAGGCCTTCCGCAGCCCCTGCCCTCCCGCAGCCCTGTCTCCTCACTGCTGTGCACTCACCGCTTGCCCAGGCTCTACTGGGGCAGCGGCACCCGCTGGGGCCTTTTATACCTGCCCCCATTGTGACACGGCCCCTGTGCTGTCACAGAACCCAGAGCGCATCACAGGCCTGCCCCGCCCGCCCTCCCCAGCCCGCTCAGGGAACTCATCATGGCCCTGGCCACCCAAAGCCCCAACAGACACCAAGTGCAGACCCATCACTTGGGAACCTGGCAACCCCAGAAGTTCCCTTGACAGAGCAGGCACAAGGGCCCTGCCACGCAACTCTTGGCAAATATAAATTTGGGTGACACGACCCATGGATGTACTCGGTATATAAGTGCAGGCTCTTAGTTAGTATTGGTGGGGGACATTTTTTATCATTTGTATTTCTACTTATTCCTTTTCGGGCAGGATGTCATGTAGAGACCGCATACTTAATATATACAACATCCCTGTTTGCAAAAAGTCTTTATTTCATTTAAGGATATAGGAAGGACATTCTCTAAGATGCAGAGAGTTAAATACAAAGAATGACGCATTTCAGGCCATTTGCGAAATTTATCACTTTTTATTAATTTTTCAAACATAGATATCCAAATATCCAAAAGGAGACATGGCACTATTCAACTGCAGTTCAGTTCTCTAAACTAAGGGTAACGCGGCAAAACTAACAACACTAAAGGTCCTTTAGAAGAAATGCTAATAAACAAGTCTAATTAAAGCTACAGCTACAACTACAAGGAAAGCTACAGCTACAGTTACATGCACAACTAATGCTACAGCTACAGCAAGAGTTAGAACTAAAACTAAAGATACAGGTACAGTTACATGCACAAGTAATGCTACAGCTACAGCTATAGTTAGAACTAAAACTAAAGCTACAGCTACAGTTACATGCACAACTACAACTACAACTAATGCTACAGCTAAAACAAATTAACTACATTAAAACCACAGCTGTCTAGGTTGCTGTCTTCAAGGTCTTCCAAGCAACCTCTATCACCTTCACTGTCTTCTGTTAGGATGTGCAGGTGGAGCAGGTTTCTGCCTCACAGACTAGGTCAGCAGCACTGTTGGAACTGGAAGGTGAAGGGCAAGGCCATCCAGAGATGTGTCTGCACAGCGAATCCATGTGCTGCATCTTCCTTCCTCAGGAGCAGGAAAGCAGCTTCAGCATGGCCAGTGACAAATGTATCAGCTATGCAGAGTTCAGGTGGCTGCCATCGGGTGTGACACCCCAGCACAGCTCTGTGCAGGGAACTCCTCTCAGTGGCTGGAGAGCAGCACCCCGAGGCGAAATCGCAGCCGACCATAAGCTTGCCTTGCCTCTCTGTGGGCGGCCGGATCTCGGGCCAGGTGCTCAAAGAGGTTGGGCGGCACAACCCCTCGCATTGCTGGCGGCAAGCTGATCTCGGCAGGAAGCCTCTCATTGCCCAGCACAAAGTGCCTCAGGTGTGTCAGCTGCAGGCAGCGGTCCAGGTACGCCATGATGTCCCACAGCCGCCATGCAAATGCTCTCCTGTGCCACCGGGACAGAGGTACTGTGGTCAGCACGTGCATGACCACAGTCTTCCAGGTAGAGCTGGAAAAACCTGTGTCCCTCAGGATGCAGGTGAAGAGCTGCAGGCATTTCAGGTGCAAGCTCTCACACGGCAGCTGCCTGGCGATGTGCCGGAAGAATTTTGCCTCTGCCACAGCGTACGTCTCTGCCCACGCTGTGCTTGCAGTGATGGTGGCCTTGGTGGGCTGGCTGCTCACAAAGATGTCAGAGTCCCCTCGGCGCACCCCAAAGAGCATCTCCACTGTCAGGCTCTCCCTGCCTTTGCTTAGCTCCAATCGGCAGGACTGGCGGCAGGGCTGAAACACCACGTGCCATGAGTGCCACTGAGGCACTTGCAGCCACGAGCTTCTCACCAACTGGCAGAACCAGCGGGAGGTTTTTTCCACGTCCAGGTAGGAGCTGGTGCAGAGCGTCTCTAGGAGGCTGCGCTTCTGCTTCCGCCGCAGCTCCTCCCGCGAGTGGTGCAAGAAGCACAACGGCTTCTCTTCCACCTGCTCCTTCTCGCACGTGCACACCAGCTCCACACAGACGTTGAAGGTCCTTGCTGCCACCTGCCCTGCACTTTTCGGCTCCAGGTGGAAGGTGTGCCCTGGTGGGGGATTCAGTGGGACCAGCACACGGTACACCCCATCCCAGTCACGGGGACTCCAACCCTCAAAGGCACTGCCCACCCCGATGGCTTCTTGAGGCACTGGGTAGGGGGTATTGCTCACGCTGTCCACAAAGACACGCGTCAAGCTCTCCATCAGCTCAGCTATTACTGAGCAGCCTCTCTCCAGGTCCTCCACAGGCCACTCTATGCGGTCCACTAAAAGGATTCCTTGCTCATGCCCAGCATATCGGGTCTTTTCTCTGTCTTCCATTCCATCACTGCCACTTTCTCCCTTGCCACCATCATGGTCTTTTTCTCTGCTTCTGTGTTCACTGGCATCGCTGCTTTCCTGCACCTTCACCTCCATACATTCTTCCCGTCCATCTACACTGTCTTCACCTTCATTTACATCATTGTTGCTGGCCTCACAGCTCCTTCTCCTGCAAGTAAACCACAGGGCCAAAAGGAGCAGGACTCCAGCAACGACCCAAAATGGCCACTGCTGAAGGGCACCAGAGAGCACAGCTCCCCAGCCCTTGTCCTGCTCCTCCAGCTCCTGTAGCAGCCGAGCCATCTCGTGGTCCAGCAGCTCCTGACGCTCCTTCATTCGCCGGTGCGTGGCCTCATCCAGCCCATCCCCAGCTGGCTGGGGGTACTGGATCAGGCTTTGCACCAGCACGAAGATCATTGGTAGTAAAGCCATGGTCTGCAGGAGGACACACAGAAGGGGTTCAGTGGGGCCGGAATGGAGACAGACATGGGGCGCAGGAGCCGCAGGGATGTGGCAGAAGGAAGGACAGGGCCCCGGCAGCTGGCGGGCGGCCAGGCCTGCACCGCTGCCCCAGCAAGCACCGCGCCCTCAGCGAGGCGCTGCCGCCGGGGCCGGGCCCTGGGTGCGGGGGCAGAATGCACGGCCCGGTACCGGAGCTCCTGCCCCAGGCCTTCCGCAGCCCCTGCCCTCCCGCAGCCCTGTCTCCTCACTGCTGTGCACTCACCGCTTGCCCAGGCTCTACTGGGGCAGCGGCACCCGCTGGGGCCTTTTATACCTGCCCCCATTGTGACACGGCCCCTGTGCTGTCACAGAACCCAGAGCGCATCACAGGCCTGCCCCGCCCGCCCTCCCCAGCCCGCTCAGGGAACTCATCATGGCCCTGGCCACCCAAAGCCCCAACAGACACCAAGTGCAGACCCATCACTTGGGAACCTGGCAACCCCAGAAGTTCCCTTGACAGAGCAGGCACAAGGGCCCTGCCACGCAACTCTTGGCAAATATAAATTTGGGTGACACGACCCATGGATGTACTCGGTATATAAGTGCAGGCTCTTAGTTAGTATTGGTGGGGGACATTTTTTATCATTTGTATTTCTACTTATTCCTTTTCGGGCAGGATGTCATGTAGAGACCGCATACTTAATATATACAACATCCCTGTTTGCAAAAAGTCTTTATTTCATTTAAGGATATAGGAAGGACATTCTCTAAGATGCAGAGAGTTAAATACAAAGAATGACGCATTTCAGGCCATTTGCGAAATTTATCACTTTTTATTAATTTTTCAAACATAGATATCCAAATATCCAAAAGGAGACATGGCACTATTCAACTGCAGTTCAGTTCTCTAAACTAAGGGTAACGCGGCAAAACTAACAACACTAAAGGTCCTTTAGAAGAAATGCTAATAAACAAGTCTAATTAAAGCTACAGCTACAACTACAAGGAAAGCTACAGCTACAGTTACATGCACAACTAATGCTACAGCTACAGCAAGAGTTAGAACTAAAACTAAAGATACAGGTACAGTTACATGCACAAGTAATGCTACAGCTACAGCTATAGTTAGAACTAAAACTAAAGCTACAGCTACAGTTACATGCACAACTACAACTACAACTAATGCTACAGCTAAAACAAATTAACTACATTAAAACCACAGCTGTCTAGGTTGCTGTCTTCAAGGTCTTCCAAGCAACCTCTATCACCTTCACTGTCTTCTGTTAGGATGTGCAGGTGGAGCAGGTTTCTGCCTCACAGACTAGGTCAGCAGCACTGTTGGAACTGGAAGGTGAAGGGCAAGGCCATCCAGAGATGTGTCTGCACAGCGAATCCATGTGCTGCATCTTCCTTCCTCAGGAGCAGGAAAGCAGCTTCAGCATGGCCAGTGACAAATGTATCAGCTATGCAGAGTTCAGGTGGCTGCCATCGGGTGTGACACCCCAGCACAGCTCTGTGCAGGGAACTCCTCTCAGTGGCTGGAGAGCAGCACCCCGAGGCGAAATCGCAGCCGATCATAAGCTTGCCTTGCCTCTCTGTGGGCGGCCGGATCTCGGGCCAGGTGCTCAAAGAGGTTGGGCGGCACAACCCCTCGCATTGCTGGCGGCAAGCTGATCTCGGCAGGAAGCCTCTCATTGC
This sequence comes from Ammospiza nelsoni, assembly GCF_027579445.1. Classification (NCBI taxonomy): domain Eukaryota; kingdom Metazoa; phylum Chordata; class Aves; order Passeriformes; family Passerellidae; genus Ammospiza; species Ammospiza nelsoni. The sequence continues at coordinate 8,761,676 of NC_080637.1, read as the reverse complement.
CCAGCACAAAGTGCCTCAGGTGTTTCAGCTGCAGGCAGCGGTCCAGGTACGCCATGATGTCCCACAGCCGCCATGCAAATGCTCTCCTGTGCCACCGGGACAGAGGTACTGTGGTCAGCACGTGCATGACCACAGTCTTCCAGGTAGAGCTGGAAAAACCTGTGTCCCTCAGGATGCAGGTGAAGAGCTGCAGGCATTTCAGGTGCAAGCTCTCACACGGCAGCTGCCTGGCGATGTGCCGGAAGAATTTCGCCTCTGCCACAGCGTACGTCTCTGCCCACGCTGTGCTTGCAGTGATGGTGGCCTTGGTGGGCTGGCTGCTCACAAAGATGTCAGAGTCCCCTCGGCACACCCCAAAGAGCATCTCCACTGTCAGGCTCTCCCTGCCTTTGCTTAGCTCCAATCGGCAGGACCGGCGGCAGGGCTGAAACACCACGTGCCATGAGTGCCACTGAGGCACTTGCAGCCACGAGCTTCTCACCAACTGGCAGAACCAGCGGGAGGTTTTTTCCACGTCCAGGTAGGAGCTGGTGCAGAGCGTCTCTAGGAGGCTGCGCTTCTGCTTCCGCCGCAGCTCCTCCCGCGAGTGGTGCAAGAAGCACAACGGCTTCTCTTCCACCTGCTCCTTCTCGCACGTGCACACCAGCTCCACACAGACGTTGAAGGTCCTTGCTGCCACCTGCCCTGCACTTTTCGGCTCCAGGTGGAAGGTGTGCCCTGGTGGGGGATTCAGTGGGACCAGCACACGGTACACCCCATCCCAGTCACGGGGACTCCAACCCTCAAAGGCACTGCCCACCCCGATGGCTTCTTGAGGCACTGGGTAGGGGGTATTGCTCACGCTGTCCACAAAGACACGCGTCAAGCTCTCCATCAGCTCAGCTATTACTGAGCAGCCTCTCTCCAGGTCCTCCACAGGCCACTCTATGCGGTCCACTAAAAGGATTCCTTGCTCATGCCCAGCATATCGGGTCTTTTCTCTGTCTTCCATTCCATCACTGCCACTTTCTCCCTTGCCACCATCATGGTCTTTTTCTCTGCTTCTGTGTTCACTGGCATCGCTGCTTTCCTGCACCTTCACCTCCATACATTCTTCCCGTCCATCTACGCTGTCTTCACCTTCATTTACATCATTGTTGCTGGCCTCACCGCTCCTTCTCCTGCAAGTAAACCACAGGGCCAAAAGGAGCAGGACTCCAGCAATGACCCAAAATGGCCACTGCTGAAGGGCACCAGAGAGCACAGCTCCCCAGCCCTTGTCCTGCTCCTCCAGCTCCTGTAGCAGCCGAGCCATCTCGTGGTCCAGCAGCTCCTGACGCTCCTTCATTCGCCGGTGCGTGGCCTCATCCAGCCCATCCCCAGCTGGCTGGGGGTACTGGATCAGGCTTTGCACCAGCACGAAGATCATTGGCAGTAAAGCCATGGTCTGCAGGAGGACACACAGAAGGGGTTCAGTGGGGCCGGAATGGAGACAGACATGGGGCGCAGGAGCCGCAGGGATGTGGCAGAAGGAAGGACAGGGCCCCGGCAGCTGGCAGGCGGCCAGGCCTGCACCGCTGCCCCAGCAAGCACCGCGCCCTCAGCGAGGCGCTGCCGCCGGGGCCGGGCCCTGGGTGCGGGGGCAGAATGCACGGCCCGGTACCGGAGCTTCTGCCCCAGGCCTTCTGCAGCCCCTGCCCTCCCCCAGCCCTGTCTCCTCACTGCTGTGCGCTCACCGCTTGCCCAGGCTCTACTGGGGCAGCGGCACCCGCTGGGGTCTTTTATACCTGCCCCCATTGTGACACGGCCCCTGTGCTGTCACAGAACCCAGAGCGCATCACAGGCCTGCCCCGCCCGCCCTCCCCAGCCCGCTCAGGGAACTCATCATGGCCCTGGCCACCCAAAGCCCCAACAGACACCAAGTGCAGACCCATCACTCAGGAACCTGGCAACCCCAGAGCTTCCCTTGACAAAGCAGGCAAAAAGGCCCCGCCACGCAACTCTTGGCAAATATAAATTTGGGTGACACGACCCATGGATGTACTCGGTATATAAGTGCAGGCTCTTAGTTAATATTGGTGGGGGACATTTTTTATCATTTTGTATTTATACTTATTCCTTTTGGGGCAGGATGTCATGTAGGCTAATGCTCTGTTTCAGATTTAGTGAGAAATCTTTCTCAAAGAAATCCAGGTTGCTTGGTTGATGAACATGAATATTTAATACCATCCTAAAAATGCCAACTAACTAAATTTCAATATTTGGGTCCCTTCAATATCCTCTTAGCTCTCAAAATCTTTGGTTCAATACCGTGGGAAATTCTGCTATTGACAGGATTTTCAGAAAGTAGGATGTCTGTTTTTTCAAATTTGTGCAAAGATGTACCTCTGTAACTCCCACCATCCTCAAAATTGTCTCACTCAGAGTTAGTCAATCTTTCTGACTGATACGGGAACTTCTGTCTCTTTCTGCTGTCTCTTTTTGTATTTATCTCCAAAGGACTGTGAATACAGGAGAGATTATATTTCTCAGCCTGTCTTTGGGGGATTCATCTATAAATGGAACTGCAGAAATGGGGAGGGAGGAAAGGGAAACAGGATGTGACTTGAAAACCTGAACAGTGACCACAGACGTCCACTGCTACACTGACTGATGTCAGGCGGATCACGCCATCCCATAATGGGTAGAATGAGAACAATGCTGGGATTGCTCAAATTGCTTTGAATTGGGTTTGCTTAACAGATGTCATTAGTAAAAGCAGTCAAAGAAAGAGTTTTCAGCCCTCCTTCCAGCTGATGCCACTTATCATGTATCTTCCCCTGTTCTTCTAGGGAAACTGTTTTTGATGCTGTCCCTTCCTTCTTTTTACAATGGAGCAAAAATTATTTGCCAAGCATTACTCTTTCAGTTTTGTTTCCTCTCATTTTCCAAGATTTAATCAAGTGAACACTCAGCAGAATAGTTCTATATTTTCTGAACACAATTCTTCTTTTATCCAATTGAGGCCCTTCTGTGACTATGAAATCATAAAAACTGTAGTGAGCTACAGTTTACACTTAAAAGGTTGATATGGGTCAGTTCTTCAAGGTTATTCTTAGTTCAACTGCTGTGTAAACTGTTGATGTCAGTGACTGGAAGCTGCTCTCCATGACATTATATATATATGATAATTATATGGCAGAAAATGCAACATATAGTTGGATCTGACCTTCAAGTTCACTAGCTTAAAAAAAGAAAAAAATGTCTGTAAGAAATTTTCTGGTTTTCCTATTACTAAATGCCTTCACATTTATATTTAGTTTACTGCATATACAAGAGACTTTCTTTGCATGGACAGCAGTGCCCATCCACTGTCAAGCTAGGGTATATTTTAAGTCTCAATGATCACTGCCTCCAGAGAGCATTTTTGAGACAAAACAGGCAAAGTCTTTTGCGCAACTATACAATGTTCCAGTAGTAGGGTCTTCACTCTCACATAAACACTTCACGTTTTTCCGCAAAGGAATCTGAGAGATTTTTCTGAGACATAACAAGCCATCAAAAATCAATTAAATAACAAAGAAGAGGAAAACATCACTTCTTCACTCAGCACATTTTCCTTGATTTTCATAAGCATTCAGATTTACACCTACTGGTACTACCACAGGAGCAGGGATTTTTCTGTTTTTACTTCCTCTTCCAGCAGAGCAAGCACAGCTGCAAAATGCAAACTCATTTCTAGGCTCTCTTGCATATCACCAGTTTACCACATTCCAACCAGTCATAGTTGTGCAACACCCCATCACAGTACTGGGATTACTGCAATGTCACAGACAGTTTAAGTGAGGCTCAAGGAGCTGTACAGCTTTAACTATGTTTTATATGGATAATTAAATAATGCATGACATGGAAATAAGCCAGCTGTACTGAAACTTAGCAAACTAACTGCTCTGATGCAACAGTCAAGCATCTCATCAGTTATAAAATGAAACAGGTTTAAAGCAAAAACAATATAGAGAATGGAATGCCTGACATTGTAAAGTAGCATGTTCAATGACCATTTTTGAACATTAAGCAAGTGTACTCATCCAGTCAAATTTTCAAAAGAATTCCTGGCACCATAATGTTCTCTGTTTGCTTTTTCACCATGTTTAAAGAATGGATCACTCTTAGGGGGAAGAAAATCCTGTGTGCAAAACACTGCATGAAACTAAACAATCCTTAAACATGGCTAATTTCCATGTGGAGCTGATGATTTAGCACTGTCATCCTTCAGCAGAGGAGAAAGAACTGCCTGTCTTTAGTTTACTTATGTAAGATGAAAAAAGTGAGGAGTGTGAATTTGATCTTGCTTCAATTTACTTCAGTGGCCAAACACTTGCCATGACTTCAGTGGGAGTGAGACTGAGACTTAATTCATTCAATGTGGAGAAAAACAAATCAGCTGAGAATAATGTTCTTGTTTATTAGATTTAAATCACTACCATAGTAGTTTTTAACAGTGCTAAGTAAATCCTGTTTTAAAAGCCAAAGGTTACCTTCAGGCATGCTTTTCCCTATGTATTGTGTCACAATGCAGGATTCCTGGTCATCTGACCACGTCACCACCGTTCACAGCAAGCAAGGCTTGCTCTGGGGCATGGCCACATTCCCACACAGGAATGATATATGTTTGTGGATGCCACTGGTGCCAACATCCAAATCTGGGCTGGGGCATCCCCTTCAGCTAATAAACCAGGGTGCACACTTTTGTAAAATAAATGCATTCACTGATAGCAAAGACTACACTAACTAAGATGTCCATGAAAAGCAGCAAAGTAAATGAAATCAATAGGGTTAAATTTGCAATTAGGAATCTGCAATTCTGCAAGGAAATTTTAGGATAGCCACAAATTGAAAAATGTTTAATTTTTGTTTTCTTTTCCTTAGAAGGCAATCAACCTCCTGGTTTGGCTGTGCTCTACTCTTCCTTATAAAGCAGAACCTAGAGAAACACTCAGAAAATATGTATGCAAGTACCTTTCAATTAATTAAAAAAATATTATTATTCAGAAGGTAGACAGAAACAAGACTGTCTACACTGTATGAATTAAACATATATGAATTAGGACACAGAGCCTTCCATTCTTTAGTAAGTGATGCTGTCCTAAAAGTGACATTAATGAATGAGACTGGTATATGAAAACCTTCTGCATCTGCTCTAGAGGTTGGAATGAGGATATTAAATGAGGCAGCAGAAAAGAAGCATGTGCTGCTTAGGGAAGCTGAACATCACTTCTGTGTTTGAGGAGTTCTACAGTTTGGATGAAGGTCACAGGTTATCTTCAGCTGCATGAACATTAGTGATAAATACACAGTTTCTCTTAGACCGAAGGCAGTGCTAGACAAAGAGTATTAAAATAAGGACTATTATTCAAAAATCATCCCCTGGTTTTCTAAACATGGGACTCTTCTATTAGAAGACAGTTTCTTAGCTCCTCCATATATTAAATCTATAACATAACAATAAAAGCACCTCAAACTTGTAGAAGTATCTAAGAAACATAGATTAAGTAAGGTCTATGCAGTGAGAGCACTCTAAAAAACATCACAAGAGCAGAGACAACTTCTAGGATAGTAATGACATGAACCAATATCTAGAAGTTAAGTCTAAGTGAAGAAGAGAATTTTTCAACTAACGGATCAGGGAAAATGTGGGAATAAAGGATGAGATATGTCATTTAAAGATTATAGTATATTACATTAACACAGGTGGAGAATATATGACTTTGATTCTGTATTACAACATATTTCAATTGAATTGTGTGTAGTTTTAGTTTTATACATTCATGATTTTTTAGAACATATTTTTAGACTGGGGCACACAACAAAGAAAATCCATCACATGATATTGCATTGATCCCCACATCACTCACTGGAATATCTTAACATTTCCAGCACAGATTGCCAGTTCTTAAGATGAAAACCCAGAGAAGATGAAAATCCGTAACTGCCATTAAGAGAAGGTCTAAAATTTTAATTGCTGTCTGAACACAAAGGAGCTGTGACATGCTGTGGTTTCTTGAAGCACTCCTGCAGTTATCCTGACATATCTGTAACTACCCCACCCTCTCCCCTCTTCCTCATCCACCACTGACTGATGCAGCTGGGACATTCAGTAACTACAGAGGAAAATCTTGCTTACTTTCAGCTTTCCTGCCCCAGCAAATGCTCAGCTCTTCTGGAAGATGGACATATGCCATAAACACACTGCACCTTGAATGGAATTAAACCTTCCCTTCAGACATGCATGTGAGCAGGTTTTTGGAGCTGCCTGGTGTGGCCATTTTTCATCTGTTTTCCACAAAGAAAGGAAAGAATCCTGTATTCTCCTCCTAATGATATTTCAAGTCTTAATTCCAAAGAACAGAGGTGCCAGGACTTGTCAGTGACATGACTAACAATTTTATCAGAACTGGCAAGACAGTTCATTTCTCCTATATCTTACTCACAGAAACTGTGGAATTACTTTATCTGAAACACTTGGGGGAAGGAAGGTAGACTTAATTCTGACAACTTTATTAAATATTCAGTACATCTGACATCCTGTTATCAACAACAAAAATATGGTTTAATTATGATAAGCCTTACTGGTATCATTTACAATACACCAGTGTGAAAAAACAGCAGTGAATATTTTCTTGCTCCATGTGGAAAAATACACACCTTCCACCCTCCCATAAAAGTAAGACAAGGCACAATAAATTCTCATAAATTCTGGCTTTTCAGTTCCATCACACCTGTCCAAATTAAGATTTATGTGCTATTTTGCATCTGTATCTGTTGTTCATTTTCTCCCCCTACAGGGATATAGGTGGATAAGTTCAGACAGGAAACGGTATCCCTCAAGCCAAACTGAAAGGTTTATAAAGTTGCTAATAAAAGTTTGGGTCAGGGCCTAAATATCAATCATCTGCTCATTGTCTTTTTAAACGAGCTCAGGCATTTTCCCAACCGCTCCCAGCAGGTCTCTGCCACTATTTCAAACTAAGATTTCAGCCATTTCTTTTTTTCCCTGTGTTGACCTCAATAATTTTTCTTTCTCCCCCTCTTTACCTGCCAAATGCATCCATCAGGATTTTGCCAAAGGCTATCTGCTTTTGAAGTTGAGAGGAATTCACTAATCGTGAGTGTCAAATCCACAATAAATGCCACTGCCATATGGTATATGCTGCTTTTGGGAATTATCTCAACAGGCCTAGCTGTGAGAAGGCTGGCTGTATGTTAGGAGGGTTTTACTGCTAACTTTCATAACTCATGTCATGTCTTTCAGTTTCTGTATTCATTGGCTTCAGAGAGTGCAACTGTTTCCTGAATTTATAAAAATGTTGTCAAGATCCCTTGATCTCACTTCCTCCGTCTCTCACACACGAACACATCCAAAAACATCTATACACAGTGGAATAGCATGCACAGTGGCATGCAAATCTAGCAAAAGAGAAGCTTGTAAATAAATAGCATGTCATTCTGCTTACTCAGTAAATTCCTCTGGGTGTTAAACTCATGGTAAATGTATCATAAGCCCTGATGAAGGCTTTACAGCCTGCCCCATCACACCATCCTGAGTGCAATTCTGCAAGGCATAGGAAGACATAAGTTTGAAAAACAGAGCAGAAATAGCTCCCATAAGGGCAGGGTGCTGACATAGTTGAAACATAACTAACTGGAGAGCATTTGCTTTAGCTAAAGAAGACAGCATCACTGACACATCTCTGTGCCTATGGAGGTGTACTCTGCATTCAAAGGAATGAGAAATCCACCTTCTTTTAAAAATTGTCCATTAATACATAAATATGTCTGTGTTGAAACTCCCCAGATGGTACCATTCTCAACAAGAACTACACACAAGACTAAGAAATTCCACAGAGAAAACATGCTTTTGTGATCCAAAGAGGCAAGGACAAAGAAAACCACATATGCCGAGTTTAACATACCAATGTAGTGATAGAAAAAGAATTACAAAAATAAATGTCAGCCCCCTTGAAACACTTGAGGCAGCTCTCGACTTTCTCTAATACTCTAGGAAGGTGTGAATGTCCTCCATGTCTCACAAATCTCCCATCAGCCACATGGAAATGTCTCCAATGGACCACAGAGTGTTTCAAGTACCACTCCCCTCTAGTTTATTTAGTCTGTTAATATCCTCTTGGACCAAACAGAAATAATAGTTTAAAAAGAAAATTATATTTCAGAAACATGGGCCTCAACATGAAAAACCCCCCCAGAATTTAATACCATCACTAGGCAGAATTCATCCATCCTTAAGGCTTCTATTATGTATTTCTGGGACTATGTTTTGCTTTCCTGGTAAGTAATACAAATGAACTGCTGGCAATATCACATCAAAACAAAAGCAGCAGAATCAGAAAAAAATGCTGAAAAGTTTACCTTTATAGGAAAGCTTCAGTCTTGGGATATTTTGTTTTGACGTTCCAGTGACTGGAAGGAACAGCATCACTAAAGACAGCAAGCTGCAGGCATGTGGCACTTGCAAAGCTCTCATTCTGCTCTCCTCTTCTGTATCTTCTTTTTCACCACGGTGAAATATCTCTCCAATTTTCAAACAACCCAAGTTTTATCTGAAAGAAAAAAAGGAAAACATCTGTAGACCTGCATTACTGCATAAATAATAATTCTGTAAGCAAGCCAGATCTATCTTTAAAGAGCAGTTAATTTAATTTCTTTGCTACAAAAGTATTTTTTTCTCCAGTACAAGTAAAAATGTTTTGTTTCTTTAATACTAAATTTACACATTTTGACATTGGAAAAATATGCAAACTTTTAAAACACCAGCGTCTAGCACAGCTGAAGTTCAAGCACAAATTAAATCAACACAGTATCCACAAAAAGAACATTTGCCATTCTAAAGTGACCACACAACTTAGTTCATACCAGTCCACTGGATATCTTAATGTTCTATAACTCTTTTTATCTCAGTACAACAGCTATTTTATGTTTATGCTGTGACTAGAATGAACTGTAATGTCTCAGATGCCATGGGGGTACAAGCAGAGTTAACAGTGAGTACATACCCATCAAAATTTTCATAAATAAACTAAGAAAACTGGATGGAACAGGCAGCTGTGTTTAGTTTTAATAGAAAAAAAACAGTCAATGCAGATGATGTATTTAAAAGTGCTTTCAGTATGATATTTCCAGCAGAATAACTGCAACTCATCCACCAAAATGTCCTATAAACTTTAATGAGTGTTTCAGGCTGGGTCAATAGGCTGATATGAGATTTTGTTAGCACACTGTGCAACTAAGCCAGCTTTGCAGCACTTTTCACTTAGTAAGTGTCATTCTTATTCCATAAATCTTGAAGTGTTTTACAAATGAAAGCAATTATCACTGTCCTTATTTTCCCTATGCAAAAACAGAACCATAAAGCTGCAGTGAACCTATTTCCTCAAGGCCATACAGCACAGTAGTTGAAAAGAAAACAGCAACAGCAATCCTGGTGTCCTTTGTACCCAGCTATCAAGGATCCCTTTTGCCCAATAACTCCACTTTTGCACATGAAATTATTTTAAACAGCATCTTGAGTTCTGAAGGCAAAACTTGATGGTTAATAAATCACAGACGTCAGAGTATGAAAATACTTGTAAGACCAGATACTTCCTCCTGCAAGTGCATGATGCTAGAGGTCAAGGGGGACAGCTGGTGAAATGACAAATATCAGTGTTTGAGTAATGCTGTAAAACCAAGGAGTAAAGAAATGTTATGGTTAGTCAAGAGATTAATGGCTCATGACTTGCCATGAAAATTCTTTTCTGAAAGGTACTGGAACTGCCTGATTAAAAGAGCAATCCTAGTGCCCACATCAGCCAGCACTTGCACGGACATCAAAGGAGAGGTTCCTTACAAGCCCATGAGAGATGCAGCACAGCTTGGGGCCCCTGGTCTGGCATTCAAGCTCCTGCAGCTCTGGGTCAGGCAACTCTGAGCCACAGCAGCACCCAGAACCAATTCAACACCTCCTGATGCACGCAGCTCATCCTTCCTGGCATGAAAGGATGGAAACAGCTGTGACAGAGGAAATCTGTCTCAGATGAAACTTGGCCTTTCTGAGCCTCCAGACCTGTCAATAGTAAAAGACAAGGAAGTGTGCAAGAGCATGATGGTGAAAAAGGGAAATAATTTGTAAAATGCCCAAAGCATAGCTCCTATTGCAGAACACTGAGCTTCTTTCTTCCCAGTCCCCTCTTCAACACTCACATTGTGTCTGAATGCACTGGTCTTGGCCAAGGGGAGTGCATGTTCATGAGATGACATGGAGAGAAAACAGACAAATATGAAATGCCTGTTTCATCTTTCCCTTCCCTTTATTACAGTATGAGATCCAAAGAGAAGGCCTTTACTTCTGTGCCAACACATCTATTTGAGCGTGGACCACGAAGGAACTGATGTGGATTAGACTATCATAGGGTTAAACTGCCTTTAAGAAATCTATTTAGGGGGAAGAAGGGGAAAAGAAGGGGAGGGGAGGAGGGGAAAGAATATATGAAGATGAGACACCAGTCCTGTTCATCTTCAGCAGGATGATAGTGACAAACCATACTTCAAAAAGAAGCAATTAAGTGGGAGCCAGTCTCACTGCAAGTATGTTGAGAAGTCATGGCCTGAAGGTCTGGGCCTCAGCCAACAGGGAATTCACCAAAGGATTTGGGGCTCATTTACTTGAGGCAAATTATTGTGAAGAATCAAGACTAAATTTGACTAAAAAACCAGTTGTGTCAATGCACTGTCATTTGCTGAACTGATTGAGAATCAGCACCAAACTCGGGCCTTTGGCCCCAGCTCACAACCTCACTTTTTCAATTAGGCATTTTTTGCTAATGTGAACCTTTGGGGTTTTTTGGTTGGGTTTTTTTCTTTTTTCCCTTTTCCCTTTTATTTGAATAATGTCTGTGAAAAACCATTTGCTTTCACAAGGCAGTTAGTTTACACTGGAGGCAGCTGGTCTGTGAGCTCGAGCCAACCCTGTCCTGTCTTTAGATTCATTGCAATCTGGCCAGATTGTCACATATATTTTTAGTTTATGATGATCCTCTAATACAATTCCAGCTTCCACACAGAGTCCTTCCAACAATCTAGCTCAGGTTAATGAACTTGAGGCCAACTCACTTGCCATTAATCTTGACGAAATATCCTTCCTCTCTGTAACACATGCAATGTCAATCAGGGTCCTGTGCTGAAAAGACCCACAGTCACACAGAGCAGAAGCAAACAGTCCCATGAGCAGAAATAAAACATAAAACCTAAAAGCAAATTTGACTCCCCTATTCCTTCCTCCCCTCAAAAGTAAGACAAATTTGGTCAGAGAAGGAAAAAATTACTGGTTTGTTTAATTCTTTGATACTTCAGCTAAGGACCAACACCTTCTAAAACTTCCTCACCATGAACGGATCCAAAATAAATGAGGAAAAAGACTCTGAAAAGAAAAATACTGAGGCTAAAGCTGCTTCCCCACCTTGGCTTCAGCTAGGAAATGGCACTGCACTGTGTTAATTATCACCTGCAAGACCTGGCAGGGAAGGAAGCCATGCACACACCTCGCTGAAACGGGGGCACTTCCAGCGGAATAAAGGAGCTTTTATTTGCCCCATGTAGGGGCGGGAGGCACAAGGCTGAGAGGGGCTGAGCAGCCTGGCTCCATCCTGCTCGGACCTCCCAGCGGGGCCCATAAATTGGGACTGGGCAATGGGTTAAAGTGTCAGAAGACACAAAGTGGAGCTGCAAGTGTGCTGCCATCCTGACGGAGAGAAGGGCCAGACCTGCCTGGCACACGTGCCATGTCACGTCCCAAAAACGTCCCAAAAACGAGGTGTCACCTCCCCGCAATCGGTCACATCTAGTGGAGCCCATAAAGCAGATTGCTCCAAAGCTACTGTCTGAAACAAGAAAACCTGGAGCCAATTTGCTAAACATAATTTATTCCAGGCCCTTTGTGGCAATAAACAGAGCTCTTCAGCCTTCTCAAACACACAGACAGTGAGGAGCTCTGTGCTTATGGGAGCTTTTTCAGATCGTTCAGCTCAAACCTATCTAAATGCAAAATCTTGCATGCACAAATACTGTGTAGTTTCCCACTTCTCCTGGCGTCACGAAGTCCAGAGCTGAAATGACTGTGACCCATCTGCAAACACACACTTTTTAAACTGTATTCATGAAAATCTCAATTAATTCTGTTAAAAAAGGCTTTATGGAATTGGAGGATAATTTAAAACCTGTTTCCGGCACTAGCTTTCCACAGCCATTTTAAAATTCAGAATTCTATATTCCAATAAAGAGGTATGGCTCGGTGTTAGTGAATCTAATAGCAATGTTGCAGATTGTGACAACTGAAAATCTAGAACAACCTAGTCACTATCAGCTTATAAATTCATTATAAACCTAATGAGTAAGTTGCCTAGGCCATGTAGCTTCAATGTGTAATTTTCTATCACTGATGAAAGAGTTTTTCTTTCTTGTCCTCATCTATTCTTGTTTGACATCTTGAGGTTTTATTTTATTTTGGTCTATGGAGTCAGAAGAGAGAAAAAGATGTTCATTATGTCCCTTCCAGACATCAACAAAATAGCATGAGTGGCCTTTCAGAAAAATATATTGCTTTAAAAGATTTAAACTAATCAGCTACAAGAATAAACAAAAATCACCCCACCTATGATTCATATTTATTGAAAGGTACATTATGGCTTTATCATCTCTTTTTTAAGAGATAAATATCTATTTATTTCAATAGATTATTTTCTACTATTATAAGTGGAAAATCTATATGCACAGAAATTTAAAGCACATTATTTTAACCACAAGTATACAGATACGTGTGTCCAATGCATTATGTAGATATTTCACCTTGAAATGATCGTACAAATTCCAAAAGATTCCAAAAGAAAAATTACTGCAGTTGTCTACTGTGTGGTTCAAAACTGTACTATAATCATAAACTGGACATTGAATTGTCTTTGTTAATAAGAGGGAAAACTGTAAGCATACATGGCTCAGATTAGTAACTTAGAAAAACAAATAGACTAAAAATAAAATTACATCTTTAGACTTAGTTAACATTCTTAACTGAGTTCTGCAATAACAAAGATGACATTTATCCAGAGCACAATGAAACTATGTTCTTGTACCCTTTAGATGGTCTGTTTGTTATTTGGCAGAAGATGCTTTTCTCTTCATTGTGAAATCTCAGTTAAAGGTAACTCCATCCAAGAACTGGTAAACAGTATTATTCATCACTATTCTCCTACTTATTAAGTAGGTTTTGTGCTGTTTATAGTCCAGAAAATGTTCTCTTTCAGGATTCAGAAAAATACCGCTTTTTACACAAACCCCAGATCAGCATTTCCTCACTTCCCAACACCTGGAGAAATTAATGGACAAAAAGAAAATGGTACAATCAAAAAAACATTATGTGAGCCTGCAGTAAGTGATTTTTTCTTTCATTTTGTGTTGCATAAATCACTGGGCTTAGAGTACCTGGTTTAGATGAGGTTTTGCCATAGAGGAGTCTTCGCGATTGTTAATTACCCAAGCAATTAGCAAAGACTCCTAAGAAGCATAACCCAGCTTACAATGAGGTTTGCAAAACTATAAAGGCTTTAACTTTTACTGAGCTCCTCATAGGATTTACACACCATCCATTCAACACCAATAACTTAGCAAGAAAAATCACTACTGTGATTCCCACTCGAGAAGAACCAAATAGAGCAAAGAAAAATGAAGGGTCTGAGAGACAATGAGGATGTAATTGAGGGAACAGAGTCAGCAAAAAATCTTATTGTAGAGAACCATCTGATAATAAATAAAGCTCTCCAATAGAGAGAAAAAATACATTTGAGGATTACACTGGATGTTTTGTTGAGATGAACTCAAGCTCAAGTAAAAATGGTGACTAACGAAGTGAAAAGAGAGAAGAAGGAAGGTATTCCCTTATTTTGTCAGCTTTTTCATACTTTTCAGCATCTTTCTGAAGGGAATGTACTGGTGGAATCATTCCTAACAGGCATGTGGTCTGTTTGGAGATAAACACTGGTAGAAATGGTAGAATCTTTACAGAATGGTCTGTGTCACATTGCTCTGAAGAACTTATCTGACCATTAAATTTACTGTTGGGCACCTAATATTATACTCATGGGAAATGAGCACTTCATCCTCAAAAGATATCAGGATATTTTTCAGGTCAATATCAGTGAGGTCAGGATTACACCCAAAGATTTCACACAGACACAGAAGTAATCTTGTCAGAAGGTGGCAAATAGACAGCCACGCACACAGACATGTTATCTATCATTACAAACACTGATTCTGAGAAATTTTATCTGTGGCATTGTATTTTTCAGACATGTAACACATAAATCCAAGACTGATGATAAATCAAATGCTATTCTCTAACACTAATTATTTGTAGATTGTGTCTCCTCCAAAAAAAAAAAAAACAAAAACAAAAACAAAAAAACCCAAAAAAACAAACAAAACAAAACAAAACAAAACAAAAAAAAAAAAAAAAAAAAAAAAAAAACAAAAAAAAAACAAAACCACCCAAACACCCCCCCCTAAAAACCCCAGACTCATAGCTTTTTACATTCTGTAGTCTTTTTCTCAAAAACACTATCTATTGTTCAAGAAAAAGGATGGGATGGAAAGCAATTTGTCATCTGAAAATGATATTTCCAAAAGGAGGTAGGCACATAAATAAAATGCCCCACCAGTCAGATGTGAAGCTGGGATATTCGCACAGAAATATCAACATTCCTTTAATTCTAAAGTTAGGTGTATATATGTGTCTCTTATGGGTTCTTTTTCCTCTTGTTTCCTCTTGTTTTCTTTGGGGTAGGAACTATGACTTCAGGTATTAAGTCCATAATAACAGCTTTCCATAGGCTCTTTATTAAGAAGGACATGAGAATGTCCTACAAGTCTGATCATCCAAAAAATAAAAAAACAAACCCAAAAAAAACCCCAAACAACAAAACCCAAACACAAGCCAAAGAAGAAAGCAGTGTAAGGCACGATTTAGCAACACATAAGAATCAAAAGGAGCCCTAAGCCAAACCTCAGTGTTACATTATTTTAAGTACAGCATGTTTCCCCAGCAGACCAAAAAAACCACTAACGCTATGAAAAGTGATTCTATGATGAGTTTTGTAACTCTGGTATCCAAGAAAAGAAAAAGGCAGTAGCATGAAAATTCCTAGAGACATTAATGAAAAGGTAGACTAGATGGAAAACCACTTTCTGCCAAGTACTGTGACGTCTGAAGGGTTTCAAAGAGAGACAGAGAATTTTCCTCTGAAATGTCTGTCACCACCTGCAGCACTTGGGGTGGTTTGGCTCAGCTTTGAGTGAAGGAGACAGGGAGACAACACTTGCAGGAAGCTCTGCCTGTGGAACAGCCTTGGCCTGCTCTTGAGAAAACACTGGAAAGCCAGAAAAATGTCACGATGGCCATCAGAGAAAATAAATGCTCATTTTGGGGAGACCTGAGCATTTGAACTCTAGCAGATTGCATTTGTGCTGCTGCAGCCTCAACTAACCCCAGGCAGCATTGTCAAGCCACCTAAACCACTGACCCTGCAACCACCATTCTGCTGCTGGAAGAAACATAAACCTACATTGGCCAACACAAAGGAAGGATTACAGTCTCATTTTCACCTCCAGGAATTCTTGCCAGTGTTTTGCTATGGAAAAACCGTTCTCTGTTATTTCCTTTCATAGGAGACCTTCCAACATATGCAGGAGTGAAGCACCAGTCCTCTAGCAGGGACCAGAAGTCTGAACTGGCTGATTTTTTGGGGCATTACCAGTAACTAGTGGCAATGGGGTATTCTACAGGTTAGTTACTAGAACTTGACCTGCCATGACTTTTGTAGATTTGTGAAAAACCCAGCTTGACGGGAAGGCAGTGCAGCACTCTGGTGAAATCTGTGATAAATCAAATCCAGACTTTCAGCTCTGCAGGACACAGCAGCAAGGTGGATAACAGCGCACACTCCGAAAGGAACAGCCAGCGAGCGTCTGCATGGATTCATCTACAGATGGGAGTAGGTGAGGCTCCCATGTCCTTGATCCAAGCAGTCCAGACCTCAGCCAGCTCCCAGTGCTGTATGGCTCCATTATTGCACACTGTACAGCAATATGTTACATATTTCAGCCATACATACATCTGAGGCATCACCAGGCAGCCAACTCTGTGTGCAGGAACACAGCCTGCAGATCATGCACACAATCACAGCCCAGCAGACACTACTAAATCAAAAACTCAACCAAAACAAACCCTCCCCAAAGCAGAAAGAAATAAAGGAACAAAGATTTACGTTTACATAAATATTTAAAATGTAAATTTCATTTCACAGCCAATGCTTTATTGTACTAAAATTTCTAGTTAGATTATCTGTTGTAAGCATTAATGTATTGCCAAATAGTTTGTAATTTTGTGTAAATGCTTGCAGGCACTCACAGCTGTATCTAAAGTCTGTGAGACACTCAGATAAAAACAGAATGTTACAAATGTTAAGCAGAGGCAACTGCATGTTGTAGTTCCCATTTTAATATAATGAAACATTTTTTTTATTATTTCTATTTTACAAATCCTGATAGGATGTTTCCTTAACTGCCAGTATTATTTAGTTTATTGTCAGCTGTGTAAAAGTCAAATCATAATTTTCAAAAGAATTCAGGCTAATACAGTTTAGCAATGGTTAAAAAATGTGTACTTCATATGGCAGCTGGGCTTTGATCAAATCTGTTTGCTGTATATCCAATGGCATATTTCCCTAAAATTCCTTTCATCAATGTATGGCCTCATTACTTGATGCACTGTCAGTGAACTCTGTACAGCACAGTCTGCAGAATTTAATGTATAAACTGCACTACAGGGAAAGACATGCCGGAAGGATTTTAATTTCCACTTCCAACAAATTGATTTAATAATTCATGACTACATGCCTGCAGTCTATTGGAGAAGGGTTTTTTTACTCCATTGTCCAACTGATTTTGGATCAACATTTTGTACAGCCAAAGTGTAAAGTGATACAATTATGAATGTGTACACTGCAGAGCAGTGATCTCTGTTGGCCCAATAACCCAGTTATTTTATTGTTAGACTGAACACATTTGCTTTCTTCCTGTTTTTTTTTTTTTAAGATTTGATTTCATTTAAATTTGGAGTATATGTGATAGAATCAGCAGAATCTCTATAAAAAATCCCACTTGTGAGCTTACACAAGTCACTGACTCAATGGGGACCTGTTCCTCTTGATGGGTTTTTCTCAGGTACTCACCATCACAGCATCCAAACATTTTGAAAGCTTTAATGTCTCTATCCTCTACCTTCTATCCTTGTCATTAGGAGTTAGCTGGATTTCCTTTAATGCTGCCAAAGGAGATGACATCCCTTGGATAAGGTCACACTAGCAGGACCAGTACCCACATGCCCCTAGTGACACAGCCAACCTTCTCCACAGGGACACCAGACCTGTAGCTCCCCAGTGAGATCCATGGCTCACACATCACTTCTTCCAGCGCTTTATTTGTTAAATTTAAGTGCCTGTGCAAACTGCAGAAAATTACAAGCAATCACAGTTTCATTTTCTATAAAGAACTTCACAGAGCTGTGTAAGGAAAAACACACTGCCAGTGTGGGTTCAGACAGCAGGTTATCAAAGCTTTAACAGTCCTGTGTTCTCTGATCATCAGTTTTACCATTTTCAAGGGTTACAACATGCTGCTATCTATTCAGACCCTCAAAAAACTTTCTGTTTGTGTCACAGCAGAAATCAATTTATATTTGGTGCAATAGTTGTTTTGCTGGTCTATTTTTAAGCAGCTTTGTGAAGGGTGTTATCATGACAGTTCCTGGAATCTGAAACAGCCATATTAAAAAAGAAACCAAGAATTCAGGCATCACCTAACCCATTCAACACAGAAATACTTCCACTTTAGTTTAAAATCACAATAATTTTCCTTTGTCTTGTGAAGACAAAGTGAGGACACAGTGTGCAAGGCTGAATCAGTATTTAACTGAAAAAAGGAATGATTTTTAGATGGTTAACCAATTAGTTTCCATAACCAGAAGACCAATATTAAAATGGCAGGATGTAAAACACCACTTCTCATTTCCTTTTCCCCAGCAGTCATTTGTCCCCTAAGATTATGAGGCAGTCTCAATCTCGAGGGAGTTCTGAGGTTTTATTCCCTAAAAGGATTGTCAGCACTGGAACAGGAACTCAGAGAAGTCATGGATTCTCCATCTTTGCAGATATTTGAAGCTTGGCTGGACATAGCTATTAAGCAATCTAATCCAAAGCTGGAGTTATCCATCCTTTGAAATACAAACTAAACCATATCACTTCCTCATGTCTCCTTCAACCCTAATTTTTCTACTACTTCCTTTAGCAGTTAATGGACAAATGAAAAATCGAACTTTGAATCATACACTGAAGGTCTTGCTCAACATCCAACACCCTTCTGCCTATACTTGGATTTCTGAAAGCCATCAACTGACTTTTTCTATTCTCTAATGATCTTATCTTCCCAAAGACTCTTCTGGTAAGGGCAATATCTACCTGAACTGCTTATGAAGTAACTACCACACTATTAAAATCTGATTGAAAACGATATGACTTTTCTTTTATGAAACTGTCCAAAAGCTGAAGCAATTCAAGAACTGATTCACAGGCAGATAATAAAAGCCCTGTATCAAGAATAGCAATGTGTGCATAGGGCAAGTGGAGTACACACAGCAAAGCTCAGGTATTGCATTAGCTGTACCACTTAATTCAGTATCTCACAGCTTCCAGGTACAGTTCACCCACAAGGTCCTGGTTTGAAAACTAAGCACGGAACTGAGTGTCAAAATTATTAACACAGTATGTGAAATAAGGCTTTTGGCTGCACTGGTGAGACAAGAAGGGGATTTATTCCAGGACTCCCCCACTGGAGTCTGAACAAGATGTGTGAAAAATGCCACTGGATGAACTACTGACACCCAAACCATGCCAATGACTTTGGCTCAGCCAGCACACAAGACCATCTGCATGTTCCAGGCTGACCTCTCTTTTCTATCCACACCAGAACTCCTTCCTGCCAGTCTATTATCTCCCAGTGGCACCAAGAAGTGGAAGCCATTGTAGTTACACCACATTAAATATTTCTCTAAGTTGTGGGGGGGGAAAAAATGACTAGAAAGGAATTGGGCTCCACGCTGGCTTAGCTAGAAAAAGAAATGTGGTGGAGAAGATTAAGTTGTGTTTCTATAGCCATGGCTGAGCAGGTGGCAAAGTCCCACCACAGGTGCTTGTTCCACAGAGGATTCCACTCCCTGGTAAAATAGCTACTCCTCAAAGAAACCAGGGCTTGAAGAGATCCAGGACTCTTCCTGTCAGATGAGCCTTGTGTAAGTTTATGAAGCCTCAGGATCATAATGATTGAGTACGTTCCTTAAGCCATTCCCCACCAGGCTTTAGTGCTTTTAAACCACTGACCCCTTGAATTAAAGAGGGAGATTTCTCTTTTCACAGCTGTGACTCAACACAGGAAGGAATTCAGAGACATCTGAAAACAAAGCCAGGCAGACTTTAAAACAAAATCCTTCAATGACAGATTTAGCAAGTGATGGGCACAGCTGGAGCTTACAAATATAACTAAGCAAATGAGCACGCATTATACAACAACCTTACATAGACAGATCTTGTGAAGGGTAATTTCCTCACAAGGAATTGCAAAAACCAAACTGCTATGAATAAATCATCAGAAAAACTAGATATTGGCTGTTCAAAAAGAATCTGAGTCTTTGGGTCCTTTAGCAAACTAAATGGTGACCACCCCTAAAATGAGATATGTGACAACCAATTAAGCAACTAGAGCCTTGATTTTTAGTTATTGTCTATTTAAATCACAATACAAAATCAAAATTCCTGTGTCTAGAGAAGAATAAAACACTACTAAGGTAGTTTTCAGAACTTATATAATACCTTTCATACATTCAACTTAGAATATACAGTAACTAGTACATACATTGAGTCATACATTGAGTCATAGTACCCCCATTGAGTACATACATTGAGTAGGGAAATGTGTCCCTACTATTTCTGCTGGGGAAGCTGATGCTAAATGTACTCACTAGATATTCTGGGATGAACTGAAATGAAAAAAGAAGTGGAATTAGATACTAACAGCTGATTATCACTGTCACTATCTTAAACATGACATGCTTCTTTCTACCCAGTCAAACAGGCTACATGATACAGCACACCACTTTTAAGAAACAAGCACAAGTTTGCAGATGAACTTTATAAAATGCAACAAATATCTTGAAGATAATCAAGCATGAGGAATTGACCACCTCCACACAGTACTGCAAAGCAAAACAACAATGACCACTGAAAATTCTATTTCCCTTGTCTGCCTTGCTGGGGTATGTGACTTGCATTAATGGCACGGGGAATAATGTACTTGCACTCAGACCCTGGACTGACTGATGTCAAATGAAGTTCAACCATTCATATTAATGGGGATCAGCATTTGTCTGAGGCAATGGAAGCCTCTCAGACCTCAGGGTCATGAATTGACAAGCTATCGAACATTTTCTCTGTAGTGCTGACCATCCTCCATCGCCACTGAGCTCAGCTGTCTGGACCCTTAGTCCCACTCCAGCTGCTTTGTGCTCCTCCTGAGGCACAGGAAAACCTCATTACAGATTCTCCCTGTGTAGTGTGCAATGCAGGCTGAGGGCTCACAGCTCCCTTTCTAGGAAACAGAAGTCACATTTCTCTGCACCCCTAGAAAAACACAGAGACATACATGCAAACTGTGAGTTGTGTTATTCTGGAGATCTGTAATTGACTAAGCCAGATGGTGACAGAAGTGCCATTAATGCAAAAAAAAAATTAAAAAAAACCCTGAAAAAAACTCCTCAAAAGAACAAAGATGACTAATAACTTGTACCAAGAAAATGATTGTTAAATTGCTATTGTCTCACACCACTAATATGCTGGGAGGATGTAAAAAGCAGGTTTTTTTACTGATAGACTTTCTGGAAAAATGCCTTCTCACAGAACTTATTCTTAAGTAGTTTTAGAGTATCTCCAAGCTCATGAGTTGTAGTCATGCTAATGATCAGCAAGCAGTAACTTCAGACAGCTGATAAAATTCTGGAGCTGATATTATCTATGAAAACATTAAAATATGCAAAAGAAACCACTGCAGCAGAGTTTTCATCTTCTTAATTAATCCTATTAATATTAAGAACAGCAATACTAACAATGATAACCGTAACTTTTTTTCCTAAACTTTTTTGGCAACAAAAAATCTGCCAGATGCAAATTTAAATTTTATGGATGATAAGGAATTCAGCTGTTTCTGGTGAGTTTTACAAGTTATAACTCAGTTCTGGTAGTCAGGACATGCAGAGTGAGTGAATTCAAAAAGCCCACTCAAGCCCTGGCATCTCTGTTTCTTTAGAGGCACCTCAGCCACACTCTTGTTTTTCAGAAGTGCTTGAGTAAACATTAAAAACCACAAAACAATAAAAAGATAAGAATCCAGCAGGCAAGGCCAACCCCAGCGAAGGATGAGACAAAAAACAAGATTAAAATAAATGCCTTACATGCATAATAAATTTCAATATTATGAGTCACTAAACTGACCCAGGAACTATAACTTGACCATGCCTCTTTTAATTGTTCCACATAAGGATTCACTCTCTGAAAAAGAAGAGTATCTTCAGCAGACATAGAGCTACAGCCTTTTTTTCCTTTATTAATAGTATATGTGTACTGTAGTGCAAGTTTTGGAACTGAAGTTCTGCTACAGAAAGAAGCAGGTAGGATGTAGGAGATATGCAGCTAGACCAGAAAATGCCTTCTTGATGTACCTGGAGAACTACCAGTAAAAATCACTACAAAACAATGAAGATCTATTCCTCGTGGTAATGTAAGGTGAAACATAAAAGCTAAAAAGGCAAAACCTATGCAGTCAGTAACTGAGAAAGTAATCACATTTGATCTTCTTTCAGCATTAAAGTCGTCTCTCAATTTTCTTTCCTTAGCAATATGGATCATGAAACATATCACTAATTTTCTACATTTAAGCGGTTCTGGGTTTTCTCCACCTTCAACATCCATTTCCTGTTCCAGAAAAATCCTCTCACACAACAACTTGTTACTTAAATAAGAATATAAAAATGTTTGTAATGGCAAGACTGAAGGCTCATCCAGTCTAGTAGTCTCTTTCCAACAGCAAGAGGAATAATTACAGAACATTTATACACGATATTTCCCCACCCTTAGTGCTCCCCCTCCTCTCCATCTATTTTCAGCCCAGGAGATTTCCTGAGCCTATTGTGGCCTGTCTATTTTGCAACCCCCAAGTAGATATCACTTTCAAGTACTTGTCCAGTATCCCTCTGAGCCCTTGTAAAATTCTTGCATCTGCAACACCATCTGGCAAGCAAATTTATATGTCTGCTGCCCAAAGTGTGAAGAACTACTTCCAATACCAACAGTGCAATGTGATAATGTATTAATTTCACCTCATACACCACCACCTTCATATTAGCAAGAAAGTAGATGTCACTGGGTAATAAAAATAAAAGAAAGGTCTGATTTAGTTGTGATGATCATCCAACAGTTTCAATATAGTTGCATTACACATGCTACCTCTTTATTTTGTATAATTGTTTCACAAATTGAGTGGGAAATTAAGTGAAAATTGGTCAAGAGAAAGTTAAGAAGGTGATAGCAGTCATCAGCTCTAACAAGTGTTCGCTGCCAAAGAAAAATATCTTGCTATGGACACTGCACAAGATGAGATATAACATTTCACAATGAAACCTTTGGTGAGAATCCAGGATCAGCTTTGAACAAAGTTCAATTCAACAGAGTAGGCATTTGCCAAGGTTGGCAAATATGTGGGGGGGGGCAAAACCAGAGCTGAGATCAGTGAAAGACAAACCCTTCAGTTCCACAGCCACCAGTGGCTCCACACGGGCAGCAGCAGGGATCCCACACAGGAACTGGTGAATACCTGCAGCAGGTAGGATGGAAAAGGCACCCCAGCACCCAGCAGCTGGGGAGATCTGTCACACCTCTCCTTGACAAAGCACTCACTCTGCCTCTCTCACACTGCAGTAAAATTCACTTCTACTTTACTGAAACAGCCAGGTTTTCTCATATTCACATCTTTTACTTTGATAAAGGCGGCATGGGCGTGAAGGGTTTTGCTTTTGCATCAGTTGATGATGTATCTTTAAAACCTTCTGCTTTCAAAATTACTGAATAATTTAAGAAATGTGCTTTAAGATTTATGCTATAAACTGACTATGAGGAAATAGAGCTATAAGCTCCATTAATCTTCATGTTTTAGGGTGTGAGTGATGTAAGAGACACCACCTTGCAATACAGACCGGTAAAATTGTGAAGATTTATGCCTTCTGCTGAAACATCTGGTCTTACCCACCCTTGGTGCCAGAATGCCAGACGGGATGAGCTGCTTGTTTATTCCAGCCAGGCACTTCCCTGACTCCTGGACTTTATGTTAAGCCATGATGAACATCTTACTCCCACTGGAGAATTTTTACTCTCATGAAGTGAATAGGTCAGAACTTTTGAAATTTACAGCTCACAAAAGGGATTCATCCTTTGAGTTTGTTAGATTCTAGTGCAACAGTAGACAAATATAAATACTTAAAACAAATTTTAAAAAACTTAATACTATAAAAACTTAAAACTGTATTTTACGTACTCCATACTTGTGCTTCATACAGGCATAGGCATTAATTTAAAGGCCTGTCAGAACATAACTTCATTAGCAACAGAGTGAATCATGAGGGGTAGGAAATGTGCAAAAGGGTTACATCTCACAGAACTAGAACAGTAAGCGCTATCAGAAAAACTTCCTTTCATTTTACAACAACAAACTTTTCAAGTCAGTATTTTAAACTGTAATTATTCTGGAGGATCAAATTAGTTATATTTACTTACTTAGAATTCAGAATAATTTCATTCTTTTTACTACATCTGTCAAAAGTCAAATTTCAAGTTAAGTTAGTGTCTGCAGTGGATCACAATAATGCAAAGGCATTTCTGTTACTGCCTAATGAGTTTCAGAATTGTTTCTAAAAATACACACATTCTAAAGTTGCATGACTTTATCAAAAACTAATGTTGAAGCAATGATGAAAAGTATTACACTTTCTGAAAAAAAGTCTTCACTAGGTTTTAATACAAAAAAGTTACACTGCCTTTTTCAATTACAGCTATTTTAAGATTTTCCAGAGGTAGCTACAGTTTGGCTTTGACCCTACTATTGAAAAGCGCCAGAAATACCAAATTATAGCAGGGAAAATGTTGTGTGTGCACACATGTATGTGTTTGTCTACAGTCTGCATGAGCAATTGAAAAACATCCAACATACACACACAACAAATCACATAATTAAGACTTTTATGAAGAAGAAATTTGTAATTTAAGTAGAAAATAATGGAAGGATAGCAGAGATTTCTCATTACTAAACCATAATGCTTCATTTAATGAGTAATCCCTGGAGCATATGGATGTTTACCTCACTCAGGGCAAGCTCAAATGCATAGACAGACAATTACAATGCTTCAGCTGATGTATGATAAATTGTTAGGCTGCTGTAATGCAGTGACATTCTTTCATGGCCTTACAGAGTGCATTTCTGTATTTTCTTCCATGCCAATACAACCTTTGTCTTTGCAAGATTAAAGGCTGTAATATATCTGCATATTCAAAGTTGGAATGCCTGAATCTGAATACACAAAGCCCTGAAAACTTAAAACTGGAACCTCTGTCTGCAGCCTCTCTGACTTTGGCAGGTACATTGTCTGCATCCACTCTGCCTTCAGAAAAACACAATATTAGTAAATTAAAAAAAAAAAAAAAAAAAAAGGAAGAGATTTTGCAATAGGAAAACCACAATACAATTTGGTTGCATTGAGTCTTGCATGAATAATGGCTGGACAGCAGACTTATTTACATGACCCATTGAATACAATTCAAAAAGAATTTTAATATGTATATGTAGGCTGGAGATGAATAGTAAATGCTGGCAAATGGTTTCAGAGAGACTCCAAGTTTTGCCTTGGGAGAACAGCAAAAGAAGAAAATATATTACTAAAGGCTCTCTTCCCACCACTTTTTTACTGCTGCCTCTTGTCAGAGTGTAGGGTGCAAAGTTCTGAGACTGGTATTTGGCAAAAGCACAGCTTAAATTATTAAAAAAAAAAAAAAAGAGAGAGGAAAAAGAAAATCTAATGGAACTGCTTTGGTCAATCACACACAGCTATTGAACACCTGTCCTTCAATGTCCTTAATCTTCACTTCTCCATGAAATTTGTGAAAGCTGAAGGCAGTACTTCAAACTGTTAATTTTCTACACTTTTAGACACTACATAAAAATTTTATTTTTCTAGTCCGTATTACTGGACAAGGAAAGTTAAAACACAGAGATTATAAACTCTAGTGCTTGGTAATAAGGAGAACTCTAGAATCTCAAAGTGCCCACACTTCTATATTTCTTTCTATGTATTTGATCCTCTAGTTGTCAATGTAAAGGAATTTTAAAATGGTTTTAATGTTCTTCTATTTATAACAATCTAAAGATATAAAATATGCATGATTCATAGAAAAGCAACCCATGCACACTCAGATACATACACAGTATAGATAGCTGTGCTTTGTTCCACAAGAAACTCTTACGATTCACAGCACCTGAGTATGAGTTTCTAGGTTTCTATGAACTTATTTCCTATATATTAAAAACATAATGCATTTAAGAATTCTTCTTCCTTTTCTTCTTTTCTTTTCTTTTCTTTTCTTTTCTTTTCTTTTCTTTTCTTTTCTTTTCTTTTCTTTTTTCTTTTCTCTTTTCTTTTCTTTTTTTCTTTTCTTTTTTCTTTTCTTTTCTTTTCCTCTTCTCTTCTTTTCTCTTTTCTTTTCTTTTCTTTTTTCTTTTCTTTTCTTTTCTTTTCTTTTCTTTTCTTTTCTTTTCTTTTTTCTTTTCTTTTCTTTTCTTTTCTTTTCTTTTCTTTTCTTTTCTTTTCTTTTCTTTTCTTTTCTTTTCTTTTCTTTTCTTTTCTTTTCCTCTTCTCTTCTTTTCTCTTTTCTTTTCTTTTCTTTTTTCTTTTCTTTTCTTTTCTTTTTTCTTTTCCTCTTTTCTTTTCTTTTCTTTTCTTTTCTTTTCTTTTCTTTTCTTTTCTTTTCTTTTCTTTTCTTTTCTTTTCTTTTCTTTTCTTTTCTTTTTTCTCTTCTCTTCTCTTCTCTTTTGCCAAAAGTAGTAATCAATGATCATCTATGTTCTGGTTGGCATATTTCACACAAGAGACCCTTGGTAATAAATCATGGCTGAAATATCAAAATTCCTTCAAATACTTACCCCTGTTAATGATAACTACAGCTGCACTCAAAATCTGCTGACCTTCATATCACTTACATTCCCACAGGAATATAAATCTCCAGGTTTCAAAAAAGGACGAATGTCTCAAGGCTCTGGAGAAACACACAGTTTTTTTGTTTGATGCTGCCTGATAGTATTATTGGGTTAACATGTTGAAATAAACTTTCTTTTTTTTTTCCATGAAGCTTATCTAGTCCCACATTATTAATCTGAAAACAGGCCAAAAGAAAAAACAGGAAGAGAGATACAACAAATTCAGAGCTCAAATATGGTCATTTGGGCCATTGCAGATCTTCCACAGAAGCAATTTAGTCCAAGATATGGGAATATTGAAAAAGAAACATTATGAAGAGAGACTACTAAAGGCTGTTTCCTATCTGTTAGAGATCAAAGAGGATCAGAGCAAATATGAAATTGTCTTGTAGCTGAGGCAATAATATACCTAATGATCTTGAAATGAAATGTTTAAAAAGCTGTATTTCTACCTTTCATTTTAAAAGGTGTGCATTTTAATCCCATGAGTAATCCAACAATGGTAATTGCAAAACTGTAACATATAATTATAATTAAAAACAAGATCAATTCCATCTTTGAATGGAAATTATTCCTTTCATCACAGTAAACCCCTGTTGTTTTTAAAACCTAGTGTCTATATTTATTTAATTTAATACAAAAGTCCCTGGTTATCACTCTAATTTTACTCATATGTAGGTTATCTTATGTGCACTGCTATAGCTGTTTGAAGTGTATCGCCAAAACCAGAACACAACTAAGACCCAGAGACACATCACCACCTCTTGCAGAAATGTCACTCATGCTATGAATAAAGCATAAGCCTAGAAAAACATCATCACCCAGCAAACAGACAGCGTTTGCTGAACCCAGCACATGTGTCTGGAGCTGTGCTAATTGGAGGCAGATCCTTGTGCCGTGCCACGGGAACGCCGCAGCCCAGAAACCTCGCGCTGGTCATGGAGAGTTCAGCACGCTGAGCAAGGGCAACTGCCAAACTCTGGGGCAGGATCAGGGCCAGGAATCCCAGAAAACAGGCTAGGAAACAATGCTGTCATCTGTCACGAGCACCCCCGACAGCAAGAGGCAGGCAGCAAGGACAGGGGCTGCCCGGAAGCTGCAGCGAGCCACTGCAAGGCTGAGCCCTGGTCTGGGGGACGGCTGGGGCTGAGAATAGGGACAGGAAGGGCAGGTGACACCAAGGAAGGATGATGGCTCCTGAGCAAACGAGGCCAGCACCTGCTCCTGCAAGAGCTGCCCCAAACCATCACTGTGTCTGTGTTCAGCTGTGGCCAGATGGGCTGGTGCAAGACTAAGATGGGGATACCACAGAGATTGGGATGGGTCTTCCTCAAAACTGGAGGAACACTTCGATTACACTGCAATTATTCATTATCTAAACAGCCAGAGTTGAATGGGAATAGGCATACCTGCAGCTGGCAGCCTGCCTTACCCATGGACATCACCAAACTCTGTCACAGGAGAGCCAAAACCTCTGTGCTCATGTTAAGCACCTAATTCTAAAGTGATGTTGAATTTAGAAAGCCAGAGCTGAATGGGACTAGGCATACCTGCAGCTGGCACACTGCCTTAACCAAGGACACTACCAGACTCTGTCACAGGAGAGCCAAAACCTCTGTGCTCATGTTAAGCACCTAATTCTAAAGTGATTGAATTTAGAAAGTGAGGTAGCTAGTTATGACTCCCTGGTGTACCCAAAGACAGAGGGGGGGGGAAAAAAACCCCAAAAAGCAAAAGAACAACCAAAAAAAAGTCACCTGAACTCTCAAAGAGCCTATTCTAGGAGCAAATAATGAACTGACGGGTACATTCACTGGGAGCTGGCTCGGCCTCATTTCCAAGCTGGAGGACAGAAAATTTCGAAACTGCAACAACCCTTCTCTTCTTTCCTGTGTGTCAGACTAACCCCGACCCAGAGTGTATCTCTGAGCTCAGCCTTGTCCAACATGTGGTTCCAAGCAGGATGTTGCCTATAAAATGCTTTTGCACTAATCCCACAAATTAGAGCATTCAAAATAAAAGCAGAGCTTTCTGAGGGGGACCAAAAGGCAGCACTGCCTTTCTGACAGAGATGTGCTGTCAGCCACAGCCCAGGCTGGGAGCTCATGTGTGACTGAGGTACTAAGCTAACGTGTCTCCAAAAACCAAGAAGTGACCCCATCAGCCAAGCTGTGGATCTTGATTTACCCACCTGCCAGCCCCGTTCTGCCCTAATGGGCTGGGCTTTGCAGAGCATCCCTGCAAGAAGCACCTGCAGAAGGAGGGGAAGGGAGGAACACTTTGGGCTGGGTAAAATAGGTTATTAGAGTTGGAAAGAGCTGAGGTGATTGCCCTGTGTGAACTAAGGAACAATACCCAAACAAAAGACAGTGTGACACAACTGTCAAAACAAAGTCAGTTCTGAAAGACATCTGACAAGGCAACATCTATTTTAAAAATCCTCAGGATATTAACTGTGTATTTATGTTTTGTATTAAGAAGACTAAACATCATGAAAACAGCTGAATTTAGCACAAACAATAGGCCAATAAATACAACATTAGTGCTTTAAAATAATTAAGAACCATTTGTTCTTGCATTTATGTTGCTTTCAAATACTGGCAGAATTCCTTCAAATAAACAAGCTGCCAGGTTTTTTGTTTGTTTTGAGTTTTTTGATTTTTAAAGACTACATGTGGGCAGTAATTTAGGCAAATCTGGACATTTGTTCACTCATCTGAAGTGAAAAAAAGCGACACATCTATCACGTTGCATTTTTCCTCTGCAGAAGCCAAAACTAGGGCCCTCCAGGGAACGAGAAGTTTAATTATAAACTATCACTGTACAATAACATGAATTCTTGGACATATCTCTGGGAACACATTCAATACAATCAGCCAATAGAACATGCTATGTATTTTTTCTTTCCTTTTTTTTTTTAATGAAAGATCATGGCTCTTTTTTTTGGTGTAAAAGGAAGAAGTCAGCAAAATAGTGATCAATTAGAAACCTGCAAAGTTTGTTGCAAAATAATGTCCATAATAGTTAGTGATTCTTCAGAATTACAAGAATAGAAAAACAAAAGCAGTGTCACTAACTAGCAATCTATTTGTTGTTTAAATGATGCCTAAATTTGTGCTGTGTAATACTGAGAAAACATGAGTCACAATGCAAAACCATATTGTAGTTTCCAGTTTCTATAGAGCTTTTTATAATTTTTATATCAATTGTGAAAGCAGAAGTGTCTGAATAAAAAACAGAATTTCCCCCACATTACTTTTCCCCTTTTCACACTCCTCATCAAGCAAAAGTTGGAAATTTATTCCATAATCTCCTGTTAGAAATATTTCTTAATTGCACATGATGGTAGTTGTTTCATTTCTTTGCACGGAAAATTACCCTAATAGGAATTTTGTTAATAAATGGCATGTAAATTTTAAAAAAAGTTTGAAAGTAGTAGTTACAGTTGTACAACTTAACAATGACTGTTTAGCCTCATTAAAGACTATTTAGTAGGGCTGTAATTTATATTTCCGTTATGCAACAGAGAAGAAAATGAGTTATGTCAATAACACTGTCACCAAGGTCAGGCCCCATAGGAATCCCTATGAATTCCGTCTAAAATCCAGTGTGGATCTGTAAACTATGATCTTACCCACCACATCGGTGTACTGTGGAGCTTATTTTAAACAACTACACGCTGACAGCCTCACTGTTTTTACAAAGATGAACTGGATCTCCACAAAGGCACAGAGCTGTGGCATCACACCAGAGGTGTCCATCAGGTAAACTGATTCTCATGAGCAAATGAGTTGCAGAAGTAAACATGAAAGCTTTGTACTGAATCTAATTTAGATAAATAAATTCTGAAGACCCACACATGACATTAAAAATGAAGACTAATTTATCTTCTCCAAGTGAGATGCCTACTTAGATCATATATATATAAATGGTATGAATGGTATGAGTACTATTACCCATGGTAATAATATTGACCATGTTCAGTATCTTTGAAGGTTTTCAAGCCTCTTAAGATCATGCAATTTCTAAACATGATAAAATGAAAATGCAATAATTTTGCATCAGTAATGATGTTCAATACTTTACAAAGCTTACAGTTACAAACAGCAATTATCCAATTACTCATTCTCATTTTCCTTCTTCTTTTCCCAGGAATTAACTTTGTGAATACCTTCATACTTTTAATGAAAGCAGAAGTGATTTACAATAAATATTCATAACGAGGTCTCCACTATGGAGCCCTATCAGAGCAATGCAGAAAGGAATCAATAAGGTGTGTGTTCGTGTGTGTCCACTGATTTCACTGAAGCTGCACTAAATTAGATAGAAAAGGATCATGACCATGATGACCCTTTAATACCGGTGACATTTGTGGTCACTAGTACACAAATAGTCCACTTCTTATCTTAGTTCCAGTTGTAAATTCTTTTGACAGAACAATTAGCGAGCACATTCATTCAGATAATTTGAATCAAAGTAGAGTTTGTCTTTAGTTACTTTAGTGTAAAAATATTTGATAATATCACAAAGGCTCAGACTCACCTCCATTCAATTCAGGTACCTGAAAAATAGAAGGTGGCAGCCTGGTAACTTGAAGCTACACACATAACCAACAGAGAGGAACAGTAACCACTGGAAGTGAAACTACCAACCTGAGCTGGGCAGAACCTTCTCATTAATCTATTAAGGTTCAGATTCTATACAGCAAAAAAAAATGTAGGTCTATGCTGACACTTGTTATATATTTTAATATCCAGACCAAATAAATGCTTCCTAAGTCAATAAAAACATTACTAGAACAATTTCTTTTGTTTCTCCAGTTCCAAATCTACATGTAGTCACTTTGTTACTACATAATGCCATTTGCTGAACAATCACAAACACTTCTGACATATCTGAGCATGGTCCTCTGCTGCAGGAGGTAAAGAATCCCTCCAATAGTTGTGTAATAGGTTCTTATCCTCCTGCTACTCTGTCAGAAAATTATGTCAGTGATGTTAGTGTTCATGTCCTTCCTGTATTCTCACTAGAGAGGAAATGAACAAAAAAGTCAGTTTGCACAACAGGGATTCTATCACAAATGAATTGAGAAGATCACATGGCGAAGAACTGAGAAGCTGCAAAAATTAGAGCTGGAATGAATGTGATGGAAAACAAAGTGATCCTGCCTCTTACAGTAAAACTGTGAAGCAGAGAAAAAATAAAGACAATGTTTAGCTCAGCTCATCTAAAAATAACAAGACAATATTTCTCCTTCCTTGGTGTCTTTCTTCATCAGTGCCCACCCTCTGCAGGAATAACTCAGGAGTCCTGAGGAACACAAGCTTTCTGATTTGCATGATTGCATGATCCAAAAGTACAGCCCAGTGCATATACACCAGAGAGTGTGAAGGGATGGAATTGCAGACACTGATCTTCTGGGATGCTAATAATAAAAGCACTTGTAAATTATAAATTATATCTGATTGTTTCCAATGGAGGGGAGAATGGCTGCAAATCACTGAAACATGATAGATCTACAAGTCTAGTGATTTATTATTATTACTGTTGAAAATATTAACAGTTTTATTCCATTATCTATATAGATATACCCTCTGTGCTCAAGTAGTTAAAAGAGGCTTGATTAGTCCTGTATATTATTGAGGGTTCCACCCCTGCCTGCTCTTGTCTTCCAAAGCATCCAAGTGTTCTAAGCAGTGCTTGTCAAAGAATCAGACTAGAGAACAGAACGTGTTAGGTACCAGAAGTCTTCTGAAAAGTGGCAGAATATTGCTGTCCTGGATATACAGGAAATGGGATGGGGATCATGCCCCACTCCTAAATTAAAAAAAGAAGGTAAAAAAAAGAAAAATCTCACTTTTTCTTTCTCCCAACCTTTTTAATTTACAAAATTTGTAATTCTGTTCTTTTTATATACATACATTTGCAAATGTAACTGACATGAACTGATTCAAGGAACTGAAAACACATCACTACTGTTTTTTTTAAAGCTCATATTAGTCAAACCATCCGACTAGCTTGTGATACTGCTTCTGTCACTGTGGTTTGGGTAAAGAGCAGAGCAGCTTTCTCCTGGAAGGTCCCAGGACATTTCACTTAATCTTCTGCCTCCCACCCTGGGTCTCACTCACATATTTCAGTTTATCTCCCTGTGTGGCCATACTGCGAGAATTCTCAAGCTAAACCCACAGGAAAGAAACAGAGAAGAACAGGAACCATGCAAGAGCCTGCCTGGACAGATTGAATAATGCTCCCAATTTGTTAAGATGACTGAACTTCCCCAGTGTTATTGTTTTATCATTCCTTTGAAATCATAACTTAATACTTTTATTCTCTGTGAACTAGTACACTAAACACAGTTACTTAATGGTGAAGTATTAGAAAAACATTATTGTAAACATATAATAATAATGTAAATGTACTGACATGTGCTTATGATTATTGTTATAAATACCTTTTGGGAAAGCCATATCAAATTTATAAAACCAGGCTTTAACCATGGCCCAAAATTCAGAGTTCTGTTAAACACATTCAGCCTGAATCTTTCTGAGTCTCCGTGTGAAGAAAGGATAGGCTTTCAAAACAGACTGAGCCTGGCCATAACACAACAGGATCAGAGACATACTTCTCCGCAAGGAAAAGCACTTCAAACACCAGGGTGCCAG
Organism: Ammospiza nelsoni; assembly: GCF_027579445.1. Taxonomy (NCBI): domain Eukaryota; kingdom Metazoa; phylum Chordata; class Aves; order Passeriformes; family Passerellidae; genus Ammospiza; species Ammospiza nelsoni. The sequence goes on along the minus strand of NC_080637.1, from coordinate 8,728,554 downwards.
TCTGTCAGCACTTATCACTCAGTGGGTTATTCTATCTTTCCAGCAGATTCTCCTTCCAAACTTATACTTCATCACAGTCCTGACCTTGCTGCATGCGGCCCCTCAGCAGAGTTCAAGTCTGCCCCGTGCAAGACAGGGAAAGTTTATTCACCACTTCTCATTATCATCTCAGGGACTTGTTCATTGTAAGCCAAAATTATTTACTCTGCTGCTTCGGGGGCGTTCATGGCGAAGGAAGAGACGAAGAAAAGTCTAACCAAGAAAACTTTATCCTGCAAAGAAAATGAGCAAAAACCTTCCCTTTCAGAAGTAAATGACTGCTTCTGCTCTTGTTTGGTGAGCAACTTTCCATCCAAAAATGGGATGGAAACTGAGGTAGCCAGACCATTTTGTGCTCCAGCTAATACAGTATTTCAGATCAAGAAAAACAGGCAAGGCTGCATCACTCTGGCCTGCCTCATATGGACTCTTTTTTTTTTTTCCTTTGAAACATTCCATTTGCTTTTCAAGCCAAGACAAGAAAAGAAACATTTTTAACCTTAAGGGTCTGACATAAGCCTACAAAATTAAATAGCCAGGACTAAAGTGAGGCAGGTTTTACAGTTCTTAAGAGGCTATCCTTTGTTCCTTCCTTAACAGTACATTATAGCCAGGGAAAACTTTCCAAGCTGAAAGCAAACAGGCAAGAGCAGATTCAACTGCCTTTATTTGAACTGAAATCTGTGCAGGTCAGGACCACATGGCACTAAATACTCTACAAATAAAGAGCAAGTATCAATACCTTCCCTGATGAGCTTACATCTAGGAAGATAAAACAAACAGAAGAGGAGTAGAGGAAAAGTCTGTCCAATTACAGGAATATGGTACAATCACCCCTAGAGCTGCTCGGACTTGAGCTTTCCAGACCCCAAGTCTAAGTTTGAAGCAATAAATAAAATGGGCCAGACACTATTTGCAGACTCTGAGACAAAGCAGCCTGGCACAGCCTCTGTCTATACAGCTAAGCACTCATCCCTTCAAAACCAAGTGGGCTCATCCTTATTGTCTCCTGGGAGCCCTGCATCCCCCAGCTCACAGCCAGGCAGTTTGGAAATGTGCAAGCTGACAAGAGCAAAAACCAGTCCAGTGAGCACACTGACAGACACCACAGGCCAGAGCAGGCCAGCACAGTCTCCTGACCTTGTTTAACTTGCAAATACAGATGTAACTCATCTGCCTCCCCTGTGATCGCCTTCAGAGTCCCTGTACTCACAAGGGAAATGTGCCACTAAAGCCATCAGCCAGTGACACAGCCGGAAAAACATCCCATCGAGTTTTGGCACCTAGAAAATACTGCCTTTCATTGTGCAATTCCTGTGGAAAATACAAGACGTGGCAAAACCTTGCAAAATACTCCAACAGTGTGAATACACATCAGAATGAGGTTAACACAGCCATCAGGTAGGAATAAAAAAAGGAAGAAGGTTCTAGGTTTTATTAGTGTGTGGACAGATAAATTACAGGTGAACTCTTTGAAAATGTAACTTTTTTTTTTTTTAAAGGCAGTGCTAGGCTAAAATATCAGCTGGTTTTTAATGATCACTGAAGGCATTTTCAGAAAAGCTTTGACAAAACTGGAAAGAACCAGCAGAGAGCTGATACCCACTACAGTGCACACAAGTGTCATCCCACAAGGTGCTGCTGGCTTTAGAGCAGAACTTCACTGACTTCCTCACAGCTGTGCTTAGCTCACCTCCCACGAGATACCAGCCTCAAAGAGAGGGGATAAAAGCCCTGCAGACAGGACTGTGACAGGGGGACACTGCTGATCTCCAGTGCTTTTGTCACAGCCCTCATGCCACACGTCACCACCTCTTCCTTTGCCAGAGAACCCATTCATGGACACTGTCTCAGCTTTATAATATATATAAGCCAGTCAGCACTGGCTTATATATTATAAACACCTGGCATTCAGTGCTGCTGTGCCTGCTGGAAATGGATCTGCAGGACTGAGGACAGAAGGCTTATGATGAAATGAGAGTGGAAATGGGAAATAACCTTTTAAGATGGCGGCTTACAGACAAAGAAAGGTGCATCATGAGTCTCCTGTTCTCTTCCACCACATGCACAGAAGAAGGGATTAATAATTGATCAGTTGAGAAACTAGCAAAATTACTGCCAGCATCTCCTGTCACATTCAGATGAGATGGCTAATTTTTTTTTTATTAATTCATGTGAAAGAAAAACTAAAACAAAAAAAGAATCAGTATAGATCTTGGAAGAAAGAATTTCAGGAAGCATTTTATGTCAAAGAAAAGCCCTTCTGCCAACCAGCTGTTGGGGTTTTTTTAACAAATTTTTAGAGTGGAGCTTCTGCAGCTTCTTTTCTTTTTTCTACTCCAGATACCTTGGGGATGTTTCTCTTCTAATTTTCAGTCCACTTATGAGCTGGGAATTCTTTTCCCAATGTGTGAGTGTGAATGATATGAATAGAAAATACACAACTTCTACTGCTACTTGCTGTTTGCCTAACTCTTCCTGAAAGCAATGGCAGAAACTTTTCCATGGGTTTATGTGGAAACCAAAGACTCAGCCTCCCTACATGTATTTATAAAGACTTCTGCAGAACAGAAGGACTTTATTTAGTATGCAGAAACTGAAATCAGGAGCCACCAGTTTGTCTGATACAGAAAGAATCGGGAATCTCACTTGCACAGTTCTTGGCGCTTGCACCTCCAGGATGCTTTAAATAGAAAAGGACTTACACAAAATGATCTATCAAATTTAAGTGGATCAACAGTTTGAAAATGCTTTCCATTCCTCTTAAAAAGCATCTGAGAATTCTTGCTACAGGTCCAGTGCTTTGCTCTCACAAGAAACATATCCTCAGTAGCCATGGACTTGTCACTTCCCTCCTTCCAAACCCCTCTCTGCAATCCCATCAAACTGATTGCAAGGAACTGTTATTTACCTCTAACTGTGCAAGAGCAAATCACTGCACCTTCATGAATGAATGGAAACAGTTCTACCTCATTTCTGACGTATACCTTTGGTCTCTAACATACTTCCTAATTTCATTCATCAGTTTCAACTCATGTTCTTTATACATAGCAAATAGTCTAGCTCTGAGTGTAGATTAACTTTAGCAGGTGATAATAATAGTTACTTTTGTTGTGTATTACACTTGATCACCTCAAAAGCTGCCTGCATCACTTAGTTGTTTTGCTTAATGTAATCTCACTTGGTGCAACATGAGCAGTTGGTGCTGTTCCCAAGAGAAGAAATTTCTGCAAAGGCTCAGGCTACCGCAGTTATTGCTGCAGCTGAAAGTTGTTCTGATTGCTTCACTTCCAAATTTTTGGTTGCTATTAAATCTTGGAAAGCCTCCAAAACAAAAATGATAAAACCCTGAACATCACAAAAGATGTGTTCTTCCACATACCTGTAGATCATCTTTGGCCCACTTCCTGATTTTAGCAATTACAGGTTCCCCCAGCTCCCTGCACACTGCCCACAGATACAAGGCTTTGTATTGTCTGTCATTTAATTCAGAAAACTACAGCAAGTTAGTGAAGGAATGCTATGGCAGACAGTAGAGCAATTCAATACTAAATCACTGTTAAGTCTCTGTACGGTTTCCTTGATCGATGTTTCACTGCTGATCTATTTTTATGCATTATTTACACTGGGACAGTGCCTGGAGGCCCCAGCCAGGCCAGGACCCCATAATGCTGCACATACTATCAAGTAGGATGCAAGGGCCTCTCCTCCTTGCAGCCTGGAGTCTAAATACATCCTGAATGAGACCAGATGGAGAAAACAGTCAGAGGGAGGAAAAAGTGAGGCAGTTCTTAGTAAGAGTGGCAGGCAGAGCTCAACAGCTACTTGGCAATATACAGGCAATGTACAGCTCCTGTCACTGTTGTTTCTTTCTGTGCTTGGTACCATGTTTTACAACCTGCAGTGACCTGTGGACAAACACTCACATACAGACTCGTCCTCTGCATCTCTGAAGCTCTGGGCACTTGAAAACATCTTTCACTGCCCGCTGAATAAGGGCACAGAGTGGGTGATGTGAAATCACAGGTTTGGAGTGACCCACAGGAGGATTATGGCTTTGAGCTGTCAAGGGAGCCCAGAAGGCAGCTGATCTCAGTGCAATTCACATAATCTGTGTGTTTATTCCCTTACACATTGCCTGAGTCCTTATGGTGTCCAGGAACACAAGTCTTAATTCAAGCCCAGGCTGTCTGGGGAGCCACCAATGGGTGCACCTCCCACCTAACTCACTAAGTCTCACTTCAGTTGAACATGGGCTTTTAAGCTCATAGTCTTGAGACCCAAATGCATTTCTTACATTAGGGAGTACTTATTTCACCTCCTGATCAGAGTCACAACTGCTTTATACACAGATAAAATCCCCACTGTGTTTAGGTCCTCTGTGCAAACCCTGAATGTCCCTCTATGTTCTTAGGACTGCTCAGCTCTGATTTCCAAAGCAATAGTGTTGGGTCTGCAAGGTCAAGCAAAAACAATAAATACAAATTCCTGCAAACACTTCCGAATTGAGCACATTTAGACATTCCCATGTGTAAGTCTGGTCCAGGACCATACTGGAAATCCACGGGCTCTCTGACACCAGGTCCCTGTCCCTGAAGTGACTGATTGCTCACACATCCCAGTGACCAGCAGCTGTGAGGGAAGTCAGAATCCAGCTCTGTGAAGGTGAGCTCCGGAGAGGCTGGACGTGGGAGATCCCAAAGCAAGAGGGACAAAGCCTGACAGCAGCCCTCTTCTTTCAGGAGTGCAAATCAAAAAGAGTAAACTACTCACAAAGTCACTGCAGGGTAATAATGAATGTGATCGAAGAGGGGGGAAGGATTCTGACATCGAGTCACACAAACAAGATAAACTAATTAAGGTCCTCTTTCTTTGAAATGAGAACTTGTGCCACTGCATGGGTCAGCAGAGACCTCAGATAGGTCATGCTGGTCTTTCTCATGAATCTGACTTTCCTAACTTTCCCTCAGATGCCTGGCATCCTACAGCTGCTTTACACAGGGGCCTCCAGTGGTGCCCATAGGAGCTCTCAAAATTATTGTAACTCTTCTCTGAGCAACTTCAATTTTCCAACTTTTTTTTTTTTAAATTCACAATGTCCATAACTGCATTTCTTCTGAGGATCAGTCCTTTTCAAGGAGACAGCAACCACCCAGAGCTAACACAGTATCTCCAACCACTTAGGCTGCAGTAAGAAAGCAAGAGCCATCAGAAGTGGGTTGCCAAAAGAGCTCAGCTCTCATTTAGTTATTAATGCCTGGATTTCCAGGTGTAGTGTTAGGTAACATGGGACACATAGGCTGTAATTAATACAACATTTTTAGTAATGCATAGCACACTAGCACTTCTTGAGATGTTGCTAGTGTGTGTAAGGACTGCTTCAAGGAAACAGGAGAAATGGCAGCTCTATCGTGTAATTAGATATTAATAAAAGCATTTCCTGAATGTTTCACAAGAAATAAAAGGAAGAAATCACAAGTTCTTTGAGGTGGTTTATATAATTGTTTTAAAAGAACATTTCAGCAAACACATTCAGTAAAGACATTTTTCCTCCTTAAAATCAAGCTGAGTTGATTTTATTTGATCTTTATATTCTTAAGATAACATTCATCTTGCCTAATTCCAACCATCTAAAATTCAGGCATTGTCTTGGCTCCCTCCAGGGAGGGTAGAGACAGGCACTGCCAAGTTAATTCATCCCCTGGCTCAGACACTGCTTTGCCCCTGGGAGCACCTCATCCCATACAGAAAACAGAAGAAGATTAGGTGACCACCTCACACTTCAGACAACTGAAATAAATCCCATCTTAATTAGCTTTTCCACTCACTGTACTTGCATTGTCACAATATCTGAACATCCATATTTTCCAAACCTGTAATTCTCACACTTTTTCTATGATAAATGGTAACTCTGACTCATTTACACATACAGCTGAGGCAGGTAGAGGCCAAGTTCTAACCCTGCAAAGGTATTTACCAAGTTAATTGTCTAAATTAGGTGTTTTTCAATCAGCTGACAAATACTCAGTGATGTAGACAAAGCAGAGGCAGTTGGGTGCCCTCAGGAATTTGCTGGGATGTAAGCAGAATTGACTTGCCTTAAGGACATATGTCATGGAATTAACCCCAGGTCTCCTGAGCTGCTGTCCTAACCTCTGGAATGTCCTTAACATCAAGCAAATCCTCTGCTGTTTTTTTGAATAAAACTTTTGAAGTATTTACAGTCATGTCTTCTTCTTTGTCAAACTCTAACAAGTTATGCACACTCAAAGCCTTTCATTCTTCCTCATAAATCAAACCTGACTCCAAGACTCCCTTCTCACCTTAACTGATCTTCCCTAAGCTATCCATAGATCTTAACTTAGCAGTAAGAGCACAGTGAGACCAAAATTCCAGGATTTCTCAGGTGTTACTGTGAACTAAACACAGGAACACCAGCACAGAGTCGGATCTTGCACTAAAATCAGTAAAAATGCAACATTCATTTCACAGTTCTGGTCTGGTATGCAGCTTCTGAGCACTCTGCATCACAGCACAGAGCACTGACACCACGTCTCTTGCACTTAGAGAAGCAAATGACCAAGATCTTAAAATTTAAATATTTGGAGCATGTCAACATGAGAGTCCAGACACAGTAAGATGTGAATTAGCAGCACACTGGCTGCTCTGCAATCACATCACACAGAAGTGTGTATTAGAAGGAAGCAACTTACTTAATTTGGAAGCAACTTACTCAATTTGAACAACAGCCTTAGGGCAGACAGGCCATGCAGAGTCAGTGTGGGGCAGATACCACTGTGCACACTGTTATTCCAGTGGAGCAGTAGCTGACTCCCACATGCAGACAACCTTTATCAGCCCAGAGCAGGCTCCAGCCCTGGGTGATACGTGCTTCTCAGAATAATCTTGGGGAGAACTGCTGGATGCTGAGCATGTCCTCTGACTTGCCCAGAACTTGCACCGGGCCTGTAATATGGGTCAATTTATAAAACAGACTCTGTTCCTTTCATCTGGAAAGACTTTTTTGGCAATTATCTCATTAAAGTGAAACAGAAAAGCCAGTTTCTGTAGAGAAAGAGATGTCAGCCCTGTATTATTCAAGCAAATGACAAGATAAAAACAGTTTCTGGTACTATACAAGTGCAGTTCCCCCCTTCTAGGATAGCTGCCTTGATCCCTAACTAATCAAAACAATCCTGTATCAACCCTGAATTATCAAAGTCTAACCATGTTCTGTTTTCAGAAACCATGAGCACAGAGTATGGGCAGCTTGTGGGAAACACAGGTAAAGTATCATCCATCTTTCAAGAAAGATAATAAGGTATTAATTCAAAGATATTGAAATAATTATAAAAGGTTTTTCAGACTTCTGATTATTAGAGGGATATTTGATCATCTCCGGTATTAACCAGACCCCCAAAGCCTTACACAGTTACCCCTAGATTGAATCGAGTAGCTTGTTTGTGGACTAGCTCTTATTATCTAAAAAGATTCAGTTTCTGGGGATATCAAGAAAACAAGATTCTGCAACATCCTTTGCATGGGACTGCCTTGTCCATCTTCTGAAACAGAAAAATTTAAATCTCCTACACCAATATGAGAAAGTTCTGCCCAATCAGCCAGCTTCAGAACAAGGAAACATGTTTGTTCTGTGTCAGGGTTTCCAACCTGTCTTGCAAACCACCAGAAGAACAAATTACTTCAGAGTTTTACACACACCAGAGAATCCCACACAGCACCATATCTGTAGGGGAATGAAGGGTAAGAGCTTAGGCAGCAAACACTGCCAAAATCTCAAATGCCTATTTTGGAACCTTCTCCCAGGCTAACAGAAAAGCAGGAGGTGGAAATGACTGCTAGACAAGAAAAGACACCCATGGGACTGAGGTCACATCTTCAACACGAGATGTCCAAAAAGAGCTCTGAGCAATTGCTGCAGCCTCTACAGCATACCTGGGTTTTCCTGCTGAGCAGTGGCACACACAGGCTAAGCCATAATATAATGTGCTATTTCCATAATATAATGTCAGGGCAGCTCAGACCAGATCCCATCAGTGAGATTTAGTAAAACAAGCTGGACAAAAGCTACTGACCTAGGAGAGAAAACTGGAAACACGGACTGAGGATCCTGAACCCGAGCACAAGGCTCAGAGAGTCTGGGCTCTTCAGAACAAACTGTCTGCTCACTGTCAATCGCTAATTTATCCATCCTCCATCAGCACCTTTTCACCTTTTCTAACTGCCTGTGCTCACACCTCCCCTCCCATGTGGCTCAAACCAGAATGAGGAGAGTCAGCACAATTTAAACAGGGTCATGCTTTCCAAGCATCAAACCAGTATTTTGCTGAGAAATGAATGAAAACAAATTGTACACTGCCTACTGCAAGGCCTTGTGAGATTCCCCCAGGGCCACCACAACAGACCACTGTAATCTCTGCTGATGCTTGCACTGAAGATAACAATGCTGCCTGTTATCAAAGCCACTGTGTCCCAGTTATTCTGGCCTTACACACTATTTATCTTATAAAGATGAGTGCAGCACTTTATAGACTGTCTAATAGTTTATCTTGGAGATGTCAAATCCCACTTTCCATTGTGTCATGTTGAATTCCTGGATGGAAAATAAAACACAACAAATCCACACACATTCCAAAATGCTTTTCTCACACCACTTCAGTGGCATTTACCTTGTTTGTAGGGAAAGGAAGGAAGCACAGAAAGGATGGAAAGTACTTTTTTTTTTTTAACACCATTTACTAGAACAGATTTTATTAGCCATAAATAACGGTGGTAACCTAAGATAAAAATAGAAGTAAAGCCTGTCTTCACTAAGAAAATGGCTATCTATATTTCATCACTGACCAACTGCAGAACAGCTGTGACTGTGATATCAGTGTTATCACAAAGGAATTTCTACCATTGTCTTGAAAACCTGGCACAAGACCCGAAATCTGTCTGAATTCTCTCCCTTTAACAGTTTAACACCCCACATGTCAGATTGCTAGAGCAGAGTACCCCTGGGGAGTGAGAGATTTTCATCTTGTCAGGGCCATTTCTGGGAATTGACACGATATAGGAAAACCATGCCTGAAGCTTTTCCAAAAGCACAAGAGAGAGTTTAACTGAGATTAAATTTCAGAGGGGAGTTTGGAAGCAGGAGCAGATTGTCCTGTGACTTGAAACCACCTGGAGAACTGCTGCCTCTAAAAGGTAAGGATGGACAATTCCTCTAAGGAAAGACCAGGTCCTTGGGCCACAGGACATGCTGGCAGTACCACAGATACAACACACTAGGGAAAAAAAAAAAAAAAAAAAAAAGGATAAACCCTACAGAATCTCACCTTGGCTTTTAAATGGAAAATAGGATAAACCCCACAGAATCTCACCTTGGCTTTTAAATGAAAGACAACAATTGCATTCTGCTTTTTTTTTTTTTTTCCTCTTGCTTTGAAAGCAGATGTTTGAATTGAGATGAACTCCCTGCACTGTTTGCTGCACACACCTTCTGCTTTTCTGTCAGGCTGTGAAAAACCAGAGAAATTGGCACTGGAGCTTTCAGTATTGTGCCTTAGTACTCATTCTTCATCCTTACACATCAATGTACAACAGCAACAAATAGAGAAAAAAACCAATCCTTCCATCATTGCATCAGTTAAGGAGCCAAAGCACAGTAACTCATCTCTCACCAAGTAGGAAGGATTTGATTTTAAGTACCATTGAGGAGATAACTGTCTGTGTTACGAGCTCCATAATGGTGCTCGTGTTGCCATTTAGGAAAGTAATGAGCTGTAGCAAAGTCACAGGAAGCAAAGGACACAGCAGCTTCAGTCTCCTGAGGACAGCACAGCAAATTATCTGTACCTAGACATGTAAAACTCTTTAGGGAAATAATAGGATTTAAAAAAAAAAACCCTCACCCACCTAAAATCCAAATAACAGACATGAATTTGTAGACAGACACCTTAAGAAAATCAGCCCATCTCCCTCTTCACATAAATTTAAATTTTATTATGTAAGTTTATTCAATCTTCAGCCTAGGCAGTTTATAATTATTTTATCTAAGGATGGAAAATCTTTCCATGTGAAAACTCCCTTAACTTCACTGGAAGCTGCACAGGTTGTTTGGATGTTATACTGGGGAAGGTATTTCTTTGCCATAAATCCAATTTTTACTTTTTTTTCAAGCTGAGGTAGCTTTATGAGATGAAATAAATCTGCTTTTTGTAGATGTCACTAGAGGACTCTAAACACCGAATCGTAACTCCAAAACAAACCTGTACACTGCAAACAGTATTACCCAGGACATTCATCTTAGAAAGATAGACAGCACAGAGGAGCACAGCTAAATGCACCTTTTTTTTTTTTTTCCTAGAAAGAGCACCTAAGAGATCCTTGGGTCTGAATAATGTTAGTATAACTTCCTTAGATGCACCCATTCTCTTACTTTTTTCCCCTCAGTTAGGTGGGGGTGACATTCCAAAAATTACATCAAGTCAGCTTGTCCTTAAAGCCTTCAAAGCTTTGAGTTCAATTTGCAAAATTAAAATAAACACCTTGGATTTCACGAGGTCTGAGAAGACCTCACTTCTGACAAGATTACAGCTTGTACAAAACATCACATCAACTGACCACAGTGATTCAGACTGTAGTTATGTAAAGCATCCTTGCCTATTAAAATAGTTTTAGGGAAAAATCAGATTAATAACAGAGATTTATTATATTACCTGACTATTCAGCCAGCCAAGTTCACCCTTACAGATCAGGATAAAACTGTCTTTTGTTGTTTTCAGCTTTTACATGCAGCCACCCCTGCCCACACCACCTGGGCCACAAGGTGCGCACACAAGAGAGTTGTGTGTGCTCGGTGCCTGTGGTGCTCAAAAACAGGCAAAGGAGCTCAAAAACAGGCTCAGAAACACCTGCAGAGCTGGGGTGGGCTCCAGGTGTGCCCAGCTCTCCCCACATACTGAAAGGAGCAGATCCACCTCTCCCACACCCTTCAGCCAGCAGCTCCGGGGTTGGCACGCTCCTCTGCGAACAGGCAGGATTGGTCTCCTCATGATTCATTCCATGGTGTAGCTCAGTACCAGGCAAGAAACACCAACACTGATAGCAAAACAATAACTGGGGCAGATCCAGAAAAAGAAGTCTCATCCCTGAAGATGGTGCAGCAGCTGCGCAAAGCCAGACTCCTTCAGCTGGGCCTGGCAAGGGAGCGCCGCAAAAATGGAACTGAGGTGGCTGAGAAAGCCCAGCTCCAGAACACCAGCAGCACCACTGCTCTGATCCACACCTGGAAACCCTGCCAGGCCACCTCAGCACCTGAGCCACTGGAATACCCTTTTACAGTTTAGTTCTTATTTTAAATACTGGCAGAAGTAAAAGACTGGCCCTTACTCATACCAGTCTGCTGTGAGAGCTCATTGCTGAGGATCCCAAAGGAGTCCCATGGAAAGGGGCTTGGAAATTGATGATCTTCAAGGTTCCTTACAACCCAAACCACTTTATGATACTATTATGTCTCACAGGCCCCTCCCAATGCTATTAAAACATAGCTAATAAATTAATAAAAGCTCCTCTGAATGAGAAAAGGCCCACTGCTTGTAACTAATGAACACAAGCGCCCAATTTGTTCCTGTGTCTTCTATGATTTCCATTGAACAAAAATGGACCTTCAGAGAGATATAACAAATGATCACTGTATTACTAGGACACAATATAGTACCAGCTTTTAAGATTTATTTATGTTCTTAATAAAGGTTTTCAAGCACCCGCTTAAAAAAAAGGAAATAACGCCTGAAATTAAGTAAAGGATTTATTTAAGGGTGATTTATATGCAGGTGGAACCTTTCTTTCACAAGGTGAGAGAATGGATATGAGAATGCTACATTCTACAAAGCTACAGATTATGACAGTACAGAGAATTTTACAGTTAGAGCTGTTCTTACTGTAAATCTTGGAGAAAAGGAACTGCACTTGCAGCAGCCTATTACTACTTGTCATTGCCCTTTATTTCCCTCTCTCAAACTGGAGCTCTCTAGGTACCCAAGAACGTTATGAGCATTTTTCCTTTATTGCACTATTCTAAACCCTTTTAGTATAAGCCTTCATAAAACCTCACATATATGCATTATAAAATTACAGGGAATAAGTTCCATATGAAAAATTCATCATATTTCTTCTTTCTATTTTTTAGCAGAGATTCTGACATTAAGCATGAGAGCAACAGACATTGTTTTAATTCTTCATTGTGGAAGGGGAAAAAAATCTACTTTTTGCTTTTGTTTAAGAAAGAATTTTTTACATACTCCCTCTTTGCAGTCTGCCCCTTGCAAAACCAAAAAAGGATTTTAGACAGACAAAAAGTAACCACAATTATATGGAGTGTGTCATTGATAAATTCCAGGGGAATACAACAGGCTAGGTAGGCACATACCATTAGATCTAGCTGTTCAAAATCTTAAAATTCTAGCCAAGATTAAGCTGGACTATTTGACCACACCAGCCCTCAAGACTGCACTTAATTTTTAAAAGGCTTGATCTCACTCTAGGCTTAGGCTTTAAGCAAGTAACTCTTTCAAGAGAGCATTTTACACAGCAGCCTATCTTTAAACATGTGCTTAAGTCTCTTGAAGTCACTAAGTACAGACAGACTGAGAACAGGCCCAAGTCTTTCATTTTGTGACAGCCTCACATTTGTATAATTTTAGTTAATCCTGGGCTTTCTGTTCCCAGTGCATTTAGGCATGAGTTATGCTGACACAAGATGAGATCAGACTTGGTGCTGCAGTGTCTTCAGGAATTTTTGGAAGAGGATGTTCCAGGAAAATTGGTAACTTCTCTTCTGTCCACCCCCTTGGAGAAAAAAAAAATAAGAAAGCAACAACACCCCAGCACGTCACTGGAGTATGTTTAGACGTTACAGAGGTTTCAGCCTCTCTTCTGCTGCATAACATCTGCTTCCTGCAAGTCTCCTGATTCTCTGACCATCTAAATTGGAAACAGTTTAATTATGGTTATTTATTTTGCTTTTAAACTGACCACATTATAAGACAAAGCTCACGCAACTCTTCTGTTTATAGTAGCACAGGAAGAAAAATATGCAAAGATGTACAAAAAAGGATAAGTGTTACTGAAAGCTGAGTAACAAACACAGTGTGAAATTCATGCAGTGCAGAATTACAGGTCTCCATGCACATATAAGCTCTAAAGCATGAATTGTCTTTAGTCACATATGTTCTGAGCTATTTAGGATTTGTCCTGAAAAATTAGGTTTGAAAATAAATGTCTACGGTGTCCTGTGCTGAGTGTGACCAGGGAAACTGTTAGGGAAACTCAGGTACCAACAGAGCTCTGAACATTAATCACATTTTCCAGTTACGTTGTGGGGAAGTGCAATGACTTAGTTAAGGCCAGTAAAATGTCCCAGCTTAAACTACCACACCCATCACACTGATAGTCAATTGAGTCAATGATTCAACCCAGATGGGAATCCAGGTTCTTCTTGGCTTACTGTTATCTCTTCTGCCCATTAGGTTATGTGACTTCCATGAGTTATTTTGCAGTTCCCGTCAAAAGAAAATAAATCCACATGATGCTAAACGCTGCCTCCCAGCTGCAATGCAAAGTGGAATTTTGGACCACAGTGCTGTTTCCTGACTCATCCTGGATCCCCTCCATGTGACGTTGGATCCATCTAAACTGAGAGCAGAATAGAAGGGCTGTGCTTTTTTTTTTTTCTTTTTGATTTTTTCTTTTTTTCTATCACCCACTGTCAGATAACATGTGCATGTTCTCGCAGTGTGTCTCCAGAACGTGGAAAAAGACCAACAATACCAGAGAGGGGCCTTTCTGAATACATAAGGATATAAAGAATAAGATAAAAGGACTAAAGATTTATACATAGGGATTATTTAAATAATGACTCACTGCCATTGCTAAGTTTATAAAATACATAAAACCCAGACAGAAATGTTGGGGCAGGGGGAAGCTGTTGAGAAGTGTGACAGAGGTGCAGGACTATAAAAAAGTTAAAAATAGCACACCCACAGAGCAAAATTTCCTTCACACCTAAGTACAGCCACTACACTTCACATCTCATGCACATGGCTGTACTGTGAGCCTCTCTGTTGCTTGTTTGCAGCTGGAGGGAATCCAGAAAGCAAGGAAAACAAACACAGGGCACGTTCCCTGCATCCATCTCATTCAGCGGCATTCAGCACACACCTTTGGCTCTTTGCAGGGGTTAAAAAGACAAAGGGCCAAGCACAGCTCCGGCAGTCCCGCAGGCTGCCCTGCCAAGAGAGCGCGGTGGGAAAGCCTGCTTAACCAGCCCCAAAGGATTCCCTCGTGGAGGAAACCTCAAAGAGCACAGAGGTGGCTCACTGGCCAATCCCAGCTCCAGGGGTTTCAGCCAAAGAAATCCTGGCATGTGCTGGGAATTCAGCTGATTCCCAGCTGATGAATCAGGCTCTCTGCATCCACAGGTGACCAGCGTGTCAGCGGCACACAGCGATGCGACATCTGAGATTACAGCTGCTGGACTTTTAACAGCAAAAAAGAATGAGAGGGAAAGCAGAGCAGGGATTAAAAAAGAATTCAGAAAGACATCATTATTTTGGCCACCCTGAGCTAACAGCAGGCTCGCAGGGTGACTCCAATGTTTATGGCTTTCTGCCAGTCAAACTGTAAAGATCCTGACTGTGTGGGACATTCACTCCTCTGCTTGTTTTGTGACATGGAAAAAAGGCTGAGCATATACATCCCTTCTGCTAGGATCAAAATAAGGACAGGTGCTGCTGGGAGCATTTCATCCTTTGCCTTTGCTTTTCAATATCTTGCTGTTTACATGGTTAGCTGCTTAATTATCACAGCTTAATCTCTGAGTAATAAAGATGCAACATCCTCAAACAATTTAAAGGACTCTTTCCCAATGAACAGCATCTATTTCCATTTAACACTCAAGCTTAATTAAAACTTTGTCCCCCCCAGGGCCTTGTTTCATTTAATTCAATTGCAAAATCCCAGCAGAATGAGCAGAATGTCCAGGCAGCAGCACAATCTGCGTAATGAACACAGCGGTATCTGCAGTAAAAACATCACCTCTCAGAAAACAAGAAAAAAACCCAAAACCTTGGAAAGCAGAGTAAAATCAGAGCAATTACAGTGTTTTGGAAGGTTGGTTGATGGCATAACCTGCAGCTGGGAAAGAAGCAGGCAGAGGCCAGTACTTGGGAATGGGGTCAAAAAGATGAATCAGTATTCTGGGGATCTGACTGTAGCCACTCACCAAGACAAAGATGAGGGCAGGAATATAACTTGAAATTATATCTTTCTCATATTATCAGTCACCTTACTCAGTACTACTGAGTGGCACTTCTCGCTTCTTGGCATTATTGTCCTGAAAGCACCTACCAGCCTTTGTAATAGAAGCCATTCTTGTATCTTCAGACGCACCAGAGACTGGTGAAGCTGCTATTTCCATTTCTGGTTAAAGCACTCAAAGGGCAGAGCCCACACACTGACTGTAGGAGACTTGGAATCACAGCACCGGTCTAGAGCACAACTCTCAGTGCTTCAGCACTGCACCTAATGGGAGCCTGTTCTGCTGCCCACACCCTGAGAATCCCTGCTGGATCAATCCAGTCCTAAGGAGAGGGAAAGCAAATTCAGTTCCTGGATCTCAGGCTAGTCTGGATGTCTAAGCCAAAATAAAGTTCAACTAAAAGTGAAGCCAAGCTGCTCAGCCTGATCAAGGCGAAAATGCTTCAATTTATGAGATATCTCAGAGCAGGACTTGTCTTGGAAATTTTAAGAAAAAGAGGTGTGGCACCTGCAGAATTTGGGTATCTCTGTTTGGCAGCAGGTTTACAATTATGGACTAAAATACCCCAATTTCTCTTTAAAAGACTATTTAGACACCCAACTTTGACAGAAGACTTTGGCCCTTACACTTTGCAGGAGATGATGTGCTTTTCTGCATGAAGCCCATAATAACCTAAATAAACTAATTAAAAGGCAAAGATGAAAAGTCACATCAATTAAACTAATGAGGACTTGAAAAACGGTAGAGAGGCGGCGTGTCATTAGCATTAAACACCTCCAAATGGTGAACAGCAAAATCAAGTCTCTTTACTTGTGCCCCAGATTTGCAAGTAAAAGAGAGAAAGTGACATGCTACAATTCTTCAAGTGCTTGCCTGCATCTTCCTGGGTCTGTCAAAGACACAGACACAGTGTGAACTGCTGCTCTCTCAGCTTCTGGTCCCATTTATCTCTATTATTCTTGGACAAGCTGCGCCAGTTCAAATCAAAGTGAAGCTCTCTTTGAGGAAACATAGGTGGCTGCTCTGCGCTCCACCAGCACAGTCACCGATTACCTAACGCGCTCAGGAATGTTTCCCTTCTACAAGCAACAGCTTTCATTTTGCAATATTTGCTGCAAAACAAGGAGCTTCCCCACCCTGGGAGTTCCCTCACTCCCAAAGTGAAGCGGAGGTGGTCCCTGTGAGCAGGGGAATGCTCTCCTTTGGGCTGTACCGGCCAGCCAGGTGCTCTGCGCTCCGGGCATGGGCGCGCTCAGCAGCCGCGCTCACGGCGATGCTGGAGGACAGTGCAGAAAGGAAAGAATTCTGCCACCGCTCCAGCAAGCAACAGTTCTGCTGAGGAGCATGGGCTGAGCATGCCCTGCTGCCTTCCCAGAGCCCGGAGCCACCGCTGCGGAGCAGGAGCAGGGGTGCCGGGCTGAGCGCACCAACTCCTCTCCCATCTCGCAGCCTCACCCGCTTCCCAAAACTAACTCCTTCTCTCCCTTCACCCCCAAGCCCACCCCGGCAGAGCCTAGCCCTTTCCTAAGCCAGCCCCATCTCCCGCTGACAGCGGGGCAGGTGGCCCGGGGACCGCCAGGTGCCGGCACCGCTCCGCTCCTGCCGGGGCAGCCCCGGGACAGAGCCGAGCGGAGCGTCCGGGACAGGCAGGGGGAGCGCAGGCACCTTCCCACACCGCCCTCCTCCCGTTCCCCGCGGCGCGGAAAGTGCCCCAGCGGCCGCGGAGCCGCGGGTCGGCCGGTACCTGCCGGGGCCGGACAGCGCCGGGGCCGGGGCCGGGGCCGGGGCCGGGGCCGGGTGTCGGAGGCGTTGCGAGCGCGGCAGCTCCTCCCCGGCGGCGGCGGCGGCAGCGGAGGGTCTCGCTCCTTCTGCGCCGAGTGTCAGACTTTCCCTCGGCCGCCCTCCCTCCATCCCGCCACCCCTTTCCACTCCCTCGCACGCACATGCACACCCCTCCAGCAAATGGGCTGCCGCCTGGGAGTGCGCCTGTGTGTCCGGGTGTCTGTCAGCCGCCGCAGGCACACCTCCCGATCGCCGCAGGTCCCGCTCCCGGCCCGCCGGACGGGGCTCCCGAGCAGCGCCGAGGTGAGCGCCCCGACACCGATCCTGGCAGCCTTGTGCCCACCCGGGGACCCCCAGCCCGTGTGCCTTCCCTGGGCCACAGCCCGCTCCGGATCACACACCTGCACAGGAGCATCCCGAGCTGTCTCTGGGATCGCCGTGCGCGGCTGCTGCTCCTCACCCACGTGGATGGAGCAGCCCCAGGTCCGCTCACGGTGTTCCCATGACACATTCCCTCCAGGACGGGACTGGCTTTGAGTAAACAAAGCCAGCTCGCCACACTCACGATAAGTGGCCCGGAGCTCAGGGCTGGTGCGCGTTTAAGAGTTTGCCCGTGTGCAAAACTGTGGCTGCCAGGGGCACATCTGCATTCGCATTTATTTGCTTTGCCCCCGGAATGTGCTACACTGGTGGTTCTCCAGCTTTCGCAGGCTGCAGACCACTTCCTAAGAGAGGATTTCTCTGCTGGACCAGCCCACTCCCACACCAAACCATTCTCTCCAGCGCATTTCCTCCTGTGGCTGCCCGAGGAAGAGCCGTGCTGCCCGCAGGCCGAGCGCCGCTGCACACATGGCACAGGCAGTGTCAGACCCTTCCAGACAACACACACTGGGCTCCTTTCAAGAGCTGCGTTTCCCTCAGTGAAGGGCTCAGATTGAAAGGCTTCAGCTGGCAGCTCAGCTGTGGAACAGACCCCGACTGTTGCTCCCGTGAAATAACCGAGGGAGCCCAGAGAAACATATTGGAGTTTCCATCGCGTAACTCACCTCAGCAGAACTTCATCCTCACCCACCATTCACACACAAGTCAGATGGGTGGTCTGGGTGTACAGGGACAGGAGCTAAATAAGAGGTTTTCAGGTTCACCAAAAGTCCACTTCACACCTTTTTTACCTACGTTTTTTAAACAGTTTGTTACTACAGTAGCAAACTGACATTGTTTTTTATAAATTCCACACATGCAAATACAGACTGTACATATCTACATGAGTTTTATATTCCAAAAAGACAAAGGGAGGAATTTGGAGATAGGTTTACTGTTGGCTTCTGCTGTTTAAGGCCTTAAGAAAAAGTGAAAGGAGATTTTATACTGAATTTCCACATTTGCATCATTATCACTGGTAAAAGTTTCCATTGCTTGAATGTCCACATGGCACTGCTTAGTACAAACATAATTGGGATGAGTATGATGCAGATTTGAGCCCAGTTTGTGTTTTGAATTTCTGCAGAATAATTCTTGCGCTTTACCTTGTTCCCATTCACTGAAGATCACAGGCACTCTGCTGATAACCCCCTTCTGCAAGTGTAGAAGCTCAACAAATAGAAAATGAGGAGCAGATTGGTGGAAGAAAAATCTTTGTGGGTTTTTTGGTGTTTTTCAAACATTAGAACTACAGAATAGGGGTTGGAGGTCCTCTGAGAACATGAATCCTGATAAAAAGAAAATATGCTGCAAAATTTTGGTTTTTTCGTGTTCTGGAGATGTTTCAGACTCCTGTGAAAAAGAAATCAATCAGCATGAATGTTTCCTTTTCTCATTTGTGGAACAAGTCTACAGACTCTGTGAAATGTAGGGGAGAAAAAGAAATGTTTTGGAAATGGTTTTATTTTAGCAGTTGGGGGGGGTGTAATAAATAGGAGAATATTTGTCTTTCAAGAGTTATAAAACCTAATTTGTTAAATAGAAGCTCTTCCTGAAGTGGATGAAAGCAGGAAAAAATCCGCCCTCTTGTGGCCGCTGGCTAAAGGAAAGCCGATAAAATAACTTTTCTCTGCAGACAGCGGGGAAGGAGCGCTTTTGTGAGCTCTGAGACAAGGTTACACGAGGTCATGCCATGGACACAGGCTGAGCAGGCATTCCCCATCTGCACAACATCATTATAAATGATCACTCCATGCATTCCTTGGCATTGTATTTTAAACCACTGCTCAGAAATTCCCAGAGCAGATAAGCGCAGCTTTACTGGGAGACTCAGAGGGAATTTTACCTTTCTCAGCATCTGTGTTATTGCCACCCCTCTGAGTGATCTTTTTGGTCAGGACTGCATTTGCTCTTAACAGGGTGTTAGAAATGCCTCCTGAAATAGGAATTTCTGCCAAATTTACAGAAATGGTCTAAAGTTTCCATAGGAAGAGAAAGGTTCCTTCTCATGCTTTGAAGATGTGATGATTATAATGACGGTGAGGATGATGCCATTATTTTTTGTGCAGAAAGGACACTGACTATTGGATGGAAGAAGCATTATACAGCTCATTTTAAACATGAATTTAAAAAGTGAGGGGGTTTTCTCTCTATTTTTTTTTTTTCTTTAGTAGCTAATTTGGGGCTTCCCTTAGGTCAAATTCCACACCCAGTGCCCAGAGCAACTGTTCAAATTACCTGGTGCATGAAAGACCAGAAGCTGAACATCAGATACCTGCATTTTTGTTTTCTCATCAGGCAATAATACAAGCATGAATTAAATAAATGGCCAAGCAGATATTTCATAAATAACTAAAATGAGGAAGAGAGGTCAGCTATTTTTGTTACTTCCCATTTGCTTAATTTTGTGCTCAATCATTAATCTGAACAATGTCCAGACATTGCAATGCCAAACTGGCTTATGTCAGGCAAAACCATTTTCATGTGAAATTAATTGTCATGGTAAAGTAGACAGTCCTTTAGTAAAGACTGTGTGAGAAACACGAGACAGCAGCCTGCTGCCACACTCTAAGTGTTTATCCTTATGCTGAGTACTATTATTCCTTCTGTAAGCAGTGACAGAAATGCCTGCAGCATGATGCAATGGTGTTGCCTAAATCTCTGAAGGAGAGGGGTTGTTTTCCAAAATGTTGGGCTAAATTGTGCCTACTGAATCACTTCAAGTGGAACTACTCTGCATTTGGTGACTCTGAGGTCCTTCATGAGAAGGTCCCATCATTCATGTCCAACTATGAAAATTTTCCAAGGAACCTCCCACTCTTTACAAGCCCAAGGAATAAAATGTCAATTTACACTGCTTGTTCCCAGCCATCCATCCCTGCATTTGCTTCCAGCAAAACAAGAAAATGTTAAACGTGGCAGATAAAGCCACTAAAGACCAGAACTGATTTACCTTCATCTGCTGGAAAGCCAGATGAGCAGGGAAGGATCCAGAGGTGGAGCAGCCTTTGCAAGGATGAAGAGGGAGCAATCAGCTGGGCACAGAAATACAGAAATCACCTCATCCAGTCAGCCTCAAGTGCCTGTTTGTGACTCAGCCACCAAATCTGCTTCCCTGGGGAGGCTTGGGTCACTAGATTCCTATGGTTACTGTGCAAGCACATTGGCAGACGGAGTTGCATACTTGCAATAAAGTCAAATTCAAATCAAATGCTGTCCAAGAACCTGGATCAATATTCTCTGAAGACAATAAGTCGTATTTCCACTTCCAATAATGGCACCTACATTGATTAATGGACTGTATAGAGAAGACTATATATATACACACACATATATATATATATATATATATATATACACACACACGCATACCAGAGAGTTACTAGAAGGCAGGTGTTTTAAAGAGGATAAGTAAGAAAAAGAATAGTAAGGTATTGAATTTCCACCTTGCAGTCTATCAGGGATAAAGGCTCTTTTTCTGCACTCTTTCTCCACAGGAATAGCCAGAGTTTGTCCATTGCCCTTTGCTGATGCAGCTAGGCTGACACTTGAGGGTCTCCAAAGAAAGACAAAGGGTTTTACTCTCTTCCTGTTCCACCACTTTGGGAAGAGGAGAATCTGCTTTACTGCAGTGTTGGTAATCATAATGTAACACCTGCACAGTAATGCTGATTTTGTGTCTCTGGGAAAAAAAAAAAAAAAACAACCTGGAAAACACCCTACCCTATCCCTAATCATCCATAATGAAGCATTAGTTATTTTTGGACTCTAATTTTAATATAAGAAACAGCTTCTAAAATTGCCCCAGAGAAGAGAATGGAATTCCCACTGTTGCAGCTTTTTGATAAATTTGTACCTTGAAAAATAACCTGCCTCATTATACAAGTGGGTGCTCGCAGGGCTTCCTCTTTTCAGTCAGGAATGGATATCTGTCTTGAGAGATGCAGAGATGTCAAGTAAGGGAATAGTAGCCCATTTTATAATGAAAGGCCTATGGCACAAGAAAAGTATGTGACTTTAATCAACTTCATTAAAGAGGTGGTATCAATAGTCCCAGGGTCCTGGCCATGTCCTTCCTGACTGCTGCAAAAATTAACCCTGTCTTAGCCAGGACCTTGACAAGCATGAGGTGCATGTGGGATCTGTCCCAAATATGGTGAGAAGAATAAAAATTTCTAGTACAGATCACAAATAGTATGTCAAGAATAAAGTTTGTTGCATTTTCACTTATGTCTAGGATAAGAAAGAAAATCAGCTTCTGAGAGCCCACAGTTCTATGAAAAAAAAATTAACTGAAGCTCATTTTTCTGCTTTGTATAAATTAAACTTCTGTATTTCTACTTCCAATGAAATCAGCTGTTGAACTAATTGGTTTAAGGCATTATCCTGGTCTCCCTAAATGGCAATGACTGCTGTACTGATTTATGGGCTTCAGCACCAAGCAGGGGAGGGTAAGAATAAAATCAGCTCTGAGCCGTGTCCAGAGAACTCCACTTCCCCTCAGTGGTGGCTGTAGAAATAGGAATTATAAAACCCTCATTTTAATAAAACATGAGTGCTATGACATGAAATAGTACCATGCATTTTCTTATCTCAGAACACAGGATATCTAGTTCTGTTTATCCTTAGCATGAACAAATCTTTGTGAATGCCTGAAAGTCGCATTTTTCCAGTGAAAATATGTACTTGTGGTTAACAGAAGACAAACATCCAAGCAATGATTCTATAGATAGAAATGTTCTTTCCTCTGAATGGCTCTAAAAGATAGCTTTGTCCAAAACACACCCTATTTATTACTTATTCTTGAATATTTTTGTTTCCTACCCAACTTAGGGCAAACCTTACCTCTGAGTGATCACTTTTCAAGCAAAATAGTGTTAAATGGAACCACATGCCTTAGTGATTTGCAGCATACATTATGTGGGCTCATGTTCACTGTCCTCAATAAATAACTATTTTGATTGTATTATAAGATCACCTCCCTTAAACTCTTAAACATTGAATTTGTTACAGCCTCCTCAGTGAGAACAGATTGCTGTCAGTAGCTGAAGACAGTATGCTACTGGCCAAGTCAATATGAAATTTGTCTGGAAGATGGGAATTTTCAGCACTTTCAGAAGGGTGAAAACAGTAAGTTGGTATAGCAGGTTTGTTTCTATGCTTCCTCTGTTCTATGTTGGTATTTTGTTTAAATCCTTTTATTCAATATCTTCAACAAGTTTGAAGGAAAGGAGCTCTTAACTTGAAGATCACCACTTCTAATGTAGGCAGGCCTATATTTATAGAAGTTGTGGATTTTGAGAGATCTAGAAGAGAATTTCAAAGGTTTAAGTTTGTGTTTCTCTGTGTAAGAAACCTAGCCTAGCCAAAGGAGGTTAGTGAGACATCTGAATCCCAGTGAATGGAAGCCAAATCCCAAAAGCTTAGCAAAATCCCTGCATCATCGTATTTTGAGTATCTCAACCATCCACAGCAAGCTACATTTTGAATTAGAAAAGTATTTTGTGGGGAGCTGTTGGGAAAAACACCACTACTAATTTATTTTTTTTGCTTTTATTTTTAATTTATTTACAATTCAATAGAACTTTTTACATGAGCAGCTCCCATTCTTCCCACATGTCCAGATGTGGATTTATAGCACATGAGCCCATCACCCCATCAGCTGTGCTTCTGGTCCATTTGATGAGCTGGTTATTCTTCTTGCACGCTACTCCCATTTGCGTTACAACCTCATCCAGGTCTGATTGTCCTGCAGCATCTACAGCCTGCAGAGTGGCACTTTCCTGCCACAGGAGACATCAGTCATCACCAACAAGGTTTGCACTAAATGCAGTGATAAATGTTGCACTGATTGGGTGTCTTCATGTGTAGCTCAGCTGATTGCTATAAGGACCCCAGACTTCCTCACCAAAAACAAATGCACTGAAATGTTCAGATAAGCTTATTAAATAAAAATGAGATTTTGAATTGTAGCTGTTCTTTATGTAGTCAACAGAAGTTGGTGCCAATCTCCCTCTGTGATGAGCTACCCAATCATTTAAAAAAATAATTAAAAATACTTCAGGCAAGGAGCACAACCTGTTCCTCAGTGTTTTCCATATCTCTCCCTTGACTGCAGAGGGAGCCTCCATGTCTGCTTCTAAATGTCTGATGTTAAATGAGTGAAACCCACCCTGAAGTAGTGCAGCTGAAGCCAACATAATTACATACAAAGTGTTTTTAGGATCAAGTCCAGAGGTTATTGAGGACTCTGTTATGAAAGGTGCTATTCATCTGAGCATTACAACCTGGAAACAGACCTGCCACATGTTGGTGCTCCTCGTTGAACGAAATTGCCGTCAGAGTCTGATGGAAAGTTATTTTATTCAAACTGAACTCACAGATTGTTAATTGATTTTGCATATTTCTACTTTCAGGATGAACCATTGATACAGCTTTATACTAGATTTTATTCAGTTTACATCAGCAGCATTTCTAGATGTGGCTGTGCCTGGCTGCCATTCAGTCTTCAGGGCTAGGGTTTAAAAAAATAAAATAACAACAACAACCAAAAAATATCTTAAAAGTTTAGCATCATTGAAACCATGTGCATCTATATAAAATGCTGATATATTCTGTGGCTCTATCAGCTGAGAAGACTGTAACATGACCCAAAATGGGAAGGATCCCAATGCATTCAAGAGCCAGCATTTGATACTTTGGTTTGGAGAGATAACTTCTGTCTTAGCAAGCTACAGACAAGAACTGCAATGTGGAATTGGTTTGGTTTGCTGGATTTTAGCACTATCTCTTTCAAATTTTCTTCTTTTAGTAAATGAAGACTTGGGACATTGATTGCAATGGAAACAGAACCTGAGGCCATAGAAAAGAAGCTGCACTGCAATTGTTGCACTCCCAAAACACTTTTGGAAACATTCATTTACAGCAAGGGTGTTTACATGAGAAAGATGCTGCATGTACCAAGTCAGTACAAAGCTCCAGGTGCTTTCAGGTTACTGACAAACTTAAATAAACCAGAGCTTTATATTAAAAAGGAAGACTGCAATTTCTACAAATTGGGTACTTTTCAACAGTTTTGTTCAGCACAGAAATATATTATCAGCTTATTTTTTTCCTAGCTAAATAATTATATTGGAAGTAGAAAAAAAAAAGGAAATTCATTTATTTATTAATTATTTCAGTCTCAGATACTTGGCAGCTACACAATAATGTCGGTTTGATGAGAAGGCTTCATTTATGTAGAGAAGTACTTTAAGGCCAAAACAGTGATTTGATCACTTATCTCTGACTTGACTCAGGAATTTCAGTGAATGATCCCCAAGTTCAACCTTCAACCTCAGGCTGAGCTAGAACAGATACATAAGAAAAAGTGCCAGTCCTGAGCTGAGTAACTGGGAGGAAGAGAAATAGCCAAGTAACTAGAAAGAAGATAAATCTCAGGAGAAACCATTCCCATAGCTAAAAACCATGATCATTATCAAGATAACTGATTTTTAGGTAGTGTTAGAGCAAATCCCTTTGTAGCAGTATGTTTCATCATCCTGATTTTTGGAAGGCAAAGGTTCAACAGCAAATTATTTTGGTACTTGAAGTACATAAGATCCAATAGACCATTTACCAGACATAAATGTATTGTTGGCAAAACTGAAAAGCAGAACAGATCCAGATGTATGTTAGGGATTTCTGGGTTATGTCTAAACAGGCTAAAAATACCTGATA
This sequence comes from Ammospiza nelsoni, assembly GCF_027579445.1. NCBI lineage: Eukaryota > Metazoa > Chordata > Aves > Passeriformes > Passerellidae > Ammospiza > Ammospiza nelsoni. Next base: position 8,703,269 of record NC_080637.1, on the reverse strand, counting down.
ACTTTGGAGTTTACCTGGGACTAATTACATGGGAGTACTTACATCTATTCTATATTTGGATGTCATAAGGGATCAAAGAATCACACTGTTGTGTTTGTGAAGCTCTTGGTTGAGAAATTAAAAAAAACCCCCATGATTAAAAATTTATTTCAATAGAAAATAATAAAACACCAATAAAATAGAATGAGGGAGACAAATGAAGTGACTGGTCACAATAGAAGCATCTGCAAGGCCATAAAAAGCTCAAATATACAACTGAGCTGTAACTTATGTGACCAAGGGACAGAGGCTGATCCAGCTTCCTACATTCTTCCAAGATGTATCTTGTAACACTGAGGATTGCTGCCAGAATCCCTCTGTATTACAGCAGCCCTCTTCTAGAGAAGACCAAAAATAAGATAAAGGAGGAATATTTTCATTAAATGAGGCATTTAAAAAAATACTGGTAAAAGTACACTTTTGTTTCCTTGCTTCCTATTTTTCAGCTTGTGACCCCTTCTGTTCCTCTCTTTGGGATATGCCTTGGTCATGCAGAAAGATCAGCCATGCAAGTACAAGCCAAAAGTAAGACATTAATTATGATCCAGTCACCTGAGGCTCCCAATTAGTCCAAGAAGGGAAGCAGGCACCTCCAAAGGATACGTGATCCTGCTCTGGGAAGGTCAGATGGCTTCTCCTCTGGGGAAGCCCCCAAAGGCAGAGCATGGTGTGCCAGCTCATTGTCTGAACTTTAATCTGCAGATGTGTCAAGCCAGGTGAGGTGACTCTCACCCATAACTGACCCACAGGGGATGTCTGTCTGTGTAGTGCCATTCCTCTTAGCACCTTTGGTGGTCAGTTGATAGTTTCTGATTAAAATCTGGTGTAGCCTAGGAAAAGAATGGGTTTTTCTGTGCTTTTGTATAGTATCTGATAAATAGATCTAGCTCTTTCTGAAGTCTTTAGTTATGGTACCATATTAATGTTTTACCAATATTCATTTTTTATGTAGATAACTGAACAGAGAGGAAATTTTCACCTGCATATTTTACTGGCATGAGAAAGTTAAAAAGCAGTGTCTGCCTTTGTTGATGAATATTGTGTTCAATTCTTTCATTAACATAAATCAGGAATTTTTTTTATTTAAATGGTACACTAATATATAACTTTGGAGATCACTAAGGAATTACATTCATGCTGTTTCATTATTAGGTGGTAACTCAAGCATAAGTTGAGGGGGGTTAATGCAATTCTATCATTTAAATTGTGAAGGCTGTCAGTCTAACTTATCAAAATCTTTCTTCTGGTTTTAGTCAGAATGAAATACAGTCTTCTGACATTGATGGCAAAAGATTCATCCCAAATTCAAAAGCCAGAATACAACAGCATGACTCTGAATACTACCAACATCAAAGAGCAATAAGGATACCCACTCACCAAAAAACTTTCATAAACCATAGGCTCACACCTTTATTATCAATGAACAAACCCAGAGCAGTTTTGTGTCTAAAACTTTAGGAAGTTTCACCTCAAAAAGAGGGATGAATCTGCCTCAGGAATATTCACAAGCCTTTACTTCTGGAGCAGAACTAAATGCCCAGGTTGGTCCCGATGTTATTTGCTTTTATTTTCTATGGAATGAATTTTAATACCATTTTCTTGGCCTGCAAAGCCTGTTTGGAACTTCAGTCTTTGATATTTTTATTCATCCCTTACACATAACATCATTCATCTGCCTGGTTTTATAAGATGTTGGCTGTCTGAAAGCACAAAAGCTGTTTCTTTTGGCAACATTGTTCAGGATCTCAGTTTCAAAAGAGGACCATAGCTAAGGAATATGTACTTTGTGTACATGTAATGCAGTATTTTACTTTTCTAAAAACCCAGCAAATTTATATTGCAGGTGCAAGTTGTCAAAACTTGTGGTTCTTTCCATCCAGCCCAGAGACATAACTGTATCCATATTTTGATGATATACCAGTTGCATGCTCTAATTGTAAATTACATGCATGCTGTTCATTTGATGGCCTTTCCTTTGTGTTTATTGACCCTAGAATTAAACTATGAAGGCAAACAGACTTGGCAAGGATCTGGGTGGTTTCTGGAGTGATTTGGAGCAACTCAGTCCCGGTTTTTGTGGTGCTTGTGGCAGGAATGGGTTCTGTGCTCATGGCTTTATGGCAGATCTTTGGATGCTTATGCAAGCACACATTCTTCATATTCCAAAACTGTTGGCTTGTAATTCACTGAAAAATATCTAAGCCTTGTTTTGTGATACCACACCAGTGACGAGGCAAAATGCAAACCATGAATCAAAATGGTATTTTTGTAATGGACAATGCCCATTAGTTCTGCTCCTTTCATGTGTGGCCATCAGAATCAAGTCCTGTGCATCAAGAGAAGCAGCTCATGCACGTCAGACTTATTTCTGGGATAGAACAATGAGAGGTTTTGCAAACCCTACACACACACAAAAAAAAAATAGCAGCAGAAGTTATTATAATGATATTTCAATGCAAAAGCAAACATGCACAAAAATATCAAAGGAAGATCACTCTGGAAACAGAATTTTATGTTTTACTTTCATCTGGAGACAATCAGGAGATCCAGATTTTCATTCTAATCCACAGGAAAAACCACCAGAAAGCCAGAACAATTACAGAGATGCAATCTTCAGCAATCTGTAGTTTTTTCAATCTAGGACATAGGTTTTTTTTTTCCTTAACTCAATTTCTGAAAGATTTATGCTGCAGCAGGGGCTGCAACTGGAAAAGTGACAAATAGCAGTGAAGGTGAGGAAGGAGGACGTGTGGGAGAACAAACTGAGTGGACAGGAGGTAAGCTGGGGATGCACAAACACCTCAGCCACATTCAGGAGTAGCTGAAGAGCCCAGCTGTGGCAAGGAGCAGCTGGACAGAGATGAAGGTGGGAATTCCTGCCTGCAGTCACCACCATGAGCACCTCTCAGGGCTGCTGCAGAAATCTGTCTGTGTCAGCACCTCTACATGGCACTCACTCACCAAAAAGCCTCAAGATTTTATATTTTTTTAAGCCCCAGAGTGTCACTGTCATTCCTGTGCAGCCCAAAGGGGGACGTGGGCAGGTTAGAAATCTGCAAAGCAATTAAGGCAAGATAGAAACCACCAGGGAGAATCCCCAGGGCCAGCCAAATTCCACTACTCCCCTGCAAAACAAGGGAGGTTTGACTTGTGAATCTCAGATCCCATGAGTCACAGGATGGGTTCTTCAGCTGCTAATCTCAGCTTTGGGGAATGACTCCCAAAGTTTTGAGTATTCACATCTTCAGGTTAGGAGGAACAGCAGATTCTTTTCTCAGGATCAGCCACTTAATTAAATATAGAATATCTACTCAGTTACAGACATCCAGACCCACTGACCTCAAATTTTTAGTCCCACAGAATTCCTTTAAAGTGCAGCATCCTGTCCATGAACACTCAAGAAGAAAAATGTGATAGAATTTACTACTGTCATATTACATATGTTCTCCAAAGAACAGATAATCTTCTGGCAGACATAAACTCACCAATTTGTGAAGGAAACTGTGATACAAAAACCTCCCCTATTTTTCTTAACTGATACCCCACAATGGCACGTACATTTTTCATAATATGATGTATATGAGAGGTGCATATATATATATATATATATATAAAATAAATATATTGAAAGATAATGGGTGAAAGTAGACTTAAGGTTCAGTTCTACCATTTTTCAAGGAGAGCACCATTCAAAAATGGCATATATTTCTCAAAGCAGGTCTTCCCTTCTTCTAGCAGATTATTTTGCATGTATCTTTTAGAGGAATCTTTGCACCTTCCTTCAATACTTGAAAAAAAGTGGCATTTGCAGGAGCAAGGAGGAGAAAAGGAAAATATTTCATTTTGCTTTAAATGGTTGTGCTCTTTTTTCATTTCTGGAATCAGAAAGAGGGATTTTAAGTGGGTGCTTTAGATTCTCATATTTGATTAAAGCAAATATACTTTTTAATTTAAAAAGGCAAATATTTGCAATTTGTCCCTCTTTTTTCATCTCAAATCTTTCTGCTGACATACACAATAGTTTTTTGTTGTATTTTTGGTATGCCAGGTAGTTCTGCTGATTTCTCTATGTCTGTGTTTCATTGTGTCACTTTGCCCTGCCCATGACTCTTAAGCTGTGTTATTTTCTATATCTGGTATAGCAAAATACTCCAAAACAAACACTGGTGTGGCTTAGTGAAGAGTGAATTGTGAGCCATTGAAATTAACAATAACTGTAAAATTTTTTGGTTATGAGATGTTTTTTTGACTAAGGACTCAAGCCTTTATTCCCGCTTTTTCTTTATGAATTGGGCTTTTTTTCCGTGTCTCTGTGTGTTACACACTAAATTTGCAGCTCAGCTCAATAGCAGATCCTTGGCTGATGCAGCAGCACTGACCTCGGTGAAGCTGTGCTGAAACATTGCAAATATGGACTGAAAATATGAACTCTGTTGTGAATTGCACAATATCCTCCCACTTAGGCCAAGTAATACAGCCTGTTTTCTCAAAAAGGGACAAGTGGTGAAATAATTTATTAAAATAAAATTATAAATTACTCATTTCCCATTGGAGGAGTGGGTTAGAGCTGAAGTATATTATACGTGTTGGTCTTCCATGTATAGCAGCCATAACTTCAGAAACTTGGTTTCAATACAGATTGGTTAATTTGTGCTAGGTGTGGGCAGACCCCACTTGACATATCAAGTGAAAGCAGAAAAATCCTTTAAAAGTGTCAACATTTTGCAATGAGAGAGGTTTTGGCTGGAGTTCATTTGGGGTCTGCCTTCAGAATAAATTAAAACACGAACTTCAAAAGCATTTTTACCTTGACAAACATTAATTTCCCCAGGATGATTTTTTTGCCTTTGGCTTTTCATCCTCATTATTGAATTGGAATTCTACACAGACCCTCACGGAGCTATGAGCAGAGAAAGTCAATTGTGAAATATCAGCAGTATTTACAACATATTACTTCTCCCTATAAAAGCATTTCTGAAGTGTTCACAGGCATCATGTTTTTTTGTTCCATACCAGTTTGATCCTCTGGGTTTGTCAGACAAACCCACACCATCATCTCAGTTTTGCCTTTTGTCACGTTATTTTTCTACTATCAAACACTCACATGTAAGGCTCAGAATTTCTGCTGTACGTTGTCACATAGAAAGAGATAATTAATGAGAATAAAATTCTGTGTAACATATAAAAATTTTCTAAAATATTTTATGGCACTTAAACCACAGTCCTGATTGATAATCCTGATTGGACAAGCAGCTGTGGGAGGGAAGGACACACACAACACAAATTGCACATTGTGGTCATCACAACCACAATGGGATTATCAACTGCTGACCTGCCTGACTAAAGGAATTGCACCAAGCCCTTTTCATAGATGGATATGTTTCCATTCCACTGTTTGCCTCCATTACTTAAAGGGAGAAAGAAACACTGCATATATTTATCCTGCTGTGCACTAGCAAAACGCAGAAATTCAAGTAGAGACTTGCTGAGAACCCTTGGAAACTCGTGTCTTTCATTCCAAATAAAATAATGGGTAAAATTATACAAAACAAATTAAATTACATATGGATGGTTTGTCATTTTTCAGCCAGTGGGAGATCTTTTCTTTATAGCAAAAAATGGAGTTAAAAAGGTTTCTTGAATATCTCAACATATACATTTTGAAATGTTCTAAATAGCCCTCCCCAGTGCCTCACTAATTTTAAGATTGTCTTACCCTTTAAGTGACCTGATCGTAATCACTTATGCAGCCAACTAATTCCCTGACTTGTTCATTAAGATTATTATTGAAAATATTCATTATGTGTGAGCACAATGAGAACAGGACAAGTTCTTGGCTCGCTGCTAATAAAAGATAAGTTTATTTTTTACCTTGAAAGGGAAAAAGAAAAGACTACTATTTCTCAATGTAAGCCTGTAAGAAAGATGATTTTTGAATATCTTAAATGTATGTACATAAAAAACATGTAATTCCTCCATATGAAAAGGAATCTGTGAAGGGATTTTACTCTAGGGCATGAGTTGTTGAGTATATCAACTACATTAAAATAAACCATAGGAAAATTATGGGATAAAAGACAAAGCAAGCTCTTCAGCCTTTGGGAAACTGAGCAAATCAGGCAGGAAGTTTTGTATATACAAAACTATAAAAGATAGAGTTTAAATCACTATAATTACAGGAGTTGATGTCCTATGGAATAAACTTCTTCAGGAAGTTTGTTTTTAAGACTGAAACCTGATATAAATGAATTCAATTGAAGTTTTTAAGGTTCAAGCAATAAATGAAAGGTGAAAAATCCATGGTAGAAGGCTTGGCTATCATTGTAAGGATAGCTGTATATCTACCTGCATATAGGTACAGTTATGAGGTAACCATGCCCTAAATGTGCTAAAGGTGTTGTTGGACCTGAACAGAACTTTGAGCAGCCCTGAATTCAGTCTCCAGATTCCTTGCATTTTTATTATTATTTTTTATGTGATTACATATGTGCTAGTTACAAAATTCTCTGAAATGCTGTGCCAAAACTAACATGCAAGATGAAAAATCATAGCAGCTTACAGAGGACATTTTTTAATGCATTGATAAATGAAATGTTAATTTCTTTAGATCAAAGAATCTCCTGCTGGAAGCAACACAACATGGTATTCAAATATATCACTGTTGCTAAACAGCCTTTTTTCAGATGAAAGGGTGCTGACAACATTTTTTATAACCATTTCTACACATGATGAACAGCTCTCATATGCAAATCATCTCCATCATTTTCTTCTGTCAAGGAGGAGAATGAATTGCCCTGTGCAATGTTTTGCAAAGTGATTTCTTGGATTGATTTTGCTTGTTCTGTTTGCTGAATAGGTAAATAAAATGTTTTCGTTTTCAGAACGAGCAGTGTTTGTGGTGTTGCTCACTTCTTTTCTCACCAGGTTTGCACTTGGTAACAGCAGGAGCTGAGTTGTCTCTGGATGGAGTAACAGGTTAAGATTGGAGTATTTCTGTGAGAAAGTGTTTGGGAGAGGTTTGAGGGTAGTGGGAATAGCTCTGGCATCCAGAAAGTGTGAAGGAAGGGAGAGAGTTGGCTGCTAGTTTTGCTCCTTCTAATTTCTTATTGTAGTTTCAGGATTTCAGGAGACTTTCTCTGTTTTGGGAAGAAAATAATTAAAAAGACGCTAGGTTTTGTTGCAAATAATTTTAGTAAAACTTTCTCCATGTTCCCAATTGGCAGGAAGTTTTGAAAAGAAATCTTTCCATTTGATTTAGAAAGATAACAGATTTTCTTTAAGAAAAGCCTCTAGCATTCATCTCCCCATGATTTAATTAACCTTATAGATAATTATAACAAAAACAAGAACAGGTTGTACGGAAAATTATATTCCACTTGCTCCTCAAATGAATAGTGCTGTATTTCATACAAAATCAGTCTTAATCTCAGAAGAAGGGAATTTGCACCTGGGAAATATGGAGTGTGTGGGCAGGCAGCAGTATTGCACTTATTGATGTGTTATGGAGTTAGAGAAGCTGAAAGCAAATCTGCTGGGTCAGACCATGCAGGTGAGGCAGCCAAAGGCAGAGGATGAAGTCATGCTGGAGGGTGAAGCCTGAGTTCAGCACCTTGCTCCTGGACATCCTCAAAGCAGACATCTCCTGACACAGAATGCAGATTCTCGGGCTGCTCCTGGGCTGACCTGTGGCTCTGCAGCACAGAGGACGCTGCAGTGTTTCAAACAAAGACCCCTGAGCAGCTCACCGTGGATGACAGTCAGCCTGGCCCCAGTTATCTCTCCCCAGTAAACAAGATTTGGGAGATGTCTGGGGGGCGCTGAAATCCCACTCTCACTCACGTGGAGCTAGGACAGGCCAAGATTTACATTCAGTTCAGGAACCTTCTTCTCTGGAGTTTCTCAGTTCAGATGTCACATGGGGAGTTATGTGGAGTAATCACAAAGGATAACATGTGGGAGACTAATGTCCATCTTTTTATTCCCTGCTGAGAAAAAGGATCTGCCCTGAAGGGCATTGCAGAGCGAAAGCCTGATGCAGCCACTTGGACTCAGCCTGGAGTTATTTTCTGTCCATGAATAACAGAAGAATCAGCATGATGCTGTAATTTTGTCACTGACACCTTAATCTGTTAATCTAGGCATTTAAATCACCTACAGGGTTTGGTGGCATTTTGATGAATGTCAGTGGCACCTAAAAGATGGCTTGGGTTCCCTAATGCAGATCCCTGCCATCTCTTTGTAGCTGTGAATACTAATTTAAGGCAAACTCTTCCTGTTTCAAGTGGCATAGGAACTTTCCTGGCACAGCTTTTCAATCTGAGTATGTGCTTCCTTATATTCATTTAATGATAAAATGACCTGGTCCTAGAATTTTGGTATAAAATTTTGAAGCTTAAATGGTTCATTATTTGCTTAGAAATAAGACTTGGAAAAAAATAGAGAAGAAATTATTAACATCTGAAATTAAGTCATATTTATCACACAGAAAACTTCCCAGAGAGCTGGATTAGGTCAAACCTGGGGCAGCTGTACTCAAGTTAAAGGAGAAGGGAATGCTGCTTGTACAAGAATGCAATCTGCTTTGAGCAACAGATCAGCTTTACAAATGTGCTTAACTTCAGAAATGTTACATGTGGGTACTTCATAGCTCCACACTCTCAAGACTCTTTCTTTTGTTCTTGCCTTCAAAGCTGAAAGCACTGTTCCAGCACCAAGATTCAAACACCAGATTTGAGGTGGCTCATGCTGGAGCACTGGATCCATAAGCTATTATAGCTCAGTGGTCGGGGCAAGCCAGTTGTTCCAGGGATGCAAAAATGGGACTTCAGAAGGCTGCTCCCTGTGACACATGCTAGCCAGTTTGGGAAGGAGAGGAGGAAACTTTTCTAAATGAGCAGCTTCCTGCACTGGCACCAGTGCTCAGTGGCCATCTGTGCAGCCTGCCCAAAGCACCCACAGCCACAGCTCTGTGAATTCACAGGCTGGCTTAAACCACCATGCAAACTACCAGGGAGTCAGCATTTGGAGTCTGCTTTTGAATTTTTCCTGCTTAAGTTTCATCCTTCATACCTCATCTGAACAGGAAGGCACCTTCTGGTTTGAGACATTGAAAACCACATCCAAATTTAAAAAACAACTTTACAGGACTGTGATGGTGTTCACAGGGGTCCCAGGTTTAGGGAAGAGATGAGGATTTGACTCCATGTTTCAGAAGGCTTGATTAATTATTTTATTATATATAGTACATTAAAACTATACTAAAAGAATAGAAGAAAGGATTTCATCAGAAGGCTAGCTAAGAATAGAATAAGAAAGAATGATAACAAAAGCTTCTGTCTCAGACAGAGAGTCCAAGCCAGCTGGGCTGTGATTGGCCACTAATTAGAAACAACCAACATGAGACCAATCACAGATCCACCTGTTGCATTCCACAGCAGCAGATAATCAATGTTTACATTTTGTTTCTGAGGCCTCTCAGCTTCTCAGGAGGAAAAATCCTAAGGAAAGGATTTTTCATAAAAGATGCCTGTGACACAGGACCTCAGCACAAACAGTCCTGGAACAGCCCAAGGGCCCTTCTGCATCAGTGCCTGGTCTCCAGCAGTGGTGATCACAGCAAAATAAGTGCAGGCAAGTGGTATTTTTATGCAGGAACACACTTGAACAAACCTTGCCAAAGACTTCCTTTGAAGCTAAAATGGCTTACTCAAGTTTGAGGTGGTGTCTTCATGTGAGAAAATCTCCCATAGTCCCTTCCTTTCATGAATTGGTCAGTTGTGCCTTTTGATCTGATTGTCCACAACATTTCATGAGTTCTATTGTTTAATTTTATGTTAATAGATACCTCCCTTTGATTGCTGGAACACTTATCCTGCACAGTATTTGATGCCCATGTCCCACAAAGCTCATATATCGTGATTACTTGCCAGCAGTCACTCCCTGTTCTCCTTTTCTCATACTACTTCTATTCTGGGGGTTTTCTGCAGTTTTTAACTGTATGAGTAGCAGGTGTGTAGCACCAAAAAATTTGGTTTTATGGTATTTACACCTTACAGACATGAAGCATTGTTTCAGCCATTTTCAAGTAGATGATATATCAGAGACTATGAGCAAGTAAGCAGAGATCATGGAAAAGGAACTTAAAAAAACACTTAAAAATATTTTTTTTCAGATAAGGTAGGTTTACAAATGGATCTAAAATGTGCAGAATGTGCACTTTGCAGATGGATTTAAGACAGAGATACTTTTAAATATTAAAAAAACAAATCATACATAGTAAAGAAATACATTAAAGTGTCATATCAGTAAAACTTTCAGTGATGCTTATTTCTCTTAAGTCAGAGAAGTTTGGGCCAGATTCCTAATTATCTATTCTTCTAGTATAAAATTTTAGGAGCACATTTTTTATCAGATTTAAACTGATACAGTGGTTATTACTCTCCACATCTATTTTTAAGTCATACAAATTTAATCTATCCAGTGTGTACTGAGGCCATGATTTCTCTGTATTTAATTCACAGTTCTCTTAGGGTGCTCTTGTGAGGCCCCACCTGGAGTGCTGCATCCAGCTCTGGGGCTCTCAGTACAACCAAGACATGGTCCAGAGGAGAGCCATGGAATGGTCAGAGGGAGGGAGCACCTCTCCTGAGAAGAAAGCTGGAGGAGAACACCTTAGTGCAGGTCTGTGTTGACAGGTTAAGGGGAGATGGCTTTAAGATGAAAGAGGGTAGATACAGACTAGATATTAGGAGTAAATTATCTCCTGAGAGGGTGGTGACAGGTTGCCCGGAGAAGTTGTGGATGCATCATCCTGGAAGTGTCTGAGGCCAGGTTGGATGAGGGTTTGAGCACCCTGGTCTAGTGAAAGGTGTCCCTGCCCATGGCAGGGGGCTGGAATGAGATTATCTTTAAGGTCAGTTCCAACCCAAACTATTCCATGATTCTGAGGTCCCTGTTTTCTCCAGTGAATAGGCAGTGGTTCAAAATGTGCTAAATAAAAGCCTGCCTTGCATTTATTCTTGAAAAAAGTAATTGGAAGTTCTAAACAACTATTTTTGTGTTTTAAAGGGTATGGATAATTATTCTTCTTTCTGACTTACCTATTGATGCCTCCTGTTATGTGCTCATCATCCAAATAACCCAGTGAAGCAAATGACAGTTTTACCTAGGGGTTTGAAGGCAGAGTTTTAGCCTTAGAAATGTGTTTATTTTAGGAGTTCCACAGAAAAGCTAAATTGTTTTATTTCTAGCACTAGATATGCAAAATTAGAGAGAGAGAGAATGCAGTTGAGAAATTCACATGCCTGTAAGAAATACAACTACATTACTGTATTATATTCCATTACATCATCTGAAAATTTGTTTTTCCTTCACATGATGTGTTCTTGCAAAACACACTTGGTATACACAGCTTTTGCATGCAGATGTCTATTAAGCCTTCATAAAACAGGTTTGTTTATGGAGTGCCTTTGAATCTCTGTTTAACTACAAAGCTTGTCAATCTCTGTTCCAGCACAGCCTTAGCCTCAGGAGTAATGGCATTAACTCTAATTATTACAAAATAAGTCCCTATCAATCTCTTCAAGAACTAATTAACAGCTTTGTTATGCAAAAATGCCTGCTTCCATCAGATAAAGGGAGAATGCAGATAAAGCTGTGAAATGCAGGAGTCATGCTGCAGCATGGCAGGGTTATCTAATTCAGTGAGGATGACTGCTACAGCCTGAAATCTTCATGGAGAGGATTATGTGTGTCCAAACCCACTGTGTCACACACAGACAGAGAGCACACTGATGTGCAAAGGGAACTGGGCCCTTTTATGAAAGGAACATACCTTTGTTAACTTTTTCCACAAGAAGTTTCAAGTCTATAATTAGTACTGTCTGTCAGTGCTTTAAAATAAACCATTGAAACAGATTGGAGGGCATGTTTTTACTTATTCAACCTAGTGTTTTTTTGATTTAATATTCTTAAAATGCTCCAAGAGTTGCTATGTCCCAATGGACCACTGTGCTGGCATACTTGCATTTTGATATGCTAAAGGAAATATCAAAATAATGAGAAACAATGCTTATTTCCTAGAATGTTCTTTTAAACTGTGCTGTAAACAAGCTATAATTGGGGAGCTTTCATGCTTCCTGCTAACCTTACTAATCTTTCTCATTTGAACTGACAAGTTTCATGGTATTAGTTTTGTACAATTAAATATAGGCCTCTTTTCTAGGATTTCTCTTTTTTTTAGTTTTCTGGACTCAAAGCAGTAACTCAAATGTAGGAATTTAAGTGTTATTTGAGGTGCTCTAATACATACCTGCATATGCTGCCACTACACTGGCAACCTCAGCACATTGTTATACACAGAGATGTCCAAATTCAGGTTTAGTCCATGAGCTGAATCTCATTCTGAAAGACAAAACAATTAGCTTTGCCTCGATTTTATCCAAAGTTTTCCAGCTTGTAAACATAATTACCCAATTATCCTAAACCCTTAAGTATAGGACAGGAAGTAAGGATATTGAATAAGCATCACAACAGTTCAGACAGCACATAAGACCACATAAGTGGTCATGTTCTTTATTTATCACAGAGAATTGCCACTGAATTTTCTGCTACAGAAGGGGAGACTTTCAGTTGTAGTGAAAAAAACAGTGGATTCCTCAGCACTCAACAAGAGCATGGAATGGGAAACAGCTTAGATAATAGGTTAGCTCTTGGCTATAATGCCTAATTAAAATATTTTGTAACCGTTCTGATGGCAAACTGGCATCTCTACACGTTTCACAATGGCAGGGTGTTTTGCTAGCAAGAACACCACTGTTGCCAAAGTAGCCTGATCAGGGTATAATAAACAGATTGTAAAATGTGTGAAGAAAATCTGATCCTATTAACAGATACATATTGAACATTTCCAGGGAAAGCCAATGCTGCTGTTCACATATGTGCAGATTTGTCACAGGAAACCTGTGAGACACATCCACCTGAAGAACAGCAGGGCTGTTGTCAGGCACACGAAACTCTCAGAATGAAAATTGCAGGGAGATGTTTGCTGTGCCTGAATGCTACTCAGCATCACTTTGCCAGGCTGGACAATCTGGAAACAATTCTGAGAGCACATCCACAGGAACGAGTGCTCTGCCTGCCATGCTGACCCAGCTGGCATGGGTTTCTGGAGTGGGATACCCAAGCCCTATCCCTGACACCATCCAGGTGGGATGCCAAAACACCCACCTGCCTTTTCTCTGCCACACACCTCAAAATCACTCCATGTGTTTTACAGAACTTTTCCTTCTCAGTGCGCAGAAGATCCAATATTCCAGCTCTTTTGGCCCCTGTGATGCGATTTCAGAGTGCTGATGCTAAAGAACAGACTTTTCCTGACAAGTAAAAGCACTCACAGAGCAATTGGAAGTGGAGGTTATGAATAAAAGATCCTGACTAGTTTAAACAAAGAGTATTTCTGGGAGAGGTTGCTGATACAAAGTGTTGGGGTAGCCTGTGTTCTTTGTTAGCTACTTTTGTGATAGTAGTAGTCCTTAAGGTTCTTTATCACATCTGTACTTCATGCAGTTCATCTCTGCTACTCCTGATCACATCATATTGGAAACAGCTGTTTGTTTTTTCCTGTGATGCAAGAAACAGTGAAGTGTCAAAAAAATTACCCAATGTTAGGTCACAGGAAAGCATCTGCTCACACAATGATGAGTTTAACTGTGGTGTAGACTGTGGCATGCTGTGGTGGATGTCAAAATGAAATATACAGGAATTAAACAAATGGGAAAAAAATCATAAAAATCATGTTTCTATTAGGAAGTCTCTATCACAGAAAAGTGATATCATAGTAAAGAAGTTTGAAAGTAAAGAAGTAGTAGTGATATCATAGTAAGTGATGTCATAGTAAAGAACACAGAAGGTTCCACCTGAACATGACAAATCAAGTTTGTCATGTTCAGGTGGAACTTTCTGTGTTCCAGTTTCTGCCTGTTGCCTCTTGTCCCATTGTTTGGAACCACTGAGGAGAGCCTGACTCCATCCTCTTCATCCCTTCAGATACAGACACTGATGAGGTTGTGTCTCCAGCCTGGACAAGCCCAGTTCCCTCAGCCTTTCCTGAAGCTTTGCTCCCTTCCCACAGCCCCTGGTGACATGAGATGCACCCAGAGGTGTTGGAAAGGCTGTCCAGGGGAACCTGGAGCAGTTCTGCACCCCACAGCAGCAGTGCAGGTGTGGGGACACTGTCACCATGCCCAGGGTGCAACGAGAACCCAGGGTCAGACCCGCCCAAGGTGTGCATCCCTGTGCTGCAGGAAATGCTGCTCATGGATTTGTACTTCCACACAACACTCCTGATGCAGTTAGAGCAATTCCCTGATTTATTCTTCAGTCTGTTCCCACAGGTGGAGAAATAAGGAGAAGTGCTTTGCAGACAGAATGATTGCTGTGAGGACATGGGTTTGTCACTGGGATCCCAATGCACACTTGGGATTTTCTGTAGCAACACAAACAACAAACGTAGAACTTAAATTCAAATTCACCCTCCCTAGGCTCTTCTTCCAACAGAAGCTCCAATAAAAACCAGAAATTTACTGATATATTTAGTGTCTGTCCTGTTTTACTTAAAAAAAAATCCAAGTATGAACTGCTCAGTCCCAAGAGAATGATTTTTGTGATGAAACTTTCCCATGTGCCCACAGACAAATCCGGTAACTCTCATGTCTCATTTCATGCTTCCCAAAAGTGACAATGCAACAAACTGCTGTGTTAATACCATTATAAATTAAAATCATGTTTAGCAATCCAGGACATACTTGCTAAGAACAATTAAAACAAACCACTTTGTACAAGCCAGTGGCAGCTTTAATGTCCAAAGAATTCAGTCCTCCTCAGAATTAACCCTTCACTGTCCAATAGTTTTCTTACTTGCCTTAAACACTGGAGGATGAGATGCCTTCAACTTACAAAAATGTATACAACTCTATATTGTTGCTCATAATGCATATTAGAGATGCCCTTTCTTTTGGTAGATATGTATATCCAGAATGTGCTTGAGTTAAAATAAAAAATAAAATTATTTAGGCTGTAATATTAATACTGAAATTTTGCATGTCAGTACTTTTTTGACAGCTTTATAAAAAGTGATTTCTACATTACCATGAAGACTTTAATCACATTCAATTGTTTTAACCTTTTCTCACTATTCCTAGTGATGGATTGAAATACAAAGAAGTAGCAAAGGACTTCTGGGAAAGATTAAAAAAATCACAAATTTAAAATCCTTTTTCTTTGTCTCTGCCTGATTTCCTAAAAAAGCATGAAAAAAACCCAAAACAATTTCATGGGCAATGAAAGTATTTGAATATGCAAACTGTCACTGTAGAAACATCAAAGTTTCTACAGTTTCTACAAAAGCTAAAAATATCAAAGTTAGATGCAGAATTATGGGAGTTCACATTAGATTTCAAGCTGGCTCATTCAGAAATTTGAGTCTAATGTCTAGGGGCTGTAATGTACTTTGAAGCATTTTTGACTATTCACATAGGACTGGTTCTCTCCAACATTTCTTGCTTCCACATAATAACAGAGTGAGCAGAACTATTCATATGTGCAAGCATCCAGAGAAAATGTTAAAAAATGACATATTTTGATGTGAAAAGAAAATAGAGAAGTAATAATGCCCCCTCCCCAACATATTCACATGTGAAGAAATTTATAGATCACCAAGTGTAGGTGCAAGGGAGGTAGGAGATGTTCAACCAAGAAAACCTTTACAGTGGAAGGATTTATTTTTAATAAATTACTTCTGCATAGGATTTCCTCTTATAAGTTGTGGAAGCTGCCCAAAAAGACTGAAATTGCAAGTAAAGCTAAGTTGTGCAAGCAGAATGAGGGGGAAAAGAGGTGTAAGGAATTGACTGTAAGCTCTTGTAAATCTCTTTAGTTCCACTCAGCTCAGCTGACCCGAGTGAGTGTATGCCAGCCAAGGGAGTTGCTCTGTGCTTATAAAAAGTGTGAAGAGATAAAGAAAGTCAATCTATCTGGTGTCTAAGTCTCTTTGTTACTCTTCAGAAACCCATCTGCTGCCTCTGTATGATGTCCTATTATAGTGGCTATTATGTGTTCTGCGTGGCCAATTGATTAGCTCTAATCCAACACCAGTTGCCCTGAAGCAGATTAATGTAATTATTTCATTTTCACTGCAGCACTGGCTTTGTTCACATTTTAATTCTTGTATGTGGCTCCTATGAAACCAAGGATCTCTGTGTTCCACCCAGGTGACCTCATACTGGGCATCACACACATTTCAAGGGCAGGGAAGGTGGGGGATGTCCTTAATTCCTGCCTGTCTTCCACTAAAATGGACTCCTATAACAAATCTTATTCCATATGAACAGTAATGTTTAGAATGAGAAATGAAAGATGATATCCATCCAATCTGGCTCTGGGATCCAAACAACTTAACAGGAGTTAAAATGGCCAGGAGTATGTGGCAGTTCTTGATTCCCCAGTGCAAGAAGATGTGCAGATCAGGAGATGAGCCCTCATCAGGAGAAAAACAAACTGAATAAATCAAAGTTCCTATTGTGATGGCTTGGAAAGTGCCTCCCTGGTCTGTTTTATCTGTATCTTCCTCAAGGTTTTGAGTGGGCTCAAAGAACTGTATCAGAAATTTTCTAAGAAAATAATTTAGGATGTTTTGAGGGGGAAAAAATGGCTCTATATTGATACCAAATGCTTGTGAACATGTATAATTTTCAGCAATGTATTTGTAAGGAGGGTGAAGTATCTGATGAGAAGAGTGCAGCCTGTCATGGTTAGAGCATCCATCAGAGGTGATGGTCAAAATTAATTCCATAGCTAAATCATCAGAGGTCTGTCAGTGTAAACAAAAGTAAAAATATCACAAGTGGGCTTTATACTGGGTATTGTAAAAACAGAATATCTGTGGTCTTCTTCTGAATATAACTTGCTTATCTTGCATTTTCACCAATGCCCACATCTAATTTATGCCATCTTTTGCATCACTTCTGACACTGATCTAATGATCTCTTTTGTGATGTAGCTGACTACACAACTTCCAGTTTCTTATGACAGGAATCCTTCATCTTCCAATTCACTAATTGTAGTCTTTTGCTTTTTGTCAATTTATAATATCATTTTAGTCTTACTTATACCAGATGTGGATTGGAAATTCAGGAATGCCCTTTAACAAAGATATACCAAGGCTAATGGAATCTAAGTCACAAAAAGAGTTTGTTTTCCAACAAACCAAGGTTTCACATAAAGATTTTGTTGTATTGATTCCTTTTTAAAACAAACTAGTTGTCTGGGAATACTGTCATTCTCTACTGTAAAAAAAAGAAAAAAGGAAAGAGAAGAAAAGGCCATTATAATCGTAATGGCATTTCTTAAGGCTTGAAGAAAATTTTGTAGAAAAGGAGTAATAAATTAAAAAAAATAATGAAAAAAGTCAAATGAAAATATGATAAAACCACAGATTGTCCCACATGTTTCTATTAAAAATACTCAATCTCCTTTGATAAAACACTTCAACTTCCCATGAGGAAAAATGCAGTAAATATCTGGACTTCAGTAAAGTATTTGGGACTGGGTCACAGGAAATTTCTTGGGCTGGAGACAACTAATACAAGAACTGGAACTTGGCTAAAGCATTGTTTAGATGGAAGATGACAAGCTGTACCTAAACAAGAAGCCTTGGATCTCATGGACATTGCAGTGGGATTTCTCAAGGATCAAACCTGGGCTAACTTAATGTAATGTTTTCATTATGACTCTGGCACAGAAACCCAGAAGTGAGCTAATGAAACACGACAACACAGCATTTGAAGTCATTGTCACTGTGGGGAAAGATGGGGATGCCATAAAGGAAGAATTGGAAAGCCTTTTGTTGGAGAGATAGGAATGGGAGAAAATTCCATGCCACGAAATGTGAGAGGACTGGTTTAGGCAGCAATAAAACTTTCTGCTGGAGGGGTTGGATGCTGAGGGTTTGAAAGCAGCAAGGAAGAGAAGCAGACTGCAGAGCAGACCCACAGCAGGACTGAGAGCTGCTGGTGCTGCAGAGCTGTGTGAGGGCACAGGGGCTCCACAGGGAATGGGGGAAAGTGCCTGGGTGCAAGTCATGGCCAGACTTCATCTGGTGCCGTGCCCACATTCTGACACTCAGACACTGGAAAGAGGGATTAAATTGGGGAAAATGCCAGGCAGCACCATAATGTGGAAGTAATTTGAATACTTATAGGTACTAATTATAGAATAATAGAATCTCAAAAGCTTTGGGATGGAAGGTTTTTCTTAAAGATCATCTAGCTCCAGCCCCCCTGACAAGGACACAGTTGTGGTTTGTTCTCAATTGTGACTGACTGTGGCAGAGCTGTCCTGTGGTTTAGCCTTGCTGCCTCTGCAGAGCCATGGCCAGGTGAGAGCACTTCCAATAGCACAGAAAGCCTGACCATGAACATTTCTTCAAGATCTCACATTGTGCTGAAAAACAAGCAGGGGAGGCTGAAAAAATAGTGGTAGTGTTTGAATAGCTTTGACTGGATATTTTCTGTACAAGCTACTTCACAACCTCATTGTGTCTGTGTGTTTTCTATATACAGCATCATGCTCTGTTATGATCTGACTCCATAAAATTGAGTAAATTAATGTGGTAGCAGTGCATTCCAGAATTGCCTGAAAGCTCAGCCATCTTTGTGCCCCTATTAGAACTGCTTCTAGTTCATTCCCAAGCCAAACAGACAAATCCAAGCATCTTAGTTATCCTGTGGATGGAAAATGTTGAGAGCCACCTTGCCCATCTCAGTTGCAGAGACTGTAAAAGCTTTCCATTCCAAATGACCTGCTTTTTCTATAATAGAAGAAGTGAATAATTTTAACTTCAGCTGCTGGTACACTGTCTGCTCAATCCATAAAACTCTCATCCCTGGATAAGGAAGTTAAAGAAGCCTAGGATGAAAAATAACAATAATAATAGTAATATTGATAATAATAACAATACTAAAATACAGCAGAGGCTGTAATATAGAACTTAAGTGTCTGAGAGAATACAGTGAGCCAGGACTTCAGCATTTCTTACAACCTTCTTTTCACTAAAGGACACAAAGCCCTTAGTCAGCCTGATTATTAGATTAGGCTATTATGAGGAACTGATCTGTCTAATGAAGTCTGTAATTTTTTTTCATATTCCTGCTCATCTTGCAGTAGGATGTTTGTTGGTTCCTTTTCAGTGTTTTCTTTGAGAACATTTTTCATTATAATTCCTTCCAGAGTGATTTTCCAGTGCTGGGTGATGGTTTTCAGTAAATACTTTATTTCTAACATTGCTTAAAAATAAATAAAATTTTAAAAATCCCAAACTTCAGAGCTACCAAATTAGGAAAGAGAAGCTGAAAAGTAATTTCAACTTAAACAAAAAACTGGAGGGGAAAAACCCCATTGATTTATCTATCTGAGTCATAAGCAAATATGTTTCTAATTCTAGTTTGAAATTATATTCTACATTTCAAAAGAGCAATTAAATTTAAAGAAAACAAGCATGTTTTGAAAAGGACTCAAGAGCTGAACAGAACCTTCCTGGGTGCCCCACTGTAGAGTTTTTTGATCTGGGCTTTTCCTACTTAGCCTAACACTCAGATCCTGGACATATATTTTGATTTGTTTTTGCATTTGGCTACCAACACCAGGAGCGCAGACTCAGTGTGGCTGCAGAGGCTGGAGGCTGCTCAGCTGAGCAGAGTCAGT
Organism: Ammospiza nelsoni; assembly: GCF_027579445.1. NCBI lineage: Eukaryota > Metazoa > Chordata > Aves > Passeriformes > Passerellidae > Ammospiza > Ammospiza nelsoni. The sequence goes on along the minus strand of NC_080637.1, from coordinate 8,683,472 downwards.
GAATACCTGGGAGCCTTTCAGCAGGGGATTACAGCCCTGCCAGCGCTTCCCAGAACAGCTGCTGCAAGGAGCTCCTTTCCTTCAATTCCTGCTGCCTGTAAAAAGAATTAAGTAGCAAAGGAGGGCTTGCCACAGGACCTGTGGCCAGGTCTGCTGGAGGAGCCGAAGCACAGACATTTTGCTTTCTCCAGGCATGTGTAAGCCCCTTAGCTGGAGCTAGCTGGGAAAAGAGGTGTTTAAAGGTTTAAAAGAAAAGCGAAGAAAACCTGCTCACACCACCGGTGTTTCCGTAACCTGTGCATGAACTTTTAAATCGAGTAGCTTTGTTCATAAGCCTCAGTTATCTGGCATAGAACAGCTTCATCACTAGTGCCAAAAGAACCCCATGTGGTTTAGAAAAAGCACCCCCTTAAATACACTAATGCGAGAAATAAATATATAAATGTGTTCTAAAAACTCATATTATCAAAAATTTGTTTTTAAAGGCCCAATTTCTGAATAGTACGGCTTGAGGATCCGTTTCATCAAAACATTATGGAGGGATAAAAGAAAAACAGGTTTAGTGTGTAGAAAGCAAATACCAAGCAGGGTGTTTCAAAAAAGCTAAGTATTTTGCTTTTAATAAAAACCTTTTGTGTTTTTCCTAGACTCAGAAATCACAGCAGGTCAGTTGAAAAGTCAAGCTACTTGTCTGATGGAAATAAAAGGCAGATTAATCTGCTACAACCCTTCTGTCTTCCTTGGGAGGAGGTAACAGTGCAGCTGAACTCCAAGTGTAACCATAAGGAGATCTGTTTTTGTGGAAGGGAAGCAAAGAGTGAATTCCACCTGTTTGGGTTAGGAACAAGTGTGTGGTCTGGTGATGGCCCAGGTTCAGCTCTTTTGAAGGCTTGTCCAAGGTAATCTATCTCTGTGTCCTGTCTCCCAGCTCATAGGAAAGTCTAACACCAATTCCTTGGAAACTGTTATAAGGAAGACACCAATTACTCTAGATTCCCAATTCTTACAATCCAGTGAAAGACATGCAATGCATTTAATGGATAATGAGCTTTTCAAACATCAGTCTTGCAGTGCTGTGCTCTGGGGTTTATTTCACACATTTGGGGTTTATTTCTTCTCTGACAGAGAGACAGCAAGGGGAGCTGTCTATCAGATTCACTGCACCACACAGTGAGGAATTGCCCAGGTGTGATGAAAAGATCCCAAGGGATGAATTCTTGGGCCCTGACAAACTGGGATGGGTCTCTCTTTGGAGCAAGATTTTTATGAAATAGGTCTTAGGTTTTGCAGTAACACATTTGGGCCTTTTGGGAAGGGAACCTCTGAAGGGATCTCCAACTCACAGAAGCAAAATGCCATAAGGTGGTTTCTTACCTGCCCCTGTAACTCCAAGACTCATCATATTATTTTAGGGCTTGAAATAGCTGACAGATTTCTGAAAATTCAGCTCCAAGCTGTATGCTCATATAAGATCAGTTTCCATTGAACATGGATAAAACATCAGCCTACAGGATGTGGCAGAGAAAAGCTTGGAAATTCAAACCATAGCAACTTCAGCAATAAAAAGAAAATAGGAGATAGCTGAAAACCATGCTTGAATAATATTATAGATTTTGAGTCTCTTGTAAGCCAATGACTGTTTTTTCTCGTGTTTGGGAATGGTAACAATTAATGTTGCCTACAGAATTCCTGATAATATTACTCAATATATGTTCCTTTGAAACTCCTGAGGGATATCTCCTCAACCTTGGAATTTGTTCCTGTTTGTTTTTAAAAAATCCTTCTTTGTTTCTAGGCCTTGACTGAGCAAAGCACACATTACATGAAGAGTGTCTGAAAAAAGATTTATGCAGGTGACATTGCAACACCACTCAAATGCAATCCAATTGTTTATATTAAAAGCAATTGGTGATACAAGAATATTTAGGCCAATCCAACAAGAAGCTGGCAGGGCAGTTAATTTTCAGTCTGCGTATAGGTGCCTATGATATGTTTCCTTTTTTGTTTTAGTGAGGTACTTTCAAACAGTTCCTTAAATTCACATTCAAAGATGAATGTAGTCGTGTTATCTTGGCTCCTACTTAAAAGGTTTAAGTTTAATTAATATCACCCAGATTAATATCAGAAAAACTAACTTGTGACTTCAAGGAGCAAAACTGGTTGATGGCTGAAAATCAACTTAAAATCTGCAGTCATGGACCTCTGCTAACAGAGAATGGGAAATCACTGCATGCAAGGACTCAGATAATCAAATCCTTTCTAGGAGTGGAGCAAACAACTCATTTGGTAATAGAATTTGCCCACACATCATACAAGTGCTGGTAATGTCTGAATTTAGAGTTAACAATGGAGCTTATAGCTGTTACACCTCAAGGATGAGCAGAACTAAGCAGAGAGGGCTAAGCCGGAGGCCAGAGTTGGAATGAGCATCCTTTTCTAACACACGTGGTTTCCAGGTGCAGCACTCTCCTGTCTTTTTTCATTTGGTATGTATGAGTGAATTGCTAAACCAATCCTTTTCCATCGCATTTCATTATTTTTTTTTCTTCAAATTATAGTCTGTAATTCAATTTGTGAATAGTCTAAAAAAATTTCTAGCACTAATGAGCTTTTTAGACACGAAAATATTCCATATTTTCTAAATTGAGGTGTTACATTTCTTTAAGAGGATATTTGAACTAGGTGACTCATATGATCCAGAAACATTTTTATTACAAAAACTTAATTATGAAAATATAATATAGAGTCTACATCTATATATGGCAAATCTGAACAGATAAAAATCCATATTTCAGGTACCTTGTCATAAGCCCTGGAATATTTTGCTAAATTCTAAAGCCTGGACTTGGCTAAATCTAGGCTGTGCTCCCACTTTTAAATGATTAATTTTTTGGCATCCAGAGTGTCCTGTTGAGCTTCTCAGGTTTACAGAATGATGACATTTTTGAGGGTATATCTGATCCAGGCTTGCCCATTTAACTTTCCTGGGATTTTTATTATTATGCATCACACTGTAATGAAAGACATGCATCAGTTCTCTTGCCATACAAAGTTACTGAGACAGTGACCTGAAGTTTACATTTATTTGCTTTAATGAGCCTTTACCATGCTTACATGTAGATTGCATTGAGCCAAAAGTGAAGAGCTGTGATCTAAATCAAGGATACTGTAATAAGTGAACAAGGGTATCATGTAAGAGAGGAGAAAAGACAACAAGGGTTAAATATTGCTTGGAATATTTGGACTGGAAATATGTTAACAGAGTGAGTTTGTTTTAAAAAGCAAGGATTTTCAGTCTGAGTGGGTCCTTTTGCGGCTGCAAAGATTTATATAATTTTAAAGCTATTTTCTAGCATTAAATGCCTTCTTTCTTACCATGACAAGAAGCAAATAAAAGATGTCTTATGTGCTCAGCAAGAACTTAATCCAGCTGGACAGAATGAGGTACAAATGCAATTAATATCTCTTTACCAGCAAATATATTATGTTTTATAGGGTCTTATTTTTCAGAAATTACTCAAGTAAAGCATCCTGATCAGTATCTAGCCTACAAGACAAGATATTTTATAACCATTAGGAATTCTCTGAGCAATTGAATTTGCATTTTGTAGGCTCAGCTGCTAAAACTAACTGGACATTTTTGGTTCTACCTCTCAGATATCTCAGTTAGAAACTGATTTTCCAGGTCAGTGCTCACCACTCCTTAAAATTATGTCTCCATTAAAATGACACAAGCTGGACTGAAAACCTCCTTCTCTTGTGATCTTGGTTTTAGCAGCTTTCTCTGCCCTAGGATAGCTCCTCTAAAGATAGTGAGGATGCTGCTGGCCTTTCTTTTGCAGTGTTGTGAGCAGAACCCAAGAACTGGAGTGATTTCCACCTCTGTGGATGTGCCAGAGAATGCCAAAGACCAGCTCTTCATGAATAGTCTTCTATTTGTTATTCTTCTACTGCCTATCCTGTCTCTGTGGCCCCTGGAATATATTCCTTTTTTCTGCCTGCACTTTCTCTGCTCCCAATGCTACTTCCTGGAGGAAGGAAGTTTAAGGATACTGAAGGGCTTGAGAGGAAAGTTAATGCTGAGAAAGAAAGAAAAAGGAAAGATGGTCTCTACTCTAAAGCTTTGAGTATTTTCCACTTCTTTCAAAGGCCTGAATGAGACCCTGGCAAAGCTAAAAGGCCATGAAAGGACAAAAGCCACTTTGTTTTTGGGCTGTTTCTCTGTGTGATTTTTTAGGTTTTTTCCAAGTGTTTCAGACAATAGTCCCTGGGCAGGAATGGCTGATGGACTTTTTGTCTGGTTGCATTGTCCAACACTCTGTACCAACTCCAGTACCTGTGGAGAAGGAGAGCAATTGCTGTGAGTCACCAGTGACTGCTTTCAATGTTTTTGTAAATATATTTTAACACAACTCTAGGAACAAATGTAACTTCAGGAATTTATATCAGAGCAGAATTCAGGCATCCTCCATTCTCCATCATTTTTCCCAGAAGCATCTAGGCATGTGGCTATAAAACTAGGAGCCAGGGGATTATAAACACTAATTTTCACTCTTCTCCTCTGCAACTGTGGGTATTTGGAGGCAAGCAAGCCTTTAACTTGGTTAAAAACAGTAACTTTCAGATGTTATTCCTACAACATAGAATATCAAAAGATTATTTTTAATTCCCATGCTGTTTAGTTATCAAGCAAACAAAGGAAAATTGTTATACAAGTTGTTATACCTTCCAGCCTGAATTTAACACTCATAAACTACATATTACAACTATACATGAGAAAAAAAAAAATCGTATCCACACATTGTATGTTATATTCTGTGCACTTTCCATTTTTTTCCACTATCCACTTGAGATAGGATTTCAAAGTCATTCACAGGGCTTATGGAAGCTTGCATTGATGGATGAAACTCATACTCACCATGTGCATGGGAAAAAGCTCTTTGTGTAATCCTCATAAATCCTGTAGTGATGTGAGTGCAGTTTCAGCTGGGATATTCCAAAGGAAAATGGAAGATCAAATTCCAACTGCATGTGTTAATTAGATAATATTCCTTTTTTGTGCAACTGTTATCTCATGGGATTCATATAAGGGTAGACAAATGTGCAGTCGATTGGGATATTCACTGATTGTCTCTGGAGGCCCAAGTCCTACCAGGAGTCACATGGGTTAAGTTATCCCTCTTAATTTGCTGTTAGACAAAACCATGACCTAATGTGGTAAAATTGGTTCTTTTTGCTCAAGGAGGGGGCACAGGCTGTTCTGACAGGGATGCTGCGGGTCAGGCCTGAGATGTGCTGGAAGGTTTGTGAGGACAAATCCAGCAGAGCTTCTTCTCCTACTCTGCCCTGCTTAAGCAAAAGCATCTCCATGGGGCAGTGAGGAGAAAAACTGGAAGAGCACCAGGAGCTATTTACACAACTGGAACCGTTCCGCCCTCAGTCAAGTGAAGCAAATAGCTGTTAAAGCATTCTCTATTCCAGCCATCCAAGAGCAACACCACAAAGTGGACACCACAAGGAGCCAGTTGCCATGGGCACACAAGTGTCCAGCTGGGAGAACACCCACAGACACTGAACTCTGCTTCAGCAAACCCCAGCTCCAGCTCTCTTTATGCCAATGTTGCTGTCACTCAGCTTTGAGAGCAACCTAGGAGCTTCGGAGGAAATATGTGGAGGCACTGCATAGGCCCAGCTCTGAGATGAGGCAGGAAAGAGGCAAACACAACATGCAGTTTAGACAGAGGTGGGGTGTCTTGTTTTCTCACCCCAGGCTCCACAGACACTGGTTTCACTTGAGGAGCTCTTCAAATCAGTGTATCTGACCTAACACAGCCTGCCCAGTGTTCAGCTCTCAGGGAGTCCTTAGATGAATTCTGGTAGGGATGGATAATTGTTGTAATTAATAAAGAACCAGAACCAAAAACCTGAGTGATAGTCTCTGGAAGCACAACAACCTTTTCAAATCTTAACCATATTTTTTCAGTTTTGAACATGGCTAGCAGATTCTTCCTCTGCTTGACTAACCATAAGGCCCAGGGGAACCAAACAGAATTTGACCAAACCAGCTGGACAGTAAATTTCTACTTTTACACATTATTAAAGCTGGACTAAATGAAAGAGGTCATTTTCCTTGCAGATGCTCCTGTATGTTCTTTTTATTTTAGAAACAAATTGTTAATTCCTTTTTTTTTCCATTTGTATGAGGCATGAACATAAATTCCTATAACGACACAGCCATTTGGTGCCAAATGCAATAAAATGTCATGACAACAAAAGAAATTATTATTCATAAGTCATCATTTAGCTCTGTTGCCTCCCTTCCTCCCAAGTAAGCTTCCCTCTCTCTCTGCCTCCAGCCTTCCTTTCTACCCCTCATAAAAGAAATTATTGGAAAAGAGTTGGAAAAGAAATTATTAAACCTTGGCCAATGCCTTTCCCCAGGTTGGGGTGAGGTTTTTTTTGTTCGTTTGCTTGTTTTGTTGGGTTTTTGTTTTGTTTTGTGGGTTGTTTGTTTGTTTGTTTGTTTGGGTTTTGTTGTTGTTGTTTGGTTTGGTTTTTGTTGTTGTTGTGGTTGTGGTTTGGGGTTTTTTTGTCTTTTTTTGGGCTTGCATGGACTTTGTGAAGAGCCCAAACCTTTGCAAACTGCCAAAGGAGAGGTTTTATCTCAGAGTCCAATGACCTAAACTGAAACACACTCACCTAAGGAACGAGCTCCACAATAGCATCCCACAACAATTTTATGGCCCAGCCAAGAGAGGTCAAGACTGTTCTCTTTGGAAAACATGACCTGCGTCTCTGTTAGTTTGAGAAGTGATTTCCAAAATGAGCAGTTCGAGTATTTAGTCTAGGAACACTTACTTATTGTAGGTTATTTGTTTTGTTCAGCTTCTCTCTTTAGTGAATTCTACATGTATATTCAATTTTGGCTTTAGGAAACACTGTACCATGGGAGTTGTATTTCTTCAAATAAAGTATATCACAGCAGATGCAGTGCAGAACACAGTCTGACTGTGATGTCACCAGGCAGTAAAAACAGTATCTTCTACCCAATATTTATTTTGTCACTCTCCGGTTTGGCTTCCTCAGATTTCTCCCTTCTTGCGTTCCCAAAAAATCCTCATGTGCCTTCCATAGGAATTATTGTCTCACTGTATCAGAAAGCCCATATATCAATAGATACAATCAGAATTAGAAGATGAAGACAATTTTCAGGATAAATAAATGGCAAAATACTGATGTGTGAACACAGTAAAAAGACCCTGAAGTGTGTGGTGAACCTGAGAAAATTGAGAAGCTTGGATTAGGTTAGGTTTAGATTAAATCTAAGAATAAGATTTACTCTGAAAGCTGGGTAATTTTGAGTATTTTTTTCCTTCTTTTTTTCTGCAAAATGGTAGCACTCTTGAGTTCTGTGTCCAGGAAATTCTATGAGTTTGGAAGGAAAAAAGCTAGATTCTTAAGTCTGCCTTAAAAAGAAACAGAAACAATGTCTTCATTTTACTTAGCAATAATAGAATTTATGCAGAATTTGGGAAATGGGATCAAATTTTGTTTCTACCAACAAAAAATAATTTAAATCCCTCTCCTCCCACAGCAATCCCCTCATCACTCTTAATCACTGTTCAATAAAACAAAGTATGATTTCGAGTGAGTATGACAATCTTATATCAGAAATGCTGGAGGTTCCTCCAGTCTCTTGTTTGAGAACTTTGATTTAAATATACATCATTCCATATAAAAACATCAGCACTGGTTATCCCACACACTTTTTTAGGTGTTCACTTGGGAAGTGATAGTTATGGTCCAATTTTTTGAATATTAATCTATGGAAAGAGTTGAACAGTAATGCTGCACTTGTGGCATTCCTGTAAGTGGGACGAAGTAGGTTCAAATGTCCTCAGGAGAGAAATGCACTGAACCTCACTCTAAAATCCTGTAAAGTCCTAAATACCTTGAATCCAGCCCAGGGTTTGATTGCTTATTCTGACAGGATATTGAGGCAGAATGACATGAGGCTGTTTTCCAGGAGCAGCTTTTTTCAGGGCTGTCTTTTAGGTTGGGTTGCTGGACAAAGGAATAGGTTTTCAATTTTTAACCTTTTGACCTGAATGGATTTGCACATTGTCAAACACTACCTTCTTTTTCTCCCTCTCTCCCTTTTATTCAGCTGTGGAACTAAAACAAATAAATTTACAGGTCTACTCTTTTCACAGCCTCCTTACAATCTTAGCAATTGCTAGGCTTAGTAATTGCTATCAGCCTTTTGTGGGCCTCACACTTGAGCCAACTGCAGAAAAGTCTGGAAGAAGGAGAGGACAAGGACTAGCTGTGTCCATCAGCACACAAGGGTGGCACAGAGAACACCCTGGGCTGTGTCACTCAGGATTGCAGTGACAGGCTGCAGGAACCCAAAGCTGATGCTGTGACAGCAGGAAAGAGATACCAAGCATGGGATGACCTCTCAGTGCTCGGGCTTGGTGGGATGAAAGGAGACCCCTCCACCGATGCCAGTCAAGCCAGCTTCGAGACAGGAATTGTCATTTTCTTGTCCATCATGTATTAAACAGGACTTTGGAGAAGCAATCCAGTACCTCTGAAGAGGCTGCACTGTTCAAGAGTAATATGGTGATGTGTTTTACTGGTTTGGATGCTTTGGGGTTATGCCTGTAACTCAATTCCCCTCCTGTTTTTATGTAACATTTACTGGCTGTTTTCCCTTTCCAAACACCAGAATGATTCACGTGAGAAGGCCAGCCAATTTTTCTCTATTAAAAAAGAATCAAGATTATAAGGACCGTAAAATTATGTAAAATGCTCAAAATGTCTCTCAGTGATCAGTTAAAAACCATCCCCACGGTAAGAAAAGACATATATTCAGTTCAAAGGAGACAAGGGACCATCTTGTACTGTGCCTTAAGGAGCTGCTAAATCAGACTGGCTTGTGATATTAACATAATGCTCACATTTAACATGTATGCTGCAGTAATTCCCATGAGTTGGCCTTTAAATTACCTCAGCTACTGTAGCAGAACAAACTAGTGCAGAAACAATGAAAAATTCTCACATACTACACTTCCAGTGACTGTGGCAGTTGTCTCATTGCAATAAACACAGTGAGGGTCACAGTTTCAGTCTGAACAAATTTGCTGGTTAATACCATTGCAACTATCTCTGTCAGAGAAGGCTGAATGGTTATTTTTTTATTTTATTTATTTTTTACATTTTATTTTATTTGGAAGTCTCTGGGAAGACTGTGACAAGTCCTATCCCATTGTTACCCTGCCACTAAGTCACATTAATTCCCTGGGGAATTTTTAAGAGCTTTGCTGATTCTGCATGCCCAGCTGTGTGAACAGAGCTTAAGAACTTGGGTTTCATGTGGAAAAAAATGCTTTTCTCCCATAGCTTTGTGGTCATTGAGTTTGGGAAAAAGAGAACTTCAACGTTGCACATTTTAAGTCACATAAGAAAGCCACAATAATTACATCAAATAAAATTATCTGCTTCTAATAGCTGAAATCTAGGCATGTTCTTAAAATACCCACAGTCTGAGTAACTGTGCTGATCATGTATATTAAGCTGTGTGGAATCTTCAAGCTATGTTTACATTTTAATTGACAAAAAAGTCAATATTCACAATGTATATAGTCAAGACATAATGAAATCATGCTGTACTTTCCCTGCTTCATCACAGAAGTCTCAAGACACAGCAAAAAAATTTAAAGATTCAGTGTATTATTCTTTTTTTCTCAGAAAAAGTATCTCTAGGGGAAGCCATATTGTATTGTTTTAAGGCCCAACTTTAATGAGTGGAAGTTCAGGATATTTGGAGCCAACTGGGATTGTGCTGTTTGTTTGTGATCTTACCCACACTGCTCGTTTGGAGCAGCAGGAGATGGTGCTGCAGACAGTTCTGGCATTCATGTTACAGCTGCCTTCTTCACCAGAGTAACTTAAAAAAATAAAAAAAGGAAAGAAAATATAATTTAGGTCCATGTTAAAAAAAAAAAAAAGAAAAAGGGAAAGAAAAAGAGAAAGAGAAAGATTAAAAACTGTATGAGTTCACTTTGAGATTTTTGGTCACAACTCCCCAGTTTGTTTTGCATATAAAATAATTAAGGTGGGACAGTTTTGATCTCTTTGTCAAACATTGCAATACTAATATCACAAGGAAAGTGACTTTGCTGGAGGTGGATTTATTTCACATTTATTTTCAAATTGAGGAGATCTGATCCTTTAATGGTTTTGTCATTCAAGTTATTACTCTGTTGAGCTCACTTGTCTACATTCAAGTGACATATTTGACTTTCTATTTTGTACTCTTTTTTTCTGGCTTTATTCCCTTTGTGGATGCCTTTTCAGAAGGACATCAAGTACAACTTGCTTGTCCATATTTTCAAACTCTTATAAGTCTATTTCTACAGTTTCTCACATACCAAAGGGGATACCAATCTCAACTGTAGGGCTGTTATATGGTAACTAACTTAACAGTAGTCATCTTTGCAAAATTACCTTTTAGGCATTTTTTTTAGATTTTCCTAACCCATGGCAGAAAAATGAACATAATAGAGAGTATTGAACATTTTATGGGGTGTGTTTCAATGAGTCTCTGGGAAAGGTCAGGCTTCCACAAGGCAGATCAGCCACCACTGGAGTAGCAGAAATGTGCTCTGCTTCATTTGTGTCCCACCTCATCACTCTTTTTTTTGGATGAGAGCAAAATTAGCTTGATTATCCTCTCTCCAAAGGAAATTGTGAAAGCCACCAGTATGGGCAGGGGATAATAACTGTGTGGCCAATGGTAGTTTCATATAATTTTAAAAGTTAATATGCATTTCTGCCTAAAAAGCAAAACCTAACAATCCTACTGTATTATCTATTCTCAGCATTTAAGCCAGACTTCATTATTTATTTCTATACCTAGACCAACAGCTCCTTTTAAGTACAGTTGAGGCTATGCCAGTACAGATGATGTTTCTCCAGGTGATGCCTCACAAAATTTCCTTCCCCTGGGCTGATACTCCACTGTCTTCTTGTTCTGCCACTTTCCTTGTGTTCCATCTGCACACTCCCTCCTGTGTCTGAGTTGTAAAAATGGACAAAGACCATTCTGTGCCACTCACCCCTGATGATATGGCATGGCCTGACTTCAGACACTGGCTCTTGCTTCTCTCCAAAAACACACCAGGGTGAAAACGCCCCAACTGCCCATGGGAAACAGGCATGTGCAGTCCCTTGAACTGCGCCCAGGTATTGTCTGGATAACACCAAATGGCACAAGGCAAAACAGGGATCATGGCAGCTGTTAAATAACAGAGATATTGGGGTGTTCATGATCCAACCTGTTCCCTCATCATGGTTCTGTACACTGCTAGTGTATAGACAATCTCTGGGGCTGGGGCCTGCTTTTATTTTTGTTGGTGAATCAGAGTTAGCCCAACAGGTTCTTTATTACTGACGAAAGCTCTTTGGAATGATGGAAAAGGTATCCTGTTACTACAGTGCACTTCAGATTTTCCTGGGAAACTTAGCTTGTGAAATTAGAGTAAGATGAAAACGACTTTGCAGTGATATTTTCCTGCATTTTTTGAAAAATTATTATTTTTCTTTCTGTAACCTGAAACAAAAAGTCTTGGAGTCTTTTGAGTGAAACTACTAAAACCATCTGTAATATTTTCTGTTCGGCTGGAAAACAGAGAATCATTTTTCTTTCTGAGTACCATCGAAAGTGTGGCTCTCCACACAGCCTCTGTCAAGGAATAATATGGATGATCTAAGAGAAAGAAAAGCAAATCAGGAAACTGCCTGCAGAGATAAGAGGGAGGAGGATTTAAAAGGATAGGGTTTCCATAAATCAAGGCAACCGGTGACAGCTTTAAAGTAAGGGTCAAAAACATTGCGAGAGGTGTCACTTGGCTAAGAAGTTAATCCAAGTTTCCATCTCTCTGCCTTTAGTGCTTGTTCAAGTGGAAGTTAAAGATCTCATGGCATTATTTCAGGATCATAAGAGATTGATATCCTGCCCAAATTCTCTCTTTCAGGATCATCAGGGACCTTTGCACCGGTATCAATACGCACAGATTTATGCGATTGCAATAAACAAAGGGACGCGTTTGTCTGCATGCCATTGCTACAGTTTATTCTGTTCACATGGCAGCAGGGAATTTTAAATTGGCACAAGAATTCTGGGTAGAGTGCACTGCAAAACCCATCAGGATGGGTTTGCAATAAGAAATAAATATATAACTCTTTATCACAGAGGATTCCAAGCAACCATGAGAATTGACCATCAGAGAGTCTCCCAATACCAACTGAACCAAATAAGAGGTTTGGCACAAATTTCTCAAAAATTCTCTGAGATACACTGTCTATGGAAAGATGCTGTCACATCTTAATAGAAATTACTATTTCCACCTCAAAAAGGTGGAAACAGCTCTTGGGAGTCTGAAACTAAAGAGCTGAAATGCCAACATTATAATTTAAGGACTGTGATTTTTTCATTGCTTTACACAGACTAAGTAGCCTTTACCCATGGGACATCCTTTAATGTAGGATTATTTCCTTGCAAATGAATTCAGTTGGTAGGTTTTGAAATGGAAAGTGCATGAGATAATTGGCCTGAGGAGGTGGAAAATGCTTCTTGTGTGTCAATGAAGCAGAAGTCAAAACCTGTGCTGCTCCCACAGCATATCATCAACAGCAAAGATATGATGTAAAAATGCAATTTAAAAATAATCTTGAAAAGAACATGCTATAAGTCAACTAAACTGTAGTAAGTTTAGATCTGACCCAATCCTGAATCATTCTTCCTTAATTTACTGGCAGTCAGTTAAACTGCTAAAGAACTTTAATGAATAAGAGATCTATCCAGCAAGTAACTTTGAAAGTAAAGACCTTTAATATTTAATGTTTAAAAATAGGGAAAAAAAAAAGAAAAATGTTCCATGCTCAGAAAAAATAGATATATACAAACTCAGTAGGAAGCATGGTGCTCAGGAAGGGGAAACTGAAGGCAGTGATAATATGATTTCATTGCTGTAATGCTGCCATAAGTCTTACCTTCTATTTTCATTACCCAAATGGAAAAGGGGGGAATTAAAAAGGTTGAGGAAGTGGCATTCTTCGGTATTAATGGCAAAAAAAGGAAATTACTGAAAGGCACTTAATAGCTGGAAAAAATTGAAAATTCTGTGTCTGATTTTCCTCTTACACCAGTCTTATACCAGTAGACTGTTGGAAAAGTCTCAGGGCTTGATTCCCAGAATGATGATGAAGTGGAAAGGAGTTTCTTTAGGTGGCTGAGTTCCTGTCTAAATGATTATTTGAATGCTAAAGAGATTTTGGTTTAAGTGGACTTTTGGTAATCTGCAGTCTTGCAGAGAAGCCTTTATTATTCAACTCCAAATATAATAAGTCTTTTTTCAAAGACTCCTTTGGCTTCCACCAGCTATATTCTGACATATCCCTGTGGAGTGAGAGCAGTTCTTTCTAAAGGGAGCAGTATTGCAGGTGTAAGGTGGAATTTGAGTGGCTGCTCTCAGGGAACACACAGGCTGGAGAGGTTGTGATGGGGGATGCCAATTCACACAGTCCCTGGGGAGGCAACAAGGCGATCTGCATCTGTGTGAGATGATTTCAGTTTTAAAGTGAAACACATGTGCCGGGGAGTTGGAGGCAAACTGACAGTATCTTTGTAACAGAACTGGAAATTATGAGCAGCAGGAGTGGCCTGACCCTGCAGAGTGCTAATGTTTAATCTGCTTATCGAGACAGCAATCAAGGAAGAATCAATAACATAAAAACAGTGGGGTTTCTTCCTAGGTAACAAGCAAATAAAGGAGAAAAAAAGGCTTCCTGATTGATGCTTCAGTGATTCCCCAGACCATGGCAACTGCCTTTGCTTTGATGGCTCATTCCTGGTGGGCCCTTTTCTAACAAGGTGTTGAGGTAGCCGAAGGGCTTAAACACTTGAAGAGTGTTCAGCTGCAGTCATGACAACTAAATGCAGATTCAAGGCTGTGATTGAAATCTGTGCCGCACTACTATGAAATCAATGATTTCTTACAGTGAGAAAGCTGTCAGGATTAATTCAGAAAGAGAGCAGAACACGGTCCAAAGGGTCATTACTGAAGCACTGCATGTTTGGAGCCATTAGAAGACAAATTAGGCATAAAATTATATTTTAAGATATGCAAAACCCTGCCATTAATAACAATTTTAAATTGTGATGGAAAATTGCTAGTTTAGTCCGGGAACTTTACATTGCATGGTGATTGCAAGTCTGCTGTTACATGAGTATTGTTAATGATCTTTACAATAGTAATGGGCAGCACAGCTGGAGAGAGGAGGCATCACAGCTGTTTGGGAATTTATTTAACTCATGTGATTGCAATGAGTACCAGAGTGGCTGTTGCCACCTCACTGATGAATGTCTCACTGTAAATAAATCCCCTGTAATTTCTTAAGTGTTGTTTTCTGTTATCCAAGAACAGGGGGAAGCAGAAGAGTGTCAAAATGTCAGTGGGATACCAGAAAGAAAATATTAACTGTCTTATCTAAAGAAATAAATTACATTTTATAGAAATACTGTGTTAAAAAGTGACTCTTCAGATAAATTACATTTCTTTTAAAAGCTTTTGCAAAAGCGTTGTAAAAAATTTAATAAGATGATTCACGTTTGAATTAAAATTCACATGTTAAATTAAAATTAAATTAATGTTAAAATTAAATTAAAATTCACATGTTAAATTAAAATTAATATAATAATATTTAAAAAATAATTTTGTTGGAGATAGAGCAAAAAAATTACTGTTCTGAGAAAAAATGTTTTATTCTTAAATGGAGGCAAGGGCTCTCTTGAGCAGGGAACAAAGAAATCAATAGTTCACAGTTGGCTGCAGATCACAGAGCACTTTGCACAGGAACCATAATTCCCATACTGCAGGTGGGGAAAATTGACCTCATTGAAACTTCTCTGCAAGTCCAGCATTAGGGTGGGAGCAGAACTGGAACATGTTTGGTCTCTCCAGGAGAATGAGGCCAAGCTAGCTTGACAAAGCTGCTTTCAGTGCACCCAGGTGTGTGTTCTCTGACAGGGACATCTCTGGGTTGAGGCACCTTGCAGGTTGGAGATGTCCCCATTGCACTGCAGATCACAGCACGGACCTCAGGTTCCACATGGAAAACTACAAAAGCGTCAAATCCCAGCCTGGTGCTCCATGGCTCTTCCCACACTGCTGCTCTGGAGTGTTTGGGGCAAATTTGGGTTCTTGGTCATGGAGCTGTTCCATTTTCAGCTTTACACCTGAGTCTGTATCCCTGAGCTTCTGTGTGCTCCTGCCTCACTCGTGATGGGCACAGACCCCTCCTGCTCTCCACAGGTCAGTGTCCCTCATGGGGACAATTGCATTTCTGAAAGATGTTCAGGCTTTGTGGTGAGGGAAGGTCAAAATCTGCCTCCCTCATCCCCAGGTGGGTGGGAATGGATGGCAGGCAGCTCTCATCCCCACTAGCCAGAGCTAAGCAGAAAGCGATCAATGCCTGTGAGAAAGATGCCATCAATCATGTTCATGCTCTCAGGGAAAATGTGGGCCAGTTTGGTTCCTGCCCTGCCCTGGGAGCAGCTCTGCACTGCTCCCTGCTCAGGTTCACATTGGCTTTAAAACTGAACTCAATTCAGACCTTTTTTTTCTTTAATAGTATCTTTTGTAAAATTCAATTCCATTACTCCAGTTCCCATTTTCCAGGACCGTTCAAGTATGCTGGCTGCATTACTCAAGTCAGGCTTTGCTTGGTTGGCATTTCTGCCCCTGGGGCGTTTTGCTGGATTATTCCCCCAGCAAACTGCTGCACTGTGGGGACTGAAAAGTGCCAGAACAAATGCAGGAAGATGTGCCAGCTCTTGGTACACACCAGAGAATCCCGAAGCAACAACAACATTTGGCAGAAACAGAGACATTGTTAATAAAGCAAGCCACTAAAATCTGTGTTTAATCACCAGAGCACCATCTCCCCACTTGCAAGAGAATTTTCAAATGAGAGGAAAACTGAAAAGGCAGCTTAAAGTGTCACACAGAGTGGGAACAAAGTATTTGATCAGAGGTTTAACTCCTTAAAGCAGAATTTTGCTTCCTAAGCCCTTTTCCTTCTACAAGGTGGAAAAAGATCATGCTTAGATGTACATGGTTTTACCACAATGTGAGTGAAATGGACATATTTCATTTAAGTCCCCAGATATCCACTAAACCATGCTTGTGTTGAAAGATTTTTTTAAAATATGGAAGTAAAAAAGACCTATTAATGCTACTTCTGCTGGTTGCCAGCACAGATCTCTTTCCTACAGATCATTATCTAGTATTTTGGGTGGGATAGCAGAGTCACTGACAGCTCTGGTAAAGACAGCTCCTTCTTTTGCTGTGAATAATCCACACTAACGTTCTGCCTCAGATTTGTATTTGTCTATAGGTCTAATTTATAACTTCCCACCACACACACCACTGAAAAGGAAGTTTGATATTTAGAAATTGCTGCAATAGCATAGGAATGCAAAATAGTCAGCAAGATATGACCGATATAAAGGCCATACGGGCAAGCTTCTAATCTTCCTCATTTCACAAGAGTGTTTTGTGGGGTATTGTTTTGTTTTGCTTTATTCCTTCCAGGTTAGGTAAGTAATTTGTTGATTTTAAGGTATGCAAAGCACAAGGCAGCCAGGGATGTGAATGTGCCACTCCAAACAGAAATGTGACCCCTGGTTTTCCGTCCCAGATCTGCAACGCTGTGACCACGGCTTTGGAGAATCACGTACTCATCTGGGATTAATCAGAACTGCTCACTGGAGATGGGTAAATTTACAGCTGAGCATGGAGACCCTCTTCTAAGCCATTGGCAG
This sequence comes from Ammospiza nelsoni, assembly GCF_027579445.1. NCBI lineage: Eukaryota > Metazoa > Chordata > Aves > Passeriformes > Passerellidae > Ammospiza > Ammospiza nelsoni. The sequence goes on along the minus strand of NC_080637.1, from coordinate 8,666,581 downwards.
CACAATGATTACTTTCCACTGAAACACGGTGTGCAGTTGTGAAATGTTTGCCAGGTAGAGTTGAAAAGAGTAAATAAAGTTATATATGTGTAATCCTTCAGCTAGACAGTTTTATGGGCCAGGTTAGGTTTCTAGGACCACTAATAAAAACAAATTATATCTCCCAATGAGTATCTTGGTAAAAGTATAGTGAACTGTCTAGGTGCTCCTGCAACCAAGGAGACAAATACACCATTTTTTGGATGTGGACTTAGAAACGCACAGCAATAAAAACCAGCATTATATACAATCAGAAGTTATTCTTTGCCCAAAGTACTTCCGAAAACATTTTAAGTCTTCTTTAATTTCTTGGGAAGCAACTGCATGGGCAACTGGCTGCTTCCCAGACACTCTATATTAATGCTCCATTCACAATTTACAATTTCCAAGGCTTTGACAAGTCATGAAATTTAGTAAGGGCACATCTAAGATCCAGCTGACCCAGAAATGTGAGCTGCCATTCACTGTGCTGAGTCCTCTTGCTCCACTAATCATCTTTATTTTCCAGTGATTTCTACATATAACTGAGAGTATTTGTAGGATGAAGGACCACACACAGTTCTTCCTGGTGGGAGGAGACTTAATAGTCTCCTCTATGTTTCCTTATGGTTTGTGACTATTGCACTGCTAAGCCACAAAATGTTGCCTTAAATTGGGGCAACACCTCAGCCCAGGCATGCCCGAACATAATTAGTTTGTTCAGATTTTCACAGATGAATATTATTAAAGCTGTGATTTCTTCCAGGTTACAACAAGCTAACTCAAACAGAAATGTTCCCAAACATTCCCGAGAAAAATCCAAATTGAACAAGATTCAAGGTTTCTCCTCAGAGGTGTTAATGTAGTTCCCATCTTCACCATTATATTCCAACAGAGTTCCTCCATGCTTTGTTTTCCTTCTCTGTGAATGTGTTCTACTGTTGGCTTGTAGGTTATTTGGGGTTTTTTTTTGCTTGTTTGTGTTTATCACTATTCAGTTTTCAAACACCAGAAGTACATTCATTGGAAATATCGAGCACTCTTTCAAGGCAGACAGAAAGGCTCAGAGTAAACTCAAATCACATCAAGCATTTCCAAAAACCTCTCAGTGTCAGAAAGTAAAAACACTGTGCTCATGCTGCTCAAAGAAAGCTTGTACCTCCTAAATATAAAAAAAACAGAGGAGCAAGAATGAATTCTTGGCCAATTTCTGTATTTTCCCCCAAAGGATTCTGTGACCTTGCTGATTGAATGCTGAGATTTTGGGGAATAGGGTAAAGAAAAAAAAAAGGACAGAATCCTGACCCTTATAAGCACCCCATGCAGCTGTAAAATTGAAACAGCGAGGGATAAATCTGGTTCAGTTACAACAACAAGATTGTTCATTGGTTTCACTGAGTTGCCTTCATATTATAAAAAATCCAACTGGGCCTTGATGTGAACAGTTGTGTCCCAAATACACACTTTGCTTTCCAAAAGCTGCATTGTGTTCTTTTATATAATGTTAGCTTTTCTCTTCAGTTGCATAAATGCACATGGACAGAAAAGGTTTCATGCAAATGAAACTAAGAACACATGTTGCATTAACACAGAAATTGTGCTGGCCCATTTTGTTTCCAAAGGGATCTCTCCACACCTGCTATTACTTCCATCAGACTAAGTCCAGACTCCCATCATGGACAGCATTCCACTTGGAACTGCTGCCTAACAAGTCTTTAGGCACAAAACACAGCACTTTTGCACTGAGCACCTTCAGGGATGTTTTCTGACTGTGGAGCACAAAGCCAAACCACGGGTCAGCTGTTCTCAAGGGTGTGAGTGTGGAGTGCTACCAGCTACCACTGTCCTCTGCTGACTCACATGGATACACCTCCAGCTATTCTCCTGGATCTGTGTATTTGGACAAGGGTAGGTGGAAAGCCTGTCCCTCTGCAGGGCTGTTTATAACTATCAAAAGACTGGCATAAATGAAATTTAATGTAGTGCAGATTTTGGTTGTATAAAATGGGTCTAAATTCAGGAACATATATGCAGACTTTTATATGTTCAGTAGGTGTCTAAGATCTCATCATTATCAACAGAGATTTTGATAGAATACAATTAACAGTACATGAAAAAGGCATTCAGCTCCTCTGAGAGCAGAAATCTATGGCATGACTCATTTGCATGATGTATATGCATCTCCTGGCACACAAGATGTGCTGCTTATCAGATGATACAGAACAATGGGGAGATGTATGACAGTGCCAACTGGAGCCTGGCTGAGATTCTATAAAATATTTCAAATGGGATTAGATTAGATTAGATTAGATTAGATTAGATTAGATTAGATTAGGCAACCTGGCTTTTGGCCAGCTGTGACCTCTAGTTTTTACTGTGTTCAATTAATTTATCTAAATGTAGTTGTCTGACACCAGATGAAATGCTGTAGGGAGTCTGAGATTTTAACATCACTAGGAGATACAACAAAAATCTTATAGGGGAGCCACATCCTTCTCGATTGGCAGGGAGAGGCCAAGCAGCTGCCACAAGGAACCTGAAATGCTGTAAGACATCAAACCAGACTAAATCCTGTGCTAGGTCTCCAATGATTTATGAGAGAATTCAGTCTCCCAACCACCTGAAGATATTTCTTCATAGTCTCCTAAATTTAGGGGTCCAGATTTAGACTTGAGACCTACAAATTGCTAACTGCCTAGGTGCTAACAGTCATTGTTCCCCCCCCAATTTTTTACTTCAAAGTAATTATTCAAAATAATTTCTTCTATATTGGTCTATATTTTCTTCTCCAGTTTTTCATCTGGATATAAGTAATAGAATGATTTTTAAAGTGCTAAAGTGAAAAGATAATATCAAGATAATAATTCAACATTCTAATTAAAAATGAATGATGGTAAAATGTGGCAGATGACAGCTGACAGATTGCTCATAAGTAAGAAAGGGCAAACATTGTGATCATTGATAGGTGGTGGACCTCATACACAGGCCTATGAATTTAGCCGAAGAGAAGAATGAGATCTGGAAAGGAATGAAAGAGAATATTGTGCTGCTTGTCTCTGAAATGATGAAGAATATTGGTTTAATAGTTTCCCTGAAAGGGTCATCACCAGTGGAAAGAGAGATCTAAAAACATGAACGTTTGCTAAGGATTTAGTAGTCTTAATGGCTACAAGCCAGAATGGTCTGGAATCACTTTATCTAATTACAAGAGAGAATGTGATTTAAGTTTAAATTATTCTATATTATCTATAAACCTACTGTACAGCCATATGTTTGCTATGAATATTCTTTGCTTTGCTGCAGCTCCATCACTTATTCCCTTATACATTCTAGTTACAAAGCAAAGTGTTCTGCTAAAGAACTCTTTCTGGTTATGGTTCTGTAAAACTGCTCTGAGTTTTTCTACTTGCATGAAGTAAAAGTGTTGTTTACCACAACAATTTCAGCTTTATAGAAAAAAATTTCTATGTGTTTTTGCAGCAGATGGGTTTATGTCCATGATAAAAAAATGAACACTAAATTATAGATGAGAGGAAAAGCAATTGGCTAAAGTTCTCAGCTCTTTATCTGAAATGTTGAGCATAGCAAGCAAGCCTGCAGATGCTATACATCCCATAGAGCACTTCTCCAATTCCCATTTGTTTGTTTCCATTTTTCTAAAGTTTTGTTTTGTTTACCTTAGATTGGTTTGTATGGAGTTTTATCCATGTACCAGATAACAAAACTTTAGAGTGTCCAGACAGAAAAAAAGTCAGCCAAACTCTAATCATCACCGCTGAGTAAAAAACATTCTCCAAGTGAAAAGACCATAATAATTGTTTCAGGCAAATGAAGCACAAAGCTATTAGCTTGGCTTGCTGTGCTACATTTCTGAGGACCATATGAAACAATCTTTATTTAAGGAAAACAAGTCCTAGACAGTGGAGCTGCTTATGCAGTGACTGATAAGGGGCATTGGTTGACTCTAGGGATGTACAGTAAGAGGATGTGTTTCCAATACTTAGATCTCCAAGACTTTCAGGTGTCAGTATTCATTAACCCTACACATTTCTCTGTGAACAGAAAATATTTCATAACAAAGTAAATTAATTGAAGCTTTCCAGAGCCTCCACACTCAGAGAACCATCATTAAAAATGCTTTATTTTATGTTTCAAAGACAGTTGCAGCATAATTCAACTCCCTTTATGTGTAACAGACTGTACTCAGTGGATGATATTGTAATGGGTGACTTGAGTGATCTTCTGGACCTGTCACTGCACAGAGGGAGTCAGGACTACAGCACCTGCAAAATCCATTATGTATGTGAGGGGAACAAAGTAAATCTTCTCACCTCCAGCCTGGAATTCAGGGTCTCTCAGCTCTAAAGAAAGCCCTTCACACTTGAAATGCCCTAAAAACACTGTTTCAAAAAAACCCAAACTTTTACTGTGGGTGGATTTGTGGTGCAGATCCATACCCTCATGACTGTGCATGGAGGCAATGTTCTACTGCTAGTGACTATGTTACCAGTGCTTAATATTTAAAAATACTGAGGTAAAGGTAAACAAAAATACAGAAATGTGATAGCCATCACAATCTGCAAAAAGTAGGTTACACATTCACTCAAAAATGAGAAAATGTATCAATGTTATTGTGTAAACATTTAGGTAATGATAGACCCTAACCACAAAAGAGGAAAAATCAACTTCCAGATTAAAAAAAAACAAGTTCCAGTTAAATGCCTTACACATAGATTTCAATTATTGTGACCTTTGTAGGGTTTAATAGTTCAGGCTCTTCTCATTAAATTGTGTAGCATTTTGTTGTTACAACAGAGAATTCAAACTCCTGTGTTGCCATTGGAAGTACCTAAAGAAGCATTACCATTTTTATTCCAAACATTTAAATAACCTCTGCAATGGGTCATTTGTTAGCTCACTGCTCAGATATCAGTCTGTTCCATGCTCTAGTTACAATGAGCAAGGATCTGTTTTCCAAGCTTTTTCTGAGCTTTTACTGGGTCTTTGCAATGCACAAATCTTGTGACCAACACAGTGTTAAAAGCATGCACTTTACAAATTACCCATGACAAATGTACTTGATCACATCATGTGGGAAAAAAAAAAAAAGAGATTTTGTTTATTTTAGAATTATTTTATTGGACAAACATTTTTTTGCTTTCAGTAAAGAATTCTTTTGTCTCTTAATATGTGGAAGAATCAGCTATTACAGAACTTAGAAATTTTCATTTAAGCCTGCTTTTTACATTCTTGAAGAAGTGCCAAATGGACATCCCAGAGCCTGAAATATCCCTTTTATACACAATGTATACAAAAGCTTCTCAGGCCTCCACAGCCACAGGACTCAGACTTGAGCCCTTCTCTCACATACTCACATGTGCCTATGGTGAAACAGAAATGTAGGACTGCTTTCTGGAAGTACTCTGGATGTCAATGGTAGAGTATCTCTGGTATCTTAACACCATCCTCCTGAGGATTTACTCAGTGTGCTAGGCCAACTTGCATCAATTTGAAGCCAAGTTGGCTGCACTGATCCTTTTACTGGAACTATTCAATTTAGGGTGTGCGTTGTTGTATCAAAATTGGCATTTCAGAGAAAAAAGTTCCATGACCCATTAAAATGGCTGCTAAAACAGTGGTAGGGCATCTGATTTTCACTGCTTTAAAATAGGGACACAAGGAGAGTGTGAGATGTCAGTGCTGCTAAACCTACAACCTGAAATATCAGCTAGGTAGGTGATGGTTACTTTGATAATAAGAGGGCAGTAAGTTCTTGAAGGTGCTCAATCTCAGAGATCTTTTACCTAAATCAGTGAATTTATATATATGGACTGTGAAAGTTTCACTAAAGTCCGTGAGTAGATAAAGGTTTTTAATGATTCTGAAGAATTAGTAACAACCTAAACATGTACATCCAAATTCCTGACTATTGTTTCAAGTTCTACCCATGTTCCAAAAACTTTGTAGAAGAAATTGTGTCATTGGCCAACCTGGTGAAAGGAAAGGATTGTAAAACTCCTCCACAATGTTGAGAAGATATAGGAATATTTCTAAATGGTTCTATAAATACAGAGTATTATCAGTGACCTTTATAATCACTTCTGCTCATTACAGTAAAAGCACATCTAGTTGCATACATTAAAGAGAAAAAAAGCATTTTTATCCTTTATGATAATATTGTGCAGTCACTGAACTTCTTCCCTGAGGCTTTTATAGTGCTTGGGGCACATTAAGACCCTTAACCTTTCTCCCCTGATGATTATATGAGCATTGTCCTAAGTGATTAAGACTCACAATGATGCAGGGAAATGGACAAATAACATCTGACAGACTGGAAGAGAGAAAGTCTGGGTTGGAGGAAGTGCCTTATCACCCACAGCTCACAGTCCCTGCCTCGATGCAGGCTCAGAGTGCCAACACCACATCCCAAAAGAGTTCTGCTTTGGGAGAAGCACCCTAGTCAAGAAATGCAATGTGGTATTTTGTTGTTTTTTCCACTTCCAAGTGGTTTTTATACACTTGATATTTAGTTTGGCTTATGAAGAAAGACAAAGCAAGACCAAATGAAGTAAGAAAGGAACAAACTTCTCTCATTTTCTCCTACTTTCAGACACAGGTAATGTGTCTAGGATACATTACTGTGTCTGGACACCTTTCTGGGCAGATGTGCATTTGCAAGTAAATTCACTGAGACAATGGGTATGATTTGCCTTTTTCTTAATACAAAGCATCTTCAATCCCACATTACACTAGAAACCCTTAAATTACATTTTAAATTAGACATCGTGGGCATTCACAACCTACTTTTCCTGCAAGATGTGAAATTTTGCTCTGTGTGCCCTCAATGTAAATAGGAGCTTTTAAAACAATTTATACAAAATAACAAAGGATGAAAATGTTCCTGTTGATTAGAAATTCCATCAATGGCTGAAAGAGTATCTAAAAATAAAAATAACCTTTGATTCACAAAGCATCACAGTGCTTTAGGCACTCAAAAGCAACTGCAATCAAACTAGAGATTTTGTAAGGGTTTTTTTAGAGAATCCTTGTATTCTCTTTTAATATTTCCTACCAGGACTTTTTTGTGAAAACAGAAGATGCATGATTACTGTGGATTTGGACATGTTTGAATGACAGAACAGGTTTTCCTCAATAAGACTTTAGTGGGAAATATTTTAACAGATTGCACTTTAAGCTCATTTAAATGGTTGTGTGCAATTCTGTTTATTCTTTTGAAGATAAAAAAGAGAGAGGTGGGTGATGATTTCAGATCTGTATCAACCCAGGAATTCAAAGCAGGCATTTTCTGTGTAATTCCTCTGAGAAACGGTAATCACCACCAAACCCAAGTCTCTAGGGCTGGATTGAGTAAGGTGGGAATCAATCTCACTTCCTTCATTTCTTTGGGGCAATTTCAATGAAGATAAGAGGATTTAGAAAGTTTGCCTGCAGGCCCATCTTAGCAATATATAAAATAGAATAATTTTCCATTAAAAAAAATAAAACAAAAAATCAGGTCAGACCAAATGCATGTTGTAGTCCATTTAGAAAAAGTAGCAAGTATAAATGCAATGAGAGCAGTGACTATTTGGCAGCAGCATGGGAAACAGTCATGTATATTTTTCATCAGTTAGAATACAATTCACTTATTGTATCAAAATTCAGCTTCAATTCAGAAACTGTGGTAATCAATTTAAACACAGTAACTTAAACCTTGTTGTTTAAATCCTCTTCAACACTTAACTTTTGAAATTCCCAGCTGGGGCATTTTTGTTCCTCAGTGCCCGTGTTGCCATTGTTGGGACTCAGTCACCAAGAGCTCTTGTATCACAGGATGGACTTCACCTTGTTGAATTCATCTCATGCACATCTTCACCTACATGCTGTCACTTCTCCAGCTCGAGTTGTCTGGGTTTTTTCCATCCTAGTCTTCCAGCTGCAGCACTTTTCAATGCAATGAGCAGTTCAGGGTTTATTTCCCTGAGACAGTGTAATTTTAAGTCATGAATTGCCTATTACCATCTAGCAGCAATTCCTTTTTCCTTCAGACCTTGATCCAAGCATTGGAATTTATCAAGAGCATACCACTGCTTTCAATCCCCCAACTCCTCTCAAATTATAGACCCTGCAATGAACTTCCTTGCAACACTGATTTATTTGGGGGTTTTGCTTGAACATGTGTTATGTACTCCCCCAGATTTATCTAATCACTTTGAACTCTGGATTTAATAGGAAGACAAATTGTATTCCAGCTAAGCAAAAGAGTAAGATACTTAATTACATAACTGGAAGTATCTACACAACAAATTTATAAAAATAAGGAAACAATCTTAAAATGTGTCTTATCCTAGCTGTCATATGGGAGGGTATTTCTAAATTAGTGAACTGGGGAATTGTTGAATTAATTTATTCTTCCACTGTGTTTCTGCTTTTCACTTACATTTGAGGATATTCTACTTAGTGCTGACAAAGTTACAATCTATGTCTTAGGAATCCTTTTATTTTCTCTGCTGTTTGAGAGCCCCAGGAACAGCATGGCCTTGCTTCAGTCTGCTCGCTGTCTATCAGAATGCAGGAGGAATGTCCCTAAGCTTATTTGAGAATAAATCTCTTTAGGTACAGAGGAATAGTGGAGTGCTGATTCTTCTGTCCTGTTTACCTTTTCTGTCAGGAAATCAGCTCAGCTGCAGTGATAAAAATGAATTACAGTAGTAAACCTACAATGTACCATTCTGTAAACTACATGTCATGAGATGTTTTTGGCACAAGCAGCCATTTTATTTCTGGTTTACTGGAATATTATAGAGACTGCATATAATACATTAATACACTTTTGGGGCTGGGTCACTGTGTCACAGTCCTATTCAGGGAAGCACTTAAGGATCTGTCTAATATGAATCATGTGCTTAGATCCCACAGGTGCCAATGGAAAGTAAGTAACTACTCCAGTGCTGACTTGAACAGAGATTTATTCTTAAACCATGTTTCTATAATGAAATATTTTCCTTTAAACTAATCGAGGATGGAATAAACTAAAATGAAATGCTTCCCATGCAGGATTTTAGTTGGTTTTTCTGGTGTTTGTTTTGAGTTTTGGGCTGGTTTTCTTTTAAGAAGCTTTTTCAGAACATGTCAAAGTTTCCTATTCGCTAAAAATGTTTGTCTGCAATTATGCAAATATTAACATTTACTTAAAGCCTCTGAGATAGATAACAGTTGCTATTTGTACAGAGATGAATCTGATAATCTTTCACTGAAAGATTTTCACTTTCATTTTTGGAAAACATTGATTATCAGCTCACAGCAAAGGCCCTTTGTATATCTACAAATCATAATAGCATAGCCAAGGTCTCTAATTGAGATGCTCTTTAAAGCCTTACACAACCTCTTGTTTTTCTTTAAAAACCTGGGGCTTTTGGAGTTCACCTCTTTTCCATGCTCAAGCCTGTCTCCAAACTTGTTTCATCTCCACTGTAAAATTGTCTACAGCTCAGCCAAGCTGTTGTGAAAGGTTAGGCCAGGAACCATTTCTGCCTCTACTTGCTTTCCCAAACTTCTTTCATAAAAGGAGCAAGTCCTCCCTGTCAGAACAAATTCCTGGATGCAGCAACCCAAAAATTTTTCAGTTTCTACTTTGCAGCTTTCTGTTTTCAGCTTTCTCTTTTACTAATCTCCATTTATCTCTTCTGTTTTCCCATCTCCCTCTCCCCTTCAGCCCATTCCTCCTCTCTGACTTACAGAACTTTTCCATGAGGTCTCCATCAGGGAACTGGTTTTCTTGCTCTCAAGAATCAAGCAGCACCAAGTTGGCATTCTCCTGTCATGTCACCTCCCAGTTTCACTCAAAAAAACTTTCAAGAACATAAAAATGAAAGGAAAATTAATTATGTTTCCAACCAGAAGCCAGAATTAATTCAAGAACTGTACTGGAGAAATAGGTGGTTCTTATTCCATTTCCAGGCTAGCCGGGAGCCTGGGTCTCATTTCAGAGCTGGTAATTTCTAATGCTTTTGGAAAAACAGACAGCCTGCTGTTCCCAGTAATTTTTATAATATTTTCCAGCACTGGAAATTGTTGACTAGCGTGGCCTTTGAACAAAAACATTCACTATGCTAAATTTGGGCTACAGTCCTGTAGAAAGTGTATTTTAAAAGAGCAATTACCAGATCAGAACCAGTTTAACCACCAGCTAGATCAGAATAAATCTTCTTTACAAGACTTTCAGAAAATGTTCTCTTCTGGAAGGAAAGATACAAGCAATTTGTCCAGCTGGTACCTTTTATCTACACCATAGACTGAATGCTTTAGAGGGAAATAGTTCTGAGAAGTATTTTTGCCTTGGTCTTGGCATCAGGCATTAATCACAGGAATTGCATGGGTTTAGAAATAAAGAGTTTGCCAGACTAGGGAAGACCAAATGAACAAATGCAAAACCCTAGGAAGGTTTTTACTGAAAAGAAGAATTTTGGATATACATCTGAATAGAGCTCAGCACTCATACAAATTTCCCAAACTTTTTAAACACTTCATCTCTCCTTAACAACAAAATAAATGTACATAATCTAGATTACCTTCGACATGCAAAATGTGGAATTCAGAGTAAGGATGCAATTACATTGCAGGAGAAGGATGCAAATACATCTTCAGTGTAATTTGGAATGACCTGAAGTGTTGCTTCAGAAGATCATTGGTAGAGTGTCAGATCTGTCAGTTCTGTCTCTATACTTGAGACTCTCAAGCATCCTAAATGGCATTAGGTGCCTAAATCTGAGATACTGAGCTGGATTTATTTTGTCTCTTTAAAAGTGAATTGTACGGCCTCAAATCCTATTGATGCTGTTGACTACATTGTTAATAAATAAGAAAGGATATTAAATACAGCACATGAAAATGTCTTGTAAACCTGTTAATCTTGATCTAAATGCCATGCCAAGTCTGTTTTTCATAAAATGCCACAGCATCTACACTGAATGAAGGGAGGAGGCCTGCTGGACCTTGAACCCATATTACCAAAGGCTGAAAAATAAATGTGGAGGTAAAACTGTTATGCAGAGGCAGCCAAGGGCTTTTAAGGAAATTAAATAACATTGGTCTATCTGGTGATCACTAATAGTGGTAAAAGGTCTTATCTTGATGTTAGCTTGCTTATTTGTAAGCAGCCCAGGGAACAATTTTAAGGAATGCTTTGAAAGTTAAAGGGATAGCCCTGTGGATGTGACAGGAGAAGCAGCAGGGAAAGGAATATGAATATAATCTTTCTCAAACTGAGCAAGTGACCATATTTTGACATGCTGGAAAGGAAAGTATTTCTGTTCTTGTAAGGCTGAGGTTGGAGTCAGTTCCATTAAACAGAGCTACAAAAAGAAGCCTTTAAAACATCATACAGTTTTTGAAAATGCATACATTCCAATCAGGCCTCTTCCATGGGATTTCTGGTATAAAGCTAGTAATTATATTGGAATTTCAGAAACAACTTGTAGAGCTCCCAAAACACAGGGAGGAGTCCCTCCCAGGGCTGGAATATTAAGTTGGCTGGAAGAGTTGTTGGCTTTACAAAACACCCAGGACCATATTGTGATCATATTGAGGCTTTCTTACATTTTTTAAAGATTTACATTAGAGCTCTGCACGGATACAGGCCACTTATCAGATAACTCACAGAAAAATAACTTGTTTAGTGTGACAGGCTTTCTCTGAGGCTGCCAGACATACTCCATGAGCACACATAGCCTGACTGTTAAAAATGCAGTTTCTTAAAACCTCATTAGTGGCTGACAACTATGGAAAATGTCATTGCATCATGAAAAATACAGCCATACCATCAATTATTTGTACACAGACCTATGTTTAAAACACAAAGTATCGAGTTTCATTTACTGTCTTAATTTAAGACATTCATTTCATACATCAAGCTCTATGGAAAGAATACAAAGTGAAACTACTGACAAGTCAGTTTAATAAAATAAACCCTATCTAGAGTATATTTTATTCCAAGTCAGCTGTTAACAAGCCTACCCTGCAGCTTCAGGTGTGAATTTTAATAGCATAATGAAACTTCATGGGAAAAGATTTTTGACACTGAAGTTGTTTATGTGCTTTAAGGATATTAATGTTTCAGGTATGGATTCAACGCCTCCACAGCTCTCAATTATGAAATATTTGCTGCAGGTTACTGTAACTGGAACAGATTGCATCTTTTAATGCTGCTTCTATAGGCAGCCAAGCAGGCTCATGTTTAACTGTAGATTTAAAGGAAAAAACAGCATGCTGGTAATTGCCTATAGGAAGTTAGCATGTTTCCTTAAAACGTCCCATCTTTCATGAGATCCCAACACCAACACAAGAATTTTCTTTAAACAGATAATTTTTTGCTTTCCATTTAGACACAAGAGCAGTGTTTCAACACCAAGGAGACTCTGCTGGGAGCAGATAAGTCTGTTGGCTGTTGAGCAGTCAAAACTCCTTCTCATTTCTCTTTCTAAATGGACCCTTGTGTGTACACAAAACCTGGTTAATTTACATTGGAAAGAAATTCATAAATGTGTTTTCCTTTCAGTGACTATGATTTGAAAGACCCAGAAACGGAAATATTTAATGTTTTTCTTTAAAACTTGTTGGAAAATTTAATTAACAGCATTAATTCAGGAGTGATTTATTGAACTCAGATTATTTTGAAGCATTTCCAGTTCAATGACCATTCTCTTAACTCCAAGAAAGGGTTAAGTGGATTTTTCCCTAAGCTCTCCTTCCATGTAAAATAAACCAGTTAAGCCACAGCTTCCATGGTCTCCCTGGGAAGAGTGATTCATCTGGTAGACTGCAATTCCTGATTCAATGAAGTCCCAGAGCTTCAGCTGGGCTAAACCTTTAGGATCACAGTGAGGAGTCCGGTGACCCTGAACCTCAGTTTTCCAGAAGAGTCTGAATTTAATCAGTTTTTCATCATCTTTTATGGTTTTCTTGTCTTTAGGGACAGTCTTTCTTGAAGAGAGGTGCACCAGAATTAGTTTTAATGAAACCTCAAGACCTGTTTCCCTGTACAACAGATTTTGTAAATAAGGAGAAAAAAAAACCCAAAACCAAACAAAAAAATCCAGAAATGAACACTGTAAATTTCTGATCCACGTGATACTTTGGAAGTCTGTGATTTTGACCTGGTTAAATCCATTCCTGCAGTAAAATAGAACTTCTCAGAAACTGGCCTGTCTGCCTTTAATGAATGCAGATTTCCTTTGCTGTCATCTTCAAAAATCATGTTGATTTGGAATAGGAAAGCTGTCCTAGACAGTTTACAGATTTGTTTCTGGGTGAAATCAAGGTTATTTTTTTCCACTGCATGCTCCTGAGTGACTGAGTGCAGATCCAATGGCTCAGTGACTTGAGTACACAACCTAATTAGGATTTAGCAATGTTATTGCACATTCATATTTGAGCTCATATGTTTACATATTTGAGCTCATCCTGTTTCACACGTGAGGCAACACGAATCAGTTTAAAAACCTCACAAATAATTTATAACCTCACAACTGGTGGTGCGCTAAAAATATCCATTATTTCCAGAAAACAGTGACAGACAGTAATGAATTAAACAATGATAATTCAGTTTGTATTCCATATACTGATACTATGATTTTGAATAGTGGATAAACAACATACATGTACTTCTATTTCTTTTCTTTCTTTCTTTCTTTCTTTCTTTCTTTCTTTCTTTCTTTCTTTCTTTCTTTCTTTCTTTCTTTCTTTCTTTCTCTTTCTTTCTTTCTTTCTTTCTTTCTTTCTTTCTTTCTTTCTTTCTTTCTTTCTTTCTTTCTTTCTTTCTTTCTTTCTTTCTTTCTTTCTTTCTTTCTTTCTTTCTTTCTTTCTTTCTTTCTTTCTTTCTTTCTTTCTTTCTTTCTTTCTTTCTTTCTTTCTCTCTTTCTCTCTCTCTTTCTCTCTTTCTCTCTTTCTCTCTTTCTCTCTTTCTCTCTTTCTCTCTTTCTCTCTTTCTCTCTCTCTCTTTTTTCTTTCTTTTCTTTCTCTCTGTCTTTCTCTCTTTCTTTCTTTCTCATGTGGTTGAATAAATACAATTTTCCTCTTACCCTGTGTTACACACCTGAAAATGTGCAGTTTTCCAGAGGCAATGGTTTAATTGCTGCTGGATCTAATCTCTATACATCCAGAGACTTTGCTCAAAACAAGGCATGATATGTATTGCCTCCTTAATGCAGGTAAATTACACCTCAGAATGATGATTGTTCTATTTTTGTTGAGGTTTATTCCCCCACCCCAGATTTTCCAAGGCTTTTGGGCATATAAATTAAAGCTTGCTGTCAGACACACCTTCTAAACTAAACACTACCTTATTTTCTTATCGTATTTGGAAATCAGTCATTTTTTCCACACCTTTCTTTCCTACTCTGCAGAAATGAACTTGTCATCAGTTAAAAATACATACTGTTTTCATGAAGTGAGATAAGATACACTCATGAAACTCCCTCCAAGCTATTGGGGTTATCTTTATATCAAATGCAGCAAGACTTCTGGTTTGAATCCAAGAACTGTCAATTATCAGCAACTCCAAAAGGCACAGAAAGAACCACTTGGCCCTCTTTTGCATGGGATTTTTATCTTCTCTCATCCTATTGTGTTTTTTTGCTGCAACAATTAGTTTCTCTACCCTCTCTGATCAAAACTCTTTGTCTTCAGCTTAACTGCTCTAAATATCAAGTTCCATCCTTTTTGAGCCCTTCTATCACTTTCTTTCTTTCTTTCATGACTTTTCATGCCAGGCAGAATACTTGTTATCATGTAAGATTTATTTCACTGCTGAGTCCTGCCTGTACTAGTGACAAAATGTGAACTTGGTGCTCATTACCTGTCATGCCAGGCTGCATTGCCTTCTCATGAACTTTGCAATCAACACACATAAACCTGTGCCCCTGTGTGTGCCACTGGAATCCTAAACTCAGAGAAAATAAAATCATCAAAACTCCAAACTGGTTTGTTTTTTTTTTTTAATTCTCATTGTGGAACAAATACATCTCTTCAATAGCTGGACAGATTTGGAGTAGAGGCTTCAGGAATGTTTTTCCAATCACTTCAGTGCTATTTTCAAGTTCCTAATCATATCTGACAATGAAAGTATAAACACTTGTGCTCGGATTTCTGCAGCAGACATCAAGAGCTGAGTTTGCAAATGTCAATAGGCAGAATTAAGGACTTCCAGGGTGTGATACACTTGACCTATTTTTGACATTTATTTTAAGATGTGATGAAATATATCTCTGCTAACTAGCTCTGCTGTGTACAAAGAGAGTCTCAGGTGACTAGCCACAAGGTTTTGATGTTGAGATTTTGTCAGTTATAGCATACATTTACATTCTGCATGAATAATTTGAATCCTTAACACATATAAAGGCAACACAAAGTAAACCATGACTTTAGGCTGTATCCAGAAGAGATCAAAGCATTAGAAGTTACCAAGAACACACTGGTATTAATAATACTGATGAATGTAACTGGTGGTATCAATCCAGTGTAAGATCCAGATTTTGAACAAAAAGTCTCAGAATAATCAGCCAAATATTACAAATTTGGTAGTTTCACAACCAGAACAGTATTTCCTGGGTGTCCTCAGAAGATCCATTGTTTTAAATCCCCAAATAACATCTAATAAACACAGTCTTATTTCATCAAAGAACAAAACCATTTCTTTTCTACAAGTCCATTTTCTTGACATGTGGAAAATTATTTCAGAACTTTATTGTCTACTCTAGTGGGAAAAAATGAATGGTTTGGATAAAAAATCCCATATTTTATTCTCAAACAATCATTTATTTGTTTGCTCATAAGTGAAATTATAAGGTCTGAGATGTATATTTATATGAACATAAGACTTTAACAAATGTCTTCTTGTAGATATGATTCACTCAAAACATTTATTTAAAGTAATACATCATGTTAGACACTGGCCAAATTTAAAAGCATATTAAGCACAGTTCATTGTCATCTTTCTAGACCTGACAACAGCAATATAAAACTGGAGGACTCTAACAGTTTAACTATTATTTTTATTTCCTTCTTGTTGATCAAACATCCTTACTAATTACATATCCCACCAAAGCTTGCATTTTAATTCATCAACCCTCAGCCATAGGAGCTCTAAAACATTTTGTTTAACTTAAAAAAAAAATATAGAAGGGCTTGTACACCTCGGTTTAACATAAATCTAGAAGTGTTGCATGAGATGAAATGAATATTGGGCAGATAACACTTGAGGAACCTGAAAGCTTTCTGCTAACCAAAACCAAGTGTCTCAATTAGTTAGACTTCCAGGATAATCATGATCTTTCCAGGCAGATTTATATTTATTGTGGTATTAGATAGCCCATTTCCACTAGCAAGGTCTTTAATGTTTCCACTGGGACATGCTCTGAAAATTTAAGGGCCTTTCTTGCCTGTGCTTGTGAGTGTGATTAAAGCATGGTCAGTGTTGGGAGAGCTCAATTGGTTTGAATGGGTTTTTTACCCAACCTATTCAAAGCAATGACACACACAGAAATTTATTCTTTACAGTGATAAACCCCAAAGATTTATTCTCACAAGCAAAATGAGGGTTAAACTGGGTTAAGTGCATCTGTATTAGACATTTCCTCCTTTTGTCCATGAAGATTTCAAGTTGGCAGTATTTTAATGACCTTAATTTAGTCATACAAGAACTTTCAGTCACATTGAAAATACCAAAATCTCACTATTGTGTGTAATGACTGACAGTACAATTGTTCAGTGTTAGACACAGAAGGTGGAGTTGAGCTCAGTAATTTTTATGGCTGGTTAAAATTGTCATCTAAAAAGAGTACTTTTATAAAAAAGCATATGAATGTGTCTCAGTATTACAGCACTCACAATGAAGCATTCCAATATCTTCCAGTGGTTTCTTCTTGAAAGATCAGCATATAAATTTTATGTTATTTAAAGATATTAAATTTTGTGATAAAGGTATGAATTTGCCTAGCAGAGCATTTTTTCTTTGCCTTATCACATTAAATTGATGAAATATTAGTTTATTTTTCACAATTTTAAGAGTTTAAATAGATAAAAAATACCAATATTTTTGTTTTGTTATCATTAATATCAAATTATCTAAGGTCTTTAGTTGTACTGCACTTGCTAGTACTTAAATTTCAGGGAATGTGTCTGTTCAGCATAGGAATTTTAATTGAATATCCTTTTCATAAGATGGTCATTCTACCTTAAAATAAATCAGCTGGAACCAAGAAATCATTTAAGAAGCCAGGTGATATTATCTTAATTTCAGAATATGGAAATAAGCATTCAAATATTACCTTCTATTTCAATTAATTCTAATCTTTGCCTGGGAAGAGACAACAGAAAACCAGCTTCACTCTGAACAATCTTGCTTGGTCGACACCAATTATTGCAGCCAATCAGGTAATTAATTCCAGAGAATTTTCTCTTCTACAAAATTCCTGCTTATCACCCTTCTCTGTATGTGAAGGCTTTCTGGCCAGGCACTGCAGCAGGCAAGCCAATGTCTACAAGAGCATTACTTTTGTCAGGAAGGATGTCAGGGAAGTTCTTGGAAGCACTTGCACATCTCATAAATACAGAATCATATTTATTTCCTTAAACTTTTTGCTATATTTATCCTGCAGCATTTTTCAGTTGCTTCTACTTCTTGACAATACTTGATCACTCAGTACAAATGCTTAAAATTTTGTAATTATTTGGTGATGGACTTGTTTAATTTCTCTCTGTACTGGGTCTGTCTAGGATGGCCTTAACACACCACAGTGTTAACTATGTGGAGAAAGTAACACCTGGATAAGTGGAGGATTCATTAAGAAAATAACTTTTCTGAGTCCAAAACAGTCACAGGCAGGGCTCCCTGTAACTGCCTGATTTAACTTACTGAGAATTGTTTTTCAAGACAGAATAAAGATGAAATTATCTTTGGTAAGTTTCCCTCCTTTTTCTTTAAGCTCTTGTTTTAAACTTTTTTGTAAAGATGTCTACTTAATTCAAGAAGATCCTTTCCACTTTGATTGCATGTACTGCCTCTTAGTTAAGATGCCAGCTAAGCCAAAACCTCCATATTCCAAAGAAGTTCCATATGTGTTTAGAACACCTGACAGCTTCAGCAGGGGGTGTAGCCATTCATGAGTAAATAAGTGATTTCCTGGCAAACAGAGATGCCATTCAGAGCATGAGGTTGCTTTTCAGAACATTGAATCTGTGCCAATGAAAAAGCATGACAACACTGCGATGGTTTCTCCCAATGTTAAAACAAGAGAAGTAGAGGTAATGCAGGGAAGTGAGAAAATAAAAAGGGATTGTTCCTTTCCTCCCCCACCCTCCCAAGCTGTCAATGTAATATCATGAAGATAAGGGAGGAGAATTTAAAATACAAAAGGAGAGGGGAGAAATAAAGAAGACACCAGCAAAGCAAAAAGGTTGAAATGATTCACTAAATCAACTCCAAACTCCTCAAGGAAGTTGAAAGCTTCAGGAAACCAATTAATTTAAATTTAAATTTAAAAAATACATATAAATATATATAAATAAGCAAAACCTGTCTTAGGATCAGAGTTCTCAAACTAGAGACAAAGAGAATGGAAAAGAAGATCAGGCATATTGCCAGGCAGATTCTCACAAGAAGCAGTGGCAGTTAAGAGTCACAAAGTTTCTATCTGTCCTAGAAGTAATTTTGATTAGGGGCACAGATGGACCGCACATGCAGAAGCAGAAAACAGGGGCTATAGTTCCTGGGAGCCATAGAGCCAAATATTTATTACTGTGTCCTATCCCAAGGCGCCCCCATTGAGAAGCAAAGGAAAATTAGTTTGAGAATCACTGACCTATCTGGAAAAAAATTTGCGCTACTGCTGCCTAAAGAATAATCCCTCCAGTACCCCCCACTGCTGCCTCCAGGGAACTTGTCTTGTGGTGAAACTGGGTGGCCCAGAGCTTAATAAATTACTGAAAGCCTAGAGAAGAGGATTATATTTTCTCTAAGTTATGCCAAAACTATTAAACAATATGTGAATAAGTTACCTCACCTACCAGTCATCATTCTTATCCCAGTGTGATCTATGCCATCAAACAAAAATTCTCTCCCTGTCACCATTACCAGTTATGTGTCTTAGTGAACACATGTCCAAACCTCATGGCTTTCTTTTAAGCAGAGTATTTTCTTATTCACCTGTGATACATCCAGTCTTCCTTGTCTTCTGACATTCTCTCCTCTTCCAGGTGTGTATTTCTGGGCATTTCCTTAAGCCTCATGTCACACTGTAAATCAGCTGTAGTAGCCATTCTCTGTGGTGCCTCCCAGAATAGATTCTGTAGGTAAAAAGCTCTTATTCCACCTAGAGGTCAAAAGTATTTCCAGAGAAGCATTTTAATGTGTCTATAACCACTATCAACAGCAGCAGAGTGTTATTATATTCTGTGTTTCATTCAAGCTTCTTATTCTCCTTCCATCCTTGCCCAGGGATTAAAAGATAGGCAAAGCTTTGACAATTTCCGCTACTGTCTGAGTGTTATCCAAAATGTACAGCATAAATCAGGGCAGGGGATGAGTGGCTGATTGTCTCTGTTCTAAATATTATCCTTTCAGCAGTACAGAAGAGGACTTCAAGCCCTGGGGGACTCTTCAGCCATGATTGTTACAAAGAGACATCATTCTTTTGAAGAAACCAGAATGCTTCCATTAATTCACCCATCTCTGAAGCTGCGTCTTTATCGAATTTCCAAAGTTACATAATATCCCTTTCTGCTACCAAAAAAAGAGATGTGAATGAAGTTTTTGTGCATTTTTTTTGTTGTTGGTTAGGCCAATATCCCAGGAAATACAAAGGCTGAGTGTATCTACCATCTGAGCCGTGTTCAGGAAACCATAATTATTTAAAGCTATACTTTTCCCAAGTTAGTCAGAATCCTTTTACTGCCATTAGTGAGAGGAAAACTAGATGAGGGCTGGTTATGAAGTGGTATAAAGCACAATGAGTTGAATTGTGTATTTTGTACCTCCTCACACCAGTGATGGGAGAACAAAAGTGGCTTTAAGTTACTTTGGTGTTTTTTATACACTAGACCCTGCCAGAGAGCTGATTAGTCAACAATGAGTGAGAACCAAGTGGAAGCTGTGTGTAAGAGAAAAGTTAATGCACAGGTTTCTTGTCTAGAGTTGCTGCCAGTTTCAGTCAAAAGGGCATTACACAGCTGTGATAATTTAGTCTGAGTGTGTAGAGAGAGGTTATGATCTAAAATATTGCAGTATATTAAATTTAACACATTTTTTCAGATACTTATTCTGAATTTGTCAAGTGAAAACACCTAAGAGATTCCATGGAAAGTTAATAAAACCTAACAATTCACTAAGGATAGTGGCATATGGTACAAAGAAAAGAAATTTAAATTATTCATTATACTATTCATAAAGTGCATTTTATACACAAATTTTCAAAATTCTTAACATAACTTCCCCTCCAATTTTAGGACACAGTCAGTGACCATTGCCTTGCATGAAGAACTGCATCAGAGACCAAATGTATCTCTGAAGGCAGGGGAAAACTGAAGGACAAATCATGGGTGACAAACAGAGCTTCAAAAAGGAGTCTAATTTTCAGTGTGGAGCAGGAAATTCAGTTCAGCTGTGGTGTTTGCTAAAGGCAATCTTGGCTTATAGAAAAATTATATAAAAATAATTATATATAAATTATAAGCTTGAGAAATAGTAAAGGAAGTTGTGGTCATGCAAATGTGTCCTACTAACAGAAGACTGACTTACTTGTATGTTGTTCCTCTGCTTTGGCATAAACAGAGCAATCCCAGGTCAAACAGAGCACTTCTGCCTTCCAGGCACAGGTCTTGAGTTTATGGCCTGCCCAAAAACCAAAGCTCCGAAAAAGTAAAAAAAAATCCTGAGCTCCTCTAGGCATAAGAGATCACTTTAATAGGTTGCCCATGGAACAGGCAATTTTATAGATCTTAAGGGTGACACCTCATTTAAGCTTCAACATAGATCTCTAATGGTTCTGTAACCAGCATAAACCAGGCTAAATTTAATTTTATATCTGCTTGATACCCATCAACACATACATAGATTTGCTTCCAGCCATGAATATTTTCCCCCCGTTCAAATTCAGAAGCACTGACACATGGCTTGTCTAATATCCGGGAGGTTATAATAAAGATATAGTTGATGATTATCTTTTCCAAATAGTCCCTGAAGACTGACCTGAATATATTGCAATCATCTGTTCCCCCCTAAAATTCCTCTTTCAGATACTTCTGCTATGAATTGTTGGGAAATCCCCAGGCAGCAATGAACATCAGTGATTCTGTGAGTATCTTAGGTATAACACAATTTATAAAATTCAGTCTTCTCAAGCAAGTTTATTTGGCTGTACATGTAAATAATCATCAATTAGTAATGTGTGATTAGGTTCTCTAATTTCACCAATTTCAAGATTAGAAATCTATGCTCCTTCCAACCCAAAGAGAAAAAATCCATCTCAGGGATGGATTCACCTTGGCATATGAGAGGAATATAAGATGGATGAGAACAAGCATCTTCTGGAAGCAGGTTTTGCTCCTTTATCAGTGAAGGTAAAGATTATAGAACAGAAGACAAAGTTGGGTGGGATGAATCTGATTCCACCTGGCCATGTCAAGGCAGCACATGAGGTACCAGCAGTTTTATCCTCGCTATCTATTGATAAGGAATGAGAATGTCTCATTAAACAGAAGTATGTGCAGGTTTTGGCTGGGGTTGAGTTAATTTTCTTCACTGTGGCTGGTACAGGGCTGTGTTTCAGATTTGCCTTGGACACAGGGTTGATGACACAGAGATGTTTCTGTTATTGCTGAGCAGGACTTAGAGCCAAGGCCTTTTCTGCTTTTTGTACTGGCGAGGAGGCTGGGGGTGTGTGGGAGGCTGGGAGGACACAGCTGGGACAGGTGACCCAAACTGACCAGAGGGATGTTCCAGACCACAGGACATTGTGGGCAGCTCATAAGGCAAGGGGAAATATGAGGAATGGAGGGACACATTTGCAGTGATTTGTCTTCCCAGCTCACCTCACCATTTTGTGTGATGGGGCCCTGCCCTCCCTGGAGAAGGCTGAACATGGAAAGAGGGGACTTAATTCCTTGTTTTTTTCTTGCATGTGCAGCTTTTGTGTCCTTTATAAAGTGTCTGTATCTCAACACATGAGTTTTCTGGCTTTTATGCCCTTCCAATTCTCTCTCTGATCCTGCTGGTGGGGTAGGAATTGAGTGGCTGTGTGGGACTTAGATGCAGCTGGGGTTAAACCATGACAGGTAAAGGGGAACTGACACAAAGAGAGTGAGCCATTTTCAAAAATAGCATAGAAAATCTCAGAATTAGGAACTGCATGTTTCTTATGACCTTGGGAAATATTTTGGGGTTTGCCTTATCAGTCCTAATCTCCTGATGTATTATATCTTATATATTAAAATTATCTAAAACTTCTTTTGAGTACACAAACCTAAAAGAAAACTGACTTATATATATACATGTAAGAATATTACATTGACACCAAATCTCACATGTACTGAGTTAAGAGTCCTATAAAAAAAAAAAAAAAAACCAAAATTAGGTTGAAAGTCAATTCCAGATTCCAACAAATGAAAGACAAATACCAATGTAACTCTAGATTCCAAAAATGAATAACTGAAACATCATTTTCAACTAGGATTGCTTTGCCTTGCAAATGAATCCAAGTGATGCGTTCCTAGTATGTCTTCCTGGAAAATATTTGTTCTAATTTAATTAATTCAGAAAAAGGCCTTAATCACTAATAAAAGAGGCTGAATAATTTTTTTTTAATAAAAAAAACCCAGAAGTACAGAGGAAACGAGGAAGAGAGAATTTCTTCAGCACAGAAGGTATTAATGAAACATTTGAAACTTTTACAAGTAAAATCTTCAGCTGAAGATTTAGTCCAGAATTAACTGGCATAACTCCACTGAAATCAAAGTAACTATGGCAATTTGCATCAGCTGAGGACTTGACCCAGTCTCACTCTGTGAAGTAATATTCTTTCTGTCTTCCAGAAATCCTTACTATGAATGTGTGATATTTTGTAGGTGGATCAGTCTATTACTGTACAATGCCAGTTACAAGATATCAATCTAAACTATCCTCACCATATTTACATATCTTGGTGTTGGTTCATCTTGAGTTTTATTTCAGTTAACACAGCGAAGCAGAGCAGTTACTGAATCATGTTTTATTTATTTTTAAAGTTTTCCTAATGTCTTTTGTTATCAGTCTCTTAATTTTTGCACATACTTGAGTTGTAATTTAATTTACTTTCCGAAGTGTCTGAATGCATTTCCATCTGTCTAGCCATCTAGAAGTGGTTCCAGTTGCCCTTCCTAATTTTCTGCTGCTACTTTCACACTTCTTCACAAAGCTGGCTGCTTCTCCACTGCTGTTCATCCCACACCTAATTCTTGCTGCTGCCAAAAGCAGAACCTCCATCAATCTGCCAATGAAATATACCTGTCCATACGTAAGTGCCTAGTGATCCACAGCTGTTCTGGAAGGTATTTTAACCAATAATAGGTCAGCACTATAATCATATGAGATCTTTGTTTATGCCTTGGAATACGTGTTTTTTCTTGTTTCAACTCCCAGGCACACAGATTGTATCTGCACTGAGTGAAAGTTTAATGACTGATAAACCTTGGCAATAGCGCTTTTACCCTGAGTCATATATAAAAAAAAAAAAAACAGCTATTGACATTTTATTTTGAAGAGTTCAGGCACCCAAAAGTTTTACTGCCAATGACTAAGTTGTTGGATATTCCATTTGGAACAAGAAAACAAAACCTGTATTTTGGATGAGAGAGTTTCGGAACAGACATCCGCACATACAAACACAAGCATGCAGTGTCAAAGTCTGTGTTTACCTTCATCTCTCTGCAGGGAGTAGTCTTAAAATACATCCTAAGACCATTCAGTAAATAAAGTTAATTAAATCCTTTTGGAGCCAAGGTTTCAAACTATGCTAATTTGTAGTAATATTTATCACATTGAGTTTCCCTCACAGATGCCAGATGGATATGCTTCAGCACACATGGAACTGCTCAGACAAAATATCTTCTCCAAAAGGTAAGAATTTGATTGCCCTCTTAGACTGAGGAGATGATAGAAGATCCAAACTGTCTTGGAGATAACTGAGGTAGTCTGGAAATACACTTCTGAAACAGCACAATAAAGAGCAAAGAACACGTATGATACAAGACTTATTAATTAACATCTGCTCTCGGATAGCACAGTTTGTGCTTTCACTCAAATATCCTAGACTACCATATAAAATCTGAATTTTTACAACATATTTCAGTGTACTGTGTCTGCAGTATGTCATTTGTACAGATGCTAAACCACTCTGGGATTTATTTGTCAGGGAAGCCTTGAAGCTGGATTCAAACGCTGAAATGGAAGTACAATTGCAATTGGAAAATGAAGACTGATTTTAAAAATGCAGATGTATAGAGAGAAAAGACTTCATCAAGCTAGTGTCAGGATATGAAGGCCACCTCAAAGTCACTTGAAAGGTAATGGAGAAAACAGACATTCCTGAGGAACCATAAAATCATAGAATATCCTAAATTGGAAGGGACTCAAAAGGATCATCAAGTCCAGCTCTTGGTCCTGCACACCAATCACATCCTGTGCCTGAGAGCATTGTCCAAACACTTCCTGCACTCTGCCAGGCTTGGTGCTGTGACCACTGCCCTGGGGAGCCTGTTCCAGTGCCCAGCCACCCTCTGGGTGAAGAACCTTTTCCTGATATCCCACCTAAACCACCCCTGACACAGCTTCCATCCATTCCCTCACTCCTGCCAATGGGCACCAGAGAAAAGAGATGAGTGCCTGCCCCTCTGCTCCCCCTCATGAGAATTTACAGACCATCATGAGGTCTGCCCTCAGTCTCCTCCAGGCTGAACAAGCCAAATGACCTCAGCTGCTCCTTGTATGGCTTCCCCTCCAGGCCCTTCACCATCCTCACTTACCCTTCTTCACAAAAAGTGTTTCACAAAGGAGGCATTTAATCAATTTCTAAAACATAGTTGACAATAGTTAGGAACTGAGAAATTGAGGTTCCTGGATATTTATTAGATGGACCTAAAAAGTCATGGCATGGTTCTGATTCAAGTATGCCTCACTCTTAGTATCTGACACTAATGCTGAAGCCTTTCTGCCTTTTTCTTGTCAGAGCATACTGGTATATTTAATGACCCGTGTGCTCTAAGCATAACATCATCTCTGGCAGAACAAATTCCTGAGCATCCAACTCTGCTTTTGATTTGCTTCAGAGTGAAAAATGCAGTGGTTTCTTGACCTTTTTTACCAGCAAGTGAAAGAAAATCACTTTGAAAGAGCTTTTTTGAGGTCTAGAATTGCATTGTATATCCAATATGTATGCAATGACCTTCTGCAAGAGAACAATATGTTCTTAAGCATTATACAAAACTGGGCACACAATCAACACCCAGAAGAGAATAAGAAAGAGCAGAAACATCCTGAACTAGCTGCTGTCTGTTGTGCAGACAATGACACAACATATCTATCACTCTAGTGCAAGGAACAGAGCAGAGGTCATTTGTCTGAAAATTGCCTGGGCTTTCCTCTGGTTTGAGAGCCTGGCTCACAGGAAGGTTTTAGAGTATGTATCAGGAAAACAGTCTTCACTGAGAGGGTGGTCAGGTTTGGAACAAGATTCCCAGGGCAGTGGCAGAAGTGCCATTCGTGAAAATGTTCAAAAAAAGCATGTGGATGTGGCACTTGGGGACACCGTTTGGTGGTGAGCAGCGTGGTGCTGGATTAAGAGCTGTACTCAATCACAGAGATCTTTTCCAACCTTAACAATGTTCCAACCTTAACAATTCTAGGATTATGATTCTAAGTGCATCAGTTTTGCTCTCTGTACTAGCATGGGTGTTCAGGTGCCTGTGAGGATAGCAGTGGCCTGGAGTGAGCAAGCAACTGATTTACCTAACTCTAACACAGGCTCTGGAAGCACCTTGCTTCTGGAGATCAAGAAATCTGAAGGAAAAAAGGTGATAAGAAGGTCATGGAACAGGCAGTGAGCAGCAAGACTAAAGATGAAGAATGGCCAAGTGCAAGGAGAAAACCTTCATGATAAATGAAGATGGGCTTTTCTACTTTAGGATATTCACAACAGGACCGGAGTCCTTTATCTGTTATCAGCTAGAGTCTCACAAAAAAATCTTTTGTAACCCTATGTCAGCAAAGTCATCTGTGTAGGAGCCATTTTTCCTGTGACAGTCTCCCAGTTCATAAGGCAAGATAGTGCTACTGTTTTAATGAGAGCAGAGAGAGTAATATTTAAAAGGAGTAAAAATGAAGGTGAAAACAACATTCAGAGGAGAAATTTTTCATTACTTGATGTTTTGAAAGAAAGAAAATTGGAAGATGTGAGTGAACTTCTTATTAAACAAAAATCAGAAAGCATCAGAATCATTTTCTTTAGCCTGACAAAAGGATTGGAAAAAGAGGGATCAAATTTTGTTTACCACAAAGCAGTATCTTCAGCAAAAAGAATTCAATAATACATCTCTTTAAAAAAAAACAATTGGAACACATAGAAACAGAAAACTGAATGAAGCCAGAAAATGAAATGAAACTTTTTTTTTTGTTAAAGTTGTTTTGAAACACTAGCTTAATTTCCATTTCATAAGTATTTCTGGGGTTTGGGGTTTTTTCATTTAATGCTTGCTGCAGTGCATATTTTTCCCTTCCTAAAGAGAGGCTTCTGGCCACTTAAACAAAACTATTATATTGCTCTGCTGATGCTGAGGATACTTATAAGCAGACTGACCTGAAAAAAATATCTTGTGTTTTTTCACAGATTTTATATTGTAAACATAAAAGAAAGTGTTTCCTTTCTGATGACGAAGGAAGGGAAATCAAACCTGGCAAAACTTTTTCAGAGGTGGAGGAAGGGAACAAGGAGTGTGGGAGATAGAGGAAAAAGAGAGGCCTAGAGTAGAACTGCCAACATTGTGGAGGATAAGCTTTGCATCTGGCATGAAAAGAGCCAAGCCTCATGTTCCTCTTCTAAATTGGGCAGCTTTCCCCAAGTGCTGGCCTTTTTGGGTTTTGCATTCCTTCCTAAAAATTAAATCCTGAACCTGAGAAGTTGGTTCAACAAAAGTTTTGTCACTTCACAGTAAGAGACACACCAAATTATATACTTAGGTTTTGGGGATAATAATCTTTATTTCAAGGTGTGTGGAAAATCAAGGTATTATTATTTAAATGCTAAGAATAATCAGGACATCTGTTTCAAAGCAGGACAGGTAGAGGACAGAGAATAAAGAGGTATTTAAACATCAGGAATATAATTTGAGACTTCTTCAATGGAAATATTTACTTAATAGCCACTCTATAAATTCTGTTTATGGCTGCCTGGACAAATGTGTGATTTGTGAGAGATGTGTATTTTATACTCTGAAGTATTTCTCCCCACTGAGCCTAAAGGAGTAGTTCAGGTGAAGATGTACCTATCAGGCACTGAAACCTGGTGAGTTGCATCCACTATTTAATTATCCTGTAGTCACTGAACAGTCAGCAAATACTCTTTGGAAAGCCAGTTTCAAAGGAAAATTTAATTTCAAGATTCAGAATGACTGTTTGGAGGATGACAGTCTTGTCTGGGTTATGCAGATGACCCAGGAAGACTGTTGGTAAGTTATATTTAGATTTTTGTTTTATTTGGATATCTATAAAACCAATCAAATAAACTAATAAGCATTTAAAAACCAAACCCAAAAGCCTATCCATGGTCAAAACAGTACATTTAAACACTTTTGATTACACCAATTATACTGGCTAAAACTTGTCATAATCTGAAACATTTTTAGTTAAATGGTTAAAAATTATGCTAAAAGCAGACAGGGAATACTCTTTTCAGTGTCTCAAATAATGTTTCAGCACCTTGTATTCCACCTAAAATAGCCCTCAATGAAATCAGCTTATCAATCCATCACCTCCAAGGAGTGTGCAAGTACTAAAGTAATTTTACAAGTAGTTATTCAAATGGAGAGAGAAGCAAACAGCTCATTTCAGTGCCTAGTCCATCCTGATGCTTTGTTTTTACCATACAACTGTCCTTTCGCCCTGTGTTACTTTACAACATGCAAAGCTGGCTCCCAGCTGGAGTTAAAGCTGCAATGAAATGCATTTTTGTTATATTCAGAGTTTAATGCAATCCCTATCCCTAAAGCTACACAAAGATTACTCTGAGACCTCTTTCAGTTCCATTTACCTCTCTGCTTTAATTTTTCCATGTGGAATATCTTGTTTCTTCTCTGTCCAAGTAGTAGTCCAAAATGATTTTTCCCCTAAGAAATCCAATCTTCAAAAATAAGGGATGGCGTTTTGTATTATTAGGAGGGCTACCACTTGTCGCAGACATTTCTCCACAGAAATCCTTTCTTTCGGATTTCTGTGTCTTCGGGAGGCCAGAGGCCTCCGAAGACAAGGTAAACAATTATTATCAGTTGCTGGGGAATGCAACAGGGGCACCTATTTTGATTGGTGATTGGTTCATGTTTTATGTTTATAATTAAGGGCCAATCACCAGTGCAAGCCAGGGGACTGAGTCCTTGGCCACAGCTTTGTTGTGGATTCTTTTCTATCTCTTCCTAGCTAGCCTAGCTGCTCTGCAAACCTCTCTCCTTATTCCTTTTAGTATAACTATAATGTATTATATAATATCTTAATAAATCAAGCCTTCTGATTCAAGAAACAAGATTCCCCGTCTCTCTCTCACCAGCTGCGCCCACTCAGGCGCGGTAATAACCACTGAATCCCAAACACATCATGACTGAAGGATTTGGATGGCAGACACTTGAAATGTAATAGGCAGGTCAGAGACTTACTGGCAAACAAGTACAAACTTCACATATTTCACATCAGCCCACATCAAGCCTGTCAAGCCAAATGATAGCAATACTGGAGGATGTCAGATATTGCAGAGAAATTCTTCATAACAATGCTGCAGGAAAGTTAACGTATTTCTCTGTAGAAAATTTGCATTACCTGCAAGAGGAAAGGCCTGCCCATTCTCCCCTGTGAATGAGAGTTGTATTGGAAATGGAGCAATTAGAACACTGTGAGGATGGAGCAACATTAGGGGGAAAGGCTGGGACAGCTGCTCTATCCCAGTGCTAGGAATCAACACATACCAGAAGTGGTAAAACCCCCTTTTCCAAATATCCTTCATGAAGGACTGGCTAGTGGAAGCAGAGTCTTTGGCTGTGAAAGGCAGTATCTGGTACCACAAGACACTTCCACCCATGTTGACACCATCTCACTGTTGAATCATAGACTCAGTTCTATCATTTCACTGCTGTCCTTTCCCCAGACTGTTCAATATTTGCCCAGAAAATACAGCTACAAAGTGGAATTTCTTCTTTCCTCTACCACTGCACAATACAACATAACATTTCTGAGTCTGTCCCAGTGACCCTGGGAAAGTGCCATTAAATCCCAAAGTGATCCTAGCCCTGCTGTTGGGTTTTTGCTACATGAACCCACTGAGTTCCACAGTGCTCACAGACAGCTCCCTGCTGAGCAGGGAGTGCCAAACTTAGCACTGTCCTGCAATGATGTTTGCTAGTCTTGGAACTCTCACATTCATTGCAGAGACCACAAGGAATAGGGGTTTAAACCAGCAAGAACAGAAGAGATGAACTGAATTAGGGTGCTAGAGTTCAATCTGAGAGAGGCAGGTATTTTTGAGCCCTTGGCTTTTGCTCCTTATATCATACAAATAAAGTGGCTAAATCTCTTCTTTCTCTCCCTTTTTTGCCCCAAACTGTGAGCTAAGAAGGAGTTTGTCCTTGTTGAAGATGTGCACAAATACTGTTACAGTAAGAATCAGATGGGCAACAACAAACAAGATTCCTCTGTGGAAACTTCAGATAGTGTGGAGTAAATGAGGCATAGTGCTATACTGAAGAGTAAGAAATGGAAAAGAGTCTCAATCTCACTCATGGAATACCATCCTGTATTAATGTATCTTGTGCTCTGCTGGATGCAGCTGTACTGCAGGAAAGAGGGGCTCACACACTAAAACAGGATTGCAATACAATTGTGCAAGGGGGCGTGTAATGATCTGACTCTGAGTCCTGTCGACATGTCAAGGAGGACTTGGGATGGACTGTGTTATTTCATACTTTTATTCTCTCTGGCCATGCCTACAACCCAGAGCAGTATAGTACTTAGGTTGCTTTATTATTTTTGCTCTCAGCCCATGACAGGGTTTTGCAATATTATCCATTTGTCTTGCAAATAATGTCCATTTCCAAGTAATTATAAGTAGTTCTTTGAATGCAGTATACACATCCAGATGGAGATGTTTTCTTATAGTGATTATTTCATACATCTTATACCCAAATTTTTTTCTGTTTTACTCAATACAGAAATTAGGTAAAATACATCATTCTTCTTACATTTGTGTCAATCGACATGAATAAGAGTTTTCTACACACAGGTAGATCATGAGTCAGACCTTGCAAAAATAATAATATGAGTAAAAACCCCACAGGAATTTGCAGTGCTGCTGAGGTGTTTGCTTTCTGATTCACTGGCAATGTGGAAAACACAACCAGCTAGGCACTGGCTAAGTATTACAGGTCCTATTATAGGTCCTATTTCTAAACTACTGGAGTAATCCGTGAATTTAAAATACTGCAAAGAACACATTTGCTTCTTTTCTTTGCCAGCTGCAAGTTTCCAAACGCTCAGTCTGACAGTCAATAATTTATTTTCTTTTGAATTGTATGACTTCATTAAAATGCTTATAATATTTTTGGCTGGCTATATTTATTTTAATAATTTAACTATTATCCTTGATCCAGCATGACCTTTGAGTCTAATCAAGCTTCTGTTGGTTTGTTTTTCAAAGGCAGTTAACCAAGGCCAGACCTCTTAAAAAAAAAGTAATATTGAATTTATGCTGGGGGTTTTTTTTCAATTTTATCATAAATATAAGAAAAGTAAATTATTACCTTCTTATTCTGTACTTTCCTAAGTCAAAGCTGGAAAATTTGAGAAGAAAAAGGATGTAAAACTTAAAAAAAAAACAGTTGCAGCAAGCAATGCAGATACATGCTTCAAAATTCTCAGTGAATCCAACACATTTTTGAATTAGCTCTGCTTTTCCTGTAATGCAGGAAAAAAGTCTTAGTGCCAGGTTATACTTGTATTTTAATTCAACTCAGGATATTACCCAGAAATCCAAACCAAGTGTGATTATTGATAGTCCCAGCATGTGTAGTGGAAGACAGCTGAGTGATAATGGATTTGTGTATATTTTGCGATCTCATCAAGTAGTATGGTACCTCATCAAGTATTGGATGTGTTTGTGTCTCGTGCTACTTATCTCTGGCATGTCAAAAAACCATTTGAGTACTTTAAGATGTGAAGCATGATGTGTGTATTTCCTCTCCAAGGAGCATGCTTTCCTCATTAGCATGAGGAGCACTTGCACATGCATGGGGAGGGATTCTGGGGATCTAGGTCAGGTGGAGCTACACAGTTTTACAAATTAACACTTACTGTACTGTACCATTCACATTACTCACAGCAAAATCATCACGCTTCTCAGAGAGATGAGGAAAAAGCACCACAATCCAGTGTGTGAAGCATTCTTTTCCTTTTGTAAATTAACAGATTAATTGACCTATGGAGGTAACTGCAGCAAGAGATATGAGTAAGGATGACTTCAAACAGCTCCTTACCCATGTACACTGAAACGCTTTAGACAACACAGGATGTGCACTCTTGTCAAAGGGAGATTTCTCCAAATGCCTAAATGGTTCAATCGATGCCATGGGGATACTCATACATTTGAAAAAATTCAGATCTGCCTTTTAGATCAGATCTCAGATTTTCAAGATCTGCCATCACAGTGGATATTGTGTACCCTAGCTGCAAGAACATCACTAGACACTTAGGGCCTTCATGAAGGAAGACAACACTGCAAAGGGCTTATCATCCTCAGTCAGATCAATATAAATACCCTGAAAACTCCCATGATAATGTCATGGCAGATGTGTTGTTTTGGAGATGGACGTGTGGCTTCTGGAAGCTTGAAGAAACAGACAGCTGTTATCAATATGAATCCTATCTCTCTTGGACTATTACAGGGTAATGAAGAATGTGTTGGAAATGGATGTATCTGAGGGATGAAAAGTTTTAGGGAAAGGATCCCAGGTTTAATTTGCTGTGCTAGGACTGTCCACAAGACCCTTTCAGAAAAGCCCAGAGTACTGGCCCTGTGACAGGCCAAAGCAGCACGTGTATGACCCCTGGTTTTCCATTCCGACACCATCACCTCTTTCCCAAGAACAACAACTGTCCACAACATACCTTCCTCCCACCTTTCACTAGGATGCTCTGGGGTGAAAATGAGACTCCAATATTTACACCCCTGTCTGTAAATGTCTGTGGTTGGTACTGTGAACAGAGTAATAACAAAATGCTGCTTCCAGCAGATCAGTGATGGGACAGGCACACCTGGGGTTAAACCACAGTGTGGGTATGGAGCACGGAGCTGGCACCTGAGACTTGGAAATGTTTAGTTTAAAAGATAATTGATGGTGTATAGAGGCTACATTCTCCTGCTCAGCAGTGAACCAGCATCATGAAAGTGATGGGGTGCTGCAGAGGAAGGACAAAACCTCTGCTGGAGTCCAGAGGCCACAAAGATGATTTGTGGAATACCTCTCCTATGAGGAAATATTACTGAGGGGATTGTTCACTCTGGGGAAAAGAAGGCTTCAAAGTGGTCTTACAGTGGCCTTCCAGGGCATCAAGGGGGTCTACAAGAAAGCTGGAGAGGGACTTTTTCCAAGGATGTAGAGATAGGACAAGAGGAGGGACGGCTTTAAACTGAAAGAGGGTAGATTTAGATAGAATATAAGGAAGGCAGTATTTTCTGCAAGTGTGGTTTGGCACTGGCACAGGTTGCCCAGAGAAGCTGAGGATGCCCCATCCCTGAAGTGTTCAAGGCTAGGCTAGATGGGGTTTTGAGAAACCCGATTCAGTGGGAAGTGTCCTTGTGTGGTAGGAGCATTGAAACTAGGTGATCTGAAATGTCTCTTTCAGCCCAAACCATTCAACAATTCTGTGATTTTAAAGTGCAGCTACTCTGAAAATAGTCACCAGTTTCCTCTCTATTCCTTGTTCACTAGAATAAAACATAGAACATCTTTGTACATATTCACTTATCTTAGGGGGGTCAAAAGTGCAGATATAAAATCTACACAACTTTCTTGGCCTCGGTTTGAGAAGCATTAGTACAGAGAGCAAAGGAAATGACTCCTAGTTGAGAAGTGGGAACAGATTCCTATGTTCCTCTTCTGCTATCATACATAGGAAAAAGTACATTTTGGTTTCTGGACCAGTGACTTCCCAGGAGCTTATACTGATTAAAAACAATCGCTTACAGCAAAAAGAAATCCAAAAGCCTATAAATATTTATGTCAGAGTCAAAGCCACAGAAAGATGAGTATGAAACAAGTAAGTAAAAAGGAAAAAAAGGGCTAGTACAATGGCTGGCACGTGAGGCAGGCTAATTTCCATACTGCACTCAACCCCACTATGAGGATTCTGCAACAGGAAAAGGTGATGCAAAAGAAGACTTTTGGAGAGATACCCAAAGGAAGAAGAGACCTTCTTGCTTTCTGTGTGCATAAAAAATTCTAGGTTGTGCTTTTTCCACTTCCCCTGGATGGGAGAGGAGCCTCCCTGCGCCAAAGGTTCAAACAATACTGATGCAGGAGTGAGTGTTGTTCCCTGGATGTTTCTCTGTTTTGCAGGACTGTAACACTCTGTGTTTTATTGAATACAAACAAATCTCTTTTAAAGGTACTTAAGTCACAGGAATGGAGGCAACAGTCACTATTGACTTTCTGCAGATCTTCCCTATTCATGTTCTTCTAATCAAGACAACATTCACCTTTCTTTTCTCTGCCACTGAAAGAAGAGATGAAGCTTGCTCAAGTGGCTGCAAATTTCACTGATTTAAAGTCTTTTACAACCGCACTTTGTATAAACCTTAAAAGGACTCCAGCTCGCTTTCAATGCTCAGGGACAGGAGAGGGACACAGCAACATAGCCCTGAGGCAGGCACTTCCAATGCATATTTTAAGTTTACTAATGACATATGCTGCTCAGAAAAAGGAACAGAATTCCATAGTTTTGAATAAATGGTGGGGGATTTCCTTCCTGAAGACACAGAAGAATTTTCCTAATTACACCACATTAGCTACATCTGGACAAAACTTGTCTTAAGATGTGTATTCAAAATTGACATGATGTATGCATGTCAGGAGATTTCTGTAAATTTAATTTTTAAAAGAATAAATATTATATCTAATATTCATTAGATATAATATTTATTCTTTTAATGCTCTGTAAAGGTATTGTGCGAAATGATACTCATTTCCAAAAATTTAAGAAAGTTGATTAAAACCTTATCAAAAATACAACAGAAGACTGAACAGAGAAAATATTATGGCTCCGGGAGCAGAAGATCTTTCCCACCACGTGCTCATCCACACAATGGATGTTCCACCTTATAACCCTTTAGCCCCTCCCAAAGTTCTGTCCATCGACTCCTTCTTCGCTGTCCAGTGGTGGAGTTTACTTCCTTAAATCTTGATTGGAGGTCAGTTGTTTGTTGTCATAGCAACAAGCCAACCCTCCAGAACCCAGCCCCCCCACTGACAACAAGGCAAGCAGGGTAAAACATAAGTCTATAAAACTTCTCTTAACATATATATTTGCCTTTTAATTGTGAGTCAACCATCGCATTACTCATCCATCACAGTATGCAAAATAAAATCTTCTTCAGCAGAAAAGAAACATTAAGAAAATTAATGTCCTATGTGACCAACCCAGTGTGGAGATACCCAAATGATGCATCTCTTATTTGGTGTTATTTGTAATTACACATATATGAAACACATTTTGGATACTCCCCACAGTTTGAAAGAGTAACACATTTTAAAATAATCTAGATACAGTCTGCTTCTCAGACATTTATGAACAACCGAGCAGTACTAATCAGCCTAGCTCTAAGAATGCTTTTTTAAAAGCTGCTGTGGATTTCACATTGTGATTAGAAAGGAATTCCCATTCCCTGCATCTTCATTAGTCACAGAGTTTTGAGACTCTCACACTGTGTGCCACACTGTGTTGCAGAGAGATTTCTTTCAATCTAAACAGATGACTCAGAAAGAGGAAGAGGTTCTATGTCTCCAGGTTAAGAAATGTACAACATACAGGAAAACTCTCAGGCACTGGTCTTGTATTCTTTAGGCCTTATTCCCAATCCTCTCACTTGTCTATATTTTCAGAGAAGTACTGTGCTAGACTAAATTTTTGCAAGAAGATGAAAACTCACTTAGAGCAACTCTAAAACCAAAACCATTTCCTGGAACGCACTGAAAGTCAAGGACCCAATGGGATATGTGTTCAGGAAGACTGGTGAGCTGAGGAAAGCTGGACTGGATGCAGAGCTATAAAAACCACAGGAGAGGAAGAGGAAACTGAACAGCTATGAGGGCAGTCACAGACCTGCCACACTTGCCAGGACAGGCTGCAAATGTGTGTCCTCTCCTCCTTCTAAATACAGGCTGAAAGATATCTGAGAAACCCTATGTATGCCTAAAGGAACAAAGCATCTTTCATTTTGAGCTAAATGATACAGAAAGAGGTCCCAGAAGAATGGTGGTTGAAGACAGAGAAGTATTTGAACATGTATAATTCAAGGTCATATGAATGCTTGTTACATCATGTCCTGAAATCATATGATATTTTGTTGTCCAATTACTCCATTCTTACCTGAAGGCTCCTTGAGTTTGCTGTAGTAATTCAGCAAATCTCTGCTTTTGTGCTTCTTTTACAGTTCATTTCTTCCCCCTCATTGCTTCATTTCAGAAGTGAGGAAGGAGAAGGGAGAGGGGAAATAAAAGCAAAAGAGCATATCTGGAAAATGCATTCAGTGATCAATCAAATCTGAGCAGGAAGGCTTCAGGAAGAGGGGCAGACTGGAAAGTGAGGATCACCTCTTATGAATCACAGGTCAAATCTCATAAAGGCTGCATCTGCTCCATTGTGTTTCATGGGTGCAAATGCAGAGAAAAATGTTCAGGCTGGCTGAGTCACACTCCCCTGCAGGAAGAATCACTGAGAAAGGGCCATTGTGACAATGTGGATACCCATCCTTCATAACTGTGAGTGTCATAAGGGCAAGACAGTCATGTTGAAGATCTCAACTCAACAATCAGAGGCCTTCAGATACTATTATGCCACACTTTTGCAAGGGATAGGAAGCATGACAGCAACTCCCTGTTACATCTGTCATTTCCTGGCCTCCCTCATGTTCATTGTTGTGCATCTTATCCAAGTAAGGAGGAAGGAATAAGTCAAGACAAAATGGTTAATTTGGCTGCTTCTGCACACACAAATATTTGTTCAGAAAGATCTGAGCATAAAGAATACAGCAAATAATTTTTCCCTACTATACTTCAGTCTTGTTTCATTCCCGTCTGCATTATGGCCTAGAAGTTCCCTAGAGCTCCTTTCAGAGGAAAACTTTTCCTCATAAGAATGGGCTGTTCAGCAATAGCAGAGCAAAAGCCCACCATATTCAGGTTTAGTAGACGCTCTTTTAGATCCTTTCTAAAGGAGCAGGTTTCTATCTCAAAAGCTGAAAATATGTGAGCACAGCAACAAGGTGGCTCTTCTCAGACTAAGAAGAAGGAAACATGCTGGCATTAGCTCAAAACAATGTCTCAGACTTGAAGTTCTTTAAGCCTTAACCGTGCAATTTTTTCATCGGTAAGTTTAACCTTTTCTTATCACTTTACCCTTCCTGGCAACTGTTTACATGCAGCACACATCATCACTGATAAAAGAATGGAACAGTTCCTGGAACAAAAATTTTCGGTGCATTCTCCCCTGAAAACCATGAGGTATTTATTGCCCTTACATTCAGCAGGGAGGATTCAAGCTGCAAGAGAATGAACTCTTCATGTAATGCTTCTCCTTAATGTTTTATTGGCTAGAATGGAATTCCTCATTTTTCCTTGTCCCTTCCTCATCACTCAACACAGCTTCCTAGGAGCCAAATCACTTAATCCAGCAAACTCATACCATTCCTAACACCTCCTCCTTTCTCTTCACACATTTAAACCTTCACCTTCATACTACCTCATGAGAACAATTTTTAAAATTTTATTGTAGGTTTTGAGAGTGATGAAATAAAGTTGCCATCAGGTTTTGTTCCTATGGACTCTTAAATCTTTCAGGTCTTTCCTTTTCATATGCTGATTTTATATTGTGGGTTTACAAGCATTTTATTTTAGCTCTCCCATTACCATCGTCTATTAAAATGCACAGACTCAAGGAGAACTTCACTGTCTTCATTGCAGCTCTGTAGCTGTTTGTGTTCACCCTTAATGAAGTCAGATTTCAGCATCAGAAACTTCAAAACCTCTTGGTCAGGAAGCTGCATAGTGGTTTCCATGGAAGATCTTTTTACCATCATCTTGCTTCTCTAGAAGCAAAAGATGTATGTACAACTAAAATAGAAATTCACAAGTGCAATTTGTGCTTTCCTGATTAATTAGGAGATAAGACAGTCTTGTAATATCTGCTGAAAAACTGATGGCTATCAGAATTGTTAAGACAATTTTTATCTTTGTTTCCAGGACTACTGAACTAAGTAAACTGTTTCAGTTGTGCTGAGTAAGAGAGAATGGGAGAAAATAGAGAAGAGTGAGTAACATTTTTCACTGACAATTTGTTTTCTGCTTATAACTTACAAGACATAAATAAAGATGAAAGGTGTTGTCATTAAGAATTAGAATGAGTGGGTTTCTTGGCAGAACCAAAGAAAAAAAAAATTAATATGCTGACCTATGAAACCTATAGTTAATACCAATTCAAATAAATCAATATCAACTCAAATCAAATATCAAGTCAAACCACAATAAAATTGATTTGCTAAAATAGTAATAGATGAGAATAGTAAAAACAGTCCATGCTTTTTTTATTCTTGACATCACTCTCTTCAGCCAATACCATGCTGTTCTTCATCTTTTCAATGGTTAAGGAAACTAATTTGAGAGTAACAATGGTTACAAAGTAACTGCAAATTCATGAGAAACATAAATAGAAAACAATGATTTACATTTTCCTAGAAGGGAAAATTCACAATGAATATGACAAAAGAAAGCAAGTAAGGACCTGGTTTTAAATTGTGTGTGTGTGTGTGTGTGTGTGTGTGAAAGAAAATCCTCCTTAACTGGGCTGTTATCTGTGCCTTCAACACAGTGGTGCCTGTTATCATTCTTATAAAGTCGTGTCTGGAAGCCTTTCCTTTACAAACCTGTTTTTCAGGTACATTGAACTCTGCTCTTAAACAGAATGAGAACCCACAATAGATTTAATTCATTTTCATTTGGCAAAAATACATTTCCTGATTTTTTTTTCATTTTATCTCAAGGACTGTGGCTCTGGCCTCAGAGATCTCTGGGCTAGAAGATGTAGCAAACTCATCTGTCTTGCCTCAGCATGCCGTGTTCATGTCAGAGAATGTATTGTTGTCAGAATCCTTTCTGAGATGCAGTTAGTTGAAAATTGCAGGTGCAGGTGCTTGCAACTACTCCAACTATTTGTGCATCTTTCTGAAGGAAGCAAAGTCTGAAACACAGGAGTGGCAGAATTTTGAAGGCAAGTTCAATATAATGAGGGTAATTTGTTTGGAAAGGTAGGGCTAGCACTACCTATAATTTCACAAAGCATACTCTGAGAAAGGAAAAGCTCTATGCCTTAAGGTGCTAAATATGATCAGCATGTTCCATTCTCAACACCTGGACATGCTTGCAAAATGCAGGGCATGTCTCCATCCAGGCTGGAAAGAAGGAGCCCAATGCTGCAGGGTGGAGGGGGTTCCTTTGTGCAAATCAGCACAAGTCCCAAACCCCTGAGGTGGTTTTGAAGGTACGCAGCTTCTAGACACAACCTATTGCCCAACTGTTTGTAGTGCTGCCTGTTCCTCAGAGCGTGGACTAATCTCCACCCTTCATTCCCCATGTTTGCTTTCTTTCGTAAGACTCATGCCTTTCTGATTGCAAGCCATGGGCTTATGCAGCTGCAGGTAGCTGGGAGGTTGCTAAGCTGAGCTGAGCTGAGCTGAGCTGAGCTGAGCTGGTAGGCTAAGCAGAGCAGTAGAAGTGATTCACAGTGATTCACAGTCAGTGAGTTGACCTCAGGTCCTTCAAATAATGCAGTCCAAGAGGATTTTGCCAGTATTTCCACTGGAAGCTTACCATGGGTATCTTGTTTTTTCTGTGTTTGATTGGCTGGTGCATTGGGAGGGACGAGACTAAAAAATGGTTGAGCAAGACATGAATGAAATTACTTTTTTCTTTAGTTAGTCCTAAGCATCTCAACCTGAAGTTCTAGGGAGAGGAGGAGGAGTAGAGTTCATTTAAAGCTGCCTTTTTCCCAGGGCCAGCAAATTCATAGGCTCTTTATCACTCTGGGTCTAATAATGTGGGCTTTCAGAACAGCTTTAGCTATAGGTGAGTCTAAACAATCTCCATCAGAGTAGGGCAAAGGTTTTCTCTTGTCTACTTGATGCTCAAGTAACTGGAGGTCAGAAGAAATTATCCCCCGTATTCTTCATCTTAGTTACTCCCGTGCCTCGGGTGAGAACTGTGATGAGACTGAAAGCTTGTCATCAGAAGAGATTTAAAAGGAGCAGGGTGATATGGATTGCTGAAACACAGTAGCCTGTGAAATTCATGGCTCTCTCCTGTTTCCTCCTGTTGATGCCTGTGAATGACTGATCAGTCGCTGCTCTTATCCTGTCTTCCTCTTCTTCCCTCCCTGCTAAGTAACACTTGGGACTAGAAGCTGTTCAATAGTGACCTTATTTAGATGGCAGAATTTAGAAGGCATTGTTTGTTATTATATAGGATGGTTCAGAAAACTGTGTTTTCTGAGTGCAGCCAACTCTTGTGTCATGGGTGGAGAAAAGAAAGGCAATTATTCAGACATTCTGTGCTCTGTCGACCCTCAGCTGATAAAGAGATCATCCAAAAAGACTTTGAGAAGCCCAAGGGAGCAAAAAACTCCTGCTGTGCTGTGATCAGCATCAGAGAAACTCTTCCCAAGAAACAGCTCCATCATAGGCAGTAGCAAGGATCTCCAAGCAGAAAAATAGCAAGGAAAGAGGTTTGTATCCAGGATGGCATCCAAATGCAGACATGTCTACGTACCATACAAGAAAGATTTTCCCTCAGAATGGCTGTCATGCTAGGGTAGCCATTTGCAGCAAGTGTCAGGATGAGCACATCTTTGTGAGCTTTTGGGGGAGGGCACATTAGAGTGGAATGAGCTAAGCTTCAAAAGTTCTGTATTTCAAGAACTTTTCTTTTTCCATTTTAAAAGTTGTATTTCATGATTACAGTGGCTTGCCCAATCTTCAGCCAGACTATTGATCAGCCATCTCTGGTGTAAGAAGTAGTTTGTAGGGGCCTGAGGATTTTTACACTGCTGTGCAAACCATAAGTTGGTATGTGTGATCTTTTGTCAGTCAATAAACAGATCTGTGGAAGCGTTCCTAATTCAGTAGGGAAACCCCGACACATCTTTGTTTTCACAAATGGTCTGTGACACAGGACAGTGCTGGTGTAAAGTAAGTGTAGGCCTTAACACAGGATGGCATTACAACTTCCTCTACATCATTCAAGCAGTGTGGATTTCTTTATTTCTCACTAAATTAGTAAATAATATCAACTGATATGACATGTTGCCCCCAAAGTAATTGTCACAAATGGGTGTGCTTGAGATCGCACAAAAAAAGTAGGATCTGATCCCAGGTGGTGTGTCAAGGCCAAGGCCTGGAAAGGAGCAAGAGAGGGCAGATGCACCACCACAGTAATAAATATGAATATTAATAACAAAAAGTTCCATATTGAATAATAACTAAAAGCCTACACTTGTATACCGAGAACATCCTTGGGTCATGTCACCCAAATTTATATTTGAAAAGAGTTGTGTGGCAGGGCCCTTGTGCCTGCTCTGTCAAGGGAAGCTCTGGGGTTGCCAGGTTCCCAAGTGATGGGTCTGCACTTGGTGTCTGTTGGGGCTTTGGGTGGCCAGGGCCATGATGAGTTCCCTGAGCGGGCTGGGGAGGGCGGGCGGGGCAGGCCTGTGATGCGCTCTGGGTTCTGTGACAGCACAGGGGCCGTGTCACAATGGGGGCAGGTATAAAAGGCCCCAGCGGGTGCCGCTGCCCCAGTAGAGCCTGGGCAAGCGGTGAGCGCACAGCAGTGAGGAGACAGGGCTGGG
The DNA here is from genome assembly GCF_027579445.1 of Ammospiza nelsoni. Classification (NCBI taxonomy): domain Eukaryota; kingdom Metazoa; phylum Chordata; class Aves; order Passeriformes; family Passerellidae; genus Ammospiza; species Ammospiza nelsoni. Next base: position 8,625,120 of record NC_080637.1, on the reverse strand, counting down.
GGAGGGCAGGGGCTGCAGAAGGGCTGGGGCAGGAGCTCCGGTACCGGGCCGTGCATTCTGCCCCCGCACCCAGAGCCCTGCCCCGGCGGCAGCGCCTCGCTGAGGGCGCGGTGCTTGCTGGGGCAGCGGTGCAGGCCTGGCCGCCCGCCAGCTGCCGGGGCCCTGTCCTTCCTTCTGCCACATCCCTGCGGCTCCTGCGCCCCATGTCTGTCTCCATTCCGGCCCCACTGAACCCCTTCTGTGTGTCCTCCTGCAGACCATGGCTTTACTACCAATGATCTTCGTGCTGGTGCAAAGCCTGATCCAGTACCCCCAGCCAGCTGGGGATGGGCTGGATGAGGCCACGCACCGGCAAATGAAGGAGCGTCAGGAGCTGCTGGACCACGAGATGGCTCGGCTGCTGCAGGAGCTGGAGGAGCAGGACGAGGGCTGGGGAGCCGTGCTCTCTGGTGCCCTGCAGCAGTGGCCATTTTGGGTCGTTGCTGGAGTCCTGCTTCTCTTGGGCCTGTGGTTTACCTGCAGCAGAAGGAGCTGTGAGGCCAGCAACAATGATGTACATGAAGGCGAAGACAGCGTAGATGGACGGGAAGAATGCATGGAGGTGAAGGTACAGGAAAGCAGCGATGCCAGTGAACAGAGAAGCAGAGAAAAAGAAGACCATGATGGTGGCAAGGGAGAAAGTGGCAGTGGTGGAATGGAAGACAGAGAAAAGACCCGATATGCTGGGAATGAACAAGGAATCCTTTTAGTGGACCGCATAGAGTGGCCTGTGGAGGACCTGGAGAGAGGCTGCTCAGTAATAGCTGAGCTGATGGAGAGCTTGACGCGTGTCTTTGTGGACAGCGTGAGCAATACCCCCTACCCAGTGCCTCAAGAAGCCATCGGGGTGGGCAGTGCCTTTGAGGGTTGGAGTCCCCGTGACTGGGATGGGGTGTACCGTGTGCTGGTCCCACTGAATCCCCCACCAGGGCACACCTTCTACCTGGAGCCGAACAGTGCAGGGCAGGTGGCAGACAGGACCTTCAACGTCTGTGTGGAGCTGGTGTGCACATGCGAGAAGGAGCAGGTGGAAGAGAAGCCGTTGTGCTTCTTGCACCACTCGTGGGAGGAGCTGCGGCGGAAGCAGAAGCGCAGCCTCCTAGAGACGCTCTGCACCAGCTCCTACCTGGACGTGGAAAAAACCTCCCGCTGGTTCTGCCAGCTGGTGAGAAGCTCGTGGCTGCAAGTGCCTCAGTGGCACTCATGGCACGTGGTGTTTCAGCCCTGCAGCCGGTCCTGCCGATTGGAGCTAAGCAAAGGCAGGGAGAGCCTGACGGTGGAGATGCTCTTTGGGGTGCGCCGAGGGGACTCTGACATCTTTGTGAGCAGCCAGCCCACCAAGGCCACCATCACTGCAAGCACAGCGTGGGCAGAGACGTACGCTGTGGCAGAGGCAAAATTCTTCCGGCACATCGCCAGGCAGCTGCCGTGTGAGAGCTTGCACCTGAAATGCCTGCAGCTCTTCACCTGCATCCTGAGGGACACAGGTTTTTCCAGCTCTACCTGGAAGACTGTGGTCATGCACGTGCTGACCACAGTACCTCTGTCCCGGTGGCACAGGAGAGCATTTGCACGGCGGCTGTGGGACATCATGGCGTACCTGGACCGCTGCCTGCAGCTGACACAACTGAGGCACTTTGTGCTGGGCAATGAGAGGCTTCCTGCCGAGATCAGCTTGCCGCCAGCAATGCGAGGGGTTGTGCCGCCCAACCTCTTTGAGCACCTGGCCCGAGATCCGGCCGCCCACAGAGAGGCAAGGCAAGCTTATGGTCGGCTGCGATTTCGCCTCGGGGTGCTGCTCTCCAGCCACTGAGAGGAGTTCCCTGCACAAAGCTGTGCTGGGGTGTCACACCCGATTGCAGCCACCTGAACTCTGCATAGCTGATACATTTGTCACTGGCCATGCTGAAGCTGCTTTCCTGCTCCTGAGGAAGGAAGATGCAGCACATGGATTCGCTGTGCAGACACATCTCTGGATGGCCTTGCCCTTCACCTTCCAGTTCCAACAGTGCTGCTGACCTAGTCTGTGAGGCAGAAACTGGCTCCACCTGTACATCCTCAAAGATGCCAGTGAAGTGGAGAGAGGTTGCTTGGAACACCTTGAAGAGAGCAACCTAGCCTGTTGGGGATTAATGTAGTTGTTTAGTTGTAGTTGTAGCTGTATTTGTAGCTGTAGCTTTAGTTGTAGTTGTAGCGGTAGCTTTAGTTGTAGTTGTAGCGGTACGTGTAACTGTAGGCATAGCTTTAGTTGTAGTTGTAATTGTAGATTTAATTAGACTTGTTTATTAGTTTTCCTTCTAGACACCCTTTGGTTTAGACTGTTTTGCAAATTTACCCAGTTACTCTGAGTTTAGAGAATTTAGATATCCTACTGTATTTGTCAGTGTGCTTTTAAATAATGTTTGTGTATCGACGTTTATAAAATTAATAAAAGGAGATAAGTTTCTCAAATTGCCTGGAATGTCACTCTTCATATGTAAATGTCTGTATCTTAGAGGGCATCCTTCCTATATCCCTATCTGAAATAAAGACTTTTTGCAAACAGAGATATTAGATATATTGTGCTGCCTCTCAAGCATTCCCATAAATATCCTTGAATCCTGAAGTGAAAATGCCATGAAATGGCTGAAATTTAATATGGTGTTGAACTATAGTGTTTGAGAGCTAAGAGGCTATTGAAGGCACCAGAATTTTGTAATTAAGTTTTTTGGCGTTTTAGGATGGTATTAAATCTTCCTGTGCATCATCCAGGCAACCTAGATTTCATTCAGGAAGATTTCTCACGAAATCTGGAACACAGCATTAGCCTACATGACATCCTCCCCCAAAACTAATAAGTAAAAATACCAATATTAAAAAATATCCCCCACTGGTATTAACTAAAAGCATACACTTGTATACTGAAAACATCCTTGGGTCATGTCACCCAAATTTACATTTGAAAAGAATTGCGTGGCAGGGCCCTTTTGCCTCCTTTGTCAAGGGAAGTTCTGGGGTTGCCAGGTTCCCAAGTGATGGGTCTGCACTTGGTGTCTGTTGTGGCTTTGGGTGGCCAGGGCCATGATGAGTTCCCTGAGCGGGCTGGGGAGGGCGGGCGGGGCAGGCCTGTGATGCGCTCTGGGTTCTGTGACAGCACAGGGGCCGTGTCACAATGGGGGCAGGTATAAAAGGCCCCAGCGTGTGCCGCTGCCCAGGCTGTCACAATGGGGGCAGGTATAAAAGCCCCAGCGGGTGCCGCTGCCCCAGTAGAGCCTGGGCAAGCGGTGAGCGCACAGCAGTGAGGAGACAGGGCTGGGGGAGGGCAGGGGCTGCAGAAGGCCTGGGGCAGGAGCTCCGGTACCGGGCCGTGCATTCTGCCCCCGCACGCAGGGCCCGGCCCCAGCGGCAGAGCCTCGCTGAGGGCGCGGTGCTTGCTGGGGCAGCGGTGCAGGCCTGGCCGCCCGCCAGCTGCCGGGGCCCTGTCCTTCCTTCTGCCACATCCCTGCGGCTCCTGCGCCCCATGTCTGTCTCCATTCCGGCCCCACTGAACCCCTTCTGTGTGTCCTCCTGCAGACCATGGCTTTACTACCAATGATCTTCGTGCTGGTGCAAAGCCTGATCCAGTACCCCCAGCCAGCTGGGGATGGGCTGGATGAGGCCACGCACCGGCGAATGAAGGAGCGTCAGGAGCTGCTGGACCACGAGATGGCTCGGCTGCTGCAGGAGCTGGAGCAGCAGGACGAGGGCTGGGGAGCCGTGCTCTCTGGTGCCCTGCAGCAGTGGCCATTTTGGGTCGTTGCTGGAGTCCTGCTCCTTTTGGCCCTGTGGTTTACCTGCAGCAGAAGGAGCTGTGAGGCCAGCAACAATGATGTACATGAAGGCGAAGACAGCGTAGATGGACGGGAAGAATGTATGGAGGTGAAGGTGCAGGAAAGCAGCGATGCCAGTGAACAGAGAAGCAGAGAAAAAGAAGACCATGATGGTGGCAAGGGAGAAAGTGGCAGTGGTGGAATGGAAGACAGAGAAAAGACCCGATATGCTGGGAATGAGCAAGGAATCCTTTTAGTGGACCGCATAGAGTGGCCTGTGGAGGACCTGGAGAGAGGGTGCTCAGTAACAGCTGAGCTGATGGAGAGCTTGACGCGTGTCTTTGTGGACAGCGTGAGCAATACCCCCTACCCAGTGCCTCAAGAAGCCATCGGGGTGGGCAGTGCCTTTGAGGGTTGGAGTCCCCGTGACTGGGATGGGGTGTACCATGTGCTGGTCCCACTGAATCCCCCACCAGGGCACACCTTCCACCTGGCGCCGAACAGTGCAGGGCAGGTGGCAGACAGGACCTTCAACGTCTGTGTGGAGCTGGTGTGCACGTGCGAGAAGGAGCAGGTGGAAGAGAAGCCGTTGTGCTTCTTGCACCACTTGCGGGAGGAGCTGCGGCGGAAGCAGAAGCGCAGCCTCCTAGAGACGCTCTGCACCAGCTCCTACCTGGACATGGAAAAAACCTCCCGCTGGTTCTGCCAGTTGGTGAGAAGCTCGTGGCTGCAAGTGCCTCAGTGGCACTCATGGCACGTGGTGTTTCAGCCCTGCCGCCGGTCCTGCCGATTGGAGCTAAGCAAAGGCAGGGACAGCCTGATGGTGGAGATGCTCTTTGGGGTGCGCCGAGGGGACTCTGACATCTTTGTGAGCAGCCAGCCCACCAAGGCCACCATCACTGCAAGCACAGCGTGGGCAGAGACGTACGCTGTGGCAGAGGCGAAATTCTTCCGGCACATCGCCAGGCAGCTGCCGTGTGAGAGCTTGCACCTGAAATGCCTGCAGCTCTTCACCTGCATCCTGAGGGACACAGGTTTTTCCAGCTCTACCTGGAAGACTGTGGTCATGCACGTGCTGACCACAGTACCGCTGTCCCGGTGGCACAGGAGAGCATTTGCATGGCGGCTGTGGGACATCATGGCGTACCTGGACCGCTGCCTGCAGCTGAAACACCTGAGGCACTTTGTGCTGGGCAATGAGAGGCTTCCTGCCGAGATCAGCTTGCCGCCAGCAATGCGAGGGGTTGTGCCACCAAACCTCTTTGAGCACCTGGCCCGAGATCCGGCCGCCCACAGAGAGGCAAGGCAAGCTTATGGTCGGCTACGATTTCGCCTTGGGGTGCTGCTCTCCAGCCACTGAGAGGAGTTCCCTGCACAAAGCTGTGCTGGGGTGTCACACCTGATGGCAGCCACCTGAACTCTGCATAGCTGGTACATTTGTCACTTGCAATCCTGAAGCTGCTTTCCTGTTCCTGCAGAAGGAAGATGCAGCACATGGATTCGCTGTGCAGGCACATCTCTGAGTGGCCTTGCCCTTCACCTTCCAGTTCCAACAGTGCTGCTGACCAAGTCTGTGAGCAGAAACCTGCTCCACCTGCACATCTTCAAAGATGACAGCGAAGTTCAGAGAGGTTGCTTGGAACACCTTGAAGAGACCAACCTAGTCATTTGGGGCTTAATGTAGTTGTTTAGTTGTAGTTGTAGCTGTAATTGTAATTGTAGTTGTACTTGTAAATGTTGCTGTAGCTTTAGTTGTAGCTGTAATTGTACTTGTAGCTGTAGCTTTAGTTGCAGTTGTAGCTGTAGCTGCAGCTGTAGGTATAGCTTTAGTTGTAGTTGTAATTGTAGCTTTAATTAGACTTGTTTACTAGCATTCCATGTCATGGCCCTTTATTGTGGACAGTTTTGCAAATTTACCCAGTTACCCTTAGTTCAGAGAATTTAACTTCCCTGCTCTAGTTGCTTGTCTTCTTTCAAATAATGTTTGAATATTGTTTATAATATTAATAAAAGGAGATAAATTTCTCAAATTGCCTGAAATGTGCCATTCTTTGTATTTAACCCTCTGTATCTTAGAGGATGTCCTCCCTCTACCCCTATCTGAAATAAAGACGTTTTGCAAACAGAGATGTTGGATATATTAAGTATTCTGTTTCTCTAGCATTCCCATAGAAATGCTTGAAGCGTCAATTGAAGATGCCCTGAAGGGCCTGAAATTTAATATGGTGTTGAACTATAGAGTTTGAGAGCTAAGAGGATATTGAAGGCACCAAAATTTTGTAATTAAATTATTTGCCCTTTTTATCCTGGTATTAAATCTTCCTGTGCACCATCCAAGCAACCTGGATTTCTTTCAGAAAAATTTCTCACTGAATCGGAAACAGAGCATTAGCCTACATGACTTCCTGCCACAAAAGTAATAAGTATAAATACTGTTTTGGTTTGACAAGGAAGTGAGTTTTTTGTGTTGTTTTGGTTAAATTAATAGGTGTTTAGATTTGAATATTGGCACTTCGTGTGGCTATTGAGGACATGGATATGTCCTCAATAGGAGATTAAAAGCAGAGAACTTTTAGGGAGAAGTTTTTTTGGGTTTTGTTTGTGAAAGAGGTCAGACTTTTTTTGTTTATCTGCAAGCTGGGTGGGGGAAGGGAAGAAATGCAGCTGGGTGAGGTAGGTTGGGGCTTTGGACAGAGAAGGGAGGTGAAGGCTTTTGCAGGACAGAAGGGTTGAGGAGTACTGAGAGGTATTAGGCAGTTACATGTTACAGGGCTTGCAAGGGTTGCAGGGTGAAGAGAGAGGCGAGAATCTTGACCTCATGTTCAGAAGGCTTGATTTATTATTTTATGATATATATTACATTATTACTATGCTAATAGGAATAGAGAGAAAAAGTCTCAGAAGCTTGCTAAGCTAAGAATAAAAAAGGAATGAATCATAAAGAAGCTCTCTGTGATTCTGTCCCAGAGAGAGCTCGGTCTCTGATTGGCCCTTAATTGTACACATGCAACATGGGCCAATCACAGGTGCACCTGTTGCATTCCACAGCAGCAGATAACCGCTGTTTACATTCCTTTTCTGGGGCCTCAGCTTCCCAGAAGAGGGAAAAATCCTAAAGAAAGGATTTTCATGAAAAGATGTCAGTGACAGTTACATTCTTCTTTTTTTAGGAGAGAGAGAAAGCTGCTGTTTGTGTTTGTGCTACTTTGAAATTTGATAGTACGGTTGGTTGAGGAGGAGAAGTGGGGGGGTGTGGTGAGAAGGTGATTGGCAGGGCAGCTGTGGGAGTTTTGGACAGGTAGAGCTTGAGATTTTAACTTCTTTTTTAGATGATGGAAACTTTACAAATGTTGATTATTTTTTTTAGAGATGAAATAAGAGGAAATGGGCAGGTGTGATGTAAGTTTGTGCAAGTGAAAGATGTCTGAGTGAAGTTGACAAGAATCCTAGGTGGGAGGAGATGATGGAGTGGCCTTTGGCTGGACTTTTCTTGTATAGCCATGGGCAGAACCATTTTCCTGTGACACAAAGACTGCATTTAGGGGGAGGCAGTGGCTTAGAGCCAAGAGAGTGCAGTGATATGAAGGAGTGTGTGAATAGAGATGATGAGTGAGGAAAGTAGAAGTGCCCTCCGTCTTCAGGGAAGAAGAAGACCTCTGTTCTCAAGACCCCTCGGCCCAAGGGGATGAATTTAGGGGGACATGTGTCCCAAAAGTGAGAGACTGCTTTTTTTAGAACTGAGCAAAGCATCCTTAAAAAGAGAACCCTAGAAGTAGCTCTGGTCCATGCGCAGTGGTGAGAGCACTGGGCATGGAAGGAAGAAGTCACGATGGCAAATGTTCTCTGGGCAGTCCTACATGTGACATGGAAACACAAGAAGTATCAACTGTGTTTCCAGGGGAAGCCTATGGTACAAGAACGACTACTCTCTTCTTAATGAATTGAGAACTGATTATCTGAAAGGTGGTAATAGACTGAGAGTTGGTGATCTGAGGGTTGGTAACTGAATTGAGAATCCAAGGTTTTGTACTACTGTAATGTATTAGAAATTTAGTAGGGGGAGGAGGAATGTTTTTAGAAGGTTTTCATTCTGAGTTCTGTGTGAGTTGCTTTTAAAATATAGTTGTAAGTTAATAAAGTTTTCCTTCTTTATTCCTAAATAAGAGCCTGCTTTGATCTATTCCTACTCACATCTCACAGTAGACACCAGAGAGAATTTATTTTCATGAAGGCACTGGCATTCCACCAGCATCAAACCAAGACAATTTTAATAATAAAAACATGTCCCCCAGTAGTATTAAATCAAAGACTACACTTAGTATTCTGAGAAAATCCATGGATCATGTCACCCAAATTTATATTTGACAAGAGTTGTGTGTGAGGCTCCTTGTGGCCGCTTTGTCAAGGGAAGCTCTGGGGTTGCCAGGTTCCCGAGTGATGGGTCTGCACTTGGTGTCTGTTGGGGCTTTGGGGGCCCAGGGCCATGATGAGATCCCTGAGCGGGCTGGGGAGGGTGGGCGTGGCTGGCCTGTGATGCGCTCTGGGTTCTGTGACAGCACTGAACCCCTTCTGTGTGTCCTCCTGCAGACCATGGCTTTACTGCCAATGATCTTCGTGCTGGTGCAAAGCCTGATCCAGTACCCCCAGCCAGCTGGGGATGGGCTGGATGAGGCCACGCACCGGCGAATGAAGGAGCGTCAGGAGCTGCTGGACCACGAGATGGCTCGGCTGCTACAGGAGCTGGAGCAGCAGGACAAGGGCTGGGGAGCCGTGCTCTCTGGTGCCCTTCAGCAGTGGCCATTTTGGGTCGTTGCTGGAGTCCTGCTCCTTTTGGCCCTGTGGTTTAGCTGCAGGAGAAGCAGCCGTCAGGCCAGCAACAATGATGTAAATGAAGGTGAAGAAAGAGTACATAGACAGAAAGCATACATGGATGTGAATGTTGAAGAACAGGGTGATATGAATGTGGCGGCAAACACAAAGGAGGATAGAAAAGAAGGCAAACAAGGTAACGTGGCTGCCATAGAAAAAGAAGACAGTGATGCTGGCAAGGGAGAAAGCGGCAGTGTGGAACACAGAGAAAAGACGGAAGATGTAGGGAATGAGCAAGGAATCCTTTTAGTGGACTGCATAGAGTGGCCTGTGGAGGCCCTGGTGAGAGCTTGCTCAGTAATACCTGGGATGATGGAGAGCTTGACACGTGTCTTTGTGGACAGCGTGAGCAATACCCCCTACCCGGTGCCTCAAGAAGCCATCGGGGTGGGCAGTGCCTTTGAGGGTTGGAGTCCCCGTGACTGGGATGGGGTGTACCATGTGCTGGTCCCACTGAATCCCCCACCAGGGCACACCTTCCACCTGGAGCCGAACAGTGCAGGGCAGGTGGCAGACAGGACCTTCAACGTCTGTGTGGAGCTGGTGTGCACGTGCGAGAAGGAGCAGGTGGAAGAGAAGCCGTTGTGCTTCTTGCACCACTCGCGGGAGGAGCTGCGGCGGAAGCAGAAGCGCAGCCTCCTAGAGACGCTCTGCACCAGCTCCTACCTGGACGTGGAAAAAACCTCCCGCTGGTTCTGCCAGTTGGTGAGAAGCTCGTGGCTGCAAGTGCCTCAGTGGCATTCATGGTACGCGGTGTTTCAGCCCTGCCGCCGGTCCTGCCGATTGCAGCTTAGCAAAAGCAGGGAGAGCTTGACGGTGGAGATGCTCTTTGGGGTGCGCTGAAGTGAGTCTGACATCTTTGTGAGCAGCCAGCCCACCAAGGCCACCATCACTGCAAGCACAGCGTGGGCAGAGACGTACGCTGTGGCAGAGGCAAAATTCTTCCAGCACATCGCCAGGCAGCTGCCGTGTGAGAGCTTGCACCTGAAATGCCTGCAGCTCTTCACCTGCATCCTGAGGGACACAGGTTTTTCCAGCTCTACCTGGAAGACTGTGGTCATGCACGTGCTGACCACAGTACCTCTGTCCCGGTGGCACAGGAGAGCATTTGCACGGCGGCTGTGGGACATCATGGCGTACCTGGACCGCTGCCTGCAGCTGACACAACTGAGGCACTTTGTGCTGGGCAATGAGAGGCTTCCTGCCGAGATCAGCTTGCCGCCAGCAATGCGAGGGGTTGTGCCACCAAACCTCTTTGAGCACCTGGCCCGAGATCCGGCTGCCCACAGAGAGGCAAGGCAAGCTTATGGTCGGCTGCGATTTCGCCTCGGGGTGCTGCTCTCCAGCCACTGAGAGGAGTTCCCTGCACAGAGCTGTGCTGGGGTGTCACACCCGATGGCAGCCACCTGAACTCTGCATAGCTGATAGATTTGCTACTGGCATCCCGAAGCTGCTTTCCTGCTCCTGAGGAAGGAAGATGCAGCACACGGATTCGCTGTGCAGGCGCATCTCTGGATGGCCTTGCCCTTCACCTTCCAGTTCCAACAGTGCTGCTGACCTAGTCTGTGAGGCAGAAACCTGCTCCACCTGTACATCCTCAAAGAAGACATTGAAGCAGATAGAGGTTGCTTGGAACACCTTGAACACAGCAACCTAGACTGCTATGGTCTTAATGTAGTTTATTTGTTTTAGCTGTAGCATTAGTTGTAGTTGTACTTTTAACTGTACCTGTAGCTTTAGTTTTAGTTCTAACTATAGCTGTACTGTGGCATTAGTTGCGCATGTTACTGTAGCTGGAGATTTCATTGTAGTTGTAGTTGTAGCTTTAATTAGACTTGTTTATTAGCATTCCTTCTAAAGGCCCCTTAGTGTTGTTAGTTTTGCCAAGTTACCCTTAGTTTAGAAAATTGAACTGCAGTTCTACAGTGCCATGTCTGCTTTTCAATAATATTTGGATATCAATGTTTGAAAAATTAATAAAAAGTGATAAATTTCACAAATTGCCTGATGTGCGTCATTCTTTTTATTTAACTCTTGGTATCATAGAGAATGGCCTTCCTAAATCCATATATGAAATAAAGACTTTTTGCGAACAGGGATGTTGGATATATGAAGTATGCAATCTCTACGTGACATCCTGGCCCAAAAGGAATAACTATAAATACAACTAACAAAAAATTACCCCCAACAATAATAACTAAAAGCCTACACTTGTATACCGAGAACATCCGTGGGACATGTCACCCAAATTTATATTTGACAAGAGTTGCGTGGCAGGGCCCTTGTGGCTGCTTTGTCAAGGGAAGCTGTGGGGTTGCCAGGTTCCCAAGTGATGGGTCTGCACTTGGTGTCTGTTGGGGCTTTGGATGCCCAGGGCCATGATGAGTTCCCTGAGCGGGCTGGGGAGGGCGGGCGGGGCAGGCCTGTGATGCGCTCTGGGTTCTGTGACAGCACAGGGGCCGTGTCACAATGGGGGCAGGTATAAAAGGCCCCAGCGGGTGCCACTGCCCCAGTAGAGCCTGGGCAAGCGGTGAGCGCACAGCAGTGAGGAGACAGGGCTGCGGGAGGGCAGGGGCTGCAGAAGGCCTGGGGCAGAAGCTCCGGTACCGGGCCGTGCATTCTGCCCCCGCACGCAGGGCCCGGCCCCGGCGGCAGCGCCTCGCTGAGGGCGCGGTGCTTGCTGGGGCAGCGGTGCAGGCCTGGCCGCCCGCCAGCTGCCGGGGCCCTGTCCTTCCTTCTGCCACATCCCTGCGGCTCCTGCGCCCCATGTCTGTCTCCATTCCGGCCCCACTGAACCCCTTCTGTGTGTCCTCCTGCAGACCATGGCTTTACTGCCAATGATCTTCGTGCTGGTGCAAAGCCTGATCCAGTACCCCCAGCCAGCTGGGGATGGGCTGGATGAGGCCACGCACCGGCGAATGAAGGAGCGTCAGGAGCTGCTGGACCACGAGATGGCTCGGCTGCTGCAGGAGCTGGAGCAGCAGGACGAGGGCTGGGGAGCCGTGCTCTCTGGTGCCCTGCAGCAGTGGCCATTTTGGGTCGTTGCTGGAGTCCTGCTCCTTTTGGCCCTGTGGTTTACTTGCAGGAGAAGGAGCGATGAGGCCAGCAACAGTGATGTACACGAAGGTGAAGACAGCGTAGATGGACGGGAAGAATGTATGGAGGTGAAGGTGCAGGAAAGCAGCGATGCCAGTGAACAGAGAAGCAGAGAAAAAGAAGACCATGATGGTGGCAAGGGAGAAAGTGGCAGTGGTGGAATGGAAGACAGAGAAAAGACCCGATATGCTGGGAATGAGCAAGGAATCCTTTTAGTGGACCGCATAGAGTGGCCTGTGGAGGACCTTGAGAGAGGCTGCTCAGTGACAGCTGAGCTGATGGAGAGCTTGACGCATGTCTTTGTGGACAGCGTGAGCAATACCCCCTACCCAGTGCCTCAAGAAGCCATCGGGGTGGGCAGTGCCTTTGAGGGTTGGAGTCCCCGTGACTGGGATGGGGTGTACCATGTGCTGGTCCCACTGAATCCCCCACCAGGGCACACCTTCCACCTGGAGCCGAACAGTGCAGGGCAGGTGGCAGACAGGACCTTCAACGTCTGTGTGGAGCTGGTGTGCACGTGCGAGAAGGAGCAGGTGGAAGAGAAGCCGTTGTGCTTCTTGCACCACTCGCGGGAGGAGCTGCGGCGGAAGCAGAAGCGCAGCCTCCTAGAGACGCTCTGCACCAGCTCCTACCTGGACGTGGAAAAAACCTCCCGCTGGTTCTGCCAGTTGGTGAGAAGCTCGTGGCTGCAAGTGCCTCAGTGGCATTCATGGTACGTGGTGTTTCACCCCTGCCGCCAGTCCTGCCGATTGCAGCTAAGCAAAGGCAGGGACAGCCTGATGGTGGAGATGCTCTTTGGGGTGCGCCGAGGGGACTCTGACATCTTTGTGAGCAGCCAGCCCACCAAGGCCACCATCACTGCAAGCACAGCGTGGGCAGAGACGTACGCTGTGGCAGAGGCAAAATTCTTCCGGCACATCGCCAGGCAGCTGCCGTGTGAGAGCTTGCACCTGAAATGCCTGCAGCTCTTCACCTGCATCCTGAGGGACACAGGTTTTTCCAGCTCTACCTGGAAGACTGTGGTCATGCACGTGCTGACCACAGTACCTCTGTCCCGGTGGCACAGGAGAGCATTTGCATGGCGGCTGTGGGACATCATGGCATACCTGGACCGCTGCCTGCAGCTGAAACACCTGAGGCACTTTGTGCTGGGCAATGAGAGGCTTCCTGCCGAGATCAGCTTGCCGCCAGCAATGCGAGGGGTTGTGCCACCAAACCTCTTTGAGCACCTGGCCCGAGATCCGGCCGCCCACAGAGAGGCAAGGCAAGCTTATGGTCGGCTACGATTTCGCCTTGGGGTGCTGCTCTCCAGCCACTGAGAGGAGTTCCCTGCACAGAGCTGTGCTGGGGTGTCACACCCGATGGCAGCCACCTGAACTCTGCATAGCTGATACATTTGCTACTGGCATCCCGAAGCTGCTTTCCTGCTCCTGAGGAAGGAAGATGCAGCACACGGATTCGCTGTGCAGGCGCATCTCTGGATGGCCTTGCCCTTCACCTTCCAGTTCCAACAGTGCTGCTGACCAAGTCTGTGAGGCAGAAACCTGCTCCACCTGTATATCTTTAAACATGACAGTGACACTGATAGAGGTTGCTTGGATCAGCTTGAAGACAGCAACCTAGCCTTTTGGGGCTTTATGTAGTTGTTTAGTTGTAGTTATAGCTGCAGTTGTAGTTGTAAGTTGTACTTGTAATCATAGCTATACCTTTAGTTGTAGTTGTAGTTATATTGTAGCTTTAGTTCCGTTGTAGGTATAGTTTTACTTGTAGTTGCAATTGTAGCTTTAAATAGACTTGTTTATAAGCATTCCTTCTAGAAACCCTTTACTGTTGACAGCTTTGCAAAGTTACCCTTAGTTTAGTCACGACCCCACTGTACTGATTTGTGTGCTTTTAAATAATGTTTGAATATCAACGTTTGTAAAATTAATAAAAGGAGATAAGTTTCTCAAATTGCCTGAAATGTGTCATTTTTTGTATTTAACCCTCTGTATCTTAGAGGATGTCCTTCCTCCACCCCTATCTGAAATAAAGATGTTTTGCAAACAGAGATGTTGGACATACTAAGTATGCTGTCTCTCGAGCATTCCCATAGAAGTGCATTGAAGAGATTGTAAGTGCTCTGAAGTGCCTGAAATTGTACAGCATAGTACTCCTGAAATTTTTAGGAGTCTTTGGAAAAGTTTTCTTTACACGGTCACTTTTATACGCTCCTGGGGAACAATTCAGTCCAAATAAATTGAGCTACCCTGGTATAGCTGCCCTTCTGTAATATCTACATATATATGTGAAAAGAAGCAATAAAAGGAGAGAAGTTTCTCAAATTGCCTGAATTGTGTCCTCCTTTTTATTTAACCCACCATTTCTTAAAGAATGTCCCTCCAGTGCTGCTGCCTGAAAAAATGACAGTGTCTCAAATGGTGCTCATGTTCAGCAGTCACTTCTTGGTATTCAACTTCTGTAGCACTTCAAAGCATGGCTATTAATTTTGCCTCTTGAATTCAGCCAGAAGTCATGATGGTCAACACTGCTAAAATACTAATTAATCAATCCTCCCTCTCTCCTTATAAAAGTTCCCTCTCTTTCAAGGCATGGAAAAGAGAGATTCTGTGGCCCATATCAGAGAGGGAAGCCTGCTGTGGGGACAGGAACAAGCAGCTCCCTGTACAGAGCAAGCAGGAACCTGCTGAAGGTGCATCCCTGCCAACAGCAGAATTTGCTGCTCCACGATAGAGAGAGAACTGTGCTTGCAGAGGTCCCTGCCTTTTGTCTCCTTTGCTGGGCAAGAACTGCCCCCACCACAGCCCCTTTCGTCCTGCTTGTGGAAGGAGGAGAAAACCCTCCCCACTCTGATCCTCCAAAAACACATACCCACTTTGTTCCCCTCTGCTCTGCCCCCAGGTGCAGAGACCTCCCCTCTCCCTTGCCCCAGCTCCTGTGCTCATCAGTCGCTTCCACAGGGACACATGCTCTCAGTGGAAAGGCCTCGATCCCTGTGTGTCATTCAGCCTGACCACACAGCTTGTGTGGGCTCTGGAACACTGCTTGGAGTCAGGGAGAAGCACGGGCCCCTTGGCTTCCTGCTGCACAGTCCATCCAGGGCCAGGATTATTGCAGGTGGTCAATCTGCTGGTCTGGCTGTGAGTTTTGTTGCTGTCTGTGTGAGGGACATGCTGAGAGAGGGGAAGGCTGGAACATACAGCTGTTCACTGTTGCCACTGAAACACTGTTGTGTAACTGAGGTGGTGATTTTTAGTGGTGGGTAGTATGCAGTAACACTAGGATGGAAACTGAAAGCAATGTTCAGTAATAGCAAGCATAGGCAAATGATTTGGATGTTTTTTCTGTTGCAGAGCTGCTCTTTCAGGCCTTGAAAACAGGAGGCAGCACTGATGAGGTAACTGAGCAAGTCTAGTTGGTATTAACTGCATCCAATCATCTCTCTGTTCATATGGCCCTCTCATCTCCCCAACCAATCACTGCCTTGCTTCCAACCGGTGCTAAACTGACATCAACTGCATCTAATCAGCTCTGTGTTCATATGGCACTCATATCTCCCTGGCCAATCACTGCTTCTCTGCCAACTGCCGCTAAACTGCCATTCAACTGCATCCAATCAGCTCTCTGTTCATATGGCACTCACATCTCCCTGGCCAATCCCTGCCTTGCTTCCAACCGGCACTCAACTGCCATTCAACTGCATCCAATCAGCTCTCTGTTCATATGGCCCTCACATCTCCCTAGCCAATCACTGCCCGGCTTCCCACCAGCACTAAACCGATGCTCAACTGATTCTCAAGGTCACTCACCTGCCCTGGCCTGCACCCTTCCCAGAGTGCCTCTCGGTGAGCAGAATTTAACAATTTTAATTAAAATAAGACTTTTAATTAATCCTTGTTAAATAAAGATTTAGCAAAGGCTGAATGGAGCGAGGCTTGGTGTCAGATGCATGTTCAGAGAAAGCAGCTTTGAGTAAAATGAATCCCAGCCAGAGAACTGTCAGTGCGTGCCTGTGATGTCAGAAGAGCTCTTGAGTCAGATCAGGGTTTCTGTAGGCAACTGTCCCTTGGATTTACTGAAGAAAATCCCTTACAGGTTGAACACTGAAATCCAGAAGAAAATGCACATTTGCTCCAAGTGTGAAGCCAAGTCCTTTCTCTTTCTTCCTGCTTCCTTCATCAGCAAAGCACAAACTGAGTTAGAATTTAAAACTGTGTTGTGTTCTGTACAGCTGCTGCCAGAGAGGATGAGCAGAAGCAGCAGGAAAACTTGCTGCTGTCTTCAGGTTTATTATGGAAATATGAAATGTCATGGAATCTTACTGGTAATAAAAGATTTTTCAGGTCCACAATTACCACTCCCTAATTTGAAATAAAACTAAATATGGTCTGACTCCTAAGAATTTTACTGCACCTGCAAACCCATTGACTTGATGAGAGGGTGGAAGGACACAGCCTTGGAGGGAAAAGAGGGTAACACAGGTTATGAAACTGAATCCTATTAAAATTATTCTTCATTATAAGGTCACACCCAGCCCTTTGTGAATCTGAGCTGAAGTGGTTTTGATGCACCAAATGTCAGGTTTACTTGCTTACAAAAATCTGAATCAGAACTATAACCTGTATCATCTAAAGCATAATTTCCAACAACCAGTGTTACAAAAAAAACATAAAAGCAGAGAAATTTTATTTTTTTATCCATTACTTTTTTCATCCATCACTGGGATCTCTATTAAAGAGTGATGTTAATAAGTGCTTCCTAAGGGATCGGTAAAAATATGCAATGAACTTTGCTAATAGCCTAGTACAACAAATATTCTGTATTTTAACCTTACAGGGAAGCGCCATGAAAGGTTAATTCTTTCTTATTTATTCCCACCCTGTCACTCCACCCTTCCTGACCCAACCCCAAAAATATCTTGCACTCATCTTACATAATGCCATCAAAAAATTTCCATGTGTTATTCCTGACTGATAATTCTTCTTAAGCAATTCTGGAGTGATCAGATTCAGGCAGCTTTTGGAAGCAGTTTTTACCTAAATGAATTTTAACAAGCCTATAAGCAGAATGATACAAACAGGGTAATAGTGGGACAAATAGAGACATTTGAACAACTAGGAGGTTTGATTTGTATTCTTAACTATTTTCCAGACAATTTTAAACTGCTGAAGGACACACTTCATTACTTGTATCTCTCTTAAAAACAGTGAACCTCTGAACACAGAATTTTTCATCTTTGAGCTTACATGACCAAGATCTAATTACATTCTTGTGGACTGCACCAAGAATCTGGGGAAGGAAACTCATTTCATGCCTCATGACATTGTGTCAGTGAAGAAAAAGGCATTTTTAACTCAGGCATAACAAAGACAAAGAGCCAGCTGGTGACATATTTTCAATTGGTTTGAGTGGAATGTCACATGGTCTGAAATTCTGAAGACCTAATAAAAAATAAAATAAATTATTTTTAAAAAGTAATTCAGTAATAGAATTCCTAATGCCAAAAGTCACAGTGAGACCACAGTATATTTAGGTTTTCTTTTTTGCATGTATTTTCAGGCTAAACTTCAGGAGGGTGTTAATTTCTCAGTAATGAAATCACTCAGCATAGCCAAGAATGACAGATCTGTTACCATCTCTACCAAAGCTTTTCCTCTGCTCTTCTAACTTTGGCTCCTTATCCTGTATGTATTACCTTTTCTTCATATTCTAATAATTTTAATTTCTTCATATTCTCATAAGTATTTCTTCATATTTTAATAATTTGACAAAGTCTAAAGTGACCTGAAAAATATTTTTGCTTGTACAGGGGTTTTCAGGAAAAAAAGTTTCTCCAGGAGAAGAATATCCAGACTGGATCAGAAAGAGCCAAAAGTTAATTCAGTTTCCTAATCCACAAACAATATAGATAAGGCATTCAGTCAGTTGCAGTGATAATTGTACTCTTTGATACTTACTCGTCCCTGATGAAATAAACCTCAGGAATTAAATGTACATTAATATAAAATTATATTTTCAATAAATTGAAAAAAAAAAACCTTATGGCACCATTTATTCACATGATGGAGGGGTGAACTTCATCAGATGTAGAGATCTCCAGCTCATTACTGCAAATAGCCAGAAAAACATTTCTCATCCTTTACACAAATATTACCGCGCCTGAGTGGGCGCAGCTGGTGAGAGAGAGACGGTGAATCTTGTTTCTTGAATCAGAAGGCTTGATTTATTAAGATATTATATAATACATTATAGTTATACTAATAGAATAAGGAGAGAGGTTTGCAGAGCAGCTAGGCTAGCTCGGAAGAGATAGAAAAGAATCCACAACAAAGCTGTGGCCAAGGACTCAGTCCCCCGGCTTGCACTGGTGATTGGCCCTTAATTATAAACATAAAACATGAACCAATCACCAAT
Organism: Ammospiza nelsoni; assembly: GCF_027579445.1. Lineage (NCBI taxonomy): Eukaryota > Metazoa > Chordata > Aves > Passeriformes > Passerellidae > Ammospiza > Ammospiza nelsoni. Next base: position 8,606,914 of record NC_080637.1, on the reverse strand, counting down.
CAAAATAGGTGCCCCTGTTGCATTCCCCAGCAGCTGATAATAATTGTTTACCTTGTCTTCAGAGGCCTCTGGCCTCCCGAAGACACAGAAATCCAAAAGAAAGGATTTCTGTGGAGAAATGTCTGCGACACACAAACACATTGTAAAAATCAGCATGAAAAGCACTGCCACATTCTAATTCTCAAGCCCTACCAAATAGCACCTGTACAAGTAAGAAGCCTTTGAATTATTTTTGTCCTGTCTGCTTTTGTATACTTTCCATATGATACTAAAGTCAGCATAATATATTTATTTTTCATCAGCAGAGAGAAAAATTAAAAATTCATAACTTCAGTTCTAAAGGTTTGTTCTCAGCTAGGAGGAGTCAAGGAAACAAAAGAGAAAAGGTCTGAAAAAGAAGAACTTGCAGTAAAACTTTTCCATTTGGATTCCTGCAGAGACTTTTTCTTTTCAGGAGATCATATAGATTTCTATGATTTGTTGTTTATGAATTATGAATCTATGTCTCTATCTCTATATAGTTTTTTCTTTGGTCAATGGGGGACTTGGATTAGAAAGACATATGACCTAAAACCTGATCACAAGTGTATCGCACTTGCTTGATAATTTACCAGTAGAGTATTTTTGTGGTCCTAAGACTACTTACTCAGACATTTCTGGGGTTCACAAGACCTTATATTCTGCACCTATCCTTCTGTGCAGATAGATGGAAAACTTTCCAGGTCTGTCACAGATGTGTGATTGTGGGGGAGCCTTCTGGCTGTCCTAAGTCTTCTGAGCTTCTTATCCAGCTTCTTATCCCCATGCTACCAATGCTTAGTCCTTCAGCACTATCAGGGGCTTCCTGAGTCAGGAGAGCAGCTTAACCTCTGATGCCAGAATCTTTGGTAAAATTTTTAGGAATTTTGTTTTCCAGGAGAAAATTCAGACTTTCTGGGTTTTGTTCAGATTTGGGATAAGATTTCTCCTGAAGCACTGGATTTTCCCACAGAACAGACTTTTTGATTTTGAGCCTTTTAAAGTATACTAATACATCTCTATTAGGATTCTGATCACCTAATATCTAGTAAAATCTTCTTTTAAGGTTATAAAAATCAAATAATCAGTTTTCTGCTGTACTGCAAACATAGTTTTATTTCTACTTATTAGGAAAATTGATGACTGTTCTTACCATAACAAAAGGTTTCATAACATAAAACTTGGAGATTATGGTTTCAACTTCCTTTAAAATGGTTTATGTGTTTTATCCTCTAAGGCAAGATATTTATTACTCTTTCAGAAGTGGGAGATTAGGTCACCAGTAGAGGAGTAATCATGGTGTTTGCTGTGTTATTAAAATGTAGATCAGTAATAACATTATCTCCTCAGTGGTGTGACATACCATCAGTTACTCTGTCATCGTGGATTTGCAACTGCATCACCAGGAGTAGGCTGAACCTAACTTATAACTCAACAGCAACTTCCAAACATTTAAACTCAATTTTCATGGCTATTCAAGGTAAGAACACATGATCTTGTGTTATGTGCCAATTGAAAAGTACTCCATGATTTGAACTACTTTTTTGAGCCAGGGATGATTTTGTAATGGACAAGCACAGACCAGTGTATCAGAATTGGTTCCATCTGTCAGCTGAGTTACGATTCTATCACTCTATATATTAGTCCTGTCAGCATTTCTGGAATTTCTTGCCAAAATTAGCCTGGCTTTGGATTCAGCAGTTATTCAAACTGATGTAAAGGCAAATTCATGAGAAAAAAATAGCAAGTCAGGCTAAGATCAGGGAATTTATTTGGCAGCCTTGTTGAATCCCTCTAAGGCATTTGATTGCAAGGAGCATACTCAATCTTTTATGGTACTCTTTATCTACAGCCTAAAGGAATATTTAGCTTTATCTCTTGATGTGCCTTCTTTAGGCAATAAATACACTGTGGGTGATGTTTTAAGTTAACATTTATCTCATGATATTTATTGCTACCCATACTTATCTACTCATTTTCAGCAAAGTTCCCTGTCCAGATAAGGTACCTTTTAAAATAAAGTATTTACTATTTGTACTATTTTCTCCAATCATTCAATTAAAATTAAAAGTTATAGAAATCATATCTGAGCTGAATCATTTCACATGCTTACAAAGGAAAATGAAAGAAAAGTAAGAATAGAAAGATACTTTGTATCATCCTGTCTGTGTTTAACCAATTAATTTGTTTAATTCTTATCCTTGAATTTGCAGCTAACCTGAATCTCCAAGAGAAACCAAATAAATCTTTATTGCACATTTCAATGTTGAGTCTAATAATTTTTTAGTTAAAACTAGAATAACAGCAGTTTCTAATAAACAAAGGCACAATCTATCCTCATAACCATCTTCTAAAATTTTCATTCCATTAAATTCTGTAAGATTTTTCTTTCAGAAAGGTTCTGTGAACTAAATTTCCACACAGCTGAGTGAGCAGGACATTTGGAAGTCCATTCCTCCCTCATGGTACAGCTGCTGCACAATGTCAGTCAGAGCTTATGACTTCACAATCGTTGCATGCAACCCCATCATAGAGCCTCAGTTGTGAGGTGGAATGATGCCATAAACATGCATGGCTCCAGTACTGACTGGTTCTGGAAATGAATTGTGGACTCATACTCAGCACATCTTTCTAAATTTGCTTAAAAACATTCCATACGACTCAGTCTTCCATTTGAGTATTAATCCAAATTTTCAACAATTTCACCTCCTGAACATGGCAATAAATGTAAATTACCAAATGCAACCTTGAATATTTGCAGTACAGGCTGTATAAAATGAAACAGCTGGTTTAACTTTAAAGATAAGCCAGTTATCTCTTGCCTCCAAATAACAACAGTCTCCCAATGGTGTTTGGAACATCTGATAAAGAAAAGAGTCAAGCAGTAGGTCCAGGAGCTGGAATGTGTAAGCAATCTTCATCCCATCTGTGGATGCATGCCATGGATGGGTTGGCCAAAGTTACAGATTTGATTGACTTGCTACCTAAATTGCTCTCCTTCAGAAGCTGATGATTATGGGATGTAGAGCTGCATGTTGAGAAAGTCCAGATTGGCTAATGGCAATTTCCTGCTGTGCCTTTGACACAGCTTGACTCTAAATCAACAAAAGGTTCCTTCTCTATAGCAAATGTCTACATTTTCACTTGACAATGCTAATTGAGTACTTCCTCCTCAAAATCTGAACACTGACATAGAAGATGTAATTGTGTGTTGACTTCCAATAGTGAAGAGTTAATGAGCATGCAACAGTTCAGGGCAGAATCAAGTTTCATGTGCACAAAAACCAAAACAACCTTTTTCAACATCCTATTCATTTAACATTAATTTCAGAAAATAATGAGAGGCCACGCTATAGACCAAGGTGTTATTGTCTTTCAGGTCAGGTTTGTTTGCTGAGAAAGGAAGGTTTAATTTGACTTGATCAGCTAAAACAGTGTCAGCTGTGTTTATTACTAAATGATGCAAGCATCTAGACAATGAACTCATAGATACTCTGACTAGATTGTTTCCACAATACTGGTAGGAAAGGATCACAGAATTTAAAGAGAAGGAAAAAAAAAATCAAGCCTGGAAGGTATCTGGTGTTAGAAAACACAAATAACATATTTTTTCCATGTGCAAATTAGTTCAGTGATTAAACTACATTGCCATTCGTGTATTCCTTGTGTTCAATTATATACTAAACCTGCTACACCCTTCAAAAGCCACAGCCTTCCCTGGATAGGGAATTCTCTTTGTGCCAAACCATGTGGTGGTTTTATACTGCAAACAAATGAGAACTGGTGAGATCAACAGCTCATTTTGGGTTATGATCTAAGACAGTATGAATGGTGTTCTCCAGAGATGCATCCCCAGAGATGATGTTCCTTTACATTGCACTGTGTATTATTTTAACAAGTAGCTGTGACTACAGTCAGTGGAAAAGAAATACTCATCAAGCTAGAAGGTAGAATTGAAAGGATAACCCTTTCCTTCTACTCACAACAATTTATATTTCAAATAAGAGTTTGAGTACAGCAGAACTCTCTCCTTAAGGCAATTAAAGCTCTCATCTATTGGCCAAGTTCCAATGAGGACACATTTTTGTAAATCCTTCTTGTTAATTAAAGGGTTTCATTGTTTTTGTCATGCTGGAAACAGAATTTATATTCACAATATCTTTGTGTTCATAATCTACAAATATGGGGTTTTGTTTTCCTTTATTTGTCCCCCGCCCCTTTCCCTCTTATTACAGTTAAATAATGTTACTTATGTAGGGAAGTAAACCAAACCAAACATACAAATCTCTGCTAGATATCCAACAGCAGGATAAAAATGACAATAATGCCATTCAATATTCTTCCTCTGGTTCTTTTAGATTCACATATATCAAGGTATGTTGCTACAAAAAAAGTGCCACCAAAGGCACATTGCATCTCAGTCTTAATAGAAAGAATTAGCTGTGTGAGTTTCAAAAATCAATCACTATATACAATGTGTTCTGGTCACTTCAAAAATATGGCCAAATTTAGAAAAAAAAAAAGTTGTTTCAATCATAATCCTTTTCTGTTAATTAATTTTGACATCCCTAGAGCACTTGGCTCCCTATAATTCAATGGTCAGGGTAATCTGAAATACCTTGAGAAAATTCTCTCTGTCATACTGAGGAGTATTGAACTAAGGAAAAGAAACTCTGTAATCTAATAGTTTGGATTTCCAGATCCTAATTTCTTTCCATTTGAGCACTGCAGTATTTTGAAGAACAGACCAGGTTTCAGAGGAAATATCAACATTAAGGAATCATAGACTGAAGAGTTTATGGAAGAAAATTCTCAAACTGGAGCTGGTGGTAAAAAATAATACTCTAAATCTGTTGCTCTGTTTCAGGGATTTAATATTTGACTCAGGATGTTTCAAGTCCCACATAACACTGGCTTATACATCAAAGAACACGTTGTAACATCACCTCTCCTCAGTGTGGAATCAGCCTTTTTCATATCGTTTTAATACCCAGAGGGAAAAGCATGGGGGTAAGAAAAGCTTTAAAAAATTACTACCAGGCCATTCTTTAAACCTTTTGTTTCATACACTGGAATTAAAAAATAAATTGGACAAGAACATGACAGTGACTGACACACTAATAGTTAAAAAATTGTTTGATCCCCAGGAGGCATTGTGAGCAAGGTATGGACAAACACAGTATCTACACCTTCATAAAAAACCTGAAAAGCTAAAGCCTACCTTAACTGAAGCAAGAAATATCACAAGTGTGTGACAGATTAACAGCAGAACAACAACAGTTTGAAGAGAGAGAAGTTCGACAGTATTGGACAAGGAGATGATAAAAATTGCTGGAAGACTGAAAGCATGGGAGACAAGGAGAAGACAAACTCAAACTACTTCAAGAATGTGAACATGGAGAGGGGAAGCTTCCAACAGCTGTGGAGAAAAGCAAGCAGAAGAGATACCAGGAGGAATTAGTACTTCTATCCTTAGACATATTATAGTTCAAATGGGCATTAGAACTTCAAAAAGGGGATATTAGACAAATAACTCCACACTGACTATCTGATCTGGAATTGCTGAGGTAAAAGAGTATGATTGATCCACTTTAAGGGAATCATTCATATCCTGAGGTCATTTTAAAGAGAGAGGTATGCAAAGCAAGACAAAAAGGAATGGACTATATAAGATTTTGAGGCAGTGGAAGGAGAAGGCAAAACTGGGTCAATAATGTTAAGATTAGACAGAAGGAAAAATACAGGTCAAAATAGGGAAGAAGAAGGCTGATGTGAGGCTGTGTCAGAGACTCCAGTAAGGCAAGGAATAGTTTATTTATAAAGCATGAAAAATAATATGCAAAGTAATGCTTAGGAAGTTTAGGCACAGCAAGGAGAATGAAATCTATCTAGGAATAAATCAGTCAGCTGAAAGAGAAAAAATGTGATTGCTTAGGTCCAATTCACAAAGTTTTGGATCTGGGTGAATAAATGTCCTTTCAGGCTTAGCTTGCTGGGTGATATAAAAAAAAAAGCTTTTGGAGATATAACTACAACAGCAGGAATATTTTGCTGAAAGACATGAGTGCAAAGGTAACACATTCAATATGGTTATTAAATGCAAAGCCAAAAGAATAAGGAAAGGACCAGACTCAAGCTCTCTTTCAGTGTTGAAAATGTAAATCTCATTAGGTCATTATAGTCCATGTCTGGTCCTTGATATCCCAAGCTAGAAAACAGTGCTACCTCTTAATTACTCCTATGCACAGGGAGATTTTTCTTTAATTCGTGCTCACAGGGGCTAAGTCAACAAAAATGCTCCTGTGCTGTTGCCCACTACTGCCTTTGTCAGGCAATTACTGTGAAAGGGGTAATATAGTAGAAAGGACAAAACAACTACTGTGTCTCTGGCTCGATCTGTAACTGCAGCTCCTTTGGCTGTTTAAAACATTTCCTAGGCACCCATGCTGAGAGTCAGCCTTGGCTGTGCTGACAATTCTGGACATTTTCAATGCAGTGCAACAGTAGGAATCTTTCAAAGCCACAACCAGGACTTCTTTATTTAGTTTTGTTTATTCCTACTACCATGTTTTGGATTAGTTTGGATGTCAGAGTGATTTCATGCACTAAACCTGCAATATATTGAACAGTGAAGTGAGGTAACAGCTGGGTTGTATGGTTAACCAAAAATGTAAACCCATTACATTTCTGTTGATGTTAATGTTTTTGGACAGCAAGCTTTCCTTTGAAGAATGGGAAAATTCATGAAACCTGCTTATTTCTTTCCTAATCACTGTCCCCTGTCCCCTCTCCCTTCCACTCCTCCCCTCTCTCTCCATCCACTTCCTTTAAAAAAGGTTCCAAAAAGCTCTGGTCCATGCCAAAGCCCTGAGGAACGTCATTTCAACCAGAATTTAAGCCTATACATCAACTCCTACTCTAACACCAGCTCCTTACCAAGTAAATCATTGAACTTCAATTCCAATATGAAATTCCACGTGAATTCTAAAGTAAACTCTCATTTTAGGGTTTTATATAGTAATATTTGACAGTGTTTTTCTCATTCACTTAGTAGCAAGTGATCTAAGATACCTAAGACTTGAAACTTTGGGCCAATTTCCATTCAGAAAATATTCAACACTCACTTGAGCCCTTTCAATAGGTGAGACTTTTGTTTTCAAAGTCCTTCTGAAATAGAAGCTTCCCAGAAAAAACCCCTGGCCTCAATGTGTAAGAGGAGCTATGTAATTATTACCAGCCGACTGACAGGGATCGTTCCATTGCTTCCTTTGAACTCCCCTCTGCCAACAAACTACTTGAAAACTACAGCAAACCCTTAGCAAACTGTAAGTTTGCTGTGGCAGTTGCCTGAGCCTGCTGAAGGTCTCTAAACCCCTTAAAAAGCCGAATGTTGCTGCCTTGATGCGGAGAACTAAGAGGATGAGAGGCACAATCAAGGAGGCAAGAAGCAGGGTATGTTTGTGAAAAAAACACTGTTTCTCAGGGAGCTGGGAGGGTCACAACTGTAGTCACTGGGGTTCAAGGAGAGGCTGTTTTAATAAAACCATTCACAGAATCATTTGGGTTGGAAGGGATCCACAGACCATGTCGTTCTGACCCCTCTGTCACAGGCAGGAACACCTTCCACTAGACCAGGGTGCTCAAAGCCCCATCCAGCCTGGCTTTGAGCACTTCCAGGGATGAGGCAGTCACTTTGAGCAACTGTGCCAATGTCTTAACACCCTTACAGTGATGAATTTCTGCATTATATATATCTAAACCTACCCTCTTTCAGATTAAAGTCATTACCCCTTTTCCTATCACCACATGCCCTTGTAAAAAGTCTTTCTCCAGCTCTCTTGTAGCCCCTGCAAAATGCCCTAAGCTCTTTCCCTTCTCCAGGTTGAACAACCTCAGCTCTCAGCCTGTCTTCCCAGGAGAGGTGCTCCAGCCCCCAGAGCATCTTTGTGGCCTCCTTTGGATTCACTCCAGCAGTTCCATCTTGTATTTGGGGCCCGAGGGCTGGACACAGTGTTCCAGGTGAGATCTCACAAGAACAGAGTAGAGGGGGAGAGCAACATCGTTTGGTGCAGCCCAGGATATGGCTGGCTGATGATAATCACTAATCACAGCCCTCGCACTCCTATCTTCCCCCGGGGAGCAACAAGCAGCTTTGGTTTCCCAAGTCGGGCAGAGAGGTCATGGCCTTCCTGGTGCTCCCAGCGCCTCCTTCTGCCCTGCCCAGCTGTCGGCTGCTGCCCTGCTGGACACAGCACATCTGTCCTTGCTGTGACAGCACCACCACACTGCAAACCAGGCTTCTAAGTGCTCAGGCAGTGCCATAAACAAAACAGATTTTGTGGAGCTTATTCGTATATTCTACCATCCCCCCAAGTTTCCTGCGTATTTATTAATGTTTTAAACCCAAACATCCAAGGAGTCCTTTGCAGTCCTGTGTCATACACTGCAGTGTCAGGAATCCTGCTCAGCTTCAGCCAGCAGATGCTCATTGCGACAGAGCAGGGACACTGCTGTTTGTTTTTAAATATTAGAGGAGACACTTTGACTATCATCTCACCAGATAAACATTTGGCCTTGTTTTGTACTGAAAGAAGAGTTTCCTTGATGCAACAGCAGATTATGTCGCTGTGCTCAAAGGCCCGGGAGGTGATAATGATTTAAAGTATCTGCCATAAACAATCACTTAGCCACAGCCAGGGGCAAGGGAGAAGAAAACATCAACGAAGTGAGAAGTGTCAGATTCCATCCTGGCAGGGGGTGGGAAAGAGATAACGTCCTCTAGGCCACAGTGTCTGCCCACAAACACCCCCTTTGAATTGGTCAAGTAAGCACAGAGTTGCGCTGTCCACCTTTGGCATGGCTTCAATAAATCAGATCTACAGAAAGATGTTTGACAGGCTTTTAAAGTCGATGGGGAGTGTTATGCTGAGGGAGAAGCTGTTTTTCTCAAACTGCAAGATTTAGACTTTTGAAAAAAGATAAGCAAACAAATCAAGGAGCCCCTTTCACAGATGAGGATGAAAAGAGCAAATCTCAAACTTTTAATACCAGTAAACAAATGCAAATTGTGAAAGTGGAAACGTTCTGAAAATATCAGAAATATGTAATGTGATTACAATGCTAATTTTTCGCCATCTGTTTTACTAGCTGAAATTGTAGTCCAGAAGTTATTTATTCTAAGACCTTTTTTTTTTCAAGTTACAGAATGTTTAAAAAAATTTCTGAGAGACATTTTCTGAAGTACACAATCATGAAAAAACCCCAAACCAACAAACATTTTCTTTTTGTGGGTTCTGCATCTATAAGAAAAGGCCAAAATGGTCCATTAAAAGTCATTGACCAGATTCACTGCCCCTCTGTGCAGAAAGCTGCTGCCACAGTGATGTCCTGGCTCTGGCTGACTCCTCCAGTCCAGTGCAGGTAGGTGGCACAAGGATATTACGGATAAGGCCAGGTAGGCACACGCAATCATGTAGCAGCTAATTCCATTTGGATGCCAGCAGCAGGAGCAGAGCTAACAGCTGAATCCCTGGAATTAAATTAGCCAGTCACACTTTTAGGAACAAGCTTAAATTAGTGAACAGTGCAGTGAGTGAACCCAAAACACAGACTATATCAGTGCTTTACTTCATATGATTGCAGAATTTTTGATCATGTATTAAAGTGCTATAAATAGATTTATTGCCTCATGAAGTCACAGCCCTGGTCCTTTGAACCAAACAGCTTTTGCTGCCCCAGGTGGAGAAAGAAGAGAGTAAAATATGTTAATTATCACAACTGATTGTAGCTGTTTCAGTTATTTACAAGGGGGTTAATTGAGTTTGATAGGAAATATTCTGTAGAAACTGAATTTACTTTGTCAAGCAGATGAATGAGAATCAACAGATTTAACAGAGTTTTGATGTTCGCCACTGAAGGCAGGAAAATGAACACTCTCAAGTAAATTAATAACTGGGATGTTTCTGTAGATATAATTGCTTTGATTATCAATCCAGAAGACTAGCATAAAAACAAGATGAAATAATCTCTTTCTGCAGGGATTCCTTTACATACAGGCTTCCCCACAATTCATTGCTGCTTATTCAATAATTGCATAGCTGTAAATTTTCTGTCTGTCTCCTGCACAGAATAATATGGCTGCAGGCCTTCAGGAGGAAACCCAAAACTGCACCACACCTGCCCGGATTTACCCATAAGTAGCTGTAGATGGCTTAGATACTGACAAGTGAGTTCCTCTCCTTCACTGACAAGATTTATAGGGAAAGAGGTAGGCCCTGTGAAAGGTTTCATTGTCTGCAAGCTAAATGCCAGAGTGGTTCCCTGTTCCCTGAAGTGGAAATCAGAAATGTCTTAGTACAGCAGAAAGCAGTTTTCCAATAGAAAATCTGGGGAGAAAGAAGTACATTTAAAGCCATTGTGTGGCAGGTGGGTCATTTACAACTACCTGATAGAAACAGGAGCATAGGGTTGTGTGCAGAGAAGTCTGATCCTTGACTGAAGGCTGCAAGCAGTCACCCTCTGCTTCTAGCTGGTCCAAAGCTCAGGACCTTCTCCTGTGAACAAGGGTCTGCCATGCCAGCTCAGGAAACAGCATGGCTGCAATTTTGCCTATCCAGCAAACCAGTTAGCTTTGAACGTGAAAGTGAAAGACACATTTGAAAAAGCTGATGGAAAGGGAATAATTCTGAGGAGAAAAGTCCAAAAGTTCCACAACCCTAATATGTGCCAAGCTGAAGGGTGTCAATAATGATTTAATGAGAAGTAAAATGAAGAACAGTACCTGGTCCACTTGCTCCTGTATTTTTATGCTATCTAGTAGTACTGTCATTATCAGGAGCCCTGTGGCTGGTAAGGATGTGCCAACACATCCTGGATACCTCATGCGAATGGCTCAGGACACAGAGGTTCTCTGTTAAAGTAAGCCAACAGGAGGTGGTCCTGTTATCAGGGCTAACACAGCTGTCCTGGGTGATGGAATGAGGTTTGCCTGTGTGATTTAAATCCTTTTTGAGAAATAAGCCTTTCAGCTGTCTTGCACAGTTGCAAAGTGTTCTGTATAGGGAAAAAGCACTGAGATATGAAGTTTGCATGGTTTAGGGTATGAATGGCCTACATATGAGAATCCTTAGACTCCATGAACAAGAAATAGGTTTTTAGGTAGCTCAAGGTGCCTGTGTCATTCTTCAGCATCCAGCTCTGGAATGCCCAGCACAGGAACAACATTGACCTGTTGGAGCAAAGCCAGAGGGATACACCAAGATGAGTGGAGAGATGGAGCACGTCTCCTATAAGGAAAAGTTAAAACAATTGGGATTGTTCAGCCTGGTAAAGAGGTGACCTAACTGCAGCCTTCCAGTACCTGAAGGCAGCCTGCAAGAAAGATGGGGAGAGACATTTGTAAGAGTCTGTAGTGACAAAACAAGGGGAACAGCTCCTAACTGAAAAAGTGCAGGTTTAGATTAAACATTGGAAGAAAATTCTTTATTGTGAGAGTGACGAGGGGCTTGAACAGGTTGTCCAAAGAAACTGTTGTTGCCCCATCTCTGGAAGGGGGGTTTTGACCAACATGTGAAACATGAAATAGTGAAATGTGAAATAGTGAAATGTGTCCCTGCCTACAGCATTAGATGGTTTTTATGGTCCCTTCCACTCCAAGTCACTGATTCTATGATTCTACATTTTTTAGATCTAGCTTTGAAAAAGTATGAGGGTTATGGAAGAAAGCCCCCTAGTGCCTGGTATGTTGTTCTGTGCCATTATTACTGTTCTGAGGTCAACAAGAGCCTCGATCCCAATTATCCATTCCCATGACTGCATGGAGTGCTGGTAAACCTCATTCTCTTCACTATCATGAGCAGTGACAGGACCTGAGGGAATGGCCTGAAGCTGAATCAGGGGAGATTTAGGCTGGATATCAGGTAAAGGTTCTTCACCCAGAGCATGGTTGGGCACTGGAACAGACCCCCCAGGGAAGTGGTGACAGCGCCAGCCTGACAAGAGTCCAGGAAGAGTTTGGACAACTCTCTCAGGCACACTGTGGGATTCCTGGGATGTCCCATGCAGGGCCAGGAGTTGGACTCAGTGATCCTGATGGGTCCCTTCCAACTCAGCATATCCTATGATTGTTTTATTTCCATTCCTGCTATACTTTAAAAAGTTGACACATCAGAGCAGCAGCTTAACACCCTCATCCTTAAAGTAGCAGTTATTGAGTGTAATGTACTTTAATAGCAAGCTTGTCTCTTTCCATCATCATCTCTTCTCTCATCCTTTGTAAGTAATTTTGGCTAGAGACGTTCCAGTTCTGCTGTCAGAAAAGTAGTTGTCCAAAACTAATGGAGAAACTCATGCAAAGGCTATCCAGTGAATTAAGTATCAAATATTGATGTGTTTTTCTTATCAGGAGAGAATACAGCTTGATTTTAAAGAAATTGATAGCACATATTCTTCAGAAACCAGTTTGTTTGTCAGCTCACACAGCAGTACTATCACCACTCATCTTCTGATAAAGTCACAGATTCATCTCCTTTATCATCAGCTGTCCAAAGGTTAGGCATCTGGCCTCAGCTCATCATCTGGGCTCCCCAGTAGTTTCTGATGAAAGACAGACTTCCTCCTCATCCTTCATACACATCTGTCCTTCAAGAAGATGAATTATCCTTTGTAGGTGCCTGCCTCTTCATCAATACAGAGTACTGGCATGGCTGGCTTAAACTCGATGCCTAGCCCTTAGATAGCTGACATGGGGTGAGATGCATTTCACCCCAGGAGGACATGATTTCCTACTTCTATTTCTGTTCTTTCAATCCCTTGAAAGCCATGTCAAGAATTTTTTATTTTTCTCTCCATGGCCCCTGAAAACATAGGGACAGACATTTGTCTTGCAGGAATGTTATTTGATTCAGTTGAAGAATCCTGATCCAAACATCAACCTGGGCTTAGGAAACTCTGCCTCTCCTTATGTGTGGAACCTTCAGGTTTGGTGGGTTTCTGCAAATCTATTCTTTTTTGACATTGACAGAAAATCTTCTTAATCCCATGCATAAAGAAAAGAAGCAACAGCAAAACAATCAATAAACCCTCAAAAGAAAAGAAGATAGTTTTGATAGCAAACTTTGAGATAATCCTATAGAAAAGGTAGTGCTGTATTCTGTCAGCTCTCCTACCTTTTTATTCTCTTGAATAGAGTGTGGATATTCATGTATCCCATTGTCCAGGAATCTGTCATTCAGACAAGCATGGAACCAGCCCCTCAGGGACAGTCTCAAGCAATCCCCCTTCCTGAACTAAAGGAGGATTTAGAGAGGGTTTTTTAAAGTAAAAACTGCCTCAAGGGTCTGGAGAGCAGATGAAAGAATTCACAAACTTCCACATTTTCTTCCTTTAACACCTGGACTTTTCTGCATGCCTGGTAAGTAAGGTAAAGTTTAAAATCCATTATCTCCTTCACAATCACGGATGACAAGATCAGCAGGTGTAAATGAATGCCCTTTTTCTGTGAACCTACATATTATTTCTTGAGTTTGCTGTTTTACTACTTTAATGGCCTTCCTTATTTCTGACTGCAGTGATAAATGTAAATATATTTTTAAGGTTGTAGTCTGATGATCTGTTTAAATTAGGTGGTGGGTTATTTGGGTTGATGTTTTTTGTTTGTTTTGTTTTGTTTTTTTTTTCTGGCAGAGTGGCAAGCATTGGTTCTGATTGGGTTTTGTGTTTGATTTTCAGATTTCAACAGCACTGAAAGGTCCTCTGCACTTCTAATGAGCTAGCCACATATTTATTTTAGGTACTTAACTTCTGGCATCTGACTTTGAATGCCTTGTTCAAAGATCAAAATCTCTGAATTTGACAGCTCTAGTTAAATTATATTTTTAAAATTGTTTTATGCTATTACACAATTTATGTGCACTACATATCAAAGCTGTGTTGGGGAGACAGGTAGAAACACGTTCTTATAGAGAAAATTGATCAGAGTAAAACTTTGGCTGCTGGGGAGGCAGGAAGTGATCCAGGACTCTCAGTTCTGGTTTCCAGCCAAATCTGGTGGCTCTTGCTGCTCCTTCAGCTCACTTCCCAGAGGGAAGAGGAGTTTCCTGCCTCCTCCTGATCTCACTCCCAGCTCCCAGCATATCACAGAGTATGTGAGGCCATGCAGTTCTCAGCTTAGTCTGAGTCTTGCCCTGTCCTTGTGTTCCTGTAGGTCCTGGAGCAAACCCATCCCTGCAACAGAATATGGAATAGATGTACAGGGCTTGCCTGGTGAGAATGTCCCACGAGGCCACTGCCACAGACACAAGAAGCAGAACATGATGGCAAATGGGAATGTCTCCAGAAGAAACAGTAAAGAGGAGATAAGCTAAGTTAGCTGCTGACTGCAGATGCCTCTGAGGAAAGTTAGTTCCAAGAAGATCAGAGCATTGGAGAAAGCAGGGGAAGGGAAAGGTGAGTGAGCAAAGTAACAGACGAGATCATTATGGGGACATTTCAGAAGAGACAGAAGTAAAAAGGGGACAGCAAGCAGTTTTTCAGTTAAAACTTTCCCCCTGTTGGACACCAGAATTTTCAACAGAGGAAAAAAACCCAAATGCCCATTTTCACATCACTCTTGATTTAAGCATCAGCCTTTTCCTGGTGCAGGATAAAACCTCTGCTCAAGGTAAGCCACTAAGCAATCTGGCTAAAGCACCCCACTGAACTGAAATGGGGAGAGCTTTGATCACAGTGTCTGTTGAAATTGTTCTCAGGGCATTCACCTTCTCTTCCCATGTAGATCAAACGTGAGGATATCATCCTGTGTTTGAGATAATCAAGACCTTGCTGGAAGGCAGACATCAGCTCCAACAAATCTGTTCATTAAGATGGTTAGCACACTTTTGCTCTGGGGCTGCCCCTGTCAGCTCAAAGGACAGGATGAGCCAGATCACAGCAAACTGCACCCATCTCTGTATACACAGCACTGCATATTTCACATAAACTTCTTATCTGTACTAGTGCATCTCCTCTACAGTAAAATTTATAATAAATAAACCTGTTTTCTTATTGATGGATCCTTCACAGCTGGGGTCTCTAGGGTGAGCTTTGACAGAAATTCTCCCTCTAATGGGCATCTTCATTATGTCTCACCCTATCTGGTGAATCTAAGCCCTTGATAAAGTCTTTCACTCAGGAGGAAACAGATACTGTCCCCCCACCCTTAGTCAGCTGCTTCAACACATGAAGGGATAAAATATCTTTGAGAACTTCAGATCTCTGTTAAAATGCACTGAATTTGACAAGTGGATGCAAAAGGTATTGTGAGAAAGGGGATAAGACAAAATGTGTAGGTATACATAAGTGATCCCATAAATTCTCATTTCTTAAGAGATTAAGCTAAAACATCAATTTGCTACTGTCTGAAGCTTTCTTCTCTTTAGTACAGGGATCTTCTTTGGAGTCAAGAGAATAACCTTCTGACCTTGAGCCACCTCCCTGACTAACAGCTGGCCCATACAGCTAATCCTTCAATTTCATGAGCTGACCAAAATAAAGCCATAATTATGCTATTTGTATTTTCTCTGTTCTACAATTTTAGGCCATCCCTAAAACGCATTTGCCAGATGTTTGAGAAAGACAGAGCGTGCTTATGGACAAAACAGTTTTCCAAAAGATGAAAAATAATTAAGAAAATAATTCACTTTTATAAAGTGAATACTTTCACCTATAAAATGGTATGTTATTTAATATGTCCCTGTATTTCCAAGGATTCACAGCTTTTGTCTTCTGTTAGATTTACTTTTACAATCAATGTTGTGGTTACAGTGTTGTGCTAGAAGCTGTGCAAACAAATAAGAAATAAAATCTTAGACAAACAGTTAAGATAATTTCCCTGCACACCCCAGGAGCATAAACTAAGTATTTATTTCCATGTGATCAGCTAATTAATAATATATCCCAGCAAAAGGCAAGCCATGAGACGTCGTTGGGATTTTAAACTATGATTCCTAGGTGTTTGTGGATGGACCAAACTTGAAAAATCTGCCAAGAATTAAGGGATGCATGCCGGACATCCTCCCAAGAAAATCTATTCACCTGCAGCCCATGGTATGGCTCTGTGTACAGCAGCCTGGTACAGCAGCACTGGTACTTTACCATCCTGTCCAAGCAGCTCTGATGCTCAGCAGGGCTGGGATCAGCAATGCTGAGCTAACACAGATCTGCTGGATCTGCCTCTGGACCCAGCTCTGGGGGCTTTGGCATCGTTCTCTTGCAAAAATGAACAAATCCTCTCCATCCAACCCAAGTGAAATGGCCTCAGAACAGGGAGATGTTGCTTTTGTACAAGATGAGTGCTGGGGTCCTCACAGACTTCCTGGCAAACAGTGTGGGGAGCACTGCTAAACTCTTCTTTGTAGTTCAGCATGTAATTAGAATAAATGCAGTTCTTGGAAACAAACTGGCATCTTGTATGTTGCTCATTATACAACTTAAAGCCTCATACATTTAGCTCAGAAGTATAGTAAACGAGTTATAAAATTGCCCATGGCACACGGTTTCTGTAAACATTAGGTACCAATACTTTACAGAGTAAAAAATGTCACTGAAATATCAGCTGTGAGGAGAAGCAGTTTCCTTCAAACAGTATAAGCAACATTTTTACCCTGAAGAAGAAAGAAATATCAGCTGTGAGGAGAAGCAGTTTCCTTCAAACAGTATAAGCAACATTTTTACCCTGAAGAAGAAAGGGCTTGTTGTTCTGCTATTACAAAGTAGCCATGGGAAGAGGGGAAGAAAGCATTTTGGGGAAAAATAAGGTTAAGGGACACAGAATTGGCCAAGGGGATGCTAATGTCCATTTTAATGTGATTTTTTTATGAAAGGCTTCTGTCTTTTTTCATTCCTCCCTTTCTTTGAGGCATAATCTCTCCATTTCATTGCTTTTTCAGAAGATCTGTTCCCTCTAGGGGTTGTCCTGGTAACACACTGGCAGGTTATCTAAAAGACAACCAGAAGTATAGAAATGAAGAAGTATTCCTAGCAATTATAATTTATAACTTACAACTATAATCATAATAAAAATAATGTGTTTGTGGCCATTTCTATTTTCTTTCTCTCTCTGTGCCAAAAAGTGGAAATTTAAAACGTCCTTGCATAAGATAAGTGTTTCTATATTTGTTCCATTAATGTCAGTGGTGATTTCTCTTTGGTTTCTATGAGAAGAAGGGCATGAAACTGTACACTTTTAAAAAATGTCTCAAAATGTTTCTTAATTCATTTCTTACTTATGGAAAAGAATGGAAGAAAAGAATGGAAATAGGAAAACTCTGAATTGAAATAGTTATGTCTTTTCCTGTCACTCTAGAGTCATATATTTCCAATGTTTTGTCTAGTTTAAAACAAACACCTTTCTAGTTTCAAGGCAGTTTCCAGCAGAAGCCCAAAATAAGCAATGTAGAAGGCAGAAAGAACACAGAAGCAATTGTAGGCTGAGCAGATGGGAAGAGAAAGCACCTAAAAGACAGAGGTGAAGGAAATGCCTAAGATAGTCTCCTATTTCAGTTTTCAGAGGATTTTCCAAGCTTCCCCACAGTGTTAGTCAGCACCCCATCATTTCCCTTCTACATATGGTAACAGTGGGTGAGCTAACTCCAAAAAACACATTTTCTCCCCCAGTTAGTGGAAGGCTCCTCCACGGGCCCTGCTTGGCGACCTTAGATGTCAAACACGCCTTCGGTCCCACCTGCCCCGCCCAGCCTTAGGGAAGGGAGCCAAGGGGAAGGTTTGTTCTAGTAAATATGTGGCAAGGACAAGCAAGACAAGAAACTCAGTCTTTTTAGGAGTGTCCCCATTGCTTTTCATCCTTAAGGGGAAAAAAAACCCCAAAACAACTTAAAAATAAAAAGTTATTCCTTTCACAGAAGATCATGGCTATTATTTCACCCATTTGGCAAAATGGTGCAAAGGATGTCAGAGGCTTACTGGGTTTGTTATGTTTGATCAGCTTTGGCATTGCTGTCCTATGGGATATTACTATTCATTATCAAATTTTTTAATTCTAAGGCAGCAAATGTTGAGAAGAACACAACTCCACAACAGCTACTACAGTCATGTTGATTTTCCCCCCAATGGTGGAATTTCATTAAAAGAGTAATTTCCAATATATTAGGGGTCTTAAACCAAAAGACCTAACTGGAGATGAGAGCACTGCCCTACCTTCTTTCCTGTGTGACAGACTCAGCACCAGAAAGACAGGAAATTACTTTGGGCTTCATTTTCTTACCTGTAAAATGCTGTTATTTGGCTCCACACATAGTTCAGTCTGGAGTCTCCTGTACATGGAGGGAAGAATCTGCATTTTGGCTGGATCTTCCCTGAGGGCTGCAACTCTGATCTTGAAAAGGCTTGAGCAATCTCAAGTGTATCTTGGATTAGGTAGCACAATCTGTTTAGCCATTTTTGTCTCTGTTGGCTGGAGACTACTATTGTCTCATTTTCCCAATTTCCAAAGATTTTTCTGCTGTTTGTCATCCCTTGTAGGGCTAGCTAGCCAATATGGCCAAATTGTGGCAGTGTACATCACAGGGGTCAATCCTGAAATTTTTTCAATTGATTTTGAGTATGTATAATGAGTAAAAAGGAATTTCCATTTGAAAATTTCGCATAGGGAGACCTGTATCTTGTGTATACTTTGTTCACTTATGTGACACCTTCACATATTTTAAGGCTTTACAGTGCTGCAGCCTTCACACACAGCTACTGAAGATAGATATGAAACACATGTACCCTTAGATGTTATATTATACTGCATGAGAAGCAGGCTATATATGTTAGACCAATTAGTGACGTTTTAGTCAGCTGTTCTTGGTTAACATGTCATTAAATGGCCAACAACAACCACATAAGTGCAGATTGTCAGGGTTTGATTATACTTCTCTTTAGTCAAATAAAGTTTTGTCAGACCTTTGATGTATCCCTAACTCTGTGATGGTTTCCATATTTACACCAGCAGGCACAGCAGTTCTCAAACTGCTGCTCAGTTCCCTAAGGGAACCATATTTGCCTTTTTGGACACCTGCAGTGCTCTCCAGTAGGTTTATCCTTTTCACCAGCTACTGACTCTTAGTGAAACTACATCAGTATGGGTTGAATTTAACATGAACATATGCTAAGAAATGTATATCAAGAGATAACACTCCTGCTATTGTAACCTAAGCCATGGCAGAAGAGATTTTTCCTTGGTTTAGGGATAGAGTATACAAAGAATAGAAAAAGTCCAAATTACTTTTTTTCCCAGGCAGTTAAAACATTGATCATCTGCTAAAGCAAACAAAAGCAGCTCTTTTCAGAAGAAAAGAATTTAAAAAGCTAGTGTTTGTCAGGTATTTAGTACAATTCAACATTATGTTTTTCAGCACTGTCAAAATATATCTCTTTTGTGTCTTTCTGTCTTTTGTCAGCTGAAAAGTTTAGATTTTCATGGAATGATGACATCTTACTTTAGCAGAAAAAAAAAAAAAAAAAAAAAGGGAAAAAAAGAGAAAAAAAAGAAAAGAAACCCAGTGAAAGAAAATCCTCCAGGGCGTCTGAGTACTAACATTCAAGTACTAACACTGTGTTCCATACCTGAAATCCAGCTCAAGACGGGGGCTTCTCTAGGATAAATCTTCAAACTAGGTGTGATCTGCCAGGAAGCCCCTTGGCATTAGAGCATTCCCAGATCTTATCTTCTGCTTTAGGAAAACAGTTGTGGCTTAGTGAAAAGAAACAGTTTGTGTACCTTGGGACTGCTTCTCTAAGCAAACCAAAAGTACAATATTTAAGGACAGTAGGTGTCTAGCTTCAAATTCACACTTCTGATGTGAATTAAAACACTAATGAAGATGTACTTAGAAGGGTCATGAAGCCACACAGTACAGTTTTTATGACAAAACATCCCACTAGCCAGCTGCTGATGGAAAAAGGACAGCGTTCTCTGTGGGGGAGTATTTTAAAATAAAATATCATCAGTTTTGGTTTGCCTTAATCTTCTGCTCGGTAAATTGTGGTCTCTGAGCACCTCAGTCATGAGCAATCCCTCTGCCTGGATCCCCACTGCTCCAGAGTAGGGTGGTGGTGCTCGGGCAACTCAGAGGCAAAAATACTCTCCTCTGCTTGCTCCCATTTACTTGTGAACTAGAATGCTTCCAGACTGGGAGATAAGAGGGTGGGATATACCCTGCAGATTTGGGATTTGAGGGAAGGAGGAGAGCATTGGCTCCCATCCCCTCCATGTGCCTCCCACGTTGGGCAGAGCCAGCTGGATGGAACAATCTCACCCCTCCTGCCTTTTTGCCCATGTTGATAATTTCTGTAATGTGAAGGCTACCGGCTCCACGCCACTGCTGTGTACATTTCTCCCTATGAGGTCCCACTGCAGCGGCTGTTCCGTGTGTGTACTTTCATTTCGACTCCCAGATTTGCACAGCTGAATCCTGTATGTTTGAAGTTTTTACTGGAAACACTGTCATAACCTTCAGCACTGCAGCATGAATGATGCTTCTATAGCACTGAGGTAATTTTTATAAGGTAAATAAATTCCAGTTATTGATGTTACAGAGGGTGCCTCACAAAAGGGATGGGTTACTTTGGAGACATTCTGACTGCTTCTGCTCAAAATGGCAACTTTTACTGTAAGTGCAGAAAAGTGTATATTTATTCTCTTTGTGTGTCTCTTTCCACATTACTCATGTTCTTGATGGGGGATGACAGTAATAGGATCTGCTGTTAATGTTGCAGCTACATGATAGCTGACTTCCACAGGCTGCTCAGCCAGTGAGTCACACATGGTCTCAGCAGGTGCACTGTGAAACTCATATTTTCCCCACTGTTTTAGGGACCATTGTACTAAAATACTGAAATGAGCTGGAACAGTACTGAGTTACTCAAACTGCCCTGCATTTCAGCTGTGATTCTGTTCTGGGATGTTAAAGAGATGCAATCATATTTGCATCATATTTTAGACTAAAATATTTTTATTATTGCTATAGAACCTTGGGTTGGGTTTCATTACAACAGGCAGAGGAAACACAAATTAAATATTTTTCTTTGCCCTTCTGTACAGAAAAAGGTTGCACAGACTTGCAGTTTAGCAACATTAAGGGTTTAGTTTCCAAGCAATAAGTTCTTAAATGGTCTTAATACAAACCTAAATATTTAAATAAATGCTGCCTAAGGATATTTATTAATCCAGGTTAATATTAGCTATAGACAGGCTCTGATATAATCTCACAGCTTTTTCATAAATTGTTTGCATGTAAAGAGCTTGGCTCAATAAATTACTAGATGACATGCTTACTCTTCAGGAAAACACAGACCATGGAAAACAAAGTACTTTAAATGATGTCCATGTTGAACATGTGTCTGTAAATGAGAACAACTGAAATTTTTTGTAGTTTCACAACTCTGTCTTTGTCCCTACCATGTATTTGTCATAAAAATGAGCTGGGCCTTACATCATACCATGTCTCCAGCTCACATTCTTAAAGACTGGTTAAGACTCATTTTTAAAGACTCTGGTTAAGATTTGGAAAGTTTTGGTGGCCCAGAATAAAGGTGTGCTGGTCCATGTTAGCATGAGCAATACAACTGTTATAGCTGTTTAGAAAGCTGTTTCTGAGTGCCTTACAGATATTGGACACTGTTTTCTTCCTCATGACTAGTTAGGTGGTAAACATGTTCCTCCTCCTTAAGTTTTGGGCGATATAAGGACCGGGTTGCAGAGGGAAATTGGCCTACATACGATCATGCTCCAGCCTTGGTAAGAGAGTACTGGAGGTTTCCAGAACTGCTGATGAGAAATAAAACATCTGGGAGAGATCCTCCTCAATGCTTTGGTCTTCTAAGTGTACTTTGAAAATTATAGATAAATTAACCTTTTCCAGTAGCCATGCAAAGCAAGCAGCAAGCCCAGCTTTCGTGAGAGAAATAAGACCTACTGCAAATACAAATTGATTATATGGCTCATGGACTAAGGGAGGATGACAGCCTATAGCCTTTTCCTGCCTCCAGAATATATTGTGTGGCCTGTCCAGAAAGGCTGAGCAAAAGATTTGGGCTGGAGTTCACCAAGGCCTTCTAAAAACTTAAAGGGTGAAAGTTGAATCATTAGTTTGAGGTTTTTCCATGGATTTTTTAATACCTAATTACTCAAGATGTAAAAATACATCATGCTAACAGGATTCATAGATAGGACTCCCTTTTCTCATCCAAATATCCTAACCAAGATATGAACAGATGTTCCTTTCTTAACACAAAATTTTAGCTTCTTTATGAATAGTGTCACAGACTGGTAAGATTTAGAGTGCCATTGCCAGGTCATCCATGTCAGATGCACTAGAAAGTAACAGGTATTGCTGTGAATCCCTGGAGACTGAGCAGAAAACTGAACCCAGAGGTCTCATTAGAGCTAAGAATTCAACCACACATTTTATAAGAAAATCGGGCTCCCCTAAACACACGTGAAAATAAAGCTGCAGTTGTGTGCAAAACTTTCAGGTGAAAGGAGAGCTGTGGTTCCAAGTTTGTACAGGAATGACTGACTTAATTTTCTTTGCTCTGTCATCTTTCCCATAGAATTGCTTATGTAGCTGTTATCTCCCAAATTCTTCTGGGGGAAAAAGTCTATTTATTGACACAGGGACCACCTTTACCACACGTTTGCACTGTACTTCACAGTTCATAATACACTCTGCCTGTGCTGCACAGGGTCACCCTTAATTCCACATCATGTTAGCAGAGTATTCAGCTAACTCTGAGGGCCTTTGCACCTCCAGAACAGATGCAGCCAGTGATTTTTATCTACACCTCAGGTATAACCATGGCCTCGAGCCAATGTACACACTAAATACATAAAAATTAATGTGGACTTGATCCTGGTGTTGGCAGCAAAGAGGCAACTCCTCTTGGCTCTTATTTGGAAACATTCAGCTAGGCATCAATGTGTGCTCCAATGTAAGCTTCCCTGAGTTACTGCGAGAATTCTGTTAACCACAAGCAGGTCTGGCTCCCTACTCACAGCTCCTCCTGGTCTTGCAACCTACAGGCAGAACCATTTATTGGATTTATACATGACAGTGCTGGGTTGTGAACTCCTAAAGGCATGGACTGTGAGCTGTTTGTGGTCCCCACACCTACAACAGACTGCTCATAAGCTTTTATGTGCAACCCCTAGATTTCACTGCAGTTTTACACGGGGCCATTTCACCTTACTGATTTGCTTGACTCATTCTGTGACCACTTTTTAGAATGAAACAGAAACTAGAGATACGATCCAGCTGCCTAAGCCTGTGCGTTTTATCACATGAGGTGCTAGATGTTGTTCAAAACAGGAGCAGAAGAGACATGGCCTCCAAGGGACACCTGGACAACTTCCAGAAGAGACAGTTGTGTAGTTTGTGGGGTCCCCAGGATGAGGTGAGAAATGAGAAATCTTACTCCATGTTCTCAGAAGGCTGATTTATTACTTTATGATATGATATGATATGATATGATATGATATGATATTAAATCAATACTATACTAAAACTATACTAAAGAAAGAGAAAGATACTGACAGAAGGCTTAACAAGAATCATAATGAAAAGCTCGTGACTGACTCCTCAGAGTCTGACACAGCTGTTGGTGATTGGTCATTAAGTTAATTCACATGTTTGGATAAACAATCTCCAGACCAATTCCAGAGCAGCAAACACAGGAGAATCTGAGGTTTCTCAGCTTCCCAAGAGAAAATCCTGGGCAAAGAGGATTTTTCAGAAAATATGACAGTGACAGACAATAGGTGAACAGGCAGGATCCCTGGAACACCACAGATAACATCAGCTTCCTGTGAGTAGCCACCTGACCAAGCCAAGATCCCAATTGCGTAGTGATGCCAGTAGAGCTCACCAGGTGACTGAAAAGGTGTGCATTTTATGGAGAGCTGCTCCATGATATTCATAGCTCCTGTTCAATGTGTACTAGATCACAGGTGGTGAGAGGGAAGTGTCCAAAACCTACAGTCAGGCATCAAAGTTGAGTATCTTGGTCTGTGAGTGGGACCTGTTTCCTGAAGTTTCTTCTCTTCATAATCCACACCTACATTAAATGAACACCTCACATCCTACAGGAATGAAGTGAATGATGCAGTATAACACCAATCATGCACTGCCTTCATGATTTCCAAGTATAAAACATCACTTCTAAAGACCTGGCTAAAATATTTTATGAGCTCTTGAATTTATGTTGTGGATACAGGCATCTCTCAACTTCTGTCTTTAGGCTACATTTTTCATCTAGGCCAGGTAGTGTCCTGCAACCTTGTCCTGATTTTGAGGCACATTCAGATGTCCTCTGGTAGATCTAGCAAATACACTGAAACTGTCTAGCAAATACCTTGAGCTGTGTGTGACTGCCCATGACCTATGTTCATCATTTTTGTGACTGAGATGTGGTAAACGATCAGGTAGGACCAAAACAGGCCAAGTGGCTTTGAGGGTTGTAATAAGCAGTGTAAGTGATGTTTGTGTGGCATTTACTGATGTGGGAAGGATAGCCAGCTTGATGAGAGAGTTCATAAAGAACAGAAAGAGGCAGTGGCATCCTAAACTACCACTGCAGCATCCAAAAAGGCAGGACTGATTATAGTCTGTAGTTCTGTCCAGATCGGGGCATGACCCAGCTTTTCACTGTAAGTTTGTTAACACAAAGGCATATTGGCCTCTCACCAATGCCAAGATTGAAATGCTTTGGAGTGATTGAAAGACTGGGCCATCTAGACTGATGTTCTGTTACAGTTTTCCTCTGCTAACCCCATGACTTCAGTACTTGCTCCCCTTTTCCTGGCCCTGCTTGCTCTGCCCATGCTTCACTCACTCATTTTCTCATGCACCTACTTGAGTGGATGGATTATGAATGAGAGGAAGGAACACATCCAGGTTAAATGCAGAACATTTATTCATCAATTTATTTATTATTCAGAGACAACAGGTAAAGGTATGGCAGAGGGCTGGGAGCAAATCGTGAACTGAGAAAGAGGAAAGAAGCAGTATTTGTTCAATACCCATTGAACCACAGCTGTCATGCTCACAGGCTGCTCTCCATGAAGCTGAAAGCTACAGCAGCCAGTCGCTGCTTTTGTGTGGCTCATTCCATGATTTAAACTCTGGGTTTTCACATCTCTCTGCACTTGCCAAAAAAAAAAAAAGGAAGGCTGTAAACAGGCTGGAAAAGCCCTGCACACTACAGGGTTTACAATTTGTAATAGCTCTGGTATGTTTGTGTTCAGAGATTAATTTTACAAAGCCAACTGGAGCACGTTTTGTGTGTTTGTGCTTACTACTCCCCTGGCATGCATTTTCCCCTGCAGCAAGTGCTTGAAGTAAAGTAATGCATCTCTAATCCTACCTGTGATTTCTGCCCTCCTTGTCTGTGTCACACAGAGGCTTTGTGCTGGCTGCAGGAGCCTCCTCCTGTGCTTTCACTGGGGTCCCCTTCCTTCAGCTTTTTGCTGAGACTCAGCACTCTGGGGGTGTGTAGAGCCTGTGCCACGAGCTGACTCCTGACTCAGCGTTCTGGCTGGGTGGACTCAGGGCTTTGTGGTCACCCACCCTGTCCTGGTGACTCAGAGATAAAAATTCATTCCCTGCCTTAACTCCGGTGTTTGCAGCCTGCCAAGCTCCGGCCTGGAGTGTGCTGTAAATCTCAGAGAGCAGACCATAAACAAAAAAATGCAGCCCAGTACCAGTCCAAGCAGGGCTCCTAATATTGTACTGCTCTTTCTCAGAGTATGGAGAATGTATGAGTAAGAAAAGCAGTTTACATTGATTATACTAGAAATCTTACATTCTCAGCTATAGCAGCCACCACCATAGTCATAAAGTACTTCTGGAGGTTTCAACTGGATATTAGGAAAAATGTCTTCATCTAAAGAGTTGTCAAACACTAGAACAGTCTCCCCAGAGAAGCGGTTGAGTCATCATCCCTGGAGTTATTTAAAAATGTGCAGTCACGGCACTTGGGGACATGGTTTAGAGGTGGACTTGGCAGTTCTGGGTTAACAGTTGGACCCAATGACCTTAGAGGTCTGTTCCAACCTAAATAATTCTATGATTCTCCTGCACAGCAAACTGCATTTGCAGGGCAATGCTGCCACTGGGCTTTGACAATGATTCTGGTCTCCCATCTGCAGCTGGGAAAACATTTCTAAGCACAGAAGCAAACTTGCTGTCTTTTCATTTGGGAAAGTCTTGGTTGTTTTATTTTCACCATAATTAGACTTTTTTGATTACACCAATAGAAAAATAGCATTTGTCAGCTGTGCTGAGGAATTGTATTAGGAAATATCTGTATAGTGGAAACAAGAGCCCAATATGCCAAGTACTGTCTGAGTAAAAGTTCAGCAGCATTGACTATCTAAATATAACAACAGACAACTTAAAGGAAAAGGATATTGCACAATAAAATAGCAATGAGAAAAAAGTAAAGCAGTAACTACATACTCCCATAACCTAAATTCTGAGTTGCTGTGGAAAAAGTTTGTCTGATCCACAGATTATTCACAAAGCAGTGAATGAGGTGGCTCCAAGGAGAATTGCCTGTGTCACCACAATTTTTTGAAAGCAGAGCAGCTCTGCTCTCTCTCACACTAAAAATTATTTATTCACTCAGTATGTGGGTTTGGGGAACTAATGCAGTTTGTAAATTGGACTTTGTTCATTCAAGAAATAGTCATAAATTTGGAGATGCTGAAAGCAAGTACTCTGTTAAGTACTAGACACAAAAAGAAAATTCAGAAGCTTGAGGAAGGGGGAGAGATTTTATCCCCTTGTAGGTGAGTGCAATAGTGAAGTAGTCAGGATGCTCACTTAAAATTGTGGGACATTTTACCTTGGATGAGAACAAAACCCAGATGCCTGGCTCCTGTGTACATATTTAATCATCAGCTTATAGGTATCTTCAGGCTTTGGTCCAGTCTGCTTTGCAGCCCATGGATTCAGACTGATGCCTTTCTGGACTCTGTCTTTAACTTTAAAAAAGTGAAAAGCATGTACAACAAATGGGTATATTTTCTGTGCCTTGGTCAAGGTGATGGGTTGCCTTGAGTTCCCAGCAGGTCTTCAGAATTTAAATTAGTTGCAGGTGGTGACAAAAGGCAGATTTGCTTTAGCTATGGTCTGGCTCCATCAAGTTTCTGGCTTACTTCTCCAAGGCTCTGGAATCAGGCATTTTCTCTCAGCTGCCCACTATTTTCTGAACTCCACCCAGCCCTGGCCATTCTCTGGTACACAATGCTTCACTGGAGGGTGATCTTGCAGAGATTCTTTAGAAAATAGTTGGAGTCAACATTATTTTTGTGTTCTAGGAGATACAGAGAGAGACACTGAGACACTACCAAACCCTTCCACAAAATGCCAGCATAGAGTCCCTCACCGCCTCAGTATTTCCATGCACAACACTAAAAACTGTGCTCATAACAAGGCTGCTGCATTGTTTTTCTCCTTTCTCATTTGCTTTCCACTATAAACACGATGAGGTCAGTGCCTGGTTTTGCGGATCACGGCGGGTTCCCTTCCTTCCATCCTGTCCTGGATTCCTCAGGGCTGTAGGAGCACATCTAGCCCCTGAGCCCTCCAGTGCCAACCCTTCCCTGTCATTCAGCCACCCCCGGTGGGCACACATCCCTCAGTGCTTGTGGTCAGCCCCCACAGTGCCGTGGGCTCACCCTGTGGTGCTGCTGCTCAGCTGAACCAAGGCCCTCTGAGCTCTGTACGGGCCTGGACAGATCCGAGATGGAAAGTTAAATGAGCCTTAATAATGGCAAATTATCGATGGATCACTCAGTTTGGCTGCAGCCAGAAATTTCAGGGTTCCCACGACCCTCCCTAGTGCACTCACAATGCTGGCACTTTAAAATGTCACAGCTGACAAGCAGAAAGCAAGGGTTTTAGGCATGCTGGGCTCGTTCCCTATATTTTCATTTGAGAGTGCCAATCAGTGTGGTATCTAAGTACTGGTTGTCCTCTGAGCAGCCTGTGTCACGTAAAAAGGGATCCATCAGCTTTCCAAAAGCTGCCTGGCCTCCCAAGTTCACCAGGTTCCCCCTGCAGATGAGGTGAGGAGAAAAACATGTCCAGAGGGTTAATTTTCACACTTCTTTTTGCCTCTGTCTTTCAGTGGAAGTCAGGGAAGGTACAAGGCTGATGAGAGCTGCTGTTCGTTGACAGCTTTGGCTGGAAGGGTTTCAGGCTGCTGAATGAAAAAAGGAGGAAAAATCAGCCTGCAAGGTACATGTACCACAAACAGTAAAAGAGCCCTTTTCCTCTGGTATTTTGCTGTTTTGAGATCTGGTATCACAAGGTGCTGTGAAGGGAGACACCTCTGACAATATGTATTTCACAGATCAGAAATAGCACGTGTGAGATCTAACAGCCAGAAGCAAATTCAGACTAGAAATTCACATTTTAACAATATAAATAATTCATCATTGCAAAAGTTTGATGAAAGATGTGACAAATTATCCAACATGTGCAATCTTCAAAGTGAAAAAAATGCAAGTGATATTCATGCTGTAACTAATACAGGAATTACAACATGGATGTGACTGGGAGAGGTTCACTGCTCTATACAATGCAGAGAATTACATTTGAAAAAAACAGTGTTTCTTTCTAACCTATCTTACAAGATTCCTGAAGTGTACAGTGCCCAAAGATGGCAGCCAGAGTGGGAATACACAGACAATTCAAAGAATTAGGAATCTAATATACTTGGGTTTCTATCAAGCTGTGCATTTATGGCATTGTATGTTTTGTTGTCGATCGTTTCCTTCACAGTTTTGCACTCATTCTAACTGCAAGAAAACTCATTGCTGTAGCAATTACAGAAAAGCTCACTCAGGTTACAGTCTGAGTGGAACCCAGTGAATTTTCTGCCCTTTTCTGCTTTTTTAACCCCCAACAAGTCTGATCCTGTTGGAAATCCAGCTGCAGTGATAGCTGCAATGCAAATCAGTGCTACATTTGATGGCCTTGAACCAGAGGCAGTTGAAAAATGTTTAGTAGTGACTGAATGACAGGAGAGTCTTCAATTCTGAATGGAATTCCACTAAAATTGCAAAGATTTACATGCACACACAGTACAGGTTCCTCTCCAGACTTGAAAAGGGTGCAAACCCCTGTCTAGCTGCTGTTTTACCTAAACCCATCCCCGGCAATCCAGAGGGAAAAATCCACAAACCTTGTAGTGGACTCTGGGTTTTCCCTTGAAGCTGATAATGTTATTCCCTTATCCTGATGCCTTTGCTCACTGTCTGAAGTTGGCTATGCCTAAACATCCCCCAGATGGTGTGTCCAAGTCCCCAGAGTCCCTGGAGTCCCTCTGTCTCTGGTGTTCTCCATGGCAGACCCAGAGACACAACACTTCCAGCAACCCAAGGTCCTGGATCGATTCCCTGGTAAAGACATCCATGTCTGCAGCTCTGTCAGCCACTGGATGCAGGGGATGGCAAGAAGTCAACACTCTGCGTTTGGTGGAAGATGTTCAACAAATGTTGTGACCAGAGGATTTCAGATTTAGCTTTCTAAAGGAACAGAGCCGCACCACAACATTTACAAACAGCTCCAGTTACAACTGCGTAACACCAGCCAGCATTCAGAAGCTGTGCCAGGAAGCTCTCCACGTTGCTACACTCCCTCATTAATAGCATTTTGCCAAGCTGCCCTCTGGGACAAAATTATTGTAGAGTGGTTAAATGTCTGCTTGTGGAGGAAAGCTTTATTTTACCGTTTAACCGCAGTCTGACTCGAATTCCAGCGCACAAACCAGGAGGTACCTGGGATGCATTATAGCTGCATCTGGCTAGATTTTCTGGCCCTACAAAAGACCACAGACATGAGTGAGATTGATTTATTGATCTCCTCTCCCTCCCACAGCTTACACAAGAAGTGGCAACAAGCTACTCCCACACACACACACCTGCATCTTGATTTACCACATAAATGTTACAACAAGCAGCACTAAGACCACACCCACCTTTTCTTTAGCCTTCCAAAGCTCCTAAACAAAACAGCTTTATCAAGACTAGATACTTCTCTGTTAAGAAAACCCTAATATGAACTAGGTCTGTTGAAGCAGAATAGGGAATATCTAAGAGAAGACCATTCTTTTACATGCTGAGAGTGGGAGAGTGGCCTCAGTATGTCCCACCGCTGACCTCTTTTGTGCAATGATCTCCTTTTGTAAAGTAGCTCTGCAACTGCTTTATATTTTTCTGTCTCAATATTCAGTAGTTATTACTGTGAGAAGAGAAAAATAAACAAAGCCCAAACTGACGCAGTGCAACACCAGCCAGAGAAGAGTTTCTCCTAATGGCACAAACCAGAATGAGCAATAAAGACCAGGCTGTCTGCATCCAATACAGATCCCATGTGTGTTTCAATAACAAAGGATAAAAATCACTGGGTTTCCCTCCTGTATTGAAATACTAGATTATAAAAAATAATGACTAGAGCAACAAGATATAGCCAGGGGGAAGTTCTAGGAGAGTTTTCTGTTGAAACGAGACAGACATCATGCAATGAGACAGAGTCCTTGTCTGAACCTTTTAAAAGATGATTTTCATCTTGTTTATACACTGAAACTACTGAGCAAATGAATTGGACTAATTAAAAACTACTATCCTTTGGTGTGTGGCTGTTCTACAAATGTAGCAACGTTTTTAAGCCAAAAAAATCTCATGACATTTGCTTAGTGAATTCCAGTTCTTTGTGTTTTTCATTTCAATTATGTGAAAGCAAGGAGCACCTCGCTTATGAGGAAAAGCTGAGAGGGCTGGGACTGTTTAGCCTTGGGAAGAGGAGGCTCAGGGGGATCCTTCTCATGTGTGTAAATAGCTGAGGGGAGAATACAAAGGGGACAGAGCCAGGCTGTTTTCAGTGGTGCCCAGTGACAGGACCAGAGAATGTGGGCAAAAATGAAACACTGGGGGGGTCATCTGAACATCAGGAAACATTCATTGTAAGGGTAATCAAGCATTGAAATAGGTTTCCCAGGGAGGTTGTAGAATATCCATCTTTGGAGATATTACAAAAAAACTGTCCTTGGCAACTGTGTGGCCCTGCTTGAACAGAAGGGGGTAGAGAAGATGAACTCCAGAAATCCCTTCCAATCTCACCCATCCTGTGATTGTGTGATCTGTCATTCTGTGAAGGTGGTTGCAATGCATCAAGGAGTTTTTTTCATGATTCTGGTGCTACAGAAAGGGAGACTAAAGATGTATCTGCACTGGTAAACTGATTCATGCCTTCTACTCTGAATCATTGTTGTCTTAGCACCCACACACACCACAAGTTTATGCAAATGGTGTTGGAGCAAATGTGGTTTTCTTAGAAAATGAGACAAGATATACATGATTGGCCTATGCCAGAGCATTATTCACATATTCATGTGTTCCACCTGCACCAGGTGTGACTTTCAGTCTGCTCTGGTGTAGTGAGGGACTCCCTTCTGCTCTCCCAGATCAGGAATGCAAACTAAAATTGTGTGCTAAAAATTCTTATGTTTTAGCAAAAAAGAAAAGCAAGTATTTCTTGCACTATTTTGATTGGCTGCACATGGCTTGGCTTCTGACAAGCAGGACAGAGGAAGTCCCAGTGCCCCGATGGCTCTGACACAGGAGTAGATGGGCACAAGTTGGGTCACAGCAGCTGCCAGTGAAGCTCTTTGATGTGGCTGTCAGCACACACATAGGTGAGAGAAAGTAACCATTACAGTTCCTTCTTTTTTCACACACGTAGATTTATGTCATAACCTTTTTGCTTGTAGGGAATTTGTGTGAAAGTGAAGAATGACTGTTACAATAGGTGAATATTCCAACCACTCTCCCATTCCTCCATCTAGAACACCAAGCACATGGCATTTTGAGAAAGGAAAAACAAAACGCCCTCAACACATAGCATATGGACTTGCAGAAAAGTATTGCCATTAGCATGGTTTGCACAAATGTGTGAGATTTTCCTATGAATGGGAGTTCACCATATGTAAATTATGAGGATCTTGCTTGCAAAGTAGGAAACTCAACAAGTCCATAAAAAGGATTTGAGCTCAAGTTTTTTTCTGAAGGACAATAATTGATTTTGAGACTTAGCTTTACTTTTCCCTTTCACTCCCACTGTTAATTTGTTTTGCCCAAGTCCTAACTGTTGAATGGAACCAAAGTAAAAAAAACAGTGCAGGTAAATATTATGAAAAATATGGTTGGATGTATCATCAGCATGGTGGAGGATAGACTGGAACACTCTTAGGTTTCTTCTTATTCTGCAAATTTCCCTAATTTGCTGTTAAGTGCACAGAGCTGATTCTTCCTAGTTATGCAGTTTCACTTCTGTCACTTGTATAATTAACAAAATGGATGCAGAAAGTGCAAAGAACTCTTGTGATTTTTGCAAGGAGGCTTCTGGAAACCTGAGGAGACGTGATGAAACAAGCACTGCAGTAATAGTGGGGTTGCCACTTCAGACAAGCCAAACACCAGGAAGAGGAGAGCAGTGTTCAATATACTGAATCCTTACACATTGCTAATTTTATCGCAGCCAAATCAGGTTTGAAGGCTGAACAGAGGAAAATGAGATGATTTCTGGACTTTGATGTTCCTCACTCTGTGTAGGAGATCAGACCATGGTACTAAAAAAAAAATTTAAAAACGAATCAGGGAAGCATAGCAAAGTGCTTACATCAATTTTGCTTGCCAAGTTTTTTGTTAATCAGAATATAATTGTCAATATACAACTCTAAACATTTTAAAATTAAAATTAGAGCAATGCAAGTACATCCAGGTACCACTTGTTCTGGTTACAGAGTTAAGCATTATTCTAAAATAAACAGAATATTGTGGATTTGTAGGGAAAAACCCCCAAAAAGTTGAACTATGATGTTTTCCCTTTTTCTCTCATCTTGTTCTATGAGCCAAACACATATTGGAAAGATTTCAAGATTTCAGTTCTCATGTTTTGTTTTTGCATGACTTAACTCTGAGCACCCAGAATACTTTAGAAACAGCAATAAATAATGTAATCTTTACCCCAGGTGAAACTAGATTATGTACATATCCACCACAAATAACAGGGAAACTTATCAGACACGACAGTGATTTGGCCCCATGGAGCACTAACAAGAACCTAAATTAGCAAAGACCAAGCCACAATTCCCAGACAAAATTCTCTCAGGGAGTAGAATTTGCAGGATCTTCCAATGAAACAGATGGGAAGGAAATTTCATATTTCCCAATAATATCAGGTTAAACTAGCACTTGGTGTAGGTGCTACTATCCATATTTGGAGAATATATTTTGCACAAAAAATGTAAAGCCATTGAAAAAATTAACTCTTTTGTAAATGAACTGCCTAGGGGTTTAAGTGAAGCAGTTAATTTTGTTTGGAATTTTGACACAACTAGAGTCTTAATACCTGGATTCCCACATGCACCAGACATTTTGCCACATTACCACAGACAACCATGAGAACTCAAGAAAATAATTTCCCAGAAGACATATTTAGGGTAACCTTTAACTATTGTTTCTGTTGGCTTTTTCAGACCAATACAACAGTTTCCATGAATGTAATTGAGGAACAATTAAATTAATGAATACCGCTTGTAGCAAATAGTTCCAGTCACAAGAAAGGATGAAAAATATTTGATCTGATTCTTTCTAAAGCTATGGTTATAATTTCTTTTGCCTTTTTTTTCCCCAAAGATTCTTTTAAGCTTGACTTACTGAAAAACCAGTGTGCTCATCCTTTTCCTCCCTTTTTCCCAACTTGACAGTGGACCGGAAAGAAGAAGAAAACCCTTACATTCTCTGAATGCATTTTTAATTCAACTAATTGATTTCATCCACCCTAATTAAAAAAAAAAAAAAAAAAGAAATGGCCATTTTTGAGATAAATTTGTGTGTATTTTGTGCTGCCTTGTTCTGTCAAGGAGTGTCTGTGGGGGAATCTGAACCAGTTCAAGCTCTGTGCTGTAGCTACAAATAGTGTTTCATTTCTCACATCCTTGACAAGCATTTGATTTGTGTCAATTCCCTCTCTTTCAGAAATGCCTTGACATGATTCAAGCATGGCACAAAACAGGACTGCTCCTGACAGATAGCATGAGTAAAGTAAATTAATTTTGAATGGGGGTGGGCTACCTCTGTTTGTGCAGTGTGGTCCAGAGCTGCATCCCTCCAGGTCACACCTGTGGTACCTTGAGGTCCTGATCTTCTCCCACCTCTCACCCCTCAGTTCAGCTCCTCTCTGCAGCATTACCTCAGCTCTGCTGAGGGGGCAATCAGAGCTGATGCAGCAGGAAAACA
The DNA here is from genome assembly GCF_027579445.1 of Ammospiza nelsoni. NCBI lineage: Eukaryota > Metazoa > Chordata > Aves > Passeriformes > Passerellidae > Ammospiza > Ammospiza nelsoni. The sequence continues at coordinate 8,572,554 of NC_080637.1, read as the reverse complement.
AATGAGAGAGACAGAGGTGGTAGCAGTAGCTAAGGGGTGTTGTCATCTTATGTGTGGGCACATCCAGTCTGCTGCAAAACTCTCCATTGCACCACTCCTTGGCAGGACGTCTGGGGGAGCAGATAACAGAGAAAGGGAGCAAAGTTGTATGAAAAGTATCAGTGAATACAGCTTAACAAAAGTAAAAACAAAGGACATCCTTCCCTCTTCAGCCCTCTTGACTGTATTGACTAGATCTTCATGGACTTCAGCAGTGGCTTAGATCCCTCACTCCTGTATAGAACTTGAGCTGTAACAAATTTGTGGCCAAGTCCTACCCTAAATGCAGTCTTCAAGTCAGAATCTTTGTTTACAAAAGCAACAATCATTTCTATTTTTACTCCAAAAAAAGAGAGATAAAGCTTTTCTTTTGGTTGCATGTTTCCTGTGTACATATCTAACCATGATCACAATAATTATTATCATTGTCACTGGAGGACTGCCACGCACGGATAAACTCAGCCTCATGACCAGAATCAAACTGCAGAACCACATGATGATATTGGAGCAGGAAAATGACAAAGAATGAAAAAGGAGAATGGATCCAACCATCGGTACTCCAATTTATGAAAAAGAGAATATTTTCAACTTCATAATAGCAAAGCATTAACAAACAAACCTTCATGTTGGTCAACTAGCATTCGGCTTGTGGTCAGAAAAAGCGCAGAGTATTTTTATTTCATTTATATTTGATATAAAATATGGAAATGGCACCCTAAGCAGCCAGTTGGTGCAATGGTTTAGAGCCATTTAAATGCAATAGTTGTAAAGAAATGGAGGAGAAATAAAAGTGTGTTTGTTTATGTATCTCTCTGTTTCTCTGGTTTGAAGTTGCAGCACAAATCACATTTTTCAAATAACTTTGCTATGGTAAGAAAAGGGCATTTAAAAAAGTCATTACTAGAAGAAAGTAATCATTTTGTTTCAGTAAAACTCTCCACAGTATGGATTGCTAAAGTACATGACTCTTATAATGGATATCCAGAGCTTTTAATAACAACAGCAGGAGCTATGCAAGCAGGCCTGAATACAAAGCTCTGTGCCAATGCATATTAACTTGTCCCATGTAACTTCTTCTCTTCCAGCCACTGGCCCATGTCCATCCAATTTAAATGTTGAATACAGAAGGGAAAATTGTAAACCTTCTGTACTTACACACTGCATCTTTTATTTCTTTTTTTTTCTGAATTTTTACCCAGGGAAGAATAGATCAGAGTTATGCTTCATAGAGTCTGCTTGATATGAACTTTTAAAAAGCTTTACTTTAATCCCCTACACCTGGTATTTCTGGGGGTTCAAACAGATTTATATTTCTTCCCTACTAGCTCTCCTATGATTTTACAAGAACAAAGCAAATAAATTCCACAGCATCAAAGACAAAAGCAATTGGAAGCTGTTTCCTAATCCAGACCTACACAGCCGTGTGTCTTTCCCCATATTCCACATCCCTAATGACTGGATTCTCTCTCTCTATAGATATAAAACAGTCTATCATTTGTATTTGAATCCCTTTCTTTAATATTATTAGACTACATGGGCACATATTTAAAGAGGTCAGATGGCTTGTTAACACAGTGTATATTGGTATTGTGCAGCTCTGCTCTCAGCAAGCAGATTTGGAGGAGCAGATATTTTAAGACTAACATGAGAACTTACAAAGTTAAAGAGAAAAATAAAAAGTTACTTTCTATTCTTAATAAACTCAATCTACCTTATGAAATAAGATCATTGAAAGAGAACAAGCCAGTGCTTTGCCCTTTCCCAGCATCACTACTGCATTACAGATTTATTACTTACCTAACTCTTTGCTGGGAAGTTGTAGCAGCACAATATGTACCCTTTCCTGAATGTAACTTTACTTTCTTGCTTGATTCATAACAGGTAAATGATCCAGAAAAAGAGAAATACATTTCAGTCCTCTATGTAGGACCCTACATGTCTTCAGGAAGGCTAAATTTATGGAAGCACTCTATTTCCAGAATGACTTAACAGGGAACAACAGAATTGCCCAGAAGTCAAGTAAAACTCTCTTCTGGTCTTTAGATGAGCCTTTCCCTCCTGAAGGAGACCTGGGAAGCCTATAGTCATTGAGCTAGGCTGGTTTTTGTCACCCTGTGTAGCAGGATAACACTGGGCTCATTGCCCTGTTATTGTCTCTGTGCAGTGAGGCTGGGATAAAGGTTCCTTAAGCATCCCCTTCACTCATGGTGTCTCTGCACAGTGGTAACACAGTGTGGACTTCACCTCCTCAAACAGCTTCCCCTGTTCCAGTGAACTAACCATCATTTTCTGCAGTACGGCATGGCTGGCTAATCATTTCCCTCTAAAAGCATTACAGATACCTGGAGAGGATTTAACCAACAATTTGGTTCTAGGTATGCATGAAAATAATTGTCCTTTTAATCCTAGAAAACAAAAGCAATCCATTTCTGTTTTGTAAGGGTGTTTTGAGGCCTAAACTTTCATAGGCTCTTTATACACCCAAAGGTTTTTGTTGGAGTTGTAACTTCCTTTCTTGTGACAGTCCAGATTTCCCAGAAATTCCATCTTACCCCAGAGATAGAGAGAGAGATAGAAAAGAGAATTGGAAAAGACATCCTCTTGCAGACTGGTGGGTGGGATTTGTCTCACCTAACTCCAAGCATTTATGTTAATAGGTGTCAATAGCTGAGCTGGTCACCCTGGATTCTATTTGCAGTCAGTGGGGAGAATTGTAACACAATTTATCTAAACTCTTCCAGGTATTTGCTTCAGACTGAATTGAACTTTAGAAATTACTTATTCTCTCCTCTTACTACAAAGGCACCTCAGCTTTACTAACTAGATCACAAGTGAATGCCTGTTGTCACTCCATTAGATGAATCACATTTTTTCTCTCTCATATTGTATTTAATGCACTTTCTTTTTTGCTTTTTTTATTTTTCATATGTCATTTTTACTCTTCTTAGGACAGCTTGTCTTGTAAATATCAGTCAGTTCACCACTATAGTGTGCTTTTTTCAAAAAAAACCCATGACTACAACAAGGAAAGACATGCAAGATTTAACTCTCAAAACATAATAATACCCCTCACAATTTCTGCAGCATTTCCACTAGTGACTGAATTCTGTAATGATAAAAATATTTCTAATGCTTTTCCAGTACCTACTAGATTGATGAACCTTGCTTCTGTATCACAGGAAAAGAGGAAAAGAATTGCAAAAATCAAGAAAAAGTAAAATTATTTCATTCTAACCATGCCTTTTCTGTTGCTAGTGCATTACTATCAAAACAGCAGAGTTTAAAACTAATTTTCATACATCTGCAGTAACTGCAGTCATCTCTCTGAATATAATTAGCAAAGAAGTAGTTATTCCTACCAAATTGCATTAAAATTATTAAATTAGAGTACATACAAAACAAAACTATTGGTATTTAACTGAGATGTTTGAGGTAAGTGAACCTCATACCTATGCATGGGTTTTGATTTTCAGAATTATGTCCCAAAAGATGGGAGCACACATCCAGGTTACACTCAGAACTGACCATGGTAATGTCTTTGTTTCTGAAATCCTGAAAATCTTCAGGAATATCTCCTTGATACATAAAATATTGAAACTTCTGAACAGAAACACACAAAGACACTTAGAAATCTTTCTTTTCTCATTCAGGGTGGGATTCATTTTGGCAGTATTTTGTGTGTTAAAATAGATTTCTGGACTAAATTCACCACTAAAGCTTCTTTTTCATCAGTCCAAAGACACAGGCACTGCTAAGAGATGATTTGATTTGTCTGAAGATAGGTTTTGAGAATACACAAAATGAATGTCCCAGTGGAGCTCTCCATTTATTTTCACTATGGAATGAGCCTGCCCTGCTGACTGGGGCTGCATACATAAATTTTAGCGCTGAAACTTGACAAGATCAATCTGAATCTCAGCATGGTTTAAAAAGAGTGCACCCCTGGTTCTAGCACTGTTCATAAGCAATTAAAACCTTATTTTTTAAGTCTTTTGTCTTCAGAAACTGTCCTAGAGAAATTTTCACATGAATTGTGGCTTCAAAAACTTAACAAAACCCTGAAAACTACTACGAACACTCTTCTGAAATCCATTTAATGATTTCTTACTCATCTAAAAATTTTGAGGAGAAACAGTTACTGGGTAATTCTGTGAACCAAGCATGAATAAAACACTATGGACAATGAGCTGCCCATAAAGCATCTGTGCTTCACTCTTACTGAATTTGCTTTTAAAAAGTTCACTATGCTCACCTTAAAAAAAAAAAAAAAACAAAACAAAAAAAAAAAAACAACAAAACAAACAATGAAACCCCACAAATACACCAACAAAAACCCTCCAAAACCAGTAAAGTTGACAATATGACTAGTGAGAATTCCGTATTATTTCAGTATCCAGTAGCTGCCATGCAAAAGCACCAGTTAATTAACTGTTTATTATTCTTACTTCAATAGCTTATTTTCTTATAGCCTGGAAAGCCTTGCAGAGATTCCCCAGAGCATATCATGGTGGTGATTTCTTAAAAAGACAGCATAATCAGGCATGAATTCCATTTCACTTCAATAAAAATATGTTTTCTGTTGAGTTTTACACTTCAGGCTCATTACAGCAGCAGTTTTACTAGCTGGATTTATCCAGTCCACAGGAAGTGCATGTACACAGAGATGTTTAAAGGGATGTTGGACATTTGTATCTGACAATAAAACCTTGCTTGCTTGTGTTTCACATCACTGGGATGCCATGGAATAACAGCAGAATAAACTGAGCTTTATTTATTGTGATTGTAATTCTTGATTATGGAAGGAAAAATAAATGTTAAGTATCTGGAAACAGATGATAGTTTTATAGCTGAACTCAGTGATTTGCACATAAAGCTGGGGAAGTGGAATACTTAACTTACCATTATGTCATGATTTATTTTACAAAAGCTGAGTGAGTTTTGAGTAGAGCTAACCTTGTTAGAGGTCTAGGCAGATGTTATGAACTCTCTTGGGACTCTCATGGTTCAAACATAAGGATACCACAGAGCTTTCTTGGCTAATATTAGCTACTACCTTACAGCCTTCTCTTTAGATCCATGAATTACCAGCACTCAGAGCAGCTCATTCAAGTCAAGACATTTCCAAGAAACCCTGGGGAATCTGTGAAAGTGCCCTGATTGCTTTGAAAGTGTTTCAGTTTCCTGCTCTTAAAAATCACTGCCCTAAACAAGAGCTGTCTTAGGAGCAGGAACATTATTCAGAATCAGCTTCATCAAAAAAGACAAATTTAAAAGGATAGGTTAACTTAAAAATACTGATTCCAGTAACAGGGCAACATTTAATAAATATCAGAAAATTAAATTAAATTGGGATCATACTTAAAGGCTTTACTTTAGCATTCCTAAGCTGTTCAGTGCAGATAGATAATAGCAGCTGGCATATCCTGCAAAGTCCTTAAATGGAAATCTCCTCTGTACCAATTTTTTTTCCAGGAAATTTATAACAAGTTACATTTCATGATCCTACTCTGAATTACATTTCTTTGTAGTTTGGAAATGGGACCTCACATAGTACTGCTGAAATTTATCTATCATGTTTTTTTTCCCTTCTTTTTAAAACTGTTGCTGAAATTTAAATAATAAAAGAACCCTATACAATTAACTTACTAAGAGTTTTTCAGACTAAGATAAGAACACAAAAAAGATTAATTTGATCTTCTCAACTCACTGGCTGAATTCAGATGAATCCATCACACTGAACTGTCATACACCTAAGAATTACGTGCAAAGATATTTTACATCTATTTTTCTCAGCATTGTCCTTGGTGCATCAGGACCTAGGTGATTATTTTCCCCAATGATTCCTGCACCATGTGAATATCCAGTCCTAACTGGGTATTTAAGTGACAGACCCATAAAGGAAAAGGGTGTGAAACATCAGCAGTTGGGTGGCAGTGAGAGACTTGAAATTTCTGGATTTCAAGGCATTGTCCCCAGCCCAGTGCAGGTTAATGCTGCTGTACCCCAGCTAAAGCCAGTCATCTTTGTGGTTTTGGGGTTTTTTTCTGCATTAGTGTCTGCACAGTGATATTTTCTCTGTAGAAGGAGTAAACAGTGACTGCAATCTCAGTTACGGGTGATGAGGTCACTTTTCAGAGAAATGAGCTGCAGTTTTCCAGACCAGGGAGGGAGCAGGATCCAAACTGCTGCTGGCCAAAGAGCATAAGCAGAACTCAGAATTGACACAGACACTGGAATATTTACACTGGGGAGGATGCTTAGGAAGTAGCAGTGCTCTGGAATGCTGGATTCCTTCCTCTCCACTCCAGGTGCCAGCCAATGGACAGGAGGAAGTGAGCATCTCAGAGGGTGTTTCAGCTCCATGTACATGCCAGGTTTTTATTCAATCTGCTAAACAACTTATTCTCCCTTTGCAGGTGTTTATCTGTCCTCATTAACTCTAACAAAGAGTCTATGATGACCAAATCCCTTTCCTAAATGTCTCATTGAAATGCTGAAATTGAGGCAAAATCTGTCTGGTCTGTAAGAGTCTCTAGAGCCTTTTGCTAAAGATGTGCCCTGGCAGCTGCAGCTGCACAAGACATTTCAAATTAGGCATCACTGTAAAGTCTCTCATGACCTCTAGGCCATAGCCATTAAACTTCACACTTCTGGATTTTGTTGTTGATTGCAAAAATTTTTCTGAGAAAAGTCATGTTAAATCGCAGTGTGACACCCAAAGTTACATTGTGCAAACTAACTGCAATTGACATTGAGAAATACCAGGAGCAAAATTTCAACCTATACAAATATAGCAATTTCTACCTCAGTTGTTACTTTAGGTTTCCCAAATTTATATTAGGAACATTTGTGTTCTGTAGTGTGGAAAAATGATGATCTCCATAAAGTCCAATTCCTCTAAAATTTTCAATTGCTTTTACCCATAGCTTACTAGATTTCATTTTTTTAAGACTAATTTTATTTTCACTGACATGATCTCTGTCAGGCTTGGATGGATGTGAGTTCCAAATGGCAAACACATATATGTGCAGGGATCCTAATGAACCTGTGGTATAATTATGCAGAACTATGTGCATGTTGGTTACTGTCAACAAATAACCAAAGCATAGAACTGTAATTAAGAAGTAGGAATGTGATACTGCTGGATGGTATTATTGCTTTTTCTGGGAAGAATTATTGCATCTTTAGTCACATTTAAGGTTCTCAGAAAATCATTTGCCTCAAGCAAATGAGAAATTGGAAGAAGAAATGAGCATAGAGAAGACTTCCAGCAATCTCACATTTTTCCAATGTGACTAAACAGAAATGCTTGGATGCAATAAATATAGTTGAAATAAATGTATTGTGACACCAAATACTCTGTGGCACTAGGAGACCCACTCAAGTGCAGCAACTGCATCCACTGCTGCTAAACTAAATTTTAAAGAGGCCACAACATCCCAAGAGTTTCTCTGCCAGAATTATCTCACCAACTCTCCTGCCATCTCACAAACACTGAACCAACATTACTGCAGAGTCCTTCTCCTTAGCCCTTGGTATTATTTTATTGTTTTAGTGACATTCATCAGTGACAGAGTAATTACCTTAACAACTCCCTTTCTCTGTTGTGTCTTTCTACACATGGATGAAGCTGAGCAGAGAAGTCAGGAGCATGACCACAGTTTGTAAAAGCAATGTTGATGGCTTTAACATTTATTTGCTAGTGAACTGGATGAAAATAAATGTTTTAAGAAGGAGAGACTGCTAAGTGTGTAACCAGTAGGTAGATCTAATTTCTTTTGCATAGATGTCAATTAAAGCACAGAAATGCAGAAATTGGAAGATTTTATAGGTCCAGACTGGCCTTTGTTTCCTGTTCATGTGATAATTTTGTTTTTTGAATGACAATATTTATAAATTACAGCAATGACTATCACTACTTCATTTCACGAGGATGTGCCTAAATCACCTGTGAAAATGGAAGTAAGAATTTCTAATGGCACAGAAGTCCAACACGTCAGAAATTATTACTAAGCAGGTCACTTCTGATAAGAAATTCAGTTACAGATCCTGCCTTTCTGCTCTAACTGTGTAAGATTTGGGGAAAAGGGGATTCTGCATTCCTTGTCTTTTGAGCATGGTTGTCACAATAGATGGAAGAGTCTGTTAAGTGCTATTTTAACTTGTCTGAGCACAACTTAGAGGAAAAATTCTGTTTCTTCTTAACATCACTGTAGATACATGAAAAGCTCCAGAAAAGCTCAAAGTGCAGATCCACAGGCACTGAGTTGTGCAAGAGCAGTGCTCACCTCTCTCCTTTGGGGAAAATGTGAGCTGTTGCTGTCAAGTGTCCATTCTTGGTCATTCTTAGAGGGACATTTTTCAAGACAAGTCAGCAGCATCATGGTCAAGGAGGTGTCAAGTCTTCAAGGACATCCACAAGGACATCAGCAGCTCCTCTCCTTCCTCATAAAGCTTTAGCAGCCTGTGTTCAAGGTCAGGTCTGATATGGTGAGCCACAAAGCCATGGATCAAACTCTGTAAACACAGCAAAGTGTGTGGGGAAGCAGAGAGAAGCCTCTCCTGCTGCTTCCCCACCCAGGAGCTGAACTCCAGCCATGCCCTTGCTCTTGGTGAATGGCCTTCACTTCACACTCCTATGCAGTTAAAAATGAGAAGGAGAAGATGTTGCAGGAAGTATTCCAACTTTTCGTCAAAAATTCTAGTGGCTTCTGGGTGGGGACAGCAAAAGAGTCTGAAAACAGACAGCACTTTCTCGTGCTCCAAAACCACACAACATCCCTGAGGATGCCTGGAATGAGAGGTGCAAGAAAGGTTTGAAAGAGATCCTTCAAATTAAAAATAATGATTTACAGGAGGTTCTGAAGAGAAAGGTAAGTCTTGGGACCGGGCTGGTGGGATTTGAGGGGAAGATTCAATTCTGCCAAGCAAAACATAAGCAACTTCACGTTCATTCTGGAAGCCATAAGAAACAATAGGGTGTCATTGTACTCATGGAATGGTTTGATTGATGTGTTGGAAATAAAATAGAGTTGTTTTATTTACTCTGAATTGGAGAGCAAGGAATGACACATTGTCTTTATTAACCATACATTTCTACCCTTTCTCTCATTTAAATGTATAGATTGTGGTTTTTTTTTTTTTTTTTTTTTTTTTTTTTTTTTTTTTTTTTTTTGCTATATACTCCTTCCTAACCCTGGTTCCATGCTTTAGGTAATCTAGTTAAATGCAGGATGAACAGTAACAAAGGTTATGATTTTTATTTTGTATACACTTCATCATGCAACCCATCATGTAATGTATGCCCATTTATCGCTATGCCTTTCCTATGCCCCCATAAAGCAAACACAGCAATTCCATCCCAGAAGAGGCTGGGTAAAGATGCACATAACAGCAAAGTTAGGTTTTATTCAATCTGGATTGTTTTCAGCAAGTCATTTGGATTGGTACCCATTACTACTCATATTGGTATTTCTACAGGCTGGGGAATCAGAGCAGGGATGGATCATACTTCTAATCCAATTATTTCTAAGATTCATGGAGAAATCTGAGTTAGTTCCACATCAATTTAATGCACACCTGTATAGGAGTAGGCACCTTGTTCCTCAGGAGTGGAGTCACATCACTGTGGCTTGTGGAGTCTGCTGCAAACATTCAATCATTTCTATAAATCTGCTCAACACTCTCTTCTTCTGACACCCACACTGAATGGATTTCCTCCCCATGTATCTGACACAAGTGCTTCTGAGGTTGATGAAACTTCCTTGGACACAACAAAAGAGATAGACATACTTTCAAAATTCCTAATTGCCAGCAGGAAATAACAGCTATATCATGATCTGACAATTAGTGATAAACCATGATGCTGATGTAATCATATCTATAATGAAAACTATGTATTAATGGCAAAATGGTATTATAACTAAATAAAACACTTAACCTTATTTTGACCCATCAGAAAATGTTATATTCTCAGTTTGTGCTGAACACAGCAAATGAGCCAATCTCCCAGAAACTTTGGTGTTATAGCAACTTCTTGTTTGTGCTCAGGCATTTTGTAGAAAGGAAATCCAGGTAAATGTTCCAGCCAGGAATTTCAGTATGCAAAGGAGAAACCTGATGTTGATAGCTGGGGAATGAGGACACAGCCATGTGTCAGTGAAGTCTGTGGTCACTTTTTCGTGTAACCCTGCACTGTTGTGGGAACTCTGGTACCTAGAAACTTGGATTCTGTGTCACAGCTCCAGGACAGAAATCCCAGGTAAAGCTAAATCCCAAAGAATGTGGATTGATAGCAAGAACTTCACATGTCCACTTCTGCTCTCTGAGCCTGCAATCTACCTGCTGTACTTTCTCAAGAGCTAAGGTCAGGTGTTTTGTGTCAGCTGAACTGTGGAGGTGTATCAGGACTGTTTTGATAATAAAGGTTTATTCCCTCATATGAATGCAGTGTTTAGGTGAATTAAAATGAATGTGCTATAAAAGTGATTGCTGATAGAAACAGGACTTGTGAAATCAAAGGCATGGATCAGAATAGGAAGCTGTTTTTCTCACACAATGTTCTATGAATGCTTGGAGTCTTTTTATGGGCAGGCACATATTTAAGAAGATGACATGCTCCATTTAGTGAAAGCAATGGAGCTGCTTCAGTGTGAGACAGACATAATGAATGCACCATGGGGATGGAAACCTTCCATCCTAAATATGGCTTTGGATAAGAACAGATTCAGTTGTCAATGGGGTTGTGTCTATTTACAGCAGGAGTGAGTTTACTGCAGTGCTTTGTCTTTTCATCATCATTCATGAAGTACTTAATCCCCTATTTGCCTCTGGAGAAGGAACTGTATGAATATCCACTCTGTTCTCATTTATTTTTATATGGCATTGCTCATATTTAGTTGCCTTCAGTGTGTTAGGATGATTTGATCATTATAATGATCCATAATACAAACATTGCACTCTGTAAGCTTTACATCTACTAGAAAAATCCAATCTGTTGTTATGTGGGAAAAATGGAACTGTTCATTGTTCATGGGAGCATTGGGTCAAAATAAATTTCGTCTCTGAAGTTGCTACCATTTCCAAAAATTTTAACACACATTTTGTTCATTCATAGATTGTCACCTTTGGTAACCTTAGATATTCTCTGAAGTTTGAGTCGTTTAGGAAATGTGTTGTCATCTTATCACTAAACCCTCATTTTAAAGTTTATTTTGTGCATATTAGTAGTTTTTCAAGTGGTATTCACAGGCAGTGGTTAGGTTATGCAACCCTTAGATGAGCATTCCGTGTTTACAAACATATCCTATTTTCTTTACAAGTTTATTTCTCTAATGCATTCCCTCCAGCCACTCACACATGCAGGGGATTGTTTTGCAACAGCAACATGACACTCTCTGTCTCTCACAGATAATCTGTTCCTTGCCTGGTCAGCTGCATTGGCCTGTGTTTTATGTTCTGCCAAACCTTGAAGGTGGGGAGATCATAATATTTTGATTATATCTAATCCACTCTGAAAGCATTTTCATTAATGGGCAAAATAAACAGAGTGGTGGAATAATATGGGACATGAAAGTGCAGAGTGTTTTCCAGCTGGGTAGAGCAGCTTAATAGATCAGCCAGACAAAGTAGTTTTCTGACAAACTAGAATAAGATATTTAAACTCTTGCAAGACTGCAGGCCTATTCCTTTTCACAGCAATGATGAAAGATACCCAGATATGTCTTAAGTGTCTTTCTGGACCGCAGCCTCGATAAATTACAAGTTTAGGAAACTCATTTGTCCTGTGGGGCTCCCTCTGGAGCACACCAGGTGTCATGTGTCCATCCATCCCTTCAGTAACTGTGGAAATGGATTTTCTGCTACGCAGGTTTCCATTACAAGGACTTATGCTTAGCCAGGTACTTGCTGAATTTCCTTCAGCTAGAGCTTTGACCCCGTTCCTTACTTCTCTGTTCCTTACTTATTTGTTCTGAGTGTATAAATTTACCATGATAGCTCAGGATGGATATTTCAAAGACAGATTTATGTCAATAATCCAGCCAGGTTAGCTGCTTAAATAACCCTCTAAGACAAGGTTAGAGGTGAAGGTTAGAACCTTAAACTCCTGAGATCCCCATGTATTAGTTCCACTCTCATTTCCACATCCTCAGTTTCAAAGCTGAGTGGGAGTGCTGTGTCCACAGCACAGAAAACTGATGCCTTCTCTTTTGCATGGATTCCTGGTGTTGAATCACAGAATGCATCCAGAAGATACTCTTAAGTAAGGACATAAATGAGGATTAACTTCCCCTAACATAAAATGTGAGATACAGCTCAAAATTCAGAGATTTACGGGCTCATTTCAGCTGCCCACACATTGGTGTCCTGTGCCATTTGAGGAGCCCTGGGTTGTCTGGTATTTGCTGGGGGATGTGAGTTATGGGAGATGTGTGCTTAGGCCAGTCCTAAGGCATCTCAAACTGTGCTGTTATCTGCATGTGGGCAGCCTCTCACCATCACAGCCACAGATTGTGAGACTTCTTTCTTGAATAAAAATCTCCTCTCCCCTAAAAAGAGTGTAGGCACCACAGGCATGATTCATTTGCTTCACCTTTGATATCCACTGCTATTTGAGGTGCTCTGTAGCATACCAAAAATGCATCTGGAGCTGGAAAAATTACATAGGACTCCCAGAAAATCTGTGACAACCTGGAACAGGAGCTGGGAATCAGACAGGATTTAACGAGTCAGCAGAAATGGCTCTAGGTGCCAGTTACTACACCCCTGAACTAAAATCTTAGCTAAAAAGCTTATGCCATAAACACCTAAAGTTAGGGAAAACTAATCTTATTTTTAAATTACAGCATCTAGACATTTCACTTTCCTTCCTATCAGGGCAGCGATACCTTATCATACATTCACAGGTCCTTCTTCCAGTTTTACATTTCTTCCAGTTTCATTTGATACACTTCCAGTAATTTTTCCAATGAATTTGCCAACAAATGCATTTCTGTGTCAATAAGCATTTCCAGGATATAAATCTAAGTACTGGAGATAAGGGAACAGTTCAGATTTAAGGCTCATTTGTTTTGGGGCCATTGAACTGACATTACCAATTACCATTTCAATTAGTGCTAATTGAATTGCTCAGGTTTCTAGATGGTCGTCTGATAGCAGTAACTCATTTCATCTCCACCGAAAATTGCCAGGATCTTTCAATCACAAACTCTCACTTGTGATTATCATATATAGATACAAAAGGTGGACTGGATAGGTTAAAAAAACAGCTAAAACCCTTAAAACGATGACTCTGGAATACCTTGAACATGTGCATGGCTTTTTTAAAAGCTCAAAGCAATAAAAGGAGTAAAATCTATTGCAGAAGCCTGGGAAAAAATTGCCATGACAATTCAGGAAGTTTGGGGGGTGTCAGGTAGTATGGCCATAAAGGACAAATTCACTTGAACATTGCAAGGGAATGTTCCTGCAATTTCTGTATTTCAGGGAGATTGATGATGGCAATACAAATGTGCATGCTTGTATGGGGTCTTCAAAAATATTTTTTCAACAAATGTGTAACCAACATATGATTAATTCAGACATCCCAGAAGTGGTTCTGGTGTTACTGTGACTGTCAGAAATTATGTTTGAAAGAACATCAGTAAAATACAAATATTTCATTGGTAGTGAATCTGTACCTCCTTTCTATCTCACATTTTTTCCATATGTTTGACAGTCACCATGAAAGGTTTTGAGTAGGTGATGTCACTTACACTCATGGGCTCCCTGGAGTGTTCCTGAAGCAATGCTAGGGTGCATCCAAAGGGCTTGATAGCTGATCTGAGCCCAGGGAGCTGTGTTAGTCCACATACCACAGCATTCTTTGGGCCTGATGCTCAGATATCTGTGCTATCTGAGTGTACTGTGCTGGTATTGTTTTTTCTGTTTATAGAAGCCTAATAAAAATAATCTTGAACAACATCCTCAACAAAAACACTGAGGGAGTGTGCACTTGGCAAAACTCACTCAAACCCCAGCTTTCCAATGGTATTTTCACTGCTCTGTTCCCCACTCCAGTGTCAGGAAGTGCTATTGAAGCAGATGAAGCAAATAAAAGGAGTGTGCTAAACTTTTTCAAACCTCAGAAGGGCTTTGAGGTTTGAGGAAGGATTTCAGCCAATTCTTACTTTATCTGAATCTGGTCTTCTTTATTCCTAATGTTGATATGACTCTTCACCCTCCTCATCCTCCCAAATGCCTAAAAACAGTCCTAAAAACTTGGGCTGAAAAAATCCCAAGAGGAAGAATTGTCCAGCAATTAATGAATCCACATAAGATTGAGAAGATTTAGCCTTAATTTCCTTTTCAGACATATGCATTCTATGTGACCATTCCTCTCTGTGCCCTAAATCTCTTTTTTTAGGAAAAAAATAAATAATGAAAAGAGAATTTGCTTTTGTCACAGTAGTGCTGAGAGGATAAAGCCATTAAAGTGATAGAGTGGAACAAATACTCTGCTAAGGGGCAACCATAAGTTCCTCAGGACATGTTCACAAGTTTCCAAGTGATTAATTTATCACAGCTTAATGCATTGTTGCTTTCCAGCCCAGTTGTGACTGCTGACCGTGGCATTCTGGATAACTGCAAATATGCATTAACTGGTGTAGCATAAACCATTTTGCAGGAGATTAAGGACATAGCACATTACTTTGCAAGTAGGAGGGGGCAGGAAATCACACAGAAAGCTACTACTAATAGAGTCACAGGCAAAAATCATTCCACTCACAAGAAAGCTACTCTTTGGTGAAAACACACTTTACCTGGGTTAACTAAAATTCTCCCAGAAATGTGCAATCATCCACTGAATGCAGATATACACAATTTCAAATTTTCTTTGGTGTTCAGAGCCTCTTGGCATCCTAGTTTTGATTCAAGCTCATTCCTAATTGATTACACTGTAATGAAGGGTACAGGAAGGGAGCAGGAAGGAGAAGAAAGCTCAAAGTCGCCTTCTAGGCATAAAATGTGTTTTGATTTACAGTTAATGAAACATTTTTATTATTCAAATTACACCTTGGTATCGTGGTTGGATTTACTCTGGAATGAGGTTATCACACACATATGTCCCATTGGTCTCCATCTCAGCAGCCGGGGTGGGTTTATTTTGGCGGGCTGGAAACAATGTCAGTGGTTCCCTTTTTATTCAAAGCAGCATTTGGCACACTTGCAGAGTGCTTAATGGTTTGTGTTCAGAGAAAAGGAACTTTTTCACAAGTTGGAAAAATATTGTTTTAATCTTAGAAGTGTAGATGTAGATTTATATGTGCATATATACACATGCCATCTATATGTATATGTATTGATACACACATGCTATATATGTGTACACATGTACATTTCAGAAGCTGCTGAACTTCTAAATTTACCTCCTTCTTTTCTTAAGACTAAAATTGCTTTCTCCAGTATTCAGCCCCAGTCAGACTTCCCCTCTTTTCCTCTCCCAGTGAGCAGCAGTAAGAATCAATCCTAACCAACTGCAGTTGTGGATGTGTTTGAAAGGCAGCTCCAGTGCAGCAGTTACTTGCCAAGGAGATTTTAGCAATGTCTCATTTTAGTTGCTGAGTAGACTTAACAGCAGCTTTTGCCAGATGAATCATGACTGAAACTCAAGAGCTTTGGTTTGGTCCTGCTAGGCCTGCAGAAGTTCAAATATACATCTGGGGACCACTGAAGCCACAGGAAGGTTTGCTGTTGACTTTGTCTCTTGGTTTCAGAATTTGCATCAAGTCCCCAGCATGTCTGGGCTCCTCCTTTCCCTCTTGGCCCCACATGACCTCCACAGAAAGACACCATCACAAACCCAGGTCCCATTACAGAAGTGCAGTTACACCATAAACTGGAGCTCAACCATTAAAGTTGAACTCCACTGTTTTCTGTTAGTATTTTTATTGGAGGAATTTCTAAAGCCTTGCACCATTTCCAACTGAAAATGTGTTTGTTAGGTGCATCCCATCTCCTGCTGCCTGAAGTTGCTCACATGCAGAATTGTCCTTTCACAGACAACTCTTAGCCCAGACAGAATGCAAGCAGATCACCAGCATAGCATGGCTTGCTCCGATGGGATAGTCCAGATGGGAATGCCATTGGGTTTTTTTCCAGTTTATTATAAATGTCATTAATGCAAAACAATATTCTAGATTCAGTTTAAAAACATTAGGCTGAGATGAGTTAAAATTAGGGTAACTTTGTTAGATCAAATTCAAGACATACTTGACAAATCTTCGGGTTTGTCAGGCTTCATATTCTTCAAATAGTTTTATTACTTTCTCCTTAATGTCATCATTCTTTCCTTTTAAATTAATTGGTAAAACTCAGATTTTTATACTCTCTAGGTCTGATAGTGATAAATTCTTCCTTTGTAATTTGACCTTGTCATATTATATTTAAATCCTTCAGAACACCCAATAGACATGTCCTAAACAATTATTATAAAAATCTTTCCTCTTAGTACTTCTGTTTTCTATTCCCAAACAAGATCCCCAGACTTGCCTAGCTAACTTTCTAACACACAAGCAGAGTATAAAAACCACGTCTGATAATCTCTATTAGTATGATTATTTAAATTGAAATTAAATAAACACTTTTTTTTTCGAGAAAGCTTTCTTGCAGTCATATGTTTTCATTAGCTTAGTCCCTGCTTTCTTTGAATCTCAGCTTCTCTCTTGTTAAGGATGATTTACTAAGTCTATATTGCCTAAAGAGACTGAGGCTGAGTGCTGCTGAATTAATCAAGCACTATTTTAAACCAGTATCATGTGCAATATAATATTTTTCAGACATTTGCAACTCATGCTTCTTGCTGTGCTAGATTTAAAAATATATATATTTGTTCGCATTTACTGTGTCCAACTTCATCCTAAACTTCAGGGAGAGCAATCATATCTTTGCCTCCATTCATCAAGTTATTCCTGCTATTTTTCACTTATGGACTATATTATTCTCCCTTGGAGTATAAATTTCAAGCAGAAATTTTTCATGTAGACTAAGGAATTACACAACAGATTGTAAAATATAGTTCCAAATCTAATCCAAATTGCTATGGCTTTTGCCTCTGCTTAATTACCTGTACTAAAAATGATTTATAAAGGAGTTTAATGCTATATTTCAACAACTTCTTTCTGGAATTTGTACTCTCATGCTGTGTTGTAAATTTATAGAAGGTGATCTGCCTTTAGCCTTCCTTGGAGGCTACTTGCTCAGTGCTTGATGTGATGTTCAGTTTATTGTTTGTGCTTTCTAAATACAGTAATTATGATCAATAGGAGGAAAATCCTGATGGCTTTTGAAAATTCTTGTGGTACTTTCTGGGAAATTATTTTTTACATGAAAGTTGTGACTGTCTCTTTTGTTTTGTGTTAACTTTCTTCCATTTTTGTAGGTGTTAAAATTTTTTGTGGTGAAGCTGAAAAGTCTGTCTGGGATTTTTTTTATTGATGTTTTAATAAATGACAAAGCTGGTTTCTAGTGAAGAAGAGAAAGTTTCAATGGAATTTAATAAACAAGTATGATTAATAAACAGCACTGAAGCACTTGTATCTGTGCAAGATGACTGACCAAGGGACCAAGAGCTGACTAGGAAGTAAGATCAGAGCTTTTGGATAATATATCCAGAGACCAGAAATGGGCATTTGATGGGGTCCAGCCCCATACCTGTGGTCAAAGATAGCACATAAACTGTGTTTTAGAAAGTATTTATTCACATGGAGAAACATTATCTTAAAAAAATGTTAATTTCACTTTATATCTGCCAACAAAGAGATGCCATATTTATCATGTTAATCTTACAATGTGCCTTTCTTCTAAGTAATATTTTACAGAATCCTCCCTACTGAACTGTAAGAATCAGCAGCAATCCTAGCTCTGATCTAAGATATTGAGGGGAAAGGCTCTTATACTCCGGTACCTTTGCTCTATCAATATAATAAACAAATTGAATAATATGTCTTAGGATAAATATAATTTTAATAAAAAGCACCAGTGGGATACTTCACTTTATAAAGTATTGCTCCTTTCTAAACACAGCTAGTAAAATTACCGTACCTAACTATATGAATGACATTTTAAATCCAGAAGTACTCCCAGTAACCTGCATGGGAATCTGCAATGTGAATACCTTTGTCATGATCTGGATCCAATCTATTTTGTTCAATATTATAGAAAATTAATATATCCTAGACAAAAAGAGAAAATGTGGCACTACTACTTTACTTTGTGTGCCTGAAGACTGAAGTATCCATTTATTTGTTTTTTAATAACTGACTTGTGGTATGGTGGAGTTTTGGGTCTCAGATAACTCTTACAATATTTTTCCTAACATCATGGCATTTCTGGCATGCCCGTGGTAAAATAAATCTTCCTTACTTAGAGGAATCCTTTGAAAAACAGTATTTGAATAGATTTTCTCTTGCTGAAGACAGCTGTCACTTTTACTACCCTTATCTCCTGGGTATTCAGGGTTGGAAAGGTCTTCTTCTGAATTTATTTTATCATTCTATATTTGTTGCTCATATGGTAGACATTTGCTGACTCTATGGCATATGTGTTATGCAAACCCCAGTGACCAGAGTGTTTTGAACAGCCATGAGCTGTAATTCCAAACATATTAAGAGATTAAAATAATTGCACTGTTTACTTTTACAAGCTTTCCACAACAAATATAGCCACCCACTTCTATACTAAGAGAAGACAAAGTGGTGACAAGGTCTACACTATTTTCCAAGGTTCGCCGTGAAATGACTTTCTTAAACTGCATACGTTGAAATAATGGCCTTGCTGCCCTTGCACACCCAAGCCTTCCAGTAGGGCTGGGTATTACATAAATAAATTATGTCTGATCTTCACCTACGGCTCTTTTTAATAACATTGTCAGGAACCACAGGAATCTGAGGGGCTACTGCCTGTCAGAAAAGCCCATAAATATTTCAGTGGTGCATGATCAGGGCTCAGGGCCTTACACCTACTCCTCTCTGTAGTGTGCTAGACCAGGCTTTGGCTTGGTTTTGATCTATGCCTTTACTAGGCATGCTTAGACAGTGTCCAGAAGACCTTTTCCTTCAGGGGAGTGTGAATATGAGTCAGTGTCCCCCTTTCATTGTTTCTTTTGTTTCTTTGGTTTTTTAATGAAGTATTTGTGTACTGTCATATCCAAACAGCATGCACCTCTAAGGCCATTAGCTTTTTAAGACTATTATTGGTCATCTGCTGGATACAGGATAAGATACATGAAATACAGATCACAATCAATAAAAACCTATCAAATACAACCATGCCACTGACAAAGACATCTGCAGCATGGGAAAAGAGAAAGATAATGCCCAATTTCCCAGGAAGCGGAAATAAATGGCAAAGTGCCTAAGCTGGAACTCAGAGGCCATGCTGTTTAGGCTGGAGGAAATCCATTAGCTGGAAATGCTGAATTTGACATTACTGAGTATCTTTCTGGAAGCATGGAACAGGGAATAACTGGAAGGTCAGTAGGAACACAATGCCCTGATGGTGGGTGCAGTGGGACACAAGGCCTCTGTGGGCAGGCTGCCTCTATAAGCCTCCAGACGCAGCCATGTTCCTGGGAGTCCTGCTTCTGTTCCTGCCGTGGCCACGAGGGCTGGATGGTGATTAGGCATTTTTATTTCTCACTGGGCCTCATCTTCTTGGAGACAATTGATGTTTGTCCAGATGAGCAGGCAACCACCTTAGACCTGCTGGCGACAAAACACACGTTTACCTTCTCCCCTGGGTCAGCAAATCTGCTAGGCCTTGCCACTGCACACCCAATTGTGCATCCTTATCTAAAACTTTTAGAAATTGGTTCTGCACACACAAATCTTCAGAGAAGTATTGCTCTGCCAGTGATCAAAGCTGATGCTCTACTTTCAAAATTTCTAGTGTAAATATTGCATTATTTAAATGTTCCTGAGGATATCCATATTCCCCCTTTGTTTTTTTGACAAGATGTGTGTTTCTCACTAGGAACATGAAGGCAACATAAAAGTAAAACAATACATGTGGTAAAGCAATAAACTCACACTGAGCAGAGATAAGAAATAACCAAGGTATTACACATAATCAATAACACACAAGGGAGACAAAAGTGATATAGAACAATTTATCATCAATTTCTTTGACTGGAGAAGCAAAACTGAATTGTTGTACTGTCATGTAACAAAAAGGAGAATGAAATTATAATGAATTGAATCAGAACATTCATAATGTTGTGATATTCAGACACATGGATTTTGATTGTTAAAGCTTTTCAGTTCACTTTGAAAAATACAGGAAGAGTAGGATTTTTAAAAGTGTAAACTGTTTATGAGAAGTTTTCACACATAGAAAGTTTAAAAGTCCCAAAATCAGAATGATGGCAATAAAAAAGTAAGCTACAGTACCTAGGACTTGGGCAGTGCTCTGGCAAGGTGGTTGCAGATAGGTAGGTGAAATTAAATAGAACAAAACTGTGACCTCTGGAAATTAGAAATGTCTCTACTTATCAGTAGCAACCTAGTCAACAATAATGTGCACAAATGATACAGGGAAAGTTCCATATGACCAATATGATGTGCCACCACTTCTCAAAGCCAGAGGAATAGCCACAGCAAATTTCTTTCTGTGGTTGTTCCTGTGTATCTATTTTACAGACTAATTACGTATCAAATGCAAATTATGCCTAGTTATAAAAGCAAAAACCTTCTAGTAACGCATGTTTATCTGGCTGAGAGTTACATTCTGCATCTGGAGGGAGGTCTGGGGACTCTGGGGATTTGACTTCCAGAATATAAGAGTCGGGGACATGGCAGGAATTTTGACTCCCATCCACTTGGAAAGCCAGGTCCTACAATAATTTGCATGTCAACAGGAGGAAAAATCACAACTATGTCTGATATATGCATGTATACTCCTACATCTTTTCATCATAGCAGCTTCATGTCCACAGAGTTTATCCATAAATAAATAAATATATATGTACATAATCTATTATTCTACATAAATAACAGTAGAGTAATGCTTGATCCCTTTATTATTTCATCTTAATTTGATTTAGTCTGAAATTCTTATTAGAGTAAGAGTAAGCTTTGTACTTTAAGTATGAACTATCTAAGAAAAGTACAAAGTACCTGACTTATTATAAATGAAGGAAAAAAAATTGTATAAGAAAAATTTTTCCTGTGAGATTTCTAATAGTTCCTTCTTGCAGTAAGGTGGGAACTGTTCCAAACGACACATTCTTTATATATATATACATATATAAAATTGAAGTACTTCAGCTTCTGCTAAAAACCTGAAAGTACAGAGATTTCCAAGGGAGTGCATTCCTGTGACATATCATAAGTCACAGGAGAGAAATATCTATGCTTTCCATGATCAAGTATGAAAAAATTATGTGCATATTTCCAATAGTTTGAGGGATTGTGAAATGTATTAAAAAAAAAAAAAAGGAAAAAAATAAAGGGGGGGAGAAAGAAAAAAAAAGCTGGATTCAATCACTATAAATTTTGGACTTGTTTCTCTAATGTTCCCAAAACCACAAGGTTACAATTTCTGGCAAAGAAAGTCCTGGAGCTGGGAGATATCCCGGGAAGCTGGAGGACCATAATTGCAAAGTGTCACTAAATCCTTCCCCTGTTCGTAGCGTGTCCTCCCCCGACATGGCCACTGGCTGACATGTCAGAGACAGGACACAGGACTAGGTAAACATTTAACCCTGACCCTGCATATTTACTCCTGTATTAAACTCATAACCCAAATGACTCAAGGTTTGCGGAGGAATAGCTTTGTATAAAATCTTCTTCTCCAAATCTGTGCCAGACATTTCATGGCAGATTTTCAAAATACCAAACAGGCCCCCAGACTCTTCAGGAACATTCAGCTCTGAGTTAAAGTACTAACCTGGTCACATTTTTGATATATCTCTGAGTAGAATATCAAGTTATTTTTCCTTTCACCACAATTTTGCATCAACACGTTCAGCTGCAATATTTATCTCCTTGAAGTTCATGCCATCCAGTATAAATATGCTGTTTAGCTTCAGTCATGCTTGTAAAATGTTGATGAAACTTTCTGGCCTTAATGTTAGGGAAGCATTCAAAAGGGAAGTGGTTTTTCAAGTATAGATAAATGCTGATTAAAAAGATATGGAGAAATCCAACCAAATTCAACTTATTTTTCTCTGTTTCTTGCATTATCCATTTCTCTACTTGAAAAGAACACTCAAATTTCAGTTTTTGTCAGAATGTATTACATTTTTAGAGGATTTCTGGTAAGAGGAGAAGGAATTAGGGTGGAAGAAGGAAGTAGTTACTTGTACTTTTTTAGTTACTTTCTTGACAGAGATTTGGGGACTTTTTAAGTGGATTCCCATGCAAACTAAAGGAGAGGATGTTAATAGAGATTTGCTTTATCTCAATGGGAAAATCATTTAAAGAAGGAATGGTTTTCATAAAGGCAGAAATAGGTTTTGAAGTCAGAACTAATAAAAGCATTACTGTGTAATTTGGTCAGAAAAGAACATGGTGCAAAAACACCACCCCAGCGGAAGAAGGCTCAAAGCTTCAGTAAATCAAAACCTAAGACCCATCACCAGGCAGAAAATCTAAATGTGATGAACATATAAGTTATAACATTCAAATTAATGACATGTGCAAAATGAGGTACATTTGTGAACCCCTTCCTGGCCCACGCCTGTGATTTGTTTGCACAGTAATCAGAAAATTTCAGGAGCTAAGGAGCAGAGGGAAACAAGCTGACTAAAAAAATAACCAATGGGACACAACCCCCTTCTTCTAGAAAACTGCCAAACTGCCCACCCAGGTTCAAGAAAAGTGCCTGAATTTCTGATTAGGTCACAGTGAATACTGAATAGCCAATTTTAGTCTCCAAAGGGCACTAAGAGTAACTCCAGGCCTCAAAAGCTCATTGAAGGATACCTTATTAACCATGTCTGTAAATATTCCTCACCATTTCCTTCATATTTAGTCACGCTTTTCTCATTTCACAGTGCTTTCATCCCATAAACTGAGTTTTATGTGAAGGTTTCTATCTGTATTGTTAAGTAACAATCATCTTTTCAAGTTAAATCAGTTTCTGATCTCACTGCTGGAAAAAGGCCTTCTCTTAGACAGAGCTGGGCTTCAAGTGAAACAACATCTCAGATGTGGTGAGGGGAAATAATATTTCAGCAGAACAGAAATCATGTGTGGAAGCTTCAGGAACAGCCTCTAAATCTGACATATATGCCTTTATTTCACCCTTCTCCCTAGCATTGTTAATGAGACTTAGATTGGCTGGTGACAGGAAAAATTTAAGGTAGTACTCAGGAGCTAAATCACACCATCCTTCATCATGATGCTCTCCTCTAGAGAGGTCTATTGCAGATTCAGAAGGTGTCAAATCTATTCCTCTGATGGTTCTGAGATTTTTCTCTTCCCTCTCCAGTTGCTCCTGTCACATCAGTTTTGTTCTGTCCCATTTCTCCTACTCATTTCTCACTGATACAAACTCTGTCTAACATCTTGGAAAATTCTCCAAACCAATTCCTCAACCTACAGATGCTGGTAGTAGTAGTAATAGTAATAATAATGAAACATTTTTGTATATATTACTTCTGTTTCTAAAATAGACGAGGCTCTGTGCAAAAACAAATGACACCCAATCAAAACAAATAGGATAAAACCACAATAAATACACTGAATAAAATGTGAAGAGATTTGCAGGTGTTTGGAGCCCAGGTCACCCAGACACATGTGTTTTAGCTCAGCATAGATTGTAGCAGTCTGCATAGCCACTAATTGAGTTAATCTTATTGCAGCAGTTTCTACAGTAAATTCAGGCTCTCACACACAAGTATGTGTTTATTTTGTGCACAAGCATGGACCTAGCAGTGAGAGTGAGTCCAGTTGAGCAGCATATGTTCAATACGCCTGCTGTTCATACATCACAGAATCACAGAATATGCTGAGTTGGAAGAGATCCACCAGGACTGTCAAGTCCAGCCCCTGGCTCTGCACAGGACAAACCCAAGAATCACACCAGTGCCAGAGAGCATTGTCCAAATGCTCCTTGAACTCTGGAAGGCTGGCTGCCCTAACTACTTCCCCTGGGAAGCCTTTTCTGTTTACAAAGCTTCACTCCCACTTCCACATTTAGATGGAACAATAATATGCCAAAGACAATTAAGCTGATTGCTTAAACTTTTGAACTGAGGTGGGATTCTCTGTGCTACTGCTGATGTATATCTATACCTATTTATACCTATATCTAATCTATCTGTATATTTATATCTCCTGGTATTCATATGAGTCTTGATATATTGATAAACCAGCAAAATTGGTATAGTGGCATAATACAGGTATACTGATAAAAATATCCACTGGCCTACCAGTGCTGTTGCAACATTCTTCAGCAATCTGTGCCTCTCCTATTTAACTCTTTATGTCTCATACAGTCACTGCCCAGTGCATTCTCCCCTAAGCTATGCAATCAACTTTCTTCCCTCAGTGACAGCCCAGTCCTGGTCATCATGTCAAGAATGTTCTTTTGCTACATTATTTGGTGGACTTGTTTTCCTCTGCTGGTGTGATTAAATAAATAGTCTGCACTCAGATCTCAGCAAAATCCAGTGGGGCTATATGTCCAAGTTACTGGGATATATTTTTTCCAAATATGCACACTACATGATTGTTTGTGCTTCAGCACTTGAAGGGCAGCCATCCAACTCACTTCTGAAAGAAACAATGATGAATAATCTACCAAATATCTTAAAGTCTCCTTTCTGCCTCTGTAGCTTTGCATGGATATTATCCACCCTGGGGAAATGTGCTGTTCCTCAACTTCATGACGGCCCATTTTCATTTCAGATTGCACAGGGCTGTTTTCCTTGGCATTGGGACTGCCTGAATGAATCATCCCCATCATGCACAGCAGGGCTGTCTGGGACAGGGTGGTTGAATAAATTGCCCAAGTGTTCCTTCTTACTTTTCCCTCCTTTCATCAAGACCTTACCGTCTCTGGACTGACTGTGGCTTTATAAGCTTGTCTCACATTTCCGTCATAAGTGTGTAGGTGGCATTTAACTCTCCCTAATTTTAGCCATTCAGATGTTAGCAACTTTGCCTTAACTCATCATCTGGTCTTCTTCTATAGTCAGCACAGAAACACTGGCAGCTTCAGCAGATTCATTGCACCTAAAAGGGTCCAAAACATTTACATTACACATCTGGTTTTGATCCTATTATCTGCTTTGTAAGTCAGGGCTTTTTTTGTCACTTCTTTTCACTTTTTTTATTTCATCACATCCAGGACTCTTGATTAACTCCTTTGTAGGATGAACTGCAAATGCACTGAATTCTTGGAGACCTGGGCAGGTATTCAAGCCACAGTGACATATACTGGTAAAAATCTTACCGATAGAACTATCTTAATTCACAGAGTCACAGAATCAGTTAGGGTGGAAAAGACCTCTGACATCTTCAATTCCAACCTATGGCTGAACACCACCTTGTCACTGAGGGCCATGTCCAGGCTTTCCTTAAACCCTCCAGGGATGGTCACTCCACCACCTCCGTGGGCAGCCCATTCCAACATCTAGTAACCTTTTCTGTGAAGTATTTCTTTCTAACATCCAGCCTATGCCTCTCCTGGCATTATTTTAAGCTTAAGACCATGTCATCTTGTCCTGTCACAGCTTAAGACCATGTTATCTTGTCCTGTCACAGGTTGCCTGGAGAAGGGCCCAACCCACACCTGACTACACCCTCCTGCAGACATTTGGTCCTGTGGAACTTCTTGCTGTTGGTCTCAGTCCATCTGTCCAGCTTGTCCAGGTCCCTCTACAGTGTTCTCCACCCTCCAGCAGGAGGACATTGGTGTCACCCACAAATTTGCTATTGGTAGACTTAATCTCTTCAACCAGATCATCAATAAAGATATTAAACAGAACTGGGCCCAACACTGATTCCTGTGGGACACCACCTGATGCAGCACCATTACAGCTGCACAGAAGTCTCTTCCTATGTCTGTTCTTTAATATAAATTCTACATGTTAGAAAATACACATTCTTTGTTGCATTACTCATCTACATCATGAGAAACTGCCACTTTTGTGTGCAAAAATAAGACTAAATACAAGAACCATGCAACAGAGTTGAATGTCATGCTAATCAGATGCCTTTTATAAAACTAATAAAGACCCATGGAAGTCACTGGACTCTCTCTTTGAAGTCAGTAAGCTGTGAATGGAGCTTATAGGCAGCCAGCAGAAAAAGCAAAATCACTGAGTCCAGTGTCTTACTGATTTCTGAAGCAGAACTTGCCTTTGAGAAGTGAGGGACACCACAGCCATACCTGCTGGATGTGCTTTTCAAATATTCTAATTAATGAGAGATGAGAATTCAGCTTTGAAACACAAAAATTGACTGTAAGTTAGGATTGGAAAAAAATCTGGGTGAAGTCATAAGAAAATAATGAGGACTACTTTTGAAAATTTCAAATGACATTGGAATGATGAAATTGCTGGGTGGTTCCCCAACTGCCTGAGTGAGATTATCTCAGAGGTCATGTGTGGCTAGTTTGACGTTATGATGGGATATCTAATGGAGAAGCTAACAAATAAACAAGAAATGTCATGTCATTTAAAAAAAATCAGTTCTTTTTAAGCTTGTGTCTATTAATTTATAATTCAAGAAGTATTGACAGATAAATACAAACCTCTGAACCACTCACATTTCAGAGTTCTAACCTGGACAGAAAGAAGCTGAGCTTCAGAAACACAACAAAATTTTGGAAATGGTGAGAAAATAACAGGAATTCTGACTTCACATACTAAAGTTAGGCTTTCATGCCTCTTTGATAAATAAGGAGCAAGGCTCCATTTCATACAGCCCAACACCCTGTGCTTATAAACAATATTAATATAATATTTTATTACATGAGTCATATAATGTACACAACAGTGCATTATTAATGTATTAACAACTGAAAATGCAAAAAGCCCAAGTGCACTGAAAAACTTTCCTTAAGTGATCTGCTGGCTGTGGCAGGAAAGTGGCCTCTGTCCACAGCTCTAATACCTCTTTTAGAAAGGACTGGCAGCAAATGAGACATTTCACAGTAGGCATGACTAGGTCAAAACCACTTTAATTTAGAGTAATTTTTCTGACCTACAGGAACAGATTTATACATATTAATAATTATTTACATTCTGGTTTAAAGTATGCTTGTTTGATATTTAACTTTCTGGTATTCTGCATTTTCTACAGCTGTAGATTTTGGCAAAGGTGCTTCCAGTCACATATTCTCTCATCAGTCATGATGGATGCCTAGGGAAGAATTTAAAGACAGCATGGAAATGGAGGGCTGCTTCTAAAAAGCATTCCTTTAAAACAATTGGTTAATCTCTAGGGTTTTTCTGTTTGCAAACTTCTTGTGCAGGAGAAAATGTATTCAAAATTATTAGCCCTTATTCAGGTTTTATTTACTAATTTTTATCTGGGTTTTGAGCACATTTTCTTCCAAGGATATTTTCGTGACTCTCTTTTGCCTAAGAATAAAGGTTTTAATCTTTGTCATTATAGAATGTACAGTTCTGCACATCGTGCCTCTCTGCACCTTTGGTGTCTCTGCAATGTTCAGTTTAATTTTTTTCCATTTAGACCCTTAGTTCTGTTTTGGTTTGGACAAAGCCCATATCTAATGCTTCCTCTTCTAACAGATAGCCTAGTTCCTGGAAATGTGAACCACTCTACCCTGTGCAACCCTTGCAGTGCCATCATAACCTTTGCCTTCCCAAATTTCTGCCTGGTCATGTGGAGGTTGATTTACAGTTCTCCACCATCAGGAGTGCTCTGGGCCTTCACTTTCAGCAAGCCCAGCTGCTCCTGAGTGCTGCTGTCCTCTGATGGTGCCTGGATCCATCTGTGGAGCTGTTGTGGTCTGCACCAGACAAAAAACTGGGAACACAAGCTTTTAACAACCTTTCCTTTGATGTCTTTTCATACACAGTATAAGCACAGCTTCCTCAGGAAAGGGACTAGATTATTTTTAATTTTTAATTTAGAATTTTTTTTTAATTTAATCACATATTAATAATTAGACATCTGAAAATGCAAGGGTATGTCTATAGTGGTAAGTCCACCTTGAGATGATCTAAGTCTTTGCTGCGCTCCCTGATTAACTTCAATATTTCTCCTCAGTGACAGGTATCAGCACATCAGCTCTGTATAAACCATATTGACTAAAGGCAGTTTTAGTTTGCTATAGATTTATTCTTACTAAAGGAAATATTTCCTAATTTTTCATTAAACAAACCTTCATACTTTATAAGGGTGCTTAAGGTGTCAGCTAGGAAATAATTTTTCATTTAATGAAGGAATAAATAGCAGCACTGTTAAAGTGAAGTTCTACCACTGATATTCACAGCTGAACCTCATTCTCCTACTGCTTCCACCTGCCTAAAGATTCACTGTGGCAGAAAAAGGATAAAACCAAGATAACATGCATGTGTGCAAGGAACAAAAAAAATAAAAAGCATTGCAAAAAGATATTCATGTCTATATGTCAGGATTTTGTGTGCTTATAGCAATATATAGGCATAAGTAAAAGATTTTATATTTTATTATAATATTTTATAGCATAAGGAGCCAATGAACACTTAGCCTGCTCTCTTCCTCTCCCCCCAGAATGTGTTCTATTATATGGAAAGAATAGTAAATATATAGACCCATTATAAGATCCATGAATTTAGTACAAATTGAACAGACAGATTGCATTTATAGTACAGATGTTCTCTTTATTGGCTAGAAGTCCAATAAAAACAGCATTTTGAATTTTAAAATATAAATGTGCAATTTTCATTTTAACAAATACAGAACCAGGTAACTGGGTGCACATGGAAATTAACTTTAAAAGCATTTCTATTTGCAAAATCCCTATATACAGAGCATATGCCCAGAACACTGGTTGTTTTCCATTTCAAATTGCCTATAAAATTGGAAGTATTTCCATAATTTTAAATTGCTCACATAACATAGGAGGGATTGGAATTACAGTTGCTCCTCAAATTTGTTTTTATAAGCACCTGAATTTGGAACTGATTCAAATGGCATTTTAATATGTTCTGGGTCAGGCCATGTTGATTTAATTTACAAAATTAATTTATCAAGAAAAGGGGAAATTTAAAGAAGTGGAAAGTATAATAACATAAAAAACTAAATGGCAGAAATATAAATATAGCTGTGAAATAAGTCAATGTTAAAGGGCAAAATATAAGACTTTGGGCACTCTGATGCAAAGATTATGGAAAAGCTGATGAAAGCATTCAGAAACGCACAAAGCCATGTCAAGTGATCTTTTGAGTAGCTGGCAAGCTGAAAATCCTTTTTTGCTGAGCACACAAGACATGAGCTGGTCAATAGTGCATACAAGTGTCAGTAAATCATAATTTGAGACACACCTTTTGGAGCTGATACAAACTCAGCACATTACTAACATTTAATCATCGAGAGGACCATTGACATCAGTGCTTGATGTACTCAGGCATTGCACTTGCACACAAAGAGCTTGATGGATTTCTTTTCCAAAGTAATATTTGAGTTTATGAAAGATTCTGATACTTAACCTCCTCATAAATTTGAGAAAAGAAAACTGGAACATCCATTTACTAATCCATGGATGCATTTTATAGAGATTATTATAATTCAAATTTGGAACACAGAAGTTGAAGCTAGAAATCAAGTGATTGAGTCAGGATGCTCAGTTCAAATGGTTATATTGTTAGATAACATGTGTGTTAGTACTTTCAAAAAGTGTAATTGCCAGATTTTCTGCACTCTGATGTTCCAGTTTATCTGAGAGCTGAACCCACCTGTAAGATGTCTCATTTTTTTCATAAAATCCTAAAGATGCTATGAAATGCAAAAAGAAAAAACTGCCAGCAGTGCTGGCTTCTAACACCTGTAGGGACCTTGGATTTTTTCCAGCCAAGCTGACCCCTGCCCATCAATGAACTTATTGAAACAAGGCTGTAAACCTTCAGGCTACCTGGATAAAAGCAAAACCACCAATTCTAAGGTGTTCTGGTTGTATGAGTTTATTTATGGACTAATATAAAATTCAATTAAAAGCTCCATGAATGCTGAAAGCAATGTTAAAAGAGTGAAATTATGATTATGATCTGCTGAATTTTCTATGTTGCTACTTATTAAAAAAAATCCTAACCCTTCTATTAAAGCAAAGCAGGTATTTCAACCAATAAACCAGCACATTCAATAAAAAAAAAAAGAAGAAATTATGAAAGAAGGACAAATGACTGCTTGAAAAAGTGAAAAGCAGAAATCAGCAATCAAGCAAGACCCAAGAAGAACCCAAACTTTGAGAAGAAAAGCTCTTTTTAGGTACATGGCTGCCTAGCAGAGGGATTCCTGGAACCTTGCTCTCTGTTCAGAGAGATGCATGAAAACAAACAAATCCAAAGAAATCAGAGTAGCCCAGTCCTCAGGAGCTGCATTTAATCTAAATATGCCAAGACTTAGAACATGTTTATCTGTAGAAGTATTTGTCAAAAATGCCATCATTATACCTTGTGTTGTGAGATAAAAGTAAAGGAGTCTCCTCCAACACACAGAAAAATACAGTGTTTTTATCACGCAAGGACATCTCTCACCTATGCTGGTATGGACAGACTTGAACACAGATCAGTGTGTGCCACTCATTTCACATTACATTTCAAAATGTGTGTTCTTAGTAGACACAATCTAAAATAAATAATATTCACAAATCATTCTGGAATCCTTGAAGAATGAAGCCAGCATAAAGGATTTTCTAAAATAACTGCTCCTTTTAAAATAATATTAGTAACTTTGTAAAACTGTTTGGGCTTTTATAGGATGGTGTGGGGTTTTTTGGTTTGTTTTGGGGTTTCTTTGCAATTTTAGTAAGAAAAAATTTAAGGGCAAAGTGTAAAAATGTTTTTATACAAACAGAAAGTGTACACCAAGGGCATGTTGCTGGGCATTCTCCCTTAAGAAGAAATGAATAAACAAGCTTTGCTGGTGATTGCTGCCTTGCATAGCTTTTACTGCAATTCCATACTCTTGTGATCAAACCCTCCTAAGTATCCTTATCATGGCAGAGTGATTTTCAGAGGAATTCTACCTCTGCTGCTGCACCAGAGGAAGCAAATCATCTTCCAGCGGTGCTCAGTGTGCTGTGCTCTCTCAGAGGAGGACACAGCACACAGCTGATCTGAGTGCCTGCTGCAAGCTCACTGATTTATATCTGTTCTGGTTTATCCATGAACCTTTTCAAGGAAGAGAGAAACTGAGGTGGAAAATTGGAAGAAGAGGGAGGTAAAGCTGTTCTTTTGTGCACAGCCTTGCTGGTGACTCAGTGTGCTCTGTTGAGAGAAAACTGCAGGAGATCGCTCTGCTTCCCTTCAAACATTCTGAATACATTCTAAATATAAAAACAGATTTCTCTTCTAACCTGTTCCTCTCCCCTGGTAAAATAAATGTGTTTGATTTGGCACATTGGTCATCTTACTTGTAAATGCCTCAATACTGTTTAGATATTAGCAGACATCTTATGTTTGAATAAAAGGGCTTAAAAAAAGGAAAAAGGGAAAGAAGTGGTAGGAGAAAGTAAAGAACTAAGTAAAATAAAGAAATAAAAGTCAAGTTTTATGCCTTCATTCCTGATGGTCAGTGACTGAATGTCACAAGAAACAGCTTTATACATTTATATGCCCCAAATAATATATTTTTAACGACTGAATGTGTAACATATCTATGTTTGTGTGTCAATACACACACATATATTTATACATTCATAAAAATAATGGTGGATGTATGTTTATGTTAATGCAGATCCAAAATACATACATTTTGCAGTCTGCCTCTAAGCAAATCTATTTCATCTCTATCCATTTTGTGTCACCTTGTCAGAGTCATCACTTGCTGCTGCTTTAATTAATGTACTTGCAAATTGGAAATTTTGTGGCATTTCAGATTTTAACATCGATGAAATTTGAATAAGCCCACCGTGTTTCACCTCACCTGTCCAACACAAATGCCCTGGACTTTGAGGTCATTTATACACCCTTGGATTTGTTATGTGTGAACAATTCTCTGAGGTAAGCCATGGTCTGTATCAGCAGATGATTTCTACTGCATGGATTTAAGCAAGATCCTGAGATAGTATGTGACATTTAGAATTTTTTTTAAATTGAATTTTTATCAAAGTTGGAGAGACTGAGTGATTCACTTTTCTTCTGAACTGCTACATAATTTAAAATTACATTTGAAAATGTATTTAGGAGTGAGAAATTGAGGGAAAAAACCCTTCTTCTCAATCTATGCAGTTGTAATTTAAACAAAAAAACAGAACAAAACCTGGATGGAATTTTATCGAAGGCATTGTCTATGCCAGGACTGGTAGAGTGAAACATTCAGAAAAGGCATTTTAATCCAGCAGACTGTTATTGTAACACTTAAATTCACTTATTTAAATATTCACTGAGTGGGCAGTGCTGCTCAATTCTAGCAGTATGTTCAAACTGCTTGTTCTAAGAATGTGAGTCTCTGAAATTTAGGAGAAAAACAGAATGCAGGAGTCAGCTACCCCACAGACACCTCCTTTTACATTCCCTTGTTGTCTGAAGCTGAATGAGTGTGTCCTCTCACCACCACCAAGGGCTGGAAATTCACTTTTATGTTCACAGTAGGTTGAGGCAAAACTGAGAACACAAAGCAGAAGCCATAGAGAGAGGAGCAATTGATTTTACTGCTGTTTGACATAATGTAGGGTTTTTTTAAGATGTTGAAGTAAAATACCAGACTAATTGTTAGCTATAGTCACTCACATAAGCTGAAAGTCAAATGACTGCCAAAGGCTCTGCTGGGTGAGGAGTTCAGACAGGTTCAACTGATATTAGAGCAGTTTTGAGGCATGAAAGAATTCAACAGTAAAGAGGGATTGTACAAGCTTTGGGGCACTCAAAACCCAATCACACTTACATTTTTGCTGGGGAAGGAAAAATAGTTCGCTGCAGTTTCGGTCAGTCTCTTTTTTATTTCATTTTTAAATCTTTACTTTTACAATTTCATGATTTATTTTTCCAGGTGTTTTCAAAATTCCAGCTTTAAATACAGAAGCTGTAAGGACCAATGGCAGCTTTTGAAAGAACACTTTGGCATAAGGCCTTGACACTTTTTATGTTCTGTAACCACAGGGAAAAAAGTGAAAAATATTAATTTCCCTGTGCTTTTTCACATGATGGTTGCCCAAAATTTTGATTATGAGGCTCACACAGAGATCACATGTCTCTAATTTAAATATAAACTAAATCAGGGTCCTAAAACCAGACAGATTTTGTCCTTCTCCACATCTCCATCTTTGACAGAACAGTGTCCTACCATAGTCCATTATATCTTTTGACATGGTCAAAAATCAGAAGCTATGCCTGGGAGAAATTTCCATGTGTTTTTTCATATTTAGAGTGCACCTTCATAGCAGAATTTTCCCCATTAAAAAGGCATGATCAAACTTTGATTTGACAAAGCCCTCCCTCCTTGCCTATGCAGGACATGCATTGATATCTCAGGGTTTGGCAGAAAATCTGTGGAGTTTCAGTACTTGAATTGGCCTGGATTGGTGGATGGAAACAATGTGAAGACCAGAGCTGATTCCTCCTTTTTTTCCTGGATCTTGAGAGGGCAGGATAATCAATAACATCTGATCATCATGGATGACATCAGCTTTTTACCCTTTCTTGTGGTTTGTTTTTGTTTGGGGACAGTGTGTGTCCTTGCCTCTTTTATTTCCCCTCAAAAAAACCCAAACAAAAACAAACAGAAATTTAAGGCAAACCCCACTGTCTATGCAACATTTTTCTTTAGAGTTTACACATTCACAATTTGCTCTTAGATCCTTTAAAAATATTTGCTATCAGTGTCTGCTCTTGCTTAGATTCTTATAAAAGTGTATTTGGGAAGATGTTTTCAATGGCCAGGAGGCATTTAGTGGAATACTACCTCAACTAAGCTTGAAAAGATAATATTGCCTGCTCTCTTAAACTTTGGGAAACATGATACAGGCACTCTACTTCCCTTTGACATGCTTGATTCAATTTCAAGTCACTACAAATGAGATTCTCACATGTCAAAAATGCACAGGACATCAGTGTTATCCCAGGACGTTCAGCCAGTTGACTACAGCTTGTGGATGAGTATCAGAAAGAATAAAAACATGTTTTTCAAATTTCTGTTAAACGCATGCTGTCAGTAATTTAGTACTAGAGGTGCATAGCATTTCTATTTAGTGATCTCTGTGTGATTATCTGCTCTGAGTTTCCCATGTTTGTTCTACCCAGACTTTTTGTCCTAATGATACAACAATGTTCCAATTAGAAAAAAATCACACCATAGAAAATTATACGTAAACAATTAATTTTATTCTAAAATTCATGAGAGTCACGGATTGATTACAGTGTGAAACATTTTTATACGTGTATTTGACACACTAGATGGAAGAAAAAATGACATTATTTTGAAAATACTGACCTGGAACAAACCATACTCAACTAATGGATTGGTGTTTTGATTATTTTAACTAATGTGTCAGAATGAAATCAAAAAAAAGAAAGATAAATGATGTTTTCTTGCTTGGATCTTTGAAAATCTATATGTAATTACAATTCCAGCATAATCTAATCTATAGAGTAAGAATTTTTTCATCACTTTGTAAAATGTTTTTCTACTAAATAACATTTTATTCTAGAGGAAGGGTTTTCTTCAGTTTTATGCATGGCTAAATAAAGTGTCTGAAAACTGAGTGCATGTGCTTGTAAGCAAAAATTCGTAAAATTTCTTAAGGAGCAAGAAATTAGACTGTAAAAATTCAATTTAGACTGTAAAAATTCAATTAAAGTTACCCAAAATTACAGTTATTTTTTTCTCAGGCAGGTGCCCAAACCACTCAATTGAGCCCTTGTCCTCTCTCCAGTTTTGCTGAAGCCAGAGCGCTGCAGCCACTGCCACAGACAAAGGGATCAAAAGGGGCCAGAGGGATCAGGAGCCTCTTCCACCACTTTCTTCCTACATCTCTTGGCTCGGAGGAGCAGATCAACATTCCTGATGTTGATACCAGTTTTGCACCCAAGAGTAAGTTGTCACTGTCTCAAAAGAAAAAATTAAGACAAGGAGAAGCAGACTCCAGACCTGCCCCTTCTTTGGTGCATCCTTCCCTATTTTGCACTTTGAACAAGATAAATTCAGTACTGAAGCATTTTCACAGAACATTCCTATTTTGGTGGAACAGTATTTTTTGATGAAAAGCTGCTCCACAGGAGGGTTTTCTCCCTGCCATCTGTAGTGAAGAGCAAGTTGCTATATCAACAGGGAGATACAACCAGGAACAGAAAGGAAAAGTCCTGACAGACTGCAGGGCCCTGATGTTACAATATTGTTGTAACCTTTGCATGTGTGCAAGCATTGCTGAATTTAGAGCACTTTGGGGAATTCCCTGTTGCAGAAATTCAGGGCTAAGATCCTGTCCTACAGATGCTAATTAATGACTTGTAAAGGTAATGTGAAATAAGACAAGGAGAGAAAGAGTTAAAATGTACCCATGCTTTGAGCTTTGAGACTCTTTGTATTCTGTTAAAGTTAAAAAATAAGCAAACAATTGCAGGGAACAGCTGATGGGCAATCAAGTTTTAAAGCCTAATGGGCTCTGCAGTCTGTTCGTAAAAATACATTTGGACACACATCTCACTTCCCAGTCTGGGCACAGACACTGGTGAGAGGCATGTGGATAAAATTAAGGAACTTAGAAAATGAGAAGGGAACAGCTCCTTTGCAATAGTATGTACTCTGGGATGCATAGAATATTTTTTTATAAAGAAGGCCAGAAAACTTTACTTCTTTATTAACTGGAGGCATGGAATAATAAAAAAAGCCTAAAGGAATTAAGTGTAAAATTGCTATTTACTTCAAGGAAGGTTAAATACTGCTTTCCTTAGGTTCTTGGAAAATACTGGGCTTTATTTCCAGTTATTCTATTGTAATTCAATTAATTTAATGCATGGAGAGCAGCCAGTGAGAAAATCAGTCATGTCACCTATGAGAAGCAATGGAAGGTAATTCTGAACATTTATTCCAAAGACAGTCTGAATCCCAAGCAAAAGGTAATAATGATCATATCCTGAAAAAGAATTGAGAATTTCATCCCAAAAAAAAAAGTTTCTGGTGGAATATTTTGCAAGATGTATTCAAAGGATATTTGAAATCTCAAAGCTATGGAAAACAATGGCAGAAATCCCACTGGTTTTAGCAAGCTAACAATTTCAGTCAAGATCTTTAAGCTGGGGCCCAAGTTAATGAGGTAACTCTTGTGATCACAGGCCAGCTTTTGAGTGATTTAATTATTTACTAAACCTGAACTTCTTCAATCTTTTCTACAAATACATAGCTTACAATATACATTTCAGGAATATGTGCAGGGCAGATGGACAGATGACATTTTCAGTATAATGAAATGAATCAGAACTCAGAGTCAATTGAGCTGAAACTTTTTCATTGAGGATGAAGAAAATTAATATCAGCTCTATGTTTATATTTCTAAATTTACTACATTTGGCTCAGAGGGAGGGTTTTTATGAGCTTCGCAGCCTATCCAAACCCAGAAAATACAGAAAATCTCTCCAAGAAGTTTTTCTAGATGTCACAACATTTTTCACTTAATTCCAGGAGAACAGAGTAATATGATCTTTACAAAGTTACTGGAATTCTGATAGGAAAAAATCCTGACCAGATTTTCTACTGCTGTAAGTTAACTTATCTGCATTGATTTTGCTGATATTTTACCTCTTTTGGGAAAGACTTCAGACCTGAGAGGTCTTTTCAAATTCCTTTTTAAAATTCCTTTAATTTGCATACGATTTGCCTTTTCCTTATAGGCTCATGAACTCAAGAATCCTGAAACATATTCCAGTAAGATTATATTTCTTGTTTAAAACATACAGATCAGTTCATTATATAAATTCCCAGTGAAACTTACCATTTAAAAAGAAAATTTGTAAATAAAATTATCATTTGGTTGTCTACAGTGTATTTGTTTCTGTTCTTATGGCACTACAAAAAGACTCAGATAAAGATGTCTTAATAAAACAATTCTGTTTCCAATAACTAATCATAACAGCTTTGTGGTTTGAATAATCTCCCACTTAGTGAGTGTTGCTTTATCACTTAAGAGAAGAACATGAAATAGCCAGCAAGAAATCACTGAGATTATGGTTGTGATGACAGTGGCAGTATGGATTTACTTCTGCAGAAAATAAAGGAAAATATGAAAGAAGAAGTTTACAAGTCTCACCTTGGTCTGAAACAAAAAAGCCTTATGCACAGCACAGCAAAAACACACCATGGTTTATAGCAACTTCATATGGGAACAGCCACAGCAGAGAACAGCAACACAACCCAGGCTTCTGCTGATCCCAGCCTTTCATCTCAGTATTAGTTCACTATTAGGAATTCCTGGATGACAATTATGTTTCTCAGCTGGAAGTTTACACTCTTTATATGTGCAACACGCTTTTTGCACCAAGGTTTTGAAATGCCACAATGGTTGCAGTTTTGTTCAAAGATTTACTTATAGCTATGCTTTGATTTTGCAAATTTGTTGTTGTGGGTTATTTTTAGGATTTTTCCCCCATTATTAATTTTTTGTCACAGTTTTATTTATTTTTTCCAAAATGCATCAAAGCTGGAGTTGTTGGAGGCTTATTAGTGTGGTTACTGAGAGCCCTAAGGAAATTAATATTTTATTGTCCTAAGGATGTCTGAACTACAGGCTGTCTTTCTGTAAGCTGGTGATCCAAAACACAAGGCTAATTTAATTAGGTGTAAATTACTTATGATGAAATTCTTCTTGCTTCCTCTTACACTACAGCTTGTATAAGCAGGGATGATGTACAGACTGGACCTTGAGATATTCAACACTTAAGCTGTCAAGGTCCTGAGCACCTGCTTTATCTAAACCTTTCTTGAGAAAGCAGTTGGATCAGATAACTCTAGAGGTTTCTTCTGGCCTAAAATAACTCTAACATTTAGATTCATCTCTACATCCTATGATTAGAATAATTAATTTGTTATCCCACAAACAAGAATTTGCATGTTTTTTTTTAATCTAAAATATATTTTTGAATATTTAATTTTTTTAGACGTACATGATTATATGGGAATTAATGCTCAATTTTTTTCAGTTCAGATTTTTTTTTATGCCAGTTTTGATAGCTAAAAATGCTGGTTTCCCAGTTTTCCATTTGCAAATACATGGGGTTCTTTTTGCAATAGTGCTGTAAAGCAAGTGTCTGGAAAAAAAGGTGTTTTATAACTACTGGAAAATTTAAAGTAACACATTTCAGGTTTGTGATAAGCATTACTTGCTCATTAAAGAGAATCAAGGGTAAATCCTTCAGGAAATGCTGTAGAGCTGTATATTTTTTAAATATCCCTTAATAAAACCTCAGAAATGTTCTGTGTTTCACAAAATATTTATTGCATGCCATTAGCTGAAAACAACACCATCAAAGCTGTGGGAAAGAGGTATATGAGAATACCAACATTGATATGAAATTATCTTGCTTGCAAGGTTTCCATTCCAAATCCACCATAGCATAACAAAATGCAGAGAGCAAATCCATCAACCATGAATCAATGGTTCAAAATCTTGCTTTTCACTCTGGAGTTATGCTAGGTAAAGAGCAGGAGTAAAAGGATATAAATAATTCCTGTTGCTTACAGTTCTTGTTAAACATATTTATGGATTACCAGTTACAAAATACAGCCAAGTGTTTCCTTCAGGCATTTATCATTTTAGGTTGGAAAATATGTGAAAATGTTTCACAAGATTAAAAATTTAAACCAAGTTAAGTATCTGAAATATTACTATTACAATGGAATTCTCATAAGTGGCTCTAGTTACTGAAAGGATTAGAAATGTAGAAAACTGCATTTTTCAAGCTGTGAGCAGCAATGTCTGTTCTTCAGAAAATACCATTTTTCATGACAGACATTATTTTAAGACTGAGTAGGAAGGGATGAAATTCACCTGGCTCCAAGCACCCTGCCATGGGCAGGGCCATCTTCTAGACCAGGTTTCTCAAAGCCCCATTTTAGCTGCCTTGAACGCTTTCAGGGATGGGACATCCACAGCTTCCCTGGACAGCCTGTTCTGGTGCCTCACCACCCCAATATCCAACCTGAACCTGCCCTCTTTCAGTTTAAAGCCATTCCTCAACCATAACTACTGACAGCTCTAAGGTTTGGGGATTGCCATGTATTTTGGTTTACAAAAATCTACCAGGAAATATTTACTGGGATGGATCTCCTGATCACACAGCCCCACTCATTTACTCTCCATGTTCATAATTTTTGTGAGCGCACATCACAGAGTCCCATTACACCAGGTACAAGGCAATGGGGAATCTTCACAGAAAGCTTTGTGAGGACACTTGAGGCAAGAGACTCATAGTGTATTGTTTATGGCCTCCTGAAAATTGTAAAAATAATTTCATTGTTGGTTATTCTGACAAAAAAGGACGCGATGGTAAAGTCAAGTTTCTGGTCTCATAAGGGCTGACTTTCCAAGATCCACCAGTGGCAGAAACAGTACAACATTGCCATCTACATTTGAACACAGTCACTCATGAAATACTGTCATCTTTATCCAGCCTTTTGTTCAATCTTCCCCACTGCATCAGAATTCCCTTGGTGATATTTCTTTATAGTTGGGCCATCTCTACACATTGGAAAGACTTCAATGGGTGCAATATCATGGCCTTCAATATTTGCATTTGAAATAGTTTAAGATTAAAGGAAACCTATTTAACTAAGTATGTAACTGAAGACAAGGGGTTTTGAGCACAGCAGGCAGCGTGGGAGGGTAGAAGACTGTGCAAATGAGTAAGTGATATTGGGAACATTTCTGTGCTTTTCATATCTCCACTTAGCATAAGAATAACTGATAGAGAAGAAAGAGAAATCATGTCATGCATTGGATGCTTTCCAGACAAATGAAGGAAAAGTCTAAAACACATTGACTGGAATTAATGGAAACATGTTGAGTCTTAAGTTCTAAAAGAGTGCAATCCTGGTTGGGAAACATATGTTTGTGGATTCCAGCTTGAGAGTTGGAGAAATACAACTTGAAATTCACTGGCCCACGTTCCTTTTCAGTAGTTATTCCCACCTGTGTGTGATGTGAGTCAAGCACTGCTATCAGCTCCAGGGAGCCACACTGATAAACACTGAGCCACACCTGCTCACAGGGTCCTCTGGTGGTCCCCCAAGAGCATCCGTGAACACCAAATCCTGATCCTGTTGGTGCTTAAAGCCTTCTCCAGATAGGTCATTAACAACACTAATTATTGAGCCTTTCCCTCTTAGCTTACAAACCTTAATGTCACTGCTTGACCAAACGCCATGGATCTGAATTGCGTAAATTGGGAAAATAATCTTCAATTGGGAAATTAATCTTCAATTCTAATTGATCTTCAAATGAAACTGTC
The DNA here is from genome assembly GCF_027579445.1 of Ammospiza nelsoni. Classification (NCBI taxonomy): domain Eukaryota; kingdom Metazoa; phylum Chordata; class Aves; order Passeriformes; family Passerellidae; genus Ammospiza; species Ammospiza nelsoni. The sequence goes on along the minus strand of NC_080637.1, from coordinate 8,531,921 downwards.
CTGTGCCCAGGTCCCTGGCCATGTGGCTCTGCCAGTAAGTGGTTCTTCACTCAGCCTGGAATCAAACTCTCTCAGAATTTCTGTCAAATCAAAAACACGGACAAGTTTCAATTCAGATTAGCATCTAGGGAATTTACTGTAGGGAAACTTTTGAAAATGCTGTCTTCTCATATGTTAAATGAGATGTCTCTTGAAATCCTTAAAACTACAGACTGTAGAAGAAAGAAAACAATTTTAAAGGAATCAGCAGCTGAATAGGAAAAATCCTTGCTATAAAATATTTTTTCAGACCAAAAAAAGATAATTGTTTCTAGCCTCAAAAAATTAATGTATTTGAGAATGAAAGCAAGGCAATGGTGGGTTACAGAGTAATTTTTTTATATGCTAACTTGCCCTTTTTTTCCCAAAAAATTTATTTGGTTGCTAAATTATATTCTAAAATCTCATTACAAAGCTGGTGTTTATTTAATGTCATATAATTTTTCCTTCAAATATGACTTTTTTAATATATTATGAAAGGAAAATTTGGTTTTGTCTTTTATAGCATTACACCAATCTCCTCAGCAATTTAACAAATGTTCTCAAAAACCCAGCTGTTCCTACCCCGATTATTCTATTGATACTGTTCACTTCCATGACTTGAACGCTGATTCAATCCATCCTACTTCATTATAAAGAAAATTCATTTAAAGAGAAATATGAGTAGTTATTGCTTTTTGTCACCTCAGGTTTACAAGGCTTAAATAGCATTCAATACTAAGGTTTTAATCATGGTAATGGTACAACTAATAATTATTTACATGAATGGAAACCTAGCTGCTGACACAATAAAAAAGGCTACTACATTGTGGAGGTCTAGCTGAGAAGATTTGGGCCAAATTTTTATTTAGTGTCACCTGATACAGCTGTATTGGGTTCAGCACAGTTACATATACTTATTCTCAATAAAAGCTGTATATTTACAGGACTGTTTCCTTGTGTGGAGCTGTTTAACAGGCTCAAAAGTTGACATATGTACATTTATATTTATGTGTATGTTTATATTTATATTTATGTATGCAGGAATGTGTGTCTTGGAGCATGAAGTATTGCATTATATAGCTCAAATGTATCATGTCAGTGAGAAAACATTGCTGTCAATTATTCATACAGTGGTATGGAACATCCTTGTTATTCTTCTCCATCACTGAGAAAAGCTTGAAACTGAATTCAGAAGCAGAAGAAACAAAACATTGTATGTATTACTGGAATTCCTGTAAGCCATTGCTTTAAACTCTTACTTCAATATTGTTTGACAGCATTGAGTTAAAGCAACAGGCTATGCAATGTCATGTCACATATCATTTGCACTTTGTGTAAGATGATAGAGTGTGGACATGTGTGTGTGTGTGTATCCTCTGTAGTTTATAAATCAGATTAAGTTCAGAAGAAGCAAGCATTAATTTCTGATGGCTGGCCTAAATTTAAAAAAACAACTGGGTATCCAACAGTGAACACATTCTTGGTGAAAATATCAGTGAGTTATTAAACTATAAATTTAATCTTAAAATTCTATACTTCTAGTAATGAACACCAGCTTGCTGTGAGCTTTCTGTACTGTTCATAAAATTCTGATCAGTAAAATGAACACTTGGAAGTACTGGCTCTTGCTGACAATGGAAAACAGAGGTGTTAAACATAAATCACAGCACAGTGAAATCACCAAAAGTAAACTAAGATTTTTTCTATAAAAACATTATACAAGCATTTTATAACAAAACCAGCTCACAGGTTATAATCATGTTTTAACAGCTGTTGCCAAAATAGGTAAAAGCTCTGATAGAAAATTTGTTAATTATATGATTTAGGCCTCACAGGCAGCCTAAATCAGTCAGAAATGGAGAGAAGCACTGATTCGAGATGATCCTATTGTTATTATTTTTATTACAATAACAAATAGTTTTCACATGCCTCAAGCTTGGGAAATGTCACAAGACTACTGCTGGGTAGCACAGGGTAGGAATTACATAAACTGGAAGAGACAAAAGTAGGACAAAGCATCATCCTTATTTTATAAGATGCAGAGAGCTTAAGGAAGACATTTTCTAGGACACTCATAATCACAGAATCCATCAACTCTGTGTCCCTGGTTTCTCCACAGTGAAATGGAAGTAAGTAACTCCTGAAGGCAATTAATTCCCCTCTGCATTAGGCCTTTAGTTCCTAAGGGAGGATGCTTTGGGGTGTGGGAGTGCTGAGCCTGCTCCATGCCACATCTGCATGGTTCTGCTCCATGCCACATCTGCATTGTTCTGCTCGTGGCTCAGGCAGGGCATGAGTTGTGCACCCCTGCCACAAACTGCTACACAAAGCTTCCAGTCCACTTTCACCTCTCAGAGATGTTCTGTCCCTTGGTCTAGAATACCATCTCAGGCAATAATCAGGTTTTTTTTCTGAAATATTTTCACCTCTTGTGAAGTACTCAAGTATGTGCTAAATTAGAGAATTAAATCTGTCCCTCAAGAAAGTGTGGCAGTCACCTGCAGTACAGTTATTTTCCCCTCTCTCTCAGATGTTATTTTTAGTCAAGTTTCAACAAGAGCTACAGCTCAGTGAGTTTCATTGTTTGAAGATTTAGACAGTGAAGGTATGTTTCTAGGTTCAAATCCCTTAAGTCAGATTTGAATTTGAGCTATCTAATCTAATGTCAGAGCGCTCAGTGTGATGAGTTATTTATTATGAAGGGAAAGTGGTTTGTTTTCTTTTTGAATGGAAGGATTTACTACTTAAGTAATCCTTATCTTCTCCTAAGGGTTTCCATCCTGACTATAGGCACTTATTCACTCAGAGTTCTGGCTTTTCTGAGTTCTGTTTTCAGGTGCTTATTTTTTGCTCCTAATTGTGTGGGAAGCTGATGTTACTGTTTCAGAGACTGTGAATTCCACTGGGAGGTCACACATGGAAAATATACCACCTCTTGTACTTAAACTCCTTTACCATGCCCTATTATCTGAATCCCCTCGTTTGTGGCTGCTTATTAAGGCCTGTAGGAAACAATTGGGAATGTCCTCCAAGACATTACACCCTTACCCTGGTCCCTAAGGTCTCCTTCTTGGGAATGAAAAGCACCAAATTTTCATTGGAGAATCTGGGTCTTATTCATATTTTGTCTTTCAAAGCCACAGAAAAATGAGTTTGTAGGGTTGTAGAAAATGCACCCTCCCCATCCCCTATTTAATATGTGACTCTGAGAGTTGGTTTTTTTTCCCCTGAAATTAATAATTAATCTATTCTTTTACAATACCTATAGTAATCCAAATCCATTGTATTACTCTCTAGAAGAATAATTGACGTGACCCAGATATTACAACATGTCTGTGTTTCCTGTGAAAGAAAGTATTGTATTTTGCATGGAATATTCAAGCACAAATTAGGTCATAACAAAAGAAAACAATTCTTTTTAACAGCTATAGAATTCACCTGAACAAAAATAGCTCTGGGTTCCATTTCTTTTTCTAGTTAATAATTCCTTGGTTTACATTAACTAGTTTGTAGAGCAAGAGCTAGACATAAACTAGGTCACTGTCTTGGGCCCAGTTAATATTTAATTTTTCTGCATAAAGTGGAGCAGTTTCGACTGAAAAAAGCGTGGGGCAAGTTAAGTTCAAATTCCTTACAGCTAAAAAGAAAGGCAGCCTTTCTACTTTCCTTATATGTCCTAACCCCTGAGCTATGTATTAATAGCAGAACCTGGGAATGCAAAATCTTCACCAATACTTTTTGCAGAATCTCATGTTCCAAGTACATTGTGCAACATCAAGTGGATTGGGCAGGAGGTTTTTGTGTGTGCACTTGAACATGGGAGAGATGAGAGTACAAATGAAGTTGAAGCAGATTCTTAGGTAGACCTGAAGATGATTGTAAAATGCCATGCCAAAAAGAAGGAAATGGACTTGCAACGCTCACAAATTTAGGATCAGTTGAAAAGACGGTCCATGAAAAACTCAATTTTCATTTTTGAATCAAAAGATGCAGACCTATAAATCACTTCATGAATGCAGCCAAGAACCCTTTTTCAAGGAAAACTGATCAGACAGAGTACCTAAGTAACTCAGCAAAATGCTTAGGAAGCTCCAAAATCATGGATCTGCTTCCAGAAACATCTTTCTTAGGCTCTTTTTTTAGGACAGTTTGGCAACCCCGGGAATTAAAGTCAAATTGTTTTAATCTGTGTCTAGTGTATTAACTATAACAGCAGCCTGTTCGCAGAGCTTGAAGTTCACCAATGAAGGTATAAATCAGCAGCAAGCCACTGGACAGCTGCCAGTGTAAACCAGAGCTCAGTGTAAGACAGAAGAAAATCAGGCAGTAAAAAGTGTCTTTTTCCTCTCCATTTTTCCATTTTTATCTCTTCAATGTTAATCCTCTTTGAAGGTATATAAAAAGAATTATATTATCTTTGTAAAAGAAAAAAAGGAAGGCTTACTCTGGCACCTCAGTGCTCTATTATTTCACTATATTTCTCTAGATAAGAAAACCTGATTTTTTACCATTAGCACCAGTTTTAACAGAAAAATGTTTAAAATATATCTTCCTTCCAAGAAGAAATGTCAGAGCTTTTGAGGCCTTTTCTTTCTCCTTTTTGCTTGTTCTGCTTATAATATACTGTTCCACCTATTCCTGGTGGCATGACTTGGAGAAGCCCATGTGTGTTATGACTACCTGACATGAGACTATTGTTCCTCCAAGTTAGCATTTAGGAACTCTTAGATGTTGTCTGTTATATTGGATTAATTGGATTAATCACCTGATTAAAGACTTTTTCAGAACCAAGTTCTTGCTATGTGTTAAAAAAATAAAAAGAGGAAATGTTAAATTTTTATTCTTAACAGTTCTGGGGTTTCTACACATATATATGTGTATGCAAATTGAAAAAAAAAATCTGTGGGAAGTGGTGCTATTCTCCATGGCCAAGAAAATCTGGGAGATGGTGTAGTTGAAACTTTCAGTATTAAGGAAGGGAGTGAAAATATAAAGCAACCTCAAAGGGTGGGCTTTTGTTATTACTACTTAAAGGAGAAAACTAAGGGGCTAAATTGAAATATTAAGTAAGAATGAGCAAACAGGGACTTGGGCAGGGTTGCTTCACTCTCAGAGAAGGAGACATATGGAATAAGTTACTGGTGAAGGTAACTGAAGTACAGTCTCACAGAGATAAAGGGATACCTAAATCTGTTCCTGGAAGGGAGGATTGAAGAATAGGGTGAAAAAAGCAAGTAGGGTGGATTAAGCTAAACTGTGCCAGGACAGGCATGTCAGCACATATGAACCTTCTCTCTCTCTCTCTGCAATTTTGCTCTTTTATTTGCTTTTTTTTTTTTTTTTTTGCTTTATCAGCTCACAATATCAACCTCATAATGTCATTTTAACTCTTTCACATCTATGAAATTCCTCTGTGCTGTCCAATCCCCAGTGCATCAGTGAATCCTGCCTGGAGCATTCAGACACTCAGGACCAGTATAATGATGTGTTCTTGGTATGCAAGAAGAGTGAGGCAAGTGACAGACGACTGAGGTGAGATTCTTCTCACCTAAATAGAGTATAGGCACGTGCTGCTGAGCAGATGCTCTCTTTACAGTAACTGGTCAGAAAAAGGAATATCTTAGCAATCCATCTGAAATATTTCAGTAGATGAGATAAATTAGGCCACAAGAATTTCTGTGTCTCTTCACTGAATATAAATAGAGCATAGGGAAATTAACACAGGAATCCAAACCTCAAAGGCCTACAGTTCACATGAATTGACACTACTATCAATGCTGTGTCAAGAGGCAAATCTTTTTATATTTGAGTTCTCTAAGGCCATTTCAGCAACTCTGATAGGGATGTAATTCACAGACACCTGAGCAAAGGGACATGCCTTGAAGCCAGCCAGGAAGTCAGCATAAAACTGCTCCAACTAAGTAGCAGAGTCTGATAGCTTTGGTATAAGTCTGTTGTAATATCTCTATTTGGTTTTGAGAAAAATAATTTCTCTGGGTAACACTCCACTGGGATGTGTAGCTGTAACCTGCAACAGAAATTACACCCTTCCATGAGAAATGGGTAATGCAAAGAAATGGACAATGAAATCCAGGCTGGATAAGGCCTCCCTGGTCTAGAGGGAGCTGTCCTTGCCTATGGCAGGCAGGCTGGGACTAGATGATCTTTAAGGTCCATTCCAGCCCCTTAACTCTCTATGATTCTATGAAATAATGCCTGATGCTCTCCCATTATTATTTTTGAAGCAGTTTGACTTTATACAAAACTCTTAAATACCCCAGAGGAGGATTATAGTCACCTGCTTGGGTCACACAGCCAGAACATGGGGCATACAGACAGAGCACTAAGAGGAAAAGAGGGAGAAATACTTCTTTCAGCAACACATCCATCTGTAGAGAGAACCAGCTTCAAAGGGAGAATTGTCTCAGCTGTTTATCCGATCATTTTTATGTCTGAACTAGTTATCCTCAGGGTTGCAGGAATTACAGATCATGAATCCTTCAAGACATCCCGTTTTCAACGGTGAAGAGTCCTCTCCAGGGACGTGTTGGAAATCCCTGGTATAGATCAGATAGAGAAGGAAAGTGAGCATTTCTTTTCCAGATCCAAGTGGTAACCTTACACACTGGACAGCTGAGTTACAGAAAAGGGAATAAAATTATTCCATCCTTAACATATCTTGTCCAAATATTTGCTATATTTTGCATTCAGCTGAAAGTGCTCGGAATTAAAAACCTCGACATGTATGTTTGTTTATTTGGTTTACTGTTTTGGTGGGGTTTTTTTTATCTTAATCCTTTTCTGAAGATTAAATACTGATTTTGAAAATAAACTACAGGTCTTTAGAACAAACCTAATCTTGTAACAACTGAGATAGCATAAATGTTGTTAATGAGAATGCTGTGGGTATTGTTAACTGAGCACCATAAAAAACTGCATTAAGTAAAACTTAGTTTAAGTGAGGACCTTATCCTTTCAAGAGAAAAAAAGGTGAAGAAAAATAGCTAATAAAAATATGATGGAAAATTATCAACCTATTTTATAATTAAACGTATAACTTCTAAGTTGTTGGTATCCAATGTTGCAATTTTTATAATTCTATTTACTGTATTAAATTACTATACATGAATAACTTTAAATGGTTCTTTAAAATACCACAGAAATCACTACAATATTATGGATGTATTTCAAATAGATTTGTGACAATCAAGATTTTCAGCCAAATATCTTTCACCTCAAAATCCTGCTGGATCACACGTGTAGTTTTGCTACTTTTTTTAGAGGCCTGTTTTGATTTAACATGTACCACTGTGTTCTTTCATTGTTTAGAGAAACTAATGAATGATATGAAATGATTATGTTGTGTCATTTTTCTTGCTCTTCCCATATTCTGTTGTGCAACCACTGCCATGCTCTTGCTAAGAACCTTGGCTGCATTCCACTCTGAGTTCTTTCTTAATGACTTCATCTGCAGGACTACAAAGATTCATAATCAGTTCCTATCCAAGCCCTGAAATTAATTTTGTGGAAATCCATCTCTGTATGTTACAATGCTGGCTATTGAAGCGATCTTGAAAGCAGACACCATGTGGGGGGAAAGAAGGAGGGGAGCAGGGAGAGAAAAAAAGAAAAGAAAGAAAACTTTGGCCCCAGCTCACAGAACTCAAGCTGTGTTCTGTGACACTCAGAAAAAAGAGGGTGGTCTCCTCCCCACCAGCAGTCACGCAACAGAACAGGAACAGATATCCTCAGCAAGCTGCTGTCTGTGCAGTTCTCAGTTTCCTTACCTTGGAGGAGAGAAAAGATGCCTCTCTTGAGAGTGTGAACAGGTGAAAAGGTTTCTGTTCACAACAGAATCTCTGAAGGCTACCACAAAATTAAATGTCTATTGAGATGTCTCATTGTTGAACTTCTGTACCTTGTTCAGTCAATGGAGAGCTCTGAAAAGTCTTAAATTCGATACATAGAGTGAATTTTCAAACTCTTTCACCTCTTCCTGGTGGTATCTCAAGTCTTTGAGTAGGATGTGTAAAAACTTGTCTGTGTTTAGCAGCCACAGCCGAGGACCTGAATGTGCTGAATAGATGTTCAGCAGTGGTTTAAAACATGTAAGTGGAGATTTGATTTTCCTTCTGTATTTTCTTACATCAGTGTGTTAGAAAATCATCTGGAATTACCTCTGTACAAGATTTGTTATAATTTCAAAGGCATTTTGAGTAACAGCCATTTGGGTAACAATGATTCTTGTTAATCCATTATTTCTGCAGGAAAAACCAGGGAATATTAAAGAGCACAACATGCAAGTCAATATTCACCACTGAGCATGAGAATGATGACTTGGTCAACTGAGGCTTAATATAAACTGAGATACTCAGATTTTCACATTAGTATTGGATGAAAACACCGATTTTGTGTCAATGGTACTGAAAACAAAAAGGGACGGACAGTCTGTTGTTTAATTTAATGTCCTGTTTTTACCTCCAGGACTGGTGTTGTATATACAGTAGTCTGCATGTGGCTCCCTGCACACTTCCCTGCTTATTTCTCCAGCTGGTGTTGACACTCTAACTCTGTGTTTGGCAATAACTCATGATCAAATGTCAATCTTCTTATAAACACATGCACACAAGTGAAGAGATGAACAACTGGATTTGGTTTATTACCTTATTGACTTGGAATATGTTGGGTTCAGGACCCAAACAAGAGCCTTGCCTCAGAATATGCTGCAAAGGACAGCATTTTCCAACTCTGCTCCTTTCCATAGCTAAAATGAGCAATGGAAACAAGGCAAAAAGTATGTTGTCATTCACAGCAAAAGTCTCAGCCAGAAAACATCTACTGTTAGAGAAGTTGCAGTTTACCTAAGAAATCATATCATCAGACTTTAATACAGAAGTGATCATGTCTTTGTAAAACCTTCATTGCTCATGAAACTGTGCCAGATGCTGACATTGTCTGCTGGCGTCCGACTGACACACTGCAGTGGTAATAAATGGGGCACTGTGTGTCTGAGCTCCCTAGCTGAGATATGGCATTAACTCTTGACCTTCAAATGAAAAGAAAACTCAGTATCTCCTGTTACTATTATAAATGTTGACTTTAGTATTCATTATTAAAGAACACATTTCAGTCTCATTCCACTCTGCATCACGCGATATATGGATCTATAGCAGTTTTCACTGGTGCTGTTTCTTTTCACTTTGTCTGCATCTGATAAGCCAGAAACCTTGGGGACTGAAGCAAAACACAAGTATTACTGAAGAAACAGGCCTGGGAGATTTTTCTGCTTCATCTTATGACACCATGCTTGTGTAATGCTATAGAGTAATACAGCCTTTATTTTATGGAATATGAAAATTTGAATGCATTTCATTGCCTTCTTATATTCCATACACAGAGTGTGCACAAACCCCACATGGAAGTAACACATTGGCTGGTATTTCTTAGGCCTTCTTCTGGGTCACTTTATCATCAGGATGAGCTGTTGTGTTTTCCAGTGATGGACTTCAGCTCAAATCACAGAAAATTTGTATTTTCTGATCCACAATGCCTTATCTCACTCTCTAACACATAAGCAAAATATATGGTTATTAGTTATAGCAGTCAGAGGCAAAAGGTTGCATATTTCTTTCAAAAGTACCCACTCTGAAATTTGGAGAAGAAAATGAGCTGAAATTAGACTGGCTCCTGTTACCTCTTTGCAGAGCATTAGCAGTTTAATCCATGAATTGCACAATTACAGGCATTATTGTGGGAAGTCTGTTCTTTAGTCTTCCTAGTCTGACAAACAGACAACAAGGTTATTAATTTTCTTATGAGTGGAATGGATGTAAAAATTTGGAACTGGAAGGATGTGTTCCAGCAACCAACTCAAGAATGTTGATTTTTCAGTTTGGAATTCCATTTTTCTGAATGACTTTATCATGGGTAGCCAGGACTGTCTTACTGCCGACTTGTGACTGCTCTCATTGTGAGAAAGAAAGAGGCTAGAGTATCTAAAGGATTATTATATATTTAAATATAAATTTTGTTGTCTCTTAACCATTGCCATCTAATCTCAGAGGAGACCTCAAAACAGTCTGGTTTCTACTGGACAAATCCTTGAATGACCATTGCTGAACTTCTCAGTTGAGGCCAGACTTTGGGTACTTTGATCATCTCCCTTTTTTCAGGTGGAACTCCAGAAGAGTCTACAGAACACAGAGATCAATTTTTACACTGTCACCAAAGAGATGTCCTTATTGAATTGAGTGGTGGTCCAGACTGAACTGGGTGAAAAGTTTAGCCATGAGAATACACTAATTTTGCTGTGACACACTCATCTTTGCACCACAAAAGCAGGCCAATCCTTGTGTAACTAATCAGGATGAAAATGCAACATGCATAAAGGTGATCTTTTCTATAATATACATTGACTTATTTTCCTTCATAAGGATATAGACAGATTCTTCCAGTTCATTATGATTCTTTGTCACAAACTGATACATAGGAGCCACACCAGAAAACAGCACTAGAGCCAGGACACAGGAATGCATCTGGGCTGAAATAAGCTGACCCTGGAGAGGCAAGTCCTTAGAACCATGTTCCATTCTTACACATCCTTGTAGAGAGAATTTCTATGCAACCAGCATTGCCCATGTTTGGGGTTTTTTTCCTGTGCATGCTTGAAAAAAATATGACAACACACAAGCAGAAATGCATCAGTGTCACTGAGCCAGATTGCTGCTCTCCTAACCAGGAATTAATCCTGCTAATGTCAAAGGGCTGATGGATGTCTTCAACAGCAGTAAAGAGTTCACAGCCTTGCCCACAGAAATAGGCTCTTAAATCAGAGCGTGTTCTTATCTTTGAAGCTTGAGTAGCCATTGACTCTGGGGCTATTCCTGATCATCAGCTGAGAGCTATCTGGGTCTGCAGTTAGCCCTTACAATTACAATTCTCAGGAGTATTTCCCCTGCTGTCATCAAGTCTGTCACAGATTACTCCTGTGGCCTTTATATGGCCATGGAGCTGGTAATTGCTCTCCTGCTGACTGCAGAGGCATGGGTGAAGATTGCTCCAATATGAGACAGAGCAGCTCAGCAGAATGCTGCTCTGCTGAAGCACTGAACACCAAAGTAAAGCTGAAGCATTCCCTGACAGGGATTTTCTTGCCAGTGCATGGAGAGCACAGCTGGCCTGTCAGTCTGTTCATCTGAACCCTCACCTGCTTATTCCCAGCTCTTGCCTGTATAATGAACTCCTTACTGAAGGGAATAATGTTCTTCCCCTCTTTATACAGCTGACAAGTGCAGGGCTTTAAACACCACACAAACTGAAATGGTGAATGTGGGTGACAATTTGTGAATATATTGTTCTCCAGCACAACCACTGAGAGCGAAATCGTGGTGACTCAAATATGTCACACACCACAGAGAAAAGGGTGTTCATTTTTCCATGAACTTTACAGATTTAAAATGTCAGCCCTCAGAGTTATGTCCTCTACAGAAACCTTTCAATGTGCAATTTCACCTTTGCAAATACAGTTTGGGAGTTGTGAACCAGGGTCACTTTATTCTGCTGAGCGCAGCTAAAAACCATAACAAATATTGGAGAGTTACTGCAGTCTTGCTCAATTATTTTGTATTTCTTGCAGCAAAGCATAGTGAATCATGCAAAACACATTGTTTTGTTTTGCTTTGGGAGACACACTTCTTATTGAATGATGTGTGCAAAAAATGTGTTGGAAATCAGTACATTATTCGCAATGGGACTCCATTTTTCATGGGAGCTTCTAGGGGGTGCACTAATACTTGTAATAAATAGCAGGAACAAACCCAGAACACAAGTTTGGCTACACCACTGGATGTGGAGTCACAGAAATATCTTAAGGGAGATGAAATACCTTCATGCATGTTCAATTCTTTGTTCTGTCCTGTCACTCTGGGGTAATGACTCTTTCAATTAGGAATTGGACTGAGTCCACCAATTCATGTCAAAATACAATCTTCTCATAATGATGGAGGCAACCAAATGGGCATAAGGTATTGCCTGATTTGTAACTGTTAATAGAGACATGAAGAGTTAGCATGCCCTGCATTCCAACTTGAAGGGTCTCATATATAAAAATGGAGACAAAAGAAGTAACCAAGTGCGTCCAAGTTTTTTTCTTCTGAAGGATTTTGTTTTTCTAATAGCTAAAACAATAAACAGCTTCAATTTGCTTTATAAATAATTCATGCACAATAATCACACAAAATTTGATATAATGGACTCCACGATGATTAATAGGCATTCAATATTTGTGTGGGGTTTATTGCATATCACACTCTTAGGGTGAGGACTTGTTCTCCTGTCATTGTTGACTTTCTTAATACTAAAGCCATTTAAATTCTGATTTTGAAAATCCTGTTTGCATCACTAATGCCTAGATCTGAATGTTTTCCATATGAGAAAATAGCAAATACATTAAGATTCTTAGGCTTGGGAAAAAGATGACTGATAGGGGGAAATGACAGAGGGCTTTAAGTCATAAACTCTGTGCAGAACACGAACAGAGTGAATATTCACTCCACCTCATAGCACAAGGATCAGCAGACATATAATGAAAGCATTAAGAAGTGAGTTATACACCAAAGCAGAGTATTTTTTTCCACACAACATGTAATTACATTATAGAGCTCATAACCACAAGATTTCATGGAGGTAAAAAATACACATGGATGTAAAAAGGAGCAAATGAATAGAGAGTAAATCAACTGGTGTTACTAAACATGATTTGCCAGAACGAAATCTGGATCATGAAGTTCTAAAACCACTGATTACTGGAAAATTTGCTAGACCAAGACATTTTTGTCCATGTGTTTGCTCCTTTTCTCTTTGCCTATGTGTCTGCTGCTGCCCAGCCTCAGGGAGAAGATGGGAGGTGAGGAGGACCTTGGTCTGAGAGGCCTTCTCCCTTCTGCTCTAAATGTCCCATGGGATGAATGTCACCTCATGCATCAAACTCAGATAACTGCTGTGTAAATGCCCACGTGAAAGTCCTCTTCATAGCCTGATAGGAGCAACAGACACTTCCGCAGTACAGAATTTTGGGTTGTTTCAGGCATCTGTGTGAGGGAGAAGTGAAATGAACTGTAAACACAAGTATTTCTGCCCACCAATACTAAAGAAATGTAGATGCCTATCTTAAATGAGAGCATCTACTATATTGGTTGGGTCAGATTTGTGTGATTCCTGTTACTATGGCTCTGTGCAGAAGAAAATAGCAAGATTTTTTCTTCCAGGCCTCATATTTGTGCTTTATTTCATATTCAATCAGTAGAGTGAGCTACTGAAGAAAATGAAACAAAAAGGATCGTCTCAACATATTGCTTGTCATTAAAAGTATCATAAAGAAGAGTTTATAAGCCGACCCAATTTTTATAAAATGTCTACATATGGTCTTCAATCCCATTGAAATTATTAGATTTAGAAATCTGTTTAAGATCTTAGCTGAACTGGAACCAGAGTGAAATATAGTAGAATGAAAGCCACCAAAGTATCTGAGACATTGAAATATAGTTCAGTTCCATTAATAGCAAGTCTCTGTTTCAAGTAGAGCTGATCTGACAAAAGCAAAGCAAAATTACTCCAGTATATAAAAATGGGGTCCTCTGGGCTGGTAAATTCTGATATAAATTATTAAATCCCTCAGAGACTTTTTAGATCAAAAGAACTTTGTACTTTCTTTATGTAGCCCCTTCTACAGAGAAAAGAAACTGCCAAATATCCTGCAAGGCAGATGTGAAAATATGATCTTTTAAAGCAATTGTGGCTTTCTTGCTTTCCCATTTATTTTGTGTGCTGCATCCAAAAGCTCTTTGGATGTGTGACTGTGTGACATCCAGTTACAGATCTAATGCACAACACAAAAACCTAAACCTGTGCTTCAGAGGTTGCCCCTGTAAATGCAGATCACTACTTTGGAGTGAACTGGGGAGGTATCAGGAGACACCAACAGTGTTTTCAAATGACACTGTTACTTTTCTAATTAAAAATTTAACTATTACTACATGTTCCTCTAAAAAGGCATGCTGCAGTTGTAAAGATGCAGTCCTGAATATACATTACAAATCAATTTCCCTGAAAACAAACTGATCTGCACATTTAACATATTTTTCAGAAGAAAAAATATAAAACCATGGAATCATTAAAGTTGGAAAGATCTCAAAGATCATTAAATCCAGCCATTAACCTACCACTGCTGTATTCACCACTAAACCCCGTCTCCAGGTGCCACATCCACACACCCTTTGAACAAATATAGAGATGGCAATTCCTCCCCATCCCTGGGCAGCCTGTTCCAATGCTTGAGCAATCCTGCAGTTGAGAAATTTTTCCCGATATCCAATCCAAGCATTCTCTGGAGCAACTTCAGGCCATTTTCTCTTCTCCTGCCACTTGTTACCTGGGAGAAGAGAACAACTCACTCCTATCTAGCTACAACCTCCTTTCAGATAACTGTAGGGAGTGGTAAGTTTCCCCCAGAGCCTCCTCATTTGGAATATTTTATTTTTCTGAATTAGCAACATTATAAAAAACCCCCACTTTTACACTTTCTGCTTAGTATAAGCCAAAGGTAAAAAATATATCTACTGGCAATCTGAGTAGGGACACTCAATTGATAACATGGAACTTAGCCTTCTAATTTTATTCAATTAGGATTTACTGGAAAACAAAATATAGGCATTTAACTGGGGAAACAAAACCTGTGACTCTGTTCTTAAAAAGCCCTAACCATCATATTAAGCAGTTAGAGCTTATTTCTTTTTCCTAATTCACTCTTGGGGACAGTAAATCTTGTATCCATTTCTCCATTGGAGAGGTAGGAGGTGCCTCTGCCCTCCCCCATTAACCCTCTTGGCATAAATTCTGGCTGTCATTCACACTCCTGGGAATGAGGAAATATGGGTCTGCTCCCCTCTGTCTGAGGAAGGAAGAGAAACCAGTTTCCTCACTTCCTGTGCAAGTGGTCTAAGTGGTACATTATTACACTAAAAGCCACCTCTGCAATTACTCACTGCTTCAATGTCAGAGCATTAGGGTTTGTCTCAGATGGATTTACTGAGAGCCATCATCTCTCCGTGCATTAGATGCACTTTAATGGGCCACAGGCAGCCAGTCAAAAGCTCAGATGGGGATGAAGCTTTTTGCTTCAGTCTTGATTATGTTTAGGTAGAAAGCAAACACTGAGGCATCATATGGCTTGGCTGGTTGATTCAAGGTAGGATATCTGATCTGAGATGCTCTGAAGTTGCTGAACAGACATAAATACCTACCAAAAATATTTGTGCCCTTCCAGACTAGAAGAAAAACCCATACAGGATACCTAGACAGGATATTAGAAGAAAAATTCATACAGGATACTGGAGTCTTTGTGAAAAGTCTCCAGACATGTATGCTACTAAATCTGAAATAATTTCTGAACTTCTCAGGCTAGGGCTGTTTCCAGCTAAACCTGAAGTAGAAACAGACCTCAGAAGTCATGTAGAGATTCACCACGAAAGTGTGGGATTTGGAGGCATTGGCATAAAGTTTATTCATATTGCACTTTTCAGCATTTATACTCCAGCTTCATTTCAAGTCAAGCATCCAAGAATGAATAAATGATAAATTCCTTTGGGGATCTGAGCTTTACTTACCAAGCCCAGAACTACATTTGCCTTGCATTGCTCAGCTGCTGTACTTGAAGAATACACTAAGGAAGAAATTGTCTATCAGGAGCAGAGTACCAGGTTTCACATGTCTCTGCAGGGTTGATAGTTCACTGGAGAGTTATGGAGCCAAGATTCTGCCAAAATTTTCTTCTTGCTCTAGTTATTCTGAGTGTAGATTCACAGATCCAGGAGGTCATAAAGGGTCAAGGGACAACCTTAAACATAAGCTCCTTTATATTTGTCTACACTCCATAAACTCTAAACTTGCCTGATGACATCTGGCACATCTTACTCCTTCGTACTGTACAGAGGATCTCTTCTCTCAATACTATATAAAATTACTAGTCTTGTTAGGCATGTGAATTTATAGTGTCTGAAAATCATTCTTGCTTATCTGCATGTCTTCACCTAAATAATATTTCCAAAAGTCAAGTCATATTTATTCGAGGCACTGAACTTGCAAAGCATAAAATTTCTAAGCTGGGAATGCTGGCATTTCTAAGGTCAGCAGCAAAGCTTGGTTTGCAAACCTAACTGAAGTTTTGATTTGCTTCAGTGCCATGCAACAGCTTGGCTTTTAAAGCATCAAATTGCTTTTTTAGTACATTTAATTAAACTTCTAAGGCTGCTTGGCAAGCTTAAACTCCACTTGTTGCAATCAGCAGCATGGTGATTATTTATAATTTCATGAAGATTGCTTCCATCTGTACTTCAGTGCAATTAGGGAGTTTATTCATAATTCATTAATTTTAAAGACGTGTACATAAAACATGATTCTGTGCTCTAACTTTATGTGTTATAATTTAATGACACTTAAGAATATCTGACAATTAACAATGTTACAACAAACTAATGATTTGTAAAAGCAGAGTAAAATTTAGCATCTAGAGTTAGAATTCAGCCTTGTTGCTTTGGGTGATGTACATGCCTACATGTAAGCAGAGAAATGTCTTTTTCAAGGCTAATTGTTACATCTGTCCTTTTGTGCTGTGGATTTAAGACAATTTCTAAGTATCAGAAAGGAGAAATGCACGGAAAGGGTAAGAAAGAAGAAAGCAATTCCAGCAACCTGTAAAGAATCCAAATATTGGACACCATCCTCAGGCAGAGCTGAAGAAAATGGATTTAGTGTAGTCTGATATTTCCTGTGTTTTCTGGTGGGTGACACCAACTGTGATGCAGAGATAATCCACATTTACAGTAAACTCTATTGGCCAGGTTGAATGGGACCCTGAGAAACCTGACCTGGCAGATGGAATCCTTGCCCAAAACAAGGGATTAGAACTCAGTGATCTCTAAGGTGCCTTCCAACCCAAACCATTCTGTGACTCTATTAAATATTGGTCAAGATTACATGCAAAATTTTTGTAATACAGTCATGGATTAAAAAAAAACCAAATTGAGGCTTACATAATAACTAAAATATTACTTTTAACATAATCTCATGTTTAGTACATTTTCTCTGTGGTCATCTTCAGGGAAATAAATCAGATGGAGTGCTACACTTAAAGATTGAGCACTTTGGTCAATATTCAAGTGAGTTGCTAGAAAGCTAAATGTCAAATGTTATAAGACATAGCATTCATGGTCCAAGTTCTTGACTAGGTGCTCATCCCTCTGCTGGTAAAGGACAATGTATAAACAGGATAAAAACAAATCAAGACTCCTAAAGCAATGGGAAATTATTGAAACCATCTTTCATTTTGTCAGATTTTGCTCACAGTGTCCTCTGGCCTGCTGGTAAACCAGTAGCCTTAGCTAAATCCTTTTTTCCCTCACCTTGCAGAACTTCAATTTGCTTGGTTTGGAGCACTATGGGACAATTTTGCAAAACACCTAAAGTATTGTGAATTTTCTTTAAAACTGACTGCAACCAAAGGGCACTTTGACACTTCAGACACTTATGTACCTGACTGAACCAGTGTCAGGACAAAAATCAAGCTGCACATCAGGGAAAGTATCCAGAGAGAAACACAACTGGTGACACTGAACAAGACCTGAGGCTTCAGAGAATCAAAATTCAGCAAAAAGAGGGTCAGTATAGACTGTCCAGCCTCAGATTTGAGAAATGGAGAAAAGCTGCTCAACCTTTATCACCACTCCTTTCAACCTTACTAAAAATACAGTTTTCTACCATGGTGATATGTTACCACAATATTTGCTCACACAAGCCCTAAAAAGCTGAAAGCTCATCTCGGTGACTAATTTGGAAGCTTGAGTTTAAATACATTACTTCTCATGTAATTAGTGCCTATCCTTGAGTCACATCTGTAAATTCTTAATTGTAATATTTCATGTATGTGTTATACATTAACATGATTTGCTCTGTGATCTTTCATCCTGAATTTCTTCAATATGGGTGAAACATGTCATTTGTTTCCATAGTATAGACTAACAGCACAGATGACGTCCTTATGATCTCTTTATCTCATAAAATAGAATACCATGCATGTCAAAATATTTAAACATAATCAGACATGGGCCCTTACCCAAATCCAAATCATTGCTGAAGTTTTGGAAAGTATTAATGCTTTATCTCTCCAAACCTGCAGAATCAGTCCAAATCTTTATCTGAACTCATCCCATCATGTACAACTTTGAGTTTAATGTAACACAGACAAGGATAGAGAGAATATTTACTGGTATAAATCAAAATAGCAGTACAGACAGAGAATGGTCTCAGAGCACACCTCACAAAAACTCAGGAAAATTATTATGTGTCCAAGCACACGTTTTACACTGAGTAGCTGTTGCTGTGCATGAAAAAAGTTCTTTGGCCTGAGTTTCACACTAAAAATATATTATGCAGTGATTCCTGTAGATTAAAAGGCACAATAAAGATGCATAAGAATTATTACATATAAAATACCTTTTTGGCACTTCAGTATTATAAACTCATGGATAATTTTGAGAAAAAAGAATACTGAAGTAAATCAATTCAGAAGCTAAAAGAATTTATTACAGAGATGGGTTGATATACTTCAATATGCACAGTATCTACAGATCACTGCAAAGTGATCTTCCCAAGAGTTGTGAATCATTAAATCAATTCAAATTATTTTATGTTGTTTTAGAAGGTAATCCTCAAGAAATATCCATATTTGAACAACAACAATCACACACTGGGTTTGTAGTATGTCACCTGAGAAATTCCACCTAAGTCTTTAAAACAGACCTTGATTCACCATCAGTCAATGATATACTGCTGACAACAACTCCTCATTGGTACAAACCAAAAATAGATCATATATTCCAGCACAGCATCTATTTTTTGTTTTCTTTACTCTTTCAACCTCTCTGTCTGGCTCATACTTCAGCCATCCCTGGAGAGGTGCAGGTCAAACACGTGTTTCTCCTGTTTCCACACAGCCCCAGTTGCCTGTGAGCTGTAGCATGTGGGTATAAAACCCAGGTGATACAACACTAAATGGCAGTCACTGTTTGGCACTACGGTCAATGGGTCAAGGCACAATTTCTTTTCCATGTAATTTCTTGGCTGCCACAATTGTATATTTTCTCTGGCTGCTACATAACCTGGACATACTAATTTAATGACTTTTCCCTAAGAGCAAAAGCCACTGTTATATTCAGAAAAATGGCTATATATTTCAAGTTTCCTTACATCAATATTATGACAGTACCCACATTGTTTTACAGCCCCATGCTGACAAGCCATTAACTTTGTTTACATTAGGCCGTGGCTTAAGTTGGAATTTGGAGTTGGATTTCAAATACCCCAATATCCACAGATGTTAGGAGAGGGGTCCTTGGCTTAGCTTACTGAGGAACAGCGCAAAATTTGGATCTGGACTTAAGTGTGATTTTGAATTTATGCCAACCTTGAGGTGTTTTGCATCAGAAGCTTAAAACACAGTTCTTTCTGAACAGGGGTGCTCTATTTAAAGGATGCTGGTTTTAAGCCCAAATGACATTGCAGAGTGGGCAAATACCTGCTGAACAGTGGGAATTTTCAGGATCTCATACCTCATTTTTCAGCCTCTTCTAGGTATTTAGAAGAAAAATAATTTCTTTTACTTCAGTGAAATTTCTCTTGATGCCCCATAACGTGGCAAGAATTGAGGACTCTATGGGAGATTTGGCTTCAGCTTCTGGTTCTGCCACAGAGACATTGTCAAGCTACATCATGATGTCTACTTTCTTGATGGAAGAGTAATAATTCTATTATTGCTCCCTACATTTTGGTGAGGATTGACAGTTGGATGGTAAAGTGATCCTTGCCTGCAGAGACAAGCACTACAGAGCAGGTCTATGCTGTGAAATCAGCCAAAGGAACAGGCAAATCTTCATGTCCAGGGATTACTAGGCTGGTATTGCCTGCACACAGTTTAGTAGCTTTCAGATCCAGGCTGGTTTGCAATCTGCCCATTCTGCTCAGGCTGAAGGCAGGAACAGCAGGCTTGGTTTGTCTGCAACTACCAGCCTGCTTTCAGTGAGAACCAAGAGCAACCAAAGTACAGGACCATTTCTCTTTACAGTGTTCCAATCAAATAACATAGTTTAAAAAAAAAGGCCCAACCCACACACAAAAAAAAAAAAAAAAAAAAAAAAACCAAAAAAAACAAACAAAAAACAAACCCAAAGCTGCCACCACCAAAAATGACAAAAATTCATCCTGCAAGCTTCAAATCATATAAGAATCAAATCACATGAAGAACAGGATTTCACCATTTTAACTGCTTTTTCAGGTGTCATTCAGTGACAATAGAGACAGGCATGTGTTCACCTCAGGACAAACTTTAAACAGAGCACTGAATTTCTCTCATGGAGACAATAAACAGCCATAATTTGTATTTCTCACTTTGGAAAGCCGGTCCATCTGATGTCCGATGGCTCCACTTCAAAGACATCCCGCATGAACCTTTTCCATGTGACTTCATGTGTGGTATTGCAGAGATGAAGGGGCCAGCTCCCAAGAAGTGGGAAACAGTGCCTTAAAATTTACTCTGTGAGCAGAGATTTATGGAAGATCAGAAGACTTTATAAAGTAAATAATGAACATTTTGCAAATATATACAATGTACGGACTATTTACCAAGAAACTTGAAACGGCTGTCTTGGAAGAGTTCCAGTTTCCAGTTTCTCAAGTAATCTGGTTATCAGGTTTTTAAAAAGATCCAACATGTATGACACTGACAAAATCAGGCTAAATATATTTTTTTCCAGAAGGAGCAGGGTGGTAATAGGAAATACCCTTTTTAAGGCAATTAACAAACACTCCTTTCACTGGCAAGTTGTTCCAAGTAACATAGAGAGGGGAAAAAAAGTAATCTAATTTGGAAATCTGCTTGCAATGCACACATGCATAAATCTATTTTAAAATAGGCCTGGGTAATGGATAGCAGTGCAGAAACTCAAAAAAACCCTTCTAAATTATCTATTTCAAGTCATTGTCATTGCAGAAGACCCTAAACTGTGCTGAGAGGTGCCAGAGCTGGGATCTTCTGACCACACCAGAGCTCTCAGGCAAAACATCTTCTCTGCACAGGTTTTCCATTTCCTATTAAAAATTAGAGTAAAAATTTGTGTAACAACAACAATGTTGAGTCTTCACTCTGTGTATGTGTGTATTGACAATTTGTCTGTTTTTCTTCTTTGGTACTTTCCATGGTACCATTTTTACCTTTTCTTTTAAATAAGATATTAAGATCACCCCAAATGTGGAGTTTCTGCTGAATTCAAATATATAAATATGTTAAAACAAGGCCTTATTTTCTGCACCTTAGCAACAATAAGGAAAAGGGAAAAAGGCATAGGTGACTGAGAAAGCTGGAAAGGAACTGGAAGTTGGAGGCAATTGGGGGAAATTTTTAAAATATCAGAATCCTTCTTTACAAGGGTCTCTCAATGAAATCATGCCACTCCAAGATAACAAAATATTTTGCTTGGAAATGAAAAAAAAATAAGGAAAAAGGCTTTTAAAATAACTTACACATGAAAAATATTTTAAATTAAATTAAATATATTACTCTTACTTCAAACAATTGGTAAAGTTTGACCTAAAATTTTAGACTGTTTTTAGTTGCGATGGCATAATTTTTGGGAATGCCTGTTTTGGAAAGACCATAAGCAGTTTTACTCCTTTTTTCTCACTCTTGACTTGCAGGGCTATTTTTTTCTAGTATTGACACTTTTTCATCGGCATTAAATTTAGGCTACCAGTCTATTTCATAGGCCTCTTACAAATTTAAAATTGTTGGGTGAAAATTTTTAAAATTTTGTTGCAGTGGTCTAAAAGACAAATGTGATTTAAGTTAAGTGCACAGACATTTTGGATAATGAAGAGAAGAAAAAGAGACATTGTAAAACTGTTTCTTATTCTGAGCTACTCCTAAGCTGATTTACTCATCTATGGTCCTTTATATCAAATTTAGGTGAAATGAAAACCAATTTTGAATGTAAAGCTGCCTGTTCCTTAATCAATTCTGATTATTGGTCTCTTGAGTGTAACACCAAGTGATGGTAATTAGCTAATATAATCAGTCCTGTGCAATGGCACAGCAGCTAAGGATCTGACTCATTCTCCTTCACTCACACTAAATGCCTCCATGTCTTCTGAGCAACTGCAATTATGACATAATTTCATTTCTCTGGAACAGCTGAAAATTCTTCCCTGCCTGAAATGCTTACCCTTTGGATACTTTGCTGTTGGGTTTGGGAGTAGGGGTGACACAGAGGGATCACTTATCACTTTATTAATTTATCCTAATTCTTTCCCAGGGAAACATGATTGTTCCAGTGGTAACTCACTGAATTTGCATTTCCATGTCATATACTCTTTAGTTAACCTTTAGCAGGAAAACCCTAAATGAGTGAAGAACTGGGCCAGCTGTGTACTGGGGTTGTTTAGCCTGGAGAAAAGGAGGCTCAAGGGAGACCCTGTTGCTCTCTACAGCTCTCTGAAGGAAGGTGTAGCCAGGTGGTGGTTGGGCTCTTCTCTGAGGTAACAAGAGAAAAGACAAGAGGAAATGGATTCAAGTTGTGCCTGAGAATGTTTAGATTGGATATCAGGAAAAACCCTCTTCACTGGGAGGGGTTAGGCACTGGAATAGGCTGCCCAGGATAGTGCTGCAATCACTGTCCCTGGTAATGTTCCAAAATGTGCAGCTGTGGTGCTCAGATACAAGTTTGAGTGGTGGACTTGTCAGTGCTGGGTTAATGATTGGACTCAATGATCTTGGAGGTGTTTTCCAACCTTAATGATTCTGTGATTCTGTGTCTCCAACATTACCCTATTTTCATGCTATCAAGTCAACAAACATCACTTCAGTGTCAGATGGTAAATTTTTAACTTTAGCAACTCAAACATCAAGTGACCAAACAGCTTCATCCAAGATACAGAGGCAGTGCACTCAGAGTCAAAACTAGGTCTTAGGCATGTGAAAACCTCAGGTACTTCAATATATCCTTTTCATTTTTTCTTTAAGACTAAAACTTTTAGTTATAATTGTATTGTTAAAATACAGAAATACAGAATTCATGGTGCAAACAGTTAAGAAAGCTGCATAATCTAAGAAAAGGTCATATTTTTGTAATGCTCTAATAGTTCAAATCATAATAAATTCCATCTGGTCTTTTGGAAAAATATATTGCTACTAAAACTCAAAATATCCAGATACAAAGAACGGAGTACGGGGTGTTGGTGAAAGCACAGCTTAACAGTTTGGGACCAGGTTTGATCTTGGATATGATCTGTGACATTTACAGACCTGCAAAGGAGCTCTTGCTCAGCACTACACAGTGTAACACATCTGAATTCCTGACAATAGGTTTTGTTCCCAGGCATGCAAAACAAGACACCCATTTCCCCAGATGTCTGCATTTATTCTTGTGGTGCATTTCTCACAGAAGTGTTTAGGAAAGTAACCAGGCACTGCTACAGAAGGACCAGCTTTGCTCTAGAGTGAGTGCACATGCTGGAAAGTAGAAGTTGGCATGGTTAAAGTATAATAGAGATTATTAGCAAAGATCTATTAAGGAACAAATACACATTGCATATTATTTTCAAAGTAATATGTGCTTGCTAATTGTCTCATACAAAAGATTGTATGCTTACATAAATTCATTAAATCAGGTATAAATAACTGTTTTAACACTATCAATTCACAAGGAAATTATGCTTTTGTGCTCTTATATACATTGAAGAATTAAGTCCTTAGCATGGCTTATATTTATTAACAGTATATGAGATGAACAGTATATGGCATCTTATTTCCAGTTGTTAGAAGTGGAAAACTGTTGCTAATTTAAGTCTTTCAACCCAATGTTAGATTTTTTACATTTCTTCTTCTGGCTTAAAAATTATATTCAGTGTAGTGAGTATACTATTCAATTTATTATTTCATTAATTGCACAATCATAGGCCAGATTCAACATGGATGTAAACCAGTGTCATCAGTAGCATTGTAACAGTTTGTATTTGGCTGCTTGTGATCATGCTAAAGGTTGCTCTCAAAGTAGGTTGAAGCAAAACCTGCTAGCCAAAATACATATGTTTTTAGGACTGAGGCTAAAAAAATAAGGAAACTCCAGCCTGGAAATATTTTTATTTCTGCATATCTTTGGCATGTCTTTCCTTCTACCTTCTCTCCCCTTGCAAACTATCACTGCATATCATCTCTGAGCAAAGCAGTAAAATAGTTCAAGCATATTTCAATATGTAATATGTAGCCTTTGGGAAAAAAGTGCATCCCAAGTATTTTCATTTTCTGTATCTTTAGTGTCTCTTCTGTCTCTAATTTCATGTTTCGGGAAATAAACACAGAGGTAAATTCACGGTCATGTTCTGTTAATGCTTATCCAGGGCAAACTCCACTGACTTGAAGGGGGCACACTCAACAGCAAGCAAGATTCAGGGTATGGAATGTCAGAATACTATAACTATAGTGGGAGGAATATGCAAAATACAGATTGTTCCTCTACCCCTTTTGAAATGAGAGGTGTGCTCTGCAAGATGTGTGAGTCTGTAGAAAACAGTGTCAAGAATTTTACACAAGACAAACCTTCCTCTCTGAATTTTTCGACAACCTTGAGTCATGTTTATAGAATCAAAATCTAAATTTAGCTTTCAAGTTTTTAGATGTTTGGTTCACTTCTCATCTTTTGTCTCTGTCTCTTTTCTGCAGGAGTATCATAACCAGTGAAACAAAATAAACAAGGGAGCTGTTTTGAAGGAAAGTGTGCCACTAGTAGCAACCCGAGGAGCAAGTTTTTAGCCAAGACAAAATCCAGCAAATTCCCTGTCTATAGAGATGTACTCATTTCAAAGACAGCCTGGTGAGATATCATGAGAGTGTCTGCCAGGGCTGGTGCATGGCTGTGCATGTGTCAAACACATTGGGGTAAACATGCCCTCATGTCTGTCTCCACTGAAACATCTCCCATCAACTTTAATGAAAACTGTGTGTGAGATCTGGATGTTGCACTGATGGCAGTAAACACAGCAGAAAAGTGTCAGGCTGCTCTGCTGCTTGGTGTAAATCCTTATGTCACTTTCCAGCTCTCAGCGTTGTTTCCATCCGTTGCAGGCAGAGTTGCTGATCTCAAATATTCCTGGCTAATAAATAATGGACAGTTTTTGGTCTCTCAAGGCAGTCCCGCAGGTGAACGTTTCTGATAATAAAACAACAGAATTTAAGATAAGAATAGGAAGTTAATATAAGTTTTCACAGAATAATGACAACTACCAGAACTACATGAAAGTTGTCATTAATTTGTGTATGTGGGATGAATGGACAGTCCATTGCACATACAGAATTTCATTCAACTTTTTGAAATAAAATTCAAGCAAGAGTAGCATAACTAGACTGATTTCTAATGAAGGAGAAATCGTAACAATTACTTGTTTTCTTTCAGAATTCTCCTGAAGAAAGCAGATGGTTTATTTCTTTATTTAGAAGTTTCTCACTGGAAACACTAAAGCAAGTTTAAATGGATCACAGATTAAGTCTCTTGTTCATTGTGATGAAACTCAGAAAATAAATATGCATGATTTAAAAAGCAAAAATAAACTTTCATTTTCCATGCTAGCTTTTGGGTCCATTTGTTTTACGTCATTTGCAGTGGGAAACAAAAATGAAGGTGACATAGAAGAATAGTGACCCAACCATATCCCACTAATACTGGTAACTGAAAGAAAAAAATAAAATGAATGAAAGATGGAGAAAGATCTATAGAAAATGGAACTGTTTGGAAGGAAAAGGTTATGAAATAAATAGATCTGTCTGTGGCCACAAAGGCTCCTTATAAGCAGGGAAAATAATTGACAAGCACCAAATAGTTTGTTCTGACATCAGGAGAATGTGATCACTAATTAAAAACATTTTGTGAATCCAGACAGCAGACACCATTAAGGAAGGAACAGCTGAGAAATCTTGGTTTGGGTTTAGCTTTTTTGTGTTTTTCTCAATAATGAAAAAAAAATTGTGATGGAGTGTGGAGACCCAAGAAGGCACAGGAATAAATTGTAGAGTTGTTCTGGTGCTGCTGCAGAGGGAATAGATCAGGAGAATGCATGGATAAACAGATGGGCACAACATTCTGTGGTGACTCAGCTGGAATGTGAAACACCAAGGCTCAGAAGTTAGTCAGGGACTTGGAAAAATATGGGGTGATAGTTTAAAGCCAACCAGATTTGTCCAGGAAACTTAGTGGCAAAGCTTATTTTATTTCTATAACTGCCTGATTGTTCTTTCATTTCTTTTCACCTTTTCCATGTCCTCACTCTGTCTCCTCCCTGTGATGCTCTTCCTGTGCTACTGACCTGAAAGCTGCTGCACTGCAGCACCCATAAGAGTACCCAAGCAGCCAGGGCTGTCCCCTAAATTAGGCAAGGAGCCACTCTGAAACCAAGATGGTCTGGGCTGAAGGGAATAGAGTGGCTTTTCAGAAACATCTTCTCCATCTCACACTTGAGCTGCATGGAGTCCAAACTGGGCTTGGATGAAATGCGGACACACGGGACATGATTCTCAGCTTGTGTAAATTGGCAAAAGCCTGTTGACATCATGGATCTGTGCTGATTTAAACCAGCTGAGGAGCTGTCAGGGTTTTCCAGTTTATCTCCCCTAAGCTGTGCTTGCTTTAATTACTATGTGTGATACATCGATATGCCTTAGATGGGCTGGTTTGAGCTGGGTGAGGAGATAACCATCTGGGAACCATGAGAATGCAGTCAGGTTCATGAGGAGCTCTGCTTTCAAGGCCCCCTCACTTCTCTTGACATCAATTTCCTTTCAAATCCTTTTCTACTTCACACACAGAGCAATGAAGAAAGGATTGAAAACTGTGACTGCATTTATTAGATTCTGGTGCCATTTGGGATATTTTGTGACAGCATTCAAATAATTTTCCCAACTAACTTGGCTAATTTCTGCAGCAGAATAGCCATGTTCTTCTAATCCAGGAATTCATTACTGCATGTTTACTGTTGAACTAATTTACTGTCATTCTAGAAATATTTTTCCCCTCTTGAGATGCCTGCCTCCACCTGGAGAAAGAATCAGTGATTTGCTAATGGTGCAACACATAAGATTCATTTTTGTTGATCTTTACCTTGTAAGATGTATTACAGCTGTAGCTCTTTCTGTAGATGTATTATTTAATGCAAAATGAATTATACCCCTATAAACGTAAGTTATTCATTTTAATGAGGACCAGGAGATTTACTGTGAGATTAAAAAATAGGTTTGCTGTAAGTCAACATCCAGAAATCTTCAAAGAATTGTGCATATGTATTAAAAATACACAAATAATTATGATTAGAGCCATCCACCAGGCAAGAAAACAAATGTAGTTTGAAGCCTGGACTGGTGAAATGAGGAGACACCTCAAAGCTGGGCACCACATTTTCTCTCAGTGCTGGGTGTCTCCCTCAAGGAGCTAAAAAACCACAGTGCCCTGAACTGGGTGGGAGAATGAGGTGTCTCATTACAGCAAATCAGAACCTACACAAGAAATGGAAAGATACCCAGGAGTAACCTATCAAAAACATCAATCTCAAGTGTGGACCTGAGTGCTCTGCCACCATCCAACCTGTGGTCTGCAGAGATAGGGTGGAGTTGCTTGTATTCACTCCAAATCTCAGCTCTGTGAAATTTTTTTTGGGTAAACAAAAACTCAGACCCACCTCTTTTAAATTGTACCATGCCAGCTTTATGCCAGCAGTTCCATGACAGATGAGCATTCATGTAACTCTCCAACAAAAGAAAGGACCTTCTGGTTTCACAGTTTCTTTCACCTCAGATGATTTCAACTTCCATCTGAGTTCAATTTCCTGCTCTGTTAGCTGTTTACGCAGTTTACATTAAAGAGTACCATTGGAATGGGGGGGGAAGAGAGTTTAGAAATGAGGTCTTCTCTGAGCCCCCAGTTTGTAATACGAAGTAACTTCCATTTTGCTTGTGCTTGGTTTTGGCCTGTGAATTGCACACTGGGCCAACTGGAAAACAATGCTTATTCCCTCTAAAATACCTAATATGTCTTTGTGGGTAAGGCAGTCTTCTGGAAAGGAATTTTGAATCCCTAATGCTAAAACAGAACCCAGGTTTCATGCTTGCTACGAAGCAAACTAACCCTTGGAATCATGGCCTCCTCCTCAGTGCTTTAAAAGAAGAATCCATCCCTGCTGAATGGAAAACATCAGGATGCTTTGGGCTCCTGTTTCTGTATTCCATTTAACAACTGCTTAATGAAAAATGTTTAAACAGGGACCAAGGCAGGAAACAAAATAAAATTCTTCATTTTCAGCTGAAAGACTAAACTTCTTTTAGTGTTTTGCTTGCTGAGCTCATAAATCTTTCATGCCTTTGCTTAATAGCATAATACTAAAAGGAGGGATGCAAAAGTGTTGGACTGTTCCCAGCTCAGCCACAGAGTTAAGGAACTTCCCTAGGATGGAGAATTTCTGAATTTGGACCCTTTCAGACTGAACAGGAAATGAAACTCAGCTCTGCAATTGTTACAGACAGTGCTCTCACCATTAAGGTATGGCATAAACACTGATTGATATCTTTCTGGTATTTGTATTTTTTTTTTCAAAAGAAAGTGGTGGTGAGAAGAGAATTTGATCAGGATCCTAACACCTATAGTTCATCTCACAAAATGCATTTGTAGGAACCTCCATTTTTTTGGATCACAATTAATGAACAATGCTGCTCAGTCCTGCCAAAAAACCAAAAAACCCCTCCAAATTGGAGAATGCATTTTAAATTTATAGCAATATAACAAAGACACCTTGCAAGGAAGAGCGAGTAAGGATTTTGTCACCTGGCCCTAGTTAACAAACTTGTTTTTCAGAGTTCAAATTCCACTTCAGAATGTTAATTCTTTATCCAGACCCCTTTTTTTCTCCCCCTGCCTTCAAAGTCTGATTAATTTTTACCCATTTGCTTTTTGCCTGGAGAAAGCTGAGAAAGTGTTTCACTTCAGTGATGCAGATGATTGCCTGAGTCTCAGGCTATCAGGGAGACAGGACCAGTAAAGCTGTTTATTTAAAATTGCATGAGGGTTCAACAGTGAAGGAACCACCTGATACACCTGGGACTCCTGGCTGCAAAACCAATACTGGCCTGATTTTCATAGCCCTTTGGGGAGACCAGTTCAGCACTTTTAAAACTGTAGTACTTAGCTCCTAAATATCTGCAAGCCCCATTTTTTAAAAATCTGGCATTCCTGTGTAAACTGGTGAATCTCATTTATCACTGGAAAAACATTTTTCTGTCATATTGGAAGCAAAGAGAAGAATGTTTTTCCCTTTCAGCCTTTAGAGGATAACATGTATCTGTTGCTAGTGAGAATAAAAGAATGACAGGGCTGGTTGAGATTGGATGGGAATTCTGGAGAGCCTCTTGCCCACCTGCCTTGCCCAAAGCAGGTTGCTCAGGCAAGCTGTGCCCAGGTTGGGTGTGAGGATCTGCAAGGATGGAGACTCCACAGATTCTTTGAACATTTTGTTCAGGTGTTCAACCATTCTCAAACAAAGAGGTTGTTGGTTATTTTTTTGTGGTTTTTTTTTTTTTTTGTTTTATGTTTAGATTTCAGAGGCAGGTGGGAACCAGTTCTTTGGAAGTTGCTGAAGACAATACACTGAGCAAAATCTCAATGTTCTGCCTCACGGAGGAGGAAGCTATAGAGTAGACTGGGGGAAAATACAGTTTTACTTTAGAACACTGAATAAATGATTGTAACTGCACAATTGATCATCCAATTACCACCACCATAAGAGCCCAGAGAGTGAAGGGCTGGACTATGAGGGGAAATGGTCTGATCCTTCCATCAGATATGGTTTTGGAAAAATACTATTTCTTGTAAAACAATTATACAAAATCTTCAGCTACACTTCATAAATAACTGATACTTGGCAGATTTGACTGCACATGTTGCTGTTGTCATAAGTTTATTTTAAGACTGGTAAATTAGCAGATGTTCTAGATAGTTTGTCCTTATAATCCATCTCATTCAAACTCCCTATTGTCCACTGAATCATTAGCATTCAAAATTCCATGGGCCCTTTTTATATGGGGTTAATGAGATCATATTAATGGATGCTATGTATTCATCTTGATTTTAAAATAGTGTTATTGTTATTTTTTGTATTATTAAAGATTGTCAATGGCATACAGTTAATTCATTACCTATTCTGGAGTCCATAAGATTTAATAATCTCCTTTTTGACAAAGCCATAGCTGTGTGGCATGTCCTTGAATTGGTCCAGTTAAGCCAGATTTGAGAAACCAGAACCAGATATGAATAATAGCCAATGATTTTTCCCTACCCCCTTATTACAAATGCAAACTCTTCAGAAATCTCAACATTGAAATGCTTTCTTCTGATTTTTCCCACTAATTTAACTTTCATCTACACAGATATATAATACTGGGACTTGACAGCTGGCCTGTTGGCACCAATTGCTTAGACTCCTTGAGGGGAAAATAAACCTTTTAAAAAATCCTTGGATTTTGCAAACAGGTTTTAAAAACCAAAGATCTGTCAAATTCTGAGTCTAAAAGCTTTGCCAGTAGAGCTTTCAGCATTCAACTTCAGTATCCTCTGGTTTCCATCTGTACAGCTAAGAGAAAGCATGGGAGATCTGTTGATAATGACAGATCATAGCATTGTCTGTTCTCGGGTCAGAGTGCTGTTGGGAGTCTAAATTCACAATATTCCAGGTGTAATGTTTTATTTCCTCCTGACCCTAGACCATAATGTGTTTTATACCACGCTGTTTGTGAAGACCAGAGGTTCTATTTCAGTTGTCTGAGGCTTCACAGAGTGCACATGGCATAAGATTTTGTACTCCTGGAGAGGCATTTGGAAATCGGGAAAGATACCTCAGGGCCTTTCAAGTGGTTGTACAACTAGGTATGCAAAGTAAAATCCGAGTGATTCTGGATCCAAGGCAAGTCTGTGAATTTCTCTGCAGGTTGTTGTGTTCTCAGAAATCCATTATAGAGGTCTGAGTGCTTCAGTGTCTCAACAGTAAGATGTTGTCATCCTGGTTTTCATGTCTTCCCAACAAAAATGTAGGGACAACTTGTGATTCAATGAAACATTTGTTTAGGGGGTGCAGCCAAAGCAAAAAAATTCCCTTCCTTATCTGCAGGGAAAACCCTGTGCCTGCAGCTTATAAAAGTGATTTCTGATTCCCTCTTCTATTTTATCACAAAAAAGTACAACACACAATCCTTACCCGATCTAAAGTAATGATTAGGCTACTTTTAACAATTTAGTGTTGTGGGCTGTTTTAACTTTACTGCTTCTTTCAACAGCAAAGATATGATTGCCATTTTTATGCAAGAGCAGTAGGTTACATCACAAGTAATGGTGTAGGAATGATTTCTGGGACTGAGTTCTAAGCTGCTGTAACACAACCCATGACAATTTTAAAACGTGAGGAGTTGGCAGGGATTGCAAAGGAGGACACCACTCAGCAAAAAGGTGGGGTGGATTCCAGCCCCAGGAGGATTGCCGGAAAAGTTCATCCAAAAGCTTACATCAACATGTGTGTAGCTAAGGAGATCCTTGTAAACAAGTCATAAAGCAGGAACAGAGGCACTCTGAGCAAAGAGATAATCTCAAAGAATAAATACTGGACAGAAAGTGGGACATGGGTACTATAAAACTCTGATAAAGAGTTGATGGGTACTATAAAACTCTGATAAAGAGTTGTTGATGTGGGAACACTGTAAGGATTAACATTAATGAAAAGTCTGGGAAGAGACTGTCTTTACTCACAAATTAATAAAATCAACATATATTTAAACATCACAGGGATGCACATAAGTATGAAGTAGAAAGAAGGCAGTAATTGGAACAAGTTTTTCTTTCTCTGATTATGCATTATTTACATGTCAGTCTAAAGGACTCCCTTGAACTGTTAGTTCATGTCTGGTTTATGTCCTTCTTGAGCAAAATCAGTGGATAAACTTCTGAACTGGTGTGAAGTTAGCTTAGAGAAAATGAATTAACTGGGAACAAACCACTTGAGATTACTGAGGATACTGCCTCCTAGTAGACTGATATTCTGATATACACTGTGAAAACAGGGGCGCAACAAGATTTTTTCCTTAGTAATGTTAAGAACCTAAGCCAGCCAAAAATTGTCTTTGATTTTAAACCACAGTCCACATGGGTACAAAATTCACAGACTGGCCAGATTAACCTAAGCTCCTAAATCACATGTAACTGTCATGAGAAGTCCATCCTGACTATGAGCTGTGCATTCAATAAATCAGGCAATGCCTTTTCTCTGCATTTCACAGTCTGATTCACAGATTTCACAGACAGAACCTGCTGTGACTCAGGGCAGCAGAGAGCTGCAGCTCTGCAGCCCTGTCAGGATGCACCAGCAGCCCTGCTCCTCCCTGTGCAGCCAGGACTGTAAATCTCCTCAGGCTGCCTGATGCTGTTCTGCTGCTGATGGCTTTTGCAGATACACAAACAAAAATTATTTGCTGGAGTTCCACAGACTTCTCTAAATGTCATGCACTTTTTGCTACCAGTGGAGAACTTGGACTTACATGACCTCTATAGAGGTGCTTTTCCTCTCCCTGTTTGGTCAAGGCATAATAGATGTCTAATTGTTTCATGAGAACTTATTTCTTTAGACTTTTAAAGCCATGTTTTGTAATTATTTTGCTTCCATTCTGTTGTATTTATAACTTACAAAAAAATAAAAGGCTTTTTTGGCACTATAAATGCTCTCATAGCTTTTAAACAGGTACATGCAATGTCTAACCTATTATGTACATCACATACAATTCTATAAAGTAAATAAGACCTTAAGATTTTTTTAGTTTATCAGGTATAGATTTTGGCTTCAAAACTTTGTCCATCAGTAAGAATTATTTCAGTTTCAGTCTATTTTATGAGTTTTACTCTGGTTGAACTGTAAACCATTTAAACAAGAGATTAAAATGTTATAATCCTAGCAGATTTTGCAGAATTTTGTTCCAAATTCTTATCTGGAAAATATCCTTAAATTGTCATCTACTATTTACTCTCTTGACCTAATTAAACAACTGTATGTAGTGTAAGAAAAACTGATGACCAAAATAAAAAGAGAATCTCAATGTGTGTAACACAATTACTTGCAAAATACAGATCTGTACTAGATCTTTAATTATATAATTGAACCCTGCTCATCCCAATGAGTGCAATTTCAGTTTCACAATGTTCTAGGTAATAATGTTAGCATAAACAGCAGAGATTTGCTGCATTATGTCTCAGGATTGCTGATATATAACTAAACTATAGGAAAACGTGAGCCCACCAGTCTAAATATCTACACTGAGATACATATATTGTATTCTGAATTATGCTGCTCTTATTAAAGACTAGAAAATTCCTATGTATTTCCAAGACAAGAGGAACACTATGCACATATCAGAGCTGCTATGATACCAGAGACTGAGGCTGCTTTTTTGTGTACTTATTCTTTCTTGGGTCAATTCCAAAGACTGCAAATTAACTAAAATATTTCTGTCCTACCAGAGTGAGGGTCTGAAGGGGGTGGGTCTTCGGCCTTATGAAAATTGCTATATTAGAAAAGTACAGGGAAATCAGGGAGGTTGTAGCTAAAGGCAAAAATATATCTCCAATCTGCTGGATAGATGAGGGGAAACCTTTGAAAATAAATTATTTTAAAAGTTTTTATTCTCCAGACATACGCTGAGCTGCCCTTGGCACAGGAAGCCTTACAAGATGATCTATTCTATATTAACCTCAGTCTTACAATATGATCTATTCTCTTTTAACCTCCCCCACTTGAGGATTTAGAGTAGGCAGTCCCCTCCACAGCAATAACATCTATATGTCAGGAGACAGCCTTCCCGTGGGGAGATAATTTTGACACAGTGACATAAAGCACACTTCATGCTCAGCGACCCTTCAGCTGTTGCAGTGTGCTCCCTGCCTCACCTTTCTATAGCTCTCCTCCCTTTTGGCTGCCATGGTCAGTCCCAGCCCTTTGCTGGTACAGCTTGTCAAGGGATTTCCTGCAGAGCAGAGGAACAGGTCATCCTGGGGGTCAGGCACAGCCCTGAACGCTCTTGTTTGCCGCGATAGAAACCGCGGGGCTCAAATCAGCGTTTTCTTAAAACTCCTGTGCAGCCACCTCCTCCTTCTGAAGATGCCAGAAGACATTTAGCCACTAAATTCAATGGATTAAGATTCCAGGCATCTAAACTCTTCTTGAAAGTGTTTTATCCCCGACGCCACTGAGCAACTTGAACCTTGCATGCAAATGCTGCTCTGGATGCATGAAGCAGGCATTGCTTTGCCTACTTTGTCTGAGCCATTCAATTCAGAATCAGAGAAGGAGGGAAAGTGCAAAAATGTCTCTGGCCTAGGAGAAAGCTTGAACTTTGCATGCAAATGCAACTTCAACCTTGCACGCAAATGCTACATACTCTGGGTGCACAAAGCAGGAATTGCTTTGCCTACCTCATCTGAGCCATTCAGTTCAGAATCAGAGAAGGAGGGAAAGTGCAAAAATGTCTCTGGCCTTGGAGAAAGCTTGAACCTTGCATGCAAATGCCACTTCAACCTTGCATGCAAATGCTGCTCTGGGTGCACGAAACAGACATTGCTTTGCCTACTTCATCTGAACCACTCAGTTTAAAATCAGAGAGAAGGAGGGAAAGTGCAAAGATATCTCTAGCTTTGGAGAAAGCACTGGGAATAGGGAGGCTTAATTTCAGTATCTTTGCCAAGTTCTGTCAAAAAATACATGTACAGCTGCACTAGTTCAAATGGGAGGTCCATCTCCAATTTTCTCATTTCCAGCAGTACACTTTAGGAGTCTGAGGGGCCAAGAGCAGGATGTAAAGCAAGGGTTTAGGGTTATGTCATATCCAACCCTTACAGAACTGTATCCTCTCCCTGCTTTCATCAACTAGAACTGAGTATCTAGGCTTGGCATAGTCCATATATTGGAAGATGATCCTTGCTTATATTTCCTGCATCAGCAACAAGTTTAAGAGAGATGACTAAGATATTGTTCTACTCTTAATGTGAATAGTTATTGGCTGGCCTGAGTGTGCAGGAGCCATCCCTCCTCTGATGTGTTCTTGAAATGCTCAGTACGGGCTGTGTTGGAGGTTATAACAACACCTTCACTTCCATAAGCAGCAGTGAACTGTGTACACAATTTGCACAGACTTTGTTTGCCTGCTGAGTAAACCTAGGACTTCATTCTGGTGAGTTTCAAGTAAGGGAAGAATAAAACTGGCATGAAAATGAATTAAACTGAACAGTACGATGAGTGTTCAATCAGGAGAATGGATCCCACCACATCCCTGCTGCTCAGTGGATGGGGGATGCTGATGGCAGATCATTTCCCCAGATCTCTCCCTGTACAAATTTCCCTTGTATCCTACCTCAGAAAAAGAAGAAACCCAGCAGTTCCAGGCCCTCTCCTAACTACAGCACCCAGACTAACCTTCTGTGCAAGTCGTGCAGCAGGGATCAAGGGCTCTGGGTATCCCAGGGCCTCCCAGCTGCAGAGTGCCATGTTCAGCACCAGCAGAGAGGGCTCCTCCCTGGCCTGGATGCTGCTGAAGCTGCCTGAATGGAGAAGGTTTGAGAAGATTTTTTATATTTCATCACCCAGTGGGCTGGTGCACTTCTAAACAGCCAAACCCAAAGCTCAGAGTATGCAAGCAGACTCCAGGGAAGAGGAAGCAGGCAGCCAAAAATGTGGCATCCTCCCTTCATCATATTTTTAAATCTTTCAGCTCTTTTCAGTACAATTTCTGAGCCTGGTGTGGTTTTCTGTTTGGTAACCCCCAACAGATGTCTCTTCTAAGCATATGACTAATTTTTTTATTGAATCCACATAAACTTCTTGTGTACACAATATCCTTTGGCAAGGAATTTTGCTGAACTACTACCCACTGCCAGGAAACCATCTCCTGTTGTTTCTATCAAATTTCTTAACTTCATGTGATATGCCCTCATTTTTGTGCTGGAAAACAGTGAATAACCAAGTCATCATTGCCCTCTCCATGCTATTCACAATTTTATACAACTTTGGTTATTTTATCTCCTTGCCCAGATATTTGATGTTATGCAGTCACTGGTGAAATTTCCTCCATATGTTTATTGGGAACTGGGTTGTCACAAC
Source organism: Ammospiza nelsoni (assembly GCF_027579445.1). Lineage (NCBI taxonomy): Eukaryota > Metazoa > Chordata > Aves > Passeriformes > Passerellidae > Ammospiza > Ammospiza nelsoni. The sequence goes on along the minus strand of NC_080637.1, from coordinate 8,495,582 downwards.
TGTGGATGCTGATGCAAGAATCAGTTTGCCAAGAGTCCTGCATTGCTGTTCAATTCTCTTATGAATCTCTCATCAAGTGAACTCCTCCATGATCATGTTCCTGCAACTTATGCAGAATGAAATAATGGTTGTAGAGTCTCAGGATTTCATACACTGAAAGAATCTTAATCCTCTTAATTTACATGCTTGTAACAAAACATCCCAATCTCTAAATCTAGGATTACCAACAGAGAACAAAGCAGAAAGGTGCAGGTGATCTGTGGCCTTTCCAGCCTCTTGTGGGGTTACTCTGTTCACAGTTATCATCCTGGAGTTGCTCACCTTTTTCCTACTTAAATAAAAAGTTACACTGAAATGCTACATATTCTATATTGCTACCTTGGGGATGGTAATAATAACAGTAATTAATGTTTGCCTAACCTCCCTCTTTGAACTTCAGTGTCAAAACAATCATACAGTCAAAAAACAACAGAGAGCAAATAACTCTGGGATAGAAATTTCCTAGAACAAGCAAAAGTTAAAGACATGAGATACTTATTTGAGTACGAGACAAAGTTCAGATAGAATGGAAGAGAGATGATCAATTACTTTAAGCTTTGAAGATGAGAATGCTGCAGCTCAGCCTGTGAAAAATCAGGCTGATATGAGCTTGTATTTTCAAAGTTCTGATCACAGAAAAGTAGAGAGCACAAGCTGACATGTCTTATCATGTGTGTACAATACAGGAACTACAGAGCACAGAGTTTAATACTCACACTTCAGAGAGCTAGAGTTCAAAAAGAGGATGTGAGAAAATCTGAGCTCTCACTAACCTTAAAAAGAAGCACAGCAATTAGAGGCATTATTTGAGAGAGAAGACACAGGGTTTGTTCCTCCTTTATTTGGAAGCAATGAAGCTACCTTACAATTTCAATCTGCATTAGTGAGTGTGACAAAGCCAAGGCACGTGCTCATGAGCTGTCACACAGCTCCTTACACAGCCAAATCCCCAACAGGAGCAGCAGAACTCTTGGCCCAGGCCAAGGAACACTCTTGAAAGCAATGCCCAGATCTGACTCAGGAGTCAGCACAGGCGAATGGATCATATTGTTGTGGCTACTCTTTTGTGGTGGGGAAGAGGGTTTAGCTGAAATGTCATATGCCAGCTAATCCTGGGATCACTGAATGGTTTGTGGCTTATTTTGCTTACTACTAAATATGCAACCACAAAAGTTGGGAATAATGCACTTAAGCTCCAGAGAGAGATAATATTTCAGACAACACACTGCTTGTATTTCTAATATGTTTCCTGTTGCCTAGATCTCCCAATCAACTAGGTTTGCTCAGGGGACTGGCTGGGTTACTTTTCTGAAGCTTAGCATAATCTTTTTCTTTATTCTTAGTGCTGCAAAGAAAACCTTGGCACCTAGCACAGCAATCTGGATTCCATTCCGAGAGCAAATCCAAGCTGTTTTTGGATCTAGCCTTACTGTAACACCAAAGAGGAAGAGAAACGGGGAGGATGCCATGGTACAGCAGGGAAAACCAATAGATTAGACAGCATAATATGTTTCACTTTACATACCTCTGGTGTTGCCTTTTTTATTACAAGCTCAAGCTCAGGAAAGACACAAAAGCTGAAGCTCAAAACCAAGAAACATGAAAAATAAAGCCATCCTAAATCTCAGTTATGTTCACTCATGCTTTGAGAAGAATCAAGGGGAAAATTAAAATATATAAGTTTTTCTCTACCCTGGGTGATGGGAGTAAGAAGAGATGTTAAAATGTGAAATGCTTGCACTGTAGCTTTAATCTCAGCTGGAATAGTTTCGTCTTTGGTTAAAAAGATATTTACAAATGCAAATACAAAAAAGACTAACTATTTTACTGAGGGAATGGATTTGAGTTTAGGTCTTTCTTTGCCTACTGTAGCAATAGCCTGTATGAGTTTATACTGCCTAAATCTGTGAATATATTTATTGAGGGAGGAGAAAAGAAATCTGAAATGCCTCTTCACTCTACTGAGGTCATCAGCTCTTCTGAGGTTTTCCTTTCTGGAATTAATAGAATCTGGTTACTTGAAACACCTCTGGTAATGAATAAACTTCACTAAAGTTAAGATAATTATCTGCTTGACCATTAAGTTGCTTGTATGGTGAAACACTATGGTTCAAATTCAAAAAAACTATTTAATCATATGCATTTGACCAACAGAAAAAATGGAGCCACTTTAATTATGAAATGAAACATAATTTATTTAGGAGTTTCAGCACTAAGAATACTGTACATTGTTTTAAAGATGAAGAAAGAAAGTTCTTCTACCATTACCTACCTTTTTCTGTTCAATGAAATTCAGATAGCAAACAGCTTGAATGTATCATGACCAATAATGACAAATATTAACCACTGTGAATGAGTCTATATTAAGAGAAATTGTGACAGTAAATTTAGGCCTGTTTCACCGAGGGACACACAAAAACAGGACAAAAGGAAACAATTAGCTTTCTGAATTTCACGGTTTTGCACTTCAAGCCAAAAAAATATTGGACAAGGGATCTTCAGGAAACCAACACTTGAACTTACAGCCCTCCTGCCGTGCAATCAAATGGGAAGAACTCTACATCTGCAGTAGAAGTGAGATTACTCATGACTGTGGATGACCAAGGCAACAGCTTCTTTCAGAGGAGGAAGGAAAAAGAAGAGATGGGAAGATTTCAGGTTTTTTGAGCCAAACACTTTCTTGCCCTTCTCTGTAGATGAAGGAAAATGCATTCTAACTATTATCCAGTACCAATATTTTATTTATAAAGTCTTCTCTGATTCCTACAATGATCTAAAGAACTCATCTGGGTAGGGTTAACTGTATGATCCAAGTTACCTTTTCTCACAGAATGGAGAGTTTGTGACCATTAACCAAGTGATTCACAGAGGAGACCCCTCTGGAGAGCTGGGAAGGCTCAGGGGCATTGCTCCAGCCAGAGAGAACTGGATGATTGATGGCCTGAGTTTTGGAAAAAATTAAAGAGGAATGAAGACCTGAACCTGACTTTGGTGTACAGTTATTTAGTTATTTTCTGGAGTACAAGGAGAAGTCAGTCTATACACCCCCATTATAATCTGAGACTTAGAAACCCAATTTTTGACTACAAAGCAAAAATCTGGAGGAAATCTCCTCTCTGAAATTCAATACATGAGCACACTTGAGCAAGTTCTGCATCCTATTACACATTGCTTGTTTTAATTAATAAATGTCCTATTAGAAGTGAGTAGAAGAAATATTCTGACAGTTTTATTGTGTTTGGGATTATGTCAAGGATTTAGCATGAGAAAGGCCAAGTGCTACTGACTGTACATTTCCTTTTCAGATAATTTAACTGGCAAATTTGTCTTGACATATTATCTTTTGGAAAGGCTCCCTGTTACCTATGTCAGGTATAGGAACTGTGTAAAGAGCACTGCTAATCCAACACTACCTGATGTGCATCCCTACAGCAAAATCTGGATGTGAGATGATAAATTAATGCATTAAAATGGTACAGTTTAGCCAGAAAACTCCTCTCATGTTTCCCAAAATTTGGATGGAGTGACTGCATCAGTGGTTTTAATTATAAGGCAGTGGAAATTGTGTTATTTCATCTTCATGTGTTTTTTACAGATCAACATGATATTCCAAGGGCCTATGATTACTCTTACCATGGTGGTTCTTCCTTGGTGGGATACTCTAAGTTTATGTTTTGCATTGGAATTTGCATGATTCTTTAAGCAGTCTAGTCAGAACTACTATTTCAAATTTTCTGTGGTCTTTGCAGATATTTATATATTTATATATTTATATATTTATATATTTATATACTGTACCTTACAGTAAGACAAGTATGTAAAATATTAAGCTCACATGTATATTTTTTGTTACTGGTGAATGTTTTATACATATTTCCCGTCACATTGAAAATGTGGGTTAACAATGGTACTATTATTATAAAAATGGGGAAGGTCAGACTTGCTCAGGTAACAGAATTTGGAGCATCTCCAACTGCCTTTAACTCTGGTTCTTGGGATGCTCATACTGTAAAAGTATTTGCTTGTATTGGTCACAGTACATAAGGACACAGTTTCACCAGAATTCATCTTGACTCTTTGTTTAAGTTAATTGGCAAAAGTTAGTAGAGTAATATTGGCACATTTAGAGACATTTATCCCACCAATGCTGAAATGTGAACAACTGCTCTGTAGAGATGAACAACCCCCTCCATTTACTATGGTGGGACTGTAAATGAAAAGCACACAAAGAACTTCTAAATTTTTAGCAGATAATATTGGATAAAATGGAAGCCTGCAGCTCTTAAAAGGGAGAGTTTTTTAAAAAAATTAGGATAGTTGCATTTACATGACCCAGTAACTTTATCTAGAGCTTTGTGCATGTTTAATAAGCAATAACACCTGCAAAAGTACAAATTAGTATTTTTGCTAATAGGAAAACCATATTTTAACTTCAGTGTAAAAGAATTTGCAAGTTTGAGTGTTTTGTTTACATTTTGGATTTGTTTTCTGAAAGTTCAGTAGGGCTGTCATGCTGGACTGATACAATTTGGTGCAAATACATTGAATCTAAACCTGACCTTAAACACTGCAGGTTTGGCCCATCTGAAACTGTCTGGCACCTATCAGACAGCAGAAAAGACAGAAGCCAGAAAAAGGTTGATCAGCAGAGATTCAAAACAAACTAAGAAAGCCCTAAGGGTTTCCAAAACCAGCGATTCAGCCTTTCATTCAGCTGCCAGCCTCTCATCTACTTTGCTTTACCTTGGCTTTATGTTAAGCTCCTTCACTCCACTTTAATGTCACACAGAGACCTGCTTCACTCTCCTGATTGTTAAGATTTCCCTGAGCACAGCCCTTGGGGGCTGGGAGAGTCTGTTGACTTAGAGCTTAATTGTGAGGCAGAATTACAAGGCATCTCACCATTATGTTGCAAACTCAACATTGTAACTTCATAAGGTTAATGAGATCTTTGAAGAAAATACAAAAAAGAAATACAAATTCCTGTCTCTGTGCTGCTTGGAAGGAACTTCAGAAAAGATGTATGTAAGAAAAGGAAAAGTCAACAGCCCTGTTTTAAAGAGGTAAGGCTTAACTTCTGAACAAAGCCCCAGTGTTCCCAGTGAGCTCTGAGCTATGCCAAGGTTTGTGTCCAGCCTTTGTGAGCAAATCCCCCTCATCTGCACTTCCATAAAATCAGTCACAGGGGACACCTGAAGTTTCTGGCAGATGTCAACTGCAAAATGGAGCCTTTGACAGGCAGACTTGTGAAGTGGTGGAGAGCATGTTTAAACATGACTTCTAAGCCTGAAAATTTACAGGGTGAAGACAATCCTGTAAGAGGGAGCTAGAGAAGGACAGAGGAATGGTACCATGAAATCTTTACTAGAAATTGACTTGTTTGATGACCTAATTTATTTAGAAATTAAAACTTTTATGAGAATAATCACAGAAAAATAATCTACTTTTATTTAATGAAAAATCCCTGCCTGTTCTGGCACATTTCATAATGTTCAGATTTGTTTCCTATTTGGTGTAAGTGCTCCTGTTAACACACTCACCCCTAAGTTCTGATGTGAATATTCCTTTTTTGTGCTCTTTTCCTCCCACACTTGATGCTTCTCTCACATTTCCTTCCTATGAACTATTGCTTTTCCGTTGCTGAGTTGCTCTCAGTGAATTTCTGTTTGGTGTTTTTCTAAAGTCTCATCCTTAAAACCTCTCTGTAAAAATGATGAGTTATTGATGGATACACCAAAGGACAATGCACTAGAGGGAATCTTTTAAAGGAAGCTCTTTCCTTTTGATGTGATTCTACATGCTGAAAACTATGAAATTAAAATTATTTTCAAATACAAGTATACAAAATCACAGCAGCAACACTAGATTTAGACAAAACCTAGACCTGGTAGAGGATGGATTTGCTCATGAGAACCAAAACTGAAATGTGAGCCATATACAGAGAAAAAACTATCTCTTCTGGAGCAAGGAAAAAGCATGGTTCTGTCTCAACAGACACTGGAGATGTTGGCTGTAATCCTCTTCACACTAGAAGGAAAGTAAGGAGCAGCAAGGAGCCACTGACCCCTGTGCCTTCCTGAAGGAAAAGAGAAATTCAAGCTTAAATGTCTGCCGTGACCACTGCAAAAGAAGAATCTGAATCTGGTTCTAGCAAAGGAGTGTTTGCTCTTGCCACTGGCATCTTGGTAGCTTGGATCCAAGCATGTCTGTTTCTGGTTTTGACCAAAAATTGCACACTGCATATGAGAAGATTTTCCTAATGAAGTTTTTATCAAAACCAGCATGGTCCTTTGAAAAGCATTAATGAATTGGAATTTCCTGATGAAAACATTCCACCGAAAAATTCCTGAACTAACTCTACTCTTCATTTCAACTGGATTTGGATCCGGTCCTCAATTACTAGAAAACACTTCCTTCCTCAGCAGAGCTGACTAACAGAAATTCCTTAAATGAATGAAGACAGACAAGTCATTAGCTTTTTTTCCACAGCAAAGTCTGAAGTGAATAGAAAGAAAAACCCAATGTCGGCAGGTGAGGCTAGAAATATGTCTGTTATATTGAATAAACATACCAGGAATCAAACATGATTTTTAGATAGCTTAAGAAATAACAAAGCGAGCTTGTGAGTAAGGACTGTCCAAATATTTTTTGAATGAATAAGACTCACTTGAAAAGTTTAATCACTGATTTCATTTTGCACTTGAGATCATTTGCAGTCTTGTTTCTTTTTAAAGTAAGACTGATGTCATTTAAGAAACAAGGAGGCTGAAAGTATTTGCAAACCTTAATTTTCACAGTATCACTTCAGGAAATAAAGCTGTCTCAAGTTCATTAGATGTCTTAAAAGCTTTTGAATAAAACAACAAAACCCTAAATGATAAAAAATTTATTCTGAGAAGTGATTTGGTACATCAAAGTTATTCTCTTCTCTTTTTAAGAATATGGGGCAAATCTAAATTAGATACCTATTGGTGCATAACTGCACTTAATTTTTGACTGCTCTGCTGTTAAATATGAGGGTAAAATCCAGAGGATATTGTTGTATAATGCACATGAACAGCCCTCAGAGAATGATGCAAACCTTAGAAAAAGGAATGGAGATAATTCATAAGTAAGCACACAGAAAATGTAAGGACTGGAGTTTCTGAGTTCATTTGTGCGGGCTTCTTCTTCCTCTCAGAAAACTTTGCTGAAGCCACAGAAAGAAATAACCTCAATGTAGTCTGATTTGGGAAGTTATTATGGACAGGTGCTTTAATGCATTCCTTGCAAGTTCTGAATATACCCATTGTTCCTAAACACAAATTTGGTGGTAATAGTGCCAACATCCCTGTTTTATATCACGAGCATCATATACTGATCACTGCTCATCCAAGAAGTGTCTGACGATGTTGGAATTGGGCACCTGTCCTAGGGTGACATTATGATGGTTGTATCCCTATTTGTGTATGCTGTTTATGCTGGATATTATGTTCTATGCCTTCAAGACTGGCTCTGAAGAGGGAAAGTTTTGTTCTGGTTTCGTATCAGCTGCTCCCCCATGGCTGGCGGGACACACAGACAGGGCAGTACATGGCGCTGCTTTTGCTTTTTGCTTTGCTTTTCACTTTGCTCTCACTCTTGCTTCTGCTTTGCTTCTGCTTGCTCTTGCTTCTGCTCATTAGCTACTTTAGCTAAACAGTCCAAATTTCTTCCTGGACAGTTTCTCCTTTCCTTTTTTGGACCTACTCGAGCCTGCTCCAGACTGGGACCTGGGAACACGGAGAGTTTGCACCCTGTGGCCTAGCGGGGCCTACTCTGGGCAGCAGCTGCCCCAGCGCCGCAGGGACTGAGAACAGAGCAACCACCCCCAGAGAGACTTCCTGAATTTGTCATCTTTTTCAGAGCAGTGACAGAGTGGTGTCATCCAATATTGTTCATTTTGTGTGTTAAATAAACAGGTTCTTTCCACTTCTCTCTGAGGAATCCTTCCTGAACCAGCTGAGGGGAGGGGCCGTGTGGGTTTGCTTTCTGGAGGGGCGCCCTTTGGAGGTTTTCTCCCAAATTTGCCCTAAACCAGGACAACCACCCATGCTGGAATCCTCTACAAACTAACTCTAGCCATCCTCAAGGTGTTTGTGCAGCACAGAGAAGCTCCTGCTCACCCGAGGAGAGAGCACCAAGTGTTCTGGGGTGCAGCTCATCCCATCAACATGGCACAGGCTGACTACAGTGAGATAACTTCTCACTGGCAATGAGCTCAGGCAGGGCTGCACGCACGCTGCATTTCTACAGAGCTGCAGCCCACTGAAGTCTCCTGCTTGGTACCACATAAGACCTAAAGCCTTTTTTTTTTTTTTTTTTTTTTTTTTGTTTCTTTTTTATCTCATTAGCCAAGGAAACCAGTGAGGCTTTCCCAGTTACCCACGATAATCATGTGCCAGCTTTGTGCTGTTTGATGAGAATTGAGTGTGCATCACTTCTCTTAAGTCAAGCAGGGTTTCCTGTGAAAGGTAACACATTTTTCCACAGACAAGAAGGAAATAGTTGTTCCAATGGCTTTAGATAATCTAGCTGAAAAAATGATGGGGGTGGTGAGGATTGTTCTAACATATATCTTAGATCCAACTAGTGTGTTAAAAGTATTTTCAGGAATATCTGGGCTTATTTTTTTTCTGAACACAGAAAAGTGGTGTTAGTTTTTATGGGGAAACCTCTATATAAAACTACTTGTCTTGGGTGTGAATTGGCAGAATTAATTCAGTCGTTCATTAAAAAAACTCTTAATAACTGTATAAATCAGTGAAAGTAGTATAAACTACACTTTCCAGTCCGAGAACACCTGCAGAAGGCAGTTTGGGACGGTCAATTTTGTGGCTAGGTTAAAATAAAGTTTCAGAGTTTTATAAGACCAAAGTTAGGAATTCTCTGGGTAATGGTGTTTGTTTTGCTTTTAACAACAACAATAACAGTATTTTGATTGCATGAGTCTTGGCATATTGGTGTATTCCAGAGAACTGGAAAAAGTTAGTATTGTGCCAATATTTTAAATGGGTAGGTGGGACAATCTGGTAATTATATTCCTGACAACTTGACATTGACACAGGGAAAAATAATAGCATAGTTGATATAGGGCTTTACTACTCAAAATCCAAAGGAGGGTAATGCCATTAAAGTCAGTCAATGTGGGTTTATGAAAACAATTCTTGTCAAAGTATCTTTCAATGAGATTACAAATTCCTGCTGATAAAGGTAAATGATGCAATATACATTGTACAGGGTATTTGACTGTTATCACACAACATTCTATGAAAAAGGCACATTATAAAATCAACATATGACATATTGTGAGGATTAAAACCTTGCTAGTGGTTCAATTTCCACATTCTCAATGGAATTTATCATGTGGGTGTGTTTCCAGATAATTTCTTTATGGTTCATGTATAATTGTTATCCAATATTTTTATCAACAGTCTTGAAAACACCCAGCTCCTAAATACCTTCACACAGTAAATCATTGGAAATGAAGAGTAATGAAGAAAACTGATTAACAAGGTCTTTATTACCAACAATAAAAATGTATATACCCAATAATAAAACTGCAGGCAATGAACTTTAAATATTTGAATGCTTCCTGGGCTGCAGTGATCATGAAAATGGAGAGTTGGCACTGTGGATATATAGCTGATCATGATCTCAATCTGATTTATGCCTACCAAAAAAGAGTACAATAAAAACCAAGGAAAGTGAGTGGAAAGCTTGCATTACCTCTCTCTTTGTCGTGCTTGCTGCTCTGGGGTTATTGTGTCTTGTTAGAGCGTCTCTGCTCTGAGAAGAAATCTTAAACTAAAAATAGCTCAGAAAAAAAGTCAGAAATGTAATTGAAAGTTGAAATATGAGAAATATGACTGAAAATGACAATCTAACTGCAAAAGGGACTTCCCTTGTCTGAGGAAACAAAAATCATCTGCAGACTGAAACACAGAAAAAGCCGAGAAATGTGATTATAATTTTATGGGGGTTATTTGTTTGTCTGCTGTGGTTTGGGTTTGTTGGGGCTTTTTGTTTGGTTGGTTTTGATTATTTGGTTTTGGTTTTGTTTGTTTGCTTAGTTTTTTTTTTTTGTTTTATTTTGTCTTTTAATCTAGCAAAAAAAGTCATGTACAGATGAGTGGATACTGAGGGAACACAGACTCCATGCAGAAAAATCTTACCTAGTGAGAGTGGGAGAAATTATCTAGATACAGTCTAAAATAATAATAATCTTCTCCATCAGTAAAATACACTTAATTAATGATATGTGCTTATGTAATGACATGATTTGTTGAGATAAAGGGTTTAATATCTATAATGTTAGCACCAAATCCCTGAATGCTTTTGCTTGTTTCAGAAGGACTTTTACTAGAGGCAAACATATGCTGCACCAGATTTCAATGTATCTGTGAAGAATAACAACATTCTGGTGTATGGCCATGTTTTATTCTCTAAGTGTATGATTAAATTGAATTCTGGTGAAATATCTAAGTGGTGTTCCAAGGACACGTAAAATTACATTGTGTTGTGTCAGGGGAGGTTTAGGTTGGATATCAGGGAAAGGTTCTCTCACCCAGAGGGTGGCTGGGCACTGGGAGAGGCTCCCCAGGGCAGTGGTCACAGCTCTGAGCCTGACAGAGCTCAAGGAGCATTTCGACAATGCTCCCAGGCACAGGGTGTGACTCTTGGGGTGTCCTGTGCAGGGTTAAGAGTCAGAATTGATGATTCTTGTGGGTCCTTTCACACTCAAAATATTCTGTGATTCTCTGATACATCGCGTGAAAAGAATGTTTGCAAAAATGCACATTACAACTGAGAGAGGTTTGGAGCTCTACTGAATGCAAGACTGGGCTTGTAGCTAATGCATTTAATTCTTTCACAAAAGCAGTAATAAATTACAAATAGTTGAAAGGCACCCTTGTAATTCCTGCCCTGTCAAAGTTAGGAATGCTTCAAATTGGAAACATGTAAAAATTCAAAACCTGTTTGCTCTGATCAGCAGAGCATGTTGTCAGTCCCTGGCCACTGGCATGGAAAGGAAATAAATGGGTAAATACCAGAAAGGTAGCAGAGCTTTGGGGAAAAAAACAACCAACCAATCAAGCCTCACAAGAGAATAAATGAACAGTCATTAATATTGAAGCTCATTAATATTTTTTTCTGTTGTTGGTGTTGCTGTACCCCTTATCTCTGACACCCAGGGCTACTCATGTAATTACAGAAATGAGAAGTAGATTGGGGAAAATACAAACTCAGAGAATTGGCTTGACAAGATACTGACCCAAACATTGCTCTGGGAAGCCCATTACTGGAAGGCAGAGAAATCTTTAGAGCAAAAAAAAAAATCCTGTGCCAGCTAGGGAAGAGGTAAAGTTAGATTACTTCACATTGATTCACAGCATCTCCCCAGCACCATTTTTCAGGAGAGTCATACAGGTTTTAAAGTTGGCTTCCCCTGGTAAACTTCTAGTGTGCTGATGGCACCAATTCTTGTGCTTCTTTACTCTAAGGGAGATTGGATTTGCTGTTTTCTTGTTCCCAGATGGTGCAAACTCTAATCTTTATTCCCAGTAGGCAAATAGGAGCTGTCACCTGCAGTGCAAACACCAGTGTAAAGAACCCCTGGTGTGCAGCATTCAACACAAAACAGATACTGTCAAGATCATCTTTGTACAGACAAGCAGGAAGGAAAAGCAAACACCCTCTGCTTATACTCATTTACACGTTATGTTGCCATAAGCTTTCCCCAAATATTATGTAGATGGAAAAGTAGACCTCATGCTGCTGTAAATCAGTAGCTGTGCTGTGGTGGCAGGAGAAAACAGTTAAGGGATTCAGTTTTCTTCCAAGAAAAATCATACTTTTCAATTCCATCTGAATCAGGGCCAAAGGAATATTCCTTATCTGGCTGCAATAAGCACTTTTTCAAGCAGGGATATGTGACCATCCCACTCTGCTCAGGCAGGGGCTGCACTGCCAGGATGTGGAGAGGGGATTAATCCTTGGGATATGGGTGCCTCTTAGACCAAGAGACCCTGAGGGATTTAGGCACCCACCCCCCCTGCATTTCAAAGAGGATTGGGTTCTTGCAGCCTCACAACCTAGGAGTTCCCTCAAGTTTCTCTTCATAAACAGCAGTTCATATTTTTATTAAGGAAACCACAGATGAACTTTGTGCCTGGGAGTACTACCACACACATCCTGAACTGGAAATTACTGAGAAGGAATTAGGTTTTTTAAATTTATGCATTACTGCAAAATTGCTGCTTCACAACAAGACCACTGTCTTAATGTCCACAGTTATTTTTCTTGCCCTGGAAAAAAAAATAAGAAAGAATAATCGGACAAAAGACTTGATTTGGTTGCACCAAATAAAACCTTAGTAAGCAAAGCATGACAGCACAACTCAACAAAGAGAGAGCTGTGATTTAGGGCAGGATTTAGAACTCATTTTCTTTGTTTCACATTGCCTCCCAAAATTAAGAGGTAGGTAGAATGGCTCCTTTGTCTCCAGTGCATTCTCTCATGAAGTGAAGTCTGCTCACTGTTCATTGTCACATTGTTCAATGTTTCAGGGAATCTGCCTTTTGAACAGGACAGACTGAATCCTAAATAAGTAGTGATAAAATCTACAACTAGAATTTTATAAAGCATTTCACATGAGCCCAGACTGTAGAATGTGAACACCACCATTCTCTCCACCACTTTTCATATACAAACATTTCTCTCAAGTGAACTACACCATCCCTTTACTCTCTGTTATTTCTCATCTTGTCTGCAGTCAACTTTCAGTTCTGTGTAGTCTGCCTGGGTGGGTGGATTAACCACGGCCTGGATGCAGAGAGAGGCTGGCTCAATGTAAAGCCAGATTAGATAAAATAAGCTTTATTACTTCATGGACAACTTCCCCACAGTAACTATTCTGCTCCAGAAACTGCTGACTAGCCTCAGCACACAAGAGAATGACTTGTGCTGGGTCTGAGATAAAGTACAAACTGGACGTGTGAGGGAACCTCAGCTCTCCCAAAGCATATTAAGGACAGTGCAAAAGCTTCCTGGCTCTGGAAGGAGTCACCCAATGGTATTGACAGTATAAAGATGAGTATATATAAGCCCAACTTTACTCCAGCAACTCTTTCCAAACCATGCAGATGTCTGCACTTGATTTCCCACATTTCAGCTATGTCTTCCTCTGGGTTTATGCCTCATATGTTCTTTAAAATTATATTATCCCAAATTTCTATTATCTAGATATTGTGGTCTCCCATAGTTTCAGAAAGCTTTGTGCGGTTTATTTTAACATAAGGGCAACTAATTCTTCCAATGCCAGTTCAGAGCTATCTTTTCTTTGCAGGGACTTGAGTCCACATGTTTAATGGGATCCTAGTTCAAAAATATAAATTTTACAGCTTCTCCTATGAAAGATCACCCACTTTGCACAGCCTAATTTTGTGTGAAGGAGAAGAAAGAGACAACAATAGAGAAAATCTGAGAAGAACATGCCCAGGATTCTGCAGCACACAGGTAAAACAAGACCAAAACTCTGACTGCAGGCTCTGCTCCAATGCATATTTAATCACTTTATGTAAAACATGAAAGCCAGCACAAGAAGAATTTAGAGGGCTTCCAGCCCAGAAAATTCTGGCACTTTTCTGGAATGTGGTAAATACAGGGCAGGGAAGGTCTTTGAAGCCAAGCAGGGTGTGCTTCAGTGCAAGGCTCCTGAGGAAAAAAGCAGAGCTCCTCTCCATGTCAGGTGTGCAGGTAGGGGAGAGGAAAAAGAGGCTGAGTGTGCTCTGAGGAGAAACCTCACTGCAGCCAGAGAACAAGGTAAGTGTGTTCCACTGCCTCTCTTTGAGTCATGGCAGGACCTCAATTAGAGGCAAAAACCTCATACTGAGGATATGCTCAGCAAAAATCTTTAGGGAGTCTAAAGACTTTAGCTGTGGACACTGGAGTACCAAGATGTAACACTCAATGTTCAGGATCCAGAAGGCAGTTTGGTCATTTGAAGGAAACAGCCTTCCATACACTCACTGTGGACAGGAAATAGTAACAAACCAGAGTCAAATGTTCTTCCTTCTTTTTGGGGCATATTTAGGTAATTTAACTGCCACATAACTTCTATTTATTCCCCTAAATGGATCTGCTGAAAGTCTTTATGCTGATTTATTTGTAGACAGAGGAAGGCCTCTCTAAAAATCTGTCATAGGACGGCAGGAAGATATAAGCAGAGCAATTGAGGCAAATCCTTTTTTTTGCCAAAGCTGGACTTCTTAAATCATATTTTGGGTTTAAGAAAAATGCCTCTACATTCTTATTCTGAGTGTCTCTGATCTTCTTTGTGGACAAAACACACAATATGAATTAATTAGTGAATTAATTAATCTGGAGCAATTCTACATTCAGCTACCAAACACCTAACCCAACACCAGTGGAATATGTGATGGTACTGGAGATATTTCTTTCCATAGGGTAAACAGATTAGAACAGAACTTTTGACAGAAATTCAGCCTTCTGGAGCAGCACATTCAGGTTAGCAAATTGTCCTGCCATGCCTAAAATGGTGCCACTTTCCCATTAAATGTAATTGAATCACACAATCTATGAAGGCAAAGAGTCTGCCACATGTGGAAGATCCAATTCAAACAATCTTGAAATAAGTAACATAAAACAACCAAGGCCTTCTATTTTATTTCAATTATTATGTAAATTATTTTTAAATGTAGAACACTGAGTCAGAAAAATATTTGTTTGAATGTACTTAAAAAAACCTGCATGTTTTATCCAAATTGATCAGTAAACTAGAAAGAGCAAAGTTTACCCTAAATAAGACAAGGAGAATCAATGCCTTGGGGTTGCACTGTTAAATTGAAAACACATGCATTGATGATAGGACTAATGATTAATAAAATACAAACAGCAAGCGAGTCCTGCCATCTTGGGAGTACACAGTCTTTGGACAAAATCTACTATTTCATTGTCCAACACAGAAACATCATTTTTGTAGTTGTAATACCTTTGTATTTTACCCTGATTTGAATCCTGAACTTGAAAATGGATTTCTGTTTTTCATGGGCTTCCTTAGCACCACAAAGGGTAACTCATCTTTAGCACCAGGTGAAGATGTAACCTTGCCAAAGCCCAGATGGAAAACAATTTGGCTTTATACCCAAACATTGTAAGAGGCCAACACATAGCTCTGAGAATGGAAAGATGCCAGATGGAGGCCAAAGCTTTTAAGTTGTTAAACTGAACCTATTTAGCCGCCATTTCTTCTGCCACACAGACTTGTAGCCTAAGTCAATCATCTTGCCATTTCACTTATTTAGCCAAATTCCAGTATGCAAGCATAAAAAATGAAAACTTATGTATTACTAAATATAACAGAAGTCCCATCTACCGTTTTAATTAGCTACAGGAATGTATCATTTCAATCTAAGCTCTTCAGACAACATCAGGTACATCTCAGCAAGCTGGAACTTATAAGTTTAAATTCCCTTTCCATATCATTATGAACAATTCAGTTATTTTTCCTTAAAAACAGTTCAGTGTATGTTTCCACTGCTTTGAATAATCACAGGACTCTCATAAACAGTTCCTAAACTGAATTCTAAGGCTGAAGCTGCACAATGTAGAGAAAACTTAGAGAAATCAGGGATTTCACAGTTTATTTTGTACATATGCATGTGTATATGCACATATACAAGCATGAACAATAAAAACTGCTCAATCTGAAACCGTAGAAATTGTCCTCAAGATGTTCTACCTAAGACCAAACAGTGGTTCCTATATACTCATTTCTACATGTGGAATAATCTGTGTGAAGTGAATGGTAACATATGGTTATTGACAGCTCTCTATAAAAGAGAATGTACACAGGAAACTATTTCTAGCAACTATTTCCACATCTAGGAAAATCCTGATCCAACTATAAAAAGCCATCTGAAGGAACGTGATGGATGGACAATGACTTGCACTATTTAAAACTGCACTGAAAAACTCCTGAAGGATTTACTTAAAAGTAACAGCAGAAAATAATCAGTTTCTTTTGCGTTATTTTCTTAGGTGTGTGGTCCTGTTGGGATCTTTGTCCAGACCTGAGCCTTGAAACAGCTCACCCAAGATCTGTGCTAAGCCTCCAGGCATTTCTCTCTCATGTGCTGGAGGAACCCAGAGCTGCTGAGCACCAAAATCTGGCTGCTCTGGATTTAGCCTCAGGAAACTTAATAAGTCATTTTCACTTCAGCTATAAATCCAGTCTTTGGATTGAGTCAATTAAGGATTTGATGTTCAACACGTCCAAATGAAGGACTGAGCACTGGTGGCTTGCCAGTAATAACCCAATATATTGCAAGATAATAAAATAGCTTGTGAATACCAGAAAGCTCAATTATATTAAAAGCCTTCAGCTTAAGCAAGGCTATTTCCTTGATTTCTGTCTCTATTTAATTTTCAGGCTGTGACAGTAACTACTTCATCATGTGCTGGTTGACTTCCTAAGAGCATTAAAGTACACAGTAAGTCAGGCACCAGCCATTTCAAAGATGCAAAGAGGGAGCTAGAATCACCCTATGACAGGTTGTCCTAACACTAAAAAGGGTTCAAGGATCATAATGATATAAGTAGAGGGATTTATTAATTTAGCTAGGTTTTATTAACTACTGGTCTCCTAATTTTGAAATCTAATTACTACTCTAGGACTGTACATGGGATTTTTAATAATTTTCCTATTAATAAGCAAGAGAATTTCAAATTAAAGTGCATTATTGCATTCCTTTTAGCTAATTAATTTTTGTGCAGTTATATGTAGTTCCAACAGAAAAAAGAAAGAAAAAAAAGTGCCCTCAAGAGATAAAAAATAAAGTTTCAAATTTTACGTTTCTTTCAAGTTTTAGTCCCATGTAAACTTGGACACACCTATTAAGAACTCACTTAATTTCCAAATACATTTGTGTGACCAATCATCCAGAGAGATTTCAAAAACAAATATATGTGTATAAAAACAATATAATTTTTCATTATTCAGTTGAATGTCTTCAATAATCCATACCTGAATTCTCAAGGAATCAATCCTTCAAGTAAAATTGTCTGCCTGTATATTTCTCATACACTTCCATTGCTTCTTGATCCCCTGAAAAGGGAGGAACAGAAATGAATTAAAGCACCCAAGTCCTTTCAGTGTGCTCAGTGGCAGTCTTACATTCTTCTACCTTTTCTTACAGCTGAGTCTGACTCTTCATTTTGCTTCTGATCATTCCACTCCCAGGTCACTGAGTTTTGATCCCCCCAAAACACAAAAGATGATGGCTGTAGTGGGGTACCACACAGGTGTGTTTATAAATGAAAATTATTTTGAGTACCTGAGGTGCAACAAGTCATTCCAGTGCAATGTTCCAAAAGGTTTCTACCTTATATTTACATTCTTTTCTCTAGATCTTCTGCAATCACCAACAACAGTGATCTGGATGGACAATACAAAGCTGTTAGGCATCAGCATAGCCACTGTTAAAATTTAGAAGTGTGTTATAATAGTGGGCTGTGGTGCTGAATAACTAAAATAACCACAACATTTTAGAGCAGCCCATGAAGCACATTTCCCATCAGAAAAGAGCCCTTAGCTTGACAAATCACCACAAAAGCCATATAAAGGAACCCCATTCAGAGTTAATTTCAATGTTATTGTAACAATCCAGCTTTCCTATCCACAGACAGAAGTCCTTTCACTCACAGACAGTAAGAGGGTCAGAACCAGCCTAACACAACCTTGAGGGTTTGGAGAGACAAAAGCAGATTGCTGCTGCCTTCACTGGGTCTGAAACCTGAACATGGTTTTGTGCACATTCAGGACATGTCAAGCAAAGAGAAGGGCTGGAGCAGTTAATTAGTGAAAGCATCTCATGCCTCCCCACAGTTCCTAAATCACAACAACAAATTCTCCCCATATTTGACAAAAAGTCGAGCAAAGGCTAAATTTACTACAACACAAGGAACCTTAACACTAGGGCTCTAGAAAGATGGTTCTTTGTAATGCCAGTAAAAACACTGACCTTTCAGAACAGATCTGCTTTAGAGGCACCACAGTGAGAGCAACATGACTAAAATAACCATCTCAGACCTTTGCAAATGTTTACTTTTACATGTATGAAACTCAGGTTGCAGCGATTTGCTCTGCTTCTTGAAGGTTATTTGCAGCATGCTGTGCTCTGACCAGCACATCTGTTAATATTAGTAACTAGTTATTAGCAAAATGTGGCACCATTACAGGGATCTAGGCTGTCTTGGAATGGTCTTTATCCAAGTCCAAGCAGTGCAATGTTCTGCTGGCAAAATGAGAAAGAAAACAGCAATAAAAAAAGTAAAAAGAAATTAGCACTTTGAGATGTACTATAATGTGCAGAAGACTTCCTAAAAGAAATAAAGCAGCTATTTTTATACATTTTGATGGGGAAAGACACTTCAGTTTTCTTGCTGGCAACTTTATTTTCCATTTGGTTTTGAATACATGTAAATAAGGCCGTGGCTCAGAACAAAGAGTTTGGGTAGAGCAGAGAAAACAGGGTAATGTGCAAGCTCCTCTTTGATGTCGAGCAGCTCACTCAACAGGCAGTTCAGTTTGTCCGGGATCCAACTTTAACAGCAGCTTGATCAAATTCACATGTAGTGAACCTGTCCCCTGGGTGTATTACTGACTGCTGAGGGATTGATCAGGAAAGCAAATTTCTTACCTGTTTTGTCACCAACATTCTCTTGTGTATCTGCTCCGCTGTGTCTTAACACCAGAGTGTGTAACTGCCCCTAGAACATCAGAAAGAAGTGCAGTTAAACCAGTGTTCTTTACATTTTTTATTAGGCTTCTGCTTTTAAAAGCAGAAACATTGGAAATTTGCCAATCAGATGCAAAGCAAGCTTAGAGAAACCAAATAATACCTATGGCTGTAGTAGAATGATCTAAATATTTTCCATGGTTCACAATCTACAGCTGTTGGCAAATAGTGAATATCACATATAAATACCCTTTATAAGAGATGTATCTTTATTTAAAACTTCATTCTTATATAAATAAAGTATTTCAGGAAAGTAATGTCAAATTGTTAACAGTGATATGAAGCAGTCTCCATGTGTCATTTATTCCTATTTCCATGCAAAAAAATGTTGAAAGAGCTAAAACATTCTTGGCTTCTAAAGAAGAAACCATATTGGATCTTTCAGCTATTTCCTTTGGGAGGACATTAAAGTCAACCCTGAAACATCAACAGGACATCTAAGGAAAAGGAATGGTAAGTGAGAAATCACAAAAAGAAATTATGATAGTTGTGGGGGTCTTGTAAGTTAGATAAACATTTCATGATTTAGCTGCCTTAAAGACATTAGCCTTGCTGTTGCCTGTAACAGTATTGCACTTCAGTCATCCTTTGTACAAATGATATCAGGCTATCTGTTTTACTCTCTCCCAATTAAAAAGTTCATGTTTCTTTTCCACCAAGACTTGCTGATAATAAGAAAAAGGAAATATTGAAAACAGCTTTTGAAGGTAACTTCAAAGTTTTCTTGTTGGCTGATAACACAAGATTTTCTCTCACCAGTTCACCCAACCCCACCCTTCTTGTCAGCTCTTAAACATATTTTTCAACTATTCCTTTATTCATTGTTCATTAAATTTTCTCCATTTCCTCTGCTAGAACTCCTCTTGTTTATCAACCAGAGACTCTTCATCCATTTTATAACCTTTTCAAAAATCTGCTTTTCTGTGCATTGTTCCTAACCATGGTCATGGTCCTTCTACTCATCAAATGGTTCATGTTAGAAAACAGAAATACCTCTTTTCCATGAATTCCTAGGAGATTACCTAGGGAAAACACAACCCTAAAAAAGGAGAAAATTATGTACTTTTCGTTACATCTTTCAGCTATGAAAGAATGTCAGGCTTTTTTTATGGTTGGCTCATCAATAAGAAAGATGCTCTGTAACTTTACTATTATTATTATTATTATTATTATTATTATTATTATTATTGGAAGATAGGTCAAGGTTTTTTTTCCTTTTTCTTTTCAAAAAGCAATCTTTAATTGCTGTGGCAAATTGACTGTAGTGCTCAACAGAAGTGTTAAGTGGATTGCTTGGCTCATGGAAAAGGAAAGGTTGTGCAGAAGCGGGTGGAGCTGAATAAGTAACTGGGATGAGAGGGGAAGCAGTTCTCCAGCAGAGGCAGAGGCAGGTCATACCAGACTTAAGAGGGCCAAACATCAGCAACAGCTGGCGTATGAAGCCTCCAGAACCCAAAGATAACTTTTTGGGATGCTTGTAAAATCAATGCAGGCAGAGGAGCCATAAGTGCTTTCCAGAACTCTATCTCAGCATCTTAGCTAAGCCCTGAGCCAGAGGATGTGCTCTAGGTCAGAATTCTTCTGGGGAAAATGCAGGAGGTTAGAAAGATCACTCTTATTTTGGATGCTCTCTGGAGGAACAGACTTTTATTTTCCAGAATATTTCAAAAGACAAATTCTCTAATGCCTCGGACAAGAACCACAATGATCCAGGAGCATCAGCCTGACTGGCTTCAAACTGTACCTCAGATATCTTTTGATTTTTTGTGGACTAGTGGAAATCCAATAATTTTCAGACATCCAGATGAACTGTTTGCACAGGATGATCCTCAGCAATGTATTCTGTGCCAGCTGGCCAAGCACAGCCTACACACCTCAGTCTATCTGTACTTTTCCTTTCTCTTGAGCAACATTTGTCATGTAATATGAGGAAACCAGCTTGATTTTTAAGGCTAGATCCAACCTCATCAAAGTAAACACAAGACTTTCCAATGACCTCAGTGGAATTTGGATATTGCCCTTCACCTTCTTCTGTCTTTGAAATACAGATGAAGATTTTGAAAACTCCTCTCTGGCTCTGCATGTCTTTTCAGCATCTAAGCCCAGTACCTCTGTTTACACAAAGCTGGGTGGTTTGCTGCTTCTCTTTCCAGCATATTTTTTTGTTATTGTTTTACTGATATATTAAATCCTTTAAACAGAGGCTTAGCATAGTTAATTTGTTTCACTTTACTGACCTGAGCTTTTGAAAACCAGATGTTAGTCCTGAGTGACACCTCCATGGAATTTACACCTCATATCAACAGTACAGCACTGCTCCTGTTGCTGGAGAAAACAGCTGAGTGACCTGGTCTGTACCTGCCACAGACTCCAGTTTTAGAAAAAAAATAATAAATAAAAGAAACACTTCTCTTTCATGATTTTTTTGAAATTGTACTAAAATGCTCCTGGAGTATCAAGGCCAGCATCCATGGCAACATAATATTTGCAGGCTCGAATCATAAAGAAGATGTAAATGACTGTGTGACCTCAAGTGTCCAAGTCCTTCAGGCAGGGCAGTCACTAGACACATGTTTCAACAGGTATGAAAGCAATAAAAGTATGTGACTGCTTATCCCTAAATTGATGTATCTGATATGAATCTGAAGGACAAAATATTGGCTGCCCTTTCTCCCACTTCCCTCTGCAAACCATTTGAGATAAAATATTGTAAAATATATTTATTTCTGTTTTAAACATGCATAAGTGAAACAGGAATAATTTTGGAACATATGTTCATTCTTCTGACAGCTGTTCCATGCTGACCCCATTTCAGGTTTACATCCTTTCTCTCTCTGCCCTGATACACCTCTCTGATCCCTATGGGTACACATTTCCAATCCCCACTGGAATTCTGACCTGATAGAATATCTGACCATTTCTCTGCTACCCAGGATGTATGACAGAGCTAACAGAACATATCTTCAGACTTCTTGGGGGATGAGGAACCTCATACAGCTCTTCCCATGTCTCTACTTCATCTGTGACCTGTCTGTCCTCAGCTGATCAGTCCCTTCTTTGGTGAGCAGCTTTTGCGCACCCTCAGCTTTGCTTAAGGGAAAGATGCAGCAACAGCAAGGATCAACATGAGTGTTCCAAAAACACTCTCTCCACCATTTATACTGAGGAATGACCTGTTTCTTTCCTCAGAAGCAGGCCAGCTTTTTCTGCAGTTTAGTTTTCCGCTTTGCTCTTATTTCACTCACCTAGTTTGGGGCAATGCATAGAAACAACTTTTTCTGAACATATTAAATAGTTCACAATTCCTATCTACACAATAATGTCCTTTGGTTTCATTTGGAATCACAAATATGCTGAAGGACAGATATGTCCCTAACTACAGCCACCAAACAGTGCTCCCTGATGAGGACACTTAAAAAGATTACTTGGGTGCACTGCCCAATCATGAATACAACCTCAGCCCTCAGTAAATGCAAGTTAGTTGTGCATGGTTTGTCTGAACATCAAAACACATATTTTTTAATATTGCTCCAAAATATTTTTTAATCTCCTATTTCAAACTTTTTAGGATAAGAGTTCTCTCTAGTTATTTCAATTATATCATAATAAACAGAATAGGTTTTTGATCTTATAAATAAGACTAACTCCAGAGCAGTGGAATTACTAGAGTCCCTGTTGTAATAAAATAAAGCTCTTGTAATCTAGACATGCTTGAATAGATCAGTTAACCAAATGTTAAATCAATGGATTTTCAATCAAAGTTTTTTTTTCCCATGCATCATCACATTATCTTATCTGGTCCCTTAACTGAAAATATTCTTAAAAAAGCTCCTAAACACTAATTGGATCATGAGCTCCAGACCACAGAACAGTGAATCTTGGGCCACAGTTCAGAATGGGCTACCCTGCAGTGCTTGAACTTTGTTAGCAGCTGGCTCTGCAGAATTTTCAAGAGGATTTAATTTTTCTTCCGCATTTCTCAAAAATATCTGCTTCTTGAAGATCATCAGTTCGTGAATGAAAGGGAAAACAAGAGGATCAACTGTTAACAAAGGAAATATTTCTGTGGTTTTAAACTCTGTTACTAAGGTATTTTATAATCTTCTAGCACTGTGGGGAGAATGAATCTTTCTTATCTCGCCTGTCAAGACATTCTTCATGGAAGAATTTAGATATATAATTGGTAGAGAAAACAAAAAATAAAAGCCTAATACTCCTCTGGTTTTCCTGAAGACTGATCCAAAGCTATTACAATTTTTGTGTCAAAATCCCTTTTGTGTGCAAAATTATGGACTGTGTTATATCAAAGACATGTTCAGTGCTCGCCAACAGCAATAAAAGTCCAGTATTGTTTAAAACACAGAAATAAAGCAGAAGCTTAGACGTGAAATAATTGACACTCTTGGTTAGAAGGTGCAGAACTGAGGCACTTCTAACCTTTGTAGGAGCTGGTAGTACTTAATATCTTGATTTATTAATCACTTATTCCCTAAAAATCATCCCCAAGAAAGAATTTTCAAGTAGTTTTGAGGTGAAGGATCAAATTCAGACTTGGAGCATATGGAAGTAACTCCAAGTTTTACTACATATTACCCAGCAAAATAACCTAAGTGATCTCAGCCTGCTCTGAAAACGAGACTTGGGTACCCATATTTCACAGACATTAAATGTTATTCAGGAGCCAAAGATCTGAAGATATTTTAGAAGTTGTCTACTTGTGCACTGACTTATACTTTACTCCAGGCTTTGGTTCTTTCTGATGTTATGGGTATAGGAATTTACAATAAATTATACTCTTGTAAATTAATTCTGCTAAATGCAAAACAAACTCCTCTGCACAAACATCAGGTTTATTCACTGTCAACCTAAAGAAAAATTTCTCTGAACTACTGATTATTTTCTGCCCAGCTGGACCAGTTGCTGTAATAGAAGGTGTTACATTCTTTTGATCAATGGACTGGCAGACCAATTGTAAAGAGCAGAGAAGAAAATTAGCTCATATGTGTAAGATATATTTCTGAAAAAAATATTTCTAGATATATAAAGGCAAAGTTCTTCATCCATGCAAAAAGGATAGCAACAGTGGTGCCTTCTTTAAGTTTCTCTGGGTACCTTAAATGGGAAAACAGTCTGAGAACAGGATATTATTATTATTATTATTATGGAAGCACAACTAATAGCATATCCATGTTATAGACATACAGGGAAAATTACTGTACAGAAAAACAAACAATAGAAATAGAAAAAAGTATTCTAGTAACTGGGGTCAGATGGACTTCTTTATGCTAGAAATTATACAGTATATGCTCTAATAGATGTATTTCTTGGCTAAATTGCAGTTATAAACAGAAAATATGAATTCATTCCACTGTTTGACCTTTGCACTTGAATTTAGCAACGTTCCATAGGAAATTCTTGCTTACAAATCAACACAAGATCAAAATCACATCTCTTATTTCTCTCAATGTTTCAATCTTAACATGCAACTCCAAACTTTTTTTTTACAGATATGTACATTATTTCATACTATGTAGGAAAATAAATTTTTAGCTGGAAGTGCAGGTCTTGGGTGTGTCTGGTACTTAGTTTATCTGTTTTGAAGGGCTTTTCGAGGGCTGTGTCTGATCGATGGGTCTCTGCCCACAATGAACCTAACATGAGGCAGATCTTCCTCCCAGCACACATTCTCCTCTTTCAACATGTGCTTGCTCTGGGACAGTTATTTGGCATAAATCAGCTGAAATGAAAGAATAACTTGTAAAAATTTTGAAGCCTCAGCTTAATGCCTTTTGGTTACAATAACATTTGAAGATGACAAAACCAGTTGGAACAAGGTGGAACACCAAGGATTTTATAACTGCAATTTGAACCTCACCGTCAGTCACATGGATGTTGGTCCATATTAGCCTTTATCCCTTGATTGGGTAAATCCAGAGTAAACTAATGAATGTGGTGTGACTGGGAGGTGCAGTTCTTAATTAAACAGATTTCATGAAAATAATGCATTCAGCAGTGGTATATTTAAACATTCATTCATATTTGCACAAAAAGACCAACTCCACAGGCTGTCCAAGAAAATCTCTCTGACAATAATCAGGGAGAAATAAAATTGAAAATATGTAATTTTATACCTATCAAAATACACATATGCAGCAAAAAGAAACAAATTAAGAGTAGCTAAAATCAAAGAAAAGCAAACCTGAAGATTTAGAAGAAGCAAGGGCTCAAAACATCTGTTTAATTCAATCAAGATCACTGTGATTTTTCATGTATGTCTTATCTTCCAAATCACTTTTAGGGATCTCAAATCTTTGGATCACTTTCATTTTGGCTTCTTTTGTCAAGTGTGGAGGCTTGAGGGCAGAATCAGACGCAGAGACACAGTACAATTATTTACTAGCTACTGCATATAGGCATAGGCTAGAACAAGTGTGTTGTGAGGAAAAGCTATGGCTTGCCTTGGGATAGGTGATGGTATGTGGCAGGATAGAAAACACATTCGCACACAGAAGTACAGTCATCTTAGGAGTGTCTGCTCATCATATTGGCATCAAGGATATGCAGAAATGTTAAGTTGTGCTGTTCATTAAAACAAACTGATCGTCAGCATTGCTGGTCATCATTTGAATCTACCTCTTTTCCTCAGATTTTATACCTTTTCCTGATGATGATTTTATTCTGAATAATTGATTAGCAACTCATTACTAACAGAGCAATCCCACTTCTTTGTTTCCATCTCCTTATTATTCAGAATTTGTTGCACTATGTACTCTCTCACAGGTTAATGGCAAGAGCTGCTGCTGATTGCTTGCTGCACCTGGATCACAAGCTGAACCTCCTGAATGCAGAGCCAGCTCACACAATTGGATGTGTAAGTCCAAGGCACATTCAAGTGGAAAACCTCAGTCTGCCGTTGATCAGGACTTTGCATTCTCTCTAACACTATGTGCTACCTGATAATTTGATCTCTGCAATTCACATTTACAGGTGAAATCACATTCCAGCCATGTTCTCCATGTTCTGCCTTGCTGATCCCTCTGAGCAGAGTTTCCATCCTTTATCAGACTTTATCAACTTTACTGTAATTACACTCAGTCTCAGCAATCTGTGCCTGCTGGCACCTCTGGGCTGCTCGCCAGCAGGGCAGGATTTCTGCACTCAGCTGTCCTCATGTGCAGATGTGTCTCACAGCTGCTCAGAGCAGTAACTCAGGATCTGTCAGCTACTAGGACACAACTTTTGCCTTTAGCCACCAAACTCCAGATGCAGAGGTGAAAGTTTTAGGTATTTTAGTCTGAAAATGTGGCTCAGGGTAAAGTCTTCCCTGCAAAAAGTACATTTATATGGTAAATGCAGCTTGTCTTTCTATGGAGGACTGGGAACTTTTATCAAAGCATGGTGACATTAATCCACTGCTGAGCTCACTATTTTAAAGTTTTCAATCTTAAGAGGAAAGTCTGGGAGACCTAAAGTTGGATTTCAGCCTAGACATTAACTCCTTAGTGTCAGTGAGGTTCTGTACATTTTATGGAGCTTTGACATGGCAGATAAAGAAAGTCTCTGTGGAATGATACAGATGAGCATTTTTTTCCTTCTTCTGTTTTTCCCATTAGCTTTCTCAAAAATGAGAAGGAAAGATCCACTAATTGTCAGCAACTATTTAAAGACTCCTTCTGCATGGATCATTTGTAGAGCCATTAGAACAGGTCTGTCACTTAACTCCATATGTCACTTAACTCCCCCCCAAATTGAGAGGGCAGCCCAACATAATTCCTGCTAGCTCAGGGCTTGGTCCCCTAGGTGTTCATTCTGGATTGCCCAAAAAGCATTTGCTCACTATATGACTGGACCTGATAGGAAAAAATGCAGAATCTCAGGAGGGGAAGGAATAATCATCTTAGTCTTTTCCTTCAGCACCACTTAAGAAGTACTGTAAAAATCCTCACCTACAACTTGGGCTCAAAGGGACGTATTTTTTTCCTTTCCATACACTGAAAATTTGTTGCCTTTTTCTTTCTTTTTCTCCTTTTGCTTTGGCTTGTTCTCTTTAAAGACCCAACAGGTCACTTCAGGAATTTTAGTTATACCTTGATAAAATATCAAAAACACTTCTTCAAACTGTATTTGCTCTTTGTTTCAGAACAGTGGCTCCTCTGGATTGCTATTTGCAATTGCATGAATTAATCTAAATGGCTACAATCAGAAACTCATCAAGCACTAGACTACTACTTAATGCAGCTGCAATGAAGCAAAAAAGTAATAAATTAAATCTGTCCCTTCTTATAGATTTCTCCAGAAGAAGCTCCACATTTATGACACATTCATTGTTATTACAAAAGCCTTTTGTTAAGGACAAAAAACTTTGATTTTATTGTTTCTTTGTTTGGGCTTTTTTTCTCCTTGATACTCTAATAATTGTACCAACTACCTCCTACCTATCCTAGTTAATGCACATACAAAAATAAAATTAACTTCTAACTTCAGACTTACCTTTGCAACATGCATATTTAGGATCATTTAGCTATGGAATTCTCTTTTTGTTTATTTATTTCTTTTAAAAGAGATTTCAACAAATATTCCTTCTGTGCTTTTGTATGTCATGCAAGTCCAGTCCCCATGGAAAATCATTCAAAATGCCCTATTAGGTATAAAAAAAGCCAAGCCCTATAACTATGTTAATTGTTATTCATGGGTGTAGCAGCTGCTTCCATAGACTCATTATTTTTTTCCTGATGAAATTTAGAGCACTGTCTTAGGAAGACCTGGAAGGTTTAAATGCCTGTTCTGTGAGTTAAGTGGTGAGTTAAAAGCATCAGCATGGTGAAGCCTCTTTCCCTCTCTGCATGCTGTCTTGCTTCTTAAGAACAAAATTTCCTCCTCCTCACTCATGGTACCAATACACCAGGTATTGATATGATACTGTTATCTACTCAAACACAGAAAGAAAAGATTTTCTGAGTTGTTTTGACACCTCTACTTGCCGGTTTTCAATTTGGACCTGCAGACTTAGTTTGCCACCTTGTGGCAAATGAGCCTTTAAGAGCTATGAGTTTCACAAAGTCAGATTCCAAACATTTCTCAAAATCTAAGCCCCCAGTACAAAACAACAGTCTTTAAAACATAGGCTGTCTTTTACTAAAATAAATAAATAAATAAATAATCTTTATTAAAAAATATTTTTAAAGTCATCCATCAGTTTAACTAATTGAAGAACATTTCTGATACCTGTAGCCAAGGAAAAATATTTAACCATTGTTCACTCCAGGCTTGGCAGTCATAATTGATGTAGGCTGCTGACTGATAAGTAACTAAAGGCACAATCTTTCATGCACAAGGTATAGCCTACAAAGAGAAAAGCTCTCCTTTTAAGTTCAGTAATTATGCTTAAACTATCAGAAATAAAAGGACTATGAGTAGCTGTATTTCTGTTTGGTGATAAAACCATGAATAAACACTGTAGAATTGGTTTAAGTCAACCAGAAATAAAAGTACTGCAGAACTATTTTATGATTTTTTTTCTTGTCATTTTATATAAAATGACTGGAAAAAAAATCTTGAGTAGATTTATATGTATTCATACAAATATGAATATAAGATTTATATGTATTCATGTAATCTTGAGTAGATTTATATGTATTCATCCAGGATGCTAGAAACAAACACCTCTCCATCCAATCAGAGCTACAATTACCCCCATGCTGAGTATCTGTTAAGGACAGTGGAATCTGCTTCCTCTTTCTGAGCTATTTACTACTCAAATAGTCAATAAGAAGTAATGTAAAGTGTCTTGGACATAAATCCGAAATGTAAAAGACATAAAATACATTGCACTGGGAGAAAAGGGGCTCTGAAGTTCTGCCACCATACCCCAGGGAGGGTCTCTAGAGACTGAGCATGTGCTTGTGAGAGCTACTCCCACCCCTGCTTGGTGAGCTATTCCACGGGTCCACTCCTTTCCACCAGAGTTTGATTCTCTTTTTGCTATTGTCACAACCTGGGCAATCATTTGAAGAGTTTCCAGTCACCTGAAATACTTTTCTCTGAATTAACTGGGGAAAAGAAAAAGCTATGTTCTTAACTGGCCAGACCAATTTTGGTAGTTTGCTTGTTTGTTTTGTTGGTTTGTTTGGGTTTTTTCCTTGTTTAAAGGTTAAACTAGTTATGGCAATGCCAAGATTTGTTCAAATTTAACAACTCTAGCTTCAGGCAGCCTTGTCTTTTACTTTTTCCAAACACAGATTCAGTTTTGCCCAGAAGTTTCTTTTGGCTCACAGATCTCATCCAGGGAATCTTTTCATTTTATATGTTTCACTCCTTTGATACAGGCTCTGAGGCATGAGGCAGATGTGAATGAGAAATTCATGTGGCTCAGGCTGAGTAGTGATTGTCAGCAGGTTTTATGGTCCTAGCAGATGAATATCCCAATACCAGCAACAGGAGAGGGCAACCAACTCTGTTTCACATAGAGATACTCTCAAAAAAAGAAGAGCAGAGCAGAACTCCATTGAAAAGGGCTTCCCTCAGCTGCAAATATTGTGTTTTCCATCACGTTTTTAATATTAAGTCATAAAGGACAACTGGAAAACTGTCCACAGAGTAAAGAGCAATTCATGTAGTTACTTCAAAGGAGCAGAGAATTCCATGACAAGCCGTTGAGTGTTTCTGTGGCATGTAACGTGCTAGCTCATTTTGGGATGCCATAAAACATAGTTCTCTGGATGACTTTTTCTCCACGTACTTAGGAAAACTTCCATTTCTATTTTGAATAAGAGATGAAATCAGACCACACAGCTGTTTCTCAAAGGCACAGATCTCTCTCATAGTCTTTCTCCTATGAGCAGAATGTCTTTCCTGCCTCCTCCTCTTCCCCTTACTGTATGAATAGCTAAATATTTGGATTGCCTTCTTTTTGCTTGTACTTCAAAGCTATATTGGCATATTATCCTGTTTCATATCACTTTATGGGCTGATAGAGTCACGCCAAGGTTGACTCTCCTCTTTCACTCTGTTTTCTTTTCCTTTAGAATGCAGATCCAAGCCCTTCTGTCTGCTCTAAGGAGCAATTAATGCAATTTAAAAATACTGGAAACTAGGTGGCTTCAGCTTTCCTAATCTCTCTGTATCTCTATGCCAGACTGGATTCCTGAGTTTACAGATGCCTTAAAATAGTTTTCACTTGCTGCAGCTATTTTGAAAATCAGGAATAAGTAATGCAAAAGTTACCAGATGTTAACATTATCTAGGTTGAAGATACAAGAAATATTCTACGATTTAGCAGTAATGAGGCTGAAAATCTGCCCAAAGTGGATTGATTTCTTTCCTCCCTTTGTTTACCAGAAATCTTTTTATTCCTTTGTGTTTCTATCACGTGGCACTCAAGAAGAAGACAGAATATCTCAGCTTTGTCATAAAAACACAAAGGTTCAGGCTCAAGAGCTTCCTGATGCCTAAATTAAATAAGTTTAATCTAAGAGCAATTCAGTCATATCCTGCTAAGCTGCTCTGTTCTTCCTCTGCGTAAGTATGTAACTTTATCAAGACAACCAGCAGCACCAAATAATAACTCTTCTTTAGTGACATTTATTTTGACTTTATTTTTAGAGCATAAACCAAGGACAATAGTATTCTAGCATGTAGTGGATTGTAACAACTCTGCTTTTACATTACCCATCCAAAATTTTAAATAAATCAGAAGTAAAACATCATTTCAGGAAAATGAAAGATGAAAATTCTTGTAAATCTGAGATCCAGTGTTTCAAAGAAAATGGCAGGGGCAGCGTCACTTAGTGCCATGAAACTTCAATTAAATCATGGGAGCCATGGAAGTTAAAAAATGCAGTACCTAATCCTTTTTCTTACCCATGTAAACAATGGAAGGTATTGAGCTCTTAGCTCGGCCAGGAGAGGCAACTGCCCAGTGAGGAGTGAAGTGCTGCAGCAGCAGCTGAGGAAGGAGCAGCTGCAGAGAGCATTGCTGATGCACAGATTGACTTTGATTTGACTTTGGTTTGGCTGATGTTCCCTTCCCTTCGTGCTCCAGCGCAGGGGTGTAAACCACCTTTGGGGGAACTGCAGATTGAAGCTGGTCATCACTGCATGAGTTTGTACTAGTGAGCATCCCTTTTGGAAATGCCTGAACAGAACTTTAATTTATGTTCCTTGCCAATTACTTGATTACTAAACCAAATTAACTTCAGATGTTGTAGAAGGTGTCCAGTGTTCAGACAAAATGCACTACTTATCTTTGCATACCTAAGCCTGAGTTCTTAAAAATTCTTTTCATGGAAATGAGTTCTTGCCTCTTCATGGTGCAGAAGAGGCAAGAGATGCTGGTGGGCAGTGTTAGATGAGAAGTTCCTTTGGCGTGTAGCCCTATAATATTATGAGGAGGTTCTGGGGTTTTTTTTCAATTAAGAGAAAACCAACCAAAAAAACCATTCTTTTTTAGCAGGCATTGATTGAGATTTTCTTACAAAGGACTGGTATTAACTTGTCTATTAATTTTGTTAAACAATCCTTTCTACATTCCAGAAGCTCCTCTGAATTTTTCCCATAAGCAAACTGAAAAGTATTTGAAAAATGCAACTTTGATTTGATCTAGACCTCTTTTTTTAATCTTAACTGAAAAACTCACCCCACTTTTTACCCATAAGCTGTAGTCTGGGATCTAGATAAATACACGAAGGTGGTCATTTTATCACTATAAAACAACCAAAACCTCAGGCATGAGCACCTTCAGGGAGTTCAGATTCATGTTTGAATCCAATTGGTGTGGATTAGGCCCTCTTCACCAGACACACAGCCATTAATTGAGAATAATCTTGTGCTTCTTAGAGGGAACCTTTGAGGGATGTAACATCACACCTCCCTCAGTCAAGGAATAAGAGATGTTAAAACTCACTCAGCCAGCATATAAAGGCCTATGTTTTCTTCTGTACACTGAATACAACTGAGTTTTTGTGGGTTCCTGCAGGATTTTGTGGGTTTCCTTATTACAGAAAAAAATAATTTTTTTGGAACCCTTGGAGTAAAGTCAACAGTCTCATGTTTTTAAAGAAAATTGTCTTATCTGAGACTGCAGGTGGCTGTTTTAACTTCACAAGGGCACCATGAGGCTTTTGCTGACAGTGTGCCTGTCCATGTGCATTCCTAATTTTGCGCTTCCTTTTTCCTCCCAGTGAAACCAATACTTTATTAAAGGAATTCAGCAGGGGAGCAGAAGTACCAAATATAATTAAGCTTCTACCTGTTTTGTGAAAATGGATGGCCAGCTACAGCAACAAAAACTGTATGCAATGCCCAATGGAGGTAAAAAGGAGATGTTCATATTTATGCATCTCCCACATGGGACAAGCTTTTAAGCAGGCCCCAGGCAGAGGAAAAGTTTCAAATGGAGCCTGTGCTCTCTTTGATTCTGAAGTCAGTCAGGCATGCAGCAGAAATATATGGAGCACAAGACTTCCTTATTTCCTGTGCCTGTGGAAGTCCTTGTTTAAGTAATTAGTCTTCATGACTGTATACTAATAAAGAGAATGCTTCTGGTGCAGTTGTTTTTTATGCAAGAGCAGATGAAACACCAGTTGTGCAAGAGATTTCCCTTTGTGAATTAACCTAACAACTGCAGGGTCAATTACCTCTTATCCTCCCCTACCCTGACGTGGAACAGCAGCTGTCTCTTGTGTTCTCACTGCCTGGAAGGCATAAGAGCACATGATAGGTACATTGTTTTAATTAGCACTCTTGCATGGACTTACACTCAATTA
The DNA here is from genome assembly GCF_027579445.1 of Ammospiza nelsoni. Taxonomy (NCBI): domain Eukaryota; kingdom Metazoa; phylum Chordata; class Aves; order Passeriformes; family Passerellidae; genus Ammospiza; species Ammospiza nelsoni. The sequence goes on along the minus strand of NC_080637.1, from coordinate 8,462,941 downwards.
ATGTTAGATTTAGTGCACGATGAAGCAGCTTGAGAACTGTCAGAAAGAAGGCAGCTGGGCAAGGATGTTGGTCTGATCTCCTGTGTACCTTGAATCTACCAGGAAAAGGTTTGACTTCCTTCTAATGAGCACTGCCAATGTTCCTGGTGTCCTAAGTATGGCTCATTGCCTTTCAGCCTCATTTCCTAAAAGTCTTGGCTGAGTGACATACCTCATAATGCCCTGACATGGAAAAATAACCATGACTGTTTCTTAAATTTCTGAAGCAAGTTCTGTGGGAGATGTACGATCTGAGAAATGCCTGAGCAATACTTTGGCTCTTCAACTCTGTTAGGATACCACAACATCCCACAGTTTACCCTAGAGGCATATGCAGCAAGATATACTTGCTGAAAGATGTTTTGTGGTACTTTTTTTGGTTTGCAATATGGTCTCCTCATTGTGAAGACCAGAAATCTGTGCAAGATCATTTGACAGCATATTTCTCAATATATTCACAAGACATAAGGGCATCTCTGAGGCCTGAGTTCTAATTAAGGATATAGAGAAATTTTCATGAAAATAAACTTTGGGATGTCTATATAAGAAAGCAACCAAAATACCATCAATTAAATTAGCTGTAGTGTGAGATAGTAAAGAAAACGCTTCCCTCAGAGACGCTTAACAGTCTTCCCATCTTTTCTCTCTAATAATATCATCATTCTTTCTCTTTTCTCTAATTTTTTTAACTTTTCAGAGTTTTTTTCAATTGTAGGTGTTTTTATAGGGGAATCAGATATAGATTAGAAACTTTTACTGCTGCAGACACTTCCATCAAAGTAATTTCTGTCATTCTTGGAAGAGGCAGCCTTTCCTTTGTGCCTCTCTCACAGTTGTAACTGATTTACCATCAATCTCCCTTTCCTTGGCACTTACAGTTTTGCAATTTAAAAATCCCTAGTCCCAGCCTTTTTTGGGAAAGGAGGGTCTGGCTGTGAACAAAATTTCTGAATAGCTACACTGAAAGAAAAGTTAAGAGCAGAATAGTCCCTAGACATAAAAAATAAAATTAAATAATAAAATAAAAAACAAACAAAAGAGAAGAAAATAAAAAGAGAGGACTCTGTCTCCCCTGGCATGTCTGTCATGGCCCTCTATGCTCCATTTTCAAATTAAGGCCTTCATCTTGGAATATCTAAGTCAGTATTGCCCAGTGAGCAGGACACCAGTACCTTTCACCACAATAGCTGCACTTTCCTAAAAGTGTTCCTCCATACTCCCTTAAACACACATTCCTTTTTCCTTAATAGCAAATAAATCTGTCCTTTAAAAAATACAGAAGATCTTCTGCTTTCACATTTCCTTCCTCCAGTATAAGAAACAAAAGACACAGCTTTCCATTGTCTGAATGATGGCAAGGATTTTAAAGAACATTAACAGGATTTTTCTGAAGGCATGTATTATTACTCTGCTACCGGCGCTTTTAGTCTCATTATCAACAAGACAAATCATTTTTATTCAACTCTATTTATACGTGTGGTAGACCAAGAGAAAATGTTTTTAAAAAGGCTCAATGAGGTGTTACTTAAATGTGGTTTTCAGCTCTAAGTGATTTATTATCTACAAATTGAAGGATTTCAGTCGAGAAGGCTCTAGGATGCCGCACTCTTCCTCCTCCTCGCAAACCATCTTTGAGCTAAGATTACAGCAGGTGAAAGTTCTAATGTCTGTTCAACAGATCTTATGAAATAATTACATCCAGGAACCATTTGGTTCTCATTAGATCCAAGACTGGGGGAACAAAATATTTTGAAGGAAGGAAACTTCCCTACCCCAAGAAACACCCCACATGCACACACAAATATCCTGCAGGCGAGCGTTTCCTCACTCCAAGAGCTGCTTAGTAAGCACACAAACCCAACTTCATGGACCTACCACTGTTTTTGAAAACCCAACATCTTTTCATGTCATGGGGCATTATTAATTAATTATGTGTCTTAGTCTTCTTCTGCCTTCCAGTGTTTTTTTTTTCTACCATATTTTATAGCTCAATTTGCCTTTTTTTTTTTTTTTTTTTTTTTTTGTGGTTTCAGATCTCTGCCTACTTTTTCTCCGTGTTGTCTCCAGTTATTCCTGCTAGCACTGCTATGGTTCTCCTGTATGATAAAGAATCACCATCACCAGACTGAAGAGTAGTTTCAGAAGAGGAAGAAAGTACATGTAGTATTTCATAGCCATGACCCCTGCTTTCTTTTGTTTTACTTTGTGAAGATGATGTTCTGGCCCAGAAAAATCCATCATAAATCAGACCCAGCAGATCCTGTGTAAATCTCAATAGACCAGCCATCAGAGAGTTGGCTCAGAGCTTCAATTTTTTCTCCCCTAAAATAAATTTCTCTCTTTCTTTCCTGAGGCCTTTGCTTCATTTTCTGTGACCAGAGATGTTGCCTAAGTATGAAAGGAAAAGGAAGCTGTCAACAACCCAGACTGGGTATGTAATTGGCAACAGAGCATTACATTTCTCAAGCAGAAAACCTTTTTTTTTCCACAATACATGGCAACTGTAGACCTTCTGACATCAAGACTTATGTCTGGAATGGCAACCTTAAGAATGCCTTAAGGGTGAGCAACTACTGAGATTTTATTTGATAATCAGATAATTAATTCATGAGAAGCTGTGAGAGTCGAGCACAGAGTTACTTATGGGATTCTAATAAATATCTATCCACATCTTCAGGTGCCAAATCCAGCCCCATGCATCCTGCTGGTTCCTAACAAACCTTGAAGTCTGAGCACTGTCACCACCCTCTAAAATTACATGAAGGCTGTCATGGGAAAGTTACTCCAATGTTCTGGGATGTATTTGTATGAATGGCAAGAAGAGACCATAGGAAGGGATTTCTTTTGTTTATTATTAACTCAATAGATGTCCATTGAAAAATTACTGGCAAAAAAGAGGAAGAGAGGGTGAAATTTAAAGGTACAGATTTGTCTGACAAAATTTTGTAGTCATCACTGTTACTGACCTTACATAATCACTATTTTAACTCCCTGTGTTTCAGAGATGCCTCAAGTCTGTAGCTTTCTCAGATGGTTTTAATTATAGATAACCAAGAATAATTATGGTGAAAGTAGTGCAAGAGCACAGTTCAGGGTGGCCCCTGAGATGCTGGTCTAGCCAGTACAAAAAGAAGCTAAATCCAGTGCTTTTATATCCTACCACTGAGAAGATGGGCAACAGATGTTCAGAACTATTAATATACAGTTCAAGGATCTGAAGGGTGGTGTCCTTCCATCACAAAACACATCAGTATTGCTGTGGTTCATTGTCTCATCTTCTGCTTTGAATATTTTCATTGTTTAACCACCTAATATGGACTTTTGCTTCTTATGGAAGCTTGGCTCCAGGGTTTTGGGAGATGAGGCAATCTCTCATGCTGCAGAGATAGCTGCAGCTCTGCTACTCCTGTATTTTCAGTCTTACACCTTATGGAAGTTTGTGTGTCTATCTAACCTGTTTGATCAGTATACTCCTCTATCATCATTGTAGAATCTTGTGTCAAAGAGAAACTTTGTCCCTTTCCTCATAGACAATCCTCCCTTGTTTTGTGTTTCATTCCTCTAGTAGTGAAAAGTGGTGTAGTTAATGAGGGTGGGAAGTGCAGAGACTAAAAGGCTGGGTCTGCTTTCCTTTCCTGCTAGGATTTCTTCTGCTTTCATGTTCACATATGTTTTAGTCCCTTCTAAGGTTAGCAGGGTGTCCTCAAGATAAATAATTTAAAAAAATCTCTGAATTGGTATGAAACAATAATAATATTGGGGGATTTGTTGTTGTTGTTGTTGTTGTTGTTGTTGCTGTTTTTTTGGGTTTTTGTTGTTAGTTTTTTGTTTTTTGTTTTTGTATCCAACCCCTACAAGTTGGGAGTTTTTTAGCTCATGTGAGACTGCTTTGGTTCACCACTCTCCACACCAATAACTCGAAAAACATGAGTTTCAAATTTACTAAATAGCCAAGTTTGGCAGGAAAGGGTCTGTCCTTTCAGTGTTCTGAAACATCTCCTCCAATGCTCAGATTGAATAAGGTGAATATCCTGTGAATTTAAATGAATTTATACCACCTGCAGTAGAATATACTGTCAGGAAACTGAGTCACCCAGAAGAGACATTTTACTTCTGGGAACAAAAGTTACTAGTTTGGGAACAAAAGTCCCTGAAAAGCTTTGTTAAAGTGTTCCAGTAAAGCACATTTTACCAATTATTTTTCCATATTAAAAAGTCTCATAAAAACTGTACATTCCAGATCCCTTATCTGTCCTCAGATAAGGATTATTATGTGCTATAGGACAAAACTTTGCGCAAGTCCTTTGCAAATACATCTGTAGTATATGATGGCTGTTTCTATTTCATTATGAAGAACAGGGATTGGGAAGCCTACAAAGAAGGAACATCAAAGTTATTTTTTTGCTCGTAGTGCAATAAGTCTGGCCAGAAATGTTCACAGTTTGCTAACATGATTGAATAGTGGCTAGGGAATACTTCAGTAGGAGTACCTGGCTGCTCAGTACTTGTGACATATGCTCCTTTTCTAAAAAAAATGTACAGGATCTGAGATTTGTCAGGGAGCTTTTGTCTCAAATAAATACTGAGAAGGAAGTAATTAAATCATTGCTGTAATGCTGCTGTAGCTAGCAAGGCTTAGGAACATTGCAAATGGTGTTCAACTAGAAGCTAAAGCAAAGACATTATTAAAATAAATGATTCTACTTGTGAACTTGGAGTTGAAAAAGTGCCACAAGAGTTGCTGAAAGAAGAAAAAAGCCAGTATAAATTGAAGTAAAAAGAAATTAAAAGGATATATGAGAGTGATGAGACCTCAATGTAGCTGACCACAATTCTATTTTTTTCCTCCTTCAAGGCATTGCTTATTTGAAATGGAGATTAATGTCACACAGCCACCTCAGTGTCTATTTCCTCTTCTCCTATTCTGCATAAAAGATCCTAAGATCATGTTTTTTTAGAAAAAAAGGCCACAGATTCTGTCAGTTCTTTCATTTTGAATACTCCCTATTTATATTAACTTTTGGCAATTAGAGAATTGGGACATGAAATTTACAGATAGACTCTTTCTTCTATCAACATGAAGGACTCAGAGCAGTCCCTCAGAGGAATAAAGCAGTATAAGAAAGCAAGTTAATTGTGTTGCCTCTCCCAGTTTTGATATCCTTCAATGTGATAGACTAAAAAACAAAGGTGCTTTGTGAGGAGTTTGAGGAAAGAAGGAATCATTGAATCTGGAAGACAGATGACACAAGTCTCAAGTGGGAGTAATTCTGCAGAAGTCTGGTCTTACTCCACAGTGTGAGGAATCAGAATCCTGTGGCTTGGATGCCAAAGCTAACAAGCCCTATGTAACCTTAGTTCTTTTAGAGGTACCAGAATTAGAGTACTTTTAAAGGACTTTTTAAAATCAGCGCTCTATCCCATTATCCAAAAGCTGTCACATGCCTCATTCCCTGCTCCTTCAGGCTGTGCTTCAGTCAGCATCAGTCCCCATGCAGGCATTTACAGCTGGGTGCTCACAGCCACTCACCAAGGCACTGAAGGCACAGCCTTTAGCAGCTGATATCATCACTTTCCAATGCTACCTTGATGACGAAATCCAACCCCAATCATATTCCTGAGCCCAAGCCCTTGCCTGTGCCCTGCTGACGCCTCCTCTACACAGAGCTCTGGCAGGCTGGGGCTGTCTGCCTGTGCACAGCTGATGATTGTTCAGTCACTCAGAGCACTGAGTGCAGTTATTAATAAATAACAGTAGTTAATAAAGTTATCACTACATTTATTAAAGGGGAAATTTCCTGAAAAGGCATGTCTCCATGGCACATTACTGTGCTATGCAGGAAGAATTTTCAATTCTAAACAAAGAATATCACATCAACATCTTTGATTTCCCCTAATCAGCAGAGCTTACTTCCCTGTCTGTGACTCCTGGTATGATAATAGCTAAAGTTTAGAAGAAAGTGACTCTATGCAACAGGATTATTCTTGCCCAAGTGCCTCTGTGAGACAAAGCACAAAGAGTGATAAAAATGAAGTGATACAAACAACCCTAGCACATACATTAACTGCAGTAAGACAGTGTTGAGAGGTGGTTGGTCTGGTTGTATTTTTTTTTTCTTTTTAAGTTCTTCCCTGTAAAAACACACACCAAAAGAAAAATCTGAGCCCTCAGAAGCACAAGGGAAGGACTGCACCCTGACATGCAGCGTGCAGGAAGGCAGTGCACTGACAGACACATGGATAAACAGCCAGAGGCTCTCCCAGGCCCAGCTAGCTGGTAAACACATGTGGGTTCCACATGTTCACTTCTGAGCTGAGGTTGGTTTCAGGCTCCACATAGAAGCCTCGGCAGGCTGGTTGCAAGTCCTGGAGACTGTGTGTTCTTATCAGACCTGAGATGTCTGCTCCAGAGCCAGCCAACTTGTCCTTCAGCAAATGTACCCCTCCAATGGTTGCTGAGAGCTCCCACACCTTTACATCTGCAAAATTGTCCTGTGGATGGCAAAAGTTTCAGTTTAAAAACAGAAACTTAATTTTTAAATTCTATTTATGTCCCTTTGTGTCTTTGTTTTGCTTCTGATCTTTAGAACATCATAAAAGATTAGCAAGCAAAGTTTTGAACAGAATAGAGTTTAGGAGGACTTGGATCTATTATTTTACAGGCTTAAATAGTGCCATTTTAATTATTTTTGTTCATAATCTATTCAGCTTTTGGTTTAGCACACATTTTTCACAAACATTACCAAGGGGCTCCCAATCTCTTCCTTTTACACATATATTGAAAAAGCTAAGGAGCTCCAAGAATACTGATAAACCTCTCATATGATCCAGAACCATGGTTATTTTTATATCCTCCAGATTCATATAAACCTCTGAAATTTTTTGTACTGTAAACAGATTTTTAAAATACAGTCCTAATGACAGAAGATTGGGAGGGGGATAAGTTAATGACAATTTTACTACACTGAAGCCGTGCTTTCTGTGAGTTCAGATATGGTAACACTGATTTAGAGAACAGCCAAACTTTAATCTAGAGATACTGGCACAATCAAAGCTCTGCTCTGGTCTCTCAAGCCAAACTCTTTGCACGCAGCTTTACCTCAGCCTTCCATCCGCTCCAAACATCACGCCTGCCTGCACAAGCCGACTCCTAAAATGTGGCAGATGTTGGAGCACTTTCTAAATGGCCCTTGAAAATGAAGACAGCTACTTCTTGAGACCCATTGCTGAAAAATGGTGAAATATTTCTGCAGCTTGTACAACGTCCTCGGATCCTTCCATCATCATAGCCAGGAATGGCTCATTTTTTTCCATGTTCTGCAGGAGTTTCAGATACCTGAACCAGCCCCAAACACGAGCTCTGAGCTGTATCAAAGACCCAGAGTTCAGCAAATCTTTTAGTTGCCTAAGATACAGTATGCTTCCCTTTACCATGGTCAGTCTTGTGTCCCTCAAACAAGAACAGACCTTCTTAGCAGACATAGATATGATAACATCCTAACAAATTATCTGAGGGGCTGAATAATGCTCATGGACATTTGCTTTTACCAGTGAAACCCTATGTCTCTCAAAGTTTGCAACTTGAAAATTCATTTTCTTTTATCATATGAATTTGAAGAGGGCAACCAGTAGAAAAAGAACACTGGGTAGTTTTAAGTTCCTAGTTTTTGTGTTTATTACTGACCTTGTAGGTTCATCTGATGTGCAGTGGTTTGATCTCTCTCCTTCCTTTTTCTCTCCTTTTCAACAACAAAAACACAAAACCAAAATAATATAAACAGGCCTGAACTGAAAGTCTGAATTTTCAAGATTGCTCACACAGATTCAGGAGATGAAAACTGATTTTATGTAGAGGTGAAACACTAAAACAAGTAAAACTCATCTGAAAGTTGAATTGCCAAATTCAACTACCTGTACCCAAGTAGTTCTAGTAACTTTTGGTAAAAACTCAAAGAGAAATTTAGTTTTCTTTCCTCCAGGTGTGCAGTCTTGCTACCATCTAGTGGCTAAAATAAAACTTTGCGCTAATTTCTTTCCATACAAAAATCAGATACTACAGCCATCATTATCTGCCCTAAAAATTTATTTGGAGATCTTATATTCATCAGCAAAAACATGACAGGTGAGAAAATTATAAACTGATGCCAAGAACGAAGCACAAATCAGAGTTTTTTGTGGTTTTGTTTTCCAGATGAGTAGGAAGGTGTGAGTTCTTTACAACACTGACACATTGCATAATTATGTTGGTAATTTAGACCTCTACTGATTTCAAAAGAGAAGTCCGGGAAGCATTTATGTTGGCTCTTTCTGACAATCAGAAAAATACCAGATACTTGTACCAGCCCAGCCGATCTCACTTGGTCTTAAATTACTCACATGGTGAATTATTCTGATATGGGTAATGAGGACTGAAATCCAATGGCAAAAATTTTGTTGAACTGAATGTGGGACCTACAGACAAATATTATCTAGGGATCATTTGCTGCATTCTAAGTTTAGCAGCTGGATGTAATCAGTGGAAGAAAATTAAAGAGATCTGTTCAGGACATGAACTTGACAGAAACAAAATGTAACATATAAACTATTTAATCACTGATCAAAGATCTTTTCAATCTTCCCATTTTTGCATGGTTAATCTCATTGTCCCTTGCTGGACAAAATATGTATTTATAATTCCATGTTGGGGATCAGCACTTCTGGTGGATTTTTACATATACTGCCACTGCCATCTAGTGACAGACATACAAATAAATAACAGAAGCTGAATTCAGGAACTCTGAGTGGCTTGGAGCTTCTGGTAACTCAAGGAAGAAATTCCAGTTATTATTGAATCTTTTCATTTGGTCTTCTGAATTAATCTTTCCACATTTATAGCTGAACATAAGGAGTGCTTAGATATATTGGAAATTATTTATGAGAAGGACTTGTAGTGTGGAAAGTATCCACTCAGGTTTTCTAGGCAAAGTGGTGGTTTTGTAGGAGGCCTTGCTCATAATTAGAACCCCACTGGAGCTTTCCTTAGTGAAAGATTAGCAATGATTTTAAGCAAGTACTGCAAGCAAGCCAGAGGGGTATTTGGCAATACTAAAGCTATTTCTAGTTTTTCCAGCAGACAAATCAAGACACATAATATTTCACAGAAATTCTCTGACTCAGCCCAAAAAGGAGAACAATACTAGCAATTTCCACAACCTTGTCTTCACCATAATCTCATGCAGTACTCTACATCTACTTTCAAAAGTGATTTCTTATGTTAGAAAAAGGCATTTTAGGGTAAATCCTAAATGTTCAATATAATCTAGATGCCAAATATTTATTTAAAACTTTATACAGACTTTTGGGATCCCTGAAAATTGCAACTGTTGGTGTTTATTTCTGTATGTGTTCTAGACCTTTGCTTCATGTCCTAACTTTAGGGAAAACTCTACCTCGAGGTAAGGGAAGCTGAAGTAAATATTGTTAAAAAAAGAAATGGAGCATTAAGAATGGATAAAGGAGGACCAACTCCTGGCCAATTAATAAAAAAGAATGAGTAATGCCTCAGAAAAGTGTGGGAATTAAAGTATTTTTCTTCCCTAGTTTTAAAAATTTGACATTATATGAGTGCTGCTTTAGGCTCAGAGTGACAGAATGGGCTAGAAATAATGACTAAAATGGAAACATGCAAGTAAGATCAATCACATCTGTAGCTCTTGGCAGGTCAAGATGCACAACCTGCACATGTTCAGCCTCCCTATTGCCTGCTCTGCTGCTGAGCCAGTACCTGAGGCAATGCCCAGTGTATGAAATCATAAAACTGGAGACATTGTGGGGCTGCACTGTGCCAGGGAATGTATCACAGAGGGCAGTTCAGAGAATAATGGGTTGGAACTGGAAAGTCCACCCCAAAGCTGCATGCTCAGGGCTCCTCCTGCCAGCCCCAACAGGTACCACAGGCTTCCATTAACTGAGGACAGCCAGACTTGAAGCAGACAAGGAGCAGAGACATCAGCTTCATGCTGAAGCTGATAAAGTCACAGGACAATCTCAAACATGGAGAGTTTCAGGTCTACTAATGTTTGAAGTGTGCACTAGTGCATGCTTTGAGCAACCAGGTCTAGTGAGAGGTGTCTTTGCCCATGGCAGGGGGATTAGGACTAGATGAACTTTGTCCAAATCATTCTATGAACCCAAAACATGGGCACTTTTTTGTCACAAAGACAGATAGAAAAATACATAGATAGATAGATATAGATATAGATATAAATATAAATATAGACATAGACATAGATAGATATAGATATATAGATACAGATTTATCTATATAGGAGAAATTTCTGATATAAACTTGTGTGACCATGTATATTTTACACCTCAGCTTGTAAAAACTGAATTGCTTTACCTCATGCCTGTAATTTCACTGAGTCTGCATTTATCCCAGTTTGCAATTTCCTATGTTTAATCTGGATTTCCATGATACATTTGTTTTGTGCCCAGGATGCAGGAGTTCAGAGGGCCTGTGTCAGCTCTGAAACTGGTACAGTTTTGATCTGGCTGAGCAGTGAGTTCCCGGTGTGATTTCCATGTTCAAATACAAAACCCCTCCTAAAACACCCTGTAGCCAAACCCATCCTTGTAGCATGTCTGACCTCAGTGCTTGCTGCAGCAAACTTCACTACAGAAGTCCTGAACTGCTACACAAGCCTGAATTGTAGAATTAAGTCTTGAATTCACCTCTGAGCACAGCTCTGATGGCAGGAACCTCATCCACCATCTGAGCTTGCAGACAGCAAGACTCTTACACAAGTGGTAAATGTGTCTGCACCTTTCACTGATAGCTTGTCTCTTACATTGCCAGAGATTTTTATTTTCTAGACTCTTACCTAAATTATCAGGATGGAGAAGAAAACAAAACAGACTTCATTCCTCCAAATGATAAGACAGAGATGTCACCAGAGTAATATGATAATTATAGGCTAAACAGAACCTGAATTTTTCAGTTTTTGCTAATATTTTCCCCAGATATAAAATACCCACAGATCTCTGATGGACCCTTCAAATTTTGTCCAGTAAGGATTGTAAGATGCATAGGTTTACCATCTCCAAGCACATAGTCAGAGACTAGGGCACAATTCTTCAGCATCTATTTATCTTTGCTGTATTTTACCTCAAGCCATTCTAAGGAGCTGTGGTGTTTTCCTGTTGTCAAGAGTATAAAGATTAAGAGGGAAATGTGAAGGGTCTTTAGGCATAAAACTGAAACCAAAATTGATGAGGTCTGATCCTTTAAATGTTTTTTATGCATGTCTGGTCAGATGAAGAAAAAACACATCAAGTCTATTCAGAAAGATTGCTTCTCCTCTTAATTTTTCTCTTAAAATTCATGAAGTTCCAGGATCATTTATAGTAGGCAAATATTTAGTTTTCTTTACTTTGTAATTACTATGATAATTATTCTTTTAGAGAAAGAAGTGGTGGAATCAAGCTGGCAAAAGCAATAGGATTAAACTCTCATGGTTTCAAGTTAACATTTATTCAAGGAAAGCAAAATGTTCTTTAGCAAAGATTTTTCCTGCTATAATATATTTTCCTGTCATGCATCTCTGCAATTTAAAATGAGATTATATCAAGAGACAGCACAGTGTAAAAGGCATGGTACTAGACTGTTTTTGTCTGTCTTTGATTAGCAAATAGGAGAGAGATGAAAGATGATTAGCAGGTGGGAGAGAGATGAAGGAAGAATTTAGGTTGAGACAAAATAACATGTAATATTTGGCTTTTATGTATTTTTCAGTAATTAGAATGACAGGCTTTCTGTGTTCAAAGGGATTCTAATCATGAAATATTATACTTTATGTAAAGACAGGTAGATTAAAGACAAGCAAATAAAGAATATCTCATGCTGAAATAAAATGTTGTATGTGATAATGACATGAAAATAATTTGCACCAAAGAACAGGACCTTGAAAGCTGGTGGTATCTTTTCACAGTGAGACATCTGGAATCCTAACAGCCTTATTAATTTGAGGAAATTATCTGTTTAGGTAATGGAGATCAACAAATCCCTGGACAGATGAACAAAATTTAGAAGAATTAATAGAGTAAACAACTGGAACAACAGTCTAGCAAAATTTCAAATTGCATAATCGAGAAGATTAGTGTAGTGTTTGCCTGATTTTATTGCCTGGATAACAACTAGTCCCCCAAAACTGAATAGATTCATGGAGGAAACACAGGAGCAGAGTGGGACGTGCTGCCATGGAGCTGCAAGGTCCCTCTGCTCCCAGGGTGGCTTTCCATGGCAATGGTTCTCATGAAGATGAGGGTAACCCAGGCTTTAATTAACAGATCCATTGGGGTGGATTAGAGTGAAACAGCTCTGAGTGATCGCTGCTTGTAAACATACACATGCAGGGTTTGCTGTAGAACCATTTGGTGGCAATAGACATCAAATATTTTCATCTGTAGTAAAATAGCAACATGAAAGCACTGCAATGTGAAAGTGCAAAAATATCACCCAAGGACATGCACAAGGGAAAAGACAGGATGGAAAATGACAAAAGTGTGAAGCACAAAAGAGAGAGAAAGGACAAGAGGTGGGACTGTCATCACCCCAGGCCCCATGATGGGACTTGGCTGCTGTGCAGTCTTGGTCTCATTGGTGGTCACAGACTGGATGTGTCAGGGTGAGGGAAGCCCTGAAGAAATGGTTGAGAAAAATCCTTGGAAAATCCCCAGAACACAAATTCTGTTGTGTTAATAGTTATTCACATCCAATCAGGAATGACCAGGTACCCTGGGGTTGGAAGCCTCATGCTGGATCAAGGTGGATCAAGGGATGCTTTGGGAGGCCCTCACATCTTCTAAGACATCACAGCTGCCCATTGCACCCCAAAGATGAATTATTTATGGCCTGTTATGACCCATCACTAAAGATGAACAGCCTCAGGACACACACCAATGTCCCAGGGGAGGATGGGGGCCCCAGAACCCAGTGGTTTGTGCCAGGGGAGACAGTTTATCGTGTCAGGAGGCACCAACACCATGGGATTCATTTCCTGTCTCACTCACAGCCCACCATTCACCCTCTGACCTATGAGATCACCCCACCACAAAAGCTCAGCTCCTCCAGGACCTCAGCTAGGCACCCTGGCTTCTCCACGCACTGGAAATGTTTGGAGTCACTATCCCATGACAATTCAGTCTTGCTCCTTGTGCCATTGCATTCACATGGCCCCTCTGAAAATTGGATGCTTCATTTTATTGTAGTCTGGACAGGAGATAAACACTGGGAAATAGGAAATAAATAAATTGATAAATAAAACAAAATATAACCTTTGGAGAGACAACTGTCTTCAATGGACAGCTACAACCTGAGGCAAAAGAAGGTATGAGCCATTAAAGCTACTGGAGTTACTCCATTCTAGATTGGGTGAGGAGCTGCTCTTTCACCGTCAAGAATCACACTGTACCAAACAGACATCAGGTAAAATAAAAATATCAAACTCTGCATTTTTCTTGCTTTAATCATGTGTGTGTGGATCTGCTTTGCTCACTGCTCATTCACTAAAACTAAGTTTATTTTCCGGATTTTTTTTGCCTGCATTGAACATAGCTTGTTAGTTTCTCATCTGAAATCACACAAATGATAGAAGAATAAAACCTGAAAAAATGTATCTGAATCTGCTTTCTCATTTAGATACTTGTATTTAAGAAGTTTGTGATTTTGCACTCAGGACAAAAAGGATATTTCTCTTACAACTGTTAGAAGAGAGCTGCAGTACCACCAGATCCCAAAGTCAATATTAAAGGATTTTTGCTCCTATGAGGCTTGAAGGTTAAATCCCATGTGAGTATCTACAGCACAACTTCCCTGTCTTAGAGAAAATTTTTGCAAGTACAGCAGGATTCTTCCAATGAAGGTTACAGATGTAGTAAAATAAACATTTTTTTCTAGAATAACTATCCATCCCTCTTTTTTCTTTTTTCCTTCATCTTTTCAATACTATCATGTATTATGTATGTATAGCTGCCATGCTAAAAAAGGGCAGTTTGCAGCTAAGGAATCAGACAAAGCAACTAATTTGTCCAAAGTGAAACTAAGTTCCAAACACTGATATTAATTTTATAAGTCTGGAACAGCTCTACCTAGATGCTGGAGTAAGAGCTGACAGCACCAGTTAAGCTGCGCCTTTTAAAGATGTACATCAGAGTGATATGCTTCTGTTTATAGTGATTGTGTTGAATTGAAGATCTGATTTCTAGCCATTTCTTTGAGTTGACCAAATGTTTCTTTTCCATCTCCATATTTCACTTTATATTAAAAAATAAAATCTTGCATTGAAACAAAACAAAAAAAAAAGGATAAGATTATTTTCTTTCACAAAGTGAAAAAGAGATAGAAGGTATGGAGTGACTTTAACACCAAAATCAAAGGGTTTCTGACAATAAGCAATCAGTAAGAAACATTTCACTCTTAGCCCTTTAATGTACCTGAACATTTTAAATTTCCATCACCTCATTGGAAGCGAGCCTTTAGAATGAAAAAACAGTTCAGCCTTTCTTCTGAAAGCTCTGAAATTTTTAAAAAAATGTTTCCAATGTTTTATGTTAGGAGCCAGATCACATTGTGTCTGTCTTATCCTCAGATCTCTACATCCACTTGAAGTTAAAAGACATTCACTTTTAGATCAATGGTACTTATTTTGAAGATATGTATTTGATCATGGGTCATTCAACAAGTGAATAATTCTTTGAATTAATTCAGTTGTGGTGGTTTCGGGGACAAACCATTATTGTTATGATCTTACAACTTTTTATGTGTTATATTGATAGAAGTCCTTACTTAAGAAAAGTCTCAAACCTCAAAGTAGTTGTACCTGAATTTAAGACTCCATCTAGACCCGGAATCCCATGGGAGTCACTGTGTGTCTGGGATTCTATACAGTTGCCTAAACACCCTAATTTGTTGTCTAAGAGTTTGATATTACCTCCAGGGCAAAGGAATTGTAGTGCCCTAAGAGTTTATTCTTGGTGTATCATTTTATGCTGGTTTTGTTAACAATCATGATTCCTTTTGTTTCCTTGTTTTGTTTAATATTTGGCAAATGTGACCTATTCTCGGTCCATCAACTTTGTTGGCCCATAAGAAAGTTTTGGAAATCCAAAAGTAGCTGAAATAAATGTTATTTGGCTTTTGCAACTGAATGTACCCTCATAGGTCCAGTTGTGTATTTACCAGCCATGTGTTCATTTTCCAAATATATTTGCTCTGGCAGGTTCTGCTGACTGTATTGTCTAGAATGCCATGATCTAAAACGTCTTAGACATCTAGCTTATATAGACAGCTAAATATAGATGCCTTCATCTTGAAATGAATCCCACACAAAGTAACAAATCAGTCATTGGTAAATGACAAGTTTGTCATCATATGTCATGCATGATTTCTGTGAAAACATAGGGTAACACTTCATAATTCGTTAAATAAAGTCACCCTTTTTTTTTTGTTTTAAATATAGTGTCTCTTAAATAGAGTGATTAAAAATATGGCAGATGTAGAAATGGAAAGAAACATTTGAAAGGAATAACTCACACTTTCCACAATTTTCATTGTATAGCTTGGGGCCCAAATCCAGAAAATGGAGGGAATTAAATTAAGTTGCTACAGCCCTGTTTCATAAAGAGCATTATATTGTTTCATCTACTTTCCAAAGATAAAACAGTGAAGGAGATTTTGGATATGAACCGTGGAAAAGGGACTTGGAAAAGAAACAGAAAAGCTACTACCAGTAGTTGAAGAGATGGGAAATAGGAAGAAGAGAGGGAAAGGAACTGTGGCAGGCATTTCCCCAGGACCCTCTGGAAAAACCACAATGAGCACCTGGCTGGTGATACAGGCTGGTTCATACATCCATGCCTTGTTCAGGCACACCAGTGACAAGAGTAAGCCACAAACACACAGATGGGTGAAGACTGAGACACACAAAATTGATACAAAGCCACTGGCCTGGTACTGTGGAGAACTCATGGGAATCATGACCTGCATATTACCATTATGTGGTTTAAAACTAATCAGCAAGGACACAAAGGCCCAGTGAAGATCAGCAGAAGTTTCCAGACTGAGGAGCCCTTAACAAGTCTGGGATAATCCAAGGAGAGTGGTGGGAATGTTGTTCCTGGTGAGAAGCTGACCAAGAACCAAGGACTTGTCTCCATCTCTCCCTCTCAGAACACCTTGAGGTTGATTGAGCAGAGGTTTCTGCACAGGTAGAGGTCTCCTGTTGGGATACCAGGAGAAGCAGTACTTGAGGGTTGCATTAAACTTCTTATGGGGTATTTTAAAGGACTTGTGGCAATGTATGAGACATTATAGAATGCTTAGGGAAGGAATGGAAGTGGGAAAGGGAGCTGGCAAGGTGCATTATGAGGGAGCAAGCAAGAAAGAATAGAGAGAAAAGGCAATAAAACAAGCTGATCAGGTACAATTGTCTTAATTGTCTGTTGCTGTTACACTTGTCAAACTGCCTTTCACAATTGCAGTTTGCACTGTGTTCTCATGAAATCCTCTTTCTGGTTCTCTATGGGTGTGCTCTCTATTCTGAGTATGTGAAATTCAAACTGCACTGGACAGCAAGTAGGATAAAAAGTGCCAGTTACAGGATAAAAGAGATCAGCTACTGGAGCACAGCTGCAAATCTCTGGGCCCTGTATCTCTGTGTCCCAGAAACTGAGGAGACCAGGACAGCTGGGAAGCAGATACTGGATAGGCTGAGCATTAAGGGCTCACCCTCAGAGTGATTAATATTTTTGTTTCTATTATTATAATAACTGAGTTATTATTTTTTTTTCTCCACCACTGGAGTTCCATTCCAATAGCCACAAATCAAGGAGAGGAGCAGGCCATCCACACTGCTGCTGTTTGTGTGGGGGCTGTGTGCATTTCTGTGGGTGCTGGTGATGCCCTGCTGCTTGTGCTGACCCATGTGGCAGCTAGGCATGTGTGTCTGTGTGTCTGTGTGTCCATGCATGTGTGTCTGTATGTCTATGTATGTGTGCCCCAGAGATTACACGCTCAGCCTTGCTGCTGTGAGAGATGAGTAATACAATGATTGGCTCTCACAGTTGACAGACAGGTACCATGTATATAGGTTAAGAAAAGTTTTATAGATTTATAGTTATGTCTTACCCCTCATGTAGTTATCAAGAGACAGCCAGGGTTGGGACATCTGGGAAGGTTGAATTTCAGGAAATCAAGATCAGAGGGAAAGATCTCCACCACTGGACAGCGAACAAGGGGTTGATGGACAGAACTTTGGGAGGGGTTAAAGGGTTAAAAGTCAAAACCTCCATTGTTTGGGCCAGCACATGGGAATATCCTTTGCTCCCAGCGCTGTAAGCTTTTTCTCTATTCAGTCTTCTATTGTATTTTTGGTAAGGTTTAATAAACCTTTCTAACTTATGAAAAGTGAGTAACCAATTTCTCACACTACCTTGGGACACAGACACTGCAACCTCACATCCATCAGGCTTTCAGATGCCTCAAACAAGAAACATGTATTTTGTTGGTGGGGAAGGTGGGACAATCCTTCAGAGAGAGAATATGACACTGTCAGCTGAGATCAACAGAACTGTGATAATTTATCCACTAAAATATATTTTTCAATCACAGTTTTTCACACTTTAAAGGAGAAAGCTGTCAGTTTATTTTTTGAAAGCAGAGGTGTTTAGCCTAGCTTTTAATATTGGTCCTATATGGCTTTCTAAAAAAAATGTTTGAGGCAAAATTGGCAGTATTTCAATTAACTTGAGCTTGGAATATCTGAAAATAATGCAGTGTTTTTTTCATGGCAGCCAACAAATGTGTCCTGATTCCTGATATGAATATATCAAAACAATAGCAATGGTCTTAGCTTCATATAAACTGTCATATGTTGCTACTTATAAATAAGTGGGCAGAAGTGGGCTCTGATGTGATTCACACTGATTCTTTAATTTAAGGATATTGCATTTTTGGAAGGAGAGATACACTATGCATATAAATTTTGAGGGAAAGAAGCTATATTTGCTGACACTGCTGCTCTAGCTCACAATTTCTCAATATATCTAAGGAGATGGTGCTCTGCAGCAAACACTGTGAAGCCAAGCAATTGTGGAAGCCCACAACAAATGCATCTCTGTAGTGCAGGTATCAGAAGGGAATATCTCCCCTCAAAGGAATTATTTATTGTTCTGTTCCAGGTGGCTTTCACAGGTAATATGTCAGGATTCAGACAAGTTGAAAAGTACATGGGTAATTTATGACACCAAACGTATTGTAGCTTGGAAGGTCAAAGCCATATAAATTGAGAAAATAAAGAAACAGTCTTGAAGAAAATAACATTCGCTCTTTTGTGTTAAAAAAAAATAAAGAGAAAAGGGCATAAAGGCTCCAGGTTACAGCACCAAATCCACTGTTATTTCAAATAACCATGTAATGAAGATCTCACAAATTGACCTTCCTTACCTTTAGAAAATTAAATATTCTTCTTCTCCTGTGATATGTAATGGAACTTAGTTCAAAAAAATTAATTGGATCACAGTAAAAAAACCCCACCAAATCTAATACTTAGAGCTCTTCAAATTTTTGCAAAAAACTCACACTTGACATGTTTACTCTTGTGCAAGCATTGCGCACCAATAACCCGGGGCATTTTTGCATTTTTGGAGGGTTTTTCATGCTTCTTCAACTATTACAATCCCTTTCAGCGGTTTGTTTTGTGTTTTTCTTTTATTTTTCTTTTGGTTTTGTTTTTGGTTTCTTTTCATTTTTACTTGAAAAAAACAAGAGCTGTTTGGATCTTGGGTCTGCACAGGTCTGCAGATGTACTGGTAGTGATTGAAAATTTCTTCCCCAGCTCCATAGAAAGTATAACTCCTTCTCCTACCAAATATTTTTAAGCCACATGGTATGCAATTGCTCTGTCTTTCAGTATTTTATTGCACCTTCTAAACCAAGAGCAAGAGGCAACACAATTCTACTGACTTGCAAAGTCAGTAATTGTTTAATCAAAATTAATGCAGAGACAGAAACTTTCTTGCTTTTGATACGTATCCAGCATTTCAAGATGTTTGCTGGTAGAGAGGTGGTTTGGATGAGACTCTGAAGAAAGGCCATTTAATGCACTGATAATGCTGAACTCCTGATAAATGGAGACAACTTTCTTGAAAATACAACAGCTACAGTCCTGGCAGCAAGAGGAATTTCCGCAGATGCGGAAATTCCTGTGCTCATTTAAATGGAACTTATGTTCTGCAAGCCTCACTTTGCCCCTGATCTGGGAGCTAAATGCATTGTCAGGCAAGATAGCAACCTGACAACAGCAGTGATAGATTTATTCCATTTATTATGTCAGTTGGCACACTTTGGCAGCTTTCCCATTCTCAAATTATCTTCAGGATACAAAATAACTATGGTGGAAGGGAGTAGTTTGTCTTTGGCGTGGATTATGGAGCTGAAATTTTTCACAATGATTCTGAGATGGATTTGTTTGTCCACTGCACTGATGCTTATACTCTTTTTTCTTTATTAAGACCAAGAACCTGCAGGTATTGAGTTTAAGTCCATTTCCCCTTGACAGCTTTGCCTTTCCATGGGGACTGAAGTGATACCTTAATCTTCAGCCCTTAATGGTACTGTCTGTTTTCACTTTGGGAATAATAGTTTCCAAAGTGACTTTGGAATCAAGCAGTCAGGCAAACAGCCAGTTGACAGCTATCAAACATTCAATCCTGTGTGTGCTGAGATAGACCACGAGGTAAAATTTGGCTTCTTGGTTTGTAATATTAGTTAGTCCTGCCATGTGATCCTACTGCTAGATCTATAAAACTAGTTTACACCAAGTTGTGTTTCTGGTCCTCTGGAAGGCAGTTCTGAAATCCCACCAGTCTGCTGGATAAACCTGAAATGACAAGGGATCTGTGACTTTGCAACTGTACTATTCTGGGTGTCTTGGGTTGGAAATGGGGGTATGTATTCTATTTGCCATCAGTTAGAGGTGGGGCAGTTATCTTCTGTTAATTGGGCACTTTTCTTTATCTCTCCCACAACCAATGCTCCCTCCAGGGAGATATCTTCTGTTCATGGGCCATTGAGTGTCCCTGCATGGCTGATAAAATTCCATCATCCCATTGGGAGATGCTCCACCCAGGGGGAGGAGCCAAGCATTCCTACCTGGATATAATCTGGGATTTGGAACACCACAGCAGACTTTTCCCACTGGATTCTCAAAGGAAGACCAGGCCCATCTACACCACCACTGGATCCCCAGAGGAAAACTCCACCCTTGTACAGGATCACTGCTCCAGCAGAACCTGTCACTCCAGGAGGACTGGAGCCACCATGGAATGGGACTGCTGCCACCATCCTGACCCACAGGCTGTCAGGTCATATTCTGACTCTGTCTGTGTTGTTTTGCATTTTTATTTTATTTTTATTATCTTCCCTAGAAAATAACTTTTATTCCTGCTCCCATATCTTTGCCTCAGAGCACCTTAATTTCAAAATTATAACAATTTGGAGGGAGGGGGTTTACATTTTCCATTTCAGAGGAGGCTCCTGCCTTCCTTAGCAGACACCTGTCTCCTCAAATCAAGACACTGGAGTATTTGCCAGTGTAATCTGCACACTGTGGCACAGACATAAACTGAGCCATGGTGCTGCTCCCTCCAAGGGTGCCTGTGTGGGCAATTGCAAATTCAGAGCTGAAGAGAATTATGGTCAATTGCTGCCTCTGCTGCCTGGCACTTAAAGGAAAACGTTTGGCATTAAGTTCTCTTGCAGATAAAGGTAGGCTGACATTTGAGGTACAAACTTCCTTTTTCAGGCCTTCTTGAGTAAAGGGCAGGGAATTATGAGAAATGGAGACTACTGATAATGTGAAATTATGTAGCACATCCTGCCTTGCCTGAACACTATGGCATGGTCCTTACTTACCCTGAGACCCACACTTTATCTCCCTGGGTAGAGAAGTCAATGCCAGCTGCAGGGAAATTGGGTTGCAGCTGTCATGGCAACTTTCACTCAGATTTCTGCACTGTGCCATCATAACTGCTATAGGGGATTTTCTTCTGTTTATTATCTTCTCCCTTGGATGCTGCATTTCCATCCTTTTATCCTCTTGCATAAAGCAGTGTGTGGATATATTACAAACTAATGAGTGTTAGCAGTATTAACAGTGAATCCTTATCTAATGTTTTCTCTAAAAAAAAAATTTATAATTATTAGACAGCATGTATGTTGTGACTGAGCACAGACCATGTGGCACTGTTTGCTCTGAACAGGTAAGTAGCTGAGTCTTTTTAGAAGTATTACAAATGTAAAATCAGTATTTAATTTTTTTTCCTTAAGATCTTCTTAATATGTGCATTTTCTATGTTTCTGCCAGAGTTTTCAGACTAATCAAAAATAACAGGCAAAAATAAGCAATGAAAAATTCTTTAAAAATATTCAGTTCTACCTGAATTTACTTTACAGTGTCATCCACCTTTCCCAATTATGAAATATTTCAGATTATAAAATTCAAAGAGAGAAAAATTTGTATGTTAAAAATTAATCATAACTTCTCATTCTGCAGATGGCTATGGAAACACAGATTGACATAACCTACTTGCAAAAATTCTAGAAATTCAATTTAAATTTGATGGAGAATGATTTCCATATCATAGAATCTTTTTAAATAAACATATATTTTACAGTAACAATATTTAAAATTCCAGATGGATTAAAAATCCTCCCCTCACACCCTGACCTTTTATTTGTGCACTCACACACATGAATTTTTTTAACAGGGTCATTTCCCAAAACTGAACTCAATTTCCCTTATGCCCCAAACCCACACCACACACACACATATCTTGGTTTCAGCTTAATTTTGGAAAGCCAGTCCAGTGCTGTCTTCACTCCTCTCTGAGTCTGGGGACTTCTCCTGCCTCCCATGCCACTCATCCCCATGCCAGATTGTCTCACACGCTATCAGTTTTATCTATTTTGTTTTTCATATGTGGCAGTCTGCTGTGTGGATAAATTAGCAGAAACATTGATTTTAGACTTCCCTTGATATTGTAAAGGGGGTTGCAGCTGAAAGGAGGTTTTTTCCATAAGATTCCCAGGGCTCAGAAAAATCCATTTTTATCTGGCTGTCAGATATGCTTTAGTTCTACTGCCCCCAGACATCAATACCTCAAACACCTTGCTAAAGAAAAGCTTCCCCTTGAAATTCCATGAAATTCAGTTTCTGTTGGGTAGAAGGGTGTGGTTTTGGGTGTCTTCCAGAAAAGAGTTACCCGTCTTTTGTTCTGCTAATTTTATGATTTGCAGCATCTTCACAGCCTCATAAGAGCACACCTAACCAATATGAAGTGTTAAGTAAGCTTGTCTTTTGTTAAGGGACAGAACTTTGTCTGATTTTTCCATTTTTTTTTGTTCTTATAAATTTGGAATAATTTAAAAACAATGAAATAGTTATTTAAGCTACAAAAGGATAGATTCCTTGTAGTGTCTCTCTTCAGATGGACAGTTGAAATATAGACCCATGCCAGTGAAGTGCAATTCTCTGCATTCCTTTTTCTGCTTTAATTCCTTTGTCTCCTTTTGCCCAGGCCAAACACTGCACATGAACTTGGATAATGAAGAAGCTACAGATACATTAATCCTTCACTTTCTCAGCTTTCTTCACCTTGGACCTAGGGGTAACATAGAAGCTATTTGAGAATAGAGTTGGGCTCTGTGTACACAGAGCTCACTCCAAAGTATTTTGAATGATGTTTTCTCCTCCAAACATCTCCTGAGAGGAGGCTGTGGTTTCTCCCAGCCAACTAGCAATAGAACAAGAGGAAATGGCCTCAAGTTTCACCAGGAGAGATTCAGATTGGATCTTAAGAAAAATTTATTCACTGAAAGAATAAAGCTAGGCATTGGAACAGGCTGCCCAGGGAAGTGGTGGAGTCACCATCACTGGAAGTGTTCAACAAACAAGCAGAGGTGGCAATTTGCCATATGTTTCAGTGGACATGGTGGTATTTGGTCAAAGGTTGGACCTGATCATGCTGGAGGTCTTTTCCAACCTTAATGTTTCTATGATTCTATAATTCCATGAACGATGCTATTACTGAAAATATCACACCAAATATTTTGGCATTTTGGGCCAATACCACAGGTTCAGGGATAGTAGGAGTAGCCGGGATAAGAGAATTGTGAGCTGTCTGTTGGCATCGGCAAAATGTGGTAAATACAATGCAGATTTAAAATAAGGTTTTATTTTACTTACACTGTAATAATTCTCAGGTCCTCTGGGAGGAGCTTGTGTGCAAGTTACAGACAAGATTTTCAGTAGGAAAACATCCCCTCTAATCATCTGTGTTTAGTACAACATTCAACCTCACATAATTCTTAATAGCTTAAAAGCATCTATTTGGTAAAATGAGCATCCAGTTCATACAACTTTTAAGCAACATGTAGTCGATGTTGATAGAATGTAGAACTACTACAATTTAGTAGTTGTAAATTCCAGGATTTATCTAGAAAAGCACAACTCCTGTGCCACTGAAAGAGCAGACCAGAGGTATGGTTGCACAGCTGACAGCCACTGACTTAAAATAAAAAATTGCTGTGGAGAAATCAGAATTTTGCAGTGGAGGTATTTGTCTATTATATTCCCCAAAAAGGTAGATTGTAAATAATTCTGGTTTTAATATGCCAAAAATATGTTTAAAAATAAGGAAAATAATGCTATGTTATGCTATTAATATGACTTAAGTGATTTGCATGAGCATTTGAAATTTTGTGTGTGAGAAGAAATCTCAGGCATACAGTCACCAATCAAATGTTTTTATTCATTCCATCACATATAAAAAACCTCAAAACATTAACTTCTATATAGAAAAATAGTCACATCTTTCAATCAAAATGATTGCTAAAAATAATTTTTCAAGTGTGACAGAAGAAACACTTGAGAAATTGTTCTCCCAGTTTGGCAGTTTGTGGTGTCCAAGAGAGCTGACTCATAAAGCAAAAGCTTTTAATTGAAAGTTTGAAGAAAAACAGTTTTATTTAATTCAGCACTTTTCCATGGAAACTTCATTGTCCCCTGACCTTGTTGTCAGCAAACAGATTTGCTGAAACTTTTTGGAGAAATTCAGCCTGAGGCAGACACCTGGTGTTCAAATTGCAAGTGTCCAGTTACAGTTTGGACAGGTAACATGACTGAAGATGGAATTTTAAAGTGGAAAACATAAGGCAAATTGCTAAACTGTGCCACTGCCACTAACTGTAATCTGCAAATATTTAAATGTCAGGAACCCATAAGTGTGTAACAGAGGTCTTTATGCTTGCATGGTTGATAAAATCTGCGCCTTCAAATGGCTGATCTCAGCATTAAATTTTAATCATCAAATCAAAGAGAACAGGCCAAAGAGCTGGATCACTGCTGTCTGACTGTCATTCACTAGCAAATCTGTGCAATTTCTGGTATTTTGCTGAGACATCTATAGTTTCAGAATGTTGGTATTTTGAGTATCCAGATGCTGGCTTGCACAGAAAACACATACTTTTCCCTACTAATACTTATTTCCATGCAAGGCATTTCACTATCAGATGCTTAAGTGCCTTGAAGAATTATGAATAAAGACAAAGAGCTGTGAAATGTGAAGCTGTTGTCAATGCTGCAGATGTTTGAGAAATTATATGTTGGAAGGTGCATGGCAAAACATGCCATGGGAAGGGTAGAGTTCTTGTCATCTCATATATATTAAAAAGTTAACTGTGCCAGTTCTTTACAGTTCAAAGCAGCAAAGAACTCAAATTATGCTCAAATTATGAAATTATGAAAATTTCTCTTTTTCTTTTTTTTCTTAAACTTTATTATATATATTTTCTAAACTGTGTGCTTGTGTTCTTTAAAAGGGTCCAATATGTGCTGAAAAGCACATATTACAGAAGGAAGGTAAGGCTTTGACTGACTAGAATGAAAGTCAGAAAAAAAACCCCAAACCCCAACTGAATCCCCATGTAAAGCTGGAGAATTCCAAGAATTATACTCTAGAAAATTTATCTTCTGTTCTAAAAGTAATTGCAATGATTTTTTTCACCCTTGTTTTTCTTTCTTTTTTCCCTATCATTTTTAACTTTGCTCATAGACTAAATACATTTTTATTTCTGCAGCATACTGGAGTTTGTTGTATGGGCTCGAATCCCAAATCTGTCTCCCAGATAAATGTTTGATGTAGATTTGGATGTACTTGGTCTAATCCATAGGAGTTTGAGTTTGTTGAACTGTCATGGCAGATACTGATTTTGGCACGGAACAGAAAGTCTTTACTGCTTTTCACTGACAATGAGAAGACTTTTCTCACTTCATGATGAGAAGTACTCCAAACACAGAAATGTACCTAAGTCACTAATGAGCTTTTGGATAACTCACTCAAAAAAGAATTGTTGTCACTCAAGAATCTCATTCAAAACCTGTGGAAATTAATAGAAAAGCTTCTTCTGACTCAACTTGAATCCTGATCCAACATCAGCGTAAGTTAATGGGCCAGCTCATCCAAGTGAGTGTTACAGGCTCAGACCTTGTAGAAGTATTTATTCTTTGTTGTAAATACTGTGTAAATAGATCTGGTTTTGATGTCTTGCATGAAGGATGAAGGCAGTAAAAGGATTCTTTTTAAGTCTTACAAGAATCTTAAGTCTTTTTAAGTCTACAAGAAATGTAGAAGCAACTGTAGAAAATGCAAAATTTAATTACATTCTGCCCTAATGCAACCAACACATAGACAAACTATTATTTGTGAAATAGTTGTTACTTATTTATACTTCTAAAAAATCACAGCTTCATTAACTTTGCCTCTATTTGAATTCATCTGTGCTTGCTCTTATCCTGTTCCTCTAGCTCTGAATAAAAATTCACAGGTAATTTTTATTTAAAGTATGGCTCTGCACTCAGGAATTATTGCTGGATTTGTGCTATTTAGGGCAAGGGGACATCCTTGCCTATAGATCTAAAATATTAAAATGTTCTTCTTGCCCAAAGTGAGCAGGAACTGAAATTTAAGAGAAATCAGGACTGATTCCCAGAAAGAGTTTTGTGAGCATCCAAAGTGATCTGTAGGCTGAGAGAGTAAAAGCAAAGGCACAGGGCAGCTGGTGGCAGATCTCACCATGCTGTCAGTGAAACCTCAGCAGACCTGTTCCCAGGTAAGAAATGCAGGACTTGCATAGGAAATCATGGAGGAAGTGGTTGCCAAGTTTGGTGGGAGAGAAGAGAGAGGGGAGAAACTCTCTGCCAAATGCAGATCCACACCATATTTTGCTCCAGAGGATATGCTGTGCAAGCAGTTGTTACAAGCACAAAAGCATCCAAATTTGTCAGCAAAGGAGAAAATTTTCATTAGCAGGCATGCACTGAGTTCATTTTGCATCTGGAGCCTACCAGGTTTCACAAGAAAGTTATGTGTCATATTTAACCTTCAAGTAGTGACTAATCTTCATAGCTGAGGTCTCAGGGGACAGGCTTGTGAAAGGTGACAGCATGAAAGTCAGTAGCCCAGCTTTTCTTCAAAATGCATTTTATTGGAAAGCAATTCCACTAGACAAGTCAAGCTAGTCTCAATTAACCATTGGAAACCTGGAAAACCAGATACCTTGCTGATAAATGTCAGCTACATTATTCTAATTTATCTAGGAGTAATGGGATAATGATTGCCCATATAAGAGACTACACAATGCCATGATACAAAGAATAATGAAATACAAAAGCTAAGTGTTGTTTGAAGATTACGCTACATTGATCTTACAAATGAATCACCATATTCTGAAGTTGTCTGTCTTCCTGTCTAACAGAAAAAATATATATGTATTGTTGTGAAAAATGCAGAAGTTAATCCAGAGTGTTTTCCTTGGAAAGAAAATGTGAAGATTCATGACTAAAAATAGTGATAACTTAAAGTGACAGAACACAGAAATCCAGTGTTGAAAATTATGTAAATGACAAATGCTTTGCTCCCTCGTGACACTTGGAAAAGGCAGTGTAACTCTTTCAGAATTGGGATTGAACTGGAATTGGGATTGAGCATACACACAGAAGTATAGGAGTTCCTATAGCAAGTCCTGTCTCACCTGTTTCCTTCAATCACAGCAGAATGGATCCTAAGTCCAAACCTCTCACCCCTGTGTGTGCTTCCAGAAGAGAGTCCCAAGCACAGGTGCAAGTGCCACATATAAAATCCTTTTCAGTCAGTTAGGAATAATTGCAGATGAATTACCCTATTTTGTTAAAGAAAGAATGATGATTTGCATATTAAACCATCCTTGGATCTTCCTTCTTAAATATGTATGGACAGAACAGTTTTAAATGATTAAGGAATTAATTAATGAAACAATTTTAGTTAAACACTGAAGACCTGGCTGTACATTTATTTTCATTCTTTTCTTTTCTTTTCTTTTCTTTTCTTTTCTTTTCTTTTCTTTTCTTTTCTTTTCTTTTCTTTTCTTTTCTTTTCTTTTCTTTTCTTTTCTTTTCTTTTCTTTTCTTTTCTTTTTTCTTTCTTTTCTTTTCCTAGGTTGTTTGAACAGACAATATGTAATTTATCAATTTTTTCAGCAGAAGAAACAAATTCAAGAGTGAAGCATAAAAACTACAGGGATACAAAGTCAAACTGTACAACAGAGATTCCCAGACTGTGAAAAGTTTAGGTCCTGTGTTTCAATGCAGAAAGCCAATGTCCCTTTTATAGAGCAAAATGAAATGTTTACATTTTAGATTTTTAAACTTATTTCCCCATTAAGATTCTTAATAATGGATGAACTTTCAGGTTATGAAATATTAATTAATTAAACAGGGATATCTAGAGTCTGAAAGCTTCACTTTTGATTTTGTTCTCCAGACATAGCTTTCCTGTTTTTCTAAATCTCATACCATAATAAAAAAGACTGTCTGATTTTTTTTTTTTTTTAATTCCTTCTTATGTCTGTTAAAGCAAGGGCATAATTCAAGTTTTACACGTTTTGATCACATATTGAGCATATAATGTTTTGTGGACAAGAAAAATATAGTGTTATGGTAGAAAACACTTAGAAATGATGCACCTGCTTAGAAAATGGCAGGTGCATTGTTTTGATTTGAGAAAACCCAGTTGCTTGTTTCTGGCATTTAACATTGAACCATGGGCAGAATATGATGTTCTACTTACTGACCTTCATATTAAATTTATTAATGCTGAATCTCAGTAACTCACCTGAATACACAGTGTTTTTTCTGTTCTATTTCTTCTACAGTTTTTGGATGCTTCAGTGCAATTAGACATGTTATGACCACATTCTAAGAAACAATATGTTCTTCAAAGTGATCATGGTCATTGGTTAAAGGAATGTCAGATATGTGGGTATTTATGCAAAAAATTTTATTCAAAAAAGAGAAATTTGCCTGGGAAATGCAGCTAAAATATGAGTTTGGATGGAAACTCACAGAGATTTGGGCTCGTACTGATAAAGGATTAAGCATCACTATGGTGCCACTGTAGGTTCCGGGCTTACTGTGTAGCATTTTTGCTATTCACTTGAGCATTTGTATATCTTATACACTGAACAGAAAGAGTGCTGCATTGGTACAGTCAATACTCTGAGCAAGAAACACCTGAGCCTCCCTCCAGGACATGCTGTAGAAAACCAGTCAACACTTCTGTGTGTGCATTACTTTTTATAGTTATACAAGAGGTGTGTGCTAGACATTTCAAAAAAATCAATGACCTCTACAAACTTACATAATAGTCTTATATTTTTAAGATTTTTACCTAGATGCTAAAAGTTTGATGTGGAAAATTTCCAGCTTAAATCTTCTCCATCCTGGGAAAGTCTACTAACAGTTGGCAAGAGCCAAAGCCTAAAGATTATTTGTTGGAGTGGCACAACTCTGCTGAGAATCTCACCAAGTTCAAACACAAGAAGTCATAACAGGCAGGCTGAACTCAGAATTCACTCCCTGAGGAGAGATGTGAAGACTAAGATGCTATTCATAAACTCTGTGTTAAAGCATCACCAGACAAAGCGTAGAAATGGTTGTAGATTCCCTTCCCTGGGACACGTCCTAATCACTTGCACTTGAGAGCCTCTATTCCACCCAAGCTGCCTATTAGGGTTGTAAGTGCCTGTCTGGATCTCATCCCTAACCTGAGGATATAATGTTATTAGCTGGAGCCTGTGTTGCCTTGAGTTCTCTGCCAGATCCCTCTCCTCTCCCGTTCCAAACACACAAATGACACAGGTGTGCTCTGAGCTTTGGCAGGAATCCCAGCCTGAGGCTCAGCCAGGAACACAAACCCTGCTTGAGACACCTCCACATGCCACTGGTTACCTGGCTCATGGCCAGCTGGGATGGGGCCTCAAAGCTCTTGAGCTGCCTGTGGGGAGCAAAGGATCCCACCTTGGTGCAAGGGCGTTCAGGTTTGGTGTCAACTCCAAAGTGTAATCTTAGAGTAACCCCATTGTAATTAACAACAGAACTTCCATTGAGTCAATAAGATTAAAATTATCCATGCAACACCATGGAGTAATAGACAAAAATCCATCAGCCTGGGTTTTGAACTGTTGCTACATTATTTGTAATGCAATGGTTGAAGGCTGCTGGGCATAATTAGACTTTTGTTTGTGTGGTACATTTTGAAAGATGTCCTAAAAATGCAGGATAAATTCTTCCTCCTCCTAATGCATCACAAACATGAATCTCAATTTTTATGCAATTTATTAATAACAGTAATCTGTTGAATGGGCAAAGAAAGAAATGGGACAAAAACTAGAAAAGAGGAAGGTATGTGAAAAGTTGCTCTACTCTGTTTCATCAGCTTCATTTATACGGTTGTCCTTGGGCCTAATTCAATGCAGAGAAGTGAAGTAATATTGCTAGATGGCTGTAAACCTCAGGGAAATCCTCTATTAAGAGAATGATGGCTCTGAAGAGAATATCAGGCTTTATTGTAACTCTATTTCTTAGAACACTGTGTTCTTGAAGTCCCAAACAGCATCAGCATGCAGGATTTTATCCACTAAATCATGATTGGCTAGATAACTTATTTTTTACAGATATGCACTGTAATGGTATCTTGAATTTCCATTTCAGGAGAAATATTTTCTGCATCAGAATTAGTCCAGTAGAAAAGGAGAAACATTTCCAAAGGCTTGAACCTTGAGGAAGAAGACACAGAATTAGGGCTTCTGCAATCGATATCAACATCCCTAGCCTGCAAGACAAACAAGTTTAAGAGCCTCTCTAGACCAATTCAGGGGACAGAAAGGCAAATTTTTATTTCTAAAATGGTAATTCAGACAAAAAAATATATTTTATATTTTCATTTTCTGCATCCTAGACTAGTTCCTTACACTTTGAACTATAAGGATTTCATATGCCTTCACAACAATCTTTTGAAAAACAGATTTTACTTTTAAAATTATTTCAGCTACTTCATTTTTTACTGCAGGTATTCTTACATGCCAAATATTTTTTCACATCTAAATAAAAGATTTGTAAAGCACTTAAATTCTTTGTGCATTTCAGTTAATCCAGATATTTCTTTAGTGTGGACAGCTTTATAGTACAATACGTAATGCAGAAATGTAATGTATATTAACAGACTTAGACCAAAAGATTCCAGATTTTTGTTAGTGTCAAATGTCAGAGATGTCCATCATTTCAATTCACAGCTGTACAGTTTGAAATCCAATGAGGTATTGATCAGAATAGAAATACGTTAGGAGGCCTTAAAGAGAGCTGGACAAAGACTTTTCACAAGGTTATGAAATGTCAGAACAAGGAGGAATGGCTTTAAACTGAGAGAGGGTAGGTTTAGATTGCATGTTAGGATGAAATGCTTTATTGTGAGGGTGATGAGGCCCTGGTCCAGGGAATTTGTGGATGCCCCATCCCTGGAAGTGTTCAAGGCCAGGTTGGACAGGCCTTGGAGCAATTTGGGATAGTGGGAGGATCACAGGGCACCATCGCCAGCCTTGCCACAGCCCTGCTCTGCCCAGCCATGAGCCAGGCCAATGTCCTAGCCCCATCCCCAGGGAAACCTGAGGATACAGCTGTCCTGGCTCCCCCTGATCTGCCCTGCTCCTGTGCTGTCCCTAAAATCCCTGGCACTCCACAGCTCAGGGCCCTGCCAGCCCCACAGTGCCCTGGCACCATGTGCCCATGGAAAGCCATAGCATTGATGGAGAAATAGAAATGTGACAGCTAGAAGCAAATGTTTCTGCTTTACATATGTCAGAACACAGATAGCTTAATGATTTGGGCAAAAGTATAGTTATTCAGTTTATTTTTAATATAAAAAAGACCAGATCACTACTTAAATTATTGCCTTCCCTTGGTCTCACTCCTTTCAGGAAAGCATTTTTCTCAAAGATCCTTTCTTAAGGACAAAAGAAGTGGATGGCTCAGTATAACTATTCTTTTATTTGTGGCTGAGGACTTGATTTATATTTTGGCTTATATTTCTATTTTTATGGGAATTATCTCCAGCTCCCATCTAATGTTTGACTTATAAGGCAGTTCTGTTACATTTTTGTCCCAACTTGCCCTACATGGCCCCTCTCTCAGGAGCAACACAAGCAACAGCCACCTGCTCTTTCTGTCCTGAATGGTCATACACAAGTTTGAAGGGCATTCAGCAACTTGATGAAGCTAAACTTTTTGATTAGAAAATTTCAGGATG
Organism: Ammospiza nelsoni; assembly: GCF_027579445.1. NCBI lineage: Eukaryota > Metazoa > Chordata > Aves > Passeriformes > Passerellidae > Ammospiza > Ammospiza nelsoni. Next base: position 8,431,189 of record NC_080637.1, on the reverse strand, counting down.
AGCATCATTGTCAAAATTACCAGCTTCCACTGGGGACAGAGCCGCAGGCTGGCTTTAAGGTTTCCTGCAATGAAAATCGCAATGAACTCATTGTCCTGGCTGCCAAACACCAGTGTGAGGCCCTTGACAGCATGATGATATCAAACCTCCAAATAAAAGCAATTCTCCTAGCAGACTGCGGCTTCCGGCAATGTACATAGCTTGATACAGTCATTAGTTTTTATGCAGTTTTAGAGCAAACATTTTACTAGGAACCCAATTTTCTTCTGACAGAAGAGACTATTAGGGACCCCAAGCATGACGAGTCTCAAGAGTCCTTCCAACTGAAACAGGCCATTGACAGAAGGTGATTTGCCATCAAAGCTATATACATATACTTTGGTTGATTTGAGCATTAAAAGAAAATAAAAATGGAAAAAGAGAAGTATCTTAGCTTACCTTTGCTGTTTATGGTTAATGCTTATCTTAAAAGTTTGCAGAAGGGGCTTCTCTAAAGGCTGTATTCAGAGGATGCTTTGATTTTTGAATAGGTAACAGCCTTGAGTTTTGCATTATGCAAGGACAGCTGGCAAAGCATGTGGGCTGTGAAATAAGCGGGAGGCTTGATAAAATCCATCCTGAAAGAGAAAACAAGGTTAGGAGCAATGAGCTGTGACTGACTAGAGCTGTGGGAGCTTCAAAACCTTCCCCCCAAATGCAAATGCTTAAGGTTACTTCTCTGGATGGTCTGTTGAAGACGTGCTCTGCAACAGCACGGGAAGAGGGAGGATGAAACTCAGCCCTATCCTTTGCTGTTCTGCAATGGCCAGAAACCCAAACAAAGTGCTCAGCTTGCAAAAACAGTCTCAATTTCTACTGGAGGGGAACATACTGTACTGGAAAACATAACATAAGTTGTAGTCTTTTCTTTTAATTTCAATGTATTCTTCATGCAGATTAAAAAGAATAATATAAAGTGATATATTCTCAGATACAAAAGTGTTAGAGCTCATCCAGGAGTTTATGCTCTGGCCCTTTGGGATGTTGGGCTCCAACAGTGATGCCTCGGAAGAGGCATTTTAGCAGTGCACAGTATACAGGAGTTTCTGTTAGTGGTGCAAGCCCCAGAAGCCAAAAATAGGTCAGATAACAATTTTTCCAAAGGAGTCTCCTCTTTCGGTAGTCATCCAGTCATCAAAATGACCCAAACATCAAACTTTGTTTCTAGATAATTTCTAGAGAACTTTTCTGCTCTTCCTATTTCTATTACTCCATTTATCGTGAACTTTTATTCCTGAGCTTTATGAGGTCTCTGAAATCTATTAACAATTTGCCATATAGACTTGATGAGGATGAACAAAGAAAAGAGGATTTTGTCTTGTCTATTATCTTCATGAAGTATGTCCTAGAGATATAATGTACAAAAACACCCTCCCCAAACTCGGACACCATATTTATTTAGGATTAGGTGGCAAAGATGCATTTAATGCAAATGTAGTAAAAATTCTCAAATCTTAAACATTTTAAAATATTTTTTCAGTAATGTGGCAGACAGTAAAAGATAAAGAGACTTTTTTCTCTTTCTTGTGGAGGTTGTATTTATCACCTCAGCTTACTCTAACACTGTTAATATTAGCTAGATATAACATTGTTGTCCTGATTAAATAATTAAATCACAATCAGATAAGCTAACCTCACAAATAAAATTTAGATGGAATGGATAAAGATGCAATATGAAGTAAAAACCGACCCTGAGAGATTGATGAAATGCCAAAATAAAATAACAAACAAAATTAACTTAATTAACCTTCAAGGGAATAATAAAAGCAGGACAATTTCATGTGTTAAATAGCGCGTTACATTATTAAGCTTTGACGTTGTTTGGCAAGTGATCCCTGACATCAACAAATTTACAGAAGCCAGAAGATTCCTTGTATACTGGGGATTATTCAGTCATTTGTAGTAAAGTTTATTTTGCTAGTCACTCTAATGGCTTCAAAGTTACTTCTCAAGTTATGCTGCAAATAATTTATCTTTCAATAAGAGGTACACAATCAATGGTTGTTCATAGCAAGATTTTATTCATGGAAGAAAAAAAATCCAAGTCTTTGGCTTGTTTGGGGCATTTCTGAAGAATGCTAAATATATTTCTTTGCACAAATACTGTGAAAATAGTCAGGATGAATAGACGCAATAGAGTCACAAATCAAAAAGCCACAATACAGATGCCAAAGATCTGTGTGAGCAGATGTTAAATGGTACACAGGGCCCAGACCAGCTCAAAAGCTGAAAGCCTGAAATGCTGAAAACAGATTTATATGGGAAAGTGCTGCTTTGAGCTGCTAACTCAGTTAAATACTGAACTAGATCTAACACAGGACCTGCACCTTTCCACAGTGAGGTGTGATATTATCACTGAGGCAATCAATTGCATTTTGTCTCAGAAAGGAATATCTTCTGACTTTGGTGGAATTTCTATCAGAACATTTAATCTCTATTCTGCAAAAGGAAAAGCTTTATATCATAAATCTGGGAAAAGATATAAACTTTTAAAAAGTTTTTTCCAAAGTGATTGTACTTTATATGAATGCTTTAGGGAAGCCATGTGGAAAGATACATTTTTATTAAACTGAGATTGATTAATCCCTACCAGAGAAGAATGGAAGTGGTAGATAGTGACAGTATTAAAGAATAAACTAACCTGACTCACCAAAGAAGTATGTCATGATTGAAAGACAAAGGCAATTTCTAAGTATTTTCTCATTCCAGGAGTAATGGAAGGACAAGAACAAGGTAGATTAGACTTGATTAGATTGTGTTACTTTGGAAAATATAGAGGAGATTTGTAAAATATTAATATATGAAATGCAATAATGGCATTTTGTACTTATTTAGGATAAAATCTTGGCCCATAAGAAATCTGTCCTTTAATCTGTGCTGTTTAATTGGAAGAAAATATTTTTAAAATGTCTACAGTACAAGAAAGTGTTTATAAAGAAGTCTTGTAATTTCATGGAATAATGCTAGCCTAATTTCACACTATGACAAAAGCCATTTTTTTTGTCTCAAATGGAGTTCCTGTTGAATTCAATGGGGTACATAAGCACATTCCCAAAAGCAAATTGTGACAATTGGAATAATTATCTCTCTGTTAACATCTCTTAAAATACTGGGCAGTTGCAGGCCAAATGGCTAAACTGCTGTGAGGATTTCTCGTATTCATTTAGGAAAAATTTCCAAAGAGCTATTTAGAAACTATTTTTTGTGATATAAAACAACATGAAAATCTGTCAGTTTTAGAATTTTCAGTTTATGGAACAGTGGATATGAGTGTTCACACTGTCATCTGTTTACCTCCTGATATCTTTTACTGGAGTCAAAAAAGCCCAAGAGGAACTACCCCTGCACTGATGTCAGCACCCTGGCTGCTGCACTGTCCATAAAATCCACTGCAACCCACACCTTGCTGATCCCATGGTGATCTCATGGCTGCAGATCAGGTGAGAAACCTCTACAGAAACCCAGAAAGTATACTGGGTTTATACTCCATTACTGAACTGAAATACAATATCTTTGTTCAGAGTATGATCTATCTTTTGCTTTAAGTGTCCAAACCACAAGCCTTTTTTTCCCTACCAACACCTTTCCTTTTAGTTTTATGTTGGGGGCAGCTGTATGCTCATGTCTGCAGTTCCAAAGGTTGGACTGTATATGTAGTATTTTCTGTGTTTTTTCAAACTCTTCATATTAATAAGAATATACCACTGATTTAAACATTTAAATAAGCAGAAGTGTGCCAGCATGAAAATATGGAGGCATACAATTTATATACAGTACAGTCTGCTGAACACACTGACAGGTTTTCTCTTGTGTAGTCAGAGCAGCTGTTACAGAAAGAGACAGATTTTCATGGATTTTGCAAGATTTTGATGTGTTGATGTGTTCTGTATTAAGAGCAAATATTGCTCTGCATGAAGAACAAGCATTATTTTTGACATTCAAATTTACTAATTGCATTTTGCCAAATACATATAATGCCCATTGATTTTCAGAAAGTTATACAAAAGCTTACAGTGAGTTAATGATGTCTGACAAAGATGACCCATAAACAGCAACAGCAACAAAAAGAATAACAACAAAACCCAAGCTATCAATCTCCATCTGCACAGAAAAGTTTTCAAAAGGTGTCTATGACATCCTTGGTAAATTCATTTCTCTACCACCCCCAAAAGAGACAAATTTTTAAAATCATCAGTATTGTCACTCCCTCACTCCTAAGCCTAGACATGGAAAATATAGTTGTCTTTCTGAACCTGGATATACCCCAAAGAGAGTCAAAGCTCATTTTTATCCCTGTACATGATGTGGGGACAAGAAGTAACACAACCTGTACGTGAAGAAGTTCTAACATCTACAGATGATCCTAAAAAATCAGTGGAAACTGGGGAAAACTTTTTCCATTGTTTGCAGATTCTGGAAAAAGCATCGTTTCAGGAATTATTAAATAGTTATAATCCAAAACAGATTTCTGGCTAATATTGTGCAAGAAAACTAGAAACTTTGGCCACAGAAAAACATATGATGGGCAAATCAAATTAAGACCATGGGGGTATAGGTCTTGGAGTTTTCACTATTTTATCACTGAAGACAGGAGGAAAGTAAGGACAATGAGTATTTTCTTGTTTCAGTATTTCTTTTAGATTCCTTTCTTTCCATCCATTTTTCTCTCCCAAAATCCTTTCAATAGAAAGGTTTTTCCACAGTCCATGAGCTGCTCATGTCTGCAGCTTTCATTGTGTCTATAGATTGTGCAATGGAGCTTGTATCAAGCAGACTCACATTCAAAAATTTACCCTAATTATGACTCTACCTGTTCCTTTGTGTAAGACCTAGTCCTTTGTATTCACATGGACTCCCTTTTCACAATGTCAGCCAGCAAATCTCAGTAACAATGAAAATGACAGCTTCACCTGTCCCACAGCTGTGGGAATGTCACATATAAAAATATCCCAAATTTGCTCCTAAACTTTAAACTTTCAAACTGACATTAAACTCCCAGCCCATCATGACCTCAGTTTTGTGTTCACCTGTCCCTCTGTCACACTGTTCTTTTGATTGTCCTGCACTGTCACAACACCAAGGAAAGGGACAATACTGTAAATACCCAGGAGCTTAATGGCTTCTTAGGACAAAAGCAATTTGCTGTTCCAATAGTAAACTCTACCAACACTCTGAGAATTTTGGAATTATTTTCCAGATGATGGCAATAATATCTCAAACTGAGTGGCTCAGATGACAGGTATTTCCTTCCTTCCACACTCAAATGGAATTTCAGTTGATATGCAGGTTCATCTTTCTGCAGAAAGAAATCAGCCTTACAGTAACAGTTCAATGAGCAGAGACAAATATTATACATTTTGTAGGTTATAAAGATTTCTGCATTTTTAAATCACTTTCTTCCCTGAGAAAGAATTCTCCTAAAGCAGAGCAATGATTGAAAGATCATTCAGAGTAAGCACAAATAAATTACTTAAATTCTATATCCTTTATTTTGAGAGCATGCTGTAAAAAGGGAAAGAATTGAACTCCTGTGTTTATCTCACAAGGGTGACATGTGAGAATATAATTTTCTTTCCCAATTTAAACTTAAAAATTTGCAGGAGATAGGAGAGGTCAGTACTTGCAGCTCCTGAATTTTCCTTGGCCCTGCTGAGAACATCTCTAGTACACTGTTTATTCTTAATTTAGAATTTACAGTCCAGAACTTGATCTTTTACCTTGGGCAGATCTCTTACATGGTGCCTCTCTGTCCTTCTGCTGAAGGGCAAGAACTGTGTGTTTGGACAAATATTAATGATGTATAACAGTTAATCTAAATCATGCTGTAATATTCTTTAGAAGAAATTGTATATTCACCACACAGTTTCCTGTAGGGAGAGTCATCTCTTCAAGGACACGACTCAAACGCGTGTCACAGACATCTTTTATGAAAAATCCTTTCCTTAGGATTTTTCCTCCTGAGAAGCTGAGAGGCCTCAGGAATGAAATGTAAACATTGATTATCTACTGCTGTGGAATGCAACAGATGGATCTGTAATTGGTCTCATAGAGTTGTTTCTAATTAATGGCCAATCACAGTGAGCTGGCTCGGACTCTCTGTCCGAGCCACAAGCCTTTGTTATCATTCTTTGTTTTTTTATTCTTAGCTAGCCTTCTGATGAAATCCTGTCTTCTATTCTTTTAGTATAGTTTTAATAGAATATATATCATAAAATAATAAATCAAGCCTTCTGAAACATGGAGTCAGATCCTCATCTCTTCCCTCATCCGAGCACCCCTGTGAACACCATCACAAACGGGGTTGGTGCTCAAACTGACAAAATAGAGTGCACTTATTGTATGGGCTGGGCTCCTCTATATTAAAGGAAAACCAACACGTTTTGGACACTTGCAGGAAAAAAGCATTGCTGCTGTCTGACACAGTATCTCACCAAACCCATTATCTGAGAATCATAGAACCATGGAAAGGTTTGGGTCAGAAGTGACCTTGATCATCTCATTCCAACCCTCTTGCCATGAGCAGGGATGGCACGTCGTACATCGCTTTCTCCAGGGCCTTATCCAGCCTGGCCTTGAACACTCCCAGGGACTTTCTGTCTGCTCCACTGGGCTCTCCTGGGTGCTGTGGAGATGATGGGACACAGGGCTGCCCTGGGGCTCAGCTGGCAGGTGGGGAAGGGCTGGAGGGAATGTTCTGCACAGCTGAGCCTGAGCTGGGGCCCCATGCAATCCACAGTGTCATGGTTTTGAGCAAATTTGGGAGAAAACCTCCAAAGGGGCCCCTCCAGAATGCAAACCCACACGGCCCCTCCCCACAACCAGTTCTGGAAGAATTCCTTGCAGAGAAGTGGAAAGAACCTGTTTATTTAACAGGTGCAGCATTCCCAGCACACAAAATGAACAATACCAGATGACACCACTCTTTCACTGCTCTGAAAAAGATGACAAATTCAGAAAGTCTCTCTGGGGGTGTCGCTCTGTTCTCAGTCCCTGCGGCGCTGGGGCAGCTGCTGCCCAGAGTAGGCCCCGCTAGGCCACAGGGTGCAAACTCTCCGTGTTCCCAGGTCCCAGTCCGGAGCAGGCTCGAGTGGCTCAAAAAAAGGAAAGGAGAAACAGTCCAGGAAGAAATTTGGACTGTTTAGCTAAAGTAGCTAATGAGCAGAAGCAAGAGCAAGCAGAAGCAAAGCAGAAGTAAGAGTGAGAGCAAAAGCAAAAAGTTAAAAAAAAGCAAAAGCGGCACCATGTACTGCCCCATCTGTGTGTCCTGCCAGCCATAGGGGAGCAGCTGATAAGAAACCAAAACAAAACTTTCACTCTTCAGAGCCAGTCTTGAAGGCACAGAACAAAGTATCCAGCATTAACAGAACACACGGATGGGGATATAAGAATCATAATGCCACACTAGGACACACAGCTCTGGCTCCCAGCTTCTGGCACACACAAAGCTGGGTTCCTGTGGGGTTCCTGCACATGGACAGCAGGAAGGACTGCACTCTCATTTGGGATCTGAGAGCTTCAGCAAACCTCCCAAAGCTGGGCTTAGCACCATGAGAATATATTGCATTTTGCAGTAAAAACCATGTAACTCAAGGATACACACACAGTTTGATATGTGCGCGTTTCACAGTTCCATGTAACTCAAGGATATGCACATAGATATAAAGCACCTTTTGTTCTAATCTTAGTTTACTTTTTTGATTCAACAGAGGGGTTTTATAAGTTTTATTTGTTTATAAGTGTCTCCTCCATCTTCTCAAAGTGACAGCTTCTATTTATGCATAATTTCTATAGTAATTAATGTGTTAAATCATGGCTATTTTGGAATAGGTAGGAATAGTAAAAAGCAAGCTTTTAAAATGATTTTTGAAATAGTTACTGACCTTCCAGGGATACTCATTTCATCAACAAATTGTTTCAACAGTAACTCTTAGAAGTTCAAAGATAAATCCATACTGTAGGTAAATTCTACATAAGAGGGAACAGAATTACAAAGGGATGTAGAGTATCTTTTAAAACCGGTTGTCTTTGTTCAGTTTGGCATAGGAGTGAAAAAATACCAAACTCAGGAATGTAGTTACTTTATTTAAAAGGAAGCTGTCATTCAGATCAAATAATTTAAATTCATTCTGTCTCTCTTTTAATTGAAAAATATCAGTAGACTTCATAGGCTGATGAACATTGGCAATTCAGCAATATCTTTCCTTCAAAAACCACTATTAAATGTGCCTGGGGATCCTGGGACTGACTGTGTAGCTGGAGGGAAGGACCTTTCCTGGCTGCACAAATTCCAAGGGCTGGAGGTGTCCATTCCACAGAACGAGTTTTCTGAGGAGAGGTTAATACACAAGCAGGGAGAGTTTACAGCCAGAAGTCAGCCCCAGCTCAGCAATCTAAAGCCAAAGCTGTCAGACATGGCGATGCAGGCAAAAAAATGAAATTTAGCATTATAATCCAAAAGAGCAAAATACTAATCATGTCTGCCTGCAGAAGAAGGAACACCTCATATATTTCACAATTTGACTTTATTGAAAAATACCTCAGTAATTTTGTTAGAAAAGCAATTTCAATTCAAGTATTAGTACCTGAACAAAACTTCAGATTTGGTCCTTCACTTCCACACGAATATTCAGTTCAACTTTCTGAGAGCCCTTTTAAACCTTTATCTCCAGTCCTGTGCAATTTTACAGCTTTTTTTTTTTTTTCTTCTTTTTAGAAGTGACCCTTTACATTTAAATTGAGAAAGGTACTTTTAATACACTGCTCTACACTGTGACATTTTAGTGATGAGAATGCCAAGGGACATTGGCTTTTATTAGAGAAAAACAGCAGCCTTAGAGCCAGGATATGTTTTTCTGCTGTTCCATTTCAGAAAAGTATGCTCATTCTGGCTTAGCCATTCTGAAAGCAATTGAGATAGATCACATAAGCGGGAAAAAAAGAGATCTTAGGCTGTGTTTCAGCTTTATTTCTTCTTCTCTTTCCCTCTCTGTTTTTGCCTGTGCCTGGCCAGAAAAGAGACCAGCTCTCCAGGGAAGCTGTGAAGTCTAGTGTTACAATTCCTAACTCCATAGTCTGTAGCATATATTTACCTCACACTTTTGAAATATTTGAGATAAATTTTCCCCTAAGATAATGCAGATCTTTTGCAGTTACACTTTATTTCTGGAAACCAAAGCACTGCATTGATCTGGATCTCTGACACATACTCCTGACTGTTTTCTGGTGAGAAGAGTAGATCAAGAAATAAAGGTTCAAGTATGATTCAATACTTCCTGCCCTAATTTCATGCCATTTGAAAGAAAACAAACCAAAAATCCCTATTCTGCCCACTAAAAAGCAGTGTAATTTGTTTGAGGGCTTCACCATCCCATAACTGTTCTGGTGGATCTTGTGCATCTGAGGATGTAGTGATCTGCACACACTTACCCTGTGAACATCTAAAAACTACACATTTACATGACTTGCATTGAATAAACTAAAAACTGCATAAGTGCAGGTTTCAGGCCTAGGTTTGAGGAGTTCCATAGAAGAAAGTTCATTAACCTTTGAAAAGTTTCCCATCCCTTTTCAGTTTGAGAGAGGAGGATTATGATGTACACTTTTCAAAAGGGATCACTAAATTACAAGTAACATTTCCCTTGTTGTTTAAATTGTGAGATATTCCTGTTACCTGCAATCAATACTTTGAAAACCAAGCTCTTCTGTCTCTCTCCTGCCCTTTCAAATGCAAGCTGCAAATATATAACTGCTTGCTCTCATAAGTTAATAGGAACAGGACATACCATTTAATGCTAATTTTCATCATGTTTTATAGTAAATAGCAAAGGAGAAATCTTAAATGTTTATTCCTTAATTGATTTTATAGGCTATGCAGTCATGGGAATAATAATTAATTTAAAAAGATATATCGTGTAAGGTCACCCACCATTTTTATTATCTGAAACTAAAGCAATTAATAACAATAATTTAAATAAATAAGATAAACATGTGTACAAAATTCTTCCACCATTGGTCACATGGATTAGTGTCATTTCCCTGAGGAAGCATGTTACTGTGGGACCAACTACACTACAGTTATTCTCTGCATTATCCTTGTTGGCAAAAACCAAGAAAATATTCAATCACTTTTGATACACAAATTCAGGTACCTCTGTGCTGTACTGCAGGATTTTAGAAACAACCACCTCTACTTTTTACTAGAAAGCCTGTGAGAGATAACAGGAATGTATTTCCTCAAATATAGAAAAGCTGAGGAGATGCCCTAACTGAGGATCTTTGTGTCTCTTTAATTGTATATATTTGTAAAAAGTGAGAAATGTGAGAAGAGCCGTAAAGATTCAGCTGCTTATTAAAACTGATGAGTTATAGAGCTCACGTAAAAAAGAAAAAAATAGTGTATGAGAGCATCTCAATTCCTTCAATTTCTGCTGCCTCTGCAGTGAAAACCAGACTTCAGTTCCCACTTGGATATGAGGAATGTGGCAGGAGCTCAGTCCCATGGACCTCTGGTCAGAGACATCTGTAAGCAGAATTTCTAGCTACTTATTCTGAATATTTAGATATTCATTCTTGGTTTTCAAGGTAAAGATAATTTTTGTTTAAAGTTGGGTCATTTTCCAAGGACAGAGCCTGAACAAACTCCAGCACTTCAGAATTTGCACTGTGTCTCTCCTCCTTGAAGACCCATGGTCTCTGGGGAATGAAGATCAACTTAGAGCTGTGTTTCACAAATTATGCATATTGTGAAGAATAGTGCATTAATAGAATGCACAGTTTACATCATTACAGACACAATGAGATTGCTGGGTATACTGCTTAAAGTCAAAATGTTCTCACCTAAATCACCTCATTTTCATTACATTTCTGCTTGTTGACAGGATTTGTTGAAAAAGTCTTTTCATACCTTGAAAGGAAGATGTAGCAGAGTTCAGAAATAGCTTATAAATAAGATACTGAAGTTCCTAGCCACTAGCAAAATGGAGGTATGAAAGCAAAGTCTGTGACCAAAAAAATTCAGTTTTGTAAAAAAAACCAAAACACCCAAACCTAAAAATTTGCAAAATCTCTTCTTTCCGTATGGTTTAATATATCTTGTATCCAGACATGCTCAAAATGTGTCAAGAATTACTATTGTGGGCATATTATACAACTTGGCTGTTATATGCTTAACCTCATGAAAAGAGAGAAAGACTCTGAGCATGAGAAGTGAATAAGAGCTTCACATTCTTTTGAGGTACATCAACCCAAAGTCACAAGACATCTGAGAGTGTTCACACATACACACACATAGCCTGCTCCAAAATTACTGCTTTGCAAATCCAGCTGCCATGTTAGAGAACACCACAATGAGAACTGAAATCCTTGTGGCAGCCTTTCTAGCTGCTGTTGGAAAATGCGTGTGTTAGGGAGACCAGAACCCCTTTGTAGCTCTTCAGGGTCCTCACAAAGAATTGTGGTTGACTTCTCTGCTTGTGCAGAGACCTTCGCACCACACTTGGTGTGTGCAATGAGGATCTCCTCAGCTCTTGCTGCATCTTGTCCCAGGCTCTCACCAGCAAAGACAGTTAAACATAGTGTGACATTTCATAAAGTGTGGTGCAGCGCTTCCTCAACTCCCAACATGCTGTCCGCTGAAATGATGAACCTCCCACGCCTACCCCAAAATCTGCTGACATGAATTCTTTCTGAGAGATATTTGTACCACCTCCTCCATCCTGTTCTTGTCTTCATACGTGGTGGAGAACAGGCTAGACTCGCCTGCTTCACTCTGCAGATCAGCAGCTACAGTGTCTGCCTCCAACAACTCTGAGGCACCCTAATTAAACTTACGTGTCTTCAACATCACTTTACCAAAGAGTCACATTTTCTCAGTTGCAATTTCTATTGTGTCCACAGCACAGCACAACTAAACTCGGCATCATGCAGGTTTTGTTCCAGCTGCAGCTCTCTGAGTCTGTTTAGGAACCGGTAAACACATATCAAACTTTTCAAACAGGGATTGTCACCTGAAATACATTGAGCTCCCCACTGCTGCAGTACCAGCTCTTTGCAGAAGCACTGGCTAATCAAAACTTGTTTGGATAAAATGACACTGTAGTTACTTCTGTGAATTTCTAGAGCTGTGGATAACAAAAAGAGCTTTGGTAAGCTTTTCCTGTGACTGCAATAGAGGCACTTTGACATGGCAGTATTATGTCACTGTCTGATCCACATAATCCATCCCAGCCTAATACTGTTTTTAATATTTAGTCACCATGCAAATGGGTAGTAATAAAATTTGTCAATATAATGAATGTTGCTACTGAGACTACAGAAAGTCAATCACCTTGGGTTTCATTTTTTTTCTATATTACTTTGGAGATAATATATAATAAATTACAATATAAAGAATACTTTATAATAATTTGCAAGTAGATTCCTATAGATTCAAGATTATCTATCACTTGAATAATCCTGTCCTCAGAGTCAAGTGAGCAAAGGGGATGCAGCCCATGCTTTCTCCTGCATCCAGTCCAGGGCTACCTGTGTAGGTCAAGGTTTCTGCACTACCTTAGCTCTGCCCATTCACAGGCAATCAAAGGCAGCATAGTATTGTAACAATTTTTAAATCAAAGGGCGAAACATTAAGTGTACACTGTTGGGTCTGGTGTATCAAGCATTAACCTTTATTTTACATTCTTCATGTTCTCCCATTTAATAATTTCCCACCACACAAAGTCATGTTGTCTTAGATTTACTGCCTGCTTTAATGTAGCAAATTAGGAGTTCTGGACAGGTTACAGACAGAGCAATGGCTGTGTCTGAATGGGTGTGACAAATGCATAAAAAGTTTGAATAAACATTCATGTATGCCAGCTTAATGGCCTATCCATTCAATTGGATTAAGCTCTGACATTTGACCTATTTGCCTTAAGTGTTTCCTCTGGAGAAAGCACATCAGTGACTTATCCAGCATATACTGAACAGGAATATATGGAGAAAAATCTCACTTATAAATAAAGTTGTACTGCAGTATTTGCAGATCTGTTGCCATGCCACCAGCACTAAAGCAATTTTTTTACCCAGCCAATAACTGTTACAGGAAAAGTTTAGTCTGTGACTGTTGCACTTGAATGAAAAGTTATTTTTAACAGTTCATACCATAGATTTTCTACTGGTTTACCAATTAAAATGCTAATTATCTATGTCTTTGAGGATATAACATTTCATAGTATGTTATCCCCAGAGAACTCTGAAAACTGTTGTTAAAATCCTGGTAGTAATTCATACAGAATCCACTCACTATACTAATCTTCATCTGTTTTATACAGTCTGCTTTGTGTAACTATTAGGCAGGCAAACATTTACAATATTTTTCTGTAGGTGATTGCCATATGTCAGCTCCTGCTTTTTAATATTGATGCACAAATAGCTCTGTTTTCTTCTTTATAGGAGCTATCCCACAGAGCTCTTATCCATGTTTTAGGGCTTCTTTGTGCCTCTGACTTCTCCCAGAAGCTTTCCCTTCAACACAGTTTGTTCTGAATTGTCACTACCAAAAGCAAAGACCCAGAAGGGAAAAGCTTTTGATGAAATCAATTGAAATTATCAGTCCATTTTAAAAAACAATCTGAAAAGTGGTTAAACCATTGGCCAAGCTTATTCATAGACCACTCATGCCTGGAATTCAGGTGAGGAGCAGCAACCAGAGACCCTGGATATGGCACACCTCACTGAATTTGGCAGCAGGTTTTTTTGTTGTACTTTGGCCACAATATTTAATTAAGAAACTAAAACCTATCTTCTCTGGATAGTCTAAATTTTTAGACTATTGGAATTATAAAATATTTCCCTGTGCATCTTGCTCCTACCCTTCTCTTTGGACAAAGCTGATCATCTGTACTTCAATTTCCATAAAATATAGCCTTTGCTTTTTGAGAATTCTCTCTATTTAAAGAATAAAAGCACCAATGGCATATATTATCTCAGCAATTCACTGTTTCCAAACCATCACATGTGCAATAGTGCCTCGCAGTTCTCTATATATTATCAGCCATCCCATGTTTTGTGCCTATTATGATAATGACTAAGAGATTATTAAATATTATGACACTTCATTTCTCTAAGAAGTGCTAAAATATAAACTTAATGATTCTGAAGGAGGCATTGCTTGAGAACAGCCTCTAATAGCTACAGCTGACAATATCCTGTAACATGTCAATGAAATTTTTTGCTATACAAAGCAATTATCCAAGAAACATGCAATGAAAATGCAATTTTGTGGCATAGGCAAGCTACAGTATTGTAAGCACAATGTTCACCAGCAGTGTAAGGCACGTGTTTGGCTCGCAAGCTCCTCAGACTGGGGCTGTTTTTATTTTCAGGTGCTCGTGCTTTGATTTTTGGAACTCTTTTTCCACCTATTATTTCAATGCCTGCACAAGGCTTGAAGGTATTAAGGCATCTACTTACCTGCTGAATATTTTCTTAGTGGAAATTTTGAAAAGCAAATATGCTTCCCTTCAATAAAGTAAAAGTGCTTGTTAGACATCATGTTATTCACTGTGCAGGAGTACTTTTCTATGCCTGTTTAGATTATAAATTAATGAGGCTGGGAATTACTTTATGTAATTCTTCCAATGCAGATTTCAAAGATTTCAAAATTTAATCTGTTGAAAAAATACCTACTTGATTTTTTAGACTGGGATTTCAACTAGTATTATTCAGAGTGACACTAAAGAGATAATAAACAGCTGTGCAGTACTTTTTCAGCTTTTTGGATCGAATAGCATACAGTAAGAGAAGGAAATTTAAACAGAAGAATAGCTGTAAATGTGATGCTCTATATTTAAACAGTTATCATATTACTAAACCTACTGTTTGAATATGTAGTATGACCTTCATGTGCCTCTGGAATGTACTTTTAACAGAGTTTATACAAGACTGCTGTACTGTTGCTATGTTAATACAATACTTGAAGTTTAAGGCTCTAAATAATCATTAAAAATGTAACTTACTCTTGAAAGTTACCTGCAAGTGAAACACTACTTGAATAGGGATACTTTCATTACATACTCTATTCTTATCTACTCTGAAAAGGTTCACCTAATGTAGCCATTTAAAAGGGGAATATTTTACTGGGTGGTTACTCTACTTGGAAATTCATTTGGATGCAATTTTACAGGGATAAAAGTGCCTTTTGAAGTAACCAAAAAGAAAATAAGACCAATAAAGGTTTAACTGTATGAATATGTAGCTCTGGAGAGACAGTGAAAAACTGTAGAGGAAAGGGAAGTGTTTGTATAATTCAAATAGTACTAAGACTTTTTTTTTTCTGGGATAGGCTATACTCAGCTTGCTTTCTCTCAGCTTGGTTCAGCTTGATACTTTAGGGGAACCTTTTCCTGAAACAATTTTAGATATAGATGCAGTGTTTCATCTTTTTTTTCTTTCAGAAGAGAAATGTATTCAGCAATACTGATACATACCATATACATAATATATAGAAAATGGATCTTTCCAACATGTATTAGGTTTCACTTTAAAATTGATAATCTTTCACTTATGAGTGAACTACCTTTTAATATGATTTTTAAAATATTCTGAAACTCAGGTTATTTTTAACTCTGAATCAAAATCTGGTTTTGCTTATTTTGAATTGACAGAATTGTCCTCACTGAAACAAAATATTTGCACAACTGCAGCATTAACCTTCCAGCAGCACAAGTCTTATTGGCTCTTAGTGAAGATTTTGGGTAGTTCCACTACAAAGGCAGCAGGTCTCAAGATACAAATTCTGGCTGAAAGCAGAACCAGAATGTGGATACTGTATTTCCCTCAGCTTCTCTCCTCATCTGCTATTTATTTGTCCTTCCTTATTCCTCTTAATGCTTCTTTCATTTTCCTGATTCCACCTCCTCTTCCCCGTTGCCATTTTCCTCTGTGGCATTCAGATCTTTTGCACTCACTGCACATTTACATGTTGCTTTGCATTTAGCACATTCTAGGCTGTCAGTAGAAGCTGTGAGTGCCCAGTCTACATCTTACTGGATGTGAAAAGCCCTGAAAGAGCTTTGGATCATGACTCTGTGAAAAAACTGCACTTAAACAGCTCCTGGGTAAATTGGAATCATGGCAATATCTGGAGGAGCTCCAGCTTCCTAAATCAACCACCCTTTAGTTTTGACTCATTAGCTACACCCAAGTCAGTGAAGAAGGTTGACCAAAGAATATTTTCATGCTGGCATTACTTTGACAGCCTTTCAAAAATCACCAGACTTATTTTAATCTTTTGCTTTGTTTTTATGAATTAAAATTCTGACAACCTATAAGTTATTCTACTGCAGAATCATTAAAAAATTACTATTTCTATATTGCAGCTGCAGACAGCCCCATGAATTTCTTCTGAACCTTGGAGTCAAACCCATGACCTGCTGAATTTCAAATGTTCAATAAGTGGAAGCAGAAATAAAATGCTATCCCCTCGTGTTCAGCTGATCATCTCTGAGTTACGACTCATGAGAAATGTGGAGAATGTGGAAAGAATATCTGGGCCACACCACTCTCTGGTCCCATCCTGCACATCCTGCCAGTGCTAAGTTGCCATGTTGCAACTCTGTATTTTTTTTTAATTTTTAGGTTTTTTTTCTATTTTTCTTGGTGTGATTTTTAAACCTTAAATCCCTTAGGTGCTAGTTTTCTCTTTCTCACAGTATTATCTCTCCCTTAGCTGGCTATGGCCTGTGAAGTTTCTGAAGGCTCTTTGAACTCTTTAGCGATGTCCTCCAAGGTGTAAGCCACAGTTCCAGCAGTGTTGTGTCGCCAGCAGCTGAGAGGGGAGGTGGCAAGGCACTGAGAACCTCGTGGGTTGGACGCTCCCAAAGGAGGCAGGAAACTTGAAACATAACCATAGCTTAGAAAAACACACATGAGAAATAGAGAAATCAAATTAAAGATATTGTTAGGGAATGGAAAGCAGTGACAAGTTTTCTCCGCACTCATTTTCTTCAAATCATTCTTCTCGAGTCTATACTTGTATTAGTCCACTGATTATAAATATTGGTTTTCTCAGAACTTAAGAAGCCAGTCCATGCTGGATTTCACAACTGAATAGCATCAATGATATAAGAAAATAAGCCTGTAGATTCCACCACAAGGCTCTCAGTTCAGTTAGGCAGTAGCTACAGTATTTGTATAGGACCCAGCAAAACTGGAAGTGAGAGCTATTTGTTTCTGGCAGCCACAGTGCAATGAATGAACAATAGAATCAACTCCAAACTTCTGGTAAAACTAAAAAGGCCATTACTTTTAAAGATAAAAGAATATCTGAATTAGATGATTGACAAGAGATATCTTGGCAGTACATTCTGGCTTAATACACTGGAATCATACAGCTATTTTCAATGATAAAACACAGCTTGAAAGTGCCATTATATATAATGACTTTTACAACCTTTTTTTAAAACCAATTTAGATTACCTAATTTAGTAATGCAGAAAAAGAAATTTAGTGTTCCTGGCACAGTTTGATGTAATGTCCAGAATTTGCATTGTAACCTTGGATAATTAAGATCATGACTAGCACATCAATCTGTTTTAAATTTGGAGCACAAACATATTTCACAACTGTGTACAAACTCTGCACAAACCATCAGAAGTTCTGCGGAAAGCTGAAGTTTGAATAGAATTCCTTCTGCTCAGTTCTTCCTAAGGAGTTTTTCTGTGAAAAGAAAATAAACCTCAAAAATAACTTCAAAGGGGTGGGATGAGATGGGGCACATAGTGGGGGACAGAAAGAAGAATACAATCAATGTTTCAGCCAAAAAGTGTAGTCAAAATAAATATAATAAGTTTTTTGGGTTTTTTTTTTTTTAATATTGAGATGGTCACCTATATGTGCTTAAGAGATTGAAATACTTTTTTGGGACACATCATTGAACAGTTCTTGCCTTTAAATGCAAATCCCTGTTGGATGGAGTTGCCAGCTCTGTTGAATAATGCACATATTCATTCAAAACACTGAGCAGATTCCTGGGAAAGATTTTGTTAGGTCTGCTAACCTTTTAGTTTATTATTCTGATCATTTCCTGGCTATAGTCTGCCATGTGCCAGATGTCATTCAGAGATTTCTGCATGTTAGTAGTGCCTGAAATTTTGTTTGTCTGCACCTCATATCAGCTTATTGGTCCTGCAAAATGATTGTGGTTTCTTGAAGATGAAAAGTAGTACACTTAAGTGATAGTCTGTTTTATTCATCTAAATACCAGGTCTCTTGAGTCCAGTTATCCCCTTTATTTAACTACCATCTCTTTTTAAAACTGGCTTCTTCTCAATTGCCATAATAAAAAAATTTTAGCGTAATTTACTGAAAATAGCAGCTGTGATATCACACAGCCAATTTCACCATTGCAGCCTCTCGTCTTGCAACGCTGGGAGGGATTTGTGCTCTCCAAACCCAGCATCCAGCATGTGTGGTCCTCAGGCTTGCAGCTCCCTTGGCTCAAGCAGCTCCCGTTCCGGTGCGTGCCCCGCTGTTCCCGTGCTCACATCCTAAGGACAAACGCTCGCTCAATCTACGAGTCCTGTGCGGGCTGAAATGAGATGGAACAGATGCAGCTCTGCTGCACGGGCACAGGCACTGGCTGTGGCCAGGAGGATTGCTTCTGCACATCTCTGCCTTTGAACATGACTCATGCCTGGAATGGACTGCACGACAAGGTGCTTAAATCCGGGAAGCCTGACGGAGGGGGAGAGGCAATCTGTTTCAGTAACGCGAAAGTGAAGAGAACAGATCTGATGATATTCTGCAGATGTCCACAGAACGGGAATGTTTCTCTTGGTGGAACTGTCTGATCTAACAGATGAGGCTGGATGGGGACCAGAAACAAATCATGCTTTCAAAAAAGGAGTAATGAATCATTGGCATAAACTGCCTTGGGAAGGAGGAAAGGTGACACTCCACAAAAACTGAAAGCCTGAATGAATATGTTTTTTTCAAAACAATTAAATCTATATTTTAAAAATAGCTTTAAAAAATCTAACTCTGAAACAGAAGCTCTTTAACTTACTGTAAGAAATAAATTGACTTCATTTATAGAATCTGCATAGCAATTAAAATGATACTTCTTGACTATTTTCTTTTCATTTAACTTTATCCTCCCCCTCCCGAGAGGAAAAAAAGGCCATCTATATGCTGGCTAATGTGGTACACTTCCATCATAAGAAGACTTTACACTAGATTTTGTTTATCTTTTTAAATTGTATGCCTTAGTACCAGTGCAAATTATGAAGTGAATGTTGTGAAAGCTGTGGCTATCTTTGGAAGGATGTTGCAGTAACTTATACAAGGTGGTCAAGTCTGGCATAACAATGTATGGGTTATGCCAGGGTTTCCTGACCAGCTTTTTGTTACTCCTCTGTCACATGGCACTGAGCAGAAATGTCATCCTTTAATGAGTATCATTCAAGATATTTCAATACTTATTATCCTCTCAATTCTCTCCATCATGGAAAACACTGCTCTATCACTACTATTACATATTCACAGCTTATTTATCAAACAGAATGAATCTGAAATCTGTTATATCAAGTAAGAAATGCAACACCTGAGATGCATGATGGTACCTGACATCCTATTTCAATTTCAAATGTCAAAGAAAGTCCCAAATCTATGTTATCTATCCAAGAAATTATAGAAGCTTTTTGCCTTCAAAAACGGTGCTCCTTTATGTGTTCTAAGGAATTCAATTTTCATTGCTCTTTTTCTAAATTCTGACATATCATTTTTTTCATGCTTTTGAAGTCATGGAAATTCTTCATTCCAAACACAAGAGCACATTATAATTATTTTTTGTTATCTAACTCTTGTTTTGTGTCAAAATTATAAGCCTGCTTTTATGATCCCATTGAAACTCCATTTATCATTTCTCTGCAGCAGCAGATGGGGAAGCTGGAAGTGACAAGAGCATGCAGCTGTAAAGCCTTGTGCTTGAGATGGGACAGACAACAGATTTTTTTTGTTTTTAAATTAGGAAATGGTGAGTAATGAGTGTATAGGATTCTAATCTGTCTAAACCATTTAAATGCAATTGTGTGCTGCCAGGATTTTTGGCAACTATTTTTACTAACTGCTATTTAATGTGTAAGTAGGGTGACACGGCATTTCAGAGCATGGCTGAGAAGATAATAAAATGTCTGCTTAAGTCCTTCATCTCCCGCAGTGGAACAAATAACATTTTTTCAGTTGTTTTGTTGATGTAGATATTGCTTTCACTCAAACTTACAACAACAAAATCAGTTCAGGTCAGATCAATGGTAAGGCTCACCAGAGTAGCTTTTGATTATTGATCACACTGTCTGGTTTGCCTCTATACCAAACTATCAGGCCCCAACACACTGGTTCTCATTTGTAGGAAACATCAAAAAAAGTCATTGATTTTTTCCCATAGCTGTGTGTTTTCTCAGTGTTAAGTTTTTATTTACTAGTCTATTTCACCTGTCCTACAACAGATATAAAGCATCCAGAACATTCTATATAATGCATCCAGAAGATTCGATTCTATTCTATTCTATTCTATTCTATTCTATTCTATTCTATTCTATTCTATTCTATTCTATTCTATTCCATTCCATTCCATTCCATTCCTCACCAGTCTTTTAAAATTTTTATACAGGTACATGAGATTTAATCCCAGGTATTCACTTCCTCCTCAGGCGTGTTTCTGGTTACACACGCAGAGAGGCAAAGAACAGCTTTTCTTGCTACTTCCATGACCTTTCGGCTAAGAACCTGTAGAAAGAGAATGATTTTTTGTCCACAATGAAGTGTTGCTCAAGGGAAATAAAGAGTACATTTGTAACATCCATCTCATGCATCCTTCTATAAAAATAGTGAGACTTCAGATGTCTCACTCTGTAGCTACAGTGCAAATGCAAAAAGGGTTAAAGAGAGAACACTGTGAGCTGGGGTCACCCATGAGTGTGGTAATCTGGGAGTGGGAGTGAATGTATTTACAGACAATGCTATAAATTACATATAGTTTAGTATGTACTATAGATCACAAATGAACACACACACTATAGCTGTGCAGTGAATTTCCACTCACAGGGAAAGGTAATATCCACAGTATTAGTTGGGATCTTGGCTTGCAGAGGGCTGGATTTTGCTCTTCATTTCAATTTGCTATCAGGGCAGTGCCGAGGAGAGTCCTGCTCCTCCAGGAGGTGCTGCTGGCTTCCACGGCAGAGAGGAACACCCCAGCACAGGGCTCAGGGCAGGGGGAGTATTCAGATGGGTATTCATGATGATTCATCCTTTCTGACAGCAAGGACAGCCTCAATACCTGGTAGACTCTGTCTTCTCCCTCTTCTTTGTACACTTGTTTTCAGAACAGATTCTTTATTTTTTAATAGCCTGTTGTTTTTCTTAAATTCTAGACAGGTTGCCTCATTGGAATTCTTTTATTTATACTGAAAGAACTTAGAAGAAATTCAAAACCTTCTCTATTGTACCTGCACTCTTCAGGACAAGCTTTCCCCTGGCATACAATGACAGCCTTTCACAGATACTTTTTTACTCTGATGCTTTTAGTCTCAGCACTCCACAAGGAACAGGAGGTTTGGAGGTGTAGCAGTAAACAGGCAACTTCTTTGCATACAGCACACAAACACAACTGCTGTTTCTATAACTGCATGTCAAAAAATTACATTCTCCCTATGCAAGTAAATTTAATGCCAAGAAGGAAGTGTGCATCAGTGAACATGATGACTCAAAGGACTTTGCCCCAAGACACCTGCAAACTCTGACAAAGAAAATGAGAGGCTGGAAATGTCTGCCCAGTCCAAAGACAGTGCTGCAAATTCACTGATGATGGCAGCATGTGTAACTAGACAGGTAAGTCTTCCCCCTCTCACACCTATCCATTTCTCAAAGCAACAGCAGAAGAGAATAGAGAGAATGAAAAACTACAGAGAAAATAAAAAGAGACAAAGAAATAGAACAAAAGAGGGTTTCTGTTCTCTATATTGTCAATGGTTTGAGCACAGAGGGGAAAATAATAATTTGGATAAAAGAAAAAGGAGAGTAAACCTCTAAGTCAGTTCCTCAGCACTGAGCAAGAGTGATAGTGATCAAGTGTGATCATTATGCATTTTGATGTTAAGAGTACTTTTTGTACCCATCCACACACTCTGCATAAATCCAAACTGAACCCAGGTATTCAATATATCATAGAAACTATTATCCATAACTAGTTTCATTCATGTAAGAAATTGGATGCAGTTATCCCTGTATCATTTAAGAGATTATTTTGAAATGATTTTGATGTTGTCTGTAAGTGTAAATAGCTGTCAAATGAAACACTTGCTTGAAGTTGATGTTGTACTGTACATCTTCCACCATTAATATGTGGTCAAGACTGAGCAAATTTGATTAAATCTGTGCAATAACCTTCTTCCATTGTCCACAGAGAGATCTGGAATGAGTAAATTGAGTGGATGTCGGGGGTTGGGTTTTTCTTTCCTTTTCTTTCCTTGTTACTTGTGTAATTTTTTCCCATTGAGTCGCTAAGAAGCCCTGATGGCTGAGTGCTTGAGACACAGTTGGGAGGGGGAAATTTGGTTTTTGGGTGTTTCTCTCTGAGAGACAGAGGTACCACATGAATAGAGGCAGGTAAAAGACAGGAGTTGGGGCATCTGGGGACTCTCTCTATCTGGGTTTTGGAGGAGGACAGTCGGACCTGTGACTTGGGGAAAGAAATTGCTGCCATCGCCATAACCCTGTTAGCGTTCAGGAACACATAATCACGAAATTATTATATGCAGGTGCGTTTATTGAAGAGCTCTGGGTGTCAGGGGTGCACAGACCCAAATCTGACCCAACGTGGTTTTGAGTTGAACATGTTTTATATTCTATCATTATATAACTTACATATTAATTATTAAACTCACGTTGTTCTATTGTATACATTGATTTCATCCAAGCATGGATTTCTTGTGATCCCCCTCAAACCCCTAGCATAGTTTCTCATGATTCTTTAAACAATATCTAATCACATCTAACAATTGTATAATTTATCATATACTGACAACACAGGTGTAGTTTAACATTATATAGCAAACACAAAGCCTAACATTTCCCAGGGCCTACTTTAACATTTTCCCAGGGCCTACTAAGCCTAACTTTCTTTCTAACTCCCTGAATTTTCTACGATTTTAAAATATTTTACTATCATTTGTCTTGGGTGAACAATGCAGCATAAAAGTGGTTGTGAGCTTATACAAGCCTCACTCCTGCCTCTGCCCAGCCTGGCATATTTAAGCCCATCACAAAGTGCTGGCAGAGGATCCCATCCTGGAGTTCAAACCACAGGCACAGGGCACAGGCCATTTACTGGGCTATGTGAACTGGGAAGCACTGTCTTGATCTAGAACTTACACTGTGGATGTAAAATGAGTTATAGTTCCAGATTTATCAGTCAGGGCCTTTATAGTTCCAGGTTTATCAGTCAGGGACTGAGGCCATCCCCTCCCACTGTTAGCTGTAAGGCTTTCCAGCCACCTCTCACACCCCAAGGTGCACCTGCACCAGCTCTGCTCGAGGCCTCCTGGCACTTGACTTCCTTGCAGGTGGTGTCAGCAGCCCCCAGGCGACCTGCCTAATGACTGTTGAAGAGGAAAATGTGGTGGATTTCACAAAGAGTACTCTGTGTGACAAGAGATGTAATTCAATGGTTTTCTGGCGACTGTGGATTAGTGTGTCATAATGCTGAATTCTGCTTTTGAACTGACTGTTGTAAAGTAACTGTTGTAAAGGGAAAAATAGTGTTTGCTCTTCTAGCACTACTAAACAGACCAATCACAGTTTTCTTTACTTCACAGAAGAACATGTATATGAATCCAACATGGAGATAAAAAAAAACTCAAGATACTGCTCAGTCCTTCAGGAAGCCAATAAGTATTAAATTCACAGATGAGGGAACTGAGGCCAACAACTATACTTCATCTATAATATAAAAGTGCTCTTAACCAGCATCAGCCACTCTGCTAGCTATTGCTATACTCTCCTCTTATTCCTCACTGGAATGCTACTGTCAAAGGCATAATCTAAACATCTTTTGCTGAAACCCTCCCCACAAAGTCTTAATGATTCAAAGACCATTTTGCACTATAGATATTTTGTTTAAAAATAGCTTTATTCAATAACCCCTAACAGGGAAACACTTTTTCTGCTTTTCTGTCTGTATCTTGGGGGGCTGTTGGAGGATGGGCTCAAGGCCACACAAGATTTTTTATTTACCATGTCACCTATAGCAAAGTTGTGGGAAGGAGAGAGGGATAATTTAATTTTCCATCAGAGCAGGAGGAACGTGGCACCAGATGGTGGCTCCATACTCCAGAAGCAGCAGCAGCACTAAGGTACTGCAGACCAACACCAAAGGCAGTGGAAGAAAGGAGTGAATCCCATCATGGCCAGAAAATGGACAAAGATGAAAGGCAGCAAGGTAGGGGATTTTCCACATAAACCTCTAAAATCAGGATCAAAAGTTTTCTCCTGGGCAGATGATATCCTGGGTCTCTGCAGGAAATTTTGGCTGCTTTCCTCACCCTTTTTCCCCCCTTCTTCTCTTTCTGCAAACACCCTTTCATTACTGCACAAAGTACCAGGAATAGACAGCTAAATGCCTGGCTGAATGTAGCACAGCACAGAAGAGACCAGCGAGGATCCATTCAAACCTTGTAAGGGCTCCCATGAGGCTCCCCTGCTTCCCCTTGCTGCTCTGATGCTCTTCTGCCTCATACTTGAGAGAGATTTTTCTTACCCACCCTCATCATAACCTGCTGAGATCTCATATTTCTATTACTCTTAATTAGAGCCACATGTGCCTTCAATGTCCATTAACCAAACTCTGATATTTCCAGAGCAAAGTTCTCACATTTGTTTTAATAGCCCAGCCATATTCTGCTTAAAATGGAGAGAATCCCTTCATGGCACACCCTGTGCTGAGAGCAATCGATAACCCAACAGGAAGGGAAATGTGGACTGCATTCACTTTTCTTTGAGACAGGGAAAAACTGAGCTCAGATGTTCAGGCAGTGGAGCAGCAGCTCCAGCTCCCCTGTGCTGTCGGCACCAGCTCATCGCCTGTCAGTCACTGACACTTTGGAAGAAGCCATGCTAATTTGTTATCCTGCAGGCTGCACCCTGGGAGTCTCATGTAATACTGGGACTTTCACAGCCCTGACACATCAGAGCCCAGGACTGTGCTGCAGCTCATCAGAAAAAAATAATTTAAAATAGCTTTATCATAGAGGTATGTCTGCTCAGAAGGGTTCTCTCACCCTTCTTGCAATGGGTTTCCTTCTCCTTCACTTTATCCATGTTCCTCAACAGTGGCCCTTTAGCAGTGTTATTTATTGGTTTGGTCTCATCTCTTGCACACCCTTTCAGTGTGCAGGGTCTGTGGCCAAGCAGAAGCCAAGCTCACACAGCAGGTTTGGTCAGGTAATCTCATTGGATTCAAGGATGTTTCTACAAGACTGAACTCAGCTTCCCTGAGTTGTGCATCACTTGCTCTAGGACCTATTTCCAGTCCCACATCTTGTTCAAATGATGACAAGAAGAAGGTTTTGCTGCAAAGTGTTTGCAGCTGGATCCAGGGCAAACCAAAAGTAGCCCCAGACATGTATAATTCTCACCCTGGTTTCAGGAAGCTGTCTCTATTTGCCTTTTTAGAAGAATACTTTCTGTCTATACCACACAATAATTAGGGTAGATTAACATAGGAAATTATTTCTTCATTTCACAGCCATGTAGAAGAGGAGCTTTTCTTTTCTAAACACTGGAAGGATGCAGATAATAGAAGTGACATTCTTCAAGCTTGAAAATCGTAGTGAATTTTAAAAAGATGGAAAAGCTTGAGGCCTGCAGTCCAGGAAAGACCAGCTAAACAGCATGGCTCACAGAATGAACAGACCTTGCAGAGCTACATTCCAAACTGTGTTGCAGCTGTCATTTTACTTGAATTAACATTGCCTTTTTTAGAAAAACTTGAAGAGGCTCCACTGTCTTTGTTCTCCTTTCTGGACTCTGCACATTGCTGCAGAGCAATGACCACTCTTCTGTCATACCAAAGAGCAGAGGAACCAAGGCTTTTCATCAGTACATTTACATTAATTATTTTGCATAAATGGTAAACAAAACAATCGTTAAAAGGCTCTTAAAGATGTAGGTGCAGTTGAGGTACAAAAATAATTATATGTGATCTTGATTACTCTCTAAGTATATAAAGAATATGGATATTTGTATACAACTGCAGGTAGGAAATACATTTTATGATTCTACTCCATGATGTGCAGAGTTAAAAACTGCCAGCTCAGGTAATCTTGGGAGTTTGACCATGACACCTTAAGGTTTCACATCTCTGCTTATATTTCCAAATGTGTTGGCTTTACAGATGTGTTGGGAAAAAAACCAAACAAACACCAAAAACCAGACTTCAAAATGCAAGACTATTGACAATTTATACCTAAATGTCTTTATAACTTTTTTGCATCATTCTTCCTCATAATGATCCTAATTTTCAAGTTGGAAAAAAATATATAAAACTAATAAAAAAAGCAAAGCTGAAATTGCTCAGGGACTTTTAATACACCAATGCCTCTCATTTAAAGAAATGCTCACAGATTTAATGGCAGAGTCTACTTAGAATGTCTTCTTTCAACAGACATTGTTCTTTCATTTGTTTTTCAGGCTGTCATGTGAAAGGAGTATTCATAATCCAGCTGCTCAGGACGGGCTCTTTTAAAGGCTATGATCAAGAAAATGGACTTAAGCTACAGCAGCTTTGATAAGACTCCCACAGCATGGCAGGCTGCTGTAAGGCTGTGGTTCTTGTAGCTGTGAAGTCCCATGTTGATTTTTCTGCTGAAGAAAAAATTGTCTGTTAGACCCTCCTATGGCTGGAGCTTAGGTGGCCTAGAGCTTTTTGATGGCATTATTAAGAGACTGACTAAATGGAATACAAACTGTGCTGTCAGTAATGTCAAACAGCCTCCATCTATCCTGCTCTGATTTAGCTTTTCAAGATACAAGACAGAATGACAGAAAAATGGATTTTATTTTCTGTACCAAGTCAAATAGTTTGAGGCAATGAGAGTAAACCGTGGTAGGTCTATCTTGCACCATCCTAAAGGATTTTTCCATTATACTTCACAAAGATCATCTTGAAAAGAGCTATCAGGTTGGCAGCTGAAATGCCAGCTGTATGTCTTAGATTTGATAAACTGCATTTTTCAGAGTACAGGGAATTGCTTTTTAACCTTAAATTTGGGTTCATCTATGAGGGGTCAATTGTCTGCCAATCTTGTTATTTTCAAGATATTGAGAAACTAAAAGGATTCTGTGTATAGTGCCTTTTTAGCAATTTCTGTGGAAGAGGAGAGAGACAGAAGTCCCCTGACATGACATCATGAGTAAACTGGCAAAAGGTATTTGAGATACCAAAGCTGTTGTTTCTTCCCCAACTATGAAGAACTTTCAGTTACCATGGGGAAAAGGGGACAAACTTGTGACATCCTTCCCTCATTCTGTTTTCATTGGCAAATCTTCTATTTGCCAATGTTTGGCCTTCAATTCAAAACAATATTTAGAAGTGAATAGAGTATTTTGATGAAAGTCTGTGAACTGAAATAAGTTGCTTCATAGATGCCAGAACATTTCATATTATTTTTGGTAGTGTAGTTTGCATTGAGAGTGATTTTGAAATCCCTGGATTCATTTATTTCTAATAAGAGAGAAAGGTGAAGACTGAAAGAAGGGAAGGAAGGAATAAAATTTCAGAATTATCAACCCCAAACAAGTAATTTTGACACACTTCTGATCTACATGGTAAAGTTTTCAAGAACCTTGGGAAAGACAAAAAAAATTCTTTCCAATAAAACTTGGTCCAATAAAAACCTGGTCTAATAACACCCAGGTTTATTAGACAGATGCATTTCTGTGATGGAGTTGGCAAGAGGGCACATTAAAAAAAAAAACCTCAATCAATTATCATGGCAAAGGTGGTTTCTTCATTAGGCTCCTGACTTTTGGCTTACCAGCTGTTTTTTCACCAAGAGAAGGAGTCATGAAGTTTTATACTTTTTTTTTTTTTTTTTGAAGAGGGAATAATAGCAACATGTCAGAGATTAGGAATTTATATCCAACTGCTCTTTCAATAAATTTTTTATTTCTTAGACATAAATGTGAATGAACATTGGATATAAATGTTGACCTTCATGGTAATGTTATTTATAGAGCTAGCTTTTCACCATATCAGGGGTTGAGGGAATCAATTCACTCTGTCATGCTTGATCCTAACAACATTGAAGTAACTGCAGTAGAGATTTCAACTGAATGGTCCTTTTTGATTTTTTTTTTTTTATTTGTTTTTCCACTGAGTTTTGACCTTGGTGTTTCTACCAACACAGTGAATATCTGAGTTCAACTTGTTTATAAACCTCTCTGAGCAGATTTGGGATAGACAAGTCATTTTTTAAGATCTGAATTTTAAGAGAACAGCTCCAGCATGGACTTCTGCACACCACAGAAAACCCTTTTAAAATGCAATTTTCCACAATGACCTTTCCTAGTCAAACATTTAAAACACTAAAATTGCTGACTTTAATGCAGGTTATCAACTGCATTTAAACAATATAGTAATAGTACCAGTAATCAGCTAAGACTCTACTATTTATGAAAATTCAGAGAAAAAAATCCATCTTTAGGTAAAAGAGAAAAGGGAAACAGTCAATTTTGCCCACAAATCTTCAGTCCGCTGTAAACGTAACATCACATTCCCATTGTTATAACAGATGATTAATATTTGCTGCATGATAAAAAAAAAGCCAAAACATATTGTAAAGAATCTGAAATAACAGTAGAAAGTCTTGCAGCTTCAAGGTCGGGAAACTGGGGACATGTTTTGCATGTGCTGTGGGTGGTGGAAATCTTGCTAAGATATTTGGAAGAATAGCTTGAAGTTAAGAGAGACAAATGTTGTGCAATCTTGTCTCTGCCAAAAAAGACCCTGACACATAGAATTTCTTGAGCCACACACACAGGAGCTGTCAAGCAGAACAATATTGATACCAGAGCATCTTAACAATTAAATGACAAAATTCAGAAATTCACTTCTCTCCCTGCTTAAGGGGATAACTACACTCACCCAGAAAGCCATCCCTTGGGATACTCCAGCCCTTTGTCCCCACTCTCCATACCACAGCCGCATCCAAGGCTTTTCTCTTGAAGGTGTGAATCAATGGATCCCAAATCATAGAACTGTTTTGTTCATATTTATCTCTCTCCTTGTTTTTTCCCAACAATTCCTATGAATTCCTCCTTCTCAGTTTTCTATCAGGAACAATATCAACAAATGATTACTCGTTATCCATTTGGGCTATTGCATGTTGTAATAGCACAAATCTGCAATTTAACACTGATAATCACACCTCAGTGTCTGGCTGGGCAACCTTTATTATCTTGACATCATTTTTACCATCCTTCACTGAAGAATATATCTTCTTGATGAGACAAAGAGATCAACAGATATTAACACCGCAGTCAATTGCTCTTCTCATGCTGTTGTAAGAAATTGGATTTTTCTCCTCCAGTGCAAATAACTCTGCAGATATTCAACTGATGTTTAATTAATAAGACCTTCCTCATTATGACATTCTGGGCTAACATCTACTAAAAGATGGATAAGAGATCCTCAACCCCCTTATGTCCTGCCTCTTCCTGTTCCTCCCTACTAGGCTACACAAGGTAAGATCAAAAAGTGGGTTTCTGAAATATGCTGCTCCCTGGAGAACAAAATGGGTCCTAAAATCTGCAAGGAACTTGGCAGATTCATTGTCATCTTAAAAATTTTAAATGAGCTCCTTAAAAGTGGGGGATATAAGATGCCTTTATGTTGTGATACAAGGATTGCAAAAACTAACCAAAACTGATTTGTGCTGGACTGAAGAGAAAATTTCCACATCAATTAGCCACTTAAGGGGTATTCTGTACATGTTTTGAGGAAGCCAGTATATTACTGTTTGGGTTTGGGTTTTGTGTGTTGGCGTTGCTTTGTACTTGGCATGGGGTTTTTGTTTGTTTAGGTTTTTTGTCTTGTTGGTTTTTTTTTGTTGTTTTGTTTTTTTTTGGTTTGGTTTTTTTTTTTTTTTTTTCCCCAAATAGGCTATCTTGAACAGAATATTGCAGACTTGAATTAATTCTAAATTGGATTATTCCCCCATTTAATCTTGTTGCCCTATCAAGCCCATAGCATAGCACACTACTGTTAAACTGCTCAGACCTGATGTAATCTTCCCTGTGCTGCAGTAGTTGTTTATCTGTAAAGGAAATTCCTTTTGTTCCTTTAGTCACTACAGCACAAAGCATTTTCATTCAAAAGGCTGCCTCCAAAATCTTTAGTGTTCAAGAGAGATGGAAATGGTTGCCTGGAGCATTAGCTTTCATTAAACCTTATAACCCTTGAACAAAGGCACTCAGGAAGAAGCTATTGATAAGAACAGGAAAGACTTTTCTATTAAAATACTGTGCAATGGAGACAGAAAGAGACATTCAGTGATTTTTCTAGCAAAGTTTAATTTATTTGGAGACAGAAATTATGCTAGATAATAAAGGGATACAGAACAAAGGGACGTCCTGATTTGGGCATAGCCAGCATGTGATGTAATATCACAGAAAATTTGAGATTGTTTTCTAATATCCTGGATTATTACTTCTGTAGTGCAATGAGGTGACTACATAAGAAATAAGAAATGGATTTATAATTTATACAAGGCACTTTAAAAGGAGGAGCCAGATATAAAGTCTACTAGAAACCAGGGATGGACAGAAAGACAACTTCATGCAGTCCTCTAGAACTTAGGCTCCTCTTTCCTAAAATGCTTACAAATGGAACTCATGGAGCCTAGATCCACGATTTTTGTTAGAAAACCCTTGAAATGGTATTTGTCAGTCCTCAGCCCTGAGTCTTAAAGCTACATATGTCAGTAGATGAGCAGAGTCTAAAAATGGGTTAGAAGATGTGCTGTGGCTTACCTGTTTCTCTGAAAGAAAATAAAATGGAGAAACAACATGCAAGGCTGGGGTTACCCATAGCAGTACTTGAATTACTCAATTCTAATACACCCAAGAGTCCCCTTCAAATACTGTTCTAAATACTGTTCTTATGTGTGATGATAAGAGTAGCCCACTCAGGTAAAACTACACAGGAGCATCAGACTCTGGAAATTCAGGTCCAGATAGAAGGAAGCAGCAGATGCAACCTCTAAGGTAAACACAACATAATACTTAGAAAAAGCAAAACAACAGTTGACAGAGTAAATGAAGAGAAATTGATAATCTGAGAAACAGTTTTTGAATTATTTATCACTGAAGAAACTTTTTTGCAAGATCACCTTCGAAGAAGAGACATAATGGATGGTTTGGAGAACCCCGAGATATTTTATAAATACAGGTTCAAGTATTTGATCTATTATTCTTATACACAATAAATCATGTGAGATAAAGAAAGATGAAAGACAGAGATCAGCACAGTTAAAACTGTCTTTGCTAGCACCTTTTTTACAGAAAATTTCCTGGCTGCAGGATATTATTCCCCGTTGGGACAGCATCCACCATGCAAGGTAGTAAGAGAAAAAAAACCAACAAATTGAATTTGGTGAGTTTACTGCTCTCCTATGCCAAGGTCACAGTCAGAACCTGGTGTGAAAACCTCACACACACTGACATGCATTGATAACTTGCTGGAAGTTCATTGGTAGCTGAAAGGTCTTGAAAGGAGCTTCCTTCAGCTGGTGCACACATGGTCATTCATTTAACTAAACATCAGCCAACACAAACTCTGGGAAGAAACACAGAGATAGATTAAAACTGAATCAAAGCCCACAGCACTGTTCAACCATATTTAAAACCCAACACCGAGTTTGCCAAAAGTGTGGATGAAATATTGTTGCCATATGTTCTTCAAGAATATTATCTATCCAGATCTTCAGACAAATTCCAGTCTAACTCTGAACTCTTAATTTTGTTAGAGAACACAGAACCAGGAACACATATTACTGGACAGATCTTCTTGTCCATTGCTTGGAATCTCTCCTCAAAAACAGCAACAAGGAAGTTGAACCAATATTTTACACTGTTTTTCTCCTAAAGAAAAAGTTCTAAAAAGTTTTAAAGTAGCATTTTTAAAGCATTTTATTTTAAGACTGGACAGTCTATATTTTATGGGCAAAGCACAGTTCAGGTACTATGTAATTAAATCTTTATTTACAGACTGTTTTATGTCCTGAGATGGTTTGAAATTAGTTTGTTGCAATCTGGCAGAGCCACCAAAACAAATGCAGTATTATTAATATCTCACAGCCTATCAAGCTTTTCATCTCCCAAAAGCCTGAATAATTTTATTCATGCTGAATATTATCCAGCACATTAACACACTGCTATTTCCACACAAATTGTAGCTACTGCTTTGCAGTCATAAACCTGCTGGGTTGTGAAATGCATTCTAATGGTATTACACCTTTAGAGGAAGAATGAATTTTTAAAAATCATAAAGAAAAATATTTCTAACTAGCCTGGGGTTATTTTTTGTCTTGCTTCGTGTGTGTGCTAGCAAGGTTGCAAAAATTACTGTGGAAAATTCTATGCTTTATTTCATTCTATTAATATGACACATATATTTTGTACCTGCCTAAGATGGTTAACCATGATGTACATATTCCAAAAGCATTAACTAACTATCTGATATAAATTTGGTTGATGAATGTAACAGATCTGCTCTCAAACTCTGGCCTATCTTCCCTGGCAGAATGCTACATGGGTTTTCCAAAATTCCCTGGAATTCAAGAGATTAGAATGGATAGTACCTACTTCCTGAAAGAGCAGTTGCTAAGGGGAGAGTTCTGCAGTGTGGATCTGCAGAGAGGAAAATGCACAAGAGAAGATAACCATGAAGAACAGAATGAGCTGATGTTGTGGTGTGTTTTTAAGTTTCTCAGTTTGCTCCCCCATGTTATGTATGTCCCCCCTTTTTGTTCTCTGTAAATGGTTCCTCCCTCCCCAGTTTTCCCGCCACTGCTGTCCTGATAGTTAAGTTACTATGGTTACCCCTGCCCCCTTCAGTCGCCAATCTCCCAAGTTATATAACTTCCCCTCCCCTATTCCACCATATAAGTAAAGTTTTCCTCCTCCCTGGGCCCAGTCAATCACCCCCCACTCCTCCCAGCCTTCGAGAACCTTCTTCTCTCTGGAGGTTGTGGTTGGCTGTGGTCCCGGGGCCCCTCCTTTACTTTGTATTCACTGGTTAGTTCTGTATGTCAGTTGTGTTTAGTACCTCCCTTTAAGTTCTCTTATTGGATAGCTGGGTTTCCTTTCCTTCTCCACCCCCTTTCCTTTAAAACTTTGCCTCTCCCCTCATTCCTGGCCATTTGCTGGTTGGTGCCCTCACTGCTGTTGGTTACCACCACCTTCAATAAACCGACGTTTCACCCCCAGCAAGTGGTCGTCTCCTCTTTCTCGTCTCGTCCAGCGCTAAATCCAGGTCCGCGATCCAGCCCAGCCCGAGGCCAGGACGCCGAGGGGGGCTGGCCTCTGATGTGACGGAGGCGTCGGCCTACTCCCCTGTGAGCTAGCCGGACCTTAGGCCACGTACGCCCTCGCGCAAGCTTCAAGCCAGAAGAAATGTATAAACACATTTCAGTATCTGATGCTGCAGAAACTAAGTTAAAGATCAGAAATGCTGGTATACAAACCAAATAACCTTAATCCGCTGAAGTTTCCAGATGTAAAGTGAGCAGATTAGAAAAATTTGGGTGTAAAGGTCCAAGAAATCACATGGGAGTAGAAGCAAAGGGTTATTCTGTATGAATTAGACCAGAGATCAAAACACTTTTTTCGTCCCTTTCTCAGAAGTGCTTTGATAAAATACCTGCCTTTATCTTTTAACACTTCTGGGGGAATAAAATCTGCAGAAATTCTTAACATGAAGTAATTTGTGTTGTGATACTTTTTCTCTGGTTCTAAAGAATAATGGAGTTATCTAAGATAAAATTAAGTAATCTTAGATTAAGTGGAGGTTGTATAAATTTAGCTTTTCTGTGTCCTGTAATTTCCCAAGTGCTGATGAAATGTAAGTGAAAAAACAATTATTTTAACTATTTTTATTTATTTGAAAACCATAAATGGAAGTTGGAAAGTTGGTCAATCTACTATTGGAAATCGATCTTTTCCATGCACGTTTTATTGGGTTTTATCTTGCCTTTTCATTTGGCTGTTCTTCAATTATTTATGGAATTTTATAACTGACAATATATACTGTTTAATAAAAAGTGAATTGTGTGATGCCAGAAATGTTTCTTCAAGCTTCTCCGTAGGAACAATCCCTGGCTTTTTTCCTAGGGAAAAAAAAATGAGAAGGACTGTGATGTGGGAGCTCTGTTATTTACTCTTCTCTCAAAAGAGATTCCTATCTTTTACGCTCACTATGTTGAAGTATATTAACCATTCCTCTGATGTGTGGGATAATAGTTGTATGTTACTTTGCTTTAATCTCTAGTGAAGTGAGTCCCAAAACAAAGGACAGGCAACAAATTATAGAGGAAATCACTCCCTCATGAAGGATATTTGTGTCCATTTGCAATATAACTTGCATAGTTGTAAAATTAACAGATTTTCAGAATTTATTCCACAATGAGGAGGTTTATCACCTCATCTACCACGTCTTCTGTGTTCATACAGGCCAAATGTCTGGCCAGCAAGCTGTTTGTGCAATTCTCCCTGCTCCTGTATTCACAAATTTCTGTATCCCATAGAAGCTCTGAATGGGCATAAAAATACATCTGTCTGGAAGGTATAAGAGAGTGGCTGATATCTAGTTCTTGTTCTAGTTTAAAGAATAGTCTGAAATATCCAAATTAGATATATGTCTTCTGTGCAGCCTTGCATTCCATTCATTTATTCCCTTGCTCCTCCTCTCTCTATCTTATACCAACAATGCACAAAATGTATTAGTTGAGGAAATATTTTTCTCTCATCCTAAAACCAGCCTGATAGAGCTTAAAATAGATCAACTCATTTTAATTCCTTAATATATTTCTGGAGGTTTCCATTTGAAAAAAGTATATTATTAATATTAATAATTAGTATTTAATTAACCAATTTTTACACACGATTCATATTTTGGATCTAAGCCACTTTAAGCTATTTATCAAAGTCCAAGCTGCATCAAATTTTAGCAGTGGCTGTGTATCTTGTGATAAAACATGCACCCCCTGACAATAATCAATCTCATCCCAATAAAATTAATGAAGAAAAGTGGGGAGATTTGCCTTCTGAAGTTACTTATTTCATTCCACAGGCTAGGAATGGACTCTAGATTCCAAAATAGCTTAATTCTAGGCATTGGTATATTTTTAGCTTGCATATATTCCATCTTAAGCCCAAATTATGTCAATCTGTGGTAGCAAGTCCAGAGGAAGCCACCAAGATGATGAGAGGGATGGAGGACCTCTCCAATGAAAGAATTGGAATTGTTCAGCCTGGAGAAGAAAAGGCTTTGGGGTGACCCTACTGCAGCTTCCCAGTACATGAAGGGAGCTTACAAGAAAGATGGAGAGAGATTATTTACAGAAGCCTTAAATGATTATTTACATGTAGCGACATGACAAGGGGGATTGGATTGAAATTAAAAGAAAGTAGGTTTAGATGGGATGTTAGGAATAATTTTTTTTTATTGTGAAGCTGGGGAGGCACTGGAACTGGAACAGGTTGTCCAGAGAAGGGAATGTACCATCCTTGGAAATGTTCAAGGCCAGGCTGGATGGAGCTCTGAGCAACCTGGTCTAGTGAAATGTGTCCCTGCCCATGGCAGGGGGGCTGGTGCTTTCCTGGGCTCCAAAAGGGATACCTGGGAGCTAAGGCTGTGTGACAACTGTATGGAGAGAGGGAGCAAAGAGACAGCAGCTGCTTCAGCTGCATCTTGGCATGTATCTGGGACCACTGACTCCACTGCCCTGCACAGCACAATCCACAACAATCACACCCTGGGCCTGAGAGCATTGTCCAAACTTCTTGAACTCTGCCAGGCTTTCTGCTGTGACCACTGCCCTGCAGAGCCTCTTCCAGTGCCCAACCACCCTCTGAATGAAAGAACCTTTTAATAATATCCAAACTAAACTGCCCCCAGCACAACTTCGTGCCCTTCCCTCAGGTCCTGTCGCTGCCCACCAGAGAGGAGAAATCATACGTTTATTTTTAACAGAGAAATGAAGTTTCAAAACTCTATGCTGTTACAGACCGCTCAAATTATGCAAACAAAACATGACATGTTAACAGTCTTGCATGCTGAAGTACAACATTGCCCTTTCTCAAGGAATGCAATGAGTTAGTTAGATGCACTGGAAACCTCAAGGACTCTGAATGATGCAAATCTTGGGTTCTCAACCCCGTGCAATGCAGACTTCATTCCAAGTTATTAAAATCTTTGGTGGATGGAAAATATATTTTCAATAGATAGATGAACTGTCCTTAACATCCCTAAGGGAGAGTTGTCTGAACATCAGTGATGCTTGTTATGCTTAACCAGCTAAAATATGTACTCTGGTTGCTAAAATATACCAGTGTGTGGCATGCACTTCTCCATAACAGACAGACAAAATAGATCTTGTGGCATGATCATTCCCTTCAGGCTTCTCTTTTTACTGCAGAAGGGGATTCTGTCAGCAAAATCAGTTTCTTTTTAAACATCTTCCTTTCCAGAATGGATCAGTCTCCAGCTGATTGTAAAGGGCTTTGGATCACACTTGGACATTCTGAAGGAATTTTCATTGTGTGTAAGTTTTGCAGGATGATTGCCATAAGCGATATTTGAAGACATCACCCCAAAATCACATTGGCTTTGGCTTTTGGGGTGAGACATACATGATCTGTAAAACTGAAGTGTTTCATCTAGGTTTCAAAAAGCTAGGTGTCTCATTTTAGCAATTCTTTCAGAGGGAAATGATATAAAAGTTTCAGATCACAAGCCTGTAATGGGATTCCTCTGATCACAGACAGACATGTGGTTCAGATTGAGATTCAGGTGATGGTTTCAGACAACTAAATTTAATAGTCTGAATTTCATCCTAAAAGGAACTCCCTAATTTCTAACTTTTTCAAGATAGTTGAGATGAATCTTGCCCTTTGTCTCAAAATACTATCCAATTTATGACAGAGTATTTGCTACACATGAGGAATGATAATAACATGCTGGGGTAACTGATTACCTCTTCATTTAGAACTGAGGAAAAAGGGAAAGAGTACAAAGAACTCAGTCTTTTGACCACAAGATCCCTTCTATGACATCCAGGAATTCTTATTGCAACTGCTTGCAGATCTCCAATGGGGTTTTGAGGAAACAGTTCAACTCATGTCTTTTAAATTGTTATTACCCATGACTTTAAGAAAAGTTTTTTAAATTATGTAGGGGGTTGTAACAAAAATATTTCTGGAAATCAGCAGAATGAAGTAACACTTCATCTTCCAGTAAAGACTTTAAAGAACAATTTTAGACATAAGGGAGGATCACATGTAAAAAATAAAGATTGTAACAGGTCAACGGAATAGCAAGTCTAAAACAACTGACATGAATATTTAGTTAACAAAATCCTCATCCTCCCCCCTGAAATGTCTTCACTGTCATCACCTCCATTCCAGCAAGATTTTAAAACAGCACAATAATCCCTGCAATAGGAGCCAACTTCAGAACCAGTCTATTATAAGTGAAATTCACTCTTCCTCCCATATGCTCTTTGCTGGATGCCCGCAGAGGAAAGCTGGAAAATTAGTCTCTAACAGTCCAACAACCAAAGAAACAGAAGATACCTTACATTGTGAAGCCTAGAGGGATATCTGGAACCCTAATTCAAAGAGTCTTCTTCACACACCTAAATTTCTCGCAGATCAACAAAGATAACAGGTGAGACACCCTTATCGCCCTGTTTACTGTATGTAAGGCCTATACGCCTCTAGGATCATTTAAATTTCTTGTCTGCTGAAAAGGAAGCAGCCAACAGTTGATTAATAGGAAATACCAGGCTCAAGAGTATTTTTAAAATTCCAGACACTGTGGCCACTTCTGTTTGTGGTAAACAAAGATCTCTGATGGGAAATCATCTGAAAGGGTTCAGAGACAAGACCTGTGCAGATCAAGCGCTCAGCTCCAGCATCCTCTTCCAGGAGACAGGAAGACATTAATTCAACAATTTTGGTTTTAAACATTTTCTTTGGGGAGTGTATAGAATTGCATGTAATGTTTTGCTGATACTCACACAAATGACAAGACTTAAGATAATATTAAATTTAACCCCTGAATTCCCCATTACAGAAGTTCAATTCCTCTTTGTGTTAGTCAAGTAAAAGGTTTTGCAGTATGTGTGAAAGGATCTGGCCTGTTTCCATATATAGCCCTGTCATTAGAGCTTAAACTTTCCCAGTCGATGATGGCAGAGGAGGCCAAAATATGTCAGATGAAGTTTGGTTTTAACAGCAACAGTAATTGATTTTACTTTTGTAATTAGCATTTGATTGGCTGATTAGTCAGCAGAGGTGGTAGTATTTAAGGAGTGGAAATGCCACCCCACTGAAGTGCAGAATACTGAAAAGGTCAAAGAAAAGGAGAATTCCCCCTTTAATTCATGAAGAAAGAGACATTAGTGCCCAGGGAGCCCACACACATGACAAAGGTTATAATCAGAAAAGAAAATGGAAAACAGATAATCCACTTTTATGAAAAAGATCCTAAACAGACTCTAAAAGGGCAAATGTCCTACATTTATCCCTCCTGTGTATGTCCCCACATTGAACATGCAGACAATCATTGCTAGGGGGAAAAAAAGCATCATATTTTCTGTAAAAAAACAAAAAATCCCATATATCTCTGTGCTTATACAGACAGAAAACACCAAGATGTGATATTTTTAATCGGAAAAAGACACAGTGGGAAAGATGTAATGAAAAGGAATGAGTGTGGATTTGTTTTAAAAATTCATGCATTTCCTGAAGAACTCAGGAACAAAGAGCTGTCAAAATTTTTTCTAATGCAACTGGAAAGAGAAAGTCATCAAAAGGCATGGGATGCCATCAAGTGCAGGGACATGGACCACAGAGTGCCCAACTGGTCCCCATTGAAATCGCAAGATTCCGTTTCCCTACCTGAAATGAAATTTCCTTTCGGGAAGGGAAACGGAATCTTGCGAACCCGAAAAGAAAGGCTTGCAAACACTCTGGAAAGGAGATAGGATCAAATGAAATGCAATTGAAAAAAACCCCAAAAAATCCATAAAATTGGGAGATTTAGTGTCTTCAAAAAATGGTCTGTCAGGAAATAAGCTGCAGTGCAAAGGACTAAAAGAGGCCAAAACTAAGCTCACAGATGTTGCAAAAGCAGGGGAGAAGGTCAAGGAGGAAGACACAACTTGGAGGGGAAGATATGAGGGACATGGCATAGACACGTAAAAAAGGAAAAAGAAACCAAGAAAAAAATTTCTGCCAAAGTGAAAGCCATCAAAAGGTATGGGATGCCACGAAGCTAAGGTAGAGAAGATGATTGTGGAATAATTTTGGATTTTTAAAATGCTTCAGATAAAGATGTTTGGTCCAAATCAGTATTTTCTGATTATTTTCCTTAATTTCTGAAACTCTTTTTTCATATTGTTTACTTACTACATTAGCAAACTTTTGCATATGCATTTATCTGGTATGCAATAAGTCAAACACAGAGTGTGTTCCTCTCATGTTATTCAATTCTGTATATCATTGTACGTAGGTTAAGGTTTCCCAGAGAAGTCTGCTTTGGTCAGTAAGAGAAATACAGATAAATTCTCTCCTCCATTTTCTTCATATATGCATATATAACTATGTGTTTGTTAGCATTTGTGTGCAAATATATCAATAAGATTTCTCATTTAATCATCCATATTCATGCACACAAACACAAGTAAGGATATAGCTAGATATAGCTATAGATACATAAAAGGAAAATAAAAGCATCATGGAAAGACATTCTATAATCTTCCCATTCCCTTAAGCTCTTCCCCCAAAGCAATTACCCAATGTATATCTTCAAACATATGCTAGTTCTGTGAATAGATGTTTTAAAAATTATTTGGACTTTTGCTGCTAAAGCTGAAATCCAATACCCTGGAACATTTTGCTTTGACAGCTTTTAAACTGAAAAGTCAGCTTTATGATGAGCACTTCTCTCTGTCTTCCTCTCTCGTTCAAGCTTTTTCATACAGTTTTTTATTTACTTTTTTGGTGTTTTATTCAAGCCTATAAACTCTACGCAGAAACCCTGAGCATTCGGTGGGATTACAAGTAGATGTAAGATATAAAAACCTGTGCTTGAAGAGAAGAAAAATCTAGCAAAATAGGGCAGCATCCCTTTGCAATTAGATAAGTCTATAGTATTATTCCTTTGCATCTGAAATTGGCCAGGAAAGCGACACATACAGAAAGAGAAAATGTGTTGTTTTTCAAGATAGGATCCAGAACTACTGAGAAATAACATGAGCAAAAGTTTTCTGTTTTCCCCATTTTGCTGTGAGCGAAGTGCTGCATTTGTTTAGCAGCCTGCACTTACAGAAAGAAGAATGAACTGTTATCTAACTGTTCTAAAGAGATTTGAAATAATATTGTACTCTCAGAGAAAATAAAGAACTATATCAGTTTCATAACAGACCAAAAACTGGGAAAAATTTTTGAAGCATTTATGCCACCTCTGAGGCTACTAAGCCAGACATGCAATTTTGAAGGTTTTGTGGAATCCCTAATTTGGGAACAGATTATGACGATGCTCAGAGACCTGAGATAGAGCATCCCAACTCAATCTTAAAAGCAATCCTGTTATTTTCCACAATGTAGTCAGAGAGAATTACGTATTTAGGAGAGAAAAGTTGTGGCTGAATTTTTGAGAACATGGGTCCACAGAAGTATAAGAGGCAAAACAAAAGTAGAACTCAAAGAGTCTGAAGATAGGCGAGAGGTGGGGAAGAGCGCATGGCCTGCAGGGGAAAGTGGCAGATGTTGGCAATGACCCAACATCCCCTAGGACTGTCAGATCTGTAAGATGCAAACCCATTTTCCAAGGGGCTGCAGAGAAGGACAGAAATAATCCATGAAGTACACCATGTGTTTTATAAAAGAACACTGTGCTTCTGTATTCAAGACAGAGGTGTTTGCAACACTAACAACTACTTTACAGAACATTTCCTGGTGGGATTCACTCAAGAGTAGCTACACACTGTGACTGAACTATTGCTTTAAACACCAGGAGTGTTTCTTTCTAATTATAAGTTTAAAACCTGCACAAATCATTGCAATAGATGAAAATACAGTCAAGTATGTGAAAATAAATCTTGGCCATGTGGGACATGGGTAAAGGTCAGTTTATGTCATGGAAAGACTATTTCTTCTGTGAGTACTCAGAGCTAGGTGCAAAAATCAATATGTCTTGGAAAGGTAAACTTGCAAGTGTAAGGAAATGCAAGATCTGTCTGACATTAGTAACTTGATTCAGTTACCCAAGTAAAGGTATCTAACATCCCCTAAAACACCTAACAAGATAAAATACCTTACTATGTCTACCTGGCTGGCAGATTCAGCACAGGAACTATGGGATATCTTTGGGACACCTACAGGGTCATTTGAGTGACAGTCCGAGGACAGAATGTCACAGTGAGTTCTGCTGTTTTCTGTTGCTGACAATGTGAGCTTCTGCCACCTTTTATGACAAGGCAGAAGAAGCCTGTGGTATAGAACCTCAACAGTTCTCTGCTGACGAGGGAGGTTGTGGGAGCCAGGTGTCTTAG
The DNA here is from genome assembly GCF_027579445.1 of Ammospiza nelsoni. NCBI lineage: Eukaryota > Metazoa > Chordata > Aves > Passeriformes > Passerellidae > Ammospiza > Ammospiza nelsoni. The sequence goes on along the minus strand of NC_080637.1, from coordinate 8,389,274 downwards.
CAGTGAGTTCATTTTCCAAATGATTAGCACTGAAGACCACTTAAGTGTACCCAGGTGTTCCTAGGTATTTCTGTGGGGTTGACAGATAAAATATGATCAACAGGGCAAATTTAGGGATCAGCAGCAGAAGTGAGCTATGAAGAGCAGGCACCTTAAATCTGAGCAATCCATGCTGTGTCACAAACTGCTCTTGGTTCCTCTGAGGAAAATGTCAGAGCATGATGGAACAAGCAAAACTAGAGGAGCAACTTTGAAACTACTTACTTGAAACTCTTTAACTTCTAAAAGACTGTTCAATACAAAGCTTAAAAACAGCCTGGATGGTATCAACCCAAAGCTCACAACAAAGGTACTGTAAATGCCTGCAAGGAGATTTAATGAAACAGAAAATGTACAATGATAGGGAATAGTATTTGTGGAAGCCTTTGCAGCCAAAAAGTAAAGGATATTTGTAACAGTAAAACATGGATTCCATGAATTCTCATGTAGTTGTGGTTATGAGTTAATTACTGCAGAAATTCAGAGCTGTTGTTGAAATAGCAACTATTGGCAGCAGGAGGAAATACAAGAATAACTGGGCCTGCAGGTCCTCAAATCATGAGGAACCACCAGATCCTAAAATACAAGTAGGCAAGACTGACCTGCACAATGTAGATAACAAAATTCTTCAGTGAAATCCAAGGTGTAAGAACTGAAAACAGCATTACCTGCCCTTAATTTGCCCTTACAGCATGAAAGTTATTTTGGGCATTCAGATGATGTTCTGTGTATTTCTATAAATATATTTAAAATTTTGAAAAGTATTAACATGCTTATTTAAATAACTATCTCTTTAGCAGTTAATATCTAGCTAAACAAGCATGTGTGTACTTTTTTTTTTTTTAATTTCAATTTGTTCTAGGCTTCTCCCTTGAATGCACCATATAGCTCCAAGCACATAAGTGCTCTTAAGAGCCTGTTCAGTGTCATTCAGCAGTTCAAAGCAGGATAAGGCTGTGATTACTATCTTGTCACTATTTTTTTTCTCACTGATTATTTTATTTGAATCCTCAGATAACCCTTTAAAATGAATTCATTTTTTTCCCATTTCTACGATCACTGAATAGATAAGGTGACATTTTGTTAGCAGCTGTATTTCTTGGTAAAGGCATGTTTCAGTAGAGCTCGCATTGCAACATTATGGTTCTTAAGTGTCTGTATTCTTTAAACCTGTCTCAAATTTAGGTGCTTTCACCTTTTAATGCTGTCAAAGATATCACAATACCACAGAATTAATAAACTTTAATTTAGTATTAGAGAAATGTTTAATTTCTAATAAAACAAAATAGTAATTTATCTTTGTAAACCAGTCACTTATTTTCTCTGAAATGGTTAGCTTAATTTTTTCTCTATAATACTGCACAAAATAAACATTTCCAAAGGCAAAGATATGCCTTTAAAACAAAAATTGATTCCTAAACTGAAAATATTATAAAGGATCTCTACACAACTGCGTGTCCTAAAATTATATTCCTTTCATAAGCTCATTATTAACTTTATGTATATATCCCTACCTTCAAGTTCAGCAGTTTATATCAATTACAGAGCAGAACAAAACAAATCTGTGTTGGTGCCTAGACTGGGATGATCCTAGTTGTCTTGAGGATTATAAATGAGGGTATGAAACAGCCCTGCTAAGGTCTGATCCCTTAACAATGATACCATGGTAATATACGCTCAACACTTTGCACCTGCAGATCTCGGAGCAGATACCAGCCAGGATCAATAGCATTGTCCCTGTTTATGGAGGAGGAGATTGGGGCCCTTGGTGATGGCTTCCTGCCAGACAGCAAAATTCAGTCACTGAATCCCAGTCAGGATTTCAGTTTCTAGAAAACATGGCTTCCAGTTTTCCGGTTCCACAGAAGTTTGGTGGGACCAAGATTAGGCTTGAAAATTAATGAATTTCAGGATTAGGCTTGAAAATTAATGAATGCATTAATTTTCATTAATTAAGTGGCATTGCAAAGAGATTTCAGGAGGTCACAATAGAAATGCTTTACTACTAGTGCTACTGCAGCAGCTGTAAACTCTGTTTATATGTCCATCCAGGAATATTATCCACATGCATCATGAAAGGGAGACCCCTCACCAGAAGGTCTTGTACTCTGAGTGCACAGAATGAGGCAGCAACAAAGCATTATTGAGCTTGCAATAACTGATTTGAACACTAACCATAGTGCCCTCCTATTCAAGTCAATTTTAAGTATCTTTTTTGAAAGGTGTGATGACAGAGGTGATGTTAGAATTTCCTTCTTCAATTATATTTATAAGAGAACTCATTGCTTGCTTCCTGAGTAAAAAAATGAAATAATATTTATAGCTTGAAATATTTCCCTGGTTGAATAATTGCTGACGCCAAAGTTTAAGAAGGTGATAAGTTTAATAGACCACTTTTGTCTATGAATGTCTGAGTGTTTTGCATGCTGGAAATTAAAGATTTCTTTCATTTCCCATAAAACAGTTAAAACAAATATCTTCTGTCAGAAACTGTCTTCTCCCAACTTCAATTAAACTTCAGAATTACTTTTATGCATCAGAGACTGCACTGAAAAATCAGTCAGTTCTATCTTCTCCACAGCAGCTTTGTGCTTCCACATACGGCCAACATTGATTCTTCAAGCACTGCAGAAAATTTCCCTACATTTTTCAATTTTCTGGCAATTGCACCTTTAACTGACAGTGAAATTATTATGGCTTTTGCTGTCATCTAAACTTTATTCAAAGTACTTAATATAGCCCAATTTACTCAGTGTTAAAAAATCTTGTCTAATTTTGTCTTGACACTAACAGATTACTTCCCACATGCTCTTCAGTAAAACAGTCCACACAGTAATTTATTTTTTATGGCTTTGTTATTCTAAAAAACAGTCTGGATTTGAAGTTTTGTGTGCAAATCTCTCAATGAATTGAACAGTATCATTCTTCATCGACTCTGGATTATTAGCAGTGTCAAGGCCTGAATCCATGTGGATGTGACTTTGGTGTTAACATAAATTTTAAATTCAAACTTATGAAGTAAATTCTGAAGTGAATTTTACCAAAACTAATCAGCAATCTTGTTGCAAACTAAGGGTGACCATGCATTATACTAGTTGGAAATGGTTAACCATATACAAAAGACTTTTCAGACAGATCCAGCAAGAACAGAATTTCTCTCTTGAGACATTTATTCCTATTGTCCTTCACTCCCCAAACAAAAGGGAGTGAAGTATTTTATCAAGGATGGCAGATCAAACACTTGCTCAGCTGTGTTGGTGATGATATGTTTGGTCTTCAGTCCCCTCTTTAAGAATATCCTCAAAAGGCTGAATGGTGATAATTCTCAGGGAAGTGAAGAATAGCTGTAATAAGTGGCTATTGAGCAAGTCCTGTTTTAACTCCACTTCCCTAACCCAGAGCAGATTCAAGTCCTAAGAACTGCCATCAGTGAAGGACAAACACTGCTGTGTTTACTGCACTAAATTCAACTGATACGCAGTTCTTCAGTTCCTGCTGTTAGAACATATCTCCCTCATGAGTTTGGGCAAACTTTAATAGAGCTCTCCTCTACACAATAATACTTCTTCATGAGGTGAAGAATTATCTCTTTTTTTGTTCTTCTTTCTTTCTTTAAGCCCAGAGCAGGATGAAGCCTAGCAGTCTCTCAAAACTGTTAAGTGCAGAGTGGACAGCCCACACTGTGCTCTACAGCTCCATACCTCACCTCTCAGGATCCTAAAGCTGATTTTCCTAAAGCCACATGGCCATTTTTAGCCTGGCTGGCAGGTGCTTTCAGGCTGGGAGAGACACAGGCTGGGGCTTTGTGCCCTTAGGTACAGCATCCAGAAGTGGAATACTGCTCCATTGACCCTCTAGGTTTCTTCATGGGACAAACAGCAGGAATTAGCACCCAGTAAACAAATAACCAACCAACCAACAGTGAAAAATGCATGTATTTTATGATTGGCTTTTCGCAAATATTAAAATGAATATTATATGTGTTGTGTTAGAAAGTTATGCTGTAGTAATTCTCTTAAGTACTGTGTTAAATATAGTTTTAGGTTATAAAAATTGTTAAAATAGAAACGATGCTATGTAGGATACTTTTTTTAAAGAAAGGACTTGCAGCAAGATAGCAGCCACAGGACACCTGAATCTTTCAGAGAAAAAGAATTTATTGCTGTCTTATCAGGAGAAACGAAATTCTTGCCACCTCAAAGGCGCTGTTAGGATTCAGAGGAAGACGCTGACGATGACCAGACAGAATCCTGTATTTGAATGGAATTTATGCATCATGTATGAAGTGCATGACTATGAAACAGGCTATTGCTTTTAAGGGTTAATCAGTTGTTGACAGGTGTCCTTTTTCGGGCTCCTGCTGCCCAGAAAAAGGTACCCGGACATCCGCAACTCTTTGTATTTGTTGCCTCATATTTTCCTAATTCAAATTGTCGAAATTGTTATTACTCTAATTGCATTACTATTTTTATAACCATTTTATTACTATCAAACTTTAAAAATTTTAAAAACAAGTGATTGGCGTTTTTCACACAACCAACCAAATAAATAAATAAATAAATAAATAATAATAAATAAATAAAGCTGAGAGCTTCAGATCACAGAATCACGGGATGGTTTGGGTTCAGGAGGACCTTAGAGATCACCTAATCCAACTTGCCTGCCATGGGCAGAAATACCCTCCATTAGAGGTCAGAGCCGCATCCGAGCCGCCCTTGAACACTTCCAGGATGGAACATCACCGGCGTGCACGGAGAGCTCGGGCAGGCGGGACGGCAGCCGGTGAGCAGGCCCCGTATCCCGGTGAGCAGGCCCCGTTTCCCGGTGAGCAGGCCCCGTATCCCGGTGAGCAGGCCCCGTTTCCCGGTGAGCAGGCCCCGTTTCCCGGTGAGCAGGCGCCGTTTCCCGGCACCGTTCCCGCCTGGAGAGGCCGGCGTGCCGCCGCTCCCGCCGCCGCCAGGTGGCGCCGCCGCCCCGAGGGATGGCGGGGAAAGGCCGGCTGGGGCCTGCCGCGGTTTTGAGCACCCGCGATGGGCCTCGGGAGATACCCCGGGCACACGGGGACCCCGAGGGACACCCCGGGCACACGGGGACCCTGGGGACGCCCTGAGCACACAGAGACCACGAGGGACACCCCGGGCACTGCTCCTACCCCGCCACACCGCTGCGCCCTGCCGTGTGCCAGGGCGCTTCGGCAAAGCCGCTGCCAGCTGCACGCTGCCCTCACGGCAGGACCAGCTGTGGGAAATTTCCCTGGAAAGCCTCTAAGGGAGTTTAGTTGAAAAAAATTAAATCATCAGAAACGAGACCAAAAATCCCTCCCATCTTGTGAAAAACGCCAATCACTTGTTTTTAAAGTTTTAAAAGTCTAATAGAAATAAAATGGTTACAAAAATAGTAGTACAATTAGTGTAATAATAATTTGGACAAATTGAATTAGGACAATATGAAACAATAAAGACAAAGAGTTACGGACGTCTGGGTACCTTTTCTCGGCAGTAGGAGCCTGAAAAAGGACTCATGTTAACAGAGGATTATCCCTTAAAAGCAATAGCTTGTTGAATATTCATACACTTCATACATGATGCATAAATTCCATTCAAACACAGGATTCTGTCTGGTCATCCTCAACTTCTTCCTCCAAATCCTAACAGCACCTTCGAGATGGGAAGAAGTTAATTCCTTCTGATAGGAGAGCAATAAATTCTTTTTCTCTGAAAGATTTAGGTGTCCTGTGGTTGCTGTCTCGCTGCAAGTCCTTTCTTTAAAAAAGTATCCTACATAGCATCGTTTCTATTTTAACAATTTTTATAACCTAAAACTATATTTAACACAGTACTTAAGAGAATTACTACAGCATAACTTTCTAACACAACACATATAATATTCATTTTAATATTTGCGAAAAGCCAATCATAAAATACATGCATTTTTCACACATCTAATATTCTGCTTGGATGTTTTTTAAATGAAAATCTAGCCATGTCCTGGGGTGCCTCAGGCAGCAGGGATGCCAGCTGCTCAGAGGACCTGATTGTCACTCTCCTTGAGCCCTGGGTGCAGTTTTGAACATTTCAATATGAGAGGGATATAAAGCCATTAGAGAGCTCATCCAAAAGAGAGCTACAAAGATGATGAAGGGTCTAAAACAGAAGCCATGTGAGGAGTGAGTGAGCTCACTTGGTTTGTTTGGCCTTGAGGAGACTGAGGGGAGACCTCATTGTGGTCTGCTTCTCTTGAAGGGAAGGGGAGGGACAGGCACTCATCTCTTCTCTCTGGTGACCAGTGACAGGACTGGAGAAAATGGCCTGAAGCTGTGTCAGGGGATGTTTAGACTGATCAGGAAAAGATTCTTCCCCCAGAGAGTGGTTGGGCACTGGGATAGAGTTTCCAAGGACGTGCTCACAGCATCAGCCTGACAGAGTTCAAGAAGTGTTTGGACAATGCTCTTGGGCACATGGTGTGATACTTGAGGTTGTCCTGTACAGGGATAGGAGTTGTACTTGATGATCTTCGTGGGTCCCTTCCAACTCAGGATATTCTATGAATCTCTGATCTTCAAATTGATATTTAAGAAAAGAATTTTAATTCCTCACAAAAGAAAGGTCATCGTATGTGCCTGTAATGAATGTGAGAGATAGATGAATAAACAAAAATCAAACAAGAGGAAATCGTTATCCATTAGATACTGCAGAATGGCTTTGTCATGGGCATGTTCCAAGCTTGCCTAATGGAGAGTTTGTTAATATGAGCAGCTGGGATGTCAAGCTCCCTCCCACCTCAAGCAGTGCTGAAGTCTGGGAAGGATGCTGCAAACAGGACCAGCTTGTCATTGCAGTCCCATAACCAGAACTGATAAGAACTAAGTACTAACTATTAGGAAGTGCTGTCATTCTCCTTCAAACCTCGGCTCTTTTGATTTGGTGTGCTTGGGCACCAGTGCTCAAGGTCAGCTTTTCAATGATGCTTTCCTTTTGTTCATCTGAGGACAAAAGCACAGACCCCTGGGAGTGATATTCTAAGCTATACTGTATCTCCTGACAATATTAATAACAGTCTCTGAAATGTCATTTGATGCTCACCGAAATTGTATGCAAATATTAAGCTGAAACATTCACCCGATCTTTCATTCATCTGTTCCAGGGAAATGTCATTGGTGAAATGCTAATGGAATGTGACAAAATACTTAAGCCAGAAAACTCATGAGGCAAATTAGGGCCACTTGACTTTTTCCCAACCAGTCTAATAGCTACTGAGGCACTGGCAGAGCCAGAGGAAGATTTTGTGCTGCTCCAGGGACATCACAGTATGGTCTGTTGAAAATAGCTTTATGATTCCTGTCTGACCTCAGGTTTCCAACCCCATTTGTGAGATAGTATGAAAAGTAAAGCTTCTTAAAGGGAAGAAAATTGAAACAAGTACTGGGGAGATTTTGTAAATGATCTGTAAATCTTGCTTGTGGCTCCTGTGGTCGTTCCAAATTTCCACAGTCATTTAAAAGTAGGAGAAACAGCCTCAGTTTGTGAGATGAACTTCAGATATCAGGCATTGCAAATGTCTCCCTCAGCTACTTCACTTCCACAGTCTCCCCTGAGTACTTTTTCCAGGTGTATAACAGATCTCTTTCCACATCAAACATTAAATACAGATGTATTTAAAAGGAATAACAAATTTCAGTTAAATTTGTCCTAAATTAGAGCCCAGTCTAATCTGATAGAGAACAGGAAGTACACCACCCATCCCCAAATATTCACATGTTGTAAAAGCAAACATGAAGAAAGAAAAAAGCACCTTCCCCACAGCATTAAATTTTGAAAGGAATGATTCTGAAAGGTGTCCACAAGAAGCAGAAACAGACTCAAAGGTAAAAGCCAACACTGTACCAGGTACAGAAGAGGTGGATCAGAGGCAACCAAACAGGAACAGAGACCTCCATTTATGTCTTGCAATGAAACAGAATATGAATGAATCTTGGCATCAGTCTGAAAGGATAGTTTGGAGATAATCTATTCAAAGGGAACAAAAAGACCCCAAAACCTACAACAAAAAAATCCACAGCAGGAACAGATGAGCTTGTATGTGAGAAAGAAGAAAAATTCCACCTTGGAGTCTGGTACAATTTGTAAAAATTATTAGTTACAAACCGAGATAACTTGAAAGATGGGAACTAACAGTAGATTCTGCTAAATCTGCACCTGGAAACACAAGTAAGGACCTTCAAACACACAAAAAAATGGCCTTTATCTGTATCTCTAAATATTTTAGTGATGTAATAATGAGAAAAAATATTTCAACATCATTGATATCAAGATCAAATAATCAAAGCCAAGAATAAATATTTGTGGGTGGGGAGGTGGTCATAACATTTATAAAGGATACAGATTATTCACACAAAAAAGAAATTTCTAAAAACCTAATATTATAAGCTTAAGAAGGAAACAGCCACAGGTTTCTTATCTACCAATTAATTGCATCTGCAGAGCTCTTCGCTTGATGCAAACCACTTTTTGTTTTATCCTCCTCTGACTTTGGAAACAAGATTCCTTATCAGTCCCCAGTGCATTTCCCCAAGGTGTAGCACAGATGTAATTAAAAGGCTATACAATTAAAAAGGGATTGCACCTAAATCACTACACTGAAACCATTTCTCATGCAGAGCCTGCTGTACAGAACTGCACAAATGTAACTTCATTCTAATCCACATCTTTATGCCCATCTGTAGTGTGTCAGGGAGAGAGATTTTTGTCCCCATAAAATTCTCAAGTACAAGGAGTTGGAGAAGTTATGAAAGCTCCTTTTACTTGAGGGAGACTTTTTCTTTCAGGTCACCTAGTCAAGTTCCTGTTTTCTCTGATTAAATTATTTGAGTGTTAAGCACAGCTCTTTGACTACAGATTTGTTATGGATCTATAGAAGTCAATAAGAGTCTGCCCATTGATTTAAAGAGGTTTTAGATCAGAATTTTTAAGGGCCAAATTTTAATCTGACCAAACATAAACCAAGGCTCTGCTGATTTCAGTGAAGTCAGAATTCTGCCTCAGTTCCCCTTACAGTGACTGTGACTGTATCAGAAAAAGCCTGTCTCCACCCTCCTTGCTCCCTCCCATTTGTTATTTTTTACATTATAGGACCCCCCCGAGGCTTCTCTTCTCCCAGCCAAATAGTCCACCTCTCTCAGCCTTTCCTCATAGGTGAGATGTTCTACACCTTTAATTAACCTTCCTTTTATTATCTATGCACTTATGGAAGAAGCCCATCTTGTCTCTTATACCCCTGCCAGATTAATTTGGTTTGGGCTTTAATGTTGCTAACTTTGCCCTTGCTTCCACCCTTGCTTCATTTTATGTGTGAGTTTGGGCAAAGAGTCAATGCCATTGCCAGATAGAGTTTACAGACCATGCAGGTGAATAATTGAATTACACCAGTATATACCACAACAGAATTTAGGATGCTCTGTGTTTGGAACACCACTACATCCACCACTAAAATATTAAGTAATTTGAAAACCTGCCAGGTGTTAGCACGAACAACTGCAAAGCACAGGTAAATTGGTAGTTGACTTCTACGTTGTAGGAGATGCTAAAAGATGTATTTCTTTTATGTTTCACTCTGTGTTCTGAAGCAGGTGGTGTGAAGGGTTTAGTGTTTTGAAGCTGCACCCAGATGAATTAGCCAGCATGAAATATGCATAAATGGAGTTTGTCATTGTGCTTACTAAGCAAAATGAACTCTTACAGGCCATCAGCAAAGAATATTTCCATATAGAATTTAATGAAATATGTTTGTTTTCCAGTTATTTATGAGTTAATATAAAAATAATAATCATAACCACAAAAGAGGCCCAATGGTTTTTTTAAAGGACATTTTAAATGTTTTAAATAATTATTTATAAAATATGATTTCCAGCACTACTTACAATCTGCTCCTTGAAGTTCACTGTTCAATTGCTAACATCCATAGTCGAGGCATTTTATTAAATGGGGCTGTTATTCATGGACACAAGTGTAATTACTTTAAGTTTTTAGGAACAGCTTGCATTGTTTATAAGATCAATTTTTTCTTTCAAGAAACGGAATTAATAACATTAGCAGCAGTCGGGAAAGAGCTGCATATAGAGATTGTAAGAGAAGAAGTGCTAGCTAACAAAATTATCACAATTAATAGGAAAAAAAATTATCACCGGGAGAAAAGAGTGATATAACAAAATTTTATTGCTGCAGATGCATGCCCAGTACAATGAAACAAACCAGCAAAAAACCCAAACAAAAAAACCCAGAGAATGCCCAGCCATGCTATTTCGCATTACAGAGTTTGTGCTAACATGAGCCAAATGAGGTTTGGGAATGAAAGCCCACTATAGAGTAAAATGGAGTTTCTAAAACTAAGGAAAGTCCAGAACTTAATGTAATTCTTTAATCTGATTTACCCAGTTGCTTTTTTGTCTTGGGAACGTCATGTCATTTCCTGTTCTTTACTGATCAATACCAAAACCACCTGACAGCAAATGCTGTGACATCTCAGGTTGGATCAAGACAGGCACAAAACACCAGATACAAGCTGCATCCTTCATGCAGACCCTTCAGACTGATTCAAGGACCTTCTTCAGGACCTGAATGTGTGCATATTTAAGGAAATCATGTTTTCCTTTTTTCTCATGTACACATGAATTCCTCCAGTCACAAACCAGCCCACAACAGAAACAGTGACTATCAAAAGGTTACTCAGAATTTGTGCCTGCAAGACAAAAGCTGCTTTCCTATTTACAGGAAATCATAACTTTTGTTGAGCAATACCATTTAAAATATTTATTTTCTTCCTTTTATTTATACACTGTAGTTTCTACTTCTTGTTTTATTTAAAAGAGGAAGTTTCTTGAAAGTTTAAAGTTTCTTTTAAAGATATCTTTCCAAGTCCGTATCAAAAAGAGAACAATGAAATCACTCTGAAAAATGGAAGAGTTTTTGGCAATAAATCATTGAGATTGGAAAGCTAAGGGAAAAGACCTTTACTGCTTATTTAAATTTTCCTAAGAATCAATCTTTAAATTGCAATGAATCTTTTCAGTATAAGGACTGGCCAGGTGTAGCACATCAAAGAAGACATATTTGTACTCCCCTCTGAATTTGGTTTTCAGTCCCTGGCTGTCTTCCACTGCAAACAGCATCTGCATCATAAATTGGTATAAGCCAGCACTTATTCATTAATAATCTTTAGCAATTACATTTTTGACAATTCTTCCAGTTATGGCATAATGTAGATTTATAACATATGGCAGTGTCTGGCCTCACTGACTTTTGGGTTCATATTGGCATCACCTTGTGTTGAGTCCCAATCTACTTATCAAGGAGCAGGAATACTCTCTGCTTATCTTTCTGCTGGGAGGCAGGCATACATCAGAAGCTTAATTCAGGCTGTGCTGTTCTAATGTGCATATGAAACAAAAAACATGATGATAATGATAAATGATAAACTATAAACATTTCCATAATTAAAAACCTTATACTGGGTTGAAAAAATAAGGGATGCCACCTATATGCCAACTACTGTTCTTGTTCCTTGCTTATTTTATCTGTTCTCTCTGTGTGAACTGCAGTCCCTCCTTTCCTTCTTCTATCTGAGAAAACCACCAGGGTGGTTTGCATCTGTAAAATCAGAGAAGACTTGCCTGTTTTGAACTATTTCTAATTCTCTTTGACTTTGCTATTTTTCAGGGAATTTAATTACATCAACTAAGGAACAAAGGTTTAAGGAAGCAAGAAACTGTGTATGTCTTTGATGCACAATTAATGATTCCCTGTAGAACACGTTTGAGCTGATGAAAGGAGTTCAAACCTGAGTGACCAAACAGATGACTAACAATGCCAATTCTTAGAAACTTGGTCTACAAGCAGAAGTGCATGGAAAGGACAGAATGGAAAAAAGCTGCACTATAGCTCTGCAAACCCCATGTGCAGAATGAGTAGTTGATCATTGCTACTGTCATTAAAGCAAACTTTACAAAAGGTAAAGGTAAGCCTAAGTAATTGAGAATAAGGGTTAAGTACTGAAAATGAGCATAAATGTAGAGAGAAATAAGAGAAGAAAAAGAAAAGAATAATGTTCTGGAGCTGACAGGAAGGAAAGAATATATGAGGAATGTAGCCCTAGGTTTAAAATCCTGAGGTCCTTCTACTAATTATAGTCATGTTCATATAGAAGTTTTTGTACTCTCGCTGAGTGACTGAAATCAGAACGTGTGTTGAAATCTTCCACCTAAAGAGGCTCTTACTGACATTCTTCAGAATAGCAAAAGGTATGAAGTTGAAAGAGTGTGAAGAACATGTCAGATGTGTGAATTTCTCATCTTTCATTTGGATTTTATAAAAAAAAAAGCTACATTGTCAGGGACAATAAAAGCAAGGGAAGGTTTGAAAAACAAGCCACACATTGGGTCAGTAAAACTCTCATAAAGTGTTATCTTTATGACTACTAGGAACTTAGGAATTGGACCAGGTGAATATTTTTTCTCAGCCAGTAGCGCTTTTCATGTGTTTCAAAGAGAGATAAAAGAAGGCCCATGAGGAAAATTCCTTGATAACATTTCCCATTAGTGGTTGTCTTATGACCATCTCAGGTCATTTAGTTCTCATTATCCACATGATTGTCCAGTCCTTGTTTGAACTCCGCTGTTTTGGACAATGATTTTCATAGATTTGTTGTTCCTTGTGAGAAAAATATACTTAGAACATTTGGATTTCCACTGTCATTTGAAGTTTCCTGCTTCTTGAATAGTAGTAGTTAATAATGGGCTGAAAACTAGAGGTGGAGTGAATTTGTATTTAACGTAGCAAATCAGGATTTGATCCTCCTGGCACTTCTGAAGGTTTTCTCCTTGGCCTTTGAATTATTTGAATTTCTCTGTGACTTAATATTTAAACATCCACATGTTTATTTCATTACCTTTAGCTATCTGTTAATTCCCTGATTCTGATGCAATAATTACTCAAGGATTTTCTTCATTTATCCCATATTTAATTTTTTGTTATTCTCTGCATCTTGCAGAGTAGATGAAAAGGTTTCCTAGTCAGGAATTCCCCAGCATAGTATTTGTCTCAGGAGTGAACAATATCACAAACTTAAGGAAAAACTGGACACTCTGTTGAGCAGTGAAAGGACCTGAGGAAATGGCATGAAGTTGGGTCAGGGGAGGTTTAGGTTGGATATTAGGAAAAGGCTCTTCACAGAGGGTGTTTAGACATTGGAAGAGGGTTCCCAGTGAAGAAGTCACGGCATCAAGCCTGACAGAGTCCAGGGAGCATTTGGACCATGGTCTCAGACCTATGGAATGAATTTTAGGGCTGTTCTGTGCAGGACCATGAGACAGATTTGAGGATCCTTGTATGTTCCTTCCAACTCAGGATATTCTATGATTCTAAAATTATTGCAAATGTAGTGGTGTCCTGCCTCAATGAAACCCACCAGTAAAGTCTGCAAAACTTAAAAGTGGCACCTGACCTATTCTGGATCAAATTAATTCCACAAATCTTCTACCTGGATGTTTTAATGGATGTCTCATTTTGTGAGCTACGCAGAAAAAATCACTCAGCATTCCTTATGCATCATCCTATCCCATTCATGGTTCCATAGTCTCTCTCATATTCCAGAATAAAGTACTTCAACTGCCTTTCACATTTTCTCATTATAATTACTCTTTTCTAGACCTTCCAGGTTAGTACACCTGTGCTCATTTCCTTTAGCAGAATCTCTGTGGCTTGTACTGTGTGTGTTTTAAGGATGACCTGTCTCCTATGGGACTATGCCTCGTTTTCTAGGGCTGTCAGAATTCTTTGAAAGGAAATTCTTAGCTGGAATCATCCATCAAATGTGTTTTCCCTTCAGTTTAGCAATTTAAGGTTGTTGATGTTTGTGGCACTTAAAGAGCTCTGTTGGCTTTCATTCCCTCATTAAAGAAATGTTTTTCTGTTTGGGCTTTATTCTTTGTGAATCTGAGTAATGTAATAATAATAATAATAATAATAATAATAATAATAATATATTGCTTTGGTTTTTGCTAAGTAACATGAAGGAGTTTTAGTTTAGTTCTTTATTTGTTTCATGGGGTTTTGCTAAGGGAAAAGGTTTCAACAAAGGAAATGTCTGCCAGAGCCAGGCTGCTGAAGCATGTTTGAGGTAGATTCATTCAGATGGTAAATGAAGAAGATTTATCTTACTCTAGGCAACTAAAGGGTCCCTAACTGAAGAACACAGTAATTTAGAAAGTCTTATCATGGCAGGTGTCAGGAAAAGCAGGACGAAGGCTGCTCTAAGAAGAGTAAGTCAGGAGCCATGGATGTCCTGATTGAGGGGGCACAGTTCTGCAGCATCTGGAAGGAGCAGAACTGGTGACAGCCAGGAGCTTTTTGGAGCAGTTGGGGGAAGCTGGGAAAGCCCAGTCTCCATGTGAAAGCAGCAGAGAATGGTGTCCTCTGGAAGAAAAAAAAAGGGGAAATTATTATTCAGGGTTAGTGTCTGCAGCTGCAGACTGTTGTGTTGCTGCGTGTGAAGAAGCACCTGGGGTAATAGTGAGGGTCACCAGCACAGCCCACTGGGTCCCCCCAGTGCCACCATCTGGTCCTGGTGTCCCCACAGCCAAAGGGGGACTCAGCACAAGCCTTCTCCAGGAGTCTGTGGCTGAGAGATAGTCCCTAGAAATGTAATAAAGCTTTTGCGTCAACTTCTGGTTTAGTGTGCTATTTATCTTTTCTCTCCCCCCTTTATTTTGATTTGTTTTCTTATATGTAGAGTTATCTTAGAAAGATTAACTTAGAGACCGCTTTGCTTAAATTGAGATAATGATCAAAAGGAGAGCACTCACCAGTTTGATGACAAAAATGCATCAGAAACAGCACTCAGCACAAAATACACCTAAGAGTGCATTCTAGCCAGCCTGAATTGCCTATGAAATATTCCACAGTCAAATATTTATAGGTACTGCTTTGTATGCTTTAAAAACAAAACTGTAGAGATCAGGAGCAATTTGTACTTAAAGTGTATAACTAAAACTGGTGAAAAAGTTGCTTAAGCTATTTATAGTCTTGATCTACCTTAGAGGAAAAGAGACAACTTACGTGATTGTAAAGGATTTCAAGTGGCCTGTGCTCTCCGCATCTCAGTGACACTGATATCAAGCCCTTTAAGATTTGAGCCTCTCAAGATTGGAATCAAATTGCAATTTCTTTTTAGATGTTAATCAGTAGCTGTAGCTGGACAGTTAGGATTTAGCAATTGCACTGTGCACATTGTAACCTTGGCTAATCTTTTGCTTTGAGGAAAAAAGAAGACAATCCCAAGATGAATGGGGTGTTTGGACAATAGCCACAAGGAGTGCAGTCAGCAGAACTGAACAGTAACTGGGGGAAAGATAATTCCAGCAGTGGGGGACTGTGACCACTGACTCTTTGGCCACCTATTTAACCCAGACCCCAGACTCAAGCAGAAGGAAGAACTGCACATGTAGACTAGCAAGAGGTACAAGTAGCAAACATGGTTTTGAATATTAAGTAATGAAAAAGTTATGCAATGTGTAACCAGTGAATACTAATGCCTTTGTTTGTTAAAATGTTTAAATAGCATAAAATTTTGATAACTGGGGAGCCAGCTTTCTGTGAGTAACCTGGCTCCCTACTTTGAGCAATCTAGAATAAAAAATAGAAGTGCCTTGTCTCAGTGTGTGAATTGGTGCTGCCCACCAGGTAACGAGCTGGTTCAGCTTGTTACCCAGGAGAGCTGCACTACCTGAATAACTGAATCATTTCACTTTGAGGAGCTGATTGCTTTTAACATAGCCTTCAAAAGCTAAAAATCTTCTCTGCTCATCCCATGCCAGGCTCTCCTCTGCAGGCTGTCCTGCATTTACATGAGAAAAAAGCGCAGACCAGCTCGAAACTCTCTCCTCATCAGGGGAGCCCTGTTTTGGAATGAGACTTGTCTGTTCCAGCAGAACTTTTGCAGGAGTTCCAGTTGTAGGGATGTAGAATCTCAAAAGATAAGGGGCTAATAGGTATGTCTCAAACACTGATGTCAGCCAAGGATTGCAGGCAATAATGAAAAAGGGTTGTTGGTAATAACCAAAGATTGCTGGTAATAACATGCTGTAGGAAAGAACAAGGTGTGGCTGGAGAAGAGGGCCATGTGGAGACAGGTTAGCCCTGTGGAGATAGCACTTTTCTGAGACAAACATTCCTGTTCTAATTCCTGGAGATAAGCACAACACAGTACAGCACAAATATGAGAATCAGGCCAAGAAATGGGCGTGGACTATAGGGGAAAACAAGACACCAAAGACCCCCAAAGACCTCCAACCCATTTCAGGAAAGGTCTTGAAGAACAGACTGTGCATGATAACTAATTTGTATAGGAAGTAAGAAACCTGTCTTCAGGGCTGGGGAAATTTATGTATAAAAGTTTGACTTTTACTGAAAAATAAATGTCCCTCTCAAATACAAAGAGCACTTGCAGTAGTCCTAACAGGCTGGCTACAGTAGAAAAACTGCATATTACAGGCTAGGAAGGGACAGCTACACCTGAAAGAGCACAGAGTGGATATAATGACTGCAATAAACACTTGCTGCCCTTTGAAGGTAACAGGGCTGCTGTCCTGCATGGTCACAGCTGCAGAGACAAAGAAATGAACGTGCCCAAAGTGCTAAGCAAATTCTAAATTATTTTATTCTTACTTGGGTAAAGGATCTTAAGCTAATTTTTCTGCTTTGCAGTTTATGTTGGTTGGTTTGAAGTTGGTTCAAGCTGAAAAGAAAGGTCTGTCCCACAAAAAAAGAAACAGATATAGGAGCCATGAAATATGCAAGCATATAAAACTTGTATTGGTGTTTGCCCTCAGTAGAATTCACCTTTTCACTCTCTAAAAGTGTGGCTCTTTTTTCTGCTTTGGGGCATAATCCTGATGAAATCACAAATATAGAGAATATTTTGTAGCAAAAGTGTTTGGGCTACTGCACTCCTCCCAGATCAATTCTTCTGATATTTTGAAAGATAGATTAGACTCAGAAAACACGCTAGAATAAATGTTATCACACAATCCTGAACAGTCTTGGCATAAACACTGATGAATTCAACCCAACCCTCTCAGGAAAGCCTTTTCTGCTTGATGTCCTAGAACTGATGTGATAATTGATAGAATAGGAAACTGAGAGCATACAATACTGAAGGAAGAAAACATGCTCATGACTTCTAACCCAAAGACTAGGGTGCCCCGAAATCATTCCTTCAGAAAAGTAATATGGATGAGAAATTAAACGGCCCCTTAGCCTGCCCTGTGAGCTCCTATGTAGCTGTTTTCCCAAACAGAAAAAAAAATGAGGCAGAAATATTTACATGTGGGGACCATTTAGTACTGACTTCTCCAGACACTGGTAAGAAATCAATCAGCAAGCACACATCTTGCAATTTCCAGTTTTGTCTCTTCCATAAATTTGTGGTTCAATGCATCTTCTTCAGGTTAAACACTCTTTCATTTAAAGGATATTAAATGTCAGACTGGCAAGGGATTTTAAGTAAGATATTATCAAGGGTGAGGTGATAAATAAGATTTTACAACTTGAGGCACAGAAGCCATGTTTGATCAATACAATCTCTTGCTCCTATGGATAATGATAATTCATGATGTCAAGTGGACAGTGTTCATCACAGCAAACAGTCCTGGATCACTTCAACACTTAATAAAAGGAAGAGATTGTGGCAGCTGCAGCTGAGAGTCAGGGCACACATATCTCTCACAGACAAGAGCCAGCATCATAATAGTTCCAATCAGTAAAAATTCAGTAAAACACAAATAGCTAAGCAGGCAGAATGACTTCAGTGGACACCTGGTAGAATACAGGACTAAGAGCAGGACACACTCCTTGTGTGAATGTATGCTATTCTTTGACACCCTGAGGCTTGCCATACACCCATGTAAGTGTGACCAGAGCATCTGGTTTCTGCCAACAGAATGTTTTCTTAAGGGGAAAACCAAAGAAATTATTCCTTCCCTAAGGTATTCATTATCTGACCACTTCTTTTCCTAGAACCAGTTAATTCTTATGCCTTTGTTACCTTTCCTACAATTTCATCCCTTCTGAAGTACCTGACCATGGAGCCAGGGAATGGTATAGCCACATTTTCTATACTGATATGTTTTATTTGGATATTAATCAAGACAGAAAATGAGGACAAGCAATTCATACAGATATCTAGGGCAAGTAATACAGGAAGAAAGTGCAATCCAAATACCACTCTACAGGTAGACTTGGCCTACAGGATGTTTCTGGAGAGCCCAAAGCTTTTTCCTTCATAAGCATAGGATGGTGAATATTGCAACAATAGGCCAGAAATATAGGAAATACAGGACAGAAATTAATCTCCTGTATCTTTTTCATCTATCCAGGAACAGGCAGACTACGGCTGTTGCTGGTGTGATAATCACAGAGGATTCTGAGTTGGAAGCAACCCACAAGGTTCATTAAGTCTAACTTTTAGTGGAATGGCCTATGCATGGATTGACCCCACTACCTTGGTTATGTTAGCCCCATGCTCTGACCAGCTGAGCTAATCTCAGGAGAAAGAATGGGAGGTGACAGCTTCTGCTGGTGAGCAGTGACCTTGTTATCAGCAGTGGCTGCTGTGGTCACTCCTACTGGGCTGGCATCTGTCACATCCCCTGTTCCCTTCCTCCTCAGCAGCTTCCCTTGTAGAACCACATTGGACTGAAGTGGTGCTCTGTCCTTCCTTGAATTTAAGGGCACAAAGGAAAGTATTGCTCCTGATACAAGAGGGTGATTGGAAGACTCATGAATAGGATGGTTGCAGGAAAGGCAGAAGAGGGAGACAGGCTGCTGCTGTGGGGGAGGGAAGGTGCTGGGAAATTTCAATAATTGGTGCCTCATTTAACTGCTGGGCAGATGTCTGTAGGTGAGGATATGTGCAGTTCTGTCTAAAGAGAGAAGGACAAAGGAAGTGAAAGCCTTCTGCTCTACTGAGAGGGTGAAGGGTAGGGAGGAGAGGGCTGAAGTTTCATTTAGCCATGCGGCAGAGAAGGGATAAAGCTTTGGGCATATGGGCTTGAGGTCAGATCCTGCCTTTACAGTTTCCCAGACTGCAGTGGATCACACAATACAAACTGCAAAAGCTGACTCCATAATAATGTAAATACAACTGATAAATAGGAAGGCATTAAAGCTTCTCAAACTCAGCTTTTCCATTTCTTCAATGCCATGAGCTGCTCCTTCTTAGGGAATTCCTGTGGGTAGCTCATCTAAGTATAGCGTTTATACAGTGAACTAAACAATTGGTTTAAATCACTTGGGTACTATGTCATTTATTTTAGGATGGGTTTAGCTCAGACTGAAGTTCTATAAACCTAAGTAAGAAGAAACAAAACCTTCTCCATTTCAAATTTGCATTAGAATGCATAATGAGCTAAAGGCAAGTTCGAAAGCAGTATTTACATGCACTCAGTGAAGCCTAGGCAGAAATTATGTTCCTAAAGTATGCATTGTGAGATTACCTCAAGCAATCGATAAACACACAGTTTGATGATGAAACAAACAAAACATTTTTCTTAGCCACCAAGATCTCTAGACTTATGTTGCAAGTCTTGAAAAAATGGGCCTTGAAGGCACCACAAGTAGTTCTTTAGTCAGAACTTTGTAAAGAAACCAAAGTTAACAAAAACTCTCAAACCACAGCATCTTACACATTGTTGTCACAATGCTTTTCATCTAGAAACACATTAAAGCAGGTCTTCCCACAACTTCCATTTTTCTAACCATGAGAGACATTTAGGTCTAAAGCAGAATGTTACCTCTCCCTAGAAAACTTGGTTCTACAATGTCACAGCTAGAACACCACTATTTCTATTACTTATCTAGCAATTCTGTTCCTAAAAACACTTTAATAATGAACACATCATAAACTCAATGTTTAATCATAGGGGATCATCACAGATAAAACTGAGCCATGCAGTTGGCTTTGGTCCCAAACTGAAATACAGCATTTTTAAACGGACCAATTTTTAATAGCTGGCTTTTGAGACTAGTAGGAGAAAAAAAATCAAAAACCTTACTGAACTCAGCATCTGACAGTTAGAGTGAGACTCAGACTAAGTCACACACATTTAAGTGCCTCTCTGTAGTTGTCCAAGTGTGATTTAAGTGCTTAGGATCTCGTTATAGATAAAGAACTCTTAGTACGATGAGTGGAGTATGTTAAGAAATGTAACTGGCCAAATACATTTAGAGAAAATTGAGTGGTTCTTTTAACCTTCTTGACTTATTAAAGTAAGACTTCAAAATCAGCAATCCACCTAAGATATCTTCAAAAAACCCCTTCATGGTATCATGAAATATTTTCACAGTCTGAAAATGTTATAGGGACCTATGGAAGATCACACCTTTTAAAGCAGCAGCTGTAGGAAATATCCTAGGACAACTCAAATGTCACAAACTCTCTGTGTTTGCAATTTTAGACAGTACATCAATAGCATAAAAGATCAGATGCAATTAATATCTATGCTCCTAATCTTTTTTTGGATTCCTAATTTTTATGCAAGCATTCAGTTAGGAGCTAGCTGGGAGTGAGAGAATATGCACATGTACAAAACAGGATTTTTGGAAGAATAAAGTATATTTCCCAAATATTTTCCAAAGAATATGATATAAATATTGTAATTGCAGTAAAGCCTAGGAGCCTTCAAATAGCTTGAAGGTCATGTAGAGCAATGACAGACATAAATGAGAATTTTCATGATGTGGAGTTCACCACCTTATATTGTATTAATGCAGTGGGTTGCCCATGCCTACAATTTCCTGCAGTTATTTGTGTGACTAAGGGTTCCATCTTCTCATATCCTGTGTTAAAATTTAAATCTTGATAAAATTATTCTAACTTAGATATTTTAAAAGATTTAAACAGAAATTAGGAACATGCAGGATAAAGTCAGTTTGCTGGGATAAAATAAAAGGTACATAATTTACTTAGCCATATTTGGAAATTTACCCAATACAGTGAATAAAGGAATATTTTGCTAAATTGGGAAAACAGGAAATCAAAGCATGAACTTTTTAAGTACAAAAATCCAGAAGAAAAATCCTCCTCAGAATTGTTGCTCTAAAGAGATTTACTACCTCATTGAGGAAAGACTTGAAGCTACGTCTTTCCCCTTGGGCACATTGGAAAGGTTTGTGACCTTGGAGTCAGATTTTTCATCTGCTGGCCAAGATTCAAGCTTATGCAAATAGTTTAGTTTTGATACCACTATCATCTAAAGCCTTTATAGTTGGAGATTTGCTTCTTTATGTAATGACTTTATCTCTGATGTACTTTGCTATAAAGTGAAATTGCTGGCAGTCTGCTTTTGGGGGGAATAGGAGAAATATATTTTAGTTTTTAAAAACCCTTATGCATAAGAAAAAGTGCTTTAACATTTGGTTTTGTTTTAATTGCATACCCTCTCTTCTCTAGTACTCAACAAAAGAATCATTCACCAATAGATTGTGTAATTGTGTTTATTTTAGACACAACAGAGGTGGTAAACAAAACAATCTTTTTTCCCTGCCAAATGTATGTTATTTCCACAAAATTAAATTAAAGCAATCAGTTTTTAATGGGTTTTGTAAAAGACAGTAATTAAGGCAAATATTTTCCAGCACCTGGGAACAACCTTCTTTTGTGTTTGATATTATGTGTTATTGTTCTGTATCAACAGCATTTGTGCGGTTTGCTGCAACCTTGATCTGAAAGTGAGATGGTTTCTTCAGTGGTGGCTCAATTCAAGGTGATATCATTTTACCTATGAAATTCTTACCAGGACTCTTGGACTTACTCCATGCACAGTTCACAGCAGTGAGGACCCTGACTGGGAATGGGCACAGGTAAGAACCCCTCATATAAGAAGATTCCACTCTGGGTCAGCAATTTTGATTTTGAATTCTGCCATTTTGTAAGATTACAGTTTTCTCAGAAGTTATGATATTGCTGATACAGGTGAAGTTTAACACAGGCTTTAACTCTTGTTTGCCTCTCTTGCTGCCAGAGCTGAACCAATAACTGCAAAGTCCAGGGATTTCCCAGTGTAGCATTGGATCCATAAGTGACTGTGGAGGCTCACACTGGAATACCAAGGAGTCCTCACTTTGCTGCCCTCTGACACTGAACAGCGCAGGCAGGAAGGTCACAGAGGCTGAAAGTATGATTTTACTTTTTCCTCCACAGCATGGCTTCATGGTACAAGATACTGACAGCTAGCTGCATCCAGTACCAGATGTAGCCTGGCTGCAGAAATCAAGCAGTTTGCCCAGGTTCACCACTGTGCTAGGAGACTCATCCATACTTACCAATATCAGCACTGACATCTGTGAGAATACATTTATTTCCATCTATTCATTGCATATTGACAGGAAGATGAAGGAGAGGGAAGCAATCTTTTTATTCGAGATGAAGGGAAATTAACTAAGCATATCTTTTAGGAGGAATTACATTATTTTATGCATATTTTTAATGTAGTTGAAATGTGAAAGTAGATCAAGGACTACATTTTTTCAAAGCACTGTGGCAAGAACAATAACAATGAAATCACTCCTTATAAATGAACTCACCTGTCAACGGGCCAGATTATGAGCTCAATTACATTGATATGAATCTTTAATACCTCCACAGAAAGCAATTAATCTTCTTGTTATTCTCACTATTTTTATTGCAAATAGAATCTGCTGTGACATGCCCAAGCATCTGAATTTGATGACCTTCAAGATCTTGCACAGACCTTGAAAACATCAGTGATGAAAACATCAAAGCTGCTTATCCACTTTGGTATTAGTAACCCTAAGACAATTAGAAATAGCTACAAAATCCTGAGAACAAAGATGAAGACATCAGAATAACAAGAGGTGCTTCTGTCAAATTCATACGATTGCTTAGGCTTATACTGTCAGGTAAGAACCTTTTAGAGTTACTTATGGAAGATTTTCTTATGGAAGTCACAGAAGTTTTCTGACCCAGATCTTCCTTGCCAGTGCTCATTGAGGGTCTGTGAGGAGCATGGGATGTCCAGCTGACAAAAGAAGGGAAGAGTACCGAAGAGAATCACCATTAATCATCCTGGTAATGATTGATTCAGAACATTCCATGAGGATGCCAAAAACATGGAAGCTAATTGAAAACTGCTGGATGAAAATGAGAATTGTCTGATGAGCAGTTGAGATATCTGTACAGGAATATCCAAATAACAGGAGGAAATTGGAAAAATTTGAGATCTTAACACACCATGAAAATGGTCTATTATTATTGAATAGACACATTAGTGAGTCATTGAACTGCAATGTTTACAATGTTTACAAAAAGAATTAATTAATATCTGAGGGAAATTTAAGGTGTATTTCTTCCTGTTTATGAAAAGAGTTTATTTTTGCTCTCATTCATGAAGAAGTGATAGCAAAAAGTAAAAGACATGTAGTATTTCTGAATAAATGTAAAAGGAGTAAAACAGATGTATGGAGTGTGCTGTAGACTGCCTAGTAAGAGGGAAATATTGAAAGGTTTTAAGCAATTACCTCAAAAAACTATGCAGGTTTGCAATGAAGAACCAGAGTTACATATATTTTTTGAAAAATAATATGATAGAACAGAAATATGTCATTAAAAATTTATTAAGACCAACCTTTTCTCTAGAAGATGAAAGAAGCTATTGAAGAACCATTCTTGATTTAATTCTGACAGGCAGAGAAGAGCTGCTTAAGTATTTGGTATGAAAGTACAAGATAGAGTCACTATCAGGTGAGTAAAAAACATCCTCACACCAGCCTTGGTGATTCATTGCTAGGCTATAAAGATACTTCAGGTATATCTTTATATTTACAATATACCCATAAGGTGATTCCTGATCGGTTCAGTATTTCCTTTAATGACTTATGTAAAGGAATACAAAATAGATGTATTGTTTTTTAGGTTTTTTTTAATAATTTTCGGGATGCACCTTCCATGGTCTGCATCTCCTATCTTTTGATGTTTACTATCTCACACCTGTTGTCTGACTACAGGCTCTCAGAAGCTCCAGAATCCCTGACCCACTGTTCCCAACACAGAAGACAATTTCCAAATTAAAAGATTTAATCTACAGATTTACATATAATTAATACATTTTTTATACTTTTTGATATCCTTTTGTTTTTTGGTTATCTCCTTCAATCAGGCAACATGCACTCTTTAGTTGATAACTTTATGTTAAACTTGTATGGAAACTTAGTTCCTAGCTGCACTGCAGTTCAGTCTTAAAATGGGAAAATCCCATTTTAAGACTGAAAAACTCACATCTTAAAATGGAAAAATTTGCAGTCTGTGTGTAATCTTGATAAAATATGGTAGGTGTGTTGTGCAGATCTCAGGCTGCAGACATTGGTATGTTGTGCATGTGCCTCCTCCCACCAATGTTATCAATGTCTCAGATGCAGCAGTTGTCCTGCTGAAATAGTCAACCTTCATCACTTTCTGACCTGCATAGCTTTGTCCTAGACAATGTGTTCCTGTTTTTTTTCTTTTTGCTTTGGTGTGACACCAGCACACATTTTTACACATCCCAAGGGGCCTCCCATTGCAGGATAATCCCCCAGTTGAGACAGATCCATCATTTTGTCACGTAGAAGGCTGACACAGGTTCTCAGCAAATATGCATGAGATTAAGGAATTAAAGACTTTAAAGTTATGCTTTGTTTCCAAATCATCATTTTCTTAAGTAGGTACTAAATATTATCAAAATTTGCAGTATCAGGAGAAGCATCATGTAAGCGTTGATATCTCCTAGCTGGCAGCTACCCACAAGGCATTTATTCCCAACTAATTCCAGCTGTGTTTTTCATTCTCTGCTGTTGCTTTAAACTTTCCATTTCACACACTGATTAGCTCAGTAATATTATCAGTTTCCTTTCTAATCTGTGAGGCACCAATGAATTCAGGCAGGGCCAGGAGGGAGGTCACAAGCAACCTACAAGGCAACATTAAAATTCAAAATGATCTTGAGAAACTGGGGAAATACGATGAAATCTAACAAGATGAAATTCAATAATGAGAAGTAAAAGGCTCTGCACCCTGAAGAGGAACTCATATGTGTAACTACAAAATGAGGGCAGCTCACAAGGCAGGAGTGTGCCACGTGAGACCTGGGAATGATAGTACATTCTGAGGAGAAAGACAGTCAACAGAGAGATGAAAATTCAAAACTGGTGAATCTCATTCTGGGATTCATTAACAAGATGTGAGAGGTAAGATATGGGAAATAATGATTAAAGTTCACCTACCACTGTTCCATTGTAACATTTTAAGTTTCACTGTAGTCAAGCCCAGAAAGTTTGAAGGAGGGATAATAGAAGAAAAAAGCTTATTTGACTCCTTTTGTCTACAGAAGGAAAAACAGGGACTGAGACAGGTTGGCCATCTTTAATATATTAAATTGTATAATAAAAAAGGTGATGATTAATTGCTTTCTACATCCACAGGTGATAAGGGAAAAACAAATTAGTTTAACTGGCAAAGGAAACACATTCAGATTATCAGGGAATGAAGCACTGGAACAGATTACCCAAGGAAGCTGCAAAATCTCCCCCACTGGATATTTTAAAGAAAATGTTTTCAGAAAAGTGTCTGACAGAAATGGTTAAGATATACCCATCTTATCTCATATCTAGGGGACAGATTAATACATTCACTCTTGAGATCCTGTCAAGATTTATGTTTCCATGGCTTTTATATATTTGAAGATAGAAGCAATGGTATTTGAAAATAACTAGAAAAGTCATAGGGGTGGTAAGGGTGATGAAAACATTGAAACTTGAAAAAGAAATCTGAACTCACTATTCCACTGAAGATGAATATATTAAAATACTCTCAGCGTGTATTTTTAAAATGCTTCAAGGGTACTGAAAGGATATGGGAACCCTTGTTTTAAACTATAACTATAAACTCTGAGTAGAAATAAACACTGATTTTATTTTGGTTTTGTTTTAAATAGGGCATTTCTAGGTCTTTGAGAACACATATGTCTTCCTGGGTATGTTTCAGCTCACTAATTTTAGCCTGCAGCCACTTCAATATTTATATCTGACTTTATTACCACAGCTACCTTTTATAGTTCATAAAAGTAAATATGCAAAATAATGCATGATTCATCTGATCAATTTAGAAACCTGCTTTAGAATGAGATTAAGTGTGCTGTGCACACTGTGTGTGTAAATGTCTGTTTTCCTCCAGAGGCTGTAAAGTCTAGGCTGGTACCCACCATCTCACCTACCATCCTCCTTCAGAAACAGACAGAAAGCTGACCATGGAACAGACTTTCATCACTGATCTGTCACAATTCCAAACTTATTCTGAATGAGAAAATTCTCCATCCTTTTTTTTAGCCTTCAATATGAGAAAAGGTGTCCCAAAAACTGGACTAATGACTGCAGTTTAAAGAACCCATAATTTCCTTGTTCATTATAGGTCTCTCTGCCCGAGTCTCCATGTACAGAAAATAACAATTGTGATGCTTCCCAGACGTGTCAAATACCTTAACTGATTATTATCTGGGTAATGGTTTGATGTTTTCTGATAAAGATTGCTTTTCACGCAGGGAGACCAAGAAAATGCTGCTGCCTGCACAGGAAGATGAATGATATTTGTGCCTGTCATGCAAACTAGTTTTATTCCACTTGTTGTTTCATTTGTGCGATTTTCTTGCACCCATTTCAGTTTCCAGACAGCAACAGTTTCATTGCCATTTACTTTCTACAGTCCAAGCTTTTAAGCAGAAATTTGCCTTAAATAAAAAGATGCCATTTTTTGTTGGTAAATTCCCAGTCTCACATCCTATTCACCTGAAGGACCAGATTATTAATCTGTATGTTGTTACACAA
Source organism: Ammospiza nelsoni (assembly GCF_027579445.1). NCBI lineage: Eukaryota > Metazoa > Chordata > Aves > Passeriformes > Passerellidae > Ammospiza > Ammospiza nelsoni. The sequence goes on along the minus strand of NC_080637.1, from coordinate 8,362,314 downwards.
AGACAACATTGCTTTTCTTTTGTGCATTCTTAATATTACCTGAAGAACTTAAATGAGGTTAAACTTTAGAAGTATTCATTTCCAAATGGTGAAACAGATTCTCTCTCTATAGGCAACTTTTTAAAATGCTCTGAGCATACAGGTATGAAAAAGTAGAATGTTATTGAGCCTAGTGCTTCTATTTATGAAAACTTGTAGAAATTAACCTCTACTGATAAGGAAAAGGTCCCCCTCTTTCTCCTCTAACTGCAGCAGTAGGAATGCCAGCCTTATGGAAAAGAGGTTTGGATTAGAACAGAATAGAAAAAAAACCCCAAGTTTTAATTCCAGTACAGAAATACTGAATTATGTTCAGCCACTTCAAGTTTTCTCTGGTTTGTATTTAGAAATGCAGAAATGAGACAACCTCGGCACTCTGAAATGGGTACATGCAGGGTGCTGTGAGCTTACCAGAAAGAACAGACACAGGTATGTGCATATATGCTTCACACATAACTATGTATTGGAAATCTGTGTGGAAAGCAGCATTCTCAAAAGTTCAGTCTAGTCTCCATAAATGACCCATTTCAAGGAGAAAAGGAGGCTAGCTTTTTTAGCAGGTGCTGTGTGAAGCTCCTGCTCGTAGACCCTCTACTATTCTGCATGTTCAAAGAGGTGAAAATCAGTCTGTCAGGTTTGATGAGGTGATTTTCAGCATTTTCCATAAAAAATAATCTTTATAACAACATTATTAGTGACATTTTAGTACTCAGCCTTGGCACCAGTCAGCTGTAGGATATTGTATAAGGAGGCTGAAATGACATTGAAAGCTGAACAGTGGGACAGGGATGAGCTGTAACAAAGTGAAATGCAAGGTTATGCATTTAGGCTTACAGAAAAAGCTGATTCCAGCTATGTGCTTATAAGCTGGAAATAACAGACAGGGAGAAAGTAATCAGTGGATCAGCTGGAAACAGGTTGTCTATGGGCCACCAGCATGGTGCATCCTTAAATATGACAGATGTGATCCTGAGACAGTAGGGATGAGATAATTCCAGCCTTCCTAGAGAGCATTCATTGAAAACGTGCTCAATTCTGAAGAAAAAAAAAACCAAAGGATTATTTAAAGTGAAAGTATTATATTAGCACAGGAGCTATTATGTATAATCTGACCTTAATTACATTTAAATAGGAAATTAGGAGAAATAATATTACTACTTTTGATGAGTTTCTCAATATTAGTAAAAGGGCTGGCAGAGTCATTATCTTTATCATAGGGAAGATTATGGTTTGTCAGTGATGTGATATGATTTGGGTGATAATCTTTTTTCTCTTTTGCTGAAGGAGTTTTTCATATTGGAGGTGACATAGTACGGCTGATGTCACAGATACTTTTGGATTCTGCTTTCTGTCATAAAAGTCTTCAATGAAAATTTCTGACTATTCCTGAGCAAAAATTCCACACAGAATCATGTCTTCTACTAGGCATTCTTCTGACAATCTTTTCACTTTCTTCTAGTTTTAAAAGCCAAATCTTACCTAGTTTTCAGACATCAGCCTTATTCTCATGACTTCCTTCATGAAGCTGTTCAATTAGATTCCACATTCCTTTGTCTACAGGTTACTGTTTTCAAAATGCGTATGAAATCTATTAAGAAAGTAATTAGTAAAGATTTTCAAGAATGGAATATGATTTTGACATGAAGATATCTCATGTGCAAATTAGCCTGAGATCCAGCAAATGTAACTGAGAACTTTTTGGGTGCTTTATTTCTTTAATGTGATCATTGGAATAGCAGTAAGAGTAAGATTAGCAAAGCTTTTTCATTTATTATGTTCATTCTGCACCAACACGTAATTATATCTAAGTTAATCTTTTAGTTAATTATAAGTCAAGTGGTGGAGAAACACTAAAGCACTAGTATATTATCCTCATAAGAATGTTTCTTTTTGGGAGGGAAAGAAAATGGATATTTTATTCCCTCTTAACCTTATTTTTGAACAGTTATTGACATTTTACTGAAGAGGAAGAAACTTTAAGAAAATTGTTCTTGATATTAACTTCAATATTTGCTTTTCCAAGATGAGAAAATATTTTGTACATGTTTCAAGAGAAACAATTTTAATGGCTAAAAATGTCACCTGGAATAAGTATTATAGAGACCTGTGTTTGTGAGTCTGCTACTGTAAGTGCTTAAAAACTTATTTACATGTAAAACAATCCCTTCCTTTAGCAGCAATATTGGCTTGTGCTGCAAGATACATTGAAATGATTTCACCTATAAAATAGCTGGTTTTCCATTTTTGGTAACATTAAGAAAGCCTGTTACTCTTCCCAGTGTTAGTGAAACTGTGGTATTTCTTACTTCTGCTGAACTCATGAATAAATTTTATATTCACACGTTTAGTCCCACTACATAGTACCTTTCTAATAACACTATTTTATTATGTTCAAAAGCCTGCTGCAAGTGTTTTTCATTTGATTCAACTTATTAATCATAGATCAAATTCTGCAGTATCTTCAAAACCCTCAATATTTGCTTATACACATATTCAGCCATTCTCATACATCATGAAAAAAATTTCAATTTTAAAAAATATTCAGTTTGTTTATCCTCTAGAGATGAATAATTTATCTTTCCAAGTATTGTCGAGTATTTTTCATTGCAGTGTGTTCAGTTCAGTTGTTTAGACATTCATCCTGACCCTCAACAAGTGTATCAGCAGTCTCCACTTTTTTGAGATGCACCCTTAGTAGGTGAGAAATTTCCAGGTTGGAAATTTATGTTTCAATTCTTTCTTCTGTTTCATTTTCTAAAGTAATTATTTTCCTTAAAACAAAATATCAAACTTTCTAACATTTAGACAGACATTTTTCCCTGACTTTTGTTTCATCAGTGTTTTTTAAACTTTATTCTCTTTTAGAAGCAGGTCAATTTTGAAACTTTGGTGTTATCTTCTATATGAAATTTCTGTCTTCTCCTAAACATGAACAGTTGCTCATGGAACATGCTCACGAGATCAGAAATTGGTGTTTTTTCTATTTCATAGGCAGGATATTGGTGCACCATGAAATTATCATCACGCCAATGCAAGCAGGTGGATACTTATGAAGGATACAGTCAGAGACAGTAGGAGTGGGAATTAGGAGATGGGTGAGTAGATGAGTTAGCCTACTATTTTTAAAACTAATTGTAAGTAGATATGAGCTTTTCAATTTATGGTTTACCTGTCATGTATCATCCATCCCAAACATGCCATTCTATGATAGTGTGAATTAAGAAAAAAGGCAATGGCTGCATCCCAGCCCAGGGGTCTCCAGTATAAGAAGAAGATGGACCTGTTGGAGAGAGTGCAGACAGGGACTGGAGCATCTCACCTATGGAGACAGCTGGGGCTGTTCAGCCTGGAGAACAGAAGGCTTCAGGGAGACCTTAGAGCTTCTTTCAGTCCCTAAAGGGGCTACAAGAGAGCTGGAGAGGGACATTTTACACGGGTGTGTGATGATAGGACAAGGATGAGTGGCTTAAACTGAAAAAGGTTAGGCTTAGATTAGTTACAAAGAAGAAATTCGTTACTCTGAGGGTGATGAGGCACTGGCACATCTCACCCAAAGGAGTTGTGAATACCTTATTCCTGACAGGGTTAAATGCAAGGCTGAATGGGGTTTGGAGAAACCTGTTCTTGTGAAAGGCATCCCTGTGGCAGGGGGGTTGCAGTGAGATGATCTTCAATGTTCTTTGCAACCCAAACAATTCTGTGATTCTATGACTTGCTTATATCAGCTCTATGTTGGCTGGGCACCTATAGGCTAGCAAGGAAGGCTGTATATTACCTTGGCACCAGGTTTTAGGAAACACCAAACCAGAGCTGATTCAGAGAAGCGTGAGGTGATGATGTGTACCTGGCCTATTTCTGTAAGCATATTTAGTTGATCAGTCACCCAGTCTTCCAAGAAAAAAACTCTTACCAGGGCATTTTTTAGCAGTCATTGAATGTTTCAGAAAAAAAAAAAATATAATCTTAAGCTTTTATGGCATTTAGAGGGCACTAATTTTACTCATATGCTATTTGTACATGCAGAGTTCTCAGGAATATTTCTTTCTTCTTCACCTCCAATTAAGCAGACAGAAAGAAATGGGTGAATAGCGCCATTAACAGTAAAAGGAAAAAAAAGAACAAACCAAAAAAAAACCCCAAAAACTATTCTCTGTTTAGAATAAAAACCAAAAGCATTTGCAAAACAAGAACCTCTCTTGTAAGCAGCTGGTTTATTCCTGAACACGAGACCTCACAGGTAGCAGTGGAGCTGCTCCAGGCCTCCTGCAAACACTTCTGTGGTCCTTTTATGTTTTCTTCATCTTTTCTTCATCTTTTCTTGTGTGTGTGCATGTGATGACTGATTCCCAGTTCAACAACAACTCCTCTGCTGCTCAGGAGATGCAAATATAAGCACAATGGATACAGTGACCTGGCGTGCAACAGAGAAAAATGCCTTCAATAATTAATGAGAGAATGGGATGTGGAACCACTAAATCCAGTCTGAAGTTGATTACAGAGCTGTCAGTCATATGCAGGGCAATGTAATGAAACAGAGCAGTAAGGATATGTATGAAAGTCATTTCCTATCGCTTCTGCACATTTTTTTATGGACTGTAAAACTGACAATTGGATTATTGAAAGGAAAAACTGATGAAATATGTCTGTTTTGAATGGGAACGTATCTCAGTAATATAGCCCACGCACAATCTGTCCTATTTTTATCCAGAGTTCAGGAAATAAGTTATTCAAATGTATTTAAATAAGCTTTCTTCCCTACCAATATAGTTTCAAACGGCCTCATCTGTTGTGTCATGAACATAAACCACCCTAGATTAAATTTATATGTAATTATTTTGTTCCTCATATGTCCTTCTGTACAAGATATGTCCCTAAAGTGGCTATCTTGTGATTTTGAAACTTACACTGTTCTTTACCTGAAGCAGAATTTGGATCAGTTTCTCAAAGCCATTTTAAATAACAAGCAAGCCTAGTATCAGGCAAATTGTTGTTTAGAATAAAAAAAGTACTCAGTTATAAATTCTTTGTGATTATTTCTTTTTATTCTTTCTAGATGATCTGATTGAAGCCTCAAATTCCTTATGAATTCTTACTGAATTTATAAAATATGATGTAGTTCAAAAGCAGATTAATGCCTTAAGTCTTAGCTTTCATATTTTTCAGATTCTGTGCTGCCTTGGTGTGTAACTCTGAACTTCATAATAAGTGTTACTAAGTTGTCTTCACAGGGTAGGTGGACAAAAAAATCCTTTTCCAGCTTGAGAACTAAGGACAGCTTTTACAAGCCTCAGGCCCAAAAAGCATAAACAACAGTGAATTGTAAAGAGCAAACAAGGGGTGTGGGACTTCATAGGCTGAAGCTCTAACTGGACAATTAACCCCATATGTAAATGGACCAAAACTTATGAAAGTGTGAAAACCCGTGACAGGTCGTGCGTCTGGTGACCATTTTGGGTCCATCCTGGGTATAGTTCTGGCCAGGCTCTTGTACTGCCCAAAGTGTATCCTTTAAGGCCTTTTATTAAATACCTACCTTATTCTTTTAACTCAGTCTAGTCTTTGTTCCAGGTCAGCCTCTCTAGGCATCAAGATGAGTGCAGAAGTGCAAGGTTGCACAGCTCTTTATCTTCCCAGAGCAAGTGCCCTGTGTCTGTATCCTAATTATATACTAGAATAGGTCTGTTTTCAATTGTCATCTATCATATAAAGTCTTCTGAAGAACTGAGAGTATTTCTGAGGGTTTTGTCTACTTTTGCTAATGTACAGAATTGGTGTCCAGCAGTCCTCACTCACCTTTGACTAGCTCTAGTGGGCATGCTGAGGATTTTGCATTCCTCAGAGGCCTGAGTCCATTAGTGTGGGTTTTGTCCCTCAGCCTGATAAGGCAGATGCTGGAGGGAAAGTCTTTGGAAAGGGAGGTGGGAAAAGCAAGTAGGAGAAAGCCAAGGCAATGTGCTGGAGTCACTGACTGTGGCAGCTTGGGAAAGCCAGGGCTAACTGATGTTGCTCTGTGGAAATAACCTACAGCTCACGGCCTCTGAGACGGATAATGTGTCAGCTGGAGAGTGGAAATAAGAGACTAGGGACAGCAGGGAGACCATGGAGTAAGTCTGAAAAAGAACCTCGGGGGGAAAATGATCAGGAGTGAATGTCTAAGCTTGATGGATATTTTATGAAGTAGAAGAAACAAAGTGCTTGTTCAAATTGCTTCTACATGCTGCTAAATAACTTGAGCTGAGTATGCAGATCTGTGAAACAACCTATAAAAGCCAGATCAGAAAATGCTGGCAATTGTTCAAATGTGCTGTAGGAAAAAGCCCTACTAAAAATTAGATAGTTCAAAAGCTACAAAATTTGGAACAGTACTCCACTTGATGCCCCAAACAACTACTAATTTTCTGATGCTCTTGCTTTCACAAAAGAAACACAAATCAGTATACTGATGGCTACTGGGGAGACTGCAGGTGTTAAGAACCAGAGTTATGACCCTATTTGTTCCTATCCTATAGTCCATACATTTTACTTCTAGGTAAGCACATTCCTCTTTTTTTTTTTTTTGAAGGGGATTAGGAATGCAGGCAATGTCTGATTAGGGTGTTCTATGCAGAGAAATTGCTGGAAAGTAAAATAGATAAAGCATAGACCAAACCCCAGTCCAATTAGTTGCCTGTTCCAACTCATTCTGCAGTATCTTTTACAAATATACTTCAGAAAAGAAATTATCTCAGAAGTAGTAGTAGGGGAATTTTCTAAGACTTTTCCCTCTGCACTTAAAATCCCAAATCCTCCACAAGATAGTCCTTCCCAAAGCACCTTACAAAACCTGACAAGATAACTACCTTTTATTTCTAATTGCTTCTGTAGAAATTTTATATTGCTAAAAGTCAATGGAAAACCACTTCAAAAATATATGAAAAAGTACCTCTTATTGCAACATTGCCACCTTTATTTTAAAAAAATATGAGTTTATGAGCAATTTTTGAAGCAGTGGTGGTTTTTATGCTCCGTGGACTGGAAAAATGTTCGAATTTTGAAAATATGACAAAAAAAAATCTTGACCAACTCCTTTAAAAATGAATAAAATTGGAAAAACAGACCCAAAGTAGATTTCTATACTTTTGGAAAAAAACTCTGTTTTATGAAATTTATGAGTCTATAAATTGAAAAATACTGGCTCTGCTTGAATCTAGTCAGTAATTTCTTAGTAATGCAGCTTGGTAAGGCTCCTAGCCAGCTTTTAAGGTGCCATATCAACTTCTGCAATTGTGGCTGTATTTCTGTGGACTTCAGTAAAAACTTCTGATATTTTTTTTTACAGAAGCTTAAGGAAGGAGTGTATATTATGGTCCTTTTTGCAAACATTTCAGGGCAGCATTCCTGCTTCAGGGAGTGACTGGGAGGTGGTAGGAGGGATCTTTGTCACCATTCCGTGTAAGAAGCAGGAACTGTGCTCAGGTGGAGGTGATATTACTGCTGTAGGATATGTTGTATAAACAACTTGTGGTGTGACCTGCATATTCCCACAAGCCTCTGGTGAGAATTAACTTTGGTGTTTACAGCATGACCTGTTTTTCCCTGGCTTTTTAGTATATCTAGGAGCTTGTCAACATCACCAGCTGACTCTGCCATAACCAGCTGTCTCTTCTCCTCCAGCCCTTATCAAATGCAGTGGTAGTTTTGTAAGCACATTGTAGAAATGAAGAAATGCAGAACATGTTAAAAACCAATAATTTTGGAGCACATAGAAATTGAGTTTTGAAAGAGCTGTGACAAGGTCATGTCCTGAGTTCTTTTCAAATATCTCTCTAGGAAATTTCTCATACTCAATATTCATGTAATATTACTGTAATCACTATAAAACATAATGATTCCATTCCATTTTAATATTTCGGAATTGTATAAAAGTTCTGTTCATGTATTGTGTACAAAAGCATGACATCATTCTTTTTTTTCTTTTCCTTTTTTGTTTTTTTTTTTTTCTTTCTTATACTTAATTGGAATAACGCCCATGAAAGAAGTTCAGATTTGAAAAGCTAAATAGGTAAAATGTTCAACTGTTTGGTGATTTAGGAGATATATTTAAAAAAAAATTAAATTTATTAAAAAGCTTGGGCTGCCTCCTTAAAATTTCTAGTTTAGTAGATGTGTCAGGCTCTGAGGGATCTGCTTGCAAAGCCCAAAAACCTAGTGTGAGTGTTTTGTGAAGTGTCAGGGGAGTCCTGGTGCCTTCCCAGCTCCAAGTGCACTCCCAAAGTGTTAGAGGCTTTTGCAATTTCTCAGGAAGCCACCTCTGTTCAGGGTTTATGAGCTGGAATATTTCTTTTCCCTTTCCAAGTGGGGTAGAAAAATTATACCCCAAACAATTCAGAGAATCACAGAATAATGTGGATTGGAAGGGATGTGTAAGATCTTTTAGTTCAACCCCCCACCATGGGCAGGGATGCCACACACTTGATCAACTTGTTCAAACTTCTGCCAAACTGGCCTTGAACACTTCCAAGGATGGACAGCCACACATGTTGCCCTGTTTTTTTTTTTAGTTTTTCTAAGCCTTCTGATGTTTGCATTCTGGTGATGAACTTTCTCACACACTTTATGTAAATAACTTTTTGTTTTGCATTCTTGTATGGACAAGGAGAAATTTGATGGACTGTTGGTTTGTCCAGTGTCATTGGAGAGGTGACACTTTCACCCTCCAATCCACTGTTACTTTTGAAAATCTATAAATGTTGGAGTCAGAAATTAAAAGTGCTCTTTTTTACCTTGGAAAGCTGCATGTCTGCATTGTGTTGTTTCATGTCCTACAGCGGCACACATGGGCAACCTGTTCCTGTGCTTCACCATCCTCATAGGAAAGAATTTCTTCCTAACACCTATTCTAAACCTTTTTGCAGTCTAAAGCCCTTCTGAACATCTTTACCTCCCTCCTCTGGAGTCAGTCCAGAAGATCCACGTCCTTCCTGTGGTGAGGGCTGCAGAGCTGGACACAGCACTGCAGGCAGGGACACAAGAACGGAGTACAGGGGGAGAATCCCCTTCCTCAACCTTCTTGTGTGCAGCCCAGGACAGAGCTGGCTTTCTGGCAGACATTGCCAGGCCGTGCTTCTCATCAACAAACATTCCCAAATCTCACTCTCAATCCATTCTCCCAGCCTGTATTTGTGCTTGGCATTGCCCTGACTTATGTTTTCCCTACTCTCCTTTCCAGTGATAATTCTCTGCAAGGACAGCCAAACACCTTGGGCAAATTAAACATTCAGGTATCAGAAATCCATGAGTGTTTTGTAGGGTTTGAGGGGATGCTTAGCTATGAAGGTCAACGTGTGGTGAACACTTCAAAGTAAACTGCAGGGAGCTCCTGGCTGGATTTTGTTCTTTTCTTCTGCCTCTCTGCAGAAAAATATCATGTTGCCAAAGGCTTACAATGAAAAGATGGGCACTTTCGTGTTGCTTAGCTGAAACAGCACTGGCTGTATCATGATGGATCACATATACTCTTTGGAATCAGTTCTTCAGATGCAACAGCTTAATTAAATTTTAAGCATTATTGATTCAGTTTACAAAGCCTCCCCTGCTTTAGCAGGGGAATCTTGAGCTGCTGCACTCTGCAGCAGCAAAACAAAGAACATAAAAAGAAGAAAATAAAGGGTTATTAAAAATGAAAGCATTTGGCTGGAAGATGCAGTATGCAGAGCTTAATTACTGTAAGATCTGTAATACTCTTTCTTCTAGAGAACAGAAATCTAAAACAACTCAGAAGAGATTTTCAGAGCCGGTTCTCACATTGTGTAAATGAGGGTATCATTGTCTCTGCCCTCAGTGGTGCTAACTTGCCATGGAGAGCAGGAACTGCCCTGATCTCTATAAAAGTTTTTGGTTAATAGAAGGGCAAACCAGCTCTCAGCTGGTTGTGTGTATGATGAGATTCACAGAGCAAGCCTTTCTTTATTTTCTTTTTTTCCTTCATGGTTCAATGCTGTTTGACCATCACAAGGCTTTATTTAGACTGTATATCAGCTTTAGTGTTGGTTTAAGACTAACAGGGAACCTTACAAAAATAACAAGATTAAGCTGAGTGAGCTGGTCTCAATGTGAAAGACAAGATTGACAAATGCAGTTATCAGTCTTGCAGTACACACAATTTGCACTAAAAAAACTCAGGGGTTCATTATTTTCCACGGTCCTCGGGATAGAATAAGAAGTTTTATGAAAAATGTTCCAATTTAAGATGAATGTTATATGATAACACTCCCAATATATATGAAATACTGGAACAGGCTTGAGGAGCTGCTTCATTGAAAGTTTTCAAGGACATTTAAGATGCAGGGTGCTACATATATTTTGGTCAGTGTAGGTTGTGAGAGGATCCCTTAGAGCCCAGCTTTTCTATGATTCTAGACTTATTGCTAGCTATTCAGGACAGGCTTTGTCTTCCAGTATGTTTGTTTGCCTGCAGATAGAAGATGTATTGCCTCGGTAGTTTAAGCTTGTAAAAGGAATTTTTTTTTCCTCGCTATCTTTTCTTAAGAAACTTCTTATTCTTGATGTTTGCCTTGCTAATGGCTGTAAAAATTGCCTGAAGATTTGGCATAAAGCTTGGTTTTATTTATATCTATAAATAAACACATGATTTACACAACTAAATAACTCCAGAAAAATCCCTGTAGCAATGGGAGCATTATTGTATCAAAACATTGGCTATTTTTTACAGTATGTTATCACTACATCAGTTGCTCCTTTTATTACCCACACAAAGGCTGCAGCACTCATTTGGATTCTGTATTAAAATACTCTATATTTGTGACTGTGGTCTTTTCTCTCCTCCTTTCCCCACAGGCACTCTCTACTGCCAGATACATGATCTGAGCAAAACAACACTGAAAGAAAATAAAAATCTTTCAGCACTGCTTTCAATTGCCACATTAGAAAAAGCAAGAATACTTCTTAGAATATTATTATTAATATTAATGGCAATATTTTAAACTGAACTATTTTGAGGGAGAAAGAAACATTTTTCAAGGCAGTTTTTCTTTTAGCAGCATAAAAACTTTTTGAAAAATATGTTGATGGAGAAAAGTCTGTGTGAGAGTACATAATAATGCATTCATTAAAAAATATAGAACCCTATTCATGTATAGATACTCTCAGTGGCAATGGGGAGATGTACACAGCAAGAATAGCTATATATTTATGCAGGGAAGGACATGACCTCCCTGAGGAGAGGAAATTCAGACTCTGTCTGTGCTGCCAGGGAGCTGCAGGCTTGGGCTTGTGCTTCCATCCAAACCCTTAATCGCCTGTATCACTGGCAAGCAGCAGCTTTGCCCAGAGTGGAGACAGGCTCACACCTGCTGCACAGGTAGCACAGGTCAGATTGCTATTGCAGAATGGAAAATATCCTTACACATAGAGATGGGCTTTGGACACAGTCTGACTGGAGATGACCCACAGCTTCTGCCTTCAGGCCTAAATGGGAAGTGAAAAGGTTATTATGGGTAAAATGGAAATGTATATCTGGCCTGCATTTGGGATTCCTCTGCATTAACCTATGCCCCCTGCAAATTTAACACCCCTTCTTCACAGTGGCTGTCATTTCCACACACTTTCTCCATTAATTTTCTCTAAGTGCATGGCTGGCACCCCACCTTGGCCCTGGTGCTTTCTGAGCACTGTTTTTTCTATAGATTCACCACCAGTAAATAACTATCTTTGCTTCACCCAGGCTGTGTGTGCGTGTGCATTCAAACCTGGTGCACACTCCAAGCCACAGGCTGCCAGGCTTAGTGACAGTGTCTATACCATGAAACAGCTCTCTCACCCATTTTGAAAATAGATTTCAGTCTTGCAGCTTCCCCACCTTTACCCTTGTTTGGAAGGAAACCCACTCCTCAGATTCAGTGAACACTGTGAGTGGCGATCTTGGGAATGAGAGCATCGGGGAGATGAGAGCAGCTTTGCCGTTCCCAAAAGCCCCGTGCTGGTACAGCCACGAGTGACAGCACTTCCTGTCAGCTCTGCCAATGTCCCTTTCATCCGTGCCCACGTCCTTTGAGCACTTGTGCCTGGCTCTAACGAGCAGCTGGGGCTGTGCAGGCTGGTGCCAGGCTGGGCTGCTTTTGTGAGGGCAGAATGTCCTCCTGGAGATGAATGGGACCCCTGGACTGAGCCGTTTTTGCAGAAGAAAGTGGTACAATCACATTCCCTTCATCCTCCCCTTCTCCTCCATTTGAAGTTTTAATTAGAGCTTAGAAGCCAGGCCTTTTTAGATCAAGCCAATTCGCTCGCTTCTCTTCCTAAGGAAGGAAACTCCTTTGCTTTTTACTTGTTCCAATGCCTCCCCTTCCCAGCTCCTGCCTCCGGATGCTTGCTGGTTGCTGTCCCATTGGGTGACCATCACACAGCCGCACGCTGCCAACACAAAAATCCATGCTGCTGCCAGTCTGTGGCAAGGACAGAAAGAGCTTCCTCCTGAGCATGGTTTCTTCTTTCACCTTGCTGGGTGCAGGGAAACACCTTCTCTCAGACAATGCCACCATGTAGATGGGGGCAGAGAGACAATTTGGGCACCCTTTAGTTTGCTAAGATGAATTCTCAGGGACAGAGGTCTTTTCACCCTGATTACACATCTGCTATCCCAAACTCTGACCTGTGCCACCCCAGCGAGGGTGCAGGCAGTGCCACTGTTGTTTTGCAGAAGCACCTCACAAATTTTGAGGAAAAGTAGCAAAATGGATGATTTACCTCCTTTCGCCCATCCCTTGAGGGCAAGGACTGCTCTTCCCGGACAAAACACCCACCCTGTGACCAGAGGGGTGACACCCAGCTCAAGCAAATCGGGGGCGTTGAAAGGACCATGTAATCTTTACTTCTCAATCCGTGCTTTTCTTTTAGTTCAAGCCAAAAAGCTGACTGCAGGGATTGCCTCCTCCTTCTGGACCTGTGCAATCAGAGAAGTTTGGCCTGAGCATGAATCAAGTAAATTGGTTTTTATTGTTCAGATGCCTCTCTCAGATACATTTCCAACCCTTGAAATACATCTGTCTCATCTTATCTGCATCAAGAATTAGACTGAGACTTTCCTGCTCCATTTGATTGTACAATAGATTGAGAATTCTCCTCAGAGGGAATGGTGGTTGGGTGGCATTTTAAATGGCCACTCAGACATCAGCAGAATAACATTGATAAGAGCAAAAAACAAAAGAATATATTTAAATTTACTTTGTGCATGTTCAACACAATGTTTGTTTGAAAGATGAGAGCTACATAGAGATGATTATTCAGAAGATAAATTCAATTCAAAACAAAATATTTAATAAATCACTGTTGATTTTGTGTCAAGAATTCAAAACAAAAGTGTTAAAATTTTCCTTTCCTTTCCTAAAATATATCTTAAATATAACTTTTTAAATGAGATAAAATGCATTTATAGTTTTAGTTTTCATTTAATATTATGTTCAATATGATTTTATAATATTGCTTTTTATATGGTATTTATAATATTTATGTTATATTAAAGCTCTACTTCATAGTACATATTTACTGAAATGAAAGGTTTGTCCTTTATATAATTGATATTTTTATAAAATCCTTGGTTATTATTAAAATAAATATTTAGGCATTTTTGGATGGAAAACATTCAGCTTTGACCATTTCAAAAGAAATAATAGTATGTTTTCTTCTCTGGTTTATTGTGATCTGCCATTTGTCTGCCTGTTGATCCAGGAAAGTAAATTTGTAATAATGCAGTTCTTTTCTTCATGAGGCTTTGAAAGGTTTTATCTGGCTCGTGATGTCCTGGAGAGCTCTGTAGTGCATTGCTGGAGCACAGCACCTGTGATGCTTTCTGGGGGAGGGCAGCCAGCCCACCTGGGCAGCTGTCACACGTGGAGCTCTCTGTGGCACTGCCAAGCAGCTGAAACTGCTCTACACATCCACTCAATTACAGTTTTAACCATAATAGTTAATAACAACACAGTAGTTGAGATAATGCTGCATATGAACAGCTGTACAGCTGTTTATATCAAACTAATACACAATTAAGAGCTTGCTCAAGGTTTATTTCTGGGCACACGCCCTGCACAGCTTTTAAGAAGATTTTTTGCATCATTCTTTTTGTGCTAAGCTTCATTTTATCACTATTGTCTCTTCCATTGCCTTTTCTCTGAGCTCCAAACTTTAAAAACTAAAGTAAACCATGCCCTCATTTGAATAAAACTTCACAAAGAGTACTTGCAAGATATTGAAAATTCCAGTTAATTAAAAAGTGATTACATTTAATCATAGACAGACTTTCAGCATACTGGGAACTATTTCATTTCACCAAGCTAAACATCTGTGACTAAAAGGATTACTGACAGAGAAAAACATTCTTCCTAAATTAAAGGTGCACTAGCATGAAAATCTCTTTTGGCCGGGTGTTTTTTTTAAGACAACACATGGTTGATTGCATAGTTAGGGACAGTACAGGGTATTGATACCAGACAACACCAATTAGAAGATTAATAGCTTTGAAAAGTGAACTATGGGCATTATCTGTTTGTTACAGCAATACTGATGATTTTCATGCATTGTTATTCATTCATAATCATCCACCAATCCTTGCTATTTTCATTAAAAATGTATATCCCAGTGCAGCTGATATGACCTTTACTGTAAATTGGTTTACTCTTCAGTGAGCCATGACCCCTCAGTCTTCACTGAAACGGATTAGGGGGTGTTTCTGTACTTTTGGGTTTTTTGTACCCACAGCTGCTATTCCTGCCCCACATCCCTCCTGATCCTTCAGCATCTCATTCCCATGAACCATCACAGATTGGTGGAGCTGCAGCTCCACAGCCTCACTGCAACACCCTTGGATCTGTGGAATTGCCTTTGCAACCTTCCACCAAGGTTCACTAACTTCACCAGAGGCTGTGCCTTCCTTTTAATGTTGGCTTAACTCATTAAAGATGCACCAACTGGGAACCTCTTTGCTACACAATTACACAACTGCTTCCTAGAGAAATTTTGTTCATGATCACTCACTGATACTGCTGTTTTATCACTTGGGGTATGATAAAACTTTGAAATTCTTTTTTAGTCAAAATCTGAGTCTATAATGAAAAAAATTCCAAAAGCTCTACATTAGAAGTCACATAACTTTCATTTCTCTTTAAAATTTCTAAGTTAAAAAAACCTGTAATTTCAAGATGTCATTTCAAAGGTGTGTTTATGTTCTGATTTCAATGACATTGAATATTACATAAAAAGGTGATAGGTGTGATATAGCTAATATATTAAAGGAGCACTATTTTGCACTTTCAGAACTGTAATTTTATACTTATATAACCTTAATAATAATTCCTAGGTTTCAATGACATTATGTTTTCCAATGGGAAATATTTCTTCTGGCAAATTTGACTAGTTTTTCCTTTATAGCACTATCCTTTGACATGTTCTTTAGTGAATTTTGAATATATAATATTGCTTAGTAAAAATATAATTAATATTATAAACAGAACAGCTATTGAATAGTTCTGCAAAAGAATGAAAGTGCAAATATGGAAAGTGAAGCTATGAAAATACATATAGGAAGCAAATTTCTATAAAATATAAGCAACTGACTTTAAAAGGTGTTTCTGATTAACTGAGCTGAAATAATTGGCTACATCCATATTTTTAGATTATTCCAATGAAGTCAACTGAATTTGTTTAACAGGCATGCTTTAAGTAATGTGTTGGAATTAATGAGGTTAGCATTGGCAACTGTTGAATTAAATATTCAAAGACAGAAAGCTGAGACTGTGATTTTTATAATGCTTCTGTATTGTCACTGGAGACAGATAAGTGATTACTCTATATGCATCAGCATTGGATCATCAAGGCAGTGCTTATGAATCACCCTCTCAGTCATGAAAAAGACTGCATTTCATAGATGTGGCTTGATTCTATATGATATGCATAATATAACTTCTGTATTTTTACCTGTATTTGTGTTGTATATTGTAGCTGTCACCGGTGCATTGCTTTCCATCACCAAAGATTAAACAAACACACCAAAAAACCCCCACAAAACTGTGTGCACACAGAACCCAGCACTATGAGTCTCTAGCCCCAGTGCCTTCACAAGCAGGAACATTCTAAATAATAGCACAAAGTCACAGTTTCACTTTCAGGCAATAAAAAGGAGAGATAAAATAGTGATGATCACTTGGTATACAGTGGAAAGCATAGTTTAGTTTACATTTGTCTGTTATTCATATTGTCTAGCATTCCCTCTTTGCCCTGGCCAATCAACACTGAATCTATTTCTTGATAAAGACAACACAGAATTTATGGACAACAAACATGTTGTGAATAAAATGAGAGCACTTCACAGTGCTCCAAAATGGTTTTTCATCACTGTCTACTGATCACTACCTGCACCATGAACTCCCAATCTTAGATACTACAGCAAAAGTTAAAGATATCTATAAAAACACAAGTATCTGTAGAAGTCAACGTGAAGAAGAAATATTCTGTGACTGCAGTCAGCGATCCTGAGATGTGTGAAGACAACGACAATCATTAAAAATGCTTTGTTAGTCCAGCTGAACATCAGAAAGCATGGGTCACTTTGTTTAAGAGATGAAAGAAATTATCAAAGTAGCGATCAAAGATGAGAGAGAATTTTTTATCCTTGGAAGACTCTTTGAAAAGATGTAGGCCAAGCAGTAAGTGGGTCTCCGACACCTTGACATACAGTAGGTGAAAACACTTTTGCCATTCTTGACAAGACAAAGCTTTACCCTGGAATAACATCATTGCTTTCCATAGCAATGGCAACAGCAGCTTTATGAAAGAGAGAAAAAGCCAACTCTGCTCATCTCCAGATTTGTTAGTTGGAGACCCAGAGCTCACCTGACCCAGGCTGTGTTTGTCATTTGGCAAACAGATGCTGCCAACTTGATGTGAAGCAGTGGCCGTAAAGTGCCTGAGAACTGCTGTCAGGTATGTCTTACCATTTTAAAAGCTTCTTCAACAAGAAGGAAGGCTACAAAATGTATCAGTTATTCAAGAGCATTGAAGCATTTAAAGAGTGTCAAGCACTGCAGTACCCGCTGGCTCAGCCTCCAGAAGTGCACATCAAGGACACTGCAGCAACAAACAACCCCTTTGAAAAACCTTTCAGGAGCCAGGACAAGGTGTAGGAAGGTGTGGGGGTCAAAGGTGTAGCAGAACACCTTAGTTCAGTAGAGATTCAGCAATGCTATTATTATCACAATCATATCTTCACACTGCTTAGCAGACTGAGCAGAGCCTGCAGGCTGAGGCTGCCGGGGACCCTGCTTGGCACAGGAGTTCATCCCCTTGAAAATGCCAGACAGTAAATTCAAGATTGTCACATGGTTCAGTCAGGACACATGATCCTGGTTGGCTTGAAGGTCAAAGTAAAGAGGGTATATGGTAAAACATGACTCAAAAGAACAACATGATGGAAGCTGACTGTAGTTGTCCCCTCAGTGGAGGCTTGGAAGCTGTTGGGGGATGGACTCCTTGCAGTCAAGGTGCCACGGGAGAGCCATGAGTGCAATTTCAAAGAGATGGAACTGTGTTAGCAAATTATGTGCTGTTAAAACCAAAATGTTTCAATAAAGGTCCCAGCAGAAAGGAGAAACATGCTTGCCAGCATGGTCTGTGTCAGGCCCTGCCCTGGGCTGTGAGAGATCTCATTCCCTCTGTGCTTCCTGCTCTGCCTCACCTTCCACTGCTGCCTGCTGAGACCGCACACCAAACCCCACCAGAAACTGGACTTTTCCCAAAGAGTTGCTTTGAAAGCTGGAAATACACTATATAAAAGTTGGAAGAGCTTTGTTCATCCTGAATCATGTACCAAAAGGGGAAAATGAAGAGGTGTTTTGTTGCTGGAAGTATTAATTATTTGTAAAGCAAGTTTTCTACAGCTCAGGAGAGTAATGCTGGGTATCACCTGTTAATGAAAGCAGAATATGCCAGTGCACTGCGACTGAACAATTTTCACAGGAACTTGCATTAAGGACCCTCAGTGCATATTGACAGAGACACCTTTTAAGAAGAATGCTTTCTTCTGGATCCACTGGAACATCTGTGTGGGTGCAATTCTGTTTGAATGAGCTACCTTCCACTGGTTTGGCACATTCCCTTCTCATCTTAAGTAACCAGGATTTTTATTGCAGATGCAATATGTGAGGGGAAGATTAGATTTTTCTGCTTCCAAGAGTAGGACAATGACTATTCCTGTTTACTAGGATTGCCCTCATACTTTTTTTTTTTTTTGTAATCACTTGTTAACTTGTTTTGTTAACTTGGCCAACTTTGGAGGTTGAACAAGCGCTGTGATTAATTTGCCTGCACTGCAAATCCCTGAGATAATCCTCCAGGTGAGACCTGAGATACATTGCTGTGAGCATTTGGGAAAGGTGGCTTTGTCCATGATTGATCTGAACCTTGAACAGCAGAATCTGTTTCATAAACATAGTAAATTCCTAAACATAATGCATACATCAATATGAGAGCATTATTTTCCCACTTATTTATTTCCTAAAAATTAGAAACTCATCTTTCAAAATTAGTGTGTGTATATGCACAGTAAGTTTATTTAAAATAAAATGCAATTTGCATAAGCTTTCCATAATTTTTGCAAAACAATGTTAATTACCCTTTTTAATGATCCAGAGCATCCCGAACATTATTTTTCATGGTTTTCCATCTTTGTAGTTCCAGCCCTAATTTCCATTTACATAACTGCATTGCAAAAACCTGACTTCAAAACAAACTCATAGTACAAGTGTTGTCTTAAAAATGAGGAGAAATGTGTAACTAGCATGTAATTTTGTCTTGGGGAGTCTTTTTTTCTCTAATAACCAAGAATTCTTTCCAAAAGGAGGCACCTTGATCAGAGAATTGAGAATCTTGTGTGTTGTTGTATATATACTTTTATATATAAATATATCTATTTCATATATGTGTTATAGTATATATACATATGCCATGGCTCCATACAGTTATTGAAAAAAGCTAGATAAAAGGTGTAAAAGAAAACAGGGCATCACTCAAATTCATAAGTTCCTACAGAGGCTGATTTGAAACCTCCTATTGAGAAGTGACTAGTAAGACAAGAGTTGATGCAGAATTCATGTCAGGGTATTTTTGATTTATAAATCTGATTTTTTTATTTATAACTATAAATGTGAATATAAATTTCCAAGGGCAAAACTAATATTAGTTCACGTAATTCCATCACATCCTAGACAGGCTCATTTTCTTTACAATGTCTTTTACATCTTTTCACTATATTATATGCTACCTATCTTCACATTATCCAGGTAATTTCCAGCAGAATATGAAATGGTTTTGTCACACATAACCTCATTGTTGTTACTCTATTTTTTCTTACCAGAAGAAATCCTCACATAAATTTCATTTATACTGTCTTCCTTACCTTTTTTTAATCCTGGCTGTGCTAAGTATAATCTCTGCAGACATTATGAGCTTGTGTGTATGCCTGTGAGTGTGTTTAAGGAATCTGTACTTTTGTTAAATAGGAATAACATTTAATCAGTTGATATTTATGACTGTGACATAGGAAAATCAGGAATATATTATGTACTTTTTAAAAAGTAACATTAACCAGAAGCTTTGAAACTAGTTTGCCTGGTGATCTCCTGTTTGTTATCTTCATGCTCATACTGCTCTGCCGAGTCTTATGAGTCTACTGAAAACTTGCCAAGGGGATGCTGATACAAAGATTTTAAATTGGAATTAGACTGAAATGAAATTACAGTGCTTTTCCCTGTTCCTTTCTTAAGCAGCTTTTTTCTTCCACTGTCTTGTGACAACTGAATATTAATTTAATTCTAAGATTCAGAATGATTAAACTTAAATTGCAGTAGATATTTTTTCATGGATCACCAATGCCAACTATATTGTAAAATATGCACTGACATTCTGCAAGAGATAAAGATTGTTTACTGTACATTGCTGAATCCCAAATAATCCTCTTGAGCTTTTGCTGGTGATAATCCTTCCCACTGCTATTATGAGTAGTGGTAATAACTCTTCCTTTAACATACAGTGATAATTCTTCCTCTTTACCCCCATAAACCTCTTTTACCCTCATAAAATAAACTAACTCATACTTGCAAAGCAGAAACAAATCATCATCAGTTTTAACAGGGAGATAACACAAAGCACTTCCAAAGACTGCAATTAATCCTGGGGCAGCAGTATTCAAAAACTCCAGCACCCAGCTAAGAAAGGTATTGTTACCTGACATGTTTTGTCTAAAAAAAAGTGCATTGTAAAGGCAGATGGGTCTTAAGAACTGCTGGTTCACTTTCTATTTCTAGTTTTCTATTCTAGTGAGAGCTCAGGCAGACTGCCTCTCCATTTCCCTCTTTGGAAGGAGCCTGCTTCTGCTGGAAGCTCTTTGAGCATGGCATTGTCTCTCCCTTTATCTTTGTGCTGCATTCTGCTGTGTTTGGCACAAAGAAATTATAGAAACACTGAAGTGGGTACAAGGAATTAGGCTGGAGTATTCTGCTTCCTAGCCAGACCAGCCCAGCAGCCCCACTTGGCTGGCTGGCTGCTCAAAACACAGTTTAGCTGGGGGGCAGGAGAGAGGGGAGTGCGAAAGAGCAAACAAGTTATTGCCTCAACAGCCCCTACCCAGTTAAGTTGCTATGGTGCCTGGCGCAAGGGGAATGAGAGGTTCAAGTAAATTTCCACCTATTGGTAAAATAAATAACAAAAACTATTTTCTCTGCGTGTGTGAAGAGCCCTCTCCTCTCCTCTCCTCTCCTCTCCTCTCCTCTCCTCTCCTCTCCTCTCCTCTCCTCTCCTCTCCTCTCCTCTCCTCTCCTCTCCTCTCCTCTCCTCTCCTCTCCTCTCCTCTCCTCTCCTCTCCTCTCCTCTCCTCTCCTCTCCTCTCCTCTCCTCTCCTCTCCTCTCCTCTCCTCTCCTCTCCTCTCCTCTCCTCTCCTCTCCTCTCCTCTCCTCTCCTCTCCTCTCCTCTCCTCTCTCCTCTCCTCTCCTCTCCTCTCCTCTCCTCTCCTCTCCTCTCCTCTCCTCTCCTCTCCTCTCCTCTCCTCTCCTCTCCTCTCCTCTCCTCTCCTCTCCTCTCCTCTCCTCTCCTCTCCTCTCCTCTCCTCTCCTCTCCTCTCCTCTCCTCTCCTCTCCTCTCCTCTCCTCTCCTCTCCTCTCCTCTCCTCTCCTCTCCTCTCCTCTCCTCTCCTCTCCTCTCCTCTCCTCTCCTCTCCTCTCCTCTCCTCTCCTCTCCTCTCTTGTTTCATTCATGCCAATATCCCACACACCATTTTTGCTGCCAGCCATTACAGGATTAGGAGCAGAGAAGTTACACCTTAAAAGTGAACTAAATGCTGCTCTGGGTTGTGTTATTCCAATAGGGTTGCACCCACATAAATGCAGAATAGCTTCATTGACATAAATGAGCCAGAGCTGCAAGTGGTGTAAACAACTTTCTCCTTTGTCTCAGAGAAATTACACCAATTTTCTTCAAATGTATATCAAACTCAAGGCAGATCCAATTTATTTATTTAGATCTAATTTAGGGCACTATTTGGACCAGTCTCAAAGAGAATGATTTGCCCTCACCAGTAGCATGAAGTATTTATTTTGTTTCTTTTTCCCCCTCTGCTTACCTCTGCTTTTCACTTGGTGTCACTCACACACATTCTTCTCCACAGTGTCAAGAAGTGATAAGCAAAAAATACATTGACTTACTTATGCTACTGAGCTTAAACTCTTGTTTACAAAAATAACTTAAATAGGTGCAATTATCAATAGGAAGCAAGGGTGAGATGTTCTCTGAGAACAAAAAGCAAAAATGGTAAAAAAGGTACTGGAATAACACAACACATTACATAGTAATTAATCATCACTGTTGTGTCTTAGCTGTCTAGGAGCTATGAGGGACTAAATAATGAAGCAGCTGAATTGCTGTTTAAAGATACACAGTTTATTGTTAAAAATCTGAAATAAAACCCTGCTTCCACAGCCAATTGGGTTGTAGCCAAGACTGCTTTAATCTTTAAAAACATGCTGTAGGCAATTGTCTTTTATAGATACACAGGACATACCTCAGCAGCAGGAAAAATAGTCAAGAAAATTATGAAAGATAGAGTTATATATTAATTTAATGTATACAACCTGCTAGGACTAAGCTCTCAGGCTTCTCAAGGCTAAATAATGGCAGCTCTCTAAGCTGCCAACACTCACTCAGAATTAACAAAATAGTGAATAAGGGAGAAATGGTGGATAAAATTTATTCAGGCTTTCAAAAGACCTTTGGTAAAGACCCTTAGAAGAGACTGTTAGGGAAACTCGGTAACCAAGGAGTGAGAGTTAAAATTTCACATGGATTAGGACCTCACCAGGAGATAGGGAAAAAGGGAAGGAATAAGATTCTATTCTTACTGTAAAAGAGGTTAGAGGAGCAGTAGCCTCCACACCAGTGGTTTTTATCCGTGCCAAATCGCAGCGTCCATACTCATGAGCAGCTCCATTGAAAGCTGCTGCTGACTGTGGTGGGAAGTTTGTTGTTCTGTGCTGCAGGAAGTTTAAATAAGGTTTAGAGGACATGATGGAATATTTATAGACAGTCTGAAAGGGGAAAAGCTCAGTAAATTAACCACACAAGTTGGACATGCAAATCAGGTGGATTTAGTTAAGAGCTGAGACAGCCATGAAGGACTGTAAAATCATCTCCATAAACTTGCAAGGGCAGTGGTGTTTTAGTCACCAAATCACCCTATCAATGGTGTCACTGAACTATCCGTTCAGATTTCCCACCTGCCAATTTACTTTGGGAGGGTGGTATGTGTGTTCACTAGATAGCATTTTATCTCATTTCTTTGAGCCTCTTGGTTAGAGGAATATCTGCAGAGAAAACAAAACAAAACAAAACAAAACAAAAAACAATCCAAAAAAACAAAAATCAAGAAAAAGAAACAAGATCAAATTTCCAAAGAAATTATTCTTTAGAATGACTGTGACTAAATTAAATCTTGTGTGAAGGAAGTTAAGGTGTTTTTATTACAGGTCCTAAAGCAAGAACTGCATTCTGTACTTTCCTCTGAAGTCAGCTACTCTTGACTCGGGTGGAAGTGTGCCAGACCTTTAGGTCCTAGCAGGGTTGATGTGCTGCTGGTCAAACCACTCGGCGTGTATTTCTGCCTGCAAAAAATGATGTGCCTTAATCCCCATTAACCAGTGTGTCAGCTAAGCGTGCAACACCACTTCCCTGCTTTCTTAGCTTTACATTGCACAAGTTCAGGAGATGCCATCAAGCTGAACATATTTTTGGAAAAAGCTTTGTTTTCTCTATGAAACAAGTCTATTCCAAACTCCATCTAAAATTCCTATACATGTTCAAAGAGATGAATAATGCAGTTGTTCTATAAGGAGGACAAATATGACAAAAAATAAGTGAAAAAGAAGATAAAAATAGATGGGAAGAATGATGGCCCATAGCCAGCAAAATTTTGGAAGCATAAAGTACAAATAATTCCAGTTGCAAGGCTGAGGAAGACTAGTTTGTCTCACTTTGCTTGGTACTATGGCCCTGAATCAGCTGCTTGAAAACACAAGGAAAGTACACAAGGAAAGTGCACAAGTCTCTAAGGTGAAGAGAATGAGGACACAAACTTTGTCGATGGCATGAACTTGCTTGTCTTAGTAAAACTGAGAGCTGACTGCAGAGATTTGCAAAAAGACTGTACAAGGCTAAGTGGGTGAGAGATAAAATGAAAAATGAAATTCAATGTGGATAAATGTAATTTACACAGGTAAAAGCAATAAAGCTTTAGTTACAAAATTATGGGCTCTGGGCTGACTATTATCATTCAAGAGAGAGATATTGGGAATATTACAGCTAGTTCTGTAAAAACATCAACTCAATATTCAGTAGAAGTCAAAAAGCAAATCAAACCTTAGGAAATGAATAGAGAACAAATAGGTAATGTTATTATGCCACTGCATAAATCTGTGATGTGATTGCACCTTCAATGCTTTGGGCATTTCTGGTCTTTCTGTTTCAGCCAGAAGTGGGAAAGGCACAGAAAAGGGCAGGAGGGCTGGGCAAAGGTGTGGGAAACAGTGAGGTGGACCAGGACTCCTGGGGAAGAGGGGCAGAGCAGGGGCAACAAGGAGGAGGTGAAGAGGGATCAACTTCTGATACATGGGCTTAAAGTCATGAGAATATTCTGCCACACAATTCAAAGCAGGCAAACTGGAGTAATTCCTTACACATAGGTGGAAACTACTGATGCTAAAATTTACCACTGTGGTAAATGTGCTTCATATGTCTGAAAGGAGAATACACTGAGGGTATATAGAGAGACCACCTCTGTTTCTGGCTTGTAAAACATGAGCAGTGAAAGGCTTTCTGGCTCTTCTTTTACCCTGGGCAGCTGTCCCTGGTCTGTCAGAGACAGACTGTTGGGCTGGGTGTAGTTTTGATCTATATACCTCACACTGTAAAAGTTATTCCTAGAAGGCAGAGAGGTGCACACACACATTAAAACAAGCATATGGAGAGACAGAAAGGCTGCTCTCAGTGCAAGAAGGGAGGGAGCACAAAAAGGAGCATCCAAGGAATGTCAGAGCATTGTCTGTTATTGTTTTATCCTCTGGAATCTTAGGCTGATCAGCCTACATATCAAAAACTACTTTTTTGCAATCAGTGGAGCTGGTTTAGGCCCTCAGGGCAAAGCTCTGGTCCATTCCCATTGCAGATATGGTTTCCAGATAGAATTCACTCCAAAGAGCAGAAAAGTCACTCTGTAGTGACTCAAGGTGCATCTATTTGTCATTCTATCTGTATCTTTCACTGTTCTTTTTTTGTGTTTTTTTCTGATAAGGGACCTTGGTGACTGAAATATAGATCAAAGCACCAGCCTAAGGCTGGTCAAAAGAAAAGGAAAGAGAAAAAAAAGTAAAAATATCTATCATTGAGTTTAAAAGATTCTTTCTTTCCTTATTTTCTGTCCTTTCTAAACAAAGATTTTCTTTCTCATTTTGCATTTAGCATATCCTATAGTTACTTTGAAAGAGAAGTAAAAGGGAGAGACTCAACAAAAGATTTTCCTTTCTTATATTGTAACTATACTTAATTCTACACTTGAAGTGTTTCATTATACTTTGGATTAGATGGTGACTTATTGTGCTTTATGTGCCACATCTGTGGTGCTCATTAACCTTTTCTATGAGTGCTTTCCTGAATCTTACAAAGCCATGAGCCCAGTAACTTTGATACTCTGTGTTTGATAGTTTTGGTTTTAGAAACCAAATATAACAGCCCAGGTTGTTATGTGTTATTTGTGAAGAAAGGCACATAATTTAATGCATAACTTGCCATAGCACCCATATTTGAGGTATAAGGTCTAGAACTACTGAAATTTCTTTTCATACCACTGAGACTCAAAAGTGTTAGATAAAAGTTTTCTTTTACTGGAAGAGGAAACACTTCTGGGTATAAAAAATACTGGAAAGCTGGTTGTGTCTGAATTATCTTTCTTTTAGCACAAGCTAGTCTGTAAATCCTCTGATATTTATATAAAGGGTTCTGTTTCATTTATTAAATAAATATATAAGTGCAACCTTTTTATTCCATCATTATAACTCCAATAGCTTCTCTACACATTTTTCCTTATTATTGTCATAAAAGTCATGCTCAAGCTTTTTCCTGTGGTTCTGTGTTTCTGCAGTAGCATCAGGGCATACTTATCCATCACATTTTTTCATGGGTTTTATGAATGTGTGACACTGTTTTCACTACCTACAGTATGATTTAACCATATTCAGTTTTAGTACAGTGCCCAGAATGGGTTGTTAGGCTATAGCAATAGATCAGCATGGCTTCACCAAACTCAGTACAACTTTACTCCCTTGAGCCATTTGATGTGATGCTTTTAGTGGGTGTGTGCTGTTGGAAACAGCATTCTTCTTTCCTCCAAAACCAGAACAATTTTTTTGCAAAGTTACAGCTGTAGTAAATTTAGAAACAAAACTTTCTGTTATAACATCATTTGTGATAGCAAGGTAAAAAACATTCCCTAACCTTTCAAGATTTTAGTTTCATGAGGAAATTTCCCTGATCTTCTTATTATAGTGAAAAGTACTGTACTCTGACAATGACTTTTATCCAAAACTTACTCTAAAAGTTCCTCATGCAAATTTATAGCCTCAAAATATAAGCCATTTACTGCCAGATGTTTTGCAAGCTGTTCTGTAACATCACATAAAAAGTAATGAAGTAAAGACAGAGCCATAGCAATATATATGATAAGGAGCTAAAATTGGGATAGAGAGAGGTGTTAGCTTTTTTAAATTTACAGTAATGAAAAGAAATCAAGTTTCTTGGAAAATGAGTAGAGACAAGCTAATTTCGAGTGATTTTTTTTTTAAGATTAAGCAGAACATTCAGTTAAGAAATGATTGAATAAATTTATATACTTTTCAATTTACCATGAACACCATCAAACTTTCCTCCCTGTTGAACCAAATGAGGAAATAAGTTTAGGATTTGAAAACCTCATTTTGAGGTTGTGTCTTTCTCCCATCCAAAGACCTTTCTGATGTCACAGATGGATTCATGTTTAGACATCTCACATGAGAAATACCAAACCTCTATCTGTACTGATAATGGTCTTCTTGATCTCATCACGTTTCTTTCACTTTCTCTGTGTGTACCCCATCCCAAGTAATTTTGGGCTCCTTTTTCAGTGCTGACTGCACATTTTTTCAGGCCAAGGTTATTACATTAGCCAGATGAAAAGAACAGGTTTTGATCATGAAAGACATGTAAAATGAAATGTGTAGTCATCTCTGGTCTGCTGTTTCATAGTCATTTTCACTTTGGGACATAACAGTCCAGCCTTAGTTGAAAACCACAGATGCTGGCACCAGAAACAGAGAGGAAAGTGAAAAAAATTACCTGTGACTGGAGAAATCAAGAGTTTTGGAATGTAGACTGGATTATTTTTATTATTATTTTTAAGATCAAAATGTAGCAGCAGGTGAATGACTTATGTTCCCTGCGTGTACTTCATATTCCTTTGCCACTGCCTGTGATGCAGATCAGGGTCTTCAGATAAACCAGAGTTACAAAAGAAGAAAATAAAGCAATACCCAGAAGTCAAGAGGTGATTTTTACTGATAGCAATAATATTTCACTCTTAGCTGTTAGAATAGTGTCTGCATAGAAATATTCTCTGCATGAGAGAGAAAGGGAGCACAATTTTTTCTTTTCTGTGTTCTGTGTTTTAGGGGAATAATTTAGGTTTGTGTAAGTGGGAAAACTGGGCCTGAGAGTTAATTCTTCATATCATTTGTGATGATGAAAGAAGGAGACAGTAAAACAAAATGTAAGGGAAATAATAAGCATAATTCTCATAGAATCATACAGTCTTTAAGGATGGAAAAGACCTCTAAGGTCTTTGTGTCCAGCTGTTAACTTAGCGCTGCCAAGTCCACCACTAAACCACATCTGCATATTTTTCTAACATTTCTGTCTGTTCAGGGGTCCACAATGCTGACTAGTCTCCATTTACCCAGATCTCTGACAGCACTATTAGGTGCTGCTGTCCTCAGTGTTTCCCAGCCTTCTCTCTTTAGGCTCTCTGCAGCAGGAATCATGAGGATGCCAACTGTGCCTTGCTGCTCTGCATGCTTTTCAGCAGGGATACATCTTTTATTTGTTTCTTAAAGTGCCTTACACATCTGTGGAGCAGGATAAGTCATAAATAATAATGGCAGTGCCTCTGCTTCCCTCTCATTAATACCGAGTCACTAGAGATTCCCTCGTGGTGGTGCACAGTGCATGACACTGCGCAGATTAGGGCTTCCATCATGCAGGCTGTCAGCATGATTGCTTTCACTAAATACAGCCATTGCACACACTGAAATATGCTCAACTGGGGCACTGCTAGTAAAGCACTGACAGCAGCTTTGCAAACAAGAATCTATAACTTTCATAATTCTGCTCGGGAGACTAAAAGCTTGGAAAAATGCTGGAGATTATGAGCAGGAGGTGAATATGTTAGCACTTTTCTCACAGGAATCCAAGCAGTGGATCTTATTCCCAGAAATCTGTCTTCATTCTCTCTGGGGAAACCATTTACTGACTTTCTTAAGTCCATGAACTCTCTGGGTCAGTGATCATCTTAATCTGCTCCACAGGGCTTAGAACAACTGAGACTTACTCTTGACTGCCATGGTGAATGGCAATTACAGTGATAATTAACTAATTATATTAGCCAAATGGGCAAAAGAAAGTTTTAAACAAGAGCTATTGGTACTCTGTATTGAAGGAAGCAGCAATAAAACCCCACCTCCTCTGAACATCATCACTGGTCTCACCTACTGAAGCTGTTTATAGTCAGTGGACAGCAGCAAGGTCTCCAAGAGGCCTTTCAGATCACAAACCCAAGGCCTCCATGCTCCTGTGGAGGAGCTTCCACTGTCAGTGGGTCTCCAGATTGCACCCCGAAATCTGCATGGTCAGAATAGATGACATGGAAAATGTCTCTGTTCCCAAAACTCTCCAAAACTGCCCTTCTTCCACATTACCTCTGACTTCCACAGCCATTCTCAGCTGAAGGCAGTGCCACAAAGATCAGCTCTACCACCTCACTGCTGTGTTTGGCCAATCATTTCCCTCTTGCTTTTTCTCTTTCAGTGCATCCTGGTGCTCTTACTCTCTAAGAGCATCCTCAGATAATAGCCTTAGCTGGAAGGGAAGTGTTGTTTGTTTAGGGAAGCCAGTTCTCCAATCTGGTTTATTGCTAGGCCATCCCAAGGGAGATGGCAGGAATATAACACCAGCCCCTCCAGATGTGTGTGGAAAGTAATTTTGAAATAGTACCCAGTGCTTCTGCGGAGATAACTCAATATCCCTGAGAAGTGCAGAATATTAGCTTCTATATCAGGTACAGTGTGAAATAGCCACCAAACTTCAAATTCTTCATATTTAATTCCTAATAACTTCCACAGCTGGGCAAGCCTGTGGGGATTGTGTATTCCTATTTTTCCATGAATTCACTTGGATTCATGTTGCTGTAGGGAAGGGTAGTGTAGAACAACAACTCTGTAAGTGGACATCATTGGAGCAGATGCTCCAAAATTCCAAGTGTGTTTCAATGTTTTCTGGTGTTCACACCAGAAACATGCCATGATCACACACAATGCCCAGGTGAATATTTTGAAGGTAGCGAACAAAGCCATGGCCACGGTTAAATCAGCTAGGATATTGCTTTGGAATTCATCCAGAGAAAGGCTCGTCCCAAGAACAGTAGAAAAAAACATTTCTACTAATGGTAGTCTAGTTTTGTCTAGACTCACCATTTTGTTGCAGAATTACCTGTGTCTTCCCTGAAGCAGCTGCAGTTTTCTGGGAAAGAATGACAGAGACTCTGTCAGAGACTGGTCCATCTGTCAGATGGACCAGTCCAGATTCAAAATGGCAATAAACTATCTATTTTAAATGCACTCAGCATTTTCCTGGGGGGAAACATGGAAAGGTATGTGAAACCATAGGAAAAATTGAATTAAGCAAAATTACATTTTACCATTCTAAAAGAAACGTGATGCAGAAGCTCATAAAACCTAAAACTCCACAGGGCTCATCCTGCCAGAGAATCAGTTCTGAATAGCAGTATTTTGACAAATATAGCTTTTCTTCTTTTTAAAATTATATAATGAATGCTGGCTTATTTGCATATGGTAATTGGCCTTGTCTGCCACTTCTGCTCGACAGTCTGCTCTTCAGCAAATGCCACTTTGTTTGTCACTTCCCAAGCTCTATGACTGTCTATGGAGCAGCAGTCTTTTCATTTTTATAGATTTATAAGTGATGTTAATGGAAATCATCTGGCACAAGCAGGAAATAAATAAATCTGGTTTCACTTCTAGGCTGTGGACATAAAGAAAATTCCAGAAAAATGGATTAAAATTGTAATATGTTTTCTGTGCTCTATTGTTGCACAATGTAATTTTCAAATTATAGCTTTACATACTACCCCAGCTGGATTAATTTTTCGGTGTCTTGGCACAATTTATTGTTTTGACATTATAGAAAGCTTTTAAAATCTCAAAATCCTAGAATCATAGAATTGTTAAGATTGGAAAAGACCTTTAAGGTAATCAAGTCCAAGCATGAGCCCAGCACCACCATGTTCATTATCAAACCATACCCTCCAGTCCCAAATCCACTCTTTTTTTTTTTAATATTTCCAGGGATGGTGACTCTACCACTTCCCTGGACAGCTGTTCCAATGCTTTATAACCCTTTTAGTAAAAAAAATTTCCTTACATGCAGTCTAAATCTCCCCTGGCGCAACTCAAGGCCCTTTCCCCTCATTCTGTCACTTGCTACCTGGGAGAAGAGACTGATACCCATATGTGGGTGCATGCATGAATAAACCCATTAAATTTACAAGCCCATTACAATAAATTAAGTTTTAACAATATTTTCTGTGGTGCTTTGAAGAAAACCATCTGGCAGGATCCTGAGCTACTGAACAAAACTGCACCATCATTCTGAAAGTTCAATCTTTGTACATTGCAACTGCATATGAAAAAG
Organism: Ammospiza nelsoni; assembly: GCF_027579445.1. Lineage (NCBI taxonomy): Eukaryota > Metazoa > Chordata > Aves > Passeriformes > Passerellidae > Ammospiza > Ammospiza nelsoni. The sequence continues at coordinate 8,331,680 of NC_080637.1, read as the reverse complement.
TTTTAACAAGCCTTTGTATGCCAAGAAATATCCTTTCTGCCATCACTTCTTCTGCAGACAAAGTTTTTTTTTTGAGTGAGAATTAAGACAAACACAGTGTCACAATCTGTGCTTCAGTACACAAGAGACAAGTATGACTGAAGGCAAAGACAGGTAGGGAAAGCCAGTGCTCGTTTTGTGCTTTTCAGGAGTCTAAATCCCATTTTAGCACTAAGGGTTAAAAGGAAAAGCCAGTCACTTTACATGTCATGGGTAGCTAAGAACTGAAGTACATAAAAGCAAATGAGACTGGATCTTTTAGTAGTTTTCATTTGTGCAAAGAGGATACTGAATTCCAGCCCAACAGGGGCTTCTTGCAGGAAGGACTGTAGGTGAAATGGGAAAAAAAAAATCAACTATAATCTGTGATCCGTCACTAATGTAATAATACTTCTACTCCTTCTGTGTAGGAGAATTTACCTCAGTTAGGAATAATGATAGATTTATGTAGGAAACATCCAACTGGTATTTCCAAAATTAAGACAAAGCATGTCACCTATGGCAATCTTAGGGAAAAGCTAAATTTGGCGAACCCATGTTTCACTTGTCTGCTTCAGTGTTGCATTAGTGTGACACAATGCATACAACACAGGTAATGCACACACTGAGAGAGAAGTCAGAGGAAGAAAAACCAGAAAAATGAAGAAAGAAAATAATGGATGAAAAGTAAACAAGATACAAAAGAAAAAAGAAAAAAAGAATTTTTAATGCAAAATCAAGAGAAAGAAGTGTTATCAAAAGGAAATAATATGTGTCTTTGCACAATTAAAAAAATTCAAGTTAGTGTGAGTTAAAAACCACTTATAAACCAAGGCATGGATAAAGCTCTCAACTGAGATAAAGCTCTCCAAAAGAGACCATTTTAATGCTTGGTTTAAGTGAAGGATTAAGAACCAGCTCAGGACATGAAGAGATTTTCATTCTCCCTCCTCAAATCCTCATTAATTAGTCAAATCTAGTTGGTTGGTCAGGTTGAGTGCCACCAGCAGGCACTGTGTGCTCCCAGGTCTGGTCCTACCTGTACAAACACTACTGACAAAAAGTGAAGGCTCCTCTGTCTTGCTAAGGTCAGTACCACATCCACGAGGACATGACTCCATCTAAAGCAGCAGCATTTACAACACAGAACAGGAGCATAAATTAGGGTTCATTAATTGCTTAAGCTGATAAGCTAACTGACCCACCCGAGGCATGGTAACACATTTCTCTGCTTCCCTTGCAAGTGGCAGGAACAGGTTACAGAGGCAGGCAAAGCACAAAATATCTGACACTGCCAGAGCAGGTCAGGAAAAACTTCCCAGATCCCTCAGCCTACAGACTGCAGGTTCCTGAGAGGTGACAACTTCATTGCTTGCAGGTTTTTGAACCATTTTTCAAAAATGAATCATACATGTTCTTAGAATACCCTGAGTTGGAAGAGAACTGCAAGGGGCATTGAGCTCTCAGTGGGGAAAAAGGCATCAACATGTCTTAATAAAGGAAACAAATCTGACTGTACAAGATAAAGGCAGCAAAAAATATATGAAAAGAATATTTGTTTAAATTATAGAAAACTAGAAATCAGACAAATAGATGTCATGATGAGCAAAAGCACAAGAGAATTACAAGAATATCTATCCTGTTAAAATATACATTAATGTCACTATTCATAATGACAAAGGATATTTTTAACTTTTCTAAATTAGCTTTGTAATTTCAGCTGCTTGGCAAATGCAGCTGCTGTTCTCCAATCAATGGTATTTGATCAATTTCTATCACCTGAAGATCTGGCCCCTGGTGTGCCAAAAGAGATTGTTAATTATTTCAGTACACAATGCACAACCAACTCATGAGGTCAGTGCAAAATTAGCATATTACAGATGTGTGTGCTTATTCCTTTACCATTTGGGATTCATAGCTGCAAGACTTCTTCCGCAGTCATGCAGACTACAATTTATTGAAAATAAATTGTTCATAATGATGGAATTCCAGGAGCTTTAAGCACACGACTGATTTCTGCGCTTTGATGAAATTATGAGAGTAGGAAAGCACTATGACTGCTGACTCTTTTTTATTGGTCTGATTTCTCATGGTTGCCATTCTCTGCTGAAATCCATGGCAAAAAAATTGCCATTATCATTGATGGAAACTGATATTGTAGATCACGTAACTCTTAATAATTTGCAAGACATCTGCTTCCAAAGTCAACTTTTCTACTTTCTTTTTGGCTTTGTTCTTTTGATAGATGCTCTCAGGCATTAAAGAAAAATCGATTTAAATGAATAAGCAAGCGAACAACATTCATATCACCTTTATTTCACTTTGCTTCCTTGCTTGATTCTAATGATTCTTTATTTCAGTACAGAGAGAAGCTTCACTACGTGGCCAAGGCATCATAAATAAGAATCAAGTAAGTAAATAAAATCACAAACCCAAATCAGTGTCAGCATTTACTCTCAGTCATTACAAAGATCTTTTTAATAATAAAAAATGTAAGTTCAGGAAAGTCCAAGCTGTTCATGGTTTAGATGGGGCTCCCAAATTGCAGAAGATGACAGCAGTCTTTTAATACTAAAAAACAAATTATGACCCAAATCAGATGTGTTGGCAGCCAGAGGAGAAATTTTACACTTTTTTTATTAAGTTCATGGTTCTGCTTTCTTTAATTTGTTCTCAGACAAACAAGGGGGGGAAATGAGGATGGATTCATATAGAGACAGCTGGCATGACAATGTATTGCAAGGGATGAGAGCTGAAAACAAAGCACAAACAAACCACAGCAAAGAACAGTGAGCCATCATGGACTGTCAACCCTGTCAGATGGACCTCTGGGATCAGGGCAAAGTTAGCACTGACAGGTTCTCCCCACCTCAGCCCATGGGTCCTGACAGGGGTGGAATGACCCTCCCTGTCCCCTGCATCCCTTGGATGGCCTGATCTTTGTTTCCCTTCTCTCTGCTCACAGGGTTGGGCCTCCTCACTGGCAACGCTATTCCCTGTCCTCATAAACATTCTTCTTGTGCAGTGCTGAGACAAAACATCCATGCAGAAAGGTCACCAAATCTCGGGTTGCTGTTGATAATTGCTGCCCCGAGATGTGCAGGATGTCTCTGCTTCAGCCCGAGCAACTGAAGAACGAGTCTGGACTCTTCACTTTTCGGTCTTGAGGTTGTTTATTAATTCTTATCTATAAAATTTTCTTTCTGCCCAGCCGAGATTCGCTCAGCAGGGCAGCCATGAGCACTCTGACTGCCCCTGTGGCGGTGTTGTCCTTTTATACTACAAACTACCTATATCTACACTTAATTCCCAATACCTGTCACCTATGTCAGACAGTGCACTTCTATTCTAAGCCAATCCCAAAGTGCCAACATCACAGCAGAAAATGGAGAAGAAGAAGAAGAAGAAGAAGAAGAAGAAGAAGAAGAAGAGGAAGAAGAAGAAGAAGAAGAAGAAGAAGAAGAAGAAGAAGAAGAAGAAGAAGAAGAAGAAGAAGAAGAAGAAGAAGAAGAAGAAGAAGAAGAAGAGGAAGAAGAAGAAGAAGAAGAAGAAGAGGAAGAAGAAGAAGAAGAAGAAGAAGAGGAAGAGGAAGAGGAAGAGGAAGAAGAAGAAGAAGAAGAAGAAGAAGAAGAAGAAGAAGAAGAAGAAGAAGAAGAAGAAGAAGAAGAAGAAGAAGAAGAAGAGGAAGAAGAAGAAGAAGAAGAGGAAGAAGAAGAAGAAGAAGAGGAAGAGGAAGAGGAAGAGGAAGAAGAAGAAGAAGAAAGAAGAAGAAGAAGAGGAAGAAGAAGAAGAAGAAGAAGAAGAAGAAGAAGAAGAAGAAGAAGAAGAAGAAGAAGAAGAAGAAGAAAGGCTGGACACACCCAGATTCCTCCATCTTGTCCCCATAATCCCCATACCAAAAATCCTAGAATCTACATTTTCACCCTGTGATCATTTTTTTATTACACCATTCAAACCTGTGTGACTTTCATGTCCTCATACAAAGTTGGCAACTTGCTCAAAGGGTCATAATCAAATCCCCAGGTGTTCTGGGCAGCATGCCAGGGTCTCTGAGCCCCCTGGCAGGGTCCTTGGCATCTCTGGACACCCAGAGGGATGCACTGAGTTTGACAACCAAATACAGCCAGGCTCAGTGGGGGTAAAAGTGAAATATTGCATCAAGGATCTCTGATGGCTGGAATTGACGCAGAGCCCCCTCAGTCCTGTGTTTTAACCCTTTGAAACAGTGAATGCTTGAAAAAGAGCAAAGAAAGCTGTGGGATTTGAATATGGAAGTATACACATACCTGCTGATACCTGAAGCAACCTGGTATTTGTACTGATAATGGGAAGTTCATAACCTGTTCCTCAAAGAAACGTTATTTTTCAAGGGATTCAACTGCCCTAGGAAACCTAGAATTTAGGTATTTGTACTCTCACCTGTCATTTGCATGTGCCTTCAAAGCCACTTAACATATCCCACCCTTACAAAATGATTGCAATTGGAGAGGACTTCAATTCCAACACACCTTTAGCATAAGCTTAAAAAAGTGTGCATTGGCAGCACCACTTCTTATTCATTGCCTGTGAAAAAGGTGTGAGAACCTGGCCTTCATACAAATCACTTTCAGGTATTATCTTGGCTGCTAGGAAGAGTATAAAACATGGCTTAGATGTTCCCTACTTCTTTCTAAACTGGTTTTTTTTTTTTTTTTTTTTTTTTTTTTTTAGGTCATGCCTGCCACCATGTTTTAAGCTTCTTGAGAGTTTGCAGAACTAAAGAAAAGGTGAGTTCTCAGTCCTGGTAGATGTAACTTTAGTTTCTCCCTACCTGGGTTGCACATGAGTACTTTTTTTTTTCCCAGGAGATTGGTCCAGAATTAAAGCTTCTTCAGTAGCTTTTGTTGTTGTGTTTGTTGTTGTTGTTAGAACTTCAAATTCCCAGATCTGGTTTGCATTTCAATTCTGCAGTAGAAGTTTTCTGAAAGCTTAAGGTCTTTTGATTTGTTCACTTGCTTTCCTAGCTGTATTTTTTTATATTTTGTAAAAAGGTTCCCTTTGCCTAACTGTAGGAATTCTCCCAAGGTGCTCAAATCAGTCTTCCTTCCATGACTGGTAAGGACATCACAACCCTTGGATCACTTTGTGTACCTGATATATCTGTGAGCATGGAGGGTAGAGGGATTTAAGCTGACTAGATTTGGTGAAACCTTTCCTAGCCTTTTATCTGTAGAACACACAAGGGAAGCCCAGGTCCCTCCTGAGAATTTTCTGGGATTCAGCTGGACTTATCTAAAGACAGGCAGCTTTGAATGCATTACTAGTGGCTGCTCTGTGGTTTGCACCAAGCTCTACTCTCACAGCAGTAGTCATCTCCTGTATTTTGGGATTTGATAAATTGGGATGTTAAACTCATCCATTTTATCACAAGGTACAGAGATAGGGTGTTAATGCATGTCAGTAACTAAACCTCATGAAAAGCAGAGCACAGTTCTAGTATGGAGTTAAGAGCACAACAGACTATCATAGAAACCACTGCCCATGCTACAAAGAGAAAAAACAAGTTGTAGCTGGGGAAACAGGATCTTTGCACATTTGTACCTCTTATTCACTATTTCTATAATTTCCAAACTCATTGTGCTCATAGGTTTTCCTTCTTTCCTGAAGCAAAAAAAAAAAAAAAAAAAAAGAAAAAGAAAAAAAAAAAATAAAAAGAAACAGTTTGAAAAAAAAGAAACAGTTTTTTCTTCTTGTTGAAGTCCACTTTTTTGCTAGCCATTATTTTCTGTGACCTACAGTGACATGTAGAACTGACTGGAATGTCAGCTGCTTACATCTCCAGCATCCCTGCAAGATGATCATTTGTCCATGGTGACACTGTGGCAGAAACATCATAGAGCATCTGCATTACCTTCAAGTGAGATTTTCTTAATTTTGCCCATAAGTTTTCTCCTCCAAAACCAATTTTCTCTATTGAGGTAGTAACCATAATCATTCTCTTCTCATCTCTGTTAACTCAAGAAAAATATCACAAATATTTTCATATTACAGTCTTGTTAATACCTTAAAGGGGGAGGCCGAAAGAAAATACAGAAAGAAAACACACTCTCCTCTGGGAGAAATACTGAGTCAAGATATTTCTAACTGTATTCTCAGCCTTCATGCTGAGATGTCCTCAACCAACAGGAACAAGATGTTTGTGTTCAAGGTGCAGGCACTGTGGCTTTCTGGCCATTTTATCAGCAAATGTGTAAACATGTGTTAGGGACCAGACCTAAGCATTGGCACACAGTGAGTGCCACTAATCTCTTGTGGGGGCAGTCAGCACTCTGGTCCAGTTTGCAGTGCATTTTTATTCAGATAACAAAGGGATGTAGAGCAGAAAGTCCTGGTAAAGAGAACAGTAGGGACAAGTTTCCTGGAATAATGCTTCTATCTTCCAACTCATTCTCTGTCACCTTTCTTTCTCAAGCGTCCTTCATATGACCCAGGCAACCCAATTAGTTGTTTGAAGGGGCTGAATTTGACCTGTGAGCCACATTCCAAGTGTTCTAGAAATTAACAGATTATTTATCCTTGACCTCAGTGTCTCCATCTGCAAAAAAAAACCCCAAAGCAATAATATTTAATGAACAGCTCAGTTACAACTAATTGGTGCTTGTTCTGCAGCAGCTTTGCCATCTGGGGACTTGAATTCGTGACTGGGGTTGCAGACAGCAATGTTAGGGAACTCATAGACTGGGATGGACATCAGGAATAGGAAACATGTGAGGGGTTACAGGATTGAGGTCTGAGTCTGCCTGTGCAAGGTTGGGTCATAAGAGAGAGGTATAAAATGGAGGGCGTGAGTTCATGTCCTGAATTAAACATGTGGGAAGTGGGAGAAGTTTGAAGCAGGCAGGATCTACTTCAGTGCCTAATGTGGGGAGATGTGAAAAGGACACCAGAATGGAGGAGAAAGCAAGAAAACTTGGTCCCAAACATGTGCAAGGGTTGATATTTGAGCAGACGTATCCTGAGGAAGAGGGTCTTGTGAAGGATGCAGGGAAATGGACAAGATCTTTTGTTATAAGGGAGTATCATGATAAATATTTAACAGCTTGGAAAGGGTTTCAAGTAGAAGGGTGGGGGGGAAAAGGAGAGACAGTCCCAACAATACCTGCAGCATCACATCCTCTGTAGGAACTGCTCTGTGGGTATAAGTGTTCTCTTGTGAGATGGAAAGTCATAAAGGAGCAGAGGAACCTTTGGATCTCAACCACACACAGGATTAAGGACCTACTTATGTAGCCTGAATCCTGTGAGATAAACATGGAAGCAGAACTCCAAGTTCTCCAGTTGACATAAGAGTAGTTATAAAGCACCAGCTAATCCTGAGATTGAATTTGAGCCAATGTGTCAGCTGGTTTGGATTTTTTTTCAATACTTTTTGTGATTATGTGTCTGATCATATGAATAGTTTCTTGATTGTTTATGTTTTTCTTCAAAGTAGAAATAGTTGCAGCAGTTCACAGAACAGTAGGGTCAGTTCTCTGGGACTGGAATCCAAATCTACCACCAGATGCAGATACAAAGCTACTTCATTTGAGAGACCAGTGAAGCCATAGTTTCCATTGGCTTTATCAGAAGTTGATCACTGTGTCAGGAAAACTGCCTTTTTAGGCACCTAATGATGGAGATCAGAGTTTATTGACAGCAAAGAAGTTTAAAATATTATTGATAACATTGCATTATAGCAAGCTGACCTCTCCAATATTGTTCCCTCAGCTGGTAAAGTGATTTTGTATGGCAGAGCCCTCACTGCACAAAACTCATGTGAAAAGCCTTTTAGAAGTGTAACATCCTGCCCAAGGGCATGAACAATTTTATCAACATTTATTAATTTTTTTTTACCTTTTTAACTTTGCATTAATTAGAAGTGAACACAACTATCTGTAAAGCTCCCAAATACAGCACCAAATTCCCCACTCGTTCAAAAATTTAGCAAAAATTACCATATGCGTTAGAGGAAGCTCAACGTTTTCTGCTTTTCCAGGCTGCTGAGGCAGCATCCTCTTAGTGTTGATAAAAATTGCTTTGCAAAGGTTGTGCCTCTTTGGATTTATCACTATCAGCATGTGGCCGTGTTGGAGCTTCCAGCTAAAAAAAAAAAAAATTCAAATGGAATTTTACAGTACTTGCTTTGGGGCTGGAGTGTAAAACTGCTCTCTTAGCAGCTTCCAAGTCCCAGGAAGCTCAGTCCCTGTGTCTCTTGGCTTTGTCACACTCCCCGATGCATTGCTGCTGATCTTTCCCACTTGCTGTTTACTTATTTTATTGCATAGTTTAGAGGCATCTTTTTATTATTTTTATCTCTTTTTTTGGCTACTCTTGATGACAGGTATTTACAGAAGGGCAAGGATATAAAGTGCAAAACTAATGTTCCGTGCATGGAGGGCAGGACACCACCATGGAGAGGAGAAAGCTGCTGAAATAAGATTTTGAAGAAATTTTAATTTCAGAAAAAATGGCTGGGTCTACATCATCAAGCTGTGAGCCCAGTATGAAGGCAAAGTGATGCTTTAGCACTTGGCATCTACACTGTACACCTGCCTCAGGCTAGCTCTGGTGCTGTGGGTTGGATGTCTGATAGCAATTAGGGCAAATTAAGTGCTGACATATTATTCTGGTGTAATGATTTCCTGAAGGACTGCAGTTTGTGTGTTAGGAGCTGCAATCTGAATCTGTGTGTGTGTGGTGATGATAAGGAGATCCACTGAAGAAGGGCACTGTTGAAATGAACTGAGGCACTGATGGAAATCACCTGGGAAGGGAGCTAATGTCCTTGGACTGGGTGGAGAACAGCAGTGGGTTCACTGGTACAGCAAAACACACAATCAGATCTCAGCAGGTACAGCCCTGTCTCTAATATAAATACCCTGAAACATATTTGCTGAAGATCTGGTCTGATATTCTGGTTTTTTAAAAAAATACAAACCTTTGCATACTAGGGTGGATGAGGCATACCAGCATTTGTCTTTTTCTGGTGCTTATCTGGTTTGACTCAGGGTTTTTAGCCCTTTTTATCACTGCACTGTCGGGCTGTATTTTGATTCCCTTGATGAGGTTACACACAGTGCACCTGACCCTGCATTTCCTTCCTGCACCCTTAGAACAGAGCAATTGGGAAGGACTGGAATCCTAAAGGAAAGGACTCTGAATCCCAAACGAAAGGACTCTGAATCCCAAAGCCAACTCAGTCCCATTTCTTGGGAAGGGTAAAACGAAAGGTAAATGCTCCATTTCGAAGCTACTTTTATGTGTTTGATCTTTCACAGCGTTGCTCATTCAATCTGTCCTGCACTAGTGATATGAAGAAGCCATGAAAGCTAATCCATTTTGGAGATGAATCAGTCCTGGCAGCTGTCCCCAGGCACAGGTCAGCAATCACAGGGTGGACGGGCATTCCAGGGCTCCCTGAGGCAACAATTCCTTGGAAAAACGGCACCTGGAAAATGCTCACTTCCTTGTTGCTCATCTGCTTTGGTAGTAGGTAGCTGGCACAGAGTTCAGTTTCACCTTGGCTCTAGGCAAGACAGAACTGCCAGACAATGGCAGTTTTCAGATGAGAAGCTTGGGGAAAAAATAATTAAAAAATTACACGTACAGTCTCTCTGAGGAGACATCCTCTTTGTGCCAAGCATTAATACAGCCAGAACAAGTCTTCTCTTTTTACACATTCCTGCTGGCACTATAAGGCCCCCCCCAAAAAGCCTATTGTTGAAAAATGAGAGAAAAGAAGCAGAAAATATGAAAAATTGTCTTGTTTTGTAGGGATACAAAACATTTCTGATGCTTCATTGATCATGCTTAGCACTGTAAATAGGAACCTGCTGAAATGATCAGGTGGAAAAGTTGCTCCATTTAGAGAAAATTCTTGAGAACTGAAGAATGTTGATCCCAACATGGGGGGAAAAAATATAGAAAGCTAGTCTTTGTCTCTATGAAATTTCTGTCTTCTAATCAGGCCACAAGAGAAGTTAAAGGTTTGGGTGTTTCTTTCATTAGCATTTGACCTACATTGACCTTAAAGAAAGGCTAAGACACTGATGTCAATCTAAGCTGTACAGAAATTAGTTCTAAATCTGAATTTCAGTGGCAATGGATGCCTTATCCTGCTTCATCAGAATGGAATACCTGTCAAAACTCAGAAACTCTGAGTTGGATACATGAGCATGGGATGTAAATAATGAACGTTTATTTCTTTTGTGTCTGTTGACTGTGAAGCTCTGGCATAACGTATGGACATTATACTATTCTTCATTCTTAGTTGTCAGACACAATTTCAGACTTTTTTTTTTGTAGAAATCTTGGCCCAAAATCCCACACAGAACCACAAAACCAGATTTTTTTTCACATCCCTTGTCGTTGTTATATGCCTCTTTAGGTAATGTTTTAATGGCTAAAACAGAAGTGATGCTGGGAACCCAAGTTTTTCAAGTCTTAATTGATATCAGCACCCTTCTCCTCTTTAAGAACTGTGAATGTTGCCTCCTCTTGATTGTTCAAATGTGTATTTTAGGTTACTTTTCATCCTTGGTGAAAAATTCTCTTCTGCTTTTAGACTAATAAATTAGGTAGCTCACAGGGAACTGTCATTCTGAGTTGGGATAATTTTTTTTTTCTGCAGCTCATTTCTCTTTAAGCACAGCTGCTGGAGTTCAGTAGAGCAATCTCTAACAAAGCCATCTGAAGAAATAAAACAATATAGCTGCTAGAAATGTTAGCACTTGGATTAACACACTCAGTTTTAGCTGCAAGAAATCTGCCTAATGGGCTTCAGGACTCTTGGGAAGAGAAAATTGTAAGACAAGAGCATTCTCTAAGAGCAGAAGTCTTTGGTATTGCAAAAGATAGCTAATATTCTTCCTGGCTTTGCTAAGGGTTTTGAGCTTTCTCTGTTGTGTCATCTCTTGCCTCACTTGCTGACCTAGTCTCATCTGTCCAACCGAGTCTGTAAATAAAGAAACACATTTGTCCTTCTCACACAGGAAATCCTAGGACAGAGAACTTGTGTCAGTAAATTAAAACATTCCTGCTGAAGCAAAGAAAAAGCTCTTCTAAGTTAAAATAACCTTCTAGCAATAAATTTACTTGCCAGTAGCATGCTTTTGATAACCTAAATAAATAAACAAATAAATACCAGTAAAAAAAATTTGACCCACACAGATGTGAAGTAGTTTAAATTATAGGAGATATTCAGTGCTTGCCAGATCTTGGTGTTAGAGGCTGCCTGTCTCTGTGGCCTCAAAAAGGACCCACCACAAATTCTACAATTTCCCAAAATTCATTTGCCTAATCTGTGTCTGTTGCATGTGGTGGCTGCTCCATTACTCTCCTCACAGGAATTTGTACATGATGTCCTGGTAGACATCCTGTTGTCCACCAGACAGCAAGTGCTCGTGCAGGGCATATAAATAATCCTAAAACATGAGAAAATTTGAAAGCAGATTAAAACTTTAATACCCTTGTCTGGCTCCTGTGCAAATGAGCTGTTCACTGTCCATTGTAATGATGTCCCAAGGTTTATTCTAATATCTAAGATACTTTATCTTCAATATTGAAGATGGACAGCATCAGGACTGTCTGCAGGCCATTGTACCTTGGGTCTGTTTGTGTATCCTGAATATTGAAGCCTTCTCAGCATGAGCCTGAAGCTGCAATCATGCAACTTCGCTCCTAGAAGGAGCTGCCACAGAGAGGGTGAAATTCAGGCACCTCACAGTCTGGAGGTTGGGCATTCTATCTGTAGCAGTCATCTAGGCAAATATACAGTAGAGTGGTGCACAAAACCAGGTGGAACAAAGCATAAGCTACTTGTCTAGATTCTCCACAGCTAGTGGAGAGAAATAGATTACCTCTTGCTTCAAGACAGATGTCTAAAACCATTAGCTGTGTCATTCTTTAGAAGTGCTTTTTTCCTTCCCTTGCTTATTAAATATTCTGAATAATTAGCTCTGATACAGATGCTTATTATATAGATGTCTAATATTAGACAAACTGACTATTGGTATTGCAAGGGCTCATGAACCAACATGATAAGGGAACCTTGGTGGTTTTTTTCATTTACTAACTTGCTCTGAACATGCCAGCAACATCGCTAAGCCATCCCTGAGAGTCCCCTGGCAGGAACATGATTAGGGGCAATATCTCACTTAACCTAAAACCTAATCTCCAAATTGCCTATGCACAGCAGTGCAGCAGCACAACAGTCCTTGAGAGTGGATAAGCTCAAATACCAACCACCCAGACTTATCCTCTGCCTTTTCCACCCATCTACATAAAGGGAAAGAGATTATTTTCTTGTTCAACAATCCTTCCAAAATTTGCGATCAAGTCTTTGCTGTGCTGTTGAACATCTCTTTGAACTCAGGTAAGTCTGTCAAACCCACACTCCAAAATATTCAGGGTTTAGCCTCCTGCTGGAGTTAATGGCTGCTGGTTGTCTGAGAAGCTTTGAAGGTCAGAGGACTGTTCAAACTCGTGTAATCCTCAGAGCTGTGAGAGAGCAGTGTTCCTCAGAACTCGTGCCATTAGAAACAACTTTATTTCACGCCTCTCTGAATTGTTCTCACACAAATATTTTATGATTTAAGACAAAATACCAGCTATCTAAATGAAAGCACTCAGGCAGGTGTTTAGGTAAAGAAGGAAGAGCGATGCAAATGAGGTGTGACAGACAGTGCATGACATTTTTCAAAGTGTTAGTCTACCAATTAACTGGAGAAATAAAGGCAAACATTATGTAATTTTATGTCAAATGGCTCTCAGTTATAGACATAAAGAGAAAATGGAGACTTCTAGGAATTCAGGACTTAGACAGTCTCCAAAGCCTGGGTCCATTTGAAATAAGTTTGCTTTCAATGTCTGCCAGATGAGTTTCAGATCTCTCACATCTGCTAATCCACTAGACAACAAAACAAACGCATCTGCTATCAATTAAAAATGTCTCCACCTGAAACTCTCTTCAGACAATCATTTACAGCTTGTAGCAGTGTTTTATATACATTCCACCCATTCCTATCCCTCTCAGCACACCAGGTCATTCTCTGTAGGAGTCTCTCTTCCCTTCATGGTGGTTCTAGACTGGGAACATTCTCATCTTTAGAGCATCTGCTGTGGTGAACACCTGGCTTCGTAGGAGTCTTCATTTTCTAAAAATTGTATTATTAGCACATTCCTGGTTAGCAGGAAACCATTACTCACTGTTGCTCTGTGGACTGGAGGTGCATATTGTAAGACATATGGTTATAGATTTTTTGAAGTCAGCAATGAATTCCACTGGCAGCTAAAAGCAGAAGGAAAAGACTTCAAGGTATTCCTGTTTGGACACTCTTCATATAAACTTGCCCTTGTATTGATTCCTTCCATCTCCCAAGGAATGTAGTGTAGTTTCATAGGCATGATCTCTGACTCCTTTCCAGGTCCTCACTTTCTATAGGATTTGATCCTTTCCTTAAAGGACAAAATATAAGGTCTTTTTGGAAAAGAGGCAAATTATCTTCCAACAATCTGTTGATTTGTTGAGAAACCTATTCTGCACTTAGCCTGGTTTTATTTCTGGTCATGGTAAAGGCATTTAATTATCTTTTGCATATGTCAATCAAATATGTTTTCCAAATGAGCTACACTATACAGGATGCCCACAAAATGCTATATGTCCACTGAGTTCTTTTTTCACTGTATTAAGGTATATGAAATTGTACCTTGAGCTGTATTAGATGATGGTGATATTTTATAAATTAAAGTAGTTACAAAAATAATTTTTGGAGTATTTGTATGCCTTAAATCTTCCTCATTATCCAGAAATGCTGCAGCAAAAAGCAGTTTTGTAGGAAACCAGAATTATTTAAGTGAGAAGATCGAAGGTTGCAGTTGGGCCATGTGGGTTTATTTGCAAGCAGCTTTTGTCCAGCACTGCTCTCCAAGCCATTGGGTGTTGTCCTGCAGAAATTTGCATTCTCTGCATTTCATATCTTTATATTACAAAGGGATAAAATGTTCAGGATCTGAAAATGCTTCACAGATAATTAAGTTATTCAGAAAATGATAAACAGCTCCACAGAGGGGACAGTCCACTATTGATGTGTCTCTAACAAGAGCTTTAACACAGAAATATTTGACAGGCTAATGTCACAACACTTCTACATCCCTGGCTATTTACAGGTTTCCTAGGAACTCAGAAGCACTGTGTTCCAGTAAGGCATATTAGATAATTTCCAGTTTTTCTTTTGTTGTCAATGTTTTCTTTTATTTTGAGCAGGGTGTCAGACCTCTCTGCGTGTCAGTAAAATGAGGAATCTTACTGTCCAAGGGGACAGAGATGGAACAAAGGGAATGTTTCTGCTTAGGTTTCTTTCTCTCTGATACTCTCCTCTTAACAGCAATTTCCTGAAATAGAATTCCATAAGTTCTTAATTATTCTACCTAATTTTTTTGAGAAACTAATGAAACAAAAGGGTTTTCCTATCTCATAATATTATTGAATAATGTAATTTTTTAAAAAAGCTTGCATTATGGAAATGTTTTTAATATGTTACTTAATGAAAAGAATGAGAAAACAAAGAACACAGGGGCAATTTTAAATAACCTTTTGTTAACAGGCATACTGTGTGCTGTTACAAGTATGGAAGATATACTTTGTCTCTGTAATGTATAAAAGAAATTAAACCTCTGATCCAGCGCAATTTTCATGGAAACCACATCTTCTGAAAGGGAAGTTAGGCTATTTCTTAGATGTTTAATACCTAAAAGATTCCTCTAACTTGAGTATTTATGTAGGTGACATTTTTGTATGAGAACTTTCTGCAGGCTGTAATGCTTTTTTTCAAACTGTACGTTTTTAATCCATTAGAGTGAAATTTGGTATTTTCTTGGCCTTAAATCAATATCTTAATTAACATTTATTTTTGCTCCTGTGGTCAGAGACAATATTTTACTTCTCTGCTGTGACAAGCAGCAAAGGGAAGGAATAGAGAGGAGATGTCCATGTACTGAAGTCAGAGCACTTCCATACAAATGCAGTTACTAAAGTTAACATACTAACTGTGCTTTTGTATAGGGAAAAAAACCCCCAAAATTAATAAATTTTATATTTGTGAGGAGTTTTAAAGAATAATACTATGTCTTTGGTAATATAGGATAATATTAGACTTGTATGGCATACAGCAACATATAGAAATGTATTATAGAACAATATCTTGGTAATTGCATATTTAAAATCAACTAGCTTTTTAAAATGTGCTATTTTAAGATCACTAATCTGTTCCACTATATTCAGCTGCCAGCATATTCCTCTCAATGCAAGAAATACATATTTTCTTAATTTAAGGGGGAAAAATATGCCTCCCTGCATGTGTTGAAATAAGTGAAGGGAAGGGAAATGTCAGCTGTGTGTGCAGGCAGCCACCTGCAAGTATATATATATATATAAAGGCACTGTGCCCGTCACAGGGGGATCAGCAGTGCACAGACCCTGCCCAAAGGGTCTGCAGCTCCCCAGAGCCCCCCAGCCAGGTCCAGGGCAGGGAATTGTGCCAGGTTCCCTGAAAAGCTCCATTGTCCTTTTGGGAAGTGTGTGCAGATCCCTTCTGTTGTGACAGCCGCTGTCATTTAAATAACCAGCAGAGGTGGGTGTAGGTTGCTCAAAGCAGATTAGTGGCAGATCCAGGATGAAAACTTGACTCCCCTAAGTCCCAGGAGAGCACCTCAGTTACTCTGAAGCCTCTGCTCCCCACGGCTGCATACACAGCACAGCTGCTAAAGTGCTGAGGGTTCTCAGTTTTCACTGCTTTTGGCATGGGCTGCGCTGAAGTGGCTCGGTGTCATGTTTAAGACTGAGTTTCCAGGACCAATTCAGAGAGATTGAGATTTCTAAATAATCCTTTCCTTGGAAGTGCCTGTAATTTAAAACTCTCTTAGCATGCTTTTCTCTCATAAAAGAGTCTTTCTGATTCATGTCACTTTTATTTGTGACCTGAGGATTTTGCTGGAATCATATCTGCTTCTCCTCTGTGCCATCAGTGCTAGAAGAGGTTTTATGAATATGCTCTGGCTCAAGGAGCACTTTGATATATTATCCTCTTGCAATTAGATATCAAAAATACATATGCATTAAGTGCAGATTCAGCAATTACTTGATAGTCTAAATATATTAAAAAAATAATATAAAGAAGAACTGTACCCAGCAGCAGTTTGATAACGACTCGCAACAAAATCTTTACCTCGTTTACTTCCACATTTGAAGTGATCTGGGAAAATGGTGTTTTAAAAAAAATAAAGTTTATATAATTTTGATAAAATTGAGATTATTTTTCTGTCACCTGAGATATATCATCTGACCTTTAGCTGGGGCTGATGGGCAAAGTCAGCGGATGCAGCAGCCTGGTGTTTCATTATCCGCTGCCTCTGAAGGACCCAACTCTTACCCAGCACAGGTCACAGCGAGGTGACTTCAGCTCAGCCCCACAGGGATAAAATCCTGTCACTCATAGATACTGTGGCCTTTGCTTCAAAAACTCCAGGATCAAACAAGTTTAAGGAAGGCATTAATTTCCAGATGAGCCGGGGAAATTGGGTTGAGAGCTTGGGTTTAACATAATAAATGAGCTCCTTACCATAATCTTTTAACTGGCCAACAAAGAGAAAAAAAATAAAATTTTGTGGTTATTCTCAGAAATATCAATGAGCATTCATATAAACTTTTAGAATATGAAATTTAGTGGAAAAAACAAGCCATAGGTTTTGAGGCCAAATATAATCTTTAGTCACACAAGTTGTTGTCATGCTTTTTTTCTTGTGAGTATTTCTGCTCTTCTATGATGTTACAGAAGGAAAAAAAAGTACAATTTCTCTTTACTGTGAAATGATATTTGATCCTAATTTTGGTAGGAAAGTAAATATTTCCATCCCCAAGGACCATTGTGATACAAGCAGCCCAGATGGTAAGGCATCAGTGTCTCTAGTCTATTGCAGATTAAACATTCTTATATTTTTATTGTGTAAATATTCTCCTTTCTTCCTAAGTAATAAAGAAGAAAGGAGATTCTAATCAAACCAGAGAAAGATATGTTTTATTTCCAATTTTTCTACAAGCTTCTCATGTATCATTTAAGCAGACCAAAGGTGCTCTTTGTACCTTGGCAAATGTCTACTACAGATTAATAAAATGACACTGAGCCTGGGATTTTTTTGCTCATTGTCATGTCAGAACAAAACCAATGAGTAAATTACTGGGGTAGATAGAAACCATACTGGAAAATTTATTCTTTGAGCATTAATGCTCTATTTTTGTTACTATTGAGCTAGTAAAGTAGAGAAGACTCCTGTCAGTTCAGCTCTTTGTACTGCACTTTCCTGCATTTCAGGCTACAAGATTAGCTGAGATACATAGCACCAATTCAGACTGGTATTTTCCCATTTTCTTTCTCTATAGCATGAGATCAAGACTGTGATCCACCTAGAAGGACTTCTAGTGACCAGTGACAGTAATAGATTCAACTGGTGGGTGAGGTTTGCTGTGGACCTGTCAATTCCCATATAGATTTGAATTACAATTTCTTAACAGGTGAGAAAGTTGTTTGAAAAATATTGTAATTTATTAGTAGTAGTAGTAGTAGTAGTAGTAGTAGTAGTAGTAGTAGTAGTAGTAGTAGTACAGGCCACTTGTCCATGCAAAATTATCTAATCAAAAGAGTCTTTTAATCATGAGGGGAACATATTTTCATCAAAGTGAACAGCACACTTTAATTGAATAGAGTAGAAAGCAAAAGACAAGTTCTGAAATGTTGTCTTTTGCTGAGGCTCCAGGGGACTAAGGAAATCCTTTCAAAAGCTGACCTTTCAGAAGGAAAGCCCATTTGGGTTTATAGCTATTGCTTATCTCTCTACATGAGAGATTTATGCAGGTAAGTGCCTGCTCTTGAGATGAGAAGATACTTCACCATTCATTGTTATTCCAGGCACTAAGTTGACCGGCAGGGCCTGAGCCCACTATTGTGAAAAAGGCATTACTGCAAGGAAGGTTATGAAGGATTAAAAAGCCTTCATAACACAGGTTATGTTCATAGCACAGGTTGCAGTTGAGGAGCTAGTCTGTAAAAATCACCACGAACAGGCAATTATTTGGCAACAGGAATCAAGAGTTCTATCACTTTAGAGCTGCTGATGACCTAATCCATGCTGCTTAATTTCATTTGACCATGAAAAATATTGAAAACCAAAGCCTGGATGCAGTGTTGATTTCAACGTAGCATATCACAAAAGGATGAGAGCTGCTCTGTGGGAATTTAGAGCAGAGACACAAGAAGTTAGCATGGATTTAGCTTTTGCTATGACCCCTAAGGTAGCACTGGTTTGGTTACTGTTCAAGAGCTGTTTTGCTGGCCACACCAGTGGTTATAGAAGAAGAAGAGAGAGTGGGTGGAGTGACATCCTCAGAGGAATTTCTCACTCTGTCAAGTCCTTCCTTTTCCTGGTACACTGGGAGAGAGCCCATGACAGCCTGGGCTGTGTTAATAAAGAACGGCCCAGGTACCCCTCCTGTAACTCAGCACTCTGCCAGACCTAACCAGGCAGAATATCCACAAGCAGCAGTGAGGTTTCGTATCTCTGTTCAGAAGTTTTAGCTCTTGGATTGTCTCCTCACAAAGGTCTCCATTAACACATTTTGTGACATTGCTGTCTTCCTGTACTTGGCCAGAAAATCTCTTCCACAATCCAAATTTTTGTTTAAACCTTTTTTTTTTCTTTTTCTTCCCAGAAAGGTCTCCGCTTTTAAATTGCTCAATCAGTTAACGTTCAAAGACTTGGTGTTCTTTTGGAAAATGCTTATAATATTTAAGATCCAGCTTTTTCCTAAGTATCATAGTAGGGTGTCATATACAGGGCATTTTTAGAGGCCATAACAGCCTCATTTTTTCAAGACAATTGTGAGAATTTTTGGCAAATGAATACTTGTTTAAAAATTCCCATCCTTGATTCTGTTGGATTGGAGTGCTAATTAAACCAGGCTGCTGATTTTGTTTTGGTTGAATTATCTCTAATAACATTTAGTAAACCCCCAGATCAACAGATATTTTTTCTATTAGTATTATTTTCTGTTGATCAGAGCAGAACAATCAAAATAAATAAACAAGCTTCTTACTTGCCATAGCAATTATCTTCTGGCAATCACAAAATCCACATCTCCAGAGGTAACTCTGAGTCAGTCTTACTGAAAAAGGAATTTGCATTCAAGAGCTGCTAAGGAAAGGGGAGGGCATATTATTGACTGTCTTTAAACAGAGAAGCATGAGAGAGTCCAACCTCTCATTTATACTTCTTTAACTAGGGGATGATGAAGGGAGAGGGACACAAAAGCAATTAAAAATGAAGGCTTACAAAGGAATTGTTGGTAGCTAATCGAGTTGCTGTGATGCCCTTTGTTTGGTGTTTTCATTCTTCCTGCAATTTGTTAGGGGAAAATCATTTTTGCAGGGAACAGAATTCATTCTGGAAATTGTTTTCTGGCATTCAACACACGAGGTTAAACCACAGCCTCTGATGCAGGCACAGAGATTTCTTATCTCTATAAAATAACAACATTTATCCAAGCTAGCTGCTTAAAAACCTTTTAGTAAGGCCACTGATTATCATAGCAAATCGGGCATCTCTACAAAATTAATCATCTCATCTCAGTGTAAATGTCAAAAGTACATTACAGGTGCATCCAAGGAATGTCCAACAAAGCTGGAAAATGAGAAAGGAGTGATGTATGAGTCTGTGCTGCTAAAAGTGCTTTCCATGCACTCATTAGAGAGGAAGACTCTGATCTTATTTGGGCTGGGCAATTTTCTACCCTTGCCCAGATTTGTGGGCTCCAGCTGATATTGTGTTATGGCCAGAAACAGAAGTGATGAATGCAGTTCAACTCCTTCCTTCCTGTGAATTGTCAATATTAATTTTGAAGCTATTAATTTGCAATTTCCTAATTGAATAAAAGTTTAGGAGTTTTGGAAGATGAATGAAAAAAGGCATCAAAATTATCTGCAGAGAAAGGGTCAGTTTTGTTTTAACCCATTTCAGTCCAAGAGAAGGAAAGGAAATAGTGCCCAGGCTTGTATGAAAGGTGAATGGGAGTTTTCAGAGCCAATGCACAGAATGAAACAGACACAGTTATAACTATTAATGCACATTATACTCAGACAGGACATATCCACATCTGCTACAAAACTGGCTCATTTGGCCATACTGTGCCTTCATAATTAAGAGCAAGGGGTGAACCTAGGAAATTAACTTATTCTGGTTTAAAAGAAATATGAAAATACATCCCAAGACCAACAAAAAGCTTCCCCCCAAAACCAAACCAATAAAAAATTTAGGAGAGTTCTACATTGAGCTCAGTGAATTCAATCTAACCATGATGCTATTTAGGTTTGCTTTGTTGTAAAAATAGAGGCCAGAAAAGTGAATGGGTGCATGTCAATAATAATTTTTTAAAAACTATAGTCTCTATCATGGGAAAAGTTGCTGATCTTTTGCAAGATACTTTACAGAACTGCATACTAATGATAAACCATTAAGAGTTTGTTGCAGTTGCCCATCTGGATTTTTAACTAATTTATGTGCTATCCTGACACTCTTTAATATTATATTACCTTCCAAAATCATTATTTAGAGACCCAAAACTAGTCTCTAATGTCTTGAATAGCAAAGCTATTGAAAATTTAATGAAATGAAACACACATATAATGCAAATAAAAAATCTGTATCGCACATTAGTGCAACAGCTTTTTACAAGAATATGGAACAGAATCAGACTGTTCCATATAACATTAGTAACATATTTTCTAATATCATAACAATAGAAATAATTAGAAATATATTTTCATAGAATAATAATATTTAGAAATATATTTTAAATATTATTTTGAATAATAATTTTTAAATTAATATTTTAAAATTATTTTATATTAGAAATAATTAGAAATTTGTTTTCACTAAGTTTCTTAAAATTTAAAAAAAATTACTCCAGACCATGCAGTTTACAAATATAAATGATTCAGTGACATCTCATTAGAAGATAGAGCAGAACTGATTTCTTATTAAGGAAAATGAGCAGTGCTGTAAATTAAATCCCTCCTCAAGTTTCCAACCTTGTCTTGAATTTCAGTCACTACCATTATTGATTTGCAGCTCTACTTTTCCTTAGATTTAGCTTTTCTCTTAGTATCATGTTTCTTCCTTCACTTTCTTTGACTTTAAACCTGAAAAAAAACCCCCAAAAATGCTCTGAACATGCAAAGCAAGTTCTTGACAAAGAAAGGGAGAACAGAGCGAGGTGTAACCATCAGCTCAGAGTGTCTCTGACATTGACCTTGTGGAGAAAGACAAAGAGAACTGGAAGGAATCTGGGACCTGTAGAAAATTCAGCTCTCACTGATGAAGCCATCCCACGGCCTGGCAGACCAGAGGCATTTTTTGACATTAGAGAAAGGAGAAATATCTGTAAAACACTTTGATTCTCAAGTGCTGTCCTTCAAAGAGTGACTCCTGCCTGGGATATTGATTCTGGTTTAACCTTGGAAATGTAGGGATTCTTTTGTTATGTAAGAGCCTGTCTTGTAGCACCTTGGATTTCTATGACAGCTTAGGAAATTCATGTACAGCCTTGCTCTATTTGGTATCTATTTTATTATATATCCTATATAATACTGGAATGATCATTACCTTCTTTAGGAACAAAACCTCTTAATAAGAAAAAAGCGTTTTTAAGTGATCCTTTTATTTTATTCCTGTCTGCTAGTCTCTCAAAAAAAGCAGCTGAATTGTCCCCATAAACCTACATTGTAACATGTTGCAAAATACACATTATCCAAGTGTTTTAGTGCAAGGGGCAGCCTGCCTTTTGATTTTTGCTTTCCTTAGACAGTCAGCCTTATAACAAGAAATCTTTTCATTGCTTCATTATTACTTGATAGCTTCCTATTATAAAAGCATTATTTAAACAATGGGTTTGATGATGCCACAATGAGAATTGTGTTGAGAAGTTTCCATGGAAACAATACACAACATTAATAGCTGAAATGGCACTGAACTCTGCTTTTGGTCTACAGTAAAATACCAGAAGCACCTGTGATGAGAAGCCTTTAAATACTTTAAATGATCTCATATATTATATTTTTATGCCAAGGTTTTCATATTTCTGAGCTTACAAAGACATATGGCAAAGTCCCTCAATAATTATAACTGTGTAATAGCAGGAGCTGTAATTATAGGTTCTGTAGCCAGATTTAATGTATTTCAGGCAAAAAATATATTACATCTTCTTAAGCACAAAATGCCACTTCATTCATTCATATCTATTTCTAGTGAAACAGAGATCCTACTATGGTTATTGTGGCCAAATGAGATGCAAATTTTTCTACCGAGCCTTGGTTTTGCTTTCAAGAGAAATGACAGGAAACATGTTCTCCATAAGAACACCCCCACATCTACCCCTTCTAAAAGCCCCTTTGGGCTCATTAGAAGGCAGAAAAGTAGCATCCCCCTACAAATGTCTTCCTTCCACTGAAAAAAAAAAAAAAAAAAAAAAAAAAAAAAAAAAAAAAAGGAAAATACAATTTAAAAAGAAACACCCTGTTTTTGTTGCCTGATGAAGGGGAAGTTCAAGTGTCTAAGCTCATTGATATATCTGCCAATTGTGACTCTTCAGTCGGGATTCAATGAAAAAATCTTGTTTAAATAAACCTCTTAATCATGGTCCCATCCTGAATCATGATTCTCCTGATATCATTAGCATGTACGTACATAAATAAATATATTATGCATGTGTACAGCATACATGTGCACATCTTTTGGATCAATTATATTTGACTCTGGCCGCTGTTTCAAGTTTCCTTCTGTGACAGTGCTGGTGAGACGTTTGCATTTCTCTTGCAAAAGAAAAATTTCCCAGTACTCAAACTAACCCAGGTGCTTCTCCAAAGCAACAAATATCCTTGCAATATCAGTAAAGCAGTGAGAGCTGGCACTGCAGCTGCGCTTAAAGGCTTTGCTTAATAGACCCCAAAGGCATCGAATCTTCTGATTTCCACCAAAAGCAAGCAACACAGCATTTCTGTAAATAAGACATTCTTTCTATGCCACTGAGTATTTTTCCTATGGTTTGCATGATCACTTGCTAAATCTGCTATGACAGGCTACTTATCTCAGTCCAGAGCTTTAAAATTTTTGGATCATTTCCTCAACTCTAGACATTTTGGTGATAAATCTAGCACACCTAGCAAACATTTTATAGCACAACAGAAGACAAAAAGTTATAGCAGATTATTTTCACAAGTCTTGCTTTTGCTTCAAGCCTGTTTCTCATCCTAATTGACCACCTAAGACAGGTATGTGGCTGCTTTGCATCTCCAGAGCGGCACAAAGAAGCCTGGGCCAATATATTTATATGCCTAAAATAAGTGGCCTAATTTTCAAAGAGACATAACACCAACACCTCCTACCAACAGAAAAGAGAGTTGTGGTCTCAGCAGTTTTTAAAATGAAAAATTTATTTGAAACAGAAACTTTTATGCCTGTGTAGGGAGATCTTCTTGCAGGTAGCAAGAGCTTGGTGGAAATAGACTGACATAACTTTTTAAAGGTTATTTTGCATCTATGATTCAGAATACAGGTGGAAACTAATCCAGTTTGCTATTTTATGGCATTTCACGTTCTCTTGCAGTTGAGTCTGCAAGTTTCAAATTATTGGCTAGGTAGTAAAGATCTGTATTTATCACACCAATAAATCTTTTAGGTAACTCATGCCTTCAAACCTGAGGTGCTAAGAAGCCATGGAAATGTAATTTTTTTTTAGCTGATCTGATTTCTTAGAGCAAAGTTATTTCTTTCCAGTCTGAGTCAGGCCTTTTTCTGTGTGTAGAATGTGTCTGCCTCAGACTTTCAGATTGACCTTTAAAATTTTGGGAGGCAGAGCTGTGTCAGGAATGTATTGTACTCTGAGAGCTGCTCATTTCAGCATGCCAGGTTAGAACCTCATTGCAACTTAGGCACAAAGTGGAGCCAGCTGGAGGCACCTCCTGCTGCCACAAACCTGTTTTCTCTCAGGTTCTCACAGTAAAAATTTGCAGAAAATAATGTCATATTCTCCAGCATGGAACATTTTGTTTGTAAGTTCTATTGTTGCCCTTTTGTGCCCTGTTGGCAAGCGGTCCTTTTCCAACTTTCAACCATGTGCAATATTTTACAGCCTGGAAGTAAAAGTATGTGTTTATACAGAGAGCTATACCAATGTATCTTGGTTTTTATCTGTGGCAAAAATATATGGCTTGCATAACTTGGGAATCTAAGCAGCTTTTATGGATTTCCCCTCACATCAACACTTGGCAAGTGAATATTTTTGCTATTTTATTTACAGAAATCTGAAACACAGAGAAAGGTATTTAAGACCATAGAAGAAGTGAAAAGGGAAGCAAAGAATTAAACTGGAGCTGCTGGGTTACACACTGTTTTTTCCTTCACTTTCTACTTCAGAAGTAGGGGTGCTTGTATGAACCCATTGTGAGCGAGACCTAATTTTCTTTGAGCTCAAGTGAATCTTTTTTATACTGACTTAAGAAAATCAATTTTGTTAAACTTGGTGTTCTATTTTTTAATATCTTAAATCATGGAGTCACATAAAAAGTAAAGATGGAAGGAATATCTGGGGGTTATTTGGTCCAGCCTCTGTCTGGACCTTAAAAATTTCACTAAGAAGGAACACTTCTCTTTCAAAGCTCTATTATCCCCGTCATCTCCACCAAAATAGAAAAATAAATTAAAAAAAAAAAAACTTTAATAGGAAAAAATGAAAATAGCGAAAATTTAGGAAAAAATTAGTGTAAAATTTTATATTTCTACTATGTATACACACAAAAATAAATTCATAAAAGACAGACACACACCAAGTATAGAGTATCCCTTTTTCTTGAGACATTTAAGAAAATGGGGAGAATGCTGGTTTTATGTCTAACACTAACTTTTAGAGATCAGCAAAATGTACTGATTTGCACATCTGTCAATACACAAGCCACATTTTCTAATAGAGAATCATAGTTCAAGTGAAGTACTCAGAAGGGGTCATTTTTCTATACATTTTCTAGATGTTTCTATGAACATAGACCCCTTGAAGTCCACAGAGGCACTGGAAGAGAATGAAAGTGTCAGGAGACTTCTATCTTCCCTTCTGTTGTCAAGACAGGCACTTGAACTCAAATGTGAATACCAGTAAATAAACCTTCAGCAAAACTGCCCTTCTTGGGAAAAAAACAAAAACAAAGGACGCTCATTTTAAATCCATAATTCTTTTACAGGATAATTGCTTGTTGCATTTCAGGGAAGTGGGAGGAATAATCCATGCACTGGATGTGGGCTGTGTGATGTACATTGAGAAGATGATTGATCTCCTCAACCTTTTCCCTATTTGCAGCGTGTTCTCTCTGGTTTCCTGTTCTCCAGCAGGGGAGATCATAAGGCGTCATTTTAAATATTAATCCAAAAATTTTGTACAGTCTGAATATTCTTTTACATCTTGATGAGGGAACTGAATAGTGTTCCTACATAGGGTAATATTAGTACCTGATTTTAACCGTCAAACCATTGGAAGCTCACTGGAAGATGATGCTGAGGTTCAGCCTAAGGGCTCCACATGGCCTCAGCAGAGAAATGCTTCTTTTTGCCCTAAGCTGAGAGATGAAGAGAGGTAAAATGAAAATAACTTTTATGTGCTTTTCATCTTTGTTGGCTTTTGAGGGCTCCTAGAGGATTAGTTTAGGCTGGATGTCTAAATGGAAAAATCCTTGGAGCCAAATGGACTTTGGAGCCTGTCTAACCTTATCAGCATTTACCCCTGGACAGTGCAGTATGGATTCTTCAAGATAGCAGGAGAAGCAGGTTGAAACCTTGGAGGATTCCTTCATATTCCTGAGCCCTAGATCAGCTGACTTTACCTGTGTGAAATCCAAATGGATTTACACAGCACAATCACTCACAGATCTCCTTGAGGTCAGTGGCTCAAACTGGCATGCAATTCTTGTTTCCAAACCCCCTGTAACTGGCAATGGTCTCTAAAAGTACAGCACCAGCCCAGAGAGAGAGTGCATCCAGCACCTCTCTGTTGTACAGCTGATACATCTGAAGCAAAAATAAGAATGAGCAAACAAAGGAAAATGCAAAATAATAGAATTTCCTTGTTGAAATTCAATGTGTCATTGTTCATGCCAGAGGCAAGTAATATCATATTCAAATACTCAGAGATTTTCATTTGGACACTGAATGGAATATATGACTTTAATTTTGGATTCTGCCTGATTCAAGAGATACTTACATATGCATTTCTACATCTATCATAGAGCTGCAGAGATGCACAGATCCAGTCCAAGTTCCAGGATCAAGCAATAATTTCTGGGTGTGATGCCACAAGTAATTTCCTCAAGTAAAGCAGAGCAACTAATCACACAAGTCAAGATTTACTCTGCAGTATCAAGGGTTGCTGTATTTAGCTCTAACTCTCATTTGACAGGTCCACTTAATTACCTTTTATTCCATGATTAGATGAGTTGATTTAGTCTGCATAAGTATTAATTTTCAATTTACCATTTAAATAGAGAGACCAGCATTATACTTCTCAGATTTACTCATAAAATTGTTTTTTATTTTAAATATGGTTGCATTCAGGGCTCTTTATTACTTTAATTAGGCAAAGTTTTTTTTGGTTTTTTTTTTTTAATACAGTTAGTATGGTAATTGGAAAATATGAAGGGTTTTGAAATGAGGCAGGTTGCTAAATGGAAAGACCCTAACCAGTAATAATCCCAAACAGTTAAATAGTGTATTCTGCAAAGGTCTGTACCTCAAAGTGTTGTTAAAAGGAGGTAAGCATCGTTTCACCATTTTAAACAGCCCCCTAAAGTCTTTATAAATTATGATGAAAAGCCTGCTCTCTTTGCTCGTTCTTTCCCCTCCAGGGACCCCATAACTGTAATCATGTGGAAGTGAACTCTCCTCTATTATGCAAAGCTTGGTTTAGGTACAATGTGAGCACAAGGTGCTCTGGAGAGCTGAGCTGCTGCTGTTGTTGGCCAACCTGTTCTATTTTAAACCCCTCGGTAAATCACTTCCTTCTTTTCTTGATTACTTGCTTCAGACAAACCAATTTTGAAACCTATATAGAGTTGTTGTGCCTCTGGGGTTAAGAAGTTGGCTTTCTTTGGTTCTCATAAGCTAATGGCCCTTAGTCACTTCTGTTCATAAGGCTGAGTTACCTAATTGAGTGTTGACTTCCAGTAATGCCTGCCAAATTTATCTTTTTGTGAATTGTCCCATCTGTTGGCTGTGTGCAGAAATAGACTCACAGCCCTGCTGGATTGTAGGTGGCTGCAATGACTCACCAGCCTTCCTCACCAGAGCCACAGCAGGCACTGGGGCTCAGAGAGGACCAACACCAGACAGGGGGAGCAGCTTTGCTGAGAGCTGTGAGCCCCACATGGGCTTGCAGGCCTCGTGCTTCCACATGGCACGGTGCTGTGCTCCTGCTCTCAGCAGCCTTGGCTGAGCTGGGGTGGGAACAGCCACTCAAACTTCAGAAGAGGCTGCCTGAGGAGCTGAGCTGACTCCAGCTTTGGGGATTTGTAAACCCAGGTTTGGCAGGAGCAGGGAATCAGTGGTGTGGTTCAGCTGGTACCAGCAGGAGGAAGATGCTGTGCTGGGAGAGCTGGGAGCTCCTTTCCAGCAGGGCTTCCTACCAGAACCTGACTCCAGGGCCTCTCACATGAGCTCCCAAACCCTGTGCGGAGCCTATTTAGTCCACATGAAAACACAGATGTCCTCTTTTTGTTTCACAAAGCTATTGCTTACTGCAATGACATTTTCCAAGGGCAGAAAATAGGTACCCTTGGATCTGCTTCTGAAAATTGCTTCTGTAGTATACAGCTAAACCCAGATTATGCCATTCACTCCTTTCTTACAGAACCACTTTCAACATTTCCTCAGCATATGTACTTACCTTAAACTGTGTCAGACAGTCTCTGTCCTGAGTTCTAAATGTTGACCCAGTGAAATTAAAATCAGTTGGACAATTTGAAAATAAGGGTCTGCCTAACTTGCCCATACAAGTATTTTAACCTAGTTCATTGCTTTTTTCATGGTTATCAATCATGATTTGAAGAAATCAATTAAATTATAAAAAAAGAGAGAAATCTTGCCAAATGCATTGTCTTCAAATTTTCCAGAGTTAAGAATTCTATTAACTCATTATATTATACCATGAACACTGCATCTTGCTTAAGAGTCAGTAAAACAAATTCCACCTTGAAAACTTAATAAAATCCAAAGTAACTTAGCTTCATTGTTGCTGAAATATATCTTGTTCAAATGCTCAGAGTAAGAAAAAGATTAAAGAATGAAATTGTGACTGTGGTCACAGGGGTTTTCAGGATGAGAGGAGAGATGAGAATGTTGACTCTATCTTCAGAAGGCTTGATTTATTATTTTATTATATATATATATATTACATTATAACTATACTAAAAAGAAAAGGAAAGGGAAAAGGTTTCCTCAGAAGGCTAAGCTAAGAACAGAATAGAAAAGAATGATAACAAAGGCAACTCTCTAGGACTCTGTCCGAGATAGCTTGATCCTTGATTGGCCATTAATTGTAAACATTCAAGATGGCCCAATCAAAAATCCACCTGCTGCATTCCACAGCAGCAGACAACCATTGTTCACATTCTTTTTCTGGGGCCTCAGCTTCCCAGAAGGGAAAATTCTAAAGAAAGGATTTTTAGTGAAAATGATGTCTGCGACATGAGATATTCTCTATTTCTTTATTTCTTCTTGTTGATATATTATCTGATATACATTGGTGTCTTATGTTAATGTGTTATATTAATTTCCTTCTTTTTGAACCTTTTAGGGATAGAGTTTTGGAAAAGAAAGCAAGTTTAGAATTCAGTCCTACTCTATTTGTATAAATCTCTTTTAAAACCTGGGTCACACTGTAGAGACAGTTTGGTTGTCACTGCTTTCAATTAAAGCCTAAGGAAAGCATCTGTACTCAGTTAAACTTCAAAGACTTTTGTCTCACTGAGGCTTCAACATTTTCATAAGGCTGAAGATAACCCTCCACAAGCAGGCAGCTGGAAAGCAGAAATTTTGTATTCTTGATCCATACGTAAGCTTACAGTGCACTGGTCTGTCAGTGAGATCAAAATATAAATATCAATCTGTTTAATGTTGGTTTGCTTTCTATAAATTTCACCAAAATTCATCTAGTCTGTTGGATTTCATGGAGATACTATAGTGCTTCATCTCTTCAGGGAAGGGTTTGGTATAAATTAAATAATGTAATTTAAATCAAAGATTTTTTGAGATTATGCTTTTTCCTCCAGCTGGGCTACGTAAGTAAACATTGACAAAAAGAACCCCTATTTTTATGCAGGCCTGAGATTAACTTGCGTCCCTTCAGTACAATACCAAACAAAATGATGAATTAATATGACTCATAAAGATCTTTGCTATTTTAGGGTCAGAAGAGTTACTTGAATAGCTTCATTTTGACTTGCCTGATCTTCAATGGTTTAAGTTTTGGTAACTTCACATTGTGAGAGGATAGAAGATTCCCTTTCACAGTCTTTATCCAATATTAAATTGTCTAAGGTGTTTTATTTTTTTTGCAAATGAATAAACTGACACTGCTGAACACCATCTTTCCAATGTTAGAAATGTCAAACTAAATAACCTCAAAGAGACAAATCCCTTTGCTCTTATCCAGATATTGTGCAATGCCCTTATTAACATTTTGAAGCATTTTGAATATTTTCAATGCTCAATCAAATACCATGCTCCTGTTCCAAAGCTGATTCATCTCCAGACAGCTCAGAGCAGGAGCTCTCCCTGTGGGTCATGGAAATAGATCCTGTAAAAGCCAAATTCCCCTTGTTCTGCCTGGCCCAAAGCAGACAAGCAGCACCAAAGGCAGGAGTGTGCAGGTTCCAGGGCAGAGGAATCCCTCAGCAGAGCAGGGCCCCTGCAGTGTGCAGCCTCTGGCTGAGAAGGAAGAGGATCACTCCTGGCAACAGAAGGGTTCCCCCAGTCCCTATGGATCGTTCTGCATCCATAGACAGCAGAATGGATCCTTGGGGCCTGTCAGCTGTTATTACAAACTAATCTCCCATTAGCATCTTTATTCAATTGTAAGAATAATAATAAAAAAAAAAAAACCAAAACAAGAAATCCAGAATAATCACCAAATGAGAAATTGAGTTAACTTTAATTAAAATGTAATAGCATTTGTGAATTTAGACTTAAACAGAGGGGGGAAATTCAATAGACATTTATTTTATTTGGGAACTTCAGGAAGGTAATTAAATGCCCTAATTTGTTTTGAGTCCTCCCTGAGGATCTCTTAAAGTCAGGGCATGGTCTGAACTACTGCTATCATCAGATTGATTTAAAAATATTTGTATAACTAACACGTGTTCCAAGAATTCTGATCACAGCATCAACTAGATGGTAGCTTTTGGAAATGTGTCTAGCTTGCAAGACTGTGCAGAATTCTGAGCTAACTGGAATTCTTTACCTTTGCTGATATGAACTCTGGGATTTCTGCTTTCCAATGTCTTGTTCAAGATTTAGTATCTGTGATATTCCAGAGAGATTGTTAACCTAATAGCATCGGTAGAAAATTGAGAAAACCAGTCTTTGTTTCTTTAGGATTTTTTTGCTTGCATAAGTTTAAAAGTTTTGTGTCCAGAAACTACAATAAGTTAGTGGTGATAAAACATTTCTCTCTCTGTATATACACACACAAACATATATACAATAAATACAAAAAAAAAAAAAAACAACAAAACAAGTGTAACATTTTATCTGTAATACTGTCCTGTTATACACAGTTGTACACACATACACACAACCTACATGCCTATATATGTGTGTAACATATGGAGTGATATAAATGGTGATGTGTAACATAATCTGCTGCCTGGCTCTTTGTCATACCACCTGAGATCAGACTCATCCAAGGGACAGGAATATGAGGAGCAATTAACAGACTTCCAGATAATATTGGTCTGTATTGGTTTGGGGTTGGCAGCTGATGGAGTACTGCCCCTTTCATTAGCTCAGCATTTATTTGTGCTGTATTTGGTATGCAGTTGGAATTCATTTCACATTTAAAACCCACATTGTATATTCCAGGCAGCCATCATAGGCTCTTTTAATATTCAAGAGAGATAGAGTAGGGGGAAAAAAAGGCATGCATATTGAAGATGTTATTGGCCTTAGATGATTCAGACAAATCAGATACTCATCATGTCTTTATCTCTCCACTAATCATCACTGAAACTTCAGGGTTATTTGCTCAGTGGGTGTCTAAATGAGATGAGCCAGGCCCACCCCTTTTCTTTAATGTGGGAGTTGATCCTTCCTAGTTCCTAGTATAATACTTTATTCAAAACTTGTCCTCTAAACTACAGGAAAAAAGATAAAATAAAAACAATTATCATAGCAATTGTACGCAGACCCC
Source organism: Ammospiza nelsoni (assembly GCF_027579445.1). NCBI lineage: Eukaryota > Metazoa > Chordata > Aves > Passeriformes > Passerellidae > Ammospiza > Ammospiza nelsoni. The sequence continues at coordinate 8,300,098 of NC_080637.1, read as the reverse complement.
TATCTGTAATTAGAAATCTGATTTCCATTGATCTGTCATTGGTAATCATTTGGAAAACTTTACCTACATGGGGAAAGGATCTGCAGTGAAGCAGATTTTTTTATTCAGCATTTTCTGACACCGCTCACTCCTCGAGTAGGCTGTCACAACTGTGGTGATGCAGGCTGCCTTCTGTTGATCTCCTTGGTAATTAGTTTTTGAAGGTTAATCCCACTAGGCATTCCCTGTGTAAGCTTGGAGTTTAATGACTTTCTGAGCTTTAAAGCACTATGTGCTGCAGATAAAATATTGCACAAAGTTTCGGTCTGTCTGATCCTCCAGCATGCTTACCTGATCAAACTCAGATACCCAGCCCAGCAGGGTGGCACAGATGAGGCATTGCTGTTTTCCTGTCAGGGCTCCCTCCTGGCCCACAGACAGCCCATGGTGTAACCTGTGCATCCAGTGACTTTCTGACACTCATGGAAAAGGAACACAGATCTATTTATATCTCAGTCAGAGAAATTTGCCTTTTTAATGGAGATCCAGCTCAAAGTTAAACCTTGACTTCCACTAAGGCCTGAAATTTACCTGGAAATAAACCCCATGTTTATGTAACATATTCTAGCAAGTCCTTGATTTTATCACCAAGCTCTTTAAGGAATTTTTGTCTCTACAAAGAGAACACACTGAGAAAATGAGGTCGAGGTTTAGAATGAGGTAGGTTATGCCCCCCTGGTAAGAGAGGTAACATAGATCTAAATAAAAATGGTTTTTAAAATCCCACAGAACAAAAAATCAAGAAAACTTCTGTGGTTTAAAGTCACCAAAGTCACCACTATGTAATTGCAGTTCCAAAGGACTCTGTCAGTTCTATAAAACATCCCAAACCTCCCTAGTTCTCAAAGTCCAGTTGTATGCTAATGAGGAACATGGAAGTGTTTTAAATCTTGGTGAGTTTCATAGAGGATAGGTACTTCCAACCCAGCTGATGTTTCTACAGGTTTCTAAAGTGCCTGAGCTACAACTATTTGGCTGTGGGACTGTAACAGGTGACAAAGATGTTTTCAGGTTCTTGTGCTCCTCTGGAAGGGATCTTCTCTTGGTCATCACTCCAGAGAGGATTTCTGGTCTCATCCAATGTGACTGCACTGATCTTCTGTGTAGGGGTTGTAACTCAAAACCCATAAAGAACAAGGAGCTAATATGATATGCAGTGTGCATAAAAAGACCAAAAATAGTCTAGAAGCAAAATGAGGAAACCTTATAACAGCTGGAATTTAATGCATTCTTGTTGTGCAATAATGTCAAATGAATTGATCTTACATAATGACTTCAGTCCTATAAAATTTGATAGAATCTTAGTTCTGAGTGGAAAAGGAGCCAGCAGGTTCATCAAGTTCAACTCCTGGCCCTTGTCAAGAAATCCATTAATCACAGATTTAGATAAATAGGGTGGGGTTCAACTAACTAAAAGTGAATATCTGTCCCTGAGAACATAATTCTTCCTTTCTTTTATAGTCATCACTGGAGAAACAGGTATTTTAGGGGAACAGTTCTTCTCTCCTCTAATCTGACATTTAACTGAGATCAGATGAATCATGTCCTTATTTTTCATGCCATCAATGGAGAAGGGAAGGCACCAGAGATAGTGAATCATCCTACCTATGCCAGGTGCCTTTTTAAGGATGGGTTATGCTTCATCCTAGAGCTATCTTTGTATCCTTCCCCTAGAGCTATCTTTGTATCTTTCCTGTGTATAGACATTTCCTTGATAACTAGTTTATATACGAGATGCCAGACACAAATTAGCCTTGCACACATTATGAATGTGTTCTTTAAAGGAAAGAAGAAATTCCTCATGCAGTGGTAAGTTTTCCTTCTGGAGTGAAGTTTGAGCTTAGCTTATCCCTATGGCACCAAAGTTTGTGTGGTTAAACACCTTACACTGGCAACACAGAGGGAATATTTGCAAATCCATCCCCTTTCAGGCACAAGTACCTGCCTGGTGAAGAGCAAGACAGCTGTGCTGGGGCTCAGCTGTTTTCCATTAGGGCTAATGACAACCACTGGGAGATATCTGCAGGATGCACTGGCTCCAAGGGAGATGCAGAGATTTTCTTATCTGTTCCCTTTCATTTATTGTAGCTCTGAAGGAGTTTTCCTGGGTCATTAGTTTTTAAGAAGGGCTGTAAGAGGATATTAAAAAAAAAAGAAAATAAAATTTATTTTTAAAAAGAGTACAGAAAAAATATGATAAAAGAAACATAGAAGTAATTTCACAGGAGTTTCAATTAAAGTGCATGAACCTCATTAAAGTGTATTTTTACTGGTTGAAACATACTTGTTAAATAAAACACCATGTAGGCTTTTACTCTGGAAGTAACAAAACAACTTTTATTTCCACAGAAGGAAGGTATAGCCCAGATTCTCCTTCCTTCCCTGACCCCACTAGATTGGTAGCCCTTGTTGTCTCATGCAGCCAGGTGAGCAGCCCAGGGCAGGTTGTTCAGGCTGAACCCCAAGGGAGAACTTGGGGAGAGAATAAAGTTGGTGAAATATCCACAGCCTGGGGAGATTAGAAACACAAATCCACAGAGAGCATTGGTTTGGAAGCTCCAGATGAGAGAAAATTGAAGATATATCCCCTGTGCTGACCTTCCACACAGCTGTGTGATTTGGAAGCTAAATGTCTCAAAGGAATACTGTGAAAATCCTGATGTTGCTGGCAGGTGTTCCATGAAGAGCACATGCTGTGAACATTGCACTTTCTCCTCTGCTTGGCCTTCCAAGACAGCAGCCCTGCTCTACAAGGTGCTGAGAAATTTCAGTCAGTGGCAAGGGTGCACCAAAACATTCCTAAGACATAGTCAGGTACAAAAATTGCTTTTATATAGACTTTCAGAAATTGTAAGTATTGTTGTCGTCGTTGTTGTTGTTGTTGTTTTGCAGTGATAGGAATAAACTTGTGGATTATTAAATGAAGAGGGGTATATACAAGATGGTTGCAGAGATGTCTGCACTTCAGCAAAACAGTTTCTCACTAGCTGAAGGTCTGAATGCATATCTTGGATCTAAATTCATGACCTGTATTCTATGGATATGCAGAACCTGTATCTGAATCCTTAAAATAATTATGTCTCTTTTCCCTTGTCATAGGTAGATAGCATAATTTGGGCTAGAAGGGACCTTTAAAGGTTGTGTAGCACAACTCCTCTGCAGGGAGCAGGCACATCTTCAGCTAGACCAGGTCACTTAGAGCCCTGTTCAATATTTCCACATGTGGAAACATTCCAACACCTCCCTGGGCAAACTCTGCCAGTGTTTCACCACATTCTTAGTGCAAAAAGTCTTCCCTATATCTATCAACCTTCCTTTAATTTAAAATCATTACCTCTTTCCCTATCGCACCAGGCCCTGTCCTGATCTTTCTTATACACTGCCTTTAAGCATGGAAAAGCTGCAATAAAATTCCCCAGAGCCTTCCTCTTGTCCAGATTGAACAGCCTGAATGCTCTCAGCCTTTCCTCACAAGAGAGGAGCTCCATCCCTATGATCATCCTCATCATACTCCTCTGGACTCACCAGGTCCCTGCCTGACCTTAAAGGTCCCATCCAACCCCAGCTGATGATTCTGAGATGTGAAATTGGGCTCGGTCAAACATGGACCCCTGATGGAGTTGTTGCCCACAGCTCACTGAACACAACCATCCAGACAATTCCTTATTCCTGAGCTGCCTGTCCATCAAATACAAATCTCTCCAATTTAGGGATGGATATTTTAGGATCCTCTGTCAAAGGCCTTCCAGAAATCCAGATGGATGACATCCATAGCTCTTCCCCTGTCCTCCTTATTGTCCCTATATTTCCCCTTCAGAATATTTATTTTCCAAGATTTATGACCCAGTGATGTGAAAAATGCACATAATAGCAAAGGTATTATTAATTTAAGTAGGAACAATAACCAAGTAATTTTCTTACCAAACTCAGAAAAATGCTGCCAGCTTTTGTTATGAAAGAGATTAGAGGATACATTCAAGGTATTATTAATTTTCTGAGCTTTTCTTCAATTGCATCCATTTTGATTTTGAAAACCTATTAATCGGATAATTAAAGTTATTCAAAGAAAATACTGTTTAATCAAATGTCATTTTCTTAAGCAACTGTTATCTTGCATTTATCAAAACATATTGTTATTTCATGAATGGTTAAGAGCAAAATTCTGATTTGAATTGATGGATAAAAGCCACAGATTTTGTGATGCAACATCTATTGGCTTCAGTTTTGAATTGAATCCAAAGACCTGAAGGAGGAAATGTTGTAATTCAAAATGTCTCTGACTAAACAGTTATGGCTCTGTTTATGATATTAGAAACACTGCCACATGCTTTCCAGTCTGTGATATGATCATGTGGGGGAAAATCTACACCAGGGTAGAGGTGTTTTTTCTTTATTTTTTAATCCACATATATAATAGGATGAAAATGAAATACAATATGAGGACATTATTTATCCAAGGTAATCTAGACTATTATATCAATCCTTTTTTTCCCAGATGTATATTCAGAAGAGTATACATAAATATACAAAATTGAGAGATAGAGAAAGAAAATAATCAAAAAAACAAATGAATAAACATTTTCAAGTTTATTTCACGTAAAATTCCCAGGTTAAATTCCCAAGAAATTAAGCAAAGTAACCATCTTTGAAAATAGAAATAGATTTCTTTTCTACAGTTTTATGATATAAATTCTCAGCAGTTTATTTGATTCAGATAAATATTTTCCCTATGCAGTTATTACAGTTGTCCAATAATGATATTCAGAACAATGTGTCTGAGACAAACATGACTATTCTGTCAAAATAGCACACAGCTGAAATTCAAAGGGCTCAAAATCAAATCAGTAGAAGTTATTATCATCTGACTTTCTGCATAAAGACTTGCATAAAGGCTTTATTTCATCTTTGTTTCTACGGTTTCGATCACATTAAAAGAATATGTGTTTTCAGGTTTTCTAGTGGCTAGCATTAAACCAAAATGCACAAAGAAGTTGAGCCAGTCTCCATCTTACCTTGGTAATCACAAAGAAAAAGAAATCTGATTACACAGCCAAACTATTCTTCCTACCTGTAGGTTGGTTGTTCCTGAGCATTGTAAAGAATGTACATTATTTCAAATATTTTTTCAATTTGAATATATTTCTTTTTCCCTCTGCGCCTGAAAAAATACATGTTGCAGCTTAAGTTAACATGGATTTATATGTATTTGTAAACATTGACCCTTTGAAATTGAACTGGATAAGATGTTTTATGCTTCTTTATCTACAACTTACTAATCTGCTGTTCAGAGAGAATGGGAATGTCTTCCCTTTTCATCATTAACTTGCAAAATTTTCAGGACACTGTCTTTTCTAAGCCATATATTGACTTTCATAAAAACATATATTAGACTAATTTTCATACTGGTTAAAACAAGAAAAAAATTTCTTTTATTCCATATATTGACATTTCTACATTTATATTTGGCTATCTAAATCAAACTTTAAACTGACATCATTTCCCATGAACCTGTATTTAAAGATGCTATTACCTGATCCACTTAAAAAATCCTGTTGATTAAAAAGAAAGGTCTCACTCAAAGGTCTTAACTTAAAAAATAGCATAGTTTAATACATATAGCTAAAAATATGTAACAAAGGAAACAAATTTAAATCTTTGCTTCTCATGATATTGAGAGTACTAATAAATGAAAATGCTTTGTCTTAATAATCTCTTCCTTGTGGACTATTTAATTAGAAATTCAATGAAATTTTTATGAGGGAAAAACAAAACCTCATTACAAAGCTTTCATTTTGCCAAATGTGATAACAGTGTTCACAAAAGAAAATCCTAGCTCTTTGCTCATACTTTTGTGTGCAGTTAAGATAAAAGTTGAAGTTTCTTTTCCCCTGTAAGCAGAAGTTAAGCACCTGCTACAACTATGGTTTTGGAGCACGCACTACATTAGATTGCAGCCTTAGGATCTCCTTTGTTTCATCTAACTCGAGACATTTAAAAGCTGATAAGCCTAAGCTAATTGTCTAGGCTTTCTTTTTAATCCATCAGGAAAGACAGGCATCTCCAAAGCATGATTTGTCCTGCTTATCTTAGAAACATAGGTGCAGAAATCTCATTACCGTGGGAGGAGTTGCCTTTTTAGAAATTCTTCTCTTTCCTTTGACTACAAAAGATCTTAAATAATATGGTCAAATTAAACATACAACTTCTAAAACACTCCAGTGAGATGAGGTTATTCTTACCCTTTACATGTGAGACTAAATAATTTTCTAATATTTAAATTTTGCCTTGAAGTTCGGAACTCTGTGGCTAAACTGTAGGTTTTGATAGAGGAAAGAGGAAGCCCTGTCTTTGACCTTGAGTTTTGTCTTGAGGTTTGGGCTTCTGAGGAATTTAAGAGAAAAAGGAAGGTTCTGGTTTCAGGTTTGACATCAAGAAAGGAGCTCTTAGGTGAGCCCCTGTGAAGATTCACATGTTTTGTTGGACAGAGTCAGAGAGGGGCCAGGAAGGTGCTTAGATAGGCGGAAACCTCTGTCACCATCATATTTTCTGTAAAATCTCTTTGCCCAGGATTTTCTCCTGGGAAGCTGAGAAGCCTCAGAGAAAAAGGAAAACAATATTAGGTTATTTGCTTCTCCTGTGTTTTGCTGCTTTGGAATGTGGTTGGAGATTGTTTATCCAACATGTGAATTGGTTTTGATTTAATGGCCAATCTGTGCCAGGCTGTGTCGGGACACTGGAAGGAGTCACAAGATTTCATTATCCTGTTAGCCTTCTGTCTGTATCTTTTCTCTATTCTTTAGTATAATTTAGCATCGTATTCTTTAATATAATATAATGTCATAAAATAATAAATTACTCTTTTAAGACCATGGAGTCAGATTCATCATTCCTCCCTTCGTCGGAGGACCCCAAAAATACCACAAAGCTCTCCTGTGAGGAAAGGCTGAGAGGTTGGGATTGCTGAGCCTGGATGAGGGAAGGCTCCAGGGTAACTCACTGCAGCCTTTCATGTTTGAAGGGGGCCCACAAGGGAGCTGGAGGGGGATCTTCTACAGGGCACGTGATGATAGAACAGGGGAAATGATTTTAAACTGACAGAGGATAGGTTTAGATTGGGTATTAGGAAAATATGAAGGTGAGGAGACAGTTGAACTTGTTGCCCAGAGAAGCTGTAGATGCTCCATCCCTGGAAGTGTTCAAGGCCAGGTTGGATGGAACTTGGAGCAACCTGGTCTGGAGGAATGCTGGCACAGGGCAGGGTATTGAAACAAGGTGAACTTTCAGGTTCCTTCCAAATCAAACTATTCTGTGATTCTGTGTTTTGTACAGCCATAGTTCTGACACATATTGAAAATTCAGCACAGTTAGTAAATCCTTATGCTTCACGTAGTTCTTGGAGGCACAAAAAGTGCATGGTAATTACAGTCAGTAAATCTTATTATAAATTGTATGATATGCATGCATTTCAACTATATTGTTATTCAAAGTTGTATTTTTACTGGCATTTTTTTACACAATTTTAGTTGGGCATCAGAGTCTAAATAAATTAGGCTATAGAACCTTTTCATTTGTTACTATAAGGTCTGAGTCTTATTAATGGATTCCAGGAGTGGGTAGTGGTTTTTCCTTTAATTGGGATTTTTTTCCTCCTTTAAAAAAAATCAAAAAACACCAACCATGTCAGAAATGTGTGATAAGTGTTTCTATTCCTGAAGCAATTACAATTTGCAAATGAGAATTCATGAAAGCTTTGTTCTTTAGTTATTTCTCAGGCAAAGGGAGAAAATCAACCTTTGAATTAAGTGACATGACATGAGGGTATTTCAAGGGCCCAGTGTTTTATTACTGACTTCTGAGCATGCAAGTTGAAGCAAAATTATCCAGATAAAACTCTTTAATATAAAATGGATAAAGGAATCTAAATCTCTGGAAGCCATAGGATCTGACTGCTTGGCACATTGGGTAGTGTTGGCATCTTCTAACTTTATACAACCATATAGTAGGAATCTTTTCCTTTGCTAAGCCTGTCTGAAGGTAGACACCTAATCCAAATCAGATGAGCTATGATTTAGGATTGGTTATTTCTCACCACTGTTTTTAAAAGGCTTCAAGTACTTCAGATAGCCTATGTGCTCAGATGAAACCCATCCTACAAGTTGCACGGATGTAACATGGATATTGGGAGAGATAAATGCCACCTTCATTGATCATTTCCAGCTTAACTAGCATAAACTTTATTAGCACATTTTGACTGCATTATCATCAGCATTGTATCCCATTTTCAAGGTTGAAAAGCTCAGAGTTAGCTCAGAGAAGTAGAGGGGTTTGTACAATGGGGGCAGGCACTGACAGAACCAGGTTCTGGAGCTCAAATGTGGCATTAAATGGGCAGCACCCAATAGAGGAAATATTTAAACATCTGAAAAATCTGTCCCAAAGCAATTCTGAAAATGCCATGTGATTCATCTACAGACACAATTCATTCTAAAGACCTTTTACTCCAGCCCAGCCAGGACTTTGAAATGGAAGCCATACATTTCTATATATCTGTGTATGTAGTGATTTCTTTTTCTCAATAACCTTTACAGCCTCCAATGTAAAGTACCAACAGCTCTTTAATATTAATTAGCAATAAATTTTTTCCATTCCTAAAGTGAGGAATGGAAAATATTAGTTTTATTTTGTTTTTTGTTGTTGTTGGTGTTTTGTATCACAAATAGCTGAATATAATAAATAAAATATTTTAACTTTTGAGTTCATAAATAAAGACATTATTAGTAGATGCTGAAGTAATTTGCTTCTGTTTTTGAAACAAATTACTTTCCTATCAAAGGAAATTCATGTCTGCTGGAACAGAGATGCTCCTCCCAGGCTAGGAGCCAGAGTTAGCTGCAGCAGATCCTCCCTGAGAAAATCCAGCTTGTGCTAAAACTCCAAGTTTGCTGAAAATGAGAAGTGCTCAGATCTGGAGCTCATGCCTATCACAGCAGAGCAGCAAAACCAAAAGTGAACTCACTGAAGGCTGGGGAGTGCATGGGCCTCCCTGCCTCCTTGTATCACTGCCTGGACCCTTCTGGGGATGGATTCCCTGGGAATTGGAAAACTTTATCTGACGTGCACAAAAACCTGTTTGGGATCCCACAGTGTGGGACACCATGGGACATGAGTACTTCATAAGGAAAACTCATGAGTAAGAAGGGATTTGGAGCATGACTAAAAGGGAGGGGTCAGCTGGGTGAAATAAAAGGACTTGAGACAGATCAGGTTGGACATCCTCAGGGATAGGTATTGGATTGATTTTGCATACCCTCATTAATTATTCTGAAAAAATGCAGGAATGCTATATTAATTTTGGCTAACAGCCTGATTTTTGGAGCTATGGTCAGAGCAGAAAATCATTGTTCACAGGCAAGCAGCTTTGTATTTCTGAAAAATAATAAAGGGGAAATATGTACATGCAAAAATAGGCTTTTTAAAATATTCTATTTAGACTAGCTGATCAGAAGCTACAGCTGGTTTCCTCATGTGAAGTAAAATTCTAATAAAGAATTCAAATCTGTTTTGCTGCAGTGATCATGCTCAATATTGTTCCTTCTCCCATTCCTCTATTCCTGCCCTTATACTGTCAGTACCTAAAGAGAGAAATGTGGACAGTTAGTCATTGGTAGAGCAGAAAATGTGTGCTGTGAGCTTATGGCTGGACTTATGAGTTGTAGGTCATGAATTTCACTGAATTTGTTCCTTTTTACATGATCACAGTTTTAAGACTAGTCCTATTTAATTATGCAAAAACCTTATGCAAGATCTAGAGCAACTATCCTTAAAGCATTTGAGAAATAAGTAATTTTGTTGTTAAAAATAAGTGCCTTACTTCCAATCTGAAAATATAGTCATGTAACCATCAGCCATCTCTTCTCTTTATGCATAGGACAAAATTATCCCTCAATACTCTGCTAAGTAAGTGGATTGAGCAGCAGTGCACACATTCCTGTCCTTTAGCAACTCTCAGAGTTTTAATCACTTTGATGCTGGTAATTGCTGTACTTTCTAGTTAACAGCTATGTTTCTTTTCTGATTAAGGGGGAAAAGGTTATCATCATCATCATCATCCTCTCAGGATGAGAAAAAGCACCCTTTGGAGGTGTGCACTGCTCTCCGCTGATCACAAAGGGAACCCAGGGGTCAGGCTTGGATGTCCGATTCCCAAAGGACCAAAGAAGGGCAAATTAATCTAATCTAATTGACACAAACTCTCTTTAACAAGTGATTTTAATGGCTCTTTATCAACCACCTATTAGTTTAGTTCATCCCACTTTCCCAACCTTGCAGCCAACACCAAATTTATTAGCTATGAGACTGCATTTAGCTCTTAAACATTTTAAAATACTATAATTATAATAATTATATTTTATTTATTATAATATATTTTATATATATTATATTTGATTTTATACTTGATGAGCTATTTGATCTGTATTATTATAATATATACTATATTATAATAATACAGATCAAATAGCTCATCTCTGTGCAGTCCAACAGAAATAAACCTGTTCAGCATTAACTTGCCATTTATACACTTATTCAGAGGACTCCATAAAAGTCAGTTCAAGAATATCTGTTTTCCTTTTTGGTTGGTAGTATCTCACTCTAAATCCTTGCTATTCAAGTCCTGACATCAGTATCAGACTGACAGTAAGACAAATCTGTTATCTCACTTATCCCTTAAAAACATGGTATAACATGAACAACCCTACAAGATTCTGAACTGCCTTCTATTCCATGGTTATTGGAAATGGAGCATGAACATTACCAAGAGATTCTTGATGTAGCAAACTCCCAAGTGCAAGAGCCTGGATTTCCTGGCTGGAAGACTTCTATAATTACTCTTTAACAAGGAGTTAAAGAGGAGATCTCTAGGAACCTCACCTTTAAGACATCCTACCAGAAAATGAATGCAATAATCAAGTTCTGACCTTACTAATGTTGTGTCCAGATGGGCACAGAAAACATGTAAACTAATTAGGGATTTACATATATATGTTTGATATTTTGAAAAGTTAATAATGTTCTTTTACTTGGAAACACATTTTCTCAAAAATAATAATAATAACAGCATCTGTGATAATTTTATGCCACTGGCAGCTGCAAGGAATTCCTCCAGGACAAGTCAGGGTGTGTGAAACTCCTGCTGCTTGTTGCCTTGACTTCCCACTGTTTTGAACTCCAAAGCTGAGAGACACTGAGCCCTGTTAATTAGCATCTGTACAGACAGTTCTATTTCCATCATTTTGTGCCTGTAGAAAGTGTGACTCTTATTCAATTTATTCTCTCTGCTTGATTAGTCATGCCACTAACACCACCCTTAAACCCTTACCAGCTCTTCTCCATTTCACTTCCCTGATCCTTATTTCCATTTTAGGACGAAAAGAAGAACATTCTTTTCCAGAATTTGTACCTCACATAAAACAAATACTGTTGTTCAGAAGTCATTCTTGCTGGATTTTCCTTTGCCTCCTTAATCTTTGCTACACTTTTGCACGTACTTTTAGATAAAATTGATAAACGAGAATAATTATATACAACCTGTAATAATCTCCTTAACCCAAAGTAACAAACTATACATTATACTTGGAACATTAATCTCCTGCTCAGTACTAGGGGTTGATGACATATTGACTAAAATCTGTGCTCTCAGGATATTTTCTACGAGAGGGAGAAATTGAGAAAAGTTTTTTATATCTTTAGTTTTAAAAGGCAAAAAAAAAGTGAAGCAGACATCAAGAGAAAGAGGAAGAACATGAGAGAAGGGATGGAGGAAAGGATGGAGAGAATGTCAGTGTGAATCAGAGCTGGCTGCTGGGGTTGTCAGTAGTTAGTAACCTCTTAATACACATAACAATTCTTGCTCTTGTCCATCTAAGTATCAGATATCAATGCCTCTCTGCCTCCCAGTGATGATAGCCCCTGCTGAGTTATCAGGGAATTAAGGGGACAATACAGGAACTTCAGAACATCCACACAACATTGCCCTGTGACATGCATAAGGAAGCCCTTATTTCTTGCCCTGTGAATGTGAAAATCTCAATGTGAAATTGAAATGTAAAAATTGAAAATCTCAATTCCCAGGGCGGTGAATTCTGCAGTTTTCCAGATAACAATTAACTCTTGCTAAAGAGGGGGTGGAGATTCCTAAACCAACATCAACAGAAGAGACTCAAGCAGAGACAAAACTGGCAGGAGGGAAAGAAAGCAGGAATGTAAATTTGAACCTTGAAGCCATTTGGGACCTAAATAAATGCAGGCAAGACACCAAGGCTGATCTTATGCAGCCCTTTGCTTCCTTGGGCCCCACCTGGGAGCTCTGGCTGCTGGTTTGTGCCATGGTCCTGTGACAGGGAGTTCCTTCTCTCTCTCACCCATTGGCACAGAACTGGCAAACTGAGGATTTTACCTCTGCAAGAGGCAATGTGGCTTTCAGCTATTATCAGCACCCCCAAGAAAAGCAGAAGCTGCTGTTTCTTCCAGCAGCATGAGGCCCCTGGCCCGCTGTGACACCCCACACCTCTGCAGGGTGAATGCAGCTGTTCCCTCCAAACACAGGGAAACATAGAAAGGAGGGATGTTGTGTCCTGTTGACCTGATCTTCCTAATTTAAACAGCAATATAATGTTTCTGGTTTAGGGGCTTTTTGTTTGGGTTTTTTTTCTTTTATTTCTCCTTCTCCCAGCCCCACTGGGCTCACTTGAGCAGACAGGCAGGGAAGGGAGCAATGCTCATTGACTTGTCATTTTTTCAGCAGCTCTTCAAAACCCTGAGTCAATATTCACTGGAGGATTAACACCGGAGGAAAGGGCTTGAAAGCCTGTCTCACATTGCATTCTAGCAGAGGGAAAGCTCCAAATGAGATTATGTGAATCTTGAAGAGAACCACTTTCAATCCCAAAACTGCTCAGAAGCCTGGTGGACCAGCCAGAAGCCTCCTGCAGACTCTTCATACAACATTTTGTGTCGGTTTCTCTGATGTCCTCTAAAAATCAAATTCCAGTGGCATTCAAAGCCTTGTGTGGGCAAGTCAAGAAATGAATATATAAATCTCAGATGGTTTCATCCTTTGAGCAACACTGGAAGTTGGATGAATCCTGGCTTAAGCCTTTTATCTCATGCCAAGTTCTTCCCTGTCTGTGAAGCCCATGGTATTTTCTGCCATTCGCACTCAAGTCCTGAAATGAGATTTAAAGCCTGTTCTCTGCTTCTATCCCTTAGCACCATTTTATTTGCAGTTTTAATTCAGATACACATCAATCCTATTAGACACTGAATTACGTGTTAATTAAACGTGGCACTCATAAATGGCTGTGCTGAAGTTAGTGGCAAATCTTTTATTGCCTGTAGCAGGAAAGGCTCCAAAGAATTTACAGAGTGCTGTGTTGATTACTTTTGAGAACTAAAAGTGAAAAAGGCCAAAACCAACTTTATTCTAGTACACAAGCATAGATATTGAAATATGTCAGCATTTACCAATGAAACACTAGAGGGCTCAGATCTGATGATTGAGCCATTGGATGTAGGTGGATGAATCGAGAAGAGACAATCTGGTTCAGGATTCAGTTGCCCAGACTTGAATATCTTATTCCATTTTAGACATCTTATAGTATTTCATGTGGCTTCCAGTTGCTGCTGCAGAGGGTAGATGTCCCAAACACATTGGTGTGTTTCAAATACATACTAAAATGTTTTGAAAATTAAATAATGCTCCCTTGTGCCATGGAAACACTTCTTCCCTGGCATGCATGAAAAGAGAGGTCAGAGGAAAACAACAAGCCTTTGTCTCAGCCATTTATGTGAGGAAGGAAGTGTCGGAAGGAAGTGTCGGAAGGAAGGAAGGAAGTGTCGGAAGGAAGGAAGGAAGTGTCGGAAGGAAGGAAGTGTCGGAAGGAAGGAAGGAAGGAAGTGTTGGAAGGAAGGAAGTGTCGGAAGGAAGTGTCGGAAGGAAGTGTCGGAAGGAAGTGTCGGAAGGAAGTGTCGGAAGGAAGGAAGGAAGTGTCGGAAGGAAGGAAGTGTCGGAAGGAAGGAAGGAAGGAAGGAAGGAAGGAAGGAAGGAAGGAAGGAAGGAAGTGTCGGAAGGAAGTGTCGGAAGGAAGTGTTGGAAGGAAGGAAGTGTCGGAAGGAAGGAAGGAAGTGTCGGAAGGAAGTGTCGGAAGGAAGTGTCGGAAGGAAGTGTCGGAAGGAAGTGTCGGAAGGAAGTGTCGGAAGGAAGGAAGGAAGGAAGGAAGGAAGGAAGGAAGGAAGGAAGGAAGGAAGGAAGTGTCGGAAGGAAGGAAGGAAGGAAGTGTCGGAAGGAAGGAAGTGTCGGAAGGAAGGAAGTGTTGGAAGGAAGGAAGTGTCGGAAGGAAGTGTCGGAAGGAAGTGTCGGAAGGAAGTGTCGGAAGTGTCGGAAGTGTCGGAAGTGTCGGAAGTGTCGGAAGGAAGGAAGGAAGGAAGGAAGGAAGGAAGGAAGGAAGGAAGGAAGTGTCGGAAGGAAGTGTCGGAAGGAAGTGTCGGAAGGAAGTGTCGGAAGGAAGGAAGGAAGGAAGTGTCGGAAGGAAGTGTCGGAAGGAAGGAAGGAAGTGTCGGAAGGAAGGAAGGAAGGAAGGAAGGAAGGAAGGAAGGAAGGAAGGAAGGAAGGAAGGAAGGAAGGAAGGAAGGAAGGAAGGAAGGAAGGAAGGAAGGCAACAAAACCAAATTAAGGAGAGCAAAAAGAAAGCCAGAGATGATGGAGGAATAAAAGTTTTCAAGTGTAGACATGTTTAATTGTGTAAGTTCTGAGGGTTTAAATTAAATAATAAAACAGTAATTTCAATTTTTTCTGCAGGGAAGGAAAAAGAAAGTAACTTCAATAAGGAGTTTTTTAAAGAAACAAAGTGAAGAATGTAATTTAAGCCTGGGAGACTTACATTACCAAGAAATTAAATTACAAAGCTCAGACATGACAGCTGGATAAGCCCTGGAAGACCTGTGGAGCTCCAAGTAAGAGCTGCATAACTCAGAAGCAGAGTTTTGACTAATTCTATGGTAGTCCTGCTGACATCCAAACTGCACCTGTATTGCTGGAAGCTCAGACCAGGTAATCCTGATATTTTTCAAACTTCATAACAAGGAGAACTTCTCAAGACTCCAGGCTGAGGCTGCTGATGCTGCCTACATTGCAGTCCTGGAATGGTAGAGCTGAAATTTTTGGTTTTGGTACTCTGAAGACAGACTGTACTTGTGAGAAACAGCACCCACTGCTGAGTTTGGATTCATTTGCAGCCTGCTGGGTGAATTGTCCTATTTCATTTGAAACTTCCTAGATTCAAGTTATTTCTAATGAAATCTATTAGTTTATAATCTATTAATATATTACCTGCTAACTTGTACCTTATATTTTGCTAGGATGTGGTGCTGCAGTGCATTTTGGAGAAAGGTAGCTCTACCTGGTGAAGTACCTCTCAATTTTATTTATCTCTTATGCATTTGTAATAGGAAGGAAGCTCAACACACAACTGATCATTTTCAAACTGACTGTGAAAGGCTTATCCCACCTTTTACTCCCTGAACACCTTGGCATTTGTAGTCAACCTGATCAGAGCTGTGAGTTCTGGAAGCCCTGGGTTGTCCAGCATCCACTTTATATTTCTTCAGTACTCTTCTCCAGTCTGTCATTCTCCTTCTTTGGGGAAGATTGGTGGTATTCATCATCCTCTCACTTTTTGTTACTGCATGGGATTGAGTTCTCTCCTCTAATTCCCTTTGTCTTTCACTAGAGCTATAGAGCATGGAGGAGCCAGAGGACACAGTCTCAGGAAAGTCTTTCACTTTGATCAAAGAAATCAGAAGTCAAGCCCAAATTCTCTGAAAGGAAAGTGATACTTGGGATCTCTCAAAACCTCACACTCAAGAGGCAGAACAACTTTGCCACTCCTCACTGGAAATTGTGACAGTGGAGAACAGGACCTCAGAGGTAAAACCAGAACCAGAACCAACAGGACCTCAGAGGTAAAACCAGAACCAACTCTAACTGGATTAATAAGGAGACTTAATTTTTTCTGATTCTGTCTAGATCTCTGAGGGAAAGCTAAGTGATTTGTTTTGAAGTCCTTTTCTAAGAATCTTAAAGTGATTTGGAAGTCCAAGTCTTCCCCAAAGGCCTTCTGGGGAATTGCCTTTGCTCTTTTGCTTCTCTCTGTATTAGCAGCATCTGATAGAGTGAGGAGCTAGAAGCTCTTAATTTGATTTTCAGAATTTGTTCTTTGCTTGATTCCAGTTTTATTCTGCTGGGTGGAAGCAAACTGCAGCTCTGTAGAATCTGCTTTTCTGGTTTGGTCTAGACATATCCCACAGTTTTTATAATCCAGCTTCATATTAAGTCTTTCTACAGACTCAAACATCCTAAGCATGGAAACAATGAGATTTATTGGTCAGTTCCTTCTGAGCCTACAGAAAAAGCAGCTCATATTGCTACTTGGTATTCAATATCCATATGTATTTCTGGGGAAGAAAATGCAGCTTTTACTATTTCTTTAAGACCAAATGTATGGCATTTTCCTGGGAATCCCCTCACTGCCTCTGAATGTGCTGGTTCCCTGGAGATAGTATCACTCCACACAGTTGTGATTTTTCTGCTTGAATCATGTAAAAGTGCACAAAACCAGAGATATGCAATAGTTAAAAACTGTATGTGTTTGCTTGAGTTTGTCATGGTATCACAACTGGAAGTTTTTCACGCATTTCATGTTATTACAGCCTAATATAACTTACAAGGGAGCAAATTTGTTTTAATTCCAGCCCTGACAGGCAGCAGACTAGTGCCTAGATCTTCAAAAAATTAGCCATTGGTTCCTGTGGATTTCTTTTCTTCAAGTTAGTATAACACAAGAAAATAAATAAGTTAATTTTCCAATTAGTCATTCATTACTAAAATGATGATGGCCCATTAAATAACAATCAGCTCATGGGGAGAAGTTTGTTCTTAACTTCCTGTGTCTGCAGCTGGTTTATGCCCTGAAGAAAGGACCTTACAGCTTTATGACTTCCATTCTCTGGAAAATAGCTGTTGCTTTTTCTGGGGAGGACTAATCTTTATCAGGATCCTGTTAATGGCCATGTAAAATTTTGTGCTAGTGACCTTGAGGGGTTATTATTTGCAATTAAAAAAGGATATTCCTTCCAATGTTTTTTAATTTTTTTTGTAAATGAGAGCAATCTCACTATAAAAACTCCAGGCCTTATGCTGTATTAGTCAGAAATAAAGATTTCAACCCATACATATCCCCCAGCTAGACAAGTCAAGGTTTAATGTTGATTTTCATGTTCCTTGAGCTGACCTTTTAAATGCCTTGCACTTTTTTTTGCTGTCTTATTTTTGGAATTTTATTTGATGCTAATCTTTTCCACCTCATTACTTGCACAATCCTCAGAAACATTTGGGGGTAAAGAATAGGTTTATTTGCCAATTAAACTGTTAATTGGTTCCCAGATTATTTTATGTGTCTTTCACAGGGTTGCATCAACTTCTTTTGTTGCTAACCACCCATCTGAGCCGGGGGGAGGGATTGAATATTGCTGAAAGCATCATGCCCTCTGAAGCTACCATTTTTAAGACGAAATTGATGATGTCTCTACTTTTTGTGGTGAAACCGAACCATCAGGCCAAACCATGGAGTCCTTGGCACGGTTGGCTCAGGAAGCCATGGCATGAAGAATGTTTCCATGTGGCACCTCAATAGTGGCTAAGGGAGATGGCCATGCCAAGGACAGGCTGGACATGTGTGGCCAAAGCAAGCCAGGTCAGGTGTGTTGGACCAGGTCTTTCTTGGAAAAATAGCCTGTTCCTGTGTGAATCCTCTACAGTCTTCTATTTGATGCTCTGTGAGATGCTAAGTTGCAGTCTTGACCATTTTAATGGGATTTCAGCACAGTTTCCCTTTAATGGGTCCAGTAACACATACAAGATTACACATTGAGGGAGAAAGTCTCTACCACCTCATAAACTTTCAGTATTTTGATCAAGACAGAGATGTGGAATAAAGGTCTAGTTACTATGGGAGTTTTCAAACTGAATTGAGTATAATAATAAACTCTACAAATCCATATATCCATCCAACTTGGTTAATGGAGTTACTACAGAAATCCTTTCATGAAAGCAAAAACCTGTATCAAAGTTAAGAGCACAAGAGTCAAACTGAAAGGAATAAATCCCTTCACAGAAAGATGCTGGCTGTTGAAGGTCGTAGAATTTTAATCTGATCTGAGTTCAAGATGACAAACTAAACAAACTAAAATATTTATATGTAATTCTGGAATCACTAGCACATGCTTCTTTACCTATGGAAATTGGAGCAGCAAAAATCAGGAATTAGCAGGATGGCTGAGAAGATTTTGAAAATATTTTTCTTCTCAGAAAAATAATGACTCAACAAGACAATAAACTTTCTCACATTGAGCTTTTGTAAGTCTTGGTTCCAATCAGAAGGAGCAAACAAACAGATCGTAGGGACTTTTTTTTCAAAATTGCCAACAGTTTGTTTTGATATTTTCAAAATAAAAAATGCTGCTTTCTTAAGTCAATACATTTTTTAGTTCACTAGTCTAAATAGAGTTATATCTGACATCACTTACAAGTGTAGAATGTTGCAGCTTTTTGGATGAAGTATTGCACAGAAGGCATATGCAATGCCACAATTTCTGCTCTCAAGGTGTGGGCAGATGGATTTGCATTCTAGAATTCCTTAGTCTTTAAAAATGTAAGTGTAATTTTTCCATTTTTGCACTAAGAGATCTTTCTTAGACGTCCCTAGCAGTTTGTAGGAAGGAAGGTTAGTCCCCAGTTAAGAGTAGTCATTCTATTAAATAAAAATGGAGTGGGAGTGCTTTGCTAGACCATAGCCTAAACACTCAAGATGAGAATGTCAGCACCAGCAGCTGGATCACTCTCTAGCCTCCTGCTTGCCCGCAGCTTTATCAGCCAGAGCTTTTCTCTGCTGCAAATCAGCAAGGTTTTTCCTCAACAAAGCTGGCTCATACACATATTTGGCTGGGCACACAAAACACACTGAGTGAAGAATGGTCTGGGAGTGATCAAATCCAGGACTGCCCTAAATACTATTCAGAGAGGTCAAAGCCAATTTGTTAACCATAAAGGGTACAAACAGTTCTGCAAAAAGAGGTCCAGAAGATAAATACTGTTTTTCTTGGAGCAGAGAATGAAGTCAGTATAGACACATTGATTAACGCTATGCTCCTGAAGAGAGCTCTAGACTGGAAGATTCACATTTACTTGGTTGTGTTGGGTGTCTCATGTCCACTTACTAAGAATTCACTCCAGAATTAAGGTTGTGTTGAAAAGTTGTTGCTAAACATCAGTTTCACACCGCACAATGTATCAAATGGTCTCCTATTATATCCTTCATTTCCTGGCTAAGGAATGCCTTCATTAAAACTCATATTTTTTTAAAGAATAATTTGCAATTAAATAGTTCATTTGAATTCAAGATTCATCAGGTTCAAAAAGAATGCCAATCAGTGCTCAAATGAAAGAATCTGACATAGTGTATTCAGTCAGCAAAAAAAAGCCAAATTATTATATGTCCATGTGTAATAGAGATCAACTGTTCTGAAAGTGCAAATAGCATAACTTCATTTTAATTTTAAATGCAGCAGGTACGCAGGGGTTAACGCTCATAATTATATTTGGGTGCTATGTGCATAAATCACATTAGCATATAACAGGATTTGTGGCTGCAACACCCACACATCAGCTTTTATATTTACTGCAAACACTGTAACTCAGTTTCCATTCCCAAACTATTCTCCAAGTCTGATTCACTACTCCAGGAACTGTCATGGGGCCAGGCTGACCTACTGAGTTGTAATACAGTACAATGCTTTCTCTGTTCTATCAATGCTCTCATTTCCCATCCAGAGAAGGATTATAGGGACAAAGAACCAGTCTCTCCTAATTGCACCAGCATGGTGCACACTGGGATAATTTTTGAGACCACAGCTGCAACTAGAGTTGTAATAAAGGTAAATGATTTATACCCTTTAAATATGTGCAATTACAACTTTTTCCCTTGGAACATCTTACCAGTAATGGATATACAAGTTACCATATGGAATGAGTAACAAAAGGAATTGCTGTAACAAGCAAACTCTGTGTATATTTCAAAAAATGCCATTCATGTGTTGAGCTATGTGTTCAAACAACAATGCAATCCATCCTCTTAGGAATGAATGTGGATAGCAAGAACAGTACTATTGAAGTTTGCCAAAAAATACCTCCTGGACCTAGAAATTATTTATGTGGACCCGTTTTTTAAAGCAGTGTAATACATTTCCATACAAAAAAGAATCTGTCCCACACTGAGTGAGTGACAGTCTGCTGTGCTGCCAAAGGGGACAGATTGTGCTCAGGGCTCAGTGTCTTCTCGAGTATGCTCAGATTTCTGCCTGCATCCTCTTGTTTCACAGTCCCTCCTGCTTTCTTCCTCAGAATATGGCTTAGAAGTCAGCTACCCACTCTTCTCATTGCATTTTCTATGTTTTCTGTAATTTTATTTTCTTGTGATTGTGAAAGGAAAAGTAAATATAGAGCTGCAATTGGCTGACCAACTTTGTCTTTACTTCCTGTTAGTTAGAAACATGATGCTGACTTTCTAGGTTGTCTCTAGCTAAAAGAGGAAATAAATAAGCTCTAATTGAATGAGTTACCTCTGTGCTGTCTAACCTTGCCACCACATTCACATGAGAGGACTCATTGCAAAGATGTGCTGCACACAAAAAGTTGTCAGGAAACATTGTGCCTATAAAATCATCTTTATTTTTACTATTGTGAACATTTTGAGGCAAAAGTACAGTGGGAAGGAGTACGTTTGCAAACCAAAGAATTCCTTCCCTTGCAGCTGAAAGAACAAGAGATAACTTGTCTGTGATTACTTTTCAACACCCCAAAAATATGAGAAGAGAGAATTTAAGCACTTTTTTTGTCTCTGAACTCTATTTTTACTCACAAAACAGTCACAGAGAAGCTGGACACCTCAATTTTATGGATGCAACTCAACTGGGAAAGCAATAATTTAGCCACAAGTTGTTTTGGTTGTATCACTCTATAAAAGGTTACACTGCTATAATTTATGTGACTAGAGCTTGTGTAGCTAAAACAATGACATTTAAAATTAACTGATTTGGAGAAGTGTGAGTCTAATTATGGTAAATTCAGCACAGCTTACAAGAAACACCTGGTAAACTGGTTTCAAGTTTCAAGACACGCTGGCCACCATTGGACTCCAGGCTGATGTCAGTACTGAGCTATGAAAAGCCACCTCGGATGCTCAGCCACCTCAGTCACCAGTGAGGAGCAGCTACACAGAGAGGTGCACTGTGAAATACCCACATCTTCAGTGTCTATAATTTACTTCTATAATAACCTCTCAGCACTGACAATGAATGGACTGTACAGAGTAGAGACACCCACTAACGGTGCTAACTCTCCAGTAGGAGTGATACTATTTGTAAACTATTTATACAAAGGATGCCTTTAGGGTATTTAGGGTATATTTATGGTCTAACCAGGTCTCTTTTAACTTGGTATAATGTCTTAATAATAAAAGACTACAAACTTTGTCATGATTCCAGTACTAGACCAAACTCTCTGAGCATGTGTTCAGAGCCTGATTTTTGGGCCCTCATCACCGATTCAGAGAACTTGGGGGAATTCAGTTCAGTGGTGGATGATTTGTATGGAAAGAATAATTTTACTGAGAACTAAAGAGGTTACAGATTGAAATCATTTATCATGGCACACACCCATCCTGAGAGGGGAGCACATTTTATTATTAAAATGACTCTTTCTTCTTCCTTGCTTTTGTACCCAGCTCTTCACCAAACCAAACTAAATGGAAAATCAAGAATTAGTTTCTACTACTTATCTATTTGACTCGTTCTGTTTTAGTTTTTAAATGAAACTTTTGGACTACTTGTTTTTCTTGAAAGCCAGGCTGTCTTGGAGAGCAGTGTTTCTGTGATTTCTAATAGAACAGCTTCTATTACTTTAGGAAAGTAGAGATTTGTGTTTGTTTGTTTTTTAATTTCTTGGGGCCTTATATGAAAGATACTTCTGATGATATTTCAAAGTGTTACCTGAATGGAATAATATTTCAATGCAGCCTTTACATTGGGACTGCATTATTAAAAAGGGAACTTCGAGCCCTTTCTCTCTCTCACACACACGAGTATCAACATATTGTACTTTGAAGAAATCTCAAAACTGAATTTGGTGACACCTCTTGCATCACTTACCACGATAATGCATGACAACTAAGATATGCTGTGTTGCTATTTATATCAACATTCAAACATTAAATAATGAGCTACCAGAGCATCCAACTTGTCATCCAGTGGATATTGCAATGATACCTGAACAATTCTTTTATCTAAACCTTGTAGCTGAACAACCACCTGAGATGAAGGTTGTTTTACACTGTAACCAGTGGAAATTCAGTTCAGCCTGTTTTATACAGCCTGAATTCTTCCTCTGCATTTGGATAAATGAGTAAACAATCTTGGCTCATGGAAGACTGTACAGAATCCCACTTTGCACTCACACTCTAAAGAGCTGTGCTTGCTCTATTTGTTGAGTATGTTATAAATAGTCATCAACATGCTTTTCTAAACATTCCTTTGCACATAGCTTAAATAAAGTATCTGGAAACTATCTAATAACAGAGCCTACCTTGAGACTAAGGAGCTGTTCCTGTTCTTGACTTTGCCAAGTCAAGAGTTTATCATGCAGCTTCTGCAAAGAACAAATCCTTTCTAAGCCTTGAATAGGATTGGTACAGCCTCTGTCAGCAGCCTCCTCTGTCACGCCAAATACGTTCGGATAGTATCTAGTATTTTTTTTCCAGATGGTTTTAGGGCACATTTCATCTTCAGCAACTACTGTCTGCCTTCTCTTTTCATCATACAGCTACAAATAATATGCAAACAGTCCTGGTTTAACCCCAGCTGGAAACTCAGCCCCACACAGCTGCTCGCTCCTGCCCAGTCACTGTGGGACCAGGGAGATAATCAGAAAGGTAAGAGTGGGAAAACTCATGGGTGGAGATAAAGACTGTTTAATAGGTAGAGAAAAGCAAAGCAAACCAAGGAATTCATTCACCACTTCCCATGGGTAGGCAGGTGTTCAGCCATCATCAGGAAGGCAGGACTCCATCATGCATAACAGTGACTTGGGAAGACAAACATCATCACGCTGAATGGTTTCCTCTTTTTGCTTCTTTCCCCAGCCTTGTATTCTGAGTACGACATGATACAGTCTGGATATCCCTTAGCTCAGTTGAGGTCAGCTGTCTCTCTGTGTCCCTTCCCAAAGCCTTGTGTTGTCCCAGCCTCCTTGATGGTGGGTTGGGGTGAGGAGCAGAAAAGGACTTGGCTGTGTAAGCCCTGCTCAGTAATAACAAAAACATCCTTCAATTATCAATAGCATTTTCAGCACAAATCCAAACCACAGTTCCATACAGCTACTGTGAAGCAAATGAACTCTACCACAGCCAAAATCAGCAAAAATAAACACTATATGAAACAAACTACACAGGAGTCCTCATTGCTCCAGCAGATTTGTTCTTAGATGGATAACACAAAATAAATCTCTATTAGAATATCTGTACCATCAAATTATGAACAAGGGACTTGCAGGTTAACTTCCCCAACCTCAATTTAAGGACAAAAACCCTATAATATCTGCTTCAAAAGGCAATTTGTAAGTCATAAGAGATCCAAACATGGCAAAGATGCCATGCAAACAGTGAAGATATTGGCAGGCAGATGTGTGTGTCAAATCCCAAAGCACAACTCGTAGCTGCTTAGCAAACAGATAATGCCCTCCCTTTGGATGTATGTTGTATTTATTAAAAAAAGAATCTTTAGATCTCTCATATTTATGACTGTGCCTCAATAAAAGATTTTGGAATTGTTTAAAACACAGAAGGTGCAGCAGCAGCACCGCCTAAAGGAGTTTTCCTTCCTTCCACCATAGCATTTACTCTTGATCCTGTGGCATGCCTGCCACTCCAGCTGTGTCAGGGAATTCATTTGGCTGCAAAGCATTGCATCCACCTGTAATCATTTTAGTACACATGCCAACATACTTTTTCTAGCTCACAGGCAATGTAGATCAGTTCCCCATGGATCCAACGCAATAAACAAACTCAAAAGGAAAAAGCAATAGGGTACTACTGCTTAGAGTTTCAAGGTACATCATCTCTCTAGAGCATGTTGTCTGTCTGCGCTTCTCAACTGGAGTTCACAGGAACAAGAGAACAGAAATCAGAAAACACGAGCTGAGCCACAGAGCTTTTCAGTAAAGAGATCATAAATAAAAGCCTGAGAGTTATTGATCTCTGACACCAACACAAGTGCTGAGATTAATCCTCTGAAGTCTGACTGGAGCATGCCTGGGGCTGTGAGTACCATTAATGGGGGGAAATCCTATCTGCTGTCTCTTACTCTTCCTTACCTGTGTCGGGTGAATTTCAGAAGTTTGTTACTCTTTAGTCTGTCTCTAGGTGATTCATCAACCAGGACATTCTCTGTCTGCTTTCTTGGCTAGTCCAAAATAGGGTAACACAGCCCACAATAGGGGCTGTGCTAGCATTAACAGTAACAGCAATCAAGTGGATGAATTTATACCTACTTCAGCACCAAAGTGAGTACACTTTATTTAAGTAGATTAGCTGGTTTTGTAATAGGTGGTCTTCAATCTTATCTGGCACCCTGCTTCGTATCTCTGTAATAATTGCATTTGAAGAGTCTCATACTAACCCCACCAATTTTGCTGATTTGTACTCTGCTCAGCAAGGAGTCTTGCTCAACCAATATCCATTTGAGAGGTAACACAGTTTAGGAATCAGTGCAACATACTGAAGATTATCATCTGTCAAAGGGGTAGAGACCTGGCAACCAGACAACCTCCCATGAATGAGAAAAAAAGCACAGACTTGAAAATAAGCTAGAAAAATTACAAGCAACATTACACAGCAAATCTCAGTCAGTAGACAGAAAAGTAGTGGGAAAAAGAGTTAGAACATCCAGATCTGTATGAGACTCTAAAGGCTCTAAGAATATTTTTATCTGGATATCAAGGGACAGTGTGAAGACTTATTTCCAGAAAATCTGTGCTCTTACTCAGACTCACTACTGCAGGAGCTAGTGGCTGTAAGAATATTGGGATCAGCCAAAAAGCTGGAACTCTGCCTAGTGGGATGAACCAGAGAGGATCCAAAAGCCAACGTCAGCTAGAAGAACCAAAGATCCCACTGCTCCCAAGACAGGGTCTGTGGACAGGAGATGCCTCAATTCCAGCCTCTTTTCTTGGAAATGACATCTGCCTGATGTGCTCATGGAACATCAGAGTCACAGGTCCATTGTACAAACACATTTCACATATACAGTGGATCTGATGTTGAGGTCAACAGTCTAGATAGTCTTCTATAAGGAGCTCCTAAAAAAATTATTTCACGATTTTTATATTTTAAAAAAAGTCAGGCTCTGCTGGAGTAAAAGCTAGGACAACTAACTCACCAAACTTAAAGATATAACAGATAAAAGAAAAAAGACTGAAAGAGTGTTTTTACAGTCCTCCCCTGACTGTAGCTGACTTCTTTCACTCCTGGTGATAACTGGTGTGGGGTTGGATTTGGTGCAAGACAAGACATAATTTAAGTGTCTATCTGCAGCTGTCATTATATGAATAGACTATCCAAACTCCATTATAGCTGATGTAAATCTAGTTAATGTAATCTAATTGGGGCCTAGGGAACACTCACAATCATAAAAGAAGACACCTAAGACAGGCTTCAGTTTTACAAGCAGAAACATCCATTCATTTCTGTTTTATGTGGAAATGTGCAGGAGTTTTGGTGAGAGCCAGCACACATAACAGACCTCTAGAAGGACCATGCTCTTCTAGAGCATCAGCTGGAGGTCAGGGAGGCTCTCAGAGGATCTCAAATCTCACTGTTTTCAGTCCTTGCACCTCCTCTGTCATAAAAAGGCCTGATATTTCAAAACATGTCCAAGAGGTTATAATCGGTCAAGTTACAACTTAAAGGATCTGTAATCTCTAGCTGAAAAAACCAAAAACAACCCTGAAGGGAACAAACACGTTCCAGCATAACTTCAAACCTCTCTAATTACTTCCTACACATGAACACGATTATCCCCAGTGACACCTGAACATGGTTAGTGCCAGTGACCTGCAATTTTAGTAAAGGGTGCAAAAATTCTTCTAGAGAAGGGAAGGAACACAAATGTACTTTACCTCCAATTACAAATATGTTGCCTTTTGACCCTATAACCTCTTTTTGTCTTTGATTGGTGTTAAGAGTTTCATGAATTTGTCTAGGAAAAGTCAAAGAAATTGAAATGTTAATGCAAAGACACCTCTACAAAAACTGCAGTATCACCAGACTCCTTTCGGGGCATGTTAAATTTAGCATTTTCTGACAAGGCAAAATTTCTCCAAGTCTGGATACAAAGGGAAATCATAAAATTGGTTTTCAAAGGAAGCTGGCTGGAGCCAGAAGATACCACATCCTCCAGCAGTTCAAAGAAGATTGAACAAAAAGCCTCCAAAAATAATCGAGGATCTGCTTTTGAGAAATACAAGCTAAGAAGACTTTCTGTGCTTGGCGGAAGGAAGGCAGCCCGGGATGAAGGATGAGATTCAAAACAGAAGGAAGGAAATGTCCTGTACTGCCACAGAGAACCCTGTTCCAGCCCAAAGAAAGCATCCAGAGTGATCTTATAGCATCACTACATGTGGAGGATCTATAACTTTTTTGCACATCACTGTATCTGTCTCTATGCAGTAAATGGCAACTGTGCTTTAGAAGACATTCTTAATTCAGTTTCCAGCATATCATTGAAAGGTAAATAACATACCAGAGCCCTTTCATCCTTGATGAAATACCATAGGATGTGCAAAATCCACTGAGAGCAAGGGAAGCAGCATTTGGCCTGCTGGGGAAAGAAAAAGTATACTGCAGAGGGAGAGTGTTAGGTAAATTTTATCCAGGTGGTGATATTTTGCACAGCTTGAAATACTCTTTCATGCACCAGTCACAGCTGTAAATAGGAAATTAGACATTTTCTGCCTTTTCAGAAGTTCATTGAGAGATCAATTTGAAACCTGAAAGGGTGGGAAAAACGTAGGTGCTAAAGTGGAAGGCAATTTATCAAAATTCAGCCTACCACTGTGCCAGTTTTTACAACTCTTTATGCAGTTCTTTGGAAGAATCTCTTTTCTTCTTGTCAATGAGTGTTTTGTTGCCCTTCCTCTTTTGTTACACTCCCTCTGCAGAAATCTGCTGGTGGAGTCTGGGCCCTAAGGTGATAAATATAGATATATTTATATTTATCTATAAAAATAGATATAGGTAACTCTGCCCAGCCCCAGCACATTAGCATCTCATGCAGTCAGCAGACAGATCCTGTCCATATTCAGTGAGCCGGACAAGCACCAGGAGTCCCATTTGTGGAGGGAAAAAAACCCCAAAAAAACAAGTCAAATTGGAAGTCATTAAAAAATATATGTTACCTCGAAATTTAGAGGTAAACACCCCATTTAAAAACTTACATATCTGCATGATAACACATGTCAGAAGCAGCGTGACCTCCATTTTCTCTGAGATTGAGGGCATGGGATCATAAATAAAATTATGAGAAGCACTAGAGCCTGCTCCTGCTTCAGTGCATAGAAGAAAAGAAAAAAGTAATATAAATACAGCGTGCTTGAGTTTTCTATCTGCCTTTTTAAAGGACCACTACCAAAAAGTGGCCAGCAGGAGCTTTTTTTTTTTTTTTTTTAGAACACAGCACTGTGCTGATTAAATATTAGCATATTAGCTAATTAGCAGAGAATATTTATTTTGTGGCAGCTTGTTGTCTTTTAATAAGCAGAATAACACTCAGGGTTTTCCTTTAGTGGCTTAAAATTCATCTTTCATGTATTTTTAGCATTTCCATCTTGCTTAATTCCATTTTTAAATGGCATGAAATTCCCTTGAAAGTGCAATCTGTCTTTATGCAGGATCTGTGTCAGCTCTCTGCAGTGTATTGATCTGAAACATGATGGGCTGCAAACTTAACTTATGGCTTTACATCACAGACTTGTGGCAGGGTATTTCTGGAAAGCAAAACCCAGCCATTACTGTTGGAAGTATTTTTTCCCAAGTATTATACCTGGAGGAATACAAAGCAAGTGCAGGCATTTTCAGGCAGGGTTGATCGGTAAACCCGCTAATCAAATTCATCTCCTAATCCACCAAGCTGAAACTAAAATTGGGCTTCCCGTTCAAAACATGTAGAAAACCTCATTCAATAGCTTGAACTGAAGGAAAGTACAATAATTTCCAGTATACTGGGAAAAAAAGGAGACTTAGAGGAGACCTTATCACTCTTTACATTATTTGAGAGTGTAATGAGATGGGGGTCACTCTTCTTACCTAGGTAACAAGCCCAAGAGGAAATTAACTCAAATCGCACAGTGAGAGGTTTATGATGGATATTCAGAAAGATTTTTTTACCAAAAGGGTGATCAGGCATCAGAACAGAGTGCCCAGGGAAGTGGTGGAGTCACCATCCCTGGGGGCATTTGAAAGATGGGTGGATGTGGCACCTGTGGACATGGCTTAGTGTTGGACTTGGCGGTGTCACAAATACAGCTGGACTCAGTGATCTTTTCCACCCTGTTCCATGATTCCACGATTCTCCTGCTCATCCTTTCTGTGGACTCTGAGCAGAGGGCCCTGTCACACACTCCTCTATATTACAGCGACCTGAGTGGGTCGCTGCTGGTGAGAGAGAGAAGGTGAATTTTGTTTCTTGAATCAGAAGGCTTGATTTATTAATATATGATATAATACATTATAATTATACTAAATAGAATATAGAGAGAGGTTTGCAGAGCTGCTAGCTAAGCTAAGAATAGATAGAAAAGAACCCACAACAAAGTTGTGGCCAAGGACTCAGTCCCCTGGCTTGAACTGATGATTGGCTCTTAATTATAAACATAGAAAATGAGCCAATCAAGGTGAATCCTATTGCATTCCACAGCAGCTGATAATAATTGTTTACCTTCTCTTCGGGGGCCTCTGGCCTCCCGAAGACGCAGAAATCTGAAAGAAAGGATTTCTGTGAAGAAATGTCTCAGACACCTCTACACACAGACCTGGTCCCACAGTGTTGGGGCACAGCTCCTTCCCTCCCCCAGTACAGATTTGTCTACTTAGAGCCACTGACATCAACCTTGTTGGTCCATGCCAGCAAAGCTGTACAGAAAGATCCAACATTTGCATTGAGGTGTTTCTGTCCAGATCTTCTCAGCAGTGAACTTTCAAAGAAACACAAAATATAGGGTTTACTGCATAAGAATTAGATTATTTCACTTTTTAGGCAGAGAACCATCAAAGTTCCTAAAGGAGAAAGGCAAGAAATGAACAGGGTTTGTGCACAACTCCCTCCCATCCATCCGCCTGTTCCCCCAAGATATATCTTTGACTTTATGATTGTTTTCAGTTAATGCAATGACTTCCTGGGTTGTAAGAAACACCCCATGATAGTTTTTATTCCCAGGAATCTCTTATATTTTCCATCTTCCCTGCTGTGATTCCCACCCATCTTGCCCCTACAGCCACGACCAAAATCTCCCTGGATTTCCTCACCTCATTTGTTCAGTATCAGACAGGTAAAGAGAAACCTCAGACCCACTCCTTTCATTTTCTGTGGACAGAAAACAGGTGTGAACAAAAAGACACCAAGAAAGCACGTTCTCTTGCATTAAACTTGCTGTTTCTGAACATCCACAGAGCTTTGAGCATCCCAAAGCCTCAGGCAACTCACAGGGCACTGCTGTTATGACTTCCTCAGTCACTCAAGCTAGATACTACTTAAATTATTCAAATTTGTTGCTGCCTTTGACTGATGGTAATTTACTGTACCAAAGCTGCAAGAGTCAGGCATCTGATTAGCTAGGTAAAGGCCGAAACCCAGTTAATTCAGGTTTGCCTTAACCTCAGTTATCACTAGCTTTTGTCAGTCTTTTAACTTGTGTTCCTGCAAGGAATGGCTCTGTGTGATCCATGTGATCTGTGAGTTCCATGGTTTTTTCTCTGACCTGTACTCAGGTTTCTTAACTTGGCTGGCACAGAAAAGGACAAAAAGTTGTGATTTTGGTTTGGAGTGTCTCTAATGGCTATTTATGAGTTTGGCAATGGTGTTTCATATATGTGTGCATATAAATATATATATATATGTATGTATGTACACAATGCCTGTTTCAAAGGATGCTGTATCACCTGTATATTAGGCATGTTCAGTGAGATTCTGTGATTACAGAATCCTTTGTGCAATCTCTAGATTTCCTGTGTTGGGTTTTTTTTTTATATAATTTTATATGCAACCTGATTCAATAATTATAAAGAAAAACAACATAGTAGGGGATGGCAAAATAATTGTTCTTGACAAAGCTATCAAAATGAAGGAGGTCTTGGTTTTGAATTTGAAGAAAAATATCAAGGAAAAGATATTGTAAGGTTATTCGGTGAGGTTTTTTAACAATTGCAAGGTCTATAGTTTAAAATGTGTAATTCAACCAATATATGAAATCTGTCTGGGGCTCTTTTTTCAAATGATGTCTGAAAAATAAATTTTAGCCAAAGAGGACACATTAGAATGAAGGTAACTGAAAATTTGAAGTCAATTTCTAAACTGTCCATCTAGATGAATGATTTTTATCGACTCAAAAGATTAACACACCCACATTCCTTCTAGAGAATGAAATGAGTTAAATTAAGTGTGAATATTTTTAAGTATGTGCTACTAAATAACTGATTTTTTACCTAATGCACATAATGTTCTGCCTACAAAATTCTCCTCCCTCTACCTCCATTTTATAGTCATCCACAGAGGATATGAAGAAAGTTGTGATACATTTACATTATTGATTAAAAAAAAGAAAAGAAGGGGGGAAGAAACAAAGAAAGAAGGAAGAATTATAAAAGTTTGTTTACATATATATAGGCCTTGTTTTAACACACATACCACTGTAAAAAAAAATCACCCTGGGATTTATGGATCAAATGAAAAATTAAGAGATAGGTTAGAAAACAATCACAGTGATATTTCCACTTATTTTTCTTCCCCTTTCTTCCTCCCATCTTGTATCCTCTGTTGTTGAAGAGAACAGATGGTTAAGTAATCAACTAGATGTGAAAATATACAGTGATGTTGCTTCACACATCTGATAACAGCAAATACCCATTTTTCCATCTCTTGGAAAAAAGCGATGTGATTGGATTTTTAAATTAGATTAATCTTGTTAGGAGAAAATCTACTTTCTATACGTAAGTAATTGAAATTGACCTAATTCGTGAATTATGCTAATTCTATTGTACCAACTAAATTTACGTGCCTCTCTGTAGAGAGTTAAGATACATTCATCATCAGGACCTTCCCTGCCACAAAGATTGTGTCATCTGCTGTAAATAGATGAAGAAAGGACTGCTGACAACTAACTGGAGTGCCCAGGCTGAAATGCCTCCGAGAAGGTTTCTATGCCTATCTGTCACTTCAGCTGTGAAAGTACAAAATTTAGAACCACAAAATCACCAGTGCCAAGCCCAGAGGGACCTCTGTGATGCAGAAATGTTTTGGGTGACCACATTTCACATCTGGGTTTGCAATAATCCCCAAAGCTATGAAACCTTCAAGCTGCTGAGTGCCTGACGGTGGGCAGGATTAGTCTCCTCTTCACTCATTTACCTCCCTGAGCCCAGGGAAAGAGCCAGTGCTTGTGCTTGGAGTTATTCAGACATAAAATCTGATGGGTTTGGGTTTTTTTTTTCTGTCATAAAATAGATGAAACCACAGAGTAAGGCTGTCTACTTCTTGATCTACTATTTTTCCTAGGAGTCATTAATTTTTGGGCAGCAATATGAGCAATAACTCAGATGCATAGGAGAAGTGGAGGGGGCTGGTACCCCTTCAATCCATTGCTTGCCATGAGGAGCTGTCTGCTGCAGCATGGCTGAGGGGTGTATAACCTCTTTTTCTGAGAGGAATAGAAGCCACTTGTATAACAAGAGAGTTGTCTAACAGTCAGATGAAATGGCAAAAAAATGCAGTAGGTTTTATTTAAAATAAATTACAAAGGGATAAAATACATTTGTTTTTGTTTGCCTTGAGAATCAAGAGTTCCCACTTTCTAAGGAAGCTTCCAATCATGACATATCCATGAAAGTGTAAGATCTGCCAGCTCTATCAGTAGTGATTAACAGTTTAGTGATTGGATTCTATGATCTTGGTGGTCTTTTCCAACCTTTAAGATTCTATACATTTTAAGAGAAAATAATTCTATAAATTTTAAGAGAAAATAACTACTCAATTGTTTCTACCTATCTGTTTCTGTCTTGGCCATTTGTTTTCTGTCTGGCATCTTCTATATCTCAACCTTTTGTTTGATTGACTCCCATTCACTTCCTCCACATATAAACAGAATATTTTTTTATACAGCAAATGGCACTTCAGAGTTTCCCACTGATACTGCCACCATGTCCTTCACACACATGTGATGGTCCCTGTGAGTTTCACTTGGTAGCCAAAGCTGTGGCACAGCTCCCTCACACATGACATGCATCCCATTTTCTCTATTGTCTGCTCTTGACAGCTTGTCAATGGCTCACCCTGTCAAGGGAGACATCACTTCAAAGCACTTTGTTTGCTTGAAGGGAAAATAATGTTGACATGATCAGAAGTAAAGCAATGGGCACAGAAGCTGCCAAGAAATCTCCGCATGCTCATACACACATGCACTTTGTTGTTGTTCAGACTCTTTATTTTCCTGGAGGATGTCAAGAGCTTTTTAACAGACTATATAAAAAAAATATTGCTCCAGGCAAAGAATAGGCACAGCAATAATGAGAACTGGCAAGTGGTGATGGCGAAAGGCAACACACTGCACGTCTTTATGAGAAGATTTCTTTTCCTCATCTTTCAAGCTGGGAGAGTGTAAGCTGAAGGGCAAGGCAGATGCACATATGTTTGGAAGAAAGCATTTTCCAAGAGCCAGAGCAGGGTATGCAGAATTTCCTAGAGAGAAGGAAGAGTCAAACCACAAAATCCAGGGTAGATTTGTGTGTGGGTTTTCGGCCTGACATTTATCTTTTCTATTCTGTTGGTTTCTCAAAGAGACATATGCAAACCCAGAAGGTTTTTAAACAGAGGACAAACACACATACACAAGAACAGGACACCATTTGTCAAAATTCTAAATATCGCAAGTTTTAAGGGAGTTTTGTGATTTGGGGGAACACAAATCCTGTGGCTTAACATCTTGTGGTGCCTTGATAAGAGTGTCCTTACTCCCTGCAATCTATTCTAAATTTGTTTTCAATAAAAAAATAGGAGGAATGTGACTGACCTGACCTGCTGGCAGTTTGCAGTGGAACATGGATTAATGGAATCAATACTTTTGTGAATGTATCTGTTTTTTTTCTGCCAAGAAGCTACCACAGATTATTGATCTAACTGCCCTCTTCCCTAAATGGGTACAGAATGGATTTTACTTCCAATCCTCCAGCTGAGAGCTGGAGAGGAGAAATACAACCCAATATGTAAACTTGGTAAGATATAGAAAGATATTTCAACAGTCTGTCAGTACAAATGTTTTTTTGGTGATAAGGGAGTTCAGGAAAATGTGGAAAATGGAAGATAAAGCCTATGAACATTGTTACATATTAAATTGACGTAATATCCATTTGAAAACTCAGTAAACTCTATACTCTCCATGTTTTTTGATCTAGAAGATATAAAAACTAGTCAAGAAAACTTATTGAGTATGTATATTTAATGAATATGGTTTATATGGACCTAGATATGTTGATATCCTTGTCTCAGATAAATAGGAGTCGAGAGCAACAGGCACCGAATACATTAATTTTAGCATGTGTTGTTTTACCACATTGATATCTGTTTTCCTCCTGCACTACTGAGGGAAGCTGTGCAAGGAACATCCTCTTATGAACATTTTGTACAAAGCTGTACAGCTTCAGAAACAGTTGAACTTGTTCAGTGAGCACAAATATCTGTAGATTATCTTTAATTCTGTAAAAGTCATCCAGGAATGGCAAGGACAGCAAGGAAAGGTACACTGTTGATTCAAGGAAGACTAGGGAAAATGTGAGCCCTCTCCAGAAGGAAACAGAAGTCTTGGTTACTTGGGATATGGAGAAGACTGAGCTGTTCAATGACTTTTTGCCTCAGTGTTCACTGGGAATTGCTCCAGCCACGCTGCCCAAGTTGCAGAAGGCCAAGGCAGGGGCTGAGAAAATGAAGAACCAGCTGCTGTAGAAGATCAGCACAAAGATTTCCAGAGGGCTGGAGCCCCTCTCCAGTGACCACAGGCTGAGAATGTTGTTTTCCCAAGAGAAGAGAAAGGTCCAGGGAGACCTTAGAGCACCCTTGCAGTTTCTGAAGGGAGCCTACAGGAAAGCTGGTGAAAGGCTTTTCACAAGTCCACGTAGAGACAGGACAAGGGCTGATGGCTTTAGACTGAAATTGGGTTGATTTAGATTTGATCTTTGGAAGAAATTCTTTACTATGAGGGTGTTGAGGCACTGAAGCAGGCTGCCCAGAGGACTTCCTTCACTGGAAGTGTTCAAGACAAGGTTGGATGGGATTTGGAGCAACCTGGTCTAACCAGGAGTCCCTGCCCGTGGCAGGAGAGATGGCATTAGATGATCTTTAAGGTCCCTAAAATCTAATGAATTTTATGATTCAAAGGGAAAAGGATCCTCTCCTCTCCCTGTGCCCTGAGCTGAATCCTGGCAGTGGGGTAGAGCAATGTGGTGGTGGGAGCAGCCAGATGCAGTGCACATAAGGCATGTGTGACACGTGAAAATTGAACACTGGAATAATTGACAGCAAGATCATGGAGGACGATGAACTGTTTTGATACTACTATCATGTCACTTCTGCATCAAAACACATGGCTATTATCACGTTGTCATTCCTGTTCCTTCTGATTTATCTCACACGTTGCTGGTTTGAAGATGCTGCCGTTAATTACTGAGGGGTTTATGTAGGAGGAAGGCATCTGTGAAAAACAATAGATTGCTCATTGTTTCCTACACGGATTTCATGTAGTGCTGAACAGGGCAAAAAGATGTCCTCCCTCAGGTTCTAGAGCTTCAGATAAATCAGTAAGGGGAACAAAATCCCTGACATTTTCCTCCTGGTGGGTCAGAGGCTGAGAGGGAAATGTAGCTAGGGAAGCTAACAGGCTGTCCCTCTCCATCAAACTCTACCCTCCATGAATAAAATGCTATTTTGAAATCAGAAAGAAATGCCAGATTTTTATCATTCAGTCTTCATATCAGCATTTCCTATATAGCCCCGTTGAACAGTATTTTCTCCAAGAGTGGGTCTCATTCCATTCTTTGTGATTTATGGATATCATAATCTCTTGGCCAATTATAGATCATAGAATCAAGGGATTCATTTGGGTTGGAAAAGCCCTCTAAGATTATCAAGTCCAATTAACCCAGCACTGTTGAGGCCACCACTAAACCACATCCCCAGATGCCACATCCACATATCTTTTAAATACTTTATTTATATTGTACCTTTTATTTATAAAGTACCTTCTGAAAAGGGACAGTAACTCCACCACTTCCCCAGGCAGCTGGTTTCAGTGCTTGACAGCCCTTTGGGTAAAGAAATTTTTCCTAATATCCTATTTAAACGTCCTTCTCAATACCATTTCCCCTTGTTGTGCTGGTTGTTACTTGGGAGAAGAGACCAACTCCCACCTGGCTACAATTTCCTTTCAGGGAGCTGCAGAGCAAAAGTTTCCCTCCAGACTTCCTTTCGGGCTGAACAATCTGAGCTCCCTCAGCTGCTCATCAGGCTGGTGGTGCAGACCCTTCTCCTGCTCCATTGTCCTTCTCTGGACACATTCCAGCCTCTCAATGTCTTCCCTGGAGTGAAGGACCCAAAACAGAATTCCAGGTGCAGCCTCACCAGGGCCATCCAGCCCCATGGACTTTTGTGTGCCCAAGTAGTGAGCAGGTCACTCACCATTTTTCCTTAGCTTATTGGGGCTTCACTCTGCTCCCTGTCCCTGCCTTACAGCTAAGGGGGCTGGATTCCCAAAGAACAACTGGTCTTGCTATTAAAGGCTGAGTCAAAGAAGGCATTAAACACCTCATCCTTTGTCACTATGCTTCCCGAGACATCCAATAAAGAATGGAAAATCTCCTTAGCTCTCCTGTTGCTGGTGATATATGTATAGAAAAAAATATTTTATACCCTTTTACAGCAGTAGCCAGATTAAATTCTAACTGGGCTTTCAGACTTCTAAATTTCTTCCTGTATAGCCTCACAACATCTTTCTAGTCATCCTGACTTGCCTACCCCTTCCTTCAAAGGCCATAAATTTTCCTATTTTCCCTGAGTTCCAGCCAAAGTTCTCATTTTAAAAAGATTGGTCTTCTTCCCAACAAACTCATCCTTAAGGTGTAATTCTTGATAAAAAAAATCATCTGAATTTAAAAGTTCATGTGTGCTTAGTGAGGGGAGATTGAAAATGCAGTGTGAAAATGTGCTAGTTAACGCCCTCGAAAAACAGCATATTTAGGTGAAGAGCACAAATTACAGTCCCCATTTCTCACAGCTCCCGATAAACAAATCAGATTTTCTGCACCATAGAATCATAGAATCATTCAGATTGGGAAAAAATCTTCAAGATCACTGACTCCAACCATTAACCCAGCACTGCCAAGTCAAGTAAATCCAACTCCCATTTTCACCTCCTCTGCAATATCCAGGAACAGAAGATAAAAGAGAGGTTGCTGTCTGGTAGGCCACTGATAAATAGCAGTCCCTGGAAGTCATAACAATAAAGCTTTGTGCTTCACACAACCCATCCCTTCCCTTGCCAGCAGCTCTTGATGCTCTAAGTGGTTCATGCTGCTTTGAACCTCAGTGGCTGGAGGTTCATGTGGCCCTTAAAGCAAAGGGCAACCTTATGCCCCAGCTCACATTTTGTGTAACTCTCTGTACTCAGAGGGGATGCCCAGGGCAGGAGCCAGCAGCAAACAGCAGCAGGGTGCAAACAGAAAATAAATCTGACAAGCACTGGATGAACTGGAATTTAATGCACTTTAAAGCATCTCATTTTCCTACTATCAACCACAGGCCAATTAAAGCAGCAGCAATACAGAGCATCACTGGTGCCCAGTGACTCTCTGAGGCACAACACAACTGTCTCTCCTGGAGCCTGTGCATTAAGACTCTGTGATCAGTTTTTATTTATCTCAGGAAGACTGAGAGAGTGCAGCTGTTGTAGCTTAACCCCAGGCAGCAACCAAGCCTCCCACAGCCCCTTGCTCCCTCTCCCACCAGAGGACTGGGGAGAGAATTGAAGGGCAAAAGACAGAGAACCCATGAGCTGAGATAAACACAGTTTAATAGGGAAAGCAAAAGCTGTGGACACAAGGAAAGCAAAACAAAGAATTAAGTTCTCTCTTCCCATGGGCAGGCAGGAGTTCAGCCATTTCCAGGAGAGCAGGGCCCTATGAAGCACAGTGGTGAGTTGGGAAGACAAACACCACCACTCCAAACATCCCCCCACTTCCTCCTTCTTCCCCCCACTTTATGTAGTGAGCACAATGTCCTGTGGTCTGGAAAATCCCTTTGGTCAGTTTGGGTCACCTGTCCTGGCTCTCTCCTCAACACTTCCCATGCACCCCCAGCCCCCTTGCCAGCATGGCAGAACAAGAAGCTGAAAAGCTTTCAGCACCAGTGACAAAGTATTTTCTGTGGGCCTCTCAGGCTAGACTAAATGTCCTAAGTGAGGACTTTTTTCCTTATTTATAACCAGGATTTCACTTGCTGCCACTTTTGACACCTGCCTCTAGATCCTTTCCTCATGCACTCAGAATGCATGGCACCATATTGCTATGGTTCTTCAACCTTATGTTGAGGGAATCTGCACTTGCCTGCCCATCAGTTTTCTGTTCTCCAGGATGCCTAACCTCAAGAGACAGAGCAGGCAAATAAAGACTCCTTGTGTCCAATTCATCTGACACATACAAATATTTGTAGTGCAAGCATCTAACAGTTTTCATGCATGAAAACTGGAGCCTGGGTTGATCCATTTATACATAGATGTCTACACCAGGCTTGTCTAAAGTTGAGTGAAATGAGTCCCATCCATTGTAGAGAGCAAATGGTCTGGATAGCATACAGAAGAAATGCAAAAAGTTAGGTGCCAGTCTCATTTCAAAAGATGTGAAGTGGAATTTGTCCCATCTTGCTCCAAAAGTTTTCAATGCATTTGTCTAAATTAGACCTGGTTTTCTGGACTCCTTTACACTCAGTGGACACAAATAGACACTTCTAAAGTGTAATTTGTTGTGCCTATTTCAGCTGTCAAGAGAATATGAGAACAGTGACTCTCCATTAGTAGACAAGAAAGAGAATCCAGAAAACTATCACAGGCATGTCTGTGGACAATCTATGTACTTAAAATTAAGACAAATTAATGCCAATTCTGCATTCACCTGTGTCATATTATTCAGGTTTTTGGTATAAATTCCAGTTTTTTGAATTAACATAGTCCTAAAATTCCAGCAGTGAGGTATCCCATGGCATACATGTCTCTGATTCAAACCTCAGTGAAGAACTGACAGCCTCTGGAAGGGCACAGGTGGGGTTTGGCCTCTAAAGGTTGTTGAAGTAATTGAATGGTTTGCATCCAAGTGCAAACATCCCTGTATGAGGTGCAATTCATTACAGCCATATTAACATTCTGCAATGACTCAGACAGAGTGACCTGGAGGGTTTTTGTCTTCAGGCCTCATTACGATACAAATAAGCAGGTGTATCACTTAGACAATTCCACAAGTAGGCCTCTTCATTCCACCTGCTGATAATGATGTATTAGCCTTCATCTGTGCCTGCAATAGGTGATGCCACAGGCAACATACGTTAACAAAAAACCCAAGCAGATACACACCAAATCTTTGGAGCAGGCTAGATTTAATTCAGACTACTAGGAAAAAAAAAAAGAGAAGAAGAAAAAATTAAAAAACAAACAGGGAATAGAATGCAAACAGAAAGGCAGAGAATATTCACTGAGACTGTAAACAGAAAAATGGAGGAAATTCAGGGATCTATTTCCCTGTGTAAGAGCTATTTGCATCCTTGGTTTCCTCTGCAGGCACAGTCATTTCATTCTTACTGCCACAGGCAGAGACCAAATTTTCCATATAAAATGGATATGATAATGCAGCTAAATGATTCACAGGCAAGAGTGAGCTAAATTTTAGCCATCTCAGAACACAGACAGAACTCTAGGACTCATCTAACACAGCAGTACAGACATGCCTGAAGATTCTATGAAACAAATGGCCAAGAAATACCTTAAGCAGCTCAAAGGCTGGCAATTTTGCATGGGCAGTATGTCAGCTTGTCTCCTAATTTCCCAAAATAGGAGTTTCAGAGGACTGGTAGATTTTCAGTCTGAATCTGGAACCTTTATGTCTCTCAAATATGTCTTTTAGAGTACCTGTGTTTAGTCAGTACCTACTCTGAAATATCCAATGTCTCTAGCCTTCAGACACGTGTACCTATAAACTGAGGTCAAAACTGAGATTTTCAGTCTGAATCTGGAACCTTTATGTCTCTCAAATATGTCTTTTAGAGTACCTGTGTTTAGTCAGTACCTACTCTGAAATATCCAATGTCTCTAGCCTTCAGACACGTGTACCTATAAACTGAGGTCAAAACTGAGGAGGGATTGTGACCAGCTCATAAAAAGATGGGATCCATTGAGAAGAAGGGGATGATGCAGTGATTTGGGTGCTTGGAAGACATGTTTCTTTCTTCATATGTGTGTAGTTCCTCTAAAGGAAACATTTGGCCTTTCTGTGCCTCAGTCTGTCATGTTTAACTGCTGTTAATAAGCTGGATGCCAGTTCTGTGCTTTGTGATTGCAATTGACAACAACAAATTCCTCCTCTAGATGGTACCACTTTGCATGTGGGAAGGACATGGAGCAAGGGCAAACTAAACATGGAGAAACAGAGGCAGGGCAGCAGATTTATTTTTCTCACAAATGTGAACTAGTCAGAAAGGATCTGTTCACCTGCTTTGGAAAAAAACATTTTAAGGGAAAAATAAAGTCTCAGAACACTCTTATGATTAAGGCATTAGATGAGTATTTATAGCAACTAAAGGCTGAGATATAACTACTGAAGACTCAGATATGCTGAGGTCAAAACCACAAGACTTCTGCATTTTTTTCTGGAGTAAAACTTCAGTTATACTATTAAATTACACCAAATTTTCTGTTTCTTTTCCCCTCACATCTTCCCTCCCTATCCTCTACTCATCCTTCTCTCCTTCCTTTTCCTTTTCCTTTTCCTTTTCCTTTTCCTTTTCCTTTTCCTTTTCCTTTTCCTTTTCCTTTTCCTTTTCCTTTTCCTTTTCCTTTTCCTTTTCCTTTTCCTTTTCCTTTTCTCCTTTTCCTTTTCCCTCCTGCCACTTGTGTTCTGTTGCACTCAGCTCAGCTTTCAATACAGAAGACAATGTTATCCATTAACAAAAGAAGAATTGGTGATATTGAAGTAAAAAAAATATCTCCTGGCTTGGGAACAATATAAATGAAAGATGCCAAGGATCTAGTAACACTTTCTTTTTCCCCACAAAGCCTTTTTAATAACCAGCTTTTATTGTGAGTTTTAAATGGTCAAAATAGTCCTCAACATCCTCAGTTAGAGCTGTAAATACAGTAAACCTGTAGCACTGGCATAGACAAACTTTTCTCTCAATTTTCTCTGCCTGTGGCCCTCTGTCTCATTCATGCACATATTCCAACTGACAGTTTTTCTGGGTAATATATTTAATTGTTCAACTCACATTAACCACTTTAAAGTCTCTGCTAATTTCTTACAATATTGTCCAGCAGCACAAGCAGAATTATAAAAGGGAGAGATGAGAGAGAGAATTGGGCTCAGTATTAATTGGTCCCTCTATTGTTCCTAAAACAGTTAACAGGATTTATGGTAATCTACTTACTTGCATTTAGTAAAGAAACTCTCGCTAAGGAGAAAAGCACTGCTGTGGCCTAAACTGGTTATTTAGAGGCTGTGATAATCTGTCATTTCTTGAAATTCATCCCTGTGTTATATTGAGATGAAGCATTCTGAGGTTTTGGGGGCTTGTATAGAAAAATTTATTTATGATGTCTGGGGATTTTCACTTCTGGAATACTAAGAACAAATTCTGATCTTATTGGCATGAATGTAAACACAGACTAAGTTCACTGATGTCAGCAGTGTAAAAGCCATATGCTGCTCCTCCTGGAGCTGG
Organism: Ammospiza nelsoni; assembly: GCF_027579445.1. Classification (NCBI taxonomy): domain Eukaryota; kingdom Metazoa; phylum Chordata; class Aves; order Passeriformes; family Passerellidae; genus Ammospiza; species Ammospiza nelsoni. The sequence goes on along the minus strand of NC_080637.1, from coordinate 8,258,608 downwards.
CTGCAAATGAACAAAGCACTTCCATGAGCCTTTTGGGCACCAATGAGGCAGAGTCTGTTTGCTAAATCTTTACTGGTTGGACTTGTTCTTGGTAAGACTTTATTGTACCATTTTGTAGAGCCATACAGAGGAAAAAACTTGGGGCAACTCTACCTAAAAATTGGTTGCTTTGCAATGAAGAGAGAACAGCATGCTCCAGATATATTGCAAAATATAAGGTTAAATAAGAAGGTACAAAACCAGCTGGATAATACGCCATCTTTTTACTTTGTTTGATCTTTAATATCTGGCCTAGGTTTGGAATGACAATTGGCCAAGCTTCACTTCCATTAGACTTATTTCAGTCACAGACATTTAACATGCAATAATAAAGAGGGAAATATTTTTGCAGGGGATTGTTGGATAATGTTACATTCCTAGTTTTCCTCCGAACTTTGAAATTGAAGGGGAGAAATGGAGCTGGAAGAAAAGGACTGTAATTTTAAGATAATAAAATTATTTTTTCATTTGTTATGTTCTAAAATCTTTTACTGTATTAACTGCTGTACATTTTGGGCAAAGACTAATCTTGAAGTACATACTTAATCACATTTATTTCTGTTCATCAAGAAAGAAAGAAGGAAAACTAATAGTTATGACAGGTACTAGTTTTCTCACATTGGTGTAGATCCACGACCCTGCTGTTGAAGAGCCCGTTGTGCAGCCCTGCAAAGGCAGTGATTTCCAAAATCACCCTTAAACACTCTCACAGCTCTTTTCTTCACTCAGATATGGCAGCCTTGTGACTCAATGCATTTCTCCAGCCAGCGTGTCTACAAATTACTATGATAATGTACCAGATATGCTGCCGTCACACTTCATCACTTCTTATTACGTACAGCATCAGCTACTGATTTGATGGGTTTATAATCAAATCTCTTGTACACAGCTTGTTTTTGGCCAAGTACAAAAATAATTGCAAGTTTTACACCTGAGCCACATATTTATGGGTGTAATCTGTGTCCTTATTTTTCTCTAACTGATCTTCTTCAAGTTAATTATTGACTATTTCTGCTCACCCTTATTAAACAAAGAGCTGTGGGTGGCCTGAAGACTGATTTAAATGAGGCAAGAACAAAAGATGAGTGTGACTCATAGATTATCAGTGCTCATCCTTCATGCTTGCAGTCTTCAGTCTGATGAGTCTTTCAAACATCTTCTCCAAGTCCTTCTCACCCCTTCTGCCTTCACAGCCATCAGCCCACAAAGGATTAAATGATACAAAGCACTGTATTCCAAAACTGGAGAAAAGCCTAAGAAATCTATGGTGTTTCTGATTCAAAGACAATAGAGGATATACCCATTTAGAATTATTGTGGAATAAAAATTCTATCTCAGGAAACCCCTAAACATAGCTAAGGAAACATTTCATGCCTTGTTCACCAAGCATCCATTGTTGCTATGAGAGGCAAATTATTAAGAGATTGTGTTACATCTCCAATGCAGTTATCATTAACATTTTATACTCCTGCAACAGCAGGTGATTTGTAGGGTGAGCTGAGATCCCCATAGAAATAAATGCAGGAAAACCACTAGACAATCTATTGGTGGGAAAATCCAGTGATTAATGAGATTATTGTGAGCAAATCTCACTGACCATGACTATGGGACATTTCTCATTTGCACTAAAAGCAGGAGGACTCTTCACCCAGTGTCTTGTCTTCAGCTTTGCCACTCATCTTCCTTCTAAAGGAGGAATGGAAAAATTAATGGCAGTCACATTATTAAAAAGACAGAAAATATATCCTTGGCCTTGGGAGATAAACAGCAGTAATTTGGATTTACCACGTAAATCACCGTTATGCATTCTTTTATATCCTCCTCCTGATATTTTGGGGAATATCAACATATTAAAAATCCATAACTTCCCCTCAGAGACTTCAATTTTTCATTCTGGGTTCACCTCTCTCCTATGATTTTCCCCCATAAGTTTAGTTAGCTTCATGTTGGAATAATGCAGCATTGAGACCTTATCTGTCTTATTTGGGAAGCTATTTCAATGCTTGTGATGTCAGTTAATTTTTGGTATAAACATATCTGTGATAAGTTTGTCTATATGGTTTTCTGCCAGAATCATCATTTAACATAAGTATTTCTACTTTATTGCTACTGTTAAATGTTTTCTTCTCATGCCAAAATGTACTTACTTGCACGAAGTAATTAATTTCCCTCTCACATAATTAAATAAGCCAAGCATTGCTGATTAATCTTTTAAAGTGTGTTTTGTATTTCCCCAATCATTCAAAGAGACTTTGATAGACTCTGCTTGATATGTAATTTACAGACATGGTTCTACATTAAGCCATCTTAAGGTTTATGCAGTGGAGTTAAAATCTTACTTGTTGTTGTAAATAAACCCTCTAATTTGATACATCCAATAGTTGTATTATATCTTTGCACGACCTCACCACCCTAACAATTCATACTTGTCTCAAGAGCAACAGGAATCCTAAAGATATCTAATTTCTTTTGTTGCTACCCAACCACTACAGGACAAATTATTTAATGAATCACTAAATTAAAGACCTTGCACTGTACCTACTTTGTATTTTTCTGGTAAAAAAAAAAAAATTCTTGTGTGATGATCTATCCCTTGCCTATAGCCTCCAATTATATATAGATTTCACAGTTAACTTCCATGCCAAGGAGTAGGAACATGCTCTGCTGTGTACACTCAGTAGGTCTAAGGCCAGCCATGGAGGAATAGAGCTAATAGCAGCTCTCCACCCACATCTTATTCACACATCCTTCAACTATTCAGAGTATTTGTTCAGTTTGAATTATCTTTAAATTATGCCACATATGTGTCCTGAATCTTAACAATTAAGCCAAAAGAGAGTTCCTGCAGTTGTACTTCCATGTTATCAGCTTTACTTTTCTGTGGCTCTTCAGTATGTAAGGCAAAAGAGAATACACTAGCTCATGTCTTTATTTCTGAATGGCATCCCATCATTCAGGAATGAAGGTGTCAGTATAATACCATCAGATAATGTGCTATTTCTGTGCTGAAGATTCTGGAAAGTGCCAGTCCAAAGCAAAGGTACCCACACAGAAATACTGGCTTTTTCTATTTGCCTATGCTGTTACATTTCAGGCATTGCAAAGGAAAGTCTGAAAAATTTAATGTTACCTTTAACTATATTTTTTAGTAGCTGCTTGAAGATCCACAAGGAGAAAAAATATTGCTACATCAAAACTAAATGTGTGCACCATTTCCCACAGGTTAGAAAAGTCCTTGTCTTTGGTTTGGATTTATTTTTATGAGCTGTAAATAACTTAATCACTTCATTTTTTTAATCTGTCTTACTGATGTATTAAAGCCAATTTTCCTTAATAAAATGTATTTATCAGACCAGGCCTTGTAGGAGAGAAAAATGATACAATAACTTAGAGCAAGATATTCAAGATGCATAGTTTGATTAAATTCTCATCAAAGTCCCTGGGAGTTCATTAGAGTATAAGAACCTGACTCCTTTAAATGTAAAGTTCTTGTTAGCTGGCTAGCTAATCTTTTCACTTTGGGGATGCAGTTTCATGAGTACTTTAACCCAGTGCATGGATGGGTTCCTGGAAAAAGGTGTGGGTTTGCCTCTCCTCCTCTTCTCAGCTATGTGTTCCCAGAGCTTCCCACAAGTCCATCTGATTAAAAACACTCACAAATCCACAAAAGTGGATTTGTTTTCAGCCACACTTCCAACACCCCAGCCTGAAAACCAAACACATGTCCTGACTTTAGGAAAGTGGGTGACTAAGTGCTTGGCTGAGACCCAGGGGAAAAAGGAAAACTGCTTCCATCAGCAATGGTACAAATCAGCTGCATTGAATGTGAAATTTAGCCCACCCTTATGTCAAACTGCCATATGGTTTGGTCATTTGCCATTTATCATATTACCTTTTAATTAATGTAGGAATTACATCAATCTATCATCATCTATCTAATGCAGGTATCTATCTTACACTGGAATCTATTTAGGTGTTTTTTTATTTCAGACAATGTTAAAGGCAGACATCAATTGCAGGGAACTGATGCTGCAGACAAGAAGTAAAAAATCAAATGTCTTCTTTTGAATTGAAAATTGAGGATCTACTGCCTGAAGCACTGGCTGGGTTGCCAGAGCTTCAGTGGCAGCCAAAGGCTGTAAGCCAAAGGGATTCTCCCTGAGGACTGATTGTAAATGGCAGAGCTGAGCTCTGGATCATCTGCTTTGGAGCATTTATATGTCAGAAAAAAGAGAGAAAACAGAAATCTCAGAGAACTCAGGGAACAAGAAAACTACTCTGAACATCCAAATACTCAAGAAGGAAACCCCATTTCTAAAATAATTTCACTTCTCCATGGAGCAAATTGTAATTGACCCAAAAAGTCTCAGATATTGCTTTAGAAAGATCAAATCTTAACTGTTTACTTCTTGCATTGAGATCATATATCTCTTTTTTTTTTTTTTTTTTTTTTTTCCTTACTGGCCCATATGTCTCATCTGATCTTCATCTGAGCTCATTTGCTGAGCCTGGACTCCCACTCTTAAATTCTGTACAAATTGCTCTCAGCTGCTCTTTGTAAACTGAACTGGTCAATAATGCACCCACTGCTCCCACCCTGTTCCCTTCTGGCTTCCCCCTCTCATGATCTGACAAGGAGCAGCCATTATTTAAAAGTCCCTAGATCTCATTGTTTGTTTGATGAGTTCTCTGTTCTTCATGGAAAGAGGTTTGTGCTGGGCTGTCAAACCAAGGAGCAGCAACCCCAGTCCCTCATCTGCAGTAATTAAATGGTTTATCCATATGAGCTGATCTTCCTGGTGTTTTCTTTTTGCCCCACTTCAGTTCTGTATCTTATTTGAATACAGCTTAGGGCAATATTTAAAAAAATCTTTGTGGAGGGAGGAGTTTAAGGTTCAGGCTTTGGTTTGTTGTTTTTCGGGGGTTTTTTTTGAAACTAGTATATTTCCTTACCTTTATTAGTTTGCACTGTTTGTGTTTAAACTGTTTCACGGTGTTTATCAAAAGTCTACACACTGCTTTCCTTTCAAAGTCTTTTATTCTCACAGTGCTACAGCAAGCAGCATAATGACTCTGCCACAGTGACACTTCAGTTGCTTGACCTTCCTAAAATAAAGATTTCATTAATTGCAGAGATTATGCAATTCTTCTTCACTAGAACTGTCTTTACTATTTTGTCATCCCTGAAAAGGAAAAAATAAATCAACATCATCTTCTAGAGCCATTCACTGGGTAGTCTCAATGGCTCACTTTCCTTTGGATGGCTGCAGGAGGTTCCTGAATCAGGAGTGCAGTCATGCTAAATTACTGCCATAGTCCAAAGAGAGAAGAGAGAGAAATGTGCCCAAAGAGTAATTCAGAGCTCCAGCTCTTTGATTTGAGAGGTCTGAATCTCTCTGCAAAACAACAAGGAAAAAAAAAAAGAATCCCTGGAACACCATGCAGAATAATACCACCAAATTGCAGAGAGCATTGGGCAGAGAGGGGTCTTGAATACTCAAGAAGAAACTGAACGGACTCTCAGTTTCCTCTCTAGGATGATAGAGACTGACATTATAAGCCATATAGTTTAATTCCACCCTACTCATAAATAAAGATACTTCATAGAAACATAAATTCACCCATAGAAATCACCTAAATTAGTTTGCAGGAATGTTTCATACATATTTTAGCAAGATTGATATATTCATATCTTTTATAGAGACTGGAAATTGCTGTCTTACATGCACATTAAGCATAAGACACCTATAAAATTATCTTTACATGAATGCTGGCCAAACATTCAGTGGAACAAGGACTGAACACCACTGAAGCAGCAAATATGACAGTCCTTGCGTATTTTTAGAGATCCCTAATAATCCTTTCACAGATGGAAAAATGTAGTTTTAAAATAGCTCTGTTGCTTGGGCAAGCAAGTAACATCAGTAGAGAACAGATGAGTCTACATTTTGCACCTTATACATTTTTTGCCAAATTCACTATTTAATTTAAAGATTTATTAAGGATGAAAGGAAGATTTATTCAAATGAAATGAAGGGAGAAGCAAAGTCCGAGAGAATTCAATGACAAATTTACCTTTGAGTTACAAGAGGTCAGAATATCATTACTCAACAGATTCTGTTCCTTGAACATTTGCTGTTTCCACTTATTTCTATTACCTAAGTGACACAGGGAGTGACAATTGTTCTTTGTTCCCCTTCTCTCTTAGTGCTGCTGAAGTGGACTAGATGATTCAATCGACCATCCACTAGAAATTTTATCCTGGTCCTGAAACAGCTTAAAAATGGGATTTAAAGACCAAAAATGTTTCATTGAATAATACCTAATCAGGTCTAGTTCTTACATCTGACAAGGGTTCAATTTGCCTAAAAGCATGGGGGCCAGTCACACAGGATGGCTTCAAGACTACACACACAAAGGGAATTGAGTGCCACACAGAGCAATGGAATTGTCATCTGGACCCCATCTTTTCCATCTGTACCATCACCATCAGACATGCTTTGCAACATGAAACATGTTCCACTTGTGTTTCAATTCTAGGGTGATCAAACTTTATCTTGTTCTGAGCTAAAGACTGGACCACATGTTCTCCAGAGGCTTCTTCCAACCTACATAATATTATCATTCCCTGTACACCATTGCTTTTTGTTGTTAATCTTTCCTTATTGTCAAATACAAATTTTTTTATATATTTATTAGATTAATAGTAATTATAGTAACATGGAGCAATAGCAACTCTGTAATTTCCTGTGTACCCTATTCTTGATCCAGCACTAAAACCCTCTAATAAACTTGAAGCCAACAAAATCATTCCAGATATTTCCTAGCTGGCTTACACTGAAAGTGTTCAGCAGATCATTTATAGCAAATAAATGATGTTTTAGATATTCAGAAAATATCTCTCATTTTGTCATTTTATGCTTAATGGCTTTAAAGAACAAAACAAGGATTTGTATTTCTGGTCCCTTGCTATCTATCTATCTGGATTTTTTTAAGCCCTTTCTTCACAGTCTGCATTACAATTTCAGAAAAGGTATAAGAAAGTGAGACTTCAGAGACAAAGATGCCATTTACCTTTCATCAGTCGTGCAGCATGGTCTCCAAACAAACTCCCAGGCTGCTGACCTTTGTCAGGAAAGTATCATAAATTGTCAAGATAGTAACATCCCAGAAGTTTTTATGTTGATATCAGCCTCACAGCCACATCACTATTCCCTTAGTTCATGAGTCAACCTGACACCTTTACCTTTACCTCAGCTGCTCACCTGGGAGAACAACATTTAACCAAGAGAAAAATATGTCAGTTGAAATTTTTTTTTCCATTCAAAACATGTAAAGTTTAAGTTCATGACTGATACTAAAGCCAAATTCTGCATGGGGTCTGAGGAGTAAAGGAGATTTTACATCTTGCCATAGATGTGCAAAGCTCTGTCAGGGGAACATAGAGAGATGACCTGGACCATTGTAGATCATTCAATGGATCATTCAATGTCCTCACAAGGGGAAGCGAAGGTGCAGGTTCTGATCTCTTCTCTCTCATAACCAGTGACAGGACTGGAGAAAACACATGAAACTGACCCAGGGGAGGTTTATTTTGGAAAAGGGTCCTCACCCAGAGGGTGGTTGGGCACTGGAACAGGCTCTCCAGGGGAGTGCTCACAGCACTGAGCCTGACAGAGGTCATGCAGGATTTGGACAATGCTCTCAGGCACAGGGTGGGATTCCTGGGGTGTCTCCTGCAGGGCCAGGAGTTGGACTTGATGATCCTGATGGCTCCCTGCCAACTCAGGATGTTCTATGATGTCTGAAGTTGTCTTGTTTGCTTTCATGGTTCATTATTCATTAGTATTTGTACTCTGTTAATCCCTAGATGTTTCAGCTATGCACCAGAATAAACTGCACATACACAGACATTTCTACATTCAAAAATTTAAGAAGATTGCTACTCTAGAAGTCAGAGCTTGAAGAGCTGAATGTTTACCAGGGAAAACCTTCCCTTTTATCCTCACTGATACAGCTGAGAGCAGTGCAATATGGGTAGAAAGTATTTATTTCTTAGCAGCTCCCACAGCAGCAGCCACACAGCTGTACAGTGCCACGTTCAAGCTCACTTCCCTTTTGAGAAAAGATCCTTTACCTATAGTTATTTTGTAGTTATTTCTCTATATGTGTATTTGGATACTATATATATATATATATATATATATATATATATATGATGCACATTAGATAAACAGCTTGAATCAAGGCATAAAAATCATACTGATAGCTCTTACTCCTACAAGGACTCACACCTCTTGTATTAACAGTTCACTTTTAACAGTACGTGACTTAGATGATTTATATGAGTTCACATGTTATTATGTTATCCTGGCAGGTCTACATAAATGGAAAATAATTTTTGCTGGGCTGGAACAGCAGGAAATTTCGAGGAAGTCAGAGGACCCAGCATTATGACTATGAAATCATATTCTGTCTCTGCATACAATGAAATTCTTAAATTCATCCTATAGGTATTAATAACAATAATGCAAATCTTCAATAAGACTGAAATAATGGTAGACTAGCCTCTGACTTTTAATGCTCCACTGCTTGAATAATCATCTTCTTAACTTTTGGGTAACCTCTCATTGCACATAATAGGAACATTTCTTTGAAAGATTTAAGCAAGCATAGCATATTACAGAAGGAAGAAATACTTAAATTTTCAAACCACTCTGCAGAAGCATTTTTGGTGTTACAGATAATAGAGCCTGCATTCACAACTCACTGCCACTTCAGCTCAACCCTATAGCCAGTCCCCCAAATTAATCAGAGCTGCACAATTCAAAAGCAGCACAAAATTATTAATTAGAATCACTTGCTGTCAAACAAAAGACACCTCCTCTACAGAGGGAAAGAATGAGAAGGTAACAGGAGGAAAAACAAATCCTGATAATACAAATGAATGGGAGATCTGCCCCACTAGGAAATATTAGCAGGAGCAGCAGAACTGAATAAGCTAGATAAGGCTGATTACAAGTGTTGGTTCAAGCTTTGCTTAATGAACTGCATCCAGAGCAGTTTCTCTGATGTCTAATTGTTAATAATGTTTGAAGGCAGTCTGGAGGCTCCAAGACACTATGAAGCTTTCTGTCTCTCCTGACCATCACCTCTCATGTACCATCATGAGAGGTGATTAATCAAAGTTAACCTCTGTGATGTCTTTAACTCCCTCAGTCAAAGAGGGAATTAACCAGTTCAAAAAACATCAGCAGGGACAGACACATAAGCAAAGCAAGACAAACTGAGTCCAATTCTTTGAGAAAACCTGGCTTCATGTGTATGCCACACCTGTGCAAGACAAAAAGAAAGATTTTAAATAACATAAAATGCTTTAGATTTGGTCACCCTTCTTTTTCTTACTAATTAGTGTCTGTACCATTAGCTGTCCTAGCCCCACCTGGGCTCCAGTTGTCCTCTCCAGTCACCTTTTGGATTCTCCACAATGCCCACACTCCACAGAAAGCAGTCAGGCCTGCCTACTCATTTCCACTCCCTGCAAAATAACTCCAGTTTTGCCATCATTTAGCCTCCCTCTATTCCCATTCTAACTGGCCTATTGTATAAACTGCAAGGGAAAGAAGAGGAAAGGAGCCAAACCAGGACAGATTTTTGCAGAAGATTCACCCACCCATTTATAAATCAAACTCAGCTCTGTCAGAGATGAAATCCACATAAGCTTTTCCCTCCCTTTCATACTCTGAGTTTGATACTGATTGTGATGCACAAAGGTGAATATTTTACATGTCTGGTAGCCCTGAAAGGCAGGATACTTGATTTTAATCTGACATTCCTGTAGAGCATCACATCTTTCTCCCAAGGAAGCATGCTGTCCTTTGGCATGTGACTCACTGCTTGTTGACACCAGCAGTGCTTTGCCCAGCTGCTCTGAGATGTTTGGTTTGAATCCCAGTCATGCAGAAGACAAGACCAGGCGAAGTCAGATCTCAGAGAGACCACAAAGGACATAGCAACAATACCACTGGTCTGGGGTTCTGTGTTTTTTTGACTGCAGATCACATAATATGTCTGATTTGGCTTTAAGTGAAAAAGAATAGCTTGTCATGGAAGGGTGCAACTAAGCTGCCTGAGCTTTTATTCTGCTTTTTACAAACACTTCTTAGTTGCCATTTGCTGATCAGTTTAGAGTACAGTAGCTATGCCAGTGGCATTCAGAGCAGTTCCTGAGGTATATTTGTGTTTTGAGAGTCATCTTTATGGTACTTTGGACAACTTCTAATTTCGTAGTGAAGGTAATAAAACCTTATCCATTACAAGGTGCACATGTTGGTGATGTATCCAAGTAAGCTGGAGTGAATTCTAAGACTAGAACAGGCCCTAAGGAAGAGGTTTCCCAATTTCTGATCTGTTTCAAAATACTGCAGTTTTATTTTAAAAACACTGTTCTTTGGAAACTGGTTTTTCCTAATAATTTTAAAAGAGTATAGGTTACTTATTCACTGCTTTTCTTTCCTTTACCAGAGGACTGCAGTGCTATGTATGAATATCTCACTGAAAACTGGAAGTTAAGCCTTGGTTTCAGTTTGTAATAGGGAGAATCTTGATATTCCCCTCTCAGACAGGCAGAAGAAGTGAAACTTAAAGCTTAAGGGAGTTTACTCAGAAATCATGAATTCGAGCAGTGAAGTACACTGCAGAGCCCCAAACCCAGCATCAGCCTCTGCTAGTGACCCTAAATGAGCTGAAGCCAACTCAGATTTGAATGCAGCATGTCAGGCAAGTATGACCCTGAACCTAAGCCTCTGAAACTCATCAGAGCTCATTAGCAAGGTCATGGGTGTGTGAGTATCTGGCTATTCCCTTCTGCCTATGACATGTTTTTCTGGCTTGAGTGCTCAAACACCACTTTCTACAGTGTGCAATGAAGAGGGCAGTGATGCAGCAGCATCTGGGCCACAGAAACTTGTTTATGCTCATTCATTAGCACAGCCATACCATTTGCAAAGATTGCTTATTGATTCATTGTCTGATTATGGCAATTTTGCTCACCCTTGAATAAAAAGCTTTACATGATCTTAGCTGAGAAGAAACCTTCAACTTGATTTCTTTCCTCTGAATCCTTGGGTAGGATCTAAGCATGGCATACACACACAGTAAAAAACCCCAAAAGCATGTCTTTGTCAGGCTGGCTGTGACAATGTTCAAGTATGTACAGAATGGCCTCATGAGCATGTTCAATACTCCTTGGACAGCATTCTTGCTGCCTGCTCTGGTGACTGTGTTGCTGTGGTTCTTGTACTTCCTGTCTGAAGAGGTAATTGCATTAAAACTGACATGGAGTTATCTATCCTGCCACAGAATATGGGGAATATGCCTATGCCAACCCAAACCAACTCTGCCAAAATTCATTTCAGTGCTCTGTGCAAAAATATATGACAATAAATGTCCATTGTTCAGACCTTTCTCATCAATCACAAAGATGCAAAGACTCTGTGCAGCGCCATGAGACACGAACTGAGGTTTCTCTAGGAAAGTGGATAACTGCAATTAAACTCTGGAGGAAAAGCCCAGTGGATTTGAGAGAGAAAATTAGCCATAGCTGTTAGCAGCTTTGATGCAGTTGTTAGAAGCTTCTTTTAGTTTTTAATATAAGTAGAAAAATCAATCAGCTCAAACACTGTTCTCTGTCTTTAAAGCATTATAACATCTTTTCCACTTTCCAAATTAGCAGCATAAACTGAAAATACTAAAAAAAGTTTCATTCTATAGATCTGGAGCCCTGGTAGCTTACTGCAATGCAGCATTTACTCAAGACCCATCCAAATTTTTCAATTTAAAGAGATGCTTAGAAGGACACTGTGTCTTCACACACACATTGGCTAACTTGTGTTGGGCTGAAAACTACATGGAATGCTAGACATGAATAAATAAGCAGCAAATTATTTTGCTTTTTTTTCATGTTACTGTGAAAATCAGAGTTATTATTATCTTCCTTAAAGCCACAAAAACATTAATTTGTATGGTAATTATATATCCTCTTATTATTAATTCCTAATAAAAAGATTTAATACTTTTGCTTTTATATGAAGTTCATGTTTCTAAGGTTTTCTCTATCATTCTACTTTGATTTCTGGCATAAAAAGACAGTGTCTTAGAATTCAGGTCTCTAAAAACTCAAGCTTTCAGAAAATATCAAATGTGAATCATGAGAATAAGTGACATGATGGAGACATGAGGCATATGGCATTGCTGAGCAGCTTTTTGAAGTTCTAATATGTGTAATGATACACTGTTTATCTCATTGTATTTTCTAAGGATTTGATAGACATTGAAAATGCAGAATACAGTAGGAGCTACTGTCACCAGCTACAATGGTGATAAATGCTATCATCCTAATCATACATGATTAGCTGATTTTAAAACCAGTCCAGAAGTACTATTTAGTAGGATTTTTATCATTCTTTAAAGTATAAAACCATTAAAAGTTTAATAGCTGCTATTGAACCAGAATGACTGCCATCAAATCGTTCTTTAGCAGCTAGATAAAACTTTGTTTTTCAGTAGTTTTACATATTGAATAATTTTTTGCCATATTGTTGAGTAGGTGCAGTTTTCATGAATGCATTAAAATTACTGATAACAAGAATCTCTCAGCTTGTAACAGCCATGACTTAAAACCTGAATTGTTTGATCTCAAAATTAATATAATTCAGGAATGTTTTTTCATGGAAAAGGTCTATGCTTTAAAGTTTCTAATCACTCAAGCAGTATAATGAATGTTTCAACCAGTATAATGAATGTTTTCACCTATATCAGATATGTGTAAATACAAACATGGTAGGAGGTTAAAAGATGTGCAGATTGGCAGGGCAACATTGCCATGAAAACAAATGGTAAATCACTTCTGCAAAAATCATAGAGCCTTATTCTGCTGAGGGATAATTAAACATGAACAAGACCTTTTGGGAGAAACATGGGAGTTGTTCACCTATTGCTGCAATCTGCATACAGAGGCTCAGCCTGGCCCACTTTATAAAAATTTCTTTTATTCAGGAGTGCACCTTTTGGACTAAGTTTCATTTGATATCTTAATAAATTGTCTTCAGATGTAACATGCACATGGATGTGATAAACAGAATAGTAACCACCAGCTAAGGGAGCACAAGCTTTCCTAGGCCTTGTGGGATTCTGGAGATGACATATTCCAGGTTATAGTTGGTTTATGATCCAAAAGAAGAGCTATTTTGAGTGAGTCCTTGAGCGACAAGAAGCCTTTGAGCATCTCAAACAGGAGACAGTTTGTATGGTGGCTCTTGAGCCGGTCCAGGCAGAAAAAAATGTGCAAAATGTGCTCTGCACTGTGACCAGGGAGCATGGCCTGACCAGGAGCCTCTGGCAAAAAAACATCAGGATAAAGCCCAGATCAGCCATTAGGGTTTTGGAGCTGAGAGAATTGGGGTTCAGAAGCCCACTGAACCCCTGAAAATTGTAAAAGAGGTCACCCTTCATTTTTCAAATGTAACAAGACACAGAAAAATAGGAACAATAATAAGACAAAGGCTGTTAAGATGAGCTAGCAATAAGTCTCTGATTGAGTCACTCATGCATTGCTCCACTTCAAGTTAGTGTAACTATGATGAGATAAAGCTTTATTCATATATTTATACGTACATTAAAAAAATATTAATATATTCAAAGATATTTATTCATATTAAGATATTTATTCATATTACAGGAGCACCAAAAATCTCTTAATGAGCCTGGAGCCAATGTAGCAGGGACTGTGATAAAATATTCAAAAAATTATCTCTATTGCAAATAATTTACTGTGGATGAGGGAACTGATTCATTTGAGATTATAAAGACAGCAGTGAGATTGCAAAAGATGCAAGAGCTGGTTAATTATCCTAACAGTACAAGTAAGATTTTTAACTCATGGCATCTGGCTTCACCACTCTGACTCAAGGTACAACATCTCTCATCCTTTCCCTGACAGGTGTTTTTCTGCCACCCTCAACTATTCTGTTGTTTCTGAATTACTCTCAGTACCTCACACCACAAAGTGTTCCTGCCCCAGCACCATCACTCCTGCTGGGGTGATGGAATGTTCTGGGAAATGAAGGACAGATTTCCAAGGCTTTAGCAAAGGGACCACTGTGGAAGTTCCATGATTTCTTGTTATCTACTCATCTAAACTTGTCTTCTTTAATTTCCCTTTGCCATTTAGAGGGAGAATTATTTGCAGTAGTGAGAGGCAAAAGAAAGAAAAAACCCTGAGAAAAAAGGATTGTGGAAAGAACAAAGTGCTCTGTTAATTCAAAGGCAGCAAGGTTGGAAACAGGGCAAAATCATTGCCCCACAGGATCATGCCTGCAAATACCAATCTCTTCACTACTAAAGAGAACTGTTCAAAACTTTTTCAGGTAAAACTCTTCAAAAATGTATTTCCAGCTCCACTGAATATTTCAGGAAAGATTCTGTTTCTACAAAAGCCTTTACTTTTTCTTTAAAAAATGGTTGGGGAACGTGACATTTCTACTTAAAAAGGCAATTTATTCTTTGGAGGTTTTGTGTGCTTGTTTGTTTATGCTGACATTTTCTAATAAAACATAATCCTACTCCAACATCCCAAAGTGCAAACTTAACATAATTTTCATGAACCCTTTTTGTGCTATGAAAAATTCTCCATGTTCTTTTTTAGGTACAAAACCGAAGCATACAGACTTATTAAACATCCTATTATAATAATTTTTGTTTAAGCAATATTTTTATAGATACACAAGAGTTACAGAATGTTGAGTGATCAGTTATTTATTCTCTCCCTATGAAGGAGAAAAAAATAAATCCATGCAATATTTAAAAAATCTTCTCCAATATTTATTGTAAACTTCCAGCACAGGAGACCAAGTAGTTTATCCAAACATCAGTTACAAAGCTGACAAATTTTCCTTATCTCTCAAAGTCATAAGATTTTTAATTGAAATTTCTACCTCAAACATTTTGGTTTGAATTAAGTCACCGTTTCTTGCAACACATATATAAGATGTGAAGGAGAAAAATGACCATCATGGTCCTAATACTACTTAATTTCATTTCAAATATCCTTATGCTTCTACCTGATATTGTTTTGACTAAATATGTAGACTTTTCCAGCCTTTTGACATAAACTGTGGGTTTTTTTGGTCTTTTTTCTCTCCTTTAGAGATTGTCCAGTTTATTTACACCTATCTTATTTTCAGACTGGGGAATGGTGCACCAACTGAGGTCTCATCACTGTTTAGTACACAAAAATAATTACTTCCGTTGTCATGCTGTTAATACAGTCCAGCATGAGATTTGCCTTTTGTGCAATCACATTATCTTGTCGACTCAGATGCAGTTTGTGAGCCATGGTGACCTTGGACCTCTCCTCCCATCCTGCTGTTCCTCCAGTCATTCTCCCATTTGTGTTTGTGCACTTCAGGTTTCCTCCACAGGCATTACTATTCATGGCACTTGTGGTTATTGGATTTCATCCTCATGGTTCAAATGCTGGCAGCAGTTAACAGCATGGTTATGAATTTCTGATCCATTCCTCCACAACCCTCCTCACCCAAGAGCTTCTGTACGTGTGCTCTGCTCCTTTATCCATGCCACAAATATAAAGATTAACCAGGACTAGGACCAAGGCAGTTCTTGGGGATGCCCTGCAAAACCTACCTTCTCTTTTTTGATAGAGAAAGGAATGAAAATCACTCCCTAAGTGCCATTTTTAGTCAGTTGAACATTGACCCACTCTTGGGACTCTCTAGCTGGTCAGAGTGACCCCGAGATACATCAGAAAGTCTCTTTTCCCTGCCCAGCACTCGAAGAAGGAGTCAGAGCTCTTAATTTCTCGGCCTCAGAGTTGTTTATTGTTTCTTATCTATAAAATTCTTTCTCCTGCCCTGACGAGGTCCACTCAGCAGGACAGTCAGAGGCACTCTGCCTCCCCTGGGGCAGTGTTATCTTTTTATACTAAAACTACATATACAATATTTACAATTACTTTACAACACCTATCACCTATGTTGGACAGTGAGCTTCTATTCTAAACCAATCTAAAAGTGCCACCATCACCCAGAAGATGGAGGTCAAGAAGAAAAAGGAGAAAGGCTGGACAGGACCAGATTCCTCCATCTTGCCCTCTGAACCTCCATTCTAAAAACCTTACAAAACTATTTTTCACCTCATGATAAATTCACTATCATTCTACTTAAATTTTTGTGGCTTGTAATTCTTCATATAAGGTTGGTAATTGTTTTTTCCAAGGGCTAAATCAAAGGCACAGGGGTCTTGAGCTCTGTGCTGAGGTCTCTGAGCCCCCTGGGCAGGGGTTCAAGACCACCAGGGCAGCCAGAGGAATTTCTTGGGTTCTGACAGCACACTGTGGCTATAATATCCAATTTTGCTGATACAGAATGTTCAAAAGCTTAATACAGTCAGAACATTTCACATTTTCAGCTTCTCTTCCATATCCTAAACAAGATCATTCATCAGAGAAGGAACTTACATAGGTTTGATACGATTTTCATTTGATACATCCACACTGGACATTTTCAAGTACTGCATATTGCTCTTGGTTCTTACCTACTGTTTGTTTAACAGTCTGTTCTAGTATCTACCACGTTCTCAAAGTTAAAATGACAGGTTTATCGATTTTTTAGGTCTTCCTTCTTTGTGTGTCAAAGCAGGTGCAACATTTTCAATAAATTCACTTTATTTACCCTAATAGAGAGGTAGCAACATTTTCAAAATAGGTAAGCACAGCAGGAAGCTACACTGTAATGCAGAATTTCATCATAAATGTCACAAAGAGAAGCCAGCATTTGAAAAAAAAACCAACATCTCTGCACCGTTTTACAGTGTCTTTACATTACTAATAAATCTCTAGGAGAGCTCCTGCTCATACCACCTCACCTGAGTTTATTTATATTGTATTAATCCCATTCCTCCCTCTTCCCTTTTTCAAAGATCAGGGAGGATTTCCACCACTTCTCAGGCAAACCCAAAGTGTTTTGTGGCCAAGGGAAGCAGAGCAGCACTGAAGACTGATCCACTTGCATGTTTTCTTTGAACCTGATCCTTCCCTAGCCCACATAAGCATTATTCACATCCAGCTGCTTTGGGGTTTGTCAGTCTGATCCTCTTTGCACATAAAATGTTTAATGAAACAGGGACTTGAACACTTGCTGCTCTGTTTTTCAAATAAATTTTCAGACAATGAAAATATATTTGGAAGGCATATTTGACCCAACACACACATACAATTTAAACACCTGCATCGTAATTTGACCCTCTTTCTTTAACTGATGATGGGAAATTGGTGGTTTTACTCATCTCCTTTTTGTTTACCTGACTCATGCTTTAGGAGCAGCATTTCTCTTACTGGTTAGAGAAGGATGAGGCTTGCACATTCAGATATAGACACTGGAAAGATTTTACCTAATGAGGCTAATTACAGCCTTTCTCTTTCCTCTAAACTGGAAATTCTTACTGGCTTCTCTGAGAGAGCAAAATTTTTCATAACTGGTGTGCTCTTTCTGAAACATGTATTTTTGATGTATGATATAATCAGAAAATACCAGTTGAATTTACTTCTGCATATTGTTGAAACATAGCTTAAAATCAATTTATAAAAAATAATCCTTATAGAAAATTATACTGTGCATCTGTGAAAAAATGTTTTTGTATGCTTATAGCCATAAACCCATGAAGTCTTTAAAGGAATCTGCCCCAAATTGTGGCACCTCAATCTGCTGATTCTTCAGTCTGCTGAAGAATGTAGTTTGGTTTTTGGTCTGAAGTCATAAACATCTTAATCAATTTTACTCTGATCATCACACCTCCTAAGAATTACTGCTGAACTGTCAATAGGACAGGAAAATTTCACTTCATAATTTAATTTTCAAAATGTCACAAATGACTGACTGAAAATAAAAACAGGAAAAGCAGGAAACTGAGAACAAAAGTCACATTTTAACCTTAACTGTACCTTTTGTAAATTTTGTCAATAAAATAACTCTCTTTAAGTAATTAATTTGTCTATAAGTATATGAACAATACATCTCATTTCCTAAATTTCTGTTTAAATATTGAAGTACATTGGTTTTCTGCCAGACCATAATATGCTCATAATGAAGAATATGTAGGAGGTGTTAGGCTTTAACATTATTGCCTAGAACTTCACTGATTTTTTCCATAAAAATATTTTATTTAATAGTATAGGTATTCATACAGTAAATTAAAACCTAAAATTGCAAAGAATAATACTGCTTTAATTGCCTGACAGGATGGGGATTATTTCTTATATTCTCTCCTGCATAGATGAATATAACCTTCCTGAAGAGGAAATCTATTCACGGCTGAATAACAGGACTGTGGTAATATATTGAACTCTAGGAAGCCCCTAAATAATGTAGTATAAAGTATTAGCATTTTTCACCCCTTGAAGATCAAAGCTGAGGGTATTAGTTGTATGATGTAAGATTCATAGGTTATATCTGTGTGAATGCCAAGATAATATTTCAGGACTAAGTCTTACTGGAGTATAAATCTTACAATTAAAAGAAAGCATCTGGCAGGGAATTTTTGGTGTTTGTTCTTCTCTCACATACTACATTTTGCAAAACAATTCCCAGGGGCAGCTTGCCTTTTTTAATCTTGTAACTGAAATGTGAAATTTGTGCTTCCATCCGTAGATGTTGATGAAGCTCTTAATGAACTGGGCTCTGGAGGAGATCCTTGTGCCCTGGTACCCAGCAGTGATCCAAGAGGTTTCAGTTTGCTATGCCCTCAATGTTTAGGCAAAATTCCTTGCCCTGGTGAAGGGACCAGCTGCATTTAGACCTCAAGCAACTGTGTTTGAAAACTGTGTATGAGATTCAGCTGCTGGAAGGAAATTCTATGCTGTGGGTGCAGATGTCTGAATTGATTACAAAACCTGAGCAAATAATTTTAATTATTTTGTGAATGCAGTGCTCCACAAATGCAGAAGTGCTGTTTCTGGATGCAACTCGAGGTATCAGTGGATTCAGTGGAGTTCACCATAGAAGCTGTGATAGTCCTGGGATTTCTGCTCCCTATTCTTAAGGCATGGCTGCTGTGAGATTCACAACAGCACCAACGTGGGTGACATGAGCTGTGACAGGTGGGATGCTGTGTAGGGATTCTTCCAGCAGTAATTAACCTCTGGATATAACTGATAGCCAGGCATGAAAGGCTCAAAATGGATATATGGGCAAAAAATTAGGGCAGAACCCCAGGCACTTCCCACTACATAAGGTTTTTTCAATTAATATGTGTCACAGACATCTTTTGTGAAAAATCCTTTCTTTAGGATTTTTCCCCTTTCTGAAAAGCTGTGGCCTCAGCAACAAAATGTAAACAATGGTTATCTGCTGCTGTGGAATGCAACAGGTGGATCTGTGATTGGTCTTGGGTGAGTGTTTGGATTTACTGACCACTCACGGCAGAGCTGTTCTTGCTTTCTGCCTGGACACAGAACTTTGTTATTTCATTCCTTTTCTATTCTTAGCTTAGCAAGCTTCTGAGAATTTTTCTCTCTATTCCTATTAGCATAGTAATAATGTAATATGTAGCATAAAATAATAAATCAAGCCTTCTGAACATGAGGTCAACATTCTCGTCTCTCTCTTCACCCTGAAAAACCCTTGCAAGCCCTGTAACAAATATGGAAAGTTTTCTGACCTGTAAATTGCAGAGCCAAGGTGGAGTACAGCCTTTTGGGGACAGCACATTCCTCACTCAAGAGAACTGCTCCAGTCAGTACTGTGGATATCCAAGCAAATTATTCCAGGACTGAGGTACACCCAGAGATAATGTATTCCCAAGGATGGAGAAATCATTAAGATCCAACCTATTTCATGGAAATTTGCTGGAGGGTGGAAAGAATTTATTTGTTTGTTTCTGTACTTCTCCCCTGTCTATTATATAGCATAATCAATCCCATGCAAATAGAAAATCCTAATTAAATTGTTCTAAAAAGCCAATACTCAATTGTCTCCCTACTTGTGACATTATTCCAGTCACTGATGTCAGAAGGCAATCCCAACCTTCTGAAATCACAAAAGGCAGCTTTCTTCTGCTGGTTCTTCTTCCCTCTGCTTCCTTCAATTATTACAAGCAAATAGCCATCTTAGAGAACACCTGTTCTCTGCAGGTGCCTGGAGCTTCCCTGTGGTGCTTGAGCCTCTGAGGGCTGTAGCATGCCTGCCAGCTTGCTCTGAACAGATTGCCCCAGAGAGGGACACAGGAGCACAGACTGTGAACGGGGTGAGGTGATTCGGGGAATAGATGGAGGAAGACGTGCTTGTCTTAGGGCCATAGCAAGCTGCTGATCTAAGAATAAAATTCTGGTGAATTACGCACCAGGCTTACTAGGAAAAGTTTGTAGGTTCAGTATTAATCTCAGCTGGTAAGGAACACTAAGATCTATAATTATGTATGGTAGGTTTGCTATGAAAATGGTATCTCTGAGGGAAAAAAGTGGAATCTTTAGAAAATTCAATAGTTTTACCATAACTGGAAAGAATCTGGGTTTCTCTCTGTTATATTCACTGCTCTGCTGTTTGGTCTCATTAACTCAGTGATTTCCAAAATGGGCTTCTGTGTCATATTTGCAGATGTGTTTTTCATCTTAACTTTCTAGTGAGTTTTGGGTGTACCCTGTCAGAGAGTAAAAGTATGTGTCTAAGGTTTTCCAAGGGTTTCTTCTATATTATGGTTCTGTTTTGAGCTTTGCTTGGGATCAGGTATCATGTATGTTTGCTGTTTTGCAAGCCTTAACCACTGAAAACTTGTGATGGACAAAGTCAGAAAAAGCATCAAACTTTCATCTTGTGTTCAGCAACTGAATCCAGCCTCTGCCAGTGGAGCACAGAAAGCACAACTCATCTTCTAGAAACTGAGCCAAAAATCAGCCCCAAACATAACAATTGCAGGGCCCATAAAAACTTGGCTCTCTGGTAAATGGTTGCATGGTGAAGACTAAATTTAGATTGAATTACTCCAATGAGTTGTTTAGGGAAAAAATTTTTACATATATTTAAAACCTAAAAACTTGCTTCCATTTTGATGCACATCCTCAAAGTTACTGACTTTGGGGAGGGAAGTGGGGTGCTGGTCTTGAATAATTTACCAAAGACCACTCAGGAAAGACTGTCACAGCAGAGAACTGAACCCAAACAACCCATGCTTCAGCTATCAACAGGGTTACAGAACTTCCTGAGCATATCAAAATTCACTGTGAGATAAATAGTCCTTCTATCACTCCTTGGAAAAAAACCACCTTATATATGAAATGCAGAACAGGTAAGGGCAACCTGTGTGGCACTTTAAACAGCAACAAACCACCCCTCCTTTCTTTGTTAAGTGTGGTGAGTTTGACAATTTTCCAAAAACAGTTTTGACCTAATTTGAAAAAGTTCTCAGTACAAGCATCTACAGATAAGCCAGAGAAAAGCCACGGAAAATATAATTTTGTTGTATATATAAATACAGGGAAATCCAAATGCATTCAAGCCTGGCTTCAAGCTATAGGCAACTGCTTGTCTAATTTCAGCTCAAGTGTTGGCTTGTTACAGGAATTTTGCATGAATGGATGCTGCTCATCAAGGTCATGAATGTGACTGAATTCAGGCCAATCACTGCACCTGGAATTAACGTTCCAGTTCTTCACCTCCACTGAGAACTCAACCATAAAGTCTCAATTAAGGTCTGGCTGTGGCTCAGTGAAGCATGAGTGGAGATTTTCTTATGTAAATAAGATAGCAGTCAACTCATTTAACAAAAAATTTTAACAGTAATTGAGCAGCAACTGGCTCATATTGTGTCTTTCACTTCATCTTGTGCTCGATTAAACAGACAAGGGCTTGGCCACATTCCCTCTTATTTTCCCAAGTCCTTACTTGCCCAGTATCATTTGAGGCCTGACAATTGTTTCTGACGGAATCCTGTGTTGGACTAATTGTATAGATTTGTCTAGATCTTTATTGGACAGCTACTAGTTCTGAGTTTTTATTTGCACTGGGTAATGAAGGCTCAAATCCAAAGGCATTATATTGCAAAAAATAAGTAAATTCCTATTTTAAGATGCTGTCTTGATATTAACCTCCCGTCACTGGGTGGTTGGTTACTTGCTTTTTAGAGCTTTTTGTGGTTAATTTTTTGATATTGGGTTGTTTGTAGGTTTTTTTGCATGGGCGGGATTTGCTGTTTTGTTTTGCTTTGGATACTGTGGTTGGGGGTAAAAAGGGTGTGTATTGTATTGTTTCTCCAGATGAGTATTCCAGTTTTCTGTGGAGTACTGAGTCAGATGTATAATTAGGGCAAATCATCACTGAACTGCTGACGTCAGTGTATCTATAACAGAATTTATGTCAATTCCTATATCTTGTCTATCCTAGAGATTTTCATTATAAACTCTAGCAAAATATTCTGTAAAATCATAGATTCACAGAATATCTAGGGTTGGAAGGGATCCTAAAGGTCATCTCATTCAACCCCCTTTGCCATGGGCAGGGATACCTTCCACTAGACCAGGTTGCTCCAAGCCCCATCCAACCTGGCCTTGAATAATTCCAGGGATGGGGCATCCACAGCTTCTCTGGGCAACCTGTGCCAGGGCCTCACCACCCTCATACTAAATAATTTCTTCCTAATTTTAAATCTAAAACTTCCTTCTTTTAGTTTTTAAAAACATTCTCCCTTGTCCTGTCACTATCTGACCATATGAAATGTCCCTCTTCAGGTTTTGAATAAGCTTTCTTTAAGTACTGAAAGGCCATAAAGGAGCAATTAAAATCTGCATATTTGTGTCTGTTTGTGCTCACGTATGTGTTTTCACTGCACAGTATTTTGTACCTGCATAAAAAATGCTTACCTTAAAGACATAAAAGTGGCATTTGTGGTACAGGACGATATGCAGCACATTCTGAAACTCAAATTTATTACAAAAGTTAAAAATTCTCCAAAGGGTGTTTGTGCATTGCTTTAGTCCAGTCTGGTTTTCATGTTAATGCTTTGAATCAGCTCAAGAAACTGATACTGAGGGATAGCTAAGAGAAGGGCTAAGCAGACAAGAAAAGAAAAGAACAAAGACTTCTTAGCTGAAATAGCTAAAAAAACCTCCAAACAATAGTTTGAGCTTATGCTAATGCAGTGTCGCTTTTAGTACATTCATCCAGTTTTAAAAGTGCCTAAATGTTATGGTCTTTAAAGTAATTTGTAATGGAAAGTGTAACAGTCTTCAACTGCTGGACTAAATTTTTCAGTTCAAAAGAATGTGCCTGTGAGGGAGAGAAATAATGTTACACTAGTTATATAGCTCAGCAAAGGCTTGATACTTGCACTGAGCATCCAGGTTTTTTAAACCACATAGGCTGGCAAACACCATTCTAAAATTTAACAAATATAGCTGACCATCACTCTGGAGGAATTTAAGGACTTCTTTATGTAATTTCTTTAGCTAGTCATATTGTAATCATACACCACTCTAGTCATACGCAAAAAAATCAGGAAGTAAAAGAGTATCTATTAAATTAGGGCCTCTGTTGAGATTTATTGACATTGTTTGAAGACTTCCCTACAAAAGAGAATACTCAGAAGGTTTGAAAGGGTTTTATGGTTTTTTTTTCACCACATTGATAACCAGTAACTCCTCCTCCTGGTGAGACTGACCTCTAATCCATTGCTATCATTATTTTTTAACCCAGCAATGCTAGATGAGGCATGTGAATTAAAATGCATCTTTTCTCTCACTACAGATGGATAATGAATTTAAATCATATTACATCAAGAACTAAAACATAATCTATAATTAGGTTGGGATGGCACCTCCTCTTATAAGAATATTTCCCATGTTTTCACTTACTAATTTAAATGTTTTTTAAATTTGACTCTTCAAGGTGACACTTTCTATGCTGGTATCTGCTTCTGGCTGCTTTTTGTAATTATAACCAAGTTTATTCAGCTGTTTCCAAGAATGTAACTAGGGAGGGAAAAAGTTGGTTTTATCCATATTAAAGTTCTGCTAACTTTGAGAAGATCCAGTGTCCTTACACTGTAGAACAGGAATTAGAGACTTGGCAAGGAAGGACACTGTTATATCAGCCTTTTTACTGTCCTCGTGTTCACCTTGCTAAGGAATAATATTAGTCAGCAAATCCTTGTTGATGGTTCACATCCAGCTGCTCTCTATTCTGTCTATTCAGAGGAAGGGCTGGATAGAGGAAGATATTTTTTCTATGCAGTTTTGGAGAGCATGAGTTCTGTCTCTCTACACCCACCAATATGGTTCCCCACACATATCAGGATCAGTCATGTGAATGCAAAGAAGGAGGAGAGTTGGAGCATGATAATATAAGGCAGGAAACTGAGCAGAGAAGAGCAGTTCCAGGGTCTGTGTGAGGAAAAACTGCTGTCAAAAAAAATGGTGGAATTATAACCTAGAGCTGACTGAGAAGGAGTACTGGGGTATAACACAGGGATGAGCTGGACTGGGAAACAATGAGGTGGAAAAACCAGGACAATGTCAGTAAGCATGGAAACAGGAGCAGGTGTACAATGAGAAATTATTCTGATTCACTGGGGCCTTCTCGTCAAAAAAAAGTCCAAAGAGCTGAAATGTGGAACCCTGGAGTACAGACAAGAAATTGGGAAGGGGTACCAAGGGGTCATGTGAAAGAGCTCTGATGCAGCAGGACAATGGAAAAGATTGGGTGCATGAAGAGATAGGGGCAGGGTAAGGATAGTGAGAACAGAAAGGGAGAGAGGTAAGGAGTATTTGGTCAGGAAATCCATCAGAGGAAATGGAAGAGCAGCTTAAGAAGAGCTACCTGACTTAGATGAAAGTTGCAGTGGTACCAGTCACAACAGTACAGCTGATGAGAGACAAAAATTCACTCTGAAGGCGCAGAGAATTCACGCCTGAGAAAGAACTGTAGAACTGTCTGTTCCTTGGTACCATTCAGCTTCTTCTGGTTCCTTGGTACCACCAGCCTCAGTGTGGGGCAAGATAATGCACTATGGAAAAGTGTCCCTTTTGGGATAGACTTGCAGCAAGTCAGTGCTTCACCAAACTGTGGAGTAACTGTTGTTGGTAGTGACAGCATAAGTAAGTCTTTACACACAGACATAAATACTACAGAAGAAGTTAATTATATTTGAAAAGCAAGACCCAGAAATTAGGGTTTTTCACAAATAATTTTCATTTTCTTTTAAAATCCTTTTGCTTTTAAAGCACGTTTTATAAATGGAAAAAATACTCAATGTTATCATAACTAGGCTAAAGACAAGCCCTTCAATTTCATTAGTAACTAACCTCTGTTTGAAATATTGCCATGCATATTTGTGTTCTTTCAGGACTGCGCCTTTGTAGCTAAAACTGCACTTTTTCCAAAACTGGGTCATGGCTAAAGCAAATATTTTGTTAGGAACCTTTACTAAATACATTAAAGTTTGCCACATAGATAATAACTTAACAAATTTTTACACCCTGGAAAGAGAATGCCTTTTTAAATTTTATTTTTATTTTTTTGAAGTCAAGGAGAGAAAATCTACATAACTAGTACATTGAACCTAATGAACTTGTTCAGCATTATTGTACAGAAATATATTCTGTTGCCTAGGATCCAGTATCCTTAAAGGGGATGGACAAGGGTCTGCAACAATAAGATGTATATAAATGAATTCCTATGCTACTGTAAGTTCTAGACATTATTCTTTGCTCCTGTGGTTACCCTAGGGAATATAAATGGGGGAGCAAAAGAGCTGGAGCATAGCAAGACCTCACAGATTTCTGAGTTTTTGTGCTTCAGGGGACTGTAGGAGAGGCAGAATAAATAATAAGGAGCCTTTAGGCATGCCAACTTCTATAAGTATGTCAGCATGTGCTAGGGGAGGCTATGTGGCTGAGCTGTCAGATATTTCATTCTCAGCTGACCCATGGGGAGATCATTCTGTTCCTAAATTCTACCTCCTGGAAAATCTTTCCTTAAAAGGAAAAATCAAGCAGTGAAATCACTGCAGCGTTCCCAATGCCCTCAGTCATGCCAATAATCTTGAAAAACAAAACAAAACTTCAAAATAATTTTTTCCTTTATCTTCCTTAAACCACTGTTTGCTTCTTTACTGTAATCCATGTGGTGTCTTTAGTGGACACCAGGTCCATTCCTGCAAGTGTTGTAACCCATGGGCTTTAGACTATGCTTACATTTCCACCCCCCTTTAAATGAGCACTCCAATGATAACATTGTTCTTACACAAAGGAATGAGAACAGTCTTCCATCCAGTCTGATTTCAGAGTCATGTCAGCTTTTTTAAAGATGTGGCTCTGTGTCTGTATTCAGTTTGCATGGCCAGGTTTGGATAGCTGAGGAGAGGCTACAGCAGGAGAAGCTGCTGGAAGCTTCTCCCATGTCCGACAGAGGCAGTGCCAGTGGGCTACAGGAGGGAACCTCTGCTGGCCAAGACCAAGAGCATCAGAGATGGCGGCAACACCTCTGGGACAACTTGTTTGAGGAGGAGAAAACAGTTACTGTGCAGGTGTAATTGCAGCCAGACAAGAGAGGACTGAGAATATGTGAGAGGAACAACTCTGCAGACACCAAGGTCAGTGGAGAAGGAGGGGGAGGAGGTGGCCCAGGTGCTGGAGCTGAGATTCCCCTGCAGCCTGTGGTGAAGACCATGGCAAAGTCCTGATGGACTGCACCCTGTGCAAAGGACCCTGTGGAAAGAACTGTTCCAGGCTGGAACAGTTCAGGAATAACTGTAGCACATGGGAAGGACTCACACTGGAGAAGTTCATGTAGAACTGTCTCCCATGGGAGGGACCCCACCTTGGAGCAGGGCAAGGACTCCTCTCCTTGAGCAGCAGCAGAAATGTGTGATGAACTGACCATAGCCTGAACTCCCCATCTCCATGTGCCACTGGAGGGAGGAGGTAGAGCCCAGAAATGAGGGATGTGTAGGGTAAGGGTGTTTTTAAGAATTTGTTTTGCTTCTCATTATCTTGCTCTGATTTTGGCTGGCAATAACTTCAATTAATATCTCCAAGTCAAATCTGTTTTGCCCATTGATGGTAACTGGTGAATGATCTCTCTCTGTCCTTATCTTAACACATGAACCCTTTTTTTTCTCTCCTCTGTCCAGTTGTGATGGGGAGTTACAGAGTGGCTTTGGTGGGTACCAGGCCCAGTCAGGGTCACCACAGAGTTGAGATGGGAGTTCAAGGGCAGTGTTAGATAAGTGTTTCAGCACTGAAGCACTAAAATCACTAGAGAGAGAGAGAATAGGAGATAGAGGGGCAACCTCATTGCTGTCTAATCTTCCTGAGGAGGGGAAGTAGGGGGGAGATGCTGATCTCTTCTTTGTGGTATCCAGGGATAGGTCATATGAAAATGGTTCAAAGCTGTGTCTGGGGAGGTTTAAATGTGACATTAGGAAACATTTCCTTACAGAGAGGCTGGTCAAACACTGAACAGGTTTCCTAGAGAGGTGTTTTATATACCATGCCTGTTACTGTTTAAGGAGCATTTGGACAGTCCACTTAAAAATATGCTTTAACTTTTGGACGAACCTGAAGTGATCAAGCAATTGGACTAGATGATTGTTCTAAGTCACTTCCAGTTGGAATTATTTTGTTCCATTCTATTCTGACCTAAAAAGCCATGGTCACTAACAACATTTTTTTTTCCCAGTCCCTGTGTTTATCTCTGCAGCTAATATTGTGTATATTTGGAGAAAGGCTTTTCATGAGGTAAGTGGCAGGACAGTTAGAGCCAGCCCAACACCTGGCAGGATTTATTGTGAGATGGATGTTTAGCTGCTCCAGACTGTCAATATATCCACAGAATCTCAGGGCACTCGTAGGCTCTATGTGTTTTGGTTTTTTCCTATTTATAGAACACAGATTAGAAATTCTGCAGATTTGGAATTTAGCTGCCTAATGTTGCACTTGTATCCTCGTGTCCTTTTCCTGATTTAACCAAATTACCTTGCTGAGAACTGTAAAATCTCTGGCAGAGTGATTTTACTTTAGCAGTTCACTGGCTAAGTCTACACTCATATTTCTGATTAGCACATACATTATCTATTAGTAGCTCCAAGAGCAGGAATTACATCTTCCTTTCTGTGTCATTCCATGACATCTGCCCCAAAGCCATCCCTGATGTATGGCAGGCAATGTATTGCTGAAACACACCCAGATTCTTCACACCATATAAAAAAACCCCACTGGTCTGCAAGTTTAGTTCTCTTTACAAGAAGATTTCCACAAATGCATTTTTGAATACTGGTTCAAATCCTGGAAAAAGAGAAGATAAAACCACTGGGAAGTGAAACTGTGCTGGACAGTGAGCAATGGGATTTGTACCCAGATGTTCAGCTGATCCTTCTGGGTCCTGTTGTGCTTGCATGACTGGGTATGGCTGTATGAATGCTCATATGGGCTGATGATGCCAGGATGAGAAATGCACATGAAACAGTTCAGATCCTTATGATCTGGAATTATTATGAATCCTTATGAACTGGATCCTTCAGATCCAGTTTCAAATCTCCACTTGACTTCTTGTTTGATTAATAAATAATTAATCAATAATTTATTATAATATTGATAATAATAATTAATAAATAATTAATCAATAATAATAAATAAATAAATAACAGACATACTCGTTTAATGTTTGTTTCTAAACCAAGAAAAAAAACCCAAATAAAATTAAAAATTCAGCAAGCAAAACATCAACATCAACAGAGTATCACTCTGACAAGTTGTGCTGCTTATGGGACTTAAGCCAGTGGATTGTGGACAGGATGCTGAAGCACTTGCCAAAAGAAGTCCAAGTTACAAACAACAGGCATAAACTTCTGACTTAGATAAAAATTTGTTTGATTTTTTTTTTTGGTCTTATGTATCCATATGTGATGGGTTAAGCACCATTTTTAAAAGGACAAGGAGGTGGAGAGTTGCAGCAGACTAGCCTAGACTGCAAATCCTGAGCTTAAGATAAAGCCAACTAAGACTAAACTGCGACACATGGATAAAAAGAACACGGTATTATTAATGCTTATCACTCTTTAGGTCCATACACTTCAATGACAGTTTCAAAAGGATGAACTGATAAAGGATTTCCTGGTAGTTTGACACAGTGTGTGGTGGTTCCAGTAAGCCTCTTGCTAAACAAAGAGCACCGGGGAACTTCTGAAGCCTGAATGGATGACTGACAGTGCTGAGCCTGAGAGGGAAGCACTTTATCCAGGCTTTTGTAATTTTTCTCAGCTAACTGCACCAATGCTTAAGCTGCCATCTAAGTGATTGCCTTGTTAGTCAGAGCATGAAGCAAAGCCCTAATATTTTGCAAAGTTTGTGATGCTTTCTTCTGTCATCTTAGGATGCCCAGAAACCAGTTTTCAGAACTATTGGAATTGGAGCAAAGACAGCTCTGCTATTTGGGCTGGATTCAATACATCTGAGAACTGGAGATTCTCTATCCCATTGCCCATTTTCACCACTACCCAAAAGCATGATGGGGTTCAGGATCAAAAAAGTAGAACACATACCAACTACAAATCATCCAAACATGATTTTCCTTCTTGCACTGAATGGAGCAGAAATCTGTGACACTTGAAGTCTAGAGAGCGATGCAGCAGATCAGGCCTTTCTGTGGCTTTGCCAAGTCTCACATAAACTGTATATCCATTTTCTCTGGCAGTGTCTCCTGAGCTCATGTCTTCCTTTCCCTGCAGCTGGAATCTCCCTACAGAAATCAACATCGCACCACTAAGAAGTGCTTATCCGGTAATGATTTGGGAGACAAAAAGATAACTTGACATGAAAAATTTCCAACCGCCTCAGGGGAGCTGAAGGAGGATAGGAATGTTGCCTCCACAGGAGGCTTAGACATCCTGGCAGAAGACAGAGAGAGAAAGGGAGGATAATTAAAATAGTTTCTCTGCAGATTCACTGAATCATGGCAATTCATAACTAGAGACACTGTAGGAGGGACAAGAAGATTTACTGGATCAAGGAGCTTCTTATAAAGGAGGAACAAATTAAGAATATTTAGCATGAAAATTAACACTGGAAGCTAAGCTTAATACTGACCCAGATAAAGATAGAAAGCTACTCTCTGACTAAAATAAAATAATTATCAGCAGAGGAAGACTTTAATTCTAGCCATCTAGATTTAGTTAAGGAGTAATGATATTTGGAGAGCAAACAGGAGGGGCAGAACCAGGCACAAATCAGGCACAAACGTATTAAATAGGGAGAGAAATGTAGGTCACAGAGTATTACCAGAGAAAGACAGAAAAACAACATGGCCAGACTAAGAGAATCCCTTCAAGGTGCAGTGAGCACCACATGTGAGACTGATGTACTGGCTTGGTCTCAAAGCCAAAGTAGTGATGCAGTCAGATAACTTTCAGACTGTGCTTGCCAGCTCAACAGCAGCAAAAATGATTCATGAGCTGACAAAACACTTTCATGGTTTTTTTTTTTCCCTGCAGGACTGTGGTGAAGCCTGCCTCTCACCAGAGCTTTTGGGTCACAACTCATTGCAGTGCAATCACAAGTGTTGCAGTGAAGAATGCAGGATGCGAGAAACCAAGCCTGAGAGACAATTGCTGATTTTCCCCAGTATAGTCTCTCACACTACCACAGCTGTATGATTAGAAAGCTTGCCGAAACAGAGCACTCCCAAAACCCTGGAGTGCTGAGCATACAGGAGAGCCTGACAAGCATCTTTGGGAGGTTGTTAGGGCCTTGTACATTCCCTTGCTGCCATAACCAGTGCTGTGCCCTTGACAGATCCCCTGGCACCTGTCTTGTCACTGTACTGTAGGTATGGATGTTATCATGGCACTACCCTGAAATAAGCCCACTTGTGCTTATTTAATGGTGATTCTCATCAGCAGTCTGTACTGTCTTTTAGGACAAATTATCTCAGAAAAAAAGCTTCTGCCCAAGAACCATGGCAAATACATTCTTTGAAGCTGACAGAAGATAATCATCTCCAATAAGGGGTGAATTTGAAAACATCACAGATAGGAATCAACTTATTCTTTAATGCTTTAAGCAAATTTCATTCATTACAATCAATTCTGTCTCTAATATCTAGAAGTTCAAGCAAGCTAAGTGCTGTCTTTATTCTGTCTTCAAAGGTTTTGGAGGAGCTGTCTGGTAGCCATGTCCACTACTGGTTTTCACATGCCTAAGACTTGCAGTCCCATCTGTTAGGACACGATCTGTCAAAAAAATTTCAAGTAGCACAGCTTCATACTAGTGGTCAAAGGATCAAATGTTCTAAGCCTTTGAGCATTTAAGTTTTGCTTGGTGTGCGAATTCTCAATATATCCTTCCTGGTTTTTTCTGTCATAAGTTGATCAAACTTATGATCAACTTATGATATCTGGCTTAAATGTCAGTCATGAGGAGGTCACTCTGAGCTGAAAGACCTCCTACCACACTTTAAGAAAACAAGGTAAATGCTCCGTTTTCTCAGCATCTTTTGAGCTCTCCACTACCACCAGCTAAGCTACTATTTTAAAATTAGCTTAAGTAAAAACTACATGTTTCTGCAGTGATGAAATGCCCTCTGTCATTTCCTATTAAAAAATGCATGACCCCCTTTCTTCATTGCACATAGCTTTAGCATATACTAGATGTTATTTCCACTCTAATAACACCCAAGGGGTTGAACATATTTATATGTACATATATGTGTTTCCAGCCGCTCTGAATTTTCTTGTAGACTTTCCTCTTTAAGCAAGTCTCTGGTAATTCAGCTGTGAAATTAAAGAAACACGGGACACTGTAGTGAGTTCTACTTTCCATTCCCCCTGTGAAGAAATCTTAATAATATTCAGTTTATGGCTGTCTATATTAAAGAGGAAATGCAAAATGCTACAGCTTCAGATAAAGAGGCAAGATTCTGTAGCTGGTGGTTGGAACTGTTAATTTTCTTTCTTGAATAATCTAGAGAAATACCTGCAGCATTTCAATGAAATGCACTAACTCTTTTTAGTAAATAGCAGGAACCTGATAGTGCTGCCTTTCCTTCTGGTGGCTCTTCTTGCCTTGATTTTGGTGCTAAAGCATTGTGGAGTAGCCTAACAAATACTCCCAGATTCATCCCACCTAGTTTTAAGGCATCTAAATTAGGAACCTACTTGCCTTAGATACTCTGTATGATAGTGAAGGTGAAAAGCTGAGCAACCCTACAGATTAGGTCTCCCTTCCAAAATACCCGCACAAAGGCTGGAACTATTCTACCCTGTCTGGGTTTCTAATGGAAATGTCTCATTACCTGTAAACCTAAAAGGAAAAAAAAAATAAAATGTCTGACCATTTCCATTTATGTGAATTGTGAATATTGCCTGACTCTAATTTGCTGGGCTTCACTGATGTGATCACAGTTTCATTCATCTTGATGCTCAAGAGTGCATGGTATATTCATAATTTGAAAAATACAGGTCCATTTCTAGCTATAACAACATGTGTTAGAAAAAGGAAGACTAGGGAATGTTAAAGAACAAATTTGGGGGGTTTATATTAGCTGTAAGCCTGCTCCTGGGCTGTCCAAGCACAGGCAGTTTTATGCAAAGGCTGTAGTGAGTGCAGGTTAAATAGGACCGGTGGGACAGCTTCTACCAGGTTCCTGCTGTTTCACTCTTAGCCTATATACATATATGTTTTTTATTTTTTTCTTGCAGCTAAGTACTTGCACGCACTAAGTGACCCAAGTTCTAGCTTTAAGCAATGGAGAGAGAGAAACACCCACTCAGCTATGGGTTGTCTGATCTTTCCTGGCTACTTCTTTTCAGAAAGTAGATAAATATATCTCTTTGGAGATAAACCTCTTCTTCCTTGGACTTTGGACTACAGAGCTAACTTTAGGGTAAAACAGAAATTTTTATCACGCTGGAAGTGCTTCTTCTAACCTAAAGGCTAGATGTAGCTCATAGATAAGGACACTGAAATTTTGATGTCCACTATACAGCCATACCTCCCAAAATTCCTCTGCTTTACCTGCCAGCTCTTTGCAAGTTTTCAATACATTTATGCAGCTGCTATTGAATGCACAAATTTAAGCAACTTACCCACACCCTTCTATTCATTTTGACTGGGGTAGAGCTAATCTTCCTCACAATGCTCAGCATGGTGCTAAGTTTTTGATGAGTGTTGAAAACAGTATTGATAATATAGAGATGTTTTTGTTATTGCTGACCAAAGCTTACACAGAACCAAGTCCTTTTCTGCTTTTTCTCTGGTATGCTGCTCAGGGGGCTGAGGGTGCATGGGAGGCTGGGAGGAGACACAACTGGGATATGTGACCCAAACTGACCAAAGGGATTTTACAGATCACATATCACTGTTAGTATACAAAGCAGAGGGAAGAAGGAAAAAATGAGGGAAGTTTGGAGTTATGGTGTTTGTTTTCCCAAATCACCTGGAGATGGCTGGACACCTGCCTGTCCATAGAAAGTGGTGCATGAATTCCTTATTTTGCTCTGGTTTTGTGGGCAGCTTTTCCTTCCCGTATTAAGTTGTCTTTATCTCAACCCATGAATCTTCTCTCCTTTCCCCTTCTGATTCTCTCTCCAGTGCTGCTGGTGGGGGAGGGAGGGAATGGTTTTGTGGTGCTGAGTTGTCGGCGGGGCTTAGACCATAAAAACTTTTAATAATCCAAGCACCAAATGCAATTCATATTGCTTCAAATAAGCATCTAAGATGATTCAGGTGAGTTGTTCATTTGCCACTGACTCTAAAGTATAACTCACTCATACTTAGATATTTAGCTCTTTAATACCAAAATAAGTAAGGTAAACCCCACTTTCTCATCTTGAGCTTGTGTTATTCCATCTATAAGACACTGCTGTTATTGCTCACTTGTATAACTTCTCAGCAAAAAATAATAAATTTGTGTCCTGCTATTATTATATATCTGACTTACCAGCTACCCTTATTTTCCTGCATTGCCACCATTCCTGAATGAACTTAACTAATGCAGACAGAACTTGAGAGTTTGTCAGTCATGTGGTACCTTTCACATGTATTGAGAGGGAAAAGTACTTAAAAATTTGCTCAATATCAATTAGTCACTAAGGAGACAGCAAGAAAAGTGGTGACACTATTGAATTTATACAGAAAACACTGAAGGTTAGAAACTTCAACCAGTTCCCTAGTTAAGGCAATAATGTACAATAATGAAATTGTAGGACTATCTCAGTGATGTGGAGTCTACAGCAGTTTGGGGCAGGTCTGATTCCCTTACACTCTGTACAGCAATGCATCTTGAAACTAATGAAGTGCTATGTCTTTATGAGACTTGTCATGGACAATAAGGCTAATTGCAAAAGGGAGTATTAATGTAATGACTTTACCTTCATGTCAATAAACTATGAAGGAGAATTAGAAAACTTAATGAGATTGCTTTGTTCAGCAAACTTTCTTGCTTCTTTACTTTAATATCTAATAAAGTTCTGAGTGGTGCTGCTTAATACACTGGATTTAGAAGACTTTTTTATATATTAAAAATCTTTGCATTTTTTTCTGTCAGAACTTCAAGTTCTCTCCACTAATCAGCACTTTAATTCTTTGCTCAGATGAGACAAAAGACCAAATATGTTTTTATGTTGGTCCAGTCAAATATAATACCATTGTTGGAGCTAAAATATATAGTTTATTCAAATAAACCTGAATTACCTAATGTATTCAACAAACTAGCAAACAAAAGTTTTTGGTCTGTGATACATGAAAGATCCAACTGGACTGTTGTACATGGAACTGGTTATTATTAATGGAGGTTTCAGATCCTAATCCCTTGTTTCTCTTTGGGGAAAATGCAAGGGAATTTTTCTCAAGTTCTTCTACACTACCCAGTCTATCCAGCTGGCACTGATAATCACCAGCAGTAAAGCAGTGAATACCAGCTGACATTATAGAGGGCAGGTTTTTGATCAAAACTACTCTAATAAACACAAATGTCCACTGCTATTTCTAATTGTTTAAAGAAATGAGAACTTAGTAACTTCGGCTATTATTTGGGAGATGTGGTACTGGCCCTACTTATTCAGCCTCTTGGGAGAGAATTAGACAATAAAGCAGTATATTCACCAAAAACCTTAAAAAATCAAATCTGAAAATAAAGCTATCATTACATTGATATGAAAACTGCAAGCAAAGTACTCTTTGTTGACAGAAAACATAAAACTATCAGCAATATTTTAGCTGCTCAAACAGTATAAGCTGTAGCAAAGAGTGACTGTGGTTTGAAGGACAACTTTATAGATTTTCTAAGGTTCATTGCCCCCAAGATATGGCAGAAATGGAAGAATAAAACAAATAAAGAAAAATGTTTAAAAAGGCAGTTATGATTATGAAAATAATTTTTAAAACTATCTGTACAAAGCAGTGTCATTTTGGCTATTCGCATTTCAATAGATGACAAATAAAAGAGGTGATGGATAGTAAAGAGAGGAATGTGGATGTGTCATACAGTTTTAAGGCAAGTTTTATATTGAAAAGAAGAAAGTGGTTTATTAGTCAAGTAATTAATCTGTGCAAGTCATTGTCACAAGATAAAATGGAGCTAAGACTTACAGAAGAATTTGAAAAAGCTCAGGTATTTCTGTTCATAATAAAACTTTCATCTTTTCATCAGAGAGACTGTATCATGTACAAAACCTCTCATATCACTGATGCTATCCATGCTGGGCACATCAGATTAGATTAGATTTTCTAACGTCATATGGAAGTTCCATTGGGCCTTTATGCCATGTGACTCATTGCAGTGTGACCTTGGTAAGGCAGAAGGTGTGGAGCAGATCATCATATGGGACAACCAGCATGGATTTATGAAAAGCAGGTACTGCTTGACTAATCTGATCTCCTTCTATGACAGGATGACCCACTTAGAGAATGAGGGAAGACAGTGGACATTGTTTATCTAGGCCTTAGTAAAGCCTCACACTCCATTTCCCATGGCATTCTCCTGGAGAAACTGGCTTCCATAGGATTGGTGCACTGTTTGCTGGGCAAAAAAACAGGGTTGGGGCCAGGCCCATTTTATATCTTTATCAATGATCTGGATAAGGGGATTGAGTGTTCCCTTGGTGAGTTTGTACATGAAAAGTTAGATAGGAGTTTTGATCTGCTGGAGGGTGGGAAGATGGATCTGGAAAGGCTGGTTTAAAGGACAGAGGCCATTTTTATGAGGTGCAATAAGGTAAATGAACACAACCAACCCCATGTAGAACCACACTGGCTGGCAAACTTCCTGGTAGAAAAAGACCCTGAGGGTGTTCATTGATAGTGACTGAACATAAGACAGAAATGCACTCAACTTACCTCAAGTTGGGCCACGAGGTTTAGCTGGATGCTAGGAAACATTTCTTCACTGCAAGGGTTGTCAAACACTGGGACAGGCTGCCCAGAGCAGTGGTGGAGTCACCACCCCTGGAAGGAATTAAAAGACATGCAGTTGTGGCACTTGGGGACATAATTTAATGGTAGTCTTAGCAGTATTGGGTTCATGGTTTGACTCTATGATCTTATTCGTCATTGTTACCATGCACTAACCTGAGTTAATATACTCCTGCCATGCTCTGTTTTATCACTGGGATCATTCTGACAGCATCTAGCCTATTCTTCTTTTTCAATTCATTGAGTTGCCAAGAGTTTTCAACTTTCCTATAAATCAGTGTTGATCTGTGGCTAAAGACATAAAATCTATAAACTTCTGAATAACACTGTATTAGGATTTACAACATGCGACGTACAACTTGTGTCTTCTTCCCCCTCAATAGCATTTTTGTTCCCTGATATTTCTTCCTCCTATCTATTGATTGTCGTAAAAATTAATTACGGTAAACAGAATATAAATTCTTTCCCTGTGGTCCTGAAGATCTGTGTTAGAGAAACATGTGCATCTTCAGTGTTATAGTGAGAGGGACTCCTGGAGGTGTCCTGGGAATTCTGAGAACTCTTGAGTGAAATTAACCCAAGTCTGTTCTCCTCCTTCTCAAAGGACATCCAGATTTAAAACACTAAGGACCCTCTGTGCCATTGCTCCCTACCTCAAATAAGAGTGGCGAGTCATTTCCCTGCTCTTTCAGGGGTTAAAAAAGATTCCTTTGCTCTACAAAAAAATTCAGGCCAGGCTTTTTTGGTTTTTTTTTCCTTCTTGATCTACACAGATGAAGGTCAGAGATGTGAAACTGTTTTCTCTGTCTGTTATTCTTTTGCCCATATTTCCTATATCTGTGCAAAATTTAATGGAGTGTTTCAAGTCTAGAAAGATATAAAATCACAGTTTCAAACTCACATGACAAATTTGGGTTGAAATAACCAAAGCTTTCTCAAGTCTATAAGCAAACTGGGTGCTACAATGGAAAGTTCTGAATAAGCTTAATAAAAGCTGATGCCTGCAGCCCTGCCTAGAATAAGCACATAGAGAAGTTGCATTGAAAAAACCAGCATGTTAATAACCATGAAATTCTCTTTAGCCTTTAAAAGAACAAATCTACATCTCTTAGTATGAAACCCACTGTTGGAAAAAATTCCCATAACTTTCTCCTTAGGAGGCTGACATGTAGGAAGATATGGATGCAGGGAACAATAATGAGAGGACTACAAAATAAGGGTCTGAATGCAGATCTGCAGGGGAACACAAGCAAACTGTGAGGTTATTTAAGTTTTCAAAAGTCAATTAGAAGTTGATGGAGAGAGAAATTTAAACAGGCATAAATCTATTTCTTTGGTTGATAAAAGAAGATTATACATATGGAATTCTTAAAATTACAGGGGAATAGACAGTGTAAAGAGCAAAGTTTCTTTCCAACTTCATTAACACAGCACTGGTTTCTCTATTCATGATCTTCTGGTGCTTTTATCTAATTCAGTTAACAGTAATTACATAATTGTTAATCTTTTTGACTAGAAGGGAGTCTTATAATAAGAGTGTAGTAAGCTGCTTTCATTCCTTTACTAAGCTTTTAAAATTTCTCTGGTTCTCTTTCACTATGTTAACTGTAAATTTTTCCTTGTTGCTAGCAATTATTACTTCAAGCAATATTTTTGAGGGGTTATTTTTAGCCAGCCTTTTGAAGCAGCAAGGTTAAAGTTGGCACAGCATATGCCATAGCATGTCATGCTCACTCCTTTACAGGCAGGGCCAGTCATGAAGGCAACTCACATCTATTCAATACAAAAATTTTTCCTTTACATGAGCCCTGCCCATTTTGTGACAGAAAATTAAAAAGTTTCCATAGAATTTTTCTTCAGAGATGAATACAAAGATACACATTATCCATTGTCTATGGATCTCCCAAACTGGTTTCCTGCAGTTTAGACACCCTCTTGCAAACAAATTTAGCTTTGTGTCTTTGAAACATGTTTCCTCCTAGATTTGTCAGAAAACAGAACAATCAACATTCAAGATCATATAGCATTGAGTTTCTAAGGATTAAAAAAGTGCTTCTAATAGAAATTGTGTCTTTCTCTCTTATAATGACAACTTTATCCTTCTCAAATCTAAACTCCCATCTAATTTTAATTTTTCAATTGAAACTTTCACTGGGTTGTTGTGTGACTATTGTAACAAATCTCAACAGCAACAATTTTCAGTTCTTCTTCCTTTGCTGCATTACTCTTTGCACAGGTAATTTTTCTCCTCTTTTATTTCATTGTTTTTACCTTGTCAAATATATCTGTGGTATCATAAATTTGAGATGGAGCAGCATTTTACTTCTGCCAGTTGCAGTGTATTCCTGGCTGCCCAGGAAAACTGAATCCAGATTTCCAGCTCAGGTCTCCCTCAGTTCTGAATGGAGAGAAGGATTGTGTCGTGAGGCTTACTCCTGCATATACTATTTTTTTTTTAATTTGTGGGGGTTGTCCTACAACCTGTCATTGTGATTCATGGTCGTTTGTGAATAATAAAAATATATTTTTCTATAAACCTGCAACCCAACTATTTCTTCACTAGTCTGCATTAGGAAACCTGACTGGTTTTGCCTAAGAACAGTATCTGTGTCCCAGTCATGAAGTATCAGCATTTTTGTCAATTCTCACTTCCAGTTCCACAGCATCACCTGGATTCCTGCCCTCCAGTTCTTCAGGCACTCTCCAATCAATGCCACCTGCAAAATTGCAAAGATCATAATAGCTCGTTAATGAAAATACTGAATAGCAACAGATTCAAAACTGGTCCTTGAGGGACAACATTAAATTCATCCTTCAATTTCAACACTGCATCATTACACATAATTTCAAAGCATGTTTCCCTATGCTATGCACTAAATTACCTTCTTACATTTTTCCTTCCTCTGTTTTTATGAATTACTGTGGAAGACTATCAAATAGTTTGCTCTTGAAGCTGAGGTGTGCAATGTAGGACATTCTCCATACACCCATTTACTCTAAAAGAGATGAAATTAGGTTTAATTTGGTATTATTTATACATATTCTGTTTATGGCTGTTATTTTGTTGATGACTTTCAGGTGAATATGATTATTTCTTTAACTTTTCCTTCCAGGAACTGATTTCCACTAACTTTGAACTCAACTGATTGTGAAGCTCCTTGTAAAGATTTGCAAGTAGAGCTATGATTACTCTGTTTCCTTTTATAATCACTGTTTATCTGAGTACTTCAACACTACCATTTCTTTTCTTTTATTTTTCTTTTCTTTTTACTTTTTTTCTTTATCCACATGGAGAGCAGAAAGCACAATGAAAGAACAAAGAGCACATCTCATAAAAATGACAGGACACTACTCTAGATGTGTCTACTGAGAACTTCTCCTAGGCCACTGCCAGAGGAAAGAGGGGTTTCTAATTAATTGATTCCTCTTCAGCAAAAAAGAAACTCTGGGACTTCAGTAGCCTACCTGAGATCATCTAGGCCTGGGAGCATTTACCTCTGGCACAGACTTTCCCATTAGGTCAGTGACACATAAAAGTGTCACAGACGTCTTTTATGAAAAATCCTTTCCTTAGGATTTTTCCTCCTGAGAGGCTGAGAGGCCTCAGGAACTAAATGTAAATATTGATTATCTGCTGCTGTGGAATGCAACAGGTGGATCTCTGATTGGCCCATGTTGGTTGTTTCTGATTAATGGCCAATCACAGTGAGCTAGCTCAGACAGAGAGTCCAAGACAGAGCCTTTGTTATCATTCCTTCTTTTTTTATTCTTAGCTAGCCTTCTGATGAAATCCTTTCTTCTATTCTTTTAGTATAGTTTTAATATAATATATATAATAAAATAATAAATCAAGCCTTCTGAAACATAGAGTCAGATCCTCATGTCTGCCCTCATCCTAAGACCCCTGTGAACATGGTCTCAGGTCAGCATTGGAAGAAGCTAAGAGATGATATTCCAAACTTTAGGACTAGATTTCTCTTAATGATAATACTATCATCACAGAGAATAATCTCTTTCTCTTTTTATTTAATTCCCCTCGCTCCAATCTATTCTCTGAATAGAGGAACCTCAGGCAGCTCTCAGGGACTAAGGTGGTGACACATACCCCAAGGACAGGGCCAGCATGCTGGCAGGTCACCATCAGGATTGGAAGCCATGCAGCACAGGCAGAGACCCAGGGCCTGGCTACAGGAGGGTCACGGTGCCCACACTCCCACTAAGTGGCATTACTCTGTCCTCAGAAAGCAGGGGCAAGGCCAGACATTTTCTCCATCCATGTGTTTTTGAGGACCCCTCGGTGGCTGCACAGAGCTCCTCTTTCCCTCCTGGGAAGTCTAAGCTACACTGCTCTATTTCTAAATGGGGCCTAAAGCACAATCTCACTTGCTTGCTCCCACCAGCTAAGGGGAAGACAGGGGAGGCGAACACAGATCCAGAAGTGGGGGCAAGGTCTGTGCTGTCAGTGTGCTGGGGAGCCATCAGTGCTGCTGAGTGGGAGAGGAAAACCCCAGACGGGGCCCAGCACTGTGGGGAGTGTACAGGGGCCTGGACACTCTGAGGCGCTTCAGGGGTGGCACAGGGACAATGGCTGTGTGTGGTGGTGTTTGAGGGTCCCCAGGAAAAGGGAAGAGATGAGAGTCCAACACATCTGGCTGTGATTGGCCATTAATTAAAACAACTCCCATGCTAGGTAAACAATTCTCCAAATCACATTCCAGAGAAGCAAAACATGGAGAAGCTGAAGCTTCCCAGCTTCCCAGGAGAAGAAATCCTGGTGAAAGGATTTCTCATAAAATATGTCATTGACAACTGTGATGTATCCCGAGGACAGGAGGTCAGAAAGGCCAGAGGCCAGCAGCAGGCAGAAGGCTGCCATAGCTGGGGAAAAGCTCTGGCCTGCTTACAGGATGGGCTGGGGATAAGGAGAGCTCCATTTCCCCCCTCATGTGTCGAGGGAGAGGCTCTCACCCTCCTTACGGGGTTGCCCCCTCTCTGGGCAGCCATAGGAGGACAATGGCAAAAGGCCAACCACAGCAAACACTCAGCCTTGCTTATAGGGAGGTTGCCCAGCACTGAGAAGGTGCCCTAGGTATGCCAGGAATGCTCTTTGCCCAGAGGGCCTCTTGTGCCCCCTCTTCAGCTCCAAGCCACTCCTCTTGGTCCGTCTTGCCTCGCTGTCCCACACCTTCTGCCAAAGTACAACACATTCAGGCCAGAGTTACCTGAATTATTATTATTATGCCCTCAGCATCACTTGGGGCACCCACTTCTCCCTCAGTGCTCATTCTGGTCCCTACAGATTACCTCAGATTTTCCTTCCAAAATGCTTAACTGCATAGAGATTACCCCAGATTTTCCCCTCATAAACAGAAACACTTTGCAGTCCTGTGACGGCACAGGCCCAATTATTTTTACCATAAATTCCCTGTTCTTGATTTTTCAGTTGTCCACAACCATTTCTCCCCAGGATAACATTTCTCATCATTCTTTCATTCTCACCCCACAGGTTTTCAATCCCTGCTTTACATATCCATTTCAGATGTGCATCCCAGTTTTACTGTGACAAGACATTATCCTGTCTTATTTTCTCCCCATAGCATTCAAGTAACCTTCTTCCAGCTTGCTCTTTCTTGCTCTGTCATTTCCTATGAACATCCCCAATCACACCCTTCAGCTTTACTTTCCCCCTCATGGAAATAAAGTACTTTACCCTTCTGGATGCTCTCTGGACAAACCCAGTTTGGGAACAGTCTCCTTGCAGGGGCACTTTGACTCAGTCTGTGTGACTGCCTGCAGCACTCACAGATGACCCCAGAACCATAACCACAGTGTTCTGCCATTTCCAGGATTGGAGATCTCAGTCAACATCTTCAGGACATTAAATTACTAAACAGATATCTGTTATTAATAATTTTTTTTTAAGGCTGTAAATGTAAGCAGTTTTTTTACAGTTGTGGTACATGAAGAAAAACAGTGCCCATCTGAAGCAAAGACCACTACCCTCTTCCCCCTGATAATTTTTAGCCTTCATTCCATACTTTAGGAAAGTTAGAGACAGGTTTACCATAGTGCTTTGAAGGCTTTTTTGTACCTTGAGAGCAGGGTTTGACAGCCTCACCTCTAGGATGGCTCTGTGCCCAGAGAAACTGCCAGAGAGCCGAGCCCCATGGAGACAAAGGCACACGACAAACCCTCACACAGCTTCAGAGCTGCTGGGAGAGGAGAATCTGATCTACTGACTTGTTCCCAAAATAGCCCCTGGTGGGAGGTGACTGACTGCCTAATACCTGTGGTGTTTCCATTACCGATTGAGATGAAGTCTGTTGCCAGGAATCCTGGGGTGGTTTCCTTGACAACCAGAAGAAATGCACAACTGAGATGCACATGACTTTTCAGGTGTTTTTTTTAACTCCTCTGAAACAATGAGCTGCCCTACCAGAACTCAGATAAATAAAACAGAGGTGTACAGTCAAATGGTGAATAGCATTCATGTTCAAGGGCAAATTTGAGCTGAGCCTGAAATCTCCCATGAAACAAACCCTCAAGAGAGCAACCAGCCTGGCAATATTTCTCCTATCCAATAGAGATCTTGCAAGATTATCTACTTTGTTATTTTTAGACTTTATATGAGAAATTTCAAGAGATGGAAGGTATTTCCACGAGAGAGATAGATATATCTAACATTGAATTAATTGGAATGTCCCTATTAAATCCAAAGCCTTCAAATTTCAAAGTTGATTGCAGACAATGCACTGCTCATCAGAAGCACTAGGGGCATTTATTGAAATCAGAACATATTTTGAAATTGTTTTAACAAGACAGTGTAAATTTTAAGCCAGAGTACACAACATTAATAGGACTAACAATATCTTATTACTCATTGTTTGTATGTAGATGTGGACACAAATTTTCTATGGACAGTAAATTCACATTTTTGTGTATTCAAGTTGTACTGATAAATCATTTAAGCCTTATTATGGCCAATATCTTTCAACAAAGATTTCCATTGTAAAATATTGAAATGTATTATATGAGGATTTCAAAAGGATATGTTCTTTTAGGTTTCATATTTTTGGCATTTTGTTT
Organism: Ammospiza nelsoni; assembly: GCF_027579445.1. Lineage (NCBI taxonomy): Eukaryota > Metazoa > Chordata > Aves > Passeriformes > Passerellidae > Ammospiza > Ammospiza nelsoni. Next base: position 8,215,017 of record NC_080637.1, on the reverse strand, counting down.
GACAAACTGCCTACTCTTTAAGGGAAATTAAAATAAAATTAAATTAAAATAAAAAATAATAAAAAATAAAATAAAATAAAATAAAATAAAATAAAATAAAATAAAATAAAATAAAATAAAATAAAATAAAATAAAATAAAATAAAATAAAATAAAATAAAATAAAATAAAATAAAAGTACCCCAAGAAATATCATGTACAATAGATTGACAAGTAGTGCTAAGACCAAAAATATATTAGGGATTTTTTGGCTTTTGTTTTTAGCCCTTTTACATGAAGAACCAAAATATTACTATTCCAGTTGAACACAGGGTTTTATTTTTGCATTTAGTAAATAGTCAGAAACATCCTTTTCCCTGCTTTGTGTTTGGGAGGAATAAGCACATGTGAGGAAAGTAAGGAAAAATTGAAGGGGATGCCATGGATCAAATAAGCCAAGTAGAAGGAGTAAAGAAGGGACTTATTGAAGGTGACAAGCCAGATGACAAATGTAAATGTTTTTGAACTCTATCTGCTGACATCAGGAGGCTGAATTCACTCACTTTCCTGTTAGTGTTGATGGATGACAATCACTGGAGAAGCACTGAGGTCCAGAACTAATTTTTTTTTAGTTAAGAATCTGGAGTATAGTATCCCAGATAAAATGTTGGCTGGCAGATCATAAGAAATTTCAGAAAACTTCCCTAAATTTTACCTGTGGCTCAGAGAGTGAGCTGCTGGAAGAGGAAGGTAATAAAGTGTTACTGTGGCAAAAAATAGCTATAGAATACAAAGGCTGTTGCATAAGGAAATAAATCATCCCAGTCTGTCATCTGTGGGAGTCAGGCAAAAAATATCTGAAAAGGAGTGAGAGTGGAAGCAAACCAGGTAATATAGAAAAATGTGCACTATTAAAGTAATCAGGAAAAGCAGGGTTAACCTGGACATTTTAAATGAGGACAGTGCATGCAACCGAATGAATCATTAGTAGAGATTTAGGTGCTTTTCTAAAACAGATTACATTCATAATAAATAGACTTGAGCAGAGAATTTTAAAACCATATTAGTGGTAAAGGTTGATGCTTGGGGCCACATTAGCTCAGCACCAAGCTCTGATCTGTCATAGATCAGTGAAATGTAGCAAGCCTGAATTGCTGATTCAATTTAGTATTCATTTACTTTCAGAGCAGAGCATAAATAGTAAGGAAGAAAATGTGAAACATGATCTCTGAGACCAAGATCATTTTCTAAGGGGAACTTAGCATGCATGCATGCATTCATTTTGTGAGGATTTAGGGAGCCAAGTACCGAAAGAGCCCAATCAGTTTTGAAGCTGAATCTGCCCCAGTGCCCCAAAGGCCTTTTACCCCTAAAGTTGAAAGAAACTTTGTCTTCCTCTGCAGCAGAGGCTGAACACAACCAGGCTGAGTGCATGACAACAAACCTCTGCAGAGTGGCAGTGAAAGCCCCCAGCAAATGTGTGGTGATTGTAATTTATGATTTAAAATCATAGAGTCACAAAATATCTCAAGTTGGAGGGGACCCTTAAGGATCACTGAGTACAACTCCCCACTCCTTGCAAAACTACTTAAAAATAAACCCTACAATAAGAGCATTGTCCAAACCCTCCTAGAACTCTGAGCAGCTTGATGTGTGACCACTTCCCTGGGTAGCCTCTTCCAGGGAATGACCACCTCTCCATGCATAAGCTTTTCCCCATGTCCCATCTGAACTTCCCCTGATGCATCTTGATTGCATTTCATTGTGTCCTGACACCAGTCACAAGAGGGAGCAGACCAGCCCTTAGAGAAAGGTGCAGCCTCTTCTCTTTTCCAAGCTGAACAAAGCAAGGCACCTCAGATGCTGTTTACAAGTCTTGTCCTCCAGGCTTTTCACCATGTTGATTTCCCTCCTTTAGGAGCTCTTCTTTACATCCTTCTTGCTCTGAGGCACCCAAACCTGCACACAGAACTCAAGTCGAGGTCAAATTAGTGCAAAGTAGAGGTGAACAATCATCTCCCTCGACCAGGCAGTGATGGATGCCGTGCTGGATGAACCCTAGGATAAGGTTGGCCCTTTTCATTAGTCATTTGTTTGTCAATTTGCCATCCACCCAAATTTTCAGCTTCCTTTTCATAGTTCTGCTTTGCAGACTCTCATACCCCAGCTGTGTGTGTAACCAGGATTGTCCCATTCCAGGTGGAAAATCCAACACTTACTCTCATTAAATTTCATGCAGGTCTTTATTGCCCAGCTCTGTGGCCTATCCAGATTTCATGACTGAGTGAGATAAGGTCCAGTCTGCACCTCATTGTGAAAGAAGAAATGGGAATAAATTGTTTCTTTTCCCAAAGGGCTTCAAAATGTTTCCATAGAAATTAATAAGGCTAGCTGACATGTCTCCAATAAATTCAAGAAAGATTGATTAATATTGCATTTATATTCAGCTGTAGTTATTTCATATATTAAATCAGATACTGAATTTAAAGTCAGGACATATAAGGGTGGTGCCCCTGCTCACCACAGAATCATAGAATACCTGTTGTTAAAGGATCCTTGCTGTGGTGCATGTGCTGCAACACCCCAGCTTTTACCATGGCAATATCGATCTGCTGAGTGTGATCTGATGCTGACAGTGGGACAAAACAACAGCCTACAGCAGCATTGAAACTTCTCCAAATGATTTGAAATATTTTCCAAAAAAAAGTGGTTTAAATTGTGTCCTGGTCTCACAAAAGTCATGCTGGGATATTTCTACATGAGCCAGCCCCTGCAGTCACCAGTCTTTGAAGGCAGAACTATACTGAACTCTTCCTACTGCTCTATTGAGTGTTGACATTCTGTTACTGGACAAAATATCATCTCTTTATCCCATCTCTTTTACCACGTATGACCCTGCGATGCGTAAATGCTCCTCTTTCAAACACCCCTATGCATTTTTAAAGATTTTCTTTTCCAAAATAGTAGTGCTATCTGTTCATACAAATAACAGCTGACAAGAAAATGTCATCAATCATTAACATATCCTCTGAAGTTTAGGTTTGTTTTCAAAGCCTTTCTACTCCACTTCTTATTTTGTTGTGGCAATAAACAGCTTTAGATTAGAGCTGCATAGCTGATAGAGTGTATTTATACTTAGCAACTGTCTGTAGAAATAAAGATTAGCATCAAGGCTATATTGGTTTTCCTGTCAGGAGGCTGATCTTTTGAAGCTATACTGTAGCCAGCAAATTCATATTTACCTACAGATTTAACACTGCCAATGCAGATAAGAATATACTAACAGTTGGGGTAGGAATAAAAGATTAGTTTCTTTCATGACCAATTTTGCAGTAATCCTATCTCTGTCAAAACAATTTGAGAGGGGAGTCCTACAGTGAAAAGATACAGCTACTGAGATAGGCTCAGAAACAAGAATTTATTCTGCGATTTTTTCATACAGGTTTAATATCTTTAAATGGAAAGTTTAAATTTTCTATAATGCAAAAAGTTTTGTCTGTGTCCATACATGCATACATTTTTGTTTGATTGTGTGAATGGTTGCATATGTATATATATATATATGTATGTATGTATTCCCACAGGATTATATATATATTTACTAGAATGTATTTTAATACTAACTAAATAATAAAATTTATATTCTTCACCTCTTGGTTTGTCCTGACATCTCTTTGTAACTTCAGTCTGTTAAGGTTTTAAGATTTACCAGCATTCTCTTATTTTTATGCATTATGTGTGTTTAGGGTTTGACCTAAATTGCTGAATCCCATGGGAGAGGAGCTGGACAAAGGTTGTCCCTGTCTGCAGTGTTTGGAGAGAAACATACTGCTGTGTTTACAGAGAGAAGAGTAGGACAGTCTTGATGTTGAAAAATATTCTTGGCAGTGATTCAGTATTAAAGCTGCATAGTAATTGCTAAGATTGTGGTAGTCAACTATTGATTATAATATTTACTATGCATGGCAGCAAAATAAAACGATATGCATAACTGGCAATATGTGCTTTTCTATAATGACAATCATAACAGCCAACATAAAAATTACACTGTAGAAACAGCACAAAAGTAAGGATATGTACAGAGTTTGGGGTTTTTTTTTTGCTGCCAGTTTCTTCCCTGGCTGCACAGACAGTAGCTTGAAAAGGTCACTCATTTCTCTGAGCTTGGCAAAAAGGGAATTTTTGTGTATTTTCAAAAGCAGTAATTAACTGCATAAATTCTAATTGTGGTGGGGCTTTTTCATGAAGTGTATGTGTGTCATATTCTGGTGGTGATGGTTCTCAAAACATGAAACTGTGTAGGGGGCTGGATGCTGTGTATTCAGTCACTAGAGCTGTCTCTTCTGACAGCTATTCTGCTTTGCATCTGTTGTATGCTTTCTAGAATTTTTTTTTATTTGGATTATCTTTGTCATTAAGACCAAGTTGATTTGGTTGTCCTGTTCCCCCTGGGCAATACATCTATTATATATGAAGCTAAATATATGTATTACAAATGGAGCTGAATTTTAATATTGACTATTCTTCTAATTTTCTTCATAGGGAACCATCTTCCAAAACATTCTCAGACTGGTTCCAAGGCATAAACTCCCCAAGGCTCTCAAATGCACTCAGGATGACACTGCCTCAGAGCAGATTTCTGGTGCATTATGGTGAACCATATCTGAAAGTCTTTGCTGAACTGACCAGCTGCACTGGCAAGACTTGACTTGGTTACTGTTGTGCCAGTCCTGAAACTGCAGCTCCTACCTGCTCCTGCAAAACTTCAATAGGAAATATCCACAAGTCCTTTGCATTGTTGTGTGTTCAAAACCACCATGATCCTGATCAGAGAAGAGTACAGCCACACTCTTGTCCAGAGCATGAAAGTGGACAGTGATATGCACTAGTAAGTGTTATTTTTGATCCACTGTGCATGAATCTGTGTATTTATATGATAGCTTACAGATATATGATAGCTACAGCTATTAAAGCCAGTTAGCCCCAGAGAAGCACATTGCTAATGCACCTGAGATGCTTTTATGTACATAAAAGTGATGGCTTTGCTGTAAAAAAAACATTATGCAGTAAACTTTAAAACTCATGTACAACTGGGGTGTGGACACCTGTGATTCTAAACCAAAGGCACCAGGTGAATTTCAGGGATCCATACAAAACTGTGTTGCAGAAGAACTCAGCCTCTTCAATTAAATAGAGCTTCCTGTAAAGATAAGATCTGGAAGGTTGAAACAAAGACCTTCTGGAAAGTGAGCAACTATAAAAGTCAGTGATAAGCTCAAGAAACTGCAATCACAGTCTGTTGATAGGGTTTTTTTTGGGAGCTAGGAGTCATCAAAGTTAAACTCAGGGGTCCTTTCTGTCTAAAGGTTTGTGTCAGTATTTGGGAAGTGCTGATTTAATGACGCTTAAACTGTGAATTTCTCACATTTCTGAATGTTTTGTACTGAAAATAGAGAAAAACTGAATCAGTAGACTAAATAATTTCTTATTTTCAAAATGGTAATTTTAATTCAAAAGTGTATTTTAATATGTTCATTTGTTTGCCTTTTTTAAAAGGCTATAGCCTAATCATAGAGCAAAATAGTCTTTGCTTTTAATGAAGCTAAATGGCTATATGCCATTTTTAGTTTCACTGGTGAGCATTAAAATTAAAATTAGTGGTTGTTTTTTTCAAAACCTCTCTTAATTTTATCCATATCAGATTCTAGATGAGCTGTCCTGCAGTTCACAGAATTTAAATAATAAAATTAATCTACTTGAGGTGACACTCTGCTCTCTAGATAATAAAGAGCATGTTATCCATTAGTAATTTTTTTCATTAGTGTTAGGAATATTTGATGTGATAATCTACCATTGAAACTTTCTCTATTGAGAAAATAATCAATAAAACTTCTGTGTGTTTCATTTTAGCAGAAAACTGTGTTAATTTAGAAACAGCTAGTAATGATGGAGAGAGATTTTTGACCTTGATAAGGTCAAAATTGAAAAAAGCCTCCATTATTTATGTGAATATGTGATAAAGGCAGAGAATTGGAAAGATTTTTATTTCACTCCAGCAGATACTGCAGATGCATGCAATTATGGGCAAATGTCTGGGCTTTGTAATAGGTTCATTCAATGTCAGCTTTCAGCATTCCCTGTGATTGGCAAAATGGGAGCCTTCAGAAACACAGAGGCTTTCTGATTGTGTGAGTGTCTTGAGATCCTTTAAAAGAAGGCAAAATATTATAAATTAGTATGGGAAAAACTTCCAGATAATCAAGTCCAGCTCGATTCCTAACAATGACCCCAAGTGCCACATCTATGCATCTTTTAAACACCTCCAGGGAAGAGGATTCCACCACTTCCCTGGGCATCCTGATCCAGTTCCTGATGATACTTGTAGTGAAGATGTTTTTCCTAATTTCCAAACTCGATCTCCCCTGCTGCAACTTGAGGCCATATCCCCTTGTCCTATAACTTGTTAGTTACTGGAAGAGACCTGCCCCCAACTCACAACAACCTCTTTTCAGGAAGAAGTATCCCAGGATGATTTCTGTGACACTTCTCTACAATTTAAAATACTTTTTTAGGAAAGATTTCAAAACATTTGGAGAAGTTCAAATGCCACTCTGTGCTGGTGTTTTGTCTCACTCAGCAGCTTCATGTGCCTATGGAGAAAACTGCAGTGTTGTGGTACACGTGTTACAGGAAGAATTCCTCAATATGAGCACACTTATGTTGTACTGGGTTTAAATACAGCACCTGATATAATATAAATATAAAAAAACTGTAGCTGCATATAAATGGAATATAATTCAGTCTTTCATAGCTTTATAAAAGACACATTGAATTACATTTTTAATGAATCGGAACCTTTTAAATGTCTGAACAAGGTCATGAGCTGCATCTTGGAGTTATTTGCTACTTTTTTTGACTGCAAGGAAGGATTAAATATTCAGTTATTCAGATAACTGCACAAATGTGTCTAGTGACATGGTAGGTATTCTGAAGAATCCAAGATGTCTGTGTAGGACCAATCTTCAGGAGAGCTTGCGTTTTGGACCGGCAGCTAGAGACAGCATGGATTTGTGAGGGCATTTCAACTGACACTGTATTCCTGTTTTCAGATATATGAGTGAAGCCCTAGATTACTAGCTCAGAAGAGAGAACCTATGCTTTTGGTTTTCATCTGTACAACTGGGGAAAAAAAATGGCTTCCATACAGGAGTGTTGTGAAGACAGTTACTAAAATGTATTTCTCTCCTCATGCTTCCTTTATATCTCTCAAAATTGGCAGAGTTTTGTACACAGAAATTTGTACTATTTATGAGTTGCTACTCAGTAGCCCAGCCACAGAGTTGATCAACCAAAGGAAAAGAGACTTGACTGCACAGTCTATGTAGTTTCTAGATTTGCCTTAAGTTGCAGTAAAGTTCTGGAAGGGCATTATTATGGAGAGTTCAATACCAACACTGGCATTCAGAACTCTTGGGTTTATGAATCAGATAAGCTACTTGAAAAGCACTCTGATTTTTTTTAGTAAGTACTTGAGAACTGATTCAAAATGAAAGCTTCTAAAATCACCTCTATTCCCAATTTTCCAAATTAAAAACTTGAAGAACAGTCACAGCCTTTCTGAAGGAAATCTCTTTAGAAGGAGAGATTGTTCCCCTTTTCCTTGATAATTAGAGTAAATTACTTGGGAATAGAGTATTCAGCATTTTTATGTCTTCTCTTCAATGAGCCTCAGAACCTGAATGCTTTAAATCCTCACTATAAAGCACCCCTTGATGCTTTTTTAACCAAAACAGTTTATTCACTCTGTTTTAAAATAAAAGAACACTTATGTTCTAGTCTACTCTTAGGCTTAAATAGCAGAAAATTGATTGCACAGAAGACAACCAAACTTTTTTTCAAAAGATAGAGAAAACCAGGCATAGCATTTTCTAGTATCTCTGCATGATGTGTCTCACATTCACACATGGATAAACACACTGTGAATTAAATGGAAAAATATATGTCTGGTGAAACCTACCTTTTTTTACATATGCTCAACTATCATGTGAGAAGCAGGATTCATCATCTCATGCCTAGGATCCAAATTCAGTAGGCAATATATAAATTTCAGTATGTGGTCTGGGTGTATAAACTCTAGCTACTGCCAGAGCTGCTCAAGAGCTCAATGCAGTTGCCAGAAGGTCAACATTTGGTGTTAGTATATTTTTAAGTGTTCTACAGTATCCAAGGACTGGGAGATCATGGGATAAATCAGGTGTGAAGAGACCTCAGGTGGTCTCTGTTCCAACTTTCTGTTTATCTGTGAGGTCATCGAGTCATTGGTGGGGTCCTTTGAGGTTTCTCTGGGTTATTTGTCTCACTGAGTTTTGAAAAACTCCACAAATAGAAATTATAGCACCTGCCAGTAACTTGTCTCACTGTTGGCTGTCCTGATTAGAGAGGAAAATTCTATTGATAACCCATCTGAACCTTGCTCCCATTCAATTAACACACACAGCACAGGAACTATAGGAAAACCATGTTCTCTAGAAGATCTGGTAAGAGGTCATCCAAAAGGTTCTGCAGCCCAATGGACTGACCTAGTTAGAGCTTGTCCACCTGTGACAGAAGCTCAGATGTGGCATTTCCTGGGTACCCAGGATGAAGGAGGAATTGAGAATCTGCCTCCATGTTCTTATAAGGCTAATTTATTATTTTATGGTATTATATTATATTAAAGAATGCTATGCTAAAACTATACTAAAGAATAGAGAAAGAATACTTACAGAAGGCTTAACAGGATACTAATGAAAAACTCATGACTCTCCAGAGCCTCGACGCAGCTGAACAGTGATTGGTCATTAAGTCAAACAATTCACATGAAACCAATCAAACAATGGCCAGTTGGTAAACAATGCCCAAAGCACATCCCAAAGCAGCAAAACACAGGAGAAGCGGATCAGATAATTATTGTTTTCATTTTTCTCTGAGGCTTCTCAGCTTCCCAAGAGAAGAAATCCTGGCAAAGGGATTTTTCAGAAAATATGACAGTGACACTCAGACACCCCACACCTAGAAATGTAGGGGTGGAATTCCATGACCCAAAATTATTTGCCCCAAATAGTTGCTTTTCAAAATGGAAGTGTTCTGGTATTCTTTAAGTCTGATGGAGCATTTGCCTTGCTCTTGTAGAAGCCTGAATGATCTGGGATATCTCAAAGAACACTGAGAGTTTAAGTATAGGTAACTGAAATCAGATGATGTAGAATGCCCAAAGAGATTCATTTGGTATCTTTCTTCATACTGCTTGAAGGGAGCTCTGTATTATTCCATTTTTGACAGCCTATCACACATTAGTCCTTTATTAGTCTCACAGGCTTCCCATATGAAGACATCAGACTGTGAAGTGATTTTCCAAGAATTCTCAAGAATAAGAGAGAAATTAGGAGGTTTACACCCAAACTTATTTATCAGTATCTTTTAGTCACATAGGGGAGGAAGATTTGCATGCAGCTGAGAACGACCATTCAACACTGAAATAATTCCAAGGCTTTCAATTAGAATATGGTCCTAAATGATAAGATTTTAATTCTTCTATCACACTGATGGATAATGTATGAAAATGTTAGAAAAGGGTATCCAGGAAAGTGAATTGAACTATTCTTTTTTTTTTAATAGAAATAAAACTTTTATTTGCAAGTCACAAATATCTTTTCTGTTCACTCTAGAGATGAAGCACTATAAATGCCAATTTATTTTTCACTGTGAGGTTAGTCTTTGGAGTAATGGAAAATAATTTTCCATTTCTTTAATGAATAAATCATTGTGGGAGGCTCTGTGTGATAGTTTGATCCTGCATAGCTATTTCTTCTGATTATTAGCAGAATTTTACATTTAAATTCCTGAAACATTATTAACTCATAATCATTTGCTTTCAGACCTTTCTTGTAACTTTGCTCTTTCATTAATTCCTTTTCACTGAGGTAATAGGGAATTACTTTGTTTAATGATTCTCTAAAGATCCAAGAAAGCTAAATATCAGAAAAAGGCAATTTTATTTCACAAATAATATTGCATTCACCAATATAATTAAATTGTAATGTTTTCTTCAGTAGGCCATGTCCCTAGCAATGGGGTATGCAACACCCTAATCCAGAGGCAATTTTCACAAAATGAGCTTGTCCTTTCCCAGAGCTAAGTATCAGTTAATGGAAAATCATCAAAAAGATTATTTACTCTGAGAGAATATTTAATATCATAGGAAAATGAGAGAAAAACTCCTTTGGAGCAAAATTCTCCTTGAGTTTTTCTCCCATGGGCAGTTGAGCTGTTGAATCCCTTGAAGGTGTCCTTAAAGGTAAAAAGCTGATGGCCTGGCCACTCTGAGGTGAGAGTCACCAACCCAACCCTTCTGTGACTGAGCCTTCAGGCTGCTCATGGCCCCTGAGCCCTCCTGGACTCTGTGTGTGCCCAGGTCTGGCCCATGGCGGCAGTGGCAGAGAAATCAGCCCTGCAATAGGAATGTGACTTCCCAAAGCAGTGTGGCAGAGCATGGTTCAACACGAGGGGTTTAACACACACTGCAGTAGATCTCCCCAGTGCTCCCTTCCAGCCTCGCACAGGTTGGATTTATCCTTGGGAGTGAACTTCTCTGTATGCCCTTCTCACTCCGGACTCTATGTCCTTGAAGCTTTTATAGATATACCCCATGAAATTTCTCCCATCCTTGTCCACTCAACAAGAGCTCCTTTGTTTTGATACCCAGGGTTTTGCAATAGTCCTTTGATTGTAGGTGCAGCCTCAGGAAGGAAAAGTTTTCTCAAATTGTCTTCCCCCTAATCAAAAGCTTTCTTGTTCTCTGTCAGAGTTCAAATTTTGTCATTGTTTTGCCTTTCCTTCTCTGTCCTTTTACAAATTATTTCTTGATTGAAGTAGCTGAAAATCCTTCCAAACAAAACCAAGAAAAACCTTGGGTTTGCATAGTAACAGCCTGTGAGTTTATTCAGTGTCGTATTTTGCCCTGAAATTAACAGAGATCCCCCTGGACTTCTGCATGTATGTCAAATTAATGCATTTAAATCTGTGACAAGAAATACACAGCCGTGCAAATGGAGGAACAAATGAACTTGAAATTTTGGTGTGTATTCCCTGCTCTATGGATCCACTGGCAGAGTCACTTGCAGTTTACAATATCTCTGGTTGATAACTGTGGCCTGGAAATTTATGAGCAATCTGAAAAAGATGAGGATGTGCTGCTGTAGCACTCCAGCCTATACCAGCAGCATAGCACTTTTTCCAGTGGAGAAAAATATTACCCAAATCACAGCTAAGCCAAACAGCTTGAACTGGCAAATAATAAGTATTTTATAGGAACCTCAGGGTATGGCATACATGTAGTGTCATAAACAGTCCAAGGATGTTCTGCTTGCATACAGTGTATTTCTATTCCCTGCAGCTTTTATAGTGAAGTTTCCAAGCTGTGCATAAGCAGCAGTACAATAGGATCCCTATTTATTTCTCCTTCAGGAATGCTGCGTGTATTCACTTGCTCATATTCCTTCTATTTCTCCCAGTAGCTTTGCTAGAAAACAAATATTCTCGATAATTTGCCTTTTCATCTGTTTACTTTAGCAAGCAGATTTGACATTTTTTTATTTTATCAACTGATAAGTTTCCTTTATTTTGTTCTGACATTTTGCTTCCCTTCTTCACGACAAGAGTATAATAGATGCAGACTCTGAAAAAAGGTATCAGGGATGTTTTCTGTGTGTCCTTTACTAGTAAAATGTCTCAGTCTAGGAAGAAGGATGGTCTTATGGACTTTAATTCACATAATTGGATCCAATATTTGGTTCTGCTAAATGCCTCTTATTGGTGTTCAGAGCCAAATTTGGAAATGTGAAGCTACTGCAGATAGACCCAAACCCTCAAAATTCCTCAGAAAGGCTGTCAGTTCACATTATGCTGTTCAAGGCCAGGCTCTGAATGCTGCATTATCCTGATAAAGTTGCTGCTCATTTTGATCCCTAAAGAGGAACTAAATTCCGTGGTCATTCTTATGTGTTTTCAGGATTACTCAAAGGACTGTGTTTTATTTTTTTAAGAGCCCTTGAACCCTATTTTTTTAAGACCCCAAAGAGGGTCACTTCTTTCACTCTCAACTCTTTCAGTTATTTACCTTTTAAATTTTCTGTTCCTGACTACCTAAGTGAGTAGCTTCAAAGTCTGTAAATAGAAATATGAATAAAATAATCAAATTGTCAAATGTTGGAGGACATTCAAAATTAGTGAATTTTGGTGTTTTTCTCTCTGCATTTCCCTAAAGTCTCCATGGAGGTAAAACCCCAGACTTTAATCTCATTTGTAGTCTTGTCACCCACCAGCTCTAGATGAGGCACGCATTATTTGAGCCTCCTTTCAAATCTTAATTCTCTCTCAGTTAGAAGGGTATTCAGTGTGGTCAGTGACAGGGAGAAGGGCAAGAAAAGAATCTGAGTAGAAGTGGAAGTAGGTGAGATAATGAGGCACTATTTAATCCTTCAATATCATCTTTCAAGGGTAAACAACAATTTTTCTTATATTCCAAAATGGAAATGAAGCCACACTATGGCCTCCGGGTAGTTTCTTTATTTGCAATAGTCAATATAAGTTCAACCAACCAGCAGTACATCCACATTGAGCTTTTACTTTTGATTTCATCTAAGCAAAAAGCATCTTGAAAAATTTCAAGGCAAGCAACCAGCCAAAACTTTCACCTCTTTCCAAACAGATTGGAAGCACAGCTTCTGACAAATCACTCTTTTCAGCATTCTTTCCATTACTTTCTAAAACAAGCTTTTCACAAAGGAGAAAGGTTTGCCACAAAAATGAGGGTTTAATGTGTATTGGATATGTTTGAATACAAGTATGACAGCAGTATTGTGGTTTTTTTATTGATTTTTGACTTGTTAGTAAATGCGTCTGAATAAACAAAATTTTCTTACATTTTGGAAAAAAAATACTTGTCATGGCTCAGTACGTCACTTAAAAAAGAAATCAAAGGAAAAGAAAGTAAATGTAGCAAATGTAACTGTGCAATTTCCTGGGAAAGAGGGATTAATTGGAACCTGAGAGATTTGTAAGTGATATTTCTGGATGCTGTTGTACACCTTTGACAAAAAGGACCTCATCCCTGTGCTCACAGAATCTTCAGCAGCTGAATCTGATGAAAACAGCATCTTTCCTCGCTTGCTAGGCCAATGCATGAAACCCCTGTGAGGTTTGAGAGAAAAGAGAAAATAATGTCTCTTTTGCAATCTCTTCTGAGTTCTTGGGAAGTGTTTCTTTAGGCTTCTTCACAGCAGAGGTTTTTGGATGGTGGTATCCATTTCTTTTCCATGAGCCCTAAGCCATATGTCTAAGCTGCACAGGAGAGGAGGAATTTCAGACACACTGCTATATTAAGCAGCTTTGCAGTCAGCTCCCAGGGCTATCTGCTACACTGCATGGATTACTCTGCAGTGGCCAAGACTTCCCAGGCACTGGGACCTTTCCTAAATTCGATGTAAATCCACCTGCCTTGTGTTTCCTCTTGGCCAGATGTGCACTACTAGAGCACATAGCTAGTAGGAATCATGAGGATGTTGCTGGAAATTGGGTCAGAAAAACTTGAGCTAAGGTGCCTACCATGGGAGTTCCAGCTTCCATTTTGGGAAGCAGACTTAGAAAAATAAATGTCTAGGCACTTCATTCATTTATTAAAGCAAGCATGAGACCTCTGTGGTGAAAGTTGCCAGAGAACTGTCGTTCGAAGTGTAAGACATCCTTCAAAGATGTAGATTTTTTTTTCCCATCAGTAATAATTCATCCAGATGAAGATCTCTTTTAAGTCCTGTGCAGCTATTTCATGGCTTCTCAGCTACAAAAACAAGCAGCATATCAAAACCAGCACTATTTTGAAAATTGACAGTTAGAAAAACTGATGAAAGATAATGTAGTAGCAGCAATGAATCAGATTAATATGGACAACGTGGGGAACATTCCACCTACGCAGGGAGCAGTGCCTGATATCAGAGGGCTCTTTCATCTGTGATAACAAGACCCAGTGGCTGAGAGCCAAACCTTCAAACTGGAAATGAGATGCAATTTTTTATCAGGAACATATTTAACCACTTGAATCATTTACTAATAGACATAGCATATATGCCTTCCTCCACCAGCCTTTAAATCATAGGTGATTCTCACCCAAAATGAAAATCAAGTGAGTTTGCAATGAACTGAAACTTATCTGGACGATTAAAGCACTTCCTGGGTAAAATCTAGCCCTGAGTTATGAAGATGCTCAAATTGATAATGGCCTTAAAAAAATTAATTTCTGAATAAGCGAGGAAGCAGCTAAAGGAAATTTGTGCTTTGGGAAGCCAGACTTTAGTCTGACTATTTTTTGGTGAATTTTAAGAGCCTGAATATTGTAGAAAACCTACACTGTTCTGGAGTTAAGTGATTTTTCATAAAACAGAACTGTTAAGCATTTGAATTTTAATACTTTGGATGGACTGTATTTCTTCCCAGGAAACACTGTTTTTAAAGTATATCTTTGTGTTAGACAGTAATTTCTTTTTTTTTTTTTTTTTTTTGCTGTGCAGAACATTTCTTCCTCTATTCTTAAGTTTTGTTTATCAACAACAAATCCTGAATCTTTGGACTCTTGCCCAGGTATTCACACCAGATAATAAATTAAAACATTTTTTACCTATGAGAAGAAATCAACCACCTAAATCAACCTCTATTTCTGTGGAGTTGGACAAATTATCTCAAACAAATAACTATACCAAGTTCCATAACCTAGATTTGTAAAAGGCACTACAAGACCTGGATTTTGCAATGAATAATAAACTAAAAAACTTTTCTTACTCCGATTAATATTAAAACATGCCTTTTCTTCTGCTACATGACCATTTTATACTAATAATTTCTTCCTAGTGGTCTTTCCAGGATGTCTTCACATCATTTGCATTCAAATTTGTCCAATAGACCATGAAGAACTGACTCCTTTATGGGTGTTGTTTGCTGCTGGAAAAAAACTTGCTAATTGGAAAACTGCTGTGCATTATGTCCTTCCTAAACAGATTGATCAGGGAGGTGTCACCTCACACTCTGCCACAGACTGTAACGCAGATGTAACTATTGAAACTACTTCAATATCCAGGCACTGTATAATTTAATCACACTCAAAGGATTTCCATAATTGTATCCACAAACATTACTGCAAGATCAGCTTTCTGCTCCACAGGTTTCAATTAGGATGTGCAACACACCAATGCATTAAAAAAAAAAAAAACACTAAAAAACAAACAGAATGTTGCTATTCCTCTCATCTTCAGGAGGTTTTTATACAAATATTAAGCAAGTGAGCACTGCCACTTCTCCCTTTCTAAGTAGTTCGTTTTATAATGTTCCTCTCTCCTGCACTTCATGTCATCCTTGTAATTTCTTGCATTTTGCTAAAGGCATGAGGAGAACAGAATTTTACTGGAGATTGCTAATGAAATATGGAGTCATTCACTGCTAAGCTACACATAAAATATCTGGCCTAGATTGTTCACAGAGCAAAGACGTATCTCCTGTCTGCTGGCTGTTCAGAAAGCTGTTTGAAAACCACACTTAGTTTCAGTCTGCTTCCTGCCAAGTCAGGGGAATTAACTGACTGAGACACAAGCAAATTAAAGACGTTTTCAGAACTGAATGGCCAAACATCTGAAAATCAAATTGCTTTCTGAATGGTGACTTTGGATCAAGGTGCTAAGATTTTGATATCTCAGTCTGAAAAATGTGGACTAAAAATCTCAAATGTCATGATATCTTGGCATGTCTTGGAAAAATGAAAATGGAAAGGACTATGTAATTCTTCGTGTTCAAGAAACAAAAAAATTACAGAGGATTTTAAGATACTTTAAACACATTTAAAGCTAGATTCCTGATTATCATGTACTTCTTTGAGATTTAATCAATTCAAACTCCTAATTAATGAGAAGTGATGATTAGTTCATTCTATTTAATATGTTATTCTCATTATGGTTTTGTCAATTATGGACTTGAATAGAAATTTAAAAGAATAAAACAAGAGAATGAACAAGGTCCAGTATTATTGCATTGAAAGAAAACATGATTTGTGGAAGGTAAGTGAAAGACAAGAAAGTAATTCTTAATTGCTACCTCTGATTTACTAAGATCAGTTAGGTTTAATCCACCTGAGCTCCTTCTCTAGCTGGAAAGAACCTTAAAGATCATCTGGTTCCAACACCCAGCCATAGGCAGGGATGGCAGCCACCACACAAGGTTCCTCAGAGCCCCATCACAGCTCAATCCAAGGGGTACCCTGCAGGGGCTGTAGTGGGCACTGTGCCAGCTCAGCTGGGCAAGAATCTGAACAACCTGATCTAACTTTGCAATTTGCTCTGCTTGAGCATTGCACTACAAATCTGCCAGAGATCCTTCCTGATTTGAGTGCTTCAAGGAAGCTAAATACTGACAACTCCCAACCATCAGCTGGTTAACTGACACTCTCTGGTCTTTTTGTCTGATTCTTCCTACAGCCCTTTTCATGGCTAACTTCAATGTGTCCTTCAAATTATCATTTTCCTGCTGTTGCTTTGTTGACAGGAAAAACAGTTTTCCTAGATGCCTAAACCAGGTTTCTTTGAAAAATGAATCTTACACCTTGAACGATAGGTCACAGTCTGTTGTCATGTTACATAGCTGTCTGGAATCACCAGGGAAGGAGATCTGTTCTTAATGGGACTTTCCAGCCATTATTATCAGGCAACTTTTTCCAACTGGTGATTCCCCATCCATTTTCACTGTATAAAACTTGGTTAATAAAAGTTACATGGGGATATACGGCTTGACCTTTCCAGCAGGAATCCATCAAAAGATTTTTCTAGCTTTCAATTAAGCAATGTTCACAGATGGAAAATAAGGACAATATAATTCAGCTGTAAGAAAAAACTGACAAGGGTTTAAGTGCTTGATCAAAGTCCATGGAGACTGTTAGCAACAGGAATAGGTATTGGATCATGGCTGTACTCACGAAAATTATAATTTTTGCCATAATCCACATTTATAACACCTTTCCTGGGAGCTGTTTTATAATGAAGCTGGGCCATTCCCTGAATACTGACACATGAGTAACAATCCTTCCAGCTCAGTGGGCAACTGTCCTGAGGACCATGATCATGAAGACACTTTTGCAGCAGACAGTAGGACTGGGATGAGATGATGAGGGGGGAACATGCCACTCTGTGTCCTCCACAAGTACCAGGAACAGAATATGGTCTGACTTCCCAAGATTTTCAACTTAACTCTCAGGACACCATAAAACTTCACCATTATATTCAGACTTAATACTTGCTCTGATGAAATGTCTTCATATTTCATTGGGTATTTTAAAAAGCAGTGTCTGTGATTTTACAAACAATGGTTGCTTGCATGAAAATGTACAGATTTTCCTCTCTGTTTTTCTACAGAACACTGACAAGCTAAAGGAAAAATGTTGGAGGCCACCTATGTCATAAGTTTTGTCCTGGTGATTTGAAAGCAAAACCTTTTGCTTAGTGACTTCACTGGTATCTCCCTCCTTTTTTTCTCTTTTATTTCAAATTTTTATGGTACAATATGATTTTCAATCCCTTTTTTTAGGGAATATCAGTCCAAAAAGTCATCCACACAGCTTTGAAACAAGAATAATATGAGTATCTGCAATATTAAAATTCTTTGTATATGTTCATAAAACCAGGAAGAGGACAAAAAGAAAGTACGTTGTCTTCATTCTTTATTAGCCCATTTTTTTGTGTTAATAACCAACCTCAAACAAATATCTACATTTTTTTAGAATTCAGATTTTTTTTAAAGTGCTATAATTTTAGACAGCATTAAAAATATAAAGCCCCCATTCATCATCTGTTAGGATATGATAAATTCTTTGCATTCATTGCCCAGCGTTTAAAACAGGAGATGTTAGACAGAGCTGGTGGCAGTTTAAACACAGATACGTTCTAGCAGTGCAATTACTAAAAAAAATAAATCAATTAGAATAGTTTGCTAACATAGAACCATTAGATAACATATTTTCTCTTTCATTTATGAGCATATGGTGAAGGTTTCATCTTGTCTTGGCATAAGGACATTTCTGTAGAAGAAAAATGGGATTGACATTTTATTTTTACACCAAGTTAAATTTCCTTGTAAGATAATTATTTATGAAATATGATATGCAAGTTGATGCATGATCTCTGGAAGAGGTTACTAAAGAAAGAATAAAATTGATATTTTTAGCTGTAGTACATAAAATATACACTCAGGAGTGCTATAAAGAAAATTTTCTGGTTGCCAGCATAGGAGCTGATATTGTGATAGCTGCTCTGCTGGGTGATATTGCTGGGATTTCACTTAGTACCTCTACAGAGAAAATATCTATTGTTATAGCTATAAAGCTGTGCTATGAACAGCTCTCCTCCTGATGGAATGAGTAGAGAGGGAGGAATTTGTAATATGCACTTTCTATAAATGTAACTTCTATTATCTCTATGATATTATTCCTGTTGATGTGGAAATCACATTAATGTTGATGATAGGCCACTGGGAATTATTGCCCTGCTACTCAGACTTAAATCTTGTCACAATCCTAAACTGTTCAAACTGGGTTGAAAGCTGGCGCAGCCAAGACCTGATGCAAAGATGTTGGGTTGGCACCAGCACCAGGCTTCCCCTTCCCATAACCTCCTCTTTCTGTGGTAGGCAACAATATACCCTCATCTCATCCGAACTTCTTCCTATCTCAGATACTGATGATTCACCACATTATTCCTTTATGGAGGCAATAGTCTGTGACCAAAATATACCCTCTGGTATGAATAAATGAGGAGAGAAGAATCCAACACAATTTTTAATAATTTCTCAAGTACATTTGCATTTAATTATTAAATAATCACTGTATTAAGTGTCTGACCTGACCCAACTGAATGACATTAAGTGTCCAGACATCCATGTAGGCTTTCCCTGCTAGACAAAAAAGGCTGAAAACCCCAGTAGGATTCACTGGAATGTATATTCCCCATATCCTGAATAATTAGAATTGATTCCTTTTCCAATTTTCTAATAGTTCTTTGAAGTTGTAAGCTCTAGAACTGTTAGTATGATAATAATCATCTCTTCAGTGCTATGTAATAAGATGCTTCTTATTTTAAGTGCTCCCACATACAAGAGTTGGAATGAGTGTTTTTGATACAGAAAACCACTGCTGAATCCACTGATTCTTTTTCTGCTATTGTCCCTGTATATTTTAAACATCTTCTGCAGTTCCAGTTCTTCTGCTGTAGGAAATTATCTCCATTCTCTATACTTACATGGATACATTTTTTCATTTACCTGAACTGAAAAAGCATCTTAACTGAATACATCAGTTCACCAGATGGTCTTGGTCATTGTGTCTGATTGCTCTACTTCATCATTTTTTCACCATTCCTCTACTCTTTTACCAGTCACATACTTTATTGACAGTGTAGATAGATTTACTACGAAATCATGGACAAAAATCTTGAGCTGTATCAGGTAGATTTTCCATGGTTACTTTTCCCACTAGGAAAACCTATAATGAAAATTCTCCATGAATAAAGCTCCTTATGTGTTATCCATAATTTGTATTTTATACCATTCATCAGCTCGTCCTTAGTAGTTCACAGTGCAATATTTTTAAGTAGAATGTCACAAGGTTCTAAATCCTTACAAAAGTTTAAGTAGTTAATGTAATAATTAATAATTGCATTAATAACTCTAAGTTATTACTGTAATTATTAATAATTACTTGAGTAATTCAGGTAGTTTTGGCATCCAAAAACTAATTTCCTCAAAAAAAAATTTTTTTTTTTGAGCAACTATAAAGTACATTGGCATTACTTAAATTTGAAGCTTTTAATCTACAGTAATAAAATAGCATTATTTTCCTTTGGCCTAGAAGCATGCAAAAAATTTTCATGAAATGTCCCTTTTGAATACTTCTGACAGATTGTTGTAACTCTTCTGAGCTTCTTCTGAGTTCTCCTCACAATTTGTCAAAATGTTCATCACCAGTTTGGGCTGTGATGCGCAAGTCATCTGGGTCACACAAATTCCTCATTGCTTATCCTCAGTAGATGATGTGTGAACTGAAAGGTACTTTGTCTTTGTGTTGTGCAAGTACATTATTCTTTCCAGTTTACAGTAGTGAAATAGAAATATTTATTGACTTCTTCTCTTTTCTATTGGTGGTTGTTAATTGTATCATCTCCTTCTGCAGATCACCCTGCATCATCTCTCATGGCACATCTAATCTGCTTCAGAAACGCTGCTGTGGAGGAAGGCAAAATGTTCCCTCTTGCTCTTGAATCTTCCGTCTGTAGAAGAGTTACTGAGCTTAGTGCAGGGTCTCAGGAAAAAACCCAAAGCACATCCAACAGAACCAAACCAGGACCTACCCACTTTGATGTTGCTAACTCTGGGTGTTAATACATCTGATTATCTTTGCTCTCTTGCTGTGCTTTTCTTTGCAGAGTATTTCTTTTCCTCAGAGATTCAGCCGTAGAGGTGACATCGTGAAAGCTTCCTTGGGATACATTGTTCCTTTGTATTAAGACTTCTCAGCAGCCTTTGTCATATTTCAAGATTCTGTACTCCCAAAAACAAAGTTATCTTTAAAGGTTTCTTGCAAAAAGTTACCCAGGAAACAGCTAATAAAAGTCTTTGTCCAGATAAGCTGAAAATTCATAGATATTTTCTTCTTCCATTTGTTTTCTTGAAATAAATGTAACTTGTGTATAAAATCCATTTTGTCTTAAACACTATTAAACTTCTATAAAGATAGTTTTATCTAAACTGTAACAGAATAAAGAAGCACTGATAAGACTGCTATTTCCTGGGTATCCATAGATTAAAAAATATTGCTGAGCTCATGTACATACAGAGCTAGAGAGATCAAGTAATCTGCCTAAAGTCACATGTGAAAGCACATTTGAAAGGCAGGACATGAACTATAGGATTTCTCTTCCACAGCTCAGAATGTTTTCCACAAGGTCCTTGGGGGTTTTTTTGTTGTTTCTTTTGTTGTTGTTGTTGCTCTTGTCATTTGGGGGGTTTTGTTTTTGTTACAGATGTTGAGATTCTTTGAAAACATTCATCCTTATGGACAGAAAACGTCATTCTTCATGAAAGAACTGGAAAGAAAAGAAGGGGAAGTCACAGGGGCAAAGTCATCCACTGGATTTTTTGAACCCAGCTGTAAACCAAGAAGAAAATTACACAGAAAAAAAAAAAACAAGTATCCATTTATATTAGAAAAAACAAAACCATTTTAAAATCCACATTCAAGTTGCAAGGATCTGACTGAAGCACATCTCTCCTCAAAGGTTCAGCTCTGTAATATTTATCTGGAGGCCATTAATTTTCTCCTGAGAATGAACTGAGGACCAGCAGCTGTAGAATTAGATTTTCTCCCTCTTCTCCTCTTTACTGTAACTATTTATTAAAAAAGAAACACAAAAGTAACTGATAGCAAAGTTTACAGGGTCCCTCTAATTGTTTATTTTGAAGCTGTTTTCTCATGAAGCAAAAGGAGTGCAAAAGAGAGAAGGAACATTTTATGCTGGGGGAAAAAATACAATGTTGATTCAATTTATTTCCATATGGAGGCAATGTTGGAAGGCTCCACTAAGTTGCCTGGCACTAGCTGGCAGAAAAAAATAAATGAAAACACAGCTTTAAGAACAGAGCTTTATTTACTGATGCCCATAAATGGAGCAGAGATGGAAAGTGTTCAAGATTGCTGACTGGCTGATTGTCACAACTGATTGTTTTTCACATCAAGTGTTCCACACATTGATACACACACCCTGCCAAGACAAGGCTGCATCTCTTGGAGTCAAAACTCTATAGAGGCACAAAGCACACATTGCTAACACGATGCATAGTCATGAGTTCAGGTGCATCATTTATATCAAATTGTTTTTCATACCCAATGTGTTGTTGTGTTTCTAAGCAGGTTTGCTACCTGACAAATTAAAGTTTACTCTCTAATATATGGTGACAGTGCTAAATGACTGCTTCTATAAGTTTTGCCCAGAAATGTCATTCCTGTTTTGATAGGCACTGATGGAACCTGATCTCAAGATTTGAACAAATACTAAAGGAAAGGCTTAGAAAACAAGTGGTGGTAAAAGCACAGTTTGGAAATATCAGTAGAGCATACATACTGTCTGCTGCTTTCAGTGTTTGCAAGTACAACTTCAGTGCTTTCAGTAAACTAGTGACAATTTCAGGTATGAATTCAGAAGCATAGAGTAAATCCCTTGCTATATTTCTATGCTAGTTATATCACCTGAAGTAATAATGAATCAAAATTCATTATTTTCCCCCTAAATCTCTGTTAGTTAATTATGGTTTACAATATAGTACACACTCATCTATAACAATAACCCTTTATGTAATAACCCTTACAAAGAAGACAAAGATAACTATGTGAATCTGCTCTTGGGTTAAGGGTAAAGCCCAAAATATCAGGTCTCTTAAGAGCTTTATGATCAGTTCAAGATGTCAGTGCTCAAATCAAAATATCTTGCTGTGATTTAATGTTCTGAGTTTAGGTGCTCCTTTGTTTATGAAGATTTCTCAGTTTCTATTTGATTACTCTGAAATTAAAACATATGAGTTAGAGGATGAGTTCTAAGTGTCTAAACAATAAAGTCTTAAACAATTATAAATCTTAATAGCAGGATTTTAGTACCCACCGTAAACAATGAATCTAAAAAAATGAGGGGATTTTATTTGCTCTCCTCTACTTATCATGCTTCTCTCACTGTCAGGCTTGATTTTCTCATCATACAAATGGAAAGCAAGCTTTCCCTCACAGCCACTCACTCAGAGCCACTTTGGTTTTGACAGGGGGTCTTTCTTTCTGACACAACACCAGTGACAACAGAGGTTGTGTTAGCCAAACTGTGACCTAATCTCCTTTTAAATTCTACCATTGTTCTCAAAATGTGATCTCAGTGACACCAAGATAAATGTCTGTCAGACTTTTTGTCCTGAAGGATGTAAGAGTGAGAGAGGAAGACCTGAAAATTCTGCTGTTGCATAATTGGAGTTCAGGGTTTATTCTAGCCAGCTGACTTTCATTAACCCAGCTGTAATTTTTCATTCACTGTTTCCACATTCAAAATGGAGGGGATTTCATAAATACTATTAATATTATTGTTGTTTCTTCCCCATTTTTTCTTTTTTGACAATTCTTAAACACATGCATTTAAAACACTTTATCTCCTCCCCTCCTGTCTCCATTTTCTAAGCTCTAGCAATCAGGACCTACAGCCATTCCCCTTTCTCCTTTCTATATCTTGCTAAATGCACAAACATATTGTTACACAATAAAGAATGTCTCCTTAAAAATAGATACTGTGAAGGTATCTTGTGAGGACACATGTTGAAATTGCTCCTGGGCAATGGGCAGCAATCACTGTTATCACAATTACCATTGTTACCCATTGAGAAGATTTTCTTTCACTATGAATCACCTCCACGGCTTTTCTTTCCCACTCCTCTTACAAGTCCCTCTGGTGTGTTGATATCTTTCTAGGAATTAAATGCTTAGAACAGACCAGAAACCATTTCAAATGTATAATTTCAGAAGGATAAAAATGAAGAGCATGTAGAACTATAACCAAGAGGAAATATGACTTTGAGATTGGGTACCGTTCATGTGCTGCTGGGGGGAAACAGATCACAGTGGACACCCACACACCATATGCTGTCTACCATCATTCACAAGGGCTTCCAGACACCTCCCACCATCCAAGGTATTTGTCTCAGGTTCCTTTCCACTCTTGGTGCATTAATGCTGCCACTTTGTGGATTAAACTTTTTCTCAGACACTCCTCCAACCTGCTGTGATTTGTTCCTTGCTTGTTTTTGCTTCTTCACTTTACTCAGTCCCCTACACTGCCATGTTCTCAAAATAAATCCAACAGACAGAAACACAGTCATGTGCTCAATGGAAAATCTTCAAGATTCTGGAGGTTCAAAAAAGAGTTTTAACATTCATAGAAATTCAGCAAATATCCACTGTAAAAATGAGATACTTCAAACCTGAAAGTTCCAGCACTCTTGCTGCACCATCTAGAAATGTGAAGATTTTCTCTTCATTTAATGAGTAGCAAAACAACACCAGCCTTACCTAGGTCAGGGACACACACACAAAAAAAATCATAGTGTCATTAGAAATCAAGTTGCTTCACTGCAGAAGAGGTATAAAAGTTCTCTGCATGCAATCATGAGTAATTCTGCCTCCAGGACTGGTATTTCAAAATCATTCTAAATGGACACCGTAAACACATTAGAGAATATAAACTAAATTTTGTGTGTTTTTCTTGCTCAGGGGAAACATCAGTGTTAATAAGCATTGGAAATCTGATTGATATGAAAGTAGTTTAAAATAAAAGTCATTAATACCCTCAATGCTTAGGCCAGGCTAAGGAAACCTCAGGGTAAGCAGAAATGTCTACAACTGCCTTCTTTAAAATGTCTTTTAAAAAACACAGTAGTTCTTTGGCTAAGCAAATTTTGGTCTCATTAGTGACCGAGACGAATATCATCTAGAAACTAGAACAAGAAACTAGGAATAACTCAACTGAAAGTCAATTCCATGACCCTGAGATTAACTCAGTTTGTAAGAGCATGGTTATAACAACACCAATCATGGATTCAATCCCCATATGGGCAGTTCACTTAAGAGTTGGACTTGATGATCCTTGTGGGTGCCTTCCAACTCAGAGTATTCTGTGATTATGTTTAACCATGGTTAATTATTATTCTTTCATCAAATCAACAGTGGACAGACCACTGAACGAAATACATCTCAAAGTCATTTGATAAATTCGGAACTGAAGAGACCACCAGAAACCCTATGACAGCTAAGGACCAGGTAAAGATTATTTTAACTGATGTTCTAATGATCTGCTCATATCATGCACATTCCAGGCACCCACTCAAAGCAAAGTGTGATGAATTCCAGCTGGATGGAGTACCTGACACGCTGGTTTGTGTCTGCCGTCTTTCCATTCATACTCATCAGCTGTCCCCTTAACAAAGACTCTCACCAAGGGTACAGACTCTCTTCAGTGACATAAAAGAGGCCTTGGAAGCAGTTGGGTGATCTGAGCCATTGTGAAACATCACAGGTAAGCCTGGATTTCCCATTTCTAGGTGTTAGGAAGTACAGGTGATGGCATTTGCATTTTGACCTTCAGTTTCTTAAGTTTCAATGACCTACAAAGAGATTCAAGCCTCGTGATTCTCAAATCAATTCAGAAAATGGGATTTGAGCATGTGTGAAGTTTTTTTTCTCACCATTTTTATCCCAACAAATTCGATTTGAGAGCTTGAAAAATACCGTATGCACTTTAATTTTCATGTGTCATTCTACTTTGCATTGCTGAGTAGTGACTGCAGCTTTCTAGTCAGAACTTTTGCATTTCTTTCTTTGATTGCTCAGGTTGCTTACAAGAACAAAGACTATCTTTTTAATGTACAGTAAATATTAATGTAATGTCTTCTACTTCATAGCAAATAAATTAGTCAGTTGTTGTTATTATATTTCCTCTCTAAAGATTTCTAAGTATTAGGTACTCTGACACAAAATTGGGATCTGTTGCTAGCATCAAACAATTATGAATAAATAAAAACATAGTTAAAATTATACATAAAATAATAATGATAAAAGATAAGAAACATAGTAAAATAAATGATAAAAATTATACTTATAAAATATTTTGTATTATTTTTTTAATCTCAATCAAATTAAATACAAATTTTTGTGTAGCTCCAATTTGACACTTATGCTTCTCATTCCAGCTGCCAAGAAGCTTATTCTGAATGTCATCCTGTTGATTAATTCCTTGGGGAAATGGTTCAGCTGATAGGAAACCAACAACAGCATTAAAGGAAATTTATCCTATGAACAGAAAATTTGATCAGATGTACTATGGGTCTTAAGACCTTGGCAACCAACATGGATTAAAACTGAAATCTGGTATCTAAGTAAGGATTGTGAATGCAGCTTCAGATTTTACATGCTTCAGTTTTGATGTTTATTATGAGCTGCCTGGAAGTGGATTTATGTATTGTAATATAGAATTTTCTGAAAACCAGTATCTTTTAGAAGGCAAAACTGTCTGCCAAACTTGTAAATGTCAAAGTTCTGAAAACTGTCTGTCTTCCATTACCAAAGTAAGTATATCTTACTGCTTTTAAATCAGTCATTTTTGCACAGATATTCCAGAAAAACATTTCAGAACGAAACCTCTCTTAACATCTTCAGAAGCTAAGACAATACATGTAGGTGGGGGTTTATGACATTTTGGCATTTAAAGAAAGAAAATAAATGGTTTGCCCCTCCTAGTCAGGTGCTTGAACACACAAACACCAAAGTTTAAATGTGCCTCCAAAGAAAGGAGGAGAAGGAATGGTTCAAGCACCAGAGAGAGAAGGGGAAAAAGAAAACACATTTCTCATCTTAATGACATGAAAATGAATCACACATTTTAAAATCCAGCAGTCCCTTTTTGATTCTTGGCTGCAGTTTTCTGGTAACACTTCTATCAGTCACATTCATTTGAAGCATGTGGCTACACGTATTGGAGATACGAAGACACAGTTTCTGCATTTGCAATTTCCCATCTTCAAAGTGCTTTTCATTTTTGTGATAAATCTGCAGAAAACCCTGTGATGTGTGAAAGATATTTCCATCTTCTTTTCTCTCTTTTTATTTTTTTATTTTTTAATTCATCACTGTTATTTTCTTTAGCTTCTCTCTTAGCTAGGATGTTAATATTTATTTGCTTCAAGGACACCTTTCAAACCTAATGAAGCCAACTCCAGTATCCCTTCCAGTTAAACCTTAATTAAATGCAAATATCAATCATTATGCTTCAGCAAAAGGGGAAAACTCATGTAAACATTGAAACACAAAACCTTCTGTTCTTCACTCTTAAACATGAATGGAACTGGACAATATATAATAGAACTCAAGAACTAAATTAGCATAATACTGAGTCACCCCTATTGACCCCCATTGGTTTCAAATACAATTCTCTTTCAAGTACTCATTAGTCTGAAGAGATAATTGCAGAGAGAAGAAAAAAGACCATATGAAAAAATATTATTTATGTGCAAGAGACCCCTGAGGCAGCCTAAGAAAACCAAATAGTAGAAGAGAAGGATTTTTAATGTCAGAAACATCCAAAAGCCTAAACAGACAGTGTGTGGGCAAATCAATGTTAGGTGCACACATTCATTTATATATATATAAATAAAAATGGAAATATAAAAACTCTTCTAAAGTATGATGGAAAAGCAGAAATGTCAGTTTTTGTATTTTAAAGTTCTTCCTCTTCATGTTATTTCCCACACACATAAAGTACCAGCACATGTGCTTGAAACACTGCTGTGGCAGACTGGCAAATAATTGACCATGTAATGACTTCATACCTGGACCTCATCCAGAATCTCAATAAAAAAGCCCTTGAAATGAAGACTTATTCAGGTCAGTGGTGCTTCACAACAGTATGTGAAGGCATTTCATCTGTGAAATAGTACTTTCAGATGACAAAATACAGAGTGATCTGAGTAGACTGGAGGTTTGGTTTGAAATCAGCAAATGAAATTTAATAAAAGCATGAAGGATGCTCCATTTGAAAGAAAGAAATCCAGCACTGAGTTTAAAAAAAAGCTTCAGCTACAAACCAGTATAATATCTGAAAGAATACAGCAAATAAAATACATATTAAGGAGGAAAATTTTGTATGATTTTAGAAAAGGCATATTGATATGTGCCATGTTATTAAAGACTTGACTATAAAATAAACATGGGGCCATTTAATCTGTAAGAGTGTGACAAAGATTGAGATAATGGATAATATAGAGAAAGTCCAAAGGTGACTGGAAAACAATAAGAGGTTTAGGAGCACATACTAAAAAAACGAGATTTATTTTATCTAGAAAACATTAAACAAAGATATGATTCTAATCTCCCACTAGTTTTGTTTTGTTTTTATAGTAACACCACAGAAGAACAATCAATTGTTCAGACAGTTCAATAGTGGTCCAACAAGAAGTAATTGTCTTAATTTGCAGAAACAAAGATTTAAGTTAGATACTAGAGAAAACTTCCTAAGTGTAAGGAAGCACTACAACAAGTTGCCTAGACGGGCTGCAGAATTGGTTTTCCTTGGGATTATAAATCAAATATCTGTTAGAGGTGGCCTCAGTACATATTACTTGCCTTTTTCAGTGCAGGGTATGGGATTAGGAGGCTAATTAAAATCCTTCCCAGGTTTGCTTTTGGAAGATTTATGATACATGAGATCATGGCTCTGATATATACACCCTTTTTCTAAAGACATGTATGAAAAATTGTCACCCTTAACTAATTTTTTTTTTTTCAATAAACAAGCATCTGATACTTATAGTTGAAGAAGAAAACTAGCTTACTTCTTATGCTCCAAGAAGTGCTACTCAAACTTCAGCAGGATTTGGCTTTCTTTCTGTTGGAGGTCAATGGTGCAAAGTTGCCAGCTGCTGGCCAGCTCCCAGTAAGACAAATGACAAACTCTGCTTGGTGTGTTAGAACATAAAGTAGATATCAAAAGTAGCATGAACAGAGATTCATTCTCAAATTTCCTCAGAGACAAAACACCCTGGGAGAAGTCAGATACTACTGTAAATCAACAGGAAGCTACACACTAAGGCAGTATTTTTCCTACCGATTAAGTTCCTTCTGCAAAGATATCCTGCCTTGTGTCATCCAGCAGTGATGCCTGAATATGTGGGAAGACGTTGCAGGATATTGCAGTTCACAGAGATGAGAGAAGCAAGTGATTTCTGCTGCACTGGTTGGGAATCAGGTTATTGCCACAATGTTCTCATTTTCCTTGACTGGAAGATGGAGGCTGAGGAGGAGAGCGGGATGCCACATCCCAAACCAGGCTCTTGTCTCCAGCCCCTTTGCTCCATGTGTGCACCCCAGGCAGAGAATATACGAGCATCTCAAGAGCCAAAGAATGCAACCTTAAAACAGCAAGACAAAGGAAAACACATAGCATAAACCTGGGGGAGGGGGGATGGGAGGAGGTGTGTGTCTCAAGCAAGATTGAAATTTTCAAATTTCGGTTCCTGAGGGAGTCCTGGTTTGGATAAAGTTCCTAAAAAAATGCCTCAGGCTGATAAAAATATGGAAGAATCTGACTCTTGAAAAAAAAAAAAAGGCTAGCTATGTAATTTTAAAATACTGTCTGTCTGTTATATATCACTTGTAACAGCTCTTCACTAATTATTTCCTGTTACAGCCCAATATTTTACTGTGATGTGGCTCGATCTCTGGCACAGGTGGGAGCTGAAAGAGGAGTGCCCTGAAATGGGTCCTGCTCATAGTAACCTCCCCAAAGGCTGCTCTGGGCTTTTCCTGATCACCTTGGAGCATGAGGGACTCAGCCTCAGCAGCCAGGCCTGACCTCCAGGAGGAACAAGGGTGCTCTGAGCACCTTTAATGCAGCTCTAAAAGGAGATATATAAAGCATCAGATATTGGAGACCAGTGATGGACTGATCTGCCATTCCCATCCTCCAACATCTTGATGACTCTTTCCCTGATGTGACCAAAACCCACTGGTGTAGCACTTCCATGCCATTCACACAGGACAGGGCTCAGGCACAAACTGCCTTCCAGCACCTCCCCTGTGCTTTGGATCTCATTATATGGAATTGCTCCTAGGGCTGTTGGGAGAATACAAACAGACCATTATGTCAATCATTGCTCCCAGCTCCTGCCATGTGGGTGGCACTCAGTTCATACTTGCTCACCAGGATTAGGAACTCGGGTAGAATCACTTTTTGATTTTATTCATAGTCACCATTTCAGGACCTAGCTGTAACCAGCTGCTCTGTAGGACCTGTGAAATTCATGACCCACATCCTCAAAACTTCCCTGACCCCCATCCCATAGCTATTAAGATTTATGACCCAGGAATTCCACATGTTGTGCTACATACCCAGCATGAGCACAATCATTTTACAGTGTGCATTCACTGAGGTGAGTTTTGGTGCTGAGAAATATCCATTCTTTTTTAGCATCCACCTTGAAAACTGACAGCAGCAGTCAGCAGCATCACTCATGTGCTGCCTCTTCTGAAGAATATATACAAATGGACCCAGAATAGAAAGTGCACTGTCAGTCTCCTCTATGGACAAGATTTGTTAAATATGGTGAGGGCATAAAGAGAGTTGCCTCTGTCCCTTCACCTCTCTTTACTCTGCATTTTGCACTCTGAGAAATTATGTCATCTGTTAATAAAGATAATTCCATCTTTAAGGAATTGCCTTAAGGCACCAGGTCAGGTTCTACAGTATTTCATCTCTGGGAAAAATACCAGTGTAAATGGATGTGGAAATGGTCTTATATTTCACAGGAAGAGAAGGAAAAAAAATTAAACCTGAGCAGAATATATGTGGTTTTCTTCTGGCTTTATCTCCTGGAGTAGAATGAATGAATTTTAGACATTTTCAATTGGTGGATCCAAACTTACTGCAAGATTATTGGAATTACCGAAGCCTTAAGTGAGCTATGGATCAGGGTCAATTTGGTAGCCAATACACTGAAACTGGAACAATTTATCTTGGCTCTTATTAGAGGAAAGTGTGAACTCAGAGATCCATAGAAGCGATGGTTCTTTCATGCTGTGTTAATTGCAAAACACCTAATAGTTCACCACTGGAAATCCGTAACACATTGTAGGAGTGAATGTTTCTACAGAGGGGTTTTCACTTTGCCACTCGCAGTAAAAAATGACGTCAGTGAGTTAAGGGGGAAGAAAACCCCTCAGTGTCTATGTATTTGCATTAAGAACTTCTCTTTATGTTTTCATAAAGACAACTATTTTTCAAGACAACACCACTGCATTTTTAATAGAAAAAATACCACATTTTATGGCAGTAGCAGAGAAAGGATACAAATTTGTTTGTGCTTCGTATCTGATGCCTTCAAATCAGTGTTGGGCCCTGTCCTAGGCTGTTCTCTGAGTCAAAACAAACCACTGCCTTCCACTCTCCCTGGGCATGACCAATTCACCCTGACCCATGGGACTGAGCCTACTTGGCCTTTCATAGTCAAGAATTTTCTACCAAGCTTGTCAGGATTCTTTCAGTAGTCAGCAGAGATGGACATCCCTCTTGAAGGCAACTCATACCTGTGTAAGACAGATGACTGGAAGACAGAATATTAATTTGTCTTTGGAGGTATTTCTCCCACTCTGTACTCAATATAGAGAGCCAAGAGGATGGCTTTAATTTAGTCACCTGAATTCCAAGGAGATGAAGTTAGATTAGGTGAATCCCACATTTAATCTTTGTCAGGCTTTTCATTTCCTGCAGATACTTCCATTATCTGTCAGATAATGGAGGTTGAATCTAGAGATGAAAGTTTTGTTTCAGTGGGACTTGTATGAATGAGCTTTTCACAATTATTTTAGCCAGAAATATGTTTCTCCTTTGTTTATTGTTCTAGAAAAAAATATAGGTCCCACAATAGAAGATCTACACCATTTCCATGCATTTCTTTCAGCTCATTATTTCAGCCTTTTTCTTTTTAACACAATACTCTCTAGCTGGTTACTGTGAGGAAATCCTTATTAGCCAAGAGGTAATCAAAATCTTGGAGATATGGCTTAGACAATGAGCTATATATCATCTGATCCACAAAAATTATCTTTGACAACTCTAAAATAACTTCACTGTCTGTAGTCCTCAGTGGGGGAAAATTTTAAGGAGAAATTTTCTGACGGTGCTCTTAGTCATAAAAGAGCTGTGGTTGGTAAAGCTAAATAAGCCTAAGTAATTTCCTGGAATTACAATGAGCATCTGCACTCAAGTTTAATTACAGAAAACAAGACTTTTGACAAAGTTTTAAGCCACCTTGTCACATTTCTTTTGTGTTACTTGGAAAACAAAAAAGCAATGTGGCATTTTGTTCTTCACTGAAGTGCGTCACTGAGGTCAAGGAAAAGAGTTCCTTTCTGGTGAGAGACAGCCAGAGTGCAGGCTGGAGCTGGGAGGGTAATGGACCAGGAGCAGGAAAGTCTGGCAGTCAGCATGGACTGCAGGGCTGGGGGATGCTGGGAGCCACCTCTTCCCACCACCAGACCACTCTGTAGCTGTCAGCTGGGGAAGGATGATGGGCTGGTGCTGCATCTTTTCTCTCCTGCCTGCTCCTTTGTCCAATGTCTGTTGCAGACATCCTTTATGAAAAATCCTTTCTTTAGGATTTTTTTTCCTGAGAAGCTGAGAGGCCTCGGGAACAAAATGCAAACAATGGTTATCTGCTGCTGTGGAATGCAACAGGTGCATCTGTGATTGGCCCATGTTGGTTGTTTCTAATTAATGGGCAATCACAGCCCAGCTGGCTCGGACAGAGAGTCTGAGACACAAACCTTTGTTATCATTCCTTCCCATTCTATTCTTAGCCAGCCTTCTGAGGAAATCCTTTCTTCTATTCTTTTAGCATAGTTTTAATATAATATATATCATAAAATAATAAATCAAGCCTTCTGAAACATGGAGTCAGATCCTCATCTCTTCCCTCATCCTAAGACCCCTGTGAGCACCATCACAAATGTCTCTCAAATGCATTCTCAAGTGTCTGAGAAAATGAGAGCAAAATTTCATTCATTCATTCAAATTCATTGACACTGATGTCTCAGGGAAAACACTCTGTGTGAGAATGGGTGCAGCCAGCACAACAAATTTTCCAGAGGTGGGAAGGAGGAGGTTTAGAGCACAACATAATCTTGGGCCTGTGAGACATCATAGCTGCTTGTTTCTGTGATGCCAGTGCTTCAAAGAGGGAGAGGGAAGAAATTGCAAAAGAGTTTTTTGCTTGCTTGCCCTCCTCACACTTGGAGAGGGATTTAGGATTGCTGAAGATACAATTTCTCCTTCATCTTTTGTTGTTTACAAATAATGGGTATTGCTCTTCTGTTCCTCATTTTAGTGTTGTGTTTGGAGTACACTGTTCACAGGTTACTTCATGTCAGTGTGTGTATGGAAAGAAAGGATAATTTTGGAGGAAATAAATCTCCTTTCTCTAGAATTTGTTTTCTTCCAAAAACTAGTCTGAGCAACAAAGCACTTGTTCTGGCAGGGTACTGCCAGTCCTTTAATTTTCTGTGCATTTCTGTGCTGATAGAGAAAAGATTACTGCTTGCTGGGATTGGGGATTATGCAGATATTTTAACCCTTGCTCCTCAGCAGTCTAATTCCAAACAATGTAGAATGAGATATATCCCTTCATGACTTTGTACATCCCTTACAATGTTGACTGTCTTCAGGTGATGTAAATATACATGTGCACATTGATATTTACACAGGTGTAAAACCTGCAGAATCAGACCCAAAAGCAGGCAGGTTTGATGGCACTGCTCATTCTTGGGCTGCAGCACAGAGTTAAAGTTGTTGCTGTGTTTTCACTCTCTGGGATTTGACATCAGAGAGCCACTGTTTGTAGGGGTGAGAAACAAAATGTCCTCCTTTATTCTTGGGTTTCTTATTCCTCACCCTCACCCTGTCCTGGCACAGGACAGCAGCAGCTATCCAGGCTCTCTTTGCAGCTGGTGTGCTGTGTGCAGTGATTACACAGCTGTAACTAAGCTTCAGGAGTGAAATCCAAGTGGGTGTCAAGAAGGCCAGAAAGAGGAGGATGGGTTTGCATGGTTGAATTTTATCCTTTTCTCTCTCAAATATTGGGATAATCTCTTCCTTATAATAGAAGAATGAGAAGGAAAACTTCTCAAAAGCATGCAAACAGCTTTTGCTGTTTCTTCCAACCTGATAGCTTTACAGGTGCCACAGGTAGAAGTGAAACACACAACAGTGAAGTTGCAGGATTTTTATTTTAAACCTTGTCTTGCATGTCTCCCTCTTTCCAAGAAGAGATTCTAACTCATTCTGAGCTTACCTGCTCATGCACAAATAAATGTATGACATGAGAAAGACTGAGGGTGGATTTGAATGACTAATGCTTTGGGAAGTGTGAACACTGCTCTGCTTCTCACAGACACTAGAAAGCTGGCACCCTGCAGCCTTCCTAACATGACTCACGGTGCAGTGTGAAAAGAAAGGTTTTATACAGGTTCACCCATTTGAATCAAGGTGTTCAAGCAGTAAATTAGCTGCTGCACACACCAGTTCCTGATGGAACTAAGGAGCTGACATCCCTCTGTTAGCTGGTACCCTGACACGCTCTCCCAGTGGCTGCTGAACCACAGAGGGTGAGTGCCTGCCCTCAGTCAGGGGGCAAA
Organism: Ammospiza nelsoni; assembly: GCF_027579445.1. Lineage (NCBI taxonomy): Eukaryota > Metazoa > Chordata > Aves > Passeriformes > Passerellidae > Ammospiza > Ammospiza nelsoni. The sequence goes on along the minus strand of NC_080637.1, from coordinate 8,180,658 downwards.
CAGAGGCAAATCTAACATGGGGAGTAATCCTGCACCTCTTGAAATACATGAGAATAAAAAGGTGACAGCAAAATTGTAGAGGGTGAAACTCTGCTGCCAACTCAAGGCTGCAACAAAAAGCCATTTGGCCTTTTTGAGTGTGTTCAAAGACTTGTCAAGTCCCACAAAAAGGTCTTTTGTTTCCACACCCAGTCTAGCATTTATTTTGCCAAGCAATACATCAAGGCATGGACCTTTCACAGGCAATTTCTGTGGTCAGTGGCTAATCTTCTGTTGCTGATAACTGAGGGGAGCATCAAATTCAGCAGAGATGCCCAAGGTGGGCAGTGAAATAACAGTTACTACTGCAAAGGCAGGTTATGGGTGAGATGAGGCAACATAATTTCTGCATTGGGAATTAACCTTATAGGCATGAATAGGAAACCTCTAATCATTAAAGAATTAGACTGGACCCAATATGCATCAGTACATAGGAATTTATAAAAAATTTCATTACAGACAAACCTTCCATAATTAATAAAATATTCTGATTGAAGTCTAGAAATCTGGAGGTGAAATGTTTACTAGGTCCACTGGAAGTCTCTTTTAGATTTGAGCTATTTATCTATCTCATGCTGGGTTGTTTGGTGTAATTCAGAAAGGATGAACTTTCTTCTCTCTGTTCAGCCTCCAATTGCACTCTCCTGAGGCCTCCCCAGACCACTCACACCTGCCTCTGTCTCTGCAGAAGGTCTCAGCAGTAGCTATTTGTGTGACAGTTCCTACTGTGAACCAAATGGATGGGGCAGTGAAGCGGTGATAAACAAGATTAGCTCCACCATATGGCATCAGACACGTTACTCCAATAAACCAAATTAATACGCTGACTGTGAGACTCTTGCAGTCATAACTCCATCTCTGGAAGGCTTCTGTGTTTGTGGACAGCGCAGCACTATGGCAGCTGGTTGAGTTGGCTGACTCCATCCTGCTCTCTATGCTGTCAGTGCAGACTGTCCTTGCAAAGCATTCAGATATCTGTCTGCAGCCTAAGAGTTTTGCTGGCAAGAAGGATGCACAGGAAAACTGAATAATTAATAAGAAAAGCATCCACAAATATGCTGGCTGGGTATCAAAAATGGGTCTACCCCCAAAATTTAAAATACTTTCCTCAAGTGAAAAAAAAAGGTTTTGTCTGAAATATTCTGGCAGTGCCTTTTGGGAAGTGACTCCTTAATTCTTCTTGGTACATTTCTCCTCTGCAAAAAATCTCTTTAGAGCTAACTGACTCCTGTGAGGGATTATAAACCCATTCTCTTGAGGATTGTGCATTATGGGAGATGATGGTCAGCAATGCAGTCAACTGAAAGTAAAGAAGACGTAGAGAAGGAAGGTACCTGCATTCAGACACTATCAATCATAACTGCCAGAAAAAATTTTTGCATTCAAAATATTTGGGGTTGATGGGGAATTTTTTTTGGAGGTGATATCAAAGTTACCTATCTAGAGTAGATGTGTATTGTAAAGATGTTCTCTTAAAAAGTCAGTTTTGCAAGGAGAAAAAGTTGTGCTGGGGATTTTCTGGGTTGAAAGACAATGAGTCATCACCAAAGGTAGTCTTAAGCTGTCCAAGTGTTTGACATGAAAAACATTCCGACACCTGCTCAGAAAAACATGAATTTAATACATGAGATGCTAAATTAGTCTGCTAAAAAGCTGCTTAATTCTACTGGAGCACAGGTGGTAATCTAGTCCAAGGATAGATTCACAAGCATTTGATAAAAAATATTGGTAGAGATAGGTAAGAGACTCAAAGGACATCCACCACCATGGTAAAACTCAGCTTGTTAGGCACTGGGAGAGAGGGAAGCCAGAGCCACTCAACACAGGCACTGCTCCAATATTCAACAGTTCATAATTTTGAAAAGCAAGTATATGGCCTTCTATTCACCCAGGAAACTTGCAGAGGAACCAGGATGGAGCTAGAAGCTGTGTGAGCTGTACAGGGAGAATGTTAAGGGCACAGACACCAAAAAAATCAGCCTTCAGATTCCCTGCTGTATTGAGGGTGGCCCATTCTTCCTCCAGGTGTGCAGCTGATCCCAGTGTCCTGGGTATTGTGCATGCTGGGGTGAAGAGTTCAAAACCACCAAATATTTCTCAACAGTGCTGTTAACATGAGCAGTTGGATCACGCAGGTTTCTATACCAGAAGTATTAGACATATTGCAGAGCAGGAAAAGGAATAAATTATAACTTTTCTGAAGTTTCTGAGACGTGAAATCATGCATTATGAATTCTCCATAGATATGTCGCTACGAGCTTTCTGTTTTATTTCTAGCTGCAACACTTAGTTTCTGTGAGAAATGAATGAATATGTTAGCCAAGAATTTCCAAAGCAATGAGTCAGTTAAGACTGGCAACGGAGAGAGGATGGGGAGCAATAGCTCCTTCCCCATTAGTATCACCTGGCTCAGAGTGCCTACCCCAAGCTGCATGATTGGTTAGAAATGCCAGCACACACATTGCTCTCCACCTTCCTCTCCTCCTGATCTATGGTCCAGACACATCCATCTGACAGGTTTCCATTTTTAAGTTCCCTAGTCAATTAATTGGCACATTCCTTTAGACCTCTCAGCTCTGGCATGCAAAGATGACTGTTATTTTTAGAAATCTGAACTGCTGTTTTTCATGAGTAGAAAATTCACATTTTAAGAAAAACTGTCACAGTTGTTTTGTCTTTAAAGGAAATGCACCACCAAGGAGCTAAAGGCTAAGTTTTTGCAGTTTTGTGTTTGCACTGCATGGGTTAGCTGCAGAGTGGTTGGAGGCTGTGACATTTGATAGGAAATTGGTAGGCATATTCAAAACAAGATGAGAGATCAGGACACTCCCTTATCAACCTGGCAGAGAGGCCTTTCCTGGTGATATGCTCAGAATTATCAGGCAAGTCCATATTTCTTTATCTCCTTCCTCCCTGATTTTGAGTTCCATCTCAGGGAAAATAATTAATATTTACCAACAACATCTTTTAGCGATTTGCTTCTTAGGATTAAGGAGATTTGCTAACCCAAAACCTCTGATGTACTCAGACACCAACTGCGCATAAAAAGAGTTATTCATTCCCCAAGCATGTCAGTCTGGCACCTTTCACCAGTGCTACACACACAGAGAAGAGAAAAGTGGAATTACACAAGACAAAGGGCCAAATAGAAATTGCCCTCTCTTTCTCAAAATATTATCTTTTTAAGCATTACACCTGTTATTATTCCTAGCTTAATGAACAGGGAAAGGCAACAGATGGGGCTTTGAAAGCTGAAAAAAGGAGTGAAAAATGTGGGTCACTTAATGCTTCTCTGAGTTTGTATCTAATCCTAACTCCAGTGAAGAAGCTGAACTCCTAACTGAACCATCCCAAACAGAGCTGAACTGGAGTAAAACTCGATCTCTACAGCTTCCCACTGTATCTGCAGCTCTGCTACCAAACTGGATGCTGAGTACAGCCCTGGAGGAAGCCTACAGGTATTCCTCAAGTTATAAGATAGATAGAAAGGATTTACGGAGGGTTCTTCCTATAGCTTCTGCTGGGAATCATTTACTCAAGGCAACCATTCCTCTAAATATGTTTAAATTATGCTTCATTTAAGTTAGTTCTGCAACATCAACAGAGCAATGTAGGACAGAGCTGGGGTTTATGACTCCCATTTTAACAGCATGGCATGGCAGGAGCTAAAAAGTGTTTCATCTCACACCTAGTCCTGTCAGAAGTTCCCTGCTGATGGAGTGAGGTGTTGCAGGGAAGGTTTGGTCCTGACTGAGAGCACCGGATCTGGAAATCAGCAGGCAGCTACAAAACATGGAATCTGCATGAGTATTTCTACATCAATTTCCTCTCAGGCAAGAAATTACAGATTTAGAAGCACCCAGGTTTATACCTCTGTGCCATAAAGCCGTACAGCATGAAGATACCTGAGCAAGTGCTGAACAAACAAGCTGTATTGTGGAGCTCCACTGTGACTAATTAACATCTAGAATTTGCTATATTAGTCCGGGCAAACTGCCATGCAAAGCTACTCCACTGCTTTTTGCATCCAAGCAAATTACATTAGAGCTACCTAAGGCAGCTGGAATGCAATGCACTTTCAGAGATGGAGGAACCTTACTCCCACAAATTATTAGAGATGCAAGGCTCCCAAAAGCCTAAGTCATCCCTGAATTCTATTTTAAAGCAGGAATAAGCCTAAGGGAGCAAGGCACTTCGGGAAATTGGTCTCTACATAATCTTTATTTACTAAATTCTCTCTGTATTATCCATTAGAATTCTTTTAACAGCTTGTCTGATTTAGATAAATATTTTTTGTGCTTAAGTAGTATCAAAAAAAAACCAACAAAAAACATAAGAAATCCAGAGAAAGATGATTCCTTCATTTTAGAGGTTACTTCTATCATTAGTAACTGATTAATATTTTTTCATGTAACATTCCTTCCAGGAATGAACGCTGTTTTTAACACACTCCTGAGCCAAGGTCCTACTGTGCTACCCTAGTTTCTGACATTGTTTATAAGTTATTCCTCCTGTTGTATCTGAACAAGCAGCAAAGAAATTACCCCCTGTAATGGACTGAAGAAGGTGATATTTATTGGTTTTAAAACTTCAGCAATTGCAGGTTTCATGAGCACTCCTGAAGAAATGTTTATCCTTAAAATAGCTGAGACAACGCAAGTTGTTCGATGGATCCTTGTGTGGGAGTATGTTAAGAAGAATTGTTCACTGAAGCTTACAAATATGATGAGCTGTTTTAATAAAACAGGAGAAACAGGAACTAATGGAGGAGAAGGAATCTGCCTTTCTCCCCTCTGCCAAGACACTGCCAACCAAAATTAGCAACTCCTATTTCAAATCCCCGTGTTTCAATGAAAGGATTAATCCATACCCATTCCCAGCTGTGTGAGACTGTCTCAATCTATGGGACTGATCAGAGCCTGGGAGCAATTCCCAGCACCCATTCAGGACACGAGGACTCTGCTGGAGCAGCAAGCAAAGGTGCTGCAGGTAACCAGCTGCTGGTTTCTGAGAAATGAAGCTGTAGCTGCTGGGAGCTGATCCAAACCTTTCACTTAATTTGATAAAAGCTTTCCAGCATTATTGCTATCGCTTACAGTTTCTGTTGCTATAATGTTGCTTTCAAGTGCCTGGCTTATATGTCCCAGTATTTTTCAAAGAATAGTGATGGATATATTTATTCATTCATTTGATAAATAAATATCTTGCTTGCTGGAGCTGACATATGTTGCTCTGTATGTAATAAATTACAAAAAGACACAGCAGATATCAGTGGCATCTAGGTAAGGCACATTTCAAACATATTTTTCTTACTCAGACGAGTAGAGAAAAAAAAGGTTTTTAGTCTTTCCTACTATAAATCTGTCTTAGAATGAGTTGAATCCTACTCCCAGCATAAACAGCCTACCTATCTTGGGTAGCATGGCTATTTTTCTGCTTCGGGCTTTCCAACATAGTAAGTCATTGAAACCACCACAGTGCCTTTGAAACCAGTGTTAGGACTGTTTCCTAAGTCATTGAGGTAGGAAACATAGTCATGGACCCTGCTTTCAGCATGATAAGGGCTGTAAATAGATGCTTACAAGGATACAGTATAAAGTATAGGGCAGGAATCAGTGGATGGACAGAATGCAGAGTAGCAAGGGATTCTGTTAATTAATGGTGGAATTTTATCACAGCGCATAAAAAGTGTATCTACAGCCAGCCTACGTGTGCATCATGACAGAATGTGGTTTTAAGAAGGATCAGAAAATGGCATTGCAGATATTCAAATACTGCACTCCTCCAAGCATGAAGGGGTTCAGTCTACCCACCCTCACTCAGGTCTCTGAGAGCACCAATGTGAAAGGAGAAACCCCACTCACTTTTCCTGGCTTGTACCCCCTGGATGGAGATTTCGAGACCCAGCCTCAAAAAGCCCAGGTACATTTTGCTTGCCCTCAGCATTTTTGTGCCTTTTAAAGCAATATATGCAACAATAGCATCACATCAGTTTGGAAAAAAAACAGACAAGCTTCACAATGTTTCTGTGCCCTACAACAGATCTCATTTTTCAATTAGATCAGTCTAATAAAACTCTCTAAACATTATTTCTTTGGCAACATTATTTCTTTGGCATGCGTAGTCTAGATTAGTTACAGCACCACTGGTATTACTTAACATTAGGTATTACTAAACTGCTGTTCATAAAAGATGTTTATGAGCCCTGAAACAAATCATCTGAGTGTTTTTAAGGAAATATTTTATTTTTCTATTTACTCCAAAGAGAAGATTGATACAGAAGTTGCAAGGATTGATTTATATTATTTCACTTCTGATAAATAAAGTATTATTTGTGCTCTAAATTACCTCATTTGTCATTTAATATGGGTATTTTCCAAGCATTTTATTTTATGGCTCATGTAAGCAGTAAAAGAAACGCCAATACCTGGTTTTTTTCCTATATTTGCTTGACTTAAAGAATAGTAGGGGACCTCTAATATTTTCAAGAGTCAATATTTTCACTACTGCTATTGGTTACTATTTCTAATTAATTTCTCCTGAGGTTTATAATTTGGGAGTGTTATGAGGGTTTTGGGGTTTTGTTTGCTTTAAGAAACTTGCTTGCAAGCTATCATTTTTTTTTACCTATAAACTGCAGTTGCAGCTAAATCTTCAAGACGACACCAATTTATTTATCTTAGGTAAAAAGAAGCATTAAGATGATGCCTGACAGCAGCAGGACACAGCTGAAGTAGAGTATCATGATAAATATCTGGCTGAGCAGCAGCAAATCTTGTGCTGTGCTTCCTCTTGGTGAGCAATTTGGAGAAACTGACGCCTACCCTAAAAGGCCATGGTCCAAGATTTCAGATGGTGCAAAGGGACATTGTCACAAAATCCAGTGGAGTGGTTAAGACTGTCCAAGAAGATGGAATTTTAATATCGGATTTTTTTTTTTTTTTCTATCCTTAGGTTTTCTTAGGCCCTAAGAGGTCATTTCCTGGTAACACCTCAGTAAATGTCAGACTCTGGGGTATTTGCCTGAGGATGCGCCTCAGCTGCAGTGTTTGTTCCTGGGGCACAGGCTGGGGTGCAACAAGCAGGGTGTTCTGTAACAGGGAATACAGCCCTTCCCTGCAGCCAGATGAGTAAACACAGCCCCTTTCCTGCTGCCTGGGTCTGAACAGGAGTTTACAGATCCATGGGCATCATCATCATGGCTTGAATGGTTGTGAATAACAGCATTCCTTTCCCACCCGAAGGCAAACTGAGCGTAGAGGGAATGCAGGCTCTTTTTCCTGTAATCCACAGTAATCTATAATAAGATTTAATGTTTAAAACAACAGGTTTTGAGCTCTTATATAATTGGAAAATGAATGTAATTCCTGTGAATAAGAGTTCTGCTTGTAAACTGTTTTTTAAGCACCTGGTTATCACCACAATATTACTGGCTTTCCATAGCTGGTGATTTGTGTTTCCATAACATACACCAAGCCTAAATGCAGCTTTTAGGGCTGAATGTGAAATTAGCCATTTTAAATATGTTTTGAATTACCCTGGACAATTATTAGGTCAATATGAAGGGTTCTAATGCTCAAAAACCTAAATCAAGCTAAATTTTCTTCTAGTGTGACTTCACTGAGTTCTGCTGCAAAGAACTCCCCAAAGTGTCACATTTTTGGTAATATGAAAAAATAAATTGTTTCTGAATCAAAAGTGTTTTCAGCAATCATTGGATTAGGCACTAATTGAAGCTCCAGCAGATAATAAAACATGACTACAAACTATTGCTTCAGCTTTATCTTTCAAAAAATCAAAGTCAAAATGCAGTTCCTTCTAAACAAATAAAGTATTTATAGCAAAATATACTCCCTAATGAATAAAATGTACAGTCAGCCACAACCTCAAACATGTGCCAGACTCCATTCACTTTTTTTCAAGGAAATCCATGGGCTGCTTATAAACATGCAGAACCAAAATATTTAGGTTATCACTTGAAAGGGTCTCTCCGCTGAGATTAGGCCAGGAAAGTTTGAAGCCTAGAGGTTGTTCTACAAATATCTCTGTATGTGTCTATAAATATTCCAGCATTTCCTGTAATTAGTGATGCTTGATATTCCCTCTTTCAGGATCTTTTATTAGTGCCTCATAGCTTTGCTAAACATCTTGATTAAGGGTTTTTCCCTGCTAGGGCTATCCAGGCAGAGTCAGAAATAATTTGTTTAAATCAAAACAGCTAAGCCTGTACTGAGAATACTGCTGTTCAACACAAGGGGGGAAAAAAACCATGAAGAACATATTTTTTAGAAAGATTAGATAGTTCTAGAATGTTTTGTGGAATGTTTTGAAACTTGGTTTCTTCTACTCAGTGTATATAAGAAAATCAACAAGGAGATTAGCAAATTACAAGTCTCAGGGGAAAAAAACCAACAGTTCATGGATGATTAAGAGAGATTATTTTGAGACTAGCAACTGAAATTAGCAGTAGCACTCTCTCCTGAGCATATTTCAGTCCCAGCAAGGATAATTTGCGCTTCAGTGTCCCACCCATCATTTCCCACAAAGCAAAAAAATATGACTTAAAGGCTTCGTAGCTCTTTGGCCAGTCAGTTTAGTCTTTACTCTTCCTTGAGATTTCCCTCTTTTTTTACATTCTCACATATCTGAACCCAACTGAAGGCTGTTAATCCAGTACTGACCTACTCCCACACTTCCTTCCCCTTCCTGGTCTTAGGCCAGTCTTTTTTCCTGAACCCCTGCTATGATTGTCTTCTTCCCTACTGCTCTAAGATCTTTCTTTATTGTACTTTTATGTTATATCTTATTCCATTTTATCTGCAGCCCTAAACCATCCTATCTATACATATTCCAGATTCCAGAGTCTCATGCTGCCCCCGTGTATACCAACAAATGTACTTGCAACAATTTTCCGAACTGTCCCACTCCCTGAACCTCCATCCCTTCATGGTACTCTGTTCATTTTACACAACCTCCCAGTCCCAGCATCCACTTAGAGACAATATGTTCCAGTCTCTCCTCCACATGCCCAGACACACCATAATTTTTTACCTAATATGTGCATCTGGATTTTGTTTTGTTTGTAATTTTCCTCCTTTATTCTGCCTGAGTCCAAAAAGGATTATTGATGATGTGGAGGACTTCAGCTTTCTGACTAATATTTAGCAAGACTGTAGGCAACTTCTCTTATCAGCAGAGATGATGGGTAAATATAACACCAGCTGGTATAACCAGGCCTACCACAGTCACAGAATTGTGTGTGTGTACGTGTAAACACCCATGCATGTACACATGCAAACAAATACCCTGCTGTGTGCATGCAAATGTTTCATTCACACTACTTGCAGCAGAAGAAGCTTTATCTGTCTAGAAGGATGCAGCTGCCACTTGCCCTGGATTTGTTGATACACCAGAACTCTCTGGCATTGCTCCACTGACACAGTGAATCACAAATGCTGGCTGTACCACTCTACAGCTGCTTTCCATCATCTGAGATGCACCACACAGAAAGCTTATACCACTAGATCTAGATCTGGTCTTATCTTTATTTTCAGATGCTTGCAATTCTGATTACTCTGTCCTTTTCCCTGATTATCCTTATGTAAATGGTCTTTACATTTTAGATGATGAAACAGATTTGCGCTGCGATTCTTCGCTTTAAAAAGTGAAGCTCGTCCAAGAAGAGTTTCCTTGGAACATGCCCAGGTGAAGTTATCCTACCCTAAAAAATATTATGAAACATTTTCAGATCAGTATTTTGCTATTAAGAAAAGGCCTTTTCATCTGAAAAGTTGTAGGAGAAATTACCAACAAGTTCAGAAGAGCTGGATATGAAAACCAAGATGCAGTAAATGTCATCTAGGTTTGAGGACTGAATGATGGCCCTCAGGTCGATTTACACCTACCTTATAAAAAATGTGGGATTTATAACAGATATTTAAATGGAATCTGTACATTTATTTACTTTGATACTGAGAGATTCATGGTTTCCCCCAGGACTTTCAGATCCTCTTCTGCCAAGCTTTTTTCCACTGAAGAGGCCACCCTCATACACCTGTGCATGAGGGTGCTCCTCCCCAGGGGCAGGACTTCACAATTCCCTTTGTTGAACCTCATGGCATTCCTGTTGACCTATTTCTCCATCCTGTTGAGGCCATTCTTGATGGCAGCATGACCCTCTAGTGTAACAGCCACTCCTCCCAGTTTGGTGTCACCAGCAAACCAGCTGAGGCTACCGTCTGCCCCATCATCCAGAGGTTTAGCAGGACTGGATCCAGTACTGATCATTGAAGAACTCTGCTAGCCACTGTCTCCAGCGAGATTTGTGGATCACCACCCCCCTAGACCCAGAAATTCAGCCAGTTTTCAATCCACCTCCCTCTCTGCTCCCCCAGTCTATATATCAGAAGCTTCTCTGTGAGGGTCTAAAGGGAGACATCATCAAAGGTGTCACTGAAGCCCAGACAGACAATCCCCTCTGCCTCCCTCTCATCCAAGAGCTGGTCACTTCACCACAGAGGCTGGGCAAGCAAGACTTCATCTTCACTGTACCTGGAAATTATTTCCAGGATTAGCTGTGATCCTAAAACTAAATTCAGAAAAGATCCCAAGAAGATTAAAGCTGTGCAAATTAACTTTGAGCAAAAACATAAGTGCACAGTTCTGTCCACATTCCCATTAATTCATAACAGTTCAGAGAGAGACTTACATGCTGTGTAATTTGAGCAGTCATCCAATTCAAATATCTGCAGGAAAAGGCAATTCCAAAACATCCTGCAGGTAAAAATATGGGAATTTTTAGAACTAATTAGTACTAAGCATAAATTACAAAGGTAACTGAAGGGGGATAGGTCAACTTAGTGTTTATAGTCTTTTCATCCCACATTGTATACATTCCAATTCTTCTCTTTTCCACTGGAATAAGTGCTGTGAAAACATAATGAAAGACATCAGGCAGCATTATAAAGGTGGCTGCAACTTAATAAGCTACAGTCCAGTTTTACCATAAAATGTTGGGTCTGGTGTTTAAATAGGTTTTTGTTACTTATTGAGCTGCAGAAATTTTGCCCAAATATTCTGTTGTAAGGAGGAAATCTCTAGAGCTGAATGTGACAGTCTTCCTAGGCCTTGTGGCTTCTAAAATGCCAGCTTTGTTAAAACAACCAGGTGGATTATGCTGTTTAGCTGTGGCTTGAAGCCATGAGAGAGGCTCCCAGGGTCTGAGAGTCTGGAGCAGTCAGCAAAAAAGGCACTTTCAGGTTCCAGTGGGTTTGCAGCAACTGAGGCTTTCTGCAGTTCAGTCTAAAAGCCTAGCTCCATTCAAGTACCTTCAGGGCTTCCAGGGTCCTTGAAAGCCTTTTCAAGAGCTGTGAGCTTCAGTAGTCTTTGCGGACACTGCGAGAAATTTGATGTGTTTGATCATTTTACAGCTCTTACTGCAGCTGTGGAACTGACAAAAACATCCAGCAGACAGCTTGCAGGCTTAGTCCCAACCTGCACCTAGCTAAGCCCTAAACAAGAAAGAAAAAAAAGAAGTGAAAGAAAGAAGAAAGTTACTTCTGAAGGAGAATTTCCCTGGCTGCAGCACTCACTGGGTTTTGGAACCCGATGGAGGCGGTCTTTAACCCAGCAGCCTGGAATCCATCAATGGAGATAGAGACACCTCAAAACAAGCTCCATTTCTTTGTGAATAGGCATTGATCCCCATGCCCAAGGCAAGGTTTGGGATAAGGGTTCTGCTGAGATCAGCTTTAGCTGAGTTAAAAGCTTCTCCCAGCTGTTTATTTCCATCTCAGCCACCTCTTAGTGCTCCCATGTGCAGCGAACAACCCTCAGAAGGAGGAGTTCAGAGATCCCTTTCCTGATGGCACCGAAAATTCCTCACACATGACAGCTCTAAGGTCCTCTCTCTCAGCAAATGGGGGCATTTGAGCCTGAACAGACTTTGTACTTCATCTGAACACAATCAATTTATTGGGAAACCAGAAACACTCTTTCCTTGCTCCTTATTCCTGTATGTGGGTACGTGAGAACTGCTGCTACACTGGACTGGGTTAGATGTCTGTGCTCTGCTTGTTACCCCAGGTGATGTGCAGCCACAAGATTCAGGGATCTTCCCAGCACAGTCAGTGTTTCACTGTTTTTCCATATACTGAATACCACAAATACATGGACTTGACAGGCCCTTGCAGCAGGAAGTTGAGTTATCAATGTCTTCAATCATCCACTAGTTTAAGAACTTGGGCTCTTAAGATTAATGTCTTTGTCATATGTATCACAGCACTGGATAGTTTTACATCCAGGCACATGTGACATTTTGGAAATTAACTTGTGGATGGTCTAAATCTTACTGGAAGTCTTTGGGGTTTGTTTTCTCAAATGCTTCAGTCATATTTAAATATGCTCTAGACTTCTAAATCGCGTTGGCACATCTAAAAATTTTGCTGAGAAGATCTGTGAAATATATGATGTGTATTTAAAAATGGAAATGTGAAAGTTTGCTGAAGCTATAAATCTGTCCAAGTTTCAGAAGCTAAGAACATTGTTATTGACTAGCTAGGCAGAATAAGATTTAAATGCCAACTTTCCTCCAAAAAAACACAAGACACCTTCAAATCCAACTATTTACAATTAATTCCACATAAATTCTGTTAAGAATAAAGCTGGAAAGGAGACAAATCCTATATATAGGTCACTGTTTGCTTGCAGCTGTTTTCAAAATGAGAATGCTGGTTTTCACATGTAGCATTGAACGTGAACAAATATATTGATCACAGGACTGCAGCATATCCAGAAGAATATGCTGATTTCCCCTGTGGAGAGGAGTTAGCTAGTACTGCAGAATTCCTCCTCTTAGCCTAAAGATATGACAAATCTCTTCTTGGCAGCAATACTGTTAACCATCAAATGAATCCATTGCTCAAGGAGATTACTTGGATTCAGAGAAGTCCCTGAAGGAGTCATGCAGCTTGAAGGCAGATGCTTGCAGCTTCACAGCTCAGAGAAAAAAGCTGATATTGGTCAGTCCCCACAAACAGGGTGTACAGTGTTTATTTATGGAACAGCCAGATATTTCTGTATCTCCACCCTTACTACTAACAACACACTCAACCCATATAGGCACTAATGGTCTAAGAAAACACTTCATGGTGCACGGAGAATTGAGCACAGTTATCTTAGCAGAGATCTCAGAAGGTCATAAATACAAACCAGGTTTCATAAAATAGAATTTAAATCCTCCAAACAGTAATAACATTTCTTTTTCAATATCATAATAATAATTTCCTTGGCCTTGCCGAGCATTTTGCTTCTCTTTGTTTTGTGCCCTAGGATTTTAATTTTCGAACCCCACCCTTCCTATTCTCCTACCCTGGTGTGTAATGCTCTACATTCAATCTGGTTTAGTTCCTTTTAACTATGTGGGAAGTCTGTAGGATTCCTTAACTTAATTGCTTTGCTGATGCAGCAGCCCAGGAATAATGGACCTTTGCTTAGTTGAGCTGAGAGGTGCTGTCTAGTTCCATCAGTCAGTCAGTTCCCATTCTCCTCCTGCTTGTATCAGGCACTTTTCAGCATAATCTCATTGCTCTGACTTTTTTTTTCTGCTTTACACAGATGCAAATTACTATTACTCAAGGGGGAAAAAAAGGAAAAAAAACCAAACCCACAACCCTAGCAAATTACTTATTTGTCCTACATGAAAGAGGTTTTCAGGGAAACAATCCATCACCACAAATGTTACAATATTTATGTATCACAAAAACCCAAACAAACACAAACAAAAAACTTTTTAGAACACTGAAATATTTTGTTTTGACATTTCCACAATAGCACATTATATTCTGGGAGACAACACGTAAAGAAATAGGTGCTATTACAAACCCAAAGCAGGTTTTCTCAGTTTTTGCATACACCTCAGATACTGGAGGTGTATGCACTGTCCACATCCAAACTGCTTCTTACCTGGCTTGGAGCACAGACAGGACCTCTCTGAATCTCTGCTTACATCACTCAAGCCCGAAAGCCATTTGAGTCTTTGCTACTTAGGTAAACATGCTCTCAGTTGCAAGATAAGATCTCTTTGGCACAAAATGGCATCTCAGTCCCTTTATTCAATCTAAGGTTTTTTTCAATATTTCTTTAATCTTATTTTTTTAGAGAGTGACTTACCCATCCAACTCTTTGCACAGTTCTAATTAGGATTAGCTACAGGGAAGCCAGAGGGCAGAGAGAAGTATGTTAAGTAAATTCAGTGAAGATATCCCTGGTTGACACTGACATAAGTGAGAAGAAAATCAGGCACACTGAACTTAACACTTCTGTCATTTGCAAATACATATTTTAAAAATAAACTGCAAATAGGTAGATCCCCTCTTTTCGTAACTCAGAAAATCACTGAGCTTTGCAAATTTGCACAACCTGTGGTTCTGTCCCAAATAGGATCATGCTATTTGGGATTGTTTTTCCATGGCCTTCACTTTTGATTGATTCCTTCTAGGAGGTGACATGCTATACACATGCAGAGAGAACATCCTCTGACAATTGCCCTGTTTCTGGTTGAATTACCATCATGTTTACCATCATCCTTGCATTAATCTCTAATAAATGTTAAATCCTGATGGGTTTGAAACCCTGGATAAAATATCAAGTGCAACAATGTTTGCTTGATCTTTTATATTCAATGCTTATTCCAAAAAGCACTGCTGGTTTTTTTTCTCTTTCTTATATTATTTCCATTGTTTTCAAATAAATGAGTAGGTATAAGGGTATAAAATGCGCACATAGAGCTTTCCTAAATGAAGCTTTTACATTAGTCTTAAAGTATCTGTTTCTCTGCAGAACCCATCATGTACACAGATGATTTATAGGACATTCATGACTTTATAAAGATTTATATGTGAACTATATGTGAACCATCTCCTAAAAACCATGTAACAAAAAGGATTATAAATCAAATTCTCAAATCCTTAGCAACTCACTTCCACTGCCTTGGCCTGGTAACCACAAGAGAGATTCTTCCCTGTACCCAGTTGCTGCTCAGGGCAGGAAAAGAGAGAAGTCACAGCCCTCTGCCTGAATTGATTGCTCAGCATGAGCTAACACCAGCAGACTCTTAAACCAGCTAAAAGCATGGCAAAGATCTGCACCGTGCCCATCTCTTACCTCCAAATTGTGAGGTCAGGAAGAACCCCGTGTATCTATGCCAGCTGAAAACTGGCCACGATGTGGGAATTCTTTGTAGGTCAGCAAGAATCCAAGCCCACGTGGGCCCTGCATGCAGAGCTTTATGAGTCAGGGTGTTCACTTCAGCGCCTGTGTTTGTTGTAACCTCTGCCCTCTGGGCAGCAACCTGCTCCACAGGGGGTGTCAGTCCCTGTAAAACCACATGAAATTTAACAAGGGTTAGTGCTGGGTTCTGCTCCTGGGACAGGGAAACCCTGGTTGTGTGGACAGACAGGGGAATCAGCAGGGCAAGGGAGGGGATTGTCCCACCCTGCTCTGTGCTGTGGTGCCCTCACCTCAAAGCCAGTGTGCTGTTTTGGGCACCACAACATAAAAACTACACTGAGCTATAGAGAGTGCCCAAAGGAGGACCACTAAAATGGTGAAGGGTTGGTAAGGGAATCTTTATGAGGAGTGGCTTAGATCAGCCAGGTTAATTTCACAGGCATTTGCTGCTTCTTCTTCCTTCTTCAACTTCCTTGTAGATTTCTTGCACACTCCTCTGCTTAACAGTTTGCAAGCTTTGGCTAGAATAACAATAATTAATGGGTATAAAAACAAAAAGAGGCATAGATCTCTTGTAGTTCAAAAACATAACCAATAGATAATTGAGGGCAGAGCTGTGGTTTAACCCTAGTTACAACTAAGTACCATGCAGCCACTCACTCTGTTCTCCACTGGCTCCACAGTTGGATGGGGAGGAAAATTTTTAAAAGAGGTAAAATTCATTAATTTAGATAAAAGTTATTTGAAAATTGAAGTAGTCAAATCTATTAGTTATTATAATGATAATGAGATTTGTAGTTGAGAGAAGAACAAGCGATCCACAATACAATTACTTACCATGATCCAATCAATGCTCAGCCTACCCAGGAGCAGCAATTGTCATTTCCTGGCCAACCCCCAGTTTCTGTACTGAGTATGGTGTTTTATGGCATGGAGAATCCCTCTGGGCAGTTCCAGTCTCTGCCCTGGTCATGCTCCTGTCCTGTTCCTTATACATCTGCTCACTGGCAGAGCATGCAAAAATGAAAACCCCTTGATTTAGCACAATTGAGCAACAGCTGAAACAGTGTGTTATCAACATCATTTTCACACTACATCCAAAACACTGCACTGGAAAGCTACTAAGAAAAGAATTAACTGTTCTCCAGATGAAACCAGGACAGGTAAAGGCACTGCATCAAAACACAGCACTGGAAAGTGAAGCAGTTCAGCCCTCCCAAGAACCATATGGATGTTCACACAAGGTAGCAAAGTCAGATTTCAGGAAGGAGGGGGATGAATACATTTACTTTGTTCTTATCTCTTTTATGGCTTGTTCTGCATCAACAATAATCCCTCATTGCCTTTTTATTCCAGATGCAATAAACTTTTTTTTTTAATGGGAGATTAGTACCCCAACTTTGCTTCTGCATTTCATCAGCCAGAGCAGCTGTTCATTATTTTGTGTATTTCAAAGCAGCAGAGATTATCACTAAAACAGACATCAAAACTTGTGGTGGGGTGAGTAATCCTTTCAGCTGTGGGAAAACAGATTCGTTTGCTCTCTTAAAATGTTGTAAAATGTTCAAATATTTCCTTGACAAATGTGCTGTTTTCATTGTGTTCTCTGTCACTGCAGTTTAGTGCACAGGCAGTAGTTGCTGCCCTTCTGCTGGTCTGGGAGGTGTTAGAGGCTTGCAGGAAAACCCAGTTGTTGGTTTGAAGAGAAGTCAAGACTCCTGCTATTGAAAACATTGCACTAGGATTCCAAAATCCAGATTTTATTCCTGTCTTCATGTGTTACTTTGCATGAGTTGCACAGGTCCAGCTACTTGTGACTCAGTGATCTGAGGTCTTTTACAAGCTAAATGATTATATAGTTTAAATATATTGAGGAATTAAAGGAATTTGGGTGAATCTAAAGTTTGTTCCATATGTCTCCAAAACAAGATAACAGATTTATTTAAGAGTTAGCTGCAAACTTTCACTTGAAAATCAGCATCTTTTACTTGTTGAAATACCACAACCTCTCAATATAAGAAAGCTAATTAGATGAGCATGAGGAAAACTGGATTTGAAATCTGTTCATCTGTTCATTTCCAGGGAAGTGTTTATATACTGAGACAGTTATTTGTCTTTCTGCCCACAATAATAAAGAACATAAATTAATAAAAATGCAATTTGCCATCAGATGTGGCCAGAGAGTGAAAGCAAAGCCCTACTCCATAAATGTTTTCTGAAGTTAAGTGTCTGGTGTGTTTTTATTTCACTATTCAGTGAGGTCACAGATCCCCAAAGGAAAGGGGTCTCTTCATTTCCAATTCATGAAATCTGAAAGTGCAGTTGAAAATACTTGCTTAGAAATGGTATTGATTGGAGAGAATCTTCTTGCTTTCCAACCTTATGATCATCCAATTAAGGGTAAGAACTGTGATCACTGTTACAGCAGAAGCCCTGTTGCCTGCTCGTGCTGTGCTGCCTGCATATGTGTATAAAAAGAGAAAGATAATTTCTACCCTGCTCATTTTCTAAAGACTAAGATGAGCTAAAAACAGCTGTTACACTGAGAAAATAAGGGCAAAGCAGGCTGATAGACACCTTGTGAGATGTTCAATTGTGCATACATATGGGCACCTAAAGTGCACAAGCCTGAATAAAACCGAGGATGTAAAAGTACCTCAAGCTAGAAGACTTGAAAATTTTGATGGGACATGCACTTAGGGATCTAAACCATTATTGAGATCTGGTCCAACACTAGGTTTGTGACAAATGTGGTGGTTTGACAGGAAATAGGTTTCTTGGGATGCTGTAGTCAAACCAATGAGTGCTCAGATTTTAATATTGGCACCTGGTTTGGCCACTGGGGCACTGGATCCGCCTCTGAGAACACAGGGTTAAAACCATTGTGCCAATGTCAAACCATGACACAGAACAAAGATTGTGTTACCCATATCACATCAAGCATCTTTCCCACAGGACTATCAAGCACAATATTTTGTTCAAGGGTGTTATGAAAGTGTCATGGACAAAAGGGAAAAATAAATTCTTGCTACAATGAAGATCCTCACTGATCACTTTCCTGAGTCAGAAAGTCTTAAAGGATGTACTCAGAAAACTTGGCAACATTCTCATGAGCTTTTCTAGCTCTCAGAAGCTTGGGATCAGAAGTACTCTGGTGGGTTTCCACCTCTCAGTTCCCTTGTCCCTGTCCCTAATCTGCCAGCAGAGGGACAGGAACAACACATGCGAGCACCCAGCCCTGCTGGCAGCACGGTGTAATGAGCTGAAATCAGCTGAGTTTAACACACATCTCTCTATTTTTCTTCTCCTGGTTATAGAGAGAGGCTGCTGAGTTTGCAGGTGTCCTTCTTGCAGGCCAGCATTTGGCTGGAAGATAAGCACAACTTCCCTGCTGCACTTTTGTTCCAGCATAACTGACCTTCAAAGGACAGGGAATCTCATCACATGGAGCACTACAAGTCAGACTGGGGAAGGTATCACCTGGACAAAGTAGCCTTGGGGGCTGCCTGTCTTCCTGTCTTTTCATTCTTTGTGGTCATAAATCAAATTCAGACTTCTGCACTTGTTCTGAATAATATATTAGGACTGGTTTTAAAACATATTAAGTGTTTCTGTTCATGAGGGGGTTGAAATTTGGCCAATGTAAATTATGAAATCTCCAAGAATATTATTTCCTTGTTCAACTTATTCCTTTATCTCTGAGCAGATTTCATGGCACAGTTCTTTTCAGAGTTCTTTAATTTACATTCCATGAGAAGAATGCATCCTTCCATTCAGTGCATCCTCTGGGTTCAGTGTATGTTGAAAAGTCCAGTCTGTCCAAGCACACAATTTATTTCTCACCATGGTAAGGTATTTGTTTATTTAAATGCAATTTAAATTTCTGTCTCCTTTTTGGAGTCACCAGATTAGCTTTATCTGAAAAAATAGTGAGCTTGCAATGAAGCATTAGTAGCTATCCTGTAGTTAATATAATTTTGTCAATGCAGGAACTGACAGGAATGCTTCCCTTCCAATATCATTCTTATTTCCTCTTTTTTTAAGTTTATTTTTAAAAATTGCTAATTCAGAATCTCATGTCTGAATAATCCCTGGTGCACAGGATGTTAATTCAAAAATACAACAAATTGAACTTCTTTTGTCCATTTATTGGTTGGCTTGTTGCATAACAAGAAAACTGATAAGTTTAATTACTTTTATGAAAATGAAAGGGGACTGTTATAATTTTGCTGAAGTGTTAATAGTAGTGCCACTTTAAACTAAACTAAAGCATGCCACAGGCTAAGTGACATGCTTGGTAGGAAGCATATCAAGCATTAGAAGAAAATTCATATTTATTAGGGCAACATTAACATTTTATGGTACAGAGATTGATTACCCCACCCTCATTTGTTTGTTTCTCACCTGCCATGCAGTTTTCCTTTAGGCTTTTGCATAATTCCCTATTTCCCAACAGCAATAATAATTATTTGATTCAATGATAGATTATGTAGTGTGTATGTAATCAAGAGCTGGTAGCAATTAAATTCAAATTTAAAGACTTTTAAAAGAATGTTTACATGGTAGATTGACAATTACATGGATTAAATGTCATGGGTCTCATCCCTGAGGAGAGAGAGGGGGATTTTTGTTTGTGTTTTAATTCTGTAAGGAATTCACAATCATTCATATCATGCACATTTTATGGATGAGTTATTAATCAAGCTTCTCCTTTGTTAGTACCACAAATTTCTTTTGCCCTCATTAACACTGCTGTCCAGGTGCAATTTGAGAAGTAATTTTGCCTAGGGTATGCTCCCACAGAAATGTAACTTACTTGTGTAATTCAATTAATTGGCTTAAGGGTTACTTCTAACATCATACCATTAGAAGTTGGAGGGAAATTCACCCCAGAGACTTCTCTGGAAACATCATCTGTCACCAAAATCTGCACTGCTCCTCCACCACAGGTCTAATTTATACAACAGGTCAAGGGAAAGGGAAATCCAAACCATCACATTGCATCCTAAAATAAATTTGAAGGCCATTTTGAATTTGGGTCATGGGTAGCAGTTGGGCTTTTAACTGTCTCTGAACATTTTTAATGGCACAACTATTCTTAGTCGCTGCACGATTTAATTTAGTGCTTGGGGAACTTAAGGTTGAAAGATACAGATGCAGCCCTTGTCTTTTTGTTGTGTTTGAAGTCAATGATCTAGTTAAACTTTAGGTATATCCCCATCAAGTCAACTGGCATGACTTCATTGATTTTGACCAAAGACAAGACAGTTTATATAGCTGAAGATGAAGCCAGGAGTTGGGCCTTAGATAGAAAGAGATGGGTAAGATCCTTTCTCCTTTCCTTGCCTGAGATTTTTTTTTAACAACGTCCCAAAACCAAAGCAAAAGCATCTGCTCATTCCATCACTAAGAGAACAAGAGAGGTTAATTTTTATATTTGCATAATGGTTCTAACTTGTAGAGAGGTGTGTGACCGTGTTCACAGGGATCTTAGGATGAGGGAAGAGACGTAGATTTGACTCCATGTTTCAGAAGGCTTGATTTATTATTTTATGATATATATTACATTAAAACTATACTAAAAGAATAGAAGAAAAGGTTTCACCAGAAGGCTAGCTAAGCTAAGACTAGAATAGGAAAGAATGGTAACAAAGGCAGCTGTCTTGGACTCTGTCTGAGCCAGCTGGCTGTGATTGGCCATTAATTACAAACATCCAACATGGGCCAATCACAGATCCACCTGTTGCATTCCACAGCAGCAGATAATCAATGTTTACATTTTGCTCCTGAGGCCTCTCAGCTTCTCAGGAGGAAAAATCCTAAGGAAAGGATTTTTCATAAAAAGATATCTGCAACAGAGGTGCACAAGGATTCCTCTTGACTAAGCTCAAGGTGAGTCATATCTGCAGGATAAGGTGAAAATCAACTGTCTGAACAAAAAATTCTGTTGTATTCTGATAGGCTTCTAGATGCAGCCCCAGAGAGCTGTGGGCCTTTGACAATTCCTATGTATCGCAGATAGGCAGGTAGCTCAGATGCTCTGAGGTATCTGAAAGGTCACTCCATGCTTGACACCCCAGGTGCCTACATTCAGAACACTTATCTAATCTCCCCTCCCAATCAAAGGAGGTCATGAAATCAAAATAGCTCATGAAGTCAAGGAAGTGAGTCCTCCCATCATTAAGTTCTGCAAATAGTCAGAAAAACAGCACTTAGGATCTCATCTCCTCCCTATAAACAGGCTGCACAATCATGTGTAGCCATCCATGCTGAAAGTACTGAAAGCTCCCACTCTTCCAGCCTGGGATGCTGCTGACTGCAAGTATAGCAAAAACAGCCTCTGGTAGCACAGTTCATCTCAGGAGTGAAGGATCTGATGCAGGGTCACTCTGGTGAGTGCTTAGAAAAATGACACTTCTGGCTTTGGAATAAAACTCAGGAAATAAGAGTTTAGGTGCTGGCTTTTTCAGACGCTTCCTATGAAACTTCTTGCACAGAATAGTGGATTATTCATACACAAAGCTCTAAAGTCAAAAGTGTCAAGAAGCAATTTTACAGATAAAGTTGTGTGCTGGTTCTTGAACACAGTAGTTTTTCTGCTGAGGCCATGAGGAACAGCTGCCATTAGCCATAAATGAAGCAGGGGAAAGGAAAAAGTAGAAATATGTTGCAATTTAAACTAATAGAGTTTGTAATCCCAGAATAAGTCAAATTGGTGTGGCCTCTCCATTCCAGCAGTAGGATCAGAAAAAGGTCTTAAGATAAGGTGAAGGAGTACAGTAGCCTCCTCCTTATCTTCTTTGTTGATTAGATATCATTATTAAGTTGCCTGATTTGATTTAAACACAATAGTTCCTGTCTGCAGGCAGAGATAGGAACCAAAAAACTTCTGAGGTCACTTTGGAGTTATTGTCTGCAGGATGTTTTGTGGCTGTATTTCCACTTGCCTTTCATACTAAAAATATTTGGGTAATTGAGTCTCCTTGGAATGTCATCTTGCCCAATTAATTTTTGGGTAATTTAGTCTCCTTGGGCTGCCATCTTGTCTGACTTACCACCACACACATTTGTGACTAAAAGGATGGGTTGAAATTTTCTTGCATGTGAAAACTAAACACAGGCTGCTTCGGTGCAGCAGCACATAAAGACTGTTTACTTACAAAACACCTAAATGTTATATATCCTTTGAAAGTCTGCTTAGCCTCTGGGCCAGATCTAGGAAAATGTTTACCTGCTTGCATTCCCTCTGAGAGAAATAGAAATCAGGCATGCAAATGCTTTGATGTATCCATTGCTCTGAGTGATCCACTGGTTTATATAAAAGAGACTTTTTTTGTAGTTCTTCCACCTCTTGTACTCCTTACAGGGAAGACTGAAAACCTGTTTTCAGCCAATCCAAGGGGATTTGAACAACAAGAATTCAATGCTTAAGTTTAAAGTGCCAGACCTTAAAGGCACGCCTCAAAATTCTAGGTCAAATTGGATCATCTTGGGACAGAGAAGGAGGGAAAGAGGATACCAAGGTCCAAGACATCGAATCAGGCACTGAAATAGAGTGGCATCAGAAAATTCAGCAGCTGCTGAGTTGCTAAGATTTCTGTGCAGTTCTCAGAGTAAGGAAGGCAATTCTGAAGAAATTGGAAATACTAGAGGGAATCCTAGAATTGTTTGGGCTGGAAGGAGCCTTAAAGATCCTTTGGTTCCAACCCCTAGCTGTTGGCAGGTGTTAGCATTCAGAAACACATAATCACGAGAATGATTATATGCAGGTCCTTTTATTGTAGAGCTCTGGGTGTCGGGGGTACCAACCCAAATCTGACTCCAACATGGGTTCGGGATGAACATGTTTTTATATTCTATCATTATATAACTTTCATGTTAATTATTAAACTTATATTGTTCTATATTATACATAGATTTCAGCCAAGCATGGCTCCTCGTGGTCCCCCTTAAACTTCTAACATAGTTTCTCATGATTCTTCTTATGATTATACAATAAAATTACTAAACAATCATCACATCTAACAATGATATCATTTATCATACAGCTTACGCAGGTGCAATTTCCCATGATCTGGCAAAACACAAAGCCTAACATTTTCAGAGTCTATCTTTAACACTTTTCCGGGGCCCCACTATCACAGGGACAGGTTCCACAGGCCCAGGTTCCTCAGAGCCCCATCCAGACTGGCCTTGAACAGTTCCAGGCTTGGGGCTTCCACAGCTTCCCTGGGCAAACCTGAACCCAGCAGAAATGAGCCCATTTCTGGAGAGAGGGGCAGATCTGCCTTTGCAGGAAGCGCTGATGCACATGAGTAACCTGAAAGTGTGAGCGGCCCCACAGAGTGACCCATACACAGGAGAAGAGATGGATCCACCTCTCCTAATCCTACAGGATGCCCATTTTCACCTGAGCTGGTTGCCTGAGGCTGCCTTTGGAAGCAGTGGAGAGGAAAAGGCACTCTCAGAAGTCTCTTCACCTCATCCTTAGGTAGACACATAGAAAGGAAGATTCAGGTGAGTAGCTCACAAATATGCCCCCATTATAAATATTTGTCTTTAATCAGAGGAATCCTGCCTATTCTCACAGTGCCCTCAAGCAGAAGCTCAGACCCAGGACCCAAGAGAAATCAGATTTTGCCCCTGTCAGTGGTGTGGGAGCTGCCATCCCCCTGTCTGCAGGATTTGCAGGAGCAGAGTGAACATGCCACAAGCTCCCTGTAGCATCCATTGGGTGTAAAAAGCCCTGGAGAAATGGATTTGTGAAAGGTCACAGGCAAAGCAGGTTTAGATGAGGCTTCACAGCTAAGGCAGGAAATGTTTAGCAAGCAGATAATTATTTCATTGGTGTTTCCCCAGGAGGTGGAGGCTGGCTCATTCCACGCTGTGCAGCAGCAGGTTGCAGACACATCCAAAATGAGGTGCAGTGAGATGAGATTTTTATGAATACCAGAGGAATTTGCATTAGATAACATTTGTATATCTTCAAAGCCTTAGTATCTGCTTGCAAATCTCATCCCAAAATCCCCCAAACACACAAAGTTAATTTCATTTTAATAAGTCAAGGCCTTTAAAACTTAAATACGTAGAAGTCTCCTTTACTAAAATAGCAGGCAGTGATGCAGTCACCAACCCTTGAGGTATTTAAAAGATGTGCAGATGTGGCATTTGGGGACATGGCTTAGTGGAGGACTTGTCATTGCTGGGTTAATGATTGGACTCTGCGATCTTAGAGGGCTTTTCCAACCTAAATTATTCTACAGAACAGTAAATTTTATCACAACATCA
The DNA here is from genome assembly GCF_027579445.1 of Ammospiza nelsoni. Classification (NCBI taxonomy): domain Eukaryota; kingdom Metazoa; phylum Chordata; class Aves; order Passeriformes; family Passerellidae; genus Ammospiza; species Ammospiza nelsoni. Next base: position 8,156,103 of record NC_080637.1, on the reverse strand, counting down.
TACCATTTTACCATGTTTCCCATGGTAGCAACTTCCACATTAAAAACAGACAGTAAGTATGAAACTGGAAGGATTTGTGATGGGGAGCATGTGTAAATTAACATAAATAGGGTAAAATGGGGTCATGCTGGATCTTGCTTTTTTATGTTTGAAAAAACTGTAATTCTGGGGGCAGAGAAATAAGTGAAGAATGCTTATTAGATAAAAAGTCACTTATTTTTGAGATGAGTTCAGTTTTATTTTGCTGTGATTGTTGTATAAGGAGCATCTCAGAGATTTACAGTACTGGTGTCTGAGAGAAACTTATTAGGAAACAGTGCAAGTGAAAGGCTGCAAAGTTCATTTTCCATGCAGTCACCTGCACCCTATCCCACTCATCTTTTATCACAGATATGTATTTAGCACAATTATTTGACAGAGTTTTAGCACTGGAAGAAATAACATAAAGAGAATTTATTCACAAAAATATGTTTTTGCTGAGAGAATGGCTGTTAGCAACATTAAAATTTGAACATGTATGTGTCAGTCAGAGCAAAACAGTATACAAAAATGTTTTCTGCTATTTCTCTAACACTAATTAACAAAAAAAAACTCAAAAAATTCTATCTGTTGCTTTTATTTTCCATTTCACTGTTATTTCTCACACTTCCTATAGGAATATCTACTGTCACATGGAAATAGATTTTAAATTTTACAAATCCTAACCAGACTTTTTTTTTTTGCATCTCCTTTTTTTTTTTTAATTAGTCTTATAAGTATATAATTCAACTTCACAGTACAGACTTTTCAACTTCCAGCTGGAACAAAAAGATTAAATACACGGGAACAGCTAGGATGGCACTCTATAAATCAAGGTGATCCTGGCATGTCCATTCCTGCAGTCCTCTTCTGCCCCGAGGCAGAAAGCAGTAGGGATTTTCTTTATTCTTTCCTAATCCTCTCAATTTCAGTGACTGACAGTGCTGGCAGGAAGGAAAGGAAGGATCCATGGCTGTGCTGTGGGAGCTGCAGGGCTGGGAACCATGAGGGGAGGATGGCATTGCCACAGGGAGCCCTCTGCAGACCCCTCTGACCCCTCCACCAGGGGCATTTGGGGCTCACTCTCATTTAGGGCTCACACAGACATCATCTGTGTGATTACACCATTACAATATCTGCGCAGGTGCTCATATGGCCAAATGTCTGGGGTGCAACCAAGACTCGTTTCACAATCAGCAGAGGGAGACAGGCACTTTAAGGGTGTGAGTCATCCAACACCCTACATATAAAAAGAGTTGCAAAAAATAGGTAAGAGCAATTATACATCCTAAATTAAAATAAAGATTAAAAAAAAAATTGTTGCTTCTCTCCATTGAGTATAGCCAATGATCTGCAAGTGGCCAATCCACTTTACCTACTTATGCCACAGATATTTTACACTCTTGAGGTCTTATTTTCTGTGCCAGAACTCACAGCTGATGTGTCAAAAGATTTTTAGACCTTTTTGGTTCTGTCTCAGTTGCTTTGATCATAATCTACAGCAAGTCAAACTTTTCCTTTGCCTGTCTCATCTGCTTCATCAGTAGCAGGTGTTTATCTAGAGTAGCAAATTCAGAAAGCTGAAGTTATTCTGACAGCCACCCTCTGAGCGTGAAGTTGTCTCAAGTACTCGGCAATATGTGTTTACATGCTGGGTACAGGTAGTTGGTGTTTGTAATAAATCTGTCAGGCCTTTTGCAAGTACCTGGTGCCAGTTTTCTTCTTTCTCTTGTTGAACTATGTCAGCAAGTCCCATTGAGCTGAAATCAGAGGGAAGTATCTTTTTTTTTTGCATATGTCCTCAAGCCTTTTTACTCTTTAGTATGCACAAGTTTCCTTTAGGTCTGCCTAGACTGAAGTAAAGAAAGTTAGTTGTAAGCTGAGAAACCATATAAGCAAACTTTATCTTTCTACTGTAGTGCAAAAAAAGTCATATATTGATCAGTCAGGTATAATAGATTAGACATTTCACTTCATATTCTCCTGTTTTGCTTCCATAAAAGCAATTCAGAAAATATGAAACAGAGAGAGAATCAAAAAAGGGGGGTTTTACTGCTAGGGTAATATCTCTGACTCTTTTAATGTTTAGAAGTATGACCAGAGAGGTGAGGAAGTCAGAAATGAAATTGCCAGTCCAAGAAATGAGAGTTCTTTTGAGCAGTGTCAACAAAGTATTTCCCATTTACTTCTCCACAAGACTTTCCACAGCAAGCCCTGACAGCCATGTAGGAATTGATGAAGTAAAACCTCTGTGGCTGGACTGATGGAAGAGGGAGCTGCAAGGGTACTTTGATATTCCACTAAACTGAAGCTATGAGTTCTGGTATCTACCTCACACTTATTCAAGTCACTTCAGATGCCATCCAAATGGCCACAAATATCCCTGTCTCCACAAACAGCTGGGAAGTTCATCTTCAGTACAGCTCATTTACATCATTCCCTCTCCTGTAGTCAACTGCCTATCGGTCTTAGAGAGAGGATTGAGGCAATTGCTTTATGATATATAAAAGCTTCAGTGTCAAACATTAAACAGGAAGGAGTTTTGAGGTGAAATGTGGGAAAAAAAAGCACAAATATCAATGGCAATTTTTTTTTTTTACTTTACTACCTCAGAAGAAAGCTGGCAGAGTTGGAGGAGCAATAAATAGCCCAGGTATAGAAGAAGCACTGAAGGATGTTAAGGCTATAACAGAAAACACAAATTATTTTTTTGCATCAGTGTTCACCACAGCCTTTCTTTAGAGGTGATCTGTCTCAAATCTAGCTGTCAAGAGCAAGACTATATAAAAAAAGTGATAAAATGAGCAACAAAAAACTTTGAGTCCCAAGCGATAGAGTGATTCAGATATGAAACTGCTGATCTGTGATCTGTAGTCTCTTTCTTAATTCAGCCCTGTTACCAGAGTAGAATAAGTCAGCTGTTGTTTAATAGTATTTTGGAGGTGGTCTGGAGAAAAAGAGAGGAATAAGCCTGTCTGTCATACCAGAAAATTGCTAAGAAAACTGGTGAGGAATGGCCTTTAGTAATGTGAGGAAAAATCTGTTGGGAATAGGTTCTCCATATGGGAAAAGCTGTGCTGCATGTGGCTGCAGGAGCACTTTGACCCTATAAGACACAGGTGACTTTTATTTGGATCTTTGCAACATTTCTGACAAATATCCTCATTAAAGAGTCTAAAGGAAACTTAGCAAAGACAAGAGCAGGTGGAAGGTGCCTGAAAATGAGGAAGCAAAGGGAAGGGATTCATATTCTATTTCCATTATAAAGGAAAACCTCCCTCCCCAGTGAGTTCCCCAGTTGTCTTTTCTGGGACTAATATTGATTAACATAGTCTGGAAAGATCTGGAAAATGGTTGGCTAATGAGACACAAGACTTACTTATATAGAGAGATACTCAGAATAATAAAAACCCAAACTAGAAGCCACAAGGCACAAAAAGATTTCACAATATTGACTGACTGGACATGACAGATGAAAATCACTGTCAGTGAATGTGAAAAACAGCAGATTAGACAAAAAAACTCTCTAGCTCTGCATGTGATACAATGACCTCTAAATTAACTACTGCTCCTTATGACAGTTTCTCTGAAAATGCCAGCTCAGCTTTCCTGTGTCAAAATGACAAAGAAAATGTTAGAACTTTTTAGGAAGGAAGAGGGAAAAAAAATAGAAAACCAATATCATCATTATGAGACTGTAATAATAGGTATTTCTCCCACACCTGGAGGTCTCCAAATGGTGGTGTGCTGATCTCACAAAAAGGGAATGTAAAGTTCAAAAAGAATAGAGAAGGGCAGAAATGTGGACAGAAGCAAATCATGAGAAGGGAAAACTGAATAGCCTGAGATTTTTCATCTTTTATACAGGGGAAGGGTATGAAAAATGTCTAAAGCCATGAATGGATTGAAGAGAATGAAGAAGGAAAATGTATTTGTGGTTTCCCAGAACACAGTATATCAAGGTTCTTGCTGAGGCAGGATTAAAATTTAAAAACAAAATGGAAGTGCTTTTCACACACTGACTATTTTGGTGAGGGAAATCCCCACAGCAGGGTTTTGTAAAGGCAAACAGAATAATAGGAGCAAAAGAAGATTAAAGTCCCTAAAGCACAGGTTGCTGGAAGCCATAAGTGGTATATCAAGAGAAAAATTATCTATTTTGTCCAGTCCCCAAGTTTTTCTAAGTACATGCTACTGACCAGGATTAGACAGAAAATACTCTCCTTGATGGACATTTGGTATGATAACAAAACACTCTTCTTAACAAAAGCTACTTCTGTTCCATGACCAGGATCTGATATCTGTCACCACATGAGGTGCTCGTTCTACACCATAACAGAGCTACCAGGCCAAAATCCATCTAGAATCTCTCCTTTGGGGATCTTTTTTCTTTTCTTTTCTTTTCTTTTCTTTTCTTTTCTTTTCTTTTCTTTTCTTTTCTTTTCTTTTCTTTTCTTTTCTTTTCTTTTCTTTTTTCTTTTCTTTTCTACTCAGCTTACAACAGCTTACACCCTTACTAAAATTTTGTTGTTGAGATGGACTTTCCCATGTTGATTCTCTGCCTCTCTGCATAATTGCACACAAAAAGATTTAGTCACTTGTGGGAATGAGTCTAAGAAAACCGTAATCTTCTCCTAGTCAAACTCTAGGACCAGATAAAAACCAACAGCTGGGAGCACATACTTAATAAAAGGTGAGCACCAGCCATTGCTTCAAGGTGTCATGTAAGCTATTCTGAAAGTGTAGAGCTCCTAAGTGTGAAAAATCAGGTTCTAAGAAGTCAGTAACACTTTTGGGTTTTAATGCATATGTCTTACCTGGGAAACAGAAGTATCGGCCCTACCTCAGGAGTGGAGTAAAAACTAAATGAAACAAAAAAAGTTTCAAAACACTTGAATGTTTTTCTGAAAAGAAATGGAGCACTCTCTCTTGTAGTGCAGAAGATGAGTGCACAGTATACAAAGGGCAAGGCAGAGTCACTGTGCAGTGCAGGGAAATCAAATTATTGACAAAACCCTATTTCTTTAGGGTGCTGAATGTGTCAGGAGTTTCTGAAAGAGAAAAAAAGACAATGTTAAACCAATTGAAGAGTGTATCCACATGCACGAGGGAGCTGAATTAAGATTCCACTATCAATGTTTGTTCTCATTGCTTTGCAACTTTAAGTTATTTTCTTAACCACATTTAATGGTGTGCAATTTAAATAGAACAAGCTGAAGAAAAACATACAGATCTCACAATCTGCCTGTATTTCTTGTCTTTTCTTAAATTAGAGGGGACAACAGCATTCTGAAGGGGAAAGAAAAAAAAAAAGACGAGGCATTCAATAAAAGGCTTTTAAACAGCTCAAGTGTTATTTTTGTTACCATCTGCTCAATTATATTTTATGCTACTAGCAGATTTCCAAGGCCAGGTATGTCTTTCCTGTTGGAAAATGGTTTGTCTTTGTTAAGGGAAAGTCAAGATCCTTAGCTTGTGACTGATTTGGATTTCTTGGTTTTTTTGTTCCAGTCTCATTTCCAGGAACTTCATTCCTTTTATTTCAGCTTTCTAATTCTGGACTCACTGTTCCTTCCAGGGGTGCTAGCAAAATTAAATGGTTGGGAAAAAGAATAAAAAAACAACACAATAAAAACCAAAATGCCACTAACAAAAATCTAAGCCAAGATAAACTCTAAAATATCTTTCAGCTGAAAAATACAATAAACTTCCTGTTTATAAATTTATCCATTCATTTTTAACTAGTGGCAAAGCAGAATCTCAGCAGGAAACTTTGAAAGTAGTATATCCAGATGGATTCTCAGTGTGAAAGGATTCAGAAATAAACTCACTGACATAATAAAAACAGGGTTTCCAGGCTTGCAAAGCAGTAGTGGAGGGACTGTGAGTAAATTTATTTCACAGGAAGCCTGGATCTTGTGCTAATGGGAAAATGTAGATCTCTTACGTTGCTCTGTGTGTGGTAGGTCATAGATATGATGGGATTACAGAGGAAATGGATCTGTGTGCCACAGCCCCTGACAGCACTGTGCTACATTTCCTGGCCCGTGCCCTAATTCAGAGTCACAAGTAATCCCTCCTATGAGCCACTCAATGCTTTAAGTGGTTCACAGCTCCACGGTGTCACATCACCCCCCAGGGGCAAGGCAAACCTGTCAATAATTCCTAAGCACCTTAAACAAAATATGGAAATGCAGTAATTCCTACAGAGAAGAGCTATGGGTGAAGGGAAAGCATTTCACAGAGAAGAAATGTTAGGGGATTTTCAGGTGGGAGGAAAAGTAGTTTGAAGAAGCCAGACTGCTAGCAGCTCAGACACTAATAAAGAGAATAATAATGCACAGAAGCATAGAGGTGACTTAAAAGCAAAATATGTAGGAAATTCTGGTATCTGGTACCCAGTTATTCACACGGTAAAAGAGATAACAGTATTTTGTAGAATGGGGTCATCTGTTCATGTTACTTTAAATATGGCAGAGAATGTGCCATACCCTGTTCCCTGCACCTCCTTGGAAAGTCTAGAGCACCCTCTCAGAAGACAGATAACGCCTCCTGTATCAGAGACCTGGAAGGATGGAGTGAGGAGAGGCGGAAGGGTGGTGGACCTTGGACCCACAGCCATGAGCTGGCAGGGATTTTAAGTGTCCTACACGTGTCAGGCAGATCCTGTGTTATGTTCATCCCTGCACCTGCACAAACTGCAGCAGGATTTTGGCTAGGGAAGGGCTGGAGGGTGCAAGTGGAGTGTGTACACTTGTACATCTTGCAGGGACCTGGAGGGACTCTTTCTGCTCATGTATTTTTATGAAGGAGCCCCATTTGGACAACATCTGGATGTCACGTGTGTCTCCAGCAGAATGTTGGGAAACCTGATTTCTGAGAAGGAAGCTGAGGTGGAAGGAGGGCAGCTGGTTCCCACAGTGAAGCCAGACCTTTTTGCCTCTTGTAGCTGATGAAGATGAACAACAGCTGCTGGGTTTTTTCCATGGAAAGAGGTTTCTTTGTGGAGAAGGGGCAATGAGACCTTGGGATTAACTGGAGACATGGGTAATAGGCATGAGCAGGCAGCCAGTTATCTGAAGTGTAAAAGAGAAGGTGAAAAAGGCAGAGGGAGACTCAAGGGAATGGAAAAATTTGCTGGAGGAAAGGTGAGGAGAAGAGACGGGTAAAGACATTGATGGTCATGGGAGATGGAGGCAGAAGGGAGGATGCTGCTACATGTGCACAGACTGTGAAATGAAGTCTTTCTTCCTTGTGCCAGACCATACCATATGAAGCACAGTTTTTTTTATTGTGTTGAGCCTTATAACCAGAGTTGCCACTGTCCTGGGGCATGAGCAAGGCTCAGAATGGCCCAAAAAAGCCTGAAAATGCAATGGCACATTCTTCCTGTTGGTACTAGGCCAGCATCCCTTCAGCCAGCTAAGAAAGACATCACAGGACATCTAACAGGGAATAACAATGTCACTGGAGGCCCAAGGGATGCCACATGAACCAGCCATGAGAGGAACAGCACATGAGGACTTTCTGCACCATGTGTATTGACCTAAAATCTCTTCAAAGCCACTTAACAATGAGAAAGGAAGACATTCCATTTTGATGATGAGCTTCATGATGAAGACCATCAGTGTTGTTTGTTAAGAGAAAAGGAAGAGTCTATTTTTGTTGTATTTTCTACACCCTGCCCAGCTGAGGAAGTAGAGGGGCTTTGTTGGGTGCTGGTGTCCAGCCAGCAACCACAACAGTGTATAATTTTCCACAGCAGTCCATGAGGTCCTGGAGCATGACAAAGCAACACCCCTTACACTCTTCACTGCTGTGGATCTTCCCTGGGGATCCCATACTCCTCTGAAAGCCAGGTGCCATTGGATTGTTCCTTTGGAGTGTGTCCATGTCCCTCACAACTGGCAGGTAGGGATGAGTCAGAGAGTGTGGGGGTTTGGAGATCCCTGCATCAACCACTATGAACATTTTGCCTTTCTGTCTCAGGAGGCAGAGACTGACATGGCTGTAGGGTTGTGGAGACATGTCTAGACTCCTGTGACTTCTACCATCTAAACAGAGTTTTGTACCCTGAGACTGGCAGACTCCCAGGAGAACGTGGTATCATCTCTGGGTGCTCCTGATGTGTGCCCCAAACCACAGAGGTAAGGACTGGCCCTGGGCTGATGACCAGCGCTGTCAGCTCAGGCAGAGCCACAGAACGGGATCCTGCCCACTCACACATCACTTCCACACAGGAAGGGCATGCAGAGCTGCTGGAAATCAGGTGGCAGGGAGCAATTTGCTAGAAAAAGCCTCATTGATCTATGGCCCCATTCCTGCCCATTTCTGTGAGGTCCCCGGAAAAGGAGGAAAGACCAAAAGCCTCATTAATTATTCAGGTAGGCCAGGCCCAATCCGTAGGTCACTCAGTGGCTGCACAAGCACATTTGCAATTTTCCTAAAGCTTTGCTTTAGTCTTTAATCAGCAAATAACTTGAGTGTGTCCCAAAACAGTTGCTTATAGCAAGTTAGGGAACCCTACAAAGTGTTTTGCTGGAACAGAATCTTCCTATCAAATGTAAAATTGGAAAGTTCCCATGTGTATAGTCTTGAAGCTCATGCTAAAATTCTGTGCAGGAAAAGACATGCATCTGTTTATTTGTGGTGATAAGCCTGTTAATCACATTCACAAATTTTATAAAAACAAATTCTTCAGCTCATCGAAGCTTTCTATGAACTCAATTTGGTGCTGTGTGAGATCTGAATTTGAAATAAATAGATCATTTAGCTAGATATAACTACTATTTCACTAATAGATAATTCACAAAGGCAAAATATTCCTGTTTCAGAAAATGTAATGTTTCTTTACCACCTTTGTTTCACAGTCAGGAAGAAATAAACATGTTTCATATTAAAACCCCTTCTTTGGATCCAGGCCATAGACATTGAGGGCTGTTGGTTGTTTTCTCCAAGCAGAAGTTACACAGCCTCATTTCTGTGTCTAACCGTGGGTGTATCTACAATTAAGTGTAGCACGAGGTGCTCAGTTTAGCCTGAAATGAATGATTTGCCAGTAGCACCCAAACACAGCTCATCCCAGAGCTTCCCTGAGATCATTGTATTGCCTTGCACTGTCCCACTGTGTGTACCTGTGAGCCTGAACCTCTGACAGGCTGAAAACACACACTCAGTACATGGCTGCATCTTCAGAGCACCCTACATGGATGCACCACCAGCTATCCCAAAAGAGAATTGAGGCACAGTTGTGTTCCCTACAAAAATACACGTGGTTTTCCAGGGTCGTTGTCCTGGTTTGAAAAGGAAGTGAGTTTTTTGGGAGGTCTGAAATTCTGCTTTAGAAAGACAGGGGTAGGTTGTCTTATGGTTAAAATGAGACCCTGTTGTGCCAGGAAAACTGGCTGAGGAAGAACCCTGGAAGAAAGTGGGAATTAAACCCTTCTGCCTTTGCCTACATCTTGTTTGCCTGTTCAGGTTTATTTTCCTGTTTCTCAGCAGTCATGAATCAGGTGTAAATGCAAGTAGTAGCAATGTTAGGGACTGATATCAGACACTGCACAGCAGCAAGGCATGGAGAGGGAGTAAACCATGGGTACCACTGATGTTTTTTGAAGCACAGAATAAATTACTGGGTCACCTCCCCTGCTGTAAATGACCTGCTGCAAATCAGACAACACATGTCAGCCAAATTCCACTTGGTGCCTGTGGTGGCCAATTTCATACACAGTGGGTTTAACATCCTACCCAATGAAAAAGTTACTTTCATACTCACTTTGAGGCATGATTGCTATGTACAAAGCAATAGAGAATCATATCATTCTTTTCCCTTGTCTTTCCTGACAATCAGCCTGCAGGACTGTGAAAAAATTGTATTCTGAACCTATTTGTCAAATTGTGCTACGATTCAAAAGACATGAGACTGATTTCCTATTCATTCCAGTTCACCCTTATGTTACAGCAATGTCTCATGTACATTTTTATCTAATCTAAAGTAGGGTAAACCTGAGAAAAACTGCTGTCTTTCATTCTGCTCCCTACTTAACTTTAGTCCTTAATGAAACAGTTTTAACAAGCACATCTCTGCAAATGTCCTTGGCTTCCAAGAAAGAAAAAACTCATAGGATTAGCCAAGTAGCTCAAATTTAATGGTAGATCACAAAAGTAAACAGACGTTAAATAACTAAACATAAAATATCACAAAGCAGAAGCAGATTATTTTATTCTGTTTCCTTTTACTTTGGTTTAACTCCTTATTGGAACTGTGGCTGCTGAAACAATAGTGGCCCCATGTGAGCTGCTAGATTGCAGCTCCTGACTGCAGTGTGTCTTTCCTTGCTTTAACTGAGCAATGGTGGGGATCTGCCTGGGGTTAAGTCCAAAGGTGGAGGGGAACATTCAGGGAGAAGTGGACAATGGACTTCTCCCTGCTAAAGACTGAGAAATTCTCAGTGTCCCAACTGGAGCTTTATGGAAAGGGAGGTATTGGGATTTTACAGACATCCCCTCCATGCTACACCCAACCAGCAGGAAGGAGCTGCTCACTGTCCCCCATAGCAGAGAATAAGCAATGAAGCCACACATAACACCAGCAATGCCCCATGCAGCATGGCTTAAACTCACCCCCTCTGAAGTCAATGCATCCATCCTCTCTGACTCTTACAGCTCACTCCCCTCACCGGGTTTAATTCTTTCTTTAGGACCACAACCTTCTGTTAAAACTCCAGCTGATGTAAACCTACAGTTTTTCAAATATATACAAGCCGAAAAGTACCTTTCTTTTTCCCTTTGCATCCAGCTTTGCTGCACTCTGAAATTATCTTTTCTCAGTAACTATATTTCTGCTCTCTTCCCAGTTAGTATATAGAGAGATGATATAAAGGCTATGGATAATACATATACATGTATCTGTATATACAAATGCATATGCATATATACATATATTTGTGTGCATATATTGGTATATTGTCTATATCTATCTATGTATCTATGTATCTATGTATCTATGTATCTATGTCTCTATCTATCTATCTATCTATCTATCTATCTATCTATCTATCTATCCATTTATCTATGTATCCATCCACAAACATACATACATACATACATACATGCATACACAAGTACATTCTTTTTCTAGGAGATGCAGAGCAGAAGCAAATTGATCGAGCCAGCTGGAAGCGAGAAGGCAGGAGGACGGTGCTACAACGCCCTGAACCGCCTGGGCTCTCCCGGCTGCTCTGCGCTCACCCTGCCCGCTCCCGGCTTTTTGAGGATGCGACAAGTCGCAGTGCCGGGGCGCAGCATCCTCGGAGGAGCGCCGGTGCTCCCCCCGCCCCTGCCCCGTCCAATCAGGGCGCTGGGGGAGGGATGCTCGGGGCAGGGATGCAGGGTTGCCAGGCGACAGCAGCGTCCCCGTGTCCCGTCCCCCCCAGCCCCGTCCTCCCCCCGGGGCCGGGCTGCGCTCTGCCCGCGCTGCCGGCGCAGTTAAACAGCCGCGGGGAGCCCCGCAGCATGGGGCTCGCTCCTTCCCCGGCCTCCCGCCTCAGCCCCGCTCCCGGCCGTGCCAGGAGCCGTAGCCAGCTCCGGAGTGGGAATTAGGAAGGCAGTGAATGAATAAATGGTAGGGATAGGGCTCAGCCAGCCCCTCCGCGCAGCGCCGAGCGCCGGGGGAGGCGGGCTGCGAACGCCAGCCAGCTCCCACTCCCTGTCTTTGCAACTCTAGGTCGCCTCCTAATTTAAAGCTTTGCAACAATCCCCTTTGCCCGGAAAGGAGAGGAAATCTAGAAAGATGCCAGGCTGCGAAAAGGGACCCCAATTGACAGCGCCGGTCCCGGGCGCTGCCGGGCTGAGCGGAGCCAAAGTTGGTCGGAGGAGCGGGGAGCGGGTGCTCCAGAGGAGCGGGGAAAGGAAGGGGATCATCGCTTGGTGATCGCGACCTCTCCGTCCCGTTGTCCCCCTCTTCTCCTTCCCTCACAGCTTACCTCTGACCACTTAGGAGGCCTTGATGAGTTTCCATCGGGATCCGATCCAAGGCGGGGGGGAGAAAGGGTGATTGTTCCCAGAGGAAGCGGCTCGCACAAGTTTGGGGGGTGACACTCCCCGGTGGATGTTTAACGAGCACATCGGGAAGCCCGCGATGCCCGGGGGCAGCCGGAGACCCTCACCAGGACCTGTCCTCATTGCACGGTAAGAAGCTGGGCGCTGCTATCCCGCGTCCTGGTCCCTGCATCCCACATCCTCCCTCTGCATCCTGCGTCTCGGATTCGCCCATCCCGGTCCTCACATCCCCGTATCCCGCATCTCAATGCTCGCATCCCACTCCCTGCCTCCCACACCCTGCAGCCTGGATCCCTGCATCCCGCGTCCCTGCAGCCCCATTCTGCCCTCTGGACCGGACGCAGCCGCTGCCCCGGGGGCTGCGGGTTGTGCAGCAGAGAAAAAGTTTGGAGCGGCAAAATGCAGGGAGGTTTCCTGACGCGATTCAGGGGGCAGAAGAAACGGGGAAGGGGGAGCGGGAGGAGAACAAGGGCTTTTACACTTGCAGAGCAAGGGTAGGGTTCAGGGACACCCCTGTGGTTGACAGCTGGGGGAGCTGGGGCAGTGTGCAGAAAGGAGCTGTGTGCAGATGTTGCCCAGAGGTTCCTGCTCCCACAGGCTTTGGGGGTGAAGGGATGAGAGCTAAGCTTGCCATCCTATGCCCTTCCTTATCCTGGGGTGAAAAGTGCCAAGCCAGCAGCTGGGAAAGCTGTGCTGAGTGCCCAGCTCATCTCCCTGGATCTGCTGCTGGGAGAGAGGTGGGGAACCTTAAAGAAATTGAAAGTGCTTTGCTCCTCTGGGAGTATCTCCTCTGCAGGGACCTGGCTCGCTCCAGGATCCTAAAATTGGATTATTTCAAAAAGGAAGGAGAGATTAGCAGGGATGATATAGCCATTGTAACTCTGCCTCAGATATACAATCTGTGTGTCCATGGGAGTGCACAGGAGCTGTGCAGGGGTGTGTGTGCTTCTGGAGCTGTCTATGCCTCTGGATGTGCCATGTCCCTGTGTTTCTGGGTGTGCAGGTGTGTGTATCTGTGCCTATGTGTTTGCTTGGATTCATGTGGATGTTTTACATGTCCAGATTCATAGGAATGTGTTTTTTATCCTTAGACAGGGTGTATCTAACCCTCTGTAGACCTAGAGGTGTGTGGGTACGTACCTTCCATCCGTGTCTGTGCCAGCCACGCATGTGGGTGTGAGAAAGTAAATCTCTGTGCCAGGGTATAGGCAGGATTGTGGAGGGAGAGTTGGATTTTGGGGGCTTTATCACCCCATCTTATCACAGAGATTCAGTGGATCATTTTATGTACACATCTGTGTATTTCAGCAATCTTGATAAAACTCAAACAATTGATAAAAACCTAGGCAGGCATCTCACTAATACTGCATTGAACTGAACTAAGGATTTGCTGGTAGTTTGGGAGTTCTTTGGCTTCTCAGTTCATGCCACCTGCTGAAGATGATTTTAGCTCTTTTTGTTGTTGGTGGTGGTTTTTTAATTAGGTAAATCATCTTTAAAAACATTAAATTGGAAGACTGTGAAACAGAACAGCCTGGGACACAGACTGGTACCTATTCAGCTTGCATAAGTATATGTCTCATGTTGATTAAATATTCATGAAAACTATTTGAAAATCACACAACCCACCTGATCAAATACATATTTTAGAAAAATTATGTTTTTCATTTTGTTGAAATGCACCTAAATCATGATTAATTCTTCTGCTATTATTTATGTTGATAAATGTATTCTAAGAAAAGGTAACTATTCCAGTTGTATTGGGAAATATTGCACATTAAGCTAATTTTATTCATAGTTAAGGTAATAGAAAAATTATACTTCTGTAATGTTCATTCTTTGAGTGAAATCAGTAACAATTCATGCAAATCCTTCTTAATGAACTGATTATTTGAAGAGCAATGCAAGCTAATCTTCCCCTACTATAATATTTCATACTTTAATTTCAGTGAGTTTTTTCTTGTTTGTTTGTTTGTGGTTTGTTTTAGGAATACTGCTCTCCACTACTCTCAATACCTCTAGAGCCCTCCTTTATATATAAAACATAAAACACACTCCAAAACAGAAAAAAATATTGGTTGCTTTATTGCTCTATAACTTGAAGACAAGTAAAATGGCATTGGTATCAAGTACATTAAAACTAGACTTTCATCCTGGAGCCAAGATGCTTTTCTAATCACTGTTGATGCTTGCCTGGGTTACTTGTGTTGATGACCTACTTATAAGCTTCTACAAATAAAGGAATGAAGTTTTTTTAGGCAAATGTTGACACCTTGTCTAGGAGTAAGATTCTAATTTTATCATTGAAAGACTGGATCTAAAGCAAGATGCAGGGATAAAGTATCTTTCTGGATTCACATAATGTTTTTACAGTTAAATCAATGTGACAAAGCAAAGCACTAAATCAGCCTGGAAAGCCAAAATAAAAGAAATACATTACAAACAATGCTATCATTCAGTTCAGTGGTCTGTGTTACATAAGTGGAGCTGAATTTGGAAACGAAGGCAGCGTAGAGGCATGTAGTGACATTAAAGAAAGAACAATTTGGATGTTCTTTGTGAACACAACTTGCCCATGGCAGTGTCCTACAGAACATAAGTTGTCCTGTGGCTCACAGAGTTCTGTATGGAATACTACAAGACATGAAAGACCTGGTTCTAATGTTGCTTCTGCAACATTATGGGGTCAAATTACAATTTTATCTTTAAAGTCATGGGCTAAATTCTCTGTTTGCCTACAAGAATTCAGGTGGGTACATGAGTTGTGCACCCACCAAAAGTCTGGTTTAGCAGTGTAATTTGAGAAGCCAGCCTCAAGATTTCACAGGGTGTGAGATCCTGTCTTTGAGGCTGTAAATTTGCCAACAACATCCTACTGAAGGGGCTTCATTCTCTGATCAGTTTTTGAAAGACATGTCCAAAGTCCTATAAAGTTTTATCAGGACTGTTGCACCTTGTTTGCTCCAACTTGTTGTACTATAGCTATTGATCAGTTAGTATGAATGTTTGTCTTTGGTAAAGTCACTCTCAGGATGTCACAGAACACCACCAAGGTGTTTGACATTGTCCAGGATCAGACAGCATTACTGTCTATGTGGGAACATGTATAACTATGGCAAGCTGCATCAGCTGTTGTGAAGCTGGTGTAATATTCACTCTTGGGGCATTTTACTGCTTATTGGTATAAAACTGAGAGCTGGGTTAAAGCTTAATCAAGAACTTAGTCCAGGTCAGAGAGTTAAAGAGAAAATTGTCCTCTTGCTCTCTCCTAGTGTGGAGAATAAGTCTATTCTTTAATCCCTGAGTGGGTTGCATTTGCAATGCAGGGGTATCCATAGCCAACAAAACGGGGTGACCAGGGGGGGGAATCAGCCACCCTGCCCCTGCAGAGCAACACCCTGGTGGACCTGGGGTCCAAAGGAGGCAGGAAAGGAGGGCAGTATCCTTCAGTGGTACCATCCTCCTAGGTCTCTGCCTATAAGCGCTTCTTGCTATGAGTTCTAGCTAATAATCCAGCCCTAAACTGGCAGAAAAAATTTAAAACACATTTTATTTTATGAAAATGAAGATTGACTGAAAATCCCGAGTTTATTTTAGCAGTAAGAGTAAAATGACCAAAAAAAAAAAAAATTCCTCCAAGGCACAATGCTGCCTGGGAATAGCCTCAATGCAATTGTCAGGTGTTTCCACTGGGACAAAACCACAGCTCATTGTTAGAGTGCTTCAACCATTGCAGATTAGTGCAATTTCTTCAGGTCTCTTTCTTCAGGTAAGCCCAGAATGCCATATGTGATCTCAATGGATTTGTTGGTTTATCTATTGTCTTAAGAGGTTTTCAGACATTCATTTCAGGGATGTGCAGATTTTCAAAAATAGTGCAAGAAATATACTATCTTGTCTCCAGCTGGCTTTTGAGAGTAATGCAGTAAATTTTCATGGGGAGTAAATCACTGTGAACCTATCAAAGCCAAAAAGAAGTTACAAGAGCTACAGAAAATTCCACCAAAAAAAAGGCTGTAGAAATATATTGCTTTTATCTGATATTGGTCCTCTAAAATATAAAATGATACAGTTGGAGCAATTATTATGCTCATTTTCATAGCTATGCTGAGATTATGGGAGTATTTGCATAGCCAGCAATGATACTGCTTGAGTAGGAACATATGAGCTCCTCATGTAAATCAACAGGCTTTCCCAAAAATGTAAGAGTCAGGTTAGCAGCTTTTCCAAACTGTCTGAGACCCACATGGAAAAGCATGGCCTTAACCCCAGTCATTGAAGCACCTTTCCTTCAAAACACTTTAAAGTCTGCCAAGAGGCTTGAACTTGATAGCACTGATGAGCCTGACCTTCCAAGTCACTTTCCCAGTGCATCCAAAGGGATACAGCATGATCACCAAGTACAAAAACAAGATCAAATATGCATCAAGCAAGGTGTGGAGAGAGGGAATCACTGATAAACTTTTCATGGATGAAATGGGAACTTGGGCTTTTGGTGGATGCTGTCAGATCTTGAAATTCTCCGTTAGAAAAGTGAATAGAGGAGGGAAAAAAGTTGTGAAAACATTAAAAAAATATTGAGGAAAATATCTCTGTACAAGAAAAAATGGGAAAAATAAAGAGAAGCAAATTGCTTGATAGAAAAGGAAAAAAATTATCAGTAGAGATACTCAAATGACTATTCAAGCTGGAAGAGAAGTAAATTAAATGATAAGCCAGTTGTGGGAAGAAGAGATTTTAAGGCAGATGAAGGTGGTGAAGTCAATGGAGACATTGTCAGAATCCAGAGGAAAATCAAGCAAGTCTGCACAAGAGAGAATTGAGTCAAAAGCTAAGTGGGAGACCACAAAGCCAGCAAATTCATAGGAGAGATCTGTAGTAGGAGAAATCATGGGATAATTGGTTTTTCATGTGAAGAAGGATGAACATGTTAGTTTAGAGCACCCTTTAAGGAACAGGGTACCTGAAAGAAGCATTGCTCAATAGGTGAGGTAGAGTATGCCAGTGAGAAGAAACAAAAATGCTCTTGAGAAAATGAGAAATGCTTGAGGAGAGAACAAAGGGATGAATAAAATAGGGAAGCCAAATGAAAGGACTGGGGACTGGCAGGACATCAGAGGAAAAGCACTGACAAAGGCTGGAAGAAGGGATTGACAAAAAAAAAAAAAAGGAAAGAAAAGAGTATCAAAGGATGTGGGAGGTACAGAAAAGTCATCTCCCACTGGTACAGAGGAGGAGCTGGGGCCTGGGCTTGCCAGGAGGAAAGAGCTGAAGGGAAGCTGAAAACTGAGAAAAACCTTTCTAGAAAAACCTTTGTCTAGAACATGACATGCTGGTGGAAGACAGAGAGAAGAGAAAATGTGCAGAATGTAGAGACTGACAGCACCCTCAGCTGAGGGTAAAACTTACACATTATCTTCCACTCCCACGAAAAGCTCCACTACCGAGCCCACACACAAACCAGGGACAATTTTTGTGTTACCTGAATGCTGCACCTGGAGAAGGGACACAAAACTGCACAAGATGGGGCTCTGCAGAGCCTCAACCCCTGTGGGTTGTGGTACTGGTCCTCCAAATCTCACAGAGACCCTGCCCTGTGCTCTGGGAAGGAGGATGCTGCAGGCAGCTCACCTGAATCCCTGCAGCACTGGGATTCTTCTCTGGGATGAGCCCTGCAGAGAATCTGGATGAGAGAAGAGAGCAACAAGGGGCTGCCTGGTTATATTGAGAGATTCTAAACTGCTTCCAGCAAAATTAATGTGTCAGATGCCAAATCTAACACTGAAGGGACATTAGTGGCTTGCAACAGGCTTTGAACACTGTGTAGTCAAACCGATGGTGAGGTGTAGGATGGGGTGCAAGTTGAAAAGAGTTTGAAAATATTAAAAAATATTGTTTCACACCTAAATTCCTAAAATTTATCCCCAAATATATTCCTAATTTTTTTTCAGCCCCAAAAAAGTTCCTAAATATTGTGGTGTGACTCCCTGCCCCACAGACATGGAATGGCAGGGCTTCAGAAATTCTCTGTTTTAGGAATGCGGGTTAAACACGCTCCTCCTCCCTGGTGAGCGAAGAAGCCCTGTGGGAAGTTAATCTGGGGTTCTCTGAAAACCTCCTAAGCCTTTTTGACCTTTTTGACCTTGAGCTGTTAAAAGTACAGCTCACCTGCACATCAGGATGGTTATTTTCCATAACAGTTGTGATTAAGTCTCCCTAGATCCCAAACTGTCCCCAGCTTGTGTGTGCCAGGCCTCCACGATGGGTCACCTGCAGCTGTGCTTGAGGGAACATTTCTACATGTGTGTTCTGTAAGAGATTTTTGGCTGAGGTATTTTTGTATCCAGTACTTACTGCCTTGCAAATTCTGTATTGCTTTATAATCATTATGCATTATATTGTTATTACTAATTAAATTCACATTGATTGCATCATCTAGTGAAGAAATTGCCAGGAAAGCATGAGAAGACATGTTCTGCTAGTGTTTAAAAATATTACATTTGTAATGCTTAGCAGAAATTGGCTGCCCTACTGTTAGACTCATTTAGCAAGAAATGTGATAAAAGTCAAGAAGCAAATTTTGGGGAGGTTTCCAGAACTCATAGAATGATTAATTTTCCCTTGTATTTATCTGTATTTTCATGACAAGAGAAAGCAGAGAAATAGTCAAAAAGATGGAGGAAAAAAAAAGAAAAAATATTGTGCAGTAACACATGTAGGGTTCAGTGTGAGGTATTAAAAAATATGTATGGATCAGCTCACGTGGCTAAGAAATGCCAAAAATTAAATTTCCCTGCAAGACCATTTAAAAATTGCTATTTTTATGCAAAAAATATAATTGGTTTTGTCATAACAAGTCAAAAAGTTTTCAAAAACTCTCTTAAAATTTTTGGTGAGATTATGTGTGTATTTGATTGTTCAGTGTCACTAGTCAAGAATATGACTATGGACATCTTTGCTTTTCATCACAGATTTTTAATGGCATTTATACAAAACATTAGTCAGTCAGAAAGACATCTTCACTGTGTATCAACTGAAACTGCATTTGATTCCTTTGTAAAACTTCCAGATGCTTCTATAATACCACAAAAGAAATATCTTGATTTTACCTTGTTATGGAAGTATTCTGCCAGTATTTAACTCTGCCTTGCATAAATCAGGAGAGAAAACCACCCACATAGGGAATCAATGTAGCAATATTGGATTAAACTTTGGCAAAATCATGTGAAAAGGATACCTTGCAACACCTAATAGACATTAGAGTGCATTATTTGCATAGAGACTATTAAGTTTCTTGTTTTCCTTATTATTAAATACTTGCCCATAAAATAATATTTTACTAGAAAATCTGCAAAGTTTATAAGAATCTTCTTAGATATTTTCCAAGCCCTGTAAGAAGACACTAAAGTATACTTGTTAAATCAATCTTGCAAGCGTTTCGTTGTGCTCCCTTGGGATCTCTTAATTGTGCTGCTCATTTTGTTCCTCGCAGCCACCATGGCTTTAGAAGAGCCCTGACAATACCAGAGATCAGCAGACAATGTGTTTTATTAAACAGGAGCAGGCTCATCCTGCACTGACTGATGATGAGGTTGAGTTATCAGGAAAGTCTTTGCTCTCAGAAGTTGAGGAAAAGGAGCGTGGGAATGGTAGACAAACACTCAAGTCTGTTTTAGCCAAATACTCCCAAACCACACAGCTCAAGCTTCTTTGTCACACTATTATTACAAAATGCATTTACCTAAAAAAAAAACCAAAAAAACAGAGCATTTGCTTCATAACCAAGAAAAGAAATAAACTGTCTACCTCAGGTCTTAGAAGTGGAACAAACCCCCCTGCTGTTCCAACAAAAGCAACATGCAGCCCATGTCTTTTTCATCCACTCGCTTGTCTCTGTAGCTGTCATAAGGTGCATTTACATATGGCAAATCCCACAGCTGATTAATTAAGATGATTCTATGGGTGAAAAGGGAGCATGACTTAATGGAGTCGCTCCAGGAATACAAATAAAATCAGATAATTTTCAGAGAATAATAACTTTCCTTTCTGAAGTGGACTTTAAATCTCTAAGAAGAGAATAGCTTTGCTTAAAGCAATCTTTGCTCCTTCTCTCAGAAGTGATCTCCGAATAATTGTGCAGTTTAGCTGAACTTTGCTTTCCTTGGTATCCTAGGAGAAAAGCTCTGACAGACTGGGAATTTTAACTTGTTTGTAATGTAAACTCGGTATACTGGTGGTGCTTTTTCAACAGTCCAGAAACTGCTTGGGAGGAAAAAGAAATAAATAAAAAGGCTTTGATCCTCTGAGCAAACAAAGAGGGGAGAAGGAGGTTAAAAGAACCATCATTTGTTAAAGGCAGAGAAGGAAAATGTGGGAAAGGTGTTTCTATTTTAACAGTTTCAGAGACTGAAAGAAATATCAGACACTTCAACAGCATTAGAGGGTTCTGAGGAATAAGGTTTGATGCTTTAGTTTTATTGTGTCATTGGCATTTTTGAGATTTCTAAGGATTATGAAATTCTCAATAATATCAGTCATCTAAACAAGATTTTTTTTTCCCCAAAAGCAGATATCCAGGACAAAGCTTAGTGATTAATGCTAATACCTTGAGTATCAAGCTCAGATAAACATATTCCTAGTGGCATTATTCAGCATGGAGAAAGGATGAGTTTAGTCTGGGAGTAACACCAGGCCCCAGGAGCTGAGATTTAATTAGTATATCAGGTTTTTGGCCAAAGGGTGGATGTAAATTGAAGCTTGCAGTAGCAAGGAGGGATTTGACCCAGCTGTGCCCTGTTGGATGCTTATCTCTGAGAGATGCTTCACTCCCTAAAATGTAGGTATTTTGGCCAGTAGGTGAGATGAAGTCAAGTCTTACATTACTTCTACCTATCTGCCTGTCTATTTCACATTTTCTTCAGGAAGGAAGCAGACAAATAGTTCCACTTAGACCTAACTACCTCAAATCAATGTCCAGGGAGCAGCTGCAGAGTAATAGGGTTTCTTAGTCCTGTGATTTCCTGGTGAGGGCACAAGGTTCCAATTAGAACTTGTGCAGTGTCCATTAGGGTAGAAATGGATGGAAAGAAGCCCTTTTTATGAAAGATTCTTCATTTTCAAAGATTGTACACAGTGTTCCCTTTGCCTGGACGCAGCATTTAGAGTTCCACAGATAAGGACACCAGCAAGGACCTCGGCTGATCCATCTCCCCCTCCAAAGATTGCATAAACTGTCCTTAAGTCTTTATTAACTGATACTTGTTGAATAATTTCCTTAAAATCTGCAATGACAGACCTTTCACAATGTCTTTGCAAAAGCATATGTCTTAAGTGCTTCACTGCTCTTATGGACAGAAGGTCTCCAAAAGTTTAACTGAATCCCACATTTTGCAACCAAGCCTATCACTCTTATCCTCTCTGCTACGGAAATTTGAAGCAATTCAGTATTTTCTTTTCCATCCCAGCCTTTTACATTGCAAAGGGATTAGATTTTGGCTGTTAAATGCTCATTTAGGTAATGTTCCCCTCAGTCATCTCCTCCTGACTCAGTGAAATAACTGGTTTTCTTTTGACATTTGCTTTTTTAAGTAGCTTGTTTTTCTTGCTGTTTTCCTTTTTGCCTTCTCCAGTAGCTCGTTTGGTCCCATACCCAAAAGATGAGTACAGACAATGAAGGGCTTGACTTCCCTTGTCTTGAATACAGCATTTCTCAAAGAAATGTTTTGTACCATCTCTTCCTTCTGCTCTCCAAGCCTCCCTCCAGCCAGCGTTTTGCCCACAGAACCCCCAGGAGCTGCACAGAGCCACAGTGATGCACTTGTCCTGTCCCATTTCAATTTGGTATATTTTTTTTGACCTTTTGTGGTCATTCTTAGTTTGCAACCACATCCACCTCCAACCAACTGTCAGCCCACACATCCACATTAATATTTCAGAAGAAAAATTTTAAGGCAGTTTGAACAACCTGTTGCTTTGTCTTTGCCAGAAGGGTCTGTGGGGGCCATGGCTTCTCTTGGCTAAAGAGAGGAGATGCTTGGCTGCTCCATTGTCTACCATGTGTCATGCAAAGCCTCCAGACCAGCTCCAAGCATAAAATATGCTGATGAATATTGCAGAGTGATGATACAGATGTGTGGTGGGTACTCCTTTGGGTATTCCAGCTGTAGGCCCATGGAAAGGCAGAAGCTGCTCAGGTTTCAGGCTCATGGTCACAGAGCCAGGAGGTCTCAAATGAGATGTTCAACCTTGCTGCTGGCAAACCCACACAGAGTTCATCTACATTAAGCCTGATGAATGCGGCATTAGGCAAGAATCCAGAACTTCATGATGCCTAGACACACTTTGTGCCTCGCTTGTTTAATTTCTCTTCTGTTATTAAGACTCAAACTTTTCCCTGGCCTGTCTAGAATATTTCCCAAAATGTCCAGGACATGGATAATGTCAGAGAGGTCCTAATGAAGCTGCCACAGGTACCTGCCCCAAAAGGCTCCTTAGAGAACCTTTTACATCTGTTAGGTTCATGCATAGGAGAGTATTAGTTACCACTAAAAAACAAAACCAAAAAAAAGAAAAAAGAAAAAAGGAAAAGGAAAAGGAAAAGAAAAAGGAAAAGAAAAAGAAAAAGTAAAAAAGGAAAAGAAAAAGAAAAAGAAAAAGAAAAAGAAAAAGAAAAAGAAAAAGAAAAAGAAAAAGAAAAAGAAAAAGAAAAAGAAAAAGAAAAAGAAAAAGAAAAAGAAAAAGAAAAAGAAAAAGAAAAAGAAAAAGAAAGAAACTTAGGAAGGAAAAAAAAAAAGCTCATGTATCTGTAGTAATTGATGGACCACCTTAATATTAAAAAAAAAATGTTCCCTCTAGCCTTCAAATTAATCAACATGCTGTTTTAATATACCTCAGTGAATTATAACACATCCAGTCCAACTCACTTTTTCCTGACCATTAACTCCCAAGCCTTGAATTCCCCCTGAACAGGTAAGCAGATGCTTTGAAGATTTAACTGGCCTGACCCTACCATAGCACAAGCCACCATTATGTATGAGAGAAGTCCCTTTTCTCTGTCTAACTTGGTCACATTGGACAGCTAAATAATCACTCCTGGGATGCACTGGGTGAAAGGGAAGATTGGTCAGAAATTGAGACAGAAATGTTTTACAGTCTGGGGTAGGGAGACACAGAGAGGCATATTCAGGCAACCCATGGATGCACCTTGATGGTTTTTTTCTCTCCACTTGTAGTATGGGTAACCCCAAATGCTCATCTGATATGTTGGCTCTGGAACCTAGACCATACCTAAAATAAAATAAAATAAATAAAATAAAAGAAATAAATAAAAAAAAATAAATCCAGTACCTAACATACACTGTCTGATCATGGTCGGCAGGGCCTGGCATTGTAGTGGCACTTATTGAATGGCCAACAGTGTGTTCCCAAGGCCTTAAAAAAAACAGTTTCCAGGTAGATTCATCTCTATTTAATCAACGGGATTTATCTCACTATTATTTTAGAGTGCTGCAATTTTTTGCAACACTTATTTAAAGTGCCAGGTAATAGGTCCTCTGGCATATCCCATTTTTGTCCATTCTCATTTATGAGATGGTTTCCATGCCAATGATTATAATTAAATACTAATATAAGTAGTTTTCAAAAATAAAAGCATATTTGGAATGATCCATGCTTATCTTTAGAGACTAAGAGCAGCAAAGACTAATGGATTGAGAGGGATTTAACACAAGGCTAATTGTTCATTAGGCAACCTAAGACCAATTAAGTGTGCTAATCCATTCAATATTTTTTCTAGCTATTTCCATTATTATCCATGTCAAAATTATTTTGCATGTATTAATTCACCTATGCTTATTTATTAATAATAAAACCTCACTTGAAATGCAGGTCTTGCATCCTATAGTCCTTTCTCAAGCCAAACTTCCATGACAGCCGTAGCAGAAGGAGTTCAAGATGTGACTGGAACTCTCTGTACTGCTCTTCTCCTAAAATAAAATGTAAATTCTTTCAATAAGATTAATGTGAGTGCATTCTCCCTCTGTATTGATTCCAGATACTCCCCATGTTTAATTAAGACATATTTTTATGCAAAATTATGCATAGATCTATGCAGTGTTCAATGAAAGTGGTCCAGACTGTACCTGACCAAAAGAATTGATCTAAAATTTATTGCTGATTGCTGACTATTATTATGAATTAGTTTTTTCATTATTTTGATGTGGATTGATTATCTGTTTGCCAGATAACTAGACAGAGAGTTATTGATGGCTAACTTGATCATCATGTCTTCCAAGTTTTAAAAAGTATTTTTTTTTTTCAGCTCAGTTACACATTAATATTGTCAGATTCTGGTTTCCAAAATAATCCTTGGAGGAAAACAGGCATCATAAAATTATTCACAAAGATATTACCACAAATACAGGAAATGAGCCCCAGGCCAGGTAGCAGTGCAACAGAAATAGGTTTAAGGCTATGGAAGCTCAGAATCAGAACACGACTCAACACCATGGTATCATATTGCTGTGGAAAAAGGACATTTTCTGCTAGGATTAATTAACAGGAATATTGTCTTCAAGATACAGAATGTAAACATTAATCTCTACTCAACACTAGTAGGGCCACTTTTGGAGTGTGGTGCCCAGTTTTGGGAATTATGTTTTAAGAAAGACTATAAATCTCTTGGAGTGCACAGAATATTAACATGGAGAATTGTGTGGAACAAATAGATTTGTCACAGGTAAGTAAAAGGCTTAAGCTGTCACACAGAAGACTAGACCTCAGGAAAAGCTTTTAATTGTAAGGAATGGGAAAGATAGAATAAACTGCTGGGAAATTGAGGAAGTTCCTGTCACCAAAAAAAGGTTACCCAAGACAGGAGTTAGATTGGACATAAATAAAATTGATCTTGACTTGGGTAATAGCAGAGGAAGATCAAGGTCAGGACTTTCAGGGTCCCTTCTAATCCTCTTCTTCTCTCAGTGACATGAACATAATTCAGGGCTCGTATCCCAGGGTCTGTATTTTGCAAAGCTCTCATGGTGAGGTGCAGCAGAGGCAGTCAGAGCAGAGAGCACCACACTCCTCTTCGGGAAGAGAGGGGAAAATGGACAAATTGCAGGAGCTAACAAGGTTGTCCTGCAAGAGAGAGGCAAGCTCTGCCATGCAGGGGCAAATCAGGTGTATGTGCAGGGCAAGAAGGGATCACAAGCCTCTGCTCCGTTCACACCCAGACTCCTTATGAGTGACTTCAGTAAAGACAGACACATCATGAAAAGACCATGAGCAGTCTCCCCTCTTACTCTAGGGGCTGTGCAGAAGCCCCTGTGTGTCTGCAGAGCCAAGCATTAAATGAGATCTAATATTAGGACAACAGAGAAACAAGAAAGGAAGGAGCAGCATGACTTGTTCTGTCAACTTTAAAGTCTACTCTGTGTGTTCCCAGGCTTTGATACCCTCATGTGTAGGCAGCAAGCTATAGAAGGTTATAAACTTATGTATGTTTTTGGAATATTTGCATAAGGAAATGAATGCAGTAAATCTGTTGACGTCGTCAATGCAGAACGACCGTAACTCTGAGGCTTTCTGCACTGCAGTGATGATTATGAAACTAGTAGGTAGTTTATGTTATTAACTCAAGGCTTCATCTTTAATAAATACTCATAAAGCACATCAGCAAAAGCAGAAACTGCAGGAACATGAGTAGGAAATTTGTGACATGCCCTCTATCATAGATAAATTGTTAACACTGCTGTTCTGTAATTATTTAATCAAAAGAATAGTTAGGGAAAATCTGAAATAACAGAGAGATTTCATTTTTTAGACTGAGTCCTATCTTCATGTTAATTACTGAAGCAGGGTTATAGTATATTTTAATAAAAGTATGAGATGGTATTGAAATTCAAATAACTCCTTTGAGATTTTAGGCTCATACAAAATGCAAAGAAATTCAGAAAGAAAAATTTTTCCAAATTAATAATTCTTTCTTAAAGAGAGATAAAAAATTAGATGTTGTTTTCTAAAAGGACACTATGTTTCATTGTGAGTTTGTGAAAAATATTCGTGTCATGGATTGGAAAGTTATGTCATGTACATTACACTCTTTCTTTTCTATCCTGAAGTTTTCCTTCCATTCAAAAGATAATGCATCTTTCATCATTCAAGGCCTCTCTGCATTGACCCTAGAGAATACTGAAATATTCCTTTTATCTGTACTAAATCAGGTGAACAACAAAAACATATTGATTTTTCATACTGTATAAATATGTATATTTATACAGTATGAAATTTTTACATAAAATTTAATAAAAAAATTTTTACATAAAATTTAATAAAAATTTAATTCAGAATTCAGTGGGTCAAATATTAGATTGTGATAAATTAGCAAGAAACAGTGGAGCTGGTGTATGTTACAGCAACTGGCAGTGCTGTTCAATTTGTCAGCAGTGCTGCACTTCCATCATTTAATGGCTTCAACAGATAATAACATCTGCAGTTTTGGGTCTTCAAAGTCAGCTCCTTCCTTCCCTTACTCTTGCTCAAGCAGTAGAGAGGACTTTGCAGCAAAACCTTTGCACTGTAATAAAACATAAAACATCTCACTGAGAGTGGCTGCTGCACTCTGAGCTTGGCCATCACCAGTAGGAAGCTGCTGAGGAGCTGATGGCATGAGAACATGAGTCATGAACATGTCCCAATCCCCCAACTAGTGTAAATCAGTGTAACTGCACTGTTACAAGCTCCAAGGACAGAGATAGCTTGTAAATACAGGAAATATAGGGGTTGTGCAACATAAATAAAGCCAGAAGAGACAATTCAATCTCCTGCCCCAAAGCAGAGTCAGTATTATTGTGTCACTTCTGGAAAAAAGGGTACTTTTTCTTGAAATCTTGTGATGGTAAAGACTCCACAACTCTCCCAGACAGCATGTTCCTGTGCCTCAGCGCCTTTATGATGAGAACATTTTTCCCTAGTGTCTAGCCTAAATATTTATTTTTACACTTTAAGTTCATTTCTTCTTTAGCTAATGACTGGCACAAAAGTTCTTTCATCCCAATTAATTTCTCACACCCTGAGCTTGATGCATCTTTGCTTACAATCTGGTCTGGCCACAGCTGTGATGAACCTGAGACTGCTGATTGGATTTGGAAAACTGTGAGTGTCAGGCTGGTGTATCTATGCCTTCTCTAGAGGTCTGAAACTGGCACACTTCTCAGTCTGAGAGATCTTCCAGTCTGCTGAACTGGCCATCAAGCCATGAAACATTCATTGCCTCTGCAAAGAGCCAAAGTAATGCTCCTGAAAAAAAAAAAAAAAAAAAACCAGAGTCCTAGGATTGGGTTTTTTCTTTGTCACCTATTACAGGAACATTCTGTTAGGGTTTTTAACATAACAAATAGATACAAAGACATGTTTTAGGCTGTGTGATTAGTACAAAAGAAAGTACTGTCTCATCAGGGGGATAATGCTTTCTTTCTAAGTTGTAGCACTTCTAATCTTGTGCTCCTTAGTGAGATGACAAACGTCAGCCTGCGCATTAAGTGGTTTTAAATGGCATGGAGTTTTTGTTGCATTATGGTTCCAACTAATGCTTAACATTATTATCTCTTATGCTCATTAAAGGAAATGTTAGTTTCTATCAAAGTAAACGACTTAGTTTAGGTGAAGAAAATAGCATTGGTTTGAAAATGAAATAGAGTGTAAGTAAAAGAAAGAGCTATTGCTGGTGAAAACAGCTTTGATGAAAACATCATTGAGAATGGCAGAAATGTATTTTTCTCTGATAATTTCTTCTCTATTAATGGCCTATTCTGCTATGATCAATAAAAACTCCTTCAAGGGTCACAGTGCTTCCTAAGCTGATTACTGCAACTGAAACAAATTGGTTCAAAGCCTTTCCTGAGTAAACAGTTACTGATAACACTTTATCCTCCCTGTTCATTGCTCTTTACCAGGGCTTGGTCTTCTCTGGCAAAGCAGCTGGAGACAGCAGCCTTGGCTAGACCTCAGGCTGGAGGGCATTTCCACAATGAGAAGATTCACTGTGGCATTTTCCTGGCCCCTGATCAACCTCACTTGGTATCAGGATCAATTCACTTCTCCTCAGATGGAAAGAAGGAGCTTGGCATTGTCTGGTGGCCAGAGACTTGTGCAGACTTTTCCAGGGCTCTTGTCCTCATTGCTGATTATCAGCCATGCTTTAGGGCCTGGAGCTCTTCCTCTGTTTGTTTAATCCTCCCATTCCACTGCAGAACCCAGGAACACAGTTTAATAACATCTTTCTGATGTCTCTAAGCCACTTTCCTCGCTGAAATTTTCCAAGAGCCTTCAGAGTACGGACAGATTCCCCAGCAAGCTCCTTTTTGCCTCCTGCATCTTTAGGGGGTGGTCCTCTTGATCTTCTAAGACCCTTGCTGACTTTTTCAGAGTGGCAGCAGGCAAGAATACCTGAAATTACAAAACACTGTTATTTTCTCAGCTCAGGCACATTCTTCTGGAGCAAAATTGCAATGTCTCAGAGGACCTTTGGGCTTGTAGGGAGGATCTGGATTGGTGCCTGGCACGTAGGCAGTGATCTCCTCACTGTTGCCCACAAACCTCCTGCTGTCTGCAGGCTGAGAACCCTGTGCCCCAAGCCCTTGGGGTCGTGTGTTTCTGCAGCCCAACCAAGTGTGTGGAGAGCAACTGCAAAGGCTTAGCTGGTTACACAACTATGTTAATTATTTTGCCTCTGGGTCTCTAGTATCATTTAGTTTTCCTGAGAGCTCCTTGCAGTTAACCAAATACTTGCAGTTCATCTCAGACACTTACACCACATAAAAACCTTTGCTAAGCAGGCAAGTCATTCTTTCCACTTCAAGGCAAATGAATAAATTTCTGCTGGAGCCTTTTGCTTGGGATTAACACCAACAATGAAAGTAATATTTAATTTGCTTCATATCCCTCTAAAAGACCAAAACTGTCTCTTGACTCCCACTCAGATGTCTGAGTCTCTCACCATAGTATCTCACCATTGTCCCTTTTACAAGACAATCTTGCTTTTTCAGAAAAAGCTTGTGAACTTCAGGGGACAGGGGAAGAGAGAAGTATTTGTAGTGACTTATACTTTTCACCACTTCTGTGGCTACCAAGGAATTGGTGCTTCTTTTGGTCATTTAATTCTACCGCCTCATTTTTTTCTATACAAACCAAGGAAAAGAAGCATTGGAGGGTGGGATTTATCTCAGCAGACATAACCTGAAGCCACAGTATGGAGGTCTACATATTTGGAAGGTCATAATTTATTATAAAAAAGAAGAATTGCACTTTTAAGGAGGGATTCAACCGACCTCTTTTAGGCATCTAAAACATCTAGGAAGAGAGAAATAATGTTCAAAAATTGTTGGGGTTTTTTTAAAATTTAAATAAAGTGACTATAAAAGGGCCTTTAAATAAGCAGATCACATGCATAACCATATAATCTGACTGTTTCATTAAAAGAATCCCACCTAAATGTCTAGGGTGGGACTCCAGCAGTTCAGGCTGTTTTATCCATATTTCTCACAGGACTGGAATTTTAGTCATATCTTTATTCATATCCTGCTCTGTAACTGAACTCAAACAAGGTGCAATGTCAGCGAGAGAGGAAAACATGGTGCTGCTGTTTTTTTCTCTGGTCCTTGCCAAGTTGTCCTCCCTCATTTATTTCCACAAGAGTCTGCTCTGTTTCTGTTCCAAAAAGAGACACTTTTCTCTCTGCAATGCATAGGAAGAAGGCAAAATGTGTTTGAGATCCCACAATGCCATCTTTATTATTTGGAGATAAGTTTGCCTTGAAAAATGAATTTTCTGTCCCAGAATTCAGAATCTGCCTTTCTATTGAGGTTTGACTTTTTAACCACACATGAAAGCAGCAACTCACTTTTGTTCAGGAGGATCTCTTGCACTGTTACACTTCCTTAAGTGTAGGTAGATGGCCTCTGTCAGCCCAATGACAGACATGGGCTACAGGAGCCTTTGTTTTAACCCAGTGCAAAGCTCCCTAAATTCTTAGTGCTAAACTGTTAATCTTGATGTGGGAATTAACACAAGGAGATCTTTTTGCTTGCATTATACAAGAAGCCAAGCTGGAAAGTCAGTTATGGCCCCTGTGCCTTTAGTTAGTAGATATGTGAATTGGCCATCCATAATCTTCAGGGATGCCAAATTAAAACTCTGTTAAAGTGAGAAAGAAATATATTAGAAAACCTAGTAAGCATTCAAGTCTAAGCTCACTGTTCATTTTGATCTTGTTGATTTGAAAGATTTGCATTTCAGACCTTTCAGAAAACATTAAGTTATTCTTTCAATCATGTCATAGTGTCAACACATTGGTCCAATATTAAGTGACTCATATACGCAAACTCTTCTCAGTTTACATACTATGCGTATGTGATAACTTTCATCTTGGTTATAATAAAGACTGAAGCAACAATTTCCTAAGCCAAAAAATTTAACATTCTTAAACTAAAACACTGTTTCCTGTTCATAAAGTTGATGTGGGCTCAGAGCTTCTGTGGTTTGAGTGTGGAGGAGGTTGCACTGCACAAATTAAAGCAAATACATTTCCTTCCAAGTGGTGCTGTCAGAAAGTCACTTCTGCTAGACTGCAGTTTTCATGTAGAGGCGTTTGCAGTATCATAAATACCTGTTCTTCCTCCTCACGTCAAGAGCCCCTGAGACCTCGGGTTCCCTAATTTCCTTTTTGAGCACAGATTCCCTGACAGGGTTCACCAGAGTTTAGTTTAGTTTAAATTTGGTGCCTGGTGGGTTGAGTTCTTTCTTTTCTTTCTTTAGCCTTTGCTGCCTTCTGTTAAATCTGCCATGCATTTGAAGGTCCCAGATTAAAGTCTCGACTTTGCCTTTTCTGCATAAAACAGCAGGAATCTGAGTCCTATAGCCCCCAGGAGTGGATTCTCATGATTTCCCTCGTGTACTCCTTTCTCCTTCTCAAAGCTACCTTTTATTCCTCCTCCTCTCTCACTCTTTCAATGTCTCTCATTCTGAAGCTGGCTCAGTTAGAGCTAGGAGAACTCATTCCTGGTGTTGTCAAAGCCTCCTGGAGATTCCCGTGTACCATCATCTTGTGGAGATTTCCCCACCTGCTGGATTTTCTACTTGTTCACCAAGTCAGCTAACTTTTAGCCCCAAAAGACAGGAATACTGAGAGGATCAGGACAAGGCCTTTATAACATCCATCTTCTGTTCAATGGATGTGATTTTGGTTAAAATAGTTAATTCCTTTACATACTAAAATCATCCTACTGATTAGTTCAAGGCGTTCCTCTGGCTTTGTGTGGCTGACCCAGGTAATAGAAATAATTATAAGGACATTCCCCTGATGAACCTCAAAAGAACACACCGTCTGCATTGCTCCAGTCTTATAGCCTGGGTGTATTTAACTTCAAGGATTTGGGAAAATTTCTCACCTTTTTGTTCTCTCCTTGTACCAAGGGTCTGTGATCACACACCTTTGCCCCAATATCTGTTAATGTGGCAGAGGACTGATTACAATACAGGCAGCCACTGCACGTACACAGGGACTGCTCATAGCCCTGACCCTGCTACATTTTGTCCCCAGGACTGACCCACCAGGATGCTGCTGTTGCATTAGTGTTTTTCATGTTTTTTCCTAATCTAGAATTGCATTACAATAATTGAAATGTAGTATTAACATATTCCCATTGTGCCCCAGGAATGTAATTTTTTTCTTGTTTTTACAGCTGAAAATATATCTCTGGCATGAAATTGAAGGATCCCCACTGATTTTCACTGAATAACTTTTGAGTTACAGCACAATAAATATCAGGGAAGCAGACCAAGTTATTCTTTTGTACCATTTGAATTCAGAAATCTACTAGTACCAACCCTCTTGTGATCATAGCTGTAGTTAAGTAGACTAAGGGGCCTGTTTTTATAGCTAAACCTTTATTTATGTCTCACCAGGCTTCATATTTACTGCTTAAATCAGTCAAAAAGTTCTCACAGAACCAGGAAACAGCTCTCCTTATGACTCATATATTACTAGGTCCAAACTGTTCTTAAACTGCTCCAGCCCAGACTTACCATATTTTTAAAATAAATTCCAACTGTCAGTGGATGACTAGAGGTATAGAACTCACGTATAAAAATTATTCAGTTCCTAATGTCACGTTGTGTTCAAAAAATTGTGAATTAGGCTAGATATTTCATAATTCTGGACATCTGTCTGTGACAAATAAATATGCCATAGTCAAGCAAAACAGCTCTAGGAGAATGTTAAAGATGCTACTATCTTTTTAAAAAGAGACTAGCATAACTAATTGAAAGAGTTAAGGCCATGTTTTCCACAAATACAGATGAACAAGCAGCTAAAGATTATTGAGATGACAGCAAAGACTGTAATTTCATAAAGTTTTATTTGTAGCTTGTATCATACATCTGAGATCTGTGATTTCAGTGATCCTTCACATGATTTACTCAAAAAATGTGGATTTTGCCTCATTGTTCCCATTTATTGTGGATTTTGTCTGGTCATTTGACAATCTATTTCCTGGATTATTATTTCTGTAGTTTGGTTTGGTTCTGAAAGCTGAGAAATGCTGCAGGTATTAAACAGGGTAGGACTTTGAACCCTATTCTACCTGCTAATTCCCCATTGGATATTCAGCACAAACTTCATCTCAACCTGTAGGAAGTTGGGAACAGAGACAACACCAAGGAGAAAGCATTTTCTCTTTTTGTGAACTATTTTTACCTCACAGACTTTTATTCCACTGAGCAAACTCAAGATAGGCAAAAGAAAATGCACTTTGCAGGCTCATCTTGGATCACTTGGAATCCTCAATATCTTTAATGTCCTCATATTTTTACCACTTGGCTGGTGATGTTGTGTCTTGCAGATTGCTGTGGCAAATCCAGCAACATTTCTTCTATAGATCAGCCATCCTGCTGTATAATAAAGAACCCTCAAAATCTGCATTTTACTAAAATAGATGCCATGATTATCTAAGAACAGCCTGCTGGGAACTTGCAGAGTTCAATGCTACATTTATATTTTCCGCAATAAAAATGGCAGTCTGAACTCCAGTTCAGCACTTTCCTCACTACTCTCTGGACAATAACAGTGGTTTTGTTGATATTATCAATGATTATCACCATCTACCTTCTCTGCATTTCAATCTTTCCTTATACAAGGGTAGGTGATATTCCATTAATCAAGGAGTTGCCATTAAAAAAAAATAAAAGCCCAGAGGAATCTTTATCAATTTTCTTATGTTGAGTTCAAAAACAATGCTTTTGTACCAGTGGTTTTCACTCCTTATTGCTAAAACTTTCCTATTCCTCCCTCTGGAATCAGAGTCTGCTGAAAATATATTAATAAAATAATTTATTAATAAAATATATTATCATTAGGATTGTGTTTCTCAAACAAGTAGAAGAGCATAGATATCAGGAAGTTAATCACAGACCCATGAAGAATCACAGACCCACAGGCTGAAAACTGAAATTTTACTTTAAAAAAAACCGAAACCAAACCCAAAACCTTACAAGCAGACTGATAGCAGAGCTATCAGAACACACACTGAAAAACAGCATTTCAGAGGGATTTCTGGCTAATGCTTTGGAAGAACAGACAACTGTATGGATTAAGTTTTTCTCCACCTAAATGCTTTTCTGCAGCACTTTCTTCTACATTATCCTATTGAAGCGGGATTTTGCACTCTTGGCTCCCTAGGAATCCACCTCCAGCCAAAGGATTTACCCAATGCCTCTTTATCATTTCTAAAACCACCACCAGCACTATTTATGATGATGTGTATCAGTAGAAACATATCTCACTATGATTACACACCCTTCCTGTGTCCTTGGCTCAGCGGGTAGCTCCCACCCTTTTCCCATCATCCTGGCAGCCTCATCTCCACAATGTCTGTGTCCTGACACAGAGCACGGCCTGGTTTGGGATTGCTGGGTGGGATGTCCTACACATTTGTCCAGTTGGTGCCCCCAAGACTGTGTTCAGTCCTCATTCTGTTTATTACTGGAAAAAAATGAAGCAGATTTCCCTTGCCTTGTTAGTGTGATGGCTTCCCACATCACTTCTTGACAGCTTTTTTCAATCTGCTAAAGCAGAATGATGAACTGGCATGAGAGGGTAAATCTCCACCAGTTTGTTTGCCTGATTGAAGGTTTGTGGCAGGTCTCCTGAAACCCCTCTGTGATATCAGCTCACACAGGCAGCTTCCCCCAGCTCATGCAGGCAAACAAAATGTTCACAAAGATGATAAATGGGCTGTTGAGCATCCTGATGAGTGTATAGCTCTGCTTCCAACACCTCGCATCTGGCAGAGATTTTCCAGTGCAACCAGTGAAATCCATCAGCTGCCTCTGTGTTATTAACCCAATAGAATTGTTCTTACCTCCTTTTTTGGAATAACAGAAACTACAAATAGTTCTGCTAATCTTGGGCTGGCTGTAGTGACCTGAGGTCATTTTTCAAAGGGGCTTTGGGAAGGAGGAAGCTCCCAAGTGCAGCTGTTGGAAGGGTTGGACATCCTGCCTACGTAAGACCAAATGAATTAATCTCCTCCAGCTCAGGGAGTGACAGTGCCCCTGGTTTTTAAGCATTTTTCCTGAGTTGGGATGAACCTGTCTCCCTTGAGGTCTCTGCCTCTCTGCACTGGTGACAGAGGGAGCTCTGTTGATACACATGGCTATGTTCCAGGCCTTTGAATTATTAAGATTAAATCAGATTAAGTTCACTCATTTTGCTTATTTTTTTCACCTATGGTAACAATATACTGGAATTGCTGAATTTACCTAACCTTTTTTCTTCTCACTAGAAGTTTGTCGGTATTAATTTTTTATCACTTTAAAATTTCAGATTTTTTTTTTTTTTAGCACAAACTAGAATGTATATTACCAGTGGAAATATTTTTATATCGTAGGGACTTTACCACATGCTTCAGTTGTTTTTATATCCGTTATTGCTGTGCCATTTTAATGCAATTTTCCGCAGACTCCCGCGTTATTAACCTGCATTCATCATTTATATCCCTCTCCTGAGGCTTGTTGTAAGACTCTACAGAAAAAGATAAACAAATTACAGATACAGGAATTAATTGTTGCCTGACTGGAGAACCCCTCCCAAGGAACTTTAGGAACACTGCTTGGAATGATGCAGCCCATAGGCCACACTGATGGGAATGGTAGGAAGAAGGTTGAATACAGCTGGACAAAACTATAAAGGGAAATATTGTAAAACAAAGGCAACTCCAACAAAGGGGAGAGATTGATGCATCTGACTCCATTGCTCTCAGAAGGCTAATTAATTACTTTATTATACTATACTATGTGCATTTCATCTAAACTGAATCTGCCAAGCACTCAACTCTGCACACAACCACTCACACTGCACAGAATCTCGTGATTGTCAGCCAACAGTCCCAACACACACACACATTTGGCCCTGACAGGCCAAGAAAACAAAACATCCTCACTCTGGGTAAACAACCTCCATATTGCATTCTACTTTGGCACAACACAGGCACAGCAAGTGATAAGAATTGTGTTTTCCCTTTCTCTGAGGTTCAGAGAATGTGAATCTCAGAAACCCTTGGGAAGAATTGTGCCGTGCTTTTCTCTGTGAAGAGAAATGTGGCAACAGGGAAACACACAGATTAGGGCAGATATGAGAAAATGGAAGGCAGTGAAAGTGAACAAAATTACTGCTGGCCTCCAAGTTGTGAGACTCTGAAAATCAGACATTAAACACTCCTCCCAGACAGGTTTGCTCCCTGTTGCACACACAGCCTTTTCTACAAGCCATGCCACCTCTGATGAGCTCAGACTCTACCTTCTGTTTAGGTCCCTGCCTGCTGAGGTTCAGGCAGAGGAATCCCTGTTCCCTCAAAAGGGAGAGGAGACGGAGTGGCTCAGCTCTTCCTGCAGATCCTGGGTGTCCCCTGGTCCCAGCCCCATGTCCAGCCCAGGGCAGCTGCCCCAGGCCTGGCAGCACAGCCCTGGAGGAGGGCAGGAGAGTGGGGGAAAAGGAAGAAGGGCTACAGGGCTGAGAAGGAAGACATTGTTAAAAGAACAGTAGAGATAAGAAGAAGGGACATGAGGGTGAAGTGAGTTCAGAGGAATGTGAGGGCACATCAAAGAGACTGTGCCTTTTAAAGAAGCATATGGTGCCTTGAACCTCAGGGGAGCTCCGTTGTGCTACAGTGGGTGATGACAAAGAGTAACAGACTGTCCCTTTCCCTGAGAATCCTGTGGTTGGAACAGATAAAATACATCAGAGGAGAGGTGAGAGAGTGGCCCAGTGTCCAGCAGGAGCCCTGTGCTGGAGCCACTGGGAGCCACCAGGCAAAGCCCAGCCAGGTGTGCCAGCAGTGCTGCCCTTGGGGCATGGGCAAAACCCAGGGGAGAGAAAACTGTGACAGGAAGAGGGCATGAAAAGGGCAAGGGAAGGGTGCAAAGTTTGGCACCAGTAAGGATTGCTAGCCTGACCTCAAGTGTACACAGAGCCCATGAGAGAGTGAGAGCATGACTGAGTTCTTTGCTTGGAGCAAAAATAGCGGCTGTGAAAGGAATGGGAAAGAGGCAGGCACATACAAAAGAGAAGAAAGCTGAGGAAGAAAGGAAAAGAACATGAAAACACTATCCTCACAACAAGGCAGACATGCCAACCATATTAATTTCCAGTACAAATGCCCTTCCTCCACTGCAGCTCAACGAAGGATCTGACCACAGTTAAGTTTACGTTGTGTATTTTCAATAATAATAAAATTCACAACAAAGAAGCCCAAAGCTCAGAATTAAAAGTCAAAGGCTCAGATAATTCTGCAAGAAGAACAGAAGGAACAGCTTTGTATGGAGGTGAATGTGGTTTTCTCTGTCTACAGAAGAGTTTTGTGGGTGGTTTTAAGAAGTTTCAGTGGTGGAGCTGATAGTTCTAAGAAACAATCTCTTCTGGTACATTCTACAGTTATTTTTTAGCCACAGCTGTCAATCACACTGCTTTTCAAAGAAGGGAAGTGTCAGTATCACTGCTCTGTAGAGACAACACAGAGATGAGAAGCAGCTTGCCCAGAATCAGTCAGTACGGTATCTGTGAGGCAGCCAGTACCAATAAGAACCCCACCAACCCCACCAAGAATCCCAGCCTGGCCCACATCTCCTCTGTGAGGGCTGGGGGAGGTTGGTGTTGACACATGCTGAAAAAGTTCTTCACTTCACTCAAAACCACAGGGTAGATTCCCATTTGCCTTGACTGCTGTGTGGCCAAAGGAGAATGGGCATTTCCATGCCACATCCCAGATTGTGGGGATCTCTACTGGAAATATCCACTGGAATTACTGAATGCAGGGGTGGGAGTCAGGTTTTTTGGCTTCATTATAGTTATTCAGTGTATGACTGGGAGGAAGCAATTAATGTTTTGGGCAATGATCCTCAAAGTCTGAAATAGACACCTCTGTTTAATTTTTGTGCTGTAGAAAGAAAATAAATCTACACATAACAGCAGCAGCAATAACTGGAAATTAGGGAGATGTTTTCCCCACTTGTGGAAACATGACCTGTTCAGATGCTCTTGTACCTTCTCCTGCAGCATCTGGTGCTGGCCTCTCTATGACACAAGATGCTGGGTTAGATTGGATTTGGGTGCAGTCCAGCCTGAAAATATCTGTGTTCCTAAAGAAGTTGTGAAGTTTTCTCACATTCTGTTCTTCAATCTGTATAGAAAAGCCCAAATAAAGCATAATCTTCTCCTTTGAGAAATCTCACATTACATACTTTCTTATATTCTGAAGCAAAATCCCTTTCAATACTCTCTTCAAAGAACTTGTACTCCTGACAGGGGTTTTGTAGTGTGCTTATCAAGGCTCTGTTTTCCCAGTGGAGGGCCACAGCTCATTACTACAGTCACAGAGTCTTTGCATAATGGGTTTTAAAACACCTTGCCATCCTCAAAACTGTCTGGTAGGTTCATTCTTGAAATGACCACCTAAAATAACAGAATGGGTAGAGATGATCTGTTTGCTTTGCAGTTTTTAGTATGAGATCATTTAGCACCTTTCATACTTCAAATCTGTGGTTTGTTAAACCAGAAAAAAAAAATAATTAGGAGATGAAAATATGGCTTCTGAATCTGAATTCAATCATGTCATGGAAAATTATTTCTTTTTGTGCTAGAAATGGAGGATAGATGAAAAACAGGTATTTGTTTAAAAGCATGAAAGGCCAGACTGGTGCATGGATGAAATTGTTCATTTTCATTATCTCCTAATTTCAGATCAGTGCTCTTTTAATATAGTTTTTACTATTACAAAAGGGATTGTGACTTCTATTACATGCACCTTGCTTCAAGGAGAAAAATGTCCATGTTCCTTGATGGATGCCATTTCAAAAAGCTGTGTGATCAATGTGGAAAATGCGCTGTCCCAGGACACTGGCAGACAGAGTCCAGTATCTGAAACAGAACATCTACAGGGTTAATAGTAAGAGATGTGACTGGTTTTCTTTGAGGGCCAGACACAGAGGTGATGCTCAGTATTAGAAACTGGTAGATAATGGATCCAACCTTGCAGACCACCGTGAGCAGCCTGGGATTTCAGACAATTCTGTGGGAGTGATGAGGGAAAGTTCAAATCCATGTAACAATAGTTTTAGACAGATAAAAAAACCGCAAACCTTTAAGAGGACCCTTAAGTTGGGGATTTCCAGAAGCTGGGAAATTTATTAGGAAAAAATTTGCTAAATGTTTGTATTTTGTGTCATTCCATGCCATTTAGGGAATTATGAAACATACAAAGGAAGGTGACAAAGGAAAACAACCAAAGCTCTAAATCCAAGTAATGAGACAAAACAGAGAAAGCAATCAGCCAGATTCATCATCTTCATTTCATCCAATTTACACCCACTGTAGAGTTGACCCCTGTAGGAAAAGAAAGACCAGCCAGTTATTGCCCAGTCATGTTGGGTATTACAGTCCCTCCCCACAGACCACTAGTGGCCCATACATTGATTTTGCAATCAGGCCAAAAGCAACATCCTTAACACCACGCTGGATTATTGCCCTGACTCTGACTCAGGGAACATTTCCTCCAGCTCTCGTGTTTTCCTTGGAGACCTTTCCATCTAAACATTGACCAAGCTCAACCTGCTTTAGCTTTTGAAATATGACAAGGTAATAGATCAGAGAAAAAAGCAAGCAGGGCAGCTGTGCTATTGCAGTTAGAGGGAAGGCTGCCATGCAGTGCCAGGACAGCTTCTCATTTCACACTGCCAGCAGCACTGTCCGTGTCCAAGCCACACCCCAAGGCCAACCGGATCCTTCCTGTGATCCCACACTCCAGGGGGTAGTGGGGAAGGGATACAGGTAGCCAGACCATGGTTTCAGTGATTTTCAAAGCTAACCTTGATGCCACAGACTTGTCAAACACGCCATAGGACTTTTTAGATACCACTCTTCACAGGTAAACCCTTGCCTCAGGTTAGAAACCTGTCCTGTGCCCTGGGATGCTCCAGGCAGGAGGGATGAGAGCAGTAAATCCTGGTGTGCAACAGAACTGCACCACTGGCAAACCTCTGGTCAGTGGACAAGCCCCAAGACATAGATGTTAGATGTTAGGGAGGAATTCTTTACTTGAGTGTCACCCAGAGAATCTGTGGACACCCCATCCCTGGAAGTGTCCAAGACAAGGTTGGATGAGGCTCTGAGCAGCCTGGTCTAGTGAAAGATACAGGGCATGGGAACCTTTAATGAAATGAGCTTTTAAGTTCATTTCAACCAAAGTCTTTCTGTGATTCTATGAAACTGCCCTCATGTTCAAGGATGTTGCAGCAGGTCCATCTCCACCACAGCAGCCCTTCCCACACAAACCCTGTGCTCTTTCCCACACTCCTCATTCCATTACAGTGCTTTTGAGGAAAAAGAAATTGCACATTCGGTGCCCAGCGCTGGAGGAGCCATTGGGAGACTTCCAGATGAGTTCAGGGAATTTTTATCCAGCACATGGGTATCAGACAGAGGAGCTCAGCTCCACAGCTGCCTCCCTGCCAGACTCCTCACAGCAAGGCTGGCAGAGCCCAGCTTCCTGCTGGAATCCTCCTCCGGGCATTGCAGCCAGCTTACAGCTGCTGCAGCACTTTTCAGGGAAATCTGTCCCTCCGCTGCCAGCACCGATTTGTGCACATTTGTGCAGGTGTGACAAATTTGCTTCAGGTGACCTCTGGGAAGGCAAAAGCGTTGCCTTGAAAGTGTGTCAGTGATACCACTTAGCACATTTTCTACTTCAAAGTGTTCTACCAACATTAATGAAGTGAGCTTAAAAATAAGAGCTGAAAACACCCTAATAACATGAAAATACTGCCCTGGAACAAGTATATAAGCAAGAAGGCAACAAAGCCATTATAAAATGAGGACATTATTTTTTTTTTTTCTTTAATGAGCTTTCTTTACCCAATCAAATTTAGAAGTATCTTGTCTGTTTAGCTGAAACCCTCCAGTCATTTTTTGAGAGCACTGTGAGGTGGAATGTAGCAACTAGGGATGTAAAATTTCAGTTCTGTGACCCTGGTGGTCTGGGAGAATATAGTATTCTATTTAGGAAGATCTTAAATTACTTCACTTATCACTCCAGACTATTTTTAAGATATATGTAAATGTGTGGTACAGAGTCCCTCAAAGAAACAGCCTCTGTATTGAAGCTCTGAGAGTGAGGAACTCAGCTGAGATTTGACCAGGAGCTGTACACAGTCACAGGTGTAGTTTTGTTCTGAAAGCATCATCAGGACACATGTAGCCGTGAATAGATCAGAGAGGTTTGAACAAAGCAAGCAAAAATTGCCAAATCCAGGCTTCTCAAATTTAGTCTCCCATGGCTTTTAATAGGGTTTGGATTTTGCCTGCTGGACTGAATTCCCAGCTCTGCACTGAATCCACTGTAGCAGAAATCCCTTAATCTCTCTGTGCATCCTTCTCTCTGTGCTCTTTCCTATCTCCTCATCTGTGGATAAGGATGATACTAAAATCTGCCTCTATGGGTATTATGAGAACTAATTAACTGAGCTTTCAGGAAAATTTCAGCAGCAAAGACAAATTTCTCCTCTGGAGATAAAATGCATACACACACACCCAGATAGCTACAGATATTTCTGTGTTTTGATAGATAGACACATATAATCTGGTATATATAATATACCTGTCACCTGCCAGACCTCTCTTAATATCAAGGCTCCTCTTTTCTCTGCCTCGTCTTCCTTTTACAGTCCCACTATTTTTAAATGCTGTACTTTATTCAAAGTCAGTGTGGAGATGTCAGGCAGGTAGTTATTAAAAAAAATAAAAGGAAAGAAAGAATAAAGAAAAGCTTTTGCCTTCTCCTTATTTAATAGCATTTTTGTTCTGCAGCCATTTTCCCTGCCAGTCAGAAAAACTGCTTGGTTTTTAATGAAAAATCCTAACAGCAACAAATTGCAACCCTCCCTTTCAACACAGGCATGCCCTTTGAATTTAATTATGCCTCAGGCAATGCATTACAACGAGCGTGTGAAAAGTGACACCAAAAAATCTTCCAACAAACACAGCAGATATTCCCCGCTGGGCAAAAATAGCTGAGTACCAGATTGCCAGGTTTGGTTGGAACTCACTCAGGGCCGGAGTGTGCCTGAGTTCCCCCAGCTGGGCTGGTCCCAGCTCGGTCCCGCTGATCCGGGAGAGCGGAGCGCTCCC
The DNA here is from genome assembly GCF_027579445.1 of Ammospiza nelsoni. NCBI lineage: Eukaryota > Metazoa > Chordata > Aves > Passeriformes > Passerellidae > Ammospiza > Ammospiza nelsoni. The sequence continues at coordinate 8,114,297 of NC_080637.1, read as the reverse complement.
TGCGCATCCCTGCATTGTGGGAACCCAGAGCATCCCTCTGGCTGTCCAGGATGGCCAGGACCCCTGCCAGGGGCCTCAGAAGCCCTGGCACAGAGCCCAAAACACCTGTGGTTTTGATTATGACCCGTGGAGAAAATTACCAACCTTATATGAAGATCAGCAAGCCACAACAGTTTAGGTAAAATAATAGTGAAGTTATCATGGGGTGGAAAAGTAGATTTTGGGGTTTCTGGTATGGGGGTTCAGGAGGCAAGATGGAGGGAAATGAGCATGTCCAGCCTTTCTCCTTCTTTTTCTTGGCCTCCATCTTCTGCTGTGATGTTGGCACTTTTGGATTGGTTTAGAGTAGAAGCTCACTGTCTAACATAGGTGATAGGTGTTGGAAAGTAATTGTAAACATTGTATACGTAGTTTTAGTATAAAGACATTACACCACCCTGGGGGCAGGCAGAGTGCATGGAACTGTCCTGCTAGACAGACTTCAGCAATGCAAGAGAAAAGTTTTTCATAGATAAGATAAAATAAACAAACTTAAGACCAAGAAATGAAGAGCTCTGACTCATTCTCCAAACGCCAAGCTGAGAAAAGAGACTTTCTAACTTTTCTAAGAGTCACTCTGACAAGTTAAACATCCCAACACTGCATCCCCTGCATCTCCTGCATCCCGGCTCCAGGAGAACTCCAGCTCCAGGAAGGGCTGCAGGACTCTGCCCTGGCAGGGACATTCCTGGAGGGATGATGCAGAGCCCCCAGCAGGAGCCCAGAGGAGCCGGGGACAAAGGAAGTGGAGGAGTTTGGGAGATTTCCTTTCCTCCCAGATTAATTTCTCGCAAGCTGTGTCAACTATCCACAGTTAAACAAATACTTGAGATATCTATCAACATTTCCCATTTGGAGGGAGAGGCAGCACCGATTACCTTTTATTTTGTTGTCTGGGGAGCTGCCACAGCCAGCGAGAGGAGACTGCCTGAGATTTTTCTGATTGTTCGCAGAAGAAAATTTCCTGTGAAAACAAACACCCACAGCCCTGCCTGTAATGCAACACCAGGGTCAAACTCTGTCCTTTTGCATCCTTCTGGATGCTAACTTGGGATAATGCAATGCCTCTGTGTTACTTAGATATTCTGGGGTGGCCAGTGACTCCCAAGAGGAGGCAGACCATAGATTGATAGGATCACTACAGCTGGAAAAGATCTGCATGAGCATCAAGTCCAACCTTTGACCAAATGCCATCACACTCACGAAACCATATTACAAACTACTCAGTTTTTGGCAATCTCTGGTAATGCTGGTGGTGCACAATGGTTGGGTCTACTTATTATTAGGATGCAAAGTATTCATGGCACAGGGAGACAAGTCACAGACATCTCCTGGCTGCTGGTGGGCAAATATCAGGACAAATATCAGGTTCTATTTAACCCCAAAAGCCATATGGATGTAAACATAAAATGAAGCAAATCCAATCCTGCCAGAGGGTTTAGTTATTTCAAAGTAGCTGCATTGGACATGGTCTCTGTCTTCCATTTCCTTTCCTGACAGTACAGGTGCCTTGGATTACTGATATTTTAGGAGAGGTGAGTTTTTATTTTTATACCAGATATAGCTGCTCTGGGTCTGAAGACCCTCTTGCTCATGTCAGGGAGCTGTTTCCCTGCTGTGGTACAGTTCTCTCGTGAGCTTCTGCAACAGCTGTTTTCATTGAAGTCTTAAAGATGAAAGACAAAGCTTTTAAAAAGAGAGGGCTGGGATTCACAATCAAGTTATTGCAGTTTAATGTGTTTCTGTGCAGCAGCTGAGCCACACCAGCCAGCTGGGTTCACACCCTCAGCTTCAGAAAATGCAGGATTTAAACTGCACATCACCATGACCCTTAAACTACACCTACCATGGTTCTGGTCAGACATCCACAATAAATCATTCCATTTCTTGACCACAGTAACACCATCATGTAACTGAGTTCTCCAGGTATTTAAATGCTTAATTCCTCCTTTCACCACTAACTTGCCCTGCAACCATGGGCAATAGCACGTCCTTAGCTTTCAGACTTCAAGTGTAAAATGAATATGAGGAATGATTGCACAAAAGGGTCATATAAGAACAAAAAATGAGAATCTATGAGGTGCTGAGATATTCTGGATACCTGGCCTAAAGGTCATTTTAAACACCCCATTCTGCTAAGAGGAATCAGAGCAGCAGTGCTTTGCTTTTAGTCACCCCCAGTGCTCCTCGTTATTTATGCAGCTGTGGAGCTGAAAAATGACTTAAAGTCCTGTGTTTTCCTGCAGTAAGCAGAAGCCAACAGGGCTGCACTGCTCTATAGGAGCTGAGGAGCTGCATTGCTTTGTTGCACGTTTTTATGTGAACCTGTGAGTCACAGTTCCTGTACCAAAATATTTCCAAGTACATCTCCTTTCAAAGACAAAATTTTAGGAGCTGCTGTCATGTGTCACACATAAACAATGTGAAGCATAACATCAAACACTTGGAAAGTGTGCAAGTACACCAAAAGGAAGGAGGGTGATTTACTGAGCTTTAGTTGAATATAACTGCACGAGTTTTACACCTAGAGGACTTGGGTTGCTGTAACTGTTACCTGTGAATAAAGCTTCCCTCTGGCAAGTGATAATTAATTCTTAGATTTTAGAAGTTTCTGAAATTTCAGAGACCCCTGAGCACATTTGTATGAAGATTAGACATTGTTTCTTTTCTCCTATTCTCTTTGAAGTCTTTTCTTCAAAGATTGCAGCTCACTGTTCAGACTGCACAAATCCTCTCTTGACAGAGCCGGCTTTTCTCTGCACTCGCAGAGCTTTGAGTCTGACTCTGCTCTCCCTTGCTCTGCTCTGTGCCCCACCAAAGAACAGAGAGATTGTCAGCACCACCTCGCTGCCAGTGGGGAGGAGAATCAAACCCTTTGCCAAGTACATCAAGTGAATTGCTCACCCCCTGTGGGGAAAATTTACCACCCAACAATGCAGTAATTGATATTGATGGTGTGTGTTGTTCACATTTCAATTTTTAGAAACTTGTTTTTTTCAGGATTATGAGAAGCCAGGTTACAGTGATCAAAGGTCAGAGCCTTATTTCCCTGTAAAACAACTTCCCTGGGGCTGTGCCTGATGTGGGAAGAAATTTGTGGTTTTGGAAAGAGATTTATACAGGGCATGTACTTAAACTAAAAAAAGACCAAAGATACTAAATTACAGGAGTGAGATTTTCTTCTTATTTACACACCTATGAATTGTAAGCAACTGCTCAGATGCTGGAGAAACGAGCTCATCCACAATTTTAGTAGGAGTAGTAAGTGCTGGGCCCATAGAAATGCAGCTGAATTCTTAATGTTCACACCTTAGTTGAACTTCTTACTTCTCTCTTCTCAAGCTGTGCTCCTCTGACCTTGTCATGAAACAATATTTTGCTACTTCTTTTCTAATGAAAAAAGAAAGAAGAAGTGTTTGCTTTTCTTTTCTATCTTGTTGAACTAATTTTGGGAAGGGAAAATGGAAGAAAATAAAAAGAATAGGGAAGGAAAAGGCAAATATTCATATAATCCAGGAATTCCTTTTTTTTTTACAGCTTGGGATAAAGAACCTCCATTAGTGAGAAGTTAGGAAACCAGTGTTCCACCTTTACAATTCACAGAATGCTCTAGCTGTGTGCATAGCTGAATTTCAGGGTCTTGGCGTTAAATAGTACAAATCTTCAAATATTTCTGCTGCTGCCTCTGCTCTCAGCTGCCCTCCCTCAGTGACCACTGCTGATAACCTGTGTGTGAGTTATTGAGTGACTTCCTCACTGCTGGGGTGAATAAAAGTTTTACCATCCAGTCCAATTTTTGTACATTAAGTTTCTACTCAATGTGATCATGGTGATGACCCAAGACAAGCAATGGGATAAGAGGAAACAATGTTCTACAGTCTGCCAAAATTGACGTCTTTCCATGTGGTAACATCATGGTTTTAGCCAAATCACTGCAAGTCATGGCAGAAGCCTTCACACTGAAAATACATGGCTGTATGTTCAGTGATGCAAATGATATTTCATTTTCACACTGCCTTGCTCACTAGCAAGTACCTTAAAAGTACCCCAAACTCTCATAGGCGTTGGAAAGTACCAGACTAGGGAAGTGTCTTGCCCAAGACATCAGGGCAATGACAGAAGAGTAGAGTATTCTCTGGAGTAGAGCCTGGAGCACACATACATCCCACCTTCAAACCACTCTTTATGTTACATTGATCCCCAGTTCAGTGTCCCACCTGCTCTAGCCATGCCCTCTTAATCATTCTCGACCTTTATCTCATATAATTTCACAGAAATTTCCTTTCGTAGCCTGACAAAGGAAATATTTCTCACTCTTGTTATGAGTCTTTTTTTTTTTTTCCCAAAATATTCAATGCACAGACCTGAAATTTTGGGTCTTGTTGGAACTGGCCCTCTGAGCCCCATATGCCTCCTTCACCCACCTTGAATATTCCCAGCACAGCCCTGTGGTGGCCCAATGTGCCGGATACACGAGAGCAACTGCGCCAGCAGAGCTCTCTCCAGGGGCCACAGGCCAGATGACAGGGAGCCAGGGAAGGAGGGTCACAGCTCAATGTCTTTGCCCAAGGGAAAGCAGACCAAAGAATACAAAATGTCGGCAGAGGGCATGCTGCCCTTGATTGAGCCCCCGCTGGCTGGAGACCCAGAATTAACAACAGCAGCAACAACAAGAAAATTAGTAAGGCTTGCCAGCTGGGGAGAGACATCTGGCTAGTGATCAGAGGGGCATGTGAGTCAATTAATCCATCTCCGAGCTGGATTAGCACATTGAAACATGCTTCCCTTCACTGCTGCACAGGGACCTGTTGAATGAGCTGTAAAGATGAATGGAACTAAAGAAATTTCATTTAGATGAAGAAAAATGGCTCAGAAGTAGTGAGTGGGTGGTTTTTACATGCCTTATGTGCTGCAAGAATTAAGCACAACTCAGAAAATTTAGGGCATGAAAAGCCATTTGGATACAAAAGCTCTTGCATTTCAGATCTCATTGATTTAAAATTTGTATCTAGATATCTGCCAATTTATTTCTGATGTTTATAGCATATCCAGGAAAAAAGATACTACTACTCAGAAAAAATAACTCTTTCAGCCCATTCTTTCACAACTATGGTAAATCAAGTTGCTGTCACCACAGAAGCTATTCCTGGGCTCTTTTGCTTTAAATGGAATGGCAGAACTTTTGCTCAAGGGTATCTTGCTGCATTTAGATCTGGGGAGATTGAGACTCAGTCTCCACCTTCTCTGTCATTGCAGATCAATGGGACATGGTCTTCTTAAATACTTTTCAGATTGTCAGAGATAGGACCAGAAGGGATGAGTTTGGTCACTGAGTTCAGTTCTTGCTGTCATGAACCATGAGGTCATATTATCCCTTCTTTGGAATTCTTCAGCTCCCTCTTAAATTTTGCTTTTTTGACTGTTATTCCTGCAGTCAGAAACCTTTTCCAAAACTTCATTCCTTTGCTGTTTAGAAACTTCTTTATAATTTCCATTGTCTGTTTATTCAGGACCAGGTTACAGTCATTTGTTCTAATTCCAGAAATGTCTTTTACTCTCCTCCCTTCCGAGTACTCAGACCCCTGAGGTGTCCATGGATAGCTGTCAAAAACTTCAGTTTTCCTTTTACTAAGCTAAACATGTTCTCTCCGCATTTGTTCTCTCCTAAACAGCCCCACAGTCCCCTGTGTTTTGCAGTAGCCCTTCTCTGTACCTACACCTACTTCAATTATTATTTTCATAATACATGGATAGTATACAAGTTTCAAATTATATCCTGTGCAATGGTAGTAACACCACCTTGCACCTGCAGAAAATACCCTTTCTGTCTGTACTCTGGAAGTTGTATTCACTGACTGGGAGTTTCCAACTTTAGGAAAGTGTGAGGAATTTCAGTTAGCACCTGGAAGTTTATACTTGAGACCTGGTAGGAAGAGGCACATGAGTTTTCTCAACAGGGGCATGGTGCCCAGGGACAATCTTGATGCAGCCATTAGCAAAGCAAATTGAGTGCTAGGATGCATCAGGGAAGATTTCTCCAGCAGAAGTGGTGAGGACTTTTTGTATTACTAATGAGCTAAACAGTGCCAGTGAAAAGACATTGACAATACAATCCTGATTGCCCATAGTGAGAAATTGCTTGAATGATCCCTGGGGTTCTTTTGGGATGTGGCATTGTTCTGAATAATTCATTGATGTGTGGAGGGACTTAGCACATAGTGGGGACCACTCAGCAGTTATATTTACAACATGGGCCCCCTTTTCCAGAGGCTGGCAGAGGCAGCTGGATGAGTGCCCACTACTGTGGCCCAATGATCTCATTGCCTCAGGATAGTCCCACAGAGGTTTGATTTATGACATAGCCATACACATGAGGGTGCAGCTCCTCATGTCAGGGACTGTGCACAGTTCTGATCATCTGTACTGGTGGCAGAGGAGCTCAAAGATTGCAGCTACAGCTCCTAAACACTGACAGACACCAGAATATGATTGTGTCATTTAATGGCTAAAACAGTCTCCAACCACAGAGGTTTGACCAATTTAACTCTCCCAATACAGCTCCTGGGAAGAGACTGGAGACCACCTTAGCCCCAGCAGCATTCATATCAGATCTGTGGGATGGTGCCAGTTCTGGAGCTCCAGAGATTTTCTCTGAAGTGGCACAGCACAGCTGTGTGAGATGGTATCCAGATCACAGTGGTCCATGACCCATCCTATTTGCTAAGATCGTTTCAGCCAAACTGGCTCAGATATACTGAAGAACTACCTTGGTGATCAAAAGAATCCAGAATTAACTCTATGAGAGCAGGAAAAACCGATTTTGAATGCTTTTGAAAAATCTCCTTTATACTCAAAGAGAGCTTTATGTACAGAAACTGTCCACAGCCCCTGGGAATTTGGTTCTCAATTCCTTTAACTGGAGCATGTCAAATAATTTCAGCTGTCACATGTCATGTCTGAGAGACCATGAGCTTTGACACAATATGTGTCAAATATACCTTCAAAGAAAGCAGCATTTCTCTGGGAGGTAATGACAATTGCTGAGCATGATTTCCTTCTGAATAAATATGAAAACTTCACAGACATCAGTCAAAAAAAATTAACTCTCCTTGAAGCCATTTCATAAGAAATGCTTCCTTTCCTCTGTCTCTGCTACCTCTCTCCTCTCTCACAGAAAATGCCAAAGTGGATAAGTTCAGGACTTACCTCTCAGAAAAACAAGGGACCTAGAGGAAAGAAAGCTAAAATCCACAAATATCTGTACATAACTGGGTTGTATGAAGTTGACAGACACCCTGTCCCTATTGCTGCTGTGTCACTCAGTGTCCATTACTGGCTATTGACTGTTCTCAGGATTCAGTCCCAGAGATAAAGAGGGAAGGACTCCCTCTTGGAGAGTGTTTGAAGCCTATTGCAAGGAGCATGTCACCCCTTTAGGACCCCTCCTTGCACTTAAACTATATTGCTTAAAATACAGTGTTTATCAGACATTCGGTTATCTCCTCCAGGGGAGGAACCAGGAAGGAGAAGAGAAGCACTTCTCCCATTTTCTCTTTAAGTACAATGAAAAGACTCAGACCCGGTCCCCAGTTCAGGACCTGTTCAGATCGGAGATCCAACAAAACAAACCCCTCTTTGTTAGGGGACCACCAACAGTTCATTCAAAAGGAAATGTAATTTTAAAAGTGATCATAAATAGGTATGTGCACTTGAAAATAAGAATTTCAACATGAAATGCAGTTAGATATAAATAGAAGACAATCTAAATTTGTGGATTTTATAAATACATCCAAACTTACTCTCAAAGCCCATGAATTTGGTGAAAAGACTCCAAAATTTTTCACATAACCAGTGGGGAGTATGGGACTTACAGGGACAAAGATATGTCCCTACATTCACACCTGACAGAGATCTATGAATTCCACTGAGATTTCATGATCTGCAGATGATAAGTTAATCATGATGAGAGTAAAGAGTCAATTAGGACAGCTCTAGGAGCATGAAATAGATGTAAATATCCCATTATAGCCATTAAGCAATATTCCTTCAATATGGCACAGCAAGAGGCACAGGAAAAAGACCAAGGAAAGACAAACCTGGCCAAGCTGTTTGTCACCTATGCCAAGTGCAATTGTAGAACTGTTTGCTGCCAGCAAACACAAACCACCAGCAGTGGCTATCTCAGAAGTGAGAAGTCCCTGGTTCAGGAAGGAAAAACAAATGAGTATTTTAAATTTACCTGCAAACTGTCCTGATTTTACTCGACTCTAAAATAACCTGTGTATTCTAAAAAGAAAGTGCTCTTGAAGAGAGATTTTTAGCCTGTTTGATAGGATATTCAGCAGAAACTCTGGGAATAATAAAGGAGTGTTTAAAGCAGATTGCCTGCCTCATTCAGCTGTGTTATGGAGCTGATCCAAAGACACTCAGGAACTTTAAAAGGTGCTGGAGCTGGCCCATCAGTTTCTAGTACTAATAGGAACCGAGTTGTTAGTGTTTTTGCATGACATCCTGTAAGGAAAATGGCTGGCATTTGGCTTACTCGGGAGATTTCACCATCTGTTATTGTAGAGACCCAATAATGATACAAAACACAAATAAGCAAAAAAAAAAAAATGCCTAACACTCTGTCAAAGTTAGTGAGGTCTTAAAATATTCCTGCACAGGTAGAGAATTTGCTGGAGGAGAATCAGCAGAGCACCAGGCTCAATTACATCCGAGTTTCCTGTGTAAGACCTGTCAAGCAACTCCCATCATCACGTCTGTAAGTGAGCGTGAGTAATGGGTTTTATTTAAATTCATCTGGTGTTTGCTACCTACACCCAGACAGATAATGGACCGATAGCAGAACAATGATCATTAAGAGGCTATCACTTAATTCTTGTTTTATTCTGCAGCTTGCCTGCCTTCATCTGTCTTCCCTTCTGAAGAAGGGAACACGTTCCTTCTGTCTCAGATGGAAATGCAATGGCCTATTATGCATTCATCACAAGTTTTCCATTTTCCATCCAAAATCATGACAGTGATACAAATATGAAAGCCCACAGAATTTGTTTCCAAAAGCATTCAGCTCCATGCATATGTGTTTATCTTTCTGCAATTGAATATCTTATCCCCCAAAACACACAGTCAACTTCCTTCTAAGTGGCAAATATAACATTTAAGGAGTTTATTTGTCTTACTGAAAACAATAGGTATTAAGTATGGTGGTAGGGGCAGAGCATCCTGCAAAATATTGAAGAAATCTGTTGGTTCACTGCAGTTCTATTGATTTAAGAAACACAAAGGGATTGTGCTGAACAAGATGAAATGGGAAATTAAGTAGCATCATGTGAATGTAGCAGTAAAGCATCCTACATACTCTCATCACTGTCAGCTTCCTGTAGGACAAAAATGTGTGTTCAGCCCTGAAAACGTTGTGAAAGGACCCCTGTGTCCTTCCAATGCAGGTATTGGTAAGCATTCGTTGCCCTAGCTATCTGAATTCCTTTGGGTTTCAGGAGGCTGTCAAAGCCTTACAAGTAGTGAATGCTGTTGTGCAAGTAAAATTAATGACTCCTGTTCTGCTTTCCATATTTAAAGCTTTAAATGAGTCTTATTGCTGTGGAAAACATGAGGAGGAGCAGAGGGGCTGTCAGGATGGAATTGTAAATCTTTTGGCATTTAAAATCTCAGACCTGATTGACCTCATGATGGTGCTTCAGACCAGTATTTATCTTGGTGTTGTAAAGCAAGCAAATTACCTTTATCCAGGCACAAATCCCACTTTGCAGTCTGCTGTAACTAACTGGGCTATGAGGCTCAAGTGAAATGCTCCAGTCAAGCAAGTAAACATTGAAAAACAAACAAAAACATTTGCATTTGAGGAAGTATTAAATGCATTCATCATCTGCCCTTTGAGTCTGTGCAAGTGCTGGAGTAAGGAGACAGTAATATGAATAGTTGTAACTCAGTTATTAAATAAAATGGAAATGCATTAATAATTAATACAAATAATAACGGGTGCTTGCCCAGCTGGTGTATGCTGAGGTTTTAGCTGGTGCTTGGCAAGGCATGATGGACTAAGGGTTCTTTGGGGAGGGGGATCCCTTGTAGCCCAGATCCCCAACACACTGTGGGCTGCAACAGGAGCTCAGGACTGGCTATTTTCAGTGCAGTGAGGAGCTCCCAGCAGCACCCTGCTCCTGGCTGTAGGATGGCACCTGGCCTCAGAAGGCAGAGTCAGCCTGCCAAGCACTCTGCCTAGGGTGTCTGTCCAAGCAGCAGCTCTGGCCCAAGGGAACTGACTCAATCAATAGGTGTTATTGACACCCTTGTATTTCAGCTGGCTTCCCTGCTCTTCCCCACAGTCATTAGAAAAGCTCTCCAGAAAGCACTTTGGAGCAGCAGCCAAACCCACATTCTCTGAAAATCCCATGGGATTTTCCTAAGGAACATCCATGTGCCCAGGAAGTAGAGGGAGACCTGGAAAAACTGCTAGCTTATGATTTTCTCTCTATGTGCTTGCAGCAGATGCCCATGGAATTGTTATTCCACCAGCCCTTTCAGTAGGGAGCAGGTGATAAAATTCTCCAGAGAGTATCTCCAGTTTTACCAGCATTCCCTTAGTTCCTGCTTTACCTATCAGCATCCTCTCCCACGACCCAGAAGCTGCCTTTCCTTGCAAGATATGTCACAGCACTGAAGTTAGGTCTGAAGCTGGTACCAGCTGAATGAACCTGTCTAAAGCCTAGAGATCATGGGATTCATCCAATGGGGCCAAGTTTCTGCTGCCATCAGAGGCACATCTAATTTACCTCCATGCAAAGAGGAACAGAGTGTACTCACTGACCTGGCTGCTGTGCACTGCAGGGGCATGTAGAGCATTCCAAGTATTAATCCTTAGGACACAACTGCAAGGTCACAAAGTAATGTTATCTTCTATTTTCTATAGGTACAGAGAGGTGAGCCAAAGACAGAGATGAGACTGGAACCAGATTTCAGTGCTCTGGTTTACCTGCTAGACTGAAGCCTTTACAACAGTTGGAAGGGGATTTTGTGTATTATATTGTGAACCCAAAACCACCAGAAAAAAATAGTCTCATGTGCTTTAATGAGTGTAGGAAATATGTGATGTACATGAGTTTTTCTGAGATTTGGGGAAGTCAGTAATTAAGTTAGATCATTGTCATACACTCAAAAAGTGCTGAAGGACATCTTCATAGAAAATTCCAGGGTTTGCTCCTTCTCATCAACAACACAATGAGTATTCAGGGCACTTTAAATTGTTCTGACCTATTATCACAGAGCTCTTTTCTCTTGGTTCTGCTGCTGGCTATGCATTTCCCCACAGAAATTCATTATCTTTATGAACAAATAGCTTTGTAAAGGACTAGCACTGTGGCCATAGCTGTCTAGTTTAAGTGAGGCAGCAAAGGTAAAGAGAAACAGGTATTAAATGAATGTTTTTGAGGGGAAAAAAATTAGCTTTGGATGATGAAAACCTGAAAAAGTGTTTTGATAACCTATATGGTGTTTACTTTTAGCAGCTATATCAGTCTTTTAACAGGAACCATTTCTTCTTGTGTATGGACTGGGCTGCAATGAAGGTAATATTCCATTTCCTGCAGCTTCTTGTTCTCCTCATTGTTCTTAGGCATTCATGATCTCTGAGAGTTCTATGCTGACACTGGGAAAGAAGTGATCTTTGCTTCTTCTGCCACTGATTCAGGCCATACCTTGTTTTCTCCACAGCTTCCCATTGCTAAAATACAGGGATGGCATTATACCCTGTAATAAAGGGAGTTGTAATTGTGGAAAAATACAAAATCCTGTTTATTGGTTCAGCTGCTGAAAAGGAAAGAGCTGTTCATAATTCCATGGGGAAAAAAAATAAATTCTGAGTGTAAGGGTTAGGTGTTCAAAACTGGAGAAAATTAGTTGCGTTGTAGGTTTAGCTCCCTGCTGCCTTGCTGATCCATCTGGGACGCTCTCAGTCCCTGAGTGAGGATCATGCCATTACTTTTACTCACAGTCTGCACTGAAGCACAGCTAATGCTCTCCTGTAATTGTTTCCTGAATGCTGAAAACAGCAACAAAGCCCACATGCATGCATGCACATATATGCTCACTGCTATGCTTAGCCTGATGGAAATTTTGTAAATTGCTAACCCTGCCTGGAATTGTATCACTTCCAACCAAACCTCAGCACATTGGTTTGGGCAGCAGAGCTAGGAGTCAAAAATGGGTTCTGTGGAACAGCAGGCTTAACAGCTGAAACCATCAAAGCTCTGAGCCTCCATGCTGGCCAGATGATGAGTTTTTAATTTCTTCCCTGTGGGTCCTCAGATGCAATAGATAAAATAGGAAAAAAATCATATGTCAGTTCTGTTGGCCTTTAAATGTAAATGGAGAAAATCTGCAGCGTCTATCAGAAAAGAAACTAATCAATTGATATATTTCTGTGGACCTACAATAGTTATGTATCTCTCACATGGAGATATCTATCAAAACGCTCTGAATTTCTTAGTACACCTACTCAAATTCCATATACTTTGTACTAGATGCATAAAATCAGAGAGGCAAGGAGGGAGGAATTTAATTTTACACTTGAAAAATTATGGATCTTTCATTTCTATGCCTCCTCACATTACACTCATATTTAATTTAAAATCTTAAGTGGTTCTAAATAAGCTTCTAAGATTCACTTTAAGCACAAAATATCCATTCAGGATGAATGAACAATTCTGAATATCTGGAACAAGAGAACAAAAAGGGTTTTAACATTAACAATGGGGCAGATCCATCAACAAGATAACTATGATTGACACAAATGGAGCCTCTTTCACTGGTACTTGATTTGGCCACTGCATTAGACAATGTTTTATTCCTTGTGATTACAGTCCTAGCTCAAAACAGTCTGTTCATACGAGAGAACTTGTAGTTCAAGTCTATAATACCCTTGACTCACTGAACCAGTGGACCAGACAAAAGTCTCATGTTGATAACTGACACAGCTTCTTGAATTTATTTTGAAAAATGTACAAGTTTTCCCTGACTGTAGTGCCTCAAATATTTCCCATCATGTGGTTGTCTCCAGCCCTAGGTGAGTGGAAATGTAGAGTGTTTTCTGCTTGAGGCTCAGTGCATCAACTTGGGAGAAAGAAGCTGCTGGCATAAAGGAGGGGGAAGGCTTGGAAGAGGAACACAAAGAGGTCACAACTGGAAAAAAGGAGTGGGATATACCTGGGAGCTGCTGAGGGGCTGAGCTGAGCAGTAATCAATGAAAGCAACAGCTCACAGACTGAAGAAATGGAGCTTTCAGCATTTAAAATGCTATTGTAGCAAACAAACTTCCTGCATGCCAACACCCTGACAGCAGAGTGCCAAGTTAACTCACCAAGTTCATGCTGGACTAACTGGGGCATGCTGTGAAGATAATAAGAGCATTTATCTGTCATGAATGCAAGCTTATGGATTGATAGATCATTTGATCTGTATGACTGTATTATGGATTTGCCATTAGCTTTTATCTTTAGCCATGCTGACAGAATCAAAAAACATATTTATTACACTTGGTGGGTTTTAATCGACTTTGCATTTTTCCTGTGAGTAGAGTTGGAACACAGATAATCTGCAAAATACACTGACAATCTTCCAGTTTATTCTGGTTTATTCATATTTTTTCCAAAAAAACAGCTGAAGAGCATATCACAGATGCATTCTCCTGTAAAAGCTTTACATAAGATTTGAAGGAGAATAAACTAGCATTAGCCATAGAAGGGAGAAAGATGCAGTGCAAAAAAAGCTTATCCTCTGGGCTTGATGAAGAAAACAGCTCAAAGCCAGCAAATCAATGATCCCAGAATGAAACTGAAACACTGCCCACAGAAAAAAATGGATTTGCAAAATGTGAGTTCTCCCTATTTCACATGGTATTACTCCTTCTCACAGGGGAGAGCTTTTAGTGCTAAGGCACAAGGTCTGATACTAGCAAGGCCTGATAACATCCAAATAATGCGACAGAGGGACCAAACCTCTGCTACACTGAAAATCTGAGGATGAAGGGGAGTCCCTCTTATGGAGATATCTTTGTTGTTGATGTCTAATGTGACCAGAGTGACTATTTCATCAATACAGTCAATAGAGTGCAGGGTGTTAATCAGCCTAAAATAGAAAGGACCTGGGGCTTCTGGGGCTCAGCAAGCTGTCCATGAGCTACAATGTGCCCCAGGAGCCAAGAAGGACAATGATATCCTGGGATGCACTAGAAAAGCATTGCCAGCAGGTCAAGGGAGGTGATCCTGCCCCTCTACTTACCCCGGGTGAGGCCACATCTGGATGCTGTGCCCAGTTTTGGGATGCTCAGTACGAGTGAGAGGGTCCAGCAGAGGCCACAAAGATGTTTAAGGGACTGAAGCATCTCTCTTACAAGGACAGGCTGAGGGAGTTGAGCCTGTTCAGCCTTGCAGCAGGACAAGAGGCAAAGGGCACAAACTGATGCCCAGGAAGCTCCACCTGAACATGAGGAGGAATTTCTGTCCTGGGCACTGACTGAGCACTGGAACAGATTTCCCAGAGAGGCTGTGGAGTCTCCCTCACTGGAGATAGTCAAGAACCATCTGGACACAATCCTGTGCTCTGGAATGACCCTGCTTGAGCAGGGAGTTTGGAGCAGGGGACCCACTGGTCCCTTGTAGCCTGACTGATTCTGTGATTCTGTGAAACGAATTGCATGCCAACAACTTTTGGCATATTGGTCTCACTGACTAAAGGAGAACCTGAAAAGTCCACTCCACCCACAAAATTCCTTTGTCCAGTTCTACAAACCCTGTTCACTGTCCATGGAGAGAAATAGGTACAGTAGTGTGCAATTTATTTCATCCTATTACAGTGTCTACAATATATTTGATGAATCACATTCTATAATTAACAAATTCCAAGAATAAAGCTGTGCTTACATAACAATAGGGGAGGTTAAAAAGTTAAAGCCTGGGACCCTGCAAGGATGGAGGAGTTCTTGCAGCATGTCCTGGTCTTTTGAATGCTATTTTCCTAAGGAAATAGGGCTTATGCAATTACATTAACTGTCAATTCCAATAAAGTTTGAATGCTAGCCAGTGTCAACAAAATCATACAAAATACAGACTTTGAAGACATTAATTTGTTACAGGTTTCCTTTTTAGGGAAAGGAAGGTGGCTGAATAAAGGAATGAAAAACGTGATTAAAAACCCTTGATCAAGAAAGGCTGAGGAGTGCGCTCAGCCACACAGCAAACACCAAAAACCCCTGCAGGAAACCACAGGAAAAGAGGCTTTCCACAGATAGGCTGTATCACTGTTGTAACCTATCTTACATCAGCTGGAAACTGCCAGATGATGTATCTGTCTTGGAAAAAATAAAATGCCCTGGTCTTATTCTATGTCAGAAAGAATACACTCAAACTGGAGCACAAGTGTCACCTGGGGATAGCCTGTGCTTGAGTGACATCAGGGAAAGCTGGGCTCTGAATTCAGCAAACCCTGATTTCACGCCTTGCAGACTTGTTTTAGACAGGAAAGTTACAGGTAGGGCACAGTCAAAGCAGTCGGCAGCTTATCCAAACCAGTGAGAATTCCTCTGGTCAGGAGTATTGGCCATCTTTGACACCTTCTTTCTGCAAATGTGGGCGTCACTTCTACAACCTACCAGGATGTACCAAAAATGTGCAGTAGGCTGTTACTCAAGTGTTGTCTTCATTTTATATTGGAGAGATGCCACAGGAGTTCCCATTTTAAATCTTGTCACCTGCTTTCACAGGCCTCCCTTGTTTTCCATGTGTATTCCTGGGTGGAATAGGGAGAGGCAGATGCTGGCTGCGCTGATTTTGCTTTCCTGAGAAAAGGTAGCTGGGCCTGAGCCATGAAGGGAGGGTATCTCACTGCTGACAAACTGAGTGTGATAGCCCTGAAAAACACATAAGGTCATTAAATTTGAAACTTAGGGAACTGCATTTCTTTCTTCCTGCAAGCTGTCATGTAGCTTAAAGATCTAGAATTTTGTCAAAGATATCTGCCCTAGAAAATTAATTTCAAAATTTCCCCTCAAGTTCCTTCACTTTTGCATGCTTTTTATCCTTCTGTAATCCCCCTCTTCCCAGTCACTTTTGTGAGACCCCCAGAACTTGTCCCCACTCTCAGCACATCCTGAGCTGTTTGCTTCCTGATTTTTCTCCTTGCTCAAAGACCCCTCTGCAGTTCATCATATGTGATGTAGGGCCCTTTGCCTCCCAGAGGCACAACACTGGCATGTGGATAGCACCACAGCCCTGGGAAAAACAATCTCCAGAGATGGTTCTTCTCCATCATCTTCCTCTCCATGAAACAAGCTGTGGAACTGGAAGAAAATGCCCTTGAGGGGAGTGCAGCCTGATTCGCAATCTGGCATGTACAATTCCTAACCTACTTTTTTTTCTCATGCACCTGGTCTTGTGATTTCTCAGCTCTCCTTTTTCAATTGCTGCCTGACAGGAGAATTTGAGGCAATTATCACAGAATGGCTTTTATTGTGTGCCTGCTGCCATGAGGATGGCTCTGCCTTCCTGAGGTCAGTAGAAATGTTGGCAATCATGAAGTTTCTCCCCAGTCAAAGCCAGAACGTGCAAGTAAAGCAATGAAATCCTCACCTCTGGTTCAGTTTTGTTAACAAATACAACTAGTGACTCTTGGCCAGTTCTTGAATTCTTTAATGGGATTATTATTCATTCATGCTGGTGTTGGTGAAATTTGGGATACAAGTATTAATCTTAGATTGCAATGAGAATTGTAATAACAAGAGAGCTTGTTATTACAAGGCACAGAGGCCACACAGAAAGAATATCCAGTCCTGATCCTCCCAAAATAAATCAGATCTAACTCCTCCTGGAGTGAGGCAGAGTACATCCTTACTGTGGACTGTGCCTTCCAAGAAATTATAAGCCTCTATGCAAACATCCATGCAAAGCAGTTTTAACTCTTCCTTCACCAAAACTCTTTGTCCACCTCTTGTGAGGGATGAAAGGAGCACAGTTAACACCTGGGCTCATCCTGCTTAGCTTTAGGTTCCAAATAAGGACCCTCACTTTAGATGGCTACCATACGATTTAGATTCGAACATTTTCCTGAATGTTTTTCACCAACTTTGGGCTTTGTCCAAAGCAAAGCATCATCACCACAGAATAACCATAGAATGATTTGGGTGGGAAAGGACCTTAAAGACCATCTAATTTCAACCCCCATAGCAAGCCCCAGTCAATTGAACACTTCTAGCAATGGGGGCTCCTCAGCTTCTGTGGGCAACCTGTTCCAGTGCCTCTTCACTCTCACAGGAAATAACTTTATATCTATTGTAAATCTATTCCCTCTCATGCCCTTCTAAAATGTTTCTCTCCTTTTAGACTCTTCATCTTGGCTTATATATGATGTGACCTTATATAAGAAAATAGGAGAAAGTTTGCACAGACTTTAGAAAAACATGAATTCACCAGGAATTGTTGAGGTTATTCATGTTTGTCTTTGCTCTGCTTTGTCGTTATGTCGGAGATTTGGCACCACAGAGCAACTCCTTGCAAGGAGAAGTGTCACAGACATGCACTGTGCTCCATCCAACAGCTCAGCTGGGCCTTCATCAGAGCACCAGCACTGTTCCAGATACTCTAAATAGGGCCTGTGTCTTTCCTTCCCTTCATTAGCAAGGAAATCCCCATCACACTCCCAGGCCATGAATTATTCTGGCAGAGGGATTGAGGACCAAGCTGGGTGGACTGCAAATTCAGTTCTGTGGCCAACCAGATGGCTGAAAGTCCATTTACTGTCAGCACAGAAAAGAGTAAAGACAAAGGCAGTGCTAGAGAAAGCTGTTTCCTGCACAGTGCTGGGCAGAAGGTGACAGAATACAAGTGGGAAGGTCCCCAGAGTGTCCCGAAGTAATCAGTGAATGGACACACAGTGAGCCACCAAACCATGCATGGCTTTACCCAGCGTCTCATCTCTTCTTTCATAATTTGTGCTAAATGCTTCTCTAAATTCTGAGTTAAGCTGTTGTTGCCATAGCAATGGCCATTTAGAGTGAGAGCATGCAGTGTATGTCTTGGGGGTGTGAGGTTCTGGCTCCTCTCATAAAAAATATATGTCTGCATGTACATACACTGCTGTGGAGCTGCATGGAAGGAGCCAAGCAAGCAGTTTGCATCAGATCTGAGGGAGGGACAGGTGGGATGGAAAGAGGAGAAGCTTGGTGCAGGTTGGAGCTGTTTGTTCCAGGATGCACCTGCAAAGAGCTGAATACTAAACTGAAATAAGTCTTAGTGATAACTGACTGACATTTCATTTCTTAGCAGTAGAAGAAACTTGCTCAGGACAAGGCATGTTCATTGCTGCCTTTATGAAATAAATCTTTGCAGGAACAGGAAAAATTTGCTTTGTCTGGTTTATTTTCATTAAAAATAACTCTTGCTGCTAGCTCTTTAACAGGAAATGCTTTTAAGCAATCTACTCCCACTGTTGATACAAGTTTATTTACCAGGGCACAGGCTGAAAATAAGTCAATAAATAATGCAGGCATTATATTACCTAATTTTAGATCCACTTCGAAGATTTTTCAACACACTTCTAAGATTCTTCAACACTCCTAGCACTAGCATTTTTAGTGGTCACAGCAAGAGAGATTCAGAACTTGTGAGATTTATTCCTCACTTTATGCCACTTCACTGTTGGGTGAGGAAATGTCTTAAATAGTTACAGCTAGGGCAAGATCCCCTCATATCCCTCAGCCTCTTTCCCTGAGGACTTTGGCAGAGTTCCATCTTTCTCCAACTAAATTTGGCTTAGAAGTGGAGTTAAGCATCACCTTGATCAGCAAGTGCAGGCAGGGTCTGAAGTGTTTCAGGAATTCTCATCCTGAGTGTGAGATTTAGGTACCTGAAGCACTAACTGATGAAGAAGGACAGTCCATTTGTGTCACTGGCTGGGCCCCAAGTCCCACATTTTAAGTCTCACATTTGACTGATTGTGAACAGCATTTTTAAAGTCCATAAATTCATAGCAGGGCATCCGAGTTTGATAATGTAGCCATAAACTTCTGTGACATATCTTGTCCCTCCATGAGCCCAGACAGGGTCATGAATCAGAATTAACATTCCAGATTCCTGTAAGAATACCTGATTTAAGCTTTGAATATAATCTGGGGCCCAATAGAGAGCCATAAATGTATTTTTGAAGTATAGCTCTGTATTTGCCTGTTTCTCAGTAAATAGCAGTCACCAGCTCCTGCTCCCTGTCGGTGACATAAGGACACACCTAGGGCATGGCAGACTGGGCTATTGTTCCCACTTCCAGTGGTACTTTCTGGTGGAGGTGAGGCCGTCTTGTGCCTCTCTTTGCTGACTGGAAAAGAAAAAGGCAAAGAGAATCTATCAGCCAGCAAACCCCACAGGCTTCAGTAGTTTACTGACTTACAGCAGCTGCAAAACAAATCCTGTAAAATTTTTAGTACAATCCCGTTCCCACAAATAGCTGAGGGCAGCTTTTGTTTCCAGCAAACTTCTGAGACTTTTGTGATCAGAACTATGAAGGCAGTAAGCACAATTCACCATCAATTATGTTTTATTAATGTTTTTTTAATACACGCCACAGCCCAGTAATCATGGAGCTGTTCAACAATGTTGATCTGAAGTCAGCTAATAGCAGGATGTAATTTGTGGCCGTCTCTGCTCACTTACAAAACACTTGCTCCGTTAATTGTGATTTCACACTCTGCTGAATGCTGTTGCCTGGAGGTAACATTCATGTGATGGAAGAGTTACCAGTCTGGGCTCTGGGGGGAGGGTGTAGGAAAGGATCATTTCAACAGAGGCTACTGTTATTACATTTTTAATTCCTTTTATATTTAAAAAAAGGAAAGAAAACAACTAAACATCAAAAAGCTACAACCCACTGCTAAATAGGTCTATAAAACCTGAATGTTCTCTCCATGTTTTGATCCCTTTCTATTGCTTTGTGTTGTTACCAGGAACACGACAAAACAAGTGGCCAGAAGGTGAAACCCTGTCAGGGTAATCAGGCACCTGCCTTGACCTCATATTGTAGATGCTGGGCAAACCCAAAGAAAAGCCTGTATTTTCATTAGAAATGTTTTCATGCTTTTGGGGGTCCCAGAGACACCTGGGGACTTGCTTAACCAGAATAGGCAGGACATTCTCCTGGAGAAGGTCAGAAAAGTTGCCATGTTGTAGTGAGCAAGTTGAGCAGATGGAATCTCATCACTGAATGGTTGGTCAAGGGTGATGAGACAAGAGTTCAGCCCTGCGCAGGCACGGGCAAGGCAGCAGCTGCTGCTCTAAGTGCCTGCAGTGAATATGGCAGAGGGAGAAATATTGCCTCTGTCAAGTGAGAAGAACCATCTTAACCTGGAAAATTTCCAGCTGAGTGTTTGGTATGGCTGTAGCAAACTGGGAGATACAGCTCAGACCAGACAGTGATGGGAGCATCAGCCTGGGAAGGCTTTTATTGACTCATCACTAAATTGGGCCAAGGGAGAAGGAGCCACAAGAGGGGACTTTGCCCACTCTTGGCCATCACCTCCACTATTCCAGTTTCTCTCATCCTGACTAGTGATGTGGAGACCTCCAAGCCAGGCTTGAGTGCTGCTGCCTGGGGGTCCAAGCCAGGACTGGGTCCCATCAGAGCAGCCTGGGTGGCAGCAGAAGTCACCACACATGCAGCCAGAGAGGAAAAAGGGTGCACACTGCTGCCCTGTGAGGCTGGTGTGACTCTGAGGCTGCCTGTGCTGCCAGCCAAAGCCTCAACAAAAACAATATTAGCAAAGGACTCTCTGCCCTCCACATATGCAGAGGCTCAGCCATATTTTCTGTACTGCCAAAATATGAGGAAAACATCTTGGCACAATAGCACGAGTGAAATCTGGCAGCTCACTCTGGTGTGAGCCCAGAATGCCCAGGCAGAGCTCCTCAGCTAGAACACAGGTTCAGGGGAGGTGCAGCCTCAAGGAAAACCCTGCAGAGAGCTGAGAAGTGTTTAGGGGCACAAAGCAGCAACGATCTGTGTGGGCAGAAAAAAATAGATGGTAAAGAATCAATTAAGAGGGAAAGGTTAAATACGTGTCTAAAGAGTAAATGCACAGATACTCCTTGGGGGGCCGTACTTTGGATGGTGTTAACTTCACTTAGTTAAGCCTCACTTGCATTAAGCACAAGTGTTAAAGCTTCTCTTAGCTAAATATTTCATCCCCAGCACATGACACTGGAAACATCATGGTTTACTCTGGACAAGATTGCTCCTCACTTGTGCCATCACCTCTCTCACCCAGCATTTGACATTGCTGACCTTCGCCTGGTGCTGGTGCTCCCCCACACCACCTAGGAGGAGTAATTGCAGTGACATCCACAGGTCACAGAAGCCAGCTGCTCCTTTGTCCCCAAAGGCTTTATACTCCCATTTTTTCCATTTCCATGCCTTTCTGGGATCACAGGTGAAGGCTGAGACTACAGCCAGCTAACACACAATCAATAAGCACACAGCCCTTGCCTGCTCATTGCAGTCACTGCTGGTGGGCTCTCAGCTGTCACCAGAGCCTGGGAGAAATGAGCAGATGGACAAAAAGCAGTAGGATTCAGCTGATTCCAAAGGAGACAGAAGGGAAGATGGTGGGACTTTCAAAGGTCTAACCCTGCATTACATCAAGATCATTACACCACAAATTGTCCAGATGGCACAGAGCCTCGGGCTCACGGCTGGACTCCTCAGTGCACTTGAATGTACTCATTGTCAGAGCAGGGAGAAACTCCAGTGATTTAGGAGCCTGCATGGCCTGACCCAGAGCTCTGCCTCTGGTGGTCTGCTCATTGTAACTCCCTCTCCTGAGACCAAACTCACTCTGGAAGAGCTCAGACAGTGCCAAATGCTCTCATGTATTTTAACAAATAACAAAGATTCATTTTTCCACACCATATTAATATCTGGCTATCTTCAGGGGCTCCTTGTTCCTCACCAGGCTGAATTAATACCTCTAGTTCTAATCTATAGAGTTATTTAATATCTGGAAACTTAAAGAGTAACACATCAAAGACATCTGTTTTCCCGTGTGATTAATATTTTAAATCCTTTTTTCTGAAACAGCATATCATAGATCTCTGAGGAGAGGGCTGGGCATCTGCTCTGTGTTGACATTGTAAAAAACATAAAGCATCAGATGTTGATGCTAACACAGTGCAAATAGTAACACAGTGTTCTGAATTTTTCTTCTTGTTCTAAAGAAACAGAATATAAGTTTTTATTTTAAGACTGGTGATTTACTCCTACTCTGATGTATTTTCTCTTGCTTTATATGTCTTTATACTGAAATTTTCCCTAAATTTTTAGGGCTTTTCGAACTCTTTTACAATATACTAGATATGGCATGAACTTATATGGTTTGTAGCCTCATGCTGCTGCTGGTGCTAATTGCAATAATTTATATTTTTCACGTACAGGTTTTCAAGATTAAATGAAATTCACAAAAGTACCTAATTGGAAAGCCATTTTTGTCATATTTTACAAGGCAAGAAAAAAAAAATCTGAAATGTAACAGTCAACAATTGAAATTTAAAGCACTTTTATTAATTTTCAGCAAATTTATATGCCAGTACCTGATTAAGATTTCATGAAGGAGATTCTCAATTTCCATAGAAGAAATTTCCTTGTTTTCTCCACCTCATCACGTGTTCTGCAACTTTTCCAAGGTTTGTTTGTTTCTTTGCTTTCTTTTATGTCCTGATTGAAGCTACCAGATTTCAGCCAGCCAGAATCAGGGTGTGAGCAATTTGTGTGCTTGGCACAGGTCTGTCACTGTAAGCTTTGGGTCACTTTACAAATATTTCTCTTCCAGAGGTGACAACATCTCTAATTATAATTGGCAAGGAGACCCAAGCTTGTCTGTCACTTTCTTCTGATTAAATAAGACATTATGTTTCAGTGCAGTTCTCATCAGGCATTAAGGTCAAGCTCTGCCAGGGCACATATAAATGTGATAAATGTGTTGGATGATCTGTGCTACTGTGCAAGTTATCCATGATCTCTGAGAGAAAGGAATCTTGGCATTCAGCTTCTTGTGTGACTCTTGAAAGACACACTGGAATTTTGAGCTGAAATTTGAATTGTTTTAAAAATTTCCCTCCCTAAGATAAAATTTGTAGGGCACAGCAAGGGCTCAGGGAAAGATACTTCACTGATGGGTGACCTTGGAGAAAGATCTATTGATGAAACTATTAGCTTCAATATTTGTAAAATGCCACGAGAGCGCAGGTGTGGTGGGAACCTCCTCTGTGACCTTGCACTGGGCATGGTTCTCCTCCAAAGAAAGTTTACAAAGGACAGCAGGTGATACCGAGGTGGCATATGGCTCCAGGCCCCACAATAACACATTATGGCTCTGAATAATGCAGCATAATTCCTCAACTGCCAAGGGGGAGCCACCCACAATAAAGCTAAACATAATCTTTCCAGCACCCACGTCAGCTCCTGTTGCATCCTTTGTCGGGAAGCTGCATAAACAGATGAGCCCTGCAAAACACTGTGAGGGGGAGCAAATGTGGGGAAATTTAGCATAGAGCACATGGTAGGGAGGAGAGGAAACCTCTCCAGAGTTTTAGCCCTGTCATGTAGATTGCTTGTGACCGTGTTTACAGGGATCTCACAGGTTAAGGGAAGAGACAAGGATTTGACTCCATGTTTCAGAAGGCTTGATTTATTTTTTTATGATATATATTATGATAAAACTATACTAAAAGAATAGAAGACAGGATTTCCTCAGAAGGCCAGCTAAGAATAGAATAAGAAGGAATGATAACAAAGGTTTGTGGCTTGGACTCTCTGTCCAAGCCAGCTGACTGTGATTGGCCATTAATTAGGAACATCCATATGAGACCAATCACAGATCCACCTGTTGCATTCCACAGCAGCAGATAATCATTGTTTACATTTTGCTCCTGAGGCCTCTCAGCTTCTCAGGAGGAAAAATCCTAAAGAAAGGATTTTTCATAAAAGATGTCTGCAACAATTGCCCTTTTCATTAGTTAATGGTGTTAAAAAATAGCTAGGCAATCTGAAGTGCCTCAGCTCTGTAAGGCTTCCCATTCCATCCTCATAAATGGCAGATTGGAAAATGCATGGCTGCTGGGTGCTGGATTGCCAGTACCAGGCATTGCTGCTGGTATGATGGAAGGCAGGGACAAAATTGCCACTGATGGATGAGCAATAATATTTGATTTATAAGTCATCTGGCTAAATGAAAAATTCAACTGCAATTCCCTTTGAAGTTTGACACCTACAAGACAAATAGGCTGAAAATGCTTAGTCTGATAAGAATTCATCTCTGAACCAACAGCACAGGTGGACCTGCTCTGTGAGCTGCACACAGAAGGCCTGCAAAGGACCAGAGCTGACATGTGAATATAGCCCTGGAAGGCAGATTTAGTTTTGGAGATGATATCAGTGGGATACCGAACACAGAAATCCCAGACCCCAAACTTCTTTCTCAGTTTAGTTGCTTTCACAGAAAGAAGAATGTACTCATTCTAGTAAATAAGCAAATTTACACCAAGAAATAGTAAATTTTTGCAATCAAGTTTTCACACACAGAGAAGTAATCCACAAAAGCTGATGATTCAGACCTAGAGGTAAGTGGATTTCCAGTGAGGGCAGCACAGCCGCTATTGTACACAAGTGAGTTGCTTTCAGTAAGGGATGTGCTGAGTGTCCCCCAAGGGCAGATGCAGCTTCCCCCTGTGGGATTCTTGTGGTGCAAAGAGAAGGGGGTCTGGAGTGCCAAATGAGGATGTTTCACAAGCTGAGTCCTTCTGGCTAAAGTTCAGATAGAGCAATGCTGGCAGAAACCCTCTGATGCAGATATGGAAACTTTTCTCCTTCAGCCTGTTTATTTTCCATGTTGATGTTTACATTGCTTCTACACCCAGACTCTACTTCTATTTCCACCAGAGATCCAAAGGCTATAGGGCAGGAATGCAGTGCTAACAGAATACCTAGAACAATACAACCCTGCCTGTAGCTGACATTAAAACTTTAAATATAAACAAAAAATTAAAGAATTTTCACTTGATCAGCAAGCACTTCTTTTGGAAATATGCTTTTAGTAGAAGACAGCTCTGCAAAAGCCAATAGGACTGATAAATGTACTGAAATTACTTCAGTGGTATCTTCATCATGTTTAAGAGGAGGAATATGGGCAGTATCAGCCTGCAATAGGTATGAAATGTTTGTATATATAGTCCTGAGTTACACAAGCTGCAGAGAAAGCATGTGGGAGGTGCACACCAGAGAGAACAGGAGAGGAACTGAGCTGCAAGCCCATCGCTGTGATCTGCTTTAAAATAGTCTCCTACCCACCATGATGTCTGTTCAGAGTCTCCACAGTGACCACCCAAATCTGCCTCACAGCTTCCTCCAGAAATCCTACCCATGAGAAACCCTGCAGGCACCCATCCCTCACAACCCAAATGGGAAACCTGCCCTGACAAATCAGCTTTTGCATGAACACCTTCACTCTGAACCTCTACTCAGCATCCTTGGTGCCCAGCAGGACACTCAATGCCACTACATGGACAGCAGTGCTGCCAAGTCTGATGAAAGAGAGAAGGACACTTTATACCACAAGCTGTGTTTTTATTTGCTGTCTCCCATTTATAAAGAGAGAATTTGAACACATAAAATACAATGTTTTTCCTGGGAACCAAGACTCTGCATCCATGGGGTCACCCTGTAATCTCAAAGCCCCCATGACAAACTCAGAACCCAAAGGCCCTGGGGAGGGTAAGACAATCAGTGCAGGTGGGTGGCCCCCACCCATGGACACCCCTTACCAAGCTGTGTATCCCCAGATAGAGCAGGACTGTGGGGATCAGTCACCTGTGTTCTCCAACCTGAATGGGGCTCCCACCTCCTCCTTTCACGTCCCTGGACACCTTCAGACCTTGCCAACATGAAGTGGCAAGGAAGAATCAGAGAAATGGTCATTCCCAATCCTCACCTAGTCAGATAGCCCTTGGGTTCTGCAGGGACTGATCCCATCACTGATCCCAGTTTCCCTCAGCAGTACCATTGTAACAAGCATAAATGACAGAACACAGAAATCCTTTGCATTCTTTGCTGAGGAAATCAGTTGTCCAAGTGCAATGTTGAAATAATTTTCAGTACGTTTCTATCCTTTCTTGCTGATGTATCAGAGACTCACACATTCCTGAGACATGGAGGAGATGCAAGTGAAAGGTGATTACATTTATGGAAATCAGCACTTTTGAAGGACTCAAGGGAATGAGAGCATCCTCCCTGCTTTAGCTCTAGATCTGTCCCAGGGTAGTTTCAGAAAACCTTCTAGAGGGCCCCATTTAAAAGCCTTTTCTTGGGGAAATTCAGTTGTTCCTGGTTGTGTTGAAGAGCTGTTGAAAGCAGATTGGGTTAATATGACCTTATAAAAGACTCACATAAATGCCAGAGGGAGCAGTAGGAGACAAGGGAGGTTTATTGCTCAGGTATCAGAGGAGCACTGGGAAAGATCAAAGTTTGGTTCTTGGCTGTGCTGATGACTTTAGGTAAATCACTCAAGAACAGCCTTGGAAGAACTTGGTTAGGAAGTTTTTCAGACTCAGTGACTCAGTGGGAACCTGGGGGTTCAGGGCACAGTTGACCTTTCCAAGTTTTGATAGTGACTGTGAGTGCTGAGCAGATCAAAATCTGAATTTAGAATCTTCCGAGAATCTCAATTCATTTCTCTGTGTCTCTTTCTCCCAAGTGTGAAACAGGGAAAACAAATATTTTGCCACTGTTATAAAGCTGCATGTATGAATGTTTGCTGAGATACAGTGGCAACAGACGCCACAGAGGTAAAAAAAAATGATATTGCATTAAAAAAATTCCCAAGTCCTGTTTTTATCTAAACAGTGGATTAGCCATGAAAACAATGGAATTGAATTATTAACCACACAACTATTTATGTGAAAAATGTCACATTTTTGTCTGATAATGATTTCCAATGGGGTAGTATCACCATTTTATATGCTCTCTTTACAATTCAATAATGTTTGGTAAATTAGAGTACTAAGTCTGATACAGAAAGTACTGCTGAACACAGTCAACATCATTTCTTCTGTTAAAAATTACCAGAAAATACATTTTCTGGACCTGTTTAATAATCCACATGTGATAAACAAACTAACTTACTTAAAGATCATTTAGGGATGAGGAAGCCTTTTTTCCATTGACATTTCTGAATGAAAAATTCTGCTGAGACAGTCTGCAGCTCAGACTGTTCAGATAGCAGAGGGAGACCTTTAACAGTGCATCTGACCCATTATTGATTTATGAGAGAACAATGTTGGAATAAATATGAACAAAAAATTATCCTTTCACTCAATTTGGTACAGCAATGTTGAAATTGTCCTAGGATAAACAACTGCCTTGCAATAAGCATGTTCATTCATTATTCAGTGTTAAATCTTAATTGTTGCTGATTTCAATTTCTTTGTGCTAAGTGTTTCTAAATTATAGATAACCCTGCAACTCTAATAGTATATACTCTGTTATAAAAAAGGTAAGTACAGAAATAAATTATTAAAGTGTTCTGCTTAACTATTGCCACACAATTCATCTCAGAATTGGGAATTCAAGGCAGCCACTTTGATAAATTTGAAGAGATATTGACAAGGAATCCATGGCCAGGTCATGCATCTGTGCTGCATAAACAGATTTTGCATGTGCATATTTATTTACAAAATTGTAACATTGCAATCTTCACTCTCAGGTTTGATTTTTCTCCTTTTCAGGTCATTGGCAAACTGTCCTGACCTTAGTGAGAGTAAAATCATATCCTAAGCACACACATCACTGCTGTGTTCTCCCTTTGATCTGAGCCCTGAGCTGCAATTAACATTAAAGAGAGAAAGTCCAGCCGCAAGCATTTTCCTGCCCTGAGCAAGCATCAAACATGAGACTCCTTCTTGTCATGTCTCTCATTCTCCTCTTTCATGTCTCTCTTACTTATTTATGTATTTACCTTAATTTGCTTGGAAGAGTTTTGTTTGCCTCAGGGAGGGGTGGCTGTATGATTAAGGCATCTCACATCCCTGTGTCTCCTTTTGCCTTTTCTAATTCTTTACATTTCTTCTTTAGAGGTCCAGTGGAAAAACCTGTTGGCTTGTTCTTCACTGGCTTGTGGGACAGCACTTCATATCTGGCAATGGATCAGAAGGACTGAAGAGTGTTTTTGCTCCCACCAATGTTTCTTAGAGCTGCTAAAACAGGACCAATGAAGATGTTCACCAGACTCCAAGTCCTTGCGCTAGCTTTATTTTCCAAAGGAGTTTTCCTTTCCCTAAGTGACCACAGCTTTGTCAGAAAGGAAATTAAGATAGAAGGAGACCTGGTCTTGGGAGGCTTATTCCCAATCAAGGAGAAAGGCACTGGGATAGAAGAATGTGGGAGAATCAATGAAGACCGAGGCATCCAGCGCTTGGAGGCCATGCTGTTTGCAATTGATGAAATCAACAAAGACAACTACTTGCTGCCGGGAATTAAACTTGGAGTTCACATCTTGGACACGTGTTCCAGGGATACATATGCCTTAGAACAGTCTTTGGAGTTTGTCAGGGCATCTTTGACTAAAGTGGATGAAACTGAGTACATGTGCCCTGACGGCTCCTATGCCATCCAGGAGAATTTGCCACTGCTCATTGCAGGAGTCATTGGTGGTTCCTACAGCAGCGTCTCCATACAGGTGAGTCACAGCAGCCCCACCAGGTGAGAACTGTTAATCTGCAGTTCCAGTGAGAGAACCACTGGTTATGTAAGTTTGCCAGTAAAGCAAGTCTTAGCTTGATCACTTTACCCTAGGCGTCAAGCTAGCATATGATTTTTACTGAATTTACATTAGTTCGATTCACTCTTTAAAATACTTATTGTATTTCAAACCTCCAGCAGCTGTCCACTTCTTCTTGTTATGGTGTACCCTGAAGGCATCTGAAGTTTACAAACTTTATTTCAAACTTTGCATTTCATGACACTTTCTACAGCTTAAAATGCAGATATATGTTCACATCAATCATAAATGATACCACCTACATGTCTGAACATGTGTTCCTGCCATGCTGCATGTTCATAACATTCGTCATTTTAACAACAGAAATTTAAAATTAAAAAATAAATCCTTGTCTTCTAGTCACTAGTAGGGTTTCCCAAGGCTAAGTGTTGGGGCTAGACCTGTTTAATATCTTTATCAATGGCCTGGGTGAGGAGATCAAGTGTCCCCTCAGTCAGTTTGCAGATGAACTCAGCTGGGCAGGAGTGCTGATCTCCTGGAGAGTAGGAAGATTCTGCAGACTGAACCAATGGACTGAGGTCAGTGGTATGACGTTCAACAAGGCCAAGTACAGGTCCTGCACTTGGGTCACAACAACCCCCTGCAGGACAACAGGCTGGGGGAAGAGTGGCTGGGAATTGTCCCAGCAGGAAAGGACCTGGGGGTGCTGGCTGACAGTGGCTGAACGTGAGCCAGGTGTGCCCAGGTGGCCAAGAAACCAATGGAATCCTGCCTTGTATCAATAGTGGTGTGTCCAGCAGGACCAGGGCAGGGACCTCTGTTCTGGGGACTGGTGAGGCCACACCTCACATCCTGTGTCGAGTTCTGGGCCACTCACTGCAACATTGAGGTGCTGGAGCACGTCCAGAGAAAGGCAACAGAGATAGTGAAGGGTCTACAGGAAAGATGGTGAAGAGTCTCCTCCTGAAGGAGCTGGGGGTGTTTAGCCTGGAGAAGAGGAGGCTCAGAAGGGACCTTATAGCTACAAACACCTGAAAGGAAGTTAGCCAGATGAAGGGGGCCCTCTTCTCCCCAGCAACCCATGACAGGTTGAGAGGAAATGGCCTCAAGCTGTGCTAAGTGAGGTTCAAGTTGGACATCAGGAGAATTTCTTCACAGAAAGGCTTGTTAAGCATTGGAACAGATTCCCCAGGGAGGGAGGTGGTGGAGTCACCATCCCTGGATATTTTAAGGAAATTACTGGATGTGGCACTCAGTGCCAAGGTCTGGCTGACATGGTGGTGATCAATCAAAGGTTGGACTCTGGGATCTTGGAGATATTTTCCAACCTAAATGATTCTGTGATTCTGTTCTCACATTATTTTGGGTCAAATAAAACAAGCCAGTTCACACGACTCATAATCACAATGGGTGCTGTCTGAAGCCCAGACTGATGCACACTAAGACCCTGCATCTGGTATTTCTTCATGGTCAGCTGCAGGTTTCCAAAGGCACCAAGTCTTGACAGTGCAGGATGTTTCTTCAGACTCAGTGTGGGACATTTTTCCAGACTGAGCACAAGCCTTAATGGCTGCACCAGTGTCAACAGCAATAAGAGTTCTTGTGTACTGCAGACTATCCCAGCAGTGACAGAAAGCCCACAGAACTTCATTTGCCTGTTTCATAAATAGGGCAAGAGTTCATCCAATGTTCATTTCAATCAGAATTACTCTGGGGAGCTGGTTGCTGCTCTTGTGAAGGCATAAAATCCCATCAGTTGGGAGCATGGTCAGATCCCATAGGACATGCACGAGCACAGAAGAATTTAAAGAAATTGTGTTTTATTTCCTTTTGTATTCCAGTGTGTAACCCATCTTTGTATTCATAGTAGGGAATATAAGGGCAAATCCTTACCCATACAGCAGGAGAACAGTTTCTGCAGGGCAGAACCTCAGCCGTCTCTTGTAGTAGAAGTGGTTTTGTCCCTCTGTGGACCAGCTAGCAGAGCAGGAGTGTATCCTTCACCAGTTATGTGGGTCTGATCACTTGGAGCACAAAGAACAAGTAAGTTTCAGGCTGGAAAAGAGATATCTGAAGGGGGGAAATGGTAGCTGCAGAACCTTGGGCAGCGCAAACTGTTAAGGAAATCATTTTTCATTGTCTCTTCCAATCACACAAAGAATGCATCAAATGAAACCAGCAAATGGTAGGTTGTTGTGGACACTAAAAGCTGAATGAGTTCCAGAAGTGACTAGAAACAAAAAGAAGAAATTCTATTAGATACTTCCTATGGTTCAGCAGTTCCCAGAGCTACAACTTTCTGAAGGCGGGCAAAATATTTTGAAGCATCATATGACTGCCCTATCCCACTGGTGAGGGAGTGGGAGTTTTTTTGCTGTACCTTTGGTTTGTGGTCAGTGTGTTCCTCAGTCTACTCTAAGTTCAAGTGTGTCCAAAGGACATGAAGATATAAGGTAGCCTAATAGACATATCTATAAAAGTAGTTACAGCCGAGAAGGTTGTGCAGGTATTTCATTCCCTCCCAGAAACCCAGAGGGAGTCAGATCACATTTCTAAAGTACTCAGTGGCGTCTTGCACAAGATCTGTCAGCCTGTCCCTTTGAAGCCCATTTCTGGTGATCACTGAGACTAAATCCATATCTGAGGCAGTAGATTGGATGCAGCACAAATCAAATATACATTATTTATATATGTATATAAATGTGTGTATATAGATGAGTGTATATAGATGTTTCATATTCCAAAATCTTATTTTTGGAGCAGCTGTCCAATGGAATTGGAAGTCCTGATTAGAGATTTTCTCAATCAGTACATGTAAAAAATGGTAATATAGGTCTATGGAAATCTGTAGGTCATCCAATTTTTAAAACCTAAGGAGGATGATGGAACAATACTTATAGCTAATATTACTCTATGATCTTCCCTAGACTTATCAAAAGTTTTTAAAAGTGAGATCTTTCTTAACACAGTTCTTCAGAAAAACAAATAGTTTCACAAATCATTCAACTTGTCATCAAACATCTTCCATTTTTCTTCTAGAAAAAAGTGTTCAGATGTTTATTCTCTCTTTACATGGATTGTGTTGGCCTTCCTTCAGTCTCTCTTTTCTAGCTTTCCTCTAGATTTCACACCACCTATAAAAAAGATGTAATTAAACCTAGAAAAGACAATTAAGCTATTCACTCCTGTTGCCCATCCTGCTAAGATAGTCAGTCACAAGTTCTCTTCCAAAAGAAAATCCCTGTCAAGAATAATAGACATTGCAGACTCAAGCCTGAAATTGTAAGGACTTTCAAGCATTAAAGGCAAGCATTTTGGTGCCATACCAATTTCAGAGCCAGTCACCTGGACAGAGTAGCTCCAGTAACAACTGGAATCACACCACTGCTGAAAGTCAAAATATTTCACCAGGGGTGTGTGTGCAAGGCTCAGCACCCCTTTCCCTGAGTGTTTAAGCAGCATCCAGGGTGCTGGATGCTTCCAGATGTAGCCCTGGCAAACATTTTTCTTTTGCTGAGAGCTGTAAACATCATAAAGTCCACAGTGCAGTTTCTTAGCCTTAAAATAAAACATGCTGAGTTCTTCAGACAAAAATTATTCCTGGCTTTTTTCTCCCCCTCCTGTGAATTTGTCTTTATATTTCAATATTTTTTCTTCCTCTCCCTTTGCCCTCCCTCTCCTGCTTTTTTTCTGGACAGCTGTCTGCCAAATCACTTCATGATGCTCCTGCTGTCAGATTTGTACTTCTTTCATTACCCTTCCACTAAGGAATAAAAGATTTTGCTGGTAAATCAGCAATGAACACCTTCCCCACTGAGTCAGTATGTGAGATAGGCACTTTTTGCAGAGACTAAAAGCAACAAGAGAATGCAGAATGCTTAATTATTTTCTGGTCAGACTAGGCTATTATCGTTAATGATGATCTGGATAATTAGTTTTTAGATGTTGTGTTTAAATTAGCAGTGAGCCCAATCTGCACAGCATTTGATTCTTCAAAACTCAAGCCAGGATTCTTAGTCAATGGAAAAGCTCATGTTTTAAAAAAATTAAAAATCTGTTTTCATGAAATAAAATTCTGACTTGAGTTGAATCTAGCATCAGGAAACGAAGAATTACAAATCTGGGGAGTTTTTTTTTGGGCTTGTGGCTTTTCATCTGAGCCAGGTTATCCACTCTTTCTTAGTTGACAACAGAAATTTCAAACATATTTTCCTTGGAGAGATTGACACAGTAAAGATAATAAGAAACAGAGGCAGTATTCATTTGCAGAGGAGCACCTGCATAGCCAATCCCAATTCCATACTTGAGATACTTAGGTCTGC
This sequence comes from Ammospiza nelsoni, assembly GCF_027579445.1. Taxonomy (NCBI): domain Eukaryota; kingdom Metazoa; phylum Chordata; class Aves; order Passeriformes; family Passerellidae; genus Ammospiza; species Ammospiza nelsoni. The sequence continues at coordinate 8,081,117 of NC_080637.1, read as the reverse complement.
TCTTTTCAGGAATATGCATGTGGGTGCAAGAACACCTTTATTCAAGTGCTGGGTTCGTTCTTCCTTGTTTCTGAAAACTGGATTTTTCTTCTGAAAATGAAGACTAGGGTCCATTCCCTGCAGTCAGCTCTTAAAAAAATTAAATCATTCCTTTAGGTGGGCTGGATTTTTAATGTCTATGTATATTATATTGACATGATGTAAAGATTTTATCCTGGCTGTTACCTGGCTGTCAACACACAATACCTCCAGATCACAACCACAAAAGTTATTTCCAATTTAGAGCCTCATCCAGAAAAAATGGCAGAACAGAAACCAGTGCCCTGCTGTCTTCTCTTCAGTTCCTTGCTGTGTCTCAAGTAAACTGTAACAAAACCACTGCAGCAGGTTTAACGGTGCATTACTGCTATCAGAAAAGCTAAAGCCACTCCTGAGTGACCATCTGGCATGAAATTCAAAATATGTACTCATTTACTGGCAATCTTTTCCTGGCTGTCATTTCTCCTTAGCCACAAAAGTCTGCCAAGGGCTCATGGAGCCTGAAAGCTAATCACCTCCATTTCCTTCCTCCAAGAATAAACCGTCTTTCAACCAGAGTCTTAACAATAGCTGCTGACTTCCATCACCACTGAAAATAGTGTAAAATCCTTAAATGAACCAAAAAGTAAACAAAACGTAGCATACAGGGCTCTGTCCCACTGTGCATGGACCCCACAGGGATGTGGGCAGGAGACATGGGCAGGGGGTTTCAGAGGTTTGCCAAGCCACACAACCCATTTGTGCTGTGGACTGACAGCCTCTGGTGATTTTGTGCTTGTGAAAGTGAACCAGATTCTTACTAAAAAATCCATTCTCTGAACTGGGCCACCTACCACCAGCATGTAAGCCACACATGCACTTGCCAGCTTCCATGTGTCTCCTTTAAACTCTCCCCTCTTTTATCTCTGTTCTTCCCCTCTTTCCACCACCCCTCAGCCAGATTCTTGCTGTTTGTTCCTCTCTTTGTTTCTATTCCACATTCAGAACCTGAACAGCCACTAGGCTGAGGTTTTCAAATGCCCAAAGAACACTGAGCATTTCATTCCTAGAGATTTCAAAGGAATGTGGGTACCTCCCTCTGGCTTCTCTGAAAATCCCACTGTAACTGATTACTTTGCAATCATTTTGATTTCGTTTTGGGCTATAATTTTTATTTCCTAAGTGTGTGCATTTTGTCCTTTTGCTAAGGGGAAATTGTAAGACTTTACAGGGGTGGATAAGTAACCACTGAGATCACAGGTAAGAAGGAAGGAGCTCTACCATACAATGAGAGAGTCGTGGAATTGTTGAGGTTGGAAAAGACCTCTAAGATCAGTGAGTGGAACCTTTAACCCAGCACTGCCAAGCCCACCATTAAACCATGTTCCCAAGTGCCACATCTATGTTTTGTGAATACTTTCAGAGCTGGTGAATCCATCACATCCTTGGGCAGCCTGTTCCAATGCCTGACCACCAATTCTGTGAAGAAATTTTTCTTAGTATCTAATCTAAACTCCCCTTGCTCAACTTGAGACCCTTTCCCTTTGTCTTATCACTTGTTAGGGGAGAGGAGACCAACCCTCACCTACTGCAATCTCCTTTCAGGGAGTTGTAGAGAGCCATAAACTGCTCCAAGTGGGAAAGGATGTCACTACAAGAGAAAGTGGTCAAGAATAAGAACTAGCTAGGGTCACCTAGACATCACCTATACTTATTCTACCCCTTCTGACTAGGATTTACTCATCAGTTAACAAGTCTCAAATTACCATATTTATCATTGATAACTCTTTTAGTTCCAGAAGCAATTCCATGTTCCTTTAGAACCAACAGCCCCAGTTTTAGTACCTTTTCTGATCCTGTGTAAATGGGACATGAGTCACAGGCAGGTTTATGAAGTCTCAGAGAAGAGTTGCACTCTCAGGCAAAGCAAGATCTTCTGCACAAGTCTCTTTTCAGCTGCAGGTTTGGTGCTCAGTTTACCTCACTGCAACAGTAATGCTGTGTGGAGGCAGAGTGCATATGTGACAGCTCACTGTGCCTTCCCCTGCAGGAAAAAAGATTTCCAAACAATTCCTTCAAAGCACAACATTTCTCTGCAGGACCTCCATGGTTTGCTTTTTATTGCACAGGACAGACACAAATATGAAAATAAATTCTCAAGTCCTATGCAGAAATCCTAGCTGTTATTCTGACAGTAGTCCTTATTTCTGATGTTCATTTTGCAGATGAAGTTATTTCACAGTTCAAACACTGCTTCTCTCTGTGTGGCAGCTACTGAGTCCACTGCAAACACTTAGCTATATTTTTCCCAGCTTCATTGCTCCTCATTTTCAGAAGAGCAAGACTTCACCCTTCACCCCTCTTCCCACTAACAAAAAATGCCAGACATTTTTTATTCGTTTGATAGTGAATTATCTTTTCCTCAGTTATCTTTTGGAAGCTATTTTGTTAAGGAACAATACCTACAAAGTAGGAAACAGGTCTCTTAATACCAAAGAGTGTAAAAGCTGATGGAAATCACTTCAGTCCTGCAATGCACCATAAGATTCCACGGGAGAAAAAGCCGGGCTGGGATTCCTAAATAACCTCACTGCATCTGGTTGAGTTCCTTACAAGTGACCTTTGGTGATTTAAAGAACTGGGATATTGGCATTCTCAGTGACTTTCTGGGGTCAGTGCTTGCAGTTCTGCTGAAGCCAAATTGGTGCTTTTTGCTGCAGGTCATGACACAGCCCCTGTGCAGCCACTGCCTTCATTAGTGCTTATTATGATATCCCAGAGATGGCACCCTTAGTTTAAAAATGGGTTAGGGAGAGGTGATGTTGCAGGCTGACAAAGATTTTTCAGTTCTGAAAGCAGTGAGGCCCTTAGGGTCCTCATTTCCCTTTGAAAGCAAATTAGCTTGGAGTAAATTTTTTCTTGGGTCCAAGATGAGCAGCTGCATCTGCATCACTGAACTCTCCTCCTCCTAAATACTCCCAAATTATGTGAGGATGCCAGAAGTGTCCAGACTGAGTCACTCAGGGACACACTGTCCCCAGGTAGGAGCCTACTAAATCCCAAGAGAAGGGGGAAAAATTATGGTGGAGCCCAGCTTTTCAGTATTGCTCATGTTTATTGCCAGAGATGCAGTCTGGCAGCTCACAGCCTGCTGGGCTGTATCTGCAGAACATGGCCAGTACATAGATGGAAATAAGTATTTCTGTTTATTCTATTCTCTTTGGACCACATCTAGAGTGTTACCTCTAACTTTCAGTCCCTTGGTAAAAGAATGATTCAATAAATACAAATATAATAATGGGGAGGATAATCAGGAGCACAAACCCTACAGAAAGAAATTGAGGGAACTGCATGTGTTTAGCCTGGAGAAGGTTTGGTGGGAAACTAACATCAGCTTTTCAGTGTGTACAGGTTTGCTCTCAGGAACACAAAGTAAATGTCTTTATCAACATCATGCAGGACCAGAGGATAGAAGAAAATACTCATAAATTGGAAAAAAGGGAGATTTTAACCTGAGAAAAAAATGTACATTCCAGTAGTTGAGACCATGGGGAGACTGCACAGGAGGCTGTTGGCTAGAGAGGTACCTCATTTATTCTCTACCTTAGGTTTATGCCTGCCACCCACCACACACCCACATCCCAGCCCATTCAGAACCAGTGTTTCTTTCCTGCCTTTCTAAAATAGCTCTTTCTGCCAAACTTTTGGTGTATTTTTATATTTTAGAAACAAAAAAAATTAAATCAGGAAAAAAACCCCTGTATTATATATTGGTATGAATGTTTTAGATGCAGTTTGACTTCCAGCTGCCCAAATAATAACCAAAAGGCAACAAGACAGATTTCAAGGCAGATCATTTAGGAACTGGATAAAACATACACTAGCCACAGTCCATGTTTTTTCAAAGCAAGAGCTCAGGCCCTGTGTTATAGCAATGAAATTAGGAAAAACCTTGGGACATGGCTTTGCCATGGTCTTGCTGTGGGAATCTGGACTTGCAACTTATTCCCAGAGACAGAAAGACTTTCTCAGGAGACCAAAGGCAACAACAGAATCTCCATTAGGACAGATTGCAGCTCAGAGAGACAGAAATTTGCCCAGTTTCTCAGCAGAGAAAAAACTTTACCTTAATGTTATTCTGTTCCACAGCCTAATTTATTGTCTGTTCAGAGTAGCTCTTCCCTGTCTCAAAGGAGCTCTGTGAAATTAGATTCATTAAGCCACATTAAGTGCCATGAGACTCTCTCATGGTTAAATTTCAGAAGGGCAGAGAGCACTGTCATCTAACAAGGGGCCCCCTCTGTCCAACAAATGTGCAATACACACTTGTGAATTGTGGTAAAAACACTCTACTTGTTCTATCTAACACATTTGAGATTTATCTTTCCTTCTTTTGTCCAGAATATTTCCTGTGTTTTCCAGTCCCATACACATTCAAAAAAATCAATGTAATAATCTCAGGGCCATTAAAAAGGGAATTTTTTAACCAAAACATCAGAATAAATTCTACTGCCAGCAAAAATAAAAATCTTATAAAGGTTAAAGAAAATGTTCTGTGAGATTCAATAAATCATAAGATAGATCAAGATTACTGACACATAGAGGTGTTGCTTATCTGTCTCCATTTACCAGCAGGATTCTTGAATGGCCACAAATACAACCAAACACAGGTTCACGTGTTTGATAGCTGAATTTAATTCATGGCTCCTTGCAGGTGGTTGTTATGAAGCCATTTTCAGTGTTTTAAAAAGATTGGCAATATCTCACAAGCATTTATGCTATCCCTGCAGCTCAGAGGAGCAGAAGTGACAGGTGCAGAGAGGGAGAGGGACACTGGTTTCCCCTGGCACTGCCACAGCCACTCCATTTGCAGGATTTGCTGGTGCCGGTGTGTCCCTGTGGCTGGCACTGGACTTACTGCCACGCTAAACAAATCACCCACCAAATCACCATCCCAGCAGCTGAGTGAGAGCCAGGTTTGCCTGGGGAGTGGCCCCTGACCACAGGATGGTGGCTGCACTAATAAACCCAGCAGCACAAGAGCAATAACGTTTTCCCATCTCTCTGAATGCAGATTCCACCCACATCCTTTACTCACAGCAAGCTCTGCTAAGTGGCTGGTTTAGTTTTGCAGATGCAGAACATCCAGATTTATCTTCAAAGGTGTCTGCAAAGCCCACCAGTTTTGACAGTGAAAAAACCTGGCTACTACTGCCGCTTAAGTACCAACATATGGATTTCAGGCACTAATTGCATGCACCAAGGCTTGATTAAATTGCTCCCTGGAGCTTTGCCAGAATAAATTATTTCACTGAGCAAAAGCTGGATCTGCACTGCAATTTTGAAGCTGTTCCACACATGCCAAGGCAGCATGGAGCTACACTGGAGGTGTGCCTCAGGTGGTTCAATCTCAGTGCACATAACTCTGGTTTATATCCCACTGTCCTCTACTTCCCTCAGCAGACACAGTCTTAGATATCAGCTCTTCTGTAGACCCTGCTAGATACTGTTAGCCTCTTAACCAGGATAATATTTTCATTATCAAATGCTCAGATCAGCATGAAAATGGCTGGAAAAAGGGACTGTTCTGAAATCAATTGCATCAGCTAAGTGCCTGAGCTTTTTGGAAAAATACATCCCTAATATCACAATGTACAATATTCCAGAAAATCCCCACTTGAAAATTTCATGAGTGTCCTGATCTGAATTAATAACAGATACAACTTAACTGAACTCCATGAACAGTAATAGTTCTCAGGGATGATTGGGTCACTGTTCTTTATGATTAATCAGACTTCCTTGTATTTTTTTAGTCCATGAAAAATCTACCATCTGGACAGCTTTGTAATGAAGAGCTTTACAGCAAACAGCTGTAAACACATGAAAACTTTCTTCTCCTAGAGCACAGGAATGAGAATTACAGGTGTTTTCAGGGACCCTGGAAATATAGTTGCCTCCAAGGCTGAGGGCCCCTATGTAAACTGGGAGAGCAGTTCTATGGATGCTTTTGCTTCTCAGACTAAAAGAAAAAAAAAATTAAAAAGGCACAAACAAACAAACAGAAAAAATAAAAAATGAAAATGAAACCAAACTAGCTATAAAGCTGCCGTATTTTTTAGGAGAACCTTTCCGAGAGTTGATGAGTTGAAGGCTTGTCCACTCACTGACCAGCATTACCGGAGCTGCTGAAAATGGACTTTTTCTTTAGCAAATTTGAGGGGGGAAATGCAGAATGGTATGTGTGCATATCTTCGTTATGGTTTAGCACAAATGAAATAACTCCTGCTAGAATAAACTGAGACAAGAATAGCAATTCCAGCCCACACAGTTCTGCAGGAAATGTTCCAGAATAGCTACATGGAGTACATTCTCATTTCCAAATCGGAGTGCTCTTGAGAGAGGACATGTGAACCAAATCATGTGGATATGTGGGCATGTAATCAAACTTACAAAGCCACAGGGACTTAAAAATGCTCAAAGCATCCATTGTACCTTGGTGACAGAACAAGCCTCTCTTCCGATCCTGTTGCTTTAAAGCTGTTCATTTCCATCACCAGATGCAAATTAAATCCCACATTTCCAGTATACGGCAGTTTAATGATTGTTACCATCCAGCAGGGAGGTTGAGAACACAACAGCTTCTTTCTGAGGGACAGTAACTTGTTCAGCTGCAGCATTCCCAGCCTTGTACCTGTACCCACTGGCAAAACTGCACTGTCAGCTACAATCCAGGATACTCCTTCCAAGCACTGTAGGAAAGGTTTTGTTTTGGCTTAAACTAAAATAAAACACTAACAATGGTGTTTTTGTGAAGGCAAACTTCAACTCCACAGCTTGGACAGGACACTCGGTCTTTACTGGTGTTGCAGAAGAACAGGAGGATAAGAACCTCCTGAAGTCCTCAGTTCCATGTGGTCCAGAGGTTGTGAAAGCCCCTGTACATATGTGGCTCACAGCAGAGTCTGGTCCAGATGAGATTACTCCAGTTTACAAGGACACTAGTTCAGTGTCTGCATCACAGAAAAGACAGAATCTAAATCTATAAAATCCTAAGTCATACAGGTTGCTGAAAAGCAACAAAATTCTTCTGCTTGTTTTTTGGTTTTTTTTTGTTTTTTTCCACCAGACTCTCTAATTGGTTACTGATGTCTGAAACTTCCAAACTTGCCTCTTCTACAATATTTCTTTCAAAACAGTCCTTTGCCTTTGAATTCTTACAGACAATCTGTGGTCAAAGAAACATCTGGGAAAGATTAAAAAATTAAAGGATTGGGCAATTTTTAATAAGTTTCCCTTGGGAATCTCGAGTACACTAGTGCAGAAATCTCAAGCACATTGTTGCTTTTCAAATGATTTCGTCAGGCTGTACTCTAAGATTAGCTTCAAATTTTATTTACTGGACAGAACTTCCAGTCACCAATCTTCTCTTTGTCATTTAAGAAACTAAAATAGGAAAAAAATGTCATAACCTTTCTTCATTTATTTCCAGATATGATCAAGAGTGGCACTTCTGTGAGAGCAGCAGAGTAGATTTGGAAATATTTAAGTATTGGACATAGTCAAATATTAAAAAAAGAAAAAGAAAAAAGAAAAAGTAGGACTTTGGACCACATAAATCAAACTGGAATGACAAATAGAGATTATTAATTTTTTTTATTTTTTATTAAAAACTGTAGGTCAACATGACATTAGTTCAGTTGGGCAGGGCACGGTGCTTATAATTCCAAGGTGATGGGTTTGGTTCCCACATGGCCCATTCACTTAAAAGTCAGATTCAATGATCCTTGAGGGTGTCTTCCAATTAAGACCATTCTATGATTCTGTGAGTGTGTGATTCTGTGGTACTCTGACAGTGTGAAACACTTGAAGAGTACTAACATGCAAAAAATGTGCCATCTCAGCTGGTCTGCGGCCAGAATGTCTCAGAAAAAAAGGTTAAATGAGTAAAAAATAGGAGAGGTGGAGACTTAGCTTGAATAACTGAAATTAGAAAGTTTTACAAAAGGCCTGTATATTTGTGATATTTGCACAAAAGAGAAACTTATGTCTTATTAGTGTATTTGGTGATCAAATAGAATGAATCTTGGAGAAGATGAATCCTACTATGAACAGCAAAGGCATGCAAATCCCCAGGCCTTAGTAAGGAACACAGTCTGAAACTGAAATATATTGTCCATTTGTGTCTAATCATCTGTTGTTTAAACAGGCTGAGTTTCATGAAAACAAAGGTCCATTACAGTCCCAGCAGGACCCAGGGAATTAACTGGGCATCAGAACAGGTTTTGTGCATATGCTCAGTGCAATGCTTTCCCTGGAGTTTGTTATTAACATCCTATATCAACACCCTCAATCTGTGATCGCCAGAACATCTCTCATTAAAAAACACTGTCAGTGCCTTTCCCTAAATATTTCTGTTCCATTTTATAAATACCCCTCTTTAATAACCCATGCACCCTACTTTGTCTCTAGGTGGCAAATTTGCTCAGACTCTTCCAGATCCCCCAGATCAGCTACGCCTCCACCAGCGCCAAGCTGAGCGACAAATCCCGCTACGATTACTTCGCACGGACTGTGCCCCCGGACTTCTACCAAGCCAAAGCCATGGCTGAAATCTTGCGGTTCTTCAACTGGACCTACGTGTCCACGGTGGCTTCCGAGGGAGACTACGGCGAGACGGGCATCGAGGCCTTCGAGCAGGAAGCTCGCCTGCGCAACATCTGCATCGCCACCTCCGAGAAGGTGGGACGCTCCAACATCAGGAAGTCCTATGATGGTGTGATCAGGGAGCTGCTCCAGAAGCCCAACGCCAGGGTGGTGGTGCTCTTCATGCGAGGTGATGACTCCCGGGAGCTCATCGCGGCCGCCAACCGCTTCAACGTGTCCTTCACCTGGATCGCCAGCGATGGCTGGGGCGCGCAGGAGAGCATCGTCAAGGGCAACGAGCACATCGCCTCCGGGGCCATCACCTTGGAGCTCGCTTCCCATCCGGTTAAAGAGTTTGACAGGTACTTCCAGAGTCTCAGCCCTTACAACAACAGGCGCAACCCCTGGTTCAAGGACTTCTGGGAGCAAAAATTCCAGTGTAACCTGCAGAACCGGAAACCGCACAGAAAAGCTTGTGAAAAGCACTTCACCATCAACAGCTCCAACTACGAGCAAGAGTCCAAGATCATGTTTGTTGTGAATGCTGTGTATGCAATGGCTCACGCCTTGCATAAAATGCAGAGAACTCTCTGCCCAAACACCACCAAACTCTGTGATGCCATGAAGCATCTGGATGGCAGGAAGCTGTACAAAGATTATCTCCTGAAAGTAAACTTTACAGGTAATACCTCCTCTTTTGGTACCTAGAGAATGTAATTAAGCAGTGTAATTAAGGAAATGTTCATCAGTTATGGTAACAACCAGCCAAGTTCCTGGTATCAACTATTTACACAGTTCAGACCAGGGTGGTACAGGCAAGGTCACTTCTGTCACAAGAAGGCAGAAAAGAGAAGGAAGAGGAGATTGATGAGAATCCTAAAAAAAACAGGCTGATGTTCCTCCTGCTACCAGCAGAAGGAAGAGGTGAAGGTGGTAACAGCTGGTCTTGGCAATATTGCTCTCCATCCTGTAAAATTCCACACACCAACACCCATTTAATTCACAGCCAGTTTGGGCATGTCTGAAAGCCAATGGTCCCTTCACCACCTGCTACACCAGGCAGCCGCCTGCTAATCCCATGCCAAGACTTGGCCTTCTCTCCCTCACTTTGCTGCAAATTTAGATAATTGCTGGACCATGGCCAATGTCCTTGCAATAGTAAAGTAATAATTCCTGTCATAGAACGAGATGTTTATAAACTATTCAAATATATGGGGTAGTGCCATTACCTGTGTAACGGAACTACAGGCTTAATGGCAAACTATAAAAAAGCTACATTAAACATGTGCAGGAGATGTGGAGGAGGGTGATCAATCTGGAATGATATAAGCAAACTTCATGGGGACTGGCTGCGCAGCACATGGCATCTCTGTGGTTTTGCCACCACATAAGGCTGAGTTTAGCTTTTTTAATACTATGCCATAACAATATTACACCTCAGCAGAGCTAAATAGATCTACAGAGGAAAGAAGTAAAGTGTAGAACATCCTGCCTTTTTGTTTCTTCATGTCTGAGTTTCTTCTGAAGTATCTAGGTTGAACTTGAATTTCTATGTACTGTGAAACTGATACTCTCAGCTGCCTGAGTTGATAGTAAGGAACCATCATGCAGTGCTTTGAGTGAGACCTAGCTCCAAGAGGAATTGAAGGATAAACATGTGTAGGGTGCAGCATGCTCAATCCCAAGAGACCTTCAGTATTTGTACAATGCTAATAACACTGAAAACTACATAAAACTGTCAAATTGGAGCTTGAACTTTCCCCTCCTTTAGAGATGTTCTCAGCATTTGACCCAGATCACTTCTAGATATTATCAACCACATCCCTGGTATTTCTCCCACTCCCAGTGGGATGCAGCTGCTGTAGCCAAGTACTCAAGTCAGAATGGAACAAACTTCTTGGGTTTAGACCTCTAGAAATTAAGAATAATCCTTTCTCTTTCCCCTCCTCACAGCACTTACAACATAGAAGCTCTTTTCTCGCTTGCCTGCACTTATCCTCAGAGATACTTGAATGTCTTTAAATTGTTGAAATCAATTGGTTTTAGGAGGACAGCACTTCATGGGAGCTCATTCCTGGCATGCTGATCAGGAGGGAAGGCAGTGGTGTGCTTCTGTCCCTGCTAGGGAAATGCTTCACTACTGTAATGACCACCTAAATGAGTACGCACTTCAATCTTTTAAACTTCAATTATTTTGAAGATTTTTCTGACAATACAGGTATTTTTATGAGCTTAAATGATAATACTATTGATTCCAGTCTTAAGACTAAGCAACCTTTGTTTAAATATAGGATTCTTAATAATTTTTCTAACATGCAGATATTTTTAAGCTCCCAAGCATTTTCCCACTCAACACCTAGATATAAAGTCAAAATAACCCCAATTTTCTTTCACCAAAATCTCAGGAAATTTTTTTTATTTCTCTAGAGCCAGGAAAAATAGCTTTAATTTTGACTGAAATAACTTTTATTTTTTTATGAATTGGGAGTTGAAGCTGTTCAAGCTGGAAAAAAATTGAAGCCTTTAAATTTTCAGTTTTGAAAACAGAAAGCTCTTTTTTGAACCAAATTCATTGTATTAAAAATCAGCATGGAAATCTTTGAAACTCTGAAGAGCTTTATTTCCCATTAATTTTCATTTCCAATTTAAAACATTAAGAAACCTGTCAAGTTCTTTTCCAATGGTTTTGTTCCATATATATTTTTTAACAGCTTATAACATTATTTGCTCATCTTCTTTATTATTAGTTCTTCCATTATAATGTGAATCCCTGTCTTAATATAAGTTATTTCTAAAGCAAGTGAGTGATTTTTATGTAGTGAGTTATTAAGCAAGTCTTCCATCCCTTCCTCCTTTCAGAAGGGTGTGAAGAATTAATACATATGTGAGATTTTAATACAAATAAGTCTTGTCATTGTTTTTTATGGGACGAAGAATTATTCTTTGCTCTTTCCTGGCTGAAGAAGATCTTTGTGTGTGTCCTTAATGCAATGTGAGGACCTTGTTTCATGGTACAGTTGATCAATGATGCTCTTATATTTCCACCTCCAAACCTGAGTATTGTATTTGCGGGGTGCCCCGATGAAGGAAGGAATGATGAATGCGACTCCATGTTCTTAGAAGGATAATTTATTATTTTATGATACTATATTATATTAAAGAATGCTATACTAAACTATACTAAAGAATACAGAAAAGATACTTAGAGAAGGCTAAAAAGTTAATAATGAAAACTCCTGACTCTCTCCAGCATCCCAACACAACTTGGCCCTGATTGGCCAAAGAGTGAAAACAACTCACTGCAGAATGCAATGAAACAATCACCTGTGGGTAAACAATCTCCAAATACATTCCACATGAGCAAAACACAGGAGAAGTAAATGAGATAAGAATTGTTTCCCTTTTCTCTGAGGCTTCTCAGCTTCCCAGGGGAAAAATCCTGGGTGAAGGGATTTTTTCAGAGAATGTGAATGCCACACCTGAGTGTTCTCCCAGCACAGACAGAGGGTGGCACGGAAGTTACCAGTCCAGCAGCTGCACTGCAACCAAGTCAGGCTGTGAATGTTCTCTCTTCTTTAGCCTGGCTAGCCATCCAGACCCACCACAAGGAAGCAAGCAGGAAACAGAGCAGGGATAACCATATTTGCAAACACACAAGCAGCTATTTAAGCAATGCCTCCTCTGCTAAAAGGCAGAGGTCCACATAGATAAGCCCTGCAAGCACAGAAATGAAGCAAAGAAATGGTGAAAGAAGCCAAGCAAATGGCCCTGAATGTCTTGTCCCAGTTTGCTGGAACATGAATTTCACACACACCAGTCTGAGTAAATGATTGGGTGAGTTCCTATGACTGGTGTGGGATGGAACAATTTTAGACATTTACCCTTCACACTCAGATTAGTTTTGATTAGTCTTTGATTACAGTTAATGGAAGGGATCAGCACTTACAGAATGTGCTCCAGCCCGTGTGAGGTATGATTTGTCCCTATGTCCCTTGCTACTGACTACAGATGGAGCATGGAGTGATTAAGGTTTATTTTCACTTTGCCATTTAGCTGAAAGCCTGAAGTGAGAGTCCCAGGAACAGCAATAATGTGATTTACAAGGAAATATTCGGGGACCAGCTATCAGCAGGGTGGTTGTAGGAGACTGGCAGGATTTGTACATCCTTGTGCTGCCACTGCTGCTGACATGCTGTGTGACAGGTAATTTCACTAATATCTCTGGGTTCCTACTTATTTCTCCTTTTTCATTAAATCAAAATAACTCCACAGAACTGGAGTGTGGGATGAAGACAGGGTGAGATTTCACTCCTTATTGTCTGTGAGATACACCAGGCACATAATTTTCTTGCAAGTCAGTAAGACATATATGACAAATGTCGTGATATTCTGAATCTTTTTAGTAAAGGAAAAAGAGATATCTGTGCCTAATTCCAGCTTCCAGCAGCAGGATGTGAGAATGCAACGTCCAGCCCTTAGATAAATGTACTCAGTTTCAGTGTTTGTTTGGCCTTTCAAAGAGATATAGGCTGGTTCATCTTCTTGATCTTCCCATCCTCTACATTCCCTCCTGAGGGCACAAGTGCAGCACTTGATGTTCTAAATCATGATGGTTTTCTGCTGATAAAGAGATGCCAGTTCAAGAGGCTGTTAACTTCTATTACCAGAACAACAAAGAAGTGCTGAGCAAAAGTAAAGGTCTCCCTGGCAGAGAGCACAGAGTAAACTCAACTTCTCACCATACCCAGCCATGGCCTGGTGAAGGGCAGCACACAGAGGGGCTCCAGGGATGAACCCACACATCCAGAAGCCTTGCTCCCTCACAGGGGTGGAGGGGACAGTGCAGCAAACTGCTTTGCTGACTAATTTAGCTCGTTTAAACCACCAGCAGGACACAGAAAAGCAATGTTGTCATTGCCCACAGCACTACTGCAAGCCTCACTTTTGACAAGTGCCAGGACAGTGTGAGAGGGGTGTCCATCATTTGGGATAAAAAAGTGGCAGGGTCCTTCACAGCTGTGCCCTACATGTTGCTGCCTGGTGTAGCTGCTCCTCCAGGGCATTTGACTGGAAGAGAAGGGTGAGGAAGGGCAGCCATGATAATGAAAGACCAGCATTAGCTCCAGGGTTGCTTATCTGTTGTGCAGGATAACCCAGGATTGGAGGGCTGGACTCCAGCTTTTCCCACTCCAGTTAGTAAGGGCTGATGCTGTAACAGGGTCCTCAGTCTAGAGGGGGAGCATATGGGCAGAGGGGGGTTGGATTTTGGCATGTACGCATGTCCACGTGTCTCATGCAGTTTTCTGAACCTGCACAGCTAATAGTTGGAGGAATTTGGCTAAAGTAGTAGACTTGGAAAAAAGATCATTAAAAATTTTAGGCAATGCATATTTAAAGTACTCAGTGTCTTTTCTTATCCTCTTCTCCCTCCTGAGTTACCAGAGTCACTGTCACAGATCTTTCTGTCTTGTGTTCAGAAATCCATCTCTTCTACAGAAAAGCCTGTGTCATCAAAGATAGCTTATCCTGGGCAAGTCCTCTCCCCTGGCTAACCAGAATGACTACTCCAAATGAGAAAAGGCTTGTAAGTCAGGTCTGATTTGTTCCCTTTCCTCCATTGGACTCTATGAAAAAAATTCTATTCTTACCTGGTCTTACATTTCTATGTGTTTTATTTTTTTCCTTCTCTTCCTCCTCACTCTGCCCCAGTCAACACTGAAATAACATGAAGCAGAAGCACAAATTCACCTTCTCATTTATTCTGGAGCACTGGTGACTTCTGTTGTGGGAACACAATTTCACAGACCATTTCCATCGTATCTGTTCCATCCAAGTAAGAAAGAGCTGCAGTCATGGTCTGCAACAAGCAGATGTCACCTTACTTCTGAGCACAGCAGCATTGCATGGTCCCTGCTCTGGGATTTAGCCATAAATATTTCCTGTCAGAAATGCACTTCAAAACTCAGTGCTCAGGCAGGCTGCATGGAGACAGACCAAAGAAATGCTGCATTTGCTATCAGGAGCAGATTACAGCTGCAGAAACTTCAAAGGCCAGGTATGAACTCACAGCAGGGAGTACCTGTGAGGGCTAAAGCTCAAGGCCCAGGCTCTGCAGCAGATGGCCCTGCTGCTCCATCACCTCATCCAGGAGCTCCTTCTCATCAGGTCAGACCCCCTTTGCCTTCAGACTCAGTAACAGTGAGGTCCTCGTGGCCTTCCTGGTGATGCTTATTTGTAGAATAAACCAGAACACTCTTTCAGATGGAGGCAAAGCTCACACGGGCAGAAGGCATCCACTTGTTAATCATGAAAGTTGTAGAAGTGTAATACATGATGGATTTGTAGCTAATAAAAGCAAGGAAAATGAGTGAATTCCCCAAGATACTAATTAAAGATATACATGAAAAAGATGTCTAGGGTTTATAGTAAAAAATCACTGCCTTTTCCTGGGACCACAAATGTGTCATAGTGTTTAAAACCTTGCAAGCAGCTAAGGGACAGTCTCTGAAAGCACACTTGAGACTTGCTGTTCCAGAGCAGAGGAACAGTTGAAGCTGCACAGTATTTTCCCATATTCTCTCTGTATTGGAGTTGCATTGGTGTAAATACACAGAGAGCTGCAGTGAGATTTTGATGGCTTGGTAATCCTGATGGCCTCGTCTACTTTCTCCTTCCTCCTCTCTTTAGAGGCCTCATAGGATCTGCTGTTCTTTTACTTTGGGTAAATTTACCCTCCAAGAGTAAATATAAATTTATAATATATATAAATTTATAATACATATAATATAAATTTACCCTCCAAGAGTAAATATATATATATATGCATTTCCATAGATTTTGATTGTGCATGCTATAGATTCATAATATATTAAATCATAAAATTAAAGAATAAAGCAGGTTAGGTGGTCTCTAGGCTAACTTCCTGAAAGGTAAGGCAGCTGTGTAATCAGATGATTTTGCTCAGGTCTTTATAGATGTAAACTGGTTGAAACTAAAGTAGTCTAGAACCTTTTCAACACCTAGTTTAGGTTTGAGATATCATGATGGCAAGCAACTGTCTGCACTCTGGGAGTGTTGTGTGTCACTCACTGCACCCTGTGAACTGGATACCTGGGCTGGCAGAGGGGCACAGGTGCCATCATCTCTAGGGCACATGTTCCAAATAAAATTCCCACTAAAACTTCTCTCACCATGATGGCAGGTCAGTGACATACCTGCTAATGGTGCCTGCTATCAAGCCCGAGACCATGGTAAAAAGCTGCTGTTTCATGTTTTCCTTTGTCACTAAGTCACAGTGATTAGCCTGAGTGAGCAGGAGCAGAGGCTGAATTGTGTTTTCACCCCTTGAGATAAGCTCCAGCAGCTGAGGCCAAGCTGTGCTGGGCCATTGCTCCCCATCCAACTGGGGACAAGGCGGTTTTGCCTGGTGCCACCACTGTCACCACTGCCTGCTGCCACCACTGCTGGCTGCCACTGCTCTCTGCCTGACGTGGGCACTGAGCTCCCATGGACAGAAGGACGGGAAATGCAGCATTAGCAGGATGCAGAGCAGCAACAGCTTCTCTTCACAGTCCTCAGGAAGTCTCTGGAAGGATGTTGCCTTTGGCCTTTACCCAGCTGGGTGTCATTCCTGGAAAGCCTGCAGAAACCACAGGCCAGCAACAGCCCCAAACTTGTTATAGTGGCATATTTAGGTGAAAGTACTTTGGCATCCCTAAAATTGCAACTGGATCTCCATCTCGGTTTCCTCTACTTGAATATTTAAACAACCCACCACTTCAGCTGAGCTATGAAATACTGAACATAAAATTATATAGTCTATGCCTTGTATGTAATTTATAGTCAGCTGCTTATCTCCTATTAGTAATGTAGCCTTTAGGCAGTCATAAATCTCTAGATTTCACAGCATCCATGGGAGTGTGTAAATGAGGATGAGATTAGACACCCTGTGTTTGTGGAGAAACACAGGACTGGCAAACAGCAATGATTTTCTTTCAGAGCACATATTTGAGAGACAGAAGGCTTGGTAACCTAATTTCTCTAAATCACAGGCTCCTGTGTTTGCCTGATGTTTTTTTTATAATAATTATTATTTTCTCTTCTGTTTTGCTGGCAAATGATATGTGAATCCCTAACACCAAACGTCAGTACAAGTCCTCAGAGCAGGATATCTCATCCAATCTTTTCATCCCCCAACTATTCCCCTTCCAAATCCTACTGGGATTTACAGTAGGAGGGCAACCCAGGAAATACCATGGAATTATATTCTTATTTTTCATGCAGATTTACCTGGGAGAAATGTTTACACATAAGTAAAGAGATGTCAAGTCTGCTTTTTCCTGTGACCTTGAAGGAGAAGATGGCAGGTGAGAAAGAAGACTTTGGTTCAGGATTCCTATCCCTTACATTTTATTTTCTAATTTGGCTCTGAAAAGCCCATGGAAAGACCAGATTCTTCTCTACCACCTGTTACAGAAGAGCACTTTGTCACTTCCACACCTGATATCAGTTAGTCTCACTTGCATGCAGAGATACTCCGATAGGGGCTGACAAAGGCAAAGGCTGGGCTCAGAACATGAGCACAGAAGTGTTGAGGATGAGGACAGCACATGAGAAGGTGATTCCATTCTATTCTTTTGAGTAATCTAGGTGTGCCCTGCATTTCCAGGGAGTCTCCAAGAAAACTCATCTTTTCCAAAGGTGATAAAGAAAAACTACAGAAAGTCACAAATCCAGATGTCTAATCCCAAAGATAACTAAATGTTATTTTTATAAAATCCATATCCTTGTTGGCAGCAAATAATTATACTACAAGGGTAGAAGTGAAAGCATAATCTATAGAAAAGTATCTTTTCTCCTTTAAATAACTTTCATTTCACAACACCCCTGGAAGATAATTACTTCACCCAGTAGAGCACAGTACAAAGATATTTCCGGGCTAACAGTGGTTAAACACAAACAGGGACAAAAGCAGTAGAGCTGCTTTAGTGAGACCCTGACACTCAACCCAGCCTGGTGCTGCTATCCGGACACAGATCATGGCCTGAATCCTACATCAATTCCACATAGCAAGTTTGCAGACAAACTTGTCCCAAGCCAACTGTTGTATTTGTACTTGTAAGCTGCAGCCCAGATGAGCATGTGAATCTATTTCAGCTTTCTGCAAAGCCTGAACTACTCCCTTCAAGTTTGTCTTTTCCATTTCTGATTCTCAGTGCAATAAACCTCCACCATTCAGTGATCCAGGGACAAAGAGAAGGGACAAAGAAACTCAACCCAAACTCAAAAGAGCCATTGTTTACATTTTCCACTAACATATCTTTCCCAAAATTCTTCCCATTTTTTCAAAAAGCAACCACCTCTACATCTTCATGGAGCTTTTACATATGCGTGTTTTTCACAAACTGACCTTCTACACAGCTCCCATCATCTGCAAACTGGATGGACCTGACAGACAAATGTGCATGACTTTCATTTCCTCATTTGTCAGACCCAAGTTTCTAAACGCCTCTAAAAGCATCTCAGAGAATATCTGCCTTGGCATCACGGCAATATTTATGGTTATTTAGTTAGCAGATATAGAATATAATGTAAAAAATACATTTCACTGCTGTTATCTGGGTGAGTCATTTCCTTTTGTTTCCTTCTTCCTGCCTTGAAAGTGTATTTGTGTGAGCATATAACAAGTGAAGACAAAGAATATTAAAATTCTTCAAGGCAAGAGGAACAATTCATGCACAGGGATATCAGAGGCAGAGAAACTTCTAACAGAAATGTCCGTGAAATCCCAGCTGTAGCATGGCTATAGGAGCAATCATTTGATTTGCTCTTTTGCTTTTTGCTCCATCCATGGACAGCTCACCTGCTCTCTGTTGGGATGAAAAGGGGTTCAGCACTAAGTCAGAAAGGACCATGTCTCCAAATAGAAATCCTTAAACTTAAGGCATGTATTTTTTAAACAAATTACCAAGATCAGTAATTTGGAATGTAGGGTCTCCACACAAAAGCTCACTCTTTTCTGAATGCATGTGAAGAACAGCTCAGAGCCAGAAGCTGTGGGGTTGGGACTGGTGGCTGCAAACACCCCGTAGATGGAAAGCAGAGGTTATTGTACCTCACAATCTGAAGGCCTCTGCCCTCAGACTTGCATCTGAATTCCATCTCCTAGAGTTTTGCTTTTCTTGCATAAGCCCATCTTTCTACTTGGCAATATATTAATCATCCCATCTCTTCTAGAATTATGGCACATATACATCTAGCAGACTTCTTAAGAGAAATTCATGACCATTTCTGAAGGCTGAGAGATATTCACTTCTTAAATGTATTTCCATCTGCAATTGCTCCTCAATTCAATGGAGGTTTCATGCAGTACATTTTTCTACTTGCTGCTATACACAGATGCCAGACAATTTGATGGAATAAGCTAAGGCAACTATTCCTTTGTACATAGGAAATATTTACCAGTTCTGTGGGTGAAATATGAGACCCAGTGAAGAAAACATCATAGTTTTATTCAGGGAGGGGAAAGCACTGTGCTCAGAGGAAACAGGGAAACTGCTGGTGTGAGAAAGCTGTGGGAAGCCCAGGCTTGAACAGAGTCCTCATGAAGGACTTACCTGCTACAGAAATCCCATATAACTCTGTACTGAGAGAATATGAATTTTCAGGGTGGAATGTGATTCCTAAGGGCTACATCTGATACCACTATAATTCTGTGATCCAGTATTAACCACATTTGTTGTATGGGTTGGAAAACACACAGAGAGGCATGAACACACACATTCACAGGAGCACTCACTCACTGTTCTTTAAAATTTCACTTTGCTTAACCCAATTCTGTAATAAGAAATAATACTTTAGATATGCCTGTTGAGATTGCATTTATAAAGGGTGGGCAGCAAATCCAAAACCAGTGCTCTTTACACACCAAAGGGAAGGAGGAACCTCCTGGTGTTCAGGTAGCAGCACTGGTGAGTTCCAGCATCCACGATCAGGGGACAGTCCCAGTTCTTTTTGTTGAAAAGGCTGTTATAGGCCTTGTACCTTCTTGTTCCTGCATTTGTTTATTCACCATTCACAGGATGTTTTGCACATGTTGCAAACATGCTCTTCTTTCTATAATTATGCCCTAAAAACCACCTTCCCTTGTTCCCAAGGTTTAATTTGTGTAGTGATCAGTAGCTAACCATTCCTGTGCAGCTCTGGAGCCTCAAGAATCTTCCTGTACCTCTACTACAGAATTGTCCTGCTCTCTTCCTGTGGGAACACCTTCTCTGTGGCTCTAACTTTTACAAGTTTTAATTTCCTTCAAAAAACCAGGACATGCCTGATCATATGTAGAAATTTATGGGATGGGCTTGCTTGACTCTCCTAAGCAGCAACTATACCATTGCCTGTAACAGCAAAAGGTTGAGGTCTTGTGGTTCCTTCCCTTGACATAAATAGCTATACACCATATGCCCCAAATAATAAATTTTACCTGTGGTTTCTGTAAAATTAAAATTTTTCCATGACATTTCTTTTTTGCCCTGATGAAGGCAGCAGCTGATCACTGCTCTGAGTGATCAGCTTTGTGTCAAAGATTGCCCTGCTGTACCAGGATACATGTCTACCAGACTGTGGCTAAAAAAAACCTATGAAACTGGTATTGGGAACTGATGAAAATGTGCTGAAAAAGTTTGTTAAACTTCCTCTATTACATTTGCACATCCATTTGAATAAATAGCTAATGGCTAGTTAATGTTCCAGTAACTGAAAGAATAAAAAGCCCATCTTTAAATGCTCTTTGGAGAAGAAATTATCTCAAGTCAGAGGAAGGTTTGAGGCAGTACTGTTAATGTCTTTTCTAGATCTCTAAAACATTTCATCAGCCTAATCCTATCAATGTGTCTCTGCTTCCACCATAAAACAGGCAAATAAATCAACATTTTCATTTTACATTTTCCCCTGAGGTCCAATGATTGCTGTCGCTGAACTGATTCAGTGGAGAAAAGCATTAGCAAAAATGATTCTGTGCTCTCAGCTTTATCTTTTATCCCTGAGAACAGAAGAATTTGCAAGTATTAATAGGACAGGCAGGTTGTGCATTGTAGCATAACACATGCAAATGAACACTGAAGATGCTGGGAGAGATGACGTGTTACCTTGGCAGCTTGTGTGTGATATTCAGGAATAACCTCAAAAGCCAAGACTTATCCTTTTTCTGACTCTCTTTTAACTGAAATTCATTGTTGTGAGAAGCCCACTTTCCCCTCTCTGGCTGACTCAGCATTTGGTCAGCTGAGATGGACTCTGCTGAATACTGAATTAACTTGCAATTTCAGTAAATGTGCATTTCCAGCCACTGGAAAAGAGTAAAAATAAAATCCAGGCTCATACCTTGAGAAGATGAGCATATTTAATGTGTGTGGTGGGCCTTACTGAAAATATTAGTTTTATTTCACCATTTCTCAGTGGAGAAATAAAGTATTCCTTGACACACTTTTGTAGTATAGCTGGAGAACTATTGATGGAGGAAGTTATCCATCTCCCTGGTGGCATCTCACATTAGCCAGAGCCCACCTTTGGAGCTGCCAATTTCTTTCCACTCTCCATAGGAGGTCTGTAAGAAAACTGCACTCCCAAAATAGACACTCTAATTAAACTTCTGTTCATGAAATATAGGTCACTTCTTTTTCATTCACATATTATATTCCTAGAGAAAACTGGTCCACTCCAGAATCTTACACCATGTGATGTGTGAAACATTCACCTTTCCAGCTGTACTCCAATTCTTTTTCCTCCACCTGCACATGTCAGATGTGCCAAATGCTACAACTGAGCTGGATAATATGTCTGAGCCTAAACGTTCCTGTGCTTCACTGTGGTATTGTGTCTTTATTCCAGCTCTGAGGCATTCTACAGCTCCCTTTTTTCCACAAAATGTTCAATAAATTTGAGCTTCAATTATTTCAAATACACGCACTCCTTAGAATTCGCTACTTAGGGTTTTATTTTCCTACTGCAAATACAATTTCATTTTGCAAATTACCTCATTATTAGCAATTTGTAGGGTGATTGCCTAGAGTTTTCAGTAGCTCCTTAACAAAAATAATAGCATAGAGTCATAAGATTTGCAAGAAGAGGCAATACCTTTATTAGACTGCCCACATATCTGCAAAAAAAGAAGCTTTTGGCATAACATCTCTTTGTCATATCTTGTCTTGCATCTCGATCAGACCTTCAGTTTCTGAACTATATACTTCTAAAGAAGTGAACAAAAACTTTCAGCAATTACTCTGCAAATGGATAGTAATGAGGCTGTTTGCAAAGGGAAATTGTGTTTCCAGCAGGAAATAAAAACCTGATATACTAAACTCGGAGCAGAGTTGTTCCTTCTAAATAAATGGAGGTCAAATTTATTGAGCAATGGTGCTGGTGACCTCATGGAGTGACCTTGGGCCTGAAAGCTTGTGCACTTCTTCCATCTGTGAGACAAATAAGAAATACTGCCTTTCTCAGACACTTGAAATTTCTTGTATCTTGGACTGTCACAGCTACAATATTACTACTACTAAATAATAGCATTGCAGTATAAGTAATTAAATCTATGTCAGTCCACCTGATTTGGGAGTGTCTTCATATCAAGTCAATTAGGAAATAACAGCCAGAGGGTCTATTTCATGGTTCGTTTGCTTCTGATCTCTAAGGGCAAACTATCTAACTAAATTATTCAGAGCTGTGTCTGGAAACACGTCTCTAATCCTTTAGTCCCCACAGAGGAGAGAATGTTTTAACCAACTTCCTTTAATATCTTAATAACTAAATCTATTCATATTTCCTTCAGGCTGACAAAGAAGGGCAAAAATATTATTAGGTATTTAACACTTCCTTAGACAGCTACAGTACAGTATTCAGTCTGGGGGTGGAATTAGCACATCATGAAACAGTGCCTCCAAAAAGAGAAACATTCATGCCCCTGTGATATAACCATGTCCTAGATTTAGTCCAAAAGTAAATTTTAGTAAAATTAAAACAGAGCTTCAATAACTTCCAGCTGCACCTTGGATGCACTGGAAAGAGAGGGGTAAAAGACACAGCACCAGTGCCCAGCTCTGAGGTTACATGGGAATGTCCCTCAGCCAAATGTTCAAATTGGACACAGGGCACCCATAACCCCTGAACTGGCAGAAAATCACGATCAAAAAATCAGTCATGTTCTCTGAGAGAAACATTAATGTTCAGCATCTGACAGACAACCCACCAGCCAACTCAAATTTTCCCTGGATCAAAACATTTCAGGAGCTACCAAAGGCCAGCCCAGAGCTCACAGTTTCAGCTCCTGAGCTGTGCTGCCACCCCAAACAGTGGCCATAATTCTTCATAATGGGAATGGGTTCCCCTTGCTTCTGTATACAAAATAGGGAGCTGGCCTGAGGGGGGAGTTAGGCAGTTTGAAGTCATGGTTTAATTTCCTTTGTAATTGCAAGTTGATTGCTGGTTTCAATTACATTGCATGCATTTTGCCTCTTGTGACAACCATTTCCTTAAGTGGATAAACTTAAATTAAAAGAATGGTATCAACTGAAAGGCACTTCTATGTTGGAATCTCAGGAATTACTCATATTAATTATCAACTTAACAGACATTTAAAAAAAAAGAAAAACACCTTGGATGATTTTCCATACGTATTTGTTTTATTTAAAAGTTAAACTGAAAAACTGCAAGAAACATTCTTAATTTCAGGGGAGATTGTTTGTGTTTTTAAGGAGAAATACAATGAGTGCAGAATTTTTACATGCTTTTAACTTCCATGTCTTGAAACCCAAACACTTTAAGATTAAATCCTTTTTTTAATTCCTTAAATTTCCTTAAAAGAAATAAGGGCAATTTCCTAGTTTTCTTAAAGAAGGTTTGTAACTTAGCATCCACTTCATTCTCCCCATGTCCTAAAGACCACACTTATGCCCAAGAGCTGCACAAGCAAGAGGACAATACATACCTGGAAATGTAAAACTTTGAGCTCGAGGCAAGCAATTCACAGGAAGGGTAGGCTGGGAGCTCTGTTCTCAGCCAGGCTGAGGATAATGAGGATAGTGACAAGCTGAAGGAATTATTCTCATTTTTCAGATCCTTCTTATTTTATTTTGCAAATGTTCCTGGTACCTGCTCTCAGGTACTGCAGAGAGCTTGGACAGGCTGCACCCGTGGATGCTCCAGCTGGGAGCCTTTCTGCCCCAGACATTGGTGATATTCATCTCACTTGACTCCAGATACATAAACAGGGGGTGTATTTCAGATAGTCACACTCCTGGTGGTCAACAGAAAAAGGACAGTTTGGCTGGGCTATTCTAGATATCACTCTAAAGTGAGCCCTAGAAATACTCAATACTCATTCTCTTTTGTAGGACACAAGTTTGGGGATAACTAACTCATCCACATTTATCCCTTGGCACATCTTTGCAACAAAAACATTTCTGTATCTGACTAGTGCAAAAGATGTGGGGGGTCTACAACTAGTTTTAAAACTCTCTACAGCAAGTGTCTAGCCTAAACCATAGACCTGAATGAAAAGTCTGTAGACATAGATAGGAAAATTACATTTTTAGAGGACTAACCTGTCTCATTTGTCTCATTCATTTCTTAAATAAGAAGCAATGCTTCCTATGACCCAAACCCATCCAGAGACAGCAGTGCAGAGGTTAAAAGGGCTGGTCTCTGTGGAAACTGGTATTTTGTTAATTGTGGAGAGGTACAATCTAGTGACACTTCACTCTGATCTTTCCCCATACTAAATTCTAAATTGCCAAATTTCAATGTGCCTTCTGTCAATCATGTATGAAGCCAGCTGTGCTGTGCTGAAGCTGAAACAGGAGTGGGTGCATCAGGTCTCTGTTGCTTGGTCTAAATGTTCAGCCAAGCAGAAATAAGTCACTTTGACCTCAACAAGGCATATCGAGCTAAAAATAAAAGAGAATTAAAAGAAATGTACATTCTCAGGGTCTTTTCTGATACTTTTCAAGATAAGGCATCCTACACACAGATGAGCCTGTTGGACAAACACAACATGTCCTGTTATATTATTATCTAGGCTCTCCATGAAAGTGTTTTTAAAAGGCATTGCCCTCAATACGTAACAGGAAGAGTAGGGGGGATTAAAAAATAACTATATTTTTCTGTTACATAAAAAATTTCTTATTTTTCAACCTTAAATCAGGAGTTTGGAGTTTTTGCAGCACCACCTAGTGAGACTAAGGAGGTTTTACTCAACTTTCCAGAAACCCCAGCCTGCTCCCTCTTTACTTTTCCATTTCTATTTAATCAGGATCTCCTCACAGTCTTTGGGGCCAACAAGCTGTGGAAGAAGGTACCTTCAGTGCACCCAATAGCCCATTTTACACCTCTTTCTGAACCAACTGAAATCTCCCAACTGCCAAGCTGAAAAGCTGCAGTGCCTTCATCAAGCCTTGCTATTAATGAATTACCTCCCAGCTAGTGAGCTGTGCCTCTGCGATCTGTGCCTTGTTCAGAAAGAACGCACAGAGGCATGTTTCAGTGGACATGAAGAATGTTCTTGGATGTAGGGATATCTGTCGTCATTCCTACCAGGAAGTGTTCCTGAGGATGTTTTCTACGGGACAGCGTCTACACACTCAAATCTGTGCCAGACACATGAGAGACTCCATGCAAAATATCCTTCCTGGCCCAAAGATGCTGCTGACAAACAAAACCCATCTGATTCCAAGCCAGTTAAGATGACACACATCTTTCCTTAGGTTGCTCAGCCTCTTAAAAGTGCCTAATTAGGATGAAAACTGGTTTGTTTTCCTCATCTATTCATTCCTTGTTAAAAAATCCTGGAGTGTTTTCCACTCAACCGAGGCATTGTGCAGAATTGGAAGTATTTAAATATATTTCTCATCTTGCCTCTTCAAATAAAGGTTTTGCCCAAAAATAAAAGAAATCTCCCATCCAGAACTTTCTATCTGAAATTTTTCATGTCTCCAAGAGCTGTACATCACTGACACCAAAAATATTAAAGATTTCTAAATAAAAGAAACTCACCTACTTCCAACAGCAGATAAGCACCTTTTTGCAAGTTATATGAATGTTGGAAAAATTGATCCCACCTAGGAAGATGGAAACAAATTACATTATTCACTACATAAAATCTATGATGTTATTTTATATTCTTATCTGTATCTACTACTAAAACAGTCATAAATCTGCAGTTATTCCTCTCTTATCTGAAGCTGAAGGAGTTTGTCCTCCACTTGCACAGTGGAATCTTCTCCTCCAGCAGGATTTCTCCAGGGAGCTGACAGAGTTGAGCTGCCTGCACTGGGGTTCCAAAGATTTTTGCCTTCTGCCCTCCTGCTCTTATAAATGACAGTGCTGCTGCACCTTCATTGCTGAAATGCTGCAAGCTGGAGCACTAAGCATCACTGCTTTAGGTCTTTTCTAATTATCCTTTCTTTTCCTTGATAACTTCTTCTACAAAATTCCTCTTGTATAAGTGCTTTACACAGTAAAGGAGTAGCTCATTTCATGAAGTGCAAGGGAAGGAGAAGATTCAAAGGCTCAAAGGAGGCAAAGTTCATTTTGTCACTCAGCCTCTTAGCTAGCAGCTGATGAGATCCAGGGACTCTTGTCTGTCCTCTCCCAAGGGATGGATGTAAAAGAGCTGAGCTACAACTCTGAAATAGACCTGCCAGAAATACCTGCTATAAAAATTGTAGGTTTCTCAGGTCTAAAAACTGAGATATATAAAAGAATTTGCAGAGTGACTTATGACAGCCTGACATCATCTCTGGAAAGATCAATTTGCAAAAACTGTTATTTTTACTCTAAAACATAAGATCCTGCCTTCTTGTGATAAGCATCTTTCTTGCCTATAAACATCTTAATTTTATGATTATTATTGCATCATATTTTGTGAAAACATTGGTTTTTGGGAGTGTTTCTACAGGATCTAGAACACGTTGATAAATGATACGCTAAAATGCCTTAGTGGTTTTATTTGCAATCAGTGGGTATATTAATTGCTGCCACCCAGTGGGTTCATTTGTAGGCTTTGGCTCACCATACTATAATTTAATACATCATTGTTTGGTTAAATGATTTCATCCTTTCCATCTGAAAGTGGGTGATTTATTTTCCTCTATCAGCAGCGACTAAAAATGAATGTTTCAAGCTGCAAGCTTTGGTTAACTTAGAACATGCTGTCCTACAAAAACCTTTTGTTTCTTGTAGCGTGGGAACAGCCTTATGGAAGGCAATTATACTTGAGCTTCAAGCTAACTCTGTGTGAGATTACCTGCTTTGCCTTGTGAGCCTACCTGCAAAATCTAAGGAAAATACTTTTCTCTATTTAAATGACAAATACTTTTCTCTATTTAAATGACAAATATTATCTCAGAACTTCTATAAGTTGTTAAACATGTTATGGAGAGGGAATTCTTTCCTGAAAAGTGCTGGTGTTTCAGACCCTCAGGTAACTTGCACTGGGATGCTTGTGGCCTTCAAGCTATGCCCTTGACAGGAGATGTCAAAGAAGGAGTTTGCACTTTGTCTTCCTGACCTGCAGCCCCACTGGTGCCAGCAGCAGTCAGAGGCTCTCAGCCACCTCAGGAGCTGGCCTGGATAACACTGAAGTGAATAAACTGTCTCTTAAAGCTGGGCTGCTGTGTTAACAGCTCCTACAATCTATATAAGTGTTATGAATAATGAAATAAGACACTGGCAATGACAGCACATTATTGAGGAGCTGTTAAGTGCTACATTATGATTTCGTTTTAATGCTGCTCCTGGATGAGGGAACCTGCATGCCTGGGCATGAGGAGGAGGAGGGAGAGGAGGAAAGCTGCTTCATGTTCTTCTTGTTGACCTATATTTTTAATTTATCCACCCGTTTAATTTAGAGCATGTCACTTCCAGCAGAACTGGCCATTTGGGGGAGGATTATGTTGCTCTTAATTTTTGTGCTCTCAGAGGTCTTGTTGGACTACAGAGTGTTACAACTAGATGCCAAAAGTTGACCAAAAAAAGATAAAATAAACTTCTTACAGATTCCTGGGCTACCCAGTCCTAATTTGTGCAGCACAAGGAAGACATGGAGCTCCTGGGGCAAGTCCAGCAGAGGGGTCTAAAGATGATAAGGGTGCTGCAACATTTGTTTTATGGGGAAAGGCTGAGGCAGTTGGGCTTGTTCAGCCTTCAGAAGACACAGCTGAGAGGGGACCTCATCAGTGTGTGGGGGTATCTGAAGGGAGCCAGGCTCTTCTCAATGGCAATAAGACAGAGGCAAAGACAGAACTGAACACGTGAACATGAGAAGGAACTCCTTTTGTGTGCAGTGACTGAACACTGGCACAGGTTGCCTGAGAGGGAGTGGAGCCTCCCTCACCGAGATATTCCAGAGCTGTCTGGATGAATCCTGTGCCATGTGCTCTGGGATGGCCCTCCTTGAGCAGGGGATTGGATCAGGGACTGGTCCCTTCCTACCTGGATTATTCTGCAATTCCGTGATTCTGAAATCCTGCAAATCAAGGCTGTCCACCACTGTGGCTGACACAGCTGAGGTGGGGAGGAGCAGGTGAGGGCAGGGATGAGAACAAGCAGAGTCTTGACTCAGAAGACTCAGAAGACTCAATTTGCAGGTGGCTGTAAATTATATTCCAACTTTGCCCTACAATAAGAAGAAATCTGGGAGGAAATGCCCTCCAAGTGCAGCACCTGAGGATGCTCAGATCACAATTTTAACCCTCCAGCTGGGGCTTCTGTGCCAACACCCAGTGTCCCTTTTACTGACCTTAGCCAGAGTCCTTCAAAATAAGGTAATGCTCTGCAGGAATAAAGGTGAAAGAAGTTGGCCTCAGTGTTTTAAAGAAGCTAAATAAATCCACCAGAAGAAATCCAAAGTATCTGGAGATTGAAGTGGAGGAAGGTATTACACCCTTATACGATATTGCTCAAGCTCAAGCACAGTATAGACACAGAGGCAGGGAAAGAGATTTATTCCAGCAATGACAGTGGAACCACTTCTATGGCCAAAGACACTGGGAAATAAAATCACCTTTATTGTTCATCAATGGTAAAAAAAAATCCTTTTGCTTCCTGCCTGTAAAGCTTTTTACCTTTGATGCTACAGTAAATGACCAATGAATCACATGGTAAAAGCAATTTCTTCCCAGTTTTTTAATATTTTTTCATTCCCTGGGTAAGCCTCAGCTGGAGGAAAAACAAAACTCTGCAGAGCTTACCAGTTAGAAGCGTTGCAATATTGAATTCACAGAAAGTCCCAGATTCAGTTTGAGGTTTGATCATCTGTTCTCCAAACAAGATACAGGACCAAAGCAGCATGTGCTGGGGACCTCAGACCATACAAGAAATATTAGAAACTGGTAAAACTGAAGCAAAATAGAAGGTATTCAAAACTTCTTACAACACAGGGAGAAGAGAAAAAGACATAGAAATAAATTTGTGAGGATTTCACAGTTATTTCTTCATCATCCTAAAATTATTCCTCTATTCAACTGCATTCCAGACTGTTGGAATCAAAACTGTCATTTAATGACCCAACTGTTTAATTTTTCTTATACCATGGCAGCCAAGTTTCACCAAAAAATGCTGAGACTCAGGAGCAGACCTTCTCTTTCTTTCAAGAGAAAATGTGAGAGGCAGTATGTGATGCATACTGGGAGAAATAATTAGGGAACTGCTTCATATCCAAGACAAAATAAAGTAAGGACATTGGTAATCTTAGATTTATAAATGTAAAGTGGAGTTCCATTATCTGAGCTCTTCTTCCAAGTTCAAAACTGAGACAGACACAAACCTCTTGACTTACTGTTGAAAACTGAATTGTGTTCTATAAGCAGGTGCCTGTGCTTGCCAAAGGGCTGGAAAAAATACCATATGTAGCTTTGGTAATAACATTTCTCTATTTCTTTCTTTTTTTGTTTTTCCTCAGCTCCATTCAACCCTCCCAATGACGCAGACAGCATGGTCAAATTTGATGCCTATGGGGACGGGATAGGACGATACAACGTGTTCAATTTCCAGTTCACTGGAGACAGATACTCCTACGTGAAGGTTGGTCAGTGGGCAGAAACTTTGTCACTGGAGGTAGACTCTATCCACTGGTCCAGGAACTCTGTCCCTGTCTCCCAGTGCAGCGACCCCTGCGCTCCCAATGAGATGAAGAACATGCAACCAGGAGATGTCTGCTGCTGGATTTGTATCCCCTGTGAAACCTATGAGTACCTGGCTGATGAATTCACTTGTGCAGACTGCGGGCCTGGAAAATGGCCCACAGCTGACCTGACTGGCTGCTATGACTTACCAGAAGACTACATCAAGTGGGAAGATGCTTGGGCAATAGGTCCTGTCACCATCGCATGCCTGGGCTTTATTTGCACTTTCATGGTCATTGGGGTGTTTATCAAGCACAACAACACGCCCCTGGTCAAAGCCTCTGGCCGTGAACTGTGCTACATTTTGCTCTTTGGAGTCTTCCTGTCTTACAGCATGACCTTCTTCTTCATAGCCAAGCCCTCTCCAGCCATCTGCACCCTCCGCCGTTTGGGGCTGGGAAGTTCCTTTGCCGTCTGCTACTCCGCCCTCCTGACCAAAACGAACTGCATCGCCAGGATATTCGATGGCGTGAAGAACGGCGCTCAGAGGCCCAAGTTCATCAGCCCCAGCTCTCAGGTGTTCATCTGCCTGAGCCTCATCTTGGTGCAGGTGGTGGTGGTGTCCGTGTGGCTGATCCTGGAGGCGCCAGGCACCCGGCGATACACGCTTCCCGAGAAGAGGGAGACTGTCATCCTGAAATGCAACGTCAAAGATTCCAGTATGCTGATGTCCTTGACATATGACGTCATCCTCGTGGTTTTATGCACTGTGTATGCCTTCAAAACCAGGAAATGTCCAGAGAACTTCAACGAAGCCAAGTTCATCGGTTTCACAATGTACACAACGTGCATCATTTGGCTGGCCTTTCTCCCCATATTTTATGTGACATCCAGTGACTACAGAGTAAGTCTTTGGACATCTGTTTCCATAAATCATATGCAACACTTTAAAGGACCATGTCAGCATTCACTAAAGGCTTTTTCTCAGTTCTTTTGGCCCTGGGTCCCTTGCAAACAAGTTCTCTTTCTTTGTTACCAGATTTTGGCTCACCATACTATAATTTCAAAAATAGTATGTGCAGTCAGAGCTGGAAGGGATTAATACTGTTAATCTGATTGCAATAGAGGTGTAACATATGGATTAAGTATTCATTTGGGTTCATCACTATCTGAAGTGACAGCCCTAAATGACCTAAAATCAGTCATAATGAGTTATTTGGCAGAAATTGCGCTTAAAATAAAATCTGTACTAACCAGTCTCCTCTGCAAAAGAATGTGGTATTAAAGCATAGTATTTCCTTCAAATAAAAATATAAGGATCAAATTTCAAAATTTCCTATGAAACAGGTTGTTTAAAAAAAGTTCAACAAATATTCTGTTTAAGTACAGAACTTTTTATTCTTTCTGCACTTTATAAAACACATACCTCACTGAGCAGCAAATATTGGTCAGCCTTCACTAGCAAACTTTAGAAACACTAAACCGTTTAAATTGTCAGGTCAGATAGTGTTGCAAAGCTTCAAGTTCAATAAAATCGTATTTTTGAAGAGAAGGGAATTGTCTCAGAAAAAAGATTCAGATCTGCTCCACTGGAAATCTCACAGTTATTACGATGTGAGAAGTGACCGTGGGAGTTGGTCCTTGCAGCAGTTTGCAGAGAATTGGTTCAACTTTCTGCCCAGAAGAAAGGTAGATTACTTTAGGGGGATGTTATTGCCAAGAGTGTGTACATGAAACAGCATATAAAACTGTGGAGTTAATAATGTCACTTAACGTATTTTTGATGTGGCCACCCTGGAATAATATATTTAGTACTATTTTACTCATCTGTAAATGTACTGAAATGTACTGAAAACCTCTAGAAAACAAGGATAAGTAACAAATGACGCAGAGAGACATGCAGAGTGACAGTAAAAGAGCTAAATATATTTAGTCTAGACAAGAGTAAACCCAGGGAGACGTGATCACAGACCATAAATAATTTCAAGGCAACAAAATGAGAGGAAGGGATTATTCAGTCTCAGGAGAAGTTAGAATAGCAAGTAATGGATTGAAGTTAATGAAGGAAAAGTTTAAGGAAGGCACTAGGGAACAGCTCTGGACACCCAAAGCAATCAGGAAGACAGACACAGGAGGAGGGAAACATCAGTGCAGACAGTCACATGAGTGGGCAGTACAGACATTAATGGCCAAGAGGAGCATGACTTGATTGTTCAAGCAGAATTTTTCAGCCTTATCTCCTGAGTGGAGCTTTCAAAACCACTTGTAGGAACTGAATTTATATACAAGGTTCCAAACAAACCAACTCAAGTACTACAAAAAGAGCAGAAAATGCTTTTAACTTCTTTTTGGTACTTTCATGACAAGTCTACACTTCTGGGGTACCTTTGAAAAGCCCAAATTTAATTTCCATGTGGTGTCACATGTTGACTCTGAATCAACTTGTGCCATCCTAACGTAGCCCTAGTCTGGTAGCATCACAATAAACAGCCTTAGAAACAGCCCCACTCAGCCAGGAGTTATCTGCAAATTTGGTGAGGATACACTTGATCCCTACATCTATGTAATTTATGGTGATATTGCATAACACTGGTCCAAATATGGACACCTGAAGGACACCACTTGTCATGATGCCCATCAGGACTCCGTGCCATTGTCCTCTGGGTGTGACCATCCAACCAATATCTTATTCACCTAACATCAAATCCATACCTGTCCAATTTAGAGAGAATGGTGCTGGGGGGCACCTATCAAAGGCTTTACAGAATTCCAGACAAATGGCATCTGTAGCCCTTGGTGAAGCCATACTGGCAGTCCCAAAACTATTCCTCCCTGTTGTCCTTGTGCCTTAGCATAAGTCATGGTCTAGTGGGATTCCCTCCACCCTGCCAGCACAACAGCCCAGTCTGTGAGGCCGGGTTACACACTGAACCACCAGAGTGACCTGGATTAAAAAGAACCCTCTGGGATGGAGCTATTTTTAACCCAAATCATTTAATTGATTGAGTGTATAATTATGCCAGCACAGCTGAGCTGCTCCAGGCAGCATAAACACTAGGAAAAGCAGGGTGGGGGAAGAGGGCTTTGATAGTGAAAAAAACGTAACTTGAAACAAAGGAAAATAAAGGTAGCTTCATTTACTCTTGTTTTATAAGAAAATTCCTTTCTTGTCTTACCCATACAGCACCAGTTCAACATCCACCTGACCTGACAGCACAGTTCTGCGGACAAAAGGCAGAGAGGTGAAGGAGAATGTGAAGCTAAGGCATTCCTTTATCATGCAGGCTCTGTTGGATCTTCCATGTTCACTCACCCTGTGAAAGCTGAGCACATTCCATGGTGCTTGCAACACCCACAATCTGCAAAGAGCAATTATTAAATGACCACATTAATTATCCTCATTGATGACAAAACACCAGTTGTGCTCAGTATATAAATAAAGCAACAATGTCCATTCCCTACCCTGTTTTCCAATTTGCGCCAATTATTTCTGACAAGGAGATATGAGAAGCATTCCCATGGAAGAAGGCAAATCTCAAAGAACTGCTGGAGTATAACTAAGGAAAAATGAGCCATAGATGTATAATCGTTCAAATTAAGCAACAGAGTTTAAAGCAGTTTAATTCAACATCTTAATTAAGGAATCTGCTTGGAAGAAAAGAATATAAACTGAAAATGAGGCAGTAAACTGGCAGCTAGTTATACTATTGAATAAAAAGAATAAAAGATAGACAGTGCCAGCAAAGCTACACTAACAAATGCCCCAAGGCAACTATTCTAAAATCCTGCAGCCTTACGAACAATTCATTTCTGAGCCCAAAAAGAGATGTCTCAAAATCAGGGCACCTTTCAGACCCAGTCTGAAAACAGTCACCAGATATGTTCTTTATTCCAAATCACACCTATATTTCTGCAAAGGCTTACTCAATTCTCTGATTAGGACTGGAGCTAGAGACTAAACCGGTTTTCAGATGGATGCTTTGCATGAGACAACTGATGTTAACCCACACAATGTACACCCTGTATGAGCTGGTTCCCACTGCTGCCAACATGGCTCAGATATTGCATGACAAGCACTACAGAGGGTTCTCTCATCAAGTTAGAGATCAGGGGTAGGAGAGAAAGAGAGCAGATCTATCCTTTCAGTACAAAAACAAAGGAGAACACAATTAATGACATTGAGATGCAGAGACACAGGGCACTACCAGCATCAGCATCTCATTCCCATGATAGTGGGATTGTGGATGATAAGGATTTAACAGAGGCTCACACCAACCTGCACAATTGCAAACTCCCAGGACAGTGGTTCATGCTGCTATGTAATAATGTTTCTAATATTTGGCATTTCAGAGCTCTCCATACTGAAACCCGGTGCTTTGTGTCCACTCTCTCCTAGGTGCAAACCACCACCATGTGCATCTCTGTGAGTCTCAGTGGCTTTGTTGTGCTGGGATGCCTGTTTGCACCCAAAGTGCACATCATCCTTTTCCAGCCTCAGAAGAACGTGGTCACTCACAGACTCCACCTCAACAGGTTCAGTGTCAGTGGCACCGGGACCACTTACTCCCAGTGTGAGTAACAAATCTGCCACCTTTCTGTGGGGGTGTGCTGGGTTTGGGTAAAGAAAAGGGGGGCTCAACTATGTAATGTAGAATTTGCAGGGAAAGCCCTGACGAAGGGGAGAGAATTATGAGGAGGACCCCATCTTATCAGAAGGTTAAATATTATATTATATTATATTATATTATATTATATTATATTATATTATATTATATTATATTATATTATATTATATTATATTAATAATACATAATATATAGTATATAATATATAATATATAATATATAATATATAATATATAATATATAATATATAATATATAATATGTAATATATTATATATTATATATTATATATTATATATTATATATTATATATTATATATTATATATTATATATTATATATTATATATTATATATTATATATTATATATTATATATTATATATTATATATTATATATTATATATTATATATTATATATTATATATTATATATTATATATTATATATTATATATTACATATACTATTCTATACTATACTATATTATTCTATACTATATTACACAATATTACATTACATCTAAACTGAATCTGCCAAGAACTCCACTGCCCTCCTCTCGTGAGTGTCACCCAACAGTCCCCACACACACAGACACACTCTTGGCCCTGACAGGCCAAGGAAATAAAACACCATCACTCTGGGCAAACAATCTCAATATTGCATTCTACTTTTGCACAAACACAGGCACAGCAAATGATAAGAATTGTTTTTCTTTCTCTGACATTCAGAGAATGTGAAACCCAGAGATATTCTTGGGAAGAATTGTGCCTTGCTTTTCTCTGTGAAGAGGAATGAGGCGACAATGTAACCCTGTGAAAGCATCATTTCCTTTGTGTCTGGAGAGGAAAACTCATCCCCCTGGCATGGGGGTCAGCTCAGAGCCTGCTCTGGGGCTCACTGAAGTCGGCAGGAAGTTTTTGCAGGCCCTGGCTCCAGCCTGGTGCACACACCAAGCAGCCCCCGTGTCCCACTGTCGCTCTGACAGGAGCAGATTGCCTTGGAGGATTCCTGTCAGAGCAGCACACTGACAGGATCTGGGCCACAAATCAGCGTGCTCTCAATGGCTCATCACCTGCATTATAAGGAAAGGCTCCAAGTCTGCAGAAAATGCATCCAAGAGATGCCATAAGCTGCATCTGTATGCAGAGCGTGATCAATGGCCTTTGTCAGTGCCACAGCCTGGAGAAGCAATCAGTGTTCTGTTGCAAGGACAACTCATTTGCTCTGATTCCCTTCTTCCCTTCATCTTCACTCTCTTCATCACAAGCTGTGATTTTGTTTTGAGGCTGTCACTGTTTTTCTGGGTGAGTTTCTCAGAGAGTTTTATGGATTACAAAAAAAAAAATAGGTCACCTGTATATTTGTTTGGGATTTTTTCTTTGTCTAGCTTAACTAACTCAACTCATCAAAGATGGGGGCACACAGCACCCCATCCACAGAGCTCTCTGAACACTCTCTGGACAGCTTGTTCACCCTGAAAATCTAATTGAAAAGCACACTACAATTATAAAGAGGAGGGGAATAAGAAACAGAGGAAAGGGGGGGCACAGAGCAAGGCTTTTCCAGCATATTCACAATAACAATAGCCTGAGGTTTTTGAGTGTCACTTAAATTTCGAAATTGTCTCAAGCACTTCAGATTTCAGACAGAGCATGGCAGCAATTTGGCACCTTCCTGTGTATCACATTAGCAGGATTAGGAAGTGAAGGGATCCCAGCCATTCCTGTCTCTCCCACCCCAAAACACTCTGCAGGAATTCCCAGGGTCCCCTAACAAGACATCAGCCATTTGGCTCTATAGGTCCCCAGTGTCATCAGCCAGGACTGCATCCGGTCCTGGCACCAGAGAGCAAACACTCCTTGCTATTTTGGAGAATTTAATGAGATGGCACTATGTGCCTGAAGTGCTGAACACTCCCAAAAGACCAACCATTTCCCAAAAACTCTTAGAAGTGTGGCCCCTTGGTGAAATGGTAAGCCCCATGAGATTTTTTTCAATCTTTATCAATTTTGTGTAAGTGGTTTCTCCAAGTTTTTTAACACTCTCATGCTATGGAATGAGCTTAGTCAGAAATAATTTTGATTCATAAATACTTTCTACTGGATTCTGGATTGAATTTTGGAATTTAATACTTTTATTTTAATGGCTGAATAACGTGTGTAAGCATGCAGGCAGCAGAGAGACATCCTCAGTGCACATCTTCACATTAAAACCTGCATTATCAGGCTTGCGAACAGCTTGAGAACATTAGGAAAAGCATGAAAATCCAGACTTGCAATCTCTTACAATTTCATTGTTTGGAAAGGTTGCTGCAGTTATTTACTTTTACTGCTTCCACCTAATTGAATCAGGGCTGCTCACCTTGTTGGGCTTTTTAGACCATGGGAAGACATGGAAGTAGGGCTAAAAAGTCCATCACACACAAAGGAAACAGCCCCATAGTTTCCATCTAGGACAATTATTTTGGAAAATAGCACTGTCTATCACAGTGACAATATTTTCAAGATGAAAAATCTTCCCTTACTCCCTTCCATTAATTTATAATTATTTAAAATAAATTTCCATCATTTTTCTTAACTATTTAGTGTTTTATAAAACTCTAAAATGGTTTCTATCCAAATTGGTTCTAATCTTTTTCTAAAATATCCCTCTCATCACTCGTTGGGGAGGTCAGCTTGTTTTTATTTTGGTCTTGATGGCATTTTTTCATCATTCAGAAACTTCTTAATATCAAACGCATCAGAATTAGCTCTAGGGCATTCTAGTAACTTTGAAAAGCCATCTCTTTAACATTATCTGAGCTCTAGGGGTCAGTGCTTTTCCTGTCTCCACAGACTGCCACCTCCATTGCATCTCAGGGCTGCCACCACCTCTTCACTCCAGTGAACATGAATGCCATGAGCATGGTGGCTCTTGAACAACAGGTGACACACAGACAGTTTTAACACAGCTTCCTGAACCATGAAATCTGGTCACTCTGAGAAAAGGTGGCACACAGGATGCTTTTGGGGAGTCTAAGTGTTAGTGTTGAGCTTTGATCATTTTGATAGACGAAGTCTGGACTAGAAAAAGAATATAGATTTAAGCCAAACAAAGACAGGGTAAGAGTGTGCTTGGGTATATGACATGTTTTGAAATGTATATATTTGTGCACACTGTTTCGGTTCTGAAAATTCCCATTTGGTTCTGAAAATTCCCATTATGTGCTGCCTAAGTTCTGTTGTCCCCGCAGTGCCTCCCCCATTGGGATGTTGCCCCATTTTCCTCTTTTATGGGCTTCAGCACCCATAAAACTTCACAGAGAACTCACCTTCCTGAATTCCTAAGCACCTTCATGATTCAGACTAAGCTTTTACACCCAGATGTCATTTATCCAAATTAGGTCCACATGGAGAGTGCCCACAGAGCTGGGCTCCTCCAGGTGGCCCCTCCTCCTTGGGGTCACAAGTATCAGTATCTCTCACTGCTCAGAATGACCCTGAGAAAAGTTCTAAAGTCCCTTTTCCCATCCCAGTGGTTGAAGAAGGAGTCAGAGCTCTTCAGTTTTTGGTCTCAAGGTTGTTTATTTTATCTTATCTATAAAATTCTTTCTCCTGTCCAGCCGAGATCCGCTCAGCAAGACAGTCCAAGGCACTCTGCCTGCCCCAGGGTGGTGTTATGTCTTTATACTAAAACTACGTGTACTATGTTTACAATTACTTTCCAATACCTATCACCTATGTTAGACAGTGAGCTTCTACTCTAAACCGACGTAAAAGTGCCAACACCACCCCGAAGATGGAAACCAAGAAGAAGAAAGGCTGGACACACCCACATCCTTCCGTCTTGTCCCCCTGAATCCCCATTCTAAAAACCCCAAATCTACTTTTCCACCTTGTGATAAATTCACTATCATTCTAATTAATTTGTCATGGCTTGCAGATCTTCATCTAAGGTTGGTAAATTGCTCCAGGGGTCATAATCAAAACCATAGGCATTTTTGGGCTCTGTGCTGGGGTCTCTGAGACTCCTGGCAGGGGTCTTGTCTGCTCAGGACAGCCAGAGGGATGTTCTGGATCCTGAAACACAAGGAGAATTGAACCTACTTTTTATAGCCAGACTGACAATTTTATTCCCTCTGAATTTATTTTCCTGAGCCTGTCTCCAAACTAGCCCTAACATAACAGAGATTAACTCACAGCTGTCCTGCTGTGAGCACGAGTAGAGGAGACAATGCTCTCAGGCATATAGCATGGTTCCTGGGGTTGCCCTGTGCACAGAGGGGAATTGGACTCAATGACCCTTTGTGGGTCCCTTCCAAGACAGGAGATTCTCTGGCTCTATGGCTCCAAGTGGCACACAGGCAGTAAATTCAGATCTGCCTGTTCTTGGCTGTGTAGGCAAAGCTGCAAGGTCACCACGGCAGTGCTGGGCTCCTGCATTGTACCTCTGGTTCTTTCCCTTGGATTATCTAAGCAAAATGAGAGACAGCCAGGAAAAGAGAGATCAAAAGCATGAACTTGAGCCAAACCAGCTTCTGCTGATGTCACACTTTGTCCTTGGTCTCAACACAGAATGAAGGTGAAGTGTCTCTTGCATATGCAGCAGTATTCCAGGAAAGCCCTTGGCGGCTGTATCAGCCACAGAGTGCAGCTCAGAACCCTGCAGGGCCAGTGATTAACACTGCTGAGGTCTGTAATGAAAAGCAAAGTCTTTTGTTCTGTCTCAGGAGAGCTGGATGCTCAGTGTGAGCACTTTACTCCACCCAGCAGAGTTAATAACTGCATCCCAGCACTGTAAGAGAGCTCCATGCTGTGCAGGAAGCCTGGAAACTTAAAAGGCAAGGGCACTCATTTCTTGCCTACCACCATATATTTCTGTCCAATTTTGATATCCTCCTGACCCAGTTACCATAGTATTTGAGCTACTCATGCTTGTCAGTGTGTTGGACTTCACAAAAAGCAAGCCTGAAGCTAAAAGAATTCTGGTTAAGCGACTGATGTTCATGGGAAAAAAAATGCTTTTGCCTGTAGCCAAACTGCAGTTGAACAGGGATTTGAATCAGGTTTCCTGAGCAGAACTGATTTTTTCTGTTTTGTAACAAAAAGTAGAAAATAAAAATAACAATTA
Organism: Ammospiza nelsoni; assembly: GCF_027579445.1. Classification (NCBI taxonomy): domain Eukaryota; kingdom Metazoa; phylum Chordata; class Aves; order Passeriformes; family Passerellidae; genus Ammospiza; species Ammospiza nelsoni. Next base: position 8,041,612 of record NC_080637.1, on the reverse strand, counting down.
AAAATAGTTTAGCTCATTGTGCTGCCACATTATATCCAGTTAAAAACAGAATATAAAACCAGAATACAAAATACAAATTAATTTTTAGAAATCACAGGCATGATGCCCTGTGGTCTTTTACACACAACAGCTCCTCCACACCTGTGACTCACAACACACATCCTTGTTGTCAGAGACCAAATTCCATTGACCTAATCCAGAAAAGGGGCTCGTTCTTGGGTCTCCTGCTTCAAGAAGATGTCCTGCCCTCTAAGTAGTAGGTTAGTCCCCTAAATTAGTTATTAGTAGATGCCTCTAAATTTCTTTTGTTACAGCAATTCTGTTTTCCATGAAATATTAATTCAGTCAATGAAAGAATGAAAAATACCAGCTGTTTTGAAGAAAGAATAAATTTTTCTAAAATTTATACTGGGCGTCTTTACAGAACCAGTGTGCAACTGAGAGTGCAGCCAGAAGTAGATGTGGAAGATTGAGCATGCCCTTGTCAGCTGCATAAATTGCTTTTTACACTGGGTGATTGAATTTACTAAGTCATTGCTTGCCGTGTGTTTTCTTTGATGAAGGCATCACATTTCTCTGGGTCACTGTTACCATTAACCTAATGTATCTTTCAAAAAGCAGTTCTATAGTGCCCTGAGCAGAGATGTCACAGAGTATCTGAAAACACATTCCTGATGCCCAATGGATAATTTTAACAAAGATGGGCAAAACAATTTGCTTTTAAATTAGAATCCACAGACTTAAGCAGAATAGGGTAATATATTCTCTGCTCAAAATACAAATACCTTTGGAAACAGGTTGTTATACTCAGATTGTCTCCTAATAACACTAAAGCAATGAAAAACTGATGTATAAAATGTAAAGAAGTTGATCAGAATCTGGTCCTCACCTGTGGATGCATGCTGAATCCTGATCCAGAACTCCTAGAAGTGAAGCATATTATAGGCAAAAATTATTCTGGGATTAGGTGAGAAATAATCTTGCTTTTAAATTCAGTTATTAAAAAATTTCTTCACTTCACCCAGTATGTTCTTAGAATTCTTATTTTTATTAATTAAAAGGTGATTGACACAGAATTCTAATATGGTAGATTATCTCCTGGGTTTAAAACTACATTTATTTTCTTCATGAATGTCCGCTCCAATTATGCGAAAACTCAAAGGATCAGACCTTAGCATTTCTTGCCAATAAAACACAAAAAAATCCAAAGCTTCACTTTTTTCTACTGAGGTATTTTGATACCATTATAGCTGTATTAATTCACACTACCATGCAAAGTGCTACAAAGTGAGACACAGTGGCACAGAATCATTGAGGAAAAAAATAAAAAATCATTTATTTTATTCCAACACTTCTTGGAGAAGTGTAATCACCCTCTGTGCTCCCAGTGGGCAGCAAAGTGAAATCAGATTTCTTCAGAGGATGCTTCAGCCTGAGGTCTGAGTTGCCATGTAGAGATGCAAGCAGCACCTCCACCAGCTCTGCTGCTGACATATTTTCATTAGGCACCTCGGTTAAATGGGGTGAGGTGCTCCAGACCAGCACAAATTCTAATCCTGCATGTTGCCCCTTTTTGCTGTGCTGAAATCAGCTGATTTTCCCCTCTCTTTCTCTTCCAGCATCTGCCAGTATGTACGTGCCAACTGTGTGCAACGGGAGGGAAGTTCTGGACTCCACCACTTCGTCTCTGTGATTGTGGCTTGTGGTTCAGTTCTTGAGTTTTTAGACTGTTAGGCAAAAATTTTGCACATGTTGTGCACTCCAGAGAACACCAGAAAACAAAAGACATCCAAGCAAAATTAGAACCTTTTTTTAGAAACAGTGTAATAAATTATTTTTGAGGATTGTACAGTATATAGTGATGTTCTGGAACTTTTTAGACTGATTTTAGCCCTTCTGTTGTTAACAGTTGTAAGGGACATGTAAATAACCATGGTTCACAATGTGCATAGTCCTGCAGTAAGGGAGTGATTGTTGCAAGCACAGTTGCAATGTTAGGTGACTTCTTTCCTACAAATTTTTTTTGTAGTTCCTTGTTGTAATTAACTTAGACTGCATTTCTATGTTGTATATTACAGTTACCTTACGTGTAACAGGTTGGTTTTCTCAGCACAAAACAGCAGTATTAATGTAAAGGCACCAATAATAAAAAGATAAAAGTTTTTCAGCATTGTTTCATTTTTGTTTCTTACTCTCTCAAGGTCATTACATTTTTCTAGAGAGGAGTTATGTAAAAAGGATGAAAAAATTCTGGATTGAAAAAATCAGGTATTTGTGTGTTGGTGGGTGCCTGTGTTATGAAATCCATATCACAATATATGTGCTTATGATTAATGCTCTTTCAAAGTCACATAGAAATTCCCTCTTCTTACAAACTCCCACATTATTTAAGCTCCTCAATTTCTTTTTCTGTTATTAAAATAGAGGGTAATTTTCAAATGTAAAAATGTCTAATTTCATCTTAATGAGATGTTAGCAAAAAATTTTTGACTCCTGGTTCACTCATTTGGCACGACTAAATGCTGTCATGCACAGAATAGGTTGGTAGCATATAAAAACAAAGAGAATTTAGATTAGGTTGGAAGAAAATCTGTCAGAAAATTAGATAGGACTGTTTAATATCTCCAGCCAAAACAAAGCTGGTTCAGCTTGTCTGCATCAACAGTGCTGTGAAAGGTAATTGGAGCACCACAGAAACCAGAAAATCAAAAAAGAGAAATGCAGGAGACATTTACACACGTCTCTGGGGTGACCTTTATGTTGAAACCAAATGCTTCAAGACATACATACCACCTACTTAGACAATTGCAAAATACCTTAAAGTCTGGCTTTTGAAACTGCACTCTTAAAGCTGCCCTCACTCTATTGAAACAATTTGAAATCCTCCCTCCTGCCAGGTCTAAAAAGTCATTAAGGAAACAAACACACCTTTGATTAATGTGTCTGAGCATATTTACCTAAGGGCTTGTTCCCATTGATCTCATTCCAGCTGAGGTCAATAGCAAAATTCTCATTGACTTCAAAGGCAGCACCAGCGAGGCTTGAAAGTCAGAGACCATGGATGCGTGGTGTGGGATGTACATGTTCTCTGGAGCCCAATTCTCCTGCCCTTGCAGGTGTTTCCACACATTTCTGGAAAGCTGCAAGTCCTTTAGGGCTGAACTGGCAAAGGACGTAGCTGTTACTTGGAATGCAAAAATTAAAGATGCAGGTTCTTAAAATTCCTACTTATAGATGGATGCTTGTATTTTCTAAACCTCCACATGTCCACCAGCAAAGAACACTTGATGTCAACACTTCCATGGCAGAGGCAGCCATTTAAGCCTCTGCATCATGGAGCTGTCCAGAGCCGGAATCCCTGTGACCTTCCCCAGAATAGATCAGCCCACCCTACCTGCAGAGCTCTGCATTCAGCTTCTTCCTCTCACAACCTCTGGCATGCCTGATTTTCAGGCTTGTTTCTCACCTTGATGCAGGGCCCAGGGTCAAGTTGTGACAGGCTGGGAGTCTTCCTTTCCAATCCAGACCTCTTAAAGCACCTCAAGTTGAGCAGCTACATTCATTTGACTTTGGTGTGCTCTATCGTGGACTAAGAGGCTGGTCACATGTGACAAAAAGTCAGAATATCTGACCATAATTCGGATGTCTCGTCTTTATGGAGCTCTTAAAAATGCCCAGGCCAATGAGAGTTTCTTCTCAATTTTTATGGAAAGCCACAACCAGGGTCAAATGCACCTCATCTAACACTCACTGTTTACAAGGACTAAGTAAATAGCTACATCTGAGATTGTCAGCCCCTCTCCCTTTGAACTCAGTGGAAGGAAGTAGAGATAATTCCCCTGGCTTCTCTCAGGCAGACACTTCAGGCAGGGATGAAACTCTCCAAATAAAGGCAAGCACAGCTTGCACAGATCACAGAGTTTGTACTGAAAATTAAGGCATTGTGTCAGATGAATTCCAGCCCCAGAATCGAAACTGGCATTACTGAAGTTAATTTATAGCAGATGAGGATCTCACTGTGCTGGAGTTTTCATCCATTTTGATAGCACTACTGAGAAAATGACCCAGTGTCTGTGTCTGAACACCTGCTATGAATACTTAGTTGGCTTGACAGCCACTCGCATGTGGGGTTTTCATTCAAAAAAACCCAACAACCAAAACATGCAGAGCTCTGGACTTCCATCCCCACTGAATGTTCCTGACATTCCTGTATTTTATTTGACTTTGTCTTGAAAGCCTTTCACTACTTTCCATTGGATGTCCACGGATGCAGATTGTTTGGTATTGCCTGATGAAGTAATCCAGTTTCAAAACACTGCAGGACAGAAAAGGAAAACGACAAAGCAGAGGTTTTCCACACCATACGGGCATGAAAACCTTTTAAGAAAGGGAATTTTAATTTTTTTTCCTTTGCTGTTGTCTCACATCACTATTTTAGTTTCTCTATTTATAACTGTTTATAGTTTTTTACCCATTTATGTAAAACTTGAATTTAGAGTACAAACCTTTTCCAGTATCTTTATTTTCCTATCATTTTTATAGATTTGAGCAATTCACCTCAAAGCAGAAGGGGTCCTATCACAGTTCCTCCCAAGCACCCTGCCTGTGAGCCTTGGGAGCAATCACACTGCTCTGAGCCCTGCACACTAGGGAGTAAATGCTGAAATCAGAGGAAATGCTGTAAATGAGAGCAAGGCTTAACCCAGCATCTACAATGCCTAACTGGAGGTTGAAGAAAACTTCCGGTTTTTACTCAGAAGTCGTAAGTTCCAAGTACCTCAGCTCTCTGATAAAAATCACAATTTCAGAAAGGTTTGTGAAAAACTGATCACTTTTTATTTATTAGCAGAATAGAAAAATAAGACTCAAAAAGTTTATTGCAGGCCAATCTGAAATAAACAAGGTTTGTGGGTTTTGGTTTTGTTCATGGGTTTGGTTGTGGTTTTTGGTGGTTTGTTTTGGTTTTTCTAGAAGTGTTGTTTGGTTTTTAAATCTTCAGTTCAATGCTTCAATTTTGAAAGCAAGACCAAAGTCTACTGTGGTAAACCAATTTTTTTTTTTCTTCCAGCGATTGTTTTTCCTTAATTAATTGAACACAGATGGTTTCACTCATAGCCAAATCAATTTTAAAATGAATTGTCTTTTCAAATTGAAAAATTAAAAGCTATTTAAAATATTTTATGTCCCCCCAGAAGGTAACAAATTCTGGAAATCAGAAAAAATATGTCCAAAATACCCTGACCACACCCAGAAATTTCAGCTCGAAAGACATTTCCACTGCAATTTTTCACCCAATTAGTACAGTTAGAGTAAGGGAGACCAAAAGAAACCCTTAACTCATCACCACATACAGTCTGAAGTCCATGGTGCCATTGCCTACTCACCGATGCCTGCAGTCTGCAAGACAAAGGGCAGAAGGCTCTGTTTATCCAGAGCCACCTCAAAGCTTCTCAGCCACACAAACACAGGAAAAACTGAGCTTTCTTCTTGCAAGAAGAGAAGGCCAGGACCAGGCTGGGCTGGTTCTGCAAGAGGAAAAGGATGGGATAGCAAACACACATCACAAAACCCTGCTGCGGCTTTTAGGTGTTGTTACAGCATCAGTCTCACAGTACACGGACCTTAAAGAATTCTTCCTGATGAGCTCCAACTCTACAGATCCTGAGGAATAACCAAAACACAATGGCAGCCCATAAAACCCTCTATCCTTGTGTCTCCTTTGTTCCTGCTGCATGAATTCAGTGTGGGCACACCCAGCCAGGTGACTGGGGATGTCACTGCATACTGTGACACACATTGCATATTCTAGGATGAGTTGGCTTCCTTTTATATCTGTTCCTCTCCCCTTACATCTTACCAAAACAGCACAGTTCCCAAGCGCCCAACAAGAAATAAAACCAAGGGAATTTAGTGAATGGAGCACACAAGGGGAAAGACTAAGAGAGAACATCACCAAAGATAAGGAGAACATCACAAGAGTTCTCTTGAGGTTATCACTGAGAAGAGAAGGCTCTGGGGACACCTCATTGCAGCCTTATAAAAGAGTTACTTTTTATATGGGCAGGCAGTAACAGAACAAGAGTGAATGGTTTTAAACCGAAACAAGGGATATTTAGATTACATACTAGGAGAAAACACTCTGAGGGTGGTAAGGGACTGCAATGTGCTTCCCAGAGAGCTGTCAAATATTATCTAGAATGGCTATTTAAGTCCTTCATGCTTCATGGACCAACCAGCAGCATTGCTTGCTGAGGAGGAAATCCCCACTGGGGTGTCAGCATGAATTGTAGCTGCTTCCACCCTTACACTGAAGCATCTGTGTTAGTCACTGCTGGAGATGAGTCAACAACCACGGGCTCGTAAATGGTGACATCTGCTGCTATCAGATTATAATTAATTACCTTGATTTTACAGGTACTACTGGCTCTGGAAGGACAAAGCCTGCAAACTTACCCCTCTACTATCAAAGAATCCCAGAACCTATTTTTCAAAAGCAAATAGTAAAATCCTTTCTTTGAATAAAAATTATAGATCATTGGAGCTACTCAGTAATTTCCCTCTGCAGCTCTAAGACATAGTTTTCCCCAAAAGTTAATCAATTGTATTCAGTATTAGAAACACCAAGTAACACAATCGGAGCCAAGCCAGAACACATTCTTTGTGCATTTCCCCACTAGCAAGCTCTGCCAAAGCTCAGACAATGACATTCTGCTAATTTGCCAATAATTTATACAGATGCCAGAAAAATGCGCTTAATCCTCAAAGAGATTCAGTTGCTTGACTCCAGATTTCAAAGCAAAGCATGCAAATGCAGAAATAAAATGAGAACCATTTAGTCAAGTGAACACATAACAGACAGATTCACAGTGTTTTATGGCATCAAATAACAGTTTTCTAATGTGATTCCATGTGGAATAAAAGGAGAGGTTGGTGTAAGTATATTTTGGCAGAGCATAGGAAGAGGTCACATATACCTGACTTTTAATAAACCCTTAAAGGCTTCCAAAATTAGGTCCTTTACATAGAACCTGACATAATCCCGGGCGATTTTCTTATGGTCAATAAATTTTGCAAATATAAGATTTTTTTTTTTTTTAACCCCAATTACAATTCATTTCAAGGTATCTCCATTCCAGCGTGTTTGTAACTTCTTCCTTTCAGCTTTGGCTTTCAGTGGGGATAAAATTTCAGCAAGTTTTGCTATATATGACAGCACTTGATGGTGTATGGCCTGTATGCATTTAGATGGCCTTGATTTTGGAAAAAAATTTTTCTTTTCATTCCTTTCGTGAAGGGAAAAGGAATCTTGCGATTTCAATGGGGACCACTAGAAGAATTATTGGTGCATGTCCCTGCCCTTGATGGCATGCCATGCCTTTTGATGGCTTTGACTTAGGGAAAGATTTTTTGCTTGTGTTTTCTGTTTTTTCAGGATCCATGCCATGTCCCTGTTATCTTCCCCGCCAAGGTTTGTCTTGCTCCAAGAATATTTCTCCTGGTTTTGCAACGTCTGTGACCTTAGTTTTGACCACTTTTGGTCCTTTGAAATGCAGCTCCTTTTCTCACAGCTAATGTTTTGGACTTAGGGAAATTTGGTTTGTTCTTTTTAAAGTATCCATGCCATGTCCCTGGTATCTTCCGCTCCAAGATTTGTCTTCCTCCTTGGCTTTTTCCCCTGCTTTTGCAACATCCATGAGCTTAGTTTTGGCATGATTTGGTCGTTTGAAATGTAGCTCCTTTTCTCACAGCTAATGTTTTCGACTTCGGGAAATTTTGTTTGGTTTTTTTTAAATTATGCATGCCATGTTCCTGATATCCTCCGCTCCAAGTTTTGTCTTCCTTCTTGGCTTTTTCCCCTGTTTTTCAACATCTGTGAGCTTGGTTTTTGCATGTATTGGTCATTTGCAATGTAGCTCTTTTCTCAAAAATTATGTAAACGACTTAGGGAAATTTTTTTTTTTTTTTAAGGTATTCATGCCATGTGCCTGATATCTTCCCCTCCAAGATCTGTCCTGCTGCATGAATTATTCCCTTGCTTTTGCAACACCTGTGAGCTTAGTTTACCATGTTTTGGTACTTTGAAATGCAGCTCCTTTTCTCAAAAGTTATCTTTATGACTTAGGCAAATTTTTTTTTTTTTAAAGCATCCATGCCATTTCCCTGGTATCTTCCCTTCCAAGTATTGTCTTCCTTCTTGACTTGTCCCCTGCTTTAGCAACATCTCTGAGCTTACTTTTCGCAGGTTTTGGTCCTTTGCAACGCAGCTCATTTCCTCACAGCCTCTTTTTTGAAGACACTAAAAGCCCCAATTTTCTGGGATTTTTGGGGTTTTTTTTCAATTGCATTTCATTTGATCCTGTCTCCTTTCCAGAGGCTTTGCAAGCCTTTCTTTTCGGGTTCGCAAGATACCTTTCGAGAATGGAAAACGAATCTTGCGATTTCAAAGGGGACCACTAGAAGAATCATTGGTGCATGTCCCTGCCCTTGATGGCATGCCATGCCTTTCAAAGGCTTTGACTTAGGGAAAGATTTTTTGCTTGTGTTTTCTGCTTTTAAAGTATCGATGCCATGTCCCTGTTATCTTCCCCTCCAAGTTTTGTCTTCCTCCTGGACTTTTTCCCCAGCTTTTGCAACATCTGTGGCCTTAGTTTTGCCATGTTTTGGTAATTTGCAATACAGCTCACTAACTCACAGACCATTTTTTGAAGACACTAAAATTGCAGATTTTCTGGGTTTTTTCAATTGCATTTAATTTCCTTTCGGGAAGGGAAAAGGAATCTTGCGATTTCAATGGGCACCAATAGAGGAATCTTTGGTGCATGTCCCTGCACTTGATGGCATGTCATGCCATTTGATGCCTTTGACTTTGGGAGAGATTTTTTTCTCTCTTTTTTTTTGTTATTACACTATCCATGCCATGTCCTTCATATCTCCCTCTCCAAGTTGTGGGTTCCTCCTTGGCCTTTTTTTTCTGCTTTTGCAACATCTGCAAGCTTAGTTGTTGCATCTTTTGGTCCTTTCCACTGCTCCTGATACAATCCCGGTCCATTTTCTTAAAGTCACTAAATGTCCCAAATTTCCACTTTTTTTTTTTTCTCCTCCAATTGCAATTTCTTTGATGGTATCTCCATTCCAGCATGTTTGGAAGTCCTTCTTTTCTCTTTTGGCCTTCTGCGGGGATCAATTTTGGCAAGCTTGCTGCATGTGCCTGCACCTGATGGCATATGGCCTGCTTTTTGATGGATGTGACATGGAAAAAAATTTTTTTTTTTAAAGTACCCATGCCACATCACTCATATCTTCCCCTCTAATTTGTGTCTTCCTCCCTGACTTTTTCCCTTGCTTTTGCAACACCTGTGGACTTAGTTTTGCCATGTTTTGGTCCTTTGCAATGCAGCTCACTAACTCACAGACCATTTTTTGAAGACACTAAAATTGCCGATTTTCTGGGTTTTTTCAATGGCATTTCATTTGATCCTATCTCCTTTCCTGAGTGTTTGTAAGCCTTTCTTTTGCAGTTCGCAAGATTCCTTTTCCCTTCCCGAAAGGAAATGAAATTTCCTTTTGGGAAGGGAAAAGGAATCTTGCGATTTCAATGGGCACCAATAGAGGAATCTTTGGTGCATGTCCCTGCACTTGATGGCATGTCATGCCATTCGATGCCTTTGACTTTGGGAGAGATTTTTTTCTCTCTTTTTTTTTGTTATTACACTATCCATGCCATGTCCTTCATATCTCCCTCTCCAAGTTGTGGGTTCCTCCTTGGCCTTTTTTTTCTGCTTTTGCAACATCTGCAAGCTTAGTTGTTGCATCTTTTGCTCCTTTCCACTGCTCCTGATACAATCCCGGTCCATTTTCTTAAAGTCACTAAATGTCCCAAATTTCCACTTTTTTTTTTTTCTCCTCCAATTGCAATTTCTTTGATGGTATCTCCATTCCAGCATGTTTGGAAGTCCTTCTTTTCTCTTTTGGCCTTCTGCGGGGATCAATTTTGGCAAGCTTGCTGCATGTGCCTGCACCTGATGGCATATGGTCTGCTTTTTGATGGATGTGACTTGGAAAAATTATTTTTTTTTTAAAGTACCCATGCCACATCACTCATATCTTCCCCTCTAAGTTGTGTCTTCCTCCCTGACTTTTTCCCTTGCTTTTGCAACATCTGTGGCCTTAGTTTTGCCATATTTTGGTCCTTTGCAATGCAGCTCACTAACTCACAGACCATTTTTTGAAGACACTAAAATTGCCGATTTTCTGGTTTTTTTCAATGGCATTTCATTTGATCCTATCTCCTTTCCTGAGTGTTTGTAAGCCTTTCTTTTGCAGTTCGCAAGATTCCTTTTCCCTTCCCGAAAGGAAATGAAATTTCCTTTCGGGAAGGGAAAAGGAATCTTGCGATTTCAATGGGCAGCAATAGAGGAATCTTTGGTGCATGTCCCTGCACTTGATGGCATGTCATGCCATTCAATGCCTTTGACTTTGGGAGAGATTTTTTTCTCTCTTTTTTTTTGTTATTACACTATCCATGCCATGTCCTTCATATCTCCCTCTCCAAGTTGTGGGTTCCTCCTTGGCCTTTTTTTTCTGCTTTTGCAACATCTGCAAGCTTAGTTGTTGCATCTTTTGCTCCTTTCCACTGCTCCTGATACAATCCCGGTCCATTTTCTTAAAGTCACTAAATGTCCCATATTTCCACTTTTTTTTTTTTCTCCTCCAATTGCAATTTCTTTGATGGTATCTCCATTCCAGCATGTTTGGAAGTCCTTCTTTTCTCTTTTGGCCTTCTGCGGGGATCAATTTTGGCAAGCTTGCTGCATGTGCCTGCACCTGATGGCATATGGCCTGCTTTTTGATGGATGTGACATGGAAAAAATTTTTTTTTTTTTAAAGTACCCATGCCACATCACTCATATCTTCCCCTCTAAGTTGTGTCTTCCTCCCTGACTTTTTCCCTTGCTTTTGCAACACCTGTGGACTTAGTTTTGCCATATTTTGGTCCTTTGCAATGCAGCTCACTAACTCACAGACCATTTTTTGAAGACACTAAAATTGCCGATTTTCTGGGTTTTTTCAATGGCATTTCATTTGATCCTATCTCCTTTCCTGAGTGTTTGTAAGCCTTTCTTTTGCAGTTCGCAAGATTCCTTTTCCCTTCCCGAAAGGAAATGAAATTTCCTTTCGGGAAGGGAAAAGGAATCTTGCGATTTCAATGGGCACCAATAGAGGAATCTTTGGTGCATGTCCCTGCACTTGATGGCATGTCATGCCATTCGATGCCTTTGACTTTGGGAGAGATTTTTTTCTCTCTTTTTTTTTGTTATTACACTATCCATGCCATGTCCTTCATATCTCCCTCTCCAAGTTGTGGGTTCCTCCTTGGCCTTTTTTTTCTGCTTTTGCAACATCTGCAAGCTTAGTTGTTGTATCTTTTGGTCCTTTCCACTGCTCCTGATACAATCCCGGTCCATTTTCTTAAAGTCACTAAATGTCCCAAATTTCCACTTTTTTTTTTTTCTCCTCCAATTGCAATTTCTTTGATGGTGTCTCCATTCCAGCATGTTTGGAAGTCCTTCTTTTCTCTTTTGGCCTTCTGCGGGGATCAATTTTGGCAAGCTTGCTGCATGTGCCTGCACCTGATGGCATATGGCCTGCTTTTTGATGGATGTGACATGGAAATAATTTTTTTTTTTTAAAGTACCCATGCCACATCACTCATATCTTCCCCTCTAAGTTGTGTCTTCCTCCCTGACTTTTTCCCTTGCTTTTGCAACACCTGTGGACTTAGTTTTGCCATGTTTTGGTCCTTTGCAATGCAGCTCACTAACTCACAGACCATTTTTTGAAGACACTAAAATTGCCGATTTTCTGGTTTTTTTCAATGGCATTTCATTTGATCCTATCTCCTTTCCTGAGTGTTTGTAAGCCTTTCTTTTGCAGTTCGCAAGATTCCTTTTCCCTTCCCGAAAGGAAATGAAATTTCCTTTCGGGAAGGGAAAAGGAATCTTGCGATTTCAATGGGCACCAATAGAGGAATCTTTGGTGCATGTCCCTGCACTTGATGGCATGTCATGCCATTCGATGCCTTTGACTTTGGGAGAGATTTTTTTCTCTCTTTTTTTTTGTTATTACACTATCCATGCCATGTCCTTCATATCTCCCTCTCCAAGTTGTGGGTTCCTCCTTGGCCTTTTTTTTCTGCTTTTGCAACATCTGCAAGCTTAGTTGTTGTATCTTTTGGTCCTTTCCACTGCTCCTGATACAATCCCGGTCCATTTTCTTAAAGTCACTAAATGTCCCAAATTTCCACTTTTTTTTTTTTCTCCTCCAATTGCAATTTCTTTGATGGTATCTCCATTCCAGCATGTTTGGAAGTCGTTCTTTTCTCTTTTGGCCTTCTGCGGGGATCAATTTTGGCAAGCTTGCTGCATGTGCCTGCACCTGATGGCATATGGCCTGCTTTTTGATGGATGTGACTTGGAAAAAATTTTTTTTTTTTAAAGTACCCATGCCACATCACTCATATCTTCCCCTCTAAGTTGTGTCTTCCTCCCTGACTTTTTCCCTTGCTTTTGCAACATCTGTGGCCTTAGTTTTGCCATATTTTGGTCCTTTGCAATGCAGCTCACTAACTCACAGACCATTTTTTGAAGACACTAAAATTGCCGATTTTCTGGGTTTTTTCAATGGCATTTCATTTGATCCTATCTCCTTTCCTGAGTGTTTGTAAGCCTTTCTTTTGCAGTTCGCAAGATTCCTTTTCCCTTCCCAAAAGGAAATGAAATTTCCTTTCGGGAAGGGAAAAGGAATCTTGCGATTTCAATGGGCACCAATAGAGGAATCTTTGGTGCATGTCCCTGCACTTGATGGCATGTCATGCCATTCGATGCCTTTGACTTTGGGAGAGATTTTTTTCTCTCTTTTTTTTTGTTATTACACTATCCATGCCATGTCCTTCATATCTCCCTCTCCAAGTTGTGGGTTCCTCCTTGGCCTTTTTTTTCTGCTTTTGCAACATCTGCAAGCTTAGTTGTTGCATCTTTTGCTCCTTTCCACTGCTCCTGATACAATCCCGGTCCATTTTCTTAAAGTCACTAAATGTCCCAAATTTCCACTTTTTTTTTTTCTCCTCCAATTGCAATTTCTTTGATGGTATCTCCATTCCAGCATGTTTGGAAGTCCTTCTTTTCTCTTTTGGCCTTCTGCGGGGATCAATTTTGGCAAGCTTGCTGCATGTGCCTGCACCTGATGGCATATGGCCTGCTTTTTGATGGATGTGACTTGGAAAAATTTTTTTTTTTAAAGTACCCATGCCACATCACTCATATCTTCCCCTCTAAGTTGTGTCTTCCTCCCTGACTTTTTCCCTTGCTTTTGCAACACCTGTGGTCTTAGTTTTGCCATGTTTTGGTCCTTTGCAATGCAGCTCACTAACTCACAGACCATTTTTTGAAGACACTAAAATTGCCGATTTTCTGGTTTTTTTCAATTGCATTTCATTTGATCCTATCTCCTTTCCTGAGTGTTTGTAAGCCTTTCTTTTGCAGTTCGCAAGATTCCTTTTCCCTTCCCGAAAGGAAATTTCATTTCCTTTCGGGAAGGGAAAAGGAATCTTGCGATTTCAATGGGCAGCAATAGAGGAATCTTTGGTGCATGTCCCTGCACTTGATGGCATGTCATGCCATTCGATGCCTTTGACTTTGGGAGAGATTTTTTTCTCTCTTTTTTTTTGTTATTACACTATCCATGCCATGTCCTTCATATCTCCCTCTCCAAGTTGTGGGTTCCTCCTTGGCCTTTTTTTTCTGCTTTTGCAACATCTGCAAGCTTAGTTGTTGCATCTTTTGGTCCTTTGCACTGCTCCTGATACAATCCCGGTCCATTTTCTTAAAGTCACTAAATGTCCCAAATTTCCACTTTTTTTTTTTTTCTCCTCCAATTGCAATTTCTTTGATGGTATCTCCATTCCAGCATGTTTGGAAGTCCTTCTTTTCTCTTTTGGCCTTCTGCGGGGATCAATTTTGGCAAGCTTGCTGCATGTGCCTGCACCTGATGGCATATGGCCTGCTTTTTGATGGATGTGACATGGAAAAAAATTTTTTTTTTTTAAAGTACCCATGCCACATCACTCATATCTTCCCCTCTAATTTGTGTCTTCCTCCCTGACTTTTTCCCTTGCTTTTGCAACACCTGTGGACTTAGTTTTGCCATGTTTTGGTCCTTTGCAATGCAGCTCACTAACTCACAGACCATTTTTTGAAGACACTAAAATTGCCGATTTTCTGGTTTTTTTCAATGGCATTTCATTTGATCCTATCTCCTTTCCTGAGTGTTTGTAAGCCTTTCTTTTGCAGTTCGCAAGATTCCTTATCCCTTCCCGAAAGGAAATGAAATTTCCTTTCGGGAAGGGAAAAGGAATCTTGCGATTTCAATGGGCACCAATAGAGGAATCTTTGGTGCATGTCCCTGCACTTGATGGCATGTCATGCCATTCGATGCCTTTGACTTTGGGAGAGATTTTTTTCTCTCTTTTTTTTTGTTATTACACTATCCATGCCATGTCCTTCATATCTCCCTCTCCAAGTTGTGGGTTCCTCCTTGGCCTTTTTTTTCTGCTTTTGCAACATCTGCAAGCTTAGTTGTTGCAAGTTTTGGTCCTTTCCACTGCTCCTGATACAATCCCGGTCCATTTTCTTAAAGTCACTAAATGTCCCAAATTTCCACTTTTTTTTTTTTCTCCTCCAATTGCAATTTCTTTGATGGTATCTCCATTCCAGCATGTTTGGAAGTCCTTCTTTTCTCTTTTGGCCTTCTGCGGGGATCAATTCTGGCAAGCTTGCTGCATGTGCCTGCACCTGATGGCATATGGTCTGCTTTTTGATGGATGTGACTTGGAAAAATTATTTTTTTTTTAAAGTACCCATGCCACATCACTCATATCTTCCCCTCTAAGTTGTGTCTTCCTCCCTGACTTTTTCCCTTGCTTTTGCAACATCTGTGGCCTTAGTTTTGCCATGTTTTGGTCCTTTGCAATGCAGCTCACTAACTCACAGACCATTTTTTGAAGACACTAAAATTGCCGATTTTCTGGTTTTTTTCAATGGCATTTCATTTGATCCTATCTCCTTTCCTGAGTGTTTGTAAGCCTTTCTTTTGCAGTTCGCAAGATTCCTTTTCCCTTCCCGAAAGGAAATGAAATTTCCTTTCGGGAAGGGAAAAGGAATCTTGCGATTTCAATGGGCAGCAATAGAGGAATCTTTGGTGCATGTCCCTGCACTTGATGGCATGTCATGCCATTCGATGCCTTTGACTTTGGGAGAGATTTTTTTCTCTCTTTTTTTTTGTTATTACACTATCCATGCCATGTCCTTCATATCTCCCTCTCCAAGTTGTGGGTTCCTCCTTGGCCTTTTTTTTCTGCTTTTGCAACATCTGCAAGCTTAGTTGTTGCATCTTTTGCTCCTTTCCACTGCTCCTGATACAATCCCGGTCCATTTTCTTAAAGTCACTAAATGTCCCATATTTCCACTTTTTTTTTTTTCTCCTCCAATTGCAATTTCTTTGATGGTATGTCCATTCCAGCATGTTTGGAAGTCCTTCTTTTCTCTTTTGGCCTTCTGCGGGGATCAATTTTGGCAAGCTTGCTGCATGTGCCTGCACCTGATGGCATATGGCCTGCTTTTTGATGGATGTGACATGGAAAAAAATTTTTTTTTTTTAAAGTACCCATGCCACATCACTCATATCTTCCCCTCTAATTTGTGTCTTCCTCCCTGACTTTTTCCCTTGCTTTTGCAACATCTGTGGCCTTAGTTTTGGCACGTTTTGGTCCTTTGCAATGCAGCTCACTAACTCACAGACCATTTTTTGAAGACACTAAAATTGCCGATTTTCTGTTTTTTTTCAATGGCATTTCCTTTGATCCTATCTCCTTTCCTGAGTGTTTGTAAGCCTTTCTTTTGCAGTTCGCAAGATTCCTTTTCCCTTCCCGAAAGGAAATTTCATTTCCTTTCGGGAAGGGAAAAGGAATCTTGCGATTTCAATGGGCACCAATAGAGGAATCTTTGGTGCATGTCCCTGCACTTGATGGCATGTCATGCCATTCGATGCCTTTGACTTTGGGAGAGATTTTTTTCTCTCTTCTTTTTTGTTATTACACTATCCATGCCATGTCCTTCATATCTCCCTCTCCAAGTTGTGGGTTCCTCCTTGGCCTTTTTTTTCTGCTTTTGCAACATCTGCAAGCTTAATTGTTGCATCTTTTGGTCCTTTCCACTGCTCCTGATACAATCCCGGTCCATTTTCTTAAAGTCACTAAATGTCCCAAATTTCCACTTTTTTTTTTTTTTCCTCCAATTGCAATTTCTTTGATGGTATCTCCATTCCAGCATGTTTGGCAGTCGTACTTTTCTCTTTTGGCCTTCTGCGGGGATCAATTTTGGCAAGCTTGCTGCATGTGCCTGCACCTGATGGCATATGGCCTGCTTTTTGATGGATGTGACATGGAAAAAAATTTTTTTTTTTAAAATACTCATGCCACATCACTCATATCTTCCCCTCTAAGTTGTGTCTTCCTCCCTGACTTTTTCCCTTGCTTTTGCAACACCTGTGGCCTTAGTTTTGCCATGTTTTGGTCCTTTGCAATGCAGCTCACTAACTCACAGACCATTTTTTGAAGACACTAAAATTGCCGATTTTCTGGTTTTTTTCAATTGCATTTCATTTGACCCTATCTCCTTTCCTGAGTGTTTGTAAGCCTTTCTTTTGCAGTTCGCAAGATTCCTTTTCCCTTCCCGAAAGGAAATGAAATTTCCTTTCGGGAAGGGAAAAGGAATCTTGCGATTTCAATGGGCACCAATAGAGGAATCTTTGGTGCATGTCCCTGCACTTGATGGCATGTCATGCCATTTGATGCCTTTGACTTTGGGAGAGATTTTTTTCTCTCTTTTTTTTTTGTTATTGCACTATCCATGCCATGTCCTTCATATCTCCCTCTCCAAGTTGTGGGTTCCTCCTTGGCCTTTTTTTTCTGCTTTTGCAACATCTGCAAGCTTAGTTGTTGCATCTTTTGGTCCTTTCCACTGCTCCTGATACAATCCCGGTCCATTTTCTTAAAGTCACTAAATGTCCCAAATTTCCACTTTTTTTTTTTTCTCCTCCAATTGCAATTTCTTTGATGGTATCTCCATTCCAGCATGTTTGGAAGTCGTTCTTTTCTCTTTTGGCCTTCTGCGGGGATCAATTCTGGCAAGCTTGCTGCATGTGCCTGCACCTGATGGCATATGGCCTGCTTTTTGATGGATGTGACTTGGAAAAAATTTTTTTTTTTTTAAAATACTCATGCCACATCACTCATATCTTCCCCTCTAAGTTGTGTCTTCCTCCCTGACTTTTTCCCTTGCTTTTGCAACATCTGTGGCCTTAGTTTTGGCATGTTTTGGTCCTTTGCAATGCAGCTCACTAACTCACAGACCATTTTTTGAAGACACTAAAATTGCTGATTTTCTGGGTTTTTTCAATTGCATTTCATTTGATCCTATCTCCTTTCCTGAGTGTTTGTAAGCCTTTCTTTTGCAGTTCGCAAGATTCCTTTTCCCTTCCCGAAAGGAAATTTCCTTTCGGGAAGGGAAAAGGAATCTTGCGATTTCAATGGGCACCAATAGAGGAATCTTTGGTGCATGTCCCTGCACTTGATGGCATGTCATGCCATTCGATGCCTTTGACTTTGGGAGAGATTTTTTTCTCTCTTTTTTTTTGTTATTACACTATCCATGCCATGTCCTTCATATCTCCCTCTCCAAGTTGTGGGTTCCTCCTTGGCCTTTTTTTTCTGCTTTTGCAACATCTGCAAGCTTAGTTGTTGCATCTTTTGGTCCTTTCCACTGCTCCTGATACAATCCCGGTCCATTTTCTTAAAGTCACTAAATGTCCCATATTTCCACTTTTTTTTTTTTCTCCTCCAATTGCAATTTCTTTGATGGTATCTCCATTCCAGCATGTTTGGAAGTCCTTCTTTTCTCTTTTGGCCTTCTGCGGGGATCAATTTTGGCAAGCTTGCTGCATGTGCCTGCACCTGATGGCATATGGCCTGCTTTTTGATTGATGTGACATGGAAAAATTTTTTTTTTTTTAAAATACTCATGCCACATCACTCATATCTTCCCCTCTAAGTTGTGTCTTCCTCCCTGACTTTTTCCCTTGCTTTTGCAACACCTGTGGTCTTAGTTTTGCCATGTTTTGGTCCTTTGCAATGCAGCTCACTAACTCACAGACCATTTTTTGAAGACACTAAAATTGCCGATTTTCTGGGTTTTTTCAATTGCATTTCATTTGATCCTATCTCCTTTCCTGAGTGTTTGTAAGCCTTTCTTTTGCAGTTCGCAAGATTCCTTTTCCCTTCCCGAAAGGAAATGAAATTTCCTTTCGGGAAGGGAAAAGGAATCTTGCGATTTCAATGGGCACCAATAGAGGAATCTTTGGTGCATGTCCCTGCACTTGATGGCATGTCATGCCATTCGATGCCTTTGACTTTGGGAGAGATTTTTTTCTCTCTTTTTTTTTTGTTATTGCACTATCCATGCCATGTCCTTCATATCTCCCTCTCCAAGTTGTGGGTTCCTCCTTGGCCTTTTTTTTCTGCTTTTGCAACATCTGCAAGCTTAGTTGTTGCATCTTTTGCTCCTTTCCACTGCTCCTGATACAATCCCGGTCCATTTTCTTAAAGTCACTAAATGTCCCAAATTTCCACTTTTTTTTTTTTCTCCTCCAATTGCAATTTCTTTGATGGTATCTCCATTCCAGCATGTTTGGAAGTCGTTCTTTTCTCTTTTGGCCTTCTGCGGGGATCAATTCTGGCAAGCTTGCTGCATGTGCTTGCACCTGATGGCATATGGCCTGCTTTTTGATGGATGTGACTTGGAAAAAATTTTTTTTTTTTTAAAGTACCCATGCCACATCACTCATATCTTCCCCTCTAAGTTGTGTCTTCCTCCCTGACTTTTTCCCTTGCTTTTGCAACACCTGTGGTCTTAGTTTTGCCATGTTTTGGTCCTTTGCAATGCAGCTCACTAACTCACAGACCATTTTATGAAGACACTAAAATTGCCGATTTTCTGGTTTTTTTCAATTGCATTTCATTTGATCCTATCTCCTTTCCTGAGTGTTTGTAAGCCTTTCTTTTGCAGTTCGCAAGATTCCTTTTCCCTTCCCGAAAGGAAATGGAATTTCCTTTCGGGAAGGGAAAAGGAATCTTGCGATTTCAATGGGCACCAATAGAGGAATCTTTGGTGCATGTCCCTGCACTTGATGGCATGTCATGCCATTCGATGCCTTTGACTTTGGGAGAGATTTTTTTCTCTCTTTTTTTTTTGTTATTGCACTATCCATGCCATGTCCTTCATATCTCCCTCTCCAAGTTGTGGGTTCCTCCTTGGCCTTTTTTTTCTGCTTTTGCAACATCTGCAAGCTTAGTTGTTGCATCTTTTGGTCCTTTCCACTGCTCCTGATACAATCCCGGTCCATTTTCTTAAAGTCACTAAATGTCCCAAATTTCCACTTTTTTTTTTTTCTCCTCCAATTGCAATTTCTTTGATGGTATCTCCATTCCAGCATGTTTGGAAGTCGTTCTTTTCTCTTTTGGCCTTCTGCGGGGATCAATTCTGGCAAGCTTGCTGCATGTGCCTGCACCTGATGGCATATGGCCTGCTTTTTGATGGATGTGACTTGGAAAAAATTTTTTTTTTTTTAAAGTACCCATGCCACATCACTCATATCTTCCCCTCTAAGTTGTGTCTTCCTCCCTGACTTTTTCCCTTGCTTTTGCAACATCTGTGGCCTTAGTTTTGCCATATTTTGGTCCTTTGCAATGCAGCTCACTAACTCACAGACCATTTTTTGAAGACACTAAAATTGCCGATTTTCTGGGTTTTTTCAATGGCATTTCATTTGATCCTATCTCCTTTCCTGAGTGTTTGTAAGCCTTTCTTTTGCAGTTCGCAAGATTCCTTTTCCCTTCCCAAAAGGAAATGAAATTTCCTTTCGGGAAGGGAAAAGGAATCTTGCGATTTCAATGGGCACCAATAGAGGAATCTTTGGTGCATGTCCCTGCACTTGATGGCATGTCATGCCATTCGATGCCTTTGACTTTGGGAGAGATTTTTTTCTCTCTTTTTTTTTGTTATTACACTATCCATGCCATGTCCTTCATATCTCCCTCTCCAAGTTGTGGGTTCCTCCTTGGCCTTTTTTTTCTGCTTTTGCAACATCTGCAAGCTTAGTTGTTGCATCTTTTGGTCCTTTCCACTGCTCCTGATACAATCCCGGTCCATTCTCTTAAAGTCACTAAATGTCCCATATTTCCACTTTTTTTTTTTTCTCCTCCAATTGCAATTTCTTTGATGGTATCTCCATTCCAGCATGTTTGGAAGTCCTTCTTTTCTCTTTTGGCCTTCTGCGGGGATCAATTTTGGCAAGCTTGCTGCATGTGCCTGCACCTGATGGCATATGGCCTGCTTTTTGATTGATGTGACATGGAAAAATTTTTTTTTTTTTAAAGTACCCATGCCACATCACTCATATCTTCCCCTCTAAGTTGTGTCTTCCTCCCTGACTTTTTCCCTTGCTTTTGCAACACCTGTGGTCTTAGTTTTGCCATGTTTTGGTCCTTTGCAATGCAGCTCACTAACTCACAGACCATTTTTTGAAGACACTAAAATTGCCGATTTTCTGGGTTTTTTCAATTGCATTTCATTTGATCCTATCTCCTTTCCTGAGTGTTTGTAAGCCTTTCTTTTGCAGTTCGCAAGATTCCTTTTCCCTTCCCGAAAGGAAATGAAATTTCCTTTCGGGAAGGGAAAAGGAATCTTGCGATTTCAATGGGCACCAATAGAGGAATCTTTGGTGCATGTCCCTGCACTTGATGGCATGTCATGCCATTCGATGCCTTTGACTTTGGGAGAGATTTTTTTCTCTCTTTTTTTTTGTTATTACACTATCCATGCCATGTCCTTCATATCTCCCTCTCCAAGTTGTGGGTTCCTCCTTGGCCTTTTTTTTCTGCTTTTGCAACATCTGCAAGCTTAGTTGTTGCATCTTTTGGTCCTTTCCACTGCTCCTGATACAATCCCGGTCCATTTTCTTAAAGTCACTAAATGTCCCATATTTCCACTTTTTTTTTTTTCTCCTCCAATTGCAATTTCTTTGATGGTATCTCCATTCCAGCATGTTTGGAAGTCCTTCTTTTCTCTTTTGGCCTTCTGCGGGGATCAATTTTGGCAAGCTTGCTGCATGTGCCTGCACCTGATGGCATATGGTCTGCTTTTTGATGGATGTGACTTGGAAAAATTATTTTTTTTTTAAAGTACCCATGCCACATCACTCATATCTTCCCCTCTAAGTTGTGTCTTCCTCCCTGACTTTTTCCCTTGCTTTTGCAACACCTGTGGTCTTAGTTTTGCCATGTTTTGGTCCTTTGCAATGCAGCTCACTAACTCACAGACCATTTTTTGAAGACACTAAAATTGCCGATTTTGTGGTTTTTTTCAATTGCATTTCATTTGATCCTATCTCCTTTCCTGAGTGTTTGTAAGCCTTTCTTTTGCAGTTCGCAAGATTCCTTTTCCCTTCCCGAAAGGAAATGGAATTTCCTTTCGGGAAGGGAAAAGGAATCTTGCGATTTCAATGGGCACCAATAGAGGAATCTTTGGTGCATGTCCCTGCACTTGATGGCATGTCATGCCATTTGATGCCTTTGACTTTGGGAGAGATTTTTTTCTCTCTTTTTTTTTGTTATTACACTATCCATGCCATGTCCTTCATATCTCCCTCTCCAAGTTGTGGGTTCCTCCTTGGCCTTTTTTTTCTGCTTTTGCAACATCTGCAAGCTTAGTTGTTGCATCTTTTGCTCCTTTCCACTGCTCCTGATACAATCCCGGTCCATTTTCTTAAAGTCACTAAATGTCCCAAATTTCCACTTTTTTTTTTTTCTCCTCCAATTGCAATTTCTTTGATGGTATCTCCATTCCAGCATGTTTGGAAGTCCTTCTTTTCTCTTTTGGCCTTCTGCGGGGATCAATTTTGGCAAGCTTGCTGCATGTGCCTGCACCTGATGGCATATGGCCTGCTTTTTGATGGATGTGACTTGGAAAAAATTTTTTTTTTTAAAATACTCATGCCACATCACTCATATCTTCCCCTCTAAGTTGTGTCTTCCTCCCTGACTTTTTCCCTTGCTTTTGCAACACCTGTGGGCTTAGTTTTGCCATGTTTTGGTCCTTTGCAATGCAGCTCACTAACTCACAGACCATTTTATGAAGACACTAAAATTGCCGATTTTCTGGTTTTTTTCAATTGCATTTCATTTGATCCTATCTCCTTTCCTGAGTGTTTGTAAGCCTTTCTTTTGCAGTTCGCAAGATTCCTTTTCCCTTCCCGAAAGGAAATGGAATTTCCTTTCGGGAAGGGAAAAGGAATCTTGCGATTTCAATGGGCACCAATAGAGGAATCTTTGGTGCATGTCCCTGCACTTGATGGCATGTCATGCCATTCGATGCCTTTGACTTTGGGAGAGATTTTTTTCTCTCTTTTTTTTTTGTTATTGCACTATCCATGCCATGTCCTTCATATCTCCCTCTCCAAGTTGTGGGTTCCTCCTTGGCCTTTTTTTTCTGCTTTTGCAACATCTGCAAGCTTAGTTGTTGCATCTTTTGGTCCTTTCCACTGCTCCTGATACAATCCCGGTCCATTTTCTTAAAGTCACTAAATGTCCCAAATTTCCACTTTTTTTTTTTTCTCCTCCAATTGCAATTTCTTTGATGGTATCTCCATTCCAGCATGTTTGGAAGTCGTTCTTTTCTCTTTTGGCCTTCTGCGGGGATCAATTCTGGCAAGCTTGCTGCATGTACCTGCACCTGATGGTATATGGCCTGCTTTTTGATGGATGTGACTTGGAAAAAATTTTTTTTTTTTTTAAATACTCATGCCACATCACTCATATCTTCCCCTCTAAGTTGTGTCTTCCTCCCTGACTTTTTCCCTTGCTTTTGCAACATCTGTGGCCTTAGTTTTGCCATGTTTTGGTCCTTTGCAATGCAGCTCACTAACTCACAGACCATTTTTTGAAGACACTAAAATTGCTGATTTTCTGGGTTTTTTCAATTGCATTTCATTTGATCCTATCTCCTTTCCTGAGTGTTTGTAAGCCTTTCTTTTGCAGTTCGCAAGATTACTTTTCCCTTACCGAAAGGAAATGGAATTTCCTTTCGGGAAGGGAAAAGGAATCTTGCGATTTCAATGGGCACCAATAGAGGAATCTTTGGTGCATGTCCCTGCACTTGATGGCATGTCATGCCATTCGATGCCTTTGACTTTGGGAGAGATTTTTTTCTCTCTTTTTTTTTGTTATTACACTATCCATGCCATGTCCTTCATATCTCCCTCTCCAAGTTGTGGGTTCCTCCTTGGCCTTTTTTTTCTGCTTTTGCAACATCTGCAAGCTTAGTTGTTGCATCTTTTGGTCCTTTCCACTGCTCCTGATACAATCCCGGTCCATTCTCTTAAAGTCACTAAATGTCCCAAATTTCCACTTTTTTTTTTTTCTCCTCCAATTGCAATTTCTTTGATGGTATCTCCATTCCAGCATGTTTGGAAGTCCTTCTTTTCTATTTTGGCCTTCTGCGGGGATCAATTTTGGCAAGCTTGCTGCATGTGCCTGCACCTGATGGCATATGGCCTGCTTTTTGATGGATGTGACATGGAAAAAGTTTTTTTTTTTTAAAGTACCCATGCCACATCACTCATATCTTCCCCTCTAAGTTGTGTCTTCCTCCCTGACTTTTTCCCTTGCTTTTGCAACATCTGTGGCCTTAGTTTTGCCATGTTTTGGTCCTTTGCAATGCAGCTCACTAACTCACAGACCATTTTTTGAAGACACTAAAATTGCCGATTTTCTGGGTTTTTTCAATTGCATTTCATTTGATCCTATCTCCTTTCCTGAGTGTTTGTAAGCCTTTCTTTTGCAGTTCGCAAGATTCCTTTTCCCTTCCCGAAAGGAAATGGAATTTCCTTTCGGGAAGGGAAAAGGAATCTTGCGATTTCAATGGGCAGCAATAGAGGAATCTTTGGTGCATGTCCCTGCACTTGATGGCATGTCATGCCATTCGATGCCTTTGACTTTGGGAGAGATTTTTTTCTCTCTTTTTTTTTGTTATTACACTATCCATGCCATGTCCTTCATATCTCCCTCTCCAAGTTGTGGGTTCCTCCTTGGCCTTTTTTTTCTGCTTTTGCAACATCTGCAAGCTTAGTTGTTGCATCTTTTGGTCCTTTCCACTGCTCCTGATACAATCCCGGTCCATTTTCTTAAAGTCACTAAATGTCCCATATTTCCACTTTTTTTTTTTTCTCCTCCAATTGCAATTTCTTTGATGGTATCTCCATTCCAGCATGTTTGGAAGTCCTTCTTTTCTCTTTTGGCCTTCTGCGGGGATCAATTTTGGCAAGCTTGCTGCATGTGCCTGCACCTGATGGCATATGGCCTGCTTTTTGATTGATGTGACATGGAAAAATTTTTTTTTTTTTAAAGTACCCATGCCACATCACTCATATCTTCCCCTCTAAGTTGTGTCTTCCTCCCTGACTTTTTCCCTTGCTTTTGCAACACCTGTGGTCTTAGTTTTGCCATGTTTTGGTCCTTTGCAATGCAGCTCACTAACTCACAGACCATTTTTTGAAGACACTAAAATTGCCGATTTTCTGGTTTTTTTCAATTGCATTTCATTTGATCCTATCTCCTTTCCTGAGTGTTTGTAAGCCTTTCTTTTGCAGTTCGCAAGATTCCTTTTCCCTTCCCGAAAGGAAATGAAATTTCCTTTCGGGAAGGGAAAAGGAATCTTGCGATTTCAATGGGCACCAATAGAGGAATCTTTGGTGCATGTCCCTGCACTTGATGGCATGTCATGCCATTCGATGCCTTTGACTTTGGGAGAGATTTTTTTCTCTCTTTTTTTTTGTTATTACACTATCCATGCCATGTCCTTCATATCTCCCTCTCCAAGTTGTGGGTTCCTCCTTGGCCTTTTTTTTCTGCTTTTGCAACATCTGCAAGCTTAGTTGTTGCATCTTTTGCTCCTTTCCACTGCTCCTGATACAATCCCGGTCCATTTTCTTAAAGTCACTAAATGTCCCAAATTTCCACTTTTTTTTTTTTTTCCTCCAATTGCAATTTCTTTGATGGTATCTCCATTCCAGCATGTTTGGAAGTCCTTCTTTTCTCTTTTGGCCTTCTGCGGGGATCAATTTTGGCAAGCTTGCTGCATGTGCCTGCACCTGATGGCATATGGCCTGCTTTTTGATGGATGTGACTTGGAAAAAATTTTTTTTTTTAAAATACTCATGCCACATCACTCATATCTTCCCCTCTAAGTTGTGTCTTCCTCCCTGACTTTTTCCCTTGCTTTTGCAACACCTGTGGACTTAGTTTTGCCATGTTTTGGTCCTTTGCAATGCAGCTCACTAACTCACAGACCATTTTATGAAGACACTAAAATTGCCGATTTTCTGGTTTTTTTCAATTGCATTTCATTTGATCCTATCTCCTTTCCTGAGTGTTTGTAAGCCTTTCTTTTGCAGTTCGCAAGATTCCTTTTCTCTTCCCGAAAGGAAATGGAATTTCCTTTCGGGAAGGGAAAAGGAATCTTGCGATTTCAATGGGCACCAATAGAGGAATCTTTGGTGCATGTCCCTGCACTTGACGGCATGTCATGCCATTCGATGCCTTTGACTTTGGGAGAGATTTTTTTCTCTCTTTTTTTTTTGTTATTGCACTATCCATGCCATGTCCTTCATATCTCCCTCTCCAAGTTGTGGGTTCCTCCTTGGCCTTTTTTTTCTGCTTTTGCAACATCTGCAAGCTTAGTTGTTGCATCTTTTGGTCCTTTCCACTGCTCCTGATACAATCCCGGTCCATTTTCTTAAAGTCACTAAATGTCCCAAATTTCCACTTTTTTTTTTTTCTCCTCCAATTGCAATTTCTTTGATGGTATCTCCATTCCAGCATGTTTGGAAGTCGTTCTTTTCTCTTTTGGCCTTCTGCGGGGATCAATTCTGGCAAGCTTGCTGCATGTGCCTGCACCTGATGGCATATGGCCTGCTTTTTGATGGATGTGACTTGGAAAAAATTTTTTTTTTTTTTAAATACTCATGCCACATCACTCATATCTTCCCCTCTAAGTTGTGTCTTCCTCCCTGACTTTTTCCCTTGCTTTTGCAACATCTGTGGCCTTAGTTTTGCCATGTTTTGGTCCTTTGCAATGCAGCTCACTAACTCACAGACCATTTTTTGAAGACACTAAAATTGCTGATTTTCTGGGTTTTTTCAATTGCATTTCATTTGATCCTATCTCCTTTCCTGAGTGTTTGTAAGCCTTTCTTTTGCAGTTCGCAAGATTACTTTTCCCTTACCGAAAGGAAATGGAATTTCCTTTCGGGAAGGGAAAAGGAATCTTGCGATTTCAATGGGCACCAATAGAGGAATCTTTGGTGCATGTCCCTGCACTTGATGGCATGTCATGCCATTCGATGCCTTTGACTTTGGGAGAGATTTTTTTCTCTCTTTTTTTTTGTTATTACACTATCCATGCCATGTCCTTCATATCTCCCTCTCCAAGTTGTGGGTTCCTCCTTGGCCTTTTTTTTCTGCTTTTGCAACATCTGCAAGCTTAGTTGTTGCATCTTTTGGTCCTTTCCACTGCTCCTGATACAATCCCGGTCCATTCTCTTAAAGTCACTAAATGTCCCAAATTTCCACTTTTTTTTTTTTCTCCTCCAATTGCAATTTCTTTGATGGTATCTCCATTCCAGCATGTTTGGAAGTCCTTCTTTTCTATTTTGGCCTTCTGCGGGGATCAATTTTGGCAAGCTTGCTGCATGTGCCTGCACCTGATGGCATATGGCCTGCTTTTTGATGGATGTGACATGGAAAAAGTTTTTTTTTTTTAAAGTACCCATGCCACATCACTCATATCTTCCCCTCTAAGTTGTGTCTTCCTCCCTGACTTTTTCCCTTGCTTTTGCAACATCTGTGGCCTTAGTTTTGCCATGTTTTGGTCCTTTGCAATGCAGCTCACTAACTCACAGACCATTTTTTGAAGACACTAAAATTGCCGATTTTCTGGGTTTTTTCAATTGCATTTCATTTGATCCTATCTCCTTTCCTGAGTGTTTGTAAGCCTTTCTTTTGCAGTTCGCAAGATTCCTTTTCCCTTCCCGAAAGGAAATGGAATTTCCTTTCGGGAAGGGAAAAGGAATCTTGCGATTTCAATGGGCACCAATAGAGGAATCTTTGGTGCATGTCCCTGCACTTGATGGCATGTCATGCCATTCGATGCCTTTGACTTTGGGAGAGATTTTTTTCTCTCTTTTTTTTTGTTATTACACTATCCATGCCATGTCCTTCATATCTCCCTCTCCAAGTTGTGGGTTCCTCCTTGGCCTTTTTTTTCTGCTTTTGCAACATCTGCAAGCTTAGTTGTTGCATCTTTTGCTCCTTTCCACTGCTCCTGATACAATCCCGGTCCATTTTCTTAAAGTCACTAAATGTCCCAAATTTCCACTTTTTTTTTTTTCTCCTCCAATTGCAATTTCTTTGATGGTATCTCCATTCCAGCATGTTTGGAAGTCCTTCTTTTCTCTTTTGGCCTTCTGCGGGGATCAATTTTGGCAAGCTTGCTGCATGTGCCTGCACCTGATGGCATATGGCCTGCTTTTTGATGGATGTGCCTTGGAAAAAATTTTTTTTTTTCAAGTACCCATGCCACATCACTCATATCTTCCCCTCTAAGTTGTGTCTTCCTCCCTGACTTTTTCCCTTGCTTTTGCAACACCTGTGGGCTTAGTTTTGCCATGTTTTGGTCCTTTGCAATGCAGCTCACTAACTCACAGACCATTTTATGAAGACACTAAAATTGCCGATTTTCTGGTTTTTTTCAATTGCATTTCATTTGATCCTATCTCCTTTCCTGAGTGTTTGTAAGCCTTTCTTTTGCAGTTCGCAAGATTCCTTTTCCCTTCCCGAAAGGAAATGGAATTTCCTTTCGGGAAGGGAAAAGGAATCTTGCGATTTCAATGGGCAGCAATAGAGGAATCTTTGGTGCATGTCCCTGCACTTGATGGCATGTCATGCCATTCGATGCCTTTGACTTTGGGAGAGATTTTTTTCTCTCTTTTTTTTTGTTATTACACTATCCATGCCATGTCCTTCATATCTCCCTCTCCAAGTTGTGGGTTCCTCCTTGGCCTTTTTTTTCTGCTTTTGCAACATCTGCAAGCTTAGTTGTTGCATCTTTTGGTCCTTTCCACTGCTCCTGATACAATCCCGGTCCATTTTCTTAAAGTCACTAAATGTCCCATATTTCCACTTTTTTTTTTTTCTCCTCCAATTGCAATTTCTTTGATGGTATCTCCATTCCAGCATGTTTGGAAGTCCTTCTTTTCTCTTTTGGCCTTCTGCGGGGATCAATTTTGGCAAGCTTGCTGCATGTGCCTGCACCTGATGGCATATGGCCTGCTTTTTGATTGATGTGACATGGAAAAATTTTTTTTTTTTTAAAGTACCCATGCCACATCACTCATATCTTCCCCTCTAAGTTGTGTCTTCCTCCCTGACTTTTTCCCTTGCTTTTGCAACACCTGTGGTCTTAGTTTTGCCATGTTTTGGTCCTTTGCAATGCAGCTCACTAACTCACAGACCATTTTTTGAAGACACTAAAATTGCCGATTTTCTGGTTTTTTTCAATTGCATTTCATTTGATCCTATCTCCTTTCCTGAGTGTTTGTAAGCCTTTCTTTTGCAGTTCGCAAGATTCCTTTTCCCTTCCCGAAAGGAAATGAAATTTCCTTTCGGGAAGGGAAAAGGAATCTTGCGATTTCAATGGGCACCAATAGAGGAATCTTTGGTGCATGTCCCTGCACTTGATGGCATGTCATGCCATTCGATGCCTTTGACTTTGGGAGAGATTTTTTTCTCTCTTTTTTTTTGTTATTACACTATCCATGCCATGTCCTTCATATCTCCCTCTCCAAGTTGTGGGTTCCTCCTTGGCCTTTTTTTTCTGCTTTTGCAACATCTGCAAGCTTAGTTGTTGCATCTTTTGCTCCTTTCCACTGCTCCTGATACAATCCCGGTCCATTTTCTTAAAGTCACTAAATGTCCCAAATTTCCACTTTTTTTTTTTTTTCCTCCAATTGCAATTTCTTTGATGGTATCTCCATTCCAGCATGTTTGGAAGTCCTTCTTTTCTCTTTTGGCCTTCTGCGGGGATCAATTTTGGCAAGCTTGCTGCATGTGCCTGCACCTGATGGCATATGGCCTGCTTTTTGATGGATGTGACTTGGAAAAAATTTTTTTTTTTAAAATACTCATGCCACATCACTCATATCTTCCCCTCTAAGTTGTGTCTTCCTCCCTGACTTTTTCCCTTGCTTTTGCAACACCTGTGGACTTAGTTTTGCCATGTTTTGGTCCTTTGCAATGCAGCTCACTAACTCACAGACCATTTTATGAAGACACTAAAATTGCCGATTTTCTGGTTTTTTTCAATTGCATTTCATTTGATCCTATCTCCTTTCCTGAGTGTTTGTAAGCCTTTCTTTTGCAGTTCGCAAGATTCCTTTTCTCTTCCCGAAAGGAAATGGAATTTCCTTTCGGGAAGGGAAAAGGAATCTTGCGATTTCAATGGGCACCAATAGAGGAATCTTTGGTGCATGTCCCTGCACTTGACGGCATGTCATGCCATTCGATGCCTTTGACTTTGGGAGAGATTTTTTTCTCTCTTTTTTTTTTGTTATTGCACTATCCATGCCATGTCCTTCATATCTCCCTCTCCAAGTTGTGGGTTCCTCCTTGGCCTTTTTTTTCTGCTTTTGCAACATCTGCAAGCTTAGTTGTTGCATCTTTTGGTCCTTTCCACTGCTCCTGATACAATCCCGGTCCATTTTCTTAAAGTCACTAAATGTCCCAAATTTCCACTTTTTTTTTTTTCTCCTCCAATTGCAATTTCTTTGATGGTATCTCCATTCCAGCATGTTTGGAAGTCGTTCTTTTCTCTTTTGGCCTTCTGCGGGGATCAATTCTGGCAAGCTTGCTGCATGTGCCTGCACCTGATGGCATATGGCCTGCTTTTTGATGGATGTGACTTGGAAAAAATTTTTTTTTTTTTAAAATACTCATGCCACATCACTCATATCTTCCCCTCTAAGTTGTGTCTTCCTCCCTGACTTTTTCCCTTGCTTTTGCAACATCTGTGGCCTTAGTTTTGCCATGTTTTGGTCCTTTGCAATGCAGCTCACTAACTCACAGACCATTTTTTGAAGACACTAAAATTGCCGATTTTCTGGGTTTTTTCAATTGCATTTCATTTGATCCTATCTCCTTTCCTGAGTGTTTGTAAGCCTTTCTTTTGCAGTTCGCAAGATTCCTTTTCCCTTCCCGAAAGGAAATTTCCTTTCGGGAAGGGAAAAGGAATCTTGCGATTTCAATGGGCACCAATAGAGGAATCTTTGGTGCATGTCCCTGCACTTGATGGCATGTCATGCCATTCGATGCCTTTGACTTTGGGAGAGATTTTTTTCTCTCTTTTTTTTTGTTATTACACTATCCATGCCATGTCCTTCATATCTCCCTCTCCAAGTTGTGGGTTCCTCCTTGGCCTTTTTTTTCTGCTTTTGCAACATCTGCAAGCTTAGTTGTTGCATCTTTTGCTCCTTTCCACTGCTCCTGATACAATCCCGGTCCATTTTCTTAAAGTCACTAAATGTCCCAAATTTCCACTTTTTTTTTTTTCTCCTCCAATTGCAATTTCTTTGATGGTATCTCCATTCCAGCATGTTTGGAAGTCCTTCTTTTCTCTTTTGGCCTTCTGCGGGGATCAATTTTGGCAAGCTTGCTGCATGTGCCTGCACCTGATGGCATATGGCCTGCTTTTTGATGGATGTGACATGGAAAAATTTTTTTTTTTTTAAAGTACCCATGCCACATCACTCATATCTTCCCCTCTAAGTTGTGTCTTCCTCCCTGACTTTTTCCCTTGCTTTTGCAACATCTGTGGCCTTAGTTTTGCCATGTTTTGGTCCTTTGCAATGCAGCTCACTAACTCACAGACCATTTTTTGAAGACACTAAAATTGCCGATTTTCTGGGTTTTTTCAATTGCATTTCATTTGATCCTATCTCCTTTCCTGAGTGTTTGTAAGCCTTTCTTTTGCAGTTCGCAAGATTCCTTTTCCCTTCCCGAAAGGAAATGGAATTTCCTTTCGGGAAGGGAAAAGGAATCTTGCGATTTCAATGGGCACCAATAGAGGAATCTTTGGTGCATGTCCCTGCACTTGATGGCATGTCATGCCATTCGATGCCTTTGACTTTGGGAGAGATTTTTTTCTCTCTTTTTTTTTGTTATTACACTATCCATGCCATGTCCTTCATATCTCCCTCTCCAAGTTGTGGGTTCCTCCTTGGCCTTTTTTTTCTGCTTTTGCAACATCTGCAAGCTTAGTTGTTGCATCTTTTGCTCCTTTCCACTGCTCCTGATACAATCCCGGTCCATTTTCTTAAAGTCACTAAATGTCCCATATTTCCACTTTTTTTTTTTTCTCCTCCAATTGCAATTTCTTTGATGGTATCTCCATTCCAGCATGTTTGGAAGTCCTTCTTTTCTCTTTTGGCCTTCTGCGGGGATCAATTTTGGCAAGCTTGCTGCATGTGCCTGCACCTGATGGCATATGGCCTGCTTTTTGATGGATGTGACTTGGAAAAAATTTTTTTTTTTAAAGTACCCATGCCACATCACTCATATCTTCCCCTCTAAGTTGTGTCTTCCTCCCTGACTTTTTCCCTTGCTTTTGCAACACCTGTGGGCTTAGTTTTGCCATGTTTTGGTCCTTTGCAATGCAGCTCACTAACTCACAGACCATTTTATGAAGACACTAAAATTGCCGATTTTCTGGGTTTTTTCAATTGCATTTCATTTGATCCTATCTCCTTTCCTGAGTGTTTGTAAGCCTTTCTTTTGCAGTTCGCAAGATTCCTTTTCCCTTCCCGAAAGGAAATTTCATTTCCTTTCGGGAAGGGAAAAGGAATCTTGCGATTTCAATGGGCACCAATAGAGGAATCTTTGGTGCATGTCCCTGCACTTGATGGCATGTCATGCCATTCGATGCCTTTGACTTTGGGAGAGATTTTTTTCTCTCTTTTTTTTTGTTATTACACTATCCATGCCATGTCCTTCATATCTCCCTCTCCAAGTTGTGGGTTCCTCCTTGGCCTTTTTTTTCTGCTTTTGCAACATCTGCAAGCTTAGTTGTTGCATCTTTTGCTCCTTTCCACTGCTCCTGATACAATCCCGGTCCATTTTCTTAAAGTCACTAAATGTCCCAAATTTCCACTTTTTTTTTTTTTTCCTCCAATTGCAATTTCTTTGATGGTATCTCCATTCCAGCATGTTTGGAAGTCCTTCTTTTCTCTTTTGGCCTTCTGCGGGGATCAATTTTGGCAAGCTTGCTGCATGTGCCTGCACCTGATGGCATATGGCCTGCTTTTTGATGGATGTGACTTGGAAAAAAATTTTTTTTTTAAAGTACCCATGCCACATCACTCATATCTTCCCCTCTAAGTTGTGTCTTCCTCCCTGACTTTTTCCCTTGCTTTTGCAACACCTGTGGGCTTAGTTTTGCCATGTTTTGGTCCTTTGCAATGCAGCTCACTAACTCACAGACCATTTTATGAAGACACTAAAATTGCCGATTTTCTGGTTTTTTTCAATTGCATTTCATTTGATCCTATCTCCTTTCCTGAGTGTTTGTAAGCCTTTCTTTTGCAGTTCGCAAGATTCCTTTTCCCTTCCCGAAAGGAAATGGAATTTCCTTTCGGGAAGGGAAAAGGAATCTTGCGATTTCAATGGGCAGCAATAGAGGAATCTTTGGTGCATGTCCCTGCACTTGATGGCATGTCATGCCATTCGATGCCTTTGACTTTGGGAGAGATTTTTTTCTCTCTTTTTTTTTGTTATTACACTATCCATGCCATGTCCTTCATATCTCCCTCTCCAAGTTGTGGGTTCCTCCTTGGCCTTTTTTTTCTGCTTTTGCAACATCTGCAAGCTTAGTTGTTGCATCTTTTGCTCCTTTCCACTGCTCCTGATACAATCCCGGTCCATTTTCTTAAAGTCACTAAATGTCCCATATTTCCACTTTTTTTTTTTTCTCCTCCAATTGCAATTTCTTTGATGGTATCTCCATTCCAGCATGTTTGGAAGTCCTTCTTTTCTCTTTTGGCCTTCTGCGGGGATCAATTTTGGCAAGCTTGCTGCATGTGCCTGCACCTGATGGCATATGGCCTGCTTTTTGATTGATGTGACATGGAAAAATTTTTTTTTTTTTAAAGTACCCATGCCACATCACTCATATCTTCCCCTCTAAGTTGTGTCTTCCTCCCTGACTTTTTCCCTTGCTTTTGCAACACCTGTGGTCTTAGTTTTGCCATGTTTTGGTCCTTTGCAATGCAGCTCACTAACTCACAGACCATTTTTTGAAGACACTAAAATTGCCGATTTTCTGGGTTTTTTCAATTGCATTTCATTTGATCCTATCTCCTTTCCTGAGTGTTTGTAAGCCTTTCTTTTGCAGTTCGCAAGATTCCTTTTCCCTTCCCGAAAGGAAATGAAATTTCCTTTCGGGAAGGGAAAAGGAATCTTGCGATTTCAATGGCCACCAATAGAGGAATCTTTGGTGCATGTCCCTGCACTTGATGGCATGTCATGCCATTCGATGCCTTTGACTTTGGGAGAGATTTTTTTCTCTCTTTTTTTTTGTTATTACACTATCCATGCCATGTCCTTCATATCTCCCTCTCCAAGTTGTGGGTTCCTCCTTGGCCTTTTTTTTCTGCTTTTGCAACATCTGCAAGCTTAGTTGTTGCATCTTTTGCTCCTTTCCACTGCTCCTGATACAATCCCGGTCCATTTTCTTAAAGTCACTAAATGTCCCAAATTTCCACTTTTTTTTTTTTTTCCTCCAATTGCAATTTCTTTGATGGTATCTCCATTCCAGCATGTTTGGAAGTCGTTCTTTTCTCTTTTGGCCTTCTGCGGGGATCAATTTTGGCAAGCTTGCTGCATGTGCCTGCACCTGATGGCATATGGCCTGCTTTTTGATGGATGTGACATGGAAAAAAATTTTTTTTTTTAAAATACTCATGCCACATCACTCATATCTTCCCCTCTAAGTTGTGTCTTCCTCCCTGACTTTTTCCCTTGCTTTTGCAACACCTGTGGCCTTAGTTTTGCCATGTTTTGGTCCTTTGCAATGCAGCTCACTAACTCACAGACCATTTTTTGAAGACACTAAAATTGCCGATTTTCTGGTTTTTTTCAATTGCATTTCATTTGACCCTATCTCCTTTCCTGAGTGTTTGTAAGCCTTTCTTTTGCAGTTCGCAAGATTCCTTTTCCCTTCCCGAAAGGAAATGGAATTTCCTTTCGGGAAGGGAAAAGGAATCTTGCGATTTCAATGGGCACCAATAGAGGAATCTTTGGTGCATGTCCCTGCACTTGATGGCATGTCATGCCATTCGATGCCTTTGACTTTGGGAGAGATTTTTTTCTCTCTTTTTTTTTGTTATTACACTATCCATGCCATGTCCTTCATATCTCCCTCTCCAAGTTGTGGGTTCCTCCTTGGCCTTTTTTTTCTGCTTTTGCAACATCTGCAAGCTTAGTTGTTGCATCTTTTGCTCCTTTCCACTGCTCCTGATACAATCCCGGTCCATTTTCTTAAAGTCACTAAATGTCCCAAATTTCCACTTTTTTTTTTTTCTCCTCCAATTGCAATTTCTTTGATGGTATCTCCATTCCAGCATGTTTGGAAGTCCTTCTTTTCTCTTTTGGCCTTCTGCGGGGATCAATTTTGGCAAGCTTGCTGCATGTGCCTGCACCTGATGGCATATGGCCTGCTTTTTGATGGATGTGACTTGGAAAAAAATTTTTTTTTTAAAATACTCATGCCACATCACTCATATCTTCCCCTCTAAGTTGTGTCTTCCTCCCTGACTTTTTCCCTTGCTTTTGCAACACCTGTGGACTTAGTTTTGCCATGTTTTGGTCCTTTGCAATGCAGCTCACTAACTCACAGACCATTTTATGAAGACACTAAAATTGCCGATTTTCTGGTTTTTTTCAATTGCATTTCATTTGATCCTATCTCCTTTCCTGAGTGTTTGTAAGCCTTTCTTTTGCAGTTCGCAAGATTCCTTTTCCCTTCCCGAAAGGAAATGGAATTTCCTTTCGGGAAGGGAAAAGGAATCTTGCGATTTCAATGGGCACCAATAGAGGAATCTTTGGTGCATGTCCCTGCACTTGATGGCATGTCATGCCATTCGATGCCTTTGACTTTGGGAGAGATTTTTTTCTCTCTTTTTTTTTTGTTATTGCACTATCCATGCCATGTCCTTCATATCTCCCTCTCCAAGTTGTGGGTTCCTCCTTGGCCTTTTTTTTCTGCTTTTGCAACATCTGCAAGCTTAGTTGTTGCATCTTTTGCTCCTTTCCACTGCTCCTGATACAATCCCGGTCCATTTTCTTAAAGTCACTAAATGTCCCAAATTTCCACTTTTTTTTTTTTTTCTCCTCCAATTGCAATTTCTTTGATGGTATCTCCATTCCAGCATGTTTGGAAGTCCTTCTTTTCTCTTTTGGCCTTCTGCGGGGATCACTTTGTGAAAGCTTGCTGCATGTGCCTGCACCTGATGGCATATGGCCTGCTTTTTGATGGATGTGACATGGAAAAATGTTTTTTTTTTTTAAAGTACCCATGCCACATCACTCATATCTTCCCCTCTAAGTTGTGTCTTCCTCCCTGACTTTTTCCCTTGCTTTTGCAACACCTGTGGACTTAGTTTTGGCATGTTTTGGTCCTTTGCAATGCAGCTCACTAACTCACAGACCATTTTTTGAAGACACTAAAATTGCCGATTTTCTGGTTTTTTTCAATTGCATTTCATTTGATCCTATCTCCTTTCCTGAGTGTTTGTAAGCCTTTCTTTTGCAGTTCGCAAGATTCCTTTTCCCTTCCCGAAAGGAAATTTCATTTCCTTTCGGGAAGGGAAAAGGAATCTTGCGATTTCAATGGGCACCAATAGAGGAATCTTTGGTGCATGTCCCTGCACTTGATGGCATGTCATGCCATTCGATGCCTTTGACTTTGGGAGAGATTTTTTTCTCTCTTTTTTTTTGTTATTACACTATCCATGCCATGTCCTTCATATCTCCCTCTCCAAGTTGTGGGTTCCTCCTTGGCCTTTTTTTTCTGCTTTTGCAACATCTGCAAGCTTAGTTGTTGCATCTTTTGGTCCTTTCCACTGCTCCTGATACAATCCCGGTCCATTTTCTTAAAGTCACTAAATGTCCCATATTTCCACTTTTTTTTTTTTCTCCTCCAATTGCAATTTCTTTGATGGTATCTCCATTCCAGCATGTTTGGAAGTCCTTCTTTTCTCTTTTGGCCTTCTGCGGGGATCAATTTTGGCAAGCTTGCTGCATGTGCCTGCACCTGATGGCATATGGCCTGCTTTTTGATGGATGTGACTTGGAAAAAATTTTTTTTTTTAAAATACTCATGCCACATCACTCATATCTTCCCCTCTAAGTTGTGTCTTCCTCCCTGACTTTTTCCCTTGCTTTTGCAACACCTGTGGGCTTAGTTTTGCCATGTTTTGGTCCTTTGCAATGCAGCTCACTAACTCACAGACCATTTTATGAAGACACTAAAATTGCCGATTTTCTGGTTTTTTTCAATTGCATTTCATTTGATCCTATCTCCTTTCCTGAGTGTTTGTAAGCCTTTCTTTTGCAGTTCGCAAGATTCCTTTTCCCTTCCCGAAAGGAAATGGAATTTCCTTTCGGGAAGGGAAAAGGAATCTTGCGATTTCAATGGGCACCAATAGAGGAATCTTTGGTGCATGTCCCTGCACTTGATGGCATGTCATGCCATTCGATGCCTTTGACTTTGGGAGAGATTTT
This sequence comes from Ammospiza nelsoni, assembly GCF_027579445.1. Classification (NCBI taxonomy): domain Eukaryota; kingdom Metazoa; phylum Chordata; class Aves; order Passeriformes; family Passerellidae; genus Ammospiza; species Ammospiza nelsoni. Next base: position 8,004,558 of record NC_080637.1, on the reverse strand, counting down.
TTTCTCTCTTTTTTTTTGTTATTACACTATCCATGCCATGTCCTTCATATCTCCCTCTCCAAGTTGTGGGTTCCTCCTTGGCCTTTTTTTTCTGCTTTTGCAACATCTGCAAGCTTAGTTGTTGCATCTTTTGCTCCTTTCCACTGCTCCTGATACAATCCCGGTCCATTTTCTTAAAGTCACTAAATGTCCCAAATTTCCACTTTTTTTTTTTTTTCCTCCAATAGCAATTTCTTTGATGGTATCTCCATTCCAGCATGTTTGGAAGTCGTTCTTTTCTCTTTTGGCCTTCTGCGGGGATCAATTTTGGCAAGCTTGCTGCATGTGCCTGCACCTGATGGCATATGGCCTGCTTTTTGATGGATGTGACTTGGAAAAAAATTTTTTTTTTAAAATACTCATGCCACATCACTCATATCTTCCCCTCTAAGTTGTGTCTTCCTCCCTGACTTTTTCCCTTGCTTTTGCAACACCTGTGGGCTTAGTTTTGCCATGTTTTGGTCCTTTGCAATGCAGCTCACTAACTCACAGACCATTTTTTGAAGACACTAAAATTGCCGATTTTCTGGGTTTTTTCAATTGCATTTCATTTGATCCTATCTCCTTTCCTGAGTGTTTGTAAGCCTTTCTTTTGCAGTTCGCAAGATTCCTTTTCCCTTCCCGAAAGGAAATTTCATTTCCTTTCGGGAAGGGAAAAGGAATCTTGCGATTTCAATGGGCACCAATAGAGGAATCTTTGGTGCATGTCCCTGCACTTGATGGCATGTCATGCCATTCGATGCCTTTGACTTTGGGAGAGATTTTTTTCTCTCTTTTTTTTTTGTTATTACACTATCCATGCCATGTCCTTCATATCTCCCTCTCCAAGTTGTGGGTTCCTCCTTGGCCTTTTTTTTCTGCTTTTGCAACATCTGCAAGCTTAGTTGTTGCATCTTTTGGTCCTTTCCACTGCTCCTGATACAATCCCGGTCCATTTTCTTAAAGTCACTAAATGTCCCAAATTTCCACTTTTTTTTTTTCTCCTCCAATTGCAATTTCTTTGATGGTATCTCCATTCCAGCATGTTTGGAAGTCCTTCTTTTCTCTTTTGGCCTTCTGCGGGGATCAATTTTGGCAAGCTTGCTGCATGTGCCTGCACCTGATGGCATATGGCCTGCTTTTTGATGGATGTGACATGGAAAAAGTTTTTTTTTTTTAAAGTACCCATGCCACATCACTCATATCTTCCCCTCTAAGTTGTGTCTTCCTCCCTGACTTTTTCCCTTGCTTTTGCAACATCTGTGGCCTTAGTTTTGCCATGTTTTGGTCCTTTGCAATGCAGCTCACTAACTCACAGACCATTTTTTGAAGACACTAAAATTGCCGATTTTCTGGGTTTTTTCAATTGCATTTCATTTGATCCTATCTCCTTTCCTGAGTGTTTGTAAGCCTTTCTTTTGCAGTTCGCAAGATTCCTTTTCCCTTCCCGAAAGGAAATGGAATTTCCTTTCGGGAAGGGAAAAGGAATCTTGCGATTTCAATGGGCACCAATAGAGGAATCTTTGGTGCATGTCCCTGCACTTGATGGCATGTCATGCCATTCGATGCCTTTGACTTTGGGAGAGATTTTTTTCTCTCCTTTTTTTTGTTATTACACTATCCATGCCATGTCCTTCATATCTCCCTCTCCAAGTTGTGGGTTCCTCCTTGGCCTATTTTTCTGCTTTTGCAACATCTGCAAGCTTAGTTGTTGCATCTTTTGCTCCTTTCCACTGCTCCTGATACAATCCCGGTCCATTTTCTTAAAGTCACTAAATGTTCCAAATTTCCACTTTTTTTTTTTCTCCTCCAATTGCAATTTCTTTGATGGTATCTCCATTCCAGCATGTTTGGAAGTCCTTCTTTTCTCTTTTGGCCTTCTGCGGGGATCAATTTGTGCAAGCTTGCTGCATGTGCCTGCACCTGATGGCATATGGCCTGCTTTTTGATGGATGTGACATGGAAAAAGTTTTTTTTTTTTAAAGTACCCATGCCACATCACTCATATCTTCCCCTCTAAGTTGTGTCTTCCTCCCTGACTTTTTCCCTTGCTTTTGCAACATCTGTGGCCTTAGTTTTGCCATGTTTTGGTCCTTTGCAATGCAGCTCACTAACTCACAGACCATTTTTTGAAGACACTAAAATTGCCGATTTTCTGGGTTTTTTCAATTGCATTTCATTTGATCCTATCTCCTTTCCTGAGTGTTTGTAAGCCTTTCTTTTGCAGTTCGCAAGATTCCTTTTCCCTTCCCGAAAGGAAATGGAATTTCCTTTCGGGAAGGGAAAAGGAATCTTGCGATTTCAATGGGCACCAATAGAGGAATCTTTGGTGCATGTCCCTGCACTTGATGGCATGTCATGCCATTCGATGCCTTTGACTTTGGGAGAGATTTTTTTCTCTCTTTTTTTTTGTTATTACACTATCCATGCCATGTCCTTCATATCTCCCTCTCCAAGTTGTGGGTTCCTCCTTGGCCTTTTTTTTCTGCTTTTGCAACATCTGCAAGCTTAGTTGTTGCATCTTTTGGTCCTTTCCACTGCTCCTGATACAATCCCGGTCCATTTTCTTAAAGTCACTAAATGTCCCAAATTTCCACTTTTTTTTTTTTCTTCTCCAATTGCAATTTCTTTGATGGTATCTCCATTCCAGCATGTTTGGAAGTCCTTCTTTTCTCTTTTGGCCTTCTGCGGGGATCACTTTGTGCAAGCTTGCTGCATGTGCCTGCACCTGATGGCATATGGCCTGCTTTTTGATGGATGTGACATGGAAAAATGTTTTTTTTTTTTAAAGTACCCATGCCACATCACTCATATCTTCCCCTCTAAGTTGTGTCTTCCTCCCTGACTTTTTCCCTTGCTTTTGCAACACCTGTGGACTTAGTTTTGCCATGTTTTGGTCCTTTGCAATGCAGCTCACTAACTCACAGACCATTTTTTGAAGACACTAAAATTGCCGATTTTCTGGGTTTTTTCAATTGCATTTCATTTGATCCTATCTCCTTTCCTGAGTGTTTGTAAGCCTTTCTTTTGCAGTTCGCAAGATTCCTTTTCCCTTCCCGAAAGGAAATGGAATTTCCTTTCGGGAAGGGAAAAGGAATCTTGCGATTTCAATGGGCACTAATAGAGGAATCTTTGGTGCATGTCCCTGCACTTGATGGCATGTCATGCCATTCGATGCCTTTGACTTTGGGATAGATTTTTTTCTCTCTTCTTTTTTGTTATTACACTATCCATGCCATGTCCTTCATATCTCCCTCTCCAAGTTGTGGGTTCCTCCTTGGCCTTTTTTTTCTGCTTTTGCAACATCTGCAAGCTTAGTTGTTGCATCTTTTGGTCCTTTCCACTGCTCCTGATACAATCCCGGTCCATTTTCTTAAAGTCACTAAATGTCCCATATTTCCACTTTTTTTTTTTTCTCCTCCAATTGCAATTTCTTTGATGGTATCTCCATTCCAGCATGTTTGGAAGTCGTTCTTTTCTCTTTTGGCCTTCTGCGGGGATCAATTTTGGCAAGCTTGCTGCATGTGCCTGCACCTGATGGCATATGGCCTGCTTTTTGATGGATGTGACATGGAAAAAAATTTTTTTTTTTAAAATACTCATGCCACATCACTCATATCTTCCCCTCTAAGTTGTGTCTTCCTCCCTGACTTTTTCCCTTGCTTTTGCAACACCTGTGGGCTTAGTTTTGCCATGTTTTGGTCCTTTGCAATGCAGCTCACTAACTCACAGACCATTTTTTGAAGACACTAAAATTGCCGATTTTCTGGTTTTTTTCAATTGCATTTCATTTGACCCTATCTCCTTTCCTGAGTGTTTGTAAGCCTTTCTTTTGCAGTTCGCAAGATTCCTTTTCCCTTCCCGAAAGGAAATGAAATTTCCTTTCGGGAAGGGAAAAGGAATCTTGCGATTTCAATGGGCACTAATAGAGGAATCTTTGGTGCATGTCCCTGCACTTGATGGCATGTCATGCCATTCGATGCCTTTGACTTTGGGAGAGATTTTTTTCTCTCTTTTTTTTTTGTTATTGCACTATCCATGCCATGTCCTTCATATCTCCCTCTCCAAGTTGTGGGTTCCTCCTTGGCCTTTTTTTTCTGCTTTTGCAACATCTGCAAGCTTAGTTGTTGCATCTTTTGCTCCTTTCCACTGCTCCTGATACAATCCCGGTCCATTTTCTTAAAGTCACTAAATGTCCCAAATTTCCACTTTTTTTTTTTTTTCTCCTCCAATTGCAATTTCTTTGATGGTATCTCCATTCCAGCATGTTTGGAAGTCCTTCTTTTCTCTTTTGGCCTTCTGCGGGGATCAATTTTGGCAAGCTTGCTGCATGTGCCTGCACCTGATGGCATATGGCCTGCTTTTTGATGGATGTGACTTGGAAAAAAAATTTTTTTTTTTTAAAATACTCATGCCACATCACTCATATCTTCCCCTCTAAGTTGTGTCTTCCTCCCTGACTTTTTCCCTTGCTTTTGCAACACCTGTGGGCTTAGTTTTGCCATGTTTTGGTCCTTTGCAATGCAGCTCACTAACTCACAGACCATTTTTTGAAGACACTAAAATTGCCGATTTTCTGGTTTTTTTCAATTGCATTTCATTTGACCCTATCTCCTTTCCTGAGTGTTTGTAAGCCTTTCTTTTGCAGTTCGCAAGATTCCTTTTCCCTTCCCGAAAGGAAATGAAATTTCCTTTCGGGAAGGGAAAAGGAATCTTGCGATTTCAATGGGCACTAATAGAGGAATCTTTGGTGCATGTCCCTGCACTTGATGGCATGTCATGCCATTCGATGCCTTTGACTTTGGGAGAGATTTTTTTCTCTCTTTTTTTTTTGTTATTGCACTATCCATGCCATGTCCTTCATATCTCCCTCTCCAAGTTGTGGGTTCCTCCTTGGCCTTTTTTTTCTGCTTTTGCAACATCTGCAAGCTTAGTTGTTGCATCTTTTGCTCCTTTCCACTGCTCCTGATACAATCCCGGTCCATTTTCTTAAAGTCACTAAATGTCCCAAATTTCCACTTTTTTTTTTTTTTCTCCTCCAATTGCAATTTCTTTGATGGTATCTCCATTCCAGCATGTTTGGAAGTCCTTCTTTTCTCTTTTGGCCTTCTGCGGGGATCAATTTTGGCAAGCTTGCTGCATGTGCCTGCACCTGATGGCATATGGCCTGCTTTTTGATGGATGTGACTTGGAAAAAAAATTTTTTTTTTTTAAAATACTCATGCCACATCACTCATATCTTCCCCTCTAAGTTGTGTCTTCCTCCCTGACTTTTTCCCTTGCTTTTGCAACATCTGTGGCCTTAGTTTTGGCATGTTTTGGTCCTTTGCAATGCAGCTCACTAACTCACAGACCATTTTTTGAAGACACTAAAATTGCTGATTTTCTGGGTTTTTTCAATTGCATTTCATTTGATCCTATCTCCTTTCCTGAGTGTTTGTAAGCCTTTCTTTTGCAGTTCGCAAGATTCCTTTTCCCTTCCCGAAAGGAAATGAAATTTCCTTTCGGGAAGGGAAAAGGAATCTTGCGATTTCAATGGGCACTAATAGAGGAATCTTTGGTGCATGTCCCTGCACTTGATGGCATGTCATGCCATTCGATGCCTTTGACTTTGGGAGAGATTTTTTTCTCTCTTTTTTTTTGTTATTACACTATCCATGCCATGTCCTTCATATCTCCCTCTCCAAGTTGTGGGTTCCTCCTTGGCCTTTTTTTTCTGCTTTTGCAACATCTGCAAGCTTAGTTGTTGCATCTTTTGCTCCTTTCCACTGCTCCTGATACAATCCCGGTCCATTTTCTTAAAGTCACTAAATGTTCCAAATTTCCACTTTTTTTTTTTCTCCTCCAATTGCAATTTCTTTGATGGTATCTCCATTCCAGCATGTTTGGAAGTCCTTCTTTTCTCTTTTGGCCTTCTGCGGGGATCAATTTGTGCAAGCTTGCTGCATGTGCCTGCACCTGATGGCATATGGCCTGCTTTTTGATGGATGTGACATGGAAAAAGTTTTTTTTTTTTAAAGTACCCATGCCACATCACTCATATCTTCCCCTCTAAGTTGTGTCTTCCTCCCTGACTTTTTCCCTTGCTTTTGCAACATCTGTGGCCTTAGTTTTGCCATGTTTTGGTCCTTTGCAATGCAGCTCACTAACTCACAGACCATTTTTTGAAGACACTAAAATTGCCGATTTTCTGGGTTTTTTCAATTGCATTTCATTTGATCCTATCTCCTTTCCTGAGTGTTTGTAAGCCTTTCTTTTGCAGTTCGCAAGATTCCTTTTCCCTTCCCGAAAGGAAATGGAATTTCCTTTCGGGAAGGGAAAAGGAATCTTGCGATTTCAATGGGCACCAATAGAGGAATCTTTGGTGCATGTCCCTGCACTTGATGGCATGTCATGCCATTCGATGCCTTTGACTTTGGGAGAGATTTTTTTCTCTCTTTTTTTTTGTTATTACACTATCCATGCCATGTCCTTCATATCTCCCTCTCCAAGTTGTGGGTTCCTCCTTGGCCTTTTTTTTCTGCTTTTGCAACATCTGCAAGCTTAGTTGTTGCATCTTTTGGTCCTTTCCACTGCTCCTGATACAATCCCGGTCCATTTTCTTAAAGTCACTAAATGTCCCAAATTTCCACTTTTTTTTTTTTCTTCTCCAATTGCAATTTCTTTGATGGTATCTCCATTCCAGCATGTTTGGAAGTCCTTCTTTTCTCTTTTGGCCTTCTGCGGGGATCACTTTGTGCAAGCTTGCTGCATGTGCCTGCACCTGATGGCATATGGCCTGCTTTTTGATGGATGTGACATGGAAAAATGTTTTTTTTTTTTAAAGTACCCATGCCACATCACTCATATCTTCCCCTCTAAGTTGTGTCTTCCTCCCTGACTTTTTCCCTTGCTTTTGCAACACCTGTGGACTTAGTTTTGCCATGTTTTGGTCCTTTGCAATGCAGCTCACTAACTCACAGACCATTTTTTGAAGACACTAAAATTGCCGATTTTCTGGTTTTTTGCAATTGCATTTCATTTGATCCTATCTCCTTTCCTGAGTGTTTGTAAGCCTTTCTTTTGCAGTTCGCAAGATTCCTTTTCCCTTCCCGAAAGGAAATGGAATTTCCTTTCGGGAAGGGAAAAGGAATCTTGCGATTTCAATGGGCACTAATAGAGGAATCTTTGGTGCATGTCCCTGCACTTGATGGCATGTCATGCCATTCGATGCCTTTGACTTTGGGATAGATTTTTTTCTCTCTTCTTTTTTGTTATTACACTATCCATGCCATGTCCTTCATATCTCCCTCTCCAAGTTGTGGGTTCCTCCTTGGCCTTTTTTTTCTGCTTTTGCAACATCTGCAAGCTTAGTTGTTGCATCTTTTGCTCCTTTCCACTGCTCCTGATACAATCCCGGTCCATTTTCTTAAAGTCACTAAATGTCCCAAATTTCCACTTTTTTTTTTTTCTCCTCCAATTGCAATTTCTTTGATGGTATCTCCATTCCAGCATGTTTGGAAGTCGTTCTTTTCTCTTTTGGCCTTCTGCGGGGATCAATTTTGGCAAGCTTGCTGCATGTGCCTGCACCTGATGGCATATGGCCTGCTTTTTGATGGATGTGACATGGAAAAAAATTTTTTTTTTTAAAATACTCATGCCACATCACTCATATCTTCCCCTCTAAGTTGTGTCTTCCTCCCTGACTTTTTCCCTTGCTTTTGCAACACCTGTGGCCTTAGTTTTGCCATGTTTTGGTCCTTTGCAATGCAGCTCACTAACTCACAGACCATTTTTTGAAGACACTAAAATTGCCGATTTTCTGGTTTTTTTCAATTGCATTTCATTTGACCCTATCTCCTTTCCTGAGTGTTTGTAAGCCTTTCTTTTGCAGTTCGCAAGATTCCTTTTCCCTTCCCGAAAGGAAATGAAATTTCCTTTCGGGAAGGGAAAAGGAATCTTGCGATTTCAATGGGCACCAATAGAGGAATCTTTGGTGCATGTCCCTGCACTTGATGGCATGTCATGCCATTCGATGCCTTTGACTTTGGGAGAGATTTTTTTTCTCTCTTTTTTTTTGTTATTACACTATCCATGCCATGTCCTTCATATCTCCCTCTCCAAGTTGTGGGTTCCTCCTTGGCCTTTTTTTTCTGCTTTTGCAACATCTGCAAGCTTAGTTGTTGCATCTTTTGGTCCTTTCCACTGCTCCTGATACAATCCCGGTCCATTTTCTTAAAGTCACTAAATGTCCCAAATTTCCACTTTTTTTTTTTTCTCCTCCAATTGCAATTTCTTTGATGGTATCTCCATTCCAGCATGTTTGGAAGTCCTTCTTTTCTCTTTTGGCCTTCTGCGGGGATCAATTTTGGCAAGCTTGCTGCATGTGCCTGCACCTGATGGCATATGGCCTGCTTTTTGATGGATGTGACATGGAAAAAGTTTTTTTTTTTTTAAAGTACCCATGCCACATCACTCATATCTTCCCCTCTAAGTTGTGTCTTCCTCCCTGACTTTTTCCCTTGCTTTTGCAACATCTGCGGACTTAGTTTTGCCATGTTTTGGTCCTTTGCAATGCAGCTCACTAACTCACGGACCATTTTTTGAAGACACTAAAATTGCCGATTTTCTGGGTTTTTTCAATTGCATTTCATTTGATCCTATCTCCTTTCCTGAGTGTTTGTAAGCCTTTCTTTTGCAGTTCGCAAGATTCCTTTTCCCTTCCCGAAAGGAAATGAAATTTCCTTTCGGGAAGGGAAAAGGAATCTTGCGATTTCAATGGGCACCAATAGAGGAATCTTTGGTGCATGTCCCTGCACTTGATGGCATGTCATGCCATTCGATGCCTTTGACTTTGGGAGAGATTTTTTTCTCTCTTTTTTTTTGTTATTACACTATCCATGCCATGTCCTTCATATCTCCCTCTCCAAGTTGTGGGTTCCTCCTTGGCCTTTTTTTTCTGCTTTTGCAACATCTGCAAGCTTAGTTGTTGCATCTTTTGGTCCTTTCCACTGCTCCTGATACAATCCCGGTCCATTTTCTTAAAGTCACTAAATGTCCCAAATTTCCACTTTTTTTTTTTTTTCTCCTCCAATTGCAATTTCTTTGATGGTATCTCCATTCCAGCATGTTTGGAAGTCCTTCTTTTCTCTTTTGGCCTTCTGCGGGGATCAATTTTGGCAAGCTTGCTGCATGTGCCTGCACCTGATGGCATATGGCCTGCTTTTTGATGGATGTGACTTGGAAAAAAATTTTTTTTTTAAAATACTCATGCCACATCACTCATATCTTCCCCTCTAAGTTGTGTCTTCCTCCCTGACTTTTTCCCTTGCTTTTGCAACACCTGTGGGCTTAGTTTTGCCATGTTTTGGTCCTTTGCAATGCAGCTCACTAACTCACAGACCATTTTTTGAAGACACTAAAATTGCCGATTTTCTGGTTTTTTTCAATTGCATTTCATTTGATCCTATCTCCTTTCCTGAGTGTTTGTAAGCCTTTCTTTTGCAGTTCGCAAGATTCCTTTTCCCTTCCCGAAAGGAAATGAAATTTCCTTTCGGGAAGGGAAAAGGAATCTTGCGATTTCAATGGGCACCAATAGAGGAATCTTTGGTGCATGTCCCTGCACTTGATGGCATGTCATGCCATTTGATGCCTTTGACTTTGGGAGAGATTTTTTTCTCTCTTTTTTTTTGTTATTACACTATCCATGCCATGTCCTTCATATCTCCCTCTCCAAGTTGTGGGTTCCTCCTTGGCCTTTTTTTTCTGCTTTTGCAACATCTGCAAGCTTAGTTGTTGCAAGTTTTGGTCCTTTCCACTGCTCCTGATACAATCCCGGTCCATTTTCTTAAAGTCACTAAATGTCCCAAATTTCCACTTTTTTTTTTTTTCTCCTCCAATTGCAATTTCTTTGATGGTATCTCCATTCCAGCATGTTTGGAAGTCCTTCTTTTCTCTTTTGGCCTTCTGCGGGGATCAATTTTGGCAAGCTTGCTGCATGTGCCTGCACCTGATGGCATATGGTCTGCTTTTTGATGGATGTGACTTGGAAAAATTATTTTTTTTTTAAAGTACCCATGCCACATCACTCATATCTTCCCCTCTAAGTTGTGTCTTCCTCCCTGACTTTTTCCCTTGCTTTTGCAACATCTGTGGCCTTAGTTTTGCCATATTTTGGTCCTTTGCAATGCAGCTCACTAACTCACAGACCATTTTTTGAAGACACTAAAATTGCCGATTTTCTGGTTTTTTCAATGGCATTTCATTTGATCCTATCTCCTTTCCTGAGTGTTTGTAAGCCTTTCTTTTGCAGTTCGCAAGATTCCTTTTCCCTTCCCGAAAGGAAATGAAATTTCCTTTCGGGAAGGGAAAAGGAATCTTGCGATTTCAGTGGGCACCAATAGAGGAATCTTTGGTGCATGTCCCTGCACTTGATGGCATGTCATGCCATTTGATGCCTTTGACTTTGGGAGAGATTTTTTTCTCTCTTTTTTTTTGTTATTACACTATCCATGCCATGTCCTTCATATCTCCCTCTCCAAGTTGTGGGTTCCTCCTTGGCCTTTTTTTTCTGCTTTTGCAACATCTGCAAGCTTAGTTGTTGCATCTTTTGCTCCTTTCCACTGCTCCTGATACAATCCCGGTCCATTTTCTTAAAGTCACTAAATGTCCCAAATTTCCACTTTTTTTTTTTTTTCTCCTCCAATTGCAATTTCTTTGATGGTATCTCCATTCCAGCATGTTTGGAAGTCCTTCTTTTCTCTTTTGGCCTTCTGCGGGGATCAATTTTGGCAAGCTTGCTGCATGTGCCTGCACCTGATGGCATATGGCCTGCTTTTTGATGGATGTGACTTGGAAAAAAATTTTTTTTTTAAAATACTCATGCCACATCACTCATATCTTCCCCTCTAAGTTGTGTCTTCCTCCCTGACTTTTTCCCTTGCTTTTGCAACACCTGTGGGCTTAGTTTTGCCATGTTTTGGTCCTTTGCAATGCAGCTCACTAACTCACAGACCATTTTTTGAAGACACTAAAATTGCCGATTTTCTGGTTTTTTTCAATTGCATTTCATTTGATCCTATCTCCTTTCCTGAGTGTTTGTAAGCCTTTCTTTTGCAGTTCGCAAGATTCCTTTTCCCTTCCCGAAAGGAAATGAAATTTCCTTTCGGGAAGGGAAAAGGAATCTTGCGATTTCAATGGGCACCAATAGAGGAATCTTTGGTGCATGTCCCTGCACTTGATGGCATGTCATGCCATTTGATGCCTTTGACTTTGGGAGAGATTTTTTTCTCTCTTTTTTTTTGTTATTACACTATCCATGCCATGTCCTTCATATCTCCCTCTCCAAGTTGTGGGTTCCTCCTTGGCCTTTTTTTTCTGCTTTTGCAACATCTGCAAGCTTAGTTGTTGCAAGTTTTGGTCCTTTCCACTGCTCCTGATACAATCCCGGTCCATTTTCTTAAAGTCACTAAATGTCCCAAATTTCCACTTTTTTTTTTTTTCTCCTCCAATTGCAATTTCTTTGATGGTATCTCCATTCCAGCATGTTTGGAAGTCCTTCTTTTCTCTTTTGGCCTTCTGCGGGGATCAATTTTGGCAAGCTTGCTGCATGTGCCTGCACCTGATGGCATATGGTCTGCTTTTTGATGGATGTGACTTGGAAAAATTATTTTTTTTTTAAAGTACCCATGCCACATCACTCATATCTTCCCCTCTAAGTTGTGTCTTCCTCCCTGACTTTTTCCCTTGCTTTTGCAACATCTGTGGCCTTAGTTTTGCCATATTTTGGTCCTTTGCAATGCAGCTCACTAACTCACAGACCATTTTTTGAAGACACTAAAATTGCCGATTTTCTGGTTTTTTCAATGGCATTTCATTTGATCCTATCTCCTTTCCTGAGTGTTTGTAAGCCTTTCTTTTGCAGTTCGCAAGATTCCTTTTCCCTTCCCGAAAGGAAATGAAATTTCCTTTCGGGAAGGGAAAAGGAATCTTGCGATTTCAGTGGGCACCAATAGAGGAATCTTTGGTGCATGTCCCTGCACTTGATGGCATGTCATGCCATTCGATGCCTTTGACTTTGGGAGAGATTTTTTTCTCTCTTTTTTTTTGTTATTACACTATCCATGCCATGTCCTTCATATCTCCCTCTCCAAGTTGTGGGTTCCTCCTTGGCCTTTTTTTTCTGCTTTTGCAACATCTGCAAGCTTAGTTGTTGCATCTTTTGCTCCTTTCCACTGCTCCTGATACAATCCCGGTCCATTTTCTTAAAGTCACTAAATGTCCCAAATTTCCACTTTTTTTTTTTTTTTCTCCTCCAATTGCAATTTCTTTGATGGTATCTCCATTCCAGCATGTTTGGAAGTCCTTCTTTTCTCTTTTGGCCTTCTGCGGGGATCAATTTTGGCAAGCTTGCTGCATGTGCCTGCACCTGATGGCATATGGCCTGCTTTTTGATGGATGTGACTTGGAAAAAAATTTTTTTTTTAAAATACTCATGCCACATCACTCATATCTTCCCCTCTAAGTTGTGTCTTCCTCCCTGACTTTTTCCCTTGCTTTTGCAACACCTGTGGGCTTAGTTTTGCCATGTTTTGGTCCTTTGCAATGCAGCTCACTAACTCACAGACCATTTTTTGAAGACACTAAAATTGCCGATTTTCTGGTTTTTTGCAATTGCATTTCATTTGATCCTATCTCCTTTCCTGAGTGTTTGTAAGCCTTTCTTTTGCAGTTCGCAAGATTCCTTTTCCCTTCCCGAAAGGAAATGAAATTTCCTTTCGGGAAGGGAAAAGGAATCTTGCGATTTCAATGGGCACCAATAGAGGAATCTTTGGTGCATGTCCCTGCACTTGATGGCATGTCATGCCATTTGATGCCTTTGACTTTGGGAGAGATTTTTTTCTCTCTTTTTTTTTGTTATTACACTATCCATGCCATGTCCTTCATATCTCCCTCTCCAAGTTGTGGGTTCCTCCTTGGCCTTTTTTTTCTGCTTTTGCAACATCTGCAAGCTTAGTTGTTGCAAGTTTTGGTCCTTTCCACTGCTCCTGATACAATCCCGGTCCATTTTCTTAAAGTCACTAAATGTCCCAAATTTCCACTTTTTTTTTTTTTCTCCTCCAATTGCAATTTCTTTGATGGTATCTCCATTCCAGCATGTTTGGAAGTCCTTCTTTTCTCTTTTGGCCTTCTGCGGGGATCAATTTTGGCAAGCTTGCTGCATGTGCCTGCACCTGATGGCATATGGTCTGCTTTTTGATGGATGTGACTTGGAAAAATTATTTTTTTTTTAAAGTACCCATGCCACATCACTCATATCTTCCCCTCTAAGTTGTGTCTTCCTCCCTGACTTTTTCCCTTGCTTTTGCAACATCTGTGGCCTTAGTTTTGCCATATTTTGGTCCTTTGCAATGCAGCTCACTAACTCACAGACCATTTTTTGAAGACACTAAAATTGCCGATTTTCTGGTTTTTTGCAATTGCATTTCATTTGATCCTATCTCCTTTCCTGAGTGTTTGTAAGCCTTTCTTTTGCAGTTCGCAAGATTCCTTTTCCCTTCCCGAAAGGAAATTTCTTGCGATTTCAGTGGGCACCAATAGAGGAATCTTTGGTGCATGTCCCTGCACTTGATGGCATGTCATGCCATTCGATGCCTTTGACTTTGGGAGAGATTTTTTTCTCTCTTTTTTTTTGTTATTACACTATCCATGCCATGTCCTTCATATCTCCCTCTCCAAGTTGTGGGTTCCTCCTTGGCCTTTTTTTTCTGCTTTTGCAACATCTGCAAGCTTAGTTGTTGCATCTTTTGGTCCTTTCCACTGCTCCTGATACAATCCCGGTCCATTTTCTTAAAGTCACTAAATGTCCCATATTTCCACTTTTTGTTTTTTCTCCTCCAATTGCAATTTCTTTGATGGTATCTCCATTCCAGCATGTTTGGAAGTCCTTCTTTTCTCTTTTGGCCTTCTGCGGGGATCAATTTTGGCAAGCTTGCTGCATGTGCCTGCACCTGATGGCATATGGCCTGCTTTTTGATGGATGTGACATGGAAATAATTTTTTTTTTTTAAAGTACCCATGCCACATCACTCATATCTTCCCCTCTAAGTTGTGTCTTCCTCCCTGACTTTTTCCCTTGCTTTTGCAACATCTGTGGCCTTAGTTTTGCCATGTTTTGGTCCTTTGCAATGCAGCTCACTAACTCACAGACCATTTTATGAAGACACTAAAATTGCCAATTTTCTGGTTTTTTTCAATTGCATTTCATTTGATCCTATCTCCTTTCCTGAGTGTTTGTAAGCCTTTCTTTTGCAGTTCGCAAGATTCCTTTTCCCTTCCCGAAAGGAAATTTCATTTCCTTTCGGGAAGGGAAAAGGAATCTTGCGATTTCAGTGGGCACCAATAGAGGAATCTTTGGTGCATGTCCCTGCACTTGATGGCATGTCATGCCATTCGATGCCTTTGACTTTGGGAGAGATTTTTTTCTCTCTTTTTTTTTGTTATTACACTATCCATGCCATGTCCTTCATATCTCCCTCTCCAAGTTGTGGGTTCCTCCTTGGCCTTTTTTTTCTGCTTTTGCAACATCTGCAAGCTTAGTTGTTGCAAGTTTTGCTCCTTTCCACTGCTCCTGATACAATCCCGGTCCTTTTTCTTAAAGTCACTAAATGTCCCAAATTTCCACTTTTTTTTTTTTCTCCTCCAATTGCAATTTCTTTGATGGTATCTCCATTCCAGCATGTTTGGAAGTCCTTCTTTTCTCTTTTGGCCTTCTGCGGGGATCAATTTTGGCAAGCTTGCTGCATGTACCTGCACCTGATGGCATATGGCCTGCTTTTTGATGGATGTGACATGGAGAAATGTTTTTTTTTTTTTTAAAGTACCCATGCCACATCACTCATATCTTCCCCTCTAAGTTGTGTCTTCCTCCCTGACTTTTTCCCTTGCTTTTGCAACACCTGTGGGCTTAGTTTTGCCATGTTTTGGTCCTTTGCAATGCAGCTCACTAACTCACAGACCATTTTTTGAAGACACTAAAATTGCCGATTTTCTGGGTTTTTTCAATTGCATTTCATTTGATCCTATCTCCTTTCCTGAGTGTTTGTAAGCCTTTCTTTTGCAGTTCGCAAGATTCCTTTTCCCTTCCCGAAAGGAAATGAAATTTCCTTTCGGGAAGGGAAAAGGAATCTTGCGATTTCAATGGGCACCAATAGAGGAATCTTTGGTGCATGTCCCTGCACTTGATGGCATGTCATGCCATTCGATGCCTTT
Organism: Ammospiza nelsoni; assembly: GCF_027579445.1. Classification (NCBI taxonomy): domain Eukaryota; kingdom Metazoa; phylum Chordata; class Aves; order Passeriformes; family Passerellidae; genus Ammospiza; species Ammospiza nelsoni. The sequence goes on along the minus strand of NC_080637.1, from coordinate 7,989,291 downwards.
GACTTTGGGAGAGATTTTTTTTCTCTCTTTTTTTTTGTTATTACACTATCCATGCCATGTCCTTCATATCTCCCTCTCCAAGTTGTGGGTTCCTCCTTGGCCTTTTTTTTCTGCTTTTGCAACATCTGCAAGCTTAGTTGTTGCATCTTTTGGTCCTTTCCACTGCTCCTGATACAATCCCGGTCCATTTTCTTAAAGTCACTAAATGTCCCAAATTTCCACTTTTTTTTTTTTCTCCTCCAATTGCAATTTCTTTGATGGTATCTCCATTCCAGCATGTTTGGAAGTCCTTCTTTTCTCTTTTGGCCTTCTGCGGGGATCAATTTTGGCAAGCTTGCTGCATGTGCCTGCACCTGATGGCATATGGCCTGCTTTTTGATGGACGTGACTTGGAAAATTTTTTTTTTTTTAAAGTACCCATGCCACATCACTCATATCTTCCCCTCTAAGTTGTGTCTTCCTCCCTGACTTTTTCCCTTGCTTTTGCAACATCTGCGGACTTAGTTTTGCCATGTTTTGGTCCTTTGCAATGCAGCTCACTAACTCACGGACCATTTTTTGAAGACACTAAAATTGCCGATTTTCTGGGTTTTTTCAATGGCATTTCATTTGATCCTATCTCCTTTCCTGAGTGTTTGTAAGCCTTTCTTTTGCAGTTCGCAAGATTCCTTTTCCCTTCCCGAAAGGAAATGAAATTTCCTTTCGGGAAGGGAAAAGGAATCTTGCGATTTCAATGGGCACCAATAGAGGAATCTTTGGTGCATGTCCCTGCACTTGATGGCATGTCATGCCATTCGATGCCTTTGACTTTGGGAGAGATTTTTTTCTCTCTTTTTTTTTGTTATTACACTATCCATGCCATGTCCTTCATATCTCCCTCTCCAAGTTGTGGGTTCCTCCTTGGCCTTTTTTTTCTGCTTTTGCAACATCTGCAAGCTTAGTTGTTGCATCTTTTGCTCCTTTCCACTGCTCCTGATACAATCCCGGTCCATTTTCTTAAAGTCACTAAATGTCCCAAATTTCCACTTTTTTTTTTTTTCCTCCTCCAATTGCAATTTCTTTGATGGTATCTCCATTCCAGCATGTTTGGAAGTCCTTCTTTTCTCTTTTGGCCTTCTGCGGGGATCAATTTTGGCAAGCTTGCTGCATGTGCCTGCACCTGATGGCATATGGCCTGCTTTTTGATGGATGTGACTTGGAAAAAAATTTTTTTTTTAAAATACTCATGCCACATCACTCATATCTTCCCCTCTAAGTTGTGTCTTCCTCCCTGACTTTTTCCCTTGCTTTTGCAACACCTGTGGGCTTAGTTTTGCCATGTTTTGGTCCTTTGCAATGCAGCTCACTAACTCACAGACCATTTTTTGAAGACACTAAAATTGCCGATTTTCTGGGTTTTTTCAATTGCATTTCATTTGATCCTATCTCCTTTCCTGAGTGTTTGTAAGCCTTTCTTTTGCAGTTCGCAAGATTCCTTTTCCCTTCCCGAAAGGAAATGAAATTTCCTTTCGGGAAGGGAAAAGGAATCTTGCGATTTCAATGGGCACCAATAGAGGAATCTTTGGTGCATGTCCCTGCACTTGATGGCATGTCATGCCATTCGATGCCTTTGACTTTGGGAGAGATTTTTTTCTCTCTTTTTTTTTGTTATTACACTATCCATGCCATGTCCTTCATATCTCCCTCTCCAAGTTGTGGGTTCCTCCTTGGCCTTTTTTTTCTGCTTTTGCAACATCTGCAAGCTTAGTTGTTGCAAGTTTTGGTCCTTTCCACTGCTCCTGATACAATCCCGGTCCATTTTCTTAAAGTCACTAAATGTCCCAAATTTCCACTTTTTTTTTTTTTCTCCTCCAATTGCAATTTCTTTGATGGTATCTCCATTCCAGCATGTTTGGAAGTCCTTCTTTTCTCTTTTGGCCTTCTGCGGGGATCAATTTTGGCAAGCTTGCTGCATGTGCCTGCACCTGATGGCATATGGCCTGCTTTTTGATGGATGTGACTTGGAAAAATTATTTTTTTTTTAAAGTACCCATGCCACATCACTCATATCTTCCCCTCTAAGTTGTGTCTTCCTCCCTGACTTTTTCCCTTGCTTTTGCAACATCTGTGGCCTTAGTTTTGCCATATTTTGGTCCTTTGCAATGCAGCTCACTAACTCACAGACCATTTTTTGAAGACACTAAAATTGCCGATTTTCTGGTTTTTTTCAATGGCATTTCATTTGATCCTATCTCCTTTCCTGAGTGTTTGTAAGCCTTTCTTTTGCAGTTCGCAAGATTCCTTTTCCCTTCCCGAAAGGAAATGAAATTTCCTTTCGGGAAGGGAAAAGGAATCTTGCGATTTCAATGGGCACCAATAGAGGAATCTTTGGTGCATGTCCCTGCACTTGATGGCATGTCATGCCATTTGATGCCTTTGACTTTGGGAGAGATTTTTTTCTCTCTTTTTTTTTGTTATTACACTATCCATGCCATGTCCTTCATATCTCCCTCTCCAAGTTGTGGGTTCCTCCTTGGCCTTTTTTTTCTGCTTTTGCAACATCTGCAAGCTTAGTTGTTGCATCTTTTGGTCCTTTCCACTGCTCCTGATACAATCCCGGTCCATTTTCTTAAAGTCACTAAATGTCCCAAATTTCCACTTTATTTTTTTCTCCTCCAATTGCAATTTCTTTGATGGTATCTCCATTCCAGCATGTTTGGAAGTCCTTCTTTTCTCTTTTGGCCTTCTGCGGGGATCAATTTTGGCAAGCTTGCTGCATGTGCCTGCACCTGATGGCATATGGCCTGCTTTTTGATGGATGTGACATGGAAAAAAATTTTTTTTTTTTAAAATACTCATGCCACATCACTCATATCTTCCCCTCTAAGTTGTGTCTTCCTCCCTGACGTTTTCCCTTGCTTTTGCAACATCTGTGGCCTTAGTTTTGCCATATTTTGGTCCTTTGCAATGCAGCTCACTAACTCACAGACCATTTTTTGAAGACACTAAAATTGCCGATTTTCTGGGTTTTTTCAATTGCATTTCATTTGATCCTATCTCCTTTCCTGAGTGTTTGTAAGCCTTTCTTTTGCAGTTCGCAAGATTCCTTTTCCCTTCCCGAAAGGAAATTTCATTTCCTTTCGGGAAGGGAAAAGGAATCTTGCGATTTCAGTGGGCACCAATAGAGGAATCTTTGGTGCATGTCCCTGCACTTGATGGCATGTCATGCCATTCGATGCCTTTGACTTTGGGAGAGATTTTTTTCTCTCTTTTTTTTTGTTATTACACTATCCATGCCATGTCCTTCATATCTCCCTCTCCAAGTTGTGGGTTCCTCCTTGGCCTTTTTTTTCTGCTTTTGCAACATCTGCAAGCTTAGTTGTTGCATCTTTTGGTCCTTTCCACTGCTCCTGATACAATCCCGGTCCATTTTCTTAAAGTCACTAAATGTCCCATATTTCCACTTTTTGTTTTTTCTCCTCCAATTGCAATTTCTTTGATGGTATCTCCATTCCAGCATGTTTGGAAGTCCTTCTTTTCTCTTTTGGCCTTCTGCGGGGATCAATTTTGGCAAGCTTGCTGCATGTGCCTGCACCTGATGGCATATGGCCTGCTTTTTGATGGATGTGACTTGGAAAAAAATTTTTTTTTTAAAATACTCATGCCACATCACTCATATCTTCCCCTCTAAGTTGTGTCTTCCTCCCTGACTTTTTCCCTTGCTTTTGCAACACCTGTGGACTTAGTTTTGCCATGTTTTGGTCCTTTGCAATGCAGCTCACTAACTCACAGACCATTTTATGAAGACACTAAAATTGCCGATTTTCTGGTTTTTTTCAATTGCATTTCATTTGATCCTATCTCCTTTCCTGAGTGTTTGTAAGCCTTTCTTTTGCAGTTCGCAAGATTCCTTTTCCCTTCCCGAAAGGAAATGGAATTTCCTTTCGGGAAGGGAAAAGGAATCTTGCGATTTCAATGGGCACCAATAGAGGAATCTTTGGTGCATGTCCCTGCACTTGATGGCATGTCATGCCATTCGATGCCTTTGACTTTGGGAGAGATTTTTTTCTCTCTTTTTTTTTTGTTATTGCACTATCCATGCCATGTCCTTCATATCTCCCTCTCCAAGTTGTGGGTTCCTCCTTGGCCTTTTTTTTCTGCTTTTGCAACATCTGCAAGCTTAGTTGTTGCATCTTTTGCTCCTTTCCACTGCTCCTGATACAATCCCGGTCCATTTTCTTAAAGTCACTAAATGTCCCAAATTTCCACTTTTTTTTTTTTTTCTCCTCCAATTGCAATTTCTTTGATGGTATCTCCATTCCAGCATGTTTGGAAGTCCTTCTTTTCTCTTTTGGCCTTCTGCGGGGATCAATTTTGGCAAGCTTGCTGCATGTGCCTGCACCTGATGGCATATGGCCTGCTTTTTGATGGATGTGACTTGGAAAAAAATTTTTTTTTTAAAATACTCATGCCACATCACTCATATCTTCCCCTCTAAGTTGTGTCTTCCTCCCTGACTTTTTCCCTTGCTTTTGCAACACCTGTGGGCTTAGTTTTGCCATGTTTTGGTCCTTTGCAATGCAGCTCACTAACTCACAGACCATTTTTTGAAGACACTAAAATTGCCGATTTTCTGGTTTTTTTCAATTGCATTTCATTTGATCCTATCTCCTTTCCTGAGTGTTTGTAAGCCTTTCTTTTGCAGTTCGCAAGATTCCTTTTCCCTTCCCGAAATTTCCTTTCGGGAAGGGAAAAGGAATCTTGCGATTTCAATGGGCACCAATAGAGGAATCTTTGGTGCATGTCCCTGCACTTGATGGCATGTCATGCCATTTGATGCCTTTGACTTTGGGAGAGATTTTTCTCTCTTTTTTTTTGTTATTACACTATCCATGCCATGTCCTTCATATCTCCCTCTCCAAGTTGTGGGTTCCTCCTTGGCCTTTTTTTTCTGCTTTTGCAACATCTGCAAGCTTAGTTGTTGCAAGTTTTGGTCCTTTCCACTGCTCCTGATACAATCCCGGTCCATTTTCTTAAAGTCACTAAATGTCCCAAATTTCCACTTTTTTTTTTTTTCTCCTCCAATTGCAATTTCTTTGATGGTATCTCCATTCCAGCATGTTTGGAAGTCCTTCTTTTCTCTTTTGGCCTTCTGCGGGGATCAATTTTGGCAAGCTTGCTGCATGTGCCTGCACCTGATGGCATATGGTCTGCTTTTTGATGGATGTGACTTGGAAAAATTATTTTTTTTTTAAAGTACCCATGCCACATCACTCATATCTTCCCCTCTAAGTTGTGTCTTCCTCCCTGACTTTTTCCCTTGCTTTTGCAACATCTGTGGCCTTAGTTTTGCCATATTTTGGTCCTTTGCAATGCAGCTCACTAACTCACAGACCATTTTTTGAAGACACTAAAATTGCCGATTTTCTGGTATTTGCAATTGCATTTCATTTGATCCTATCTCCTTTCCTGAGTGTTTGTAAGCCTTTCTTTTGCAGTTCGCAAGATTCCTTTTCCCTTCCCGAAAGGAAATTTCTTGCGATTTCAGTGGGCACCAATAGAGGAATCTTTGGTGCATGTCCCTGCACTTGATGGCATGTCATGCCATTCGATGCCTTTGACTTTGGGAGAGATTTTTTTCTCTCTTTTTTTTTGTTATTACACTATCCATGCCATGTCCTTCATATCTCCCTCTCCAAGTTGTGGGTTCCTCCTTGGCCTTTTTTTTCTGCTTTTGCAACATCTGCAAGCTTAGTTGTTGCAAGTTTTGCTCCTTTCCACTGCTCCTGATACAATCCCGGTCCATTTTCTTAAAGTCACTAAATGTCCCATATTTCCACTTTTTGTTTTTTCTCCTCCAATTGCAATTTCTTTGATGGTATCTCCATTCCAGCATGTTTGGAAGTCCTTCTTTTCTCTTTTGGCCTTCTGCGGGGATCAATTTTGGCAAGCTTGCTGCATGTGCCTGCACCTGATGGCATATGGCCTGCTTTTTGATGGATGTGACATGGAAATAATTTTTTTTTTTTAAAGTACCCATGCCACATCACTCATATCTTCCCCTCTAAGTTGTGTCTTCCTCCCTGACTTTTTCCCTTGCTTTTGCAACATCTGTGGCCTTAGTTTTGCCATGTTTTGGTCCTTTGCAATGCAGCTCACTAACTCACAGACCATTTTATGAAGACACTAAAATTGCCAATTTTCTGGTTTTTTTCAATGGCATTTCATTTGATCCTATCTCCTTTCCTGAGTGTTTGTAAGCCTTTCTTTTGCAGTTCGCAAGATTCCTTTTCCCTTCCCGAAAGGAAATTTCATTTCCTTTCGGGAAGGGAAAAGGAATCTTGCGATTTCAGTGGGCACCAATAGAGGAATCTTTGGTGCATGTCCCTGCACTTGATGGCATGTCATGCCATTCGATGCCTTTGACTTTGGGAGAGATTTTTTTCTCTCTTTTTTTTTGTTATTACACTATCCATGCCATGTCCTTCATATCTCCCTCTCCAAGTTGTGGGTTCCTCCTTGGCCTTTTTTTTCTGCTTTTGCAACATCTGCAAGCTTAGTTGTTGCATCTTTTGGTCCTTTCCACTGCTCCTGATACAATCCCGGTCCATTTTCTTAAAGTCACTAAATGTCCCATATTTCCACTTTTTGTTTTTTCTCCTCCAATTGCAATTTCTTTGATGGTATCTCCATTCCAGCATGTTTGGAAGTCCTTCTTTTCTCTTTTGGCCTTCTGCAGGGATCAATTTTGGCAAGCTTGCTGCATGTGCCTGCACCTGATGGCATATGGCCTGCTTTTTGATGGATGTGACATGGAAATAATTTTTTTTTTTAAAGTACCCATGCCACATCACTCATATCTTCCCCTCTAAGTTGTGTCTTCCTCCCTGACTTTTTCCCTTGCTTTTGCAACACCTGTGGGCTTAGTTTTGCCATGTTTTGGTCCTTTGCAATGCAGCTCACTAACTCACAGACCATTTTTTGAAGACACTAAAATTGCCGATTTTCTGGTTTTTTTCAATTGCATTTCATTTGATCCTATCTCCTTTCCTGAGTGTTTGTAAGCCTTTCTTTTGCAGTTCGCAAGATTCCTTTTCCCTTCCCGAAAGGAAATGGAATTTCCTTTCGGGAAGGGAAAAGGAATCTTGCGATTTCAATGGGCACTAATAGAGGAATCTTTGGTGCATGTCCCTGCACTTGATGGCATGTCATGCCATTCGATGCCTTTGACTTTGGGATAGATTTTTTTCTCTCTTATTTTTTGTTATTACACTATCCATGCCATGTCCTTCATATCTCCCTCTCCAAGTTGTGGGTTCCTCCTTGGCCTTTTTTTCTGCTTTTGCAACATCTGCAAGCTTAGTTGTTGCAAGTTTTGGTCCTTTCCACTGCTCCTGATACAATCCCGGTCCATTTTCTTAAAGTCACTAAATGTCCCAAATTTCCACTTTTTTTTTTTTCTCCTCCAATTGCAATTTCTTTGATGGTATCTCCATTCCAGCATGTTTGGAAGTCCTTCTTTTCTCTTTTGGCCTTCTGCGGGGATCAATTTTGGCAAGCTTGCTGCATGTACCTGCACCTGATGGCATATGGCCTGCTTTTTGATGGATGTGACATGGAGAAATGTTTTTTTTTTTTTAAAGTACCCATGCCACATCACTCATATCTTCCCCTCTAAGTTGTGTCTTCCTCCCTGACTTTTTCCCTTGCTTTTGCAACATCTGCGGACTTAGTTTTGCCATGTTTTGGTCCTTTGCAATGCAGCTCACTAACTCACGGACCATTTTTTGAAGACACTAAAATTGCCGATTTTCTGGGTTTTTTCAATGGCATTTCATTTGATCCTATCTCCTTTCCTGAGTGTTTGTAAGCCTTTCTTTTGCAGTTCGCAAGATTCCTTTTCCCTTCCCGAAAGGAAATGAAATTTCCTTTCGGGAAGGGAAAAGGAATCTTGCGATTTCACTGGGCACCAATAGAGGAATCTTTGGTGCATGTCCCTGCACTTGATGGCATGTCATGCCATTCGATGCCTTTGACTTTGGGAGAGATTTTTTTCTCTCTTTTTTTTTGTTATTACACTATCCATGCCATGTCCTTCATATCTCCCTCTCCAAGTTGTGGGTTCCTCCTTGGCCTTTTTTTTCTGCTTTTGCAACATCTGCAAGCTTAGTTGTTGCATCTTTTGCTCCTTTCCACTGCTCCTGATACAATCCCGGTCCATTTTCTTAAAGTCACTAAATGTCCCAAATTTCCACTTTTTTTTTTTTTTCTCCTCCAATTGCAATTTCTTTGATGGTATCTCCATTCCAGCATGTTTGGAAGTCCTTCTTTTCTCTTTTGGCCTTCTGCGGGGATCAATTTTGGCAAGCTTGCTGCATGTGCCTGCACCTGATGGCATATGGCCTGCTTTTTGATGGATGTGACTTGGAAAAAAATTTTTTTTTTAAAATACCCATGCCACATCACTCATATCTTCCCCTCTAAGTTGTGTCTTCCTCCCTGACTTTTTCCCTTGCTTTTGCAACATCTGCGGACTTAGTTTTGCCATGTTTTGGTCCTTTGCAATGCAGCTCACTAACTCACAGACCATTTTTTGAAGACACTAAAATTGCCGATTTTCTGGTTTTTTTCAATTGCATTTCATTTGATCCTATCTCCTTTCCTGAGTGTTTGTAAGCCTTTCTTTTGCAGTTCGCAAGATTCCTTTTCCCTTCCCGAAAGGAAATAAAATTTCCTTTCAGGAAGGGAAAAGGAATCTTGCGATTTCAGTGGGCACCAATAGAGGAATCTTTGGTGCATGTCCCTGCACTTGATGGCATGTCATGCCATTCGATGCCTTTGACTTTGGGAGAGATTTTTTTCTCTCTTTTTTTTTGTTATTACACTATCCATGCCATGTCCTTCATATCTCCCTCTCCAAGTTGTGGGTTCCTCCTTGGCCTTTTTTTTCTGCTTTTGCAACATCTGCAAGCTTAGTTGTTGCAAGTTTTGCTCCTTTCCACTGCTCCTGATACAATCCCGGTCCTTTTTCTTAAAGTCACTAAATGTCCCAAATTTCCACTTTTTTTTTTTTCTCCTCCAATTGCAATTTCTTTGATGGTATCTCCATTCCAGCATGTTTGGAAGTCCTTCTTTTCTCTTTTGGCCTTCTGCGGGGATCAATTTTGGCAAGCTTGCTGCATGTACCTGCACCTGATGGCATATGGCCTGCTTTTTGATGGATGTGACATGGAGAAATGTTTTTTTTTTTTTTAAAGTACCCATGCCACATCACTCATATCTTCCCCTCTAAGTTGTGTCTTCCTCCCTGACTTTTTCCCTTGCTTTTGCAACACCTGTGGGCTTAGTTTTGCCATGTTTTGGTCCTTTGCAATGCAGCTCACTAACTCACAGACCATTTTTTGAAGACACTAAAATTGCCGATTTTCTGGGTTTTTTCAATTGCATTTCATTTGATCCTATCTCCTTTCCTGAGTGTTTGTAAGCCTTTCTTTTGCAGTTCGCAAGATTCCTTTTCCCTTCCCGAAAGGAAATGAAATTTCCTTTCGGGAAGGGAAAAGGAATCTTGCGATTTCAATGGGCACCAATAGAGGAATCTTTGGTGCATGTCCCTGCACTTGATGGCATGTCATGCCATTCGATGCCTTTGACTTTGGGAGAGATTTTTTTTCTCTCTTTTTTTTTGTTATTACACTATCCATGCCATGTCCTTCATATCTCCCTGTCCAAGTTGTGGGTTCCTCCTTGGCCTTTTTTTTCTGCTTTTGCAACATCTGCAAGCTTAGTTGTTGCATCTTTTGGTCCTTTCCACTGCTCCTGATACAATCCCGGTCCATTTTCTTAAAGTCACTAAATGTCCCAAATTTCCACTTTTTTTTTTTTCTCCTCCAATTGCAATTTCTTTGATGGTATCTCCATTCCAGCATGTTTGGAAGTCCTTCTTTTCTCTTTTGGCCTTCTGCGGGGATCAATTTTGGCAAGCTTGCTGCATGTGCCTGCACCTGATGGCATATGGCCTGCTTTTTGATGGACGTGACTTGGAAAATTTTTTTTTTTTTAAAGTACCCATGCCACATCACTCATATCTTCCCCTCTAAGTTGTGTCTTCCTCCCTGACTTTTTCCCTTGCTTTTGCAACATCTGCGGACTTAGTTTTGCCATGTTTTGGTCCTTTGCAATGCAGCTCACTAACTCACGGACCATTTTTTGAAGACACTAAAATTGCCGATTTTCTGGGTTTTTTCAATGGCATTTCATTTGATCCTATCTCCTTTCCTGAGTGTTTGTAAGCCTTTCTTTTGCAGTTCGCAAGATTCCTTTTCCCTTCCCGAAAGGAAATGAAATTTCCTTTCGGGAAGGGAAAAGGAATCTTGCGATTTCACTGGGCACCAATAGAGGAATCTTTGGTGCATGTCCCTGCACTTGATGGCATGTCATGCCATTCGATGCCTTTGACTTTGGGAGAGATTTTTTTCTCTCTTTTTTTTTGTTATTACACTATCCATGCCATGTCCTTCATATCTCCCTCTCCAAGTTGTGGGTTCCTCCTTGGCCTTTTTTTTCTGCTTTTGCAACATCTGCAAGCTTAGTTGTTGCATCTTTTGCTCCTTTCCACTGCTCCTGATACAATCCCGGTCCATTTTCTTAAAGTCACTAAATGTCCCAAATTTCCACTTTTTTTTTTTTTTCTCCTCCAATTGCAATTTCTTTGATGGTATCTCCATTCCAGCATGTTTGGAAGTCCTTCTTTTCTCTTTTGGCCTTCTGCGGGGATCAATTTTGGCAAGCTTGCTGCATGTGCCTGCACCTGATGGCATATGGCCTGCTTTTTGATGGATGTGACTTGGAAAAAAATTTTTTTTTTAAAATACCCATGCCACATCACTCATATCTTCCCCTCTAAGTTGTGTCTTCCTCCCTGACTTTTTCCCTTGCTTTTGCAACATCTGCGGACTTAGTTTTGCCATGTTTTGGTCCTTTGCAATGCAGCTCACTAACTCACAGACCATTTTTTGAAGACACTAAAATTGCCGATTTTCTGGTTTTTTTCAATTGCATTTCATTTGATCCTATCTCCTTTCCTGAGTGTTTGTAAGCCTTTCTTTTGCAGTTCGCAAGATTCCTTTTCCCTTCCCGAAAGGAAATAAAATTTCCTTTCAGGAAGGGAAAAGGAATCTTGCGATTTCAATGGGCAGCAATAGAGGAATCTTTGGTGCATGTCCCTGCACTTGATGGCATGTCATGCCATTCGATGCCTTTGACTTTGGGAGAGATTTTTTTTCTCTCTTTTTTTTTGTTATTACACTATCCATGCCATGTCCTTCATATCTCCCTCTCCAAGTTGTGGGTTCCTCCTTGGCCTTTTTTTTCTGCTTTTGCAACATCTGCAAGCTTAGTTGTTGCATCTTTTGCTCCTTCCCACTGCTCCTGATACAATCCCGGTCCATTTTCTTAAAGTCACTAAATGTCCCAAATTTCCACTTTTTTTTTTTCTCCTCCAATTGCAATTTCTTTGATGGTATCTCCATTCCAGCATGTTTGGAAGTCCTTCTTTTCTCTTTTGGCCTTCTGCGGGGATCAATTTTGGCAAGCTTGCTGCATGTGCCTGCACCTGATGGCATATGGCCTGCTTTTTGATGGATGTGACATGGAAAAATGTTTTTTTCTTTTAAAGTACCCATGCCACATCACTCATATCTTCCCCTCTAAGTTGTGTCTTCCTCCCTGACTTTTTCCCTTGCTTTTGCAACATCTGTGGCCTTAGTTTTGCCATGTTTTGGTCCTTTGCAATGCAGCTCACTAAATCACAGACCATTTTTTGAAGACACTAAAATTGCCAATTTTCTGGGTTTTTTGCAATTGCATTTCATTTGATCCTATCTCCTTTCCTGAGTGTTTGTAAGCCTTTCTTTTGCAGTTCGCAAGATTCCTTTTCCCTTCCCGAAAGGAAATTTCATTTCCTTTCGGGAAGGGAAAAGGAATCTTGCGATTTCAGTGGGCACCAATAGAGGAATCTTTGGTGCATGTCCCTGCACTTGATGGCATGTCATGCCATTCGATGCCTTTGACTTTGGGAGAGATTTTTTTCTCTCTTTTTTTTTGTTATTACACTATCCATGCCATGTCCTTCATATCTCCCTCTCCAAGTTGTGGGTTCCTCCTTGGCCTTTTTTTTCTGCTTTTGCAACATCTGCAAGCTTAGTTGTTGCAAGTTTTGCTCCTTTCCACTGCTCCTGATACAATCCCGGTCCTTTTTCTTAAAGTCACTAAATGTCCCAAATTTCCACTTTTTTTTTTTTCTCCTCCAATTGCAATTTCTTTGATGGTATCTCCATTCCAGCATGTTTGGAAGTCCTTCTTTTCTCTTTTGGCCTTCTGCGGGGATCAATTTTGGCAAGCTTGCTGCATGTACCTGCACCTGATGGCATATGGCCTGCTTTTTGATGGATGTGACATGGAGAAATGTTTTTTTTTTTTTTAAAGTACCCATGCCACATCACTCATATCTTCCCCTCTAAGTTGTGTCTTCCTCCCTGACTTTTTCCCTTGCTTTTGCAACACCTGTGGGCTTAGTTTTGCCATGTTTTGGTCCTTTGCAATGCAGCTCACTAACTCACAGACCATTTTTTGAAGACACTAAAATTGCCGATTTTCTGGGTTTTTTCAATTGCATTTCATTTGATCCTATCTCCTTTCCTGAGTGTTTGTAAGCCTTTCTTTTGCAGTTCGCAAGATTCCTTTTCCCTTCCCGAAAGGAAATGAAATTTCCTTTCGGGAAGGGAAAAGGAATCTTGCGATTTCAATGGGCACCAATAGAGGAATCTTTGGTGCATGTCCCTGCACTTGATGGCATGTCATGCCATTCGATGCCTTTGACTTTGGGAGAGATTTTTTTTCTCTCTTTTTTTTTGTTATTACACTATCCATGCCATGTCCTTCATATCTCCCTCTCCAAGTTGTGGGTTCCTCCTTGGCCTTTTTTTTCTGCTTTTGCAACATCTGCAAGCTTAGTTGTTGCATCTTTTGGTCCTTTCCACTGCTCCTGATACAATCCCGGTCCATTTTCTTAAAGTCACTAAATGTCCCAAATTTCCACTTTTTTTTTTTTCTCCTCCAATTGCAATTTCTTTGATGGTATCTCCATTCCAGCATGTTTGGAAGTCCTTCTTTTCTCTTTTGGCCTTCTGCGGGGATCAATTTTGGCAAGCTTGCTGCATGTACCTGCACCTGATGGCATATGGCCTGCTTTTTGATGGATGTGACATGGAGAAATGTTTTTTTTTTTTTTAAAGTACCCATGCCACATCACTCATATCTTCCCCTCTAAGTTGTGTCTTCCTCCCTGACTTTTTCCCTTGCTTTTGCAACACCTGTGGGCTTAGTTTTGCCATGTTTTGGTCCTTTGCAATGCAGCTCACTAACTCACAGACCATTTTTTGAAGACACTAAAATTGCCGATTTTCTGGGTTTTTTCAATTGCATTTCATTTGATCCTATCTCCTTTCCTGAGTGTTTGTAAGCCTTTCTTTTGCAGTTCGCAAGATTCCTTTTCCCTTCCCGAAAGGAAATGAAATTTCCTTTCGGGAAGGGAAAAGGAATCTTGCGATTTCAATGGGCACCAATAGAGGAATCTTTGGTGCATGTCCCTGCACTTGATGGCATGTCATGCCATTCGATGCCTTTGACTTTGGGAGAGATTTTTTTTCTCTCTTTTTTTTTGTTATTACACTATCCATGCCATGTCCTTCATATCTCCCTCTCCAAGTTGTGGGTTCCTCCTTGGCCTTTTTTTTCTGCTTTTGCAACATCTGCAAGCTTAGTTGTTGCATCTTTTGGTCCTTTCCACTGCTCCTGATACAATCCCGGTCCATTTTCTTAAAGTCACTAAATGTCCCAAATTTCCACTTTTTTTTTTTTCTCCTCCAATTGCAATTTCTTTGATGGTATCTCCATTCCAGCATGTTTGGAAGTCCTTCTTTTCTCTTTTGGCCTTCTGCGGGGATCAATTTTGGCAAGCTTGCTGCATGTGCCTGCACCTGATGGCATATGGCCTGCTTTTTGATGGACGTGACTTGGAAAATTTTTTTTTTTTTAAAGTACCCATGCCACATCACTCATATCTTCCCCTCTAAGTTGTGTCTTCCTCCCTGACTTTTTCCCTTGCTTTTGCAACATCTGCGGACTTAGTTTTGCCATGTTTTGGTCCTTTGCAATGCAGCTCACTAACTCACGGACCATTTTTTGAAGACACTAAAATTGCCGATTTTCTGGGTTTTTTCAATGGCATTTCATTTGATCCTATCTCCTTTCCTGAGTGTTTGTAAGCCTTTCTTTTGCAGTTCGCAAGATTCCTTTTCCCTTCCCGAAAGGAAATGAAATTTCCTTTCGGGAAGGGAAAAGGAATCTTGCGATTTCAATGGGCACCAATAGAGGAATCTTTGGTGCATGTCCCTGCACTTGATGGCATGTCATGCCATTCGATGCCTTTGACTTTGGGAGAGATTTTTTTCTCTCTTTTTTTTTGTTATTACACTATCCATGCCATGTCCTTCATATCTCCCTCTCCAAGTTGTGGGTTCCTCCTTGGCCTTTTTTTTCTGCTTTTGCAACATCTGCAAGCTTAGTTGTTGCATCTTTTGGTCCTTTCCACTGCTCCTGATACAATCCCGGTCCATTTTGTTAAAGTCACTAAATGTTCCAAATTTCCACTTTTTTTTTTCTCCTCCAATTGCAATTTCTTTGATGGTATCTCCATTCCAGCATGTTTGGAAGTCCTTCTTTTCTCTTTTTGCCTTCTGCGGGGATCAATTTGTGCAAGCTTGCTGCATGTGCCTGCACCTGATGGCATATGGCCTGCTTTTTGATGGATGTGACATGGAAAAAGTTTTTTTTTTTTAAAGTACCCATGCCACATCACTCATATCTTCCCCTCTAAGTTGTGTCTTCCTCCCTGACTTTTTCCCTTGCTTTTGCAACATCTGTGGCCTTAGTTTTGCCATGTTTTGGTCCTTTGCAATGCAGCTCACTAACTCACAGACCATTTTTTGAAGACACTAAAATTGCCGATTTTCTGGGTTTTTTCAATTGCATTTCATTTGATCCTATCTCCTTTCCTGAGTGTTTGTAAGCCTTTCTTTTGCAGTTCGCAAGATTCCTTTTCCCTTCCCGAAAGGAAATGAAATTTCCTTTCGGGAAGGGAAAAGGAATCTTGCGATTTCAATGGGCAGCAATAGAGGAATCTTTGGTGCATGTCCCTGCACTTGATGGCATGTCATGCCATTCGATGCCTTTGACTTTGGGAGAGATTTTTTTCTCTCTTTTTTTTTGTTATTACACTATCCATGCCATGTCCTTCATATCTCCCTCTCCAAGTTGTGGGTTCCTCCTTGGCCTTTTTTTTCTGCTTTTGCAACATCTGCAAGCTTAGTTGTTGCATCTTTTGGTCCTTTCCACTGCTCCTGATACAATCCCGGTCCATTTTCTTAAAGTCACTAAATGTCCCAAATTTCCACTTTTTTTTTTTTCTTCTCCAATTGCAATTTCTTTGATGGTATCTCCATTCCAGCATGTTTGGAAGTCCTTCTTTCCTCTTTTGGCCTTCTGCGGGGATCAATTTTGGCAAGCTTGCTGCATGTACCTGCACCTGATGGCATATGGCCTGCTTTTTGATGGATGTGACATGGAGAAATGTTTTTTTTTTTTAAAGTACCCATGCCACATCACTCATATCTTCCCCTCTAAGTTGTGTCTTCCTCCCTGACTTTTTCCCTTGCTTTTGCAACATCTGTGGCCTTAGTTTTGCCATGTTTTGGTCCTTTGCAATGCAGCTCACTAACTCACAGACCATTTTTTGAAGACACTAAAATTGCCGATTTTCTGGGTTTTTTCAATGGCATTTCATTTGATCCTATCTCCTTTCCTGAGTGTTTGTAAGCCTTTCTTTTGCAGTTCGCAAGATTCCTTTTCCCTTCCCGAAAGGAAATGGAATTTCCTTTCGGGAAGGGAAAAGGAATCTTGCGATTTCAATGGGCACCAATAGAGGAATCTTTGGTGCATGTCCCTGCACTTGATGGCATGTCATGCCATTCGATGCCTTTGACTTTGGGAGAGATTTTTTTCTCTTTTTTTTTTGTTATTGCACTATCCATGCCATGTCCTTCATATCTCCCTCTCCAAGTTGTGGGTTCCTCCTTGGCCTTTTTTTTCTGCTTTTGCAACATCTGCAAGCTTAGTTGTTGCATCTTTTGCTCCTTTCCACTGCTCCTGATACAATCCCGGTCCATTTTCTTAAAGTCACTAAATGTCCCAAATTTCCACTTTTTTTTTTTTCTCCTCCAATTGCAATTTCTTTGATGGTATCTCCATTCCAGCATGTTTGGAAGTCCTTCTTTTCTATTTTTGCCTTCTGCGGGGATCAATTTTGGCAAGCTTGCTGCATGTGCCTGCACCTGATGGCATATGGCCTGCTTTTTGATGGACGTGACTTGGAAAAATTTTTTTTTTTTTAAAGTACCCATGCCACATCACTCATATCTTCCCCTCTAAGTTGTGTCTTCCTCCCTGACTTTTTCCCTTGCTTTTGCAACACCTGTGGGCTTAGTTTTGCCATGTTTTGGTCCTTTGCAATGCAGCTCACTAACTCACAGACCATTTTTTGAAGACACTAAAATTGCCGATTTTCTGGGTTTTTTCAATTGCATTTCATTTGATCCTATCTCCTTTCCTGAGTGTTTGTAAGCCTTTCTTTTGCAGTTCGCAAGATTCCTTTTCCCTTCCCGAAAGGAAATGAAATTTCCTTTCGGGAAGGGAAAAGGAATCTTGCGATTTCAATGGGCACCAATAGAGGAATCTTTGGTGCATGTCCCTGCACTTGATGGCATGTCATGCCATTCGATGCCTTTGACTTTGGGAGAGATTTTTTTTCTCTCTTTTTTTTTGTTATTACACTATCCATGCCATGTCCTTCATATCTCCCTCTCCAAGTTGTGGGTTCCTCCTTGGCCTTTTTTTTCTGCTTTTGCAACATCTGCAAGCTTAGTTGTTGCATCTTTTGGTCCTTTCCACTGCTCCTGATACAATCCCGGTCCATTTTCTTAAAGTCACTAAATGTCCCAAATTTCCACTTTTTTTTTTTTCTCCTCCAATTGCAATTTCTTTGATGGTATCTCCATTCCAGCATGTTTGGAAGTCCTTCTTTTCTATTTTTGCCTTCTGCGGGGATCAATTTTGGCAAGCTTGCTGCATGTGCCTGCACCTGATGGCATATGGCCTGCTTTTTGATGGACGTGACTTGGAAAAATTTTTTTTTTTTAAAGTACCCATGCCACATCACTCATATCTTCCCCTCTAAGTTGTGTCTTCCTCCCTGACTTTTTCCCTTGCTTTTGCAACACCTGTGGGCTTAGTTTTGCCATGTTTTGGTCCTTTGCAATGCAGCTCACTAACTCACAGACCATTTTTTGAAGACACTAAAATTGCCGATTTTCTGGGTTTTTTCAATTGCATTTCATTTGATCCTATCTCCTTTCCTGAGTGTTTGTAAGCCTTTCTTTTGCAGTTCGCAAGATTCCTTTTCCCTTCCCGAAAGGAAATGAAATTTCCTTTCGGGAAGGGAAAAGGAATCTTGCGATTTCAATGGGCACCAATAGAGGAATCTTTGGTGCATGTCCCTGCACTTGATGGCATGTCATGCCATTCGATGCCTTTGACTTTGGGAGAGATTTTTTTCTCTCATTTTTTTTTGTTATTACACTATCCATGCCATGTCCTTCATATCTCCCTCTCCAAGTTGTGGGTTCCTCCTTGGCCTTTTTTTTCTGCTTTTGCAACATCTGCAAGCTTAGTTGTTGCAAGTTTTGGTCCTTTCCACTGCTCCTGATACAATCCCGGTCCATTTTCTTAAAGTCACTAAATGTCCCAAATTTCCCCTTTTTGTTTTTTTTCTCCTCCAATTGCAATTTCTTTGATGGTATCTCCATTCCAGCATGTTTGGAAGTCCTTCTTTTCTCTTTTGGCCTTCTGCGGGGATCAATTTTGGCAAGCTTGCTGCATGTGCCTGCACCTGATGGCATATGGCCTGCTTTTTGATGGATGTGACATGGAAAAATTTTTTTTTTTTTAAAGTACCCATGCCACATCACTCATATCTTCCCCTCTAAGTTGTGTCTTCCTCCCTGACTTTTTCCCTTGCTTTTGCAACACCTGTGGCCTTAGTTTTGCCATGTTTTGGTCCTTTGCAATGCAGCTCACTAACTCACAGACCATTTTTTGAAGACACTAAAATTGCCGATTTTCTGGGTTTTTTCAATGGCATTTCATTTGATCCTATCTCCTTTCCTGAGTGTTTGTAAGCCTTTCTTTTGCAGTTCGCAAGATTCCTTTTCCCTTCCCGAAAGGAAATGAAATTTCCTTTCGGGAAGGGAAAAGGAATCTTGCGATTTCAATGGGCACCAATAGAGGAATCTTTGGTGCATGTCCCTGCACTTGATGGCATGTCATGCCATTCGATGCCTTTGACTTTGGGAGAGATTTTTTTCTCTCTTTTTTTTTGTTATTACACTATCCATGCCATGTCCTTCATATCTCCCTCTCCAAGTTGTGGGTTCCTCCTTGGCCTTTTTTTTCTGCTTTTGCAACATCTGCAAGCTTAGTTGTTGTATCTTTTGGTCCTTTCCACTGCTCCTGATACAATCCCGGTCCATTTTCTTAAAGTCACTAAATGTCCCATATTTCCACTTTTTTTTTTTTCTCCTCCAATTGCAATTTCTTTGATGGTATCTCCATTCCAGCATGTTTGGAAGTCCTTCTTTTCTCTTTTGGCCTTCTGCGGGGATCAATTTTGGCAAGCTTGCTGCATGTGCCTGCACCTGATGGCATATGGCCTGCTTTTTGATGGATGTGACATGGAAAAACGTGTTTTTTTTTAAAGTACCCATGCCACATCACTCATATCTTCCCCTCTAAGTTGTGTCTTCCTCCCTGACTTTTTCCCTTGCTTTTGCAACACCTGTGGTCTTAGTTTTGCCATGTTTTGGTCCTTTGCAATGCAGCTCACTAACTCACAGACCATTTTTTGAAGACACTAAAATTGCCGATTTTCTGGTTTTTTTCAATTGCATTTCATTTGATCCTATCTCCTTTCCTGAGTGTTTGTAAGCCTTTCTTTTGCAGTTCGCAAGATTCCTTTTCACTTCCCGAAAGGAAATGAAATTTCCTTTCGGGAAGGGAAAAGGAATCTTGCGATTTCACTGGGCACCAATAGAGGAATCTTTGGTGCATGTCCCTGCACTTGATGGCATGTCATGCCATTCGATGCCTTTGACTTTGGGAGAGATTTTTTTCTCTCTTTTTTTTTGTTATTACACTATCCATGCCATGTCCTTCATATCTCCCTCTCCAAGTTGTGGGTTCCTCCTTGGCCTTTTTTTTCTGCTTTTGCAACATCTGCAAGCTTAGTTGTTGTATCTTTTGGTCCTTTCCACTGCTCCTGATACAATCCCGGTCCATTTTCTTAAAGTCACTAAATGTCCCAAATTTCCACTTTTTTTTTTTTCTCCTCCAATTGCAATTTCTTTGATGGTATCTCCATTCCAGCATGTTTGGAAGTCCTTCTTTTCTCTTTTGGCCTTCTGCGGGAATCAATTTTGGCAAGCTTGCTGCATGTGCCTGCACCTGATGGCATATGGCCTGCTTTTTGATGGATGTTACTTGGAAAAAAATTTTTTTTTTAAAATACCCATGCCACATCACTCATATCTTCCCCTCTAAGTTGTGTCTTCCTCCCTGACTTTTTCCCTTGCTTTTGCAACATCTGCGGACTTAGTTTTGCCATGTTTTGGTCCTTTGCAATGCAGCTCACTAACTCACAGACCATTTTTTGAAGACACTAAAATTGCCGATTTTCTGGTTTTTTTCAATTGCATTTCATTTGATCCTATCTCCTTTCCTGAGTGTTTGTAAGCCTTTCTTTTGCAGTTCGCAAGATTCCTTTTCCCTTCCCGAAAGGAAATTTCATTTCCTTTCGGGAAGGGAAAAGGAATCTTGCGATTTCAATGGGCACCAATAGAGGAATCTTTGGTGCATGTCCCTGCACTTGATGGCATGTCATGCCATTCGATGCCTTTGACTTTGGGAGAGATTTTTTTCTCTTTTTTTTTTGTTATTGCACTATCCATGCCATGTCCTTCATATCTCCCTCTCCAAGTTGTGGGTTCCTCCTTGGCCTTTTTTTTCTGCTTTTGCAACATCTGCAAGCTTAGTTGTTGCATCTTTTGCTCCTTTCCACTGCTCCTGATACAATCCCGGTCCATTTTCTTAAAGTCACTAAATGTCCCAAATTTCCACTTTTTTTTTTTTCTCCTCCAATTGCAATTTCTTTGATGGTATCTCCATTCCAGCATGTTTGGAAGTCCTTCTTTTCTATTTTTGCCTTCTGCGGGGATCAATTTTGGCAAGCTTGCTGCATGTGCCTGCACCTGATGGCATATGGCCTGCTTTTTGATGGACGTGACTTGGAAAAATTTTTTTTTTTTTAAAGTACCCGTGCCACATCACTCATATCTTCCCCTCTAAGTTGTGTCTTCCTCCCTGACTTTTTCCCTTGCTTTTGCAACACCTGTGGGCTTAGTTTTGCCATGTTTTGGTCCTTTGCAATGCAGCTCACTAACTCACAGACCATTTTTTGAAGACACTAAAATTGCCGATTTTCTGGTTTTTTTCAATTGCATTTCATTTGATCCTATCTCCTTTCCTGAGTGTTTGTGAGCCTTTCTTTTGCAGTTCGCAAGATTCCTTTTCCCTTCCCGAAAGGAAATGAAATTTCCTTTCGGGAAGGGAAAAGGAATCTTGCGATTTCAATGGGCACCAATAGAGGAATCTTTGGTGCATGTCCCTGCACTTGATGGCATGTCATGCCATTCGATGCCTTTGACTTTGGGAGAGATTTTTTTCTCTCTTTTTTTTTGTTATTACACTATCCATGCCATGTCCTTCATATCTCCCTCTCCAAGTTGTGGGTTCCTCCTTGGCCTTTTTTTTCTGCTTTTGCAACATCTGCAAGCTTAGTTGTTGCATCTTTTGGTCCTTTCCACTGCTCCTGATACAATCCCGGTCCATTTTCTTAAAGTCACTAAATGTCCCAAATTTCCACTTTTTTTTTTTTCTTCTCCATTTGCAATTTCTTTGATGGTATCTCCATTCCAGCATGTTTGGAAGTCCTTCTTTCCTCTTTTGGCCTTCTGCGGGGATCAATTTTGGCAAGCTTGCTGCATGTGCCTGCACCTGATGGCATATGGCCTGCTTTTTGATGGACGTGACTTGGAAAAATTTTTTTTTTTTTAAAGTACCCATGCCACATCACTCATATCTTCCCCTCTAAGTTGTGTCTTCCTCCCTGACTTTTTCCCTTGCTTTTGCAACACCTGTGGGCTTAGTTTTGCCATGTTTTGGTCCTTTGCAATGCAGCTCACTAACTCACAGACCATTTTTTGAAGACACTAAAATTGCCGATTTTCTGGGTTTTTTCAATTGCATTTCATTTGATCCTATCTCCTTTCCTGAGTGTTTGTAAGCCTTTCTTTTGCAGTTCGCAAGATTCCTTTTCCCTTCCCGAAAGGAAATGAAATTTCCTTTCGGGAAGGGAAAAGGAATCTTGCGATTTCAATGGGCACCAATAGAGGAATCTTTGGTGCATGTCCCTGCACTTGATGGCATGTCATGCCATTCGATGCCTTTGACTTTGGGAGAGATTTTTTTTCTCTCTTTTTTTTTGTTATTACACTATCCATGCCATGTCCTTCATATCTCCCTCTCCAAGTTGTGGGTTCCTCCTTGGCCTTTTTTTTCTGCTTTTGCAACATCTGCAAGCTTAGTTGTTGCATCTTTTGCTCCTTTCCACTGCTCCTGATACAATCCCGGTCCATTTTCTTAAAGTCACTAAATGTCCCAAATTTCCACTTTTTTTTTTTTCTCCTCCAATTGCAATTTCTTTGATGGTATCTCCATTCCAGCATGTTTGGAAGTCCTTCTTTTCTATTTTTGCCTTCTGCGGGGATCAATTTTGGCAAGCTTGCTGCATGTGCCTGCACCTGATGGCATATGGCCTGCTTTTTGATGGACGTGACTTGGAAAAATTTTTTTTTTTTAAAGTACCCATGCCACATCACTCATATCTTCCCCTCTAAGTTGTGTCTTCCTCCCTGACTTTTTCCCTTGCTTTTGCAACACCTGTGGGCTTAGTTTTGCCATGTTTTGGTCCTTTGCAATGCAGCTCACTAACTCACAGACCATTTTTTGAAGACACTAAAATTGCCGATTTTCTGGGTTTTTTCAATGGCATTTCATTTGATCCTATCTCCTTTCCTGAGTGTTTGTAAGCCTTTCTTTTGCAGTTCGCAAGATTCCTTTTCCCTTCCCGAAAGGAAATGAAATTTCCTTTCGGGAAGGGAAAAGGAATCTTGCGATTTCAATGGGCACCAATAGAGGAATCTTTGGTGCATGTCCCTGCACTTGATGGCATGTCATGCCATTCGATGCCTTTGACTTTGGGAGAGATTTTTTTCTCTCTTTTTTTTTGTTATTACACTATCCATGCCATGTCCTTCATATCTCCCTCTCCAAGTTGTGGGTTCCTCCTTGGCCTTTTTTTTCTGCTTTTGCAACATCTGCAAGCTTAGTTGTTGTATCTTTTGGTCCTTTCCACTGCTCCTGATACAATCCCGGTCCATTTTCTTAAAGTCACTAAATGTCCCATATTTCCACTTTTTTTTTTTTCTCCTCCAATTGCAATTTCTTTGATGGTATCTCCATTCCAGCATGTTTGGAAGTCCTTCTTTTCTCTTTTGGCCTTCTGCGGGGATCAATTTTGGCAAGCTTGCTGCATGTGCCTGCACCTGATGGCATATGGCCTGCTTTTTGATGGATGTGACTTGGAAAATTTTTTTTTTTTTTTAAATACTCATGCCACATCACTCATATCTTCCCCTCTAAGTTGTGTCTTCCTCCCTGACTTTTTCCCTTGCTTTTGCAACATCTGTGGCCTTAGTTTTGCCATGTTTTGGTCCTTTGCAATGCAGCTCACTAACTCACAGACCATTTCAGGAAGACACTAAAATTGCCAATTTTCTGGTTTTTTGCAATTGCATTTCATTTGATCCTATCTCCTTTCCTGAGTGTTTGTAAGCCTTTCTTTTGCAGTTCGCAAGATTCCTTTTCCCTTCCCGAAAGGAAATGGAATTTCCTTTCGGGAAGGGAAAAGGAATCTTGCGATTTCAATGGGCACCAATAGAGGAATCTTTGGTGCATGTCCCTGCACTTGATGGCATGTCATGCCATTCGATGCCTTTGACTTTGGGAGAGATTTTTTTTCTCTCTTTTTTCTTGTTATTACCCTATCCATGCCATGTCCTTCATATCTCCCTCTCCAAGTTGTGGGTTCCTCCTTGGCCTTTTTTTTCTGCTTTTGCAACATCTGCAAGCTTAGTTGTTGCATCTTTTGCTCCTTTCCACTGCTCCTGATACAATCCCGGTCCATTTTCTTAAAGTCACTAAATGTCCCAAATTTCCACTTTTTTTTTTTTCTCCTCCAATTGCAATTTCTTTGATGGTATCTCCATTCCAGCATGTTTGGAAGTCCTTCTTTTCTCTTTTGGCCTTCTGCGGGGATCAATTTTGGCAAGCTTGCTGCATGTGCCTGCACCTGATGGCATATGGCCTGCTTTTTGATGGATGTGACATGGAAAAATGTTTTTTTCTTTTAAAGAACCCATGCCACATCACTCATATCTTCCCCTCTAAGTTGTGTCTTCCTCCCTGACTTTTTCCCTTGCTTTTGCAACATCTGTGGCCTTAGTTTTGCCATGTTTTGGTCCTTTGCAATGCAGCTCACTAACTCACAGACCATTTTTTGAAGACACTAAAATTGCCGATTTTCTGGGTTTTTTCAATGGCATTTCATTTGATCCTATCTCCTTTCCTGAGTGTTTGTAAGCCTTTCTTTTGCAGTTCGCAAGATTCCTTTTCCCTTCCCGAAAGGAAATGAAATTTCCTTTCGGGAAGGGAAAAGGAATCTTGCGATTTCAATGGGCACCAATAGAGGAATCTTTGGTGCATGTCCCTGCACTTGATGGCATGTCATGCCATTCGATGCCTTTGACTTTGGGAGAGATTTTTTTCTCTCTTTTTTTTTGTTATTACACTATCCATGCCATGTCCTTCATATCTCCCTCTCCAAGTTGTGGGTTCCTCCTTGGCCTTTTTTTTCTGCTTTTGCAACATCTGCAAGCTTAGTTGTTGCAAGTTTTGGTCCTTTCCACTGCTCCTGATACAATCCCGGTCCATTTTCTTAAAGTCACTAAATGTCCCAAATTTCCCCTTTTTGTTTTTTTTCTCCTCCAATTGCAATTTCTTTGATGGTATCTCCATTCCAGCATGTTTGGAAGTCCTTCTTTTCTCTTTTGGCCTTCTGCGGGGATCAATTTTGGCAAGCTTGCTGCATGTGCCTGCACCTGATGGCATATGGCCTGCTTTTTGATGGATGTGACATGGAAAAATTTTTTTTTTTTTAAAGTACCCATGCCACATCACTCATATCTTCCCCTCTAAGTTGTGTCTTCCTCCCTGACTTTTTCCCTTGCTTTTGCAACATCTGTGGCCTTAGTTTTGCCATGTTTTGGTCCTTTGCAATGCAGCTCACTAACTCACAGACCATTTTTTGAAGACACTAAAATTGCCGATTTTCTGGGTTTTTTCAATGGCATTTCATTTGATCCTATCTCCTTTCCTGAGTGTTTGTAAGCCTTTCTTTTGCAGTTCGCAAGATTCCTTTTCCCTTCCCGAAAGGAAATGAAATTTCCTTTCGGGAAGGGAAAAGGAATCTTGCGATTTCAATGGGCAGCAATAGAGGAATCTTTGGTGCATGTCCCTGCACTTGATGGCATGTCATGCCATTCGATGCCTTTGACTTTGGGAGAGATTTTTTTTCTCTCTTTTTTTTTGTTATTACACTATCCATGCCATGTCCTTCATATCTCCCTCTCCAAGTTGTGGGTTCCTCCTTGGCCTTTTTTTTCTGCTTTTGCAACATCTGCAAGCTTAGTTGTTGTATCTTTTGGTCCTTTCCACTGCTCCTGATACAATCCCGGTCCATTTTCTTAAAGTCACTAAATGTCCCATATTTCCACTTTTTTTTTTTTCTCCTCCAATTGCAATTTCTTTGATGGTATCTCCATTCCAGCATGTTTGGAAGTCCTTCTTTTCTCTTTTGGCCTTCTGCGGGGATCAATTTTGGCAAGCTTGCTGCATGTGCCTGCACCTGATGGCATATGGCCTGCTTTTTGATGGATGTGACTTGGAAAATTTTTTTTTTTTTTTAAATACTCATGCCACATCACTCATATCTTCCCCTCTAAGTTGTGTCTTCCTCCCTGACTTTTTCCCTTGCTTTTGCAACATCTGTGGCCTTAGTTTTGCCATGTTTTGGTCCTTTGCAATGCAGCTCACTAACTCACAGACCATTTCAGGAAGACACTAAAATTGCCAATTTTCTGGTTTTTTGCAATTGCATTTCATTTGATCCTATCTCCTTTCCTGAGTGTTTGTAAGCCTTTCTTTTGCAGTTCGCAAGATTCCTTTTCCCTTCCCGAAAGGAAATGGAATTTCCTTTCGGGAAGGGAAAAGGAATCTTGCGATTTCAATGGGCACCAATAGAGGAATCTTTGGTGCATGTCCCTGCACTTGATGGCATGTCATGCCATTCGATGCCTTTGACTTTGGGAGAGATTTTTTTTCTCTCTTTTTTCTTGTTATTACCCTATCCATGCCATGTCCTTCATATCTCCCTCTCCAAGTTGTGGGTTCCTCCTTGGCCTTTTTTTTCTGCTTTTGCAACATCTGCAAGCTTAGTTGTTGCATCTTTTGCTCCTTTCCACTGCTCCTGATACAATCCCGGTCCATTTTCTTAAAGTCACTAAATGTCCCAAATTTCCACTTTTTTTTTTTTCTCCTCCAATTGCAATTTCTTTGATGGTATCTCCATTCCAGCATGTTTGGAAGTCCTTCTTTGCTCTTTTGGCCTTCTGCGGGGATCAATTTTGGCAAGCTTGCTGCATGTGCCTGCACCTGATGGCATATGGCCTGCTTTTTGATGGATGTGACATGGAAAAATGTTTTTTTCTTTTAAAGAACCCATGCCACATCACTCATATCTTCCCCTCTAAGTTGTGTCTTCCTCCCTGACTTTTTCCCTTGCTTTTGCAACATCTGTGGCCTTAGTTTTGCCATGTTTTGGTCCTTTGCAATGCAGCTCACTAACTCACAGACCATTTTTTGAAGACACTAAAATTGCCGATTTTCTGGGTTTTTTCAATTGCATTTCATTTGATCCTATCTCCTTTCCTGAGTGTTTGTAAGCCTTTCTTTTGCAGTTCGCAAGATTCCTTTTCCCTTCCCGAAAGGAAATGAAATTTCCTTTCGGGAAGGGAAAAGGAATCTTGCGATTTCAATGGGCACCAATAGAGGAATCTTTGGTGCATGTCCCTGCACTTGATGGCATGTCATGCCATTCGATGCCTTTGACTTTGGGAGAGATTTTTTTCTCTCTTTTTTTTTGTTATTACACTATCCATGCCATGTCCTTCATATCTCCCTCTCCAAGTTGTGGGTTCCTCCTTGGCCTTTTTTTTCTGCTTTTGCAACATCTGCAAGCTTAGTTGTTGCATCTTTTGCTCCTTTCCACTGCTCCTGATACAATCCCGGTCCATTTTCTTAAAGTCACTAAATGTCCCAAATTTCCACTTTTTTTTTTTTTTCCTCCAATTGCAATTTCTTTGATGGTATCTCCATTCCAGCATGTTTGGAAGTCCTTCTTTTCTCTTTTGGCCTTCTGCGGGGATCACTTTGTGCAAGCTTGCTGCATATGCCTGCACCTGATGGCATATGGCCTGCTTTTTGATGGATGTGACATGGAAAAATGTTTTTTTCTTTTAAAGAACCCATGCCACATCACTCATATCTTCCCCTCTAAGTTGTGTCTTCCTCCCTGACTTTTTCCCTTGCTTTTGCAACATCTGTGGCCTTAGTTTTGCCATGTTTTGGTCCTTTGCAATGCAGCTCACTAACTCACAGACCATTTTTTGAAGACACTAAAATTGCCGATTTTCTGGGTTTTTTCAATGGCATTTCATTTGATCCTATCTCCTTTCCTGAGTGTTTGTAAGCCTTTCTTTTGCAGTTCGCAAGATTCCTTTTCCCTTCCCGAAAGGAAATGAAATTTCCTTTCGGGAAGGGAAAAGGAATCTTGCGATTTCAATGGGCACCAATAGAGGAATCTTTGGTGCATGTCCCTGCACTTGATGGCATGTCATGCCATTCGATGCCTTTGACTTTGGGAGAGATTTTTTTCTCTCTTTTTTTTTGTTATTACACTATCCATGCCATGTCCTTCATATCTCCCTCTCCAAGTTGTGGGTTCCTCCTTGGCCTTTTTTTTCTGCTTTTGCAACATCTGCAAGCTTAGTTGTTGCATCTTTTGCTCCTTTCCACTGCTCCTGATACAATCCCGGTCCATTTTCTTAAAGTCACTAAATGTCCCAAATTTCCACTTTTTTTTTTTTTCCCTCCAATTGCAATTTCTTTGATGGTATCTCCATTCCAGCATGTTTGGAAGTCCTTCTTTTCTATTTTGGCCTTCTGCGGGGATCACTTTGTGCAAGCTTGCTGCATGTGCCTGCACCTGATGGCATATG
Organism: Ammospiza nelsoni; assembly: GCF_027579445.1. Taxonomy (NCBI): domain Eukaryota; kingdom Metazoa; phylum Chordata; class Aves; order Passeriformes; family Passerellidae; genus Ammospiza; species Ammospiza nelsoni. The sequence goes on along the minus strand of NC_080637.1, from coordinate 7,961,572 downwards.
GCCTGCTTTTTGATGGATGTGACTTGGAAAAATTTTTTTTTTTTTTAAATACTCATGCCACATCACTCATATCTTCCCCTCTAAGTTGTGTCTTCCTCCCTGACTTTTTCCCTTGCTTTTGCAACATCTGTGGCCTTAGTTTTGCCATATTTTGGTCCTTTGCAGTGCAGCTCACAAACTCACAGACCATTTCAGGAAGACACTAAAATTGCCAATTTTCTGGTTTTTTGCAATTGCATTTCATTTGATCCTATCTCCTTTCCTGAGTGTTTGTAAGCCTTTCTTTTGCAGTTCGCAAGATTCCTTTTCCCTTCCCGAAAGGAAATGGAATTTCCTTTCGGGAAGGGAAAAGGAATCTTGCGATTTCAATGGGCAGCAATAGAGGAATCTTTGGTGCATGTCCCTGCACTTGATGGCATGTCATGCCATTCGATGCCTTTGACTTTGGGAGAGATTTTTTTTCTCTCTTTTTTTTTGTTATTACACTATCCATGCCATGTCCTTCATATCTCCCTGTCCAAGTTGTGGGTTCCTCCTTGGCCTTTTTTTTCTGCTTTTGCAACATCTGCAAGCTTAGTTGTTGCATCTTTTGGTCCTTTCCACTGCTCCTGATACAATCCCGGTCCATTTTCTTAAAGTCACTAAATGTCCCAAATTTCCACTTTTTTTTTTTTCTCCTCCAATTGCAATTTCTTTGATGGTATCTCCATTCCAGCATGTTTGGAAGTCCTTCTTTTCTATTTTTGCCTTCTGCGGGGATCAATTTTGGCAAGCTTGCTGCATGTGCCTGCACCTGATGGCATATGGCCTGCTTTTTGATGGACGTGACTTGGAAAAATTTTTTTTTTTTAAAGTACCCATGCCACATCACTCATATCTTCCCCTCTAAGTTGTGTCTTCCTCCCTGACTTTTTCCCTTGCTTTTGCAACACCTGTGGGCTTAGTTTTGCCATGTTTTGGTCCTTTGCAATGCAGCTCACTAACTCACAGACCATTTTTTGAAGACACTAAAATTGCCGATTTTCTGGGTTTTTTCAATTGCATTTCATTTGATCCTATCTCCTTTCCTGAGTGTTTGTAAGCCTTTCTTTTGCAGTTCGCAAGATTCCTTTTCCCTTCCCGAAAGGAAATGAAATTTCCTTTCGGGAAGGGAAAAGGAATCTTGCGATTTCAATGGGCACCAATAGAGGAATCTTTGGTGCATGTCCCTGCACTTGATGGCATGTCATGCCATTCGATGCCTTTGACTTTGGGAGAGATTTTTTTCTCTCTTTTTTTTTGTTATTACACTATCCATGCCATGTCCTTCATATCTCCCTCTCCAAGTTGTGGGTTCCTCCTTGGCCTTTTTTTTCTGCTTTTGCAACATCTGCAAGCTTAGTTGTTGCATCTTTTGCTCCTTTCCACTGCTCCTGATACAATCCCGGTCCATTTTCTTAAAGTCACTAAATGTCCCAAATTTCCACTTTTTTTTTTTTTTCCTCCAATTGCAATTTCTTTGATGGTATCTCCATTCCAGCATGTTTGGAAGTCCTTCTTTTCTCTTTTGGCCTTCTGCGGGGATCAATTTTGGCAAGCTTGCTGCATGTGCCTGCACCTGATGGCATATGGCCTGCTTTTTGATGGATGTGACTTGGAAAAATTTTTTTTTTTTTTAAATACTCATGCCACATCACTCATATCTTCTCCTCTAAGTTGTGTCTTCCTCCCTGACTTTTTCCCTTGCTTTTGCAACATCTGTGGCCTTAGTTTTGCCATGTTTTGGTCCTTTGCAATGCAGCTCACTAACTCACAGACCATTTCAGGAAGACACTAAAATTGCCAATTTTCTGGTTTTTTGCAATTGCATTTCATTTGATCCTATCTCCTTTCCTGAGTGTTTGTAAGCCTTTCTTTTGCAGTTCGCAAGATTCCTTTTCCCTTCCCGAAAGGAAATGGAATTTCCTTTCGGGAAGGGAAAAGGAATCTTGCGATTTCAATGGGCACCAATAGAGGAATCTTTGGTGCATGTCCCTGCACTTGATGGCATGTCATGCCATTCGATGCCTTTGACTTTGGGAGAGATTTTTTTTCTCTCTTTTTTCTTGTTATTACCCTATCCATGCCATGTCCTTCATATCTCCCTCTCCAAGTTGTGGGTTCCTCCTTGGCCTTTTTTTTCTGCTTTTGCAACATCTGCAAGCTTAGTTGTTGCATCTTTTGCTCCTTTCCACTGCTCCTGATACAATCCCGGTCCATTTTCTTAAAGTCACTAAATGTCCCAAATTTCCACTTTTTTTTTTTCTCCTCCAATTGCAATTTCTTTGATGGTATCTCCATTCCAGCATGTTTGGAAGTCCTTCTTTTCTCTTTTGGCCTTCTGCGGGGATCAATTTTGGCAAGCTTGCTGCATGTGCCTGCACCTGATGGCATATGGCCTGCTTTTTGATGGATGTGACATGGAAAAATGTTTTTTTCTTTTAAAGAACCCATGCCACATCACTCATATCTTCCCCTCTAAGTTGTGTCTTCCTCCCTGACTTTTTCCCTTGCTTTTGCAACATCTGTGGCCTTAGTTTTGCCATGTTTTGGTCCTTTGCAATGCAGCTCACTAACTCACAGACCATTTTTTGAAGACACTAAAATTGTCGATTTTCTGGGTTTTTTCAATTGCATTTCATTTGATCCTATCTCCTTTCCTGAGTGTTTGTAAGCCTTTCTTTTGCAGTTCGCAAGATTCCTTTTCCCTTCCCGAAAGGAAATGAAATTTCCTTTCGGGAAGGGAAAAGGAATCTTGCGATTTCAATGGGCACCAATAGAGGAATCTTTGGTGCATGTCCCTGCACTTGATGGCATGTCATGCCATTCGATGCCTTTGACTTTGGGAGAGATTTTTTTCTCTCTTTTTTTTTGTTATTACACTATCCATGCCATGTCCTTCATATCTCCCTCTCCAAGTTGTGGGTTCCTCCTTGGCCTTTTTTTTCTGCTTTTGCAACATCTGCAAGCTTAGTTGTTGCATCTTTTGCTCCTTTCCACTGCTCCTGATACAATCCCGGTCCATTTTCTTAAAGTCACTAAATGTCCCATATTTCCACTTTTTTTTTTTTCTCCTCCAATTGCAATTTCTTTGATGGTATCTCCATTCCAGCATGTTTGGAAGTCCTTCTTTTCTCTTTTGGCCTTCTGCGGGGATCAATTTTGGCAAGCTTGCTGCATGTGCCTGCACCTGATGGCATATGGCCTGCTTTTTGATGGATGTGACTTGGAAAAATTTTTTTTTTTTTTAAATACTCATGCCACATCACTCATATCTTCCCCTCAAAGTTGTGTCTTCCTCCCTGACTTTTTCCCTTGCTTTTGCAACATCTGTGGCCTTAGTTTTGCCATGTTTTGGTCCTTTGCAGTGCAGCTCACAAACTCACAGACCATTTCAGGAAGACACTAAAATTGCCAATTTTCTGGTTTTTTGCAATTGCATTTCATTTGATCCTATCTCCTTTCCTGAGTGTTTGTAAGCCTTTCTTTTGCAGTTCGCAAGATTCCTTTTCCCTTCCCGAAAGGAAATGGAATTTCCTTTCGGGAAGGGAAAAGGAATCTTGCGATTTCAATGGGCACCAATAGAGGAATCTTTGGTGCATGTCCCTGCACTTGATGGCATGTCATGCCATTCGATGCCTTTGACTTTGGGAGAGATTTTTTTCTCTTTTTTTTTTGTTATTGCACTATCCATGCCATGTCCTTCATATCTCCCTCTCCAAGTTGTGGGTTCCTCCTTGGCCTTTTTTTTCTGCTTTTGCAACATCTGCAAGCTTAGTTGTTGCATCTTTTGCTCCTTTCCACTGCTCCTGATACAATCCCGGTCCATTTTCTTAAAGTCACTAAATGTCCCAAATTTCCACTTTTTTTTTTTTCTCCTCCAATTGCAATTTCTTTGATGGTATCTCCATTCCAGCATGTTTGGAAGTCCTTCTTTTCTCTTTTGGCCTTCTGCGGGGATCAATTTTGGCAAGCTTGCTGCATGTGCCTGCACCTGATGGCATATGGCCTGCTTTTTGATGGATGTGACTTGGAAAAAATTTTTTTTTTTTTAAATACTCATGCCACATCACTCATATCTTCTCCTCTAAGTTGTGTCTTCCTCCCTGACTTTTTCCCTTGCTTTTGCAACATCTGTGGCCTTAGTTTTGCCATGTTTTGGTCCTTTGCAATGCAGCTCACTAACTCACAGACCATTTCAGGAAGACACTAAAATTGCCAATTTTCTGGTTTTTTGCAATTGCATTTCATTTGATCCTATCTCCTTTCCTGAGTGTTTGTAAGCCTTTCTTTTGCAGTTCGCAAGATTCCTTTTCCCTTCCCGAAAGGAAATGGAATTTCCTTTCGGGAAGGGAAAAGGAATCTTGCGATTTCAATGGGCACCAATAGAGGAATCTTTGGTGCATGTCCCTGCACTTGATGGCATGTCATGCCATTCGATGCCTTTGACTTTGGGAGACATTTTTTTTCTCTCTTTTTTCTTGTTATTACCCTATCCATGCCATGTCCTTCATATCTCCCTCTCCAAGTTGTGGGTTCCTCCTTGGCCTTTTTTTTCTGCTTTTGCAACATCTGCAAGCTTAGTTGTTGCATCTTTTGCTCCTTTCCACTGCTCCTGATACAATCCCGGTCCATTTTCTTAAAGTCACTAAATGTCCCAAATTTCCACTTTTTTTTTTTCTCCTCCAATTGCAATTTCTTTGATGGTATCTCCATTCCAGCATGTTTGGAAGTCCTTCTTTTCTCTTTTGGCCTTCTGCGGGGATCAATTTTGGCAAGCTTGCTGCATGTGCCTGCACCTGATGGCATATGGCCTGCTTTTTGATGGATGTGACATGGAAAAATGTTTTTTTCTTTTAAAGAACCCATGCCACATCACTCATATCTTCCCCTCTAAGTTGTGTCTTCCTCCCTGACTTTTTCCCTTGCTTTTGCAACATCTGTGGCCTTAGTTTTGCCATGTTTTGGTCCTTTGCAATGCAGCTCACTAACTCACAGACCATTTTTTGAAGACACTAAAATTGTCGATTTTCTGGGTTTTTTCAATTGCATTTCATTTGATCCTATCTCCTTTCCTGAGTGTTTGTAAGCCTTTCTTTTGCAGTTCGCAAGATTCCTTTTCCCTTCCCGAAAGGAAATGAAATTTCCTTTCGGGAAGGGAAAAGGAATCTTGCGATTTCAATGGGCACCAATAGAGGAATCTTTGGTGCATGTCCCTGCACTTGATGGCATGTCATGCCATTCGATGCCTTTGACTTTGGGAGAGATTTTTTTCTCTCTTTTTTTTTGTTATTACACTATCCATGCCATGTCCTTCATATCTCCCTCTCCAAGTTGTGGGTTCCTCCTTGGCCTTTTTTTTCTGCTTTTGCAACATCTGCAAGCTTAGTTGTTGCATCTTTTGCTCCTTTCCACTGCTCCTGATACAATCCCGGTCCATTTTCTTAAAGTCACTAAATGTCCCATATTTCCACTTTTTTTTTTTTCTCCTCCAATTGCAATTTCTTTGATGGTATCTCCATTCCAGCATGTTTGGAAGTCCTTCTTTTCTCTTTTGGCCTTCTGCGGGGATCAATTTTGGCAAGCTTGCTGCATGTGCCTGCACCTGATGGCATATGGCCTGCTTTTTGATGGATGTGACTTGGAAAAATTTTTTTTTTTTTTAAATACTCATGCCACATCACTCATATCTTCCCCTCTAAGTTGTGTCTTCCTCCCTGACTTTTTCCCTTGCTTTTGCAACATCTGTGGCCTTAGTTTTGCCATGTTTTGGTCCTTTGCAATGCAGCTCACTAACTCACAGACCATTTTTTGAAGACACTAAAATTGCCGATTTTCTGGGTTTTTTCAATTGCATTTCATTTGATCCTATCTCCTTTCCTGAGTGTTTGTAAGCCTTTCTTTTGCAGTTCGCAAGATTCCTTTTCCCTTCCCGAAAGGAAATGGAATTTCCTTTTGGGAAGGGAAAAGGAATCTTGCGATTTCAATGGGCACCAATAGAGGAATCTTTGGTGCATGTCCCTGCACTTGATGGCATGTCATGCCATTCGATGCCTTTGACTTTGGGAGAGATTTTTTTCTCTCTTTTTTTTTGTTATTACACTATCCATGCCATGTCCTTCATATCTCCCTCTCCAAGTTGTGGGTTCCTCCTTGGCCTTTTTTTTCTGCTTTTGCAACATCTGCAAGCTTAGTTGTTGCATCTTTTGCTCCTTTCCACTGCTCCTGATACAATCCCGGTCCATTTTCTTAAAGTCACTAAATGTCCCATATTTCCACTTTTTTTTTTTCTCCTCCAATTGCAATTTCTTTGATGGTATCTCCATTCCAGCATGTTTGGAAGTCCTTCTTTTCTCTTTTGGCCTTCTGCGGGGATCAATTTTGGCAAGCTTGCTGCATGTGCCTGCACCTGATGGCATATGGCCTGCTTTTTGATGGATGTGACATGGAAAAATTTTTTTTTTTTTAAAGTACCCATGCCACATCACTCATATCTTCCCCTCTAAGTTGTGTCTTCCTCCCTGACTTTTTCCCTTGCTTTTGCAACATCTGTGGCCTTAGTTTTGCCATGTTTTGGTCCTTTGCAATGCAGCTCACTAACTCACAGACCATTTTTTGAAGACACTAAAATTGCCGATTTTCTGGGTTTTTTCAATGGCATTTCATTTGATCCTATCTCCTTTCCTGAGTGTTTGTAAGCCTTTCTTTTGCAGTTCGCAAGATTCCTTTTCCCTTCCAGAAAGGAAATGAAATTTCCTTTCGGGAAGGGAAAAGGAATCTTGCGATTTCAATGGGCACCAATAGAGGAATCTTTGGTGCATGTCCCTGCACTTGATGGCATGTCATGCCATTCGATGCCTTTGACTTTGGGAGAGATTTTTTTCTCTCTTTTTTTTTGTTATTACACTATCCATGCCATGTCCTTCATATCTCCCTCTCCAAGTTGTGGGTTCCTCCTTGGCCTTTTTTTTCTGCTTTTGCAACATCTGCAAGCTTAGTTGTTGCATCTTTTGCTCCTTTCCACTGCTCCTGATACAATCCCGGTCCATTTTCTTAAAGTCACTAAATGTCCCAAATTTCCACTTTTTTTTTTTCTCCTCCAATTGCAATTTCTTTGATGGTATCTCCATTCCAGCATGTTTGGAAGTCCTTCTTTTCTATTTTTGCCTTCTGCGGGGATCAATTTGTGCAAGCTTGCTGCATGTGCCTGCACCTGATGGCATATGGCCTGCTTTTTGATGGACGTGACTTGGAAAAATTTTTTTTTTTTTAAAGTACCCATGCCACATCACTCATATCTTCCCCTCTAAGTTGTGTCTTCCTCCCTGACTTTTTCCCTTGCTTTTGCAACACCTGTGGGCTTAGTTTTGCCATGTTTTGGTCCTTTGCAATGCAGCTCACTAACTCACAGACCATTTTTTGAAGACACTAAAATTGCCGATTTTCTGGGTTTTTTCAATTGCATTTCATTTGATCCTATCTCCTTTCCTGAGTGTTTGTAAGCCTTTCTTTTGCAGTTCGCAAGATTCCTTTTCCCTTCCCGAAAGGAAATGAAATTTCCTTTCGGGAAGGGAAAAGGAATCTTGCGATTTCAATGGGCAGCAATAGAGGAATCTTTGGTGCATGTCCCTGCACTTGATGGCATGTCATGCCATTCGATGCCTTTGACTTTGGGAGAGATTTTTTTCTCTCTTTTTTTTTGTTATTACACTATCCATGCCATGTCCTTCATATCTCCCTCTCCAAGTTGTGGGTTCCTCCTTGGCCTTTTTTTTCTGCTTTTGCAACATCTGCAAGCTTAGTTGTTGTATCTTTTGGTCCTTTCCACTGCTCCTGATACAATCCCGGTCCATTTTCTTAAAGTCACTAAATGTCCCATATTTCCACTTTTTTTTTTTTCTCCTCCAATTGCAATTTCTTTGATGGTATCTCCATTCCAGCATGTTTGGAAGTCCTTCTTTTCTCTTTTGGCCTTCTGCGGGGATCAATTTTGGCAAGCTTGCTGCATGTGCCTGCACCTGATGGCATATGGCCTGCTTTTTGATGGATGTGACTTGGAAAAATTTTTTTTTTTTTTAAATACTCATGCCACATCACTCATATCTTCCCCTCAAAGTTGTGTCTTCCTCCCTGACTTTTTCCCTTGCTTTTGCAACATCTGTGCCCTTAGTTTTGCCATGTTTTGGTCCTTTGCAGTGCAGCTCACAAACTCACAGACCATTTCAGGAAGACACTAAAATTGCCAATTTTCTGGTTTTTTGCAATTGCATTTCATTTGATCCTATCTCCTTTCCTGAGTGTTTGTAAGCCTTTCTTTTGCAGTTCGCAAGATTCCTTTTCCCTTCCCGAAAGGAAATGGAATTTCCTTTCGGGAAGGGAAAAGGAATCTTGCGATTTCAATGGGCACCAATAGAGGAATCTTTGGTGCATGTCCCTGCACTTGATGGCATGTCATGCCATTCGATGCCTTTGACTTTGGGAGAGATTTTTTTCTCTTTTTTTTTTGTTATTGCACTATCCATGCCATGTCCTTCATATCTCCCTCTCCAAGTTGTGGGTTCCTCCTTGGCCTTTTTTTTCTGCTTTTGCAACATCTGCAAGCTTAGTTGTTGCATCTTTTGCTCCTTTCCACTGCTCCTGATACAATCCCGGTCCATTTTCTTAAAGTCACTAAATGTCCCAAATTTCCACTTTTTTTTTTTTCTCCTCCAATTGCAATTTCTTTGATGGTATCTCCATTCCAGCATGTTTGGAAGTCCTTCTTTTCTCTTTTGGCCTTCTGCGGGGATCAATTTTGGCAAGCTTGCTGCATGTGCCTGCACCTGATGGCATATGGCCTGCTTTTTGATGGATGTGACTTGGAAAAATTTTTTTTTTTTTTAAATACTCATGCCACATCACTCATATCTTCTCCTCTAAGTTGTGTCTTCCTCCCTGACTTTTTCCCTTGCTTTTGCAACATCTGTGGCCTTAGTTTTGCCATGTTTTGGTCCTTTGCAATGCAGCTCACTAACTCACAGACCATTTCAGGAAGACACTAAAATTGCCAATTTTCTGGTTTTTTGCAATTGCATTTCATTTGATCCTATCTCCTTTCCTGAGTGTTTGTAAGCCTTTCTTTTGCAGTTCGCAAGATTCCTTTTCCCTTCCCGAAAGGAAATGGAATTTCCTTTCGGGAAGGGAAAAGGAATCTTGCGATTTCAATGGGCACCAATAGAGGAATCTTTGGTGCATGTCCCTGCACTTGATGGCATGTCATGCCATTCGATGCCTTTGACTTTGGGAGAGATTTTTTTTCTCTCTTTTTTCTTGTTATTACCCTATCCATGCCATGTCCTTCATATCTCCCTCTCCAAGTTGTGGGTTCCTCCTTGGCCTTTTTTTTCTGCTTTTGCAACATCTGCAAGCTTAGTTGTTGCATCTTTTGCTCCTTTCCACTGCTCCTGATACAATCCCGGTCCATTTTCTTAAAGTCACTAAATGTCCCAAATTTCCACTTTTTTTTTTTCTCCTCCAATTGCAATTTCTTTGATGGTATCTCCATTCCAGCATGTTTGGAAGTCCTTCTTTTCTCTTTTGGCCTTCTGCGGGGATCACTTTGTGCAAGCTTGCTGCATGTGCCTGCACCTGATGGCATATGGCCTGCTTTTTGATGGATGTGACATGGAAAAATGTTTTTTTCTTTTAAAGAACCCATGCCACATCACTCATATCTTCCCCTCTAAGTTGTGTCTTCCTCCCTGACTTTTTCCCTTGCTTTTGCAACATCTGTGGCCTTAGTTTTGCCATGTTTTGGTCCTTTGCAATGCAGCTCACTAACTCACAGACCATTTTTTGAAGACACTAAAATTGCCGATTTTCTGGGTTTTTTCAATGGCATTTCATTTGATCCTATCTCCTTTCCTGAGTGTTTGTAAGCCTTTCTTTTGCAGTTCGCAAGATTCCTTTTCCCTTCCCGAAAGGAAATGAAATTTCCTTTCGGGAAGGGAAAAGGAATCTTGCGATTTCAATGGGCACCAATAGAGGAATCTTTGGTGCATGTCCCTGCACTTGATGGCATGTCATGCCATTCGATGCCTTTGACTTTGGGAGAGATTTTTTTCTCTCTTTTTTTTTGTTATTACACTATCCATGCCATGTCCTTCATATCTCCCTCTCCAAGTTGTGGGTTCCTCCTTGGCCTTTTTTTTCTGCTTTTGCAACATCTGCAAGCTTAGTTGTTGCATCTTTTGCTCCTTTCCACTGCTCCTGATACAATCCCGGTCCATTTTCTTAAAGTCACTAAATGTCCCAAATTTCCACTTTTTTTTTTTTTTCCTCCAATTGCAATTTCTTTGATGGTATCTCCATTCCAGCATGTTTGGAAGTCCTTCTTTTCTATTTTGGCCTTCTGCGGGGATCACTTTGTGCAAGCTTGCTGCATGTGCCTGCACCTGATGGCATATGGCCTGCTTTTTGATGGATGTGACTTGGAAAAATTTTTTTTTTTTTTAAATACTCATGCCACATCACTCATATCTTCCCCTCTAAGTTGTGTCTTCCTCCCTGACTTTTTCCCTTGCTTTTGCAACATCTGTGGCCTTAGTTTTGCCATATTTTGGTCCTTTGCAGTGCAGCTCACAAACTCACAGACCATTTCAGGAAGACACTAAAATTGCCAATTTTCTGGTTTTTTGCAATTGCATTTCATTTGATCCTATCTCCTTTCCTGAGTGTTTGTAAGCCTTTCTTTTGCAGTTCGCAAGATTCCTTTTCCCTTCCCGAAAGGAAATGGAATTTCCTTTCGGGAAGGGAAAAGGAATCTTGCGATTTCAATGGGCACCAATAGAGGAATCTTTGGTGCATGTCCCTGCACTTGATGGCATGTCATGCCATTCGATGCCTTTGACTTTGGGAGAGATTTTTTTCTCTTTTTTTTTTGTTATTGCACTATCCATGCCATGTCCTTCATATCTCCCTCTCCAAGTTGTGGGTTCCTCCTTGGCCTTTTTTTTCTGCTTTTGCAACATCTGCAAGCTTAGTTGTTGCATCTTTTGCTCCTTTCCACTGCTCCTGATACAATCCCGGTCCATTTTCTTAAAGTCACTAAATGTCCCAAATTTCCACTTTTTTTTTTTTCTCCTCCAATTGCAATTTCTTTGATGGTATCTCCATTCCAGCATGTTTGGAAGTCCTTCTTTTCTATTTTTGCCTTCTGCGGGGATCAATTTTGGCAAGCTTGCTGCATGTGCCTGCACCTGATGGCATATGGCCTGCTTTTATATGGACGTGACTTGGAAAAATTTTTTTTTTTTTAAAGTACCCATGCCACATCACTCATATCTTCCCCTCTAAGTTGTGTCTTCCTCCCTGACTTTTTCCCTTGCTTTTGCAACACCTGTGGGCTTAGTTTTGCCATGTTTTGGTCCTTTGCAATGCAGCTCACTAACTCACAGACCATTTTTTGAAGACACTAAAATTGCCGATTTTCTGGGTTTTTTCAATTGCATTTCATTTGATCCTATCTCCTTTCCTGAGTGTTTGTAAGCCTTTCTTTTGCAGTTCGCAAGATTCCTTTTCCCTTCCCGAAAGGAAATGAAATTTCCTTTCGGGAAGGGAAAAGGAATCTTGCGATTTCAATGGGCAGCAATAGAGGAATCTTTGGTGCATGTCCCTGCACTTGATGGCATGTCATGCCATTCGATGCCTTTGACTTTGGGAGAGATTTTTTTTCTCTCTTTTTTTTTGTTATTACACTATCCATGCCATGTCCTTCATATCTCCCTGTCCAAGTTGTGGGTTCCTCCTTGGCCTTTTTTTTCTGCTTTTGCAACATCTGCAAGCTTAGTTGTTGCATCTTTTGGTCCTTTCCACTGCTCCTGATACAATCCCGGTCCATTTTCTTAAAGTCACTAAATGTCCCAAATTTCCCCTTTTTGTTTTTTTTCTCATCCAATTGCAATTTCTTTGATGGTATCTCCATTCCAGCATGTTTGGAAGTCCTTCTTTTCTATTTTTGCCTTCTGCGGGGATCAATTTTGGCAAGCTTGCTGCATGTGCCTGCACCTGATGGCATATGGCCTGCTTTTTGATGGACGTGACTTGGAAAAATTTTTTTTTTTTAAAGTACCCATGCCACATCACTCATATCTTCCCCTCTAAGTTGTGTCTTCCTCCCTGACTTTTTCCCTTGCTTTTGCAACACCTGTGGCCTTAGTTTTGCCATGTTTTGGTCCTTTGCAATGCAGCTCACTAACTCACAGACCATTTTTTGAAGACACTAAAATTGCCGATTTTCTGGGTTTTTTCAATTGCATTTCATTTGATCCTATCTCCTTTCCTGAGTGTTTGTAAGCCTTTCTTTTGCAGTTCGCAAGATTCCTTTTCCCTTCCCGAAAGGAAATGAAATTTCCTTTCGGGAAGGGAAAAGGAATCTTGCGATTTCAATGGGCACCAATAGAGGAATCTTTGGTGCATGTCCCTGCACTTGATGGCATGTCATGCCATTCGATGCCTTTGACTTTGGGAGAGATTTTTTTCTCTCTTTTTTTTTGTTATTACACTATCCATGCCATGTCCTTCATATCTCCCTCTCCAAGTTGTGGGTTCCTCCTTGGCCTTTTTTTTCTGCTTTTGCAACATCTGCAAGCTTAGTTGTTGCAAGTTTTGGTCCTTTCCACTGCTCCTGATACAATCCCGGTCCATTTTCTTAAAGTCACTAAATGTCCCAAATTTCCCCTTTTTGTTTTTTTTCTCATCCAATTGCAATTTCTTTGATGGTATCTCCATTCCAGCATGTTTGGAAGTCCTTCTTTTCTCTTTTGGCCTTCTGCGGGGATCAATTTTGGCAAGCTTGCTGCATGTGCCTGCACCTGATGGCATATGGCCTGCTTTTTGATGGATGTGACATGGAAAAATTTTTTTTTTTAAAATACTCATGCCACATCACTCATATCTTCCCCTCTAAGTTGTGTCTTCCTCCCTGACTTTTTCCCTTGCTTTTGCAACACCTGTGGCCTTAGTTTTGCCATGTTTTGGTCCTTTGCAATGCAGCTCACTAACTCACAGACCATTTCAGGAAGACACTAAAATTGCCAATTTTCTGGTTTTTTCAATTGCATTTCATTTGATCCTATCTCCTTTCCTGAGTGTTTGTAAGCCTTTCTTTTGCAGTTCGCAAGATTCCTTTTCCCTTCCCGAAAGGAAATGAAATTTCCTTTCGGGAAGGGAAAAGGAATCTTGCGATTTCAATGGGCACCAATAGAGGAATCTTTGGTGCATGTCCCTGCACTTGATGGCATGTCATGCCATTCGATGCCTTTGACTTTGGGAGAGATTTTTTTTCTCTCTTTTTTCTTGTTATTACCCTATCCATGCCATGTCCTTCATATCTCCCTCTCCAAGTTGTGGGTTCCTCCTTGGCCTTTTTTTTCTGCTTTTGCAACATCTGCAAGCTTAGTTGTTGCATCTTTTGCTCCTTTCCACTGCTCCTGATACAATCCCGGTCCATTTTCTTAAAGTCACTAAATGTCCCAAATTTCCACTTTTTTTTTTTCTCCTCCAATTGCAATTTCTTTGATGGTATCTCCATTCCAGCATGTTTGGAAGTCCTTCTTTTCTCTTTTGGCCTTCTGCGGGGATCAATTTTGGCAAGCTTGCTGCATGTGCCTGCACCTGATGGCATATGGCCTGCTTTTTGATGGATGTGACATGGAAAAATGTTTTTTTCTTTTAAAGAACCCATGCCACATCACTCATATCTTCCCCTCTAAGTTGTGTCTTCCTCCCTGACTTTTTCCCTTGCTTTTGCAACATCTGTGGCCTTAGTTTTGCCATGTTTTGGTCCTTTGCAATGCAGCTCACTAACTCACAGACCATTTTTTGAAGACACTAAAATTGCCGATTTTCTGGGTTTTTTCAATTGCATTTCATTTGATCCTATCTCCTTTCCTGAGTGTTTGTAAGCCTTTCTTTTGCAGTTCGCAAGATTCCTTTTCCCTTCCCGAAAGGAAATGAAATTTCCTTTCGGGAAGGGAAAAGGAATCTTGCGATTTCAATGGGCACCAATAGAGGAATCTTTGGTGCATGTCCCTGCACTTGATGGCATGTCATGCCATTCGATGCCTTTGACTTTGGGAGAGATTTTTTTCTCTCTTTTTTTTTGTTATTACACTATCCATGCCATGTCCTTCATATCTCCCTCTCCAAGTTGTGGGTTCCTCCTTGGCCTTTTTTTTCTGCTTTTGCAACATCTGCAAGCTTAGTTGTTGCATCTTTTGCTCCTTTCCACTGCTCCTGATACAATCCCGGTCCATTTTCTTAAAGTCACTAAATGTCCCAAATTTCCACTTTTTTTTTTTTCTCCTCCAATTGCAATTTCTTTGATGGTATCTCCATTCCAGCATGTTTGGAAGTCCTTCTTTTCTCTTTTGGCCTTCTGCGGGGATCAATTTTGGCAAGCTTGCTGCATGTGCCTGCACCTGATGGCATATGGCCTGCTTTTTGATGGATGTGACTTGGAAAAATTTTTTTTTTTTTTAAATACTCATGCCACATCACTCATATCTTCCCCTCTAAGTTGTGTCTTCCTCCCTGACTTTTTCCCTTGCTTTTGCAACATCTGTGGCCTTAGTTTTGCCATGTTTTGGTCCTTTGCAGTGCAGCTCACTAACTCACAGACCATTTCAGGAAGACACTAAAATTGCCAATTTTCTGGTTTTTTGCAATTGCATTTCATTTGATCCTATCTCCTTTCCTGAGTGTTTGTAAGCCTTTCTTTTGCAGTTCGCAAGATTCCTTTTCCCTTCCCGAAAGGAAATGGAATTTCCTTTCGGGAAGGGAAAAGGAATCTTGCGATTTCAATGGGCAGCAATAGAGGAATCTTTGGTGCATGTCCCTGCACTTGATGGCATGTCATGCCATTCGATGCCTTTGACTTTGGGAGAGATTTTTTTTCTCTCTTTTTTTTTGTTATTACACTATCCATGCCATGTCCTTCATATCTCCCTCTCCAAGTTGTGGGTTCCTCCTTGGCCTTTTTTTTCTGCTTTTGCAACATCTGCAAGCTTAGTTGTTGCATCTATTGGTCCTTTCCACTGCTCCTGATACAATCCCGGTCCATTTTCTTAAAGTCACTAAATGTCCCAAATTTCCACTTTTTTTTTTTTCTCCTCCAATTGCAATTTCTTTGATGGTATCTCCATTCCAGCATGTTTGGAAGTCCTTCTTTTCTCTTTTGGCCTTCTGCGGGGATCAATTTTGGCAAGCTTGCTGCATGTGCCTGCACCTGATGGCATATGGCCTGCTTTTTGATGGATGTGACATGGAAAAATGTTTTTTTCTTTTAAAGTACCCATGCCACATCACTCATATCTTCCCCTCTAAGTTGTGTCTTCCTCCCTGACTTTTTCCCTTGCTTTTGCAACATCTGTGGCCTTAGTTTTGCCATGTTTTGGTCCTTTGCAATGCAGCTCACTAACTCACAGACCATTTTTTGAAGACACTAAAATTGCCGATTTTCTGGGTTTTTTCAATTGCATTTCATTTGATCCTATCTCCTTTCCTGAGTGTTTGTAAGCCTTTCTTTTGCAGTTCGCAAGATTCCTTTTCCCTTCCCGAAAGGAAATGGAATTTCCTTTTGGGAAGGGAAAAGGAATCTTGCGATTTCAATGGGCACCAATAGAGGAATCTTTGGTGCATGTCCCTGCACTTGATGGCATGTCATGCCATTCGATGCCTTTGACTTTGGGAGAGATTTTTTTCTCTCTTTTTTTTTGTTATTACACTATCCATGCCATGTCCTTCATATCTCCCTCTCCAAGTTGTGGGTTCCTCCTTGGCCTTTTTTTTCTGCTTTTGCAACATCTGCAAGCTTAGTTGTTGCATCTTTTGCTCCTTTCCACTGCTCCTGATACAATCCCGGTCCATTTTCTTAAAGTCACTAAATGTCCCATATTTCCACTTTTTTTTTTTCTCCTCCAATTGCAATTTCTTTGATGGTATCTCCATTCCAGCATGTTTGGAAGTCCTTCTTTTCTCTTTTGGCCTTCTGCAGGGATCAATTTTGGCAAGCTTGCTGCATGTGCCTGCACCTGATGGCATATGGCCTGCTTTTTGATGGATGTGACTTGGAAAAAATTTTTTTTTTTAAAATACTCATGCCACATCACTCATATCTTCCCCTCTAAGTTGTGTCTTCCTCCCTGACTTTTTCCCTTGCTTTTGCAACATCTGTGGGCTTAGTTTTGCCATGTTTTGGTCCTTTGCAATGCAGCTCACTAACTCACAGACCATTTTTTGAAGACACTAAAATTGCCGATTTTCTGGTTTTTTTCAATTGCATTTCATTTGATCCTATCTCCTTTCCTGAGTGTTTGTAAGCCTTTCTTTTGCAGTTCGCAAGATTCCTTTTCCCTTCCCGAAAGGAAATGAAATTTCCTTTCGGGAAGGGAAAAGGAATCTTGCGATTTCAATGGGCACCAATAGAGGAATCTTTGGTGCATGTCCCTGCACTTGATGGCATGTCATGCCATTCGATGCCTTTGACTTTGGGAGAGATTTTTTTCTCTCTTTTTTTTTGTTATTACACTATCCATGCCATGTCCTTCATATCTCCCTCTCCAAGTTGTGGGTTCCTCCTTGGCCTTTTTTTTCTGCTTTTGCAACATCTGCAAGCTTAGTTGTTGCAAGTTTTGGTCCTTTCCACTGCTCCTGATACAATCCCGGTCCATTTTCTTAAAGTCACTAAATGTCCCAAATTTCCACTTTTTTTTTTTTTTCTCCTCCAATTGCAATTTCTTTGATGGTATCTCCATTCCAGCATGTTTGGAAGTCCTTCTTTTCTCTTTTGGCCTTCTGCGGGGATCAATTTTGGCAAGCTTGCTGCATGTGCCTGCACCTGATGGCATATGGCCTGCTTTTTGATGGATGTGACATGGAAAAATTTTTTTTTTTTTAAAGTACCCATGCCACATCACTCATATCTTCCCCTCTAAGTTGTGTCTTCCTCCCTGACTTTTTCCCTTGCTTTTGCAACATCTGTGGCCTTAGTTTTGCCATGTTTTGGTCCTTTGCAATGCAGCTCACTAACTCACAGACCATTTTTTGAAGACACTAAAATTGCCGATTTTCTGGGTTTTTTCAATTGCATTTCATTTGATCCTATCTCCTTTCCTGAGTGTTTGTAAGCCTTTCTTTTGCAGTTCGCAAGATTCCTTTTCCCTTCCCGAAAGGAAATGGAATTTCCTTTTGGGAAGGGAAAAGGAATCTTGCGATTTCAATGGGCAGCAATAGAGGAATCTTTGGTGCATGTCCCTGCACTTGATGGCATGTCATGCCATTCGATGCCTTTGACTTTGGGAGAGATTTTTTTTCTCTCTTTTTTTTTGTTATTACACTATCCATGCCATGTCCTTCATATCTCCCTCTCCAAGTTGTGGGTTCCTCCTTGGCCTTTTTTTTCTGCTTTTGCAACATCTGCAAGCTTAGTTGTTGCATCTATTGGTCCTTTCCACTGCTCCTGATACAATCCCGGTCCATTTTCTTAAAGTCACTAAATGTCCCAAATTTCCACTTTTTTTTTTTTCTCCTCCAATTGCAATTTCTTTGATGGTATCTCCATTCCAGCATGTTTGGAAGTCCTTCTTTTCTCTTTTGGCCTTCTGCGGGGATCAATTTTGGCAAGCTTGCTGCATGTGCCTGCACCTGATGGCATATGGCCTGCTTTTTGATGGATGTGACATGGAAAAATGTTTTTTTCTTTTAAAGTACCCATGCCACATCACTCATATCTTCCCCTCTAAGTTGTGTCTTCCTCCCTGACTTTTTCCCTTGCTTTTGCAACATCTGTGGCCTTAGTTTTGCCATGTTTTGGTCCTTTGCAATGCAGCTCACTAACTCACAGACCATTTTTTGAAGACACTAAAATTGCCGATTTTCTGGGTTTTTTCAATTGCATTTCATTTGATCCTATCTCCTTTCCTGAGTGTTTGTAAGCCTTTCTTTTGCAGTTCGCAAGATTCCTTTTCCCTTCCCGAAAGGAAATGGAATTTCCTTTTGGGAAGGGAAAAGGAATCTTGCGATTTCAATGGGCACCAATAGAGGAATCTTTGGTGCATGTCCCTGCACTTGATGGCATGTCATGCCATTCGATGCCTTTGACTTTGGGAGAGATTTTTTTCTCTCTTTTTTTTTGTTATTACACTATCCATGCCATGTCCTTCATATCTCCCTCTCCAAGTTGTGGGTTCCTCCTTGGCCTTTTTTTTCTGCTTTTGCAACATCTGCAAGCTTAGTTGTTGCATCTTTTGGTCCTTTCCACTGCTCCTGATACAATCCCGGTCCATTTTCTTAAAGTCACTAAATGTCCCATATTTCCACTTTTTTTTTTTCTCCTCCAATTGCAATTTCTTTGATGGTATCTCCATTCCAGCATGTTTGGAAGTCCTTCTTTTCTCTTTTGGCCTTCTGCAGGGATCAATTTTGGCAAGCTTGCTGCATGTGCCTGCACCTGATGGCATATGGCCTGCTTTTTGATGGATGTGACTTGGAAAAAATTTTTTTTTTTAAAATACTCATGCCACATCACTCATATCTTCCCCTCTAAGTTGTGTCTTCCTCCCTGACTTTTTCCCTTGCTTTTGCAACATCTGTGGGCTTAGTTTTGCCATGTTTTGGTCCTTTGCAATGCAGCTCACTAACTCACAGACCATTTTTTGAAGACACTAAAATTGCCGATTTTCTGGTTTTTTTCAATTGCATTTCATTTGATCCTATCTCCTTTCCTGAGTGTTTGTAAGCCTTTCTTTTGCAGTTCGCAAGATTCCTTTTCCCTTCCCGAAAGGAAATGAAATTTCCTTTCGGGAAGGGAAAAGGAATCTTGCGATTTCAATGGGCACCAATAGAGGAATCTTTGGTGCATGTCCCTGCACTTGATGGCATGTCATGCCATTCGATGCCTTTGACTTTGGGAGAGATTTTTTTCTCTCTTTTTTTTTGTTATTACACTATCCATGCCATGTCCTTCATATCTCCCTCTCCAAGTTGTGGGTTCCTCCTTGGCCTTTTTTTTCTGCTTTTGCAACATCTGCAAGCTTAGTTGTTGCAAGTTTTGGTCCTTTCCACTGCTCCTGATACAATCCCGGTCCATTTTCTTAAAGTCACTAAATGTCCCAAATTTCCACTTTTTTTTTTTTTTCTCCTCCAATTGCAATTTCTTTGATGGTATCTCCATTCCAGCATGTTTGGAAGTCCTTCTTTTCTCTTTTGGCCTTCTGCGGGGATCAATTTTGGCAAGCTTGCTGCATGTGCCTGCACCTGATGGCATATGGCCTGCTTTTTGATGGATGTGACATGGAAAAATTTTTTTTTTTTTAAAGTACCCATGCCACATCACTCATATCTTCCCCTCTAAGTTGTGTCTTCCTCCCTGACTTTTTCCCTTGCTTTTGCAACATCTGTGGCCTTAGTTTTGCCATGTTTTGGTCCTTTGCAATGCAGCTCACTAACTCACAGACCATTTTTTGAAGACACTAAAATTGCCGATTTTCTGGGTTTTTTCAATTGCATTTCATTTGATCCTATCTCCTTTCCTGAGTGTTTGTAAGCCTTTCTTTTGCAGTTCGCAAGATTCCTTTTCCCTTCCCGAAAGGAAATGAAATTTCCTTTCGGGAAGGGAAAAGGAATCTTGCGATTTCAATGGGCACCAATAGAGGAATCTTTGGTGCATGTCCCTGCACTTGATGGCATGTCATGCCATTCGATGCCTTTGACTTTGGGAGAGATTTTTTTCTCTCTTTTTTTTTGTTATTACACTATCCATGCCATGTCCTTCATATCTCCCTCTCCAAGTTGTGGGTTCCTCCTTGGCCTTTTTTTTCTGCTTTTGCAACATCTGCAAGCTTAGTTGTTGCATCTTTTGCTCCTTTCCACTGCTCCTGATACAATCCCGGTCCATTTTCTTAAAGTCACTAAATGTCCCAAATTTCCACTTTTTTTTTTTTCTCCTCCAATTGCAATTTCTTTGATGGTATCTCCATTCCAGCATGTTTGGAAGTCCTTCTTTTCTATTTTTGCCTTCTGCGGGGATCAATTTGTGCAAGCTTGCTGCATGTGCCTGCACCTGATGGCATATGGCCTGCTTTTTGATGGACGTGACTTGGAAAAATTTTTTTTTTTTTAAAGTACCCATGCCACATCACTCATATCTTCCCCTCTAAGTTGTGTCTTCCTCCCTGACTTTTTCCCTTGCTTTTGCAACATCTGTGGCCTTAGTTTTGCCATGTTTTGGTCCTTTGCAGTGCAGCTCACTAACTCACAGACCATTTCAGGAAGACACTAAAATTGCCAATTTTCTGGTTTTTTGCAATGGCATTTCATTTGATCCTATCTCCTTTCCTGAGTGTTTGTAAGCCTTTCTTTTGCAGTTCGCAAGATTCCTTTTCCCTTCCCGAAAGGAAATGAAATTTCCTTTCGGGAAGGGAAAAGGAATCTTGCGATTTCAATGGGCACCAATAGAGGAATCTTTGGTGCATGTCCCTGCACTTGATGGCATGTCATGCCATTCGATGCCTTTGACTTTGGGAGAGATTTTTTTTCTCTCTTTTTTTTTGTTATTACACTATCCATGCCATGTCCTTCATATCTCCCTCTCCAAGTTGTGGGTTCCTCCTTGGCCTTTTTTTTCTGCTTTTGCAACATCTGCAAGCTTAGTTGTTGCATCTTTTGGTCCTTTCCACTGCTCCTGATACAATCCCGGTCCATTTTCTTAAAGTCACTAAATGTCCCAAATTTCCACTTTTTTTTTTTTCTCCTCCAATTGCAATTTCTTTGATGGTATCTCCATTCCAGCATTTTTGGAAGTCCTTCTTTTCTCTTTTGGCCTTCTGCGGGGATCAATTTTGGCAAGCTTGCTGCATGTGCCTGCACCTGATGGCATATGGCCTGCTTTTTGATGGATGTGACATGGAAAAATGTTTTTTTCTTTTAAAGTACCCATGCCACATCACTCATATCTTCCCCTCTAAGTTGTGTCTTCCTCCCTGACTTTTTCCCTTGCTTTTGCAACATCTGTGGCCTTAGTTTTGCCATGTTTTGGTCCTTTGCAATGCAGCTCACTAACTCACAGACCATTTTTTGAAGACACTAAAATTGCCGATTTTCTGGGTTTTTTCAATTGCATTTCATTTGATCCTATCTCCTTTCCTGAGTGTTTGTAAGCCTTTCTTTTGCAGTTCGCAAGATTCCTTTTCCCTTCCCGAAAGGAAATGGAATTTCCTTTTGGGAAGGGAAAAGGAATCTTGCGATTTCAATGGGCACCAATAGAGGAATCTTTGGTGCATGTCCCTGCACTTGATGGCATGTCATGCCATTCGATGCCTTTGACTTTGGGAGAGATTTTTTTCTCTCTTTTTTTTTGTTATTACACTATCCATGCCATGTCCTTCATATCTCCCTCTCCAAGTTGTGGGTTCCTCCTTGGCCTTTTTTTTCTGCTTTTGCAACATCTGCAAGCTTAGTTGTTGCATCTTTTGCTCCTTTCCACTGCTCCTGATACAATCCCGGTCCATTTTCTTAAAGTCACTAAATGTCCCATATTTCCACTTTTTTTTTTTCTCCTCCAATTGCAATTTCTTTGATGGTATCTCCATTCCAGCATGTTTGGAAGTCCTTCTTTTCTCTTTTGGCCTTCTGCGGGGATCAATTTTGGCAAGCTTGCTGCATGTGCCTGCACCTGATGGCATATGGCCTGCTTTTTGATGGATGTGACTTGGAAAAAATTTTTTTTTTTAAAATACTCATGCCACATCACTCATATCTTCCCCTCTAAGTTGTGTCTTCCTCCCTGACTTTTTCCCTTGCTTTTGCAACATCTGTGGCCTTAGTTTTGCCATGTTTTGGTCCTTTGCAATGCAGCTCACTAACTCACAGACCATTTTTTGAAGACACTAAAATTGCCGATTTTCTGGTTTTTTTCAATTGCATTTCATTTGATCCTATCTCCTTTCCTGAGTGTTTGTAAGCCTTTCTTTTGCAGTTCGCAAGATTCCTTTTCCCTTCCCGAAAGGAAATGAAATTTCCTTTCGGGAAGGGAAAAGGAATCTTGCGATTTCAATGGGCACCAATAGAGGAATCTTTGGTGCATGTCCCTGCACTTGATGGCATGTCATGCCATTCGATGCCTTTGACTTTGGGAGAGATTTTTTTCTCTCTTTTTTTTTGTTATTACACTATCCATGCCATGTCCTTCATATCTCCCTCTCCAAGTTGTGGGTTCCTCCTTGGCCTTTTTTTTCTGCTTTTGCAACATCTGCAAGCTTAGTTGTTGCATCTTTTGCTCCTTTCCACTGCTCCTGATACAATCCCGGTCCATTTTCTTAAAGTCACTAAATGTCCCAAATTTCCACTTTTTTTTTTTTCTCCTCCAATTGCAATTTCTTTGATGGTATCTCCATTCCAGCATGTTTGGAAGTCCTTCTTTTCTATTTTGGCCTTCTGCGGGGATCAATTTGTGCAAGCTTGCTGCATGTGCCTGCACCTGATGGCATATGGCCTGCTTTTTGATGGACGTGACTTGGAAAAATTTTTTTTTTTTTAAAGTACCCATGCCACATCACTCATATCTTCCCCTCTAAGTTGTGTCTTCCTCCCTGACTTTTTCCCTTGCTTTTGCAACATCTGTGGCCTTAGTTTTGCCATGTTTTGGTCCTTTGCAATGCAGCTCACTAACTCACAGACCATTTCAGGAAGACACTAAAATTGCCAATTTTCTGGTTTTTTGCAATTGCATTTCATTTGATCCTATCTCCTTTCCTGAGTGTTTGTAAGCCTTTCTTTTGCAGTTCGCAAGATTCCTTTTCCCTTCCCGAAAGGAAATGGAATTTCCTTTCGGGAAGGGAAAAGGAATCTTGCGATTTCAATGGGCACCAATAGAGGAATCTTTGGTGCATGTCCCTGCACTTGATGGCATGTCATGCCATTCGATGCCTTTGACTTTGGGAGAGATTTTTTTCTCTCTTTTTTTTTGTTATTACACTATCCATGCCATGTCCTTCATATCTCCCTCTCCAAGTTGTGGGTTCCTCCTTGGCCTTTTTTTTCTGCTTTTGCAACATCTGCAAGCTTAGTTGTTGCATCTTTTGCTCCTTTCCACTGCTCCTGATACAATCCCGGTCCATTTTCTTAAAGTCACTAAATGTCCCAAATTTCCACTTTTTTTTTTTTCTCCTCCAATTGCAATTTCTTTGATGGTATCTCCATTCCAGCATGTTTGGAAGTCCTTCTTTTCTATTTTTGCCTTCTGCGGGGATCAATTTGTGCAAGCTTGCTGCATGTGCCTGCACCTGATGGCATATGGCCTGCTTTTTGATGGACGTGACTTGGAAAAATTTTTTTTTTTTTAAAGTACCCATGCCACATCACTCATATCTTCCCCTCTAAGTTGTGTCTTCCTCCCTGACTTTTTCCCTTGCTTTTGCAACATCTGTGGCCTTAGTTTTGCCATGTTTTGGTCCTTTGCAATGCAGCTCACTAACTCACAGACCATTTCAGGAAGACACTAAAATTGCCAATTTTCTGGTTTTTTGCAATTGCATTTCATTTGATCCTATCTCCTTTCCTGAGTGTTTGTAAGCCTTTCTTTTGCAGTTCGCAAGATTCCTTTTCCCTTCCCGAAAGGAAATGGAATTTCCTTTCGGGAAGGGAAAAGGAATCTTGCGATTTCAATGGGCACCAATAGAGGAATCTTTGGTGCATGTCCCTGCACTTGATGGCATGTCATGCCATTCGATGCCTTTGACTTTGGGAGAGATTTTTTTTCTCTCTTTTTTCTTGTTATTACCCTATCCATGCCATGTCCTTCATATCTCCCTCTCCAAGTTGTGGGTTCCTCCTTGGCCTTTTTTTTCTGCTTTTGCAACATCTGCAAGCTTAGTTGTTGCATCTTTTGCTCCTTTCCACTGCTCCTGATACAATCCCGGTCCATTTTCTTAAAGTCACTAAATGTCCCAAATTTCCACTTTTTTTTTTTCTCCTCCAATTGCAATTTCTTTGATGGTATCTCCATTCCAGCATGTTTGGAAGTCCTTCTTTTCTCTTTTGGCCTTCTGCGGGGATCAATTTTGGCAAGCTTGCTGCATGTGCCTGCACCTGATGGCATATGGCCTGCTTTTTGATGGATGTGACATGGAAAAATGTTTTTTTCTTTTAAAGAACCCATGCCACATCACTCATATCTTCCCCTCTAAGGTGTGTCTTCCTCCCTGACTTTTTCCCTTGCTTTTGCAACATCTGTGGCCTTAGTTTTGCCATGTTTTGGTCCTTTGCAATGCAGCTCACTAACTCACAGACCATTTTTTGAAGACACTAAAATTGCCGATTTTCTGGTTTTTTTCAATTGCATTTCATTTGATCCTATCTCCTTTCCTGAGTGTTTGTAAGCCTTTCTTTTGCAGTTCGCAAGATTCCTTTTCCCTTCCCGAA
Source organism: Ammospiza nelsoni (assembly GCF_027579445.1). Taxonomy (NCBI): domain Eukaryota; kingdom Metazoa; phylum Chordata; class Aves; order Passeriformes; family Passerellidae; genus Ammospiza; species Ammospiza nelsoni. The sequence continues at coordinate 7,937,098 of NC_080637.1, read as the reverse complement.
AGGAAATGGAATTTCCTTTCGGGAAGGGAAAAGGAATCTTGCGATTTCAATGGGCACCAATAGAGGAATCTTTGGTGCATGTCCCTGCACTTGATGGCATGTCATGCCATTCGATGCCTTTGACTTTGGGAGAGATTTTTTTCTCTCTTTTTTTTTGTTATTACACTATCCATGCCATGTCCTTCATATCTCCCTCTCCAAGTTGTGGGTTCCTCCTTGGCCTTTTTTTTCTGCTTTTGCAACATCTGCAAGCTTAGTTGTTGCATCTTTTGCTCCTTTCCACTGCTCCTGATACAATCCCGGTCCATTTTCTTAAAGTCACTAAATGTCCCATATTTCCACTTTTTTTTTTTTCTCCTCCAATTGCAATTTCTTTGATGGTATCTCCATTCCAGCATGTTTGGAAGTCCTTCTTTTCTCTTTTGGCCTTCTGTGGGGATCAATTTTGGCAAGCTTGCTGCATGTGCCTGCACCTGATGGCATATGGCCTGCTTTTTGATGGATGTGACTTGGAAAAATTTTTTTTTTTTTAAATACTCATGCCACATCACTCATATCTTCCCCTCTAAGTTGTGTCTTCCTCCCTGACTTTTTCCCTTGCTTTTGCAACATCTGTGGCCTTAGTTTTGCCATGTTTTGGTCCTTTGCAGTGCAGCTCACTAACTCACAGACCATTTCAGGAAGAGACTAAAATTGCCAATTTTCTGGTTTTTTGCAATTGCATTTCATTTGATCCTATCTCCTTTCCTGAGTGTTTGTAAGCCTTTCTTTTGCAGTTCGCAAGATTCCTTTTCCCTTCCCGAAAGGAAATGAAATTTCCTTTCGGGAAGGGAAAAGGAATCTTGCGATTTCAATGGGCACCAATAGAGGAATCTTTGGTGCATGTCCCTGCACTTGATGGCATGTCATGCCATTCGATGCCTTTGACTTTGGGAGAGATTTTTTTTCTCTCTTTTTTTTTGTTATTACACTATCCATGCCATGTCCTTCATATCTCCCTCTCCAAGTTGTGGGTTCCTCCTTGGCCTTTTTTTTCTGCTTTTGCAACATCTGCAAGCTTAGTTGTTGCATCTTTTGGTCCTTTCCACTGCTCCTGATACAATCCCGGTCCATTTTCTTAAAGTCACTAAATGTCCCAAATTTCCACTTTTTTTTTTTTCTCCTCCAATTGCAATTTCTTTGATGGTATCTCCATTCCAGCATGTTTGGAAGTCCTTCTTTTCTCTTTTGGCCTTCTGCGGGGATCAATTTTGGCAAGCTTGCTGCATGTGCCTGCACCTGATGGCATATGGCCTGCTTTTTGATGGATGTGACATGGAAAAATGTTTTTTTCTTTTAAAGTACCCATGCCACATCACTCATATCTTCCCCTCTAAGTTGTGTCTTCCTCCCTGACTTTTTCCCTTGCTTTTGCAACATCTGTGGCCTTAGTTTTGCCATGTTTTGGTCCTTTGCAATGCAGCTCACTAACTCACAGACCATTTTTTGAAGACACTAAAATTGCCGATTTTCTGGGTTTTTTCAATTGCATTTCATTTGATCCTATCTCCTTTCCTGAGTGTTTGTAAGCCTTTCTTTTGCAGTTCGCAAGATTCCTTTTCCCTTCCCGAAAGGAAATGGAATTTCCTTTTGGGAAGGGAAAAGGAATCTTGCGATTTCAATGGGCACCAATAGAGGAATCTTTGGTGCATGTCCCTGCACTTGATGGCATGTCATGCCATTCGATGCCTTTGACTTTGGGAGAGATTTTTTTCTCTCTTTTTTTTTGTTATTACACTATCCATGCCATGTCCTTCATATCTCCCTCTCCAAGTTGTGGGTTCCTCCTTGGCCTTTTTTTTCTGCTTTTGCAACATCTGCAAGCTTAGTTGTTGCATCTTTTGCTCCTTTCCACTGCTCCTGATACAATCCCGGTCCATTTTCTTAAAGTCACTAAATGTCCCATATTTCCACTTTTTTTTTTTCTCCTCCAATTGCAATTTCTTTGATGGTATCTCCATTCCAGCATGTTTGGAAGTCCTTCTTTTCTCTTTTGGCCTTCTGCAGGGATCAATTTTGGCAAGCTTGCTGCATGTGCCTGCACCTGATGGCATATGGCCTGCTTTTTGATGGATGTGACTTGGAAAAAATTTTTTTTTTTAAAATACTCATGCCACATCACTCATATCTTCCCCTCTAAGTTGTGTCTTCCTCCCTGACTTTTTCCCTTGCTTTTGCAACATCTGTGGGCTTAGTTTTGCCATGTTTTGGTCCTTTGCAATGCAGCTCACTAACTCACAGACCATTTTTTGAAGACACTAAAATTGCCGATTTTCTGGGTTTTTTCAATTGCATTTCATTTGATCCTATCTCCTTTCCTGAGTGTTTGTAAGCCTTTCTTTTGCAGTTCGCAAGATTCCTTTTCCCTTCCCGAAAGGAAATGAAATTTCCTTTCGGGAAGGGAAAAGGAATCTTGCGATTTCAATGGGCAGCAATAGAGGAATCTTTGGTGCATGTCCCTGCACTTGATGGCATGTCATGCCATTCGATGCCTTTGACTTTGGGAGAGATTTTTTTTCTCTCTTTTTTTTTGTTATTACACTATCCATGCCATGTCCTTCATATCTCCCTCTCCAAGTTGTGGGTTCCTCCTTGGCCTTTTTTTTCTGCTTTTGCAACATCTGCAAGCTTAGTTGTTGCATCTTTTGGTCCTTTCCACTGCTCCTGATACAATCCCGGTCCATTTTCTTAAAGTCACTAAATGTCCCAAATTTCCACTTTTTTTTTTTTCTCCTCCAATTGCAATTTCTTTGATGGTATCTCCATTCCAGCATGTTTGGAAGTCCTTCTTTTCTCTTTTGGCCTTCTGCGGGGATCAATTTTGGCAAGCTTGCTGCATGTGCCTGCACCTGATGGCATATGGCCTGCTTTTTGATGGATGTGACATGGAAAAATATTTTTTTCTTTTAAAGTACCCATGCCACATCACTCATATCTTCCCCTCTAAGTTGTGTCTTCCTCCCTGACTTTTTCCCTTGCTTTTGCAACATCTGTGGCCTTAGTTTTGCCATGTTTTGGTCCTTTGCAATGCAGCTCACTAACTCACAGACCATTTTTTGAAGACACTAAAATTGCCGATTTTCTGGGTTTTTTCAATTGCATTTCATTTGATCCTATCTCCTTTCCTGAGTGTTTGTAAGCCTTTCTTTTGCAGTTCGCAAGATTCCTTTTCCCTTCCCGAAAGGAAATGGAATTTCCTTTTGGGAAGGGAAAAGGAATCTTGCGATTTCAATGGGCACCAATAGAGGAATCTTTGGTGCATGTCCCTGCACTTGATGGCATGTCATGCCATTCGATGCCTTTGACTTTGGGAGAGATTTTTTTCTCTCTTTTTTTTTGTTATTACACTATCCATGCCATGTCCTTCATATCTCCCTCTCCAAGTTGTGGGTTCCTCCTTGGCCTTTTTTTTCTGCTTTTGCAACATCTGCAAGCTTAGTTGTTGCATCTTTTGCTCCTTTCCACTGCTCCTGATACAATCCCGGTCCATTTTCTTAAAGTCACTAAATGTCCCATATTTCCACTTTTTTTTTTTCTCCTCCAATTGCAATTTCTTTGATGGTATCTCCATTCCAGCATGTTTGGAAGTCCTTCTTTTCTCTTTTGGCCTTCTGCAGGGATCAATTTTGGCAAGCTTGCTGCATGTGCCTGCACCTGATGGCATATGGCCTGCTTTTTGATGGATGTGACTTGGAAAAAATTTTTTTTTTTAAAATACTCATGCCACATCACTCATATCTTCCCCTCTAAGTTGTGTCTTCCTCCCTGACTTTTTCCCTTGCTTTTGCAACATCTGTGGGCTTAGTTTTGCCATGTTTTGGTCCTTTGCAATGCAGCTCACTAACTCACAGACCATTTTTTGAAGACACTAAAATTGCCGATTTTCTGGGTTTTTTCAATGGCATTTCATTTGATCCTATCTCCTTTCCTGAGTGTTTGTAAGCCTTTCTTTTGCAGTTCGCAAGATTCCTTTTCCCTTCCCGAAAGGAAATGAAATTTCCTTTCGGGAAGGGAAAAGGAATCTTGCGATTTCAATGGGCACCAATAGAGGAATCTTTGGTGCATGTCCCTGCACTTGATGGCATGTCATGCCATTCGATGCCTTTGACTTTGGGAGAGATTTTTTTCTCTCTTTTTTTTTGTTATTACACTATCCATGCCATGTCCTTCATATCTCCCTCTCCAAGTTGTGGGTTCCTCCTTGGCCTTTTTTTTCTGCTTTTGCAACATCTGCAAGCTTAGTTGTTGCAAGTTTTGGTCCTTTCCACTGCTCCTGATACAATCCCGGTCCATTTTCTTAAAGTCACTAAATGTCCCAAATTTCCACTTTTTTTTTTTTTTCTCCTCCAATTGCAATTTCTTTGATGGTATCTCCATTCCAGCATGTTTGGAAGTCCTTCTTTTCTCTTTTGGCCTTCTGCGGGGATCAATTTTGGCAAGCTTGCTGCATGTGCCTGCACCTGATGGCATATGGCCTGCTTTTTGATGGATGTGACATGGAAAAATTTTTTTTTTTTTAAAGTACCCATGCCACATCACTCATATCTTCCCCTCTAAGTTGTGTCTTCCTCCCTGACTTTTTCCCTTGCTTTTGCAACATCTGTGGCCTTAGTTTTGCCATGTTTTGGTCCTTTGCAATGCAGCTCACTAACTCACAGACCATTTTTTGAAGACACTAAAATTGCCGATTTTCTGGGTTTTTTCAATTGCATTTCATTTGATCCTATCTCCTTTCCTGAGTGTTTGTAAGCCTTTCTTTTGCAGTTCGCAAGATTCCTTTTCCCTTCCCGAAAGGAAATGAAATTTCCTTTCGGGAAGGGAAAAGGAATCTTGCGATTTCAATGGGCACCAATAGAGGAATCTTTGGTGCATGTCCCTGCACTTGATGGCATGTCATGCCATTCGATGCCTTTGACTTTGGGAGAGATTTTTTTCTCTCTTTTTTTTTGTTATTACACTATCCATGCCATGTCCTTCATATCTCCCTCTCCAAGTTGTGGGTTCCTCCTTGGCCTTTTTTTTCTGCTTTTGCAACATCTGCAAGCTTAGTTGTTGCATCTTTTGGTCCTTTCCACTGCTCCTGATACAATCCCGGTCCATTTTCTTAAAGTCACTAAATGTCCCAAATTTCCACTTTTTTTTTTTTCTCCTCCAATTGCAATTTCTTTGATGGTATCTCCATTCCAGCATGTTTGGAAGTCCTTCTTTTCTATTTTTGCCTTCTGCGGGGATCAATTTGTGCAAGCTTGCTGCATGTGCCTGCACCTGATGGCATATGGCCTGCTTTTTGATGGACGTGACTTGGAAAAATTTTTTTTTTTTTAAAGTACCCATGCCACATCACTCATATCTTCCCCTCTAAGTTGTGTCTTCCTCCCTGACTTTTTCCCTTGCTTTTGCAACACCTGTGGGCTTAGTTTTGCCATGTTTTGGTCCTTTGCAATGCAGCTCACTAACTCACAGACCATTTTTTGAAGACACTAAAATTGCCGATTTTCTGGGTTTTTTCAATTGCATTTCATTTGATCCTATCTCCTTTCCTGAGTGTTTGTAAGCCTTTCTTTTGCAGTTCGCAAGATTCCTTTTCCCTTCCCGAAAGGAAATGAAATTTCCTTTCGGGAAGGGAAAAGGAATCTTGCGATTTCAATGGGCAGCAATAGAGGAATCTTTGGTGCATGTCCCTGCACTTGATGGCATGTCATGCCATTCGATGCCTTTGACTTTGGGAGAGATTTTTTTTCTCTCTTTTTTTTTGTTATTACACTATCCATGCCATGTCCTTCATATCTCCCTCTCCAAGTTGTGGGTTCCTCCTTGGCCTTTTTTTTCTGCTTTTGCAACATCTGCAAGCTTAGTTGTTGCATCTTTTGGTCCTTTCCACTGCTCCTGATACAATCCCGGTCCATTTTCTTAAAGTCACTAAATGTCCCAAATTTCCACTTTTTTTTTTTTCTCCTCCAATTGCAATTTCTTTGATGGTATCTCCATTCCAGCATGTTTGGAAGTCCTTCTTTTCTCTTTTGGCCTTCTGCGGGGATCAATTTTGGCAAGCTTGCTGCATGTGCCTGCACCTGATGGCATATGGCCTGCTTTTTGATGGATGTGACATGGAAAAATATTTTTTTCTTTTAAAGTACCCATGCCACATCACTCATATCTTCCCCTCTAAGTTGTGTCTTCCTCCCTGACTTTTTCCCTTGCTTTTGCAACATCTGTGGCCTTAGTTTTGCCATGTTTTGGTCCTTTGCAATGCAGCTCACTAACTCACAGACCATTTTTTGAAGACACTAAAATTGCCGATTTTCTGGGTTTTTTCAATTGCATTTCATTTGATCCTATCTCCTTTCCTGAGTGTTTGTAAGCCTTTCTTTTGCAGTTCGCAAGATTCCTTTTCCCTTCCCGAAAGGAAATGGAATTTCCTTTTGGGAAGGGAAAAGGAATCTTGCGATTTCAATGGGCACCAATAGAGGAATCTTTGGTGCATGTCCCTGCACTTGATGGCATGTCATGCCATTCGATGCCTTTGACTTTGGGAGAGATTTTTTTCTCTCTTTTTTTTTGTTATTACACTATCCATGCCATGTCCTTCATATCTCCCTCTCCAAGTTGTGGGTTCCTCCTTGGCCTTTTTTTTCTGCTTTTGCAACATCTGCAAGCTTAGTTGTTGCATCTTTTGCTCCTTTCCACTGCTCCTGATACAATCCCGGTCCATTTTCTTAAAGTCACTAAATGTCCCATATTTCCACTTTTTTTTTTTCTCCTCCAATTGCAATTTCTTTGATGGTATCTCCATTCCAGCATGTTTGGAAGTCCTTCTTTTCTCTTTTGGCCTTCTGCAGGGATCAATTTTGGCAAGCTTGCTGCATGTGCCTGCACCTGATGGCATATGGCCTGCTTTTTGATGGATGTGACTTGGAAAAAATTTTTTTTTTTAAAATACTCATGCCACATCACTCATATCTTCCCCTCTAAGTTGTGTCTTCCTCCCTGACTTTTTCCCTTGCTTTTGCAACATCTGTGGGCTTAGTTTTGCCATGTTTTGGTCCTTTGCAATGCAGCTCACTAACTCACAGACCATTTTTTGAAGACACTAAAATTGCCGATTTTCTGGGTTTTTTCAATGGCATTTCATTTGATCCTATCTCCTTTCCTGAGTGTTTGTAAGCCTTTCTTTTGCAGTTCGCAAGATTCCTTTTCCCTTCCCGAAAGGAAATGAAATTTCCTTTCGGGAAGGGAAAAGGAATCTTGCGATTTCAATGGGCACCAATAGAGGAATCTTTGGTGCATGTCCCTGCACTTGATGGCATGTCATGCCATTCGATGCCTTTGACTTTGGGAGAGATTTTTTTCTCTCTTTTTTTTTGTTATTACACTATCCATGCCATGTCCTTCATATCTCCCTCTCCAAGTTGTGGGTTCCTCCTTGGCCTTTTTTTTCTGCTTTTGCAACATCTGCAAGCTTAGTTGTTGCAAGTTTTGGTCCTTTCCACTGCTCCTGATACAATCCCGGTCCATTTTCTTAAAGTCACTAAATGTCCCAAATTTCCACTTTTTTTTTTTTTTCTCCTCCAATTGCAATTTCTTTGATGGTATCTCCATTCCAGCATGTTTGGAAGTCCTTCTTTTCTCTTTTGGCCTTCTGCGGGGATCAATTTTGGCAAGCTTGCTGCATGTGCCTGCACCTGATGGCATATGGCCTGCTTTTTGATGGATGTGACATGGAAAAATTTTTTTTTTTTTAAAGTACCCATGCCACATCACTCATATCTTCCCCTCTAAGTTGTGTCTTCCTCCCTGACTTTTTCCCTTGCTTTTGCAACATCTGTGGCCTTAGTTTTGCCATGTTTTGGTCCTTTGCAGTGCAGCTCACAAACTCACAGACCATTTCAGGAAGACACTAAAATTGCCAATTTTCTGGTTTTTTGGAATTGCATTTCATTTGATCCTATCTCCTTTCCTGAGTGTTTGTAAGCCTTTCTTTTGCAGTTCGCAAGATTCCTTTTCCCTTCCCGAAAGGAAATGGATTTTCCTTTCGGGAAGGGAAAAGGAATCTTGCGATTTCAATGGGCAGCAATAGAGGAATCTTTGGTGCATATCCCTGCACTTGATGGCATGTCATGCCATTCGATGCCTTTGACTTTGGGAGAGATTTTTTTCTCTTTTTTTTTTGTTATTGCACTATCCATGCCATGTCCTTCATATCTCCCTCTCCAAGTTGTGGGTTCCTCCTTGGCCTTTTTTTTCTGCTTTTGCAACATCTGCAAGCTTAGTTGTTGCATCTTTTGGTCCTTTCCACTGCTCCTGATACAATCCCGGTCCATTTTCTTAAAGTCACTAAATGTCCCAAATTTCCACTTTTTTTTTTTTCTCCTCCAATTGCAATTTCTTTGATGGTATCTCCATTCCAGCATGTTTGGAAGTCCTTCTTTTCTATTTTTGCCTTCTGCGGGGATCAATTTGTGCAAGCTTGCTGCATGTGCCTGCACCTGATGGCATATGGCCTGCTTTTTGATGGACGTGACTTGGAAAAAAATTTTTTTTTTAAAATACTCATGCCACATCACTCATATCTTCCCCTCTAAGTTGTGTCTTCCTCCCTGACTTTTTCCCTTGCTTTTGCAACACCTGTGGGCTTAGTTTTGCCATGTTTTGGTCCTTTGCAATGCAGCTCACTAACTCACAGACCATTTTTTGAAGACACTAAAATTGCCGATTTTCTGGTTTTTTTCAATTGCATTTCATTTGACCCTATCTCCTTTCCTGAGTGTTTGTAAGCCTTTCTTTTGCAGTTCGCAAGATTCCTTTTCCCTTCCCGAAAGGAAATTTCATTTCCTTTCGGGAAGGGAAAAGGAATCTTGCGATTTCAATGGGCACCAATAGAGGAATCTTTGGTGCATGTCCCTGCACTTGATGGCATGTCATGCCATTCGATGCCTTTGACTTTGGGAGAGATTTTTTTCTCTCTTTTTTTTTGTTATTACACTATCCATGCCATGTCCTTCATATCTCCCTCTCCAAGTTGTGGGTTCCTCCTTGGCCTTTTTTTTCTGCTTTTGCAACATCTGCAAGCTTAGTTGTTGCATCTTTTGCTCCTTTCCACTGCTCCTGATACAATCCCGGTCCATTTTCTTAAAGTCACTAAATGTCCCAAATTTCCACTTTTTTTTTTTTTTCTCCTCCAATTGCAATTTCTTTGATGGTATCTCCATTCCAGCATGTTTGGAAGTCCTTCTTTTCTCTTTTGGCCTTCTGCGGGGATCAATTTTGGCAAGCTTGCTGCATGTGCCTGCACCTGATGGCATATGGCCTGCTTTTTGATGGATGTGACATGGAAAAAAATTTTTTTTTTTAAAATACTCATGCCACATCACTCATATCTTCCCCTCTAAGTTGTGTCTTCCTCCCTGACTTTTTCCCTTGCTTTTGCAACACCTGTGGACTTAGTTTTGCCATGTTTTGGTCCTTTGCAATGCAGCTCACTAACTCACAGACCATTTTTTGAAGACACTAAAATTGCCGATTTTCTGGTTTTTTTCAATTGCATTTCATTTGACCCTATCTCCTTTCCTGAGTGTTTGTAAGCCTTTCTTTTGCAGTTCGCAAGATTCCTTTTCCCTTCCCGAAAGGAAATGAAATTTCCTTTCGGGAAGGGAAAAGGAATCTTGCGATTTCAATGGGCACCAATAGAGGAATCTTTGGTGCATGTCCCTGCACTTGATGGCATGTCATGCCATTCGATGCCTTTGACTTTGGGAGAGATTTTTTTCTCTCTTTTTTTTTGTTATTACACTATCCATGCCATGTCCTTCATATCTCCCTCTCCAAGTTGTGGGTTCCTCCTTGGCCTTTTTTTTCTGCTTTTGCAACATCTGCAAGCTTAGTTGTTGCATCTTTTGCTCCTTTCCACTGCTCCTGATACAATCCCGGTCCATTTTCTTAAAGTCACTAAATGTCCCAAATTTCCACTTTTTTTTTTTTCTCCTCCAATTGCAATTTCTTTGATGGTATCTCCATTCCAGCATGTTTGGAAGTCCTTCTTTTCTCTTTTGGCCTTCTGCGGGGATCAATTTTGGCAAGCTTGCTGCATGTGCCTGCACCTGATGGCATATGGCCTGCTTTTTGATGGACGTGACTTGGAAAAATTTTTTTTTTTTTAAAGTACCCATGCCACATCACTCATATCTTCCCCTCTAAGTTGTGTCTTCCTCCCTGACTTTTTCCCTTGCTTTTGCAACACCTGTGGACTTAGTTTTGCCATGTTTTGGTCCTTTGCAATGCAGCTCACTAACTCACAGACCATTTTTTGAAGACACTAAAATTGCCGATTTTCTGGTTTTTTTCAATTGCATTTCATTTGACCCTATCTCCTTTCCTGAGTGTTTGTAAGCCTTTCTTTTGCAGTTCGCAAGATTCCTTTTCCCTTCCCGAAAGGAAATGAAATTTCCTTTCGGGAAGGGAAAAGGAATCTTGCGATTTCAATGGGCACCAATAGAGGAATCTTTGGTGCATGTCCCTGCACTTGATGGCATGTCATGCCATTCGATGCCTTTGACTTTGGGAGAGATTTTTTTCTCTCTTTTTTTTTGTTATTACACTATCCATGCCATGTCCTTCATATCTCCCTCTCCAAGTTGTGGGTTCCTCCTTGGCCTTTTTTTTCTGCTTTTGCAACATCTGCAAGCTTAGTTGTTGCAAGTTTTGGTCCTTTCCACTGCTCCTGATACAATCCCGGTCCATTTTCTTAAAGTCACTAAATGTCCCAAATTTCCACTTTTTTTTTTTTCTCCTCCAATTGCAATTTCTTTGATGGTATCTCCATTCCAGCATGTTTGGAAGTCCTTCTTTTCTCTTTTGGCCTTCTGCGGGGATCAATTTTGGCAAGCTTGCTGCATGTGCCTGCACCTGATGGCATATGGCCTGCTTTTTGATGGATGTGACTTGGAAAAAAATTTTTTTTTTAAAATACTCATGCCACATCACTCATATCTTCCCCTCTAAGTTGTGTCTTCCTCCCTGACTTTTTCCCTTGCTTTTGCAACACCTGTGGACTTAGTTTTGCCATGTTTTGGTCCTTTGCAATGCAGCTCACTAACTCACAGACCATTTTATGAAGACACTAAAATTGCCGATTTTCTGGTTTTTTTCAATTGCATTTCATTTGATCCTATCTCCTTTCCTGAGTGTTTGTAAGCCTTTCTTTTGCAGTTCGCAAGATTCCTTTTCCCTTCCCGAAAGGAAATTTCATTTCCTTTCGGGAAGGGAAAAGGAATCTTGCGATTTCAATGGGCACCAATAGAGGAATCTTTGGTGCATGTCCCTGCACTTGATGGCATGTCATGCCATTCGATGCCTTTGACTTTGGGAGAGATTTTTTTCTCTCTTTTTTTTTGTTATTACACTATCCATGCCATGTCCTTCATATCTCCCTCTCCAAGTTGTGGGTTCCTCCTTGGCCTTTTTTTTCTGCTTTTGCAACATCTGCAAGCTTAGTTGTTGCAAGATTTGGTCCTTTCCACTGCTCCTGATACAATCCCGGTCCATTTTCTTAAAGTCACTAAATGTCCCAAATTTCCACTTTTTTTTTTTTTTCTCCTCCAATTGCAATTTCTTTGATGGTATCTCCATTCCAGCATGTTTGGAAGTCCTTCTTTTCTCTTTTGGCCTTCTGCGGGGATCAATTTTGGCAAGCTTGCTGCATGTGCCTGCACCTGATGGCATATGGCCTGCTTTTTGATGGATGTGACATGGAAAAAAATTTTTTTTTTTAAAATACTCATGCCACATCACTCATATCTTCCCCTCTAAGTTGTGTCTTCCTCCCTGACTTTTTCCCTTGCTTTTGCAACACCTGTGGACTTAGTTTTGCCATGTTTTGGTCCTTTGCAATGCAGCTCACTAACTCACAGACCATTTTTTGAAGACACTAAAATTGCCGATTTTCTGGTTTTTTTCAATTGCATTTCATTTGACCCTATCTCCTTTCCTGAGTGTTTGTAAGCCTTTCTTTTGCAGTTCGCAAGATTCCTTTTCCCTTCCCGAAAGGAAATGAAATTTCCTTTCGGGAAGGGAAAAGGAATCTTGCGATTTCAATGGGCACCAATAGAGGAATCTTTGGTGCATGTCCCTGCACTTGATGGCATGTCATGCCATTCGATGCCTTTGACTTTGGGAGAGATTTTTTTCTCTCTTTTTTTTTGTTATTACACTATCCATGCCATGTCCTTCATATCTCCCTCTCCAAGTTGTGGGTTCCTCCTTGGCCTTTTTTTTCTGCTTTTGCAACATCTGCAAGCTTAGTTGTTGCATCTTTTGGTCCTTTCCACTGCTCCTGATACAATCCCGGTCCATTTTCTTAAAGTCACTAAATGTCCCAAATTTCCACTTTTTTTTTTTTCTCCTCCAATTGCAATTTCTTTGATGGTATCTCCATTCCAGCATGTTTGGAAGTCCTTCTTTTCTATTTTTGCCTTCTGCGGGGATCAATTTTGGCAAGCTTGCTGCATGTGCCTGCACCTGATGGCATATGGCCTGCTTTTTGATGGACGTGACTTGGAAAAATTTTTTTTTTTTTAAAGTACCCATGCCACATCACTCATATCTTCCCCTCTAAGTTGTGTCTTCCTCCCTGACTTTTTCCCTTGCTTTTGCAACACCTGTGGGCTTAGTTTTGCCATGTTTTGGTCCTTTGCAATGCAGCTCACTAACTCACAGACCATTTTTTGAAGACACTAAAATTGCCGATTTTCTGGTTTTTTTCAATTGCATTTCATTTGACCCTATCTCCTTTCCTGAGTGTTTGTAAGCCTTTCTTTTGCAGTTCGCAAGATTCCTTTTCCCTTCCCGAAAGGAAATTTCATTTCCTTTCGGGAAGGGAAAAGGAATCTTGCGATTTCAATGGGCACCAATAGAGGAATCTTTGGTGCATGTCCCTGCACTTGATGGCATGTCATGCCATTCGATGCCTTTGACTTTGGGAGAGATTTTTTTCTCTCTTTTTTTTTGTTATTACACTATCCATGCCATGTCCTTCATATCTCCCTCTCCAAGTTGTGGGTTCCTCCTTGGCCTTTTTTTTCTGCTTTTGCAACATCTGCAAGCTTAGTTGTTGCAAGATTTGGTCCTTTCCACTGCTCCTGATACAATCCCGGTCCATTTTCTTAAAGTCACTAAATGTCCCAAATTTCCACTTTTTTTTTTTTTTCTCCTCCAATTGCAATTTCTTTGATGGTATCTCCATTCCAGCATGTTTGGAAGTCCTTCTTTTCTCTTTTGGCCTTCTGCGGGGATCAATTTTGGCAAGCTTGCTGCATGTGCCTGCACCTGATGGCATATGGCCTGCTTTTTGATGGATGTGACTTGGAAAAAAATTTTTTTTTTAAAATACTCATGCCACATCACTCATATCTTCCCCTCTAAGTTGTGTCTTCCTCCCTGACTTTTTCCCTTGCTTTTGCAACACCTGTGGACTTAGTTTTGCCATGTTTTGGTCCTTTGCAATGCAGCTCACTAACTCACAGACCATTTTATGAAGACACTAAAATTGCCGATTTTCTGGTTTTTTTCAATTGCATTTCATTTGATCCTATCTCCTTTCCTGAGTGTTTGTAAGCCTTTCTTTTGCAGTTCGCAAGATTCCTTTTCCCTTCCCGAAAGGAAATGGAATTTCCTTTTGGGAAGGGAAAAGGAATCTTGCGATTTCAATGGGCAGCAATAGAGGAATCTTTGGTGCATGTCCCTGCACTTGATGGCATGTCATGCCATTCGATGCCTTTGACTTTGGGAGAGATTTTTTTCTCTCTTTTTTTTTGTTATTACACTATCCATGCCATGTCCTTCATATCTCCCTCTCCAAGTTGTGGGTTCCTCCTTGGCCTTTTTTTTCTGCTTTTGCAACATCTGCAAGCTTAGTTGTTGCAAGTTTTGGTCCTTTCCACTGCTCCTGATACAATCCCGGTCCATTTTCTTAAAGTCACTAAATGTCCCAAATTTCCCCTTTTTGTTTTTTTTCTCCTCCAATTGCAATTTCTTTGATGGTATCTCCATTCCAGCATGTTTGGAAGTCCTTCTTTTCTCTTTTGGCCTTCTGCGGGGATCAATTTTGGCAAGCTTGCTGCATGTGCCTGCACCTGATGGCATATGGCCTGCTTTTTGATGGATGTGACATGGAAAAATTTTTTTTTTTTTAAAGTACCCATGCCACATCACTCATATCTTCCCCTCTAAGTTGTGTCTTCCTCCCTGACTTTTTCCCTTGCTTTTGCAACATCTGTGGCCTTAGTTTTGCCATGTTTTGGTCCTTTGCAATGCAGCTCACTAACTCACAGACCATTTTTTGAAGACACTAAAATTGCCGATTTTCTGGGTTTTTTCAATGGCATTTCATTTGATCCTATCTCCTTTCCTGAGTGTTTGTAAGCCTTTCTTTTGCAGTTCGCAAGATTCCTTTTCCCTTCCCGAAAGGAAATGAAATTTCCTTTCGGGAAGGGAAAAGGAATCTTGCGATTTCAATGGGCAGCAATAGAGGAATCTTTGGTGCATGTCCCTGCACTTGATGGCATGTCATGCCATTCGATGCCTTTGACTTTGGGAGAGATTTTTTTCTCTCTTTTTTTTTGTTATTACACTATCCATGCCATGTCCTTCATATCTCCCTCTCCAAGTTGTGGGTTCCTCCTTGGCCTTTTTTTTCTGCTTTTGCAACATCTGCAAGCTTAGTTGTTGCATCTTTTGCTCCTTTCCACTGCTCCTGATACAATCCCGGTCCATTTTCTTAAAGTCACTAAATGTCCCAAATTTCCACTTTTTTTTTTTTTTCCTCCAATTGCAATTTCTTTGATGGTATCTCCATTCCAGCATGTTTGGAAGTCCTTCTTTTCTATTTTGGCCTTCTGCGGGGATCACTTTGTGCAAGCTTGCTGCATGTGCCTGCACCTGATGGCATATGGCCTGCTTTTTGATGGATGTGACTTGGAAAAATTTTTTTTTTTTTTAAATACTCATGCCACATCACTCATATCTTCCCCTCTAAGTTGTGTCTTCCTCCCTGACTTTTTCCCTTGCTTTTGCAACATCTGTGGCCTTAGTTTTGCCATATTTTGGTCCTTTGCAGTGCAGCTCACAAACTCACAGACCATTTCAGGAAGACACTAAAATTGCCAATTTTCTGGTTTTTTGCAATTGCATTTCATTTGATCCTATCTCCTTTCCTGAGTGTTTGTAAGCCTTTCTTTTGCAGTTCGCAAGATTCCTTTTCCCTTCCCGAAAGGAAATGGAATTTCCTTTCGGGAAGGGAAAAGGAATCTTGCGATTTCAATGGGCACCAATAGAGGAATCTTTGGTGCATGTCCCTGCACTTGATGGCATGTCATGCCATTCGATGCCTTTGACTTTGGGAGAGATTTTTTTCTCTCTTTTTTTTTTGTTATTGCACTATCCATGCCATGTCCTTCATATCTCCCTCTCCAAGTTGTGGGTTCCTCCTTGGCCTTTTTTTTCTGCTTTTGCAACATCTGCAAGCTTAGTTGTTGCATCTTTTGCTCCTTTCCACTGCTCCTGATACAATCCCGGTCCATTTTCTTAAAGTCACTAAATGTCCCAAATTTCCACTTTTTTTTTTTTCTCCTCCAATTGCAATTTCTTTGATGGTATCTCCATTCCAGCATGTTTGGAAGTCCTTCTTTTCTATTTTTGCCTTCTGCGGGGATCAATTTTGGCAAGCTTGCTGCATGTGCCTGCACCTGATGGCATATGGCCTGCTTTTTGATGGACGTGACTTGGAAAAATTTTTTTTTTTTTAAAGTACCCATGCCACATCACTCATATCTTCCCCTCTAAGTTGTGTCTTCCTCCCTGACTTTTTCCCTTGCTTTTGCAACACCTGTGGGCTTAGTTTTGCCATGTTTTGGTCCTTTGCAATGCAGCTCACTAACTCACAGACCATTTTTTGAAGACACTAAAATTGCCGATTTTCTGGGTTTTTTCAATTGCATTTCATTTGATCCTATCTCCTTTCCTGAGTGTTTGTAAGCCTTTCTTTTGCAGTTCGCAAGATTCCTTTTCCCTTCCCGAAAGGAAATGAAATTTCCTTTCGGGAAGGGAAAAGGAATCTTGCGATTTCAATGGGCAGCAATAGAGGAATCTTTGGTGCATGTCCCTGCACTTGATGGCATGTCATGCCATTCGATGCCTTTGACTTTGGGAGAGATTTTTTTTCTCTCTTTTTTTTTGTTATTACACTATCCATGCCATGTCCTTCATATCTCCCTGTCCAAGTTGTGGGTTCCTCCTTGGCCTTTTTTTTCTGCTTTTGCAACATCTGCAAGCTTAGTTGTTGCATCTTTTGGTCCTTTCCACTGCTCCTGATACAATCCCGGTCCATTTTCTTAAAGTCACTAAATGTCCCAAATTTCCACTTTTTTTTTTTTCTCCTCCAATTGCAATTTCTTTGATGGTATCTCCATTCCAGCATGTTTGGAAGTCCTTCTTTTCTATTTTTGCCTTCTGCGGGGATCAATTTTGGCAAGCTTGCTGCATGTGCCTGCACCTGATGGCATATGGCCTGCTTTTTGATGGACGTGACTTGGAAAAATTTTTTTTTTTTAAAGTACCCATGCCACATCACTCATATCTTCCCCTCTAAGTTGTGTCTTCCTCCCTGACTTTTTCCCTTGCTTTTGCAACACCTGTGGGCTTAGTTTTGCCATGTTTTGGTCCTTTGCAATGCAGCTCACTAACTCACAGACCATTTCAGGAAGACACTAAAATTGCCAATTTTCTGGTTTTTTGCAATTGCATTTCATTTGATCCTATCTCCTTTCCTGAGTGTTTGTAAGCCTTTCTTTTGCAGTTCGCAAGATTCCTTTTCCCTTCCCGAAAGGAAATGGAATTTCCTTTCGGGAAGGGAAAAGGAATCTTGCGATTTCAATGGGCACCAATAGAGGAATCTTTGGTGCATGTCCCTGCACTTGATGGCATGTCATGCCATTCGATGCCTTTGACTTTGGGAGAGATTTTTTTTCTCTCTTTTTTCTTGTTATTACCCTATCCATGCCATGTCCTTCATATCTCCCTCTCCAAGTTGTGGGTTCCTCCTTGGCCTTTTTTTTCTGCTTTTGCAACATCTGCAAGCTTAGTTGTTGCATCTTTTGCTCCTTTCCACTGCTCCTGATACAATCCCGGTCCATTTTCTTAAAGTCACTAAATGTCCCAAATTTCCACTTTTTTTTTTTCTCCTCCAATTGCAATTTCTTTGATGGTATCTCCATTCCAGCATGTTTGGAAGTCCTTCTTTTCTCTTTTGGCCTTCTGCGGGGATCAATTTTGGCAAGCTTGCTGCATGTGCCTGCACCTGATGGCATATGGCCTGCTTTTTGATGGATGTGACATGGAAAAATGTTTTTTTCTTTTAAAGAACCCATGCCACATCACTCATATCTTCCCCTCTAAGTTGTGTCTTCCTCCCTGACTTTTTCCCTTGCTTTTGCAACATCTGTGGGCTTAGTTTTGCCATGTTTTGGTCCTTTGCAATGCAGCTCACTAACTCACAGACCATTTTTTGAAGACACTAAAA
The DNA here is from genome assembly GCF_027579445.1 of Ammospiza nelsoni. NCBI lineage: Eukaryota > Metazoa > Chordata > Aves > Passeriformes > Passerellidae > Ammospiza > Ammospiza nelsoni. Next base: position 7,919,490 of record NC_080637.1, on the reverse strand, counting down.
TTGCCGATTTTCTGGGTTTTTTCAATTGCATTTCATTTGATCCTATCTCCTTTCCTGAGTGTTTGTAAGCCTTTCTTTTGCAGTTCGCAAGATTCCTTTTCCCTTCCCGAAAGGAAATGAAATTTCCTTTCGGGAAGGGAAAAGGAATCTTGCGATTTCAATGGGCACCAATAGAGGAATCTTTGGTGCATGTCCCTGCACTTGATGGCATGTCATGCCATTCGATGCCTTTGACTTTGGGAGAGATTTTTTTCTCTCTTTTTTTTTGTTATTACACTATCCATGCCATGTCCTTCATATCTCCCTCTCCAAGTTGTGGGTTCCTCCTTGGCCTTTTTTTTCTGCTTTTGCAACATCTGCAAGCTTAGTTGTTGCATCTTTTGCTCCTTTCCACTGCTCCTGATACAATCCCGGTCCATTTTCTGCCTTTGACTTTGGGAGAGATTTTTTTCTCTCTTTTTTTTTGTTATTACACTATCCATGCCATGTCCTTCATATCTCCCTCTCCAAGTTGTGGGTTCCTCCTTGGCCTTTTTTTTCTGCTTTTGCAACATCTGCAAGCTTAGTTGTTGCATCTTTTGCTCCTTTCCACTGCTCCTGATACAATCCCGGTCCATTTTCTTAAAGTCACTAAATGTCCCATATTTCCACTTTTTTTTTTTCTCCTCCAATTGCAATTTCTTTGATGGTATCTCCATTCCAGCATGTTTGGAAGTCCTTCTTTTCTCTTTTGGCCTTCTGCAGGGATCAATTTTGGCAAGCTTGCTGCATGTGCCTGCACCTGATGGCATATGGCCTGCTTTTTGATGGATGTGACATGGAAAAATTTTTTTTTTTTTAAAGTACCCATGCCACATCACTCATATCTTCCCCTCTAAGTTGTGTCTTCCTCCCTGACTTTTTCCCTTGCTTTTGCAACATCTGTGGCCTTAGTTTTGCCATGTTTTGGTCCTTTGCAATGCAGCTCACTAACTCACAGACCATTTTTTGAAGACACTAAAATTGCCGATTTTCTGGGTTTTTTCAATTGCATTTCATTTGATCCTATCTCCTTTCCTGAGTGTTTGTAAGCCTTTCTTTTGCAGTTCGCAAGATTCCTTTTCCCTTCCCGAAAGGAAATGAAATTTCCTTTCGGGAAGGGAAAAGGAATCTTGCGATTTCAATGGGCACCAATAGAGGAATCTTTGGTGCATGTCCCTGCACTTGATGGCATGTCATGCCATTCGATGCCTTTGACTTTGGGAGAGATTTTTTTCTCTCTTTTTTTTTGTTATTACACTATCCATGCCATGTCCTTCATATCTCCCTCTCCAAGTTGTGGGTTCCTCCTTGGCCTTTTTTTTCTGCTTTTGCAACATCTGCAAGCTTAGTTGTTGCATCTTTTGGTCCTTTCCACTGCTCCTGATACAATCCCGGTCCATTTTCTTAAAGTCACTAAATGTCCCAAATTTCCACTTTTTTTTTTTCTCCTCCAATTGCAATTTCTTTGATGGTATCTCCATTCCAGCATGTTTGGAAGTCCTTCTTTTCTATTTTTGCCTTCTGCGGGGATCAATTTGTGCAAGCTTGCTGCATGTGCCTGCACCTGATGGCATATGGCCTGCTTTTTGATGGACGTGACTTGGAAAAATTTTTTTTTTTTTAAAGTACCCATGCCACATCACTCATATCTTCCCCTCTAAGTTGTGTCTTCCTCCCTGACTTTTTCCCTTGCTTTTGCAACACCTGTGGGCTTAGTTTTGCCATGTTTTGGTCCTTTGCAATGCAGCTCACTAACTCACAGACCATTTTTTGAAGACACTAAAATTGCCGATTTTCTGGGTTTTTTCAATTGCATTTCATTTGATCCTATCTCCTTTCCTGAGTGTTTGTAAGCCTTTCTTTTGCAGTTCGCAAGATTTCTTTTCCCTTCCCGAAAGGAAATGAAATTTCCTTTCGGGAAGGGAAAAGGAATCTTGCGATTTCAATGGGCACCAATAGAGGAATCTTTGGTGCATGTCCCTGCACTTGATGGCATGTCATGCCATTCGATGCCTTTGACTTTGGGAGAGATTTTTTTCTCTCTTTTTTTTTGTTATTACACTATCCATGCCATGTCCTTCATATCTCCCTCTCCAAGTTGTGGGTTCCTCCTTGGCCTTTTTTTTCTGCTTTTGCAACATCTGCAAGCTTAGTTGTTGCATCTTTTGCTCCTTTCCACTGCTCCTGATACAATCCCGGTCCATTTTCTTAAAGTCACTAAATGTCCCATATTTCCACTTTTTTTTTTTTCTCCTCCAATTGCAATTTCTTTGATGGTATCTCCATTCCAGCATGTTTGGAAGTCCTTCTTTTCTCTTTTGGCCTTCTGCGGGGATCAATTTTGGCAAGCTTGCTGCATGTGCCTGCACCTGATGGCATATGGCCTGCTTTTTGATGGATGTGACTTGGAAAAATTTTTTTTTTTTTTAAATACTCATGCCACATCACTCATATCTTCCCCTCTAAGTTGTGTCTTCCTCCCTGACTTTTTCCCTTGCTTTTGCAACATCTGTGGCCTTAGTTTTGCCATGTTTTGGTCCTTTGCAATGCAGCTCACTAACTCACAGACCATTTTTTGAAGACACTAAAATTGCCGATTTTCTGGTTTTTTTCAATTGCATTTCATTTGATCCTATCTCCTTTCCTGAGTGTTTGTAAGCCTTTCTTTTGCAGTTCGCAAGATTCCTTTTCCCTTCCCGAAAGGAAATGGAATTTCCTTTTGGGAAGGGAAAAGGAATCTTGCGATTTCAATGGGCACCAATAGAGGAATCTTTGGTGCATGTCCCTGCACTTGATGGCATGTCATGCCATTCGATGCCTTTGACTTTGGGAGAGATTTTTTTCTCTCTTTTTTTTTGTTATTACACTATCCATGCCATGTCCTTCATATCTCCCTCTCCAAGTTGTGGGTTCCTCCTTGGCCTTTTTTTTCTGCTTTTGCAACATCTGCAAGCTTAGTTGTTGCATCTTTTGGTCCTTTCCACTGCTCCTGATACAATCCCGGTCCATTTTCTTAAAGTCACTAAATGTCCCATATTTCCACTTTTTTTTTTTCTCCTCCAATTGCAATTTCTTTGATGGTATCTCCATTCCAGCATGTTTGGAAGTCCTTCTTTTCTCTTTTGGCCTTCTGCGGGGATCAATTTTGGCAAGCTTGCTGCATGTGCCTGCACCTGATGGCATATGGCCTGCTTTTTGATGGATGTGACTTGGAAAAAATTTTTTTTTTTAAAATACTCATGCCACATCACTCATATCTTCCCCTCTAAGTTGTGTCTTCCTCCCTGACTTTTTCCCTTGCTTTTGCAACATCTGTGGGCTTAGTTTTGCCATGTTTTGGTCCTTTGCAATGCAGCTCACTAACTCACAGACCATTTTTTGAAGACACTAAAATTGCCGATTTTCTGGGTTTTTTCAATTGCATTTCATTTGATCCTATCTCCTTTCCTGAGTGTTTGTAAGCCTTTCTTTTGCAGTTCGCAAGATTCCTTTTCCCTTCCCGAAAGGAAATGAAATTTCCTTTCGGGAAGGGAAAAGGAATCTTGCGATTTCAATGGGCACCAATAGAGGAATCTTTGGTGCATGTCCCTGCACTTGATGGCATGTCATGCCATTCGATGCCTTTGACTTTGGGAGAGATTTTTTTCTCTCTTTTTTTTTGTTATTACACTATCCATGCCATGTCCTTCATATCTCCCTCTCCAAGTTGTGGGTTCCTCCTTGGCCTTTTTTTTCTGCTTTTGCAACATCTGCAAGCTTAGTTGTTGCAAGTTTTGGTCCTTTCCACTGCTCCTGATACAATCCCGGTCCATTTTCTTAAAGTCACTAAATGTCCCAAATTTCCACTTTTTTTTTTTTTTCTCCTCCAATTGCAATTTCTTTGATGGTATCTCCATTCCAGCATGTTTGGAAGTCCTTCTTTTCTCTTTTGGCCTTCTGCGGGGATCAATTTTGGCAAGCTTGCTGCATGTGCCTGCACCTGATGGCATATGGCCTGCTTTTTGATGGATGTGACTTGGAAAAAAATTTTTTTTTTAAAATACCCATGCCACATCACTCATATCTTCCCCTCTAAGTTGTGTCTTCCTCCCTGACTTTTTCCCTTGCTTTTGCAACATCTGTGGCCTTAGTTTTGCCATGTTTTGGTCCTTTGCAATGCAGCTCACTAACTCACAGACCATTTTTTGAAGACACTAAAATTGCCGATTTTCTGGGTTTTTTCAATTGCATTTCATTTGATCCTATCTCCTTTCCTGAGTGTTTGTAAGCCTTTCTTTTGCAGTTCGCAAGATTCCTTTTCCCTTCCCGAAAGGAAATGAAATTTCCTTTCGGGAAGGGAAAAGGAATCTTGCGATTTCAATGGGCACCAATAGAGGAATCTTTGGTGCATGTCCCTGCACTTGATGGCATGTCATGCCATTCGATGCCTTTGACTTTGGGAGAGATTTTTTTCTCTCTTTTTTTTTGTTATTACACTATCCATGCCATGTCCTTCATATCTCCCTCTCCAAGTTGTGGGTTCCTCCTTGGCCTTTTATTTCTGCTTTTGCAACATCTGCAAGCTTAGTTGTTGCATCTTTTGCTCCTTTCCACTGCTCCTGATACAATCCCGGTCCATTTTCTTAAAGTCACTAAATGTCCCAAATTTCCACTTTTTTTTTTTTCTCCTCCAATTGCAATTTCTTTGATGGTATCTCCATTCCAGCATGTTTGGAAGTCCTTCTTTTCTATTTTTTCCTTCTGCGGGGATCAATTTGTGCAAGCTTGCTGCATGTGCCTGCACCTGATGGCATATGGCCTGCTTTTTGATGGACGTGACTTGGAAAAATTTTTTTTTTTTTAAAGTACCCATGCCACATCACTCATATCTTCCCCTCTAAGTTGTGTCTTCCTCCCTGACTTTTTCCCTTGCTTTTGCAACACCTGTGGGCTTAGTTTTGCCATGTTTTGGTCCTTTGCAATGCAGCTCACTAACTCACAGACCATTTTTTGAAGACACTAAAATTGCCGATTTTCTGGGTTTTTTCAATTGCATTTCATTTGATCCTATCTCCTTTCCTGAGTGTTTGTAAGCCTTTCTTTTGCAGTTCGCAAGATTCCTTTTCCCTTCCCGAAAGGAAATGAAATTTCCTTTCGGGAAGGGAAAAGGAATCTTGCGATTTCAATGGGCAGCAATAGAGGAATCTTTGGTGCATGTCCCTGCACTTGATGGCATGTCATGCCATTCGATGCCTTTGACTTTGGGAGAGATTTTTTTCTCTCTTTTTTTTTGTTATTACACTATCCATGCCATGTCCTTCATATCTCCCTCTCCAAGTTGTGGGTTCCTCCTTGGCCTTTTTTTTCTGCTTTTGCAACATCTGCAAGCTTAGTTGTTGCATCTTTTGCTCCTTTCCACTGCTCCTGATACAATCCCGGTCCATTTTCTTAAAGTCACTAAATGTCCCATATTTCCACTTTTTTTTTTTTCTCCTCCAATTGCAATTTCTTTGATGGTATCTCCATTCCAGCATGTTTGGAAGTCCTTCTTTTCTCTTTTGGCCTTCTGCGGGGATCAATTTTGGCAAGCTTGCTGCATGTGCCTGCACCTGATGGCATATGGCCTGCTTTTTGATGGATGTGACTTGGAAAAAATTTTTTTTTTTAAAGTACCCATGCCACATCACTCATATCTTCCCCTCTAAGTTGTGTCTTCCTCCCTGACTTTTTCCCTTGCTTTTGCAACATCTGTGGGCTTAGTTTTGCCATGTTTTGGTCCTTTGCAATGCAGCTCACTAACTCACAGACCATTTTTTGAAGACACTAAAATTGCCGATTTTCTGGTTTTTTTCAATTGCATTTCATTTGATCCTATCTCCTTTCCTGAGTGTTTGTAAGCCTTTCTTTTGCAGTTCGCAAGATTCCTTTTCCCTTCCCGAAAGGAAATGAAATTTCCTTTCGGGAAGGGAAAAGGAATCTTGCGATTTCAATGGGCACCAATAGAGGAATCTTTGGTGCATGTCCCTGCACTTGATGGCATGTCATGCCATTCGATGCCTTTGACTTTGGGAGAGATTTTTTTCTCTCTTTTTTTTTGTTATTACACTATCCATGCCATGTCCTTCATATCTCCCTCTCCAAGTTGTGGGTTCCTCCTTGGCCTTTTTTTTCTGCTTTTGCAACATCTGCAAGCTTAGTTGTTGCAAGTTTTGGTCCTTTCCACTGCTCCTGATACAATCCCGGTCCATTTTCTTAAAGTCACTAAATGTCCCAAATTTCCACTTTTTTTTTTTTTTCTCCTCCAATTGCAATTTCTTTGATGGTATCTCCATTCCAGCATGTTTGGAAGTCCTTCTTTTCTCTTTTGGCCTTCTGCGGGGATCAATTTTGGCAAGCTTGCTGCATGTGCCTGCACCTGATGGCATATGGCCTGCTTTTTGATGGATGTGACATGGAAAAATTTTTTTTTTTTTAAAGTACCCATGCCACATCACTCATATCTTCCCCTCTAAGTTGTGTCTTCCTCCCTGACTTTTTCCCTTGCTTTTGCAACATCTGTGGCCTTAGTTTTGCCATGTTTTGGTCCTTTGCAATGCAGCTCACTAACTCACAGACCATTTTTTGAAGACACTAAAATTGCCGATTTTCTGGGTTTTTTCAATTGCATTTCATTTGATCCTATCTCCTTTCCTGAGTGTTTGTAAGCCTTTCTTTTGCAGTTCGCAAGATTCCTTTTCCCTTCCCGAAAGGAAATGAAATTTCCTTTCGGGAAGGGAAAAGGAATCTTGCGATTTCAATGGGCACCAATAGAGGAATCTTTGGTGCATGTCCCTGCACTTGATGGCATGTCATGCCATTCGATGCCTTTGACTTTGGGAGAGATTTTTTTCTCTCTTTTTTTTTGTTATTACACTATCCATGCCATGTCCTTCATATCTCCCTCTCCAAGTTGTGGGTTCCTCCTTGGCCTTTTTTTTCTGCTTTTGCAACATCTGCAAGCTTAGTTGTTGCATCTTTTGCTCCTTTCCACTGCTCCTGATACAATCCCGGTCCATTTTCTTAAAGTCACTAAATGTCCCAAATTTCCACTTTTTTTTTTTTCTCCTCCAATTGCAATTTCTTTGATGGTATCTCCATTCCAGCATGTTTGGAAGTCCTTCTTTTCTATTTTTGCCTTCTGCGGGGATCAATTTGTGCAAGCTTGCTGCATGTGCCTGCACCTGATGGCATATGGCCTGCTTTTTGATGGACGTGACTTGGAAAAATTTTTTTTTTTTTAAAGTACCCATGCCACATCACTCATATCTTCCCCTCTAAGTTGTGTCTTCCTCCCTGACTTTTTCCCTTGCTTTTGCAACACCTGTGGCCTTAGTTTTGCCATGTTTTGGTCCTTTGCAATGCAGCTCACTAACTCACAGACCATTTTTTGAAGACACTAAAATTGCCGATTTTCTGGGTTTTTTCAATTGCATTTCATTTGATCCTATCTCCTTTCCTGAGTGTTTGTAAGCCTTTCTTTTGCAGTTCGCAAGATTCCTTTTCCCTTCCCGAAAGGAAATGAAATTTCCTTTCGGGAAGGGAAAAGGAATCTTGCGATTTCAATGGGCAGCAATAGAGGAATCTTTGGTGCATGTCCCTGCACTTGATGGCATGTCATGCCATTCGATGCCTTTGACTTTGGGAGAGATTTTTTTCTCTCTTTTTTTTTGTTATTACACTATCCATGCCATGTCCTTCATATCTCCCTCTCCAAGTTGTGGGTTCCTCCTTGGCCTTTTTTTTCTGCTTTTGCAACATCTGCAAGCTTAGTTGTTGCATCTTTTGCTCCTTTCCACTGCCCCTGATACAATCCCGGTCCATTTTCTTAAAGTCACTAAATGTCCCATATTTCCACTTTTTTTTTTTTCTCCTCCAATTGCAATTTCTTTGATGGTATCTCCATTCCAGCATGTTTGGAAGTCCTTCTTTTCTCTTTTGGCCTTCTGCGGGGATCAATTTTGGCAAGCTTGCTGCATGTGCCTGCACCTGATGGCATATGGCCTGCTTTTTGATGGATGTGACTTGAAAAAATTTTTTTTTTTTTAAATACTCATGCCACATCACTCATATCTTCCCCTCTAAGTTGTGTCTTCCTCCCTGACTTTTTCCCTTGCTTTTGCAACATCTGTGGCCTTAGTTTTGCCATGTTTTGGTCCTTTGCAGTGCAGCTCACAAACTCACAGACCATTTCAGGAAGACACTAAAATTGCCAATTTTCTGGTTTTTTGCAATTGCATTTCATTTGATCCTATCTCCTTTCCTGAGTGTTTGTAAGCCTTTCTTTTGCAGTTCGCAAGATTCCTTTTCCCTTCCCGAAAGGAAATGGAATTTCCTTTCGGGAAGGGAAAAGGAATCTTGCGATTTCAATGGGCACCAATAGAGGAATCTTTGGTGCATGTCCCTGCACTTGATGGCATGTCATGCCATTCGATGCCTTTGACTTTGGGAGAGATTTTTTTCTCTCTTTTTTTTTGTTATTACACTATCCATGCCATGTCCTTCATATCTCCCTCTCCAAGTTGTGGGTTCCTCCTTGGCCTTTTTTTTCTGCTTTTGCAACATCTGCAAGCTTAGTTGTTGCAAGTTTTGGTCCTTTCCACTGCTCCTGATACAATCCCGGTCCATTTTCTTAAAGTCACTAAATGTCCCAAATTTCCACTTTTTTTTTTTTTTTCTCCTCCAATTGCAATTTCTTTGATGGTATCTCCATTCCAGCATGTTTGGAAGTCCTTCTTTTCTCTTTTGGCCTTCTGCGGGGATCAATTTTGGCAAGCTTGCTGCATGTGCCTGCACCTGATGGCATATGGCCTGCTTTTTGATGGATGTGACATGGAAAATTTTTTTTTTTTTAAAGTACCCATGCCACATCACTCATATCTTCCCCTCTAAGTTGTGTCTTCCTCCCTGACTTTTTCCCTTGCTTTTGCAACATCTGTGGCCTTAGTTTTGCCATGTTTTGGTCCTTTGCAATGCAGCTCACTAACTCACAGACCATTTTTTGAAGACACTAAAATTGCCGATTTTCTGGGTTTTTTCAATTGCATTTCATTTGATCCTATCTCCTTTCCTGAGTGTTTGTAAGCCTTTCTTTTGCAGTTCGCAAGATTCCTTTTCCCTTCCCGAAAGGAAATGAAATTTCCTTTCGGGAAGGGAAAAGGAATCTTGCGATTTCAATGGGCACCAATAGAGGAATCTTTGGTGCATGTCCCTGCACTTGATGGCATGTCATGCCATTTGATGCCTTTGACTTTGGGAGAGATTTTTTTCTCTCTTATTTTTTGTTATTACACTATCCATGCCATGTCCTTCATATCTCCCTCTCCAAGTTGTGGGTTCCTCCTTGGCCTTTTTTTTCTGCTTTTGCAACATCTGCAAGCTTAGTTGTTGCATCTTTTGCTCCTTTCCACTGCTCCTGATACAATCCCGGTCCATTTTCTTAAAGTCACTAAATGTCCCATATTTCCACTTTTTTTTTTTTCTCCTCCAATTGCAATTTCTTTGATGGTATCTCCATTCCAGCATGTTTGGAAGTCCTTCTTTTCTCTTTTGGCCTTCTGCGGGGATCAATTTTGGCAAGCTTGCTGCATGTGCCTGCACCTGATGGCATATGGCCTGCTTTTTGATGGATGTGACTTGGAAAAAAATTTTTTTTTTTTTTAAATACTCATGCCACATCACTCATATCTTCCCCTCTAAGTTGTGTCTTCCTCCCTGACTTTTTCCCTTGCTTTTGCAACATCTGTGGCCTTAGTTTTGCCATGTTTTGGTCCTTTGCAGTGCAGCTCACAAACTCACAGACCATTTTAGGAAGACACTAAAATTGCCAATTTTCTGGTTTTTTGCAATTGCATTTCATTTGATCCTATCTCCTTTCCTGAGTGTTTGTAAGCCTTTCTTTTGCAGTTCGCAAGATTCCTTTTCCCTTCCCGAAAGGAAATGGATTTTCCTTTCGGGAAGGGAAAAGGAATCTTGCGATTTCAATGGGCAGCAATAGAGGAATCTTTGGTGCATGTCCCTGCACTTGATGGCATGTCATGCCATTCGATGCCTTTGACTTTGGGAGAGATTTTTTTCTCTTTTTTTTTTGTTATTGCACTATCCATGCCATGTCCTTCATATCTCCCTCTCCAAGTTGTGGGTTCCTCCTTGGCCTTTTTTTTCTGCTTTTGCAACATCTGCAAGCTTAGTTGTTGCATCTTTTGCTCCTTTCCACTGCTCCTGATACAATCCCGGTCCATTTTCTTAAAGTCACTAAATGTCCCAAATTTCCACTTTTTTTTTTTTCTCCTCCAATTGCAATTTCTTTGATGGTATCTCCATTCCAGCATGTTTGGAAGTCCTTCTTTTCTATTTTTGCCTTCTGCGGGGATCAATTTGTGCAAGCTTGCTGCATGTGCCTGCACCTGATGGCATATGGCCTGCTTTTTGATGGACGTGACTTGGAAAAATTTTTTTTTTTTTAAAGTACCCATGACACATCACTCATATCTTCCCCTCTAAGTTGTGTCTTTCTCCCTGACTTTTTCCCTTGCTTTTGCAACACCTGTGGGCTTAGTTTTGCCATGTTTTGGTCCTTTGCAATGCAGCTCACTAACTCACAGACCATTTTTTGAAGACACTAAAATTGCCGATTTTCTGGGTTTTTTCAATTGCATTTCATTTGATCCTATCTCCTTTCCTGAGTGTTTGTAAGCCTTTCTTTTGCAGTTCGCAAGATTCCTTTTCCCTTCCCGAAAGGAAATGAAATTTCCTTTCGGGAAGGGAAAAGGAATCTTGCGATTTCAATGGGCACCAATAGAGGAATCTTTGGTGCATGTCCCTGCACTTGATGGCATGTCATGCCATTCGATGCCTTTGACTTTGGGAGAGATTTTTTTCTCTCTTTTTTTTTGTTATTACACTATCCATGCCATGTCCTTCATATCTCCCTCTCCAAGTTGTGGGTTCCTCCTTGGCCTTTTTTTTCTGCTTTTGCAACATCTGCAAGCTTAGTTGTTGCATCTTTTGCTCCTTTCCACTGCTCCTGATACAATCCCGGTCCATTTTCTTAAAGTCACTAAATGTTCCAAATTTCCACTTTTTTTTTTTCTCCTCCAATTGCAATTTCTTTGATGGTATCTCCATTCCAGCATGTTTGGAAGTCCTTCTTTTCTCTTTTGGCCTTCTGCGGGGATCAATTTTGGCAAGCTTGCTGCATGTGCCTGCACCTGATGGCATATGGCCTGCTTTTTGATGGATGTGACTTGGAAAAAAATTTTTTTTTTAAAATACTCATGCCACATCACTCATATCTTCCCCTCTAAGTTGTGTCTTCCTCCCTGACTTTTTCCCTTGCTTTTGCAACACCTGTGGGCTTAGTTTTGCCATGTTTTGGTCCTTTGCAATGCAGCTCACTAACTCACAGACCATTTTTTGAAGACACTAAAATTGCCGATTTTCTGGTTTTTTTCAATTGCATTTCATTTGACCCTATCTCCTTTCCTGAGTGTTTGTAAGCCTTTCTTTTGCAGTTCGCAAGATTCCTTTTCCCTTCCCGAAAGGAAATGAAATTTCCTTTCGGGAAGGGAAAAGGAATCTTGCGATTTCAATGGGCACCAATAGAGGAATCTTTGGTGCATGTCCCTGCACTTGATGGCATGTCATGCCATTCGATGCCTTTGACTTTGGGAGAGATTTTTTTCTCTCTTTTTTTTTGTTATTACACTATCCATGCCATGTCCTTCATATCTCCCTCTCCAAGTTGTGGGTTCCTCCTTGGCCTTTTTTTTCTGCTTTTGCAACATCTGCAAGCTTAGTTGTTGCAAGATTTGGTCCTTTCCACTGCTCCTGATACAATCCCGGTCCATTTTCTTAAAGTCACTAAATGTCCCAAATTTCCACTTTTTTTTTTTTTTCTCCTCCAATTGCAATTTCTTTGATGGTATCTCCATTCCAGCATGTTTGGAAGTCCTTCTTTTCTCTTTTGGCCTTCTGCGGGGATCAATTTTGGCAAGCTTGCTGCATGTGCCTGCACCTGATGGCATATGGCCTGCTTTTTGATGGATGTGACATGGAAAAAAATTTTTTTTTTTAAAATACTCATGCCACATCACTCATATCTTCCCCTCTAAGTTGTGTCTTCCTCCCTGACTTTTTCCCTTGCTTTTGCAACACCTGTGGACTTAGTTTTGCCATGTTTTGGTCCTTTGCAATGCAGCTCACTAACTCACAGACCATTTTTTGAAGACACTAAAATTGCCGATTTTCTGGTTTTTTTCAATTGCATTTCATTTGACCCTATCTCCTTTCCTGAGTGTTTGTAAGCCTTTCTTTTGCAGTTCGCAAGATTCCTTTTCCCTTCCCGAAAGGAAATGAAATTTCCTTTCGGGAAGGGAAAAGGAATCTTGCGATTTCAATGGGCACCAATAGAGGAATCTTTGGTGCATGTCCCTGCACTTGATGGCATGTCATGCCATTCGATGCCTTTGACTTTGGGAGAGATTTTTTTCTCTCTTTTTTTTTGTTATTACACTATCCATGCCATGTCCTTCATATCTCCCTCTCCAAGTTGTGGGTTCCTCCTTGGCCTTTTTTTTCTGCTTTTGCAACATCTGCAAGCTTAGTTGTTGCATCTTTTGGTCCTTTCCACTGCTCCTGATACAATCCCGGTCCATTTTCTTAAAGTCACTAAATGTCCCAAATTTCCACTTTTTTTTTTTTCTCCTCCAATTGCAATTTCTTTGATGGTATCTCCATTCCAGCATGTTTGGAAGTCCTTCTTTTCTCTTTTGGCCTTCTGCGGGGATCAATTTTGGCAAGCTTGCTGCATGTGCCTGCACCTGATGGCATATGGCCTGCTTTTTGATGGATGTGACTTGGAAAAAAATTTTTTTTTTAAAATACTCATGCCACATCACTCATATCTTCCCCTCTAAGTTGTGTCTTCCTCCCTGACTTTTTCCCTTGCTTTTGCAACACCTGTGGACTTAGTTTTGCCATGTTTTGGTCCTTTGCAATGCAGCTCACTAACTCACAGACCATTTTATGAAGACACTAAAATTGCCGATTTTCTGGTTTTTTTCAATTGCATTTCATTTGATCCTATCTCCTTTCCTGAGTGTTTGTAAGCCTTTCTTTTGCAGTTCGCAAGATTCCTTTTCCCTTCCCGAAAGGAAATGAAATTTCCTTTCGGGAAGGGAAAAGGAATCTTGCGATTTCAATGGGCAGCAATAGAGGAATCTTTGGTGCATGTCCCTGCACTTGATGGCATGTCATGCCATTCGATGCCTTTGACTTTGGGAGAGATTTTTTTCTCTCTTTTTTTTTGTTATTACACTATCCATGCCATGTCCTTCATATCTCCCTCTCCAAGTTGTGGGTTCCTCCTTGGCCTTTTTTTTCTGCTTTTGCAACATCTGCAAGCTTAGTTGTTGCATCTTTTGCTCCTTTCCACTGCTCCTGATACAATCCCGGTCCATTTTCTTAAAGTCACTAAATGTCCCAAATTTCCACTTTTTTTTTTTTCTCCTCCAATTGCAATTTCTTTGATGGTATCTCCATTCCAGCATGTTTGGAAGTCCTTCTTTTCTCTTTTGGCCTTCTGCGGGGATCAATTTTGGCAAGCTTGCTGCATGTGCCTGCACCTGATGGCATATGGCCTGCTTTTTGATGGATGTGACTTGGAAAAAAATTTTTTTTTTAAAATACTCATGCCACATCACTCATATCTTCCCCTCTAAGTTGTGTCTTCCTCCCTGACTTTTTCCCTTGCTTTTGCAACACCTGTGGACTTAGTTTTGCCATGTTTTGGTCCTTTGCAATGCAGCTCACTAACTCACAGACCATTTTATGAAGACACTAAAATTGCCGATTTTCTGGTTTTTTTCAATTGCATTTCATTTGATCCTATCTCCTTTCCTGAGTGTTTGTAAGCCTTTCTTTTGCAGTTCGCAAGATTCCTTTTCCCTTCCCGAAAGGAAATGGAATTTCCTTTCGGGATGGGAAAAGGAATCTTGCGATTTCAATGGGCACCAATAGAGGAATCTTTGGTGCATGTCCCTGCACTTGATGGCATGTCATGCCATTCGATGCCTTTGACTTTGGGAGAGATTTTTTTCTCTCTTTTTTTTTTGTTATTGCACTATCCATGCCATGTCCTTCATATCTCCCTCTCCAAGTTGTGGGTTCCTCCTTGGCCTTTTTTTTCTGCTTTTGCAACATCTGCAAGCTTAGTTGTTGCATCTTTTGCTCCTTTCCACTGCTCCTGATACAATCCCGGTCCATTTTCTTAAAGTCACTAAATGTCCCAAATTTCCACTTTTTTTTTTTTCTCCTCCAATTGCAATTTCTTTGATGGTATCTCCATTCCAGCATGTTTGGAAGTCCTTCTTTTCTCTTTTGGCCTTCTGCGGGGATCAATTTTGGCAAGCTTGCTGCATGTGCCTGCACCTGATGGCATATGGCCTGCTTTTTGATGGATGTGACATGGAAAAAAATTTTTTTTTTTAAAATACTCATGCCACATCACTCATATCTTCCCCTCTAAGTTGTGTCTTCCTCCCTGACTTTTTCCCTTGCTTTTGCAACACCTGTGGGCTTAGTTTTGCCATGTTTTGGTCCTTTGCAATGCAGCTCACTAACTCACAGACCATTTTTTGAAGACACTAAAATTGCCGATTTTCTGGGTTTTTTCAATTGCATTTCATTTGACCCTATCTCCTTTCCTGAGTGTTTGTAAGCCTTTCTTTTGCAGTTCGCAAGATTCCTTTTCCCTTCCCGAAAGGAAATGAAATTTCCTTTCGGGAAGGGAAAAGGAATCTTGCGATTTCAATGGGCACCAATAGAGGAATCTTTGGTGCATGTCCCTGCACTTGATGGCATGTCATGCCATTCGATGCCTTTGACTTTGGGAGAGATTTTTTTCTCTCTTTTTTTTTGTTATTACACTATCCATGCCATGTCCTTCATATCTCCCTCTCCAAGTTGTGGGTTCCTCCTTGGCCTTTTTTTTCTGCTTTTGCAACATCTGCAAGCTTAGTTGTTGCATCTTTTGCTCCTTTCCACTGCTCCTGATACAATCCCGGTCCATTTTCTTAAAGTCACTAAATGTCCCAAATTTCCACTTTTTTTTTTTTTCTCCTCCAATTGCAATTTCTTTGATGGTATCTCCATTCCAGCATGTTTGGAAGTCCTTCTTTTCTCTTTTGGCCTTCTGCGGGGATCAATTTTGGCAAGCTTGCTGCATGTGCCTGCACCTGATGGCATATGGCCTGCTTTTTGATGGATGTGACTTGGAAAAAATTTTTTTTTTTAAAATACTCATGCCACATCACTCATATCTTCCCCTCTAAGTTGTGTCTTCCTCCCTGACTTTTTCCCTTGCTTTTGCAACACCTGTGGACTTAGTTTTGCCATGTTTTGGTCCTTTGCAATGCAGCTCACTAACTCACAGACCATTTTATGAAGACACTAAAATTGCCGATTTTCTGGTTTTTTTCAATTGCATTTCATTTGATCCTATCTCCTTTCCTGAGTGTTTGTAAGCCTTTCTTTTGCAGTTCGCAAGATTCCTTTTCCCTTCCCGAAAGGAAATGGAATTTCCTTTCGGGAAGGGAAAAGGAATCTTGCGATTTCAATGGGCACCAATAGAGGAATCTTTGGTGCATGTCCCTGCACTTGATGGCATGTCATGCCATTCGATGCCTTTGACTTTGGGAGAGATTTTTTTCTCTCTTTTTTTTTTGTTATTGCACTATCCATGCCATGTCCTTCATATCTCCCTCTCCAAGTTGTGGGTTCCTCCTTGGCCTTTTTTTTCTGCTTTTGCAACATCTGCAAGCTTAGTTGTTGCATCTTTTGGTCCTTTCCACTGCTCCTGATACAATCCCGGTCCATTTTCTTAAAGTCACTAAATGTCCCAAATTTCCACTTTTTTTTTTTTCTCCTCCAATTGCAATGTCTTTGATGGTATCTCCATTCCAGCATGTTTGGAAGTCCTTCTTTTCTCTTTTGGCCTTCTGCGGGGATCAATTTTGGCAAGCTTGCTGCATGTGCCTGCACCTGATGGCATATGGCCTGCTTTTTGATGGATGTGACTTGGAAAAAAATTTTTTTTTTAAAATACTCATGCCACATCACTCATATCTTCCCCTCTAAGTTGTGTCTTCCTCCCTGACTTTTTCCCTTGCTTTTGCAACACCTGTGGGCTTAGTTTTGCCATGTTTTGGTCCTTTGCAATGCAGCTCACTAACTCACAGACCATTTTTTGAAGACACTAAAATTGCCGATTTTCTGGGTTTTTTCAATTGCATTTCATTTGATCCTATCTCCTTTCCTGAGTGTTTGTAAGCCTTTCTTTTGCAGTTCGCAAGATTCCTTTTCCCTTCCCGAAAGGAAATGGATTTTCCTTTCGGGAAGGGAAAAGGAATCTTGCGATTTCAATGGGCAGCAATAGAGGAATCTTTGGTGCATGTCCCTGCACTTGATGGCATGTCATGCCATTCGATGCCTTTGACTTTGGGAGAGATTTTTTTCTCTTTTTTTTTTGTTATTGCACTATCCATGCCATGTCCTTCATATCTCCCTCTCCAAGTTGTGGGTTCCTCCTTGGCCTTTTTTTTCTGCTTTTGCAACATCTGCAAGCTTAGTTGTTGCATCTTTTGGTCCTTTCCACTGCTCCTGATACAATCCCGGTCCATTTTCTTAAAGTCACTAAATGTCCCAAATTTCCACTTTTTTTTTTTTCTCCTCCAATTGCAATTTCTTTGATGGTATCTCCATTCCAGCATGTTTGGAAGTCCTTCTTTTCTATTTTGGCCTTCTGCGGGGATCAATTTGTGCAAGCTTGCTGCATGTGCCTGCACCTGATGGCATATGGCCTGCTTTTTGATGGACGTGACTTGGAAAAATTTTTTTTTTTTTAAAGTACCCATGCCACATCACTCATATCTTCCCCTCTAAGTTGTGTCTTCCTCCCTGACTTTTTCCCTTGCTTTTGCAACACCTGTGGGCTTAGTTTTGCCATGTTTTGGTCCTTTGCAATGCAGCTCACTAACTCACAGACCATTTTTTGAAGACACTAAAATTGCCGATTTTCTGGGTTTTTTCAATTGCATTTCATTTGATCCTATCTCCTTTCCTGAGTGTTTGTAAGCCTTTCTTTTGCAGTTCGCAAGATTCCTTTTCCCTTCCCGAAAGGAAATGAAATTTCCTTTCGGGAAGGGAAAAGGAATCTTGCGATTTCAATGGGCACCAATAGAGGAATCTTTGGTGCATGTCCCTGCACTTGATGGCATGTCATGCCATTCGATGCCTTTGACTTTGGGAGAGATTTTTTTTCTCTCTTTTTTTTTGTTATTACACTATCCATGCCATGTCCTTCATATCTCCCTCTCCAAGTTGTGGGTTCCTCCTTGGCCTTTTTTTTCTGCTTTTGCAACATCTGCAAGCTTAGTTGTTGCATCTTTTGGTCCTTTCCACTGCTCCTGATACAATCCCGGTCCATTTTCTTAAAGTCACTAAATGTCCCATATTTCCACTTTTTTTTTTTTCTCCTCCAATTGCAATTTCTTTGATGGTATCTCCATTCCAGCATGTTTGGAAGTCCTTCTTTCCTCTTTTGGCCTTCTGCGGGGATCAATTTTGGCAAGCTTGCTGCATGTGCCTGCACCTGATGGCATATGGCCTGCTTTTTGATGGATGTGACTTGGAAAAAAATTTTTTTTTTAAAATACTCATGCCACATCACTCATATCTTCCCCTCTAAGTTGTGTCTTCCTCCCTGACTTTTTCCCTTGCTTTTGCAACACCTGTGGGCTTAGTTTTGCCATGTTTTGGTCCTTTGCAATGCAGCTCACTAACTCACAGACCATTTTTTGAAGACACTAAAATTGCCGATTTTCTGGTTTTTTTCAATTGCATTTCATTTGACCCTATCTCCTTTCCTGAGTGTTTGTAAGCCTTTCTTTTGCAGTTCGCAAGATTCCTTTTCCCTTCCCGAAAGGAAATGGAATTTCCTTTCGGGAAGGGAAAAGGAATCTTGCGATTTCAATGGGCACCAATAGAGGAATCTTTGGTGCATGTCCCTGCACTTGATGGCATGTCATGCCATTCGATGCCTTTGACTTTGGGAGAGATTTTTTTCTCTCTTTTTTTTTGTTATTACACTATCCATGCCATGTCCTTCATATCTCCCTCTCCAAGTTGTGGGTTCCTCCTTGGCCTTTTTTTTCTGCTTTTGCAACATCTGCAAGCTTAGTTGTTGCAAGATTTGGTCCTTTCCACTGCTCCTGATACAATCCCGGTCCATTTTCTTAAAGTCACTAAATGTCCCAAATTTCCACTTTTTTTTTTTTCTCCTCCAATTGCAATTTCTTTGATGGTATCTCCATTCCAGCATGTTTGGAAGTCCTTCTTTTCTCTTTTGGCCTTCTGCGGGGATCAATTTTGGCAAGCTTGCTGCATGTGCCTGCACCTGATGGCATATGGCCTGCTTTTTGATGGATGTGACATGGAAAAAAATTTTTTTTTTTAAAATACTCATGCCACATCACTCATATCTTCCCCTCTAAGTTGTGTCTTCCTCCCTGACTTTTTCCCTTGCTTTTGCAACACCTGTGGACTTAGTTTTGCCATGTTTTGGTCCTTTGCAATGCAGCTCACTAACTCACAGACCATTTTTTGAAGACACTAAAATTGCCGATTTTCTGGTTTTTTTCAATTGCATTTCATTTGATCCTATCTCCTTTCCTGAGTGTTTGTAAGCCTTTCTTTTGCAGTTCGCAAGATTCCTTTTCCCTTCCCGAAAGGAAATTTCATTTCCTTTCGGGAAGGGAAAAGGAATCTTGCGATTTCAATGGGCACCAATAGAGGAATCTTTGGTGCATGTCCCTGCACTTGATGGCATGTCATGCCATTCGATGCCTTTGACTTTGGGAGAGATTTTTTTCTCTCTTTTTTTTTTGTTATTACACTATCCATGCCATGTCCTTCATATCTCCCTCTCCAAGTTGTGGGTTCCTCCTTGGCCTTTTTTTTCTGCTTTTGCAACATCTGCAAGCTTAGTTGTTGCATCTTTTGGTCCTTTCCACTGCTCCTGATACAATCCCGGTCCATTTTCTTAAAGTCACTAAATGTTCCAAATTTCCACTTTTTTTTTTTCTCCTCCAATTGCAATTTCTTTGATGGTATCTCCATTCCAGCATGTTTGGAAGTCCTTCTTTTCTCTTTTGGCCTTCTGCGGGGATCAATTTTGGCAAGCTTGCTGCATGTGCCTGCACCTGATGGCATATGGCCTGCTTTTTGATGGATGTGACATGGAAAAATTTTTTTTTTTTTAAAGTACCCATGCCACATCACTCATATCTTCCCCTCTAAGTTGTGTCTTCCTCCCTGACTTTTTCCCTTGCTTTTGCAACATCTGTGGCCTTAGTTTTGCCATGTTTTGGTCCTTTGCAATGCAGCTCACTAACTCACAGACCATTTTTTGAAGACACTAAAATTGCCGATTTTCTGGGTTTTTTCAATTGCATTTCATTTGATCCTATCTCCTTTCCTGAGTGTTTGTAAGCCTTTCTTTTGCAGTTCGCAAGATTCCTTTTCCCTTCCCGAAAGGAAATGAAATTTCCTTTCGGGAAGGGAAAAGGAATCTTGCGATTTCAATGGGCACCAATAGAGGAATCTTTGGTGCATGTCCCTGCACTTGATGGCATGTCATGCCATTCGATGCCTTTGACTTTGGGAGAGATTTTTTTCTCTCTTTTTTTTTGTTATTACACTATCCATGCCATGTCCTTCATATCTCCCTCTCCAAGTTGTGGGTTCCTCCTTGGCCTTTTTTTTCTGCTTTTGCAACATCTGCAAGCTTAGTTGTTGCATCTTTTGCTCCTTTCCACTGCTCCTGATACAATCCCGGTCCATTTTCTTAAAGTCACTAAATGTCCCATATTTCCACTTTTTTTTTTTTCTCCTCCAATTGCAATTTCTTTGATGGTATCTCCATTCCAGCATGTTTGGAAGTCCTTCTTTTCTCTTTTGGCCTTCTGCGGGGATCAGTTTTGGCAAGCTTGCTGCATGTGCCTGCACCTGATGGCATATGGCCTGCTTTTTGATGGATGTGACATGGAAAAATGTTTTTTTTTTTTAAAGTACCCATGCCACATCACTCATATCTTCCCCTCTAAGTTGTGTCTTCCTCCCTGACTTTTTCCCTTGCTTTTGCAACACCTGTGGACTTAGTTTTGCCATGTTTTGGTCCTTTGCAATGCAGCTCACTAACTCACAGACCATTTTTTGAAGACACTAAAATTGCCGATTTTCTGGGTTTTTTCAATTGCATTTCATTTGATCCTATCTCCTTTCCTGAGTGTTTGTAAGCCTTTCTTTTGCAGTTCGCAAGATTCCTTTTCCCTTCCCGAAAGGAAATGGAATTTCCTTTCGGGAAGGGAAAAGGAATCTTGCGATTTCAATGGGCACCAATAGAGGAATCTTTGGTGCATGTCCCTGCACTTGATGGCATGTCATGCCATTCGATGCCTTTGACTTTGGGAGAGATTTTTTTCTCTCTTTTTTTTTGTTATTACACTATCCATGCCATGTCCTTCATATCTCCCTCTCCAAGTTGTGGGTTCCTCCTTGGCCTTTTTTTTCTGCTTTTGCAACATCTGCAAGCTTAGTTGTTGCAAGATTTGGTCCTTTCCACTGCTCCTGATACAATCCCGGTCCATTTTCTTAAAGTCACTAAATGTCCCAAATTTCCACTTTTTTTTTTTTTTCCTCCAATTGCAATTTCTTTGATGGTATCTCCATTCCAGCATGTTTGGAAGTCCTTCTTTTCTCTTTTGGCCTTCTGCGGGGATCAATTTTGGCAAGCTTGCTGCATGTGCCTGCACCTGATGGCATATGGCCTGCTTTTTGATGGATGTGACTTGGAAAAAATTTTTTTTTTTAAAATACTCATGCCACATCACTCATATCTTCCCCTCTAAGTTGTGTCTTCCTCCCTGACTTTTTCCCTTGCTTTTGCAACACCTGTGGACTTAGTTTTGCCATGTTTTGGTCCTTTGCAATGCAGCTCACTAACTCACAGACCATTTTTTGAAGACACTAAAATTGCCGATTTTCTGGGTTTTTTGCAATTGCATTTCATTTGATCCTATCTCCTTTCCTGAGTGTTTGTAAGCCTTTCTTTTGCAGTTCGCAAGATTCCTTTTCCCTTCCCGAAAGGAAATGGAATTTCCTTTCGGGAAGGGAAAAGGAATCTTGCGATTTCAATGGGCAGCAATAGAGGAATCTTTGGTGCATGTCCCTGCACTTGATGGCATGTCATGCCATTCGATGCCTTTGACTTTGGGAGAGATTTTTTTCTCTCTTTTTTTTTTGTTATTACACTATCCATGCCATGTCCTTCATATCTCCCTCTCCAAGTTGTGGGTTCCTCCTTGGCCTTTTTTTTCTGCTTTTGCAACATCTGCAAGCTTAGTTGTTTCATCTTTTGGTCCTTTCCACTGCTCCTGATACAATCCCGGTCCATTTTCTTAAAGTCACTAAATGTTCCAAATTTCCACTTTTTTTTTTTCTCCTCCAATTGCAATTTCTTTGATGGTATCTCCATTCCAGCATGTTTGGAAGTCCTTCTTTTCTCTTTTGGCCTTCTGCGGGGATCAATTTTGGCAAGCTTGCTGCATGTGCCTGCACCTGATGGCATATGGCCTGCTTTTTGATGGATGTGACATGGAAAAAGTTTTTTTTTTTTAAAGTACCCATGCCACATCACTCATATCTTCCCCTCTAAGTTGTGTCTTCCTCCCTGACTTTTTCCCTTGCTTTTGCAACATCTGTGGCCTTAGTTTTGCCATGTTTTGGTCCTTTGCAATGCAGCTCACTAACTCACAGACCATTTTTTGAAGACACTAAAATTGCCGATTTTCTGGGTTTTTTCAATTGCATTTCATTTGATCCTATCTCCTTTCCTGAGTGTTTGTAAGCCTTTCTTTTGCAGTTCGCAAGATTCCTTTTCCCTTCCCGAAAGGAAATTTCATTTCCTTTCGGGAAGGGAAAAGGAATCTTGCGATTTCAATGGGCACCAATAGAGGAATCTTTGGTGCATGTCCCTGCACTTGATGGCATGTCATGCCATTCGATGCCTTTGACTTTGGGAGAGATTTTTTTCTCTCTTTTTTTTTGTTATTACACTATCCATGCCATGTCCTTCATATCTCCCTCTCCAAGTTGTGGGTTCCTCCTTGGCCTTTTTTTTCTGCTTTTGCAACATCTGCAAGCTTAGTTGTTGCATCTTTTGCTCCTTTCCACTGCTCCTGATACAATCCCGGTCCATTTTCTTAAAGTCACTAAATGTCCCAAATTTCCACTTTTTTTTTTTTCTTCTCCAATTGCAATTTCTTTGATGGTATCTCCATTCCAGCATGTTTGGAAGTCCTTCTTTTCTCTTTTGGCCTTCTGCGGGGATCAATTTTGGCAAGCTTGCTGCATGTGCCTGCACCTGATGGCATATGGACTGCTTTTTGATGGATGTGACATGGAAAAATGTTTTTTTTTTTTAAAGTACCCATGCCACATCACTCATATCTTCCCCTCTAAGTTGTGTCTTCCTCCCTGACTTTTTCCCTTGCTTTTGCAACACCTGTGGACTTAGTTTTGCCATGTTTTGGTCCTTTGCAATGCAGCTCACTAACTCACAGACCATTTTTTGAAGACACTAAAATTGCCGATTTTCTGGGTTTTTTCAATTGCATTTCATTTGATCCTATCTCCTTTCCTGAGTGTTTGTAAGCCTTTCTTTTGCAGTTCGCAAGATTCCTTTTCCCTTCCCGAAAGGAAATGGAATTTCCTTTCGGGAAGGGAAAAGGAATCTTGCGATTTCAATGGGCACTAATAGAGGAATCTTTGGTGCATGTCCCTGCACTTGATGGCATGTCATGCCATTCGATGCCTTTGACTTTGGGAGAGATTTTTTTCTCTCTTTTTTTTTTGTTATTACACTATCCATGCCATGTCCTTCATATCTCCCTCTCCAAGTTGTGGGTTCCTCCTTGGCCTTTTTTTTCTGCTTTTGCAACATCTGCAAGCTTAGTTGTTGCATCTTTTGGTCCTTTCCACTGCTCCTGATACAATCCCGGTCCATTTTCTTAAAGTCACTAAATGTCCCATATTTCCACTTTTTTTTTTTTCTCCTCCAATTGCAATTTCTTTGATGGTATCTCCATTCCAGCATGTTTGGAAGTCCTTCTTTTCTCTTTTGGCCTTCTGCGGGGATCAATTTTGGCAAGCTTGCTGCATGTGCCTGCACCTGATGGCATATGGCCTGCTTTTTGATGGATGTGACATGGAAAAAAATTTTTTTTTTTAAAATACTCATGCCACATCACTCATATCTTCCCCTCTAAGTTGTGTCTTCCTCCCTGACTTTTTCCCTTGCTTTTGCAACACCTGTGGACTTAGTTTTGCCATGTTTTGGTCCTTTGCAATGCAGCTCACTAACTCACAGACCATTTTTTGAAGACACTAAAATTGCCGATTTTCTGGGTTTTTTCAATTGCATTTCATTTGATCCTATCTCCTTTCCTGAGTGTTTGTAAGCCTTTCTTTTGCAGTTCGCAAGATTCCTTTTCCCTTCCCGAAAGGAAATGGAATTTCCTTTCGGGAAGGGAAAAGGAATCTTGCGATTTCAATGGGCACTAATAGAGGAATCTTTGGTGCATGTCCCTGCACTTGATGGCATGTCATGCCATTCGATGCCTTTGACTTTGGGAGAGATTTTTTTCTCTCTTTTTTTTTTGTTATTACACTATCCATGCCATGTCCTTCATATCTCCCTCTCCAAGTTGTGGGTTCCTCCTTGGCCTTTTTTTTCTGCTTTTGCAACATCTGCAAGCTTAGTTGTTGCATCTTTTGGTCCTTTCCACTGCTCCTGATACAATCCCGGTCCATTTTCTTAAAGTCACTAAATGTCCCAAATTTCCACTTTTTTTTTTTTCTCCTCCAATTGCAATTTCTTTGATGGTATCTCCATTCCAGCATGTTTGGAAGTCCTTCTTTTCTATTTTTGCCTTCTGCGGGGATCAATTTTGGCAAGCTTGCTGCATGTGCCTGCACCTGATGGCATATGGCCTGCTTTTTGATGGATGTGACATGGAAAAATTTTTTTTTTTTTAAAGTACCCATGCCACATCACTCATATCTTCCCCTCTAAGTTGTGTCTTCCTCCCTGACTTTTTCCCTTGCTTTTGCAACACCTGTGGACTTAGTTTTGCCATGTTTTGGTCCTTTGCAATGCAGCTCACTAACTCACAGACCATTTTTTGAAGACACTAAAATTGCCAATTTTCTGGTTTTTTGCAATTGCATTTCATTTGATCCTATCTCCTTTCCTGAGTGTTTGTAAGCCTTTCTTTTGCAGTTCGCAAGATTCCTTTTCCCTTCCCGAAAGGAAATGAAATTTCCTTTCGGGAAGGGAAAAGGAATCTTGCGATTTCAATGGGCACCAATAGAGGAATCTTTGGTGCATGTCCCTGCACTTGATGGCATGTCATGCCATTCGATGCCTTTGACTTTGGGAGAGATTTTTTTCTCTCTTTTTTTTTGTTATTACACTATCCATGCCATGTCCTTCATATCTCCCTCTCCAAGTTGTGGGTTCCTCCTTGGCCTTTTTTTTCTGCTTTTGCAACATCTGCAAGCTTAGTTGTTGCATCTTTTGCTCCTTTCCACTGCTCCTGATACAATCCCGGTCCATTTTCTTAAAGTCACTAAATGTCCCATATTTCCACTTTTTTTTATTTTTCCTCCAATTGCAATTTCTTTGATGGTATCTCCATTCCAGCATGTTTGGAAGTCCTTCTTTTCTCTTTTGGCCTTCTGCGGGGATCAGTTTTGGCAAGCTTGCTGCATGTGCCTGCACCTGATGGCATATGGCCTGCTTTTTGATGGATGTGACTTGGAAAAATGTTTTTTTTTTTTAAAGTACCCATGCCACATCACTCATATCTTCCCCTCTAAGTTGTGTCTTCCTCCCTGACTTTTTCCCTTGCTTTTGCAACATCTGTGGCCTTAGTTTTGCCATGTTTTGGTCCTTTGCAGTGCAGCTCACTAACTCACAGACCATTTTTTGAAGACACTAAAATTGCCGATTTTCTGGGTTTTTTCAATTGCATTTCATTTGATCCTATCTCCTTTCCTGAGTGTTTGTAAGCCTTTCTTTTGCAGTTCGCAAGATTCCTTTTCCCTTCCCGAAAGGAAATTTCATTTCCTTTCGGGAAGGGAAAAGGAATCTTGCGATTTCAATGGGCACCAATAGAGGAATCTTTGGTGCATGTCCCTGCACTTGATGGCATGTCATGCCATTCGATGCCTTTGACTTTGGGAGAGATTTTTTTCTCTCTTTTTTTTTGTTATTACACTATCCATGCCATGTCCTTCATATCTCCCTCTCCAAGTTGTGGGTTCCTCCTTGGCCTTTTTTTTCTGCTTTTGCAACATCTGCAAGCTTAGTTGTTGCAAGTTTTGGTCCTTTCCACTGCTCCTGATACAATCCCGGTCCATTTTCTTAAAGTCACTAAATGTCCCAAATTTCCCCTTTTTGTTTTTTTTCTCCTCCAATTGCAATTTCTTTGATGGTATCTCCATTCCAGCATGTTTGGAAGTCCTTCTTTTCTCTTTTGGCCTTCTGCGGGGATCAATTTTGGCAAGCTTGCTGCATGTGCCTGCACCTGATGGCATATGGCCTGCTTTTTGATGGATGTGACTTGGAAAAAAATTTTTTTTTTTAAAATACTCATGCCACATCACTCATATTTTCCCCTCTAAGTTGTGTCTTCCTCCCTGACTTTTTCCCTTGCTTTTGCAACACCTGTGGACTTAGTTTTGCCATGTTTTGGTCCTTTGCAATGCAGCTCACTAACTCACAGACCATTTTATGAAGACACTAAAATTGCCGATTTTCTGGTTTTTTTCAATGGCATTTCATTTGATCCTATCTCCTTTCCTGAGTGTTTGTAAGCCTTTCTTTTGCAGTTCGCAAGATTCCTTTTCCCTTCCCGAAAGGAAATGAAATTTCCTTTCGGGAAGGGAAAAGGAATCTTGCGATTTCAATGGGCAGCAATAGAGGAATCTTTGGTGCATGTCCCTGCACTTGATGGCATGTCATGCCATTCGATGCCTTTGACTTTGGGAGAGATTTTTTTCTCTCTTTTTTTTTGTTATTACACTATCCATGCCATGTCCTTCATATCTCCCTCTCCAAGTTGTGGGTTCCTCCTTGGCCTTTTTTTTCTGCTTTTGCAACATCTGCAAGCTTAGTTGTTGCATCTTTTGCTCCTTTCCACTGCTCCTGATACAATCCCGGTCCATTTTCTTAAAGTCACTAAATGTCCCAAATTTCCACTTTTTTTTTTTTCTTCTCCAATTGCAATTTCTTTGATGGTATCTCCATTCCAGCATGTTTGGAAGTCCTTCTTTTCTCTTTTGGCCTTCTGCGGGGATCACTTTGTGCAAGCTTGCTGCATGTGCCTGCACCTGATGGCATATGGCCTGCTTTTTGATGGATGTGACATGGAAAAATGTTTTTTTTTTTTAAAGTACCCATGCCACATCACTCATATCTTCCCCTCTAAGTTGTGTCTTCCTCCCTGACTTTTTCCCTTGCTTTTGCAACATCTGTGGCCTTAGTTTTGCCATGTTTTGGTCCTTTGCAATGCAGCTCACTAACTCACAGACCATTTTTTGAAGACACTAAAATTGCCGATTTTCTGGGTTTTTTCAATTGCATTTCATTTGATCCTATCTCCTTTCCTGAGTGTTTGTAAGCCTTTCTTTTGCAGTTCGCAAGATTCCTTTTCCCTTCCCGAAAGGAAATTTCATTTCCTTTCGGGAAGGGAAAAGGAATCTTGCGATTTCAATGGGCACCAATAGAGGAATCTTTGGTGCATGTCCCTGCACTTGATGGCATGTCATGCCATTCGATGCCTTTGACTTTGGGAGAGATTTTTTTCTCTCTTTTTTTTTGTTATTACACTATCCATGCCATGTCCTTCATATCTCCCTCTCCAAGTTGTGGGTTCCTCCTTGGCCTTTTTTTTCTGCTTTTGCAACATCTGCAAGCTTAGTTGTTGCATCTTTTGCTCCTTTCCACTGCTCCTGATACAATCCCGGTCCATTTTCTTAAAGTCACTAAATGTCCCATATTTCCACTTTTTTTTTTTTTCTCCTCCAATTGCAATTTCTTTGATGGTATCTCCATTCCAGCATGTTTGGAAGTCCTTCTTTTCTCTTTTGGCCTTCTGCGGGGATCAGTTTTGGCAAGCTTGCTGCATGTGCCTGCACCTGATGGCATATGGCCTGCTTTTTGATGGATGTGACATGGAAAAATGTTTTTTTTTTTTAAAGTACCCATGCCACATCACTCATATCTTCCCCTCTAAGTTGTGTCTTCCTCCCTGACTTTTTCCCTTGCTTTTGCAACACCTGTGGACTTAGTTTTGCCATGTTTTGGTCCTTTGCAATGCAGCTCACTAACTCACAGACCATTTTTTGAAGACACTAAAATTGCCGATTTTCTGGGTTTTTTCAATTGCATTTCATTTGATCCTATCTCCTTTCCTGAGTGTTTGTAAGCCTTTCTTTTGCAGTTCGCAAGATTCCTTTTCCCTTCCCGAAAGGAAATGGAATTTCCTTTCGGGAAGGGAAAAGGAATCTTGCGATTTCAATGGGCACCAATAGAGGAATCTTTGGTGCATGTCCCTGCACTTGATGGCATGTCATGCCATTCGATGCCTTTGACTTTGGGAGAGATTTTTTTCTCTCTTTTTTTTTGTTATTACACTATCCATGCCATGTCCTTCATATCTCCCTCTCCAAGTTGTGGGTTCCTCCTTGGCCTTTTTTTTCTGCTTTTGCAACATCTGCAAGCTTAGTTGTTGCAAGATTTGGTCCTTTCCACTGCTCCTGATACAATCCCGGTCCATTTTCTTAAAGTCACTAAATGTCCCAAATTTCCACTTTTTTTTTTTTTTCCTCCAATTGCAATTTCTTTGATGGTATCTCCATTCCAGCATGTTTGGAAGTCCTTCTTTTCTCTTTTGGCCTTCTGCGGGGATCAATTTTGGCAAGCTTGCTGCATGTGCCTGCACCTGATGGCATATGGCCTGCTTTTTGATGGATGTGACTTGGAAAAAATTTTTTTTTTTAAAATACTCATGCCACATCACTCATATCTTCCCCTCTAAGTTGTGTCTTCCTCCCTGACTTTTTCCCTTGCTTTTGCAACACCTGTGGACTTAGTTTTGCCATGTTTTGGTCCTTTGCAATGCAGCTCACTAACTCACAGACCATTTTTTGAAGACACTAAAATTGCCGATTTTCTGGGTTTTTTGCAATTGCATTTCATTTGATCCTATCTCCTTTCCTGAGTGTTTGTAAGCCTTTCTTTTGCAGTTCGCAAGATTCCTTTTCCCTTCCCGAAAGGAAATGGAATTTCCTTTCGGGAAGGGAAAAGGAATCTTGCGATTTCAATGGGCAGCAATAGAGGAATCTTTGGTGCATGTCCCTGCACTTGATGGCATGTCATGCCATTCGATGCCTTTGACTTTGGGAGAGATTTTTTTCTCTCTTTTTTTTTTGTTATTACACTATCCATGCCATGTCCTTCATATCTCCCTCTCCAAGTTGTGGGTTCCTCCTTGGCCTTTTTTTTCTGCTTTTGCAACATCTGCAAGCTTAGTTGTTTCATCTTTTGGTCCTTTCCACTGCTCCTGATACAATCCCGGTCCATTTTCTTAAAGTCACTAAATGTTCCAAATTTCCACTTTTTTTTTTTCTCCTCCAATTGCAATTTCTTTGATGGTATCTCCATTCCAGCATGTTTGGAAGTCCTTCTTTTCTCTTTTGGCCTTCTGCGGGGATCAATTTTGGCAAGCTTGCTGCATGTGCCTGCACCTGATGGCATATGGCCTGCTTTTTGATGGATGTGACATGGAAAAAGTTTTTTTTTTTTAAAGTACCCATGCCACATCACTCATATCTTCCCCTCTAAGTTGTGTCTTCCTCCCTGACTTTTTCCCTTGCTTTTGCAACATCTGTGGCCTTAGTTTTGCCATGTTTTGGTCCTTTGCAATGCAGCTCACTAACTCACAGACCATTTTTTGAAGACACTAAAATTGCCGATTTTCTGGGTTTTTTCAATTGCATTTCATTTGATCCTATCTCCTTTCCTGAGTGTTTGTAAGCCTTTCTTTTGCAGTTCGCAAGATTCCTTTTCCCTTCCCGAAAGGAAATTTCATTTCCTTTCGGGAAGGGAAAAGGAATCTTGCGATTTCAATGGGCACCAATAGAGGAATCTTTGGTGCATGTCCCTGCACTTGATGGCATGTCATGCCATTCGATGCCTTTGACTTTGGGAGAGATTTTTTTCTCTCTTTTTTTTTGTTATTACACTATCCATGCCATGTCCTTCATATCTCCCTCTCCAAGTTGTGGGTTCCTCCTTGGCCTTTTTTTTCTGCTTTTGCAACATCTGCAAGCTTAGTTGTTGCATCTTTTGCTCCTTTCCACTGCTCCTGATACAATCCCGGTCCATTTTCTTAAAGTCACTAAATGTCCCAAATTTCCACTTTTTT
The DNA here is from genome assembly GCF_027579445.1 of Ammospiza nelsoni. Lineage (NCBI taxonomy): Eukaryota > Metazoa > Chordata > Aves > Passeriformes > Passerellidae > Ammospiza > Ammospiza nelsoni. The sequence continues at coordinate 7,889,845 of NC_080637.1, read as the reverse complement.
TTTTTTCTTCTCCAATTGCAATTTCTTTGATGGTATCTCCATTCCAGCATGTTTGGAAGTCCTTCTTTTCTCTTTTGGCCTTCTGCGGGGATCAATTTTGGCAAGCTTGCTGCATGTGCCTGCACCTGATGGCATATGGCCTGCTTTTTGATGGATGTGACATGGAAAAATGTTTTTTTTTTTTAAAGTACCCATGCCACATCACTCATATCTTCCCCTCTAAGTTGTGTCTTCCTCCCTGACTTTTTCCCTTGCTTTTGCAACACCTGTGGACTTAGTTTTGCCATGTTTTGGTCCTTTGCAATGCAGCTCACTAACTCACAGACCATTTTTTGAAGACACTAAAATTGCCGATTTTCTGGGTTTTTTCAATTGCATTTCATTTGATCCTATCTCCTTTCCTGAGTGTTTGTAAGCCTTTCTTTTGCAGTTCGCAAGATTCCTTTTCCCTTCCCGAAAGGAAATGGAATTTCCTTTCGGGAAGGGAAAAGGAATCTTGCGATTTCAATGGGCACTAATAGAGGAATCTTTGGTGCATGTCCCTGCACTTGATGGCATGTCATGCCATTCGATGCCTTTGACTTTGGGAGAGATTTTTTTCTCTCTTTTTTTTTTGTTATTACACTATCCATGCCATGTCCTTCATATCTCCCTCTCCAAGTTGTGGGTTCCTCCTTGGCCTTTTTTTTCTGCTTTTGCAACATCTGCAAGCTTAGTTGTTGCATCTTTTGCTCCTTTCCACTGCTCCTGATACAATCCCGGTCCATTTTCTTAAAGTCACTAAATGTCCCAAATTTCCACTTTTTTTTTTTTCTCCTCCAATTGCAATTTCTTTGATGGTATCTCCATTCCAGCATGTTTGGAAGTCCTTCTTTTCTATTTTTGCCTTCTGCGGGGATCAATTTTGGCAAGCTTGCTGCATGTGCCTGCACCTGATGGCATATGGCCTGCTTTTTGATGGACGTGACTTGGAAAAATGTTTTTTTTTTTTAAAGTACCCATGCCACATCACTCATATCTTCCCCTCTAAGTTGTGTCTTCCTCCCTGACTTTTTCCCTTGCTTTTGCAACACCTGTGGGCTTAGTTTTGCCATGTTTTGGTCCTTTGCAATGCAGCTCACTAACTCACAGACCATTTTTTGAAGACACTAAAATTGCCGATTTTCTGGTTTTTTTCAATTGCATTTCATTTGATCCTATCTCCTTTCCTGAGTGTTTGTAAGCCTTTCTTTTGCAGTTCGCAAGATTCCTTTTCCCTTCCCGAAAGGAAATGAAATTTCCTTTCGGGAAGGGAAAAGGAATCTTGCGATTTCAATGGGCACCAATAGAGGAATCTTTGGTGCATGTCCCTGCACTTGATGGCATGTCATGCCATTCGATGCCTTTGACTTTGGGAGAGATTTTTTTCTCTCTTTTTTTTTTGTTATTACACTATCCATGCCATGTCCTTCATATCTCCCTCTCCAAGTTGTGGGTTCCTCCTTGGCCTTTTTTTTCTGCTTTTGCAACATCTGCAAGCTTAGTTGTTGCATCTTTTGGTCCTTTCCACTGCTCCTGATACAATCCCGGTCCATTTTCTTAAAGTCACTAAATGTCCCAAATTTCCACTTTTTTTTTTTTCTCCTCCAATTGCAATTTCTTTGATGGTATCTCCATTCCAGCATGTTTGGAAGTCCTTCTTTTCTCTTTTGGCCTTCTGCGGGGATCAATTTTGGCAAGCTTGCTGCATGTGCCTGCACCTGATGGCATATGGCCTGCTTTTTGATGGATGTGACATGGAAAAAAATTTTTTTTTTTAAAATACTCATGCCACATCACTCATATCTTCCCCTCTAAGTTGTGTCTTCCTCCCTGACTTTTTCCCTTGCTTTTCCAACACCTGTGGGCTTAGTTTTGCCATGTTTTGGTCCTTTGCAATGCAGCTCACTAACTCACAGACCATTTTTTGAAGACACTAAAATTGCCGATTTTCTGGGTTTTTTCAATTGCATTTCATTTGATCCTATCTCCTTTCCTGAGTGTTTGTAAGCCTTTCTTTTGCAGTTCGCAAGATTCCTTTTCCCTTCCCGAAAGGAAATGGAATTTCCTTTCGGGAAGGGAAAAGGAATCTTGCGATTTCAATGGGCACTAATAGAGGAATCTTTGGTGCATGTCCCTGCACTTGATGGCATGTCATGCCATTCGATGCCTTTGACTTTGGGAGAGATTTTTTTCTCTCTTTTTTTTTTGTTATTACACTATCCATGCCATGTCCTTCATATCTCCCTCTCCAAGTTGTGGGTTCCTCCTTGGCCTTTTTTTTCTGCTTTTGCAACATCTGCAAGCTTAGTTGTTGCATCTTTTGGTCCTTTCCACTGCTCCTGATACAATCCCGGTCCATTTTCTTAAAGTCACTAAATGTCCCAAATTTCCACTTTTTTTTTTTTCTCCTCCAATTGCAATTTCTTTGATGGTATCTCCATTCCAGCATGTTTGGAAGTCCTTCTTTTCTATTTTTGCCTTCTGCGGGGATCAATTTTGGCAAGCTTGCTGCATGTGCCTGCACCTGATGGCATATGGCCTGCTTTTTGATGGATGTGACATGGAAAAATTTTTTTTTTTTTAAAGTACCCATGCCACATCACTCATATCTTCCCCTCTAAGTTGTGTCTTCCTCCCTGACTTTTTCCCTTGCTTTTGCAACACCTGTGGACTTAGTTTTGCCATGTTTTGGTCCTTTGCAATGCAGCTCACTAACTCACAGACCATTTTTTGAAGACACTAAAATTGCCAATTTTCTGGTTTTTTGCAATTGCATTTCATTTGATCCTATCTCCTTTCCTGAGTGTTTGTAAGCCTTTCTTTTGCAGTTCGCAAGATTCCTTTTCCCTTCCCGAAAGGAAATGAAATTTCCTTTCGGGAAGGGAAAAGGAATCTTGCGATTTCAATGGGCACCAATAGAGGAATCTTTGGTGCATGTCCCTGCACTTGATGGCATGTCATGCCATTCGATGCCTTTGACTTTGGGAGAGATTTTTTTCTCTCTTTTTTTTTGTTATTACACTATCCATGCCATGTCCTTCATATCTCCCTCTCCAAGTTGTGGGTTCCTCCTTGGCCTTTTTTTTCTGCTTTTGCAACATCTGCAAGCTTAGTTGTTGCATCTTTTGCTCCTTTCCACTGCTCCTGATACAATCCCGGTCCATTTTCTTAAAGTCACTAAATGTCCCATATTTCCACTTTTTTTTATTTTTCCTCCAATTGCAATTTCTTTGATGGTATCTCCATTCCAGCATGTTTGGAAGTCCTTCTTTTCTCTTTTGGCCTTCTGCGGGGATCACTTTGTGCAAGCTTGCTGCATGTGCCTGCACCTGATGGCATATGGCCTGCTTTTTGATGGATGTGACTTGGAAAAATGTTTTTTTTTTTTAAAGTACCCATGCCACATCACTCATATCTTCCCCTCTAAGTTGTGTCTTCCTCCCTGACTTTTTCCCTTGCTTTTGCAACATCTGTGGCCTTAGTTTTGCCATGTTTTGGTCCTTTGCAATGCAGCTCACTAACTCACAGACCATTTTTTGAAGACACTAAAATTGCCGATTTTCTGGGTTTTTTCAATTGCATTTCATTTGATCCTATCTCCTTTCCTGAGTGTTTGTAAGCCTTTCTTTTGCAGTTCGCAAGATTCCTTTTCCCTTCCCGAAAGGAAATGGAATTTCCTTTCGGGAAGGGAAAAGGAATCTTGCGATTTCAATGGGCACCAATAGAGGAATCTTTGGTGCATGTCCCTGCACTTGATGGCATGTCATGCCATTCGATGCCTTTGACTTTGGGAGAGATTTTTTTCTCTCTTTTTTTTTGTTATTACACTATCCATGCCATGTCCTTCATATCTCCCTCTCCAAGTTGTGGGTTCCTCCTTGGCCTTTTTTTTCTGCTTTTGCAACATCTGCAAGCTTAGTTGTTGCAAGATTTGGTCCTTTCCACTGCTCCTGATACAATCCCGGTCCATTTTCTTAAAGTCACTAAATGTCCCAAATTTCCACTTTTTTTTTTTTTTCTCCTCCAATTGCAATTTCTTTGATGGTATCTCCATTCCAGCATGTTTGGAAGTCCTTCTTTTCTCTTTTGGCCTTCTGCGGGGATCAATTTTGGCAAGCTTGCTGCATGTGCCTGCACCTGATGGCATATGGCCTGCTTTTTGATGGATGTGACATGGAAAAATGTTTTTTTTTTTTAAAGTACCCATGCCACATCACTCATATCTTCCCCTCTAAGTTGTGTCTTCCTCCCTGACTTTTTCCCTTGCTTTTGCAACACCTGTGGACTTAGTTTTGCCATGTTTTGGTCCTTTGCAATGCAGCTCACTAACTCACAGACCATTTTTTGAAGACACTAAAATTGCCGATTTTCTGGGTTTTTTCAATTGCATTTCATTTGATCCTATCTCCTTTCCTGAGTGTTTGTAAGCCTTTCTTTTGCAGTTCGCAAGATTCCTTTTCCCTTCCCGAAAGGAAATGGAATTTCCTTTCGGGAAGGGAAAAGGAATCTTGCGATTTCAATGGGCACTAATAGAGGAATCTTTGGTGCATGTCCCTGCACTTGATGGCATGTCATGCCATTCGATGCCTTTGACTTTGGGAGAGATTTTTTTCTCTCTTTTTTTTTTGTTATTGCACTATCCATGCCATGTCCTTCATATCTCCCTCTCCAAGTTGTGGGTTCCTCCTTGGCCTTTTTTTTCTGCTTTTGCAACATCTGCAAGCTTAGTTGTTGCCTCTTTTGGTCCTTTCCACTGCTCCTGATACAATCCCGGTCCATTTTCTTAAAGTCACTAAATGTCCCAAATTTCCACTTTTTTTTTTTTCTCCTCCAATTGCAATTTCTTTGATGGTATCTCCATTCCAGCATGTTTGGAAGTCCTTCTTTTCTCTTTTGGCCTTCTGCAGGGATCAATTTTGGCAAGCTTGCTGCATGTGCCTGCACCTGATGGCATATGGCCTGCTTTTTGATGGATGTGACATGGAAAAAAATTTTTTTTTTTAAAATACTCATGCCACATCACTCATATCTTCCCCTCTAAGTTGTGTCTTCCTCCCTGACTTTTTCCCTTGCTTTTGCAACACCTGTGGACTTAGTTTTGCCATGTTTTGGTCCTTTGCAATGCAGCTCACTAACTCACAGACCATTTTTTGAAGACACTAAAATTGCCGATTTTCTGGTTTTTTTCAATTGCATTTCATTTGATCCTATCTCCTTTCCTGAGTGTTTGTAAGCCTTTCTTTTGCAGTTCGCAAGATTCCTTTTCCCTTCCCGAAAGGAAATGGAATTTCCTTTCGGGAAGGGAAAAGGAATCTTGCGATTTCAATGGGCAGCAATAGAGGAATCTTTGGTGCATGTCCCTGCACTTGATGGCATGTCATGCCATTCGATGCCTTTGACTTTGGGAGAGATTTTTTTCTCTCTTTTTTTTTTGTTATTACACTATCCATGCCATGTCCTTCATATCTCCCTCTCCAAGTTGTGGGTTCCTCCTTGGCCTTTTTTTTCTGCTTTTGCAACATCTGCAAGCTTAGTTGTTGCATCTTTTGCTCCTTTCCACTGCTCCTGATACAATCCCGGTCCATTTTCTTAAAGTCACTAAATGTCCCAAATTTCCACTTTTTTTTTTTTCTTCTCCAATTGCAATTTCTTTGATGGTATCTCCATTCCAGCATGTTTGGAAGTCCTTCTTTTCTCTTTTGGCCTTCTGCGGGGATCACTTTGTGCAAGCTTGCTGCATGTGCCTGCACCTGATGGCATATGGCCTGCTTTTTGATGGATGTGACATGGAAAAATTTTTTTTTTTTTAAAGTACCCATGCCACATCACTCATATCTTCCCCTCTAAGTTGTGTCTTCCTCCCTGACTTTTTCCCTTGCTTTTGCAACACCTGTGGACTTAGTTTTGCCATGTTTTGGTCCTTTGCAATGCAGCTCACTAACTCACAGACCATTTTTTGAAGACACTAAAATTGCCGATTTTCTGGGTTTTTTCAATTGCATTTCATTTGATCCTATCTCCTTTCCTGAGTGTTTGTAAGCCTTTCTTTTGCAGTTCGCAAGATTTCTTTTCCCTTCCCGAAAGGAAATGGAATTTCCTTTCGGGAAGGGAAAAGGAATCTTGCGATTTCAATGGGCACTAATAGAGGAATCTTTGGTGCATGTCCCTGCACTTGATGGCATGTCATGCCATTCGATGCCTTTGACTTTGGGAGAGATTTTTTTCTCTCTTTTTTTTTTGTTATTACACTATCCATGCCATGTCCTTCATATCTCCCTCTCCAAGTTGTGGGTTCCTCCTTGGCCTTTTTTTTCTGCTTTTGCAACATCTGCAAGCTTAGTTGTTGCATCTTTTGGTCCTTTCCACTGCTCCTGATACAATCCCGGTCCATTTTCTTAAAGTCACTAAATGTCCCAAATTTCCCTTTTTTTTTTTTCTCCTCCAATTGCAATTTCTTTGATGGTATCTCCATTCCAGCATGTTTGGAAGTCCTTCTTTTCTATTTTTGCCTTCTGCGGGGATCAATTTTGGCAAGCTTGCTGCATGTGCCTGCACCTGATGGCATATGGCCTGCTTTTTGATGGATGTGACATGGAAAAATGTTTTTTTTTTTTAAAGTACCCATGCCACATCACTCATATCTTCCCCTCTAAGTTGTGTCTTCCTCCCTGACTTTTTCCCTTGCTTTTGCAACACCTGTGGGCTTAGTTTTGCCATGTTTTGGTCCTTTGCAATGCAGCTCACTAACTCACAGACCATTTTTTGAAGACACTAAAATTGCCAATTTTCTGGTTTTTTGCAATTGCATTTCATTTGATCCTATCTCCTTTCCTGAGTGTTTGTAAGCCTTTCTTTTGCAGTTTGCAAGATTCCTTTTCCCTTCCCGAAAGGAAATGGAATTTCCTTTCGGGAAGGGAAAAGGAATCTTGCGATTTCAATGGGCAGCAAAAGAGGAATCTTTGGTGCATGTCCCTGCACTTGATGGCATGTCATGCCATTCGATGCCTTTGACTTTGGGAGAGATTTTTTTTCTCTCTTTTTTTTTGTTATTACACTATCCATGCCATGTCCTTCATATCTCCCTCTCCAAGTTGTGGGTTCCTCCTTGGCCTTTTTTTTCTGCTTTTGCAACATCTGCAAGCTTAGTTGTTGCATCTTTTGCTCCTTTCCACTGCTCCTGATACAATCCCGGTCCATTTTCTTAAAGTCACTAAATGTCCCAAATTTCCACTTTTTTTTTTTTCTCCTCCAATTGCAATTTCTTTGATGGTATCTCCATTCCAGCATGTTTGGAAGTCCTTCTTTTCTCTTTTGGCCTTCTGCGGGGATCAATTTTGGCAAGCTTGCTGCATGTGCCTGCACCTGATGGCATATGGCCTGCTTTTTGATGGATGTGACTTGGAAAAAAATTTTTTTTTTTAAAATACTCATGCCACATCACTCATATCTTCCCCTCTAAGTTGTGTCTTCCTCCCTGACTTTTTCCCTTGCTTTTGCAACACCTGTGGACTTAGTTTTGCCATGTTTTGGTCCTTTGCAATGCAGCTCACTAACTCACAGACCATTTTTTGAAGACACTAAAATTGCCGATTTTCTGGGTTTTTTCAATGGCATTTCATTTGATCCTATCTCCTTTCCTGAGTGTTTGTAAGCCTTTCTTTTGCAGTTCGCAAGATTCCTTTTCCCTTCCCGAAAGGAAATGGAATTTCCTTTCGGGAAGGGAAAAGGAATCTTGCGATTTCAATGGGCACCAATAGAGGAATCTTTGGTGCATGTCCCTGCACTTGATGGCATGTCATGCCATTCGATGCCTTTGACTTTGGGAGAGATTTTTTTCTCTCTTTTTTTTTTGTTATTACACTATCCATGCCATGTCCTTCATATCTCCCTCTCCAAGTTGTGGGTTCCTCCTTGGCCTTTTTTTTCTGCTTTTGCAACATCTGCAAGCTTAGTTGTTTCATCTTTTGGTCCTTTCCACTGCTCCTGATACAATCCCGGTCCATTTTCTTAAAGTCACTAAATGTTCCACATTTCCACTTTTTTTTTTTCTCCTCCAATTGCAATTTCTTTGATGGTATCTCCATTCCAGCATGTTTGGAAGTCCTTCTTTTCTCTTTTGGCCTTCTGCGGGGATCAATTTTGGCAAGCTTGCTGCATGTGCCTGCACCTGATGGCATATGGCCTGCTTTTTGATGGATGTGACATGGAAAAATTTTTTTTTTTTTAAAGTACCCATGCCACATCACTCATATCTTCCCCTCTAAGTTGTGTCTTCCTCCCTGACTTTTTCCCTTGCTTTTGCAACACCTGTGGGCTTAGTTTTGCCATGTTTTGGTCCTTTGCAATGCAGCTCACTAACTCACAGACCATTTTTTGAAGACACTAAAATTGCCAATTTTCTGGTTTTTTGCAATTGCATTTCATTTGATCCTATCTCCTTTCCTGAGTGTTTGTAAGCCTTTCTTTTGCAGTTTGCAAGATTCCTTTTCCCTTCCCGAAAGGAAATGAAATTTCCTTTCGGGAAGGGAAAAGGAATCTTGCGATTTCAATGGGCAGCAAAAGAGGAATCTTTGGTGCATGTCCCTGCACTTGATGGCATGTCATGCCATTCGATGCCTTTGACTTTGGGAGAGATTTTTTTCTCTCTTTTTTTTTGTTATTACACTATCCATGCCATGTCCTTCATATCTCCCTCTCCAAGTTGTGGGTTCCTCCTTGGCCTTTTTTTTCTGCTTTTGCAACATCTGCAAGCTTAGTTGTTGCATCTTTTGCTCCTTTCCACTGCTCCTGATACAATCCCGGTCCATTTTCTTAAAGTCACTAAATGTCCCATATTTCCACTTTTTTTTTTTTCTCCTCCAATTGCAATTTCTTTGATGGTATCTCCATTCCAGCATGTTTGGAAGTCCTTCTTTTCTCTTTTGGCCTTCTGCGGGGATCAATTTTGGCAAGCTTGCTGCATGTGCCTGCACCTGATGGCATATGGCCTGCTTTTTGATGGATGTGACTTGGAAAAAATTTTTTTTTTTTTAAATACTCATGCCACATCACTCATATCTTCCCCTCTAAGTTGTGTCTTCCTCCCTGACTTTTTCCCTTGCTTTTGCAACATCTGTGGCCTTAGTTTTGCCATGTTTTGGTCCTTTGCAATGCAGCTCACTAACTCACAGACCATTTTTTGAAGACACTAAAATTGCCGATTTTCTGGGTTTTTTCAATGGCATTTCATTTGATCCTATCTCCTTTCCTGAGTGTTTGTAAGCCTTTCTTTTGCAGTTCGCAAGATTCCTTTTCCCTTCCCAAAAGGAAATGAAATTTCCTTTCGGGAATGGAAAAGGAATCTTGTGATTTCAATGGGCAGCAATAGAGGAATCTTTGTTGCATCCCCCTCTTATGGGAAAGTGGAAACTTCCCCTCTCTTCTTCATCTTTAACAGCATGTATAGTATAAGTCTCCTCAAATATTTCAGTTTTTCTTTGCCTAATTCTTGGAAAATGCACTTTTTTTTTTTTTTTTTTTTTGGTAAATAAAGTCTACAGCATTGGTTTCTTTCCCACTATGTTAGCACTGCACCATATACACCATTAGAATGCCTTGGAGAATATTCCACAACATCATGATAAAATTTTTGGAAGCAGAGCTGAGAAGAGTCATACAGCAAAATCTGTCACAGCTTTTAACGAAATTCCACTCCATTTTATTTGGGAAACCTAATGGAAAGTGACGGGAACCCAATGAAACCTGTGCAGTATTAATTCAAATTAAATATATTTTTTAAAATAAGTTGTTTCTGTATTATAGGGATCTGGGTCCAGCAATAAGAAAAGAAATGGTGTTCTGGAGAATGAAGTGTAATTATGGCTGAGAAAACATACGGAGAGAGAAGGGGAAAAATTAAAGGAGATATAGACAAATGCAACTTGATGACAGTGAAAAGCTCTACTCATTATTGAAGACCAGCAATGTTCAGGGAAGGCTGCAGGGCCACCAAACATCTCAAGTCCAAAATTTCAAATATATTTTTATTTTATTTTATGAATGTCCATCAGATATATATCTTTGATGCTACAACACACTAGTTGAATAAAAATCAACAACATAAAACCCCTCATCATAAAAGATTCAAGACGTGAAACCCCAAAGCCATAACCATTTACTCTGTGAGCATATCATCTTTGACAACCATATATAAATGACATCATGACAACAAATACAATGTACAATAATAAGTGTGCAATGGTACAAAATATACAAAAAGGAATGTGTATTTAATGTACATTCAACATTACCCCATAAAAATCTTTGTTGGGAAAGTGAAGTGCCTTTTCAAGACCAACAGAAAATGTACACCACTTCAGTTAAGATGCCTGAAGGATCTCCCATCAAAAAAGTAAAGTGTGTGTTCTTTGATTGGAACTATAAAATAACAGAGCTGAATTTTCCCTATTGAAAAAAAACCTAAACTTCATAAAATTTTTGTTCACATCTAGAGTATAATAAAATATTTAGAGTGCAGAAAATTCAGTTGCATTTAAATTTTACTTAAAAGTGGACCCTCTTTTATTGATAGACCTAGCTCAGTCATATAAAATCAAAAATCAATATTCCTTATAGTAAAAAGACCATTTCTGCCCATGTCTCTTTTCTGATTTTGATGCATTCCACAATTCCCATAAATTTGCTGTAATGGAAATATGAGTCTGACCAGAGGTCAATACAAGAATTGTGACTCATTTTCTCTGGCTCTGTACAAGTCTTGCATAATTTTACTCAAATATTTTTTGCCCAAGTTTCAGATTCCTTTGAGTTCGACCTCAGAGGGAATTTCAGGAAATTATTACTGTGGATATTATGAAGATCACATGCTTATAACGTGGCTGATTTTATGGAAATAAAATCACCCAGCCTCCAGTTTCCAAGGCACCATTTTGTGCCTTTCCTCCAGAGCTGCTACTTGCACTGCCACAGGATGCATTCAGATGCTGTGCAAGTACATAACCCATGCTCAGCTCTGCTGGACATCCATCCATCCATCCATCCATCCATCCATCCATCCATCCATCCATCCATCCATCCATCCATCCATCCATTCCTCCATCATCCATCCATCCATTCCTCCATCATCCATCCACACGTCTAACCATTCCTCGTCCATCCATCCATCATCCATCCCTCCATCCATATCCATCCATCCCTCTATCTTTCCATCCCTACCCATTCCTCACATGAGCTCAGGACTAAAGGAGGCTGGGTATTTCTAACAAGCCTCTCAACTGACAGAGCTGATCCTTCATTCCCAAAAGTTGAGATTTTTACTGTACCTCTAGAATTCAGGTTTTGCTGGTTCCTAGCCCTGGGAAAAGTGACATTTACCCAGCCCAAGGGAGAACACTGAATCTGCCAAAGACTTCTCTTGAAAGGACAAGCTTCCACAGAGAGGGACAAGTGCCACTTGCACTGTAGGTACCACTTTACATCTCTGTGAAGAGTTTGAACCTGCTACTGCCTACAAACTCAGGGGCCCAGACCTACAACTCACACAACAGCTGTTACCAAGTTTAAATTTAATAGCACTAGGTTTTACTCCAACCTTGATGGCCATGACTTGGGCACCAGAATGGGTTCAATTTGCAGGTGCAACAAAATTCCTTTTGCATTAGAGGTTAACACAGACCATCCAGACCTTCAAAGCATTAAAATCAAAAGTATTTTCCAAAGTTCAAAACTCACCCGAGGCTCATTCCGAGTACCATTCACAATTTTGATTTCAAGAAAGACTCACAGTTGTGCCAGTAAACAACAACACACAACCTTAGCAGGAGGTTGCAGGCCTCTCTGAAAATAATTTCTTAGGAATATGCACAAGAATGAGAAGGAAATGAAAGGTACCTATAAATCATATGGCATGCCTGAGTGTTGCCCAGGTGAATGCAAAAAATTCATGTTATTTGCAGTATGTATATCTCTTCCTGAGTTGAATTTCATTCCCAGTAAGGAATCCAAGAATCTGCTTTCTTTTTTTGGCAAGGTACTCAATCACATGGTAAGGCAATCCATTTTTCTGGTTTGCTTCCTGTCTTCTTTCCTCTTAAAAGGCCAAGCATTTCTCACCAAGATCACCACTATAATGTGTGCCAGAATATGTTTAAAATATAGTCCTGTAAAAATAGAAATTAGGTTTGTTCCTTTGAAGGCAGCATTAATTCTTCATATATTCTGGGATCTTGAAGATTTCAGCTGAACAGATTCAAAATTATCTTCCTTTTCCTGCAATGGAAAGACAGGTTCCCATCAACTGGATTTCTTCAAAATCTCTCCAGCAGTCAGCACAATCATTTCTGCTCTCAATATCCTTTGCCAAAAACTTCACTTTATTTTTACTATGGTAATTAAGTGCACAGTTTGATCCTTTAATATTTAATAACATTACTAATTCTGTAAAAAAAATGCAAAAAACAATAAAATTATGCTATAGCTATTGTTCATGGCACTTATTTTAGAGGGTGCAGGGAAAGTCATTTCATATTCAGAGAATAGGACAGGTAGTCTGAGCTGGGGAATTGCAAGGTAATCATCTCTATGGTTATTATTACTTATCAGTGTGTTTTCTGCAAAATATAAAATGCTTGAAGCACAGCATGTGAGTGTGAACACCACTGCCTTGGTCCTGGATTCCAATCTCAACAACTCCTCTGGGAGACCCACAAGACAAAACATCAGTTTCCGTCTTAAAAATCAGGGCTGGAGAGTTGAGTTTTCTCTCTGTTTTCATTTGGCCAGCAGGCATCAGGGTGAGCAAGAAATGTGGACTTACACACGGAAATAGTCTGCAAAAATGTCCTGAATTACCTTCATAATCTGATTTTTAAAGCCCTCTCACACAGATCAGGACAGTCTAGTGCAGACTTGAGAAAGAAGGGGAGAAATTGTCCTATGCTAGTCCAGTGAAAAATATCTGTTCTGAACAGCCTGGTATTGTCATGCTGGAGACAACAGACCCAACAAGAACAGCCCCCAATCTGAAACAGGTTTGTAATTATTTGGCTTATATCTTCCCATTAAAAATAAGTCATCCCTTTCTATATTACAGGCCCAGCCCTCAATCCCTTGGGTACTTGAACCCACTGATATCTTTGTGACACGCTGGCAGAAATGCCATAGCCTGAGGCTTGAACATATAGTTAGGACACTGCAGATTCTCTTTCTCTGTCATTATACATTTCTCCTTTTTCTCCCCTGTTTTCCTCCATTTATTTTTTTTTTCTGTATTTTACATGCATATTTAGCAGGACATTAATTTCTTCATCTTTTGCATAAATGAAAAGCAATGCCTATAACATTTGGTTTCTTATAAATATATATTAAATTTGAGTTATCTATGGGGCTACAGGACACAGAGCTGAGAAAGCTAATGAGGTACTGGAAGTTGAATTTACCAGCTATTGTTATCTAGCAGTAAAAAAAGGAACAAACTTAGAAATACCTGACAAGCTTGTTGAAAATGGAGAGAACACTCAGGAGGCCTGCTACAGTGGATACAGGAACATTAAAAAACTCCAACAAGGCATTCAAGCTGTCTGAATACTGAAGTACTAAAGCTTAATTCTATTTTAGCAACATCACCAGAAAACTTTATGTGATTTGATTTTATTTACATCTTCAATATTCTTAATATTGAATTAAGAATTAATATTGAATTTCTGCCCCCTTCCACAAGGAAAAATATTGATTTTGCAGGACAAATAGTCAGGCTGGGTTCAAGGGAAAGTTTCTGCACATTATCTGTGCAATGGTAACTTCTCCTAGGAGGGATATCTGAGGAGCAGGTAGTGTGGCAAGAGGACACCAGTCAAACAAAAAAAAAGTAAAAAAATGAATAGAAAAGAATAATAAGGGAAAAGAAAGGCACCACACAAGTTTTAATTATTTTGCAGCCAATCACAGAAGGAAACAAAAAGGGATACAAGGAAAAAAATCTCAAAATTCAATATTCTGAGATACTATTTGGACAATAAACTGGAGTACAATGTTTTAAAATTAATTTTTATCATGGTATTTTAAGAGACTTTCCAAGAAATTGACTTCAACAAAACTGCAAGGGAAAATGTCATTTGCCTTTATTCTGATCATAACAGATGTCCCCACTGGAATCCCTTAAAGACAACACTACCCTTTCCACAGCACAGGTTTCAAGGCATTTGGAACAAAGACTAAAGAGCTTTTGGGATCTACCATGATGGTCCTCTGTGGCTCCTCTCAGAAATGCTCGAAGGACACCAAAGAGTTTGGTGCCGTCAATTCAGACATGCAACAATCCACATCACATCTACTGCAGAAAAAATGCTTCTTTTGGCGCTGCTTCCCACTGAAATGGAGGAGGCTGCTGTGTTGGGCAACAGGATGAAGATGACTTATCTTCAACTGAATCCTACTCAAAATTATGGCTCTCCAGCCAGCCATGAAGCCAGCCCAGGTGAGCTGCAAGCAGTGGCTGGTGGCTGTGCTGCCAGTGTTAATTTTTTGTATCCCTAATAGCTGTGTTTGCCTCAGCAATGGATGTGCCTGGGAGGATTCCAGGCAAAAAAAGTTCTCTCTGCCACTACCTGTTTTTTTCTGGTGTCATCCATGCAATTAAAAAATGCTACTGAAATCTCTGTGGAGGAAGGAGCATTTACCCAAAAACCCTACAACATTTCCTAATTTTATCCAGACTGTGGATTTCAGCAGATCACTATGGACTGGATGAGGTGTGCGTGGGAGGCTGCACTGCTGTGAAATTAGCATCAAAGACTCATCATATCCAGTAATAAAAAAAGGTAATAATTATTTTTGTATTAATATTGGTAATTACTACTCACCTTTGTTGCCAAGGATTTGAGCTTCCCCAGCAGTGACTGCTTATTTGAATACACAATTTCTTCTTCATTATCTTCTCCTTCCATTATAGCACAGCTGTCAGCAGCTGGCAGTTCACACTCTTTTGAGTTCGTTGTCATCACTAATTTGGAATATTTATACTCCAGCCTGAAGATATAAAGCCACACAGGAATAGATTTTTTTTTCTCAAATGTCCCATACTCAGGGGTTTTGTAATTTAGATTGTCTGCAGTCCTCCCACATAGTTACTTCTGAGGCAGTGGAAATTAGATACTTTTCAATCATTAAAAATATGTAACCAAAATAGTACTAACAATACACTGAGCTCTTGCTTTCCAATTAGTCCTCTATCCTTATAAAAGAACCATATTTTCCCACCAGACCAAGGGGAGGTCAAGAGGACTTCCTGCATGAAGAAGTGCTGGTTGGAGTAACAACCAAAACAGAACTGAACAATATGGTCAAGAACCTAATTTTTTACCAAGCTGAAAGGACTAATTAGACTAAAGATACTCTTTTGGTCTTCAGATCTTGAGAAAGCCACGTTGTTTCAGAAACTAAAGTCAACTTAAAACTCTCAAGGGTTAAAAAAACATTTGGAAATTATGCCATTGCAAATTACCGTGGATGTTCTATACTTTCCTCACTGAAATTTTTTATAGCCACCATGACAGAAGAAAATCAACTTGGTGTGTGAATGGATTGATCCCACAAGGTACTGCTTATCAAGAGTGTCATAAAGTCAGATGAAGGAAATGTCACTCCATCAAGCTTTTAGCTAACTTTTAAATGCAATACAATTTGCAGTACTTACTTCTGGTTCTTCTTCCAAAAGTAACAAGTCAAGGCTATGAGCAGAACAGCTGTGAAAGCACCAACACCAGCTCCAACTTTAAGCCAAAAATCCACTGTTTCACAAGTGCTGGTCCTTTTTTCTGGCAAGGAAACTCCTTTAATGCAATGCTTTGGCTCGTTCCACACATATAAGGTTTCCTTTCAAACAGAAAACACCAAAAAGTGAGCTGCTTGTAGGAAAAGAGAGAACTGTTTAGACTTACAGAAAACAAGCTGTTCTCAGGTAGAAAGGTCAGATAACATTTAGTGAAAGCAAACCAAAACACACCCTTTAGGTTTTCAGTTATATTGTATAATCAGTCCTCTCCTTGCTTGGGCCTGCAGGTTCAGGCATGGCAAAAGGATTTCCTCCCCTGTATAGGTCTCCATGTGGCACAATATGGGCTGGACAGCTATTGGGAATAAGTGCCTGCACAGGAGCTGTTGATCAACAGCAGAGTTTGAACTTGTGGAAGAACTTCCTAATATTTGACTAGAGAAGGCAGCAGCAAAAACATTGCAAGCAAGTAGGATGAATTTATAAATTGACATTTGGAAACCTTTCCTAGCCTGCCCCGATGCTTATGGCTACGAAACAACTGAAGTCTTTAGGGCACTCCATCCTTCAGAAATAACTGTTCTGCAAATCTGAAGGCATTGAGAGTTCACATCCTTACTCACACAGCTGGCAGCACACACCAGCTCTCTTGCAGGAACCACACTGACATTGACACAAACATTCCTGAGTCTCAACACAGCTCCTCCCTCAGCTTGCATCCCAGCCAGCTCACAGCCTTCCAACCCACTCACACATTAATTTGCACACCAAATCTCAACAAGAGTCCAAGTTATATCCAAATGAGCCCATCTGACTTTGAGACATGGGTGCTGTACCTGAAATCCTTTTTTGCAGGCTCCCTCAATCTCATGGTAGTCTTGCTCTGTGCAGAGAGGACAAGCTTCTGCACTTTCCCAGAGGAAGTAGAAAGTGCATCCATCGCAGGTGCCTGCAGGGCAGGAGCTACGAGGAGAGCAGAGCTCAGTTATCAGTCAGGAAAGAAACACTCTGGGGTTTGCATCCTCATCCACCTTCTGCTGCTGAAGATTAGGAATGGGAAGTGTGAGAAATGGGTAAACATCAATCGAGTTAGCAGATGGAAGAATCTGGGGGGAGAATTTTTCCTGGTTTTTAGAGTGCTTTTTCAAGTGAAAACAGGTGTTGAGCTTTCAAAGATCTAAAAGGAGTGTGGAGAGGGAGAGGGAGAGGGAGAGGGAGAGGGAAAGGGAAAGGGAAAGGGAAAGAGAAAGAGAAAGAGAAAGAGAAAGAGAAAGAGAAAGAGAAAGAGAAAGAGAAAGAGAAAGAGAAAGAGAAAGAGAAAGAGAAAGAGAAAGAGAAAGAGAAAGAGAAAGAGAAAGAGAAAGAGAAAGAGAAAGAGAAAGAGAAAGAAGAGGTGTTGTGTTACTACACTAGCATACACTGATGGAGCATCACTGTTCTCCTGCACAGTGTGGCTGTTCCACCTGACTGCTGCTATCTGGTTCCTGCCATTGTTCTAATGATGTCAGGGTGATTTAGTCCATATGGAATGGACTTGTCCTGTCATGGTTAATTACTAGAAGGATGTTCACCCATTAATGAAGAGATAACAGCTTCTCTTACTCCAAGAAAAACTAATGGCCTATTTTGTATTCAGCCTGCAGAAGGAAGTTGCACTGGCAGTGGCAGGACAGTCACGTAGATTTTTTTACTGACAATCACATCAGGCCTAACAGCAGCAATGGCCAAAGGCCATGCAAGAATTTTGGTGATATAAATATGAAATATATTCATGCAGAAAAAAAATTATTTAAAGTTGTATTATTTTATATTATCTGGAAACCTAGTATCCTGATCTGAAGCACTGAAAAATCCCCAGCCCTAAAAGCCCATTTTGGCTTACCCAGATTTGAATACCTGACAACAGGTACATTCCTCTGTGAATTATGGAGCATTTTTCCAACCTACATGGCAAGAGCACTGACAGACCTTTCTTCTCAACTGCTTTCATCTTGTACTGCACATTCATGTGATACTAAACACCAAGCCTGGAGGATCAAGGAGTTACATTATTTGACATATTCCTGATACCTCCCTGTGTGAAAGCAGCTGACTGCTGAGCTAATCAAAGGGGGATAGGAAAGGAAAAGCCAACATGAACTGAGATAAGGTACACATGTCAGCTATGTACCATTTCTACCCTCACACTTTCAAAAGCAAGGGAGGCTGTTCCTCCCTCACTGCTGGTGCTTTATCACAGTTCCCATCATGTTTTTCCTGTGGCACTGGAAGAACAACTGAAGAATTTTCATGCAGAAGCTGATAGTGGATCACTGCCCAGCAGAATTTGTAGTAGGACAGGTCCCTCAGAAACTGGGGTAAGCATCTCCAAAGGTGCTCAAATCCCAATCATTCATCCATCACCTGTGAGGTAAACTCTACTCTGCCTTCTTCCAGGCAAGCACAGTTTGTGTGCCACGAGGGGACAGGGACCAAAGGATCCCACTCCTCTCACACTGCTCACTTTTGGGAAGGAGGATGAGTGAGAGCTATCAGCAGATTTATAGTAACATCCAGACAGACTAAAATAGGCCTTGATAACCAAAGAGGAGAGTTATCAGAGTTGAAGGAAGCTTCTGAAAAATCACAGTGTGTTGCTAAAAATTAATAGAATTTAGTATTTTACTGTTGTTTTTTTTCTCTGCAGTTTTTCAATCATGCTTATGCCTTAAGTTATGCTTATGCGGGCATAAACAGGATTTTGGAAGAAAGAAGCTTTTTAAAGTACCTCAAATCAGAATGAAGGAAAAAAACACCAGGCAAATTAAACACAACTGGTACCAGGCAGCCAGGATGCAGCAATGAAGCACATAAATAAATATATCCCAAACATAAAATAGACAGAGCTCACACAAGCATTGCAATAGCAGATTTCAAAATTCCTAGAGCAGATTGCCTTTGTCCAAAAAGATAATTTTAACTAGCTACTGCTGTAGCTCAAGGAAGAAAAACTACCTCTCAAAGCCTCAACTAGGCAGTTTAATCAGGAGGCCGAAGATTAAAATAAGGAACTGAAATAAAGGAGAAGTGAAAACAAGCAAACATCACTGCATTTTCTTTTGCATTTAAGCTCAGAACAACCTGCCACACAGCCTAAACACAGATCAGTTGGTCTGCTGGAAGCTGATGGACACCTAGGAGAACAAGTGACTGATGAGGGACAGAGCTCTCTCCTCATTGCTATTGTAGTATAAAATTACTAATGAGTTTTGTAAGGATTACCTGAGGAGCAAAGGCTTTTTGGTACTAGTAGGATGCAAAGACTGAAATACCTGGGCACAGAAAGCTCTCCTTGGTCTGGTTTGTGGGGGTTGCATCTCATTGTCACAACAGTTTCTCGGCCATTTTCACAGGAGGTTGTCACTGTTGAAGACCTAATGTCAAACAAGAGGAGAAAAGGAACATATTTCCACTACATTAAATGGAAATTACTGTTTCAGAGGTCTGTAAACACTCATGCAGCTGTAATACTAGCAAAATACCCTTTACCACAATGGTTTTGACTTTGCCAGGTGTAAAACACACAAACAAACAAACAAAAAAAAGAGCAACAGAATCAGGGTAGGCCTCTCCAATTCATTTAAATCTCAAAGTGCTCTGAGATGCTACTCAGGGAACTGCTCTGGTTTTCTAAATCTGCTGCATCAAGGAGTGAACTTTGCCACATCAGAACAAAATTATTGAAAAGGAGAGTCACAGGTGCTGTGGTTGTTGTGTTACTCTGCTGGAGAGGCTCTGAGGGCTCACTCCCAGCCTAGCAACCTGAGAAACAAACTGTCCTGTATGGAAACCCAGAGCACTGGGAATATTCCTCTGTCTGCTCTGGGGTGCCCAGACCTCCAGGGCAGCACTGACTTTGACCCTCATTCAGGGAGAAAGTTTCCCAGACTTCAAGATAGACTGGAATCCACAAAAGTGTGAAATAGATTATAGAGAGCAGTGTAGGTGTATCACTTGGTGAGAAATTGAGGTTTTGGGATTTTTAGTATGCTGTGGATGGAAGCAAGATGGAGGGCACAGGGTGTCATCCTGGGTTTCTTCTTCGTGCTTCTTCTTCCTTCTTCTCCATGGGTTTGGGTGGCATTTTGTAATTGGGCAGGAAAGTCCCCATTGTGGGCTCTGTGGGATCAGTTATTGGGTTAAAAGGGAAAACAATCTGGTGTCAGTTCTTAGTTGGATAGCTTAGCTTTAAAAGACCTTGGAACAAGAGATTGTTGGCCATTTTGTGCCTTCGAATGAAAAGCTGCCCAACTCACAGCAGTGAGACTGTTTTACTGATAAGAAATAATAAACAGCTGAGTCCCAACATGAACTGCCATCTCAAGTGTCTTCAATCCAGACCCAGAGAAACCCACAACTTGTACCCCCAGTTAAAGGGGATTTAAAAGATCTTATTCCAGCATGATAGACCTTGTCAGCCAAGTTCATAATATGCTCAAAGTAGGGTCTCTGGTGTGGGGCTCAGTTTGCAGAATCAGACACATAATTTAAGTATTCACATAAGCATAAAATGCTGATATCCAAAGTCCTATATTCAATTAAGTCCCAGCTTAGAAACACAGCTGACATGAAGATCAGCATGTTGACATCTGAACTGAGCTGATCTTTGCGCTGCTTCCTACCCAAACTGAGGCATTCTTTTTATGGAGAAGAGTGAAGAATGGGAAAAGCATTCTAGTAACTGTGTGTGTTGAAACAATTACTTTTAATCTGTAGCATCAAAGTAAACACAAATGAAAGTGAAAGAAAATATGCAACCACAAGTGGACATTTCCAAGTAATATATGAGAAAACATGGAAAGCAACAGGACACTGAAATAATCTGGATGAATCAAAGCTCTGGGATCACTTTCTATGGATCAAGACTTATTTAGATTTGAGTAAAGAGTGTTTGCTGATTTCATAAGATGATCTTCAACATGTCAATCAATATCAGGCAGATATTGCTTAAAGTGCAAGGGTTAAAGGTGGGTTATAGATCCCCCCTCACAGTTTTAGTTTCCTCTAAACAAATGAAGACATCTGACAATGCAATAAACAGCAGTTTTTACCCACTTGTAAAAGAAATGCACATCTGGTATTTTGCTTGGAGAGGGAGGAAATATATCTGCCTTGATGCTGATATTTTCCAGCACTGTTTCAACAGTAGCTCCTAAAATGTAAGACATTAAAAAAAAAAAAAAAAAAAAGCAATCTATTAATGAATTTTAGAGGGGTCCATGTGTAATATTTTCTCAATCTGAAAGCTGTGGATCTCACTTTATAGCATTTAATGACACCGCTGTACATTACACACACTTTTTTCTAACTAAATTTTGCAGATATATATGTTCTTCATACAGTCCGATTTCCTCATGCAGATAGAGCAAAAAAAAAACAAACCCAAACACCTGTGTAAATACTTATTACTCTTTTATATTAATTAAAAGCAATGACCGGATATTAGAGAAACATTAAATAATTTAGGCTGACAAAGGACTGCTGAAGATATCTGATGCAACCCCTCAGAGCATATGCCTTGAGTGTACAGCCCTCACACATCAAAACCAGGTAATGACCTGAGCAATTTGCAGTGCTTTGAGAGATGGAATAACAAGACTCAGAAGTATTATGGAATCATGGGGAAGTCTTGATGGCACTTTTTGGAACAAATGACAGGCTGGTGTATGAACTACATGGATTCTGGGCAAAAGCTGAAAAGGAGGAAAATGCAAGTAATCAAAGTTCTTTGAGATCTTTCCAACCCCATGAACCAAAGAAGACAGAAAATATTGGTGCTCCACTGCAACATTTCAGAAGAGGGAGTTGTACAAAGGGGGGTGCATCCTTCCCAGGAGTTAAAAATTGATAGAACAAGAAGTGGTAGTGGTCAGAAACTGGTGAAAAGACTGAAGAAAAGAAGCTTTCCACTTGCTCATGAAACAGTTGATAGAATCACAGACTCACAGAATGGTTTGGGTTGGAAACAACCTTAAAGATAATTTTGTTGCAAACCCTGCCCTGGGCAGGGACACCTTACACAGACCAGGTTGCTCAAAACCCTGTCCAACCTCTTCTTGAATGTTTCCAGGGATGGGGCAGCCACAGCTTCTCTGGGCAACCTGTGCCATTGTCTCACCATCCTCACAGGGAATTTATTCCTAATATCTAATCTAAACCTACTCTCTTTAAGTTGGAACCACTCCACCTTCTTCTGTCACTGCATGCTCTTGTAAAAAATCCCTCTCCAGCTCTCTTGCAGCCCCTTTAGGTACTGGAAGATGCTCTAAAATCTCCTTGAAACCTTCTCCAGGCTGAACAACCCCAGTTCTCTCAGCCTGTCACCCAGGAGGGGTGGTCAGCCCCCTGACCACGTTTTGGCCTCCTCTGGACTCACTTCAGCAGCTCCACATCCTTGCTATGTTAGGAAAGGCAAACTCCAACAATTTAAAATTTAGCAACTGAGATAAAAAAAGGTGCCAGAAGAGCTTGACATCATTTCTTTGTATTAGAAAAAAAGTCAGGACTATCTCCTTGTTTTTCAAGACAATAATTGCCCTCTCTCATTCCTCTGGTGGCAGGAGACAATATTGGCATTTACTGGCATGAATGTTTGTGAACTAGAAACCCATAGCTAAGAGTGACCTTTAACAGAGCTTTTGATGACAGTGAATTGTCAAAAGACTCATGGAGAGGAGATATGGTGACCTGAATTGCAATGTGTCTCTCACAATGAGACGCAATAATGGTGATGGAAAATGGGTCTCAGTTCATGGACAGATGCACAATGACAGAAAGTCAAAAAGAATTTAGGGAGAACCTCGTTGGTTGAACAAATCTGATCTCATTCCTTGAGTGCTGATGAACTTGGTTGCTAAAGTTATGTAAACGTATCAAGTATTTCACTAATTACCACATGAGGTTCTAATTAAAAAGTTAGCAGTGTACTATCAATTAGGAGCACACTCTGCATTAAAAACTATTTAGCTAAGTCATTATAAAATTATCTGGCCATGGGAAATTCTCATCAAACATGGGATGTCTCCAGGCTTCTCTAGACATCAATATTGAAGTGTGAAAATGCAAGATTTCTATCAGGGATCTGCAAGTAACTGTATAATCCATGCTGGTAAAGTGTGTAGATGAGACAAAGATTAAGAGGATTAAAAATAAAATTCAGAGCAACTTGGTTGCTGCGTTCACTTAGCAAGATGGTCCCAAACAAACTCTATAGTTTATAGTATATTATATTATATTATATTATGTTATGTTATGTTATGTTATATTATATTATATTATATTATATTATATTATATTAATAAAATATATAATACAAGTGTAGCAAGAATTGAAGGCCAGTCTTAAGAAAGAGAGATTTCCTTTGGAAACTGTAACTTCTACATCAGATCCAAGAAGCCATCACTAAATCCCTTAAGTTTAGAGAAAGAAGGATGCAGGGATTCCAAATGCAAAATTTTTATTGCCATTATAGCAAATTAAATACTGGGATACTATTCCATTCTGTGCTTTAAAAAATATAAGAAGTTACTGAAAGTGTAGAAAGAGCCTCAAAAGTGCACTTTAGGTGAGCACTTTAGGTGGTCAAAATAAATACATGATAGCAAGACAAGTAGAAGAACTTGGTCTACTTAATTTATCAGAAGGGTGTGACAATTCCAGTACACAAAATATTTCTTCAAGAAGGAAAACATTGGTGTGATCTGGAGAAAGACTAATAAAAAGCAAGGGCTGGAAACTGAAGTCAGGGAAATTCAAATAGGAGACAAGCCTACTTTAAAAACAGAGAGATGGTGTTTGATCAGTGGAAAAAAATACCAGTGACTGTGGCAAAGTTGTTCTTTCTGGCAGTCTTAGAAGTCCAGGTTGAATGCTCTTCCAAAGATGTGCTTTTGTCAAACATAAGTTTCTGGGCTCAGTGCCAGGGAGAAAGTACAAACACTCAGTGCCTGTAATGGATAAGTGAGCAGAGCAAATGACTTCATTGTCTCATCTGGCCTCAGATTCTGGGAATTTGTGATCTGGACCAATGTAAAACTTAATGATGTGCAAAGCCACGTGCTGCCCTAAGCCTCCTGGTTTCTTGTCTAATTATGTCCCCACATCAGTTTCTTCTTCTAAAATTGCCCAAGTGGGATCTTGGTACGGGCAGAAACACTTGGACTAAAGTGACTCTCACAGTCATTGGTCCTGCCCTGAGTGAGGTGGGTACAGAACATAAAATAAAACCAGTGCTTTTTAATTACACTCTCCAGATTTTTGTGCTGAAATGCTATGCACTGTGAGACCCACACAACCAAGCACAAGGAAGAGTGAATAACACAGAAACAAAAAACTAAAAATGTGCACAGCCCTTGCTTTTCTCCTCCAGCCATCAGCTGAACTGAAACATCAGCAAAACACGCAGGCATCTGTGCAGAGCTGCTTCACAGCTCAGGAACCCTCAGACTGATCCTGGGCTGCCCCTTCACCCTTCCCTCAAAGTAATGCAGCTGCTGAGCCAGGAAGGATTTACTCTGCAGCCCTAAATACATGAGAGTGCATTCACAACAAGGAGAAGACAAAACGTGTACCTAAGAACCTGTCAGCAAGGCTGTTGGACTGCAGAGCCAGGGCTGTTCGGAAGCCCTTGCTGTCTGATGGGATGATGGTGGACTGACAGACAAAAGCTCCCACAAAATTGGAAAAATCTTCTGATTCTGCAACCATGTCCTTCAGAGTAACATCTGTGATATTGTCAGTGCAAATTGCCATCTTCTTCCCCTGCGGACAATCAGGAAAAAAGGGAGAAGCTGTTGGTTGTTGATAAGATGTGAAAAAGTTTGGGAAGAGAGAGATTGCAAACTTGCTGATTGCAAACTGGATGAGATTCATTACTTTACCTTACAACAAGTTCATGTCTCTATGTGTCAGTCATAAGAGGGACAAACCACAACAAACTGTGCCATTGTCAAAGCTCCCATTAAAGCCTTGTACAGACTCAGAAATACAATGTCACCTCTGGCAGGTGACTTATCAGAAATCTGTACTGTGGAGCACTCTTCTTTGTTTATCTTGACAGCACACTGTTTACTTGCAGAGCATAGTAAAATATTGCAAAGGAAAACCTTATTTTTCTTGCCTTTAAATAATATACTGTAGAATACCTCTTTATTTGGGATTTAATCCAGATAAAATATTTTCAAAGCACAAATACATGAAATCCCTAAACAGATATATAGCCTTCAAGACTGCTTTAATGTGGAATGTCAAGATCAGTGCTAGAATCAGAGCAGCAGCAATGAAAGACAAATTACCAGACTCAGTTTTCCTAACAAAATGTCAAGCACTCACCACCTAACCATGTGGTTGGTTGTACTGTAATACCATTGTAGTAGTTTGGGAAAGTGAAGACCAGGTCCACAGAGGAGAGAAAAATATCTACATTTGTGGATCTAGCTGTCAGTAGGTCTAATCCAGGTAGTAAAACACACAAACAAGCCTAAAAGTATGCAAAATGCTATAAAGAAATGTGACTACTCATTTGTCTTAACTCATGCAAATCCTTTGATACACGGCAAAAAGACTTCAGAACTTCACAGGGCTGAGCATTATTGTTAACTACACATGTTGTCTTTCATGGGACAATGCACAACACTGGTACTGCTCTGAAAGTCAATTTATGTGTGTGACAACATGCTCTGCTTCAGTCCAAGCTCCAGACAGAGCCTGTTTAACTCACAAACTAAACACATTTTTCTGCCACTCTCCAAGGCTGCAAAGTCAGCACTGGGCATCTTGGCCACTGGCAGACAACAGGGTGACCAGGGGCTCTGCACACAGCATCTCCAGTGAAGCAATGAGGGACACATATGGAAAGCAGTTGCCAGCTGAAAGACTCAAACTCTTAATTTGGGCTCCTTGGTGGCAGCACACAAAGGACAGGGTCACGATGCAAGTGACTTAAAGGCACAGAAAAGAAAAAGCAGGGATGTGACAGGAATTTTCTTCTGCGCTTTATTCATGGCCTATAACACAGTATCTCTGCTCTGGAAAATCACTTGGCTGCTCAAAAGTCCTCTTGCACTGCAAAGCGAGATCCAAAGGGAAGTGTTTGCACAGTATTGGTGACAACTCAGCTGACAGGGAGTCTTTGTCCTGTCTCATTGTCATCCCAGAGCATCAGCACAAGCAACAAATTGCTCTATTCTCCCAACCCTCAGGCCCAGCTGAGCTCACCTCATTCCCACACAGGCTGATGTTAAAGAAGTGGAAGAACTTGGTCCCGCGGGAAGTGAAGCTGGGTCCACTCATCAGCGAGCCCACCTGGCTGAGGTTGCTAAAATTGTAATTCAGGCTCTGGTTATCCTTGACATAGGACAGCAGGCAATCACTGAAGCAGGCAGAGTGGTCCTGCAAGGCAGAGGCATCCATTAAAAAGCAGTCATGGAACAGCAGCAAACCATTCACCTCAGAGTTAAAGCACGGGTGCAGACAGGACTGCTTTCCTTGTTAAGGATGAATAGGAACTCTGTCCTATCCTGTAACTCATCTTTCCCTTGGGATAATTCCCATTCCCATTCCAGTCCCTTGCAATCACATATCAGGACTAAAATGTTCCCTAAGCCTGGTTTTTCTGTTGTCTGCTGCATTAGCCAAGAGAATGCAATTTCTTGCTTTCTTTTGTTCCGGGTACTTTTAGGATCCCAATATTCCAGCTTAAATCCCTGTAAACAGACCAAAACATGTCCTTGGTTACACTTGCATTTTGTAAAGGAAACACAAGAACAGCTCAAGAAACAAGGGCAGGATATGAACACAGCAGAAAACAGGCAGAATACAAACAAACTGGAGCTGTTCTTCCAGTACCAGTGCAGCTCCTTGAACATGATAAATGTTTACTTATGCTTACAGTTTCATATAAGAGGAACTTGTTACAGGTTTCTAAAGGCCCAGAAATATCATCCAGCTGGGGAAGTCCCTGAGTTTAAAAGAGCAGGGATTGGGATAGCTTTGGTGGAAGTAACATAGATACTTGCCCTGTTTGTACACTGTCTACACTACAGCTTCATGAAATGAACCTTTTTTTGAACTGAAGTTGTCACTTTTATCTGATTATTTACAAACAGAAATTAGACTAGTGACTGTCTCCCTGGTTTTTTTTTAGTTTGTCTAAGCTTTCTGATGTTTACATTCTTGTAATGAACTTTCTCACACACTTCATATAAATAATTTATTGTTTGCATTCTTTTATGGAGGAGGACAATTTTGATGGACTGCTGGTTTGTCCAGTGTCATTGGAGAGGCAGCACCATCACCATCCAATCCACTCTCACTTTTGGAAATCTATAAATGTTGGAGTCAGAAATTAAATGTTCTCTTTTCACCATCAGAGAGCTGCATGTCCACGTTGTGTTATTCGTGTCCTATTGCTGTTGCATTGTGATTTCAGGATTTACCTCAGAACCTCGGGTCCCTCCCCTGATAATTCCCCTCACTGAACCCTGCTGAGTGCTGTCTGTCAATCCTGGAATTCCAGAAGGGCATTGAGTGATTGGCAGATCCAAAGGATGCCCTCTACCCCTGGGGGGGCATTGGGCCATCCAGGTGTCCTTTGTCCCTTTGTCCCTCCCCTCCTGTACCTGGTTGGTGAGATTCCTACCCCTTCCCTCCCACTTATCCCCGGGGTTAAAAGGAACAGCAACCATGAGGTTCAGAGAGTTCTGTTGGAGCTGCTGCTGGATTCAGAGGCCTGTGGGCCAGGAATAAAGCTCTGGATCGAAACCCTCCGTCAGAACTGACTCCTTTCCTTCACCACCACCTTAAAGCTTCTCCACCAGAGGTAAGCCTGAGGAGTGGTATGGGAACGCACAAAATCAGAGGGTTTCGAGAAAGCTGCAAAATGCAGGCCTCAGAAACAGAAGAACTGTGATTTGACCTAAGCAGCAGCTTCCCATTGTCATAACCATGTAATGAGACTGATGCTGGAAAATAAAACAGCTCAAGGCCCGTTCCACAGCAGTCCCGTCCCGTTTGTGACTCGTACAGAGACCCCCGCACAGCGATAGAGTGGCCCCTCTGTGAGAAGAGCTCCATCCTGCCACCACCAGAGCTGCACGCCTGGACTTGTCTCCATGTGCCCAGCTGCAGCACACAGCTACCCAAAAGTGTCTCTGGGGTGAAAACACCACAGTGCTGCTATTTGGTTCAGCACCAAGGGCCAGACAAGCTCAAGCACATCAGTCTGGCTGTATCGGTAATATTCCAATATATAGCAATAAGTGACATCTTTGGTGGGCACATTGGTCATAGCCATGTTCCAGTGCTCACAAGGCACATGCCTGTAGGAAAGCACTAGAAGCAGCCCCCTGAGAGCTTCCAGCTCGACAAACCCTGTGTGCCCATCTCCCAGAAACACCCAGGCTGGGTACCTTGGTGCTCTTGCTGCCAGGCCCGCACGGGATGCAGGCCTCCCTGCCGTACACCTGGTGGATGGACAGGAAGGTGTTGTCAGGACACTCCTTGCACTGGCTGCTCTCCTTCTCGATGTAGTGTCCTGGAGGGCAGGGCACGCAGGACGAGCCCGACTGCTCGGAGCCCAGGGCACAGGCCCGACAGGAGGAGGCCACTCCATCCACTGCGTTGGTCACCATGATGGAGTAGATCTTGGCCATGTCATTGATGAACTGCCTGCTCTGGAATGAGAGCCAAGGAAACCACCCCGGGTGTCGCCACATTTCTCTTCACAGAGAAAAGCAATGCACAATTTTTCCCAAGAATATTTCTGGGTTTCACATTCTCTGAACATCAAAGAAAGGAAACACAATTCTTATCGTTTGCTGTGCCCGTGCTTGTGCCAAAGTAGAATGCAATGTGGAGATTGTTTGCCCAGAGTGATGGTGTTTTGTTTCCTTGGCCTATCAGGGCCAAGTGTGTGTGTGTGTGTCAGGACTGTTGGCTGACAGTCACAGGATTCTGTGCAGTTCTGTGTAGAGTTGAGTGCTTGGCAGATTCAGTTTAGATGCAATGTAACATAGTGTAATATAGTATAAAATAATATAGTATAATAAAGTAATTAATTAGCCTTCTGATAAGATGGAGTCCTCCTCATCATTCCTCCCTGCCAAGGGGATCCCTGCAAATACCACACCTGGTGTCATCACACTGGGGACACCACCCACACCTCTGTGCACCAATTCAGGGATCAGCTCATCCATGGCTCTGTCCTTGCTCATGGATTGGTTATGCACAGCTGCCTCCCAGCTGTGCTTTGTGGTGAGAGCCACTCGTCCCTTATGGGAAACCTGTGAGCTTCAACAGAGGGCTGGAGTTCTGGCAGAGAGTGTCCAAAGAATGATGTTTTGTAAAGCCCCACACATAAAGAAGTACTTACATCTTGGCCTTCATTTATTCTCTGAAAGGCCCAGGTGAATGTGAAGGAAGCATTTTT
Source organism: Ammospiza nelsoni (assembly GCF_027579445.1). Lineage (NCBI taxonomy): Eukaryota > Metazoa > Chordata > Aves > Passeriformes > Passerellidae > Ammospiza > Ammospiza nelsoni. Next base: position 7,860,590 of record NC_080637.1, on the reverse strand, counting down.
GGAGATGATGTGAGTGTAGGATTGTCTTTCTTTACTTTTTTCCCATGATTCCACCACATTGGTATTTTTTCGATTTACATCCTACAAAATGGGCATAATTTTAAAAAAAGGAACAAAGTGTGGTCATACTACACTAAGCACCAGTGTTTTATGATCTAGAGATTAGCATATTAAAAGGACTCCACAACATCATCTAACATTTAATAAAGCAAACATACTTGTTTTGTTTTGCACAACTGACAAATTTTCAGACTGTTCTAAATTGCCACCTAATTTCCACTCAATTCTCTTTAAATTAAAAGCAGGTTCCTTTAAAGAGCCACTAAATACAAAAAATAACCAGCTTCCCCTTTCAGTGGAAGGGGCAAGGGAACCATTGCAGATCCATTTGCCTTCCTCAGCTAATGGACATTCAAACAAACATCTCTCTGCTGCTCTACTGATCCTCCAGGTCACTGACAGGATCAAGTCTAAATTTCCAAACTGTCCTCTTCCCATTCTCCATCCCAGATCTTCACTTGTCACTCTGTTACTAGATGCTAACTCAACAGCACAAGAGACACTGATAATTTCATCAGTCAATTTAATAGGGGAAAAATTAATTTAATAGGGGCTCCTTAGTGTCCAGTGATTACTTTTAGAATAAGCAGATAGCCAGGAATGGTTCACAACTCACGTGCTGGAGGAATTTCACTAGGTCATTCATTAAATCCTTCCTGCAAGGGCACTGCAGATATTAAACTAATGCCATGAATAATCACAATAAACCAAGTGCAGCTAATCACACCTATGCAGAGGTATAAAAGTGACTTGTGGAATACCAGGCTCATGGAGAAAGAGGTCTCACTTACTGCCATAAAGTACAGTACACAATCTGCTGAACAGATGGTCTCAAAAATAAAAGTAATCCGGCCGAGTTCTGACCCAGTTGCTCCGGTCACTGATGTTGGAGGTCTGTTTAACATAGAAGGAACAAAATATTTATACAATGCTCTCCAGACAGGCAGCAGTCAATCCTTCAAGTTCCTTTTTGTTCAGTGAAGCCATCAAAGTCCTGTCATAGAAAACCTGTCTTTGCAGAATGGTGGGAGCCTCTGCACTGAGTATTGGGTGCAGCAGGGTCATTTTTTAAGTGTCTAAGTTCTTTATTGTACACTTCCCTCCTTATAATGAACACCCAAATTTGACCATATTTGGTAGGGAGCCTTATTATTAAAACACATTACATACTTCAAGTGATTTACACCAAGGTAATTGCATCTACCTCAGCTGGAAAACAGCAGAGGGAGGGTGGGGCTCATCTTCCACACCATGCTGGTCTCAATATTCAGCACCTGGTCTGAGCTAGGAGTCTAAGCTCACTCTTTTGACAGAAGACACCTTAAGCAGGTATTTCATCCTGTGTGAGTGTGCAGGAGTGGTGGCATTCCCATTCTCCTGCAGTGCCTGCACCTCCCCACTGGCTCCAAGGGAAGCACAGACTGTGGAGGCTGCCTGGAGCCACAGGGCAAAGTAACCTGGGTTTCACTAAAATACTTTTAGGGCAGACTCCAGTATCCACCCCATGGCAGGTTTAGCTGGTTACTGTGGAATAATTTAGAAACAGAGGATGGTAATATCTTTTCTCAGCTTCCAGACAGCCAGCTGGCTGCATCTTTGACTGAAGCAAATACTTCAGTCCAAGATGTCCTTGCTAAAAACCAAAGTCCCACAGGCTTGCCTGCCTCAATAGACAAACTGGGGACATGGGAATAAAATTCAAGATTCCTCTTGTCTCCTATTCATTGCATTATTTCACTTCAGAAAGTAACACTCAAATTATCCCTGGGATAGTGTGAAAGAGGTATAAGAGACAGAAATAACTGAGAAATAGATGAAAAAATTCCTTACTTAAATCCTGGGATGTGCAGGCTCAAGATAAGATAGTCATTGTCAGAGCCTCCTGCCCCACTCTGGATGTGATCACCAGCCACCTCCCAACCTTTACAGAACAGAAAAAGAAAAAAAAATTCAATCAATGGGTGGCAAAGGAAATCTATGTTACCATAATTTTTAAACAATTCAGTATGTCAGTGTATTTTAAAGATGCCTGATATCAACTACAGAACAATATCACGATGATTTGAATGAAGAATTTTAGCAATTGTATGAACCGCTGATTTTACAGGCAGTTTTCACCTTTCAAATCAGCAGAGCAATTGATATTCCCTGATCTGTGCAGTGCAGCTCAAGGGGGATAATCCATCTGATATCTTTCAGCTTTAAAACAGATGAATCAGTGAATCTGTGTGTTAAATGTTAAGCACATACTTCAGTTCCCCTCTGCTCAACACGCATAATTCAAAGCTTGAGTTACACCAGTCTGACAGGGTGGATCAGGCTGAGGAAAATCTGTCAGAGAAGGCTGGAGGAGTCCAAACAGGATCATTTTCACCAGTGAGCTGTGACTGCTCTCTGCTGCAATTTTAGCACATGTGCAGAGAAAAAGCTCCGAGCACTAAAGTAATAAAATTACAGGCTGTAATTAAGTTTTCCAAAAGAATTATTTGTGACCTCGATGGGCACACTTATCACAAAGCAGAAAAGGAGATAAACTAGGGAGAAGACAAAACAATGCTTTTTTCAATGGGGATATGAATGCATCTGAAGATGCATTAAAGCCAGTGTGGGATAGGTCTTTGCTGAGGGAATTTCACATAGGCTGCAGCTCCTGCCCTCCTCTGGTATACAAGAGATTTTTTATTCCTTTGTGATACTGTGACATTGCTTCCCACAAGAAATTTCAAGCCTGGTGCAACTAAAGGAAAGGGAGGAAACTGCTGTGAGTCATGCAGCCAAGAGCACACTCATTGTGATGGGTGCTCCATTACCGCAGGGATCCATGCAGGAGGAATGGGATCACACAAAACAGGGAGTTTGGCTCACCATTCATCCCGTCACACTTGGAGTTGCCAACATTAAAGCAAGATGTCTTCATGTTTCCTGGCAGGATGTTCCACCACTTGTACTCAAAGCCAAGAGCTGGCTCAGTCCCAGCAGGGCAGGCTTTGCACTCTAAGGGTGAGAGGGCAGAAAAGGATATCACACAGCCAAGGCACATGTCAAACAGTGCTTTGAAGTACATAGATACTGCTGTTTTACTCTCTGGTGCAAGTAATAAGCAAAGAAAATAATTTATTTCTTTGTAGTTAAACAGTCGAAGACCTGTCAGGACCAGGAGAGTGGAAGTGAGATCAGCATTTTGTAAATTGTAGATCATAACATTGTGTTAAGTAATCTGCAACTGGTCCCCCATTTACTTTTTAATAGATTCAGCTGAAAGTTTGAAAAACAAGAGCTCCCCCAACATACTGAAGGGGACCACTGGGCCAATGCATCTCAGAATCAACAAGCCAGAGTTTAGGCTAGACAATGTTGGCAGGGTATTTTGGCAGGGTATTCATCTGACTGGGCTTAAAATGAGGTTTTTGCAGGAAAGAATTTGGCATGGATAGGAGAATGGTTGAGTATTACAGCGACCTGATGAGGGTCTTCAGGGTGAGAGAAGTGGACGAGAATCTTGGTTGATGATCAGAAGGCTGGATTTATTGATATATGATATATAATACATTATAACTATACTAAAAAGAATAAAGAGAGAAGTTGCAGAGGCTGCTAACCTAAGAATAGCATAGAAAAGAATGAATAACAAAGTTCTGTGTCCAGCAGAAAGCAAGGACAAACTCTCCTGTGAGTGGTCAGCAAATCCAAGCACACATAGAAGCTAAATCACCACTGCACCTGTTGCATTCCACACCAGCCGATAACAATTGTTTACATTCTTCTGGGGCCTCAGCTTCCCAGAAGATGAACAAATCCCAAAGAAAGGATTTCTATGAAAAAATGTCTGTGACAGTTGAGGAGGAATTGCTGACTGGAAATTTCTGATTCTCCTCTCAGAATCCCTTAAAATAACTCTCAGGATGTTTCTATCAGCCAAGAAATGCATCCAGAACACAGGCCAACTTGGAGCAGTGATCCCTGATAAGAAAGGACTCAGGAGAGAAAGCAGATATCCACATCTTGCTCTCAAATGTTATTTAACAAGTATTTAAAGCAAAACAAACACTGGCTTATGATGATATGTCACTAAACTGATGATGACTGCTTTTGGAGACACACAAAATTTGTTTGCAGACTCTTACCCTGTGTCCCATCCGAAAATGTGCCTGGTGGACAGGGAGTACAGGAAGATGAGGCATTGTTGTAAAAGCCAGGATTGCAGGGTGGACAGTCCTGCCTCTCTCCAGAAGGAGGAAGGGTCAATGCATCAGGGAGATCCTCTCTGCAGATCTTGGGTTCAATCCACTTGTACATGATCTGAGTCTGGAAGGAAGAGACACTGAGCTCCCACCATGTACCACGAAGCTTTAGAAGTAGATGCACCAATTAAGGTCCCCCATGTAAACTAAATTAGGGTGTTCTCATCATTTGAGGCCAAAAACAGACCTTGCACACACAGGACAATAAAGGGAAGTGCAGGTAAGGGCAGCAGAAATGACTGGGTTCACAGGAGATTGCAAGATATGAGGCTTTAAGGACAAAACAAAAATGTGAAGGTTAAAACAATTATTATTTAATTAGTAAATTTCCTCTTTAATCAGTAAATTTAATTTCTCTTTATTTAGTAAATTTTCCATGCAAGGGGATTCTGAGGAACATCAGATAAATAATTCTAACTGGATATGCAATCTCTGCATTTTAACCCCAGTAACACAAAATACAACTTCTGCCATATAAAAGCCCTTTATTTGGATTAGCAGAGAGAACCCCAAGTTCTGCATTTTTAATTCATACTGGCCTGTCCTTTGAAAAGTTCCCAGTTTCTCTCCTGCCATTTTTCACCTATTGAGAAAATGTCAAAAACATGCAGGAGCTCTCCCCAAGCCCCTCCAATCCCTTGTCATCACATAAAAAGCAGTCTATGAACACAAATTTGAATCAGTCCACAGTGTTACCATGGTGCCACCTCTTCATCATCACCCCCCTTTGAGGACACAAGCTTCTGTCTTCAGGAGAAGCTTTGGTGAGATGCATCACCCACAAAGTTGTGTTTCAAATTTCATCTGACTTTGTGTCTCTCTCTGAAAGGGTTTTACATCTCAAGATGAAACTTATCTGAGTTCCACAGCTGAGAAACCCAACTGGCAAGAGTTTAACCTGTCCACAGTTCCCATTCTGGGTACTTCCACCCTTTGGTCCCAGCACTCAGGGACCTTTGAGGCTGGAAGCTCGGGTAATGGAGATTTCACCTTGTGAATTTGATCCAGACCCCCTGTCACCCTGGGTGTTGAGCTGCTTGCACTCAGGGTTAGCCCTCTGGTAACACAGAGCACCTGAAGCATTGATCCCTCTTGAAACTGTTCCACAGAATAAGCTGGGAGAAGCCTCAGTTCACATTTGAGCCCTGGCTCCTGGGAGCTCCAATGATGCTGAGGCTCTCACTCTCCATCCCTGCCTGTGCTTTGTTGCAGCCATGGCTGTGCCAGGTCATGTTCCCTGGCTGACCCTTGGACACAATGTCCCAGCTGGACACTGGTTGTGTCTTTTCTCCATGGGCTTGTCTGGCCACCTTAGCTCAATCGGGTCACTGGCACAGGGTCCTCAAGCACTGAGGAACTGCTCCTGCTGCCAGAGTGGCACCTCTTCCTATGGATCAGCATGTCCTTGCTGCTCCTGAGCACCTGGAGGATTTTCTGGAGAATCACCCTAGAAATGGTTGAGCAGCATTAGGGTGCACAGTGTTTAAAATGAAAAGGCTCAGAAGATGGCAAAGCACCAGAGCCCAAACACACAGCCTACCACAGGAATCCCCCTGCATCTGAGCAGGGAGAGCAGGGTCACAGGGTGCCTGTGGCCATGGGGTGAGGGGCTTCTCAGACTGGGGCTGAAGCATTCAGCTTGGGATTTTTAAATCAGCAGGTAGATGGAAAGACAAGAGTAAAGTGCATAAATCTCCAGAGGTCCCTTCTACACATGGAGTGGGGCAGCAGAAAGGAGAACACAATCTATTGTTCAGTGAAAACCTGGCTTATTTCAGCAACCAGGGATCAATAGCCTGGTCTTTTACAGCCACTATTCTCCTGTGGATGGCCTGCAGAGTCAGGCCCTCTCATTGAGCTGCATCACACAGAGAGATGTGGAGTACAGCAAAGCTGAACCAATTTCCAGCCATGCAGAGCAGTGAAACCAATCCTGAAAACTCAGCCAGTATCTGTGTGCCTGTGACACCTGCTGCTGTCATTGCAGCTGGGCAGGGAAGGCTGTCTGCAGAAAAACCCACTTTGCATTCTAATGATATCCATCAGTAAAGGGAAAGGCCACTGGAAAAGGGTCAAATAACAGGAACTTGTTCAGTGTCAGGGAGACTTGGACCACACAGAGCAGTGGCAGAACAAACCACAGGAGGCTGCAATTAGAGCTGTACCTGGGGGTGTAGCCATGAACACTGCTGCTGATTTCTTGAGTCATTAGAGACAGTTAACAGAGCAGAAATCTGAGTCAAGACCAGGTTGCAGAGCCTGACAGCTCTGGGGCTAAACTCACTGATGCTTCGTTAGCAAAGCATGCAAGCTCTAAGCTGCATTTAGAATTCACTGATCAGGAGATTCCAAAATACCCAATCCTGCCAGCAAGCATTAGGCCAGCAACACACAGGTGTTAGGGAATTTGACTATTTGCAATTCCATCTGAGAAATGGGATCTAAGTGAGAGATGAGAAAGGAAAGACATGAAACAGGCCTGACCATGTGTCCACGCAGTTTCTTCTCCAAATTCCTCCCAAAATTTCACTTAACTGCTAGGATAAAGCCAGGCTGCCCCACCAGGAGGTCCCTCTATAAGAGACCAAGTGGATCTAAGGTCTCTGGGTGAAACAATGTCCTGAGAGTCCAGGTGATTTGAGGCATCCCATAGGACAAGCACATTACCAGCAGCTGAGCTGACACACATGGACACTCCAGACTTTGTATATACCAGTATTTTACCTGACCACAGGCAAGAGTTTAACCTGTCCTTTGATGCTCAAACCAAGGGACATGACACATTCACACACACACACAGCCAAACACTCCTCCACCTGAAATAGAGATGGTTGTATCCACTGCTCCTGGGCCATGGCATCACCTGAATTATCCCTGGGTGCTGCAGGGACAGTCATCACAAGCTTAAAGTATGCCAGAAAGATTATTAACAACTAAAGAGATGGGCTTGTGCTGGGACAGTGCTTCACCCTGTGTTCCAGCAGCATGGAAGTATGGAAGCAGCCCCAGTGACCCCATCAGACCCTTCACAAATGCAAGGAGCTTATCATCTCAGCAAAACACATCCTTTAGGCAGACCCATATCTGGCAGAGCCTTACAGAGGGATAAAGGCTGCAGAGAGGGCAGGCAAAGGACAAGCCCAAAGCCACAGATTCTATACTGAAAGCAAAATTGGGAAAGTAATTGGGAAATGGATTCCTGAAAAGAACTACCTTGCTTTCAAATGCAGAGATAGCAATAAGGTCAGTGAGCTTAAAAATAGTATCTTGCCTTCTACTTACTTTTCCCTCCTTATCACATGGGGTGTGGATCTGGAAAAAGTCTTTGCTTGTGCATGGAGGTCGCTCTATGCACGCACTGGATCCCTCCTCTAAAAGAAAAGGTGAGAAACAGGATATTAAATTATCAAATGGTCCCTGGAAACAAACATAACAAGCTTGAAATCTGGAGGTTAAAACGAGTCAGCAGAAAATTATAAAAGGAAAATGAAAAGTCAAGCTCTTAATGTTGTCTGCATGAACCTTCCCCTGAAATGAAGCAGGGGAACAGAGGAAATACCAGCTGTGAAATACTGTCACACTGAAATCCACTGATTCAGTGTATGCAGGGACAATTGTTAGGAAGAAGTTTTTTAATCTGAGGATGGTGAGACACTGGAACAGGTCACCCAGAAAAGTTGTGAATATCCCATCTCTGGAAACAGTTAAGGCCTGGTTGGATAGGGCTTTGAGCAAACTGGTCTAGTGGAAAATTCCCTTCACATGGCACAGAGGTTGGAATGAGCTTATTTCTCAGGTCCTTTCCAACCCAAACCACTCTATGATTCCATCACACCCTCCCCACTTCAAACAACAATTTATACAGTTTACAGAGCATGGAAATATTTTATCACTTGATAAGGAACACAACCACTCTAATCCTGTAGAGACTTCCTTACAGCACTGGCCCAATTTTTTCTCTTGCCAGACAATATTGTGATATTTCCATTCCCACTGTGAGCAGAGGCACAGGTCCCCAGGCATTTGCAGCCATTGGTGATAGCTGGTGCTATGGTCAGTAACTGATTCTTCAAGAACTCTCTAAAACTACTACAAGGAAGAAATCTGAAGACCTTTTGACTATGAAGAATAGATTAGGACCATGTCATTTGAAGATCACCACCTAACTGTAGCTGGAAACACAGAACACTTTGGGACTAGGTTTTGCAACTAGATAACCCCATTTTCCCACCCCACAGGAGGCAGGGGCAAGGCAGGAGACAGTGTTTGGAAAGGACATCCTCAAAACATGTTAAGGCTGAAGGCAGTGATGAAGCAAATTCCTGTCATTGCCAACTCATAACACAAATTACCACGAGAGGGCACAGCACCACCACTCTATTCTTCAGAAGAACTCTCCCCTTCTTGCTCATAAAGGCCTCCATCCCCTCATGCTAACACTGATGGCACTAACAACGTTTGATTGTGGCCCGTTATGTATCTATGTGCCCTCTGCATATTTTGGGAAGTCAATCATTTCCCCTTTAGATATTAGCTGGAGACTATCACTGCTGGATACAACCACACTCAGATCTGAAACAGCCCATGACTGCACATACTCAGACCTTCCTGGTTTTGCTTTGTCCCAGTTGGTTTATGTACCTGCATAATACATTTCTTCTTTACACTTGGTGCACTCTTTAGCCCCTTTCTCAGAGTAAGTGTCTCGTGGGCACACCTGACAGCCAGAGGCACCTGGTTTGTCACTGAAGGTTCCAGGCTTGCATGCGAAGCATTCAGATGTGTACGCAACCCCTGTAAGAAAAATTCTGGGTAAAGCACTGAAAGAGACTGTGAAAAATGCATATTTTATGATTGGCTTTTTGAAAATATGAAAATGAATATTATATGTGTTGTGTTAGAAAGTAATGCTGTATTAATTCTCTTAGTGTGAATCAATTCTCTTAGTGTAATGTGTATTAATTCTGTATTAATTCTCTTAGTGTAGTGTAATTCTCTTAGTGTGTAGTGTAGTGTGTTAAATATAGGTTTAGGTTATAAAAAATGTTAAAATAGAAACTATGCTATGTAGGATACTTTCTTAAAGAAAGGACTTGCACTGAGATAGCAGCCACAGGACACCTGAATCTTTCAGAGAAAAAGAATTTATTGCTCTATTATCAGAAGAAACTAACTTCTTCCCACCTCGAAAGCGCTGTTAGGATTTGGAGGAAGAGGGTGACGATGACCAGACAGAATTCTGTGTTTGAATAGAATTTATGCATCATGTATAAGGTGTATGAATATGCAACAGGCTATGGCTTTTAATAGTTAATCCTCTGTTAACGTGTGTCCTTTTTTGGGCTCGTGCTGCCCAGGAAAAGGTACCTGGACGTCTGTAACTCTTTGTATTTATTGTCTCTAATTCAAATTGTCCAAATTCTCATTACTCTAATTGTATTACTATTTTTATAAACATTTTATTACTATCAAACTTTTAAAATTTTAAAAACAAGTGATTGGCGTTTTTCACAGGGACCCATCTGTAACTCCTGCCTACCTGGGTTTATGGCTGAGAGCAAACCAGCTGTATAAAGCAGCATAAAAATCACACTCAGTTCCACCACTCACTTAATACACTTCAGCTTTGCTGACCCATAATTTAGGTCTTTAATGTTTATACCTCAATAAAGTCTGACCCATCTAAGAACCTTATATGACACTCCCAGTTTTATTACACTTAGCCCAGTACCAAAAGAGCAATTCCAGAAAAAAACAGATCATTTGAATATTACTTCAACTGTCACTGTTATGATATATATCCAGTTATCACTGTTGAGAGGCTTACCAATAACCACAGTCTTTCTATCCTACAACAAAGAAAACCTGTTTATTCCTTTTTCTCCTTATTTGCTAATCTAGTCTTTTCCAGTAGATGGCAACATTTTCCAGATAAACTAATTTTTCAGCCTTTCCTCGCTGTGAAGTTTTGCTGTTCTGTTTCTACTCTTCAGAGGAGGAGACAGGGGGCAAGGGGCTAAAAAAAACACTTCAGTGCTGTAGGCACAGCAGTATAAGTAGCACTTGGCAAACATTGTGACAAAAGAGTGAGATAAAACCTCAAAGACAAATTCTACTTACCTTCAATTGTGATGTTCTTCACTAAAACTGGTTTTACGACTTTGGAGCCCATGAGAATCCCTGTTGTTCTCCAGTATAATATATTGCTACCTGATTTCAGAGTTACCTGCAACAACACATGTGAGTTAGCAAACATCCCCTTGCCAAGACTCTGTTTTATTTCCTACTTCCATTCAAATTTCTTTCATCCTAGCAGCTTTTCCTGTGCTGTTTAGTGGGTCAAGAGGTAACGGTAAAACAATAGACAGATGTTGTACAGACATATCTGAGGAGTGCCAAAATGTGCTTTATGGAAATGTTTCTCAACACCCCAGTTGGAAAAACACCAAGAGCTGTTTCTGACCTTGTTGTAAGCAGAATTTGGAAAAAGCTGTTCCTGTCTTTATCCAACTACCCTTGGCACTCAAGAGCTTTTATCTCCAGCCTTATGTTCAGATATAGTCAATCAGTTTGTTTTTAAAGCCTTGAGATACTCTTTCATAAAGAAACTCAACAGGACCCAGACTTTGAAAATCCAGTCCACAAGTGAATTTTGTTTATAGGTTTTAAAAATCAACTTCTATCTGCATGTAACACCACAGTATCATGACCAGAAATCCAGACAGAATCCACGGCTATCTCCAGCAGCAGTCTCATCCCTCCTGCTCATTTCTGACTGCAAACAGCAAATGAGATGCAGAAAACAACCTGGTTTCTGACTGCCCTGACCCACTTGTGTTCATGGCATGGTGCACAACCCCTGTGGAAGGGTGGTGGGTTGGTGGCATCATGGCTGAGGTAAGGAAAACCTATTTATTCCTTTTTCTCTTTATTTGCTAATCCAGTCTGTAGGAAGGCAGGAAAACTTCTCCAACAGCAGTTTTGGTGCTTCTGCCTTCAACTCACTTGTGTAACTATGGTATAACTCTCATCACTAAAAGCAGCAGGTTCACCAAGCCCCTGCCTGGCCTGGTGTTCCATACCTACTAGCCCAGTACAAGATTTTTAGTGCAAACAGCAGGATAATGGCCTGAAAGTGCTATATTTTCACACAAGAAGAGGGATAAACTCTACCAGCATAAGGGTCCAGGATAATGTGTTTTACAGCAGGCCTGGCAGGATCACAGTTCTTGTTCACCCAGGGTAGAGAGTTGAAAAATTTAGCTAAGAGAAGATACAGCATATTGTATCTCCCACACCCAAACATCTGCTACCCACAGGGGCAGAGGAGAGCTGAGCTGTCACATGTAACAGGGGAGCTGGGACCATACTGAAACAGGCACCAGGTTGTGTGAGGTGAGGGACCCAACACCAGCTCCAGCAGCAGGACTCACCTGCTGAGAGCAGAGACTGCAGCACCTGGAAAATTGTGCTCACAGAAGACACCTTGTCAGGATTTACAGAAAAAGTCCCTCAGAACAGCCAGAATCATCATCTCACCTAGCCCATGTCTACATTTCAGCCAGTCATCCCAACAACTTTTATAGACAGTGAGGACGCTTGCACATTCCAGATGAGGAGCTCAGATGGCACCATCTCCCATGCAGACTGCCTACATCCTTCAGCTCACCCAAATCAGTGCCCTGGCCTTGGATCTACCTCTCAGCTCATGCCACTCATCCCTCCTCAGCCAGTTTTCCAGCTTCCCAGAGTAACCTGTATTGGTCTTGCACCTGACCCAACAGGCACTCCAACCAGAGCTGGCTCAGGAACATAGTTTCTCCTCCAGGAGGAAAAGCACCCGATGGAAAACAGAGAGTGTGCAGTTGCCTATGCCCACAAAAGCCTTTTTCTTCTGGCACAATGTCCCCTGTGCTGGGCCTTTGCTGATATGGCTCTGGGGACAAGGGTGTGATGGTGTAGTGGGAGCCAGGCCTCAGCTGATGAGCTGGTCTGCGCATGATCCTGTGAATGTGATGTTCACAGGCCAAACTCAGGCAACCAAAGGGCTCCTACCCCCAACACAGACAGGTTCATATCCCTGCTGCAGGAGCCACCCTGGTGCTGCCAGCTGGTTTTTCACACAAGCCCCCATGGAGCAGAGGTTGGGTGCAGTCCAGCTCCAGCTCTTCTGCACACGCTTGGGAATGAAATGCCCATCCTGCTTGTCTCCACATGCACACCCCACTCCCACTGCTCTGCCAAGGCACTGAGAATAATTTTGTGTTCTCATGAGCAAGCAACTGCTGTACAAGATTTCAATTACAATCATGCAGAGTGATTGTGGCACGCAGATTTGCATAAATCTATTCAACCTCATAAAACAGTTAATTCAAAGCCCAGGGAAATCAATACAAACTCTTGCATCTATATAATTTCCTTTGGGATCAGCTCCTTAGGGATCTCCATGACTTTTCCCCTCAGTGCTAGGAACACTCTGCTTCTTCAAATGCATTCACAGGAGCTGGCCCATGTTTGGTGTCTGGACAGAGGAAATTACAGACATTTATAAATGGAAAAAAACTTCATTGAGGAATTTTTCATACACTTACAGAATGAGAGCCCCATTCCCCGTTGTCTGTGAGCTTCACCCATTTGTCTGCTGTGGACTCCATTTCTTTGCACTGGTCATTTTGAATCTGTTAATAAAAACACAATATCAGTGACTTCAATCAGGTGCATCTCTCTGGCAGCATAATGACTTCTGGGAATGATAAGATTTGGTTCTGCTCCTCTTGTCTGCATATTTAGACAGCTGCCTTACTTGTGGCAAAATAAACCCCAAACTTTCAACATCTGCAACAGCTTAACAGTGCCTCCACCAGCCCCCTCTGACACAGATGGTAAAAAAAGAGGAGGATGAGATGATCTCAGGCTTGTCCTCATGCTCTATGGGCAGACAAGGATGTTGAGCATCTTGTCTTGTTCCTTTAGCCTTCTCCTGAGCCTACCAAGACTTAATTCTCTAAAACCCAGAGGTTTCTAAGTCATAGGGGAAGCAGGAGTGGATGGGCCAAAGCTGGAAGACAAAATGTTATCTCTACAGCCAATATGTGCTTTACCTTTGGCCTGCTGCCACCTGACCTAGGGATGAGAGTATATCTTTCAAGGCAGAGGCAACATGCCATGGGGAGTCTGTCCTGGCAGAAGTGGGAGGCTGTCTGTCCCTTGCCTGGGTCCAGGGCAGCTCAGAATAATTTCCTTACAGCAGGGTTTGGTGTAGCTCTTTCTTCTTATACCTGTCTTCTCAGATGAAAAAGTATCAAGTTCCCTTTGAGGCACAAGATCACATACTCAGCTTTTATTGCACCAGGGAGAAAGGCCTCTTCAACACTTTCACACACTTGACCTGGAGTCAAGGATCCTCCTTAAAGTTGCTCCAAATCAAATCTGAAATAAGCTGTGCAACTCCACATCCTCCAAAGCATCTATACACTCAATTCCCACCTAGACCAACTGCATTGAGGAAAAGAGGTGTGAAGAAGCACCTGTGTAGAAGGAAAATCCCTAATTATCTTGTGCAACCTGAGCTACAACACTCTTTTGTCTTGGTTCCCACCTGCAAAGAGGAGGTAAGAATATACAGCCTCTTCTCAGCAGATGTAAAGGGCTTCAATACATAAATAGAGCCAAAGGGCAGATAAAACACCTCACCATTTCCCAGTGAAATGGTGCCACTGGGACTGAAATGCCAATGCCACTGCCACTGAAATGCCACTGTCCAGAGCTAAAAAATGACTTTCACAGGAGAATTAAATATGGTTTCCCTGAAATACTGAGACTGACTAGGAATTTATGGACATTTCTATAAAGGGCTGCAGCACACATTGCTTCTTGAACAGGGGATGATAAATTCAGAGAAGGTGAATGAGTGGGATATGGACAAAAGCAATAATCAAGAAGCCATTCTCAAAGCCAGTGCTCACAGAAACAATATATTTGCAGATCTGCCAGTCAGTCGAGCAACTGGAGCTGGGATTCATAATCCTGGCACACTCACCTGACAGCAAAGCATGGTTGCTGCTTTCTTCCCATGAAGAAGGCAGGGTAGTCTAATACAAAACAGAAATGCCTAAATAACATTGCCTGCATGATCTGTTATCCAAGTGCAGCAGCAAGCTATCACACTGATGGAGCAGCATGAAGGTGCCTCCAACAGGTAATTTTTGTCTTCCTTTTCTGGGTCTACTAAGGATAAGATACTTTGCACTTTCCCCCAAACTTCAATAAATATTAACCAACACCAGCTAGGAGTTCTCACTCCTGTGAGGTGCCATGAGCTGTGTCCTTCTGATGAAAAACAGAGCTTGTCAGACAGGTAAAGGGGCAGTAACAGAGGAGACTGAAAATTTCCAGTCATCTGCCTCTCTGAGTCACCCTCCCATCACATTTCTTTCTGTCCCACATGGCAGGTACAACATGACAAGGACAGTGGAACCTTCCAAAGCACCTCAGTAATGTGGGGCATTTACACCCCACTGCAAATCCTGGTGCTGGGAACCCTCCAGCTCACTGGGCAGTAGCCAGTCCATCCAGGTGGGCAGAGAAGGGCTGCCTTCCCCATTCTGCTCACTGCTGACCAGACACTTTCAGCAATTTGAGCACACCATGGTGCAAGCCCAGCCAGGCTGTTCCCAGTCAGAGCTAATGATCCCCAGCCCCTCCTTTTCACAGCATGGACACATCCTCAGAGACTAATTCCTGCTGAAAGCCACCTGAATTTCTCCTGCTTTTCTTTTCATCTTAATTACTAAATTACTAGGACACAAACTGACCTAAAACTAAAGGTTTCCACATAGTACCACCCTGGAGGAAGTCTTTTGAAATGTCAAGTCCCTTCAAAGACATCTCAAATCAGACACCCCTAAATAGGAGCATCTACCACCAACACCTGTCTTGCAAAAGGATGGACTAACTGGGGCAGTCATGATCCCTAATGGCAAAATCCCAGTGCATGGCAGACAGAATCAGTTCAGACTGAGTTTTGAAGATTAAATAAATGTCACAAGACAGTATAAGTGACAGAAATAGAAGCAGAATTTTTTATATCGTTCAGCAATAACAAGTTATGGGCACGCAGGGAACTTAAAAGGGAGAAAGCTGCTGCTAATGATCTGGGGTGAATTCTTGCAAAATAAGGTTGGATTCACCATTTTAAAGGCCTTACAAAAAATTCAAAGAAGATGTTGTTGTCAATATACTGGTACTCAAAGAAGACAGAGCCGGATTTCTTCAGGTGCACAGCGTAGATGAGAGAAACTGTACAGTCATCCCTGTTGGACTCAATGTAATTCCCTCGAGGTGTCCATGAAGAGCTGGGGAACATAAACAAAACAAGCCTCAACTGAGATCACAGATACTGAAGAGGCTTTTTGTACACTAATACACAACTACATGTTACATAATAAAGACCCCTGAATCCCAAAACAGCTAACTGCAGTGAATTTATAAATTTATTATAGGATCTCTATTTATTTTTTCAGATATAGTAAATATAATAATTTTATTTTATATCTTTATATATAATTTTATATAATAATATATATTATATCTCATATATTATGTAATAGAATTATATATTATATAATATATTATATATTATTTTGTATAAAAATAAATAATAGTATATCATTCTATATAATGTATTTATTATATATAAAATATATTTTATATAAATTATATATGCATTATTTATATATAATTAATATCTAAAATAAAAATTAATAATATATAAAAATATAAATAATAGATCTTTATAAAGTATAAATAATAAATTAATAATAGATAATTTAAATTCTCTCTATATAAAAATTATTTCATATATTTATATATAGTATATCATAATATATAATCATATTTAATAATTTTATTTTATATCTTTATATAGTTTTATATGTTACATTAATAATATAAAACAATAATTTTCCCTGAAACTGTGCAAGGGAAAGGATATGGTATGAAAAATTTAGGACTCAGCCTATATAAGAAAGTTTTATTATCCACAGGTTCAATATACCTTCAATTACACTCAGAAACAGCATTCTGCAAGCACCACAGGTCCCTAAATAGGCCATAAAAGGACCTTTTACTATAAAGCCACATTCACTATACCATGACCCAAAAAAGAGCAGCTCCAGGCTGGCCTTAAACTCAGGGGCTGCTGATGAGCCCAAGGAGGCCACGGTGACAGCAAAGAGATGGGGTACAGATTTCACCTCCCAGCCACCCTCCTTTGCCATCAGCAGGGCTGGCTGCTCTCTGCAGAGCTTAGGTGAGTCATTAAGCAGCTTTGTGCTGCTGAGCTGTCCCAGGTTTGCCCCCAGCTGCCCAGGCCAGGCGCAAGCAGAGCTCCTCACTTGTTGCAGCTGTCGGCTTTGCCCTCGGAGGAGCCCAGCGCCGTGTCCATGAACGTCGCCACGTTGGAGAATCCTGCTGGCAGCTCATCCCACTCGTCAAACTTGATCCCACTGCCCAGTGAGTAGGTCCCCTCTGCACACTTGCTGCACACCTGGTTCTTCATCTCCAGGTACTCTCCAGAGGCACAGGAGAAAGCTGGGGAGACAATAATTTACAACACAGGAATGAATTCATCAATCCTTATTAATTTGCTTTTTTTTTTCTGTCGCTTAATTAATTAAGATTGAACTGCCACTAAAGGAAAGCAAACAGAATGTCCCAGTCCCAGGAACACAACAGCAGAACTACCAACATCATCAGTAAAATTGAGATGTTCACCTGGGTTTTCACTGGAGTGGCAGCACTGAAACCAAACCCTGGTGACAGCTCCTGATTTGCAGCTTGCCTCCACTGGCAAAAGAAGATTTTTAGAAACAAAATCTCTATTGACAGATTGTGTCAAAAAGCAATTTGTGAAAATGAGTATTTATAATAGAGTTCTCCTCACACTTGCTCACCCAAATGTTACACTTTGAACTCAATTAAAACCAACAGTACTTGAGAGCCAGAACAGACTTTTCTACTCACCTAAGCTAAGAAGGGCACACAGCAGCAGGCTGACAGTCATATAACACTACAAACCTTGCCTGAGAGTAGCAGACCTAATCCAAAGGCCTCTCTGTGTTTCTCCTCACATGAACTACCTACAAAGCCTCAAACATCTTGCCTGATAGACCATGTGGTCTTGGAAAAGGTCACCCACAGGGTTGTGACTAGAAGATGAGGATCTTTGATTAGGGTGACATTAACATGCTGAGAAAATAACCACTGGTTGTCAGCACAGCAAAGACATTATTCAAAATCTGTGTAATTAAGGGAAGTACAATTAGGAGGTATATTCACAAAGTGCTTTTTTTTCTGATGTCTCTAAAATTATTTCCTCCTAACAGCTGTATGCTCCTTGTCCCCCTGATCACATCTCTGCCTGGTAAGGGAAGATTATTCCCATTATGAAAGAGATACCTAGACAGTAGCTGAAGTCCTGTCAGCCCACAGAGCCCCATGTCTGTGTCAGGAATCACAATTCCTGCCTGGACACTCATTTCAATGGCAGGCCATCCCATTTTCCCTCAGTACCATGCTGCATCCTGTCCTCTTTGAGACTGAGCATCCTGAATGGAAAAAAAATGAGCACTTTCTGCAGCCCATAGTACTTCCTACAACGTTTGCAGGTTTTTTAATTACTCCAGTCAAGCCAAAGCAGGATCCAGAGCAATGCACACAACTCACATCCCAAGAAATGATGGGATTTTCTTCTGTTTCACACATGCCACATTGCAGAGTGACAGATCTTTCAGACACTCTCTTTGACAGACGTAAACTCATTAGCCTGGGAAACTGCAGGATGAGACCAGACTGGCAGCCAAAGTGGTGAATCTGGCCCAAAACAATGATGTCGGCTGAAATCCCAGAAAATGTGGTTCCACAGATGTGCCAGTGTTTATCTAAGCTGCAGAAAAACTTGTTTTATTGTAAGAACTTTGATTAACTCATGGCTGTGTAACATGAATCTCCATCTGAATCCAACTAACAATTCTGGCTCCCATTTCTGTCCCAGTACCAGCAGGATTTCTTTCTGTAATTGTCCTTAGTGCATGGCACTGGAAAGCAGATTAAAGATCTGTTTTGATGGAGTGATCTGCCAAAGGGTCATTTTTCCTTCTTGGTCCTATCAGCATACTCTGAACTTGAGACAGATTTCTAACCCCGCTGCTCACTGGTGATGGACCAAGAAGGAAAGTGGGCAGGATCCAGGCAGAGATGGGTGTGGGTGGGAACAAAGAAAGAAATCCTGCCATGATGGAGTTCTGTGAAAGACTGACAGACAGACAGAAAATCCACCCTCAATAAGGGCAAGTGGTTCACTATAAGCAACAAGACAGAGCTAACACCCCGCCTGACTGACTGTGTGACCTCAGCTCAAGCCACAGGATCTCCCTGCACCTGGGGTGGGAAACAGCTTCCTTCAGAGATTTGGGAAGTAAAAGCAGTAAACACATCCCTGTGTGTCTGAACTGTGACCACACTTTGTACAGCTTTTCACCTTAAATATATAAAGATGTCCTGACTCACTGCTTTAGCATAATTAATAAATATTGATTTATTTTTTCCTTTTGAAGGGTGCAGAGAAAAGCTATCAGAAAGGGAAGCAGAAAAGTAAGGTCTCTCATGACATCTTTGAATTCTTTAACAGTTTCAGCTTTTTTTTTTTTAAGGAAAGCTAAATAGCAAGAAATTGAGAGTGCGGCTTAGCCATTCCAGAATCATGAAATTCAACTCAGGAGTCAAGAACCATGAGCAATTCACTGCCATAATGAAGATGCTGAGGGCAGCAGAGCCTCCTCTTCCATCACAGTGAGGTTGAGCAGAGATTATTACTTTAGTTGAACTAATATGTTTTAACCCCTTGCAAATTGATCATTTGAGAGAAATAAAAGAGTGCAAGAGATTTGTGCAAGACACATCACACATCTCTCACCTTCCAGGAAATAGGTGAGCCTTTCTCTTATTTTTTGGGGAATTACTTTCTTTCCTTGTAAGAATTGTATTTCAAAGGCAGCAGCATTTCCCATCAAAACACATTCCCCTGCAAGCAAACTGGCTCTGAGCATGCCAGCTGCTTGCCAGGTTCAATTTGGGGCTGAATGTGGCTAAAGGCAACATGAACCACTTTCAGCACTGGAACAGATGCAGCATTTGGTCTCGTTCCAGCTGGAGAAGGGTGGGGAGGAAATCCAGTGTGTGGTGAGCATGAAGATGGTCTCCTCTCCTAGAGTCCCACAGCTTGGTCTTTCATCAAGGGAGAGACCAAAAACAGGGCAAACTTTCTTTAGTCTAAATCACATCATTTCAAGAGTCCATCCCAGCTGGAGACAGGAAGATCAGTCACTTGTGGAGGGACAGAGCACAGATCCATCCCAGGGCATCCCAGGAGCTTCTCCTTTCTCATGGCTACTCCATAGCACTAAGACATAGCTGAGCACAGATGCAGTACTTCCCAGCAGCCACAGAAACAGCTGAAATTATTGCAGCACTGCTGTGTTTGTGAGGGTGACACACACGAGATGCTGCCAACAAGAAGGACTGCATCACAACTTAGGAAGTTAAGGAATGATGCAAAGTTGTGGGAACACAAATTCTATATTTTAGGTGTGTGCTCTGATTTGTCCTCCACTAAATCCTCCCTCTTCAGAATCCAGAGGAAAAAATATTCTTCCACATTAGAGGAAGATTCTGTGAACACCCCTGACTCAAGAGTTCATTTGTTTAGGCATTTGATACGTTATTTTCAAAGAAACCATTTCTACTGAATAACTGGACATCACAGTTTTCTGTCCCTCTCTAATTGCAAACTTTACTATTACACCTCTCAAATATCAGTTTGGCTGTTACACACCAACTTAGACAGAGTAATGCACATTGTGAAGACTGAATGTGATATTTCTTTAAAGAAAACTGTTAAATGAATGGAAAGATTTCATGGTTTGCCCCATCATGGGCATTTTTAAAATTGGGAGAACATTTCCAGAGGCAGTTAGGAACAGCAGGACACGCTGTGGTGCTGGATACACTGCTGCCTTTGGAGCTGATACAATTATTGGTGATTGAAGCTGCAGCTTTCCTAAATAACTACAGAAGGGAAAAAAAAATTTAGTTTGTGCAGGTGACTAGTCTTTCTCACAAAAAGATGTTGTAAAGTACAGCTTAACTAGATATTTCCCCAGGCAGCCACACATATTCCTACACACATGCAATAAAGCTGACAGTGTATGTACACACTTAATAAAAAATTTACATGAGACCCAGCGCTAATAGCTACCACTGTATAAGTCTTGTCAAACAGACCTCATTTCATTCTTTAAAGAGATTACAAGTCACTTGACAAAGGTGATGGAGTGGATGTGGCATTCACATTTTCTGGAAAAATCCCTTTGCCCAGGATTTCTCTCCTGAGAAGCTGAGAAGCCTCAGAGAAAAAGGAAAACAATAATTATCTGATTTCCTTCTCCTGTGCTGTGCTCATGTGGAATGTGTTTGGAGATTGTCTCCCCACAGGTGATTGTTTCATTGCATTCTGCTGTGAGTTGTTTTGACTCATTGGCCAATCAGGCCAAGCTGTGTCAGGACTCTGGAAAGAGTCAGGAGTTTTCATTATTATCTTTTCAGCATTCTGTAAGTATCCTTTCTGTATTCTTCAGTATAGTTTAGTATAGTATTTTTTATTATAATATAGTATCATAAAATAATAAATTAGCCTTTTGAGAACATGGAGTCAGATTCATCATTCCTTCCTGCCACGAGGGACCCCACAAATACAATAGAGTGGATGTCACGGACTTAGGGTTCCTAACACAGTTGCATGTCACTCTGATGAAGAAAGGTGGGGAACACCTTAAAGGGATTGAGAACTGCCTGAGTAACAGATCTCAGGTGGGGCTGTTAGAAATTAGAAATTATCCTTGAGCAGGGAGGAAGGGGCAGTTCTGCCTGCCCAGGACTGAGTCTGATGGCTGCCCACATTTTTCTCAACGATCTGCAGGCAAAAAGAGAAAGAATGGTATCAAGATTGGTAGGGGAGAGGCTGTTACCAAGCCTGAGCCCACTCAAAGTCAGTGTGCTGACACTAGTGAGATCTGGATAAATTCAGAGGTGCAGATAGAGATATGGAGGATGAAACATGTATTACAGAGAAGAAGATTGTTATAATGCTGCATATAGATATGATTTGGCATTTTTAGGAGGTCAGTACAAAACAAAAGGATTTCAAATGGTTTTAAAATTAGAGGTAATGTCCTCCAGTGAGAGATCTGAAGTGCTTAATCTAGTTAGTTTATCACAAGAAGATTGAAAGTCAACTTGATTAATATATAAGCATCTCCAGGGAGAGAAAACACAAGATCCTGCTGCACTTTTTAATCAAGCAGACAAATGCATGAGAAGAGCTACCTTCTGGAAGCTGAACCCAAACAAACTCAAATTAGAAATAAGGCACAGATTTTTAATAGGAGGAATGACTGACTGCTGGAACAATCTGTCATGGCATGTGATGGACCCTTTGTCTCTCAAGTGTTTCATGCCATAACTGGATAGCATATGGAAGAAAATCTCATGCCAAATACCCATTATCAGCCTCTCCATCAGCCGGCTGGGTGTATTTTAATGGTCTGTGAGGTCAGACCAGCAAATTTAATTAAACCCCTTACTCTTAAGCTCTGAGTCAAGATCAGTGGTGCCCTGCCTCCCTCCTAGGACACACCATGAGGACTGGGGCATCCTGAAGCAGGAGCCCTGCCCATGGTGTAACCACTTCCAAGGAGTGCTTGCAGTCCATCACTTGGCAGATCTGATTGCACTTCACAATCACTCGCCAGCCATGGAAACAGCTCTCCAGAGGCCAAAACAGACCATAAACAAGCTTGTCTCATTTGCCCTTTGACTGCAAGTCTCCAGGGTCACATTCTGTCTTTTAGTTCACAGTGACCCTCCTGGTGATTTTGGTGGACTTGGAACAATATTAGCTGGCACATATCTCTTCTATTAAGTGACCACATCATTCTCACATTGCTTAACTCTCTGATGCTCCAGCATCAGATCAGGACAGGATTATCATAAGCAAAGATTGCCAAACAGAGTAGATCCTCACATGTATTTGGCTACTCAGCTTCTCCTGAGCTCTGAAACTTTCCTCTGGAGTGTTTTCTCATGTCAAGTATCTTGCAGATACTGCCACATTGTGAGAGGGATCAGAATATTTGAGATTTCACCAGAAAATTAACCAAAGTGGTCTCAATACCTTACATCCTCCAACACCAAAATGTATAAGCAAATAATGTAATTATTTGCTTTCCCCCTTATGCAGCACTGGCCTCTAACTCTTCCCTCTTTCCTCATCCAGCTTCCCATCCCATTTGGGCCCACTACTTCCACCACTCTTCTCAGCAGACTTTTACCTCCAGATATTTCTTATTTAAAACTGAAACTAAACTATCTCAGGTCTTCTGTTTATTCTGTTGCCACTGAACATGTGCACATTTATGTGTATTGTTCTGTGTCCCCCCAGCTTTCAAAAATTAGGATTAAAAAAGAAAAAGACACAGGACTGGACTTTACCAATTTGTACAACATCAGAAGGGGATAGCAATTGAGCAGTTCTACACAAATCAATGAAAATACAAAGCAAAGATAATCTCAAACACTGTTTTCCATCTCTCCCCTCTCCATTGCTGTGTTGTTCATCCAAAGCCCCACGATCTGGGATTCAGGTGATGCGCAGCCATCCCCTGCAGGCAGAGTCAGGGCTGAACTGTCTCAGCCTCCCATGGGCAGAGGTGGAAATGTGAGGTCGGCAGCATCAGGCAGCTGTGTCCCAGAACAGCTGCTGTTTTCAGCAGACACATGGCACAAGCCTGGAGGGGAAGCTGTGGCCAAGGACAAGCACATGGAGGCTTTTCAGTGATACCCTGGGGCATCAGGGGCCACACAACATGGAACCAAGGAGCAACCAAAACACAGAATGAGGAGGGAAAAAAAAAGAGAGGAAGACAAAGGATGAGAGGAAATCATTGCTTTATTATTAATGTTTCCTATAATCTTGCCAGCTTCAGAATGTCTTCTGTGAATAATTTATACAAGGCTTCTCCAATAGGCTGTGAATAATTGATGTTCGTTTTCTTCAGTCATTATTTCCCAATGTGTTACCAGGAACTAGACTGAATCTTAATTAAAAAAAGAAAAAAGTCTGTCTAGGCTGTTTAGTCTTAGAAATGTGATCATACTGAAACCTGATACAACTTGGGCAAGAGTACCTTTTGTGGAATACCTCTGCATTTCATAGGAATACATAACTTTTCCTTTTATCCAAAAAATAATGAAATACAGCAAAGCTTTTTTCAGTTCACCTCTTTTCCCCAGCTGGCCTGGCACATAGGACACTTTATTATCGCTTTATTGCATCATTTGGACACTGAAAGGTGTGGGTTTGGAATGGAAATAATCAATTCACAGCAGTGTGGTGAGGAGAGCAGGAATGCAGCGATCACCAAGAGTTTAGGAAGCACACTTGCTACCAGGGTTTGAGCAGCCATCCCAGTGGAGATGGCAGGAAACAGATCTGGAGGTGAGTGAGCATCTCTCCAGCCCTACTGACTCCATCAGGCACATTTTGATTGTTCATCAACCAAAGTGGTTCTAGTGCCATTTGATGGTCTCTGCACACACACACAGCCCTTGCCTCTCATCCCTCTACCAAGCCATAACCAATCTCAAGGTCTTGCCAGCTGCTTCCCTCTTGAAAGAGAAATTAGTGACTCAGAGGACTTTCTTTTTCCCTTTTTTAATTACATTTTGTACACAACCAAGGTGAATAATTCATCAAAAGACACTAAGGCCAACCTTTCTCCTCATAAACTCAGTACACACATCAACATGCAGCTCCCAGTAACTCTTCCTCAGAGAAGAGAATCAAATTCTGAGGGTTCAGTGCAAACTTTTCAGCTTTTTAAACTATTTACCTATTTTGTTTTGACTCTCTCCTTCAAAAAGTTAACAATGTGACTCCTTTTGCAAAGACAGAGTCTTGCTCATGCACAGAGTAAAAATTCTGGAAAAATAATTGTAAAACTGGGGTATGTCACATGGAAATGCCATGAAGTCTAGCCTCAAGCTTCAGCCCAGGTGAGAAACCTAATAGCATCAGTAAGACTCATACCTGACTGGAGTCAGGAACATGAATTAGCAGGCATGCTCAAAGAGGAACAGGAATAAACCTGCTCAAGTGCTTTGCTAAATCACAGCCTTTCAATAGCAACTCTCAAACTGTGCTGTGCACACCCCTGCTAGCTGAACAGCTTTGCTCCATGGCAGCCCTGCATTAATGTGTGTGCACACAAAATTTGCAGATGCCTCCGGACTCCAGGGGAGTTAGGAGCAGGCCCAGTTCTTACATGCTTGGGATATCCAACTTTACCAAAGACTGAGAGAACATCAAACTCAAAACCTTCTTTTAAGTTTTCTGTTATGAAAGAAAAATGCTAAAACTCCTTCTGATCACTTAAATTGCCCTAAAGGGTTATAAAGTGGACAACCTCAAAAAGGTCATTTTGCCTAATTGAGTCTGCAATTAGCAGGAAGATCCCTATCTCCTCCTGTGGTATCCTGGGAGCAGATTACACATGTTAGAATACACTCAACAAACACAGCTCAGTAGCAATAAATCAGGTCAAATTCTGCTCTCAGACTCCATAAAGCCCATTGTAATTGAGGATAGTCTATTTTCTGAAGTCGGTGGAGCTTTTCACATTTCTCATTTGCTACAGGCTCACACAAATATCTTCAAAACTGAAGCACATTTCTGATTTCAAAGAAGTTGCTCCCACTTTAGTGGCACCAGGTGAAGGTGCGCTTTGCTAAGCAGAGCCACAGAATCACAGAATCATTGAGGTTGGAAAAGACCTAAAGCACCCAGAAAAAAAGATCTATAAGCATCAAGTCCAACCTTAACCCAACACTGCCAACTCCAGCAATAAACCATGTCCCCAGGTGCCACATCTACATGGTTTTTCAACACTTGGCAAGGATGGTGATTCCACCACCTCCCTGATTCCAATAATATGATCAAGTTCTATATTATCAACTCTTTTTTTGTCTCTTTTCTTAAGAAATCTTCCTGATTACAACTGGCATTTTGATGCTGGCTATAATAATGACCCTATCAGCTCTTGAACACAGTAAATCCAGCTCCTTTAAAAATGCTCCATTATTTTCACTATAATTTCTTTATTATGCTCACATCACTACAAAATGAGCAGACATTTATGAGGTAAGGAGATAAGGTACAACCTATTCTTATCTAGGATGGCAAAAAAGAACTAATATTCTGTGGAATAAGAGATAATATATTAAGATGGAGCAAGGTCAAAATGTGAACCCTTTCAGCTCTTTTTTAGCAAAAAATTCTGCTCAGAGATGAGAATATCAGAGGGAAGGGAAGGGAAGGGAAGGGAAGGGAAGGGAAGGGAAGGGAAGGGAAGGGAAGGGAAGGGAAGGGAAGGGAAGGGAAGGGAAGGGAAGGGAAGGGAAGGGAAGGGAAGGGAAGGGAAGGGAAGGGAAGGGAAGGGAAGGGAAGGGAAGGGAAGGGAAGGGAAGGGAAGGGAAGGGAAGGGAAGGGAAGGGAAGGGAAGGGAAGGGAAGGGAAGGGAAGGGAAGGGAAGGGAAGGGAAGGGAAGGTCCAAATTCAGAGTCTGGACTGTAAATCATGCAGCATATGTCAGGCTGGCAGAAGAGCCTGATGGTGGCCACAGAAACAGACTGCAGTGCAGTGTCAGCAGGAGCACCATGCCAAGTGCTGCTCCCACTGCCAAATCCCAAAAAGTCCCCATTAAACACTGCCTACAGCCCCACACCAAAGCAAAGGGCTCCCAGAGATCCCAGCCATCAGGGGGTGCAGGAAAGGGCCTAGCCCTAAAGGAAGCTGCTCCCGGGGACTGCCATCAATATTTTCCATTTAAAAAGCCAAGCAACTGCCCTGATGGCAGTGATCCTTATCAGCTAAACTCCCTTCCTGCTATCAGACTCATGGAGGGATCAGAGAGAGATCTGTGGTAATTAAAAATGAAGGAGATCAAATTAGTAAAGCACATTCCCAAATGTCAGGAGTGATTCAGAGGTCTGGATTCTGCAGAAGGAGGATCTCTGTCTGCCACTCCCACCTCCCTGTATGTACCCGACCTCCAGAACAGTATTGGGAAGATGCCCAGAGGGGATACCTTAAATGGGAAGCAGAGGAGAGCCAGAATAGCTCTAGGAGTAATAAATATTACCTTTTCCCTGGCCAAAATCTTTCTGGACTTTTAATGCATCTCTTCACAGGAACCCTTGCAACCGTGATGTGGCAGCATCAAAAAATGGGATTCAGCTCTGAACAAACAGAAACCTGAGAGAGATGCCCAAGCAGCCTGCTGTGGCCATGACACAGGTGACACAGCTGTGGCCAGTCCCACAGAGGTACCACACCATGCACACAGGCTGCAGGGCCTCAAAGTGGTGATGGCTGCAGCCCCACAGAGCAAGGAGAACAGAAAAAAACAGAGGGGAGTGAAATACAGAACAGGGCATGCTGTAACTGCAGAGCTGCTACTGCAGCTTCCCTCACATATCTGGGTCACTGCTTAGCAGGACTTCCTACAGCACCACAAAAATCTCTCATGTGAGCCTCCTCCTTCCTTCCCACCTACATGGGAGAGGTGTGGAGGGCAGGAGGGCAGCAGGAGGGAAAATGGATCATTGTGCTGCTCTGTGCTCATGGAAAGAAAAAAAACCTTAAAATCCTTCTCCTGGGAAGCAGGTCACAAAGCAGTCAAAATATGATAGCCCTGCCTGCTGAGGACACTGTCTGCTCTGCAGGTGAGCTGTGCTGATGAAGTTTCTGAAGACACAAAAACGGGGTAGAATCCTGGCAGGTTTTGGAGCCTGCAGCAGTTTCAGGGAATGTTGAGGCTGTGCTCAGCAGGACACAGTCAGCTGTGATTTGCAGGTCACTGTGTGCTCCAAAATGCAGCAGAGCACAGAGACACCCAAGGTAATTTGAAATGGTTTCATCCAAATGAGAAGCAGTAAAACACAACATCCTGAACACAAGCACATCTCGGGACACCGACTGAGCTCTGATGCCACAGTCCAATTGCTCCAGATATGGGAAGCACCTGAGCTAACACATTTTTAGCAATCTCAAGTGTCTTTCCACTCCACTGGAGGCCACAGTCTAGACATATTTACAAAGCAGAAGACATTTAACATATTGTTATGCCATCTTTCACATTTCTAGTTCAGACACAACTTAAAGAGAGCGACTGCTGAGCATTTGGAAGAAGGAGAGGTTGGCACAGTATTCTCAGGATTCAAAATTAATGACAGACTGCACATCACTTCTCTTTTCAGGGAGCAGTAAAGACCAGTGGCAGATATTCCCAACCAACAGCATTTCTGAGTAGATGGAAACAACTGCAAACATTGTGAAGTCAGCAGTGATTGCAGATGTGCTCCAAAAGAAATCACTTTCTCATACAGATTCCCTCATACCATTGTGTCCACTAAGGGCTCTACCAACCCCAAGGAAACAATAAAAAAAAGCCCTAAGAACTCATGGTGCTTCACAACTGCAACTGCTATACAAGTGCAACCCTCCCTTAAAGGCAGAGACATTGTTGGCCACAGGGTATCTCAGGACTAATAGATGCTGAACACAACTTCTGAAGATAGCAGACCTCTGGAAGGGGGAAACTGGAAGCTGGAAATTGTCCTACCCAGAGTGATTTTACTGTAGGCCCTGATTCTGCAGGTTGAAGGACCAAGGAGAAACCCAAGGGGACTCCAGGATTCTACCAAATGCCAGAAGGAGCCCAGTTCCTATGTCCTGGCATAGGGTAGGACTTGAAAGATGTAGGATAATCTGAATAAATTTGTAGAATGTCCAGAAAGACTCAGCTCAGAGGATATGGCATAGTTCTGGCATTTCTTCATAGACCTTGGGATAAAATAGCACCAGGCCTGAGAGAAGGAATGCATCTCAAAGAGCCAATAATGTGAGTTGTGTGCAAACCCTGGCCAAGCCTGCAGCACAAATCTCACTCTGCACAAAATCCACAAAGAACGTGACTTGTAGAAGCCTCAGATACAGAACCTTTTGTTTTCCTTAGGCTGCAGAAATTCATGCTTTTAGAGTAAGATGTCCTTGGTGCAGCTGCTGCATTGTCAGGTGAGACAGAAGCCACCAGCTTAGAGAATGTGACAAGGAGATATCTGTCAGCACCTTCAATACAACTCATCATCAACAACAGACCCCACGTGCAAACTCCAGAGATTTGTGGGGCAGTCACTTTTCAAAAGCTGCCTCTCCCAGTTTATCCCACCCACTGGAGAATGGACTGTCAGCCAAACTCTCTGCTGGTTAAAATATTTTACAGCAAAAACCACTACGTTAACCAAGCTGAATGTGAAAGGTGTTCCCCACACATTCCCACAGTGACTGACTGCTGTTGACAGATTCATGTTTTCAGGCTGAAAGAATGGTTGTTCTTTAAGCAAAAGGTGAAAGACTAAGAGATGAGAAAACCTAAAATTACTTTTGCTATCAGAACATAGCCAGACAGCCCCTGCTGCCAGTTAATTTACTACACACAGTAAGAAAATATACAACTCCAAGAGCCCAGGGAGATGGGATCTGAGGGGTTCAGTAAAAAAGTCAAACATCTGATTGCTTCTCAAACCAGCTGAATTGCCATGGGATTTAACAGCAACACCACAAGAAGGAGAAGAGTTTTCCAATATATTTAACAGAATCCTGTATTTTGGTGTATAATATCAGAGCCCATCTCCCAGGAAAAGTTTTCACCTTGTCTAGCAGGGGCCAGATATTGAAAAGCCAGATTCATCTATTGTTATAAACCAGCTGAATTCTCATTGGAATTGATTTAAGACCAGAAACAGGCACAAACAATAGAAGATGGAGAGGGAAGTGAACCATTTGTCAAGATCTGTAGCAGAAAGTTGAGGATAGTGTAATATTGCTGGACTTAAACCATTTATCACAAGATTTAAGAAGAAATAATGTATGTCACAAAAAAAATAGTTATAACTATGTCCTCCAGGGTACACCAAAAGTGGTTGTGCAGCAGAAGAAATAAAACTATCAGCTCCTTTATAGTGCAGGCAGCAAAAAGTGATAGGCTTGAAGTATAACAAGGGAGATTCAACAGCAGAAAAATCTTTAACAGGAGGGAAAATGAAAAGAACTAAATATATGAGCAAATATTTGGAGAGCTTCTGGGCTCTTCATCACAAGAGGTGCCTGAAAACAGCCCGGCCAAATATCAGCCATGAATGACAGTCATTGCTACTACAGCTATTTGGGCTGGAGGGTGAATTATGGGATCACCTGAGGTGCTTCTCAGGTCTAGATTTCTGTAATTGAAAAAGCCCATTCTAAGGATATACAGAGATTCCACATTTAAAACCTTGGAAACTAAATCCAAATACCAGGAATGACACATTCTCAAATGCTGCTTGGAAGCAGTCAGAAACCTTCCAGTGATCAACACTGCTACAGAAAACATTTATGCACCTCACACTGGAACACAGAGAAATGAAAATAAACCTTTAGAGGAGCAGAGTCAGAAGTGAGTAAATCTGACATCTGCTGCAATAGAACTGAAAAGACATAGCCATTGTTCATCCTGTTTGTCAGATACAATAATTTATACCCTCTGGTATAAATTACTGCTAGGATCTTTTGTGGAGAGAATTGCTGGAGCAAGGAAGTGTGATGGGAAAGAGCATTCAGACTGGGGAGCAATGAAACAGTGAGGGATGTGTTTGCAGAGCAGCAGTTTGTTTATATCCCCCAGATGCAAAAAAGTGTTTCAACATTAAAAAAATGCAGAACCAAGTGATATGAAAACACTCCAAATTGTTAAAAAAATGCATAAATAAATAAAATGCAGGAGATTTATCATAAAAATAACTGAGGCAAATAAGACATTTACCATTCTTTATGCATTCAGTTTATGAATTAGCTAAATAACGGAAATAATGAGAATGTGGACAGGAAATAATGAGAATGTGGACACTATATAGCTTGAACAATAGATAGCAAATATAGTTTGAGCACTGGTGGTCACCATTTTGACTGGAGAGCTGCAGGGCAGCTCAAGACAAGCAACCACAGCTCTTCAGGGGGTGCTGTCAGAGATGTGTCTGTGAATCAGCATACAAGGGTACCTGCAGCAGACAGTGCCTTTCATGGATACACTGCACAGACAATCCCTGCTCCACATGTCCAGCAGACAGAAAGCTGGCTTGGAGGGAAAGGACAACTCAGGGAAACTGGGGACATCAGTGACAACCTTACAAATGTAAACAGCACAAAAAAGCAGTAACAGTCTGTAAAATGAGAAGTCACAACATACTGCATTCCTTCCCTCTCACGGGGTCAGGTAGTCCAGAGCACTCCACAGCCGGGTTGGGGACAGCCACCCTCCACCTGGAGCCACTGCTGTCGCACTCCGTGTACTCGAAGTGGTAATCTGTCTGCAAGCAATCACAAAGAGGTTCAGTTTCATCATAACATTTGCATATTAAGCTCATTAATCAAGGCTGGGATTAGCAAACTCAGTTGTAATTAAACCAGAGAGGAAGTGGCTGGTGTGGAACACACTGTGCAGCTGTGATGATTGCCGTGTCTCATCACAGAGCAAGCGTGGCTCTCATCAGGTGCTGTGCAGCACAGATGCTGGGGCAGAAGGAGGGATTTGCCAAAGCACTTGATAGACATGAGGCAGATGCCCCTGGAATATTTTCCCAGTCTCTTAGAGTAGGATTGATGGAAAATTTCTGTCCATCACAGTATCTGATCTACAGCAGCCAAGGAGGTTTCCTCTTTGATCAATGGATGAAGCCACACTTGAGCACAAGTCATCCCTTGATAGGCTGAATGTGTAAGATGGATGGAATTATTCCTCCTGCAAGTGCCTTTCCCTCTTTGTCAGTTTAAGAGGAATCCCAGGCAAATAAGGGCAGACAACCCCAGTATTGGGCTACCTGAAAATGTCATCCAGGGTCAGCTCTGAGGAGCACCTCAAGGCAGAATTGTGATGCAAGGGGAGATCAGTCCCATGGTCTCTGGGGCTGAGATAAGCCCTGGGCAGACTCAGTGAAATAGAGTAAGAAACTTCCTAGTTAGCTAGGAAAGAATATTAGCTATTTGTCTTATTAATAGTATTGATTCAGATCCCACATATAATCTAGACTTACATTTAATTACATTTTTTGTTTTGTGTTTATAGCTCTGTTTTCAAATTCATAGCTCAGAAGTTTGTGATTAAAATAAACTTCAGCCACATCTCATTTTTCAGTCAGTTTGGGCGGAGCTGGCAAAAATGGTAAATAACCTCCTTCTGAAGGAACAGACTCATGTTCAAATAACATGCAAGCTTCATAAGATGGTTTCATAAAGCAAAGCCACCTCCAGCTCCCTCTACAGTTAATCAAAGTAAAATATTGCTTCTAGTCTAGGGCAAAATTGAAAGATGTACCAAATTTGGGCTCATATGCCTATTTCAGACACCTGTTGCAGAGGGGGACAAGGAGACAAAACATCCTAGAAACACTTCTTTCTCCCCACTGGCTACAGAGGAAAACTAGCCACTTAATTTGGATGGAGTCTTCTCCATTTCCTCAGGGGAATCCCACCTCCAACACTGCACATCTCTTCCTGGCCCATGAAAGCACCACCTAAAACCATGGTAATGAGAAAATTTAGCCACCAGCTCAATATTTGAGAAGTTTTGGGACAGCCTGGAGTGGTGATCCATAAAGTCTGGTGGGTTCCTTTCAGTTTATCTATCTTTTCCAGGCAGGACTGGCCCTGAGCCAAGGAGGGGAGGCAGTGGCTGTGTCTGCAGCCCCGGGCACAACAGCTTTGGGCTGCAGACACAGAGCTCTCCAACAAGAGCTCTCCAGCTGCTGCAGCAATCCCCACCCAAGGGGCAGCAGAAATCTGCCTTCCTGCTATGACTGCAGACATCAGGCCCTAATTCTGCTGCCCTAGGAGGAGCAGCTCTGTGCACACAGGGATTATTTTGGGGGCAATCTTCTCCTGTTCCTTTCCTTGCAACTGACATTGCGATGGAAGAGAAGAAGGGGGAGCAGGTGGATAAGAGTGGATCCATGCTGGCTCTGATGTAGATTGGTTAATTCCTGCAAATATTCAGCTGACTCACATGAAGACTTGTAAGGTTGCTGGACTTAAACCATTTATCACAGGATTTAAGAAGAAATAACATACATCACAAAAAAATAGTTATACCTATGTCCTCCAGGGTACACCAAAAGTGGTTGTGCAGCAGAAGAAATAACACACTCTCAAATGATGCTTGCAAGCAGTCAGAAACCTTCCAGGGATCAACACTGCTGCAGAAAACATGTACCTCACACTGGAACACAAGGATATTTTGGGGGCAATCTTCTCCTGTTCCTTTCCTTGCAACTAACATTGTACATGATAGAGCAGAAGAAAAGGGAGAAAGTGGATAAGAGTGGATCCATGCTGGCTCTGATATAAATTGGCTAATTCCTGCAAATATTCAGCTGGCTCACATGGAGAAGAGTTGCAATTCTCCTCATTTACTTGCAGAAAAACAAACAATTCTGAGTTTAATACTTCTCCTACTGTTACCATAGCTCTCCAGAGATATTCAGATGTTAATAAAGTTCTACCTAAACATCATTAAAGCCTTTGCTATTTTGCATCCAGGTGCAAATAATAATCTGATTTCTCTGGAATTAATATGTTCATGGCTGAATAATTATCTTTGTAGCTCAACCAATGGTTTAGAATCCTATCTTGCAGCACAGTGGAAAGGAAAACTATTTGTCTCAAAAAAACTAAACCCATACCAACACAGGAAATATGATAAAACACACTGCCAACTCTACAAATATACTCAATTATAATATGTATTTTCCCCCTTCATCTCATTATGCAATCTTTCAGGAATACATTGAAAAAATATTCCTGAATCATCTCAGTATAAAATCTGCCACAAGGCAAGCAGAATACACAAATGTAATAGATTCATCTCCTAGTTCATATGATATAAGAAAAAAAATGTGTCTATTAAATTAAATATGCAAGACTGCAGCGAAGCAAAGAAAGGGATATTGAAGTGCTCTGACTCTGACTTACTTTCAGATCCATTTTCTATTTAATATCAGATTTTAAAAAAATTACAGCAAGCAGTTTGGAGTCAACAACGCAGGCTGCTCTCATAGCCACCTTCTCAAAGCATACTCCAGTGACATTGAGCCAGCAATGCAATCCCTCTGCAGCCAAAGCAGTCCCAAAAGTGGGGCAGCTGTGAGGGGCACATCAAGTAGTGCAGAAACATCCCCTCTAATGGCTGGATAACTGTCAACTATCAACAGGGATTCAAAATTCAGGGCACTAACAAAAATTATTAAGAATAAAAGGTATCTGCTCTCCTTCCATGTTCAGGCAGATAAATTAAATTTCCATCCCTCCATGGAAAACTCTCCAGCTTTAACCAGTCAGGTGAGGTTCCTGGAGAGATGGACCCAATACATGTCATTCCCTCTCATCATCCCATCCCTGGGTGTAGCTGTGTCCACAGAGGAGCCACAGGACTCAAAATGTTTGTATAGCAGAACAAGAGGTCTGTGTGGTCTCTTTCCATCACTTTTCCCTGTACTATGCTCAGTTCCCTTGTGGATGAGTGGTCAGAGTGGGGTTTTTTATTTGTTTGTTTTCTATCTGATTTTCAACTCAGCTTTGTGTCTGAAAACCTCTCTATAGACATGGCATTTATCTGATAAGTGACTGTATTCAGGATTCTTCAAATTCACTTTTGCCTTTGGTTGTGCACACATGCATAGCTCCGAAGATCTCTGCCAGCTACCAATGCTACTCTCTTAAAATCAGAGAATGACAGAATGGTCTAGGCTGGAACATTAAAGATCATATAGTTCCAACCCTCCTGCAAAGAATCTGCAAAAAAAAAATTGCCCAGAGAAACTGTAGATACCTCATCCATGAAAGTGTTCGAGGCCAGGCTGGATGGGGCTTTGAGCAACCTAGAATAGTGCAAGATGCCCCTGTGTTGTCTTATATATCAAGAGTTCTCTCATCATTATAGCACAAGGATTCTGTATCACCAGTTCTGTACCTCCTTGATGTTTCTCATAGGCGGCTCCTCTAAGCACTGACTGTTCCTGGTCCTCACAGCAGCCATCTGACTCCAGTTCCCACCAATCCACTCTTTTATAACACTCTTCTTATTTGCTACAGGTGTGGCCTGTTAACATCAGGCCTGCTCTTAATCTTTAGTATTTGCTCCAGCTGCAACTCTTTAGGGGATTA
The DNA here is from genome assembly GCF_027579445.1 of Ammospiza nelsoni. Classification (NCBI taxonomy): domain Eukaryota; kingdom Metazoa; phylum Chordata; class Aves; order Passeriformes; family Passerellidae; genus Ammospiza; species Ammospiza nelsoni. Next base: position 7,825,865 of record NC_080637.1, on the reverse strand, counting down.
GATTACACTCCACACCATCTTCATTTACCCATACTGTATCCCCCTACATCCCTGCCCATGGCACAGGGTTTGGCATGAGATGTTTAAGGTTCCTTCCCAACACAAACCATTCTGTGATTCCATGATTCTATGAAGCAAACACTGAGGCCCAGCTTTATCCTTATTCAATAACCAGAATACATTTGTGCTGCCTCACAGGCAGGGCAGCAACTCACAACTTCAGCTTTAAATTCACCAGCCTGGCTCCTCATGGTGGGTGAATGTGACTGCAGGAGCCCCTGGTTCAGTTGCATGATCCTGCACCTCCAACTGCTTCCACAGCCATGGTGATGTCCTCAGCATCCAGCACAGCTCAGGTCCATCCCTGTAAGCTGCAGCACCCACAGCTTCCATCACACACAGTGTTTGCAGGAATGTTTACTGGGAATTGCCCTTTAATGCTGCTTACAGGGCTCAGAGCCTCTAATCTGCCTCAGGAATTTGAACTCCCAAATATAGAAGGCTGACCACGGAGCCACCACAGCACCGTGGGACACTTACAACACCTTTGGTCCTCGTGGAAAAATGCCATTATGTTCGGATTTCCTCATGGAATCATAGAATGGTTTGTATTGAAAGGAACATTAAAGATTGTCTACTTCCAACCCCATGACAGAAAACTGTCTTCACCCACCAGTTCTCTGAAGTTAATTTCATGGCAAATCCATTGCCAGATGTTATCTGTTGCCACCTACTACTCTGGCTTTGCTTTCAATATTTTTTCCCACTATCATTCATTCATACAGTATCTTTACATTTGGCCACAGGCCTGTTTTAATTTTAACTGCAATTCTGACTCTGTTTTATTACTTTTCTGCACTTAGCCTTCATCTTCTAAATATGTCACTCCTCCAATTCAACTATAATTTCCTATATAGCATTTCCTATTTTATTGATCATAATTCCTAGGGTTTGGCAAAACCAGTTTGAATTTCAGACCAAAAGAGGAAGTTTCCATTGGAAAGTGTCTCTCAGGAAAAAATTAACAGCATCCCACACAGGGTTAAACTTGGAAAAAAAGCAATTTTCTAAATGGAAAATTGATGCTGTTCCAAGAAATCGCTCAGGATCAATGTGTAGTCCTCAGCATTAAATTTCAAATGAAAGGTTAATAGTAACCTGAAAAAATGCTACCAAAAATAGGCATCTGCATTTGCTTTACCCTGTGCTGAATTTTGCTTTATTGTTCTTGGAGAATTAGTGAAATCACATCAGCAGCACTATGCAAAGCTGTAATGAGAAACTCTCTGACCTACACATGCTCTCTTTGAAGGACACTCTGCACAAAAAGAAGCCCTTGTGCATGCACATGACGTCAAAGAGGTGGTGCACTGGTCACAGCCCTGCCAGGGGGACAGAATGTTTCCAGCACCCTCTGCTCCAAGCCCATCAATATGGGATCGATGGTGTGGGCCTGGCATCCCTGCACCCATCCTGTGAGAGCTCCAGCTGAGATCTCCTGGCTCCCTGGGGCTCCCACACCTCCTGCCCTGCAGCCCTTCCTCAGCTCCAGCCCACCAGGAGCAAGGTGTGTGCCACCCTGTGTCCCTGCAGCCCCACTGCCCCCGCCTCATCCAATTCTTGCCTTCACTTTAAGCGGTACCAAGGTCCCTCCGTGCCCAGCTCCCCAGGCCCAGTGCATGTGGTGTTAGATGTTTCCAGACCTCTACATCTGAGTTAGACATCTCACAGTCCTCCACAAGAGTTGACTGACACAGGCATTTCCGGGGCACAGATCCTCTGTCTTAAAGTAAATTACTATTTCAGGGCATTTCTGAAACTCTACAAGTATTGTTTTCTTCTCCACTGTCTGCAGAGCTTTCTTCCAGACAACCCCCACAGCAATGAGCTTTCTCCATAACAAAGAGCAACATCTCTTCAGTGCTCTTCCTATTTTTCTGTACCAATTTCTTCATTCTTGCCTTTCACACAGACAGGAGATGCCTTGCATGCCTTCCACTTAATTAGAAACGATGAGCAGAGAGGGCACAAGACCTTACAACCAGTTCCCAATGCACTGAACCCTCAGTCTGAGCGGAAAACACTGGATGAAGCCCAGGAGCAAAGAGCATTTGCCATATCTGTTATGGAACACAATAGCAAAAACCTCCTGGAATTTAACAGCTTGCTCTACTCCTGTTGTTTTCCAACCACAGACATCCCTGAGTCAAATAAAAACAAACAAACAAACAAACAAAAAAACCACAAAAAAATTAACAAACAGAGGAGAGAAAAAGAAAAAAAGAAAAAGAAAAAGAAAAAGAAAAAGAAAAAGAAAAAGAAAAAGAATGCTACCTGGCCAATATTACTAACCAAAACCTCTCCAGAGGTTGTTACTCCTTCCCTGAACATGGACTTCTTGTTCCACTGATACTTCTGCTTAACCCGATTAACTGCACACAATGCTATTAAAAGACACTGCTTGCCAAAAGGGGCATCCATAATCTTTGCAGACCTCTGTGCTGTCTATATTTACATGTACAATAGGGATTAGTTGGGTATTTATTTAAAAAAAACCTCAACCCTCCTCACAAATAAAAGCCTCTTTTAAGGAAAGAATGGCTACAGGCAGAGATAAGAAGGGAACCCAACCTCACTGAGCACTGCTGTGATTCCCCCCAGACAAATCTCAATGAAAATGAGTCAACATTTTCACTTCCCTGCTACACCAGGAAATGTCACCCCAAAAGACAGCAGATGCAGGGAAATGGCATTCTCCCTGCATGGCTGTTTCCCAAGTCTGGCATCCATAGCATTAGCACACTCAGAGATGATGCTTTCAACACTCTGAGACATCTCCAGAGCTTTCAAGGGCTGCTTATCAGTCACTTCCAACTCAGGCCTTGAAAAGGAGAAGCAAATTCCCATTTCTTGTTAGTTTTGAGCTTCTAGCCCCTCTTCCTCTTTTACCATGCTCATTATTTGTAATTCTATCCCAAATATCCCTGCTGCTCCTCTGTGCTCCTATCACCCAGCCCATGAGGAAGCAACAGACCTCTGAGTCAGTAGGGCTGTCACATCACTCCTGCAGACCTAATGCCCAGCTCTACACCTCCCCAACATGAGCACATTCCCCTTTAATCTCCTTTGAAATTACTTATATCAGTGATTTTCAGCTGAAAATTTGAGCCAGGTTTTCATTTATTCCTAAATCCCCAAATTCCTAAAGACATTTACGTGTATTCCACCACATTTCTCTTTTCTGGACCCCTAATTCATTTGAGGCTGTTTTGGCAGTAAGAATCCCAGACCTAATTGCATTACTTAGAACTTTACAGGGCAGCTGCATATATTCAGACTTTCTCAAAATCAGGCTATTTGCATCTTGAATCTAATTCATGCACCAGGTTTCAATCACCAGAAGCTGAGGTTGGAACACTGCCAAAGCCATCTGCAAATTAAAGATGAACTGAAGAGGTTTACTGAATGAAAGCCAGAATTCAGCAAAAATATATCATCAATATTTGCAAGGAATCAGAATAAATGTCATTTCACTAAGTTTTTATGAAACCTATTTGAATGTAAACCAGAATTCTAACCCAAATGTGTTAAAATAGATGTCCAGTTGTCCTAGGCCAGTGAGCAGAGTGACCTAGAGTGGACAGATGTCTGCAGAATGATGGGTGAAGTTCAGAGAGCCATGAGCAGCTCTGTCAGCAGGAGGAAGACAGGGACAGTCCTTAGCAATGTTTACAAACAACAACTGATAAAGAAGTGTTTGGATTAATATAGTGCCCTATAGGGGGACAGAACATAGGTAAATAAAGGTACTATAGAAAGTATTCTTGCCCCCTAAAGAATTGCAGCTGGGTTAATTATTAAAGATTAGCAGCAGGCCTGATTTTAACAGGCCACAGCTGTAGCCAATAAGAAGAGTGTTATAAAAGAGTGCATTGGGTGGTTGAGGGGAACTGCAGTCAGGTGGCTGCTGTGAGGACAAGGAAGAGTCAGTGCTAGGAGGAGCTGCCTACGAGAAACATCAAGGCGGTACAAAACTCGAGAAATGTGGAACCTTTGTAATGTTATGATAATAGAACTCTTGCACTGTAATGACAATGGTGCCCCACTGGAAATGAAAAAGGCATTCAGCTCTCACACTAACCAGGCCAAAGGACTTCCTTTGCTCTTGGTGAACCTGCTGCAGCACAGGATGAAGACCACCAGGGAGATAACCAGGAGGTGGTTCCAGCACATCCCCGATGTTCAGAGTAGGACACAGGAACTGCATCCATTTCTCCCTCCACACCTGGAGTTTATACAGACTCCTTTCCATACAGGTACCTGAGTTAGGTGGGACAAGTCCTTGCTGTTCCCTCCTGCTGCACCCAGCTGGCACCTGCTGGGCTGCCACAGACATTCTGAATGTGCTGGGCTGCATGGACGTTCTGAATGTGCTGGTGCAGCCTCTGAACAGCTCCCAGTCCACCGCTCACCTGAGCCTCCCAGAGAGGCTTGTCATAGAAATCATATGCTATTACTACAGCAGGGTTTTAAATTAAGAATTTCAGAGGTAGAAGGGCATTTCAGAAACTATTTAGTCCATGTTCTTGCCCCCCACACCTAAACCATTCCTGACAGAAGTTTGCCTAACCTTTTAGCAACCTCCCAGTGATGGATATTGCCCAGCTCTGCAGGGTGAAGCTCACAGTTATTGGCTCAATAAAACGATGCTAATGCACTCAGAGCATTCATCAGGCAGCTAATGAAGCAGATATCATCAGCCAGGGAGCTGAGCAGAAGGGCTGGAAGAAATATCTAGGGGTGGAGAGTTTATTTGTTGAAAAGTGCAGCCCTAAAGATACCATTTCAGCATATAAAGAGATTCAGAGAGCATGGCTGGCCCCAAAGGCTGGCTGCATCCCTCAAAGAAATCACATTTACTAAGCTATACATTTATATATATTTAGTACATTGTGACACTGTTCACAGGGATCTTAGGATGAGGGAAAAGATGAGGATCTGACTCCATGTTTAAGAAGGCTGATTTATTATTTTATGATATATATTATATTAAAACTATACTAAAAGAATAGAAGAAGATTAGATCTATTAGAAGAATAGATTTCATCAGAAGGCTGGCTAAGAATAGAAAAAGAAGGAATCAATAACCAAGGCTTGTGGCTTAGACAGAGAGTCTGAGCCAGCTGACTGTGATTGGCCATTAATTACAAACAACTCTATGAGACCAATCACAGATCCACCTGTTGCATTCCACAGCAGCAGATAATCATTGTTTACATTTTGTTCCTGAGGGGTCTCAGCTTCTCAGGAGGAAAAATCCTAAGGAAAGGATTTTTCATAAAAAATGTCTGTGACAAGTACATGATTAGTTGAACATAGTTTCTTAAGGACAGTGAATTCCCATGTAACAACATCAACTTCAAGAAACTGCAGGGCTGTGCTCTGAGCAGTTCTTCTCTTGGCTGTCAGGGACCCTCCCTCTGGCTGGAATCAGTAGAGATTTCTGCAGCCTCACAGGGCAGCAGCCAGGCCAGAGACTGTCATCCTCCAGCAGAGATGGTGCTTCCTCACTCTGACACTTCTGCAGCCTTTGCCAAATCCCTTTCAGCAGCAGTCTAGTAATGGCTAGGAGAGTTCTTATTATCATTACCTTATTTTTCTTTTCAGGGACCATTTTCAGTCTGAAAAGGTCAGGTCAGCCAGCAGCCCTTTGACTATGAGAAATTCATTTTTCTTTTAAATAAAACTTCACCAAAAAATATCTGCAGCCCAACCCCAGCCATCTTTGAAAGTGTCTGGGATTATTTGTTTTTGCAATCTGCAGAAACAAGTAGCCTCTAGTAAAACACTGTCTCTTTCATCCAGGGCCTTATCTGTTGCCCAGTTAAGTCAATAAAAGATATCCATTCACTTCAAAGGACAACAGGATGAGCCACAGTTAACCAGCTCATGTACTCATCACCCTGATGTTGTTTTAATAACAGGTAATGGTCACTGTCATCCTTGAAAGTGAAGCTCTAGAGAAGGCAAAACCCTTCCTCTCTTTTAAAATAATCCCATTGAATTTCAGGGAAGGAGATACCAAACAGAGAATTCTACAGGATGGCACAAAAAGGCCCTCAAAAAGGTTATTTTCAGCCAGACAAACTGCATTTGCAGAGCCATATCCAGTGATGGCTTAATAAGCTAATAAGAAGTGTTGAGCAGTTTGCCTGCCCCAAACCACATTTTTCTTTTCCTTTGTGTCAGCACTGAATCTAAAAAGAAGCTGATCCATCATAAAGTCATTTTTTTCTCTTAGTTTTCAGCAGAAGAGCTCCCTGCAGACTGTGTCAGCACTGCTGGGGACACAGGCAGGAGTGGCAATGGATGGCCAAGGCAGAAAGATGGACAGAGGAAGAAAAGCATTTTGAGTCAGGAAAAGGACTGACCTATTGGTCACACAGACTTAGACTGCATTAAATTGGTGATGAAACTACTCCTTGATCTTGATGTCTTCTTTCCCAGCTTCCACAGCTTTATTATTCAAGGGTTTGGGTCTCTCAGGCACGACAGAACATTTTAATGAATATGGAAATTAACACAGTCTCTAGGGATACACATTTCCAAAGCCACTCAATAGAATTTCCAAATGCATATTCTGGTTCTTAGCAAGATAGCCTTACAAATCTTCATCAAAGAGAGACTTTTTAATGCCAGTCAGACCATAGAAAATTGAGAGTTAAGAGAATAAGCTTTGTGCTTTAACTGCATCTTTGGTGAAATTCTGATTCCTGTTTCAAAACCTCCTATCCCCGCTTTACAGAAAGCAACTTGCAGGGAAGCCATCAAGAAGAAATTCAGACATGATTATGCACATTTGCATTGTATCTTAAGGCCTAAAATATTCTTTTCCTAAAGGAGAAAGGAGGAGTTAAACCTCCCACCCAGCTCCATTGTCCCCCCCATAGCTGACTTGGGTGATTTGGAGATGGGGGAGTGAGGGTGTAACACATCTCAGATAAAGCATGAGATGGATGTAGCAAATGTCACCTTGTAAAAATGGCAGGAGACATCAAATCCTCTGGCAAACAGGGCTGGGTCTCCCTTACAGAAAGGTTATCATGGGCCAGGGGTTTAAATCCTACTTCTTCATCAGCTGCTGGCTTGCTTGAGGAGTACCAGAGAAGTGTTCACTCACCTGCCTTTCAAGTATAATCTCATTTGGCACACCTGGAGATGATATATTTCTCTGCAAATTATTCTGGGAACCAGACCACTTTGTATTGTCTTACCTAATGCCAAATACTGAGGCAGGTCAGGAGTGGAATCCAGAAGCTGAGTCCTTAAACAGATAATAAATGTCTTATCCACAGGCAAAGAGCAAAACCACAAGCCAGATTTGAATTTACTAATGCAATTCCACAGTATTTTGCCCACTGTCTGCATGGCTTCTGGGAAATGGAAAGCTTGGAGCACTTATTTTCTCTGTAATAGGCCAGTCACAAGTGAAATAAATAGGATAGTTCTGCCAGGAGAAACCTTGTAAAAACAGCAGGTTAATAACATGTTCTCTACCTCTGGCAGGTCATTCCACATATAAGAGCCACCAAAAGCACCTACCAGAAAGAGGGAATAAGAAGTGATATAGCATGGCACAGAAAGCAGCAGAAGTTTCCCACTCCAGTTACCTACCATCACATCCCTGTCATCATCTGTCTCAAGAAGTCCCATCCCTGTGCTGAAGGAATACTTCCTGCAAGCACTGGCTTTTGGCTTCCACTGCTCAGAACTATGGAAAACAGTGCTGATTAATGTCTTTGGAGTATATTTGGTTTAGAACAGAATGCCAGTCAAATAAGAGCAGTTCAAGCATCAGGAAAAACACTTGAACTCAGGTGGGACCTGCTGCCATGACTGGATTGAGGAGCTCCACCTCATCAGAAAATTTTTTATAATATCCATACCTGTATCTCCTAAAATACCACCAAACTTTTCAGCTGAAAGTTATAAAGTTAGCTGTCTCAAGGGCAACACAACTTTCTCAGGTCACAAATAAATTTAAATGATGGTATAAAACTGCCTGGCTTGTTTCCAACAGAGAGGATAGAAGAGAAATGAGACAGACATGTCCAATATCCAGAGATTCCACTGGGAGGAAAATCTGCTAGACATGATCAATTAATTCATTGTAATGAAGAACACTGTAACCTGCTATCAATCATTTTTGTCCTGTGCTTTGTATCACATGGATTTCTAATATATGCACATGCCAGGGGACCTGGAAGAATGTTACTCAGCGTGTCTTTCAACTGGCTTTTTTAGCTGTAAATCATGGGATTATTTGTTAACAAGTCGGGGATGTGTTAACAATCTGATGACATTTCATTTACGACTCTTGTCTAGGTAAAGCCTCCAAGGTGCACTAAATACAAGCAAATAAAAAAAACAGTCACCTTTAATGAATGTGTGGGCACATACACACCTGCTTGTGCATTTCTCTATGCACACATAGCAACTCACACAAGGATAATTCTGCCATCATTTAACCCACGAGCTCCATCTCTCTTTGGCTGATAAAATTTGGTACAGCTCTGCTGCCTGCAGAGCCACACTGACTTACACCCACGGAGAATCCAGCTTCTTGTTTATCTTTTAACAGAATGACAAAAGGTTGTCAAAGTAACACACAGGTCTTGGGGGAAGTTTGAGGTACCTGACCATTGCTCCATGAGAGCCCCTGATGGTGCAGCCACAACCAAAACATCTTGGCTCTGCTCTTGAGCCCTTCCAGCAATGACAGCTAATTAGGTGGGGCAGAATTAACTTTCATCTTCCACCTGTGTGCTGGTGGTGACTAATTGCATTCACAGAATGAATCAGTTCACCATAGCAAATACACCAATAAATCCCAGCATGGACAAGCAGGAGAAGATGCTCTAACGATGGGGTTGACCTCACCAGAACATGGATGAACAGAGCAAGGTCTTGATGTCTTCCCCCACATTTGAATCAAAAACTGCTCTGAGAAAGAGCTCCTGTCATGGCACAACACCTTGCTGCAGGTGGAGCCCTGGGCACAAATGCTGCTCCCTTCCAGGGTCCCACCACGGCTCCTTGGGGTCTGTGGCGTGGGCACATCAAGGCAATGCCCACAGTGCTGTGAAGGAAGATAGCAGCAAACTTCTGCCTTCTCTGCTTGCTAACACCCACTGAAATCTTGTGGCTAAATCCACAGCTGTATTTCCTCACGGGATTCAAAACCCTATTTATTTTATCCCCTCCCTCCCCAGATGCTTTTAAGTTGTGTTACATATCACTGAAGTGCTGGTGCTCAGGGAGGAATATTAACATCAAATACAAATATAGGCATTACAACCAAAGCCATCTGTTCCTTTCTGTTGATTACAAATCTATTCTCCTCTCCCAGAGCTACTCCAGCCTCGTGATCTCTCCTGCAGCCTCTGTCTCTGCAGCACCCCAACAAATTGCAAATATACAGGCTCCACTCCAATTAACCTCTACAGAGGTTCAGATCAGCCACAAGGGATTGTCAGGAGCAAGGAAACAAGCATCTAGAGCTGGATAGAAAATATCCCCATGGACACTGGGAGGGAAACACATCATGAAGGCAATGCAGTTGCCCATTCATAGCACTATGAGTGCTTCACCTCAGCTGCTGGAGACAAACCTGTGGCTCTGGTAAGATAAAAATCACAGCTCAGGAAAAGCATAGTTGCCAGCAGACCACCCTAACCTGGCCTGAGACAAGAGCAGGTATTTGCAGAGCGGATACAGATGCCCCAGGAATACAGGAGGAACAATATATAACTTGGGACAAATCATGAAGGCATTCAGACCCACATGAAAAACCAGGAACAACCAAAGGCTCCTCCCTTTCCTTTAAGGGCTGTGACCTAAAGCTCCAGCTAAAATAGCTGCAGTAATATTTCCCCACAAGCTCCACATAATCCCTTTCATTATTTCTACTTCCTATTTCTATCCATAACTCCCATGGGAAAAGGTCACAAAAGATTTGGATGGAAATACCCTTCAGCAAGCGGAGCAGGAAACACGATTTACAACCCTTTTCCTGGGGCAATGACAACCCTCCTCCCTCTCTCGTCACATCAGAGATTCCAGTGAGAATTTTCCCTGCATCCTTGCCAAGCCAGCTCAGCCTGATCCTTGCAGCAAGGAGCAGATGCCAGACTCCCCTGTTGTCCCAGTTCCCTTGGCCAGCCCCCAGCACGGGGGTTGGAGCTGCCCCAGGCAGTAACAATAGCTCAGGAAAGCTGTTTGCTCCCTCAGTTCCTTTTCAGGTAGCGTGGAGAAATGGAGCCAAAAGCCAGCAAACAGAAGTTCAATCAATTTAGGCTGAAAATAGAAACAAGACCGTGCTGACTGCCACGACAGAGCACAGCAAGGGCTGCCCGGGCTGGAGTGCACACAGAGCTGAAAGAGGTGTCATGTTTGCTCCTGGGGCTGCAGGATTTGCATGTGACTCCCTCTGAGATTATCAGCAGTTTCATTGCATAAGGAATTAAATAATCAGGGATTTACAGAACAGTAGGCTCAGGCTTGCTGCACTGCTCCAAGACAGATCCGCAGTCGGGCTCCACATCCCTGCCATGCAGCAGGGAGGGAGTTGCACGCCCTAACATCAAAATCTACAAGAAACAACCAAAAGCACCAAAGGCAAAATTCAAAGCAATTTTGAAATTGTAAGAATAGAACAAACCTACGCCTCTCCCCAAAGCATCACCTGAGGCCAGTGTATGAGGGAAGACTATTCCCTACTCAAGTCAGTCTCCATTAAGCAAAAGTTTTCCCAGCATGCTGCAAGTTCAGCACATGAGCTCTGAACCAGTTTCAATAAGCTTGCTGCAAATTCACGTCCAAAGCAGGATCTGTCTGCAGGGGTTCAAATTCCTACCCTAACTGGAAAATCTGAATTCTGAGGTAGTGTTGACACCCAGTGAAATGGGTGAGAACAGCCCTGATATCCACACCTGCTCTGTAGTGCTCTTCTCAGCTCAGCTATTAAAAAACCCTGATAATTCAGTGTTTAACTTACATCTGCTTCCTTGTGACACAGAACATTGAAGCACAGCTTGGGTGCTCTGGTAATTTTATCCTCAGAGCATCTTTCCAACACAGAACCACAAAATCATTTGGATTGGAAATGATCTTAAAAATCACCTACTTCCAACCTCCCTGCCATGGGCAGGGATGCCACATGCTAGACGAGGCTGCTCAAAGCCCCATCCCACATGGCCTTGAACACTTTCAATAAAAACAAGTGTTCTTATACCAAATGTAATTCTGCCCAGGAGCTAAAAGCCAGGACATTTAGGTCCTTATTTGTAAAAGGCACAAAAGAAATTTGCTCCTATCCAGGCACCTGTTACAACAGCAGCTGGGCTCTTCACCAGCTTGGAATCATGTCCCAAGTGCTGTGGCAAGTGGCACACAAGAAGATCAAATGCAGGTCTGCTGAGGGTCAAAAGACTGGATCAAACTCTTTGCTAAGAGCTTTCTAAATCTGCAGTGTTGATCCTGCCTGAGGCACTGCTGGAAGGGAGCTGCTTTCGCCGTGGGAGGAAATCTCGCAGCAGCCCTGCCATGGCAATTCCAGAGAGCACTTCTGCAGAGCTTCAAAAAGCAACAAAATAGGAACATTTAGCCCCACTTTTACAATTCTGCAAAGCTTTCTTGATAATCCATCTGTTTTCTTGCCAAGGAAAGCTCATCACATAGAATCAGGGGCACAGGGTTCTCCAGCCAATCTGGCAGGTGGTGCTGCCCAGCCTGAGCAAACAGGCTGAACAGGCTTCCCCTCTGCAGGCACAGCCTGTGGTGCTGTGCCAGGCCACCAGCACCATCCATCTTCTGTCAGCCAGCCCCAGAGAGCCAGCACAAGGTTAATGTAGTCAAGGTGCAAAAAAAAAAAAAAAAGAAGAAATAAAGGATAATAATACATTGAAAGGCAACGTGCATATAGAAAGCTAATTTCCCAATACTGTGAACTCTGCAATTCTCAGGCTAGTGCTGGCACAGATTCCCACAGCCTCCTCCCACCCCTGACCACAGTGTACTTTGGTACTTTGCAAGCTCTCAAGTTTTAAGCAAGGTTCAACATTGAACGAAGAGCAGTGGAAATTAAGAGATGAAATTAAGAGATGTTATATGGGCATGACGTGATTATATTTTGAAGTGGCAACCAAACATATTTTTAGTTGGCTACTAAAATCAGAATTAAGAACAGCTATAGCATAATTACATTTCCATTCTTCCCCACAAACTGCACCTATTTCAACAGTATCAAATCTGTCCTGAGCTGGGAGTCTGGAAGTTTGCTGTCCTCATTTAAAAGAGTCTAAATGTCTCTTTTGGGTGTCCAAGGAGAGAGGTGGGGCCTCCAGAGGATGGTACCTGTCATCCCAGAAGAGTCCCTGCCACCTGAGAGTCTTTAAGCTGAAACCACTCAGGATGTCAAAGTCATTCACCTTGAAGGCTGGAAGGAAGGAGGGGAGGAGGAGGAAGGGTTTGAGTTGTGGGGTTTGCTCAGATGAAAAACAAAGGATATTTCATTCTGAAATACTCGTGCAACAGGAGATAGTCTGCTTTCCAGACAAAAGTGTGCTTGTCAAAATGCATTAGAAAACATTCCCTTCAATGTGGAAGACTGAAAATCCCACCCAGAATAGCATATGCTTCTAAGGCAAAAGAAAAAAAGGAAATAAAAAGGCACAAAACCAACCCAGTGGACATTTTCCCTCATTTGAAATAATGCAGACATCAGATTTTTTCAGGACTCAGAATACAACCACAGCACAACCCACAGAACCCAGCCAAAGCTTTATCACATCAGATGGAGACAGCCTCAGCACTAATTAATTGTAACACCAGTGCAGAGATAACGCAAATCAATGTGAATTAAGGGTCTCCTGCAGCACACAGGGAGACTCCAGGGATAAAGCAGCCCTGACAAAGCCACTCCATCCCTTCCCAACATACCACCTTCCCTGTGCCTATCTCCCTGCAATGTCCTATTGTCACTGTCATATTTTCTGAAAAATCCCTTTGCCAGGATTTCTTCTCCTGGGAATCTGAGAAGCCTCTGAGAAAAATTAAGACAAGACTTATCTGATTGCTTCTCCTGTGTTTGCTGCTTTGGGATGTGGTTTGGACATTGTTTACCAACCGGTCATTGTTTGATTGGTTTCATGTGAATTGTTTTTACTTAATGACCAATCACCATCAGCTGTGTTGGACACTGAGGAGTCAGTCACGAGGTTTTCATTATCACTCTTGTTAAACCTTCTGTCTGTATCCTTTCTCTTTCTTCAGTGTAGTTTTAGTACAGTAGGATAGGATAGGATAGGATAGGATAGAATAGAATAGAATAGAATAGAATAGAATAGAATAGAATAGAATAGAATAGAATAGAATAGAATAGAATAGAATAGAATAGAATAGAATAGAATAGAATAGAATAGAATAGAATCAGCCTTCTGAGAACATGGAGTCAGATTCTCATCTCTCACCTCATCCTGGGAACCCCTGCAAACTCAACATCCTATCATATTTATTCATAACCTGTCACACACCAAACAACTGGCTGCCTAATGCCATAATTCAAGGTTTGTAATGAAACATCATAATTGTCTGCTCATCTCAACCACAGCAAATCAATATACAACTATGCACCATCAGGCACAGAGACAGGGAAATAATTATGAATCTTCCACCACTGGCTGAGTATTTCACACACACACAGACAGACACAGAAGCAAAGGCAGCAAATCTCAGTTACAGCCTTTCTACCCACCTGACACCTCCAGCAGGGCTGGAAAATCCAACACAAGGGATGGCAAAGTCAGCGAGGCATTCTGGGGCTTTCCTGAAGAAAATAACCAGGGGGGTTCTGCAGGAAACCCCCAGTGAAGAATCCTGGGGATTTCCTGCAGAAGTATTACCTTTACATCCATGGAATCCATAAAGAGCAGGAATTAACTGCTTAATCAAATCCCTAATGAGCAATGCCAGAGCCCCTAACTCACAACTGCCTCCTGTGAAGATCTGTGACCATTTTAAGCTGTTTTGCTTCTGTAGGCTTTTACCTCCAGCCTCTACAAAAGCTTTCCAATTAAAAGGCTGAAAGATATTTTTAAAAATACATAAACACAAGTTATAAGCAAAAAGTCACATGTTGGTAGGTTATCTCAACAGGAATGAGGTTGCTTTCCTTTCCAAAAAAGTAATTTCCTCTTCTGTGTTATCCTTTCTGTGAGAGATGCCTGAGTGAAGCAAACTGCTACAGCTAAGTTTCATATCCCAGGAAAACTGTTCTCTCTGATGGAATACCCTGAGAAGCAGTGAGCCACAGCTGCTCTGTCAGGAGCCATTATGATGAAGGATTACCAGCACAGGCCATCTGCCCGAGCTTGGGGGTTTGCTTTGCTTTTTGGTTTTGTTTTTTACTGTATGATGCTGCAGTAAATCAGGACAAAATTAAACCCAGGAGAGGCTGATGCCATTGGGGCTGAGCTGCCCCTGGAGCACCACTATCAGCACTCCACCATCCAAGGATATTAAAATAGAAAACACCCCTGAACAATGATTCAGCACGATATGAACTGATTGGCCAGCGTTTCTTTGTTAAAAACACAGTGCCAAACTGAAAGGGGGACTAAATCAATAGCCACAATCCAGGCTACATTAATTCCAAATCCCTTTCACTGTGCAAACACATTACAGTGATTCACAGAGACAGCCTCAAAGAAACAAGCGCCTCTGTGTTATTACACAGCAAAATGTAAGGGGGAGTCACGTGGCAGGCAAATGATGGCATTAGGGATTTAATTGGCCCTTATGGATGAAAAAGCAAACGAGGAAGGGCAGGGCTGTCAGCAAGCAGCAGAAGCCAGGCCAGAGGAGAAGCTCTGAGATGTTTTCCCCGTGTTGGCAGAGTAACAGGGCTGCTTGCTGGGTGTGAAAGCCATGGCCAGGAAGCAGAATCACTGAGGGATGCAGGGGTCAGGTCCTCCTCCTGGAGACCAAAGGGCCATAGGATAGCAAAGGTGGGTGATGGGTGCCCTGCAGAGTGAAGGAGGAAGGTGTAATACCAGGATTATCTTTGTATTTAAAGCAAGGAAGCACTTTAAGGTACCTGGTGAAGAGGCACAACCTGACAGGGCAAATCACAGAGGTGCAACAACAGCAACCCTCTATCAGTGCAACAGAGTGGGAGATGTCCTCATCCCACTCACAGAGAGGACAGAGAAAATGCTGTTCATTGCCTGAGATCAGTGATGAATGCACACTGGAGGACAGTGATGCACATCCTGATGCCTTTTCCTTTCTTATTGGAAAGGATGAAGGTTTGACAAGAAAGTCTCACAGATGTGTGTGCTTAGCAGAAATATTTTAAATGCAGAGTCTGATGAAGGAATAGAGATGGAAGCAAGTTTTGATATAGAAAAAAAGAATTGCTGAGCCATTCTTATTGGAAAACCAAGAAGCCAAAGGGTGTGTTAGTTAGAAGGGGTTTTTATGACTTTGAGCGAAGGATAAACCCACCCCAAACAAGAAGATGTTTTTACCAAGCAGAAAGATAGCACAGGCAAACAAGTCAGCAAAGGTGCAAGTAGAAAAAAAGGTCTTAGAATTTTCCACTGCAAGAAAACTGAAAAACAACTTCTAGCTTAAACTGTAATGTACTAACTTTTAGTGATTGGAGAACAGTAACATGAATATGGTAATTACAGTAGTTATGACAGGCTATAGATAAAAGTTAAGGTATAGATTGGTTCTACTGTATGAAGATGCTCAGCAAAGAAAAGTATAGAATGCATTGTAACCAAATCCAAAGGGTCTGGAGCTGACAGCTGTAGGCACAGGCTCTGCCACCCATGACCCTGGACTGCTGTAACTCTTGGATGTAATAAACTGCATTTTGGAGAGCCCCTGGAGTCCAATATCCCTCATTTTGGCTCTTACACTTTCTGCCATTCACTCCAGCTGTGCAACTGTGGAACCCAGCACACTGCAGACACACAGACAATTCCCATCCTCACCTTCTGCTGCCCAGAAGAAATTTATAAGCATCAGTGGCTGGTCCTGCCTGCAGCCCCCCAGCTGCCAGGAGCTGCACACCAGCTCTCACTGCAAGTGATCCCAAACAGAGAAACACTCTGGACCTACATTTTGTAGGCAGAAGTGAGTGTAACAGGGCCATTAAACACCATGCTAACCTCCTGCACAGAGAATAATTCTCAGTATTCTGGAATAGTAATGATTAGGCTGACCACCAGCTGTTTGCACAGGGCCATTGCACTTACGCAGAGCAGCTTTTAAAGAAGGAAAAATGGTGCAGATGATGCTACCAGGCACATAATCAAGTTCTAATTACCTTTTTCTTCTACCACCACATGCTACCCAAACCATATGCTGCACCATGTTAGATGGTGGCAGACAGAGGCAGGAAAGCAGCTTTTTAGAGTGTTTTTTTTTGCCCATGGGAAGCTCTCTGCCAAACAAGGTCCCACCATTTGGTAAGTGGTGAAAAATCTGCAGCCTGCAAGGCACAGCTGTCTTTTCTTTAAAATCATTATTCAGTATTGCAGCTCACAGAACCATTTCACTTTCATCCTAAGGGGGGGAAAATGCTCCTTTATGGTCACATTCAGTCACAGGCTCCCCCTAAAGTCCTGATGAACCAGAGTGACTTCATGGAAATGAATGTGAGCCCAAACAGCTAAAAAACTATTTTTCATGAGCAGAATTTAGGAAAGGAAGAAAAGGAGGCACAGATGTATTGTATTGTATCTCAAACCCTACTAAAAATCACAGAACTCGCAATAGTTCTTAACCCTTGGAGCTCAGGCTGGGGGGCTGCTGCAGGAAGATTGGGCAGGAGATTCTGTGCTCCCTGTCTTAGAGAAAGAAACAAATTTCCAGCAATTAAACAATTTACTTGTCCAAAGTTAAGGCAGAGATTAGTCTAAAGAGATTATTATATAATCAGAAATCATGATAAATGAGGAAAATGTTAAAGAGCTCAGCTTTGGTGGCCTCTTCCTTAGGTGAATAATGTGCTTTCCTTAGCAAAGGCCATGAGTTTCTGAAGAAAGCTCTCCTGGATTTACACCAAGCTTTCATGAATACCCACACATGTGAGGGAGAAAAGGCTTGTCTTAGAAAGGATTAACTCCTCAGGCCCAGCAAGCTTTAACACATGACTAAGGATTCTCTGAAGATTTATGTAGCCAGGAAGGGGGAAATAATAAAATAATAATAATTTAAAAAAAAAAGAACTGGCTTTTGCAGGCCAATAAGCACCAGAGCTGAATTAGATCTGCCTAATGCTTGGTTAAGATCTGTAGCCTCAGGCAATCATTCTCTATTAAACAGATTATATTCAGCACAAACACAGGACATTTGTAAGCTTAAAGCTAAGAGGCTACACATGAAAAGACAGAAAATAAATTGTTCTGGGAATAGGAGCAGGAGGAAATCTAGAGGTAAAAATACCCTGTTTTTTAACTTAGGAAAGGAAGTGATTAGTGTTTACCAGGGAAATGATCACCCTCAAAAAACATCTTCTTACCCCATAAATACATCCAGGATATACAGATCCCCTCCTGTCCTCTACTGAATGGGAATGCAGTGATGGCAGGGCTCTGGAGGATGCTCTCCCAGGGCTCCAGCATCCCCCAAAGCTCCTGCTGCTGCCAAAATGCTCCAGAACAGCAGGGCACATTTCCCATTTCCCATCCAGGGCACCTCATCTGGCCTCACACCATGGCAGAGGCTCTGGCTCAGTCAGATCAGTGCTTATGGACAGGAACTGGCTGGGAGTTTCTGGTTGAGAA
This sequence comes from Ammospiza nelsoni, assembly GCF_027579445.1. Classification (NCBI taxonomy): domain Eukaryota; kingdom Metazoa; phylum Chordata; class Aves; order Passeriformes; family Passerellidae; genus Ammospiza; species Ammospiza nelsoni. The sequence continues at coordinate 7,808,007 of NC_080637.1, read as the reverse complement.
ATTGCTCTCTTGAAATGCATCAGTTTCCTGAGAAATTCTGTGGGAAGTGACAACATCATTGTAAACTTTTCAAACTGGACCATTTTAGAAAATCTTTATGGCCCACATATTCTCACTAGTCATTTCATACATGCATGATCCACTTTTTCATTTAAATGGTATAGAATACTTTAACCTCCAAGTAAACAAACTCTTAACATCTAGCCTTGTCTTTTTCAGATTTCTTTTACATTTTTTGTTTTCAAAATGAAGCTTGACTTCTATATGAATGGGAGTGTGCTTGTTCTGAGTTTTGCTGAGCAGAGAAACAGCTGGTTCCAGAGAAGCTCAGCTTTTAACTGGCTCAGAAAATGGCCACCATCCAAATCCACCAAATCAGTAACTATCTTTCAATTAGCTTCATAAAGGAAAACAAAAATGTCTTACTCAGGACATGCAATACACCAAACTGTCTTCATTTCCACAGCATAATAAAGCTGCAGCCTTTAAAGAATGAACCTCTGAAAGGGCACCTAGGATTTGATCCACAAAGTCCTTCTGCCACTGGGGATTTGGTACTCCCATCAACTGATAAGAAAAAAATGTAATATAATCTGTCAGCAGAAAAACTGTGTGATAAAACATGTGTTATTTGTTTCTGAAGTGGCTGGAAGAGTCCCCTGCTTTGCTGGAGAAACAGCTCACACTTTGGTTTGTTCTGTCTGACTGCATTTGGAGTCCACATTTCTGGAGTCCCAAGTAAGCCAAAGTGAGCAGAGCAAAGCTGACAGCAGGACCCTCACTCCGTGAACCAAGAAATCTAGTGTGGATAAAGAAATTAAATGAGAGAAGGAAAAACCTCTTTTAAAAGAAAAGTTCTCCACACAGAAAAAACTATTTTAAAAGGGACCACTGAGACACACCTGTCCCCACCTCACCCCAGAGAAATCCCTCTGGGGCAGCAATGAGCTCCAAGGGGAAACAAAATTGAAGCAAGAGAAGGAGAAAAATCTCCATTGCCATTCACCATTTCCAAAATGCCCTGGTTAAAAAGTTTAATAACAACATAGCCTTCATTGATGTCACTGTATTTTTGTTACCCAAATTATAAAAAACTTCAGATCTATCACCCAACCTCACTCCTTGAGCCATGTGTGTTTTTAGCATGATTGGACATCAAGGACAGACTGAGGATGAGGTTTGATATAGACTGGAGCTGCTTATACATCCTTTTATCTTTAATGTAGTTTAGTCTCACAGCATCCTATGACACTGTTGCCAAGCCAACTATAAAAAGAGCAGCTCTGTGTTTTCATTGTGAAGAAGCAAAACACAGAAGCAAGAGCAAAGGCTCCAAGTGAGAAATGGATGGGAGGGAAGGACACAGAGCAGTTAAAGGAACCCCTGAATTCAGAGGAAAAACTTGCCCTGCCTTCAGCACACTTTGAGTCCATCCTCCTTCAAGAGATTTGCATTTTGGATTTTTTTCAAATAAAAACCCAACAATATTTGCTTCAGAGCTGAAAATTGTCCTGGAGTTCAGCTGAGGAGAGAAGCCTTCTCATCTCTTATCGACTTCAAGGACAACTTCAGTGCTTTTCAGGATTGCCACATTGCAATTTGCAAATATCTATGAATTTCCAGACTCCTACGCCAACTTGGCTTCACTGGAGGTTTCTTATCAGTTTCCTGTTAGTAGTAAGAGTTTCCTTCCTTGAATTTCCCTAATATGATCTCTTTTTAACTCCAAAGTATGATTCAATAACCAAATGATAATTCCTTTCCTTTAGCTTGACATAAATAAAGTCTTGCAAAAGTTAGAGGGAAAATTACAAATTCAATACAATTCCCAGCTTGTAGCATGTCAGACAGGAGATATTATTTAGACTGGTGAGAAGTGTTCTCTAATCCAAGGGTTATTTTTTTAATTGAAATCAAGGGTATCTATATATAGCACATTTGTGTATTAAAAAAATAAATAAAGTCAGTGCCCTGTGAATGTAATGCCCCAAGAAAGCAATGAGAGATTCCAATGTATTTTATACCTTCAATATAAATGTAAAGATTTCACCCCACATCTAGAAGCCACTTTTCATTTAAATCTTTGGTATTATTACCAATTTATCTTTGAGCACAACAGAATTGGTTGCCAACATTTGCCTTTATCTTTGCTGCCTATGTTCTTCTTTCTTTAAACAAACAACTTGCTCTATTTTGATAACTCCTATCTACACTAAAATGACCCCTCGTGCATTTACATCCAACTTCACAGAACTGAATTTCTGCCCCAGAGAGCAAGCTGTGAAAAATGCAAATCACAAAGATTTCTACAATTCTCTTGATTAAAAGAAATTTCTTTGGTCCAAAGTCACCCTTTTATATCTTTACTGAAGCTACAACTTGTCCCAGTGCTTTTTTCCCTAGAACATGCATTCTTGAAAGGAAACTACTGAGACAAACTCAGTATCAAAATGTAATTTCATTTGCACCATTGAAGTCAATGGAGTTTCTTTCCAGCTTGATCCAATAGCACGTTTCAAAGAAAAGAGGGAAAAGAAAAAGCACCATAGGCTTATGAGTAGCAGAAATCTTCCCCAGCTCCCTTCAGGATTGATTCTCAAGGTTAATTGGTCTTTTATGTACAGATGACTTGCACAAGCTGGCTCTTTATCTCTGTTATTTCAGTTCATAAAACCATTTCTAAACCTGCCTGTGCTATAGCAGGGGGAAAAGCACAAGCCTAGTAGGGAAAGGACATAAATTAAAGGATTATAAGGAGAAGGAAGAAATAAAACTAAGATGGAGGCAGCAGGCAAGGTCATTGCTGCCAAATAGGAAGTAGGGGGTTGTTTTAACTGTAAGGGATACATTAGAAAGAAATATATCAGCTCTCATGTTAAACATTCACAGAGTAAACCAGGTAAATGGTAAACATGCAGCTAATATTGCAGCATGGTTACAGGAAGTCAATAGAACATCCCACATTCAGGGCTGTTTTCATCTCACCATAATGAACATTAAGCTGCTTCTTTTTCCAGCAGGATATTTTTTTTTTCCTTTTTTTTCCAGCTTTTCTCTCCATTTCTGGGCAGTGCACAAAGGCAGCAGGTAGAACACAGTGTCATCAGCCACAAAACACAACATCCTCACAGGAACTAGGCTGCGCTTTCCTGATTAATTTAATGACCCTGAAACCCAAACACCACCTGTAATTGGCCCTCGGTCTGGGCCATTATGAGAGGCAGAGGCTCATTAAAGGCTTCAGCACTGCTGGGAGCTGCAAGCCGGGAGGGGACAGAGCTTCCAGCCCTCCATCAGCCTCAGCAACGTGGGGTGGGTGCCAGCAGAGCTGTTCCTCCATGGATGCACAGCCCATCCCATCCCAGCCAGGACAGGCTGCTGGATCTGGGATCCAGCACAGCTCACACGGGGGCGCGGGAAAGGAACAGGGAAAGGGGCAGAAGCTGTGTCAACACTGTTTTGGTAATCATCTTACCTGCATCTGCAAGGGTTTTTGTGAAAAATGCACGTATTTTATGATTGGCTTTTCGCAAATATTAAAATGAATATTATATGTGTTGTGTTAGAAAGTTATGCTGTATTAATTCTCTTAAGTAGTGTGTTAAATATCGTTTTAGGTTATAACAAAATGTTAAAATAGAAATGATGCTATGTAGGATATTTTTTTTTTAAAGAAAGGACTCGCAGGGAGATAGCAGCCACAGGACACCTGAATCTTTCAGAGAAAAAGAATTTATTGCACCCTCATCAGGAGAAATGAACTTCTTCCTGCCTTGAAGGCGCTGTTAGGATTCAGAGGAAGAATTTGACACTGATCAGACAGAATCCTGTGTTTGAATGGAATTTATGCATCATGTATGAGATGTATGAATATGCAACAGGCTGTTGCTTTTAAGGGTTAATTCTTTGTTAACGTGTGTCCTTTTTCAGGCTCGTGCTGCCCAGAAAAAGGTACCTGGACCATCCATAACTCTTTGTATTTATTGTCTCATATTGCCCTAATCCAAATTGTCCAAATTGTTATTACTCGAATTGTAATACTAATTTTTATAACCATTTTATTACTATTAAACTTTTAAAATTTTAAAAACAAGAGATTGGCGTTTTTCACAGTTTTAAAGCCAGCAGTTCCACCAATGCTGTCACTCAGGATACCTGTATTTGATTTTAAAAGGCTAAATCCACCCCAGTTTCCCAGGAAAGTATTTTTATACCACACCTCTGCTCCCCAGTGAAAAAGAAGCGCCCTGGAAAGCCTCCACTGCTGCCACCATGGGATGCAGGGATGGAACCAAGAGTCCTGGAGCCAGCCCCAGCAACCACAGACATCCCAAATTGTTCACCCTGCCAGCAGTGAGATGTCCTCATCTCATCCTGGTGGTGTTCCAGACAGCTCAGCTTCAACTCAGTGCTCAGGGGCCATAAACAGGAAAATAGAATAAAACTAATGCCAGATTTTCCTTCTCCATTACAACCACTTACAATCTATTTGAATTTGAATTGAACTTTTGAATTTAATTTGAATTGAGCTTGAATCAAATTTGAATTTTAATTGGATTTTTCCATAAGCTGTTTATTTACACCCTTCATCACTGGTATCTTCTATTATTTCTTCAGGGAAAGCCTCCACAAGACAGACTAGCACTTTTTTGTCACCAAACTGATCTTTCTCACTACTCTGAATTTCATCTGTTATCCCTGTGTCTATTTAGAATTTCCTATTTACAGGTTTCTACCTTCCACTAATCATGTCTTCCAGACTATTTTTACTACAGATACTTTAATTATTCACTGGAAGTAATTTTTACTGGTTAATATAATTCTCCTCTAAAGAGTCATTAGAAAGTAATTTTTTTAATTATTGCTAGATATTAGCTATCAGGCAGACACTGAATCATCTGGGAGAGCATTTCCACCTGCAGCTACACAGGACAGCATTCCAGCATGTGAATCCACTATTTAAACCCAAAACACTGGGTATTTCATACCCAGCCCAACCTCAGCACTAAGCATGTATCTGTAGAGGGCTGATAGATCAGAGACCAGGATCTATTTTCTCTCCTGTCAGTTGCATTCCCTGCTGTTTGTTGGATTCAATCATTTTACAGGAGAGATGGAACTTTTAAAATTAAAATTAACAAATATGCATGTGGACAAAAAGCTGCCTACAGGTGCAGGAACAGCCCTTAAAGGAGATGTAAGACAGAACTGGATTACCATTGCAAATTTGGGCACATTTGGCTCAGTCTCCTTCTGAGCAAAGCACTGCAAATCTGCTCTTGAGTGGATTCACTGCATATGGACAACCCTTTCTCCTGCATAGAAACAAGGGAGAGCTTCATGTCATCTTTCTTTTTTTTGTGTACACTTAAAATACTGAAGAAAAAATAAAGCTGACACTGAGGATGTAAAAATAATTTAGTGGATGCTTTGTCACTAAGTTACATGTGTAGCAACCAAATTTCTCCATGCCATGAATTATTCCCTTTTCCTCAGTGTTTCCTGTGCCTGCCAGTTTAGTACCATCTACACAGTTAAAACATGCCCTCATCAAAGGAAATGCTAAATGAAAGTGCTTTTTGCTCTGTGCATAAATTCCCTGCTATGAATCTCTGTCTGGGCATGCCACTGCTTTGTTTTTAGTTCTTTGGTCACTTATCAATGTGATGGGGTTCAAAGCACAGGCTGAATTTCCTTTATGAGGATATTTCAATGCAATAGGATAGCAAGTGCAAAAATGCAATGAAATTCATCGGCATTATTTGTTCCAGTGAAATCCATGATTTTTTATTTGCAAGATAATGGTTTTCTCTCCCTGTTATTTGTTACACTGTTTCCATCAGGTTTATGGGCCAGTGGTGGCCCAGGGTCTTTTTTTTAGAGAAACACTAAGCATTATTCTTTTATATTTCTCAGAATTTTCTGTTACTCATTATCATACCAAACTCTTCATATACATTGATTGAATATTTGTTCTCTAGATTCCAATCATCCTTCCAGTTATTGTACAAGACCTTTACTACTAATTATTTTCCATAAAGGTATTTCATGAGTCAGTATCCTTTCATCATAAAATAGTTAAGATATTATCAGTAATGGAATTAGTGTAAAGCAAACATTATTCACTCTTCTCTAAGAGTCTAAAATATCTCTCAATTTCTTTGATATATTTTAGCCCTACATCACCTATTTTATATAATACATATAATTCTTCATTTCTGTTTGCTACTTTTCCTGTATTACACAAAGATGCCTCATTTTTTGTTCACCTGGTTGTTTACCTTTTTCAGAGCAGGCATCTTTATCCCCACTGTTTTTATAATACCATCATTTTCATCATGACCAGGATGATTAGTGGAGCAGTTAGTGGTTCTGCAGTCTAGTTTTGATATTTTTGATCTGCTCAAGCTTTTGGGGGGTATTTATGTTTGGTTTTTTGTTTTGGTTTTGGTTTTTTTGTTGACGTTGCTTTATTTGTTTGGTTGGTTTTGATTTCTTTCTTCTTGTTGTTGTTGTTGTTGTTGCTGTTGCTGCTGTTGTTGTTGTTGTTGTTGTTATTTCTTGCTGCATACCTAGCTCCTTGGGAAGCAGCTTTTTGATGCTATGAGCTGCATGTTGCAACACCCCACATCAAAAGTTCATTGAATCAGATCACCAGAGAGAAAAAAAAAAACACTAAATGATAAAAGAAGGCCAACTCAGGCGGCAAAGTTCTCCTGCCATTCTCACCCTACGTCCCACCATGGAAAATGCATGGCAACTTGAAGAACATATGCAGCTGTCTGGGAAAATCTAGACACATTAATATTACTTGAATTGAGCAGCTTTCTTAGCCAGGGATTTGCTTTTAAACACCTTTAGGTAACAGTTTCACAATATCCCAGTCTATCTGCATTCTTTTAACCTGATGAAGAAATTATGACTATTAAAGTCATCCAAATTAGGCTATCAAATCCATCAAAGCCCTCATCACTGGCGTACAAATTATTACAGCAGGGATTTTTATTTGTGGCTAGAGATGTTATTTGTGGCACAGCTTCTAGGCTAGTGGAGACTCTCTTCCTGCTGACCCAATGGCATCTAACCTAACCTGACTCAAAACATACTGGGAATTCTTGAAGGAAACTATTTTTTTAGGCATGCTTCCTAAAGTGATGAAACCACAGCGCAGGGATGATTGCCTGCATCATCTACTCAGTAAAGCTGGATCTGTGCCTTCCTCTGAGAAGCAGCATCCTTCCTTCAGTGCCACACACTTCACTGGGGCTGTGCAGGAGCTGTGACTGATGGCTTCTGCTCAAGCAAGCCATCCCACTGACTCCAGAGAAATTGCTCACGTGAGCCAGAGTTACCAAAAAACACCATTTGTCACAGACTGATGCTTTCAAACACATTAATCTTCCTACAGCTGCTCCTTTTTAAAAAGGGCTACAAGATTTAGTGCTGATGAACCTGGGTTATTTAGCAAAGTCTGGCAACCCAAAGGCTGTGGACTCCCCTTTTAGCCACATTAAAAAATGGGAAGCCACATGGAAAGGTCTCTCTGTAGCACAGGGGGACTGAGCATGCCCAGGTTAATCTGAATGGGCAGATATCCCCCTGAGTGACCTGGTGCCCAGGTGGCATTGAACACTAAAAACTGGATTATTGAACTTGCATTGAACACTAAAAACTGGATTATTGAACTGGCATTGAACACTAAAAACTGGATCCCCTTTGCTAGCACCCTGCTCCAGCACTTCTGTCATGGGCCTGAATATACAACATCCACAGCACCCACCCTCCCAGAGCTACACTGCCTGGAAAAAGGGAATGGAAACCATATCCTACAAATACAGATGCCTTTTCCAAGAAGACAGATGCCTTTTCCATGAATTCAAGAGTGCTTTTATTAAGGAGTGTTTTTATTTATTTTAGACTGGCAGGACTAACCCTTATCTCACTGCACTTCCCTCCTCAACTCTCCTGCTAGAGACAATTGACAGTTTTTACAAGTGCTGCCTTGCTTTTCTCTGCACCATCCAAGAAGACACAGGAGGAGCATGTTCACTGCCACAGCTGCCCAGATATTGAATTTGCTGCTGAGAATTTAATTATAGAGAGCAATCAAGGCAGCAGACTGAGAAGTGACCAAATGTGAATTGGGCTGAGTGCAGAGTAGAGGTGTGGTACAGCACTGCCTCTCATCTTACATTTTACACTTCATGTGCATCCACCAGCAAAAGGCTTTGAAACCTATGGGGATGATATGTTACAAATTGACGAAAAATAGTGGGGCTTTTTATCAAATTTCATCATCTTCTCCAAAACACCGTTTCTACAAATCTTGGTGCAGTACAGCAGCTTTAACATGATGTTCACGAAATTGAAATGTATTAACATTTTCCAAGCACACATTATCCTTCACGTACAAGAGCCATTTCTAGTCCCAGAAAAGATCATTTTACTTTGACATTTCTAATTAAAAGAAAAACATTGCTTACAGATAAATAATAAATGAGAGTGCAGATGCTCTTATCTGCATGGCAGAAGGGAACAGGGAATTACTCATGAGTATGTATCCAAATGAAACTACCAGACCTGTCCATAACATGCACATCTGGGTACCACAACAACTACAGTCACTGACTCATTTTCCACCCACTTTTTCCCAATATCCCATCTAAATAATTATATGTTTTTTTATTTCTTCCTGAGGAGTCCTGTGATGACTAAGTACAATGAAAATGTACATGTTAGAATGAATGCTGTCACTCTTTGAGCTGTGGGTAGTTTTAGTACCTACCCTAAGCTAGACACTAGTTGAATGCTTTCACCTGAACCTGAGAAACTGTTATAAAAAACTGTAAGCAGAGATTAACTTAATTTTACCACCTAGATTACTCATAATGGTACAGAAGAGTGAGTCAGAACTGTCCATTAAATGCCTGGGAGGGTTGAAGATAACTGGCTTATAAGCATCCTAAGTTTCACTCTCCTGAATATTTCACAACACTGACTTTAGGCTTTGGCTTTGCATTAAGAAAAGTGTTCATTAATGTTTAGAGCAAACACTGGGAATAAGGCTTAAAGCTCCTGATCCTCCTTCTGCCACCAGCCTGAGCTGTTCTGTGGCTTTGAGAGTACCACTGGGCCACCCACTTAAATCTCTGCATCTCTAATAGCTTAAAAGCATGCTCTGATAAAGCCCTTCTCCAGAAGAAATGGGTATTACCAGATCTGAGCATGCATGCACACACAGGCTTGTAAATGTCCCACTATAAACTGGCCAAGGGCTGCAGCATATTGGGCAATGCCTCACTGCTGGGAACATGGAAAACTCAGAAGCAAGGCACACTTAGGGCTTGTTTAACTTCCAGACAGCAAAGCAGGTCTCATAATAGCTGAGAAAAATAGCTGCAAAACCTAAACTGTGCTCTGATAATAAAAAAATTCAGATGCAGATCCCAATTTTCCTGACTGCAGTAGGACCTGGGGTTCCCCTGGACATCTGATGGTCTGAACTGACCCTGCTGTTCTTGGAATGATGGCAGCAGCTTGTGGCCATCACAGCTGCCCATTGCACAGTCAGCTCCCACTCCCATGGGCAAGCACCTTCCTGATGGCATCAGAGAGAGCAAAAGCAGAGCAGAAAATGGTTCAGTGCTCTTCTTATGGAAAATTAACAGAGAGGTCTTGCTCCTAAGAAATGTCAGTGGCAAAACACTAATATTATTTAACACCATTTCATCCAGCCTTACTGATAGGGAAGTTGTTAAGGCAGCAATTTAGGCTGAGTCTCAAAAGGACACAATTAAAACTTCACTATGGATTCACCTAAGCACCCAAAGCATTTCTCATCAGAGTGTTCATTTCTGTTCGGATTACGGAGCCGAGCGCTCCTATCAGTAATTCCACCTCCTTCTTAATTTGCTCAGACAGGGTCAGGGTTTATATCCGACTTTGTGTAAGTCCCTTCCCTCCCCAAAGGCCATGCCAGCATGGGGGAAGGGAGGCAACACTTACACATCCTCATATGTTCTCGAAATAATTAGTTCAAAGACCTAGAGATTAATTCAAAAGGCAACATGCAGCAATGGAGAGAGAATGGGACATCATTAAGGCTCCAGTTTCAGCAGCACATCACTCAATCCTCAAGCCAACATAGCAACAAACAAAAAAGCCAATTTCCTCTATAATTTTATTTTTATTACTTCTCCAGTAACACAGAACAAGACCAGATTTTACCACTGCTAACTCTGTTACTCTGGGAATAAAAGGCAAACACTGTGTTACCCTGCGTAGGAGGCTGAGAAACTGAGATGTCAATTTTTCTCTTTTGTAGAATTAGAGCAAGGAATTATATCAGGCCATAACACTGAGTGAAAACAACAGCTTTGACAGTCAAATTGCCCAAAAGGCAGTAAAATGCTGCCCAATTCTAGAGGTGAAACACTTGAGCCAAAACAGATTATAATAATTACAGACAAAGACCTCAGGACTGTCAATATATCTTGAAAAGCACACCTAACTAATTCCCTAATGAGGAGGTGAGAGGCACAAAGGTACTACCTATCCTCTTAGAGGGCTCAGGGAATACAAGGAATATTTTATGGTAAATATTCCAAGTGTCTGAGGAGACTTTCCAGCACCTTCCACTTCCTAAATGAGATCTGCAGGTGAGGTGGAGAGGGGCATCTCAGAAGGGCATGTAATGCCAGGATGAAGGGGCAATGGTTTTAAATGAAAGAAGGCAAGTTTAGATTAAATATTAAGAAGAAATTCTTTACTCTGAGGGTAGTGAGATATTGGAACTGTTTGCCCAGAGAAGCTGTGGATGCTCCTTCACTGGAAGTGTTCAGGCTGGATGGGGCTTGGAGCAACCTGGTCTAGTGAAAGATGGAAGTTGGGAGTGGATAAGCATTAAGGTCCTTTCCAACACAAACCACTCTGTAATTCTGTGATCTCCCCATGCAACTGAGGTTTTTCAGTAGCCCCCAAACACATAAAGCCTCATGTGCTTTGCTTAATTAACCTCTGCCATGCAGTGATGGGGCTGCCCAGTCCTCAGAGACCAAGGGGTACTGGCACAAAACTTCTTTGTGGCTCAAAGGCGATGATGCCTGGGGCACAATACATCTCTGGACAGGCAAAAAACTTGGCACAGCATCCAGGGAGTGTGACCATGTTCACAGGGGTCTCAGGTTGAGGGAAGAGATGACGATCTGACTCCATGTTTCAGAAGGCTTGATTTATTATTTTATGATATATATTACATCAAAACTATACTAAAAGAATAGAAGAAAGGATTTCCTCAGAAGGCCAGCTAAAAATAGAAAAAGAAAGAATGATAGCAAAGGCTTGTGGCTTGGATTCTCTGTCTGAGCCAGCTGACTGTGATTGGCCATTAATTACAAACAACCACATGAGACCAATCACAGATGCACCTGTTGCATTCCACAGCAGCAGATAATCATTGTTTACATTTTGTTCCTGAGGCCTCTCAGCTTCTCAGGAAGAAAAATCCTAAGGAAAGGATTTTTCATAAAAGATGTCTGTGACAAGGGTGGGGGGAGATTCCTCTTCCAGCCAGTACAGCTGCAGCTTGAAGCTTCAAGCTTGTCATGACCCCTCCTGTGATAACCAGTGCTTGTAATCCAGCAGCATTTATTGTATTAACACAGAGAAACTTTAGGAGCAGGAAAACATAAGAAGCTGCCTAGTTAGGAGACCATATTATATAGAATCTCGTTTAGTTTGTAATGTAGCTTTATATAATTGTGGTGCAAAAAACAGCACAGACAATATTCAAACAACTTCCACAAGGAGGGAGCCATTCCCACCACCCATCCCCAGCTTCCCCTTCTCTGCAGCCCCTGCTCCTGCCAGGACACCATGCATGTCAGTATTCCCACCTGCCAGTGTTACACCACACATTTAGCAATTGTTCTTTCCAGCCCCTAGGATACATGTAAGGTTTGGCTATCCCATGTGTTGATTTGCCTTTCAGGATTCTCAGCAGCAACCCTGTGTTTTTTCTGATACACACTCATCCAGTTATAATGCTTAAACCACCCAGGATCTTGCTCTTTCTGATCCAGAGGACCTTGCTCAAAGGGTTTTACAGTCTAAATACCACCTTGGACTTGATTATAAGGCCAGATTTTACCATTTCTGCCCTTAAATACCAGCTGCTTTGGAGGAGGTCAGCTGCTTTAACACCAGCATTGTCTTTGGTGTGGAGAAAAGAAATTGCTGCAACCATTTTCTCCCAGTTCTTCCTCGAAATGCTTTAAAACAGTTTACCCTTTGTAAAAAGATGTTGAATGCAATAAGCCAGAGTCAGACCTCCCTGGTAATAGACTTGTCAGAGGCACATTGGCTTTCTGCAGGGTAGCAGCACATCACTGCAGTCTCTGAGAGCTGTACCACTGAGCACTCACAGCCTTTCATGCTCACAAAGCTCCACAAATGTCAAAAGAGACCAACAGATAGTTCAGAGCCTTCCCTCTTGAAAATTAACCTCTATGAAGGTGAATTCCCTGGGACTGAGCTTCCCTCCCTTCTCCATTTTCTTCCCCAGGAGTGTGCTGGTGAAAGTCCCTTGTACCACTAAAGGAAATACCAAATTATTTTGTGGTCAGCAAGCACAGGTGGAGCATGCATTGGTGCAGGCAGGACAGGGTGGGATGCTGGTGAAGAGGGCAGTGCTGCCCACTGGAGAAGCCCCACTCAGAGAGATGAATTCCACTCAGTTTCACACACTGAGAGAAGCCCAACCCATTAAAATAAATACCACCAAGCATGCTGTTGCACTTGTGAATTCAAACTGGGGGTTTTATTTAACAGAGAACTTGACCATTACTTTGTGACCAGGCAGAAGGGGTTGACCCTTTCAAATACTCTTTTGAAAGCTTGCTTCACACCCTAATTACTCCATAAACACTGAGGTTTCATCCCAATTCACCAGCCTTCCTTCTCAGGGAATTCTCCAATGTCCTTTACACAGGATGGAGATAACCTCACAACCAAAGCAAAAATCCCAAAATTATTCCTTTTATGCCATCATGTTTTGGGTTATGGGGTTTTTAACCCTTCAGTCTTGAAACCTAACAAATTCATCTGCAAATCTCTATTGCTTCTCAAACAAGTTTTAGACAAGACTGATTGGAAAATCATAATTTTTCAGTGAGCTTCTAAATTTTCTAACACAAAACCAGGCTACAGAGAAAGCCGAAGTAAAGTATGTGATCATAAAGGATGTTGATACATAAGTTTATCTTCATTGTTCTAATGTTATTGAGTCATCCAGTCTTTTACTCATCCAGCAGTAATATTTGGACAGCTTTAATCCAACTCCACAAACTGAATATTTTTCCATTAACTGCAACAAGCTTTCTATGAGTTTTTGTATTTTTCCTCAGATTTTTACAACCAAATAAATGTAGTTTGTCAAACTGAGAAGGATTTTTATTATCACCTATGTATTACACTCTTCTTTAATATTCATGACATGAAAATCTTACAATTTAAAATTTATACATCATGGCTTGTTTCTGTGGGTTTTACTTTCTTTTTATTACACACATTTTAATCCACACATAATCATATTTTAAGTTTAATAAATGCACACAACTTCCTACATGGCTGAACTTTTTCAGTGATACTTTCACTATATATGGTGATTTTACACAATCCTACAGATATTCACCCCACTGCCTTTCACCTCACTTTGCTTTCACACAGCAAGAATCAGCATTTTCAGGAGATCCAGGCTTTTCAGTGATTTTCCTGAGGGTCTCTCTTCCAAAGCAGGAATTCCAATACTCAAAAAAAGCATTTAAAAAATAACACTTTTTTCACTTGTTCTTGTTTGTGACAAGAGGTTTTCAGGTCACTGCAAGTGCAGGTTTGTGGTGGAGAACAGGGCCACAAGGGCACACCTTGACAACAACCCCAAAAGACCAATCCCTAAAACCCCTTGCTGAAATAGGTTCTCAGGGCTTAAATCTGCAATTATTGAAGTCAACTAGATTGAAAGATCATGCATTAACAGAAATGTTAGGCTTAAGAAAAAACTGTCAGCTTTAATGCCAATATTCACAATCTCACAAAGGCCCATCAAAGTAGCATTAATGGGCTACAGCTTTTTAATTCTCAATATTTAGGCATCCTATTCATGGCTTAAATAGTTGCCTTGTTAACTACTGGAAATCTATCCCTTATACAGTCTTTTATAGCAATTTTAAAAAGGCAAAAAGAGGTGTAGAGGTGTAATTTTATACTATTTCCTCCTGCCTATTGTATTGGCAGGGATCCCTGTGGCAGGGAGGAATGATGAATCTGACTCTATGTTCTCAGAAGGCTCATTTATTATGATTTTATTTTATGATACTATATTATATTAAAGAATACTATACTAAACTATACTAAATAATACAGAATGGATACTTACAGAAGGCTAAAAAGATAATAATGAAAACTCCTGACTCTTTCCAGAGTCCTGACAGAAATTTGCCCTGATTGGCCAATAAGTCGAAACAATTCACAGCAGAATGCAATGAAACAATCACCTGTGGGTAAACAATCTCCAAACACATTCCACATGAGCAAAACAGCGGAGAAGCAAATGAGATAAGAATTGTTTTCCTTTTTCTCTGAGGCTTCTCAGCTTCCCAGAAGAAAAATCCTGGGCAAAGGGATTTTTCCAGAGAATGGGAATGCCACACCCGCCCACTGCAATAAATTTCTACCTACAAAACTGTAAAGGAGAAAGCTCACTTAATGCTGTTTTGTCATTTGGTATTCACCAGTAAGAGCACAAAGCAAAGTGCCCTGCAGAGGGGACAATGACAATGTGGCACCAGTGGTGTCCCCACATGTCATTGTGGACAGTCCCCACCTGTCTGGGTGTCCCTCCCTGCCTCACAAACAGAGCAGCATCCATACAGAGCATCCAGGCTGGCAGAGATCTGTTTGCACAAGGTCACTTCCATACACACAAACCCAGCTTTTCTCTTCAGCAAAGTAAATATTAGTGCCTGTTATTCCCAACCATCCAGTCTACAGCACGCCTTATGCAAACGCTGCGTGCATATGGACACCAGATAAGCCACCCACGAGCTGTATCTCAATCCACACACCCTGGCACTGTGCAATCAGCCAAAATGTTCTCCGAGAACAAGATTCATGTTTCACTACCAATATGGTGAAGTTTTTTATTCAGAGCTACTCTGTTATTACAGTCGAACAGGCCTGACAGTATCAAAGTTGATCACAGTTCTAATTATAACTTTTAATATGCTGGATTTTATTCATTCCTCCTCCTTTTCAACCCTGATGTTTTATTCCCAGCTATTCAGGGCTTAAGACTCATAAATGAAAAGAGAAGCTTCTGGTTTTTGAGCATGGATGTTGCTGACTGGTGCCTATTCAGAAGGCAATCTGCACAGAAAGGGTTCAGGGTATAACTATTTAATAGCCCAGAAGCAAATCCTAAGAAAGCAATTACCCAAGGTACCTGCAGTATCCCAAGTGGCTCTAATTAAGCCGCTGCAAAAAATTGCTGAGCTTTAGTTTGTGAAGGATTCAAGGCCATCAGGGTCAGGCTGGGAGGGGGCCCTGAGCAGCCTGGTCTAAGGAAAGGTGTCCCTGCTCATGGCAGGGATGGGACCAGAGGATCTTTAACGTCCATTCCAACCCAAATAATTTTGTGAGTCAGTGATCCCAGGCCTGAGATGGACAGCAAGCTGGTCCAAGGTGAGCCAGCACATCCAGGCAGTCTCCACTCAACAGATTTATAAACTTTCAGCCCAGGTTTCCCCTGGGCACTGAGTTTCCCGTCTCCCAAGACAACTTTTTCCTTTTTATTTCCGCTCCTTGTTCTTCTGAACACCAACACAGTGGCAAATTTCACTGCTTCCTGAAGCACCAGCCAAATGAACTCACTTCTTTTCATGCCTTGTCATGGCCTCTCTTTATCAGATGCAAGACAAGATGATAAATTGGGGTCCCTTTTTATCATCTCAAAATAAAGGACACAGGCAAACCCACACTTTGGGTGCTCCTGAGATGTGTAGAATTCACAAATTAGAGCTACATCAGATATAAAAGAGCTGAGTAGGACAAAATAACTTACCTCAGATGAGGACCTGAGCTGATAACTTCAGTGAGGAAATTATATCCATGTACTTGAGAAAAATTGACCAGATGGAGGAAATGGTAGGACAAATTCTGTAGCATATGTATCTACCTCCAATCTGAGAGAACAATTTAGCTCAACATTAATATTTTTGGGTATGTGCAAGTGCATCCAGGAGTTTGTGCCTCTCCTTCTGTACAGCCACTTCCTCACTGAGCCACTGCTCTGAACCAGGTTCAACTTGTGCAAATAAAGCGTCCACAGGGAAAATCCATCTCCAGTGATTCAGTTCTCTACTGCCAAACTGCCTCATCCTCACAGGGCTCCCAGGGGGTTCATGCAGAGGAGGATAAAGGTAACAATATTTTACAAGTTGCCAGCTTTAATCCTGTGAGGACCTGAACTATGGCCAGATTTAATCATCTGAGGAATCAACACAGCCCATTTCATTGCAGTTCCCCTCCTGCAGCAGTCCCACAGCATCATCCTGTCCAATCTGCTACACAAATTCCACTTTAAAAACCATATAGGACGACATTATTAGTGAGTCTTAAAACATCTGCAGAATATATACAGAAGAAAAATTTCTACGAAAACCCACAAAAGAGCATGAAATTAAACCAAACTGACTTAACATTTAAATATTCTTAACACCAATCAATTGTTTTTCTTTTCAACACTGAACCTAAAGCAAAATCCTCAACTTACTGGAGGCAAAAGATTTAAATTCAATAATATATCTCAGTTATGTCAGAGCATTGACTCTGTAATACACAGAATTCCCTGACTTTAATCCAGGATGGTATTTAACATCAAGTTCATCTTAAATAAGGCAGTCATTTTCAAACTTCAGAGGAATTATTCATGTGCTTAAAAGCAGGCACATGCATGAGCATTTTGCAAAGCTTCCACTCCTGTCCCTCTGCTCTTGGTTATCACTTTCCATTAGGTGTAAGAATTTTTCACAGCAGGCACCAGAAAATTATTAGAAAAGGAACAACACAATTATTAGAGGGAAGCCTGGGTGATGTGATGCTCACTTGTCTGATCTTGTATCATTTTTCTGCCCTGTCACCTCCTCCACAATTTCCTCCCAAATGCATTTGCTCCCCGTTTCCCTTTCTCCTGAGAGATGTTGCTACATGAAAAAATGCCCATGAGTTACTTGTGCTGCCCAGGGCAGGGTGTGACAAACCCATCCCTCATCCCTCATCCCTGGTGACCCACATCCATGAGCTCCTGGCGTGCTCCTCCCTTTCTCCATGGCATGGATGGGTCTGGCTCACTCCTGGGCTCAGCTTGTTCCCTTCATTCAGACTTTGACTTCCTCAGGGGCTGGATTTTAGGTGCAGCCAGGGAGAGAATCAGTGAAATAAACCTTCAGTGTGGAAGGGAATGTTAGCCCAATCCAAAATCTCCTCCACCCATACACACAGTCCCCAAAGGAAGAGCTACAAGTATTGGTCAGTTTTGTGTCAAAACAAGTGATGTGCACTCAAACTCACACAATTTTAAGCAAAGTGGTCACATTGACAGCAAACATGTTTATAGACAGGGCTTTGTTACACTTCTATACAGTATTACTTACTATATTACACTAATATATAATACTGCATTTACATGTAATACTACAAAGTAAGCATTTTGAAAATTAAGGAAAGGCATGCTTCTTTTGCCAAACCTAATTAATCCTTGTGGGGAAGTAAAAATAAAAATAACTTCATTGACTTTATACTTTGCCAAGCTGCATTTGAAGATTATTACAGGTTCTGCATTTTACAAATACAAATTTTATCCAGGAGTCTTCTCTTTGGAAAAAAAAATATTCCAAAACCAAAACCCACCAGGCTACAGAAAGACTGTGAACTGTTCCCTTCTCCCATTCATTGTTTTTCAGTGGATCTTTTGCTGCCAATATCATTCAGCATTTTATTTGTTTGCTGACCAGATGGCTGAGTATTTTCAAACAGGAAAGGAAAAAAACAACCCCATAGCAAATAAGACATTTTTTCTTTATAAAATTTAGCTGAATCTTTATCAATATTCACGTTTGGAAATGCTGTATGTTTTTTATGAATATTCCATTTTGAGGGGGGAAAAAAAAAAGACAAAATAGAGACTGATGACACCTGTAACTCTACAGGGACATCATGCTTGGGAGGTTTAAATTGGGAACTTCTGCCTGACTTGCAACCACTCATCCCAGGATAGGAGCAGCCCTTTGTGAGCACTTAACTGCCTTATGTGCAACAACCCTGTTCATTGAACAAAGCAATATCTTAAATCACAGCCTGACAAAGAGAAATATGTAACATTGTACATTATGAGCAAGCCTCATCCCATATTGCCCTCCAGGGCTGTCTCCAAGCCCACAGAGTCCATTTCCACTGCAAGAATAACTAATAAATAAATAAAACCAAGGAGAAACTAGCAGCCCAAGGCAGCCTGAGCTAAGTAAACAGTGGAGAAAACACATCTTAGATTTAACTTGGCCATCAGCTACATTCAGCTTCTTTTCTGTGTCTGTGTTGCTGACTGCAGCTGAAATGACCTCCAGCAGCAGGGTCTAGCCAAGCCTTGCTCAGTGCACTATTCCTCAGAAGTCCAGATTTACCCACAGGGCTAAGGAAGCTTAGGCAGCTACAAATCCAAATTTGTTAGCATTTCTAGCAGCTAGAGAGTGCCCAGAGCTGCAAGATTCCCTCTTGCATCCAGCCAGGGCCTGGTGAGGGATGAGCTTGGTGTGACAGCAGTAGGCAGAGCTTTGTCCCTAACCCCATTAAACCCTGTTCCAGGGCAGGGTAATGTGTTATCAAAAGGGCTGCATCAGTCAAATCAATCAGCAGTGACTCATCAGGCCAGGACTGGGGGAAAGGCAGGAGGGAGAGATCAGGGCTTTGCTCAGGCACAGTTCCACAGCTGTCCCTTGCTGCTGAATGTGCCAGTCTGGGACACAAAGAGAGAAATGCATTCATAGCTGCTTCACCTGCCTGGGCAATGCATCCAGCCTGTAACCACACACATGGGAAGGCATGAAAAATCCTGCAGCTGCATTTTTGCAGTGTGAATTAAACTCAAATACAAGGTCTAGCCCATTGGACAAATTACAAGCTGATCGTTACAGGCAGGCTTAAATGTGTGTGTCTAGAGATAGACAGACAGACAGACATAGATGTATCCTGCATGTATAATACAGAAATTTACCCTGGTGTTAATTATTTCCTGGAGAGGAAGGGACCCTGCTGTGTGATAATGCACCTTTGGTAGGAAGCTGCTACAAGGCAAAGCAATAAAAACTCTTGGCTCACAAACAGCTCTCCAGACCTAAGGACCAAGACTGTGCTCCTGCTGTGTTTCCCTCCTAATTCAGCAGTTCAGAGGCAAAGATTTAGATCCCTTCTCCAGTATAATTAGGTCACTGCAGAGACCTAGCTGCACTGCTGTGATGTCCCAGCTTATCAAAGCAGCCTCACCCCTGCAGCTTACAGAGTGCTGCACAGTGACCTTGGGGCTTGTGTAACAGCCAATGCAGCTCACACTGGGGACTGATCTGATGCCACTGATGCCTCCTTATTGTGCTTCAGGTAACTAAAAGCTGAGCATCTACCTGGCAAAAGCCAGCATCCCTCTGTAGCCAGTGGAAAAAAATGGGCACATTCAACAGAAAAATCACTTTCAGGATGATAAACATTAATCTTTAATGGTGAATGTCTCTGCCAGACACTAAAGTCAAGCTAGGTGCTCAACTTGTACAATTAAAAGCAAGGTAAGTTCTTTTTATGGTAGAAATGCTGGTTCTGCCCTGTGTTACTTGCACACACATGCTTGGACTATGCATGGATCACTGGAACAAGGTCTCTTCATGCTGATTTTCTGCTGTCCTGAAGAACAAGGAGTGTGCTACCTGCTTTCCTAACATCTAGCAAGTACCCAGTTATCCTCATCCCATGACAAAACTGCCTCCTCTCATCTTTACTGCCTAACTGCAGGATTCCAGAGTTCATCAAGAGCTTCTACTGCAGTGTCCCATGCTGTGCCAGCTGCCATGGGCAAATCCATGCCAGGGGGACACACTGACAGCCCAGGGACCAGAGCTCTTTGGGTCTGTGAAAAACACCAATCACGTGCTTTTAAAATTTAAAAAGTTTAATAGTAATAGAATGGTTATAAAAATAGCAATATAATTAGAGTAACAATAATTTGGAAAATTTGAATTAGGACAATATGAGAAAATAGAAACAAATAGTTACAAATGGCCGGGTGCCTTTTCTGGGCAAAATGAGCCCAAAAAAGGACCCACATTAAGAGAGGATTAACCCTTAAAAACAATAACCTGTTGCATATTCATACACCTCATACATGATGCATAAATTCCATTCAAACACAGGATTCTGTCTGGCCAGTGTCAGCTTCTTCCTCTTAATCCTAAGATTAAGGGCATCTTCAGAACTGAGCAAGGCAGGAAGAAGTTTATTTCTTCTGATAATGGAGCAATAAATTCTCTTTCTCTGAAAGATTCAGGTGTCCTGTGGCTGCTGTCTCGCTGTGAGTCCTTTCTTTAAAAAAAGTATCTTCCATAGCATAGTTTCTATTTTAACATTATGTTATAACCTAAAATTATATTTAACACATTACTTAAGAAAATTAATATAGCATAACTTTCTAACATAACACATATAATATTCATTTTAATATTTTTGAAAAGCCAATAATAAAATACGCATTTTTCACAGGTCTGTCCTGTTCAGCAGGCTAGAGACTGCCTATGGAGAGCAGGTGATTACCCCAGTAATTTATTCCTATTTCTAGCATGTGTGGTGCCCAATGGGGCACTACTTGCTCTTCCCATCAGACTATCTACAGTGTAAATGCCAAATTTAAATCATGTCAAAGTTTGTTAATCAAACTGTACTTTCAGTAACAGTCACATAAAGCCTCCCAAAACCTTGAGTCAGGCATCATTGCTTCCACCCCATCAAATTCATATAACCTATTTAAGTGCCACAGGACCTTAAAACACTATGCAGCTTAGCTCCACCTCATTTAACTTTACAGATTTTCAAAGTTCACATTTTCAACTCTTCAATACTGAGGAGCCAACTTAACTTTTCTTTTCTCCCACCTTTTCAATGAAAGTTGTGATTCCTGCATGAGCACATGACGAGGCTTTAAGGAGATCTTTTTCCCTTGTTTAGCAAAGCAGTTCAAGAGATTTGCAGGTCAGTATCACAATAAGCAATGCAGCAAACCAGCTGACTTGTTTGGGATTTTTTGTAATTTAAAAGCTGAAATTGACTGCAAAGCAATGACTTTTCAGAGGAGCCAGCAAACATTTAAGTAGAGTTGGCTTTAAGTGCTATTAAAAATACTGCAAAACAAGAAGATACAGGAATTGATTGGGTTTGGCATTATGCCCCCTCTCAGCTGGGGTGAATGGGAGTGTGATCATTGATCACAGCTATTTCAGCAGCAGTTCAGGCTCAGTGTTGAGCTGTTTGTGATACCTGGTCAGTGCCTCCCTGAAAGGATGGTTTGACTCCCACAGGATGTGTTCCTTTGGTGCAGGATGGAGAAATGCCTCTGGATCGACTGCCTCACTGTGCAGAGGCTAACACAGAGAGCAGTGGGCTACAAAAGGAGAATTCAGAGCACATGTGTATCCTATATTCAGCACCAAAGCCAGGCATTAATTGACAGTCATCCTGTCAGAACTTCTGGAAAAGCAAAGAGCTGGAATGGGTTCAGCTGTTACTTGAGCAGCTCTAGGGGAGAGCCTCTCTCCCGCTAATCAGGACACTTGACATTCATCACAAGGAATACAAGCTGCTCATCAGCAGCTCTGCAGGGCAGGTGCTTGTGAGGAAGGTGCAGCATCATGAGCTGACTCATTTCCCACTCCAATTCCGTCATGCAGCCCGGCCCCAGCATCCCTGAGATGAACATCAGCTCGCAGTCCCCCCCATGCAAGCATGAACCCTGCCATGAAGAAAGTCTGGTTACAGCCCCTCATGCTTGCCTTTCAAGAGAAGTCTGAATTTTTTAAAAAATTGGATTAAATAAGAACAAACAGAATGGAGAAGAAAAGAGCTGTCCTGGGAAATCTTTCTTTTCTTCATTTGCTTCAGGGAGCCACAGAGCTGGAGATAAAAAGCAGCTTAACCAGAAACAAGCAGCATTTGATCAGCACTGTTGACCTGCCAGCAGGAGGGAGCCATGGATATAAAAGCCTGGGAAAAATCAGCCAGCATCCATTTCTGCTGTACATCTCTCCAAAGACACAGCAGCACCCTTGTGTGTATAAAACACCACCAGCTTGTGTGAAGGCTTTCCTTTAAGAAACTTCAGAGAGCAAGTACAAAACCAGGAGGATTTCATACACCACAGGAAACACCGTGGGAAATTAACACTTGAAGAGAGTCAACAGCTCAGGTCTAAATCACCTTTACCCTTCAGTTTGCTGCTACAGTCACCACCTGGTACACTTCAGTTTTCTGTGGCAGTACAATCAATTTAGACACTGATTTCTCCACTATTAAATGTGTCCTGTGTTTTATCAAGCCAGCAGCAATTATGTTAATGGCATCTCCAGGTTTTGCACTCCCCATCTCTCCTCCCTCTGGCTAGGTTATCTAATGCATTTCAATTTTCTGACCATATTCATTACATCAAAAACACCTCCAAGCATGTTCAGGTCAGTTCCATCCTCAGAGGGAAAGTTCACCCTCTCCCTAAAGCAGGGGTTTTTCAACAAATTGGATTATGAGATTAGCACTAGTAGCCCACATTGGTAATTATCATATAGAAAATAGCTCTTTTGACTGGGTCAGCCCTGCTGACTGGACGAGGGCCAGGGATCTGCCCACACTCATGGACTTGCTCATCTTGTTTACAGGAATATCTTCTCCTGATGCTCCTGTTCTTGGCAGGGTGGGCACAGCCTTTTAACCAATCCCAAACACCCTGAGCCACTTTCCTGTGGGTTATCCCTGGAAAATATTTGTACCTCTAAGGTGGAACAAAATCTAACCAAATGAAACTTGAATTACCCAGCATTTTCACCACCAGATAACAGTTCCTATGCGTTTTTATAGGTACTTTCCAATAGTCTTCAAGTGTCACCATAAATCACCTCTGTTGTGCGTTGTGTTCTTGACCACAAAACACTAACAAGTAAGATTAATTCCGTATCAATGGGATGAGTGATTTGTCTTCTCTTTGTAGCAGTAAAAACTCAATGCCAAAGAAATTTTCCAGTTAGGAATACACCATCATCTGGAACTATTATTTTTTTTCATTGAAAACGTCTTGCAGCCAGCAAATACCTTTCCTTGCAGGGACAGCACTTGTGTCTCTTAAATCAAAGCACAACAGAGAGCAACAATCCAGTTCTTTCACACCTTTAACACACAGCTCTCATTTTCTTCTTCCTACATGACAAAATGCAATCCCCTTGCCATTATCTCAGTGTAAATCCAGGCCAGCTCTATTCCACCAAAACTTTATGTTCTAGACATAAAAGAAGACCAGACTTGTGCCCCTGAGTAGATCCCAAAGCCACCTGTATCACTTCTATCACCGCAGAACCTAAACCCTGACTGAGTCATCTCTGACACTCTCCCAGCTAAACCCTCACCCTTTTTTTTTTCTTTTGCCTTATTTTAGGTTTATTTTTCCCTTATGGCAGGTGAGTTTGCAGCCAAATCAGCATCAGTTCTGACTCAGCACAGTGGCAGGATCATCAGCACCAACACAGCAGAGCCAGCAGCTCAGCTGCACACGTCGTCCTAGATCATCTTAAATCAGCTCTGAGCCATGTCCCAAGTGCACAGTGATTACTGTCTGGCACTATTTATCACAGCGAGTATCACAATGCTGGTGAAACAAGGTCATTATGAGATTTAGACAATGTTTTGTACTTGAAAGGGTTTTGTTTGTTTGTTTGCTTTAAAAGATGGTTGACAAAATAAAAAAAAAAAAAAAAAAAACAAAAAGGGAGGGTTTATCCATTTCTCTCCTTCAAAACTAGAGGGTTTTGTTTTCAAACATTTGAAAACCAAAATGTTCCCAGTACCAGCAATCAAAATCTAAACACATTTTCTGGTCCAGGGTAAGACCTAAGGTATTAACAAAGGCTAGTGAGCAGGACACTCTTTTCCTAGTAGATGTAATAGTTGGGGAAGATATGGCCATGATGGATAATAACAGGATAATAACATTGGACCTTCACAGCAGCAACCCCTAGAAAAACCTTGGCACCATCTGGGAGACACATGGGACCTGTTCCCAAACACTGCTTCTTTCCTATCTCAAGCATGAGGCACTCAAGGCTGCTTTTCCTTTTACCAACCATTATCTTTTCTCCTCTAATCTGTTTATTTCTACTTAGTTGATGCTCACTACCTCCTTCAGCAGGTGCTGACAGCAACCTACCCTATGACACAGAGAAGCCTGCAGTGATGGCATTCCCTGCTGAGCCCAGCAGGTCTGGGAGCCCCTGGCTCTGCCCCAGGGTCACTGCAGTCTGTGGGAGCCCTGCCAACACCTTCCCTGACACGCTCAGGCTCATGGAAAAGGTTCCCTTCAAGTGATTCCAGAATTTCTGACCTGGCATAAAGCACCACACAGCGCTGCCAAAGCCTTCCCAACCAACACCTGGAGGAAAACATGGCCTGCATGAGGCAGCTGAGAGCCCAAATCCTGCAAAAACCCATCCTGGCCCCTGGCTGGCTGGTAATCCTGACTCCACGATTCATGGATGTGTCAGGAGTCCCAGCACAGCTCCCATTCTCACTCAGCCTCAGCCTATGAGGGAAAAGAGAAAATAAAATCATGGCCTTCTTTATAAATGATAAATCTCACCCTGAATGATCCAGTGATATTTGATGGTGGAAGAAATGCAATCTTGTGTTGGTTTAATGGCTACTCCTGTTTTGAGTTTATGGTCTGTTACAGCAGTTTCCACTATGACTAAATCTCTTACCCTTGAATCATTACAGCCATGGCTCACTATCCAGCTTTTATGCCAGCATCTGTCTTCCTTCCCAGGTTTTCATTTCTGACACCTCACCAATCTCCCTGTGCTTCCCCCACCTTGGTCTGCTCCTGTGCTCTCTGCTGTGGTACCTGTGTTTTAGCATCTGTCTCCTCACACTTTGTGCACATGTTTCCACTCCACCAGCTTCACTGTCAGCAGTTTTGTAGCCTGTTTTTTGCTCCTCTTTCCTCATCTTTATGACCCTTCATCACCATGGAAAATGGAAGCTGTACATTTCTCTTTCCCACACAAACACAAAATCCATGTAGCAAGACGTGAAAGAAATAAAATGGTCTGTGCAGGAACCTTTCCCCAGCCTCTTCTGCTGACTATGAATCATTCATAGATTGTGTCTAACATCTCTCAAGGTGGTTAGAAATTAGGGAATACAACATTGGATCATTCCAGAAGCTGGTATAGGTAGCACCTGTTCTGTTGCCAAAACAGCAGATGCTTCAGAGAAATGGATGAGGGTACCAATAAGGGGCAGCAAGGAAACCAATTTAGAGGGAGAATTCCTTCCTAAATGAGCAAATCCCTTCAAAGATTTTAAAGCCAACAGAAATCAAATAGTTGTATTCAATCAACCCAAAGGTTGTCTATGGTTACATAAAAATAAAAAATTATTATCTTTTAATAATAAAAACATTTAGCCTTTCAAGTGCACAAAAGTAATTTTTATTTCTACCTTATCCCGTAGATTTGCATCTCATTAATTTTCTCTATCCCATGCATTAACACATGGGATAATTCTTCTCTTTCTTGCTCTGTTTAAGTCACTCCCTCCTCACCAAGACAGCCCCACCCTCTGCTGTGATCACTGTGTGCTCATTAACCAGCTGCAGAACAAACACAGCATTCACTGTTCCTGAGTGCTAATGACAGGGCACACAACCCCTCTGACAGGTTTTATTCTTCTCTTTTCCTTTTAATCACCCACCCAAACTGCTTCACCACCTGCACATGTGCTGCCTCCACAGAGCCTTCTGCAGTGACTCCAAACCTCTTCCCAAGCAGGTCCAGCTCACTTACAGCACAGGATATTCAGATATTCAGGTGTTTCAGATATCCAGGTTCCTGCCAGCACACATCCCTGTCACTCCTGCCATGTGTGACAGGTGTGCTGGCTTATGTGACACCTTTCCAGGACTGACACATCTCCTCTCCACCCTTTACTTGCAAATACAGAATTTCACCTTGCTTCCCACACTGCTTATCTCAGTACCTAGTATCCTGATTTAACATACTAATGTACTAAAAATACTTCACACTTAGCTTAGGCATACTAGATTTTTTAACCTTTTCTCCTCATGAGAATTGGCACTATTTCAACACACCAAATCTCCCTTACTTGACCCAAGTTCAATTTCATGCTCCTCCTTTATTCTTAAGATGCCTTTGCCTTCAAGTGATTTTATAAGACTCTTATTTTCCAGGAACATTTCTTGTATTGTTTTTGTCTTTTCCATAAGGATTCTAGCAGACTAGTGCAAAAATACATTCCCTTAAAGAGAGCATTTAGCATTACCCTTTAATTTACCTGTCTACTAAAATAGCAGGTAAACCATGCAATGTATCAGAATCACATTTATTATCAATGTCAAAGGCACTTCTCAATCTGCATAATAACTGAGAGTTGCACAGGAGTATGAAAGAAAACATCTTTGCCAGCAGGATACTCTGTATCTCTCTTTGAAAGCGATTTGGCTGAACGGGAATCAAGAGAACTCAGGGAGTTCAATTTTTTTTTATTATTATTGCAAAAAACAACTCAGGGAAAGAGGAAATGAAGAAAATATCCATTTAGGCTGAGTATCAAATGTCCTAAAAGCAAAATCTGCACAGATTTGGGTGAATCTCTAAGGGGAGGCTGAAGAAGACCCATTCAGTTGAAAAGTTCAGAAAAGAAAAAGCACAAAACACTGGAATATAAGATGCAACAACCATTGTCCCTGCAGCAGCAGGGGGACTGACATAAATACCTCATCATTTCCAAGATAACAGCTTAATGTGTATTTAATGGCAGTGAAAAGCATGGGTGTCATCAATTCCACTCAAAGTCATAATTTATGCAACACATGAAACATTTGCATGAGTACCCTGATCGTCACTGGCACAGCAGAAGGAATTCACCAAATACTTATTCTTCTACCACTGCCCTAATCCGAGCTGCCAGGTCACCAGAGGCACAGGGAGCAGTGATGGGTCTCCCCAGGTTCTGTACCCCAGGCATCCAAGCTGAGGCTGCCTCCATCTCTTGGAGATGCACAAATCCCCTTTAAATTTGCTGCTGGCACTGGAGAGCTCAGGGAGGGCTCATGATGTAAATGACCATCACAGCCTGGACTGAGAACTGCTGTGCCAGAAGCTCGTGGCTGTGTCAATTTACTCCAAAATCTCACAGGAGCATTCATTGAAGCTGCTTGTACCCTTGGTTTGCAGCACAAACACACCCCTCCTAAATCCAGTGGGCTCAATTACTACAGTCCCTGACCAATGGAGTCAATGACAAAAAGGTTTCTGGAAAGTGACATTGCTAGACATTATTATTTTACCATCTATGTAATGAGAGCACCACAGAGCCTCAGGCACAGCCAGAGATCCCACTGCTCCAAATGTTGTGCCAGCACAGAAATCTCACAAACCAGCAGATATCTGTATTTGTCATAAGTGAGGGAACCCAAAACAAGTAGTCAAGGAAGGAGTGGGGAAAGTGCTGCTAAAGAAGGATCCCCTATAGATTGAAAATGAGCTACCTGTCAGTACATTAAGCCTTGTACTTCTCAGAGCTTTTGGGTGTAAAACAAAGGACATTTACCAAGTCTTTAAAGGACTGCAATGCCCTCTGACAGGCTGCGCTTTCTTAGGGCACAACTTCATCCCTGTCTGAGTCTGCCCAAAACAGTCTCATCAGGTTGTAAATGACAATACACCCAGGTCACTCAAATTGGACTGAACTAGGGCAAATGGACACGTTTTGAGACAAAAAATATTAACTTTTGTTCTTCCCTTTTGTAAAGCAGTTCATCTGCTATCCTGGTTCTTTGTAAGCTCCCTTTTTTTCCTCCCCTCTGTCTCCATCCAGGCATGTTTGTAATTATATTTCCTGGGACACACACCCCAGCACAAGAAACACACAGCTTTTTAACCCTGTGAGTGAGCCCTGTCTCTGTTTCAAAGAGCACTCAATTCAAGTAAAACACATTGTCAGCCCCTCTGAAAAGAAAGCAAAAGCACACAGGTCCAGATCCACAGGTGTACAGGAGTGGGGCTCCAGAGAGAATTTGCACACCTAAAGCCCAGTGCAAGATGCTCAAAATACCAGCTCTATACTTTTGGTACCCTGCACAGGTTCAGCTCTCACCTTTAACCATCTGCAGAGGTTCATTTTTTTGATGCAAAGACTTTAGGATGAAAACAGCCCTACAAGTACCTGTTTCCCTTCGCTAGCTGAAAAGGCAGATAGGTAATTTAAAGCAGGTGGCTGCATAAATTCCTCTCTCTGAGAATGACTAACATTTAGGAAAAACATGCCCTGAGAATGATCAACATTTAGGAGAAACATGCCCAAAACAGACACTGATTTGCCAGACATCACCTCTCCCCGCTGCAAGATTTCCCACGCTAGGCTAGCGCTGAGCTCTGCCACTTGGAAGAAAACAAGGAAATTTCATAGGCAAAGAGAGAATATTCCCCAGGTCAGAAATGCTCTCCTTCACCACAGGAAGGTCTTCTGCACCCCCAGCCAAGGAGGTCCCAAGCTGCAATAACCTCCAAGCATGGATCAGGACCCTTCATCAGCCGAGTGCTCCCCTCTGGCCGCAGTCACCCGCCCGAGCCCACTCTGAAAATGCACAAATTCACTCTCGCTAAGCGGTGCAATGCCAGAGGTAAACTGGGGAAGCTGTGGTCCCAGAGCACCCTCAGATAGGAGGGGGTTAGAAAGGAAGAGGACTGACCATTGTTAATGCACTCACAGGTTTCTGCTTGCCTGAGCAGCGCTCCGGCCATCCAGACCTGTTTGGGATGGTGATACCCAGCCTGCTCACCTCTGCTGCTGGTTTAAAACACAGCAAAGACCCACTTGCTCTTTAACAGCAGCAGAGAGGATTTCCCTGCATGTAGGAGTAAGGCTGGAAACCCTGGAAAAAACCTTCATGAAGCCCAGGTCCCTTCCCCGGGAAACCTCAGGGATCACCCGGGGCTGCGCATCCCTGTCCGGCCCCGCATCCCGCACAGCCGTGCGGAGCGTCCCCGCTCCGAACACACCGAACACACCGACTCCCGCCAGGTTCGGGTTCCTACGGCAGCACAGAGCCAGAAAGTTTCTCTCGCCATGCCACACGCCCGGCTCAGCCCCGGACACACCGAGCTGGCACCGGGCGGGCGGGACATCACACACCATCCTTCCCTTACTCTCCACCTTTGCGCTGATCCAACACGGTATTTATTAAAACAGCGAGGCCGGGCGAGCCCTCTTGGTTCGGAGGGAGGACTCTGCTATTTCCATGTACTGAAAGGAGCAGGGATCACCACGGGCAAGGGGAGTGGGGAGAGCGGATCGCGACCGACGGGCAAGGAGCGGCTCCGCTCGGGGTGCGGGGGGCACAGCCGCAGAGGATCCTTCCCCGTGGGTCTGACCCCTCTGCCATCCCCGGACAGCTCTGGGGAGCCAGGAATACCCCTGGCTGGAATACCACCCTCCTCCCGAGCCGGTGCGTGCCCCCCACCCGCCCTTACGGATGGGGAAAACCCAAAGAGCACTCGGGAAATCTCACCTCTTCGCAGGGCGGCAGCTGCAGGGCGGCCGCCTGCCAGCCCAGCAGCCAGCAGCACAGCCAGGCGCTGCCCGGGTACCCTCCGGCCCGCCGCATCCTCAGCATCCTCAGCAGCATCATCCTCGTCCTCCCCCGCTCAGCCCTTCCCGGGGCCGGGGGTGCTGCTGGGGCTCAGCGCCCCCCGCTCCTGCCGGACACCTGCGAGCCCCGGCCGCGGGCTGCCCCTGGCCCTGCGCATAACCCCGGGGCTCCGGCGCACCGCGGCCCCGCCGGCCCCGGCAGCCGGCACCGGAGAGCCGGGAGGAGGGGCCGGCAGCGGGGGGAGGAGGAGCAGCGGCGGCGGGAGGGGGAGGAAGGCTGGCAGCGCAGGCGCACGCTGCCGAGGCCGGTCCAGCCCCGGAGCGGCCAAGGGAGAGCGGAGCATCCTCCGGCTGCATCTCGCCAGCCCCAAAACCCCCGCACTGGGGAGCACACAGCAGCCCCCGCTGGCACCTCTGCTGTCGATAGGCTCCGGGATGGAATCCCCCCTTCCCCAGCCCTGCCCTGGGATGCTGGCCTGCATCCCCCGCCTGGCTGCTGGCACCCCTGTCCCTGTCCTTGGCAGCGCCAGGCGGCGTGGGGTTTGTAATTGTTGTGCAGTATGCGAGACGAAGGTAAAAGGACAGGCTTAGCAGGGAAAGGAGGGAGATAAGTGTGGCTGATGGGGCTATGTCTTGCTCAGTCAGTTCTTGAAGGACAAGTAATTTGGGCAGGAATCCTGTCAGGGGAGGTAGTCCTGCGAGAGAGAGCAGGGTTAGGAGTAGTGACAGAATTTTGGTCCGTGCAGTTGTTAGGGCAGATAGCTTTAGGACTTGGATTGCGTTTAGGGTGAGGAGAACGGTCGCAGTTATTACAGCGTATAGGTAGAAGTTGAGGAGGGTGAGTTTAAGGTTGTAGATGATAATGATTGCTATTCAGCCTAGGTGGGAGATGGAAGAAAATCTAGGTTTTTTCGGATTTGTGTTTGGTTGACCTATTCATCCTCCCAGGGCTGCTGAGAGGATAGCCAGGATGGTTAGGAGTGGATGGTGGCCTGCACCCACCTCCTCTCTCCTCGGACCGCTAAGGATGCCCCGTGTTCCCCAGGCCAGGCGGGATCCCACGGGCAGGATGTGCTGAGGATGCCCCGTGTCCCACCAGCAGGATGTGCTAAGCATGCCCCGTGTGCCCCAGGCCAGGCAGGATTCCACGGTCAGGATGTGCTGAGGATGCCCTCTGTCCCCCGGGCCAGGTGGGATCCCACGGGCAGGATGTGCCCTGGACCACTCAGCTCATGGCCAGAGCAGGGCAGGGACCGGCTCAGCGAGATGGGAAAGCAGCTTACTCGTGGCCTGACCCAAACTATTCTTATCCCCCAGAATTATGCACGTTTCTCCCTTGGTGTTGCCTTTCAGTCCGAATTTTGTCTCCTGCTCCCCAGCAATGTCCAACTACTCATTGCTAATGAAGTGTGTGACTGCCTCAGGCACGGATCATCCTCTGCTTCTCTGGCATCTCTGGGGTTGGCCCTGCTCACTTTCCTGATCCCTCCTGGGTCTGCCTTTCTGCCTCCTCTTCTCTAACTAGCAAAGCCCAGCACAGGGCTTCCTATGGCTGGCACAAGATGTTCCTGTCCTTATTGATCCACTTTTCAGACTCCAATAGATAGCCCTTTTTCCTTTTTCTTTCAATTCATGGAGTGACTTTTTTCAGTAATTTTACTGCAGTTCCTGCTCACCATGATTCAGGTTTGACTCAGCTTTTATTCACCTCATGAAAAGAGATGCAGGTACAAGGGCATAGTCACATCTTTGCATCATGCAAGCTCCCTGTCCACCCCTGGCTGGTGTCATTGCTGTGACTGTGTGCTAACACAAAAATGGTTCAATTTGCTCATTTTATGTCACTTGAGACGCTTGCTGGAGCAGTCAGGAAAGGAGCTCTGTGATGCTCTGCTAACGGAGACAGGTTTGCAATTTGCCTTTGTTCTTGTACAGAACCTTGCTCTGATTTGAGCTCCAGCTGGAGGAAGGAAAGTGGGTTATGGTGCTTCCATCAAAGGCCCCATTGCTCACCAGGATGACAAACAAAGCACCTTGTGTAATCAGTTACATGAAAAAAATAAAATTATCTTTCCAGAAAAAGTGGAAAACAGAATAGAAATCCTGCTGCTGCTTTATGTTTTGTGCTTCTGCACTGGGTAGGTCACAAGATTGGTCCCAAGGATTTGTTGCTCACCTTAACTGCAGCATAAAATCCAGTGTCTGAGGAGCACTGATTTCAGCTGGAGCAGCATTTCTCTTCACCTTTGGTAAAATAAAACACACACAACTGCAGGCACTCCCAGGAATTTCAGCAATGCTGAAAGTATATGGGAAAAATTATATTGGTTGGTTACAGCACGGCTTTCACACAAGGAAAATGGGTACAAGGGTGTGGGCACACAGTTTGTGGTGACTGGGAGTGGGGCTGTGGCTGAGCCTCATCCTCAATGGGTACAGCTGTGAAAATTATGTGAGCAGCATTGAAGGTGATGAGACAGGGAGTGCCCAGGTGTGCTACCAACCACCCAAGGGAGCAGAGGGCACACAGGGGAGTGCATCAACATGAGGGGGATAAAAGGTTGGGCTAAATAGCAATAAAGAGCAGGTGTTTGGAGCCTTCTGAAGTGGTATGGTGTTACTCTGTATGGGCTGGTGCTTAAAACCTTCTGAAATTGTGTTTCTCTGTGTATTGTGGCCATCTCAACTGAAGCATGTGCTGCAGCACAAGGTCAGCTTGCAGAAAAGTGAACTTCTTGCTGCAGGGGCTGACCCTGAGTAAGAATGCAGAGTGGGAAGCAGATCTGGGGGGCTGCTGGCAGAATGGCTCTCTGCACTGTGGGGTTACTGCTGCTGATTCCCAGGGACCCTCCAGGAGGAAACAGGGCCAGCAGAGTCACTTCAGGTGAGCACAGCTTCCATACAGCACAGGGACAGGTGAGGAAAGGGAGTACCAGAGTGTGCTTTGTCAGCTGCTCTGTCACCCTTTTGCATCACTAAATTATTTAACCTTAAAACTCAGAGCAGGGCTAAGTAAATTTACAAATAAAAGGCTACATACTCTTCTTCAAGACTTGCTGAAAGTCACCAAAGCTTTTCTACTGTCCTCTGTGGGACTTGCTGCCTTCCGAGCAAGAAAAATCACCAGGATCTGAGATTTTGTTTTTTGTCTTACTTTGTTTCCAGATGACACAAGGTCCAGAAATTACTCAATCTTTAAAAGCAATATCATCACTATGGTTGCTGTGCTATCTGAACAGGATCTGAAATGCCTGTGATACTAAATCCTGAAGATCTTATCTGAAAGCAGAATGGCAAAAATTCCGCAGTGCATAGTAATCATGTGGCCAGCAGAAAATAAAAAGTTTTAAAAATTAATGAGCTTAGATAGACATGAACAAATGAAGTAGAGGAAAGCAGTGAGGGATTTGAGATGTATTGTATGGCTTTCATACAAAAAAGAGTAGCACCTATATATAAGGTAGCAGAGATAAAGGAATTTTAAGTGTAGTAAGAACAGATAGCAGAGAGTGAAACAGTTTTGAGATCTGTATCTGAAATCTTGACCTAATATTTTGAGTCAAGTGAAAAGATACAAAAGTAATTCAGAAGATTTATGCAATCTCACTTATAAACAATTGCTCAGCTCAACTACATTAAAGTGAAAAAGAAAGGAAAAAAAGCAAAGTAGCAAGTACTAATTTATACTGTAATGTGTTTCAAGCTACATCTCCCCTATTACCTGAATTTTATTGTGCATCAGCCTGGTATAAGTTAAAGATCTAAAAGTGCCTTTATACTGCTATTCTAAGTTGTGCCCAGAAAAAAACCCAACAGCTTGCAGGCATTTAGGATCCAGATCTGTAAACAGTTCTTCCTGACACCATCAAGATGCTGAAAGTTAATCATGGACTTTTATATTTGCAAAGCTCAGGCCATGGGTTTCCCTGGTAGCCACTAGTTGGGGCAGGGACAGAGCCATATGTCACTAATGTTAATGACACCAAGTGAAAGGGAAAATTAAATGGCTGCCAGCTACTGTTTGGATGGCAGCAATTAGTAACCACACTGGGGATTAGTCAGGTCTGTGGGCTGACAGTGCCTTTCGTGAGAATACATCACGCAGTAAATGAAGCTGTTAACCCCTTTCTGCTCTGCCTCTTTCTGGTGAAATTGCCTTAAAAACCTTGCCTGCACACAAATTTCACTGCAACTTTTGGAAAAGCTGACCAACATAGAACAATTTCATGGAGTTTCTTTGCTGAAACTCGTTTTCTAACATTGTTGACTATCCATGTGGTTAAATTTTGTGATTGCACTGCAAGAGTAACTGCTTTCCCACAGAAGGTACCATCCTTTTAGCTTGCTAACACATCCATCTGTGAGCTCTACCACAGCATGTCCTGCTCTGACTTATTCTTTTTCTTGTAAACCATATATTTTCCCATATAACCTGGTCATCTGTGTACCTTCCATGAGGAAATACTTTATCTGAGACAAAACAGCACTCTTTCAAGACCTTGTGTCATCCTGCTGCTTTACTGAGTGCAGTTCAAGAAAACCTTAAAATATGTGCTTGCTCCTACAAATGTTCTTACTTTTGTACTTGCAAACTTTTCAAGCTCTTTAGAAATTCAAGATACAAACCAATACGAAAAGAATGTTTATACCCAGGCCTCTGACCTACTTAGACATCACTTATACTGTCAAATCATTCAAGGACCATCGTGACTCCATGCTGGAATAATCTGGGGAGCCCAGCTGAGACAGCTGATGTGATGGCCGAGCAGTCACTGTAAAAAATGGATGGCATTTGCACTGAGATCTCTCTCAGGTTCTCCTGTAGCCCATGGAAGAACCCAGTGCTGGGATTCACCTCATTTAACTTTGTCACCCTCAGCTTGTAGGGCTCTGGGAGCACTATTCACCTTCCCCTAAAATATAAGTTATAAACACATCAGAAACCTTTTTCTAAAGGGAACCTTACAGAATCCAGAGCTGAATGTGAAGGTAGCCTTCATCAGACATTGTTTTAATCATCTACTTGAGGAGGAGTTGAATGTCTTTTCTCTCCATTAACTGTACAGGTGGTTCTGATATAGACACTCATACAT
Source organism: Ammospiza nelsoni (assembly GCF_027579445.1). Taxonomy (NCBI): domain Eukaryota; kingdom Metazoa; phylum Chordata; class Aves; order Passeriformes; family Passerellidae; genus Ammospiza; species Ammospiza nelsoni. The sequence goes on along the minus strand of NC_080637.1, from coordinate 7,772,902 downwards.
GGTGCAATGAAGCCACCCTAAATAATTTTCTGCTATCTAGAGAGAGTCCTCTTTAAACAAGGTTCACATCTTCCAGCTTTGGGGTGTATTAACTGGTACATGTCTGGCTGGTTTATACCCTACCCTCAGCGCCACCTGCTTCCAAACCAGAGCCCAGCACAGGGGAAGTGATGTGGTACCGGGGTTACAAGTGACGCAATTGAGAGGCTTCATCACATAGCTGTAGCCTCCTGATTTAAACCCACACCTGAAAAACAAGGCTTGCTGGGTGGAGGAAGGCCAGGATCAGCTTGTACAGCCTTTTCATAATACCCACTCCTAGGTGGAACATTCAGGATTTATCCCTTTCCCTCCTGTGCTCCTCAATGCTGTATTTTTGCCTTTTCTCCCTAGAGATGTTTAGAGTGCCTGATATTTTGCTTTTCTAGCAAACTTCATCCTTTGGATCCACTTTAAACCTCTCAAAGCCTTCCATTTGTGATTTCTCTGTTCATCCTTTCTCTTATTGTGACTTTAGGTGTATTTCCCTGTAAATCTTGCTCTTGGCTTGGCACTAGAACAGCTCCTTGAATACATACAATTTAATATGAGCTGTGCAAAGGTTAGACATAAAAACCCAAAGCACTTCTGTACCATTTCTATCCACAGGCCTGGAGAAAAGAGGTTAAGATTGCTTGAATCTGAATCACAAGAAATTCAGTTCTGAGTTCTCTGCTTTTGAGATAGCCACATGATTGGACAGCTCTTTCTTTGCTTTCTAAACTAAGGGAGAAATACTAATTTTCAGTTTTATAGTCTATGGACCATCTGATTCTCCTCCCTATCATATATAGGATAAAAAGAGATGATCACTGCATGAAAATCAAGTTAGCATGTTTGTTTTGAGTAAGAAGGAATAGCAAGGGTAATTATTTCGAAGACAACTGGGCACAGACAGTAGGATCAGTATCCAAAGACTTTTACTGCTGTTATTAGGGTTTCTCAGCTATTCATCCACAGGCATCTTTTTCCTATTTGTGTGCTATTGGGTAGAAAGACGGTTTTGAGTAATGATGATCCTCTTGACTTTGTGTGCAAAATCCTGCCTTGTTAGAGGACTGTCAGGGATCCATGGTGACATGGTTATGTCCAAAGAGATGGGGGGTAGGGTTAGCAATCTGCAAAGTAATGCAGTGTAAATTATTAGAAAGCTAAAATCTGCATGTTCTGCCTGTGTTGGTTTGGTGTGTGAACTAAGTTAGGAGGAGTGGCATGGACTGAATTGCTTTCTGCAGAGGAGAACAGTTTGGTGTAACTTTGTACTCATCTCAACAGTGATGGCAGGGGTGTTGAGGCTGATCACATCCACTCTAGGCTGGCAAGGGCTCTGCAGATGCACTCTTGGCTCTAGGAAGGAGCAGAAAGCAAAGCAGCCTCCATGCACTGCTGTATTTCTGACCAAGGGGTCCCCATGTTGCCCAGATTCTCCAGTCACCGTTGTCCCTTGTTCCATCACCAAAGTGTCAGAAGCCACTATCCCACAGTGTAGTGAGCAGAACTCCCTCTCCCACCCACCCTATCAGAAACATCTTGCTTTTCAAGGAAAAGAAAAATCAAAACATCACAAGGCTTTCACACAGTTTGACCAGATGACCTTTAAAGGTCCCTTCCAACCCAAAACATTTTATGATTTTATGATACTGTTCTCTGGAAGGAAACAGGGCTCATGTTTTCTATTGACCTGCCTGAACTTGATGGAAATTTTGTGATTAAAACACTGCATTTTCAATGGTTTCTCAAAGGTCTTTCTGCATCCCCTGAATCAATGACAATATCTCCTCAAATCTCTTCAAAAGTTTCTGTGACTGTGTTCACAGGGGTCCAAGGATGAGGGAACAGACAAGGATCTGACTCCATGTTTCAGACGGCTTGATTTATTATTTTATGATATATATTTCATTAAAACTATACTAAAAGAATAGAAGAAAAGGTTTCATCAGAAGGCTAGCTAAGCTAAGAATATAAAAAGAAAGAATGATAACAAAAGCTTCTGTCTCGGACAAAGTCCAAGCCAGCTGGGCTGTGATTGGCCATTAATTAGAAACAACCACATGAGACCAATCACAGATGCACCTGTTGCATTTTACAGCAGAAGATAATCATTGTTTACATTTTGTTCCTGAGGCCTCACAGCTTCTCAGGAGGAAAAATCCTAAGGAAAGGATTTTTTCATAAAAGATGTCTGCGACAAGCTTCAAGCAAAACAATACCAGGTACTCCCAGGGACACCAATGGGAGCCATCCTGAGCCAACATTAAAATGCTCTGAAAGTCCCACCTGTTTGATAAACAGGATTTTTTGTAGATAGGACATATTTTATCACCTTATTATTGCTGTGGTTGGTAGCAAAAACGAATTGAGCTGACACTGCTGATAGCACTGACACATGCAATGGCAGCAAATGACTGCAACTCAGTATTAACAACAGTATTGATTTTCTGCTCCCAAGAAAGCCTTTGTAAACTTTCAAAACCCAGTTTTTCCAAATAAAAAGCACACAACTAAATGTCAGAGATTGTAATAAAGTCATTTTAGTAGAAGCCAGAGGTGTAATTCATCATGTGAGAAGACTGACTCTGATCTCACACATCTGGGTGTGAAATTGTGCTGGCCCTACAAAAGCATGTGACAGAAATACAACTTTTCAAGGTGATTTCAAGGTGATGCTGTCACCAAGCAGCCTGATCTACCTCAAAAGGCTGATCTACATGTCAGTGCAGGGTCCCATCTCCATTCCTGGGGCTTCAGCTGTAAGGAGGCTGAAGGAGCAAGACACAACATTCACTTGACTGCTAATCATGGAATGGTTTGTGTTGGAAAGATCACCCAGTTCCAGCCCCCCTGCCAGGGGCAGGGATGTCACACACTAGATCAAGCTGCTCCTGTGGGTAAGGATGTAAGGCAAAGCAAGGCACATGCTGTTAGATGATTTTGCAGCTATGACAGGGAAAGCTTAAAATGCTGAGTGCTCTTAGCAGCTTTCTGGGCACCTGGGAGCCTTTTGTCCATCCTCAGCAGTCCTGGAAGCAATAAATACCCTCAAACGTGTTTGCCAATGCAAAAACCTTCATAACAGCTCCTCTTCTCTGCGCCAGTTACTGCAATTAGATGAGCACATCCAAGTGTCACATGCATCATCTGTTTGAGGAGTTATTTTATCCCAGCACAGCGACAGTCACCGTGCAGGCTCTCTGTGGTTCCGCTCTGGATGAGTCATGGTGCATTTACCCAGAGCATCAGCCTCAATTATGATTAATTTCTGAAAACAATTTCTGCAGCCATTCAGGTGCCGCAGGCAGATGCTGGCGTGCTCAAAAATAAACATTGTGTAAATTCTTTGCCTGCCTTGCTGAGCTTCCCTCTCCTAAAACTCCCACAGGTTTTCATCCATTAGACCCTGCTCACTCTATGGATCTTCATGGAAAAAGAGCAAGGTTTGGGGCCAAACCCATCAGAGGAGCAGTATTGTAAATGCACAGCGAGCCCTGTGGAAGGGAGGATTGATGCATCTGACTCCATGTTCTCAGAAGGCTGATTTATTTCTTTTTGATATATTTTTTTTTTTTTAGTTTTTGATATATTATATTAAAGAATACTATATTATATTAAAGAATACAGAAAAAATACTTACAGAAGGCTAAAAAGATAGTAATGAAAACTCCTGACTCTCTCCAGAGCCCTGACACAGCTTGGCCAAAGAGTCAAACAACTCACAGCAGAATCCAATGAAACAATCACCTGTGGGTAAACAATCTCCAAACACATTCCAGATGAGCACAACACAGGAGAAGCAAATGAGATAAAAATTGTTTTCCTTTTCTCTGAGGCTTCACTCTCTGCCTTTCAGCTTCCCAGGAGAAAACCCTGGGTGAAGGAATCATGTTCAGGGAATGCGAATGCCACAGAGCAGCACCTCCCATCCTGGGGGCTTTTACCCCTTGCCCAGAGGGAACACCACTTGTCTGGAGAAAAGGACGTACAGATCTGGGGGACAGCTGGGCTTTGCATGGTTTTCTGCAGGAGGAGGGAGCAGACCTGTACATTTCACGTTAGCCCTGTCCCTACCTCCAGGTGATGCCTCAGAGTCAGCCTTGGTTGCTCCCTCTGTGGTTTCAGGGAGAATTGTCTCTTAAAGCAGGTGCTCTGAGCCCTATAAAGAGTATTATATATCATCTTTAGGATATATATATATATATCGGAGTATAACCTATTTCCCTTACAAGGAATATGGCAGTATTTAAACAAGGAATATACCTTTCTCTGCATGTTTGCTTCTCCAGCTCCCTCAGGATGACGTTGTTTTGACACAAAGTCTCACTTTGATTTGCTCCACAAAAATACTGATTGCTCTGTCAGCACTTTTAAATTTGGTAATACACCTCAGCCTTCAAAATCCACAAAGGTGAATTTGCAGTTTAAGGGATGAGGTGATTTGTTGCACTAAAAATAGCTCGCTGCATTAACATGCTGGTGTTCAAGTGGCACTAAGCTATGTAGAATTCTTGTAAATGTAGTTTTTATGATTTATTAATTTTTCCCTTACGAGTTTGCTTTCATTGTGATTATGCTGGTGCCTGAATTTCCCCCCCTCTTTAAAACCACTCCTTACCTTACTACCTTACCCAAAGGTAGTAATTCCATTTTCCCCATCATCTTTCCCAATGCCCCCTTTCCCTACAAATTCAGCTGAAAGAAAATGCTTTGAATTAAAAGTCTGTGAGGCACTCCGGTTCATCTCAAACCCAGCTTTCTGAACAGAGATCCCACTCCTGTGCCAGCCCACTGCTTATGAAGATGCAGAGCAGCACAGCAGGGGTGGGTCCCTGAGAGAGAGCTGAGTGTGGTGGTAAAACAAGAGCTCCAGGGATGTCTTTCCACTCACATCACTGCCACTGACTCATCCCAGATAAAATTTATTCTTTTTCAGAACATCACCTCAAAACTTACACCTTAGTTAAAGGCTTACTGTGGCTTCTGTTGTCTCAGGAAAGCCACTTTTTATTTCTTTATTTCAATGTCTGTCTCTGTAAATTAGTATTTAATCAGCCTTTGAGATGTTTGGATGAAAAGGACTTACAGCAGGACAAGAGGAGTTTGTCTGCCAGCTGATTATATCCAAAAAAGTTCAGTATCTGGCAAGTAGAATGCAAATCTCCTTGATCCATGCTTCTATAGAGCCATGGATGCTCAAGCTGGAGCATTTGTCTGTTTGCCCTTGGCACACGGAGGCTCATTGCAGCCTAGACCTGCCCAAGATGAGGCAGAGGATGATCCATGAGGAGCCTCATCCTGGCACAATTAATTAGAGGTGGGTTTTAGCCAGGCCTCCAGGGCCATGAGGAGGATCAAACATCTCAGGATGGAACCAAAACAGCCCATTCCAGACCAAAAAGATGACAGAACTCTTCCCCTGCTGAGGGATGGAAAGATTTGTTTAAACACCTCATGAAACTATGCATTAACTCATCCCTAGATATTACTGAGATGCAGTGAAGGTGAGGGCAAGGTGAATCTTTAGTACCTCTGGCTGTAAAAAATACAAACACTGGCGTCATTAGAAACCCACAGACCTGCAAGAGATCAGAGGGAGTGAATTTGAAAATAACTTTGCAAAGTGAACAGTGTGTTTGCATTAATCTCTAAAAAATGGGCTTTGCCATGGAGGTAAGGTAGAATGTCAGCCTGAGGTTAAAAGCTTTGTGAAAGCAATCTCTGTTTTAAGACTTAAAGTGACCCTTGATATTTATCAGAGTAATGAAATTACAGCCTTTTCAAAAGGATGATGAGAGGTTGTGCTCAGCCCACCCATCATAACACCTGGGTGGTTTTGCTGCAGCTGAACAAGTTGCTTCTCTATCACTTTCCCACATGCAGAGACAAATCCTGCAGGCTGAACATTCTTATTTCCAGGCATTTTTTCTGCCAAACTTCAGAGTTAATTAAATGTAGGCATATATTGTATTTGAGGGGTGCCCAGATGAAGGAAGGAATGATGAATCTGACTCTATGTTCTCAGAAGGCTCATTTATTATGATTTTATTTTATGATACTATATTATATTAAAGAATGCTATACTAAACTATACTAAAGAATACAGAAAGGGTACTTACAGAAGTAGAAAGTACTTACTAGAAAGATAAAAAATGAAACTCATGACTCTTTCCAGAGTCTCAACACAACTTGGCCCTGATTGGCCATTGAGTCAAAACAATTCACATTAAACCAATGAAACAACCACCTGTTGGTAAACAATCTCCAAACACATTCCAAAGCAGCAAAACACAGGAGAAGAAAATCAGATAATTATTGTTTTCCTTTTTCTCTGAGGTTTCTCAGCTTTCCAGGAGAAGAATCCTGGGAAAGGGGATTTTTCAGAAAATATGATGGTGACAGCCATTGTAAAGTCTGATTGTCTGATTCACTTTTTATCACCCAACACGTTCTGAGTTTTGTGCTGATGGACTGCAAGCCTGGCCAGGACCTTCTCCATCTGTAATACATTCACCTCATAGTTTTCAGACATCCCATTGCCAGCACAGAGGAAACTCTAAGGTATATAATCACTTATCTTTTGATATGTCACTTTGAAACTAATAACTGATTAAATAGTTTGCTTTTTATTAAGTGATGCTCATTTTATCTTAAAGCTTTCTTAAGTAATTTCAGAGATTTAAAAAGTCCTTGGCAGAGTGACAGCCAAGGAAGAGCAACATTAAAACAGTCAGCCTGCTGTGCCAAACATCCTGAAGTGGTGTCAGGAATTCCCAGAGCTGACAACTGAGTTTATGGAGAAGGGACTTGCAAACATCAACCAAAGCTGCTGCGATATCCAACAAGACCGTGTGGAGAGAGGTTGTGGGGCCTCCACACAATTGTAGCACTGAGTCTATGACATAAATTTAGTAAGTGAGCTAACAATAAGTGTGTTTTGTACCAACTGCAGTTTTCATTGAAAAAGATTGTGGGATGATTGTTATCTTTTGAAGACTTGAAGGATTTTGTCCTGTTACACTGATTCGCTAAAAATAGCCTAAAGCTCTCTCTGATTTTTTAGGTGGAGCTGTTGGAGTATCAAACATTTCAGAACCATCTGCTGTGCATTTGGATTCACATGGCTTCTTTCAGACACCTGCAATAAAATGGGATGAATGACATCCAGCAGACACCTATTTTTTTCTGGCTAGGATAGTCCTAGGAACGTGTTGAAAAGCAGGTATCTGTGCTGCAGACACACCTTTGCTCAGGGCCATCCCAAACCACCCGCCTTCAGAGAATAGTTAAGAATCACTGACATTGCTAAGAATATTTCCACTTGTTCCAATGAGGATTAAAAGTGACCCTACAAAGTGACCCTACAAAGCTCCTACAAGGCATTTAAATTACTCAAGCCCATACCAAGCCTGTTGTTTTCACCAAGACTGTACCCAAACATGAGGATATTTCTCCACACTAGGGTCTACAAGTAACAGTAGGGACTGATTATTCACAGTTGGTAAAGCTGAACTGCCCTGTCTGGAATTCCTTATTCTCAAAAACTGTAAAACCCCACAGTTGTCTCCACAAGGAAACTGAATTTTAAGTGCTTTACAAGTTTCACAGTGCTTTGATTTTTGGACAGGGAGAAGGGTCTGTTTTGTTTTGGTTTTGGTTTTGGGGTTTTTTTTTGTCTTGTGCAGAAATGCAAAGTTATGATGTGCAATTTATATTAAACTAGCATGGCCTCATTGGCATGATACCACTATGCAGGATAACTGAAAGCAGAGCCCTTCCTAATCTCAGAACCACAGGTCTGGAAGCAATCTCGAGGGCAGGGGATACTTCATCCACATTCCAGGCACTGAAACTCGTGGCCTCGTGCAGCAATTCTGGGAGCTGCTTTTATAAAGGTCATTATCTTAACCTCTATGCAAAATTCATAGTGCTGGGAGCCAGGATTCACTTTCTATCAGTCATGGTAATAGTCTGACACTCCTGAAGACTTTATTATCCCATAGAACAAAGCAATATATATATATATATATATATTCCGTTTTCTTTTTGATTTAGACCAGACAGGACAAATTCTGGCTTATAGAACCAGTTCTGCCTGCTTAATTCATAAAATCATCCCCTGAAAATCTACTTTTGCCACCCAAAGAAGATCTGCTTTTAATCACATCATTAGGAGAATCACCTCTCAGATCTGCTGTAATGCAGAACTGTCCTGGATTGCCTCAGGGAGTAGCTTGGGACAGAAAATAGCATAAGCTGCTCTCTTAGTCTTCAATGTAAACTTGGAGTCTAATAACAACATTTCTTCACCGAATACAGCAGAGTCAAACCTGCAGATTTACAGAGTAAATGAGTTGTAATTCTGGGGCAAGGAATAAATAGATAAACCAGTAGCAAAGCTGATGGAGAGGGAGCAATGCCCCACTTTGTTTGATAAATGACTGGTTTTTTGGAAGAAAATACAGGAAATTGATATGAGACCTTTTCACAGCCCGCTGATTACATGGGCAGAGCTTTAAATTTGGGTGGAGCCCTACCAATGTTTCCATGGGAGATTTCACATGCTATTTCAGGTTATTGTTACAACTATGACAGAAAGCACTACAGTGTGACCCTGACACCTGGGATTTTCTTCTTAGCTAATCCCTGTTAATAGTGATGCTTAAGGACCTTCGCCATTTCTTGTTCAAATTTTATTGCCAGAGGAACATTACTGCACAAAAAAATATAAATCACACAAAACCTGTTTGCATCCTTAAGTTTTAATCATGGAGGATCTGGGGCTTCCAAATTCTGTTTTGGGAAGTGCAATAAAGACTGATATAGAGATGGAGAATTTACCTCATTAGGAAAAGTTGCATGCATCATGTTAGCTTTTTATATATTTGGGCTTTTTGGTTTTAAGAATTACATAAGAATTCACATGAATAGTACTCCCCCTGGATAAAACGGAGAGAAAGGAAATCTCAATGCTGTCACACAGTAAAATACCATCTGCTTCTATTTAAGAAATCCACGATAATGGAACCCAAAACACTTTGATCAGATGTTTAATGTGAGTTTTGAATTAGTATTCCAGATCAGCCTCATAAAAAGTTGGCAGCTCTAAAATTGCTTCTCTACTCCTTTCCATGACGACCAAGAAAGCAAAAACAATATTTCATTCTCTGAGAACAATAAAATAGACTTCTCCACCAATTTGATGAGTTTGTTACAGCACAGAAGAAAACCCTGGCGTGTACTCAGACTGTATGCAGTGATAAACAGCAGATTTGGGTCAGACCAAATGAAATGGCTCTTACTCTGAATCATCTAATTACAGAGCATTTAGGAGCCTTTTTCTATATATGTAAATGGGATTTGAATATTCTAACGTGCTAAGATTGCAGAGTGAATACTGTACAAAATGAAGATTGAGTAGAAAAGTAAAATGGCAGAAAGACGCCTCTTCTACCCCCAAAGATTAAGAACCTCAAAAACAATTTCATGTATGTCAAAATAAATGTCTATGCCTGACTGCAGAGACACCACATGACCTTGGAGGGATCTCTTTAATCATGGTAGGACATGGCCAGGGCAATGGAACAAGAGGCAGGGGGGATGTCAGGACCCAGGACATCCCTCTGGCTGTCCTGAGCAGCCAAGACCCCTGACACCGAGCCCAGGATGCCCCAGTGGTTTTGATTATGACCCATGGAGCAAATTACCAACCTTAGATGAAGATTTGCAAGCCATGACAAATTAAGTAGAATGATAGTGAATTTATTATGGGGTGAAAAGTAGATTTTGGGGTTTTTAGAATGGGGATTCAGGGGGGCAAGATGGAGGGAACTGGGCATGTCCAGCCTTTCTTCTTCTTCTTGGCCTCCATCTTCGGCTGTGATGTTGGTACTTTGGGATTGGTTTAGAGTAGAAGCTCACTGTCTAACATAGGTGATAGGTGTTGGAAAGTAATTGTAAATAGTGTATACATAGTTTTTAGTATAAAAAGATAACACCACCCTGGGGGCAGGCAGAGTGCCTGGAACTGTCCTGCTGGACGGACCTTGGCAGGACAGGACAAAAAATTTTATAGATAAGATACAATAAACAACCTTGAGACTAAGAAATTAAGAGCTCTGACTCCTTCTTTGAGTGCTGGGTGGGGAAAAGAGACTTTCTAATGTATCTCGGGGTCATTCTGACCAGCTAGAGACCCCAACAGGGGCGGACCTTATGATGGTCTTCAACATCCTCATGAGGGGGAGCAGAGGGACAGGCACTGATGTCTTCTAGGGTGATCAGTGACAGGACCCAAGGGAATGGCCTGAAGCTGTGTCAGGGGAGGTTTAAGCTGGATATCAGGAAAAGTTTCTTCACCCAGAGGGTGGTTGGGCACTGGGAGAGGCTCCCCAGGGCAGTGGTCACAGCTCTGAGCCTGACAGAGCTCAAGGAGCATTTGGACAACGCTCTCAGGCACAGGGTGTGACTCTGGGTGTCCTGTGCAGGGCCAGGAGCTGGACTCAATGATCCTTGTGTGCCCCTTCCAACTCAGGATATTCTGTGATCCTAGGAGTTCCTAATGTGATGCTCAGCCAAAATTTCCTCTCCAAAAGCCAAAATTCCTCTCCAGCTGCTACAGCATTTAATACACAGATGTCAGAATATAAAAGATCAGACCAGTCTGGGTTTATTCCAATTATTTCTGACTTTCCTGTTTAATTTGCATATTTGGGTCTTGTTATTGCCCCCTTTGCCACTTGTTTGTACAGGAAAAATTACCTAAGGTGTGCATACCTGTAAACAGAGGTGCCTGGATGGGAGACATCTGAACCTTTGCCATGACAAGTAAAGCTGAGCAGATGTAATTGTTAGGAGATTTTTAAGAATGTCATATTTCCTGTGAAATACACCTTTGAGTTCCCCAAAACACTGAATGCCTTCATGTAAAAGCCTCAAGGAGCAAACAGAAAATGCTGAGGTTATTTCAGTCTGTAAATGACTGCAGCCTCATGAAGACAAACTTATTATTTTCCTTTTTACCAGCTGCAGAATTGCTTCCAAATCTGCCCAGAATAAATGAACCATTCACATCACCTTTTCTTGTAATGGATGAATATTCATAGTGAAGGTTTGCAATTATCATTTGTAGGATGCTAAATTTCTGGCAAAATTTGCACAGAAATAACCAGTTCCTTTTTTAATTTTAATAATCACACATCTTTAAGGCACTTGCTGAAGCTGCCTGTAGGAATTCAGATGAGTACTGCCAATCAGTGAAACTCAAAGTATGCAAAGTGTATTGCTAATAAAGACACAGGTGAAATGTCAGACATCTTTTATGAAAAATCCTTTCCTTAGGATTTTTCCTCCTGAGAAGCTGAGAGGCCTCAGAAACAAAATGCAAACAATGATTAACTGCTGCTGTGGAATGCAACAGGTGCATCTGGGATTGGGCTCATGTGGTTGTTTCTAATTAATGTCCAATCACAGCTAGTTTGGACTCTCTGTCCAAGAAACAAACCTTTGTTATCATTCTTTCTTTTTCTATTCTTAGCCAGCCTTCTGATGAAATCCTTTCCTCCATGCTTTTAGTATAGTTTTAATGTAATATATATCATAAAATAATAAACCAAGCCTTCTGAAACATGGAGTCAGATCTTCATCTCTTCCCTCATCCCAAGACCCCTGTGAACACAGTCACAGTGAAAGCTTTGATGGAAGAAGCCTGTCTTGAGTTCCTCACTTATTTTTATCTTTCCCTTTGGATGTCCACAAAAAGTGGTGCAAGTGAAATTTGGAAACAGGAGGAGATGAATTGTCACCTCTGGATTTTCCCTGTGTCACACTGGCACTCCTGGCTGTGGAAGCTCTCACTCATTTGGCAAAATAAAGCCTGAGCTGGTTTCTCCTCTAGGAATAAAGCACAAAGCTGAACCCCAGGATTGAAAGAGCTTCAGAGCAGGCAGAAAATTTCTCTTTGGTACCACAGCTAATCTGTGTGGAGGGAGTATCTGTTCAAAGGGCAGTTCTGTCCATCTTGGCTCATTCAGGTACTGATGATGGGAGCTGGGTGACCCATCCTGTGCAGAGCAGATCTCCAGTGGCTCTGCAGGCGACCCAAATCTTCCTCCAGGCCAGATCTGCTTCAGCCCTGCCAAAATTAGTGCAGATGCACAACACTGACCCTCTGACACAGCCGTCCTGAGGAACACACCTGTTCCCATATTGTTGCTCTGCAGTCTTATTTACGTGCAGTTACATTTTTTATACTGGAAGCTTTCTTATTAAAAATTTAAACAATGTTGTGGCAAAAAAAAAAAAACCCGTGTGCTTTTATTCCAGGCTGCTTTCCAAACATCAGAACTCCTTTCAGAGCTCAAGTAACACAGGGATTGTCACATCAGCAATTTTCTGAAGGCTAGGTACTAGATTTTATTAATATTTTGACTCTGTAAAACATCCCAATTGTATTAAAACACCCATGAAACTTAAACACAAGTAGCAAGGGAGTTTTCCTCCATTTATCAAGTATTGTACTTTCAGGTGTGTCAGGGCTGTTGCAGGGTCCAGATGGCTTGTACTCAGAGATCAGGTTCAAACATAAACCTGCCCTTCCATTTCCCCTTTTTTCCCTCCTCCTCCCTTCTCCTTCTCCTTCCTTCCAAATTTCAAATATTTAAATATCTTTATAGGATATAAACACCTGGACTATGCGGGTTCACTTCACGTTTTGACAGAGAATTAAACTATGTTGTCTTCTAGTAATAGAGTGACAATTCAGCTATTTTTTTACAATATCTGTACCACTGCTGTGTACTGACCCCATCTCCCTGCCTTTGAACCATTTCTGCTGCTCTCACAGCCCTGCCCAACCCAGCAGCACCCACAGCACAGCTCAGATAAACCAGGAAGGGAAGAAAAGGGCAAGGGGCATTGTGCAATTAACACTCAGCAGCATCCAGTTGGCCTGGAAAGCGTTTTTTAATGCCTGAAACTTTGAAAGTTGAAGGAAGATGACACACTATCGCAAAAGCAGCTTTCAGGGCTCATCACTGTCTTTGTTCCAGATTCATGTGAAAAGATTTAGTATTTTCAAGAGAAATTCCTTGCTGGATGGGCCCTGGAAAAGGAAACAAAATTGCTGTCCTTTAGGCAGCAGGTAGGACTGGGCTGGGTCAGGATTGCTGTGACTGGTAAAGAGAGGTAACTCTTGAGTGCAAGATGCCATGGCAGAAATTAGCAAAGTGCTTAAGAGACTTGGTGAGTCCTTATATCCCTGTTCTTTTTTTCTTGACTATTTCATACTTTTCTGAAATCCTGCGCTGACAGCACATTAAACTATTTAGCTGTTAACTTTTTGTTCACTTGTCACTGTCAGATTTTCTGAAAAATCCCTTCACTGGGATTTCTTCTCCTGGGAGGCTGAGAAGCCTCAGAGAAAAATGAAAACAGTAATTATCTCATTGCTTCTCATGTGTTTGCTGCTTTCGAATGTGGGTGGAGATTGTTTACCAACTGGCCATTGTTTGATTGGTTTCATGTGAATTGTTTTAATTAATGACCAATCACTGTCTAGCTGTGTCCACTGGAAGCAGTCACAAGTTTTCATTATCATTCTTTGTAACCTTCTGTCTCTATCCTTCTCTATTCTTTAGTATAGTTATAATATGATATGATATGATATGATATGATATATCATAAAATAATAAATTAGCCTTCTAAGAACATGGAGTCAGATTCTCAATTTCTCCTTTGTCCTGGGGACCCCGAAAATACCCCATTCACTGGACACATGTGTTGACTTAATATGTCCTAAGTCAAACAATGGGCTGTTTGGAGGAAATAAAAGATCCTGCAGATCTCCTCAGATCTGTTGAAGAAAATGGAAATGTGCAACTATATTTCATCAAGGATATTCCTGATGAGGTTCATTTCCCTTTGTACAATTAACAGAATTCTGATAATAAAGGAGTGGCTTTCTCCAGAAACTGCAGCTCATTTTAATTCTGACTCAGCAGGGAGAGCCTTTCCTTGATCAAGATGATCACCACTTCATTCAGTGCATGGAGCTGCAGCGCTGAGTGTTCCCAATTCCTAATGGCTATAAAATATGTATGTGAATGGTTTGTGCCTTTTCACAGACTGGTTATAGGGTGAGACTGCAAGCTCAGCCATTGGCAGGTATTTTCTGAGGTTATGAAATAGTAGAACCAAAATGCAGGCACCTAAGCCCCCTAAACCAATCTGCAATTGAATAAAATTAGACACATAATTAATCTAAGTCTGGGAAGCTCAGCTTACAGCAAGAGGGAAAAGATAGCCCTTTTCCTCCATTTATTGAAGAATGTTAAAATATTCTTTGTTCACAGGTGCCTTGTTCACAGCTTGTATAAGAAACATATTTTGGATTCTAGGTGGTTCCTTCCCCCTCGCCAAAAAGATATAATGAGAATTCTATCCAGCTGGAAACTGATGCTAAATAATTTCATATTAAAAAAAGATAAATAAGGCATAGAATGGTAACAGGAAAGGCAAGTTATGTATAGGGTTGTGTGGGTTATATATTACCAGAAATCTTTAAATCATGGTCAGATATTATTCTGAAAGAACCACTAGAGCTTAAACAGAATTTTCTACTCCATGAAGAAATTACCATGTGGGATTTGGAGGTCTGTGCTATACAAGAGGTGAGTTAGTTAAAGGTGATTACCAACGTCCACTTGAAAAATCAAGAAACTCTTTCTCTCTGATCATCTCTCTGAGCTCTGTGGAAAGGAGAAGTTAAAAATTTCCCCTTTCCACAGAGCTCAGAGAGATAGAAAGATAAAACCACCATTGTAGCCATAACAGAAAAAGATGCAAAGAGAGCCAAAGCAAACAGCAGCTGGCTCAACAAATATAAATTTCAGGTAATGGTCATAAACAACAGGCTGGAACTGTGGATGCCGATAAAGCGAGAAAAAAGGTCAAATTTTTCTCTTTAATAACATGGTTGGTTCAAAATAACAAATAAAATGGAAGTGTCATTCACAGAAAAAGCCCATTTGTTTGAGCAGTGCAAATAGCTGGTCCCCACCCCAGCAGTGCCCCAGTCCCTACAGCAGGCACAGAAGTGGTGCCTCCAAACCACTGAAAAGGCACCTGGGAGACTGAAACTGCTGCTGATCCTGCTGACCAAACTCCCTGTTTCATGGTATTCCTCAAGTGTTGATTTGCCCCCCTCTGCCATCCCTTCTCTCAGAAACAGATTGTAAAATGCTTGCAGGCAAAACCACCTTTCTATTGTTTCTTTTTGTGTAGTGGATCCCACAAGGGGCTTCAGGTCATGGCTTTGACACTTTGGGTCTAAGGAAGCACTTGGAACAGTAACAGATAATATTTCATCCTTTAATCACTGTTGCCTGCAGAGCCCCTGGAAATAAACAGAACTCACACCGGTATTCAAGTAGTGATGTTGAAGGGAAGAGATTCAGCATTTACAGG
Source organism: Ammospiza nelsoni (assembly GCF_027579445.1). NCBI lineage: Eukaryota > Metazoa > Chordata > Aves > Passeriformes > Passerellidae > Ammospiza > Ammospiza nelsoni. Next base: position 7,757,407 of record NC_080637.1, on the reverse strand, counting down.
GACTCTGAGGATATTAATTCATAGCAGGTCAAAACCCAGAGAAGTTTGGTCTCGATGAGGTGATTGCTGGAGCTGGTTTCTTCCCCATCTGCCTGGATGAGATTTTGGATGCAGCTGTGCAGACACAACAAGGGCAGGATGCTGAGCCACAGGGATGTGGAGACTGATCCAGACTCCCAGTTCCTGTGAGAAGCATTAGCCCTCAGATTGCTGTAAGTAATAATCAGATTTTATGCTTATCACAAGAAAAATCACATCATTGTCCTAATAATTCTATGAAAAAATTATCTCATTATTTATTTCTTTGTTTGCCAGTGAAGTAACCTGAACACAGATGGGCAGGAAATACTTTTTTCCATCATGTGACCTTTGGGCTCTATTGTCAGCTTGTTTTCTGCACCATGGAGCAAGCTCATTTGTGAAAAGGTAGAGGGAAAAAAAAATAGAATAGCCAAAACCTTTGTATTAAATGTATTTACTTGGGCTGAGGGGTGTACCTCTGAGTCCAAACTATTTTGAAAGCAGCTATTTCCAAGGCAGAGAAATCTCTGGCTGACCCAAAGTTTATTTAAATGATTAAAGAAAGTGTAAAAGACCTCACAGGAGAAACTAAGAATCATGCCTTGGAGCCAAGGGGGTTTTCTAGAGATATACTGGGGTCTGGGTCACTGCCCTGGGCCAGCATTCAATCCTGAATCCTCCATTTACCATGTTTGTCCTGCCTCTGCTACAGGGACTTTTCACTTTTGAAACTCAGAAACAAAGACAGATGGAGGTTAAAAAAGCTCTTCTTTAGCTCCCCATTCTCTAATGGGAATTGTATTTCACAAATTGTGATGGGGAAATGATGGAAGAGTCCTACAACCACTGCACAGGAACCATTCAGCACTGAAAATTATCTCACACTGGAATGGGCTAAGTGGCCAAGCTAGAAGGAAAAATTAGAGAGAGGATTTCAAACTCAAAGAAGAAATAAATATAACTGTTTGCTAGTTATATAGTTTCATATGTAGTATGAAGGATATTACATCAATATTCATCAAACTTCATGGCATTTTAAGTCATTAAAGAATTTTTTTCCTTTTCTCAAAAACAAAAAACCTGCTAGGTTGACAATGATGAGATAAAGAGAAAGAGGTGCTAAAACACTCAGTTTTAAAATGCACAGTGCTTGGACTCTCACTTAAAACCAGTCTTGTCCATTTGAGTGGAACCAAACTGTGTTATAACCATGTTATGAAACCATGAAAACCTGTATGGGAGCCCAAACTGGGATATGTCAGCCATAGAAACAGAAATGGACAGATGATGCTCCAAAAGTTAATGAATTTTAAAAGAACAGCTCAGACATCTCCTTCTTAGAGAAAGGAAAAAAAAAATTAATACTTTGGGTTAGGGTTGTCTAGATGAAAAGAGATCTTAAAACTTCTTTTTTTTTTTTTTTTTTAATCAAATCCAAATATTATTAACAATAAGGGTTTAATCAAAACCTTTTTTTTTTACTGAAAGGCCCCAGTTTTGGAAAAAGGGTGAATTAAAAATTGAGTAGTTCTTATTTTCAACCAGGACAAGGCAATACTTCATGCAAGGTTAGGCAGGAACACACAGTGAGGAGATAACTCAGGTTTACCTGCTCTGTGTGCAACTTCCCCACTATATCACACTTCTTTCCATTTCCTATTTGCAGAAGCAGAGCAAAACAAATTTGCACAGAGCTGTCCAAATCAAAATGTAATGATTACCTGCAATGAGCAAATAGAAAACACAGTCATTTTTATAGAAAGCTGTCTGACTCTCATATATGCTGCTGAACTGTTGGTGGATTGGGTTTTTTTTTTCAGAGCTTTTTCTTTCTGATATATTTGACTCCCCTGCCTCTCATTGGCAAAGCACATAATAGATATTATTGTTAATTTACTGGGAAGATAGTTCTCTGCAATTTTTTTGTGACTAAAGAATGCAATGAACTTGCACAGAAATAACATCTGGGAAAATACATCACATTTTTGTCACTTCATTTGAGATATTCACCTCTCTCTGGGCTCTTCACGCACATAATGGAGCTATCACACACAGCAAGGTTAAAAAATAGCTGCACAGACAAAATGAACTTGACTGGCAGACTCTGTGAAGGTCACAGAGCAAGAGGGACTTCACACAAATTCACATGGCGCTCAGAAAATATCTTATTCTACTGAATTCTGACAGCGACCATACCCAGATCCCTTCATCTGAATGCTGTGAAAACTGGCTGCAGACATCATCTCTACAAGTGACCTTTGCTGCCTCTCTGCCTTGGCTGCAGACATAAGCAGCTCCACATTTGGAAAATATTCAGAGATGAATTCACATTGGAAATCTGCACCTGAAACCTGCTCTGTAATGCTGGAGCCTGACTTGCTGCCACCAATGATCAGTGAAGGCAACTCCAGCAGCCTGAAAGAGCAGGGTGTAAAAGGTTACAGCATCTCTACTGTCAATTAGAAGAGCTTCTATGGTCAAAACATCATTAAAAGGGGAGAGACAGGGGAAAAAACAAGAATCTGTTCAACATCCTGCACCAGACCTAACAGATGGACTGGCCTGATTCTCAGCTGCTGCTGCAGGCAGATTCAGATTCAGACACTTGACTCTCAGCTCTGAGATTAAAAGAATAGTACTGATAAGCAAAAAAGAAAATAAAGATAAAAAAAAACAAAAAACCAAAGCCAAAACAACAAATTCAATCAAGGATTTCAGCCACATCACTGCACATATACATACATATTTCTCAACAGCTTTTATTTGTTCTCTCACCAAATTGATAACTTCAACATTCACTGGAATTGCAGTGTACTTGGGTTTTTTCCATTTTTTAGATACTTTCCCATTTACTCCTCACAACTGCCTGTAGTGTCTAATACATACCACAGAGAAACATCAATTATTAAAGATGTCAATTATTGTCTTTTCAAGAGGACTGAGGTGTTTATGCACATTTTTTCACATATGTGTAACCAGAACTATTTTTTTCCCAAAATAATTTTGAATTGCTAGGATTTCTAATCACTGGAGTGTTTGCCAGAGCTGGCAATTATTCTGATATTACATATGGCTATTAATTCTATTTGATACAGCTGACAGTATTTCTCAGCAGGGAATTTGCAAAAAGTCTAAAAGGGATTTGCAGCTCTTGTGCACAGACCTCAAATTCTTCCTTTCAGGAAAGGGAATGAAATTTTGAAATCAGAGGATAGAGCTGAACAAACACTCCTGAAAGGGGATATGATCAACCAAAAATGAAATTGAAAACTCCAGAAAATTTGAAATGGAGTGACTATAACCAATTGTACTGAGATGAAATTGGGTGAAGGGAAAAAGACCACAACTTGTCAGAAATTATTCCCTTGGAAATCCCTTAAATTAGGGAAGAAAGATAAAGAGACAGAAGGGAAACAGAAGAATAGAAATTTCATTTTTAAAAAACTGGGTAGGACGTGAAAACAAGAAAAGCCAATGGGATGACATGAAGTGCAGAAATATGGACCAAAGTTTGCCCAATTGATCCTCATTGAAATCACAAGATTGAATCTTGAAATCAGAGGACAGACTCGAACAAACCCTCCAAAAAGGAGTTATGGTCAATCAAAAATGAAATTGAAAAATTCAGAAAATATTTTTTTTTCCTTTCAGGAAATTCTTCCTTTCCCTTCAGACTCTTTAATTTGAATCACTCCCTGCATTTCAGCCATCCTGATTTGGCCCTAAATATCCAAACAGAAATTTAAGAATTTTTATCGCTTGCAATCATATATATTCCTGATCTAAATATATAGAACTAGTCATGATTGAAATTAGGGATATACTGAGGTATTTACACAGTGAGAATGCTGAGGACTGACTTCTTAAATTTCTCCTGCTTGTATGGCTGTTGACATTGTCTTAAATGGAAGAAAATGTAAAAAGTAGATCTCAAGAATATCATCTCAACATTGATACCTTTAGATTTTCTTTCCAAAATAACTGATTGATGACAAAGTATTTTAATTGTAATATTGTTCATTTGAGGTGGGGAAAAAAAGGGATTTTGTAATTTCTTGTTGTTCTTTTTGTCAGTCCCAAAAGCAGAGACTAAAAGCATAATAAAAGCCTTTTTTTTCCCTTGAACACAGAGTTTTCTGATCACCAGTGACATATCTTATCAGCTGCAGAGATGAAGATGATTTCCTAAACAATTAACTCAGAATCACTGTTGGAGACAGGCCAGCAATGCTTTGGCTGTTCCTTACACTGATGGGTGAAGCTGGTTGGTTTATTTTATAATGCCTTGTTTGCTGGCTGTTGCTTTGCCTTGTATCAACATTTGAAAAAGTTGTGGTTTTGAGTTACAGAAACATTTCAGATTAAGTGAGAGAGGGAGATGGAAATACAGGTTCTCCATCCAGCTGAAATATCCCTCCCAAATTTTTTGCCACCCAGTGACCTCCATCATCATCAGCATTTATCCTGCTTCCTGCTCCTTCTAGATACTGAGCTGCAGGGAAAGGTGCCCTGCCAACGACTACACGCCAAAAGCTAAAGATTTGTACTGATTTTAATTTGAGAACAAATTAATTTTAAAAAGATTGAACAGATGAAAACACAAATTACAACAGAAAGCAGGGCGCAGTTTGTAGTATAGCACTGAACTGCCACAATGCAGGAAAGTGGCCATATGTTTGGGAGTGTAACATTTTGTACTTTATTTTAATTCTGGTTGGTTCAAGATGGTCAGGAAGCTTTTACAAATGAGTGGAGGGAATGAGTCTGACAGTTGAAGCATGCTGATCACTTCACTAGTAAGAGTGATTTTACTAGTTAAGTCCATCCATTTAGACTGAAAATCTATTAGAGTACAGTGGACAGATTCTGACAAGAGGCATCCATGTGGGACAAATCCAGATTTACAGCCATATAAATGAGAATATGACCCATCTGGCATATTTAAAAAAACACATAACCACAAGATCTTCCAGACACTTTCAAATCCCTAGGAGGATCACTCCTTTTCTCTCATAAGAGTCCTGTACAGAGAAACCTGCACTCTCAAAATAACCATCATGAAGAAACTCACAAATCATTTGCAAGCTCAAAGCAAAGTTTTTTGCTTGGACACGATCCGATCCCCAGTGCAGCAGCAGTCTGACATTTACTCAGGGATTAGCACATCCTCCAGCATCACATCCCAAACACCATAGCCCTGCAACTCCTGGCCCCACACATAGGGCTGCTGTTTGACATCAATGAGATTCACACAAATGCTGCAGCTGTGCTGGCCCCAGGTGAGCTGACATTTGTGTAATAGCTGTCAGAGGAGAAAGCTGCCCTGTAACTCAGACCTGGTGAAAGAGGGAATCTCAGCCAATCCTGGTAACAAGTGCAGCATTTCTTAGTTCAATCCCTTTTTGAGCTGGTTATGGATTGAATCCTGCAGCTCCTAGCTGGGGATCAGTTTGTCATGCTCCCCTGTATCCCACCCCAGGAAGGCACTTTAGCTTCTGCCCAGCACTTGCTCCTGATCTGACCCCACTCAGAGGTGGATGGTGACTGCAAGGCTTTGGGAACTTTCCCAAGTTCCCAAATTGTTTAAAACAACAACACAAACCCTGTAGGGCCAGGGTGCTCCAAGGGAAGCACAGCCACTCCCTGTTCTACAGGTACTGACCAGTGGATGGAGGATGAGCTGTGATTAGGACAGTCCCTGGGGAGGATGTCACACACCTGAGTGGAACAGGAGGAGGGGGTGAGGTTGCAGTATCCACCTGTGAACAAATCCCCAAAGTAGTTTCCATCTCACAGGGAATAGAATAGCCCAGGGGTTGCTACCAGCAACCAAGCTGGATAAATCAGTGCTCTAGGAACAGAGAATTTGTCTTGCAGCCTGATGTTCACACAACCCTTCACCTGTGCTGGAGCACAAGCAAAGGGCAGGACTGAGAGGTATTAAAGAGCTGAAAAGCTTTTTATTCCTGGAAGTTGAATTCAGAGTCCAGTTTCTCATGTGATGAATTCATAGCTGTCAGCTACAGGCACTTCAGGGCAGATGTGCTGTGTAGGAGCACAATGTGCTGTACACAAAACTGATTCTGGAAGACATAAACACAAATAATTGGTTTCTCACTCCTTTTTTCAAAATGTGCCTGTCTGTAAGTGCTGATTATAAACTCATTTTCCATGAGATCCATGTTCTCATCCTTTCTCTCTACTATGTAAAAGAAAAGTATCCAAAATGCCACAAAGAGAAAACTGGTAATCTGGTAAAGGTGGGGTGTACACTGCATGATGATGGCATATGAGAAATTCTTCTTACAATGGGGTGCAAGCTAAAACCTGAGACTTTCAGTAAAATACAGGACAGACAGACAGCCTGTATCTGGGACAATGTTCCTACTCATTCACTCCCTACAGATTCACATCCTTAGCTGCTCTAATTCTGCACAGTCTGACTGACTCCTGCAGTGGAATGAGTTTGCAGCAGGTAAATATTCATCTCTACAAAGGTAAGGGGTGTTCAGACCACAGAGGTGCAAATCCATCTACAGCCTGAAGAACTGGATTTATCCTTCTGACCTCTGCAAAGGAATGAGATAATGAGGAAAGGGAAAATATAGACACAAAGCATTGAATTAATTGTGAGGAAAAGACCTGAGGCATCACAGAGTCCTCCCATCAAGGTAGGGACAGGTGCCAAAAGCAATTGGTTAAAATTCATTTTACCATTCATTCTGAGGCAGAGAGCAGACAGCAGAGCACAGACTACAGGGCTGAACAGCTTCCAGCCAGCAGAGAAGGATTTCTGGTGGGTCTTGGTCAATGCTTTAAATGCCCTGAACACACATTCAGCTGTGAGACCCTGCAGACTGTGCTACAGACGCAAGAGAGGGGCTCCTGGAAAGGCAAATGTGGAAGCCCAGTCTGCATTTTCACTCTGGGCTCAGGGCTCCCACTGGTGACTGAAGCTACTGATGGCAGCCTCACTGGTGGAATAAATTCAGGAGTCATCCCCCTAGTGAGCAGCTTTAAATTAACCTGATTATTTCATCCCAGCTCTTTGACAAATGAGTCTGATTTATTTAGCTCATTTGAAACAAGTTCATTTTAATGAAGTTATTTATATAACTCTGTGATGCCATTAGCCAGATTACACGCTGTCCAAAGGGCATAATGCATGATCTCATTTCCAACTTAAACCCCCTCTATTTCTTTCCTCCTCTAACTTAAGTAGCAGGACATCAGAACATATGTTCTTCTGCTTCTCTCTAGATGGCAAAAAGTCCTTTGACAGCTGCCAGGTATTATCAGCTCATTTAGTCACTTCTTCTCCAGCCTAGGAAATCAGATTAGAATGCAAAACATATTTCTGCTAAATCACAGGGAAATACAGCCCTGTTTGAGGTCCAGAAACATATCACTGTCACTTTTGGAAATGGATAATGTTATCCTGGCCACTGCCCTTTAAACTGTCAAATTTGTTTTACTGCATTAATTGCTTCTGAAGATTATTCTCACCGGAATAATCTGGTGAGAATAATCTTCAGAAGCAATTAATGCAGTAAAACATTATGTCTGTAATTGGAAAAAACAAACCTGTTGTGGCTCAGGTTTCAAGTTCTACCCTGCCATGTATTTTCCAAGAGGCAAACTTCTCACACTCTTCACACTCATACTTCCCCACATGAGTCCATGGGCACATGGGCACAGAAATCCACTCTACAGAGCACATGGAATGTTTGAGCCTTGCTGTGAGCATGAGAGAGCCCAGGAAAAGGCACATTGGGCACTTTAAATCACCTCTGGAACTGAGCCCTGGCACTGGGTATCATTTTGCACTGAGACCCATTGATTTTTTGTGAGCTCAGGTGGAATTGCCAGCAGCAAGATAAATGTATCTGAAGAACTTGGCCATGCAGGAGTGGACTGAGGTTATTGATGTTATTTATGAAGTGCTGAGTTTGGAAAACACTGCCTGAGGTCCAGATGTGCTTAAGCATCAGGGACCTCCCCTTGGTCCTTCTGATGCAAGTGCAAACATTTCCCAAGGCCTTGGAGGAGACAGAAAAGTGCTCTGGAGATTTCAGGAGGATAACCTTGTCTCCCTAAATGTACCTCTGTCTCTTCTTGAATGTAAAGCATCCACAGAAAATTTCAGGCACATGCATTCTAAGAGGACACATCCACCTGGGCATCACCTCAGAAGTGGTCCCTGATGGACTGTTTTCTCATTAAAAGGGGAAAAAGTGCTCACTTCTTTTTGCATGAGAGCCTCTGGCACAACTCCCTCCCCAGGAGCTGGCAGGCTTCTGTCCAGACTCCTCTCATTGTGGAGCATGGTCCATGGGCATGTTCTCCTCAGCACCCAGAGAGATGTCTGCCTGCAACCCCTTCTCACATCCTGCAGCTCTTGTCTCTGACTTTTTAACAACTTTATGGGCTTGTGCTGGAAACTGGGTCACTGGAAAGATCCAGGACAAAGCAGAAAAATAGCAAAAAATTACCTATTTTGGTAATTGGACATTTTTCTTAACCTAGATAATTTCAGTCATGTAGCATTCTGGCAGGGATGGCGGGGGGATCTGCTCCCTCTCTTCTTACACAGAGCCTGACATAAACCCAGGGTAGGAAGCCTGATGCTCAGATGGGAAGGATAAAACAGGGGTCTCCCATCCCACTCAGTTCCCTGGACTTTCAGATTTCACTCTCACAGGAAAAACCTGAGGCAAGTGACAGAAATCCTTGTCTGGCTCCAAGTGTGCTGGCTGCAGGAATAAGGTCTTTCTTTTTCTTGGTTCTTCTGGCCTTTAGCTCCAGCACTTTCAGCCACCCTCAGATAACATGGGTGCTCCATGGACCTCTTGAGCACAACAAGAAGAGTCTGTGCACCTCTTAGACAGCAGTTCCAGAAAACAAATGAGATCTAACCCTAATTTTTAGACATTGAAATTTAGATATTAAATAGGCCGATGCCATCCTTCACTAATGCTAATGCCTTCAAATGTTCTTTCTTTTTTGTTTTTTTTTTTTTTCAATATAAAAGCATTTGGGTTGATTATGGGGTTTTTGTTTGCCAGAAAGAAACCACTGAGAGAAACCTTTAATCACACTGTACATTGCAAGGAAAACAATCAGCAATGGATCAGAGTATCAAGCATGTGATATAAAAAGAAATATTAAAAACTAGGGCAGAATGACTCTCTGAGGTTGTTTAGGTTGTATCTCAGGTGTATCTATTGACAGAAACTTCAGAGTGTTCTTAAAGGGAGACTGCAAGACCAGCATGAGTCTGAAAGCTGGATTTGTAAACATAAGAGAACCTTAAATTGTGGAGAATACTGCCACAAATAGATTTTAGTTCAGTGGAAAGATTTGGGTTTGGAGTTGTATTCTTCCTCCCAGCCCTGTGATAATCCAAAGAAGCAAAACCAAAATTGGCTGATCTGCTTAGAGAGTTGAAGTTGGGAGCAGAACAAGAGAAGAGAATTTCATTTCGTAGTAAAACAAATTCAGGAACAAACTCGAATGAAAATATATAAGAGAAACTGCCTGCTCACATCCTCTCAAAGTTGAAAAAGCTGGTTCCCAGCTCCTGAGTAAATCACAGCACCATCTGCCAGCAGAGAGTAGAATTACATCATAAATGGCACATTTTCCCTAAAAAACACTTTGTCCCCTTCTAATGCATAGGAGGTTTGTCATTGATTTCATGATAACCCAGCATTTAGCATAAGCTGCCAAAAAAGCTGAACCTACGTAAAAGCTAAATCAACCTGCAGCTAAAAACAGGACAAGTTTTTCCACTGTGGAATACATCACTCTCCCCCCACAGCTTGAATTTATCAGAGTTCAAGATAATGACCATTCATTACTGGGGTTTTATGGGTGACACAGGCCAAGGAAGCAGCTCTTGGCCCTCTGGTTGTCCCTCCTTCCCCTGCACAGTTGCAGCCCCCCTGCACACAACCTGGGCACAATGCCATGCAGAAAGCACCTGCCCACTTTTACCTGTGCCTCCCACAGAATAAACAACATTTGCCACCCTCTCCTCATGCCTCCCCCTGTGTAGCAGGATGCTTTGCCTGGAAAAACAACTTGAACAATGCTCTATTTCCAAAGCTATCAGTGGTAAATGAAAAAGGGAACCTCATGCTGCTTTAGGTGCTTTAGTCTCGAAGTTAAACATCCTGATAGTGAGACAAAGACCTGGTAAAATACCTGGATAAAAGAACAAACAAATGCTACTACTGATCACTTACCTAGAGGTGCTGAACTGACACGGCTGGCCTGGAGATATATGACTGAGAGTGCATCACTTCACACTATAAAAGCCCAGTTCCAAATTTTAACATAACATACCCCTTTTTGGGTTTGTATGTGTGGAGATTCCTCACTGAGGATGCCCCTAAAGGTTATTCCTGGAGGCTGAGCGAAAGAAATCTGTCCATGGTCATTGGTATGGGTGAGTAACATCAATCTCTACTTCATAATTGTTCTTGCTAGCTTTGATACAATTGCTTTAATACAATTGCTTTAATGCAATTGCTTCAATATTGCTCCATAGTGCACTGTAGAATAATGGTTATAGCTCCTGTACTGTCTACTAAATAATTCTGATTAAGATCTTTTTGTCTAATCATAATAATCCTAAATCATATATATTTATATAAATACATCTAGTTTGCCATCCTTAATGCTGTGAAACAAAGCTGTATAAAGGTTTGATTATTCCTAAATAAACTGTGGAAGCCCAGGGGAGCACTGACTTTGACCCTCATTCAGGGAGAAAGTTTCCCAGACTTCAAGATAGACTGGAATCCACAAAAGTGTGCAATAGATTATAGAGAGCAGTGTAGGTGTATCACTTGGTGAGAAATTTAAGTTTTGGGATTTTTAGTATGTTGTGGATGGGAGCAAGATAGAGGGCACAGGATGTCATCCTGGGTTTCTTCTTCGTGCTTCTTCTTCCTTCTTCTCCATGGGTTTGGGTGGCATTTTGTAATTGGGCAGAAAAGTCAGCATTGTGGGCTCTGTGGGATCAGTTATTGGGGTAAAAGGGAAAATAATTTGGTGTCAGTTCTTAATTGGAGAGTTTAGGCTTAAAAGACCTTGTAACAAGAGATTGTTGGCCATTTTGTGCCTTCTAATAAAAAGCTGCTGAACTCACAGTAGTGAGACTGTTTTACTGATAAGAAATAAACAGCTGAGTCTGAACATGAATTACTGTCTCAAGTGCCTTCAATCCAGACCCAGAGAAACCAACGACTGGTACCCCCACAATAAACCTTTACACATAAACTATTGACAAAGTCTGGGGCTCAGATTGGATCCAGCTGCACTCAGGCTCCTCTCTAAGAAAGGCTTTAGAAAGCAAGGGGTGTCCTCTCTGCACCTCATGACTCAAAGGGAGGGCTGCTCTCATGAACTTTGTCTGAAGCTCCCACTCTGCCCACCACACGCTGCCAGCAGCGCCTCTGATTTGGGCAGTGCACAGTAAAGCAATTCCCAGCTGGGATCCATCTGCTCCTCCCATCTGCTCTGTCCTGTTCTCTCCCTTCTCTTCTGCCAGAGATCCTGTGAAGTGTCATTCCTTCTCCTCTTCTGCTGTCCACACACCCTCCTTACAGAAACCAGTTCCTGTTTTCTCTGATATCCCCTCCAAACACCAAATCCTTATGGATGCTGTGAATTGCACAGCTGCCTTCCTGCTAAACTCAGCAGCAGGAAGAAAGGCTCATCCCAATGTCACTGGCAGCTCAGATACACGCAGACCTTGTCCTCTGCTCACCGTCTCTGGAATTCTGATCCTTTTTCTTCCTCCCATTTAGCCATATCAACAGAACCATTCCTAGTTTTGGACTGGGTTCAGTGGGATTGCTACTGCTCCAAGGCATGGAGAGGGCTGGGCATGTCCAGATGGCAAGACAGGTTGTAGGTGTGCAGCCTGCAGTGATTGCTACTGAATTCAGGTGCCTCAGCAGAGGTTTCAGAATAAAAGAATGACAATGCCCTTATTCCCAGCTCTGCAGACTGGGTATTGAAGGTCCTGGACACATTGCCATTCTCAGACATTTTCCAGGACTTTGACAGAGGGTAAGTGACAGAGCAGGCACTCAAAACCAATAAGAGAGACTTTCAAGGTGGTCAGACCATTACAGCCTCACACAGGTGCAAGTCAGGAAATTACAAGATTGTCACCAAAGTCTCACAATGAGTGAGTGCTCTTTATAGGATTCTTCCTAGGCCAGGCCACAGGCAATAATTTTTCTTAGAGTGAAGAACCCATACAAACTGCCACCAGTGCTCTGTTATTCCTTCTCTGGCATCTCTCTCTTTTATGGCAGCTCTTCAGAGCCTGAGCAGTTCTCCATAGCCAGCCCCTACCAAACTGTGAGCATAGAAATGAACAAGTGTTATATAAATACTAGATTGTTTATTTATAGATATAATTTTTTTTTCTGTCAATGAGTAATGAAAATATATTTGCTGTACCCATATGTAGTTAGCTTCATATCTCTACAGAGAGAAATCTATAATCTATACAGATAGAAATATGAAAAATCTCACAAACAAACAGGAATCAAGGACTTTTCTAACTTCTGTGCTTTGCATTTCTTCCCTGAATCTTGCAGAATAAAACTTTATTTCTTCTATTATGAAAAAGGATCTGCACCAAGCTTTCTGCCACCACCCATGTAATCAGATTTGGGATTATTAAATTCACACTTTGCCTTCAGGATTTATGGTGACTCATCAGCATGTCGATCCTCCTTCTCACATCTTATCAAGCAGCACCCCAGCCTCACTTTCCCCCTAGTGCTTGACGAGGAGTGTCATTTGCTGTACCTACAGAGCAATGCTAATTGGGCTTTAATTGGAGCAGAGTTCCATCTCTGGGATACAACTGGTGGGTCTGGAGCACAGGGCAGTGGGGACACCTGGTGGCCACCAGGAACACAGGGCCTCTGGAAGAAAACTCAGTGTGAGCTGGTGAAAAGCTATCTTAATATAAAGAGATTGTTAGATCCATAGAAAATTCTGTGTTTGAGTCTTTCATCGAGTTAAATAGGTATAGATGCATGCAATTGTTCTGTTAACATGAGAGAACTCAGGATTCATGAAGCTCATTTCCACTGTGGAACAGGAATCTCTTACAAGAGTAAGAGTTCATCCTGCTCCTGAAACACCAGAGAATTCCAGTCATCATTTTATCTACATATACCTTGAATCTGATATAAAGTGAATGTTCCTGAGTGTGGTTACAGCACATATCTGTGAGGAAAAATAAATTCTCTCTATTGCATAAACAGGGAATGGGGCCCAAACAGAGCTCATCATCCCAAACTCTGCACAAAATCTTGCAGATCTGTGACTAAAATGGTGACAAAAAATGACCAGTGACCCAGTCCTCAACGTGCTGCCACTTCACAGCTTGTCATCTTTGTATCTTGCTAAGTCCCAGAACAACATCACTCTGTAAAAGGAGGTACAGATTTTGCAGTTAAAATAATGTTTATATGTGGTACATCCAGATAAGTAAGATAAAAATATAGTAAAGAGGAAGGCTTTATATCCAGCATGGGAAAGGCTCATAACTGAAGGGATGACATATGGGGAAACTAATTTATGGAAGGAATCCTCTTCATGTTTGCTGCTTAGTGCACAAGGTCTTTTTAGAAATTTCCACATGGTGGAGGCTTAGGTGAAATTTCAGTATTGTTTCCTGCAGTCTGAACATATCCTCCTGATGAAGCATTTTGGTACAGCTCAAGAAAGTGGTATCCTGTTATTTTCAAAGCAAGACCATAGCTAAACCAAAGCAAACCAAACTAAACCAGCCAAACAAACAAACAAAACCCAAAAAACCAAACAGAAACAAAAAACCACCACGACAACAACAGAACAGAGAGGTACTTCATGGAAGGCAAATGTAGTGTTCGTGCATCATTTGCTGCACAAACTGGGGGGAAAAAAAAACTCAGAAGCTGCAAGAGATCATGGCTGGTGAGTCCAACAGCTGTATGCAACCCTAGCATAGCAAACTGTGTCTCTGATTTGGCCAATTAGTGCCTAAGGGGACCAGGCACTTAAATTTTTCCCTGGAAGTCAACTACTAGGTGTGGAAATTGAGATTCCTGAGTTTTGATGTCCAGAAATACCAAGTACACATAGACCAGAGTTAATGTAAGTGTGCTTTGAACAAAACAGGTGCTATAAATCTTGCTTTCAGCTCCTTATACCAGTTACCTTCTTGTCCCAGCTACACATTCCCTCTCCATATTTTACCAGCATTTTTATGTGCAATGTCTCCTCTCCTAAGCTGCCCTGTCTTCCCATGAAGACACTTTTTAAAGCTCCCAAGGTTTGGGGAGGACATAACTGGAGGTCACATATAAGGGAAGTGGCCAAAAAGGGTGGAAGTGGTAGAAGTGCAATGAGGTTTTTAGACAAAAAAATTGCAGGCAGGGGATGCCATGCACCCTCTTGCCCTTATGTGCCCAGTTTTTCTGTGAGGGACTCAGCTTGTCTGCCAAGGATCATGGCACACACAGGCACCCATTCCACAGGGCAGCAAACACCACAAGCTGGGCACCACTACAAGCTTGTTTATTCTTGGCTTTATGGATAATTTTTAAATAATATGGTTTGGTTTTGTGAGGTTGTTGGGTAGGAGGGAAATGAAAAGTGACCACAGAGTCACAGAATGGTTAGGATTCTGTGGTAGTGTGTTTGTTAAGTTTATTGTGTATCTCCCCCATTTTGTATTGTTCCCCCCCTATGTTTGCAAATGGTTCTGCCCTCCCCAGTTTTCCCGCCATTGGCATAAACTGTCAGTTAAGTTATATAATTCCTCCTCTCCCCTATTTCCTTATATGTAGACTTTCTCTCCTCCCTGGGCCCAGTCAATCACCCCCCCACTCCTCCCAACTTTCCAGAATCTTCTTCTCTCTGGGAGTTGTGGTTGGCTGTGGTCCCGGGGCCCCTCCTTTACTTTGTATTTATTGGTTTCCCCTTTATGTCTGTTATGTTAAGTTCATCCTTCCACCCTTCCTTATTGGTCCAGTGCAAACCCCTCCTTTGTACACCCACCCCTTTTATAACCTCGTTTCACCCCCATTTCTTGGTCTCTCCTTGGGGTTTTTCCTTGGGGTCTTTCCCTGGGGTCTCTCCTTGGATGTCATCTTGGAGTGTTCATTAAACCGGACTTAACCCCATCGAGAGTCCAGCTCCTTATTTCCAGTCGCATTGGCGGTGAGACCGGTCCGTAGGCGAGCACAGCCTGAGGCCCTCAGACGCCGAGGGGTGCTCGCTTTGGATTGCAGCAGGGTGTCGGCCTGCCCTCTGCTAGCCGGACACTGACCATCCCAGGCCAGATACACCCTCGCCGCAAGTTGGCGCCCAACGTGGGGCCCGGCTGGACAGCTGGACGACTGGACGCCAGGTCACCGGACCCCACGGACCGGATTTACAAATTCCTTTTGGCCACCAGCTACCCCTGGTAGTAGCAGACCCCGTTCTAGGGGTAGCGCTCCCAGGAGATCCGAAGCCGCAACTCCAGGCACCTAAGGGGGGCTTCGGCGACTATGACCGTCTGCCCGAGTTTTCATTGACAACACCGCTGGATCAGGTAAGCCCTGGCCCTGAGCTGGGAACTCTCAGGGCTTCCCCCCTGTCTTTTTAAGTTTCCCTAGGAGTCCATGTCCTGCTTTGGGGACCGCTCCCAACCCTTTTTCCTTTGAGGGCTGATACCCCGGTCTTCCAGGGACAGCCCTCGCCCCCTATCGTTTTTTGTTTTCTCTTTCCTGTGGGGTCTGTATCCCCAGACTTGGGGCCAGATCCCACCACCCAAAAGTCCTTCATTTCTCCTTGTTGAAACCCCAGACTTGGGGACAGCGGGGGGAGCAGGGGTCCGGCGGTGCGTGTCTCATTGTTTTAGTTCTCGTTTCCCTCGGGCAGGTGGAGTTTTCCATCACGAGATTTGCTCCTCCTAAGGCAACCTTGCTTTGAGGTACCTTAGGAGTAACCATGGGTGCTGGTTTGAGCAAATCCCAGAAAGGAGTTTATTATGTTTTTAAAGGTTTATTGCTTGGGGGAGGTTTTGCTGCCCCCAAGAAAGAGTTAAAGTTGTTAATTAAGTGGACTTTTTCTCATTTTCCCGAAGTCACACCGGAAATTGTGAAGGAGCCACAGTTTTGGGCAGCCGTTGTGGCAAAATTAGATAGTGAAGTCAATTCCGGGGAGACACATTTATTTACTGTGGCATATTGGGCGGGCAAAGTGCTAACCACACTGCCCCCACCCAGGAATTTGAGGAAAAGCCCATCTCGTTTTAGTTTGCTCCCCAGTTCTCCCGGTTCGTGTGTTCCTACCCCCCATTCCTCTCCCTCTTCCCTTCGGCAGGAGCCCTCTTGAGGGATCCTCAAGGCCAGTAGGAAGCAGGGGGTCCACCCTGCCCCTGCTCCCTCGCGACCGGCTCGGCCTCCCCCTCCAAAGAGCCCTGGCCAAGCTCTTCGGAGTTCTCTTCCCAATCCCCCTGTTCCTCCTCTCCCCAAGTCCCCGATTGTAACCCCTAAGGTTGTAAGGTTTTCTGAAGTTGCCCAAGATGGCTCACAAGGAGTCCAAAATGGCGGAGACCGCATGGTCTTTCCTGCCTTTGCCCCTTCTTCTACCGTGAATCCCTTTCTCCCTAAAGCCAACCCCTTCCTTTCCCCTGACCCGTCCTCTTTTCCCATAGCTCCACCCTCGGATCCTCCCTCTGTTCCACCCCTTTCTCCGCCCTCGGTTCCTCCCTCAGCTCCTCCCTTCACCCCGCCCATGACTCCACCCTCTATTGACCCCTCCCATGTTCCACCTCCTTATTCCACTCCGCCTCCTAACTCCACCTTGGGGGCGGAGAGAAAAGAGTCGCCACGCCCCTGCTGGTGCCCTGCCCAGAGACCAAGCCCCACGTCAACCTCCTCCAATTCCGGTTCCCATGCTCCCCCTTCCGGTTCCCACGCTTCGTGTTCCGGGGGGGTGGGGTGGATGACTGGAAGCCGGGGCAGGTGCCTTTATTGGAAGCCGCCCCAGTTACTTACTGCCTCAGTGGGGAGGGGAGTGCTCAGGCCCAATGGGCGCCTATCACCCAGGCCCGGATCAAGGAGCTGTGCAAGGCCCAGAGGGAGTACTCCAGGGAATCTGAGTATTTCCGGGGGCTCCTTCGGCCGGTTCTTGCACAGGGAGATCTGGTGCCCGCGGACCTGAGGGCTCTCTTCTCCAGCCTTTTAGGCCCAATGGAATTCAGGGTCTGGGCAGGAGAATGGATGAAGGAGATTGTGGAGGTTCTCCCAATGCTTTGGGTGAATCCCTCCACATCTCACAACACTGAGGGCTTGGTGATCTCTGAAGACTATCTTGTGGGCACCGGGCCGTGGGCAAGCGGGGCAGCACAGGCCAAGGCGTTGTTTACTGAACAGCTGGTCGAAACAGGGAAGGCTGCGGAACGCGCATTTTACAAACTGGCTACAACTATCTCCCAGATGGAAGAGGAGGAGATAAGGCAGGGTGCGCAGGAACCTTACCTGGCGTTCATGGAAAGGTTGTACAGGTTCGTCGAAGCGCAGGTTCAGGGGGAGAGGGAGAGAGAGGAGATGCTAAGACAGATGGCCTACTACAACGCTAACACAGCGTGTAGGCGGGCCATCCAATCTCTCCCTCTAAACCCCCAGCCCACGGTGGAGCAGATGATTGAAGTGTGTGCCAGGGAGGTTCCACTGCAAGATACGAAAGCGCGCCCTAAGAGAGCGTCCGTAGCCTTCGCGGAGTTTCCAACGCCAGAAGACCCTGATGCCGAAGCTGCCGCCGCTGCCGGACCAATGACACCAGGGTCCGGCAGAAGAACAGTGGCGACTCACCCTTGTCACCTTTGTGGCGAGGTAGGGCACTGGATGCCCCAGTGTCCCATGAGACAGGACTACATGGAATATAGGAGGAGGAGGGAGGAAAAAGAAAGGGAGCAAAAAAACTAAAATCAGAGCGCAGTCCCTCCCTGCGTGTGGACACAAGTGTGGCGGGCATGACAACATCCAGCGGGGAGGGAGGAGAGAAGGGAGAGCTGCCGCACGCCTTACCTGACTTGTCTTTCTTAATAGCGGACTTGACGCACACCTGTGGTATTCAGCCCCAACCTGCACTTAACACCTTGTTGTCCTCTTGCTTCCCCATACAGGCTGCAGCTCACTAGGGATCTACATCTCCCCAGTAGTGATTTAGAGCTGGTGTCTGTCAACCTCCAACATCCCGGTCGTTGGAGGAAGTTAGGATGTTACAGGTGGACCATCATCGGAGACACAAAGCACACGCCGCGAGACATCTACATCGTCTCGGGACTGGTCACTACAGACCGGGACTGTTTCGCGGTAGGGCTGTACTGTGTCCGACCCCCACTCTTCCTCCCCAAAGGTCAGATCATCGCCCAGGCCATTCCGTTCCTGGACAAAGAACATTGGAACAAGCCGGCGGAAGACTCATCGCCTCCGACAGTGGCCTGGACGCAAGTAGTGGGGAGGGAGAAGCCCCGCCTGACATGCCAGCTTTCGTTGGGCGGGGACCGCAAGATCGTAAGGGGTCTTCTGGACACAGGGGCAGATGTGACGATCATTCCCTCTCGGGAGTGGCCGTCACATTGGGGCTTGCAAAACGCAGCTGGCACGATTTAAGGTGTAGGATGGCTCCAACTGGCTAAGCAATCAAGGAGCGTTGTACAAATTACGGGACCCAACGGGCAATTGGCTTCAGTACCCCCGTTTGTATTGGATTACACTGAGCCTCTCTGGGGGAGAGACCTACTGGCCCAGTGGGGAGCCAAAATTGACCTGCCAAAGGCTCCCCAGGTTTTTCGGGCAGTGGCAACTGAGGAGCGCCGGACCTGGAAGCTGGATTGGCTGACTGATAAACCAGTACAGGTCTTGCAGTGGCCACTTAATAAACAAAAATTGAAGGCACTCAACGAGGTCATTCAGGAGCAGCTACTTAAAGGCAACATCGTGGAGACTATGTCTCCCTAGAATTCTCCAGTTTTTGTGATAAAAAAACCCAATAAAGGTAAGTGGCGGCTCCTGACCGACCTCCGCCAAATTAACGAAAAAATAGCAGATATGGGGTCTCTCCAGCCAGGGATGCCCTCCCCAGCAATGCTCCCCTGAAATTGGAATCTGGCTGTAGTTGACATCAAGGATTGCTTTTTCCAAATTCCTCTACACCCTGACGATGCCCCGCGTTTTGCGTTCACGGTTCCTTCCATCAACCGTGAGTCCCCAGACAAGTGCTACCACTGGCGGGTCCTTCCGCAAGGAATGAAGAACTCTCCAGTGATCTGCCAGTGGTACATTGCTTCTCTGCTGTCCCCCATTCATGCAGCCCCCGGGGATGTCGTCGTTATTCATCATTATATGGACGACATCCTCGTGTGTGCGCCCGACGATGATCTGCTTGCCCATGCGCTTGACCTGACAACCAATGCATTGGTTGCTGCAGGGTTCGAGCTCCAGGCAGAAAAAATTCAGAGGATGCTACCTTGGAGGTACCTGGGCCTTGAAATCACCAAGCAGACCATTGTTCCGCAAAAATTGGCTATCCAGACGAAAGTCCAGACCCTAGCGGATGTTCACCAACTGTGTGGGTCTTTAAATTGGGTGAGACCCTGGCTGGGCATTTCTACCGAGGACCTGGCCCCCCTTTTCGATTTGTTGAAAGGGGGAGAGGGGCTTAGTTCCCCTAGGGCTCTCACCCCAGAGGCTCAGGTGGCTTTGGAGAAGATCCAAAAGGCTATTTCGGCCAGGCAGGCCCATCGCTACCATCCGGGCCTGCCTTTCAAATTTATCATACTGGGAAAGTTGCCACACCTCCATGGCATAATGCATCAGTGGGACAAGACCTTAAAGGACCAAGGCTTGGGAGACAAACTCTTAATCATAGAGTGGGTCTTTCTGAGTCACAATTAGTCCAAAAGAATGACAAGGCCACAGGAGTTGGTAGCCGAACTGATCCTCAAGGCAAGATCGAGGATCAGGGAGTTGGCAGGGTGCGATTTCTCATGCATTTACATACTCATTGAATTGGAATCAGGCCAACTAAAATTGGAGACCTTTAATGAACTGCTGCAAACAAATGAAAACCTTCAGTTTGCGTTGGACAGTTACACTGGGCGCATCGCAGTAAATCGGCCGGCCCACAAATTGTTTAATTT
This sequence comes from Ammospiza nelsoni, assembly GCF_027579445.1. Taxonomy (NCBI): domain Eukaryota; kingdom Metazoa; phylum Chordata; class Aves; order Passeriformes; family Passerellidae; genus Ammospiza; species Ammospiza nelsoni. The sequence goes on along the minus strand of NC_080637.1, from coordinate 7,737,171 downwards.
GGAATTCAAATTATCTTTAAAGAAGGTCCAAAGCAAGGAGCCCCTGGATGCAGTGACAGTTTTTACAGATGCATCTGGAGCATCCCACAAGTCAGTGATGACTTGGAAGGATCCTCAGACTCAGCAGTGGGAGACAGATGTTGCTGTTGTGGAGGGTTCTCCACAAATCGCTGAGTTGGATGTAGTCCTCAGGGCATTCCAGAGGTTCCCAGAACCTTTTAATCTGGTAACAGATTCTGCGTACGTTGCCGGTGTAGTGTCCAGAGCTCAATTTGCAGTTCTCCAGGAGGTCTCCAATCAAAGGTTATTTGACCTACTCACGAGGCTCGTCGACCTAGTCTCCCACCACGAGCATCCCTTTTATGTGATGCATGTGAGATCGCACACAGATCTGCCTGGGTTCATTGCCGAGGGCAATCGACGTGCCAATTCCCTGGCCACGGCTGCAGTTGCAATGGGCCCACTCCCAGATGTGTTCGGCCAGGCTAAGATCAGCCACCAACTCCTTCATCAGAACGCGCCGGGCCTGGTCCGGCAATTCAACCTGACCCAAGACCAGGCTAAGGCGATCGTGGCCATATGCCCACAATGCCAAAAAGACCAGATGCCCACCATTGCCTCGGGGGCTAATCCCCGAGGTTTGGCGAGCTGCGAGGTGTGGCAAATGGACGTGACACACATCCCTTCCTTTGGTCGATTGTGTTACGTCCATGTCTCAGTGGACATCTTCTCCGGGGCTATCTACGCCTCTGCCCACGCAGGGGAAAAGGCCGCGGATGTCCAGAAGCATCTGCTTATGGCATTCGCTGTCTTGGGCATTCCTAGGGCCATCAAAACAGATAATGGCCCAGTCTATATGTCCAAGGAACTGCGGAGCTTCCTGTAGCAATGGGGAATAGTGCATAAGACCAGCATCCCCTATTCCCCGACAGGCCAAGCCATGGTGGAGAGGGCCCACCAGAGCCTGAAGAAGATCCTGGCACAACAGCAAGCGGCTCTGAAGGTGGAGACCCCCCACGTCCAGTTGTCAAGGGCACTCTACACCCTAAACTTCCTTAATTGCTCCTTTGACAACCAGAATCCTCCAGTGGTCCAGCATTTTGGCAGTCACCAGCAGCTGCAGCCTAAAGCCAGGCCGCCGGTCCTTATCAAGGATCCGGAGACCTGGCGGACGGAGGGGCCCTTCGACCTGGTGACCTGGGGGAGAGGATATGCTTGCATGTCCACTCCCTCAGGCCCCTGTTGGATACCATCTAAATGGGTCAGGCCCTTCGTCCCGAAGCAGAGGACGCAGAAAGGGGCTGTGCCACAGGTACAGGTAGCGTGTTGGCGGCAGCGGAGGAAACCCTCCCTCAAAAGGTCATCATACTCCTCTGGTCTTCTCCCTATCCCAAAAGAGTCCTCTCCTCCTTCTTCCCCTCCACCTACAGATTTTCTTCTGATTTTTGATTCCAGACCCTCCTCTCCCGTTTCCTCCCCATTTTCTTCTGACCTGGATTTATTTTTTGGGGCAGAACCATGCGAGTGACTTCTTTATACTTTCACCGTTTCTCTTTTGTTTTAGTACATCTCCCCGATGGCCCCTGCATCATCACCAATGGCTCCCAACCTGGGCATTCTGCTACTACTGCTGACGACCTACGGACTCCTGCTGCCATCTTCGGAGCCGTGGGTCATCCCCCAGCCGAAGGTCAATGCCTGGCGTGCCTTGGCTCAGTCTCTGGGACAGGACCATATTTGCCTCGACACCGACGCAGCAGAGGACCCAATGTCATCTTGCCTTGTGGGGATCCCTTTCTCTCCAGGCGAGTTCCCATCCACCTTTCAGTCAGCCCTTTCCCCTATTTTGGCTCGGAGCCTTACCATCCTCCCTAGTTTTGATTCCAGCAACGCCTGGAGAGACGGAGTGGTTAGGCTGGATCCTTTACCCTCCGAGCCCACCGAATTACATCTTCTTGGTTCAGCCAACGCCTCTGTTTGTTTTCAATTTGATTACACTTTTGCCCCCATAGAGAAGGGCAGTGAGGTGGTCCAACAAACCAAAGAAGAATATCAAGCAAACCAGTGGTGCAGGGCCATGCTAAAGATCAGTGGCCCCACCACCACTGGACGGACCCCATATGCCCTTCCTAGGGGCGCGTTTTTAATTTGTGGCGACCGAGCGTGGGCAGGCATCCCCTCTGGTCTGATCGGAGGGCCGTGCACTTTTGGCAGACTGACGCTGTTTACCCCCAACATCACCCAAATTATCAATTTTGGAAAAAGACAAACATCACGTCCGAATTGGCCAGGTCTAAAAGAGATCTTAAAGATCTCACTGAGGACTGTGACGATGAAATTACTCATTGGTCCCGTTCAAAATCCGTCGCTTTTACCATCTTATTGCCATGGGTATCAGTGGCGAAATCTCTGGGTGAATTGGGCCGCCTGGAGTGTTGGGTGGCTAAGCAAGCCAATCTTACCTCAGCTGCCTTATACGACCTCCTCACAGACGAGGAAATAACAAGGAAGGCGATGCTCCGAAACAGGGCAGCAATAGATTTTCTATTGCTGCTCCATCACCACCACTGTGAAGAGTTTGAGGGCCTCTGCTGTATGAACCTGTCCTCCCGAGCCGAGGACGCCAGGCAATCCGTGAAGCGCCTACAAGACCTTCTGCACAAAGTCAAGCAAGAAACATCTGATTGGCTGGGGGACATCTTCAAGGGTTGGGGCCTTAGCGGGTGGGCCAGTTCAATAATAGAATCAGTGTGTAAAGTTATTTTAAGTTTGATTATACTTCTGCTTTTTGTTGCTGTGATCCGCAGACTGGTCAAAAGACTGTTAAAGAAAGCAACTGCGCTAAGCGTGAACCATGCCAACGTTCCGATAAACGAGCCCGTCGAGTTGGAGGACCTCTCCTCAGAGGCAGAGGAAGCCGCGGATGAGGAGGGGGCTACCGCGCCGCCCTTCGACCATCTATGGGCGGACAGACTTCAACTGGAAGAGGGCGAAGCTTGGCCAGACCAGCCGCGGGTCCCTGTGTTTTAAGTTTCACATGGATGTTTCCGTTCTTTTCTATTTATTTGGTAAAAAACGGGGAGATGTGGTAGTGTTCACGGATGTAGTGAACACGGATGGTAGTGTGTTTGTTAAGTTTATTGTGTATCTCCCCTATGTTTGCAAATGGTTCTGCCCTCCCCAGTTTTACGGCCATTGGCATAAACTGTCAGTTAAGTTATATAATTCCTCCTCTCCCCTATTTCCTTATATGTAGACTTTCTCTCCTCCCTGGGCCCAGTCAATCACCCCCCACTCCTCCCAACTTTCCAGAATCTTCTTCTCTCTGGGAGTTGTGGTTGGCTGTGGTCCCGGGGCCCCTCCTTTACTTTGTATTTATTGGTTTCCCTTTTATGTCTGTTATGTTAAGTTCATCCTTCCACCCTTCCTTATTGGTCCAGTGCAAACCCCTCCTTTGTACGCCCACCCCTTTTATAACCTCGTTTCACCCCCATTTCTTGGTTTTTCCTTGGGGTCTTTCCCTGGGGTCTCTCCTTGGATGTCATCTTGGAGTGTTCATTAAACCGGACTTAACCCCATCGAGAGTCCAGCTCCTTATTTCCAGTCGCATTGGCGGTGAGACCGGTCCGTAGGCGAGCACAGCCCGAGGCCCTCAGACGCCGAGGGGTGCTCGCTTTGGATTGCAGCAGGGTGTCGGCCTGCCCTCTGCTAGCCGGACACTGACCATCCCAGGCCAGATACACCCTCGCCACAGGATTCAAAGGGATTTCTGGAGACCACCCAGTCCAACCCCTCATGCCAAGGCAGGGTCACCCAGAGCAGCTTCCACAGGAATCCAGGTGGGTTTGGAATGCCTCCAGAGAAGATTCCTCCACTTCCCCAGGTAGCCTGTTCCAGTGCTCTACCCCACTCTATGTAAAGAACTAGTTCCTCATGTTGAGATGAAAGTTTCTGTGTTTTAGTTTATGGCCTCTGCTCTTCATCCTGCTGCTGGGCATCACCAAAAAATGTCTGGCACCATCCTGTTGGCACCCACCTTCAAGATATTTATACGCATTGAGGTTCCCTTACAGTCCTCTCCTGGAAGAGAGGATTAAAAAGCCCACTTCACACAGTCTCTCCTTATATGAGACATGCTCCAGAGCCCTCATCATATATGTGGCCATTAATTAGATATTGATTGGCATCCATTGATTAAACATTGGAATGAGTTGCCCAGGGAAGTAGTGGAGTCACTGTGAGAAATGCCTATTGTATGATTGGCTTTTCACAAATATTAAAATAAGTATTATATGTGTGGTGCTAGAACGTAATGCTGTATTCTCTTAAGTAGTGTGTTAAATATAGTTTTAGGTTATAACAAAATGTTAAAATAGAAACTATGCTATGTAAGATACTTTTTTGTAGAAAGGACTCTCAGCGAGATAGCAGCCACAGGACACGTAAATCTTTCAGTGAAAAATAATTTATTGCTCTCTTATCAGAAGAAACCAACTTCCTCCACCTTGCTCAGGCAGAACAACGCTGTTAGGATTAAGAGGAAGAGGCTGACACTGACCAGACAGAATCCTGTGTATGAATGGAATTTATGCACCATGTATGAGATGTATGAATATGCAACAGGTTATTGTTTTTAAGGGTTAATCCTCTCTTAATGGGTGTCCTTTTTCAGGCTTATGTTGCCCAGAAAAATGTACCCAGACGTCCATAACTCTTTGTTTCTATTGTCTCATATTGTCCTAATTCAAACTGTCCAAAATTTTTATTACTCTAGTTATATTGCTATTTTTATAACCATTTTACTACTATTAAACTTTTAAAATTTTAAAAACAAGTGATTGGTGTTTTTCACAGTCACCATCGCTGGAGGTGTCTAAGGAAGGTCTGGATGTGGTACTGCGTGCTATGCTCTGGTTGCCAGGGTAGCATTGGGCTGTAGGTCGGGCCCGATGCTCTCAGAGGCCATTCCCAACCCCATGCATCCCGTGTGGATGTTCAGGGGCTCCATGCCCGGGCCCTCAGCGAGGCGGGGAAGGCTCCGTGCGCTTTGTGGCGCCGCCGGCGCTGCGGGCCGGCTCCGTGCGCTTTGTGGCGCCGGGCGGGCGGGCGGAAGCGCCGGGCGGGCGGACGCGGGCCCTTCCGGCGGGCTCGCAGCGCCTCTCCCCGCCGCCGCCTCCGCCTCCCCCGCTCGCCGCCCGCCGCCGCCCGGCGCCTCCATCCTGGTACTTGGGAGTCTCCATCCTGGTTTCTCAAGTGCCCGGACCCAAAACAGGAAGTAAGTGCGCGGGGCCCTGCGGGATCGCAGGGCCGGGAGCTCCGGGCAGCGGCGGCGGCCGCGGGCGGAGGGGAGGGGACGGGGCGGGGAGCGGCCGTGTGCGGCCCCGCGGCTCGGCGCGCTCGGCCCGGGCTGCCGTGCGGGCGGGCAGGGCCGGGCGGGCAGCGGAGCCCGCGGCGGGGCCGTCCAGCGCCGCCGCCCGCCGAGGGCACGGGAAAATGGCGGCGGCCGCCCGGGGCCAAATGGCGGCGCTGGCGGCCGCGGGGCAGCGGGGCTGAGGCGGGCCCGGAGCCGCCGCCCCGGGGGCAGTGCCGGGGCAGGGGCAGGGCCGCTGCCTCCCGCCGGCTGCTGCCCTGGGAGAGCCCTGGGCCGGCGCTGGGCCGCTGCTCCCGCCTGCCCGGGGAGCTGCGCGCAGCGAAATTGGGAAGCGGACGGACGGACCGGCCCTGGAAATTACCGAACCCGGCTCCCTTGGGAGGGCAGGGCAAGGGAAGGAGGCCACCAGCGCGTTTGTTCTGTTTATTATGCTTTATTATTTTTTAATTGTTGTTGGTTTTTTGTGGTTTTAACTCCCTCCCCCATACCTGGATGTCTCTAATAAGAGGCCCACCTGCACGATCGGATTTGAATTTCTCCATTTCCTCCCGCTGGGTCTGCGCTTGGGGTGCCCTGAGCTTGTGGGTTTTATCTGTTTTGTTTCATAAGCTCTTTTTTTTGTTTGTTTTTTTGGGTTTTTTTCTCCATTGAGAGTTGTGATTTGAGGTTGCTTAGGGCAAGTGGAGTCTGAAGTGTTCGACTCTGCCAAGATCTGGGGTTTCATCTTAGGGCGGTACCAGGATTTTGTGCACTAGAGCCACGCTCTGTTCTGCCAAAGTAAAGGATTCCGATTGGAAAAGCCTATTTCCCCCCACACACACTTTTTCTTTTCTTCTTTTTCTCTTTTTTTTTAGGTCTCTTTATTATTGATTGTGCCCTTGGGCATGGTGAAGTGTATTACACTTGCACCAGCTACTCCTTCAGCTGGCTGTAGTATTTGTATGTATCCATTCACAAAGAGTTGCACTGTTCAGCCCCACCTGGCCATTGTTAGTTGAAGTAATCTAGAAAATGCTTTTTGGTTGCCAGCACTGATCTGGCTACAGATGTAGGTTGGCCTCTTGACAGCATAGTTAGAATTCCTTTGCAAAACCAGGAGATGCGGGTTTTGCATTGAGATGGATACATCTCAGTCTGGTTTTCATTTACATCATTTCACGTGATTATAATGATAAACAACTTTGTGATGTTTTATGACTTACTGAAAAGATTGAGCATTAATTATAACTCCTTAAGGAGAATGCCCAGAAATACTGATTTTTGTCTTAACAGAAAATTATAAAAAGCAGCCATGTAAGAGACAAAGATCTCTCTGCTGTGTTTTCCATGTTCTCCTTTTTTTTTTTTTGAGCATCATTTGTGTGCTTATCTGTCCATCAGAAAGCAAGAAAGACTTCTCTTTGCTTATCACTTTTACAGTTAGGATAATTTTTCTTATTTTTCTTGAATACTGAAATTCTACCCATTGTTTATAAAGGTGAAGAAGTTACTGAAATGCTTAGCATGGAACTGGATTTACATGAAGGGAAAAGAATTTTAGTACATAGGAAGATTTCTATCCATAGCCATAACCTTGCCCAAGAGCCAATTCCTGAAAAAGAAAACTTGAAACTTTCTGTGTTATTTCTTTTGAAAGAGCTAGGACATAGGTTTTATTTTGTTTTGTGTTGTTTTTTCCCCTGTATGACATTTAAAGCATGCTCAGTGCTTTTTATTAAACTTTTAATGGACAGGCTAAAACTCATGGAGTTCTGCCAAATTTGGATCAATGCAAATGAGGTCACTTTGTCCCATTGTGTCTCCCATATATTGTTTCAGTGATGGCCCACTTCCCTAAACACCACTGATGAGTGGGATGCAACTGTATCCACAGGACTGTAATCTCATGATGATACAGATTAATAAATCTTTGTATGCCCCAGACTCAGGTCCTTGGGTCCTTGTGATTGGTTTCTGCTCAGTTTGGTTCCTTTTTGTATCCATTGTTGGCAGCTGTTTGAGAAAATTTCTGCCTGGTGGAATTGTAAGTTTGAGCAGGACCCATTTGGTCTGGAGTAAGGTTGGGGGGGGAAGTTTTGTTGAATTTTAGTAAACAGCACTGGCACTAGTTTAATAATGAAAGCTCCTGATAATGTCCTGGAAGTATTGACTTGGTCTGGAATACACTAAACATTCAGGCATCCTAAAATATGAGGTCCTGTAGTGACTTTGTTTCCTTAGTGTCACTCTTGAACAAATCCCAATGTGTTCCATGGAATTGTTCCAGTTAAATGCCACAGAAACTGAAAAACTTCCTTAATAATCTTCAATTCTTGCTTTTTAGAGGACTTAGTGAAACATACTTATTGCCCAATTCAGAGAACACAGCCTTTAATTCAATTTACTATAGAAATTTTAAAATTTACAACAGTCCACTAAAGACTAGACATAACATTCAGTTAATAACTAGGGGCAAAGACAGAATTCTGTCTGCAAGAGTAAAACTACTATTTCTTAGAAATGCTTAATTTTTACAGCCCACAGAATAATTGAGTCCATCTGTCTGATGAGGGTTATTTAGAATTAAAGGAATTTTGTATTAGGATATTACTACTTTTTTTTTCAGTTTGGTGTGAAATCAGCTTTGTAGGGGTTTTTTTCTGCCATAATTCTGCTGCATGCTTCCCAGATAAATAAGAACAGCTCTATTATGTGGCTTTAGTGGAAAACTTATATTGGAAATCTCTATTAAATGAGTCTTGTAGACAGAGTATTTTCCCATTTCTTTGGCTGCATGTTGAAACCTGTTTGAAATTGTAATACTGCTCTAAAAAGTGTCAAATTTAGTAAATACACACAGAAATCCAACAAGGCAAAAAATGCTTTGGGAATTGACATTGATTTCTAAGGTGCTATTTCATTATGGATTATGGCACCCACACTTTTGGTGCATGTCTATCCAACACTGTTCTCTTCCCCAAAAGGTAACACCCTCCTTCAGTAAATGAAATATTAGTGATGGATTGGCACCTCTGTAAAGAATGTGTGTGAATCAAGGATTAAAGAAAAACCTTGGGTTGTTAATTTAAAATTCAAGGAAGCCTTTTGTTTAAAATAAAACTCGTTTGCATTTTCAAAAGCACACCTAGCGAACTTGTGAAAAGAAGGTGATATTTTGGAGGTGATGAGACTACTCAGGTCCTAATTCTCACTAATTAATAAACCATGGCTGTCATTTACTTTGCATTTGGCTTTTGCAGGAGCAGATGTGTGGATGTGCAGGTGTGTGTAATGAGCAGGATTCATATGGCACATCCCAGAGCCTCTGCTGTGGTCTGGAATTGCTCACCACAGCTCCAGCCTCTGTGCTGGGATGGACTGAGGGTGTCCTGCAGCCAGGATCAGGAGAAGGCATCCGAGGCTGTTGGGTCAGGCAGCAGCCCTGGGCTTTGGCACTGAGCTCCCTGTGGATGTGTCATTTCTGATGCATGTTCAGAGTACCTGGTAGCTACAGCATTATTTAAGTGTGAAACAGTGAGGTTTGTGACATCTGGGGGTTGTTACCTATTCAGTCAAAAGAACCACCACAGTTATTCCAGATTTTGGTCACTCATTCATGTATTAATGGGTTGGTGCCCGTGTCCTGGGGTAAATGTAGCTTGAAAGAACCTGCTTGGTTGGTTTTACTTTCAGTTTTCTTGTACTTCTATGATCTAATGAATAAAAAATAGTGTCCAAAATATCCATTTGACTTTGGCTTCATTCCTCATGTTCTTTCTACTCAGTGTTCAATTGCGGTCCAATATGCGTTAAAGTTGATGAGAACAAAGATTGTGGCTCTTTTTGTGGCTCTATCAAGGCTTGGTCAAGGTTATTACCTTTACTCAGAAAACTTAGGATACACTAAATCATGAGTATCTTACACAGAGCATTTTTTTTTTTTTGAGGGCCTGCACTTGCAGGTGGCATAAACCATTTTTGGGAAATCGAGGAGTTATGAACCCATCCTCCATCCAGGAATTCCCAATTCTTGGGAAGTCACAGGTCCTTGAACAAAGTGCAGTGCCCAGTGTTGCTGTCACAAATTGCTCTGCAGTTTGGGGAGCTGGAGCTGAGAGCTGCACATGTGTGATTTGATCAGAGGAGTCAGTGATGCTCTCAGATGTGCTGCCCCAGCCACTGTCTGCTAAATCCTGTTACAGCTCTGCATGGAAGTGCCAGGGTAGCAGCTCCTGATCCTGGGTGTAGCTTCCTCCCCATCCCTGGAATGCCATATTTGGATGGATGGATCCCTTTTTGTCGGTTTCTCAGCTGTTTAAATGACCTGGAAAGGCCCGGGGTGGCGTTGGACAGCCCGCGCTTCAAAGGACAAGAAGAGGCTTCAGGGTTTTTCTCGGTCTCGGTGTTTATTAATTGTTTATCTAAAAGATTTTCTCTCAGCCCGACAGAGGTCTGCTCAGCAGCCAGCCATGAGCACACTGCGAGCCCCCGGGGCGGTCACCTATCTTTATACTCAAAGTTACGTATACAATATTTATCAATTTTCCCCAATACCTTTTACCCTTATTAACCAGTGCACTTTTAGTAATAACCAATCCCAAAGTGCCAGCATCACCACAGAAGATGGAGGCCAAGAAGAAGAAGAAGAAGGACAGGACACGCCCCAATTCCTCCATCTTACTTCTTTAGACCCCCCTGTACAGAAATCCTAAACCCTGTGTCTTACACTCTAATTAACTTATCCCTTCACCATTTACCCCAGTGACATCCTCCCATCCTCATACAGGTGTCGTCTCCTGTGTAGGATCAAAATCGTGCTACCAGACACTTCTGGCAACATTCCAGGACTCCCGAGCCCCCCAGGGGTGGTCTCGGTCATTCTGCGCATCAGTCCTGAGGTGCTGAGATCCCACACCTTTTATACTGTGTCCTGTTCCCTCCTAACTTGCAAACCAGCAAGGCAGGCAATGTAAAGGGATTAATTACCCTGTGTTTTTTATTTGGTATCCAGATCCTCTAAATATACAGATTGATTTTCATCAAGTCCTGAGTAACTACTGAAAGAATGACACAGCTTTGCTGTGCCTGTACTCAATTTTCATCAGTCTTCAAATAAAAAAGAAGGAATGGTCTGCTCTGTCTTCTGCTGTGGATGGTGCTATAATTTCCACTGCTTGTAATGTGTCTTATAAATCTCATTTCCACATTCTGCAATTCTGTTCTGCAACAGCTGTAGGTGAAGTAATAGACTGTTGTAATGTGTCTTATAAATCTCATGTCTATCAGGCCTCTAAAATGGTGAAAAATTGATGCTTTCAACTGACTGTAGAAAAATAAATGTTGTGACAACTAGTTGACATAAATTAAGGTAGAATCCTCCACCTCATTTCCAGTAACTTCAGGGATTTTTACTACAGCAGTCCCTGTAGTAAAACTTCCTGAGAAAATACATATGAACATGAAAAAGAGAATCTGTTTGTTTTGGCCCAGTTTGTTCATTCTCCAAAAGCTAAATTAATAACTTAAAACTGGGTTGAAAAAGTTACAGTCTGCTAATTTAGCTGTAACACTTTGGATGTCTTCCTTCATGTTTTAGCATTAAGGATGCCTCTTTGGACTCCTAAAATCAGTATTACAACCAGCAAACAGCAGCTTCTAGGGAAGGATAGAGCACAGGCTGTAAAACTCAGCAGCAGATGAATCCCAAGGTAGTTACTCGCTCCTACACTTGCATGTGGCAAGGAACTGTGGATGGTAGATGTGAAAGTAAGTTTGAGAAACCTCTGATTTAAAATGTCAGTGGTATCTGAAATTTTTTACATGTTCAGAAGGGTAATATCACTTCGTTTGAGGAATCAGTCACTGTGTGTGCTTAACCATGTGCCAAATCTTCAGCGAGCTCCAGAGGTGAGAAGTTTTTTAGAAGGACTGGCAGTAGTTTTTTCTTTCTAGGATAACACTTCTCTTGGGGATCTTCAATACTGAAGAACATGTTTTCTGATTAAAAATTAAATAATCTCCTGCTGATGCAGTAATGTTAACATTATACTGAGAATTTGAAATCCAGGTTGTAAATTCCACTTACATGTGGATATATAGCTGTCCCTGCATAGTACATGGAAAATGTGTAATGTATTTGTGATTTCTTTTCTCTAAAGCTATAGCCAGATATTTTTAACAACATTTTGGCTTCAAAATAAAAGTTAAAAGTAATTTTTTGTGTATATGAGTAAACACAGAAAAAGCACTGAGCAGTTAAAGGAGAAATAGATTATATTTTCTTTTTACAAATCTCTGCCAAAGTCAACAAAAGCAGGCTTAAAACTGATGACATCTTTGTAAAGCTTCTGGATATTTTAGATGTGATTTCATTTAGCTTCTGCAGCAGCAAAAGTTGCATCTCTGTATTTGGATAAAACTTTTATTGTGGAGTTTTTGTTGTATTTCAGAATTACTGCTGGTGGTTTACATAGAATTTCTTAGAAACTTTGTGCTTCATTGCAGTACTTTTATAGTGGAAATGAAATTATCCGAGACACTTTATATTGCCCTAATTCTGTGACTTCAATGTATATGGCTTATCCTGGATTACTTATTCTCTCAGTTGCTTTTTGTACTGGTGATTGCTTGCAAACAATTTTTCTGCAGCTCTTATTGTTTAAATGCTGAAGAAAAAAAATGCAAGTTTCACATTTAGTTATATGCATGGAAGGAGAATAAAACTTTGCAAGTTGGCAGTCTATAAATAGGGCAGCTGTGACTAATAGGACACTAGAAAAATATTTGTCAGTCCTGACTAGCTTTCAGTTCTGTAATAGCAGAATTATTAAATTAACAGTGGAACAAATACTGGACAAAAATCTTTAGATGTGAAGTATTTAGAAATGCTGAAAAAGTAATAGCCTAGGTTTGTATTTGAAAAAAAAGAAATCAGTAGACTGCAAATCCTCCTAATAAGGAGTTTAGGTACTATTTTTAACTGGGAAAGTTACTTTAAAGCTATCTGGTTTTACCCTGTGCAATATTTATGTGCAGGAAAGTAAAGGTAGGTGAATGTCTGAAATTGTGGCTTTGTCCTGTGAAAGAGCAGGCTCATTCCCTGTGGGATTTTGTGCTGGTGTGTGGGGGATGGAAGCAGCACTGTGGTCCAGATGGAGTCCAGCTGCAGAAAGGTAAAACCTGTGTGTTGCTCTTTCAGGTTTGAGTATGAGCACAGTTGAAGAAGAGTCTGACACAGTGACAGTAGAAACCGTGAACTCTGTGACTTTGACTCAGGATACTGAAGGGAACCTAATTCTTCATTGCCCTCAAAATGGTATAGAATTGTTTTACATAGTATTTTTTTTTTCTTCTTTGTTTTGATTGATCTCACCACCATACATCCTTACCCACAAATTCTTTGAGCTACTCAGGTGCATCTTACTGTACAAGAATTGTTCTCCTTTAGTTTAAAGAATGATAAAGTGTCGAATCAGGTATAAATCCCAAAACTGTCTGTGTGTGTCCAACAAAGATACAGCTGCTGATTTATTTCAGTTGAAACAGATTCTTAGAACCAAGCACATACCCAAATTTTTGTGGACTGATTAATATTTGACAGACTGTGGATGGAATTGTCAAAGAAAATGCATGTTGAAGAAAGCATGGGGACTGCTGTTGCCCATAACTTAGAGCAGGTTCCTGGGCAGCAGCAAAGCACTGAACCAGCTTGTCACATTTGTTTCTACTGTTTGCTTTGGCCAGCTTTTTAGGAGAACTCTGTCCAAGGCTCCTTAGCTTACAGGAAGTAACCTGGGTGTGTTTTTGTTGTTAGAAGCTGATGAAGTAGACTCTGAAGACAGCTCTGAACCTCCACACAAGAGGCTTTGCTTATCAGAGGATGATCAAAGCCTTGATGATTCTACTCCATGCATTTCTGTTGTTGCAGTTCCAAGTAAGTTCTTTTATTAAAGATTAAAAATGGACTCTTGAATCACAGTTGAATATTTTGCATGGGGTGTTTTTCTTCCAAATTTTATTAATATATTTGAGTATTATATTTTTTTCAGCCTTGGATAGTTTTGCAGCAGTTAGTTCTGGCAAAATAAGCCTGTGTTAAAGTAGTTTAGAGACCTACAGGTGCATTGAATAAAATGAAGGATAAGTAAATTAGCAACTGGATGCTCTCCTACAAAGAAATTTGGGTTTTTTTTAATGATCAGACAGTACAGTTAGTATTTCAGTGTTTTGTACTATTGAGGTGTGTGTAAAAGAGATGGATGTAAAAAATATAGGATGAGTACTGAATTAGTCTTCTGGAAGTTGATTGAATATTAGAAAGTTTAATATAAGCTCCCAAAGGGAGGCAAAACTAGATCTAGTTAAAATACCAATTTGCAGTACCTGGAGTGCCTGTTTATGTGGTGGAACTAGATGGAAATTCCTTTGAACTAAAGGCATTATCATGTTGAAGTTGAAGGAGGACTGGGGAAAACACATGCAGCCAAAAGATTTGAATGTTTTCCTTTAATAATTGGAAATTCCTGGAGGTAGGGCTGGAAAAGAAATATTAATACAGTTTCAAATTTTTTGCATCAAACACATTTTGTTTATGTTTCACATTAGGCCATAGTTGTAGTCAAGCATAAAACTGAAGGTTTCTAAATCCATATTTAAATTTTATGAAGAGACGCAGCTGATAATCATTTTAGGTGACAATCAGTTGATAATCATCTAAGAATTTACTGTGTTAACAAATAAATACCAAATAAGACTCTTCAAAATTTTCACTTCAAAGGTAGCAATTTATAATATTTGTAGGATGTGTAAAAAAGTGCTTCAGGAGTTAAGTATGCAACTAACTTACCCATTGTAAAGTTGCAGAAAATGACCAGAGCTTTGAGGTGACCATGACTGCTACCGCTGAGGTAGCTGAAGATGAGATTAATGAAGGAACTGTTACCCAGATTCAGGTACAGTAAAACCTCAATTTACCTATTTGATGTATGCTTTTATTTAAATTGATATGAAAAGGGAAACAAGTATCAGAAATGCTTACTAAATGAATAAGACTCTTTGATACGAATGTTTGTGATCAGGGATCTTGTTTGTGAAATGCTGGTCTGTAAAAGCACAGTCTGAAGTTACTGCCCAAAGAGCAATACTGCAAAGAGTAATAGAGGTGACACTCCACTGGTAGTTATGTACTCTGATGTGATCTACATAGAAGACAAGTTTATCTGTTATTTCTGTCATTCTTTGATTGTAAATTAAACTTTATAACATTTGTCTTGTCACCAGTCCTAACAGTTAGATGCAGTTTTCTTTGTGGGTGTAGCATGTCTAAAAGTTCTAGATTGGAGATGCTGGATATAGGCCTATTTCCACCACAGAAGAGACTCTTCTTACTTACTGTACATTAAACAAGATAAATAATGTTACTTAATTAATTCTCACAACATCTGTATATTAAATGCTAAATCTTACTCAGGTGTTTTAAGAAAGGTGATAGTTCCAGTGCCATATCTAAGACATGACACTTTTGAACAGTCAGCAAGGTGATGAGGTGTGCTGATTTCATTTTCCTTCAAACTGTGTCTCCATGTTAATTGCAAAGTGATATAAACAACTGAATATCTGACTGTATAATTTCATATTGGTCTTTTTAAGATTCTTCAGAATGAGCAGTTGGATGAAATCTCCCCAATGGGCAATGAAGAAGTATCAGCTGTTAGTCAAGCCTGGTTCACAACCAAAGAGGATAAGGATTCTCTAACCAATAAAGGTAGGGTATTTCAAATGCAGTTCTCCCATGTAGAACTGCATTTGAAGGTAAACTATTCCAAATGTCTCAGAACATTTTGTAAGTTGCATAAAGTAGTCTCTGGTCTGGCTTTTTGGAGATGGGCCTTGCCTGCAGTGGTGACAGTGATGGCCACAGTAGAGAAGGGCTGTGGGTGCTGTGTGTCAGCCCAGATGGGGCAGAGAGTTGTGTTTGCCTTGTCAGGGGGTGGGGAGCTGCAGCAGAACTGGGGGACACCAAGAAAGAAACCAATCCATGCTCAGGTTAATGGAGTTGCTTCAGAAGCAGAGGGCTCCTGCAGACCAGGACCTCATGAAATAATCTCTACTACTCCTAAAACTTCCACTCCACTGAGCATTCCTCCCTTTCCAAAATATCTGTGCAATCCTGTAGCAGTTGCTGAACTCAAGAGATTTTGTCTTTTTTTTCTTTCCTGCCCACAGGGGAAGTGGCTTTCTAAACATAGAGAAAAAACTTAGTGTCTAATGAAGACGTCTCTCTGGTTTCCTCAGCCCCTCTGTTGTTTTTCTTACTTTGACGTCTACTTTTTCTAGAGGAAATTTTTTTTTTTTTCAGTCGGTTCAAAGCAACCCCCTCTTTTTATTAGAAACCTTGTCAGCCAGTCAAAGGAGAACACTCAATCTGGTGACTCCAGTTAAGAGATTAATAACTTGAGGAAGGTATTTCTAGTAAAATATGCCAAGAAAAATATTTGAGAATCTCTACTGGCTGAGCTTTTATTGTAAGCTCTGTGGTTTGTCACAGAGATAGCAGTGGGGGAATTTCAGTGTGTGTCTTCTTGTACAGTAGCTCAGAGTTTGGCATGTGTTGCCTGAGCTCATCACTTTATAGCAGTTTCCACCTAATAATGCTTCATCTTGACTATGAATATGCAAACATGTGAAGTGCAGAATATCTGTCCTTTCCTAAAATAGTTTGGTATTAAAGGTAAGGAGTAGCAGTGTCCCATTAAGTCAGTTTAGAGGCTTGGAGCTGTGTGAATCACAGTTACTGGAATACCTTATTTTTCTGTCTCTGTAACTGTGGAAGAAGAGATTGGAGCTATGGGACACAGGGCAAGAGTACTCCCTCACCAGTTCCAATGGAATTAGTAATAATGCCTGTACTTTTCATTATAATTGGATTTGAGTAGACACTCTCTTTGGTGTGCTCTGTCTCTCAGCTCTGGTAATTAGCAGGCTGAGAAGGAAGTACCCTGATTTTTCTGAGCAGAGGTGGGCAGATAGCCAGCACACACCAATATGTAAACTGGGTCACACCAGCAGAAGCTCAATTAAAAGCATTGCATGACCATAAGGGGAAAAAAGGGTAATCTAAAGTAGGAATATTTTAATGTTTTATTGATAGACTTCAGGTTTGAATTTTTCTCTCTGAATAAAGTTGGTTGGATTTGCTTTTAAAGCTTAGCTGGCATTGTAGTTACTAAAGGCACGGACAGAGAAAGAAACATTGTTTCTATTGGCTTACCACTTTCATTTGGGGCAGTAAAAGACCTACCACAAGGTTTTATGTTGGCTGTGACCCCTGAGCATTACTCCCAATGCAAAAAGAAGGAAAGAGATGGGGGGCAGCTTGTCAAAAAGAGACTTAAAGGAGCCTTTACCTCTGTGAAAAGCACTCACAGTAGGTGGCAGTACTCTCATGTTCAGCAGAGTTAAGGCATGCAAGAGAATCCCACCTTGCTGCCAATTCCTCAGGTAATCTTCTGAGTTGTATTTTAAGTTCCAGCTTCTGGAATGATTTTGAGTGCATGGAAATTTCAGCTGTCAGTTTAAAGGCAGAAATTTTCTAGTTGCAGCTGAAGAGAAAGGCTGAAAATGTGACTTGACAGCTCATAGAGGAGTTCATATTCTGTTTCTTAAAATGGGATGTTTTTGAAGAGGGGTCTGACTCACATTATTTAAATATTAGTTGAATGTTACTGTCAGTTATGAAATAACATCTGTTTAAAATTAATGCTAGTTATAATTTAATACCTAAAATTATTCTTTTCCTTGTTAATTGCAGCATGGGTCATGTTTTCAGATACTTCTGTTCTTGCTGTTTTTGGCCTTTACTTCAGTAATTAGTTGTCATTTCTATTTTCAGGCCATAAGTGGAAGCAAGGGATGTGGTCAAAGGAAGAAATTGACATTTTGATGAGTAACATTGAACGTTATTTAAAGGTATGTTTAGAGTATGTTCCCTGCACATTAATGTGGTGATGCAGTTCCTGCTAGAAACCAACTTTCTTTAATACTTCCCAGAATACTCAATAAGTGATTTGGATTGGTTTGTTGTAG
The DNA here is from genome assembly GCF_027579445.1 of Ammospiza nelsoni. Classification (NCBI taxonomy): domain Eukaryota; kingdom Metazoa; phylum Chordata; class Aves; order Passeriformes; family Passerellidae; genus Ammospiza; species Ammospiza nelsoni. The sequence continues at coordinate 7,719,737 of NC_080637.1, read as the reverse complement.
GAATGGTCATCACCCATTCAAAATAGATAAGAAAAATTTATTCATAAACAGGATTTAAGTGCATTTAATGTATGTAACATTCCTTTTCATTTTGTACTGGATATAGCCCATTTTGAGCATCCTGACATGGCATTTTACGTGGTTAAATCTCTTTCTCTGGCTATACATTGAGGACTCATAAAACCTTTGTTAAAGATAGTGGAAAAAGATTGCACTAGCAGTTTCCTTACTGAGCACTGAACACAACTTCCAGACATCCTTGGTGCCAAGTCTGTGATTGTGTACTGTATTAGCAGGATGCCTGTGTCTTCTTTCTTCCCCTTAAGTTACTGGGTTCAGAGTTCGGTGTAAATGGGCATGTGGTGAGCACACTGATGGTGATAGTTGCTCATAAATCATATTTGTGGTAGGCTTGCAGCTGAGAATATTTGAGCTGAGCCCTTGCAGCTGAGAATATATAGCCTGGATATTATAATTTCAGCATCCTTCACTTGTGGTTTATAAAAAAGCCCTGAATTTAGTGTTCATTGGGATAAAAATCCACACTATTAGTTGAAGAGAGTGTGTCTGCCCACACACCTATTAGAGTTTCTGCCACAAAATCATTCATGGATAATACTACATTTTAAATCTAGTGAAGCTTTTTTAAGCTAGCTAAATAACTTTTCTGAGTTACTGATAAATCATTTGATTCATTCTTTTCCCATTTATCTGCTTTCTTGTGCTGCTTTCAATAATTGAAATATAGTGATTCTTAGTTTAAGCTGAAGTTTAGCTTTACTGTTATACTTCTTTGCAGTGTTTTTTATTGGATTTATTTGAGTTTCCATCAGAACAAGAGGAGTAGTTTAATTGAAAGAAATCACTTTTGCATAAGGAATAGCTAAAATTATGTAATAAATCAATATAGCACTGTTTGACAACCTTCCCTTGTATGGCCCCAGACTAATTCCACCACAGCACATATTCCATCATGTTCTATATGATGGTTCAATTTTTGATCTTAAAATATACATTGAACAATTTTTTTTAATTATATGTGGATAGGTGTTAGAATATGTCTCCCTGGACTCCAAAGTGAAAAAACCAAAACAACAAAACCTAGTGTTCAAGGGTTTGTATTTAAGGGAGCTAATCCATAAATACTCAGTTTTACTTTTGGACTGTAGTATTTGTGATACACAGAAAGTTGCATAATGGCTTCAGTTCTTGTGTTCTACTTCTTGATTCCTAGGAGACTTTTATCTAAGGTGTTTTGTTTGTGGTTTTTGTTTTTGTTTGTTTGTTTTTTTTTAAATGCTTTGTTCTAGGCCCGTGGAATAAAAGATGCCACTGAAATTATATTTGAAATGTCAAAAGATGAAAGAAAAGATTTCTACAGGACAATAGCTTGGGGTCTGAATCGGCCTCTCTTTGCTGTCTATAGAAGAGTTCTTCGCATGTATGATGACAGAAACCATGTTGGAAAGTATGAAACCCTCTAATGCTGCATGGTTTTATTGGTATGACTAGGGTCATGTATTTATGCTTGACATGTTCTATGTGAGACAGAAAAATGTAGCCAAACAGACCTAGATCTTGCTAATACGTCACCTCTGCTCAATTCTGAGAGATCATCCTTGGCAATAGTTGTGTTCTATTGATGGTATTCAATGACAGCTTTAAAGAACAGACAAACAACCCAAAACAAAGGTGAATAACAGATTCTGATACGATGACAGGACTTGGACACAGGGATGGATCTGCTGAGATATAACTTTTTCTAGGGCTGTGACCTGGAAATAATTGATCTTCACCCCTTATGCCCTTGCTTGCCATTTTTTAAAGCGTGATCTGGTGCTATTCAGATAGGATTTTAAATTTTCGTTTTTGAAAGTAGTTGAAAATTAAAAACACCTTCTCAGTGCTGATATACTCTTTTGATAGAAAGTCAGCTTTATGGTGATGGTGAACTGGGACTGTAAGGAAGAAGCTATTTATTTGAAAGACTAATGCAGAAAATTCTAATTCTGTTCATAGGAGTAAGATCACAGAGAATGAGGAATTTTTCTGACAAATGAGAGGAATCCTTTACCAGTTAACCTTAGAAATGCACTAATGTAGAAAATTACATTTGTTCCTCACATTCTTCTGAATATTCAGTCAGATTGTATCTTACAGCTGAAATTCCTTAATCTCTTCTTGTAGCTAAATGTGTGCTGTGTGGTTAGTAAAATAATGATATTTATACTGTATGCTTTCTGTTTAAAATAATGTCTTTTTATTTACCTGTTGCTTAGGTATACTCCTGAGGAAATTGAAAAGCTTAAAGAGTAAGTTATCTTATGAACAAGATCACTCTTCCTTGTCTATATTTAGTAGCCTAATCCATTTTTAAAGGTTTCTTTATATTAAATCACTGAAAAGTTACAAATAAATTTGGCTGCTCCAACACTACCCAAAAGTAGTGGTTACTGTCTAAAGAAAAATGAAATTACATTTGGATTCCTTTAAAATTTTTTTCTAATGTGTGTTCCGGACCTAACAATATGCAACAAAGTTCTAAAGCAATGCTTCTGTTGTAACTAGGAAAGTTTCAGATTTTTGCAAGCACAGTCAATATTTGTGGTTATGAGAAACAGAAGTTCCTTTGCTTTATGAAATTTGAGCAAAGGTTATTCCTAAAGGAAGTCTCAGGTCAAGAGTAGGATCTCCCCTAGGAAGTATTACAGATACATAAATTATCAGCTCAAAAAGCCTAATTTTGAGTATGAACCTGATAGATCAAGGAGATGGGGCTGCAGACTTTATCCCCTCCTGCACATTTCCAGGGTTGAGCAGTTGGAAGAAACTGTTGGGCTGAAAGGAGGAAAGGAGTATATTGCATTCCATTGATGGATCTGTTTGGATCAATTGAGCTGCTTTGTGTTGTTCACAAGGTGCTTGGGGTTCCAGATGTGTCAGAACTACTCATGGATCAACATTTTAAGCAGCCTGCTGTCATGTGAAGGAGAAAAATGATTGCTAAAATGATGAACATGATTATGCAGTGTTTTGCTTAATTTAAATTGTAGGATGCCTGGGTTTTTATTGGGCATTACTGAAATGTCTCAAGTGCTCTCTACACCACCTGAAAATCATTGAGGAACCTGTATAGAATGGAAATTAGCTGTTTATCTAAACATTCATATTGTGTTTAACACATTCATTAAGCCTCACAATCTTCCTGCAAGACAGATACTATGCATTTTATATGTATAGTATCTATGCATTTTATATGTATCTTGATTGATAATATGCATTTCAAATGTATCTTGTGGCTCAGCTGGTCCAAAAGGCTCTAGAAAGACATAGGGAAAAGTAGCAGAAAATAGTAATAGTAAAGTAGCAAAGTGATTTCCCCATTCTTTCTTTAAGCCTGTAAACTGCATGTTCATCCTGTTTTTATTAGCAAATATTTGCTATTTTGGTAATTTCCTAACTGGATGTAGTGCTAATGAGCATGTTTCTCTGTAGGCTGAGAGTAAAGCATGGTAATGATTGGGCCACAATAGGAGCTGCCCTGGGGAGAAGTGCTTCATCTGTAAAGGATCGATGTAGGCTGATGAAGGATACCTGCAACACAGGTGAGGTAAATGCTGGTGTCAGAAATGGATATTCTGGTTAAAATTCTGTCTCTTGTGATTAATGGTTATAGAGTTACACTGTGTTTGGTGTCAAGAGAGAGACAGATGCATTTCAGGAGTAAAGTACTGTTTATTTTGTAATGTATATATTCACGTGTAAAGGAAAATTCAGCCAGACCTCATGTGAATAATTGTTGCATGGTTAATTCACTCCAGCTAACACAGTTCAGATAGCTTGGATCAGTTTGCTCTGGTCACTCTTTGGACAAGCTCTGTGTGGCCTTATTCATCTGTGGCCTTATTCTTCTGAGAGGAAGAAAAAGGAGAAACTTGGCAGCAGAACAATGGAATTGTTGATTTGCTGATCAAGAATGGATATAATATAAATTATTAGTAATTAAGAACAGTTGCATCTTCTTCACAAGTTAATATTTGCATCTGGAATAAGGTGTTGGACATGGCAGTTAAACATCTGCTGGCATGTTGTGGATCAGAATAGGGGGTCTGTGCTGCTGGTTAAGGTGGAGGGCTTCTGTCTTTCAGGAAAGTGGACAGAGAAAGAAGAGAAGAGACTGGCAGAGGTGGTGCATGAGCTGACAAGCACAGAGCCAGGTGACATTGTCACCCAAGGTGTGTCCTGGGCTGCGGTGGCAGAGCGGGTCGGGACGCGCTCGGAGAAGCAGTGCCGCTCTAAATGGCTCAACTATCTCAACTGGAAACAAAGTGGAGGCACCGAGTGGACCAAGGAGGATGAAATAAATCTGATCTTGAGGTTTGTTATTTTAGTTACTTTTAAAGGTTTGTAATATGTGTTGCTAGCAGGATTCCATTGGGGTCCATTTTGCTGGTTTCCTAGACACTGAAAATTCTAGAACCTTCCAAAAATCACTGCTGTGTTTACAGTTCCCAGAGATTTATTATTGAACATATTTTTTGTTTTTTGTTTTTTTAGTGAATGTTAGTGTTCGTGAAAGGTGTCAGATTGAAAACCCTGGAGACTGAAGTCTTCTTTATTCCACAGAAAAGGTACAGCACAGGCAGCAAACCGTGCAAGCTTCCCACACGTTGCCCCACCGATGCGCTTTAACCCTTAACTGGAGGGTAGCTCAGTCTCCCTGCCCGTTCAGTCCTTGGCCTCTCTGCTGAGATGACCAACAAGGGTCAAGTGTGGTGGTGGTTTCTGTGATGTGGACATCTTGTCTACAAAGAGCTAAACTGAGACTGCAAATTAATTTCATGTAGGCCAACAAACACTGATTGGATATCAGCATCTCTGACTATTTGAACTGGCAGCCTGGTAGTGACTTTGGAAATCTTTTGCTCTCTCCAGTCCTCCTCCCATTTTGAATGCCTTTAACTCAAGCTTTTTAGCCAGTGGATTTTTGTGGGTTGGGTGGGAATAAAAAGCCAGGGCATCCAGGGAATTTAAGGATTACTGAAACAAAGTAGTATTAACAAATTCACTGAAGCTGTTTGACATAAACTCAAAATGAGGAGCCTGATTCCACATTTCAGAATGTGCTGGGTATATTTCTTAATTTTTCTGGTTTGGTCTATCCAGATATCTTTTACTTATCCTACAGGGTTGGTTTTGGTGGGTTTTTTTTTCATTTTTGCTTCTTTCTTTCTTTAGCTAGCAAGAGTGCTCTTGCCTTATTTGTGAAGAGGACTTTTCTTAACTTCCACAAAATTATTTTCCCCTCGCTATTCACTTTCATATGCTCTATGTACAGATAAGGGCAATTCAGAGATTTTTAGTGATTTCAAACAGATTCTGGTAGAGAAGACTGTCCCTTATCTGGAGAGCCTGGTGGGATTGATTCATGAGGAAGTGTTTATTGCTGTAGTTAACTTCATCTACTTTGGCTAAGAAGCATCTGAGAGAAGGCAAAAATATGTGTTAAGGACAGATGGTTGTTGCTTAGAAGAAAACAAGTAAATATCATAACATGAAATTAATTAAATGAATGTTCAGACTGAATCTCAGGAAGTATTTCCTGCCTTGGAGACGTGTTTGGGGAATGTTTTTTTCAAAAAGAAAAGATGCAAGTGCCACCACTTGGAATGCTTCACGATAATCCGATCTAAGACCTAATGTAGAAGTAAATAAGGAGAATAATCCTGCATGACAAGGAGATGGACTGGATCATCTAACAGGTCTAGTCCATCTTCTGTTGTTTATGATTCTGCTTGACCTCTGGCAGCGTGGAGCCTTGGAAGCCTGTGTCGATTCCTGGGGCTGGTCACTAGCATGTCGTTCTGCGCTGTTAACGTGTGACACGGCCGGACGCGTGCGGCACCCCTGCCGCCCTGGGGGGCCCTTTCTGACAGCTCCCTGTTTTCTGTGTCCTGCCAGGATAGCGGAACTTGAAGTTTCTGATGAGAATGACATCAATTGGGACTTGCTGGCTGAGGGATGGAGTAGTGTCCGCTCCCCACAGTGGCTCCGGAGTAAATGGTGGACCATTAAAAGACAGATTGCAAACCACAAAGATGTTTCATTCCCTGGTAATGTACTGTTTGCACACTTCCCTTCTGAAAGCTTCTTTCACATATGTCACAGGAATAAGGCTGCATTTTGTTGTCTGCTTACAGCATTGCTGGCCAAAGAGCACATTGCTCCTTTGCTGGAAGTTACTGGCCCCTTAGATCTGCTGGCTGAATTGCTCCTACAAGCAATCCTTAAGTGTTTCAGTCTAACAGGCCAAGCTGATATGTTCAGCTAGACAGACTTTGCCATCCCTTCTCAGTTTGGCTAAAGTGAGAGTATATATCTCAGCAGCTCAGCTGGCAGATCTCAGATGATGCTGGTCTTGGTTATGGAGGGCAGTGACCTCTTCAGGTGAAAGAGGATATGTATGTGCAGCCTAACTATGGCCTCAGGTTAGATGTGTTGCCTTTATGATGTTAAAATGTAATCTCTGTCAGGTGCTGAGCCTTAGCTGTAGACAGAAAGTAGATCTACTACTAGCTGCAATGAGAGGAGAGCAGGAGTCAGGAGTATAAAGCTCCCCCAAATACATTTCATACCATTTTCCCATTCTGGCTTGGAGAAACCAGTGCCTAAGCCAAAGGGTTGTTTGTGACCTTCAGACCTCCCTTTGTCTTACTTGGGGAGAGGAAAAAAATCAGATTAGTCATGTCATAATTAATGAAGGATGTAATTTAATGCACACTTGTGCTGTGGTTGACAGTGTGGTTATGTATTAGTCCTGCCTCAAGGCTGCAGCTGGGAGGTTACCACACATTAATAGGCAGTTGTTGCAGCAAATAATTCATAGATAAATGCAGCACTGAATCAACAGGCTCTGCTCTCTTTCCCCTGACAAAGGGGAGATGTTAGGCAGTTTGCTGTAATGAATTCTAGACAAGCTGAGGCCTCAGGTTTTGTGACCTGCTGTTAAATCAGCTGCTCCCAAAGCAATTACAGAGAAGAAGGGTGGGTGGTTCTATGGGAGCAGTGGGCCTCCTCAAGCACAGGTGAAGAATTGTGCTATAACCACTGTGGGATTCATTCTCTCTTGCTCCCCATTTTCAGTGGCATTTCTGTCAAGCTCTTGAACAAATCTGCTTCCATGTTGTAGAAGATTGGAGGATTTACTTCTGGTAGCAGCATTACACAGCTAGTGATACTTGCACTTGATTGTAGCTTGGGGGTATATCATGCATCATTTTAGAGAGTTCCAAAATTTTATGGGCTATATGTTCTTTTTTTCCCCCAAGCATCATGAAGTACCTGGGTTCCATGAGGAAATCTAGTTCACTGCTGTAGTTGGCTATAAATGGTCTATGTATGTGCTAAATTTCTACTTTCTGTATCTCTGGAGATCGTTTAAGTTCCAGATTCTGTAGGATTTTGTTTGCTCTTTTCATCTTGGGTAAATCACCAATTGCAGCATTTCAAATGTGCTTGTTCAACCTGCTTTAGCATGGGTGTTTTTTCTCTCAGTGCTGATAAAGGGTCTTAAACAGCTCCACGAGAACCAAAAAAACAGTCCAGGGCACCAGCTTGCAGACAACAAGTGTGGCAGTGGCTTAGCAAGCAGTAACTCCAGCTCGGGGGTGCAGCACGTGCAGATCCGCGTGGCTCGCTTGGAGGAGAGCACGGGCAGCGCCCCCAGCCCCATGGCAGCTCTGCAGATCCCAGTGCAGATCACCCATGTCTGTAAGTACTGCAACAAACCACTCACACAAAGCCTGCAAATTGCTTCTGCTGAGGTGGTGAAGGAGTGAGCCTGTCTTCAGGAGTTGTATTCATTTTCCCTAAGTCATGGCATAACTTCAGATGAAACATTTCTGTTTTCTGTTTACCTGTTTCTAACTTTGTTAGGCAAATGTAGATATTGCTGTGACTGTAGTTCCAAGAAGCTACAACTGGAGCACTGGACACAGGTGTTGTAGGTGTCTGTTTGTGTGTGTGCATACAGGAGTTTGCCACATAACCTGTTCTCTGAAAAGCCTTCAGTGCACAAACCTCTTAATGAAGATAGAGTGTGTTTGTTTATTCCTTAAGTTGTTTCTGGTCACTCTTGCACACAGCAGTGAGCATTATGTAAAAGTTCTCCTTTTGCAAGTTACATAGACTGCTGTCCCTAAGTTCTGACACAGGGCACTGAAGGGAAGGTGTAAGTGTGTTTTCCTAGTCCTTTATTATGCAATTATTTCTAGTCCCAAACACTCTGGGAAATGTTAGCTGCTAAGTCACACCAACAGCCAGTGTTCTGCTAAACTACTGTATTTTTTTTTTAAGTTGATGCTTCCCATGCTCTTAAGGATGAACTTTGCTCATTATCTAACATTGATTACCAGATCTGCTCTGAGTGTAGTTCTTACTGCTTGATTTTGTAACTAATCTTATTAAGTAACTCCAGTCACATGCAGTCTGCACTGTATATTATTTTGCACAATTTGTCATTTGTAAATTGAAAATTTAGTGCTTTGGTTTTGCTGATTACCAGATTAGTTACAGAATATTCTGGATTGGAAAGGATCCACATGGATCATGGAGTCCCAGCTCTTAAATGAGTGGCCCATGCAGGGATTGGACCCATAGCCCTGGCATTATTAGCGCCCTGCTCTGAGCTAAGCTGATCAGTCTACAAACTGATTCTTCAGACTATGCCTCAATAGGCATTTGGCAGACTATTTTCTGTTTATAATTTTAGGAGGTCAATCTATCTTAATCTATTTATTAAGTGCTAGCTTCATTTTTTGTGGTTTATTTTCTAATTAGAATGACAGATGACACCAAGCCAAGAACTTTTTGTCTGTCATAGTAATGTCAGTGGTCTCAGACTTTGACTGAAGCTTGATTCAAGCTGATGAGCAGGAAAGATGGGCTGGGATCCTGGAACCTTCAGTCATCTCTGAATTGAATCCTGTAATGGTTGTTTTGTCACTTCACTTGCCCATGTCTGCCTAACAAGCCTTTTCCCCCATTTTAGTCTGCTTTTCTGAAAAATTTCTGGTTGTGTAATCAGAGTGAATTTTGTATTGTGTGTTTCACAGTCCCATGGGAGCTGAACCTATTACCCACTTCCAGCTGCATTTGGTGGAAGGTTCAAAGTTTCCAAGGGGCAATTCCTGAGGTTTTATGAATATACTGGCTAGGTGACTGACAGGTCACAGTTTACAGCTCTCTGCTACTGAGTACCAGCAACTCGGCAGCAGGAGACCTTAAACATGCCACCACAACAATAATAGCTTCAAAATTGAGCTTTTATCTTAAGAGACCAAAATTACTGTATTTTGCTGCCACGGAGTCTGAGATGGCAAAGTTTCCAGTGCTTGCGTCACTGCTATCATCTTGTAGATCTTTTCCCCTTTTGGTATTTAGGAAATTACTGGAAAACCTCAGGCAGAGTCTTAATTTGGTTTCAGCTTCCTGGAACTTGTGATTTTTTTTTAAGAGTAAGTAGAAATTGTAATTATGATTATAAAGTTTTAAGTACAAGTTGTTTGGACCTGGTGATCTTAAAATACCTACATCAACTGTTTCCAGTGCTTCTCTTCACTACTTTTAGAATTAGTGGAGCTAATTGCATAAATAATTACATAGTTGTAGTAAGAATACTTACAGCTTTTGTACTGCAGTCATAACACACAGGATAGGCAAATATCTGGGAAGCATCTGAACTTTCATCAGGGGTGGACATATTGTGGAGGGCAGAAAAGGTTAAAAAATACAAAAAAAGAAAAAGAGGACTGTGGGAAACACAACAATATTGAGCCTGACACTGGTTTAGAACCAGCAGTACATGATCCAAAGGATATTATTACACCAAAGGGTATCCTTATATTGGAACCTCTTGCAAATCTCATTACAAAAAGTAATTAAATCATGTCAGAAACTTTATTTTCTGCTTTTATCTCTGTGTACTAAACCCATATTTACTTTCTTTTGCTCTTTTGGATTGTAGAATGCTGTCTTTAAATGGAATTGTATCTTGGGTACCAATTAGAGAACCTTGTCATTAGGACTGCAGCCAGTTTTCTTTTTCCTCTTAGGGGAATTAACAGTACCCTGCCATGTATTAATTATAGTATGTTATGCTCTCTACAGGCCTGAACATTCTGGTTTACATACTTTCCTTTTCTTTTTTTTTTTTTTTCCTTCCTTTTGCAGCCTCAACCGATTCCCCTGCTGCTACTGCTGACTCTGAGACAATAACACTGAACAGTGGAACACTACAGACATTTGAGATTCTTCCAGTAAGTGACTGGTGTTTGTTACTGTGGCTTTTTCTTTTTTTATTTTCAACCCAGCTGCTTCTTAGACTATAGAAGTGTGCATTTCCAAAAAAGAAAAAAAAAGGGAAGGTTTTCAAGTAGAAAGAAGAAGAGTTCTAAAACTTATTTCTGAAAGTGTAATCCATTAGGGCTGCCAAGTAAGATGTGAATTATAGTTAAATGCTTTAAATTTGCTTCAGTGCTACAGAGTTTTCCTTTGTGCTTGGATTTTTTTTCATTGTTGAAATCTGACATAAAGGAGCCAGAGAAAGCTCCTGGCAAGTAAAGATTGTCTCAGTTGCATTGTCCTGTAATTTGTAGTGCAGTTCCTCTTCCATCTCAGTGCAAAATAAGCTGAATTTGTTCCTTTTTTACCTGCTGATGTACAGCATATTACAGACCTGCTGGGCTCCTGCCCTGAATACTTGCCTTGGTAGCCTAGGGCTAGAGCTGAGTTATTTTCTGCCTTTTGAGTGCAGTGCAGCAGTCAGTGCAGAAGGCATTGGATGGGTGTGGTGTGGTGATTTTCCAGGGGAGTTACAGTTAGGCTGGGTCATGTAAACCAAAATGCTCCAGCATGTCCTGGGCACTGCATTTGGGTATTAAACCTGTGTTGTCTTTGTAGTCTTTCCACCTCCAGCCGACTGGGACACCGGGTACCTACTTACTGCAGACAAGCTCGAGCCAAGGGCTGCCTTTAACGCTGACAACGAGCCCCACCATGACCCTGACGGCCGCGGCAGCTCCGGCCTCCCCGGAGCAGATCATCGTTCACGCCTTATCTGTGAGAGCTCTGCGTGGGGCCAGCCCGGGCTTGGGGCACTGGGGGAAGGGGGACATTGTAATGCAGGGCCCTGCACATGCCTGTTAAAGCACTTCCTAAGTCATAACAATGTTGCTTTGCTTAAAATCCTGAAGATTGAGAATTTGGAGGTTCGTGTGTTAGTTTTAAAAAGCAATCTCAGGTTGCTTCAGAACTTAGCTTAGTGAGCAAGCTCTGAACAGAATGTCTCCATTTAGTGGCTTGATCCCCAGCAAAACCAAGTCTTGTTTTGTGATGTTTTCAGTTACTCTCACAAATAGATACTGGTCCATAATACTTGAATAGTAGTGACAAGTATTGTTTTTTGCTGGAGGGAGAGAAGGAGAAGCAAACTGGAGATTGAATCACAAAATTATGAAAAATTCAGTGGAAAAATACTGATCTTTTGAATCTACAGTGATCCTCACTTGAATGGTTGCCTCCTTCATATTATTATTTACTTTATTTGTGACTTAAAGAACACATGACACCACATTCAGTCTACAAAGTTATCCTTTAGAAACAGGAGAGGCCAACAGATGATCTGGGCTGACATACTGTATATATGAAACTCTAAACTACACTTAGCAATTGGAATCTTTTTGCTTGTATTTGCTTGAAAGATTTGTAGATAGTAACAGGAAAGTCTCTGACCTTGTTTGGGGTTTTGTTTGTCTCTTTTTTGCAAATGCTGCTGACAGCCAGAGCATTTGTTAAACACAAGTGACAACGTCACAGTGCAGTGCCACACGCCGAGTGTCATAATCCGCACCGTTGCTGCTGAAGACATCTCCTCCTCTGTCACCCAGACAGAACTGGCTGTGGATGCAGACATTCAGTCAGCTGACCTGACAGATCCTCCAGACACCCTAGGAACAAATACTTTCCCACATGATATCCATCAGTCCAAGCTGAGTGACGAAGAGCAGTCAGCCTACAACGAAGATGATGCTTCCAAATTTAGCAGCAGGAATAGTAGAGAACTGATGGATGGAGTTCTGGTAAGAACAGAGGAGGAGATTGCTGATGCTAGCCTGAAACAGAATGAGGATTCTCACTCTGATTTACCCAGCACTTACGTTACTGAGGTAAGGGAGGGCGTGATACTTGGTGTTTTCCCCATTTCTGCAATTCTGGAGAATTATTTCATTGAATCTGGCCTTGATGTTAAGCTATTGGTCTGAAATATCTCAGTGATTTCATTTATATTGGTAGCTGAAGGGAGAAGGATGAAGAGAGACTATTCATAAGAGGTATAGTGATAGGACAAGGGGGAATGGCTTTGAACTGAAAGAATTTAAGTTTAAATAGGCATTAGGAGAAAGTTCTTTCCTGTGAGAGTGGTGAGGCACTGGAACAGGTTGCCCAGGGAAGCTCTGGGCTGCCTCATCTCTGGAAGTGTTCAAGGCTAGATTAGATTGGGCCTGGAGTGATCTTCAGAGTCCCTTCCCATCCAAACAATTCTGTGATTCTGTACCACAGTTCTACAAGTATTTGTTGAGATCCTCTATTCTTGAGCTTCATTAGTGTGTTACAAGTATGAAAGTAACAGCATTTAATTTGGTACCAAGGCTTATATTTTACTTATCTGGAGCACAGAGCTGTGGAGTTGCTTCACTACTCAGGGTTCTCCTGCATGGTGCAGCATTGGTGGCACTGAACAGGTGCCTTCAGGTGATTCCTGCTTGATGCTGTTGCTTTAAACTGGGCTGTTAATTGTCCAACACACTTGCATCAATAGATGGATTGAGCAAGGGAGGAGAGCTAGAGTATTTGGGTTTTGCTTTATGAGTCTAATAATTCAAGATGTACCTCACTTTTCAGTTTTGAGGACTTCTGTTAAACATCCTGCTCCAGCCAAGTATCTGTTAAATGGGAATTTGAAACATTAAGCTACTTCTCTCTCTGGCCTCAGATTTGTTCATCTCCAACACCTGAGATGCAGAAATGAGTTTATCCAAATGATTACAGCTATTTGGATAGTTTCTTTCAGTTGCTGGAATTATGAAAATGACTAAGTCACAGAAAACAGAGGTGCTAAAAAGAAGATAACACTCTTTAGTACAAAATTCCTCTTGCTTTAGGGGTTTGATTAGGTTGGAATCTGGGAAAAGATGAGTTAGAATTAAACATCCTTAGCTGTTTTTTAGGACACTCTTCTCTACAGCAGCTGCATTTCTGCTTTGTCAGCCTTGAAAATCCACCATTAATATGCTTTGGCCTTGTCTTTGAAGAAGCTTCTAATAGACAGTGCATATCTGTTATGCTCTTACAAAAGGGAGAATCTTTGTGCATCTCAAGTTTGCTACTACAGAAGCATCTGAATCCTGAATACATCAGAAGATGGGGATTATTCTTCCATTTTCCTCTTTTTGTGTCATGGTTGACATAATTGTGATAAGGTTTTCAACATTTGAGGCAGGCCATCAGCTTTCTATTCTCTTTTAAAACTTCAGCTTCTCGAGGTAGAATTAATAAACTTTTGATATTAACCTAGTTCCTAGTTTAACTTTGTACAAATTGCTCATGGATAGCAGAATGTAAAACTAAACTTTTTTTTTCCTATACAGAAAAACAAACTGAATTTGTAATTCTAATTTGCTTTACTCTTCAAGTCAGATTCAAGTTTGACATGTGTACCTAAATTCCAGGAAATAGTGAACTGTCTGTGAGTAATTCTCAGTGAAAAGTTACTCCAGAAAAACATGCCTACATTTTGTTTTCTTTAAGTCAGTGTTATTTTTATGAGCTTGCCAGGGTTGTATTGTCACTGTGGGTGGGTAGTGGGAGGCAGGCAGTCATGCTGCAGGGTTTTATTATTTCTGCCTGGGAAAGGTGCCCATTTGCCACAATGGCTTCTTTGGTTTTTCACGCCCCCTCTTCCCAGTTTCAGGCCTTGCAGCGCAGTGCTGCTGTGGGCAGAGCTGTGTGCTCTGCTGAGAGCTGCTCCTGCAGGTCAAGCACACCATGCCCTTGTGCACGGGACCTTGTGCAGTTCACAGGTTGTCACCTCCTCTCCAGCAGCATCAAGGGAGGGGTTTTCAGACAGCTCTCTTTGCAAAAACACTGTGCAGTTATGTAGGGAAACAAGTTTTCCTACAAAAAACAAGGTGGAGGAACATCAGGATTTTCTTAAACACAGAGGGCTGTAACCTCAGCGATAAATCCAGGTACCTTCTATTGTGTCAGCAGCAGTTGCTAGCATTTTACATCAGGGATTCCTGAAGTTTGAACATACCTTATGCATGTTGCACACAAAAACTGGAATCCAGATATCTCTGCTGGTTCTGGCAGTGATGTGTGGGATGACTTTTCACTGCATCTGTGGAACCAGGAGTGTGCTTTGACACTGAGTCAGCCAGATGTGTTGCTGCCATTCCAGTACCACAGGAGCCAGGGAAGAGGCAGGAGCAGCAGCAATGGCAGGACTGGAAGAGAATGAGGGTATTGACAATTGTACCTGGAAGGAATCAGTGTGTTACCAGTCTTGTGGTACCATTAGGTTCTGCAAAAAAAGTCTGGAGCCAAATTCCAGCCAGTAACAGACCAAGCAAGGCACAGCAAGTGAAGGGGTCTTTTGAGCTCTGTGTTCAGTGTTAGTTAAAACTTGACCACAGGATTTGTGAAACTTAAGGTAAAGCTGTTGGGTTTGTGGAGCAGGTAAGTGCTACAGTGGTAATGCTTCAGTCTCAGAACATACAGACAGAAAGCAGTGGAAAAGCCTAATTATTCCTCTTCACAGACTTAAATATTTGACTTGGCAAGGAGACACACCACCTGGAGTGTCTCCCTTCCTCTCCACATTGCTGAACAGGGTAAAATTCTTCTCATCTTGTTTTTGGGTGCCTGCACTAAGATAACATGCCCTGTAAAGGCTGAAATAAACTATCTCAGGTGATGACATTTCAATTTAATGAGATAAAATTCATCCAGAGTGGAATATAGCTGAGCAGTGCAGATTTTTGTTCATGTTACCATGAATACACTCTCATGGCCTGTTCTCTGTTGTGCAGGATCTGGGTTCCCCACCAATAGAAGAACAAGTTGATCAGCCTACAATAGATGATGAAACTGTGCTTATTGTTCCTTCTTCCCATGGTTTTATCCAGGCAACAGATGATATGGATAATGAATCAGTCTTGCCCTTGACAACTCTCACAGGTATGAGAGTCCCTGTGATTAAAGCAGTGTACAGAGCTTCTGAGTCTCTGCAGACAACACTTCATAGATTCTTGCTTTCTCTAAAATAATTTTACATATCAGTGCTATCAAACTGCAAGTAACCTACAAATACTTCTCCCAGAGGAAGCATCTTCCTGTAGAGCCATCAGAGGGTCAGCAATGATAGTGCAATACCTGATGGATGGAAATGTGAGTCACACCATTGCATCCATATCCATCCATATTGGTTATCACTTACCTTCTCTAAAGATACTCAGAACCACCTGGATAATGTAGTGCTGTGCAAAGTGCTCTGGCTGAACCAGCTTTAGCAGGGAGTTGGACTAGGGGATCTCCAGAGGTCCCTTCCAACTCCAGCTATTCTGTGATCCTGTGAAACTAGAAATTGCAAACTGCCCAGTTTAAGCAACACTACCTGCAATTGGTTAGAATTCCAGGCTACATTTCCTGTCTCCTAAATTTGTGTTTTATATCTTGTTTTAATGGCACAGCAATAATTTTAATGCTTTTTGTCCCTTGCCAGATCCTATCCTGCAGCACCATGGAGATGGGTCACACATTATTGGCTCATCGCTGGGCAGTCTTGACTCAGAAGATTCCAAGGATGTTGAGGATTTAGTGAGCTGTCCCTGAGAAGCAGCAGTGGTGTCCATTTCCTATTGACCATGTTTGCATTGTGAAGTTAGTTACAACCTGTGCCACGTCTCCAAAGAAAGCAGTCACAGTCTGTCTCTTTGAACAGGAGCTTCCAGTGTGAAATGGCTGCGGTGCACTTTCTCTGCTCAGGCTGTTTCCCTCACCAGGAGGGAGGACTGAGGTGCCACGTCTCACTGGGGTGTTCCAGTGTGCTGAGGAGCCTCTGTTGCAGTGCTCACAGTGCTCAGCTCCATGCAGTCAGTTCTGATCTGACTTGCTACTGATGTGCTGAATTGCACACGTGGAAAACTGGACAGAAGTCAAGGATTGTGGACTGGAGCCTCTTAGTGCCACAGCAAGTAGTAGTTTGCACAGGTTTCATGAAGAATGGGTGAGGATTTTTGCACTTACTGACTCTTGTAACACATGGAGTAAGAGACTGTTACATTTCAGGAAGGAGTGAGTTCCATCAGAGACTTCGGGGAGCATGGGCAGCATCGTGAAGCTGTGGTGTGTGTTCCCATCTCACCTGACTCATTCACATGTCTGTGGCATAGGAAGAAGGCAGAAGCTTATGGGACTTGCCTGGTCTGCTTGTTCCTGAAGAGTCCATTGCTGGCAATGGACAGAGCTCAGAAAGATCACTTGTGGAAAATCTTGGGGTTTTTTTGTTTTTGTTTTTTTTTTTCTTTCATCACTACAGCAAGCTAAATAAAAAGGGAAGGGCTATGAGAAAGGGAAGCTACTGGGACCCACCAGCCTCCCCCACCAAGCTGGGAATTTCTTGGAGATTGTTGTGAGTAGGTTGGAACGTTTGTCTCTGTTGCTGTTTACCTGACACTACCAGCCACCTCTCCAGATGTGATTCCTGCAGCAAGTTGGTAAATGGGGAGTGGTGTGGAGGTGGCAAAGTCTTGGAGGAATAGCTCTGTGAGAGTCTGGACATAGGGCCTCGAGGCAAAGAAGGCCAATTAATTCCTGCATTGTTTGAAACAGACACTAGGCTGAACAGCAGCCTGTTAGCTAGGAATCAAGAGAAAAAGCTATAGAAACTAAAGACTTGTATAAATTATTTTATTTATTTCTGTAATTAGCTCTTCATAATCAAGAGTTGGTCTTTTTCAGTCTGTGGTTTTGTTAATGTGAAAAATAAGTTGTAGTTTTAAATGGTTGCCTAGGGAACAGAAATAATTGTATATTCAGTTTCAACAAAATAAAGAGTATTTGTCTTACTTGACTGTAAGATGCCATTTATTTATACTGCCACAGATCCTTTCAGTGCTGCAGTTTATTTGTACAGTAATAAAAAAAAAAAGTGCAGTTTTTTTCCAAAATGAAAAAGCTTGTGCCATTCTGAAACATCAGTACAACTGGAATGTTCATTAAGCGCAACAGTAGCTCTTCAAAAAAAAGCAGAATGTCACGTCTTATGGCAATAATTCTCCCCAACAAGAGGGACATTACATATACATTTACATGAAAATCATGTACTGATTTATCCTTGCACAACCCACTTTTTTCCTCTCAGGCTGATGGTTCTCACTTGGATGTCTCGAGTGGAGCTGAGAGCTGAGCTGGAAGCAGTTCTGACACGGCAGCATCATTGCTGGGTATTCCAATGTCCTTCATTTATCCACTTCATGGAAGTACAGGTTGGCACATATACATAACATGACAATAGAAAACAATATGTAGTAAATTAGATTTCTAAATTTGGGTTCCAGGTCTCCTTGTCGATACCAGTAGATCTAGAAGAGAAGAGGAGTTTGTGTTATTTCAAAAAAACAGGTATTCTGAGGAAGCTTTCTTTGGTAACTGAATTGGTAACTTGCAGGTTTTGGTGATTTAGTTTTGGGGATTTTTTCCTTCCTGTAAAACAATCCAGCTTCCCGTGGCCAGAGGGACTGAGTGTGTGTGTCTGTATGTGAAACAGGCCCTGAGGACATGAGCTGTCTGGTCAGCTTTGCTGAGAGGGAGGGAGAGTGGGTGGCTTTAACTCTCAGAGCTGGCTCACCCTGGTGGATGAGGACAAACAGCAGCTTTGCACTAACACAGTCTATTCTGGGCAGAGTTGTGGCCACCAGCTGTAGGATCAAAACCTGAGACTGGCCAGGGATTGCAGAGCAACTTCCCAGCATACCCAGCAGTGAGGGGCTCAGGGCTGCTCCAGGTCACAGCTGCAGGAAGGAGAATGCTCCAAGTATGAAAACTACAGCAGAAGAAGGAGCCACCAATGTCCCTGCCCATGGAAGTGGGGTTGGACTACAGGGTCTTTGATAGCTCCTTCCAACCCAAACCATTCTGTGATTCTGTGAACTCAGACCTGCCAGCTCCCTTTGCCAGTGCTCGGGACCAGCTCCCTTGGAGTTCTGCAGTTGTTGAGTAGAGGAACATCTCCCACTTGCTGTGGCTTCCTACCCCTGTAGCCCATCCCTGTAGTGTTTGAAGGGGCACTGACTAATGCAAGTGCAGGGCTGTTCCCACTTCAGGTGTCTTTGCAGCAGAATCCATCTCTACATTCCCATTTCAGGGCTCTGCTCCCTGGTTTCCTACTCTGAGTGCACTGGCAATGCCACAGAGATGACAAGTCTTGCACCACAGCTGGGCTGCAGGAGCTGGCTCAGTTCACACACTTACTCTGCAGTAAATACAAAACCCACTGCCACTCCCTCATTGTCAGCTTGTGTTATGGAGGCAGGAAAGCTTTTCTAGGAGAGTGTAAAAAAGAAGGCAGCACCACGTAAAGCAGATTTT
This sequence comes from Ammospiza nelsoni, assembly GCF_027579445.1. Lineage (NCBI taxonomy): Eukaryota > Metazoa > Chordata > Aves > Passeriformes > Passerellidae > Ammospiza > Ammospiza nelsoni. The sequence continues at coordinate 7,701,029 of NC_080637.1, read as the reverse complement.
ACTCAGAGCCATTGACTCAAAAGCACGGCAAACGTGGCGGTACTTACAAGAATGCCAGCAGAAATGCAACACAAGGAGATGCAGAAAGCAAAAAATACATTCACAGGTTTTGGAGGTAGTTGTGGGAAGACAAAAGCACTGATTAGAGTGACCTGTATGGAGGAAAACAAAGATGAGGATTTCGCTCTGGCCAGAGCTGCAGTGAGAAGAGGCTCAGCCCAAGGGCTGGAGCAGAGCAGCGCTCACATCCTGACCTGCACACCCCTCCCTGGCCTCTGCCTCCCACCCCTGAGGAGCTGAAGGAAAATGTGCAAGTCTGGAGGAAAACTGCTTTGATACAGCTGCACACTGAGAGGAGTGGGAAAAAAACTTTGCCAAAAGCTTTGCCATGCTGGCTCCTTGCCAGAAACCACCCTGCAAGTGGCCCTGAAGCCCTCAGGCCCAGGGGGGCACGCTGCCCATGTAGGAGCATCCCTGAGATTTTGTTTATAGGGGTTTGAGGATGAGGGAAGAGATGAGGATCTGACTCCATGTTTCAGAAGGCTGATTTATTATTTTATTATATATATTATATTATAACTATACTAAAAGAATAGAAGAAAGGATTTCATCAGAATGCTAGCTAAGAATAGAAAAAGAAGGAATCAATAACAAAGGTTTGTGTCTCAGACAGAGAGTCCGAGCCAGCTGACTGTGATTGGCCATTTATTAGAAACAACTGCATGAGACCAATCACAGATGCACCTGTTGCATTCCACAGCAGCAGATAACCATTGTTTACATTTTGTTCCTGAGGGGTCTCAGCTTCTCAGGAGGAAAAATCCTAAGGAAAGGATTTTTCATAAAAGATCTCTGTGACACAGCCCTTCAGCCAAGTGTTCCACCAGCTGGCACCTCCCTGTCCCCACCTGTCCCCAGAGCCTCCCTGCCCCCCAGCTCTCCAACAATCCCCCCATGGACCACACTCATGGTCTCCAGTTGTGTCTGCGTTGGGTTTGTCTTTAAAGCTTGGGGAAAGCACAGCTCAACACAAAGGGACAAACTCTGGGAAGACTTATATAAGCCATAAATAGAGGACAATAAATCATAAATAGAAGGAAATAGAAGCAAACACGCTCTCCTGGCACATAATGCTTTGTTGTCTCGCCCAGCCTCATGTTCAGCCAGGATGGACAATCTGCCAGAGAACTTCGGGATTTTATTGCAGCTCTTAAAGAAATGTATTCCCCTTCTCCTGTTGTCAAAGAGTTTTAAAAGACAGATATGTCCCAAAATGACAGCCTGCCCTAAATCAGAGCCTCTTTGGTCATTGGAAGCTTCACCAGCCATTTTTGGGGAGGAATTCTGGTTTTCTCCCTGTCACTTAAAGATGCAACATGGGGTGGGATGGGAGATACTTACTACAAGCAGCAAAGTTGTTAAGCCACCAACAACTAGATTGATGATTCTGTCCTGAAAAAAGAGAAGAGTGTTATGTGTACCTAAAAAAACAACCACAAAAAAAAAAACCCAAACCATATAAAACAGAGCATTAACAGCACTGAGAGCATCAGCCAGGATGACATTATTGCAGCACACCAAGGCTCCCTGCTCAGCTCTGTCACACAGGAAAGTTTCCCCTCCCTCCACGGACCCCAGGGAGGTTGTACTGGTCAAGGCCTCATGTAGCAGGTTTGCTCATTTGCAAATGGCTTCTGTGCTACATCTAAATCTATTACAGTTGTGCAAATTGTATTTAAATATTATTTTTTAAAGTGGGAGTGCACAGATGGAGGTTGTCAGAAAAAGCTTTTTTTAGCTTCACTGCCTGAGAATTAATAGACTGATAGAGTCTTAGGTGGGAATTTGTGGGCTGCTGGCAAGGAGGTGAAGCGTTGCCCACACCCCAAATGCTTCACCCTAACACAGTGGCTCTGCTTGGACAGACAGATATCCCCCCTCACTGCTTTCTGCTGCTCCTGGTCAGTGTAGAACAACTGGGAGGACACAACTTTCTGCCCCTGGGACAGAGATCCCTCAGTGACAGCATCAGTCCCACCCCAGTGGCATCAGTGTCACTGGCTGTGACACTGGGCTGTGTGACACAGGCTCACAGGAGCACCCACAGCAAGGTCCTGTACTGATGAACCTTCTGGAGTAAAAAACAAAGGAAAAGGAGAATATTCCAATCCTTGCCAGCACACTGCCTCCTCCCTGGTGCTGCTCTGAGAATAAACATGTATCACCACATGCACACAGCCAGGTGTGACACCCCACACGGCTGACAGCTCAAATCAAAGGCTAATACAGATACAGCAGAAAAAATGTGCAGAGAGAAAACACCCCAGACTTTGATTAGGTGTACTGAGAGTCATTAAGTAGGTATGGTGAAGGGAAAGTGAGAAAGGATTTGAGCAGTGAAAGCATTTTGCACAAGACATCCCAGCCAGCAGGCAGGGCAACACAGGCTTCCCTCCACCTGCTCTTGCACAGTTCTTGCCTCCTAAAATTTGGATTTGTAGAGGGAGAAGTCCCAGGCCATCAAGAAGTAACACATGACAGCAGCAGGGCACCAGAAGAAAGCAAAGAGGAGGCAGGGAGCAGCAAATCATGAATTTGTGGGACACCACCAGCCCTACCTGAGGCTGTGGAGCTCACATTGAGGTGGTTCAGAACAGGTGGATGCTGTGCCCTGGTTGTGTTCATCCCCAGGGGACAGGGCCACAGCAAGCAGACTGCAAAACCTCTCCCATTAGTCCCCAGCTCCTCTTAGTAAAACAAAACCACTGATGCTCCTGCAGCCCAGAGGTCCCAGTGGTTGCAGCAGTGAGAAGTGACTCCCTCCCCTCCACAGGAAATGTCACCAACATCCCCTGGGCAAGGTCCCCCCAGCCAGGCACAAACCCTTTCTCCTCACTGGCATTTCCACACACAGAGTTGGTGATGTGGCAGCAGCCTCAGAGCCAGCTATGGGACACCCACCACTGACCCCACAAAGGAACCAGGAGAAGTAACCCCGGGCAAACAAGAGAAGCAGCTTCAAAAGTGCAACCATGAAATGCTGCATGACAGCAGCACATCATGACAGCTCAGCTGGACTCCTCCTCCTCACCTAAAATAATTAAAGAGCTCAAAGCTGACTTTGGGGACGACATGGAAGGGTCCTTACCCCAAAAGCCACTCCAGCACCAGGAGAGGATGGCATTTCTGTTCTGCCCTTGCCCTGCAGACCTGGCTGAGCCCACCAAGGCAATGTTACAGAGTGGGACCAGAGTTGGCATTCAGGCTCAGCTCCTCCATTCAGAGTGGCAAGAGGTGAGCAACTGGATCCCTTGTGCCAGGAGGAGAGACAGCAGGGAATGCCAGGGAGCAGAACCGGCAGCGGGTCACCAACCTGCAGGGCTCACCTGGTGAGCACAGGGGCACAGCCAGCTCTGCAGAGAGCTCAGAGGGATGGACACACAGTCAGCCACCATCCAGAAACTCAGCCATGCCTGCTCCTCATTAACTGAGACCCATTGTGCCAGGACAGGCTGGACTGGCAGGAGAAAACAAGGGGGTCAGACCTGACAGCGATCATGGAGCATTTCTCTCTTGAGTTCCAGTGTGGGAGAGAGCATCCCCCAGCAAAGGGACCTCTCATCTCACCCTGCTGACTGAGGGACCTCCCAGGGCCAGCAGGATCAGGTACAGATGCCAGCAGTGCATCCACTCCCTGTGGCCAAGGCAGCCCCTTCCCCTGCTTAAACCTGTGGGCACTCAAATTTTCAAAACACACTGGTGGCACAAGAAGGTATTTCAGGATGCAGGGATTAGAGACACTGATCCTGAAATCCTGGGCTTGGCAAAGCAGTGAGAGGCTGCATTCCCCAGTGCCCACTGACACTTCAGCCCCAGGCAGCTTAGCACAGCAAAAAGGTTAAAAATACTCAAGCAGAGGCCAAGACGGCTAAAGGGATTGGGGATGACGGAGCCTTTCACCTCCACACTGTGTCTGAGAGCACAGCCTGGCCAGGCAGACACTGCTGGGCATGCAGGAACTGCCTGTGGACAGCCTTGGGTCCTACAGGTCACCACCAGCACAGCTGATTCAGGGAGGATTTTTCTCCAGCATTGCTATGTACTGTAATAGCTGCTAGAGAAAATAACAAAAAGCCCCAGCAGGGACACCAAAACTGAGAGCCTGAGGTGACCTGGACCAGCCCAGGGTACTGCACACACACCCCAATTTCTGATAGAGCCCAGCAGTGCCCCCATGGGGTCCCCATTCAGCCAGGCAGGAGAGGAATTCCATGTTTCACTGTTGCACAAGATGCATTTGGAAACAGGAGGGTTCCTGCCCTGTCTTTTTCTCTGGGGAGGGGATTGCAGGGGCTGGAGGCATCGGAGTTCTCCCAGGGAGCCTCTCAGTGCAGTCTCCTCTCCCTCCATCTGCCTCTGGAAAGGGACATGAGGTCAGGAAGCGTCAAATCCTGGCAAAGCAGGAGGGCACAATCCAGGATTCTTGAGGATCTGGGTCAAGGTTACTTGGAGCAGCAGGGAAACTGAGGCTGGGCTGGGACTGTGTCTGCTCTCCCTCCACAGGCTGTGACAGAGGGGCAGCTTTGCTCCTCGCCCCATTCCAGCTCGGCACCTTCCATCCCAGAACCCTGCAGGTTAGCAGCGTGTGGGCTGAGCCCCAGGGATCCTGAGGGAGGCTTGGCCAGGAGAAGGGAAAGGGCAGGTCCCCTGGAGTGTGGGTACCTGGTGCCATCTCTGCAGGAGTGACAAAAAGGCCATTTTTATGCCTGACATCAGCCAGTCCAGATGGTCAGCAGCCATTGCAGCCTGAGTGCAGTGCCAGGCCCAGCCTGGTGGAACTGCAGGCCAAACAGGCTGTGCTCAGGGCCATGCTGGACACCCACCTCTGCAGGACATGGGGACACTCTGGTGTGTCCTCAAAAGCTCATCATTCCCATCCCAAGCTGCTCAGTCTCTCCATTGCCTTCTGCTTCTACATTAATTCCCAATTAACTCCCACCACACAAACACCCCCACCATGGAGGAACCCAACTTTGAGCTTCTCTCCTGAGAGGTGCTGCACCTGTGGCACTGTCCCCTCCCTGCCACCGTGCAGCTGTGCCTTTGCCTTGTCTCACACCCCTCACTGCATCCCTGGAATCACAGCCGCATCCACAGAGCCTGGCACTCACTGGTGCCGTGTTCCTGCACTCCCTCTGCCCAGCAGCCACTTCTGGGCACCACCTTGCCCCAGTCCCTGCTCAGCATCACACACGAGAGCCAACTTGGCAGCTGGACCACGGCAGGGCAGGGGGGTGGGTGCTGCTGCCCAGCTCTGCCATCCCCACACAGTGGCTTTGCCCTCAAAGTCACCAGCGTGGGGACCAGGAGAGTGCAGGAAGGCAGGAAGAGGGAATTTTCATCTCTACATCCATTTCCAATTTTTAATTTTGGGCTCAGGGCTTCCTGGGGCACGAGCACTGTCCCTGCTCCTCCTTGTTGCTCCAGCCCAAGCAGAAGATCCCAGTTTGCCAGTATCAGCCATCAGCCAAAAGCAGAGCTGGGACAGGGGCAGACACTCCTCCTGGCAGAGCTGCTCCCGTTTAAAGGCAAAGTTTGGCTTTTCCACTTCTGACCCAGAACATTTCAGCTCAGGACCTCACCAGCATCTGTTCCTGAGCAACCCCAGTGAACCAGGGAGGAAAGGACCCCGGGCCAGCACATGATCCCCTGCCTGTGGGACACGGGTACCGCAGCGAGAGCCCATCTGACAGGTCCCAAAACAGCCACAGGAGACGGGCAGGGAGTGAAATGCAGGACGCTGGATCCCCACCAGAGCCCAGAACTGAAATTAGCACTCCACATTTATTATTTACTGCTCTCCTTTTGAGAAGAGGCGTAGCTGGAAAAAGGAAGGGATCAGGCATCGAAGGCTTAACCTGGGCTGGAAAGTTTGGGAATTGTGCGCCAGGACTGGCTCCCTGCTCTGATGGCACATCCCAGTCCCCAGGAGTGCCCCGTGCTGGGAGCTTCCCAAAATCCCTGACCCAGGTGCCCCAAAACCTCCAGTGCCCATCAGGGCAGCACAGCTAGTGGGGTACCTGCTCCCCCTGAGTTCATCTCCCTGCGGTCTGCCTGTCCTACAATGAGAGCATTTCTCTCTTGAGTGTTTCTCATCCACATCATTCCATTTTCCCCCGAAAATCCGCTGGGTATCACTTTGTTCTCATTAAACATTATAATTGTAGCAGCAGTTCCAAGTTCTTGCAGGGAGGGCAGTGATGGATTTGATTCACTTCTGAATAATCTCAGGCAGTTTCAGCCTGCACCCCCAAACACACACGAGTGTGTAACCCCTCCTAACAGGGGACAGCCCCTGGTGATGTGACACTCCAGGTACCGTGATTCCCGAGGGATCCCGGTGCCGGGCAGCCCCAGGAGCCCCCTCCCTGCCGGCAGAGCCCCGCAGCAGCGCCGGGAGCCGAGCGGCTTGCGGGGATTGACACCTGAGGAGCCGCCGTGCCACAGCCCAGGAGCCACCGCCAGCTCCTCCAGCCCGGCAGGAAAATCAGTGCCCAGGAAAGCACCAAACGCAGCCCCTCCATCCCCATGCCCATGCCAGACCCCCAGCTGGGGCGGGAGGCGGCCCGGGCTCCGCAGGGCACACCCGGGTGGGACACGGCGCCTCTGTCACCCCTGCCCGTGCCCGAAGCCCTCCCCTCCCAGGGTGCTCCCGACCCCGAGCCCCAAGTACCCGATAGAGTTTTGGGGGGATGTCGCTTTGGGGAGGATTATTTGAAAGTTGATTTCCTTGCGGAGAAGGGGAGGGAAATGTTTTGTGAGTTATTTGGGGAGGGGTTCGTGCTGGAAGGGTTTCGTTCTGGGGATATCTTTTGGTTTTTTAAAAAATTTGGCGCGGTGCTCGTTTAGGGCTGATGGATTATTTTTGCTTTGGGGCACTAACTAGGAGATGGTTGTTTTTGTTTTAATTCAGGGTTTTGTTTATAATTACGCCAAATTAAAGCTTTTCCTTCTTTTGGAATTTGAGGAGTTCCTTTAATATTTTTTCATTGGGGTGCAGCCTTTCTGATTTCTGACGCTCTTTGGAGGGGGACCGAGGATTCTTTCTTATTCCATAGGGATTTTTAAATCTGTTGGCAGGATTCGGGCAGGTTCCTCGCTCGGGCGGGCCGCTCCGTGCCCAGCCCGGGGGCAGGGTGGGTGCCGAGCTGCCGCTCTCCGGGGCGGCCGGGAGGAGCTTCCCCATAACCGGGGGGCATTCACACCGGCAGGGTGCGGAGGGAAGGGGGCACTACGGGACTCGCAGCTGCATTTCCCCCGGAGCGGTTCGCATTACCGGGAGTGTTTCGGGGCAGCGGGGTGCCGGGGGCGGCGGGTCCCTTACCCTGGCCGAGGTCTCCCCGAAGAGCGGCCGGTTGTCGGCGCCGCCGGTGCCGTACCCGCGGGCGGGGAATCCCTCCATGGCGCGGGGGCGCTGCGCCGGCGGCCGCGGGGGGGCGCCCGCTCATCCTGCGCCTCCGCCCCGCCCGCTCCGCGCGTCCCGCGGGCCGAGCCGGCACCGGCACCGGGAACGGCACCGGGAACCGCACCGGGAACCGCACCGGGAACCGCACCGGCAACCGCACCGGGCGGAGCGGCACCGGCAACCGCACCGGCACTGCCACCGGCACCGGAGGGGCGGAGCGACAGCGACAGCGACAGCGACAGCGACACCGGCCCCAGCCCCGGCCCCGGGCGGGGCGGAGCGGCGGGAGCGGCCCCTGCGCGGGTGCGGAGCCGCCGGCCCGGCCTGCGGGGAGGGGAGGGGCGGAGCCAGCGCGGCCGGTGCCGATTTGTTGCTCAACAAAAGTTGCGGTATTTGAGCAAATCTTATTAAGGATGATGATATGGCTGCTTGGAGGAAGGAGCCTGATTTGATTTGGTTTTGATTTTTCTTATTATAGGTTTTATTTTCTTTTGATTTTTTTTACTCGATTTGATTTTTCTTATTATAGGTTTTATTTTCTTATTATAGGTTTTATTTTCTTGTTCTTGTATTTTTAAATTTTATTTTGTTTTCCTGTATTGTGTTTTATTCTCATAGAATCACAGAAGCAGAATGTCCTGAGTTGGAAGACATCCAAAAGTAACATCAGTGCAGCTCCTGGCAGTGCACAGGACACCCATAAACCTCACCCTGTGCCCGAGATTATTTCCAAACCCTTCTCACTGAGCTCTGTCAGGCTCAGTGCTGTGAGCGCTACCCTGCAGAGCCTGTTCCAGTGCCCAACCACCCCCTGGGTGTAAAACCTTTTCCTGAGAGCCAACCTAACCTTTATTTTACAGCTGTTGTGTTTTCCTTATATTGTAATTTATTTTATTTTACTTTATTTTTTAGAGGCTTATTTATTTATTTATTTATTTATAAACATCTGATCCTGCTAGAGCTGAAAAATGATCTCACATGTTCTCTTCCTGGCCCCCTACATGAGTTACCCACCTAAACTAGATAAAAGAGAGGGATTATTCCTGGAGCTAGGATTGATAGCAGTAAAATACTTTTGCTGTATACATTCCTTAGCCAAAGTTATCCCAGCTGCTGCTGCTGCTGTGGAGCTGGTGATGGGTTTGCATGTGAGAAAGCCTGAGGCCATTAATTTTATTGTTATTTTTAAATTTATTTTTATTTATTTAAATTTTATAATTATATTTTATTTACATTTTATTTAATTTTTATTTAAATTAATTTATATTGGTTCGGGTTTTGTTTTGGTTTTGGTTTGGTTTTTTTTACTTTTTAATTAATTTCATTTTTTCTATTCACATTGCTAGGTCTCAGAAAACAGCTTTACTTTTGGATGTCTCCTAGGCCATCATGGACATATTCTTTCTCCAAGTGCATTTTAGGATGAAAATAAACCAATTAAGATGCATTAAATGTTGTGGCTTCCAGGACAGATTTTAAGTTTTTTGTTCAAATCAGCTCCGTGGCTTCCCCTGACCCTGCTCCCTCCAGGAATTCCAGGGGGCTTTTTGCCCCGAGAGACAAACTCCCCTAAATATCACTGGAATTTAGGAGAAACAGCATGGCCATTTCCTTCTTGCTGGATAGAAGAGATTTCCAGGCCAGGTCTGTCGGTGAGAAGATCAGAAAGAACAACACCAGCTGCAGATAGGAGCTGTCAGGGCAGCTGCCCTGTTGGTGGCTCCAACTCCTGTCACCAAGGTCCTGCTGCAGGTCACTGGCCATGGCTCCTGGGAGCTCCCCAGCTGTTGAGCAATGGTGAAATCAGCTCCTCTTGCGAAACATTTCTGTCATTTTAGGTCTCGAGTGCTTGCCCTGGGGCCGTGCTGTGCACACAGGGCTGGAGCACTCGAGCGCTCCAGCCGCTCTCTGAGCTCTGAGCTCAACAGCTCTGAGACCAAAGCGCCACTGCCTCAAAGGGGAAAGGTATTGAATTCAAGTGAGGCTGGGAAATCATCACAGCTCAAAGGGGAGAAGTATTGAATTCAAGTGAGCCTGGGAAACTATCACAGCCTCAAAGGGGAAAAGTATTGAATTCAAGTGAGGCTGGAAAATAATCACAGCTTTGCTGGGGTACCTGTTGCCGATTCCCTGACGTCTGGGACTCTGGCTGAGCTCTCCCAGGGGGCTCTCCTGTTGGGGAAGACCCTTCTGGAGTGGTTTTGTGTCAGGAAACAGAGATGCACTGGATCTTTTTGGCCTTCAGGTTCTTGTTTGTTGTTATCTTATCTAGAGTTTTGCACGCTGTCCACACCAGGCTCAGCGCACTGGAAAAGCACCACAAAATGGCCAACAATCTCTCGTTACAAGGTCTTTTAAAGTTAAACTATCCAATTAAGAACTGACACCTAGATTATTTCCCCTTTTAACCCAATAACTGATCCCAAAGAGCCCACAATGGGGACTTTTCTGCCCAATTACAAAATGCCACCCAAACCCATGAAGAAGGAGGAAGAAGAAGCACGAAGAAGCCCAGGATGACACCCTGTGCCCTCCATCTTGCTTCCATCCACAACATGCTAAAAATCCCAAACCCTAAATTTCCCACCTAAGTGATACACCTACACTACTCTCTGCAATCTGCTTCACACCCTAGTGGATTCCAGTCTATTCTGGAGTTTAGGAAACTTTCTCCATGAATCAGGGTCAAAGTCAGTGCTCCCCTGGGGGTCAGGGCATTCCAGAGCCAACAGGGAAATATTCCCGGTGCCCTGGGTTTCCACACAGCTTCAAAGGTGAAAAGTGTTGAATTCCAGTGAGGCTGGAAAATTATCACAGCTTCAACGAGCTTGACCGTGTCCTGAGCTGAAGCACTGGGTGGGAAGGCACAAAGGCCTCCTGTAACCCTCTGTTCCCAGGGTAAGCCTTGGGAAAAAAGGATCTCCAGGACCCAGTGGAGAGACCCTTCATGTCCTCTTGAGCCACTTGGTAAAACACAACCCCATGGTGTGAAGGATGTGGCTTCCTGACACACAAGTGCTCTTGACCTACAGAACACTTGGTTCTATGCTCATTTTTCAGTACTTGTGTGTTAATTATTTCCCTGAGCAGGCTCTGGCTGTGCCCAGGTTAAACACTGAGGGGGTTGTAGGGTCTGGGTGGGGCATGGCAGCGCTGGAGGGGGTGACTGTGGGAGTGCCCTGCATCATATACTGCTTTAAACTTGGAGCTATGGCTCAGTGGGACAGAGAGACTTAACCTTCTTCCAACATCCATTGAATAACTGAGAACAAATGCAAAACACAGGCAAAACTTGCTGAAAACCACAAATTGTTACTTGTGCATAATAATCAATGAATCAATACTTAGAGACTACTGGAACAGGGCAGTTACTTGTTTCTCAGCCCATGCTTTGCTATAGTATCTTGTTTTTTAAGCGCTACACATCTTCTACACTTAACCAACCTACATCTCTCCCACCTGGACTCACTTGTGCATCAAAGTTCTTCCTGGGTGATGTGATCACTTTGTAGACAGCAGTGAGAGTCTTTATTGAGCCCCTAATGTAACAGACCAAACAGATTCACTTCTTTCTACAGTTCAAAGTAAGTATCTTCAATCTTCAGTGAAAAGTACCTATGCTTCTCAGGTCTGAAATAAAAAATAACTTGGTATTTAATAGAGGAAGTAATATCAGAGGAAATCTTGGATGATTTAACACTGGAAGGATTTGTACTGCTCAGGTTGGACACAACCCCCTTGGTCTTGTTTAGTGTGTTTTACATTTATTACAGCTGGCTGCATCTGTAACAGCAGTTCCAAGGCAGACATGCTAAGCTTTAGCTCCCCTTCCTCAAAAATATTCCTGGCATTACTTCCTAGAAATAGATTTGGCCCATAAATTACAGAGAGCTTTGGAGTCTCTTCAGAACATCATCACCATAGACTATAAAAGACTATATGCTTTCTGCTGTCTAATATTTTATTTGTATTAAAAGTCATCATGTGTTTTTCTCTGCACTCTGGGTGAAGGTTTAATTCAGCACATATATGAAAATTTCAATACATCCCAAAGCTAATGATACATCACTGTCACTGATGCTGCAGCCCCTGTGACTCACCAGCTGGCTGTTGGAGTGCCAGGGTGGAGCTCAGTAACTCATCTGGGCAGGCAGTGCTGCCTTCAGCCCTCACTGGCTCCCTGGTGCTCTGAGTGTCCTTTCCAGTGATCTAATGTGCTGAGGCTTCTAATGCATCAATTTATTCCATAGATCTTTGGTAGCAGGGCTTTTCTGCTGCCATTTATCTTAGTCTCAGCTCCAGCAGGAGCAGACCCTGCTCTCCTGTCTCCTTCCCTGCAGCAATTTCAGCTTCCTGACACAGCCATTACTGATTACAGCCTGGGCATTGGCTTTTGCACTTTCAATCAGCCCTCAGCTCCCAGCATGATGGCCGTGGGGCTATTCCACTTGGCACACTTTATTCTGAAAGGACAGCAATTTCCTCAGAGCTTTCTAACAAAGCTTCCACAGCACAAAACTTCTGGGGCAGCCAGGAGCTGTTTTCACAGTGTTTACAAGTCCAAAGGAAACCTGACTAACAAACTTGGTTTGTTAGAACAGACTTTAATCTCATGTCTATGAGCCCCAACCTGAGGAAATACTCTGGAAGAGGAATAAATGGAGATCCCTCTCCATCATCCCAGAAGAGTTGGGTTTGACTCCCTCTACAGAAAGGGTCACCCAAGATCATCAAGGGACAACCAGCTCAAGGACAGCCATGCTCCCCCCAGTGCAAGGGTCATGATTTTCTGTTAATCCTGCTATGCTGAGATTGTACATTTCTTACTTTTGCTGGGGGCACATGTTCTGCTGAGAGGAGAGGAAGTTTCTGTAGAGAGTGTGTGAAAGGAGAAGAGAATCTAAAACCTCTAAAGTTTGCAGTTTCCACAGTCAGTTTTACCTAGTAGCTGCCTACAAGGACCAAAAGGTTTTAAAACTGGTACCAAGACGTGTCGCAGACATATTCAAACTTTAAAAGAAAAAAGAAACAAAACCAAAACCAAACAAAAAAAACCAAACACAAACAAACAAACAATACCTCCCAAAATCAAACAAGCAAACAAAGAGAAAACACAAAAAGGACTACATCAAAATTCAGTGAAGTATTTCCAGTATACCTCAGGCGTAATCTAGTGATGTAGCCAAAGGTCTCTGCCTGCATCTCTCAGTTTATGGTAAGTTTCCTTGAGTCTCTGCCCTACTACTTTCAGAGTTTTTCCCTTAAACAAAGGTGCTTTAATTTAGAGTTCAAAGAGAACCTGAGTGGCACTGGGACCATGGGGCAGTGCCACAAAGGGAACACAGGGCTGCTGGGGTGACACCCATGTCACTGTGGGGCTGATGTGAGCAACCCATACCCAACAGCTCCCTGGACTTTACTGTCATTGCCTGGGACATGGGGAGGAACATCAGCCCAACAGGAGGGGGAAAACAACCATGGCCCTTTCTGATTTGCAGCCAAGGAGTGAAGGTCTGGGGAAGCAGTCAGCAGAGGGAGGCACAAGCACACAGATCCTGTGCAAACCTCAGCCCCTGGCGTCCCTCCAAGCTCCAGAATGCAGGCAGAGGGCTTCAAACAGTTCTGAAAAACTGTTTCACTTTTTTCACATTTATGTTTAACTCGTGGAGATCAGATGGGAGACTGAGCAAATGAGGAAGCTGAAACATTCTCATTCAAGGATGTCTTGTCTGAATTATTCATTATAATCTTCATTCTCCTGTGGATTTTTCAGCATTTGAGTTTTATGAGGATTGTGGATTCTCCCTCTTTTATATTATCTTACTTAATGAATTGCAGAAGCTTTCCTATCTACTCCTTCATGCTCCAAAATCTCAGCAGAGAGTCAGCATTTGATAGATTTAGAGAAAATTTTCCTTAGTATTTTTTATTTTTGAGAAAAAATATCTTCAAAAAGATAAACATTTCATTAATATATGCATGTCTATGCATATACAATGCCAATTTGCCTCCTGGGCTTCTGATAGATGTATAAGCTGTTTACCAACTGCTCCTCTGAGCTGGTGGCAGACATAAAATGGGGCAGCAGCTGTGGGGCTGCTTCAAAACCCCCCTTTGAAGAGCAGAGGATAGAGCTCAGTGTGACACCGGTCCTTACACAGCAGCTGAGCAGGAAAACAGCCCTTCATCTGCTGCATCTGCAAGTCAGACATCACCCCTCACCCACCAAGGGTGGCAGGAACATCACAGGGAAATCTGCATTGGTACTGATCTTCAAGAAGAAAAAAGCTCCTTTGAATAGCAAAAGGACACAGAGCAGCAGTACCACCTCCTGATTTTGCAGGATTTCCATCTTGTCATTTAAGCTTTCCACAGTGGGATGAACAGAAAAGATAATTATGCACCTATTTGTCCTTCCTTAGTATGTGCATATGCTCCCCTTTGGCACTACCACAGCCTTGAAATGCAGGGTTTGTGATTCTCTGCAGAGAGGTGAGATGAAAAACCTTCTTTGCCTACAGCCAGCACGCTCTGAGAGGTCATCCCACCAGCAGTGAGGCTCTGTGTGCCTCATCCATCTTCCCAAGCCACCTCAGGGCTACCTGTCAGCCAGGCACATCCAGGAGAAGGAGATTTTCTTCCCAAAACTCAGTGTTCCTGAGGCACATGCTCCAGTAAACAATGGCTAGCCAGAGGCTGACTAAAACATCTGCCTGAAATCCAGACTGCTGCCTCTTGTGCTGAAATGTTTCCAGCTGGCACTGCCCCAGCTGCAGGTTTTTTCTTCTCCATGGGCATGTGCAATTCAAACCCTGCAGTGGCTACAGCCTCTGAATTGAAAAGCAAGTCATGCAAATCCTGTTGGCACCAGGGAACTGTTATCTTGCTAAAGGTTATGGATTTCACAGAGTGTGAGGGCAGAGGGCTCCATGCCAAGTGAGAGGTGTGAATTCTCTTTTCAGGGTCTCACACAGCACAAATCCCTGCTTATAGTCAGGAAACTCTGGGCTGAGACTGATGGCAGTGTTTGGAAACTGTGTTAGTCCTCAGGCAGGAAAATAATGTTCCAGAAACAAAAGCTCTGCCTGCCTGCTCTGTATCTGTCTTACATCTCTGAATCCACCTTATTTGTATCAGACAAGATATGTCTGATCAGTAAAGCCCAGTGGAAAATACTTATTAACCTCTATTGACACAGTCCCAGTGCAGCCACTTCATTAATTTATCCCTCATTAGAGTCTGTTTATCCAGTCTAGGATCATTCCCTTTTAAGTACTGATTCATGCTGATCCTCCATCAGTCCTCTGGCACCTCTCCAGTTTTCCAAAGTTTGTTAAGATCTAAAATGAGTGAAATGAGAGTACTGAGCTACTGATCTTAAGAACAGAAGTGTACATGACCCTAGACTTCTGAACTTAAAGTGTTTGTATTTAGCAGGTGATGTTTCACATCCTCCTCAGCTACAGGTTGTAAATTATTTCATCTGGTATAGATGGACCCTACTACCTTGCTCTGATATAGTAAAGCAGTAATCATGAACACTTGGTGTGATGCTTTTCCCATCTGATGGATATAAATGGTAAGACTGTAAATAACAGAGAAGCTATTCCTAAATTAAGATTGCCAGTGATATTTTAATGTCTTCTTACTGTCTAAACATACTTAAGTTTTTATATTTCTGTTTCTGTTGCCTTGCATTCTCAATAATCTGTTTGCAATATAAATTTTATGGCAATGAATATCTCTTCTGAACTCCTCCTTCAGATCTATCTGTCTGTCATCTATCTATCTATCTATCTATCTATCTATCTATCTATCTATCTATCTATCTATCTATCTATCTTCTCTGTTGAAATATTGCTCTGGTCTGACAAAATATGAATCCATTAATGTTTAAATAATCTCTGTCTTTGTAGTTGCAGGTGTAGTGATCTTTCTCATTTGGTGAGGCCAAAGTTGTGAGTGATAGGCTATCAAAGAGTTATTTCATGTTTTTAACTAACATCTTCTCCAAACAGTGATCTTTCAGCTCAGCTCCTCCTTTTTGAAGGGCCCAGTGGAGGGAAGAAGGGTCCCCCTGGACTGTGACTCAAGTTCCTTCTGAACAAGATGAACATGGATCTCAGGGAGGTTAGGATAGGAGCTGGCAGGTTCTAACCACCACAGAGCAAGAGCTCCACTGTCTGCAGCTTCAGGAAACCAGAGCCACAGAAAGAAGCTGCTCTGCAGGGACACCAGGCTCTTTTCTCCAGAAACACTGCCCACCCCATCGCTGTGTGGCTGTGCCTGGCTCCAGCCCATCTCTCCAGGCACAGCATCCCAGCCTTTATCTCCTCTCACTCACAGCCCACCTGCTGGCTCCTCCTCGCTCACATCCAGCCCTGGCTGGAACATCCTGTACTTGGCAGGAGGATGCTCCCCAGCACAGCACAGCAGACATCCTCTAGACACCCAGGAAAACATGAAGAGCTTGCCATACATCCAGTCCCCCTGCTTTTTGCTCCATCCCCCAGCAGCTGGCAGCAGTTTATCCACCCGAGCAGGCCAGCTCCCACTTGGATGAGGTATTTGGGTGCTCCTGCCAAGCAGGAGGAACATCTGCAGCGAGGAGCTGGGACCACATCCTACTTCCCCAACCAGCAAGAGCTGCCAGCAGGGGAGGAGGTTTCTGTGAGCGCGAGATTGCTGGCAAAATGCTGATGCATCTGTGTGCTGGACTCTTTAACCTGCTCGTCCTTCCCTGAACCCGTCCCCTTCTTCCCTCCCTTCCCCTTTCCTCTTCTCCTTCTGCTTCTGGGCACTCCCTTCCCTGGAGCTCCCAGCACCGAGGGGCTCCGGGGCGTGGGTGCCTCCCCACCATCCCCCGCCTGGGGGAGCCTGCCACAGCCCGTGTGAAACTGCACAGCACCTCCTTCAGTCAATTGTTTGGTTATTCTGTATCACAGAAATAACAAATAACGAGGAAAACAGTGATTTAAACACACAGGCACGCAACCATTACTGAGCAGGTGATTAGAGAGACAGGAAGGGAAGGCAGAGCTTGCCAGGGCCATTGAAGGAGCTACTCTGGCTTTGCAGAGGATCTGCCTCAATATTGTAACTGGTAAGATGGAGAAAACATGGTTAGTGTGAAATTAGAGGTGCATTTGAGGGAGCTTGAGGGACTGAACAAAACTTACTACAGGATGTTCACAGAAATGACCAAAGACACAGGAAGGGAAGGATCAGGGTGGAACAAGTATGGGAAGGTGACAAAGAAGGAGGTTGGAGGGATCAGACATGACAGCAAGTGTTTGGGCAGGACAATCACCTGGCTGGGCCCTGGCCCTGATCCATGCAGTCTGGCCTGCCTTCTTATTAAATCCCATCCTTGACTACCTTTGCTGTGTGCCAGGCCCTGGAAAAGACTCAGGGTCTGAGCCAGGGCTGGTTGAGGGAGCCAGGATAGAGGACACTGGACAGGCTTTTCAAGGGATCCATGAGAGAGGAGTGTCTGTGAAGGCAGAGAGTATGGGAGAGAATTGAGGGGGAAAAAAGACCCACAAAAGTAACAAGCAGCAAAGATTCTCTATCTCAACACTGAGATGTAAATACACTGGCAGAACAAAGCATCCATAAAAATGATTATGTTTGTTCAAAGTTACATTGCAGTAATTTTTTGGGTGCCACCCTGGAACTCTGCTGTCAGCAGATATTCCCCAGTCACCATGCCAAATGCTGTTTGTGAGGGTGCTGTGCTTCAGACTTGAATTAAATGCAGTCTCAATTGCAACAAGAAAGAAATTGTGGGGTTTTTTAAAGTAATTACAGTTGCTGACAGGTGTTCAGCACAGGCAGGCTACTGAGAAAGTAGCTCCAATGAATAAGATAAATTCAGTGGAACAGGAGTACCAAGAAAGAACCTGCAAAGAGTGTAGGGCAATTCCATTCCAGCTGCTTTCCGACACCTTCATTTGTATCAACAATGTGAGGAAAAGCAGCACCAACAGCTGCTGAGTTAGAAAGTTGCTCTTAATGAGTTTTGAGGCCAACCATTTTCAACACTTTGAAACAGTATGAAAGCTGTTTGAAAGCCAAAAGGTTGAGGTTCAACTATCTTCAGTGATGGAAAATCAACTGTCCATTTGGATGCCTAAGTGAAAAATCAAAACAATTCTACCATCCTTCTGTGTGGAGCTTTGAGCTGCTGTGACTGCAAAGCAACCAAACAACCATGGTATCACTGTCAGAAAACACTGCTCCAAAATGGATTCCAGCAAAGCCTGAAAAACAGAGCACAGCAGCCTGGAACACCCCAGGTAGCACTCTTGCCATTTCACATGTAGCAGTCAAACACAAAGTCTGAAAAGTAGATCTTGGAACTTTGTTTTCTCTACTCTTGTGAGCTTCTACAGGCACAGAAAGGATTTATTCTTCTTGTACAAAGCTATGAAGGGAATTAGATCAGGCTTAGGCAGCTGCAATCTAACAGAAAGCCTTGCCACCAGCCATTCCTTGAGCTGCTGCAATTGAGAGCAGTACAGTATTCCCTGATAAGAGAAATACCAACAGATAAGTACCTGGAAAAGTATTTTTTACATAATTACCTTTTACTAAGACTCAAATCAGAAAAATAGCACATATTTTCATCTCTAGGCAATAAAACTTGAAATATGCGCTTTATGTCTTTAAAATTCAGTAAAAGAGTTTGTATAATGATGTTTAGAAATTATTTATGTTGATAAGTACTGTTGTGTCACCCTTAAATGAAGCACAGCTTCCCCAGATTGTTTACTTCTGATATTCCTTCATAACTAAGCTCAAGAGACAAGTGAGCTCACAGCTCTGCACCTGTTAAAACTGAGGTAGGGATATTTCAGTTAAGAAATGTTTCAGATATTTCTCTTATCAGAAGTATCAGATAAGAGAAAACACAGAGTTCTTTTGACAGCTCTTCTGAGTGAAAGATACATCAGCACACAGGCAGCAGGGGAAACCTTGTTGGTGCTCAGGTATCAGCTCCATGCTCAGCCAGCACAGCTGAATGCCAAAGCCTGGTCAGGAGGAGCTTTGGCAGGCTGGAGGAGTGGTCACATCATCTCAGCACAAACTGGATGGCAAAGGATGTCAAAGGACAACTATAACTGAAACCAACAGTGCCAGTACAAAATCTGCTGTTTCCCTAATGAACTGAGAGAACTCCCAAATTCACCAGTCTTGACAAAGGCCATTTCTGTAAACTGGTCTTGCTAATCACAAGGCTTGTCTTTCTCTTTCATCCTGTGAGTCTTTTAAATATCACAGTGCCATTCAATCTTTTTTACATTGACAATGCTGAAAACTGTAAGTAATATCTAGGTAATTCAGTCTCAAAGTGGAAAGGATCTGTCAACTCCCATAAAGTGGAACATGAATTCCCATGCTATTCATTTGAAGTGAAATATCCACGGGCTGCATGAAATGCACACTCATGGTTTTAAAACACAGACAGAAGCATCCAGCAATATTGCAGAAATATTGAGGAGTAGTCAGGTAAAATGAGGGAATGCCAGAATAATCTCTTATATGTGTTTCAACTTTTAAAAATCTTTCTTGAAGAAAAAAAAAATCACATTAAATCCTAAAAAGTGACCTGCAGTTTTAATTCCTGTTCTCGAATGCCCAACTATATCCTTTTAATAGACTGAGAAAATGACTGTACCAAATGTTCTCACTTCTTCTGTGTGTGCTGATAGCAATAATTTCTGACAATAAATTTGAGCTGGCTATACACCACATCTATTTTTTTGTGAAATTCTTTAAAGGCTGTTTTCATGTCCACTGGAATGTTTTGTTTTTAGGAATCTATAAAGTTTACAAAGTGAGATCCACTAATCTAAAGTGACAAAATAGATGGGCTATCTCATAATTGCTCTGTTCCCACTATTTAACTGCAAAGTATGCAAAAAGTCCTGTCTTTGAAAAGTACATCCAGAGCACTCCAAGCATAAAAGAAACCATAATGAAAGGCTGAAGTGACATTCATTGCAGCAATGCTTTATTTTCTCTACATTGCAGTAACTCTCTATGCCATTAATACCTTCTGAGAATATAAGTTTCATCGTTGTTTCACAATATCTTTCAGTCATTTCTGTAACAGAGCTCATACAAATTTAAGCTAAAACTTTCCAAGTGGTCTAAATAAGATGAGGAGAACATCAGCAGTCATTGTCAATGAGGTCTTTTAAATATTGCATTCATACTGCTTATTTTGACTAGGAGCTGTAAGTCCTCTATTTCTCATCTTGTGTCTGCTTCCATCTTAGGCTCAAATAAATGAAGAATATTCATGAGACAGGTGGTCAAATGTACACTGCTAACTCGTGCCTAAAACTAAGTTTAGATAGCCTTGGTCAACAGTCTAGAGATAGGAAATATTAATAACAAGCTTTTTGTAACTATCTCAAACACACCTGCTGGTTTACATAACAACAGTCTGTTCTGCTGGTCAATTATCAAGAATTTTGGCATCTCAAAGTATTTGAAGTAAATCCCCTCATGAGTGAAGGTAAGTACAGTCCCTCATCTCCATTGAGTGTCTCAGTAGCCCAGGTATAGGCAGCTGCAGAGCTGATGTCACAGCAGCACATTCAAAGAAAGCATTACATAGCTGCACTTAAAATTAATTGTGCCCACAATAACTCCTCTCTATTCAGAACAAAGGCTGTCCAAATGCCAGGATCAGGTGTGGATGTTGATAATGTGACATTTGAAGTTAGATGAGATGAATTCTGCACAGAAATCCCACGTATCATCTGTGCATGTCACTTTCCCCTAAATATTACTGAGTGTGGATTTCATGTTCTTCCCGGAGTTTTACACTCCATGTTCCCAGCATCTGTGAATCCACAATTCACCCCCCCAAGAAGGCATATGCTACTAAATCAATTAATACTTCCTCTTTGAGTAATTAATACTGGCACCTGACAAAAATACTTTGGGGATAGACAAAAAGACATTTCTGTTGTGACTCTTTCTGTCACAATCTCCCAGTCTCAGCACTGGCCATTGTTATTTGATTGTTCAGCATCCTCCATTTAAATTAATTGCTTGTTTTTCTGCTCCAAGGAAATGTCAGTCAGTGCTCTGCCCTCACTGTGGCCCTTTGGAGTCTCATAACCCTTAGCTACCACAAGAGACTGTGGCTAACATTAACCAGTGTCAATTAGATTATATTGTTTGGAATAAAGATTGATGTTTGTACTTACAATGGATGTTATACAGTTAACGGAAATATATGATGCCCATTCACCAGCTTTTTAGCTTTATGTCAAAGCATTTGTAAGCAGGAAAATGAGCAATAAAAAGACTTGTAGTTATAGGAATGAGAAAGTGAAGTTTCAATGTCTATAGTTCAGGCTTCTCTGCATTTCCAGCACTCCCCTTTGTATCTAAGCATGACATGAATACTTAAGGTAAACCAGATTACACAGTTCATTTACTTACAGGTCTTAAAAATTATTTATAAAGATAAACCCACCAGAACAGTAACAACTCTAATACACATAAATTTTCACTTTTCGGACATCTTTGTCTTCACATTCTCTTTGCCTGTTGTAATAATAGAATGTATTGTCCCTTCTCTGGAGTTTCTTAACAAATCCAGTTTCTGGCCAGAAATCTACCTACAAGTAGAACAAAAAGGATATAAAATCACCTGAACATGCTCACATTAAATGATGCTTGTGCATGACATTGCAAGGAATATAGGGTATACTTTCATAGGAAACCCTCATTTGCATCTAAATACTATTTTTCTATTAACTTGCTGAACTTTTGAAAACAGATTGAGAACAAGATGACAGAAACCAGTTTTCAGGTTTAGTATAAAGTTATGTGATCTGAAAAGCCTAGAAATAGGAATCCAAGGATATTTAAAAGGCTAATTTAAAATTGGACAAGTCAAAGATTTTTAAACACCTTGTTTAGGAATATAACATTGCTGTTATTCAGTAATCTGAGAGGCTGCAAGGCTCTGCTTCTGTAAGACTGACATATATTTAAAGATTTCTTTTAGATCCTTCTGACCATGAAAAATGTGCTTTTCATTAGTAATTTAATGAAAATAAAGTAAGCTTCACTCTGTATCAGTCTCAAAGACAGTAGGATCAGTCCCACATAAACTCAGCATCACCCTGGTGCTCTTCACTGTTTTACAGTGTAAAGCTTTAAATTAAAGACTTCAGCATCTGCACATTCAACAGCTTTATGGCTTCAGTAGCTCTTTCAGCTTGAGCATCTATGACAGCTTCTGATTAAACTAAACCATAAAAATCAGGTAATAAGCATCTTATTTCTCATCCAGGCAGAGCTGACAGCAGGATGTCAGACTAGAGCATTCTCTAATTGGAGAACCCCAGAAGTGGTTTCATCACTTACCTTATGGCTTCAGGCATACAGCTGTGTTATTGGCATTGTCTGTCTAAACATAACAACCTTAATATTCATTCCACCTACATTATAACTGCATCTTTAGTAACAACTGCATTATAGACTAATGTGGACTAAACAAGAAATTTTGGAATATGCAAGTTGAAAGGATAACTGCCAGGCCCTGGCATGCTGGAACTGAATGCTCACTCACATTACAATTAGTCAGTTCTTTAACTCTCATCAGGGTTTAACTACAAGGGGCTGTGCCCTGCCATAAATCTTGAACACAAGACCTACCACAATAATTATGTGATTTCCTTCTGCACTTACTGAAAATTATACCACAGCCTTTGCAGTGGTATCAGAGCCCACAGTAAAATAATAAACTGCATTTTATTATGCACATCAAACTGCATTTACTATGCACATCAATGTGTTTTGCTGTGTTTTGAGTTAACTGGATGGGGAGTGAGTTTCTTGGAACTTTCTGTTCTTTCTTATGTGCACGGCAGGTCAGCATATTTTAAAAGAGTGTTCTCCATACTATATTTGCTGTTTTAGAAGCTAAATTACAGACCTATAATAAAAATGCTATATTGTTTGCTGCATTAACCTGTTGGTTGCTATTTTGAATGTAGAGTAACCATGGAAATTTGGCCACTACTCAATAGCTCATTTGAGGTGCTGGGGAGCATCACTAACAGCTGCAGTGAGCAGAGGCACAAGTCCCTGGTGTTGACAAGAGCCTGTGTCCCAACTGCCTTTAGTACAGCTCAAATATTTCCCTTGTGAACATCATTTTGATAGAGGCCAAGCCCTGAGTGTGCACAAAGCCTAGCACACAATCCAACTGCAAACTGAAGCAGTAGCCTGACACAGGACTGACTCCATGGACAATCCACAAGTTTCCCATCAAGTCCATTGACAGACTAAGGGGAAGCTTCAGAGTGCTCACTTTGAAATGTTTCTTTCCTGAACACTGAATGATTCCTTTGGAGATCAGGTACATCTGTTCAAAGAGATCTGTGATGCTTCTAAATGCATCAGAGATGGGGAACAAAACACAGGCTGGGGAGTGTTTCTGCTTCACTTCTGTGAAATGAGTTATTCTACACAGTTAACAACAGCTCAAGAATTCAAGTCAGACCTGTGAGGAAATACACTGCATCAGAACTTAGCCTAAATGAAAGGAAATAAGCAGCACCTCCATTTTTATTTAATCATTTTGTATGAGACAGAAGTTTAAAGTAGTAACTCTTACAAAGTTCTAAATCTTACCTGTTCAACTTGTTTTACTTGTTTATATTCCACCTCATCTCTGTATCCAGCTTGCTGAAATCTGTATAAGTTCTCTACAACATCTGACCATGTCTTGGCACGACGCACAGATTTTGGTTTGATGTCAGCTTCAGTGGTGACTTCAGAATCTTTAGGCATCTTCCTGAAATTAAACTTAAAAAATTAAATAGAGAAGACAGAAGCAAGTGATTTTGTTGGGGACAGAGAGTAATGGATAGAACAAAATTTTAAAATAAAGGAATTACAGAGTACAAAGTCTGAGGTTAAAAAAGGAAAAAGTTACAAGCAGTTGGAATCCAATTAAATGCATTGCTTGATGTCAAACCCAACTCATCTGTACTTTTGTACATATTTTGACTCAACCCTCCTAAAATTTAACTGTGCATATTGATGAATTAAAAAAAATACTAAATGCAGTAATTTTGAATTTCACATCTTTGCAGTTGTTGTCCCCTTGGGGTAGGCAGGCAAATTTCCAGATTTTTCTTTCTTGCTCCTGTAGGGGCACCAAACTGGGAACCACAGAATGAAGATCTGGGCTGTTACTGAAGAACAGCAAACACTCAGGATGGGAGAGGAGGGGAAAGGAGAAATGCGCAGTCAGTGACATGGCCACAGTGCCAATGGCTGATGAGGTCTTCAGAGATAAACTGGATAAGGAGATCCAGTTTATCTCCTTATCCACAACCTGCCAGAATTCTTGTTTTCTACCTTTGCCCTAGCAAACAGACTGCCACTGACTTCTTCCTCACACAAAACCCATTTGTTCAGTCTGCTGAGGCACAGCAAACAGGTTAATCAGCTGCTAAACCTGAATAGAGCAGAACTGGGACAAGCTGCAACTCAAACTCAAAAGAAAATTAACTAAATAGATAAATGAGAAAAAAAACCAAACAAACTAAAAACAACAGCAACAAAAAAGCAATTAAAAATTGTAGACAGTGGATACTGACCAGGGATGGATTTGAACTACATTAAAAAAATAAATAATTTGATTTCTGAATTTCATTGTATTTGCTTTCCTAAGCATATCTTATTTTGCTGCTCAAATAGAACTGTTGTTGCTTCTGCCAGCAAAACACACCCATCACTATCATGCCTGGCAGGAATGATCAGAGATGAGTCCTTTCCCAGTTTTGAAATGTCACCAAGCTTCAGCTGCATAACTAGGAAAGGATCTCCAAGGAATTAAAGCTTCTGGATTTTGCAGTGAGAGGATGAACAGCTTCCTTTCCTGTGAGTACCATGCTACCTCCAAGCCTTGCCCAATTTCTTTATTTGGCAAGTTCCTATATCAACAGAGAGCTTGAAAAGTTGAATGCTGAAATAATATCAAATGCAAAATGTCACCAGTCTTTTAGAAAAGCAGAAATTGGAAAAAAAGTCTTGCAGCACATGATAAAAATCTTTGGGAGAATTCTATCAAGAATTGTTGTTATCACAATGTGGACTAGCAGAAAGAAGTCTGCACACCTGTCACCTGTTTGTATGAGAGCCAGCAGCAGACAAAGAAAGGGCCTTTCATCTCTTATCAAATACATTTATTAGAGACCAATAAAAAATGTAAAAGGGCATTTTTCTGGCACCACTGGACCATTTCTTGCAGTTCAATACTCCAAGCATTCTTTTACCAGGCACTGCAGCAGTTTTCAATTGAAAGCAGCCACTCACTAAACTAAAAAAGTAATTTTCCCACCTGGTTATGAGGTATCAAATACCAATTAACAGGATAAGCAGAGATCCTTATTCTAAATTCAGGGTATAAGTAGGGTAAGTTTGTTTCTCCTGTGCTGCAAAGGGCTCTTTTGTAGCCATCACAGGATTTTTCAAGCTCCGTATTTTTTATCAGTTTTATCAGTTTGATGAGAACTGTTGTCAGTCAATATTAACTTTAGACAGTCAATATGATGAGCAATAATATTAGATCCTAATAAATGCTAAGCCAGAATGAAATGAAGTGTCCTGTGATAACTTACATGTCCTCAGTGTTAAGTGCTTCCTTACTGGACATGTTGGATTCACCTAATGAAGGTTTTTCTTCAACACATGTGGGTGGGTCTGGCTCTTCTTGAGTCACCATTAATTCACAGTGCCTGTCCACAGGCGTTCCTGCCCAAAAAAATAAAGATCATTCATTGAAAGTTCCAGCTTAGTGAATTCACATAATGAAAGCATCTCATCTTAGGGCTGCTATTTAAAAGTTGTACTCTGTGTCTATTGTGTGTCCAAATTCCAGGCACAGAGCTGTTTTCATTGTACCAGAGCAGGGGACAGCTGTACTCCAGCCAGGAATTCAGGGAAGGGATGAAAGACAACAGACAGACAAAGGCAAATAAAGAAAACAAGAGAATGGTAAGAAATATTCAGTTTAATATTAACATTTTTATTTAAGGGGAATTTTTGAACAGTGAAGTGGACTTTTGAACAGTGAAGTCCCTTTGCTGAGATGACAATGTTTGCCAGCTCCTAATTTAGGGTAAACAGTGAGTGATTTGGCCTTGGGAACACATTTTTTGATGTTAATCATAACACTGTGGAATCCTAACCAGCCTGGGTTCACTGATGGTGGTTTCCTGAACAGTTACACAAGCTGTGAGGGTTTGTGGGAGGAAAGTGTCTGCTCCCCTAGGGCATCTGCCCAAGGAGCACTTTCACTGCAACATGGGGTTACAGGAAAGGGAGGAAGACATAAAACAATATATGGGGACTCAAACCTGAGCAGCAAATGAGGAAAGTGATGATGAGAACCACACCTATGGTGTGTGAAGAGTGTGAGAATGTTTATTCCAACAAGGTTATCTGATTAGGGACCTTGTCCGTTGGAAATTTTGGGAAAAAGGGGAAAACAAACAAAAAATGCAGAGATTTAGATCCGACAAAACAAACACTCATAAACAAACCTCAGCTCCAGCACTAATAGATGCTGAAGTTCATGAAACTACAGGAATGACATCCAGGGAGACCAACCTGGACTTTGCACCAGTAAGATTTAACCAGGGGGCCCCAGACTTAGAGAGGTGTGGGAATCCATGGAACTGTACAGATCTCTGTGAGGAAGGTGCAGGAGCAGTGAGAAACAAAGATGGGAATAGACAGAAAGTATAAAATAAACCTGTCCTGTGTAAAACAGGACCAGTCAGTATGACCTGTCCAGCAAAGCCTCACACCTGATCATCACAGACTGTCCTACCCTTTTGTATCTTCTTCAATCTTAACTGTCTCTCTGCACAAACTCTGTATTCCACGTGTGTGTGTGCTGCAAGGACAAAGTGCCAGCTCCTGGTGACATCTGTGTATGAATGAACACTGGTGCCAGCTCTGGCAGTCGGGCTGGGGGTATGAGCACTTATGATATCTGGAATAGGTAGGGGCACTAAATTTCCATCCACTGGAGCAGGAACAGGATGAATCCTGAAAAATTCGCCACTGGGGGAGGGCTGTCATGAGTGAGGGCTCCAGGTGGAGCAGGACTGTGGCTCACAGCCTGTGTGCCTGCTGCTGGGGAGGAGTGGTGGCTGTACCTTCACCCTTTTTGGTATACCTATGGTGCACGCCCATATTCAGCAGCAAACTTGAAAGTGAAGAGGAGGGGCACCTCGGCTCCAGGCCAGGATATCCAGCGGGACAGGGAGCCCTGCGGCATCCCCAGCCCGGACAAGGAGCACCGCGGCCCCAGGCAGGAGAGGCCCTGGGGCACCGCCTACACCACTTAAGTCGGCAAACACAGGACCTGCCTGGGGTCTCAGAAGAGCCAGTAACAGATTTCAGAGGATGTCAAGGGGTTGGAAAGGCGCTTAAAAATAATCTCGTTCAGACACCTTCAGTGAGATCAGGTTGGTCAAAGCCCCATCCAACCTGGCCTTGAACTGTCCCAGAGCTGGGGCAGCACAACCTCCCTGGGAAACCTGTCCCAGCGCCCCACTGCCCGCACTGTAAAATAATTTTTCCCAATACCTAGTCTAAGTTCCCCTCCTTCCAGTGGCTTCTGCCTACTCTACCCTACAGTTCCCTGTACATCCTGAGATGCTCAGGCAGACGTCCCGGCCTGCACCCGTAACTGCGCTGCGACCGTAACTTCACCCTGCTCCCACCGCTCACCCAGCCTTTAAGGAAGCCCACCTCCGTTCAAGAGACGCAAAACGGGGACTTTTCCCAGGCGGGGCGGGGCGAGGCGGCGGCCGAGGCGCGATGGCGGCGCCCTCACGGCCTCCCCCCAGCCCCTCACGGCGCCAACGGTCGCCAGGCAACCGCCCGCCATGGCCTCTTTAAAAAGGCCGTGCCCGCCCCTGATAGGCCGGCGCGGGGCGGGGTCGCCTCATGATTGGCTGAGGGCTGGGCGGGCGGAAGCGCGCGGCGCCCGCCATGAGCCGTTTCGGGGGCCGCACGCGCGAGTACCCGGCGCTGTCCATCGACCGCTTCGACCACGACAACCTCCGCGCGCGGGCCTTCTTCCTGTCGCACTGCCACAAGGGTGAGGGCCCGCCGGCAGGGACCCCCGACACCGCCGGTCCCTCCGTCACCCCGCGTGCTCCTCCGTCACCCCGCGTGTCCCTCCCCCTGCGCCTCCCTCTGTCCGTTGTCCCCGCCCCGCGTGTCCCCCGGCTGACCCTGTGCCTCTCTCCCCAGATCACATGATGGGGCTGCGGGCGACCGCCCTGAAGCGGCGGCTGGAGGGCAGGTACGGGCTGGAGGCGGGGCGGCTGAGGGGGGAGGCGGCCGGTGCGCGCCAAAGCTTGAGCTGAACAGCGGGAGGAGCTGCCGTGGGTCATCAATGCCAGGGTAGGAACGGGACGGGGACACCTCCCACTACAGCTGGCCTCGGACTCTTTCAGGGATGGGGTATCCGCAATTTCTCTGGGTAGTTTGTTCCAGTGCCGCACCATCCTCACTCGTTGTAAAAATTTTCTTCCTTGTATCTCATCTAGGCCTGCCCCCGCTCAATTTGAAGTCAGTCCCCTTGTCCACACCGTGTCGTTGTAGAAAGTCCCTCTCTATAATACTTAAAAGCTCCTTTTAAATATCAAATGGTAGCAGTAATGTCCCCCCAGAATTTTCTCTTCTCTAGGCTGAAGGACCCCAGCTATCTCAGCCTGTCTCCATAGCAAAGGTGCTCCAGCCCTGTGAGCATCCTGCTGTCTCCTCTGGACCTGCCCCAACAGGTCCCTATCCCTGTCCTTGTGCTGGGCCCCAGAGCTGGTGCAGCCCTGCAGTGGGGCTCACAGGAGTGGGGCAGACCCCCCTGCCCTGTCCTGCTGCCCAGTCCGGGTGATGCAGCCCAGGATAAGATTGGCTTTCTGGGCTGCATGTGCACACTGCTGGCTCACGGCCACCCTCTCATCCACCAGTACCCCAAATCTTCTGCAGGGCTGCTGTTAACCCATTTATCCCTCAGTCTGTTTTGATAGCAGGGGTTGCCCAGACTCAGGTACACTTGGCCTTGTTGAACTCCATGATGTTCATGAGCTTGATGAGGATGTCTGGAAGTGTTCAGTACTGTGCCTGTGCAGTGAAAGGGCCAGCAGTGCTCTCTGAGGTGTATAAGCAAGCAGGTAACCAGCAGTTTAAAGGAGACAGTTATTCCCCTCTGGCTAGCATCTGTGAGTCTTTCAGGGGTACTGTGTCCAGCCTGGGCTCCCCTGGATGGTAAATTGATAGGTGTCAGCATCAGCACGCTGGTCTGGGGCCAGGGCTGAGTCATGTGTGAGGAGAGGCTGGGAGAGCTGGATGTCTTCAGCCCTAGGAGTAGGAGACAATAATTTATCACTGCTTGCAGGAAGGGTAGAGGAGCTGGAGCCAGACTTTTCATGGAAGTGCATAAAGAAGGGGCAAGGGACACCTTTTTCACCATGAGGATGACAAATGTGGCAATGAGCCCAGGGAGGTTGTGGGCCAGTTCCTAGGCTCTCTTTGATTTATTAGAGTAGATATTGCATCTCCTCTGATGTAAGCAGAGAATCTCTTTGCTCATCAGGTCTCTGTGCAACAGCTCAAGCATCATGAGGAGTATTATGTGTTCTGCTGTGTGCTGGCTGTGCCTAGTGCCTGTTCCAGGGGTGTGTGCAGGGGTAGAAAAACAGCAGATAGGTCATGACCATGTACCACACACTGCATTTGTGTCTGCAAACCATGCAGGCAGGGGTAGGTTTGGGTTTGCTGTGCTGAGGAGAAGCCTGCAGGCTTCCAGCTCTGCAGCTCTTCTCACATGAGAGGTTTCTGAGGGCAGGGTTTGATGTTCTGGGTGCCAGGTGCTGATGTGTTGTTAGATTGTTCCTCATGTCTACTTTAAAAACACTTATCTGTGTTTTTTGTCTCCTCACAGCTTGAAAGTTAAACTGTACTGCTCACCAGTAACTAAGGAATTGTTGTTGACTAACTGGAAATACAAGTTTTGGGAGAATCATATTGTGAGTTTGTGTTTATTTTGAAAATAGCACTTTCCAAGCAGTGGTTCTCAGAAAGAAGCAGCTCCCTGCTCCTCAGGAGTGTCTGAATATTGGTGTTGATAGAGTGTTTCAGGGCTTAAGTGCCAACAATGTGCCTTTCCTGCTGCTTGCTATGTGGCATTACTTTATTGCTGATTGTTGTTGAATTATTTTTCCCCCCCACAAAATTTTTCCTTCTCTCCCAACTTCAGCTTTACGTGGCCTTCATCCTTACATTGATCACTTGTACATTTGAATTTGTATTCATTTTCTGACCTTGTTCATGTCTCTTTGCTTCTGTCCTTTATTTCTCTTTGGCTTCATTGAAAGTCTCTTTTTGCTCGGAGTGTATATAATCTGAAGTTATATGAATTTCTGATTGCTTTTTGGAAAATGGACTATAACATGAAGAAGTCGTAGTATAAAATCACTGAAAATTTTCATAAATTTACATGATTTGCAGTGTTTGGAGCCAGAGTGCAAAGGATCAGTGTTATTTACAGGTGCAACTTGGAGTTATTTCCTTCCCTTTGCAGATGCAGGCATTATAAAACAGAACATGAGTTTTTTTTACAGAAATAAAAATAATTATACCATAATTATTATATCTATTCATATAATATATTATTATATATTATAATAATTATTATATATAATATATTATATATTATATATTATATCTATTAATATAATATATTATTATATATTATAATAATTATTAATTATAAAATAGGCATTATAAAACAGAACATGAGGTTTTTTTACAGAAATAAAAATAATTATCTCTGCACAAATACAGGAATATGTCCTTCCAGTGATTTGTGGGCTCTGCTTCTGGTATTGGAGGCAGTGGGAAGTCCTGCAGCACAGAGATGTCCTTGCAAGATCCACTGCTGTGGGACTGGGATTTTGGGCTTTGCAGTCATCCAAAAATAAGGCATGTGATCCATCCAGAGGAGCAAGAGCTGTTGCTGATAGAACTCCAACATGCTCTAACTCTTTTAGGCATGCACACCTTGTCTGAGGTATCTCCATTTAATTTTTAGATAACTTTAAGAAAAATTTATTCCACTGGAAATGGAAATTTATGACTTACTATGTGAAAATGAGTTTAATTTTACAGGCTTAGCATTAGCCACAGTGAGTGCTACAGATGTCTACATAATAAATAACTAGACATAAACATGAAACAGAATGTTCAGTAAATCCTATAATGCAATTAATCATTTTGTTACAGGTTGCATTGGAAGTTGAAACACCAACTCAGATTACTTTAGAAGATGAAACATCTGGTGAGGTAAGTTACAGGAAAAAAAGATTCATGTCAGTCATGGGCAGCAATGCTGTTTACATGAGTACAGGAAACACAGCTGCAGCATCTGAGGTGCACAAGCTATTTTTAAAATGTATGTGCCCCTCCTCTCCTGTGGTGACAGAAAAAGGGGTGGTAGTTCTAAACTAAAAAAGGCTGGATTCAGACTAGATAGAAGGAAGAAGCATTTTACAATGAAACATTCAAGGTCAGGATGAGGCTCTGAGCAGTCTGATCTAGTTGAAGATGTCCCTGCTTATTGCAGGGGAGTTGGACTGGATGAACTTTAAAGGCCCCTTCGAACCCAAACTGTTCTGTTATTGCTTACCAAGTATGTAGAACTGTCTTCTGTCCAACTTGCTTTATAAGCACCATACAATTCTGCCATGACAGGATGGTGGCTGCAGTGTGAAGAGACTCTGGTTTTAAAGCAATGCTAAATGGTGCAGGAGGCTGTGGGGAGTAATGCATTGCTGACAAAAGTACTGGTAGTACTCACTACAGTCTGAAAATAATGCTCACCCCTCTTTTCCAGAAAGAAGATGTGGTGGTGACACTTCTGCCAGCTGGTCACTGTCCAGGTTCAGTCATGTATGTCCTTTCAACACTTTAAATGTTTCCTCACCTGGCATTTAATGAGGACTTTGACCCAAATGTTGCTGTCTGCAGGTTTCTGTTTGAAGGTGAGAATGGCACTGTGTTGTACACAGGAGATTTCAGGCTTGCAAAAGGAGAAGCAGCCAGAATGGAGCTTTTGCATTCAGGGACCAGGTGAGCTATTTGTAGGATATAAAAAGAACAGAAGATCATATGGCATGGGCAATTTGGCTAGGTATTCATTATTTTTTCCACATTTTTTAGTCTAGATTAAATATAATTGCAATACTGCAGTTACAAGCCCTCTTTGACGTATTCTTTGTAATGAAGAGGTTGAATTACCTCCTTTTGTAGAGAGAGGAAGTGGTGTGTCTTAGCACTGTGGTAAAATGTTTACTCTGATGTCACATTTCTCTCCTCCAGGGTAAAAGACATCCAGAGTGTGTATTTGGACACTACTTTTTGTGATCCCAAATTTTATCACATACCAAGCCGGGTAAGTCTAATAAATTGTGAGAAGAAAGGCCCTTAAAAGTGTTAATTAATTAACTGCCCCTTTGTTAGGAAGATCTTACAAGGCAGTGCCGTTTTGCATTACTAAATCACAACACTTTGGAAGTATCTTCCAAGGTGTTTGACAGCACTTTCCACACTTTTCAGGAGGAATGTTTAAATGGGATCTTGGAGTTGGTGCGAAGCTGGACCTCACTGTCTCGTAATCATGTTGTGTGGCTGAACTGCAAAGCTGCTTATGGATATGAGTATTTATTCATAAACCTCAGCGAGGAACTTGGAATCAAGGTAATGTTTCTCCAATTGCTGCTTTGGAACAGATCCTCAGTGATGATTGTGGGCAGCACTGAGCTGGCAATGGCTGTTCAGAGGCTGCTCTAGCCCACAGTTATGCCTGTTTCATTAACTTCCCTTGAAAAGTGCAGTTGTGCTCAGAATGAGGTAACTAGTTGACTTCAGTCTGGAACATCTGGACTTTCCAAAGAGAAGTTAATTCCCAGTTTTCAAGCTCAGTATTTACCTCACTCCCTTTTATTTTGTGCATGATAAAAGTAATTTGCATACAGCATTAATAGTATGTATATTCTGATTTTCTCATGAGTATTCATCCTTCTTTAGTATAGGTAATATATTCTACTTGTTCTAGATGTCCAAGTTTTGGCTGACGCGTCTCTGCTTGGACATTATTGGGAGCAATAATTTCAATACCTGCCAGCATTTGGGCAGAGCAGAATGACATCTATACAGCTGCTCCAGCTGCAGTCTGGCAACCACTAATAAAGAGTAAACTCTGGCTTTCTCCAGGTGCACACAAACAAGCTTGATATGTTCAGGAACATGCCAGAAATCCTGTGCCACGTTACCACAGACCAGCGCACGCAGATCCACGCCTGCCGGCATCCTCGGGTGCGTTCGTTCTGCAAAGCCTCCCCTGACCTTGCTCTGAAAGTGAAAATGTGGTTATAGGTCCTGGTGTCTGGGGCCTCTTGGGTTAATGAAGACTGGTGAAATGGTGACTTAATGTTAAGCAGAGTGAAAACCTTAGTTAGTGGGTTGAAGTTGTTTTGTTTTTTAAGAAAAAAAAAGGGAAAAATATATCAGTTTATGCTATAAGTAATTTAAGTGTATTTGAAGCCTGAAAATTGTTTTTAAGTGAAGAAGTGAACAAGCAGCTGAGTAGATCAATCAGGTGTTGCCCATTTCAGTGTATCAAAGGCAGCTCAGATGGTGCCTGTGTGGCTTTAGCATGTGGCCATCCATTTCCAGGATGTCTCTCAGGCTGGGGGCTCCAGTTTGGAGGAACACAGGTAGAACCTGAGACGGCACACTGGGGCATTGATCTCTGACTGATTCACTTTGCCAGCTGCACTAAAGAACCAAGGTGTGACAGGGTCTTTCAAGGGAATTAGAAGTGAGAGAGGAACCTTGTTTGGCTAGATACTATGCTACTTAATTTCTGGGTAAAAAAGGTCACTGTTGAACTTAATTTTATATCCATTGGACAGGATGATGACTGCTTCCGAGGGAACAGACTGCCCTGTGGGATGACTTGCCTCAATGGAACTCCCTTGCATGTAATCAGCATCAAACCCTCCACAATGTGGTTTGGGGAAAGGAAAAAGAAAACCAATGTAATAGTGAGGTGAGCATTTGGGCCACACAGAAACTTGTTATTTCAGGATTGTATCTTGCCTGATATGTGTATAATTGAATCTCAGAATGGACTTCAAGAGTGGGTTATGCTGGTCTGTTGACCAGGATGAAGAGCAATTACCTAATTTCTGTGCCTCTTCTGTTTTTTTAGGACTGGGGAGAGAATGTACAGAGCTTGTTTCTCTTTCCACTCTTCATACAGTGAGGTTTGTATGCTTATAGTACTGAGTATACATTAAGAAAATGTAAAAGGGTTTTGATTTTTCTGGAGTGGATGACATGACTTATCATAATAAGAAAAAATCCTGTCAGTAATAAGACGTAAGGAGATAGGAAGTTCTGAATGCTGATGACAGAGAAATTAGTTTTAATATAGCTGCAGAGGAACTTGTTAAAGTAGGGCAGGATTACAAGCCTATTTCCTACTCTCTGTTCTCAATATATAGATCACTTCTACAATTGTTTTGACTGGCTTTCTATTTTAGATTATTGTGTAACTATGCAATGCTTAAAGCATGGAGTTTTAGTTTACAATATGTTGTTTGTCTGCTGTGACTTAGATTTGGGTGGGTTTGCCTTCTTTTCTCAGCTCACATATTTAAACCAAATTTTCTCTCACCTGACTGCTGCTCTTGCCCCTTTTCCTGTGTTAAAAGACTAAAAGGAAATTGGTCATGGCAGCATCCTCCCCACAATCACACACTTTCATTTAACATGACTTGATACAGCTCAAAAAACACTACTTTCTCCTAAGAAATTGAACTGAAACTGGATCAGTGCTAACAATGAACTGTCACAAAGTCTTGCACTACAAAATGGGGGAAGGCAGTACTGTTTTTAACCTCCTGGTTAAATTTAAATTTGCTCTGCCATGCAGAATTTTAAATGGAGGTACCAGTGTGGAATTTGCTGGTGGAATATGGGGGGTAGTGTAACTCTAACACTCCTACCTCCACATGCAAAAATAGATAGGTCCTTGTCCTGGTTTGAGACAATTTAAAGGAGAACACAAGTTGTGTCTCTTTACAGGTTCAACTAATCCCTTTCCAACAGTAAGGAATGAACAGGAGTAGATAGAAGTGAAAAAACAAGAATTTCCTAACAAGTGCACCAGCAACAGGATAAAATAACAGTAAATTACTTCTAGATACAAAATTGCAATTACATTATTGCTCACCCCAGGACAGCCCTGGTGTCTGTACAGATAGCAGTGTTAACTGCAGCCTGCAAGTGTTTTCAGTGCTCAGCAGGAGTGCCCCAAACCAGACACAATTCCTGCAGAAATTTACTGGAGATAATTTAGAAGATGACAGAATAAGGCTTGGAAAAAAACAGTGTGTTTTGTCATAATGGGCATTTACAGGGTACTTCAGGAGAGACTTTAGGAATAGGAAAGGAATACCTGATCTGCATAACTGGAGACTTGAACTCCAGTAAGAAAAATGTGTATTTGAGAAGATGAGCAGCAGTAAGGACAAAAGGACAGGGAACCACTGGATCACATTCCAGGTGTGCCCAGCCATTTCTTTCAGGGACAGGGATGGTCTTGTGTAGTAATTGATAATTGCAGTGAGGTGTTAGGTGAGGCTGAGTTCTCAGGCCTGTTTCCTTGTTCCAGAGATCCCACTTTGACAGAGTCATGGGCTGCACTGGTCTCTTCATAAAGACCACTAGTAGTACTTTTGGATGTGCTTGAATCAGTTCTGCCTTTAAGTGACATTCTTAACTGTTGATGTCATTTGTTAAATTGCTTCTTCTTTTCTGGAATTCAGATCAAGGATTTCCTGAGCTACATCTGTCCTGTGAATGTGTATCCCAATGTGCTGCCAGTGGGTGGGACAGAGGACAAAGTTATGGAAATGTAAGTGACAAGGGGCTGCTGGAGGGAGGGGATCCAAACTCTGTTCCTGTAAGGACAATTCCCCTCCTGAATCCCAGCCTCTCAGGCTTGGCTTTACTTGTCTGATAATTCAGATTTTCTTTCTATGTTCAGTCCCACAGACTTGGGCTTTCTGAAGCATACATTTATGTTGAGCTGAGTCTCAGAGTTTGTATTCTACTTCTGTCTGTGTGTAGAGGCTTTTCTGCTGGTAAACTCTGTTTGGGAGGAAGGTGAATACAGATTCATCTCACTCTGTTCTGTGACCCATTTCTATTTGTCATTGCTACTTCTCAGAAGTTTCTTTTAAAGGTGGTTTCTCTGGGGACTTGAACTCCTCCCCTGCACAGCATCAGAGAGGCCAGTTGTGCTGTGCTGCTGTAAATGTTGGCAGCTTAAAAAGCACCCTCAGGGAGCAGGAGAGCTGTGGTGTGTCAGTCTGGACAGAACAAAAATCCCTGTTCCTTTTTCCTTTCCTCCTTAGTAAGAAAGGAGACTTCCACTTAATTATCACTGAATAAAACTGTAGTCAGATTTTGAACCGTCAGCTTGTCTTCTGTAAGGAAGGAACTACAGGATACTTTCCAAAAAAAGGAAACATGTTTTAAGGTAAATATTGAAAAGACAGATTTCCAACTTTCAGCTGCTGAAGCTCACCAATGAGTCAAGGACTTTGCCTTAGGTATTGCTGCCTTTGCTTTAACATTTTTGCTGCAGTGCCTATGAAAGGCATGGAGCAGTGTATTTAAAACAAGTTAATGGATTTACTTTGGCTCCCAAAAGCATCTGCTGAGTTCTAAATATTAACTGCTTTTCTCACTCCCTTCAGATTAAAGCCATTATGCAGGTCATACAGGAGAATCATGGAACCCAGGTACAAGCCCTTAGGAACCCTGAAGAGAGCCCACAAGAGAGAATTATCTGATACAGGTAAAGGTTCTGCTGCTGCTACTGCACCTTAAATGGAAGTCTGAGACTAAGCAGAGGTGCCAAAAGCTTTGGTGTTCACCACAGTCTGTGTGTGTGTTCAAAGCAACAGCTGGGAAGGAGAAATAGAAATTATGTGAACTTGGGTCTTAGGAGGATGAGAGAGCACTAACTGTGTGCAAACACACTTGTTTGCAGTCTTAAAATGTACTTAATGCTCAACAGCCCTGTAAGTTTTTGGATGGAGTTTGTTCCCTCAGTCCCAGACCGGCCCTAGGAAAGCTTGGTCTGTCTCTGTCAGGCACTGTGCTAGACAAGGCAAACACTGCCAATATCATCCTGCAAAATCTCCAGCTGTGTTAAAGAATATTTTTCTCAATTTATACTAAATTAATTTTTATTGAAAATTTGCTCTCAATAAGATTTTAGCAGAGATGTGAACTTTTCTTAGTGATCTTGTTTGTTTCTTGCCAGATGAAGATGATCTCTTTGATTCAGAATTAATTTCCACAAGGCCTAAGATTCCAAAACAGCAGAGAGGAGAGAGCAGGCCCTCCAGCACAGGACAGGCTGAAAACTCTGAAGGAAACATTAATGAGAGCACAGAAAGTTACAGAGAGACCACAACTTACACCTCCCTCAAGGTAGACTTTGTGGACTGTGAAGAATCAAATGATGATGATGATGATGATGATGATGATGAAGAAGAACCTGAAAAAAATACAGTTCAGTTTCTTTCCCATGAGCCAGATGGCACTTCCACAGCCAATTTCAATGGAGTAACAAGTGACCAGCAGGAGTCTAATGCCAGTGTCCCTTGCTGGGATGAATTTTTTACAGGTAATAAACTAGAGGAGAGCTCTGAAAATGAGGACAACCTCCCATCTTCAGCAGATGCTGGTGGGTCCCAGTCACTCTTCAGTGATTCAGATGGAGTAAGTGACTCAACACACATCTCCTCCCAAAATTCTTCTCAGTCAACACACATCTCAGAGCAGGGGAGCCAGGGCTGGGACAGCCAGATGGACACAGTGCTCATCAGCTCCCAGGAGAGAAGTGCCCTGGAGCTCAGCACAGGTGGGAGCAGGGCAGTGGTGCCTGTGCTGCAGGACAGTCCCAGGGACACTCAGCTGGACAGCAGCAGGGGGCAGCCACCAGGTCAGGACAGACCTTGTGCCCACGATGGTGCCTGTGGCTGGAAGAGCAAAGGCTGTGAGAAAGCTGCAGAAGATGGCACTGCCCATGTTCAGGATGTGCTGGCAGAAATAAGTGACAGCTCCAGGACTCCTGACCTGGAGCTGAGGAGGGACTCCCAGAGCTCCTCTGACTTTGAAATTCCCTTGACTCCTGGTGCTGAAGCACCTCAGCCAGATAAACTGCACCATTTATACAAGAAGCTTGCAGCAGGTGAAAACATAATCAGTGAGAAGAAAGTCTCCTGAGAGCAGGTATAACTGATTACCTTGTGGTAATACCCAGCATGTCTATCAGTACCTGAATTATTTTTCTCTTTCCTGCTGGTTACTGTCTGCAGCTATGCTGAGTCATGCTTTATTCAGAATTATCTTACTGTCAGAAGCAGGAATTTGTAGCCTTTGTACCTTTACTGTTCCTTCCATGAAATACTGAAAAGGAAATATTCCCAGGAGGGACAGGAAAAGCTTTCTACCTCCCAAGGTTCAATTCTCCAGGACTGTAAGTAGATAAAAAATGGACCAGACAAAACTAAAGGTAAGACACTAAATGAAATTTAGTGTTTATCATGAGCTCTAAGAGTTTGCCTTTGTAATGTGATCTCAGGTTTTAAAACAATAGCACACTATTAACTGGGGGGAGGAAGACCTAAGAATGACCATGCAAACAAGGCAGTTGTAATTTGGCTTTAATCCCTATTACCATTGTTTATCATTATTATAACAATTTAATCAGTCCTCACTGCAGTTATTTTTAAAAATAACTGCAGAACAGATTAGAGAATTACTGAGGTTGTGAGGGGGTTTTAATTTGTTTTAAACCAAATTGTTCATTTCAAGAAGTCTCTTGACACTGAGCTTTAACTCCTGAGTCAGGTACTGCAGACTGCTGTCTATGCTTCACCTCCAACTGCAAACAACTTGTCAGCACTTCCTCTGTGTTCTGGTTTGTTCTGAATTTCTTCAGAAGAATTTAAAATCCTGTGGTTCTCAAGTTACCAGCCCTGTCCTGCTCTGGCAGGTAACTCAGCCACAGAAGGTGACCTGGTCCCAGACAGGCTCTTGTACTACAAAACTTCACCTCCTCTGCAACACTGTAGACTTCACTGTTTTAAATCAAGACAATACATTTTCCTTGCACATGTGCCATCATAACTGCCAAAATTCTTAGCTTCTAACATAAAAATGTAATTCAGGTTTTTCCTAGAGTGCCTACAAAATATCTAAACCACAGAAGTCATCTAAAAATCCCTGAGCTTTTCCATCAAAGTTCTTAAGTCCCAAAGAATGAAACATAATTTAGCACAACATCCCTCCCCTCTGAGTGTGCCTTCAGTTGCTGTGCCATGTTTAGTGACATGTGAATGTTAAACCAACCAGCATTCTGCCACAGGGAACAGAGGCAGGAGGGACAAAGCACTGCCACAATCTCTGTATGATTCTAAGGATATTAAAGAGCCAGTATTTCTCCACTGTCACCTTCCCTGCTGTTTGTGGGATTTGTTAACTTAAATTCCAAATGTGATCTACCAACTTTGGGATTTTTTAGCAAGCCTGAGTGAGTGGAACTGCTGTTGGAACTACCTCTGTGAATAAAGTCAGACAAAACAGAACCTCTTGTGTTGGCTCATTTCATATCTGAAAACTGTGCATGTAATTTCAAGGCTGCCTTGAACAGAAAGCTCAAATATAGAGGAATCCAGTCTGTTCAGGCAAGTGTTAATTTATAGCAGTTCTCACCAGCCCTAAACTGAAAACACATCACTTCCTCCTGGTCCCTCTGCTGGAATCCTTACACTCCTAGAAAATTTGGGTACAAGCCAGGAATTAAGAGGTTGCAGTCTTAAAGCAAATGCTACAACTAATTTTTGACAGGCTAATTTTTTTAAAAAATGACAACAACAAGAGAAAAACTAAATTTAATTTATTTTATCAAAAACTATAGGAAGACAGCAATACTAGAGATGACACAGTATGAAAAGAAAATGTTCCTGAGCTTACAAACTGCATATTCTAATACAGTTCCTAAAACATACAATAAAAATAATCAAAAGATTGACTTAACTTGGAGATTAAATAAATGGACAATAGCTTTTCTTACAGGTGATCTTGCAGCTTTAGTTTTGCTACAAAAAATAGAACCAACAAAAAAAGAACAGCTGGAGGGCAGGCCAGAGGTTACCAGCCCCCAAGAAGTGCATTCACACGACTGAATTGGTGACCATGACAATGCCAAAGGACCACAAAGCAAAACAAAGGCAGAAGGTGGGCTGGTTTAGCTTCCCTAAGAAATTGCAAACAGCTATTTCTCCATTTCCAATTTGGCAATTTTCTGCCAAACTCATAAAAACAGTAAAAGGAGTTTTAAAAGTGACACAATGTCCCATTAAGCTAATTCATTGACTGCAATCCAAATACACTGTGAATACATAAATAAAAAATACTGTTCAAGGCTCTTCTGTTGGAA
Organism: Ammospiza nelsoni; assembly: GCF_027579445.1. Classification (NCBI taxonomy): domain Eukaryota; kingdom Metazoa; phylum Chordata; class Aves; order Passeriformes; family Passerellidae; genus Ammospiza; species Ammospiza nelsoni. The sequence continues at coordinate 7,660,911 of NC_080637.1, read as the reverse complement.
ACTGGATCCATGGGTTTTCTTCAAATAAATACAAAATACTGCTACCTCCCAGAACACAAATGAACAGTTCTTTATTTATGGCAGAGCACAACACACAAATCCTTAACAAACAGCAGCGTTATTCCAGTGCTGGTGATAACATTCTGTGCCTCTGGAAAAGGCAGACACCGCACTCCACTCCAACTGCCACAGCTGTTACCTTCTAAAATGCGTCTCTTTGCAATATTTAAATCAGGCTGGGCATGGGGGAGACAGAGCCTGGGGCCTGCCCCGTGCCCGCGGCACAGGCGGGGCTGGAGGAGGGAATCCACGTCCTGCGCAGCCTCCGCCCTGCAGGGACAGCGCGGGCTGCGGGTTAAGGGCTGGAGCCTGCACATTCCATCCACGTGGAATGCACTGCTCACTTGAGCGACATGCAAGGGAAAGCACTAACGACTCCAAACGATGCAAGATCATCTGCAGTTTGCTGACGTTAAAGCTCCACATTCCACTTAAAACTTTAAATTAAAAAAAAAATAATTAGAGATATGGCATGATAAAAACTGATGAGATTCAGCATTTATCAACTGTGGATACAGGTTAGCCTGATCACATAAAATACTTTTAAATCTAAGCAAACTTCCTCCTATTCATTAAGCAATATAAAGTCTCTATTTCGACGTGTATCTCTGCATTGTAGATTACAAAACTCACACAGCATTTCCAGCAGCCCATGCTCTTCACCAAAAGTGTAAAACTGATTTTGGCTAGTAGCATATAAAATGTCATTTGCTACCAAAGAGCCAGATCTTCAGTACAAATGCAACTGTGCTTAAGAAACAACCTTGAAATGTTCCTTTTGAAGTGCTAACAATTAACATGAAATTTAAGGCATTTTCTAACAAATTAAGTAAACAGTTACATGCTCGGTACTCGACTTCATTCACCTGAGCCAACAGCTGTGCACCTTATAAAGGTAACTAGCTGACCTATGATGCATAGCCAGCATCCATTTATGGAGCAACATTATTCTGCCTGACCCTGTCAACATTTACATGACTGGTAAGCAATATGCAAGTTTTACAAGCTCTGAATCCATGAGAAAAAAGTCTGTGGATCATTCCTAGAGCATGGACCTTGGCTGTAACTCCTCTCATCACCCACCTCAACTGCTCTTTAGTGGTTCTGAAGCCAAGCAAAACTTAGCATATGTTATGAATAGATTGAGACAACTTTAAGATGATCAGGAAAAAAAAAGATGACTCGAGTAGCTGAAGAACAGCACATTTCTCAGCCTTTACATTCAAGAACATCTTACAAATGTCTACAGCAAATGGGAATACTCGCCCCTAGTCTAACTTCACTGAAGTTAACATTTTTGCAACCAGAAAATACAAGCCTACTATCTTAGAAGTCTGTCATTAGTTAAAAAAGACACAGTATGTAAAAGTTTAACCAAAACCAGTTGTGAATATACATCAATCCCAGGGCTCTTTTGCACCTAACAGATAACAGACCATATCTCCACACTGCACTGGCTTTGTTAGGCAATGGGCTGCTCTCCTTAACCTTTTGCTATCTAATTCCAAACTGTAGCCAGCAACTTGTTTCAGCCACGACTGCCAAATTTCTGTAATGAAAACAAACAGCAAATGTTACTTCTGACAATTCCATATTTACAAATGCTCTGTGGAACTGCAGTCCTCCTATAGAATCCTAACTAAAAATCAGAGCATAACTGAGAACATTCTACATAACATCAGCTAAGAAGTTCAAGTTTTACACTTGGGATCTGTTATTACCAATTACAGAATCACAGAATCAGGCTGGAAAAGGCTTCTGAGATCATCACGTCCAACCTATGACCAAACACCATCTTGTCAACCAGACCATGGCACTGAGTGCCACATCCACCCTTTTTTAAAACACCTTCAGGATGCTCCTCTCTGAGCAGCCCATTCCAGTGTCCTATCACCCCTTCTGTGAAGAAATCTTTCCTAATTTCCAACCTAACCACCCCCCCAGCACACCTGGAGACTGTGTCTCCTTGTCCTATTGCTGGGTCCCTGGGAGACTGACCCTCACCTGGCTACACCCTCCAGTCAGGGAGATGTGGAGAGAGATGAGGTCAGCCCTCAGCCTCCTTTTCTCCAGGAACTTGATGGAGTGGCTTGGTGAGCTCATCTGCAGCTCCCTCATCACCCTAGGATGGATCCATGGAGTTATGAGCATCTAAGTGACTCAGCAAGCCTCTGGCCGCCTCCTCCTGGATTACAGGGGGACTGTTCTACTCCAGCTCAGGAGACCAGTTGTCCTGAGGACAGAACAACTGTCCTAATGCTGAAAACTGAGGCAAAGAAGGTGTAAGTTAAGTACCTCAGCCTTGTCCTCATCTTTGTTAGCCATATTCCCTCACTGTGTCCAACAAAGAATGGAGGTTTTCCTTGCCCCTCCTTTTCCTATTAATGTATTTATAAAAACATTTTTACTATCCTTTAAAGAAGTGGCCAGGTTAAGTTTTAATGAAGCTTTGGCCTCTCTGATTTTCTTTCTGCGATTACTTCCTTTGCATGGAATTCCATGGACATTTTACAATTTGCACTCCTGTGAACCTTTATTTACACACTGGCTCTCCTTAATCCCTCACCCTGGTGCCACAAATGTTACTGCTAAGATCTTCAAGCTTTTCTTTATATAACAAAAAAGCAAAAGAACTGTCAACTAAGATTTGGAATTCAAATCAAATGCCTCCTGACTTTTCAAGGTATAGAAAACACGTAGCTTGAAGCTGAGTCACAGGAGGTTTAGATTGGATGTTAGGAAAAGGTTTTTCACCCAGAGGGTGGTTGGGCACTGGAAGAGGCTCCCCAGGGCAGTGGTCACAGCACCAAGCCTGGCAGAGCTCAGGAAGTGTTTGGACAATGCTCTCAGGCACATGGGGTGACTCCTGGGGATGTCCTGTGCAGGGTTAAGAGTTGGACATGATGACCCTTGAGGGTCCCTTCCAATCCAGATCATTCTATGATTCTAGGAATATTCAAATCAAGGTACATTTTAGAGTTTTCTTTGCATCCATTTTACGGCTTCCTAAACAACTGCTCTAGAATTTTAATCCCCTTTAGCAGTTCTGTATTGGCTTGAAACACTACAATCTCTTTCTTTGGCCAATGCCACTTCAATTACAAACACAATACCTTGTTTTCATCATCCTTATTTAGATTAGATGTAAGAATACTTGAATATATGTGTGAAAGAAGAGTCTTCTTAAAACACATTAAAAAAAAGAACAAAATCTTTGTGACTTTGGATACCCGAACTCAGTTGAGATAACCTCTGCAACACATGGCTCCACATTTACAGACAGTTCTGATGCTCTTTTTGGATGGGCTAAGACCTTCAGCAGAGTCTGAAGTCAGATCTATTGAACCTGCAACACAGATGAACACAAGTAAGAAAGTTCTAAAGGACAGACCAAGATCATGCCCAGTATTCAAACAGCTTCTAAAGGCTTTCTAACAGCCCAGTTCAAAGAGCTGTGTGTGAAGCTCACTCAGATTCCACTGACACCCTTGTTACAGCTGCTTGTACAACACCTGGCACACACATCAGAATCCAAAACTCAGACTTGATCTTTGTACCCCCCAGGTATCCACGTGGATCAGCTGAGAGTGCAGCTGGCCTTCAATGTCAGTGTCACAAACAGAGGGAAAGAGGAGTTTTAACATTCAAGATCAGTTTGGCAGTGTGGTGTTTTAAGCCCAGATAGCAATGAAACACCATGCAGACACTTGCTCACTGCCACCCCAGCAGAGCAGGGAAGAGAAACAAAAGTAAAACTTGTAGGTTGAGATAAGAACAGTTTAATAATTGAAAGAGTAAAATATTGTAATAATTATTATGTTCTGATCATGCTGATATTGATTAGTAGTAGTAGTAGTAGTAGTAGCAGTAATTGTAAAAGAAAAAACCAAACATGAGTGATGCACACACAATTACTGACCTTTGGCTCATTGATGCCCAGAGGCCATCCCTGAACTCTGATCAGCCCCTTCTGGGGATCTCCCCAGTTTCTACACTGGCCATGACATTCTCTGGCATGGAATATCTCTTTGACCAGTTCATCTGTCTATGCTTCCTACCAGATTTTATGGTTTTTTTACATTTTTTGAGTACCTCCTCACTGGTAGAGCCTCAGACACAAAAAAGTTCTTGATTTAAGAAAACATCAGTGAATTATCAACACTATTCTCATACTGAGTCTAAACCACAGCATTGTACCAGCTACTGAGAAGAAATTAATTCTATCCCATCTGAAACAGCTGTTCCATAGGACCTACATCCTGAGGAGCTACAGCTGAGGCCTACAGGACACCCAAAATTCAAAGACAAACCTATGGTGCCTCATGCTGCTGAGCTGTTACAACTACCTTAGTAACTACCTAGCAAGTAGTTTACCTGAAATGCTGATTTGAATAAAGGAAAGCTTTATTTAAGAGCAGCCTGACCATTCCTTTGAGCATTTCTGGGACAAAGCTTCAAAATAATTTGCTTCACCAGACAGTCCACACACAATCCCTGATGTGCTAGGAGCACTGAGGGAGGCAGTGCACTAGAGATGCAGGCAAAAGCTTCTGGGTGTGCTCCTCTCTGCACTACATGTCATGAGCAACGACTGTTCTGAAAGCCAGAGCCATGTTATCAAAAGCTGTGCCTGAGCTAAATGCTACCATCCTCCAGGCTGCAGTAAAACCCACCAGCACCCCAAAACTTCCACAAGAACCATGTTAAAATGTGCAGACCTTTCATCTGATAGTCAAAGGTCAGCTCTTCTCCAGCCTTGATGGTCCGGGTAGAGAACAGCGCTATTCGGGGAAGACGCAAGTCGAGGTTATCAATGAACACATTGAAGACTTGAAGATTTGGATCACACTGTAAGCACAAATTAATGCAGTTTCTGTTTAGAAAAATTAACATTTAATATCACTGAAATGTTTAAATAAACCAAGATCACAGCAAAGAAAGAATGAGTGAAATCTGAAATTATCTTCTGAAATCAACAAACTGAAAAAATGAAATAGTAATTCATAGCTCAGACTTAAGTCCTTCCAGGAAGGCAACCTTTGCACAATGTGCAGACTACACTGATATGCAACAACCTATAAAAAGTGACACCTTCAAAGGTGACAACAAAAATGGTGACAAAATAATTAAAGCCTACTCTAGGCCAATGTAGGCCAACATTCAGAACTAGTATGTACCAACAAAACCCATAAAAAGAATTAAAGTTGAAAGAAAACTAAAAACAACTGAGTGTTTCAAGCCCCACACACTCACTGCTCTGTAGTGATGTTTAAGCACTACTTCAGGCCAGAGATAACATCTCCATACTATGCAGGAATCTCTACTGTAAACTGCAAACCTGCTTGGCTTCTGAATTCCCTGCCATGGTCTGGGTGCTAGGAGGAGGGTGAAGGTCACTAAGCTGGAACTAGAAACCACTTCCTCATTTTGTCTGGATTAAGTGTCAAAAATCAGTGGTACCTGAGACTGTTAAATTCTAAATGCTTTTTCTGTTCTTTAACAGTGAAATATGTCACACATGAAAGAATCAGAAGTGAAGTTATAGACACCTAAATTTATGCTGAAGATTGAGAATACTTCACTCCCATTTGCAAAAGTGAAGAGCAACTGTCTGTACCTAAAACTCTCCTTCATCCTTCTCCCTGGCAAGCCTGCATGAAATACACATATCATCATCTCACAGATCTGAAGACATTAATTTTCTGTATTTGTAGAATACTGACTGCATACCTCACAAACATTGGATTAGTAAGAAATAATAATTTTTAGTTCAGGAATCCTTACAAATGCAGCTCAGCTTTCTTGCTTTAGTTACTTCAGTTGAACTTCAACAAGACACTACAAAAACTGCTTGTGAAAATTTGAGTACTTTGGCAAATTTAGATTAGGAGGAAAAATTATATTTCTCTGCTGTAGATACCTAGGAAAGCACAGGAATTTTCTCTTTTTTCCTCTACCAAGTTTGCAGGATGAACTTCAGAGTAACATTCCATCCTGCCCAGCTACAAAATAACACATCAATTCCTGTCATCTCTGACTCCCAGCTAATTTCATTAAGGAACTGTCACATGTTAAGTATTTCAGGTACTCGGAAAAAACACACCCAAATCAACCCTATTTTGGTTGTCTAGAACCAGCTGATTCAGTGAAAACTCCAGTCCTATAGGATGTCCACTTCAGGCAGCATCTCTGCCCCAGATTTTTGTAGGCAGTGTCAATCTAAGTAAGGCCCAATATTCTGTTCTATTTATTACATCATCTGATTAACTGGACTGTGCTGGCATGAAGCAAACCACTTCAGAAAAACTGTGAATACAGTAAGGAAATGTTTACATTAGAAGACATTTCTAGCACAACTGGAATAATTCTTCAAATTCTTAATATACAAAACAAAGTCTTACACTGTGGTTCACAAAGTGGGACACATTTCCATATCGAGCTGCATCTACTGTAAATTCATCTGAGTCATAGTCCAAATCAAACAAGTATGTATTTCCCTGGTTGTCATAGAACTGGCCTCGCCTCTCTGCTTCCTCACTTGTAATCACCTAAAAAAAAGAAAGGAATAAAGAAACTTGCATCATGTTATTAATTATTACCAAATCAAAACAAAAATCACAATCAAGTTAGAAAAAAAAAACCACAATAAGTTTATGATCTTGAAATAGCATTCTATCTTATGAATGGAGAATACATAAGAGTACATACAGCTGAACTAATTATTTTTGATTGAGGCTTCTCTGGGTGCAATTTGTCTACAGCTGATGCACAGCACTACCTTGTCTCTGGAAAAAAAAACCATATCAGCACCCTCTACTAATAATTTTGATGATGACAATACAATCAGCTGTTTTTACTGAAGCTTCTATATACACACTTTTTCCATTAGATCCAGAAAGCCTCGTTTACTTCACACAAAACCAAGATTCAACATGTTCCCTTTGCAAAGATGATCCACAGGTATCAGTCTTTAAAACCCAGCCACATTTACAGCCTGATATTCATTTCCTCTCTTTCCAGAAGCATCTCTTCCTGCTATTTTTGACTGCAATGAAAGATCCTATTCACTGCAGCTCAGACACATCACAAAGCTCAATCTATTCAATTAGATGAGTGTGTCACTGTTGACAGATGAAACAGCTTCAACAACTTCATCTGCAGCCTGTCACATTAAACACATTCTGTTGTATAGATTCAGCAAAGAAATCATAATTTTGCAGCAAGAGGTACAAAATGTGATGGAATTGGACAATAAATCCCTCTAAAATCTGACAGATGAGATTTGAGAAGTCAGCAGTAGATATTAAGTAGATTCAGGTGAAACAGTAAATACACACACTCTTTTCTTTAAGCAACAAAATCACAGAATCACCTTTCAGTGAATGGAGTGTATGACCTTTTGTATATTTAAAGGAAATGGATGAACATGAGAAGAAGCTTTGGGGCAGGAAGCATGGGGGGAAATCTACTAAATACCATAAACATTGTACAAAGGGACAGAAGGAAATACTTTGAGTCAACACAGTAGCAAGGCAGATTTGTGGTAGAAATGAAACACAGTGCAACAGAGAGGCTGCCAGGAACTGCTGGTGTGAAGAGCTCTGGAACAGAGGCTGAAACACACAAACACAGGGCAATCCAAAACCTCAAGAGTAGCTCAAGGTCTGTATTTTATAACATAGAAGTTCTCTTTGAAATAGTATGAGATTGAATAAGCAGATAATGTCTGTACTATGAATGTTATTCTTGATGTTAATCAAAAGCAATAAATATGCTTGGAAATACTACCTTAGAAGGGCAGACAAAACAAAAGGGACTGAAAGTCTGTGCAGGGAGTTTCAAAACAATTGTGCTTTGGGAATGGCAAAAAACTACAAAAAAAGATGATCAGGGAAGAATGAAGAAGATGATTGCCATGAAAGAAATTAAGGATTTGCCTTTAGAAATACTATTAGGGCATGTGTCTAAAATAATTCTTTAGTGCCACATGAGATAAATATTCTCTTTACTTTTGACCTTTTACAACTGCTCTGGAATGAAGGAATGTTCTAGACAACATAATTTTGCTGTCAACTTGAATGTCCCTTTCTCTCTCTACTCAAAAGCAGACTGATCTATTATACAGTAGAATCACAGAGTATCCTGAGTTGGAAGAGTCCCACCAGGATCACCAAGTCCTGGCCCTGCCCAGGACATCCCCAGGAATCACACCAGGTGCCTTACTGTCCAAACACTCCGTGAACCCTGCCAAGCTTGTTGTCATGATCACCTCCCTGCAGAGCCTGTTCCAGTGTCTGACCACCCTCTGGGTGAAGAAGAAGTGTGAAAACTGAGAGAAAGCTCATAAAAATTTTATCTAACATTTCCTTGATTGTAAGTAATTCACCTCTACAAGATAAATACATACCTACCTCTCCAACATACTCCATCACAAAACTGTTGGTTTTAATTTTCTGGAGGGTTTTTACTCCCCAGCCACGGCCATTGTTGGTTCTGAAGATGCAGAGGGAATATGGGGTCCCTTTCTGCACAATCCTATTGGGGCAGTCAGGCCCACACCTACAATATGAATTGCACTCATAGATGGGCAAGCCAGGCTGGATTTTCAATTTCTTACGTTTATTGTAAGCCAAAATAAAGCCAGCCTCCTTTGGACAGCACTTCTCAGCAGGGCAGTCAGCACATTCACAGCCAGTTGTTATTCCATTGAGCACATTTATTCCTGGAGCAGGTTTATACTCATTGATGTAGTAGAAGTCTAAAGGAGGGCCTTCAAGATCCACGGTGTTTTCTACCAGAATCATTGCTTTGTGATTCTTTTTCCTGTTGAGTTCTTCTGTCCACCTCTGCAGAGCTATTCTTTGTTTAGCCTTCTTTACAACATAATCTGCAATTGCAGGTTTCAGAGTTTTAACATGGTTTCTCAGTTTCATTGCTTTGCCTCCTCTCCCCCGAGACAAGTATTCATTCTTGTCTCTAAGAAAGTTCTGAATAAGCAGAGGGCAGTTCAGATGCTTCCGAGGTTCCCAAGTATTTGAAGATTCTGGCCATCCTTTCCATTTCACAAGATAGTATGCTTTGCCCTTGAAATACAGAAACAGATACAGATTCAGCCAGAGCTCATGTTGCTGAAATCCACCATCACAGAACAACACAAACACAAGAGCTCTGGACTTAAGGATCAGCACACAGGGCAGAAGGCCTTGATGTCCCCATAAAAATTACAACTGGGGAGAAAGAGAAAAATCAGTTTGTCTGCAAATTAACTTATAGCACAACTTAGCATACTTTACAATTTGTCTCTAGGGGCAAAGAAATCAAAAGCTGGGATGAACTCTGCTGACAGCATACCTGGAGGAGGAGGCTAGTCTGTCAAGGCAGGGGTAAGTTATGCGTTATGCTAACTTGCTGTATGACTCGTATGCACAAGCAGAATGCAGTCGTATCACATACAGAACAAAAAAAAAAAGCAAAATGTGGCAAAAAAAGGTCTAAAACCCACTATTGGTCATATCAACCATCCTCCCAGAACATGAATTAATTTGATAAGTGTAAGATTGTATTTACAATGAAGCAGCATTCATTTTGTACTTATTTAAAAAGGACAAATAACTGTAACAAGGACAAATCCTGAGACTGAATTTCACAGGAATCCATTTGCAGCACATGGCCCTAATTCTTCATCGAACAGACTAAAAGAATCAAGAGAGAAATACACATGGTTGTCTGCAAATAAAGGAGAGGCATCATAATTCATACTGAGCTACCACCCTAAAGCATCAGAATCAGATACACAAAGGTGAAACATTTAATATTCTAAATGTCTGTAATTTCACAAAAAAGCTCTTCCTTGCACATACTGAAAGTAGCAGTTTACACCACTTTCTGTTTGCAGTTTAAAGTTCAAAATATATTTAATTTGATGCCATCTAAAGCTTTGTCCTCACTGTCTGCTTCTTTATATTATGAGCAAAACTACCTTTTGCTTGCTTCCAAATTTCAGCTGAAAGAGTGATCAAATTGGTCTGTGTTTCTCTTACCTCTTCTACCTTGTAGTCACACAAATATTCCACCTCATAACTCTTTAGACTCCTGTTGGTGATTCCAATGGATTTACATGTGAGATTTTCCTTCCTACATAATTCTTGGAGGGTCTCATGTGAAGCTAGACATGGCACATACCAGGCTACAATAAGAAAATTGGTAAAGAATCCTATTTAATGTCTCAGCTAAATTGAAATCATTATGCCTCATCCCAGAGTCCCCACATTACCATTTGTGACAGCAGTCCACGAGTCTCCTGTACAACAACTGCAGCGTCTCCAACTCAACCCTCCTCTACCGGGTCAAGGGAAACACGTTCATGATTCCCTCCCTGCACCTTTATTCTGTACAGTACGTTCGCATCCAAAGAAAAACAAACATTTTGGAGGGCAGAGACTTCCACAGGTGAAAGATACACTAAGCACCAGCAATTTTTCTACAATTACCGCATCGCACAACTGAATTTCGGCAAGCAGGAAACCTCCATTCTTTAACAAGACCGCCAAATTTCTGTAGCCAGGCGCAGCTGAGTACTTGCGATGCAACCATGGCGACCGGACGAGGAGATAGAGACCCACAGCCCTTATCGGGCAGGATCGCGAGTGCCCGGTCAGCCAGGCGGATTTAGAGGGACGAGACATTCGCTCAGGGCGCCAGCGCCCGGGAAAACCCGGGATCGAGGCGCGGGATGGAGTCCAGAGCGGGAGCCGCCGGTGCAGGGCCGTGCCCGCCTCCCCCCGGGGCTCCGCGGGGCTCTCCCGCCCCGGCCCCGGCGCAGCTCACGGGGCTCGGGAGGGGGCGGCGGTGCCTTTCCCGCGGCCGCACCGGGATCCAGCGCCTTTCCCCGCGTCCTACCCCCGCTTCCAGGGTTACCCCAGGCACCTCCCGCCCTCCTCGCACAGCTCCCCCTGGGCAGCGGGCAGGATCCTCAGGGCAGCGGGCAGGACCCCCAGTTCTTCCCTCCCCGCCCGCCGGGGCTCTGTGGGCAGCGGCGGTGGGAACGGTCCCGACAGAGCCGGGCGAACGGGAACCGCTAGCGGCTCCCACAGCCGAAAGCGAGCAGCAGCTTCCCCACCCCTCCTTTCCCCCGGTCCGTCCCGGTCCCCCAGTGCCGGGGCGGCCGCGTCCCCAGCCCGCTCCCCCTCACCTCCTCGCCAGCCCTCCATGTTGGGGGGTGCGGGGGGCCCGCGCCGGCTCCGCCCCCCGCCGGAAGGGAGCGGGGCGCAGAGGGCGGCCCGGGCGCGCGCGCGGCTCCGCCCGCCCTCCCCTTTCCCGCCTCTGCCGTGAGGGGCCCCCGCAGGGACGGGGCCAGAGAGCGGCTGAAAGGGAGCGGGACAGAGTTAAAGCCATTTTGCTTTTGTTCTTACTGAGCTCTGCAGTGCCTGGGACAGGCGGGGAAGCGCGAGGCAGCTTCTTTCCCGCGGCCCTCAGCTGCAGAGCTGAAAAGAACCTCGGAGAAATGGTCCCAGCCTTACCCTCACTCCTCAGACGCGGTGTTAACTATTAATGTAGCTTCCGCAGAATCACAGAATCGATAAGTTTACAAAAGGCCTCTGAGATCATCAAGTCCCACCTATGACCAAACACCACCGTGGCAACCAGACCAGGCACTGAGTGCCACGTCCAGGCCTTCCTTAAACGCCTCAGGGTGTTAATTAAACACTCACTACCTCCCTCGGGCAGCCCATTCCAATGTCTAATCACCTTTAATGGGAAGAAATTCCTCCCATTGTCCCACCCAAACCTCCCCTGCCACAGCTGAGTTAGTAACCTGTTTTCCTGAGGCTCTTTTTCCTAGGGAACCACTACAGGAAGGTTCCTAGCAGGCAGGTTATGGAATACAACCCTCTGCAAACCCAGACTGGGATCCCTTGCTGTGTTCTCTAATTCTTGAGGCTCCTCTGTGACACTTTCAGTGTTTTACAAGGTAACACACTGTTGTAAGCACTGAATTTTTGTCCCTTAGCTGCACTTTAGGCTGAGACCCTCAAATTCCACAACCACACTTGCCTGCTCCATCTCGTCATTGAAAAAACTTGCCAGCTTACACCCACACAAATGTATGACAATACAGATTTAAAACCACGCATTATGGAGATTGTCAGGATCTGCATAAAAAAATGTATTTTTTAATAACATATAAATAAGCACACTAAACTATTACATTTCTCAGGTAATACGACAAAACCATTTTACAGAAAATATATTTTGAAAAAAAAAATTCATCTGCTCAAGAGGCCAGCACAAATGAGCTTCACCTTCATGGTTTTGGGCAATATCATGACCACACAGGATTCTGGTATAAAATGAGTGGATTTTCACCAGTCTCCTTCTCAGGTTCAAAGCTATACTACTGAAGCCACAGATGCACTGGCTGAATGGATACAAGACCTGATTAGTCAAGAAAAATCTTCAAACTATGTAATATGCTTGTTCCTGAACCACAATTTGTGTTTTGCATTTTGTAAACCAAGTGCTGATAATTCAACGATCTGCCGTTCACATGTCTTGACTAACGTTTTATACCACACTCTAAACAGACTTGGTAGCAAAATAACTTGGTGGCATTTTAGTTTATTACAGTCCTCTAAGAATCATGAGAAACATCACAGAGAGTCACTGCTTTGGTAGAAAAGGCAGTAAGAGACAAAAATCAAGTTAGAAAAATGCTGCCTTCCAAAGTGGCCTATGATGCCACTTCAACAGTGATGATTTCACACTTTCCAGTATCTTGATCTGTGCAGGTGACGTGCAAGGACCCATCCCTAGATAAAAGAGAGTTATGTTTAGGATTATCTCAACACCACACTTACTGCATGTGCCAGAGAGGATAAGCAACAGTCTTCACACAGAGGGAAGGATGATAGATCAGCATCAAAATATCCAAGGACAAACATGCTTCAACACAGATTAAATGGGTTTATGAAATTAAGTTTAATTTAGTCATTGTTTTTATATTCACTTCTTGCCCTTAAAGCATCCATCTTCTCTACATATGTTGAAATTAATCAAAGAACACATTTAAATATTGCAATTTAATTTATTTTGTACAGGTTTCTAAATAAAATATGTGGTAATATTATTCAAAATATTCCTTGTGAGAGCTGACTAAGAGCAGTGGATTGATAAACATGGCTCGTCATAGCACAAGAACTTGACTTTTGAAGTGTAAATAGTCTTTAAACTCAAAGGATCTCCTTCAACAAGGAAAAGCTTAATTGTCAAAACCAAAGACTTTAGAAACAATATTTGTACCTAAATTTATTTTGTGTGACTGTATGCCTTACTTCAGCTAGGCATACAGTCACACAAAATAAATTTAGGTACAAATAGATGTTCCCTACTGAACTTCCTCTCTCTTTTACACTCAAATATTCCTTAAACCTCCTTCCAAAATATGATGATTTTCTGCATGACAGAGTTGCATCTATAATACCCAAAATGTTTTCCTTATCAGTGTTCAGTATAAATCTCTGTATGACAAACCAGGCATTTTGGGTGAGGTCTATTAACAGGCATTAATACACCTGATAGCTCACGTAAGAAAATGAAGTATTTTGAAACTTAAACAGCAAGTAGAAGGCCCTGTTTCTGTTTAACAACCCTGCTTCTGAAAGGACAGAGCCACTGCAAATTCTACAATCCTTCATAACTAAAAAAGACAAAACCCCCTTCAGTTTTTCCCAAGAGTGTGGGCATTCAGCAAAGCTCCCCAACCCACTTCCAGAGCAAGTCTCAGATGCTGACTGCTCTCATGCATGGTCAAACTGATCAACGGTTCAGAAGTTGCTAAAAATGATCTACACAATTGCATTAAGCTTTGCTTCTTTAAGAATCAAACAATGACAGCACCAAAGGTACTGCAGAAAACCCACATTTCTACAGAAATTACTCCTGCTAGGACTGTACAGCCCTGTAACCAAAAAATGCTGAAATTTCTCAAAGAAAAAAAATTAAATACCCTGTAACAGGAGCAAAGACTGTCAGAAGTGACATAGAAGGGTAAACAGTAGAACAAGGGTTTTGGGTACCTTTTCATTGTGAGAACTGTTAGTATATCATGTAGGCCATCCTCCTTTTTATCTAAATCCTGGAGTACAATCTATTAAAAAAAAAAGAAAGTTTGATTATAGTAGGTTCTTATGTTCTTGTTCAGCACTTCAAAGGAAGTGACACAACAGCTAAGATGTGAAAATTCATGCAGTTTAGCTATTTGCACTATTGTTTTTGTGTTTTGGTTCAAGATGTATCCCTGAGATAGTGAAGTACCACTCCCACAGCATCCTTTAGAATCAGTACTGTAATTATTAGGTAACATCTCTTCCCTACCCCCTTTAAAGATATTCGGGCAGAATTAAGGTGGAATAACAATCTTCTTAAATATTCCACCAATTTCAGACACATCTACCCCTTCCCTGGTGCTTTTCAAGGAAAGCACATCATAACTGTTTACAAAAAAGCTGTGTTCGCTCTGTAGGCTGATTCCTAAACAACAACTTTAAACCTTCACTTGATAAAAACATTTCATCTTACCACTATGATAAACCAAATTCAATATTTAATAACAATGTCCAATCTAGGGAGATCAAAAAGTAATCAACACATTAGCTATACCATTTCCTTCATCAGTTTTATTTTTAAAATGTTCAAGGATCTGTGTATGACTGGAATAACTGGTAAAGATCTCTCATCCCAGGTGATCTTATTACAGTAGTGCCACATGTCAAACCTTGACAACCATTTAGGAATTCAAAAGGGAAACTTCAGTACTTTACAAAGTACTTCAATATTTTGCATGTCCAGAAGAATAATTAAAAGACCAATACCAAAGGGATGCGTGTCACTGTAATTTCCTAACAATACATTTTGGTATTGGTGGAACTGATTTCCATTTTTTTTTCCCCAGGAGGCTGCTGTTAAAAGTGCACAGGAGTGTGCACACACTCACCTGTGCAAATTTCTCTTCTTCATTCGTGGGACTCTTGCCCAATGACTCGTAGAGCTCAAGGCACACAGAGGAAATGTTCCCAGGAGCATGCAGGGTGTGCTGCCTTCGAGCTGGCAGTGGTGTCCCTGATGGAAACAGCACTGTGAATTTGTCAGCCCCTGACTCGTCTACTCCCTTAAAAAAGAAAAAAAATATTATAGTTCATGTTTTTCTTTAAGTGCTTCATTGAGCTGGAAGTGTTACAACAATGCTCCACAAGAAAATAAGTGCAAGCTTCATTCCCTCTCACATTTACCATCCAAGCAAGTAAAACCCTGACATTCCTACAAATGAGAAGTCCAGCTATTGCAACATAGGAAAGATACAATCTATCTCCCCTTAAAATCAGTTTTTCCTGTCAATTTTTTATCAACAAACCTAAGTTACCATGATAACTTACTAGTGGTAACCTAAGTTACCACTGCTAATCTATAGCAAATCTGTGGAAGTAAGAACAAACCAGTGTTGTTTCTCTAACATCAATCACACATAATCAGTGCTATATATTCACTGCAGCAGTAAAATTTCCTAATATTCTAATTTTAGCCTTACCTTAAGAAGAATATCTTTGGCAGAACACTCAATGAGTGCATCTTCTTCTAACAAGGTATTCTCTTTCCCCAGCAGAATTCCTGCCTCTATGGCTGCACCAATGGGAATAACTTCATCTGGAGGAATTGAATTCAGTAATTCCACAGTTGGGAAAATGTCTTTGATCAGCTGCTGTAGCTTTGGGATTCGAGCAGACCCACCACAAAGAACTACCTGGAAAACACATCATAATAATTTCAAATCTTTAGTCTGTGAAATAAAACTGACAGGTCACACCCTGCTGTGCAAAAATAAAAACTGCTCTGGGATATTTTATCATCTACAGTTGTTGAAATAAAAATTGATGTAATCTTTGGTTGACTTGATACTTATGCCTCTGAAATTAAAGGAAATACTATGTCTTTGAAAAGTTTCTCTTACAGCAAGAATCACCTAAATAAAGTAACACCTTGAAAATTGAAAAATTTGACATAAAAAGAACATAGGGCTCAAAAGGACTTCCAAAGGTGATCTAGTCCAACCTCCTGGCCAGACCAGGCACAGTTACAAAAGGCTGCTCAGGAGCTTTGCTGCACAGATACTGTATTCCACAGGGCCTTAATTCAGCATCTGATTTCCCTCATACTACACATTCCTTTCCTGGAATCTAACACTTCCCCATGCTGAACTTGTGCTGCTTGCCACTCACCCTTCCATCATGCACCTTTAGGAAGGAGCAAGTCAGGTTTTATCCATAAATCCAAGTCTTATTACAGAGACTTTGTTGAAATCATCCAGATCTGGAAACAAAGTTAACTCCCACTTTTCCTCATGTAAAACATAAACCTAATTTACAACTCTGAAGTTGTTTATTTTTACATTTAAGAGGTTCTACTGCCCTCCATCCAAAGAATTAAAGCCTGAAAGGCCACCTAAAAGCCACTGCCTCAGAAAACAAAAGCCATTCTTTGAACAGTGGCCTGGGATACTTCATTATCAATCAGAGAAAGTGAGATGTGACATGACACAACAAACACTAATTAAAAGTCTGAAACAGCATCAAGTGTCACTGAGAGCACCAGGCAGCTCCAGCTGCAGACCTGAGGAGCCAGTTCTGGCAGCAATGAATGCAGCACCACTTGCCAAGCACAGGTAAAAAGGGGTGAGATGGATTTCCTCTCTTACACCAAGGCAAGAGAGACACAGATTAAACTACTGATGTCTGCTGCCTTGCTCACATCCTTGGGATTAAAGCACTCTCTGGTTTGGCACCTCCTGTAGTTCTTAAGCCAGCAAGGAGAAGCACAAGCACCAAGTGGACACTTAGTGATCTGTTCAACTTTAAGTCAAAACTTTGCCTTTCTTCAGAAGTGCCAGCAAACCCTGTCCAAAGCTCAATGAAGGCAGAACAAAGCCCAGAGACTGAACTTAAGGAAGGAACTCCTCAGCTTGAATTTGGGCAGAGTTACACAAACACACCAAATGGAGACAAATCCTCCCCACCACTCAATATGCAGCAGTAAAAACTTATACTTAACTTCAGACCTTATACTTAACTTCTACCTTATACTTAACTTCAGACACCTGAAATAAAGCAAATACAGCAGTTCTAAAGATCCTGAATCTATAGACTTTGTGGGACCCCAGTCAAAACTGTTTAAATATATCCTGAAATAATCTCAGTCTGCAAGCAAAACAGGCCCCATAAGCATTGTTCTTGTGGAAATGTCCTACAGACACATGATTTCTATTATTACCTTATTAATGTCATCTGCTGTAAATCCAACTTGCTGCAAGAGTTTTTTAATTGCTTCTACACATTTACTAAAAAGTGAAGAACAGATAAGTTCAAATCTGGCCCTAAAAGAGAAAAATAAAACATTTGAAAAGGATCATGTCATCCATTAGCAACAAGTACCTGAAATGGAAGGAGAATAATTTTTGGAATATACTTTAGTTCTCTAGCTGGTACTAAGGGATTTTAAAAAAAAAATCGTATTTTCCCATTATTAATCTCCAAGCTATTTTATTGTTGTGGAAGTATCTGTGCTATTAGTTCCATCAACAACACCTACATGAATGCACATTCATTCTTCAGTGTACTCCAGAGAAAAAAATCCCAGTATTGTTGTCTTGACAACACCAGTTTTGCTGTCTTGACTCATGCCAAAGAAATAAAGAAAAATTCTGGAACTGCTTCATGATCTGTAAAATGAATACAAGGACTCCATTTTTAGAGGCAAATCAAGCTGTGTCCTGATTTTCACACAAGGAACAGATTAGGCAAATTAAAAAACAAACTTGTGCTTGCTTTTGTGTCTTTCAAGCCTGCAAAGGAAGTTCTACTCTGCATGAATACCACAAATCAAAGTCTGCAACACTGATCCACAGGACTGGCATCCTGATCCAAATGGAGCTGACCCCATTTATACAGTACTGCTTCTCACACTTTCAAACATGCTGTGCCTCAATTGAGCAGCTCCAACTGCTGCAGTTCTGGAATGGAAATTCTGTTTCATTTTGCTAAAGCTGCTGCTGCCTAGAAGAGCAATCAAAGTGAGCTAAAAATCTCAGTAAGAGATCATGCCAAGGGAAAAGAGATTGAGGAGGACACAGCAGTGGGAACAAAAAGCAAATGTCTTTCTAGTCCAGCTCTCACTGAGAAGCAACATCAGGACTTCCAGGACTCCTACCATTCTGGATCTCATTTTGATCAAGCCATCTTTTCTTTAAGGAAAGTACAACAAAAACAATAAGGGGAAGGAAACAGCCACCCTGATTCATTACAGACTCCCCTCCAATCAACAACCAGACTCTGAAGATGGGGTCTCACTGTGCCTTTTTGCACTTCCTTTTCTAACCATCAGGGCAACACTGTTACTGTGACTGCCCTGACCACAGATTGCAGCATAACAGAACCATCAACATGAAACAGCAGGTTTGCCTTCAATCTTACTTCCTTCTCTAAAATAAACACCCTCAGAAATCAAAGCTTATTGAGTATCTACAATACCACCTAGAAAAATTTCAGTAGCTTCAAGATCTGCCTTACCTGGACACATTGCAATCAAAATCCAATCCATCATACAATGAATCCACAAAACAGTTTGCACTTCCCAGGGTTGATAAAGAGTGTTTTGCAATATCAGCACTGTTCATTAACTTCATCATGGCTCTGGGATTTCCTCTAATATCATGTTTACAAGACCTATATTTAAAAAAAAAAGATGATACCAGTTTAAAAAGACAGGAATTTTGACTGGTAACTTTCTGAAAGGAAAGGTTAGAGCTCTTGCACTTTTTTTCTGTAAACATTTTTGTATTAACTACAATGCCACTACTGAAAATTTGCACACATCTGGACACAATAGAGTCCACAGCTGAGCCCTTACAGTTTAACACCAAATTAAGGCAACATCCACCCAAACTCAGGCATTTCCCAGCCTTCCTCCTCAGCCCCAAACAACTGACTGCTCCTTCAGCATCATCTTTACTTGAACCATTTCACTAACAGAGACTCTGCTAATTTTTTTTTTAAAAGCAAGCACCACATAATGAAGATCCTGTCCTAACAGCAAAATGCTTGGAATTCAAATTTACCTCTGAAATTCAGAAGCTAAGTGTTGTACTAGAGCTTCTGTGAAGCAAACTCCTCCAATGCTGTCATCTGTGTTTGTAGCAAGCACACGATATATTCCACTGTTCACTTCTATGACTGTGATAGAAAGTGATGTTCCACCCAGTTTATACACCAGCACGTTGCTGTCACATTAAAAAATGTTGAAAGTAGCATTAATTTTGACACATTGTTAAGATTACCACCATGTATTGAAGGTTTTAATCAGACAAGAAATATATGAGAATGGTAAAGAAAGACCACACAAGAACAAAAATGTTCAAACTGACAGCAGTCTTTAGTATTTTGAATTGGAATTATTTATATATTCATAAAAATGAATATATTCAACCAGATGCACTTACTCAACCCAGGAGCTCTGCTTTAGTTCTTCCAGCCCATGTAAAATAATCCCATCTCCCACAAATAAAATGAGCTATGCCAAAATATGTTCAAAAAGGAATGCATTTTTCTTAAGCCAATCAGCTAATTAAACAGAAAGTTGGAAACTGGGGACAAATCTTTAAAGGCAATTCTCAAAATATGAAGATCAAAGCAAAGGGATTTAATACACTACAAAATTACAACTTCTAAATGCTTATTGTCTTGACTGAGAGAAAAAAGCAAAACAAGCCTCATGCTAAGGCAACATGGCATTCCCTCAGTTAAGGTTTTTCAGTATTTAGGTACAGCAGCTTAAAAATAAGTAGAACATTAGGACTTTACCTTTTCCCAGTGGGTGAATCTTGGCCAATTCCATAAGCAAGGAGAGCTGCAGATGGTTCATGAATTAATCTCATAACATTGAACCCAGCAGCTGCAGCTGCTTCCCTGCAATGAGCCACAACAGCATTTCATTGTACTTTAGTAATCCCACTGTAGTCACACACTATTAAGATTTCACCTGAACTACATGTGCCATCTAATCAGACCTTGTTTATAGCATGGTATTACAAAACTGAAAAAGTGCCAATAAGATCAGTTGCTACTCTGTTCTCCAAAGAATTGGATTTGCTGTGTGCTCACTGGCAAAGAAAACACTGATCTATCAGACTGCATATCCCATAAAAACTGCAAAATACCCCACAATTACACCCCACCCTAAATCAAACTTGGTAACTTACCTTCAGGAATGCTAATGAA
Organism: Ammospiza nelsoni; assembly: GCF_027579445.1. Taxonomy (NCBI): domain Eukaryota; kingdom Metazoa; phylum Chordata; class Aves; order Passeriformes; family Passerellidae; genus Ammospiza; species Ammospiza nelsoni. The sequence goes on along the minus strand of NC_080637.1, from coordinate 7,640,530 downwards.
ATCCTTGATACATTATTTCAACAGGTAACAAAATTAATTTACCATGCCTCACTTGCAACATTTAACTTACATGTTTTCTTGAAATTTCAGTATCCCTGGGAATACCCCACAACTTATTCTCTCCACTTTGAAGTTACACCAGAGCAATAGAATGTTTCATTACAGACACTAAAATCCCCAGCTTGCTGTTTTCTGACCAATTTTCAGGTGTGCTTTACTTATTTCCTTCATGACAACTAAATGTAAGGGCTTCTACATATCAGAAAGTAAAAACAGATGTTGCCATTTATGCTCAGCTTTAAGCATCTTATGTTTTCCTACTGAGGAACTGTCGGAGCAAAAGTGTTTCCAAACAGAATTTCCAAGTAGAAAACTGGTATGTATTCCAAATCTGCACTCTGACAAAGCAGAGCTCAAGAGACCATGTAGCACCACTCTGGGGAGGATGGAGGGGAAATTATGGAGGAGACTGAGATGCTATTTGCATTTCAAAGGGGTCACTGAAGATCCTAATCTGAAATGAGGTTCTATCCTTGATGAAATTGAAATTTCCCCTCATTTCAGTGATTCAGAACTTCCTTTTGGTCACATCACCAAATTCCATTAAAAGTTTCTCCACTCATGATTACATCTCTTGCTTTCATATTTTCACAGTTTAAATAACATCCCAATATCTTGACTGATGCTCACAAGTTGAAGTCCAGCAGCAGAATTCCCACTGCTGGTCTCCCAGCCCATCTGCTTTAGGCACATAAAATAAAAGAAAAACCTCAGTGCTCTTACCCAAGGGCATTCTTCTGATTCTCTCCAAAATCAAATGGCACAGTGACAACAACATCATTCACATCTGAGCCCAGTGCAGACTGGGCAGTCTCTGTTTGGAAACACAGGCACAGCATGCTGATTAAAAACAAATAATGAAAAAAATATATGACATCTTAAAAAAATAAAAGGACACCTTAAAAAGCTAAAACATGTCAATGAATTTAATTATTATATACCTTTCATTTTACTGAAAATTAGTTTTGCCACATCTTCTGGGTTGATAAGTTTGTTATCTATTTCATACTGAAGTTTTCCATTCTTCTCAATCATCTGTAAGCAAAACCAACACACCTTTGTCAGACAGCAATTTGGTGAATAACAAAAAGTAATGTTTAAAGTAAAAAGCACTGGACTGTGTAAACACTCCCTGCCTTAGCATTCTACTACAAGGGAATAAACACTTCCAACATGCTTATCAAAGACCTGCAGCATATGACAGACACAACAGGGACATTTAAGACTTTAAAGAGTCAAGATTCTCCCTTTCTATTAAATTTTCCTGAGTACAAAAGCAATGTTTAAAACATAAGTACACTCCTGGTTATATTCCATAAGAAAAAACCCAACAATTTATAAAATCACACCAATATAAACAGCAGAAAAATCACCCATTTGTTACAAATTCATTTTCCAGGATAATTTTTCTCCTGGTTTGCAAAATTTTCTAGCAACAAGGACAGTATTATGTAAATTAAATACTGAGATTAAATCAACTGGTTAAAGATGTTAATCACAAGGTGCTGCAACTTGAGTATCTTCCACCAGCCCTAACAAAAACCACAATGCTACTACTGAAATGCATTAGGATTCACCTGTTTGGAGGATGGCCAAGAGATAAAACATTTTCTGTTGGAACTAACTATATTATGCTGGCAGAACCCAGAACATGGTTATCAACTGGATAAAAGCAGAAACATTCCACACAGCAGCAAAGGGACATCATATGATGGGAGCTGATCACTACAGAACACAGATATGTATGGCCCAAACAATAATAAAATTCTATAAATCATCATACTCACAGAGCATTTGCTTTCTGCAATGTATTTCTTTGCCTGAGGGTCACCAGAGCTGTCCATAAAAATGCAAAATAAAAAAATCAATCATGCATTGAAGGTTAATTGGACAAATGCATCTTGCTGATATTCCTTTTAACATTTCTAACTCATCAAGCTGTACTTGAACCAAAAAATCCTGTTTTTATTCTGCAGTTACATTTATGGAGTAGAACAAAACCCAACAGTTCTGACTGGTGGCATTTTTCATTCTCCTTTTCTAAAACTTATGATTGAAAAAATACCTACTACTTACAGAAAAGGAGAAGCAAAACCCACACTGCTATCCCCCATGAACATTTATAAAATATTTCAGCAAAGTTCTGCATCTGAGAAGTGCTGAGGAATACAGAATGGGCAACATCTTGACAGCTCCTCTCAATAAAAGGACTGTAACACACAGCTGGGTCATCACTAAGAAGTTTTTTCACATCTCCAATGTTAACTCCAACCCAAGAGGTTTAGTTCTATTGTCACTGTAATTGCCAGTGCAAATTATCACAGCTCCTCTAACAGGAATCACAACAGGCACTAATCAACAGTTTCACTATTGCAATAGAAGCAACACAAAGTTTCATGCAAACAAAACCACAGTGGATTTTACAGAAAAGCAATCAGCTGACAAAAAATCATAGTTAAGAAACTTTATGTATGAAAAGCATATATGCAACTTGCTACTATATTTCACAACTTGAGATTTTCACAGACAAGTTGAGACTTAAAATTCATTTTTTCTTCTCTACTTTTCTATTTTCACAAGCATCTCTTTGCTGCTGGAGGAAAATACAGGCTGAGAAGCTCACAGTACCAACCTGGACTAGGGGACAGTGTCCCTCCCCATGGCAAGGGGCTTGGAAGGCAGGTGATCATTAAAATCCCTCCCAAACAAAACCCATCAGTGACTCTATGATAACAGAATGATTTTTTATGACATGCCGTCAGGATTAGTGCTGAAACATGAAACCAGCTTTAAATGGGAAAAAAAGAGTGCAGTCACCACCCCTGGATGTGTTTAAGAAAACCCTGGATGTGGCACTCAGTGCCATGGTTTAGTTGAGGTTGTGAAAAACGTGTACTTTATAACTGGCATTTAGCAAATATTCAAATGAATATTATATGTGTTATGTTAGAAAATTATGCTGTGCTAAATCTCTTAAGTAGTGTGTTAAATATAGGTTTAGGTTATAACAAAATGTCAAAATAGAAACTATGCTATGTAAGGTACTTTTTTTAAAGAAAGGACTTGCAGGACACCTAAATCATTCAGAGAAAAAGAATTTATTGCCTTCTTATCAGGAGAAATGAACTTCTTCCCACTTTGCTCAGGCACAAAGATGCCAGTTAGGATTAAGAGGAAGAACTTGACACCGACCAGACAGAATCCTGTGTTTGAATGGAATTTATGCATCATGTATGAGATGTATGAATATGCAAAAGGATGCTGTTTTTAAGGGTTAATCCTCTGTTAACGTGGGTCCTTTTTTGGGGCTTATTTTGCCCAGAAAAGGTACCCAGACATCTGTAAGTCTTTGTTTCTATTGTCTCATATTGTCCTAACCCAAATTGTTCAAGTTATTATTACTCTAATTGTATTGCTATTTTTATAGCCATTTTACTACCATTAAAATTTTAAAATTTTAAAAACAAGTTATTGGCGTTTTTCACAAGATGCTGGGGCATGGTTGCACTCCATGATCTTTAAGGTCCCTTCCAACCCAGTCACTCCGTGCATTCTGTAATTTCTCACCGCCCTTTCCACGCCCATTCTCTTACCTTCTCCCAAGGATCTGCTTCACTTTCACGACAGTGTTGGAAATATTTCTTATCCTGCTTTGCTTCGCAGCTAAGCCAACAACCTGAGGGGAAAATAAACGAAAGCAAAATGGAAAAGCTGAGTAGCAGGCAGAGCCACCAACTCCTCCTCCCCAGAGCACCCCGCGGAGGGGCAGTCTCACCTCCTCGCTCTCCGAGAACGCCACGACCGCGGGCGTGACCCTGTCCCCGGCGTCGTTGGCGACCACATCGGCGCGGCCATCCTGAGGGGAGAGAGATGGAGGGAGGCAGAGCCGTGAGCCTGCGGGGGCTGCACCGCCGAGGGGGGCCCCCGAACCGCCCTGACCTAGCTCCCCGAGGGCCCTGCCCCTGCCCAAGCCCCCCGAGCGGCCGCAGCCACGGCCCTGGCCCAGCCCTTACCTTGTACACGGCGGCGCACGCACAGGTGGCTCCCAGGTGCACTCCGATGGCCGCCATTGCCCCTTCCCGCCCCGACGTGCCGCGCGCGGGCCCGCTCCCAGCCAATCCCGCGCCGCGCTGAGCCGTCGCCGGCGGAGCAGCCAATGAGAAAAAAGCACAGCGAGTGGCGTCATCGCGCATAGCAACGGGGGCAGACTGTTGCAGGTTTTGGCGGGAAGCGGCGCTGAGGCGGCTCCGTGAGGGATTGTGGAACCCGGGACAGCGGCGGCGATAAAATAGGAGATAAAGTGTTGGAACTAGAAAATAGAGAAACCAAAATAGACAATCGAGATCAAAGCGGAGAAAGCAGGAGGTGTGCGTGTGGTTTATGTCGCTGGCGCCTCTCGCGGTTGTGAAAAATGAGTATTTTATGATTGGCTTTTCGCAAATATTAAAATGAAAATTATATGTGTTGTGTTAGAAAGTTATGCTGTATTAATTCTCTTAAGTAGCGTGTTAAATATAGGTTTAGGTGATGAAAAAAAATGTTAAAATAGAAACTATGCTATGTAAGATACTTTTTTTAAAGAAAGGACTCGCAGTGAGACAGCAGCCACAGGACACCTGAGTCTTTCAGAGAAAAAGAATTTATTGCTCCATTATCAGAAGAAACAAACTTCCTACCTCGGTCAGGCAGAACGGTGCCGTCAGGATTAAGAGGAAGAAGTTGATGATGACCAGACAGAATCCTGTTTTTGAATGGAATTTATGCATCATGTATGAGGTGTATGAATATGCAACAGGCTATTGCTTTTAAGGGTAAATCCTTTGTTAACGTGAGTCCTTCTTCGGGCTTGTACTGCCCAGAAAAAGGTACCCAGACTGTCTTGTAACTCTTCGTTTTTATTGTCTCATATTGTCCTAATCCTAATAGTCTAAATTATTATTACTCTAATTATATTGCTATTTTTATAACCATTTTATTGCTATTAAACTTTTCAAATTTTAAAAACAAGCGATTGGCATTTTTCACACGGTTTAATTACTGGCAGTGAAGCGCATGGAGGGAGAGGCTGGAAATCACAGAACCTTTTCCATTGGGTTGTGTGAAAAACGCCAATCGCTTGGTTTTAAAATTTTTAAAAGTTTCATAGTAATAAAATGGTTATAAAAATAGCAATATAATTAGAGTAATAATAATTTGGACAATTTGAATTAGGATTAGGACAATATGAGACAATAAAGAGTTACAGACAGTCCGGGTACATCTTTCTGGGGAAAATAAGCCCGAAAAAGGACACAGTTAACAGAGGATTAACCCTTAAAAACAATAGCCTCTTGCATATTCATACACCTCATATATGATGCATAAATTCCATTCAAACACAGGATTCTCTCTGGTCAGCTTTGTCCTCTTAATCCTGACAGCATCTTCAAAGCTGAGCAAGGTGAGAAGAAGTTCCTTTCTCCTGATAAGAGAACAATAAATTCTCTTGAAAGATTTAGATGTCTTGTGGCTGCTATCTCAGTGCGAGTACCTCATTTCTATCTTTAGAAAAAGTATCTTACATAGCATAGTTTCTATTTTACCATTATGTTATAACCTAAAACTATATTTAACACACTACTTTGGAGAATTAACACAGCATTACTTTCTAACATAACTCATATAATATTCATTTTAATATTTGTGAAAAGCCAATCATAAAATACACATTTTTCACAGCTGGAAAAAGACCTCTGACATCACTGAGTCCAACCAGTGACCAAACACCGTCCTGCCAACCAGACCATGGCCCTGAGTGCCATGTCCAGACTTCCCTCATGCATTCCCAGGGATGGAGACTCCACCATCTCCCTGGGCAGCCTGTTCCACTGTCTAATCATCATTTCTGTGAAGAAATTCCTCCTGTTAGGAAAATTAATGCACAAACACCAGAGGTTTATGTCTAAAAAGGAGACAGAGGAGTCCTTTTACTTTATTGGAATAAAGGGAGAGGCCCATTGAATAATGGGACATTCCTCTGGGATCTCTCCAATTTTTGGAGGATGCAGCCTCCTTTTTTATCCCAATTTCCCCGCTACATTTCCCTTCTCTCTTTCCCCATTGGCTGAGGTACTTGAGAGGTACAGACTTCCCAATACACCTGATACCAAAAATTTTCCTCTAATGTATAACCCTCCCTTTTAATTTTTAATTCTTACGGAATTTATTTTTTTTCTACCCCATTGTTTCTTTCATCTTTCAATGTCTAATTTCATTTATCAGCAAACTTAAAGTTTATTTGTAAAAGCAAATAACTTTTTCCATTTGTCAGTCAGTGGAATCCTTCCCATTGTTTCTTTTATCTCCCAGTGCTGGTTTTATGTATCAGCAGACCCACAGCTTGTTTGGAAAGACAAATCCGCTATTCCTCTCACTCCTAATTGTGAAAAACACATTCACTCTTCTGTAAAAAGTTTAATAAAGGACAATAGGAGACAAGGACCATAGATGGTTTTTATGGTGGGTGCATCTTGGCACTTATCTTGGGAGATACCCTTTAAGCACCTTTTCCCTTCCATCAACCTGTTGCATATTCATAGACCCTTATGCATAATAGACTTTTTCACAAGGTAGTTTACATGTTCCAAGAATTATTTAGCATATCTCCTCCTTGGGTCCACCTTTTTAGAGCATGCTTATTCCTTGGCTGTGGTTTTAGTCCTTTTTTATCATCATGTTCAGTTTTGGCCCTGGCCCACATTGTCTTCAGATGGTGAGTGCTGAAAGTTGGCGTATCATAGCAGAAGTCTTCTTCATATGTTTATTGGATGTTATCCATCCAAGCAGGCATTTTAACACAAACGTACTTATATCAGCTATTTCACTAGTATATCTAAGCTTAATTAACAACAGAAATAAAAACTGAAAATAGAAACAGAAATAATATATATTTATAACAAAGTTTCTCTAACACTTCACATACAGAATCCATTTTAATATTTGCAAAAAGCCAATATTATGTATCTATAACATAAATCCAACCTTCCTGTATAACAGAAATATCTCTGTACATAGTGCTGCAGGTTGAGCTGAAGTGCTGGTTTTCCATCGTCTAACAAGGCATGAGCAATGTCTGAAAGCAAAGCTCATTGTCCCACAAAGCTACACTGCTGTTGGAGAAATTCATTCTCAGTGCCACAGGACAGGGAAGGAAAAAAAAAAATCTCTAATCACTCCTGGGGAAATCAGCATCACAGAAATTCACAAAAAAACACAGAAATTCATCCTGGCCAGAGCAGTGTGCCAGCACCTCCAGAGATTTTGTGTGGCCTCATAAAAGGAACTGGAGTTATGACAGGCCAGGCCACCTCACATTTGCAACCTGACACTGCCCAGGGGACAGCACTTGTGTAGGTTTGGGTGCTCATTTACATCTCATTTCCATAGGGAGGCTAAATGTCCCTCCGGGCCATCTCACTGTGTTGCTCTGAAACAAAGATCTTCCTTATCATGTTTGTAAATGATACGTTGAAGGTTAAAGGAATAGACCAAGCTCACATAGAGGTGAAAGGTTTTACTTGGAGTCTCAAAGGAATTGTCTGTCCCAGAACACATCCCAAGGTTGTTGAGTCATGGGATGTTGTCATCTTATTTCAAAATCCCACACCTTCTCGGTGAATTCTCATGTGCAGCTCCTCACAGCACTAACTCCTTCTTCTCATGCAGATGACAAACTCCATCTCTCTCCTCACCCAGCTCACCCACTCTTTTATAGCACTCATCCTTATTGGGCACAGCTGTGGCCTGTTAAGGGCAGGCCTGTTCCTAACCTTTGGTGATTAGCACAGCTGCAACTCCTCAGGGGTGAGATTGCCTTCTGCACTATCTTTATTTTCTTACATTCTATCCCTCCATGACGGGACAAATCTTCTTTTGGGTAACTGAGCTTGCTGGAGGTGCCCAAAGGCTGCAGCTCAGTTGCCAGCAGTCCATGCTCCAGAGATGATGGCACTGTGACAAAGGCAAAGCTTATACAGCTGGGAACAATCCCTTTGGAGTGTGTCCAAATTGTAGCTCCTTTCTGTCTTTTGTAAATGGAGGAATGAAAAGAGAAAAAGGGTAAAAGTGGGCAGGAGAGAGCAGTGGGGACTGGAAAAAGGTATTGTAGAAGGGGGGTGCTCCCCATGATGCTTTTGGCAAAAGAAAAGAGAAGGAACTCTGGGAAGAGACACAGAAGATGCAAGAGTAAAAGAGAACATAACCCCTAGTACAGAAAACAAAATATTTTTCCTGTACTTTCCTTCAAATCCTAATACTGGTTGCACCATTTCTGTCAGCATACAGGTATTTAGTACCCAAGCCAAAATGTGTAATCTGTGCATTGCAAAGTGCTTGTGGCCACCCTGGGAACAACTCCTACACAGCTCAGCACACCCACAGTTATTTTCCAGTAGTTGTGCCACAGACATGTCCAAATGGACACACAGAAATTCTGTTTATCTTAACCAAAGCAATTAATGTTCCTGCCAGGTGTAAGCAAACCTGAGTGGTACCAGGCAGGAAATTCCTTGGGAGAGGTTTGTGGTGGCAAGTGCTGTTTGCTGAGGAGAGAAAAGCCCTTGTCTGTCTGTGCCCCTCCTATGTTTTGGGGAATTGTTCTTATCTAATGGGAAGTTCAGAAGCTGCACTGAGCTTGAGTGAGCTGATAGATGGGACAACAACCCACCTCTAAATAAAGAGTGGGAGCAGCAGCCTGGGTTTGGAATTTGATCTTGCACTCCTCTACAAGAGCTATTTCTCTGAGGCAGGAAGAGGAGAAACACCCAGCCACAGTCTGACTGGAGTCCTGCACATCTGCAGGCACTACATCCAACAAACACCCACCATGCATCAAACTCAGCTCAGAATTGGATGGGTGCTCTGATGAAACCCCTCTGTATTATCTCCCAGCTGAAAAAGCAGTAGCACAAACCTTTCACAGTGTCACAGCTGTCCCCTCTCCTCCCAGCTGTGGTCCATCTCAGCCATCCAAAAACCAGAGCAGCCTTATGTCCTCATATCTAATAAATATCAGCCCTCTTTGCATTTAAAACCATCACCCCTTGCAACAGACCCTGCTAAAAACTCTGTCCCCATCTTTCTCACAGCCCCCCCTTTAATGCCTTTAAGGTGGAAGCAAGTGTCTCTATCAAAGATTGTTTTGCAGCTGGGAAATAGTATTTACTCTAATGTCACAGACATCTTTTATGAAAAATCCTTTCCTTAGGATTTTTTCCTCCTGAGAAGCTGAGAGGCTTCAAGAACAAAATGTAAACAATGATTATCTGCTGCTGTGGAATGCAACAGGTGCATCTGGGATTGGTCTCATGTGGTTGTTTCTAATTAATGGCCAATCACAGTCAGCTGGCTCGGACTCTCTGAGACAGAAGCTTTTGTTATCATTCCTTCTTTTTCTATTCTTAGCTGGCCTTCTGATGAAATCCTTTCTTCTTTCTTTTAGTATAGTTTTAATATAATATATATCATAAAATAATAAATCAAGCCTTCTGAAACATGGAGTCAGATTCTCGTCTCTTCCCTCATCCTAAGACCCCTGCAAACACTGTCACACTCTAAAATGTCCCTTGGGGTGAGGAAAGAGGGATGAGAGAACTTCTTTTTATCACCCCCAAAGCTGCTGGGCTTTGGTGGAGGCTGTAGCTATTCCTGGCCTTGTTCTAACACCTGCCACCCATCACAAAAGTCACTTAATGAAATTGATTTCAGTATCCCTTCTTTGTAACCACAATATAGAAAAGATAGGGAAGAAGCAAGCTCAGTTAGTGGGTCAGATTAGTTAAATAATTATCTTAATATATAATAAGAAGAACAAAATATTTTTATGGGTCATCTCTGTTAGAAAACTTCCATTTCCCTCACTTTGTATAAAAAGAGGCTTTTCAAGCTCATTGCCTAAATTCCCTAGAGTGATTACACCATCCTTATTCATTGCAGTGCTGATTTTGGGCACACATGGTGTTGGTGGGGGGTCTGTCTCTACATCACCCCCAAAGCTGCTGGGCTTTGGTGGAGGCTGTAGCTATTCCTGGCTTTGCTCTAACACTTGCCACCCCTCACAAAAGTCACTTAATAAAACTGATTTCAGTGTCCTCTCTTCATAACCACAATATAGAAATGATAGGGAAGAAGCAAGCTCAGTTAGTGGGTCAGGTTAGTTAAATAATTATCTTAATATATAATAAGTAGAACAAAATATTTTTATGGGTCGAAGATCAGGGCTGGCTGCGATGGACTCTTCCCTCATCAGCCCAAATTAAGAAGTACACGGGGAGCTTGGCGGGCAAACCCTTGCAGGGCTGCTCCCAGCGCCTGTAGGTGGCAGAACTGCCGCACGAAATCTCAGCGCTACAACTCAGCTGCAGCCTCTGTTTGGCAGCCCCGCAGGCTGGCAGCAAAGTTGAAGCCAGATTAATTTTCTTTTACTCACACCAGAATGCTTGTTAGAGAGTATCCCAAGGTTGGTTTGTATTTTAGAGTATATTACACATCTCTGATTTGGATTGCAAAAAAAGAATGGTAGTTTTCTTGCTTTTCTTGAAAAACCTTAAGGTGCTTTCAAAATAAAGCAACCTCTTTTGCACTCCACATCACAAACTTGAGTCACAAAGTAAGAAAAGTTTGGGTTTCTTACAACCTGAAACGACCAAACTGTACCTGAGGGGAATTGATGAGTGCTCCTTGAATGAGCTGCTCACCCACACTGAAGCATCCCAAGGGAATCTGCTGGTGAGTCCACTGAAAACAACATTGTCCTGAAAATAGGGAGCTCTTTCAGGTCACTCTGGTACATTTCTTCTCTGCTGCCACTCAGCCAATTGTGAATTATTGTTGACAGGAGGCAGGAGCTACTGAAGGCCAATTAAACACAGCAAACACACTCCAAGGCTAGAACAGAGAGCTGGCACAAGTCACCTTTGAGAAGGCTTTGTTGAAATTTGGTTATTAGGGAAATCAAAATTGTATGAATTACTGCAGAGTAAATACAAGCATATGCCATCATAATTGCAGGTACATTTGGTGTTAAGAAAACAAAAAATATGTAATATTCTCCTTGCTGCTTGGGGATTGCTATTGACCGTGTCAGGCAGTATCATCTTTGGGCACTTCTGTGATGATCAAATTTGGCTAAACAACTTCATTACTTATGTCAAGCCTGAGAACTTTCAAATGTACATACCAGGGTTGTTTTTTTTTCCCCAGTAAAAGTGCAAATCTGCATATTTTTCTCAATTTTCCTCTCTGTGTTCCAGTTTTTCCATCTCTTAAATGATGTCAAGTTCACTCTGCAGGAATGTTGAAAGGCTTTAATAATAGATAGGAAGTGTGCTGAGATCCTTGGCTGGTGGATGCTCTGTAAATGAAAAATGTTATGGTTAATAATGCAGATCTTAGTTGTGACATGAATTGCAAAGGATGCCATGAGGCAAGCTCAGAACTTTCCAAGCAAACTACATGGTAAAATATGCCTGAAATTCACTTTTGTGCTCTCAGTGGAAAACCTTGTGTGCATTGAGCACTGCCATGAAATTCATACTCTGCAGGGCGAGGTGGCTACAAAAGAATGAGAGAAAATGGCCTCAAGTTTTGTCAGGGAAGATTTAGATTAGAATTAGATATTAGGAGCAAATTATTTACTGAAAGGGAGGTCAGGCATTGGAATCACCATCCCTGGAGGTTTCCAAAAGGTGTGTGGGTGTGACACTTGGGGTCATGGTGAGCACAGTGGGTTAAAGGTTGGACTCAATGTTCTTAGAGGCCTTTTCCAACCTGAACAGTTCCATGATTCCATGAAAACTCAGCAGTGCTTAAACCAGCAGTTTAAGAAAAGATGACTACCACAACAGGTTATGATCAGCATCAGATTTGATAGTGATTAATGCAGGCAAAGAATGGATTTAGACATGAGTGTGCCAGCTAGAAATGAAGAGTTCATTCTGTGCACTGTCAGAGATTTACCACATGTTCTTGTGGAAGCCATTTAATTTAGCTGTTCCCTGAGTTCTTCATCTGAAAAAAAGCCCCAAACCAACAAATAAACAGGAGCAGCATTTTCCTTCCTCCCAAGGGTCTTCTGAGGATAACCACATTAATTAGTTGCCTGCTCAGAGGTGAGTGTAATAGGATGGAGTAGCTAGAACACAGCTCTTATCTCTGCTGACCAGTCCTGGTCAGTATCATGTCAGCTAAATTGATTTTTGCAGAAGGTGATTAAATGCAATTAAATGTCCATGTTAAAACCAACACTAAGATTAGCATTACTGAACTGAGATCAAAGTGGTGATAGATTTTGAGCTCCTTTTATTAAAAAAGAAAGTGTTAATAGGATTCATGCAGAGCTGACAGAACTACTTCCTTTCCCACAATCCCACTGTTATCTATAGACCTCAAAGATGAAATTACAGTTCTTCTTTAAACTACAGAGCAGTCATATTTTTTTAAGTGTTAATGATCCCTGCCTTTAGCTAACTTGTTAATATTCCTTTGGCAATCGCTGCTGTTCAGCTTAAGGTTTTTTATTATTGTTGTATGTAAAGAATTTTTTGACAGATTTTTACAATTCACTTAGAGAAATTTAGTTCTTGCTGTGGACATCATAGCTGGTCAGCAGCTGTGGGGATGCAAAGGAAAATAATGGCATCTGGAACCATTCTTCTTTGTTTGAAGTTCTGAGAAAGCCCTGGTTAAATGGCAGAATTTGTGCTCAGAAAAAAAATCTCTGTCCATCTGCACTCACAGGCATTTATTCAAACCCAGTAATGACAATAATCATGATAATTATGAATAACAGAGGACAGTCCTATGGCCTGTGAGAAGCAGATTTGTGTGGTTTGTGCTTCATTTTCAGCATATATGGCTGTGTGTTGTTGGACAGCCATTGAAATCAGTGGGACTCTTTCCAGCAGCTTCCCTGGTCATTGGCTGGGGCCCTAAACTGCCTATTACAGCAGGGGAAAATTAACAGAGCTGTTGGCAGCTCATCAGCTGATGACTGAATAGATACACTGAAATTCCCTTCCACCTTCACAGAGGAAGCTGGGAAAGGCCAAGGCTGCAGAGGAGAGAGCTGCTGTGCTGGTGAACAAACAGCTGCACTTTTCCTCAGTGATAGCTTCAGGGCTTCCGAGGAATTCCAGGCACCCAAAGATTTTACTGTGATGCTCTGGTTTTAATGACCTGGACCCAGAGAGCTGCCTCTGAAATAACAGCTGGCACTTCTGTGGAAAACTACACTTTTTTATGGAGACAAAACCACTTCTCATTGTGGGCAGACCCAGGGCCCAGGCAGTTGGGACACATACAGTGATCCTCCCTCTTGAGCCACAGGAGGGCTGAGCAATCAGGCACTGTCCTAGGGTGATATTATGATGCTTGTATCCCCAGTTGTTGCTCTGTTTATGCTGGATATTATGTTCTGTGCCTTCAGGACTGGCTCTGAAGAGTGAAAGTTTTGTTTTGTTACCAGCCACTCCCCCATGGCTGGCAGTACAGGGCAGCAGACAGACAGGGCAGTACATGATGCTGCTTTGACTTTTTGCTTGGCTTTTTTGCTCTTGCTCTCACTCTTGCTCCTGCTTTGCTCTTGCTTTTTGCTTCTGCTTATTAGCTAGCTTAGCTGAGCAGTCCAAAATTTTCCCTGGACTGTTTTTCCTTTCCCTTTTTTTGAACCACTCGAGCCTGCTCCGGACTGGGACCTGGGAACACGGAGAGTTTGCACCCTGTGGCCTAGCGGGGCCTACTCTGGGCAGCAGCTGCCCCAGCGCCGCAGGGACTGAGAACAGAGCAACCACCCCCAGAGAGAGACTTTCTGAATTTGTCATCTTTTTCAGAGCGGTGAAAGAGTGGTGTCATCCAATATTGTTCATTTTGTGTGTTGGGGGTGCTGTGCCTGTTAAATAAACAGGTTCTTTCAATTTCTCTCCGAGGAATCCTTCCCGAACTGGTTGTGGGGCCAGTGTGGGTTTGCATTCTGGAGGGGCCCCCTTTGGAGATTTTCTCCCAAATTTGGCCTAAACCAGGACAGGCAGTTTGTTGTAAAATCCCTCCATGCTCTGATGTTCATCAGTTGTGCTGCAGGGACTCCTCACTTCTTTAGAAGTGGGAGGGCAATCCCAAAGCCTTCACAGAAGAGCTGCTGCAGGAGACAGGCTGATTTCTGGCAGCTCACAGGGGACAAATCCCACTCCACCAAGCAGGAGCTTTAGGCCAACTTCAGCAGAGACATCTGCAACACCAATCAATTGCATGGGTCTACCCTTTGAATGAAAGTATACACTGAATCTCTGATTTTCTGGGAAATCTCTGGATTTCCCAGTTTGCCTTTTGGAGAGTTTCCCGGCCTGTTCTCATGCCCAGACGTTATTCCTCTGAGTGCTGTTCAACCGCAGAGCAAAAAAGACAAAATCAACTTGAAGCAATTACAGTCAAACCAAGAGGAATTTCCTGGGGTGCAGAGAACCAGTGAATGAACCTGGGCAGAAGATAAGCAGAGGTTTCTGTGAATCAGCCTCCTGCCCCTGTGCTGAAGAGTGCTTATCCACTATGGGTCCTGGTGGGACAGCCTAGGTGGGTAGAGCTGCAAGACTCTCATTCTTGATTTAGAACCACAGGTGGTCTCTTTGCCTTCTCTGTGCTGTAAAAGCTAGTAGAAAACCCCTGCTGCTTTTATGGGATGCATTCTGCCATGAGGAGGAGGGCTTTCTTGCTGTATCACATTACTCATTAACTCATTTAATTGTACATTCATTATGTTTGCTCATGTGATAGACTGACACAATCCAAGGCACACCTTCAGGGTTTATTATAGGTGCAAATTTAAGCAAAACATTGCTAAATAGAAACAACACCATTCAGTACCTCCTTAAAAATCCATTATTTTCACATTTACAACATCCATTACAGGCAGGTCTGGCACTGCTGTGCCCTTTGCTTTGCCATGTGTTTTACCCCACGGGAGTCCCATGATTTTAGCCAGTGGCTTGTGGCAGTCAACATCCCTGGCTTTATTGTGCCTTGTATTTCCATGTGTTTCTAGGGTGTGCAAGCCTTCCCAGCTCTGCAGCATCTTCTCCCAAAGATCTGTGAAAAGTATAACGTGGCAGATATTTTGATGAGCTTGGATAAAGTCGGTTGAGGTTTTAAAGCAAGTTGCTGGGTTTTGGCATCTCACTGTCACATTTGGGCACCTTCCTAGAGACTGTTTCTGTTATTCAGCCTTTCTAAACCCAAACTGAAAGGGAAGCAAATAGTTCTGTAGTCCATTCCTCCCTTTTCTCATCTACTTACAGCTCAGGGCAGGAAAAGTTTGGGGCTTATACTTTCCTGCTAGCCAGAGCAGTCTTTGTTGGAGGGATGTGTGGATGACTCATGGATGTGGATGGGCACTTTCCCAGCTCTGCACTGAAGGAGGGGCAGTGCTGACTCTTTCAGAGAGAAGTTGCTTATTCAAGTTGAACAGCTGTGCACAAAGACTGCTGAGTTTTAAATAACTCTAATAAGTGAAGTCTCTTTTCCCTCTTCTTTCTTTCTTTGTACATCAAAAACTTGTGCTCCTCTTACCCAGACAGTTTTTCGTGGCAGACAAAAACTAAATATAGGACATAAACAGCCAGTCCCATGCACTGAATGAAACCTCATTTCCAGTGGCTCAGTGACTTTTGGATCTGCTATGTTTTTCCTAGTAAAGTGCAGGGGCTGGCATGAGCTTTCCTCATGGCTGGGCACTTCTCAGACTCATTCTCCTGTGTGATTTTTCAGGTGGCTAATGAGACTTATTCTAAAGCCTTTCTCTTGAGGAAAGAAATGAGACAGAGGAGCTGGTGCCATCCCCTCTGGAGGTGTTATGGATTGGTAAAGCCTGGTGCCCAGCCATGAGAAAAGCTCATGCCAGCCCCTGCACTTTACTAGGAAAAACAGCAGATCCAAAAGTCATTGAGCCACTGGAAATGAGGTTTCATTCAGTGCATGGGACTGGCTGTTTATGTCCTATATTTAGTTTTTGTCTGCCGTTAAAAAAGCCTTGGTCCTTGGCTTTAAACACTTGGAGCTGCAGACAGATCAGTGGAGGATATGGGACTACAAGCCCATTTCATTTGGGATGCAACAATTGGTGTCCCTGACTGTGTTGCCCTCTCTTACAGCAATTGCTCCACAGCATTTACATAAACTGGGTGAAATTTTTGATCTCCGCACACAGCACAGAGGAGTTAAGGACAATGTGAAAACTCACATGCTGTCTAAAGCATCTCTCACATTCTTACCCCTTACATAAAGGAAACTGGATTTAAACCACACAGAGCTCTCCAGGAGGGTGAGGGAGGCTGGCTGCTGGAAGTACTGACAGGCTGGGGAGAAGGCAGCAGGGTCTGTATGGAGAAAGCAGAGCTTGTTCCACAGTGTCTGTGTGGAAAGCCCCAAAGCTGACACTGCCCAAATTGGTCACAAATGCTGCCTTAAAGGGCTGGTTGGGATTTTTATTAGGAGTCGCTTTTGTAGCACCTTAGCAGTGCAAGGCATTTGTCAAACACCTTCAGAAAACATTTCTAACAGACATACAATCATTAATTATTTACCTTGCAATAGGTGAGCAGAGGTCCCAGTATGCCAAGACCTAGACATAACACACACATCAACACACACACACATAGAGGAGCTGTTTTTCTACAGTATTCTCTGAGGATATGGTGTAAATAAAGCCACAGACAGAATCCATAAATAAATAAAAGGGCTCTGCCCTGTTAGCAGTGAAGTCAGGGGTCTCTCACTGATGATACTGAGAGCAGAATTAGCCATAGGGTATTCCTGCAGCACATGGCACTATGGAACAGAGATAGGGGAGGAGGGAAGTGCAAAATGCAGTGGGGGTGAAACTCATGCACTCTGGCTCAGCTGCCTGAAGCACAAGGTCCAGGTCAGAGCTAGTTCACACATGGCAGAAATGGGCATTTGAAAAGACACCTCCAACTCATCAGTTTTTGGGCTCCTGGCAGGTTCCCCACACTCAGAGTTCTGCCCTGCAAGCACAGCCTGGCACACACAGACCCTACCCTGTGCTCTCTATTGCTTTTTCTCTCTTTCAGCACAGGTAGGCAAATGAGCAGCAATACAGAAACAAATTGCAGCTGTTAGTGAGAAAATGCTAACCAAAACTAACCAGCCTAAAGCCTGTGTTGCTAGGAAACAATCTGCCTCTTACTATGCATCATTGCCATTTGCATGCATCCACTCTTCTGATTTTCTTATTAATATTCCTCACCTCAGACACTCTTCAGAAAATTCCACTACAAGCTGGCACAGAATCCAGTCCTCTCCAGGTTCCCCAATGGTTTAATTTAACCTCAGACTGCTGATGCAAGTGGCTTCAGTTACTTAATTTTAGTCTGGCGGGAAAGTGACAGAATTCACATGGCCACATGAAAACAGGGACAGCTGAGCTTTGCAGGACACAGTGGCATGTGCTGCCTTCTGCTTTCCCAGCCTGTCCTGGAGCTTTCTTCCTTTCACTGTTGACTTTTACATGCCTTGAGGAACTAACCTGCCTGCTTCTGATTGTTCCAACCATACCCAGAGGGAAACTCAGACAAAAATAATCCTGCTAAAATTATTTTTCTTAGGACAAGTGCCTTTAACCTGCAGTTTTATGTCAGTTCTTGGTAGCTCTTGATTTACTATACTGGAATTTAAGTCAATGTAGGTAAATCAATACCCAGCTGCAGTGGAGATTGAGTTCACCTTTGATTTTAAGTGTGTGTGACACAGGTAGAGTTTGCCATTTACAAGCACAGGATTTATTGGTGTGAGGCAGCTTTAAATCTCTCTGGCTGTGTTACACCAGCTCTGCTAAGATTTAGGCTGGGAGCTGGAGGGGGATTCCAGTGCTGCATTCCCAGTCTGCTGATGGCTGCTGATAAACAGTCTCCTGATAAAACACGGTGTGTCACGGCTTCCCAGTGCAGTTCCAGCAGAAAATGGAAGTTTAGCAACAATCACGGCTTTTGCTTTTGTTTCAGCGTGTTTTCGGGTGAGTTCATTTCGAGCACGCCCCGATGCTGTCAGGGTTAGGAAGGGGCTCTGCCTGCAGTGCCAGCAGCAGCCACGGCAGGGCAAGGACAGCACGGAGCAGCAGAATTCACCGTCAGACACTCGTGCTGACACTCAGCAGCAGCAGCAATCACATCATCTTATCTTCGGTGTTGGGCACCGGCTGCAGCTTCCACAGGCAGCTCCTGGGCCACAAATGCAGCTTGGCTTTCCTGGAAGGCTTTTGTCTTTTATCTCAGCAGTGAAGGAAGGAGGCAGGGTTCCTGTGGATAACCCTGGCCATTGCATGTTACAGAATAAGGCAGAATCCTGGGGGAAAAAAAAGCCCTTTTTTCCCCCCAAAAATCTGATTGCGGTGCACAAAGGACAAAATGAGTGTTTCACCTTGCATCTGTAATCTTATAATGGATGGGAGAGTCAGTGTGGCATCGATATACATACATGCTCCCTTGTGAAGATTATTCCCTAATCACAAGAGCTTTTCTGCTTGGGAATGATTCTTGAACAAGCCTGTGTTTTCCCTTGCTTGTTGTCTTTGAAGCAGTTTGCCTCAAATACAAAGCCAAATCCACTTAAAGCTACTATAAATGAAAACTCAAGCTTTTTATACCTACCCTAAATACATCTCTTCCCACATTGTGTTATACTGTGTCAAAATCTATAGACATCCAAGGGTTTTATTGTGATCTTCAAATATCCAAGGGCTTTGCTCCTCACTTTACTAAACTGAACTTTCCAGAGGTTTCCAATAGAATTTGAGCTCTCAACTCTCTTATTTTTTTGGTGCTCTTCAAATCCTTTCCAATCAGGGATTGATACAATGAAAAGGAACACAACCAGAAAATCCCATTACTCCAGGACATTCTGCTTGTTTAAAGGGGTTACTGACATGTATACAGGTGAATTTAAGTACAGAAAATGTAGGTGCAGGAAGATCAGCAGAAGATAATGGTACAAATCATAAAAGGAAAGCAGAAAGCTTATCCATTATGTTTCTACCTCAAAAATTCCTGTGAGAATGAGCAGAATCCCTTCAAATTCCACCAGAAGGAAATGTGCTATGTCTCATCCCAGGCTGCTCTGCCCAGGCACCTTCATACTGAGAAAGGTGTGGGAGCAGCAGGACAGGTTGTGACATGAGAGCTAAAGCCCTGATGGGCAGGATCTGAGCTGGTCCCAAAGTCTGAGACTGGCAGCAGATCCCTTAGATCCAGATCCCTTAGATCCAGATACCAGAAACCTTCCTCTGGTAACTTGACCCGTCCTGGAAAAAGTGAGACCTACTTTCTAATAGCTGGAGCAGCAGAACAGAACAAGATGCAGCACTTAGGAAATAAACTAGTTCATGCATTGGCATCCCTTTGAACAGTTTTTTATTTCACAATCAAACCCAACAGAAAAAGGACTCTGATTGTAGTTGGTTAAATGCAATAGTAAAATTAGCAAAAAGCAGACTTCTAATGTGTTACATAAATGCCTAAAAATTTACATCTGAACCTTGGCAGCCTTGTCTTGTCTGGAAATCCTGGACTCACATCTCTTGACTGAGCAGACATCTCTAGGGCCATTGGGGAGGCCCAGCTGGGCTGGAAAGATGTGCATCTCCTGGAGGCCCCATGTCACATCTGCCCACAATTGGTGTCTCAGCCAAGAGGGTTTGAAATGTTTGAAATGTGTTTGAGGTCACTGAATAGAGCTTGTTTTGTGTGGGTTTGCAGTGAATTTTCAGTATCTCCTGTCACAGAAGAAAACACAAGACATATAGGTAACTATATATTTACATCTTTATCTATATTTGTATCTATATATCTATTTGTAAGATATATCTATATCATCTATATCTATATCTATATCTATATTTGTTATTTGGATACATTCATCTGCTTTAAAAAGGGAAGTGGAAGAGGAATTACTAATTCCTTCAGTAATGAACCAAGGACCTGCTTTACTCTTAATGTTACTTGCCTTTTGCTTGTGCTCTGTCACAGAAATTAAGTCCATCCCTTCCACTTATTTAAAATTTTCTATCACTTCATAAAAGAGCAGAGTATTACTGTGGGGATGTGGCCAAACACACCTTGCCTAAACCCTCCTCTCTACTTCCATTTCCCTCCAGGTACATTTGAACAAGCTAGGTATAAAACAAATGTACAAAATACATAAATTTGGATTTCATTGCCAAAGCATTTCAATAAATGGATTTAACTGTGTTGCCTAAAGTTTGCAAACTTTTTCTTGTGGTCAAGAATATATATATATATATATATATATATATATATATATATATATATATACACATATATACATATAAAAATAGAGAAAAATATTTAGGTCCTGTTCAAGACCTCTTTCTGCTCAGCGATGACTTATTTGCCTGTGGAATAGGCAGTCAGGTGTGCACCTAAGGGTAGACTCAGAGTTGATGATGAGGATGAGCCCAGCAGAGCCCAGACAATTCCCATCAGCCCATAGCTTGGTGTGGGTTCCTCTGCAAAATTACTTAGAGGGAAAGGCAGTCAAGTCGCACACAGCGTTTAAGCAGCAGTTTTAAAATTTAAAAATTAGGAGGATAAATACTGAACAAAACATGGAAGTGGGAATGTTTTGTGTACCAGGTGGGACTCCCTCATCTACTGAACTGGTGCAGAAATAGCTGCCATCAGCCCACAGCGTTCTGGAGCTGTTTCAGTCTATGAATTGACATTTGCTGATGCCAGCAAACTCAGCAGCCCAAAAAGCTAATTTTTTTTCCCTACTGCTGAGACCACCGTTCCATAGACTCTGGCAGAGGAGGTGCCTTCTGTCTCCCAGCATGTCATGCCAAGAGAAAGCCTTTTGTCCCCCCACAACAGAGGCAGGAAGTTGTGAAGCACCAACTACTGTTGCTGGCAATGAGCCATAAAGGAGGGTCCTGCCATAAAGAAGGACACAGGCTGGGATCTGACCTCCCTTTCTGTACTCACAGCCAGTGAGGATGGGTGAGGCCATCTCCTGAAGGGAGCACTGCTGGGGGCTGAGCTGAGCAGAGCCAAGAGCTCCCTGGAAGTTGACTGCATGGTTAATGCTGGGACAGAGATCCCGATCCCTGTCGGAAGCACAGACAATGCTTCCCCTCAGTCCTGCCACTGAGAGACTCCTGCCAGCTGGGCACCTGCCATGGATCTCAAAATGCAGCTATGAAATTCAATAATATCCTGGAGGATGGCGCTGAGCAGCATTCAGGCCAAATTTGGCATCTTTTGTATTTGCTAAAATCTGCCTTCCTAATAGTCCTTGCCTGTGTCTGCCCTCTCAGTGCAGCATCAGCTCCAGTGTCCAAGCAGGCAGGATGAGGCGCCTTTGGGCACAGGAGATGTGTGGATTGGTCCCCTCAGGTACCCCCTCTGCTGCTCTTCTGCCCTGCAGAGGCATCTAAATTGGGTAGGACACTGATGGGGTGATCCTCTGCATCTGCTCTGAGGGGTGCAGTGTGGGACACTGTCCCAGTTGCTGTGTGGGACACTGTCCCAGTGCTGTGTGCTGATGAAGGATCTGTTCCCTCCTTGTTAAAGGTCTCCTCCCTGCTGGAAGCTGCACAGGGCCATAGGGACACCTCGGTGTGCTACTGACTACTCCCAGGTAAACTTCAGACTCTCTGTTACAAGCCCAAGGGCTCAGAGACATTTTAAATGTGGAATCTGCAATTCTGGCATTTCACTTGCCTCTGGGAACCAGGAGCTTTATCTGACTCCTTCTCAAGCCTTAAACATTGCTACAACTTCTTGGCTCAGCTCTAAATCTAAATCACACACTGGACCCATCTTTTCAGAAGACATTTTGCTGCAATAAGATTTTCAAAGTTGCTCCTTAAATTTTGTGGTTAATTTCACATTTGCAGCATGTGAACGAAATGACCAGATTTTCCAAGCCTTGAAAGCACCTTGAAAGTCCCCATAACTTTTGCTCTTGCCAAATATTTGCTCTTGAAGGCAGAGTCAAACAGACCTGTGCTGTGGTTTATCATGACCTGATCATACTGCAGTGAAGTCAGAGGGTGGCTGTGAGGGGGAAGCAGCTATTTAAAACCATTTTCCTCAAAATTAGAGCAGTCTGTGGGAGCAAGACAGCTGCTAGATGCATTGTGGGCACTGAGATGGGAATTCCTGCCTGTTTAATCAGGCAGCCAGCTGCAGCCAGCAAAACCGAGCAGTGGAAAGCTGCACCTGCGAGCTGAGTATGCGCCCGTCGTGGGGTTGGGAAGGAAAAAAAGAAGAAATCTAAAGACTGGATCAAACAAATGAAACCTGAAGTGTGGAAGCTGTACAGAGATTAAAAAGTAATGGATCATCTTGCAGGCTTGGCTGAGAGAGGACTCAGTGCATCATAGTGAGGAGTCATCTCTGCTTGGGGAATTTTCTGAATGTCTGCAAAACCAGCAATCCTCTGCTGAAGCTTGTGTAGCTTGGTTGTGTCCTAGGGTGAGGTTATGATGCTTGTATCCCCAGTTGTTGTTCTGTTTATGCTGGATATTATGTTCTGTGCCTTCAGGACTGGCTCTGAAGGGCGAATGTTTTTTGTTTTTTGTTTTGTTATCAGCTGCTCCCCCACGGCTGGCAGGACACACAGACAGGGCAGTACATGGTGCTGCTTTTGCTTTTTGCTTAGCTTTCTGCTTTGCTCTTGCTTCTGCTTTGCTCCTGCTTTGCTCTTGCTTTTTGCTTCTGCTCATTAATTAGTTTAGCTAAACAGTCCAAATTTTTTCCTGGACTGTTTTTCTTCCCCTATTTTGGAACTACTTGAACCTACTCTGGACTGGGACCTGGGAACATGGAGAATTTGCACCCTGTGGCTGCAGCAGCTGCCCCAGCGCCGGAGGGACTGATAACAGAGCAACCATCCCCAAGAGAGACTTTCTGAATTTGTCATCTTTTTCAGAGTGGTGTCATGTGGTATTGTTCATTTTGTGTGCTGGGGTGCTGTGCCTCTTAAACAAACATGTTCTTTCCACTCCTCTCCGAGGAATCCTTCCCAAACTGGCTGGGGGAAGGGGCAGTGTGGGTTTGCTTTCTGGAGGGGCCCCCTTTGGAGGCTTTCTCCCAAATTTGCCCTAAACCAGGACATGTTGCTATTCCTACTGCCTGAAGTTCGGGATAATTAGTCTTAAGGACACCACGGAGATGCCTTTGGATGGTTGCCTGTGAGGTCTCAGTGAGGAGTGTGGCAGTGAAATGCCCTCAGAGCCCTGTGCAGAGGCAGTAGCAAACACAGCCATCTGTTTTGCTCAGGCACTGTAAGCAAACATGGGACAAGTGCATTGTACTAACACACACACACATTTCAGCCTGTTGGTTGGGGATTGCCCCTGTTGCTCATGTGGGCAAGAGGCAGCAGGATGCTGAAGGGCAGCCCCTCACCAGCTGCCCACACGGATCCAGATCAGGCAGTCAGTCCAGAGCTTTGACCGTCAGACCTGAGCTGATTGATTGCTGTGGTTCCTGGACTCAGTGAAGGATGTTTAAGTCACCCACTTCTATCTGACATGGATTTTATGTGGTCATGAACTGGATGACACCAGACCGGGATGAGTGTCTGATAGACCAATGGATTACACTTCCATCCAGGTCCCAGTAATCTGGAGAAATGGGCCAGCAGGAACCTCATGAAACTCAACAAGGAGAAGTGCAAAGTCCTATGCCAGGGGAAGAACAACCCCAGGCACCAATACATACTGGAGGCCACCCAGCTGGAAAGCAGCTTGTCAGAAAAAGACCTTGGTGGGGACCAAGCTGAAAATGAGCCAGCACAGTGCCCCTGCAGCAAAGAAGGCAAATGGTATCCTGGGCTGCATTACACTAACTATTACCAGAAGTTGGAGGGAAGTGATATTTCCCATCTACTCTGCTCTCTTGAGACCCACCTGGAGTATTTTTTTCAGTTCTGGGCTCTCCAATACAAGAGTGACATGGACATACTGGAGAGTCCAGCAAAAGATCCTGAAGACAATGGAGAGTGTGGATCAGCTGTCCTAGGAGGGGAGGCTGGGAGAGCTGGGACTCTTCAGCCTGGGGCAGAGAAGGCTCAGAGGATCTTATCAATGTTTGTAAAAATGTTTGTAAAAACCTGAAGGAGGAGGGAGTCAGGCTCTGTTCAGTGGTGCCCAGTGACAAGGCCACAGGCAATGGGCACAAACTGAAACAAACAAACTGGTATTGGAACTCAGTACATCCCTCTGGGTGTCCAGAGTTGCCAGGACCCCTGCCAGGGGGCTCAGAGACCCTGGCACACAGCCCGGAACACCTGTGGATTTGATTATGACCCATGGAGCAAATTACCAGCTTTGTATGAGGACCTGAAAGTCACAGAAGTTTAAATAGTGTAATAATAAAATTATCACAGGGTGAAAATGTAGCTTTTATGATTTTTGTATGGGGGTTATGGGACAAGATGGAGGAACTTGGGCATGTTCAGCCTTTCTTCTTCTTCTTCTTCTTCTTCTTCTTCTTCTTGGTCTCCATCTTCTGCTGTGATGCTGGCATTTCGGGATTGGTTTAGAATAGAAGTGCACTGTCTAACATAGGTGATAGGTATTGGGAATTAATTGTAAATATGTTATATGTAGTTTGTAGTATAAAAAGACAACACTGCCCCAGGGGTGGTCAGAGTGCCTTTGGCTGCCCTGCTGAGCAGACCTCGGCTGGGAGAAAGAAAATTTTATACATAAGAATTAATAAAGAACTTCAAGACTGAAAACTGACGAACTCTGACTCATTCTTCAGACGCACGGGCTGAAACAGAGACCTTTCATACATCTTGGGGCAGCAATTAACAACCAAAACCCGAGAAACTGGAACAAACTGAAACACACAACCTGAAACTGAAACACTGGAGATGCCCTCTGAACCCCAGGAAACACTTTTTTTAGCTGTAACAGTGACTGAGAACTGGCACAGGTTACCCAAGGATGTTGACTCCATCCTTAGAGATATTCAAAAGTTGTCTGGACACACTTCTAGACAATTGCTCCAAGTGGTCCTAGCTGAGCAGAGGGCTTGGGCAAGATTACCTCTAGAGGTTCCTTTCAGCCTCAATCTTTCTGCAACTCCATGATCTTGTTGCTTGATTAAATACAGAATCTTGGCCACAGGCATGACTGTTCATTTTCCCAAGCATCAAGCAAGAATGTTGCAAAGTAAACAGAGCTGAGTGATGTGCAGACATGGCCAAAATTAAATGGAACTGAGCGAAATGATTGAGGACCTTGTTAGGTTTAATCACCTATCTCTGGTCAAGGCCATGGCAAGTGCAGGCTTTGTTTAGAGTTTTCAAGAATAGGCTTCCAAACCAGAAAGATCATTTAACAAAATACCATTTCCTGAAATGGTAATTGCTTTGGTAGAGTTTTTTTCCCCTCCACAGAAATGTTCTTATCAAGAAAGATGACTTTGTTACACAAATAAGAAAGAAGGATTTCCTTTCCTGTAAATAAAATGTTTTTGTGAAGTGTTTTTATAAAACACCCAGAGGTTACAGGGAAATACAAACCAAGTATACAATTTAAAAATCTCTCACTATGCTTCCCCTTAATATTGATTCTGGTTTTAATACTCACAAATCACTGCTGTGCTGAGTTGAAGAGCAGGTTTTTTTCAGCAAGCACTCAGAACACAAATTACAATATATGCATGAAGTGCTCAATGATGATGTATTTTCAGGCCTCTGTGAGGGAAAAACGGTGCTTTTATTTGCATCAGAGATTTCAGAGTGAGATTTTGTGGCCCTTGTGTGACACAGGGTACTTGGCATGGCCCCTCATGGGAATTGGGTGAATGTTTTCTGGGAGGCAATTGTTGCATTGTAATTAGCATAGTCAAGAATGAAAAGGTGATTTTAAGGGTGAGAGATAATG
Organism: Ammospiza nelsoni; assembly: GCF_027579445.1. Classification (NCBI taxonomy): domain Eukaryota; kingdom Metazoa; phylum Chordata; class Aves; order Passeriformes; family Passerellidae; genus Ammospiza; species Ammospiza nelsoni. The sequence goes on along the minus strand of NC_080637.1, from coordinate 7,614,510 downwards.
AAAGTGCCTTGAAATCCACTATCACTGGCAATATTTTTTAGATGGATATGGGAAGGGTTCAAAGAAGAAGTCAGTAAGAATGAAAAGAAACTGAAAATTCACCTTTTTTGCTCCCAGACATTGCTCCTTTCTTTTGCACGCCCCATTTCTCTGCTTGCCCATCCATGCCCAAAATCAGATTCCCAGTCCCTGAGGGCAGGACTGTGCCATAGCCTTGGGTGCTGTGCCATGCCCCAGCTGCAGTAGGGGCTGAATTACACAGGGATCTCATCTGCACAAGAACCTGAATTACACAGGGATCTCATCTGCACAACGCAGAGCCTGTTCCCCGCACAGAAGGCCACAGAGCAGATTTCCTCTCTCCATGATCCTAATTAGCCATCTGTGCTGTGCAACTGGAAAAGGGCTCAGCTCAGCAAGCAGAGCAGGGCAGGGGCAGCCAGACAATGAATCCCCCAGTCCAGGCTGGGCTCATTTCTCTGTGCACAGCAGTGGAGCTGCCCAGTGCTGCTGGGAGCGGTGACACAGCTGCAGACAGCCAAGGAAGGACTGAGACCCCCTGCTTTCCATGAGAAAAACTGGAAAAATCAGAGCTCTTTGAGCAAATCCCCACTGGGAGAGTGGCCTTCAGCCCATCCCTTCCCAAAAGGGCAGCTGGCAGCTGCTCCATCCATATGCCAGCACGTGTGGGCAAAGCGACCATCCTGGATGTGAAGGATAGCTCAGGACAGTGGATCCATCAGGGCCCACAGATGCGTCTGCTGCATCCAAGACATGTTTCAGTCCAAAGGATTGTTGTCCTCTGCTCTCCAGGGGTACTGTGTGAGGCTGGGGAACCCCAGTACAAGACAGACATGGATCTGAGGGAGTGGGTCCAGAGGAAGGCTGTGAAGATGCTCAGAGGCCTGTGAGGACAGGCTGAGATAGCTGGAGAAGAAAAGGATATAGGAAGAGCTTATTGCCCCTTCCAGTACTTAGAGGGGGCTTATAAGAAAGCCATTTACATTGCCAAAGTCTTTTCCTGAAGCTTTAGAATGGAAAAGACCTTTAAGGTCACTGAGTTCAACCATCTAAGTGTCTTTTAAATACCTGCAGGAATGGAGACTCCACCACTTCCCTGGGCAGCCTGTTCCAAATGGGGACAGACTTTTAGAGCAGGGCCTGTTCTGGTAGGCCAAGGGGTAATGGTTTTAAACTAAAAGAGGGCAGATCCAGGCTAGGTGCAAGGAAGGTTTTACTATTTTGCAATGAGAATGGTGAAATAATGGAACAGGTTGCTCAGGGAGGTTGTGAATTGGAAGTGTTCAAGGCCAGACTGGACATTTAACAACGCGGCCTAGTGGAAGGTGTCCCTGTTCCTTGCATCTTGAACTAAATGACCTTTAAAGCCCCCTTCCAACCCAAACTATTCTATGATTCTAAGTTACATACAAGATAATCTCCCCCTCTTTTTATAATTCCTTGAAAATTACCTGCCTTTTGGAATGATTGCTAAGAGTCAGCCATCAGGCAAGTCTGTGTTAATTTAAAAGGGCTGCACAGAGACTAAAATGCATATTTGTTAATTCAAAGGAAATCTTTCTGTGAAGTAAAATCATTGAAACTCAAAGAAATATTTTGTCATTGCTCCTTTGTTTTACTTAATGCTCACAGTCACGCCATGTTAATAGCAGTGGGTGAGAGTGAAAACCGGAAAATTGCTATAAATGTAGAAAATTGTGAGGGTTGGATGTGTAACTGAGAAGAGAGCAGAAAGTAAATGAAGCTGATCATTTACAAAGTGTCAATTATTTGAAACTGTTCTGGCTCAGAGGCTGGAAGTGTCATTTGTGCATGAAAGGCCATTTAAAACAAAAATATGGGTTTTAATCTTGAATCCTCTAAACTACAAAAGGAAGAAATTCTGTTGCTGCTGCCTCAAGGACAACTTGTGCTCAGACAGAAGTTTTATTTCAGTTGTTGTTAATCCAGCTGTGGGAGCAAGGCTCTAAATCCATCTCAGAAACTAGTAGCACTTGTTATGAAAGAACTAATTCATTTGGCAGCCTTCTGATTTTTCCAAGTTTTTGCTGATGGAAGCAACCTGCCTAGCTGGTAGATAGCGAAGTAAATATAATCATCTCTATTGTATCCATTTCAACAGCACAATCAAGACTTGGTTTAAAAAATCTTCTGGCTCCAAGGCCCAGGACTTTGGTTTGGTATGAATATTATTTGCATGGCCAAAAATGGAAAATTTGAACAATGACTTTCATGCATTTAAAGAGTGCATGTGTGGATTTATCCAGCTTCAGGAATCATACAACTTCTGTTATTAATTCTCCTGTAGAATGGCACAATTTGTTGCAAAGGACTTTAGTTTAACTCTTCATTTCTAGTTTTCTATAATCTCTCCACATGGGTTTACTTTTTCGTTGTGTTTTTTCCCCAGCTACTCAGTAGGAATCCCTTAGAGAATAGGCATTTTCACAGTGCGTCAAGATAATAGCCTTTCCTGGGAAGACAGAGGGCTGTGCTCAGAGACTGCCTCCAGTTGATCAGTTAGCCCTGTCAGGGTTTTGGCATTCCAAAACAGGAGGTTTTTGTAGCCTTTCAGGAGTGAGATTTTGACAGGCATGCTGAGGACCTTCAAAAACCAGATTAGCAATGGTATACGGGGGGGGAGGGGGGGTTGTTTGTTTGTTTGTTTGGTGTTGAAAATATCAAAACATTTAGAAATTTCAGAAAATGAGTTGAAAAAAACCCTTTAAGTTTCCTGTTCATGTTTTAAAAAACTTGTTTACCATTAAGTAAATTCTTTCATGAATCAGTCTAATTTTTTCCTGTCCAGAAAAACAGGCTGTGCCCTAACTGGATGAGACTAATAGCTCCTCTCAGGCAGTCACCTTCCCTCAGTGATGCCTCACAGAAGGTACAACAGAAGACGAAAGAAACTCTGAAATTATTAAGGAGTGTTTTGGCTGCCATAATCCCCTTATTTTTTAACCGCAATCCCTATGTGTCTCAGATAAACACAGGTCATCTTATCTTATTGCTTATCTTACTGGTTTCTTGTTGCATCTCCAGCTGAGCTCTTTTAAGCCTTCTCTTATGAACTGGTCCCTCTGGCATCTGCAATGCTCTTCTCTGAACTAACTTCTATTCAGCTCCATCCAAGTAGGGCCAAGTTGCTTCCAGCTGATTTTGTGATTTCAGGGTTTAGCAGCACTCTCTTCACATCCTGCTGATCTATTCTGTGTGTGTACAGAAAGTATACATCACACAAACCACAGGCAGGGACACTTTCCACTAGACCAGGCTGCTCTAATCCCCATTCAATCTGTCTTTGAACACTTCCAGGGAGAAGGCAGCCACAGCTTCTCTGGGCAACCTGTGCCAGGGCCTCACCACCCTTACAATAAAGAATTTCTTCCTAATATCTAATCTAGAGCTTCCCTCTAGACCTCCCTTCTAGACAATTTAATATGTTTCATATGAAGTAGGAGGAGACAGAAGCTCAGCTGGTTTCCAGCTAAAGTTTGGGCAGTCTGAGAGGAGATAGAAGAGATAGCAGGAGACTGGATTTAAATCCTCTGATCCCCCAGATCTGAAGGCAGTGGAACTCTATTGATTATCATCAGCTCTGATTTAATCTAAAACTTTGCTGCAATGACCACATTCCTTCTGCAGGCAGCACAGAGGCAGCAGATGCAGGTTGTGGCTTTTGTCAGGATGAGAAAGGGGAGGTGCTGGGGAATGCTGAGCTATGGCCAAACCTGCCCAGCAGACTTGGGGCTGGGAGATATTTAGAGAGTCAGTGCTGCTGTAGGAAAAAGGGGACAGCTCAGAAGAACAAAAGCTGTGAAACAAAACACTGCAAAACTGGCTCCTGTGAAGGGAGAGACACAGCTAGGCTTAGCTCCTGCTGCAAGCCTGGAGCATCTGAGCTAAATCTGACCTGATGTCTCCTGCTGAGAAGAGAGTATAACATCAGCCAAGGGAAGGGAAAATTCCTCCTGAAGGAATAGTACTAAAGACAGGTCAAGAGTTGGCTGCAATTCACCTTCTCCATTTAGTCGACATGTCCAGCTCCCTGAGCTGTTAAGCCAGAACATTTCAGCTCATCAATAATTTATGAGCAAATTCAGGAAAAATAAAGCAAGTGTTGTCTCTTGTCCTAATAATATCTCATCACACATAAAAAGTGGTTAGTACAGTTGATTGATTGGTGCAAGGAGATCTTCTTGAATGAAATAAACCTTGAACCATGACTGCAGTGTTAGCAAGAGTGATGGGCTTTAACCAAAACCCAATGGCTCCAAGCTGTGAGGAGATGGAGCTCATGTCTCACTGCTGGGGTTCATGGCTGCCACTTCTTAAATGTCACCACCAAGTTCATTTTGGACATTCTCAGCTTGTGAGATTTCTCATGCTGTCTTTGAACTCAGGACAAGACTCACAGGTTAATTACTCTTGTCCTGATCAGTTCTCTCACAGGTGCAATGGAGCATTTAGCTCTTTTTGTTGGCTGAAAAGGTATCTCTGTGGCTCTCACAGCAAGCAGGCACTGAACACCCTCCCTCCTCACAGGTAATACAAGCACACACCTGATTTTTAGGACAACCACTCTTCACTCAGACATGCATCTGTGCCAGGTGGTGAATTTAAGTGGTCATGACTCACTCATGCAGCTAATCTTTGTGTAGACTGGTGTCCCTGTAAACTCACTAAGTTCTCAAAAACAGTTGAAGAAAAGCTGGCATGGCCAGCTGAAGGCCTGGAAATTATTGAATGTAGGTTGTTGACTGACTGACTTGTTGAAATAATTATTTTAATTCCAAGGACAGCTTACTCTTTAATTAATGTCAGCTCATTGAAGTCTTAGTTGTGCATCGCTTTGAAATTATTCTTCTAACCTGAGCATAAAAACATAAAAACAATTCTTTGGTCCTGCCTCACCATCTGAGCTCTCACAGCCACAGAGTTGTGCAGAGGAACAGGGCACCCAGGTGGGTGCAAAATTATTAGTATTAGTATTAGTATTAGTATTAGTATTAGTATTAGTATTAGTATTAGTATTAGTATTAGTATTAGTATTATTATGACACTGGTGCTGATACTTCCACATCTAGTAAAGCAAGGTGGACCCTGAACCAAAACCAACCTCTTCTATGACAATAGAAATAAAGACAATAAAACTAATGCTTTTCACTTCCAGAGTTTCCAGTTTCACAGCACATTTTTCACCTCTAAGTTTGCTTTCCCCACTATTAGATCTTCTCCTAACTTTTTCCAAGCCTTTTTGGGTCAGCAGGTACCTGATTCTCATTCCAAGAGCCATATGGTCTTCATTTAAATACTGGACAGTATTTACAAATGGGGGAGTGATACAGGACAGCAAGAGCTCCTGCAGGCCAAAATGCATTGTTGTGCAAGCTGGAGGTCACTTTGGACCTTTCTAAAACCCAAAACAGACACTGAGATATGCAGATGTGCAAGACTCAGTTAGAAAACAGTACAAAGAGAACTTTAAGGTTATTGGAGATGAGGGACTGAGATTGTTTTGCTCCCAGTGCTGAAAATTTACACATCAGGAATTTAACCCTCAACATTCTGCACTTTGGTTCCTCATGAGCTACTACTGGAAACATGAGTTTGTCTTAGTATGTCACTTTTTGCTCAGTATTACACCTTACAGGAATATGAAAGTAACAACTACAGGGAGAGTCTGACAAACATCTAACAACAAACCAGGCTAGAAAAATAAATGGAAGACTATGACCTTGTTGGGAAAGACTGAACGCCAGATTTCTCTCTAGAAGTTATTAGCAGGTAAATGCCATGTTTGTATTCAGAGATTTTCTGAATACCAGCAGCTTTAGGGCAAATAAGAACAAGCTGCTGCCCTCAAGAGTTTATAACCTTTTACAAAGAGACAGGATATGTATAATGGGTGGAAAAAAAGAAGTGATTACTCTCCTCCATTTTACAGATAGAGATCAAATAACATCTCTGCTATCACACAGGAAGCCTGTGGCAGCACAAAAGAGAAGGAACTGGGATTTTCTGGAAGCAGATGCTCTAACCACAAACTCCCTTCTTGACTCACTTCCCACATATTTTTGTTTTAACAGCCAGCCTCGAGGCACTGCACACTGAAAGAGGAAATGTCTCCCTTTACAACCACCCAGCAGCAGATGAGTTTTAGTAGGATGCTTCCATGGTTTTCTCTGGGGAGAGGGTGAGGAGAGCAGTGGTGACTTTGGGAGGGGCTGGGAGATATCACCATCGTATTTTCAGAAAAAATCCCCTTGCCCAGGATTCTTCTCCTGGGAAGCTGAGAAGCCTCAGAGAAAAAGGAAAACAATATTATCTCATTTGCTTCTCCTGTGATTTGCTGCTTTGGAATGTGGTTGGAGATTTTTTTATCCAACATGTGAATTGTTTTGACTTACTGGCCAGTTATGGTCAGGCTGTGTCGAGGCTCTGGAAGGAATCACGAATTTTCCTTTAGTATTTTTTAGCCTTTCTGTATTCTTTCATGTAGTTTAGTATAGTATTCTTTAATATAATATAGATCATAAAATAATAAATTAGCCTTCTGAGAACATGGAGTCAGTTTCATCTTTTCTCCCTTTCTCTGAAAATACCACAGGGCGATGCAATGCTTCATGTCTGGAGGAGGAGCTGGGGGACAGATCCTGCCTGTGCTGCAGGAGGGTGTGCTGCACATGGGGTGCCCACCCAGTACCCCATCTTCCCATTCCTGACCATTTTCCCATCTCAACGATGAGCATATCAGCCAGAGCCTGGCAGCACATTTTTGATCCAAGCCAGTGACAGATGAACGATTTGGGGGTTTATCGCTAATAACCACCCGAGCAGCGTAACCAGAGCCAGTTTTGCTATTGTTATGATGACACTGATACAGTGTTGATGCTGTTATGGCTGCAGAGCTCGGGCTACATTATCTTTTTGCCTCCTTCACCAGGTAACTTGAGGCCGTGGCACTATTGATTGAGGACTGCTGGTGCTGGAGCATCCGCTCCTGTAACCGTAGCCTGCCGGGGCTATGGGGCTATTGTGAGGGCTTTGTTCAGCTGCTGACAGCTCCCAGCAAGAGCATGCAAGGGCTGCAAACGTTTGTATTGTGCCTGCACCTCTTTGCCTTGTGGACAACAGGAGTGGGCTGCAGGGAGGAGATAGCGGGCTGACTTTGGAGGAGGACGGAGCAGGAGGTGTAGCACCCCACTTCTGAATGCTCCTAACAGCAGAAAAGGGGGTGCTCTCTCCAGGGAAGGCTGGAATGCCAGCATGCCAGGGCTCTCATTTTGGGCACTGCTGTGGATGTGAGTGCAGCCTGTTGATTATGCAGCTGTGGAAAGCAGGCTAAGCGGATCCGATAACCTGTCATCCAAGATGCATCCTTTCCCTTGCTCAGCCCTGCTCGCCTGCTTCGGAAACACACCTGAAAACACTCCATTTGAGCAGCCCAACGCAGCTCCTGTGTCCATGGAGGAGGAGGAGAAGGCAGAGGCAGCCCCAGCCGTGTGCCTGCAGCCACCCACAGCAGCAGCAGCAGCCAGCAGCATCGAGCACAGGGGAGAGAGGGACAGCGAGGAGATGTTCAAAGGCAGCAGGAGCTCTGAGAAGCAGAGCAGCTCCAGCAATCACTCTGCTGCTCAGGCAGTGCCTGCCACCACCCAGCCAGCAGTGTTTGCTGCTAAACAGCTGAGCCAGGAGGTCATTGCACTCTGCACCCACATCCCCAGGCCCTCCATCATCCACGTGCCAAAGGTGAGTGCTCTACAAGTCCCTGTGCAGCAAGGTAAGAGAGCTGGCTCGCTTTTACTGAGTACAGAAAGGGTAGGGAACAGAAAAATCCACGGGAGCATTTACCTTGTATTGGTTGGCATGTGGTCAGGAAGGGACTAATGGCTGTTCTCACTGAAATAATACAATATCACAGCTATAGATTTCCTGCTCTATTATCAGGAGCCTTAGGGGATGTTTGTAATAATACCAGGCATTTTTACAGTATGTTTTGATCACTTGCCTTCCTATCTCTTGTTGATCTTCCCTTATTTTGGATCTCATCCAAAATCCCTTGAAATGAACAGGCATCATCTTTTCCCCCCTGACTTGAATGAATGCTGCATTTTTGCCACCTCAGCCAAGTGCCTCAAGGCTGCAGAATCCCTTTTCCATCTTATTTTTAGCTTGTGTGTGTTTGGAGACAACAATAAGGTTTTGAGTGCAGTTTTGGTGCATTCAATTTATTCTTGCTTCAATAAGATCACAAAGTTGGGTGTTTTGCCATTGTTGTTACTAAAATAATAAATAGTAATGGACAAATGGTGCTGCTCTCATTTTCTCTTGGCTAGGTAACTGGAGATCACAGGCTTTCCCCCCCCCCGATAAACACTGAGGAATAGAAGCCGCATGTGGGACTCAAATTCTTTATATCACAGCTTTTGTTTAGGAGTCCATTCCTCTCCCAGTTTCCCTGCCAAATCACCTTTATTCAGAGCGCTGCTGTTTGCTTCCCCTTCACATCAGGCAGTACTGTGCTTGGCAAAGGTATTTGTCCTTCTTGTAGAACAGGTGCTAGAAAAAGGTTTAATGTGAGATATATCTGAGAATCAGAGTTTCCAAGTGGGTTATGCTGCAATTACCAGAGCTGGGAGCTCTTAGACCACCTCAGTCCTGTTGCCATCAGCCACAGCTCCCACACAGAATATAGGTAAATAATATAAAGAAGAAATAGAGTTGCCCAAGAAAAATAATTTGTAGAAGGGACTGACTATGAAGGTGCTCTGGATTCTGAAGAAGAGCTAGCTGGCCATTATCTGAGGATGGAGTCAGTACATTTACTCCTTCTGACATTCAAGGAGCCAAAACAGATGTTATCAAGGTCTCCCCCACGAGCTGTGGTTTCACTTATTTTGTTGCTTCCCTTCTGTAAAACATTTCTCTGGTTTCACTTTTGTTGTTGATGTTGGATTTTGTTGTTTTGCTTTGCTTTGCTTTGTTTTGCTTCGTTTGGTAGTGGTATTTTTGTTTGGTTTTGGTTTCTTTTGTATGGTTGTTTTTGGTTTTTTGGGTGTTTTTTGTTTTGTTTTATTTTGGTTTTTTGTTTTTTGTTTTTGTTTTGTTTTGGGGTTTTTTCCTTGTTTTGGAGGTTCAGGGTGGATGTTAGGAAAGGCTTTCTCACCTGGAGGGCAGTGCAGCATGGGAGGAGGTCACACAGAAGTGATGGGGATGCTGTGCTTGGAGGATTACAAACTTGGCTGGACAAATCAGGGCTGACCTGGCATACCCTTGGCAGCCCATCTGGCTTTGAGGAGGAGGCTGAAAAAGAGACCTCAGGAGGCTCCTTCCAGCCACCATTTGTGTGACTCTGTGATGTCTGCATTTTGATGCATGCACACAGCTTGTAAGCATCTTTTTGCTGTCCCTGAGACAGCTCTTGTGTGGTATTTTCTGGGGTCCCCCGTGGCAGGAAGGAATGAATCTGACTTCATGTTCTTAGAAGGCTAATTTATTATGATATGATATATATATGATATTATAGAATGCTATACTAAAACTATACTAAAGAATAGAGAAAGGATGCAGACAGAAGGCTACAAAGAATGATAATGAAAACTCATGACTCTCTCTTCAGAGTCTGACACAGCCTGTCTGTGATTGTTTATCCAACATGTGAATTGTTTTAATTTAATGACCAATCTCCAACCACATTCCAAAGCAGCAAAACACAGGAGAAGCAAATGAGATAATATTGTTTTCCTTTTTCTCTGAGGCTTCTCAGCTTCCCAGGAGAGAAATCCTGGGCAAAGAGGATTTTACAGAAAATATGATGGCGACACTCTTGGTTTTTTAATGGTGCTCTTGGTGTGATGCTTTTGGCTTTACAATGGTTTTGTGACAATTTCTCCCCTCTGTCTCCTCCCTTTCAAGCACTTCATCTTGCCTTTACTGACCTGCTGCTCTTCCCTGTGCTGTCAGAGCCACTGCCAGCCCCTCTCCCAGGCTGTGAGTGCTCACTGTGGCAGAAAATGTTCCTTATGTTGGGCACCTCAAACCTCCACAGGCTGTGGTGTTGGAACAGGGAGTGCTGAAGGGGCAATCCATGCTTATGCAGTGGTGGAGCAGGGATTCTGCTGGCTAACCTGAGCCAGGGGTGTCTCCAGGAGTACACATGGTCCAATTTTGGAATAAAATTTATAAGAATCTGCAGTCAGAGGAGAAGTCAGGAATGGGCCCAATCCCTCTGGATAATCTGGGTGATTCAAATTCAAATACAAGATACCACTTCAAATCTTTCATCACTGGTTTTAGGGATTTTTTAAAGAACAAGCTCCAAAAGAAACTTCAGTAGGGAGTGGGAAAGAGAGAGGGAGGTTATGGTCAAGGCATGTGATGGGCTGGGGACCGCACACACTGCTCCTGGTGTGAGAGGGAGGAAGAAGATGGAGAGGAAGGAGGGTGGGCAGCACACAGGACATCTGGTGTACATGTAAGGGAAGGGACTCAGGGAAAATGTGGTCCATGAGGAGAGAAAGAGGAGCACAGGATCTCTGTGAGCAGGGTGTGGGTGGCCTTGGTGGGAGGGTGGAGAGGAAAGGAGAGGAGGAAGCACAGGGCTGATGGAGATCCAGGGCTGGAGCATTTCAGTCCCAAAGCAGAGCTCATGCCTGTCCTAAAATAACAATATCCAGACATTGCTTAAGGAGCCAGTGAGGCCCAATGGAGAACGCTGAGATTTCCATCCTCTTTGTCATATCTGAATTTCCCTTTGTATCTCAGTGTCTTCAGCTATAAAACAGACAGAATTTGTCCTACTTCCTATGCAATCACAGTGAAATCTATAAATTAAAATAACATCTAGCTGCTAAGTGGCAAAGGCAAACATGCTATGTCCTTACAGGGATCTCACAGTCCTACACAGGAAATCTTTAATTCATGTTCTTGCATCAAATTCTTCAATAATAGCTGAATTAATGTGAGGATAAATGTTCATAGTATTTTGTCTCCTTCATTTCTGAGATTACATCAAGGGGCTAAGGACAAAACACCGAGGACTTCCAGCATCAAGACCTGCTGTCTACCTGTCAGCATAATCCCTTTCAAGCAGAGAGCATCAGTCCAGTTTTCACTAAGAGCACCATACAATTCTCATTTGAACACATAATATACTAATTAAAGAGATCTTCCAGCTGACTCTCCCTCCTGGGACATGTAGTCACATATTTTGGATTACAGTGGAGTTGCATGCATGTAACCAAATCCAGAATTTGATCAATTATTCCTTTTATGAGAAGACTGCATCTGCTCCAGATGGAGCCAAGCTTAAATCTGATATAGACATGATCCAAACAGAAATTAGACAAGAAAATAATTACCAAAGAGATTGAGTTACAGTTATTTGGTCACAATTACCATGGCAGCAATATGCTTGTAAACAACCAACCATCATTTTAATATTATGGGGTTGCCTCAGTAATAAAGCATGATTAAATTTCAATGAAGTGCTTGACATCTTGCATCTTTGTCCTGATTCTGATGTGTAAAGAATTAATTCTCTTGTGTTTTGTGTGCTGGAGAGTCTTTATCAGCCTTTACAAGGCCATAAATCAAAGCTGCCAGAACTAAAGACAGGAACTTGCTTGTCTGGTCTTTCAGCCTCAGCTACAGCATAAAAAATTTCTCATCTTTTATTTCCAAGTACAGTTTTAGCAACTGATAAAGTCTGGGGTGAAAACTTAGAGGAAATCCTTATTGCTCTGAACCAACAACTGTGCTATGACTCCAATAAATGTTTCATGTTGACAAAAGCATATCAGTGACCCTTTCTACTTGCAATATCACTCACCTGACTTAAACTCTTGACCTTCACAGCTCAGATTGGTTTATTTTCCAAAACAAAAGAAGCCCAAACATCATCCAATGCATCAAGGAATCATTTTTTCCCTTTCAAGCTATTTGAGCTACCGGAAAACCGGAAACTGAGAGCTTATACCAGAGATCATGGGAATGTCCTGGATGAAGATTCCCATTGTTGCTGGGAAGCCTTAAAGAAATTGGCCTCATCTGCAACTTCCTAGACAAAGTGCCAGTCACAGCTTCAGGGTACACAGAACCCTTCAGAGGATCTCATAGCTACTTTCAAATCTTGAATATTTAACTTTGTCTGTTTTGCATTTCCACCTTTTTGGTACCTGGAGCAGCTCCTTGGCTAGAGAAGACAGTGGATTTGACACAGTGAAGTTTATTTTCAAGACTCTGGACATAACACACAGACAACAAAATTCACAACAACTTTACAGGCTATGGCCCAGAACCGACATGAGTGTCAGGCTAAGGATGTAAAATGAAGCTGGTAGTGACTTGTCACACATTTACAGGAGGGGAAAGTGCTCACTGAGTAGAGACACAGGACTGCAAGGATGAGCACAGTTGAGATGGAGGATACCCACCACAGTAGCCTGGGCAAAGCCCTGCACTGAAGTTATACCCTGTAGGCAAACTCCATAAATACACTGAATATATCAACAGCTCATTGAAAATAATGGGACTTCTCACAGTCAAACTCACTGATAGATTTGTAACACCAGCTCCTGGGGACACAATGCTCCTGAGGATTCCTGACACTGAGGAATAGAAGCCACCTGTGGGACTCAAATTCTTTATATCACAGCTTTTGTTTAGGAGTCCATTCCTCTCCCAATTTCCCTGCCAAATCACCTTTATCAGAGCGCTGCTGTTTGCTTCCCCTTCACATCAGGCAGTACTGTGCTTGGCAAAGATATTTGTCCTTCTTGTAGAACAGGTGCTAGAAAAAGGTTTAATGTGAGATATATCTGCTGGAATGAAGAAACTTATCAGAATCAGTTTCCAAGTGGGTTATGCTGCAATTACCAGAGCTGGGAGCTCTTAGACCACCTCAGTCCTGTTGCCATCAACCACAGCTCCCACACAGAATATAGGTAAATAATATAAGGAAGAAATGGAGCTACTCAAGAACAATAATTTGTAGAAGGATGAGGATAATTGAGATGGAAGATACCCACCAGCAGTGGTCTGGGCAAAGCCCTGCACTGAAGTTATACCCTGTAGGTAAACCCCATAAATAAACTGAATATATCAACAGCACATTGAAAATAATGGGACTTGTGACCGTCCAACACACTGATGGGTTTGTAACACCAGCTCCTGGGGACACAATGCTCCTGAGCATTTCTGGCACTTCTCATGCTCTCCTGGGAAAACAGCCCAGGGTGGCTGTGCTCAAACTCCCCTCAGGAGCTGGCTGGCCCTGTGTCTGACTGCTGCAGGAACCATTTCAAGTATGCTTTGGGAGTTGTTAAGTATTTTGATAAGCAGCTAATAACTAGCAGGAAAAGAACATAATTACTTGGTGTTTGGCAGCTGCTCAGTACTGAGCTGTCCTTTTGCTTACCTTGGCAAAGGCTTCACTGCACCCCTCAGCAGAGGGTGTTTGTGATCATTTCATCATATAGGACTTGCACAGGGATAGTCTTTTCTCCAGCAACAAGGAAAAACTACTTTTATTTTCCCCAGTATTACTCTAGTGCAAATTTGCTTTAATTGAATCAAATTAAACCCAAAGGATAAACCCATCTCTTCCAAGTGCTCTAGCTGGATGCCCAATCTCAGGCTGTGGTTGCCAGAGGAGCATTAACACCCTTGGCTCCTTTGATATCTGCAGGAGCTTAGCATCTCAAATAAAACAGTGTCATTTACACAAATCATATTTATATTTTAATGCTTTGGCAAATTCATTAGGGAGATTATGGCCCTGGCCATTTGGCCATAACCCTCCAAGAGACTTGAGAGAGTCCTTGGACAGGATTGATTTTTTTTTCCCCCTCTCTGTTTCCTTGCTCTCTATGACCAAAATCTCTTACTAGAGCATGCTACTGTAATGTTTCCCTTCAAGTCTCCCTCTTAATCTTGACTCTGTAGCTGGCAGCTGTCTGGGGAGAGTGTGTGTGGGCTGGCAGTTCCTCACTCTCAACATAAACAGCACCTAAGTGAAACCAGACTTTCTCATTACATTTTTCTCTTTGCTCTCCACTCCCACACAAACACAGAGGTAATGGCAGCTCAGAGCCTTTTATGCTGGCTAACACACAACTCATTTTCCTCCATGGCCTGCACATATGCAAAATAAAATCCATCTTACTGGTAGAAGCAGCAGGCTCTGGTCAAAGAGACGCTGTGTCCCATCCCAGGTTGTGTTGTCCCCAGGTTGGCACATGCCTCACAGAGAATGATCACTGCCAACCCTCTCCCACCTGCAGAATTCCCCATCCCACAACTCCCCTTTCCTCCCTCACATGGCATTGCTTAAGCTGACCCCAACCCAAATGGTGCAGTTTCCCCTGTTTGACAAGAAGCTTTTCTTTTTGCTTTTTCTGAATCTCTCTCTCACCTCTCACTTCCTCAGCTTGCATCAGCTGGGTTATTTTTTGCAGAGGGGTTATGCAGTTGCATTTCAGCTGCTGTGCTACAGCATCTCCTGCCTAGCAGAGTGATGAGGGACAGCCTAAGAGCTTCTTTTAGCCCTCTGCCACACTGAAACCCATTCCAATAGCTCTCAGGAGCAATGAACCTCCTCTGTGCCAAAAACAATAACAGTGGAGCTTTTATAGAAATATAGAAACAGTGGAGCTTTCAGGAAGTGCTTGGAAGTAATTTAAAGGGGATCAAGGAGAATTTGTGAAGTTTCATGAAAGGTACTTCTGAAAACAAGATATTGTAACAGGAGCACTTTGAAACCTCCTCTAGGAAATTGGAGACCTCATGAAACTTGACAGGTTTTGGGTTTCATCACCAACACAGAACAGCCCAGGGTCAGTGAAGAGTTCATAGCCCTTCCACTCTTAGGGTAAGCACGAGGGTCCTGGGATGCTGCTGTGTGAGTAAACACTGGCATCCCTCTAGCATTCAGGATGTGGCTTTTGCTCACTTTAGCATCTGCAGAACTGCTACTGTTTTGTCACCACATTTCTCTTCACAGAGAAAAGCAAGGCACGATTCTTCCCAAGAATATTTCTGGGCTTCACATTCTCTGAACCTCAGAGAAAGAAAAAACAATTCTTATCTCATTTGCTGTGCTTATGTTGTGCCAAAGTAGAATGCAATATGGAGATTGTTTCCTAAAGTGATGGTGTTTTGTTTCCTTGGCCCATCAGTATCAGGGCCAGGGGTGTGTGTGTGTCAGGACTGTCAGGTGACAATCATGACATTTTGTGCAGTTGAGTGCTTGGCAGATTCAGTTTAGATGTAATATAATATAGTGTAATATAGTACAGAATAATATAGTATAATAAAGTAATTAATTAGCCTTCTGATAAGATGGAGTCAGATACATCATTCTCTCCCCTTTATCAGGGTCAAAAATATCCACTGTACTATTCAGCTCCATAGGTGTTCAAGCCCTGTTTGCATGTTCTCCACAGCCTTGCTCTGAACTCAGTGTGGATGTTATGGTAACATCCTCCTCCCTCCTGCCTTTCAGTAAATTAAAGGGTGTTTGCAGCTCTTGGGGGGAGATAAGATGCAGTTTGAATCAATGGAGTAATTACAGAATATGATACTAATGGGACTGATTTGAATGCATATCTAAGGATGAATGCTGTGGCTCCCTGCCCAGACAGTGCACACTTTCCCCATGATGAGTTATTTATGACTTGACACATCACAGCTCTGCTGTTTTGTCGTTGATAAAGCAAACTCTGTGCATTCTCACTGATCCAGGGCTGGCTGCTGAGCAGTTTTCACATCTGGTACAGCCATGGCCACTTGTGGTATTTGCTGGGTCCCCAGGATGGAGGATGAATTGAGAATCTGACTCCATGTTCTTAGAAGGCTAATTTATTATTTTATGGTATTATCTTATACTAAAGAATACTATACTAAAACTATACTAAAGAATACAGAAAGGATACCAACAAGATACTAATTAAAAACTCATGACTGACTCCTCAGAGTCCTGACACAGCTGGACAGTGATTTGTCATTAATTTAAAACAATTCACATGAAACCAATCAAACAACCACCTGTTGTATGAACAATCTCCAACCACATTCCAAAGCAGCAAAACACAGGAGAAGCAATTAGATAATAATTATTTTCATTTTTCTCTGAGGCTTCTCAGCCTCCCAGGAGAAGAAATCCTGGTGAAGGGATTTTTCAGAAAATATGACAGTGACAGCCACTCCCTCTGTGTCAGCAAAAGCAGAAGAGGAAGGCTGGTAGAGCTTCACCAAGGACAAGTTGTGCCTGAGTGGCCACAGAAGTGTCCTTCCTTGGTGGAGTGACGGCACCAGTGGACATGAGAAGAGCTACTGATCTCATCTACCTGGACTTCTGGAAGACCTTTTATATGGTCCTCCACAATATTCTTGGTTTGAGGTTAGTTTTGGTAACCTGGGAAGTTCTGTACCTAAGCAGCCTGATCCAGCACCAACCTACTCATCAGACAGCAGGGCTTTGGGGACTCTGCCTGTGAATAAAGATCAAGCCTTACATGAACCTGACCTTATTTGTCCAGAGACATAGAGCTCAAGAAATCCAAAACTTTATCAATTATATATATATATATATATATATATATATATATATATATATATATAATATAATATCTGAATATAATGATAAATTGATAATGATACACAGAGTATATATATATAAAATATATATAATATTTATATATATATAATATTTTTATATAGAAATATATATACATACTATATATAATATATAAAAATACATAATATCTATATACATACTTTGTGTATTTATATATAATTATTATATAAATAATATTATATGCTATATATTATAATATATAGTATATAAATTAGAATATATATTATATATCTATCATATCTCTATTCCATATATTTTTACATATATGCATTTTATAGTATTATTATATACATAATGTAGTATTGTAATATATAACATATATAACATATATATTATATATATATTTATAGATTATATATATACATACTATGCATATAATATACTATGCGGATCATTATCAATTTATAATTATATCCAGATATAATAGATTGCAGTATAAATATTTTGAGTCCTTCAGAGTGCACTCTGTGTGGAATCACACACTTCTGGCATGACAGCATTCATCTTTGCTTCTGCTTGTTTTCTTTGTCCCATAGCCATGTGTTGAGGACAGTTGTACCCAGAGATATTGTTACATCTAATGCACTGGGACTGGGTGTTAAAACAAAGTCTTGATCTGAAGGGCCACAGCTCAGCAGTCCAGCTGTACCCTGAGATCAGCATTCAGCCTCTCCCCATACAGCACACCTGAATACTGAGCTTTAGAAAAGTATTATCTAAGCCATAAGAATACAGGTCTAATTTCTTGATTATTTTCAATGGAAACATTTAGACCAAAACCAGTGCACCAACAGTACCAAACCCCCAAATCATCTGGGCCATTAATTCCTCTAATGAAACTACTGAGCACAGCCAGACTCAAGGGTTTGATATGGAGGGTCCCTCCCAATGGGAATTGTCACTGCTTTCAGAGCATCAGATGCAAAATGCTGTTGTTCGGGCTCTGCTTCAGACTGTGCACACACACACACAGAGCTTTGTGTTGGGTAAGGACTCCAGTGGAGGCTGAACACCCCTCAGAGCAATGGCAGGCTGCTGTAATTTGGGACTAAACATCTGCTATACATTTGGAATGGAGCCCTGTCCTGTCTGCCTGCTTTCCACACACCAGCAGTCAGGACTCTCCAGCTGTTCTGTCCAAATTGGTGTTTTTTGTAACTAGCACTAGCAGAAGGGACCCTTAGCTCTCTGCTCTGCCACAAAGCAGACAGATGCTGTGCTAAAAGACAAAGCCTTCTCAGGGATCAGGGCTGCCCTCTCACCTGTGCACACACACAGCTGCCTCCAGCCCTGCTGCTCTACTGGCTGCATGAAGGGAAGCTAAGCACACAGCTAACAAATAATTCAGTGGGTACAAGTTGCTGAATGATATTTAGTCCCAAATGCCACAAACCATGTGTTCCTTGCTGTGCAATTTCAGATCTAAATAGTGGGGGTTAATAAAAAGATCTAACTGACCTGTTTGCTGACAAGATTTGTGTCTGTCCTTTGGTTTAGTATCAAAAGCAGTGGCTAGATGCCAAAAGATAATTTTTTGGTACCTAAAGTGAAATTTTAACAGATACTTCTTGCCGCTGAGTACCTTGAGTCCTTCACTTGTCGTGTACAGGAACCAACCCCTGCTAACCAAAACCTGGCAATGAAAAGCAGTAATAGGGCAGGACCTTGTTTCAGTGGTAGATCTCAATCTTCCACAGCCCAGCTGTGTTACCATCATATTTTTGGAAAAATCTCTTTGCCCAGGATTTCTCTCCTGGGAAGCTGAGAAGCCTCAGAGAAAAATGAAAACAATAATTATCTGATTTGCTTCTCCTGTGTTTTGCTGCTTTGGAATGTGGTTGGACATTGTTTACCTACAGGTGGCTTTTTCATTTGTTTCATGTGAATTGTTTTGACTTTATGGCCAATCAGGATCAAGCTGTGTCAGGACTCTGGAGAGAATCACAAGTTTTTCATTAGTATTTTTTTAGCCTTCTGTCTGTATCCTTTCTCTATTCTTTAGTATAGTTTAGTTTAGTATTCTTTAATATAATATAGTATCATAAAATAATAAATCAGCCTTCTAAGAACATGGAGTCAGATTCACCATTCCTCCCTTTGTCGGGAGGCCTCACAAATACAACACAGCTGCATGATCTAGAACCTTCCAGAGGAAAAAGTTACTAAGTGCAGTGTGACTTTGCTGTCCAGGTTGCAGCACAATGAGATTTCAGATGACTGGTGGTACAAATTCTTAATGGCTGAGTGTTGTCTTCACCAGCACTGTTGCGTTTGTGTGAGCAAAAGTCTGCCTTATTCCCTATGAAGACCACAGTAATGTGTGTTCAGCTTCTTTCAATGTCTCAATGGGAAGGTCCTTTCCTAATATTAAGCTAAATTTGTCCTCTGATTCCACAAATCTGTCCAAAATCTCTTCTGTTCGCTGCCACCTTCCTTTGCAGACCTGCCAGACCCTGACAAACCTCTCCTTTAATGTCCCAAGGCTTCATGGTACTCTCTGTCCCAATGCTGAGTGGGTATGTCACCTCCTAGACATTAAAAGCAAATGTGTCTCAGGCTAAAATCAGTTTCAGTTCTTCTTCCTTCTACTCAGCTCTAAAACCTGAGTGAGCTTCACTCCTTCATGTTGTGTTTTTCTCCTCTCTCTGGAATTTTTTTCCACTTTCTCTGCTATTATTCAATCGTATGTGATTATTTGACAGAAGCATCTAATATTCATTATGCTGCTACCATTAAATTCCCATTATGCACAAACATCCACACTTTGCAGCTTTTAAAAACTGTGACATTTGTAAATGAGAAATTTTAAAAAAGCCCACTAGAATAGATTTTTCATGTTTCAGCCAAATATAGTCATATGAATAATTTCAAATGCTGCAACCTCATAATTTCAAGACAAGCTTGTTTTTACTGCACAAGAATTCAGCAGTTCCTCATCTGCTATTATAGCTTGGTTTAAAAGAAAAGCATGTGAAATCAAGTCCCAGACCTTGAGATCCTCTGGTCTGAAATCAAGCGCAATTTCTGGAAGGGAAGAGTGGCAGAACCAGCTCTCAGGAAACTCAAACAATAAACCCAAGCAGTAAAAGAAAATTATTTATACTGAGTCACCATCCATTAGCAGAAAAACCTCCCTAGTAGGATGGAATCTGTTGTACAATTTAGAGTAGTGAAAAAGAAAAGTATTTAAGGTACAAAAATGAGATGATAGATACAGGTAAATGTATAGGGAGCAGGGGAGGATTTTTGTGCCAACAAGATTCTCTCTGAAAGTCACAGTCAGAGCCCGTGGGTGCCTGCTGCTCCTGCCCCAGCACAGCTCCAGGGACAGCAGGGACTGGAACCAGATATTTGGGCTCTGACTGAAGCCAGTGGCCTTCAGCAACTGCTTGTCCTTATTTTTCTGGCTATTAGTTTTTGTGGAATTCTCCAGTTTTCAGAGGGATTTGTCTTTCTTGCAGGAGGATTTTCCCAGAGGACTTTGCTCATACATGTAGGGCAGAAAGCAAGCACAAGCAGATTTTAATTAAACTATTCTTTCAGCTCCCCAGGCTTGTGCAATTTAGCTTCTTCTCAGAGATAATATTAACACTTACATCATTTTTCAGTATCGTTAGTTTTGCTTGTGGAATTGCACTGGCAAGAAACCCCCTGGAAGCAAATGCTCATTGAATCCTATTGTTTCCATTCCCTTCAGCCATCATTTCTCAGCCAAAGAACAAATGTTACCAGCAACAGGAAGGAGCTTGATTTTCCAACAAAATCAGCAGAATTGCACATGCAGAGAACAAGCATAATATCTCACTAAGATCTGCCTGGTTAAGGGAGTTATTTGTCAATAAAATGTTTAAAAATTAAATAGAAATTGGTACTCTCTGTAGAGGACTGAGGTGGGAGACTTGGAAATCAGAGGCAGAGGTGTGGAGGAAGGGAGAGAGCAGGGGGGTGGGAAGTGGAGGGGACCTTCCAGTGGCCCCCAGTCAGCAGCTCTGCCCCTCTCCTGACCCCTGTGTCAGCTCATGAGCACCCTGATTGCCATCTGAACTGATAAAATAAACACCACCCCACTGGAATATCCCAGGATTGGCCTCTCAGGCCTGTCAGGGCACAAGCTCAAGCTTTGCCCTGCTCTGAAGAATGGACAGATAAATAGGAAAGTGGATTGAGTGAGTTAGTTATTACACTGCCCTCCAAAGTGCAAACCCTGAGCCACCTCATGTCAGAGGCTCAGCGTTTGTTGCAAGCACAGGGAGAAGGGGCAGCTCTCCTGAAGCTAAGTGCAAAGCCCAGTTAGGTTTAAACCCCGAGAGGGAGGAATGCAAATATAATGCAGATATAAAGAAGCATCTGGAGCCCAGTGTGCTCTCTCAGCAGACTGTGGGTGCCAGGCAAAGCTGGGATCATGTCAGCAGCTGACACTGACACACACTGGGGAGATGTCTCATCACCATATGGGCTCCAAACCAGAGATGTGCTGCCACTCTCCTCCCTTTCACAGGGTGAGATGCTCAGGGCCTTCCCCTGGCCTCCTCTGTTGTCATTATAGTGCAACAGTTCTATTGTCATTACATTGCAAGGGTTCCATATTGCTAGAGCTTTGTCCCTCCTTGGTGTTTCTTGCAGGCAGCTCCTCCAGGCACTGACTGTTCCTTGTCCTCACAGCACCAAATGACTCCAGTTCCCACCAATCCACTCTTTTATAACACTCTTCTTACTGGCTACAGCTGTGGCCTGTTAACATCAGGCCTGCCCCTAATCTTTAATAATTAACCCAGCTGCAACTCTTTAGGGGGTAAGATTACTTTCTATACTACCTTTATTTACTCATGTTCTAAGCCCCTGGGCTCCCCCATCTCCCTGGGCAGGGATGGATGCAGGAGAGTGAGCCCTGGCTGTACCTGCCCTTGGGCCATGGACATCACTCCCCAGCACAGGAGGGGACTATATGAGCTCAGAGGGTTTTTGCATACCCAGAACTCTCCCCCATATCAGGTTGATGTTGATAATTGCTGCCCCGAGATGTGCAGGATGTCTCTGCTTTGGCCTGTGCAACTGAAGAACGAGTCTGGACTCTTCAGTTTTAGGTCTTGAGGTTGTTTATTAATTCTTATCTATAAAATTTTCTTTCTGCACAGCCAAGATTGCTCAGCAAGGCACCAAAGGCACTCTGACCGCCCCTGAGGCAGTGTTGTTTTTTTATACTACAAACTATGTATAACATATTTACACTTAATTCCCAATACCTATCACCTATGTTAGACAGTGCGCTTCTATTCTAAACCAATCCCAAAGGGTCAACATCACAGCAGAAAATGGAGAACAAGGAGAAGAAAGAAGGACAAGATACGCCCTGATTCCTCTATCTTGTCCCCATAACTCCCATACCAAAAATCCTAAAATCTACATTTTCACCCTGTGAATATTTTATTATTACACCATTCAAACCTGTATGACTTTCACATCCTCATACAAAGCTGGTAACTTGCTCCAAGGGTGAAAATCAAATTCCCAGGTGTTCTGGGCAGCATGCCAGGGTCTCTGAGCCCCCTGGCAGGGGTTCTCGGCAACTCTGGACACCCAGAGGGATGCACTGAGTTCCGACACCCCCAGCCTGCAGGACTGTGTGGAACACACAGGTTATTTAAAGAAACCATGCTGCTCTTCAAGATGCACCAAGGCATTGGAGGAAAGAAGTCTAATTTAATCTGATGGGTTTTTTGTGACAACTTTCTTTCCTAAAATTCAGTGTCACTGTGATTTTCCTCTCTGCTCTGATGGCTGTCACAGTATGTGGGTCTGGCCCTTTGGTCCTTTACCACACTTTTTGCTTTCCTCTCCTCTCAGCCTGCCTTTCATCTTTTATTTCTTAACATTTCTCCCTAAAGTACATGTGCTGTTATAAAACTTAACCTGGCTTTTGAAATGCCTGTGTAATGCATAATAGGAAATGCTAGATATGGGATCTGGAGGATGCTGCTCCCCCACTTCCTTCCCACCCTCTCCAAAACAAACAAATAATTTAAATTTTTGGGCTGATGAGCTCTGTGAACTGGTTTTGCTCGAGGCTTTGGACCCAGTGCAGTTCGTTCAAGCACAACCAGGTGGAGTCCTAGAAAGGCAAAGAATAAATGCAGAGGGTGTGAGTTCTAACCCCGCCCATCACCCAAGAAATCCCAGCCCATGGGAGAGCATGGCCAGCAGGAGGCAGAAGTGGGAGGGAAAAAGAAACTCCTAATGCTGAAAAACTGTAAGTTTTGGGAGGTGACTGAAACCTGTCTTGGTCCTGCTTCCTCTGCTGTTCCTCCCGAGGTCCGTGTGGTTTGAACAAGAGCAACACAGAGACCTGACGGTGTATTTTGTCATTTCAATCTTTTATTCTTTGTCCCAAAACCATTTCATGCCTGAAATGATGTCTCTTTCTGCTGAAGGAATCTTTATTGTTGTTTGGCAAACAGAACAAAACAAAAAGCCAAGACGGAAAACTTGGACCAGCTCTAATAGCTTTATTAATATTCACCCTGACTGTATGTCAGAAAGCTCTAGTTTCATAAAATGGCTTCTAAAAGTATCGATGTTTGCTAACAGTGGGGCTATTTTGGCTCTGCTCTTCTGTCTTTCCTGGCTGTATCATTAAATGCATCACAAGGGTGACACCAGCCAACCTCCAGAAATACCCAACTACAGTGATGCTGCTGATTGTCTGTAAGTGATCACTTCAAAGGCTTTTAATGTGTTCTGGCCCTCAGTCCTAATGGATCTCTGAGGATGCCAAAGAGCAATAAGATAATGGTTGTGTGTGTGCTTCCCTGCTCCTGCCAGGCTGCTCTGTGCAGGTGGGGCTGGGGCAGGAACCCAAACCAGCTGCATTGCACATCAGGCCTGCAAGTGAAATAATAAGGCGCAGCTTAGGAGGATTACTGAACTGATGCAAGGGGTTGGCATCCCATCATCTCTCTGCTCACCCCAGGGGAGTGTGGTGAACATGTGTGATTCATGTTCTGGGTCTTGCAGAGGACACGGGCAATCTAATATGGCAAGGCAACTGTTTTTCAACAAGAAATTAGAAGTGAGCTACTCCACTTTGGATTTTTAACCTCTTTTTATCTTTTAGTCCATTGAATGGCTTGAAAACAAAGGCGGGGAAGTTTGGGAAGGAATGTCCCAGGTAACTGGGATGCAGGGATCTGATGCAGAGCTTTCCTTACTTCAAATTATAACATATCCTATCCATCATTATCAGGAGATTTGTGGGGCTGATCCACTGCCAAGGTCAGATTAGGAGCTCTGGAAGTTTAGCTTTGGTTTCAAAGGGAGATATTCAGGCACTAATCCTTTGCAGGTCTGCACAGGAAGGCAGAGGGGAGTTGTCTCTCTGCTGAGGGACTGACAGATTTATTCCCCTGCTATCTGCACAGAGCTGGGCTTGGCAAGGGCAGCAGTGGAAGACATTAAGCCCTGCCTTGCTGAGAGAAGCAAATCATGGTGGCTTCCCCCTCCTGGCAGCTCATTTCCCTTTCCCTTTCCCATCTTTTGTCCCCCTTCCTGCCATATCTAGGTACCTCACAGCAGCTCTGGCAGCTGCACCCCCAAATTGCTACAGCTCTGCCAGTGGTTTCTCTTCAGCACCCTCTGTTCTCTGAGAAAGATCATGTACAGAGCATGGTGGCTTGTTCTCAACTTAGGGAGCACCTCCTAAACCAGCTCTACTCCCTGCTTCAGAGGGACTTAAAAACAAAACTGTTGCTATAGGACATGAAAGAACACAAGCGCACACTGCTGTTCTCAAGGTGAAGAAAAAAGGGAAGTTTATTTTCTAACTCTAACATTTATAGTTTTCTAAAAGTGACAGTGGATTGGAGGGTGACAGTGCCACCTCTCCAATGACACTGGACAAGCTAACAGTTTATCAACTTTCTCTTCTTCTATAAAGGAATGCAAAACAATGAGTTATTTACAGAAAGTGTGTGAGAAAGTTTGCTACAAAAATGTCAACATCAAAAAACTTAGAAAATCTTAAAAAATCAAGGTGACACAAAATCTCCTGCCTAATATTTGCAAAGCCTTCTACAGAGCAGAGTCTGCAACCTCAGTGCCCCAAGCCTGCCAGGTGCTGCTGAAGGTGAGGTGGTTGTTCTTTCTGGACATTACACCTGGATTGAAGGTGGATTACAAGGAGGTACTTCCTTACACTTTTGGAGCATCTCCTGTTATAACCCAGATTTTGCAGAGCAGCCTGTGCAGACAGCACATGCTTCAGGTTTGTGTAGTGGCTCCTCACCTGCCTTCCTCCCCAGCAGAGCCTTCCTCATCTCCAGAGTCCTGGCTGCAGAGGGAGGATCCCTTTTTCCTCCCAGCTTTGGCCTGTGGGTTGACACATGGATCAACCTTGCCCCATCTGCTCTCCTGCCCTCTTTATTTGTCCCCTCTGCTCCCTAATTTCTTGCCACAGTGGGACTCAGGAGGTTTGGAGCAGGTTTTGGTGGGGCAGGGAGCAGTCTGACCACAGCAAGCCCAGACATGGGGCTGGTGTCACCACAGGGCTCTGCTGCAAACACTGAGGCTCACTGTGAGACACAGGCTCCATGCTCTGCTGAGCTCCCTGCTCCCCAACCTTGTCCCTCCTAAAGGTATCCCAAACATCACTGCAGGATAAGAAGCTGTCCTGAAAGGGTTGGGGTGAATGGGTTCTCCAGAGAGCAAAACTGCTCATGACAGCTCCCACCCACACAGCAGGGCTGCTCCATCCTTTCATTTCCACCTTGATCCAGGATATACCCTGGCAAGCAGCCTGCAGGCTCAAGTGACCTGTTGGCCTCCATCCCCTGCTTGCACAAATTCTGCAAGGAAGTCTGTCAATACTAAAACACCCAAGAAATGAGTTTGTATCAAATTCCTCTGTTCTCTCGTCAGACATTTGAAATCAGACTGTAGCTGACAGCCAGAGGTTGGACCACTTCACATTCCTGGGATATAAGTTGCTTTCCTTCACATCTTTCATACTGGGAGCCTCTCATTTATGGTACTCCCACATCCCTGCAGGATAAAAATTGCTCATTTCTGCTGATGTGGTCATGCAAAGTCCTCTAGAGAATTAGAAATCACTGCCTGTCTTCAGAATGTTGATGTAATAAAAAGAAGGCACTCTGAAAGAAATCCATGACAAAATGAATAGCCTGAAAAGGCAGAATCTTTATGCACATCTAATCAAACCTCCCAAAGAGCACAACCATTGACTGTTATATAGCAATATCCCCACAAAGACCAACAAGAAAATTCAGCAGCTTTTCAGCTTGTCTTTGAAAGACATGTCTGTTTTACTCCATCAGTTTTGAAAAGACATTGCTTAGAGCTAAGGAGCATGAGGGTTTTATTCAGTTTCTACAGAAAAAGAAAAGGGGATGCAGCCTTCTTCTCATTGCTGATGGCTGAATTTACTTCTTTCTCTAAATTCTTGTATCTTGAGCCTCTTGTAGGCATTTTTGCCTGGTTAACTTCTAGGAATTGTTCCTCAGTAATGAAAAATTCCTTGTTAGCAGCATCCCAAACACCACATTCCTGATGGGCCTTTGAACTCATGGGAAGGCAACACCTTCCTTTTCTGGAAAGCAAATCTGGACCAAGGATTTGGAAGTTATTTGTGCTTGGAATGCAGAATGCATTTGATAGGAATGCAACGGTTTGTTCCCTGCCAAAAATCACACCTGTGAGCCTTTGATTCAGGGAATCCTATTGTGATGAAAAAGGCTTTGTAAAACAGCAGTGTAGCCTCCCCCTGTGAAACAGAAGATTAAATCCTGATTACCCTGCTGTTGACTCGACTGTTAGCAGCTGAAATATTATTTGCTCAACACACTTAACTCAGTTATGATCTGCAGAAAGATGCTGTGGTTAGAGTGATTCTGAAACACAATAGAGCTGCACAACTTCCCCATTAAAAGAGAATTATTCTTATTTACCAAAGGGAAAATTAAAAGCAGGTTTTCACGAGAAGTTCAAGCCAGCCCAGCTCTGCCTGGCTGCCAAAAGGGACAATCCTGCTTGCCTGTCCAATCCCTTCCAACCCTGTTCCTGGCTGTGCATTCCTGCCACCCTCACTGTGCCAGGCTGGCAGATGTGGAGCCACATGGTGAGGCAGGTCAGCCTGCTAATCTGGCTGAAAAATGAGCCACCAAACAGATCCAACCGGCTGGAAGCTGCACCCCAAGCTGTGCTGACACAAGGGAGCAAGAAGAAACATGCAGCCAGGGCAGGGAGTAGGCAGGACCACATCTTTGGGTGACAATATGGTCTCAGATGGGCTTAAACTGTGAGCTGTGGGTGTAGGGGCTGAGGGTCAGAGCAGTGCTGGGACTGGTCCAGCACAGTCAGGTCCTGCTTCCCTCAGAGGTTTTACAAGCAGAGACCAGAAAATCTCCTGGCCAAGACAAGAGGAAGGCTGGTGCTGGCTGCAACCAGAGAATGAGGGTTGAGTGTGGTGGGGACCCAAGCCCAGCAGTCTGGCCAGTGCCCACATGTGGGAGCACAGCACCAGCTCTGCCCTGCCAGGGCTTGTTGTGGTCAGGAGCTGGCTTGGAGATCCCAACCCTTTGTGTTCATGTTGATATAAAGCTGTAAATGCACATGATGGCCCAAGAGAGAGATGATGCTGGTGTCTGCCATGGACAGGCAGTGAAGCATTTGCTGGGAGGGGCATAGGGAGTCCCTGTGACCGTGTTCACAGGGGTGCCAGGATGAGGGAAGAGATGAGGATCTGACTCCATGTTTCAGAAGGCTTGATCTATTATTTTATGATATATATTATATTAAAACTATACTAAAAGAATAGAAGAAAGGATTTCATCAGAAGGCTAGCTAAAAATAGAATAGAAAAAGAAGGAATGAATAACAAAGGCTTCTGTCTTGGACTGAGAGTCCAAGCCAGCTGAATGTGATTAATTACAAACAACTTTATGAGACCAATCCCAGATGCACCTGTTGCATTCCACAGCAGCAGATAATCGTTGTTTACATTTTGTTCCTGAGGCCTCCCAGCTCCTCAGGAGGAAAAATCCTAAGGAAATGATTTTTCAGAAAACATGTCTGTGACAAGTCCCCAGACCTTTTCTTCTCATTCCTCCACAAGGGTCAAAAGATTAATTTCCTGGGGCAATAAAGAAGGGAGTAACCCCCTCCACATTGCTACTACCCCATGTAACATGCATTTAACAACTTGTGCAATATTAACAACTCAGTTCCCACTGCAGCTGTGTCCTCCCCCAAAGCTCACATTATATGGGCTGCTCCTGGATCACAGGATTCAGTACACCCTCAGTGAGGAGATCTCTCCCCAGATATCTTTTCTGTGGTCTGCATTTCTGCATGTTTCATGCTGTGCTGCAGGCTCTACTCAGCCTCCTGTGGCATTCACATTCTCTGAAAAAATCCCTTCACCCAGGGTTTTTCTCCTGGGAAGCTGAAAAGCCTCGGAGAAAAGGAAAACAATTCTTATCTCATTTGCTTCTCCTGTGCTGTGCTCATGTGGAATGTGTTTGGAGATTGTTTACCCACAGGTGATTGTTTCATTGCATTCTGCTGTGAGTTGTTTTCACTCTTTGGCCAATCAGGGCCAACCTGTGTCAGGACTCTGGAAAGAGTCAGGAGTTTTCATTATTATCCTTTTAGCCTTCTGTAAGTATCTTTTCTGTATTCTTTAGTATAGTATAGTATTCTTTAATATAATATAGTATCATAAAGTAATAAATCAGGCTTCTGACGACATGGATCCAGATGCATCACTCCTGCCTTTGTGGGGGCATTCCCTGCATTTAAAATAGCTTCCAGCTCTGAGCTGATGCTCAGCTCACCCCTCCACATGCCACCTGCACAGAGGGGGGCTGGAGCAATGCTGGGCATAAATCACTGAGGAGGAACGTGCCCATTAAGGGAGGATGTGACAAAGCCCTGCACTAAGGCACCCCAGGGCTGTGCATCTTGTTTTCATCTTGTGAAAGCAGAACATTTTTAGATGATATTTCTACCAACTCTAGTGATGTTCAGATAAAAGGATTTCAAGTCTCTTTGGCTCATTTTCCTGTCTCATCCAGCAGAGGAGTGCAGCCCCTGTGATCTGGGTGCTGGGTGTCCAGGGAGCTGAAGCTGCTGCTGCTGTTGCTACCCACCCTCCTTGCACTGTACATGTGCCATCAACTGGTTCCCAAATATTAACAAGGATTTTCCTCTTAGCAAATCCCAGCTAAAAATGTGGAAGACCTCATCTTGAGCCAGCAGGAGCTGTAGAGACAAGGCTATAAGGCCAAGGAACAGGCAGAGCAGTTGAGGCTGAGAAACTGTCCTTCAAGGCTCCCACAACACAAATTCAAGATCAAATTTATTGTTTAAAATCAGCCCAAAAGCGCAGTCCATCCTCTCCCTCTTCCTTCCCCACCCTGCAGGCCTGGCGCTGGATTGAAGGTTGGTGCATTTACAGAGTGACAAGGGATGGTCACCAGAGTGACCAAGTGCTGGCACTGAGCAAAGAGCTTCATCCTAAACTGATTTGCTTCTCTGAGGGTCCCTTTCAGCTCTGGTCCCATGGAACTGTTCTGCTAGACAAAACATTTGCTGGAATTGTTAAAGCTGCTTTGCTGATAAAGATCTCACCACTCCCTCCCCCAGAAGCTCTACCAAGCTTCAGCAGAAATAAGAGCACACAGAGGCTGCTGTTCTGCTGCCAGCTGGCCCATCCCACACTGTGGGGGTCAAAGAGGATTTTGGGGTGATCAGTTCATGGCTCGGGGGGGCCTTTCCAGCCTGACACACCCGGGTGCCCCTGGACATGCAGGGACATGATCTGGCAGGTCTCTCTGCTCCACTTCTGACTACACCAGATCACCAGCCTGTTCCTTCTGACCTGTGGGCAATAATCAGGTTTTCTGTGGGGATTGGATCTCACTGCACTTCCCATGATCGAGGCTGAGGGGTCTTTTTCAGTCTCTGCAGGTTTGGGTACCCCTGATTCTGAGTGCATTTTCTGCACCCAGGGCTCACAGTGGGAGTGTGCTCTGTGGGAAATGGAGACACTTCCTAAAGAGGCTTAACTTTGCTCAAACCTTCACAACAAGAACAAGCAGAATGGGGAAGTCTTTATCCATCAGATTAAAACAGACTTTAAGCAATTCTCTTCTGGAACAAGAATACAGTGACCCCCATCTGAGTAACTGATAGCCAAGAAACACAGTTATTACACTAATTAATTTATTAATAGCCAAGTACCAGTCATGAAAGAAAGGTACTTGCTTTTCTGGGACTTTTATCTGAATGATTTAAGGTTGCGTGACTAATTCATGCTTTTGAGCAGACCAAGCTGCACATTAATCTGAGTTTAGTTTTTCCAAAGGGCAGTTCAATTCCAGGTTTTCAACACTAATAGACTTTTATGATTGCAGAAGTGAAGTTGAAAATAAACCAGAGACTGCAGAACGTTCTTTACTCTGAATGTTTGGTGACTTGTGGAGGCCAAGCAGATTTATGTATTTCTCCTTGTAGAGGTCACATATTTTTAGCTCCCAGACAATTTTGTGAGATGCAGAATCATCAGGATCTGAGACAAAAGTAACCAGAGACTTTTAAAAGTTGGTTCTGGTGTCTGTGTCTCTTGCTCTGGATTGTTTTGAGTTTTTTTTTTGTTTTAGTCTTTTTTTGTTATTTTTATTTTTGGTTGGTTTTTTAATTTATTTTGTGTTTGGTTGTTTTGTTTTGGTTTTTGTTTTGTTTTTGTCGTTTGTTTTCATTTAGATGGGTTTTTAAAATTATTTAAGACTAGAACATCATTGGATGCACAGGGATAGATGGATGGCAGAGGCTCTTTGGGAGTGAAGTTCTGCCATGCTGAAGGGGCACACCTGAAATAAGGGAATGGGAGTTGAGAAACCCATTGAGGAATGTGTAGAAGACACCCAGCATGTCCTCAGGGCCAAGAAGAGAACCTCAGTGCCAGAGAATATCAACAGGGGAGGTTTGCATTGGAGAGAAGAGGGATGGGCACTCTGAGGAGTGTCAGGCAAAGTTTCTGCTTTGAGTTTTACAGCCAAGGCTCCAGCTGCTAATCCCTGGGGAAGGCTGGATGGAAGGCTGCTGGGCTTGTGCATGTGAATATCACACAGAAAGGTGCTCCAGAACACATCCTAAACAGGAAGATCTGCTTGGTGAATTGTAGTGGGATCTGCACACATGTAGTGCAAAGGAATCTGAAGAAGCTGCATCCTATGATGTACTGTCCATAGAGCACATCACTGCAGTGCTCTTTGACACAAGTGACATCTGCTGTGTCACTTGAGGCCTCTAGTGTGCTACTAAAGGCCTGAAAACACTGGTGATTTAGGCTGGAAGCATTCTTCAAGTTGTCTGTGGCATCCACTTTTGCAGTGCTCATTTACTCACAGGACAGGCTCTCTCTCCACAGCCTGCCCACATTAATGTGCACTCACATTAATGTGGGATTAAGATTGATTCAGGATTCTTTGGGCTGCTCTGATTCCCCCTGGGAGCTGCAGAGGCCCCTTGCTGGTAATGCTCCATCCTGGCATGGAGGCTCCCAGGCAAGGGGCACCTGAGCCTGGATGATGGCACCCAAGTCCCTGAGCCCCTGCCCCTTCATGCTCCCTCTCACAACACAGAGCATCCTCTGCCATCCCACAGCAAATTTATTTCCTTCCCCTGCTTTGGCCCAAGGGAGATCAGCTGAGGGCTACAAAGGGAAAAATTAAGAGAAAATATCTCAGCTGTTCCCCTGCTGTGTGGGAGCACAGATACAGCTACAAGTGGCTGTAGCTCCTATCTTCTGGGAGACAGCTTTTTAGGAATGATGAACATTACCCAGAACTTTAAAAGCTGTCCTGGGCAGTGAGGGGAAGGACAGTGCTGAGAACTTCAAGATTTGCTTTTATAATTTGATTATCTCTGCCTTGAGATGGACACTTGTCTGCGGGTCAGGGGATCCTCTAAGACCCTAACTCCTGGCAGTAGGAAAATGGCTGCTTTCACATTTTTAACCAAACTCCACATTTTTAGGAAATGCTTCCAGCACAATCACCTGGAATTCTCTCCAGCCTCTAAGTTCTCTGTAAAACTGAGAAGTGAAACATTGCTCCCACCCTGTTTCCTCCCCTTAAACCTCAACATGAAGGGCTGGACAGAGAAGGGAAATTGCATGAGCAAACATTTGCTCTTAAATAAATTCCAATTGAGAAACAAAAGAAAAGACTGCAGCTTTTTCACCTGTCCCTTTCCCTGCCCCACCAGCTCTACTGGAAGGGACCCCTGTGCCATTCACATTCTCTGAAAAAATCCCTTCACCCAGGGTTTTTCTCCTGGGAAGCTGAAAAGCCTCAGAGAAAAGGAAAACAATTCTTATCTCATTTGCTTCTCCTGTGCTGTGCTCATGTGGAATGTGTTTGGAGATTGTTTACCCACAGGTGATTGTTTCACTGCATTCTGATGTGAGTTGTTTTCATTCATTGGCCAATTTGGGCCAAGCTGTGTCAGGACTCTTTCCAGAGTCAGGAGTTTTCATTATATTTTTTAGCATTCAGTAAGTATCCTTTCTGTATTCTTTAGTATAGTATAGTATTCTTTAATATAATTTAGCATAATGATCTTTAGTATAATATTAATAATATAAAAATTAGTATAAGAATTCAGTATAGTATTCTTTAATGTAATATAGTATCATAAAGTAATAAATACTAATAGTAAAATATTATAGTTCGTATAATATTATATATATTATGTAATATATATAATACTAAATAATATATATAATACTAAATAATAAATAATACTAATAGTTATTATAATATTATAATTAGTATAATATTAATAATATAATATTATATAATATGATATAATATGATATAATATAATATAATTAGTATAATATTAATAATATAATATAATATAATATAATATAAAATAATATAATATAATATAATAGTCTTCTGAGAACATGGAATCAGATGCATCATTCCCTCCCCTCATTGCTGGAACTGCATTTACAGTAGATCCCTCTAACCCAGGCACCCAAGCTCTGCTCCTGCAGAAACCCCTGTGCAGCTGGGGTGCAGGCAGTGCTGCTGCCCTTATTGCTGTGTCAGTGGATTGAGGAGCTGTTCCTCCTTGGAAGCTGTGCTGTGCATCCCCAGTGCCCCCCACACCAATCAGAGGAGAACTGTGGGGTGACAGAGAGCCTGTATTCCTCTTTTTTTGGCATTTTTCATGCTCCTTTACTCCTCTGGTGCAGTTAATGTGCAGCTGATCCTGGAGCTCTGACACCTGCAGCGGCCCAGGGGCAAAGGGGCTTTCAGAGGAGGGAGAGGGATGAGTGGGTCTGGGGGTGTCCCAGGGAAAGGGGGCTCCTCGCTCTGGGTGTCCCTGTGAGTTTGGAGAAGCACCTGCAGCACATGCTGGGGTGTCAGCAGCCTCAGAGCAGGCAGGAGCAGCCCTGCTGTGGGATATTTTCCATTCCTGGGTGTTTGGCAGCTGGCTTCAACCACAGAAACCAGCAGCTTCTGCTTTCTCAATTCTTATTGCAGAGCCCTTTGCAGCATTGCACAACTTGGCCTCACATCTGGCAGTATTGCTGTATCAAGGACAAATATATAAATGAGGATTTCATGAGGATTTCCTTTCTTTTCCTCTTCCTCTTCCCCCTTTGCTTTCAACTTTGCTGTTTTGCTTTAGGCAACCTTGCTTTGTCTATGGTGTGGAATCATAGAATAATTAAGGTTAGAAATACCTCCAAGATCAAGTCCAACCTTTGATTCAGCACCACCCTGCTCACTAAACCACATCACAAAGTGCCACATCTGCTCCTTTTCCAGTTCCACAGAGCCAGCAGTGCCTTCCCTTGGCACCAAAACACACAGCAAGAGTGAGGAGGTGAGGGAATATTTTTATTCAAGGACATTGTCTTCTAGACTGTGTTCCTTAAATATCCAGTCTGTCAAATACAGTCACACACTGGCTGGATCACCAGAAGTTGTGTGGGATGCAGAGGAAGTTGAAGGCAACTGTTCCTAGAAACTAAATGTCTCAAGGACAAGACTTTAGGTAAATGTTAATGAAAGTAAAGAAATTAGTAAAGAAGCCTACATGGCTTGTTCTTTGTGAAAAATGTGTACAAATGTGGTATTTTCTGGGTCTCCAGGATGAAGGAGGAATTGAGAACTTGACTCCATGTTCTTAGAAGGCTAATTTATTATTATATTATATTATATTATATTATATTATATTATATTATATTATATTATATTATATTATATCTATACTAAAGAATAGAGAAAGGATACAGACAGAAGGCTTAACAAAAATGATAATGAAAAACTCATGACTCCTCAGAGTCCCACACAGCTGATGGCGATTAGTCATTAAGTTAAAACAATTCACATGAAACCAATCAAACCTGTTGGATAAACAATCTCCAACCACATTCCAGAGCAGCAAAACACAGGAGAGGAAAATGAGATAATTATTGTTTTCCTTTTTCTCTGAGGCTTCTCAGCTTCCCAGGAGAAGAAATCCTGGCAAAGGGATTTTTCAGAAAATATGACAGTGACATGCAAATACTGCTATTGCCATAACCATGATCTATTTTTATGTCCTCTCCATAGAAAAGTACCTGGATGTGCTGAGGGCAGACAGGGAGACCTGGCTCATCCTTCTGCCTGTGTCCAGCTCCAAGCCTAAATTTCCTCTTCCCATTAGCCACAAACTCCTGAGTTGAGATTTTCTTGCCAGTTTTTGGATGGATCTCCTGTGCTCTGCCTCTGAGCTGCTCCTTTATGCAGAGAAAGCTTTCACCAGGCTCCCCAGTGGCAAATATCTGGCCACAGCTCATGGCCCTGTTTTGCTTGAGCTGTTTGTCACATGTAACACATTTTTGTGAGCTCTGTCCTTCCCTTTCAGATTTGGGGAAAATTCATGATGATGCTGTAAAAGCCAGAGAAAAGGAATATAAAGGGATTTACCTCTTGTACAAATATTAAACAATAGTTCCTGTTGTAGCCTCCTGTCTCCTTATCTTTCTAAAGTAATAACAAGTAGCTTTAATTTAACTCCCACTCTCCTTACAGGTTTAGCCACTCTGTCATTATTAAAAATAAGGCTATTTCAGGTGATTGGGTGATTGGCAGTAAATTCTGGTTTGGGTGAGTGGGATTCAGCTTGTACTCAGGAGCTCATGTGTGTCTTTTTGCAAGTACAGAGCAAATACTGCAGGAAAGGCAGAAATCAGGATAGGGAAAAACCATGGAAATCAACAAGTTTAGCCAGGGAATGTGCTGTTTTGTAGCAGTGAATTGGTTACAGAAAAACTGTCTGTAAATCACAGTCTGTTTCTGGTGGGTATATCATTCCTGGGAAAACAAAAAGCTGCAAACTTTGATTTTCCTCCAAACTGGTCCAAATGGAAAAGCCTTCAAAAATTTCCATGAATATACTAATTTCTGCAAGAAATCAATAAAATTCCATGTTCACAGTAAGGCTTTTTTTTTTTTTTTTTTTTTAATCTTGTATTTATTACAAGGCCTAGGATCTTCCCTCCTCCCCTTCATTCAGTTTGTTGCTACAAATCCTTTCTCAATTCAGAGATGCTCAACAATTGCAGGCCCAGTTTACTCTCATGGCACCACCTTTGAGACCCAGAGGGTGGAAGATCAGGACTGACCTTCTGTTTTTGACAAACAGGATGGAGGCTGGAACCTGATTCCAAGCAGAGGCGTTAGAGTTAAGTGTTTGAGAGGCCTTTGTTATCTTGAGGTGGAATTAAAATTTTGTTGATGCCTCCAGTGCCTTTTAATACAATCAAAAGGCTTAGAGACAGACAAAGTGAGGCTTTTATTTCAACTGGAAAGTGGTTTCTGCCCAAAGAAATTGTGAGAAAATGTTTCTGTAAGTGGACAAAGAGGTTTTCCAGGCAGAAAGTATGAAAGCTGTTTACATGGGCTTCAGCATTTGATCACAAAGCCTAGGGCAGGGCTGGAGAGAGCTTGTGACAAAGCATTCTTCCTTGAGGAAAACCAGCAAGAGGGAGTGAACTTCGAGAAGAGATCAGGCAAGACCAGTTTGACTGGCTTTAAACCCCTCCAAAATGCCACCTCTCTTTGTGAAAAGCCGTTCTACCATAAAGAGAACCCTTCCCAAAGCCACTTTGCAGTGCTGGCTTTGCCACTAACCTTGTAACTCCAACAGCCTCAAAATAAATGAGGTGAGAAGTGAATCCTCTCAAAAAAACCCCCAAAAACCTTTCTCAAATACGATTTTGAGAAATAGTATTTATTTCTATACATCTATTTGTATATTAAAAAAAAAAAAAAAAGAAAAGAGTGAAAGCAAATGCGTCCAGGAAATTCCCCACTGACTTGCTGTTGATTTTATGCAGAAAGAGCTCAGATCCTGCAGCAATGGGAAGCTCAGGACACATCTGGAAGCTTCTTCTGGATCTGAAAACCCCAAACCAAGAGCAGCCTCTGGCTCCCACATGCTTTTGGGCTGTGTGACTTGCACTGTTTGTGGAGAAATGTGCTTGCCTTACACCCACACCTTAAATTAAAGGGGAATATTCTGCTCAGAGAGCTCTGATCTGGGTGAGGGATGGGTGAGTGTGGATCAGCAGCTGTTTGCTGACCTTGAGGTCAGGCTGGTGCCTTTGCTGATGGGGTAGGATGGGGTTTTCTTTTTTAGCTTATATCAAGTTTTATATGCCCAGAATTGAGCACCTGTTGGGACCCCACTAAAGCCAACTGCAGTCCTGGGCAGGTGAAGTTTTTATACATGGGATTATCAAGGTGAACCACACAAACAGTGCCAGTCTGGCTGGATTAGAGACACTCCACTGTCCACCATCTGAAAGGCAGAGATTCCATCTGACACCCAGAATGGCTGATTTGTGCCTCACTGTCGCAGACATCCTTTATGAAAAATCCCCTCTTTAGGATTTTTCCTCCTGAGAAGCTGGGAGGCCTCAGGAACAAAATGTAAACAATGATTGTCTGCTGCTGTGGAATGCAACAGGTGCATCTGTGATTGGCCCATGTTGGTTTTTTTAATTAATGGCCAGTCACAGCCAGCTGGCTCAGACAGAGAGTCCGAGACAGCTGCCTTTGTTATCGTTCTTTCCTATTCTATTCTTAGCTGGCCTTCTGATGAAATCCTTTCTTCTATTCTTTTAGTATAGTTTTAATGTAATATATATTATAAAATAATAAATCAAGCCTTCTGAAACATGGAGTCAGATCCTCATCTCCTCCCTCATCCTCAGACCCCTGTGAGCACTGTCACACCTCTCCAACCCTGGGGCCTGGATTAGGGAGCCTGCCTTGGCTTTTGCCACCTGTCCTGTGGTCCCTGGGGGCAATCCCAAGTTTGCATGAATAATGCATCAACTATTCTAAATTATTGGGAGCTCAGAGTGGTGATGATTACACTATAAACATGGGATTCTGAGTGACCTTCACAGTGGCACCTCCCTGCCAAATTTGTGTCTTTGTCAGGGCTTTGGCCAGAACAAGCCCCAAGTCCTTTCTGCTCAGTCATTCTGATAGCTCTCAGATGAGGATGTGGACACTTTGAGGGCAGCTCTGGCCTCCAGGCATTTGTGTGAAAGGGCAGTGAGGTCCCTTGGTGGGGTTTAGGAGAGCCTGGGAGCGGAAGCTGAAGTGTGGGTGTGTGGGATGTCCCCCATGGCTTGTCCAGGCTGAAGGAAACCATCTGTCAGATCAAGTGCTCCCTGCTGGCCTGGTGGGCACTGAAAAGACCCAGCAGACAGGACCTGTGTGAACACCCATCCTCCATCCTTCCTGTGCATCCTGCTATCAGTGCCTTTTTCAGCATCCCACACCTTTCTCCAGGATTTACTTCTATCCCTGGAGACTCAGTGGGTTTTGTTCTTTGTCAGGGACTGAAGAGACACAGTCTATGTTAGAGAAGCACAAAGGCAGATTTTCTGCCAAGAAGAAAATTCTGTGGTTTGTCTACAAGCTGCAGAAGCACATCAGAAACATGTAAAAATCAAAGCTGAAAGTCCAAACAGAGCCATAGTCCTGCTATCATCTGTCCCCTTCCCCTGACACGGACCTGGGACATGAATCAGGAGGGTTTATTGATCCTTTGTTCAGGTTTCTTGGCTGGTCACTCATCTACCACTTACCTCAGCCTTGTGCTTCCTTTTCAACCTCTCCCCCAGCAGAGCCCTTCCAGCCTGTGTGGGGGCAAAGGGCTCTGCTCCCCAGCTCTGTCCCCTTGTGCCAAACCTCTGCCCAGATTCTCAGTGAGAGGGATGGAGGTGACAAGTGCCTGCTGGACAGATTCCCAAATAACTCTCCTATGAGAAGGGTGCTGCAGAATTTAAACCAGGTGTGGTGGTGGGAAGCCAGAGGTGACTTTACCAGACGAGGTGGGGCACAGCAGAAGAGGGGAGAGGTAAAGGGCCAAGGTCTGGGGTGAGGGTTGTGCACCCCACTGCATGGCTGGCTCTCAGCTACATGACCATTTCTTTGCAGGGTGATACAGCTGCATGCTCTGCTGGGCCAAGGGGAAACAGAAAGCTCAGCTTTAATTATTACAGCCCAAATTACATGATGGAATGAGCTGATCATGTAGCTTGTCTCTATGTCATAGTTGGCATATGGAGCAAATGCATTCATTTCCAAGGATTATAGGCCAGAAATGTAGCTATTATAAATCCTCTTATCTATTCCACGAGGCACATAAGAAAACCTTTTCTTTTTATCTTGGAAGGGCTGAAATATGTATGAAATGTTACTTGCCCTGCACACCCATAAATATGGCTCTTGCCTATCCTGGTGCTTTCGTTCAAGACATTATTTCATCCCCCTGGCATTAACCACACCAGCCCTCCCTCACCAGCCCATCCTGACAGGGAGGAGCACTCAGGCTCTGCTTGTCCCATTGTTCCCTGATCCATCTGGGTTGGGCACCCCAACCCAGCTTTGGGCTGAGGTGTGACCCTCCCTGCAAGGAGAGACACAAGCTTAGTGCTTGCAAGCTCCAGAGTCATTGATACTCTGGGAAAGTTTACCTGGATCCTGTGATGGTGTTCACAGGGGTCTGAGGATGAGGGAAGAGATGAGGATCTGACTCCATGTTTCAGAAGGCTTGATTTATTATTTTATGATATATATTATATTAAAACTAAACTAAAAGAATAGAATAAAGGATTTCATCAGAAGGCTAGCTAAGAATAGAATAGGAAGGAATGATAACAAAGGTTTGTGGCTCAGACTCTCTGTCTGAGCCGGCTGGGCTGTGATTGGCCATTAATTAGAAACAACCACATGAGACCAATCACAGATGCACCTGTTGCATTCCACAGCAGCAGATAATCATTGTTTACATTTTGTTTCTGAGGCCTCTCAGCTTTTCAGGAGGAAAAATCCTAAGGAAAGGATTTTTCATAAAAGATGTCTGCGACAGGATCCAAGCCAAGCTAAACCTGTGCCTGATGGAGAGGGGACCACTTTCCTTCCTCTCATCCTTGGGAGATGGAATGGAGAAGATATTCCCAGCATTTACTGGCAGGGAGTCTGTTACTCCACATGGCTTCTCTCCTAGCTTCCCTTTACTGCTTTTCTGGTAGATACAGAAATTAATTTATTCTTAAAAATAAAAAAGCAGAAAAGTGACACTCTCCCCTTGGATCCACCTGGCAGCTCCTGACTAAGGAATCCCACATTGCCCCATCAAGCCTGGCCTTGGACACTTCCAGGGATGGGGCAGCTTCTCTGGGCATCCTGTTCCAGAGCCTCACCACAGTCAAAACACTTAAATCTGATTGAATTTTCCAGGAGAGAGTGGTGGCCCCACATAGCAGGGAGCTACACTTGTTTGGATGCTTTGATGCTACATCCTGCAGCTACATGAAATAACCCAAAATTTTGGTCTGCTGCAGTAAAGACTCACAAGATTGATCTCAAGTCCCCACTGCATTGTGATCTGTATCTTCCAGGATATCTGGCTTCTGTGTCCCCAAAATCTGCCTGAAATTTCCACTTCCTGAAAAAAGGAGATGGTTTTAGAGACAGAGTATCACCTGTAAAATGAGAACAGAGCACCTCCAGCATACCTCACTCATCCATAAGCTCAAACCCAAACTAAACACCTGTGAGGCACCTTGGCAACATTTTGAGTCACTGCCTTCAATGTCTGATGAATACTGTTGTTTTTGAATTTTCCCCAAACATGAAGAATTTCCTATTTAGACCTTTCCATCTAGAATTTTCCCATGGAGAAGATTCAATTTGCAGCAAGTTGATGGTGCTGCCATCGTGGTGGTGAGGCAGCCCTCAGAGAGCTGCTGAGGGATGAATGATGAGAGGGACTGAAATGGTGCAGGGCTTACAAAGCCTTTGCCTGCAGATGGTGTGGCTCCCTCTTGGCATATCCCCTTGTGCTGGGCACCATCAGCTTTACTCTTACAGGGACTTTCAGTGTGGCCATGAAATGGTGCAGCAGGTGGAACCTGGTGTGCTCCAGAGCAGTGGAAAGCCAGGGAGATGGCAGAAGCTGATGGAGCCTTCACCCAGCATATCCCAGTGGCATTGCCAGCTCTTCCTCTCTGTCATTGCTGCTGCCATCTCCTCCCCTCCATCCCCACTATTCCCACTTTGCTTCTCTCCCCTTTCCGTTCTGCCTCACAAAACTGATTTTCCTAAGTCAATGCAGAACTTAATTCTCATTCATGGTCTTCTTTCCCCACCACAAGATTTCAAAGAAGCTTCCAAGTGGAAGAGAACATTTGCTCCTTGCCCCCCACACGGCTGCTTTGTGTAGTTTCTGTCAAAACAATGCTGAATAGCAGCAAACTGTTCACTGACCCGTCACTCGAGAGGCTGCTGTTGTCAGCAGGTTCTCCATAACCTCCTCATCCATCCTCCCCCTCCACGTGGTGCCTTGGGTGTGTGACAGATTTGCAATCCACACTGCATTTTTAATAAGCCTGTCCTCCCTCTTTGGACGTCAAAGGCACTGTTCTGAAAGTCAATCTCAGCCTCTGACCTCTCTGAGCTTCCCTCTTATATTTAATCTGGAAACACTACTCTGAAAGACGAATATGATCTGCCTGCTTTATGTCCAGCAGTGCCTCCCTGCCTTGCCAGCAGCTCTGTGGCATTTTGCCACTGCCAGCACGGAGCCCTCCAGGCTGGCTCGCTCACACTCATGGCCATGGCCCCAGGTGCCACAACAACACAGCTTTAAATACCTTCAGGACTCAGCCACCTCCCTGGTGCTCTGGTCTGAAAGCAAAACCAGTGAGAGACTCCAAGTCAGAAATACAATTTATAATAGCAAAAGGGAAAAAACCCCACCAAAATACATGCAGTAATACAAAAGAAAAACCAAAATACAACCTGACACCCTGTTGGTCAGGGTGTTGGTAGCAGTCCAATTGGAATTGTGGCTGCAGCCCTCCTGCAGTGTCAGATGTAGTTCTGTTGGAGCAGGGATCCTGTAGAAGGATGGAGTTTTCCTCTGAAGATCCAGTGGAGAAGGCAGCTGTTCCTCTGGGAAATCCAGTGGAAAGGCTGCTCTGGTGTCCCAAAAACTGAGATTATATCCAGGTAGGAATGCTTGGCTCCTCCCCCTGGGCAGAGCATCTCACAATGGGATGCTGTAATTTTATCAGCCAGGCAGTGACACTCACTGGCCCATTGACAGCAGATGTCTCCCCAGAGGGAGGATTGGTTGTGGAAGAGATAAAGAAAACTACCCAATTAACAGAAGTGACCCACTTCTAACTGATGGCAAATAGAATTCACATTGCCTTGCAATCTAGGACACCTGGGCAATCAGTTCCACTGCCTGGCAGCTCTCAGGGTAAAAAACTTCTCCTAACCTCCAACATGAACCTCCCCTGGTGCAACTTGTGGCCATTTCCTCTTGTCCCATCACTTGTTAATTGGGAGAAGAGACCGATTCCCCCTGCTACACCCTCCTGCCAGGGAGTTGTAGAGAGGAAGATGCTCCTTCCTCAGCCTCCTTTCATCCAAGCTAAACACCCCCAGATGTTCTTCACCAGATTTGTGCTCCAGACCCTTCCCCAGCTCCATTGCCCTTTTCTGGTGTCATTCCAGTCCCTCAATGTCCTTCTTGTCATGAGGGGCTCAAAACTGAACCTAGGATTCGAGGTGAGGCCTCACCAGTGCTGAATACAGGGGGACGGACAATCACTGCCCTGGTGCTGCTGGACACACCATTGCTGGCACAGCAGATGGCAGGGCTCATCTCATCTAGCTCAAGATATCCGAGATTGTGAATCAGAAGTTTGGTGGCTGTGAACAGATTTTTCCTCTGAATGCTGAAGACATTTGCTTATCAATGGGCAAAATAACACAAAAACCAATAATTTGGCCTTTTGCTTTGTTCTGTACTTGACATCAATGGATTTTTCAAAGGAAAGGCGTTAGTATTTTAATAAGGAAAATGGAATAATTCCAGTGAAACTTTCTCCTTTGAAATGGAAAAATAAGCTTAATGACTTCAGCTGGAGCATGGGACAGGCAACACAGGGTTCAAGTGTCAAGATTAAATCTTAGATTTAGAGGTGGCTCCAGCCAGCTTTTCCAGTCAAATGCTGTGTAATTCTCTGATGATTTCTGAGCTTCACCTCCTCCATAAGTACTACGGGCATTATGGGGAGTGATGCCTGACACAGGGCTGTTGGGAGCCTTGCTTTCATGCTGGGCATGAGTTACAAGAGTGTTTGATGAAAGATGATTTTGATGCAATTCATGTATTCTGTCTGGTATTAGTACTATTCAAAATTTTGTCTCGTTTTGACAAACAGTTTAGTGGTTTGCATTTTTCCTCTTTTTCTTTTTTTTTCCCGGCTTTCTGTTGGGAAATGCAACATAAAAGGAAGAAGAAGATGAAGAAGAAGAAGAGTCACCACAGAAGCAGCTGGATTTGCCAGTCTTGGAGCATGAGCCCTTATCAGGTATGAGTGATGTTCAGAGCTTGCACCCATTCTGTGGTGCAAATTAAAATCAGTCTTTTCTAGATGGGCCTGGGCTGGGATGATAATGTGCTGACATTCAGATCATGGCAAATGGAAAGAGAGATATCTGTGCTAACAGGAACTTGTTGCATGTCCATTACAGTTTGTCTATTGCCCTGGGATCTGTTTCCATTTGTGAGCACCGTGGTTCTCTGGGTCAGGCACTTGCAGCTAATGCAATTGAAATTGGCCTTCACCTCCTCGCTTGCAGAAGGCAGTGACTGTGGGTACATGCAGTGTTTGATCTCTCCCTCAATCTGCACACTGCAGAGACAGGCTCTTACAGCATGAATAGAGAGGAATTTGTCCATATCCCCCTATAAAGAACTTAATTCTCTTTTTGCTAACAAGAAATGATGGACTGTGAAACCTCTCTGTAAAGTTTTGGATATCAATCACAGCCAGGCTAAAGGTTCTTAACTCCAGTTTGGTAGATCTTGCTGTTAAAATCATTGGCCAAAACATCTGTTAAAAAGAAATCCAGCAGAGACTCTTTTTCTGCCACCCTGACTCTGTTTTGGTGGGAAATTCCTGCTTCTTCTACCTTCACCTGCTCAAATTTATTTTGGGAACCTTGTGTACCTCCTGCATCCAGACTTGTGTTGGGGAAGTGGACAAGAGGTATTTCTCACAAAGAGAAGCCTTCAGGCCTGCTGAGAGAACATCCATCCTCAGTGTCACTGTCCCTTCTCAGGCCCAGCTGCTGTATCTGCCTTGTAGGCTCAAAACCTGCAGGGATTCCATTTTTCTCTTGTGGCTTTCTAGACAAGACACAGCAAAGGAGAGGCCAGCACAGCTTTCAGCTCTGTAGTTTTTCCCTATCTTTCCCTCCCTGCCTGGTTTGCTGTGTGCAGAGCAATAAAATAAAACATTCTCAGCAAATCTGTGGTTACAGATTGAAGGGAGGGCCTGTGTTTAATATGGGCCCATCCAGACAGGGTCTGGATGTCTCAAGTGAGACATCAGAGCTGGAAAAGGAACCTGGAAAGGGTTGCCTGGTCATCTATTTATGGTGTTTAAAATTTTCTGGGTGAGTGAATGAATTGCTTGGTAATATCCAGTGCTGGGAATTTTCTGTTTATTTATGATAATAATACAAGCCCTGGTGCAAAGGGCTGTCACCAGCTGCAGATGCTGAGATTTAGGATGCTGGGAAAGGGAAAACAAACAACTGAGCAGCTGCTGGTCAGGGCAGCACATCAGGACAAACCTGCTGAGGGATGGCATTCAAACTGATAGAGATGGGGGGAAAATGTAGGTGGAAAAAAGCCTTAAAGCCAAGCTGTGCCATCCTCCCCACTCATGTCAGCTCTGAACCAGCCTGGCATGGACACTCAGAGCTCATGTGCAGCATCT
This sequence comes from Ammospiza nelsoni, assembly GCF_027579445.1. Taxonomy (NCBI): domain Eukaryota; kingdom Metazoa; phylum Chordata; class Aves; order Passeriformes; family Passerellidae; genus Ammospiza; species Ammospiza nelsoni. The sequence continues at coordinate 7,570,444 of NC_080637.1, read as the reverse complement.
GTGCCACGTCCTGAGGGAGCACTGCAGGGATGCAGCAGGGAAATGAAACATTTGTACCATTGTAGCTTTTACCCTCCATCACTTGCAATCAGTCACGAGGCTGCTTTTATTTTTTGTGGCAGAGGAATGGAAGTGAACCCCTGGCTGTGGCATTTACAATCCAGCAGGCAAATTGGTGGGCAGAGATGCTCTGAGAAGCACACAGCTCTGGGATTGCTGTTTCAGAGGCAAGTGGAGATCAATATTGAACCACCATTTATCTAAACTCCACCAAAGAGAGAACATGAGCAAGGTTTATGTCATTTTCCATGCAGATGAATAACAGATATTTTCCATGTAAAGTCTGAAAAGCTCAGACATGATTTTGTTATTGTTTTTTAATATTACTCAGAGGAATGTGAATTTTTTAAAATAAAAACCCACATATTTTCCTGACTTGAAAACAGAATGGTGCCAACAGAAAGGCGAGTTTGTGAAGAAAATACTCTTAAAAAAAACATAAACAACAAAAGGATTGTTTTAAATAAATTGTAAAATAATAGAAAAACCTGACAGAATGGTTTGGATTGGAAGAGACCTTAAAGACTATCCAGCCTGCCATGGACAGGGACACTTCCCACCTGGATCAGGTTGCTCAAAGTCCCATCCAACCTGGCCCTGAACATTCCCAAGGATGAATATCTGAAAAAGAATCAGTTCAGGACCAGCAAGATGCCAAGAGGAACTGGGAGGAGAGACAGAAGCTCTGGGAAGCACATTGATGTCCATCTGCTGTCTGCATCTATCTGAAACAGCCTTTCCCAGCCCAGATCTCTGTGAGGCTGGGCATGGAAGCTGGCAGGAGCTGTGCTGGGCGGCAGTGAAGCTGCTTTGCATGGTGAGGCTGAGGGAGTTTTCCCCTTGGCACCCCCTTAGGCCTCCCTCCAGGCAGGCACTAGATCAGATCTTCCTCTCCTGGGATTACCCAGGCCTGTTACTGCAAAAAGGGACAATCTCTGACCACAGACAGCACATGACAAACTCTGACCACAGACAGCACCCATGTACTGCTGGGGACCCTCCCGGTGAGCTGGCAGGCTCCAACAAGCTGCAAAGTATTGTATTGGCAGGGAACCTCATGGCAGGAGGGAATGATGCATCTGACTCCATGTTCTCAGAAGGATAATTTATTATTTTATGATACTATGTTATATTAAAGAATGCTATGCTAAACTATACTAAACAATACAGAAAGGATACTTACAGAAGGCTAAAAAGATAATAATGAAAACTCCTGACTCTTTCCAGAGTCCTGACACAGCTTGGCCCAAATTGGCCAAAGAGTGAAAACAACTCACAGCAGAATCCAATGAAACAATCACCTGTGGGTAAACAATCTCCAAACACATTCCACATGAGCAAAACACAGGAGAAGCAAATGAGATAATAATTGTTTCCCCTTTCTCTGAGGCTTTTCAGCTTCCCAGGGGAAAATCCTGAGGGAAGGGATTTTTCAGAGAATGTGAATGCCACAGCAAAGGGTGGAAGAAGGAGCAGCACCCCTGGCAGAGCCAGCAGGAAGGGGTGAGAGTGTTTGGCTGCCCGGGGAGTGAAAGAGTAGGGGAATTAGTCGACAAATTCCTCATCTTAGCAGTGCTCACCTTTCTGCAGGAAGCCAGCCCCACCTTCACTCTCTGGGCTGGAGCTGCCACACTGCTCCTGCTGCTCTTGACAGGTCCCTCCATAGCTCTGGGTCATTGCTGGAACATCTGTGGCACAGGGGGGATCCCTGCCAAGGGCTTCAGTGTGAGCCCTGTGTGATGCACAGAGTGAGTCTGCTCAGCCTCCTCAGCACTGCTCTGTGGTGGTGTTCACAGGGGTGCCAGGATGAGGGAAGAGACAAGGATCTAACTCCACGTTTCAGAAGGCTTGATTTATTATTTTATGATATATATTACATTGAAACTATACTAAAAGAATAGAAGAAAAGGTTCTCATCAGAAGGCTAGCTAAGCTAAGAATAGAAAGGAATGATAACAAAGGTTTGTGGCTCAGATAGAGAGCCTGAGCCAACTGGGCTGTGATTGGCCATTAATTAGAAACAACCACATGAGACCAATCACAGATGCACCTGCTGCATTCCACAGCAGCAGATAATCATTGTTTACATTTTGTTCCTGAGGCCTCTCAGTTCTCAGGAGGGAAAATCCTAAGGAAAGGATTTTTCATAAAAGATGTCTGCGACACTGCTCTGCAGCTGCAGCCTCAGCAGCCCCATCACCCATCACAGACACCACGAGCAATGCTGGCACAGGCTGTGAGCTCCACAGGGACACAGCACCCAGGGAAAGGTCAGCTCCCCAGCCCAGCCAAAAACCACCCATCCCTCCTCCACAAACCTGGAAAGCAAAGTCAGAGTAGGAAACCAAGGGGAATGAAGGAAAAACAACGTTCTGGGTCCTTGCTAAAGAAAACCCTCAGGGTGGCTCCTCTCTTCTGCTGTGGCTGCAGCTGCTCCACAAGCCAAATGGCCATGGTCCAAGCAAAGCAGAAAGCACATTTCTGAGCAGGAATCAGGGGCTTTGCAGGTAACTGGCAAGTGGATGTAGCTGCAGTAATTTAATATATTAAGGACGCTGCCTGGATGAGCTGTCCATCTGCTCCTGCACCAGGGAACATGATTAAATCTTCTAGTGATAAAGAATATGGAAATTCCAGCTCTGGATGGTGAGCTGCCCAGTGAGCCAAGGGCCTGTGCTCATTCCTGCAGCTTATCAGGTCAGCCTGTGCTGTTGGTGACACTACGGCAAACATCTGCCCTGTTGCAAAATTACTTTTTTAAAAAAATGTATTTCTTAATCTAGGGCAGACTTCCTTCAATTCTGGCGGGATCAAGCCACAGGTATTTTTAACCAGCTCTGAAGCAACTGCATTTTTGCTCAGCTGCAAACCAGAGTTTTCTGGGTTCAGCAGGTCCCTCCTCTGCTCACAGGGCTTCTCCAGAAAGCCACAACTTCCTTCTACAGCTACCAGAGAATGAAATATTTCGTGATCTGGAACTTTATCTTTTTCTAAGACAGCAGCTGCCATAATAAAAGCCTCAACTGCCCAACCCTTGGCAAAAAAAGCTGCTTGAGCAAAAGTGGAGGTGCAGGTAAAAAACTGGCAAATGAAGCAGGTCCTAAGAAAGTATTTTGCTGAAGGAACCCACTGGTGCAAAGGGGAGTTCAACCTCTGATTTGGGCCTTGCAAACCAGCAAATACCTCATGATCCAGATTAACCTCCCTCAGCACACTGCAGGTTTCTTTGTGTGAGTGACTGGGGGTCAAGCCAGCCATGATCTTGCAGGAAGAGTGTGAATCTGTGGGAAGAAAAATCTGGATTGTTTCCATCCCTGTTACACAGCACCTATTATGTCATATATAAACATGAAGCTGAAAATCCCAGGCAGTGCTGAAAATAAAAAAAGAAAGGGCCCAAGGTGGGCAGGTGTTTTATTACATGGAGCTCCCTCAACGTGGCTTCCCTTCCATTGACAAAAATTCTTTTCTTGCTCAAAGCATCACCAGCATCACAGATGCTCTTCCAAATTACAGTCTGTTTGTTTACATTGAGCCAAAAATAAGAACTTCAAAAAAATCCCTTCCTGCAGCCCAGGATGCAGATATAGAGCACACACCTTGAACATAATTTAAAATAACAACCCATGGCACATGTGACTTGATCCAAAATACAAATAGCACATGACATGGCAGGGACCAGAGAGCAGATCCTTTCATGTTGGGTGAACTAGCGCTGCCCTGTCTTTCCTGAGAGCAGGAGCCTTTGTCACAGCCCATCTGAAGGGGGCAGACAGAGGGAGGGCTCCTTGTCAGCCCCCCCAGATGCCAAGAGCTGGGGGTGTCCCTCTGCAGGACATGGAGAAGCTGCAGGGCCTGGAGCACCAGCCAGCTCAGTACAAACTGCTTTGGGTACTGCTTCCCAAAAAGCAGATGGTTTGCAGTTTCCCTGCTGGTGTGGTTGATAGGCAAGCACAGGATGGGGGATTTATCTTGAAATGGCCAAATGGAATTGGGAATCTGGAGGGATTTCTGGCATTTCCTACTTTCAATCAGAATAAATGCACTTAAAGATGACCTTTATCTTGATATCTTACCCCTACCTCTTCTAATGCTGATGTGAAAAACAAAGCAAAGAGGTTCCTGGAAATGTGAGGTTGAAGAAAAAAAGGTGCTGGTCCTCCTCTTTTTCCATCTCTGGAAAGGGAATGTGGTCATTAAGGGGTTTGGCAGTTCAGCCTGGTTATTATTTTATTCCACGTAAATCCAGAGTTCTTTCATTGTGCTCAGTGAAACTTTCCTCACCTCCTACTTTTTTTAAATAGAAAATATAAATCACTTACATTTAAACTACTTTTGGACCACCATAGATCCCTAGCCATTAAAAACTTTTTACTGGAGGAATTAGTGCTCTCAGTTAAAATTTCAGTATCCTTGAAACAGAGTCAGCAAAACTCCTGACCAATTAAAGCTTTTGCTTTTAACCATAAAAGTTGTTTCCCAAAGAAAATTCCAGGAGAACAATCTGTTGTCAGCATTGCTTTTAGGGAGCACTGAACCTCTGGCAGACATGCTGGATAGAAATCCTCTTCAGGAAGCTTCTGCAAGGAGTTTTCCTCCAGCCTTTTGTATCTCCCAGATTCCTTCTCTCCAGAATTGGGTCTTCCTCTGTGCTCAGTGAGAGATCAGCCACTTTGGCACAACAGACTTGGGCCAGGTTTTTATTCCTCACTTGGGGCTCTCCAGCAGCTCCAAGCTAACAGCTCTTAGAAAAAGACTTCAGAAAATAAAAAAAAAATAGTTTTTGTATTCAAAAATATTGCATTTCCTGCTGTATTTCAGGAAAGTCTGTGTGCAAGGATCCAGATGAACTGTCCCTCTCCACGTCTGCTTGTGTGACAGGGGACATTCCCTCTCCTGTCCTCCTGCAGAGTAAGACTTTGGGCATATTGTTTCTGTGTCCTGAAAGGCCCCTTAGCAGACAGGCCTTTCAGTGAAAAAATTGTTCCTAATATCCAACCTAAACCTCTTACTTCTTCTTCTTATATTCTCCTTTCTTTTAACTCAAGGCAATGAAGTACTGTGTATGGAGGAGGTAAATGAAGGCTCATATAATCAAATTCTTTAAATTCTTCAGTCTTGAGACCCCTTTTATGGGAGAGTTTGGGAGATACAGAACTTGCATGGAGCTAGTTAGGGCAGGAGAGATATAAAAATACAAAAATTAAGGGTGTTTATTAGCACTTGTAGAAGGGAAATATAATCTTCATAGCTGAAGGGATATGATTATCTGCTCTTGAAGTCAGTGGTTTCAGACTTATTTGGAGGTTTGATACTCATCTGGCTGGACTTCAGGTCAGAGCCAGTGCAGTGATGCTCCTGTTGTTCCCATCCATGTGCATGTCCCATTCCTGCAGCCAGACTCTTCCTGAGGAGTCAGTTTTGTATCCAGGCTGGATCTGTCCCTAATTCTGTCCCTTAAAATCCCAACCAGCCTCAAACTGAGTGCATACAAAACAGGAAGCACCTTAGGGTGCTGCTGGAAAGCAAATTTCAGTAACAAGGAGCTGTTTGCACACAGTTCAGGGATTTGGCAGCTCCTCTTACCCAAGTCAGTAGAAAAAACCCATTACCATTATCTTCCAATCTTTGAGTGCTGCTCTGCACACTCAGTGGCACTGTGTTTACCAGTCAGCACTGGTTCTATTTGTGAAAGGGGAGCTGCAAACAAAGGCCCAGCTCTTGTCTCCAGCAGCGGGGGAGGATGGATTTCCTGTGGAGAGGAAGCTGGGGCAGGTGGTGAAAACTTTGTGGAAAGATTTGTTTTGCCAGCTGTGGTGTGGTGGGACACATCCCAAACACCCCACACCTATGGCTCCTGCTGCTTGTCATGCAGCAAGAATAAAACCTCAGGTCTCCTGGGCTTTGCTCAGACTGGAAAGTGCATCCTTAGAGCCAGAAAGGTCAGCAGAGTATTTCCTGCCTGCAGAAAGTGGCATGTCAGTGAGCAGCAGCACATCTCCATGCGCCAGGAGGAGGCAGGGAAAAGTCACTGAGGAGTTAGACAAAGCCAAGTATTGCTGGAAACTACAAAGAACTGTGTGATATCTGTGATGTAAGGGCTGACTAGAGCAGAGAGAGATTAATTTCTATTCTTTCTGCTACAGACAGAACAAAAGCACTCACACTACTCAGCACCAAGCCATGCCCTGGGCATAAAATCAGTTATTTACCCAAGAAGGGATGAAAGCTCCTGGTGCTCTGGGGTCAGAGCAGGCAGGACAACACCAAGCAGGGCTGCTGCTCACAGCACAGACTGAACAGCACTGTAAATAATTCACATTCCCCCCCTCCCAACCTCCTCTCCTATTTCAGTGTGGAGAGTGGGAGGGTACAGGATTGGTACCAAGAGGTACCTGAAGACCCTCCAACAGTGCTGAGGGAGGAGTAAATAAAGAAACAGATTAATTTAGGTGGTTTTCCAGCTCACGCAATGAAAAATTGTGGTTTTCCCCCTGGAAAAAGGGCTCTCCTTCCTAATGGCTGGAACTGCATGAAGCATCCCAGTCCCAGGCCATGCCTGGAGCAGGGTAAATGATGTGCTCTGTGAAATATGGTCAGGTTTCTGTATCAGATTGGCTAAATATGCTTCTGAGGCAGCAGGGTCTTCTCCATGCTAGACTGTGCTGATGTGTTTAAAATAGCTTCAGCACATGCAGATTCCTGCTCCCTCTGAGGGCCCTCAGATCCGTCTGCTCAGGCTGGTGGAGCCCAACTGCAAGAAGCAACAAGCTGCAGGACCATCTGCCTTCAGAGCGGCACTGCCAGGCAGAGCACAGCCCAGCACAAAGCAGCAGGAGCAGGGGACGTCCACGCAGGGTGGTTTGTGCCACCACGTCCCAACAGGGCCACCGGGGTCCCCAAAACATGCCCACACCTGCTTCCCATGGGAAAAACAATCTGTGCCACGAGCTTGGGGCTGAGGAGGGACAAATCACCTCCCCTGGGCATCTCCTCCATCAGCACTGCTGCAGGGGTGGATTTGGGCCCCATTGCCTGTGGGGAATACCAAGAGGAAGGAAATGGGACATTTTTATTTTCAGGTGAGAAGCACTTGCTGTGGCACACCAAATAGATCATGGCTCTGATTTCTATAGGAGTACTCCTATACCTGGGGGCCTGGAAGGGAGGAACCATGAATGTGAGCATAGTCCAAGGATTAGAAGAACACCCTGGGGACCTGGCTTCAGGTTTTGTTCTGCCACAGTCCCTCTGTATGTCCCTCTGTATGTATTCCCATTCCTGGAATGATTTAAAAGAGAGGTGGATGTGGCACTTGGTGGATGTGGCACTTGAGGATATAATTTAATGGTGGACTTGACAGTGCTGACTTAATGGCTGGAGCTGATGACCTTAAGGGTCTTTTCCAACCTAAAGAACTCTATGATTCTATGATCATTGTCCAGTTTGTGTCTCACTGAGCCAGTGTTAATGGAAAGCAATGCCATTTTCCATGCTAACAGTGGTCTGGAGGAGGAAAGATGTGCAAGACTGCAGAGGGCTGAGCTGTTGCAGAAGAGCACAGGGAACAGCCAGTGCAAGGGAGCTGAGGGTGTACAATACATCCAGCCCTCTGACAATTTATTCTGTGCTTTCTTACATTTCCACTTGGCTTCCTCTCCTGCCCCAGCCCAGCTGCCCACTCTCTCACTGAATATCTGATTTCCCAGCTGGTAATCCTCACCCCATCCACATCCCTGCTGAATGGGGTCTAGACAGCCTAATTGTATTTAATCCTAGAGCTACATCAACCCCCCAGCTAAACCCTGCAGTTCTGTGCACCAGGGATTCATTTGCACACTCATTCATTCTGAGCACGTGTCATTGAGGAGAACTTGGGGATTAAAAGGTGAGGGTGAGGTGAAGATGAAGGCACATCCTCCCCAGTGTGGGACAGACAGCACTGCCTCGGACTGAGTTTTGTTTATGATGTGACAAATGTTGAAGGGAGTCACAATATCACCTCAGAGCACCTCGTGCTGTCCTTGCTCTGCTACTGCTCTTGGCATCTCTCTCTCCTCCTTTGTGACCCAGCCATGGTATCTGTGCACATCTGAGAGGGGCACAACTCTCTGCACACTCTGCCTGCCTCACAGGAATCCATTGTGTTCTTCATGGGCACCATGCAGTGTTGCCTTCTCATTTCTGCTGCAAGACCTAGAAATCTCTTAAAATCACAACCCATTTTTCCTTTTGTCTCCCTTCCCTTGCTAAAGAGGGACTCAGCCTCAGTAGGGCACCCCATAAGTGCACTGGGGGACCCAAGCTGAAGAGCTGGCCTCTGAAATGACAGCCTGGCCTCTGAAATGACAGCCTGGCCTCTGGTGAGATAGACAAAGGGCTGTGGGACGTTCTGGGAAAGGCACACTGAAGACCTGGCTGGTGTTTTTACTTAACACAGGCTATTCTCTATCAGTCTCAAGGGCATGTCTGTGTGCAAGCTTCAAGTTTTGGAAAGTGTGAAAATGAGCTGGATGAAATCAGGAAGGGAACTTATCTGGCTTTGCAGCAGAGCCAGGGGCCAGATGCCGAGAGGTTACTGGGAAAACAGATGACAAGGTTTTATTATGACAAGTGTTTATCTTCAGTTGCTCACAAACATTCTTTGTCAGGAGAGGATGGGTGGGGAAGAACAACATCTTTTTCTGTTTTTTGAAGCCTTAGAAATAGAGACAAATTCTTGCTATGGCAAACACCCTTGCAAGTTCCAACAGCCACATGCCCCAAGGAAGCAGTGGAGCAAGTGGGAGAGGTCTTTGGCAGCTCATGCTGTGGTGTCACAGGGCTGCCAGTACCCTGAAACATGTAAAGGATAAAGGGGAACTTCATGGCAGTCAGGGGGAAAGGGCAGAAAGGAGAAAACCTTGCCTTGGGACTGGGGTGTTTGAGGAGTAACAGGGTGTGGCGGTGTTTTGCAGGGAAGAGATGAGAATCTTCACTCCATATTTCAGATTTATTATTTGTTATGTTATATTCAGATTTATATTTATTATAAATCAGGTTGATTTATTATTTTATGATATATATTATATTAAAAGAAAATGATATATTAAAACTATACTAAAAGAATAGAAGAAAGGATTTTATCAGAAAGCTAGCAAGGAATAGAAAGGAATGATAATAAAATCTTTTGACTGACCAGAGTGTGAGCCAGCTGACTGTGATTGGCCATTAATTAAAAACAACCAACATGGACCAATCAAAGATTCACCTGTTGCATTCCACAGCAGCAGATAATTATTATTTTTCTTTTCCTCTGAGGCTTCTCAGCTTCTCAGGAGAAAAAATCCTAATGAAAGCATTTTTCATAAAATATCATGGCAACAACAGGGAAGGTGTTGGAGTCAAGGGTTGGACTTTTATGGACCTGTTCACAGCAGGAAAGACTCAAATGTGGCTCCTCTTACACAGAGGACGTCCTGAAGGAGATTTATGAAGCAGAGAGAAGTGGGCAATAAGGGAACTTGGCAGAACTGATGTGCAGGTCAGTGTGAAAGGACAGCCAGGGCGCATCTGTGAAGGAGCAGCTCCTCACACTGACGTGCACAGCTACCAAAACACCATTATCAAGGCCAGCTTTCATTGGTTTTCCTCTCTTCACTGACTTTTTTTTGCCCTTTCCTTTTTTCTCTACTGTACCCAAAGCAAACACGCTCTGCTCAGGCTGCTGCCCTGACACAGCAGCCAGGCTGGGTTAAACAGCAATCCATGTTTTCCAAGCTGGGTTTAGCAGCAATCCATGTTTCCAAAGCTGGGTTTAGCAGCAATCCATGTTTTCCAAGCTGGGTTTAGCAGCAATCCATGTTTCCAAAGCTGGGTTTAACAGCAATCCATGTTTTCCAAGCTGTGTTTAACAGCAATCCATGTTTCCAAAGCTGGGTTTAGCAGCAATCCATGTTTCCAAGCTGGGTTTAGCAGCAATCCATGTTTTCCAAGCTGTGTTTAGCAGCAATCCATGTTTTCCAAGCTGTGTTTAGCAGCAATCCATGTTTCCAAGCTCCAGCAGATGAAGTGTGAAGCACTTCCAGCCCCTCACAGGCCGGCTCCCAGTGGGGCAGCGGCTGGTGCACTGAGCAATGTGTTTCCTGCCCTGCAGCAGCAAACCAGAGGTGGATGGAGGAAACAGATGTGGAAAATACACAGAATGCACTGCCTCCCTCCCCCTCCCCTGCAGCCTGTCTCTCAGAAGCTGCAAAAAGCAGATTTGGGGTTTTTTTTTTTTTGGTGTGCTGGTAAGGACTGCTTGGTTTTGCTAATGGAAAAGGGCTGCTGGTTCTGGCAGTGGGGTTATCATGTTGCCATGCAAACACACAAAGCAGGAGGGAAACACTTTGCTTTTGTCTCTTGCTGTTTTTCTTACCATTAGTCAGGTAAAAACTTCACAGGGCAGCTTGGTGGGTATCCCAGATGCACCAATAACAACAATCTTCTCTCTGAACCACTGACTGCAGTGGGTGTGATGCCTCTGGTCATCTCCCAGCTCCTTGCAATCCCAGCTGGAAGGGTACAACGGTTCAGCCACCCCACGTGAGCAGAGGCTTGGGATGGCTGAAGTTTTATCTCCAGCAGAGGTGAGTGTTCATTAGAGTTTGCATTGCCAACAGCTCAGCTCTCTGCTAGGGAATAAATACACCACCCTCAGATGCAGCAGCTGCCAAAAGCCTGGGAGCACAAACCTTGAAACACTCATTGGGCTCCCTCTGAAAAGAGAATTTGACAGGCCTACACTTATTTGCATGGAAAATTCCTTAAGGATGGGGACTGGGATCTGCACTGCTCCGAGCAGAGGTTTGCTGTTGCCCACTAAATGTTATCTTGTCCATTATACCTGGTGCACATGCAAATTCTCTCATTCTAATTGGAATATCTAGCTGAAAACAGCCATTATGGAAATTCCTGTAATTATTAGCTATACACTTTATTTAGTCTTGGATTGCACTGAATCAGGAAGAGAAGTCTGATAAGGGTTTGGAAGAGGGCTTAGATACATCAAAATATTCCACAGAGAATAAACCCATGAGGGATATGGTGAATCTCTTAGTTAAATAGATATACATGGTCCCAAAATACCCCTGCAGCTCTCACTTTTGATGAATTTCCCAAAGAAAGCCCTAAGAAATTGATGCCATCTCCCCCAAACACCTGGGAACCGAGAAGGCTTCCAGTGCATCACTGGTGCATCAGCCTTCCTCTTTTCTCTGGAAGAGCATGGACATGGCCATGGACAAGAGAAGTTTTATGAGGCAAGCACAGAGCCAGCAGAGCTGGGACTGCTGCCTGGGACTCAGCCATCAATCCAATAAATAATCACTAAATGAAGAAAGCACTGCTGCTGCTGTCAAAACCAGAGAAATTTTTATCTTCAGTTTCACAGGAAACTGGATGGGCCCCTTAATCTTCCTTACTTAGGGAGGGGCAGGGGTGGGAAAATGCAACTTTTGCTACGGAAGAAAAAAATTGTACAGATAATGTGTAGTGTTTTTGTCAGGCTTTTAATTGCTGTTGCCAAGGAAATGTATACACTTGGGTCAGGGATAGTGTAATGACAAAATGCAAACAGCTTGATTCATGTTTGTAGAGACACAGAGCCAAATTCATCCCTGGTGCAATTGGGCTGAAATGCAGAGATGGATTTGGCTTGTTATCTAGCTAGCAGTTCTGTGTTAACATGTTCTCCCAAGCTATTTTACAAACAACACCTAATTTATTAAAAGGGAAAGTTTAGGAAATGTTTTTTGCATGATTTACTGCTACTTGCCCACCAGTTGTTCAAACAAGACTCCACCAGTCTGTTCCTCTTTGCATTTTTATTTGTTAAAAGAAATGCTCTGGCTTTGGGATTTAAAATCTGCCTTAGCAAGCTTTTAAATCAACAGCAGTAATCCCTTCACCCTTGATTATCACTTATTCCTATGTCTTTTTTTTTACAAGACAACATTTCTAAAATAATCAGCAATTATTAAATTCCCATTTGCAATATCACACTGACTGCACAATAGTTTTACTACCAATCTGCTGCATAAATTATCTCTGTAGATCACAGTTACAGCTTTAAAACAAGGGATTGGAATTAAAATACTTTTAAAGGTCTCTTGCTTTTTAAGTGTTTCCTCAGTCCCATCTCAGTCATATCCTGCATAATGAAGATCAATGGGAGTTTTGCCTCAGTGTGGGATCAGCACATCAATCTGGGTTGTGATCATGGGATAAGCTCCAGGTGCCTGGGTGTGCACAGGATCCTTTTTGACTTCAGCAGAGCCCAGAGCAGGCTTAATCCTTGTTTGTGATGTCAGTGTGTGACCATGGTCACAGGAGTTTTCATGTGAGGGAAGAGACAAGAATGTTGACTCCATGTTTCAGAAGGCTTGATTTATTATTTTATGATATATGTATTACATTATACTAAAAAGAAAAGAAGGAAAAGTTTCACCCCACAAGGCTAGCTAAGCCAAGAATAGAATGGGATGAAAACAAAAGACAGAGAGAGACAGCCAGCTCTGCCGTGACTGGTCACTAACCCCAAACACCCACATGAGACCAATCCCAGATGCACCTGTTGCATTCCACAGCAGCAGATAATCATTGTTTACATTTTGTTTCTGAGGCCTCTCAGCTTCTCAGAAGGGAAAATATCCTAAGAAAGGATTTTCACAAAAAGATGTCTGTGACATCAGTGCCTCAGGGATGCGCCCTGCAGGGTGTCAGCAGTCAGAGCCTCTTCCTTTCTTACAAAAGTGGGAGAATGGGAGCACCTTGCTTGCAAAGAGGAGTTTGGGAACGCTCAGCTTTCAGATCAGGTCCATGCCCAGCCACATTAAAGAGCTCAGATGTCTGTGTACCTCCCTGGGTACACACACAGCTCTTCCTCCTCTGGCAGAGTTTGCAATTGGTTTTTCCAGCAAAGCAAAGGTGACATCGGTTCCTCCTGAATTTCCAGCAGAACTGGAAAGAAAAGAGGGGCTTCTCCAAAAACAAAATGTGTTTTCAGAGGAAATACATTCTCCAAGACACTTTATGAAGAAAATGAAAATGTTCCAAGGCTTGCAACACAAAACTGAAAATTTTGTGATTCTAAGCCAACATTTTTTGATTTTGGGGTTTTACAAAAAGCCCCAAAGATGCCTAGAGAGGGAACCTCCAGTTAGCAGTTACCAGACTGGATTCTTGCAACTCAGTGATGCTGACTATTGACATGGAAAGTGTTAGGGTGGCTAAATCTTGTTCTAAAATACCAAAGAGGAAGCAAGCTGAGGAAGGAGAGAGGGAGGGGCATGAACAGATCTTTGATAAGGAGAGCTTTTAGCTGTGGAATGAACTTGCAGCGCAGTCAGGGCACAGCTTGGATGCTATCTTTAGGAGCCAGGAAGCAGGAAAGATTAATCCTATTCTTCCAAAAGACCTTGCTACCCCAGCAGAAAATGACAGATGCTGTGGAAACTCTACATTCTTTACTCTAATTGTCATCAAAAATGTCCACAATGTCCTTATGAAAGTTGCAACTGGAAGCAAAACTAAAAAAAAAAAAACCTGTAGAATTAATCAACATATAAAAAAATTAACTGAAGACACTAAGAAGTTCATCTGCTCCGTATTTTATGTGATAGATGCCTCTGTAGTACAGAACCTGATGGAAAACCCTGAAAGATGGGTGCAATTCCCCACCAGCGCACTGCAGAATTGCAGCACAGCTGGTGTTTTACATAATTGAAAGAATTGGAATTTCATAGGAACCTAGAATCACAGAACACCAGGTGGGAAAAGACCTCAAGGATCATGTCATCCAATTTCTCTTGGCAAAAGCATGGTCTAGATGGCCCAGGACCCTGTCCAGTTTAATCTTATAAGTGTCTAATGCTGAGGAATCCAGCGCTTCCCTGAGGAGATTATTTTAGTGGCTGATTGTTTTCATTATGAAAAGTTTTCCTCTTGTGTCAAACTGGAATCTCCCCAGGAATAACTTGTCTAACTCATCTTCTCTATGTGACTCCTTGTAAAAAGGGAGTTTCTATCTTCTTTGTAGGCATCCTTCGAATACTGAAACATGGTGAGAGGGTGTTTTCCCTAACCCTTTTCTCAAGGCTGAGCAAACCCAGCTCTCTCAGCCTTTCCTCACTCAACAGGCTTCCCAATCTTGGATCATCTCTGTGGCCCCTCTCCAGCCTGCCCACACCTCTTTTTGATGTGGGCACCAAAACAGAACACACAATTCCAGGTGTGGCCTGACAAGTGCTGAGTGGAACAATGATTTTATCCTCTCTCCCTTGTAGATGCAGCTCAGCATCCTGCTCTTTGTTTGAGCAGCAGCCCAGAGCTCACTCATCCTGAGCTGGCTGCCCCCCAGGTCCCTTCCCACAGAGCTGCTCCCCAGCCTTTGCTGCACTCCTGGAGTGTTTTCCCAGGTTCAAGACCTCACACTGGTCCTTGCTGAACTTCACAAGGTTCTTGATAGCACGTCCTCTCAGCCTATCCAGGTCTTCCTGCAGGGTTGTTCTCCCTTCCAAAGTGTCCAATCCCCCACTCATTGGCAAATTTTATTAGGGTACATCGATCCAGGTCAGGGATTTGTTGCTAATCTGTCCTTCACAAATATCTGCTGCTATTTTTTTCCTCTATAACTCTAATGCTGTATATTTTTAACCTACTGTTTACTGTTATCTGTAGCACAGGAATTCTGGAAAAGCTCAGGTTTAAATAACTTGGAATGCCCTGGAGGGATCTTATTTTGCTGGCTTTGTTTTCAGCGTCAAGTAGCTGCTACATTTTATAGTAATGTAAAACCACATTTAAAAAATAATAAAAATTCCAAGATCAAATTAGGCTGGTCCTGGGCAAACTTAACAAAGTTTGTCTACTTCCTGTCAGACATACAGACTGTTCTGCTCAGGAATTCATGCCTTTCAGTCCACATTTAATTCCATTTGCTGCCTGATTTCTATTTATAATGCACAAAGCAATATTATTTGCCAGTAACACTTTAAACAATGCCAGAAATATACTGCAATGTGAGCAGCATGGGAAAGAGGAGAAGGCTTTCCTAAGTTACTCAACTGAATTTCTGTCTTTGAATGTTCAGAGAACCACGGGAATGAACTTTAGGTGTTCACATTGGAGCCTGACAATTCTGTGTTAATAAAGGTTCTGTTAACCATGTGGTGGCCAGAGTGGGAGGTCTTTTCAGAAGGGGCCTTGTTTCCCTCAGGTTTTGTTGTTCTTATGATCTGTGATTTTCTTCATTTTGTGTACACATTCAAACCAAACTATTGCAAGCTAAGCCCAGACCTAAATTACAGGCAGAAACCAAATTACTGAACCTTATGCTTCTTTTTCCTCCCTCCATCTCACATCATCACCTGTACCACTGACATCTCTACCTCTGTGTGTGTGTGTCTTCCCCAGATCTTTCCAGAGCCACTCATTTTCTTCTCACCCTTTTCCTTTCCTTTTGGAGTATGTCAGTCTACCTGCTTTCCTCTCACTGTTTGAGCATCCAAACCTTTGCTGAGTGTCTCACTGGGTGACACAGATAAAAGCAAAGTTATCCCTTGAGCTGATGACTGAATGTCTGTGTGTTCAGGTGCTCTCACCTCAGGCAGGTCCTTCAAACACATTGGTGCTTTCCCCATGGGGAGCTCAACTTCAGGTGTGCTGGTCAGCAGTCCAGGATGAACAAAATATGGAAGAGTTTTATCTCTGATGTTGGTCTCAAGTATAACATTCTGTCAATTAAACTACCCTACAGCCCACACAACACCTGAGTGCTGTGTAGGAGGTGTTGTGTTGCCAAACAGCAGGTACAAATCAAAGGAAAGTAGAGTTCACCATAATGTTTTGTTTATGGGAAGTTTGGGCTACCAGCAGTTTACATGAGTTCATTAATGCAAAAATTCATAAAAAGTCACTGAAATGACAGAAGGTTGCTAAAACATAAAGATGCCATCTGTGGCTCAGAACATCCCATACCTCGTTGAGGACTGGGAAACCATTATAATTTTATAATTATACCTACGTACCTTCACTGCTGGGGCTTGTGGAAAACATAAAATAGAAAACAACCTTAATGAGGCCAGTCCCATCTTTTAATGACACTTAAATGACAACTAAATGCAGAAACAATTCTTGCTCCACACCCCCAGAAATGTGAGGTTAAACCAGCAGGATCTTACACAGGACAAGAGTCCATCTCCAGCTCTGCTGCTTCCTCAGGGTTGCTGCTCAATAAAGCCCCAGTAATTCAGAGCAGAGACACAGTCCAAAGCAATCAGCTCCTAGCCAGGAAATCCCCCCAATGTCAAGAGCATAAATCTCCCAGCCCACGCAGAGCCTTGCATTCCTGCAGCACATGGGGCCCATTAAGGCCCCTCACAGCCCTCAGGAAGGATGGGCAGTGCTGGAGCAGCTCTGCTCCAGTGCCCTTCAGCTGCCACATCTGCCCTGTTTGCCCCTGTTCCCTTTGGGGCTACTGAAGATTTCTTTAATATTCCAGAAAAAGCCTGAGTGGATCTTCTGCCCTGTCCCAGAGCCAGGTGCTGCAGGAGGGGCTGGTGGCTCTTACCTGGCTGGCTTTGAGGACAGTCATGATATGAATCCCTCAGCAGTGCCAGCAAACCCTGCAATTTTGCATCATTATGTTCTAATGAAGCAGAACAGGACAGAGCTTCAGTTTAGTGGTTTTCTTTCCTGACAAGGCTGACAAATGTCATCTGTCACGGAGCAATGAAGCTCGGAGGACTCAGCTAAGTTAAGATTCTTCCTGTTCAGCTCAGTTCTTTAGAAGCAAGAGGCTCCTACTACACACACCAAAAACTAAAGATCCTTCCAAGCTCCTCATGCCTTTCACCAAAGCTTTTCATTGCTATATTTACAAGTAGGACAGGATTAGTTTGCAGCATCAGTGGGGAAAGTGCTCTGGTCCTAGTCCTGGATGTGGACTATAACTTTTAAATCTAAGAGAGGCCATTCATGATGAAGGAGCAGCTCTGTGAGAGACAGGTCTCACTGCCTGCCTTGGCCTCAGCTGTGCTGCAGAGCATGGAAAGGGAAGGGGGAGCCCAGCACAGAGCCACAGACAGCTTTTCACATGGCTCCACCACCAGCCTTCCTTCCACTACAGCTGGCCAGGGCTTTGTTGGGGGATAGACCAGCTGGTTTCTTCTAACATGATTACAGCCTTAAAGAGGGAAATGGACTGTAAAATATGCACACTGTTTTCTCACATGGAGAAAAAAAAAAATGCTTGTGTGTATACTCTTACTGCAAAAAACACCCACAGCATTCTCATGGAGCACCTCGACCCATCTGAGCTAACCCTGCCTGAATTTCAAAGTTATTTATAGTTATTCACAGACTTTGGAAAAAGAAACAGCAAAGCTTTTTTTTTTTGCTTTGCCTCAGTAAGATGGGATGCGCAGGGTGATGCACAATGTGTTTGGAACTTGAAAAGTTTTATACCACTTTCAGTCTAAAGGGAGGCCTGGCTTTGCCCTGTCTGAATGAAAGCCCAGCTGTGAACCTCAGTGTTACCAAGTCCTGTGAGTGCTGAGTGAGACAATTTCAAATGAAGACATTGAGAAGGAGGTATTGGTATCCTTACTGGATATGCACTGGAGATGTGAGAACTCAATTAGGCACAGCAGGATTTGACTTTGGCTTGCTCATCTTAAGAAAATTCCCTAAATTCTGAATTCTTACTATTCTGAGGAAGGGCAAGCTGATTATCATGTTCTGTAGATTTTTCCAGGAATGCCATTGCTGCTGAAACTGGTGTGAAAATTCCCCCAGAAACCCCTCAGATCAGGTGCATGAATTTTCTTTGTTTTCCAGTAAAAATCCATCTCACTGGAAAATTCCCAGTCTTGTCTTAGCATTATCCTTATAATTTGCACCCATGGACACACAACTGCAGGTGCTTTTTGTTTTCCAGAACTAGGCACAAAGAAACCAGTGCCCATAAGAGGCACAAATTATCCTCCCTGATAACTGAGGGCAGAAAACCACACTTACAGTAATTTGTAGGTACAAAAGAAGAAAATGTTTTTACAAAGGAAGAAAAAAGTGAAGGCCCTGTTGCATAGCAGGGATCTGTCACGTTCAAATGCACATTCAGAGTGTGAAAGGACACAGAGGAGTGAAAGGAGAAGGCATGGGTGAGAAAGAGAAGTATCTTCAAGCAATTTAAAGCTGTGTCAGGAAAACAAGCTGAGGAGGTAAAAGACACTGGGGAGGACTGTGTGATATTTAATGAACTCCCTGCCCTTGACATGCTACTGACCAAAGAGATGGGAACAGGAATGTCTTATAGCTGAGTCTACAGAAATTAAATCAGATTTACTGCCTTTGTGAGGTTCTTTCATTCTAATAACAAAAGTCGCAAAATTCTACTCATCCTACCACTTTTAATTCATGGCACTTAGGGTGTTGGAAAGCCCAGCTCCTGTGTGAGTGCCAAAGGACCCATGTAGCAGTCCAAGCCATGAGCAGGGAGGTAGGATCTGGGATCTGACATGGATTGTTCAAACCAAAACCAAGGTGTGCCAATCTCTGATGGTGTCACAGAATCCTGGAATGGCCTGGGGGCCTGGCTGCCTCCCTGGTGCTGCCATGTCCCCAGGCACAGCACCCTTGGCAGCAGAGCTTCAGCTCATGGATCCCCCAAGAAGCAGCTCTTGTGTTGCTGTGCTTGTTAAAGCATTGAGGGATGCATGGATAACTGTTTTTTAACCCAGAACCTTTGTGAACAGGCAGACCTCAGTCAAATCCCTGCTCAGCTGCCTTTGCTCCAAAGTGCAGCTGAGTTTCAGCCTTTTCTGCCCCTCTTTGTGAGGCAGCTGCTCCATCCCCTTGCCCTCAGCTGTCTTCCTCTGCACCTTCTCCAGCCCCACCAGGTCCCCACTCTGATACATCAAAGCTGAGATGAATTGTGCTGGGTTTGTCCTGCAGAGCCTTTGGACATGTGTGACAAAGGGACACTGCAAATTATGAGTCACACAACCTGGCTGATACAATTTGGAGACCAAGAATTATCCCTAACTCATAACATATTGTATATCAATTATTCCATAATTAATAAATGTTTCCTCATTTGTTTGTTTGAATTGCTGCAATCATGAATAGTTTGTGAATATAAATAGTACGAAATCCAGGGAACAAATAGTATATTCACAAACAATTCATGAATAGTTTGTGAATATAAATAGTACGAAATCCAGGGAACAAATTGTGCATGGAATTACCTGCTGAGTTCCCTTTGCTATGAATAAGAATTCTAGCCCTTGCTTTTGTTAAATTGTCACTCTAACTTCTTGCACTTTCTTTGTTTTTAATCACAACCTTGCAAGAATCCCCTGGAAGTACCTTTTTTGACTATTCCTAACAAAACAGATCAACTTGCAGCTGGATTGAAGTACAGTTGATGAGAAAAGCATTTCATTGTTTCATCAAACTACCCCCTTCTCCTTGTTTCCTTCCACTGTGAGCCCTCTAGTTAGCAGAATATTTCCTACAGCAGAAAAAAGCCATCAGGCCTTTGGTCAGACTCCAGCTCTGCTAGGAAAGCTGTTGTGCTGATGGACCAAATGCTTCCAGCTCCACCCTTTTCCTCTGTCCTTTCTTGCCATCACCTCAGCACATTCCCATCATCCCAGGCACCCAAGTGGACTTGCAGACCCAAGTCCTGTATCCTGTAGTCAGGCACAGAGCTGTACCAGGGGATTTCAGTATCCAAAAATCTAGAAATTGGCTGGAACTGTTGTGTCATGTATGAAATATGACAATCTCCTAACCCACAGGTACAATTTATTAATGATGGTTGAGATGGGAGAAGATAAACTGATGATACAGATATTCATGCTCTAGAGCCCTGAATGATGTCAGAAGCACTGAAATTTAGTCTAATTCCATAGATCTAAATAGCTCAGGATTGTTTTAATTGGGTTATGTATTTAGTTTAAATGAGCAAGAGATGGCTCTAAGTAGTCCCTGAATAACAAGATTAACAAAGGACATGAATTGAAACCAGAACCAGAACCATTTGTCTAACACTTCCCAGTCAGGGACTTTTGATTACACCCCTGTCATTCCCACTTTGGGTTTTGCAAACACAAATCTGCCATATGCTGTCATGTGCAAACAGGGCCTCAGGTTCAGTGCTTGGGCTGGTAAAACCATGTTTGTATGCAAGATGTGGCAGGTCCTAGGAGGGCTGGTCACACATGCTAAGCTTCAGCTTGCTCCCTCTGATCCCTTGATCTCAGCGGTCTCTGAAACGAAACGTGCCATGGGAACACTCCTGCCAGCCTTTTTCCATTCACTTAATTGCTAACAAAATGTGTGTCTCCACTCTGGATGCTGTGAGACCAGCACAATGACAAAACCAAGGGGCCGTGAGTAAGCACTGCTGAGCTTCCCTCTCCAAAATTCATTCTGTTAACACATACATCAATTAGAAAAAAACCATTGATTTTCTATTCTGCTTCTTTCTGGGAAGGAACATATGGAAAAACACCACTCATCACAGGGGGTGAATGAAATACCCCTCCACTGCCATTAAATCCAGGGAATACAGACAGTGAGAGACACACTGGGGAGGAGTTGGTGTTGCAGGCAGTGGAAATGCCATTTATCCAGGTTTTGATGCATAGGAAGCTTCCATAAGAAAAACAAACAGAATCATCCACATTACAGAGTATGCCCAGGATCACCCAAAGTCCAACATCAGTTTTGCTGGGAGAATTGGCATTTCCAAAAGAAGATTTCTATTCGCCCAGAAACAGGTTTTTAGACTAAATGGACTAAATTTGTTAACATTTTAGGAAGGCATGTGGGTTTTGCTTAATACATGAACAAATCCTGAAAAAAACATTTGATTTTAAACTGAAACAAAATTGTTTTCAAGTTTTCATTTAAACATTTTGCAAGAAAGCCAGAAATTATGTCTGAACAGCTGTTTTTATCAGATCAGTCAGCTTGAGTACTGTATGTCTACCAATAAAGACAAATTTGCAACTCAGTATAACTCCTCTCAGAGGAGTTTATATAAACTCCTGCCAAAACCCACCCTGTAACTATGTCCATCCAAGGGGTGCACTTTCCCCTTATGATTTCCACAGTTCAAGGACATTTAGTCTGAGTAAAGACTAAATGCTTTCTGCAGGGCCATGATGGTGAGTGAATACACTGGGAAAACTCCACTTTTCTCTACAGCCAAGTTGCTCATTCTCTCACTTCTGGGGCTGTATTTTTCTAAAGATTGATTTCTGATGTTTTATAGCCATCCTTTATTTCCACAGGACACCAAAGTGAATTATTTCACTTCTGTGCTTCCAGGAAAAGCCAGCAGGAAGCCCTTTGTTTCCCTTTCTTCCTCCTTTGTGCTAAGGGGATTTATTTAATACAGCTGGGAGGTCGGGCCCCCAGAGGTCTATTTGTACGTAATTCTACAACTGCCTTGCATTATAAAAGAATGCAAATGCAATATGTATTGACTCTATGGGTCACAGTGGCACATCTTGTTTGGGGAAATACTGAAGTTATCTGTAAGTACATAAATAAAGGAGTTATGTTTTAATATATGTTTTAATATTTATGTACTGTTTTAATATTATGTTTTAATATTTATGTACTGAAGTATGCTCTATTTGCAGGGTGCCTCTGCCTTAGTTAATAGCACAGAAGAAACAGCTGATCAAAACCAGAATTCAAATGGCATAAATTTGAGGGAATTACAAGGAGATAATTCAGATTTTAATCTTTTGATAAAAGGGGCCACAATTTAGCAAGATGAGTCCTGTAGCCATGTAAATGAGAGCAGAGCTTTTTGTTGGACCTATTTGTTTCAGTAATTGTTTGTCATGGGGCAGCCTCACTCACCATTCAGCCTTTCATCTCTCCTTAAAAAACACTCTGTAGCTTTTTTTAAAGTGAAATTATTGTTTTGATGAAACCTGCTAGAAACTAAGGCAGGATTACAAAACCAGAACTGCAATAAAGGATACTGGGTACTTAGGGAGAGGTGAAACCTCACTCTGACTAAATTGTAATTTGAACTGTTTTTTCCAGTCAGCCAGGAATTATGGATCTAACTAAAATTAAGAATCTCTTAATTTTGCTAATTTTGAGGGGGCTTGGGTTAAAAAATACTGCTGAGATATAGCACCAGAGAAGCCTATAGAAGTTTTCCTCCATTGACCATAGGATAATGTTTCCTTTAAGAAGAATTGTACTAAGCAATAGCAACTAACATTTACAAAACCCTTACTAACCAGGGCAGAATGAGAAGGTTATTGAGCTTTGAAATTTCTTGCCAAAAGACACTACCAGAGTCTCACACGAATTTAAGGGGAGGCTGGACAGGTCCAGGGGAAAAAAAATCGATGGAGGGTTGTGTCTAGAAATCTTCATCTATTTGTAGAAATTAGTAGGAATCTGCAGTCAGTTCAGGAGGCTGTGAATACCTAGCAACTGTGAGTGCAGTATCATGTATGTTTGCCCTTTTCTTGTAGGACTCCTTGGGAATTTACTTTTGTGCATGGCTTGTGACAGATTTTTGACCTGAACACTACAGCTACTCTTTACAGACTTTTTATGTCTTTATACCATGACTGATCAGGGGTAAGCACACGAAAGGTTCCCCAGAGGATCCTGTGAGGCCTGTCCCAGGACAGGCAGTGTTTCCTTGGGCTGGCAATGCAGGCTGAGAGAGGATTATCTGTGTGTAGTCCCACCATGCCCTATGAGAGCTCCTCTTTTATCATCTGACATCCCAATTTAGCACTAATTAATGATCTAGCAAACAGCTCACATAGATGACAGCAGCAATGAGACAGATTGTTGATTTCCCACCAGAGACATCAAAATTCACTCTGTATTTGGAGCTGAGTGAACAATAAACTTCTCTTTGACAAAAGGAAATGCTGTGGAATAAACATAATCCGAGACATTAATGCATAATTAGAATAAGTCATTAATGTTATGTTAAGTCAAACTGCCATGTAACCTTGGTGTTGGTTTACGGATTCCATTAATTTAATTCCTAAATGCACATTTCCCCCTGAATGGAATAAATCCTGTTTCTTCCCATTTATCCTGGTGAAAACACAAAGCTGTAAATAAGTCATCCATTTAATAGTGCTCAAACATTGTTTTTATATTTGCATAAAGTCAACATGCAATGTAAGGCTTTTTCCAGAGGAAGGGTTCTCACAAAAGGTGAGGTTTAAGACAGACCAGAGCTCAGGCAGGACCTGCAAAGCTGGATGTGTGTGTAACACCACAGAAAGTGACAGCAGGTGTCTCAGTCACTGGAACTTGGAGTAGCTGCTGATCCAGTAGGAGCACTAACAGGCTCCTTTACTCACCCTTTATTCACTATAATAGGATGACTCCACAAATGAGATACTTTTGTTCATGGAGTTGTAAGATGGACTATCTCCATCAGCACTGATGTGCTGAAACTCATCCAGCAATCCAGAATATAATTTATCTGCCTAACACAAAAAGATGTTAAAATAAGCTTGTCCCTTTTCCATTTGCTCTCTCACATTCATTGATCTCATAAATTAAATGTCTTTCCTGTATTTTGGCTTGGCCATGAAGGATCTCCCAAGGGTTTCTGTGGCAGGCTGGGGACTCTAAAGTGACTTACCCAATTCCTTTCCCAAGGTTGTCACCTGAATTGTCATACATGTTGTTCCTGCAAATAGAAATATTTACAAGTAGTTCTACTGACAGGTAGAACTTTCAAACTGATTTTTAGAACTGATTATCGCGAAATAACAGTCAACATTAATAGGAGTGGTGATATGTTTTTCCTTTGGAAACCACATGAAAATCAGAAGGAGACTGGCCTGAAAATGCTTAGCTTCACTCTTGAGCAGTCATGTTTACCTTATGTAGGAATAGTTTATCTCATTTCATGTTCACTGGGGAGGCCACTTCTTGAATTGTGCTCTCCAATAATTGAGGAGACGTGCAGGATTAGATCAGGATTTATACAGAGGGGAGAGCAGCCCTGAGACAGATGCTCTTAAGCAGAGCTATAATTTACTGGCAACCTTATCTAAGATATGGTCAGTCAATAAGAAAGCCTCAGAGGATGTCAGGGTAGCCACAGCTCCAATCAACCTGCTGATTTCTTCATAAGGAATACCAGCTGGTTGCTAAACCACAGGGGGCAGACAATAAAAATGAAGAGTCAGAATAATGATTTACTTCAAGTGGAAAACCAGGAAAATAGTTTGAAACCTATTTCAGTTAATTGCTTGCTTTGCTGTCATTACTCCATTACTGTTTGTAGCAGAATTGGTGACAAGAGACTCAGGTGAAATTCTAAACTGATCAAGCTGAACTGGACCTATTGTGCTCACACTGTGCCCTCATGCCCATTGCTGAAGGCTCTGATACAGCATTCCCCACATTTTCTTTCTTGATTTACACAATACACTAATACACAACCCAGATTCCCAGCCATGGCTGGAAGCTCAGCTCTGCTTTCCCCTGGGATTCTATCCCATTTACTTTGTCTCTTCAGCTTCTTCCCACAGTTCTCCCCATGTGTCTAGAGGACCAAGACAAGCACTCCCATGATGAATGACTCACTGAGAAAGAATCAGAGAGACTTTGAACTTATTTTAGCACAACTTCCCCCCATAGGAAGAATGACCCCAGAAGTCCCAACTGCATGCAGGACTAGGGATAATCCAGGCAGAATTTTGTGGTGTAACTGCCTGAGACAGGCCTGAGCCATGTGGAGATGCCATGAGGTGATCACAGACCAGTTCTGGGGTGGGCATGCACTCCAGTGTGCCACCTGCCTGTTGCTGGGACAGTGAGAACCTGGAGCTTTGACTCCTGTTCCCAGAACTGTTACTAGCTCAGTGTGTCAGGCTGGAAGTCTCTGTCACCCCTACCACTCCTCTACATCATCTGCCATCCTGTGGCTTTTTTTGTATTTATGGAAATTATGGAAAACCAGAGCAGCTTGGCTATATTAAGGATTTCTAGGTGCTCAACAACAGTTGTGGTATAATAAATTGGGCTAACCTGCCCATGCAAGGGGATTTGCATACATTCAAAACTATTTCTGCATGGACCTACCAGTTCTGCAGAGCCTGCACAGAAGGTCTGAGATGCTGAGCTTGCTCAAGACTCTCTGCTTGGCACAGCATAACCCATATTCATGGATTTCTGCATAGGGAATCCCACATAGAAATATAGGGAACTCAACACCTAGAGAATCAACTTTTTGCTTTAGAGATCAAAGGTGAGCAGGTGTGGGTTTTTTTCTTTTTTTTCATTTTATTTTTAGGCATAGTGATTTCTAATTCTCCTCTTAACTTCAACTAGGGTTGGAAGTTGAAAATCTGCTTTATCATTTCTAAACTAGACATGCTTATATATTCTGGTGATGGGGATGCTGCAAACACCATGATTATTGATATCTTACAGTATCAGCTGCTAGGAGGAAAATTAACTTTATCCCAGCCAAAACCAGGACAAGTTGTTAGGTTTAACCAGCACATTGAAGGAAGGAAGGAAGATGTAGAGTCTTCCTTCCTTCCTGTGAAGGAAGATGCTGTAGGGTCTTGTGCATGAACCTCTGCAAGTGTGTACATGGCCCATTGAAAGTTCCCAGAGTGCAATCATTACTGCACAAAAGACACAAATAAAGCTACTTGTCCCTTGCAATTTGCAACATCTCTGATGTCAGAATTTCAGCAGTATTGTTTAACCCAAGCCCCCTCAAAATTAGCAAGAGATTCTTAATTTTAGTTACATCCACAATTCTTGACTGACTGGAAAAAATAGTCCAAATTACAATTTAGTCAAAGCAAAGTTTCACCTCTCCCTAAGTACCCAGTACTTATGTAATTTATGGTTTAGAGCACAGAGAATATCTGCCCATCTTTCCTTTCATGGAGGAAAGAGCACTTGATTATTTCTGGTAGTGGGAAATGATATGAGATTGTCTGTTCCAATTGCTGTAGGGCCACCCCAAGGACAGTCTGCTAACAGCCTGTCACTCTGGGTAAATAAACCAGCTTGGGAATGGAAAAATTTGCCCAGCCTGCACAACAGTCCAGATGTGTCCTGGCTGGAGGCAGGGACAGACCTCAGAGGCTTTGTCCCACGTTTTCTGCGTCTCCAGCTATTACAGACTTTCCTGTGTCATCCCTGGGAAGACAGCTGGCCATGTCTTTTTAGGCCCAGTAAAGCAAAATTCCTCATGATCTCCTCAGGAGCAGCTTCCAAGCCTTCATCAGGCTTTGTTGCTTCATCTCATCTAAGAGGCTGACAGAAATACAAGGCTCAGTCTAAACGTACTTGAGGGCTGTGGCAATTTTAGCAATGGTTTAATTAGCTGAATGAGGCTTTCTGTGTCAGACATGACTGCAGAGAAGTAAAATGGGAAGGAACTCTGGTATCATGAATCCAGAGAAGTAAAATGGGAAGGAATTTTGGTATCATGACTCCAGAGAAGTCAAATGGGAAGGAATTCTGGTATCATTACTTGCAGCACCTCAAGGCTTTGGCCTTTCAGAGGATGTCAGTGATGTATTGTTGAGTCTGTTAAAATGTTCTGCATTACAACCCTGAGCCCACCTGTAAATGTATGTTTGAGGATCTGATTTATGCAGAAAAGTGCCATGGGATGTCAGGCACTATATATCTGTATTTTACATAGGATGTGTACCTTTCCATAGATCCTGTGCCCTACAGGATCAAACTGACGCATAGGCTCAGAGATCGTGGTGCCTGCTTCCCTGTGCCAGTGCCAGGGGTACAGTTTGTGTCTCTAGAATGATGTAAGATCACTATATGAAAAGGCAAGCAAAGGCACATAAAAATGGCAAGATTAGGGGAGAACATGGCCAGAAAGCCACAATCCAAGCATATCTATAGTTTTCTGACCTAATCTTATGATACCTTGAGGTTCTAGAGGTCAATATCGAGTTTTATCTGAAGATGAACCTCAGTGTATTCTGTCTGCAAGTTCAAATGGTGTCAGTAAGGAAGTCAGAGTTATTTTCTCTGTTCTTATAGACCAGAACCTGAGGCAAAATGACTTATTTCAGGTTGCTCAGAGAGTCAGTAGTGGAGGCAAGATGAGAAGCTTGGTCTTGAGTCCTAGCAGAGGGAATGCAGAACAGCTCATCAGAGCCCAGACTACAGGCAGGGATAAAATCAGCCTCAAAAAAAGTTATCAAACTAAGTTCTGCTTTTGGAAGGTAAATTAATCCCCCCCACCACTTTTATTTATTTTTTCTGCAGCCTGAGGAATGAGCATGTTTTGGATCCAACTGTGTGACATTAATCACTATATGGAATATTTGAGCCAAAGGTCACCCACAGGGGGCCAACTATTAACATATGGGATTTATCTGTCTACTTCTTCCATAAAGATGCAGTGTGCTGGATAATCAAACTTCTGAGTGCCAGCGTGGAGTGGAGTTTGGTTTTTTCCACTGCTCTTTGTGATTCGATCCAGAACCATTTCCTTTCACTGTATGCTCAGAAGGGGAGGAAGCAAAGGTGGCATCCTGATCTTCATTATTAATACACAGGAAAACTTGGAGGAAATCCCTTTTATGCCCCTGGCTTTGTGTAAAGAAAACCCTGCAAGCTCTGAAGTCATATTGTTCAGCTCCTATATATATATATATATTCATCTATGTGCATAGCAGATGTTTCTTCAAATACTGAACTGATGTTTCTGCAGAATTATGGTATGGAAAAACATTCATAGCAACCTGCATTCCCATTGATTTACTTCTATTAAATTAAAAATCTAGGGGAAAAATGACATTTAAAGTGGCTAGAGAGTAATAAAGAAAACCACAGTCTTCTATGATTCAAGTCAGGGCTTCCCCACATTATTTGGAATAAAAATCCTGGTGTGCAGGCAGCCCTCAACTCCTGTTTGCAAAGGGGAGCAGGAGGACACAGGGAGGCATTTTCCCCACTCTGAGTGAAGAAATTACACAAAGCTAAAGAAATTCTGAGGAAGGCATCTAGCTGGAGCTGGTCAGGTCCTGCCTTGTACAACCACCAGAATCACTTCCAAAGCAACCAGTCCAATTCTAGCACAGAAATTCAGGGTAGGAGGCACAAATCCCTCTCTGAGGGTACTTTCCTCTTGCCCAGCCTTCATGACCTGCTTAGACGAGACGTCTGCTTGCAGACAGCCAAAACTAAGCAAGGGGAATCCCACAGCAGCTGACTCCACTTGTGTCTGCCCTTGTAAAATACTCCACTTTGTTTCTGCTACAGTAAAATTGTTATTGCTATTATTTAAGGTTATAATGTGGTAACACTCAAAGGCCAGGTATGGCTCAGGCACAGCATAAAATGCCTCACAAAGAGGGATTTAAATTAAAGGATGATTTTGCTTTTAGTTCTGCAGTTTGACTAAAAAAATTACAAACAGCAATAGGCAATTAAAATACATAATATTTGATTAATGAGATATCAAAATGCCAAAGTACATATTACAAATGTCCTCTGATAATCATATGATAGAATGTCTATACACTTTTGGCTATAATATTAACAAGAAGGGAATTTTTCATATTAAGTATTTCTAGTAAATCATTCTGTCTAAAGTGCAGCCAGTTTATTATTTTTTTTTAATTCCAATACACTGCTTTTAATTTAAAGTAAAATGGTAATGTTTTACATTTATATATTATTTTTCATCTAGAAAGATCCCTGAGGCTTTTTTGAGTGTTTCTAGAGTTTCAGTGCCCAGAGTGCTGGGGGCAGAAGGCTTGTCATGAGTAAAATGCAGTTGTGGCCACATTTCTTCATCACATGAACCATGGACTGTAATTTCCATGTGGTCAAAAGGCAAAAGGCACCTATGAAGTGCCTTAAAGAAAGAACAGGAATTCCAGGAATGTGAGTGGCTCACAGATGGGATACAGCGCTGATCACCGGTGTGTTCCTCTCTCAGGGGCTGCAGCTGAGCTGGACTGACTCATCCCCTGCCAGGGGTCTGAGGTACCAGGCAGCTCTTGCACCAAAGCCAGGCAATGTGATGACTCAAATTATCCCTCGTGAGGTGTTTGACTCAGAGCTTTCATTTGATCACTGTCTTTTATGAGGAATTAAGACAACAGCATAACAGCTTGATCTCAGCCATTGCTGGTCTTCTGGTGTGTCCTTGGTAAGTCCTTTCAACTTTCTGCCCCTCACAAATATTCCCCTTTCTCACTTCTGTCCAGCAATATTTTTCAGGTCTGGATATGGCCATGGCAGCTTAGGGGCTGCACAGCATTACAGTAATTTCACAAAGCACAAGATAATTCTGTATGTGTGTGGACTTTGCTAAATCTGCATCTGCCAACGATGCTCCATAACCACACACTTAAACTGAATGTAACTCTGGAACAAAACCCCATGAAAAATGCCCATGCTCCCTTTGACAAGCCATGGCAAGAGACACAGAGTTTTTTGTCATTTTGCCTGAGAAAAGTGTTACATTCCATTTAAAGGTGTGGATGTGCAGGATCTGCTGGGAAGACCATACATATGACAACAAAATAGCTGTCTGAGCTGAGGAAGGGTTGGGAAACACTGAGGTAATGTGTCAGATTTCAGAGCAGGGACAGTTGCCTGTGCAGTGTCTAAGGCAACAGAGATAAATCTTCATCAGGGCTAC
Source organism: Ammospiza nelsoni (assembly GCF_027579445.1). NCBI lineage: Eukaryota > Metazoa > Chordata > Aves > Passeriformes > Passerellidae > Ammospiza > Ammospiza nelsoni. The sequence goes on along the minus strand of NC_080637.1, from coordinate 7,540,692 downwards.
TACAAAGTGTCTTTAGAAAACAAATTGTTAATGCTTGCATACAGAAATTGTATGGAGAGGTCTGTAAGGTCAAGATAGGGAAATCCAGCATTCTGCTGGCCTGGCAGTTAATTTTACTTCATTGCAAAATTTTGGCCGTAAACTATTTCCCCCTCCCATGCTTCAGACAGAGGGTTGCTCCCAGACCAGGGAACTAATCAATATTTATACTGCCTCATTCATTCAGGCACATCATTTTACCATATTTATTTTAAAATAATCAATTTTTATGAGATTTTCTCCATACAGCGTCCATGAGCACCACATAGAGAACAACCATATCTCACAACACTCCTGTAAAGGAAAGCGAGCTGGGGAACGAGGCTGCCCATCACCAGGGCTGACACTGTGGACATGGACAACACAAATAGCTGTCCAGATTGCCATGTCACAAGGGACTTTTGGAGCAGCATTTAGTATTTTTTAGCATTTCATCTGTTCACTGGACAGCTCTGATTGTGTATGCAGGTGCTTGGCAGTGGGCTTGAACTGAACCAGATGTGCCAATGGCCACTGGTGCCCTGGATTTCATCCATTTCCTAGGTTTCAACCCGGCTGCCGATTATTCCTAGCGGAAGAACAGCTGCACACAAAGACCTGAGCAGTCTTTTAGTACACACCAGCACTCCGGATTTCAGTCCTTCCTCATGGAAAACCTGTTTCTCCGACTCACTGCCCTTCCCATCCTGGGGCAGAGGGTTATTTGGGATAAATTCGGTGGAAATAGCACCATCTACTGAGCACCCAAGACTCTTCCTGCTGGGACCTCTGGGGCTAGGGGGTTTTGCAGGGGAAGGGTCTGCACAGCCCAAGGGATGCTGAATGTTCAGGTCCTCAAATTACTGAGCTGCCCAGACCAGGCTGAAGCTTTCCATCCCTGAGGTGTCTCCAGTCGCTGTGCTGTGATACAAGTCATCTGTTTTGAAGAAACGCAAAATAATCCCAGTAATAAACACACAAAAGAAATCTGTTTAGTCCCAGTGTGTACCCCAATGTAAACATACATTTCATCCCCAAATGCCTTTGTTTGGGTTCATTCCCAACTCTGTGCACGCTATGCCGTGTCCCCGATATTTTCTCATGTCCCCATCGTGTAGTGCTCCCTCGGAGACAGATTTTGGGTACACTGAAAACCTGTTGGCTGGCCGGCCGTGACCTCCTAGCCTTTAATTTGGATGGGGACCTTAATTTCTACAGAATGAACGGTGAGAGCATCCACAGGAACAGGGCTGCGGGATACGGGAAGGAAACAGTGAGAAAGTTACAGAAAAAAATCTTTTCCATGGGAGGAGAGGTGTCTCCCGAAGGTGAGCCCCGGCAGGAGTTTGAGAACACCCGTGGCTGCCCCACGCGCCTTGTCCCTGCCGGGGCAGCGCTGAGCCCGTAGAGCGTAGCCCAGGCCGCCACACAGTCCCAGTTTTCCCGCTTTTCTCTCGGGATTTCCCCCCAGCCATCCCCGCCACCCCGGATTTTTCCACGCCTGACAACAAAGGAGGCGGCGGGGCGGCCGCGGCGGTGACTCAGCGCCGGGCCCGCCCCCGGCCCGCCCCGGCCGCTCCCCTCAGGCGCGGCCGGGCCGGCTCCGCGCGTGTGGCGGGGCCGGGCGGACACTCGGCAGGCATCGGGCGGGCGGGCAGGCAGTGGCTGCTCCTCTCCGTCCCTTCTCGGCTTCCCTTGCCCTCGTTCCCCGCGCTGCCGAGCGGGCAGAGCCGCCCCGCCGAGGTAGGTTCTGTGTCTGCTCCGCACACAAAGGCGCTGGCGCGGAGGGACGGGATATCCCAGCCCAGGGGGGGCTGAGGGACGGCGGCTCCCGGGGAAGAGAGGCGGGAGCGGCGGGTCCCTGCTGGGGGGGCACCCGCGCCTTCCTTCGTGAAGGGAAACACGGGGAGTTCGTCGTGGCTCTGCATAAATTAAAGGGGGAGCAAGCAGGAGGGTGCCCCGGGTGTGCGGGGCTCCGGCGGCGCTGCCGCCTCCCGTGGGTGTCCCCGGCTCTCCCCTCGGGTGTTCGGTGTGTCCGTGGGGTGTTCGGGTGTTCTTGGGGTGACTCTTACAGCCGTGGGGGCACCCCCATAGAAATGCGGGATCCCTGGGGGAGTGGGTAGTGGTGGTCGGGAAGAGGAGTTGGAAAAGCAAATTAAAATGATAAATGTTTTATTTCCTATACGTGGTGCTATGTGAAATGAGCGTTCAGAGCAGCTGAACTTCTGGTGTGGACAGTCGATGTCTTCTTACAGATCTTTAAACCAAGTAGAAGCTGGGAGCGGCACAAGCCCCGAGGAGTTCTCTTGTGCTCCCACCAATCCCACCTGGGTCTGTCAAACTTTCCCTCAAGGACTCTGGAAATTCAAATGTCCAGGTTTTCCTGTGCATTGGGTTTAAAGGCTGTGAAGCTGGCCAGGGAAACTGCACGGAGAAACTCATTTTGGGGGTGCATAAGAGAAAAGGGTGCAGTATAGGAGCTCTGTGTGCCCGAACTACTTGTTTGCTTCAGCCACTGGATTTTTTCATAGCTTAATGAGTTCTGGCATAAATGGATACTATGCAAATGTGGTGTTCGGCCGTGGCTGCCATTGGAGCAGATTCTGGCCCCGTAAGGCCAGGGTATGTTTGTGGCAAACTCGAGAGCGGCAGAAACATGTGAACTGTGGGATTTTGTTGGGAATTCACATGGCCAAACCAAAATGTAACAAAAGGAGGAAAAAGATGTTTCTGTGTGAGCACAGTGTGGTCGCAGGGTATAGTTTGTGGTGGGAGTATTGTTGAATAACTCTGGCAGTGGAGCTGCTCAGCGTTGTGGTACGTCAGTGTGTGCTGAGTGAGTTCTGTAGCACCAGTCAGGACATTCAACTTTCCTTGACTTGGCAGAGGAAGGTGGAAGGATGTTGCTGAAAATGAGAATGATTGCTTGTGGATCTGGTAGGCAATTTGGGAGGCATTTAAACTGTCTTTAATTTCCTTGTGATATGAACAGGACGCTGGTAATCTGTTGCTTTATTGATGGATGTTTTCCTATGGACAGACAGTGTGTGCTATGAATGTGCTGGCTGCTTGTTTGGTGTCAGGGGTATTTGCTTAGGGACAGTAAACAATTGCTGAGCTTTATTATAAAGAACCACAAATTCCCTATATCTCCTGAAACAAAGCCTTTTTTGTCTTAGTGCAACTGTGGGCCAATTTCATGCTTGGTGTAGTTCCACTGATGATGGTGGAGTTTTGCCAGGGATGGTTTTGGCAGGTGAAATGTCACTTCTGTGTCCATAATGCTCAAGAGTAGTGTCACTATATTGTCTTCAGCACTAAGTATTGTTAATTTAAATGGCATGTTGATGTTCCTGAAAGTTAGAAGTGGGAGAATCATCTCATCAGGTCCTCATGATACTTTCCCACTTGCTTTCTCCTTTCTGCTTCAGATCTCACAGCCCTTAATTTATACTCTTCCTTCTTTTTCAGTCTTAGCATCTTTTTTCTCTCTTCAAAATTTAGAAGTTTCTCTGCAGTCCAGTTCACCTCCAGGCATTTAAAGGCTTTGAGACTGTGTTGACCCGTGCACTGCCCCTGCACGACTGGGTAAGTGAGGAGCTCCGTGGCAGCTGCAGCTGGGAGATCTTTCTGGTGCTCTCCCTCACAATCAGATTTGTGTGGTGCCTCTGGTCAGTGCCTTTGCTGAAGTGGCAGATTGTTTGTCAGAGTCACACAGTGGAACAGCCTGGCTTGATACAGAGTGATAGACTGGCCTGGGGCTGGGGGAGTCTCTCAATTTTTACACAGCTGCCCATACTTAGGGCATTGAGAAACTGGTTTTTAGAACATTCCTTCGTGACTTCAGTAAGGACAGGGAAATTACCTAAAAATTGGGGCAGAAGGAAAAATGGGGGAAGAGAGAAGGAAATAATCATGTTTGCTAGCTGTGGGAAGAAGAGTGGAACTGTTTAACAAGTAATTTGCTCTAACACAGCTTTTGCTCTATCAACGTTTCAAAGAAAATATTTTATTGAATAAAGCTATGTTATCTTTGTATGTGGTTAGCAGTATTAAATACATGTGGCCAGCTCTTAATCTGTTCTGGGACTGTGGTGGTTGTAAGCAGAGCCAGTTTCAGTGCTCAGCCTCTGCTGAGCCCTTTTGTATCTGACATCCCTGTGCTGTACAACTTTGGATCTGTTTGCATCTCATAAGAACCCAAAGAGGGCATGTCCGACACAGCTCAGGGCTGATGCTGTTCTGACACAGTATCAAAAACCAAGATACATGCACATCTCACTGTGAAGGGGAAGAAAATGCTCAATGCTTCTTCAACTTCAGTTATTGTTCTAAAGTTTGCTCTGGTTTGGCCAGACCTGGGGTGTTTTTCACTGTCAGTCAAGTATGGTTTGCAGCACAACATAATGTGCAAAGAGCCTGCAACTCTTCTGTGTTTGCTTAAAAGGCAAGTCAGGGGTTTGATGTTTTGTTTTGACATAAAACAGTGGAAGGATTCAGATGTGGAAAGAGAATAGTTTCACATGCTAACCTGTACATAAAGCTGCAAATTTGATAGGAAAAACCTATTTTTACAAGAAAGATAAATGATCTGTTTAGAACTACATTTATCAGTGATACTTCCCATGTCTTGCATGCTCTTGCCAGGCTTATCTCTTGGAATGCTTCATTTATATTAATCCTTCTAAAACCATGCTGAAGTGGAATACCCTGTGTTCCCATTGTGGGGAAGACACTTCCCCTTTGCAGATGGGGAATAGGATCACAACCAAGAAAATGAGTTGTCTGTGACCACACAGGAACTGTGTAGTGGTGGAAGAGCTTGAACTCATGTGTCCTGAGCTGTTGGCTACTGAAATGAAAGTATTGCCCCTGCCAGAAGGAGTGGGAGAAGAGAAGAGGCACAGCCCAAAAGGCACAGTGTTAAACTGGTTGGGTTACCTGGCTGTGATGCACTCACTGGCTGACTGCTCTTCCATCACAGCCATGCTGGTCTCTGTTAGACTGTGGGAAACAGGGGGGTTTTGTAGTGATGAGTTCTTAAAGAGAGTCAGCATACACAGGAGAGAAGAGAAAATGGAAAGGGACCTTTTTCTTCTCCTTTCTCTACCTGCCCTCAAACAGTGGGTGCTGTTTTTACAGATGGGTCTCTGGCTGGGTCTTTGGGGAGGTCCTGCATCTGTCCCACTGTACAGTTGTGTGTGAGCAGGAGGAGACTTTGCAGAGCCAGGTGGGTGAAGGCAAGGCCAGACTGCCTTTCTGTGACCCCAGCAGCTGGGTGAGGTGGTCTGAGTGCAGATCCCCACCCTGAGAGACCAGGCTTGTGGTTTGTTTTTTTTTTTAATTGTTTTCTAAAGGGGTGGCTGCTCTTCACTGTGATATGCACAGACACTCACGTAGCTGCTCTTCTGACCTGGCTGCTTTTCTGCTTTGGCTTGTTGGTGTGAAGGGCTGTGGGTGTTGCATGACAGCAGGGAGTGGCCTGTGGCAGTTCTCCTGTGGCAGAAATCTTTTGGGGCTGTATGAGCAGGGAGCACTTTATTGCAGGTGTCTGCAAAAAGAGGAAGGATGTGGTCTTTTCTTCCCTTTTCTGTGTAACAAGCACTGCAGCTTACCTGCTACCCCTGTGCTCTGTCACTTTGGGAAAACTAAAGTAATTTAGTTTTTTGTAATTTAGCTTTTCCCTACAGTGCTGTGTTTGGTGCTTGATGGTTACAATTGTGAAGTCAGTCCTGTTTGTCACTTTGGTTTCAAAAGAACTTCTGTGCTGACAGGCTGCTACTTGTGCTAGGCCAGGGCTGTAAGTTTTGTGCAATGAAGGGTGGGACTCTCACAGGTGGGAGAACAGTGTTTCCAAGCCGTGGCTGTTAAAGAATAAGTTGCAAAGATTTTGGAGCATTTGGGGGTAGTGCTGTCTGCTGGTCTGTGTCATATTTTAAAATAACTTTTGAAATCAGTATTTCCTCCATGGATTTAGCCTGTGTAGCTGAAAGGGCAGGTTTTGTGGTGACTTGGTACAGTTTGCTTGTAGCTGCAATGGAGTTTACTGGGTCTTTAGCAGGTCTTCAGCTTGCTTAGCTGGGACAAGAATCCCAGTTTTATGATAGCAGCAGGGAGCACAAATGCAACCTTTGCCTTGTTTAGCTTTATTTATCCTAGAAGCAAAACTCCTGGATTTGCTTACATTTTTAAAATGTTTTTGACATCATGAAGGCAGAAGGTTGCTTTTTGTGCACATAGATGCTCCTCATCAAGAAAGAAACAGTGCAGTTATTTAGGAACAGTGGGACAAATCCCTTTCATTTAGATGAGCTCAATTTCTTTATTTTTACATTTTTACTGCCGTTTTTGGCAGCATGTGTGCTTTCAGGATGAGCTGTAAAACCTCTGTGCAGTCCTTTAGCAAATCTCAGCATTTACATTTACAGCCTCTCTGTGTGAGCTGCATTGGAGTCCTGTAGAGAACTTGTGATGACAAAGCATGAAAAGTGCTGCTGCTGTGAGGGGTATTTTAATATCCTGCAGAACAACCTTGTTGTGGGATAGATCCTGTGTTTTACCTTGTACTGGGGAATTACCTGTCTTCTAAGCTATAGAGCTGAAACCCAGGAATGCTTCTGAAGGAGGAACTGCCCTCATGCTTGGCTTCATTTGAAGCAGTGCCTCTGCTTTGTAGTATATTTTTTTTTTAGGCAGGAGAAACTCAGTCTTGAAAGTGTTACTCTATAAAGGGGAGCTCTCTTTGAGCTTCTTTTCTTTATTTGATGATTTAGAGCTCTCCTGTGCCCCTTGGAGGATGTCCAGCTCCCTGTGCTTGTGCCCCCTGGTGCTGAGTGCCTCACCAGGCCAGCAGTGTCTACCCTGAAGGGGAGGCAAGCTCTGCCCACCAAAGGTATTTCAGCAGCCATGGCATTCAGTGGGCTGGCAAGAGGAGGATGATGATGGCAAATAATAGAACAATTCCTTTCATTCCTTGCCTGTGCAGTGAGTGGGCATTTGTCAGACCTCATGTACATACACAGGCTTTTTTTTGTTCTGGTGCTAATAATAAATGGAGTTCACAGCTCCGAGTGGCCAGGATGAGAAGTGGGTCAGGACCATTCGTGTGTGCATAACTGCATTCCTCATCCAGGCCAGTGCCTGTGCTGCATGCCTCTAAACAAGCTGGGAAGATCTCAGGGAAGCTGGAGTTTGTGCTGTCAGCTGGGTGGAGTGCACCTCTAGCTGACTGCAGCACTTTGGGACAGGGCTCAGAGTGAATGCTCTGCAGTAGCTTTGCATGTTAGGAGGACCACAAGGTGCAGCTTCACTGTTTAGAACCTCTGAAGAGTGAGGAGTTTAAGGCAAAGTAAACTTTCCTCTTCCTGGCAGGATGACTTGCTGAGCAGCCCTTTGAACATGTGCGCTGCCCTGCTATTTCACTGAAATATCTCTGCTACCTCAGTTTCCTCTGAAGTGTCACTGGGGACAAGGATGACTTGCTGAATGTCTCCTTGCATTGCTGCCACATCCTTCAGACTTGCTGCTCCTTGTTGCCCTTCAAGGAAGAGTGGGTGCCTGGCCTCACCCTGAGATGCAGTTTGGGGCTTGGCTGGTAGAAGAAGAAAACCAATTTCCATCTGAAGCCACTGGGATTTGTTGAGTTTGTTTTTGGAAAGAATCGGGAGGAGGAGTTTCATTGGCTTATGATTTATTTTATGGTTCTGTGCTTAGGGTTTTTTTTTCATCCTAGAGCTTTTTGAGGTTACTTGTCCTTGAGGAAGATCTATGACATATCAGGCAAGCTGTAATAGACTTGTTTAACTCTCATAATACCTGGCACATCACTGCTGCTTCCTGAAAACAGTCTGTCAGAAATTTATACACAAGTCTGGATGGGAATGGAGGAAAAGATAGGGGAAAGAATCATGGTAGTTTTGCTATTTTCATTGTCTGGGATTGTTTTTTTGGTATCTAAAAGTAAACCAATCCTTTCTTCCAAGCCTCAAATACATTTGAGGCCATCCCTGTCTAACATGCAGAAGCAAACAGGTGCTGGGGTGTGGGATCTCAGCACCTCAGGACTGATGTGCTGAGTCACCGAGACCACCCTTGGGGGGCTCGGAGGTTCTGGAATGTTGCCAGAAGTGTCTGGTGGCTGGACTTTGATCCTGCAAGGGAGACGACACCTGTATGAGGATGGGAGGATTTCACTGGGTAAATGATGAAGGGATAAGTTAATTAGAGTGTGAAACACAGGGTTTAGGATTTCTGTACAGGGGGGTCTAAAGAAGTAAGATGGAGGAATTGGGGCGTGTCCTTTCCTTCTTCTTTTTAGCCTCCATCTTCTGTGGTGATAGTGGCACTTCGGGATTGGTTATTACTAAAGGTGTACTGGTCAATAAGGGTGAAAGGTATTGGGGAAAATAGGTAAATATTGTATACGTAATTTTGAGTATAAAGATAGGTGACCGCCCCGGGGGCTCGCAGTGTGCTCATGGCTGGCTGCTGAGCAGACCTCTGTCGGGCTGAGAGAAAATCTTTTAGATAAACAACTAATAAACACTGAAGACTGAGAAAACACCTGAAGCCTCTTTTCGTCCTTTGGAGTGCGGGCTGTCCAAGACCATCCCGAGCCTTTCCAGCCGAGACAGTGACACTGGGGGTTGTACCCAGGGTGTTGAGGGTGTGGGCAGTGGGCTTTGCCACACAAGGGGGTGACCTTTGGAAGGTGAATAGGAATGGAGGAAAGGACAGGGAAAGAATCATGGTAGTTTTGCTATTTTCATTGTCTGGTATCTAAAAGCAAACCAATCTTTTCTTCCGAGCCTCAAGTACATTTGAGGCGATCCCTGTCTAACATGCAGAAGCAAACAGAGAAGACAGAGAAGGCAGAAGCTGTGTGGAGAGCCTGGTTCAAGCATGGCTTGGAGAGAGAGGCCATGAAGGTATACAGCTGATGGGAGGGTGAGGGGCAGCTGTGAAGCAGCAGTTCCCAGGCTTGATTTTGTAGATGACTAGGTTCTCAGGCACCTTTTCTGTGAACAGAGGGATTCTCAGACAGTCTTCTCATAGCAGTCCTTGGCTGCTCTGGGAGCAGATATGAAGGTTTTGAGAACTTTTCATATAACAGTGAGAACACTAATTTTGGTTTCAATAAACAACCACGGGTATTGTAAACAGAGGGAGGGGTTAGAGTTTTCTCTGTAGCCTATCGTGAGCTCAGATTTTGCAATATGCATGAAGTTAATTAACACTATTATAAAAAGTGACTGATTTGATCAATAAATCGGAGTTGATGCTGATCAACAACAAAGATGGGTCGTCTCCCTTCGCTTTCAACAGTGCTGGGGGTTGTACCCAGGGTGTTGAGGGCGTGGGCAGTGGGCTTTGCCACACACAGGGGTGACCTTTGGGAGGTGAGCATGGCTTGCCTTGGCACTGTCCCACTGTCTCCTGTGTCCTTTGTCATGGTGAGCAGCCAGTGACACAGCCCCTGATCAGAAGGGCTCAGGCACAGGGAGTCTGTGTGTTCTGGAGGGGAGCCCTGGCTGTGAGTGGTTTGTTACCACAGATGGCAACTGTGGGAGCCAGTGACTCTCCAAAGGCAATGTTAGCCTGCCCATTACTATTTATCTGTTTGTTCTTTCAAGTAGAAGAAGGCTGGGCAAGTCATAAACTTCTTACACAAAATATGAGCAAATATATTTTTCCTTTTTCAAAAAATACATTGAAAGCAAACTTTGGAATTCAAGAAGGTAATGTCTCTGAAGAGCAGAAAGCATTTATCTCTTGGTGTGAAACTAAATCCTGATGAAAAGATTTAAAAAATATTTTCTGAAGTACAGCAACTAGAAAGCCAACCTTGAAGCTTGACATGAAGCTTGGAGTTTGTGAATGTCTGTGCCTGTGAGTCTTAGGTGGAGGATTTAGTTTAAAAGGTCCAAGCAGTGTTACAGATGCCATTGTATCACAGCTCTCTTCTGGGGAAGCTCCAGTCTGGGTTCTGGGCCTGTCTTGCTTTGTCTGCAGGTAATGGCTGATTCATGTGGGTATAAAGAGGGAGAGGCTAGAGGCATCACCTGGCCATGTTATATTCTACATCCTTTTCCTAATTGGGCAAAAGTGCAGTACCTTCCAAGTTTCCTCTATAAATCTAACTTACTGAGTGTGCAGTGACTGCTTTGGTTTTGGTTTGTTGGTTGGGGTCTTTTTCAGTGTAGTATGTAAGCAAAATAAAATAAATTTCCTTGTTTGAGGATTTGAGGACAAGTTAGCACATGAAGTTAGAAAATAAGTGTGCCAACTATTGTTTTGTTTTCCAGTGGCCTGAGGGTCCTTCCCACTTATCACTGTTGTAAAGAGACAGTCTGACCTGAAGAACTTAACAGTTTAAGTAAGGAAGAGTGTGTGAATGGATATTAAAGACACAAAAAGGTGAAGCATGTTGATGTGAGGGTTGAAGTGGAACAAGTTTTCTTGCAATGAATACAGCTGCTTTGATGGAGAGAGATTTTTACCTAAACTTCCACTATAGCATTATGTACCTGTATAAAGCTGCTTCATTGCTCATGTTTATTGCACTACAGGAGGAAATTTTAGCACTGTAAGCTGTTCCAGAGGGTTCTATATAATTTTAAGGTAGTTAGGGCCTACTTTTTCTCTGTAGAAGCCCTAAAAAGCATCTCCTCAACCTTGGTACCTATTTCCAGGTAACTAATAGGATCAACAGATCCAAGACAACGTGTTCCTTTAGCTAAATGTAATCCATTTGCCAGCTTCAGCCAAAAATACTGCAGAGAGGAGAAACACTGGTCTATATAGTAAATCTAATTTTCAAAAAAAGCAGGGCTTAATGCAAGTTAGACCAGTACTTTTTTCCTAGAAAATTTCCAAAAATGTCACTTTAATTGTGCAGTTTTAGAGCAGAAGACTAAAACTGGGAGCCAGCTCAAAAAGCCGAGTCAGGCAGGTCAGTGATCCTGGGATAACTTTTTAAAGGAACTGGGAGAAGAACTTCAGGATGGGGAAGGAAAAATCCAAGTCCTGGGGGATTTGCATGTTGTGGCAGTGGGCCATATGGATACCTAAGCAGCTAAATTTTTTGCTCAAATTGTAATTCCTGTGTCTGTGTAGTCTCTTCCTCATCCCCTGCCATGGTTTCCTGTGGCTGAGTAGTTCTTCCTTCTCCCAGAGCTGTCCCAGAGTTGTTAGCACGGGATGGCTGCAGGCAGGGGGAGGCTCCTGTTCCTGTGGTACTGAAGTTGAGGTGGCCTCAGTGTGTCACATACAGCAGCTTTGAGATGGCCTCAGTGTGTCACATACAGCAGCTTTGAGATGGCCTCAGTGTGTCATGGACAGCAGCTTTGAGGTGGCCTCAGTGTGTCACATACAGCAGCTTTGAGGTGCCTCAGTGTGCCACATACAGCAGCTTTGAGGTGGCCTCAGTGTCTCACATACAGCAGCTTTGAGGTGCCTCAGTGTGCCACATACAGCAGCTTTGAGGTGGCCTCAGTGTCTCACATACAGCAGCTTTGAGGTGCCTCAGTGTGTCACATACAGCAGCTTTGAGGTGCCTCAGTGTGCCATGGACAGCAGCTTTGCCCAGAAGGATGCCCAGGTTTATACTGCTGTGCCAATTAAGATCTCGGTGTCTGGTGTACAAAATTCTTCATTGCTGAAGCATCCTCATATCAGCTTTCAGTAAAGTTGTTTTCCAAGTTTTAGTTTTCATTCCCCATGACAGAACTATGAAAGGAAAAGGTGACTGGTTGCTGGAGAACAAGTGATGTCACCTGTTCTACTCTCCTGTGGATTTATTTTGTATTGATGGAAGGCTTTGTTTTGATGCTTAATTCTTGTGACTGACAGCATGTGGTGGCATACAGGGGAGTGCTGCAGTGTAATGCCTGTTCTGTGCACTAAAGTTTAGAATCAGCTTTAAAGCAGAGGAGTGTGTGCTTTCAAAGACTTTATTCCTTCCAACACTGAAATTGGAGTAATAAATCAAATTGGGCATGGCATGCATTGATAAAGTGGTGCTTTGTTAAATGACTGCTCTAAGGGATTGTTTCAACCCCTTCCTCCCATTTTAGTATTGGATCTTAATCTCTTTATTGCAAGTCATGAGCACTAGTAGAATTAAGAATTAAAGTTTGAGCCAGTGGTATTTATTCCTGTTTTATCTCTAATAGTGGAGAATCCTCAGCTGATTTCCTGCTCAGATTTGATGATTCACAAGGCTTGAGGTTTATCTTTATTTTATTTCCAGAATCTCATTTTGGTTTAGGGTATTTTCCCCTCTAATAGGAAGCTGATTAATTGACTGGTAGTTTATTTATTTTAGAAGTGCAGATGTTTTGCGTGCGAGGAAATCGGGCAAAGGTTGGATTTAGAAAGGCTCAGATTAACAGACACCAGTGAACAAAACATTGAATATCACAAAAAACTTATTGCTGTAAAAGCAATGACATAAGGAGCTCTTACTCCTCTGTATTTTCCCCCAGGAAGAGGAATGGAAAAAATTCTGTACTATAGTATTTAGTCATTCAGATTCCTAAGATTAAATGTCTCTGTAATCAATGCACTCTTTCTTTTTTTTTAATTTTTTGTTACACTATCATAATTAGGATGCCATGAACTCAGCTCAGGGTTGCATGGTTTGCTACATGGGAGGCTTTTCAAGAACTGTAAGAAATGGTCTCCTTGAGGAGGGAAAGGATAGGGAGTTCCACAAACCATTTACAAAAATTACAACCATTCCAGTTAAAGTGGGTAAACTGGGTAATTTTTGCATAGAATTTTATAAAATGGTGTATTTTAAGAACTGTGTCAGGGTAAACACATCTTTCCAATATCTATTTAAAGTACATAAATATTTATTATTGTCCTTCTTTTACAGATTAAGAAACAAAGGCAGAATTGGCTTGCCTAAAGCTATAACTAATTAATACAAGGATAGAATGTGAACTTGGGACTTTGAACTGAGAGAACAAACAAGATGAAACACTGCAAATAGAAGCATAATGAAAAGATAATATAAACTTTATATTTCAAGCATAAACTCACTACCCCAATATACAAATCATCCTCCCATAAATGCCTTTAGGCAAACAAGCAGCCTGAAAAGCTGTTTCTCACTGAAAACAGAATCTGTTTAGACCAGATCATTTCTTTACTTGCCAATTTTGTGCATCTAGCATTAAGCTTGTTGCTTCTGAGAAAATTCCTGAAGACAAACTAGAATTTAAATTAAATTTTCAAACAATTTGAGTTCAAATGAAGAGAACCAGGCAAATTTAAACTTCATCATGAAAAGCTGCAGCAAAATCATGCTTGAAATTTCTTTTATTTTTCTCCCAGGTAGATGGTTGGTGTGAGTCAGCCAGAGCACTTGTACTAAATGTGGGAATGGAGCTGACTCAGAGACAAGTGATTGGCGTCATTTTATGGGGTGTCATCAACTGCAGCTTCTATAAATGTCAGTTTTTCCTCTGTCTTGGTCAAATGTTAATTTTCATTGCAATTTTGACTGAACATAGCAGGATTTTTTTTTTTGTTTTTTGTTTTTTTTTTTTTGTTTGTTTGTTTGTTTTTTTGTTTTTGTTTTTTGGTGTTTGATGAGTTCCCTGGATCACAAGGGCCATCCATAATTAGTTTTTTTAGGGGAAAGGATGGTGGATCTTCAAGCACAATTCTTATTTCTCTGAACTGCATGCCCTTGAGGTGATAGCATAGACATGGTCACTGCACCACTCCAGTGTTTGTGCATTTTGGAATAACAGAGTAGTCCTGTAACAGGGTTTGGGATTTCTCTCCTCTTTTTCTGGACATTAATTTGGAAGGAATTTTGGAAAGAATTCATTGCAGTGGTTTTGGTAAATGCCTTTGTGTCACTGGTGGAAATTGAGAGATCAGGAGTTTTTACTGGCACTTCTGTACAACTTTAAGCAATTTCAGACTTCCAAAATGATTTTTTTTTCTAAACATGCTAAGTTAATAGCAGACCGAACATTTCTTAGTTTTCTGAGTTTCTAAATGCCTTCTGTACTGGATGTTGTTTGAATTGCATTCCTTTGCCTGAACTGTCTTGTTTGTTCTGGTGTTTGTGATTCATTTGAATGTGCACCAGCCAGCACCTGAATAATGGAAAACCTAAAGTAAATAAGTGATAGTGCCTGCTAGAGAATCAAAAGGTTCTACAGTGAGCTGTGGTGATCTTTAGAACAATTTAAATATCTTTCTGTAAACAAACTGTTGAATGAAGAGTGATTGAATGGAAGCTGAAAAGGTTGAATCATTCAAGTTTGGGACACTGGGAGTCGAGTCTAAATTTAAGTGTTATTACTTTGAAGTCCTTAAAAGGGACTATAGGGCATTCTGAGAAGGGCTTTCTTTACCTCTGCTCAGGATTTATAATTTAATCTAGGGTTTGGAGGATTAAACTGGGTTTATTCTCATTGCACCAGAGTTAGTTTACTCCCATATATGGCATTTTTTAAATGTCAGTGGGTTGGGGTTTTTTTCCTTAAAGTGAAAGATGCTTTAGAATTTAGATGCCAGTTCTGTAGTTAACAACAGGAAGTTTGTAAAATGACTGGATGTGGTTCTTGAAAGATTCTGAAATATTAATCATGTTCATTACATTGATGTTGGTATGTTCTTCCTCATAGAAGACATATTTGTATTTTAAACCTGAGTAATTTTGGCTTCTGGGGATTTTTTTGTTTTGGGGGGGGCTTTGTTTTTGTTTTGGGTTGGGGTTTTGTTGTGTGGGTTTTTTGTGTATTTGGTTTTGATTTTTTTCCTTAAATGTGCCCCAGAAGCCAGAACTATCTTCCAGGACTCCTACTTTCAGAAAGAATGAGGCAGGTGGGTACATTAGAGTAGATCCTTTCATCATGTTTGATAAATTTTGAAAGAAAATGGGTCAGACTGTAACATTAGAATGTAAAGAAAGTGAAATATGAGATAACTAGAAAAACAAGGTATATCTGTTTGTACCATATGTATTTAAACTTTCTGTCTGAGCTGCATGAGATAAGCTTGTGTGAATCTTTCACCCCATCATCACAAACGTGACCTCTTCTGTGTCACATAACTGTTGTCATACAGTTCACATGTGGTCAGTGTGGTGGTACTCCAGTTTTGCCTTCTATAAACCTTGGTTTTGTTTTTCTGACAATTCATTTCCTGTGGATTCAAATTCTTTGTTTGTTTGTTGTTGTTTTTAACATTCTGCCAAAAGCTGTTACTTGAAATTGTCTGGCGGTGCTGGACTGAAGCTTGGCAGAGCCTGGACTCCTTCCATTGCTCAGCCACCAGTTTACATGAAGTTTAGGGGAATTTCATGGAGGCTTCAGACCCCTTAAAAATTTGGCTGCTACTGGCCAAAAGTTATGGGGAACATTGCATATGCACACTTATGTTATCATACAAGAAATATAAGAAAGTTGTTTAATGTATTTCCTGACCTGGCTCTGTATTTGCTTCTGGGTTATGGAACAATTTCCCTGAATGTGTTTTTGCAGCCTTGCTTTGTATCCAGGGAACTCCCTGTGGGTTTTACCAGAGCCATACTGATTTCATGAAGATGTGGCCATCAGAATGGCATCCTAGAGTTGTCCTGTCTCATGTTGTAAATGCTTTGCTACATGGTTGCTCCCTCTTTAGCAAGGCTGTTGTGCAAGCAAACCACACTGATTTCCTTCAGCATTATCTAACTGGCAGTTTGTGGGTAGCAAGTGAGGAACAGCAGATAAAGATTTTGTTCTTTCTGACTTTCTGACCAGTGAACCACATGAAATTTTGTAAAGCTGGAGGTGGGGAAAAAACCCAGTGTGTTTCAGTCACGTTATTTGGTTACAGCTGTAAAGGGTATTATTCATTTATCACTTCCTTTAGAAGCTTTCTGCAACTGCATGAGCTATTCCTGCAATTCAGTGACATGTGCATCACAAAGGCTTGAAAACTGGAATGGATGGGAAACTCCTGTTATTTCACATTATGTAGTTCTAAACTGGCTGCAGGCCTTTGGGTTAAAAGCATTGATTTCAGCATAGTGCTGGGTTGTATCACAGAGGAGATAAAAGTTGATTTTACAGGAAGTGGAAATTTAGACACGCTAGTATAGAGCTCAGTGAGCCCACAGTGAATATATGTTGGCTGCTCAGAGATCATATCATAAAGCAATTTATTTGTATCAGTGGCCTGTCACATCATGTAGGATCAATCTTTCCTTTAATAGAGAATACTTATTAAGGAAAGCTACTGCAGACCTGAGCTTGCATTCTAGCTGTGGTATCTCTGTGGGCCAATAACCACATGTTCTATCTGGTTTTCTTCCCAGTGCAGGGACATGCCTAGTGAGTAACACATGAAAACCAAATATAACAAGGGTTGATACATTTGGCCAACTTAGAGAGTATAAGTATCTCATTATTTTTTCCTACTTCCTGCCTTTTTTTTATTTGAAATGCAGCTATCTAATTTCTTTTTAGCAGCCTAGGCAAGGTTCTTTCCTATTTCATCTGCAAATTAGTCTTTTTATGTTGAATGATGAACTTTGTTGTTATTTATTTTTGTGGTAGCTTTTTTACTTGGCTCTTGAAGGAAGTAACAGTTGTTTTTTCTTATTTTTTGTGTACATCAAGGAAGATGAGGGTTACATTCTACAGGGGAGGAACAAAGAAGGACGTCAGAAATGCACCACTTACCACTATCAATAAAACTTTAATTAACTAAATGCTCTGTCTGGCTTCTTGCCCATGTAATATATAAAATTCAGAGGGATTCTCCTAAGTCATTATTGCTGGTTATCAGAAATACTTATGTTTCCATTTACAGTAAAGCCTGAAGAATAATTGGTTGACAAGTCTCAATATGCAAAGGAAATTTGGTTATTCAGGTTATGCATTTCCCTACATTTGCATGTTTACACTGGTGTGCTGAACAGTTGCCTTTATCAATCCAATCCATATTTAAAATTGCCTTCATATATCCAAAGTGTGAGTCCCATAGCAGGATCCCTGCTGACATTCTTGTAAGGTCTGCCCAGGGTTTGTAGCATCACAGATGAGTTTGGGTTGGAAGGGACTTTAAAGATTATTTACTTGCAATTCCCTGCCACGGGCAGGGACACCTCCCACTGGAGCAGGTTTGGTCAGTGCCCATCCAGTCTGGCTTTGAGCACTTCCAGCATCCTCTGGATTTGCTGCAGTATGAGGGATTCCATCTGCAGGAATCCTGGAGAGGAGAGCTCCTGGTGAGCAAAGCCTGTGCCTTTAATCTGGTTTCTTTTGTGCCTCCTCCTGTGCCATTAACCTGGTTTCTCTTGATGTGATGTCTTGCTGCAAGTGCTGTTCACCACTCAGTCAGGATTTAAATTGTCTGAGCAGGAATTGGGCAGCTGGGCTGCCACTGCAGATGGTGTGACTCATCTTGCCTCCCCTGGGAGGAATCAACCTCCCTGCTCCAAATTTCTGTGAGTTTTTAGTAATTCCCAACCTTTCCTGCTGGAGACCAGTAACAGTCTGCTCACCTGTCCAGAAGGGATTGAACCAGAATCAGTTTGGCCTGCAATTGGCAGCATTTACAGTCATGTGTAATGAGAAAAAAACAACTCTGACTGCCTTGCTTTACTTTTTATTCCTGAATCTTCTGGTTTTTGTCTCTTAATCTTCAGGCTCAGACAATAAATGGGGTTTAACTGTGGATCCTAACACTGAGCTGATTAGGTGCCGATCTGTGGATCAAACATTGAGCTGTCAGAAGGGAGACTTGCCATGCTGCTCACAATGAAGTGGTGTCTTGTTAGATCCCCATCAGGCAAACCACAGGTCAGTGTGTTTGCCCAGAGCCCAGCAGTCCCTGGGTGCCATCCTGTGTGTACCACGGGAGGGGAGAATGCAGGGGCAGCACCCACACCATTGTTAGGGCAGCCCTGGCACCAGGCAGGAGCTGGGACTCCATCAGCTGCAGATTTGGTGTGACTCTCCCCCATTTATCCTCTTTGTGGGGATTCTGGGTCCCTCTTTCCAAAGGGTCACTGCATCACCTGCTGCAGGAACTGTGGCACTGTGCCCGGGTGGCCCTTGTGGCACACAGGGGTGAGCTCAGGCAGCATTTCCCACCACTGAGCCTCCCCACATCAGCTCCTTGATTGCCCATTTCCCATTAACTGCAGATGCTGTCAGAGTCCCCTGGCTCTTCTCTTGGCAGTGTTGTTATAAGAAAGCATTTTTAGTAGCTGCTTTTCACCATCAAAATGGTTATTCTGCTGTGAATCAGAGTTGACTTTAATGCAGGTGAAGGATGGCTCCCTAAGCTGGGGTGTCTCTGCCAGACCCCAAAAGCAGTGGAGCTTTCTGCCCATGAGCTGTCCTGAGCTGCCTCACATCATCTCCATGTCCCTGAGTGGGGTTTACCACAGCTGACAGCAGCCTGTCCTGACAGCCTGCAAAGGCTGGGGGAAAGAAAACATCCTGAAATCCCACTCCCTACAAATGGAGAGCCCTGGTAACCATTATTATCTTTTGAGAGCCAGGACTTCGCAGGGTTGCTCTTTGGGGCACAGGAAAACTCATTGTTTTCTTCCAGCTCTTTTTTTTTTTATTCCCTGGTTCGCCATCACGTAAATTTCCTTTTAAGTGGTGTTTACATTTGCAGCTTTAAAAATGTGGGAAAGGTTCTGTGGTGGCAGGCTGTAATACAGCCCAAGTAACCATTTCTGAGCTGGCCTTGCATTGCCTCTTGCCCTCTCATCTGTCATCAGCTCCCTCCTGTGTTTTGTGAAGTTTTTGCTTCACTGCTGAGAGTGGCACAGCAAAAAGTGAGCTCATCCAGAGCTCAAATTACTGTTGAACCAGTTCAGGTCTGTTTAATGGAAACCTTCCTTCTCCAAACCCTTTCACACTCCTTTTACTTGAGTCATAAAACTTCTTCTGTTTGAACTTAGTGAAAACAAACCCCAAACCCTTTCTGTTCTAGTTACAAAACACTTTGATTCCTTTCCCTGGTTTTGTTTAGCATTATTTACTGAGCTCCTGCTGGAGCAGTGTCTTGGGGTAAAAAGACACTGCTTCTTAGCTGAACAATTTAAATTTTTCATCAAGGGAGATGTATAACCAAACTCTTTGTGACATGAGTTAGCCATCCAGTCTACTCCAGCTCCAGGAAGGAAGTGTGGATCATTTCAAAACCCAGGAGAATTTGGACACGACAGGGTAGGTACCTAGGCAATAGTACCTCATCAGCTGTGGACATAAAGGAAAACTTTCTGGCAAAAGCTGCCATAAATGTATGACTTTGGGGGTGTGTGTGCATCTGAGCTCATGAGAATTTTGCATGTTTGCTGGGTAGTGGTGTGTGAGCATCAGCCCATATTTACAAAAACTGTGGTATGTGTCTTCTCCATTTTTGAAATTTTTTCCTGAGGCAAAGATGTGCCAAGATCCATTGTTGACCTTGTTAAGTAAATTCCATCTCTCCTTCTATGTTCTAGTTTTGCTTTATGGGTTTCTGTGCAATTGGCTAACCTGTTAGTGATGCTTAAGTTTAAGGGGATCTAAGTTGCAGAGTCAGTCATGTGAAGAAAAAAATAAATTGCATTACTTCTGAGTTTTGTCTCTGAACTCCTTGTATTGCTTTTTTCTTTTTTCAATGGGTGATATGAAGTTACTATGGCAGGCTGTGGACAGCTTTTTAAAATTATCAGTCTTGCATTTATGCAGGAAAACCTTTACTATCTTCTGCAGTCAGAATTTCAGCAAACCCACTATCACTGCAGAATCATTTGGGTGTGGGTTCTCTCCACTTGCTGTGTTTGACTTTCACAAGGATCTGTACATATCTAAAAACATTTAATGAGAACTAGTAAAATATTTTAGCCCTGCAGACTTGTTTCTCTGTAAGCATTCAGGCAACATCATTGAGATCAATGGTTTCCTGTGTTTTATTAGCACAGCAGTTTCAGCTGGTTGTGCAATCTCACATTTCTTTTTATAACTATTTTATAAGGAGAAGGACCCAGTTGAACCAGTTCAGGTTTCTCTGTTGCAGTGCTCTGATGCTTGCTGTCATTGTAACAAATCTGTCTTGGCTGTCCATCTGCTGTGCTTCCCCAGCCTGTGCTGTGTCTCTTTTGGCACACCTGCATTTGTGCCAAAGGCTCTGCAGTCACTTAGGCAGCCGTATCTTTTTGACCATCTTTGCCTCCCTGTTTCCAGATGTGTACACAAAAGTGCACAATCCTATGTTTGCTTGGAATTTTTGAGCCAGCACGGGCTGAGATAACAAGGTGGTTCCACCTCTCCTTGCAGGACTGCTCTCCTGAGCCAGAGCTGTGTGTCCCTCACAGCCTGGGGACAGAGCAGGGCTGGTAAAGAGAGTGGGTGGCAGCTGCTGTGGGGTGGTCAGGACAGCTTGTGCCATCTGATACAGGGAGCCAGGTGGTTTCTGTTGTTGCCAGTAAGGGTGGGGATAAAAGGTGGGCAGGAAAGAGAGGCCATCCTATACCTGCATCCATTGCCCCAGTGCAGGGAGCTCAGCTGTAGCAAGAAGACTTCAGCTCTTGGGGCCTTGTGCCTCAAATATTTGTTTTCTGCTTCTCCAGACCAGAAAAATACAGGTGAGCAGAACCTGAAGGCTTTTTCAAGACCTAATCCTGAGGTGACTCTGATCCTGCTCTGGATACCTGTGGCTGGTAGAGCTGTGCCACTGTGATCTCTGCTCTGGTGGCACCAGGGGATGTGTGGGAGAATCCACTGCATTTGTGCCTTTGTCTCCATGCAGGAGTGAGGTCAGAGGGGGAGGGTTCTTTACATTCTCAGCTGGGGTGGTAAAACTTAGGTGCTCACTATGAATTCAGGATTGGCAAAAACCTGTTGAAGGGTGGAATGGCTTGGTTTGTCTTGCTAACTTCCAAGTATTTTGTTGAATGTATAAATAGGGGTAGGTCTTTAGGATTCAGCAGGTAAAAATGTTAATTTTAACTGGAGTAGAAATACATAAAAGTAATAGGGAAAATATTTGTTTGTAAATTAGGTTTAAATTAATCTGTAGTTTAGCCATAGTGAAATAATTCAATCTAACAACCTTCCTTACTTCCCCTGTTCTAAGCAGCTTCAGGCTTCCCCCTTTATTACCTCTTGAAATTTACTGGTCAAGAGGTCAGAACCAGGGATTTTTGTAGAAATAAGCAAAATGTCTCAGTAATCTTTCAAATTCAGAGGTATTTTCTTGATTTTTATTACATTCATTGAATTCTGCAACTAGCTATTTTAATTCAATAAATAGTTATTCCAAAGCTGAGAAAGTGATGAAAAGTCATGAATGTGACTAAAATAGAACAAGATATCTCTAGTAGTTCTAAAATCTGGAATCAGGACCAAAAATAATCAATTTGTAGACTTGAGATAATAATTACTTTCATAAATTTTATCTATAAACAAGATGTCTGTTCCACTTTGTGCCCAGGCTGCTTCAGGGGGTTTTAGCTAAGTAAATAAAATCAGTTTTGCTTTGATGCTTTTGTGATCCTACTCTGCCTTCACTCACCTCTCTTATGCAACGCTGATAGGAATATCAGTTGGAAGTGTGTTCATGTAGAACATTAGCACTGAGTAATTTTCCATGTGTAATGAAGAATTTGGGTAAGTGTGTGTTGTGACTAATTAGTGGTGCAGTTTATCTGCTTGTTCAGCAAACAAAAGGCTCATGTTACAGCAACCCTTCTGCAGAGAATAGCAATCAAGATTTCTGCTTAAATGATTTTCATCTTTTAGCGTCTGTTCACTTCTAGAATACAAATCAACACCAGTGCATTCTCCTCTGATATGTCTTCTTTGAATCCTTTTTAGCTGAAGAGAAAAATGGAGGCATGGCATCATTTTGAGCCTGCATGTGCTTTGCTCTTGATGTAAAACAGTGGAGCTCACAGACTGCAAGCTTTCGATATGCAGAGGTTGCCCCTGGCTGTGCAAGATGTTTAGATGTGCAGATCATGAAGAAAATTTGTGGTCTTTTAAGGAAAGATTATATTGGGTAAAAATGAGTTTGAGAATTGAAGGTTGCTGTGACTTCTTTCTTAAATCTAATAGATGCCTGGATAGAGGGAATTACTCATAAGAAGGAAGTCATAAAACTGGTTTGAATTAGATTTCAAAGGCAAGGGTTATGTTGGTCATTTAAAGCCTTGGATTTCTCACCACCACCAGAGTCAAAAAATAGCAACCTAACACAAGGTTCTGGCAAAGTATGGTCTGCTATGTAAAGGCCCTTTTGCAAGTTAAAACTGAGTGATTTGGGATCATATTTAGCATTGTGGCTTGTGCCGGAGTTGTACATGGGAGGAGATGGCTTGTTCATCCCACCAGTGTGGGATGCTTGGAGATCCCACTGAAACTGAGCCATTATTTTATTTTATTTAGGCATGTTTTGACTTGGCCTTCAGCTCTGAGCTGGAGAATGTAGGTCAGCTGCACGGTGAGGCTCTGGGTTCTGAAAGGAGATTTCCAGTCCTGTCCCAGTGCCTCTTTCCAGTACCCTTTGGGCTTCATTAGCAGGCTGCTTGCTGGCTCCTCCAGCACAGACACTATTAGCCAGCTGACACTCCTTTGCCCAGGGGCAGCATGTTTGCTCACTAATGAAGGAAATGGCTACATCTTTCTAAAGCTGTTACAATTTCCCTACACCACCATCTTTACTGTTAATCCAAATATTTGATATTAACAAAATCACAGCAGACTAAATAACATTTTCAATTCCAACTGGATGAGATTGCTTCCAGGATGTTACCAAGCAGTATCTTAAAACATTTCTATCTGAATACAAAATCTGACTGATGGGAGAGGGAAGAAGAGGCTGCTAATGAGATTATGAAGTGAAATACTGGCAAACAACATTTTCTGTCATGGAGACTAGGGAAGGAGGAGAACAATTTATGCAAGATAAATAGAGACCTTTTTTTACATATTAATTATGGATTAAATTTTGTAGTTTAAACAGTGGGATTTAATTTCTTAGCTGAATCAGATTTTGTAGTTAGTCTGTGGAATAGACTGTAGTTAGTCTGTGAATTTGGGATAAATATTCAGAACATAATTATTGTAAGAATTTAAACCAGAAGTGGGAAGGGGAAAAGGAATGGGGAGAAGGAGGAAGCAGCTCTCTGTAAGGCTGTGAGACTAGGACTTGTGTATTTAATTGAGGATTTTGTTTTGGTTTTGTTGAAGCTTTTGAAGCTTTTTCAGTCAGTAATACACACCTGCTCTTCTGAGAAGTCAAGGATCTCTGACAGACACCTTAACCAGGGTTACCCAATGAAAACATATCATCTGTAGCACCCACCTTCCATTAAACTGCTTCAACATCAAAGGGCTTTCACTGAGGCTAAGTTTTCTTATGTTTTGCATGATCCACAGTTCATTTTGCTTCTTGAATTCTTCATAGGACTGTCTGCTATGAAGCCATTTATTGCCTTGGTAATAAGTGAGGACTTTTTGCTTAGGAAACATTTGCACAATGGTGGTGCCTATTAAACATAAAATGCTTCTGAGATATCCACTGGAAAGAATATCCATGAATAAAAAATGAACCACTTAAATCAATACTATTACTTTAAATTCTCTGCTTTCTTAATCTTGCCTGTTGCTTTCATTCTCTTTATTAGCTTTCCATGATGGGAAAGTTTTCTTTCCAAAAGAGGCAATGTGGCCCTGTTATTCTCCATTGCTTTGTTTCATCTGCAGCTCACACAGTAATGTGATAGGGACATTGGGAGTTACACTTTCAGAACTGTGCATGCAGGTAGTTTGTCTTTGAAACATATTTTTTTTCCTTCCCCTTGCTACTACTTGGGGTTTTTGCCATATCATCTCTTCTATTTTACTGAGTTTTATTATTTCATTTTATGGCGTCTTACATAGTCTGTGAACACAAAGTAAATTGATGGCTTCTGAATCAGAGGCTATTACAGCATTTTCCTGATTAGATGAGGTCTCCTTGCTCTCACTCAGCTAAATCTTAAATAATCCAAAGCACTTTAGGTGGAAGAATAATTTTAATAAAACTTACCCTGTGTTAAATTCCTGGAGATTTTTGTCTTTCTATCAGCAGTCCTCATTAATATAGAGTTATTAACTTTCAGATATTCACTAAGGCCATGTTTCATTCACTTCTCTTCAGTTTTCTTTTAATCTTTTAATAAAATAGCATCATTAGATCTTTGTCACATCTGGACTTGTCTCTTATGTGTGGAGGATAGAGGTGATTTACTGCCTTATTTCAAAGTCCCAGATTTTATGCTAAGTACAGTGGCCAGTGCTCAGTGCAGCTGACAGACCTTCCCAGAGCAAGGCTGGGTCAGTAACAGCAGAGGAATGAAGATGATTTTGAGAGGGAATGGGCAGGTGTTAATGCTGGGCAAAACCAGTAAAGTGAATAATGGCCAGGCAGTGAGAGTGACCCTCCAGCACTGACTTCTGTTCAGACTCATTTTGTTCCCCTATTCTTTCTGTGATCACAAAACTTGTGATATAATTTAGTGCATTCTCCTCCCCATCCTTGTTAGCATGGAGGTGGCAATGAGCCCAAGCACTGTCCAAAGTCAGGGAAGGCTGCTCTTCATTGCTGCTGTGCCCAGGCCCATCTAATAAATTTTGAAAGCATGCAGCAGCAGTGGGTGCATTTTAGGGTGATGACAGAACCTCTTAGGCTTTAAATGCACTTTATTTCCAGTACCATGACAGGGTTTTCATGCAGCTTGATGCTGTGTCTAAGATCTACCTTAACATTTCCATTATAAGCCCCTGATTTCAAAGTATGGTGCTGTGCAGCAGTCTGGTTACAGAGGTCTTAGTGGGAAAGGATTTTGTCAAGATTAAGAAAGGGAAAATTTTCAACTCCTGAAGTTATGTAGAGTAAAAATATTGAAAGGAAAGAAAGCCTCTGTGTGTGTGATTAAAATGGTCTTAGGTGGAGTTTGAGGTGTTTGGAATAAGAGGCATGTCTGTCGTGGAGTGGGAACGTGCAGGGGGTTAAAGGTAGACTGGGACAGCATTTTTCCTGCAGTGAGGACTGTGAAGTTGTTGGCACTGACCTGGAGTAGTAAACACAAATGTTAGCAAGGCTCCTGCAGGGAGCAGGGGCTGCAGTGCCTGTAAGTGCTGTTCTGCTGGAGTTCAGCACCCCCTGTGCTGGGAGCTGTTCCAGCCACAGGATCTGCCTGCAGAGCTCTTTCTCTGCATCACCATTTCCATGAGATGGGATTGCTGATGGCCTCTGGCTTACTTCATGTGGCTTGATGCTGGAATGGTGTCTTCTGTTTGTTGGGAATTGTCTCTGGTTTGGAAGGGAAACTCTTGGATCTTTACTGGTGGCATATTTGTGACTTGTAATAAACTTTTCTGTGACTGTGAACCATGTGCTTGACTGAAATGTAAGAGGAAATTAGTGGGACATCTGGCCTTTGGAAGGGTCAGACTTTCATTTTTACTTTCTTGACTAAAGTTTCATGAATTCTTAGTTAATCTGAGTTGAGTGACCTTTTGACTAGGGTAAAGCCTATCTTGTCTTTCTTTTTCTTTTCCCAATTTAAAAAGGTTTCATGGATCTGTGAAAGTGTAATTCTATGTGGTGTGTAAGATGGTCATTCCTTGCTCATACACTCAGATCTAAACACAAAATAGTTGGAGGCAGTTTGTGGTATTAATTAGTGGAAAAGGAAGACTTGAGTTAATCAGCTCCTGGTGAATGAAATCTTAATGTTGTACTGACAAATTCCAGTGCTGGCCTTGTAGACTTTTGTAGGAATTCAGCAGTGTGCAGTGATATTCACTTCCCAAATGAAAGTCTGTTAAAAAAGAAGTACTGTATTTGCATGACTTCAATTCTAAATCATCTGTATTAATTTTTAATTTCATATTTTTAATGTAAATTAAATGAATAGTTGATCTAGAACTAATAAAGCAAATGATATGTCAGATTTTTAGAGTGAGAAGGGATTTCTGGCACTAATGCTAAACAGGCTTACATGTTACTCAGCCTCCAACTTTAGTCTGCCAATCAGACTTTGTTTTTCACGTATTTTCTTAATAGTTTGCACATTCAGGGAAGGTTTTTTTTACAAGAAACACTGTAAAAATATCAAATGGAGGTGATTCATCAAGATCTGATTATTTACAAAGGTAAATAGTATGTGTGCCTATGTATGTGCATATGTATCTCTGTGTTTATGTGTATGTTTTAAACCAGCAGGCCTTACCCACACACAGAATGTAATCACATTGTGGATTTTTTGGCCACATTTGTGGCCAAGAAATGATCTGTTTAGTCTCCTTTTAATTCTATTTGTGGACTTTAAAGGAAAACAAATATATGTAAGCAAGACTGACACTTGAGATTATAAGGAATTCTAATACTCTCTGCCAGAGTTAGGGTCATCTTTTTCCAATGATGTAAAATTCACGAGTCATATGTTACAGTTTAAGTAGGCAGGATTTGAAATTGCTGCACATCTAGAAGTGTAAGAATTAGTTAAATGCAGAAGGGCTTATTTTACAGAGCTCACTTTGGACTTTCATGGTCCACCTTGAGTTTCCTGTTCTGCCTAATTCCTCAAGTAAGTTGATTCCTGATGTGGATTTTTAATTTATTTTTTTTAATGTTCACCTTCTTACAAAGTAAGGAAGCTTGATCTCAGTGCCATGAAGGTAAATTGGAACGTGTTAGTGGATGAACACCATGTTTCTGCTCCTGGCTTTAGTCCTGGGCTACCATGATAACCAGTCAGGTGGGGAGAAACATTTCCAGAAAGTGACATCTTTTATATATATATTATGTGCATGCTCCTACATACACAATGCAAAGCACTGCAAAAAAAGCTCTGGAAACTTGAAAAACCACTAATGAGAAGTCTCATGTGAATTTAAGCCTATATTTGATTTGAATTTATTTAAATAACTGTGAGAACATGTGCTACCAAAGCCACTTTTCTCAAGACCTAATTGCTTTTAAGTCTTGAAGAACTCATCTTGTGGATGCACGTCTGCAATTCTAAACAGCTTTAAGATAAATGTAGATTAATGAAATGTCTTGAGAGTACTTGCCTATACATGCACTTAACTAAATGGATGAATAACTGATTATATGAATGTTTCATTACAGAGAGGCAGAGGAGAGTCTGAAGTTTTTAATTGAAATTAAGGAGGCTGGGACTGACTTTCATACGTGTCCAAATGGTGTTCACGTGTCTCCTTGCTAGGAGTCTGCCACTCATTTACAGTCTGATCTCATCCCTCTCCAACAGGAGCAGATGGGGATTCTTGAACTTGGCCCAAATTCCTAGAAAGTCTCTGCACTGACATTTTGTAAAGTGTGAGAGGAACTGGGAATTTGGATGGCACAGGGTGCAGTAACAGAGAATGGTACAAGGATGAAGCAGCAACACTTCCTGCTCATCATTCATCACTGTGGTTATAGAATGTCTCAGTGTGGCAGAATGAATGCTCCTGTCTTGCCATCTAGCTGACATCTGACATGGATATTCTTTGCTTGATTGTTATGTTCCCCATCACCCCCCTCTTCCCCTCCCCCATTTAATTAGCTCAAAATGATCATTCTTAATGACGTTTCCAAATTGGAACATCCTGATACTTGAGTCTTTCCCTCCCTCCTCTCTCATTCAGATTTGTATGGGAATTTTGGCTGTTTTGTGGATATTTTGAGGCCTGTGCTGAAGATGGGTCTGAAAGCCACATGCAGATATTTCCTATTCCTCTTTCTCTGGCACATGCCTGCCTTCCTTGTGGTCCTGGCACTGCTGCTCCCCTCTGGGGGAACCTGGGAAGGAAGGCTCAGATCCCAGGGGATTTTGAACATGACTGGTTCTGCTACCCATTGCTGTCTAATGGAACAAGCAGAGATGAGTGTGTACATTATTGGAAATAAAATAGAGAGGGAAAATTTGGGTTGTTATATTTAGTTACAATAACTTCAACATTTTCCACATGGAAACATGATTCTGCCTTTCTTAACAGGCAATTTTCCCTTGCAAGTCAGACTGGTAATCCTGTTTGCCCACAGCTTTTCTGATTAAGTTCTTGTTTGCTTCTTCAGGGGCTGGAGATTTTGTGAGAAATCTTACAAGTTGATTATTTATAATTTAAAGCAAAACACTAAAGATAACAGAGAGTGCTTCTGGTGGAGTAACTTCTGAATACAAAATCCTCTTGCTTCTCTCAAAACATTAAATATTCACTCAAGGAAAAGTGTGGAAGCTCTTCCTGAAAATGTGTGACTTCAGCCTCTGTGCCAGCAAGATTTGTGTTAGAATGAAATTGCCATATTGTGTCTGACTACAGTTGTCTCTGTATTTATTAGGTGTCTGCTTGCATGGTAGGCTTTTCAAAGGAGAGCTGAGCACATCTTTTGTGCATTAGTAACATTTAATTAGTAGCATTATTTTAATGTGTGGAAAACCTGTGTCTCTGCATGTGTGTAAAATTGCACACTAAGCTGAATTACTGCTTTGCAAATAATTTTCAGTTCTTGAACTTAAATTTGTTCCTCTTTTTCTTAAAGTTTCCATTTATCAGTTATTTGTTTCACTGTTCCAACACAAAAGTCAGATATTGTTAATTCATGTATTTTAAGTCTCTGGGACTGGGTGAGGGCATGTAACAGAAGATTGAAGCAGGAGAGGGAGTTACTGGTGAGTGATTAGATGGATGCTGCTTTTCAGTACCTAGCAAGAAAACTGGCAGATGTGTAGGCTGCACACCCAGTATCTGTTTAATGCAGGCTGTTGGAGTTATTATCTCTCACAGCCAGCTCTGACAAGCATGGACCAACATTGTGTGCATCCCTCAGTGCAGGAGTCCTTTGCTGTCTCTCGCTGCTTCCTTCCTTCTTTGTCTTTCTCTGTGACAAAACAGCCAGCACTGAAATGGCTCATGTCAACCACCCTGCTGATCTGAACACAGCCCTCATCCTCAGAAATTCCTCCGCAGCTTCCAGCCCCCCCTGGCATCAGTCAGTGCTGTGCTCTGCCCCTCAGGGTGCCCTATAAACCATGTGCAGTTCGTAGCCAGCCCAGAGGCACTCTGCTTCTGCAGGAAGCACGATGCCATTTGGCACTGCTGTGCAGCTGAAAGCCACAGCAGAGGAAATGCAAGGAATAGTCTGCCTTTCAAGCTAAATATTCAAGCAGCTGCTTTTGAGCAGCAAGCCTGCCAGCTCTCTGGATGCAATGGATAATAGTATCCCTTGCTGCTCAGTCTCCTTCTGTGCAAGGAACAGACCTCAGCTGACGTTTCTTCTCAAGTTTTTTACCCCCATTTTCAGGCTTGCACATGTGTTTGCGGTTTTCTTTTAAACTGTATGATACAGTTCCTATAGTGAATCTTAATTTACTTCTTGTCTGACAAAGGTCCTCTTGTCTGTTTTACAAGAAGCATATGCTGACATCCACTCAATTCTTTTCATCAAGGATTTGGCAGTGTAATTATATACGAAGAGTTGTTCAGACTGTACACCTGCTGAAAGATCTGGCCTACAGTATGTATTTTTTCCCTGGGTTTTGATCTACTCAACACTTGGAAGATAATACAAATATAGTTGAGGCATAACCATCAGTATTCAAAATCTGAGTTTTTTTATTTCAGTCTTATCTGTTGGTTTTATATTCGGTTTAATTTATGAAAGCAAAAAACTATTACCCACACTTGCTAATGCATAGATTATGTAAAGAATTTAGAAAGGCATAAAAAGTTTCAAGTGCTAAATGAAGCTTCACATTTTGGTGACTGTGAGGTTAATTGCTCACTACTGAAAGTTTTCCATCCCTCTTGGATGGATTGGGCCTTAAGGAATCTCTGGAATAAAGGAGACTCCTTGGATCCTTGTGTTGTTGCTTACTTCAATGGTAAATTGGGACCTAATAAGAAGAAATCACCTTATTTTCTTAACTTCTCATGGAGCATAGGTTTTAGTAGCAGCTGGTGTGTTTTCCTAACTCAGCCCTGGAAAGCTCAGGGATGGGTGGCCATGGGTGTTTTATCCAAGATTCAGATAATGTGGCAGCTAACAGTTGTGCACTTCTTGTACACCCCCTCCTGCCTGTGCTCTATGGGATTCAGCTTAAATGGCTTTGTATGCAAAAACCCTGGATCCCATGTGGTGTCACTTGCTTTTTGTGAGCCAGTTCTAGAGGAGGCATCACTCTCTCTGTCTGGTTACCTCCAGAGGGAACAACATTCGTGCTGTCTTTCACAGTGAATATGCCTGGAGAGTTTCTGTGATCAGTGACCTGTTTTATTGTTGTCTGA
The DNA here is from genome assembly GCF_027579445.1 of Ammospiza nelsoni. Lineage (NCBI taxonomy): Eukaryota > Metazoa > Chordata > Aves > Passeriformes > Passerellidae > Ammospiza > Ammospiza nelsoni. The sequence continues at coordinate 7,510,372 of NC_080637.1, read as the reverse complement.
GCTCTGCACATCTGTGAGACTCAGCTTTTTCTCTCCCCATTAACACAGATGCAGAACAGGGGGATTTTTTTCTGAAATGGTTGTGACATCTGTGTAGGTGGTTGAGAGCTGAGACTGAATCACAGAGTCTTCAGTGCTCTGTGTCCATCTCTGCTGTTGTCACAGTCTGTATGTCACAGCACATGGATGAGCAACAGGCACCAATGGGAATGGAACTGGGCCATACTTCTGACTTCTGACTCTGATGTGATACAGCCACTTCTGGTGATACAGATATTGAAGAGATCAGTGTTACTCCAGCTTCTACATTCCTTTTTTCCATCTGTTTGAACTTTTCAGGAGTAAGTAGCTTGATGCACCAAATAAACCCAATAGATAGGTGTTTTGGGGACTCTCACTGGTCAGAGTGACTCAGAGAAAATGTTAGAAAGTCTCTTTTCTCAGCCTGGTGCTTGAAGAAGGAGTCAGAGCTCTTCAGTTCTCAGTCTCAAGGTTGTTTATTGTTCCTTATCTCTAAAATATTTTCTCTTGTCCAGCTGAGGTCCGTTCAGCAAGACAGTCTGAGGCACTCTGCCTGCCCCTGGGGCAATGTTATGTCTGTATACATAGTTTTTAGTATAAAATGTTTACAATTACTTTACAAAACCTATCACCTATGTTAGACAGTGAGCTGCTACTGCCAACATCACAGCAGAAGATGGAGGCCAAGAAGAAGGAGAAAGGCTGGACACACCCAAATTTCTCCATCTTGCCTCCTGAGCTCCCATTCTAGAAAAGCCCAAAATCTACTTTTTCACCCCATGACAAATTCACTGTTATGCTACTTAAACTGTCCTGGCCTGAAGATCTTCATCTAAGGTTGGTAACTTGCTCCATGGGTCACAAAGTCACAGGGGTCTTGGGCTCTGTGTCAGGGTCTTGGGGTCTTGGCCATCCAGGACAGCCAGAGGGATGTCCTGAATTCTGACAGATAGGGATGAGCTCTCAAATAGAATTAAAGCCAGATGTCTGTAGTCAATATAAGGACACATTGCCATTTCCCCTTTCCATCAGCTGGGACAGAGCTGGCTGTTGCAGCAACTGGGTGCTCCTTGTACATGGGGAGCAGTTGTTTTTACAGCAGCTGCCAAAGTGGGCCTGGTGGGGTCTTCAGGAGGACATGAACTGGTGCAGGACACCTCAGGCTTAACTGGGACAACTGTGCTTGTTGCCTTTCCAAAAACAAGGGGAAGTGTGTTGGGGGGAAATCCTGTGCATGGGCAGCTGTGAGAGTTTGTGCTCTGGGATGGAAATCTGCCAGTGCAGCCCCTGAGCACAGTGAGTACAACGTCTGTTATGGGTCAAGGGAGACACCCTGCCTGTCACTTGTACAGAAAGGGACAGAGCCACTACAGATGCTTCTGGTTCAGTGTTTTTGCCTTTTCTCGTGAATACACAATTCACTGGGGATTTTTAATGCTAACATCCAAACTGTTTAATTTAGTGATTCTCTGGTTTCTAAGAAAATGCTTTGCAGGTCTCCATCTCATTAATGCCTTTATTCAAAGTGCAGATCCAAGCAGGAGACTAATAATAGAATTTAACACTGTTGCTTTTGATTTGAAGAATGGTGTCAAATTACAATACATGAAGAACGGTGTCAAATTAAAATACTTTTTTTTTTGTGTGTTGCTCTTTGTAGTCTGAACCTTTTTTGTGACAAGTGGCATGAATTTTCTACAATTCTATGAGAAATCAAATGGCTATCTATTTCTAATTGCTACTGGTTAGGAATGTGATATGTATGTAATGCAAGAGAGATTGATTAGCCTCATTAATGACACAAAATTAAAATGTCAGAGTATAAAAATAAGCAACACAGTCACTGCATTTTTTATTACACTTTTGCCTTGGGTTTTGCATAATTAAAAAAGGATCATACACACAAAAAGGAATCTTGCCCTGAAAAACAGAACATCTGAGAAGAAAAAAGCCCTCTCAATTATTGCCATAAACTGAGTCCCAGGGGACTGGGGAGTTATTTGAATAATTGCATGAAAAAAAAATATATAGGGGAAAAAATAGAAGCAATATATATATTCTGGTTTAGAATCACAATGAGAAAACTGGGTTGCATCTGAACATGAGCACATGATTGTTTTCAGGACTGGCAGAAGCAGTGGAAACACTTCCAAACAGATCCTAGTGATTCCATGCCTGGAAGATGAGGAAGGAAATAAATGTTCTTATTTGTGCCTTATTTTCTTTAAATAAGCTGCAGTGCCTTGTTACAAGAATTGAGGCCTTGCTTTAATAATTTAAAACTTTAAGACTTGGATCTTATGTTCAGACCCTTCTCCCTTTACCACTGAAGTGTCATCAGTAGCTGTTAGTCCTGAATTCTTCTGTGCTCCTGAGAGCCATCCAAGTACTATTTCTGCAAAATGGTTTATTGAATGGCTTTCCCCACCAGCCTCCCCTTTCTTTCCTCCTCAGACTCTTTATCTCTGGATTTGTGGCCCATGAGGTTTGGAAGGCAGAGGATCCATGAGTTCTCTGCTCCATGGGACTCTCTCCTGAGCCAGTGATTTCTGGTGGGAAAACAGAGGGAAGGACAAGTACACGCCCCTCTGCCACTGCAAGGGGGTTCTGTGACAAGCTTGTAAAAGCTGGGGAGGTTGAAATCAGACTTGGTAAGTGCAAGGCAGGAGAGGAGAACCTCTCTGGGAACAGAGTGGCCTCTTCTGTATGGCAGTGGGAATACTTCTCTCAGTGCCTGTCATGGAGATGATGGCCTCAATGAGAGCATTGCAGGTTTTCTCATGAACTCTGTGGTCTCTTCCAGATGTGCTAAAAATATCTCCTGCAATGGAGATTAAAAAAAAAATCTGTTGAACAGATTTGTAAATTTCTGCTACATTTGACTCCTGCACTAAATAAATTTGTCATCTATCTGTTTATATCTTCTGCTGTCCCCACTTTCGTGAAGGCTCAGCTCTGCTCACATTGGATCTTAACCAACCAGATGTTCTGTATGTTCATTAGCATTAAATGTCAATGCCTGGGGCTTAAAATCAGATGAACAACTGGGTTTAAGTCACATCTTGTTTTGGATTAAGATCAAGAATGAAAAATTTTGGCTCAAAAACATCTTTGGCAGGAGAAGACTTCAGGGGTGTGTAGGTGTGCTACAGCTTGCCCTGGGGCAGGGAAGGGCTGAGGGGCCTCTTGAAGTTCCTTCCAGATTTTCCATGTTTAAACAAAAATATGATTACAGTGGTTGCTGGCTGTGCAAATTGCTGTAGATAAATTGCTTGTGGCAAGTTGTGTGTGGTTCATGGCTGTCCATCACTGCAGCTGATGCAGTGTTCCGTGGGAGCAGCGTTACAGGTGCACCCATGCAGGGCTGCAGCATCAGGTGAGGCTCCCCAGGCCACTGCTCTCACCAGCACCTCTGCACCTGTGACTTTGTGCAGAGCTGTAGTACCAATACTGCCCACATTCCCTCAGGAGTCAGACAAGCTGAGGACGATAAATTGATTTTAGTAGACTGGCTCCAACTCATGCCAGCTGAGAGTCTAGACACCTGATGCTGTTTGTAGTTGTATTTTGTCTGATTGCATAATCTCAATGTAAAAATTTGAAATCTTGAATTCATGGGTCTGATTTTCCATGCACATCTAATTTCTGAGCTTCTTAATTCATGGCACACAACCCAAGTTGCATATCTAAGGTAGCCTTTATTTAAGACTGCAAATACTTAGGTATTAAGAAAAAAACAAAATAAATACCCAAACCAATCAAAACCCCCACAATCCCTCCCCACTCCAAAAAAACCACACAGAAAACAAATTAAAAAATGGAACTATCTACGACAACAAAACTACCCCCCACAGAACCAGACAGTAAGAATATCAGATTGATCACCTGAAAACAGAGTACTCTGAAACACTGTCTTGACATGTTCCATCTATTTAATACTGGGAACTCTCTGTTCCAATTTATTTTTAAATAAGTGCTCTGGGAACACAAATGAAAATGTTTCAAGTATTTCCACACAGATTTATTTTAGTAGAATTTATTCTGAAACTCATTTTTGTTGAAAAAACATTACTGGGCCAGATTTATCCCTGGAGTAATTGCCCTTGATTTTTAATAGCATTGCAGGAAGGGTACATTTGGCTTGTATTTAGTTTATAACACAGGAAATATGTACAGCTACAGAACATCTTTACCCAGGGCATGGTACACAAGGGGAAAACATGCGTGGTTCTATCAGTACTTTGTTAATTTAATTGGAACAACAGATGCAGCATTTCACTTATTTGACTGTTGTTACTGAGCTGCTATTCCAGCTCTGGGGCCCACAAGGTAAAACAGGGACCTGTTGGAGTGAATCCAAAGATGCTCAAAGGGTTGGAGCACCTCTGCTGTGGAGTCAGCTCAGAGATTTGGGGCTGTTGAGCCTGGAGAAGGGAAGGCTTTGGGGACACCTTAGAGCCCCTTCCAGTGCCTGAACTGGCTGCAAGAGAGTGGAGAGGGACATTGGAGAAGGTGGAATGGCTTTAGACTGAAGGAGGGCAGGTTTAGATTAGGTAGTAGGAAGAAATTCTTTACTGTGAGGGTGGAATAAGTTGCCCAGAGAAGTGGTGTCTCTTTCCATCCCTGGAAGTGTTCACAGTCCGGTTAAACAGGGTTTTGAGCAGCCTGGCCTAGTGGAAGGTGTCCCTGCCCATGGCAGGGCTGTTGGAACTAAACAAATGATCTTTTGAGCTCCCTTCTAGTCCAAACCTCTGTATGATACTCAGAGTGTGTGTCTGTTTTTCCCAGCTACAACACTAAGTGAAAAGCTTCAGACCTTCTTGAAATGTTAAGCAGTTTTGCAACTTCCTCTCTCTCTGCCTCAAGAATCTAATAGTTTTGCTGAGAGCTCTTGGTTTTGAATCTCTGAGATGTCTTCCTTTGTGCTTATACCAACACCTGTTTCTTCCTGTGTTCAGAGAAAGAAAAATGCCACAGACAAAGTTTCTTCCTCTTTTCCTCTTTGTTTTTTTTATTCCCTCCTCTCCTCCCTTTTTAGGTTACAACATTCTCAGACTTAATTTTAAAATGGAGCTCTCTAGGAGGTGCAGTTTAGGCACAATTATGTTCAGTGGCATTTGGTATGTGTTCAAATAAGTGCTTCCATTAAAGGCATTTCTTAAATTGGAAACCGGAGTAGTAAACTAGTGAGTGCTACTTGTGTTTGGTGGCCTGGAAATAACAGAAATATTTCTAGGGGTATTTCCAGTGGTGTGGTTTAGATTGCTTTCAAACAGAAATTTGTGCCTCTTGCTTAAGCAGGACACACAGAAATTAGATGTTTCCAGCTGTGTTGTGGGTAGTGGTGTGTGGCCATACCTGTGGCTGGGGACAGCAGTAATTGTGCTCAAGGGCTTCCTTCCCCTGTGTGGATGTCCTGGTCCAGGAGAGGAGCAGCATCTTGCCCACTGTTGGAGTCCTTCTGTGCACAGGCACCCCCAAAATGTGTTCATCCCCTCCTCATATAAATGTCAGCAGTCAGAGTCATGGGAGGCTTTGAGTTGGAAGAGACCTTTGAAATTCATTAAGTCCAACCCCCTGCAGTGGGTAGGGACATCTTTCACTTGACTGTGTTTCTCAAAACTCCATCCAACCTGACTCTGAAACACTTCCAGTGATGGGGCATCCAGAGCTTCTGTGGACAGCCTGTGCCAGCGTCTCACTCACCACCTTCCCCATAAAACATTTCTTCCTTGGTGACCCCTCTCTCCATTCCTTTAAACACTTTGGCTTCTAGGTGTGAAAGCCCTTTTCTGTCTTTAATTTTCCCAATCTTTGGGACTTTCCACAGTTGCTTCATGGTTTACTCACCTTCCTGTGCAGGGAGGAAGGGTTTTTTATCACTTTGTGTAGCAGGGGGTTGTTCTTTAGCTCAGCTCTCATGCTGCAGATCACAGGAGCACACTGCTCTCATTATTTAGATCACTACTTCAAACCAGCAGCATTAAAGGCACTTGCAGTCATTTTATCTGGATAATTAATCCACAAGGTATTGCACACAATGTGGTGAATAATACAGGAAATGATTAAACTGAGTATTTTCCCTGGGTTTACATCATATTGTATGTGAATCTGGAAGTAATGGGCATGCTGGGGATGGTGTAAAAAGCAGTGGCAGGCTGGATTTGTTCAGTATTGCTGTGGTTTATAAAATTTGAGCTGCAGTTTCTACTACTTTGATTTTTGAAGGCACTTCTCCCATTGCTTTAAAAAAGCCATTTGGGAATCTAGATTCCCTGGAGTTCTCATAACCTCAGTGGAGGAAGGTGAGAGTGTCTGGAAGCTGCTTGAGAGTGATGATATTTGACTTTAGTGCTGAACATAGCTGCTTTGATTTGCCCTCTGGATCACCATGCTAATGCCATAAGGAGCTTGCTTTCCCATTTTAGCTGCAGCAGTTAAAGGCCTAAAGGTAGGTGACATGAATGCTTCTATAAATATGTATGTTTTAATCAAGCCATTGTTTATAATTAGATAATAATCATAATGGTGTAAATAAGGGTTAGAGTGGGATGCATAAAAGGTCTTGAGCAAGAGAGAGACAAGAGCTTGATGTCTTTAGTTTTTAGCTGAGGTATTGGGTAAGATTTAGAGCCAGCAGCTGCAGCTGAACAACGCTGATTCATCTGATGTAAGGAAGGGTAGAGCGAGGTGTGTGAAATTGGATGAAATTCTTGTTGCCTTGGCCTCTGTGTCTGCCTTGCTCATTTAATATGCTGTCTCCTCCTGCTTCTCGAGTCACTTGTTGAAGTAATGAAGTTCTCCCATGGGAGGTTTTTGGAAAGGGATGTTTAAAAGACTTGTTCAGAGGTTTTCTGCTAAATGGATGTCAGCAAGAAAAATATTTTTCTAGCAATAGAAAAAAAACCTGGATGGGATAAAAACCTTTGAAATCTGCATAGATCTCTTTTCCTGATAGAGTCTGTGCTGTAGACTTTACAAACTTATCTATCTTGGCTCTACTATAAAATTACAAATTTGTTACCTCCCTCCTAGTGAGAGTAGTACTTCTGAGGGTGCACAAGCACATTTGCTGGCATGCACTTTAGTAAAGCTGCTGTTACTGTGTGGGAAAGTTCTTCCACTGATTTCAAACTTTTAATGTTCTTATTGTAATTTTTTATCACTGTGTGAATTTAACTAAACATTGTTTTCCTGGAAGCACTGTGTTTTCAATGGTAGTTAATGTTTATGTTGAATGGAAGCCATAGGAAAGCACTGAGCACAGTAGGGTGCAGATCAAAATTAATTTGTAGACATACACTTCCTGAATCAAAACCTGCACCCTGCCCAGCCACAAAGACTTGCTGTTTATCCCACCAGGCCCTGAGGTGTTTGTGTAATTAAGTGTGTTGGTTGGGGGAAATAGCTCTTGAAAAGAGGATGTTTCACCCAAAACTATGGGGCTGATGGCTTAGCTACATATGGGATAGTGCCATGCTGCTGGGCTCTCATGGGTGGCAGCCACCCTGCTCAAGGGCACATAATGCTGTATCTCATGCAGCCCAATTTGCAGCAAACAGATTAGTAGTGCAAGGTCAGGTTTGGGGATGAAGGTGGCAACCAACATCTTTTTTACCTGGGAACTCAACTGGACAGTTACTTAAAATGTGAGCAGGATGTTACCTTTGTGTGAAAGATGAGCTGACAATGTCTCCCTGTAAGGACACAATGTTGGCTGAGCCCAGTCAGTAAAATTTACAAAAGCTTTACTACTTGTAAGTCCCAAAGCCCTTTGGCTTCCAGGAAGATGGAGTATATAAAAATGGGGATAATGATTCTGTCATAGTGACTCCCTCAAGTATGTGTGAACAGTGAGGTTGCTCTAACTTTTGATCCAATTGTCATTTGTAAAATAAATGTATAACATGGGGTCTAATGAAACTGGAATAGGATTGATATTTTGTCATTTCAGAGTTACTGGGATTCTAATCTTTTCATACAAGTTGTTCTGTAGGGTTCAAGGGATCTGAGTCTCTGCACTAGCCAATTGTGTTTTTGCTGGTGCAGCTGTTCCCCCTCTGGAGGAACTTTGCTTGATCCTGGTACAGACAGATCCCTGTGCTGATTTTCACAAGTACATTGCACAGAAGCTGCAAACCCAGCTGACTGTGCTTGTCTCTTCTGAGGGTTTTGCTTCCTTGCAGGGCTCTTTGCTCATGCAGGTACAGCAGGAGCTGCTCTAGAGTTTCTCTGGTGTGAGGAGCTGGGACTGGCTGGAGCAGTGTTGTCTGCTGGAAAGATATTTAAGATGCACATCTGGATGAGCACACACTGTGTTCAGCCCATATTCACCATCTTCATTTGCCAGTTGCAGTGTGCTGCCATTGGTACCTGTGGTGTTTGCTGGAAAGGTGCAGGTGAGAAAACAAGTATTAATGACAAATCTGTGCAGGGGAAGCTCCTGGATTACTTCTGATAGCCTAGCTGTCATAAATGAATGCCTTTCTAAACTAGAAGTGGATCCTGTTGCTGCTGTTGTGTTTCTGTGCAACTTTTCTGGTCTTGTGTGAGGATCAGTGGAACCACATCCTCTGTGCAGGCAGGCTGCTGGGTTCATTTTATCAGGTCAGAATCTTGTGTTCAACATCACAGATCTCCATGATATGAAAAAAGTTATGGCTGGTTTGTTAAAATTCACATTACACGATGACTATTAACATCCTTAGATGAAATGGGACTTAATTATAGCAAGCATTTGCTTCAGTCTTAAACACTAATGTACGTGTTGAACTGCCATTGGGGAAGTGGTGCAGTATTTACACCCTGGTGCAGTATTTACACCCTGCTGAGCACTGAGGCTGTAGAGGAATACACACTGTTTTAAAGAGGACACATTTTGACAAATGGCTCTCTGTCTTATTACAAACATGCTCAAAAAGAACGTGCTGTATTCACCAGTGGGATAGGAAGGCCCTCAGGCTCCCAGCTCTCATTCCAGCTTTTCAATGTGGATTTTTGTCTTGGAGTCATTTCTGAGAACATATTTACTAGTGCAGCTTAAAAAAGCATGTGTTTAATCTATCTCTTTTTGTAGTTGAGATGAGAAATCCACAGACAAATAACAAAAAAAAAATCACTGGGGACTTTGGTAATAACTTGGGAAGGAAGAAATTCATAAAAATAGGCTTGGGGTGAAAATAGCGTCAATCCTTTAGGCATGAGACTTGTAAATCCCTGACGTTTGTTTTGCAGCACCAAGAAGTTCACAGCCTCTGTGTTATTAACTCTTAACATCTCTCTAAATTTTATTCTGTGTATCTCTTAATCCATAACTTTGTGTCTTATTTTAAACATCATCAGTTTAATTTTCTAAACTTCTTTCAGCAAATTACCTGTTTGGATTTTGCCTCTTGATTCTAAGCAAGCCTTTGTTCAAACCTAAAAAAAAGAGTGGTTAACATGAAATGGCTCCAAAATGTCTGACAAAATGCTGCCTATAATAGAACAAAGCACAGTGTTGTTGTAATTTATGATGTTTCTTATTGATTTGCTCATCCAAGAAAGCCTGTCTTGCTCTCTCTGCATTCAGTATCCAAAATGTTGTCTTGCACTGACAACCACAGCTTGTTCCAGAGTAATTTAAGGCTCAGCAACTTGCTCAGCATCACAAATCTAGTTTTTGGTAAAGCTGAGAATAGAGCCTCTCTCTTCTGTCATGGCTCAGTTCCTCACTGTAATTGTGGGGCAGCTTTCCTACTGACTGACTGAGTCTCTGATGTGACCAAGCCTGTTATAATGAACAGTGCTACTTCAAATTTTGATGAATTCTCCTCATTCAGTATTTTTTTTGCAGTTTTAAAATACAATTCCTCAGTGAATCGTGGCAAAATATGATTGTCTAATTAAGAAAAGCAGATGTTAATATTCTCCTTTGCAGTGTGGAGTTCTCCACTGCTTGTTAAGCAAGCAGGTTGAGAAAGTGATTGTGTTGTAAGATGAGAGACAACTGTGGTGCATGCAGGAACTTGAGCAACTTGTGTTAAAATGTTTGAAAGTGTTGTGGCAGTTTGGTCTGGTTTGCTCAGGTTTATGGGACTACTAACAGCTCAAGATTTTACAGTAAAGGGGCTTCCACCTCCTTTTATTTTTTAAGAAACAGAGCTCACATTTGCAGATCACCTTTCCCTCAGTGAGGTGCAGCTCCAGCAATCAGCAATGCATGAGATGCCTACACAAATATCAATTCATGTTTCACCTTTGGTCATAAAGAAAGTTCCTCTAGTAAGTCCATAACATCTTTGTAGGTTAGGCTGTGATAGAGAAAACTAGAAATTAATTTAGTGACAGGAAGGATTAGGGGCAGTGCTTGATCTATGTGACAAGGAACAATGTTTCCACTTGGAAAATGTGGAAATGTTTCCACTATTCACCTGTGACCTGTATTTGTTGGAATACTTCTCCTTGTAAAACAGAGGTGTGCTTTTTTAAGTCTTGGAGGCTACATGGGCTCATTGGAATTTTAATTACAATTTTTCTGTGTGTGTTTTTTTGTTGTTATATTTTTTAATAGCCCATTTAGTTATTGAAAGAGATCAGGAAAAGGATGACAGAAACACCTCTTGCCATTTCTTCCTTCTTTCTACAAATGTCTGAGACAGTGAGGTGATATCCTGCTGAGGACACTGCATGGTGACATTTTTAAGGAGTCTTTAACATGCAGTTTATTGCCAACATAGAAAGTTTGCTTGCCTGAAAGTTTCCCCTCTTTGGTTGCAGGCCCAGCAGGTGCTGAGAGTGCTCCAAGTTGTGTTTTCAGCAGCAGAACAAAGAGCAGGACTGGCTTCAGGCATGGAGAGGTGCAGCTGGCACTGGAGGCTGTGATTGCCTGTCAATAGGTATTCATCCTATTAATTAGGCTGCTGCTGTAAAACCCAGCTAGAGGACAGCTTTTCAGCCTGCCTGTTGTAGAGTTAGCTGAGTCACCTGAGAAATGATGTTAATAAGAGGGCTCCAAGGCTTGTGAGGAGGCTTTTTTTAAGCCCTCTTGTCTTGGGGCTGGCAGCAGCCTCTTTCAGAGACCTGGCTTCCAGGCTCCCTGTGAATGACAAATGGCACTCACTGCTCTGGAAGCTCTGTGTGCTGCTTTTGTGAACCTTGACTAGCAGGAGCCAGGCTGTGACCTCACACTGCTTTTGTTCCTCAGCTGTAGGCAAGTTAGGATAAAGGCTTTCAGCTCCTTTCTTGGCTCTACTGAAGTCTTCTTTTGCAAGCCTTTGGTTTTTGGCTTCTTTAAAGTTTTTCTTTATTTTTGAACGTGAAGAAGCAAGAGCTTGCACAGTTTATTTTCCTTTATGTGACCAGTGTAAACGTTTTGGGATGCAGGTGGTTTGTTTTAACCATTTGCTGGAGATCCTTGTAGTGCCTCTTAAGACTACTCAGTGGTTTCTTCTTGTTCAAGTTACATAATTCAAAGTTCTTGCATTTCAAGTTTAGCTCCAGTTCAGTTCCACTTCTGTAGGGCACCAGGCAAGTGAACTGCCCTCTCTAAAGCCCTGGAGAAGGATGTGAGGAGCAGAGTGGGGGGTCCTACAAACTCCAGCTCACCCTCCACAAGTGCTGCTGAGGAAGGACAGCCTGAGACTTTCCTCCAGGTGGTCTCTCAAGCAGAAAGGTAACAATTGTAGGAAATTCCTTTCCTGCCACCAGTTCACAAGCTCAACAAACAATCCCTTTGTGGAGGAATTGGGGTCATCCTTCTAGTTTCTTACTCTTCTTTGCTAACTACTTGGAATTTGTTAAACAGTTCCTTTCTGGAGGCATTAGGGAGTGGTGGTCTGTTTCTCCCTTCCTGAACCTTTTCAAGTCTTTCTAAAAAGACAAGAAAGAGAAAAAGTTGACAGTAAACATCCTGGAAACAGTCCCATGTCACCACACACAACAAATTGTTCTGCCAAATTATATGCTCAAATCTCCCTTGTGTTCATGCTAAGCTTGTGTGACTGCTTTTGCTTTAGGTATTGACATTCTGGGATGTTCATTGCAGCTCAGTTGTGTGCATAACACCTCAGTCCTGTTCAGATGGAGGCTGGTTTCTTTAAGAGAACAACGCCCTTCCTCCGCTGCCCTTTCATGTGCAGCCCTCTGGCTGATACTCAGCCCTGCCCTGGTGCCACAGCTTCCTGATTTATGAGCTTGCAGGAGAAGCTGCTGATTGTAGCTGCTCATCAAGAGCACCACTGAAAAGTCACCAGATTTGACAGATGTGACTGAGTGTCAACTTTTTTCTCTGTTTTTATTTTCTGTAAATTCCTGGGTTTCAGAGCTCTCATTCTTCCCATCAAGCAGTGAGCAGATGATGTTCCTCTCCATGCCCTGTGGCATGTTGTGTTGTTCACTGTTGTATTTTAAGCCTTGTGTATTGGGCTTGGCTGTTCTAAGCCCACTTGTAGTTTCCAGGAGGCTTGTGCTGGCTACCATGCATTCTTACACCCACTCCATCCTTTCAAACCATTAGAGCATCGTGCTCTTGGTTAAGGTCATGAATAGGGTGTGGAACAGCCTTTTTTAAAAATTTCTTACTCTACCTCACTTTTAGAAGATTGGTCATCAGTTTCACTGGTGTCCTCATTTCTGCTTTTTCCTTCAGGCTCTGTTTTCCCTCCTTTGCAGTGGTTTCTTTTTCCACAGAGTTGCAGTGCAGAGCCTCATACTGAAATTTATCTGTGCCAGCTGAGAGTGAATAAAACAGGTCTGGGCAAGGAAAGGTGTTCTTTGTGGACACAGTGCAGGCTGGAATGTGGATGTAGTTCCCTGAGCCAAAACTAACTCCTTGAGGTGAAGGTTTTATTTCTTTTCTGTGATAAGGCTGGGAGTGTGTGTGTTTGGAGTAGCAATAGGTTTAAGGAAATGATTTCTTTTTGTTTCCTTTTGTCTGTTTCTAGGAAATCTCCCTGTGTTAAGAAATCAAAACAGAGGCTGAATTCTTGCTCTGAGCCATTTGTCACCAAAGAGAAGGGGAAAAAGCAATCTTTGCTAGTTCTGATTTCATTTTTTTTCCTCCTAGGAAAAGGGTTTCTTCCTAGAAAATGAAAAGAGCTTGAGTTGTTGAGTTGGCAGGTAATTGATACATATCTGCCCGGTCTGAAGAAGTACTTAACTTTTACATAACTACCTACGAGTCTGTTTAGGAGGCTGCCAAGCTGTAGTGAACTGTGTGGTTTTCATTATGTCAGTGTATTTAAACTTGTTGCAAATGGCCTTCTTTTATGGGTGGTTAGAATTCCTTTTAAGTTGTCATTCAGAAAGCCCCGGAGGGGAGGGGAGCTGTGGCAGCTCAGCAGATCGTGCTGTGCCCTAACTCCAGGCAGGATGCTGCTGTGCCCTAAGGAGCAGCACGTGGCTCGGAGCAAAATCTGGCTCAGCATCCCTGCCGTGCTCCTTTGGCAGGATTTGGGGATTTACAGCACTGGAGTAACTGAGGCAGCATGAGAAACACTTTGCTTCTTGGTCTCATTTTGATGCTGTAGCTCCTGAATGCATAACTACCTGATTAATGCAGAGATTTTAATCTTCTGACCCCCTTGCAAAAACTTATTAATTGCACTCATAGATTTTAAATTTGTAGAACTAGAAGGGATAATTATAATCCTGTAATTTGGTCTCTCCGTGCAGCTGAACACAAATCTTTTACTAAATCACTGTCTTTACTCCCCTCACTTTAAATGAGTACTCTTTATTTTAGTAATTTCTTTTCTAGCCTCAAAACCCAGTCATCAAAATTTCTCAAAGCATTGTCAGACTTGTTGCTTATACAATTATTAAGCTGTTATTAATCTTCACTTCTTAAAAACCACATGAGCAGAGCTGTTAGAACAGCCTCAATATGGGACACATTCTCCCATTTACAGATGTTCCTCTTCCATTTGCTTTTTAACTTCCTAATTTCTTTTTAACAAAGAAAACTTTGTTTGCTGTGCAGTTTGTTTGCTGTTGTTTGTCATGTTCACAGGGTTGCTAAGTACCCTGCCTCTTCTCTTGCTGCAAATTTTCTCCCACATATAAAAGGTAATTTTAACCTTTTTGGCTTGTGTCTGATATAAACTCCTGCCTGGTTGGATATTTGCTAGGACCCTCCATCATCACCATCCTCACTATCATAACAGCATCCAGAAGAGGATTCCTGTTCCAGGAGAATGTCCTACACCCTTTGGTCCTGGGCATTGTTTACCTCACTGGGACACTCATTAGTCTTTAATCTTTCTCTCTAGATCAGGTGAAGAAAATACAGAACAAGTGGAAAAACAACCACTACCAACATGTTTCTCTCTTCCCTGGAGGAATCCTGCTGAACTAGATTTTAACAGCATTTGTTTGAGGTTCACCACTCTCCTTTTAGGTATCTCAAGTCAGATGTTTGAAATGTTTGCAATCTCCCAATTGATAAGGGGCTGTTGGCTGCTTTGGATTTCCCCCTCTCCCTCAGAAATACCTGTTTATTGTTAAGCCTTTTGTATTTGAAGAATCACTATTCTCTAATGCTGATGTTTGCAGAAATAGAATGTCTTAGGTTGCTGAAATTGTGGGGGATTTGGTATGTTTGCTCTTTCAGTTCAGCATTTTTGTATATAAACATGGATTTGGGTCAGTCTTCCCCCTTCTCCCTCCCGAGATTTTCCATCATGTTCCTGTTTGCAGGAAGTCCTTTACCACTGGGTGCCACTGTTTGATAGCTCTTAACATTTGCTTCAGTCAAGCCCTGAAGAAACTCTCCCCTTGCTCTTTGGACTACTCCTTTTAAATCAAAGCTCAGTTTTCATGCAGCATCCCATGTTTCAATGTAGGAAAATTTGATTCAAGCAAAGTTGCCCTGATTTTATTTTAGTGGTCCACATTGATGGGTCTGCAGCACTGATAGTGCACTGTAGCTGCAGGGAGTATAAACTGATCTTGTTTGCTTTTCTGCTCTTAAAATCTCTTTTAAAAATGTGTCATTCCAGAATTGCATGTGAACACTGTTGACCCATGTATAAATAAATTGCTTCTTACCTTTGGGGATTAATCTAGTGGCAAACTGTGCTGCTGAGTGCCTTTCCTAAGAGGCATAATTTCAATTACCATCTCCTGAAAATCATGTTACTGTGCTATAATTACCTGTGTAGTGTTTTGGTGGAAGTTATGTGTATATTCAGTTGTGTGCCTTTGTCAGTCATGATTTATTCCTTGCAAAGGACTGACATAGATGAGAGGACAGCAGGGTGTGCAAAAATGCTATTGTTCTGCAGGGCAAAAGCACTGTAGTCACTTAGGGCCTTTTGGTGTCCAAACCCCTGGGTCTCCATCAGAATGGCTTTCCACATGCCCAGCCCTAAAATCCCAGTCTTGGGATTTAGATAATCACAGGATCCTGAGTATTGGAATATGAATCCCAATATTACCAGTTAGATAGTGCCTGGGCCAGTCTGGCCCTCGCTGCTGGGCCAAAGGCAGCAGCTGTGGTGTGTCACCCCAGAGATACCTTGGCTTGCTGGAGATTGCAGCTGGGCACTGAACAAGTCCAGGCTTGTTAGGAACTCCGTTTACCTCAGGAGGAACGGCTTCAGGCGGTGGTGAAGAGAAAAAGAGATGGATTCTGCTGGAGGGTTTAAATCCAGAGGTTTATTCCGTGGTTACAGAGGTCTGAATGTAGGCAACTGCTCCAACAGAATCCCGGACACGTGCTCTGATCACCTTTTTAAGCTCAGGGACAGGGGAGGGGAGGGAACAGGTGAGCACCAACCGGGTGAGAGGGGCAGGGTCTCAGGGGGGGATTGACACCCAGACAGGCCAATGACCCCTGGGCCTGAGGGGCATCCTTTGAACTTGACCAACCACACGATGCCTTGCTGGAATGTTACGCCTGATTGACAGGACTCACTCAGCATGGGGGCAAGGGGAAGGGAGACAGGTATAGGCACACCTGGGGAAGTGACCTGGAAGTCTAAAATGGGGCATTACAGCACACCACAACACCTGAGAAAAATGAGTATGGGGAATATAAAGTCCTTAAGAAATATGTAGAGAATTAGGAAAGACAGGTGATGTAAGATGCACAGTGTGTGTTATCTGCTGTTAGTCCCAGACTGAACCATGGTGTTACAGTGGGTGCATCACACACCAGGATTTAGGGAAGATGAGTGCTGTTCAGTGTGCTGCTCTTCATCCTGTGTCTGTCTTTTCTACTGCCTGTATTACAAATTAGATTAAGTAGTTTGTTGCAGTGAAAGTCACCATCTGAGTTTTGCCTGTGTCTGACAAAAAGGGGACCTTTTGGAAGGTCTCCATCTTTTCCTCTCTCAGTATTCTTAAAGCACCTTGTGTGCAGACCTCTTCTTGCAGCAGGAGGGGAGAGGCTCTTTCTTTCTTTCTGTCTTCTGCCTCTCATTACACAGTGAAGTCCTGACACCTCTTCAGTGTTTTAACCAAACAAGTGAAGAAAGAAATGCAGCTATTCAGAGCTGAGCCTTTCAGCTGGTTTGAAAGCCAATGGCAGAGGCTTTCAAACCTGCTGAAACGATCAGCTCTAAGTAGTTGCATTTCTTTCTTGCATTCTTCCTTGCAGATTTTGCAGCCTGAGGAAAATTTCTGTAGGATTAATACAAATTCTTCCCATTAAGGTTTTTAGTGGAAGGTGTGAGGCCTCCACTCACACCTTTCCCAAGTAAACTATACACCAAGAGGAAGGAGCCAGTTTGTCCTCACCAGCACTGCTCTCCAGGCCTTTGCCTCTCTGGGGGTCAAGGCTGTTCCCTCCACACCCAAGACTTGACTGAACTTCAAAGCCCTGGATCAGAGATTGCCTGGTGCTGTTTAAATTGAATAAGAGCCATGAGCAGCTCTGCATTTGAGAGAATTGTAACACTGACCCAGATCTTGCACTCTGCCTTCCTTTAGGTGTCAGTGCCAATGCAAACATCTTTAAAATGACCCTCTTTCTTCTGGTTTCTCATTTATTGGATGTTTTATCTGTGCTTTGTTGATGTTACTCTCAGCAGTACTTAAGGGAAGAAAATGAGTGTTAACTGGATTTCCTTCAGATTTTGAGTGGGTTAGGTCATTTTAATATCGTCTAAAGTGACAACAGGAACAGCTTCAGGAGCCAGCCAGCTCTGCTTCTTTCCATATCCTTGACATCACTGAGATTGCTTTGGACTGCCCTAATCAAGTGAGCCTTGTTCCTGAGAGAATTCTATGTGGTCTGCCAGTCTTTTGGCAGCTGTGGAACTAATGAAGCCATGATACCTCGTGTCAGGGGAGTGCTGTGAATTAAACTGTCCTGGCATGGCATGGACAGAACTTTGTCAGCTTTGGAATGGGATGTGAGATTTTGAAGTCCACAAGAAGCAGTGAGATTGGCCTTGCAGAAACACGTGGTAATTTCTAAGATTCTCTTCTCTTCTCTTCTCTTCTCTTCTCTTCTCTTCTCTTCTCTTCTCTTCTCTTCTCTTCTCTTCTCTTCTCTTCTCTTCTCTTCTCTTCTCTTCTCTTCTCTTCTCTTCTCTTCTCTTCTCTTCTCTTCTCTTCTCTTCTCTCCTCTCCTCTCCTCTCCTCTCCTCTCCTCTCCTCTCCTCTCCTCTCCTCTCCTCTCCTCTCCTCTCCTCTCCTCTCCTCTCCTCTCCTCTCCTCTCCTCTCCTCTCCTCTCCTCTCCTCTCCTCTCCTCTCCTCTCCTCTCCTCTCCTCTCCTCAGCTATAAACAAAAGCCAGATGTCTGCTAAAGGATTTAAAAGCTCCATGATGTTAATTTTGAAGAGCAGTAGTGTAGGAAGTAACCTGTTAGCAAGACAGTGCTCAGTGGGCAATCCCAGGTTCATGCTGCCCTGCATGTGTTTGATTTTGAGGCAGGTGAAGACAATACTCTTCAGATCTTCCACTGGGAGGTGGCAGCCTTTTGAACAAAGAACGAGGGGCTGGGAGGAGTTGCAGCCACCAGGACCTCTCTGGTCCTCCCCTCTCCCTCCTCAGGCAGTGTAGCTGTGTTTTGCCATGGCCCAAACTCCATCCTCCCTTTCAGCCACAAAAGACAGTATGAGTAAGAGTCAAATTCCTTTGTTGGTGTCTGACTTGAGCATCTCGGCTGGGGAAAAGTATTTTGTATTCTGTTTTCAGGAACTCTTCCTTTGAACTAAAGGGTGAACTGTGGGAAATTATTAATGATATCTATAATCAAGGATTAATCAAGTAAATCTCTCTAGTGGAGTGCCTCTTACTGCACTGAGAGCATACAGATAAAGGAGATAGCAGTGTGAGCTTTCATGTTCAAACAGTGCTGAGGTGCTGCCTGCAAAGCACACCCTGCATTTAAGCAGCTCTTTTGCTTTCTACCCAAACTGGCTGATGCAAGGTAGTACTTGGTCATGTAACATCTGAGCAGAAACGTGCTGAAGAATTTTTATTTCAATTCCTCTTGAAATTGGAAGGGGAAGAGTAAAACAAGATTTTTTTTTCCCCAAGAATGCCTTTGGGTTACTTGTAGCAAACTGCAAGTCTGCACGGTAGTTTAAAAAGCTAAAAATGTAAGTCTTAAAACAAAGTGTTTGATGGTTTACAGTACAGCCCAGAACAGATGTTAAAGCTTTTTCAAGAATAAAATTTTCAGGAGGTATTCAGTGTTTGAGCTAGTGCTCCTGTGGAAGATATTAGTTCAAGAATTTATTAAAATAAAAAGGAAATCACGTGAATTTAGGCTTAATGTAAGTTTTGGATCTAGTATAGTCTATTATTTTCATGTCTGTTGGTATTTTTAGGCATTTATTTATCTGCTTTTTAAGGGGCCTCAACTCTACCTCTGCTTTCACAGCTGGAAATAATTGTGGGAATCATTTGAAGGGTGAAAATGCCATGTATATGTGTAATAATATAAATATATGGTGTCTCACAGGAATTTTTATATTCAGATTCCATATGTAGAAAGTGATTTCTGGTATGAAAAATATCAGATAGAAAATAAATGCAATTCCCTGAATGCCATATAACCATGAGAGGGTTGGGGGGTTTGTTTTGTTTTGTTTTTTGTTTGGTTTTGATTTTTTTGTGAATTTCTTTCTCCTGTGGAAGCCATGGGAGCCCTGTTGTAGCAAAAACTGGCAGCTGCTGAATCCTTAACCTGGCATTGTTAAGATATCTGTTAACAACACTGGTATCTGTGTGTAGTTCTCTCTGTACACGTTTCCAGTGTTACTACCATTAAGGGACTTTTGCTGGAAAAAGCCCTCTGTAGATAGAATAAAAAGTAAATAATATTGGAAGCAAAGGTATCTGCTGGACATGTTCCCCCAGATGTGACTCACACTTCTGGCATGCCCTGGTTTGGTTGTATCTCTTCAGCAGGACCAATTTTTGAAGGGTCTTTTCTGTTTTCCCTGGACCCACTCGTGCTCCAAGGAAATCAAAATGAGAGTTGCAAGTATGTGTCCACTTGGTCTTGGCTCTTCAAGGCTGAGATATTTGTTGGTTACTCCAGGAGCATCTTTTTGTCTGGAAACTTTAAACTTCTGTCTGGGACAATACCTGAAGCAGTTTTTCTACAGAGGCATTTTCTTTGTCTAGTGGGATGTTGAAATTGCCTTGCAGTTGTCTGAGGAGTTAAAATTCCTCTTCCATGCAGGATCCCCAGTTTATTCTTTCTCTCTGTGGATCAAAATCCACATACACCAAAGAAGTGGTGGACAAAGGCTGTGTTGGTTACTCAGGCACAACAAATTAAGGTAGATAAATGCTTTTGTGCTGCTTGTGCAGTAACAGCTAATTCAGCACATGCACTGGGAAAGCACCTGCCAAAGGAGTGGGTGTATTAAACTTGAGCCAAGCTCAGCTAAAACATTCCCTGAATCCAAATCCCCTTTATTTGGAGTGAGGTAACAAGGAAACACAGCCATGGATTGTGCATTCTCAGTCGATCATGGAGCAGCAGATGGTTAAAAGGAGCCTCTCGGATGCTCTTCAGGCAGCATATCCTTGCTAAGTGATTATTTGGATTATTAATGTCCCACTGTAGCACCTAGTGATGATCTGAAAGCAGCTTTATGGGCTGTGACTTTTGTGGTTATGAGCACTAGAGACTCATGGAATTAATAATGATTTAATTGTTATTGCTTGAACATTGATTAAACTTGTTTAAGGACTTTTAAGGGATTCTGTCATTGAGCTTGACTAGTTTATTGGTGTGAGGCTGAACCTCAGAATGAAACTCTGGGGATAAACTGCTCTGTTCCTGTCTGCTCTTGGAGTGGTGAATCCTTTGTGCCTCAGTTTCCTTTTTATGTGCAACTTGCCTGTGCTTTGTAAATGTTAGCTTTGACAGGGTGTGGGTAGAGATCACCTTATCTTAATTGTATTGTTTGCATATAATATTACACAGTGACTGTGCAGGCCTTTGTCAGTGGCCATCAGCCAGGCTGAGGTTTGCCAGGGGTGTGAGAGAATTCCCAGAGTGGGAACTGGGTGCCCTGTGTTGCTGGCACTATTTGGAAATCCTAGTTGAAGTCATTTGCAGCTAAATCACACATGGAAAAACTCTTCTTTTCCCAGGAGAGTTTTTATTCATTCATGTTTGCTGCTAGTAGAGTTCATGTTACAGTGGGAAACCACGATTCCTGACCTCTGAGTTGAATACATGTTTTAAAAATAGTGATGGGACAGAAGAAGGAAGAATAAATAAACTTCTCTTTAAGGGCTTGCTCAAACCAAATCGATGTGCTGCAAATTACAGCACCACACTTTGAGAAATGATTGAATCAAATTGTTTTTCTGGGGCTTGTGTCAAGAAAATTGTACATTGTTTATGGCAGTTGTAGAGTAATTCTGTGTTTTTCATCTCCACCTAAGAAAACAAGAATTATTTTGAAGAAGCAGCAGGTTATTTTTGGATTTACTTTAAAAGAGAGCTGTTGATGATAAATAGCTTCCACAAGACTCACAGGTCCATCAGTGCAACAGAACTGATAGAGGAGTGAAGCAAAACAAATATTTACAGAGAAGGTTTATTTTGGGTGGAGGTTGGGTATGTAATATTTGAGTTATTTAGATGTGATAAGCTTGATGTGAACACTGAGGAAGAATGAAATGTCCTTAAGAATGATCATTATGTAAGAAAAGAACTGCAGCTGGTTTACTCCCTGTCTGTGCTAAAGAGAATAGACCTCTACAGATGTTAACAGCCTGATGCTGAGTGGTGTTGAGGGATTTTGGGGGCTGTTTTTGGTTTTTATATGGCATGCTGTGGAGCAGTGAGAGATCTGAGATGTGATTTTTGCCAAGGGCCCCCAAGATGAGCTGTGGTGGAGGCTGAGGGAGCTGGGCTGGCTCAGCCAGAGCAGAGGTTTGGCAGGACCAGCAGCAGCCCCTGTGCCTTTCCAAGGAGAGTGACGCAGGCTCCTCACCAGAGTGCATGGCTGGGGCATGAGAGGCTGCAGGCTGGAGCTGAAACAAGAGGTTCAGCTGTGGGTGTGAGGGGGGCATCCACAGAGGCTCTGCAGCCTTGGGGATCTTCAGGGTCCTACTGGGAAATGTCCTGAGCAAGCTGCTCTGATCTCATAGCTGTTCCTGCTCTCAGGAGGAGGCTGAATTAGAAGTCTTCCAAGCTTCTTGTGGCCTATTTTCCAGTGATCCTGTGTATTTGCCATGTGTGGTGATAGCTGGTTGCTTGATTTGAAGCAAGGACTCTGATGGGGTGACAGGAGAGGTTTTCTTATTGCATGATCAGTGTCACTAAGAGGTTTCTGCCATGTACAGCAATACATTTCCATAGCTTTGAACTGTGCACAACTTTTATAGTAGTTTCAGAGGTCCCTGTGAGACCTGACACCCTCACAAAACTCAAAAATTCTTTATATGAACTTGAAGAACCCATGAAGGAGCCACCCTGAGAGCAGCTCACACTGGTGAGCTGTTTCTCATTGAAGTTGCTCCACAGAAATTTGGTGTGTGAGATGTAACACCACTAACACACAGTTCACATCATCCATTCTAAAAAAAGAAGCTGAAAGAGCTTTGCCAGGTCTGCTGGACACATTCACATCTTGAATGACCTTCTTGCATCTGCTGAGAACTTCCATGGTGTTTTGCTTCCTCACCTGCAAGCAGCTGCAGCTGGGTGATGGTGGTACTGTTCAGTTTTAATCTCCTGAAGTATTAAGTGAAAATCTTTCTGCCATATCAAGTGGATTTGGTCAGACCTGAGCAGCAGTATGAGATTCCTACTGAAAGAAAATAGCTCAGGGATTAATCTGCAGCTGAACATAGGTTTTGTAGCCCATGGGGTGAGACAGGGAGGGAAGGGCTGGTAACAATGGGATGTGAATTAAAGCCCTTATTCAGCTTTTGCTGGAAAGAGCACAGCAAATCCCAGTGATTCTCTGGGTTGTCCCTTAGCCCTGTGGGTACAGTGTGCAGCATTCAGCTGTTCTGCTAGTCAGGAGAATGGAAGGCTCTTGCCTTTTCTTTCCTGTCCCATTGATGCATGTCTGTAAACCCACATGCTGTGAGATTATTTTTGAGGGGCCAACGTTTCATCAAACTGACAATTGCAAATTCTGTGTACAGGTTTTCACTACAGTGAAGAGAAACAGAATTTCCCTGAACGTGTTTTGGATGCTGGTTATCTTGTGCTTTTTAATGGAAAGGGGTATCAATGGTCACATAGGAATTATTTGAAAAGCCATCATTTACTTGTCAGCTGTTGATTTAAAACGTTGTGATTTGATGAGCAGATAAGTTTTCTATAGTAGGATAGGAAAGTGCCACTTTTCCAAATTAAATAAATCATAATTCATTGTCTTCAGGTCAGTGGATTTCTGTGGATTTTCACTGGGTGGAATACAGCCTTTAAAGAACAACCTCACCTAACTTTTTTCTCCTCAGCTTTGCCACTCAGAAGTCAGTCCCCCATCACAAAGAATTGCAGATTTGGCCATTTCCACATGGAAGCTTTGCTCTATACAGTTCAGGGCTTGCTTATCCACAGAGGCATTTTCCCCACAGCTGATGTGACACTGACAGCACAAAATGAGACTTTGCTTTTGATACACATTCACAGCATTTAATACAGACAGCATTTAAAATGTCTTTAGGGTCTCAGTACTACTGATCAAAAAATGTTTCATCTGAATCAGCTTATTAAAATCAATAAGGCTCTTCACACACTTAAACTAAATTATTTGTCAAGTTCTTCTCAAAAAGGGGGAAACTTGTCTCCAAGTCACTGGATGAAGGCTGTTGGAGATGCCATTGTTATAGAATTGCTGCCCATTTAAAAAATGCTACTGATGTTTTCTCTGAGAGCCTTTACTTTCTACAGAAAAAACTAATCCAGCAAAAGCATGACTGCTGCCAGTGTAATATGCTGCCTTTGTTGTTTAGGACATCTTTAAAAGGTCTTTCAGTGTAGATTCACTACAGTTTTTCCCATTTTACAGATACTGTGAACAAGGACACTGAACCCAAAGATCCATTTCCCATTCCAAGAAAGATTATGGCTGAACCAGACTACATAGATGATGACAATCCTGAATTAATTAGACCTCAGAAATTAATTAATCCTGTGAAGTCATCCCGGAATCATCAAGATCTCCATCGAGAGCTGCTTATGAATCAGAAAAGGTAAGAGTCTAAAAATCACTTTTGCCACTCTCCCACCCCAAACACACAACTGGAATTTTAGTTTCATCAAAATGAAGCTAAGTCCCCAGCAGGCACTTTTTTTTGGGTCAGGTCTTGTAAATTGAAAGACTCTGATTCTTAACCATGGCATTTATTTCTGTTTGAGTTTCAGTGCAAAAGCTTGCCTTAGAAGGCTTCTCATTTTGTTTTTGTAAATACTCAGAGGGTCAGTTTTGAGAGGAAGCAGTTCAGTTCTCCTCTGTTACATTTCATATGAGTTACTTGGCCACTGTAATTTATCTTGTACTCTTAATGTTATCAAATATTTGACAAAATTTTGCTGTTAAGCGTTGGATGATAAAATCTGTGAGCTTTCACCAGTGCACTGAGTTTATGAGGCCATTTCTCTTAAATCAGAGAAATCATAGTTTATTTCACATGCAACTGTTCTCCACTTATTTGATCTGTCTTACAATGCAGTGTGATAGTCTGGGGCCTGCTCTGCTGCTGCACAAGTGTTTCTTTGTGTGTTTTGCAAATGCTGCCTGCCCCTCTCTGGGATGGGATGCACAGCTGTTGCTCTGTATATTGCTTTTAGAGATGTAAACAACCATGTCTTCATTTCATCAACTTCAGAGACACAAGCACCTGGCCCAGAAATAGCTGAAGTTCTGTTAATAAATCTCTTCAGCAACAGAGAAGTCACTTAGAAAGCACATTAAGAAAATAGCCACCAGACCACCTGGTGGAGGAAAAGGCAGAAAATCTGTTGATGCTGCTTTGTTTAAACCAACAGAAACCAACTATGATATCAGTTGGTGATTTGTTGCATTGAAGACACCCAAAATGGACTTTACAAAGGCAAAATGTGGGGATCTATAAAATAGAAGTGGAATAACTGTATTTCAGAGTGCATTTGGGCAGAAAGCTGGTGGTAGCAGCCAATCTGACTTTTTGAGACCTAGGACTTTGATAAAGAAGAGTAAAAACCCATGAATTTGGCTACTCCAGCACAAGTGGATTTGTGTATTTGGCAGGAAGAGTCACATTATGGCAGTTTTTCTCTTTCTTTTTTTTTTTTTAATCCTTTAGCACTGTAATATTTTGAGGGGAGAATGGGTCTTTTTATATGTAGTAGCAAAATCCTCACATATGCTGGGCTTAGAGACTTAATTCTAAATGAATTGCATACACAATATAGCATTTCTTTAGTGATGAAGAAGGAAAGATATTTTACAGAATGCCAACTGAATTGGAAGAAACTGGCCTAAATAGGTGTTTGTCCTATTTTTTGTTAATGGGATTAAACATCAAAGTCAGTTCCTGGCACCAAGGAGTTTATAGTCATTGAAAGAGAAATAGTTGAAGTTTCCTGATGATCTTAATCTAGAGGATGTGGAGGCTGCAATAAATTAAGACTATTTTTTTTTCTTTTAAGTTTATGAAAGCATAAAGCACTTTAAAATAGTATGGAGTTCTTTTCTTCTAGGAAAATATCCTATTACACAGAAAAGTTGTGCAGACCTCAATACCCTCTCTTCTCTTATTGTAATTTTGATTAGCTGCAGCTGGTAATTTTAGATTCTTATTTATTGCTGCAGAAATAAATACTGTGAGGATTTTCACCAGCAGAAAAACTGGTATCCTTTAGAGGAGGGTTAGTCTTCTGTGCTTTGTGTCACTGTAGGAGCTCTGATTGGAGGCTTTTCAGTAATGTAGATATTAGGCTCTGTTCTGCTTTGTTACAGCAAATTTTCAAGTGTAAGGAGGACTTTCAGTGCTCTTATAGAAGTCTGCTTAACATGCTGCTTATTTTGTTGCAAAGACTCAGTGCAGACATCAGCAGCTTCACTTTTTGGACCCATCAGCTCTGAACAGCCAGAAAGTTGGAAGATGTTAGTACTGGTCCAGTCATTCTCCACTGTGAGGAGTGTCTGTCAGGTCTAGAAGTGATGTAGTTATTTACTTGCAGAAAGGGTAATTGTAATGGAGGGGAAAAAAAGGGATTCAGGTGGTGCTACCTCAAGGCATTGGTCACTTAAATTGTTTTTCCTTATTAGGAGTAAACCTCAGCTCTGCAGAATATTGGTGCTGTCCCTTCCAGAGGTTTTAGCCCTGTCAGCTCTCACTTGTGTTGTAACACACTTTGCTTGCTGTATATCAAAGCCTTAGGATTTGTGATTTAACCAGAACAGTCACCAGGAGGGGATACAAGACCCCAGTTAGTCCAGTACCCACCAGTTTGTTGCTTTTCCTTTTTACCTAACAGTGGAAACAGGATTGACTTTATAGCTCTGTTACAGAGCTGCCACCCCCACCTGGTTGGACTGAGGGGTTTATTTTCTTGTAGCTTCTGTGTGTTCCCTTTGTTACAGCACATCTGAACCAGTCAGTGCCTGTGCTTTGTTATGGTGCATCCTCAGTGAGAAAAGCAGCAACAGTGATGTTACTTAGCAGCTGCTCCCTGGTTTGTGGCTGTTTTGGCTCCTGATTGCCAGTGTGGAAGCTTCCACTGACTCTGCTCTCACCAATCCAGTAGTAGTAGTCGTAGTGGTAGTGAAGAATGACTCCAGTTTTTCCTGCCTGACTTCAGTTTTATGTGCTAAAATGTAATTAAAATAGCATGAAACATAAAATATGAGCACAGCCTTGTAGCTTCTGTTGCACTCAGGCCATGAGATCTATTATGTGAAATAGGGAACAGCATTTGGTGTTGCTAAATATTTGATTTTGCTGTCAGGGTATCTACAGGGAGAGAGTGTTGCATAATATATGGAGTAATTCCTAGATGCCACCATAAAATGGCATTTTAATGTTTTATTGGACATGCTGTCAGATATGCATATTAATGAATAATTAGGAAACCACAGATGTATAGCAAGTAGGAAGGATAAAAATACTCTTCCTGAAAGCTTATTCAGGTTATTGAATTTCTTAAAGTTGAAATAAAAAATGGTTGATGTTAAACTTAACGCTGGATGCTTTCACATAATTGTCTTCCCAGGAAAGACAACAATAACAAAGACAAATTTCAGATCTCCCTGCTCTGCTGTAAGTGATGCTAATACCTGAATAACAGGGAGAGCTTTGAATCTTATAACAAATTTTGAAACCATCACAGCGTAACAGAGATAAAAGAAACAGCTGAAGTCACAAAAATAAGTAGAAGTGAGTATCCATGTGTGTGCCTGTATAAATAATGTCATGCATCTTCCCAAGGAGGGAGCTTTCTCATTCCAGAGTAGCTGGCTTGGAAAGCAATTTGTGCTGAACAGGCTCAAAACATTCAGTTCATGTAGCACCTAAAGGCTTCTCAGAGGGGGAATCCTCCAGGCTTTGTCTGGTCTCCAAGGTGATGGCAACTTTTTTATTCTGGATTTTTGTTGTCTTAGGCTCTTTGTGATGTAGCCTGGGAGCTCTGACTGGAAATAGCTTCACAACCAGGCATGGGTAAAGCTGTCTGTCACATTTTCAAGGCAAGGAGAGAATCCATGATTTCCAGGAGCAGTGTGACAGACCACTTTTTAGTTTTGTCCGTGCAGACTTCTGTGAACAGAATAGCCTGCACAGGGCTGTCTGAACCCAGTCCTTCGGAGTTATCAGGCACCAAGCAAATTCTTCTTGTCCAAAATTTGTTTCTAGTTCTGATAATGTCTTCATTTGTGATGGTTTTTTCAGTCCATTCTTCTGGAATCAAGATAATACACTGAAGGCTAAAGATGAAAGTTAATGAAGGATACAGGAGAAATGCTACCATGCACATTCAAGGGAAATGTCTTAAAGGCTTAAATTCTAGCTTAGGGTGCTGGTTAGAAATCAGGCAAATGTCTGCATGTTTGTTTTTTTTTTTTATTTATTTATATCCCAATAGGCATTTATTTATATCTAAATAGGCAACTACTTGATTTTAGTAAAGCTGCCTGCAATTCTGTGTGAATTCCAGCTAATTGAAATGGATCTCTCTTTTCTCCCCCCTCATGTAACTTGCAGGGGTCTTGCACCTCAGAACAAACCAGAGCTACAGAAGGTGATGGAGAAAAGGAAACGAGATCAGGTTATTAAACAACAGAAAGAAGAGGAAGCCCAGAAGAAGAAGTCAGACCTGGAAATAGAATTACTGAAACGGCAGCAGAAACTGGAGCAGGTAAGATAAGGAATTACAGACATTTACACATCTGCATCTGAGCTACTCACCTGAGGCTCCCTTTCTAGACAGAAAAGAAGCAGCAGCCAATTTTTGTCATATTTTCCCTGGTTAAATTCAGGTATCTCTTAGGATAAATCAAATCATGCTCTTTAATTACCTGTTGTCACTTACTGTACAGGAACTGCTTATGGGGTCTGCCTTTGGTCAAATGAATCCTGCTTCAGCCAGCAGGAATGTGTGTGGAGCACTGATGAAACTGTGGTGTTTTACTCAATTTTTGTATGATCCACTAAAAATGGCTATTATGCTGTAGTACCTCAAAATTACATTTAATTAATCAAAACCAATTGATTCTCTTGGGTTATGTAAGAAACTAGATATTTTTTAAAATATCTTATGTTGTCTTAAAATGTGTGAGCCCATTGGTGTTAAGTGAAAGAAAAAGTCCTCCAGCCCTGTGCATGGAGCTGATGTGGAGTTGGAGTTCCTTGTGGTGAAGCTTTTTGCCAGGCACAGGATGAGCCAAATGTCTCTGTGGCTCTGGAAGCACTTCATGTGCCTGAGAGAAAATATTCCTACAGTGAAACAGCTCATCAGAGAAGTCACTGTGCATCGAGCAATTTTAAAATAAATTAATGCTATAAATAAGTGCTTTAAAACAGTACCTCCTGTGTTTCTCAAAAGAAATCAATTAAGCCAAATAATTGCTGTTAAAAATTACATGTAATCCAATCATTATAGGTTTTAGGGTTTTATTATAGGTTGAGGTTTTTTTGTTTTAATTAGGTTTAGAAATATTTTTGGAGAAAGCTATTGTATTTTTAAGTGTATCATCCTGTCATTTTTCTTATTTCTCTTAAGGGCCCAGCTTGTGGGAAGATATGATTTGAAACTGAGCCATCCAACATAGATTATGTAGATCAGAAAATTCTGTTAGAAGAGGAAAAGCCTGCCCATGCAAACAGTGCTGTGACTTCATAAACATCACAGGAATGGCATTAATTGACAACATGACTCATGGGGGGACATTGTTCTGATTTATAGAAACAAGGCATGTCCCTTGTCAGTGAGCCAGAGACAAAGCAGAGATTATTAAGGTGTGCTGTACGTGGTCCCCATTAATCAGGGAGACCTTGGTCTGATGAAAAAGGGAAAAAAAAAAGCTCATTTCAGGTACTTTTGTTAGTTTTCTAAAGGGTTTTTTCTCCCTTTCTGCCAACTGATCTGCCTTCCCTAAGGATGGGTAAGCAATCCATATTCTGTGGGCACTGCAGAGCCTTCTCACACAGAGCATTTCCATTCCTCACATGGAAATTTCATGTGTCTGCATGGGCAGGAGCTCCAGCTTGGTTAAAAAAGGCAGTAAATGGCCTCTCAGAAATGAATGGCTTAGGGCCAATGAAGATTTTTGGATTTTTATTGCTTTTTGTGATAGACAAACCAGATACTCTTAAAGAGGCTCAAGTTAGATACAGAACTTCATAGCTAAACTTTCAGAAATCAGTTCTGCAGGTGTGCTCAGTAGTAGCTGTTCACGTGTTCTCCCACGAGGCACATTCTTCCTTGTTCTGTTGTAAAAGCCAGAGAAGGGAATTACTGTTGTTTCTTTAATGAAGATGTCCAAGAATTTCTTAAAAAATGCTTCATCTTGTTCTTGTACTGGGCTTGCAGAGTTTTTGTCTGTCTGGCAAAGGTGGACATCTGGAACAAGCTAGAGCCAAGGATTTGAAAAGATTTATTGTTTATGAGAACATATACTCCCAAAGAAAAGCAATTTTATCTTTTCCATGAGACAAAGAAAGGAAGCAATTTAAAGAGTTTGGCATGGTCAGTTATTGAAACCTTTCGTTTTTTGTCTTCTATTTCAATGATGTGTTTTCTAAACTTTTTTTAACATGTGATTCCCTTTTAAGCTGGAACTGGAGAAGCAGAAGATACAGGAAGAGCAGGAAAACGCTCCTGAATTTGTCAAAGTCAAGGGCAACTTGAGGAGGACGGTCCAGGAAGCAACAGAAGCACCAGACTCCTAGAGCCAGAGCCTGCTTAGACTTCCAGCTTTCCTGCAGAGAGAGGCTTTTGCAAGTTGTCTCACATTTGCCCCTCAAGAGGCAAAATAACAGCATCAGCTGAACTTACTGAAGACGAGATTTTTAATTCCTGGGACGTGTGGATTAAAAAGACAATATCGTAAACAGATCGATTGCCAAATACAGTCCTGAGATCAATGGATAAGGAGTGTCTTTGTCAGTTCAGTGTCATGGACCAGGCTGACATGCTTTCTCAGAGATTTTAACCAGGGATATAGAGAAACTCCTTCAGTGTTGCACTGCTTTAACTCTTGTGATCCTCGTTTAGTGGAGATACACAGATTATATTTTGCTTTAAAACAGAAAAAAAGTCCTCCTGTTATATCAAGCTTTGCTAAGCAGGTAGATGTCCTCCATCTAGACTACAGCTTGTGTATATCCCACAATAATGTGTGTTTAGTTGGAATTTTTATTAAATCTAGGAGAATATGAGGTGTGCTGGTTACTGCTGCCCATCCCCACTAGGATAGGTAGGTGTGGGCAAGATGAGAATGCTTAAAATTCACCAGCAGTGAAAAGTTAAGCAGCCTTAAAGCCCATTTCTTGCTGTTTGGCATGTAGAATTTGGGCTATGAAAGAATGAAAATGTGATGATCCTTTCACAGGGAGACTCCAGAGACTGATTTGTCTCTGTCTGGAAAGTTACACTGTTGTGTACAGGTCTGTGAAGTGCTACCTGTGAATTTACCTCTCAAAGCAAAATTATCTGTCTTCTACTTCTCATGTTTTGAAATCCTGCTTACTTTGGTGTTGTGGCCTTTCTCCTCCAAGGACATGCTGAACAGAGTACAGTGTTAACACATCACTTGGTAGTGTTTGAACTCATTTGCTGGAACTGATCTACCATCAGTTCCTACTCTGCTTGCAGACACATTGCTGTTTCTGCAGTAGAGAAGTGTTTAAACCAGACCAAACCAATTACTGAAATCTACTGAAATGGATTTTTTTACCCTAAAGTGAGGCATAAAATGAAATTCATTTTATCCCATCCTTCATTCAGCCTCAAGAAGGAAGTTTGTTACCATTGAGACTTTGGGTCCAATTCTGTCATCTTCTGCCTTTCCACAAGTTGCCCCTGTGATTTGCCATTACATAAAATATTGCTTAGCTTGCACAGGGATGACAGAATCTGATCCTTCATGCTTATGACTACTAGTTACCCAGGAAAGCCTGGGATGAGGAGTGGGGAACAGATTGCTCATGTAGGATTATAGAATTGGATTCTTACCTGGTGTGATTGGGTGCAGATGTATCTTCACAATGTGGGGACAAACCCTGATCTTCCTTGCTCAGAGCAGTCCTAGCTCTCACTGAAACTGTGTTCATACATACCTGCTGAGGATCTAATCCCTAGCCTTTGCCTTAGGATGCTAAACACAACAATTTCTACTTTGTAATTACATTGGACATAACTGTTTGAGAACACTTTTTATTAATATCAGCAGTGGCATGTTTGTATTGTAAAGGTGTGGTGGAGGGTTGTTTGCTTGGTTTTTATAGTTCCTTTTGCCTTTCCTATAAGTATTGGACATTTTAAATACAATTTCAGATTAGCACTGGGGACAATACACTCACAATTAGAAATGTTTCCTAGACACAGACTTTAATTTGTTAAGATACAGGCATTTTTTGTGAGGACATAATCAGATTGAGGGTAAATTGAATTGTGATAAGCATATTGCCATTGATTTAGACTTGCAGTGTGACTCACGCCTAGAGGATTAAACGTGAAGATGGTCTAACACTGTTCAGATTATGGACATACAAAAGACAAAGGCCAAATGTAAGACTCTTCCATGTATTATCTCAACAAAGGAGCACCCTGAATGCTGCAGGTACTTCCCTCTCTTCTTCCCTTCTCCTGGCAAGAGAGGATCTTTTCTGGCAATACATCATTCCAACGCTTGCACTGATTCTGTGTTGAGACATGCACTATGTCTGACACTTCCACACCCCACTCACGTTTCATCTTAGCTGTTCCCAGCCTACCAAACATCCTGCCTCTTGCTTCCAGCTCCACATTAACCTTCTGCTCAGTATGGAGAAGTCTACAAGTGAGTGAGGAAGCCTTCCTCTGGTTTGAGCAGACCACTTGGTGTTAGCCATTTCCCCTTGGTGACCATGGCAATCCTCCCACACATTTACAGTGAAATGGAATCAGTGGCACTGGGAGTGGTGGGGGACAAGGACCCCCTGTGTGGCTTCAGTGGCTGTGCTGGATCAGGCCCTCAAGACTAAGGGCAGCCTGCTTTCACCCCCAGGTTAGCCTGTGATTCAGGGCAGAGTTTCTCTTTCTGAAGCACAGGAGGCCAGAAAACTCCCTTGTACATACAGCATGAAGTGGTTTTATTTTTGTTTTTCATTGGAATTAACTCTCTGTGTGAACAGAACATCAACGTGTGTGTTAGAACATCTTTGAGTCCTGCTAGTCCTAGGAACCCCAGCCACCTTCATATCAATTTTGACAGGAAAAAGCTTGATTTGAAGTCAGGATTGAACAACCCTTCAATGGGTGGCCAGTCAGTCACACCACAAGTGTCCTGTGCAGCTACTCAAGTAAGAAACTGCTTGCAGTGAGCATAAGCAATTCCTGCTCTGCCCTTCAGCTCTGTGGGTTTTGAAGCAATCCAGTGAATCCTTCAGTGATCTGAAAATTGCTCACTTACCACTTTGTACTTTTTTAAAAACTCTTGCTTTTTGATAGTATAGTAGTAAATTTTTTAGCATTTTTGTGGCTTTAACATTCTGTTAATATCTGCACTTGTTTGAGTGTACATATATAAATATATATAAATATAAAAAGGGAGCCTTAATGGATTTGTTTTCATAATTTAATATTTTTTGTATTTGCTCTTGTATAATTGTTTTTAACTAAAGGTATTACAAGAATGAGGGTGGATTACTTAGAACCAAAGCTATGCTTAATAAAATCTACTACATGCTTGGTGTATGTGGTGGTGTCTGTCATATCCTGCCAAAAACAAAACTTTGGGGGCTGCACTGAGATATCCAGATTGTTTCACATTCTGCAGTGTGGGGGGAAATATCAAGATCATGATGATTCTTGGTTCCTTAAAACCCTGCATCCCTCTTTATGTGTGCAAAAGTTGACAGAAAGACTTTGCTGTGTCTCTGAACAGTGTTATCCTTCAAATAAATGAGATGCAGGAAATTTTTAACAGGACTGTGCAGCTGTTCAGGTGATGCAAGGTGAGGCAGAGCATGAAGGAAAACTTCTGATGGGAGACAAGTAATTGTGGAAATCATTCCCTGTCAATCCTTGGAATTATCAGCATTGCAATAGCTCCATTTCAAATGGGAGTGAGAAGAGAGTAACAAGCCTGGTCCTCATTCAAGTCCTACAATGCTCCTTTTAATTTAGCCAGTGCTCCAAGGTGTGGTTCCAGTAGGAAAGACTTGGGCATGAGAAAGAAGGTGCAGGCACAAAGGATTTGCTGGGTTAGGGTCAGACAGCTCAGTGCAAAGAGCAAAATCCTGTGCCAACAGCAGAGAGGGAAGGTGGCAGGGGATGGACAGGGCTGAAGAGCTGTGTGCCATCAGCTCTGCACAAAGCTCACACTGGGGAGCCCTGTGAGCTGGGCAGGTGACAGTGGAGGGGGAGCTGAGAGGAGCATGGGGTGAAATGAGGTGGGGGAGGAGGAGAGCAGTGAATTCAGAACAGATGTCAGGAAATGGTTTTTTCCTTCAGAAAGTGCTCAGCATGTGGAATGGGTCCTGGCAGCTCTGCTGATGCAATGGTGCTGGAGCCGCTCCCGGAGCTCTCAGATGAGGGGGAGGTAAAAGAGAACAGAGTTAATAAGGGGTGAGTTCCTGTGGCCTGCTGGAGACACTGCCCTGTGCTCTCCTTCCTCAAGTGTAGCCAAATGTGTTCTGAATTATCCTTCAATATTTCACTCCAGCTCCACAAGGAAAATGGTGAAGACGCGTGACCTGCTTTTGTAGCTTGTCCAGAATTAAAAATGATCCTCCTTTTGTCTGCTTTTTTGGACTGCATTGAGCTGATAGGTTCTAGCATGTGGCTTTGCAAGCACCAATCCACTGGGGGCTTTGCCTGTGCTCCTGTGGCCATGGGCAGATGGGTTGTGCCATGCCATAGCTGTGTGGAAAGAAGCACCTCGAGGTCCCTTAGCTGCTCTTAGAGGGTCTGTGGGTAGTGTCTGTGACCTGAAGTGCCTGGTGGCACTTGCAGTGACCAGTTAAGAAAATAACTGGAGACCAAAGAGCTGCTGCTGTGCAATTTCCATAGGATCAGAACTGATGTTTATAGAGGGAAGAATGGGAGGGCAAGTTGAGTTCTCAAGGCTTTGCAATAGGAAGAGCACAAACACTTGAGATTTGAGGAGGGGAAATACAAGATGCTTTTTCCTTCCCCCTGCCAGTTTAAACCGTTTGAAATCTTCCATCTGTCAGAGTAAAGGTTTGTTGTGCTGCTGTCAATATTAAGGATGATTCTCCTCAATGGATGTTGTGGAAACTGTGGCCACAGGAAGTGTTTGGTGATGGTAACAGAGCACAGATGTCCTCACTGTCACTCCAGTGCTTGTGTTCCACAGATTTTGCATTGCTTCAGACCTAGGGGAGGGCTGCACTGGGTCTCTCCCATGGCCTGCAGTGCCTCTCTGAGCTTAGCAGGGACTGCTTCTGTTCTCTGGGCTGATTTTGCTGAACTCAAGTACCTGCATTTGAGCTAATCATCTACTTTTCCTTGCTATCAGAGCAGAGCAATCAGCCCTGTGGAGTGTGTTGCCTTCCTTTGACTGTGCAGGAGCCCACAGTGCCTGACTGGCAGGGAACACTGTCTACCTTGCAAGCATTCTGAAGCCAGGAATTCAAATGCCACCTCCAAACCACCCCTCTCTTTTTCATGGAGTTTTGTGCCCCAGGACCGATCAGGCACTGGATGCCTTCAGTAGATTTGGCCCTTCATGTCTGTGTGGTTCATCACTGACCAGCAGGAGGGGAGGTGGCATCTCCACAATGCTGTGAGGGAAGGAGGAGGATGGGAAGCACCTCCCACAGTCAGAATCACCCACTGCTACAGCCACAGTACTTAATTATCTAAGTAATCATTTTGGAAATTAACTTCCATTATGCACCCAAGTCTAATCTCTCAGTTGGACAGCACGAGCAGTTTAACACAGATTGAAGGTGGCACATGGAAACTTCAGCCTGATTAGATGGGAAGGAGAAACATGTTTCTTTCCCCCTCTTCAACTATTCGGAAACAAACCTTTAATAATGCAATCGAAATGCCAGGTCTACTTTATTGTGCTCAAAACTTAAGAGTACCCAGAAAGCCTGAGCCCCTGAGTGGGGTTCATTTAAGGTAAGTGTTGCTTGGTACAGAAAGGCAAAGGGAGCTGCCTGTGGAGTCAGGACATGGCAACCCAGCCCATCTGAAATGGTCTCCCTGAAGGAGGGATTGTGTCCATCTGGTTATCTGTCCTTTCACTCTTCCTTTGGTAAATGAAGCCTAAAAGATTCTCTGATGAAAAGCTGATGAGGATTTTGCTTTCATCAGTAGCAGGAGAAAAAGAGAGAGACCCCTTAAATTTACATTGTTAAACCTGAAACATCCTTCATCACTGTGGTTGTGGGTCATAAGGGGTGATTTCTCTAATGTACAATTTGAGCTCTTGTCTTCATCCAGCTTTGTTTTGGTGCTAATCCTTTCAGTGAATTCTGCTCCATACAATTTCAGGGAACCACCTTCATGAGCTGAGCTCAGCAACAAAGTGGATTTGGGGAATTTGCTAAGCCCAGTGGGCCCCAAACATCACAACCTCTGGTTTGTTGGGGAAATTTTACTCTCACTTCTAGTACTGATAGAATTAACTTCTTAAATACCAAGGAGTAAATTCTCTTCAAACAAAGATCTTGCAATTTTTATAATTTTCTTGTTGCAAGGGAGTTGCAGGAGTACCAGGAACTCTATTCCCTGTGTATTAGGAAATTGTTATGATAACCAGACAAGAGGTGAGCTGCAAACTTGCTACAGGCCCCTCTGCAGTTAAAGCCACTCAGTCATGCTGGAAAGCAAGGTTGCTGTCTGGGGAGGAAAAAGGAGGAACAGACAGTGGGAAGGCAAGAGCCTGAGTGATGAAGGTTTCCACCTTGTAGTCAAGGTTAAACAGCAGTTCTGAGGATGCTGCACTCAGCCTGCATCTGTGTTCACATCTAATGTACCCTGTGCCTTTTTATTTCCCCTGAAGTCTCATTGTGTTTTTCATTCCTTTCCTATTGTCTCCTTTCACCCCAAGCTCTTCCTGCCTATTCAGGCCTCCTTGCCTTTGGATTATTTCCCAGGGCTGGTTTGTAATGAAAGGCATTTAATTAACAAAGAATCCTTGGGATGGATCCTGAAATGGGTGTTTGAAGCTGACTGCTGCAGCTTGGAGGGAAACCCAGCCTGAGCCCTTGGTTTGTGGGGAGTGGAGATGGGAAATACTGGGTATGCAGGGACCAGGAGCAGGTGGGGATAAAAACTCTGACAGATCATAAATGAGAAACTAATAAAGACATCT
Source organism: Ammospiza nelsoni (assembly GCF_027579445.1). Taxonomy (NCBI): domain Eukaryota; kingdom Metazoa; phylum Chordata; class Aves; order Passeriformes; family Passerellidae; genus Ammospiza; species Ammospiza nelsoni. The sequence continues at coordinate 7,473,958 of NC_080637.1, read as the reverse complement.
CAAAGCTTGTATCTCAGAGCCCTACTCAAAAAGGACCATGATGACAAAAACCCTACGAGGGTGAAAAGGAGAGTGCCAAAAGTTTGTTCCTTGATTCCATCTCCACTGCCCCTGACCTGGAGAGACCCCAGCAGGAATGCTGCATCCAGCCCTGGGGTCCCAGCACCAGGAGGACATGGAGCTGTCACAGTGGGTGCAGACAAGACCACAAAGATGATCTGAGGGCAGGAGGTTTTCTCCTCATTCTCTCCTAGGAAGACAGGCTGAGAGAGCTGGGTTTGTTCAGCCTGGAGAAGAGAAAACTCTGAGGAAAACTCATTGTGGCCTCCAGTACCTGAAGGGATCCTACAAAATTGAGGGGGAGCAACTTTCTATGTGGGCAGACAGTCACAGGACAAGGGGGGATGGTTTTAAACTAAAAGAGGAGAGACTTAGGTTAGATGTTGGAAGTTCCTTATTCACAGGGTGGTGAATCACTAGAACAGGTTGCCCAGAGAAGCTGTGGATGCTCCATCCCTGAAAGTGTTTGAGGCCAGGTTGGATGGAGCCCTGAGCAGCCTGGTCTAGGGGTGCATCCCTGTCTGTGGCAGGGGGTTGGAAATACATGATCAATAAATTCCCTTCCAACCCAAGCCATTCTGTGATTAGCAAGAAGCCCAAAATACATAGAAGCAATGTGAGGGCAAACTCACCTTGCCCTCCTTAAAGCCATGAAAAGCCTCTTGGAAGGATTTGCTGTGCAGGCGTTTCCTTGCCCGGGTCCTGAGGCCGCTGCCGGGATGAGCAGGGATGCTCGGGGATGCTCAGGGATGCTCGGGGATGCTCGGGGATGCTCGGGGATGCTCGGGATGCTCAGGGATGCTTGGGATGCTCAGGGATGCTCAGGGATGCTCGGGGATGCTCGGGGATGCTCGGGGATGCTCGGGATGTTCGGGGATGCTCGGGATGCTCGGGATGCTCGGGGATGCTCGGGATGCTCGGGGATGCTTGGGATGCCAGGGCAGGATGCTCAGGAATGCTCGGGATGCTCAGGGATGCTCGGGGATGCTTGGGGATGCTCGGGATGCCAGGGCAGGATGCTCAGGAATGCTCGGGATGCTCGGGGATGCTCGGGATGCTCATGGATGCTCAGGGATGCTCATGGATGCTCAGGGATGCTCGGGGATGCTTGGGATGCCAGGGCAGGATGCTCGGGGATGCTCGGGGATGCTCCCGCAGCCCCCGCTCAACTCCCACCGCCTGCTGCCCTCTCCTGGGCAAAGCAGGGATCCAGGGCTTGCCTTTCCTTCCCTCCAGAGCTTTCCTCTAAAAACACGGCAGCGCTGAGCTGTCGAGACCGATGACTGCTGCTTCCTCGGGGAAATGCGTTATTATTTCGTGATTTTTCTGTGCAAATGTCATCAACATTTCCGCTAAGACATCGTTGATTTTCCGCATTTAAAAGCCTTGACTGAGTGTGTTTCAAGAGTTCAGGAGCTGGATTCACAGAGGGGTGTTTGGTGTCCTGTGCTAAAGCTTGAGGGTCCACCATGGAGAGATCTCTGGTGGCTCCTGTGGAGTCTCTGGGGCTATCCACAGGCAGGTCCCTGAAGAGATCCCAGGTGTTCTCAGCACAGGTTGGAGATGTGATAAGCCCAAATGTGCCAGGGTTGTGTTTGGAGCAGCCTTCTCCAGCAGCTGCTCCTTTGCTTTATGTGGTGACAGCCACCACTGCTGCAGTCTGGGGTCCTGCAGAGGATTCACCTCCTGCTGCAATCCCATCAGCAATCCCATCCCTGTGCCATCCCCCTGTGCTCCCTTCCACTGCCTGCACCACCAGCAGGGTGTTCATCCTGCTGTCACCCCAGAGAGCACTGATGTGCCCTCTGTGGCCTGGCAGCCCTTCCCAGCAGCAGGGACAGCCCAGCCAGAGCCTCCCCCTGCCCCAGGGAAGGAGCAATGGGACCATGAGAATGCAGGTGGGGAGAATCCCCCATTCCCACACATCCCACTCATCTGCCTGCGTTTGCCATGCTGGTTTCCATACCTACAACTTCTCTCTCTGTACCCATTCAAACTTTCTCTTTGCTTTCTAAAAATGTTCCCCATCCTCAGCTCCATCCTCACTGGCAGCAGGCTCCTCCTGTTGCTATAACAACGAGCAGCAGCCCAGCCAAATCAGCCAGACCCTGCCACATTTCCCTGCCTGCATCCAAATCATCCCCCTAGGTGTGAACACACTCTCTCCTTCCTCGAGCCTTTGCCATCTGCCTGCAAGGGGGAGATTGCTCCCTTTGGAGCCCTCTGCACCCCCCATGTGCCTCCTTTCCCCTCTGTGCATGGTTTGCAGCCCCCCCAGCTGGGTCCACACATGTGAGCTGGGCCACACTGACTGTCCCACACACCCTCTGAGATAAAACACCACCCTTGTGCCTCATAAACCCCATGTGCAGATTAAATTGTGAATGGGAATGGGGAGATTTGCTTGAAATACAGAAAATATGTGCCCAGGGTTGTATCCTGGTGTCTTGGTTCGGAAAGATAGGAGTCTTTCCTTGAAGTATGTGTTGGACTCGATGATCTTAAAGGTCTCTTCCAACCTAAAAAATTCTGTGATTCTGTGAGTCAGCTAAGGAAGGTGGGAGCCTGTCCTGAAATGGAGAATGTGAACCTTCCTCACCCTTCTGAATTGCTATAAATTTTAAATTAAGGGGCTCTCAGGCAAAAATATGGGAGCAGAAATAACAGTTTTTTTAATAGGAAAAAGAAAAAAAAATAAAAGGATAAAATAAACAATGCAGTACACTAGAACAACACTGACAGAGTCAGAACCCAACCTGACAACCTGTGGGTCAGGGTGTTGGTGGCAGTCCCATTGGAAATATGGCTGCAGCCTTCCTGCAGTGTCAGGGGGGGTTCTGTTGGAGCAAGGGGCATCTGTAGAGAAGGATGTATTCTTCCTCTGAAGATCCAGTGGGAGAAGAGGCAGCTGCTGTTCCTCTGGGAAATCCCATGGAGAAAGCCATGCTGGTGTCTCAAAACCTCTGGATTATATCTGGGTAGGAATGCTTGGCTCCTCCCTCTGGGCGGAGCATCTCACAATGGGATCTTATAGTTCTTATCAGCCATGCAGTGACATTCAATAGTCTGTTATCAGCAGAGGTCCCCTCCCGAGGGAGGTGTGAATGTGGTCACTCAAAGAGAGAGATAAGGCAAACTGCCCACTTGACAAAGGTAATCTGCCATACAGATGGGAATGGAAAACATCTTGCATTGCAATCTTCAACACGTGGCTGGTCTGAAAGCTGGAAGGTGTGTCTAGCACAAAGGTGCAGGGAAAAGAATTTTTTTCCTGGAGTCTCAGGGTGTCTCTGCCCTGTGGCCTAAGCCACGCATCCAACCCAGGCAGTACCACTGGTGCTGTGTAAAGCCTCTCTGTCACTGCAAGGGTGCTGTAGGCACAGCTTGCTGATCCTGCAGACGGCAGGGAAACAAGCCCTGCCACCCCTGAGGTGCTTGAGGGCCCTCCTAGCAGACATCCATGGTGGCTTTTCCACCCTTGATCATGAGCTCCATTTAAAACTGATTTCTCCCAGCCTGTCTGGGCTGGCAGCAGCAGAATGGAAGGTGCAGGTGGAAATGGTGAGTTCCTCTCTGTCACTGAGACTGTGGTGCTGGGAAGGATGAGAGTTTGACAAGAAAGTCTCACAGATGTGTGTGCTTACCAGAAAGATTTTTAAATGTAGAGTCTGATGAAGGAATAGAGATAGAAGCAAGTTTTGATATAGAAGAAAAGAATTGCTGAGCCAGCCTTACTGGATAACCAAGGAGGCAAAGGGTGTGTTAGTTAGAAGGGGTTTTTATGACTTTGAGCAAAGGATAAACCCACCCCAAAAAAGATGTTTTTATCAAACAGAAAGATATCACAGGCAAACAAGTCAGCAAAGTTGCAAGTAGAAAAAAGGTCTCAGAATTTTCCACTGCAAGAAAACTGAAAAACAACTTCTAGCTTAAACTGTAATGTACTAACTTTTAGTGATTGGAGAGCAGTAACATGAATATGGTAATTACAGTAGTTATGACAGGCTAGAGATAAAAGTTAAGGTATAGATTGGTTCTACTGTATTAAGATGCTCAGCAAAGGAAAGGATATAATGCAATGTAACCAAATCCAAAGGGTCTGGAGCTGACAGCTGTAGGCACAGCTCTGTCACCCGCTATTACAGTGACCTGAGGAGGTCACTGGGGTGAGAGAAGTGGAGAATCTTGTTTGATGATCAGAAGGCTGGATTTATTGATATATGACATATAATAAATTATTACTATACTAAAAAGAATAAGAAGAGAAGTTGCAGAGCTACTAAGCTAAGAATAGAATAGCCAAGAATGCATAACAAAGTTCTGTGTCCAGGGAATCTGTCCCCGAGGTGCTCCTGTGATTGGCCCCCAATTGTAAACACGGAACATGATCCAATCACAGGAGCACCTGCTACATTTCACAGCAGCCAATAACAATTGTTTACATTCTTCTTCTGGGGCCTTTGCTTCCCAGAAGATGCACAAATCCCAAAGAAAGGATTTCTATGAAAAAATGTCTGCGACAACCCGCAACCCTGGACTGCTGTAACCCCTTGGATGGAATAAACTGCATTTTGGAGAGCCCCGGAGTCCTGCCTCATTTAGGCTCTTACAGTGCAGCACAAGGCTCCTCATCCTGAGCTGCATCTCTGCTGCCCTTTTCTTGGGCCAGCTGCTGTCCCAGGGCTCACCACAAGGATTTCTTAACTCCCTGATAAAAAAAAAACCAAAACCTAGGACAGCCTCATGAGATGATGCCAGACTGGAGGGACACCAAGAACCACCCTCGAGTGCTGTGCCCTCAGCTCAGGAAGGGCCTTGAGGGGCTGGAGAGTGCCCAGAGAGGGGCAATGGGGCTGGGGAAGGGGCTGGAGCACAAGGCTGAGGAGGAGCAGCTGAGGGGGTGGAGGATGAAGAAAAGGAGGCTCAAGGAGGGATTCTATCACTACAATTTATTAGGTAATAGCCAGGTGGGGGTCGGGCTCTTCTTCCAGGTGTAGAACAGGAGGAAATGGCCTCAAGTTGCACCAGGGGAGGCTCAGATCAGACATTAGGAAAAATTTCTTCACTAGAAGGGTTTGCCAGCATTGGAACAAGCTGCCCAGGGAGTCACCATCCCTGGAGGCATTGAAAGGATTTGTAGATGGGACATGGTTTCCTGGTGGACTTGTCCATGGGTTAACATTTGGATTCAATGATGTTAAAGGTCCTTTCCAGCCTGAATGATCCTATATCCTCTGCCTCTTCTCACCTCAGGACAGCTCGAGCTGTTGCTTTACCTGTAACATTTTCCATTTTCCATTTTCCATTCCTAGGCTGGAGGCCAGGGGAACTCTGGGGTTTTCCCAATATGTATTAAACAGTGCTGCCTCCTCTAGTGAGTGGGCTGGCGAGACTGAGGGACTGTTTTTCTCCAACATTTTTTGTTTGCCAAGCAAGGTACATGGCCAAAGAGTGCTGGGAGCTTGTTCCCTAAAAGTACCTTTGTGTGCAGTTTTAAATTCTCCAGCCCCTTGGCATTTATATCTCACCCTCACTGACTGGAGTGAAATCACTTCAAACCCAGGAAATTGGAAAGCTCTTCAGAATACTTATGGCAATTTCTGCTCTTTTTAGCAGTGAACTGTTTTTGCACTCTTGGCTGCAGCTGGAACTACATATCTGCTACTGTTAATTTTGGGAGCTTTTGTGGCCTCAACAGCAATATAAATTTACTTCTTTATATATGGAGCATTTGACTAAAAACCTGTTCTTTCAGTTCATCTTGGACTTCTGGGTTCAAGAGCTCCCTTACTCTAGAGCTATGGAGCTCTTCTTTTTTAAAATTACTTTTAGGTGCAAAATGTTTTTGGCTGGGTGTCCAGATGGGCTTTTCACACAACCTGGTTTTGATAATTGGGAAAAGGCTCCAGAAGACAAATCTGAGCTGCTACTGCCACTCTTCCATCAGGAGGAGACACACATATGTTCTTCCTGTGGCCCCAGGGGACAGTGCCCCTTTGTGCTGAGCTTTCCACCCTCCCAGGAAGCAGTGAGGAAATCTTTAATGAAGCTGGTGAATGTTGTGGGTTCTCTTAGCAAAGAGAGGTTTGCTCCAATAAGTGGAGACTCCCAGCTGCCCTTTTTTTGCCTGTACTCTGTGCAGGCTCAACTGGAACCTCCACAGCAGGCCCAGATGTTCTTGTGTGGCTGTGGTGGTGTTTGTGGGTCCCCAGGATGAGGGAAGAGATGAGAACCTTGACTCCATGTTTCAGAAGGCTCATTCATTATTTTATGATATATATTATATTAAAAGAAAATTATATACTAAAACTATACTAAAGAAAGAGAAAGGAGACATCAGAAAGCCAGAAAGGAATAATAATAAAATCTTGTGACTGACCAGAGAGTCTGACACAGCTGACTGTGATTGGTCATCAAATAAAAACAACCACATGACCCCAATCAAAGATGCACCCGCCACATTCCACAGCAGCAGATAATCATTGTTCACATTTCGTTTCTGAGGCCTCTCAGCTTCTCAGGAGATAAAATCCTGGCAAAAGGATTTTTCACAAAATATGTCTGTGACACATGGCCGCATTTCTCTTCACAGAGAAAAGCAAGGCACAGCTTCCCGAGGATATTTCTGGGAATTGCAGCGAGGAACCTCAGAGAAAGAACAAACAATTCTTATCTCATTTACTGCTCCTCTTGTTGTGCTCACGTGGAATGTGTTCTGGAGATTGTTTTTACCCAAGGTGACCAATTGCATCCACATGTGTGTGTTGGGACTCTCAGCAGAGTGTCATGAGATTTGGTTGAGTGCTTGTGCATTTTCAGTTTAGATGTAATGTAATGTAGTGTAATATAACATAGAATAATATAGTATAATAAAGTAATTAATTAGCCTTCTGATATTTTGGAGTCCTCCTCATCATTCTCCCCAGACACTGGGGTTGTCCTGTGATACAATATTCTTATCCTCACCTTGGCTGAGGACCCTGCTGCTTCCCAGCCCAATCTCCACCTCCAGTGGTGCCTTCCTCAGCGTGGGGAGGCTCCAGAGACAGGGACAGGAGCAGCTGCCCAGCAGTGACATGGCATGCCCACAGCCCTTGACCCAAGCTGACTTATCCAGAGAAATCGAAGAAATTCCAGTAGCAGATCACCTTGGTACCAGAGATCCTGCATCCCCTATTTTCTCCAGGGAAAGCATCACTCTTTCATTGATCCCACCCAAATAGGAATGGGTGAGGGATCCTGGCTTTCCACTCTCAGGGCTCTAGCTGGTCAGAATGATCCCAAGATACATCAGAAAGTCTCTTTTCCCAGCCCAGCGCTTGAAGAAGGAGTCAGAGCTCTTCATTTCTCAGTCTCAAGGTTGTTTATTGTATCTTATCTATAAAATTCTTTTTCCTGTCCAGCCGAGATCTGCTCAGCAGGACAGACAGAGGCACTCTGACTGCCCCCAGGGCAGTGTTATCTTTTTATACTAAAACTGCATATACAATATTTACCATAACTTCCCAGTACTGATTGTTATGAACAAAAACTCGGTTAATATTTTTTATGAGAAAAAGTTTCAAAAAGGCAGCCAGACCACTGGCCCTGCCCAAGTTCTGTGTGTTTTGTTATTGTAATCACGGGTCGTTGTCGTTAATGGTTGTCTTTGTATTGGTAAAAGCCCTGGCTGGGGCGAGGTAATGGCCCTTCTCCTGGGTGGGGACCTTGCCCAAGGCTAAGTTTTACCTTTCTCAGAATAGGGAAGATACCTGAGAAGGTGGGGGGGGTTATGCAAAGTGACTCGCAAGACCAGAATGCTTTGTGGGACCCCCATCTCCAAACTCGTGGAGAAACCCCAAAAACAACGAGCCACCTAAGAGTTAAGAGACTGGAGTGATGTCTGGACGTGAGGAACCAAGTGCTGAGCCTGCAGAGACGCAGAACACCTTCGGACCCTCTCACCCTGACCATGGGAGTTGACCCCTGCGGTGAGACCAAGCTGACGGAATGGGAGGGGTACCATCTTATGGGATCAGGAGGCCCTAAAGGCTCCCAAGAGGATCTGATCCCCAGCTCTGCCCCTGGTGGACAGAGCTGTGCATATCCTCCTCCTCTGAGTCGCCCTGGGAGAGACGACGGGAGACTGCAGCCCCGCCGAGCTACCCAATCCTGAGCTGATCACTTTTAATAAAGGCATTAAACAGGAGAAGAAGTCTCCTGGCCCTTTGTTTATTTCAGCTGGGGGCACTCGTCCGGGATAGCCACGCCGCAAGAGGACTCAGGACTGGCCATCTTGGATCTTCAGAGGACAGCTGGCTACCAGGACCAGAGGGACCGGCTCAGGACAGCGACGCAGAGGAGCACCGGAGCACTGGACTGGTGAGAAATCCGGTGGCGGGAGTGGGAGACGTGCGCATGTGTGTGTGAGTGAGACGAGGGCCGGCAGCCGGACCTTCGAAGCGAGAGTGGACCCCTCAGTACTGCGGTTCCGGCTTTTCGCGAGAAAAGCGGCCAGGAACAGGGGGACGCGAGTGGAATTAGCGCGAGTGAGTCGTCTCCCAAGGGGGAATAAAGGGACCCCCCACTCCGGGCGTGCGGAGTGAATTACTGTGTATGAGTGGCACGCACCCCAAAGTCCTGACAAAGGGAGGTCAGGCACTTTTGTAAGTCTCGAGAAGGATTCGAGTAAGATTTGTCAGTCCCGAGAAGGATTCGGGTGTTTCACAAGCCCTGCAGGCAAAGTAAGTCCTGACAAAAGAGTCAGGCACAAACCCCAGCGAAGGAGGCTGCGGTTTGCTTTTAAGTCCTGATACAGTGAAGCCTAAAAATTGGCAGGTTAGGCAAACTAAAAAATCAGGCAGTTGTTTTTCCTGACTGAGGGTGTCAGGCACGACCCGGATTCTTGGCCGGGGCTTCGTGTGCTTAAGTCCCGATAGATGTAAGACCTGACGCTGGGAAGTTGGGCAATCAAGAGATTGGGCAGTTGTTTCATTATAAAGTCCTGAGCGTCAGGCAGAAATTTGAAGTTCAGTGGAGGAGGCTGGGGCTCCTCAAAGAAGGGTTTCTCGGTCAGTAGAGGCACCTTTGGGATTTTTTTATTGAGACCTGAAAAATGGGATGTTGTAGTAGTAAAAAGACTGGCAAGAGACTGAGAGATATACCTCCTAGTAGTCCCTTAGGGGAACTGTTAGTGAAATGGGATTTTATAGAGGCCACGGAGGGATTAGATAAAGTGAAAATGATCCATTATTGTATGGAAGTGTGGCCAGAATTAGAGGTGCAAGGAGGATGGCCTTGGTGTGGGACAAAGGATAAGTGGATGTGCCAACAATTAAATAATTATCTGACAGCTCGAGGCGATACTGATCCTGAGCAATTACTGTATGTGGCTTGCTGGTTAAAGAGTGCTGTTGAGGATGAAGGGGTGCGAATTTGTAAGGTACAGAGGAAGAAAGAGGGGAATGAAGGAGGGGATGATAGAACTAGTAAAAAATGGGACCCCCTGGATTATTTGCCTCCTTCTGCCCCTCCACCTTATAATCCTCTTCTTCAAGCACCTCAAATGGCAGGTCCGGTTCCTCCCCCGGCTGCCATCTCATTACCACCTGCTCAAATTCCTTCTTCTACCTCTTCAGCTTCAGCTATGACAAACTCAGTATCTCCTCCAGTTCCTTCTGCACCACCACGAGTGCATACTCCACCTGCTGCATTCTCCACCCCTTCTCCAGCTCCGCTTAATATCTACTCAGGCTCTTCTCCCCCTCCTATTGCTGTCCCTTTACCTCCTCCTAGTTGGGACACAAATGTCTCCTCACCCGATAAACAGCTATCAGCAAATACACCTGCTGATGGGCAGAACATTCAGGGTAACCCAGAGAACCCTCAAAGTAGCTTGGCATCTGAAGATGGGCCTTACTGTAGCACCAGATCCAAGACCTCCAAGGCAGAGAAACTCTTTCCCCTCAGAGAGGTTCCTATGGGAGGAATAGCGGGAGGTGTTGGCTTTGTGAATGCTCCCCTAACTGCTTCTGAGGTGAGAGGATTCAAGAAAGAGTTGGGGCATTTAGTTGAGGACCCAGTGGGCATAGCCAAGCAAGTGGATCAATTTCTAGGTCCGAATATCTACACTTGGGGGGAGATGAATTCCATCCTGAGTATATTATTTTCCCCAGAAGAGGTCCAGATGATTAGGGCGGCTGGCATAAAAATTTGGGAGAAAGATAACAGTCCAGGACCCCAGGTGCCAACAGGTGAACAGAAGTTGCCACTAACAGAGCCCAACTGGAACCCTAATCAGGAGGAGGGGAGGAAGGCCATGAGGGAATATAGGTCTTTGATAATACGGGGGATCAAAGAGTCAGTTCCCAAAGGAACCAATACCCAATTGGCATTTGAGGGTACACAGGAGAAAGATGAAGCTCCTGCTGCCTGGCTTAATCGCCTAAGGCGGAATTTCCAGTTGTACTCTAGAATAGACCCAGACACCCCAGAAGGTCAAATGCTACTAAAAGTCCAATTTGTTACCAAATCTTGGCCTGATATACGGAGAAAACTGGAAAAGATGGAAGATTGGCAAGAGAAGGACATTAATGAGTTATTAAAAGAGGCATTGAAGGTGTATTTAAGAAGGGAGGAAGATAAAGCAAAGGCCAAGGCTAAGATCATGGTTGCTGTAGCTAGAGAAAGTGCAGGGTGGGCAGGTCCACCACCAGGAGGAGGCAAGGATAGGCCAGTACTGACCGGTGCACGAAGGGTGGTGAGACCTCAGGAAGTCCCTTTGAGAGTACGACAGTGTTATTACTGTGGGGAGGCAGGACACATCAGGAGGTTTTGTAAAAAGCTCAGTCTCGATGAGGCAATAGCCAAGGAACAGGACAATTTAGGAAGAATTCTTAAGGGGGAGGACTAGGGGTGTCAAGGGCTTTTTACTATAGGGGACCCGATGAAACATCTAGAAGAGCCCTTGGTAAATTTTGAAGTGGGACCCCTAAATGAAGAATTTGAATTTTTGGTTGATACAGGGGCAGATAAGTCCTGTCTCAACAAAATACCACAAGGTATGGAAATTGGGAGACAATTTTGTGAAGTATTGGGTGCAGAAGGGAGACCATTTAGAGCATCTGTGATTGAAGAAGTGAAAATAATTGGAAACTCAAGGCAATGTAAAGCTAATTTTCTTTATCTGCCTAACTTAGAAAAAAGTTTGTTAGGAAGGGATCTGCAAGTCCATTTGGGGGTTGGGATTGTTCCAAGGGAAGGGAGAATGGTAGTACAAGTGATGAAGCTGTCTCAAGGAGATGTTGCAGAAATAAATCCTGAGGTATGGGCTGAGGGGGGAAAGAGAGGCTTATTAGACATTCCACCGATAACAATAAAAATGCAGGATGATACCTCACCCATACGGGTTAAACAGTATCCGATTTCCCTAGAAGGAAAGAAGGGGCTTGCTGTAGTCATCGAGCAACTGTTGCAGGAGGGAATTTTAGAACCCTGCATGTCACCACATAATACCCCTATACTGGCAGTTAAAAAGGCTGAAGGGAAATATAGGCTGGTACAAGATTTGAGGGAAGTCAACAAAAGAACCATTGCCAGACATCCAGTTGTGCCCAACCCATATAGTCTCCTAAGCAGAATTCCAAGAGAACATGCTTGGTTCACTGTCATAGATTTGAAGGATGCTTTCTGGGCGTGTCCTCTGGCAACAGAATGTAGGGATTGGTTTGCCTTTGAATGGGAGGACCCGAGTACGAAAAGGAGGCAACAGCTAAGGTGGACCCGATTACCACAGGGGTTCACTGAATCCCCCAATCTCTTTGGACAAGCTTTAGAGAGCTTGTTGGAACAATTTGTCCCTGAACAAGAAGTGCAGATCTTGCAGTATGTTGATGACCTGATGGTATCAGGAAAGGAAAAAGATCAGGTCAGACAAACTAGTATTAAACTTTTGAATTTTCTGGGGGAGAAAGGACTAAAAGTTTCCCAAGGGAAACTACAATTTGTGCAATCAGAAGTAACATACTTGGGGCACATAATAGGGGGAGGGTATAAGAAACTAAGCCCTGACAGGATTTCAGGTATTTTAGCTCTCCCGGCCCCAAAAACGAAAAGAGATGTGAGAAAACTCCTGGGCTTGTTTGGATATTGTAAGTTATGGTTGGATCAATACACACAGAGTGTGAAATTTCTGTACAATAAACTAGTGGATCCAGAACCCCTAATTTGGACAGCTGAAGATGATCAACAATTGGAAAACTTAAAAGACAAATTGTCTTCTGCCCCGGTCCTAAGCTTACCAGATCTCAGAAAGGGCTTTGACCTGTTTGTGAGTGCAGAAGGAGGTATAGCCTATGGAGTATTAACTCAGGAGTGGGGAGGGTGCAGGAAACCTGTGGCATACATCTCCAAATTGTTAGATCCAGTGGCTAGAGGCTGGCCAGTTTGTATACAGGCAGTAGCAGCAACTGCAATCCTGATAGAGGAGACTCAAAAATTGACCTTACAAGGAAAAATTAAAGTGCATACTCCTCATGATCTTAAGGCAGTACTGAGACAGAGAGCTCCGCAGTGGTTAACCGATGCTAGAATATTAAAATATGAGATAATACTAATGAATACAGAAGACTTAGAATTTATCACATCAAATGCCCTCAATCCAGCACAATTCCTAATGGGAGAGCCTATAGAGAATTTAGAACATGACTGTCTAGAATTGGTTTATCTCCAAACAAAAGTAAGAGAAGATTTGGAAGATCAGCCTCTAGCAACTGGAAGAAGCTTATTCATAGATGGCTCTTCGAGGGTAGTAAATGGAAAAAGAGCTTCAGGTTATGCCATTATAGATGGAGAAACATTACAAATTGCAGAAAAAGGGAAACTATCCCCAAGCTGGTCAGCCCAAAGTTGTGAAATATATGCCCTGAAAAGGGGACTGGACTTACTGGAGGGGGACCGGGGAACCATTTATACGGACTCCCAATATGCATATGGGACAGTTCATACATTTGGGAAAATATGGGAGGAACGTGGGTATTTAAGTTCAAAGGGAAAGAGCTTAGCCCATGAGAACCTAGTGCGATCAGTACTAGAGGCCCTACAAAAACCTATAGAAATAGCAGTGGTCCATATAAAGGGGCACCAAAGAGGAGACAGTTTAGAAGTTAAAGGAAACCGACTGGCTGATCAGATAGCCAAAGAAGCAGCTCTAGAACCAGGAGATCCAGTAAAAATTTTGAAGACAAAAATGACACCTGAAAAAGGGGAGGAACCTATATTTAGTGAAGAAGAATTAGAAGCAATAAAAGATTTAAAGTTACATCAAGGACAACAGGGAGAGTGGTTAACCTCAGATGGACGGGTGTTTTTGAATAAAGCACTGGCTCGGACAGTGCTAACAGAACTACATAAATTAACTCACTGGGGAGTCCAAGGACTATGTGATCATTTCCTAAGAAATAACCTATGCATCGGGGTATATAGCCTGGCTAAAGCTGTTACCAGAGGGTGTATCATTTGTCAAAAAGTGAACCAAAAAGTTATGAGAAAAGTAGCACCTGGAGGAAGGGAATTAGCCTTGAGACCCTTCCAAAGCATACAGATAGATTTCACTGAAATGCCCCCAGTGCAAGGATACAGATATTTACTGGTTATAGTTGATCATCTCACGCACTGGGTAGAAGCCTTCCCGACCAGGAGGGAAACAGCTCAAGTCGTGGCAAAAGCAATCCTAGAGAATATTATCCCCAGATATGGTATTGTGAACACCATAGACTCAGACCGAGGTCCACATTTTGTGTCCCAAACATTACAAAATATAATTGAGGCTTTAGGAATGAAATGGAGGTTGCATACTCCGTGGCACCCCCAGAGTTCTGGGAGGGTGGAGCGAATGAACAAAACTCTCAAAAATGTATTAACTAAATTGATTGAAGAAACAAAGATGAATTGGCTGAAGTGTTTGCCCCTAGCGCTGTTGCGCATCAGAACAAGACCTCGGGCTGACATAAGAATTTCACCTTATGAAATGATGTTTGGGTTGCCATTCTTGTTAACACCTTATAGCACAGGAGACTATCTGGAAGGGGAAGAAGCTACCAGAAAGTATTTAGAAATAATTGGAAGAACTCTGGAGGGACTTAGAAAGAAAGGATACCTTCCTCAAACTTCCCCTCTCGACACAAAAGTTCACAACATTAGTCCAGGAGATTGGGTTTTGATAAAATCATGGACTACAGGAACATTAATGCCTAAATTTGAAGGCCCCTTCCAGGTGCTCCTGATCACAAATTCAGCTGTGCGGACCAAAGAAAAAGGTTGGACTCATATCACAAGAATAAAAGGGCCAGTCTCACCCCCAGGTACAGGACTGGATCCAACATCAGCTTCCCCCTCTGGCATTGGACCAGAGTCCACACCACTCTCACCCCCCGGCGCTGGACGAGATTCATCTGCTTCACAAGCTAAATCATCTGAGTACACTGTGGTAAAAGGACCAAAGGATTTAAAGTTGACTCTCAGAAGGAAGAGTCAAAAAGACTGAACTGTGTGGGAAAAAAATTGTTTGTTAAGAGTTCTAATATTGCTTAAAATGTTTTAAGACTGTTCTGTGTAAACTATGTTGGTAAAAAGTTTAAGACTGTAAATAAGTAATTCTAGTTAAGTTCCCCAATTTATTTCTAAAGACTCCAGGTTAATCCTCTACAGAACACTCCCCTGGGAGGGGAAACCAAAATTGGTAGGGAACAGACCAAGAGAGGTTTAACCAGAGAAACGGGTAGAAGGGACTCTAAAGAGCTTGGAAGCTTTTCTTCAGTAAAGTTCCCCAAGAGGCAAGGCCGGGTGGGCAGGCTGTGCAAGATGACCCATACCGGACTCTTGGGAAGGGTAGTGCTGATGGCTCTGATTGCTGGTGGTGCTCAGGGGAGCCCAGCTGAGCCGTGCAATGAATGCTACCAACCCCCTCTGTGAGGAGGAAGTGAGCTCCTTGTCGAGAGTCCACATCAGTTCTAACCCTCATTGTGTTAGCCTCTCCCAATTGGTCTTTTATCAAAAAAAATAAGAGAGTGTATTGGATAGTATACAATACTGCCACTTTTAGGCAGCCACTCCTAGGAGAGTGCCCTATAGAGGAAGCCTGGTTGTGTTTTGAATGGGATACTGCTGAAACAAGCTCAGCAGATCTAGTAAAAAGCAAAGAAATGGTGAAAATGGTAAGAAAAATTGTTTGTTACAAGTATTTATATGAGTGTACTGGAAAAGAGATAAACCCCTTTAAGAACACATTTCAGGGGAGCCTTAAACCCCTAGATTTGATCTTGTCTGGCAGCTGCACCGCTGGAGTGATAAAACCAATTTTCTTATTACCCAAAGAAACTGGATCAAGTTTGGGAGTTCCTATATATAATGATTTGGGAGAAATTAAACAGAACAGGCACAGTGAAATAGAAATTGAGAAAATCCAAAATTGTAAAAGCCAAATTCGTATCCCAATATCTATGTTAAACAAAGTTATTCGGCTCCAGGCAGTATTAAAAATAAAGAATTCAATTATTAGGAACATTTCAAACGAAATAAAAAGGTTAGCATGTGTAAATAATGAAGATCAAACTCCTACACTTGATCCCAGTGGGTGGGAGAACCTGGAGATTTTCAAAAAGGATGTGTGGGAAAAAGGTAGTTTTTCTCGCTGTGTGTGTACTTGGAGGATTGCTATTTTTACTATGCTTATTTATCTGTTTCAGTAAAATAGTGTTTGCCATGAAGACAAACCTGAAGAAACCAAGGGGAGTAACAAGGTTAAGTAACCATGATTACCAAAGTGCACAAGAGATTTATAGTAGATTCAAAACAAAAATTGGGAGTTGATGCGAGCTTAGAGTTTAAGCTCGATCAAAGAAAAAGAGGGGGGACTGTTATGAACAAAAACTCGGTTAATATTTTTTATGAGAAAAAGTTTCAAAAAGGCAGCCAGACCACTGGCCCTGCCCAAGTTCTGTGTGTTTTGTTATTGTAATCACGGGTCGTTGTCGTTAATGGTTGTCTTTGTATTGGTAAAAGCCCTGGCTGGGGCGAGGTAATGGCCCTTCTCCTGGGTGGGGACCTTGCCCAAGGCTAAGTTTTACCTTTCTCAGAATAGGGAAGATACCTGAGAAGGTGGGGGGGGTTATGCAAAGTGACTCGCAAGACCAGAATGCTTTGTGGGACCCCCATCTCCAAACTCGTGGAGAAACCCCAAAAACAACGAGCCACCTAAGAGTTAAGAGACTGGAGTGATGTCTGGACGTGAGGAACCAAGTGCTGAGCCTGCAGAGACGCAGAACACCTTCGGACCCTCTCACCCTGACCATGGGAGTTGACCCCTGCGGTGAGACCAAGCTGACGGAATGGGAGGGGTACCATCTTATGGGATCAGGAGGCCCTAAAGGCTCCCAAGAGGATCTGATCCCCAGCTCTGCCCCTGGTGGACAGAGCTGTGCATATCCTCCTCCTCTGAGTCGCCCTGGGAGAGACGACGGGAGACTGCAGCCCCGCCGAGCTACCCAATCCTGAGCTGATCACTTTTAATAAAGGCATTAAACAGGAGAAGAAGTCTCCTGGCCCTTTGTTTATTTCACTGATCACCTATGTTAGACAGTGAGCTTCTACTCTAAACCAATCGCAAAGTGCCAACATCACCCAGAAAACTGAGGCCAAGAAGAAGAAGGAGAAAGGCTGGACATGCCCAGATCCCTCCATCTTGTGCCCTGAACCTCCATTCTAAAAACTCCAAAAATCTATTTCTCACCCCATGACAAACCAACTATTTTTCTACTTAAACTCTTTTGACTTGTAATTCTTCATATAAAGGTTGGTAATTGTTTTTTTCCGAGGGCTAAATCAAAGGCACAGGGGACTTGGGCTTTGTGCCAAGGTCTCTGAGCCCCCCTGGCAGGGGCTCGAGACCACCAGGGCAGCCAGAGGAATTTCCTGGGTTCCAACATTCCACCTGCCATTTCAAGGGCATTTCAACCCTGCCAGGCTATGCTAAGTTGTGATTTTCTCAGTATTTTTTCCATTCCCAGCTTTTAAGTCGTCCAGGTGCACGGGGTTGTGCATAGAGAAGCATGAGGGAATTAAGGCTCGGTAGCTGGAATGGCTTTTTCATCCTCTTGCTGCAAGATTTCAGACTGAGCATTGCTTCTGAAAAGCTGTTTTTATAGGCCCTGGTCAACAAGTTTGTGCCAAAGAAGTTCTCCAAAACTTGTTTGTTCTCACCTTGAGTTGGATTTGTGCAACCAAGCATTCAGGAAAAGATAATGGCTTTTTTATCAGCAGTTATTCTAATTCCTAAAGATTTTAGTACTATCTGCTGCATTTCATTCTGGATTCCAGGCTGAGTTTGTAATTGGATTTTTTTGCCAGTGAGTTAATATGCAGCAATGATGACATCCCTAAACTTAAGCTAATATAAAATTGAAGATATTTGGAATAGCTTCCAAATAAGAGGAAATAATCCAAGAAAATGCCTGCATAGTTTAATGATGCTATTCAGCAAAGGCATTTTTTATGTGCAGCTCCCTCAAAGCAGCTGTCTTCATAAAGGCCAGTATTCAGCCAAGGAAGTTTCAAAAATCACTCATTGTCTTCAAAATGTCATGATTATCTCAAACATGGGAAGGAGGGGACCAGCAGACCTGCTTGATCCTTCCTCCATCCATGACTGACTGACGATTGTGCTTCAGCTCTGTTGAGTGGGGTTATCTCATGAGGGCAGTTCAGGAAAGTCTCGGCCGATATTTAAGTTCAGAGCTGTTTGCATTGCAGGCCTGTGAACGCCAGAGGTTTCCAGGAGGGGCTGGGAGTGGTGCCGGGGGTGTTTGCAGAGGGTGCTGAGCACAGGAGGAGCTCCAGGACTCGGTTCCAATGTGCAGCGGGAGCAGAGCTTGTGCAGGGCGAGGTTCTGTGTCTGTGCCAGGGGGAAACTGCCCCGGGATAACTCATTAAACAAAACAAAGCAGAGGCAGCTGTTGGGGCCATCTCGTGTGTGTGGTTTGTTCTTTTCCTTTGTGCTAAAGAAAAGCTTTAATGAGCGGCTTTGTGTCATGAAGGGCCACTTTAACTGTTCCTTATATAAAAAATTGAGTGTTCCTTTCTATGTGCTTTAGCATTACTTTTTTGTAAGGAGGGTTGAGGAAACGTGGTGTTGAACCTCATTCAAAGCTGTCAGTACTCTTGAAAATCTACAAATGTCACATTCCCTGAAGTCCATTGTTTTCATCACCTATCACTGTAGCAGATAATGCTGTGACCTATCTTTTAAATTTTTTATTAAAAAATTAAAACCTATCTTTTTAAAAAAAATAAATTAATAATTAAACAATTATTTAATTATATATATAATTGATTATATATGTGAATTTAATTTATTAATTTTTATATATATATAAATTAATAATTTAAATAATTAAACCTGTCTTTATTT
Source organism: Ammospiza nelsoni (assembly GCF_027579445.1). Lineage (NCBI taxonomy): Eukaryota > Metazoa > Chordata > Aves > Passeriformes > Passerellidae > Ammospiza > Ammospiza nelsoni. The sequence continues at coordinate 7,455,456 of NC_080637.1, read as the reverse complement.
AAAAAATTAAGACCTATCTTTTAAAATTATTTTTAATCTTGGCTTTCAAGCCAGTTATTTGTGCAGGGTTTTTTTGTCTCAATTATGTGTGTTCAGATTTGTCACATCCCTCTCCTCAAATATTTCCTGTGTTGGTTACCTGGAACATGAGTGACTGCAGAGATGCACAGGCCATCCCCAAATCATGCATGTGCTCTTACATGAAATCAGTGCAGAGAGGAAGGCTGATCCTGCGTACTGAATGGGCACCACAGAGCCAGGGAGCTCCTGGGTTTTATTCTTGGAGCACTTTCTAATTCACTGTGTGGTCCTGGCCTCCTCCTCAGGGCTCCAGTTCAGCCAAGCATTGCTGCTCTTTGCTCCTGGTGAGACCCTGAGCATCCCACTGAGCTCAGCAAGTGACAGAATAAATGCTTTTGTGCCTGGGCCTTAAATTCTGGTGCCAGGTGTTCTGGTGCCAGTGTGTTGTGCATGTGACATACCCAGAATGGAAAGAAATGAAGGTGCAGGAAAAATGGGAGTGGGTATTTGGGTTTCTCACTGCTCTCTGTAAGCTCAGAAGGTGGAAATTAATGAGGTGTAATTAAAACAAAAATGCAGCGTGCGAACACAAGTCCAGAGCACCAATTAACCTGACATCTTGTCTGTGGAGAGAGAAGACAAGGATTGAGATGCCAATTCTGCTGATGCATTGTTCAAATGGGTGTAGACCTGTGGAGTTAACATCTGTTCTTTCACCCTATTAAAAACCAGAGACTCTGAGATGCTCTGTGGAGTGGCCAGCAAAAAGAAGATTGCACAGAGGTCCTGTGAGACACAGGTCCCAGGGATGGGGATCCTGCTCCTGGATCCTTCCTAGGCATGTGCAAAGAGAGTGGGTTCCTCAAGGAAAACTCCTCAGGCTTGTTCTGGCACCCAGAGTTTTCCCTCTGCCTCACTCTGTGCCTGGGCAGGATAATGAGCTGCCTTCAGGTATGATTTAAAGCTGGTCATGGTGATTTAGGGATGGAAATACCCTCACTTTTTAACGTGATTTGTCTGCCTCTAAGTGCCACTTTGAAAATGTATTCCCTGCTGATTAAAATTAATGAGGGAGTCTAGAAGGAGGAAAGTAGTGTTCAATATTCAGTGCTTTCTGAATTTTGGAAGGTTGCCTGGGAATATTTCTAGATTTTGGAAGCTTTCTGAGAAAAATCTGTAAAACTGAAAAGCACGAGGAGAGTTCAGCTGACATACAGGGTTATTTTTGTGCCTAGCTAAAGAAAATCAAATAAATACACTTGTTCTCAAGCTGTGTTTCCTCTCTGGAAAACCAAGCCATAACATGACTCTGGCTGAGGTGCAAATCCCTCTCCCCTGTCCTTTGGAGGGACAAGAGCAAGAGGTTTTGTTGGCAACAACAATTTTATTTGTCTGTCCTGTGGGCCTCATCTTATCCCATCTGTTAGAGTTGGTAGCATAATTCAGGTTGGGAGGAACCTCTGGATGTCTCTGATGCACCCCAAAAACAAGGCCACCTTAGGAGAGGTCACTCACAGCCTCCTCCAGCTAAGTTTCTGTTGTTGGACTCAGTGATCACTCTGGGCCCATTCTGCTGCACGATATTCTGTGATCTCCATGGAGGAGATTTCACTGCTCTCAGATCAGCCTGTTCCAGTGACTCGGCACATTCCTCACCCTTCAGCTGGGTACCTCTCTTGTTTTCCTGTGTTTCTCCTTTTGGGCTTGCTTAGGCAAGGGCGTCAGCAGATTTTAGCTGGCTGGACATTGCTGTCTGGACCCATTTTGAGTGCCAGTGGGGAATGTCACCTTCCCAGGGCTGCCTGGGGAGCAGAAATGGGCACAGCTGGAATGATATTGCAGCCCAAGCCATGAAAATATTCCTGGTGGAGACCTCCACGCTGTCTGTGGAGCCCAACCATTGTAAGCCCAGCAAGGGTCAACCCTCCCTGCCCTGCGTGATGAGCTGTGCTGCCCAAGGCCACAGGAAAAGCTGAGCTGGGCTCAGTCCCTGCAGAGCTGCACAAGGGATGAAGAGGAGGAAGGTGCTGGAGTCCATCATGGTGTGACTTGGCAGAGCTGCAATGGTGTTGCATTAATTTTGGCTTTTGAAACTCTGTTCCATTATGAGAGGAATGGACCAGAAATTGTGTAATTACTGGAGCTGCAGCCTGGGGAGGACATGACAGTCAAAATCTCTTTGTATGGAGTTCTAAAGATTTAATACATGTAAAACATCTTATGGCAGTATTATAATAATGTAGGGGGATACAGTATGGGTAAATGAAGATGGTGTAGAATGTAATCTTATCCCCCAAAGAGCTGCAGCTGAACCAATTACTAAAGATTGGGAACAGGCCTGATGTTAACAGGCCACACCTGTAGCCAATAAGAACAGTGTTATAAAAGAGTGGATTGGTGGGATCAAGAGTCAGATGGCTGCTGCAAGGACCAGGAGCAGTCAGTGCTTAGAGGAGATGACTGTGAGAAACACCAAGGAGGTCTGAAATTCTGGCAATATGGAATTGTTGTGCTATAATAGATATAGAGCTCTTGCAATATATAAAATGACATGGACAAGGGATGAAGGGGATGCCAGTCCATCTTGGTGTGACTTTGCAGAGCTGCAATGGTGTTGCATTAATTTTGGCTTTTAAAACTCTGGTCCATTATGAGAGGAATATTGTGTAATTACTGGAGCTACAGCCTGAAGAGGATATGACATTCAAAATCTCTTTGTATGGAGTTCTAAAGATTTAATACATGTAAAACATCTTATGTCAGTATTATAATAATACAGATATGTAATGTTAAATTTATGACATGACCAAAGGGTTTATCCTCTGATAGGTGACATCCTGAGCTGCACCAAGGTCTGATGATGAATTGTCAAATGAGCTGCAGGGGACAACCACAGCCAGGCAAGCCATAAATTTAAGCCCTTTGTTCTCTGCTGAGACCAACCTACAGCATTTACATGAAAATATGACACAGGTGCACATTCTACCTGAAAAGGAGGGGTTGACAACACTAAGATTTCCCTGCACAGAGCCTGTTTTTCCTGCCAGAGGTGCATTGCAATAGACACAAACATTAACATTTTCTGCTTCACAAGGCAACTGCTGCATGGGGAATTTTTCATCCAATAGTGTGGAAATAAAAAATATTTGACAGAGGCAGAGCCTGAATGGCATGTATGAATAATCAAAGGCACCAGCCTCCATCTGGGGTTTACAAAATGCTGTAGCACACTGAAGGTTTTTTTCTAAACAACCTCCTTGACGTTTGAATTCTTGAGCTTCCAGACTTCTCAAGGCCCAAAGGCATTGAAGAAAAAAAAAAAGGATGTACAAACAGAATTTTAAATAAAGCTCTTTCCAGAGAGGAAACTAAAAAAGAAAGAGACTTTTCTCCTGCAAAGGAGAAAAAGAGCTGAACACACAGGTCCTTTGTTGCATTAGACCCTTGAACTTCTCTACATGGTGCTATCATTTCCAGTGGCTTTGTCTTAGGGTTGCTAACACCAGGAAAAAACAACCCAGGATTCTATCAGCCAGCCTCATTGTGAGGGAGACTTCCAGGAACTAGAAATCCCACCTCAGCTGTAACTGTTTTATTTTTGTGAAGCAGCAGAACAGAGCCTGGAGGAAGGATTCCTGTGGAGTCAGACAATGGAGCAGCTACCTCTGCTCTGGCACAGACCAGCCCAGAGAGCTGGTGGTCTGACTGAACTCATAAACTGCTGGAGACTTTGAAATGCTCTCTGTGTTGGTCACCAAAGCTCTTGCCTCTTGCCCAATTGTGTAAATCTCAGTCCTGATGTGAATGGCCAAACTGCAATTTATCAGTGACCTGGGTGTCTTCGCTTTTAATTCCTAACAAAATCCCTGGAACATGAGCATGCATCCAACATCACCACCCAGGACACTGAAGTTTGGGAAAGACTGCCTGTGTCTGTCTGCAGGGAGATGCAATTAAATGAGGGTCCTCAGTTGGGTTTGATCCTTGAGGGATTTGGATACTTCATGAGGATTTTTTAATTAGGAGCAAATATGTAGTACCTTGTTTCATACATGTGGCACCTGCTGCTCATTACAGGCTGGAGACTTAAAGGACAGGATTGTTGTGGTCAAAAATTGAGCAGAAGTTCTGCAGACCCCTGAGGGTAATCCTGCCCCACTGACCTGCATGGGATGGAGCTCCCTGCAAGAGGCACTCCTGACTGCATGCAAACTTTGAGAAAGGAAAATCAAAGTCCAGTGAGTCTATTGTGAGAAACAGCTCCTCACTTTTCATAGTTTGGGAAGGTTTATTAAACCTTATCAAAAATACAAGAAGACTGAACAGAGAAAAAAGAGAGCAAAGGATTTTCCCTGCCATGTGCTCGGCCCCTTCACAATGGAGGTTTTCCTTTTTTAACTCTTTAACCCTTCCCAAAGTTCTGTCCATCCACCCCTTCTTTTCTGTCCAGGGGTGGAGATCTCTTCCTCAAACCCTGACTGGAGTCAGGTGTTCCATGGTGACAAGCCAGGTGACCCTTGGTAACCATGCAAGGGGGTACAACATAACTATAAATCTGTAAAACATTCTCAACCTATATACATCATATTTGTCTGTTAATTGTGAAAGTCAATCATTGCATTACTCATCTATCGCACTATAAAGGAAAAAAAAACTTGTCCACAACAAGAATTTACAGATAAACATCTGATGTCTAAGTGAATTTTGCAGAGAAACTGGCTAGTTTCAGCACATTAAGGCACTGAATAACCATTTAAATGTGGTTTGGGTTTTTTTTCCTGAGCTTCTGGCTCAGCAGATAAATGGGGAAAAGAATGAGAAAAAATGAAGGGAAGAAAAAGCTGCTGCCACGTCAAAGTACTCTGGGTTTAAATATCTCCTGTGCATCCCCACATAAGCATTTTGATCCCTGACAAATAAAAGAACACATACCCCTGGGAAAGAATGTAAGGAATTGTTTTCCAGGAAAACCCTTTTAGGGATGATTTGCATGCTGGAGAGAGGAAGCAATCTCAGTTGTGCAATTCCTAAGGTATTTCAAAAATGTCTCGAGATGTACCTGTGCACTAATGACTCCCAGGACTACAAAGCAGAGTGAAAGAAAGAGGGATAAACCTAAGAATGTTCCTCTGGGAAATTCATTGCCCTGTGATGAACAAGAGGCCTTTAACCCTTTGAAAATGCCTCTAACATATTGGAGAAGTGAAAAATGCTCCCTGCACAGCAGTTTTCTTGTGTGACAGCTAACAAAAAAATGGGTCACATTGCACACACATTGTTACAGAACACCGGTTTAATTGTTGCTGAATAGAATTTCCTTCCAGTCTGGAATTAGAAATTACTTAAATAAGAGGATACCACTGGGGATCCCCCACTTTTGATACTGTTTTATACCTCTCTTCCTGCCTCCCATGTCCAAGGGAGAAAGAAGGAATGGCTTGCTGCCCTTCAGCTGCTCTGATGTGGGATTTGGTCCTGCCAGGCTGCTGCAGGATGTCTTGGGGTGCAGCAGGCACCAGCAACCAGCCTTTCCTAATCTAATCTAACCCCCCTGCCAGGAGCAGCAAAATCAAGGATCTAAAATTACTGTTTCCAAACATTAAAAAAAAAAATCAAATGGTAATTAAAAAATTCATGAAATGAGCTTTAAAAATTTGCTTGGAAAAGACTCAGTGGGATAGTTTCATTTTCTGCCTACAATTTGTCTACAGCTCCAGGGGCCAGACACTTGGAAAGTGATGGATAAGCTGTCTATGCAGTCATGGATGGTAAGGAGGCAGAACAATTAACAAATATGCCAAATCTTTCTGATTTACCAATTACTTACATACAGCCCTCAGTTTTGCAGAGCTCTTGGTGAAAAATGGGGAGAAGTGTCTCTGGAGAGCCTTTCTCCATGGTGCTGTGCTCCTAGGGAACTCCTGATAATTGATCCTTTTCTCCTCCATGGTGGTATCTGAACAGCTTCTTGTTGAGCCTGAAGCACATGAGTAATATCTGTCAACACTGATTACAGCTTTACTGCTGCTGAGACACTGTAATGTCAATTCTTCTTACATTTAGCTTCTCAATAGCCCCACTCTGAATTCAGATGTTTGCTGTAATTTAATAAAATACTCTAACAAATATATTTGTGTCAAACAGAAGTGTCCTCGGTGGTAAGTAATAAAACACTTAATCCAGCTGCAGAAGCATGAAGTGTAATATTTCCTGTAATCATTTCCTTTTCTGTCTAGCAAGATGACCTTAAAATCTCTCAGAATGTGTTGAGCTCCAGTGTTGAAGCAGTTCTGATTTGCTCTTCATCATCTAATGAGTATATTTTTTTCCTTCTCTGGTCTCCAGTCTGAAAGAAGAAGATATAAAAGAATAAGTACTGTGCCTACCATAGCACTGAGTGATCTCAGCCACACCTTGCTCAGTTTGTTTTAAGCAATTTAACACTTTCCTTTTCTTTGTTTTGATTTTTTTTTAATGCACAAAATTTGAAAAGATAACTTTAAAAATTGCTTTCATTTGAAGAAAATATATTCTGCTTTGATTTTCAATTCAGTTAGGAAACAAGTATAATCTTATGGAATTAGAGCAAGAACCTCTTCCCTCCTCTTTCACTGCTTTTCTTCCTTATTATTTTTATTTTATGAAATTACTGCAGAGTATCTATGACTGCCTGGACTCCAGATCCTGGAGGAACACTTTATGTTTCACCCTACAGCTCACAGGAAGGACTGGAAGGGTTTTGGTGGCTTCCCCATGAATTTGGGATTGGTAGCAATTTGGAGATTTTTTCCATTTTTAATATTTCCTTCCTGGGGCTTTTAAGGAAGAGAAAATTTTCAATTATGAGCTGCAAATAGCAAACACACAAGGGTGCACCATAGAAAGGTGTGAACATCCAATGCAGCAGCCTGGTATTGTTAATGACTGCTACCAAGAGAAGGGGCTGCACCTCAGCTTTTATTTCTCTCATCTTTTATTTCTTTGTCTGGTGCACAGAAACTTCCTTCCTTGCTGTGCTGTGGCAGATCCCCTCCCAGATCCTCATTTATTTACATAACCATTTAAAATACATATATTTAAAAGCAAAAAATGAGCGTAAGGAGAAAAAAGAAACCGAAAAAACCCTGAGGGATGCAGTGAAGCTAAACTTCAAAGCCATTCCTTCCCTGCTGCCTCCTGTGACTCCACATCTCTCAGTTTTGGAACACCAGTGCTCCATTTAACTTGCTGCCACCAGCACAGCATGAACTCTCATGTTTATTTGGGATGAAAGAGGAATCTCCCTCTCAAGGGAGCACAACGGAGAGCAGGTAAAGGGGAGCAGGCTGGCCATGGGTGGAGGCCTCAAAACCAGCTGAAGACATGTCACCTTCTTCTTCTAAGTTCTTCTAAGCCTTCTGTTGTTTACATTCTTGTAATAAACTTTCTCACGCGCTTTTCTGTAAATAATTATTGTTTTGCTTTCTTTTCTGGAGGAGGAGAAATTTGATGGACTGTTGGTTTGTCCAGCATCATTGGAGAGGTGGCACTGTCATCCTCCAAATCCACTGTCACTTTTGAAAGTGTTGGAGTCAGAAATTAAACTGCCCTTCTTTTTCCTTGAAGGTTCCAGTGTCCATGTCATTTTATTTTGTGTCTTATAACGACAAGCTTGCCACACGCCCTTGGTGAACCAACCCTTAAGCCATGACCTCCAGGCTATGGTGAGCAAATGGATTTTCCCCAGGATGCTTTGTGACCCTATGCTGATTTTTTTTGTACCCCATTGGTCCTTCCCCTTGGTCCCACCCCTGTGCCCTCATCCCATTCGTCCCAGCTCTTTGCCCCGCCCCTCACTATCCCTATATAAACCTATTGCAACTGCAGGTCCACCAAGAGGGGAGGGAATGATGCATCTGACTCCGTCAGAAGGTTAATTTATTACTTTATTATACTATGTTATATTGAAGAATACTATACTATACTAAAGAATACAGAAAAGATACTTACTGAATGCTAAAGAAATAATAATGAAAACTCCTGACTCTTTCCACAGTCTTGACACAGCTTGGCCCTGATTGGCAAATGGGTCAAAACAACTCACACCAGAATCCAGTGAAACAATCACGTGTGGGTAAACAATCGCCAAACACATTCCACATGAACACAACACAGGAGAAGCAAATGAGATAAGAATTGTTTCCCTTTTCTCTGTGGCTTCTCTCTCTGCCTTTCAGCTTCCCAGGAGAAAAACCCTGGGCGAAGGAATCATGTTCAGGGAATGTCAATGCCACATAAACCCCTGGTTTCCCTGCCTGTTTGGCTCTTCATCCCTGGACCCCCTTGGAAGAAGAGGCTCAATAACGAAGGATCCTTTCCTTGGATCTCCACATGGAGACCTTGTCTCTTCTTCTGTGTAATGCAGATCCTAAAGGAGCTGAAATCACCCAGGGAGAGTGTGGACGTGCCTGTGCCCCCAGGACTCTTCCTAAGGACATGCCTGTGCATCTAGGATCTTTCTAAGGACATTCCTGTGCCCCCAGGACACTTCCTAAGGATGTGCCTGAACACCCAGGACCCTTTCTAAGGGTGTGCCTGTGCCCTCAGGATGTCTTCCTAAGGACATGCCTGTGCCCCCAGGATCTTCCCAAGGACATTCCTGTGCCCCCAGGATCTTCCTAAGGACCCTTTTTCAGGAAGGTGGCAGCTCTGACCAGCACCCTGCCACCACAGCCATAGGACTGTGCCCCAGGCTGCTGGCCCAGGCCAGGCTGAGCCCTTGGCTCTGCTCAGGCACCTGCTGCCCTTCCCCAGCACAGCTGCCCCGTGTCCCCAGCCAGATGGGACACACCAGGTGGCACTGGGGACCTGGGAGAGCAGCCTTGGACACAGGGAGGGATCAGCTGTTTCTCAGCAGGCTCCTTTTCCTGCCACCGACAGGCTGGAGCTGTCAGGATGTAGTGAAGCAAATCAGAGGATTTCAGACAAGCTGGAAAGATTTAAAAAGAAAAAAAAGAGCTACAGTGGGAAATCAACCTCTCTGCTGTTTTCTATGGCTATAGAACGTTGAGTATTATTCAGCAAGAGTTGGTGGAGGTTGCAGGAGATGGCAAAGGCCTTAATTCCTACAAAAGCTGTATGTTCTGTGGTTTTATGTCCTTCATTTCAATAAAGGTGGTTCCTAGGAGTCAGAATTTGTTTTAGGGTCCACACTCAGACAAGTGAGATCAAGGGAGCTGTTTGAGATAGGCTAAAAGAACAGGATGTGACCTGGGCACCTGGGGACACTTCTCAGAAAAGCATAACAGCCTTGAGAAGCAGGAATCTAATTCTGAAACTGATGTTTGCATTTCTGGAGTAACAGTGACTCTTCTGGATAACAGGTCTACTTGCCAAAGCAGAATCTGAGGTGCCTGAAAACTGAGGCAAAAAATCATGAAACTGTTGTGCCCAAACAAGCTTAAGCTGTGTCACTGTGCTGCCTGTAGGCAACCAATCTACAGATAAGACATTTTTTCCCCTGCCTCTGCCTACTGCCAGTTTTGCAGCACCAAATCATTTCAGCATCTAATTCCAATTCCCAGTGATTGTGTCCTGGGTTAAGATTCAGCAAGAGGCACAGGCAGGTTTTTGAGTCACATAGAGGACTAATAGCCAGCAATTAGATCATTCTCTGGAGTGTGAAGGAGCCAGGTGCCGGTCCCTCCTCTGCTTTGTCTGAAATTTGCATTGAACTCAGGCTCCTACCCCCCCAGGGACCTGCATTTCTCCTGGGCACTCAGAGATGTCCAAGCTGTGTCTGTCCTCACTGGCATTTATCCACTCTCTGTGGTAATTGAGATGATGGAAGAAGAGGAAATAAATGAGAAAGCTTGGGAGGGGCAAAAAACATAAAACATTATACAAATACTGTATTTGTTTTAAAAGGTGTAAATGATTTAAAGGCTCAAAAGTTAAAATTATGCCCTCATTTATTATTAAAGAGATTTCAGGGCTAAATTTTAAAATTACATAGCCTGCTTTGTTGCCATTCTTCAAAAACAATTATGCAGATCATCACTTTGTGATGAATGGGTTGGCAGTATGAGACCAGCTAGAGCTTTAAGGCTGAGCTTATTATTCAGGCCACTGTCCTCTGACAGATACAGAGGCCCAGGTTAAAAGCTGATTTTATGGCTTGCTCCTTGGGTTCCTTGTAGCTAGGAAGGGTGTCACTGTCACATTTTCTGAAAAATCCCTTTGCCAGGATTCTTCTCTTGAGAAGCTGAGAAGCCTCAGAGAAAATTAAAACAATAATTATCTGATTTGCTTCTCCTGTGTTTTGCTGCTTTGGAATGTGGTTTGGATATTGTTTACCAACTGGTCATTGTTTGATTGGTTTCATGTGAATTGTTTTGACTTAATGACCAATCACCATCAGCTGTGTCAGGGCTCTGGAGAGTCATGAGTTTTTCATGAGTATCTTGTTAAGCCTTCTGTCTGTATCCTTTCTCTATTCTTTAGTATAGTTTTAGTATAGCATTCTTTAATATAATATAATAAAATAATAATTTAGCCTTCTAAGAACATGGAGTCCAATTCATCTTTCCTCCCCACAATGGGGGACCCCAAAAATACCACAGCAGGGTGGTCAGCAACAGCAGCAGCATATTTACTTTGATGTAGCTTTAAAGATTTTATCTTAACTATATGTTGCGTGTCATTAGAAGACTTCAGGTGCGGTATTCAGTTTTCTTCTCTCATTTTCATCTGCTCCTGTGAGATTTGGAGAGGTGTCAGTCCCCTGCAGGCAGGGCACTTTGTCTTAAATTAGAATAATTCCTCAATATTCAGCAGAGCCTGGTGTAATTTCAGTCACAGCATCTGAGAGGGATTTGATCCATGCAGACTCTGTGGATCTGCTCATTACTGTGCCCTGATTGAGCAGACACATCAGTGCATCTCTGTTCTAGTCACAGACTCCTTGGAGTTCACTCTTCAGCAGCATTAATTACTCCAGTGCTTCATTCTGGGAAGCTCCTTTCCCATGTGCTCCAAATGGTTCTTCCTCTCCCCAGGGCCCAGGATGGCTGGAAAACCATCCAGGCTGGGCAGGGACCTGTGCTCCTCTGCTGCATCTCCCTGCCTGCACAGACAGGGAGACAGCCACAGCAGGCCCCCCAGACACCTGCAATACATCATATGAAAATGAAATACACATTTAATTGGTGTTGAGGCTTGTGAAATCATTTGTCTTCTCTGAATCTGACCACATTTTATTATTTTTTTTAAACAGCAAGGCTGATGTATAACTACCCCCAGATGTTTGCTGCTGACAGCTACTCAGATAAACCTATTTGGTTGTGCAAAGATCAGTATTGTATGAAATACAGCAGTGCTTGATCACTGCAGTATTTTTTTGAAGGATAAAGAGCATGTGCCTCATGTTCCTGCATGTTCCTGCATGCACAGACATGCACAGCCACCTACCCCATGTGTCCCTTTTGGGAATAGCCTGGCTGGAAAATTCATGCAGATTTTTTATATATATATATATATATATATACTATAATTTAATATATATTGTAATATATAATTATATATTATAAATATAGATTTATAGTATTATAAATATAAATATGTGTATATATACTATATTATATATAATATAAATTATATTATATGTATCATACAATACATATATAACGTATTGTATATTATATATACATATATATATTTGTATATGTATATATATTTGTATATATATATATATACACAAAAAGCAATCTTTTATGTCTAATTGGCAACTCCACTGTGTATGGTTAAGAGAGGAGAGCTTTAGATGCAGTGTCTGTAATCTGTAGTAATATAGATTCTCTGGAAAATCAGTATCCTTCCAATTGGAAAGCTGTTCCATTTCTGCAAACAGGTATGAAATGCAGAGTCCAGGATGGTCCTGGAGCATTTGCTCTCTGGCTGCTCACATCTATCCTGAATAACAAAATATCAGGTACTTTCAGCAGAATTCTGAGCACTGGATCAAAAAGTACAAGGAGAGAGCAAGAGGAAGGAAGGGCTTTATCAGCTTTCTGCACCTGTATTTATAACAGGAATTTTTGCATACACTGATGTTCAAGTAACCCTTTTTGAATCTTGTTTGCAGTTGCCAATAAAAACAATTTTTTTTTCACTTCACCTTTACAACAAAAATGGGGAGGAAGGTTGTCTTAAGAAACTTTGAGATTCAAAGTATTTACAAAATTATTGCTTTTGCCTCTTTTTCTTTTGTGGGACAAAGTTATCTTCAAATCCACTTAATGGAAAAAATTCTCAGAGTTTTCCAGCTTGTGCAGCCTGGTGACTGTGCTGGTGATCACAGGGGGGAATGCTGACACAGAGTCACTGCCCCCAGCCTGACAGCCCAAGTTCTCAGCCCTGCATTCCCCTTGGAAATGGACTGCTGTTTGTGCTGGAAATAAAAGCCATGAGGTTTTGTCCTGCTCAACAACGAGATGATGAGCAGGACAAAATGAATGTGATGAATTTGGCAGAATTTAAAACTTAGCCCTCACTTTTGTCACCAAGTCCTGAGCTGTTGAGTTTGACATTTTCCCACCAGGAGACAGACTGTCCAGGCTGGGTTACAGCAGAATTCCCTGGCTCTGGCCTGCTGTCTGCAGCCTCATGGCCCAGGTGTCCAGAGATGGGGCCAGGGTTTGAGAAAAGGTGCCAGGTCAAATGAGGAGGGTAAGGAGCCATCCCCTGCAGACACTGAGGGCAGGTAAGGAGCCATCCCCTGCAGACACTGCTGTCCCAGAACAGATGCTGCCTCCTTCAAACCAGCCTCTGACCATCAGTGCAGGAGCAGTGGGCTTTGCTGTAGCTAAGAGTAATCCTCTGTAAATGCTCCACTGGAGGTAAACTTCACAGCTGGAAGTGGAAGAAGGAAAAAAACCCATTTACTTGTCTTTGTAGCACCCAGGCTGTTCTGGAGATAAGAAGAAAGGGCTGCACCTCCTTGAGCCCAGAGGTGTTTAATCTCTCTCTGGCAGAAATAGTCCTCCCCCTTGTGTCAAAGTGGCTGTAGGATTTTCCAGTGGGATGCTGTGATGCTGCACAAACCCCTGTGCATCCCCCTGGTGCCTGCTACCCCAGGGCCACCCCTGTGATCAGCCATTCAGACACTCACACTGAGCAAGGAGACTCACAGGCCAGGAGGAAGAGGAAAAAGGCCCTAATTGACAGCAGTAGAAAAACCCAATTACAGAGATGAAAGAGGCAGCACAGGCATATGTTTCTCGGCTTTGGATCATCAGACCTGCCAGTTCTCATTATTTTCCAGCAAGGCTCGGCCTCTCCCAAGAAGGGGCTGTGGCAGTGCCTGGCCCTTTGTGCCTGCCTGCCTCACAGGTGAGCACAGCACCTGGCAAAAGCAGCATCATTCCTGTGGGGGGAAAAATGATGGAATGGAGGTGGATCGGAGAAAGGAGGAGGAAACAAGGAGAAGGAAGAGCCTATCCCTGGAGAACAAACTAATCAAAACCACGGCATTAAATAAAACAAAGCAGCTGCCATTAATAATTGAGGACACGCGCTGCGTGCGCCGAGGGTCTCTCATCTGTCTGAAGGATGGAGGGAGCAAAAGGGAGAGAAGCAGGTATGAAAGGCATCATTTCCCCGTGCCTCTAATGAGCACTGCTGCTTGCTTTTCCCCCCACACACCTCCTCCCCTCATTATGCTCCCTTTCTCTCTCACCTATTTGTCATCTGCAAATGTCTCGCTCTTAGGAGGACAAAGGTGTGGTGTGGGGTCTGAAGGAGGCAGCAGAGCTGCTTTGTCCTTGGTGATTGTCAGCACTCCTCCCCTGACGAGGGCATTTCTCCCAAGCAGAGAGAGGGGTCAGTGTGTGGCATCTGTGTGACCCCAGACAGTATCCAAGTGTCTGACACACACAGAGACTTATTCCCTTGAGAGGCGCAATGATGGATGTGTGAATATCTGGCTCCCACACATATCAAATAAAGATTTGGAACATTATTTTGGGCACTTCAAACTAGGAGAGGGCAGGGTTGGTGGTACAAACCAATCTGATCTTTTCCACATGTGTAGATGTAATTATTACTTATGTAATTATTTCTTCTGTTATTGGCTATCATTTCCATGCAGAGTGAGGAGTGAGGCTCATGGTACCCTGCCTTGCTGGCCGCAGCCATGGGTGATTGCAAAAGTAGCAAATGGGGTTTAATCCAGTGGCTAAAGGAGCCAAATGCAGCCCTTCAGAGCTGTATCCCATGTGTCCCTTGTGTGAGGGGTTCAATGATAGGTGGTGGCACACATGTCCCTCTTCCCAGGATGCCCCCTGAGGAAACTGTGGCTCTGTTTAGTGTCGCAGACATCTTTTATGAAAAATCCTTCCCTTAGGATTTTTCCTCCTGAGAAGCTGAGAGACCTTAGGAACAAAATGTAAACATTGATTGTCTGCTGCTGTGGAATGCAACAGGTGCATCTGTGATTGGTCTCATGTGGTTGTTTCTAATTAATGGCTAATCACAGCCCAGCTGGATCAGACTGAGAGTCTGAGCTGCCTTTGTTATCATTCTTTCTTTTGTATTCTTAGCTAAGCCTTCTGATGAAACCTTTTCTTCTGTTCTTTTCATATAGTTTTAATGTAATATATATCATAAAATAATAAATCAAGCCTTCTGAAACATGGAGCCAGATCCTCGTCTCTTCCCTCATCCTCAGACCCTTGTGAACACACGGTCACAGTTTAGTCTGTTATAAAGATCCCCATCTGTAGGGACAAAAGAGGTCTGACAAAAAGCCTGCTTCCATTCATGTTCCTGTTTGGGTTTGCAGCGTCTGCTGCCCCAAGCCTCCTGCCTGGCCAAAAGAGAGGAATAGGGAACTCCTGACATCTGCCAGCCATGAGGAGCCATCCTGGCCATGGGCTGAGCCCATTTCTCCCTGCACAAGGGAGCCCAGGGCCACCCAGATGGCACAGCTGCAGGAGCACAGCCCTTGGGGAAGAACAAAGCTGGGTTTCTGACTCTCCCCAGTGCTGCTGAGCTGCAGGGCAGGGCAGGGCTGTGCCCTGCTGTCTCTCCAGCTTCCTTTCCAAAGCCATTTCTCCAGGGAGTCTCCACTGCCTTTCCCAGCCAGCAAAGGAGCAGCCACACACCAGGAGCAGCTTCCAGACAGGGGGGACATGGGAGACACAGACACCCTGTAAGAGCACTCACACTGCTCTGGGCAGCATAAAGGAGATACTGTGCAATGGCTTCTGAAAGGCAGGAGCCTTGGGAATGTTCCTACTAGCAGTTGAAGAAACCCCTAAACCTCCAGCCTGACAGATCCAGTAGCCCTTTTTGGGGAGCGAAATTGAGTTATTCCTATTTTAGTTTACATCAACAGAATCAAACTGGACATGTGCATTGCTTCCAAAGGACACAGGGGCATTTTCAATATTTTAAAATGTACCAAAGTAGCATGGAGAGACTCTAGTTAGGGTCAGAGCTTTGCTTTGGTAAGTTGAAACTTTTCTTTCAAAATTATGTGGTCTAAAGCTTCAACTTCATTGCCCATTTGCTCCCAAGCCTTGGTGAGATTTGGAAGTGAATCCTCCAGCAGCAGCCCCCATGCAGAATTTGCATTTTTCATACTGGGTTTGGTGTGCATAGTTTCGGTTCCTTTTGGAGGACACACAAGCTCTGCCACCATCACTGATTCTGTCCAGAAACAGAAAGGATTTGTGATTTGCACAAGCTCACCCTCAGTGAGCCCCAAATTCCTGGTTTACAGCCCCTCTGAAGGGTATGTGGATGGAAGAGAGCCAAAGGAAGTTTTCATTTTAAAGGAATTTCGATAGCAAATTGCTGAACTCCCTGCAGGGGTGTGTAACCCATCACTGGTTACAGCAGGGATACAGCAAAGAAATTCTGTTAAAAATCAGTTCTACGTTAAAAAGGACTCGAGGGAGTCCAGAGAACCATTCCTTGGACTGAAACAGCTGTTTGCTATACCAGTGTGTCGTGGGTTGACAGCCTTTATCCCAATATCGTGTGTTGTGTCTGGCAGCTGTGCCTTTTCTCTTCCCCCTGGCTTTGCCAGGCCCAAACCATAACACAGTGCAAATATCCTTGTTTGCTAGTGTACCTTATGAGTGTGTTTGACTTCCACACCAGGAAAATAATTTACAGCTATAATATAAAATAATCAGTGGACACAAAGACAGCTATATCAAGGGAACAGGCATGACTTTTGTAGAGAGAAATCATTCACCACAAGTGTGTCAGAGCTCTTTTTAGGTGTGTTTAGGTACAGAATTACTGAGTGTTCTTAGCTGGAAGAGTGGTGTCTGTGGGGGCAGAGGAGTGAGCAAAGCTGTGGTGACCCAATGGAAAGAAGAAGGTGCCTGAGGCACAGCTGCTTTCTCTTTGGGGGGCAAGCATTGCACCAAAAGACTCCTGCAGGTTCCAGGCTTTTGAAAGCAAGCTGAAGGACACACAAAAACCCACTGCAGTAAGAGTGAGCAGCAGCAAAATGCACTGGAGGGACTGAGCTGTTCTTTCACACAGCAGAGATTTAAATTGTCAGAATCTTTGCCACGGGATGATCTTGAAAATTTTCAAGGGTTCAAAGAGACAGTAAACAAGTTGATGGAAGAAAAATTGCATAAAAACTGTATAATAGAGTTAGGAAGCCTTTAAGTTTCATATTTCTGGGTCTGGGTAAAGGACTCAGGGGTGGTTTATAACCCTCTCAGTGTCCTGTCCTTTTCCTCTTCCATGGAAAACTCATGGACTCTCCTTTGGCCTTGGCTCCTGCATCCACCCCATGCTTTTATTGCACAGTGCTCAGGGGTCACATTCAAAGTGAATAAGAAGAATATCTTAAATGATCGATGGAAATAAATATTCTTAAAACACTGCTGAAACTCTGGCAGTTACACAAGTTATCAGGGAATCCAAAGTTAAACTGTGTTTGAAAACAAACTGGACAGATCCATGGCAAATAAATCCATCCTGGGCTATTAGACAAGATGCCCCAGAGGCATTGAGAGATTGGAAGTGACTGTGCTGCTGGTGGTGTGGAGGCAAGGAAAATTCAGTTTCCTATCTCCTGTCTTAATACCCAGTATTATCTGTTGTAAAAATATACATTTTTGCATTTCACATTAAAGAATGTTATCGTTGCCCTCATTGCTGCAGGGGCCCATGGAGACTTTTATCAGCTCCAAGGTTTCATCACTCAGAGGAAGGGCTCCAGCCCAGATATGAGGTGTGGAATGATGCACTGGCACAGGTACAGCTCTCTGGGGATGACTGACTCCCTGAACAAGGTAAACCTGGTGTTGGTGGAAGCCTGAGCCTTCAGTTTAAGCTGAACTGCTGAGATAAGTCACCTCTCCAGCTGATACAGGCCCAGCCTCCTCCATCCAGCTTGCCTTTGAAGCACTCAGTGCACAGCATTCTCCCTTCACAAAGGAAATTTTGTTCAAACTGAGCCTGAAACACCTTCAGCAATTTTTCCCTGAGCAAGCCAAAGACATTTCTTCAAGCTGCACAAAAATCTGTAATCACTTGACAGCAAGATCTAAACGAGATCTTGTAGCAGAGGAAGCCTATCTTTAAAATACCTTAGATTTATGAAGATGTTACTGCATTAGAAAGCCAGCATATTCAGCATTTCTATAAAGAGATTTTACCCAGGCAATCACATTTAACTCCTGCTTCCATCCCTGCTGCTTCCTAATCTGTGAAGGTGTGTTGATAACATGCAGGTTTTTCAGTAGGAAATTCACTAAATTCTAAGAAGTAATTTTATTTCCATGGAAAGCACAGAAAAAATTTGCTTTAAAACCTTTATTTCCCCATAAAAATTTATAGAGGAAAAGTCCATGGTCTTTCTGGGGTTCATCTCTGTAGAAAGTGGTGATATGGAAATAGAACTGAATGGAAACAAGATTTTATGGTGTTCATATTTGCAGCACTGCAAACCTCATTAATAAAGCAAAATAATACATTTTGCTAATTAAAAGAAGCATTATATGAGCTACTGGCACTGAGAGGAAATTAATTACATGCTTAACTACTATATTTGATATTTAAAAGGCTTGGTAGGGAAGGTGGAGGGTTCTCTTTTCTTATGAGTGACATTTCTCAGAAGGATGCTGGGATTCCTATGAGAGTAAAACACCTTCAGTTTATATGGTAAGTGTCAGAAGTGTATGTCTCACTCCTGATATATTTTTCATTCCACAATATATTCATTTTACGTCAGACATGCTAAGAAGTTGCTGAGAAAACGTGTTGAAGGAAGAAATATGAGTTGAATTCCTGTAGAGCCCCTCCAGAATACCAATGAATAGACTGATCCATCAGAAATATTCACAAAGACCTAATGCATTAAAAAAACCCCTGTTGTTGCAAGTTGTATGATTAACATAGCTGTCAGATGCTTGTTGTTCTCTCTCTCTCTCCCTTTTTAAAACCATAGTTTAAAACATAGATTTTCACAGTCATCTGCCCTCAGCAGTCAATGCAGGAATTTTATGCAGTAATTTTATGCACTCCAGAAGCAGTTTCACTGGAGGAGCTCAAAGCACTTTGCAAATAATACCCAGGCATGGAATCAATAGATTGGCTCTGAAATGGATGGGGACAGCTTCAAACTGCACCCAGAGACCCCAGCAGTTCCGTGCAGGGCTGGGCTCCTGTTCCCTCCTGCCTTTCCTGAGCAGAGAGAAAACTCTGACATCCCCAAAGAGGACCAGACGTGGCGCAAAGTTGTCACCTCTGGCTCAGCAGTGACATTCTGTTGCAGTAAGGTAGAAAAATTATAAAGAAAACTTCATAAAATCAGTCCTGCTCTGGCTAATGTGCCATTTCTTCTAAGTCAAGCTAGCCCTTTGCAAGTTCCCATGTGAAAGCAATCCTGGTGTGAGCAGTTTGTTGACATAACAATCTATTCCTGGGTAAAAAAAAAAAAAACAACAACTTGCACCTGTATAAATGGTTTTTATACCATTATATAGATTTTTTTTCTATATAGATTTTCTCTATATTGAAAATCTAATTTTTTTCTAATTTTTCTATATATAGAAATTTTTTCTCTATATATAAATTTATATTTATATATAGATTTATAATTATATTCAATATTATAAATATATTATATTGATAATATATATTTATTATATAGAATAATTTTCTATATATAGAAAAATTAGAAAAATATATATTTTTCTAATTTATATAAATAAATAAATTATATATATATATATATATATATATATATATATATATATATATATATATAAATAAATATTTTTTTTCTATATATGGAAAAATGAAAATATCTCTCACAAACAACTTTCCTGCATGTACACACCAGGGTTTGAGTGACCTGACCAACCAATACAGAATAACACCTTGTTAGTAACTAATAAAAGTAATTGGCAAGAAAACTACCAACCAGTTGAGTCACACACAAGGTCTGTAAACCTGTATAAAATGGAGTTATGTGAATAAATAATGACCTTTTTCCACCATGAAGAAAATGGAGTTCCATGTGATTTATTTCCATAACATTCTGCAGCACCTGAAGTTAATTCACAAAGGATGAAAGTGGCCAGGATTTCCCCATCCCTGGTTCACTTCTCTACATGCATATAGAGAAATCCTGAAGTGCTTTTGTAGTGCTTGTCATCAAAAAAAGCCTTTTTTTTTTTGCCTTTTCATGTATTAAGAAAGTGCTTTGATTTTGGAGAGTGACTCAGCATTTATTAAAAAAGCAGGGATATAATGTCATTCCATCAAAGGCTTTTCCTGAGTAATTCCCCCCTGAGAAGTAAAAAGATAATTAATGGAATCACACATTAAAACAAGGCAGAAATCCTGAGCCTGGTGGCAATATTTGTGCTCTGTATGTTGGTAGTTTAAAAAAAAAACCCTTAAAGTCTTCTCTCCTCTTAGGCATTTAATTTACCCATTCTTTTATGCCAATTTTCTAGTATTTGAAAGACTTTTTAATAAAATGCAAGTTTTAAGAGGATAATTCCTAGCTAAAAAAGACAAGACTTTATTCTAAACTCTTTAACTGTGGTTGGAAAAGGGGTCCTTGGCCTCTTTTTAATTAATTCTCCTGGGAATGTCCATGGACTTCCCCAGTTTCAGCACTGATCAAGAACATCCAGTGGGACATTGTTTCTGTGCAGTCTCCAACCCAACACAAGTCATGGCAAATCCCAGGTTTTCTAAAGTCCTTTTTCAGATTTCCAGACAAAGAATCCGAACTCTCATGCTGTAACATCTATGCCCTTACAGAAACATCAAAGAGGCCCAAGAACTATGAGGATTAAAAAAATAATAAAATAATAAATTGGAAGACAAGGAGTTTAAACTGCACCTCCTTGATTTGGCTTCTGTGCATAAACTCACTGCACTGAGCATCCTCCTTTGATCTGGGCTGTCAACTGTGGAAACTCATTTTCCTTCAAGTGATCAGAAGTTCTCACCCAGGGTAAAGTGTTTTAAACCTCACTGGAAAAATAACGCGAATTCCTGTAACTCGAAAATTTTAATTCAAAGCAAACTGTTGGTACAAAAAGCAGGGATTGTTATCAGCAGGTCTGGTCAATTTTATCTCACACCTCATTTTTTGAGCAGACTGCTGTCCAGGTGAGCTGTGATGTTGGGATTGATGCCAGCCCCATGAGCTGTGCCTGGGTGGGTGCTCAGGGTCCATCCAAATTTAAAATTACATTTGTGCCAGGGGGAATTCTCCCTCTGGTGAGCTAGCAGTGAGGAGCTTCCCAAAGAGCTGTGCTTTAAAATAAGGTCTGGACTGTGCTGATACAGATCTTGTACACAGACAATGGGAGGACATCCCATCTATCTATGGAATGAGGAATAAAACAGAGAAATGAGGGATTAAAGCAGAATACAGCAGACAATAGGAGAGGTTATCATGCTGTATATGTTTGACTACTTTTGTCTCACCTGTTATGAAGTCATTAACTCTTCAGTTTGGGATTGTATCTGTTGGCAACAGAACAAATAGGTCCCATTTTTTTACACTGAAGCCTTAAGCTGCCGCAACCTCTGGAGATGTTGCAATATAACCAAGAGTATTAAAAGAAAGATTAATGTGAGGGAATTTGAACAGTAATGGAGGGAAGAAAACACCATGCAGAGTTTCAAAGGTGAAGTCTGAAAGGAGTTAAGGAAATGAATCATTCTTACTGTTGTTATTATTCATTTATATTGAGCCATAAGTGCACGTGTCAAATCCGTGGAGCGGAAGTCAGAAGAATCAATGTTTTCTTATTGCATTTATGTTTTTTTTGTCAAAGCTTCATAAATTGCTGCCATTTTTGGAATCAGGTTCTGAACTTCATGCCAAATCCAGCTGTTGTTCTATTCCTAATAGAAAGCATTGCTGCCATTTATTGTTAGGCATAAAATTGAGAAACTAACCATAAAAGGATGCTCAGTTCTGTAACTCTGACAAATCCATCTCAATGAAGGCTGTTATCTAGGGATATATAAATATTGAATGGGGAGATGCTTGTTTCCTTTCAGCACATCCTCCTGGATAATCCATTTGGCATCACAATATCAAAAGCTTTATTTTATATATTAAAGAGATTCGTTTCTCTGGTCCCTCCTCATTCTGCCTGTGGTTTGCTTTCCCATTAAAGTGGTTGAATTTCAATGGCAGGTGCCACGGGTAGGAGAGAGGGTTATTAAAATACACCAGGCTGAGCAGGTCTCTCCCAACCTGACACTTGTTTTTAAGAGCTGCCACTGTTTATAGCTGATTTTCTAATTACTGCTGGGCTCCTGGTGCAAGGAGACAGGACAATTCACCATGGAGGGGCAGCAGTAACTACAGTGAGTGGGACCTGTGTGAAAGGAGAATGAACGTCAGGAGATGCAGGGAAATTATTAACTCACACCCTTGGAACACCAGCAGACCATGTACATCCAAGCAGCCACCTGCATTTGAGCACTCCCCCGCATGGAAAAGCTGTATTTAGATTAAATATGTCAGACTTCCTCAGGGGATGAAGAGATTATGTGAAGAGGGGATGGGGGGACTGCTGTGCTATAAATAGCAGGCTCCTTGAGTATGTCAAGGGACAAGTGAGTGGTTTATCATCCAGACAGGCACAGGAGAGGGCTGCACAGTCCTGCTATTGATGCACAGTCGTCCTGTGTGAGCCTCTGGCTCCTGCACTCTTCCTTCCTTCACCTAAGTTGGTTGCCAAATACAGAGCTAATAAAGGAAGAGAGAGAAAAAATTCAAACCTTTGAATGAGATTATGGGGCACCATTTTCCATCAGAGCAAACTCTGCTTTCAGACCCTGCTCACAGGGTCCCTCTGCCTTGTGTTCCATCCACTTGATGGCTTTGGGTGCTGATACTTTCCCACTGAATTCTGGAATCCCTTTCAGCCTCACAGGCTGCTGTGC
Organism: Ammospiza nelsoni; assembly: GCF_027579445.1. NCBI lineage: Eukaryota > Metazoa > Chordata > Aves > Passeriformes > Passerellidae > Ammospiza > Ammospiza nelsoni. Next base: position 7,432,998 of record NC_080637.1, on the reverse strand, counting down.
CAATAGGAAAGTATCATTCTGAAGGTCAGCAATATTGCCTTTATTTATGTGCATAAAATTAATCCAGGAACGTGTTTTCCCCATTAAGTTCAAAATGCAGGAGTTTGGGGTAGCATTATGGTGTTCAGCATTGGCCCTTGCACAAAGACACTACTGGGAAGGAATCCACAGCAGAAGCAAACATGAGGGAGAGAATGAAAATGAATAAATCAGAAATAAATGGCCGCTTCATGTTTCATAATTCTTGCAAAAGCTGAAGAATTCAGAGGCCTTCTGTGAGTGTCATTCCAGATGACCCAATTAACTCTTGTAGATGGGCAAAAGGAAAAGGGCAGGCCTACAGAAGAGTGATCTCTGAGTCTTATTTCTGAGTCTTCAGCTGAAGATTTCTGTGACCAACATATTCCATTTCCCTCTTCTGTGACTTCTCCAGCAATTTGTGCAGCCCAGTTTGCAAACTGTTTTGGCTGAGCTCTTTGAGATAGCTTAGTTTCCTCCTGCAGGGAAGTGCAGCACAAAGAAAGCAGCACCCCTGACTGTGTGGAGCCTTTGGAATTATTATACCTTTGGGATATTAGCAATTAACTGCACAGGCTATAAGTTTTAAGGAGATGCCATTTTGCAAATGTTTAAACAGATGCACCAAGAATATTTTTATATTTTTACTGTCTGACCATCTGTAAAGCCAGGTGTCCAAATGACGTGCCTTAAGAAGATTAAAATAGAAACATATATAGCTAATACAGTCAGAAGCTGATGAAATAAATTATCTCTTACACACAATTGTATGGCAGCTCTGGTGTGATGTCTGGGCTGGGTGGAGGAACTTTGCATTTCTACACAAGGAAAGCATTTATTGCTAAACTGGAGAGGGCCAGAGGGACACTGGGATGGTTGGGATATAGAGAGGCAAATATTGTGTTTATGAAGATCCCCCAATGCAGGGAAGAATGATTTGCAGAACTCCATGATATCAGCAGGCTGATTAATTACTTTATAATACTATATTATACTATAACTAATTTACGCTGTATTACACTAACAAGAACTGTACTAACCTGAAGAAACTCATGACTATCTGCTGACCAGACAGTGGACACAGCTTGGGCCTGATAGGCTAATTAACATAAACAATGTCCACCAGAATCCAATCAAGCCATCACCTTGGGTAAACAACCTTCCAGCACATTCCACATGTTCAAAAACACAGGAGCAGCAAATGAGATGAGCATTGTTCTGATCGTTCCTTTCTCTGCTTCTCTCTGTTCAGAGGACATGTGAATACCACATTTCCCCCTGCTTACTATAATAAAAAGAAAAGGAGTTCTGTTTGCAATTCTTCTGCTGGGCCCTTGCAGAAGGGAGAACAAACAGATCTTGAGAGGTTCATCCATTGGCAATCAAAACCTCAATCAAGTGCTGATGTGGAGGGATCAAGGAGATTCTTTACCTATAGAACATCAACTTCTGTCATATCACTAAAACAAGGTTTACAAGAAAACCAAACAACTATGCAAAGAATGCTCACTGTTTCAAGTCCAAACAGCTGAGTTTCAGGAGAAGGTCCATTGGCTGGAGATGTTCCTCTTTGACATCTCTTAGGATCCTTCCTGAAACAGAGAACTTGCTAAAGAAAGTCACTAATAACTATTAAGAATCCATCAAATGTGCCGTCATGTATTACCAAGCACTATTGAGAAAATCTCTGGAATGCCCTGGCCACAACCTTTAATTCAACCACTTGGGCCAAGGCTGGCTTGTACTTTGGCTTTCCAGTACTTTGAGCTGGTAGTGAAAAACTGCTAAACTGGTAAACTGCTACATTTTCCACCTTTTTTTTTTTTCCAGAAAGGCCAACAGCTGGCAAAGGGAACTTGTAAGAGCCAAAATGAGGGATGTGGGACTCTCCAAAATGCAGTTTATTCCATTCAAGATGTCACAGCAGTCCAGGGTGGTGGGTGACAGAGCTGTGCCTACAGCTGTCAGCTCCAGACCCTTTGGATTTGGTTACAATGCATTCTATACTTTTCTTTGCTGAGCATCTTAATACAGTAGAACCAATCTATACCTTAACTTTTATCTATAGCCTGTCATAACTACTGTAATTACCATATTCATGTTACTGTTCTCCAATCACTAAAAGTTAGTACATTACAGTTTAAGCTAGAAGTTGATTTTCAGTTTTCTTGCAGTGGAAAATTCTGAGAATTCTGAGAAAATTCTTTTTTCTACTTGCAAAGTTTGCTGACTTGTTTGCCTGTGCTATCTTTCTGCGCGGTAAAAACATCTTTTTTGGGGTGGGTTTATCCTTTGCTCAAAGGCATAAAAACCCCTTCTAACTAACAGACCCTTTGGCTTCTTGGTTATGCAGTAATTCTTTTCTTCTATATCAAAACTTGCTTTCATTTCTATTCCTTCTTCAGATTCTACATCCAAAAATCTTTCTGCTAAGCATTCATATCTGCGGGACTTTCTTGTCAAACTTTCATCCTTCCCAACAGGAACTGGTCTTGGTTAACTTGGAAGAGAAAAGCAAAGGTGACAAACATCACCCAAGAGAGAAGCAAGGTGTGACAGCAGCTTTGTGACACTTGGCTGGGCTGGAATGGAGGCCAAGGCCAGACCCTCCTCAGGGGTGCAGTGATCACAGGGTGGGTGGGGGAAGGTTCTTGGAGACTTCCAAAGCTCACTCCTCGTGATGCTGATTTCTCACATACAGATGGTTCTGGCTGCCAGAATAACTAAGTACCTTAAGATGCCTATTATGCCTCACAGCTCCTGGCGGTGTGTGGCAGAGTCATTATTTCATTAGAAAAATGAGGGACTTGTGTCAACCTTTTCTCATAAAAGGGAAATTAGTTTCAGCCCCCTTTAGCCTTTAGATAGGAGTGTGATTGATTTGCAGCTGCAGCAGTGGCTTCATGCAAGCCTTCCCTACACAGAATCACTCCTTCAACCAGAACTGAGAGAAGAAGCCCCTTTGGGGCAGAGAGAAGTACCTGAGCTATTTTTGCATCCTTTTGATGTTGGAAAATAATTTTAAAGTGGGAAATGATGAAGTTATTAATGGACTTGCCTCATTAACTGCTACAAATTATCAGAAGGCAGCTGTGGCTACTGGTTCTGTCCTGTGGCATTGGGGAGTGAATTCCAATTTATTTTATGGAGTAGTTTTTCCAGGATTGTCCAAATTTATACCAAATTCTGCACAGTCTTTGTAGAATTATTGCAATATTAAAAAAATTAGTATTGGTATTAGTTTTGGAGGGATTATCCATCCTACAGAGCTCCTATGTGCTCAACCTGGTGGCCTAATTTATGAGTGGGGTGTTAGGACAGTAGGGTTTGGTTGGGTTCTTTCTACCTGCCAGAAGCAACAAGAGATAATTCCTTCCAGGCAGATATTTTGAGATGTGTCTATTTATATTTGGCAGACCTGAATCACTGCAGCCCTAGAGTCTACCATGGTGTAATTAACTCTAGTTTTGCTCTGTTTGTCCCTCTTCATGATGGGAACCAGCCATTTCCCTGTGGTAGCACCAAGGAAATTGTAATTGTGTGAGACTGAGAAAATGGGTAGTCAATCTATGTGGGTGTCTTAGTAAAGCATTTTAGCCCATGTAATGTGAAAATATTTATGGATTTTCCTTTTTTTTCCCCCCCGATGACATTAGGAAAATCCCCATTGAAATCTCTCACTAGCAGGAGATACAGACAGCACTGATGTGGGACCTCCCTTGTATGTAACTCTAAGTCATATAGAGATGACTTTTTAAAGCATTTATTTATATTTGTATGAATCAGGAAGATTAATATATATTTATGTGAACTCTCAGGAAGTTCTGAGATGAGAAGAGCAAGGACAGACGGTGACTCAGATGAGTGGAGAGCCCAAATATTGTCCTTTCACAGCAAGATCCCATTTCTTGCTGTCCATCAGTCGAGCCAGCACCCATACAAACTGCACAGGCTACAGGATACTCTGTGATTTGTGCCCTATTTGTGTTCAAGGCCAGGCTGGAGAGGGCTTTGAGCAACCTGGTCTAGTGGAAGGTGTCCCTGCCCATGGCAGGGGTTTGGAATGACATGATTTTTAAGTTCTCTTCCAACCCAAACCATCCTGTGATTCTCTTTATGGCCCATCATTGTGCTTGGTAACCTGGTATGAGAGCTCACCTCAGTCTCATGCATGCATTATGTGTATTTTCCTTTCATTCTCATTCTTTCAGCCTACACTTGCTGATAATAATGAGAATAGTAATTCCACCAGGGAAATTTACTGAACTGAGAGAAACACAACTAAATTAGGATGTAATTTTAGAAGACATCTAATAGAAAAAAATAATGCATAATGAAAATGACTGATAGAAAAATAACATTTTAATTTATGCTAGTGCCATTAAAATCCTAGATAGCCTAATTTCCATCTCTCTTTGCATACCCTCAGTATGCCAATGTGTGTATTTCTGTGATAATTATGTCCATGGGATGACCAAGGGATAATAGATTCAAGTAACTTCAGAGCAAAACAGCTGAGTTCTTGGAAGTTACAGGAAGTTTTGGCAATGGGCAGGCCATCCATTTGGCCAAGAAAATGAAGATGCTGGGTGGTCCTAGACCTCTTCCCAGAGGAAGGTGGTTCATAAGCTCTCACAGAGCTTGGGGAGTGGCCAGCAGTAAAATTCAGCACCCAGTGGAGTGGTGGTGTTTGAGTTCAGCTGATGCTGCTCTCAAGAGCATTGAGAATTTCCCTGTCTTTTGAAAACTTGGAAAATTTAGCTTCTGTTGTCCAGCAATTCAGATAAATCTGGAGTGAATCCATCACCTAGGGCTGCTTTCCCTTTCTGCTGTGCCCTTGCCTCTCTCTTCCAAGCCATGGGTGGGCTGAGGGCAATTCAGCGGGAGGGAGGGAGGCCACCTGCTCAGACACACATCATTCCTTCTCACCACTTATCAGGTGGAATCCAGCTGCAAGGTTTTGCTACAGGAGGCAGTTTGGCTTTTGCTGGAGTAATTCAATGGGAGATTCCTGGCTTCCTGCTCATGATGCTGTCCAGGGAGGTTGGTCTGTGCCATGGGCATTCCCCAGGGTATGGGAAAGGGTCACTGTGGCCTCCATTGCCATTTGAGATTTACACATTCCCTGGTGGTTCAGAGAGCTCAGCACAGTGAGATTTGTATTACTCTCAGGCAAAATCCAGCTCTCAAATAACAACTGTGCTGTGGAATTGGAGGAGACATATAGGATAAGTGCCTGGGGTAGAGATTTGGCCAAGTGACTTAATGACCCCATTCAAACTAGCCCATTCTTTTTCCTGAACAGTGGGACTGTTTGGCAGGGAGCCTTTGAGTCACAGAGTGAGCCTGGCTGTCAGCACAGAGCCCTTTAGCTGGGGCAGCATTTGTGCATCACAACATATTGATGGTGCTGCCTGCACAGCACCCCAGAAACAGCATCCCTGCAGCCCCAGAAACAGCATCCCTGCAGCCCCACAAACAGCATCCTTGCAGCCCCAGGAACAGCATCTCTGCAGCCCCACAAACAGCATTTCTGCAGCCCCACAAACAGCATTTCTGCAGCCCCACAAACAGCATCTCTGCAGCCCCAGAAGTAGCATCCTTGCAGCCCCTTGCAGGTCCAGGATGCTTCACTGTCACACACAAGCAAAAGGACAAGCACAGAGTCAGCCTGAGTGCTCAGGCTCACCCAAACCTTCCAAGAGTACCAAACATAACAAGATAAAATCAAATCCCAAAGCAGATTTTGAAGGATTCATCTCCAAGCCCAGACTTGTGGCAGTTCTGTCTGCTTTGGGATAAAACTTTTTTCCCCCAGTCTGCTGCTCCTCCCTGAAATTGTGTTGTGCAATGTAGCCATGATATTTTCTGAAAAATCCTTTCCTTAGGATTTTTCCTCCTGAAAATCTGAGAGGCCTCAGGAACAAAATGTAAACAATGATTATCTGCTGCTGTGGAATGCAACAGGTGGATCTGTGACTGGCTCATGTGGTTGTTTCTAATTAATGGCCAATCACAGTCAGCTGGCTCGGACTCTCTGTCTGAGCCACAAACCTTTGTTATCATTCCTTCTTATTCTATTGTTAGCTAGCCTTCTGATGAAATCCTTTCTTCTATTCTTTTAGTATAGTTTTAATATAATATATATAATAAAATAATAAATCAAGCCTTCTGAAACATGGAGTCAGATCCTCATCTCTTCCCTCATCCTCTGTGAACACTGTTACAGTGCAATGCAGCCTGAATTGACATCTGCACAGCAATCCATAGATGCTCTCAGAAAAGGAAGGGCAGCTCTGCTCTGCAGATATAGGGCATGACTCATCCCCTAATTAGAAAGGACACCGAGAGTGTGTGAAATTTTATTGTGCTGCAGAGTTCCATTTGTGGGTCAGGCATGAGCAGCAGACCATGAGACTGAACAGCTTGGGAACTTGTAACAATTAATAATGAAATACAGCTGCATTCATTTGTAATTTGTAATCTGCTATTATCTAGCAGGGGCAGAGGTTTGTAAATACATGGTAGGAATTTTGTACAAAAGGCATTTTCAGCAATGTGAACTTTCAACTGCTGTCAGTATTTTGGTTATGAATGGTTATTATTTGGTTTTAAGGGCTGAACTCTTTCTGCAGGGAAGCATCACCCTGGAGATGTGAATCCTGTTCTTAATCCTAAAGGCTTTGTTCTATTTCTCCATCTTCTCTGATTCCTATGAAATTAACATGAAACATCTTGGGAGAATAAGAATGTTTCCATGGCTGTGCAGGAAGGGTACCAGGTGAAAGGCAAGGGAAGATCAGGGGTGCCAGGCTCTGTTTGAGCCAAGGGCACTGCAAATACAATTCACTTTTTAAATTCCATGACTGAAAGGCAATATTTGAATACCAAAATTCCTTGCTCTTCTCTTTCTTCTCTTGTCCTTGCCCTTTCCTCTTTATCTTCCTCTTCCTCATTCCCTTCCTGTATTTGTTTCTTTGAGTACAATTCATATTGGTAGAAGTTGCATGCAAATAAAGAGAAAAACAAATGGTGTTTCCTATTAACATTCCTGGCAAAGCTCTTCCACTTACCAGAGCAGGCAAGCTTAACCCCGAGCCCAGGAGTTAATACATGGGAAAATGAGGATAACTTGGTTAATCCAAACTCTGCCCCTTTTCACACATCCACTCTCACTATCTTTTTAAAAACATGCTCTCAGTGTGCAGTGTAGCAGTTTTGAATTTCTCCACATCTTCTCCACTCATTGCATGAAATTCAGTGCATTTATGCCTCAATTAAAAATTAAATCCACAATTCTCTTGCACTGGAAATGGGGAACTTTTCCATGTAACCTTTGTGGAGCTTCTCAGAATGGTGCTTGAACGTCTCACAAATAGTGCTTCTACTACCCAAAACCAATCCTCTGAGTTTGACAAATACAATTTCTACTACACTAGCAGGGGAATGGGGTGCAGAAGGAATAAAAAAGACTTGCTGAAAGTCAAAAGTTTTGGATGAGAATCAAACCTGCTTTGCCTTCCCCTTGAATCTGGCTTTAGTCATTGGATGTTGCACAGCAGAGCTCAGATCACTCATCCCACAGCCTGATCCTGTTGTCCTATGACAAAACCTGCATGGCTAGGAATCCTGGGAGAGAGGAGAGACAGAGATCAAAGAGAAAAACATTTTTCTTGTATTAATCCAGAGATTTTGGTTTCCTTTCATCAACAGTATATGGGCACTTAAATTAACATAACAGCCTAACTGGTACTGAAAATCCAAGTGCACTATAGATGCCTGCATTATATAACATGGATTCCACCCTTTGCTGACAAGATATAGACTGAAAACTTCTGTTCTGGCCCATTATTTTTACCCCATGTTCCATGTTTGACTTTGAGGAAAGTGGATCAGAATAATTGCACTTGATTAATGACATTTACTGAATGCCACTGAGGTCTGCTCCCTGCTGAGACAGTTCCAGGAGGAAATTAACCTTCCACCAGGCCTGGATTGCCCCCTGGATGCATTTCTCTTTCTGGTAACTACAAAGTGAACAAAGTGGCTGATTTAGTGGGGCTCTCACCTCAGATAAGAAGAAAAACTATAAAAACTACCAGGATGGAAATAATATACACAATGCCTACACATCATGGGTTCAAACACCTTGCCAGCTTCTCACATTGCAATCCCACTCTGGCCAGAATGCTTTTGCTCCCTGAAATCCCCTGTCAGATAGAAAGATTGCTTATGAGCTCTTTGTAAAAAGGGGGTGTGTAAGGGCAGAAATGAGGGGTGTGAGACTCCAGGGGCTCTCCAAAATGTAGTTTATTCCATCCAAGAGTTACAGCAGTCCAGGACCATGGGCAACAGCTGTCAGCTCCAGACCCTTTGGATTTGGTTACAATGCATTATATAATTTTCTTTGCTGAGCATCTTAATACAGTAGAACCAATCTATACCTTAACTTTTATCTATAGCCTGTCATAACTACTGTAATTACCACATTCATGTTACTATTCTCCAATCACTAAAAGTTAGCATGTTACAGATTAAGCTGGAAGTTGATTTTCAGTTTTCTTGCAGTGGAAAATTCTGAGACCTTTTTTCTACTTGCAACTTTGCTGACTTGTTTGCCTGTGCTATCTTTCTGCTTGGTAAAAACATCTTTTTTGAGGTGGGTTTATCCTTTGCTCTAAGCCATAAAACCCCTTCTAACTAACACACCCTTTGCCTCATTGGTTATCCAGTAAGGCTGGCTCAGCAATTCTTTTCTTCTATATCAAAACTTGCTTCCATCTCTATTCCTTCATCAGACTCTACATTTAAAAATCTTTCTGCTAAGCATACATACCTTTGAGACTTTCTTGTCAAACTTTCATCCTTCCCAACAGGTCTGCCCACTATCCCACAGGTTATGTGTGGGAATCTCCTTTCATTCCCCAGTGCATGTTAATCAATGCACAGCCCGCTGAGGAAATCAGGTTTGGTCACACCTTTGTACAGTGCCAAGGAAACTGTGTCTCTGCTTGGCCCACACATCCATGCCTGTGTTGTGGAGTTGGCATCAGTTTTTCAGCATTTCCTGGCTCCCATTTTAGCTGCAGTGACTTTGGTGGTGTAATAGTTTGAAACTGGGGCAAGGTGAAGGGAAACACAGGGCTGTGATTCCAAAGGGTGTCCACAAGCCAATTAATTAGTCATGTTAGAAAAGTTGTACTAAGGAAATAGGTCAGTTGCTTCCCTCATTTATGCCTTTGTAGGCTCTTGACTCCAATGGACCAGAATTGATTTTTCAGCAGCAAAGTCTCAGGACTGCTGTCTGTCTGACATGCTGCTCCCACTATCGATGTGAAGGCTGCCTTTGCAATGGTTTACCTCCCTTGAAATGATTTCAAAAAGGATGTGTGAAGTCAATAAAGAACAGGCCATTTTTTCACTGCACATTTCCTGTTCCAGCACCAAAAGGGGAAAAGAAATTTACTCTGCAGACAATAGGAAACTCTATGGCCATTGAAATGATAAAGTCTTGCCTTAAAGCAGGTAATATTGGTTTTTTTCAGGGTAATGAGACCTCTCTGTGAGCACTAATAAAAGCTGCAATATGTGAACCTAACTCTTTGTACATGTAAGAAAAATCATGTACATCTTAAAAGGTTATGTGGACATAAAAAAAAAAGAAAAGTAGTATAGAAGCCACATGAAATTCAAGAGAACCTCCTGAGAAATGTAACATGAAGTAGCAAAGAGAGGGCAACATTTCATGATAGAATATATAGATCATACTGAGCACATAATGAAACACATAGATTTTATGGTGAAATTGCATTCTTTACTGATACATGTGTTATGTGAATGGGGTATTAAAGAAAATAGATGCACTTTTCCAGCAATCAAACCCAACACTCTACAGCACTCACAGTAGAAAAACGTGACACCAGTGAACTAAAACTGCAGGGTGGTGGAGCAGGGAGCAAAACCAATTTCAGTTCATAAGGGTGGATGCAGGATAACTGCAGCCCCCAAACCCATCCCCTGCCTCTATCACAGCCTATCACATTTTTGCTGCAAAAGACAGAGCTGGGAAACCTGGGGGGAAATTACAGGTGGAAGCTGAGAGAATGGCTTGAGCTGGGATAATCAGAGGCGTGGGCAAGGCTTGGTAATTGCAGCTCCTGCTCTGGATTCGCTTTCCAGGAGCTGATCCCCACTGCTGGGTTAACATACGTGCATTGGCATTGTTTAACGTTAACATTAATATGTTTGTGCTTTTCTAAGAGCCCCTGGTGAACCCAGGCCAGGATGTGGGCTTGATGTAGGACTTATTTTCCAGCAGAAGGTGTGAGGCCAGGGCTCTTTATTCAGGGTAATTTATTCTGTCACATGATGCTGAAAAACTGGGTCAATTAGTGCCTGCTGAGGAGTGTGCTGCCATTGAAACTGTGACAAACACCCACAGCCCTTCCATTTACTAATGTTTGCAGTGTTCCCACCTTTTTTCTTGACAGGAAATGCAGTGCAGTTCCAGCTTTTGCTTGAGGGATAAGACACATCCTCTAAAATAAAGAGCAATCAAAGATTCAGTCTGGGGACTAAACTGGGTTTTGCTGATTTGTGGGTGGAGTGGGAGCTTCAGACAAAGTTTATTAGAGAAGCCCTCCTGTTTTCTAAACACCTTATGGAAATATCTCTGGGTGTGCCTGGATCCAATCTGAGGCCCAGATTTTGCCAGCGTTTTAAATCTAATGATTAAATCTAAGATTAAATTATTTTATCTTAATTAAATGTAAGATTCAAAAGGTGTGATCAAAGTTTTGTACAACTTTGTCCCTCAGGATTAAGGATGCCAAACCAGATAAATGTACAGAAAAATGATTTATTATGATAAATGATCAGATTAAAATATTTTAAGTAGGATTATTTGCTGCACAATATAGAAGCTAAAAACTACTAACCTTGTATACAGTATGCATCAAAGCAATTGTTTTAAAGCAAAAAATCCCCCAATTATTAAGTAGAGATTTATGTTACCCATACTAACAACTGTGGGCAAATCTCTTACTCAGCTTCAAGCAGTGACCTTGAGGTTTTGTCTCACAATCAGGATGTTTAACTTTGGGGCTGATGAGTCACACTGGTTTTAGCATAATTGAACACCAAGAGCAGCATGATTCCCCCTCAGTTCACCACTGGCAGCCTTGCAAAATAGGGCATTTCTCAAGGCTTTATAACCCATTCCAGGCAGAGCATCCTGTCTCACCTATATCTTTGCCAATAGAGACTAGAACTCGTGTCCTCAACTTGCCAACACCTTCCTTGAAACATCTATGGAGAAATGGGATAAAAGCTCTCTTGTAAGTAGTTGGAGAGTTAGCAACAAAGGAGTCAGAGGCAAAAGGGTGTCTGGTCCAATATTAGCCACAGCCCTAAGTCATCCTGCAGCAAATGTGCTCTCTTGGAGCCCTGAATGGAGGTTTTGGCAGCTGGAGCCTGGAAATAGTTTTGTTCCTTAATGCCAGAAAATGTTGGTGTCTCTTCCTATGGAAGGCTCTTAAAAACCACAGAAAATAGCCACAGACACAACAGTGATGCCAGTGAAAGGTTTCCAGCTATTTGTGACCTGCAGGGAATAAGGAACAAATTTTCAAGAGAGACTTGCTCAAGAGTCCAGTCCACTCTCTCTCCCTGTGGAATCTCTCTGTACAGCAGCCACCCAGAGTGCTTTTAAAAAATAACTTTATCCTCTCATTGTGCCTGCTGTCATTGTGTGTCTGCTCCTCATGAGAAGCTGGACATCACACTGCAGATGGCTTTCATGTGGCTCTGGAGTGGTACTGAAGAAAATAATAGAAATACTGCATGGATCTGGTCATAGAAAGATTTCATTTTTCCTCCCACACATTTCCACTAAAATCTTTGAAGGTCAAAGTCCTCTGCTTAGTTAAACTGTCGAAGGGATTTGGTTCTTCACCTGAAGTCCTTCCTAAGGTCAGCAGAATGACCCCTCTTGGCAGAGGGGATGAAGCAGGGAGGGATGAAGCAGCCCCTCCACTTTCTGGAGTGGAATTAGGTCTGTCCATAAGTCAGGCAATAAACCCCCATTAGTGAAATGATGACAACCTATTAGGGCTATTCAGATGTGTCCCTTTGGAGCCATAGAGAGCTGTTTAGAAAAGATTAAAGCTTGCTACAAAGGCTGTAAATGAGAATTATCGGCACATGATGACTCCAGCCCAGCTCCCCTGTCTGCAGCACTGGGAACAGGTTCCCTGCTCCAAGAAAGACAAATCCTGATGGTTTGTGTTTGCTGTCTCTGACAAGTGCCTGGTCACCCAAGGGCAGGACAGGCTGTGGGACAAGCACACATCTGCAGAGAACCACTGCGGGCATGGCACTTGTCAGGGCTGTGAAAGCAGATAAAAGGGATCACAATTCCTGCCTGGTGGAAGCAGGGAGATTGCAAAGAGCAGTAACTGTGTCCTTTATCACTGCTGGCTTTGCTGATGCCATCTCCACTGCTGTAAGCATCAGCAAGAGAAACACCAAGCACTGGCACAACCACGTGCTGGTTTTGGTCTGGTCTGGGTGTGTATGTGCTGATTCTGTACAGATTGTGTGATACCAGCCAGAAACTGCAAGCTACTCGACCAAAAGATTGGAAGAAGACTTTTTTGGGCCTAAATTACCTGCCAAAGAAGACCAGAACTCTGTGCAGAGTTGAGACTTTTCTGCTCAGTTGTTTTTCCAAAGTGTCTTCCTTCATTTGATGCAGCAAAACTCATAGCAGTTCCTGGAGAGCTGGAGCCACATCCTCAGCAAGGCACTTGATTGTATTTACTGCTTTCATCCAACCATGCAACTCCATTTCTCACTGTGAGTCAAATACCATTCTGTCTGTCTGCTGGGGCTGGAAAATTCATAATGCACTTGAGATAAGGGAGAATTTCTTCCATTGGAAAGCAAACTACTTCCACTTGATTAAGTTTTGTGGGTTTTTCCCTGACATAGCTAGAGATAGATTACTGGAGGAATCTACCAAAGTGTGAAAACAGCAAGGAAATTTATTATAATATCTGTAGTATTTTTGATAAAAGAACCATGACCAAAGTAAAGGAAAAGTCTCACAAACTTTATGCCCCCAGAAAACTTTGGTATCTATAAATCTGCTTGTGAATAAAACCACTGATCTGTGTGATATTTGGTAGGAGTGGGATATTGTTATGATTTATAATTATGACCAGAATTAATATGAATTGATGAATTTAGGGTGTTCTGTAGATATTTTGAAGAAGAGCTCAGATGGACAGCTGGAGCCCTTCTAACCGTGCTTACTCCAACTCCAATTAATATGCCATGTTGAACAAAAAGGATCCTGTAAGTCACTTCCCAGCTGCCTCTCTCAACATTTTGATTATGACACTGAAATTTCACAAAGGTCACCACTGATTTTTATTATTTACTGAGATTTTGGATAAGTGCCTCCCCTCCAACTCAGACAAGCACAAACAGCTCGAGGCTGTCAGGTGATGATGTGCAGACATACCTATCATATTGCAAAAGCAAGCCATGTCTGCATTAATTTCCTTTTCCAGCATGATCAATAGCTATGAGGTTTATTGACTTCACACAGCACCCAGCCTGACAATAAAGTGTATATCACCCTACAGAGCTGTCATCACATCTATCCTTATCTTTGTCATCAGACAGCCCTTGTCTGAATCACCCCACCAATAGGACTGGAAATAAAGTGACAGGGTTCTAAGGTAAGAAACAATAACATTCTTTTTTAATTTCAGCTGAAACCAAGCCTTTATTTGACCCTTCTTTTTTTTTCTTGGTACAAAATGTTGTGTAAGGGACTCATTTCCCTTCACCTGCACTTGAATTCCTGAAATTTTATCTTCTGGCTAAGTCCAGGAACTCATACTCAATATCAGCTGCACTGCAGCCTTGCTGCAGTTCATCAGCTGGGATCTGAATGAAAGCAATCCAGGGCCTCTGTTCAAAAAAGCAAAGGATCACACAATGCTAACAATAACTCAGCTTGGCAATTAGCACATCTGTCTGAAAAAGGGCAGTTCTGGGATGGTTTTCAGTGCTTAGCACCTTTTCTGTCTTTCACATGAAACAAAACCCAGGAATGTCCCTGACTTGTCAGCCCCAGGCTGATGTCCTGCTGCTTGCTGAGTGCTGCTTGCTCCTGTGGCATTCACATTCTCTGGAAAAATCCCTTCGCCCAGGATTTCTCTCCTGAGAAGCTGAGAAGCCTCAGAGAAAAGGAAAACAATTCTTATCTCATTTGCTTCACCTTTGTTGTGTTCATGTGGAATGAGTTTGGAGATTGCTTACCCACAGGTGATTGTTTCATTGCATTCTGCTGTGAGTTGTTTTCACTCAATGGCCAGTTGGGGCCAAGCTGTTGTGAGGCTCTGGAGAGAGTAATGAATTTTCATTATTATAATTTTAGCATTCTGTAAGTAACCTTTCTGTATTCTTTAGTATAGTTTAGTATAGTATTCTTTAATATAATATAGTATCATAAAATAATAAATTAGCCTTCTGAGAACATGGAATCATCATTCCAGCATTTTTTGGGGCATTTCCCAGCAAATACAATCTACTCCTGGGTGGTCTTGAGCGCAGCTCTCTGCCTCAGACTGGCATCCTTTGCTGACTGCAGCAGGGTGGAGCTGACATTGCTCTGACCCTGTCTTTGGGGCCATTTCATGGGTTTTCTGTGGCACACACACAATTACTGGAAGCCTCCTACAGCCCAGGCTGGCCACGGAGTGAGAGGCAGGAGGATGGAAATCACACAATGTGTTTCAAAAAGCAAAAATGGGGATGTGCTCAGTTCTTGTGAGAAATAGAGACCTGCTAGGCTCAAGAAACTGTACTAGTCTGGGTTCAAAGATGGAGCTTTCTGCTGGAAGGCCTGGAAGAACCTCTGCGCTCACTCTTTGCATTGTCCACCCACAGGGAGCTTTTTGCTCCAATCCCTTCCTCTTTTTGAGACTGAATCCCAACCCACCAAACACATTGCAGAGAGAACTGCAGTGCCCCATAACTGCATCTGCAGTGCAGCCTCTGCAATGTCTGACAACTGAATTAGAAGCTGAAATAGCTCCAAAATAACACTCTCTTAACAAACACATTACTTATATCTATTTGCTGTGTGAATTTCTAGAGGATCCATGATCACAACAGCAAAGGGTCATTTCTGAGACAACATAAATGAGACGTAGATCTGCATTTGGTTTCTAGAGGCTAGCGGTGAGATAAGGCCAAGACAGCCATGCTGAAGGACAGTCAGACCCCAGTGAGGCTTTGGTAGAGCTCAGTTTTGTAGAGCATTGAGTCATCTGGCCTCTGTCCAGCAAACCACTTCAATGCATGTTTAATGTTAAGCTTGCAAATAATGCTGCTGACTGCAATGGGCATTTGGAAAAGTATTTTCCTTTGATAAAAGTCCCTTTATTGCCTCCCTTCAGGTGTTTCCAGACCACATTTCCACGGGTTTGCCAAATATTCAGTAGTTTTTATGAAGGATGTGGTCAAAGGTGACCACTGAATGCACCTTCTAAAATGCACCCAATTCCTTTACCACACTCAGGGGCCTAAGATACTGCCACATGCAATACAGATTTTCCCTCTAATCACAGTCCTTAAAATATTCTTGTTTTCCTACTGTTTCCAAGGCGAGGTCTAAGTTCAGTGAATGTGCACAGAACATTATGAAATCCACAGGTGGCCCCTTTTCCATGAGATTTTCCATTCCACTCCATCAAATAAATTCTCTCTGTATAGGGGAAACTAAACAAGGAAACTGAATTTCAGCATGGGTAATTTCAGAAAGACTTCTCTCTTCTCATTAGCAAAGTGCATGACAGAGATGCATCTTCTGGGGCAGACTGTAGTGGAGTTTAATCAGTTTAATCAGTTTCAGCTGAGCTACATCAATGTTTATCCAGCACAGAAACTTCAGAGTTAATTTAGTGGCTGCATATGTAAATGCATGCTTACAAAGACCATGTTTCTTGGGGGGCTCCTGTGCCCATTTATTCTGTCTCCTTTATATCACAGGAACAGAGATACATGTTAAACTGATATAAAGAAGACAGTAAAAAATCCCCACTGATTTCTAAATATTGTGTTGATATTTTTTATTTTACAGATCAAATTTTTTGGTGATATTTCATGGATCTTCCTCATCGCCACATTTGTCCTAGAATTGATAAGAATCCTTATAAAATTTTATTAAGTATTTCCATGTGAAGGTTAAATTTGGCAGAGTAGCTAAGGAGCTTACACTTCATCTTACTGAAGGAATAAGGTTGTCCTTCTGTCTGGTTATATTCCAGAAATTTGCCACACAATGTTAAAAATTTAAACTTTCAAAAAAGGTTTTATTTGATTGGTGCTGCAAAAATTTGCAAATTCACAGAAGCTATGATTCCCCAAGTGTGTGCACACACCTGAATAAGCCATATTCCTCCTGAATTACTAGGATGCCTCTTTCCAAACCCCTCCATTCAGTGTTAGTTATTTTAGGGGAAAACAGCCAAACGGAAGAATATGGGTGTGAATGGGTAATTCCCCCCATTGATTTCTGCAAATAATTGCTGATTCAAATTGCCATGGAGAAGTGTATTTTCAGTTCCTCACCTCCTGCTTAGAAGAAAGGAAACCTAACTGCATTCAATTATTGTATAGCAGTTCTGCATGTGACAAAGACTTGACTCTATTTTTGAGGCAGGAATAATTACATTAGCAATATTGTTACCATGGTGTCACCACTGCTTGGGAAATTTATTACACTGTAGTAAATAAAATTCAGGCTCCACAATAGCTTCTACAGACTAGTTTAATAAAAATTCCACCTCATTATGAATATATGTATAAAACATCTGTAACTCTCATGGCTTAGAGGGAAGTGTCATGCGATGTTAATATAGGAGCAGCAGGAATAGGTATGAGTGAAAAAAGAGCAGGGAAAAAGCAGTGATTTTCCATGGTCCAAATCATCTGCTCTTCCTTTTGGGACTGAGACATGTTTATTCTTTTCCACTCATCTCCCATCATCTGCTATGGATGTCCTTTCCTCAGCACTGGGAGACTTTTTCTGTGTCATTTTGTCACCCTTAACTGCAAATATCAGCCCTTGTCTCAAATCCTCAGCCCCTCCAGGAGCTCAGGCTGCAGGAGGTGGGGGATTACAATGACCCAGGTGTGACCTCATTGATGAGAAAGGCTCCAGCCTTTTTCTGCAGAAAAGATTCCTGCAGTGGTTCCTTTGTGATGGAGAGTTGCACAACAGCTAATATTTCAGCAATTTATTCCCCATTAGAGCATTTGTTTCATATCACTAAAGTACCACCTGTTACAAATTGCTTCATGCTTTTGAAATAATTTAGCTGTTTTTTCTGCCCTTCAGTAAGCAAGGAAAGTGTTGTGATAGAAAGGTTTTCTTTCTTACAAATATGCAAGCATAAATCAATGCCAAGGTGCAGCCACTGCAGGATTATTGCTGAAATGGGACCCTGCAGGCCAGCTAGGTAATGGTATTGTGTTAAGCAACAAGAAGAGCAATGCTTTAAAAAAAACCAAACCAAAACCAGGCAATAAAACCTCATGAAAATGATGGTTTTAAGCATCACTTTCTTACAGTAGATCTGTAAGGAGATTCACTTTTTTCCAGCAGATCTAAAAGAGATTCACTGCAATGCTGTGAACTGCCAGGTGTGTTTGCCAGGAATGAGAAATTCAGGGTCGCTCAAAGAATCATCACCAAAGGTATTGGCAAGATGTTTTTTATATAAATTTATCAAAGGGTGACTTCACAAAGTTTGATGGCAAGGTTCACAGTGTCAGTTATTATACAGATAGAACATACAAAGGAAAAGTGACTTGGAATCAATTTTGAGTGATTTATATGGAGACCAGGGGTACAAAAGGAGGAGTTAGACCTTCCTGTTGAGCCACGGGGCTCACAGAGCCTCCCCTTCTTTCCAGAACTCCTGATGGAGCTTAGGTTGAATATCAGTCTCAGTATCAGACATGGGCAATGGTTTATATCTAAAGGAATTAACTACACAGATTTTATCAGCACTGATTTGGCCTGCTATCAGCAGCTTTCTGAGTGTGCTGTGAATGAGAGGTGTCTTCACCTTGGGAAAGGAAGGGTCTCTCAGATAAAGAATATCAAACCTTGAGAGACATCCCGGCTCTAGAGTCACTGGTGTGCAGTCCAATTGAAACTGAGATCGAGCTTGAGCTGGCTTTATCCAAGAATGTGTTGTTGAGAAAAGGTCTCTGCCTCAAGGAACAACTTTTGGGGCTGTCCCAGCTCAAGCGGAGATCACCAGCACACAGCCACACTGCCAGGAAGGGAAATGTCAAAGAGGGCTCTCTCAGGCTCTCATATTTATGGGATAAAATGGTTGAATCAAAGTCAGATTGCCCACTCTGGGAAGGGTGTGAGACTCCTTGTACCCACAAGCTGCCTTGCTCCCTGACAAATGAGTCTTGGAATCACTGCAGTTCATGTGTCAAATGCATGTCCAGTGTTCCCAGCTCATGTGCATCGATGCTCACTGGGTCACTTTGCCCCTCTCTGGGTTTCCTGGAGGAGTTTTTAACCTGAATATTACTCCTGGAATAATGGAATCTTAGAAATTGCTGAGCTGGAAAGTGTTGGAACTCATTACATCCCTCTGGGTGTCCAGAGTTGCCGGGACCCCTGCCAGGGGGCTCAGAGACCCTGGCACACAGCCCAGAACACCTGTGGGTTTGATTATGACCCGTGGAGCAAATTACCATCTTTGTATGAGGACCTGAAAGTCACAGAAGTTTAAGTAGTGTAATAATAAAATTATCACAGGGTGAAAAAGTAGATTTTGGGGTTTTTTAGAGTAGGGGTTTTGGGGACAAGATGGAGGGACTTGGGTGTGTCCAGCCTTTCTTCTTCTTGGCCTCCATCTTCTGCTGTGATGTTGGCACTTTGGGATTGGTTTAGAGTAGAAGCTCACTGTCCAACATGGGTGATAGGTATTGCAAAATAATTGTAAACATGTTATATGTAGTTTGTAGTATAAAGAGATAACACCACCCTGGGGCAGGCAGAGTGCCTCTGTCTGTCCTGCTGAGTGGACCTCGGCTGGACAGGAGGAAAATTTTTATAGATAAGATACAATGAACAACCCTGAGACCGAGAAATGAAGAACTGCGACCGAAACAGAGACTTTTCACATGGTCTAGGGGCTGCAATAAACTGCGAACTCCCAAGAGAAAAGCATCCATTAGGATCACTGAGTCCAACTCCTGGCCCTGTGCCTGACACCCCAAAAATCACAACACATGCCTGAAAGGGCTGAGTCCTTTACCTCCTGTGGAGGCTGTCAAACTTGTGCTGCTTTGGTTACAGGGGTCCAGTGCCTCCATCATAGTGCTAGCACTGTGAACAGATTTCCAAAGAAATGGGAATAGTTATATTTATCTAAATTATTTTGGTAGTGGAAGAGATTAATTTAGATGCAAAGTTAATTAGCATCCTTGGTACAAAGATTTCTTGAGAAAGAGTCAAGGGGGAAGAATTTCCCCCGTGTTTTTCTCATTTGATGCCTAAAGAGAAGCTTTAAAAAATGGAGGTCAGAGTTTTTGTGTACAGAATTTCTTTTACTCTTTTTGCATCTTTGTGGATGCATTTTCAACTATGTAGCTTATAAACCTGTACTCTTGTAACTGGGAAAATAATTCAGAGAAAGTTAGGTCAGAGCAAGTTAATACTTCTAATAAGTAAGCAAACTTAAACAAAACAAGACCGAACTCCTCAATTCCCAAATGCCAAAGATATTTAATTAATGTGAGCCTTGCTGGTGTGCTGATAACTCCTAATGAATATGAATGTCTCTGAGTAATCCAGGGAAGGATTGCTGAGAATTTTGTTTGCACCTGAGGCATTGTTGGAGGGGCCTGGCACGGCACCAGTGAGCTGAGATAAAACACACAGGGGCTGCTTGATTTTGATTATTTTGGTTTCTCCCCTTCAGCCACAGCAGGTGAGGGTCCCTCTCAGGGAGTTCTTGCTCAGCCAGGTCCCACCAGACCCTCAGGCTGCCTCTGGGTCCCTCTGGCTCAGCCCATGGATGGAGCCTGTAGCACCAGACACAGGGATGCTCTGCCAGGAGTGGGAACAAGTTTGGGGAAAATAAAGTGATGGTCCAGCTGTGAGAGGGGCAGTGCAGTGTCCCCCTTGGTTTCTGGAGTGAGAGGAATCTGTTTTCAGAGCACTTTGGCAAAATAAGTGGAACCACTCACTGCTTTGTCCTAAACATTCACTGCCCTGGTGGTAAGACTTGGGGAATGACAGGAAAACAAGCCTCCAGCAGGGCTTGCTTAGTTTGGCATTTAACCTTGATTTTGTTGCTTTTCCTCTTTCCATGTTCTATCTTGTTTTGTTTTTTTACAGGAAGTCTCAGGAGGACACTTCCAAACCCAGACTCTGGACCCTGATATCAATTTTGTAAAAAAAATCCTATCCTTCAATAGCTGCAAATAAATGTCTTTATTTCTTCTAGAAATATCTTCACTATCTTTTAGAAGATATTTTCAATATCTTCTAGGGTATCTTCACACCCCTGAAATTATGTGCAGGGTCTAACCCAAAAAAACCTCATATATATCTCCTACTTTCAGTGGGCATTTGGTCAAGGGAAACACCCCAATATTTCCCTGCAACCTCAGTGTAATGGGGGCTTTAATTGGGATTGCTTTCATTAAGATAATTCCTTTTATATTCCTCATTGAGCTGAAAGACTGTCCAATCAATAACAATTTTACTCTACAAATCTCCACCACTTAATAGAGAACACATTTTCAGTAAAAATTTTCAATATCCTCTCCCAAAGGGTAGATTTTCAATAGAATTTGTATAATCAGTTTGCAGCCTTTTAGCAATTGTGACTGTTTCTCAAAGGGCATGCAAGATTTGAAGCTATTATGGGAAGGTTTTAAACCAGCAGCAATTGCAAGAATGACTTGTTGGGGTTTATTTTCTTCTCCTCCTGGAACAAATGGGCACAGCACAGAGCCAACCTTTAACTGGGGCTGCTTGGATCCACTCTCACACCTGCCTGCAGGGCTTTGCTCTGCAAACCCTCAGTGCCCAGGCAATTCAGCACACCTCTCTCCTGCCCTGGAAGGTACAGAAATATCTCTGGCAGTTGTTACAGCTGCCAGCCCCACTGTGCAGGCTGGTCCTTGCCTGCTCCCAGCTCCACCCTGGCTCTCAGCATTTGGCAAACCTGAGCCTTCACTGTCACAGACATCTTCTATGAAAAATCCTTTCCTTAGGATTTTTCCTCCTGAGAAGCTGAGAGGCCTCAGGAATAAAATGTAAACATTGATTATCTGCTGCTGTGGAATGCAACAGGTGCATCTGTGATTGGTCTCATGTGGTTGTTTCTAATTAATGGCCAATCACAGTCAGCTGGCTCGGACTCTGTCCAAGACACAAGCCTTTGTTATCATTCTTTCTTTTTCTATTCTTAGCTGGCCTTCTGATGAAATCCTTTCTTCTATTCTTTTAGTATAGTTTTAATATAATATATATAATAAAATAATAAATCAAGCCTTCTGAAACATGGAGTCAGATCCTCATCTCTTCCCTCATCCTAAGACCCCTGTGAACACGGTCACACTTCACCACATCACATCTCCTCTTACCTCCCACTTTTCAGCTCATATTAAAGGCCCTGAGCACTTCACATGTTCTTCACCCAGCATTTCCCTTCTGAGGTGTCTTCTCACTTAAAATCATAACTTTTGTGGGGGATTCCTGTGGCCTAAGTTGAGATGTCTGCAGAAATGATGACTAACCCTGAGCCAGCTGGCTCGACTGTCAGCACTTTTTTCTGTTGCAGTCTTCCTTCCTACCACTGCTTGGCAACCTGGAAAAATCTGGAGCGAGTCAGCTTGTAAGACATATTTATTGGCTGGGTAATTAATTTTGTTCAGAAAGACTGTGTGAATTCTTCCTTTTGAATTCCTCTAGCTCCCCATTGACTGTCAAAGGGACCAACTCATATTTTTTTAATTGAGAGGCCCAGAACCCACCCCAAAGTCCCAACAATGGGTTGGGCACATGCTCCAGCGCCAGGAGAGAACAGAGGTGTGTATCTGTGCATGAAATTGCAGGGGGACACTGCTGCAAGAGAAAGAGACTCCCCAGACAGTGAAAGGAGATGGCACAACTCAAGACTATCAAACCCAAAGCTTCTAAAGAAATTTCCTTCTCTCTGGAAGGAATCATTCCACTAACAAGGAGAAATGGTCTTTAATAATGTTATTCCTTATCCTATGCTATTCTAGCACATAAGTCTTATCAGGTCAGTGTTTTGCCTTGCTTGTCAGATGGCAGCAGAAGGAAAGGAGAGTTTTGCCAACAGACAATGAGCTGCAAGGCAGGAATGAAGGGCTGAGGTTGAGCAGGGACAGCCTTGTCCAAAGTTTGCCCACCATCAGGAGCCCCTGGCAGTTTTTTTAGCCCAAACACTGTTACAATGGAAAATAAACAGTTGTGTTTGTCCAGGCTGATAGCAGGCAGTTGCCCACAGCAAATGCATCCATATGCAAAAGGCTCTCTTGGTGGATGTGGCCAGAGAAAGTCTGGATAATGAGATGCTTATTGCTTCACTGTCAATTCTCCACCAGGCAGCAGTTTAAATCTTTGCCCCCCATTTGTGTGCTGTATTTGGTCCATAATGTACTTATTTTCAAGTGTCATTTTTAATTTAATGCATGAGAGAACTTATTACCCCTGGCAGAGTGAAACAGTTAAACCAGGTTCTGTCAATTCCTCCCAATCTGTTGACAAGTGGGATAATATTGCACTGTGATTGGTTTTTATGGAGACTTGGGGACAAGCTGAAGCCCTGGGACTCATGCAGGGATTTCTGCTTTGCATGCAGCAGGCAAAAGAGGCATCTTTGGGGTGTTTTTCTTGTAACCTCCAGTGGCAGAAAGTGGCAACTTGGACTTAGACAGGTTTGGGTCTCTGAGCACCCCAAAGTTTGTGTTTGACTAATTAGAGAGTTTGCAATGTTTTGAGATGGTCCCAGTGCAAAACTTAACACCATCCTTGATGACGGTATTCAGCATCCCTGAAGGTGCAGGTATGGATCTAGGTGTGACCTGTGGATAATCCCAGTAAAAGATGCTTCCATGGGGAGTGCTACAAATTTTAGTTTCCTCATCTGCATCTTTCATGAGCTGAATGAGACACTGTGAAATATTTCTTTTGTGTGTCTTTCTCCTCCTTTTTTTTTTTTTTCCTTGCATGAAGGGTGTTGTGGGCTGCCCTTCTTTTGCTGGGAGGCAGCTCCAGTTTTGCTGAGAGCTGTGACACACAAGGTCCTGCCTGGTGGAGACTCCTTGCTGACTTTTATTTTGTTCCTCCTGCTAAGAAATGAAAGATCCCTCTGACTGAGGTAGCTGGTAGCTCATTTTTGTATACAGCTGGTAGCTCATTTTTGTAACAATGCTGCTGTGAAGAATCCTTAAACAGGAAATTATTAAGTAGGGAAACCACATCCCTTCAAAAAGACCCCAATGCTTTGGATCAGCCTGAAGAAAAACTGTCATGAAATGCTTTTATACAGACCTACACTCATGGAGCAAGACAATATTTTTATTTATTGCTAAGGATATTTGGAAAAAGCATCACAGCTTGTGTTTGGGTGGGGAAAAATAATGAGTACCAGTTCTTATGTCAGATTTTTCACCAATAGATCTTACAAGAAATCTGTATCTATAATTTACTTACACTTAATCTGTAAGTGCTGACTGGCTCCATTTCACAGAAGGAGAAACTGAGGCACAGTGCAGGAAATCAACCTGTTCCCCTCTCACTCAGGGACCAGAAATGGAGCTCAGGTCTTCTAAAACCTCATGAGCTCAGCCTGATAGCTGAGAATCCTGATCTCCATATATACTCCAATTTAATGTTTTCATTGATTTCTTTGTTGTTGTTTGTTTGAAATGAGAAAATGTTTATTTCCCAAGAGTGAAGCTCTTTTTCTTTCCACATAGCAATTGTGATGGCAGATGATCCTGCCATGCTGCTGTCTGACAGCATAGCATCCTCTCAGGGTGATTTTTCTCCCTTCTGGTTTGCCTCATCCTTGGCACAATCACTAGCCTTGCCACCACAGTTATTTGCAGTGGTTGCTCCTTCCTGGAATCGAGATATGGAGAAGAGAGAAATGGCCAAGTCCCTCAGACACAGCCTGGGCAAAAATCAGCCCTTCAATTGTCTCTTACCTCAGTGCAGTGCTCACGGCAAAGGTTTTGTTCTCCTTCCTGGGAAGGTGACCCTCCCTGGTGGGTGTTTCTGCATGGTGGGGAGATGGAGCACTGCCAGCCCTGTTGTCATTATAGTGCAACAGTTCTATTGTCAGTACATTGTAAGGGTTCCATATTGCTAGAGCTTTGTACCTCCTTGATGCTTCTTGTAGGCAACTCCTCTAGGCACTGACTGTTCCTTGTCCTCACAGCAGCCAACTGACTCCAGTTCCCTTCAACCAACCAATCCACTCTTTTATAACACTCTTCTTACTGGCTACAGCTGTGCCCTGTTAACATCAGGCCTGCTGCTAATCCTTAATTACTAACCCAGCTGCAACTGTTTAGGGGGGTAAGATTACTTTCTATATTACCTTTATTTACTTACAGTCTATCCCCCTACACAGCCCTTCCCTCTGGACTGCAGGATGGAGCTGTAGCACTGTATTCTCACTGGCATCCTGCCTGGCAGCCTGTTCACACCAAGTCATCTCCCAAAACTTCTGTCCTTGGGACGAGCAGCACCAGGACCTGCTCTGGAGGGACCCAGGGAACAGGGGAACAATTCTCCACAGGCACCACCAGGTTGGGCATTTCTGCAGGCAATGAAGTTGCTGTGGTGGCCTCACCCTGCTCAGCGGTGAACCCAGAGCTATAAAGAACAAAATGACATGGATAATGGCCTTGCATTCCCAGGAATAGCTCTGCAGCAGGCAGCCTGCCAGCTTTGTGAAGAAGAATTCCCACATCAGGTGAGGCTCTTGTTGGGTTCCTATTATTGAGGTGCACTATTTTTAGTAGGAGACTGATTTGAAAAAGGGAATTACTTTGAACTTTCCTGGTTTAGTTCTACCAATTTTAAACACAGTAGATTTCAATGGTCTCTGTGATAAAAAATGTGGCACTGCAAGAGTCACTGCATAGTGAAAGCATAAGTGATGATGGTTGAAGCTGTCAGATTTGCTAGAAGCACTGATCAGCCAGTCAAGGGAAGCAAAATAAATCTCTCCAAGACCATCATATTTCATTGGATGTGACTGGAGTGAGCAAGTTTGCAGCAGCACAGGCACCCTGGGCTGACACAGGGGGCCCTGGGTTGCATTGCCGTGCTGCAGGGAGTGATGGGGGCTCTTGCACCACTGCAGGTTGAGGCTGTGGGCACACAGGGCACAGAGCAGTATTTATTGCTCCTCAGGAGGCTTCCTGCCTGCTGTTTGTGCTCTTCTGGCAGCTTCAGGTGATCATCTTCCTCCTGGGCTGAGGTCACAGCCTGTCATGGATATATTTTATGAAAAATCTTTTCGTTAGGATTTTTGCTTCTGAGAAGCTGAAAGGCCTCAGAGGAAAAGAAAAACAATGATTATCTGCTGCTGTGGAATGCAACAGGTGGATCTGTGATTGGCCCATGTTGGTTATTTCTAATTAATGGCCAATCACAGTGAGCTGGCTCAGAGTCTCTGAGAGTCACGAGCTTTTGTTATCATCCCATTACTTTCTATTCCTTGCCAGCCTTCTGATGAAATCCTTTCTTCTATTCCTTTAGTATAGTTTTAATATATCATTTTCTTTTAATATAATATATATATCATAAAATAACAAATCAGCCTTCTGAAACATGGAGTCAAGATTCTCATCTCTTCCCTCATCCTGGGACCCCTGCAAACACCACCACACCAGCCCAGTGATTGTGTTGGAGACGCAGCTTCAGTGGAACCCCACAAACATTTGCTTGCCTTGCCAGGCTGAGTCAGAGCCCTCCTCATTTCCACTGCCCATGCTTTGATTCAGGGATTGTTGACCACTCCCACGGTCCTAAAAGAATATTTGTAGTCAGGCACCTTTGTCACTGCATATAAATGTTGGTACTATGTGTGTTATTGTGCAGACGAATACAAAAATAAAGTTTGGAACATGGATAGATTTCATACAGAGACAAGGGAGGGGAAATTTTCCCTCCCAGAGCCCAGGACTGGCAAGGATGGGACATTGGACTGGCAAGGATGTGACCATTGCACTAGCAAGGCTGTGCTGGCATCTTCAAACAAGTGGAGCAATTCTTGTTGTTATTAAAGACACATCAGTCTTTTCCTTCTGAAGGCATTAGAAATAAATGCCTTTGAACAGGAAGAAGTAAATCTGACCAGATGCTCCTGAGGGCTCTAAAAAGGAAATTATCTATAAAATCTAGTGTCATTGGTTCTCTGAAGGATGAAGCTCAGACTGGAGCCCTGACAAAGGGTGTGTTGGGATGGTTTGTGCAGTTGGGACGCTGTAAGACAGAGAGACCAGGCAGAATTAACCTCCCTATGACCAGACTATTCAAGTATGTTCTTTCATTACTTTAATCTATGTATTTTGTGAGAATTGATATTTATAATTGGGTTTGTTGGTTTGTTTTTATTTTAGGTGTTTAAATAAATATTTTTTGTTTTCATTTTACGTGAATAAAAGTTAAAGGAGATTTCTGGTTGCAGGTGAAGTGACAAGACCTCCCTTGCACACAGCCCCTCTGTGGTCAAGAAGAAAAATAAGAAGTTTCTTCTGATAACCAGAGTTGTCCAGAAGAGCTGGGGAAGGAGATTGGACCCAGAGTGTCCCCACGATGTCTCCTCCAACAGTCTTCCCAAAATCATGTGCAGATTTGTATTTTTATAGTCCTGCTGGTTATCAGGACTTTGCAGGACTTCTAAGATGCTGCTCAAAGATTCTAAGATGTTACTTTGCTAAGACATTGATTCTGAGGATCCTGTTGGAGTGTCTTGTAAAGGTCCCATCCCAGTTCAGACTGAAGAGGAGCAGCACCAGGCACACACCTGGCTCTGAGATGTGTCACAGACCCCTTTGGTCACCAAAATCTGAGTCTGTGTCAGCTTCGCTGAATCCTCTACATGCAGAGAAATGGGGAAATAAACAGCAATCAACAGCAGTCCCAGTTATCTTCCTGCTTTCCCCAGATCTCTGTGGGAGGTGCAGTGTTTTGGGGCAGCAGTCAGGCCATTGAGACTTTGCTGCCCCTCTGCAGGAGTTTCAAGGTTTGCAGGAGGGAAGGAAGGAAGGCAGTCCCTCCATGTCCTCTTCAGGAACTGCTTTTTTCTCCTTCTCTACTACATTTGCACATAACTGATGCTGCTGAGTGTCCCTGTGGAGCAAATAAGAGATTCAGCCCATAGATACCACATCCTTGATGCACAAGGATGATTTATGGGATCAGGAATTAATTAGATTGCAATGATAGGGTGTAAGTGCTGTGTCACTCTTAATGATTGGGTGATTAAAGCCAGTTAAAAATAAAGCTATTGTAATAAAACACAGTGGAGCTGAAGATGGTGGTTTCCCACAGCTATCAGGGACAGAGAACCTGATTTTGCAGAAGAGAATGTTTGGCCCCAAAATAGAACACTGTGGAGATGACCCAGGGGAGGAGACAAATCCTGGACAACGTGCCCATCCCAGCTGGACGTGTGGGGCTCTTGCCACATCATGGAGAGGGATGGAAATGGCAACAGCTGTGCCTGTTGGCTCCTCTGGTGCAGGAGGCTGGTACAAGGTGCATTTACTCACAGAGACCTTTGCACCAGCCTGAACAGTGCATTTCTCATGGCTCAGGGGTTGCAGGGCTGGTGTGTACAGCCAGACACTATGGAAGAGATCTGAACACTGAATATCTGTGCTGAGGGTATCTACTGCTTTTCACCCTTCATGTGTCCTAAAACAGTTAAGTATGAATGTTAGAAGTGTCTTTACCAAAATACAGATTCTGTTTTGGTTGTGTGTCACTGTCATATTTTCTGGAAAAATCCCTTTGCCAGGATTTCTTCTCCTGGGAAGCTGAGAAGCCTCAGAAAGAAATGAAAACAATAATTATCTGATTGCTTCCCCTGTGTTTGCTGCTTTGGGATGTGGTCTGGAGATTTTTTACCAACTGGTCATTGTTTGATTGGTTTCATGTGAATTGTTTTTACTTAATGACCAATCACCATCAGCTGTGTCAGACTGTGAGGAGTCAGAAGTTTTCATTATCATTCTTGTTAAGCCTTCTGTCTGTATCCTTTCTCTTGTTTGAATAGAATAGAATGGAATAGGAAATCAACCTCCTGAGAACATGGAGTCAGATTCTCATCTCTCACCTCATCCTAGGAGCCCCACCAAACTCAACAGTTGTGGTCTGAAGCCACTGCACATTTCTGGTCCTTTTTCATCCCACATGCATAAGCACTTGTGCTCCAGACATAATCTCAGATCTGTTCTTTGCATATTTCCATTTCTGTTTGCTGAATGAGGAGCCCTGCCCTGGTGTAAAGGCACATTTGGCCCCGTGCTGTTGTGTAAATGTCAGCCTGGCAGAGAGGAGCCAGGATGGCGTCAGGGACACGTAAGAAACAAGAGAAACTGGAGAAATGTGAACCTGTTGTTTTTGAAGCCTGGTGAGTAGGAGTCTGATCCTCCAACTCCAATATTAGTTAATGGGATCTGAATGCTTGACTCCCACACGCAGCTCTCAAAATTTACTCCATCTGCTCCATTGCTTGTTATCTTGCCTTTTTTTCTTTTTTTTTTCTATAGCAGAAAAGACAGAGCCCTCTCTTTGCCTGAGATAAGATTTGAGAACTGTAACAGTTTGAGTAGAAATGTTAATCTTACCAAAGCCAGTTTTAATACCAATTTGGAATCTGGTTTCTTCTCTAGAGGCACTATATCTACCTTTAAAAATAGATCTGTGTGGCAAATTAATGCTCAAGTTCACAGATGTAAGATAGCAGTAATGGCCAGATTAAAACCTTATACTGTGCTGATTTTATCACCCAACTAAAAAATGGATAGTGATCATCTACAGGGTCAAAGGGTTACATTTTATTGATCTCCTAGAGTTCATTTTATTTTTATTTGTGTTGCTGTTATTACTTCTCTGGCTCACAAACACCTAGGTTGTTCTAACTCCTTCAGACCATGCTGGAGTCAGCTGAGCTCATAATTACTGGTGCAACTGATTTCAAAGGGAGCTTCTTGATAAAACAACAGTCAAAATCTATTTTGTCTTTTGGCTAAAATCTCTTGTCACCCTTTGTTCTTTCAATGGCTTTTTTTTGACTCTTTTGAGAAAGTGTTGTCAATTTTTTTAATGTATTTCTATCTGATTTTTCTTTGTCTTCTTTCTGATTCTTTGGCTTCCTTTTGTTCTTGTGAGGTTTTGTTGTTGGCCTTATTAAATGGCTCTACTAGCAATGGCAAGTACATGACCCCCCCATTTGACTTCTAGCATTTTACAGTCTCTGATAAAACAAAACAGAAAATTTTACCCAAGCCATTGATTTCCACAGAGTATACTTGAAAAGCTGTAGGAATTATATTCTTCTCTTTACAACTCAATAAGGGAAACTCAGGCATTCTTGTGCTAAAGAAAAACATGACATATTAAGCTAAGCTGAAGCCCTAAACTAAACTTTGTATTAATTAGGAAAGCAATAAAGTCATTCTGGCTCATTATTTGTGAAAAGGCACACAGCACTTACCCTGATGCAGCAATCACTCAGCCATTGGTAATATTGAAGCTACAAATTGCTTCCTAGATGTATTCCCAGAACATGAAACAACTACATCACATCATTGTTTAACAAACATCACTGCCTAATCTGAGCTATACAGGCTTTTATTTATGCCATTTGCAGTAAACATAGCATTAAATATGATGTCTGGATAAAAACTTTCCTAAGAACACTTGAGTCATAAAGAAAGCTGGGAGCCCTAAATTGATTGTAAGTTAATCTGACATTTTAAAGGAAATTGTCATTATCTAATTCACCAGAAGCTGTTCTGAATGACTGTAAAAAAACTGTTTTCATTTTGCTTAGATCCAGCAATGTAAAAGGTCACATACTTCTAAGCAGACCTCCTCAAATTACTCAAAACACTTGGAATGACTTGCATTAGCAGAATTGGTATATTTAACTGTATTTTAATTAAGACAGTCATGTTCTTTGTCTCTGAAGCAAGGAGGGAAGGAAAGGCAAACTGTGATGCTGGAGTTTATTCACCTGTTTCTGTGTGTGTCAAGGCTCACAAGGCTTAGCATATAATTGTCTGTTTTGATTAAATTTAGAAGTAGAAAGAGCATTTAGGTCAACATAAGACAAAAGTAATATTTTCATATTTATTAATTTGTTTTTTCAACTAAAATTATACAATATTTTTTTCCCAAATAGAACACATACATTTTTCTTTATCCCATCAGGGTAGTGTGGGAATTCACTTGTACTTACCTTGAAACAATGTCCCTTTTTGGTCCAATTTGTTTGGTGGTGCAAAGCAGAAAGGTTCCTGACTCTCTTCATTGACTTTTCCTGTCCCTTGTTGAGCTCTGGTGCATCAGTGGTGTTTGGACAGAGCTGCACCTGAGCTTGTTCAGGCATGTCCCAGGTGAGACTGATCCACAGGAAGGTCCTTTGAAGATTCCACATGAAGGAATAAGAGAGGTGGGCAGAGCTACTTGGGGTGGTTTCTGGGAAAGAAGAGTTGTTATGAGAGTTATGAGGGCAGTGGCAATCATCTCGTTGGCCTTGGACAGCAGCTTTGTTTTGGTATTGTTCCCAATATTATGTTTGTATGGAAAATCAAATACCCTGAAGGAAGTAGCTGAGTGGGTTATAGAATATGAGCATTTTCCTGCCTGTTGGACAGTTTAGCTGAGTTATCTGTTCCTGAGACAGGAGCACCAATTTGCAGGACAATACCCTTTTACCTGACCCAGAGATGGGGCAACTGAGAGGTTCTTTAAAAACTTTTTATTCCATTTTCAGTCCCATTAGAAGGGTGAGACAATGCAGATTTTATAATTCATGCCATCACAATCACAGGCAGCTATTTCCTAATTACAATGCACTATAAGCATTTCTTGGCATAACTTTTTGCCACACCATGCTGTAAATGCCTTAAAGCCAACAATCTAAAGTTACCCCTTGTAGGTTCCACCACAATGCATCTTTCGTAGTTTTATTTCTCCAAAGTATCTACTCTTATTTGCAAGGCCACGTTTGAAACTTTTTTCTAGCTCCATTTCTCTCTCAACAATATCCATCCTCTTCCATGCATTTCTAAGTCAGCATTTCTTATCTCAAAGTTTGCATACTTCTTATCTCAAAGTTTGCAAAGTTTGTATACTCAAGATGCATGTAGAACTCTCTACACACCCATTTCCCACACCTGCCCAGGAGAGGGGAGATATAGGCTTTGTGGATGAATTTCAGCTGCTTGATTTCTGATTTCCAGATGCTGGGTTTGGCTCTTCCTTCCCAAGGCCATCCAGTTTGTCATGGGCAGTCAAACCCACCAGCCAAGGAAAGTGAAGTTAGGTCAACTGAACTTAGTGTGTGGGTTTTGGCTGTTTGTCTTTTTGGGTTTCAAACAGGTTATGAAAATATGTCTGTTACACTTAGATGGACTCCCACGACATCTTGTCTCTCTGGTGGCTCCTGCATGCAGCCATGAGGAGCTCAAAGAGGGGAAGACCAATATGGGAGTAAATCACACAGGACTCCATGATGGAAAAAGGCTCTTTTCTTTTCTTTTCTTTTCTTTTCTTTTCTTTTCTTTTCTTTTCTTTTCTTTTCTTTTCTTTTCTTTTCTTTTCTTTTCTTTTCTTTTCTTTTCTTTTCTTTTCTTTTCTTTTCTTTTCCTTTCTTTTCCTTTCTTGTCTTTTCTTTTCTTTTCTTTTCTTTTCTTTTCTTTTCTATGGAAAAAGGCCATTCTTTATTCACATAACTCATTTTTATACAGTTTTACAGACCTTGTGTGTGACTCAATTGGTTAGCAGTTTCTTGCCAATTACTTTTATTGGTTACTAACAAGTTGTTTTTCTGTATTGATTGGTCACTCAAACCCTTGGTGTGTATGTACAGGGACAGTTGTTTGTAGAGATAGTTTTAATTTTTCTATATAATGGTCCAAAACCAGTTTATGCATGTGTAAGTTGTTTTTCAACCAGGAGCAGCTTGTTAGGTTAACAAATTGCTCACAACAGGATTGCCTTCACATGGGAACTTGCAAAATGCTGGCTTTGACGAGGCCAGCCACTGATTCCAGGAGAGCAGGCTTGGTTTTATGAAGCCTTTCTTTGTGATTTTTCTACCTTACTCCAACAGACCAAATGTAGCCATCCATGACTTGTGCACCATCTGCTCAGGTTAACAGGCAGGACTGGCCAGGAGTGACTCTGCACTAAACCCAAGCAGGGTAATCAGGACGCCTCTGCCTTGAGGGGCTGGAGACATGCTCTGGTCAGGGGGGTTTGGTGGATTGGGATGTTCACCACGGCTCTGGATTTAGCCTGGACGGCCTCATGCATCATGTGAATCAGGAGGAGAGTGGGGCCCTCAGGGATGTGTTGAACACAAGAGCAGTGGTGTTGATCTCCACTGAGAAGGTGAGCAGGAGCACTTCTGATCTTGGAGTCCAGCTGGGAGTCCAGAGCCACAGCAGAGATCCTGTGCTGCAGTACTATTCCTTAGGATCCCAAGGAAATGCAATGATAACTATTCCCGTTCTCTTCTAAACCCCCCTGTATTAATCATGCAAATGGAATGCCATTCCCTGGAGGCACAGGCCCAAGCTAACACTAATTTTTTTTAAGCTTTGACTCTGTGTTTTGTTAACAACCACTCTAAAGGCACTGCTCTCCCACACTCCTACCTGTGCCACTCCACGTTCTGCTGAGGACACCGGGGACACGAGAGCATTCAGGTTGTGATAATGGTGCAAAATTCATGGTCTGAATATTCCATCTCAGCATGGCCTTTGCATATCTGGGCACTCAGACGTTGTAGCCCTGGGACTGTGCAATGTCAGCGTCGCCCTCAGCTCAGGCATGGACTTCACCCAGTGGCAGCATCTTGAGGAAATTAACAGGCATTTGCTTTATCCAAGGGAAGGCACTCCAAGTAAAATGCACATCCCTGAGCTACCAGCTATCTGTGTGTACCTAGAAGAGATGGAATTTATTTTCTCAGTGAGAATCTGATGTAAATCCTCAGTAGGCAAATGTATTGAGCTCAGCGGACTCTAATTTGGGCACCCAGTGTAGCTGAAAATGCAGAGTAAAATATTATTTCACATGTATTTGCTTTGGAAGGAGTGAAGTGTGTTTTTTCAGCTGCCTGTGTAAGTGAAATGGCATATTTAAACTGCTGGTGCAAGGCAGACAGGATTTAAACATCTGTGCCTGATGGGGAGGCAGGGAGGGGAGAAAGGGCATTAACATCATATTTAAATCTGGAAAATTAAGGAAACAAAAATGCAACAGAATGACACTACGAAACAAAAGGGTTATTTGTGTGTGTGGAGCCAAGTGTGCCATCAGCATCTCTCAAATTTTTGCTTTAGAAGGATGCAGGGCAATTCTGCCAAACTCCACCCTGTTGTTGGTGTTAAATGTTTTATTGAAACTCAGTGGGAGGTACCACCCAGAACACACTCCAATAATGTAGCAGATTTCTTCTAAAGAAAACCCTCTCCAGTACCTCACAGACAAAATATTTGGTATGAGCTGCTTCTCTGGAATGATGAAGACTGGAGATATGATGAAGATGATGAAGACTTGTTGTTCTGCAGATCTTGAAATCCAGAAGAGTCCCCTGGAATTCCACCTGTGAGGCCATGCACATGTGCTCTGCAAGGCAGAGGGAGGTGTCTGTGGGTGGCTTAGCAGACAGCTGGGTTAACACAGAGTCACAAGAGTTTGAATTCACTCCCTTGGCCCACTGTGGGCATCAGTATCTGGTGTCCCACAGTGTTTGGGGATGTTACAGCCTCCTGATGCTTGAATTAGGAAATTGTCTTTAGTGTATTCCTCATCTGTACCTTCCTCCACTTTCTGGGCTCCTAATAGAGCCTGGCCTGAGCCCAGCAGGGCCTTTTAGATTTCAGACTCCTTTTATCACTTCAGGTTGGTTGGATGCCAAAATCTGAGGAGAAGGAGATGGAGCTTTCTACCTCCTCACTGCTCAGGGCTGTGGAGAGTGCTGGCCCTTCATCTGGAAGTCTCAGGGTCTTGGGTAAGAGCTTAAACACATCTTCTTGTCCCTTGTGATTGTGGGATTTGAGCTGTGGAGCTCTCTGGGATCATCATCACAGTGCTGAACAGAGGCTTGATAAGGTGCTTGA
Organism: Ammospiza nelsoni; assembly: GCF_027579445.1. Taxonomy (NCBI): domain Eukaryota; kingdom Metazoa; phylum Chordata; class Aves; order Passeriformes; family Passerellidae; genus Ammospiza; species Ammospiza nelsoni. The sequence continues at coordinate 7,398,507 of NC_080637.1, read as the reverse complement.
TAAGGTGCTTTAAGGCAAACCCCAGCAGGGATGGGGAAAACCAGTGTTTCTCCTAATAAGCTGAGGAGGGTTGGTAAGCCACCTTCCCAGGTGCAAACTGAGACAAGTAACAGGTTCCCCAATGGTTTAAAGTTGGTTTCCTGAAAAAGAGATTAATTTCTTCAGGTCTGGTACCACACTCGCAACCAACAGATGAGAAGTGGTGAGGAATAGTTTTGTGCACAGACCTGTGCCACTGCCCTCACACCCACAGATCTGAGGGGTGGTCACTCTGTGGACCCACCTGTTAATTGCTGTGGTCTAGACCAACAATTAAACACATTTGCTCTTCCTTTCCCCATTATATAAAAGCTACTGTACATAATATGCTCTATGGCAACCCCTGATTTCTAGGTGTAGAGCATCCTTGACAGAGCCTTATCTGTCTACATCATTATCCAGAGACAGCAGACATCCAAAAATCTCTGGCTGATGTGACAACTTCTCAATATCCCACCAATTTTGGTTCCTGGCAAGGGGGGAAAAATAGGAAAATAGAAAAAAACCCACATCTGTGGAAAACTGGACACATAATGTCCCTATATAGGCCTGGAGACCAGGTCCTGGGTGCCCAGAGGTGTTTTAAAGAGAACCTGATTAGATCAGGTGGAGAATAAAAGTGTCTTTCAAAATTGAGTTAGATGGGCAACCATAAAAGACTGGACTTAGGATTCATAAAACCAATATTCATTATGAAGTTGCTTTACTGTGAAATCACTGTTGGCTCTTTAATACTGTTAAACATCAAATACAGTAACTATTCTGCAAACTAATTGCCAAGAAAGAAGAGGTAATCCATCTTGGCATTTGTTTATATGCAATGAAGTTTTATAATCTAATTTGCAGATTACCAGCCATGATATTTAAGGCAATTAATGGGCTGAGCTGAATTGCTCACTCCCTTATGTGAGGTTTTCACAGAACATATTTCTGGACTAAGGAAGGGTACTTAAAATTCTGCACTCACTTCTGTTTATTAATGGCTGTGCTCCTCTGGAACTGTAGATGTTACCTTGTGAACACAGTTCTGGTTTTATTACTGCTCCTATAAATTAGTAACTTGTACCAGTAATTCAGAAATGAATAAAACTAATTTTCCTTTTTATTTCAAAATTTACTTCAGTTAAATATGTCATTGTTACCCTGAGTACATTATGAAACAGCAGCTGAATTATAAACCCTTAACGCTCCGATAACTCCCTCTGGCAAACACCAACATCCTGACTGCTGTAAATATTCTACATGCAAAAAACCTCTGAGTGTAATTTATTTTTCTTTCCATCTTAAACCGCTGTTTCTTCCATCTCATTGTGGTCTGTCAGCTCCTCAGTGTGAGCAATGCATCTCACTTAGGTCATGCCACAGCAGTCACTGCTGAATGAGCTGGGGTAGCTTGGGAGGTTACAGTGCAGGGCTGGAAGCCAGGTGAACAGGTTGGGAAAGTGTTCATCACTTTCCTGTCCCCTGAGCCCACACCTTGCTCAGAAGTGAAGGGTCACCCCAGGTCTAGTAAGGTGTGTGCACCGTGTCTAACACCACAGGGTCAGCTACGTCTCTGATGGAAATCCAAGATAAGCAGCTGTGGTACAAACAAATAGTTTTGACAGACCAAGAGTAGATGCTGTATTTTTAGCCTGTGCTATTTTTCTTCCTCAGCCCAAGGGGGATGACAAACCTCTTTGTATATCCCATCCTTGGCACTCTTGGCATGGTTTTCTTGTTTTTCTAAGGGAACCTTCCCCATAATCACTTCTGTCTCCTTCTGGGTTTGTCTCAAGCAAACAAATGGCAGCGCCCTGAGTAGTCAGCAGCCTCCAGGACCTGGGCCTGTGGTTTGCATGCACCCTCAAAGGCACAGGTAGCTCTGCAGCGGTGCTTCCTGATCTCACAGCATGTACTACCAGGCAATTGAGGGCAGCTCCCAGTGCTGGTGCTCAAGCTGAGATTTGCTGACAATGTTGAAATGGTCATTTAAGATTCTGCAGTAGCCAGTGGAGAGAGCCCAGTCTCTCCAGAGAACAGTCATCCCATTTGAAGATTAATAGGGTGTGTAACCTCCCCTCTGGAGCTGCATGTGTTAGTCCATTGACTGATGAGGAAGCTCTAATGGGTTATCTTTGGCTGGATGTCTTTGTTCATAAATTGTTTTTACTAGGTTAGGTGACTCCTGGTCTGAGGACAGGAGCTAAGAATAGACAGCTCTCAGTGCCACTTGCATTCAGGTACATATTATTTGATTTTACTTGTCTGACTGTCTGCCCTAAAGCACTATGCAGCAGAAGTCACTTTACTTAACATCCAGCCAGAAACCAGAATGAAGTCCACACCGCGCAGAAGCTGTTCTGAGGCTGAGGCTCAGGCAGGAGAACAGAGAGTTTTCACAGAGAATATAGATGGGCCTGAAGAAATGGGACATACAGCTCCTTGCTGAATCACAGACTGGCCCTGAGGATGGAGGCCACACTTAGAGTGCTGCCCTGAAAGGACCCACAGTGCTTGAGTTCAAAGCCTTCAAACCTTTCCAAGCATTGAAAACTGCTCCACTTGATGTCCTGAGGTTCTTACTAAAGAAGTCTCAAAAGGTCAACTACACTTTTCAGACCTAAGGACAGTGCATGGGGCAAAAATTGGAATTCCCAGATCCTCCATAATCTCTACCACTTACTTATAGTCCTGTACAAAAGCACTTATCCCTGTTTGTATCATGATTTTTTTAATCAGACTTGGGTGGCCATCTTTATGCCTGCAATATATTAGCCTGAAAATATATTTAAGAGCTGATTGAATGCATAATGAGATGCACTGAGTAAAAAAGTAATTTGAATGCTCATGTCTTTCCTAGAGAAACAGGAAATTGCGTGATCTGTAGAAATATGGGGCATAGTGTAGCAAAGGTGTCAGATCTCATCTGAAATAATGTAGAGGCTGCTGGTCAGTGCTGTTCAGGGAAGATAAATCCTAGCTGATGTGGGTAGCAAAGGGTTTCTAATGGAAAGAGACAGTCTTTTTCTTGGCAGGCTGCTGGAAAATTCACAGAGGGCAAAACAAAAGCTCAGAAGAAATTTGGTTATCTCAAATGCATCTGGATGTAAGTCATTTTGAGCCATAGCTACTTCATTGAAATATATTGTCAGCACAAAAACTATCCACTAGTTATCAATAGATGAAGATTGGAAGTTAAAAATGCACAGTAAAACAAAATCTGAAAAGTTTTTTAGCACAGCTACACAGAGCTTGACTATAGAACTAGCCTTGTGGATGAGAGATAACTCCAGATACCCAAGGCTCTTTTAAATGAATACTATAATAAAAAGAAAAAAAACTGAGTTGGTTGAAAAGTTCTTAATTTCACTAAATTCACCTGCACAGGTGCACATTATGTCAAGTAGCACAAGTAGAGCTCAACAGATCATGCAGCAGCACTGAGGAATGCATTCCCAGAAAACAAATACAACTGCAGCAGTGATACACATTTGCAGACTCCACACCCTCCATTGGGACTCTGTGTTCAGCTGGACTCATGATATCTGAGTCTACTGAGGCCATAATCTTGTAAATGTCAAATTAATATTAAACAATCATAATATGAAGCCCAGACCTTTCAAATTGAGTAAGATGGTTATTGAATGTTAATTACTATGCCTCTATTAAGTCATACTTCGAGTTACGACATGTTTATTTTTCTAGTTATTAACCTTCAGGGTTTTTTAAATTAGGATTGTCCCAGCGCACCATTAGTGTTAAGTTCTTGCATGCTAAACTAAATAGAATATCAGCTGGAAGAACATAGGAGGTCAGCTTTCTGAATACTTTAGTGTTAGGTTTTTCTTTAATCTGCATCTTTTCTTGCCAGAGGTTTAAATGCCACAGGCTGCTTCATGAAGTAGAGGGAGTTTGGAGTTTCTCTGGGAACTGGACTCTTCTCCTGGCTTGCTTGGTGTGGGATGAGATAATTGTGTGGGGATGTACTGGGGAATGGGAAATGCCCCATCTGGTTAAAATTTCTCTATTTAGGACAGAAGCAGCTCTTGCCCAAGGCCGCCCAGTCCCTGCTGAGCTCAGAGCACAAGTGTGGAACTGATGGATGGGAGATACGGGAGGTGCTGTGTGATGGTGTTCACAGGGATCTTAGGAAGAGGGAAGAGACGAGGATCTGGCTCCACGTTTCAGAAGGCTTGATTTATTATTTTATGATATATATTACATTAAAACTATACAAAAAGAATAGAAGAAAGGATTTCATCAGAAGGCCAGCTAAGAATAGAAAAAGAAGGAATCCATAACAAAGGTTTGTGGCTCGGACTCTCTGTCCTAGCCAGCTGACTGTGATTGGCCATTAATTAGAAACAACCACATGAGACCAATCACAGATCCACCTGTTGCATTCCACTGCAGCAGATAATCATTGTTTACATTTTGTTCCTGAGGGGTCTCAGCTTCTCAGGAGGAAAAATCCCAAAGAAAGGATTTTTCATAAAAGATGTCTGTGACAGTGCTGCTGGGTGTCAGCTCCCACTGGCCAGAGCTCTGCAGGAGATTCCAGGAGCTCAGCTGCCAAATATCAGGTGCAAGCTGACAGGATTCCTGAAATCTTGCACAGGGGAATGTGGAAGACAGGAGTCTTTCTCATGTTGAGAGGCAGAAGAAAGTAGGGCAACCTCACCTCAAAACTGAGACAGCAGTAGCACTGTGACAGATGTTCCTGTGCAAGGGCAGTTGGTCAGCTGAGAGTCCACTCACTGCTGCTGGTGGGAACCCATCCCCACTTCCCACTCATATTTCTCATATGTGAACATGGCCTGCTGCTGTAAACCAGAATCCTTATTACTGCTTACCTCTCTGGGCACTCCAGTTCCCATACTTACCCACAAGAGCTTTTCCTGGCCTTTTGAGGTTTCTTGAAAGTGGGCATTTTCTTGAAAGGCTGGACAATGCCTCGTGGTTGGCATAGACGTGACAAGAAGCCTCAATTCTCTTCCCAGCCCAGGCAGCTTCTGCAAGGGGACTCTGGCCTGGTATTGTTGTTATTCTTGTTTTGCCAGGTATTACCCTCACACTTGTGGAAGAGTGCAATTTTTTGCAAGGATTTTTGTACTCTGGTGATAGTCACCGTCGTGAAGAAGTATCTTCAGAAGGTCCAAGAAATGTCTCTGCCTCTGTGGTGGTGTATCAGGAAAGTTTTGTGCAATCTCACTCTTGTCCATTCAATAAATGATATTTCCAGGACTCTTCTTATTCCAAAGCAGTGTCTGTTAAAGCTAATTAGTGCTCAGACATAAATCATCTGGAGAGTGAGACTGCTCAGCAAGGAGCCTGTGGGTTGCTTGCACAGCTCTACAGACAAATGATTCAGAGAGTTCAATCAGGGAAGCTTTCAGCACTTGGATGGAGCCAGAGCCTCTGGTTTATATCACTCATGAGTTGCACTTTTTCTTTCTCAGTGAACAGTTGCCAAAAAAAGCAAAGCAAAGGAAATGTGCCAATCAGCAAATTAGAGATGAGTTTGAAATCATTCCGTCTCCTAGCCTGAGTCTTATTCTAGGTATCCACCTAACCTGGATAGACTTCTAACAATATTTTCTGCAATATCTCCTCATTGAGGGAGGAAAGTATTTTCTCAAACACTTGATAGGGGACCCTTCACTAAGTTCACCCTAAAGAATGGCAGTGGAGGAAGAGGCTGACCAGGGACCTTCCCCTGTAGATATCTACACATGGTGGCTTCATCTGGCAGTCTGCTGGCTCCAGGAAATGACATTTCTCTTCCTATTTGGTATTTATTTGGCAGCCTGGAGAGTCATCCTTATCACTGCATTTATAATTATCAAAAGCTTCTAAGAGGGTTTTCAGAAGAAACAGTCCTAGCCCTGCTGAGATCTGTTTGTGGGGCATGACAAGTGACTTTTAGAGCAATTGGGTTGATGGAAGGGAGCATAGGAAGGTGAGGAGAAAAGCAAATTCAGTAAGTTCTTTCAAAATCTTTTTTAAAGCTGAGCGAATTATTCACAATGAATAATTTACTTGTTGGCATCAGGCTTTTATCTTTTTTGGGTATATGCTACAAGCAGAATGTAGGTCCTGACATTTGTCTGTTTGAATTATATGAGTATTTTTTTGTGTAATTTTCTACAGCTTGGTTAAGCATCTTAGACTTCCAGCTTTGTTACTTTCTTGTACAACGTTGTATGAAATGGTTTCCTCCTTTGTGGATTAAAGAAGAAGCACTTCTGCCATGGCCATTCATCATGCAAATTTGATTTCTGTGACTAACACACACTTGACAATAATCACTGAAGTTCCAGTAAATAGTTTAGATGCATGAGAAACACATGAATGGGTACAGGGAATTAAATAGACTCAGACGGCTTGTCCTATTCTTACACCATATATTCTTTTCACACCACTGAAAGCTCATAGTTCTTTAAATTTAATATTAAATATTTACAAGTATAGCATGAACTTTGATATATCTCAAGGTCCAGTGCTTGTTGGGCCTTCCATTGATTCCTTGGATTTGCAATTTTCTTGTATATGGGTATGATTCTGGTCATGCCATTGCTTATGGTAGTATCCTCAACCTTAATGTATATTTTCGTGTGAAAGCAGTGGCAGGACTTGCTTCATTAACTCCTTATAAATTGGGGTAATGGCTTTTACTCCTCTTGATAAAATAATTTTTTCTTTATATGCCTTTACTGTGAATTAAGTGGCCTCCTGGCACTTGTCATATAACTAGACAACATTTCACTCAAACACAGATCTGTGATGCAAGAAGGCAAATCAAAATTCATGACAGGATTATGTTCTCTCACAAATGTCACAGCTGACTGGAGGGACAGCTTTGACTTTGAGTGGTTAAACATATATGGTAGCAGTGCTTAAAAAATTTACTTCCACTGAAAAACAGAGCTCCTATTTGCTTGTTGAAGAAAAGAAAAAGCCCAGGAAATAATAAGAAATATAAGCTCTGTACCAGATGGAATCAAGTCTTGCAATTAACTCTGAGCTCTGTCTTGCCTTTATTCATACCTATAGTAACACCTTCTTCTCAGTCTCCTGTTGAGGACAGCAGGAGCCCATCAGTGTCTGGATATCCATGAACAGGCAGCAAATGTGTTTCTAGCACAGGGTTTTCCTACCACATTGCATTAACAGAACCTCAAATTATGTGCCCAGCAACCACCAGCTCTAACAAAGGTGACCCATTTTACATTGATATTGCATATCTATGCTTATTTATCCCTGTCAAATTTCTACCAGTGGTAACACTGGAATTGGAGGACGTGTCTATATATAAAGCAGTCTGCAAGGGCTTTGTGTCTTTTTACTGGTATCAATTTTCCTATTATTAGGAAAAGTAATTAAAATATGTAATATAGATATAAAATATATTTATGTAATATAATTAAATATATAATATAAAATATATATTTATATAATTAAATATATATTATATATATTTATATAATTAAATATATATAATATAAAATATATTAAATTAATCCACAGTTTGCCATAATATTTTTTCTTTGAGTGAGTGTAAGCAGTTACTTTGTTTACCAATTGTAGGAGCTATTTATCTTAAAATACAGGGGGAGAAAAACAAGACACCTAATCAATTATTTTGCTAAGGTCTCAGAATCATGGAGCAGAGAAACACAAAATTGATGAGGTTGGAAAAGACCTCTGAGATCATCAAGTCCAACCTGTGACCAAACATCACCCTATCAACCAGACCATGGCACTGAGTGCCACATCCAGGTTTCCTTAGACACCTCCAGGATGGTGACTCCACCATCTCCCTGGGGAGCCTCTTCCCATGTCTAATCATCCTTTCTGAGAATAAATTCTTCCTCATGTTCAATATAAACTCCCCTGGTGCCCCTTGAGGCCTTGTCCTCTCACCCTGTGGCAGGTTAGCCAGGAGCAGAGCCCGACCTGCACAAGGCTGCACCCTCCTGTCAGGGAGCTGTAGGGCCTGGGCCTCCTTTTCTCCAGGATGAACAATCCCAACTCCCTCAGCTGCTCCTCATGGGACTTGTGCTTCAGACCCTTCTCCACGTCCATTTCCCTTCCCTGAACCCCTTCCAGCACCTCAGGGTCCCTCCTGAGCTGAGGGACCCAGAACTGAGCACAGCACTCGAGGTGTGGCCTCCATGTCACAGCTTTAGGCCCTGAAACAAAACCACAAGTCTGTAGTTTTACCTGTCTATCCAACAAGTTCCTTTGAAAAATTTTTCTTCTTGTCTCCTGCAAGCCTGCAGTGAATAATGATCTATGTTTTTCCTCTTATGCTACGAAATTTATTCAGGTAAATAGTAGAAAATGGCTAAGTCGTAGGTAAGTTTGCAAATATACCTTGAAGCCATAGATCATATACTTGTACACAGATGGCTCCCTACAGATGATCATTACTCTGAGACTTGCAGAGCTCAGGAAAAACCTAGAATTTTCTCAAGGACACCACAAATCATAACTAGCTCCTGGTGTTTGACAAATTTTACCAAGCTCAACTGTGCAGTAAATTCAGGAGCTAGAGATGGAAGAACCATCCACACTTCCAGATTCTTCATTTCAGTTGGCCCAAAAATGTAGGAATAGGCTGTTTCCTTAAAATTTCCTGGCAAAGGAGAAACCTTGCTCGTTGAATTTGAGAGCTACTGAACACGTCATTTCTGCAGTCCCCTCCTTATAGAACTTCAGATTGGGTTAGTGTAGGGGGAAAATGAAATAGCCTTGGGATATTTGTCATGGTGCTGTTGAAACAGATTTATTTGCATATTTTATAATCTGATGCCTTGAGACATTTTGAGACATATTTTAAAACTTACCTTAATCTTTTATTATGCATATTTTCCCCTTTCAAGAGACTTTTAAGTAGCCTGTTTCTCCACTCCTTGCAACAGACTTGTCTTCATCTCTGAAGAGAAATCTCCTAGGAGGGTAGGAGCAGATCACATTGTGTGACAGCTCAGAGTTTCAGATGGTTGTGAGGAAAGGGTGACCCTCTGCAGACAGCCACAATGGGCCCTGTGATTAAAAAACACCTTGAAACTGTCTCAGCTCTTTGGTGGATTGAAGCAACTGGATGAAGGGCAGAGCTCCCTGTGCTGGGATAACTTTGTGGAGTTAAGGAAGGGCTCCTGCTCTCTCCCAGCGGAGATGACTTATACACAGGGAGTGGTGACAAGCACATGTGTGATCACAGCAGCTGCATTCACTGCAGGGAGAAAGGTCAGCTCTCAAAAACAAATCAGTAAATGCCACCTCCAGGTGTAGGACAAGGGACTTTCCTTGAGTGTTGTTGGTGTCTGTGACCCAAAACCAAGGAGAGACCATCCCAGAAAATGCTGCCTTCTGTGTACACGAGTGAGTTTACCTCTTGAGAAGTGACCCCTTTGTGCATGAGTGGCTTCACCTCCCACATTTCTTGGTGGAAAACATGCTGGCAGAGGGAAGCCCTTGCCTTCACCACCCAGACTTGGTGACACAGCTTGTGGGGAGGGGAATGGATTTCCATGATATGTGGATTTAAATTAAACAAACCAAGTTTCCCTTTCTTAAAATACAGAGGGAGAAGAAGTCACATGCCCCATAGGAAAGGGGAGGAATGGCTGTGCCACAGATGTCCTGGGTGACTTTCCTGGCAATGTCTGCAGGACATTGGTCACTGTGTTCCCCCCCAGGTCACTGTGTTCCCTTTGTTAAAGCACAGTGAGAGGTGATCAGAGAGTTTGGGCAAACAAGTCCTCCAGAGCTGTACATGCCAGAGCTGACCTGCCAGATGTAACTTCCAGAACACAAGGAATGATTTCTGCTGCCTTCATGGAGACAGTAATTTAATTCTCTTTTCTATCCTGGTGCCAATTTCTATAAAACTTGCAGGAATGACATGTGTCAGAGAATTCAACTCTGGCTGAATTTGTCTGAAACTTTTAATTGAGTTCCAAAATCATTGGGGGGGAGGGAGGGGAGTGTGCACGTGGGAGTTGGAAGATGAACAGACATTGTCATTAGATGGAGCCTAACATTTTAGGAAACGAAGCCAAAATTCTGCTTTTTCAGAGGGGAGATATGAATGTTGACACACTGAAATCCAGGAGGCTTCTGAGCCCCACAAAACAGGGCTCTGCCAGGTCTGCCAGGGCACACCTGCTTTAGAGGACTGGCCTTCCTACTAGGGATGCTCTGTTTATTTTTTAAAGGCTTTCAAGAGCCACCTTCCATTTGCACCTAGCATTTACACAAGGGGCTTATTTTCAGGGTTAATTTGTCTCTGCGCCTTAAGCGGGCACATTTTGATGATTAGCCATGGGAGCTCGGGGGGTTTGCAGCAGTCTCTCCTTGAGAAGGGATGGGATGAGAAGGGAAGGGATGAGAAAGGAAGGGAGGGAAGGGAAGGGATGAGAAGGGAAAGAAGGGAAGGGGGGGCTGCCTGGCTGCCGTTTCCATGCGGTACAGGCAGTGTGATCAGAGCGCTAACACAACAGCCTGTGTAATTACATGTTTCTGCAAAGTGTGTTAGCTCCATGGGGAGCTGAGTCCATTTGGAGGGGAGGAGGAGGAGGAGGAAGAGACTTTCTTTGAGGGGGGGGATAAGGTGAAAAGGGTCAGTGAGTAACCCAGCTCTGGCTGGAATAGGATAAAGGTAATTATTACTCTCAAGTGAGCACCGGGTGGCTCTGGCTGCTCTCACTGCTCATGTCTGTGCTGTGCAGGCGTCTGCTCTGCCGAGCAGGCGAGAAGAGAGGAGAGCTTTGACCCTGTTGGGAGCGGTACGTGGCGGGGTTTGACGTGGTTTCTGCGCCAGCATCACCAGGGCAGGCAGGAAGATGCAGAGTCAGGGGCACGGCACTTCTGTGCTGCCCAGGATTTATTTAGGTGCAGTAAGGGACCATGGCAATTAAGAACAATTAAGAACAATTAATGACAGTCTGCGAGCTGGGGCAGGGGGAGGATGGCTTGGACCTAACCTGTCATGTAGGTGTTTGATACATGTCCTGTGCTGCTGCTGCTGCTGATTTCTGTGGTGGCGTGCGCCTGAGCTTTAAATATCCTGCAGTTCCCGATATCTTGTTTCTCCAGCCGGCTCTCTGTTTCATTTTCCTCTTCTCTCTAGTGTAAAATTTGGCCTAGCTTAAGCTTCTTTCCCTGGCTGTGAAGGTTATTTCTTTCCCTCCTCTCCTCCCCACCCCCTCATCCCTCCTCTCCTCCTCTTGCAAATGCTCTCCGACCCTGATTTGGGGTTTCTCTCCCTGCAGTGAGCCGTGGGCTCTGTGGATGCTTTGCTGTGACGGAGGGCCGAGGGCTGACCAAGTCGTGGGGAGGATTTGTATGTAGGAAGAGAGGAGATGGCTGTGCAGCGTGCTCCCGAATCTGCTCTGAGCTTGCTGATGGTAAGTGCTCGCTGAAATCCATTTGGGAAAGGGGGGGTGGGCGAGGGGAGCTGCACCGCACGGATTCAGGGCTCCAAATCCACGAGGGGATTTTGTGTTAGCCGGTGCTTGGCTTTTACAGGTCCCAGGGAACTTTGCAAAAGGCTCATCTGGGGCTTGCATGGAGGCATTCCTCCCACGATGGGTTTTGGCACATCTGGACCGATGCTCAAGGCAGGATTTTGAAGTCACCTTTCCGGCACTCGTATTCGGGGTTTATCCTGAGCAGCAGATTTCATTTTGCTCATTAAATCAATGTTTCAAATTCTCACGTTCTCCTGCTTTTGCCCTTGCTTGACTGTGAGACAACTTAAAAGATGAGAGGGAGAGCTTGATTTCTCTGCTGTTTGGGAGGCATGTTGTCAGCTGTGACCAGGCTGAGCTGTGGTATCACCTGGGGAATGCTCCTCTGATGCAGTGAATCGCCATTCCCCTTCTGCAGAGTGTCAGATCTCCTCTTGACTGCAGAGCACAGGGTAATGACTGGTGTTTATCCGAGCTGTTTGCTACAACATGTTGAGCCACTGACCTACTTCTGAAAGTTCTGCATATTTATTATATTTTAAAGAAGATTATTTAGAACACGTGGCTGACTCTAGAAATGTGCCAGTGTCCTGCTGCAATTAAAGTAAGCCCTTTTGATGGGGTATTAGAGAGTTGCTTAGCTTTACTGATTTTATTTTATTTTTTTTTTCCTCTCTCTGGTACTTCTGTTGCCATTTTCTGTGCAGCAGCATCAGAGATGATTTTAATGTAAGATCTCTGCTGGATGTTTTTCTATCTAAATGTCACTGTAACATTTCTGCTGGAGAGTTGTTGTAAGTAGCATGTGTGAGTGCACATGTGCGTGAGAATGCATAGATACATAGGCATTATATACATATTTATATAATTATTGTCATTACCACTGATCTCTTCTGATTGCATTAGGAAATGGTCTCTAGCCCTCAGAGACATGATGAGTTTAGTAAAGGGAATGCTGCAGCATAAGAGCCCTGCAGTGCCTGAGGTTGTTAACAAAGGTCAAGTTGAGAAAAGCAAATTTTATGTCCATTACTCGAAATGCTAAACATGCTATTAAACCTCTGCATGGTTTGTTTTATATTTGTCAGTGACTGACTTGCTGTGCAAGCTCATTTTATTTCCTCTTGCTTACCTCCGGCCTTCCTGGCTTTTTAAACGACCTCTTTATAATTTCTCTTTCAAAAATAAATTGACGAGTGTCCGTAACCCCTATGTCATTGTTTGGGCTCTAAATGCTTTTAGTTTCAGTACCCTCTGAATTCTGGAGTTAAACCTCTCTTTCCTCAATCTCTGTACTCCTTGAACAGACCTTGTCAAACTTCAGTGCAGTGCCAAGCTGTCAGCAAATTTTCCCTTCTCGAATGTGGCTTTCTGTGGCTACACAGCCTTGCCCTGTTGTTATTTTTAGGGCATTTCCACAGCTCTGGCCTGTATCCAGGACTCCTTGGGTCTCTTCACGTTGGGCACAGCCCCAGTGGATGGGCTGGGTTGGGTTGGGGGTCCACAGCCAGAGGGGCTCCTGCCTTGGACCCTGTGGATGGCTGGGGGATGGAGATCCATTTCTGGGCTGATAATGGATTAATGTCACAGTGGGCTCTGCTCTGGTACTAGAGTTTGGTTATGGGTGTGGAAAAGGTGATTTGTTATGGAAAATGCTCCACTTTGCAAACTACTTCTTTTGCCTTAGGTTTTTCGTTGGGTTGTGAATCAGCTTAGTTAGTTAATTATAGAAACCTCATCCTTTCCCCTCTGCTCTGCCTTGGCTTTGATTGCATGCCTGAGCAGGCTACCCTTGAATCAATAACAAATTCTTGCATAATTCATCCCACAATTAGCAGCTATAATGGCATCTCTTCTAAAACTGCCACCCTCCAGAGATTCAAAGATTAGATGTCTTTGGGAAGTCCACAGAAGTAGATTTTAATACTTCAGTGAGAATTCTCCAGTGAGAGAGTGTTCTTTCAGCAGTGAGAAGCATTTTAGTACTGCATTTCCCCTGCAATAGGATGCAGAATGTGCATCCAGCCATCCACTTTTCATGAGACATAATCAGCAGCAGCATTTGACAGTGCTGCATCATACTCTGAAAATATCTCCTTCTCAATGGGGCACCTCAGAGCACTTTGTGCTGCAAATAAAGAAACCAAGGTACAGAGCCATTAATTGCCTTTCCTGGCATTTGATGCACTGAGTGAGTGATCCAAATCAGGAGTTTTCTCATCCCAAAATCGTTTCTGGTCGATGAAGAAAGATGGACATCTCTGGGCTGTGGGGCTTCTTTCCTGCAGAAGGACCATTCACAGGACATGGATATCCAGCCCCAGTGTGCCCCAGCAGAGAGCTGCTCAGGGGACCAGATGGCACTTTGGGGTGCCAGCTGTGCTGACAGCTCAGGACTTACCTGTGTCCAGTAAATGCTACCCAGGACACGGTGTTGGAGTGGCCCAGAGCAGCTCCCAGTTGCACATTTCTTGTACATCCATTATCTCATTACACCTGCAGTCTTAGGTGGACAGATCACACTTCTCTTTAGTGAAAAAAATATTGGCTATATAATTAATTAATCTAAATTGATTTTTAAAAAATTTATATTGCTCTCTAGCCAGTTCAATACTCAGATGTGTTTTTCCCCTTTGTTTATATTTTTTTTCCTCCCAGACCAGGGAAAGGCTCAGTGAAGGAGAATTTCAGTCTTAAACATATATTTTCCCAAAATAAAGATATTGCTTTTGTACAAAAACTGCAGTCTGCAAATATAACTGCAACTTGTCCACTCTGGTAAATATCTTGTGCTACAAATGCCTCTGGAATGTGCCTGCTCTGCAGGACTCCTGCCTCTGCCTTGCTCCAGAAATCACAGGAGATGAGGGATGTTGCCTGGTACACCATGAAGGAAGTTGGGCAGAACTGTGCCCAAAGTGACTCTGCCTGTAGCATTATCAAATCATTAAAACAGAGCTTCCTCAGTTTCTGGGAGTCAAGAGAGAGAAGCACCTAAGCATGAAATAGCAAATTCCATGTCTTGTTAGGACTGATAACACCTGCTGTGTTAGGATCATTAATACTGATGGGAGCGATACTAATAAGTTTTTATGTCTGTCTTATTAGTATATTGTAAAATTTTAAAGCTGCAGACATATTGACTGCACATATTTTAACAGCATAATAAGTTACAATACCTGGTGTCTCCTGAGACAGCATTACTGCATCTCCTGAAAATACATCTCGGGGACTTGACTTCCAAACTATTCTAGGTCATGACACTAACACTAATTAATCTGTGTTAAGTGACAACAGAGGTTTCAATGAGCAACATCTGTAGCTCAGTGTTTACCAATTAATCTAATCTTGAAATGGTAGGGAAGAGAAGCATGGTTCTCTGTTTGCAGTTCAGCTCCAGATTCTAGCTTCATCTAGCTGCTCTCACCCTCTCCATCAAGATGTTTTTCCCCTATTTATAATCCAGCTTTACTCTTTCTCATCTGTATATACAATACTTTCCTTGAAGAAATAGTATAGCATTAGAAAATAAATGCATTTGTACATTAATGGTAATTGCTTGTGTTTGTAGGAGCACGATTATTTTCAGGAGTCTGTGTGATGCTTTCATGTGGTGAATTTCATTATTTTGGATCTGACTTACATCCAAGCTGAGGCTGGAATAGAGGTGCATGTGAGATTTCCTAAGTGACCTTCATTATGTGGACCTTGGTTATCTCTACAGTTCAAGGAGAAAAAGGCCAGCAGGGAATTTGGAGCATTAATTCTGTGATGTTCACAATGCCCAGGGTAAAGAGAGAGGTATTGGGTGGCCAGTGCAGTATCAAGGGTGCTGACCTTGGTGTTTCCTTGTTCTGCTGGGAGACAGACACCTGCCCCAGGAAGATGTGAAAACTGCTAAATGCATCAGAAATAACTGGCATCTGAGTCATTGTCCGCTGAAAATCCCAGATTTCTGATGTGATTCCAGCCCTCCTTTTTAAGAGGGCTCTCTTTAATCATCCTTCTATCCCTCAAGGAAAGCTACACTGGAGTCCTCAAAACAATGTGAATCTCCTTGATCTGATAATTTTTCTGGAGTGTAGCAATGAAGTCTTCAGAACTGCTTTTAAAGCACACTCCAAGACTTAACTGTATCCTTACTAAACCCTGTGAGGGCCATGCCCTGCTCAGTTGGACTTGACAACATTCCAGATATTCCATAAATTATTTCATACGTTTAACTGCTATGTTTTATGTCTGAAGTCTGCCCTTGAGAAGACAAATTTGGTAACTGAAATGACAGAGAGCTTCCAAGCCCCATTTAGACCTAGGACTGCCCCCTCCCCCCATAAAGCTGTGTGCTCTGTCCCCCTCAAACCTCCAGACAGATTGCAGCAGCACAGCTCAGCTTGGAGGATCATATTAAAACCTTTGGGAGCAGCAAGGTTACAGTGGAAGGATGAGGTCATTTTCTGCCTCTCTCATCTCAGGATTAAATTATTTCTGTGTTGACAGCGTGCAAAAGCCCTCGACATGCAAACCTCCTCGCTGCAACCACATCTCTAGGCCGCGCTGCCCTGGGAGGTCAATGCTTGGCACGCTCTTTCCACCAAAACAAAACCCACTTATTGCTTCCCGTGGCGTGGCGAGGAGGTTAATGCAGCTCCAGCTGATGCTGAGGCAGGGTGACAGGGTGACATGTCACAGTGTGTGACTGGCACACACTGCTCTGGGTGTGAGCAGCGCTGCTCGGGATGGATAGCGCCTTCCCCCAGGACCCCGCTGCGCCGCTGACATCTGGCCCTCTTCAGCCTCGTGCCCAAAATGAGGTCTGTGGGGACACTTGCACAGCGAGGGGAGGTGATTATGCAGCCCTCCCCATGCTGCTTTCACGGATATTTCCACCATGCAGGTGTGTGGGCTCCACCCGCAGCCTTGCCAGAAGGTCTGTGCAGGAGATGATAATGTGCCACGGCACCCGGAGCTCCCTGGGGAGGATGCGTGCTGGCAGGAATCTCCCTTCCTCCCTGGCTCTGCCCTTGCTCCAGCCAGGCAGTAATTTGCTAATGGGCTCCACCAGCAGCAGTAGCTGAGCTGTGCTGGTTGCTCTTTTAGAGGATGGGATGAGAGAAGCAAATTCCTGCTTGGTGCTGCGTGGCTGCTTGCGACCGTGGACTGGGAATTTAGCCATTTCTTGTTGATAATTTCCCCTCTAGCACTGAATTATTTCTGAACTTTACTATTTGCCTTTGTAAACTTGCAGTAAGTCTTCAAACACAGTGATTTAATTCAGCTAAATGAGATTAAACACTCCCTGGGATTACTCTTGGCTTCCCCGTGGTGGATGTCACCTTTTAGCCATCTGAGCTGCACGGCTGTAAAATTGTTATCCTTCCATTCTGCTCTAGTGCATGCCATCAATTTTATTTTCCCTGTCCCTCTGCTCGAGCATGCCATTGAAGAAGCCAACCATAATGTTTGCTCGTCTGAATTCTCATATTTATAACTATGACTTAAAAATGGAGTAAAAGGGATTACTGGTTTATCTTTTTTTTTCCTTATGTATATGGCTTTTGCTTTATATTGTAGCTGAATTCTGAATGACTGATAAAATTATCTCATCAGAGATGTGGCCATTGATTTCATTTTTTTTTTTTCCAATGCTATAGAGCATTGCTATTTGCAGAAGAGAATTAGTGGGCACTTGAGTAAATGATCATTATGATTAATTGGAGCATTTCTACAATTAGAAGAAAAGTAACATACTAACGATTTGAAAAGATCTCTAAATAAGTCAACTCCTTTTGACAATATATAAAAGAATAATACCACTTTGGCTTTTCATAAATAAAATGCATTGGAAAGCTTGACTGATATCCCTAACTAAAATAAAATGTTAAAAATCCTATAATTGCCCTAATAAAGCTGCAAGGTTATGAATAGCTATTAATACATGAGAAGGACTTGTGACATTGGACAATTGCAATTTTTCCCATTCTTCGCCTTCTGGTTATGAATGTCATACTTCTGTAATTACTGTACTCATAATTTCTCAGCATGGCAGTGATCCAGCCTGGTGACAGGCTAGTGTGGTTAGCACATCAGGACTGAGATATGTACAGAAGTCCCATGTGGATCCTTCCTTAGTACATCCCATGGAAATGCAGATTTTTGTGGTGTGGCACCCTAAGCTGCTGTGCTCAGGTGGCTGGTCCTGCCAACCCTGGTGATGGCTGCCTTGTGTTGTGTGTCTTGCTGAAAACAAGAGCCAACACAGCTGGTGGCTGACCCCCAACCAAAATCTGGTTTGGGGGCGTCAGTCAGAGAGACTGGATGGAATTTTAGGCTTTCACCAGCCAGCACACTGTTCCCAGCTCTCCGAAACCACCACAAAGGCTTCCAGGAAATCTCTGTTTCCACCTTTGCCATCACTTGCAAACCTTGGTAAACACCTCCCTGTGTTCCTCCAGACAGACACACACATTTTGCCCCCACGTGTTTCAATGCTTTCTGCTTTTAGCTATCAGCAAGCACAGAAACTTGCAGAAGTGCATTTGAAATCAGCCATTTCACAAAGAGATTTTAATGGCACTGAGGATCAAACTAAGCTGAACCCATCATCCATTTCAAGATATATGAATTTTCTTGTTTAAATGAGTTCTTGTGCTGGCCTGAACCTGCAGCTCTTAAAGCATGTGATCAAAGTTCCTGCTTGCTTTTTTGAAGGGTCTTATCATATAAAGGAGTCCTGCTCAGAGCCCTGTTATCTTGCACTTGTCCAGCAGCAATGCCTGAGACCAGGTCTTGATGGAAAGCACTGAGATACCAGTGTTCCCTGAGAAGCCTCCTGACGCAAAGACACCCACAGAGTGTCTGTATTTCATGGAAACAAAAGCCCCAGTGAGCACCAGAAACATATTTAGAGGAATGGATCTACAGGCACAACCTGATCAGCTTTTTGCATCCTTCATGGGACTGAAGCTGGTAATTCCTAAATTAAAGCAAACAACTTCTGCATCTAGCTCTAGTGCCTGACCTTAGCTTTTAAGTCCCCAAAAACCTAGTGATTGTGCTGAAACACAAACAACTGACCAGGACCAATGGCACTTGAGCCCACAGTGCTTGGTTTTCAGGGCATTTTGCAAAAGCCTTGCTGAAACAATAAAATGTAATGAATGAACATAAACTGGGAGAGCACAAACCTGGGTGCGAAAATAACCTACCCCAATATCTATGTAAATCTGTTGGAGGGATATTGGGGCACCACAAAACTTGCTTGAAAGCAGGATAGCCCTTCCTCTTCCTGTCCTTACTCCAGCACACACTCTTGGCAGTGAAGGGATGTTCTCTGCAGTGTGCCCCTCACTGTTCTCCCTCCTCTCTATCCATTTACAACCACCAGAGAGATGAAAATTATTTTTAGGGAGGCTTTTCTAGTGCAGAAGCAGGATTCAGACAGATCCTTGCTCCACAGCATTTTTCTGTCTGTGGGCAGGCTGTGATAATCCTGGTATTGCGAGACGCTCGGCTTTGGCTCCCCGTAATTTGAGCGAACTTAATGGAGGAGTGTTGTAGAACATATGTTTGGCTTAATATAGGTTCAAGGGGTTTTTTAGTCTAATATACAAAAATAAAATCCAGGACACCTTCACAGTAAATAAGATTGACAAGTTTTTCATTTTTCAATAATATGAGGCTAATTGAGCCGTAGTGGTCAGAGCACATTGTATTTCCCGGTAATTAATTGCTGGCTGCAATACTTGGCTGCATAAAACAATGCCTCGGGCCATTAACCCCAGGTCGTTAGTACTCGAGGAAATGTCTAGTGAAGGTCATTATTACTGCTGCTATAGAAGCTATTGTAATAGAAAAGACTTGGCATGAGCTTTTGAGGAACCCATTTTCCCTGTTCTGGTCTCATTTCAGAGATCTGGGTGCAAAGGCTGCTCCCAATTAGTCTGCATTTACATTTATTTTCAGAAGATTAGAGTTTGCCCACTTTCATAAAAACAGAAATCATCTAATTGGAGTGTTTGTGAAGTTGCTCCTTTAGCTTTATGTGGCCTGAAATGTTGGCCTTCCCAAAAGATTGACACAGGTTTGTGCTGTCAATCCCAGGGGGATGGAAAACCAGTCTCTTGTGTTGGCTTCTTCAGCAGCAAGGCACAGACTCTGGGTGGCTGGCTGTGGGGCAAATGGGGCAGTTGTTACACCATGTGGAACCACTGGTGTTTGTGTCCTGATATTTCTGCTTTGGATTGGGTTTCCAAGGTTTTGGTGATGGACCAAAATCCTTCTCATGTGAAACAGCCTTCCTTTTTCTTTTCTTTATTTTGCTTATCTTATCACCTCTGGAAGGGCTTTCAAATCCCAGATCAAGTAGACGCTATAGGGAAATTTGTGTTTGTGCTGTCCCTCAAGTTGTTCTGTAGGTCAGAGTCCCCAAAGCAGCAGAATGATATTGTCACTGAAAACTGAAGTTAAAAAACACAGTTGTGAGGGTTAATTTATTTCCTACCCTGGTGTAGTAGAGAATTCCTTTTTGTTGTTTTTATTGCTCAAGACAAAGTGCTAACAGAACAAAAAAATAATGAGAAACATTTTTTAGCACTTTGCTTTAACAAGATATTAGTAACAATAGCACTTATTTACTACCTTAAAAGCAGTTAAACATTTTTATGTTGAATGCTGTTTTCTCTAATCATGTGTTTAAAATGGAGTGAGTATTTTGCTGAAACCAAAGTCCTTGAATCAATATTATGAGGCTGCTGGCTCAAATGACATTGTGAGGAAGCACTTCAGCTCTAAATAGACAAAATTACAGACTGCAGAATAGACAGTGATGGCACAAGAAAAAGGATGAGGGGGGGTTTGTAATCCGCTGATGTTCCTAGCAGTGTTTTGCTTTTTACTTCCCCACTTAGAAATTTTGGTTTGGAGTCAGGAGTTAAATAAATTATATGAAGAGACCTATTTTACCCTCTTGATCAATACAGAAACTTCTTTTGTCACCATCCTTATATAAGCAAAGGTTTACTTGTTCAGAGTCCCCTGCTGATGGAATGCCTCTCTTCAACTCTCTTCCTCTGGATCTAATATCATTCACTGTCTTGGAAGAAAAAATAAACTAACCATGCTGCTTACATTGGTTCCAACACAAATGTTTTTGTATTGTGGGAATGTTTTAGCTATTCTTCCATCAAAGCTGTGCTACTAGACTTCTTTGGTCAGGCAGGGCTTAGGTCAGTTTAGGGAGTTTCTGATTTTTGGATGTACTACTTAAATCCGAAGATCTAAATAAAGAATCATCCATGTGAAGTTCCTGTGAATGCTTTAATGCACCAGTAGAAGTTAAACCTTAGCTGTAAAGCCCAGATGTACCTGGTTTCTTGGACATGGATCCTGTTTTGAATGTTTTTGTTTGTTTTGTCCCTGTTAGGGATTACCCCTTCCAAATACAGGCTTTAAGATTAACTTCCAAAATTTCTTCCAAGAAAATGCTTGTGTGCTCACATTGCAAATAAAATGTGTCTGCTGTGGCTAACCAAGAATACATTTGAGGGAGAGAGGAGGAGATGAGTGCTATGCACTTGCATGATGAAATGTAAACTGACTGCAAAGTTACTGAATATTTTAAGACTGTATGACCACGTAGACAAATTGAAAAAACAGCAGTTTTGTACATGATGGGAGTAAGGAACAAGTTCTATTGGAAATCTGCATCACTGACTATAATAAAGCAGGGGTGGCTTAATTGCCAAAGCTTTTGCAAATTGAATAATATAGTAATCTCTTATGAGAGTCAGTTTTAATTTTTAATAATCTTTGATTAAGTAAGCATTAACAACACGTTTGGTATTTGGGCATTAGCACAACAGTCTCTGGGTAGTCAGTGTCGTTCTTTCGTATGCAGGCTGGTGTCAATTGATTTTCCATGGTCAGTAGCTGTAGTTGAGTCTGTTTAAGTTCCATAAAACTTCCCTCATTGCACAAAACCATTCGTGTCTGAGGGAGAAGGATTTGAGCTTTCTTCTCTTAGGATCATGCTGGGAAAAGAGTGTAAATCCATATTATTCTACTTATCTCCATGACATTTCCAATTTCTACAGATGCAATCAAAAGAATTTGTCTCATTGATCTTCAAACTCCTTGACAATTTCACACTCTGAGCTGACTGGTGTGAGCTGTTCAGTCGCCCCATTGCTTTTCATCAATAAAAGTTTGTACCTAGATCAAGACAGCACGTTTGAGCTATGCATCTTGAAGATTGTTATTGGTTTACTGGTGGAATATTTATCTTCAAACTGAAATGAGTTCTTAGATGAGTCATTGCACACATACCCTGTCTTGATATTTTTAGGTGCTAAAGCCACTATTTCAATGAGGTTGGGTTGGGGAAAATTGTCCATAATGTTTCGGATGTACAATTAAAGTGCCATCTGCCTCTGTGATGCAGCAGATGTATAATTGATATTCACTGCTGATTTGCCTCTTGATTTTCTGCAGACATTGAATGCTGTAATTGTTTATACAGTATGATCCTGAATACCCATGTGAGAATTTTCCTCCTCACGTGTTCCTGACAGAAATATCACTACCATCCTCAATACTCATGAGATGGATTCATTAAAAGATAATTTGCACATAGCTACGCTAAAATCTTACAGAAATCTAGTGAGTAAGTAAAAAACAAGTTTTCAAAAGGAGTGGATTATTCCCATAGGATCATGTTTTAATATAGGAGAGCTTGTTGGGAAAATGTAAAATGCTGATGCAAAATCTGGTTACCTTTGTACACTGATTCCAATGCAAGTTGTAGCTAGGAATAAAAAAAAAAAAAAATAGAGTTGTTTTATTTTCCCCTCCTTTTTTGCAGAGATAGAAACTCTCTTCAGGGGAAAAATTTTATGTAGAGTAAAACCAAAAGGTCAACTGTAACATCAAAAGAACTATTTTCTCTAGGGCAAAGACTACTTAATAAAAAACAGAGATTGAAACCACAGCAGTATATTCTGAGCAGACGGGAAAACAGAGATATGCTACTTTTTCTTTCTTCTTTATTTCTTTTATATGCACTGTTTTTCCAGTTCAAAATTCAATCACTAAAATCTTGATCAATCAGCAGGTGTTAATTTTACCCTATGACTGGTTTCGAAGGTTCTTCTTCTGAGAATACTCTAGACCTGGATCTGTTCACACTGAAATAAATACACAATGTGACCAGTCACCTCCATGGCAGGAGGTTAGTGGCTCTATTTTATATTGCTGCCCTTCTTTTTGACAACAGTGGCTTTTAAGCACATTAGCTAAACTCACTATGAAGTGGCAATGATTGCCCAGGGCTTTGCATTCGGCTCCAAAGGAAAGAAAAATTGGTGATATAGAACGTGAGACTGGCTTTGCTGCAAGTGACATTTTGAGTGATCTTTTCTTAAACCCATGCATGACTCCCAAGAAGAATCAGCTCAGAGAAACCAAAGCCCATCTTGGTGCAACTTGTTCCCTTTTTGTGAGGCATTGGCTGTTGGCTGATTGCTCATTGTAACCCAGACAGATCCCTTGTGCTTTCCCAAGGCTGAACGTTTGCTCTCATATTTCAGCATCTCCAGTGGTAGCTGTGCAGATAAAGGACATCATGCTGATGGTTACAGTCACTCCTGGGGCAGCCTGGGCAAAGGACCCAGCGAGGGGCTGAGAGTGCAGCAGGAGGAAAGCACAGGGGAGGCAGAGGATGGTTTGGGGAGGGCAGGTGGAGTCAAACCCAAGCAAGTGAGGTGCACTACACTGCAGATCAACCTGGCTCTGTGTCACAGACACATTCTATGAAAAATCCTTTCCTTAGGATTTTTCCTTCTGAGAAGCTGAGAGGCCTCAGGAACAAAATGTAAACAATGGTTATCTGCTGCTGTGGAATGCAACAGGTGCATCTGTGATTGGTCTCATAGAGTTGTTTCTAATTAATGGCCAATCACAGTCAGCTGGCTCGGACTCTCTGAGCCACAAACCTTTGTTATCATTCTTCTTTTCTATTCTTAGCTAGACTTCTGATGAAATCGTTTCTTCTATTCTTTTAGTATAGTTTTAATATAATATATCATAAAATAATAAATCAAGCCTTCTGAAACATGGAGTCAGATCCTCATCTCTTCCCTGATCCTCAGACCCCTGTGAACATGGTCACAGTTCTGTTCAAGTTTTCTCTCATATCTCTGTTGCTGTCTGCGGGAATCCACCAAGTTAAAGAGAACCAGAGATACAATGCAGGACAATCTGACTATGTTAATGCTGTTGAACATTTGCAGGAGGGAGAGGAACTGCTTCTTTCCACAAATCCTTTACCCACAGGCTTGATGGGTGCTCTGGGATAAACACAAACAGAAATCCAGCTACAGCACAATGTATGGGTAATTTTACCCATGTTTCTTCTTGCTGAGGTCTAACTGTGCTCTTCATCATGGAGAGATGACAAGATGTGAAGGCAAGACATTTCAGACTGTTGCTCTTGTGGTCTTGAGGAATTTATTTTATTTTAAAATCTAGTATCTTTCTCTCATTCTCTCAAGCTTTTGGCTATTTTTATTGCACAAAGGTTCATCTCCAGGTTTGGTTTATAGCTACTGAGAAGGTCACTCCTGGAGGGGAGGTTGCAGGCTCACAGCAGATGGAAGGCTTGGGTTAAGGACACAAGAAATTAAGAGACATTATGGTAAAGAAGGTAATGCAGAGTGGGCTGGGCTGTGATTAAACAGAGCTGAAACTTGCAGAGATACAGTGGCACCATGAAACTGGGATCCCAGATCTTGTGAACAGTAGGTTGAGCACGTCCCTGTGCTAGCTCAGCAATGCCACTGTCTTGCTGCTACCCTCTTGGATGAAGTGTGGCTTATTCTCTTAATTGCACTGTACTACATATAAATAAATCAGACATGGAGAAATTGGTTCTGCATATTAGTCACTGGCTGGATGAAGTGCTCAGGTCCTGTTAACACGAAGTGTCAACAAAATGAGTATTCTATCACCGTTTAATTCACATGCTTCAAAATGAAATTCCAAAGAAAAATTTAAGCTTTTATTAAGATCAAAAGATCAAAATTAACCTTCACTGGTTACTTACCAGGTTTTCCATTCCTAAAAATGACTTGAATATACAGGACTGCTTTCTTTTCAGTAGCATGAATGACTAAGAGACTATAGCAGTGGAAGAGAGAGTATCCATTTGGAAATGGGAATTCAGGGAGGGTGCTGATTGCAGCTCCTGCAGCATATTTGTGTTTGTATAGGATAGGTGGCAGGAAAAGTGGAGAACTCATCCTTGGAGCAGAGGTGTAGAGCACAGGACTCCTGTCACCCAGCTGGGTGCTTCCCAAACCAGGTGAAGGTTTATGGAAAAGCAGAAATTCTGATTCGATTTGCCTTTTGGATCCTTCCTTTCCTTGGGGTCCTGGCAGGTGAGGGGGACGTGCTCTGGGACACCTCAATATGGGGCCCTCCTGGGAGCTCACATCTCTACAGGCTTAGGAGAGCCAGTGATGGTGATTTCTGTCTTTGGGGGCAAAATATCACACAAAGCAGTGTGTGGGGAGATGTTTGGCAGGTTAAATGACACCCTACCAGCTCTCCAAAGAGCAGCTGCCCATCAGCAGCTCTGGTGACTCCTCGTTCCCTTGAAGACATCACACGCAAGTGACAACACACATCCATCAGAAGCCTTTAAAGTTTTTTTGGCCCTCTGCAGCACTGCTGAGTCTGTTTTGTGTGCTAGCCAACTGCAGCTTGTGATTCCCATTGGACCTCCAAAATTATGTGAGCCACCCTAGGGGAATAGTGCCTGGTTCCCCAGGCAGTGGGCTGGGAGGACCTCCTTGTGGGAAGAAACAAATTTTCTCTCCTCCAAACCTCTTCTTCTACAGTTCAAGTCAATTCTGCTCCTGTCAGTCTAAATAAGAAGGCAGCTTCCCCTCAGAGAAGCGTTCAAAACTTCACATAAAGTGTCTTAATTTTTGTCCTGTGGAGCTGCAGCATGCACAGAGGCACCACGCAGTGAGAAACCACAGCGAGGGCTCCCGAGCACAGCATCTGCTGGGGAAGTCTGCAGTGATTAGAAAAAGGGCTGTCTTATTGCCAGAATCAAATTATCTGGAGGTGTCCTGCTGGTAAGCATCAAGTACAAGCTGTACTGAGATCTAAATTGGGGAGTACAAGAGAGGTACTATTAGATCTTTAAATCCCTCCTTGGGTTTTGTTGGGTTTTGTCAATACTCTCATCTAAAACCTAATGCAACATGTCTCAAGACACAGGCCACAGTTGAAACAAATTTTATTTTCACTTCTACACATTAATATTCTGTTCCCAAGTTTTGGGGAAGGTTTCCCATCAGGGTTTTCCCTCAGGAGTTTGAAGGGCTTTGGTGAGAAGTAGAAATTGATGGCTCACTTGTCCTAGCTGGTTCCTGTCCTTCTTAAAAATAATCTCTTCTAGTTGTGGGGGAGAAAATCCTTCACAGGACAGTCAAGATAACTGTAGCTGAAAATTAAGCTTGCAGGGTATTGGAATGAGATTCTGTGGGATGATCTTTGCCATCAAGGGATCAGGCCAGTTAGGTGTTCCCTTCATCCCAGCTGAGATGAGGTCTCTGGCTGTGTGGATGCTCCCTTCTGCTCTCAATGCTCCTCTCTGACAGTCTGTGTGAATTGATTTTCCTTTGCTTTGCAGCAGATGAAATTTAACTGCTGGGTGTCATCTGGAGAACAGTAACCTCAGCTGCTTCAAATCCAACAGTTAAGGTGGTCTTATCATTCCCCATTGCACTATCAGAAAAACCCAGAAATGTCATATTTTGAAGGTATACCTAATTTTTTAGCAGAGGATGAGGCATCACTGGCAGTGGTAGGTGAATTTACTCCTCCTGCCAGGAATTCAATGCTTTCTCCCTTCCACATCCCAATATCAGCTGGGATAATCTAAAACTTATCCCTCACCCACAATTATGTACCTCTATATTATCCCCCTGCTACTGTGTTGGCACACCTGGGCTCTTGTTAGAGGCAGGAACTTCATTCTGACAGAACTTTGCAAACATAGTAAAAATTATTATTTCCTCTTCATCCTTGATTCCAAATCTTTTAGATCACTGTAAATTGGACATTTGTCTCCCTTAGCTGGTAAGGATAGCTGCTCCATTGCAGGTTTTCCTCTGGGGAAATTTATGGGAAGATTTAAATAAGAAGTGAATGGTCCCCTTTAAAGTTGCATATGTTAAAGGAATGTGACTTATGAATCCTGTTAGCAGTAATGGCTGCATAAGGATATCAAACACTTAGTCAAATCAAGATTTTGCTGTGATGCATCTCGCACTAGAAGGGTTGCTATAAATTTTTGAACTGTGCCAAACATTTTTATGTACCTTGGGTAGGCAGGCTATGTTTGATGCTTATAGAAGTTGATCCTGTTTTGCTTTTGTTGCTGACTACTGGAGGAACGTGTGCACGTGTTTGTGTAGCTGGACAGAGTTAGAACTCATCTGGTTTGCAGTCTCAACAACAGAGAATGCTGCTGCCGGCAGTAAAAACAGGAGATGATAATATTAAACTGCACATAAACTATCAACCTTGTGTTGGGAAGAGACCAGTATTATTTTCATCATTTCTAGTGGCCAGCATGGATGACACCTTCTGGATAGAGCAGATTCAGTGAAGAGAAGCGACAAACTTGAAAATTGCCTGTATGAAACAAATATATAAAACTTCCCTTCATGCAGTGAATATTTGAACAATTGAAAATCTGTTCACTGTTGCTTTCTGGCCTTGGGCTAAGCTGAGGGGCTGGCTTGAGGATGGTGGTGGTTGTAGGCTGCCAGCTGAATGGTACCTGTGGGATCATGCTGGAACAGATGGGAAGACCAGCAAGCCTAGAGAACTGTCATGGCTTAACCCCAGCCAACAACTCAACCCCACACAGCCACTCTCTCACTTCCTCCCAGCTGGACTGGGGGGAGAACTGGAAGGGTAAAAGTGAGAAAACCCATTGGTTAAGAACAATTCATTGATTGAAATGAGTCAAATCAAGTCATAAATTTTGGAGTCTACAAGAGACCTGGAGAGGAACTTCTTACAAGGACATGTAGTCATAGAATAAGAGACAATTTTGAGAAAAATTTCGCCTGTGCAGATTCCTGTGACTCATGGTTGTTTTGTGGGTTTATTGTCTTTGAAGAAAAGTCTTTGTTTTAATATCATTATAATTGTTTGACTGCAGCAGCGATTTTAGGGCTTCTGGAAACTGTGGGAACAACAGTGTCCCAGAGGCTCAGCCTGTCCCTCAGCACCTTTCTGAGCTGGGGTACAAATCTGCAGGTTTGTTTGGATGTTGTCTCAAAACTGCTCTCTTAATGATTATGCCATTTCACAATGCACCAGTGATATGGACACACTTTTGGCTAGATCTGAAGAAGGTTTTTAAACAAATTCTCCAACATGACAATAAAAACCAGAGAGGGGATGGTGGGGGCTGTGATTACACCTTTTTGATAGTTATTTCCAGCAGGGCTAAAGAGTTTCGTTTCTTTCAGCTTGCCTACTTGAATCCTGCTGAATCAGGGGAGAAAATGACTGAATGCATGAGAGGGGTGCAGTAATCATTTGGGGTCAGTGAGCTATAGATTGCAATATCTGGCAGCGTTATTGCCTGCCTGCCTGCGAGCCACAGCCGTGTCCCCACTGTGCTTGCTGGAGAGCAGGGAGAGCTGCTCTGCTCTTCCCTCCCTTGGCCTTCTCCTCTGTGCTCTCTGGGTCACCAGCCCTTCCCTGCGGGAAGCCTTTCACTGCTGCATTCATGGTTATTTTTAATCAAAGAGATCAGAGTTATTTTCCCCTGGTGTCAGTTTAGTTAGTATCAGGCTGCTGATTATTGCAACTCACTGAGATGGTGAAAATAACCATCCAGATCATGAAGTTTAGAATAGGAAACCTGACTAGCCAAGGTAACCAGA
Organism: Ammospiza nelsoni; assembly: GCF_027579445.1. Lineage (NCBI taxonomy): Eukaryota > Metazoa > Chordata > Aves > Passeriformes > Passerellidae > Ammospiza > Ammospiza nelsoni. The sequence goes on along the minus strand of NC_080637.1, from coordinate 7,370,039 downwards.
TTTATTTGATCTGATGCTTGATTTTTCTGTCTCTGCATTCTTTGAGGTATTTTACTTTGGCTTCCCCAAGGCAATATACCAATAATTCAATGACAGCTCCCCAATCTTTCTCTTTGCTTTTTAAGCTTCTGGATACCAGACTTGAATTTTGAGGACCTGTTTTCAAGTACTGGCATGCATTTTCTGTATGCCCCTGGGCAGTCTCCTTCACTTCTCAGAATATTCGTGGTTTTGCAAAAGGGCTCAATGTCCTTTTTGCAGGACCACTTTGCCATCTCCAGTGTGCCAGGTGTTTTGGCAGACCATTTATTCAGTAATGAGAAAGAGGAGAAATAAAGGTAACTGACCCATGCACGAAGATGAACATAAAGCCAGAAATAAGGGAGATCTTGCAGGGCTGGATTCAAACTCTGCCTCCTTCCCAAGGCAGACTTGTGTGAGCAGAGGTTCATTCCACAGTGAGGGAGCCCCAGGCTGCCACTCACCATGGGAGATGGGACTCCTGGCTCCCTAAAACCATTAATTAGTTGGAATTGAGGCTTTCACTGTTGCTACCATGACTCAGTCTATAACAGCAGTGGGAACTTTCAAAGTCAACTTTATGGCCATACACTGCCAGCCTGCTTATTAATGATATGCAAATTATAGAAGTTCAAACATTTGCATTTAATGCTCATAGCTGTTTCTTTGATTGCTAATGATGTTGATTCATGAAGAAAAGGCTTTCTAAAATAAAGAGACTATTTCATGTACCACACCAAAAGCAAATGAAAGGATGTTGCATGCTGCATTTTTTTGGTCACATTAAGCCCTGTCCAAACACCTCAGGACTCATAAATTAGGTGGAAATGAAATGTGATTTACCAGCTAATGAGATAGGCTTTAATTTTTAAACAGAATTATGACTTAGAGTAAACAATAAACATGCACATTCAGTCATGAACTCCTGTCCTGAATTTTACTGCATGGTTGTCACAGATTTTTATTATTTATTCATGTTACAAGATCAACCCAGCCATTGCCCACCTCTAAAAACTCATTCCTGGAGCAAGTTTTCCACCTCCTGGAGCAAGTTTTCCACTATAAATTTATGGTGTGAATTACCTTTGCTACCTATCCTTGCAACCAGACACCTCATGAGCATGAAAAACAAGATACCAAGCCCCTGACATTGAAAAAAGTCCTCAAAAGTTGTTACAAAAGGGAAGAAAACAAAAGGGATTTTTTTGCCTCTTCAATTGCTTTCCAGACAATGGAACATCACTTGACTCTGTGTAGGGAAGTTGTTCACAGGGTTGAATTAATCTGGTCTGGTCATCTGCTTTCCAATGAAAGCCATAAAAAGAAAATTTCTATGTCTGAGGCACTGAACTGTTTTGGAGAAAGTAACTGAAACTGGACAGATTGTGGCTTTGAAGTATCCACTTCCCTTTCATTTACCATTATTTACTGGTCAAAGATGTCATCTATCCAAAATGTGTCCTCAGACTTCTTCATGTCTCTGGTTTACAAGGAACCTGGCTAGTCTGGTGGGTGGGTACTTGCACAGTAAGATGATGGCTCAATGAATAATTAGAAATAGAAGAAATTTCATTGAGAGAAAAATGAGCATTTTAAAAAGTAGAGAAAAAGCTCGACAACACTGATCAGCAGATCTTGATGATTCAGCTAGGTCCAGCCAATTTGAAGTTTATATAATCAGACAAACAGAGGAAAAGTTTATCCCCAGATAGTCTTCTTTAGAATCTCTACAAACAATATTCTACAGCTGAAATAAAAAGATGACACTTGGGACTTTAAGTACTGATGCTATTACTTGAGAAATGCAACTACATCAGTTTTGTGCTATGTACAAAACAGAATTCTGCTTGGAAATTTAGAGACGCTTTGCACTTCATAATGTTACCTTTGTCTCCTATGACACTTTCAATATCTTTGTAACACTGTATTTTGCTGTGAAAATGCTAAAAAACTGCAACAATAAATATTAATAAATGGAAACTGGATCAGGAAAGTTGTCATGGCAGACAGCCAAGTTACAAAAGATTGTCTGCTTTGACTCTTACACAATGATACTGAGAAAGGTACTGTATAAACTATTTTCTGGCTAAAATTAAATAGTAATCAGAGTGTCTGCAGATAGGAAACACCATCAGGATTGACATGAATCTTGGGGGCTTTTTTTTTTTAATCTTTCTTGGCAAATATGAATCAGAGAGATAATACCAGCAGTGCAAACAAGGAATGCAGAATAGCATTTCTTCAGTAATTTTAAGCAGGATTTTTATATAGAAACTCTCAAAGGAGTTAGGATCCATAGGCAACCTTGGTAAGATACATGTTTTAGTGACAGCCAGCAAGATGCACCACTTTGCCATAGAAAAGGTGCTGTTTTTCTTTAGTAGAGGAAAAAGTTTACCCTGTTTTGGAGGAATTAACATGCTGAGATGTGAAGGACTTCACCCTTCTGTTCCTCTTGAGGCATCCTTGGAAGAAGGGCCTGGTTTGGATTTGTAGGTGGATGTGCCCCTGACTCTGGATGTGCATGGTCAGGTGAGCTGCCAGCCCACTGCAGAGGCACTTGCTGTGCAGCTGCTGCAGTGTATGGATTGATTTGGACAGTTCTGTAAGAAAAAACATCTTGGACAACCTGGACACACCTCTGGTTTGCATTACATTTAGTGTTATTTAAAGAGAGTGTGAACAACTGGGGGGAAAAAATGACTGCAAGTTAGGCCAACCTCAAAGTATATCTGCTTCTGCAGAATACAAAAATCTAAACAAAATGGAAAGATCAGTTGTCAGTGATCCCTTTAAGTCATTAAGGCTGGGATCCATGTCTCCTAAGAGGCAGCTCACAGTTCCAGACTCTCCATCAGGATACTTGCATGTACAGCACAGCTTCATGTTACCACCAGCAGTGGGGATTTAGTGGAGCTGAGAGATGCTCCAAGCAGGAGACAACTTCTGTAGGCAGAACTGGACCCCACTGATGGTGTAATTGATGTGCAGTGAGAGAGAGTCAGCAACCTGGTCATGGGCATCCAGATCTACTTGAAATGCTTTAAGATATCCAAGGTCTCCATTCCCTTTTGTCAGGTGGTTGTGACCCAGGACCAGAAGGGCACCTCTGCATCTCTGGAGGGGCAGCTGTAAAGTTCTAAAGGGCAGCTCAAATGGATCTACATCCCTGTGTGTGGGCACGTGGGCTGTGTTCAGAGAGTTATTGTCTGGTCAAAGGGAAGTGGAGAAACCTCAGACTTGCTCTTAACCATAAACCCACAAGCTTTGAGGGCAACTTACAAGGTGTGAGTTAGCTGGCTCTAATTCACATTTGCCCAGGCAGCGGTGGTTCTGTAGGTGCATTTCTGTGCCAGCCTTGACTTGCAGTCTGGGCTGAGGGTTAAGTCTGCCTCCTTGAGTCCAGGGCAAGATACCAGAACCATTCTGACAGATCAGTATTGATGCACATTTCTAAATGCTTGTAATAACTCAGGAGAGGATTGTATCCTGGTTCTGTGCAACCACACAGGGAGGGGTCTGCCACACCTTAGACTTAGGGAATAAAGACAGCTTTTTCAGTGTTTTCTCATTCTACTCTGTGTAGGAGTGAATGGGGTGGGAAATTACGGAATGAGGGGGAAAAGGAAGCAATTTATACCTAAGAGAAAAGGCAGTGGATGAAGTGGTGTTTCTAAGGCTTAGTCCCCCACTAGAGCAGGGAAGCTGAATGCCAACCCATCTCTGGGGAGAATGGATGGACCTTGTATCCAAAGACACAACCCAGCCTTGGTGAACATGTAGGGGGATAGAATGTAATAAAATTAAGATAGTGTGAAAAGCAATCTTATCCCTAAGGAGTTGCAGCTGGGCCAATTATCAAAGATTAGGAGCAGGCCTGACTTTAACAGGCCACAGTTGTAACCAATGAGAAGAAGATGCTATAAAAGAGTGGGTTGGCTGGTTGAAAAGGGAACTGGAGTCAGTTGGCTGCTTTGTGAAGAAGAAAGAGGCAGTGCTTGGAGGAGCTACCCATGAGAAAACACTAAGAAGGTAGGAAACTTTTGTGATAAGGAGACAACAGTATGGAACCCTTGCAATAAGATGACAACATGAACGTGTACAAGTTACTCTCACTGCTCTCTCCTAGCATTATTGACACTTTCAGATGTGTTCGTGTTTATTAGCTTTGAAAACAGAGGTTATCGGTAACAAGAAAAAGTGGCAGGAAAATATCACATGCTTTAATAATTTTGCTGAGCTGATCTAACTTTACTATAGTTTTTAAACCATTTTCCCCTGCCATCTCTGCCAATGCTACAAGTAGGACAGAGCTGCACCACTGCACCTCCAAGACAGAATTTGTGTTGCGTTGGTGTGAGCCCCTAATAGGATTCCAGGACAAAGCACTTTAATCCATTGCTAAGTAAGTGACAAGGTAGTAATATGGTTTGAGGACAGGACACAGCTAGCATGCTACTTCTGCTCTTCAAAGACTTAGTTTTATAATCCTCTGCAAAAGTCTTTGTTCAGGTTTCTGGAAGTATTTTGTAACTGCCCACACCTGCCTTGAAGTGCTGTCTCAAGCCAATGTAGCTGCTGCAAAATTCAGTCTATAATTAGTTATGCTTTCAGTCTCTGAATTACCATATCGTGCTGTGTTGTGTTGGAGCTGAAACTATTAGCTTTTATATTTCAGTAGGGTAATGGCTAATGCAATTTAAAGGGCCAATAAAGTTGTCACCAGCAGATCAGTGGTTTTATCACCAGCACTTGATAAAACCCCTGAGTGTGCATATGACATCTGGTCAGGTATAGTGTGTCAGCCTCCTGTCTGAGTCAGGGATAATGGATACTTCCAGCCTCATTTCAACCCCACCAGTCTGAGTGCTTGTGTGGGAATATACTGCTGTGCTGTCTGGTGCTCATGGTGGGGTGTTTGTGGGCTGGTGGATTTTCCTGGCTTTTTTTTGTGCTGATGATGTAGCTGAAGTCTGCTGCGATTGAGGACTTCACATTTTCCTCACCTTGATAGTATGCTGGGCTACTCTAGCTGGATAAGTCTAATTCTTTTCTTTACAAAGAAATAAATCAATCTTTAGTGTCGCAGACATCTTTTATGAAAAATCCTTTCCTTAGGATTTTTCCTCCTGAGAAGCTGAGAGGCCTCAGGAACAAAATGTAAACATTGATTATCTGCTGTTGTGGAATGCAACAGGTGGATCTGTGATTGGTCTCATGTGGTTGTTTCTAATTAATGGCCAATCACAGCCCAGCTGGCTCGGACAGAGAGCTGAGCCACAAGCCTTTCTTATCATTCTTTGCTATTATGTTCTTGGCTGGCCTTCTGATGAACCCTTTTCTTCTATCCTTTTAGTATAGTTTTAATGTAAGATATATCATAAAATAATAAATCAAGCCTTCTGAAACATGGAGTCAGATCCTCGTCTCTTCCCCAATCCAAGAACCCCTGTGAACACTGTCACACTTTAGCTATTTGGAGCACTTGGTTGGGAATTGTCTGAAATACTGCAGTGCTGATAGAATGGAAATCTAAGTAAGCCTAGGAGCCCTTTATAATGGAAATAGAGCTATTTAAATACAGACTCTCATCAGTGCAGTCAAGGTTTGACTAGATGAGTTGCACCCTAAATTCTGTTAACTAGACTTCAAAGGCCATGATGGGAATCTCAGAGAATTTGCTTAGATTCTCAGCCCTTTGCTGTGGATTGTAATCCTAGGTGACAGAGATCCTGCCATTGATAGGATTACCAGATTGGAAGCTCCTTCTCCCCCATTAGCTCATTAAAATGGGACATTATCGCTGCACTGCTTTATGTTATGTTCTGTTGAAAGAGGTTCTGCATAATTCTGTTTTTCCATAATAGTATCCATATGACCCGTCTGGATGCCGAAGGCTTTGAATTCTGCCCCAAAGCATATTCAGACTTGAGGTCTAACAGTGCTGCTGGGTGTGATTCTGAGCGGGGTGCTCAACAACTTTACTGCAGCCCAGTGAGACTCACACAAGTGTCTCAAGCTGGGAAATGCAGATCTGGAAAATCCACTTAGCTGAGGTGTTGCCCCTTCCTTCACTTTCTGCTCAGTATGAGCAGCAGGGAAGGTGTTTGTGGTAAATAGGCAGAAAACCTGATATAGTATGAAAAACCTGTGCTAGGGCAAGCTGGAATAACACCTGCTTTATTACTCTGCCTCCAACACAATGAGAATTGGGGATATCCTGCACTGAGTAAAGCACAGCTTTGTCTTGTCCCTTGCCCAGGGACCCTGGCAGAGCCACAGGGTGGGTGACAATGAACATCACTCTTCATGCCCACAGCTGTGTCTTTGCAGGGCCAGATCATGGACTGCCAGCTTGCTGCTTTCATGCAGCATAAATAATAAACTAAAAAGGCTGATGCTTTCACAAATGATTTAAAACTTTATTCCCTTGTAGCTCAAAGAAAAATAGGCTGTTAAATCACTGCATAACTCATGGAAATATTGTCCCTTTGACATTAGCTGGCTGTATTAAGTAAATATCCTGGAGGTGTTAGCCTTGCAGTCAATGGCACTTTGGCTTCTAAATGCCTTTGTGAGTCCATTGATACCAGCTTTGTAGGAAGAGTTAATGTCTTCTACTACAGCAAATGATATCTGAGGGAAAGAGAAGAGGCTTTGGGGCATAGAAACCATTCTTCAGGTCATCTATATTGTGATTCCAGACCTTAGTTTCAAAGTGATGTACGAGCCCTTCAAAATGTCATTCAGGGAAAAGATTTACGATGTCTGAGTTCCCTCTCCCCCTCCCTTTTTAGTGCTGGTGTAAATCAGAAGTGGTTCAGTGGAACTAGAGTGTGTCAAGCTGTCCAGGAGACATGGGCAGTGCAGTATATTCTGGTACTGGCATGGAGAGAGACAGCAACTCTTATTTCCTCAGTACATCTTGAAAGGTGTTGGACAACCCTTAGCTCCCCGTCCTTTGCTTTTCTCTAGTGATCTCAAAATAGAGAAGAGCCTGTAACTCAGGTAGAAAAAAAAATGGAAAAAGTGCCTTTTGGCTGGAAGATAGAAGCTGAAGATTTTCTTTTAAAATACTGTACACTGCTAAGTAAAGCCATGGCTATTTTTACCAAATACTGGCTTTTTGGAAGCTTAATTATCTTCATTCTGCTCACAGAAATCAAAATGATACTTGTTGGCAGGATGGACCTAAAATAAAATCTAGCTGCTGTACTGACAGCTGTGAAAGATTTAGATGAACCAACTTTTTTCTTTTTTTACTTTTTTCTTTTTCCCTTGAAGCAATTATAGATATGTTCTGTGACCTGCCCTTATCTTTCTCTGGCTTGTCTGTGTACTGCAAGGCTTGTCACAGGCTGCGTGGGTCTCTCTAGCTGTGCATGCACAGGCTGCAGGGGGAAATGCAAGCTCTGGGTCCTATCTCGTTGCCAGGGAACAGTGATGAAGAAATGTCTGAGCTAAACTCGAATTTTGGGTCTTTGCAATGAGCTGCTGGTGTGACCTTAGGCAAGCAGTTTGTGTGGGGTGAGATTCCTCTCTCCCAGTGTCAGGCTCTCTGTAGTTAAAACTTCAGTTTGGTGGAGGATTCTTGGAGGGGGAGAGGGAGAGAGGGAGACTGATTCCCTGTTTTAGACCTTTGTCTAAAAACGGGACAAACTTCCCAATAGGCACATCTGATTCTCTCCAGCTCCGCTGTGAGCCCAGCTGGCTACCTTAGGCTGGTACCTTAGACACTTTTCTGAAGCTCAGACTGACACCAAACATCTGGAATTTGTGGGACTGTGAGTGTGTCTGAGCTCTGTGTTAATCCCTCTCTGAGCAAGACACAATCTCTGAAGTCTCCACAGTTGTCACCAAGATGTCTCTCTGTGTTTGGTGTTACATGACATGGAGGTGCCAAGTCAAGGTTTTTTTGCACATCCTTGTGTGTGACAGTGTTAACAAGGGTTCTTGGATGAGGGAAGAGATGAGAATGTTGACTCCATGTTGAGAAGGTTTGATTTATTATTTTATGATATATATATTGCATTAGAACTATACTAAAAAGAAATAGAAGGAAAGGTTTCCTCTCAGAAGCTGGCTAAGCTAAGAATAGAAAAGAATGAATAACAAAGATCTGTGGCTCAGACAGAGAGTCCAAGCTATCTGGTCTGTGGTTGGCCATTAATTGTAAACATACAAGATGGCCCAATCACAGACAAAACCTGTTGCATTCCACAGCAGCAGATAACCATTGTTTACATCTTGTTTCTGAGGCCTCAGCTTCTCAGAAGGGAAAACCCTAAAGAAAAGGATTTTCACAAAAAGATGTCTGCGTCACTTGTGTTTCTGAGGGCTGTTGGAGATGAGCTTTGAAGGTGTGAAGGATTCCTCCCTCTTCCTCCCTTACTTCTGAAGACCATTCAAAGCACTTTGTGGCAACAGTCAGTCCTTGTCTCCATGAATTTTTGAGCAGAGCCACTCTCTTTAACAGTGCCATGAAAGGAACTTTTTCCAGCAACAGGGATGGGATGTCAGGGGATGGCTTATGCCGCCCATCACCCAGCTGTGTCATGAGCCAAATAAATCAAGATGAGTAACAGCAAACACATGGCCAATCTGTGGCACAAAGATTATTTTGCAATAAACATAGTGAAAATCTGCTTTGAGGAGCCTGGAAGGTGGGTAAGAAGCAGGTAGAACAGCTTCTTACCACAATCATGTGATCCTAGTGGTAGAATTCTGCTATAAGTGCATGTTCTGCATGGAAGTGGGTGCATCTTAAAGAATATATTGAGAAAAGACTCAGTTGGGACTGTTCAGCTTACAGAAAATAAATCTCTGGGGAGAACTTAGAGCACCTTCCAGCATCCAAAGGGGGTCTACAGGAAATCTGGGCTGTTTATAAAGGTATGCAGTGATAGGACAAGGCAGAATGGCTTTAAGCTGAAAAAAGAGAGGTTAGATTGGATATTAGGAAGAATTTATTCACTGTGCTGAAACACTGCAAGAGGTTTCCCAGAGCAGTTGCAGATGCCCCATCCCTTATAGTTTGAGGCCAAATGGGTTGGGACTTCAAACAAGCTGGTCTAGTGGAAGGTGCCCCTGACCATGGCAGAGGGCTTGGAAGTGGATGTGCTTTAACATCCCTTCCAACCAAACCACTCCATGGTTCTGTGAGTTTGGGTGAGGAAGTGAATCATCAGTTTACAACTTTTGATTTCAGGTCAAGTGAGTTTTCCCCAGAAGGAGAACTAAAAGACTGCTTTCCTTAGACACATTTCATTTCAGATTCTCTTCCATTTGATTTAAAGCCATTTCATTCCACCAAAGGGGACATGCTTTTCTGCTCTCTTCTTATGAACTAAAGCTGAAAGATTTCTTCTGTCGATGCCTTGACAGTTTTCTGAAGCATCTACCTTAGCTTTGATCTCCTTCTCTCCTCTCCTTATTAATTTTTAACACTTGTTAAAAGATTTGTTCTATTTGCGATTTGCGAGAAGGTGTCTTAATTTATAGACAACTTGAGTATATCATTGCTGCAATTTCAAAGTGTAATTTTTTCCCCTTCAAGGATTTAATTCTTGTCCTCAGCTACCATACTGCAGCATAAGTACTTTCCATCTTATGCAACTCTTGATATGCACCTGACAAGACTTCTGACCTTGTTACTGCTGGAACTAAGAGCTGATTTCTCACCAAGAAAGAGAGCCCTCTGTCAACTACAGCAAAAAGTCTTTGATTTTAGTAGAGGAGGAAAAAAACCCAATAATTTTGATTGCAGGAAATACCAAAGTTTTATCAATATTCAACTAGAAAAATGAGTAATTTTTATTCAGAAAATAGATGAAAATACAACTTACTTTTTTGCAAACAGCAAAGTCTTCTGGCAAATTCTCAAATGCTATACTTTCATTTAATAAGTGTTTCTCCTCTACTTACCTGTTTTTCAATCCTGCAAGTGAAGCTTGCCTGGGATACTAGTAATAAACATGAAAAATAAATAAATACACAGTCCAGACTTGCCTGTGACCTATGGGAGAGATGAGCAGTATTAGTAGGAGCATTTCTTGGGAAAGTTCTGATTTTGTTATTTCTTTATGAATGTAAAGTGACCATATTCTGATCTCCTCTCCCTACAATTAAGTGAAGAAATTTGGGATTTTTTAGTTTTTCATCTGAAAAATTCTGGAAATCACAGGACAGCCTGCAGCATTTTTACCATCTTAACTGCAATAAACCCAGGACAGGGATGAAGGCATAGGGGGTACAGTTTCAGGCTGTTGTTTGAAGGGTGAGGTGCTGCAGTTTTAGTGTTAAATCAATGGTTTTTTTACTGGAAGAAGTATTTTCTGGTCTGTGCAATGAATGAAATGTCCCTAAGGTTCCTCAGCTCGATGAGGGGCCGTGCTGCTGCTGCAGTACTTGTTCTAAAGCAGCAAGGATGAAATATGCAGGCCATGGTCCAAGAGACAGGGCATCAGACCCCATGAGAGGAGGATTAGGGTTGCTCTGAGAGGGTCTGAACTGGCTCCATGCTGCTGATATTCTCCTGAAACCAAGTGGCCTCTCTCAGAGATGGATTTGGCATTTGCCAACAACCTTTGACATGAGGTGCATTCCCTGGGCAGTGGGTGCAGGCTAAAGCAGCAGGAGCAGGTTCTGTTGCCCTGCCTCATGCTGCCTAATAAATGGCAGGTCATGCAAGCCCCTTAAAGATGCTTTTCAGTCATAAAATTCACTTCACCTCTTCCCTGGCTTCCTTCTGCCCTCCCTGCTATGTCCTTTTCTCTCTTTTCCAATTTTTTTTTATTTCCCCTGGTATGTGATATTTGATATCAAAGAGCTTTTGTTGAAATGCAGCTCTCATTCATACCCTCAGCCTTTGCTTTTTTCCTCCCCCAGACTCAGAACGTGGAATGCCCAAGCCCTGCTTTGGGGACAAGGCACTTGCAGGTGTTTTTGTTGACAGAGTATCACAAATGCACAATTCACCCATCTGGGGCTCTGCTTGCTTTAGTCCATGCCCAGAGACAAATCTGTCTGGCAGCCTGTTAACCCTCTCCATCTACTGCAAGGTTCTGATGGGTGCTAAATGGGTGAAAAGAAGGAATTTTAAATACCCCAATGTGGTCCATTATTTGACACGTGGGATCATTCTGTTTTCAGGGAGCAGATAGCCTCTGTCAGCATCTGTTCATAAAAGGTGGCATTGAGATCTGGTTGAGAAGTCTCTGCTGGTCTGGGTAGCAAAAAAATTCTTGCAGAAATAGTGAGAGGCATTCATGCAAAGATTAGTGCACTGTGCTTGCCATTGCTTCCAGGAGTCCACAACCACCCCTCTGTTGTACCCAGCAGACAGAGGCACAGGAGAGCCTGGATGTAGAGAGAGAAACCTTTCACATGTTTCATTGACTCCCCTCTTTCCTTCATTGGGCAGTTTGTGGGATCCTCTTTGGTGGCCCAGGAGCTTTTTGCATGTGCATCTTAGTTTGAACCTCAAGTACAGTCCTCTCCAATCTACCTTTAGCTGCAAAATAGCTTATTTCATCCCTCTTCTGCTCAGAGCTTTCTGTGTCTCTGCTATTGCTTTCTTCTCTTGCAAGTCCTTCTGTTTTCTCTGTTTTTTTCTACATGATGAATTTCTGTTGCTTCACAGCGTGGGGGAAAGAACACAATAACTACTTCTCCCACATGTAGGTCCCTCCAAAAATGCTTGTTGTTGGTCTGGTCTCAGCACAGCCCACAAGCTAAATGCTGTGCTAATCTGAATGTAAAATTACATAAGATCTTTGCAATAAAAGAATATCAAGACTAAAGTAGACAAATTTCATAAAGCTATTTTCCTAGAAAGAAAATTTTTGTGTATCCTGTAATTTATCCATTTTTAATGGATTCATTCCCAAAATCTTCACATTTAAGAGAATAAAACTTTTTATTCTTCTCATACCAACACAAAAATGCTCCAAGGAAATCACAATGATTATGCATTATTGCAGCGAGCACATCTATACTTATTGACATTTGCTAATTAAATTTGTTCAAACAGGCAAGGTGTACCCTGAAGAAGGTGCTGAATAAATGTGGGCTTTATAGGGAGGAAGTGTTGGGAAGGAATAATAGTCAGGAATATGATAATTGTTTCTTGTGATCTATTTAAAAGGCAACAACAACAACAAAATTTGCAAAACGCTTTGAAATGCAAAATGTCCCCATATCAATGGGCCTAAGATCTGCCCTGAACAAGCAGGAGAATCCCAGCTTTGTTTACCATGAAAAGTTGAAACCATGGGATGTCTGGATTTCATCCTGGGCGCAGATGTAAGATCTGTGTTGACAAAAGCAAACTGAATGACTTTATATCACCTTCCACAACGAGCACCAGTAGGAAAGGTCCTGTTTCCTGTGATGATGTTATTATTGATCAGCAATTTCACATCAAAGCAGTTCATAGGAAAGGTGTAAGAACCAAACCTTGTTGTCTGCTCCATGTTCAAGGAAGGGGCAGTTTTGATTGCATTTCTTCTTTTCCCTCTGTTCTCTTTCACTCTTCTCATTCATGCTGCACCAGAGCTGTTGTGTTTTGCAGTGCTTGGAGAAGTCTCAGCCTTTCTATTCTCAGTTGTCTCCACCTGACCAAGCCTCTCTGGCTGCCCTTTACAGACAGACACAGAGCTTTGGAGCGTGAGTCAGCCATTTTATGTGTTTTTTTTAGGGCAAAATGAATTAGAAGTTGTATTTCTAGTTAAAAGGGAAGATAAATAACAGCCATTTCCATGTGTGAGTGGCCTGATGGATAGCATGCAAGTTGTCTTTTTCTCCCTACCATCCAGGACGTGTCCAATATCGTTCGATTTGTAATATCTCTTGAGCTAGGAGCTCCCAGTCAGTGCTTTTTCAAGTCTCTTGTTACCTCCTGTCAATATGGAGAGTCAATAGAATTTATGTCCCAGAGCAATATTTCCTGTGTGAAAAAAAATCTGTATCTGACTCAGCCTATGAGGGCTGCTCTCTGTAAACCAGGACAAAAGACATGCCAGTTTTAGCAATAATATATTGTTGGAACATTGCCTACATCTCCAGTATTGCCACATTTTACTGGCCTAATCTGAGTATTTTGGGCTCATGGATTGAAGCAGAGGGGCAGGCACTGATCCCTTCTCCATGGTGACCTGGAACAGCAGGGAGCTGTGTCAGGGGAGGTTTAGGCTGGATTTTAGGAAAAGGTTCTTCACCCAGAGGGTGGCTGGGCACTGGAAGAGGCTCTTCAGGAATGTGGTCACAGCATTGAGCCTGACAGAGTTTAAAAAGTGTTTGAACAATACTCTTGTTTGAAAAGTGTTTGAACAGGCACATGGTGTGATTTTTGGAGTTGTCCCACCTTAAACATCCTGTTCTACAATGAGCTAAGGTGACAAGGTGGCGTGGCAGCTGTGCCTGCCTGCTGAGGGCTGTGCTGATGCTGTGGTTCCCTTTCTAGAGCATCTTTCTGGGGCTTGCTTGGGCAGTTGTGTCCCTCTGAGCTGTGGGGCCCAAAGTCAGGAGATCTGATTCCTTCTGAGCTTCATATGGAAGCAGTGGGTGAAACTCTCCATGCATGTCAAATGCATCACAGAACAAACCTGAAATCTTGTTCAAATCAAGCTTTGCAGTCTGCACATGCCTTTGCTGTAGCAAAAGCCTGCATGAAATACTCTTTTCATTGACTTAAAATTAATAGCTTTTGAGAATCCCTTTGGAAATGTGTTTAATACAACTATTTCCAAGAAAAAGCAGGATTTCACCCTGTGGCAGGGGTTGATTTATGCCACCCAGTACCGTGCTACCTGTAACTTTTCCTTATTGTTTTAACTCCTCCACAATGTGCCTTCAGCTGGTCCTGCTGAGTGTGCCCTGCATAGCAAATCAGGCTGTGCAGAGCTTTCCATTCCACAGGGACAGAGGCTGGAGACATTCCAATGCATGAAAGAATACAGAGTTAAACCTTTCTCTCCACATATTAGATACTCTCCATTTATTCACTGTAGCCCAGCGTGCAGCAGGTAGTGCAGGGAGAACTCCAGCAATTTTCATTGCCAGATATTTTTATGAAGATTAATGGACAGGGAAGTGAGCAGGAGAGCTCCGCAATCTGTTAAATCAGGGTGTTCAGGCCTGTTTGGAACAAGCAAATAGGTCTGGGGACAAAGTGATACAGATGAGAGGTGTTAAGATACATTCACTGATTTCAAGATTTGTGAACAAAATTCCTGCTGTGTGATCTGTCATTCATTTTGATTATGGATTACAACCAGCAGTGGAAGACATCTTTGGAAGGTACTGTGAGGAAGTGTTTTCTTGTACTGACAGAGTGAAATGCAGATTCTGTGGACAGAACTAAGCTGTTTCATTTTAAACATGGACTAAAAAGTGGAGACAAAGCTTTTAGAAACTTGAGGTTTTGTTTGGTTTTCTTGTGTCTGAATTTTTTTTCTTGTTTTGGTTTGATTTTATTTTTTTTGCAAGCATCTTTAATTTTAAAAGATTGACACATGAGCCCCTTTGTAAAAAAGACCTGTTTACATGAAATATCAAAATAGTTTCTCCTTGCTGCAAACCAAAGTGCTTACTGTAACATTTGAAAGAGCAGCACTCAACATCTTTTAGAGTACTAAAGGTTGAAATTAAAATAATGTATTTTGTGTCTCTGACACGAAATATTTCTTGCTTAGCTGTTTGTAAAAGAATAGTTAGCAGAAGCAGTTTCTAGCTGTGTATGCTGGAATAATGCCATGCCTGCTTAAATGTGAAGTCCCTGGGGTTTTGCAGATCAGTGATTACCAATGCAAGAGGCAGCGCTGGAGCTGAGCACACAAGCCTTCATCCTCCTCTTCATCTCACTAATGTCCTTTCCTGATGGAAACCTGTGTTGTCCAGTCCTGATGGAAAACTGGCCATATATAAACCCCAGACCCTCATTTTCAGGTACTGGGGTGGGGCATTCCCAATATCTCAATATTCCCCATGACTGATGGATTTCTCAGCAGGCAGAGTAGCATCACCCACATGACTGGTGTGGGCAGCAAGAATCCTGTTAGAGTCATGGAACCATGCAGTGTCCTGGCTTGGAAAGGGCCCACAGGGATCACCAATCCCAACTCCTGGCCCTGGAGCCAAAGGCCAGGCACGGGCAGTGAAGGACATTCCTTGACTGAGCCATGTAGAAGGAAGGGGTTCCTTCACCCCAGGTGTTGGCAGGGCAGGGGTAGGACAGGCTCTTTTAAAGACCATTCTATAGCAGGGTGAATCAGAGCCCCACCAAGTGCATGTGCAAGGCAATTTATTCCTTTCATTAGGTGGTGATCTTATTTTATGTAGAAAAAGTTTTGAATTCTGAATTATTTAATGGATTGGTTTGGAAGGGGAAGGTTCATGAGCTGGTACTTGGGAATGTGATGGTTTCTTGTCCACATCATTCTGTGAGTAGTGTCAAAGGACATGTGGCACCATTTGGATTCTCTCACTAGTGAATAGAGGCCCTTTTATTGTAGATTTGTCAGACTGGTTTTGTCCTCTATCTTTGAGATGAGCCCATGGTATTATGGCTGCTGTGGGCCAGTCTTTGCTCATGTGCTGTTTTTCAATGGTGTGGTACAGATATAGCTGTTTTATTCTTCCCTTTTTCTGCACAATGAGCAGAGTTATTTTGACAGCTACCTGATTTTTTTTTACCATTCAGTGTTTATAAAGTTCATAGTAGAAATTGCAGACAAATTCAGGCACACATGGCTTATGACTGTTATTGATACTTGTTTTCAAAAAATACCTCTTGAAATAAAATCAGTTATGTGGTCAAAGAGATATTAATTTCATGAGCTGGATGATGGAATTCTTCCTTTATGGCACTTTAGTTCAATGG
Organism: Ammospiza nelsoni; assembly: GCF_027579445.1. Lineage (NCBI taxonomy): Eukaryota > Metazoa > Chordata > Aves > Passeriformes > Passerellidae > Ammospiza > Ammospiza nelsoni. The sequence goes on along the minus strand of NC_080637.1, from coordinate 7,354,138 downwards.
TGCAAATATATAGACTAATATATTTGTGTGTGTGTACATGCTTATTTCAAAGTGAGGAATTTTTACTGCCAACTGTACCAAAGCAATATGTTAGGGCTGTAAAACAGAGAATTATTTGCTTGTAATTAATTTTTCATTGCTGTACATGCATATATGTGCTTTATTGCCTCTTCACTAGGCAGAACAAAAAATGTACACAGTTTTACCTATGGGCAATTCAACACAGTAATGAGACTTTTCAGGTATGAAAATTCATCTCTCTTCTTTCTCACTCCCTGTCACACAAATGGAAACTGACTTCTGCTGAGGTGTCAGCCCAAAATCAGTTTTTCACAAGGAAGAGAATGAAACCCAGGGTATTTCTCTGCAATTAGTTCTGTATTGTTGCATATGCTGAATGATAAGGCTTTGGCAGACAAAAATCAAAGCACCCCTTTACACCTGCTTGAACACTGAGCTCCTCAACTCTCAAGGCCGTCTTTGTTTGTTAGTATATATGATATATATATATATGTAATATATATTTTATATATATGTGATGATACATAAATATGATCAATTTTTTATTTCTCTGAGTTTAGATCATGTGATGTATTTATGGGTTTTTACCTGTAACAATTAATGAAAGGACAGCAAGTGACTCAGATATCTGAGTCACTTGCTGAAGAGAAGTGCTGTTGACCCATTTTATAAGAGAAGTATTGAAATAAGGTCACAGCAGGCTTGCATGACCTATGGGAGTCCCTGTAGGTTGGACTGTCTTTGTTGGCTGCTTTGAACTCATACTTTATTGATTTGAATGCCATCTTCAGATTTAACTTAATCTTCAAAAGACAATTTAACTTCTTCAATAATATTTTTGTGTTGAGAGCAGTGTTTAATTTCACAGAGGAATCATTTTCCAGAGGAAGATGGCAAATGTTAACCTTTAAAATCATAATGATTTATTCCACTAATTCGTTGCAGACTTCTGCTTATCATCCTGAGCTGATGGAGCTGCTCTATTCATAGGTCATTGCTGCTACTGGATTCACTGATGTTCCTAGACACATCTCCTTGGAAATTGGGCTCAAAGATAAGGTTGGCAGAGCTGAATTATAGAATTGCCCATGAATGGGCATTCCTGCCTTTCTCTGATGTGTCTGGCACCTAGCACACTGAACACAATGGGTTTGTGGTATGATCGATGGCTGATCTTAACAATTCCCAGTTTACTTTGTTATTCTCTACTTTTGCTGAAGTAAAGAAAACAGCACTCTACCTACCCCCCCCCAAAAAAAAAAAAAAAAAGATAACAAGGTTTTCAGGTATAGCCTCTCAAAAAAATTATATAAATTTCTTTGTCTGTAGCACTAGCTTATGGGAAATCTTTGAAACATTTAACACTGCTGTACCATCTGTCTCCACCTGAAATTCTCTGTGCCTTGCTGCAGACCTCAGATGCAGCTTTGCCTGTTCCCCAGGTGAAGGGGGCTGATTCCAAACCCTGATCATATTTCCATTTGCACTTGTAAGGGTTGGCAGTTCATCTATCAATCACCCCCTGCCACCTTGTCTCTCTTCAGAAGTCAAGCTTTTGATACCTTTTTCCAAGTAAGCCCATGGGAGCTCTGAAAACCCTTCTATGAATATGCCCAAAGGATACTTGGGATTTTTTTATTGTGCTTCACCAGTAAAATAATTTTTTAAAAATCTAAAATATTATTATATATACACTTTAGACAGATTACTGACTCTGATCTGCCATTCCCCATTTCCATATGACCTTTTCAAGAAAAATCAGGATGTCAGGAACTCTGATGATAATAGCTTGGGGTCTTCCAGCAAGTGGGCTGTTAGGTAAAATAGTTACTGCAATAACTTCTATCTGGTCAGTGACAAGGGTTTAAATGGTCTGTTCTCTCCTCATCATATTCCTCTCATTTGAATGTCCCACATCAATAGAACAAGTTCAAGAGAAAAAAAAAAAAGAGGCAGAAATTCAGGCTCCTTTAACTAGGAATGAAGTCTGCATAGTAAATTGGAGCAGCAGGGGGAAGAGAATTCCAATTTGATTTGCAAATTGACTCTCTTCCACTCCCATTTGCAGAAATAAGGCCCATATGCCCAGTAAGCAATTGCTGCTCAAGGTAAAGCTCTGCACCACAGAGGGTTTCTTGGCAGCAAATGAAAGGAACATTGCCACTCTGTTACTTATGCCAGCTCCAATAAATCTGTGGATTAGTTTCCTGGCTGCCACAAGTTAGCCCACTGAAAACCATATGGTTCTCCTTTCTTAAACATTGCCATTCAAAAGGAGCACGGCTCCCTCCCTTCCAGAGCTGTTTTTGTTCTGAGGAGAGCTCCACAACAATAAGGAACCACAAATATGGGAGAACTCTGTGACTTTATTTATCCCTCTTGCCTAGTCCAGCTGATGGCATGAGATCACAATTGCATTTTATTGGCCTTCTTGCAATTTCCTTCTGTTTGCAGTCTGCCCTCTGGTTCCCTTTATGAGTTGGAGTGTGGCACAGTGTGTTCGTCTGGCTTATTTATTTGCAAGGAAGAGTCCCTGGGATGTATTCTGAATCATTCTTGTGTAATCCTAGAGAGTCTTATGAAACAGTTTAGTAGTTCCTGGGTTGAAAATGAGATTTTGGTTCAAGGATGTATTATTTATTTTATTTTTCCCAAGTCTCAATGATATGCTCTTACTTGTTAAGCACTAACCTCCTTCTGTAAAGATGCTGGAGCCTGGCCCAGCTGTTGTTCTCTTACAGATAGGTTTGGCTTTCACTAAGATGGGACAAACCCCTTGTGTGAGTGAGATACAGGACAAAGCCAAAGGAAAAGATTGAGTTAAAATGGGGGTTCCCTATTCTGTTCATCTGGAAAACAAGGAATACCTTTCTTCTTGAAATCAATCTTTAAAGTCTCTTCTGAACAGAAGGGTCCCATTCCCAGGGGTAAATGTGGGCAACCAGCAGTTGGTGTGGCTGCTGCATCAGCAGGGATTTTGGTGAGGAATTGTGAGACTCCCACTGGGACACCTAGATGGAAAATAGATTCCCTCTTGAATTAGCATACTTTGAAAACTTCATCTTTGTGCTTGTAGAGTTGACAAGGCAAGATTTTTTTTTTTAATTTAAAGTCTGTATTTAGTCCTAATTCTGCAGTTTATTTTTTTTTTTAGCTACTTTTGGTTGGCTGCTTTTTCCTCTCTTTCTCTCTCTCTCTCTCTCTTTTTTTTTTTTTTGGATAAGAGAAGCTTAACCTAAATCTTGATACCAATATAATCTCCAGACCAAATATATCTATACAGGAAAGTTATGTACTCTCCTTTTCAGATTCCTGCTTTTGAAATAAAGCCTCTTAACAGCAACATAAGTGTCTCCACATTGGTGGGCTTGTACACTTCTGCTGAAATCAATACCATTAAAGTAGTTCAATGTTTTTATGGAGACAAAGGTACTCTTCTGAGGGGCAGCAACAATTTAATTCAACTTGCTGTGTTATCACCAGGTAATCACTGTGCAAACCATTTTTTGTTTTGCCTGGGTAGCATTTCTGCTCTCACCTCTCATTTTGTTGTTGTCGATTCCACTCTTCAAACAGATTTAGATGCATCACTTTACACAATTCTTTCAGTCCTTAATATAGTAGGGAAATAAGTATAGGTTTCTAATCCTTTTCCCTCTCTCATCTGTGGTTTTCATTATGAGCTAAGTAATGCCTTAACTCTTTCCAAGCAGTGAAATGGAGTCAGAGGAGTTTTAGAAGGTGAAATGGAAAGACACCCCAGCTTTAATTCTCCTGGATGGCACTTTTACTTATTCAGAGCCTAAACCCAGTACCCAAATCCTTCTTCTGCTATACAGGAGGTTTCTATTTTTCCAAACCCCTCAGTCCAAAGTACATTTCCCAACAAGAACTGGCTTTTTCCTTCTGTTATCTGATACCATCTGATGAACTTCAGACCTAGACTCACCAGAAGATTACTTTTGGCAGTGTGGTTGTTTGCAATTCTGTGGTTTGCCACTTAGACTTGCAATTCTAGACAGAGCTACAAGATCAGCAAAGCTTTATCTGAGGATCCTGCTGGAAAGGGATGATCTGGTGCTGAGGATGCAGGAATGGGGCTTGTATCCTGTTTCTGCCACTGGATGCCTGTATGGTCTTTGTCTGATTTACATCAGTTGTTTCTTTATTTCTCAGCATTTGTTAGCTTATTTTGCCAGCCTGTTGCAGAAACAGTTGCTCTCTCCTCTGCATGGATCCTGTAGACAAATATCCCAGCTGTAGCTTCTGTTTGCTGCAAAATACACATTACACATTTGCCTTGACCATTTCCCCTAAAATGCCTTGGTCAGCTACAACTAAAGCTCTCACTAAATCCTTACACATCAAGTACTGAAACTGAAAGCTAAAATTGCCATCTGTGTCTTGGACACCCCCAAAGGGAATAACCAAACCAGACAAGGGGAGCTTTGTAAAGTGAAGGAAAAAGCAGCAGAAAAGGATGAGCATGTGAAAGGTGGGTGACAATACAGAGAAAGTGAGTGAGCAGTCAAATTGCTCTGGAAAAACACTGGAAGTCTGGCCTTACTCAATGCTCTCCCAGCTCTGTGGTCCCAGTGGGGTCTCCCACCAGGAGCAGACCTGGAGCAGAAGTTGGAATCATTTGAGCCCCAGACTGTTTTGCAGACTGTTCAGTTTTAGGTGTCTTTGTCTCATCTCCAGGTGCAGGAGGAACAGAGAGGCAGGTAAGGGGAGAAGCTCTCAGCTGGTGTTGAATGCAAAGTGCTTCTCTGAAATGGAGCATCGCTCTGCGAACCTGCCTCTTGGAGAGCTCTCTCCTGCACCTTTAATACATCATGTTACTTGGTTCATTCACACAGAAAGTACCAACCTTCCCCACTATGCACATCAGAGCTGTTATCACTTCCCCAAGGACAGCCTATTTCTTTGGGGCCAATACATGGGACCAAATCTGTCTCTGCTGCAATTCCATTGAACTCACTGGGGTTTTACACCTGAGACAGATGTGAAGCTATTGCATAAAGGCAGATTTTGCCCCTTTCATTTACTTCTCTATGAATTCGAAATAAGCTCTTTGTTTGTGACTAATTTATGTTTAAGCTCTGGGGTTTATCTTTTTTAAGCATGGTGTCCTTTTACACTATTGTTCCTACTGGAAACTCTCAAATTATTAAGCAGCAAAAGGAAACCATGGGCCACAATCAGCTGCCACTCTCTCCCACTGAAGCACCGCAAGGGACTGCACAGTTTGGATTGCATTTCATCCCTTAGCTCTCCAAGGAGGAAATTTTCATCAAAAATGGGCAGGTTGTTGTATTTTAAAGGGGAACAGCATCCTGCAAAGCTGTCCTCCAAACTCTAACCACAGATTTGCCTCAGCATCACTGAAATGCCCTCAGCTGATCTCAGTGTGTTTCTCTCACTGTAGGGGACTCTTTGCAGGGAAGGCAAACAGTTGTGGAGACAGAGATACAGGTTCAAAGCCACTTTTAGGCCTCCTGTTATCTGTGAACTTGCAAAATGTGAGTCTTTCATCCCCTTTTCTTCCCATCTGAGCTCACACTGATATTGGCTTTCAGAGGAATATTTCTCTTTGACAGACAGAGACAAACATTGAAGAGGAGTGAAGGCTGGGATATTTGCATGAGTATAAAGAAAAGCTTATGGGTACAAGTGCATGGCTCTGCATGGATGTGATCTCCTTGATCACCATTCAAAGCTCAAATTCAGCACCCTTCTCCAGCCTGGAAGAGTCCCACAGTCCTCTCAGCAGTCCTTCCTGATCATTTGGAAGGAGTTTTCTGTGCTCCATTTTTACAATTTAGGCAGAGCTATTTCAGGAGGTGAAACAAAATCCCAGCATTTAAGTAAGCTCCAGAGCTGGAAGAGATGTAGTATCTTTGTCTGGGAGTGCCCCAAATGTGCCATTTCACTCAATGCCTTCTTCTGAAGCAGCATCTCCCAAAACTGCTGCAGCCAGGTGTCTGTACAATCTTCTGGAAACTGCTCTGGATTCATCAGCATTACAGTAAGCCTTGGGCTGGTTATTAACATATGTTTTCTCTGTGTTATAAGGTTCTTGAAAGTCTTCCAGGTGTCCCTTAAGTACTGGTTTGTGCCCTAGGAATCTCATACCACAGGACCATGAGTTGTCTGCTGCTTGGCAGCTGTCAGGAAAGAAAAAACAATGAAAAGGATTTTTTTTCCCCTGAGAAATCAACAAGTATTGCTATGGACAGCATGGCAGGAATGAATTCTTGTGGGTATGTAAGCCAGGATGAAGGCTCATGAAATACATTCAGGGGTTAAGAATGGGGGTGATATTTTTTTAGCAGAAATGTGGGCTAGACAAGAGCAGAAACTTGGACAACCAGGTGGGATGAGACTTGGAAAGCTTGGAAAATGAGTTAAGAAGGAAGACAGATTTCTACAAAAGCTCCGTATTCTGAACAAAGCTGGCAACTTGGTAGGTTTTTGTAACCTGTGCCTGGGGAGGCTCATTTGGATGCTGAGCAGGGAGAACATCTGACCTTGTGTAGTCTCTACGGTGTATGTGCTTGCATGTGTGCTATTTGTCTCAACACCTTGTATTATCAGAGGAGAGAAACAGATGTTTCATGGACCTGACTCATCTCCTCCCAATTTAGCTAAAATAGGACAGGGTGGTTCATGACCTCAGCACTCCCGTTTCCATTAAGAGAACAGGGACCCCAGGCAGCCAGTTTGGATGAGAAGTCCCAGCTGGGAACATCCTTTTCCAACCTTGTGCTACAAAATTGTCTTCTCTTCAATGACATTTGTGGAGGAAATTGAGCTGTAAGTACCCTGGGTGATGCCATAGGCCACAGGGGCTGGTTTAAATGTGTGCAATGCACATTTTAAATAATTACATTTGTGTTTACACATGACTCTGGGAAATAGCTTTGTCTCATCCTTCAAATGCCCCTCTCTAAGAAGCTGCATCTTTGCTGACAAAGAGAAGATTTAGTGGGTGTTTAGTGTAACTGATTATCTGCTGATTCAATCAATTATGTGAACCTGGAGCCAAAGAGAACATTATGTGGCTTTATGCTGGGGTGGCAGCTGCTCTGCTGCTCGACCCTGTGACATGTTTGCTGTCTGGTGTAAATATTTGCATCTGTCAGAGCAACCTGCCCTGTCCCCTACTGCCAAATTGTTCTGCTACAGAGACTGAAACCTTCCTTATTAGTTTGCATTAGAGCAAGCACAACCTGATCAGAATTCAGGTGGAATAAATTGGGTGGGAAAAAGGAATCTTTGAAAAAAATAAATGCAGCAATATTCCAGCAATACAGCCAGAAAGGTTTCTAAGGTGGAGCCTATTCAAAGCCTGCTCTTGCCTTTAGTAGCCTTTCTATTCTGTCTTTACACAGTTGCTTTTTGTACTGAAGCTGTTTTCCCAGGTGTAAAAGTAGAGAAAATGAGGCTGGCAGTGATCCTGTGTGGAGTAAATTGCAAAGGCAGGTATTGACAAGGAAAATGATGAGCAGCTCAACATTGGAAAGGCCTTGGAAAGTGCAATTCCTTCTTTGTGGCTCCATGCAGAGCAGCACAACCGTGCAGGGGATCCAACCAACTGCCTCAGTGAGAGTGACCTTTCCCAAGCGGTGACTGACACTTTACAGAGACTCTAACACAGCAATTCTCAGTGTGCTCCACTTCAGCTGCCTGGAGAGGGGTGGAGTAATATTCATATATTCACCATTGTGTACACCTGCTTTGTGCTCACCATCCCCCATAAAACAAGAAGAACAAATTCACTTCCTACAGAGACCTGTTCACATCTGGATTTGGAAAGACCAAAGCTTGGCTGCTCCTTCCAGCTCAGCCTGGGGGGTTGAGGGTTAAGGATGAGCCTGACCTCATCCTCCCTGCTTTTCCTCATCATCCTCCCTGTTGCCTGAAGAGCAGTGGAGATCCTAGATCTGTCCCAGGTGTCCTTCCCAGCATTCTGGGGTTCCCTGATTCTCCACAGCCCTTGCCCCTGGCAGCACAGAGGTGGCCCAGGCTGGTGGAGAGCAGCCCTCCCATCACCTGGCTGCAGGAGGGACACCTCAGGTACCCAGGTGCGCTGGGGGATTAGGAAGCTGTGTCCTTGCTTTTCCTAGTGAGAAGAAACAGCCTCCAGGTCTGAAAGCTCTCATTCCGTTGGCAAAACATCCTGGCAGTTCACCAAGGTGCTCTGGAGGCAGTGGCTGTGCCTGGTGGAGGTGGATGCTCACACTCAGCTGCCTTGGTGACCTGGCAGTGCCAGCTGAGCTGGGACTTGTGCTGTGGGCTGACACAGGACAGCTGGCAGCTCACTGCTGGAAAATGGCTTATCTGCCTCCTGCTTCCTCCACTCTGCCTGTCTGTCTGTCTCTCTCAGGCTGTAAATCCTTTCACACAAAAAAGGAGTCTTTCTGGTGTTGTAGCAGCATGGCAGCTGCTCCTAAATACTGTGATAACACAGATAAATAATTGAAGTGTGAGGTCACTCTGATATAAACAGGGTCCAAAATCAACATCCATCTTAGCCCTGTGTCTTAATTGACTCCACTTCTCAGTTACCCTGAGGAGACTGAGATAAAAAGAGAAGCCCACAATCCAGCTGTTATAATACAGCTGTTTTACTGCAGGGATGTAATGCAGGAGTTGTCATAGATTGTGAAGAACAGGTCGTTCTGTGCTCAGAGCTGTTTTTAATGCTCACAAGCTGACAAGCAGAGGTAAAGGCTGAAGGAGTCAAATAGCAGCACAGCCTAAAACAGGGATATAAGAAAGCATGAAAATAGGAAACCACCTTGGCACATTGGTTTTGAATTTCTAAGCACTTGGGGCGATGAAATGGGAAAGTCTACATTAAACAAAAAAAAAAAAAACACATTTTGGACTACAGTAATTTGGAAGACTCCTTGAAATAGTTCTTTGTTTCTTTTGGGGTTTTGCTTTAGGAGTTTTTGTTTTTAAAGATGTTTTTTAGGGGGCCAAATTATTGCTAAAAAAAAAGTTTCCCTAAGGATGATTAGCTATTTCCATAGACTTTGAGCTCTTTGAGTGATGTTCTTGGAGGCTTTGAAAACCCTTCAGGGCTGTCAAGAGAAGGATGAGAGAGAAAAGGGATCAGTGTGGGATGGGGCAGAAGTGTGAGACTCCTCTCACTGGAACTGGGGCTGTGTGCAGCTCCAGGCTGGGGAGGCACAATGCTCAAAGACCCAGAATCAACGTAAATTCTGATATTTAAATATTTTTGCAACTTCCATATCAGGGCAATGCAGCTTTTGCAGCTAAACTCATTGTAGTGAGGAAATAAATGGTGAGTTACAAGCTGTCCAGAGAGGAAGGAGTATGTGGCATTTACTTGGCTGTAATAAACTATCTGCCTAATTACTTCACATCCTAGGACATCCTTAATGTTTTACAAGAGAAGCACAAAGAAATGAAGGTACAAAGCATGCTCCTACAGCTTATGTTTTCTTGCTGATAAACACCCAATCATCTCTGAGTTGATGTATGCAGCTGTGAATATTTGTATGAAGTATCTATTGAAGTTTCCCTTTAATTTAAGACATGATAAATACAGCTTTGTTTAGAAAGTTAAAAGAATGCAATACAGGATTTGGTAAATGGAGCTATAAAAACTACAAAAAGTATGGGGAAAATTCTGTTTTCGGTGAAAAGACACATAGGGCATGGGAAATTACTCCACCATAGACCCATACACATTAGCATCCAGATCGTGTCTTCACTCTGAACATTGGACATTGAAGTGTCAAATCCTTCAGAAAAATCAAATGCTGTTTAAAGGCCACAGATATTGGTGAAGCCACTTCATCCTTGGGCATATTGCTCCAATAGCTAATTATTCTTGTTAAAAATATTCATCTCGATTTATGTTGCAAGCCTCAGCTTTCAGCCACTGGATATTGTTACAGCAATTTCTGCTAAATCAAAAAACCCTTGAGTAAAATCATTTATGTTAAGTGAATTCTTCAAGATGATCAAAGAGATAAATCATGTTCTGCTGATGATTAAAAGGCTACAAAGGAAAAAATAGCATGAACATTTTTGATGTTCAGTTTAGCTGAAGTTTTCTAGCAATAGGACTTTACACAGGGCTGTGTTCTCCAAGAAGTTTCTATCAGATGTATTGTCATGACATTATATACTCTGAGCCTCAGCAACAGGCTCCTCTAAAAAGCCTGTGTTTCAAATGAAGTAAATTTGGGATTAATTTCAGCCCTGACATACATCTCCACTTATTCAGCAGAGATTGCTTATCACCTGAAGTGGCTTTTACATGATTTAGCACAGGACTCCTGTTTTCTCTGGTACATGACAAAATGGTTAAGCCACCAATATTTGTTAATGGCTAAAACAGTCTTAGAGAGATGCAGCAGTTCCCTGTTCCTTGTAAAGAAAAGTACCTGTGGCACTCCATCCTGCAGAGCAGTGATGGCAAACACTGACCATGCAAAGCAAATGTCACTCCCATCACAAGCCATCAGAGTCACAGTCCAAAGCCAGGAGATAAACCAATAGGATGTAAAAATGTCATACTGCAGTTCATCCTCTGGTTTATTTAATTTTTTTTATTTTATGAGGTTAGCAGCCAGAATGAAATTGCTTTTTATAGCTGCAATTAATCACGTTTATTACTGTAATAGCTGGAGACCAACACGATCCCACAACCCAGCAGAGGATTCCTGTGACTGACGTTATGGATACAGAGAAGACACATTTGCTAAAGGTCATCTGTATTTCATGGCAGAATTTACAGCCTCAGCCAGGGAGACAGATGTGTGTGTGTTTGGGAGCTCCTGGGATGGCAGGAGCTGCCTGGATTCCCATCCAGGCTGTGACCAGCAGGATGAGACCCTTCAGCACAGCCCTGCTGCCTGGCCGTGCTGTTGGCAAGGAAACTGTGCCTGTGTAACACAGAAAACAGGTTTTGCTTCTTTCCTTGGGGATGAAGGCTCCCAGTTTGGTGACCAGGACCCAAACTGGCAGCTGCCACCATCTTCAGGCTGCAGTGTCAGCTGTGCAGACAAATTTACTCAAAATACTGTGGCCAATAAAGGACATCTGTATGTGCTTGCTCCTGTACCTGTTTGTTCATGGGGCTTGTGATTTTTTTATCTGCTTTAGTGGGTTAAAGTTAAAATCAGTTTTTTTCCCCATGGGTTAAAGTTAAAATCAGTTATTTTTCCCTTTCCCCTAAGCCCAGGTGTTGCTGGTTGAAGGTTATGGCTGCTCTGCTGTGCAAGGTGTAATGCAGGTCAAGTTCAAAGCTTGACTGGCTGGTGCTGACTGGTTTTGTACTGATAATAATGAGACTGTGGGATCTCCTGGGAGGCATAAATCCCTCCCAGTTATAGATCTGGTAGATATTTATGCAACTGGCCTTGCTGGTATCATCTTCCATCTGTCCCGGTTTAAAGTTTTCTCAGGTAATTCTGTGAGAGGAAATTTATCCTGTTTGGGACTCAAATCTGACACTTCTGCACACCCAGAGAACTCCACATGCCCTCAATATATCACTATTGATCGTGGCTGGTGCCCAAAATCAGAAAGATGGCAGAAGATATCTGCACACTGACCACTTGTTCATACATGTGTCAAGCCTGAGGGGATGCTGAGCTGACAGTGAACCTGCTATGCAGTGTACATAATCCAAATATCCTGGAGCAGGCTGCTCTGGTGAGGTCTGATGGACCTCAGTTCTTGTTTTATTTTACTTTACAAACTGCTTATTCAATTGTAGTTCCAACTGGAGGAAAAAAGACAACTGGGTTTTTTGGGGTTTTTTGGTATTACAGTGTTCAGTGTTAGCTTCATCTTCACTGCAGTTCTTGTGGCTGCTGAGGAATTGATCAGCCTGTCATGTTCTGCTCTCACAGGATAAAGGCTCCTCCACTCTGCACCTTGGTAGTCAGACCTCAGGGGATAAGGGGAGTTGGTTTCTGTGTTAGACTCCACTTGTACCTCGTGCAAATCTTGCAAGTGTTTCACAGTTAAAGAAACCCCTCATGTTTTGTGTTTTTGAGAAATCCAGAGCCATCACTTGGTGCTGCAGGGATGTGGCTGCTGAGAGCCCTTTGGATCAGCCCTCCTTGCTGTGGCTGTCTCAGCAAGCCAAGGAGCTTTGGGCTCAGTGGATATTATAGAACATCCACACCATCAAATTCCTGCTCAAATGTGCTGCTGCCATCTGTCCCAGCCACCAAATGTGAGCACAGGCACAGGGCAGCAAGTCCCCTGCACCAGGAGCCACGTTCAGTGGTTCTTGCCCTGTTCTTGACCCTTTATCACACATCAGCAATCACAGTATTAAATACAGCTTCCCACAGCAAATCCTAGGAGATTTCTCTGAGAGATTTTCCTATTGCCTCAAGAAACTCCCTTGCTCTTTGACTTTTAATAAAGCAATTAGGAAGAAGGGAAAAGAAAAAAAAGGAATGAATATTATTAAGCAGCACAGTCACTCACTTGGGAAATTCTTTGAGCTTCTTTGTTCAATTGCAACAGCCAGCCTGCATGGTTGTGTCCTGCTGTCACACTGCCCTGGGATGTTTGCCTCTGTGCTGGGTCTGTATGGCAAGGTTTTGGTAGCAGGGGGCACAGGGGTGGCTTTGTGAGAAGTTGCTGGAAGATTTCCCTATGTCCAACAGAGCCAGAGTCAGCCAGCTCCAAGATGAACCCAACTTTGGCCAAAGCTCAGCCCATCAGCAACAGAGACAGCACCTATGGCATATCATGGGGGAAAAGGGGAAAAGTAACTGCAGCTGGACTGGGGAGTGAGAATATGTGAAAGGAACAGCCCTGCAGACCCCCAGGTCAGAGCAGGAGGGGCAGGAGCTGCTCCAGGTGCCAGGGCAGAGATCCATCCACAGCCCTGGAGGAGCCACAGAGAGCAGGGCTGTGCCCAAAGCCAGCAGTGACCCATGGGAGGCCCATGCCAGGTAAATGTTATATTTACAAGCATTATATATATATAAAATATATATTTTATATGTATATGTATATTGTATATATATACACATATATAAAATGTATATATATGTGTATATGTATACATATATGTGTGTCTATATATGTATATATATACACATATATACATATATATGTACACATATATATACATATATATGTATTTTTACAATATACATACATATATATATATGTTGTATATAGTATATATATAATATACATACATATATATATATTACATATATAAGCATTCACAGTTTAACTAGGTGGGCAGTTCTCCATGGGAGAGCAAAACTCTGCAGTGAGATTATGGTGCACAGATGATCCTTGATGATAACTCTCAAGTAGGTGCCACATGGGCTGAGGTTTGTACAGCTCTCCAAGGGTTGGAAAATGCCTTCTCTCCACCTCCCTCCCTGCCTAACAATCTTACTATAATGAACAGCTCCAGCTTTTGCCTGAATTGAGGAGGAGCAAGGAATAATCATCCAGAATGAAAATTTCAGCCTGAATTATAAATCCCAATAAAATCATTAGCAGGGTGGAAAGGGTTTTCCAGCTGAGAGGGGGACAACACCCTTAATAATGTGTATATCTAACCCTTAATAATGCATATTTCTATGGTGGTCCTAGGTAAAAACTATTCCTGACCTGCAAGTGTCCCTTTATATCAAATGTTTGCTGTTGCTTCTTCATTCACCAGATAAAGCAGCAGATTTTCACATATTGTGTTCTACAGATTAGCACAAATATAAGCATTTTGAAAGTGATGAATTTTCTACTTCTGGGCTTTTCACACCAACAGCCACATGGCCCCACATGCAAAGGAATCCCTTTGTGTCACATATACTTTTGTTTTCCTGGGTACAGTCAATCTTCCTCTCTGTGTATTGCTCCATTTTTACATCTTTCCAGCACTGTGTTTAGCTCTGCAATGATGTATGTAAATAAATTGTGTAATTCCTTCACTATTTATTTTCACTTTTTTTTTTTTTTATCCTCTTCTGGGACATAAATTTCTTCTAGCATTGCCCTGATGATTCAGGACCTGTTAGTTTTTCTTCCTTCCAAACAGATTTGGCATCACAAAGCATGATTGCTTTAGAGCCTTTTTACAAATTAAAATAAAATAAAATAAAATAAAATAAAATAAAATAAAATAAAATAAAATAAAATAAAATAAAGAAAATATAATCCCCCAAACAAAAACCCAAACAACTCAATACTGCATTAGAAATGAGTAGAAAAAAAAGCACTAGGGCTCACACACAAACACCATGCCTGAATGAAGTTCTCATTTGCAGATAGGAAGATGCTTTAATGCATCTTTGATCAGAGGCATGGAGTAAATAGGGCCAGCACCTTTGTAAAAGTGAAAAAAATAAATCCATTTAAAAATAATTAGTCTCTAGTCCTGCCACTATGTTTTTCACATTGGTAATCCAAGCGAGCGTGGAGAACACTCACTGCTGGAACCAGCACTGAATAATCAGATCAGTCTTCATAATGCAAATACCAGGGCAGGCAGTAGAAGTGAGTGCAAGATTGATATGTTTGGAAGCTGTGTGATGCACTCCTGGTAGTCTGGAAGGCTTGGCTGTAATATGAAGGAAGCAAGATCAAAAGCATGACTGCTGAGCATGATTCAGTGTTAGCAGAGCATGTCTCTGTCAGGCTGCACTATGCTCTGCTAACTCTCTGGTTATTTCCCTGTGAACCTGCATTGATTTTCTTGCAGATTGCATTAGTTCCAGTCACAAAAGAAATTGTATCTGTTCTCCAGCTAATGCAAACCTACAACTAGGATTTTCCTGAAGGCTGCTTCTTCGTGTCCAATGCAAGAATTCAAATACATCTGTGAGCATGCATGGCCTTGTAAAATGAACATTCACATTAAAAAGGTGCCAGAGGTGCTGTCAGTTAGCACTGAGGGCACTTGTAAGTCTAATATTTGCTCTATTAATTACTGTCTTCTCAAACTTATGATACATCAGAGAAACCATCCTTAAAGTTTAATTCAATCTGTAGGTGTGCCTAATTGCCAAGAGCAATTAAAAGTAAATGAAATTAAAGGACCCTGAGGATCTTGTTGACATCCAGAGACAAGGTTCTGTGACCTGGATGCTGGGATGAAGCAGCCTCATCCAACTGAGACAGGGCACCACACTGCAAAGTTGGTTAAATACCTCTTTCTGTGCTGAGCTCCTTTGCCATTTATTATCTCTGTCTTTCAATATGTCATAGTGTTCATAAGTGATATTTTTTCATGAACTTTGAAAGTAGTCTTTCTTAGACCTACTTTTTTTTCCTTTTTCACTCTTCTCTCCCTTCTTGATTTTTTTCCCCTTCTTTCCACTGCATTCTTTCCACAAGAGTTGAATTACCTTGCAATTAAGGCTGCACAAATCTGTGATCACCCTGTAAATAACCAGGTGTCAGATCTCTCTGAAGTGAACACCATGCTTTTCTCTGCTCCTTTCACTTGCTCATGGTGTTCAGGAGAAAAAAGGTTAATGCTTCTGCTATTCCCATCACCTCAAAATCTGATGTTTTTAGTGTTTTGCTGAAACAATATGTTTTTTCTTGGGTAATTCCTGGCCCTCCTTTGCACAGGGGCCTGCCTTACTGTGGGGGGCTGAGCTCAGCCCAAGGGCTTGTTAGAGCATTATATGGAAATCCTTTCCAGGGGAGATCTGCCCAGGGATGGGATGTGCAGAGACATCCCAAAAGATTTGGGATTTTTAAGTGAAGCAAATGGCTGTAAGAAAAAAAGGACTGGCCCATTTTCCAGATAGCTGTGTCTGACATGAAATTTCTTGTATAATGTCACAGTAAATTTCTTGTATAATGTCACAGTACACCTGAGATGATTCTTTTTCTTTTTCTTTTTCTTTTTCTTTTTCTTTTTCTTTTTCTTTTTCTTTTTCTTTTTCTTTTTCTTTTTCTTTTTCTTTTTCTTTTTCTTTTTCTTTTTCTTCTTTTTCTTCTTCTTCTTCTTCTTCTTCTTCTTCTGCTTCTTCTTCTGCTTCTTCTCCTCCTTCTCCTTCTCCTTCTCCTTCTCCTTCTCCTTCTCCTTCTCCTCCTTCTTTTTCTTCTTTCTTCTTCTTCACAGTCTTCCTTTTCCTCTTAGCAGTAAAGGGGGAGAGTTTTGTCTGAATTTTGACACCTGAATGTCAGAATGCCCCTTCAAATCCAACTCATCCCAAGGGTGAGTGGTGGCTCTAATTTGTTTCTCTGGTTATGAGTAAGGGTCAAGGAACTGGCTCAGGGTTAGTCCATAGTGTCTGTGTTACAAGGCTCTAAAACTAGTTGAGAAATTTTCTTGCCAAAAAGTCTGTGAAATCTGGGAAAAGGGAATTTTTGGCTTCCTGCTGTATCCTATGGATCTGATCAGGGTTGAAGGCTAAGAGATACAGAAGGATATTTAATCAAACAAGGCTGAGAAAGTGATGCTAATTCCAAGCAGAGCAGAATAATTCCTTATCTGGCAAATATAAGCTTGAAATTCCTGACCAGTTCTCATGGGAGGGAGCAACAAGGCAATGATTCAACTGTAGGATAAACAAGGAAATTCAAATCTAAATCTGACATAAGATCCATAAATCAACCAGTGGTGCCTAAGTATTATGGCAAATAATATTTCAACTGTTGTGCTGATCTGACAGCTGTACAACTGCTTGCAATGAAGAGAATGTTGCCCACAACTTTGACAGTCCTGGCTCTTTTGGTTTGAATCTAAATATTGCTCCAACATGGAGCTTGGGTGAAACTTGCCAAATTTTCAGGTTTGAAAGGGAGAGGGAAGAAATTATTCCTGAAAGACAAATAAAACACAAGGAAAATGGCACAGCATCTAATGAAGTAATTTAAATGCAAATGAGGGAAAAGGTATATGTGAAAATTGCTGGGAATTTTTTTAAAAAATAAAAGTTTTCCATTCATCAAAACATTATGATGTCATTTCAGGATAAGCCCTTCTGATGCCAAATTTCAGACCAGGGAGGGCTTTGTATATGTGGTTTTTGGATTTGCTTTGAGGCTGAGATGTCAACTGCCTCAGAACAGGAGGTTTAACGTGAGTTGGCTGACAGCCTTAAGGGGAGCAGTGGGAATAGATCTCAGTAATTGATTTGAGATGAAATATTCATATAATCCCCAGGGAAGAGGCAGCCCAATGCCCTTCTCAGCCCATATCACAGATGTCATCATTAAAGCTGGCGGTGCTCAAAACACACTTTGGCTTGATTGGCATAAAACCCCCATCACTTTTTTGGTTGGATTTTACCCATTTGGGGTTTTTTTCTCCTTTAAGCCAGAAGACCCTTCAGCATTCTGGCACCATCTGGAGACTCCTGATTCAGAAAGATTGTCTGTGTTCCCACTGAAAATAAAAACGGCATCCTGGAAAAACAGATGAATTGCAGCAACTCCTCTTGTGGGGGATGCTCAGCAATTAGATGGCATTAGGCTACAGTCAGAATAAAATATTAAAGGAGCATTAAGATCATGGCTGCAACCTTACAGGCAGACACATGGCACATGGCTCTGGAAGTGCATCCCTGACACATCTCAACAGGGGACTAGTAAAGGGATTTCTTTGTAGCACATTTCAGAGGTTCCCTAGCCTCATTTAAAGGTTCTGATGTGAATTTTAAGCAGGCTGGGGAGAGGACAAGGCTGTTGTGATCCTGGAGAACAAGCTAAGAGCCTTGTAGTGCGAAAGGAGAAGAGATGCATGTCATGTCCAGAACGGCCACTTGGATTTTGCTAAATTGATAATTTCTAATAATTGCTGAGCCTCACTCTGTGCAGTGAGTGTCTCTCAGTAGGATGGATTTGTGGGAGGGGGAAGGGAGGCTCTGTTTTCTCTGAGGTATAGCTGGAGCCTCCATCGTAAGCCGGTGGAAGCTTGGTTGCTGCTGAATTCCACGAAAAGATGCTGGATGCTGGCGTTGCCCCTAACAACGGTTGCTAAGAGACTTCTGCTGGCATACAGAAGGATGGAAAGGGCCACAGATTATGGCCCTATTTATCATAGTTGTATGAATAGTCTTGTTAAGGGAATGCATGACATATAAATTTAGCTTGCACATGATAGAAATGTAACACACACGTCACACGATGAGACTGTTCTAGCAGGATATTTGCTGCTTTATAAATAGTTGTCTCAGCCCCTACTTCCCTCTTACTGCTTTTGTGGTTTCTCATTAAAACTTCCATGAGAGTCTATGAATTATAAAGCAGTGACTAACTGCTTAACAAATTGGCTATTTATATAAGAGTCTAGCAGGAGCGGGGAGATGAAAAATCCTGACAGTGTCGGTGTAACATCTACTATTATTATTATTATTATTATTATTATTATTATTATTATTATTAGGTAGCAGCGAGTGACGTGGGCAGTTGGCCCAATTCTGCTTCCAATCACTGCAGCTTGGGAGTGGAGCAAGTCCCTCAGCATCACCATCTGATCCAGAGGATCCAGCCCCTGCCAGCCTGGATCTTAACTGGCCACAAAATGAATGGCTCCTTTTCATCATTAGATCACTTTATTAGTAAATTACTGTAGCTCTTCTGATATAATTCACTTCCTGGGGTGAAAAGGATTTATGCCAATACTTGTTTTGTGTTTAATGGATTCATTATGCTTTTCATCATAAAATTCATCAATGTTAATTGAACGGATTAGCTAAATGTAATTAGAAGAGGGATATGTAAGGGGGAGGGAGCATGTCTCTATGTCTCTGCTTTCTCCTACAGCTCTTTGCTTTAACTACTGCCCAAATGTTAATTCCCCTGTTTCTCTTACCCTTTCCAATTTGGCTGATCAATATAATCTCTGCATTCATGTCAGGGCTTGTATAGTGTATTAGATTGCAAGTTAATTCAGGTCCAAAAGAAACATTATTGATTTTCTAGGGCCAGTGGTTTTGGTGGCAGTGGTTGTGTGGGTTTTTTCCCCAAATGTTTTATTTTGTAGCACAGTTTCTTGGTTAGAAAATTCTACCAGTTTGTCAGAAATGACCATGCAACCTGATTATTCGCTTCTTAGTGGTGCTAAATCACTTACAGCCCTTGGTGGGGAAGTGTTCAGGGATAGGGTGCCAGGTAGAGTTGCTGAGTGGTCTGGTTTTGGCTGGCTATAAGTAAATGAAGCAGTGATTAGGTTTCTGTAGCCACTTTTCCTGCAGATAAGATAATTGAAGCTGCAGTAGCTGCCTGGGGGAGAAATGTCATACCTGCCTCACCATTTTCTTCATGTCAAGGATGCATTTATGTCACGTCTTTATAGGTCAATAAACAGCTACAAGGGAATTTCAGCTGTGGGATGTTAAAGTAATGGAGCTTCCATCCTCACAGAACATTAATGCTTCTAATAGTTTGAAACCTGGTTGTTTCAAACCTCAATTACATTTACTAGAAGATAGGAAGGTAGATCTCAAATCAATCCTTGCAAGGCCGAGAATACAGACGAGAAGCCCTTTGGGCTAGGCTCAGTAATGAAATTAAATGCTTGAAATGGAAGTGTTGCCAGTGCCAGAGCAGCAGGACCTTCTTTGCATTTGGAATGTTAAGATACCTCTGAACTGAAAGCCTTTAAAGCTCAGCTGTGCAGAGGTTTCATGATCACATGTGGGCTAAGCTTCAGAGGGAGCCCTGTGAGCCAGTGTGTGTCACAGCAGGAGAGGCTGAGCCAGAATCCAGCATCCAGGGTCCAGGATCCAGCATCCAGGATCCAGGGTCCTTGTCCTCAGCAGACCCGGCACCCCAGAGCCGGGCGAGGCTGCCTGGGGCTGTTTGAGGCTGTCTGCACTGAATCCCTCCTTGTCTGCTGGGCTGGCTGGGGAGCTGGCATGTGTCACAGGAGCAGGGCCACAGGCAGGGGCAGAGCTGTCACTGCTGTGGGAGGCTGTCACTGCTGTGGAGTGTGTCTGCACAGAAAGTTTCTCACCACACCAGTGGGGAAGAGTTTGGTCTAAAGAGAATGGGACCGCCTTGGATTCCTCTGATGCACACATCACACTGCAGCAGAAAGGTGACATCCTGGCTCTGGTGGCTTTAGCTTGACAATGTGTCTTGTCTTTCTCCCATCCCTTCAAATGGATGTGCAGGGATAGCTGGAGAATGTGAGGTGGAGTTTGTCTGCAAGAAGTGTTAACCTGCACCTGTATTTGATTTCAAATATACATTTATAGCTGCTTCCATTTTCCACCTTCACAATAGTTATGTTCTTTTCCATAGGAAGCATAAGCATGATGTTTTTTGTGAGAACACCTCTGTTGTAGGCAATCATGCATGTTTTTATTATCAGACCTGAGCAATAATCTCATGCAAAAAAACCAAAAAAGTTCTGTTGTTGAAATCTTCCTTTTATCAGCCAGTTCTGATAAGAAGCTCTGTTCGCAGCCATCCATGCTGCTTGGCCTCTGAAAATATCCCAAGGTGGTTTTGGGGAGACTTTCCCTCATGGGAACTGGAGCAGACATCCATTTGCAATACAGGTGAGAGCAGGAGATGGTTGTGGCACAGGGAAGGGCACAGTAAGGTGATACAATGACTTGGGTTTGCTGGTGAGCCCCCAGATGTGCTGTGATTCCTGCATGAGCAGCATGGCTTGTGTTTGGAACAAGGGCTGGATTTGTCCCAAATCCTCCAGGGCCAAGATGTGGCAGGTGCCTCCCCAGCAGGCCAGGAGGGATCAAACTGTTCCAGTGGGGAGGAAAACACTGAATAATCATTTGAGTAAGAGGTTCAGTGGAAGGGTTAAACATTTTTCCAAGTCGCCTTTCCCAGCTTGCTGTAATCTGGTTCCATCCTGAAAGTGAGCGGCTCATTCCTCACCAAGTGATAAATCCTAGAACCTCACTGCACCAAATGTGATTATCCTTCAATCTTGTTTTCCCAGGCACATCATGGGCTCTGCATGCCTATGAACCCCCACATCCAGCATTGTCTCCAGCCCTGCTCAGCCTCTGTTTCTGGGCATGCAGGCTGGGAGGGGAGGATGCTGTGGGCCACGGGAGGGCAGGGCCCGCAGAGGGAGCTGTGGCAGCGCTTTCCCAGAGGAATTCCCGGCTCCCTGAGCCAGGAGCGCCCCAGGTGCCCCTGCAGGAGCTGTGTGTGTCCTGCACCTGCAGCTCTGCCTTCCCAGGGCAGTAAATCCTTCTGCAGAGCCCAGACTTGATGTTGCTGCTGTGAATGTGGGGACAGCCCCCCTGGAGAAGCCACAGGGACCATCCCTCCTCAAAGGCAGGAGGAAGATTTGCTGGAGTGCCACCTCATCTGCAGGGCTTTTGGGACTCTGCTGCTCACCTAGGAAATGGGTGACTGATTATACGACCTTCAGAGGGAATCAGATCAAAACACCTTTCAAACTTCTGCCTGGGAGCAGGTCTTGCAGGGTGTCCCAGCAGTGAAGGGCACTTGTGTCCCTGTGTGGGGACACTGTGGGGTGACCCACAGTGGATTATGGCCAACACATGCACACAGGTGTGCAGCAGTGAGGGAGCTCCCTGACCAGGCTGGGACAAACAGCTTCACCCCCAGGTACTTGTTTCATCAAATGTAAATTCAGGAGTAGGCTGTTTGCCTTCTTTGAAAAGGGAAGTGAGTTTCTTTGTTGGACAAAGCAGTGCAAGAGGACATTATTTACCTTTCAGAGCTGTTTATGGGAATTTTTAATTTATTATTTTGTTGCTGATGTTCAGCAATAAACTTTTTTCAGCCTGTCTTGCAAGATCTATTATCAGTGTTCACTGGACCACATCGAAGAGAGAAACTGATGTCTTTTATTGCTTGATCTATACATGGTTTGCTACTTGGGAGAATAAAATATTCTATGCTTATTGAGAATCTGCATTATTGAGAATTGTATCAATGCTTGGTTTATGTTTATTGACATTGCATTTAGACTGGCTATTTGACTGCCATGTTGCATTTGATCAAGTTTAACTTTGTTTCTAGGTCACAGCAATCTCTTGCCCCGATAAAAGGTAAAGGGGGGAATTCCTATTTTAAATGGAAAATAATTACAATTTAATTTTTTGGGAGATATGCACATTGATGCATACAAGCCTTGATATCTGCCCAGTCCACTGGGGAGTCATTTTGACTTTGAAGTGCAGAATTGTGTTCATATTTAATAACCATTTCTTTTTAAAGTGAGGCTTAATGGAGGTTTGTTGGTAATTATTCTGCCTCATTGATAAAGATCCCAAACACACAAGAGTTTCAAATTATTTCACAGCTGATTTATATGCACAAAGCATAATTAGAATCATGTAATTTCCTTGCTAGTTTGGTTCTCATTTGAATATAGAAAGATATCACTAAGAAAAACTTTTATACTTTCTTGTTTGACTGACACCGAAAAATCAAATATGAATTGCAACCAAAAAACCCGTGTATAAAGTGCTGCACACTATTACTGAGCACTATTGAAATACTGCTTTGAAGGCAGAATTATAAATTGCCTCACGGGTGCTTTTAATGTTCTCCCTACTATATATTATCAGGGACCTTCACAAATGTCAGTTTTATAAACACATCTGTGAGGAGACAAGATGCTTTTACCACCATTTTACAGATGAGGAGCTGCAGTACAAGAGATTTTAAGGTCAAAAATGTCCACTCAATTTAGCTACATTATTGGAAACACCTAGAACTTTATTTTTCAAAGCATTACAGAACATAGTATATAGTTGAAATGCTGCCAAGACAGACTTCAATATTCAGTATTATTTCAGACCTAATTCCAGGATTTTCTTCTGATTGTAGCCTGGAGAAAGGTGAGAGCTGCAGATTAAGTGAAGTGCCTAGTGCCAAGCAATGGAAGGGCCAAAGTCCAGGTCTCTCCCAGGGTGTCCAACAATACCTGACCAGGAAAAATTAACATCAGTGAGAATGTCTGTCATGGTCAGAAAAATTATGTTTAGAGAAAACTGGGGGTTTTGTGGAAAAAAGATGATGTAGAGAAATTTCTACATTTGGAAGGGAGCTGAGGGAATATGTAAGTGGCTGAAATAGCCATTGGTGACATTTTCAGATTAATAGCTTCTGCACTGGGAGCTGATTTTCTTTTGCTTGGCAATTTTTCAGCATTACCAGCCTGTTAAAGTCCAAGCTTATACTGAAATAGTGACTGCTGTGTTCAGGGGAAGGAAGGAGTGTTTGAATTACCAGACAGCAGAACTTCCCAGGGACTTATCTTTCCATCCCAGTTTTGAGCCTGTGTGAGACAGGAGCCCCTGTTCAGCTGTCTATTGAACTATCTGCACTTGTGTTAAGCCTAAGCCCACTTCTTTTTCTTCCTGTACCTTTCTGCCAAGTTTTTTGCACACTTCCCAGACTCAGCAAGTCTGTGGGCATCACCCTCCTGGGTTACTCAGCCAGGATACATTGCCAGGAATTGGCCATCCTGCATCCCAAATGAAGCAACAATCCTTCAGGGAGAACAAAAAGAAAATACATGATGGTATAATGAAAGGCTGTTTCATAATATATAAGTACCAGGTGTGGGATTGAGCCTGCTTAATTTAGGGTCCCAATTTGTATCTATATTTTAAGTGCCTAGCAACTCAGTCCTGGGAGGTGGGGCTGAGAATCCCTGTGCTGGCAAAGAGAGGAAGGTGCCTTTGAATGTCTCCAGAGGGAGGTGCAGGATGCTGCAATTGGGTGCCTGTGGTGCTGGAGTCAGCTCAGCCTCCCACCCCTGCATTTTATGTTTGTTTTTTCTCTGGGTGGTTTGTTCTTTGGGCTTGGGCTCTGCTCTGGACATGGATACAGCACTGCTGGGCATACAGAGCTGGGCTGAGGACGCCTGGAGAAGAGAAGGTGTCAAGATGACCTTGGACCACCTTCCAGGACCTGGAGGGGATCTACAAGGGAGATGAAGAGGGGCCTTTGGCAGGGCATGAAGTGACAGGACAAGGGGGAATGGTTTTAAACTGAAAGAGGATGGATGGCTTTAAACTGAGAGAGGGCAGCTTTAGATTAGATACTAGCAAGAAATTCATTACTGGGAGAGTGTTGAGGCCCTGGCACAGGTTGCCCAGAGAAGCTGTGGATGCCCCATGCCTGGAAGTGCTCATGACAGCTTGCATAGGGCTTTGAGCAACCTGGGTTGGAACCAAATGATTTTTAAAGGTGCCTTCTAACCCAATTCTATTCTGTGACTGGGTTGCCTATTCTGTGGTTCTCTGATGCACGGCTAGAAGGCACTCTGCAATCCCACATGGATTATGCTCTCCCCACAGAGAGAAGAAATCTTCTGTTCCCAACTCTTGGAGTCAGCCAACCTGCTCCAGCTGCTCAGCCTGGGAGGGGGTGTCCAAGCAGTTTACAAAAGACGTCATTAAAAGCCACAAGAAAGGAGGGCTTTGTGATAAGAAAACTGACAGCATCTAAATTAAAGTGTATGCAAGATGCTGTGCATTTGTTTACAAAACATGTTCTTACTCAGAGAGAAGGAAAGATCTTGATACATCTCTGTTTGTGTTTCTTGTCCTGATGTGCACAGGTCAGACTGTGTACAGAGAGATCCCTCCTCTGTTTTTTCCTAACTCAGTGACATTGGCCTCCTCTTACAGGTGGATGGAATTAATTTTTCAATCTCTCTCCACTGTGGACCCATTCTATCTATAGAGTCTGTTGAATTGTTGTGGCCTGTTTGACACCTCAGGTCAGATCTGAACCACAAAGTGAAATTGAATTCTTCCTCCTGAATTTTCCCTTTCTTATTTTTGTACAGGTCTCAATTGCGTTCAAGTTGTGCTTTTCCCAAGTGCCACACAGAGTCCAACACCACGTGTATGTTAACTGCACTTCAACTCACACACAGATGAAGCAGTGTATGAGAAAAGGCTCATTTAAATTCTGTGTTATAATAGAGTGACAGATCCATACAGTCAAAATCACGAGTAATTTTCCTTCCCTGATGGTATTAGCTTAAAAACCATATTAACAGAAAGGTTGTGTTTTGTTGATATGTGTATTTTTTAATTTATATTTTTCATCTGCATTTTGGAATTCCACATTTGAGAGTTTATTCCTCAAGAACAAGGGTTGGAAAGTTTAATTCCATGTTGTCCGGTTTTCAAAAAGATGAAGCACAGAGCTGAAGGGTAAGGATTCTGTGTTTAAAATGCAGGGAATTCCATCCTGCTGTATATTTCACCAAAGAAAATACCTGATGTCAGCTGTATATAGTCCATGTTCTGTTTATCCAATGCTGTTCCCTAACAGACTGTATGGAGCTGTCTCAGAGGCAGGAGAGCTCTCAGCTCCATAATGAACTTTGGTCTATCACATATTTTTACCCCAAGCCTTATTTACCAGCCCGTTCTTCTTCAGTTACGGAAATCAGCATTTTCTATCATGTTCATCACTCAAGAGCACTTCAACCAGACCTGATTTTCTAATGTGACCTCTGAAAACTTAGGAAGGTCCTTGACAACTTCAAATGCTGTACAAAGCAAAACAAAACAAAACAAAACAAAACAAAACAAAAACAAAAACAAAAAACAAAAAAACCAGGGTGGAACAATAGTTCGCCACTTCCATGATAAGTGAGTTAAAAAAAGAGCAGAGAAGATGCAATAACAAATGGTTTAGCATTTTCCAGCTTATGACTTAGGGGTCCCTCTCTTGCTAAGCTCATGAGCATCTCTCATATCTCTCATGTGCCACATAGGCTGAGTTAGTGCAGAGGCTTTACTGATATTATGTCATCTGTGTTTTGACTTGAAAGAGGTGAGATCCTCTTCTCTGTACAAGGGGAAAATGGGCTTGTAATCAGAACATTTCCTAATGTCCCCCCATCATCCAATAGATGAGTCTTATGGTACAGTCCCAGTGTTTGAAGCCTTTGGCCAGGTTTCCTTGGGAAGCAGTGTGACCCAACAGCAGCAGGTCTGGGAAGTGAAGCAGTCAGTGCCAAGGACCTCTTTTGCACCAATTTCCAGGCATTTACTCCAGGCAAGCTTCATCCACATCCTATAAACTGTCTGGTCCATCACTGTTTGGAGCACATTAGCTGTGTTCCTGCAATGCTTCTGCATCATATTTCAGTTGGGGTTTACCTGGAAGGAACCTAGCTCATGTGCTTCAAGACCACTTTGTGAGGTGAGCCACACATCATTTGAGACAAACCAGAAGATTCAGTCCAAAAGAGCATTCCCCATGTGAAATAGCACATGGCTTTACACACACTCCTTGGTCTGGGCAGAGAGGATTAGCTCCATGTTTGTGCTGTCTGGTAGAGCTACAAGGGTTGTGCTTGTGGTCCTCAGATTGGCTGGGGAGGCTGCAGTCTTCTCCTCTGGATCTGTCATGAGCTGGGCCTCATGAGGTGAGTTCATGGCCTCATGAGCTGAGTTCATGGCCTCACAGGTGAGAGTTGATGGAGCAGAGCATCACTAATCAATAGTCTTACAAATCTCACTAAGAATAAGGTCACTCAGGGACTTAGAAAAAGCCCCAGTATGGACTAGAAATGAACAGGGAGTCAAAACAAACTTAGGAGAAACAACTTTGATCAGCTGTCCCAATTGACAAAGTCCATGAGCTTCATCCTCTCCTCTGGCTGTGACATTGACATCAGCCAAGGGGTGTAAGACATAAACTCATAAAGACCAAGGTCATTGTGGGTGACCTGGTTTGTTGGAAACACCTTCAGGCTGCTGTGAAGTTTCAGCTCCTGGATGAACATCTCTCTACATCCCCTGCAGATGTTGTATACATCTTAGCGCTGCCTAGCACAGTTCTCAATAGCCATTGTGGTCCTTCAAGTGGTGTGATTTCAAAAAGCTTCTTAGGCTTTTTGCATTCCTGAGTAAAATTTACTGGCTGGTGGAAAGAGGTTTGCTGTAATCTGGTTTGCAAATATGTTTTTTTCCCTGATCATACAGCAAATGAATAGACTTTTGTCAGGGTTTTATAGGAGTATGAGTCCTAATGTTATGGACATTAAAGATTGTTAAGGACAGGATTTGCAAAATGAACCCTTCAAGATGCAGCACTGGGATAAACTAAGAGTCATATGACATGAACATTCTGAGTTTGGGAGTGATTTTCCTGAAATAAAAGGAGAAGGCTGATTATTGCATGGCTGCTTTCCTACGTCCAAGGTGGATGCATTCTCACAGATGTAATATGACCAATTTTAAAATGCCCTTTATGATGTTAGACCCTACCCCACAATCTCAGTTGCCTTAAGAGATCTTGTGAATGCCTCTGGATCATCTTGTTATGAACTCAGCCAGGTTTAATAACCTTTTGCCCCACAGCAATCCTGAGTGAGCCCAGAGTTATTTTTAATCACACGTGGTGCCTCTGACTGCAAGTGATCCATGCAGCCCCAAAGACCAGCAGGCATCAGTCATCCACAAACCACTCACACACCATATGAAACATGCAGCTCTTGACCTCCTGCTCCCTGAAGAACAGTCAATATTAAAAGCAATCCCACAATATTCAGTGGCTCAGGCAGAGGTCAGATCAGACTGGCCCTCGTTAATGCACTGTGTCAGTGTTTCTTTAGTGACCTCATCAGTCCTCTAAGAATTATCTTTCTTTCAAAGATGCCATGTCTGCCTCCTTATGAAGAAAACTGGATGAGATTTGATCTCATGTGTTCCCACACCAAAGAGAGAGGCAGCATCATGGAAGAGGCAGTTTGACCCCTTTAACTCAAGGGGATTTTAACTCTGAAACTTAATGGCACTTATATTTCTACCTGTCCTTTAACAGAGAAATACAGCCATTCTGGGGCTGTGGGTGTCCAAGAGGTGTGTGAGGGAAGCACCAGTAAATGTACATGTTCAAAAATGCTAAAAATGTGTCTGCAAGCGTTTGAGATGAGATTCAGGAGCAGATGGTCCTTGAGAACGAGGGATTGGCAACTGCGTCACCAAGTCCTTGAGTTCAGGGTGTTGTAGCAAGAGTAAGTGATTTTCACTCAGCTCATATTATTCATCAGAGAGTGTGTATGGTGTGTGCTTTTAAATAAAACATGATTATGTTTCTTTGGGTTAGTTTTTGCATACTGTAAAAGCTGAGTATCTTTCATCAGTTGGTTTGGCTTTCAGACTTTGGCATTTTAACCAAACTAAATAAATGTTCTCCAACTTTCTTAAATGTGTATGCAAAAATGCTGAAAAAGTTCAGTTTGCCATAAATGCCATCTTTCCACAGAGAGCAAAGCTACCATTTTAATTGTGCTGTCATGTATTTCAAGCTGTCTATTCCACACATACATTATAAGGGAAGATCAATGTAGATAGGAAAGGAGTTGGGTGGGGGTTAGGTCTGTTTGTTTGCCATGTTCCATTTGTTTGGGGCTTATATTATTGCTTATTTTCATTGTTTTCTTTGTAAAAGCAAGGCATTTATGTCTATAAAAGTGAGCCTTATATTCTCTGGGGCTTTTGGAAAAAAAAAAAACAACAAATGCTGTAAGATTTGCAGTACAATAATGGAAGCTGGCAGTTCCCAAATAGTTTGAAATTTGTTTAGTTTAGTCTCATTCTTCTGTATCTTCTACTCATCTACTGCCCTCCCTGAGAGTCAGGCATTTTCTATGTTTTTTCCTAGTTTTCCTGTGACATTTTGCTCTCCACTTGACAAATGCAATCAAAATATAGAGCAGAGCAGATCTGGTAAATTAAGGTACTAAAGATGAGAGTTGATTCCAGAAAACAGCCAGGATTCTGTGTGGTTTTCAGACAAAACCCACTGAAGGCCATGCATGCCTTTTCAGCCAGTATTGCCAGATTGTCAGAGACAAGCTGTGGTTGTGGGAGAGGAAGCAAATTGTCTCACTCACATTTCTGTCACTGTATGATTTGGATTCCCCCCCACAAGAAGCTGTCTGGAGTTTTCAATTACTGCTGATTACCTATTCACAAGAGAGGTTCTTCACAGAAATACACATCTTCCTGCCTTCTCCTACAATACATCCATTGTGAGGAAATAATTGCACAAAACAGCTGCTTCCTGTTTCCTCCAGCCTGGCTGCTCCTGGGGAGCTGCACGGTGCAGCCCCCTCTGATCACGTCACTCCAGTGGACCTGAGCCCAGTTCTGCCCCTGCTCTCCCTAGAGACCAGGACATTCTGCAATTCTTCATGCTCAGATCAACTTCTGCTCTGCCAATGGTCAGCAATTTGCTCTTGCAAACCTTCCAAGGGCACTCTGAGAGGTCCATGAGCCTTGGGTGGGATCAGCAGGGACCCAGGGGTTGGTTACTGGCTTCTCCTTCAGATCCTGAAGGGGTGGTATTGCTCCTCTGATGGCTTGGAGGCAAAATTTAGAGAGAGGGGACCCCAGGGACATCCCAAGTTTTGTTTCATGCCATTGGAATTGACTGTGAGGTTTTTGCTCATATTACCCAAAGACTCTGCAATTGTAGTATCTCTATACAGAGGTAAGACAACAGCCTTGAGCAAGATTTGAAGACCTCAGAAGGGAAAAATCCCCATGTGGGCAGCTTTAAGGGAAAGGCAGCTCAAGGAACCAGTAATGAGATGCTGTTTCTGTTTGGGATGGAAACTGCTGGGTAAATAGAGCACTGTGAGCCACAGAGAGATCCAGTGTGAGACCCATCATGTCATGTATTTAATCAGGCTTGCTCATGGAAAATGGCTTGATGATTTGGAGGAATGTTTTGTATACTGCAAATGTTAAATGACCCTTGATAAATAAGGAAAACCTATTAACAGACTGCTCTGAAAGCAATCAGCCTTAATTACCTAAAAATACAGGGTTTGCCAGACTATAAAAACCTGTTATTTATTTTAAAAGTTTTGAAAACATCTGTAAGCTAAATATATTTCAATGTGTATTTGTGTATTAACATGTCCATGTATGTGGTGATTATTCAAGGAGAATGGACTTCTGCTACTCATTTCTGCTGTTTCTTACCCTTTTTTTTGGCTCTGGTTGCATTTTCTGACTGCATCAGTTCAATGTTTGGTGTCAGTGAAATGCAGAATTTTTCTCTGCATTTTTGAGCTTTTGAAGGAAGATTTGTTCTCACCCTCCCAAAACAAAATCCTCACCCACAAACTGCTTGAGAATCCTTTGATGTCTGCTTACTCAGTATAAATATACAGGATTCTGGATCTCTACCCTCCCCTCTTTGCCAGTCCAGGCACTAATTCTTCCATCTAATAAAACTTTGCAAGAGGTTAAATGCCACATCTAATCATTGATCAGCCAATAATGAATCACATATATTATGTTAACACACTCTTGCTTTTATCTCACTGTGAGCATCCTTTTCTTTTTTCTTTCTTAGAAAGGGGACAAAATTTAGCAGACTTTTTGCTGTTGTTATTAAGGGTAAAGAGTGGAATTATTTCAGCCTTTTCACAAACAAACCCAAATGCTGCCTTTTCCAGCTGCAGGGTTTGTGTAGACAAAATGAAGATGCCTGTCTGATGGCTCATGCTGAGTGTAGCATTGCATGCAGCCATTAATGATCAAAATCTCTCTAATTCAGGTGTTAAATTTTAAGCAACTGTGCTGGTTAATATCAAATAACACAAGGCAGGAATGGCTGCATTTTGTTGACAAGAGACTGGCTGCTGTGCAGATGTAGTGCTGCCAGAGCACCCTCATTAAACACAGCTCAGCTGTGCTGCATCCCCCTCCAAAATCCAGTGGTGCCATTTCCAGTCTTATGTGCCATTTACCCAGGATTCAAAACCCTGGAAATCTCACAGGAATATCTAAATGTACTGTCAAGCTTTATCTTTTTTCCTCTTTGTTGTTTTTGCTGTTTTTGTGAGTGACAAACCTTTTGTTCACTCTTAGGGGTGCACAAGGCAAGGAAGAAACAGACCCTTGTGCCATTTCCACCATGTTTCCTTCTGATGGCAAACACTCTGCCTGCACTTGCAGAGCCCTTGTGTCACTTGCCTGTGTTTGGTTAGCACTGTCAGTCCCAAGAAAGAGGTCAAGGAGGGCACTGAGAGCTTGACTGGCGGCTGCTCCGGGTCACTGGAGGCCACAAGACTGCTGCCCCCCTTATTTACCCACCCTCCTGAGCTCCTGTCTAACTGGATTAAGTGATCCAATCCATCATGTTTGTGATAATCTCACTGAAGCAATTGATTGGAAAGAGTAGATTAATGTAGTCCTGTGAGTCCCTCTTCACCCTGCTCATGATACAGCCACTTGCTCCACGGCTGTGGCCAAGCCCTTTTTGAAACAGGAGGTGTTGAGGTTTGTTCCCCATTCTCTTCCCAGTCTCTGGAGAGATTGACAGGCTGACAGTGATCACTGCTCTTCCCACCCACACCTACCACTGCTGGTCACCAAGGTGCTGAGGTTGAAATATGGATCTATTTTATAAACAAGATAATATATACTAAAGACAATGCTAATCATGCCTGAATCCTGACCTTGAATACCATTGTGTTACCTCAAAGTAATGAATTCCTTTATTTTTATCCATTTGCCCCAAAATGCCTTTAACTATTTGTTAACCTGCAAATAGATAAAATAATTTCTTTACAAAACCCATGGATGACAACATAGGTGCAAAGCTGGTAAGAGCAGGTGGAAAAAAATAGAAGACCATGACCCTGCATTTAGATTATCCCTAGTGGCTTCTCTTCTGCTTCATTATCCACTCTTGGTGCTCTGTCATCTTGTGGTTGCTTTTATTGGAAAGAGCCTCGGACTGGTGCACCCCATTTGATTATATATCATATATAATATATTTGATTATACACTCTGACTCCATCACCAAGATTCATTTAGGTTTGGTTCTCCTTCACCTCACTCAGGGCACTCTTGTCCTTCCCTTCACCCAGATACCACCCACTTTGGTTCTGCTCATGTCTCTCAGCATTGGCCCAAGCAGCTCAGCCCTGCCAATAAGGACAGGAGGTGATCTTCCTGACCTAATTCAGGACTCTTTAAAATTAGACATCTAATTCTGGGGTACTCACTCTCCTGTCTCCCTATAGTTGATGAAAAGTAGTAGGTGTCTCCAATAGGTGGTTCATGTCATCCCAAAATTGGCATCTAAAATCAGAGAAGTGGCCTCTGGACACCTGTGGCTAAAAGAAAACATAGTGTGAGGTGACTAACTTAAATTAGACATCTGATTTTGACATGTCTGAGTTTGGATGAGAAAAACCCTTCCATTAGGGTGGAAACCTTAGGTGTAAGCCTAGCTCACACCTTCAGGCTGGACTTGGGAAAGCTGTGTCTGTGATGTTTGAATTCTTTTCTGAGCATGTTAGGATTTGGGGTTTTTCAGAGCCAAGTGATGACAGTCCCTTTCTTTTGGATGGAGTTAGGGGAAGAGAAAGTTTGTGGATTTTCCCTGTTGTCCCACTGGAGTTGTGGGGCAGAGGCAAGGATCTGGAAAGTTGTCAGGGTCCCATATAAAGGTAGGTTTCTCCTCCAATCAACTTTGGGGCCCTTGTGTGCTGTGAGGGGTTCCTTTCTGCCCCACTGCATCTGTAGATCCACATGGCTCAATGCCACTCTGTGCTGGCAGCAAAATCAACTCCACCATCAAAAACAGTTTGCTGGGTGCTCCTGGGCCATCATCAAAGCCTGTGGACTTCCTACCTGGTCAGCAGAGATGACAAGTCAGGCAGCAGCTGTGCCTGGCTGCTGAGCCTGAGCTCCCATGGCTGCAGGGAATGAATCCCCGACAGTGAAAGCGCATTGCTGACGCTGATGATTCCCTGTGTGGAGCAGAGCAGGTGGCCTGCTGTCAGGCAGAAGGACAAGAGGCTGGAATCCAAAAAAATGGCATTTTTTATCCTTTAGCTTCTCCCATAGTGCAGGGTTTTCTGAGGTCCCTTGAGTGGTTGTCCTGGTTTAGGGCAAATTTGGGAGATAATCTCTAAAAGGGGGCCCCTTCAGAAAGCAAACCTACATGGCCCCTTCCCCCAGCCGGCTCAGGAAGGATTCCTCGGAGAGAAATGGAAAGAGCCTGTTTATTTAACAGGCACAGCACCTCCCAGCACACAAAATGAACAATACTGGATGACACCACTCTGTCACTGCTCTGAAAAAGATGACAAATTCAGAAAGTCTCTCTGGGGGTGGTTGCTCTGTTCTCAGTCCCTGCGGCGCTGGGGCAGCTGCTGCCCAGAGTAGGCCCCGCTAGGCCACAGGGTGCAAACTCTCCGTGTTCCCAGGTCCCAGTCCGGAGCAGGCTCGAGTAGGTCCAAAAAAAGGAAAGGAGAAACAGTCCAGGAAGAAATTTGGACTGTTTAGCTAAGCTAACTAATGAGCAGAAGCAAGAGCAAGCAGAAGCAAAGCAGAAGCAAGAGCAAGAGCAAAGTGAAAAGCCAAGCAAAAAGCAAAAGCAGCACCATGTCTGTGTGTCCCACCAGCTGTGGGGGAGCTGCTGATAAGAAACCAAAACAAAACTTTCACTCTTCAGAGCCAGTCTTGAAGGCACAGAACAAAATATCCAGCATTAACAGCACACACAAATGGGGATACAAGCATCATAATGTCACCCTAGCACAGTCAGGACTGGGGAATCCAGAGATGCTTGGCACCCCTGATGCTCCATCCACAGCTGAGGCTTGGTGCTGTCCCAGGGAAGCAGCAGCACAGGAGGGAGAGGTCTCTGCTGCCTTTCCCACCTTCTCACCTCCTGTACAGCAAGCCCTGCACAGCATGCCTGTCAATACATTTTCATCAATTGCAAAAGGTGAAAATGTTATGATTGAGGCCTAGTAGGCTTGCACAAAAGAAAGTCTGCCAGGGTTTAACAATGCAATAGATTTTAATGAATTTCTTGTCCCACTGTTTAACTTTCATGTGTTGGCAGCAGCCAGGAGAAACTGTTAAAGGTGCAGTTAATGGCAATTGTCAAATTGTAACTCAAATGGGAAAAGCAGAGTGAGTCAATAAAAAAAAATAAGCAGGATGGCCCCCCCAGGTGGGATGGAAAAGCCATTGCTTTTGTTGGTCTGAAAATAACCTATTTTTCACCCAATATACAAGGGTGTTTCATTCTGTAGAAAAACACAGGTAAAGTAGTAGTGAGGTGACTCGGCCTAAGACTGCTCATTGTGCTGTGAACCACAGGAACTGCATAAACCCAAACTGCTGCAAACAAACAGCAAAGGAAACTCTCTGAGTGCTGCTACCCACTGTCCCCTGACTGAAACATGCCTCAGACAGGAGCAGCTTTTCTCCACAAACCCCTGTGACTATGGATTAATCTTCTATGACTTCTCCCAGAGATTCACATTTCCCAGTAGTATTTACTTTCTTCCTGGTAAGGTGCTGTGGTGACACCACAGGAAGCTTCCCTAATTAGAGCTTCCATTATAGTTTTGCATGATGCAAAAGTTCACGTGCACCCCAGGCTTTACCTCTGCCAACTCTGCCCCTGTCCCAAGGAAAGATGCTGGTTCATCACTCCCTGGGTACCAGGGTGAACTCACTCCCCAGGTTGTTTCAACTCCTCAGTGCAGACAGATTTGACCTCTGGCCTTTAAAGTTTAAAGGCTACAGCCTGATGCCATTGTGCTCTCTAACTTCCACTTCATTTGATCTGTTTATATGGCCACTATTTTCCACATCATTGACAAGGCACTGGGTGGGTGATTTGTCACAGGGCTGACAGTTATAGACCGTAATGTGTATAAATAGCCCCTGTTTTTTAAGGTAATCAATGGAAAAATGAGTCTCAAAGCCTGAAAGGTTACAAATAAATGTATATGTTCCTGCCTTTTGCAGGCACAAGAGGTGGGGGTCTTCACTGGAAACAACCACAAAAAGCATTTATTTCATGGGCCACCCATGAGCCAAGACCTCATCTTGTAGAGGGGATCAGCAGCTCTGTTTCTGACACAAGGGCTGCTTTTCTGTGCCAGACTTTATTTTACCATCACAGAGAACTCAGCTGCGCAGTTGTGCTGCCCTCACAGAATAGGGTCAGTAACACCTGTATGAGGCACCCCACAACTGTGGGGCAGAGCCAGAAATCCCAGGGTCCACCATGAGTGCTTACAGGGGGGAATAAAGGTGTGGATCATCCAGCAATAAGTAAATTTTCTTCCTAAGCTAAAAGTTGCAGGTGTACCCTTGTGTTTATCAGCCATGGAAGGACTTCACTACTCTAAAATTGTTAAATTCTTTTTATCTATTTACTTTTGAATCACTTACAGAGTATCCTTTTGCAATAGGTTTCAGTTTATTGACATAGCATCAGAAAAGTGTGCTGTGAGGTTCATTTGAAATGATCAGTAACATTGCTGCATGTCCAGTAGTCCCTATTTTATGAGAAACAAACCAGTACTGTTCTTCTATTCCACTTTGTTGCACTTTGTTTGTGATTTTAAAAACCTTTTGTTTCACTTCAGCACTCTTCCAAGCCCAAAAGTTCTCTATTTTATTTCCTCCATTTTGTGGAAGTCCTGCTAAACCTTTGATCATCTCTGCCTCTTGTCTGTCTCTCTTCTCTATTTTTTCAAGACAAAGTCATCAGAACAACACAGAGTCTTCAAAATGAGGGTCCACAGAGTTTTCTACAGTGGAATAATGGAGTCTGTATTTTATTCTCAACCCTTTACCTTAGATTTTCTAACATTCATTTTGTCTTTCTCAGCACCACTTAGTATGACCCAATGCTTTCAGAAAATTCTCCAGTGTCTCCAGCATCTCTCTCATGACTGCTATCAGCACTGTAAAAGCAGCCCTGCACACACATAGGAGGGTTTATTTTCTCCCCCACAAGTTTCTTTGCACTAATAGGCACTGAATACCATCTGCCCTTTTACTCCTGTGAGTAAATAATCCAGTGCCCTGAGATCCTCCCACAGCCCCTCTTGCTCTGGAATTGGCTTTCCTGGGTGCTTTGTGTCACCTGTGAGTTGTGGCTCTTGAGAGCCCATCCTTTCTGGGGTTGGGTAGGAGGAGCTTAAGGGGTAGCAGAGATGCAAACAAAGACACTGCTGTGGTGTGAATTTGCCTCCACCCTTCTCCAGCTCTCTGCATAGGAGGTGAGGATTCCACAGGGGTCAGTGGAGGCTTTCTTAATCTGTGGAGCAAACAAAGGAAAAGTGGCACTGACAGTGCGTGGCTGAAACAAGAGCTGCTCCATATTGCATGAGCATCACAGGCTTTTTATGGCCTCATTAAAGTCAATGGGAGCTTGCCATCTGCTTCAGCAGGGGCAGCAGCAAGGTATAAAAACACTGCACACTGTTTGGATTATGGTTTTGCCTGAGCACTGGCTGATCCTTGCTGTGACCTGAACTAGGTGTGAGGAATCACAGAATTGTAGAACCAAAGGAATTGAAAGGACTTTAGAGATCACCTTGGTCCAACACCCCTGCCATGGGCAGGGACACCTTCCACTGCACCAAGTTGCTCAAAGCCCCTCTCAAACTGGCCTTGAACACTTCAGGGATGGGGCATCCACAACTTCTCTGGTCAGCCTATTTCAATGTCTCACCACCCTCCCCATAAAGTTTTCCTAATATCCAATCTAAATCTGCCCTTTTTCAGCTTAAAGCCATTAATCCTTGTCCTATCACCACACGTCCTTGTCCAAAGTCCCTCTCCAGCAATCTTGTAGTCCCTTTTGGTACTGGAAGGTGCTCTTAAGGTATCTCAGGAGCCTTCTCTTCTCCATGCTGAACACCACCCTTGCTCAGCCAGTCTTCACAGAGAAGGTGCTTCAGCCCTCTGATCATCTTTGTGGCCTTCTGTTTTTCAGGAGGCAAAGCAGAAAACGAGAGTAACACAGAGATTTCAAAGATCATGGCTGTCTCTCACCTGGTCATGTGTGTCTGAGTGCAGGGAAGGAGAAGCAGATGAAGGAATTCTTGGCAATCTGTCCTGTGTGACATCCCATGTCAGCAGGTCTCTGTGTCTGCCTTTCTCTTTTCTTCAATCTTGCAACTTCACAGCAACCTGGGAGTCTGCCAGGAAGGTTGTGAGCTAAGTAGGTGACAGTGAGACACAATTGCAGAAGCTGTGATAAGCAGTATTGATTTTGAATAAACACGTGAGTATTATTGACTTGGAGGGGCTCTCTCTTACCAAGTGGAAGGACTGTCTGAATCCAAAGGATGGAAAAGTGTCAGTCCCCCTCTGGAGCTGGGTAAGGCAGGTTTTAGTCATAGATATGAAATCAAGGTCTGCTTCCATCATCCTTTTTCTCAGTCCTGTTGGAAATAAAGAACTACAGGCTTTGCAATTGAATGAAAAATTTAAAAAAAAAATTTAAATGGATTGGTGGAGGAAGGGCGACAATGAACAGAGCAATGTAAGCAAGTGGTGAACAAATCATGGTTCAGAAGAGGTGGCCATCTGAATGATACTGAAATGTTAAAGGGAAAAATAAAGTTTAGATCAGGAAAAAAGAGCTCACAATGAGGCCATAATGCTTATAAGTAATTAAAAATAAACCCCAAACTCAAAACCCAAAACCAAACACCCGTTTTTGATCCACACCCTGAGGTCCCCTCAGGATAAATGGAGATATGCCATGGACTCAGTGTACTTTGAATCAGGCTCACAATTTAGGAGTTGGGAGCACTGAAATCAGTAAAGTGAGACACAATGGGAAATTATCATGTTGCCATTATTGCTTGAACTAAGGCAGAAGTGCCTGAACACTTCCCATTTCTTGATGAGCAGATTCCAGTTCTTTGGGGTAAGGATCCAGCTCTCAACTCTGAGACTTGCTTGGGATACCTCTCTGTCCAGGCTGGCAGCCATAGAAAGGTTTCTGCCCTGCAAAATTACTTTGGACTGTTCATGCAAGGCTCAAGATCACCCTGGACATGTGGACCTCAACACTGGACCTCAGAACTCTGTTATCCCATGGATATGTATGGATTATACTATGTGCAGTAATGCCACAGATGCCTGGCACAGAAGTAAAGGATTTGAGCTCTTTTGCATAAAATTACACAGAAAGGAAAAGTAGGGCATCTGGAAGGAAAAGCCCCATTTCTTACAACTCGCTGGTTGTTTTTTCTGTATGGCAGCAAGAAGGCTGCTGTATGCAACAGGGGTCTGCTGAAATGAGGGCATCCCTTCTGCACATCCATATTCAAAGGCTAAAGAGAAAGCTTTGAAATATTTTCAGAAAAGGGGTCAATTATGTAGATTTTACATGGCTTGTTATTAAGGCCAAAACTCACATCGTTTTCACAAGGGCTGGAGGATACCAAGGCAAAGATGTAAGTAAGGGCTGGAGTCCAGATTTGCCTGGAAGAAGGGAGGGAGAATGAAAACATTGTTAATTATATCCTCTCAAGAAAGGGCTTGTGGTGCTAGGAATTCATCCCAAGAGGGTAATTTCAAGGCTACAAGTTGTAATATATATTACTGCTGGTCTAAGCAGGAGCAGGGAGGAACTCCAGCTGTGGCACCTTTGGTAGCTTTTTGCTGGGGACTTGAGTTGTAAGTTAAATAATCTATTTTGGGGAATGTGATATCCTTCCCTCAGCCTGGCTGAAGTCTTGAGCATCAATACAATAATGACTTGAAAGAAAACTAGTCAACAATGATTCCTGTGGACTTTACAAATGCTTTGATGAATTTTATTACAAAGGCTCTCAAGGAAACCAGAGCATTTGGTGAAAGGTAAAGTATTGTGCCATTGATTAAAAAACTGGCCAGAACATAAAACCAGAGCAGGAATGACTAGTTAGTTATTACAATGCCAAACACATAACAAAAGGCTATCACAGGGAACATATTAACCATCTTTTCATGCATAAATAAAAGGTTTCATTTAGAGGAATTAAGACTATTATATTTCTTTTATATCAAATGAAAACTCCAGAAGTATTGCTTTTCTCAATTAATATTGTACATATTCAAAGGTTATTAAAAGGTTACTGAAAATATGGTGCCTTGAAGGAAGGAAAGAGTTGGGTTTTATACTGTCCTGTCCAGATGTATTTTTTGAGTCTAGGAAGAAGAGTTGGGTCTTGGTGTTGGAAAAGCATTTTTGTGTTCAGTTTACACAGTGCAAAAAAGGAGAATGGAGAATGGATGGGAATAATCAACACTTTCTACCTGGACCAAAACCTCACAGTAGGTACAATGTTATATTTTTGGATAGCAATGAAAATTTAAAATCCCAACAGCTGATCAAAATTGATCACATAAAACCATTTTTCAATGGAAAAGCAGATTCCAGCTAAGATTTAAAGATTATGAACAAGTATCACTTCCCATGAGAAAATACCCAGTTTTCTCAAAAAGCTAAAACATTTGAGCCCAGATAGTAATTTTCAGAGGAAATAGTGGAATCTTATGATGTACACAGCTTACATCAGAGGGAAAAACATTTTCTGATCAGCTTTGTAGGCCCTACTATTCCTGACTTCTTAGCATGAATCAGCTCTGAGTAAGGAAATTATAGGATAGTGGTATAACACTTTTCTTCTAGAGATGTCAAAACATTTCCCAAAGGCACTGATGTCTCCTCACCACAGGAAGACAGAGAAGGAGAGCTGAAGGAGGTTTTTAAATCCAGTGTGAGGAATGAGACCTGCATGTCCTAGTTCCCTATGCAGGTGCCCTTTGCAGTAAATTGTGGGGTATGTTATTATCAAATGAAAACCTCCAAGTTGGTTTTTCTGAGTTGGCAAAAAGAGGCAATGAATAGTCACAATTGGAAAGGTAACTCTGACTTTTTCTAAAGAGGAAAAGTACAGGACTGCCCATTTATCTCCAAACTGAATCGAAGACTGCAGAACTCTGCGTGAGCAGTTATTTTCCTTTATCAGCAAGGCATTGTTTTGTTGCATGAAATCTGTGTGTTCAATAGATTTGATTTTCCAGGCAGCTGGGTTATCTTGCACTGTGAAGACTCTGTCTTAATCTCAATTGCTGTGCTTTTCTCAGTGCCGTTCCCAGCTGCTCAGAAATGAGCCCAGTGCTTTCATCTGTCTTTTCTTGCTCTTATTAGGTGTGACAGTCTCAACAATACCCATATGTAGGAAAATATGCAGGTTTTAATTTTTTTTTTAATGTGATTGTCAAAAATTATGGGCAAAAAGGTGTTGCTTTTAAATAATACAAGTTCTGCCACACTGATGATGTATTTCTTTAGAGGCATGGGCATTTTTTTTCTCTAATACATAATTGCAGCCAATCCTTATCTATCCACAGGACACAAGGGACCAGAAAAGAACTGAAATATGCAGAGTTGGGCCATAAGTGCTTTCCAAGTGAAGTTGATACACAATTAGGATTAATATATGTATCTGATCATTTGGCTTCTGGCAAACATCTTTTGAGATGCTCAACTGTGGATCAGCCACTTTTTTTCCTGTCCTCATAAGCCCTCTTTTGTGTAAAGAAACCCTCCTCATGGCTTGAGGCAGCCATGATTTTAGAGAACATCTATTGGCATGACTGAAGTACGAACATAACAGGAGAGGAAGGGGGGAGCAAAACTCTTGGTAAGATGGGATGCTTCAGTGAAAAGCTCTTTGCTCTGAAACCAAATAGTGTTCAGTGCCATAAGTAAGTGCTTAGAAAACCAAGCTGGGAATGAAATTGATGGATAGAAATTGAGTGTCAGCCTTGCAGCTATCCTGGAGGCAGAACAACTGCAATGGTAGACATAGATCCCCCTGCAAGGTTTGAATATGTGGTGTGTTGTCATTTCTGCTGGAGTTTGCACCTTTCAGTTCAAGGAATTGTTTCATAACCCAACCCCTTTACAGGCAGGACCAAGAGTTTTGCTGTCCAGAAAGGGCCAAGAATGCTGAATATTCAGATTTGACAAAGTGGTAGCCATAGACAGACTTGGCCCAGACTTTTGTCTCCTTGAAGCCCTGGGGAAGAGAGCAAAGGGAAGAAGGTTTGCCAGGAAGGAGGAAACAATGTGTTCAGGATGGAGGATTAGATTTGCAAAGGTGTCCACGTTTGCATTTCTTACCAATAGTTACAGCATGCAAAGCAAGTTCCCTTTTGGAGATTTTTCTGGGCTGCCCTTAAAGCAGAGAGAAAAGTCATCACACACCCAGCTCAGCCAGCCCAGCTACAGGAGTGCTGCCCTGGGGGCCAGAAGGTCTTTGTCCCACTGCCCTAAATCCAGCAGATCCCAGACAGAGCTCCAAGAAATATAGCACCAAAAAAAAGAGGATGTTCTCTTCTCTGGAGCACAGTCACACTTTGTCTGTCATTGTAACAAAATGTGTGAGATAAGCAAATAGTGATAGAAAGTACTTTTGCTCTAGAAATGTCACCATCAGGTCTTAAGTTAATGTCACTTGGATTAGAGGGGGCTGTTCACATCAGCTGGAAATGTGGCCAACAAACTAAGACAGACAAGTAGGTAGGAGGCCAGTCTGCATGCTATTCAGTTTGAAATATTTTCCTATTTTCTCACTGCAGCTGTATTTATGAAATATGTGCTCAGCACACAGCCACTGTGAGCTTTTTCAGTGTCTAGCCAATGCAATATCTGGCCCTGTATTTTAGATGTAGTGATACTGAAACTTTAGATACCTGAGGCTACAATAAAGGCTGTTAAACATTTTTCTTTCTATGTGAAACTCGAGAAAGCAGTTGATCTACACAATAGCCTGTTCTGCATTCTTGAAGGCTTATTGGTAAAGGTTTGATCTACAGCCCAACCCTCCTGGATAGGGCAGCCCAGGGCAAAAGAGGCCTTTGTGTAATGTACTTCACTGAAGTTTTTTAACAAAATAGATTACCAGCAAAAGCGTTATTTTGCTAGCCCAAGTGTGCCTAAGGACTTTGCCTGCATAAGAAAAGCTGATTTAAAAAAAAAACCAACAAAACAAAACAAAGCACAACCAAGCAAAGAACAAAATACAGTAAGTTACTTCTCACCAATGATCTGGAAAATGACACTGCAAGCAGAAGCAGGAGTCCTGTGTTAGACTTTCTCTAGCAGCAGATGAAAGTCTCCCCCTTCTCATGGGTGTTTGCTCTTTCTGCTGTAACTTACTGCTCTTCACAGGGCACATAATATAAACCTCATTAATTCACTTTTATTTTTTCTTACCTTGCATGTTTTTCTTTCTTTTACCTGGGGTTCTGTTTCTAATCCAACATCTCCCAGATGAATGGGCACACAAGTTTTGGGGACTGGGGAATGGATTTGGGTTTGGGCAGGGTGAGGAAGGATAGGAGCCCCTTCACTTGCTGCTGCTTAGATAAATCATCCCCTGATATCCTGGACTGCTTGTCTGACACTGGTGCTTGGAGCCTGCAGTATGAGCTTTCCTTGGGTGAGACAGTTTTACCTCCCAGGTGGTTATCACCAGTGGGTAATAAATCCAGTGATGTTTCTAAGTGACCTTTTAAAGTGAAGACCACTTAATTATCTATAGGACACTGATTCAGAGAAAAAGAAATTCTATATATTTTTTCAAAGCACAAGATGTTAGGGATGTTTTTTAATTGCATGAAAATTAGAAAAGCATCCTTTAATAGATTTCCAAATCTATGTGAGGCCTTGCAGGAATTAAAAAGTGTCTTGAAGTGAAACTATGGCAACTCAGTAGGGGTCAGCTCTGGCAGCCAAAAAAACCCTAAAGACCAACAGGTTTAGGTTTTTGTGTATGACACAGACAAGGAGAGGCTGCTGCTCCCTTGGGCATGCAGCATTTCCCAGGCAAGGGCCAAGCAGGGGCCAAGGGCTGCCCAGGTCAGGGTGTTGAGCCCAGGTGGCCTCACTCTCCCCTTTCCCCTTGTCCTGTGCCTGGTACTGGTGGGGATGCCCCATTAACACATTAAGCAGGACTACAAGGAGCAGCTTGCTGGTTATTTTTAGTGAGGGGGAATAGAAAGGATCTAAAAATGTATTTGTGCCTGGCAGGGTTGATCTGCAAAACGAATCCTTTGCATTTCTTTGCATCTTCCATCTGTGATTTCACAGTTAATTGACTTATCCATGCAATGTTCCTCTGAGGTATAGATTATCTTCAGTTTCATAGTGATAAACCCAAGTGCATTGGGGTTTGAGATGGAACTTACCGTAAGCCCTCAAGGGATTACAAGGCAGAGAACAGAGTAGACCTGGGTCCCTCCTTTGCACCCCCAGGGTGGGTTCCTTTTTCCCATGGAGACACACAGCAAGTCATGCTCCACAAGCAGCAAACCACCAGGCTACACCCAGTGCTCCTCACCACTGCCCAAAAACTTCAGCAGGGATTTGTGGGTCTGCCCAGAGCATGAAGTGTGGAGCTGCTCTTGTCCCACTCATGTGAGCCCTGAGGTGCAAGTCAGGCCACTGCTCCTGGACAGATGCCACAGCCCCCATCATTGGCTGGGTTTATTTTTAGCTGTCCCAGCTCAATATCCACACAGCGGCAGCAACCACATCGATCACGCTGATGCTTTGGAGATCAATGTGTGTAACAGCCCTGGCTACTGCTCTTGGAGTGATCAGAGCTCCATCCTCCACTCCCAGGGCTGAACTTCATCCCTCTGGAAGCTGTGGGTGGCTTTCACCTGTTACATTTTTTGCATAGCTCCTGTAAGGACTCACAGAAGACAAGCATCAGCTGCCTTTGGATCAACAGCACACAAGCCCCCCATGCCAGGGATTCCTTCCTTGGCTAAATTGACTTCTAATAAGCAAAGTACGATAAAGAGGGAAGTGGTCATATAATCACAAAAACAGGTGAAGAAACACTTTACAGGAAACTTGGAGGAAAGTTGGGTGCCTAGCAGTCATTACATCCAGGTGATGCTGAGACTTCAGTGTAGTGTTAATTAACTGTTTAATTTATTGAACTTTGCAAAGTTAATGACCTTTGCAAATGTCCCCAAAAAAAGGTTTTGGGCAGATTTCAGGTTTTTGACACATACTGTAGAGCACCTACCATTATTTTAAAAAGTTCAGCTCCATCATCACAGTGATTGCTTTTCTTATTGCATGCAAGATATTTCAGATGGGCAATCAGGGTGTTAGGATAATGAGCAGAAACCTTAATGAGATGCTGTCATCCTTATTTCTGCCAGGATTGTGGCACAAGAAACACACAAAAAATTACATTTTTCTTAGGCATTTAAGGCACATGTCACCTTTTCCTAGCACAGGTCAAGGGAACTGAGCCTTAGAAGTGCCAGTTCATGTCACTTATTATAACAAAATTATAATGGACAGCTAAGCTGCAGATATTTGAAGTTGGCTGTGATGAATCCCACCTCTGACATGTCTTGGTGAGTTTTCATGTTGTTTCCAAATAAAGAAAGACTGGGGTCCCTGAATTTTAACAGCATCTAATAGTGCCATAAAATCCAGCATTGGATATTAATTCAAATGAGGCTTTTATGCAAGTGGGGATTGTTGTTTAAATCAGGCTGAAAACAGGCTGATGATATATATTCATTACATTTAGAAGCTCTCCTGTGCCTTGCTAGGGATGCTGTGCTGGCATCTTAATTTTCTACCCTTATTGACATCCTGGGAGATGCATAAATGTCCCATTACCCCTGTCCTAAGGAACTGAATCTGGGAATTTTTGAAAGGGTTTGAGAGGACCAAAAATTTGAATGAGCTGAATGGATTCTAAAAAAGCTCTGATTTTTTAGCTCTTGTTTTCTTTCCAGTGTCAGGGAAGCCTTGGTTAGAAACAACAACACCTGTGACATGCAGTGACCAATAGCTGGGTGGCCAAAGGCACCACCAGGGGAGCTTGGAGCACAGAGAG
Organism: Ammospiza nelsoni; assembly: GCF_027579445.1. NCBI lineage: Eukaryota > Metazoa > Chordata > Aves > Passeriformes > Passerellidae > Ammospiza > Ammospiza nelsoni. Next base: position 7,309,473 of record NC_080637.1, on the reverse strand, counting down.
GACCCAAGGAGGGGCTGAAGCAGCCATGGGCACAGCTGGAAATATCCACTACAGCATAAGGAACATGCTACCAACATCACCTTTATTTGGTGCAGTGATGGGAGCCCCAGATGGGAAAGGGAAGGGATGTCTGGCTCCTAACCCAATAGGTAAATCTAAGGGATAGGGATGGCTCTGAGTTTCAGGTAGTTCTTGCGTTCTAGAGGGTGGGACACATTAGGGATGGACAGACGAATATAAAAATGCCAAAAATGAAAAAAATGTTCACGAAGAAAAACAGTATAATGTTTCCCTTGGTCCTGTGCTCTGGCTTCTGATTATGTCCTGTGAAGCATCCATCAAACAAGGGGAGTGCAAGATCTACCTCAGACTCTGTCATCCAGGGGATCCTCCTGCCTACAGGGTGTTTTACATGCAGAAATACCTTCTGAGACTGCAAAATTCTGCCCCAGCCTTCACCCTCAGAGGGATCAAAACTGCACACACACTTTGGAGAAGAGATGGTCTCTGGTGGGTCTTTTCATTTGGGGTTCTGGTTTGCATCAAAACTAACCCAACATTTAAGGATTAAAAAATCTCTGTGTGAAATAATATTTTATAGGACTCCTTTTGGGCAACCTCAGATTATTATTATTTATTATAATTATTATTTCTTGACTTTCTCAATTCCTTTCTTACCCTTGCTCCATCTTTAATTTTTGCCTCATGCTGAGCCTTTCTGTTCATTCCCTCCTTTCCTCCTCTTACCCAGGCCAAAATACCACAGTCCAGGATTTGCACACTTGTAACAGTATTACAATTCTGAAAAATGGCTTTTTTTCTCTTAATGCCTTGTCTGTCTGCCGTGTGAGAGCTGGTCTTCTTTTCCATCACACACAGAGATGTGTCCAGAGAGCACCAAGTGCATTTTTGAGCTTTTGCAGAGTATCTGGGTGTCACTTTGCATCAGAACTTGTGATCTTACAGACATGAGGTGGCTCTAATCAGGTTTCTAACTGAGAGCATAATAGCTGTGCTTTAGCAGAGCTGTAGCTTTGGGAAATGGTGTTTTATTTGACTGAGATATTGACAGGGATGGGATTGGAGCCCTTTACATTGGAAAAGCAGCTTCTCTTACCCTGTTCTGTTGATTTCTTCCTGCAAACCAAACACAAACACTCAGTGTTTGTTGCTTTCTACATCGTGCCCTGTTTGAATGGTTACTGAAGTGGATGAATAAATCATCTGACTGTTGAAACTGCACACACAGACCTAATGCTCTACTGAAAGCCTTTGTGTGTGTTTTGACTGTTAACGTCCAGAACAGCAAATACACCAAGCAGCAAAAGGAAAATATAGCTCAGTTGCTATTTAGGGAAGGAATTCTTCATATTTCCAGCACGTTTTGTCAGAAGACTGAGAAGGATGCTCAGCCTCATGGTTGTACCTGCTGGGAGCCAGGACTGCCAGAGGCCATTTTCTCTGCTGGGGCAAAGATTTTGGATAGTAATTCTCAATTTGAGTCTGTGACCCCCATCTCTACAACTCCCATTTTTCATCTGTAGATCCTCAAATCATCTATAGATCCTCCCAGTGAGCCAAGATGAAGGCAAGAAAAAAGAAGGCAGACAGAGCCTTGCCCAAGCCACCGAGCCAGAGGCTGATCCTGGGAATCTGCTGCTTCACACACAGCAGTCCCCATCTCTGCTGAGGTGGTACATTTATGTGAGAGAGGCAGCTTTACCGTCCCAAACTGCCACACTGGCTTAGAAGGAATCATGATAACAATGGCTGAGATCACTGATGTGTCATAGAGATAAATGCCTTCCAGTTATTGGAAGAGGATGGACAGACCCTGATGGTCCTGCCAAGATTTTGGGTAACCCAGTCCTCTCAGACTTGTACAATGACCTATGGTCCTCAGAAATGACTTTTTATGTCTGCCATCCAGATTTGGGAGGCAGCTAAGTCAGCCTTATTAATACCTCAAGATTTTAATATTCATCATACTGCTTTTGCTTTTCTGGAAAAAAGCAGGTCACTAGAGCCTTAAAGACAAACTCCAGTAAAACAGCTCGAGTTTCTAGCCCTTGCTGGAATTGGTGCCATGCAAGGCTAAGTGGCAAATCATTTTGAAAGCACTTACTCATGCAAATGCTGCATCATGGAACAGCTTGCACAGAGCAGGGGTGTGTCCCCTCTGAACCTCCTCAGAGGCAAGTCGCTCTCCCTGAGAACACACAGAGCAGATCTCAAAGGGCGGCACTGGCAATCTTGGAGGGGAAAACCTTTCTCCATTTTGAAAATACGCCCTACAACCAGCAACAAATAAACACAGCTCCAGTTTGTCAGTGCTGCCAAAGCAACACACCCAGTACAGCACTGCTCCTCCCTTTGCATCACTGACAAAGCTGCCAGCTGAATTCTGCCTCTATCCTTGGTGCCTTGGCCTGGTACCAAGCAGGAAGCACGCAGATAAGCTCTTGGGATCCCAACAGCTTTTGGAGGGCTGCTAAGCTCAAAAAAAAGCCCAGTGCCTTGCTACTGGCTACTAAAAAGGGCACATTTCACTCTTTAAATCCTTGCCACAATTCTGGCCTTTCTGAGAACAAAGCTTTATATGTGCCAGGAGATTGCTTCAGATTGGGATCTGACACATCACATTTTTTAACCTTGTTTATAACTTAATCTGTAGCTAAAGAGGAGGTTGAAGAGGAAGTGACATCCCAGAAAGGACGCACCCAGCCACCAGCATTGCAATATCTGCCCACAGGCTGTGCCAGGCTGCATCCTCCTGGCACCTCTGGAGATGGGCGAACCCAGGCTGGCAGTGCTGGGAGCTGCACCCCATAGGTGGGCACCTCTTCCCCCTGCCACCCCAGCCAGTGCTGTTCTCACTTCTCTTTGCCATCCTCAAAAAAAAATCAGTTTGTTCATCACCAGGAGGTGCCAAATCTCCCTGCACAGCCTGGGCAGTAGCAGGTGGGATTCACCACCATGTCCAGCCCATTTGCTTTTTAAAAAATGTGTCATAAAAAAAAGTATTAAAATATGTGTCAAAAAATAAAGGATTAAATTATTAACAGCTTGGGCTTTTGGGTGGTTAGACCCCTTTCTTTCACTCCTGACAATTTAGGGGAAAAGGACAGAAGAAAGGATTTTCAGGATGTTTTCAGGTGTGTATTTTTCCTGAATGAATGAATGAAAGTTAGATTGATTGATTAATTAATTAATTTTCTGCAGCACAGGGAATGAATTGTTGAAAGCAGGTACTTTTAATGAGTGGGGACCAAAAAAAAGCCCTAAAAGGAACAGGTTCTTGCAGAGCATGAGCAAATCTTTCCCTTTTTTAGGTAACCCATGAAAAGTTTGCTTTCATGAAAAGCAAAGAAAACCTGGCGAAGCAGTGATGAGAGAAGCATAGCAGCAATAATATTCAAACCATTTGGAAGCAAATGTTGTGCTTATGAGAGTATGCAACAAAAAATAAAAAAAAAAAAAAAAACCCAAGCATGAAAGGCACTCCGGGTGTTAAATATTCATTAGTATTCCCCGCACCGCCTGTTCTAAATATAAGATAGGTTTCAGCACAGCCCTGGTGTGTGCCTGGGATGTGTCCCCTCCCCTGTAGGATGCTGCAGCCACTCAGCTGGCGGGGCGTCGCCATGGCAACAGCGCGATGCCACCTTTTGTTGGATGAATGAATGGAGTGACCGGAGCCGAGGTCGGCCGGGGGCACACGGGCAGGGCAGGCTGAGCTGCCATTGTCCCTGTCACAGGCAGGGCTGGGGCAGGAGGCAGGAGGAGCTGGAAGCTCTTTGCATCGCACAGCAGCGGAGACAGGGTCCAAATCCAAATCCCCTCCCGTTTTTCAGGGCTGGTACAGGCAGCACAACTTGGATCTGGGCTGGCATCTCCACCCCAAAGGTTAGAAAGTGTTCAGCTTACCGAATTTTATCCCAGCTTGGATGCACCCATAAGGGGTGAACAAGAAGAAAACTGAGGGCTCAAATACATACCAAAGAGTTCAGCTCTTTCCAGGACCCTCAGCCAGTAGTCTGACAGTGAACATCAGGATTTTTGGGGCCATAATGATTTTTGGGGTCATTTTTCCTAGGGCAAGATTAAGCTCTGGATACAGGCATCTAAATTCAGCCATTTATCTACCTGGCTAAATATCAGGAGAATCTCTTCTCTCTTTCTGGTCCATGAAGGTTTGTCAAGGTAGTCAGCAGAGCCTAGAAAGAGATGGAGCTCCAAGGCTGGAGCCAGGTAGGACATACCAGGTTCCACATAGACATCTGCCTTGGTCTGCTATCTAGAGTCCAGCAGATATTTAAATTATGACAATATAAGAGGAGTTTAATGGTGTTCACAGGGGTTCTTGGATGAGGGAAGAGACGAGGATCTGACTCCATGCTTCAGAAGGCTTGATTGATTATTCTATGATATATATTACATTAAATCTATAGTAAAAGAATAGAAGAAAAGGTTTCATCAGAAGGCCAGCTAAGCTAAGAATAGAAAGGCAAAGAATGATAACAAAGGCTTCTGTCTTGGACAGAGAGTCCGAGCCAGCTGACTGTGATTGGCCATTAATTAGAAACAACCCCATGAGACCAATCACAGATGCACCTGTTGCATTCCACAGCAGCAGATAATCATTGTTTACATTTTGTTCTTGAGGCCTCTCAGCCTCTCAGGAGGAAAAGACCTAAGGAAAGGATTTTTCATTAAAAGATGTCTGCAACAGAGGGGATTGCAAGGTTTCTCACTCCCATGACTAGTTAAGGGTGATTATATTCCCATATATTCCAGGATATGATGGTTTGAATCCATGGCAGGATGAACCTCTGCAACACCTGTCCAAACCAGACAAGTGGGTCCCTTCTTCTACAGATGGAGAGCCTGAGATACGCTGGGTGTAGCTGCCCAGGATCTGAGTCAAATGCTGCTCCCCTCTCCAGAAATAGAATGAGGATGCAAGTGTTCACATGCTCCTTTTGCCTGTGCAGAGCCTTTGATGTGAGATGGCAGGAGCAGAGGCTGCAGAACGAGTCTGCAGTAATTTGAGCATTGCTGTGAGTGGCAGCCCAGCAGAGGAACGAGGTGTCAGACCATGGCACACGCTGCTGGGGCACTGCTCCCCCAGCTACAGCAACCAAAGCTCTCATTTTGAAGTCAAGATAAACTTCCTTGGCTCCCACAATTTTAGATGAACTTCCTTGGCTCGCTCCTACAATTTTAGTTGTAAAATTGCTGCTCTGAACGTGAAGGAGGGGTTATAAGCAGTCTGGAGCATACCAAGTGTTCATCCTGCTCCTGTAGCACAAGGAGGGCAGGCTGGTGGCTGCACAGGCTAAAGCAGAGCATCTGCCAAGGTGCTGGTACAGCTCCAGTCCCACCTGGTGCCTGTGGTTTGAGAGGAGGATGATGTGATGCACGATACCCATCCACCCAGTGATGCTCCAGCTCTTACAGGAGATTTCCAAGGAGCCAGGACAAAACTACACTCAGCCAGAACCCCTGGGGTCCCCTGGCCCCACTGGTGAGGGGGAATGTGAACAGACCAGGCTGTCACACACACCTCTTCAGCTGTGGCTCATGGTAAAGCCATGCAGGAGCTGATAACTGATAACCAGGGACCCAGAGCATCCTTGGGATGCAGCTGGGGGTCGCAGCTCCCTGGATGGGGAGACTCACTGCTGGCTCACAGCCACTGGTGCTGCTCAAACAGCACCATACTCTTTCCCAGTCCTGCCCATCCTGCTGAGCTGGGCTCTGCTCTGACTCATGCAGTATCAGCACAATTCCCAATCCATTCAGATCAGAGAGGCTTTGAGTGCTGCTGAACCAGAAAGGCCCCAGCTTGCTTTTCTGGTCCCAGACTGAATTATTCTTTTGGACTTTAGGAGAAATGCCTTTTTTTTTTTTTTTTTTTTTTTTTGCCTGTAAACAGAGATAACATAGGGAAGCTCATGAGGCACTGTGGTGTAGCTGAGTTCAAAGCAGAGCTGAGCTTTAAGAGAACTTGGTGTTCATCCACTGCCATGGGTGCATCACCCACATTATCATATTGCATTAAACCTGGACCACCTGACCTGACATCTCCAAAATACCCAAAAGCTCCTCTCCCTTTATGTTCCTCTTGAGGCTGTGGGCAGTCAAATTCCCCTGACAATTTGGATGAGATGATGCTTCACAGATGCAGACAGACTTGTAGACCTTTCCTCAGAGCCTAGCATGATGCTTTACAGCAGAAATATCACAACAGCCTTGTCATACTGGAGTCTGGAATTCCTGCTGCCATTTATTCAAAGTCTTATTAAAGTCTTGGAAATACCAATAGCAAATACCAAAACACATTTATATACAGCCAGCAAGAAATGGATGAGCCTGCCAGCATTCTACAGTCTCTTTAGCGCTGGAAAACTTATCTCAGCCTTCAGTGTGATATGATCAGATTCGTTCTGGTTTGATAAGAACCTGACTTTGGCTGAGAACACTTAATTCTGTTTGAAATTAATATTAATCACTGTAGGGGGTACCTGTTTTTACCCCATAAAGAATAATAAGAAAAATTGCCTTAAACTGCAATATCAACATGGTCTAAAGAGATAGAGAAGAAAAGGGATGTGTGGGGTTGAACACCCTCGTGTATGTCACTGTCTGGGAGCACTTCTGCTGGGGCTTGAAGGGCAGGAGTTTTTACTGTCTCTGGGTTCATGCCAGGCTTTGCACCCTGGGATACCCTGAACCAACCATGAACATTTTCCATTGCTCCTTCTCAGTGTAGCTCCAGGAGCCTGGGCTGGCCATGAAGGATAGGTGGGGTCAGAGATGGTCCCTGGTGTGAGCAGCCAATCTCTTTGAGAAAGAACTGGTCTCTCTTTTTGGTTCTGCAGGAGCCTCAGTGGCTGTCCTGGACCAGAATGCGGAGTTTTAGATGGTGAAAGCTAATAGAGGTGAACCCCCATCATCATCCAGAGAACATGTGGTATTTTCAGGAGTTAACCAGACCCAGTTCAGTGCATGAATCAGACAGCAGCAGCCCCTGAGCATGTAGCTTGCAGCACGTAGCAAGAGTTGGTGTTAAAGGGCATTAGAAATTTCCACCTGTAATGTGCTCCAGCCTGTGATTTCTCTAACACTGAAAATCGAGTTCTGATGGTGTAACAGGGTTTTTAATTTTGCTTTTGGACAGCAATTGGGTACTGGTATGTGCAAGGTTACCCCCTGGGATGAGGAAGGGAATCCTTTTTGTGTTTGTGTTAGGAAGTGGGGTGGCCCCTGGGGAGCTGACCTTCGGGGCAGTGATGGGCAGCTGTGCTTGCTCATTTGATGGCATTTCAAAAAGGGTTTTACCTTGGACTGGTCTGGTCTGGTCCTGTGGACTGAACACTGGTGTGTTTGTAGGTGTGAAGCTCCTTTTCCAGTTCAATTTTTCTGTGAAAGAGCTTCAGTCCTAGCATCACTTCATGATGGAAAACAAAATGCATAAAGCAGGAGCAATCAGGGAATTTTCCACAAAGACACCCTCTGATCTGAATTAAAATGCTAATAGAAATGCATTCAGGGAGTATCCTTTGCTGACCAACTTTGCAGGAGTATATTCCTTTTGTTTAGTGTGCTTTTCCTCCTTTCTCTCCCTGAATTCCCGGCTGACAATTGACAGGAACTCCCTTTCAGCGTGGGTTTGGTCACTCACTGGCAGCAAACGCGCCCAGCAGAAAATGCTCCAACTGTTGGCGTTTCCCGAGCAGGGAAAACCTCCTGCAAGGCTGAGGCTTGCCATGAGGATTACACCCTTTTAAGTCAGTGCCGGGGAATCCACGATCTGCCTCGGTGACGAAGTTTTTCCTCGGTGCTTCCCTGGCTCGCAGGGAGAGCGGAGCAGCATCAGCGGCACAATAGGCAGGGCAGGGTCCCGCATCTTCCATCCCTGCGGGAAGGGTCCCGCACCCTCCATCCCCGCGGGAAGGGGCTGCGATCGCCCGTCCTGGGCTGGATGCATTACGTAAGGCAGGGATCGTTTGTCAGGCGCGATGGTACAAACATAGCTGCGGGCAGATTATGCACAGAGAGCCAGAGAGGAGGAGGCACGGGCAGGAAGGTGTCTCCGGGAGCGGGGCTCCCTCCCCGCCGCTGAGGATCGCGGCTGGGCAGCGGGCTGGACTCCCCTGGACGGTGTCCCTGACACGCTCTGCTTCGTGCGGGATGCTTGAGACGAGATTCTAACTTGGGGCGCCGGGACTGGCATGAGGATCGGAGCAACATGGAAGGGCTTCTGTCTCCGATGAGAACGAAGGTAGGGAAAGATGTTCGTGTCTTTTGAAGCTCAATTTACCCGGCGAGGAGAAGGGGAGTTGCGGGGCGAGCTCTGTGCATAGGGGGCTTGCCGGGCTTTTGTCTCTTTTCTCTCCTGCCTCTTTTTTTTTCTTTCTTTCTTATTTTTCAAAACTACGCTGGCGAATGTAACTCGGCAGAGCAGCGCCAGCAGTTGCCTCCGAGAGGGGAGTAACGCATCACTCCTCCTCGACAGAGATGACCTTTGTAAATGAGTTTGCCTTTTGGAGTAGACAGCCATATTTTTGTTTGAATTTCCACTTGGAGGCTCTCATTGTGTCTGTGTGTCTGTGCGGGCTCCCCGGGGGACGCGGACCTTCCCTGCGGCACAGGGATGGATGGATGGGGACACCGGGATAGCCCAGCAGGTGTTGGCAGCACCAAGGGGGGCACGGGCAGGCAGAGTGGGTGATTTTGTGCCCAAACACCCTGCCAGGGTGCCAGACCTCTTGTTGTGGACCCAGAGCAGAAAGCTGTAACAGAAAGGGAGTGTGCAGAGCTGAGGGATTGCTGCACTTGTCTGCTGCCTTCTCACACTCTCAACTCTCTTTAAAGGGTTGACAGGAGCCCTCAGTATTAGAGAAACTTGAATTCCAGCAGGGAAAAGACAGAGGAAAAACAGCGATGGTTTAGTTGGTAAAATTTCTCTCCATGCCATTATTTCTTTGTGGTCCTGGGGGATTGACTGAATCCTGATTGCATTTTATTTAGTCACTGCCTCCATCCCATGTGGTAACTGCCTTGGGTAAATCCTTCTGATTTCACTCCATCACCACATTCCGTCCAGCTCTGTTGTATTGTGTCTCAAGACTGGAAGAATCGGAATTCAGTGGCAATTCTTGCTGGCAACAGGGTGTCTTTGTATGTCTTAGATGCAAACAGTTTGGAAGGGGCAGTCAGACAAGACTTGCTTTCTATAAATGCCAGACTTGAAAAAATTCTGAGAAATTGTCTGGTCCAGCCCCTGTGCTGAAGGAGATCAGCTAGTCTGGTTTCCTCAATTACATCCCTGCCATTCACTACCCTAAATTAAAGGCTCTTCAATGATTTAAAGTCTTTTCAATATTAAAACCAAGAAAAGTGATTTAAATAAAAATAATTTGCCAGCAAATGTCTGCACTGCAATTCTCCAGGGGAGTAATTTTTTTCCACTTTAATTCAGGTTTTTTTGTCTTGAGCAGTAAGTTGATAATTTGAAAAAGAACCTGCCAACTTCATATAGCTCTCCATTACCAAGAACAATGCTATGGGCAGTTTTTAGAATGAAAGATTTATAAGGGATTATAGACCCAGCCATTCATATCTCTCATTACTGAGGAATTCATACATTAATGTTAGGCTTTGCAAGGCATTTCCCAGTACTATTTTTTAAAAAATCAGATAATAGAGGAAACCTCTAGCAGCTGTCCAACATTTCCATCTCATTTCCATTATTAGAAAACATAACTTTCATTGCTTTAGCTGATGTTTCCATTCTGCTCCTCTAACCAGGCTTGAAAGGACTGTTGAAGGCAGTCTCCCCCAGGACTGGTGAGCTCAGGCTGATGTGTGGATCACAGTCAGACCTGTGTAGTATCAGCACCTGCAGCATGTGTGAAGCTATAAAAATGACAGAGTAAGGGAAGTGGTCCAGGACTGGGTATTCTGTTTGTTCATCTGATCTGCTTCGTAGCTGGAGTGTAAATCCCACTAACACCATCCATAAAGTGTAATCTAAATTGCCACTGTCAAGTAATTTATTGATCCTATAGAAGAGCATGCTTGGGAGTATAGACATGATCCTTTGGATCACAATCTGCCTTAATATTAGAGAAAGGGAGAGATTCTGATCTCCTTTGTGTGTGGGAAAAGCTTCTCAAGGCAAAGAAATGTGGTTTTAAATCAGCTATTGCAGTGATGTAAGATCAGTGGGATTCTCTGGAAGATCCAGACCCTGACGTTGGTGTTACGTTGCTGTTAATCCAGAGCAGCTCCCTGGCAGCTGATGCAGATATTCAAACAGACTCTGTGAAATAAAGGTCAGGATTTGGCCCTTACATCTTTACCTTTCAGAGAAACAACAATGCATAGATCACTTAAATAGATTTGAAAACTTATCTCATTTCCAAGATGCTTCATGACTGGCAGTGGCTCTGTGCTCCCTAGCAGAAAGTCAAGTGTAAAATCTATTAAATCCCCAAATACAACCTTAATATGTGATGATTACACAAAAAAACTTGACAACAGTGAGGCTGCCAACGTGCTGAGACCCCTGCCTGTTCCACTCCCTGATACTGCCTCGTTTTCCTCCTCTATTCCCCCGTCTGTCTGATCCCATCTGTTGTCACTTGTTTTACACCAAGGCTGAAACTGTTGGGGGCTAGTTAGAAGTTGTTTTGTCCTTTGGTTTGTACAGTGACATGAAGGACAGTGGGCTTCTGGTCATTTCTGGCAGAGCTGCCTGGAAAGAGCCCGGAGCATCTGGGAGCTCCAAGAGTTGAACCTGTGTGAAAACATCTCCCTGCCACAGTGAAATGCAAATAAAGGCTCCATTTTATCCTTAGAGTCCCAAGCAGCTCTGTTTAGCCTGCTCAGATCTGGACAGAAAACCAAAACCAAAGAATTTTCTTTGTTTCCATGGGTAAATAGGGGCAGGAGCTGACTCTGCAGGCACTTCTCACAGTCTGTCACCAGCAAGTGAGGAGAGCCTACATCTGCCTCTGATAGCCAAATGCAAGGGCCCCTGGAATTAAAATGAGCTCTAAATCCCTGCAGGTGGGCTTGGGTGAATCTCATCGGGGCACTTGAAAATAAGATTGCTGTCAGCTCTTTGGTCCCTATTGTTCACAGAGGTTGTCACTCCACTGACAGAGGGACACATGGGCACATCTTGGCTAAAGAAATCCAGTTTATTGTGCAGGAGGGCTGGAGCTGAGGCACTGGACAGAGACGTGGACACCAAGTCCTCACTTCTCCAACCAGCTCCATGGCAGGAATTGTCAGCAGATGGCTGGGAATGTCCAACCAGGAGCCTATTTCATAGAGGACTTGTTTCTTATTTCTTATATCACAGGGTAATAACCCATTCGGTTGCTGGGCCGTGCTGGGTGATCATACAGTGGATACTTTAAAAACTCCTTAAAATATTTGGCAAATTGGGTATTAAACACTAAGCACATTACACCCTGTAATGGACTCCACTGCAACAAGCTGTGGGTGGTTAAAACATTTCTGCTTTTGTATAACCAGGGTGCACAGATGCAGGAATTCTAGGGAAAGGAAAGGGATACACGGTAAAATGGGCTGGCATATCAAAATTGAAGCAGGTAAGTAGAATGCACTGAACAGCAAAGTTGCTGCATTTTTTTGTGTCAATGATTAAATTTCACTTGATTAGAAGTAATGGCTGGGTTGTAAATGTTTGGTAGGTTAATAGAGGTACTTATAAATATTACCAGAACCAATTAAATTCTGTAGCCTAGGATGTCTGAGCCCCTGTTTTCAGAGCAAATGAAAGTACACAATAGCAATGTCCCCATGCCACCTTAAGAGACTGTGAAGTTGATTGAGTACCACAAAGTGAAAAGAATGAAGAAATGCATAAATATTGCAGTCCTTTTGTTAGCCTCCATTTTAATTTGTTTTATAATCCTCAACACATGCACAATTTGCCTTAACCCTCAGTGCATCGCCTTCAGCAAATTACCCTGGCATAAGAATTTCAGTAATTTTAGTTTCTCTGCTGCTGACACTTGCCAGTGCATGCAACTGAATTTGCAATGAGCACCTGGCTCGAACCACGCAGAACTGGCTACTGCTCTATTTTCCTTTCAGAAGCCTGTGTTTGGTGCTTTTTTGTTTATCAAAGCACTGCTTCTCTTTCAGAGAGGCTGAAAGAACTTTTTCAATGAACTTTTCGTCTGTTCAGAAACACACGCAGAGGGTAAATGGAGATTAATTACTGTCGAATTTACTAAGCTTTGCATCCAAAGGTAATGAATTTTGAGTGTTCCTGTGTACAGCAAATTCAGCAAGGGAACTGAGTAAATAAAGTGTGTAGTATTTAGATAGTGCTCTTTAAGCATTAATGGAGCTGTTCTCGTTTATTGAATCTTATTAACTTTATCTGTTTATTGTAGATTTTGGGGATTAGCAAACTCCCATGGTGTTACTGTTGGTTTGTTAAGCCCTGTTGGCTCTGCTTTCAAAGCCACTTAGTTTTTGACCACTGGATCTCTCACAAAGAATGATTGAGTTGTCCTTGTGCCTTACTTTGAGAAGTTCACAGTGGCTCAAAGCAGAGAAACTTTGGAAAGTACACTATACCCTGAGAATCCTAAATAGCAAAGGCTGTGACAGCTGGCCTTTGAGATTGCTGGGGAGGAAGTCAGGAGGGGAAATTACCCCTGGGAAAGCGAAGTCTGGAGTCTGGGTTACACCTGTAGTTTTTCACCCTTCTTGAATGGCACTGAAAAGAAGTTTATATAAGCAGTTTCTTTGTGCAGCTGCATGCAGCAAAGCATTTGAACAGACTCAAAACTTTAATCTCACAAGCTGTCCTGCAGAAGTTGAGATTAGAATCCTGCACTGTCTGGACAGCTATGAATATTAAAATCACTTTACAGCACTCTTGTAGAAGCCAAAAGGCAGAATAATTCCTTTGTGTATGTTGTGAAACCTGTCCTGGTATTTTTGAGAATACCAAAGGACTGAAGTTGCCCCCATCCCTCCAAAAGCATTCACGTTACTTCTATGGAGTCTAAGATCCCTGCTTTGATACAATTGTGTATTTCACTCTCATTTTGAGTATCCCACTATGATAGACACACACAGGTGCTAATGACACAGAGTGAGATTTCCAAAGCCATTTATTCCTATTTTTATTTATTTATTCTGGGGCTTCTGATCTCCCCTATGGAGTGACCTCACACGGGCAGTGAGCACACAAACACAAACACAAACCCAAACACAATATTTCAGGTTCCCACAGACACAGGGAACTCACAGCATGGACTGGGGAGAGCTGGTGTTCCCCCAGCAGCCCTTCCACAGGGCTCCTGCTCCTTCCCTGCCTTATTATCAGTTTGACACGGGTTAATGAGGCCATATGTAATTCTCTGAGCTTGTAGATAGTTAAAAAGAAAGGCAATTCAGGAAATAATGAAGCTCTATGTCAGCTACTGTTGATCATAATTTAATAAATACCTGGGAGAGAGGATGTAGGGGCATAACTCAGAGCAGAGTTTGGCTTTGGAACAAGTGTACCATAACATTATGCCTCTGGAAAAGCAGAGCAGTTTTTGTTCTGTAACATTTCCCAAACCCATTCAGATTTAAAGGCGATATATCACTGAACATAAAACTGAAAGGTTATTTTTCCTCCCCGGCTGTGCTTTGCAGCAGAGCAGTGAGCTCCATGCCTGACTGATCCCTGCACTGGTGCCCAGTCACACCAGGGGTGGGTTATTCACTCTCCAGGGAGGGGAAACTCTGTGTACCCTGGGCTGGACACTGCTCTGCTAATGGAAATTGCATTGCAGAGCACCAAAATCCAGCACAGGGACTTGGATCACGAGAACACAATTCCTGTCCCCAGATGCTCCCTACTAAAGGTTAAGAGGAAACAGGAGCATTTTGCCTCAGTTTTTAAGGAGGAAGGACTGCAGGTCAGATTCTGGTATTTCATACAGGATCCAAAGCCTGAGGGGTTCTGCTCATTCTCAGCATCCTCAGGAGCACAGCTGAGTCCAGGCCGCCCTGTCCCAGGATCTGCCCTTGGCTGCACATCAGGCTCAGTGGGTTCAGCTCTTGCTGAGCTCTCCCATGACTATCAGACAGCCTGAGATGAACCAGGATAATCACAATGCTGGGATTGCTTTGTCTTTCACAGACAGCTTGATCCCCTCACTGCCACCACCAGCTCAGCATCAGGACCACATCACTGGCAGGTGCAGTTAAGCAGTCCCATGGTGTATCAAACACCACTGGATCCTTTCAGGGAATGGAAATAGGAACTGCTCGCACGTGCCCTGTTCACCTCCCAGTGCCCAGATACCATCCAGCTGAAACCATCCTGCACCCTGGCCTCAATTGTCCATGTCTTGTTCAGCCTGTGCAAAACCAGGCTGTAGCAGAGGTGCCCAGGAAGGCCTGACATTCCTTAAACCTTCCTGTGGCTGAGGTTGCCTGAAAGTGCCAAAAAACCTCTTGGCTTCCCTGGGACCTCACTGAAAAACACACTGAGGGGCTATGCAGAGACCACAGAGGTGCCAAAATGAAATTAATAATAACAATCATATCAACAACAACAACAACATCAACATCAACATCAACATCAACATCAACATCAACATCAACATCAACATCAACATAATAATAATAATAATAATAATAATAATGTTTAAAATGCAGTATGGCAAGGCACAGGCTGGAGGGAAGGAAACTGATGATAGTGGCACTAAGAGCATAAAGCTTGCTAGTGTGTGGATCATGAGCATTTTTAGGAAGTGCAGAGAAAATACACCAGTGAACACTCATTTTCCCAGTCATTTCATTATTTTCCTTAATGGCAGCTATTGTCGAGGCAATTTGCCACCCTTTTCAGAAGCAGAGCTCAGACAGAGACACCCACTCTTTAGCTGTGAATCACTGGTTGTATTCCCTGGGGAAGGTCACAGAGCCTTAACTGCTGCAAATATGGGAAAGCTGAAAAAATGAGAAAGATATTAGTGAGATGATTATGAAGCAAAAAATGATGGTTGCCCCAAAATGCCAGCCTGGTAGTTATCTGTGGAGGATAACAGCTCTCCTGCATGTCTGCCTGGTGTATTAGGTCATTCTGAAGGCAGTGATGGTAGGGAATGCATGTGTTGAGTGTTTGGGACTCTATGGAAGGAAACAAAGCTCTTGCATGATGCACAGTTCATGTAAAAAATGTCTGATGCATAACAAGTGCATGCCAGCATAGCTCTTAGCACCCTAGCATGGACTTCAGTAATGGTCAGCTATTTCCTATAGTATTTTACTGGATTTAAATAAATGTAAAATGTGTGTGCAGCTGGGCGTGTGGGCTCTCTTCCTGAGAACACACACCCAATGTACCTTAGCTTTCCCTGCATGCCTCCTTTATCTACATTGCAGTATAAACCCTATCAATCTGTGAGACCAAAGCTCTGACCCTATTTGGAATTCAACCAGCAAGACAAAAATCTCCAGCCCTTCAGATTGCTCCAGTTCAGAGGAGAGCAGAGGACACATGCAGGTGTCCTTTTGATGTGATTTATAAGCACATTACAATATCAATAAGCATACAGAGTCCTGTTTCCCTGACCACAGCAGATATTAACAAATGAGAGAGCAGCTTCCCTCTTCAGGGTGGCTTCTTTCATGCAACATTCATCCACACCTGGTTTTCCTTGGTGTCTTGGTCCTTGGCTTGGTTATCCTATGAGGATACAGTCACAGGGTATCACAACACATGGCAGACCAGCTGAGTGTCTCAATCCCTTCTTCTCTTCAAGTCCAAGTCCCCATTTTGGTGATTTGTTTGGGTTTTTTTAGGGAAAGCCCTTGTTCCTTTTGTGCAGGAGCTCAGCTGTTGTGGCAGCGCTGTTGCAGCTTTCCAGCACTCAACATCTCCCCTTGTTCAGAACAGGAAAATCTCCCCAGATGCAGCTGTCCTGAGGCAGAGCCATTGACTTGGGTCCTACACAACAGGTTGATTTAGTAGTAAATGCAGTAGTAGTAGTAAATGCAGATTTAAGGCTGATTTAGTAGTAAATGCAGTATATACATCAGCAGTAAGAATACACCTCCCCTTTTTTTTTCCTTACAAAATCTTATTCATGGTTATCCCATGCAGCAAACACCAGAGGAAAGTGGTGGCTCTCAGAACATGACACAGGGTCCCCTGGGCCACAGCACTGATGAGGCACAGCCCAAAGCAGCAGCCAAACCCAAACCCATCCAGTCCCTCTGAAAAGAGGCAGATACCATCACTCTTCTGCTCTTGGTGGCACAAACACTTGCAAAGCTTGGCTGTGCTGGAGGAATATTAAAGGTAGAAGACATCTCCTGGGTAGACAGCACTCAAACCACTTGGGGCTTTGAAGACAGGAGGTCAAAAACAATATATCAAGTGAGTTATCAGCCAGTCCTGTCTTCCCTTCCTCCCCTCCCTCTGGCTCAGAGCTGCAGGAGCTCAGGTCCTTTGATGTAAACCTGTCAGACACTTTGGTCTCTTCTCTGCCCTGCCCTATTCTTGCACACACACATTTGTGTGAGATTTTAATTATAGGCATGAGCATATTGGTAAGAAAACCCTTCCTTAATTACACGCTCAATTAATTCCAGTAGCTCAGGAGCTGAAATACGAAGTTAGGTGAAATTATTACTGCTTCATCTAAAGTTGGATCTCTCCATGGCCAGGTTCCCAATAATACTGTGGAAGTAATTTTTCTTTAGAAAAATGGATTTCATTTAGAAGAGATTAAATTGTTTTGGATAGAGGGAGTTAGAGTATTATCTGGTACCACTCATATTCTTTTCCAGAAAGACTAATTACTTATAAGACTAATCTCTTCAGCAAATATTCCATGATCAGGCCAAAGAATTATATGGCACAAATAAGGCAATATTTAGCCTCATTAGGGCTGGCACAAACCCTCCCCTAATGTATTGTGGTCTTTAGAGAGAGGTCAAGTGAGATGAGAGATTAAAAGTGTTTTCATAACATCAGATACCCATCCATGGCACCAGGGCCTCAGTGCTCCACTGGAATTTGGGTGTCACTTGCTGCTGCTGCTGCTGATGGCACCCTGGTAGGGGATGGCTGGGAAATACCTAGGCTGGAACCTGCTCATCTGGGCTCTAAGCCAGGATCTGCTCTTGTCTCTGTAAAACTGGAGACTCCCAATGTGTAAGACAGGAAGGCTGTGCTGCATCCCTGGGATCCTGGCTGACACCTGCAGTAGTATGGAAAATAAGGCTCAAGTGGAGGAGAAGCACAATCCTAGCTGGAATAAACAGTCTAGGACAAGGATTAGGACAGGAGAAAGGAATTTGAGAAGAGGCAACCAGGACTAAACAGATAAGTTGTGGAGGCAGGGGTAGAGGGACAGAGATAAGGTGGAGCACTTTTGCCCATGGCATGGAAAACCCCTTCAGCCCAAACCCCTGTCCCAGCTGGATGTGGGTGGTGAAATGACACCTGTAAAGCTGCTTTTTAAAGAGGGAATACCAGCAAAATGCAAATTTGGGAAATACTGGAGCAAGGGACTCTTAACAATGCAGTACCACAAATGGTTTTTTCACGGGTTTCTTCTTGTCTCCTACATAAGACAGACAGTGCTCAGATAATGAGCAGCTATTCCTTTTGTATTTTCCTCATTTCCTACCAAATAACCCTAGGTATTATTTACTCAATATTGTCCTGAAAACAGGTGGGGGTTTTTTTGTTGTTTTTTTTTGCATTATTTTTCTGAAACATTAATTACAACAGTATCAAAGTTCATCAAAACCTGTAATCATACTCTTGTTTGCCTCTGTTTAACTGATGTTGAATTGAGCCATGAAGGAATCATTTAAGGTCTCTCAGTTTTGGGCCATTTCTGACTTCTCTGTATCCTCAACATCATTAAGCACTTTCTGTGTTCATTGGTCTCTCTGGTAGAGCCCAGGCTTTCTTCAAGTCATGTGCTAGGAGTGTCTCTCAGAAACCCAAAAATAAAGCTTAGATGTCAAGGATTATTAGTAAAAGTTTGGGATATGAGTCACTCATCACCATGTATCTTTACCCAAAGACTTCTCCACCTTCTGCAGCATTCCCCAGCTTCATTCCTTGTGCACTTTCTGTCTGCCACAAATGTCAAGCAGCCCTTTAGAGAGCAGACACCTCCCCTGATTCATCCTTAAGGCAGCTCCACCCCACACAAGGAAGAAAGAAAATATGGGTGCAGAGGTTAGGGTGAAAGGAGCATCTGATCATGCAATTAAAAATTGCATCATGAGACATCCACTCATGCCTGGCCTTTTCTAAATTTTCACCCTGATATCCACCCAATGCAGTGTATAATACCAGCAAGCACATGACTGCTGTCACCTGGCTATTTTTTACTTAAGCTAATGTTATTCATTCCCTCTAAGAACTCCACATAAATTGACTGCAGTTTAATCATTTCTCCTTGCACCTTTTTGGAGTAAGCCAGGCTGACAAAACAGACAGCTGTGGGAGTAGGTGTGAGCAGGGCTGAACTGACTGTATGGAAATGCTGGGCAGCTTTGAATGCACAAACCCAAACACAGCACAGAGGAAAACCATGTGCTGAGGGTGGAGAGGGAATTTGTGTGCTCCCATTTGCATCTCTCTGTAAGCCATCTTTGCCTGGAATGTCTCTGTCCACATGAAAGCCGAATCTGATTTCTTCCCCCCATTTGACAGGGCAGTAGAGAAAGCTTTGTGAAATGGGTGTGACTTTTATGATGTTTTGCAACTCATTTTTAGAAATATGTGTCTGCATATGCTAGTAGTTACCCTATTTTAAATCACTCTTGTGCATTTACTAATGATCTTTGCATTCTTGTTGAGTGAAAATTTTCTAGTTAGTAAGCACCACATTATTATTAAAGTAGACTGTCAGGTAGAATGAGAAGAAAAAATTTAACAAAAAAAGTAAATTTTGGTATTTATTTAGCCTCCAACCAGCTCTTTACAAGTTCTAAGTACTTTTCTTCTATTTTTGGCTTTGACCACAGTTTTGTCACATGTGTCTGGGTTTGAGGATTTTTTGAAGATTGTTTTAAATGTGTGGTAACAGTGTTCTGGTGCCTTAGCAAAGGCAAGGGGAAACATCAGCCACATATTTCAAACCTCTCCCACAGACATAACAAACCTCTTTTGCCAAGTGAGCTGGCTTTTCTCCTGGATAGAGCAAGAAGAAAAGGGAAAGGTGGCAGAACAAGCAGGTGAATGACACTATAATAGTGTAGGGTCAGAGTCTTTCCTGCCAAAACTCCTGAAACTCAGTAGAGATAAATTCTAGTTTCTCATGCACTCAGCCCAGTCCCAGACTTTTTGGTGGGAATGACTCACATTAATATGGGAACATCACAGATGTACAGAAAGATGGTAAAATAGTTTAGGAGGCTATCAAAGACTGGAAAACAACAAATATCAATGGAGGAAAAAACCCCCAAAAACTCAAGAGAAGATAACATTTTTTAATCTGGGCAGAAAAAGAAAAGGGGCTTCTTTTTATTTTCTTTTCTCTTTTTCTTTTTCTTTTTTCCCTGTGGAAAGTATGCACAGCATTAAATCAGCTTAAGTCATTAATCTTCCCTGGGAGATATCACCCACAGAACAAACAGGGAGATGAAATAAAGCTACGTTGCCTATTACGTACATTGTAAAAGAATTAGTGTCAAAAAATGAAACCCAAAGGGAGTGAAATGCAGGGCAGAGAGTCAGTGATGCAAACTTGTGTTGTACCACCACCCTTGAGGGAGCTGTTCCTGTAGGAGCTGTGCCAGTTTGTATTCAGCCAAGAGTGTGGCCACTCCTTTGTCTGTATGATGCTCCAGAAAGTGCAGAACAAGGACCAAGAACAAGGAATTATTTAAAACTCCAATTTCCAGCAAATAACTGATAAATTCAACAAACCAAAACAAACTGAATGTCAGGACCAAGGAGAGATTCATGCCTATTCACAAAATGAAAAACACAGAAATATTTCCAAACCCTAAAAAAGCATTTAAAGACTCTCAGAAGCAAAAAATTATTGCTGAGCATTTACATTAATTTGACAGAATTTATCTACTCTTCTGCTCCATAAAACCTAAGTGCAATACTTAACCTGCAACCCCCAGAGAGGTCTGGTGTGTTTTACTTTCCAGCCCCTATGATGCTCAGAGATGTGATCTGGAATTCTGAAAGAAGGATACAGTGGGGTCTGTGGGCTGAAGGAAATCATTATTACACCATAATCAATGCTGTGCATCTTGTGGGGCTTCTCAGCTTCTCTGGCATCCTACCACAGCTGTTAGAGGCTGGGATTGGGTTGTTTTTTTTTTTAATTTGAATAAGGTCATAGATTGTTTGTGGGGTTTTGATTTGAATTGATTTTCTTCCTTTTATGATGATGGCAGCACTCCTAAATTAGCCAGCAGTGCTGAAGCTTCAGTGTACACAATTTAGCACTGGGGGATAAATGCCCTAATGGTGGGAGAGAATATAACTCTCCCAAAATCAGTGCAGCTGAAAGTGGAGTATTTTAAATTAATTTATTCTATATATTTTGTGGCTTTTTAAATGCATGAGTGAGGCAGGGAGGAGTGACACCAAGTGCTTTCCTCCCTATAATATGTTGACAAAGAGGATAGACACAGTCCTGTCCATGCCAAACTTGAAAAAGCAAAGATTTTTACCATTCCTAGGTAGTCCTAGAGATGGACCATGTGGACACAGCTTGGGATGGATCATGGAGCCAAGGTCCTTCTGCCAGACAGCAATGAGACTCACTGAGTCTCTAAGAGCAGCACAGGGTGGAAATTTGGCTTAAAATTTCCCTGTCAAAGCTTTCCCAGCCTGCTTGCTTCCAAGATGTCTTGGTCAAAGCATGAGCATTTTTCTCAGTCTAAGTCAAGGCTGCAGCAGGAGCTCAGAGCACTCAGCTGAAGGATTCCCCAGGACCAGGGGCTCTGTGATAGCCCAAATGAACTCACCCACAGGGGCCCTGCACCCCAGAAGTTCTCTGGTGGAAAGGAGATGGATCTTGACATCTTTGTCATGGCAAGATCTTGGCTCTGGTCCTTTGGAACTTTTAGGTCCTTTGGTTTGATACCAAGGCCCTGAAAAGCACAACATCCTTGCTGTTCAGTGTCTCAGTTCTTCCTCAGAAGGGATGAAGACTTTGATACCCTTTTTGTTGTCAGGGCTTCACAGGGATCTAGCTGATGGGCCTTTTACTGGGAGTAGGGGTTACAAACAGCCTAAAGAGTGTGGGTTAACCCCAGGTCTCCAGGTCCCTTACAGAACAGATCAGAAGTGAAATCAGCATTTTCCAGTCCAGCACCACCCCATGCTGCCTCATCACCATCTTCTTCAGCAAACAGGGACTTTCAGAGTTTCCACACAGGCCTCAGAACCCTCTTTGTGTTGGGTCCCTGCCCTGAATCATCCTTGCTGTCAGAAGCCAGGACATTCCTCTGGCTGCCCTGGGTGATTCGAGACCCTGGCAGGGGGCTCAGAGACCTTGGCACAGGTGCCATTGATTCTAGCCCATGGAAACAATTACCAACTTTGTGTGAAGATTTACAAGCCACAAGAGTTTGAGTAGAATGATAATCTTCTTCTTCTTCTCCTTCCTCTTCTTCTTCTTCTTCTTCTTCTTCTTCTTCTTCTTCTTTCTTCTTTCGTCGTCTTCTTCTTTATCTTCTTCTTCGTCTTCTTCGTCCTCTTCTTCTTCTTCTTCTTTTTCTTTTTCTTCTTCTTCTTCTTCTTCTTCTTCTTCTTCTTCTTCTTCTTCTTCTTCTTCTTCTTCTTCTTCTTCATCTTCTTCTTCATCTTCTTCTTGTCCTCTATCTTCTGCTGTGATGGTGACACATTTGGATTGGTTTAGAGACAGACTGTCTAACATAGGTGATACGTATATGAAAACTATTGTAAATAAAGTACATGTAGTTTTTAGTATAAAAAACTAACACAGCCCCAAGGGCGGTCAGTGTGCCTCAAACTGACCTGCCAGACAGATCTCAGCAGGTCAGAGAGAGAATGTCATAGATAAGGGAAAATACCCTTGAAAAGCAGAGCCCAGGAATCTCAACTTCTTCTTCTGTCGTGGGGCTGGGAAAAAAGACTTTTAATACCTCGGGAGTCATTTCAACCACTGAAAACCCGAGACTCACAGATTTCTTCAAACGCTGTTGAAATAACACACTCCCATGGATAACACCCCATAAACTTCTGCTGCCTTCCCCCAGTGCCCTCACTGTGAGATGAGGAATGTCAATGCCTCCAGGGCACCCTCCTAATTGCGTGGCACCCATCCAATGGCAGCATATGCACAAATTAGCTGTGGCTGCTGGGGCACACGGGGCTGGGGCTGCCCAGGAAGGGCTGTGCTGCTGCTGTGGCACATCCACGAGGTAATTCCACACAGGATCAGCCATGGCTTGGCATCAATCCTCCAACACAAGATATAAAGATTTTATGGCTTGACTCTAAAAGAACCTGTGGTGATAACGGGGTTCTCCAGCCAGCTGATTATGAGAGATTAATTAATACCCAACATAGTGTTAGGGTATTCCCTACCTTATGTATAAAGGCAGAAGAAAGTGGAAGGATATTTTGGTTAATGAGCGAGGCTCAGTGAGGAAAAAAAAGGAGAATTATTGAATTACATCTGTACTATTCTAAATGTGATTGTTCCTAGTCCCTCAAGGCCATGGCTGCCTTCTAAGTGAATTGAGAAACAATGAAGGGAATAAAGAAAAAAGCAATGGTTGTCAATCTGAAGTGATACCACTTTTTTGTCTGCTTTGGCAGACAGAGCTCTCATCTTTAAGTGAGTTTGTGGTGTGCTCAAAGAAAGCAACCTCCTTTGTCAAGAGCTCACAGAACACCAGCCCTCATATCGCTGGCCAGGGTCTCTGTACAAATCACAAATGGGATGGGACTGCTGAGGAACGGGCCTTGAGCTGTTCTATTTTCCAGCATCAGTCTCATTACATGGTTATGACAATGGGAAGATGCCACCAGCTCACATCCCAGGCAGCAGACAAAGAACTTAATGTTACAACTCACTTTTATGACCAATCACACAAAGCAAAAGCATATTGACAGTAGTTCTATCCACTATAACAGTAGAGTAGTTCTAACCACTATAAACACATGTACCTTTGGTTAAAACAATGCTTGCTTATTTTGATTACAATACCAGTTTGTAAGCATTAAAACACAATGCTCAGAGCTCCTTTATTAAGCTTCAAACTTCCTAATATCTTGCTAGATAAACTTTTCTGTAGCTTTGGGAGTTATTCTAGACAAGCGTTAATACACAGATCATTGTTCTATTTGTCCCTACTTTTCTACTTTTTAAATAATTTTTCTGCTGACCAATCTCATGGCTACTGCTTAGCTCTAATGACAGTTCTGCTGTCTCTGAGGCTGCCTTTTGCAGCTTTCCCAAAACCCTTTGATTTTGTGGATTCCCACACCCTCACATTATCCCAATGCCACATAAAAGCTGATCAAATCCCAAATATTGCTTATTCCCCTCTGAAAGTGGCATTCTGAGCTGGCTAGGAGGTTTTCCTGGGAATTTGTTTAAGGGAATAGGTTGGGCAATCAATGAGCACTGCTACCTGCCTCTTGCCATGTGCTGCCCATCTTCCAGGCGAGAAGGAGAAATCTCCTCCAGTCTGATCCAGCTCTTGTTCCTGGAGGTTTGGTGCTGTCATTGGTGGCATTTTGCTCACTGGGACAAAATCCTGGGTCACTCCTCTGCTTTAGGCAGCTCAGCAGAGCTTTGGTGGAAGGGTTTGAAGGCTGCTTAGGAACTGTGTTCACCTGTCACAAGGCAGCCACAAAATCAAACTGTGCCATTATTGATGTGGGGACCAGCAAAGTGCTCAGGAGGAAAAAAACAAGGAAGCTGCCAGGCAGGTATATGAAAATAGAGCCAGATGAAAAGTGAGCCCTGAAAGGTAGATGCTCTGAGATGGAAAGGGTGGGTGTGGGCTTCTGAGGATTGCAGGATGCAGAAATGCTGTAGCTGAACCTTGTCTGACATGCTTGTTGCTTCTTTGGCCTCAGGGAGATTACTTAACCTATGTTTTTCTCTCCCCCAGTTTTCTACACTGAAGTTGTAATACCTGCCCACCCACACACCTTTCAAAAGAATATTCTGAAGCTCTGTCTGTTTGTAAACTGCTCAGGAAACAGCGTATGCCAAACTATCTCAGTATATAGTAAAATTTATTTAAAAATTAGGCTTGGAAGTCTCTCAGGCTCGGGCAGAAAACAGGCACATTTGCTCTGTTCACTGTAGGAGTATGCACAAACTATTCCCAATATTTCAAAGAGGAGATTTGACTCCCAGGTAACCAGCTCCTCTCTCAGTGCTCATCTAGTCTTACCTTAAAGGAGTTTTTCTAAGCCCACTTCATTTCTTCCTGTAGAGTAAACCAGATTGTCCTTCTCTTGTAATTAATCCCTGCCCTTTCTTGCACCTTTCCATCCCAATCTGTTTCACAGCCCCTCAGGCTTCTCTTTCTTTTCTGGACCACAGAAACCTGCATCACTCAACCTTTCTTCACTGGTCATGTTTTCTATACCATAACCATTCCCACTGTTGTCTTCCAGAAATTGTCCAATACTTTATTAGAAGGTGATGTGCAAATGTGGACACAATCTGTGTGTCCTACATCTCCTTTCATCTACATCCTGAACTCATCCCTCAGATGAGATCTGCCTTTAAATATATATATATATATATAATTATTGTTGTTGTTGTTGTGTTGTTGTTGTTGTTGTTGTTGTTGTAATATAGCATTTCGTTCTTGATTCATGTGCACTTTGGGATTCAAAACACTATTTTTGAAATTATCTTTTACATGTCATGAAGATTTACCCAGCTGGTAAGCTACTGCCTGTTTTTGTTGTGAAGCCTCTCACATTTTTTCTAATTTGTCAGCCTCTGGTATTTTTCTCTCTGCACATACCAAAATGTCAATTTTTATTGGCAAAGTGTTGTAAAATATAAGAGAAAATGCTATTATTGCTACAGTTTTACTTTAACCCCTCCATAAAAATTAATGTAAAATAAAATAAAAGCCCTAACATAAAATGCTTTAAAAGCTCATGAGCAGGATATTCACCTCTGTTTTTATAGGGTCTAGAGAGACTATAATCCCTATGAATTTAGGGCTGAATCTTTATCATGTGTAAAGATATTTGCTTTGACTCCACGTGTAGCAATGATTCACAGCAAGCAAGAATCCAGCCTTTAACCTCCCCAGCAAGCCATAAAACTGAGACTCTGCACACTTTGGGCAAAATCTTCTTGCCCTGAGAACCTCAGGAGGGAGCAGCACAAGTGGTGGGAGGAGATGACCTCTCTGCATCTCTGAAGTGTGACCTGATTCCTCTTTTCTGGGACAAGTAATAAAACCTTGGCACAGAAGTGCAGCTAAAACTCCCCCAGTTTCAAGAATGAAATAGTGGAGGAATCTGCCAATTCCTCAGTGTTGAAAGCAGTTTCATAAGGTGCTGATATTTTAGTCCTGGCCATCAGATCCAAAGGCTCCAATCCCAAATCCCAAGCTTCACTGCAGATCTTCCCATTATGCTTCCAGTGACTCCATCACACCCAGCAGCAGCAGGAGCCAACATTTAGTCCTTGATCCAAGCCCAGAATTCTGCTTGGCTCACAGTCAGACGTTGCATGCTGGGACATATAGTCCTTGCTGGATAATTAAGGGAAAAGATGGACACAATCTGGTAAATAACCCATAAATTAAGCCCTGTGCAATGGCTCTTGGCAGCAGGCTGCTGAAACACTTAGCTGAGGAAAATTTGACCCTTATCATTGCTCCATGTGAAGCTATCAAGCACCTTGCATATTGATTATTTACTAATCAGGAAATGTACTTTAACAAGTTTATTCCTGTATGAACTTCTCAGGCGTGCAGATGCTTAAAGCAGGCTACATTGCTACCAATTGTATTTTTAATTGCTGTGTTTAGAGAGTCTCATTGATCTAATCAGGGCTAAATAAGCCCCATGGTACTTCCCCTAGTAAAGTTTACTGAGGATGTGTTCCTTTCATTTGCTGAAAATGAAGCCTTCTGCAGTGCCTGGTCAAACACAACGCCAGCGAGCAGAGGGTGATGCTCCATCCTTTAATAAATTTGTTTTTTCTGCGGCTCAGAATTCCTGTCACCCAGGCAGCAGGAAAGCAGCTGGGTGACATTATCAGTAATTGCTTAATATTGTCATTGCATTTGCTTACAAGGAAAAAAAGCCACAGACTATCAATCAGCCAACAGAATATTCATAGTCTATGATAACACTAAGTGCTTTTTGAATGTCATGGCAACAGTCACACAAGCAACGTGATCTTGTGCTTGATTACTTCCTGCTGCATTCCTGATAATGTCCATAAAGCTCCATTAATTTTGCTCTCTTTTTTTTTTTATTTTTAATATATTTGACTTGTGTTTGGCAAGTGTGGAAAACAGGCAGTGCCTTTTCCCAAGCTCCCAGGGCTTCTCAGGGTATTTGCAGCTCTTCTGTAGCCTAAATGTGTCCTGCACTGGACCCAACATTCCTGAGTGCATTTTAGGAATTAGTCTGGATTACTGCAGCAGGTAATCTCTAAAATCAGATTTAAGGCTGACTTCTGTGAGAAAGATTTAGGATAATCTCATTAAATAATTTGTCAGAAGGGCCTTTCAGACAAGGGAAAAGAAATTGATTTGTCTAAGACATATCTGCACCTGACTCATTCTCTGTCCTAGTGGCCTTTGTTCTTCAATTGCTTTATCTTATTCAAATTTGTGACTTCATGGATTTCAAGGACCAGAAAACATTGGTAGCTTTCTGCATCAGAAAATAATTCAGTGATTTCTGTATCCAAGTCCATAAATTTTGAAAAGCAAGTGGCATATATTTTTGAAAGAGTTGCTTGGAAATCTGCAGCTGGTCAATATACTGCTATATTCCCCTAGTAGGTTGTTGTAGATATTAGCAAACATTCTTCTTAATAACATAAAAAATAACCTAAAAAATGAAAGAAGGACAAAGGTGAGATCCTTATTTGCAGTCTAAATTTGCTCAGCCTCAGCTGTTGTCCCTGAGAGCTCATTATGAACTTTACTTCAGCTTGAAGAACTGAGTCCTGTACAAAATCTCCTCCTGCAAATGCTAATAGGGTGTAATTGAGCTCTCAATAAACCTTTCAAAGGATAATCCACTTTAGTAAATTGGTTTAATGAAAGTGAAAGGTTCTGTTGGGCACCGGTGTTGGAACTCATGTTAGACACCTAGAATATTGGTTTTCTCCTAAGAAAAATACTGTGTTTGTCCTAAGGACCATTTTTAATTCCATGAGGACCTGAACTGAAGGGTCCCAAATGAATCTGCTCTGACAAGAAGGTGCAAAGGGCTGGAGGGACCATCACTTGGAAGAATTTCTGTACAGCTCTTGAAAAAATGGCCCAATTCCATCATCACCCACCACAAACGGTCCCTGCCTTTCAGATGTATTTTTAAAAATTAACTATATTGATAATTTTATTGTAATACCTTGGCTGTTTTTTTCCTCTCTTTAAAAATCCAAAACAAAACAAAACCAAACCCCAAACAAGCAAAAAGAAAAAACCCAAACAGACAAAACAACAACAACAAAACAACAGAAGAAACAAAAAAGGTAGTGTTTGACCAGAAAAGTAAGGGAAATAAGTACCTTGGTCTCCTCTGAAAAAACAAACTCTAACTTTTCTGTTAGATCCATTTGTCTTATCCTTGGGGCCTTGAATTTCCTGATTTCTACAGCAGAAATAATGGTGAGTTTGAGAGCATTTGGTCCATCCCTGCAGGCATGGCCACCTCTGGGGCAAGTGGCCACTCACATGATGGTGCCCAAGGACACAGCTGGTCCTGTGCCAACAGATTATTTGGTTGTATTATTCATAAAGTGCTTTGATAGGCTCGTTTACTGGGAGCTAAGTAATGGTAAGGCCTTTGAGGGCTGGATGCTTGTCAGACACTACTACATTAAGTCTACAAGTGAAAATCAAACCTCCTGGCTTCAAAGAGGTTTGGTTGGTGTAAATTAACCTGTATTTTAGAAGTTCTGGAGCAGATGTCATGCTTTGCCCTGGAGATCTCATTACTGCTCAAATGTATGCACAGATTTTGCCACGTTAATAAAGCAGTGGGCCCCCTCCCCCAGAAAGCAGGATTAGTGCCTGGTGTCTGCAGTTATTTTTGTCAAAAAACCTTTTGAAAGTCTGCATGAGAAGAGGAGGAGGGAAAGTTCAGAAAAAGCCAGTATCTGTCTTTATTAATTACAGGATGATTAATTATTTAATCTGCCCAGATATCTGTATGCACAACTTGGCTGATTCTCATTTATCAGGTTTTCAGCACCATTAATCAAGGGAAGTTTTAAATGTGAGGGAAGACAGGTTGATTTAAGGTGTTGTGTGGTGATGACCCCTCCAGAGCACACAGTGCCTGGCCCCAGCACCAGGCCATTGATCATGGCAAGGGATGCTCCTGTCTTCTGCTGAGGAGGGCCTGGAGTTTGGGACACTCCATGATCTGCTTTAGGCTCCTCCAGGGCTACTTCTCCAAATTTCTTCATGGAGTTTTGTCGGGTTTTCAGGCTGTTGCTGTTTAGGTGGCCTGGAAAGGCCCAGGGATGGCCTTGGAGAGCCGACGCTTCAAAGAACGAGGAGAGACTTCTGATCTTGTCTCGGTCTCGGTGTTTATTAATTGTTTATCTAAAAGATTTTCTTTCAGCCCGACAGAGGTCTGCACAGCAAGTCAGCCATGGGCACACTCCCGAAGCCCCCGGGCGGTCACTTATCTTTATACCCTAAGTTACGTGTACAATATTTATCATTTTTCTCCAATACTTTCTACTCTTATTAACCTGTGCACTTCTAGTAATGACCAATCCCAAAGTGCCACCACCACCACAGAAGATGGAGGCCAAGAAGAAGAAGAAGAAGGACAGGACACGCCCCAATTCCTCCATCTTACTTCTTTAGACCCCCCTGTACCAAAATCCTAAACCCTGTGTTCTACACTTTAACTAACTTATCCCTTCACCATTCACCCAGTGAATTCCTCCCAGCCCTCATACAGGTCTCATCTCCTGTGTAGGATCAAAATCCTGCCACCAGACACTTCTGGCAACATTCCAGGATTCCCGAGCCCCCCAAGGGTGGTCTCGGCCTCTCTGCACCTCCATCCTGAGGTGCTGAGATCCCACAGAGTTTGAAACCCACCAAGTGAGAGCACAAGCTAAATAGCAGGGGAGCATCTGAATGCAGAGAAGCCAAAGAGAAGTTGCCTCACTTCAGCTGGGACTGTTGAGGTTCCTTTTCTGGGAGCATCTTCTGGGAAGGAGTGGGGAGTGCTGGATGGTGCCTTAGCTCAACCCTACTGCACCATGGAGTTACCTCAAAAATGCATGCAAGTTTCCAACATGCACAATCACAAACTACCCAGGTAGTTTGCCATGCCACAAGGTTGATCATACCTGCTGAAGCACACATCCAAGCAGGAGTTATTTCCTACCTCCTTTAAATGTCTAGGAAAAACCCAGAGCTGTGTGGTATTTTCTTGGGATCCCCCGTGGCCGGAGGGAAATTATGAATGTGACTCCATGTTCTCAGAAGGCTAATTTATTATTGCATTATCTGTATTATATTAAAGAATGCTGTATTAAAACTATACTAAAGAATACAGAAAGGATACTTACAGAAGACTTAACAAGATACTAATGAAAAACCCATGACACTCTAGAGTCCTGACACAGCTTGACTGTGATTGGTCATTAAGTTAAAACAATTCACATGTTGGATAAAAAACTTCCAACCACATTCCAAAGCAGTAAAACACAGGAGAAGCAATCAGATAATTGTTGTTTTCATTTTTTTCTGAGGCTTCTCAGCTTCCCAGGAGAAGAAATCCTGGCAAAGGGATTTTTCCAGAAAATATGACAGTGACACAGCTGGGATTCAGGAGGGAAAATCATAAACATGCATGGATAATAAAGCATCTTACATTGCTTGGCTACTCTTCATAGAATACAGAATAGTCTGTGTTGAAAGGGACATTAAAGATCATCTCATTCCAGCCCCCTGCCATGGGCAGGGACATCTTTCACTAGACCAGGGTGGTCAGCTCCATCCAACCTGGCCTTGTGAACTTCCAAGGATGGGGTAACCACAGCTTCTCTGGGATGCCTGTTCCAGTGCCTCACCACCCTCCCAGTAATGAACTTTCTAATATCCAATCTAAGCTTACCCTCCTCCAGTCTGAATCCATTCCCTTGTCCTGTCCCTCCAGGCTCTTGTAAAAAGCCTCTCTCCATCTTTCCTGTAGGCTCCCTTTACAAACTGGAAGGACACAATTGAGTCACCCCAAATCTTCCTCTTCCCTTGCCCAGTTGAACAAGGGTGTCAGGAAGATGTAGATGGATGTAGATGTAGATGGATGTAAGCTCCAAGCTGGCTACAGACTGGTTTCTTCCATTTTTTTCCCTCACCTTCTGCTTAGGACTTGGGAAGCACCAGTTTATCAGACTGCAGGTGTCAACTCCAACAGTTTTAGAATAGTTTTAGAATTAATCTGATGTTATCAGAATGGCTTTTAGATCCTTAGCTCCTGAAATCAAGTTTTACTGGAAGTTGCCAGATTTCATTTTAAAGCACAATTTAGCTTTATGATTGCTACAAGCAGCTTAAGGGTAAAACCCAAAGGATTATTAAAAACCCAAAGGCTTAAAAGTCAGATAACATATACAAACCTGAAATTTTATTTTTCACGTACTATTTTTTTCTGATTTATGGTGAATATCGATGACTTAGGATATTTAAAAATATTCATAAACAACTGACCCAAGGTACCTGGAACACTTACACATGATTTTTTCATGGCAGAAACTTCTCGTCGCTTAGATAGTATATCCTCATCTTGCTTAATTGCTTTGCTTGCCACTGTGTGGCCATACCTGGCAGTCACTCTGCCAAAATCTGCAAATCGTTGTTCATCCATTTCAAGAGCTAGTTAGAAAAAAGTACAAAATCAATGTCCAGATTTGCCTGTGCTGCACTGAAGGTAAATGTATGAATAAATACATTGCCTTTATAAATTAATCTCAGTTGAAGAACTGTAGCTGAATAGCAAGGAAGTCTTATAGATGAGTTATTATTTTAGGATGAGGAAATTGGTGACTAATTAGAGTCCCAATCCTTGTTCTGGCCCTGGGCAGCAGAATAGGGACAAGCCTAAAGTCTCAAACACAGCTCATTTCACTCACAGATTCCTGCTCCTGGAGTAAAGGCAAGAGCCTCACCCTCCTTGGCCATGGCAGCATCCTGCACATTAAATTTACCCCCTGGGCCAATCTCCAGGCATGGCTTTAGCAGCAGCAGGACGTGTGTCCTGTCTGCCAGGAGGGCAAGGATTATTTTCCTTTCTAGGCAGGGCTAGAGGTCCCCTCTCATTGGTGTCCTGGTACTGAGTAAGGTGCCCTTGTCCTCCCATTAGATGGTCAGGGAAGGGTGGATCAAGCCAGCCAAGGGCACTGCAGACCTCAGAACCCCACTGCAAACAGCTCCTGGAGCTTTACTACACCTTGATTTATTTTAGGCTTTTCCTTTCTAAGCAGAATCTCCCCCTTTCCCCTGCACACACCCCATTTTTGGGATATAATTAGTCATTATTACTGTGTTGTTAAACTGAAACTACCAGAGCAGAGCTTCAGGACCCAAAAAATGTGCAGAGCAATTCAGATGCCACTCAGGCAGCAGTGTGGCCAGTGCAGGTGTGGGCAGGCAAGAGGTGGCTCCAGCAGACACCTGGATATAGGTTCTCCTCCACTCCTCCTTGAATTTCTTGATTTCTTCATCCCTCCACAGCAAGGGGCCATGGGCTGTTTCTGTAGATTTAATCCCATCCTGTGAATTCAAGCCACATCCAGACTGCAGAGATTCATGTGGCACAAGAGAAGAATGACTGTAAAATCAGAATTTACCTTATAGTGAGGCACCAAGCTAGGAGCCAAGGGATAGGAGTTCTCTGCTTATTCTGGCTGCAATTTTTGGCAACTCCCCTAATCTCCCAGTGTGATGGTGTTCACAGGGGTCTTAGGATCAGGGAAGAGATGAGGATCTGACTCCATGTTTCAGAAAGCTTGATTTATTATTTTATGACATATATTATATTAAAACTATACTAAAAGAATAGAAGAAAAGGTTCTCATCAGAAGGCTAGCTAAGCTGAGAATAAAAAGGAATGATAACAAAGGTTTCTGGCTCAGACAGAGAGACCGAGCCAGCTGACTGTGATTGGCCATTAATTAGAGACAACCACATGAGACCAATCACAGATGCACCTGCTGCATTCCACAGCAGCAGATAACCATTGTTTACATTTTGTTCCCGAGGCTTCTCAGCTTCTCAGGAGGAAAAATCCTAAGGAAAGGATTTGTCATGAAAACATGTCTGCGACACTCCCAGTCTGCCATTCTTACAAAGAATAGAAAAACTCCTATTTCCTTTTCCTTCTAATCTCTATGTGGGTAAATTTTCATTTCACTGTCCTCATTAATTCAGTATAATTTGAGCTGGGAACTGCTGTCCAATGGACAAGCATCTGAACATCTCTGTGGAGTATTTTTTTGACCTCCCTTTCTTTCTGCATCTCAGGGATGGACTTGTGAGTCACAGAACACAGCAACAGAGCCTCTTCCCATCATAAAATTCTAATTGCAAATTAACCTTTGTTTGATTCCTTGTAAAAACATTATTCTCCCTGTAATTGAAAAAGAAGGGAGTGCAGTAACAAAGCACCTGTTTATTGCTGAGCTTTCCCTGAAATGTTAAGTGTTATGTTATCAACTGTTGCCTAACTTGTGAACTAATTAAAAATATAATGTAAGTACAGAGGATTTCTCGGGATTCTATGAGTAATAATTGGACTGCCAGGAGACTTTGACACCTTAAAAATGCTGCTCCTGAATGGAGCTACTACAATATGTTTTGGATTTTTAGCATGACTACATGGTCATATAATGAGGAATAAAATTTAACAGTGCTCATAGCTAAATTATCATTTGCCATTAATCATTTCTCTCCACTGACATGAATTCAGTTTTTCTAAAAGCATTTAAATGCTGGGAACAGATTTTGCGGTCTCTTCGCATGCAAACTCTCGGAGAAATCATTTGAGATTTTTATGTACCATCAGCTTGCAGTACATTAATAATCTGATTTAAAACATTGTGGAACAGTGGGGAGCCTCTGTTTGATATCAACTACTTTTTCATCCAGCCATAAGTGAAAAACAGAGATATTTTTTTCTGCTGAAGTTCTTTCATATGAAAGTCCCAATAGATGCCAATAAACTGAACATGTGAGTTGTTATGGAAAGATCAGAAAAAAGGCTTTTAGTTAGTGGGGAATGATATCCAGTATTTTTCTGATGCTTTTTGTAGGCTGAAGACAACATTTTTGATTATTAAAAACATCTGTGGAAGCAAGTTCTGAGTGTAGTGAGGCGAAAAGAAATATTTCTACTCCAAGTTCTCACTGCAATAATAAACAATTCTTTTCCTGAGTCTGTAATGGACTAGATCAATAAAACAATTGATGGTAACCATCAGAAGAAGAAGAAGTACAACCTCCTTTAACATTTATAGACTGATGCTGCTGAAAGACTTTCTAAATGCTTTAATTAAGCATCACAACAGCCCTATGATGTACCATGCAGGAAGAGTTATAATCTGTATTTTACAGGTGGAGATCAGCACCAAGGGCCCCCTCTGCAGGGTTTTGCTGATTCACCCCCATTCATTCACCCCCAGCTTTGGAGGATACACCCTCATCTCTTTACAATGTTATTTATAGGTCAAGTTTCAGAATAAATGGTCTTGTGACTAAGATCCAGATCTGAAAGGGGTTGTTTTGAGAGGAAGGTGTTGCTGCTTTGGGTACTGAGAATCTGTTATTCTGTGTGTGGGGAGACTGGGAAAAATCAGAGCAGAAATTATGAGAGTTGGAAACTGCACAAAATACTTTCAGAGCAATATTTGCACATCACATATCCCACCTATACGTTCCTAATTTTTTTTTTTTTTTTATACATTTGAGTCCAGGTTATCCAAATTCCTGGTTCATAAGAGCTACTAGGGGCCCTGGGTGGTCCCCAATGTGTGATCACCTGCAGCTAGCCAAGCGGCGATGAAGAAAATGGAATTTACACCCTGACATTTGATATTAAAGTGTCTCCAAACTTCCCTTCAGAAAATTGACCAGGGAACACTTGAATAGAAATATTACAGAGGTGAAAGAATCTTCCTTCTTTTCTCACACCATTCTTTCCTAAGACAGGAGGGGGCCAGGCTCAGTTTCCATCTCTGTCAGGAGGTGTCACAGCTTCCCTGCTCCTCTCCCAGGAGCATATCCAGAGGTGTCCTTGGAATGGATACCCACTCTCCACCAACCCTAGTGAGGCCTTCCCACCACATTTTCCTGGGGAGAAAGGAAGCATTCCAGAGCAGGAGAGGTCTTCTCCCAGGACCTCCCCATTATTTTATCTGATGAAGTTCAGCAGAGTGCATTTACCCTGGGGTTTCTGCAGTAAAACCGCAAGATGTACAGTCCTAGATGCTCAGCTGGGGCATAGCAAAACTGGCTCCATTCCCAACAGATTTTCTGTGTCTTTGGTTTTCTTTCTCCCTCATCCTTCCATAGATATCCTTGGTATGAAACATGACCAGTACTCTTTGCTCGGCTGCCCCTCTGTTGTAGGGGAATACAGGATGGGTAAATGAAGGTGGTATAGAATGTAATCTTATCCCCTAAAGAGTTGCACCTGAGCCAATTGTTAAGGATTAGGAGCAGGCCTGATGTTAACAAGCCACAGCTGTTGACAATAAGAAGAGTGTTATAAAAGAGTGGATTGGTGGGAACTGGAGTCAGTTGGCTGCTGTGAGGACGAGGAACAGTTAGTGCCTGGAGGAGATGCCTGTGAGAAACATCAAGAAGGTACAAAACCCTAGCAATATTGAACCTTTGAAATATAATGATAATAAACTCTTGCAATATAGTGACAATACTCTGTCTTGCTGAGCTAAACAGTAGCTTCTGCCTTGCTTTACTCTTGGTACTTTTCTGTTGTGTTGGATAACAGGCAGCTCCAAGGGAGTGACATGTTATGAAAATAAGACCAAAGCACTTGCAAATGCAACATATCAGGTCTACCAAGAACTGGAGCCTAATTCCTGTACTGGCTTTTCCCAGGCTGCTTTCACTGACAACTTCAAGCCCTTGACCTTAGCTGGCACTGCCAGGTGTGGGGGCAACAGCAATGAGTGTACTTCAGGGTATGCAAAGGTGTTCTTCCAGGCAGAGATCCTGAAATCCCCTCATTAGGTGCAGAATGAGCCCTAAGATGTTTATTTATTCAGGGATGATTATGTCATCTTCCATTACAAGCACATGTGTGCCCAGGGAACTGAACTGTGGCTGCTTTTCTATGTCCCAGACCCCTCTCTGGGACACCCAAATGAGTTTCTCTTGGAAGCACTGAATAACTTCATGTCAAAAACCATGGCTGTGCCCATGCATCCTCTGCATGGTGGGAGACACACTTGGGTCTTCTGGAGTTAAATTTGGCCTTTCAGACATAAAATATGAAAAGAAATGCTGTCCTTTTACTTTGGCTGGGCATGGGTCCTTCTCAGTGCTTCAGAGTGGTTTATCTTGTCTTGAAAGCCTTTATCTACTCAAGGCAATGGCTTTCACAGTATTATGCTGTGAAAAGCATAATACTGTGAATGCTGTGGGACCAGCCTCTGATTTGGGAAACTGTTTATTGAAATTAGGCTAAATTTTATTACTCAATTTGACAGACATCTTTCTTCTTCTCTCATCTCAATTAAAAAAAAATTTAGACCCATCATGCATTCACTCTCTTCAATGATATTCTGCCTCTCATTGCAGCAAATGTCTCTTGAGAGCACATCCAACCCCTCCACTGTGGCACAGAGTCACCTCCTGGGCCCTGGGTCTCACTGCTCCCCATCCCTGGCTGCAGATAGCCTCACCTGGCAGCTCTGTCCAACAGCTGCTGTCCCATCCCTGCTGTTGAATCAGAGTTTCTTTCCTGCTGACCCTTCTCCGCTGTTAGGAGCCTGTGTTTGAGAGAGAGATGAGCAGCTGATGGCAGATTTCTGTTTCTCATGTATTTTTTTGTCCAAGCAGTGTTTGGAGCAGGTTGCATTTGCAGGCATCATAATTGCCTGGAGTGCTTTTACCAAAGAGTGCCTGGTAAAAATGGCCTTTTGCTTTCCCCTCCACAGTGCTTTCAAGCATCTCAGCAGAGTGCATCTTTGATCTTCAGCAAAACCAACCAAGAGATGGAATTTTAAGCAGGGACGTTTTTTCCTCATTGTTTTTCTGTTGCTGCTGTTGTTTGCTTGGTTTTGTTGTTTTGTTTTTTTTTTTTTTAGTTTATAAGCTAGTCTTTAGGGTGAAAGAAATGTTTGGACAGAAAGGAAAGGGATTATAATAGATAATGTAGTAATCCATTTGTTGTGCCTGCTGTGCTACTGAAATTTGTATATATTGGAGACCACTAATAAAAATGGAGCCATCTACACATAATTTAGTTGATTGAGTTAGCTCTAACTCTTTTGCAGCTGCCTCTGAAGTGCATAGTTACTTAAGGTTATTATTTTGAGACGATTTTTAATTTAGATGGATGCCAGAGATGTAGGCTACTCTTATTAGGAGACATTCTGCGCTGTCCTTGTACTGTGCTTTATATAATTAGTACATACTTAAAGAGTACAGCTATTTAATAACCCCTTTGTGTGTTCCACATAATGATTATAATTACACCAATGACTGAGCACAAAACAGGGGTATCCTACAGGATGTCTTTGTGGTGTAAAATGTAAATTTGAACCAATTCCTCACTCAGATTTGGCTGGGTAATTCCAGGTGCAGGCTACTGCAGTGCACAAAGTTCTTTGTGAGCAATCCCAAGGACTGACCCATCTCCCAGTCACATCCTGGGAGTATTTAGAGATGCAGAATGCAGAAAGCCTTGGATCCTGTGCATAGACAGTAGGAGCTGTAAGCAGTCATCCTCTGGCTGAGTCAGTGGTGGCTAAAATCTAATGCTTGCTCCTCAAATTAAATTTTTAGTATAATTTTTTTTCCTTTTTAGTAGCTGCTCACGTATCACCCACACACTGTACGTACTTCTTGGCAGAGACAGCTCTGCAAAGGATGGCAGATAAGAATAAAAGCCTGGAGTGCAAGGACAGTCATGTGCCCACAGGCATTAAAATCAGCCAGCAGTCCCCCAGTTCATTACACACTTCTCTGCAAGATACATTTCAGCAGCTGTGGCATTTGAGCCACAGAAGTTGATAAAAAGCATAATTTCCTTTCAAGATTATTTTCCTAGTAGGAATATCCAGAAAACCAAGCTCACAGCCTTTAAAAGTAATAATGCTCTACAAGTTCTGTGCAAAAATTATCTTTTCTCCAAGTCCACTGGGTGTTCATAAGCCTATCTGCACATTCCTAGTGTAAGTTGTTGAAACATTCTCCTGGGAGGACTCATATCTTTACAGCAAAATGGTCCAGCAGGCCCCCTGCCCTCCTTCTTTGAGTCTGTGCTTCCCTTGGCCAGTTAAAAACTCACATCAGGAGTAAGAGGAGTCCAAAATTATCAGTGGTGCTCAGTGCTGTTCATTTGAAATATTATTTTGGGATAATTAGAAGTTGATAAAAAGCATAATTTCCTTTCAAGATTATTTTTCTAGTAGGAATACCCAGAAAACCAAGCTCACAGCCTTTAATAATGCTCTGCAAGTTTTGTGTGAAAATTATGTCTTCTCCAAGTCCACCGGTTGCTCATGGGCCTATCTGCACATTCCTAGTGTAAGGCGTTGAAACATTTTCCTGGGAGGAATCCCATCTTAACAGCAAAGTGGTCCAGCAGGCCCCCTGCCCTCCTTCTTTGAGTCTGTGCTTCCCTTGGCCAGTTAAAAAGTCACATCAGGAGTAAAAGGAGTCCAAAATTTTCAATGGCGCTCAATGCCGTTCATTCCAAATATTATTTAGGTGTAAGCATTTATATTGAAAGAACAAATTAGATGAACTCTTCTTCACAGCTTTGTCCATTAGCAGAGAAAGCATCACCCCATAACAGGATTTTTAGCTGAGCTTGGTGTGTGCAGGGCAGGCAGGGAGGCCCACACTGACTGATCTGAGCTCTATCCAGCACCTCCCACATGTTCCTGGTGCCAGACCTCACACAGAGATCCCCATTCACCTTCTGCCATGGCCAGGGCACCATGGACTGCCCTTCCCTGCAGTCATTCATCACTTTCACCCAGTTATTCCCAAAATTCATGCTGACAAACTTCAGCTGGCCACTTGTTTCTAAGCTGCCTCACTCCCATCACAGATCCCACTGCAGCCAGAGGAGACTCAGCTATTTCACACCAGGCGAAGACCTTCCCTCAAAATGCTGACATCCCTGATTTGCTGCAATGTTCTTCTCATCTTCCCCTTTTGCAATGTTCTTCTCATTTTCCCCTTTTGAAAAGGAGAATAGCAAAAAGCAAGTGATTTGCAGAATTATTCATGCTAAACTTCTTCAAAGCTCTTAGATATTCAACACATTCGCAAGCATTTGTTAGATCTTGGAAAAATTTAGCAGAAAGAGTAATCTGATAACAAATCCTTCAGTTTATTTACCTGCAATCCAGTCTGCTCCTTGAGTTATTCCTTTTGGCATCAAAATCCTTTCAGGCAAAATGTGTTTTATGTTCTTCATTGCTCATTTATATTCTTCTTTGCTCATTACAGCTTGAGATGTCTAATTTCATTGCTGGTAAGAAGGAAGATATTGGCCCAGTAATTTTAATTTCTTTGGAATGATAAAACAGATTTTAGTGCAAGTTGTTGCAATGAAACAAAATCATACCTGCAGTACAATAGGATGAGTACAAAAATGTATTTTGCTGTGGTAGAGTATCACAAGTTAGACCTTTTCCTGCTCATACAAATGCAGAACTGGCTCTGCTGTGGCTGAGGGAGAGACACAACCCATGGCAGTGGATCTGTCCTGCTGTGTCTACAGCCATGCCCTGCGGTGGAGAGGGGACAAATGTCTGTGCTCAGCTCACAAGGAGCATCAGAAAGCTGCATTCTGGACTGATCAGAGCTGCTGCAATCTGAAACACCTGCCTGAGAAGTGCAGCCTGCCCCAGGCTGCTTGTATAGCCCATGGAGAGACAGGCACACCAAGTCAGCCTGAATGTCACAAGTGCTCCTTTTTAAACATATTTCTGCTCAACTTGAGACTGGGATCTGGCATGAAACTTTGATGTAGGTCCTTGGTATCTTTCAAACTTACAACACCATCACTATCTATCAACTGAGAGCACCTTGAGACTCTGCTCTCCACACCTCATGCAGGGAAGAGGGTTTTTACTCTAGAAATTAGAGTAATGTTGAGGGAATAACAGAAAGAAGATTTGCTGAAGTGCACTGCGCCAGTGAACAGAGAAAATGTGTTTCATGGGTTAGCATGTTGCCTGTAAGCAGATCTGACAGCTTAATTTTCTAACATGGTGCCTGGAAAACTTGAAATGAGCTTTTCAGTTGAGTGCAGGACACAGTGTCTCCACAGTGTGCCCAATGAAGAGTTTCAGCCACATCTCCTCTCCCTGCTCCTCACCTTTCTCATTCTGTCTCTTTCTTTCTATGACATGCATTTCCAGATATAACTACCAAACCAAAGGCCTCTGTGTTTTTCTGCTGGTTTTACTATGGTATCATATGGACAGGGATACCCTTATGCACTTTTTTACAACAAAAATCTTTAATATCTGAGTATCATCATTGCACATATGACTGTTTCTCTCTAGGAAAATGATGCAAAAGTGCTTCAGCACACATGCAAATAAGGCATTATAATGGAGTTATCTTTGTGTTAAAAAACCCACCTAATTTTCCTATCCAGGATGTACAATACACTAGTCAGCACTGACATCCTTGTTCCTATAATGTGAGGAATAAATGGGACATCTCTTCCTGGTCCTGGGAGAGGGAGAGGTCTGAGGATCACATTGCCTAGCATAGGACACATGTGGCTTAAGGTACAAGCTAGATACCAAACCGCTCTGTGTTGTTTCAGGACAGCAAAGCCTTGCACAATTCCTAGAGGAACAAAACTCAGGGACCTGGATGTGTTTAACCAAGCACTTAACTTACAGTGATGTACAGCAGTTGATGTTGCAGCACTGGAAGTTTTCCCTGCCATAATAATGATGTAAACTCTACATCTCAGCTGAAGGTCCCAGAGAGCAAGCAGTGACAGCAGAGAGTGCTGCAGACAAATGTAGCTGCTGTGATCCAGGGCATTCCAGGGAAAAGGAAAAAAGTCCAAGCAGAAATCTCCAGATTCAGAAGAACAAGGGCAGGCATTGGCACAAATATATTTCAGAGCACTTGATAGACATTAAAGAAAGTCTTTTGCATAAGTCATATGCTCAGAAATTCATTCTGATAGTTGTCATCATTTTTCCACCTAAACCACATGTGCAAGCATTTGCCAGTCAAATAGTTTCTGATGCTGATGATAAGTTTCTGGCCTAGGACACCCATAGGATGCAAGCATGAACCTTCATTTCTGTGTGTGAGGGTGTGACAAAATGAGAGACACTACAGCTCGTTCCCTTCTTGCTTTGACTTGCTTTTGGTCACCTGCCTGTGGTAATGCCCAGGACACCATGCCTGAGTGCCACTGCTGATGTGAAACCCATCAAGCTGTCACAGGTGCAAGAGCAGATGTTTCAGCCAGCCTTTCCCTTTGCTTCTCCTTCCCACCATGGATCTTTAAGGCTGTACAGTCTGTTTTGAAAATCAAGCCGTGGCCCTGCAGTTTGCCAGCAGCAGGCAGTAGGCATTGCAGTGCTTGGGGTTAATGGGCAAAGAGGAGAGGGTATTTCCCCAGTGTTTCTTACTCACCAAGGACAGATTAAGGCCAGTGAAGACTTTGATCTATGTCCCTGTGTAGCTCAGGAACAACCATCCCCTTCCCCATCATCTTTCTGAGAAAAGATCAAGCTCTTTTCTCTAGGGGAAGCTTCAGCAATCTCTGTTAAAAGTAAAAACAAAATTCTTCAGCCTCAAGAGCTGGCAAACCCATGCTATGACCATGGAGGATCCATTCCCACAGCCAGCATCTCTCCCAGTCAGAAATGAGTGCCATGTTCCCAGTCTGATGCTCTCTGACTGCCATTCCCAGCTGGTGGATCTGCTCTCCCAGCTCTCCCCCATTCTGAGCCTTTCCTCCCTGCAGACACTGGTAGGTTGTGCTCCTGACACACACATTGTGTTCCCCAACTCCTTGCAGCTCCTGCATGGTTTACAGAGATGCCACTGTGAAATGCTATGTGAGCAGAAACCTTATCCTTCCATGTTGGCGGCTTGAAAAAATTATAGCTGAGTTTCTGGTTTTGTAAAAGCTGGTAGCTCTATCTCACTGCCCAGAGTAATTTAACTTTGCAGACTATGAAGGGAGAATGATAAAGTGGTTTTGACTGGGAGTTAATCCATTAATTCCACCGAAGTACCCAAATATGTCAATCTTTGGCTCCAGCTTTCAGCTTCGAATAATTGCCCAGGGACCCAATTTGGGTGCTACCTCAAATGTGAGATGACGAGGAAAACAACCCAGGAGTTTATTGCAGAACATGCAGGGTTTAATCTTCATTATCAGCTTCCCCCCTGCAGAATTTGGGGTGCACCCAGCAGCCTCCCCAGCCTTGTGGGCAAGCTTTGCAGTGTGCAGAGCAGAGCCAGCCTTCCCAGAATACAGCACAGCTGGAAATCCCATTTGGATGAGCTTCTCTTTATCTCAAGAATTTTGTCAGTCAGAGCTGCAGTAACCAGAAAAAAAGCTACTTCAAACAGCTCTGGTTGTGTTAAGGTCCTTTAGGAGGAAGGGGAAATAATTTCAGGATGTTTTTGGTTTGGCTTCTCCAGAATCATAGACTGCAGACCAGAACACAACACAGGAAGCACTCAGAAACATCTTTACACGGAAATGAGTGAAGCAAGAATCAGGGCATATCATGTACATCAGCTCAGCCAAGAGAGCTCCCTGGTTTTATTGCTGAAGGATTTTTGACCTTTCTGATCCAAGGAGCACTGAGGTGAACCCAGATTGGGATGGGGTTTTTTGTACAAATTATAGTTTCAGGTATAGTTTTTGTATAGTTTCAGGATGGCTCTTGACTGCCTGGCAGAAATGGATGTGATGCAGCCTGTGTGGAGGTGCATGTGTGCCTATAGCTCATGACAGTAGGGTTTTTAA
Source organism: Ammospiza nelsoni (assembly GCF_027579445.1). Taxonomy (NCBI): domain Eukaryota; kingdom Metazoa; phylum Chordata; class Aves; order Passeriformes; family Passerellidae; genus Ammospiza; species Ammospiza nelsoni. The sequence goes on along the minus strand of NC_080637.1, from coordinate 7,267,028 downwards.
TAGATGTCTCTTGCTGTTTAAGCAGACTGTGCTTCCAAGTGTCTTCATAGCTTCCATGTCGGGTGAATGACACAAAGTTATTGAAAACATTACTCTTCCAGATGCAATGATTAACATAAAAATTAATTTGACAGCTAAAGAAACCCAAAGCTAAACGTTGCTCAAACAAACGCGCTCTGCATGTGAACCATTGGTGTCTAGTTAGAAATACACACTCACAGAACTCACACACAAGTGCTGTTTTTGCCCACAGCAGCATGGAGATGTAAAGCTTTTTATTTTCTTGCTGCTATCTATCCCAAGGGGATACCATTTCTTGCAGGAATCCTTCCCAGCAGAGTTTAGCTCCTGCAAATATGTCTCTCACCTTTACATTAGAGTGACAGTGAGAATCTTAGCTCTGCTTTGTGCCTTTACTCCTGCTTTGGAGTGCAATTGTACAGATTGCTGAGCTCCTCCACCTTCCACCAGCTTCAGGGCACATCAAAAGGCACAGAGGGAACTCAGCACTGAGCAGGATCAGGCTGTGATGCATCAGTACTGAGGTCAGACTTGCAATGCATTAATATGGCTCAACAGAAATATTAGCTGTCAAGAAGCTTAGAATTATTCTTTTTATGGCTTAGGGAACAGTATTATAGCAGGGATGATGGGAATATAAATTCAGAGGGTGTTTACAAGGTGGGAAAACACAAGTCAACATAAAGGGGCTATTATCTGTGTTTGGGCTTGCCTGATTCTCAGTGAAATGAACGTGGACAAGTTGTGCTGAGCCGGCTTTCCCAAGGTTAGCAGAGACACAGATCCACTCCCAGGGGAGGCAGAGGAGCAGAAGGTGATGCAGATCAGCTGCAACACAAGATGTCAGGCTCTGCACCCCACAGCAGTGTTTCCAGAAGCAAATGATGGGAGATGACTATGGCACTGATGAAGCCATTTGGCTCACCATGATCTATGAAATTCTGACTTTCCCTCCTGCCCCAAGCCCCCAGCAGACCTGCAAGGGTCAGTGGGGTCAGCTCCTTCTGTCAGAAATGCTGTGGCTTGCCAAAAAGAGGTTGAGACAAGGCAGAGACATTTCTTCAGAGAATTAGAAAGATAAAAAGCCTTCCAAAATAGCTCCAAATAATATAAAATAAAGCTGTGAACTCATTATGTTTGTTGCTTTTAGAGCTTAACACCAACACAAAAATAACACCAACACAAGAAATCCAGAGGTGATAATGTAAGAGGATAACAAGTAAAGTCAGCCACTATTTGTTAATAAATGTATTTCAGAAAAAAAATATTTTGCTCTTAGGCACAATTAAGTCCACTGGTGACATCAACTCAAAGTATATGACACAAAAGCCTAGTCAGGTCAAAAGAAACATTCTGGCCTTGACTTAAAATTGAGTGTTTTGAAAAACTTTTGGCAGATTGGAAGATATAACAGCTTTCAATTTATATAAAGATGGTGGTTCCAAATATTATAACAACTTTCATGTAATGGAACACCATGAAGTTATTAAAATATCTGGGGGAGGAAGTAGTGAGACAAAAAGTAAATACTGCTTGCAAAGAAAAGCTGAAGTAATATTTGGCTTCAAGGGATGTGTCAGGCACTCATATGGGTTGTGGTAAATCACAGTCAGATCTCAGCTTCTAGTTCAAAAATGGTTAATTTGATTGAAAACATTTCCCAATTTTTTACCACAATTCAAAATGAAATGGAAAAACTTTGTATTGTCCTTTTTCCCTTTTCTGGAGATAAATCTACTAATTCAACTGTATCCAAAGCTTCAAATAATTTGGTTATTTTTCAGAGATGTTTAATCAATAACTGTTGTTATTTTACTTCCAGGATAGTTTTACAAAAAGGTCATACATTGAGTGCTTCTGAAATACAAAATGTCTTGGAAAGTTTTTAGAAAATATTTCCTAAAAGAAGACTTCAAAGTGTTTTCTTGTGAATAGGAAAATCTGTGGTTCTGCCACTGAATTAATGAGAAAAAATAAATAGATTTGAAAGCGAGAATGATGAGGTGAAATTCTATGACCTAGTGTTTTCAGGTCAGGCTAAATAATGAAAATTGCCAAACTGTAGCCTTAATATTCTATGAAAAATATCCTCAAGGTATCCCAGTAATGCAGACATTCTTCCTGTCTCAAAAGCAATTTTACTACACTGGGTTTTTTCCTTTTGTCTTCCTCATGGCAAAAGATCCCACGTCTCAAATACATCATGATATTCCTACTGCCTCCAATTTAATCCACCAATAATCACATTTTGCTTCCCCTGTATATTGATCGTGATGAAGCTCTGGCTCCTGCAGCTCCGTTTGGTGCTTTTAGGTGGAATATCTTCAACCACTGGAATAAAGTCAGCTGTAATGAAAGATCTGGTGCTGGAGACTTCACATACATGAGTAGTGTTTGGTATGCACACACTGAGTTAGTCTTCACACAAAATGGGACTGCAAATGTTTGGGTTGCTACTAAAACAAAGCTCCAAGTCTGAAGAATTAATTTGCTTTTCCCAGAGTCTCTGCTGGTACCCATACTATGGTAAATACTCAATCCTGAGAGATTCTGCAATATGCAAATAAACCCCAGCCCCAGCATCCTAGAATGGGATTGGTTTGGGTTGGAAATGACCTTAAACCTCCTCTAATTCCAATGGTCAGGGATGCCTTCCACTAGGTCAGGTCACTTGAAGACTGAGTTATGTCTCAGCCATGGTGCAGGCACTGGGCTGTGGCTCAGCTTTGTGTGTGTCAGTGTAGAGTAAGCATGCAAAACCCTCCCACCATCTGATGATGGCTCTGATAGGTGTTAGATCCACAAAAAAATTATCCTTCCTTGCTTCAAAAAAACTTGGCATTGCAAGTACTTGATTATCACACACTCATGACATTCATCTCTGTACTCATGTATGAAGACAGCCCACTTAGCATCGCTGGCTTTGCTTAAAAAAAACAACCCAAAATTAGCAAATAAATCTTGAGAGACCTCCAGTCCAACATTCCTCAGCTGGTAAGACATCCACAGCAAGTCTTGCAACCCCCACACCTCAACAGTCACTCCTTCTTTTGACCTGAGTGAAAAGTTTGTCCTCCAAACCTTCAATATTAAGACCTTCAGACATGAGCATTTCTTCCAACCTGAGAGCTGAGTGAAGGCTACGTCCCCTCCCTGACCTCCTATGCAGTTTTTACTGACTCCTAATATGGTCTGACATGATCTGGCCATGTAAACATCTCCTGGAATGTCCTCAGTATCTTCATCTTTATCTTGATATTTAAGGGCTGGGCTGTTCCTGTCTGGCTTCTCCATCGTTGTGAAGTTCATCTGTCCCACTGCTTTGGGATAATATATCCCAAATAGCTGCAGTCAGGACTGTGGCACAACATGCAGGACACAAAACTGATCTATGTTTGTGGAGCATTGTTACTGTCTGTACATTTTTCAAACAGATTAACCCCTGGTTGTTTCCTTGCTGGAAGGCAGGGTGGGATCTGAGGTTCCCCAGGACTCTTCATGGAGCACACAGAATGAGGAGAATTGGCCACTTGCAGCTTAATTTTCAGGAAGCATTAAATTCAGTACACGTGCTGGTTAGAAAGGCCATACTTCTTCAGCAATTAGCTCTTTCTTATTTGGCATGGGAAATAAATAGCTTTTTATATATCAGAAAGAAACACGGCCATGTTTAAATGCAGCTCACTAAGCTCTTCTCTATAATAAAAACTTTCTGAATGGGAGTTCTGCATAGAAAACATTTGATTATGTGTTTGAGAAGCTGAGGTTCCCCTGGTAAAGCCAGGAGACTTTTCCCTGCTCCCTTCCCTGGACTCTTGTTCCTAAACTGCAATTCCATGTTTTGGGGCTGGCTGTTATCTCAGCACATGTCTCTTGTACCTGCCCACAGCCCTCATCCAGATCTCCACCTTCTGATCACACTGGCATCCATAATTGTATTCTAGAGATTAAGAACAGGAAAAGGGAGCCCAGCCCTTCTTACCAACCTGTTTTAAGGAAACAAACCACTGTGGAAACTCCCCTTCACTGCTGCAGCCCCACATGAGGCTCTCTCCTCTCCAGCTAAGGTAAAGGATCCATGGTTTTTCCTGTTTCAGGGGGATCCACAGGGATTATCACATGAGCAAAAGTCGTGCAGGGCAGCTCTCTTTGATCTAAAATCTTCTCTGCAGAGCCAATAAACCTTTCAGAAATGGGATCATCAAGTGCAAATCATCTTCCTATCTGTCTGTCCCTCGCCTGCTGCACAGTGATGTGCCTGCAACAACTGCTGCCTGGAAGGATATCCCCATCCTCTTCATCCTCCTCATCCTCGTCCTCCTCCTTCTCCTTTTGATGCGTTTTGGGGTACAAGGAGGGCGGGGGGGATGGAAGGGGCTTAATCGCCTTCCCAGCAAGTTTCACTAGATGGCAGTAAGCTGAGGGAAATGAGGGAGAAACCCTATTTTCGAAGGACTTGGTAAAACCTAAAAGACAGCTGCTAACTTGGCATTTCACCCCAAAAACAAGAGACTGCTCCTTTGAAGTGGCACCTCTGTAAAAGGCATCATGATTTATTTAGAATTAACCTCTCTTCAGCCTCTGTGAAAGCTTCCATGGTCAGGAGACTGTGCTGGAAAACTCCTGCCTTCACCAGCTGCTCTGCAGGGATACTGAAATTTGCATTTTCCTCGCAGCTTCTCCCTCTGCCATGTCAGCTCATCACATCATTTCCTTGGGGGTCCAGCTCCTCTGTAACCCCAAAACAACCTCAGAGGGTCAGTTCATGCCCAGTAGCCTGGAAGACTTCTGTGCTCACCCTCAGGACGTTCAGCAGGACACTCAGAGTAGTTTGGTTTCCCTGCTGAACTTAGATGCTCAGAACCTGCCATGTGGTTCAAGGGGGATTTTTTCAGCTCATTTATTATTTTATCAACTCATATTATTTTATCAACTCAATAACCCTTTGATTTGAGGCTGGGCACCTGGCTTTGTGCCTTTCCTCTTATTCCCTGGTGGCAGTGGTGGCATGTCCTGCCCCACACACAGTCTGGGGGCTGCAGTGCTGGCTCAGATGTGCAGGGATATCACAGAGCAATGCAGCCACTAACTGACATGGACTAGAAGATGCCAATTGATGCCACAAGGCTTCTCCTTGCAGGTTCCCTGTGAATATTGCCAAAGCAGGCTCAGGCTAGCCAGGGAAGAGCCACAGTGGGAAGTGCTGTCAGAAATGAAAGACTGTCAAAAAATTGTGCAAATTGGTTTGTTTTAATAAAAGCTTTTGCAGGAGACTCCCCAGGGCAGCAGTGGAGTGGAAAGGAGTGTGTCAGGGTGACCAATCACTGTGTCACATTGTCCTCAAGCCCCTGTCCCAGGCAGGACTTTCAGTGCTCGCACAGGGACACCTCCTTCTCCAAGCTCCTGTGAGAAGCTCCAGAAGTCTCTCAAGTTTTGTTTCCTGAAAAAAATGCAACAACCCCAAATTTAAATTCCCTAGAAAACCTTCTAGTGGAAGGTCTCTGTCCATGGCAGGGGGGTTGGAACCTAATTATTTTCAAGACCCCTTCCTATCCAAAACCTTCTGTGCTCAGAAGGGAATTTGAGGATTTTTTTCTCTCAATCTCTCATCTCAGTCTGCACAATGGAGCACAATGAACCAAGTTCCCTGTGCATGAAGAGTAAAAGGACCCAACTCCCTGTCAGACCCAGGAGAAGCACAGGGTGCCCTGGTGCAAACACAAAGCTTGAACACCATTTCACATTTTGGCGTGGAGGTGAAAAACGAGAGAAATGTTTGCAGTGAGTGAGGACTGTGTCAACACAAAGCTCACTGGAGCAGAGGACAAGAAGGGGATCTGAGCTACCATGAGGGACATTCCCCATGGAATAGAATCAGCTGCAACATCCCCCCAAGAAGCCCTAAAATCCCAAAATCCCAGTCTCCCAACCTCACAGCCCGTGTCTGTAATTGGTGGAAGGTGCATAAATCAGGAGATGGGAGTTTAGGTGAAGAATGTTGCCTGCAGTGGTCTCTGGAAGGCTCTCCCTCCTTCTGTTGGCTATTGGGGAAACTTAGACTCTTATTTTAGGAGATCTGGATGACCTGCTTATGGCTAATCATGTCACATTTCAGTAATGCAGTGCCTGAGTGAGACAGAAGGGCCCCAAATCCCAAGGCTGTATGTCTCATATCAATCTCTCTTACAAACAGAAATAGCCTTCCAGAATCCAATTCTCCCCAGTTTTGTTATAGCCCTAAATAATTATTTTGAATTGAAAATCCTTTCTAAAGTGTGGCTTTAAATGAAATATTTGCTGCTTGGATGGATTTACAAGTTGGGCAACACTCTGCAGAGATTTTCTCACCTTTTTGTAGCCTTTCTTTCCTGCAGGACATTGAAGTGTTCTGCAGATGAACAGTGCAATGCCATTTTCAGTCACAAAAAATCAACCTTACTTTAATGGGTGATAAGAGCTCCCAGATGCATCTTGACTATCCCTGAGGGTTGGCTGTGCAAGATCCATGCAGCCTCACTGGCATCAAGGATGACACTGCCTTGACTTTCCAGGACTTTACTCCCTTTTGCTCCTCATGCCCACTTAGAATGGAGTTGCTATAATGAAATAAAGATATTAAACCCAGCTATTTCTTATGCACACTTGTCATGAACCCACAAGCTGTTGTCCCAGGAAGTCTCAGCAATCTTTCAATCTCATTGCTATTAAGCCTCTTGAAATTACTACAAGCATCAACACCAGCGCTTGGATTTGTTTAAAATCAGAGGCAAAAATGAAGTTTCAGTGATAACACTGATGTTGATAATATCAGCCTCTCCTACCCTGGGAATGAAGAGTCATCTCCTGCTCATAAGCCACCAGGGATTCCAGATCTGTCTCAGTTACTCAGGATGTGAAGCCTGTGGAAGCAGCAGCTGTGCTGTGTTAATTTGCTACTCCAGAGCTCAGTGGGGCTGGGACACCAAATCAGCGCTCGTGGTATTGATGCGGCTGATCAGGAGCTTTCAAGGCTGGTTTGAGGTGATGTAACCTACACCTCCCTAAGAAGATTAAACACATTAAAGGGAGGTTACTGCAAGCACTGGGCTGTTGCATGCTTGGCAAGGCTCTGCTGTTAATTATTGCAAAGTCTCTGCTGCAGGGATTGTGTCAGCTTTGATTGCACTGATTTGGGAAGCAGAGAGACAAGGGGTGCATTTTAGCATTCCAGTTAAAAAAGAGTTCATGGAAAACTAGCAGAGAGATGAGAATACAACCAAGAAATGGATAGCATTGTCATTTTCCTTGCATTCATAGGTGCCGTCCTTACAAGCTGCTGTTTTCTAAAAGCTTTTGGGTTGTCACATAGGAAGATGGAAATGCAGCTTGCTACTGCTAATGAGATTACAGGCTCTAATGCCCTCCAGAGAGACCAAAAATCCCCTTTCAGTAGAGGACTGAGAAAACTGGGGAGGGGTGATTAAAGATGAGCTCTTACATAGCTCTTGCTGTCATAACAGTGTCCATCCCCCTGCAGGAAAACCTGCACACACCAAGGATGCCTCCAAACTCCTCATCCCACTGCGGTCAACCACAGCTATTTATTCATAAATACTCTTGAGAATGTATTAATTGCCACTTGTTTCATGGGATGACATCACCCAGTGGAGGAGAGAGCACAAAGACCATGGCACTAAGCCATATTTTAGGTAGGGCAAGTCTAAATTTTGAGTAAACCAAATCCAGAATTCCCTGCAACCCATCCCTCGCAAAAAAAACCCCAACAAACCACAAACAAACAAATCCACCAAGAAAACCCCTCTTAAAAAGACTTCAAATAATTAATTTTGTGACAAAAACAGCAGAGGTTCCTCAGCCTCAGGAATCCAAGGTGTTTTATCAGTTTGCTCAAAGTTGAGTGACATCTACACATTTCTGCGCTTGAGGGGAGGAAGATGGTGCTGGAATCTTGTATGCTGAGAGTCTCTGATGATGTAAGGAAGAAAAAAGTGTTATTAAAAAAAAAAAACAGTTAAAGAATTTCTGGTGAATTGAATTCCTTATAGCAGCTATAATGATGGGAAATCTGAGGAGAAGTCTCCTCTCTCAGGTCAGAACCCCTGGCATGAGACATGAAGAGTTAGATCTTCCAGCTTAAAGGGATAGACAGCTGCAAATGTGGAGCTGGGTCTCCCCGTGGATTGGACCTAAAACAGTGAAGTCAGTGATTTGGGTAGCTCAGTCCTACTTTTCACTGCTGTAAATGAGATTAGCCAGGGCCTTTGTGTGTGTGGTGGGTACAGGGGTCTAAATCCAGCATTGCTTGGACTCAGAGGGAAAGGGGCCTTTCCCATGAGAAAGAAGAGCTAAGGTTTCACAGATCCTATTCCCACCAACACCTCTGATCTCCTCAGGCACAGCTGTCCCTATCTCTCAGTTACAGTTTCCTGATAATAAGATGGGGCCATCATCCTTCTCCACAGGAGAATGTCTGTGTTGCTCAGAGTGCACATCCCTGCTCTGCTGTGCCCATTGACATCACAATGGGCAGCAATTCCACCCAAAGAGGAGAAGCATTTGGAGTGATGATATTTAATATTCCAGTAGCATCAGAAGAAAGGATAATTTCAGCACTGAAGCCTTGGGGTCTTGGCTCTTGGGATCATTTCTCTGGTTCCAATAACCTCTGACAGGAGAGGGCATTTGCAGCTGCATCAGTGCAGACCAAAGCTTGGCTGCACACAGACATATCTGAGCAGCATTTTCAAAGTGCTGGGTAAAACTTTTCCTGAGCCATAATTGTGCTCTTAATCTTCTCTCCACAACATTTTCCTATTTCTCTCAGTATCACTTTATCTTGCCAAAGTCAATATTTCAGCTGTTGTTTGCTTTAAATTTGATGTTTATTCTCAGCGTTCAGCTTTTATTAATTCAACTCCTTTTTATTACTGTTTGTCAGCCTTAATTCAGGAGTGTTTATCATTTGTAGATGGAGTAATATGACTACTAAAAGGCTCCCTGACATAATTTGCTGCCCTGTTAACAGCAGCAATAATTTGAGCAATTAGCAGGGCCTTGACATGGGGCTTAGCTTCTCTGTCACACAGGAATACCTCCTTGGTGCAGCTGCTATTTATGCTCCTCCAGTAGGTCCCAGACTGAAACAGTGCCCAGGAGAGCAGCCTATAATCAGTCCCCTTGCAATGGCTGTGACTGGGTGAGCACTAAATAAGTCCTGGCCTTGATTATATTAACGAAGCAGTGTGGGGAATGCCCACTGGGATATCTGTGAGCTCACAGCATCCCTGACTGTGTCAGCCCCTTTGCCAGTGACCATGGCTTTCAGAACAGAAGGGTCATTTCAGCTCCTGGAGAGCAAACCCAGGAGAAGCTGAACCAATCCCCCAAATGCTCATCTTCATCCTCTCCAGTAACTCTTGGCAGCAATGGTTTTTGCCTCTCACATTAAATACACATCTGTGTATTATCTCACCCCTTGTGAGAAGTGCAAGGTGACAACATTGAGTCTCCTGCACCAGTAAGAACTGGGAAAACTCCTGCAGACTGACAGAGCATCACTGGTTCAGCCAAGTGGCACAGCACAGTCTCAGAGGAGACCTCCAAGGCACCTGGAGATAGAAAATAAAACAAACTGTGTTTTACCATCTCAAAGTTTGGACAGGGGATTGCGATGGGGATGTCTCACACAGAATAAAAACTGATGGAGCTGGAATTGCCTCAGACCCTGAGACAATCCCTTTGCCTAGCAAGGCAGGATTAGACCCTGAATTAGAGGAGCCATGGAAAGCAACCCAAGCCCCTGGCTGGCCAGTCAGGTGGGACTCAGAGCCCATGAGTCCCTTATGTGCACAAAACACAATCCTTTCACTCTAGGAAAACACAGCTTCATTAAACAGCCAGGAAAATTTCACATTAAAAAAAAACCTGTGCAATGTCAGAGCTTAAAGCCACCATGTTAAAGCTCTATTTTTGGATCTTATTAAAATAGATACAATCTGTGCATAAAATAAATTACTTGCCTTACAATTTTCAGTTCAGTTAAGGATTTGCAAGTGCAGTAATTAACAAACTTGTTCTGCTTTTTGCCATCAGGACCCTGATTCAGCACAGGGTTTTGGTGAGGTCTGGCTCCCCCCAGGTGGCTGAGGGCAGGTGACAAGAGGGATGCTCCCCTCTGCCTCTGCTCTGTGGGCTGGGAGGACTCATTCAGCCACACCTCAGCCTTTACTCTGCACAGCCAGACCCACACAGGAGGGTGGGAAGGCACCTCCCCACCTCAGCAGTGTCTGGGATGCAGTGGACAGGGGTGACAATATTTGCAGTGTCCATCCCAGAAGGATGTGATTACAGGATAATGGCACAGATCCATGCTGGTTAGCAGCTTGGGCTGCAGGCAAGTTTGAGCTGGCTTGTAAGTGTCTAACACAGTGTGTTGATTTACTGTAAATCTATAGATTATCTGTTCAGGAGGGATCATTAGGATCAGCTAATCTGCCCTACAACACAGCAGTGCTGCAGCCTCACTCCTGCATGGGCTGTGTGAGGAAAGGTCTGCTACAAGACCTGCAGGGCAGGTGCTTGGAGCCAAGCTGGAGCTGCACCCTGGACTTACCCTTTCCTTTCACTGAAGTTCATCAGCAGGACCTCAAAATGAGCTTAAAGTTAAGCCTGATTAGCTCACACCTAAAACAACTTAAAGCCTGTGTCTCACAGAAACAGACCTCAAGACTGACAGGTTAAAAGACTGCACAAAATAAGGTCAGAATATACAAAAGAATGCAGTCTGCTTTAGCAAGCAACTAGCATCTGCAACCAGGAGCAATTTCATTCTTTTCCTGTGAGCTGCTGCATGACGTGATCAAACAGGCATAAGTATCTGGAATTAAAGGCCAAAAAAATAGAGCAATTGAATTGCTGATTTCTCTGTAAGGCTCCCTGAGATAAAAGAGCTGTCCCCAGGGAAAAGAAAGACTTGGGGAAAGCATGAAAGGCACGGCTGATGTTTGTCTGCTTTGCATATAATCCCCTGAAAATTGGAATGTCCAAAAGCTTGTGACAACACAAGCGGGACTAATGCTGTGGGATCACATGAGCCATTATCTGATGCACAGGTGAAGATGGTAATAAAGTGGCTGAAAAGCAAACTGCCAGTGAGAAAGAGAGAGGAGCAGCAGGCTCACTAGGTTATGGGTTGTGCCAGAAACACCTCTTGAGATCAAGCAGTAAAAATAATTAGGGTTGGGAAGGCAAGGAGTGAGGTTCCCAGATGATGGTGTGGGCGATAGATAAGGAGCTGTCCCTTTTATCTGCTGCCAGGCCATCCGTTCAGCCAGTTCTGTGGCTGACTCAGATTCTGTCAACATGCAGGGCTCTGTGCCCCTGGAGCTGGCAGGGCAGTGCTGCTTCCAGCCTGCATGCAAGGCTAGGCAAGCCATGGCTTGTTTTGAGGTTTGGTTATTTGCTTTTGTGTTGATACAACAGAGAGGAAGCTCTTGCCAAGGTGAAGATGGGCTGACACCCCTCTCTGGAGGATCACAGCTGGCAGCCTGAGGCTGGATGTCTTGGTTTGGAATGACAGGAGTCAGCTAAGGAAGGCAGGAGCCTCCCCTGAAATGGAGAATGAAAACCCTCCCCACCCCTCTGAATTGCTATAAATTTTAAATTAAGGGGCTCTCAGGCAAAAATATGGGAGCAGGAAATAACAGTTCTTTAATAGGGAAAGGAAAAAAAAAAAGAAAGGATAAAATAAACAATGCAGTACACTAGAACAACACTGACAGAGTCAGAACCCAGCCTGACACCCTGTGGGTCAGGGTGTTGGTGGCAGTCCCATTGGAAATGTGGCTGCAGCCCTCCTGCAGTGTCAGGGGTGGTTCTGTTGGAGCAAGGGGCATCTGTAGAGAAGGATGTATTCTTCCTCTGAAGATCCAGTGGGAGAAGAGGCAGCTGCTGTTCCTCTGGGGAATCCAGTGGAGAAGCCGTGCTGGTGTCTCAAAACCTCTGGATTATATCTGGGTAGGAATGCTTGGCTCCTCCCTCTGGGCGGAGCATCTCACAATGGGATCTTATAGTTCTTATCAGTCATGCAGTGACATTCAATAGTCTGTTATCAGCAGATGTCCCCTCCCAAGGGAGGTGTGAATGTGGTCACTCAAAGAGAGAGATAAGGCAAACTGCCCACTTGACAAAGATAATCTGCCATACAGGTGGTAATGGAAAACATCTTGCATTGCAATCTGGAACGCTGGATAACCTGGCTGCCCCACACATGGGTCCCACACCCTGCTGAGAAACTCTGGATGCAGCAGGGATGAGCTTTGCCAAACCTGTGGTCCTACATGGAACATGTGGAAGCCCTGCCCAAAGATCAGCTCCACCACTGCTTGTTCATTCAGCCAACATCAGACACAGGGGTCATCTGACCACTGCCATGACCAAACCAATCTGCCTTTCCTTTCCAGGTCTGCCAGTGTCCACACACAAAGCTGTAATTTGCCCAGAGAAGCTGCAATTTGCCCCTTCTCTGACAGAGAAGGTCACAAATGGTGTTTCACAGCTCCCTGTGTATGCAATTTTGTGCAGGTTTGACTTTGGTTAATGGTGCACCTGATCAAGGCCTTTATTGAGGAGTGTGTGGAAGGAGTATCCTCTGTTGCTGCATTACCTGAACAGCACTAGCATTTGCAATTACAGCTGCAACAAAACTCTCTCAGGCATCCCCCGCCTCCAGGAGACAAGGCAATCAAGCCTGGGGTCAGGAAAACACTCTGCTCCTCAGGGCAGCATTGCACAGGCCAGGGCTGCTTTGCAATTCCAGGGCCTTTCTTTCCAAGCACACAGTCCTAAGCCTCCCACAGACAGTGGCAGGATTTTACAGTGCAGATGTATCTTAGAAGGACAGAAAGTGGATGAATAACAGGGCTGGTCAAAAGTAGATATCTGTCAAAAGGTCTGTCTGAAACTCAGTAATTAGAAGCTGCTGACTTTGCTACCCACAATTTTTCTGGCTGTGTTGGTGATGCCAGAGCAGACCCAGACTCTTGGGTGTTCAGGCTAGGGCACCTGTGGTGGAGCCTTTCTTTATGGGTCATGTCACAGACATCTTTTATGAAAAATCCTTTTCTTAGGATTTTTTCTCCTGAGAAGCTGAGAGGCCTCAGGAACAAAATGTAAACATTGATTATCTGCTGCTGTGGAATGCAACAGGTGGGTCTGTGATTGGTCTCATGTTGTTGTTTTTAATTAATGGCAAATCACAGTCCAGCTGTCTTGTACTCTCTGGTCAGTCACAAAATTTTATTATGATTGCATTCCTTTCCTTGCTAGCCTTCTGATGAAATCCTTTCTTCTATTCTTTTAGTATAGTTTTAATATATCATTTTAATATAATATATATCATAAAATAATAAATCAGCCTTCTGAAACATGGAGTCAAGATTCTCATCTCTTCCCTCATCCTGGGACCCCTGCAAACACCACCACATGTCATGCAGAGAGGATGCAGAGAGGACCTAGAGTGGCAACATTCCCTACACCTCCTGCATTTGGTGGTCATGGAAACCTGATAAGTGCCCAGAGTGGGAAATCCACCAAAATGCTTTGCAGGGTGGCTGTGAAGCAGCCTCCTTCCCAAGCCCATGCTGCTTTTGAACAGCTTCTTGCTCCACAGGATTGTGTCAGATCATCCCCCTTCACACAAAGCAAAAAGTGCAAAATGTGCCAAATGCGGCAAAATGGCAAAATGTGCCAAAGGCAGGGACATAAAAACCTCTGGGGCGGGGGGAAACCTCACTGAGGAGAAGAAAAGAAACTGGAGTTAGAGATGAAACCCTGTATTCATGGGAGCCTGGTAGGGGTGGTACTTGCAAGGATTTCACCTGGAGCCATCAGTGAGGAACAGAGGGAACACTAGGTCGTGCTGTTTCCCTAAATTCCTGTGCAGCAGGGCTGTGCTGCTTGCACGTTTCTCACAGGCATCGAGGGATCTTTTTGTGCTGTGGGTTAGCTTTTATCACACTGTTTGGGTGTTCTTGCAAGGAAATTAATTGCATTTTCTGCATGAAATGCCTTGAGCACACAGGCAAACGAGTAGGGCAGTTTTTTATAGGGGACCGAAGTCCTGTGCCAAAATGTGAGATAATGCCTCACTTTATAGGGAAGGAATAACAAGTATCAGCAACAGTTCAGAGTTTATTAGCCTTGCTGCTATTCCTATCAAGACAGGAAAAATGAAGTTGGAGTTGTCTGAGGATACAAACTCAACCATGTTCTGACATGAGGCATGAATTAATCCACCTGGGCATGGGGAGGAGGTGGCTCTCTGACTCTCTTGTTCTGCTCTGTGTGGAACATTTGAATTCACTCTATCCGAGGGCTGAGCATTCAGCAAACTGCTGCAGAGTTATCCCATGTCTCAGTAGGGAAGGACCTTCAAATGAGTGATTTATCAGCTTTGTTTCCTCTGCACAGTAAAGAAAACTCTGCTCCCAGAGAAGAGTTTCTTTGTGCTGCCACTGTAAAGTGTGGCTTGTGCCTCCCAAGGCTTTTCAGAGAACACATGGAACCAGTGGGGGCAGTTCCAGCTCTGTGATATTCATTGCTGTGTGTGCATTTGAGCAGCACACAGGAGCTTTAAGCATTTTTCTTTAATTTAGCAGGGAGCTGTTGCAGCTGCTGAAGCACTTCAAAGACCATTCTGTGCATTTCTCCTGCACCTGACAAACACAAGGCCATGCTGTTGTTAAGCTGCCAGTTTGGAGAGAAATGGCTTTTGCAAGTAGCAGCCAGTGCCAGCTCACACTCTTGGGTCTGGCTGTAGCCCCACCATGTCTGTGCGTGCTTCTCCATCACTGTAAACCTCACATGGCTTCAGAGCCACAGGAGGAGTGTTGTGGATCTCAGAAAGATGAGAAAATGTGAGCTCCATGAATAATTTGCAGGTTATAAATAGTGATATCTCCCCCAGGACCCAGTATAGGCAGGGCTGGACCAGCTCTTGAGAGACAGGGATTCAGTGTCCAGCAGCCCTTTCCCCACCACACCTAACCAAATCATTTATATGCAAATGTAATATTTAGAAAGCTCTGCTCTTGTGCCTGACATTTTAACCTGATCCCCAAGCTGATGGCTGAAAAATGGCCCTGACATGGAGAAGACTGGTAAAAAAATTAGAAGATTCTGTTATTTACTCATAGAATCATAGAGTGGTTTGAGTTGGAAGGGACCTGTAAACCTCATCTAGTTTAACCCCCCTGCAGTGAGCAGGGACATTTTCCATTGGATCAGATTGTTCAGAGCCCTGCCCAACCAGACTGTGAATGTTCCCAGGGATGAAGCATCCACCACCACTCTGGGAAACCTATGCCAGATTTAACCCCCCTCAATGGAAAAAACTTCTATTTTACGCCTAATCTGAATCAACCCTCTTTTAGTTTAAAACCATCACCTATTGTCCTATCTCAACAGGCTCTGCTGAAAGGTTTATCCCCATCTTTCTTACAAACCCCTTTTGGTATTGAGAAACCACAGCAAGGCCTCCCTGGAGCCTTTTTTTCTCCAAGCTGAGCAGCCCCAACTCTCTCACATAGGAGAGGTGCTCCAACCCTCTTTGCTGCTCTCCTCTGGACCCACTCTGGCACATCCACATCCTTTTCATGTTGTGAGCCCCAGAGCTGGATGCAGGACACCAGGCTTTGTCCTCTCTGAGTTAGTAGCAGCCAGATGCAGGAAAGAATACCAATTTTGGTCACCCAGGGACACAAGGCAGCTGTGAACTTGGATGAACCTGGATGAACCTGGGTGAACCTGGGTGAACCTGGCCCATCTGCCTAGCTGGGGAGAGGAAAAACAGTGACTCAGTGAAACTGGCCAGTGAATTTTTGCCTGCTTGGCATAATAAATATAAAATAAATCAATAGATTGAGCCTGTTGGTTGTTAAAGAAAAAGGTGCCAGCCCTGTGAGGGTAGGAGCAGCTCTGTGAGCAGGGATTTGTTACACAACCTGCACTGGACGTAGCAGGGTCACAGAGCACAGCACCAGGATGAGTCAGGACACATGCTTACATCACAAAATCCTTTCAGGTTGGAAAAGACCTGGGAGATGATCCCAGCCAACCACCTGACCAGAGCAGGGTCACCTCCATACAGCAGCCATGTCCAGGTGGGTTTTGAGTGTCTCCAAGGATGGAGACTCCACAACTTCTCTGGGCAGCCTGCAGCAGTGCTCAGTCCTTGTCACAGTGGGAAGTGCCCCTCCAGCCCTGCTTGCACCAGCTCAGTGCAGACAAACATTGCACAGGGTTTTGCCTGCTGTAACAGAAGGCTGAGACACCTTGGCAAGGCAGGTGTGGCTCATTTTATCTCTGCTGTACCTCTTTCACCAAAAGACAGAAAACATCAAATGTCAAAGCAAGCAATTGGACCTCTAGACAATCCTGAAAATAATGAAAATTATCCATCCCTGTTCAAGCTGCACCTTTTAATGTCTTTTTTCTTATCTCCATTTCTCATTTTTCCCTTTTTTTTTTGTTTGGCTGTATAATGACAGTTTTGAAAAGGACATAGTTCCCCATGCTTCAGCCCAGAAGCTACCTCTTATTGAGGGGTTAGGAACAATTTTATTTTGCTTTTATTTTACTGCCTGTCAGGTCTTTTGGGGGGGAGCTTTAGGTACAGGGGGTTGGCAGAGACCTGCCTACATGATGCTCCATTGATCTTGGCTATTCCTGCCTTCCTAAGCTGTTTTGTGACCATTTTATACCTCAAAGCTACTGAGAACAGAATATTTGCTTACAAGAATTGCAGTCATATCTGTCAAATGCTGTAAGACTGTGGTTCCTTATAAGACAGAGCAACTGCACAAACAGGCACTGAGGCTGCAAAATGGAATAGCTTAATTGGTTTGCTTTCCCAAGGAGATGCTGTGCCAGACAATGAACACAACAGCTTAAATCTACACTCAACAATAGCTTTGTCTATAAATAGGGCATTTTTAAGCAATGGGAAGAACACTTGGGGTAGAACTAGATAACATTTTTCAGGTGGATAGTTTATTAGCTAATAAATGCTGTTCAGGCTGACTGAAACTATTCACAGACACAGGCTGAATTCAGCTAATGCTTTCTGCTATAAAAAGGGGAACCCCATTTTTCTTGACAAACCAGAGAAGGTTTATTTTAGCGTTTCAATGTGAAAAATTTAAAACATAAAAAAACTTGCTCAATCTTAGACTTCAGCTTGATTTTATTTCTTTACTTTGAAAACCATTTTACTTCTTTACTTTGAAATGAATTGTTTTATTTTATATCCACCCCAGATAAATCCTTTCTGTTTTATACCAGGGAAAGCAAATAATTTAAAAGGTTTTTTTTTTATTCTGTTCCCACAGGCCTGCTCTAGGGCTTTGCTTGCTTTCTCCAATGGCTTTGGAGTGTGAACATAATGCGCAGCTGGTGAGCTTGTCTTTACAGCTGATAAAGCCAGTTACACCAGGGTCATGCTGAAATGAACCCTCATACAGGTCGAGTACACAAAATAAGAGCTCTCCTCCAGCAGCCTCATGTTACAGACCTGATTTATGTCCCCAGCACTTTGGTTCTGTTTGGAGCCTGGCATGGTTATGTGCAATCTGCCCAGCCAAGCTTGAAAGCTTCTCTTTTCTCTACTTGCCTGTGCAAGGCAGGGCAGGTAAGAGGCATAAAAATCACCCTGGAAGGTCAGAGATGGATGGAGGCAGCACCAGTGGGTCCCGCTGCACCAAATGTGTTCCCTGTCTGAAAACTTGCTGAAATACTTCTTGCAAACAGATAAAATATGGTTTTTTTTTCCAGGCAATCTAACACTTGAAAAGCCTCATTAATAAGGACTGCAAATTGTGGAGGAACTATAGCCTCTATCAATGGGTCACAAGGCATTTTTCAAGTATTACCTGAACGTCAGAAGATAAAAGGGAAGAAATCAATCTAGAGCTGATTTTCACAGAGGTTTCATGGTGATGCCTGCAGTGATTATTAAAAACATCTAAGCAGATTAGGCACACCTAAGCCTTCTTAAAAGCAGTGGGGTTTAGACACCTCACTTGCTATTGGTTTTTGCAAATCATTTCCAGAAATGGGGACATTTAACATGAGCAATTTCAGGTGTTAAACACATGTGATTAAACAGGCTGTGATGTCCCTGAGCAGCTCTGCAGGCCAGGCAGGGTGAGGGAGGGAGGGGAGGCAAAGCTGCAGCTCAATCCTGAGCTAAACCACACCTGGGAGGAGCCCCCTGTGAGATAACAGGAGCTGTGAGATAACACCACAGCTTTGCTGGCTCAAAGCAAGGTCCATCTGCCCCAAACACACAGCAGCCAGGCACAAACACCTGGGAGAAGTGTAAAACAAGGCAAGGCCGGAGAGATGCTTCCACTGTACATCCTCCCACTGCCCAGGAGTCACCAGTTCAGCCTCTGCCTGACTTCACCAGGTTTAACAACCCTTTATGAGGCTTTCTATGTGATGCTTTCCCTACTTTTAGCACAAGCTATTCAAATAAGAGATTTCTCTTGTTCTGAATCTGCAGCCTCACCATGTCCGTGCACAGTTCTTTGGCCTGGTGTAATCATATAAAAAAAAATAACTAAAAAGAAAATTATCCTTCTCTACTCACCATGTGTTTCCCCTTCATGATTTTATACACTTTGATCATATCTCTCCTCTGTTATCTTTCCCAGCCTGAACACTCCTTATCCATTGAATCCCACTGTACAAGAAATTGCTCCCTACCTGTGCAGGGAGCCTGTGATTAAAGCTCAGTGTGGGTTGCTGCATCAGGCAGTGAGGAGACATTCCCCTTGCCCAAAACTGAAGTACAGATACCTTTGAAATGGCACACAGCAGGCACTGGACTGTGCCCAGTGCCAGGGCTGACAGGGAATGGGATGGGCAGAGCTGAACTCAGCTGCCTCTGAGGAGGAAATGTGTGAGGCAAGAGTAATAACAGACCTGTTCAAATACACTGTCCTTAGGACACACAAATGCTGCTTCTCTGGGATTCACAGACCACAAAAAAAGTCTGCAAATCTTTTAGGAGAAGCCCCCAGATCTTGGTTTTTGTTTTTTTTTTTTTTTTTTTTTTTTAAAGGTTGTGTGGATCAGAAGCTACTGCAATGCACTCAGACCTCAGTCCATGGTGTGCTTAGTCCCAGTTCCCAGAGAGGCCCTAGAGAAATGTGGATTCTCCACATTTATCATGATCAGTCCAAATGTAAATGAGAGAGTCAAAATAACCAAGGGTTGGCAACCACATCAAAGTGTGGGTGTGCTTCTCGTTCAGCTGTGCTCAGGTGTTCTTCTCAGAAAGTGAATTTTCACCTTTCTTCAACAATCCTGCATGCTGCCTTTCCCCATCCCTATTCATTTTTCACACTAGAAGGAAAACCAAAACCTTTTCCAAACTCGGGAGAAAACACATGAAAAAGGCAGAACAAGAAAAAATGATGAATTACAATAGATGAGAAGCAAGTGGCAGACTGTCCTGGGGAAGTGGGAGAGCCTTATTCAGGATTTCTGCTGCTGTTCTCCTCCATTTGCCGAGCACTGATTTCTCTCTTGTTTTAGAAGAAAAAATTCTGCCATTGGTCATAGAAACCACCCCACCACAAGTTTGTCAAATTTAACTAGTCATCCTAAAATTGTGAATCTTCTTTTTCTTCAATAGGTGTATTTGAAAACATCATAAAAATATTTTTTTGGGTGATCTGCTAAGGGAAGTGTTCTTTGTGTGTGAATGTCTCCCCATTCCCTCAACCCAGTGAGAGTGATCACAGAAACCAAGACTGTGCAGATGATGCAAGTGACTGAATTATCATACATTAGCTGCTTATTACTGCTAGTTCAAATTAATATGCTTTATATTATAATGTGCTGGAAGCATGAAAACATCTTCAAGCTGGTGACTAGCAATCTGTTAAGCCATGATAACTTCTGCTCTTGCAGTGCATCTCCTTTCTTGAGGGGAAAAGCAGAAATATTCAATGATGCTTTAACCACTGACAGGTGACTGCTGCAGTGACATAAATAAAATTTGCATGTCCTTGATGCTTGAGCCAGAGCACACCAAGATATCATTTTGAAATGAAGTGGAACATATATTTTAATGCCTGCAAACATCAGAAAGATGTTTCAAAGAGCAAACAGATCTTCTTCCCTTGGGGTTAAATGCTCCTTGAGCTTTCCACCATCCAGGTCCAGAATCAGTTCAGATAATCTGGTGAAATGCAGAAATTCAGATGTGCTGGTGAAATCCAGCCCAAATCGTATCCTTGGAGGGTCCCATGCACCTTCCAGAAAGGGGAAGCAGTTTTACCATGACCCCAACCATCCTGCACAGATGTTAAGTGGTATTTTCACACACTTCAGCTGATTGCTCAAGTGGTGTGCCAGGCTTTTCCATACAAGCCCAGAGCAGCAGGGATCCCCAGGCATATGGTCCCAGCCATTAGGCTGCTTCTTTGAGTGTTTTCCTCTTGCCTTTTAGTGCGTGTGACATCTCTGTGCTGTGTGCTTTTTAATCTTTAGAGGTCTCTCAGCACCCCATGCTGCCAATCCTCCCCCCTCCAAGGCCTTTGATCAGAGCCCTTTCCCTGCCATGCCCATCAGTGACAGGGGACACATGGCCCTCTGTAACTGTTGGGGACATCCCCCATGGACAGCTGATTTCCAGGCTGATTTTGCCTCCTGGATAATTTTTCCCCTTCCCTTCACGCTACTGCTGCTTGCTTCCACCTAATGAGGGCTCACCAGAGCCAAGCTGCTCTCGAGGGAGCTGAGCTGGGGGGTGGCTGTGAGTGACACTGTGCTCCTCAGGACACCCTCTGCCCCACCTCCAGACAGGTGAGACAATGGCAATGACTGAAGTACCTGGCCAGGATGGTGGAAAGGATGGGGACACTCCCTTTTAGTTTTGGTGGCTTCCCTTAAGGTGATGAATGAGCCCATCTGACACCTCTGCACCTGCCTCTTCTCCCCAGCAGTACAGGAGCAGTCTGCCAGAACTGTGTGTCTGTCTGCTTGTTTGATATGATTGCTGGAAGATAAGAGATGCATCAGTGAGGAAGGTGTTACAGCTCCAACATTGTTCCAGTGCCACCCAAACCTTCTCCATTTCTTCAGACTGGGCCAGAATGACATTTGGGACTCCGTTGTCATTATAGTGCAAGAGTTCTATTGTCTTTACATTGCAAGGGTTCCATATTGCTAGAGTTTTGTACCTCCTGGATGTTTCTTGTAGGCATCTCCTCTAGGCACTGACTGTCCCTTCTTCTTGCAGCAGCCAACTGACTCCAGTTCCCACCAATCCACTCTTTTATAACACTCTTCTTATTGTAGCTGTAGCTGCGGCCTGTTAACATCAGGCCTGCTTCTAATCTATAATAATTAGCTCAGCTGCAACTCCTTAATGGGGTAAAATTATTGGCTATACTACCTTCACTTTCTTATATTGTATCCCCCTACAGGACTCTGTACTTATTTTATGGTTTATAAAGACTGCAAAGGTACAGAGGCACCCACCCAGAAAACCCCTCCATGGCTGTTCATGTGGCACCTCACACCCAGGGAATGCACTTCTGGGGTCAATGGGGTCTCTAATGTAACTTCTTAGATATGGAAAGAGAAAAATAATGAATTGTACATTGCTGAGAGAGGAGCCTCAGGAGGGACTGTGCCTCAGCAAAGAACATAACCACCTTCACCTTATTAATAATATTTTTTTAAGGAGGAGGAGGGTCATGTTGAAGCTGTCTGGTGTCTGGGCTTTGCTAGAGCACAGTGCTCTGATGAAGGACAGGGTTAGAAGCATTTTGGGGCTGAAGGAATTAAGCAGCTGGCTTGTACCCAGAATTGAAACAAAAATTGCTGTGGGGCTTAAACCCCCTGTTTTTAACAAGAGTATGTAGCCTGCCAGATCTGGTGGGAGATTAGCAATTTAATTATACAGGCCCTGGCTTTCTGCTTCCCACTAAGTGCCTAAAACCCCTCTAAAGAGGCCCATTACCTTCCTTTTTTTCCCCTCTTGCATTAACTAGGCAATTCAGAGCAGCTTAAACTCAGAGGGAGGACAGGGGTTCTCTCCCAGAGATCTCAGGGTTTTAAGTGCCTCCTGATGGCTCTGTCAGAGCATCCCACAAGAGCAAACCTGTCACTCCCCGCAGCGACCATTAGCTTCATCTCCAGCATCCCTGGAAGCATTTTCTGTGTCCCCTCTTGAACTCACTGAGGAAAGCACAGGCTTTTCTCAGGCTCTGGCTGAATTTGAGAGAGAAAGAGCAGAGTGAGCAGCTCTGGGCACAGGGCTTTGGGGCAGAAAGCCTCTGTGGGAGCCTTTGGAGATGGCTGAGTGCTGCTTCACGTGGGAAATGGCAAAGGCAGGCAGAAAGCTGCTGAGAAACATGTGACATGCAACCTGCTGAGCTCCAAAAGCCTGTTTGAAAGAGGGAGAAGGAGAAAGAAGGGGGAGACAGGAGGTTTTTGTATTTTTCATTCACAGGAAGCAAGTTTGTTAAGGATTGTGAGGCTCCCATACCATAAGCAATGAATTCTCTGCAACTATTTTTCTTTCCAGCACTGCCTGTGGGTGGTTTTCAGGCAGTCCTGCTTCACAGATGCTCTTCAGAGGTGGGAGCTGACTTGTGTTACTACTGTAAATTTACCCATGCAGGCAGCTATTGCAGTCCCTTTGGTTTCCTAGGGCTGTTTTGGTGTCTCTGGGTTCATCTCTGCTCTGCTCTCCCAGCACCACATCCCCAGCCAGGCACCCACTGATCCACAGGGTCTGGGTCCCACTGTTGTATGTACCAGACCTTGTTTTGGCAGTAAGGATCCTGCTAAGAGATCAGGTACCTGTAGCCCCACATTTCTGTTCACAGAGAAAAGCAAGGCACAATTCTTCCCAAGAACATTTCTGGCTTTCACATTCTCTGAACCTCAGAGAAAGGAAAAACAATTCTTATCTCATTTGCTGTGCCTGTGCTTGTGCCAAAGTAGAATGCAATATGGACATTGTTTACCCAGAGTGATGGTGTTTTGTTTCCTTGGCCCATCAGGGCCAAATATGTGGGGGGGGGGGGGTGGGGAACTGTCAGGTGGCAATCACGAGATTCTGTGCAGTTGAGTGCTTGGCAGATTCAGTTTAGATGTAATGTAGTATAGAATAATATAGTATAATAAAGTAATTAATTAGCCTTCTGATATCCATGGAGTCAGATGTATCATTCTCTCCCCTCATTGGGGCCATCACAGAGTTGCAATAATTTCCAGATACTTTTAACAGGTATTTTCCTGATAAATGCCCTCATGATGCAGAAAACCAGTGATTTCTCCATCTGCTACACCTTTGTACATACAAAGGGCAGAGCTAGGAATGGATCAGAGCACCAGGCTGGTGCTGTCAGAGCTGTTGGCTGTTTTACCTAAAATCCTTTAAAAAACACAGCAAAGATTCTGCATGCCACAGGAAATCTTGCAAGAATGTAAGGGCGTGTAATCAGTGACAGATCTCTGTTCCATGGCTGAGGAAAAGCATGGATAGATAGATGAGACCATGGCCTCTTCAAGCTATTTTTATGTCATGCTAAGCCAGGGTTTCATTTCTGGGACAGCAAGTAAGAACTCCATTCCTCTTTGGTCAGCCACTGAACCCTGGGGGTCAGCCCACTTTGGGGTCATGCTGGGGTGGGACAGGATGTAAGACAGCAGTGGCACTGACTGAGGTGCTGCAGTGTCTCCAATTTGTGTGAGCTGATTGCACCCTCAGAGGTGAGCCACACTCCAGATTTGGGGTTGGAAAGTCATTTCCCCCAGTCATATTGTCAGGTGTTTCACCCTCACCTGGTTTGTCTTCCAGTCTGCTCCCTGGAACCAGCTGGGAAATCTTTTGGTTGTGTGGGAGCACTGGCAATGCATTGGTGCTTTCTGCCATGGTTTCCAGCCTTACTTGCAGTTGAATGTTGGTGGGGTTTGGGCACACAAACCAAGAGATCCCCTCTGCAGGGAGATCACTGAGGGTGAAATGAACTTGGGGGAACTGGATGTCAGGTCACAGAGAATGGTGTTCCTCTGAGATCCTCACATTTCCTGGACCCTTCCTAAAGCCTAGACTCCTTCAACCAAGAGATTATCTTAGGCCTCAACAGACCTCATAAACAAGATTTTTTTACATTTCATTGTCCTGGGGAGGAGCATTAAAGTACAATGAAGTATTAAAAAAAACCCTAGGAGCCCATAAGAAACAGCCAAAACAGCATTCTATTCTTTGGGTTCCATAGTTGGAGGATTTTATTTATTTATTTTTAGCAAATAAAATCATGCTGAGGTTTGATTCATGGTTTTTTTTAATTCCTCAGAAGTCTGCAGTGTCATTCTCCTGGTTTGGCATCCTAATTCAAAGTGAAATACATAAAGCCAAAAGGAGTGTGTCAAGGAGTTTCTTTAGCTTTCATCATCTTTTTTTTTCCCATCAGCAGACACCATCCTTTTTGAACTCACTGGCAGTGTGTAAAAAGGAATAGAGGGAAGGGCTTGGTAATAAAATGTTAATGAGATTTTTATTATTGTTTTCAGTGATATCAGCATAGAACCTTTATGCATATAACAACAGCTAAATATTCAACTACAGAAACTTGATTTTAGCAAGCTTCTAACAACTCACTGCAGCACACTCTCAGTGTCCAGCCTTTAGGACATATTAACAGCTATCAGTACATGCTGCCTGAAGCTGGACACACACCATAAGAGGAGCTTTATCTCTACCAAAATAAAAGGATATGAAAAAATACGCGCGGATGAGGCACAAGCTGCCGCGGCTGTGCCGAGCCCCACCGCGGGTGCCGGCCGAGCTCAGGGTCTGCACCCCCCTGCCAAAGGTGAGCTGCTGGCACCAGGGCGGTGCCAGGGGGTGTGGAGGGATGGCATGGGGGCGTAAAGATTCATTATGGACTTCTGTAGGAGTCTTTTGAATATGAAATTTCTGAAGATGGGGAAGGGAGGGGTATAGCGTGAGATGGGAAGGTGAGGATTTATTCTCTGTGGGATGGTGCCCTTTGTCCAGGTGAAGTGCTTCCCTGCATAAAGTCTCTTCAAATTCAGGCTAGAAGGGCAAGAAGAGGCTGCAAGGCCTCTGAGAGTGGTCAGCTGGGAGCAGGTTGAAAAACATCTTCCCTAATCCCCATCTGTGGTCAGCAGAGGCACAGGTTTGTGCTCCAATCTGCCCCTAGAGAAACCTCTCTCTCTCACTGATTCTTGGCAGACCAGTGTCCTTTACTGAGGGGTTAAAATCTCTGAAGATCTCCCTGCTCCCCCTGTCCTCCATGACCTCTACAGCATTATTTTGTCCTGTGCATGTTTGGAGTTTCAGGACATTGCTTCTCCTTGAGTCATCAAGCTGCTCTCCAAAAGCCCATTCGTCACATAGCAGGAAACACTGCAAGTGTTTCTAAATGCTTGCCTGTACAAAGAGCGCCAGGGAAATACCCTGGAAGTGCCTGAGGATAATTTCTGTGAGCAGTGAGGATGTGAGCTAGAGGAGGAAGGTGATGGGAGTTCAGTGGTTTGAGCACAGATTGTTATTTTGGTACCTCTGGATGTGTGGGGTTGCTCTGTGCCTCTGTGCATCTCGCTGTGAGTGGCACTTGTGAGTGAGAGCAGGGTACCTGCCACAGGCAGGGGGATTCACTGCTGCTTCCAGCACACCTGGGAAGCTCAGCCTCAGGTGGAGGGGTGTCCCACGTTCACTGATGGCTGATAAAACCCCTCAGCAAACACAGAGGGATGGAAATGCCTTGGCAGCCCAAAGCCCCTCTGTGAGGACTCCAGCCACAGGGGTAGCACAACAGGAGTGGCTGCTTGCATGGCCAGGGCCCCAGCTCTCTTGCTCTGCCAGACTTTGTAGAAATGCTAAAAGCAGAATTATGAGCATGCATCTCCAGGGTACCGTAAATATCATTTTTAATTAACTGGCAATTCTACAGAGGAGACTTTGTGCAGTTCTGTGAGACATGGGAACAAAGTTCAGCCTGTCCCTGTGACAGAGCTCCAAATTTCCCCTGCACTTTCCCAACCCAACGCCAGCGAACAGATGTGCTCTGTGCCTCCTATTTATGCGCTCCCAAGAAATTAGCACCCCGTTAAGCTACACAATGCAGTGCATTTATATTTATTTCACTGTGCTGCAGCCTTTCAATGGGGACTCCACATTATTTCTTACTGGAATCAAATCCAGACTAGCATCAAGGGCTTCTTAAATCAACAGCCTATGAGGGTTTGAATTTTGTTCAGCAGAACTAGGGCCTATAGCTTTAGATAAAGTAAGATAAAGCAGCTGCCAAGATGCTGAATCCAGTGTTTGACTCCAGTCCAAAAGAGAAGGGACAGAGAGGAAGATTTAATTTCCAAGTACCTGAAGCTGGGACTGTGATTTGTTTGCAGACCCAGTTTAAGGCAATAAACAGCTATATTTATATCTCCTGAATGTGCCTATTATTTCAAGATCTCACCCACCAAGTGAAAGCAACATGACAAAGCAGCACTGTAGGGAGCCAAAAAATGTATAAAAAGCAATTGATCCATTATAGATGCAGACTCAGGCGAGTTCAGTCTATTTTTATTCATTTTAATAATGCAGCTGATTTGCTACATCAAGGAGGGAAGCTGAAGTGGGGTCCCTCATGGCGAGGTAATAACAGGCTCATGTGGCTAAGTGGCATCTGGACATCTCTGGAGTGTGCATGGCTCAGCCATCTCCCAGGGAAATGGTGTCACTGCAGCAGCCCTGCCCAGCAGGTCACCCTGAGACACGGCACACCCCAGAGACCAATGGATGATGCTGTAGGAAAGCAAGGGGAGAAGTCAGTGGGCCATTGAATTGTGGCATTAGGAAAGGGGAGTGTCACAGACATCTTTTCACTAAAAATCCTTTCTTGGGATTTTTTTCCCTTCTGAGAAGCTGAAGCCGCAAAAACAAAATCTAAACAATGGTTATCTGCTGCTGTAGAATGCATCAGGTGGATTTTTGATTGGGCCATCTTAAATGTTTACCATTAATGGCCAGCCACAGACCAGAGAGCTTGGACTCTCTGTCTGAGCCACAGATCTTTGTTATTCGTTCTTTTCTATTCTTAGCTAGCCTTCTGAAGAAACCTTTCCTTCTATTCTTTTTAGTATAGTTATAATGTAATATATATATCATAAAATAATAAATCAAGCCTTCTGAACATGGAGTCAACATTCTCGTCTCTTCCCTCATCCAAGAACCCCTGTGAACACTGTCACAGGGGAGGGTTTATCAGCAGCATTTAAAAGGTGCATTTCTATTGCTGAGATTTGGGCAGATGGATGTGATGCAGGTTGCTGCCATTCCGTGCAAGGCAGATTTGGGCGTGCACAGCCAGACTAGGAGCCTGATTCCTTCATGTTCTCCACATTCTCCGTGACCACAGGCCCCTCTCTCCACTTGAAAGAGACAAAACCCCTCTAAGCAACACCCACTCCATTTATTTGTGCCAAAATGACTCCTTCATCCTTGGGTGGCTTTTTGGCCTTGGGGGAAGTCTGGAAGAAAGAAAACTTGAGGTTTCCCTTCCCTTGCCCAGAGTGGCCTTTAAATGAAAGCGCATGTGAGAGGGACAGTAGACAAATGCCTTTAGCCAAAGGGTGGCTCTTAGGACACTCAGTTAAATTCATAAAATACAGCAATTCCTTAGCTACAGAGAGCAGTGGGAAGCCATCAAGGAGAGAGGGACCACCCATGAGAAGCAATGAAATGGGGACTGTGAAAAAAGTCAGCCAGCAGCAGCTATGCCCAGGAAGAAGATGAGATGTTGGTTGAATATAGTGACAATAAAATAGAAATTATAGCCACATTTTTTAAAATTGAAAGCTGAGTGCTCTGCAGCATCTGGGTGTGACAGTGTTCACAGGGGTCTCAGGCTGAGGAAAGAGACGAGGATGTGACTCCATGTTTCAGAAGGCTTGATTTATTATTTTATGATATATATTATATTAAACTATACGAAAAGAATAGAAGAAAGGGCAGACGGGAGGTTTTTGTATTTTTCATTCACAGGAAGCAAGTTTGTTAAGGATTGTGAGGCTCCCGTACCATAAGCAATGAATTCTCTGCAACTATTTTTCTTTCCAGCACTGCCTGTGGGTGGTTTTCAGGCAGTCC
The DNA here is from genome assembly GCF_027579445.1 of Ammospiza nelsoni. Taxonomy (NCBI): domain Eukaryota; kingdom Metazoa; phylum Chordata; class Aves; order Passeriformes; family Passerellidae; genus Ammospiza; species Ammospiza nelsoni. Next base: position 7,238,803 of record NC_080637.1, on the reverse strand, counting down.
TGCTTCACAGATGCTCTTCAGAGGTGGGAGCTGACTTGTGTTACTACTGTAAATTTACCCATGCAGGCATAGCTAAGAATAGAATAGGAATGATAACAAAGGTTTGTGTCTCGGACTCTCTGTCTGAGCCAGTTGACTGTGATTGGCCATTAATTAGAAACAACCAACATGGGCCAATCAAAGATCACCCTGTTGCATTTTACAGCAGCAGATAATCAATGTTTCCACTTGTTCCTGAGGCCTCTCAGTTTCTCAGGAGGAAAAAATCCTAAGGAAATGATTTTTCATAAAAGATGTCTGCGACACCTGGGACTCCTCAGAGGCAGGATGATCCAGGGCTCTATTTTGCTGACTTCTAAGCTCACTTCATAAAGAAAACAGGAATGTCCCAGTTAGAGGCTGTAAAAGGGCTGGGACAAGCCTTGGTGCTAAACCTGCCAGCACTCTGGTCACTGCCTTCCCTCCCTGCAATACCTCAGAGCTGCTGGCATCTTCCATCCGGAGACTTCCTTATGAAAACGTTTGTGTTGTTGTCGTGTGGAAGCAGCATTTTCCCTCCCTTGTGGAGCTGTGTCAGTCCCACTGCGGGCAGGAGGTCAGGAATGGGACTCCCACGCTCATTCCTCATCTGGCAGCACAGCCAGCCCCAGCCTGGCAAACCCCTGGGATGGAAGAGTGGCTGCTCAGTCCCAGTGAGAGGACTGACGGACACGTGGGACCTCAGCTGGCCCATTGGGCAGCCCCAGATGTGTTGTAGCCTTGCTTGTGCACTGTGTACCTGCAGGCTTGAAGGAAAGGAATGTTTCATCCTTTCCAAGTTACTCACCATCATTCTGCAAGTCTCTTTCTCCTTATTTTTCCCCCTGGACCAAAGAGTCCATTTTGCTTATTCAGTCATTTCTTTACAGAAGCCATTTTTCTTACATTTAATCATCTTCATTGCCTTTCCTTGAATCCTGCCCCTCATCTTTATGTCTTTTCTGGAGATAAAAGGATCAAAAGACAGTATTCAAGATGTATGTAAGTGAACCCTGGTTTGATTCAGTGGCATATTAATATTCTTTTTTATTTGCCCCTTGGTAAATGTTAATATTTTATTTGCTTATTCAACCACTACTGAGCAATGAACTGATGTTTCATAGAATTATTATAATCCAAATATCTTACTCCTGAGTGAGTCCAGAGCCCATAATCTTATATGTGAAGTTCAGAACATTTTTCCTGCCATGAACATTACTTCACATTTGGCGACATTAAATTTAATTAGCTGTTTTATTGCTCATTTACTTAGTCTCATCATATCTTTCGGCAGGCCCTTGTTCTCACTAGCCTGAATACCTCAGTGTCACCTGGAAACTGCTCCCTCATTGCTCTCCCTCTTTCAGACTGCCTGTTAATAGGTAGAGCAATGTGTGTCCTCACTCAGATCCCTAGAGAAAACTCAAAATCATCTCCCTGCTCGTTGCCCTGACTGCATGAACTCAAGGTTTGCAAGGTTCCTTCTCTGGAGATATATCACAGCTGGATGCCTTCATCAGATGAGGCTGTTGCATTTCATCCTGGATCAGAGATCTGAGGTGGAGCCATAGGCTGATGCCCAGCCTTTGCTGCAGCATTAGTTTAATTAATTCATTGAAAAATTATCACCAAGGCCTTCAGGTGACATTGAAAGCTACTGCAGGATGGGGCTGACTTCCAGCACCATGAACCAAGGTAAAGGCAGATGGCTGAGCCTGGGCCAGCTGGATCCTGACAGGCTTCACACTCAGCTCCAGGTCCAGTGAATTGCCACAGTCCAACCTGGAGGTGTCAGGTTGATCAGTTCCTGTGCCCAGGTTTTTGCGTGGAAAGGGAAATTGGAGATGGAAGGAAGGTTTTGGAAGCTGATGGTTCTCTGTCATCCAAGTTTATCAAGAGTATGGGACGTCCCTCTTCACCTTCCCCAAAGAGAACAACTCTTTGTTGAGAGGAGAAAGCGTAGGAAAACCTGGGCAGGAGATGAAAAAGATTAATCTTCAAATCCTCACTTTGATTATCTCAAGCAAGAAAGTTCATAAAGGTTCTCTGCCAGTTGTGTAGGACAGCCCAACTTGCCACAGCTGAATTGGAGAGTGACCCGCATCTGTGGGATGACAAAGCACTGCCTCAAATGGACTTTTACGATTATTTGTCACACAGATTCACAACTGAAGCCTTGGTCCCCTGGCTGGGGCACTGGAGGAGGGCCAGGATGCTTTTCCTAGTGGGTTCCATGACCCAGGAATGTTTTTTGCCTCATGGACAAATAGCCTTCCATCCTCCCTGGACTCCTCAGCTCCCGACTTTGCAAGCTGGGCTGACCCAAACATAACATCCTGTGACTAATTAAACTCAGATAAGCTCATTAACCCTTTATTGTCAGCTTTTGGCCCTACATAGTAAACTTTTTGCTCTGATTTTACACCCCTGTCTTTGTAAGCCTGTGCTTGCAAGGCAGCTCTGTACTACCACCACCAACCACCTTCACCCCTGGAACTCTCCTAAAAAAACAATTCTGGGACCCAGTGTGTCCCCAAATAACACTTCAGCTTTTGAAAAACAGCATATTTTGCTGAAATCTCATTTTGGCAAAAATGCTACAGTAGTCTCCCCTTTTGAGCTCTTTTCTGGTATCTTATTCCCAAATGGTCGAAGAAAACTAGGAAGGAAGTGAGGAGAAAATGTGGGTGTAGAAGAACATCCTGTTCTGCACAAATACCCTGGTGTGTTGTCAGATGGATGCTCTGCTTTAAATAGAAGAGGTCTCATGCTTGCAAAGGCCAAAGTAATACATTCTCAAAAATTAGAAAAGATGGAAATGATGATTTAATAAAGAATCATGTTTGGACCTACTGTGTTAAAGAATTAACCGGGTTAGAGCTTCTCATTGTCACATGTGATCTCACTTCTTTGTGCACCTGTAAAGCACTGGAATAGAGCTTTTGACAAAAATCCCTGGGGAACTCAGAGAAATTCTTTCTTGTTTACTCTATTTGAGTGGCTATCTCCATAAAAAAGAGGTCACTTGGGGTAAGGAAAGTTGAAGCAAGAGCTAAAAGAGATCCAATGGGATAGATTCAGAGCTTTTACATATTTGAAGAAATACTTCTGCTTTGTTCTGATTTCCGCTATCTCCTTTTTAAGGGGTTGAGTGAAACAGCTTTCTACACTTTAGCTTAAGAAAAAGTAGAAATCTACACTTTGGTGCCCTTTTTTTTCACCATCAGTATAATTTACCACAGCCACACTAACTGCTTCAGTTATCACTAGAACATCATGATTCTTTTTTCTCTCCTGCACATTTTCTATAATTTACATTTTTTCCCATTGTGCTTTGCTTTGAATCTGAAATTTTATTGCAATTTGAACAAAAAAAAGGAAAGAGTTATACCCTCGAGTACAAAATGCCCTGCACTCTGGGAGTCAGGAAAATTCCACAGGACTTTCAGCAGAGCAACTTTTCCCAGCAACAGGATTTTTACCCAAACTTCTGACCATCTCTACAGACAGTGAATATTGATCAACAGGAGAATTTCTCAGCTGAATATTGCAACTGCAAGGGCCTAAGACCTCTGTATCAATATATATTGTTGTAATAAGGGAATCCCAGGCCATGTAGAGCTGAGCCTGGGTGAGAACCCAGGAATTCATCCATCCTCCTTGCCATTGCCAGCGGAGCACGTGGTGTTTTCAGTGCCAGGTGTTTCTTGAGTGGCACCAGAAAAGGCATTATGTGTTCCCCTAAGCCATTTTCTTGTGCCTGATACTATTTTCTCCATCAGTTTTGAAATAATCTTGAAATGCATCTTTGTGAAGACAAAAATGAGCCTGTGTTGGAGTCAAAGACTCTGTCACGTGGACACTGCTTTCTGACCCTGGAAGATGTCTCCTGTTGTTTATCTCTGTAACCAACACAATGCAGCTACAGGGACAGTCAAGGGGCACAAGTGACATGCTTGCCCTGTTCTACTGCACAGAGGGAGCCTACAGAAAGGAATCTTTAATTTCGTGTTTCAGTACTCAACACTTAGCCTTTGTGCAATTAATGGGGTGGGGAGGACAGAATGGATCACATGTTTGATTCCAGTGAATTTCTTGTTGTGGTCAGACTGGTTGGACAGTGGTTGGGTCAGTTAGAGGTGGACAAATGCATGATTCAGTCTGGCTGGAGCACTGCTGGCCCATCTGACACAGCCCAAACGCTGATCTCTGGGGCCAGGGACCTGCAGAAGGCCAGCCATGTGTCCCTGTACCCAGCCTGGCTGTGTAGAAACCACAGATTCCTGGAATCCCTGAATTTCCATGCATGCTGGAGAGGATGAAGACCTTATCAGCAACCAGATCTTCTTCTGCAAATACTTCCTAGAGAGAGAACAGGTGAAATCCTTTCTGTGGTGAGCCATGCACACCAGCTCACTCATTGCCTCACTGCATTCTGGTTCCCTGGGTTTCCACCACCTTCCCTCCAAATGTATTCCTCCTTGTCTTGATCCACGCTCATTAAAACACCCCTCCACTCACTCTGGTGAAGACAGACACTTTGTCAAATCTTTAATCAAAGGGCAGCATGTGAATGATTAACAGGATTTTTTGCAGTAGACAAGCTTCCCATGCTGGGTTTATTTCTGGAGCAGTCAAGCCATAATCTGATGTAGGGCCATGTGTGGATGAGAGTTGGTCCAGCTGGAAAATGAATGACATGTCCTTCTCTGCTGTTGAAGCCATCCATGACAACATGTCCCAAATGGTCCATCATGTTGTTGTCTGGTAAAACTCGGCCATCAGAGGCAGCTCCTGTTCAGATGCTAATGAGTACATGTCTGAAAACGTGATTTCAGCTATAACTCTGACAATATTTACTAGGAATTTATGACTAGAGATCTTCCTAAGCTCCGTCAACTCTATCCATCTCAAATCTTAATAAACAATGCTGCTCTTCAGTTTCTGAGGCCTTCAGAGCAGCCTCATGGATATTTTTTGCCCAGTGTCTGGAAAACATCACATGCAAGATTTCACTCTCAGATTTCAAACTATGTGGGTACATGTCAAATAAATAAAAAGTAATTTGGCTGAGCAATATGAACATCATGAAAAGCAGTTTGATGAACCTTGCACTGTCTAGGATGCAGAAGACTTTGACACCATTCCTGGCCATATCAAGACTTTCAGTATTTCTCCTTTTTGTGCCTCAGTTTCCTTTCCAGTTGGTTCCAGTCAACATTATGGAAAAATCCTTGAAGGGAACCTCCACTGGGTTTTGCTTTGCTTGGGTTATATCCATCAATACCTTCCCATTCCATGTGGAGCTGTGAGAGCTACAAAGTGCTGAGCAAGCAGAAACTTTTTCTCCATTAAGTGGGAGCAGATGTGTGGAGGAACAGCAGGCACTTGAGCTCGTGCTTTAAACTTCCCATAAATACAGCAAATGGAAAGGTCTGGTCCTGAGAAGTGCTCAGGGGATGAGAATGCTGCAGAGCTGAAGGGGTTGAGTGGTGGGAGCATGTGCCAAAGCAGTTTGCAGAGTCGGTCCCTGCAGTGTTTTTTGGGGTTATTCCCCTCCATACATAACCCCAGCAGTCACCACTGCACGCCAGTGCCTTGAGGAGTGGGTGAGGGGATCTATTTATACTCTTAGGAATGAATTAGTACCCAAACAACTTTTGTTTCCTTGTTTTTTACACGTCTGTGCTCTCCTCTGTCACTGCTGGAGCGCAGAGCCTGGCATGCTGTGACAAAGAGCCATTGATGGAGTGCTTGTGTGAATTGGCCCAGCACTGGTCACAGCCAACTTCTGTGGGACCCACTGCCCCTCTTGTACAATGTGCTCCAGTGTGCTGGGCCATTTGTGAAAGGTCAGAAATGAACAGAGAAATGGACTGGAGTCAAAAACAAGCAGTCCTATAAATATCAGTCATAGTCAAAGGCAGTTTATTCCATTCTTCCCCTCTCTCTCCTTCTGTGTGTGTCTCTACCTCCCTCTGTTGTGGTTTCCCAGATATAACTCCATGCTTCTGGCTGGGGAGCTCTGAAGGGAAGGCAGCACACACGCTGCAGCCTCTGCTCCCATCCTGACACATGGAATGATCCTCAGTCCTGCAAGCAGGGCTGGCAGCCGGCACCCAGTCCAGGCAGCATCCCGACTCTGATGTTAACTTCTGATTTCTTGGATTTTCCTTATCTGTGAGAAACTCATTTGTGACAGTCTGAGAACTAGATTTGGCCACAGACGCTTTGGATTGCGGCTTCTGACAGCTTTGCTCTGTTTGACTTCACAATGACTTTAGCAGCTAAACTAGAGGATATTGAAGTGACGCTGGAGCACCTACTAATGGATGTGTTTGTAAGTAAGCCACAATTTCCCTTTTAAATTGCAATGCCAATAATCCAGAAGGCAGTATACAAGTTTTATGGCATATCCAAAGTGTTACATTGACTTAATTTCTTTACATTTCCTGATAAACTCTGTGCAATCCAACTCTACCAATATGCTCTGGTTTAGGCATCTCCTGCAAGCAATAACTGCAAAACTGGAACAGTGTGAGATCCAAGACAGGACAGATTTTGAACTGGTTTTGTACAAATGTGATGTGAAAAGGAGGAGAGATTTGGTCAGTTTGAGACATATCTCTGTAAAACTATTGTTGTATTGACAGAGATTGAAATTGTGCATTTCTTGACATCAAGTGTCCTTGACTTTAGGATTTTGACAGCTATTAGATTACAATTGTGACTCTTGGGTTATTTTGTAAGAGATGTAGGAAAAAGCAAAACAGTTGTGTTTTCAAGAGAATCCAGTTTATGACTCCTGGATCTATCAAATTCTTTAAACCAGTGTAAATCTGGGTTTACTTCCTTGGAATCACCAAAGCTCAGTGAAGCAATGTATGATCTGATTCTACACATCTGAGATAAGAATCTGTTTTTATCATCTCATGTTAGAGTTTCTTAAAAATATCAAAGCATTTCCAAATATATTCTTGCCTTTTCCGACACAGCTTGATGGATTTCACCTAAAGGTCAGAGATGGTCATGTTTTGGAAGGTTTTGTGGTGGGAGGGGATGGAAGGTAATAGTGAGGCATTGCCAATTCATTTGACTTAGTGAAAAAAAGTCATGCCAAGGTGATCTGTACTCTCTGAATTCAGGCTGAAGATGGCAAGTGACCTTCTGAATTTTCAGAAGAGTTTTTGGCATCCCTTAAATGGAATATTTTGGATTTCAGGGTCTAGTGATGAGGAATCTTAGGCAACAACCACAAAAGTGAAAAACAGATCTTGCCAGATTTCTAGCCTGTGGTCCAGTTATTGAGATGTCCATCTGTGCTGTGAAATGGATTCAAGTTTCTCTGTGCTGGCATCTTCTCTCAGTACTTTGGAAAGTGCCTTTACCCCTTTCCCAGGCTGCTGAGATTGGGGTAGATCAACATTATTGGAGGCTGACCTGTGAAAGCCTCTACACAGGGCACAAAACACTGAAATACTCTTTGGGCTGTAATATCTGAATCAGCCCAATGATTATTTGCTGCTCTGGGTTCAACTCCTTTTCCCAGCTCTCAGCACTGTGAATCCCAGAGAAAATCCCTGAGGATTTCAGTCCCCATGACAAGCAAAGATGTAACATCTGCCTCTCACCACCACAGCACACTGTGAGAGTTATTATGTGTGGGAAGGAGACAGTGCTTTCTTTGGAGTATTTGCAAATGTTGTAGGATAAACTTGGCACCACAATTCCTCTTGGTCTATTCATAGCTCAGTGTTGCTTCACTGATTTGGGTGTTTGGCACCTGGGGGACTGAGACCCTCCTGGCACGGGTGACATTGAACAGTGGGTGTTAAAGCCCTTTGGCACAGGGTAGCTCCAAGCAGAACCTCAGAGACTGACACATCTAGAAATCAGGATTGACTGAGGCTGACCAATTCTCCGTGTGTCTGGTTGTGTTTGAAGGGCATGAAAAGCCTCCTGTCTTGCTGGGAACCACACAGCCCAGTAATCGTATCTTCTTGGCTCTTCATGTCCCATTGTCTGTTTTATTGTCTGTTTTAATGTCCATGCCCTGATTCCATCCAAATGCCTCTCCTCCTGAGTTTCTGGGTTTGGTGTTTGGTGATTTTTGCAATGAGAGTGAGAGCTGGCCAAATAAAATGTGGGCCAAATTCTCCAGAGGTGCAGGTGAAACCTCAGTTTATGAAACCAATGGAGCTCTTCTCAGGTTGTGTTTTGAACTGGTCTCTCGAATTTGCAGTTCTAGAAACCCAGTGAAGCACCCCCAGCTGGGGCAGTGCAGTCAGAGCTGAAATTGTGATGCAGGGAGGTGTCTGTGCAGTGCCATGCTGTGCCACCCCTGGGCACAGCTGGCTCTGCAGGAGCTGGGCTGTGTGAGCAGCATTGTGCAGGGCACACTGCAGCAGTGTCACAGCTCTGCACAGCCTGGGGCAGCGTGTCCAGGCTTCACATCTCACCTCAGGGCTGGGAATCCAGTCTAGCCTCTATGCAAATCAAGGAAAAAGCTTTTCCCTTGTGAGCAGCCATGTTTGAAGCTAGCTAGGCTCTTCTAAAACCTACCTAGGAATTAAGGCAGGAAGAATTTTGGATAATCTAGATCAAATGCCATGTGCAGAATCCCCACTATCAGGCACAATTTTCAGGCTTTACTCGTACATCACCTTGCCTTGCTGCTGTGTTTGATCTTCAACCACCTATTCACTTAGCAATGCTAAAAATAACCTCTGGATATACTGGATACAGAAAAGTAAATATTAAAGAAGGGCAAAACATCAGGCTCTGGCTGTTACTGAGCATTCCAGCAGCCAGATTTGTGCAAGGTCATTGATCCACGACCAAGGGTTTTCCTGCAGCAGGATGAGTGTTTTGGTGAGGAGCATGGGGCCAGACTGGTCAGGCTGGATGGGCTGTGGGCAGACTGGGAGGTGACAGGACCCTCCTGGGAATGATCTTGAAGTCTGCTGCAAGCCATGCATCTTCATCTGTGTCAAGTTTATTGCTGAAAGAGCGGAGCCATCTGTCACCGTAATGCTCCTCTTCCAATTCTTCGGTGCCCTGCACTGCTCCAAACCAGGTGATTACTTACAAAATTGGGAAATTGTGGTCTGTGGAGCCTTGAGTTATCTTTTTTTCCTTCCAAAGAAACTTAGTTGTAATGCTTCTTGGACCTTAGGGGCAGTAACCCATTCCTGGATCAGTGGACCCTGACAAAGCTCACTTTAATAGCTTGTACCAAACTATCAAGCCCATTTTGTCACAGTGTAAAAGGTTGTAGCAGACAACAAATGAGAAGCAACCACCAGTTTCTAACAAAAACTGAGCCATAGCTCAGCTCAGACCAACACACCTTGATGTAATTTGGCTTCTGCAGTAATGAAGACTGAAGAAAAACTATAGGATCGGGCCAGTTTTTCTCTGGACAAGTTTTCAGATAAATTCTCCTGCAGGAACTCACCTGGAGTGAATTTAACTGTTTTGCAGGGGTGATGGCAAGCCTCACAAGCAGATGTGTTAAACACTTCCTCTGGAAAGCTAGTATTACATGAGAACACCTTTTAAAACATATTTTTTTTCTTTCTTTTTGTGGAGACCAGAGATTAGCATCTACATGGCACGAGCTGCCACTTCCTTCCAGGACAGGCTGTTCTGGCCACGCTGTCATCCTGCTATCAGAGAAGCAGCTGGTGCTGCTCTGACACTTCCTTCCCCTGCTTCCAAAGGGCACTGGAGAGCTTTGCTGGGCTGGATGAGACGAGATAAAAGGGAAGCCTCTGACATGACATTTCATAATTAGCTGTCATCACCGGCGGGATGCTGCTCCATCAGCTGGGGCTTGGCTGCCTGGAGAGAGCTAGACAGACAGACAGACAGACAGGGACCAAAGTAGGGGGGAGTGCAGGGACAAGCTCAGCATTTCATATCCAGGGAGTCTGGATATGAAATGCAGGCCTGAATCCTGGTTTCATAGCTTGGAAAAGGCATCCCCGATCCAAACCCCCCTTGCATCTGGATACACTGAGTATTCTTGAGCAGTCTGAGACCCTTGAGACCTTTGAGGGAAACCTCAGTGTCAGAACTCAGTACATCCCTCCGGGTGTCCAGAGTTGCCAGGACCCCTGCCAGGGGGCTCAGAGACCCTGGCACACAGCCCAGAACACCTGTGGGTTTGATTATGACCCATGGAGCAAATTACCATCTTTGTATGAAGACCTGAAAGCCACAGAAGCTTAAGTAGTGTAATAATAAAATTATCACTAAGTGAAAATGTAGATTTTGGGGTTCTTAGAAGAGGGGTTTTGGGGACAAGATGGAGGGACTTGGGTGTGTCCAGCCTTTCTTCGTCTTCTTCTTCTTGTTCTCCATTTTCTGCTGTGATGTTGCCATTTTGGGATTGGTTTAGAATAGAAGTGCACTGTCTAACATGGGTGATAGGTATTGGAAAGTAATTGTAAATATGTTGTATGTAGTTTGTAGTATAAAAGGACAACACTGCCTCAGGGGCGGTCAGAGTGCTGCTGGCTGCCCTGCTGAGCAGACCTTGGCTGGGCAGAGAGAAGATTTTATACATAAGATACAATAAACAACTTCAAGACCAAAAACTGAAGAACTCTGACTCGTTCTGTGGACGCACAGGCCGAAACAGAGACCTTTGGCACATTTTGGGGCTGCAATTAACAACTAAACTCCAGACCTCAGGATGAACCTTGCTGCCTTCCAGGCCGTGCCTTAGGCACAGGCAGAGCAAACATCCAGGGTATACCATGCCCAGCATGCATGGGATGTCTGGAAGGGGTTGAAAGTGAGAGGGGTTCTGGAGCCTGCCCCACTGAGGGATGCTTTTCCTTGCATTGTGGATCTGACTTTAGACCTGTTAAAAACAGACTTTCAAGCAAACAAGCTAAGGGATAATAATCCTGTTAGGGAAGTGAACCTGAGGTAGTCAAATATCAGTTGGCATCGAAAGCAGACTGAGGATGGACATGATGGAGCTGTAGTGGTTATCCCAGGAGAGAAAAAAACCCCTTCAGATGAAGTCTTTAAACCATGAACCCTGTGTGCTGGCCCACTCCAGGTATCACCTGGAATACAACAGGGAATTTATCTCCAATGGTTCCTGGGGTCTTAGAGCCCATCCAAACACATCCTGTCATATCCACAGTACACTCCATAGCTCTTTCTACATTCCTGCAGACATCTATTTTCACAGCTGGCTCTTCAGGCTTCTTCTCACCACACTCCACAGAAAAATATATACTTGTGGTATATGTATATATGTCTATATATGTACCTATAAAATATTTAAAATATATTTTTAAATATCTATATCTACAAATGGAGCCTATATGTGTATATACATGAGAATAGCTTATGAAATTAAATTTGTGAGGGCTTTCTTATTACCGCGCCTGAGTGGGCGCAGCTGGTGAGAGAGAGACGGTGAATCTTGTTTCTTGAATCAGAAGGCTGAATTTATTAATATAAGATATAATACATTATAGTTATACTAGAAAGAATAAGGAGAGAGGTTTGCAGAGCAGCTAGGCTAGCTAGGAAGAGATAGAAAAGAATCCACAACAAAGCTGTGGCCAAGGACTCAGTCCCCTGGCTTGCACTGGTGATTGGCCCTTAATTATAAACATAAAACATGAACCAATCACCAATCAAAATAGGTGCCCCTATTGCATTCCCCAGCAGCTGATAATAATTGTTTACCTTGTCTTCGGAGGCCTCTGGCCTCCTGAAGACACAGAAATCCGAAAGAAAGGATTTCTGTGGAGAAATGTCTGTGACACTTTCTGGCATGGGGAGGGGCTGTGATTGCTCTGCCCTGGGTGGATGCAGCAACCCAGATGTGCCATGCTCCAGCCTCCTCCATCACTCACAGAAACAGCTGCTCTTCTCCCTCCCCATGGTGTCAGGTTCTGGCAGAGTCAAGACCAAGGCACCAAGAGTATGAAACTCAGTCAGAAGAAATTAGCTGGGATGAAGTGGAATTAAGGTGGGAGTCAAATTCCTGTATCCAGACAGATTTCAAATATTTGAAAGAGAGGGACTCAAATGCTAAGAGGGAAGGGTCTGAAATGAGGGGCAGGTCTCTTGGCCAGTGGCACCACAGGAGACAGAGCTCCCTGGTGGATTTGGCAGTGGGGGTGGCACTATGAGGGGGACAAGGCCATCATGTCCCAGTAAGGACCTGGAGTGGTGGCTACCAACACCCACAGACTCCAGCTCTTAAAACTAAGCTGTGAAGGGAGGGGCATTTAGTTGACCTGGGTCTTTATTAGTAATAGTGAAACAACAATAAAATCAGCACTGATAATTTTTCATGTTGCAGATAGAGAAGGTGAGACAGAGGGACATGGAGCCATTTAAGCAGCCTTCTCCTCCATCTTCCCACTTAGAAAGGAGTAGAAATACAACTTCCAGAACCTCAGTTTGGTGATTTGTTCCCTCCAGAGTACAAAACTCCACATTATTGCAGAATAATCCAACTATCGATGTCTCACAGATCTCTGATGCCAAGCATGAAGTGTGACTTTGGATCTAGTCCTAGCATGCTCTGGCATAGATAGCTGTGAAAATTGTCCATTCTTTGGGCAATTATACCATTAACCTTCCCATTTTCTCATGCCATCAGCCCTAGTAAACAGTGGCCATCCTCATGGCTGGGCTGAGGACACTCTGGAGGCAGGAGGGGTGCAGGCAGATGGTTGTGATGAACTCAAACACCATTTTCACTATGAGTCCTGCAAGCAGCAGTCCCCTCCCTGCAGTAATCAAACAAACATTCTTGCAGTTGCCATCGACTCCTGGTGTCTGTCTCACATTTTTCTTAATAACCATTGTAATAATAAGACACTATCAACATGTAAAGTGATCCATTAACCTCTGCAGCAGCAATAAATTGTGTGGCTTTGCCAGGCTGCCAGGGCTTGCTAATCGAAGAGCAAGAAGCAAGTTTGCACCCAGAGCAGTCACAAATCATGCATAATGCAGAAGTGCGGGTGCTAACCTCACCCCCTGCAATATAATGGGTATTTCCATGTGTTTATTTATCTGAGAAATTGGTTATTTGAAGCAGCTCCTAATTACTTTTTCTCTGGCAACAACAGCATCCCCCAGTTTTTCCTCAGTTTCCAGTTTGCAGGAGATTTAAAGCTTCACGTTCCAACATAGGAGTCAGCATGAGTTATGGCAGGGCAGAGAGGAGAAGCAGAATCAGCCCCTTGACTTGCAGTAAAAGCTGAGGTTGCTTAGCAGGATTGTGCCATTAAAGAGATCTAATTAGGCAGCTTGCCTCAGGTTTTGTTTAGACACTCCTGAAACTGAGAAATGAAAAATAATCACATCAGGTATTCCCAGTGAGTGATGTAGTCCAGCTCCATGTCTTGAGCAGCACATGACATCAGGTCCCTACAGACAGCTCTAAAAGAGGCTAAATGCATAACCAGAACCTCCACAGTTGCCTTTCAACAACCAGTTCCTTGTTCTCAAGGGTTTCATGACCCACAAGTAGCACCTTCAAATTTAGCACCCGCAGTAGATGTCCTTCTATGAGTTTGTTGAGTCATTTTTTGAGCCAGCCCAGGGATGCAGCTGCCATGGACAGTCCTGGAGCAGATGAAAAGCCAAAGTGCTGTGCTGCTGCCCTGGACACGGCGCCATCAGCTGCAGAGAGCTCCCACCTCACTCCCAGCAGAGTCAGGTCGTGCTGCTGACCCTCAGAGAGCCTCTGTGGAACAGAAGAGCTCTGTGGAGCAGCCTAGGCTTGGCCAGCCATGCTGAACAACACACAGACACGAGACAGTGAGAACGAAGAGCTGGGAGGGTGAGTGCCAAAAGGGATGTTAGCAAACACAGGGTAATTAAATACAGCCACCAAGAGACAGAGGAGAGCCTCTGAGAGCTGGCAAGGCAGACAAAGAGTGGCCAGTTGTCATGTTTGTTTGGTAATTGGTGGGGAGACATTGACACTTTCACGTTCCATTCAACCCCCAGTAAAATAAGCAGCTAAAGCAGGTCTGGTGTCTCAAACCTTGCAAGTGCCCATTTCCTTCCAGCTGTGACAAAAGGAGTCCAAGTGACATCCTCACATAAAGGGACCAAAGTTAGGAGACATGAATGCCACTTCAGGTGTGTCCTACAACTGGGATAGGCTGTGTGAACAGATAGGGATTACAGGGAGAGACTCCAGGATTCCAAGACTGAAGAGCCAGAGAGTCAAACTTTTCACATTTCTTCATCTGCCCAGAAAATACACACAAAATACAACCAAGTTGGGTTTGTGTTTTGCCAGTGTTAGCAGCTCCTCTTTCAGCTTGATGCAGTCTTCTCCTCACTTGTAGAAAAGTCATCATTATTCCATGCCTGCAAGACCTCAGCTACAAAATATAATTTGCCTGAGAAGCTGTTTACCAAGTCTGGCAAAGCTTAAAAAAAACTCCCTTGCAACATCTCTCAGGGGTCTTCCATTTCCCTCCTTTCTTTAGGGACATGTTGGTCTCTCTGCTATTCATGTGGCTTTCTCTTGGGGCAACACAGCTCCCTCTCCTTCCCTTACACAGACACATATGCTTTCCCACAATATATTAAGATAAATCAAAGCAGTGCAACAAGGATGAAGTTTTAAAAGAGAGAAAATTGCACAGAACAAAGAAGCATTTATCTTCACAGTGTTTGACACAGTCCATATGTCACATATCCTGTTTAAGGCTTAAATCAAGCTCAAGGCTGAGTACCTTCCATGCCGTGCTAAGCACGCCCCTATTTCTTCAGGAATTGAAGCAAATCAGCAGTGCTGAGCACTCCACAGGAACAGCCTGCTCACATTTGAAGATTTGATACTGAGATGCACCAAGTATTCACACGTTCATTGCAGTGAGCAGGATTTGCAAAGGCTTTGGACCAGACCCCCAGCAAAAAGAGCTCGTGTGTGCATCACACTCTCCTCTGCTGCACAGCCTCCATGTGGGAATGTGCTGTTGTTGCCAAATATCTCCTCCTTTGTTTATGTTAGCCCTGGAAGTCAGAGGTGGCCCCTTCCATCCCTCCCTGATGTTTACAGGGGCGTGTCTCCAGGGCAGTGGGGTCAGGCCAGTTCCCTCCCTAATTAATTACTGTCTCTGTGAGTTATGTGGGAAAAGGAGTGACCTGCCAGCACACTAAAACCCAAGGGAAATGTCCTTCCATCTAGCAGAGGCCCTGCTTGCTATCTGCTGCTGTTCTGGACAGGGTTTTCCAGGAGCCCACCTGCCTTGGGTGCTCCAAGACTGGGACCAGGGAGGTCAGAGGAGGCAGAGGAGAGCTGGAGGTGGGATGGAGGCAGCTCTGGGACAGCCTGCCTGGTGGCAGGAGGGGAAGAAGAAAGGTGAAGGCTGTTCTGTCCTCTTTCCTGAAGATATTTCCTGGGGTGTCTCCACCTGTGCCATGGTTTTCAGCAGGGGCTGAGCCAAGAACTTGCTGGCTTGGTGGGCACAGCAGCTGATGGGTCTGAGAGCTTGGCTGGGTGTCACCTGGCTCAGCAGGTGACATCCCAGGCTTCACACTCTGCTCTGCCATGAACACCCAAGGCTGAGGCACTCAGAGCAGCTCATGGGCAACCATGCAGATATTCATGATGGAATGCCAGTGAATGAGGACATTTAGGAGCACCTGATATAACATTCTGTGTCAACCTACAGCAATGTGCATCAGATATGAGTCCAGAAGGGCTTGGTTCTGGGTTTCTGATTAGGCTTATGCTAGTCAGACCCACTAACATTTCCATGAGATGCAGGTGGTTAAACAACCATGCTGCAGCATGGTGTAAATTTGTGACAGGAGCCCAAATTCCCCATGGCCTTTGCTGGTACAAGGGATGGACATGCTGCAGTTCAACACCACCCTGATCACTGCAGGACCCAGAGCACCAAAACAGAGAGAAACAAAGCACAAACCTCTGCTCCAGTGTGGGGCTGACCCTCACTGCACACAGCAAAGGCAGTCCCATGCCCAGGGGAGACAGGGACAGGATGGTGCAGTGGCCCCTGGTGTGACACAGCCCTGCCACACACAGCGGAAGCCCCCAGGCTTTCTGTGGCTTTGGTTACCACAAAAAGCCTCTCTCTCTCTCTCTCTCTCAGCCCTGCAAGCTGCTGGGTTATTGCCAGCTCTGATGGAAAGGACTCACATGGGAATGGAGCTGCACCCAGTGTGTTTTCCCACATCCCTCCCCAGGCTAGAGTGATCATAACATTTCTCTGTAAAACACCATGTAAGACTGGAAAATTGTTTAGCTTTTTTTAAATCAAAGGCAAGCTGGATTTGTAATGACAACCTCTGCACATCTTTCACTCCCAACAAGGCAATTTCCTTTGCAGGCTGATTCTGAGTGCAATAAAATGTGAGCTAAGTCACTGTAGGGTTTGCAGCCCCAAAGCTCTGGGGAAGCTCAGTTCTCCTCGTCTTTCCAACAGAATAGCAAGGGAGGATTGCTTACAGTGGGGAAGTAAGAAATCCCACAAAGATTAATAGGAGCTGCTAAAGAGCTCAGATAGAAGTGGTTTCCCTATCAGGGCTCCAGGGAAGAATTTGGCTTTGCTACTGACAAACCATAGATATTGTCCAGGGTGGAAAATACTGCCAGGAGCTGCAAATTATCCTTATTTCCCCCTCAATCTGTTGCCATACTTGTGTCTTCATGGAATACCAAACTTAAGTGGATTTTTCTGTAGTGAGCGACTTTTCAATTTTACAATACAATGTCTTATTGATAGATCTGATGGATACCACTCACTGCATTTAAGGCTGTGCCTCTGCTGTCACTGGCTTCCATTCATTGATCTCTGCTGGGAGTACCCTGACTTGAAACTTGACTCCTGTGCTGCAAATATAAGACACACTTTGCAGCAGTAAATGGTTACTCTCTC
Source organism: Ammospiza nelsoni (assembly GCF_027579445.1). Taxonomy (NCBI): domain Eukaryota; kingdom Metazoa; phylum Chordata; class Aves; order Passeriformes; family Passerellidae; genus Ammospiza; species Ammospiza nelsoni. The sequence goes on along the minus strand of NC_080637.1, from coordinate 7,221,875 downwards.
CTTTTCATTAAAGACCAAAAATAATCTAGTCCAAAGAGCAATCCATTGGCTATACTTTCCTCTGATGCATTGTTACCACAACGCCCTGCTCCTGGCAGCCTGCAATTAGAACTGAAAAGCACCCACTGCTTTGAGAGCCTTGTCTTTCAGCAGTGAGTAAATACAGTGTGTCCCTTCTGGGGGTCTGTGGGGGCAAGGTCAGGATGCTCCCTTTGAATATTTGGGGATTTATTTCCTACTGTGCTGTTCAGCTGGAGATGGTCTGTGGAGACAGTGCAGGTAAATGAGGACTCAGTGATGAGCTTGGTCATCTCAATCTGCATCTGCAGCCCCCTAAATGGGAAAGGGGGATCTCCAGAGACAAATTCAGAATTTGATGGGTGAAGTGCCCTTGGATGTGCTTATGCCTGCCACAAACACCCAAACTCACCCTCTGGGAACAGCTAGAAAGACCGTCATGGGAGCATATTTTACATTACTACCTCTAGGCAACCTATCAAATGAATTCTAGCAGACTGCCCTACACAGTTACCTCCCAATATGCTTTGAACAAAAAATATGAAGCAAACGTCTCATCCTCCTGGATGGTTTCCACAGTCCTGATGATTAGGTTTTGGCTTCCTTCTCCAGGTTTATATCACCTGGGAAATGAGGAGTGAAACAGAAGAAGGTGTCATATCGCGTCCAGGTCTCCAGTTTTACATCAGGGCACCCACAGAGTTGTGCCTGGGGTGCAGCACAGTGAGGGAGCAGGGAGTCAGGCCCAGTGGGATATATGGGAATCTTACTGGAATTGGCTCCAGTAACATGAAAATTGATGGATTTCTTCCACTTTTCACGTGTGCAAGATGTTTCCTGTAAAGAAGAGTATTATTACCATTCAGCTGCCTTGAGCAATGCGCAGATTTGCATTTCATTGGTAAGACCTAAAAATCCAGGCAGGAACACTTGAGGTTTGTGGAAATGACTGAATGAGTGCTCCCCTTTCCCCTGTGGAGATTATCAGTGTGTGGTGTTTCATGCTGGTACCACTGGACTGCCTGTGCCTGGTCCCGGAGCCTGATGGCTCACAGACACATCTCCATGTGTCTAGTGGCTCTTTGTCCCCTCTAGTGGATAAATTTCCATCTACAGAGCTGCTATTTCCATGAGCTGGACCTGCAGGAAGGAGAAGAGGTTTGCAGGAATATGAGAGCTCCTGGGGAATGGGGCTGGTGTGGGCAGGAGCCCCCCAGGGCTGGATGGGGTGAGCAGGGACACCTTTGCTACTCTGCTCTTGATGAAACACTCACCCCGAGGCCCTGACTCAGGCATGACTCAGGTTTTATTCAGGAAAAGCTCCCAGCAGGACTAATTGCTGCCACCTTTGCCCTGTTTCTCCAGCAGACAGTCCCAGGGGCTCTGCTGGTGCAGGCAAAGGCTCCCCATGGGAAATGCCAACCACTTCATGCTTGACAAACAGAGGTAGGCAGGCTGTGAGATAGCAGGGCAAGCACTAGCAATCATTAAAAAACCTGCAAGAAGCAGAGACCCTGACTGCACACCTATTCCACATAAAGAATCCATATAAGTCAGTCATGCTTAAGATATTTCCATCTTTTCCTGTCTCTTTCACTCTCTTTGGCAAGACACATATGGAACTCATTATGAACAAAGGCCAATTGTTTTAATATTTAGAGTTTCCCACATCAAGCTGCAGGTTTTTTTTTTCTTTGACTGGTTTTAATGCATGTACATATGCTCAGCAGATAGAGTTTCTCCTTTTTTTATTTGAAATGGTTGCTTTAATGTCATGTCCCTAACACCTTCATCCCAGCTTTTGGACTTGGATCAAAACAAAGTATTTTTAGTTTAGCATTAAAATGAGAACAATACATGGAGGAAGGGATTGGCTCTCCAACTCAGCAGATTTTTGCTCTCCCAGCTAGACTGCTTCAAGGAAAAGGACATGGGCCAACATCTTTTCCATTTTACTGGGCAAATTCAGAGTACCACTCAGGAATTGCTGGGTTGAGAAGCTCCCACTTTGCCCACATTAACTCTAAACTGCATGTGGGCCAATACCTCTAACAGAGTATGGAAATGAACACAACACCCAAAACACTTTCCTATAAAAGCACAGGGAAATTAACACAACACCCCAAACACTTTCCTATAAAAGCACAGCTTTGTACCTGGCTGCTTTAGGACAACTCGTGGTCTTATGGAAAGTCTGTGGGAAGGGGAAGTATTTCTCCCCTTTCCAAAGCATGTGTGTATGATTTAGAGTGTAAATAAAGTTTCAAACTTTTCTAGCCTCTAAAGTGGTTTTATAAGAGAGAAAAAAATAAGATGTAGACATTGAGAGTGACTTTCTGAAAGTAACACTTCACAGTCACAGACTACAACATAATCATATTTTTAAGTGAGTGAGTACACACAGAAGCTGCAGGCATGACCCATCAGGCTTTCAGTGATGTGGATGTGAGTGGTACTGCCTGTTCCCTGTCCCGATGCATGTGCTGCTCTGTGCCACACAGAGCCTGGATCTGTGAGCCCTCAGTTCAGCTGAGCAGCCCAGAGGAGCTCTGAGCCCTCTGCCCTGGCTCTGTGCTTCCCAGCATCCAGGAGGGAGCAATATCTGAACCCAGGAATTAACACTAATCTCTGCACCAGATGGTGATACACCAGATATTCTTTTTAAGGTGGACATGTGATCTACTGTACAGCAAACCAGAGGGGTCTGCAGTCACATGGCAAAACGTAGAATAACTCAGATAGAGCTTTGATTAGACAACTGACCTGGTTACCATCTGTAGCAACAAGAAGCGGGCTTGACGTTTTTGGAACATTCTCCCCAGAAGCTTAATTCTTCCACCTCTATGGCACAGCAATCCTGCTGAGCAAACCACACCAAGAAACAGAAGGAAGCTAAAGATATGCTGCTTGAAGCATGTTGTTAAGGTTACAAGGCTTGGGGTTTCCTTTTTTTTAATTTTTTTTCCTGTTTCCCCCCTCCTTCTTTCAAACAAGCCACATCTTGACTCATACGGTCTGATGTGAAAACCCACTCAGTTATTTGATAGTTGGGAAATCTAGATGAGGCTGTGAGTTATTTCAAGGGAAGGCTGTGAGTGCTGTGAGCTCTCTCTCTCTCACACACACACACTCACAGATGAGTTAGCTCTGCACTATGGTAGTACAGGCAGCTGTGACTCCGGGTAGGACCCGAAGACTTTTATTCAAAATTCCGTATGGATCACTGAGGAGACGCAGTGTGGAGAGGGTAAGCCATGATTTCTTTGTCCTGAATGCATGCCCAGAGGATGAGGAGGGTACCTTTGATAGCCCTGTTAGTAGCCAGAGCTAACAGGGATTATGTCATGGTGTGCAGAAATTACTCCTGGTGTGTGCCATGGCAGGAATTACTGAATTACTGTTGGTGGGACCCCTGAGCTGATGAATGGGAATTAATACTTGTCAGGGGCTGTGTGGTAACTTAGAGTGGAAATTGGTGTCAGAAGGAACTGTAAGATAACCTACAACAAATGTAACTAGTTAAAGACTCTGTGGCAATAGTTTGGGGTAATCATTTGTGGGGGGAAAAAAGTAGTTTCAAATATTCAATACTCACTGAGAGAAGAGCATGATGGCATATGGCAGCACTGACCTGTAGCAATGGGGAGTAAAAAAAAAAAAAAAAAGCAATAATAATAATATGATGAAATAATAATATGATGAAATAATAATAATGATGATGTTATATTATAATAATATTAATAATATTAATAAATAATGTAAAATAATGGCACCTGAGGAAAGCTCAGGGTGGGGTGTGGAAGGGCTCTGTGTCAGTGAGCAGAGATGCCTAGCAGTGTCTGTCCCAGCTGAGATACTCAGTGGGCACTGGTGGCAGTGAGGGCTCTGCAGTGCTCAGGGTCCCTCTAATTGGTGCCAGCTGAGGTGACACCTCAGGGCTGTCCCTGGACAGGCAAGGCAATGCTGCAGCAGGGATCCCAGGAAAGCTGCAATAGTGATCAGCTGGAAGCACATCACCCAGCAGCAGTGCCCAGGGAAGCAGGGGCTCCTGGCACTTTGATGGGCTGGCAAAGGAGCAGCAGCTGGCACAGGGGCTCAGACACCACAGAGCACACGCTGAGCGCACACCTGGCACACTCCAGGTGCTCTCAGGCTGCCTTTGCCTGCTGAGCTGCCTCTGGCAGAGCTGGCAGGGCCAGCACAGCCCCCAGGGGACAGGGACACCTCACACACACACTCACAGCCCAGCTTGTCACTGCTGATGTCCCCAAAGCAGTGCTCAGCTCAAGGGAACAGGCACCCTCTGCTCATTCCTGCCCACTGGGGTTTGGGTTGAGTGCCCCACGGGTGGGCAAGGGGCAAAGTGCAGAAGCTCTGCAAGCCCAGAGTGGCTCAGAGTTGGTCCTTTCACCCAGGACAGAGGAAAGCCTTTGCTTCAGGCTTCTGTTTTGCTGGAAAGCAGGCTGGCTGCAGCTGCAGCCACCTGCGAGTTTACTTCAAGTCTGTTGCACTCAAAAAAAAAAAAATCTGCTTTGCACATTTCAAACCAATTTTTTCTGCATTTTTTCTTTTAAAAAGTGTAATTTCATTTAGACAAATTCTTTCTTTTTTTTTAAGGAATATGAGAAAAATCTCAAAAATTAAAAGCTGTTCAAAAAATGTTTTGGTTAAACGCAAATCCTTTTTGTTGTTTGTTTTTCTTTCCCCTCCATTTGCCAGAAGAGAAAGCAGAATAACTTTGTGTCAACCTGAAAAATATTTCCTTTGCCTTTCCAGTCCGTCAAGCAAACCAAAGATAATCAATTATTCACACAGCTTTGGCTTGCTATTGTTTGATTGTGGGCTGTTGCTTTGGAGAGCACTCAGAAATGTCCCTCCCGGTAAATTTGGGCTTTGTGGTTCAAGATGCTCGCTCTGAGGGGCCCAGGGCAGACAGCCCTGATGCCTTAACCTGCATTGGGTTGGGTTTTATTGTGTCCCTGTTCCCTGCCTGGCATTGCTGACACTGGGTCAGGGCTGGCATCTGGGGGTTTGCAGCTGCTCGTGCCAGTGTGTGGTGTCCCCTCCCAAGGTGGCTCCCTGCAAGGTGGCAGATGATGATGATTTTCCACGCAGAGTGAGCTCTCAGCTGCTTTAGGGCCACCATCTCTGCTGCTGATGGCCACAGGGGGTCCCTCCCTGTCTGGAGCGGCTCATGGTTTTATGCAGACTGTGCCTGAGGCTGAGCAGTGTAGAGACAAATCATAAAACTGTAGAATGTCTGGGTTGGAAGGGACCTCAAAGAACATCTCATTCTGATCCCCCCATTATGGGTAGGATGCCCCCATCAGGTTTCTCAGGAAACCTGGCCCTGAACACTTACAGGGATGGGCATCCACAACTTCTCTGGGCGACCTGTGCCAGTGCCTCACCACCCTCACAGCAAAGAATTTCTTCCTAACATTTACTTAAATCTCTTCTCTTTTAATTTAAAACCATTCACCCTTTTTCTATCACTATTAGAGAGACCCATAACAGTGCAGAAAATGTGAGACCACTCTCCTCCATGCCTGCACATATCCCCTTTAGAACATCTAATCCATTCTGCCCTGCCTGGCAGCAGGTGCCTTGCCCTTTGCCTTGCTCTGTGCCTTAGCCCATGTGATGGAGAGGTGTAAAAACCACGACTTCTTTGTCCTGAATGCATGCCCAGCACTCTCCCAGGGTGTTTCCAGAGTATAACCCCTTGGCAGGGAACGAGGCAGAGCATGGAAATACCTTCAGAAGAAGGTGTTGGAGAATGTTAGTTTATATAGGAAGCAAGAACAACTGCACAAGGATGGCCAGCACTGCAGGAGACTTTAACAGTGTGTACAGACTCAACAGCTCCACACACAGCCCAAGTGACACTGTCAGGGGGCTTGTGTTGTTTTATTTTCACTCACATCCACAGTTTATTTCTCTGCTTCCCACTTCTTGACCTAGGGTTGAGGTAGTTTAGACTTCTCAGGCAAATGCTGGAGCCTTGCTTTAAGGGTTGCCAGAGAATTTGATGGGATGCTTTTTGCAATCACTTCTTTTTTTGTCCTGAGCCTCTGTCCTTGCTGCTTTTCTCTCGTCCTCATCAGGCATCTGGCCCATGAGGTTGTGGTCAGCCTGGCTGAAGGATGCATTGTATGTTGTCTCCCTGTAGCCAGCTAGAGCTGGCAGGGCAGATTCTCTGCACTTGGGGTCCTGCAGCCACCCAAAATCTGTTTTTAAGCTCAGAGTCCATAAAATCCCACAGCAGCAGTGAAAGAGCCTGAAATACAGTCCTGAGTGAGCAGGTTTCACATGCAAAGCCTGAGATGTGAGAGATCTGTGCAATGCATGGCACAAAACAGGGTTTTACAAAGGCTTTTAGTGAAAAAGGACATTGCTAAATATTAGTAGGTATGACACAGAGACACCAGACATGTCAGCTGAGGCAGAATGAAGCTTTGTGCCACAGGGCACACCAGCAGCTGCTGTCAGGACTGAGGTATGAGTTGGGTCCATCTAATTCAATGCTGATGTCCATGAGATGCTTTCATCCTGACCAGCACTTGGGATTGCCTTTGGGGTCACTGCAAAGGCAATGAGAGTACTGTGGAGGGCTGCAAAGGAGGACCCCTGAATACATTTTTGACTGATTTAATAACTCCTTCAACTGCAGAGCCAGCTCTACTTTAACCAGCACATACACCTTGGTTAGAAGACAATCCCCCACACACACAAAAAAAAAAGAAAAAAAGAAAAACCCAACCAAACAAACAGGAAGCATGAATCCCATCTCTGACAGAGAATTTCTCAGCACAGAGCCCTCCCCACCAGATCTTCCTTCTCTGGGTCTTCCTCCCCCAGCACGTTGAACACGCAGTGCCTTCTCCCTTTGCATTATTGATGTGAGGCAGTTTGTGCCTCCCAGCTATGTTTATTATATCCATGTGCTGCAGATGTGTGTGAGAGCAAGATGAATGCAGTCCTGCTAATGTCTAACAAATGCCTAGCACCATCCAGAGACCCCTTTCTGCTGCTTCAAGGCACTCACAAGGAACAGCACAATTTACTCCTCTCAAGAAGTCACTGGCTGTTTTCCATCCAGGGGAATGTTTCTCACCACAAACAGAATGCATTGTGTTTTTTTTAGTTAGAAAGCCCAGAGAAAACATGCAGCTTTCTTGTATTAAAAAGGAATAAGTCTGCCCTCTCCTCTGCCTTTGAGGCTCAAAGCCTGGCTCTACAGTATATAAAGGAAGACCATCTCCAGGCAAAATGAAGTGCTGTAAGAAACTAATCAAGCTGGGAGAGGTCTGGCTGGAAAAGCCATTTAAAATTGGGTTTTGTGGCTCAGCTTTAGGTCCCAGTTCTCAGCTATGGCAAATTAAAGGCCTCGTGCCCAGTTGTGTCAGTGGATGCTTGCAGCTCAGCAGGAATTTAGTCCAGATTGCTTTTTTATTTCTTGTGCTTCCAAAGAAGATAAGATTAAAAATGCAGCCAAAGCCCCAAGCCACAGCTCCACTGTCCATTACCCAAATGTAAATCTACACCAGCACAGAGCTGGGACTGCTATTCACCTATGACACTTCCTCCCTGAATGGATATCCATGAACACTCACTCCTATCATGACTTTAAAACACACCAGGCAAAGATAAATCCCTAAATGGATATTTATTGCCATAGAAAACAGATGGCAGAAGACAAAGCTCCCATGTTCTTATCCCAAGCTGCAAGCACGTTAAGAATGCAGCAGGAAACGTCATTCCTCCTATAAATAAATTTCTCTTGAGAAGAGAGAACCCAGGGCTAAAATAAAAGTCAGTCTTGCTGCTCTGCAGGCCAACTCCAGGGCAGGTTTTCCCACGCTACTCTGCAGCTTATGGCGACCCTCACTTTTGGCAAGAGAGGAGATTGCCTTCAAGCAAACCCAGAAAAAGAGTCCCAGTATGTCTTGCTGCTGTACAATTTTTTCATTATTACTCTTATTTTTTATTACTTTTATTATTCTGAGCTACTGATTTTTCTTCCTCTAGTAGACAAAGCATAATTCAGCATTCCGCTTGACACTAAACCATTTTTCCAGCCCGGATTCAAGAGCAGAGTGGTGAGAAAGCTCTCACAGTGAGGGCTGGAGGGCAGGGTCCAATGGGGTGGAACAGGCAGACCTTGCAGCATTCATGGGGAGTGATCCTGGCCCGTGGGACCCTTTGTGCAAACTCTGTGAGTGATGCTGTGAGCACTGGCTCTGACACCACGGCTCAGTGAGTGCTCCAAGGGAAGCTGATCCTTCCAGTTCACTCTATTTACTTGAAATCTCCTCCACTGGCGTGCAGGTCCTGCAGACCTTTGCTTAGCACTCTCCCTGACATTTTTTGGATGGATGTCTTACCTTCACAGCATCACTACTGATCTGATAGACTGCTGAGGTGACAGCAGAGTTACTCAGATATCACAGATAACAAACAAACAGCAGATATTGGAGTGCAGAACTTGCCAAAGAAAGAAGAAAGACCTTGAAGCAAGGAACTCCTGTTGTCTTATCTGTTTTCTGTAAGTTATTCAAGTCTCAAGGTGACAAAAAATTATTCACCCTCCCTGAAGACAAATAATTGTATCAAAAAAATATATATTAAGTAGCAAAATAATCTTAAGTAGCAAAGCTGTCACCTATGTAATGTTCTGATATAATCACTTGTGACTGCCGAAACATCAATTTTATCTGCTTCATCTGAGCTTTATCTCTTCTGACCTGTTCACAAGTATTTTGGAGAAATTAGTTTAATTTGAGCTCTACCTAGACAGATAAATGCTTAGTGCACCTCTCAGGTGTCTGGAAGTTATAATATTTTGTGACACTTCTAAAAGGTGTAACAAATCAAAACAGACTTCTCTGTGAAGCGGATCAGGAGCTGTGCCAGAATTCATCCCCCCAAAATGCAGGCAGGTTAACAGTGCAAGAGGTAAGAGCATGGCAGAGGCTAATGGATAGTGACTGGTGAGCTCTGAAGAATTTGGAACCAGGATACTGCTCAAATTGGCTTTCAAATGGTTGGAGCTTAATTGAATTATCGAACGCGCTCAAGGCCTGGAGACCTCACGAGCAGAGGTTCTGCTTGGAAATTTCCAGTGCTTCAGATTCTTATTTTGATGAGAAAAATAAAAAGCTTTTTCCATTACAAACTGGCATTTGTTGCCCTCACATTGGCCAAGCACTGGGACAGAAAGGCCAGGGGACAGAGCAAGGGCAAGCCCAAGGACAGAGGTCAGGAGCCAGAAATGAGCCAAATGTTTTGGATTTGGATGAAGGGAAGGGGGAATCATGTGAATCCAGTTATAGAACTTCAGAGGGGGTGGAAAGGCTCCTCTGGTTCATGGATCCTTTGGGCTAATAAGCCTACTCAAATGGGTTTTGCAGGTAGCTGATACCATGGTCACACTCCCAGCAGCAGCCCCAAGCTCACACCAAGGAGCTGTGATGGTTCAGTACCAGGTTAATTTCTCTCAAGGTGGTGATCTGCAGCCCAGGAGGCAAGAACTTATCACCTTTAATTGGAGGTTCCTGGAAGGGCTTTTCAGTTCTGAGACACAGTTTCTTGCAAAATGAGCCAGTGATAGATAATGCAAAGTGGCATTATCTGTCCTTCAAACTTGTCCCAACCTGAAGTCCTAGTCCTAACTCATCTTCTAGCCAGGATTATCCCTGGATAAGAGATGTCTTCAGCTGGGTTTTAAAGCCCAGACACAGAAAGTCTTCAGACTTTATCAGTTCCTGATCTGTACAAGGGATTGCTTGAATGTTGCTTCAACAATTTCCAGAACTAACAGAATTTTCGGGCATCAAGTAGAAAGTTCAACACATGCCTTTTTCCACTTCTTAACTTCTTCAGTCTTTTCATCCATTTAACTCAGGATAATGTACAGTGTTTGAGGAAAAAAAATCAAATCAAAACAGTGGATGAGCAGCACATTTACTCTTCATAGATCTTTTCCATTTTCACTCTAAAAACTTTGGTGCAGACCAGACACCAACACAAGCCCCTAAACACCAGCAGTGACTTCAGTGAAGCTCACAAGCACCAGAGCCCCCCAGCCAGCCTGATGGAAATCATGGAAAAGGCTGTTCTGACCACGAGGGAATGTGTTGTGTAGGTAGTCACTCAGTTCCTATCTTGCTGACTCAAGTTCAGAAAGTTGGATTGAGATTTCCAACACGTTTCCAAACTTGTGGCCAAACTTTCTGTCTGAGTTTAGCTTCTTTCCTGGTTAAGTTTATATTATCCTCATTGTCTCAATAACTTCTAATGGCTTCAAAGAAATGGTGATTTCTCATTCCACAAGAAAATGGGTATGAATGACTCTTACACTTTAATTTTATTTTTTTTTACCAAAGTTTCACACTGTCCAAATTGCACAGACATGAAGTGCAATTTGTCTCCACTCGCCAAAGATACCACGTGAAAAGCTTCTGGCAAGATAATGGACTGCAAATGAGGCCATTTAGTCACCCCAACACTCTCTATAATCCATCTGTATTTCTGGAACATATTTAGAAGGTGCAATTAGGGTTGTGCATGCTTTGAAATAAGTGAGCAAGCTTCTTAGCTGAGGTTGAAAATCATTTTCATTTCCAGTATTTGCACTATAAAAGCCACCAGTCTTGATGGGGTGGGACCATGGATATCTATTGTCTCTCCAAGTTTTGCAGGAACACAGATTAGGTTGACTCTAAGGACTGATAACCTGCAATTAATGTTGGTGCACTAAGCATCTACCCTTTGGGGATCTGTGTGCAGAACAAGTACCATCTCACAGTTTTACTATTTTAGTTCAGCACAGAAATCTCTGCAAGTGCAAATCAAATCAGCCTTAACTCAAAAGTTCCTGCCACAGGGAGTTTCCACCCTGCCAGCTCCCAATGATGAGTTGGGAGGATGAGATGAGTTTTGGAGAAACTCATCTAAGAGAGATTAAAGGTAGGGATTGGTGTTTTTACTAATGTGTGTTCCTCATGTCAGCTTCCTTCCAACTGTACCTTCATCCAGTTTATATCTACAATTTCAGCATGAAACAAAACATGTAGTAATTTTTGTTACTGTTTTAACACTCTTCAGTAGTCAAAGAAAATAGAGTAATGTGTGTCTTCTGGTGACAACACATCTCAATATCTTCAGAGACAATTTTGCATGGGATGAGTTGTCCTTTCCAGGACATAAACACAGTGTCTGCTCTGTGTGTTTAGTCCTGGGGAGCAGCTCCTGAGGAGGCATCTGAGCTAACCCAGCTCAAATAGCCCCATGAATCCTCAGTTTCCAGCCCAAGGTTCAGCCTGGGAAGCCCTGCACTGCCATGGCTGTGGGAGTCTTGCTTGTCCTTGGAGGAGAATCTTAGGGGGCCATGTGCACTGCAAAACATATGGGTTGCACCCCACTCTAGAGAAAATATGAATCTGCATAATATGGTTCTGCTTCCTTATTGCTGTGGAGCACTAGAAGATCACCTGAGTTGCAGCAAAGCTAAAATTTGTGTCATAAGAGCAGTCATAGAGCAAATTGCCAGCTTTGTATGAAGACCTGAAAGCCACAGAAGTTTAAGTAGTGTAATAATAAAATTATCACTAGGTGAAAAAGTAGATTTTGGGGTTTTTAGAATAGAAGTTTTGGGAACAAGATGGAGGGACTTGAGCATGTCCAGCCTTTCTTCTTCTCCTTCTCTACCTCCATCTTCTGCTGTGATGGTGGCACTTTGGGATTGGTTTAGAATAGAAGTTCACCGTCTAACATAGGTGATAGGTATGCTCGTGTCAACAGCATTGTCCACCAAGTTGATCCAGGGTGGGTTTAGACTGGATACCAGGGAAAATTTCTTCACGGAAAGGTTGGTGAGGCATTGCAAAAGGCTGCTCAGGGAAATGGGGGAATCACAATCCCTGGGAGTGTTTAAAAGACTTGTGGATGTGGCACTTGGGGACATGGTTTTGTGGCAAACACAGTGGTTCTGGGTTTACAGTTAGTCCTGATGATCTTAGAGGTCTTTTCCAATCCCAATGATTCCATGACTCTCCTGCAGGCACAGGGAGGTGCCAAGCAGCAGAGCCCTGTGCTCCAGCCAGCTCTCTGTGTCCTTGAGGCTGTGTCTACACAAACAGTTGTTCAATTTTAAGAGATTCTGTTGGAGTCTTTTGGGGGCAAAGAAGGTGGGGGATAAAGGGGGTGTCGTGGTGCTCGCTGTTTCTTTTGGAGCCATCTGTCTTCAGAGACCCTGAGGAATGTCTGAAGCTGCTCTGAAGGACAGATCCAGGACCATATTCTGGAATAGTGCTCCATATTTATGTGTTTTCAGGCTGTGGGCACCAGGAGTAGATCATTGAGGTAGCACCAGTGGCTTGATAAAGGGTCAGAAACCTCACCTTTATCAGGAGATGGGGAGGTATAAAAGGAACTGGATCCTGTACTTGCACCTTCTCCAAATGCCCCTCCTTCTTTGCAGGATAGATTTAATCTGGCATTCAAAGAGATGTGTGTCTCATATCACTTTCTCCGCATAAATACCTGTATTTAATGTATCTGTAAAAGATGCTGAGGATTGCCTGGGTGAGAGCACTGTGGGATGCTCAGGGTAAGATCAGTGAGCTCCCCTGACTGATATGATCCATGACAAACTGCCTCTAGTCAGAGGGGAGAATGTCAATGTGCTTTTTGTCCTCCACAGTAATCAAAAAACCTCTCCAACATCTTGCTTTTATTAACCCATTTGCTATAGATTCCATAGGCACAATGCACCTCTTGCTACAAGACTTGTCCTGCATGGGTTGTAATATTATCCATGATGCTTTGGAGCATCTTAAGAAGTTCAATGGGGTTGTCATTAAATAATTTTCTGTCTTTCAGTCTTCTCTTAATGCTCCTGCAGACAGGGGAAGGAGGATGATCAAGGCTAGAACCCTACAGGAAGTTTACCCTCATTAAAGGTCCATATTTTCACAATAAAAGCCAAGAAAAGTGAATTGCCAATATTTCACAGGCTCACCTTTCCTCAGAGCTGACTTCAAAGCTGTTAGTGTTGCCTGGGGGCAGAGCCTGGAGTTCCCAATATTTGAAAACATCATCCAAGCAAACCTGTCAAGGCCAATATGATAAACAGGCTATTGTAAGAGGGGAGTTTGGCAGCCCTACACCACAATTTAAAATTACTCCTTATAATACATTGGACTTTACATATTGCAAGGCTCTGCAGACACTGATCCTCTGCAGACCTCTGCAAGACCCAGCCAGTGCTGCTGCTCCCATTTGGCAGCCAAGAAGCTTTCAGGGTACAAGCCAAGGTGAGCTGCCAACACCCTGCAAATCTGGGAGTGTTGGATGCAGGATCAAACCTCAGGGCTCCCTTAGCTGGAAGTGCAGATCCACATCCCCTTCCTCCCTCTCCACCCAACTCATGCCTGCAAACCACACCAGAGACTGGGAGGAGGCTTTCTAATTTTCATAATTTCCACTCTGAAATGTTGGAAAGCTTCCTTTTTCCATCCTGGACTTTGTTGTAACGCAGACATTGTGTATCATCCTGTAAACTTTCAAATGCACCAATCGTGGCAGTTTCCTGCAGGAGAAAAAGAGTTTGCTTCAGTTAAAGCAAGTGGGAACCTGGCCAAGAAGAGTCATAAAACCAGAGGATGCTGATTTTTAAAAGCATAGTTATGTTAGTGCATTCCAATGTAGCCAATCAGTCACCAGAGAGTAATTAAAGTGTCCTTGGGGCCAGGCTCTGGCTTCTGGGGAAAGAGAATCAGACTGATGCCAGTGGATGGCCTGGCCCCTCTTCCTGACAATCAGTCACAGCAGCCTTTGTGCTGCTGACCAGGCTCTGGGTCACTCAAGTATTTTGAAATTTTTTCATTCCTGAACATTGTTTCATATGAATCCATGGATGCTGTTATCCACCCTAGACTGGAAGGGAAATTGCTGAAAGATCCAGAGCAGAGCCAGGGTGTAGGCAGCATAAATGCTTTCCTGCAAAGGCCAAGAGATACCACGGGGTCTCTGAACATCCCTTACAGCACTCAGCACTAGTGTTTTTCTGAAATCATCACCTTTTCCCCAGGAGTCCTCCAGGTGAAAGAACCCCATTTTAGAGGGAAGGAAGCCACGCATTTCTGAAATCAGTGCCTTTTAGAGAAATTGCAGATGGAAACTCACAAATCCAGACACCCTGAATCATGTGAAGATGAATCTTGTGCAGCCCTACCACCTCAGCCTTGCACTCAGCCCCTCTCCTGTGAGGTCAGGACTTTGCAAGGAGACACTGCAGGCCTGACCTCAAATTCCCTGGGCAGCAGCCTCTGAGAAACCTTCTGTTGTTTCTGTTTCATAACCATTGCCCACTGGGCAGGCAGTGACCAACTCTCCCTCCCAGTTCCTAGCTTGCAAAGCCAAGAAATACCAACATGAAAAGGTCCACGTTCTGTTATCCTGGAATGAACTGACCACGTCTGGTCACACAGGGACAGAGCCCAGAATATCATCTACATGGGCTTTTCTTTCCCATGACAAGTTTCCCAATCAGAGCTTGAATAAACATTAGGTCATCACCAATTTATAATGGCAGAAATTTATGTCTCTCTTGATCACATTTTCATAGGAGAAGAAATAAGCTTTCGTTCTTGCTATTCTACCCATATCTTAATCACTCTCTGACAAAACCAAACACACTATTCTGAAATCAAACAGACTCACAGAGGGTGTTCGCTGCCCAGGCAGTGACTCTTGTCTGACTGGACCACTGCCGTGTTCAGTGTTGATTTTGGTTGACTTCAGACATAAATCTTCCCAAAGAGCATTTCCTTAGTGCACAGAATAAAAGCCCCCTTGTTACAGCAATGGTGCATTTGGGACACATCTCCATTATTCTTTAGACCAAGGCAGACACTCAATGGGGCAGTTCTCATAGCTGAGTACCCTTTTTCATCTCCTTTTCATGATGGAGCAGAGTAGTTCCAGGTACTGTACCTGGGGAAGGTTCTTGCTCTGTGTCCTGAGACAGAGTAGAAATTCTCCAGAGTAGAAATCCATTTTGATTTAGGTGAAATGTACATCTTTGAGTTAAGTCTGTAGTTTGAAAACATAGATATTTAGTCTGACTGCAAAAAGCCTAGGCTCAGAGAAACTTATTCAGTGAAAGACAGAGATAAAGAGGAGGAGAGACAGAGGGTGATAGAGAGAGACTGGTGTGAGAGCAGGTTGCTGACCTAAGAATTCTTTCTGATAAAGAAGAACTAGCGGCAAATGTCATGTGAAATTCGTAAAAATGAATATGTATGAACCTATTGTGAAATTGTATGCATATGTATTTGAGAAGAAGATAAAAAGAGACCTGAAGTTCCCAGAAGTACGCATGACATGTTAGGGGAACGATTCCCACATGCATCCAGCGCTGTAATAAACATACCAGCTTTACAACTTTCACAAAAGTTGTAAGGTTTTGTTTATCTCCCAAAACAGTCCCCTCATCTTGATGGAGCAATGGCTTGGAGCAGTGTTTATACTGAGGTCTAGGCAAAAGCACCACAACAGAAATGTGCAGTCATTGATGCTTCTCCTGTGTCGCTGACGGACACAAAAGAACACAAGCACACCACCTCTCTCAAGGTGAAGGAAAAAAAGGGAAGTTTTATTCTCTGACTCCAATATTTATAGTTTTACAAAAGTGACAGTGGATTGGAAGGTGACAGTAACACCTCTGCAATGACACAGGTCAAACCAACAGTCCATCAACTCTCTCCTCCTCCATAAAGGAATGAAAAACAATGAGTTATTTACAGAAAGTGTGTGAGAAAGTTCACTACAAGAATGTCAACATCAGAAGGCTTAGAAAATCTCAAAAAACCAGGGCGACACTCCTGAGTGCAGAAATAAACCAAATGAGGTGAATCAGGACCAGCTTTGAGTGCCTGTTTCTCCCAGACCAGCACCTTGGCCTGTGCAGGAAGTTTTCCCTGGCTTTGCCAGGCTGTGACATGGCTCTGCCAGTTGACTCCTGTCTGTGATAAGGCTGAACCACGGCTCTCAGAGCCCTTCAGAGTTGTTGCTCAACCCACACGTGCATGGCTTATCAATGGAGCATGCACTGCTGGTGCTGCCTGTGGGTGCAGGCAGTGGTGCAGGCACCAGGGGCAGCTTGTCCTGGACTGTGACCGTGTTCACAGGGGTCTGAGGATGAGGGAAGAGATGAGGATCTGACTCCATGTTTCTGAAGGCTTGATTTATTATTTTATTATATATGTTATATTAAAACTATACTAAAAGAATAGAAGAAAGGATTTCATCAGAAGGCTAGCTAAGAATAGAAAACAAAGAATGAATAACAAGGGCTTGTGGCTCAGACTCTCTCTCCAAGCCAGCTGGGCTGTGATTGGCCATTAATTACAAACAACCAACATGGGCCAATCCCAGATGCACCTGTTGCATTCCACAGCAGCAGATAATCAATGTTTACATTTTGTTCCTGAAGCCTCTCAGCTTCTCAGGAGGAAAAAAATCTCAAAGAAAAGATTTTTCATAAAAGATGTCTGCGACTGGACAGAGCTGGAGTGGGAGCCAAGTCAGGGCAGCACAACAACACAAATCATCAGTGCAGATCAAAAGCCCTTTGGTGCCATGGGAGCTTCATGTCTGGGTAGAAATCCTGCTACCAGGAGGTCTGAGCTGCATCTGGAGCTGGGGAAGGTGTGGGGGACCTACAGGAGAGGACATGGTGTGGCATTCCAGGCTGACACAGTGGAAACTGCCCAGAAGAAAAGAGGGCAGTCTTGCATGTGGTTCAAAGGGGATTGCATGGGTATAATATATGGCTCTAAGCAATGAAGTAGTGAATTTATTTCAACCACATAGAGCTATTCGACTTGTGAACAACATTAGCTGGGTTTTGATCACTCCTTTTCTTCTGAGCTACTGTGGTGCTTGGGCAGAACTTCCAAGTTCATCATTCTCCTAAAAGTTCCTATATTTGTTTTCCTCAGACTCTAGACTCCTTTTAAAAAAAGAAAATCTGCCATATCCTTCAGCTGCAAATGATTTAATAGCTCTTGGCTTTGTGTGATCTGAATATTTTCTTGTTCTCTTGCTTTGCAGCTGTGACCTACTTAATTACAAGCAGGAAACAAACCCCAGAATCATTAGACTTTCTGCCTGGCTTGAAGAAGGGGAAAAAAATAAAAATCTTATGTTGTTAAATACTAGGATGTCCTTCTTAATAACAGGAAGTCAAGCTCCAGATAGCAACACTGAACATTTGAATTCTTTGTGAATCAAGATAAGAACAGCAAAGAGCTTATGGGTTTTATTTTTTATGGCATGGATGTTTTGGGGGCAGGGGAAATGACAGCCGCTTCTAATGGTCAAAATGGGAATGAGTCATAAATTTCTAAATCAAGAGCGTAAATCCTCTTTGTTTTAAGTTCTGAACAGCCTCAGTCTGCTCTGTCCACAGAGACAATGAAGTGACTGACTTGCTGCTTCAATCCATTTTATCCTCTTTTCAGGAAGCATGAGCAAACAAGGCAGGCAGTGAGCGAGGATCCCCCATGGCAAACCATCAGGTTGGGAGACAGAGCATGGGAGAGTTTGATTAACTTCTCTCCACCTCTGCAGGACTGTGGGCCACTATTTATACCTCCTGAAAGTCAGAACCCCAGCTGGAAATGTTGGTGTGGTGGCAGCTGTGGAAAGCAGTCAGAGAAGAGGAAGGCCAGCACTGCCAGACTCTGAGAGGGGCTGTCCCACTCTTCAGCCCTCCTGTCCCTGTTTGTCACAGCCCTGGTGGCAGCTCAACAGTGCAAACCTCCCAGGGCATCATGAGCTGCAATAGAAGCTGATGTTTGCTCAGGGTTTCAAACCAACCAGCACCAGAAGTGCAAGTGATCCTCTTCTGTCAACTGTGCATGCAGTATCAGTGCAGATGGCATGGATCCAGCACTGTCCTGCAATAAATGGAGATTTTCCATTAGCAGGAGCCACAGGGGTCTGAGTTTCGGGAGCAAACAGGGTAGAGGTCAACTCTTATGCTCTACTGAGAAGGGCAGACTGCTCCCAGCTGGGGAGATGTTCTCAGCAGGAAGATCTGCTCCAGTACAGAAATCCCCTCTGTTGGCTCCTGTATTTCCCATCTGCAGATGATTTGTGCTGTAGGCACAGCCAAGGAGCCCCCTGTGATCCAGCCCCAGTGCAGATGCCATGAGTGAGTGTGCAAGGCTGTGCACACTCAGGGTGTTGTGGTTTGGGACACCCCCTCCTCCATGGCAGCCTCCCTGCACACACGAGCATCACCTGGATGTGTACAGCACTACTCCCACAGGCAGCACACACATACATAAGCAGTCTTCACCTCAGGGAACATTTATTTACCCACAGTTATGCTCATTTTGATAACCAGTGTAGGAGCTTTCAACACAGAGGGTTGTAGGAGCTTTCAACACAGAGGTTATATTATCAACCCAAGATATCTTAAGTATTTCTGATTTTTGCTGCAGAACTCCCATGGAACGTGACCAGCTGGCTTTCTAGAACACTTAATTACTATTTAATGTGAAACAGTTCCCCTGAGATTTCATATCACCTGACAAATGACAGTGAATTAATCTATTGAGGAAATGGAGACCCATAAAGCTATGTGACTCTTCAGTTGCTCAAGAAACTGATGACTTTTCTGGAATAGGACCAGATTCCTCCTCATTTTCACTCTGAAGTTTATATTTAACCTGCTTATCTTCCTCTCTGTCCAGTGACAATTACATCCTAACCAGTAATATCAGTATTTACTGGTAACAATTTATTATAAAGAGCTTTGGAATAAACAAAATATGCATTCTTTATTTTAGGCAGGAACAGGATTTCTAACCCATAAGCAAAATCAAACACGAGAAATCTGGACCACTGATTTTCTAAAATATGTTCCCTTTGCCCTCCTCTTTTCTCACCCTTGTCTGTGAACAGAAAGGACTTTGTATCAGTCATTGAAAGCAGTGAGTGTTACCACTGGGTCTGAATCAGGCAGACACTTAAATATATCTGCAGGATAAGTTGCAAGAAAATGTTCTGCTGCAAGGGGCCATTTGTGCTGTGTGTAGGCTTGTTCTGCATGGACAGCAAGGCTGCCCTTCATTAAATTATCTACCATGCCATAGGGCAGGACTGCAGACTGGCTGTTTTTGAGCCACCAGATTTGTCCTTTCTCACAGCCAAATAGTGCCAGTTAGGAGACACCTGCAATGAGAAAAAGTGTGTCTTCCAAACCACAGCCCTCAGCCAAGGCCAGCGGGACAGCTTGATCATCACCTGATAAAGGGTGGGAAGCACAAAGTAAATATATAATTCAAAATTATATGAGCTCAGATGTAACATAAAGAAATGTCATAAAGAATCATAGAAAGGTTTGGGTTAGGAAGGATCTTAGTGATCATCTAATTCCAGCCCCCAAAGGCAAACACTTGCTCCAGTCACCAAAGGAACAAGCAAAAGCTTGAAACAGGAAGGGTGTAACTGCACAAGTGTGTGACTTCTGTGGGCAGTCAGGCATCAGGATCATGTTTGATCCTCAGCCTGGGATTCAGTGCCCACCTGATGGGCACAGACACAGGTTTGTCTCAGATTTGTATTGTTTCACCCCTGAACCTTGTCAGAGGCTGTTTTAGACATGGGTGAATACCATGGAAGGAAAACAGCTCAGCTGCTGGATGAGCTCTGGGCTGTTCCCTGTTCATACATGCCTCACAAGCAGGGTGTGATTATTTTTCTGTTTTCTTCTGATCAAAAATAATTCTCCTGAGCATTTCTCCACATGATAGCAGGGAGCAGGGTGAAGATGAACCCTGTGGTGTTGGGCACGTGCAAGCACGTGCTGCTTTGACTGGAGAGCCTGGTCACAGTGCCCAGCAGGATCAGAGTTAATCATAAGCTTGGGTTTCCAAAGTGAATAATCGTATTTAGGATCTCACCATTCACTTTCTGTGGCTGTTCTGCACTATTTCCTTAATACATTGTCCTGACCTACATCCCCTCCTGCAGACTCATTCACCACAGCATCCATGGAGAAAGAGGATTGAATAGCAAATCTCTGCACAATCTCTTTCACGTCTCTGCATAGCAGAAGTGAAAATCACTTTAGCTGGTGGAATATTAGGGACAAGTACAAGCCCAGCTTTATAGGATTCACCTACTTTTAAACCTTGTTAAATCACTAACAGAACTTACTTTAGGCAATGAAATGTGTGTGATTTGAGGAGATGACATACTCTCCTGTGTCAATCCATAAAAATCTCTCTGGAGTGAGGACACGAACAGCCTCACACAGACAGAGCTGCTGTTGGCATAACGATAACACTTAGCACTACCAGAGCACTTCACATTTTCAAAGAGCTTCAGAAGTGTTATGATCAAGGTGGATGACTGGAATAGTAAATTTTCATTCTGTTATTACTGTGAAGCAGCAGTTCATTTCATTATGGAACATTTTAGGCCATATGGACTCGTGAGAACATCTTGAGGAAATTGGCCAGGATTTCTGACTCGCAATGTTCATCCTAAAATGCAACCAGCAGGGAACTCTTCAGTTTCTTGAATTTTTCTCTGCAGGAAAGTTTTAGGGCTGTCAGCAGTGGCAGACCAGGGGAGCCAGGGAGGGGTTGTTCATATCTGTGGCTTTGGAAGCACAGGGAAGGTGAGAGTTGGGAGGTAACTGAAGCAGAACAGGCACAGGCATCATATTTGCATGGGGCAGCAGATCTTTGGGCCAACACTTCCAAGAACAATTGCTTGTCTAGAGGCTACAGAGAGGTGAGCTAGGGGTGTTTGTGCCTCTTCTACAAGCCTTTAAAGGTTCAGGCATGATCATTGTCCGGATGTTGTGGCCCAGCCACACTGAGGTCACAGTTTTTCAACAATCCAAAATTAATGCAGGGCCAACTCTTAGCTGATCAAAGCTCTCAGCAGACCCAGTATGGATGACATCTATACTTTATTTTCACTCCTCCTAAATCTGGGAGGGTTTCCTCTGCCTAGAGCATATATGCTGCATAATAGCTGTCAAGGTCTCAGGATTTACTTTTTCAAATGAAATGCCATTCCCAGATCCTTTTAAAACCCTTCTCTCAAAGCTTTCCTTGTACAAAAAAGTACAAAAGTATAAGAAATGCAACTAATAATAGAAATACAACTAACTGCAGTCCTTGCACTCTAGGAAGCTCCCACCTGGACACACAGAAACCCACCATGGTCCCTCCCTGGGTGACAAGGTCACATTTCAGGGGAAAGACAAAGAAGCCCAGATGAGTCAGCATGAGGGATGATAGCACCTTGGCTTGGGTGGAAACAGAGCACCCAGAAACTCAGGTTCCCAAGTGGATTTGGTGCACAATGACCATATGAAAATCTTGGGGGATTCTCTGTTTCAGAGCAGCTACAGGAGGGGGTCACTGCTGTGAGTCCCCCCATCCCCTGGCTCTGCCTGGGCACATGTGAAGGGACAAGGGTGGCTACTCACCCCTGTGTTTGATAACTTGGCAGCAGGACATCCCTGAACTGCTCCCACCCTATCAGTCACTAAAATTATATCCCATGAAGGCACAAGGAGAAATTTGTAACCAGTAAATATCTCAAAACAGCATCTTCAACATAAGAAAGCATGAAGCTGTGACATGAAAGGGGGACTCTGGGCACAAAGATCTGACAACATTACTCTTTGCATTGTAGAGAAATAAAGATCAAAAAGGGCCCTAAATTTGAAATAGAACCTAAAAGACCACATTGGGCTGGAGCTACAGGGACCCAGGGGCCATGTGTGGAACAGAAACAGGATGTTTCTGGTGTGTCTATGGCAAACTCAAAGGAAACTGCCTCCCACCATGCAGGTCCTTCTTTCAACACACCCAAACACATCCACACCCATCAGAGAGCTGTGGGTAGAGGTTTGCTCCAGAGCACGATGGAGAGGGATGCTGAACTGCTCATTCCAAGGCCAGAACACAGAAAGGTGAACATGGACCCATCTCTGCAGCTCCTGGTGCAGGCAGCACCCACCCACACCTGTGCATGGCGGGGATTTGCAGGGTCTGCAGAGAGGAGCTGCCTGCAGGGTTTGGCATGGGAAATCCTCCCCCAGCCTTCAAGCCCCAGCACAGTCCCATGAAACAACACAGCAGCTCAAGGGTTGTTTTGTTTTTTGATTTTTTTTCTTTTTGTCAAGGGAAGTAAGGAGCTATTTTTATACCCTAGTAACAGCCTCTGGACTGTCAGTAAAACGTGGGAGGTTTCATAGTAAATGTTTTGGCTGACATTTTCTCAGAACCAGCGGGGAATAATCAGTGCATAATTAGAGAGGAAAAGACGTGCAAATGTCTGTAGACCTCTGTAGAGCTTAAAGGGTTTTTTTTTTCCTTAACTGACCTTGGTGAAGGTGAAGCTGGGCATGTTTTGTACAATGATAAGATGATTTTACAGAAATTCACCAAAGGGTACAGCAGTACAAGAGCCAAGTTAATAATCCTCAGTAATTTTTTCTCCTCTCTTCTGGTATTCCCTGTAGCAATAACCTCTTCAGACCATTTTGGGTAAGAAAGAGCACATTCTGTGGTGTCTTGCTTGAAAGGAGCTCTCTTGGTGGAGTATCCCTTGGCTCTAGAGGGGATGGGCTATCTTTGCCTGAGAAACCTCCATGGTTCCCTTGTATCCTGCAAGGTGGGTTGAGCATTCAGTGCTCAGACAGCTTTTAGCCACTCAAAAAACACTTGTGTTGGGTCAGCAGGAAAAGCTCCCCAGGAAACCAGACAATCTGCTCTAATCATGAAAGTAAATCTACCCACTGAAATGTTCCCTGGGCCTTCTCTAGACTCAAGTGACTCCTAAGGAGACTGCTCCAGTCTATCAGTTAAATAAATACACAGGAGAACTGTTTTCAGAAAGTCTGATTATGTCATCAGCCAAGTGAAAGGGCTCCTTCAGAGCTGCCCTCATCTGTTGAGTAATTACTGAGTTGGGACAGGGGCTGAAAATCTCCTCTCAGCCATAAGGAAAGACTTGATGCACATATGGAGCAGCTAATTTTAAAACTGTGGTATATCCTCCATTTCCCCTCCTCTCCCCTTTCCAGAATGCCAAAGGGGTTAGGTCACATCCCAGAGCGATCACTTGCTGTGGTTTCTTTTCTCCCTCTGTTTTCCTTTATCAAACACATTTCTTTCTTTTCCTCTCTTGTGCTCCCAGGCAGAGATCTTGAATATCAGGCTGTAGCCTGAAGCAAATATTGTCTGTATAATTTTATATATATGTGTGTGTATACATGTATATGTATATGTATATGTATATGTATATGTATATGTATATGTATACGTATGTATGTATATACATATCTATATACATACATATATAAAAATAAAATGTAAAATAATATATATAATATATGATAAAATGTATACTGTATATTATATATAATAGTGTAATATATATATAATTATATATATATATGAAATTTCTTCCAAATAATGCTTTATAATGGAGATGTTCCTGATCCCTTGTCTACATTCCTGCTTACAGAAGCAGTGTGTTACCGAGTTTAAAGGCAGGAAAATAACCAAGAAAACAGGCAAGGACAGGGAGAGGAGGAAGGAAAACTGCACTTTGCAGAATGAATAGCTCCTAACAAGTTTAAAGGAAACATTATTACAATTTTATTGCCATATTTTATGAAGCTGCTCTAAAAACGAAGTCCTGAAGAAGCAATTAGGCTGAGAACATGAATTTTGCAGCTGTATTTTCCTGGCCCTCCACCTGTCCTGTCAATGAGCTGACGAGCATCCTCGTGCTGTTACCATGTGATGCACAGCTCACTTTGTGTCCTTCAGTGCTCAGAGGACAAAGTATGGATGGGGTCAGGGTGGGACAAACCTATAGAAAATCAAGTAGATATTAATATTCCTGCTTCTTCCCTATCCAGGGAGTTGAATCAGGGAAGACATTGAGGTTTTTTGGAAGAGATGCCTTCTCACCTCTGCTAAACCAGCTGTTTTAGGAGTTCAGTGCATGCAGGTCCCTCATGATTTCAGCTCAAGCTGTGCTGCCCATCCCTTTAAATGCGCCTCCTAGGAAGGGCCTCCATGTAGGCATTCTCCAGCTGATCCTGACTGCTCCCTCCAAATCCTGTGGCCTTTTTGCACACATTCCTCTGAAGGGAGAGTAAAATGAGTGGAAAATAGCACTGACAGGCAGCTGTCTCCAAAGGCGCTGGCTTGCACTGTGCCTTTGATAAAAATATTTCCAACCTCAGTTTCCCCACCTGGTGATTAAACAGGAAGAAGAAGCACTGGTTGAATTTAGTTGGAAAATGTCTTGCAACTTAGCTCCATGATTTTGTGGTGATTTACCTGAACTGCAAAATCCACACACTGATAATGTATTTTTGTCCTCACTGGACCACTTCCCCCAGCTCAACCCATCATAGATGTTGGCAGAATTGAAGTGTGCACCCAGACAAGCTGCTCCTGTGGGAAACAGGCAGGGAACAGATCTCGTCTCAGCACTTATTTTAGGAAGGGATGCCAGGAGTGAATCTTTGTATCCATAGACCAAAAAGGGTGTTTTGGCATCCTGTTCTTCTGGAACTCCCTCCTGGGCTTGTTCAGATGAGATCAACCCTTATGAATGTGAGCTAACCAAGGGTTAAAAATATCTCCACATCAGCTGAATCAGACTGATATTAAAAGGCCATCAACTTTCAAAAATATCACCCCTTGGATAAATAAGGTGCTTTGCAGACTGTTGCATAACTCTCATGTAAATATTAAGTTCCCTTACAAGTTCAAAACATAAAAAGGCTCCAGAAAAGACAGCTGGGTGGGAAAAAGAGTGGAGTGTAACTGTGCAGGGGTGAGTTAACACACAAAAACAAAAGGATGAAATGTTGCATGTGGCAGAACTGCCTTCTCAGATGCTCTTTGGGAGTGTTTGAAAGAGTTAAGCCCAATAGTGGAATGTCTTGGGAATGCTGGCAGACGGAGAGTGAGCAGCTTTTTTCTCCCCTCTGGATGGAGTCCCAGGACTGAGCATGCAAAGTGATGACTTTGGATCCGAGTTTGCTTCTTGGGTCTGCAGCAGAGAGCTGGGGAGTGATGCAGTGTTACCAAGAAGTCCTTTGCAAGGGATGTGCAAATGCCTTCCTAAGGCAGGAGAGGTGTTTTCACATCTTCCCTGTTCATCCTTGGGGGCAGCAGGACTGGCTCTGAGAAGATCCACAGAGGGAGAAACCACATCCTGAAGGGCGTGTGCAAAGGGAGAAAGACACATCCCCAAACAGTTTATTTTGGCTGCTGGTTTTTGTTGTCCGTTTTGCTTTGGTGGTTTGGTGGTTTGGTTTTGTTTTGTTTTTTTTTCTCCTTGCTTTTCGTTCTTCTTCTTTGATGGAAATTTCAGTGACTCTTTAACCCTGCCGCTCACAAGGCGCCTTGGGATTATCTGGTTGCCTCGAGCAGGGGCTCTGGGGTGATTCACCCAGGGAGCTGGCATGGCTGCTGTGCTCTTTGGCTTTGAGGATCTGCTCTACAGCTGGGACAGCCTGGTGTGGAGCCTGACGTCCCGCGCGCTGCGGAGCTGCCGCGTGGGGAACCTGAGGCTGCTGCAGCTCATGCTGAAGCCATGGTGCATCTCCAGAGACCTTTATCAGGTAGGGGAGCAAACACCAGGCCAGACCCCCAAACCTCAATGCTGCAAGAGGGGAGAACCCCTGGGAGTCTCACAGGGTCCTGTCCTGTTCCTGCCAACGCTCTGGGACAGAGGGGATGCTGTGGGCAGGGGAGGTGTGGCAGAAGAAATATTTTGGTTTGGAGGATGGTGATGGGGTCTCCTATGGTGGAACACAGGTCCAAACTCTGCTTCCCACAAAGCAGGGGGGGAATAAGTGAAAGCAAATTAATGTTCAATCTGCTATATCCCCTTTCCTTCAACTTTATGTTCATAAGTGCAACCTTAGTTTTTCTGCATCCTAAGGCTGTCCCTACAGCTGCACAGGAATAATTTATATTTTACCCAGAGGAAAGGGTGCCTAAAGGCATCTAATCTGTGGAAAATGGGCATTTGCAGAGGGTTTTCAACTGTAGTATAACTAATTACCACTAAGTGACTTGTGCAATGCCTTCTGACTGCTTCATCTTGCAAAGTCCCAGGCATCTGATTGCCTAAAGTTTCTGGTTTGCTTGATGTATGGTTTATGTGGTACAGAGAGCTTTGGGGCTTGGACAACTGGCTTCTCTGTAGAGTTACATTAATTGCTTACAGCTTGAGGTATAGTGACACAGCCCTAATAAACTGTGTGTGTTTCTGAGACTGATTAAACTGGGTTAAACAAACTGCACAGCACAGAAGGAACCAGTCCTGAATGTCACTTTGAAAAGCAACTCATTCCAGTCCATAGGTGAGTCCAGGCTGCAGTGTAAACCCAACAGCTTGTCTGCTTTTTAAATCATCCTTAGACAACTGGGGCTAGAGGTTTATTCTGCTGTGGGGCAAGCCCATTATGATATTTATCATCTCCACAGATTTGTCTAATGCCGGACGCGGGAGTGACTGATTGGTATTTGCATTTGGAAAATGGATTTTCTGCTACTCCCATTTACTTGGTATTTTGCTTTTCCTGTGCTTTGGAAGTCTCCATGTGTGAAGCCAAGTCATACAGAAGGCAACAGATTAAAAGCCTGTAGAAATTTTGTGTGTTGGTAAGAGGGAGACCAGGGCAGGGCTCTTAGTAATTTCAGCAAACTTTGAACCAGATTCAAATCATGCTCTGGTTTCAGCAGACTTCAGGAATAGATTTTATGGTCTTTGGAGTTCAGCAAGCATGGGCAGCATTTTTTTTTTAAGTATTTATTTGTTCCAGAAGATACCCACAGCCAGTAACACAAACCCATTACCCAAGGGCTTGGCTTTGAAACCCCCCTGAGATGCCCCACTGGGATGGCTCCAAGCGAACCACGCTGCCCTCCCTGGGCTCTGCTGGCTCTTGGCTGAGCTGAACCCAGGGGTCAGTGTGTGCAGAGGCTGCTGTGGTGTGGGGCTGACCCACCCTCTCTCTGCAGCTTGCCTTAGAAACCTCAACCTGAACCAAATCAGCTCACATGGGCTTGGGAAAGAGGAGGGAGAAGCAAAAGGGCTCAATGCTGAACCTCATTTTTACTCCCCATTATGTAAAATCATCCTCAAAAACTAAGGAGCTGGTTTTCAGACATGTCCAGGTTCTGATCACTGATAATGCATCCCACCCTCTGTTCCATGCATCAGGGGGTGCCTCTGCCTGTGAGGACTTCTAGGATTGGTGTTCTCCCAGCAGATTTATGTTGCTGTGAGCACTGACCAATCCACAAGTGCAGTTTTTCCATTGCAAAATGCACATGCCTTGAGACATTCCCCATGGCATTTCATCACAATCCTGGTATATTATTCCCCTTTGCCAGAGTCACCAAGGGAATGGGACCAGCAAAGGTGCCTCTCTTCCCATCCAAACAAGCATTAATGCAGCCTGAAATGCACTCACAGGTCAGGATGGACTTGGATAGTTGTTTGTTTCTCAGACAGAATCTGTGAACATCTGCAAAAGCTCAGTAAAACCACGTCACTTTATTTGTCAATGCCCATGAGCTTGCAGTTCTTTGGAGAGGATCTGAAATGCTGGGTCAGGTACCAGGAGAATTGCTGCTGGGTGGAGGTTTGTTGGAAAAAGCATCTCATAGCTCATCACTGTGCAGTTCCACCAGCAGCATTGTTATTAGCAGCCAGCATGAGCTGGTAGCTAACTCTACACTTATGGATATTAATCCTAAAAGCATTTCCCCCAGTAGCCAGCATCGTCCAATTTAAATGCTGGCAGGGTATTTTAGCAGAGTATTGCTTGGACAGGAAGCCTGACAGTTTAATCACTTTCCAGAGACAGAAACTTCTTCCACTGCTGATTATTTAGATGAGCAAATAAGCTCTTGACTGTGCTAGTTTTTGTGGTTACTATATATTAATCCCTGTTGCTGCTGCACCTCGAGAGCAAGGCAGAGCAGCGTAGGACTTCTGCCTGGAAGCAGGACCAGAAAAACCATAAAAAAGAAAAACCATAAAGAGAAATATTTGTCAACTTTGTAAAATTCAGCCATGCTTTTTCATACTCTGAAAAGTATATTTTGTGGTTTTCTTTGGGTTAATCCCATCTCAGTGCATCTCTGGTTCTGGTGCCTTTTGGTGAAACAGGGCTGGGGGCAGCAGAGCAGTGCAGCACACAGCCAGGTTCTGGGCACCCAAAACTAGGGAGAGCTCAGCTCCTGCACCAGCCAGGATCAAGATTGTTCAGATATGGCTCTGACTGAGATAATTTTTTTGTGTCCTTGCTCTAGTCTGTTGTCTTCACCATACAAATATGCCAAAGCTTGCCAATTGCCTTCTACTGTCCCATCTACAAAATACATAAAAACAAAGACAATATTGTCCAGAGTGTAGATATTCACTACCAATACAGTGGGTTCTTGGAAACAAAACAAGCTCCAGGCATCAACATAATCAGTGCAATTCCCTTATTTATGATGAGAGACTTTACTTTGCTCTCAGAAAATCAGCACCAATGCTTTAGGTGAAACAGCAGCTTTGGGGTGATGCTGGCTGCAGTTGTTACAGTGGGATCTGAAACATTTCAGTGCTCAAATCCAGTCTGACACAGCAATTGGAAGTCTGGACTTGCTCAAGCTGCACTCTGGGCAGCAGTTGTTACAAAATAGGTTAAAACAATCAAAAAATGGTTCCTTCATTCTTGGTCTCCAGACTGTATTAGTCTCAGGGATGCTGAGTGACTCCATTTTTCAGTGTCTGTGAGCAATGCTTTGGTACTCAGGCCATCTGAGCAGCGCTGAGAGCTGGAGGCCTTTGGTACCCTGAAGAACACCATCATCTGTCTCAGACTGCATTTCTCTCCTGGCAAATAAATCCTCCCCCAAGTCTGCTGTGATTCCCAGGGATACATTTGTCTGTCCAGTCTGAAATAAACCTCTTGCCTTGATCTGCTTTCAGTGGGGCTAATATTCACTAGTTGTTACATTTTAATTTTAATGAAAGCTTGGCTATATTTTAATTGGGTTTTTTGTGATCCACTGTGTGGTTGTCTGACTGCATGATTGGAATTCATTTGAAAAAGGGGATGAACAAATAATAAACTTCCAGGCAGGGCTCTCAGACAGTCAGTTGTGCAAGATGTCACCAAGCTGTTGGATGCATTTTTACCAATGCCCAGATGTCTGACTGCTCTGACCTACTAAACAAATGGCCCTGTGAACCAACACAGTGCCTGCTTTTGCAGAAATACTCACATTTCAAGAAGTGCTGGGGGAGGGCTGGCTTATTATTATGGGATAAGCAGTCAGTGCTGCATTTTAACGTCCTGAAGATAATTCACTATTTATTTAATCTCCAAATCCATCAACAAATGTTTTAGTTTCCCAGCTATGCCTGTGCAATGTCAAAGAACATTAGGCAGTGCAGGACCTACATCTACAGTAAAAATGTGTTCATGTGTCTCAACTGTTTAAAATCCCACCAACTGCTCCTACCAAGTCAGAGGCAGACCAGTGGATGCAGAGCCATCTCTCAAGGAAACCACTCAGAGTCATTTAATTCCTCACTCTCTGTAGAAAATGTGCACTTTTTACACACTGATTCTTCCCCACCAAGTGCTTGGAAAGACAGTTAAGTAATTTTACTGCTATAGAAACCGAGGCAGAATCAGATTAAATTCCTTCAGGTTATGGGCACAAGTGCAGAATTGTCTGCAGTACCTCACAGCTCCCAGATGTCCAGTTACAGGCACTGCAATTAAGGAAGGAGGTGGGATGTAGAATTTTGGATTGTAGATTTTTGGATTGTAAAATTTTGTAGATTATCTGGCTGCTAATCTAACATGAGGAAAAGAGCTTTTGCTGTGCTGGCAGATATGGAAATTCATGGAATATCCTATACTTTAGCAATAGGTTTAATTTTGGCTATTAGGAATAAATTGTTGTATATTAGGAATTAATTCTTCACTAGTGAGGCAGTGGAACAGATTGCCCAGAGAAGCTGAGGATGCCCCATCCCTGGAAGTGTTTGAGGCCAGGCTGGATGGACTCAGAGCAACCTGGGCTGGTGGGAGGTGTCCCTGCCCATGGCAGACGGGTTGGAACTCGAGGATCTTTGAGCTTCCTTCCAACCCAAACCATTCTGTGATTCTACTGTCCAGATCCTATAATTTCTCCTGAGGAGAAAGCACCTCAGGTGTGCTTCCCACAGAATTCACACTGCTGGCCATGGGGTGCTAATGGTTTTTACCCCCCACCTGCCACGGGCACTCAGAAGTTGACCTGGAGGGTTTTGGGGTTTCTCCCCATTCACCTGGGGTTTTCCTGGTGCCCTGCTGGGTAGGGCATCAAAACAGGGACAGACTCTTTCCACTTCATGGTGGATCTGAGGCATCCCCACAACCCTATGTACCTTATGAGAAAACATGGGCTTCCTCCTCAGAAAGGAGCAGTTTGGAAATTCTATTCTTGTTTCAGCATCATTCTTCACCTGGTTGCCTTGAAGACACCTTGTATTTAAGCACAGTTAAAGATTCAGGAGGAAAAGCAGCATTGCAGCTGTAAAAGGCTGTGCAAAGCAATTTTGGGCAAGAGGGAGGAAGGAAAGGGCTGAAATGTTAAACACATCATTTCAGATTGGCAAAATTTCCAGGTTTTGATTTATAGCTTCATCACCAAGTAGATTAATGTGGAATTCAAACACAACCAGCTCTTTGCTTTACTTCCAGGCCTGACATATTAACATTTCCCATTAATCTAGTCAGCTCCAGCAGGATGAAGGCTGAGGAAATGGGGGATTAGGCATGTGGGAGTGATGGGTGGGCAGGGGAAAAGAGCCAGCAAAATTCACTTTAGTTAGCTAACTAGCTAAAGTAGAGAACATGGGGCTTTTTTCAGGTCTCAGGTTCTACCTGGGGCTGTTTCTGACTCCCTCAAAGACAGCAAACCCAGATCCTTTCTCTTCTGGTGCTGGGCAGAGGGGTTTCAGTGGGGCTGCTGATTCATGAGCACAGTGGTAGAGGTGGGCACTGGTGCCCCATGGAGCTGAGCATGAAGGGCTCTTTGCTGGCCACTGTTCTCATGCCATCCTCACTTTGTCCTGCCCCAGTGCAGCTGGGGTTCAGGGGGCTCCAGGCCTCCAGTTTGCCCAATTCCCACTTTTGTGGGGAGGCAACTACAACTTCTTTTCCCCAGCACTCTTTGCTGATCTAGCCCACAGTCTCTGGAGCTGCCCTGGAGACTTCTCAAACTTTATTGCTACATATTCCAGCATTTATGAGATTTGAACTGCTTCTCTTTGGAAAAAAAAAAATAAAAGGGAGAGCAATGAAAACACCCAATGCATTAACAACTAACAAAAATTACACCAAAAAAATAAAAAAAGAGAGGGGAAAACAGCCATCCACCCAGAGCTGCAGAAAGGCCTAATGAGCCTCATTGTTTCCAAAGGCAGCTCTGGAACTTGTGGCTTGCAGAGTTTCTCACCCCATCTTCATTACAGGCAGAGCAAAGAGGTTTAGACAGCAAGAGGAGGAGAATGCAAATGCTAACAATTCATTTTTGCCAGAAATCATATCCAACAGACAGGGGAAAAAATAAAAGAGCTTGTGGGGAAACCTCAAGGCATTTCCATTCACATCGTCTATGAGGAAAGCACAAGAGTGCTCACTAAATTCCCACCCCCAGGTATTTTTATAGCACACTGTAAAGCCTGCCTTTGTGGGCTGGGAAGGGCTGGGACAATCTGGTAGGATCTGTGCCACTGCCACAGGCCCTTGGGGGCCAACGAGGACCGGCACCAGGCTGGGGCTTGTGCTCAGTAATTATTAACACAACCCTCTGGTGTTTTCCACGGGCTGTAGATCATCCAGTGCTGGTAGAAAATGAGGGGGACCTTAAACCAACACTGACCTTCCTATGTGCCTTTACATGAACTTTTATGGATGATAGGAGGAGACTGAGTGGTGCAGTCTCATGACTGTGCTTTATTTTGTTCAATAAATACAGCAGTCTCAAAAGAGGAGGTGTACTTGGCCTTGCTTTGCTGCCCTGTGAATTCCTCCAACCTGTCTCCCTGTGGGAAACACTCAACCCCAATTCCAGGCTGTTCACAGGAGTCTGGCTGTCCCTGTTTGGGACATGGGAAAAGCCCTTCATGGTGTTAAATCCACCCCACTAATAAATGGGTTAGGATTGCCTGTGACAGTGTTCACAGGGGTCTCAAGTTGAGGGAAGAGATGAGAATCTGACTCTATGTTTCAGAAGGTTTAATATGATATATATCATAAAATAATAAAACTATACTAAAAGAATAGAAGAAAAGATTTCATCAGAAGGCTAGCTAAGAATAGAAAAAGAATAGAATGATAACAAAAGCTTCTGTTTCGGACAAAGAGTCCAAGCCAGCTGACTGTGATTGGCCATTAATTAGAAACAACCACATGAGACCAATCACAGATCTACTTCTTGCATTTTACAGTAGCAGATAATCATTGTTTACATTTTGTTCTTGAGGCTTCTCAGCTTCTCAAGAGAAAAAATCCTAAAGAAATGATTTTTCAGAAAATATCATAGCTACAATTGCCCGTGCAGCTTATAGAGGCCACCAGCTTGAGCAGACACAAGTAATGCTGAATTGTACCTAGGCTGGATCTGAGTCTGTCCCAAGGCTGAGCTCTCTTGAAGTCACCACCAGTGACTTGGGTGTTCCTGCACCATCTTTGCTTTAGTCTGCAAGGGATGGAAACTGTGGTCTCCACAGGGAATACAAACTGTCTCAGCTGTGAGACAATCTCCAGCAGTTCACCCTACTTATAATTAAAAAAAAAAAAAACCCACATCTTTCTGTTGTCATTATATTATAACAGTTCTATTGTCATTACATTACAAGGGTTCCATATTGCTAGAGTTTCATACTGCCTTGATGTTTCTTGTTGGCAGCTCCTCTAGGCACTGACTCTTCCTTGTCCTCACAGTTCCCCTCAACCACCAATCCACTCTTTTATAGCACTCTTCTCATTGGTTACAGATGTGGCCTGTTAAAATCGGGCTTGCTCCTAATCTTTAATAATTAGCTCAGCTGCAACTCTTTAGGGAATAAGATTACATTCTAGACTTCCTTTATTTACTTATGTTCTATCCCCCTACATCTTGCAGCAAAGCAAGGGAAGCATTTTTTGATCCCCTGGATTTGCAGAGGCTAGGTCTGAACTGCTTCTTCCTAGGCTTAGCTATTTTCTGCTCAGTGTCTAGAATCATGAGATGGGATGCATCTTTCTTTATTTCTCATAAATTAGGTAATTCATCCATGCTGATTCCTTCCAAGATAGGCATCTTGTGCAAGTCATTCTCTAGAGGTGCCAAGCCCTTTGTGTGGAGAGCAGAAAGAGCTGAGACTGCTAAACCCAACTGCATGCTCAAGCATTAAACACCCACAGTCCTGTGACCTGCAGCTCAGTCATGCTGTTCTGATTAAATACACATCATCCAAGGCCTGGGTGGAAAATTCTGGAAGCCTGCAGGAAGGTCAGCAACTGTCAGGACAGTGCCCAGCAATCCTGCTTGAGTCATCAAGCTTTGGCTGCTGGAGTTACCACACACAACATGCTCTGTACTGGGACAGGCCCCCAGGAACCTACTTTTGGTAAAGAGCTTGGCTTCCCCAGAGAGACATTTTTGAGCACTTCAAACCTCTAAAGTAATTGAGAACAGCAGGGAGTTTTGCCAGCAGCATTTTTGTTTGGTTCCACCCCTTCTGCCTCAAAGAGAAATCCTTCTTGAACATACAGCTCCGAGTAGCCCCAGAACAGGTCCAGCCCCATCAGGCTTCCACATGTGTCTGCTCTTGCACAAGAGAAGATGATCATGGGGAAAAAAGGCTTTTTCCTTCACTGTCTGCAACATGCCTTTGAGGCCCCACCAGAGTCCTTGTGCAATGGAATCCATTTCCTTCAGATGTTCTCCTGGAGCAAAGGTGGGGCTGGCTGGGGCCACTGAGCCCATCCTGCCCTGCCTGTGTCTGCAGCTGCACCCAAGAGGCTGCCATGAACCATCTGTGCTCTTCACACCCAGCCAACAGCACCCAATTGTTTAGAGAGAAACAGGAGCTCTTAGCCATGGGAGTTGTGGGGGAAAAACAGGCCAAATTAGGTGCTCCAAATCTCAGGAGTTTGCAGTTTATTGCAGCCCCAAGACCATGTGCAAAGTCTCTGTTTCAGCCCGCGTGTTCGAAGAATGAGTTGGAGCTCTTCATTTCTCGGTCTCAGGGTTGTTTATTGTATGTTATCTGTAAAAATTTTTCTCCTGTCCAGCCGAGGTCCGCTCAGCAGGACAGACAGAGGCACTCTGCCTGCCCCCGGGGCAGTGTTATCTCTTTATACTACAAACTACGTATAACATGTTTACAATTATTTTCCAATACCTATCACCCATGTTGGACAGTGAGTTTCTACTCTAAACCAATCCCAAAGTGCCAACATCACAGCAGAAGATGGAGGTAGAGAAGAAGAAGAAGAAAGGCTGGACACGCCGAAGTCCCTCCATCTTGTCCCCAAAACCCCTCTTCTAAAAACCCCAAAATGTACTTTTTCACCCTGTGATAATTTTATTATTATACTACTTAAGCTTCTGTGGCTTTCAGGTCCTCATACAAAGATGGTAATTTGCTCCATGGGTCATAATCAAACCCACAGGTGTTCTGGGCTGTGTGCCAGGGTCTCTGAGCCCCCTGGCAGGGGTCCGGCAACTCTGGACACCCAGAGGGATGTACTGAGTTCCAACATCCAAAGATGCCTCTTTTGTGAAAGCAAAAAAAGAACAGAACAAAGGCACTGAATGCCGCCCAAGTGTAAGTACCAGAGGGCACTGAAGATGAGGGATGGCTTGCCTTTCCTTTGTCCCTCTGTCCTTCCCAGGTTGGATGGAGGAGGATAAACCTGTGCACCTTTGACACTCACAAGTGGCTACAGGCAACATTTGCACATTAATTACTTC
Source organism: Ammospiza nelsoni (assembly GCF_027579445.1). Taxonomy (NCBI): domain Eukaryota; kingdom Metazoa; phylum Chordata; class Aves; order Passeriformes; family Passerellidae; genus Ammospiza; species Ammospiza nelsoni. The sequence continues at coordinate 7,186,755 of NC_080637.1, read as the reverse complement.
TTAGGCTTAAATATAAATTTCAGATTTCTAGTGTCCACTCCTTTTGATTCATCTATAAGAATCTCCATTTAAATCTCCTATGCACTGCATGTGTTAAAGTGAGCTCACAGCAGAGGAGGGTTGTTGTTTTCCTAAATTTGAATCTTATGAGCCCAAGCTGGAGGGAAACATGGAATTTAAAACCCTGCCTTTTATCCTTCCTCTCCTTTCAGTCCAGGAGGTGCCTTTTTTTTAACCATGTGAGTCCCCTGAGACTCCAAAACAGCTGACAAAGTGCAGTTTCAGGCCAGTCCTGTCCCCTGCTCCTAGAGAAGAGATCTGCATGGCAGCCAGTGCTAAGGCCCAGCTACAAAAAGTTATCCAAGGTCAAATCCTCCATGCTCTGAACTTCCATCTACCCCCCAATGGGGATTAAAATCTGTCCAGGACCTGGCAGGAGTCACCCCATGCCTACAGCATTGCATAACCTGCAATGTTGTGTGCAGTTCCTCACCAACCTCACTGTCACTGTGCTGCTGGAGCTGCTGAACACTGGGGTTTGAGGAGCTCTCATAAAGCTCAGGAGGGCAGGAATGTGGGGTTTACAGCCACTGCAAACCTGCTTTGCTCCACTTCCATGAGGCCTGATCTTAACCCCTCTGTGTTCAGGGGCTTAGCACAGTTGTACTGTCACTTCCATGCCCATAAAGAGGCAGATCATGATGAAGAGAGACCTGATTGAGGGCTGGGAATCTTTATGTCACTGTAAGTTGCTGTACTTGGGTTGACCTCTGCTTTTTCTTCTTTTTTTAAATTTTTTTAAAATATTCTTCAGAACCCCACAGCCAGGGCAGCCTGGAGTCATGCAGGTCCTCATGAGCACAGACACAGCTGAGACAACAACTTTGAGCATCATCAGGGCTACAGGCTGAGCTGGGCTTTGCAAATCCTCAGGTGATCAATTGGGGGCTTTTCAAAACCAGACTGCAAACGAGGAACTGTTTGCGCCAGACAAATTATATCAGAGCAGCCACTGGGATGAGGGGGTAGTGAAGGAGGAAGGGGAATAAACAGCACAGGAGTTGGGTAATTTCTAATTAAAGTGAGAATAGAGCTAGTGTTCATCTCAGAAAAGAGAGGTTCTGGGAAGTTCAGCACATCGCATATTCTCAGGCATTTGTCATCTGAAATGTCTTTTAATTGCCACTATTATATCATATCACAAACATTCTTGTAATTTATCAGTCATAACCTCCTACAAAGGGATTCTTTCATTCAAGCCATTTTCACAGAAATCTTTTCCCCTTGGATCCACACTCAGACTGGGAATCTGGAAGTGGAACTTTTTTCTTCTTTTTTATTCTAAACACAAGTTGTTGCTTTGCAGACAACGTTTCACTAACGGACTGTGTCCCAGTTTCAACTTCTTTCCTCTTCATCCCACGATAATCAGCTCTTAACAGCTCTCCTTCCTCTTATGGTAAAAGCTGAAATGTAAATAATCAGGATGTCCCAAGTGTCAGGAGCCAGCTGAGTCCTGCTAGCCCAGACCGTGGGTCTCTGACACTCGGCTGCCTTAAACATTTGGCTCAGCCAGCAGACTGTATTTATAATGTAAACTCCCCCTGTCAGCTCCTAACTCCTGGCTCCACTTTTAGAAAATGTAACATTTCTGGGGGCTGTATTTTCCCACCACTTAGTCAAGAGCTGAAATTTTTCCTCTCAGAAAATACACTTGTGTGTCAAAGGCCAACAACGAAAAAAATATCAGTAGTTTTGCAGCCTAAATATAGCGCAGAGCTGAGATCCCAAATTCCTGTGAAAGAGCCAGTGTAAACAGCCATAGTCTGTGCAACCTGGGAGGGGGCTGCACCCAGGGCTTTTTCCTTATGTTGTTGTACACCACAGTGCCTGGATGTCCTGGAATGGATGAGGAGCCTTTTGTCCAGGGACATCCTGGCCAAAGCCCTTCCCATCCATGGCTTTCATTATCCAGCCTCAGCAAAAGGCTTCAGAGGCACCCCAGCCTGGAGATGCTGTCCTTGCACTGCTTACACCCACAAGGGGTTGGTTGGGTGATCTTGATGTGAAAGCCTCAGGTTCAAGTGCTGCCCTTCAAGCTGCATTGCAAGGATAAGCCATGAGGATGATTCCCCTGTGACCACAGAAACAGCCAGAAGAAATTAAGCCTTGGCATTCTGTTGGGTGCTGGTTATCAACACTGGCTCCAAGGAATAATCCACTGCCATCATGAGTGGGAGAATGTACAATAGCAAAGCTAATCACATCCTTACCCACAGATGGTTTAACAAGCACAAACTCATTCCTCTGATCCATCTCATCTTACAGTTCATACATAAAGCAAGAAGTTCATACATAAACTCTTTCCTACCAGTAGCTGGGGGTGACCAGGAGAGATGAATCCATTTGCCCTGCAGAGGTCTAGGATTGCCCAGGACCATCTTCCACCCACTTCACCTTCAGCCTAGGCCAGTGTCTCTCATTTATTAGTAAACATGGATAATGTCTTAACCATTAGCTGTAGATGGGAAAGACATGAAAACCATTAGAGCTTCCCCTCCCTCTTGTATCAGGCTTGGGAGGGTTGGAATTAAATGAAACCTGGCCGAGGGAAGTGCAGGAGGGAATAGTGCTGAAATGGTTTGTGAATGCTCAAGGGTAGGCAGACTTAATTTCTGTCAAAGCTGATAACGCTGGTTTACCACATCCCTTTTGATTTCACTCACCCAACTCTCAGTGGATCTCATTATCCTGGAATTCATTCAAGAGACCCCATCTCCTCTAACAGGGCTCCAGACACCTTGCGGGTCTCCAGGGATTAATTGTTATTAATACAGAGTAGTCATGAGTTTTCTCAGTGGGGCATTTGCTCCCGTGTCTCACAAGTTTGTTGTGTTTTAGGGATGAGTATATTTGGATGGCCTCTTGGGATTTTCTCCAAAGGTTTTTTCAAAGGAAAGGTCTTCTCCAAACCTTTCTACTCACATGCATCTTTTCATGGGATGTGCTTTCCTCTTTCATTCTCAGCCACTATTTGCTTTGGTGCAGCCAGGCTGCTGTTTGAGTAGCAGGTATGAGACCAGAGCAGGGTGACAGACCCAAAGGGATGACAAACCTGCAGCTTTGGAGAGCTGCAGTGCCATTGAAATACCAAATATCTGCCCTCTTACAGATTCAGGCAGATCTGCTATTTGTTCTCTTGCTTTCCAGTATTTTTTGCTCTGCCTGTTCTTGCCAGGAGCTGCACCCTATCTCGTGTTCATAAGCAAATTAAAGTGCTTGCAGGTGACACTGCTACCAACCTCCTCTGAGGCACAACCCAAATGCAGCTCAGGGTGCCAAGTGCTGCTTCACAAGCCCATGGTGCACCCAGGAGTGAGAGCAGCTGAGTGATTGAGCATTGTAGTGCAGCAGCTGTGCAGCATGGGACCAGCTATTTGAAGAAGGCTCCTCTGTTAGTCATCACTGACCTCATTTTGATCACCCATCAATATGCTCATCCTTTCATTTCAAAATATCCAGAAAGTCTTCATGCAAAATGAAGCACACTCAGGAAAAAATACTCCAAAAGGATTTTGCTGGGCTGTTTGGCAGTTTGGGAAATCTGCAGAATCACTATCATTTGACAGTTTTCATAGCTATTTTTTAAAAAAAGGAGTTTTAAATTAGTACTGTGAGAGCCATGTGGAATCTGGAGTCAGACTGGGACAAAGCTGGATCTCAAATCAACAGTTGTTCTGCTGTGGAATAGGGAGGATTTGGGGGCTTATTCAGCTTCTCAGCTGAATGCTGGGAAGTGATAAATAAGCTGCTTCATATTTGAAGGAAAGACATGAATAGCAATGTTAATTTAAAAGGAGAAATTTGCCTCTGATCCATTGTCCTGGCCTGGGACAAGGACACTGGGCTCTGCAGCCAGCTCTGCCAAGGACTCTGCAGCATCTTGGGATCTTGCAAGACCTGTGATGTCTGTGTGTCTGTTTACTCCTCTGTTGTCCAGAATTGCTTTGGGACAATCTGAGTTTATAAAAGTGCACTTGACAAGAGACTTCAGCCAAGCTACAAAAGCTGCAATGTGCGTAATGAACTCTTAATGAGAGAGGCCACCATCCTTCAGCACCAAATTCATGCAGCCAGTGCAGTCATGGGCCTTCATCTTGCAAATGCAAGGGACAGCTTCCACACCATGGGCTGACAGGAGCAAAGGTGCTGTGCAGAGCTGAGACCACAAATCAGGAGGCAGAGCTGGATTAACTAGCATGTACAGCAGGACCTGGTGTGGAAGCAAGGGTAGATGTATTATGTGGTCCTGCTATGCTGGGCTGCTCAGACTTTCTTGCACAAGCAAGAAATATCCCCTTTTCCAGGTTCTTTCAACTCCCTTGAACTTGGATACTTGCCAGAAAACCAAAGGAGCACAGTGGAAATCCAGCAAATCTCTCTGTTGTCCTTTTTCAGGCAGTGATAGGACTGATAAGGGGTCTTGTTACCAAAAAAAAAAAAAAAAAAGAAAATTAGAGATCCTATTTCTTTCCCTGTTTTCATAGAACCATTCCTGGTTTCTTTGTGTTTTCCTTCCCTTTCATGAGCCTGAGCATCTGTACCTGAAAAGTTTCATAACCCACCACTAAATGGCTTCACAGGTGCTGTTTGACAGCAGAAACTCAAGCCAGGCACCAACCCCAAGTATTTGCTGAATCAGAGTCTTTCATTGTATTCAACAATAAAACCTGTAAAGTGAGAAGCAGTGAGAGGACTTGAACAACAAAACATGATATTTACCAGTAAAACATCTAACCCAGGGGATGGACAGAGGAGAGAGGAATTAGGAGAAGGCAGGAAGCTGTGATGCACAGTACCACCTAGTGACAGAGCCTGGCTGCATGAGAAGGGCAATCCCATGTTTACAAAGTTCAGGGTCCATTTCCCAATCCCATCCTTAATCCGATTTCCCAACTGCGCCACATCCGTGACCATCTCTGGCAGTGGAGGGACAGCACCAATCCAGCAGCTGCTGATTTTTTCCTCTTTTTCGTTGTTTCTTTTCTGCAAAGCAGGGGTTGGATGGGCAGGGTTCCTTGTGTCCCACCAGAGGCAGCAGTGGGTGCTGATTTGTTGGCTGTGTGGGGCATGCAGGTTGGGCTCAGTGCGCATCTCCCACTGAATCACCCACGAGGAATTCCTCAGTGCATTGTTGCAAGCAGGGAAGGGGAAAATGCAGGGTCCAGTGAGTAATGCAGCCTTTCAGGGCATCTGAAATGAAAAGAAATGCCACAAACTTGTTCCATTTGTAGAAACGATGTGAAAGAGCAGTGTGACAGGCTCTGCTCAAGAGCCGGCTTGTAACCTTTTCCATTAATTTCTTTTCAAAGAATTGCTTATTGAAGGCTAAGCTGCTTTTTATAAGCCTTAGAGGCTGAGTGTGTCTTTGCCCTTTTTTTATTATTATTGCTGCTCCTCTCCCTTGCTCTCTTTTTAGAGAAAGCAGTTACTGTACAGTGGTGGTGTTTCTCTCTCTGAGACAAGCCCAGCATCGAGATGGGAATTCTGTCACCTTTTGGCAGAGGTGGGATTGCATACAGCAAAGTGAACTCGAAGAAATCCAGTTCTGTTGAATTTCCCCACATTCCAGCCCACAGGTTTACCCATGATCCAAGCAGATGTGCTTGAAAGAATTTGATTCCTTCTCATTTACACACGTTCTGGAGCCAGGGCTAAAAGGCTCCGCTCAGTCTCCACGTGTGGGTGGGCAGCACAAGAGCTGGTGGGAGGCAGCACAAGAGCTCTGCACCTCCCTGCAAGGCTCCGTCCACATGCAGGGCTCCTGCACACATTCTGCCCTAAGTGTTTGTGTGAATTACAGTGGGGTGGAAGAGCCTGGGCCCACTCCCTGTGCTCTGTGTTCTGTGTCAGCAGGCAGGGTGGGTGTGTGTGAGGTTAGAGTTAGGGTCAGGGTTAGGGTTTAGGTTAGGGTAGCCTGTTTGTCCTCCCTTTTTGTCCTCCCAGAGAAAGGATATTCAGGCTCTCTCCTGGTCCTCAGCTAAATCTTCCCTAGCTGATGGACAGACTCTTGCTTGCACACCAAGCAAGCTGAGATGACATTCTTAAACTGACATCCCTTCCCTGAGTTTCACTAAAGACTGGATGAGAACATGAACACCAATGCTGCCTTTCTTTCAGTTGCTAAAATCTACTAAATCACTGGAGTGCAAGAAAAAAATTAGCACATTTGTTGGGGCCACCAAGATGGTTTTGTCCTGAAAAAGGTGATGTAAAGCCCCTGAGTGCAGTGATCCCAGTAAGAGCACCCATGCCACCCATGGAATGAGGCCTGTCATGCAGACAGCCACCCCACAGCAAATACAGCATTTCCAGCATGATTTCTTCTTAGCTTTCTTACTCTTCTTGAGCTCATTGCTTTTTTCTTTCCCACAATCCATGGTGCTATGTCCAGCTCTGGAGGAGCTCCTGCAGCTGGGTAAACACTCCTGAGTGAATGGGGCCCTTCACAATGGAGTCACCAGGAAATCTAAACACTGTAAAGGCCAACAATTCAGCAGGGACATAATCCTGTCATTACAAGCCAAGCACCAGGAAAACACAGTCTGAACTGAGTTGCACCCCAAACAACCCAAACAATAGGTTTTCCACTCCACAGGTCTCAAGGAGTGGCTCTTTCCCTCAACTTTGTTCAGCCATTCTGCAGATGGATTTTGGGATCTCCCCCCTCCCCAGTCAGGATATTGGGATGTCTCCCCATCAGATTTTGGGATGTCCCTCCTCCCCACCCAGAATTTGGGATGTCTCCCCATCAGATTTTGGGATGTCCCCCCTCCCCACCCTGGATGTTCCAGCTACATTAGGCTGCACCAACCCCACTGCCCTTACAGCCCTGCAGTCCTTGTGGAGATGGGATGGAGGGATGATAAATGCAGAAATATTAACAGATTGAATTCTGTCCATGTTTCTGCAGGGGTGAATGTGAATTATGAGAGTGAGTTTACTGCTGATTTTTACCAGCCAGGCTGATGGAGAGCTGGGTCAGGTTGGCTGCTTCCACAGGCACAGGGGTTTATGGGCTTTTAGGCAGCAGGGTGAGGAGCAGAAGTGGAGGAGCCTATTCCATGAAGTTTTTCCCTGGCATGTGGGAACAGTGTTGGAAATCCAGTGTCATTTACTTCTGTCTGTGCATTTGTACAGTGGCTTTGTCCACTGTGGTCTCTTCTGGCTCTCAGGTTCCTTCCTTGGACCCCTGCAAGCTCCCTTTCCCCAGGATGTACTAATCATATATATTTTTCTGGAATGCAATCACATGCAAAGCAACTCTCATTAATCTCTGTCCATTGCTTCAAGGCAAACTTCCTCAGCTGTAAATTGCAAATTTTACCAGGATCTGACCTTGAACAGAGAAGCCAATATAATACATGCTGATATGGGCAAACTGGCTCTGAGTCTCAAGTGAGCAAACACCCAGCCAAATCCCAAAGTCCAGAATTAGGCAGCTTTATAGTAACTGAGGAGCTGGCTCAGTGTGCTATTGGCATACAGGGAAATTAATCATATCCTGCAACAGCGTTCACAGGATGTGTTTGATTTATTACTAATCCTGTACACCCTTGCAGCAGCTGATGTGCTGCCAGAGGGGGCTGTAATGATGCAGCTGGCACCCCTGTCGTGGCAGCCATCAACACAGCCAGGGCCTGCTGCTGGATCCATCATCCTCAGCATCTCCTACCTGAGCTGAAAAATCAAGCCCTGGAGCTCAGAGTTTAAGTTTTCTTCCTATATAAATTATATTTATATTTATATTTATATTTATATTTATATTTATATTTATATTTATATTTATATTTATATTTATATTTATATTTATATTTATATTTATATTTATTGTTGTTACAGCTTCTTATACAAGGATAATAATACATAATATGCCCAGAGTGAGGGAGTATGTGTAAAATAATAGATATTTGAAATAATATATATAGATATTAGATATTAAAATAATATATACTTCAAAATACTTGAATCTGCAGAACAAATCTGATCTTGGCTCAGCCTGTGTGAGTTTCTATCCCAGCTGCCCCGTGCTGGGCAGTCAATGGGGAAGCTGTGCATCACCCTGAGGCCAAGATGATTTGTAATTGAGAATGGAAAGACACAGCTAGAGCAGTGCTGTCTGCCCAAAACACATCTGACCCTCATGAGATTAGGCCATGGAAAGAGGATATGGAAGAAATTAAATTCTCATTCTCTGAGGGTTTCTTGCCTTGTTTCAGTCCTGGGCCTTGCCGGATAAAAGGCATTTCAGATTTTAAAATTCACAATCCAATGTTTGGAAAAATTGAAATATATTGACTATGGCAGTTTTTATATTACATGTTTTTCTTAAGCTTTAAAAAAAAATTGCAAATTAATGCCCCTTTTTTCGGTAGGGAAAGTCAAAATAAATTGTTGTGAACTTTCCCACTTTTTCACAACCACATATGACTCTTAGCAAAACATAAATTTCCAGGGCATTTTTCATGGGTACTTTCTCTGCCAAAACACTGTTCTCATCAGCACCTTTCCAGTTTACCCAAGCAGCCCCTTTGCTCAGGGAGGGGCTGGTCATGCAGCCAGCACTAAATGTGCCTGCTGACCAGGAAAGGGCTGTGGTCACTCTCACACCAATGGCACCACTGACTAAAGCAGATCAGACTTATTCAGTTCAGCTCACTCCCCATGGAAAAACCTGCCTTGTGCAGGGCACCAGAGTCTGATTCTCAGAGCAAGGGTGATGTGTTTCCATGTGTAAAGATGAAATGCAAGGTAAGACAGCTTCTGAAGGAAGTCTCACTGAGCTCAAGGTTGCTTCAAAAGACCTTTCTTCTCTAGGATGTGCAGTCATGGCATCAGTTAGGCCTGGCTTTAAATCCCTCAAAATCAGAGATTGAGTGGCAGGGCTGGTTTAAATGCACATAACTCATAGCTGTGGACATCAAGATATAAGGCTTTACCTGTTTTATTAACACTGGGGCGGTGTTTTTGCCTGACATCCCTACCTCCTTCCACCCTGGCCAACAAAGCAGAGGGAAGCTGGTACATGGCTGGAGAGCCTTGCATCACCTGGAAACCCTTCCCCAGGGCAGGGTCCTCCTCCTCCAGCACAGGCAGGACATCTGTGCCCCACTCTGGGGCAGGCCCAGCCTGGCTGTTAATTATCCCACAAGGAAGAGGAACCCGCTGCGTAAATCATGAAACCAGGGCTGTCAGCATCAGAGGGGATTCTCACTGGGATGACAGGCATGACCTGCTTTTCATGCTTTCTCCTTTTATTTGGTGACATGCTGTCATTCAGTGAATAATCTGGAGTTTTTCTCTCGGGGGTTTCTCCCTTGTTCCTTCAGCACTGAGGATAACCAAGGTGGGGATGTGGGGCAGCAGTCACACAGCTTCAAATGCCCCAAACACAGTGTCCTGCAGCTGGGTAACTCTATTCATCCTGGATCCATAAAGTCTTACTCAATGACAGTGGTACATAATGCACAGCACCTTCAGGATTGCCTTCAAAATCCCCTCAGCATGGTCACCCACTAGCCCTAGTGCTCACTGAGATGCATCCCACACCTGAGCAACAAATATCCATCAGTTTTGCACATAAACATATGCACATGTATGGGGAAGAGTCCTTAAGGCAAACAAACTGCCAACCCTCCTGCAGCAACCTTTGGTTTTATTCTGTGGGCTTGTTCAGAGGGAAAGGTGGGTTCTGATTTAGGACAGTCCTTGTTGTGCCAGGAATGGAAGTACCAGCCTAAAACCCCTATTCAAACACTTCCAAAAAGTGCGGTTGGTTTCTCAGCACTTGGCATTCAGCATGTATTTGCACATCACCCCAAATGAATTGCACCAAGTAAATGGAACCCTGAGTCCCCATTTCAGCTGAACTGAGATCTCTGTTTGCCTAAATGTGGCATTTGGCACAAGGTCTCTCAGCCCTGCACCAGGGCAGCATTAGGCACCAAACATGAGATGTGGCAGCATGTTTAGACAGGTGGACATTCAGGCCCCATCTCCCAACCAAAATCCACCACGTTCAGCAGAAACTTGCTTTAATCCCTTCTAGCTCATCAAGCTGTTGATAATTATAAATCATAATTATATTATAATAGTAAGCCATCAATTACTAGAGACTACAGAGAGAGAAATGAAAACATTCTCTAAACTTATGCTGTTGCAAAGTGTTTTTGACAGACTCTGCTGATAGCACCTTGCACCTGCCATACTGAGCACAACAGCAGGCTCAGTACAGGTCACTGCCTAAATGGGGGTTGAATTTTTATTTTATACATTGCAGATCTTTAATCCTGTAGGAAAGGAGGCTCAGGGGTGATCTTATCTCTACAACTACCTGAAAGGAGGCTGCAGCCAGGATGAACTCTTCTACCAGGCAATAAGTGACAGGAGGAGGGGAGATGACCTTAAGGTGTGCTAGGGGAAGCTCAGGTTGGACAGGGGGAGGAATTTCTTCACAGAAAAGGTGATGAGACTTTGGAATGGGCTGCCCAGGGAGGTGGTGGAGTCACCATGCTGAAGGTGTTCAAGGAAAGCCTGGATGTGGCACTCAGGGTCATGGTCTGGTTGACAGGATGGAGCTTGGTCATGGGTTGGACTTGATCTCAGAGGCCTCTTCCAACCTCACTGAGTCTGAGATTCTGTGATAACAGCAGGGTCCAGCAAATAGTCTGGAGCACAGGGAGAAACGTGCCCTTTCACAAGCATCTTCTGTGCCCACATAGCACCCAAAATTCAGGGCCAGCTCCTCCTGCCTGGACAATGTGGATGCAAAGCAGAGGCAAAAGCACTTTTTGCAGTGATTTTTTGCAGCCATCCTTGGGGGAATCTGTCACAGACATCTTTTATGAAAAATCCTTTCTTTAGGATTTTTCCTCCTGAGAAGCTGGGAGGCCTCAGGAACAAAATGTAAACAATGATTATCTGCTGCTGTGGAATGCAACAGGTGCATCTGTGATTGGTCTCATGTGGTTGTTTCTAATTAATGGCCAATCACAGCTGGCTCGGACACAAACCAAGCCAAGCCACAAACCTTTGTTATCATTCTATTCTTTTTCTATTCTTAGCCAGCCTTCTGATGAAATCCTTTCTTCAATTCTTTTAGTATAGTTTTAATGTAATATATATCATAAAATAATAAACCAAGCCTTCTGAAACATGGAGTCAGATCCTCGTCTCTTCCCTCATCCAAAAGCCCCTGAGAACACCATCAGAGGAAATCATTACCCAGGAAGCCTCAGGTGGCTTTGGGTACCCAGTGCTTTCCACAGCTGCAAGCTCAGGAAAGAGTCAGAGCACCATGGTTGCTCAAGAGAGGCAAAGCCCATGGAAAGCTGGGTTATATTTATGATTTTAGACTGGCTGGCATCCTCAAACACCCCTCAGCAATGCTGTAGCCACAATTATGGTCCTTAAGCTGCTGCCAGTGTTGCCAGGGCACTTGGTTGGAAAAGGGAACAGTGAGACACAAGGCGCTGCTCCCATTCCATTGCTCAAGCTGCCAGTGAGGCACACAGCCCTGTGTGCATGGATATCCATTGAGAGGGGCTGTGCAGAAGGTGCTGGGTTTGTCATATTTATGTAAAAATAAATATATATTTATGTAAAAATAAATAAATAAAAAAACCTTTAGGCTCTGTTTCAGATGGAGACAGGGGTTTGGGCAGGCCAGCTCCCTGGGGCTGCTCTGTAATTCAGTCCCTCATCTCTTGGAGGCAACCAGAGGCCACTGCAGATTGCACTGGGGGTTAGCCACAGCCTTCAGAAAACTATGGAAAAATGCACTGTGTCCACCATGCTTTGTCAAAACACTGAATAACAGCCTACCAAAGTTGGTAAATATTCCATGAAAGGCACACGAGGCCACAAAGTTCATGTTTCATCAGTGGCCAGTCCAACATTTGCATCTGGCAGGGATCACGCTCTGCACCCAGAGCCATGTGAGTTTTCAGCTTTAGCATTGTGCCTTGAACGCATTTTTCACCCCATCTCCTCGTTTCTAGGGATGCCATTATAAACACAGGACCTGGTTTTATTATTCAGTAGCAAATCAATCCAGCTATGCTGAGCACAATCCAATTATTGCTTGTAGTTACAGGAGGCTGAAGAAGTCATAAATAAATGAGATGGTATTTAACATTTCAGTGCCACCCTAAGCACCCAGACCCTTGTTGGCTCTGTGAGAATGGCTTGGTGCAGGGAGGATTTTTGGCAGCCAGGCAGGGCAGCGCTGTCAGAAGGCAGGTTGTGGTGTCCCATGAGGGCCCAGACAATTGCAGGATAATTGAGGGGTAAATGCAGGTATTTTTTTCCTTTTCCCAGCATGAAGGTCAGCAGGGGCCTCTTCCTGCCCCAGTGGGAGCAGAGTGAACCTGTGTCAGTCCATGCTGCAGGAAAACCAGGAAAAGGTGCTTTGTGAAACCCCAGACAGCTCCCAAGGGGACAGGGCTGAATGCTGGGCTCACTTCCCTTCTCTTACCACCATTCCCAAAGCATCCCAGATGTTTGGTTTTGGGTTTCAAACCTTATTTTGAGAGGGTTGGGGTTGTTCAGTGGAAATAAAGCATCCTGCAGTACACTAGTTATTCATTACCTCGTTAGCACAATGATGTATGAGCAGCCACAAGTACAACGATGCTCAGCTGCAATATAAACACACTCACTGCTAAACTGACTCATTTAAAACACTATTCCTCACATCTGGCTTTCTTTTGGATTGGTTTTTTCCCCCTCTGTTCTATTCTTTTCCCTCAGATTGCTTTCCTACTTCTAACTTCACTTGTCCCAGTTTGTGCAAGCTGTGCAAGGAGGGAGGGTGTCCCCAGGCAGGCAGGGACCTGCCACACGGAGCCTGTGTCCATGTCTGTGTCCCTGTGTCCCCAGTGAAAGCAGCCCAGAACTCTAAACTCTACCCTTGCTGTGATAGTGCTGAGGAAGATGCTGGTGTTTAACTTGTGCACTCATTTATATTCACCTGTAGGTTCAAACAAATTATTTTTTCTAAGTTGTTGTTGTTTGTCACAGACATCTTTTATGAAAAATCCTTTCCTTAGGATTTTTCCTCCTGAGAAGCTGGGAGGCCTCAGGAACAAAATGTAAACATTGATTATCTGCTGCTGTGGAGTGCAACAGGTGCATCTGTGATTGGTCTCATGTGGTTGTTTCTAATTAATGGCCAATCACAGTCAGCTGGCTCGGACAGAGAGTCCAAGCCACAAACCTTTGTTATCATTCCTATTCTATTCTTAGCTAGCCTTCTAAGGAAATCCTTTCTTCTATTCTTTTAGTGTAGTTTTAATGTAATATATATCATAAAATAATAAATCAAGCCTTCTGAAACATGGAGTCAGATCCTCGTCTCTTCCCTCAACCTGAGACCCCTGAGACCACTGTGACTGAACACGGTCACAGTTGTTGTTGTTGTTGTTGTTGTTGTTGTTATTACTACTATTATCTGTTCCTGCCAGGGAGTGTATAAAAATGACATTTGCAATTCTGCACCATCCCTTTATGTGATTTTGTTCCTGGTCACTTGGTACTGCAGAAATCAGTTTTCTTCACTAGTTTGGAAAAAAAGCAAGTGAAACATCAAAGCAGGTGGCAGCTTCTTGATTCTGTTTGTCAGAAGCAGCAAGCTGTCCTCAGCCACCCAGCAGTTTAAGGATTTTGTTTTGAGGGAATAAAAGGATGAGAGGGAAATGGGGCATTTCCTATGCATTGCCTTGTTTATTTGCTTGGGCTTGCTTGTTTCTCTGTGAGAGGAAACCAGCAGGAAAAATAATTTCTAGTGAAAGCCATGAAAAGGGAAGACTTCCAGATTTCCCTCCAGATATTTTGCACAGCTCCACATAAAGTATTTAGTAAGCTGCTACTAAAAAACTCCTTTTAAGGGTTGTTCTTCCCATTCCTGACAGCAATAGAATGGCCTCTTATGGGGTCTCCACTCTCCAGGTCTGAGTGTTGGCTGGATTTTAGCTGAAATAACCATCTGAAACGTTGAGAACTGGCATCCCTGTTCTTTGGGGGAGCCTTCTAACATTGTTCTCACTCCCATGGATACAGGGCATGGAAAGCCACAAGGAGCAGCCAGGTCCTGATCTCCAGAGCTTTTCCCATGGGGTTGAACAGCAGTGGCTGCTGCACACTGTCCCAGCTGCTCTAGAGAATCAAGGGCTAGAGCACACTGCACACAGATCCACTGCATCATCCTTAAAAGTTATAAATCTAGTGACAAGACTTGAAAAGCCTCCCTGTTTCTAGGTAGGCTGGAGCCCAGAGCCCTGAACTCAGAGCTCATGAGATCCCTCCCTTGACTCAGGAAGTGGCAGCAGATTTCTGTGGACTGGCACAATCCTCAGACTCAACTGTAGGTCTGCTCAAAATCTGAGTCTGTGTGCTCTTCCTAGAGGGTTTATTTCTTTCTAGAGGGTTTATTTATTTTAGCCTTGGTGGAAGCACCCAGCCCAGCCCTGGCAGCTGCAGGAGCAGTGCTTTAAGGGCTCTGGGAATAACCACAGAGACAACCTATGTGATCACCACTGGAAAAACCCACCATTCACCACCAATTATCACACTCCAGGTCTCAGGAGAGGCTACAATTATTCCCTGCTCCAAGTCTAGAGAAAATCAGCATTTTTCCAGTAATTGCAGTGTAGTAACTATTGTAGATGTTGACTTTTTAATAGCAAACACTGCTCAAGCATTAGATTTACAGCCATGTTAGTTAGCTTTAGTGACTTGGGAATCAATTACCTTGCTGTGGAACATGACCAAAGATTATAGGGTAGCCCATGTAATAATTTACACTAGGAGGGAAACTGTACCTCCAGTGTTTCACATAGACAGACACCCTGTTTGCACAGCAATAATTCCAGTAATAACAGCCATAAAAAGGGAAAAGGGGGAAAGCAGTGACTACAAAATAGGGGGAGAGAGCACTGGGAGGTGTTGGGAACTTTGCCATTCTCAATTATTTTTTCTTTTTCAGAGTAATAATGGTGGTAGCATTTAGTTAATGTCTGTGTCTCCCCAGTTTAACTCACTTGGGTTGGTGCTGCTCAGGAGAAGGCTCATCCCAGCCCAGGCTCTGGGACACAGCCTCTGCGTGTGTTGTGCCACCAGCAGCACAAATCCCAGTGCCAGCCCTCCCTCCCTCACTCACAGTTTGCCCTCCTGGTTGGTGATTTCCAGGATCATTTCTCTAGGCAGCATTTTGTCCATTTTCTGCCCACCGCTCTGCTCCCCAGCACTCATTCCCACACTTGATTCTTTTATCCCACACAGGGCAGGAAAAATTTGTGCCTATTTCTCCAGGTCCTCTGCACAAAGAAAACATCTTTCCTTCAGCTCCTTTGAAACAAGACCACCCATGTCAGCTTTTCAGTCTGTGTTTCCAAGCAAGTTATGGACAAAGAACATTTAATTAATGTTTCTCCTCCTGCAACCAAGTAGCTGCTGTGACCCTTTAACTATTGGCTTTGTTCATCTTTCTCTCATTTATTTCCCATTTATTTCAGTCCTCCCTTCACATGAAGCTAGCAGCTGAGCTTTTGGAAGCATCCAAGTACAGCAGTCCCCCTCATGAAACAGCAACCAGAAAAATGATATGAAAACTGGTTACTGTCATTATAAAATGAGCTAGGACAGAGTCTTCCATATGCAAATATCCATCACCATACAATAAAAAGTGTATAGTAATATATCAGACAATTCCCTTGACTCTAACCAGCAGAGCACATGCCATTTTCAAAATTACTAAGGTTCAAAAACGTTTAAAATAATGGAATTAATAAAATGCATAGAATTGGGCTCTATTCTCCTTCACCTCCTGGATTCAGCCCAGAAAAACAGGTTTTCAGAAAAATGTCATCTACCATGAGATTTGGCAGCCTTGCACTCTCAGACCGTGAGGTCACTGTCACTGCAGCTGTCCCTGGGAGGAGGAGGAGGAGGAGGAGGAGGAGGAGGAGGAGGGGCACAAGTATCTCGCTGCAAGCCAGGGGACAGGAAAATTAGCATTGCTCTAAATGAGGAGCCTGAGTTACAGTGGGGAAACAGCATCACTGCCCCTCTGAGATGGTCCAGATTCTACAGGGATGTGTGACCCCACTCCTGCCACCTGCCCACCAGGTGGGGACATCAAGCCAGGGTCCCCAGAGAGCAGCACAGCCCTGTCCCCTCCATGGTGCTGGATCCTCAGCAATCCTCTGCAGACAAAGCACAGGAAAACTTTTACCATCCCTTGTTACAGCTTGAATATGCAAAGGATAAGGTACAAATGCATGAGCTCCCAGTGCAGGTGTTTGTCCAAATTTTGGAGGTGCAGTTTATTTGTATTTAGTTGTAGTTAAGCAGTGATTGCAAACATCAGGGACTGTGGAGCATTTGGGTTTTATTTCCTCTCCAACTCCCGTCCAGCTTTCCATGAGAATTGCTGCAGAAATTCTTGTTTTGCCTGAAAATATGTATTTCACTAACCATGACTGTGTTTAAGCCTGTTCAGTTGCTTTAATACCAGCCCTTCCAACACACTTCATATGAAAGTGTTTTCAATGTACTCAAATTCTTATCAACAGAGTGCAGTCACCATCACTGTGTTCTGCAAAGCCAAACCACAAATATTAGTGAGTTTGTTGGATAGTTTAATTGCCAGGTATCCTTTCTGACCAGTGGAATATGCTGCTATAGCATATAGAATATGCTAATATTCTAATATCATAGAAATAAAATAGAGAAATATAATATAGAATAGAAATTTTTACCATATTTTGAATGAAACAAGCCCAAAGAGTAATTGCAAAAGGTATCACTTTAACAATAGTTGATTTGTGTGCTATGTCTGAAATCTCTATTCACCTCTCATGGTTTAATGAGTTACACTTCACACTTAGGACAGAGAGAAGCATGTTATGATTAAACTCAGGTTATAGGTGAAGAGAGAGGGATAATACAAGATGAAATGTCACTGAGAAATAGGTGGGAGAGAACAAATTCAACCACAATCACAACCTTTTCCATCTGAAAAAGAGGCACTTACTTTTCCTTAGCCCAAAGACTGCAACAACACTACAGAACTGCAGAAACTACAGTTATAGTAACCATCCAGTACTGGGGGTTTGCTAGCTGAGAAGTTCAGTGGAGCCCATCAGTGTTCAGAAACAAAATAATTCCTGTTTCTCACTGTCAGCAGCCAAGGTGGTCATGGGGAAAAGGTGCTACTGCAGTGCCAGTCCCACATCTCACCTCTGAGGCAGTGTCAGCCAGGTTGCAGATGTTCTCAAAGTGGGGATTGGATGTATAATGATAAGTTTTTATGAATCAGCGCTGATCCACCCTTTCCTGCAGAAGTGGAGCAGGGGATGACAGGCTGAGTGATGAGAGCATTTTTGAGGCCACAGCAGCAAGGGTAAGAAAGGGTGATTAGAAGATCACCCTTTTAATGCAGAGGCTCTGTGGTTTGAGACCTCCCCAGGACATATGAATTACAGTTTCTCATCTCTTATTTTTGGGGAAAAATATCTTTGCCACTTATCCTACAGCCTCACAAATGTCTGCAAGGCCTGTCACAGTCATTAGGTGAAAGGCATATTGAGAGGCATCAATACTCAACTCTTGTGTCCCAAACAGCAGCAAGGACTGCTGAGGCCCATCCTGGGACACTTCCAGGCTCTCTTGCCCTCTCAGGGCTGGTCTCCAGCATCCCTGGGTCTGTGTGTCCCATGCAAACAGAGTCAGACATCCCAGGGACATCCCAGGTTGGTGCAAACCCTGGGATGCTCAGAAGCCAGACCAGCACTGTGCATGGAGAGGAAATGAGCAGCTTTTTGTGAACTAATCAAACCCTTCAGGCTCCTTAGCTGAGGGTTAACAGTGTTTGTGGTGACCACCCTGGGCAGGGTGTCAGGAGAGCTGGGGCTTATCCCTGTGTGCCTCAGTAATGAAAAGGAAATAGTTTTCAGATGAGCAATAGGAGCCCATGCTCCCAAAGACATCAGATAGGCAGCAATCAGAGTCAAGTTAAACAATAAATCAAGTAACACTGAGCCTTTGCTCTAGCAGAGCACCATTATGGCTGGTTCTGTGTTTATTTAGAAGAGATTAGCCCATTTTAAAATGTTTTCATATTAAATGTAATTTGGGTGTTTGTTATTGACTGGGTCTAAATGCAAACATTATTGGTCAGATAAATATTTTCTGACATACAAGATCTGTTCACTGCACTTTTATGACATGAGGCCTTCCTTGCTCCAAGATTTATTTTCTGTTCCCTTCCTCTCTTTGTGGGGATTGCTTCATAAAGATTAAAAAAAGTGTAAAGTAGAAATCACTGATAAAGCTGTCAGAAACGGAGCAGCCTTTGTTAATCACCGGTTCATTAGCTGGGGAAGAAGAGGGGTCTCGAGCCAGCACAAAGGGTTTGGTGTCACAAGGGCTGTGATTTATTCCCAAGTCTGTCTCTCCCCCTCTCTCTGTGCCCAACTGGGTACAGGATCTTACCCAGGTAAATTGATCTCTCCACGACTCCATTTTCCCATCTGTTCAGCTGAGGTAATGATCTTGCCTCACAGAGGCAGTGAAAACTTTCAATAAGAAAAGGTTACCTGAAAAACCACACCTGCATCTGAAATCAGGCTAACCCCTACTAACACCTACAGGAGCTATCCCTGGGTTTGTTTGGGGGGCAAGAAATGGAGTTGAGAAAAACACTTAAAGAAATAAAATTGTATAACCAAAAATGAACAGAAATTGGAAAGCAAGCTTACAGTACTTTTTATTTCAATTGCTAAAATTGTCATTTTACTGTGTCACTTTAGTATCTCCTGAGCTCTTCTTTAAGGTTGCAGTTATGTATTGAAACATTATCTGAGTGGCTTTTTATTTTTGCTACATTTGTTTAGAAAAATATTTTCATAATTATTTCGATGCCATTTTGAAACATTCTCAGGATTTTCTGCAAAATGTGAAATAGAAAGTTTTTCCAACTGGTGTAAGTTTTACAGTCCTCAGTAGAAGGCAGTGTAAAACTACAAAAATATTCTTCAAATCTGAAATCATGCAAACTACAAAGGCTATTTTAGTACAAAAAGCCAAACAAATGAGAATGAGTTTGATTTATTCCTCTGTGCAAAAGAGAGTAGTGCTTCATTATGCAGCTCAGTGCAAGAAGTGCATGTAGATTTTGCCTGACAGGAGGCAGGTTTTTGGGCTTGGCTCTCTCTGCTGATTCATTTGATGTCCTTCACAATCACCTGAGCTGCCTTTTGGCATCTAAGAATGCTTCTGGCTGTCCTTCACCAGCACCACTCTGCAGCACCTGAGGAAAGTGTGGGGGAGAATAATTTTGCCTTTTTCCAGCCTTGTTCTCAGGTCTTTGCCATTCACTCCCCATCTGCTCAGCAGTTCCCCTGCATGGATGAGGTTGTTCACTTGCCTTTGGATGAAAGAGGTTTTCTCTTAGGTTTTCTCTCACTCGTAGCATTTTACTTCTGCCTGCACTGGAGCCATGCTGGTGGTCTGAGAGCATCTCCCCAGGTGTCCCCCAGCCAAAAAGTGCTCTCTGCCAGCACCATGAGCATCTTCTGCAGCTCCTGTTCCTCCCCTGGGGAAAGGCCTCTCCATCTTCCACCACCACCAATCCCTTTATATGGGTGTAAGGGGCCCCTGCCATGTCTGCTCCTTCCTGCATTGCTTTGCTTTCAAGCCATTTCAGGTGGAAATGGCAATATTTTGAGAATAGGAAGAAGTTTCTGAGGCAGAGCTTTGCTCAGCTCTGAAGGAAAGGGAAGCACGTGTCCCCTCTACCCCAGGGGAGAAGGGATTTGTGAGGACTTGACCTCCATCAAGGAGTGGAATCCCTCATCCCTTCTGTTCCTCCTGCAAGGACAGACATGGCTCACTGCACGTTCCATCAAGATTTCCTTCCTTCCTCTTCCCAGCCCCAGACCCAGGTGGGTGCAAAGAGGAAGGAACTGCAGGATTGTCTGCTGTCTCCAGCATCACTCCACTGAGTCCTGGGTGACCCTGGGAGGACTGGTGGCACACCAGGCTCCTCTTTGGTCCCTTATGCACACTTGAGCTGGTTTTGCTTTGTTTGGCCTCTCGGGTGCCAGGATTACCCGGAGCTAACTGGGACACAGGCGACTTACACGTGGCTCCTGTCCCTTTGCACAGCAGCCCCAGGCAGGATTTGGCAGCCCAGGGTCATGGCACCAACCAGCTGGAGTTGGCTTGTCCCCACCATCCCTTCCAGCTGCCTCGTGGGGACCCAGCTTTGCTTCCCTGCCTAATAATCCTGCCAGCATGCACTTCCCTTGCCTAATGAAGGGAGGATTTATTGCACCAGCTCTCTGGGAACGTCGAGGTCTGCTTCCTTCCCTCTTCAGCTCTCTGAGACCCTTTAAGTACAGTCTGTATGAAAATTAATCAGACGCCCTGGAGGCTTATTTTGTCCGAAGCTAAAGTCCTCCTTCTCCCTTTCCCCCCGCCTTTTGTGCCCCAATTACTTAAGGGATTGTCCTGGAAATTAATGAAAGCATGACAAGGGAATAACACCCCCAGTTCATCTCAGAAGGGAAGTGTTTCTATGAAAGGTTTAACTGGAAACATCTCGTGGTTCACCCAGCAAACCTGGAGACCTTCCCAGTTGGAATCACGCTGTGCCATGGCAGCTGGTGTTGCATGTGCCCTATCCTCATGATTTAGGGGTCCAGACTCAGTTATGAGTCAAGTCCTGCTCTGAGCAATTGCATTTTGCTTTTTTGAATGAGATCCCTGTGGTTTCCACCTGGTTTCCAAAGGCCTCAGCGCGAATTGTCACAAGGTCACAATTCATCAAAACTTGTTATGGATGAAAACGGAGTGACGGGGACAGGCTTGTTGGTGGTACACATAACCCTCCATCCTTTTTTTGCTGGGTCTGGTCCATGGAAGATGAGGGCAGCCTGGTGGCTTGGGTGACCAACTGGGTCACATCAGTCTTTTCTACCTCCCAGTACTGAGGCCTATTCAGTGTATGGAGGACACAGATTGTTCCAGATGAAAGAAGGTGATGCCATTGCTTCTTCTCCAGCCAAACTACATCAGAACTCATGAGCAGTAACACCATTTTATACCACGAATTTCAGAGGGACCACGTGAATTAACCCACAGGCTAACCTGACATTGCATTTTCTAGGTCTGGCTGACCCTTGTCATGGCTACAATAAGTCAGCTGCATTGATTTACAGTGAAATTCGTATGCCTAACAGCTTAAATCATCTCTGGAAATGGATTTCAGCTCCCAAGTTACTTAGGCCCATGTTGCTTTTTAAGTTTTCAGGCTTTTTAACCTTTTACTGCCACTCAAATACTGTAAGTTAAGAGTTGTGCAATCAATGAGAGTCAGGCCATGGAACACCTCCCACAGGGAGGCAGGCAGTTAGACACCTTCAGCAAATCCTGAATGATCTTTGAAAGCATTTTCCTCACCTTCCATGGGTTTTCAGCTGTGCCATATGGGGGAAATGGCATTGACTTCTGCAAAGCACTGCACCTCTTACAGATGCAAATCATGGAGTAAGTGTGAATATTACTCCATGGCATGACATCTCCTCCAGCCCGTTAGTGCTAATTAATGCAGTTCTGGGGGTAGACAGTATTCATTAAGCTTTTCTGAAACTACTAGAAATGTTCATGTAACAGCTCACACATTCTGATGGCACCCACAGTCCTATCACCACGTTCCTGTAAAGTATTTTGGTTCTTTAATCTTTGCTAACGAGAGTGGGAATGAATTGTCAACAGCAATTCTCCAGCACAAGGCCATGGTGTTTCCTCCTAGCTTTATTATCAGGAGCCAAGACAAAGGAATCTGCATGTTTTTATTGTGGCACAGAGGCATCTGCTTGCTGGAAGCTGGATTTTGTGTATGTCAAAGTTAAATATATGGGTTGCTGTTCAGTTTTTGGGACTTGCCATGATAGGAACCAGTTTGGCAGAAGCGTGGCCGTTCCTTGCTTCTCTTCATTGCAATGACAGCAGCTTTGCTGCCTCCAGACTGGATGTTTGCTGCCAGGGTGTATTGTTTGGGTAGTGCCAGCTCCAGAGACTTTGTGAGATTATGGAATTTCCTTGAAGAAAAGGACTTCTGCTGCTGCTGAATTATAACTGGGAAATTTCGAGAGGAATGTGCATGAGATTAATTACTTTTATACCAGGGAAGAAACACAGATCTGCCCACTTTTTCTAGGAAAGAAGGGTGCAATGAATAAATGAGAGGAGCTGGGGCAAAACCCTTGTCCAGTTCTGGGGAAAAACACCTCTTTGTGGTTGAGTAATCACAATCAGCTCTTGGCAAATACAATACTCCACTGTCTTTCCACATTATAAGAACAGCTCCCATTTCTAAGTTCTAAACTGTTAACTCCATCAGGTACCTAGAGGATGTTATCTTCCCTACCCATCCAAGGCCCCACATGCAACACTTACCCAAAAGGATGTGTTAACATTTCCTGCAATAGTGGCAGATATTCCTGCTACATTTCCTTTATCCATCTCCACCTAGACAAGCCACTTGTTTTTATTACAAATGTTACTTCATGTGGGAAGGTGATTTTTCCTTGCTAGTTCTAGTCAGGGTCAGGACTGAATTGCTGATTAGGTTCATGCTCTTCTTCAGCACTGCAAACAGAACCTCCTTGAGACATGTTGTGTCCTCTGCTGAAGGAAAGAGCAGAAGAGCATTTGGGAGTCAACTTGAAGTTTTACCTTTTTCTGAAATTAGTAGGTTTAAAATTCCAGGAGGTTTTGCAGTTTGTGTTCTGGTGGTTTGCCCCTCAGTGTTGCTTCAGCAGCTGGATGCACACGTGGAGGAGATGAACCCAAAATTCCACAATCTTTAGCCTTGCAATGGAGCCATGGACAGCCTGCATTCCCTGGTGCAGGGATGGACACCTTTGCTGCTTCTTGTCCCTATTTCCTGACCTTGGGGTCGCCTCCAGAGCAGGGCTGGACCACCTCAGCTACTTGATCCTAACCCTCAGCAGCCAGAGGTCAGAACTGCCTCAATATTTATCCCCTTAATCAAAGCCATCCCCTTGGGTGGAGTGAGCTGGGTGGGTGAGCCTGCCTGGGCTGCAGGCACAGCTCTGTGTTTATGCCTTAAAATGAGGAGAGGGAATTGTGCTCGTGCTCTACCTTTGGTTGTTGTATCCAGAAGTATTTTGCACCCCACTGGCCCCTTTGTGTCCAGAGAGCACATAAAGACTCATGGTCTTGACTTGTGGTGGCATGAAAGCCAGCTGAAAACAAATGAAGAAAAGTTCTCACATCCACACCTCCCCTCCCAAAGCAAACGCCTCCCAGCCAGTCTGCTCCAGAGCATGGCACAGCTCTGGGTTTTACCCAGTGAGAATAACCCTAGTCCCAGAGAGAAAATACTGATGGAGGGGCAAAGCAGTGGAACAAGCCAGAGCTTTAACCACAGGCGTAGTTGCTTCATGGTGTGGGTGCTTCATGCTGTGCATGTTTAAATCAATAAATCAGCACTTTTTGCAGGCCCACCCATACTGTCTTTCTTGACTGATCTAATTATTTCATAGTGACACCCTTGCATGAGGGTTACTCTCCTGCAATGTGTAGAGATGTTCCATTGCTGGGCAGCATCCCCACTCTTTTACACCATCACAAGCTGCACCCTTCACCCAGCCAGGACCAGGGGGAAAAATCATCATTAGGGAGGCTGCCCTATTTTCCAGGGCTTCAGCCTGGCAGGAGCTGCTGTTTCCAGCCCCACGGGTGCTCGGGGCCCGGGGTTGTGCTCGGAGCACCCCCGCTGCTCTCGCCCCTCTCCGTTATCATCTCAAGGTGTGCACGCGTGGCCAGGGGGTGAACACCGCATCCCTCCATCCCTCCATCCCTCCATCTCTTCATCCTCCTCCCAGAGGCGAGGGGGAGCCCAGATGTTGGCAGGCCCGAGCCAGGTTCATCTGTTTCACATGACCCAGCGCCAACTGCTGCTCGCTGCCCTCCTCCCTCCTTCCTCCTCTTTCCTCCCCCTCCTCCTCCTCCTCCTCCCTCCCCGGCTCCAGCCTCGCAGCAGCCGCGCAGGAGCCGGGGGCCGGCAGGCGGGGACAGGGAAGGAGCAGAAGGGGGAACGGAGGGTTCCGGCATGCGGGCAGGGAGGATGGGCCGGCCGTAGGAGCGGCGGGAGCGGAGGGCAGGGCCGCGCACCCCGCGCACCGGCGGCGGCGGCGATGGATGCGGGGCGGTAGAGCCGCGGCCTGGAGACGCCGTGCCGGGGGGATGCGCTGGTGCCGGGCTCGGAGCTGAGGGGCCGCCGGGGCCGCCGAGGCAGCGGAGAAGGTAACGGGGTCTTTGTCTGCCGAGGGCAGGCCAGGCGAGGCGGGCCGGGGCTCTCCGCTCGCAGCCCCGGCCCCCGGGGAAAGCCCAGCCGCAGTGTGCGGGCTGCTCCACGCCCCCTCCCTCCATTTACCTCCAACGGGGAGAAATGTGGGCAGCAGCTGCTTTGCCTGTCCTTTCAGAAAAACCCATCCCCAGCCCCAAACCCTCGGGTTCGGTGGGCGAGGAGCGGAGCCGAGCGCGGCGGCGGGGAAGGAGGAGACGGGGTGTGTGTGTGTGAGGGTAGAGGAGCCGGAGCTGTGATTCCTTCCCCCCTTCCCCAGCAGTCTGGCTGTCTGTCCCCACTGACGGCCAAGATGGACTGCTCCTTCCCTTCCCTTCCCTTCCCTTCCCTTCCCTTCCCTTCCCTTCCCTTCCCTTCCCTTCCCTTCCCAAATGGCTGCAGCAAGTTTAATGCACAGCCGGGGGCTTCGCTGAGGGGAAAGCCCCCCGGCTTGGTTTTCCTTTCCCCCCATGCGCACCTTTTCGTGAGTCGGGAATAGAAAAGTTGCTGCAGATTCAGGGCTGGAAAAGACAAATGTGCACAGCTCTGCTTCCAAACTGTGCCCGTATGGGAGTGCATCTGCACGCCCTGCAGGCTGGCTCGGCGTAAGGAGTGTTCTTGGCCGCATTGTTACCGCTGGCTGCTGGGGAGAGCGGCAGAAAAGTTGTTTCAAACCTCTCCATAAAATTTCCAGGAGAGACAATTGTTTCTAATAATAGCGCTGGCAGCGGTTTAGCAATACGGCACACACAGATGCGGAGCTATCTAGCAAATCTCTCGCAGGCAAGTGAGGTCGCAGGGAAAGCTGAACTCCCAGCTCGCTGGTTTGGTTTGGGGTTTTAAAACCTTGTCCTGAGCAAAAACCCCGGCACCGCTCGCCCTTTCCAGCGGCCGAGGGGGTGTGGTGCCTGTGCCGGAGCGCTGCATCCATGGGCTCGGCTGAGCCGGGCTTTCCCGTGCCTCGGGTATCGGGAGGGGCTGGATTCCGGCTCTGCCCAGCTCCAGATGGATATCGGGGTGTCTCGGACCCGCTTCCCTCCGGATCGGTGCCCGGGGGTGATGCACATCCCCACCCCATGCATGGAAGGGTCTGTTAGGGGCGTGGGTGTCTGTGCCATCTTCCCTGCCTGGAATCGCCTGCCAGGCACCAGAGAATTCCCGAGGGAGCTCAACCCCTCTGGCTGGTCCCTTTCTCCTTGGGGTGGTGGCAGAAGCCCGCTGGGGGCTGCTGGCTGTGCTCTCACTTGGACCGTGATGCTGACCCTGGCCAGGCTCAGCCTTGTGGCTCAGAGCTGCTGCTGGGCTCGACCCTCCTGGCACAAGTTACAGACAGCCTCTTCTCCTCTAAATAATAATATTTGAAGGTGGTTTTAAGCATCATTGCCAGGCAGGTATGTGCCATGCTCTGCAGGAGGGGTGATTTCTGCAGCCCAGCTGTGCTGCTGAGCAAGGAGCTGTGGCAGAAGCATGAGGAGGCAAGGATTTATTGCTCATTGGTACAAGAGGGGATGTTTTGGAGGATCTTCAGCTCAGCACCACCTTGTGCCTCTGCTAAGGTCAGCTGTGTCCCTCAGAGGACCAACCAGGCTGAAGGAGTTGGCATTGCCCATCCATCATGCTGTGTGATCAGTTTCCACAGAAGGGAGAAGTGCACCAGTGGAGCAGAGCATGTGGATTTATGCATGTGAAAAATAAGCATTTTGTTCTTCAGTGAATTTTGTTCTAAATGCCCAGGCTAAAAATAAGAGATCTCTCATCTTGAGCATAGACGCACCAGTGAGCCGCTCACAACCCTTTTGGGCAAGCTACTCTTGTCTCCTTGTAGACTATTTCTGGTGGTCCTGTTGTTGCATGTCTGAACTGGTTATTGCATTAAAAATGCAACTTGATATTTGATGATACCTGTGCTTACAGCACTGGGCTGCTCAGGGCCCTACAGCACTGCAGCATCACTTGGTGCAGAGAGATCCTGTCAAACTGTTCAGCCAGGTCAGGAGCTTCAGCTAGTGCACTGGGTGGTGTTCAGAGGGACATAAGCCTGGGGAAGACTTCCCAAGTCATGGAATCTAGCCCCACACATCACGGGTAATTGCAGTGGTACAGACCCCCTTGGTTGCTGCTGTTACTGTGTGAGCAATGGCAGAAGGCTTGGATCAGTTTTGAGCTTAACAGCAAAGCCAAAGTAAAACTGCAGGTGTGGATGAAGGAGAAAATGGTTTATTAGGGAGAATGGAAAGGGGCTGGGGAGTCACTGAAGTCTCAAGCTGCAGTCTGTCAGCACTGTGAAGGAAGGGTCATGCACTGCAAAGGGGGTGACACGTGGGGAAGGTATTAAGGAGCCTGTTGATCCAGCATTAACCAAATTTGGGGTCAGAGCTTAGTGGTGTCCCCTGAAGATGCAGAAAGGCTCTGTATGACCCACTTCTTGTGAGCTGGATTGCTGGGACAAGCAAAGGCTGTTGTGATGCACAGGGCCACACTTGGGCTCAGCTCTTAGGAAACTTGGGTGTCTTTTACTGAAAACTCTCTGTGTTTGAGGAAATTGAGGTTTCTGCTACTCTGATCTACGTCCAGAATCTCCATCTAGGTGGGAGCCATCCCAAAAATGCCCATCTCTTGGGAAGCTGGGGAATGTGCTATGGGGTCAGCCATATGAGAGGTACCTGCATCTCCCTGGGATGATCCCCATGCCTCATCATCACAGGCTGGGGTGCACAGCTGGCTGCCAAGGTCACTCAGCAATGCCAATCTCCAGCCATCCTTGCTGGCTTGCTCCTTGCAGCAGCTGGAGGAGAGAATTGCCCTGCAGCCCCAGGGCAAGCAGAGCACAGCAGGCAGCAAGGTCTGGCAAGGTTAAGCTGGGATGGAATTGCTTACAAGCCTCCTCCAGCTCCAAATCCCAGGTTGTCCCAGCCTCTGTCAGGTTCCCTAAGCCAGCAGTGCATGGCCCAGCATGGCCTCAGGGACCACTGCAGCTGGCAACATCCACTGATATTTCTTCTGCTCCCTCCCAGACTTACAAAAACTTAATCCCTAGCCCTCCTGTAAATCTCAATATGTGCCATGTCCTAGAAAGACACAATTTGGTGAGGCTGCACAATGAGCTGGAGCCCCTGTCTTCTTTTCAGGGGATGAACCTTGTCAAGGACCAAAAATGACTTTGATTGCTTTTCTCTCTGATCTGACACCGGGAGGGACCCCAGACAGATATTTGATCAGTTCTGAGCTTCTGGGAGCACTTTCATGCTGATGAATTGCAAGCACACAAGTTTTGATCTTGTCTCCTGTGCTCCAAGTCACCTTTGCACCCCACCTACTCACGAGTGGATGTCAGCCTGAAGGTTTACTCCTTGCCTGTGGTTGCCTCTAGTAGAATGCCTGCCAGAAAAAATAGAAGACCCTGCTGTACCTCCCCTTCCCAGTGCACCTCTGCTTCATGGCTGTGGGATGTTCCTCTGAGGCCCCAAGTCTGGTGCCAGATGCCCTGGGTGTCTCTCTGTGGATGAGGTGCCCACCCAGCCCTTGACCAGCCTTAAAGTGGGAGGAGGCCACAGGAGCTGGGACCATCTGATTCCCAGTGCCACCAACAATGTTCTTGTGTACAGCCCACCCTGCTCCTTTCCTAACAGATAGACAACACTTCTGCTTTTGTCCTGAGCTTCTCTGGGACATTTTCATGCAGTGTGGAACAGTTGCTGTGTCCCCACACTCAAGAAAAGATCATTAGTGGGTAGGTAAATTATCTTTTCACCCTCTGCCTGCACTGGTGGGGTGAGGTGTGATTTAGTGTAGTAATCTTTGGCAAAAGTCATTGAGGCAAAAAAAGAGGTCGGCAAGTTGACTTCTTGTTACTTAAATTCACTGTAAAAAGGTCCAATGAAAATCTCCTGGAAAGCTGCAAACCAAAAAGAGGTTGATATTCCCATTTTGGCTAGAGAAATCCTTTTGTATGTACACTTCCACATGTGATCCCTAACATTTTGACAATGGCTGTTGGGCTTGCCAACCCACCAGGCTCAGCCTCTAGTGTTTGGATTATTTATTTATTTTTCTTCTTAGAAGTCTGCAGATCTCCCAATCAAAATAAACCCACCCTTGTTTGGGTTTGCTGGCCGTGTGGGATTGAACGTGGCTGCAGCTGTGCCACACACACTCTGTGAGCACTGCTGGCATCCCATCCTTCCAGCTGAAACATTTCAGGCAGGAAAGGGCTCTGCAGACAGTGGGGCAGCCACAGGCTGGCCCTGGGTTTGTGCAGGACAAGCAGGGGATGGAAAGCTGCTGCATCAAGTGAGCAGCTTGGAAAGGCAGCACAAAATCTGCAACGTGGCCCCTGTCCTAGAGAGGGGAGTGTGGATTGAGCTTTTTCCACATTTGAGCATGGTTTTGTCCTTGCTGTGCATGGGGGATGTCTGTGCTGGCTGCCCCCAGCCAGGGCTTTGTGAAGACACTCATCATCCCAACACGTGGCTGCCACGTGTGTGCTCACACACTCATTTCCTGGTGAAATGGGGCACACAAGGGGACAGGGATGATTTAGGGGATGTGTAATCAAACACAGTGCTTCCTTTGTGCACACACACATCCTCCCCCAGCTAGGAAGTGTGCTGGAAAATAAATCTGGAGGTGACTTCCACTGTCTTCTGCAATTCTGGACTGCAAAATCCAAAAGAGAAGAAAGTTATATCTGAAGTGGCCTAGGCTCCTTGGGATGCTTTGCATCCCTGCTGGGGTGGTTATGCAGTCAATAAAGGTGTCACTTGGGTTTGTGCTGCAGGAGGTGGTGGGAATTGGGAAAACTGACTTATTCCTCACCAAGACCAGGGAGAACTGCCAGATAGCACCAAGTCAGCTTTGCCTCTGTGTTGCACCATGGAATGTGCCTTCTGGAGTGCTGATGGCAGTTCTGAGGGAAATCTGCACGTCCAACAGTGCTGGGCTGTGTCCTTGCTTTCTCAGTCCCCTGTCACAGGCACAGCTGACTGTGTACATGGCAGAAGGCTGCTCCAAAATGGATATTGAATCTATTGAATCCTGGGAGCTTAGGGCTCAGGGGTATCAGATTCAGCTGCTGAGTTTGCAGACATTGCATCAGGCTGTTCCCTCTTCTCTTCCCATCCTTAACTCTTCTGCATTGATTCTTCATAGTACTAAAGATCTGCTGAGTTTAGTTCCAGAAAGAAACATCCTTCCCTGGCTCTTAAAAAGCAGAGGCGTATAAAAAAAAAGGTTTGTGTTGAAGTGTTTATTTCAGGTCTCTCCTCTGCAGAGGTTACAGACTGTCCATATTTAGTATGTCATGATGCAGAGATGACCTGGTCTTGCTGCACCAATAGCCAAAGAATTCTCAATACAGGTGGGGCAATATCCGGGCATTAGTCAGGCTCTGAATGGGGGTATAAAAGCACAGGCTGTGTCCTGAAAGTAGTTTTCCCTGCTTGAGCCCCAAGTGGGGCAGTCTGAGCCCTAGCCCTCCCCAGAAACACAAGTGTTTGTACCCCCAGTCACAGCCTGACTAATGCCAGGATATTGCCCCACCTGTATGGAGAATTCTTTGGCTATTGGTGCAGCAAGGCCATCTCTGCATCAGGGCATCTCATGGCATGCTAAATATGGACAATCAGGGCTGGAGAAAGCAGGCTGGACCCCTTTGTACCCCTCATCCAGGGGTGCAGGCAGAGCCCTGGGAGATGTCCCAGCCCTGCAGCCCCACTCAGCAATGGGTGCACTCAGGAGCAAAGTGGGAGCAGAAAGCACCGAACCAGACTCCTGCAAGCAGGACTGGTTTCTGCAAACACCTGCATCTCTGAGGATGAGTCAGCTGCTTGTCATCTGAATGTGCTCTGCATCTCAGCCGTCCTGCCTGTGAAACCCAGCTCTGGGGGCTGCTGCCCACCCTGCTCTGACCCTGTCAGCTGCTGCTGCTGCTCAGGCAGAGCTGCTGGCAGCTGCCCAGCCCGGGCACAGCCACAGCCCTGGCTCCCAACATCAAGAGTGTGTCAGAGCTGCTGATTGGCAGTGGCTGGAAACAACCCGGTGACATATTTTCCCACTGGAAGCATATCAGTTCTTGGAGTGTTATTCAAAACAAGAAGGGGAAAAGAAAAACCAGCAAAACCAACAGCTCTGTACACAGTTTAACATTTAGCCTTTTTTTTTTTTAGTTCTTTCACATCTGGAATGGCTTTTGTAAGTGTGTTTTCCATTATGTGCTGTGTATAACAGTGCTCAGTGCTGTCCCTTGACCTGCTGTGTTGCAGCACCTGTGTGATGCAGTGCCCAGTGCCTTGGCCCCATGGATCAGGCCAGCACCCTCACACCTCCCAAGGCTCAGTGATACACCAGGTACAAAACACGCAATGAGCACTAAAAGGACATCAAGCCATAAATCTTCATTTGTCCTTTAGAAATATTTCACACATACTATCACTTCCACCGCCTTGGGTCACTTTGGTCATCTTTCTATGAACCCACATTGATTTTTCTTTCCTCTGGCAAATCACATTAGTTTCAATAGCAAATAAATTGTCCTGTTTTCTTCTCTAACTAAACAAAACCTCTTGTGAATGTGTTCCCAGAAGACTTGGATGCTCTCATGTAATTACATCCTGTCTGCATGCACAAACAAGTGATATCTGGAACATTTTGCTGAAAGTATGCCACATTTCAAGTGTGAAACTGTACAAAAAATTAAAATTTTATGTGTGTTTAAAAGGAATTTAACATGTCAGATGTAGGAGAGATTAACAGACATGATAATACCTTTAGGAAAAATAATAATAATAATCACCTATTGCCATGTACTTTATTGCCACATGGTCATTATCCTATGATGACTCACAATGCTTGCTGCAGAATATGGAAAGGAATGAACCAGAAGGTGACCAGGAGTCCCTGCAAAGAAGTTTTTGTGAGTTATAAAGGCTTCAAGTCCCTCATTGGTAAAGGATTTCCCTCGTAGATAATTTACATAATTTTCTCTTTGTGTCCTTTGTGCATAGCAAACAGTGAATACAGAGCTCTTCCAGGGGAAGCAAGACCTTTCCCAGGCATATCTTAGTTTTCTTGAAGCACAGCTATGCTCAAAAGTTGCTGAAGCACCTGTGCCAGGACCACTCTGCTTGTCCTTGTGCAGAGACACCAGAGATCCTTTTTCCTCCTTCCCTCTGGGCCTCCCATTTTAGCTCTGCTGTTGATATTTATTTCTTTGGGCTGCATTAGGGACTGGCAACCCAAATGATGGATCACAGCTCTCATATGCAATGCTCAAACATGGGCTGATACTGCAGAACTTGCCTTATTATCCAGAAAATAAGTTCACCCTGGGGGAAATACAAAAAGAAAAGATCACCAAATAAAGATGTTCTCAGAGTTTGGGTGAGCTGAGTTGGATCAGGAGAAGTTTATGTACAGGGCAAGTTATTTTGGGTGTTAACTGGGAAGTTGGCAGCAAGGAGGATTGTCTACCTGTTGTCTTATTAACAGAGGTATGAGGGGGACTGTTTTTGCAATGTTTTCTTCTTGTGATAGTGGCAGTTTTTCAGTCTTTGGGCATTCCTTTGGCATTGCAGAGGAATTGCATAGTCTGGATGAGCAGTCCCTAGGTCTGTAAGGTGGAATGAGTCTGTCCTTGCCATTCCCCTTCTACTTCCCATAGGATGCAACCCTTTGGCTGTAGTGGTTTCATGTGGATCCAGTGGTTTCACCAGACCTAAATGTGACCAGCTCATCATCTGCTCTGTAAGAAGTGGTGGAGTTCTGAGCAGGACTGTAGCTTTTCCTGTCTCACCAGGGCTTGGTGCTGGCTCCAGCAGGAGCTGATATTCCAGGTCCATGAGGCTGTGCAGGGAAGGCTGTTGGGAGAGGATAGAAGCCCCATCCCTGACTCATTCCAAACTCATTTGCCTGACAGTGCAGCCAGCAGGGAAGAGCCCCAAGCTGGGGGAGGAGGAGCAGCTGGGCAGCCTCTTTTGCACTATCATTTATTATTTATTATTTATATCCATTGGTGGGTGCAGCCAGCTTGCTGCACATGCAGAAGGGCTGTAGGAACAACATGGGCTTCCCAAGTAAAAGTGGAGAAGGCAGCTAAAATATCCCAATTTGAGGCAAAGTTTTAACAGCTCTGGCATGTGCTTAACCAAAAAATGCTGTCCCCAAAGCAGGTGACCATGTTGAACCACCTGCACAACTGAGCAGCTGAGTCAAGGTTTATCAAAACACACTTCTGCTGTGTGAAGGTGTTTCAAATCTGCAAGTTTAAGACATCTGTGACCAGTGAATACTCTAGACTAAAAATAACAAATAATACCGAAGACTGTGTAACCTCCCTGTGGTCAGCCCCAGCTCCAGAGGATGCTCTGACCAACCATATCAGAACTCCTGCACTCTCCACTCCTGCCTTGTAAATAGTGGGGATAATTCTTGGAAGCTGGTATATTTTTATAGTGGCAAATGGTTTATTTCCTTGCCAAGAAAGGGAAGGGACAGATTTACAGGGGCAGAGGAGTCAAACATAGTAAAAAGTCTGCGTTGGGAATGCCCTCTCCTCCTGCCTCAACATTACAGGGCAGGGAGGGTGCAAGAATTTCTGCTTCCCTTTGTATTTGAGCAGATTTAGATCTATATTATTTTCAAGAAAGAAAACAATACGTGACCTGAGCCAGCCCAGCCTCCGCTCTGGTGAGGAAGCCGGTCTGTCCAGGAAAGGGCTCTCTTATCTCAGGATATAACTGCAAGCAGGCCACTGGGGCTGGCCACGCTCAGAGCAGTAATTCAGACATCTGGGTAATGCCCTGCTCGGTTTAAAACGTGGTGCTGGAATTAGATTTCATTCTGACTACACAGCTCAAGCACCAAGTGTTTTGAGGTTAAGACGCGGCATTTCCGACTTTAAAGTTCGCCTGAGAGTTATTGCTTGATGTTGTGAATGGACTTAAGGACCGTAGGAGACGGTTTTTCATTTCAGCCCTGATACAGTAAGCCACTTAAACACTTGCTTATGTCACACTGAAATAAAGGGGATTTATGGACACAGCTATGGGCTTTGCTGAATCAGAGCATTTTTGCTGAGTGCTGTTTAGGGGAAGCATGAAAAATAACCTGTGCAGATGTCCCTGAGTGATGCCGAGCCCGAGCAAGGCTGGAAAAGCGCTGTGTGAAGGAAGCTAGGAGCCCCTGGGCAGGACAGGAATTCTTTTGTCAGCTCCTAAGACAAAACAGGGAAGTCACCAGGTCACTCAGCCTGAAGCTTGCCTTAATTTTTCTCCCATCACTCGGTGTCGGCATCCACACAATGGCTGGGTCGCGCCATCCGTCCCAGCGGTGCTTCCAACAGGGTGACACCCCAGCTGACACTGTCCCACCTCCCTTCTCCAGGAGGACTCTTGCTTTCTAATTACTGAGGCTGTTCTCCTCTCTCCTGACAAATGAGCATTGGCAGAAATCATCGCATCACTTGATGTCACCCCTCTGAAATACAGATCCCTGTGCAGTTCCCCCATGCAGTGGGTAATGCCAAGCACCACTCCCTTCATGTGGGATAGGAGAGGACTTTAAGAGCTGTATCTGTAACCATGGTTTTGACAATTTTGCCTCCATTCACTAATCCTTTGGAAAGGACATTAATTTTTCAAGGAGTGGGATAAAGAAGCTGGCAGGGAAAGCCAAAGGCCTCGCACGCGATACGTTCCTGTGGTGCTGTCAAACCCGTGAGAGGTGCTGCACCTTTGTCAGCTGCTGTTTTCTGGCCAGTCAATCCAGCTATGGACTGTACATGTATTTCAGAACCTCAAAGCATGTCCATAGCAGTGAAACACACACTGCTTTAGAAGGTGAAGTCTGGTTATGCATCAGCCATTGGCTACTTCTCTTCGTATCGCCGTCGTCCATTTCTACAGCATATTTCTGTGGCCTTTCTTCTCAGTTTCAAAGCTCCATTTGCCACCAAGTTCCCTTGAAATGGAATACTTAAAAGGTTGTTCCTATTTATTTGAATATGCAACATCTTGGTTTTCTTAGCAAAGTATTGCTAGAAGGTGACAAATGCCTGAGAATAGAGCTGGGATACCCTTCCCAGGGGAAAAAACAACTGGCTTACAGCTAACCTGCTCCAGAGTACCAAATAGCCTTTCCCATAAGAAATAATAGCATGAACAAATTTGAAGGAAAAAGTGCCTAATGGGCACACACAAAAGGTGTTTAGCGGGTTCCTACTTCTTCATACCCAGTTTGTGGAAGTGTTCAAGGCCAGGTTAGATGGGGCTCTGAGCAACCTGATCTAGTGTGTGGCATTCCTGCCTGTTGCACAAGGGTTAGAACTAGATGGTCTTTAAGGTCCCTTCCAACCCAAACCATTCTGGGATTCTGTACTGCATATTTCAGAAAGCTCAGCTCATGTTCTGAACTGTGTTGGCAGACAGGACAGGCTACATGGACCTGTGCTCACAAGCCAGGAGTAAGGAGCCAAATTAAAATAATTTTTCTGCCTTTTTGAAAAAAAAACAATAACACAAACTACTATTCATCATTTATCTAGGAAAGACTTGTGGAAATAAATAGTGGAAATGAGGACTGTATTGAGAAATAACAGTTTCTTCAGACTGTCTCACATCCTCAGAGCTTCAAGCCACTGAGGCACAGATGCCTCAGATATTGCCCATTTTAGTGAAAAGGAAGAGCAGGGAAGTGAGTGTGAGGGCTTTGGGCTTGGACTAGGGGATGGCATGAGCAGTGCTGCAGACCATGGTGATGTGCTCACCAGTGCAGGGCCCTGGGCAAGTCCCATGGCTGGGACAGGTGAACCAGATTTGCACCAAGTTATCTTCCTTCTCTTCATTAGGTATCTTTCCCGTAGATTCACACCTAAATGACCAGATTTAAGCATTGGAACAGGCTCTCCAGGGAAGTGGAGTCACCACCCCTGGAAGTGTTTGAAAAAGCAGTAGCTGTGTCGCTGCACAATATGATTTAGTGGGCATGATGGTGTTTGGTTGGGCTTGGTGTTCTTGGAAGTCTTTCCAACCTTAATGATTCTGTGACTCTATGCCTGCAAAAACAAGCAAGCCCCAAGGGCAGAGCCCAGCCAGTGTTCCTCCTCCTCCTCATGTCCCCTCTCCCAGGTCCCCATCAAGGGTCAGCCCTGTGGCTCAGCTCTTCACACTCACAGCCACCCTCATCCCAGCCACCCTCAGTAACATTCATTAGGTGCAGATGCAGACCAGCAACAGCAAGGATGCTCTGCAAACACATGGCATAAAAATAAAGATAGTCCATTCCTCCAGGGTCTTGAAGTGTGAGTGTAGGCCAGGAGACAGCAGATGGACGCAGGCACATGCAGAGGCAGTGCTGGTCAGTGCTACAGGCAGCTGCTTGCCAGACTGGCCCCAGTTCAGGAAAGTGAAGTGCTGCCACATGTGCAAAGCTGTGCAGACATCAAAAACACACTGCTTTTCCTCCCTCTCTCTCTCAACAAGCTTAGGAGTTGCCAGGATGAGAAGGCGGTAAGAAGTGGTCAAGTGGGAGCAGGATGTTTAATCTAAGAGTTTACTGTAATCAGTGGGCTGTCATCTCTCTCTATCTGCTTTCAGCAGCTCTGTCCAAACAGTGGACATAGTGACACAGATTTTTGTGGATTCAGCACAGTAATTGCCTCCAATTATAATTTCTGATGTGATTCAAGGAAGAAAATGCTGTATTCTTCTTTATTCCTGCAGTCATTGGCTAATGAAACATGCCACAGATATTTATAGAACTGACATTGTAAATAGCATTTGCATTTGGTGCCTTTGAGTTATTTAGTGTGACAGTGCTTTCACCAGGAGGGTTTTTTCATTCTGAAAGGGAAAGGTTCTCTTTGGAGCTGTTTCGTCCCATCACCTTGGCAGTTTGTGTTGGATGGAGCAGCTCTGTGGGCAGTTGTGATAATTTAGTGACAAAGTGTTGGATGTACAGGGATTAGCTGAGCGTTGTGGAGGTTTTGGGGCTGTGTCACAGACAGTTTACAGGATTCTCTGAGACAATGTTTGAGTTACAGTGAAGATGAATAGAGAGGTGGGCAATCATCAGAGCACTTCATGGCACAAAGCAAAATAACCGCCAGCCTGCCTTCCCTAGGAAACCCATTGTGTAAATATTTGGGTAGAAGCCTCCAAAGGAGATTTAAAGTCTTGTGATAAAGGTAACTAAAACATCCTTTCCTTGAGAAAAACAGCTGCAATTCAGAAGATCCCATGAGTAACCATGAGGCAGATTTCCTTTCTGTAGCATCTCTGTATTAGAGTAAACAACCGTATATGTCAGGAATTGCTGTCAGTGGTGGACCTCAAGATGTTTTGCAAAGGTCAGGATCAGATTTTCTGTCCTCAAGGTAGGCAGAAGCCAAGGAGCAGAGAAAGAATGCATGCCTTGTGTACAGTCAGCCCTCCTGCAGGCTGCTCCAGCTCCTCAGCCACACTGACACATTGCTTCAGGTCTTCATGTGCCTTAAAAGCAGTATCTGTGTTTGGGTATTGAAGATATATTATCTTTACATATTCACATGTATAAATGACAGAGCTTCTTAAAAGCACTCATGCTCAGTTCTTCAAGCTCTTTGGGGGGTCATGCTGCATGAGTAGGCACTAAAAGAAGTGGCAGATTTTCAGAATAAAAATGTGAGTTGCTGAGCTGTTTTGGGTGGGGAAAAAATGTGTTCTGCATTTTGGCGCAAATTTTCCATCTGAGCTTGTGTTAAGTGTGGTCCATGAGATGATCATGGCCCATATTCACACCCTGCCCGTGCAGCTTGCTGCCATATGGGTGAACTGTTAGCACTCAGGAGCGTGTAACACACTCCCACCTCTTCACATGTCTTGAGAAGCTTTGGAAATCTGAGGGATTGCTGTGGATACAGCATCCTGGCAGAGCTGCAGCTGAGTGAGCAGCAGTGATAGCCATGGAACCCCTCTAGGAGCTGCCTCACCTCACTTGAGATGTTTGAGTGTTCCCTCTGTCTTTGAGCATCAAGCGCATCTCAGCTGTTAGGCTGAACTTGGCTTTTTGATTTCTGGAGTTAGGGAAGAGGGATCTTGACCTCCAGAAGGAAAGTGGGGAACTGTGTTGGTACCAGAAATCTCACTGAGCTCACTGTGAAAACCACAACTGTACTCCCCCGTTTCCCTGCCACATCGAGTGTCCCCCTCTTCGTCAGGAAGTCTGCTCAACAATTGTTTCTTGTGCCTTTGCTGGGATTTTGCTTTTTCAAGGTGAAGGAAAAGTTATGCCTTCGTGCCTCTTTAGTTCAAATTCCTCTTAGCTTAGTTCTCCCCCATCCTTCTCTGGGTAAGAGTCTTGGGAAGGGAGAACCTCAATTCAGTCCTGTGGTCTCCCTCCTTCCATCCAAACTTTCAGCTCATTTTGGTGACCTCCTGCTCCCATTCATGAGGCTTTGGTGTTGATTTCCCTTCTCTGATTGCTCAGGGAAGCAGAAAGCATTCCCTGGCTGGTTTTGCAGGAGCCAGCCCCAGCCCCATGCACAGCAGAGCAGCAGATAGTGCAGAGCAGCCAATTTGCACAGTGTCAGAGGCAGCATCTTTTACCCAGACAGGCTGTGCTAAATCAGGGCCTTCTTGCTGTGCTTTGAAATGCTCCCGTTCCTTGCTCTGACGAACCAGCAGAGTTTGTATTGATCCAACAATGCAAAAAAGCACATAATGTGGGCTTCAGACACCTGGTGGAATAATAAAGCAGAAAGGAGGGAGGGCAGGACCATCATATTTTAACTTGTATCAAGTAGGAAGCCTGTCTCTACCTTCTTTTCTTTTCTCTTGGAAAGCACTGCTCATTTCTAAGGCAAATGAAAAGCCCCATGGCTGGGGGAAGGAAATGCTGCAGCAGATCTCCAACCTATGGACCTGCTGAGCTTCAAGGGATGTTCATGAAAGGCCTTTCAATTAGTCAACCATCATGTGCTGCATTTCAGAGCTTTGCTTTATTCAGATATTTATTCATGTTCCCAGCTGTTTGCATTTGGGATTTCTTTTAGCAGTGAAAGCACTAAGGGGTTATGAAACTCCGGGCTGGAAAAGTACAGAGAGCTAAAGAAGCTCCATAGTGCTTTGCTGAAACACTACAGCACAAAGTCAGACATCTCAGAAAATGTTCCCTCTTCCCCCTTTCACCTGCTTTTATTCATATTTCAACTTTGTTATAGCCAATGGAGCACAACACACGAAAGCAGGACTGTGTTCCATCCCTACCATTGCCACAATGAACTCACTGCTTTATCTCTTGCCTTGGGTAAACTCATATTAAAGCTGGAATATCACTGCATGTTCCTCATCTTGGAGATGCAGTGGATATGTGACAGTAAGAGGATGAGGGAGATGTCAACGCACAGCTCAGGCACTCGGAGTTTTATCTGCTGGGGAAGCCCAGTGAAGGAAGCTTGTGGTTCTTCTTGCCTGTGTGAACATGACCCACACAACTCTTCCAAGCAGGAAAAACCATTGCAAAGCCCTTCTGTGAGCCTCTGGCATATTTTTACAACTGAGCTGAAAGCTGTTTAATAGTGAAAAATCTCGCTCACCAAGTAATAGACCTTAGGAGAAGCTATTTTTTGCATAACATTTCTTACTGGAGGAAATTCTCGTAAGACAATTTATTGCCATGGCGGTAACTGGTTGACATTTATGAGAAGCCTTGTTTTACAAGGCTTTCCTTTAGCTGCAGTGCCAGGGTTCCAGTTGTGCTGATGGAAGAAGAGAAGGAAGGTGATGTTATTTTGTGTGCAGGATAGAGATGCATTGATGTGAATAACAAAAAGGGGTGAATAACAAAAATTCTGTGTGAACCACATGGGATTGTGTCTTCCAGAATTGTAAATTGTGGATTAGTTGAAGGGAAAAGCTCATTTTGACAGAATTTTTCTCATAATAAACTTTGCCTCTTCAATGGCCAGCTTAAGGTTCAACAGAGTTGTTGGAATTCTTGAATCTCTATTTTGTGGAAGGGGCTGGGTAAGACTCACTTCAGTCTGATACCAGGAAAGGGAGAGATGGATGTGGGATGGAGCTGTCAAGAGGGAGGACAGAAGCACCCAGAAGAGGCTGATGGGCTCCTGTGCTGAGAGATAGCAGGATGAGGATGATGGTGCTGGAGATGGCTGAGGTTGCAGATCCTGTGGCAATGGCCACACAGTGCCTGGAATCCTGAATGGGCAAAGCTGATGGTGGAGCAACCACCACTGCCTCCTGCATGCCAGCACATCCA
Source organism: Ammospiza nelsoni (assembly GCF_027579445.1). Taxonomy (NCBI): domain Eukaryota; kingdom Metazoa; phylum Chordata; class Aves; order Passeriformes; family Passerellidae; genus Ammospiza; species Ammospiza nelsoni. The sequence goes on along the minus strand of NC_080637.1, from coordinate 7,147,070 downwards.
GCCCCATCAGTCATAGGGGCAGCTGATTTTTAACCCGCAGAGCTGAAGCAAAAAGCTGAGCTGTCCTCAGTTAACCCCCCAAGCACAGTTCCCACTCTCTGCAAGGCAGCTTTGTGTCAGGGGCTCAGCTTGGCACTGGTGGGAAGAGGTGATGGATGAGGGCAGGAATGCCCAGGATGCTGCAGCACTTTTGTCTCCAGCAGCCTGTGACCCCCTCCCACCCAGATCCTGTGGACTCTGCTCCCTTCTGGTGATACTTTAGACTTGGTGATACTTGCCATGGCAAGCAATATTATTAAATTGAGCTGGGGATCCATGCAAAGCACAGGAAGGTGCCTTGGCTGCAGCTGGTGGGTCCCTGGGGGGCTAAGCTGAGTTGTGGGGCTGCTCTGGGTCTGTGCCAACGTGGGTCCAGGTGTGCATGAGCATTGTAGGGTGCGCCCACACTGGGGGGCTGCCTGTGTGCTGCCTAAGTCCTGCTGAGAAAGGGATTTCCAAGAGCCAAAGAGGCTTAAGGCTGCCCATATCCCATTAATATAGTGGGATTGTGCCTGTCTCTGAAGGGCTTTGTGGGACTGAGCTGGGATCTGTAACTCTGCAGAGCAAAGTTGCTCGTCGCTCACGGTGCTCTGTGCAAGAGAGGGCTTGATGCTCCATAGAGGAGTTCCTCAGACCACAGCCCATTTATTTCTTAGGACCCCAATCCATGGACCTTGGAAATCTCATATAAGCCTTGTACACATAATAGTTTCAATGATATTATTTGTTAACTCTTGTAATAAACTGCTGGTGTGGAAGCACCTTGGACCAGTACAGCAATGTCAGAAGTGGCTCCTGTGGTACATCCTAAATAGGATACTCCAAGTAGGACAAGCCCATTTCAGGATTCAGGGCCAAGCAAGCCCCTGGTGCCACTCCAGGGAGCAGCATCAGCACAGCCAGGGAGGAGCCTGGCCCCACAGTCCCTGTGGCCTGGCTGGATCTCTGCTGGTGAGGGGCTTGGGGAAGCTTGCCTGGATGTCTCCTCTGCCAGCCAAGCCAGCTGCAGAGCTGGAGGCCTCAATGTGAAACATCAGGGCCCCTGTGCTGCAAACCTGCCCCCACTGTGCACACTGGAGCACCCTCCTCCTCCTGGCAGCTGCATCCCAGCAGGCACCAAACACCACTCCGTGACAGCTCCCAGGGTGGCTTCTCTTTTTCTCCTTCCAGCCTTTTCTTTACCCTGGTGCCAAAAGAAGGGGGATTAATTTAAAAAGGAAGGAGTAAACACAAACCAAAAGGACTGCACTGAATGAAAGGCTCCAAGTTGTGCTGGGGGAAGCCAGCAGCCACATGCTCAGCTGTGACTCCAGACACCCTGACACGTGTTCCTCTTCTCCCTTGCAGATGACAGAGGGTCGCAGATGCCAAGTGCACCTCCTTGATGACAGGAAGCTGGAGCTCCTTGTTCAGGTAGGAACTGCACATTTCATCTTTTGATAGTTTGCTAGAGCCGTGGGTTTTCACCAGGGTGGGGATAGTAAAGGGTTTTCAGCTCGTTTTTTCAGCAGCCTCACGCTGTGGTTGCCTGCAGAGCTCAGGGAAGCTGCAGTAGGGCTGCCTGGGAAGGATCTGCAGAGGCATATCTGTGGGAAGGACTAATTGAAGACATATTTTTACTTTATGCTGTGCCAAAACTGTCCCAGTCCCTGCCAATGAGATAGAAAAGCACCTCTGGTCATTTTTGACACTGTTATTATATCTCTTAACTATGTTTTTGAGGCACTGCTTAGCTATGAGAAATGCCTTGCATCTGCTTAAAATACCTCCAGTTCTCTGCTTGCCATCCTAAATTGCTGGGCTGCACATCAGAGGGGATTGTGCCCATGCTCTGTGAGTGTGGTTGGCAGCAGAAGATGCTGTGGTGGTCATGCCACAGGCAGGGATTTCTTGTAGGCTCATGTGTCAAACACAAATATGTATTAAAATTAGTCCATGTTCCATCTGCCTTATTTTTTACTTTAAATAAAAAGAAGGAAGGCTGGAAACAATGAGAGTCTGGTGGTGGATTTGTCAGGAATGGCTGGTGAAAGCTGTAGCATCCTACACTTTCCTGACAATTTTGGCTCCTGTCTCAGAGATCCCCAACGGGTTAACAGCAAGAATTAGAAGAATGTCTTTCCTTTTACAAAGGCTTCCACAGGCAGCCACAGGCAGCCAAAGCAGCAGGAAATGAAACTTCCCATAGCACCCAAATGCCCTGGCTACAGCTGATAAGATGTGAGGGGGGGCAGGATCCTGCCCAGCACCTGAATGGGGATGGCTGGAGGGGACTTGAATCACAGGAAACACGTTCAGCCTCACGTTCTGGAAAGTTGCTTAAAAATACCATTACAAAACTGTTAATGGGTAATGTTTTTACAGTCATCTAGGAGGTGAAATCCCTCAGCTGCCCCTGACACACAGAGTGTTCAGAGAGTGCCTGGATAACCATGAGTCAGGCCAGTGGTGGAAGGAGAACAGCTAAATGAGGATGACTAATTAAAACAAAACACCATACCAATGGTCTCTGCATAGGCTGCACCAGGTTCTCTGATGCTCTGCAGCTGGCTGGGGGGGAAGTTTAGTCACCTTCATCACTAGGACACAGCACTTGGCTTCCTGTGTCATCTAAATGCCTTTTCTAATTTTTCTTAGTTCAATTAAAAATTAAAAGGGACTATTGGAGAACAGCTCTGCTAAAGCACTGCTCGGTATATTAATAATCACAGCTTAAAATATACTGCAGGAAATCTATGAGAGCTGCCCTGGCTAACCTACTTATTTGGGGTTTGATCAATGACACTAAAAAACCACAGGAGGATGACAGCCAAGGAGGCTGGTCTGGGAAAACGTGTCCACTTCCAAGGCAGCAGGAATGATGCCACGTGATATCATGTTTTTCTAAGTGTTTGATCACACCTTCAGTGGAATTCCTTGTAATCAATAGAGGAAGCAAATTGCTCTGTAAATCACACTAACTAGTTTGCAAGTGACCCATGGTTGAATTTTATTAGTACAACAAATTGTTTTGCTGTTTTCAAGTAATGTGTGAATGGGGGAAGCTGGGAGGGTGATGATGAAAAATTCATGCCCAGAAAAAGCAGTAACCTCTGTTGCATGCAGTACTCAGATCTCTGAGCTCCCCCATGCCCCCATTTATACAGGAGTATCCACTGAGGCATCTCAGATGCTTTTCTGGCCTAATGACAATGCTGTTAGGCAGCTTCTAGTCAGGGTGAAATCGCTTTTGGGTGGAGCAGATGAAGAGGAAGGTGGATGTTTTGGACTTGAGGATGTCTCCAGTATTGATTCTCTTTGCAGACATGGGCACAGCACTTTGGTTTGCCTGCCTGTAAAGCACAGGCAAAGCCACCAGTGTTGGGTGGTTCTGGAGCTGCTCCACTCAGCAGAAGTGGACTGAGGTTACCCAAAGAGATGAGCAGCTCTTTGTCCCAGTGGGCTCAGCTCCCTCAGGGAGCAGCATGCACTCTGCTAGGGGAAATCTCACCAGCTGACCCATATTGTTTGTATCTTATCGTGAGATTTCAGATAAAAATTGTTTTGTAAGTTCTGAGCACCGTTGTTTTTATTAGTGTTACCTAATCTTGTAGCTGAATGGAACTAGAAGCTGTAAATAAAGTGTTCATCCAAGCCCAAGCTTCTGGCTGTCACTTCAAAGCTGTGGTTTTCTGTGGGTGTCTTACCATGGGCTGGAACACTGGGCTGGTTTGCTGGGTTTTATCATGAAAGAGCTTAGTTGGGCCTCAAGATCTAGACCTGCATTGGCTTGAATTGCTCAGGAGTCTGTCCCTTAAATTCTCATGTGAAATTTCCTCCTTTACACCAACCTCAACCTTTCTTGAAAGCTTTTCCATTCCTGTGAAAGTTTAGGAAAGAGTGCTAGTAATCAGTAAATTTGATTTCTCTCCACAGGTGAGATCAAAATAACAGCCTAACATGGGTCTGGCTTTACATTGCCTTTCAGGGCTTGTGTGTGTGATATCAGGTGCTCTGCCTGGAGGAGGGTTCAGGGATCCTGCTGCTGTATTTTCATAGAATCACAGAAAGGTTTGGGTTGGAAGGGATCTTAAAGACAATCTAGCTTCACTCCCCCTGCCATGGGCACGGCCACCTTTCACTAGAACTGAGTAAAGAATTTCTTCCTAACACCTAATCTAAATCCCTCCCTTTTTTTAGTTTAAAACAATGCCCCCTTTTCCCATCTCTATCTGCCCATGGAAAAAGTAACTCTCCCTCTTTTTAATAATCCTCCTTTAAGTACTGGAGGGTTGCAGTGGGGTCTCCCTGGACTCTTCTCTTTTCCAGGCTGAACAACCCCAGCTCTCTTTTCTTCATGGGAGATATGCTCCAGCCCTCTGTTCATCTTTGGGGTACTCCTCTTTGGTGTAGAGAAAAAGCAGCAGAAGAAGCTGGGTCTGATTGAAGGAGAGAGCTGAGTGCAGCTCCCTCAAAGGGATGCAGAAGATCTTGAAAAAGCTTTGGCCAGTGACTCTGGGGAGATGAAATTTCCTATCCTGCCTGAAGTGCTGCTGGGCAAAGCCAGATGCATCTGGGAACAATCAGGGTGTTTGCAAAAAGCAATGTGTTAAGCAAATGTGCTCCCTTTTTGTCTGTGGATTAGCTGTGATCAGACATGGGGGTTCATGAATCTGTCGTTTGGAACATATCAATTGGTGGGTAATGAGGGCCAGGCTGCAGGAGGACAGGGAGGGGAATTGGTGCTTCTGCTCACAGGAGTCAGCAGTGGCTCAGTGTGACAGCTCTGCCAGGCCAGACTGAAATGTTTCAACACCACGAATTCCCTCCCAAAACTGCAAAAAACCCTCTGACAGGCCACACAGCTATTGCCAGTTGGACCCACCAGGCACATAGGTTTTATTTGCATTACTGTCCCCCAAAAGTGAGATTTTGGCCCAGAGGCAGCATTTATAACCCCTTCTGTGAATCTTGGCTTGCTCCAGTGTTGGCACATAATGCAAGGCTTGGGGTTACCATCATCAGGAAAGAGATCCTGGCTTCACTCAAACAAAGGGTCCTGACTGAAATCTTGTCCTCCCAAGTCAAGCAGCTGCAGAGTGGTGCAGCAGCAGCTAAGGAAAAGCAGAAACAGAGGATTTGTGGATAAAAGAGAACCCTCCCCAATGTGTTTTGTCAGATAAATGCTGAAATTTAGAAGGGCTAATCATAAACAGAGACAGAGGAGGATCATATGGAAATCTCTTCCTGAGGGTCTGAAACTCAAAGGCTGTTTGACTTGGGATTAGGCAGAAGAGTTGCATTTGGTGTGTGTTTCATTTGATAAATGCCTGTTGAAGATCTGGGGTGTGTGGCAAGTTTATACAGCATGGTTTTTTGGACAGTTTTTTTTTTTCTGATCAGGAACAGAGTGTGGCTCCTTGGATCTTAAAATCTGGGGGTTTTTTTCCTGTTTCTGTTTGATGCATGTTTAGTTTCTAGCCCAGTTATTTTTATTTAAAATGTTTCGCTTTATCCAGCTAATCTTTTTCAGTGAGCAAGTTCATTTTCATACTTCTGAAAAATGGATTTCCTCCATTCCCCACTCACAGCCTCCCTATCAGTTATATTATTTCCCAGTGACCATGTATCATTTGCCTGCTGCACATGAAAGGTTTGTGTTGCTTTATTTAAAGACTTTTGTGTAATTGGCAATTCCTTCCTTTCCATGTGGGTTTTTTATAAACATGGCTTTTTTTTTTTTTCTGGGATGGCTGAATCAGGCAGCCTGGCTTGATCCTGGCTCCTGCACTGGCTGTGCCTGTTATCTGACAGCAGCTCAGGCAACTGTCATCCACAAGTGTTAAGCCTCTTAATTCTTTCTCTCTGGAGGAGCTGTTGCAGAAATGGAGCTCATCTGAGGCTTGTAGCAGAGCTGTCTGTGGGGTCTGAAAGCTCTGCAATTTCATTGTGGGAAATAACTGGGCAATTTGTATCTGACCTCCTTCCCAGGAAGCACTAAGACAGGGAGAGACAGGGGGTCAGCACAACCTGTAGGTATTTTGATGATTAACCACCTCTATCTCCATGTGGACATTTCTTGAGTAACTCTTCCTGCAGCATTTCCATCTCCCAGCTGCCATGCAGGTGCATGCAGAAGCACAGTGACACCTGTACATGCACAGCCAAAATTAACAGGATGCACTGAACATCCCTCTTAATCAGCTCTGCTCTGAGTGAGTGAGGAGTCTTTCAGGAGCCCAGGATTTGTTTGCAGTGTGCCTGCCTGGTGCAGCATCTCATGCCCAGGAGCCTCCTCCAAGCCAGACTGGGAGACACTGGAGCTGTGAGCTGGCAGAGTGCCCTGTGGGCTGCTAACTCACTGCCACATGGGTGGCTGTCACCTTGTCACCAGTGTGGCTATCCCAAGGGGGATGCTCAGTTTGGAGTTCAGTTTTGGTGTCCCTCACTCCTCTGGGATCAGCCCCACTGGCACCAGCCTGAGGCTCACTGTCCTGGGGAAGCAATGGCACCTTTTGAGAGCAATAGCACCATTAATTATGACTGGAGGGACAAATAAAACAGTCTGCTCTCCCTCCCAAGAATCTGTTGGAGTTTTTGCAGTATTTTCAGTACTTCTCATGATCAAGAAATTGCAATCCATGGGGCTTTTCCTACTTCCTCACTTCTATATGCCAGTGAGCAGGGTGGTTACCTGGGCTGGTAGAGAAACTGCCATCACCTTTAGGTGGTGCTGAGGCTGGCACCTGCCTACATCAGGAGGAGCTGCCTAACTTTGGATACAGGCTTTGCATGAGGACCAGCAGTATATCCCATCCTCAGTGTGGATAAACAAGCCCCAGGATGGCTTCAGTCTCCCCAGGGAAGCCACAATAATTGCAGAAGAATGGGGTCCAGTCCTGCTCCACTGCCAGAACTGGGGATCCTTTTGGGAACATCAGCTCCAGGGCTGATGCAGAAATGCAGCCCTGACCGTAAATGGAGATGTTTGGGTGCCAGCAGCTGTCCTTGCCATGCAGGAGAGGCAGCTCCAGGCCTGCAGAGCACCAGGCTCTGCTCCAGAGGCATTTTTAACCACCCCGTGGAAGGCAGTAGCAGCCAGTGCTGGCCTGGGGGTGAGCACAGGGGTGAGTATTGCCCTGCCACCCCACTGCCCTCCCTACACCCTTGCAGGAGCTGCCCAGTGAATATATTCTTGGAGTTGTCTATAGGGCATGTCCTGCTGGGCATGGAGAGCTGGCATGGGCTCAGTGATGCCCTTGGTGAGTGCCCAAGGAAAGATCCCTGCATCTCCTCTTCTCACCCAGCCTCTCCATGCCTGCAGTGAAGCAGCTGGAAAATGTTCCTTCATACAAGGGCTCAGAAGTGACTTGATCACTGTCCTCTGAGTGGCTCTGAAGGTTATGGGGTGATGTGTCTCTCCTCTCCAAAATAAAAAAAAATAAAAATTAAAAAAAAAAAAAAAAAAAAAACAAAAAAACAAAAAAAAAAAAAAAAAAAAAAAAAAAAAAAAGTGTTTTCTGTAGGGCAGACAAACAACTGGAGACCAGGCTGAACTTGAGTGGAGTTTTATACTAGGACTGGCAGGATCCAGTCCTTCACAGTGAGAAAATGTGAAAACATTGAATTTGAATCATAATTTCAAATTAATTTGAGCTGAAGGGGGCTCAAATATGCCTTCTAGAAAGACCTTATTTTTTCCAAATTGCAGTGTTAGGACTGTGGTTTCTTTCAGAAATAAATCCTGATTTACTACAGCAAGAGTGAGACTGTAAACCAGCCCAGCAAGTATTTACAGAATTGCAAATGGGATGTTTTAACATTTTTGGCATTAAAAATTATGGAAGTCCAAAGCTTTGGATGAACTCAGAAGGATCCTGCCAAGCAGTGTCTGAAGTGGGATTTATATCACTGGGACAAAGCACAGAATTGCCCCCTTCCCAGCCTGTGGCTCAAGGGAAATGAGGAGTGTGAAGCCACTCTCTTGACAGGAGAGATTTATCCTGCTCGTTGTGTGCCTCCCAGGCTCCTGTTTGAAACTTCTGATCATCCTGAGCACAGCTGCAAACTGCAAATACATGGCTGGGCTTGGTCACCATGGGATGGGGAGAGATGGAGGAGAGATTGCTGTACCAAAAGGGAGGTGGGACCCCAGAACTGAACAGAACAGAACAGAACAATTCATGTCTGTGCTCTCACTGAGCAACCAGTGAACCACGAGCTAAGAGCTCTTCTGCTGAAAAGTTCTCTGTTTACCAAAAAAATACACATTTGGTGTTGCTCCAAAGTGAATGTGGTGCTAGGAGCATTCCCACCAGCCCACCTCCTGCAGACACACTTTCTGTACAATACCTACATGTTGTCTTACACCAGGTAAATGGATAAATGAAAAATGGACCAGGAGAGCCAGGTGTGCTACCAAATCCATCCTTCCAGCCTCCAAGGGGTGCCTCTGTTGAACTGCTCTGCAGAGCCTCTCCAATTCCCTCAAAAAGCATCCACCACTGCCATCCATGGCTTACAGAACTTCTAGTGTCAGACTGCAGAGCTGTATCTCAGGGGTTCAGTTCTCAGCTTAGGCTCCAGCAAACCCAGAAGTCAAACCTGGAGGGGAGAGCGTTTGCTGGGAAATGGAAATTGAAGAGAACAGGGGCAGAAAATAAAAAAAAAATTGGTGTCTAGAGCTGGGGAGTTCAGCTTAAGAGCCAGAGGGATCTCAGGCAGGGTGAAGGTGGCAAAGCAGATAATCTCAAGGTTGCCCTTGATTGTGAGGGCAGAACTGAAAAGATTTCGGACAGGAGGCAGAATCAGCATCTCAGAGGGAAATCCTGAGCTGGGCTCAGATTCAGGGGTGAAGAGCCTGTGCTCTGCACCCTGGCTTGGCTCCATTAAGAACAAGAGTGGTGCTGGTCCAGGCTCAGCAGCTCTGTCACGATCCTTCCTTACGAACAGGTTTCGTGATGGTTCATGGGTTGATCTCAGAGTGCAAAAAACACCAACACAGCACAGGGGGTTGCAATGATAATCAAAACAAATGTGCCTTTATTGAATAACCACAGCAAAATGTGCTGGAGAGGAATTGGGGGAAAAGGGAAAAATAAGGAAAAAGAGGGAGGAAGAGAAGGGAAAGTATATAGTTACCAAACGTAGAACGGCGAAGTCCTTTGATGTCCAGCCAATGGAGTTCACCAGGTCATGTCCAGGGAGATCTCAGGGTTGCAGTTCATCCACAGTCTTACATTCTTTTTTGATGGGGGAAGGGGTGAATCTTGAAACCGAATCAGTTGTATTTTTGGGGAAAAATAATGGTATTTGGAGAAGGGTACACACTGTCCATGTTCTCAGCAGTGGGCGAGAGCCATTGTCTTCTTGGCCTACTGCTCACACCGGCATCATCCATCTTGCTTTGGTCAGCTTGCCTCCCCCACACACCTTCCCCGGGCTGGGGGTTTCAGTCTCAGTCCTTGGAAAGAGTCAGGGGGGGCTTTTCACATAGGGGTTTCATGTCTTGGTTTTTGATGGAGAGGCTTCTTACATCTCAGTCTGTCTGTCATGGTGGTTGTAAAACAGGTGAGGAGTCGTCTGTGAGGGATCACCCAAATCTCAGGAGAAGTCCAGCCAGGCCAAGAGGTGGGACAACTTCCAAGGCTATTGTTGCAAAAAAGACAAGGTGCCCCCTTCTTCTTTCATTGGGTTTAGTGTAGCATACAGCAAACACACCTGTGAACAACAGCTTAGCAATGCTCTCAGGTTTCGGGACCCTTGGCATGTAACTTTCTTCTACAGAGCCAGAAGATTCAGACAAGGGTCTTTTCTTCAGCAGTCCCCAATGACGATTGTGAGACAGATGAGGGAAACTTCGGACAGAGTCTCAGCAGCTCCCAGGTGTGCTGCATGCTCCAAACTCCCCAGAGCTCACCGTGGGTGAGAATGGACACAACCCCCATGCTTACAAATGGTATTCAAGGGATGGAGCTGCCAGAGGAGAACATTGCAGCGAGGCAGGCTGTGCAGAGCAAGCTGGCAGGTCGTGCACATCAGTGAGGGTCACAGGGAGCAGGATTTGAAGAGGTCAAGTAGGGTGCACAGCTGCAGGCAGGGATCAAGAGCGAGCCCAAACAGGGAACATGGAGAGCCTCCAAGGGGATCTGCCGTGCACCGAAGGTCAATCTGGTCAAGCAGCTCTAGAGAAAGCAAAGCTGTGTCTGGGAAAAGCTGGACTGGAAATTAATGAAACCCAGCAGGGATGGTTCAGCCTGTCCAGATTTGTTCCTCAGCACAGGCAGGGGAGGAGCATCAGCAGAAGCTGGGACAGGTGGAAGCAGGGGGCAATAGCTTCTGGGAGCAAAGTGTCCCTGAGATTGTGGAGGGTCAGTGTCCTGGTTTAGGACAAATTTGGGAGAAAACCTCCAAAAGGGGGCCACTCCAGAAAGCAAACCCACACAGCTGCTCCCCGTAACTGGGAAGGATTCCTCAGAGAGAAGTGGAAAGAACCTGTTTATTTAACAGGCACAGCACCCCCAACACACAAAATGAACAATACTGGATGACACCACTCTGTCACTGCTCTGAAAAAGATGACAAATTCAGAAAGTCTCTCTGGGGGTGGTCGCTCTGTTCTCAGTCCCTCCGGCTCTGGGGCAGCTGCTGCCCAGAGTAGGCCCCGCTAGGCCACAGGGTGCAAACTCTCCGTGTTCCCAGGTCCCAGTCCGGAGCAGGCTCGAGTGGTTCAAAAACAAGGAAAGGAAAAACAGTCCAGGAAAAATTTGGACTGTTTAGCTAAACTAACTAATGAGCAGAAGCAAAAAGCAAGAGCAAAGCAGAAGCAAGAGCAAAGCAAAAAGGCAAAAGCAGCACCATGTACTGCCTTGTCTGTGTGTCCCACCAGCCATGGGGGAGTGGCTGATAACAAAACAAAACTTTCACTCTTCAGAGCCAGTCCTGAAGGCACAGAACATAATATCCAGCATAAACAGAGCAACAACTGGGGATACAAGCATCATAATGTCACCCTGGGACAGTCAGGAGTGACCTTGCCGACAGCAGAGGTACTTGTGTGTCCTGAGGAGGTTAGCTGGGGGGGGGGATGCTTTCCTGGTACAGCAGTGCTGCACATCCCCTCATTTTGAGCTGCCTGGTGGCTTCTGAGCAGTGCTGAGAGCTGGTTTTACCCCATGTACTGAGAGCTAGTTTTACCCCGTGTGCCCTTGGACCCCTGTAACTGAGCCCTGCACAGGTGCCACGTGAGGAGCCTCAGGAGAAAGACTCCCACAGCAAAGTCCTTCCAGCCTCAGGAGAAAATGAACTGGGAATGGCAATCATTGCCCTCCACAGAGGGAAATGAGGGTGTGATTTCCAAAGGCCTGCGTAATCAATACCCCTATTATCAGTCTTCCAGAGTAAATTGCATTTAAACTAATACAGGCTGGGGAGCTATCCGTGAGCTGTCAGGAGAGAGATAAGCTGAAGACACATGTTTATTCATATTGCATATGCTGAGAGCTGAATGTTCTTTACAGCTGGCTAAATGCGGATGAAGATATTCAGTATGTTTTGCAGTTCTTCTGCTAAAATTTGTCAAAAACCCTTAATTTTGAGCACACCTGGAACTTTTCAAAATCACGGGGGGTGGGGAGGGAAGGGGCTGATGAAAATCGCACTAAAACATCTGGTGAAGGAAGAAAGCTGTTTCCTTTCCTGTGAGGTAACTCCTGAAGCTTTGCAGAGCATTGGCATCAGCAGTTTGTCCTGCTGACCTCTCACCACATACACCAACACAGGAATGGCACATCGAACATCTAATGGGTCCATTACAGAGAAAACATCTCATTCACAGTTACTTGGGAGAAATTCAAAAAATCACTATTGTTTCTGCCAGGCTCAGCTGCTCCATGGCTTCAGTGGAGCTTTTGTTCAGCCTGGACCAACCTGCCAGTGTCCAGCAGTGGCTGTGAAGCATGTCATTGTATTCCATGAGATGCTGCTCCAGCCATGGACCAGCCAGTGTCACCCAGCCTTGCTTCCCCCACCCAGGAGCAACTGCAGGGTCTGCCCAGCTGTGAGGCACCAGCAAGCTCAACAGAGGAAGTAAATTTGGTTTAGCAGCAGGACAACGAGGCTGAAATTCACAGTGCTCCTCCTACTCTCTGCTACTGCTCCTTCATGGTGGAGTAGCCCTTGTGTTGGTGCCACATCCCATCCCTCACCTCCAGCCTGGCTTGTCCGATGTGTGCCACAGCAGGCAGTGGTGAGATTCACGTCTTTTCACTTAAGGCACAAACAATGTGGGTGTCTGTGCCTGAGCCACACTTTTAGAGCTGGTGGAGGGATGAGGGCACTTGTAGGGCACAGCTGAGCTCATCCTAAAAGGGATCATCTGAAATGAGTCGTGCCCCTTTGTCTCCTCAGCTGCAAAAGCTCTGTACAATCAGCTGTCTCATAGGTGTTCACACTGTGGGTGATTATACCAGTCCTGTTCTGGCTCCAGCTGCTCCTTTCATGTCCTCCTGGCTGGACAAGAAACCCAAGTAGTAAATTCAGGTGAGAAAGTGCTAAACATGGCACAGGATAAAAGCTGTCTCCTGGAAGATGGTGGAAATAGAAAATTATTTTTTTTATAGCATGGTCTGAGCAAGCAATTTTAAAAAATAATAACAGATGTACTGGAGATGATTCCAGGAGATACTGAACCATCTAGAGGAGTGTAGCTCAGGAGAAATGATGAACAAGGCAGCAGAGCAGATTTGCTTTCCTGCAAAGGTGAAAAATGTGCATTTCCAATTGGAGCTAGCATTTCAGGATGGAACATTTCCCCTTATTGCTGCCATCAGGCTTTGCAGCACAAATGCTAGGTTGATAGTGAATGGGTGAGCGGCTTGATTGTCTAAGCTGCGTTACTCAGCTTATAGAAAATTGTTTTCTATTCCCTTTCCTTTTCAGCCTCAATGGATGCAACTTAGACAAAAGATCTCAACTTTCAACCAAAAGGCAATTCCTTCAGCATGACACAGTGAGAGCTTTGGCCATAAGTGAGGCTCCTGGGCTCAGGGGCATTGCACATAATGAGCAAAAAGGGTCTTAACTGTCTCACTAGGAAATAATTTCCTTTTCCTTTCCCTTGCTGCAGGTAACCCAAAGCAGCAGCTGGCCATGGCTGCATGGTGTCAGGTGGGAACAGTTTGCCTGCAGCAATGGATTCAGGCCAGGTGGTTTAGAGCAGCTCAGGTGTGCTTACACAGACACAGGTTTGAGCATCACACCTGGCAATGACACTAAGCAAAGCAAAGAGGAGCTGGTGCTGGCACCATGGTGCTGCCAGCAAAGGCTGCTGGGGCTGGTTCAGCCCACAGGTACAGGAGACACCTGCAACCACACTGAGGGGGCAGGAGGCTTGGGATGGGCAGCACAGGCGTGCAAGGAGGCCATGCTGCCCTTCCTGAGGGACACCTGATGTTCCCCAGCCCTGAATACCCCACCTCTCCCCCTACAGTCCCAATCCATTCCCTCTGCTTTTGTCCAGGAGTGTGTTTTTTTAGGACCATTCTCTCTGGAAATAATGCAAAATGCCTCAAGTGATAGCACAAATCTCCAATCCCCAAACCTTGCTGTATTCCCAGTGTGGCTCATTGCTTTATTTTGGAGAAGTGCCTACTTATGGGGAAGCTCTGGGCTCTGTGAAGTCGAAATGGATTTGTCTCTGTCTTTGGTGGATTATTTCCCCCAAGGGCTGCAGTAGCTGCTGACAGCAGCACAGCCTGAGCTGGGTGCCTGGAGGAGGAGTGAGGCAGTCACTGTGAGCACAGAAAGCCTGCCTGTGGCACTTGTGTCGGCCACAATACTGGATATCATCAGGAAAACCATCAGCTTTTCTAATTTTCAGGACAGAGGAGATGGCTCTTGGCTTATAATTGGGTCATGCTGTAAAAAAACCTGCACTGGCTCATCATGAGCAGCAAGATGTACCCATTGTCCCCTTGCATTCCTGCCCTGACCTCTCCCAAAGAGGCAATCCTTTTGGATGAGAGGTTGTTCACAAAGATAGGATATCTTTTACTTTCCCATCTCTCTGCACTCAGACATGGCTCATTACAATTATGTTTGAATTAAAACTCTCCTGTTATTACCTTTGCTGGGAAACTGCCCACATTTGGGGAGGAAGAAGCACAATTCTAAATCTGTCTTGGGAGGAAGCTTCAGCTCTGTTCTGACTTTGACGCTATCTAGGTAGCAGGTCAAACAAGATGCTTGGAGGTAAAGCCAGCAAAACATGCCAGGTTTTATCTTTGGGAAAATTGGTTAATAGTACAGATTTTGGTTCAGTGACTTATCTCCATCTTGGTGAGGAGTCTCCCCTCCTCTGTGCTGCCAGGCTTCAGCATCCCCATTAGCAGAACAAGTGCCTCCTGTGCCCTCCTGTACAAGCAGCTGCAGCCTGGTCCCTGTCACATCTGCCTTTGGGAGCCACCATCCTCTTCATCCCTGGAGTAACAGAGACTGAGTACCACAGGCATCCCCTCACCCTCCCTCGGGCACAGGTACATTTTGGCCCACTGGGGTCACACTGCCAAACTGCAGAGGTACCAGTGGCTCATTGCTGGGTGCATAACCCTGTGGTTACAGTGCAGGATGGAGGTTTGGAGCAGGAGGTGCATTGGTGACTAAATGCGACCTGACAAGGTTGTGCGCAGGCCAACAAGTCCCATCTCATCCTGGCCCTCCTGGTTTGGCAGCCCAGACAGAGTTAGAGGCTTCAGCTTGTCAGAGTGGATCTTGTAGTAGCTCTAAGTTACCCTTGTCTCCTGGAAAAGGAATGAACTAAAGAGATTTGCATCTGCCCTTTTTAAGAATAAAATAAACCTCAGCAGCCAAGCCATTTTCACTTATTTTGCCCTCCTCACTTTGAAGCCAGGATAACCATTTAATGTGTAGAGTTGTTCTGACCCACATGGTGATGTGGGCAAGGCCATTGCTGGTGTTTCCCCAGTCCCTCTGATGTTTGTTGGTTTGTTGTGTTATTGTTTGTTGTTTTTATCCCAGCATCCATGCATCAGCCCCACACAGCAGCCAGACCATTGCATGGGATGTGCCTCTCAGCAGCTCAAAGGCAAAAAGGCTGTTTGGCTGTGGCACTGGCTTGTGGAATTTCCTGATTAACAGAAAGACAAGTTTTTGGATTAATTTTGTTCTGTCTTTTGAGGACATTTCAGCAGTAGATGCCTGATTAGAATAACCTTTCCACCTGCACTCTGCCTTTACTCCTTCTCCATCCTATCTGTAGTGAGCAGGGGATGAACAAACCTATTTCATGATGTTCATTCTTCTAAACTTCATCTTCTCTTTTCATTTTTATTGTCTGTTGAGCAACCAGAGAGTTTATATGCACTAATATGCTTTAAAGAGGAGGAAGCACCATCCATGCCCCTGACCTGGTTCATCTCATGGGTGCTGGATCGCATTTCTGCCTGCTTCTCACTCTGCATTTTCCCTCCACTCTTGTTTCAGGCAGATAAATTGGGAACACAGACAGCAGCTGGGATAAGCCCCAGTAACTCCATTGTCTTTCCTCCCTGCACTCATGTCCCTTTCAAAGGCCTTTTGATGCTCCTTCAGCAACCAGAGCTGCATCTGTGTGCTCCACCATGACTTTGGGTCCAGGCTTTGGGATAAGGGGTGAGATCTGTCCCTGCCAGCACATCATATATTCCTGAGAACGGGTACCCCACAGCCAAATATTTCTAGAATGCAGGATGGTGACTTATATATATACATATCTAGGAATTTGTCAAATGATTCAGCAAATGCCACTGAGCTACAGAGACACTGATGGTCAGGCACATTTGCTGTGATTCAGGGCTTGTCACAAGCATTTTGCACAGCTCTAGCTCTTGGGCTCTAGTGGCTGGTTCTAAAGCAGTCCATTCCCTGAAAAACACTCTGGAGGCAGAGAGCATGAATTATTATTTGTTTTCACTGTGTGGACAGTTGATCAGTGACAGATGTTTCTAATTGCATTAAGCAAGTGGAAATAATGAGAATTAGATAGTAGATTCTCCAGGAATTTACATTTAGATTGAGTTACAACTTGCTATTAAAGAAGCAAATTCAATGTAGATGCATTCGTTCCTCAGCAGAAATGGGAGACGATTATTTTTAATTATTATTTGATTACTTAAAAATGAGCTGTGTTACTGTACTTAAAAATATTTGACTCAAGGGGATGACTCAATATGTGCACTTTATGTGTCCCTTAAAAGATAGGGAGCTATGAAATTGCTCATTAACAAACATCTCCAGCTCCCCATCACAGTCCCACTGAAAGGCGAGTGAAAAGCAGAGGCTGCCAGAGCCCATCTCTGAGTGCCCAGTTTGGGCAGTGCTGGGCTGGTGCTGATGGCATCAGGCTCACCCGAAGCGTCTGCGTCGCTGACAAACTGAATTAAGTTGCACTGATGGAAGACAAGCTGCATCCCCCCTTGGACACCACGCTCTGCTGGGCTTGGCAGGGATTCCAGGCTGATAATCCCTGTGTTTTTTGTTATGTGGGGATGAGGGAGAGGCAGCAGGGCTGGGCAGAGGTGGGCGCTCGGGCTGGAGCAGGGCGGGGGACGCGCACGGCCTCGCACGCAGGGAGCAGCAGCATCTGCTGCCTGCAGATGACACAGATCTGACAGCTATCTCCCCCTCCATGCCAAGAGGAAATGAGCTGTGCTTCAAACCACTGGAGGTTTTCCTTTGGAGACTCTCTCACAGCTCTTTTTTTATTTTATTTTATCTCCTAGATTTCAAGTTCAGCTTCAGACACAGAAATGTGTGAGTCCCCTGTCAGCAGAGAAGGGATTTATGTGCAGTGCAGATTATTGTATGTCTTTGTTTAGCACAGAATCCAAGCTGTAATATTTTTTTTAACCAACTAGCTGGCTCAGCTTTTAATTTTTTTTTTCCTTTTGCCTAATGAGAGCCTTATCCAGAACTCCTTGAAGTCAGAGTCTGTCTATCAGCTTCAGTAGGCTTTGGATCAGATTTCACATCACTGATTCATTATTAATTACACATCTGGGACTCCCTTTTCAAAGAGTTCATTGTTAAATAAATTCACTTTTAGACATTACAGACTTGGCATTCTTGTGCATTTAATAAAACTCTGGCAAACCAGCAAAGAACCATGGGCCAGCTCTCTTCTGGTATTGATGGATGAATCTCTACTGAGCAACAGTGGTTTACATTATAAGGATATAACATATTTCTTTGCTCTCATATAACCACTTTCTGTGTGAGATTAAGTCTGTGTTTGAGAATTTTGCCTTTTCTGGGATTTCTCCTCTCATTTTTATAACTTTTCCTACCAGCAAGAGTTCCTCTGTGGATTCAGACACTGCAGGGTGAAATATATTTGCCATGGAGATTCTTTTCTCTTCAAAGAGATTCTGGCATCTTTTTCCTCGCACAAACTGCAATCACATCTTCAGAGCGTCCTGAGAGAGCAGACAGGCAGGCAAATGTTTTCCTGTGACCTAGGGCAAGTGGAATGGAACATATGTCTTTCTGAATATATAGGTTCTTTCCCATAGTCCTTAATAATCTAGCTCAAGTCCAGACATTGAAGTGACCAAGAAACTGCTCTTGAAACTCTTGAAATAAAAATTATTTCTTTTACAGAGGAATAATTTTGGCAGAGGAATATGTAGAAATAAAGGTTTTCCTACTGGATTTCCTTCAATAGGAGGTTGTATCCTTGGTGAAAAAGAACATCTTATATTGTGATTTAATGGTACAGGGTATAATTCCCACTTAGCAGCTGATGGCAGAGGGACCAGCAGCCCATACAGGTGTTTCCTGTGCTGCAAGGATCTCCTAAGCTACACTCAGCCCATCCTGGGCTTTTGCAGGGCTGCCCAGACACATGAGGAAAAAAGGATGGGGTGACACCTTCTTTTTCTCCTGATGCCAAATCAGAAGGTGGTTAATGAATGGTCCTGGTTAATACCCAAGTCCAAATAAATTGTGGGGATATATTCAGATGATGGCTACCCAGTTTCTAAAGCTTTCATTTTGTCAACAACTGTTTAAGGTATATGGAAAGCAAAACCAATAGAAATGCAGCTCCCACTGTTTAAATAATGAAACTCTGAATGTTAATCAGAGGCAGACATCCAGTGAGTCCATGGCATGTACCCAATGCAAGGAATAAAAACTACCACACAGTTGTGGAAGGGTCTGTGAAGGAAGAGAGAATTTTGACACTGGGGCACTTGAGTCCCCCAAAAATCAAAGCTAACTCCCTACTACAAGTGAAACATCTCTCCTGCTTTATCACAGAGAATGACAAAACCTTTTCCCTCCCCGAATTCACCTTCCTCCGTTTTTCAGAAATCACATTAAATGTGATTATTATCATCACCCTCGTGTATGAAGTGCAAATCTTTCCAAAACTGCAGCCCTTCAGCATTAGAAATTATAAAGTTGTTTACTCATTGCCAAAGAGCAAGTCTGGGGGTGGGTCCACAGCCACCTGGTAGGACATGAGGAGGGAGAGGGAGATGAGAGGGATCTGTCACACAGGCAGTGTGGCTGCTGGCCAGTCAGCAGAGATGCCTTCAGTTGCCAGAGGCCATCAAGACCTCCAGCATCATTTTCTGGAGGTGTTTGTGCTTCCAGCATCTGCCAGCAGCATGACTGATCTCCAGGCTAGCCCAGAGACTTTGTCTCTGTCACTCAGTGGAATTTACTGGGAACAGGGTCTCTGATACCCTTGCACACAGTGCTGCTGTGGGATCTGCTCCTGCCCACCTTCCACATCTGGTTTAATGAAATCAGGAGCAGATACAGTTGTCTAATCGCTTCCATCTCACTTTGCACTGAGGATGTGGCTGGGTAAGAGCCAGAAAGACATTTTCTGGACATTGTCAAGGAAGCTGAGCCTGTGCCCAGCAACTCCCTGTGCCATGCCATTGCATGGCACACTTGGGCATTTCCCCATCCACAGGCCAAGGATCACTCCTTTTCAGAAGCCAGGCTGCCTTTATTTGCTTTCTACCCCTCCTGCTTAGAAAAATTTCCTCTCCAAGCTTCTCCTTTCATGGTTCATTACATTCATTGGCTAATTCTGCTATCACCCCAGTACATGGGTCATCACCCACTTTTGTATGCACTTACATTTTCCAATTATTTCCTTAGTAGCTGTTTATCACTAACAGTTTCTACCCTGCCTGAATTCTCACCTAACCGTTCTGTCTCATTTCTTTGTTCTTTCTTTGCAGGAAAAAAGCTTGGGTTGTTGGGGGTTTTTTTGTTTTATTTTTGTTTGTTTGGTTTGGTTTGATTTTTTGTTTGTTTGGGTTGGATTTTGGTGGTTTTGTTGGTTTGTTTTTTGTTGGTTGGTTGTTTTTGTTTTTAAATAAAAAACACTCACTATCTCATCATTTCACTCTCCTCCTTTATAATAGAACTGGTTTATTACCAGCACTTCTTTTTACAAATACCAGGGGAAATAAGGCTTTTTTATTCTCCCAGTAATTCCTATGGTGAGCAAGTATTATTTTGCTTTCTTTTCTTTTGAATTGTGGCCAATAATAATTTTTCTCCATTACCTCCTCCTTTACTTGTGGGGGTTGCACTGTGACATTGGTGAGCCTGGAGTCAGGAAATCCTTGTTCCCTTCCCATTCACCTTCAGGATTGCCTACAAGGCATTAGAACAGAGCTGTGAGGAGGGGGGGACTGCTAGGACCCATTTAGGCTCCTGACTGCCCTGATGCGCACCAGGATGATCCATCTACAAGTGGAGATGGACCTTGCTTGTGCCCAAGGTTTCCCCATTAAACCTTGATCTGCTCTTTGAAGTGTCTTCTCCCTGTCCTTCTGCCACTGACAAGGGTTGGATGTGGTGGCTGCTGTGACTGACAGCCCTGGGGACCAGACCAGAGGATCCAGGCAGCTTCCTTGCTGTGTCCCAAGGCTTGCTGGACATGGAAAACTTTGCTTCTTAGGGACACACACTGAAGCTGCCTTCGTATATAGGCTCTGAATGTACAGACTCAGGAGGGAAGACTGCAGAGGTGCTGGAGGCAGGGTGAGTTTCTGTGCTTCTGCAGATGAAAATTGTTGATTTTTTCCATTCCCTCTGAAATAACCACAGTTCTGTCACAAACCTAATCCTTGGTTATATCTTGCATCTTCTGCTGACTCAAGAAGCAAACCCAAACTCATCCAGAGTGGAGGCACCCTCTGTCCTACAGGACAAGGTGTATCAGACCCTGCCCCATGGCCCAGCTGAGTCAGGGGCCAGTCCCAGCCACCACTCTGGTGAACCTGGGGACAACACTCAGGCACAGGAAGCCAGACTATCAGCAAGGACTAAGTGGCATAGCACTGATTTCCTGTGCCTTGGGAGCTGCACCTACACAATGCAGCACAATTTTACTTGACTCCAAGGTTAAAGCAGCTTCCTTGGCCATTCCATTTCTCTCTTACCCTGACCACTTGACTCTCCATAACATCTGAGCTTTGCCATCAGGCAATGAACAATGTAACCAACATCTGGCAAGTGAAGTTCAGCCTCTCCCTCCTGACCTTCCCAGGGGAAGAACTGTCTGTCTGATGTGTAGAATTTTCAGAGAGTGATTTACATTTGAGCGTGTTAAGCCAGAAGCTTCAAAACATTGTGGTATGTTCTTAATATAGCACAGATAATTAAACTGATGAGAATATCTAGGAAGGCCAATAAGCTTCAGCTCACAAGTTCCTTAGGGGAGGGAAATCCAACATTGCTGGATGCATGGAGAATCTGCTGGTGGAGCCAGCTCTTTTGACTGTATTCCTGAGTACAGATAAGATGAATGCAGCCCATGTACCCACTCTGCTTCTGCAGGCATTCTCCTTCCCCAGTCTCAGCACATGAGGATGTAGATCTTGTTAAGTTTAATTCATTTCCCTGCACTCACAATTGGTGTGTAAAATAAACCAGGATGACTTAATCCTAGGCATCCGACCTAGCACTATTATTTCCTTTATTTACTTTTATTAACGTTAGGTTTGGTAACAGAGGAGTTCTTAAATAAATGATTTTAATGTGTTTAGAAAATGTACTACAAAAATAAGCATTCACTTAACTTACTAAATATTTTCAGCAATGAAGAAGTGGCTTTGAGAGAGGATGGAAATAAACATCCTCATTCAGGAGAGATTTTTAAAAAGCAAACAGAACATAAGAATGCAGCTAAGCTAGTATGTCTTGGGAAATTATTTTTCCTTTTCCACATCATCAACAACAGATCAAGAGCATTTCCAAGCACCAATTTCTGCAGGCTGCATGAAGGGAGATGGACATTTCTACAGTTGATTTGAAACTGGATGAACTAGAGCGCTTCAGAGGTTTACAGTCGAAAAGATAAATGGATTGTGTGAGCTGTCCAATTTCATTATGTGCCCTAGCCAAACTCTTTCTTTAATGTTTGATAGAATTATGATCAAATATTTCAAAATAAAGCTGCTGACCTCTGTAGAAATTGTTGTTGACCTTGTCAAGGTAGGTTTAATGTTTTAAAAGAATACCAACAATCTCTCAGTGATATAAAACTTTAACAGACACCACCAAATCGAAATATATATAGAAGGCACCTGGTTATTCACACTGGCTGAGTGCTTATCAAGCCCCATTGTCAGCTGAGTGTGAAATGGATTCCTGCCCAGAAAGCTGCCTCTGAAGCTGGCTTTGTGTTCAAAGTTTGATTTGCCACATGTGATACAGTCAGATGATTTAAAACACAATTGACTTTCTTGCAGCAGTTGACTACCCTGTTTCAAAATGTCGCCCTGATTTTTTGAGATTTTCTAAGCCTTCTGATGTTTACATTCTTGTAGCAAACTTTCTCACACACTTTCTGTAAATAACTTATTGTTTTGCATTCTTTTATGGAGGAGGAGAAATTGGATAGACTGTTGGTTTGTCCAGTGTCATGGGAGAGGTGGCGCTTTCACCCTCCAATCCTTCAGTTTTGGAAATCTATAAATGTTGGAGTCAGAAAATAAATTTCCCTTTTTCTTCACCTCAAGAGCAGCAGTGTGTGCACTCGTGTTGCTTCATGTCCTATAGTGACATCAAAATTATACACATCTCCAGAAACTGAAAGGCAAATACTCATGAAGACCCAAAATCCTTTAAGCCAAATATTTACAACGCTGATTATCTGAATAAATTTGTCACATACTTTCCTAAAGTAGGCCACCTCACTTCCAGCCCAGAGTGCTGCACAGAATGCCATATCTGTGTCTTTTTTTCTTTGCATTAAGGCAAGGGTTTGAACCAAAGCCCTGCACACAAACCCTCTTAACTCCCCAGCATGTGCAATTAGCATCTTGAGCTGCTTCAGTTTGTATTAATTTAGCATCAATCTCCAGTTGGAGAGCTCCATCTAATCTGGCCTCTGTATCCGTCACTGCTGCACTTTATGTGCAAAGGAAGGTGAAACAGCTGAGCCCCCAGATCTGTGACAAAACCATGAGATATGTTTAGCCTCAGTAATATCATTGCTTGCTTAAATTGATTGCAGATAAAGACAGTGAAAACCATCTCTGTTGCAGTGGCATCATCCACAGGTTAAATGCCCTTGTGTTGAAAAATGAGACTTTTCTGACTCTTTGCAAGGATGAGGGAAAGAAGAAAGGGTTGCCTGGTTACCCAGGCTGCTTTGAGGCTGTGGGATCATGATTTGCTGTGGCCTTCTTCAGGTGACCAGTGCTGATATAGCCAGTGCTGGTAAACCATGGAGATCCCAGTGCCAAACACCCAGTCCCAGTGACCTGCAGATCAGGTGGAGTGGGAGAAGTCAAACCACAATGATCCTGAAAGTCATGGTTTGCTTTAAAGCACAAATGCTTCACTCCACTGCTTGTATGAAAGTGATGGCCATAAGCCAGTGCAAAGTCCTCCTGTGTGGGGGTATTTTCCTTCTGCTCTGCTGATTTATCATCCATATTTTTCTCATTTATACATACCAATCTCGTAGATGCTTCATGTATGAGGAGATGGGAAGCTACCAAATGGATCACTAATAGGTTCAAGACATTGAGGATGATTTAAAGGGCTCGTGAATCTGATCATCATAGATGGGAATGGCTTTTCTTCTGCTTTAAAGGAACTGAATTTGCTTGAAAGTTGCTTGTTTGGGTCCACATAAGTGAGTACCTTTTCTTTGCACCAGTCCTTCTGAGTTAGTGCCTCATAAGTTTGCTCTAAATTCCCTAAAAGTTTAAAAACAATCAATCAAACCTGTCAAATTTGGGATGTATTTTCATTAAAACTGTATTAACCCACAGCATGCAGCTCCTGATGTTGCCATGAAACTTCTCATGGAGTTAAGAGCACCTCCTGCAAACACAGTATTTGCTGGAGTAAGCACATAGTGAAGCAAGCAGCCAGCCAAGCCTGTCTTCAGGAATGTCTTGTAAAGGTCAAACCAGATTTGATGTTGTGTTAGGATTTGGGAGAAACACAAAGAAAGATAATAGAAGAAGGATCTGTTTCTTACAATAATCCAAAAATCAAATCTAGAAAGTTTAAATAAAGAAAACTAAAAGTTGCATGTGCAAATTGACTTGGGGCAACTTTTTAACTTGCTTCAGTGATGTTTTCATGGCTGATTAGATGAGCTGGCAGTGACTTTGGCAGTGCTACAAAAGCCATTTTTACATCAGTCAGCATAAGGAATTCCACACTTTCCATCAAATCCCTCCAAAAAAGAATTCTGCTTTCCCTTCCAATCCAGTTTTGCTCCTGTGGTTGGCCAGATCATCTCACTCAGTTCCTGCTCCTGGCCACAGTTCAAGGGTGGCTTGAGTCCTCACAGGAGGTTACTCTGTGTGATCTTTCTCATCCTCAGAAAAATATCCCAGGGGGATATGTGAGGATTTTGACCACTTTCCTCTGGAAATGCTGTGAAGAAAGGACTGCTTGTGCAAGCACAAATCAGCACTCTGGCACACAGGAGGGGCACTGGGGGACACAGGACCTGGCACAGAGACTCCAACAAGGGGATGTGCATCAAGCCTTCACATCCAGACTGCACAGCCCAGAGATGCAAACTCTTAAGGGATCCCAGGCAGAAATCCTTTACAGTGTGCTGCTCCTGCTGGC
This sequence comes from Ammospiza nelsoni, assembly GCF_027579445.1. Classification (NCBI taxonomy): domain Eukaryota; kingdom Metazoa; phylum Chordata; class Aves; order Passeriformes; family Passerellidae; genus Ammospiza; species Ammospiza nelsoni. The sequence goes on along the minus strand of NC_080637.1, from coordinate 7,122,923 downwards.
ACCCCATGTAGCCAGGACAGACCAGGACATCAGTTTGAATGCCAGGCACAGCATCCTTCCCTCTCCCCAGCCCTGCAGGAGACAGAGAGCCAGATTCTCGTGTGGGATGTAGTGCCCTAAGGCACCAAATCTCCTTGCACTTCAGGTCTATGGACAAAAAATCAGATCAGAGCCAGAGCCAGCCCCAAACCTGGGGTTTTCTTTCTGCCATCCTCAACACATCAGCCAGGCTCTTTCTTTAATATATTTGGGGAATTAGTTGTTCCCAGTGGAGAGAGAGAAGGAATGGAGTGGGCAGAGGGCTGAGGGAGGGAAGAGGGAAGTGCTAAGGCTTTTGTTGTGGATGGAAGAAAGACCTGAGCATGGAGCAGATTTCCTGTTCAGTACCAGCTGCAGCTGGCTGCCCTCTTTGGGTGCAGTCACCTGAAAACTCTGCTGGAGTTGTGGGATCACACAGATGGCAACAGAGAGGAATGGGGTCACTGGGCATTGACACAGACCCCTTCTGAATGGGGGAAGAGTGCAGCTGCCTCTGCATCTGACAAGAAAGGGAGGAGGGATGCTAGAGACCCAAAAGTGTCTTCTTCATCCCAACAACTGCTTCTCATTTTGGTTTTGACATGAATTTGCCATGCAGACTTGGCCAGCTCATGCTTTTTGCTTTCTGTGACTGCAAAGTTATTTAAGCAGATTCCCATTGCTAATATATGGGGGAATTAGAGAGAATCAGCAATGCCTTCTGACATAAGAGATGGCGTGTCAGGTATCAGCTGAACCCACAAATGCAGCTATCTGTGAATATTTCTGAGGCAACTTGTCAGTAGGGTGTTTCTAATCCTTTTACCAAACAGATTTTTTTAGAAAACTTGAGAATTTTTTTTTTGTCTATTTCTCTCTGACCCTAATAAATCTTAATTCCCACACTTGCGGGTGTTGACTTTCCAAGAAAAAACGTCACTGGCACTCTGTCACCACCCTCCACACTCCCGAGGTGGCTGCTGGAGGCAAGTTGTCTCATTTGCTTATGTAAATGAAGAAAAGAGATTTTTAGAGCCAACATCTAACTCTGGGAAGGAGGTGCTGCCCGTGCCAGCACGAGCAGTGCTCCTGCTGCCAGTCCCCAACGCTGACAGAGTTCAGCTGTTCCATGATAAAAAATAAGGCTCTCCCTCTCCAGGCATTTTGCATTTCAATGAATAATTTTTCACCCAACTACATCCCAGCCTGCTTTGATTATGTGCACTCCATAAATTGACATAATAATGTGGAGTTGAGGAATAGAGGATCTATCCCAGAAGGGGAATTGCAGCCCCTAAAGCCCCAAGCCTTTAGCCTGAGCAGTTTTGTACAATATTATTACCCTGTATTCAGATAACATAATTACCAAAAGGGCTCTTACTGGGTGTTCACACAACATTATATGGAGTGACTTTGGGTTTTTCTTTTCTTGGAAGTGCATGAAAGGGGTTAAACAAGAGGATGATAGAGCTGTTGGCAGACCCAGTTTGACAAGAGGAGAATTGCAAGTGAGGGACAGTTCAGTGGCCCCTGCATGAAATAATTATGTGCTCTGTGTATGAAGAAGCAGGGGAGGGAAGGAGTTACAGTCCATAGCTGTCATGGGGCAATGCTCTGCACACGGTGAGGATGGAGCATTTGCTGGCTTTCAGCAGATAAGGCTGCTGCCAGTGAGTACCAATGCCCAGAGGAACAGTCAGGACACACAGGGCCTGTCTGGGCTTCTTTACTGCCCTTATCTCCGTGCTGTTGGACCATAGGCTTGTGGCTGGTTTTAGCTGATGATCTAATTCATGGGGAGGACCTGGAGTGTACTTCATTAGCAAATGCTGATAGTCGGTGGAGGGGAAGAATTGTGCGTGAGGCAGCATTTGGCACTTTCATTTCCTCCTGATTACACTGCCCAGGGCTCCAGCAGACCCAAGGAGCAGCCCTGTTCCCTGCCTGGTAGGACTGCCAGGGCACAGCCAGGGGAGGAATTGCTCTGCATTCATGCAAACTGTTCCTTTTCCACCTCACCTCTCCTGCTGATGGACTGGCCACCACACCGCACACATTCCCCAACTCAAGCCACCAAAAATACGTTTTTCAAACATTCAGCCTTTGAATGTTGAGCAAAATTTGACCAAATCAACAGGACTTGAGAGGCTGATTTGAGTTAAACACACTTCACAGTCTATCCTGCAGAAACCAAACCTGCTCACAGCTAAATCCCAGTGGTTTGAGTCCTGGGGCCTGTGCCTGGCCACAGCTGGGCTATAGCACAAAATCAGTGCTGAGCATTGCAGCACTTGGCTTAGCAGTGTCTCATCTCTGCATTCTTGTGCTATTTTGCTCTGTAAGTCCCTCCAGCAAGGAGAAAGTGGATGGTAGCAGTGTTTTTAACCTTAATAAGTGAAGCATTGATGGTGTGAGTTGGGTACCTGGTTTCCACAGCTCAGCATGGGTGGATTTGGGTGGCACTTGTCTGTCCATATGTTGGAAATATACATTACCCAGAAACCTTCTGCTGCAGAGAATTAGGGAGAAGCTATGACAAGGGGGAGGGGGAACAGACGGGCTTGTTTGACAGTTATTAAAACAATGATATATACTTTGTGTGTGCCTGAGTTTCTAGGGACATACCAGCAGCTGCTAATACCATGTCATCTGTTTTTTATTCATGGCACTGCTGGACTGTGGATAGATAATCTCTCTCTATAACTCACTCATTTCTAAGCTTAATGGGAAGCTGTCATAGAGAAACATGCTTCTCTGCCAAAAGTGGGCAGTCTGTCTTTCCACTGGGGGAACACATGATTCCAGAGTTCCTTGCTCTGCTCAAATCCCAGTAACATTGTCTTTTAATTATATTGAGTATTTAATACTGGAATGCTTGTGTTTCTGCTGTAGTTTCCACAATGGCAGAAACAGCCCATTCTGCCTCTGTCAGACAGAGAGGAGCTCCATCCCTCTGATGGGATCTTCTCCATCCCTCTGGTCATCTTTGTGACCCTCCTCTGGAACCACTCCAACAGGTCCATATATCCTGTGCTAAGGGCTTCAGAACTGGATGCAGCACACCAGGTGGGATCTCACCAGAGCAGAGTAGAGGGGAAGAATCACCTCCCTCAACCTGCTGGCCATGCTTCTTGTGCTGCAGCACAGGACACGTTCGGCTTTCTGGGCTGCACATGCAGAATCGTGCCCAGCTCTTCATCCACCAGTACCCCCAAGTCCCTGCCCACAAAGCTGCTTTCAATCTCTTCATTGCCCAGTCTATTTCTGGGGAATACCAGATACCAGGGGTTCCCCTGACCCTGTGTGTTGCACTTGGCCCTGTTGAACCTCATGAGGTTCCCATGGACCCACTCCTCAAGCTTGTACAGGTCCCTATGGATGGCATCCCTTCCCTACAGCTTGGTGTCAGGCTTCTCCCAGTCTGTAAGAGATCCATCTCCCCAGAAGCCCTCTTCCTCCTCCTCCCATCCTGTGGCTAGCACATGTCCATACCATGCCAGTATTATCACTAAACCTGTGTGGCAGTGACTGTGGCTGGTGCTAGGAGGCACCAAAATGGGTACCAAATGGGTCTTGCTCTGCATCACCTGTATCTCATGTCCTCCTTTTCCACTTTTCAGCACTGGGGAGGTGTCCCATGAGCAGAGCCCAGCCTGTTCACCCAGTGGGTACAGCAGCCCATATGAATGAGCTCATGCTAATACGAACTCATCCAATAAATACATCAAAGAGCCATGAAACTCTGGGATTTGCACATTGAATCAGTTTGAGTCATCATTCCTCATGCAGCTTACCTTTTTCCAAGGAGCTGCCAGGCTTGTCCTTCCCCTCCCTTCTTGCCTTCAGTGCTCTCTGTGCTCTGCTGTTGTTCAGGGAAGTTGCCATCGTGTCTAATTGGAAAGAGACACCTGTAGAGTGCCTCTGTGCAGAGATAACTGGAGTGCATGGAAGAGAGACTCATCCCCTGTGGTTAATTTGCCAGTGCTGAGTTCTCCTTTAAATAGAGGCAAGGAGATACAGATAGAGCTAGGACATGGCATGCATTGACATTTTCTTGGTGTAGTTTTTGCTAGCACAGGCTGTACCTATAGTCTAGGGTGTGGAGTGGGCCCTTTAAGCAATGGGGAATTGCAGGGAGATATCCCTTGGAGTGTCAGCCAAGTGTGATCCCATATAGACCTTCTTGCATTGCCTTTGGTGCTTTTTCATCATCTTTCTTCATGGCAAGTTCAAGTCACAGAGCTGCTACTAAGGCTCAGCCCTTTCCCTGCCACCTCCTGACACCACTAATAAAGCTCTCCCTTTCCTCTAAGTCATTATTTGAACAAAATTCAGCTGTTTTGGAGGGCAAGGAGGGAATGAGTTCACTGCTTCAAGCCTGCAGGGCTGCAAAGAGCCCCAGCCATGTGCTCACTGTGCTCCTCACTGCTGAGGCTCTGTGGATGCACAGCATTACCATTTCAGACAAGCCTCTCTGGCATGGCCCAGGGAGCAGGGAAGGATGTCTGGGTCATTCTGCTAATAAGGAGGCAGCCCCTAATGAGTCCATCTCTGCTCTCCAAGCGGGAAAGAAGAAACCTCAGAGTGCTCTGAAGTCAGGCTTGACTTCCCAGCAGAGTTGTCTGCTCTGCTGTATCAGGGATCCCCTGGACAGGGTTTGGTGCCATCATATTTGGCAGGTGGATCCTGACATGTTAGGTTGTATAGAAAATGTCACGTTTGCAAGTCCAGGAAGTCCAGGCTGAAAAATGTAACTTGTTCCAGGCTGAAGTAGGATTTGGGGAGTACAAGTAAGGATCCAGAGCTAGGAAAGCACTCAGGTTACTGCCATAGAGAGAAGCCTCAGGGGCAGGGTTTGGATAATAAATGGCCAGCGTCTGTGCCAGAGACTTGGATACACAGGAGTGTGGGTCCCTCAGCCTTTCCTCCTGGCAGAAGTAAGAACTTACCAGGAGCAGACTCTTCTTCCCCAGGGCCACAGCTCCAGTGTGCTCGGACTACAACTGGGTCCCTGCTGATTTCTCTAGTAACAATAGCAATTGATTTACAGAACACTGTTTTTTACATGCCTTTCTGAAAAGAGGGTCCCACAGCAGGAGGGAGCAGCAGGGGATTCCCTGGCTGTGTAATGCTGCTCTGGCAGCCTACCCCACCAGCAAAGCATGTTCAGCCCTCACCAGCCCAGATGAAGGATTTCTCCTGGTGTTCCCCAGCCCAAGTTCAGGCCAGCCAGCTGCAGCTGTGACAGCCCCACAGGCTGCTTTTTGTGATACAGCTTACAGGGAGGACGCCAGGAAGGTGTAGGTAGGAAGGGGATGAGGAGCAGCAGATGCACAGGGGTCTCCATACCTGCTTGGGCAGCTCCCAGGGCAACACAGTCCAGGTCTGTAGCTCTGCATCATTGAGGACATGGTTCAGCTTCTACTTGGAATGCCACCTGTTACCCTGATTTATTTCTATGGGATACATCTTGCTGACCATCCAATTGTATTGAATCCACAAGGTCCCAACCCACTTTCCACTGATTTCCCTGCTCTCACAGACCAGTCCCCATCTCCTTCAATGTGTCTGTGATGGAAGTTTTATTAATGCAAAATTTTCCCTCTGGAAAATGAAGTCCAGAAATTAATAATGAATTAAAACAACTTGCCACAGGCATTGCTAATGAGCTCTTTGTCTGCTCAGCTCACATGAAAGGAGGTCATTGCTCAGCCGTTCCCATCGCGGATGGCAAGAAGATTAACTGCGAACATCCCGCGTGCGTGCGGCTCTCTCCTGAGACAGCAGGACAGGCTCAGCTTCTGCCAGGCTGCCTTGTCCTGCCTCATCCCTGCTGGGCAGATTTGTCTCAAGGAGTATTTACCACCTGGAGAAGACACCTTCCTCCCCTCCAAACACTCAGGTTGCCTGTCTGTGTTGGGAGGACACCCAAGTCATTCCACTGCAAAGGACAGTAACCTTGCAGAGCTTAAGGGGAGAGTGGAAAGTAATCTTGGAGGGGACTAGCAGGGCTTAACTTCACTGCCATAAGCCTCTTCATGGACTCTGGCCCAGAAACTAACCTGGCACCACTCCAGTGCTGGGTCTGCATCTATTGTTCTTTTCCCTTATCTTGCAAGGCAAAGGGTTATCCTGCCTTATCTGCTACTACAGGCTTTGGAGGAGGCCCCCCTGCAAGGGTGCTGGAAATCGTGCCCTTGCTGAGCCTCAGGGGGCTGTGCTGGGAGAAGAGCACCCACCTCTGGGCACTAGGCATGGGAAAGCTGTCACACCATGCTGACCACCTCTGTTGGCTTTTTCAGCCTGGTCTCACTCAGCAGAATAAGGAAGCAGCATGTTGCATTTACCCATCCTGGGGTGGGTGGGTGAAAGCAGGTGGTTATGGGTGCCGCTCCTCTCTTGGTACATCAGTGCATGGGGCAAGGGACATTGAGCATCACTTCTCTGTGATGTGACTGAAGAGCAGAAGGGACTTTCTCCCTTGTCCAGTGTCCCTTGTGGCAGTGTTGTCTGACTGCAGCAGAGGGACCCACACCTTCCCCATGTCCATGGGCAGCCTCTTACACATCAACTGTTTATTGCTCTGTTCTTGCAAAATCTCAACCTGTAACTTCCATGTGCTTAACCCAGGCTTGGGAAAACTCTGCTGTGTTTGAGGCGTGATGTTTCACCACTCTTTCCCACCCCTGCTCTCTCAGGTGGGACACCCAGCCAGGCTGACTGATGGCTCACTGATGGCTGACTCCCTTGCTTGGCAGCACAATTGCTCATTTGTCAAATAACTGAGTCACACAGAGCACTGGGCACCAGGCAGTGACAGCCACACAGCTCCCAGCCTGCAATACACTCCAGCATGGGGGTGCCTGGATTCACCTCCACCAACTGTCCCCACCATGGCCTTGGCCATGGAAGAGTCAGTCCTGCCATGCATTCCCACCCCTCCTCTAGTGGTAGCCCTGGGCTGTGAAGAAATCCCTTTCTGGTGCAGAGAGAATTTTGGGCCACACCGAAGAGAAAGGAGCAGAGACCTTGGGCAAGGGGAAAAGCAAGGCTTCAAACTGTACAGTGACAGCAGGAAACAAACCCCTCTTCTTCTCTCTCCTTTAAAAGTTTGTGCTTGTTTGTCTGCTGTTAAGCTGAAAACTCACCCAATGCCCCCAGTAACTACCTGCACTGAGCCCGTGTATCTCTGAATTCACCTGGCAGTCTTGCCATCCTCTTCATCATAATATTTGTGTATATCATAAGTCAAACTGTAGCTTGTCCTTAAAATGCTCTGACATAAAGAGGCTCATCTTGCAGGAGACAGGGATGCTGCAAATGTCCATCCCACCCAGCACAATGACAGGAGGGAAGTACCTGAGGAGCCCCCAGTGAGTCTGGTGTAGCTGGTGTGCTCTTGCTTGGGTCTTTGAATGGACTCAAGGGGACAGGGGACCTGACCATGGTCCCATGCCTGCTCCATTCATCTCTGAGCACCATTTGGGAGCTTGTTCAGGAGTGAAGGTCAGTGAAGTCACAGTGTTGTCATAGCAGAGCCTCCAATGGTTGTGCCTGAGAAATTTGACTTGGAATTAAAACGAAGCTGGTTGCATCCTACCTATTTTTTATCTGCCAGGCTGTTCCTCCTACACAGCAACATCTCTCATATTCATTCAGAGGCAGCCTTAAGCCAGGGCTGCATTTAGGCCCAGCTATTGTTTCTTTCTTTGCTAGAATGGCCTAGAAACCCCCCATGCATTGGATGTCCCCATAGGATGGGTAGAAAATGCTGTAATGCTCATATGAATGCCAGGGAAATATACAGAGAAGTAAGTTTGTCCAAGCTGTGTCAGATACTGTGATAGTGCTGGGTTTAGGGACATTTTCAGACAGTCTGAGTCTTATGAATCTGAAAGTTAGGTACAAATCAGGTTTTTTTCTACTATAGGTGTGTTTGGGTTTATACGACAGAGCAGTTGATTAGGACAGCAGGGTTCTGATGTCCCTGCCATCCATTTTCTGTACAGCATTATAATTTCACCTCCATTTAACAACAGGTTCATGTCTGGGGTAACTGACTCAGCTGCTTGGCAGACTCATTGGGGCAGTCAAGCCTGCAGACAGTTTTATTTTCACTGAGGTTTGCAGCACAGAGATTTGTAGACCAAATCCTTATAAGTGGTCACCAGGGAATACTGTTGGGATCTCTGACCCCAGCTGTGCCAGTGCTGCTGGAACAATTGCAGCTCTGGCATCTGGGGCTATTACAAGGCTGCAGTATCTGGATCCTTTGTACCCCTGTTCCTACAAGAGACAGGATGAGAGCTGTGCTATTGCCAAGGCTTCAGAAATCTGGTTGGAAGAACCAGAGCCCAGCAGAGCAGATGAAAATTCATAGAATCAGGAGAACACATTAGAGTTAAAAGACAATTAAGGTTTTGCAGAAAAAGCAGTAATGAACCTTCCTCTGCTTCTCTGAGCTTGGCTTTTTTTGTCTTACAAAGAGTATTTTGAAAGTGTGTGCTGCTTTCCTGTCTTTCCATCCAAGTGTCTAAATTTGAGGATGTATCCTTATCTCTGTATGACAAGCAATAGTGAATGGGAAACTATTTTGTTCTGTCATTTACTTCTCATTTGGCCCCATCACATCCTATCTTTTGGCACTATGTATTTTCTTAGTGTTATGGGCATATATCTGTGCTGCGTGTGAGAGAGTGGGTGTCTGAATTGTGTTTGCAAAGGCCCTTGATAAGAAGCTTTAACAAGTAAAATTATCAGAGAGGCAGGAGCGGGCTGGTCCTGGTAGATCCGAGCACTGGCAGGCAGCAAATCATCTGTCTGCAGAGACATTAAGTGCTGAATAGGTCAGAATTGCCAGGTTTTTAGTATTTACCTAGGAGGGAAACTACTGCTCATTTCAAGGAGCTAATGTTCCTTGCAGATTTAGCTTGAACACCAGAGGGAACATAAAAGCAACAGCTGTGCAGTAGTTTCAAGGATAGTGTTTTCCTCCTCAAGCACAGTGCAGTTCTATCCAATTCTCCTCATTAATCACTTTCTTTCATTTTTGTTTTTCAGCCAAAGCTTTTGGCCAAGGAGCTGCTTGACTTGGTGGCATCTCATTTCAACCTGAAGGAGAAGGAGTACTTTGGAATTGCATTCACAGATGAAACGTAAGTGTGAGAAATCACAGACTTAAGAGGCAACTCTTAGTTACAGAAAATATTGCTGTAGAAATACTGTGTACACCAAGGTCTAGGAAGGCATGGACCAAATTACCACTGAATTTGAGGTTTTGTCTCAGGACAGGCCATATCTGCCCCCAGATTAAATTACAAGAATAAAATTTGCACCAGAGAAACATTAAAGGTCTGCCAGAGGCTATGATTAGTCCCAGACTGTGACCCCTCAGTGCTACTGCACCACCCTGTTACATTTTTCCAGCTGTTTTCTCTCAGGAGTTACACCATCCTTGGCATATGGACTGTGTCTTGTATGGACACCTTGGTTGGCAATAGGTTTTTTCTTTGTATGTTATTCAGGAAGAGACTTCCCACACCGAAATAATTTTAAAAAACCGAGATTTTCAAGCCAACACTGTGTCCCCAGAAGAGCTGAGTCAGCGGTCTTGCTGTCACGAGCCAGTTCCTCTCTCCTGCTGAAGTGGCAGGGAAATGTAAATTATCTGCTGGAATAATGATTCAGGATCGGGTAATCAGAGGCTGCAGGATAATTGCACAAACATATCCGCATTCAGCTCAGCAGCAATCACCCCTCTAAAGTCAATTCCTTTGGCAAGCACCTGCCTTGGGCAGCCTGAGGCCATCTCAGGACACAGCTTCAAGGATGGAGGAATGCTCAGCAACAGGCATGTGCAGAAGCCAGGACCTGAATCAGAGGAGATCCCAGAATCCATCCCAGCTCTCTGACATGAGTAGCTCAGCCCTGTAGATCTCCAACCCAGCACAAATTAATGAGACTAATCCTCCAAGGAGAAACAGTAGGAGGCACTTGCCTTTTACAAAGCAGGAGTAGGAAATTGCTCCTACCACTGTGTTTATTCTTGGAGAGAGCAAGTTACTCAGTGGGTGCTGCCTGAGGAAAGCCATGCAGGGAAGCCACAGCACCCTAGGAGACAAAAATGTTCCCTTAAGAGTCCCAAGAGCACAGGTGAGACACAGGGCACCTCTCAAACTGTAACTAGAGAGCAGCTGAGCAAGTCCCAGCTCTCAGTTCAGCTGAGTGGGCACAGGGCTCCCCTGGGAGAGCAAGGGAAGCTAATGAGGAGGTGTCAGCAATTAGAGACATCCAGCCTCCCCTGGAGCTTCCAGGAATAACTGGGTGAGCACCGATCTGGGTTAGCAAAGGGAGCAAGTGTGAGAGCTGGCAGAGCTTGATGCTACATAGCAGATGCAGATGGATATGGATGTGCATGGTCCAGGCAGGATTCAAAGGGTGAGGTGGTGGCATCCACTCACTTGGTCACCTTCAGACCTGTAGATGGAGCAGGATGCTTTCCAGGAGATGCTCAGCCAGCCCAGATGAAAGATTTGGGGACAACCTCACTAAATCAAGGAAGTGCAGCCCAGAAACAAGCATTAAGTCCTAGCTGGTCTGAAGCCCTTCTGCTGTCCCATAGTGACTCTGACATTTGCACTGAAGCTTCTTCAGTGCTGTGAAAATAACCCTGACAAAAATATTTCCTTTTCAGTTGTGAAATGCTTTGAAGAGAGTTGGCACAACCAGCAATTGTTTTATTTGACTGAACACAGCCAAAGAATATACCTGGGGCCTTGGGCAGAGTCTTGGAAATAGATGTCCCCAAGCCAGCTTCAGAAAATAAACTGGACTGTGTATACCACAGATCTTAACCTGCAATGTGAAATGGAAGTTTGAAAAATCCTCTTTCTTCAAAACATAGTAAAAACAATCTCTTAATGTTCGTTTGCAGGGCACATAACCCAAACCTTTACCTAATACAGACCAGGAATGTAAAAAAAACCCCTTTAATTCTGTGACACAAGCCCTCGGGGATTTCTTCACTCTCCACTGAGTTTCCATGTGCTTTACTTGAAGGGGACTCATAACCAGCTGAAACAGAACAAGCCTGGTTCATAAATGTAGTCTGAGGTTGGCTAAATGGCAAGTTTAGAAAGAAGAAAAGCCACTAAAGTATTAAATCAATTCTTCTATTTAAAAGTAAAAGCTCTATGAGAGTAATTTATTTAGAAATTATTTAGACTGGGGATTTCCATTCATTAGTGTGCTCTATCATGACAACCTTAGAAGAAAATCAATAGGAACAACCTTTGCGTTGGCAACTTAATAGTTTCTTGTGATAATACAGGGTCATTACTCCCTTCAGCGTGACTAAAATTAGATTGTCAGACTGTTATGGAGGGGAGAACAACGCCTCCTATTTTAGTGATCATAGGAGCCTTTATAGTGTGAGCCATTAACTGCAGGAGAGCACAGGTCAAAAGGGTGTCCCTGTACAGCACCAGGGGCCAAGCTTCACAGGAAGCCAGAAGAGCAATATCCTGCTTGATTAAAAGTGAAAAGGGATGGGGGAAGAGCTTGGGTTTTGGTTCAGCTGGTTATGAATCTCCACTAACCACCCTTTCCCTTTGGATCAGCTCCTCCAGAGTTCACTAAGAGCAAGGGGCCAGGATTAACCTTCTGTCCACTGCAGACTCCCCATCTGGGCAGGGTTTCCACATCCCTCACTTGTCCTTAGGTCTGAGTCACCTGCTCCATTGAGAGGTTCCAACTTTTACATCCCACAGCTCCCCACAGAGCAGGATAGCACCCTTCCCTGGAATACCCTCTCATCCCTGAGAGCTGGGGGGAAGCCTATTTCCACCCTCCAGCCATGTGGCAGAGCCAGGTGTCCCACATCTGGTTGAACAGCTGGTCCAGCTGAGGGCACAGCTCAGAGAATAATGTCCTGCTCTGGCACTAGACCAGTCCCTTTATCACCAAGTCCACTGTGTTGCAAAATTTGTATAGTTAAACTCTTATGAGCTTCTCAGCCTCTTCAAAAGTAATTGAGAAAATCTGTGAGCTTAAAGGGTTTTTTGTTTCTGTTGCAATTGATGGAAATATAAATAGTTTCTATGGGTTATATTATGTGAATTGTTTTTTCTCAATGTCCATTTAATTCAGAATGAGTCTGACACTGAAAGAGTGTGAGCTGGTTTATTGGCCCAAATACCTTCATAACACAAATCAATGTGGATCCACTTTTCAGAAAACTGGACACTAAGCAGTAAAACTGTATAAACAGAACCACCTGGAGGCAAAGTGCTCATTGATGTGCCACTCTTTACTTATAAAGAAAACAGAACTACAGCACACAATCAACAAAATGGACCCTGGGCACCAAAATCCATACTCAGCCTGTAAACTAAATGGACCCAGGTTTTTTCCTTAAAGTGATTATGTGGTTGTTATTGACACACCAGTTTAACTGCCAACATGAGTACAAACAGCAGAGGAAAATTATCTGGCTTGCAGTATTCAACCTCCCTATAGGCCCCCCAAAACTGCAGCATTATTTCTGAATACACTGATAGAAATATCTGAATGAACAAATCGATGGCGATAGTGAAACAAAAGCTACTTTGTGTCTCTAAATTGAACCGTGAAGGAAATCCAGCTAGACATGGGCATGTATGAATGGGATCCCAGTGAAAGCTGCCTAAACTGGTCCATGAAAACTGTCAGGATTACTACATGCCTAGGGTTATATTCCCATACTTTTCCCTGTCTTACATGGGATTGTGCTCCATGAATAGTTCTGGTGACAACAGGAAGACAGATTCCAGAGCAAAGCGTTCTGTGGTGCAGTGGCATGGGAGTTTGGTTCCCTGATAGTCCACACTCACAGGCAGATACCAGGGACTGCTCACTGCTGCTGTTCTCTACGTGCCATGCTTCAGAACAAGGAGTTGGGTGACAACCTGCAGTGCAGAAGCCCTCAGCGATGAAAGGTTGTAAGTAGTAATTGAGTACAGTGAGCAGTTAGCTCCTGGCAGGGATTTAAGTGACCTTCCTCCTCTGAAGGAGCTTTGGATTTAAGCTCCATGCAGATGAGACTAATGAAACTCTTCAACCTAAAACCTCGGTGGCAATTAAATGTGTTATCCAGTGTGGAAGATCAGACAATCCAGTACTCAGAACTGTGTATGTGATCAACATAAATGTGGAACTGGTATGCATATATATATATATATATATATATATATATATATATATATATATATATATATATGTATGGTTATACCAACCAGTTTCTCCTGCTAAAATGCAATGAGAATGAAAACAGCAAGTCTTTTCAAAATAAGAAATACCTTGAAGTGATTTTTTGTTCTGTGCACCATGGCTTCTCAACCCTTCCTTGTGCACATTAGGCATACCCAGACATTGCTGTTGAATAAACATAAGGGTAGACAGTAAGTCCATTGTCAACAGCTCGCCCTCAGTGGGATCTGGTGTGTAACACCATCAGCTGCTGGTGGCTGCTGCATTGGTGATACAAATGCAACTGGACAGGTTCAGCACAGGATGTCAGGTTTAGTGGGGCTTTTCCTTGCTCTGACAGCATTTTGTACCATGGCCTACATGGTAAATGCTCAGGTTGTACTTGGGCTAGGAATGGGTGAGCATGGCTAGTTTCAATCCCACGTGTAACTGGAGCCTTCACAGCTAATTTCAGCCTTCCTGAGGCCTGTTAAAAGCAACAGAACAGCACTCCATGACCAAAAAAAAAGGTAAAATTACAGATTTCAAGAAGGGGGATACAGCAGGAAAGCTAGACACCTCTTATTTTTTAGGCTGAGAATCTTTCCATGGGGATTATTTTTGACAGTCTGGAGTATCTGCCTTTAAAAGCCAAACCTTGTTAAAGTACACATCTGTGCTGAACAACAGGGAATGGTGCATGGATCTCACACTAGCATGCCAGCAGCAGAAATGATGGAAGGAAAACCTGCATTTTGCTGCATGCCAGCTATGCATCCTCCCCAGAGCAAGACCAGTTAGTTCCTACATCCAGATGAGTTAATGTGGCAATCCTCACCCTGATCCTGGGCTGGGCAGACTTGTCCTCTGCCCTTGTACTGCAATGGAGACATACAAGGTGACCAGTTTGGCTTGAAAATCTGCATTATATCACTCCTTTCCAGTACACACACTGCCAGCAAGTCTGTGCCCCTAATGCATGGTATAGGCTACCCTTTACATAAAGTGAAAAAAAAAAGAGAAAAAAATTATTTTAAGATTTTATCTAGAGAAAAAGCTGTCTGAAAGTTACAATATTTTGGAAGGAAACACATGGGTGTCTAGAGCAGGGGATAAAATAAGCTTTACTCTTTTTGTACACCAAAAGATGCCCAGGATGAGTCTGAAAAGTCCCTGACTCCACACATATCACTTGTACCTAGTTGAAACTTGGTACTTTTGCAAAATAGATAGAGGCTGCTTAAACTGAATGCCTGACTTCTACATGGCAAAATCTGAGGAGAGCTTCTGTCTTGACATATTGATCCTGAGTCCATGAGAGTGATGGGTGGAGCTCAGCAGGAATTTAGAGCCCCTTGGTGGAGCTCAGCAGTAATTTAGAGCCCCTTGGTCTGAAGCAGCATGCTGTGCTCAGGTGAGCACACACAATGTCCCACCAGGGTTCCAGAGCTGCCTGGCAGGAAGGTCCCTGAGCTGCCCATCCTCTTCTGCACCTCCATAAGCCAGGGCAGCAGTACAGAAACTCCCATTGAAGCCAGGTGATTCAAAGCCTCCTGATAGTGCTACTTTCCCCTTTATTTATTTTTCTGGGAAAGATGGAGTGGGGGGGCTGTAAATCCAGTTAAATTGCTACAGGGATGTCATTGCTTACTTTCTAAAAAGGCTTCTCAGTTGCCCAAAGCTCATGCACATGAGAACTCTTGTGAAAGCTGAGTGTTTTTGCTGTATATGTCCTTTGCTGTATATATAAGGCTTAGCAATGTACTCTGTATATTGTGGCAATGCTAGAAGGTAATTTTATAGATGGGGTTTTTTTTCAAAGCAGGCTGGTTTGTTCCTTTTTTTTTCATTTTCAGTGGAATGAAGAATTATTCCTGAGGATATCATGAGCTGGTGAATAGGCACTGGAATAAAGCTCAAGACATCTGAGTTCCATTTCCTGCTTTATTTGCTGCAAGATTCTCCCCCAAATTATTTCAGCTCTCTCTCCCCTTGCTTGTCTAGACAGCAGAGTACTGAAGGCAAGGGCTGCCTCTCCCTCTGGGTGAAATCTGGTCTGACTGAAATCAACAGCCAAAAGCCCACAGGATGCAACCCTAGCATCACTGAAGGCAATGGCAAAAATCTGGCCAGCTTCAGTGGGGCCTGAATGTCACCCTAGGTATTTCCACAGTGCCTAATTTAACAGGGCCTTTATCTCAGCTGGGGAGCCAGATGCCCCTGTAATACTAATGATGGTATTTATAAAGTACCTCTCATGCACACACAGCACTCTGCAATGTGGGGAACGTGACAAAGAACAGAGCTCCTGCCCAGCAAAGCTTCCAGCAGCAAGGCAGGAATGGATAAATTATAGGAGAAAATAACGACAGGTACCATCTAGGCAAAAGAAAAGCAGCATGTGGTAATTGTAGCTGGAACGCTTCATGGAGCAGCTGTTTTTCAAGAGCTCTCTGAAGAAGGAAAAAGGAGGGCTGGGCAAACCTAGAGAGGCTATTGCAGGCATGTGGGTGGTAAATAAACTGTCTGAGACTGTAGAGTCAGGTTTAGCCTCGAGTGAAATACTGCAGGCGTTGTGGAAACTCTTAACCATAAGGATTTCTAATGAAAATCTTGACAGACTTTTTAATGATACAACTGCTCCAGGGGCCTGTAATAAAAAGGTGAAGCTTATAACATTTTGGGCTGTCCTGATTGCTCAGTGCTGCCAGCTTTCACCCTGACAGATTGAACTTTAGCAGTTCGATTCCCAGACTGAAACACTGCCAGGATGGTATTGCCTCTGCTCCTCAAACATTTATTGTGTGTTTTTCAAATACCATGCAATAGTCCAGGGCAAATCGCACACATTTTGGTTCACATTTGTAACACCTCAGACCTCATTGCTGTGAGCAGTGAGAAAGCTCTTTGGTGCCAGGCTCAAAACTGTCTCTTCTCTTGCCAGGGGACACTTGAACTGGCTTCAGCTGGACCGCCGGGTGCTGGAACATGACTTCCCCAAAAAGTCAGGACCAGTTGTTTTGTACTTTTGTGTCAGGTAAGTGCCTGATGGCAAGCCTTTCCCATGGGGTACAGCTACAGACAGCCTGTTTCCTGGACGCCAGGAAGTGAGGCTGTCAGTTTCTCAGAAACACCTGTGGGCAAACAAACAAACACTTCCACAGAGGTCTCTTTTGAGCTCTTTGGTTTTGCAAACTCTTCTCACACAACTGTAAACAAGTAGTAGCCACACCAACACTCACAGCTATCCACAGGGAAATGTATGAGGGCAAGATCAGATGTTATGTATTTACACTTCTACCTGTGGGCTTTGAGCTGCAAAGTCCAAGCTGAGTAGGGTGGCAGAACAAAGCCCTTTCTGCCAGGATAACCCACCTGAGCCAGCAGCCTGCAGGGAAAACACTCACTTCCTCACTGGTGAGCCATCAGTCTCCTCTGGATTGTGTCCACAGAGTGCATTCTGTCAGAGACCAAATAATCCCTGTGCAGCTCTGTCATATTCACCTTCTGAACCCAGTGCTACAGTGAATTACCCACAAATAGCAAATGATGGCATTTTATGGCAGCCAGTTGGTTTCTACTTGGCTGGACCAGACTATAAAAGTTTTAATGAAGATTATGGCAGTTTGGGAGCTTCAAACTTCACCTGGGATTTTTACAAGGAACTGTTAGTGTTTGGAAGCTGCTGGAAGCTGGCAGTGCTTTTATGCACACAGTGCCTTTGCCTCCAAGGGAGATATTTTCTGAGAAGACAAATTTGCTCCTGCAGCTTTGAAACGCCCAGAGAGAGGCCAGGGGCTGGGATGGCATATGTACAAAATTAAGTTGAGGGTTTTGACTTACTTTTAATGGATAGCTCATGTCTAGAACAAGCCAGTACAGCGTAACTGTGTCTTTTTCTGTTAGGCTTTCCACTCCAGTGTTATATTACATCTGACATCACTCTCATTCATTCCATAGTACCCACAAAAAAATGAAGACCTACTTTTGAGTTTCTTCCCCTGAGTGAAGCTTTTTTTTTCCTCCACATAGTGATTGTCATTCATTTAACTTCCATTACAAGGCAGGCTTTTGAGGAGAAGAGACTCTTTGTTCTGTTGTGGCCCCATTATTTAGTGGTGGATAGATCTTAGGACAAATCAAGACTGCACAAAGCCCTGTGAGTCCAGAATTAGCCTGATATCTCCCAAGAGAAGAATTTAGTCCATATTTTGGGTGCTTCAAACCATAAGGGTAGATCTAGAGTAGAGCACCTTCAGCATGTGAGATCCAGATCCACCTGTGCTTAGAGATACACGAAAATCTTGATGCTCATGGAGAACACAGTCAGTCAGTTACCAGATATCTTGTCCAGGGGCCAAACTGGGGAGTCTGTGCTAAGACAGGGATCCCATGGAAAGCAGGGAAAGCCATGAGTGAGCAAGAACTAAGTGCTGGGTTTAGGAGTAGAACTGTAAAATGTGTGAAAGCCTGTGCTACTGAGCCACTCTCATATTCATTTCAAAGACCACTCAACAAGCATAAATATTGCCATCTGTATTGTTTTATGAAAGTTGGCAGCACAGTGGAGACCAGTCATTCCAATGGGATCCCAGCCAAGAGGCATCTTAGGATACAGATCCATCTAACAGCTAGTGAATGAGTGACCCCTCCTGTTCTGGAATCTCAATCCACAGGGAAAAACTCAGCATTCAGTGCCTGCATGTGTGAAAACCAGACTGACTCTGGGCTTATACTCTTGCTGATGGCAGCAATGAGTGGGTTGTCACACTGAGTTACAATTTGGATTGGAATGGGAGCCAGATGCCTCAAGAGTTAGAAACGGGCATTAACTTACTGAGCCTTTTCTGCTGCTTATTTCCCTTGTGGATGTCAATGCTGGCAGAAGTTGAAAAAGTTTCCCAGCACATTAGGAGTTCCCATGTCCATCCCTAAATCTGATCTGAGCAGAAGGCAATTGAAGACACCAACTCCAGCCAGATGGCTGAAGATGGAAAGGCCCCAAAATATCTGTTACCTAGTTCTGGCTTGGGAACTAAAGCAATGGCTAAAGGAAAGTTCTAAAGAGACCCACCCATAGACAGGGGTTTATTTTCACAATCTGGGGGTGTGCAGCAGCTTGCAGAGCCATCCATAAACATACCATAAACAGAATGCTCTGTCTCCCCTGCTGCCATCAGGCAGAAAGCAGAGATAATTAGTGCTGTACTGAACCTAATCACAAATGTGTTAATTTGTAAGGAACTTCATGCCCATGACACCTACTCTGTCACAGGTAAAGGCTTGCCTGTGCTTGCAGATGCCTTTTTGCATTACCCAAGCATTGCAGCTGACAAAGCTTAGGTTGATGTTGGGAGTCCTAAATGGAGAGATACAAGTAATACAAGTAACTGGATGTGCCAGATGCTCATGACACAGAATTCTGTTTATTGCATTGGGATTTAGTAATTGTGTGGGTTTTTCCCTCTAGTTGAAGAAAATGTACAGTTCAATCACACTGCATAACTACTGAAGAGATGAAGCCTCAGGCAAGAAAAGTAAAGGGTAGTTTGTAAAGAGGAAAAGCTACAGTGAAAACATTTTCACCTTTAATGTGACCATCAAATGGTTTTTACCCTCAACATTCCTGCAGCATGCCCACCAAAGATGCCACAGATTTTAGCCTGCTCTAAAAGTACATTTAAAGGGAAGCTTGCCTTCTTAAGAAAAGGCTTCTTGAAAGAACTGTGCCGAAAATAGGAAGTTTCACAAGCTTTGCAGTGTGAAATTCTCCTCCCTTTTTTAAAATCTCTGCAGCACTGTTGAAGCTTTGTCTTTTGACACACATTTCCTTGGGGTTTGACATCGTTGAACACTGATCTCCAGTGTCTTTCCTCTCTTCTGTTATCAAAGACCAAAAATTTCACAGCACAGTGTCAAAGGAGGGGGATTTTAGAAGGATGTTTTTAGCATTGGTTTGTAAGAATTTGCTCCTTCCATTGTTCATTTACACAGCTACTGAAGCCTCCCTGTCTTCAGGTTGTCATCTAGTGCTTCAATGAAAGCTTTCCACTGAGAACAGCATAGGAATCTAGGAAGCAATCAGAACTCTTGGGCAGCTGTGAACTGCCCCGTGGCTATTGTGCAATATTATTTTATAAGACTCTTCTAATATCTGTTTACATAGCTCTAAAGACACACATGAAAGCAAGAGGGAGTGCCATGTGTCTTGCAGGGGAGGAGGGATGTTGGGCAACAGAATGGGAGTGATATTAGTTCTCACCTCAGAATTAGCTTCCCTGGGTGGCTTCCCATAGCCCTGGTTGCTTGGTTGTTGGTGAGGCCTGCCTTAGAGAGTTTACAAGTCAGATGAGAGTCACCACTGAAGTCCAAGAGAAGCAAAGGATGGGGATGGAAAAATGAGGGTTTGCCTGATTAGTTGATTTTACAGAGGTGTTTTGAGGCCAGAAGAGAACAGAGAAAATGTTCTCACCATGAGCCTTGGGGTAAAGTGCAGGAAACTGAGTACAGTGTGGAAACCTGGGCAGCAAAGGAGGTAAATAGAGATTGCAGGGTTCAGGCACAGGTACATCCTGTTGGCTGGGAAGGAAGCATTTTGCTCAGACTCATACAGACTGAAAGAAGGCAAGAGTTACTCCTTTTGTGTAAAGCTTTGATGTGAGAGAGAACCAGAGCACAGTGACGGTGTTTGTTCATGGAGAGCAGAGTTTGCCAGGCTCTGCAGTGAGTTCTCATCCTCAAACAATGGCCATGTGAGATTAGCAATCCTTAGCAAAGGAACTACCAGCATGGGTCTGATCTCTTTATCTTCTGTATGTTTGTCATGCTGTTAATTTATATGAACAAGCTTAGCAAATAAAATTCACTCCACTGGTGGATCTTTTCCCAGGAATGAATATATTTGTTCTCAGGGCAACTCCACCAGCTAAACAGTGACAACTCACTGCAGAAGTCGTCACACTAAATCAGAATATGTCTCACATGGAAAGGCTTTTCTTTCAGAAAGGCATGGAACAAAATGTGAAATAAATCCTCAGTACTCAAATACACTGTGGGGTAGAGTTTGTATCTACGGGCTGGCAGTATTCCCACAAAGGAATGCCTGCGTTCAGCAACATCTGGCATGTGTTCATATACACTGGCTAGGCTGAAGTCAGCATGGGAGCTGTGGGGGCTCAGGACTCTCAATATTGAGGCCAGACATTTTGCCAGGTTGCCACAGTTACTACAGAACAAAGTGGCCCTAAATAAGAGACTGGCAGTGAAACACAGAGTGAAAGCTCCTGGGTGCCTGTGCCCCCTTAACATGAAGGAACATAGCTCTGTGTGCACTGGAGGGGGTCCAGGTCTGAGGCAGGTGGGGCAGGTGTGCAGTCTGAGATGAGATTCACCACACCAGAGCTGAGATCTTTACCTGGCAGACAGCTCTGTGTCACAGCTAATTAGTGCAGCCTCCCTATATAACCACTGGAAAGAAAAAGTCACCTTTCAGGAGCAATTAATCTGGCTTATTTCATCTGACTCATCCAAAGATGACTGCTTTGGAATTCAAATAGTTGCAGGCTTAAAATACCTGTGTCTCTTCTCTGAGCTTAGAGCCCTGCTCAGATGTAGGCTTATTCACTTGATGCTTCCCTCTGTCCTACCAAGTCTGTAAATTTAAAATTATTATTTCAAGCAGGTTGGCCCAGCCAGGGCTGAGGAAGCATTTCCTATCTACATGGTTTCACCAGGCTATCTAAATGGAATTGGACCAGATTTCAGCTGTTAATGAGGCCTTAGGCTATTTTAGTCTTTCAGCTCTTCTTTGTAGGCATCCTCAAACCTGTATTCCATTAGAAAAGGACTAATGCTAACAGTGAAAGAAACCAGAGGCCATTTGAAAAGAGCTGACCCGGGAAGGAAGAGAGACAGTTGTTCTTCATAGAGCTAACTGGACCTTAGAACTTGCATTTCTGCCTCACTCATGGGCCAGAGACATTTGTGGTATGCAGACTCAGAGCATCCTGCTCCCAACTTCCCCAGCAGACTAACGTGGGATCCCAGCACACCATGGCTGTGTATGCCACTCACATCCACTCAGCTTTGCTTCTCTCCAAGAAATTAGATTAGGGGTTGTGATGACAGCAGCCTGCCTTGGCAGGAAGAGCTGAATGGAACCACACAAAATTAACCTCAGCAATTTATTTCTCTCACACACAATGGGCCGTGTTTCTCCATCCAAAGGGTGGTATGAAGGTATGTGGTGCTCCAATATTTTGCTCCAAGCAGGGAATGAGGGAATCACCAGCTCTTGTCTCTCCCCTCTGAGCAGGGAGAAGGAGCAGACAGCCCTCTTTCTGCCCCATGCTGTGAAATTGGGGTTTATAGGGACTGGGAAAATTGCACAAACAGATTATCAAACACATTAAATTTGCAGCCAGGGGAGAGGAAGAGAAGTGCCAGAATTTGCTCTCACCCAAGCTTCATCACACCTGTTACCACCCAGGAGAAGTTGCTGGGGCAAAATTACATATCTACAAATCACTGTGCTCCTCTGCTCTTCCTTCATCCTGTGCAGAGCCCTCTGCACTGCAAGGAGGGCAGTGACAGACCCCAGTTTCCCATGGAGCTTGATCATCCCAGGAGAGCTCAGGGAACTGCCCTGAGAGGTTTCAGCACCTTGGGGTGCTCCATCCACATTCTCATGGCTGGCTGTCCATGGCACATGAACATTCTCATTGCTATCTCCTCCCAGAGCTCCTTGCAGCTGTGCTGTCTCCCTCACCCACTGCCAGTACCAGTACTGGGCCAGAAAATCCCTGAGTTTGTGCAACATATAAGGAGAGACAAAGAGCCATCACCTGCTCGTGTTATAGCTCTACACCTCTGTGCACTGCCGTGGGATGCTGTAGAAACAATGGCAAAAAACAGAATATAGAACCCACATAATCAAGCCAGTTCCACCAAGCTGCTTTCAGGGGCTCCTGTGCGCTGCTCTGTCTATAAAGCCCATGCCATAGCCCAGATCTCTTTGCACAGCATGTGTTTTGCTGGTTGGTGTGCACCAGCTGTGTGTATGCTAAGCAGGAAGATCCCAAAAGCCGGCAGCCCTGCAAGCCCCCTCCTCCCAGGCAGCCACGGCGTATAAATACAGCCACTCAGACCTTGTTTGTGCTGGAAGACAAGGCTCCCTGCAGACAATTTATTGCAGCCTTCCCAGGGTGGCCCCCTGCTCTGCTCACCCGGGGGAAGGTGTAATAAATTGCCTGCGGGGAGGCTGCGCTCCTCAGAGGCTCTTTAGAGATATGAGAAACTTCTGTCCAGTCAGAAGATTTACTCGTGTGAAAACCGACCTTTGCTTGAGGAAGGGAACTAATGGGGCTCTGCTACTTAGCACACAGCTCTGAGCTAAGCCATCCATTACACACACATCTTAATAGCAGTCTGGCTCTTGAGTCCCATAACATCATTTCTGTTTTCTGCTTAACTAGGAATATATTTGTATAAGTGAGCTGTGTTGAGAGAAGGGGATAAGTTGTTTTTCCTTTCCATTCAGCTAACCGAGGGGGCAGAAAAAGCAGCATTCTGAAAATTTGTTGTTTTGAGCCACATTTTGAATGTGTTGATGCTGGCAGCATTGTCTTGTCTAATTTTGGGAAGCATTTAGACTGCATGATAGGTACCATGCAGAAATGATGGATTCTGTCAGTGTAGGATTTGTAGCTAATTTGGATCAAGCTGAAGTAGTTGTCTCAGTGCCTATACACGGATTCTCTGACTGGGTCAAAGTCATGCAGACATTGTTTCTGTTTTCACTGCAATTTGTGTGCTCATACCTTACCCCAGTGGGTGTGATGGGCTGTCATCAGTGCACAACAGGAAGGTCTGCTATGAGGGGTCCCATCATCCTGGCATTGACCAAGGGCTGAGTCAGTAAATAAATGATCCTTATGCCAGCTTTGACAGACAAATCCTTCCTTCATGTGCTGCTGACAACTCATGGGACAGCTGGAGGGATTTCTATTGCTAAAATGGTCAGAAATCCTCAGATAAAAGATGTTCTCTAGATGCTGAGGGGTGGTGTTATGTGAGACAGCGCACCCAGCAAGTTACCTCTGATAGCCAAGATGTGACTCCTGGCAATGACCAAAGAGCAGGAAAGGGCTGTGCTGATGCTCAGGAGATTGAGGGGCAATTCCCCTGGTGACTGAGGGAAAAGAGGAGGAAGGCAGTGTGCTGCTGTGATCCAGTCACTGCCCTCACCTCACATTTGGGACAGATAAGCACATCACTCCAAGGTAAGAGGGGCTGCAACAGCTTTTGTACAAAATCACATCTTTTTGTGCAAAGATGCACTTCTGCAAGCCAAGCTAAGCTCTAGGGGACATTGCAGTGGTGGAGCAATTTACAGACTATGTTCAGCTGGGTTGCTGCTTTTATAGCCTGGGTAGGCTGGGTTCCCCATGTGGGTAGGGGGCAGAGGACTTACAATATTCATGTCAGTGCCTTGGCTTCATGCTGTAACCAAATATGAGGGAGGAATGTAGCTGCACTTCCACCTTGACTCCTTCCCTTCCTTATGTCTGTACTGGAGCACTTAGTATTTTGCAAAGACTCCCAGGATACACAGCCTAGAAAAGATGAAGAGAGTTGGTCTCTATATATTCCAAAGCAGATCCCTAAGTATTTTGTACATGGGGAAGATGAGGCATAGGAATGAGCAAATATCCCCAAAGCACATGTTTTTCCAGAGATTCAATGGGCCAACATTTTAGAAGCACCACAAAAAATTGATTTACAGAAGGTAAAGATGCAGACAACTTCATAATATAGTGCAGCTGGTGAGAGAGAGGGGACAGGCTCAGGTTAAAAAATATCCACAGCTTTTTATTTTGGCCGCTGTGATTCCCTGAATTTCTGCAATCCAATTCACCTCCAGTGTTATAGTTTCCCCTGCAACGAGGTAAAGGTTTACGAAGGTCTGTCTCTCTTGCTGCCCCCTGTCCCCTGTATACCAATCCCAGGTGCTGGATGTGGTGGGGCTTGAGCACAGGACACATGACATGGGATCCAAAGCAAAATCAATGCAGAAGGAGAGGTTTTAGCTGATTTTCATTCCTGACTGATTACTTAACAGGACAACTATTTAGCATGAGCATTGTCTGCTTCTAAGTGGCAGCACATAAAAGTGTGTAGCCATGACTATTAGCAAACAGGGCTGGAACATAAAAGGAGCTGTGCAGCCTGTGCTGGTCAGAATACTCATTTAGCATAAGACACTAGACATAATGACATCTGCATTTAAGTCCATTATACCTACACATACGATTTTTCTTTTCCTGGTTAACAAATGGCCTCATATTTTTCACATTATCCTCTGAGGTTCTGAATGACGTGGTGAGGGATAATGAGCCAGACCTCAGCATGGATGAGGCAGAAAAGTGGTGTTCTCTTTTACCCATTCCTTGTAATAATGAAATAAGGGGTCGCCCACTGAGAGGGTTACTGAGCTCTGCTGACAGCTCTGTCCTG
Source organism: Ammospiza nelsoni (assembly GCF_027579445.1). Taxonomy (NCBI): domain Eukaryota; kingdom Metazoa; phylum Chordata; class Aves; order Passeriformes; family Passerellidae; genus Ammospiza; species Ammospiza nelsoni. The sequence goes on along the minus strand of NC_080637.1, from coordinate 7,098,167 downwards.
CATCCCAACCAGATCAGAGTCAGCCAGCTGGGAAAGATGTGAATAGAAGTGTTTGGATTAGCTGGCTCCCACCAGACTCAAACTTTACAAGAATGAGGATGATATCCTCATTCAAGAAAGAAAGACCTGCCTCAAGAAAGATAAGACACCTGAAGTAGACAAGACATCCATTTGCTGTGGTCATGTTTTGAAATACCATTGTGTTGAAGATCACAGGGAAATATTTTTACCATTTGGCAGGTTCTGCTTGGAAGTAAACACATAGGCTTGTGCTCTCAAATGCTATGACAGTCTATCTGCCCAGTCAGCAACTCAGCTGCAGAGAGCCTGGTCCCTGCTAGGTGATAGATGGCCAAGTTCAGGCTGACAGGATATGTCTAGGGCTGAGTGTTAGAGACAATGCTAAATATTTTGTATTTGACAGTTTCTTTCAGTGTATGGAGATCAGGAGTGCTGCTCATTTTTTTCTCTCACCGTGCACACCAGTATCCCACCAGCTCAGGTGCTTGGCAGTCCTGAATTCCTCTATTCCCACTACAAGGACAGAGCACTAGTGCTCAAACACCTTCCCAACACTGCTGAATTTGCCCACCTGCACACACACCAGGGTTCACAGACGAGACCAGCAGCAGCAGTAAGGGATTCTCCATCTCCTGGAGAACCACTTATCAAACTGCTGAGTCCAGGACCCAGTCAGGCATTTCTCTGAGCCATGAGTCAGAGCTGGGTGGGCCTGTGTGGAATTCAAGGGAGAAATTGTGGTGGTACCAGTTTCTCCTCACCCAAGGATCAGGAGTTTCCACAAGCACCACTGTGAGGCTGTGCTTGGCTGGTTATGATGGGAATTGCCATTCATCACAGCTTCAGGGGCTTAAGCTGTCTCAGAGAAAGTTGTCAGTTAAGCAATGCTTAACAGAGAGCAATCTGATCAGTATGAGACATGTCCTCACAGCTAAAAAGCCTTAAACATTTCAGATGCAGCAGCTTCTGAAGTCTTCCAAGACACCTTCTGCAGTGCTCATTATTATTTCCCTGCTGCTGAGAGGGAGCAGCTAAGATAGGCACTTTGTGTTCATTATCCAGCATAATATTCACTGGTCTATTTAATTAATGCTTAGAAAATGTACTTGATGAATTACAAGTTACTGGGGGTGGGGAGGGAGGAGGAATGCAGAAATAGATTAACACTGGCTGATCTTTTACATTTTCTCCAAAATTATTCCTTTGGTTTTACACTCCCCAAGTCTCATGGGGTGTTCCCCCTTCCTTGCAGGCAGCTAATTTCTCACAGGCACAGTTGCTGGCTATCAAGGAACCTCTTGTAGGAGCTGCTGGAGGCAAAACTATTTGCTGAGTGTGTATTGCAAGAGATGCAGGTAGTGGAGCAGAGGTCTTGGACACATTTTATTGCCTATTTCCCTGTTCAGCCCATCCATTATATCCCAGGCACATCAGCTTCACATCACAGGAAGGAATGCTGCTCTCTGGGGAGTCCTCAACAGAAATCTGAGAGCTGCCTCTCAAAACTGATGATCTTGAAACAGACCTTCAAAGGCTCCTAAGCTTAGCAGGCAAAACAGACAGAGGGGGGCAGAGAAGGGAGGGGTGTTTGCTAAGCCCAGCTCAACAGCCCAGCAGCTAAATGGTTTTCTGAAGGTCATATAGGAAACCTATGTCCAAGTTGGGAGTTCAACCCAGATTTTTGTTTGCTTGGTTCATTGCCTTAGCAGCTGGATGCTCCTGCCTGCCTCCTTCATCATTGACATTGGTCATTGTAAAGTGTTGGTTCCTTCACTGTGCTCATAAAAGATGGAAACAGGAGGAGATGGGACAGAAACTAGTCATAAGTGTAAAAAAAAAGTGTCTTTCCCTGCCCTTTTTGTTGTTACTGCACCAACTGTAAATTCAGGGTAGTCTACTCCAGTTCAGGTTTTCTGAGCTTGCCACACAGAAAATCCCACGAGAGTTCCCTCTGCAAATCTGTTTTCCTTTAAGTACCACCAGTTTCCCGGTGCACACGTTCCACATTTGTCTGGGTGCATGTGTGAGAGCCAGTAGCTTCTCAGCTCACTCTCCACGCTGGAGATCACTTGAGAATTGGGTTTTCTTTGTGAGATGAAGTATCATGTGCAGGCTCTGTGCTCCCAGAGACTTAATTTTGTACAGAAAACGATCTATGTCCATGTGGAAAGCCTTGGGAAAGCTCCCTGCAGCCGTAAGAAATGCAATATTGCCCTCTAGTGATGGTGAGAACGGCCGCGTTTGAGCTGCTGAAACAAAAAGCTTTTGGGCTAACATTCACTGGGATCCAAAATGGAAAAAATGTTCTCGTTTTCTTCTGACCTTGGAATAAGAAAATCTACCACCATAACCTGGAGAGCACAGGTAACAGTGATAAGAAGAGGGGGTTGTTCAAGAACCACAGAATGTGTCAAATTAGCATTATTCTCCATTAATTCAGCAGATGGGAAGCCAGCTGCACTGGATCTAGAGAGTGGATCTAGTAAGAAAGTTCCTTTTTTAATGCATCAATTTTTGCACTTCTAAAGTCAAGTATTTTCTTTATTTACAAAGAGACCACTTTAAGGACAGTAGGTGAAACTGCAAACCAGAAAAAAATAAGAAGTTTAATCTTTGTGCTTCATCATCACTACATTCAAATGTTTTTGGTGTTTTGCAGGTTTGATTGGTTGTTGGTGTTTTCTTTGGGTTTATTTTATTTCATCCAGGCTTTATTTTTATTTCTCTTCTGAAGAGGGAGAAGGAAGGGTGATACAGACAGGAGCCCTTCAGTACATGAACAAAATGTTTCTCTCACTCTAATAAGCAAGAAGTTGGTTCTGCCTGTCAGGAAATAAAGTATTTTGAGGAGCCTTCAGGAGACACTTAGGAGCGCTACAAAGCCTTGACCTCTGCCCCTAAGAAGGCCACATTTAAGGCCCTGGACTCTGCAGATATCTGGATGTGGACAATCCCTTCAGCACTTGTGTGAAGCCCTAGGAGTGTCTGCAGGTCTGTCTGCTCCCAGACAGCAGGGTCAGGGAGTGGGGTTTCTCTGTAACTGGACCCTGCATGTCAACCCAGATTTCTAAGGAATTTGGGTGTTAAAAAGTCCCTGATGCAGACACCATTTCCCTGGCACCTTCCCTATTCTAATTGCCTCTGACAAGGCTCGATAGCACTGGAATTTATGTAAGGAATGTTGCTGTCACTGCAGTGCAATTTGAAGATCACTACCAAACAGCATCATGATCTATTTCATTTTCCTTACCTAAAACATTAAGTCAATGCAAAATTCACCTTAACATTCACTGAACATAGCCAGGCTTTCTCTGTTACCACAGGAACACACAACATACCCCTATGGAATGATCAGTCATTAACATTGACAGTATCCAGAACATTTTCCCCCCGCCCAAGAGAAGATCTCAAGGCAGAATTAAGGACAGGAGTCAATTCTCACAAAGCTCTCAAAAGGTTCATTGCCAAAGCATCAGGCCTTCAGAGCAGGCAGGACATGAAGTACTGAATAAATTCACACATATCATGGGCTTTCAACATAATTACAAATATTTGGGGCAATAAGCCAATGCAAATGAGTGGGTTTTTCTGACACTGAGGGTTTGAGCTTTCTCCTGAGTTCTGAGAAATCACTTCAACTCAAAAAAAAATAGATTATGATCATTCCCTGTCATCCTTAACATTATTATTCATGATACTGGTAAACTGTGCAAGGTTAGTAACTACTGTCTTATCATGAGACCATAGATATAATATGTAAAGAAGCCTTTATAAAATTTGCTTTATGCAGAACTGAAGGAGACAGGGAAGGAATCCAAAAGTGCATTTTTGTAGATGAATATTTTACAAGATGCAGGTTAGCAGCACCGAATTGTTGCGATGAGTGAAGGAGTGATGAAGAAATGCTGATGGTGAAAATGTGATGGCAAATGAAGGTGAAGTTTACAAGAAAACAGAATAAAGGTTTATTTTAAGTCTGAAAAAAAAAAAAAAAAAAAAAAGATGATTATTTGAACCTAAATCATCCACTTGGTGATCCAGTTCATTTGGTATGGCTGAGGTGATGGTGTCTGATCACGCCCTGGAGTGTGCACGAGCTTCATCACCTCAGCCTGGTGTAAGAGAAGAAAGTTCATTTTTAGCACATTCATCATTACTCCATTGACCACATTTTTCATTTATAATAAGTTTTGCCCTAGTTCCCTTATGTCTCACCCCTCTTGCTTTCCATTTCAGGTTCTACATTGAAAGCATCTCCTATCTGAAGGACAATGCTACCATCGAGCTGTTCTTCTTGAACGCCAAGTCCTGCATCTACAAGGTGAGAACTTGGGGAGCTCAGAGTGGGCTGAGACACCTGGATCTGCATTCCCTGCCCCAAAATTTACATTGGTCACACCTGGACTTCCAGATACAACCTTCTTCTCCTTCTCCTCCTCCTTCTCTTCTCCTCCTCCTCCTCCTCACACATTCCCTCACTCCTCTGTCTCCAGCTGCCACCGCACTTGGCAGCAGCTTTCCTGTCAGAGAGTGGTTCTGAGGTAAAACAGCCCTGGAAGTAACTCTTGTGGCTGGCAGGAGGAAAACGGCACTGCCAAAATTATAAACTGGCTTGTATTTAGAAGGAAATGTCTGGATTTGTGTTAAAAAGGCGCTCTGGGCCCAGCGGCTGCCGTGAGGGTTTCGGGCCCGCAGAGGGCGGCAGTGCGGCGCGGGCGCCATCTTCGGGGAGAGGACAGCGGCGTGTGTGAGGGGGGAGAGGGAGAGAGAACGATGGAGTGGCCTCGGATGGAAAGGAACAGCAAGGATCGTCCAGTCCAGCTCTTGGCTCTGCACGCATAAACCCCAAGAGTCCCACCATGTTCCTGAGAGTGTTGTCCAAAGGCATCTTGAACTCTGTCAGGCTCAGTGCTGTGACCACTTCCCTGTTCCAGTGCCCAGCCACCCTCTGAATGAAGAAGCTTTTCCTGATATCCAACCGTGTGTCAGTTTCGCGTCACTCCCTCGGCATGTCACTGTTCTCCAGATAAGCGTTCAGTGCCTGTCCCTCATTTCCTCCTGAGGATGTTGCAGATCACCATGAGGTCTCCCCCTCAGCCTCCTCTCCAGGCTGAACCAGCTGAGTGACCTCAGATTTGTGGGATGGGAGCAGTTTATGGGATTATATGTGAGTGGGGTAAAGGTGTCTCTTGGTATGCACCAAAGATCACCTGGCAGAGGAACAAGCCATGCACTGAGAAATGTTTTTGTATGAGTGATTGCCCTCCCTGGTCCACTCCTGGAAGACCAGGCTGCTGTCCCTGCCACTGCCGCTCAGAGCAGCCTCTTGCCAGGTACTCTGTGCCAGAGATAAAGCATCCTGGCTTATCCACACCCTCAGCTTGGAGAGGTGCCCACAGCAGAGCCATGAAGCTGATCCCTCTCATGCCACAAGCCAGCTGTGCGTGGCAAGGTCTGGAAAATCAGCCAGCCCCAGACCACGCTGCGGTGGAGATTGGCAGTGTGCAGACTCAGCCAGGTGGGCTGGATGTCTTGGGCTGGGAGAGGTGTGTCAGCAGCTGGGATTCCCTGGGAGGATCCCTCCTACCTCCCTCTGTGCTGGCAGAGGCCATTCCTGTGACTCACCTCCATCTGCCAGAGAGGAAGTGGTAGGAAAAGACAGATGTAGTCAGGGAGAGATTATTCCACCCTCCCACAACCCTCAGCACATTTGTCACCTGCTAAACCAAGTAGATTACACCAAATCTGGAGCCTCACTTGACATTTATATGTCCTAAAATACATGGACAATAACTTTGTATTTTCTAAAATGCGGGGCAGAAGCATTTTTCAGTGCCCAGGAACTGGGCAGGGCTGCTGAGCTGAGCTGTGCAGTGCTTTGCTCTCCGGCAAGGCTGCAATTAGATGTGCTTAGTCAGCCTTCTCCAGCAACAAGCTCAGTGAGCATCACGTTTTGGTTCCTGGGGAAAGTTCCTTTTTGAAGTACTGCCAGAAAGAGCTTACACTGTTATTCTTTTTTTGGAGGAAGCTTAATAAGAAAAAGAGGGGAACAAAATAAAGAAAACAAAGTGCCTACAGATCTAAGTGTGTCTATTTTAGTCTGACCTCTCCTGAAACCATTACTTTGCACATTCAAGCTGAGCATCTCTATCCAAGAATAGCCCTCCTGAAGTCCCACATGCAGATCCTTCCCCATTTGACTTCCAGCCACAGTAAGCCATGCTGTGCTATTGAAAAAGACACTGAATTTGAAAGTTGGGTGCAAAGTGTCTGCTAAGGCTCAGGGCGAGCACCCAGCCCGGCAGATTCCTCTTAATGTAATGTTGTGGGGGATTTGGTGTCCAAGCACAGCCAGTGCTTGTCATTCCTGCAGCTGGCACATGATGTCGCATGCTGCCAAAGCTTGAGAGCTTCCTTGTTGCACCAAAAGTTTCCTTATTGGACTTCCGAGGGAAACCTCCAGCCCTGGCTCCCCTGCAGCCCAGAAAGATAAATGTGTACGAAACAGGGAAAGGTCTGAGGTGCTGTCACAGTGTTAGGAACTAACACCATAGATTCTCCAGACACACATCCTCGAACATCCCCTTGCTCAGGGTGGGAAAGAATAAAACTGAGGCCTAGTTTAGGGCTGCTGGTCACTGAGTTGCCACCTGGCCATGTGTTGTGTGCTGTGCTCCTCTGCCTGTGCCCATTGCTTCACTCACCAACCCTGATGAGTAGTAAGACATTCATGAACCCACACACCCAAACCCTTGCACAGTACCAGCAAGCCACTTTCGTCAGAAAGGCCAAGCCACATTTGTACTACCAAAGCAGACAGGGCTTGGCATCAGGCACTGTGCCTTGATCGGAGAGGCTGTTTAATGACTCGCACTTTCTGGCGTGGGTTTTTGGCCTGTGCCAACTGGCTCTGCCCCAGGCAGAGATCAAGGATGCACACCTGTTCCAAATAGGCAGCACAGCGGTGGAAACCCGATCTGGGACTGGGGGAGACAGGGTGAGTGTTTAGTCATGAGCTCTGCTGCACCCCAGCTACCATTCTTGGGGCCAGAGAATGGGCTCCGGCACACTCCACCTGCCAGTACAGACTTGCCATAGCATCGACACATGGTTGCACGGGCTGGTTTGTCCGTGCCGTGCCTGATGCTCCCATCCAGGAGGAAGAGCAGGTGCTCTGGTTCTACCCTGCATTGCCCTTTGCTATGGGATTGCCTGGTAGCCCCAGCCCAGCCCTGCCTGCAGCTGAATCCACCTCTTGCAGCAGCCGCTTCCCTTGGCACGGGCTCGTCACCGGTGCAGGTGCCTGCGTGACTCAGGCAGCTCAGCTGAGAGGGGAAAGGCATGTTTATCGCCCCTAGCAGAGCTGCTCTTCACTCCCCAAGGAGCTGTTATGAAAGAGGTGAACTTATTTTAAAAAGCTGGCACTAGTGAAAGCCGAGGACACCTGGATCTTATCCTGCGTTTTTGTTCCCTTTGTTTTTGATTTTGCCAGAGACAAGCCAATGCAGCAATTGTGGCTTGTAAATGAGGTGTGGCCATGAGTTGGCTGGAACATGGATCACAGCAGTGATCTATATTTAGATCACTCATTTCTTGCCAGATGAAGTAAAATATTAAAAACAGCAGCTTAAATAAATACAGCAGAAAAACCACTGTAGGAATGAGCTGAACAGTGACCCAGTTTACTGGGCCATGTCCATAGGAGACAATGTAGGAGTTTTAGTTGCACAGTAGAGACATTATCTCAGTAAAAGCCCACTGGCTTCCCAAAGGCAGGGACCAGAGAGTCAGAAATAGCATGCTTGGCCTCCAGAGTAATTCTTGTGCCTCCCATCTCAAGCATTTTTGATGCTTTGACTGCATTCTGCACATTCAGCCATAGCAGGGCCTGGCTCAGCAGAGGAATCCTGAGAGGAGCTGTTGGAACCATCAGTGTTCTTCATGTGACCACGGTGTCCAAGTAAAACCCTTCAAGATTGCTTTCATCAGTGGCAGGATCCTATAAAATGGAGAAGACTTGCTGTCACAGCTCATTGTCAAACCACCCCCAGCTTCAGTGCTCTTGGGGGGTGAAAAGGACAAAGCCAGGGCTCAAATCCTGCGAGAGCAAATATGGTTCATGTTCCTGTGAGTTTACCTTTTGCAAAGGCCAGAGGAATCCAGTGGGGGCTTTGATAACACCTCAGTGTGTTGAAAACAAATTCTCATTCCCTGCTTCTGTGAGCCAAGGACATGGCTGTGTTCCCTTGAGCCATGGTCACATCTGAGGGCAAAAAAATTTATATGTTGGACTGTTTTTCACTAAATCACACAAGAGAATAAAATGTGCCCTTATCCTACCCCTTCCACCTGCCTTCTCCTCACTCCTCCCCCAGGAATCCCTTCATGCCACATCCAGTTATGCTTCATTAACCAGCACATTGCACTGAATATTTGGCTTTTTCCATATCTGAGTGGGCAGGCTCTCCCTCCCTTTTGTCTCCAGGAGCACAGGGAATACTTTGAAGCCTAGCCAAGGGAGAAAACTGGCACTGCATGCTTCACCATGCAGTAGTCAGGAGGAGATGTATGTTCTTCTTATAGCAGCTCAACTCTCTTTTTCTTTCTTGTTTTCTTCACCTTTCAAGGAACTCATTGAGGTTGACAGTGAAGTGGTGTTTGAACTGGCTGCATACATCTTGCAGGTAAGCACCCACCTTCTCTCACTTGGTGCTTCCTCATGCTGCAGTAAATGTTTTGATTTACCAAATCCACAATGTCTGTGTGGAAGTGTAGGAGTTCCCACCAGTTGCAGGAAAAAGATGTCTTTGCACAATTTTTATTGTTTCTGTCAAAATGGGTATAGAAGGCTCTCAAACTAGACCTCCCCACTCAGGGAGCAGGTACTGCTCAACATTTTGCATACAGAAATGTTGTTATGTTTGCACCAGCACAGATATCCAAGACTCTGGGGTGTGATGTACAGACAGAGAAAATCTAAGTGATGAATGCAAATTCCTAGGTGAAATCCATATGCAATGTTGTTTTTTTAACTTGCATTTGTTTTCCCAGTGGGGCTTGGTCCTCTGATGAACTGCATAAGCTTCTACATATGCAGCTGTCTGTATTCTCCAACGTGGGCAGAATGGTTTAAAGACCTTTCTAAATATTGTCTTTCAAAGTTCTGCTCTTCAAGAAGAGGGAAAAGGGTCAGAGAGCAAATGACCAAGCAGTGTTTGGTAAATGTCTGGTTCCCAGAAGGGAACATTTTCAGGGTAGTGAGGGTGGGTTTTGTGAAAGCTCTCTTTTTAGAAGCATGACTGTGGGAGCAGATCAGTCATAATGGTCAGATGATCCTTGTTTCCCCTCTCTTACAGTCTGTAGTTTTAATTTTGTTCCCATCAGCCATGAAGCTATGAAGAGCCATGTGAACAGACAAACCAGCTCATCAGACTGCACTAATAAATAACAATGCGCTGCACTTCTAGAGCACTTGCCACGTTAAAGAAGCAATTAATGTGTAGGGATTTGAACCTTCATTAAAATCATTTTATGCAACAAGAATGGAGCGAGAGAGTCAGGATGGAGGACTCAATTAGCAGCACATTATAGAAATCACATATTGGCTGTTGGGGGAATACACATCAAACAACGGGCTCATTGTGAGGAGCAGCAGTGGGGTTATGAATCTATTGTCTGCTCATCCTAGTGAATAACTTAGTGCTTAGTAATTGTACAGTCAGACCCAGAGCTGTAACTAACCCTTGTTGCTGGGATTGTTTCTTGCCACAAACACAGGATGTTACGCTTATTCCTGTAGTAGTTTGATGTGTAACTTAATGAAAACAGTCAAAACAAGCCACACCTTTGCTGCCTGTAACCAGAAACTACTACAACCCGTGTTTGTGACAGGATCCAAGCAAAACAAAAGGAATCATACTGCATTTTGTTCTACTTCTTGCTGCAGCATTTAAGTCAAAGCAGTGAATTATGAAAAATATACCCTACAAAATTGTTTTTAAATTCAGTGTGCTCGTACCCATGCAGGCAAGAGCAAGTCCTTTGGGTTTGTTCTGTGTTGAACTGTAATCATGACATGCTCAAAGACTCCTTCCTATGAACCAAAGAAGTGCTTGTCTGCCCTTCAGTTCACTCAGAGGGAAATGGAAAGATAGTAAAGGTCTGTCAGAACTCAAGTGATTTATTCTGCAGCCCTATTTCAAATTGTTTTATAACCAGAACAAATTAAAGTACCACCAGAGCTCTGAACTTTACCCCAGCCTCAGGACTGAAACACCACTGGACGTGGGCTGGCTGGTTTTGTGGGTAGATGAATGGATGTAAAGACAAAAGACCTGAGCACAAAGCCCAGTCCTTTTGGCAGTGGAAACTCCCTCACAGCACAAATTACATTCTTGCACTGTGCTTTCTGTGTAGCTGGTGGCAAATGAGGTGCTTCAGCATGAATCATATGAAAGGCATATTGTCTGTGGTAAATGGAAAATGCAAAATGTGTGCTAAATCTATTGCAGAGGGCACTCACCAGATTCTGGGGATTCTCCAGGTGTGCAGTAAGACTAACTACTGTAATGGAACATTATCCAACCCTTTAATGTCAGGCTGTGATAGTAATAAATAGAAGTATCTAGATGTATAAGTAAGGGAGCTAAATACTCCCCCAAACACCCAGCATGGAATTAGAGAAACCTGTGTCTTGCATCCCCTTGAAAGCTGACAGTGAGCAAGCTTTTTGAAAGTCTAGGTACTAGAAAATGGCCAGAATACTTGTTAAAAAGTCAGGGGAGTTGCAGTCTCAGAGGCTGCAAAGCCACTGAGACTTCAGAGATTTTCTATTAATGTAGCACCCAGAATTTCTTATTTACTGGCATTATTTCCTGTAGCATCTTAGGTATCCACAGCAGAATGAGGAATCATCTGGCCCTATATTAGATCTTTTGTTTGTTAATCTGCCCAACTCACTCTATCATGGCACTTGACATTAGATACTGGTTCCAAAACCTGCATGAGGAATCAATTACAACAGGAAATTGCTGCTAAATGAATTTTGCAAATGGAAAATCTTGAACAGCCTTCTCTTCTCTTTTTTTTTTCCCTGTTTTTAATTATATTTTTCTCTTCCTTGTTTTACAGGAGGCAAAGGGAGATTTTTCAAGGTAAGTGAACTTAAAAAGTTTTTGCCATTGTGTGATGTAAGAATAAATCTGGTAAAATTCCTGTGTGAGACATGCAACTCAGTTGTAGCTGTATAGCAACAGGATTGCCTCAGTTAGCAATGCAGCTGTGTGAGCATGGCTAACGTAGACATCATGTTTCCTGACATAATTTCTTCACCAAACACAACCTTTGGCCAGAGCATGCCTTGCAAACAGTATTGTTTGTGATTTTGTTGTTGACAAATCTCATTATGTGGTCATGAAGTTCAGGAAATAGACTAGTCTTCAGAGGGAAATTGCTACGGAAATGACTCTAAAATCACTGTTATATCACAGATCCTGCCAGAGGCAGCATTAAAATTCCATCACTAATTGATATTTCAGATTGAATTTGGACAGTTCTCAAAATCACTGATTCGATAATTGGTTTTGTTGAACATCTGCTATCCCTTGAGCCAAATCTTCAGACTTACTGTAAGAAACTCAATGAGGTCACTGTACTTGCTGTTTCAGAAGACTCTTAATAAAATGCCCAATAATTTTCCTGTAAGTTGACTGTGTCTGTGATTTATGCATTAGTAGCAGCTGAAGGTCAGATGGTTGTTTGGTGTCTCGTGAGAAACATGGAAGTTCTTAGTGTAAAGCTCAGGAGAACTGATGATGCTAAAAATTTCATATAGTCTGGAGGACTACAATATCCATTAAAGTTAGTTTCAGAGGAGAAAAGAAATGGGCAGTGGGGTTGAATTGTCAGGTGAGCCCAAAAATTGTCTTAATTTTGTCAGCATTGCGATACACTGAAACAAGACTGTAATGATAGGAGGCTGTGAAGAACAGGCAGGTTCCACTTTCTGGTGGATTGGAACTTCCAGCCAGCTAAAATGGTGACAAATCAGTGAAAAGGAACTGCATTGTAGATATCTCCTGCCTATCATGGAATCTGAGATGACATAAGGTAGCCCTTGCTAAAAGGAAGTTTAAGCTCTGCCTTATCATTTCTCAAAACTTTAATGAACTTGCAAAATCCTGATTTGCATCTGACCACAGAGACACAAACCCAGTCTTGCTTCATTTTTCAGTTCTGCCCAAGTTGGAATAACTTGGCTATCAGCACTGTTTATTTAGGGGGTACTGGAGTGCATGTGGCTCTGACTTTTCAGTCTGGGTTTTCAGTGCACTGCTGAGCACTCAGTCCAGAAGAGTTAGGCCAACCAAAGTTTTGCCATTTCAACCTCTGATAAACCACTACTTTTGCTAAGAAGAGCGATATTTGTTTGCCAGAATGTCTTGGTTATGGTGAAAACACACTTGGAAAGTGTACATTCAGACTGTGAAACTCAGAACAGAAAGGAATCAGATAGCTCAGAGTAACAGGACTGAAAGCATTTTATCTTTTCCAGACCAGAAATGGAAACATCTGGTGGAAAGTATCCACCTGCTAAAAGCTGTGTGGTGTCCCTTGTAAGAGGAATGGTTGTGTTTATCACAGTGTGTTTCTCTAGGCCGCAGAGAAATGGGGAATCTTCTCTGAGGGCACAGAAGATACCTCAAGCCATGGTGTTCACTGCTCCCACCACATCAGTCTGGCTGTCATCACCAGGCCCATGAAAACAGCTCTGAGTTCTTTCCCCTGTGGATCACAGTGGTTTGAAGTGAAAGGGGGATTCCTTACATCCAAGTCAGGCAGAGGAGGGGTGTCATAATAACAATTTGAGGGCACTGCCAGGGATCTTAATTTTTAAATGGACTTTGGGGACAAAGAAATCTGCCAGTTTGAAGGCTGTTCATAGAGGAAGATAGAATAATGCTACCCTGATGCTCTATGGTAGAGAAGACTTCCCAGGGATGTCTGTCCAGCAGCTCCCATCTAATGTGCACTGACATAGGTTTATGTGCTGAGTGAGATCCAGGTGCTACTGAAGTCAACATGAGGTTGTTGTGGTCAAGATTTTTGCCTGCTGAGATTTGTGGTTATTGTATCAGCAGTGTAAAATCTGGCAGGCAAACCAAGCCTCAGGCTGGCCAGAGGAACTGCAGGTGAAGGCAAATGTTCTGACTTCTCTTAGGGATCAAGTTAGCTTCAGTGTCTGAAATTAGTTGATGTTGAAATACTGTTTAAAGTAGAAGTGCCTACTCTTTGAGACAGAGAAGCTTTGCAGTTGTGATTGTCTTGCTGCTGAGATTTAAAGATTATATGTTGTGCATGGCAACATATGTTGTGTGAAGGCTGAACTCTTCAACTCTTTGTTTTTGAAGAAATAATTTAATTCTAAAGGGTTGCATGCGTGGAACGCAGACTGCAGCTTTCCCACACCTGTCCTGTCTACTGCCACCATCAGATTTATAGCCTGTGAGTAGAAGTTTCTCTCTGGCCCCCATCCAGAAAAGTGCATAAACTCTGGCTCATTGGTGGTGATGGGAGAATTGCTGTTCCCCATGGGAGCCTTCCTGTGAGTCACTGCTGATCACCTCAGGTGCTGGGACAGTCAAAGCCAAAGTGTCACAGCTCCAGCTGCGTGTGGGCACCTGCCCATGGTGGCCAGAGTGGGGTTGCCTCCAAACCCCACTGCAGCCACCTGGAGGATCTGCAGCTGGCTCGGGACTCTTGAATGCAGTTGCAAGTTTGCTCTTTGGGCCTTGTGGGAACTGAAAAAGCAGAATCAATCCTATAAACTCTAACAGTCAGCATTCTACCTCTGTGAACTGATAGATCCTCAGTGGCAGCAGCTCCCACTGCTGCTTTTGAGGAAATCATCCCATACCTCAGAATAATCACTGTGCTCAGAATACTCCTTTTGCCTCTTCCAAAAAGCAGCTTGTGTCATTTCAAACATGATCCTTTAGTAGGGCATTACCATGCATGAGTCTGTTATCACTGCTTCTTGTCACCTTGGGCATCACAGTAATTCCCAGGTTTTGCTAAGCTTGGGGAACACAGTCCAGGTCACCCTCATCTGTCTTGAAATAAAATGTCACAACAGCCCTGACAGATGAGTTTAGTGATCAATTCTTTTAAGTCCTTTTCTATTTCTAATATGTGTTTAATTTCAAAAACAAGCTTATCAGAAACCCTGAGTTCCTGATCCTATTTAAATCAGCTAAGTATTTCTAAATATTTGCTACAAGAGGTCTCCATCTCTTAGTTGATAAAGATTCAGGCAGAATGAGGTTTGAACTTTTCTTCTTAAGAAGTTCCTAGTCCTTTGTACTAAAGAAGAGCATTTTCACATTACTGAAAGAGAATGCCCAAATGCTTCAGCTGACAAGACTTAAATATGTTTACTTTTAGTCTGGAACATACCATTGAATTTCGGACAATCAAGTTTCCTGTTTAGCTGGTTTTCAGGTGGAACTGGACACTTAAGTTTGGATCTGTGCTTTTCAGTATTAGCTGAAACATTTTGACTTCAAAGGCACAGAATTGCATGTATAAAGATTCCACACTGGTACCCTGCAGACAGATCTAAAGGTTATTAGCTCAAACTAATCTTGTTTCTAGTTGGGAGTTGAGTCACGCTTGGTTGGCAGAGCATGGGCAGGACAAATTTCAGTTCCTTAGATGAACACAAATCCTACAGGTGTGACTCTCTTTAGGCCTACATAAAGGAATTACCAAGGCTGCCCTGGCTAATTTGTGGGGGAATACAGCATATTGTTAAAATAATTGGGATTTTTTCCTAATTTAATCCTAGATTGAGAGTCCAGTCCCAAAATCTCTGGGAAATTCACACCAGCTTTTTTTTAAAATGTTCATAATCCGTTTCTTCAGCCTTAAACTGCTTGTATATCAAAGCAGCAAGAAATGGCATATACAGATAATTTGTCCCTCAGTTTGGGGATGGGAAAGAAAAACCTCTGAGTAAAACAAAATCCTGAACCACTGCAGCTAGTTCCTCATTGCTACATTTCTTCCAGTTAAAAAGTATGAGACATTTCAATTGAGCTCCAAGTGTCTCCCAGCAATACATGAAAGAATAACAAGGGAGGAAAGCTAACAGCCAGTTTCCTGCTAGGCAGAATTTCACAATAATTTCAGCGTTTGGGCAGATGGTAATCTAACATAGTTTTAGGCTTACTTTTCTTTCTGTGTAACCAAGTGACATTTAACCAATTAGAGTGTATTAAAGGGTTAGAAAACCTGGCCTGCTTTCTTGCAGCCTAATGGTAAAATCCTAAACACTGTATTTTGAAAAGTACCATCTAATCTGAGAATCTCAGAGTATGCATTTCCTCTTGCATTCTACAGAATGAATCACCATGCTGAGAAGAGTTTGTAACTTTAACCTGCAGTTTTGTTTTGTTCCTGATCATTGTTATTACACATGCTGGAAAATGTATGGATTTCCTGAGACAACTGCATATGTAATCTTGCTCAAAATTATTTTAGACAGTATGCAAAAACTTGTTTTTCACAAAATATTTATGAAGTTCTAGGCAGGCCTTTTTTCCCCATGTGTAGATAAAGATACTAAGAGGTGGTGACTAATTTATTTGACAAGACTTATTAAACAGGCAGTACCAGAACAAACCCAAGAAAAAGGAGTTCTGTTTTCTAGGTCCAATGTTAGTCAACCTTACTTCAGCTTTCTAACCAGCTTTCAGGACCCCATGCAGATGGCTTTTCCAGTTCAGGTTTCATATTGTTATTCAGTCCTTTAAATATTACCATTTCCACCATAGGAAAAAAAAAAGAAATAAAGCGGTCTAGGGGACAGAGAGAAAGTGTCTTTGGGGCCTTTCCCCTGCATATTAATAAATCTGTGTCCTAAATATCCTTCTGTATATATCAGCCCTAGAGGCTGGACACTTCCGAATATAAAATAAATGCAGCACAAGCGACCGGATTAAACAAACATTTTCTAAATACAGTAATAAAACAAACACACTGGGACATTTCACTAGAAAAAGCATGAAAGGCAGTAAGTAAAAAACTACTTGAGATCCTGCTGGAAACATTTTAAAAATTGAGGGGTTCAGTGTTTTAAAAGGAGCAGAGAGGAAAGAGACCTCATGACCATTAGTTCAAATGAAACCTGAGTAATTATTTTTTTTACTTTTATTGATTTGACATCTTTTTGGGAGTCTACATTAATTTGTCTTGAGATGAGTCTTGCCAGAAGGCTTTGTGAATGCATGGACCACAGAATGAAATACCTTTTTGTTCCTGGAAGTGATTACCTGACTTTTGAGGTGCTTTGAGGCTGAGGCACTATCCTTACAATATTTTCTAGGTGCTGAGCAGAAATGTTAATCCTGCCCAACATCACTAAGAATGTCTTTTTCTCTGATTCTTAAAAGACCTTGTCACAGCACAGGCAAACTTTGCGCCTCACTGACAGAAAAAACAGAGCTGACTGATGTTAGCCCTTTGTTTTATAGGAGCCATTACTGACTCAGAGTTTTTCCCAGACTCTCAGGGATCGTTAGTCACCACTAATCTTGCCCTATTTGATAGATTTCTGGGCTCAGAAAGTCCCTGTTTGGAACTCACTCTGTGCTTTCCCAGAAAAGTTTTGGAAATCTCTCAACTTCCTTCTCTGAGCAGCCAGCCTCAAAAAAATCTTAATTTGAGGGCAGTTACTTCTGCTTGTACTCTGATTGTCCCAAGTTCTATTCTTTTTTCCCAGTTTCTTTCAAAATGTCAAAAACCTCAGTAAGAGCTGAGTATGCACATGCTGTGGAGGAGACATCTCTTGGCAATAAACTCTAAAAAGCAGCAACTTGTTTTCTAGGCTGTCAGTCACAAAACAGAGTTTCCAGATCAGCAGATAACACAGTGCAGAGCAGCTTCATGTTCAGACTTGTGCAGATATTTACCTGCCATGGAAGAATAAATCTGAATAGGTTTTGAG
This sequence comes from Ammospiza nelsoni, assembly GCF_027579445.1. Lineage (NCBI taxonomy): Eukaryota > Metazoa > Chordata > Aves > Passeriformes > Passerellidae > Ammospiza > Ammospiza nelsoni. Next base: position 7,081,141 of record NC_080637.1, on the reverse strand, counting down.
CATTTGCACTTAGAAGAGAAGAGCTCTCTGATGGCCAAGTGACCATGGGATTTGGGCAGGAGTGGGTGTTCAAACACTGTTTGTCAAGAGCCTTTTGGTTTGGCATAGGAGGTGTTACAGAGTGGTTTTCCATGTGCTTAGCATGGCAGCAGTTGCCTCAGTTCTTGTGTGCTATTCAGCACATCTTCACTCTGCAAAATTTGAGCCTCATTGAGACTTGGCCATCTCTCACAGATTTGTCCTCACTAGAAGTTTGGTTCTGTTTTGAAACTACTTAATTGATTGTCAAGGAATTACCATAATAATAAATAACAAATGTCTGTAGACATGCCCAAAATGCCTGCTCCAGGATTTATGTCAGTGGTTTACCCTATGGCCCAACCTAGCAATTAACCTGCAGACTCCAATTAAGACAAACCCACCAAGGTCTCAGGCAGAGTCTGCTCCCGGGATGTGCAAATGGAGAAATGCTGAGGCAAGATTTTTACAACTGAAGCAGTGTCACTTCTCTCCAAGTCAACATACAGACTGTCCCAGAGGCAAGGATGAAACCCAGGGTGATCTGGGATGTCCACGAGCTCCTCAAGTCTTTAGCAGATGTCAGGATCTCTGGTCTGCAGCCAGAGAGGTCAAAATTACTTGTTGCCTGTCTGCCAGCCTCATGGGAGAAGCCAGTGGGCTGGGGAATCTGAAGTTCTGGAAGAGATATCTCTCTCTGCAGCTCCAGGACAGCCACAAGTTTGGGTAGGATAAAGGGAAGGGTATAAGAAGGCAGAAAAAGTTGCTGGAACAAAGTAAGCCAATAAACATGAATTCTTTGGCACTCCTCCGTGTCCTGTCTGGCCCTCTTGGCTGTGTATTTCTACAATTTTAAAAATTAATAGCAGCACTGCCTTCCTTCCCAAGCCTTTGAGGCTTTTTTTTTTTCTATGTGCACACAATTCCATGTGTGTTTAAAAGTGGGAAGGGAGGCATTTGGGGTTTGTAGGAGAAAATCCCACGGTTTCATCTGTGAGAATCTGCCTCCTATTTGATGAGCTCTCCCCGCTCTCTGCTGCACAGAGTTGCTGTTCCAGCTGGCCATTGTGGCCACTGGAGGTTGCAGGGAGAAGGATGTTAGTGAGGTGGTTGTGTAGGAAGGTTTTGTGTAGCAGGACCCAAATTCAAAGTGGAGTCTTATCAGTGAATATGTTATGCAAAGGACAGGTCACTGGGGAACTGGTTAAGAACAACCTGTGATGTGAAGAAAGCAAATTATTACTTTTTGCAGCAATTTGTAAGGCATTAAATAAAAATCTGTAATTGCAGCTGAAAGCATCACTTTGTCTCCCTCTTATATTTTTTTCCCTGTATGAACATGTCTGTGACACCCTGCTCAGTGACATGTGACATTGTGGCTTTTGTGTCCAGTCACTGGTAGGAAGTGGTTCAACATAACCATCTGGGAGAGCTTCTCTCCAATTTTGATAATAGAGGGAAAAGTTAACTGGGCTGCCATAAAATAAATAAAGAGAGGAGAAAAAGGAAACCCCAGTGCCTTTTATTAAGAAGGAACAGATGTAGAGCCATAGCAGCCTGCCAGCTAGGTCAAGTCATATCAAATATTGTGGTTGTTTTCTTGTAGCCTGATCCTCCTTTTGAACTCTCTTTCAGCAATGAAGTTGTAAGGAATGAATTAAAGAAGCTGCCAGCCCTTCCAACACCAGCGCTGAAGGAGCATCCTTCCCTCGCTTACTGGTAATGTGTCACTGTCCTTGTGCAGGACCTGGCTCTGGCAGTGGGGTCCGACAGTGGAATGGGAAGCAGAAATTCCTGCCCCCTGCCTCTGGGTCTGTCACTGACTCATTGCATGGCTTAACACAAGTAGAGCTACCATCCTGGGCCTCAGTTTCCCCATCTGCCAAATGCCTGGCCAAAACTCCACTGTAAGTGTGCAAATGTCCAGATGAAATCTGGAGGCCTAATGTACCATTTACTTTCACAGCACTTTGCATTTGTGAAAGAGTTTTCCCAGTTGGAAATGTCAATGTTTTGCACTGCCCTGTGTTGAATGATTCAGTTTCATCTTGTAAATCCTCTCTGTATGGCATAGCTGAATTCATTTTATATGAACTCAGTGTTTGGAGGTGGATGCTTGTTTGCTCTGTCTTTATTGCACTGAAAAATGAGCTGAAGGTAGGAGCAGGGTCACATTTAGATTTTGCATGCCACACACATAAATTCTTTGTGCCACCCTGCATATCCCTTTTATCTGTGCAAATAGGAAAGAATTTGAGGAAAGACTAATCATTAAAGGGGAGATCCTTTCACTCCATTTTCTGCTTGTTGCTCTTTCATGTTTGCCTTTAAAGCATTAGGCTGCAAGCCTGGGGGTTGGATTGAGCTTCTTTATCTGCTACTCTTTTCATTTCTGTATTTTGGTAATCTTGAGGATGGCAGGGGAAAACAAATCAGTTTGTAGGCTATGATGTCAGTCCTTCTCTTTGCCAAAAAGGTCATCCTCTTCCCCTGGCATGGCTACAATGGTGGAATTAACTGTACCTAATGTCAAGTCATAGGCAAGCTCATCGTGAGGTCTCCTAATCCCTTTCTGAGAATATAAGGAGACATTCAGAGTCCCCAGCAGATATTAGGATCACTGACACAATAACTGTGGATCATCACAATCTCCTGATATTTCTATCTAAGAACCAAATCAAATCTTCATGAAAAATGATAAATGTAGGCTGCCATCTCATTGAAGAAGAATGGTCTTCCTCTTAGGAGCATCTCTTTTTCCAAAAACTACTTCATACACTCAAAAGCAGTACATTTCCAGGTGGCCTAGCTGACTGACAGACTGGGAGCTCAAGCTGAAAGCCATCTCAAGAGGAGGAGTGGGAACAAGTAGGCACTGGCAGGAAAGGCAAATCTGACCCTTCAGCAACAACATGGCCTAAGGTCTTAATTAGGTGCCACATAGTGAGAGGAGCCATGTAAAATCCTCGTGCTCAGAATATGAGTATTTGCATTTATACACAAGGTACAGCACTTGCAGCTGTACTTAATTTTGTTGGGGGTCTCATGTGACTGAGAACAGGTCACAGGTTGGGAAGGTGGTGTTGCCAATGGAGTAATAAAATCAGAGGCTACAGTCCTGTGACTCCCTTGTGATTTCATGTCAGTAAGCAGGTCTAAAAGGCCTCTTTAACATTAGTAGTTCATTATTTTTTAATGACGGCTTTTTTCTAAACACCCTCTGAAACATTTAATGCTCTCAGGAAGCGTCTGTTGGTGAATTAGACAAAAAGCCTCAAAATTACAGATCAAACTTCAGTGGTCTAAGGGAGCAGATTTTTAAAACTGTGTTCTCTGACACTTCTTCACATCATATGCAGATTATGTACCAGATGCAGATTTTATCCAAACCTTTTCTGTGAGCAATCAGTTTTATTCTGCAGTTCTTCAGCGTGAGTGCAAGCAGTCACAAGTGAATATCCAGCTGTGGAAAGAAACTTTTCAAACATTAAAGATGGGATGAGTAATGGCTCTAATTAGTTTAAAACAGACAAACAAAAGAACTTGTACTGTATTTTTATCAGATGAAGTTGATTAAGAGATAATAAATTAGATAATCAAGTAAATACTGTGATACCTTTGGCAAGATGCTGTAAAAGATCTTCATAAAATAATACATTTCCATCACACGCCCTTAAAAAGCATCAGCTATTGCACCTACCAAATGTAGCAACACCTGTGGGATGAGTCCTGGATTCTTAGATTAGCACAGTTTGTGCCTCTGATTCCAGCTTCATGGAGTCTCCTGGTTCCATACTCTTGAAGCCTTTCCCTTCACTGTAATCTCTTGCAGCTCTCTCCAGGTTCAGAATAATCAGTTGCTCATCTTGTTCTCAAGCATCTTTTGGTATCTCTGATTACTGGTGAAGAAAGAAGGGGCTTTTTGGTGGGTTTGTTTCTTTTTCTTTTAAATGAAAACTGATCTTCTGGTCCTCCCACATAGTCCAGGAGTTGGGGCCCTGAGTTTTGATTTCTCTTGGCCATGTATGGAAACACAAAACCAATCACAGAGACTGGAGAGAACCTTTAGAAATGTGTTAACTCACAGTGCTCCTTTCCAGACACGTGTCATTGCATTTTACCTCATTTCAGATCCCCCCTAACAAGCCAGCCCAGTACTCAGTTGTCAGTAATAAGGCTGATATGAGGTGCAACAACACAAAAGTGAATGCTAGATTGGGATTTTCAACAGACCAGGGGGAAGATAGACTTCTCACAGGTTCCCACAGTCTTTGAATGTGAGCTTGTTTTAGCATCAGTGTTGCCAGAATACCCACCTCTGAAAACATCAGCTGAAAATCACTATTTAGTCATTTTCTCTGGTTCAACACAGACCTGAGGCCCTGGTCCAACTCTTGGTCCCTTGGCCTAAGAGGTGCTGGTGGCTTCAGAGGGACAGCATAGGACTACAAATAAAGACATTATTTGTTCAATAATGTATTCAAAATGGAAAAGTCAGGTTAGAAACAGAATAACACTAAGGAACAGCAGTGAATGGACAGCTGTTTAAAACAGCTCAGTGTGCTGGGAAGAGAGGGAGGGAGCAACTCACTTTGAAAATCTGGATCTGATGATGAGAAACTCAAGGCCTGCCTTTGCTTGCACGTTGTCTGCTGTCCAGTTCTATAAGCTGCTGGGACAGGAGGGATTTCTTGTTACTTCTAAAGATCTTTATCAGAGTTGTCTGCTGCAGAATATTATCCATGTATTAATTTCTGCAGCTTTGGGGGGAATGTTTTATGAGCTGGCAAACAGACAGCAGTGCTTCGGCAGCCTCTGTGTCTCTGTCTCCACATTAGTTAAGCATCCTCTGCCAGCCCTGCACTGTGAATGAGTTTCTGTGTCACCAGCACAGCAACAAGGCATAGCAGGGGGGAGAGGAGATGTCAGCTGGTGGTCCCAGCAGTGTCCCAGCACTCTCCCAGCTGTCAGTAGCAGCATGGCAGCTGCCTGGAGATGAACAGCTGAAATTATAGGGGAGCATGTTTACAGACTCTGCTAATGCTCCTTCTGACCCCTGAATGATTTTGCTTGTTTTCCCTGGCATGTGTTGGGCTTAACCCCCCAACCCAGAGCTGGAGGCAGAAAGGAACCTCTGTGCTGGATGATCCTTCTTGCACAGGGCAGTGGAAGGAAAAGGAAGTTCAGGGAATTGTTAGAGGAGGGACTGTCACACAGTTTATTGTAACTGTGAATGTTTTTCCAGTGTGGACATTGCTATCTGAGCTAGGTGTCCTCAGCTCCCTTTGCAGAGAGAAGCAGCATAACCTCCTCCCAAGGAATCTGTCCAAAACAGATTGGATGAATTCTACTCTGGAGTCCATGTTTCTTTCCCCAGTGACAAGGCCAGTGCTGCAGGAAGGTGAAAGGCCACAGATCCCACTCTTAAACATGGCTTGATTGATATTTTAGGCTTTATATTTTTTGTTCAAAGGAAAGAAGAAACAAAGGTGATACTTGCCTGGCACTTAACATCTGTAGACCACAAAACATTTTACTAAGAAACATCATCAGTACCCTGACAGAACAGTGGGGGTATAGCATTGCCTGCATTTGCTTAGAAGAACTGGAGAGAGCCTGGACTATCCCATATTTCTAGCATGGGTTAAAAACATAGCTCTTTGTCCTGCTGTTCAGGAAGGCTCCCTGACATCTGATCTGTCCTTTTGAAGGAAATGAGCCATCAATTGCCTTCCCTACCCAAGGAGTATGGCCTAGGAACGTATCAATTGTTTTATAATAAGAATTTGTAAGAAAGCAGAGCACATCAGGAATCACATTAAGTAATCAGCATGTCCAGGTACATCTACCCTTTCCTTGAATGGCAGCAATATGTGAGCTTGATCTGTGCAATAAACTGCAGAGTGGAAAATAAAACTAGGAGTGTTTTCCAGCGGAGAAACTCCATTATTTTCTGAGAAGTCACTCCTGGTTTGTTCCTGTCTGAGACAGAGGAATTGCATCCACATGTAATCATGGTTTTAAGAGGTAATTTCAAAGGGCTGTAAGCCCTCTCTGTCTATCTTTTTTATTAAGAATGATGTTTTTTGGAGATCTTCCAGTACTGAACACTCATGTAATTCAGTTATTGCTCCAAAAGTAATCCTGTTTATGATAATCATGGCAGGAAACCCAGGCTCTGCCTTCATGTGCACACCCATAACATCTGTGGTACTTGCTTGGATCAGTGTGCTGAATATGTTTCATAGCTATAGAATTTAGAGATCATTTTCTAAGCATTAAAATGATTCTGAGGGATTTGATGGGAGAGCTGGACCATTCCTTTAACCATGTAATGTGTCACTGGCTCAGTCAGCACCCTGTTCCTGCTGTGGCCTGCTGATGGGACAGCTCTGAAAAGGGCTCTTTTATTTTTGTAGGGTGAATGGGGAAGCCACTTGGTGAGTGAGTAAGGAAAGCAGTTAAATAACCTCTCAGATAAACCACAGGCTTGTGAGGGAAAAGCTGGCCCTGCTGACAATCTGACACTGTCTCTGAATAGCACTTTGCTGCTTCACTGATGTTTCTGGTTTTCCTTTCTCTCTTCATTATTAGGGCTGCACAATCCTCAGCTTCCCTGTAGCTCTTCTTTCTAAAAGCTGTTGTGGCTTTGGAGATTCTGGCTCTCTCTCTAAAAGAGATTCTGTCCTTTCTGGCACAGGGGTGCAAATGGGGAAGGCAGCAATGAGAAGAAGATGCAGTCATGTTAAGCTGGGCTGGGGAAATGCTTTGCAGTCCTCCACAAAAGCCCCTATGGATATCTCTGAGCAGCCGTGGTGAGGTCATCTCCCATCATCCCACCCTGCTGTGCTCCTTCACACTGCCCAGCAATACAGCTGGCTTCAGTTCTGCCTGGGGAAGGATTACCACATGGTGGGCAGCTGAAAGGCTCCATTAGGGGATCCTGCTGGATCCAGGAAATGCAGGGAAGGAGGAATGCCAGTTCACATTGCCCTAAACCACCTGCAGCATGGTGGCATGGGATAGACACAGACACGGATGGAAGCTCATGCAGGGCCAGGTGGGTAGGGCACTAAGGTGGCATGAAGCTAGTTTAGGTTCCCCTCCTCTTGGTCTGGCAAGTTCTGTACAGAATCTCCAGGGGACTCAACAGATTCCCTGTCCTTGGGAATCAAAAATAAAATACAAAATAAAGAGCAAGAAATTGGTTTTAAACCTGAGGACTTCAGTGTTCTGTCATGCTAGTGCAGCAGAGCAGGTCCTGTGTGCATTACACTGGGACCTTGGCTTACCCTTTGCCATGCTGTGACCCTGCTAGCACAGCTGATTGTATGCACCAAATAGCTCTGCTGCCCATTCACTGGAGAAGAATGAGTGAAATTCTTTAAAAGTGAACTTACATGTGTCTCCCCATCTCTTATTTGGGTCATGCTGATCTCTCCTGGATTCTCCATCTCTACTGCTTATGGCACACACTCAGAATTGTTGTCTGACACAGAAGCCCACTGGTGTGGAACAGCCTCCATGGTTCACCTTGGAACACAGGATGACATAGTTCATGTCTGCCTAAAACATAAAATGATCTGGATCTAGTCTCCAAGGAGCTGTTGGAAATGGGCCCCAGCTCATGCCAGCTCCCAATGTTTGGCCAGGAGTTGTTGGGGGAATGAAAGTTAGTATAACTCTATAAAGTAAGCAAAGGCACATGAATACTTTAGGAGTAAAGAAACTCAAGTTTGAGTGCCCTGGAAATATCCCTTGTCACTGCTGCTATTATTGCCTCTGTGTACACTAGGAATTCCTGCTGAGAGAGATTGCTCCAGAGTACTTCCAATGGTGTACCTGCAGTGAGAAGGAACCTGTCAGTCTTAGGCTATGACTGCCACCAATTTCTGACAGTTCTGCCCATCTTTTAGGGGACATGATGGGCTTGAAAAGAAGTTACAGCAGTTAGGACAAAGCCGATCTTGAGCAGCTCCAACACAAATCTGTTTGCCCTCAGTGTAGTATTGTGGGTATCATTTGTGAGGAAGGAAAGGAATGCAGAAAGGAAAAAGTCTGCACAAGTGGGTATCATGTTTGTGAGGAAAAAGGGTTCTTCCAGACAACCAACTCTTAGAAAACCATTTTTATTCTCAGTCTGTGACTCCCCCTTTGTTTACCCTACTCTGCACCAAATCCCCCCATCTAATGGTTTTGCTTGGCATCTTTTGATTCCATCAGTCAGTAGCTGTGTTAACAGAAGTATCTCTTCAGCTTTTGGCAAGATTTTTAGTCATGATAATGCCATTATATAAAACATCCAATTTTTTTTCCTTTCCAGTGAGGATCGAGTCATTGAACATTACAAGAAACTAAATGGTCAGACAAGAGGTCAAGCAATTGTGAAGTAAGTGAAACAAGAACGATTTCTTTGTGACCTTTGTTTTATTATGAAGTATTTCTTCATAATAAAATATACTTCATTATGAAGTATTATTTACAGAACTGTAAATACAATATGTAGCTATGCTTCCCATCTCATGCAATGCTTCATTTTAAAGTATATCTTGGCATAATTATTTACTTATCAAAGCTTTTTTTCAGATCATCCTCTCAGCTTCTCAGATGTGTTATTCTCTTCTGTGTTGTTTTGCAGCTACATGAGCATTGTAGAGTCCCTCCCAACGTACGGAGTGCATTATTACGCAGTAAAGGTACGTGCTACAAGAAGGTCCTTCCCTGAATTAAACTCTTGTTGGAGAGGGAGGGAAAGAGGTACAAACAGCCATCCTGCTCTCAGAATACAATACACTGCTACTAAAGTCTTGTTTCACTTCCTGAGGTAGGATAAACTTATTTCAGCTGTGTGTGCATGTTTAGTAAATACAGTTCCAAAGAGGAAAATCCTGTTCTTGGAGATAAAACTCCTGCAGTCCTATTGTGCTGGAGTGTTCAGCTCAGTCAGCAGCATGGCAATGCCAGTGAACCACCATCACCAAAGGGACAAGCCAGACATATCTCTGGCAGACAGTCATTTTTGTAGCTCCAAGAGGTCAGATCTTTCCCAGATGGCAGATCCATGAACACCTGTTTAGGGCCAGACATGACCTGCATACTGTAGCTCCCTGACATGAGATATGTAGATGGATACAGAGATTATACATCTTTTTAATGCCAGAACAGTCTTGTACTCCAGAGATAGGCAGCACATTCTCATCCCCAAACAGCTCTCCACTTCTGTGTGGACTTCATGCAGTTATTCATGCAGTTCCTCATTTCTTTTGTCTAATGATTTATCACGAAATTTTTCCAGCCTCATATTATTATTATTATTATTATTATTATTATTATTATTATTATTATTATTATTATTATTATTGTTATTATTATTATTACTTCCTGACCAGCTTCATAGGTTTGGGGTTTTTTAAGTAGAGAAATCAATAAACATAGAAAGAAAGCTAGAGCCACATTCCCCAGAGCATATTCCCTCATTTATCACCCTGAAGTTTTGATGTGTTTCATCATTATCTCTGTGCACAGATCATATGGTTTTTCATACATCTGTAATGTCTTGTACACATGGGGTACTATGAAAACACAAATATATGACTGTACCTGTCTCAGGAGATATGTTTCTAGTCTATTCCTGCTAATAAGATGTAATAATAAAGCTATTATTATTTTGCAAAAAGCATTAGCCTCATCTTTTCTCAGAGGACAGGAGCATCCTTTGCATCTCTCCAGCACCCTTTTCATCCAGATCTCCTAGACAATTCTAGATCAAGAAAATCTAGTGGATTGGACTGGATGTTCAATACTGCAAAGACTTGAGAACTATTCCAGTGAGCTCCCCATGGTCAATAAGCAGCAGTGAGCACCAATGAGGCAGCAAATATTGCACATAATAGGGTTTGCTTCTGCCTGATGTGGGGGTTTGGTTTTGCTGTGTTTTACCCTGCCATTCTCTATCACATTAACAGAACAGATGTAATTTCATTGAGGACTTCAGCTCAGTAAATTGCAGAGACTGGGATCAGATATCAGCCATTACTCCATAAGGACATTTTATTGCACACTCAGACACAAAGCAGTTGGGTCTGAGCCTGTCAGACCTTATCACTTGGTAGCTCTCAGATCCCATTACTGCTGCATTTTCAAGACTAATGCTAAAATCCCTCCACATAATTCAAGTCAGCTGGGTGACTTGCTTTCCTTCCTCTCCAGTCTCTGAGTGTTCAGACTGAATAATTTACAGGGACAAGAAAGAGGATGCACCACTGCACAAGGGACCCGTGTCAAACCTCCTCAGCACCCCTGACAGCATTTTGAGTAACTTGATCACATGTGATGTATTTTAAATTGTTTTATCTGTCATGGCCAGAAGTGAAACAGATCTCTTCTAAACACTGTGGAGCTCTGTGACTTGCAGGAACTCAACAGGGGGAAATTTAACAACACCCATTCAAAGATATTACTTAGAAACAAATCTTCGTCTTGAGCAACAACACAGGAAATCTCCAGCATTTCCCCATCATATTCAATATTCAGTATAATTCCCTCTGTTTTCTCTTTCAGGACAAGCAGGGAATTCCATGGTGGTTAGGACTTAGCTACAAGGGGATTTTTCAATATGACTACCATGATAAAGTGAAACCAAGAAAGGTAAGTGTTTACTTTTCTACCAAGGTCTGGGCTTGCCACACATGTCATAGCTTGAGTCAAGGGTGTGATGTACACCAAATGCTGGCATTGATTCATGTGAATTTTGAAGGATGTTTGTTTTCTCCCAAACTTGTCTCAGTGTCTGCAAAGAATTAATGGACAAAAGTAGCTCATAATTTATTAAAAGTTGTGGGCTTTGGAGGAAATAAGTGTCACTTAATCTTGCAATTTATGTTTCTTTTTTGTGTGTTTCATAAGACACAGATGGTAACTCAAGGGCTGATCCTCTCAGGTGCTGGAGGCCTTCCATTCACTGACAATGGTGGACTGGGGCTGCTGAGCCAACCCTTGATGCTGTTTTGTCAAGCCATAAATGATCTGAGAGAGAAAGGGATGAAGAGACAGGAAAACTGCTTCCATTTATTACAAAAAGAAAATTGCATGATTTTCTCAGGACCAGCAGTACATTTGATAAGCAACAGTTTTCCTAACTGAAGAGTTAATGTCAAGGTAGCAGGGAAAGCTGACTTTCAACATATACATTTAAAAAAGGCATGGGAAGTTTTGATTCTTGACCTCAGCCTATGAGGGGGACCTGTGTGTTCTGATTTTCCCAAATAAAATGCCATCTAGTATAAAAAACCTCATCCCTGAGCACAAGCCCTGCAGGTGGGAATGTAGAGCCTGTTGGCAACACTGTTTGTTGCACTGCAGACCTGTGGAGACATCAGGAGGCAAGGCTTAGGCTGGCTTGCAGGCTGCAGAACTGGATGATTTGGAGCAACCAGGCAGCTCTTCTGTGGATGCAAAAGCTTCCACAGGGAATTTAGTTCTGTATTTGTCTTTGTATTGTTTCTGTACCAATTCTTCTTTCCCCTCCTCTGGTCACATTCAAGTTGGACACTGCCTGGTGCTCACAGACAGCATCTTCTATTAAAATGAACTAGAACTGAGGTTTTGGTAGAAAACTGAGCTGCTAAGGAGACAGCAAGAGACAATAGGTGCATCAATTAGCCTTTTATTCAGTGAAGGCTATTAATGGGGCTTTTATTCATGAAAAGGAAGGACAAGGAGTAAGGAGGTCTTCACAAAGACTAAAAGACACATGTCTTTGGGATCAATCATTACCTGCAGGGCAAGCCATCCTCACACATGGTAGTTTAGAACATGCCTAGGCTGGGTGTTTGCACCCACATATCTCCAGTAGTGCCAACCCCCCAGGGAAGACATGTACTTAAAAGATGCCTTCAAAAGTCTTAGGAATACAGACATTTCTTTGGAAGAAATTAGTGCCCTGCCATGACAGGGCTCAGCCTTTCACATGTTATAGCAATTACTGTCATCTCTCTTGGGATGAAAGGGTTGGTGCAGAGCATCAGTAGAAGGAGAGGAGAGATCAGGTGCTCTGACTGCATGAGAGGAAACACATTTCCACCAGAAGGGTCAAGCCTCCTTTCTCAGCTTTTCTACTTTCTCTTCTCAGCTCTTCAGGGTGATCTACTCTGTAGCATGGGTTTTGGAGCTTGATTAAATCTTCACCAGCCTCTCTGTGTCCCCACTAGGCTACCTCTAGCACTCACACTGCACCACAAAGCAGGGGCTTTAGGCACCTCTGATCCTGCTTCTCCAAGTGTAACTCTAAAAAAATAGGCTGCTGGTTTTCTCTTTTTTGGGAATTAGTTTCTTTGGTCTCAGCAAATCCTGTATGAAATCCATCAGACCCAAAACAATGGTGCTGCCTTGTGTATAAACTACTCAGAACTGTGGCAGAAGTGGTCATTTATCTATGAGGAAAGGTTGGGTGGGAAGGGAAAGCAGGAATTTCCAGGCTTGGATCTGTCCATTGCCACAGTCCAGAGACCACAGCAGTGAAAAGACAGCCTAGATGAGCATTTCTCTGCTACATGATGCTTGCAAAGCCCATCTGTTGGCAGAGCTATTCCAAAATGAACAGCCTAAATCAGGGATGGGACTTGGACAGAGTAGCTGAGGCTTCATTATTTCTCCATGGAGTGATTTTACCTTCTGTGGAGCAAGTAAAAAGACTTCTTACCCTACACAGGTGGTAAAACCCCTCTGGCAAGAGCAGATCAAATGCTCAGTGAGGTGTAGTGTTTAATCCTCTTGCTAATTAGATTGTAAAATTGCACTTGATAACCCTGGTATCTGGGAGCAGCCTGCCACAGTATCTGATTCATTTCACTGCACCAGCATGTGCTGGTTCAAGTCTTTGCTGTGCAGATGGGAGGGGTAAACTTTACTGAACTTTCTGCAAGGTAAAATTAGTGGGGGAGGGGGAAAGAGATTATGGCTTTTCTGATCTTTAATATTTTGTTCCTGCACACTGCCGATGCCAGAAACAAATTGAAAACTTACAATGGAAAAATAAGTCTCCCTGGAAAAAACAGAAAATTTTAGCAAGAAACCAGCTAAAATCAAGACATTTATATTAAGTGCATATAAAAACCTTGCTTGTCTTATGAGGGAGATTGTAATGTTTTCCTACATGTCATCCTAGATAGAGTTCCATGTTTCTTGTGCTTGTGAGTAAAACTGTAACACACACTAAGCAGCTGAACCTATCTCAGGCAATCCCATTAGCAGTCACTCAAAACCATGATTTCATTAAATTGCTGGAGTAAATCAGCCATGTGTCTCTAGAAAACTAACCAGGTTTGTCAGCAAGTTGGATGAGACTGGAGAGGGGAATTGAGGCTGATACAGGGCCAGAACCTCATCCTGCTTGTGCTGTTCTCACTCAAGTTCTCCAGCATTACTGGGGATGCAGCTGAGATGGGGATCTGGCACCTAGTCCTGGGTGGTTCAGGTGGGAATGCAGGCCTATTAAACTGGAATGCAGTTGTACCTAGACTGCAGAGACTAATGTGTCTCTGTGTTTCTATTTTTATGTTCCTTCCTGCCTATACATGAATTTTGTGGAAGCCCTGAATCTACCCAAAGCCATCACTTTGAGGGTCATCCTTTTTCCTCTGTCTGTTGAGGACCAGCTCACAGACTCAGCAAACCCTGTCAAAGGTTTCCTCTTGAATGTTGCCTGTTGTAGTGCAAATTTGATCCCTATGAGTTATAATTTGCTGGCTGTTCATTCCTGGGTACAAAATAATTGCAGAAATTTTAGTATACTACACAAAATCCAACGCTCCAGCTGAACAAGAAGGGAGTATCAAGTGTGGAAAGATGGCTGCTGTCCTGCCAACCATATATTGAGGTATTCTGGATGTTGGGCTTGCAGAACCAGTGTCATTTGTGTAGAAGCAGCTCACAGCTTCCAGGGTGGACAGAATCCATTTCCCTCTATGTTAAACTTAGCTTCTACAGATGCTTTCTTGTGAAAAGACCAAACCCATTATTTTCAGTGAAGGGTCATTAGAGGGTTTTTTGCTTGAATTTCAGAGCCAAGGCATTGCAGCAGCCCAGTGTGAGCATTTGTCTGTGAGTGCTGCATGTCCATTTTAACCAGCACACAGGGATGTGACTGCACTCCATCCCCAGAGACTGCACAAAGAGCAGCAGTGTAGCCTGGAGCTGTGAGAGCTGCACACCCAAGTAGTAGCACCAGGCATATCTCTGTTGTTCTAGTGAGATATTCCCACTGATTTAAGAGCCCAAAGGCATTTTTTAGTGCAAACAGCTTAACAGTTAGTAAACAATTAACTCCAAACTGAAGAGTGAATGATTAACAAAGTCAGCCAAAGGACTTCCATATGGAAGATAAAAAGACAGAGAAAATGTTTAACTTATCAGCAAAAATAAAATTACCTTAAAGGAGAGTCTGGTAATGTTTAGTTGCTTAGTAAGAGATATGTCTATATAGTGTTATCTTATTCTCTTCTATAGAAAGCTAGTGGCAATGAAACCTAAAGTGAGCCTTTTTTCTCAGAGTCATAAACATTATCACTGCTTACATTATATGGTTACTGAAGAGAACCCAAACGGAATAAAGATTTGTAGAAATAAGATCAAATGTGAGGCATCACAAAATTCAGCCATTCATGTAACTTGACAAAAAATTTCCTTGTGACAGCTACCAGTTTCTGCCATTTCTTCTCGGCATTACCCTTTCTCTGAGATTAAATGAAGCATGCTGTGAGAATGCTCTGTCACTTTCCATAAGGTCTATGCAACAGTCTTTGTGTTCTCATGACAAAGAATTTGATTTTTAGTTCTTAGTGTTGTCATGAATCCAAAGCAAAAGTTGGGTTGACTTCCCATTTAAACATGCAAACACAAGAGGTGAGTTGGACCCATCCTACCAAGCAACGCAGAGCACAAGTAAATTCAGTAGTTTTAAGGGTCTGATCAGAGAAAAATCACCAGTTTGTCAAAAGCATGAGCAAAGTAATCAGCACATTAATTGTGTCCAGAAAGTGAAAGATTGCTGTCCAATGCCACTTGGCCTTTTCCAAACAACAAGAGATAAAGTGAACTTTCCCAATTCCAGAGGCAAAATGAGATATTTACACAGGAGGAGCAATAGCCTAATTAAGAGCTGCTTTATTGCAGAACAAATAGATCCTCTCTGCTTTAGGGCATAATGCAGCATTGTCAAGTCAGTAATTGCATTGATGGAGTGGTTAAACTTGTGCTTCCTGTGGTGAAGGAATGACAGACCAGTAACTTAAAAAAAACCTAAAGTAAGCATTGATGTGAAAAGTACAGAAAGTAGTGAATGATGGGGAGGAGGAAGCTGACAAATTGCTCTCTGTCCTAAGTGATCACAGAACACAGGGAGAATCAAAAAGGCAAAAGAAACATGAAATTCAAATTAGTTACAGGAAGCCCAATTCCCTTGCACATCTCCTTGCCACATGATACCATAGAGACAAAGAGCTCAGAAGGATTGAAGATAGCACTAAAAGTGTGACCTTCCATCCAGGGTTTGAACATTGGGTTGGTTATTTTCAGAGAGGATTTTGGGAGGGGTTATAAATGCTCATGTTCAAGGAGGGCGTTTGATTTGACACCAAGCTGGTTTCTGTTGTCAGAGGTATGGAGCATGTGTCTCACTCCTCTCACTGGCATGCTGCTGAGCCACAGGGTGTATTCAGAACAGGCTGGACTTTCTCTAAGGCATCCAGAATCAAGTGAGGTCAGAAAATGTATTGGACTCATGTTTCATTGGGCTCCTTGTCATTTCCTAGGATCTTTTCAAACACCTTTGCATTGCAGACAGGGATAGCAGATTTCAAATTTACAAATTATAAAAAACGAGCAGAAACCATTTCCAGGAAATACTAGTTTAAAAGCTCGTGGAGTCTCAGTGGCACTGCTGTAATAAATTATTCACTGTGATTAGCAGGCTGTGAAGGACTACCTGCTGACTCCTGCTCTGTGCTTTCATTTCTCTTCCCCTTGCTGATCCCTTGTGCTTCTTGGGTTATGGACTTGGCTGTAAACTGAACCAGTCTTCAGGTCACAGTGGGTTCAACTCATTTTATAGTGCAGTAATTCAGTCTTGGTTTAGTATTTGGAAATGTGGAGCATGGAAGGAGGGAGACATATACAAAGCAAGGTTCCTTACCACGCTGTTCCTTCTCCTAGAGAGAGGTTGCTCACCCAATTTCTTTCCTTAAAACGTAATACCCACACCTGCAAACACTGAAAAGCAGGCACAGTTTAAAGCCTTTCCCTGCAGAAATGCCCTGTTCCATCCCCATAAGACAGGAGACCATGTTCTCAGCAGCACCTTTTTTTCTGCTGTCTGCTCTCAGTTTGGGTTTCTACCATCCAGCACCAGGCACTTCCCCTTTCAGCACCCACTACTCCCTGCCTTACCACTGTGCCAAAGAGCTGCCAAACACACTGGGAGCTGAATAAATGACATCAAAGCACACTGGGCTGGAAAGCAGGATTATGTCCCTGACACTGAGAACTTCCACAGGATTTGGCTGGACATGCCACTGGGCTGTGATTCAGTGAACATTTCTTTTGGCAGCAGTATCAGCTGCAGTGGCCTTCAGCACTCTCCTCCCCCATCACAATCCTGCCCCCACTGCTCGCTTCCTCCCCTGGGCCCCCTCCTCAGCCATCCTGGTATAGATGTGCAGTTGGGAAGGAAACTGCTCCAGAGAAGGGATTGACTGGTTTAGCATCACCCAGCCATAAAAAATGGTCACTCTCAACCTCGATCAGTTCCCAATCCCATTCACCATCTGACCCACAATCTGTATCCTACAGCAAAGCTGTAGAAGCTGGATATGGATATAGGCTGCATAAATCACTGCAGCCAGAGAAAGAAGCAGCCATTAACCTACACAGTAACTCTGTGGAGCAAGACAAGAGCTTCACAGCTCAGAACAAGTTGGAAGGAATTCAACTGCATGGAATTTGTCATGGTTGAACCAGGATGAATTAACAGTTGGATATAAGGTCATCATCCCCACTTTTTTCTCCCATAAAAGTTGGTTAAAAATTGCTTCAGTGTGTCTCCCAAACAGGGCTGATTTCAGACAGGTGAGGAGATTGTCTAGGTAAATGAACTTTTTAGAATCATGCAATAGTCATGTTCAGTTTCCATTAAGTAGGTAAATAAGTAGTTTTATCAACTGCAATGCTTGCAAACATTAATACATAGTCTTAGGCACTGCTGCTTTATAAAGAAACCAGCACTGTTCTGGTGGTTTAGTGTGCTGTGGTGATACCATTAGACATATAGTTCCCAGGGTTTTCTGTGAGAATTTAAATTCAGAAAGGCTAGAGCATGACGTCCCATCCCATGATCTAGCCAAGTCAAGCCCATGGTTACCATTAAATATAGGAGTAGTCCCATCAAAATAAAACTCCCTTCTCTAAGCCCTTTGTCGTATTCGGGTCTTCAAGAGTGATTCTGTGTAAAAGCAGCAGCCAAGTCTTAAATGATTCTGCAGCACACAGCAGGAACTTCAACAAGATGCAAAGACAAATCGCTCCGACAGCACAAAGTGAAACAAATTGGACCTCAGAGCCCTGGAGTTAGGGTGGAGATCTGGAGAGAGATTGAAACCTCCTTGAGCCCTTATGCTTGGCTCTGAAGTGGTAGCAGGCTCCTCCACACCCCACCCTGCTCAGATGCTGTCTCTTAGCTCACCAGGGCTGTTCCAAAGGCTGGGCACTTTTACCATCAGATGAAGGCAGGCAGGGGTCCCATTACTCTGTGGTTGTGGCTTTGAGGCACCTTTGGGCAGGGGTCTGGGCAGGAGGCTCAGAAGGTTCACTGCAGCCATCACCATGAGAGTGGGATTGCTGCTGCTGCCATGGCACCCCTGTGCAGACACCCAGAATCATGGGAGTATTTTCAGTCACACAAATTACTGTGCAACGCCACAGCAGCATGGGATGGGAATGGTGATTCCTAAATTTTGGTTCCAAGACAGAGGTACTTCAGCCAAGCCACTGGAGAAGACATGAGGATCTTTAGGAGACAGAGTAGCAGTAATGGTGGGCAGTATAAACCCTTCTAGGGTGCCACAGCTGATTCATAGGCTACAGACTGGGCATCCTTTATCTAATACATGGTGCCAGAAAGGAGAGCTCTTCAGTGCAGAAGGATCCAGTCCTTTTGATGCCCTTTCAGAGAATAAAAGGGAGAAAGTTTAACTTAAACCAATCAGGGAAAAAAGATTCTTTGTAGATCTAGACACACACAGCATGGTGACAGCCATGCACAATCTAACAGCAGCTATCAGACATATATGTGCAGTGAAAGTGGATTTGGTTGTATATAAAGTCAAAGTCTAATCTCCCAGTCTGTGTACAGTTACAGACACAAATATCAAGTTGCATTTATTTAGACAAATAATGCTTTGTCCAAATAGCAGCTCTTCCCTCTGTGATCTAATGCTCTGCTGTCTCTCTGAGCCAATAAGCCACTTTGAAATTTAATAGTGAATTGTGTTTCCATAATGGAAATGAATGCAGAGTGGTTATTATATAGACCTAGATGCAATTTGTGTTTGTTCAAGCCAGAAATGTTTTCTGGGGTGGTGTGGTCCCACAAGAACAGCACACAGAAAAAAGGATCTCAAATTGGACCAGAAATTGTTTTTCTGTTTGGCAAAAAAAAGAGGCCTGAAGCCTGAGGCGAAGAAGTAATTAGATAGTGAGCTGGGATTGCTGACAGGCCACTGAAAGTCCCACTTAGCCAAGCCATTCTCTCATTCCATGAGGGAAGGGAGGACGGCAAGCCTCTGGGAAGATCATTGGTAGGGCTTTTCCCACATCAAATCACTCAGGAAATCTTTTCTTTTTTTTTTTTTTTTCCTTGTTTTGAGAACCTAAATTAAAAAAAAAATACCCCAAACTAATAAAAATAAAGGAATGAATGGAAGTGTGGCAGGATGGAGGACTAAGTTATGGAGCAGTGGCATCCCCATCTCATGACCCAGGGGCACCCTCAGCAGTGGGTCACACTAATTCACAGGTGACAGCCCACGGAAATCTCTTGGTAAATCTGCCCCTGAAACAAGAGCCCATTTGTTTGAGCTAAGATGGTGCTGCTCTGCCTGGACCAAGTCCTTCCTCCTTCACTCTAACTAGTTTGACAGAGGTATGATTGATGGGAGCAGGGCTGGCTTGAGGCAGAACACAAATCCATGCCCGGAAACCATGGCCCCACTGAAATCACTGGGACAAAACTGCCATTGACTACTCTGGAGCTGTGATTTCCATAGAGTTTAAGGCCAAAAGGGACCTCTCACAACCTCCACTCTGACCTCCTGCATAACTCAGCTCCTAGAATTTAGCTTGCTGGTTTGTTCAGTGGAGGAAATTACATTTCCAAGGAGGAATTTTTTTTGTTACGTTTGTTTTGTCTTTAAGCTGCAGGACGAAAGACTTGGGAGTTTGTAGCTTCACTCATGCAAGCTGTGTGAAAATACTGTCATTGTTTTAGTTCCATTGTTTAATACCAGTTTTAGTATTCGGATGTCATCCAGTGCTGGCTCTTGCCCATAGTGTAGGCAAGGGAAGGGCTTGCATTGGGACTGTTAGAAATGCTCCACATTATTTCTCTGCCTTTCCTAAAAGCCATTCAGAGTATCCAGTCTGGATGCTAGTCCATGCATTGCATTTGGAGGGACGGCTGTTCCTGCTGCATAGTGTGATTTAACCAGGCATTAATCATCTAGGAAGTGGCAAGACTTGAAGGACTGGAAGGTGCCAAATAGGTCAGCAAGTCCAACAGCAATTACAGTTGATCATTTATTAGATCTTTAGAATCAAAGAAAAATATGGGTCAGAAATGCCTCTGGAGGTCTCTAGTCCAACCTCCTGCTGAAAGTTAAGCCACCTTCAGAGTTTGATCTGGTTACTCATGACCCTAGTGTTTGACCACTTGCACTGATTGTTTTGGGACTTGGGGTTTTAATTTATAGATCTTCTAATAATTTCCCTTGTGCAACCCTGCAGCCTGTGTGTGTTGCCTCTTATACTTTCACTGGGCACCTCTGAGCAAAGTCTGTCTCCACCTTCTTTGTAAATCCCCTTTGGGTCATAAAGCAGAGCTAACAGCAGGTTGATCCTCTATAGATTTCTGCAGATGATTTGATTCTGAACAGGCACCAAGCATGCTACCTGGAACCCTTGAGAGTGTGTGCATTCAGCCTGTGCCTCATCTCAGGTGATTCAGCACACAGAAAAGAGAAAGAAAATGAGACTCATGGCCTTTTATATTTGTTTTTTAAGAGACCAAATGCAAAATGGCTCCCATGTGCCCAGCCATAGTGCACATTCCCCAGTTCAGTACCAAGTCTGGCTCTCCTAGGCACAGCAGGCAGAAAACAGTATCAGGAATCCCGTACCCCAACCTCAGGATTTGGAATTATTCCAAAAGGTACCATCTGGGCATGTTTCTCTGAGTGCCATAGTCCAGAGAGCACTGTGCACCAGCCTCCAGTGCTGGCCTTAAGCAACCCCCTCTGTCCTGTGCCTGAGCTGAAGGGCAACACAGAGCAAGCAACCACCTCATTACTGCCAGGGGCTCCCAGATAAATGGCACAGCACTTCCACTGAATACTCCAGCAAGGCTCCCTGAGCACAAAGGGACAGAGCACAGCCCAGTGCCTAGCATAAACTCAGGTCCCCACACCTCTCCAGAAGTCCAGGTCACCCAGGCCATGAGTGACCAAGCCAGAAGCAATCCCTGATATTTCATTCACAAAAAAAACATTCCCTGGTTTATCACAAACCTCCATCATTTTTCAAATACTCTGACACTGACCCTACCTCCTGGTGTGTGCAAACTCCTCAGTACCAGCATGGTCAATAAAAATGGTAAAAAATCCTTCAGACCCACATGGCTGAAATGCATGCAGATCCCTGGGCCCCCTCTCCTCCAGGCTCAGCTTAATTACGGAGCAGCCAGCAAACCACAAGTGTGCTCACAAAAAGAGATTGCGTCTGAAGGGTTTTGACTGCAGCTCTTTGTAACTAGTCACAAACATCTGGTGCCTGGCAAGCTTGCCAGCCTCTTGGAAGGGCTTGCCAGCCTCTTGGAAGGGGTTTCCAGTGAGAAAATTCCTGTAGCTTGCACCTGAATTCTCCACAGCACACCGTGCAGCACTCAGATCTCTCTCCTGGCTCCTCTTCTAAGGTGCCAGCTTTGTAGAAGCCATTTCTGACACTGGTTTCCCCATCACGGCCTCCCCACCCACCCCAGCACGTTTTAAACAGTGCATGTGGGGAACAGTTACTCCCCTGAATGTTCACAAGTTAATAAGCAGTTTTTCAAATTCAAGTGATAGTGTCAGTTCCAGTTTTATTGGCTTGATGAAACAGAGATCATGGTGGGGACAGGCCCCTCAGAGGAGGAGGGAATAAGGGTAATTATTTTCTTAATATCTTAATTTCCCTTTTTCAAAGGGTAATTATTTTATTAATAAGGGTAATTATTTTCTCCTCTTTTACTAGCCCCTCTCACATGCATGTGTGAGTGTGCAGCTGTGCTCAAAAGCCAGTCTCATGGATACTTCCTTAAGTATCTGTTGAAGATTAAATCATCTCATGTGCAGCCTGTAATGATGGCCACTACCAAAAATTGTTCCCATCTGAAAGCTGCCCAGTGCTGCATGATCCAAAAGGAGCTGCTGACCTCAGAAGAGAACCCAGCAGGCAAACCACCACATCACAGACTTG
This sequence comes from Ammospiza nelsoni, assembly GCF_027579445.1. Lineage (NCBI taxonomy): Eukaryota > Metazoa > Chordata > Aves > Passeriformes > Passerellidae > Ammospiza > Ammospiza nelsoni. Next base: position 7,059,346 of record NC_080637.1, on the reverse strand, counting down.
GCCCTCTGCAGCACTGCTGATTGTCCCCTTGTCTGCGGGCACTGAGTGAAGGCAGCCACTCAAGGGCAGGGGAACTGTGCTCCAAGCTTGTGTTAATGATTGACATTCTCCTAAGTTCTAGTTCCAGTGTGTTTGGGGAGATGCTGTCCCAGTCTCTGCTGAAGTACTCTTTGTCAAAGGGTCGTTGCACCTCTGATGCAATCCCAGTAAAACCAATACAAATTGTCCCACCCACAGGTGCAGGCATTAGATTCAGCCCAGGAAATTAACTACAGGCAATCATAAGCCAAATAACCCAAAACCTGACCCAACCTCAGTGCAGGGAGAGGCAAACCTGCCATGAACATGTGTGCTTTGACTCAAACCAGCCCCAAAACCAGCATGCATCTGTTGTCACTGCATTTCCACAAGATCCTGTTGAAATTACGACCAGCTCCCTGCTGGGACTCTATTCCCCAGTGAAGGTTGCAAGCACCAGCGTGGTAAAAGGATCTTGATGGGTAAAAATTATGCTTCCATTTAGGAAGACCTACTAATGGCACCTCGTGCATCTGTCACTGCATTAACAACATCAATTTGAGACCATACATAAGGCGGGCAACTGGTGAAGGGAGCAGCTTGCTTACATTAGGACATCTGGCTGAAGGGGCACCTTTGGCTTTGTTTCTCTGGAGGGATTGTGATCAGCTAACAGGAAAGTGGATACTTTCTTGTGGGTATTCACATTTTTGCAGATTGGTTTCCTTTTCTATAGGAAGGGGGAGACCTCAGATCAATGTGGGAAAAAGGAGTGAGGCACTGTAGAATAATACTTGGGGAGCAGATAGAGCACAATTACAGCAATGGTAAAACACACATGTACTTTTGGGAGAGCAAAGCTATGGAATAAGAGACACAAACTTAGGTTGTGGGGTCACTTCCACCCCCTCCCTCCCAAGAGTCTGGATTTGCCTCCTTCTGCCAAAGAAAACAACAAAGCTAAATATAAAAATGCAGCAATCTGGGGAGCTGCTCCAGTGCCCAAAACGTAGGTGTCTAATGCTGTTTTAGGCACTGCTGGTGATCCAAGACATCTGCGTGGGGCTGGCAGATACAGCACAGGACCTATGTCAGGCTGCCTCCCACCAGAGGCAGCAGCCAGGGGCCAGGCAGGGAGCCCTGGGGCATGGAAAAGGGCACTCCATGCCTACATTTGGGCATCTGACCAGCTTCCCCAGAGCCCTGTGTGTTTGGACAGTTGGAGTTAATCATAGAAGAGAAACGAGAAACAGAGCTTCCCTTAGCAAACAGCACTGTGAGATTTGGTAGCAGAGAGGGTAAAATAGAAAAGGATCTGAGCACGGGGGACAGTTCAACAGAGACAGAGAAGGAGGATGGGCAGGACAGCATCCAAACAGAGCAGCTGCCAGCAGCTCAGGAAAGTTTCAAATTCCTTCTGCGCCACGCCGAAGTTTAGTCATAAATGACAACGGGGGACCTGGGGACAGAGGGGCATTTTCTGAAGGGTGTGATCTGTGGGCTTTTTAGATTCTTATGTGTTCCACATGTCTGAACGCCTCCCAAACACGTCCTCTGCACATGCCGTGCAGCACAGCCGCCTTGTCCTCCCCGCCTTGCAGATGGGCATCTGGAAGCACGGAGGGATGTTTTCAGCTTGACCCCAGTTGTTGTCTGTGGGAGTTAAGGCCCCAAACTTCCTTTTCATGCCTTTGAAGCCAGGCACTTAAAGAGGAGTCAGACTTCAGCGCCCAGCTTAACCCTTTCACCCTGTGCCTGTCCTCCCTCGGTGGGTAAAATAATGGGTGTTTCTGTGCTTTGTTTGGTGTTTACAAGTTTTATGCAGCAATTAATATTTCCAGTGGAGGAATAAAATAATCCTCTAAGGACAATGTAACTCAGCCTTTCAGACTTCCCATCTCTCCTGGCTCCCTTCTTCCCCTACCCCTTCAGCAATGTGGACAGCCCTAGAATATAGGGTAGCTCAGTGCCCTTCTTAATCCCTACCCTTACTTACTTCCATAAGCACCCTATTATAGAAAGGAAAAAAAAGAGAGAGAAAAAAAACCCCAACCTTGCTTGGAAATTTTAACAAATATGTTCAATTTTGCTGCCCCTGAAATACCAGCAAGGAGAACATTTTGGGTCCTCTCTGAGTTTTGTTTTATTCTCAAGATTTCAGCTCCACCAGCAGCTCTATCAGTGCAAATCAAATTACGCCTCCTGTTTACTTATCTCCAGAACGCTGACACTGGCAGCCGAGCCTTATCTCGGCGTGTCAGGAGCCAGCGCCTTCCTCGGGGGCAGGACAGGAACTCCACAGAAGCTACTTGGAGTGGGAGAGGGAGTGTAAATCAGGGAAAGCGCTGCTGCCTGTGCTCCCCAGCAGCGGGGCTGCGTTCCCCAGCCCTGCTGCTTGCTACGGGCAATGCAGGGAAGCCGAAGTCCGAGATCTAAAGGGGGTGGAGGCTGCCTCCTCCCTGTGGATTGGCAGCGGGGAAGCGAGGGTTTGGAGTTTAGCTTACTCATTTGTAAGGAAGAGGCAGTGGTGGAGCTGCCCGCGGTGGTGACGGTGTGATAGTTTGCGGAGCTGGCAGTATTTCACTGTCACCGCGTCCTTCGCGCTGTCCTGAGGTCGGTCCGCCCTCCTGCCTGGGAGATGGGTGTTATTTCACTGAGAAGTGTGGGCACAGGGGCCGTGTAAGGGCATCCTGCTGCCCAGGAGCACGCTGAGCCCTCCAGGGCTGGCTCAGGGGCGAGGGCACGCCGCATTTCACCCCCATGAAAAGCTTCGTGCCTCAGTTTCCCCCTTGGTGGTAGTGTTGGCTTTGTCCCAGTGCTGCTCTGAGATATCAGGGCAGGGCAGCCTGTAAAACAGAGGCTGAGATATGACCTGCTCATTGCCGTGTTTTGTGCCGCCGGGAGCACCTGGAGCCTTGGGCATCGCCACCACGAGTCTGACAGCATCTGGGACAGATAAACTCCCCTCGGTCATGCTCCTGCCAGTTTTACGGGGATAAAAGCAGAGCTGGGTATTAGCACTGGGGTGGAGCGCGGGATCTCATCTCCTTCACCCCGGGGACAGCCTGCTGTGCCAGAGGCCGATGCACCACGCCAGGTGCCAGCCCTCCAAGGAAAATATAGTGGAATCCCGGTTTGCCCGGAGTTTGTGTGTGTCTTCAACACATTTGGCGCCGCAAAGTGAAAGCGGCGCCCTTCCCCGCCTGCCCCGAGCACCGAGCCCGCCGCGGGCAGCGGGGCCGGCGGGCGGGAGGGAGGGAAGGAGAGAGGGAAGCAGGGAGGGAGGGACGGAGGCCGCCGCCCGCCCCCGGGGCTGCCCCGCGGGTGCAGGCGGGCGGGACGCGGGGCCGGGGCGGAGCACAGCGGGGCATTCCCGCCGCAGCGCCGGCAGCGGGGCTGGGCTGGGCTGGGCCGGGGAGCGCGCCGAGGCGCCTCATCCCCTTCTTCTCCTTGCAGATCTTCCAATGGAGGCAGCTGGAGAACCTCTATTTCCGCGAGAAGAAGTTCTCGGTGGAGGTGCACGATCCGCGCAGGTGAGCCACGAGACGAACCGGGCTGTGCATTGCCGAGCCGGGTGAGCCAGGCTGTGCGGTGCCGAACCGGCTGTGCGGTGCCAAGCCGGGCTGAGCCGGGCTATGCAGTGCCGAGCCGGGCTGTGCAGTGCCCAGCCGAGCTGTGCAGTGCCGAGCCGGGCTGTGCAGTGCCGAGCCGAGCTGTGCAGTGCCGAGCCGGGCTGTGCTGAGCCGGGCTGTGCAGTGCCGAGCCGGGCTGTGCAGTGCCGAGCCGGGCTGTGCTGAGCCGGGCTGTGCAGTGCCGAGCCGGGCTGTGCAGTGCCGAGCCGGGCTGTGCAGTGCCGAGCCGAGCTGTGCAGTGCCGAGCCGGGCTGTGCAGTGCCGAGCCGGGCTGTACTGAGCCGGGCTGTGCAGTGCCGAGCCGGGCTGTGCTGAGCCGGGCTGTGCAGTGCCGAGCCGGGCTGTGCTGAGCCGAGCTGTGCAGTGCCGAGCCGGGCTGTGCAGTGCCGAGCCGGGCTGTGCAGTGCCGAGCTGTGCAATGCCGAGCCGGGCTGTGCTGAGCCGGGCTGTGCAGTGCCGAGCCGGGCTGTGCTGAGCCGGGCTGTGCAGTGCCGAGCCGGGTGCTGCTCCCGCTGCTGTGCGCGGCTCGCTGCGCTTGGGAGCAGGGGAACACGCGAGAGGGAGGCAGCGGGCACCAAGCCGCGGGCTGCTGCTTCCTTTCAGCCGGACATTTCGGGTTCTGGTGTGCGTTTTTGAGGATGTGTTTCCTCTCGGCTCCCAGCGGGTTTTTTTCCCCTTCCCTCTGTTCTGACACCTTGTGACCCCTGGGACTGTGCGGCTCCGGTGCCTCGGCTGCAGTGCTAGCAGCCCCCGTGTGTGAAAGGAGGATTTGCCGTGTCCCCGTGTTTCGCTCAGAGCCCGGTGATGAGCGCCAGATTTTGTACTCACACGCTTCTTTGTAAATAAATATTCAGTAGTGCAACTGAAAGCAATGGCACAGAACCAGAGGTTTACCACCGGCAGCCTGGATGAAAGCCCATCAGTCTTTTTGGCACAGGAGCCCTTTTCTTCTTACTTTGGAATCCTAATGTGAGAGTTCCAAGGACTGTGCTGCATCCCATCAGTGCATTCAGCACCCCTGGTGTGTTTGCATTACTGGATGGTTGCTGCACACAGTGAGTGTATGGCTCTGAAAGTTGTTCTGACTAAAAGCAATGTCTCATTTGCACTGTAAGTATGATACCACTGATGGAAACCATCTCTCTGCCCAGACTTATTTGATGTGTTGCTGGTAGTAGTGTGTTGCAGTGATCAGTCAGCTGTGATCCAGTTTCACCTGTTTCCCATGCCTATCTGTGTATTAATATATGTACTTTTATTAGGGGAATTTTGCATGCAGTTTCTATCCTTATTTACCCTGATATGAGCACAGCCACACCAGTACAACAGTGCCTGTCTGCATAGGTGCATTTGTTAAAACAAACAGCGAGTAAAGCAGCTCATGTCATTGTACAGCTCCAGATCAGCAGAACCTCTAAGCATCTGCTTAATATTAAGCATGTAAACAGTCACATGGAATCTAACAGAGTGAATTCCCAAAGTTGAGAATACACTGGGAGATATTCCAGCATCAGGAGCTGGGGGTAGTGCACTCCTTCCCCCACCGAGGCTCCAGCAGCTGGAGAGGCATCAGAAACGTGCTGGGAGCCCCTAAATGCCCTAAGTTCTGCCTGTTTCCTGAGGGAGCAGTTGCAAGAAAAAGAAAGGAAGTAGCTCTGGGACCTTAAAATCATGGTGGCATTTGCAACTCGATGTCGTGCATGAAATGTGACCACACAGAGCACTTGTCTCTCATTTGTATTTAGATTATAGGAATTAGTGACACAGAAGAGCTTCCGTTCTTTATTCCATTGCTCTGTTTCTCTGACTCAACACCAGGAGGACAAAGCCCTGTCCTGGGTTGTCAGCTCGTTACTTTCTTGCTACAGAGGAATTGGTTTGGTTGGATTTTGTATAATTTTGATTGGTTTTTGTATCCAGAGTGGCACCATCCAGGTGGAACTGCCGCTCAGGCTGCAGTGCAGCGCAGCACGTTGCAGTGGCATGGTGGGAGGACAGCTCTGGTTGTAGTCTCCCAGCCATGTGGGATGGACTCCTGCAAGGAGTTGTTCAGCGTGTGGAGGCGGAGGAGTAGCCAGCACAGTGCTCGCTCCACATTCCTCTCCTCCCAGCCAAACCAGAGCCTGAGTCAGCGAAGCCGCAGTCAGGAGAGCGAGCACAGCTCCGTGGCTGTGGCCAGGGCTGGGCAGCACAATGTATATTTTTTAAACCCTGCCTCTGCCCATGGCTTCCTGTCCCCAACAAGCCATTTAACCTCCTTTCACTGCAGTTAGTTATCTCATAAGGGAGGAAAATGATACATCTTAGGGGCTATCAACAGGATTAATTCCATAGTGCATGTAGCATGCATAGAGGGAAGTAGTGGAAAAAACACCCGTGATCTATATCTCTCAGGTCTTCAGACACAGCTGTGAAAAGCAAATCCACAGCTCTGACCAACAGTCTGAAGATGATCTAGAGTCTGCTGTTTTAAAGGAAAATATGTACAGATTCCAAAAAGGAAAAAAATTAGAAATCACTGCTTTTACAGTGAAAAGATGAATGAATTGCAGAATATGTTTCTAAGAATTCAGAAGTAACTGTGTTTGAACCGAATAGGATGACACCAGAATTAAGGCTTCAGCCCATATTTGAGTGCCTTAATTTCCTTAGAGCTTTATGTGCCAGTGTGCTGTGGTGGTTTGTGTCCCTAGACCAATATAAAGCATCCAGAGCTGGATCCACTCTCCAGTCTCAGCTTCATGAACACCTCCCAGAACAGCCCTCATTCCCTGTCCAGTGACAGAAATGAGGCAGCCCAGCACCATCAGTTGCATCCATGGAGATTTTCTCCCAAGAACAGTACTGGTAATAGGACAAGGTCTGTAGCACCATTCACAAGGAAAGGACTCTGCACAGGGTAACACTGAAACATGAGATCCCACTTGTCTCAGACCTTGTTTGCATTGGCCACAGCTGCTTTCTCAGAAATTTCACTCTGATTTGTAGCTCCATAATTTGACTTTAACACATTTTGAAGCCCTGAAAAAGCCCTGGTGCAATGGCTGTCAGCCCTGTCCCAGACTGAACATTGCCAGCAATTCTCATTTTGCTGCAGAGTTCTGGTTTTCTTTCATTCTTGGCTCTATCAGAACTTTCTTCATCTGTTCACCCCTCCAACTTTGGACAAGGCAGTGGCCCACAGGCACCACAAGAGAGGTGCAGGTACAGGTGCAGGAGGGGAACCTTAGCAGGCTTGAGGACTTGTGAGTGCTGGTGAAAGAGCTGACTCCCCCTTGCACGGCACAGTAGAGCTCCTGGGCTGTCCTGCAGTGCCACCTGCACACCTGCATGGCTCAGAGTCCCTGCTCAATGTGGACTCTGGCACTTGTGTGTAGCACACCCCAGGCTGTCTCTTGCACTGGTCCCTCTTCACCATCCATGTCCCTAAAGGTGTCACACTTCTGAGCAAGCCTCTGTACCCATGCCACATCATTTCATAATCCCACTCTACCACAAGACCCATCTTAACAGACTGGAGAGGAGGCCCTCATTTATTTGGGGCTCTGTAGGTCAGTGCTGTGGTTTATTCCAGCCAGAGCTCCATCCCTGCAGTGGGAGGAGTTCCAGAGATTCAGGCTGAGAGCCTGAATGTGGACTCTGCTGGTGTCAGGGGCTCTGCTGGTGGGGTTGCTTTTGAGGGATGGGGAGGAATAATCAAGCAGGTTTGTACAGCTGTGAAAGCAGGGGGAAACCTAACCTGTGTTTTTTTGCTAATGTTTGAGAACAACTGGGAGTCCCAGAGAGGAAATATTTAGCTCTTATTTTTCCTGTTTTTAAATTCACTCAGCTAATCACTGAGTCCCATTCTTCTCTCCAGGGGCACCAGGCAGCCCCCTCTGAGCCTCACAACTCCCTGCCCCCACGCCATGTGGCAAATCCTGCTACATCTGTTTACAAGTGGGGAAAGCAGGTTCATGAAGAGTTTCTCTCACACTTCCTAAAGCAGCCTTTGATCCTGTGGATCTTTAGTTGTTACCTGGATCCTGATATTTGGGAGGCAGTGGAGGGTGTGAGGACTTGGGCTCAGATGTCTCTGCGTGTGATGAGACACAGGGGATTCATGCAGGCTTTGGCCTTGGTGGCTCCCTGGGATATGCAGCAAGTCAGCATCAACCAGACCCAGGGATACAGTCTGAGCTGGGCAAACTGGATGATCTTTACTGTTAGTCCTCTGGAGATTGCTGTCTTGAGGAGATATTTGAAGTAAATGCTCTCCTGGCTTGATTAGATATTTGTTGTTGGTTTCTAAACATTTTTTCCCATTAGCACAAGTAAAGACAGCAGCTTTTACTATGAGATCTGTGACAGGTTCTGCCACAGAAAGCAACCTGGTGAAACCTTTGTGTAACCCCAGTTCATTCTTTCCTCCTCTCCAGGGCATCTGTGACCAGGAGGACTTTTGGGCATAGTGGCATTGCTGTGCACACGTGGTACGCCTGTCCAGCATTAATAAAGTCCATCTGGGCTATGGCCATTAGTCAACACCAGTTCTACCTGGACAGGAAGCAAAGCAAGGTAAGCATGAGAAGTGCCAGTTGTGGTGGGTGAGTCCTTCTCACTCCCCACAGTCCCAGCCACATCAGGTCCCGATGGTGGCTTCTTCCCTGCCCTCCCTTTCTGCTCAAGATCCCAAAAAAAAAGCAAATTTACTGAAGACATTTTCTAGTCCTGGCCAGATTGAGAAAATTTGTATTCCAATTCACGCCTATGGGAGTATGGATTGAGGAAAAGGTGGTATTGAACTGTGGCCAAATTGAAGGAGCCAAAGTTAGCAAGCAGATGGGGTCAACATCCCTCTCTGGATGGTTTCCACATCTGTCATAAAGTTAGGGCAGCTTCCAATAACTGAGTTCAAAGTAGCTTCACAACCTGCAACTGTCTCTGGATTCTTCTTGCTGTGCCTTGATTTTTGCTATTGTATTTTCCTAGAAAGGAGGGGTAGGGATATTATTTTAGCAGGGGGGCCAGGAGGCTCGACAGCCTGGCTGTACAAGGAGCTATCACAAACTGGTGCTGCACAAAGGGCCATGCAATACACAAAAGAAACCACCTTGAAACCAGAGGAGTATGTGTTCTTCCTCTTAATTCTTTTCATCAGTAATTTTAGGCATACCCAGAGCAGCAGGAGATTGCTTTGTTCACTTTGAGATTACTTTGATAGAGAGAAAAGAGTTCTCAGGCAGACTTCCCTCTCCATATGAGCACTCTGGTGTAAAGCTTCACAGAGAAGACAGAGCCTGTCCTGAGTGGGTACCTGCATTGGTCCTCATCTCTGGTGAAATGGCAGAATGTGCAGGTGATGATCCTCCAAATGCCTGAAACAATCCTAACATCTTGCTATTGTTGAAAGCACTGCATGCACATTCAGGCTGGGGGTGTGTCCTTCCTTGCTCTGGCCCTGGCCCTATCAGGTCCCTTCATGAGCCAGTTCAGCCCACTAAACTGGCAGAAAAATAATTCTTTTTCCTGCTTTTCTTCAGTGCATTATTTTTTCTGCCAGTTAAATGAATCGAGTTGGCTGTCTGGAATTATATGGAGGGCCATGAGTGTGTCCCCACTGTTAGTCCCACTTGTTCTAAGCCCTTCTGACATTGCTTTCCCCATCATAAGCTCTGTGACTTTATTTTAGAGGGGGTAGGGCTTTTGGATGCCTTGGGCATGGTTGCACTCACTGTGGCCATGTCTCATCTAATGCAAAAATCCAGGTTTCACCATAGTTGTTGTAAGCTGTATTGAATTTAGGGATGTAGCCCTGCCTAAGTGCCAGCTGTAATATGGACAAAATTAAATACTCACTGATACCAAGGGAAGCTTTCCTGTCCCCCTTCTCTGCTCAGGACCATCAGGGCAGTGCATAGTCCTCTCTGTCATCTCAGGGATAAATTTCAAGCAAGTAGAAGTTTATTTTTCTTTACTTTTAGCCAGATGGATTTGCTGATCAAGCTGCAAGGTATTTAGGTCACAAGCAACCAACAAACAAAAGGAGATTCCCTCCTCCTCTCATTTCTTTGGTAAGAAACTAGGTCTCTGAAACACCCAGGACTTCCCTTCAGTGACTCCTTTTGTTGTTGGCAGATTGTGTTTCAGTTTTATCTCCCCTCTCTCACACTCCCACAGGCAGCACCACCCACCAGCCCTCGTTTGTCAACCTGTCACGTCTGTGACCATGTCAGCATGCTTTGTCACAATAATCCCAGTGGTCATGCTGAGGCTTTGAAGTTAAAGCATACAAATATTTTTGTCCCTTTCTCTTCAGGGAACCGATGTTTTCATCTGCTGTCCTCATCTTTGACGTGACACTGTCAATATTGATAGATCCATCAATTTTAATTGATCTGTTCAGTTCATCCTGCTGGTCCCTTCAAGGACACAGTGAAGCTCATGTGAGCTTCACTTTAGGAAAATAGTAAATCATATCCCAGGGTGGGGTGATGTGAAAATGTGAAATGTCTTTGGTTCAGCTCTCAGGGACCTAGACAAACATTTATTGAGTTTCAGGTCGCATGGGTTTGCAGCCCCTTAAATCTCAGGCCCCACTTCAATTGAATCCTCAACTTCAAAGCAAACTTAGATATTCCTTCCTTTCATGTCCAAACTTGGCATTTCATATCATTTTGACAAAAGAAAGAAAAACAAAAACAAACTTAGAGGAAAAAGCCTGCTGGAGCTCAGTGTACAGCTGAGCCTTTGCTCCAGTGATGTAGATTAGATGCTGGGAGATGTGACACAGTGATAAAGAAAGCTTGAACTCTGCTCCTCACATAACTGGGCACCAGTTGGATCTGGACCAACAACTCCACTGGAAAGAAAACCCTTCACTTGATTTTAGAAGGAAATAAAATCCTCTTTGCCTGCATTGTGACCCTTTTGCAAGTGAGGTCCCAGCCTCACTCCGTGCTGAACTCCTGCCAGCTCCCTGGGAACCCAGCGTCTGCTCCCTGCTGATCCGTCTCTCTCTCCCTGCAATCCAGGCATAGCATGGAGACAGAAAAGATCCCCAGCTTCCCAAGTGAGCTTGTCAGCATGCAGAACTCCTGTCAGCTTCCCTTTTTTTCCAGGAGACAGATGCAGCAGGACTTGAAGGCATGTCTTTGCTCTGTTGACTGCACTGAGTCAATCAAACACTTGGCCTAGAAACCTTGAGAAGTCCCATTTTGTGGGAATTTTCAACACCACATTCTTCCAATGCAAGGCTTTTTGGCTGAATGAACTGGTAGAAAATAGGCCAAGGGTTTCAAAAAATCACCTCCAGCAAAGCCCCATCACTGCAGCAAGAGGGATAAATTCATCCCTAATGTCCATCTTCTTCCTCATTTCACTTATGGATTTTTCTTCACCCTCTGACCCTGTCAGAACAGCACTGGGGATCACTTTGGCCCCATGCTTTGAAATGACTCATGAACGAGCCAGTCTTCCTCCATGTAAATGAGACTTGGCAGGTCTGTGCTAAGTGCTTCAAATTTGTGAGCCTGGAGGGACTGTGGGGCTGGGGGAGCACTAATGGGGTGTAACCCAGCTCTGCAGTGCTGTGCTGCAGCACACAGCCTGCACGGGCCAGAGCTGGCTGCTGCTCAGTGGCCTGTGTGAAATGAGCTGTTGCTCTGATTCCTGCTGCTGCTGAGAGCCTGTCCAGTGCACAGACCACCCAGTGCTGACTGGCATTGCTGGAGGCAGCAGGGACTGAGCAGCAAGGAAAGTTAACCCCATTCCTTTCAGGAGATGTTTCATCTTCAGTGTTCAGTGCAGGGCACCATTAGCACAACTGCAATTGTGGTTTCAGCAGGTTTGAATTGTACCCTCTGCAGAGGAAGCTCTCTCTGCCCTGCTGATCCTGTCTGCTGGTTTGTTTTTCCTCTCTCCTGGCTCCAGTCTTATATCACTTCTTCATTTGCCCTGTATAGGGTACACTTCCAGCCACTGCTCCTTGGCCAGGACCACAGCAGCACCCAGCAGCCACACTGCCCTCACTCAGCACTTTGGTTGGTGCCCAGTCAGACAGGTAGGGCCAGAGTGTGCCCTAATTTGCATTCTGAAAATGGGTGGCAATAAACTACAGGGCTGCTTGCTGTTAACTGTCCAAATAAAACAGAAAACCGCTGCTTCATGGAGCAGGAGAGATGGATCTGTCCATGCAGACCTGGGGTTTGAGCCTTTCTGAGGCATCCACTGCCAGGACTCAGTGTTGGGTCAGGCAGACACTGGGTTTGATCATAGCTGTTTCCTGGGGTTATACAAAGTACACATAACCCTACAGATACATAGGGTTATACAGCATATACACAGCTGCAGGGGATTTATCAGCAGGATAAGTCAGTTGGAAGGCTTGTTACCTCCAAAGGTCTGGCATTGCAGCAGGACAGCAGTCCATGTTTATGCTCCTTATCAAGACTTCAGTAGAAGGAAATCTCATTAGATAAAAGCAGTGATTTTCCTCTTCACCTGGAACTAACCTTCCAGAACTATTTGAAGAAGATGTTTCACAGGCCTTCTTTCTGACCAGAAACATCTGATCCAAGAAGCTAAAGAGTGCTGTCCTTCTCCTGGGGCTGATTTTAGGGATGAATTGCTGGAAATGAGAAGTGTCTAACTGGTTACAACATCAGTTGAAGAGGGCCAGTACTGGTTGACTGATCTGCTCTGATATCTTGTCAGGTAGTTCAGCCTCTGCACTCACAAGGACTGCACTGTTCACTCTTGCAAACAAGTGATAACACATGCCCTGTCATTGGGGTTGTTGAGGAAATAAGCTTGTGAGGCATTTGGGTTCCTCAGAATGGCAGTGATGGAGGCTATAAATACCCAAGAATATTAAATTATGATAATACTTCTGAGGGTGTTTGCAGTGTAAGGCTTTCCAAGTGCTGTCTTCATTTGCAGTCTTAAATTAATCTTAAAAATACAGTGTGCTACAGGGAGACATTTTCCTTCCCTTATTATTTCACTGATATGCAAACAGAGGTGGGGATCACTAAGAACTTAACCTTAAGTGTCTTACCCAAAGCCCCACAGCACATCAGCAACAGAGCTAAGAAGCTCAGTGGTGAACACTCAGCCATCAGTTCAGGTTTGGTTCTTGTTGGAATGGTTTCTTCTTCCTGAGGATGTGAAGTAACACTGAAGATTCCATCATAATAAGCATTCCTTGTTGTCCTGTTTCATGTTACTTCCAGTGGGAGCAGATCACACCCTGCTATGTGGACATCAATCAGCTTTGATTTGTTAGCAGAGTCATGATGTGTCCATCTCCTGAGCTGTATGGCCAGGGCTGACTCTCTTCTGCCCTTGAGAAGGTGCAGAGGTGAATGCTCAAGTGATCTTGAGCTGGGCCTTCACCCCCTTTTGGATAAAACTCTTCTTGCAGTTGGAGAGTCTTGGCAAAATGTGCCAACAGCTTTCTGTGTTCTGGGAAGTTAAAATTGCAGATCAGTGGCCCTGCAAGGACAGATTAATGGAAGATCAGAAGCACAGGGCTTGTAAGATTTGAGCAGTGGGCTGAGATCGCTTGGAGGTCCATTCCAGCTGAAATATTCTATTCTATTCTGTTCTCTAGGTTTATGTACTGTGCATTATTTACTTTCTTGTAATTACAAATTTCAGCAATCTTGTTGACATTTGGTGGCGAACAATGGCCATGCCCTAATGTGGCCGGTTACAGAGTTGGGCTGGCTGTTGTTTCCTCTAGAGTAATGTTAATGCTTTGAAGAGGTCCCTCACAGTAGGGGCATTGCATGCAGCTTGTTAGCCTGGACAATAACCTAAATGTGTTTTCTTGTCAGTATTTTCTTCCAGCTTCTCATGACAGCCCATTTAAGGCATGTCCTCACTATGTCTTGTTCCAAAACTTATTGATGATTTGTGAAGGCCCCTTCTGGCTTTAGATGCTAGAGATGGTCTTTAGCCTTTGAGCTTTTCAACAGGTTATTATGATGGCATTTCTGAAGGTTTCTTATTGTATGTGGTAAAACAGTGACTCCATACATCCTTTGCTTTGCCATGCACATTTTTTCTCTCTTAAACAGAGAAAAACCCAAACAGGAAGCAATGCCAGAATTGTACCCACTTAAGAATGTAAAAAGTACAGCAGTGAATACTGTGCCAGATTGCTTCTATTCTTGTAAAATAATCCAAGTTTGCTGTGGAGGCCTGTTTCCTGCCACAGCAAAAGGTCTTTTTCTTTCTGTGAGCTTTCAAAAGGCGTTAAATCATTACTAACTCCTGTGTCCACCTCCAGTCCAAGATTCATGCTGCAAGAAGCCTGAGTGAGATTGCAATTGACCTGACTGAAACTGGAACCCTCAAGACCTCAAAGCTGGCCAACATGGGGAGTAAAGGCAAAATTATCAGTGGAAGCAGCGGGAGTCTCCTGTCATCAGGTAGGTGTAACTGGAGGGAGTGTGGTGGGAAGGGCCATGGCCATGGTAAATGGGGAGCAGCCAGAAGCTGCACTGCAGAAATGAAAGTCACTTCCCTTTAGCCTTTCTGTCTGTCCAGGTGGCAGTCCATCTCTCAGCACGCTGCTCCACAAACAGCACAGGCAGCAGCCTCCCCCTCTCTCTCTTCACCACCATTCATTTCCTCCTGACTCCAGGATGTCATCTCCAACCTCTCAGTTTCCAGCTGAAACTTTCACAGTTTCTACCCGAACCATCCCTTGGTGTCCAGCTTATCTGGCAGATGGGTTTGTGAAGGAGTGCCCAGCCAGCAGTGGGGAAGCAATCACCCAGTGCAGCTCACAAAGGAAACTGAGGCTGGGAACTGGTGATGTTCCTCAGCATTGTTGAAACAGGTTGTCTTCTTCACTGAGTGCACATCTGCTTTGCCTCTCTGTTGCTGGAATTTGGCTGCTGTCCCAGGCTCAACAGAACTGTTCCCTAGCACTCTGCCAAACTAGTGCCAGGGTCTTGAAGGTTTCTTGTTGTGGCTTAGAGCACTTTGCTGTGTGAGGAAGATGTCATGTGTGAGAGAAACCCAAGGGAAGGTGATGCAGAGGAGAGCTAGAGCAGGAGGAGAGAAGGACTGGAGAAGGCAGGTCAGGAGGTTGTGACTCTTCGATACTTTTCTGTCAGTCTGAACCAGGCAGGCTGTGTGTAAAACAGTGAGAAATGTCACTGCAGGCTTAAAGCAGCAGGAGATATTTAGCAAAGAGCTTGAAGCTGCTTAGGTGAGCTCTTAAGGAGGGCAAGGTTGCTGGTATCACCACAATTAACAGTTTCAGACAATTAAATACCTTCTGTTAAGCATCACACCAATTTATCAAAAACAAATGTTTTGAGATGTGTAACAGCAGAAAATAACCTTCTCAGGCTTGGACAAAGGAAGAACCTATCTAAGAATGCAAATGCTTTAAAACAGCCCACACTGATGTAGTAATATAGCTTTGCATCACTGTATCCCCCATATCTCTTAAAACCCTGCTTGGAAAATGCTCAGCAAGGGGTTAAAATGTGCAGTGCTTCCAGAGCTGCTTGCTGTGCAATTCCTTGCCTTCCCTGCTAACAGAGTTGCCTTTCTGCTCCTGAGCTCTTCCTGACAAAGTATACAATCCACTGTCTGTGCCTCCCATCGCTTGGGGAGTTGCAGTAGCTCAGCAGCTCCCAGATTGGTGTCAGGTTGTTGGAAGTCTTTGTTTGTTTGGCATTTTTTCCAGCTCTCCTGCTGGAAAGTAAATAACGTTAAGTACCCAAGAAAGCTCTTAAGGTCTTTCCAAGATCTCAGCCTCCTGGGCACCATTCCTAAGTTTGTGAGAGCTACTTGGTAGTAATCCTGTTTCCATGTTAATACATGGACTTTTTGTGTTCCTGGAAAAAAAAAAAAAAACCACTGGGGTCTGCTTCTGCTCTTACACCTGGAGAGAGCAGTAGCCATGTGAAAGCCAGCAAAAAATCAGGCTCAGAAAAGCTGGTGTAGGCCAGCATCTCTCAGGGTTATGTGTATGGAAATTCCAAATTGGAGCTCATGCTTTTATTTCTGAACTTTTTGTGCTCCCTGCACCTTTCTGGCTGAGCACAGGCTTTGTAGACTCACCAGAATTGCACCAGTGACTAGACCCACCCAGAGTTCAGTGACCAGGTGAGTCATTTCTTCAGTCCTGGGGAGGTGGATCTGCCTGCCTGGGTGCCTTCACGGGACTGTGAGCCTCTGTCTCTGTCAAGGTGCTGCTGGTGGGCCAGTGAGCACAGCTGCCTCTGTGTGCCTTCCTTCAGAGCTGCCAGCTCTGAGGACAGGGCTCTCCCCAAAATGTTGAGGAGAGCTGCAGAGTTTGCTGCCACAAGCAGCTACAAGAAGGTATTTAGAGAAACTGTCTGGCCCAGGTCAGGTATCAGGAAATTGGAAACCCTGGATTGTTTCCACACTCAGACCTCTCTGCTCCAAGATCCCCCTCCCTCCAGCCTGGCTGGTGGAGGTGGCCCATCCCTGTCCCACTGGATGGGAGGGGGCATTCAGTGTCTGTCCCACTGGGCACAGTCACTGGCTCTGTCCCAGGCTTTGTGTTTCCTCCCATTGTGCCAAAGATTATCGGCACACAACCACAACAATGATGGGTTATCTCAGTACAGCCTGCACGCTGGAGAGAATAAGTGCAAATGATTAAGTGGCCACAGCAGACTTCCAGGCTATAAATAAATACTCAAGTGACTCGAAATCACAAGGTCAGGAATGAATCTCTGTTTGCCCCCACTTCCCTACTATTCTCAGTCCTTTTTTTTTTTCCTGAAAATTATTGTAGTCATTTCCTCCCTCCATCTCACTCCTCCTCACTGGGGGGGCTGTCAGAGCCATGAGGAGTGTGCCAAAAGTGGCATATCTCCCCTGGGCTTGCAGCAAGTCTGCAAGGAAAAGTTTGTTGTTGCTTCCAGCTGTCACACTGTCTGGAGAAGATCCTGCTGTGCAGTACAAGGCAGTCACTGCTCCACATCACTTACAGTCTCAAGAGACAGCAGAGGGGAGATGAAGTCTTACACACTGGGAAGTGGCTTCCTCTTGATCACAGCACTTCAAGACCAAAGCCTCAGCTCCTTCATTTTTCCCACACCCTTGATCTCAGGCTCTCCAGTGCAGATTTGTAATTTTGATGCCCAAATCCATTTCTGTTAAGCTGACTCTAACTTCTGTCCTCATTTTGGATCTGAAGGGTTCTCCCTAGGACAGTGGGCTGCTGTGATTTAGCTCAAGGATCTTCTGCTCAGGGTCTGTGGGCCATCCCTGGACATCTGAGGAGAGATTTGCCTGTGAGTGAAATCTCTGCTTTCACACAGGCAGGAACCAAATCAAAGCCAGCAGAACAAAACCAGATTGGTTCTAAGATGGATTTTTCCTTCGGAGTCTGTGCCATAAGAGCTCTGGAGGTCTGCAAGCTAGTGAGGAGCCCTGTATTCTCCTGGTTATGGTTGTGTGAGAAATGTAAAAAGGTTTATTAAACCTTAACAAAAATACAGCAGAGGACTACATAAGGAAAAAGCTGCAGCACTGGGAACTGCCCCTCGTGCATACCACACAGCCAGTTCATCTTCAGGATAGATGCTCAGTCTTTTATACCCCTGGGGGTTGCATCAGCCAGCCCTGGCCCCTCCCAGAGTCTGTCAGTCAGCTCTTCTTTGCCATTTGTCACTGGAGACTGCTTTCTTGTACCTTGATTGGAGGTAAGGTGTTGCCATGCCTCACCCCCTAAGCACCAAGCTTTTCCATTCCCAACTGCCCACAACAGTTATCTTTTAATTGCAAGAGCAAATCATGTCATTATCCATCTACAACAGTTGGATGAACTCCAGACTACCTTCCATCTGTGGGCAGAGGAGACACCCCAGAGGAGCATCTCTGCTTTAGCTCCACAGACACGTTCAAGGAGCCTCCAGCCCCTGAGCCCCATTCCTTCTGCAGCAGTGGGGATTTCTGTGCAGGGGCTGTTTATGTTTGCAAACACCACAGCAGAGTCCAGGCAGGCAGTTCCCAGCGCTGCCGCTGCATCCGGCGGGGCTGTGTCCCAGCTGGAGTGAATCCAGCAGATACACAACGCCCACCAGGAGTGAGGGAGTGCAGGGCTGGTGAAGGAGAGAGCCCACAGGAGATCTGAGCTCATCCTCTGTGGAGCAGCTCCAGCTGAGCTCCCGTGGTGTCACCACATTTCTCTTCACAGAGAAAAGCAAGGCACAGTTTTTCCCAGGAATATTTCTGGGTTTCACATTCTCTGAACGTCAGAGAAAGAAAAACAATTCTTATCATTTGCTGTGCCCGTGTTTGTTCCAAAGTAGAATGCAATATGGAGGTTGTTTACCCAGAGTGATGGTGTTTTGTTTCCTTGGCCTATCAGTGCCAAGAGTTTGTGTGTGTGTGTGTGTGTGTGTGTGTGTGTGTGTGTGGGGACTCTTGGCTGACAGTCATGAGAGGAGTGCAGTGGAGTGGCAGATTCAGTTTAGATGTAATATAGTATAGAATAATACAGCATAATAAAGTAATTAATTAGCCTTCTGATAAGTTGGAGTCCTCCTCATCATTTCTCCCTGCCACAGGGGTCATCCTGTTTCAATACCACGCCGCAGAGGAAATCCATGTGTTGGGCAGAGAGCAGAGATAGGGGCTGTCTGGGGCTGCTGCTGGCTGTGCACTGGCATCCTGGGGCAGTGAGTCAGCCCAGGCTCTGGTACAGACTGAGCATGGGGGAAACTTCCCTCCCTGCTCAGGGGACCTTCCACAGGGACCTGAGCCAAATGCCCGCGAGCTGGAGCCAGCAGCCGGATGTAGTGTGAGGGTTTGCCATATTTAGATGTGTTTTTCCTGGAGCAGGAGACTTGGAGAATGAGACAGAGAAGAGATGCCTGGGTGGTTTTGCCTTGCTGCTGCTGCTCAGTCACCTTGTTGCATCTCCTCTCCTCTCCCCTCAGTGTTGGTGTCACCAAGACTTGGCTCTCTCTGCTCTTCAGCATCCCATCTGTCCTCCCTACTTGTTTTCATCCTTCTCATTCATCCCTTTTCCAAGCTGACTCCACTCTGCTACAATAGATGGAGGAAATACAACCAATGAGTCACTGGTAGTACTCTTCTCTCCAAAGTGGGGTCTGCTCTCACCCCTTTGGCAGGCTTTAAAGCAAACTTTGTCTTGGACCCCAGCAGACCTGTACTTACATAACACTGGACCAGATCCTTCTGGGGAGAGACCCATGTGCTTCATGTCCCCTTCAACATCCCCAAGACTGTCCTGACCTCACCAGTATGGAAGTGAGCAGAACCCAGCCTGTTAGCATTGGTGAAGAATTCAGCCATGAATTCTGCTGCAGAAGGAGTTGGACAGGGAGGACCATGTTCCCCCCCTGCATTTCTCAGCTCATGTTCTCCTGAATGTCAGTGGATGAAGAAATCACTCAGAGGGGCCATGTGGTTATCTGAAGATGAGTGCTGCTTCCACAAATTAGTAGGGCATTAAGTGGACATTTAGGTCACCAAGGCCTGTGTCCCATCCTGTATGCTGAGAAAGAAAGGGCACATATCCCCCTACATACCACATAAAACCAGCCCCCAGTTCAGCAGGTTCCTAGTGCCCACCAGAGAGAAAGCCCTGTGCCTCCTGCCTCGTGTATTTTCACAACCCTTTTTGTTTTAGGGACATGAAATGGTTCTGCAGAAGAGTGTGTTAAAATGCAGAGTTTGGTAAATCCTTGCACTGCAAATGGGAAGAAGGCTGAAAAATAATTTTCACAAAAAGGCACAAATGCCATATAGGAAAATCATATATTTCAGCAACGTTTCTCCCTTGTACTGCATTAGAAATTAACCCTGTGGGAGATAAAACACCTGAGAAAGCCTCCCAGTCAACCATTTCTGTTGTAGTAGGAGCCTCTTAGGCTGATCTCTCAGGACTGATTTTTCTCTGTTGTTGATCCCCTTTGGAAGGCACTGGGCAGCCATGACTCAGTGACCATATCTAACAAGGCTGATTTAAGGTAGTAGCTGCTTGATTGGCTTGATTTGTGCTGGTCTTTGTTTATTTCTTGGTTGTTTTTACGGTATTTTGATTTGTCATTACATTTTTGGGTCAATTGCCACTGGGTTTAGAAGTGGATCTCTGATCACAGCCTTATTCAAGGTAGGATTGATACATATTTATAAATAAAATGCCTCTAATGGAAGCCATAGGCACCCAGCAATACAAAGCATTG
Organism: Ammospiza nelsoni; assembly: GCF_027579445.1. Classification (NCBI taxonomy): domain Eukaryota; kingdom Metazoa; phylum Chordata; class Aves; order Passeriformes; family Passerellidae; genus Ammospiza; species Ammospiza nelsoni. The sequence continues at coordinate 7,039,503 of NC_080637.1, read as the reverse complement.
TTCTCTGCTCATTTACAGTCATCTCATGCAGTGGTGGTTCTCTTGACTGATCAAGTTACCAGTTCCTTTTCACCCATGAGAACAAGCAGAGAATCCAGCCAATAAAAATCTAATAATACACTGCAAAATAATTCAGCTTTTAAATAAAAATTCAAAACCAAACATTAGTGCCAGTGAGTGAATGACTTTGGTTTCAGCAGTAATCCCATTGCTTCACTCAGAATGTGACAGCATGCTTCCAGGTCCCCTCCAGTTCCTTCGTTTTGTGGGAGCAGTGAAAAAGATGGCAAAATGGGCACTCAGTGGACAAGATGTGCACCAATTGTGTCAGGGTTGAGACCAGCATGGTTCTCACATGGAGAAAACAGCTGGAGCAGATGCTGTGAACTGTCTGGGCTTGATTTGGGTCCCTTCCAGCTCAGCCAGAAGCCTTTTGTTTCTTTCTTGTGGGCACACCCCAGATCAGCACAGGGGGCTGGCCAGATGCTTGTAAATGTTTCTGTGTAGCTGCTGTGGCAACCCACACAGCAAAAAGGAATAGCTTTTAAAAATAAATCTTAGCCTGCTGTGGAGGTATGGAGCAGACAGAGGAAGGAAAAGGGAAGAGCAGTTGAAAGGAAAACATAGGTCATTCAAGTTGTCAGAAAGAAAAAATGGTTCAAAATATCTGCTGGAATCGTGAGCAACTTTTTACCAGGACTCTGCAGTTTGTTGACAAGTCCATGAAGAAATTCAGCAGCTCAGTTTTTCTAATACCTGTTCACCAGGGTTACTATTCAGAATTACTCCAGAGTGCTGGAGAGGAGTTTCCCTGCCAGTGCAAACACAGGGCTCCTCTAGAAGGTCCCATCAAGTTCTTCCAGCACAGAGGTGTCTGCAGAGTTGAGTTTTGTTGCTTTATGAGGGCAAACACAAATAAAACAATGATGACTACAGCAATTACACAGATATCTTACTGTGAGGTTCTCCTCCTTTGTCTGATAATGCTCAGCCTGGCTGACCTTTAGGGAGATCTTTTCCACTACCTTCAGGACAGCCCAGTAAAAGGTGTAAGTAAGGTGTTTCATTGAGTAAATACCACTATCTTCCTTCATGAAAACTGCAGAAAATACTGGTGGAAAAGATCTCTGAGATTCCCTGCTCCCCCTGAGCCAATGCAGAAATGTTTTGTGGCAATTTTTGCCTCAATCCCCTTTCAATTTAGCTTTAATGGTCTGCTGGAATAGTAGCAATGAAAGATGAAGCTGAAAGCACAGATTTCACTGTTTTGCTGCCAAAATAAAGAATTGTTCCCAGATTCCTTCCAAAGCTCTGTGAAATAACAGCTTTTTCAACCTCCTTGGGCTGAGTGTTTTCACTGAGTGCTTGGAGGCCCCTCTAACCCCCATCTGATGACAGGTGCACAGAAAATTTCATGTAGCATCCTGTTGTATCTGACTGCTGCAGATAATAAAGGTCTGCTTGCTCTGTGCCATTGCTCAGGAGGGGCAGGGAACAGGTCACTGCTGGAAAAAAAATCTTTCTGTTGATACACCAGCAGCAAAAGGAGGGATAAGGAGAATATCCATCCTTTATTGTGTGAGGGGGAAACATAGGGACAGAGGATGAGGTTGCTTCATCAAGAAGTTCCCCTGAAGAGCTGAAATTACAAATGTTGTCATGACATCTGAGCAACAGAGTCTGACTTAATGCCCAGACCTACTTCAGTGGGAGTTGCTGGTAATTGCCGCTTGAAAAGCCAAGCCATTTGGACATGCAGTTAAATATCTCAACCTACATCTTCACAAGAAACAGCTACTACCCCAGAAGGAGCTATGGTTGGGGTTTTTTGGTGTGTTTTACAGGAATCTTCCTAGGTAATTTTGTTCCATTACAGTTTTTCATAGAACAGGCCTTGTAAGTGGATTGAATTACATGTTTGCTACTGGGATAATTGCAGTTCTTAAGAAGTAGGCTGTATTGTCAAATGGTTTCTCCTGGATTTAATTTCCAAAAAATGCATCTCTAGGGTTTTGTAAACTGTACTTTGCCCCTGGGAGCTTTCATGGGAATTGTATGTGGGTTTCCTCTAAGATCTTAGGATGAATCATTTTACTGCTTTTATTTTTCCAGATAATGGTTACAAATGTCTTTATGTGCTCCACTGTTGAATGTCTGACTGTTAGCTTAAACATTAAGGATTTGCTGTAAACAGAAGTGCCTGGGTAACACCTGCTTCATGTCACAGTCCCATTTCTTGTTGGAGGGGCTGCGTCCAGGCTGTGGTAAAATTACAGGCACTCCAGATGTGTGTTCTGCTGTCAGCTGGCCTAGTGAAATCATTGTTTATTGACAGGTTCCCAAGAGTCAGACAGCTCTCAGTCTGCCAAGAAAGACATGCTGGCTGCACTGAAGTCCAGGCAGGAGGCTTTGGAGGAGACGCTGCGCCAGCGCTTGGAGGAGCTGAAGAAACTCTGCCTGCGGGAAGCGGTGGGTGATGGACACTTTGTAACCTGGAACATTTCTGTCTTGCTTAGTTATAGCTCCTTGTTTGGAGCTGTGGTGGGGCCAGGAGATGAGGATCCTTCCACAGTCACCTCTTACAAAACCCATTGTACAATGGCCTCAGGGAGATGCAGCTGTTTCAACCCCAGCTTGCAAAGTCCAGGGCTTTTTTCCCCACATCAGCAGGGTGTCGCAGACAGCTTTTATGGAAAATCCTTTCCTTAGGATTTTTCCTCCTGAGAAGCTGAGAGGCCTCAGGAACAAAATGTAAACAATGATTATCTGCTGCTGTGGAATGCAACAGGTGCATCTGTGATTGGTCTCATGTGGTTGTTTCTAATTAATGGCCAATCACAGTCAGCTGGCTCGGACTATCTGTCCGAGCAGAAACCTTTGTTATCATTCTTTGCCTTGCTATCCTTAGCTGGCCTTCTGATGAAACCTTTTCTTCTATTCTTTTAGTATAGATTTAATGTAATATATATCATAGAATAATAAATCAAGCCTTCTGAAGCATGGAGTCAGATCCTCATCTCTTCCCTCATCCTAAGACCCCTGTGAATGAACATGGTCACAGCTGGGTGCCCCGTTGGCTTGGGCAAGGAGGGTGCTCAGCATCCATGTGTTCTCTTTGAAATTGTGAATATATTGCATTCAGCCAGGCTTCTTATTAACTTTGATAAGAATATCCTGCTACTTAAATGCCATAGGAAGGCTGTTCTATGTGCTGGTCATCACTTCTCAGAGACTTTTTACTCCATTAGCAAAAATAGCCCCGAGGCTGGCACACTTTCTTCTTGGAGCAGGCCCAACTTTACATACTTTTCTTCTCCAAGCATGCTGTGCCATACAGCACACAAGGTCTTTTCTGCTCCCTGTAGATTGCCTTCATCCAGTCAGCTCTGGAACTCCTGGAAAGGAATGCCAGTGTGGAGGCAGACCTTGCAAAGAGGAAGCACTGTAGTCATCCCAGGTCATGCAGGACAGCTCAGGAACTCATAACCTTCCCGCTCCCCTGCCAGCTCATTTTGGAGTACATAGGAGGCCATTTAGTGATCAGTTTAATGTTTGGGGAAATCACAGCTCTGCTGCAGCTGTGTGTGGAGATTCAGCAATGTACTCAGGTCATTCAGCAATCCTCCCTTGTTTACCAGGCCTGTGTATCTGATTTTAATAACAAATTGTAACATGTAACACAGCAGGAAGCTGGCTGCAGACAGTGGCACAGAGATCTTCCAGTTCTTGCTTAATATTTGATGTGTATCTGCCTTTTGACAAAAATGGGAGAAATGGGTCACTGATTCAGGTCTCATTTTTGTTTCAATTAATGCATAGTTTTAATGCCAAAAAGAACAAGTTGGGGGAAATACCTCTCAACAAAGAACATCAGCAGAAATCTCTACTGCCCCTGTTCCCATTCTTTACTCCATGGGAGCAATCCCTGCCCACCTCAGAAGTCCTGGTTGATTTCAGCAAACAACTTGTGCTGTGAGAAAGGTCACAGGATCAGATCCAATCTCTAAGTCCATTGAGCTGAGATCATCCACAGGAAAAAAAAAAATCACAGCTCTTCAGGGCTGACTGTCAAGGTCTGGAGGCTCTGCTTGGCCCAGAGGAATTTACTACCCTGAGCTAACCCTGCCTGACTGCTGATGACTAATCCCTGCAGCAGGGGAAGATGTGCCTGTGCCACAGCTGCAGGAGCTCACAGTCCAGTGCCTTTCCTTTAACCCCAGCCCTGGTTTTGGTGCAGCCTCAGGCACTTCAGGAGCAGCAGGATGCAGGCAAAAGCTCCCACTGGGGCAGGGAGCTGGGGATGAGGAGCATTTACTCCTTAATGTGCTGTGGCAGGGCTGGCCAGAGCCCATCTGTCAGCACATTAAGAGCTGGTAGAAAGTGTTGGTGCTTTCCAAAGGTGATTTGAGAGAGGCAGTTAATGGACACTTGGAATCTGACCCCATCTTGCAACCCTTCACCTCATCCATCAGCAGCTGCTAGTTGAAAGCTTCCTCTCAGGCTGCCCTTCTTCCTTTCTGCTTTGGCATGGAAATGGCCAAAACAGAGGAAGAGGGTGGCAAACCAGGGGATAAAAAAGAGTTAAAAGTGAGGGCATAATTAAGAAAGCATGGCCAGAACCATTCATAATTCTGGCATCAGGTTACTTGGGGCCATCACTACTCCAGTTATTTATTAATTTAGATTACATTTCATGATCGTGCCTTTGAATACTTCTTAGCTTCTGGAGGCAGCATGGTAGCCCACATTCATTTTGTTCTGCTCTGATCTTTACAGATTTTACAGAAGATTAACTCTTTACCCACTGCCCTGCTTCATATCACATTAGGAGTTATAAAGAAAATGTCCCTGTTTCCCTCTGGCTACAGGAATCTGTGTCTTGGTGTAGTGCTTAGAGCCACAGTACAAAGAACACATTTTGAAAGAAAAACTGAAATAACCCCACAGAGCTGGAGGGGCAATGCAGAGTGGGACTGTGAGACATTGCAGCCATGCCTCTTGCAATAGGGGGCTGTGCACGTCAACACAGAGCTCTGCTGCAAACCCATTTTGCTGGGAATTGCTTAAAGGGAGGATTTGAAAACGCCAGGTCCTTGTTTCCAAGTGACCTGAAAAGAGTAGAAAGAAAAAACCCCATTAGGGAGTGGGGGAGAGGCCAGGGCAGGCAGGGACTGGGCTGTGCACCCACACTCACATTAAGGTCAGCTGCTGTTCTTTGGGATTCAGATGATTTAGGTTACTCTGCCAGCTGGATCCTCTCAACTCTGATGCTAAGGAGCACAAAAGCCTTTTGTCCTTCATGGGGAGACTTTTGAGTACAAGGAGTCTGGGCTGTGCTGGTAGTCAGGCTTCTGCCTTTTTCTCTAGGCAGTTGAATGCCTTCAGTTCAGATGTGTGTGCCTGTATTGTGTAGCCTGGGGGAAAACCCCCACAGCATTAACATCAGTAATGGTGCTGCTTCCTGTTGTCCACATATTCTGAAATTCTGTGTGATTTGCTTCAGATTTTGAACATATCTTTGCAAATAACCCCATCAGTCTGACAAAGCATCAGCTAATAATTGCTCCAGAGCTGCCCATGACATCATTGGGGTTTGGAAAGAATTCTAATACATGAAGTGTTATCAGACGGGTAATGAGGTACCAGGCACTGCTTTTAGTGACCATTTCCATTGCATTCCTCTCAGACACGTCATGAATCAGGTGGGAATGTTTTTCTGTGCAGGTCCTAACCTGTGTGGCTGTTACCATTGCAGCTTTCTGACTCAGCAGATCTGCATCCTGCATGAAGGCTCTGGGGTCTGCTCACCCCTCTCAGAAGCAGGGAAGAGCAGATAGCAGCTCTTGGTTCCTGCTCACCCTGCAGCAGAGATGAAAGTCTGTGTGCTGCAAGCCTGCTCAGCCCTGGGGATGGGCACCACTTACAGACCTGCCCAGGGCAGGCCACAAAGCTCTGTATTCGTGCACAGGTCAGAGAGGAGGTCCCCACCCTCAGTGCTGGGTTCTGAGCTTGCAGGGCTGGGTGCTCTCCTGTGTGTTTATCAGCTGGCTGAACTGGATATGTTATTAATGAGTACCTGTCATTTTAGGGTCACACAGGAGTGGTGGTCTGCTTTGCTGTGCTGCAGGATTTCCCAGAGCACTAACAGCATTTTCTGCTTACAGGAGCTCACAGGGAAGCTGCCACGAGAATACCCCCTGGATCCTGGGGAGGAGCCACCTATTGTAAGGAGAAGAATAGGAACTGCCTTTAAACTGGATGAGCAGAAAATCCTGCCCAAGGGAGAGGTGAGGCTGAGCCCTTCCCTTCCAGACACGTGTCCCCACCTCAGGTCTCTAAGGTGTCCAGTGAGCATCACACAGGAGCCATCAGTCCCATGGCTGTTTCTGTTTTAAATTACTGTGATTGGTCCCAGTACCCATTTGGGGTTTTTTATATCCATCAGGATGGGGAAGGAGTGAGAGAGTTGGGGACTTTATTTCAGACTAAAGGTGAAATTATTAAGGTTCTTGCACTTGCTTTTCTAGAGGTAACAGAAATAGCCTGAGTGACCAACTGGACCATGGCAGTGCAAGTGCTCTGGTGATAAAGTGCAGTGATCTGTGTGAGCAGGGAGCACATCAGGAGCCCCCCAAGCCATCTGAGCCCTGCTTCTGCCTGTCTTGTTTTTGCAAACAGCCTCTTGCTTTCCACTCCAATAGCAATCCAAATTCAGGCCCCCTCTAACCAGAGAGAAAAGCATCACCATTATCCATCTCACCCTGCCACAGCAAGATAAAAGCATTTTGCTCCCCAGTCTTAAACAAAAGAGCCTTCATCCCTACCTATGGGGAGCTGGAGTTACATTTTTCTAAGTTTGCCAGGGAGTGTTTGTTCCCTTCCTTGCTCCCACAATGTGCTGGGTCAGTGCCCTGAACCATGGCTGTGAAAACAGGCCTGCAGCAGCTGTAGGGCAGGACCAGATTCACAGAACAGCTATTGTCTGTGGAGGCACATTTGTCTCAAGACACTTGTGTATATTCCAGTCTTGAGTTTCCTTTTTATTTTTGTAGGGGGGGAGACTGAAGCTGGTTGTGACTGTGTGGTTTGAGGCTCAGTTCAGCTAGGGAATTAACTGTTTGTCGTTTTGTTGGCATTTTCCTTCTGCTGAGAAAATAAACAGCTGGAGCCTCTTTAGTTTTGTTCTCAATGGAGCCTGGGAGAGGAATTCCACCGCAGTCAAATATTCATGAACTAGCACATTTAATTAAGCTTTTCAAAGGGAAGCATGTCTTAGCTGAATTACTCCTAAAACCCCTGCAGTCTGTTGGCTGCTCAGTTATAACCTGATCTCCTGCTTCCCCAGCTCCTGTTGCTACAGGGCAGCTTTTGGGGTGAGGAATCTCCTTACTCCAGTGGCAGGATTAGGTGTGGAGAGCAGGAAGGTAAAGCAGCTCCTCCCCAGTGCAGGCACTCAGAAATCCAAACATGCTGATTCAGCTTTTTCTCTACCTCTCTCTTCATCTCTCAGATTTTAAGGCTGTTTTGAAAACCATAAATTTCTGTATGATGTTGAGCTGTGTTTGGCTGCCACTTTGAAAGCATTTAGGGAGGGCAGCAATGGTTTTCATGCACTTTTCAGCAAGTGCAAACACTGGAAAATCAATTTTAAAAAAAAGATGAAATATTCTCTCAACCACACAAATCCAGGACTGAAATTACTGGCTGTGACAAGGACCTGAAGCAAGGCACTTCCATCTGAAGGCAGATGATAGCTCTCATTTCTTAGGGCTTTATTTATAGGGGCCTCACTGGAGGAGAATAGACAATTATGGACAGGAGGAAAATTAATGTATTTTTCCTAGGATGTACTGAATGATTTAGAGCTGAATCTGTGAAGGTCTGAAAGACAGCTCTCACATCGAGCTTTCTAAACCTTTAGCAAGACCTTTGTCAGATCAAGACTTGCAGGGAAAGGTTCTGTTTTTTTTCTTGGTAATCACCTTTACCTGGTCTCTAATTCCTGACTCTGGGAAGGCTTTTACCAGAAAATGATGAATCAGATTCCAGGCCTTAAAAGCCCATCATATCAAGTTCACTTTTAATAAGTCTGGCACTAACAGAGTTCATAAAGTCTTCAAAGCAAAAAGGGATCTGTTAAAAAGTCAGAAGGTGGGTTCATTCTTCATTGAAGTGAGGGAAATGATAATTATAGTTCTAAGGCAATGCTGACTCACCACTGATAGCAAAAGTATATTTTTTAAGCCAGAAACCCAGAATAAAAACTTCAGAGAATGCTTCAGTCTGATTAAATCCCACAGCATCAGCTCTTGCACTGATGCTGAACAAAGAGAGGATTTGAACTTGGTAACGGGGATCTCCAGGAATATGTGACTGTCTCACTGTTCACTAAAGTAGAAAAACTTGTCTTTTTTTCTTTTTTTTTGTTTTGTTAATTTGCAATGTACTGGGTTCCTTTTTCTAGCAGACTAATTCCATTGAGCTGGGGGAGGCAGCCAGATCCGTTGCAGATTAGCAAGGCCCTTTGAAGCTCTCAGCCTGGGGTCCTGCTGCAGACTGGGAAGCTCTGTATCAGCTTATGCTTTGGCATAAGTTGTCCTAAGTCCCTTGACTTTGGAGGATAACCAAAAATGGCTAGATATCTTTCAGAGTACACCTGATTGCATTTAAAAGCTCAGCTGAGGCCCTGCAAGGGCTAACTGAGGGCACTGGTTCTTTCTGGCATACAGAGAGCTTGCTGTTACACACTGCAGGCTCTCACATCACCCTCCTGGCTGGTAACTCGAGGAGACATTTTTCTGGTGCCATCAGTTGCAGCAGCCCATAATTTCTTCAGCTCATATTTACCCCAAAGTGTTTGGTGTGTGCCAAGCAAACCTGTCAAGGAGGTTAAAGGTGTGGCTTCGCATCAATGCATAGCAGTGAAATCAAGTGGGGCTTAAATGGGGAGATAGAAAACAGGGGGAAGGAGCAGGTGGGAGGCAGGTGTGACCCAGAGATGGGTGTAAAAGGATCAATGTGAATTTGGCCATATTGAACTGCTTGAAAAGTCAAACAGCACATCAGGGTTAGGGCTGGAGCACACATGTCCTCCTTGTGTGGGTCATCCCTTCCACCAGCTGTGCTCCCAGGCACTTTTGAGGGCAGGTGAAGGCAAAATGGGTGTGCTCAGAGAGGCCCTGAGGCAGCAGCATGACTGTGGATGCTTTGCTGATGGAGAACCTCTGTTGGAAGCCACTCCAGGTTCTGGAGATCTTCCACATAGGTGGGCTCAGAGAGTTTGGTGGTAACCAGAACCCACTGGCCTTTCACCAGGAGGCAGAGCTGGAGCGCCTGGAGAGGGAATTTGCCATTCAGTCCCAGATCACGGAGGCTGCGCGGCGCCTGGCCAGCGACCCCAACGTCAGCAAAAAGCTGAAGAAGCAGAGGAAGACTTCCTACCTGAATGCCCTGAAGAAACTGCAGGAGATTGAGAATGCCATCAACGAGTACCGCATCAAATCCGGGAAGAAGCCAACCCAGAGGGCCTCCCTGATCATAGATGGTAAGTGGGACTTGGTGCCCACCAAGTGACACCACCTTGGTGCCCACAGCATCACTGTGGAGGGCAGGGAGAAAAATTCTTACCAAATTTCCCCTCCCTCCTCCTGCCTGGAGGGCCCCAGGGGTGCTGTCAGAGGGTGCTGTGCACTAGGGCTGTGCTGGATCACAGCAGCAAAGCTGTGGTGTGCTGTGGGTGATCAGGGTGTCAGCAGAGCAGGCTGTGACTCCTTTGTTCACCTGTGAAATTGCTCTCCTGGTGTCTCCTCCAGAGCAGTGCAGTACAAATGTAATTAATGTTAGCAGATAGGGGTGAGCTCTCTAGCTCAAAGGCATCTGTAAAATCAAAGTGGGAGCAGTCTCATGGCTGTGTTCAAATATTTCTTTTCATTTTCTTTTTTTAACAATGTAATTCTCAGGGCACTTTATGGTTTACTGGGTTGTTGATTGATTTTTCATTAAATCCATAACTTTCTGCCGTGGTTCTTTCTCCCTTGCGGATTTTCCCCTTTCCCTTTGACTTGCAGAGTTTTTCTCTGTGCTTTTGTGCAGGAACTGAGATTAGAGCTGCTGTGTTTGTGACCTGGGTACCAAATTGCACCTTAGTCAGAGATAACAGACAGCCATGAGGACACAGGCTGGGGAAGGCAGCTCAAATATCTGCATGCCAAAGACCTGAGAGTTTTTCCTGCTGCTGCAGAAGATGCTCCAAAAACACTTCCTTGAATTCCACAGCACTTGTATTTGGTGTGAGCCTTTAGTTAGCAGCAGGATGACCATTTTAAGATGGATCAAACCCAGAGTGCTTAAGGGCCAAGATGTAAATCTCACCAATGGCACTGTGCCAGTTTGCATCCTCTGGGGATCTCAGCTCTCTGTTGTGACTCAGCCTTAATCCCCAGTTATTGAAAAGATTTAGCAGCTCCTTGAAAGGCAGCCTGCTATTGAGAGACCTGACCTGCAGCTCTGCCCTCCCAGCCTGAGAGTGGGCTGAGTCAACCATTCATAAGAATTTTGCCTCTTGCTCTGGTGGGGGAGGAAGGTGTGGGTGACTGCTTAAGGATAAGACTCAGTGGACAAAGATCATAGTGCAGTTCAGCATTCGGACATGGCAAATCTTGGGACCATCTGACCATCTTTGTATTTTCTTTCTTCAGAAGGAAACATTGCCAGTGAAGACAGCTCCCTCTCGGATGCCCTTGTTCTTGAGGATGGTATGTTGGCTGCTGTATGTTCTAGAAAATGGGAGGCGATGTGTGAACTCCTGATTGACACTCAAAATGGAATTACTGTTCTGTGTAATAGTCCACTGATAGATCCCAGAAGAAAAAAAACCTTGGTTTCCCCTAATGATTTGACTCTTTGAGTCTACTTCAAGCCAACTAGGACTAGTAATAGTTACAATCAGACTAAACCTCCCTGAGCTAGCCTTCCTCCACATTTCAACCCATGCGTTCTTCAAAGCCATGCTCTTCCTGTGCTCAGGCTCCATCATTCACAGCCTAAATGGTGAACAAGATATCCAAAAAACAGGAGGGCTCCAAAGAAAACTACCCACAAACCATTGCATGCCTTCCCATCAGTAACCTCACCCTAACAGGAACACCATTCCTAGCAGAGTTCTACTCAAAGGACCAAATCAACAAAAATCATCATTATGGTTTCCCCATAGTGTCTGACTCTTATCTTATAGTCAGACATCAGGCCTGGAGCAGTTAATATTGCTGTGATTACTGCTCTGAATTATTTCAAAAGACAGTCCTAGAATTGCCCCTTATTTTGCCTGAAGTTTCAGTTGTTTTAAGGCATCATACCCTCTTGCTGGCCATTCTCTCTCAAAATGAGAATGTCAGCCAGTGCCCTTCTGAAAGTCAGGTCTTCAGGACGTCCCTGAGCACAGCCAGGGGAATCAGGGCAGGGAAGCAGGCTCTGGAGGTGCATGGCATCTCTTGGGGCTGTGCCGCCATTGCAGGTGTCCCACAGCCATCTCCTCTCTCCCTTCTCTCCACAGAGGACTCCCAGGTCACCAGCACAATCTCCCCCCTGCAGTCCCCCCACAAGGGGCTCCCTCCGCGGCCGCCGCTGCACAGCCGGCCGCCGCCGCCGCAGTCGCTGGAGGGGCTGCGCCAGATGCATTTCCACCGCAGCGACTACGACAAGTCCCCCATCAAACCCAAGATGTGGAGCGAGTCATCCCTGGATGAGCCCTATGAGAAGGTCAAGAAGCGCTCCTCGCACGGCCATTCCAGGTGAGCCAGATCTAGTGAAGCTCCAGTGTAGGAGTGTGGGGGGGTAGCACGGCCGGGGCGGACGGAGACGAGAGATTTCTGAACCCAGGTCATGGAACTTGGGGTTTATTGCAGAGGGCAGGGCCCTGCTGGGAGCTGCCAAACACAGCTCGGAGCAGGCCCGAGAGAAGAGAGCGGTAGAGAAGATGGGAGGGTGAGAGAGTAAAAGGGTAAGAGCATTAAAGGGCAAGAGAACGAGGTTCCCATTACAATACAATAAATCTTCTTCTGTGTTGAATATTCTAATTCTCACTAACCAATCTAGTACAATATACAAATTCTATAGCATTTGCATATAGCCTATAAGAATCATTACATTACCATCCTGTGTTATATTTTAAACCCTAAAAACTCCTCTTTGGACCTCTTCTGCCAAGCTAGTAGGGTCTGCTCTGACCCTTGGACCTGTCTGCAAGCAGAGGGTCTTTTTTCATCCAAAGGGGATTACCTTCAGCTGGCCACACCATTGTTTTCCAGTTGTTCAGTAGCTAACGTATCTCAGAGCTTGCTTTCAGTCTCGCTTATAGTTTCTATATTCTCAAAATCTTTTACCAGACAATCATATTTATCAGGCTTTCCTGTTTCATCTTCCCCAACACTCCAGCACAGAGATATTCCCTGCTTTCAGGAGGGACAGGTGGGAGCCATTTCAAAATTTACAAAGTTGTCCCTTACTAAAAGGAGACTTTTGGCCAATAGGCAGGTCATCAAAACAGGCTACAGCCACATGATTGCTGTTTGGTATCTCAGTGTTATTCTGCAAAACATTTAGAAGGGTTGGATGGTGGATCATCTGAGGGCTTTGACAGGACTTGGCCTTGACCTCTGGCACCACAAGGGCTGGGACACAAGCTCAGAACAGCAGCTGACCCAACTCCCACTCGCCCCTGCAAGATCCCAGGCACGTGCCTGAGATCTGGAAGGATGTGTGGGAGCCACTTGCCCCGATTCCTGTGGGAGAGCTGAGGCAGGGTGTTTCTCTGCAGCAGCCACAAGCGGTTCCCCAGCAGCGGGAGCTGTGCTGAGGCAGGAGGCAGCAGCTCGCTGCAGAACAGCCCCATCCGGAGCCTTCCCCACTGGAATTCCCAGTCCAGCATGCCGTCAACGCCGGATCTGCGGGTGCGCAGCCCGCACTACGTCCACTCCACGAGGTAAGTGATCCTGGCTCCAGCCTCACCCTGCTTACCCTGAAATAAATTGGCCTTGCTTCATCCTTCCCTCAGGGTATGGATTAATTCCCAGTTCAGGAAAGGACACTAACCAGTCCTGCTCACATAAGAGGCTCATGTGCTTGTGCCAGTAGAGTCTCTCCTGAACTGACATCCTGAAATCCCTTCAGATAAACATGATTCTGCCCCTCATCCCTCTCCTGAAGTGATCAAGCTCTTCTTCTGCTGGGACCTTTCATCTCAGACTGTTTATAGGTTCTACAGGCCACTTTTAAAATGCATTTGATGCTACTGCTGAGTTCTGCAGTAAACTCCTCCATGGATCCAGCTGGAGAGAACATGTTGCTTCCTGTCTGATACAAAATGTTGAATAGTGTTAATTTTCCCTCGTGCATATAATGTTTGCTTATGTGTGATATTTTTAAGATCAAGAGCAATCCAGCCAGAGACCCAGGTTGCAGTGGAATTTAGTCCAGGGCTGACAGAGGAAAGAGCTGAAGTGTGTAAGGGAGATGATTGGATATGTGGGGCCAAACTTGACTGTGATTTTCAGCAGGATTTGTACAAACTGTTCAACTTCATTGCTCTTTTGCTTTTGTGGCAAGCACCATGGCCACTGCGGGGAGCAGAACTGATCCAGAGCTGTGTTCTGGTCTCTGTCCTGCCCTAAGGGGAAGTGCTACCATCATTTAGCTCAGAATAAATCAAGAGTTATGCCAACACATCAGCCTTGGGCACAGACAATACAAGGCATTAAAGCTCTGGGTTAAATTTGTTACAAACTTTTGGCTGAGGATACCTTTCAATGGTGCAATGTCTGTTAACCCTGGAGCCAAGCTGTATGAGAAATGAGCTTGGCACAGGGCTTGAAAAGTGGCCTTAACTGAGTAGGGGACATTTGGGTGTTTGAAACAACCATTGCTCAGTCTGTAGTTCATTCATGAGCTGCATGCCCTTGCCTTAGCCATCCATCATGCAGATGTGTTTCTGCTCCTTGAATGGATGGGTGGAGCTCTTCAAACAGCTGGGGTGAATAGAGACCTCCCAGACTTGGCCATGAGTCAAGCCTTGTAAAGCCTTGTAAACTGTGATTTGGGGTGGTTGCCTGAAGGGCTGTCACCAATGACATGCATCACCCATGGCTGTGCCCCAGCAGCACCAAGCTGCTTGGCAAGGGGTGACTTTTTCAATGACCAGTGGAGAAATCACAATGTTCAGGGCTAAGTGTGGACAGTCTGTCTGTCTATCTGTCTCTTATTAGGCGGATTGTACCCACGCAGGACTTTCATGGGCCACTTGCAAGGGAATCTCATCACATTTGTGGTCTGTGAGGTGCCAAGGCTTGAGGTTCCCAAGCTTTACCCTTCAGACTGGGCTTTTCCCAGGGTGGCATGCCACAGAGGAATTGGACTGGGCAGGGGTTTATGTCCCTCATGGTGCTGCAGACTCAATGTCACCACCAAGGAACTGGAGAGGAACAGGAACAGGACCTGATCAGCTCAAGCCCTGCAGCAGGGAAGCAGATTGTATTGCAGGCAGCAGCCCCAAGCAGTGCTGGAAGGGTTCAGGTTTTCGATGCCCTCGGATTCCTTTGGTGGCTTTGTATACGGGCAGGGATGGGGAACAATTCAACCTGTTGACTTACAGCCTGCTTTCTTTCCTGGTGCCTGCAGGTCAGTAGATATCAGCCCAACCAGACTGCACAGCTTAGCTCAGCACTTTAGACACCGGAGCTCCAGTTTGGAGTCACAAGGAAAGCTCCTGGGCTCAGAAAATGAGACAGGGAGCCCTGATTTCTACACCCCAAGGACTCGTAGCAGTAATGGCTCTGACCCCATGGACGACTGCTCTTCCTGCACCAGCCATTCCAGCTCGGAGCACTACTACCCTGCTCAGATGAACCCCAACTACTCCACCCTGGCAGAGGATTCCCCGTCGAAAGCCAGAGAGCGGCAGAGGCAAAGGCACAAATCAGCAGGAAACCTGGTCTCTTCCAATTCAGGGAGCATGCCCAACCTGGCTGCGAGGAACGGGACGGGACACCACCGTGTCTACCTGCACAGCCAGAGCCAGCCCTCCTCACAGTACAGGATCAAAGAGTATCCCCTGTACATCGAGGGCAGCTCCACGCCCGTGGTGGTGCGGAGCCTGGAGAACGACCAGGAGGGACACTACAGCGTGAAAGCACAATTCAAAACCTCCAACTCCTACACAGCAGGGGGAATGTTTAAGGAGAACTGGCACGGGGATGAAGTGGACTCTGTCAGGCTCACCCCATCCCGCTCCCAGATCATAAGGACTCCATCTCTGGGCAGGGAGGGCCACGAGAAGGGCTCGGGCAGGACTGCGGTGTCGGACGAGCTGCGGCTCTGGTACCAGCGCTCCACGGCCTCCCACAAGGAGCACAGCCGCCTCTCGCACACCAGCTCCACCTCCTCGGACAGCAGCTCCCAGTACAGCACATCTTCTCAAAGCACCTTTGTGGCACACAGCCGGGTCACGAGAATGCCTCAGATGTGTAAAGCAACATCAGGTGAGAGCCAGGCCCAGGCAGGGGCGGGAGGGATGGGAGCCTCATTCAGCCCAGGTCTATGCCAGGTGTTACACCCCAGCTGGAGAGCAGTGCCAGGACACAGCATGTTATCTGGCCTGCACACACTGCTCACCAAGCCTGGAGGTGTAACATTGAGGGGCAAGCCTTTTCCAAGACATTCCTCAATGAGAATGTTTGGGAACATCCATGGAAATCATCACTTCTCAATGACGGGCTCAAAGGACAGATAGGGACCAAAGCCTGGTTATTGCCAGGTCTTTCCTCAGAGTGCAGTTGGGTTTTGGGTGATGGCACTAGAGGCTGAAGGTGACAAAGCTATGGGAGCATCACTATTCATAATCACAGCGAGGGGTGCAATGAAGCAAGCAGGGGTTCAGCACAGACTAGGAGAATATATGTACTCACTGAAACACCAAAAGTATGAGAAAGGTTAAGTGGGGCATCCCAGCCCCTCCACCCCCCACGAAAATGTTTGAGCAATGACATCTTTGTGCACTGCTGAGACTTGGTTTTCCCATGCAGCTCCAATAACTCTGCTGATAATACCCTGAAACTCAGAGTGCTGCAATTTGTGCAGTATTTTGCCTCTGTGTTATGTACAGAGCATTGCTGTTAATATTAAACATACATGTTACGTACACCTCTGGGCTGTTAATATTAAATGGTAAGAAAACAGTCAGATTCATTACACTGAGAAGGAAGGCTACAATGTGTGTGAAACAGTCCAGGGTTAAATATTTACTAGCCATCAGTCACTCCTTGTCCAGCCTGTGTGGACAGATCAAGGACTTAGTAAAGATCTGAGCCACGTGCCTCAGCCTCAGCATGGAGACACCATTGCCCCAGCTGCACTTGCCACTGCCCCCAGGCAGAGCAGTGCATTGTCCACCCATGCTGGCTGTTCTTCTGCCATCCCAGTGTGGTGCCCAGTCCATGGTGACCCCCACACTGGCACCAGGGGGGCCCTGCACTCGCTGCCACCTCCAGTGAGGAGTCAGAGGCTCCTCGTGGGCCACCAGCAGCTGCCCAAGAAGGGGCTGGTTGATGTGTGATGCACTCACAGGAGTACCAGGGGTGGAAAACACACAACTGAGCAGCTGCTAGAACCATCCTGTGTCCCCCTATGAAAATCTGTCCTCCTCCCTTTGGTTGATGGGCATTTCTGTTCCATGCAGCAAGAGAAAATTCTTGAACACTGGAAAGCTTTTGGTTAGCCTTGGAAATGGTACCAGTTCAGGAAAATGGTGGGTTGTGGTGAGAGCAAATAAAGATCACTGTTGGTCAGTCCATTCCCTAACTCAGCTGGGGCTTTAAACCTAAATTTGATACCTGTGCAGCCCAGGAATGTTCAGTAATCACAGCATAGCCTGACCAGTTGGCAGCATAGATTGGTTTTGTGTTCAGAGTCTGTTCCCAGTCACAGCTATGGGAGGATACTGACCTCAGGAGCTGTCAGCCCCAGAAGCAAATTAAAATTTGTTTTGCCCTTTAGGTGTCATTTGGCAGCAGCTAAAGAATTTACCAGCAGAGAGAGGGGTGCCAGGTAGAAGTCTCCATCATTTCAGGTGATAGGTCAGTTGGGCTGCACCACTGTCCTTCAAAGAGGATGAGACTTCTAGTCATGTATTACATTCTAGGCATGTGTTAAATTCAGAGGTCACTGTATAGACTTGAGGAGGAATAAAGGTTAGTGAGGTGGTTTTATTTGCTGCACCCTCACCAGGGAAATTCCTCCAAGAGGCAGTGCCCATTTATAGTCCAGCTTGCTTCTGTCTTGGTTCAGTCATGCTAAGCCTTCCTTTGGTCCCTAATAGGACTGTCAGCAAAGACAGGCATTTTTTACAAACCCACAGTGAAAGGGAGTTGTAGCTTTTGAAATCTTCACAGCAGTGTACTTGTCCAGGCTCTCACCACTGCCAGCCCTGGCTCCTGGGACATGGAGCATCTCCCACCACCCCTGGAAACAGGAGGCTGAGCCTGGCAGGCTGAGCTCCTCCACTTCAGGATTATGGAGTCCAGGCAGCAGTAACCAAGTTTCTGTGCTGGGAGAAGTGTGGTGTGTGCCAGGCAGGATCAGGAGAGCCTGGGTGGCTGGACTGAGCTGGAGACTGAGTGTTCCTGCAGAGCTGAGGGCAGATCCAGCCCATGATGTGCAGCAGTGTCAGCACAGGCTCTGCTCCTGTGCTCAGGCACAGTCACCCAGGAACGGGGCGAGGCCTGTCCCAGGCTGTGTTTGCTCACAGCCAGACATGTTCCTGCTGGTCTGACCAGCTGATGCTTCTGAAGCACCCTGACCTTTGTGTTCTCACCTCACCAGTGGTTTTCCCCACCCTTGGTTGTTTTCCAGCTGCCTTACCTCACAGCCAGAGGAGTTCCACGCCGTCGAGCGAGCTCGCAGCCACGCCGCCGGGCAGCCCCCACCACATCCTCACCTGGCAGACTGGGTGAGTGGCTCTGGAGCAGCTCACAGAATCCAAATCCCTCCCTCCCAGTGAGAACAAGCTCCCCACACAGCAGCACAGCTGTGGAGAATGTCTCCCATGTGCTCCATAGCCTACAACCACATAGAGCATTTCCAGTCCCCACCTGTGCTCTCGTGGTGGTGGAGCTCTGGTTTAGGCTGAGCAAGACAAGGCTGAGTCATCCACACCCAGCACTGCTCCAAGTAGTGTCAGATCCACAAGGAAAGGAGCCCTGCAGGTTCCTCCTGCTTGGACAGGCTCCTTCCCCCAGTCTTCTTCCTATGTTGAAATAGCTGATGTTTCTTTTTTAGCAGCCATCACAAAACAGGCTGTGCACACCAAGACCTTGTTGAAAAGGCAAGGTTCAGTGCCTGCCATACCTGTGTGTGCAGCAATCCATTTTTCTGCTCAGTTTTCCCCAGCAATGTGTCTTCATGACTTTTAAGGGCATCTTTTTTCAGCTACCACTAACATGAAGGTGCTTCACCAGAGTGTGAGGGAAGCATTACACACCCATAGCCATTACTAATGTAAATACAGTCATTGTGTTCTTTGGCACCTCTTTGCAAGGCAGGGAGTTCCAGGAGTAAATAAACAACCTTTTACAAGCTCCCATGGGTATTCTCTAGCACTCTCTGTCCAGCAATTCTGTCCTGCCATGTGAAATAAAGGTCATTTCCAGATCCCGTCTAACTCAGCACATCCAGTGGGATGAGACTTTGGTGAGATCAGCTAGATCTGACACTACAGTCCTCAAAATACCCTCATGCTGAATAGAAAACAGAGCTGATACCCTGAGTCATGAATTGGAACTAACTTTGAAAACATTTCACTGTGCAACCACTGGAAAACCTCCTGCTCTTTAATTACCCATGTCACCTATGACCAGGTTTGACCTCTGGTTACTCCAGCACTGTTTGTGACTGCACTTTAAATTGGAGCTGAGGAGAACCATGACCACAGCCCCTTAGGCTTACCTGGATTTTAAATTCACACATTTGACATCCAGTCTCATGTGGTCTTTGCATGTGCTTCCAACTTTAGAACAGGAGAATGTTTTTGGTCCCATTTCACTAAAAGTCATGGGATAGCAAGATAGGCAAAATGGTACCTGCCTTAACCATACACTGCAATTTCCACTATTAAGGGTTTGAGACTAAATTCAAATCTTAGTCTCCATCCCAATTCTAATTCTTCTAAATAACTCGATGATGATCAGAATTAAAACTGGTGAGCAGCCAGCCGAGACATCTGTTTGGATAATCTCAGCTTTTCTTATTTTTCCATTCAAGCTGTCCTGCACCTTGCCTCTCACAGCAAAAATACTTTTAAGCTAAATTCTCAGCTGGTGAAAGTGAAGCTATCTGTATTTATAGCCAATGCCCTAAAAGAAGTGGAGACAAATCAACACTTGTTTTGTACCTGAGCACAGCACCCAAGGTGTGTGTGTATAAATACAGGAGTGGACCCAGTCTGCCATTAGATGCACAATAGATTCCTCCACTGCAGGAGTGGCTGTGCCCTCCCAGCATGACTCCACAGATTGACATTTCTCCCCAACATGTTTTTGTGTCACTAACTTTTCCTAAAGATGATTCATCAACTTGTTTCCCCACTGGATTAATAAGCTCGTTAACAATGTCTGTGTCACTTCTTTTCTTTAACATTTCCTCTCTCCTCTTTCCTCCTTTTTGGCTCTCCTTTGTTCAGAGAAGCAACAGACAACTCACCCACTATGGATGAGTCTCAGTCTCCAACCCACCAAAGTACTGATGAATAGAGGTATAGTAAGGGAACGTTTTGTTCTTTCCTCCTCCTGCCCCACACTCGGTGAGCACAGCGCAGTGCCCGGCCTCCTGCTGGAGCTGCCCTTCAGCTCTGTGCCCCTTTGTGTGCCAGCCAGCTCCCTGCAGGGCTGGGGAGCATTCCACCCTCTGTGCCTTTCCAGAGAGGCTGTGGCACTGTCCCCTGTGAAAGGGACTCAGGGCCAGCCTGCTCTGTGTCTCTGCCTTTACCTGTGAAAGGGACTCGGGGCCAGCCTGCTCTGTGTCCATGCCTTTCTCTGTGAGAGGGACATGGGGACAGCCTGCTCTGTGTCCCTGCCTTTCCCTGTGAGAGGGACATGGGGACAGCCTGCTCTGTGTCCCTGCACTCCCCTCAGGCCCAGCCTGCTCTGTGTCCCTGCCGAGGCTGAATGGGCACAGAGGCTGGGGAGGGAACAAATCTGTGGCTGAGGAGAGTTGAAAGCAGCGTGGGCAGAGAGCTGTGGGGACAGTGGGAGCAGCCTGCTGGGGACACCAGGGTGAGCTCAGCAGCCCTGGCCAGAGCTCCCAGGCTCCCTCCAGCCACAGCTCCATCACACCTTCCTCCTCCCTCCCTGCCACAGAGCTGGGGCTGTTTGCAGCAGCAGCACCAGCAGAGAGGTTTTATGGAACAAGGAGCAGCCCCGGCCCCATTCCTGTGGGAACACAGAGGGGGAAGGGTGGAGGGAACAAAAAAACCCTCAGAGTGTTTTTGTTTTAATTAAACTGCCATCACTGTCTGACACTCTCATTTGAATCTACATCCATTCACAGCTGGCATCTGTCAAGTACCTCAAGCCCAGCTTTCTAGAGTTATCCCATAAAGCTCTGTGCTCCAGCACTGAGCTGGGAAACAAAAGGCTTTTTAACATGCAAATGTCGATGCCCTTGCTCAGGTTCCTCTCAGACACCAATCCCAGGGAAACCAGGTGGAAAACAGGGCAGAGGAAGAAGGAATTGCACCAGATGTGAGATCAGTGCTGTGAGGTGGGGAGGGAATGCAGGAAGCAGTGAGAATCCTGCAATAAACAGAAAAAATATGCATCTCCTGCCTTTGGCCTCAAAACAGTCTCTACTTTGGAAGTTAGTTCAAATCAAAGTGTGAGAGCTATGACTGCACAGATATAGCAGTCACTTTTCAAAAGATCCAGATTTTGACTCGTTTTCCTTTCAGAAGAAGCTCCACAGCCTAAGCCAGGAGCTGATGCTGGGTAGAGCTCTTAACATAAATAGCAGAGAAAATTCTTATGAATTGTCTCATCTACTCAGTACAGGCAAAGAAAAAGCCAAGCAGCAAAACATGGTCCTTCCCACATCAGACCTGGCATGCCCTCACTAGTCCCCTCCTGGTGCATCCCTGGAAAGGCACATCACTCTGTGACTGCTCAGTGATGCACAAGGCTCTGCCCAGAGCAGAAGTGCTACAGAAAGTGCCACCACCTTCCTCCTTCATTGTTCCCACTGGGTGATGCAGCCCATGTCTGAGTGAGCTGCTCTAAGGAGTTGCTCCTTGGAGAGCATCCTATAGAAAAATCTGTATCCCACCTTCCTGCTGAGCAGGACAGCAGGCAGGGCCTCAGGCAGGGCAGAGGCACAGCACTGCTGCTGTACCCAGGGCAGGGGGGAAGAGGACACAGGCAGAGTGCAGTGGGGCCTGTGAATACCCTGTGTTCCTCTCCACCCATAACACAACGTTTTGTGCTCATGGCTGAACTTCTCACTGTCCTAACAAAGCTTCCTTTCTCCTGCAGGAACTACAATGATAGCTGTTTCCTGGATTCTCCCCTCTATCCAGAATTAGCAGATGTCCAGTGGTATGGGCAGGAAAAAGCCAAGCCTGGAACTCTAGTGTGAACCCCTGACCTCAAGTTAATCACATCAATGCCATTCTGAGATCACCTCACTGCCTCTCATTTGCCTTACCCAGATGCACTGTCACCCAGCACCAGCTTCAACTCTAAGCACTTTTCTCACGATGCAATTCCAGACAACATTTGTGGAACACTGGCCCTGAGCCATGCACCCTGGCAGAGCAGCATATCCCCCTGCCAGAGGGTGCCCATCCCTGCCATGGCCACGGGGCAGAGAGGAGCAGCCATCTGGAGAGCCAGTTTCAAAACTGGGTTTCCTTTCCTTCCAAGGCTTCTATCAAAGATTAGTGTTCCACAGCACGTAACAGCAGCAAGAGTTCCATGACCTGCAAGCTGAAGCCAACAGCATTAGTTTGAAGGGGGAGGGAGCAGGACAGAGGCTGAGAAATGGAGACCATATTCCTGAAAGTGCATCTGTTCTGAAACAGTAAATCCCATCATTTCAGAGCTGTGTCAGTCTCACAATCAGGTCAGCACTGCCAAAGATCTCCACACCACCGTTGGCAGGATGAGTTGCTCAGCAAGTTCTAGCTACAAGAACATCTCCCTTCTTTAACTCAGTGGCAGCCACGACCACCCCCTGCAAAATGGCATTTCCTTCTTCATTTGGAGCCCACCTACACACAAGCAAAAGAACCCCCAGTGCTGCAGACACACCCGAGGTCTGGGCTGGTGTCACAGCATCGCTGTCTGCGGGCCACTCCTGGACTGGACGCACAAGGTTTACAAAGGCATCACCTAAAGCAGAGGCGAGTACTGCACTCACAGAGCTCTGTGGCTGGCACAGAGCCCACCAATACATGGAGAGGTTGGGATTGTACTGGTTGATTTGATACAGATAAAAATTGCCAAAAAAAACCTTTCCACAAGCAGACCTGGCCAATAAATTGGGATCTGTCTCTGCACAAGGGAAAGCACATCGAGCTGACACGGCCAATCTGCGTTCACGTATTGGTCCCACTCCTCTTCCCTTCGTTAGCACCAGTGTAGCAAAGGGCTCGTCACCCGTGTGCTGCCGTGTGGGAGAGCTGCTCTGGCCCCTGGAAGGCTCCTGGAGTAGGGTTGGACATCCAGCAGACAGGGAAATCTTCCCCTTGGGAGAGAGAGAAGGGGAAGCGACCGAGCAAGGCGCCAGACGAGCAGCACGAGCGCGGCCTGGAAGGAGCTGCGAGTTTACACTTACTTTAGAGCAATGCTTTATACATGTCAAGCCATGGAACTTCCAAAGGCCTCAAAGACACTTTTGTAAGCAAGGAACAAGTGCACAATCTAGGTGGATGTTGAAGCTGGCACGTCTTAGTCTTCACTGCGGTGCTATGCTGTTTTTATTGCCACTCGATGGGGGTGGCGCCCGGCCTGCCCCCGTCGGTGCGTGCAAACGATGATTTCCTATGGGAAAGGCATTAACAGAAACGGCTGGAGGGGGTTACTTTGTGAAAAGCAGAAACTGAAGTTAGCTTTAGTTTAAGGAAAAAGGGAAAAAAAAAAAAGTGTGAGAGTGTGTATGTGTGTATGTGTGTGTGTGTGTGTTCCAAGAATAACAACAGCGTCTACCAGACAAAGTAGAGTGAAACGTTTCAAATTAAACACCATGACTTGGGGGGCTGCCACTCCTTTTGGTATTAAGATTGCTGGAAAACTGCATTCCAGGCTTTAAAAGAGAATGGGTTCTGTGTAATTAGGCTTTGAAAAACGATGGGGTTTCTAAACATTAATGCGAGCAGCTCATGCTAATTCCTTTTCTGCGACTCACACCAGAAGTGTTGGCTTTGGTTCCCTGCACTGCTGCTTTGCATCCCTGGTGAGGTGGGGAGGAGGCCTTGCAGAGATGAGGTAGGACAGGCAGTTATAATAATTATTATATATATAAAGGCTGTTATTTGTCCAGGGAAACCTGTGGCAGAGCCAAGGCTGGATGGGGCTCTGAGCAGCCTGGTCCGGGGAAGGTGTCCCTGTGCCATGGCAGGGTTGGAACTGGATGATGTCACTTCCAACACAAACCATTCCATAATGCCATTGTAAGGAAACTCTTTTATGTTCACACATGAAGCATAAATGAATTATCCCTCTGAGAAAAACCCTGGCAAAGGGTATACAAAGGTGACCACACAAACCTTGTGCTTCTGGGCCTCCCTGAAGCATCAGCCAGGAGTGCAGTGCACCGTGACAGTAATTGAAGCCTTGCTTTCAGTTCTGGAAGAACAGCCAGTGGTGAGATTGCAGCCTTTATCTGGACAAGCAAAATGCTCTTTTCACCATCTCTTTGTGCTTTGGGGTCTTTAACATGGGAATTATTTCAAGCTCCTAATTGGATTTTTAGCTGGATAAGAGATAGTACTGATTAATGACATTTACTGATAAAATTTGGTAGCTGAAGTAAAAGGATTAAATAAGGACCAAATTAAGCTACAGCAAATAATTTAGCCCAAGGATTTTTAGGGGCTCTGAGCAACTGTCTGTTTTCTTTTTAATTTCCCTGGTAAGTGGTTTGGGTTTGTTTTTTTTTCTGTGTACCTTCTTTTAATTAAAAAGAATTCAACAACAGCGGCACTATGAGGCCTCTGGGCACTACAGGAAGAAACATTAATTCCTCCAAGACCAGCTCTGCAGTTTTGCAGCAAAGGTTAAAAGGTGGCAGCCCTGAAATTAGGGGTGGGGGGGAAATAAAAATATTTAGCCTGAATTGCAAACAGGCTGGAGTGGAAGAAGAAGCTTTCTAGAAACGGATTGAGTTTTGCTTTGTGTTCTGCTTTTCTGGTTTGCAATCAAGGCACATGTGAGCAGCCAGTCTGGTAGTAAAGACAGATTAAGTAAAACAGGTTTTACTGTTTAGCTCAATTCAATTAAACACAAATGTACATAAAATGTTAATCATATGAGATTAACATATTTAAGTATAACACGGAGGGGCATATACATAGCTATTATAGACAAGCACTTGACTACCAACTTAACCCCTCGTTTACTTTTTTATTTTCCAAGGCTCCATCTGCCATAAAGCCACAACCACGTTCAGTCTCTGTGTCTGACACTCCCTCTGTGTGGGCAGGAGCCAGGGGACAGCCCCTGCAGGGGCTGTGCTGGGAGGCAGGGTTTATTTTTAAATGATATTATATGCAGTCGAGTGTTGAAAATGTTGAATCAGTCCAATTTGTTTTCACTCTGTATTAGTTTTAGTTTCAGGCATAGCCAATCCCCATTCAGGTGCTATCAGATGACCAGTTACTGCTTAGTTAACTAGATGTAAAGTTTTACATATATATTAATGTCAATAGTTTTATTACAAGTTGTGTAAAATGGACTCTCTAGTTTAAAAAAAAGGAAAAAAAAAAAGAAGAAAAAAATTAGGTCTCTCCTGAAATTGACTTTAGAGCATGGAAAATGATTTTACTGGATTCTGTTCAACTGTAATCAAGGAAAAAAATATGTATGTTGTAGAAAAAGTTGCAGAATTTAAAAAAAATCTGCTTTTAATTTATTCTTTTTGTATTAAGAATTTGTATAGTTACCTTTACATTTTGCAAAACGGTGTTGTCAACACTTCCTTATTAAAGCATTTTCAAAATGAAACCTTGCCCTGGTCTCTTTGGGAGGGCAGAGCCCAGGCAATCCTTACCCCTGCCAGAGATGCTGCTCCAGATGTGTGCACAGCTGGCCAGGGTGTCCCTGAGGGACCTGCTCCTTGGCTGACTGCAGGAAACACTGGAACTCCCCCAGAAAAGCCCCAAAAAATCTC
This sequence comes from Ammospiza nelsoni, assembly GCF_027579445.1. Lineage (NCBI taxonomy): Eukaryota > Metazoa > Chordata > Aves > Passeriformes > Passerellidae > Ammospiza > Ammospiza nelsoni. Next base: position 7,014,081 of record NC_080637.1, on the reverse strand, counting down.
CTTCAGAGATCCCTCAGGATTCAGCACCCAGCAGATCCATGCTGCCTCCGTGCCATCTTCTCCCAAGCACCGGGCCCAGGAGGAACAGGAGTGTGACTGATGTCCCACCAGTGTGGGAAGCAAAGTCACAAATAATATTTACTTCCAAGAAACAACCTGAAAGAACTAAAATTAATGCTCACTCACATGGATTGGATGCCAAGCTGTTTCAGCAATGCCAGCAGCTGTGGGACAGGCTGCAGCACCAGCACATTCCCCCTGCTCCAAGGAAGTGACTTCCCAAGGGAGCAGTGACTCCCTGCTGGCTCAGTAGGGCAGCAGCGACCCCTGCACAGGGCTGGGGACATCACTGACATCACTGGTGTCCCCTCAGGCCACCCCTCAAAACCACAGGCAGCTTCCAACAGCCACAGAGTCTCACATGGGGCTCCCACACTTCCCAGTGCTTCCTGCTCCTTCCATTTATTCCCACTGTCCATGGAGCCTCCTCCCCTCCCAGCACCTCCTGTTCCTCCATTAAACTGATCCCACCCCCCTACCCCAACAACCATCCCAGCAGCACAAACAGCAAATAGGGAATTTAAGGCATGGCTCAGCTTCAAACAACAACAAAAAAAAGTGTTATAAAATAATGTAATGGAATAACAAATGAGTTCAAGTGTTGAATTTTATAACTGTTAAAAAATTATAATAATCTGATTGCATCCCCCGTGGAGGACAATCAGATTGTTAGATTTTATTATTAGAAGTTACAAGAAAAAAGGTCATTTATCGAATAAATATAAAAATTCCACAGCAAAATCATCATGAAGTGCTTCATAGAGAAAAGAAATACCCAGGCAAATGCTTTGGCCATTTGACATCACAGCAGCTTCTGTTCTGCTCTGTCAGAAACAAACTCCTCACCACTCAATAATCTTAGGAAATTCCCTGGGTGAATGGTCTCACAGCTTGGGAAAACTCAGCTTTGGGCTTTTTGTCTCCTTTCCCACCTAAATGCCATAATAAAATCCAAGCAATGTGGTTTTCTGCAGCATCCTGGGTCTAAGGGGCTCCAGGTCAGGGGTTGTGTCACTCTGTGATCACCCATTCTGTCTTCATTTGGCACAGGAACACCAGAACCAGGCAGGTACCAATGGTTTTAGGGCTCACCTTGCACAGGCCCTTCCACAGCCAGGCTTGGGGAAGGCTCAGGGACTGCAGCAAATGCCCAGGGGCACTGAAGTCCCAAAACTGAAGTCCCAAAACCACTCCAGACCCCACCATGGTGAACTCATGACTTCATCCTAAAGCTGCAATCTTAGGATCCAGCAGAGTTATTTCCGCCTAATGCAGGAATTATCAGAAATAAACATCTGGAAAAGCCTCGAGGGAAAAGTAAATTGCTAAACTGAAACATACCCTCCCCACAAAATAAAAAAAAACCCCAAACTGTCAAGCAGTGTGACAGCTGCACCACACCCACCCCTCCCTGGACTAGACTGAGGGTTGGGATTTTTTGGCTAAGAGGCATTATTAACTATTTGATCACCGTCTGGTAGCTGCAATTTGGGGCCATCCAGCTGCAAGGAGCCTCCAAGCCATGATGAAAAGCAGCTGCTGTAACAGTGTCCCCCTATCCCCTGAGGACCAGAGCTGGCTCTCACGTGCTGGACAGCTGGAAATTCTTACCCTGATGTGCCGTGAGAAAGCAGTTCCCAGCTCCTCAGTTCCCCACACAGCACCATTCCAGGGATTGCAAGGGGATAAAGTTCTTCCATCATGGCATTCACTCAAGCTGTATTTCAGGGACTGTCAGCAAGGAGCAACATTGCTTCAGCTGCATTCCTTAAAACCTGATCAGACCAAGACATTCCAACCTCAAATTCACATCCCCACTCAAACCAGCACTCAGGGTACCATTAAAATTCTCCTCAATAATTAGCTCCAAGGCAGGAAGGGAAAATCCATCTAGCACTATTGCAGATCCCCTGAGGAATCTGCTTCCCTTAAAGCAGACGATACAATGCTCCTTAAACATCTCCTGGCCACTCACTTGCTGCAGCTTCCAGGGAAATTACAGCTTTTCTGAACAAGGGACAATATTGTCCCTCAATTATTTACAGAGTTCAAAACTAAGGTCAAGATAAAGATTTAGAAACAGTTCAGGAAACCGTCTGGGTGAGGAGAGGGATAAAGTTGCAGTGTTACAAATGTTTCCACTGTAATAACGCCCTCAAAGAGTATCTGCACAGAGCACTTCAAAGAAAATCACCAGAAATGTTAATGAAACTCTTCCATGCCCTTGACATCTGCTCCCCACAAATCCCCAATTCCTCCCCAAAGGCCCTTCCCCCAAGAGAAGCCAGGTCTCATCAGCCTCATTTTATTACTTCTAAACTCTTGACATTTTCTCTGGGGTCAAAACACTCCAGACTGAAAATCTGTGTCCAAAGAAGCACTTCAGAATCTAAGAGTTCAGAAGAACCTGAATTTGTCCAAGATACTCCTCCCAGCTCACACCCCCCAGCATCCTCACTGTGCCACAGGACACTGGAACACCCAAGGGACACAGGTCACCCCTTGGGAACAGGGCTCCAGTTCTGCTCCCAGCTGAGGTGAGGACCCAGACAAAGCCATTCAATGCAATAGTGACACATTCCCACATTTCTTCTGCTCAAAACTAACAAAGTTTCAATATTTCACTGTTTATGCAGAATTAGACATCACTGTTCCCATGAGTTTCCTCACCATCCCCAGTCAGGATACACAATGGTAAAGATTTGTGGCTGCTAGAAATACTGTTCATGGTCATGGGAGGTCTTAATTATTTTCTCTGCAATGCCCAGCAGATTGAAAATTTTCTCCAGATGTATAAAAATGGAATTTGAAAGCCTCAAGAGCCATAAGATTACTTCCCCCAAGTCCAGAAGGTTTATATTAAAAATGTCATTACCAAAAAAAAAAAAAAAAAAGCCAAATCAGATGCATTCAAGATCAAAAACTCTTTGCACTGAGGCTGAGAAATATATAAACCTTTTTTTTTTATTCCTGATAAATACCACATGAAAGATTAGCCAATAAAGTCTTTATATTTACAGAAATAACCAAGATTCAGATTCAACTGCTTCCCTCTAATCATCTCCCCACATCAGTCTCCAATGCAAAAGCAGCCAAAAAAAGCTCCACATATGCTCCTTGCAGGGCTGAGACTCATCTAAAGCTCTAAAATATGGGAAACAGTTCAATTTGCACAGTTCCCTGAATAACAAACTGAAATAAAAGCAGTTGTCATGTGCATTGTGCCTTGGTCATTGTCTTGGTCTTAAAATCTTCAAAACCCATTCTTCTGCTGTACATTGGATGTGTTCAGCAAAAAACACAGATTTCAAAATAAACCTAAATAAATGGGGCTTGGAAAAAGGAAGCTGTAAAAAAAAAAAAAAAAATCTTCCTTTCTGCTTTTTTTTTGCAAAGCCCACCCCAAGTTCTTGTTGGTGTTCAGGCTCAGAGTTTTCCTCTTCATCCTCTCTGGGTGCTGGAGCCCAAAATGAGTCCCAGCAGAGCCTCACAGAGCGTTGTACTCCACACATTTGGAGGGGTCTGTTGGGAAGTGCTTCTGGCAAATGGTCATGAGCCTCTTCAGCCCCTGGGAAGTAACAAAACAAGGACAATTCTGTCATAAGGATGCAGCTGTTGAACAATTTAATAGCCTACAGTATTATTAAGCTTAACAAGAAGAATTAAAAAGAAAAGGCTGGGATTTTTATTTTGGTAGTTATTCTGTTTAAAGTTTGAAGTTCTCTTCAATATTAGAGGAGTTTGTGGCATAATCCAAAAGGCTTCAATCCCACCTGGTAAGATTCACAGTGAAGGGTCACAGCAATTCTTTAATCCCTCCTTATCACCAAGGGAACAAATGATATCATAATTAAAGATATTTACAAGAAAGCTGAATATTAAAATTAATTCTAAAGAGCAAAAAGCAATTTCAAAACAAGCTGGAGAGCCAAGACAAGAACCAAACACTTCTCAGGAGGAGAACTGTGGACACAGGACATCACAGAGGCAAACTGAAGCAATCAAGGAGAAAGGCAGAATGTAGGCTTTGCAGTTCTTCCAAAGCATCAATTGCCAAAAACCAACCTGACAGGAACCTTGTGATTATTTTCTTTCAAGTCACACAGAAAAGTCTAACGAAGAAGAAAGGCAATGCTGTGGTGGAAGTGTAATTGAGCAGTGACACTGCACTCCAGGATGGCAGAGCCATGTCCCTGTCATGAGACTCTCCCCATGGAAGGCAGCTCCTCACCCAGGGAAAAATGATTCCCCAGGATGGTGCTTTGGCCCTTCTCATGCAGGCAAGCATGGAAAGGCTGTCCAGCACCACAATGACTCCTTGTTTGGGATGTTCTCCCTCCAGAGTGCTGCAATCAGGAACAAGTTCCCTTGGGAGCACAGGTAATAAATATCCTATGCTCCACTTTGAACCAAACTTGTCAAACAAGACCCAAATATCTTTAAATATGAAGAACATACATGTTTAAAGTCAACTCTGTCTTGGTGCTGCAGTGAGCTGGGTAATTTAGAAGCAGAGGTATGAAATTCCCAGTGGGAAGATGAACTCAAGGATTTCCTTGGCCAACAGAGGAAACCCCAAAAGCAGAGAAGGGACAAACTGGGGAATTCACACACATCTCCCACAAGGTTAAGAGAGACCAAGCAAGGATCCAGAGCAGAGATCCTTCTGCCCAGGAGTGGCAAATGGACAGAGAAAGCCAATTATTGAGCAGCCTGGTCTGGAAGGTTCCCCTGCCAGGGGAGCTGGAACTTGACAGGTTCTTAAGTCTCTTTCAATCCAAAGCATTCTGTGATTCTATAAATTATTCTATGAATTATTCACCATTATGACACAGATCACAACAACATTATTTAGTTTAAAACTATTTCATCCATTAAATATTTCCTATTTCATCCATTAAATACTTCCTATTTCATCCATTAAATACTTCCAAGCATAACTGGAGCCTGTCTCTGAAGATGCATAATCCACATGCCAATTTTCACCTTACAAAATAATTGGTCAAATTTAATTTGTTGTCTTTGTAAGTGTCTGGAGGGCCCTGTGACTTCACATTGATATTTTTTCAGGTTATTTTATTAAAAACTAGAATTGAAGAGAAACCAATGGTTATGCTTATAGCCCAAATACAGAGAGACACAGAGCATTTTGCAATCAATTTCCTTGCAGACATCTGCAGAAGCTGAAAAGCAACAGGAGTCCTGCTGCTGAAGAAGGAAGACATTTATAAATATCTCCCCTACCAGGAGCTCTGAGCTCCATGATGCTGCTCTGGAGGCTTCAGAGTTAACCCAGAAAGTTGTTTTATCTCAATGAAACTGCAATTGGCAAAAGCCAAACCCATTTAGCAATACCAAGAGAGAAGGCTTGTTTCTTCAGACCTGTCCACCCACTGTGTGGAAAGGACAGAGCAGAAAAACAGCACTGCTGCTATTTCCACAACCAGAAGTCCACAGGAATATGAAGATGCCCAGAAGGAACTAAACCTGGAATTTTGAGCCCAGATTCCTGGACTTACTAATTAATGCATTTATTATATATTACTATATGGTATATATTAGTATCTAGTATATTAATTATACTATACTTATAGTATATTTATTAGTATATAGTATATATTAGTATATATTATTTATTATAGTATATTTATAGTATATTTATTAGTATATAGTATATATATCAGTATATTATATATTAGTTGCAGAAACAGTCAGCAGGACTGAATTTTACCGTATTAAGTTCTGTGCATGTTTAAAGCACGAGTTAAGCAGTGAGAGGCCTCAGGAGAATCAAGCCTGTCTCCACAGCTGCTTTGGTGCTCATGCAGGATCACAGCAGTCCAGAAAAACCCATGAGACTGTTCCTGGCCCAGCACTGAGGAGCCTCCAGGTCCAGGATGAGCTGCTGTTCATTGGATGTTCTGCCTGACACAAACTAAACCTGTCCATTCCTGGGACCTGATACCACACCACCTGATGATACCACGACACTGATGTTTCTCAAAGACCCCCCTAGACAAGCAGACCTGTTGGATTTCCAAAGCTGCCATTACCTGGATGTATTTCCTCTGAGTTTCATCGTTGAGCACGTGGGCCACGTGCTTGGAGAAGATCTTCTCGCGGCCCGTGCGCGCGTGGATGCCGACCATGGTGACGCCGATGGGCCAGGGGGCGTTCCCAATGGCCATCTGCAGGTAGGCATCGTTGGCCTGCAGGGAAAGGCACCACTCAGCACCACACCAAGCATTTCTGCACTGCCAGCTGCAGGTAAACCCCCATTCCAGTGTCCCTGATCTGGTGTCACCAACTGCACAACACACCTTCCCACATGGAACTCCGAGGGAAGCAAGGATTGTGCACTGTCCCTCATGAAAAAAAAGGAACTGGATAAGGCAGACTGGTTATCTTGACCAAAACTAAGGTTTACTGGGATCATTTTCAACTCAACCATCTCTGGTTAAATAAGGTTACACTTGTAACCCAGAGCAGTAGCAGCAGGAAATCAGGAATTTCCCCATCAAGAGCACAGATCCTGTTTTAAAGCTGTACACAGACAACATTCCTGGGGAAAAACAGGGATAAAGCTCAAAGGGAAAATTAATAGAAAGAAAGGCAGAAAGGAAGAGAAGTGTAGTGCTGAAAAAAACCCAACATAACAACTGAGAACCAGCAAGTGACAGATACAATTACAGAAAAAACCTGAAGGACATGGAACAGGACATTCCTTCTCTATTAGAGAGCAGCTACAAAACCCACTGATAAGGAGTTCATTTATCACCTCCTATTCAGAAACTGGACAATAAGAAGCAGCAATCATGACCAATGGCTGCAGATTCTTTCCAGCTAGCACTGAACAGACTGGGAGGTGAACAATGAACAAGGCAGGGGTGGCAGACAGACCCAAAGCAAATCTGAGGAGAGGACACAGTTTAGTCATCACCTGCATGAGGCAGAATCTGAACAATCTTAGTGAAATACCCTCTTGGTGACTTAAATATACTTTTGTGATGAAACAGTGTGTGAACAAGCAATTAAAGACTCTTGAAGGACTGTCACAACAGGGTTAATTAAGGCTGAGTGGACAACTTGAATTCTGGCATTTGCCTACTGTTAACACGTTGATTTCAAAATTAAAATCTTCCAAGATTGTCAACTAACAAAGCAGCAAGAATTTGTGGCTGACAGTATTCACTAGGGTGCACAAAGCAAGCAACAGGCAAAAAGAGGCAGAAAACCAAAGAAGCAAAAAGAAGCAAGTCTCCTAGAAAGTAAAATTGAAAAGGATGTGAGTATCTCTAAAAGCATTAGCCTAATGTAAAAAACAAAACAACAAAACATCCAAATGTGTACTCAAGTCATCCAAAATCTCTGTGAAGTTTACTTAAAGCAAGCACCTCCAGGAGAGAGAAGCACTGCTGATTAACCCAGAGATACACCACATTCCTGCATGCTCATTAGTTTGAGGAGGTATTGGAAAGGGAATTTCCACAAAATGATGACAAGCAAGAGAAAAAAAATGCTTCAAAATAAAATCCCACTATCATACATCCCACGTGTTCAGTTCTGCTTCCAAATGATTTGGATTAAATTTGCCTTAGGCCATACAAAGTTTTTTTCAGCATCAAAAGCAGGTTTGCTTGCTTACTTGACAAATTATGTCAAATCCTCACAAGAATAGTAAGAAATACTAGAAATCTGAAGGCAAAAGACAGCTCAGTTTCCTCTGCATATACAAGCTGCTTCAGCAAATGCTATTGGTATTTCAGTTTCATTTCTGAAGCAGCTACAAATAAAACCTAATACTGCCTTTGATCTTGTGTCCCAAAGTACTTCTGCCTCCTGCAGTGAGCAGACTTCATCCAAAAAATCTTCTCATTAACTCACTTCAACTTTACCAGGCCACTTAATGTGAGTTTAGACAAAGAAAGGGACAGTACCTCATATCCAATAACTCAGTTTGCCTCAATTAATTCCTAATTAATTAATCATCAACACCCTATTACTATTAAATACCTTCATTTAACCTTAGAACATCAGGTTTCCCCTTGAGGAATGCCTCTGCAGCTTCATATACCCATCTCTGAGAAAAATTTTCTTCATGTTTACAAAGCTGTGCAGTTTCATGAACCTCAAAAGCTCTTCTGTCAGGCTGTGGATCAAACACTACTTAGAGCCTAACATTTCACAGCCATTTTTCATTTTGTTGGGATAGATGTTGTATTTCCAGCTATGCATCTTCAAAATTAAAAGAAATATGGGAATGTTGAAGCAATAAACTCAACCTTTTACAACCAGGCAGCGTGAACATGACAAAAGGAAAAATATAAACAAACATACCTTCACATATTCTCTTTGCAACATAAATTTAATAATATCTGTTATTGATTCTTTGATGTCTGCAGGAAGTGTCTACAGAAGAAAAGGGAAAGAAAAAAAAGACTTTAGAACCCAGGAAAATCATCTTACTCAGCATTTATGCAAAGTTTAGCAACTACCCTTGCTTGAGGAGTTTCACCAAGGAAAACATGTTCATTATTCAGATGCAGGATCTGAAGAGGAGAGGTTAAGTGGTTACACCTGGTAGCTGATGGCAAAGTGCAAAATGCAACCCCAATTTTCTGTCATGTTTGCAACCCAGGGAGCAGGTGCTGCTTTAAACAGCTGGAAAAGCAGTGAGTGGGCAGATTTCACTGACTGAGATAAAACCAGAACTGGGTGTCAGGAGCTGCAGATACAGAAACTGTCACCAATTCACTCATCCCCTCTCCTGGAAGGGCCCTGATGCTGGGTACTTGGGAAGCAAAGCAGAGGCATTTCGAGTGATTCACCCTTTTGCGGAGCTTCCTGAAGAGCGGCCGCAGGTAGGACTCGGTCTGTTTCTGGGTGGCGCTGTTCAGCTTCCCCTGCACGCCCCGCTTCACGTAATCCTCCCTGGCATTCAACTCCTTGGCCCAGACTCCCAGGAGGAACTGCAGGGAGCAAGCACATCGGTGTCATGGTGCCATCTACTGACACAACACAGGGCTAAGCCAGCAAGGCAAGGTGAGGTTTTTTTTTGGAGAATGCTGAGTTAGGAAGGTTAAATCTTTTTCAGAGGGATAGGAACAACTCTGTTATCTTAAATGTACACACACAAATTAAAGCTTCAGCTCTTGCTGTGACTTTGATTACCACAACAGTTTCACAGGCACTGGCTGACTCAGCTGAGAGGCAACACAGCTTTCTTGCCAGGAAACAATTTCCTGCCCTCCACTTGAACCTGTGGACTTCCTTTAAAACTCTCCAATTTCACTACCAGTATTAGGTGACATTCCAATTCAGCTTGTACTGTTCCAAGGAAACTCCTCCACAGGTTTTGATGCCACAGTACCACACAGAGGCAGCTCCAGACAACTGCCTCAAATATCACATGAAAATCAAAACCTCATTTATTTTGTCTGGAAAGCAGGAGCAGATTTTGAAGAATGTTGCACTCCCAAGAGCTCTTTCCCAAATTTGGCACAAGTCGCTGCTGTGACTAACAAAGGCTGTGGAGTGCCAAGCATTTCAAAAAACCCACATCTTACACATAACAGGAGAGATTTTCCTCTCAAGCAGCTGAAACCCATCCTTCTATTCTTGAAATGCATCTGCACGGCATTAATAATATGACAGAACTACAGAATAATTTGAGTTTGTTACCTTCAAGAACTTGGTTATGATGTCCATATCATAGTGATCATCACCCCGTCCTAGGGATTCTCCCAAAGCCTGGAAAAGGGGAAAAAAGGACAATTATTTCCACTTTGCCTAGTCTGGCAGCACCACCACAGCAGAGCATGGTTCACTGCATGAACCATGTGTTTGGGATTTCTTGTGAAATTTATTGCACAAACTGCAATAAATTCCACAAGAAATCCCAAACACTGGTCATGGAACAGCTACAAATGCTACTGAAATTCATTAATCTATTAAAAACATTTGCATCACAAGGGCAATATGATTATTTCTGAAAAGTCAATGCAACAGTAATTCTTCAGTCATTACTACTAAATTATTGGCATAATTAGCAGCTGTCTGACTGCACTGTATTAAAGGGAACTGTGGGTGCAGTGCATTTTTTGAGATCCCCAAAGCCATCAATTAACCTAATTATTTTGTTATGCTATTTCAATTCTCTGTACTGGGGCTTTTTATCATTTAATTGCAACTGTGAATTTGAGGGAACAAATTTTTTAAAAACATCCCAAAACCTAGCAACAAACCACTAAAAAAGCCCAGCTGTTTGCTCCAATTCTCCACCAAAACCTCAAAACTGTAAATACTAACAGTAAGTCTTATAAACATTTTCCAGTAGGAATAGTTCCATTTATAATCAATTTCCATTGCCCTCATGTTTCCAAAGTGAGTTTTATTTTTAAAAATCTCCTAGATTTGAAGTCAAATTCAATGTAAGCCTTCATGCTCAAGGCAATGCAGCTGAAGTAACATAAAATTAAGATGCAGTGTTTTCAAACTTAGAAAAAGATTGTTTGCATGGCTTTAACCAAGCCTGCCCTACTACCACAAAAAGGGGTAATTTTAAGAGCTAACAGATCAATAAAATTCAGGTCCAATACAACTCCTGCTATCCACTCTGGTACTGCAATTATTTTAAACCAGAACCCCTGGCACCATAAAAAAAACCCAGACTATTTTTTAATAATAATGTATTCACTTCAGCTTTCAGTTATAAATCATATTATTTCTTAAACACACTTTTGGAAGGATGTTATGAAGATTAACTCCTGCAAAGAGTTTTGAAGATTAAGGGTAAAAGTCTTCAGCTCAAGTTAATGTGCTTTTCAAAACATTATCCTGAAATACCAGGTGCTGAATGCATTTCCTGGCACTTACTCACACAAACACCACAGGATTCTTTCAGAACAGAGCAGCCACTTGCACTCAAGTTTTTGGGCTGCACTTATATTTCCTTTGGTCTGCCTCCTCCCTTTTTTTGGTCCTAGATGTTTTTATATCAAATATTCTTTCTGTGTGTCTATTTTTCAGAGTCCTTTTTCCTTATATAGGGAAAATTAATTGGTACTGACCTTATTACCCTCTCAAATATTCACTGGAAAGGCTTTGGCATTTATGACTAGGTAATGTACTGGAAATAAATTCTCTACTTCTGAAATCCTGGAGAATGAATCTTTACTGTATCACTGTCTTTGCAGGCAACACCTGTCCCCTTTGGGATGAAATGTTGTAAACAAAGACCACTTGGGTTTTCATTTGTAAATTTTCTCCTTAAGAATACTTCAAAATGCCCAAGTCAGCTGTTGAAAAGAAGACAACTTTGTCTAAACAATCCTGAGGCTTCCTCACAGCAACACACCACATCTAACATCCCTTAGTTATGACCTATCCCATACCTCTAGTTCTTCAATAGTAGTATTCTCCTCATGGACCTTCAGGTCATTCTGGGAGTCATCATCTCCTGCTTCTTGGCCACCCACAATTTCATTCAGATACTGCTGATCAATCTTATCCAAAGCAGCCTTCAGGTCATTTCTTAAGCCCTAGGAAACAGGAAAAAAGAAAAAAAAAAAAGAGACTGGTTTATAAAAAAAACCTCAAGTAAATAAAAGCAATTCAGTACTGTCAATGTGAGCATCAAACTTCTGTTTAAAGTGCAAATTTTGTAAAAACACACATAAAGGTTTAGTGTTGTTTGAATTTAACTGAACTCCAACAACAGTTTCTGCTTCAGCACTTAACAAAAATCAGGTGCATGAACTTCTGAAGTGCTCATATCTATGATATCTATGAAAAATATTTTTACAGTATTTTCATCAAAAAAAAAAAAGCCTGGAGGATGGAATCAGCCTCTAGGACTTTCTTCAAGTCATTTCCTCCAAGCAATACACTGAACCACCCCAAAACAAATGAAAACCAGACCATAACCATCATCAGCTCTACAAGTCCTCACATCTGCCCTGAAAAAAGCTGTAAATAACTCTCACTCCTTCAGTGCCAGACATAAAACAATAATATTGCTTCCTTTTATTACAAATTATTTAAACATAGCAGAATGTTTTCTATAGATTCACTGTTTAAAACCCTCAACTTTAGAAAAGGTGACTAAAAAATCCAGAATCTGTTCAAAACCATATATAAAGTTAAAAGGTTTTCTAAAATAGAACACAAAACTCACCTTAACCACAGTTGAAGGATTTGCCTTCTCATCTTGAGACATAAAATACACAGCTCTATAAAGGACATTCCCTACCCTCAGATAAATTCAGCTACTCCACAGGGAATGGATATGCACAGTTACTTCCCCTCTTCCATCATCATACTTAGCTGTCTGGAGCATTTCTATAAATCATTTAATTACTCTAAAAATGTCTGAACCACAAGGCTGATTGACTAAGCAACCTCCAGAATCCCCCTAGACAGCAGCAGGAGTGACTGAAACATGGAACAAAAATCCAGCACAACCCCATTTATGGGCTCTCTATTTCCTAATCCTGCTCCTGTGATCAATGTCTCTGGAAGGGAAGTTTTCATTAGCAGAGCTTTTATTTCTAGATCTGTTTATCTTCATTTTAAAGACTTAGAGAGGAAAAGGCTTCCCTTTGATGGGCAGTCCCAGGAAAGGCATTTAAAACAATTCCATTTGCCACAAGTTAGGGAAGAAAATGCAAATTGTCACTCTGTTAGTAAGGCTGTAAATCTGGTTAACAGTGAATGCAAAACAAACCTCAATTGTATCTCCTCACTTCATTGATCATTCCTTAAGACAAAATGAATAAATTAATTAGATCTTCAAGTCAGTTTTTCAGTTGATGGCTACTTCAAAGGGAAGGGGGAAAATGACACTTCCATAACAAGTTACAGCTCTGGAATTCAAGAATTTGAAAAATCATTTATATCCTAAAAAGACAGTATGCAGTCCTGCTCTTACTTACCTGTGCCTTCTCAGGGGTGCAGATAATCATAAACACAGGATTATTTTAATAGTAAATTCTCTGCTCATTAAAAAGCAGGGGCAGAACAAGCTGGGGTATTAGTGCCACCTGAAGGCCCCTTTTCCAAGTGACAAGGGGCTGGTAGGTTTCTAGGGCTGAACTCTGTAACTTAATTGTAATTGTGCAGAAAACTCTAATATTTAACATAGTTTCTCAGCAAATAAAAATAATACTAAAAAAAAAAGAGACAAGAGCATGTATTCTCTTTGCTGTCTATTACCCCCTCCTCCTGAAAATTAACAGCTACTAAAAATGATTTTCAGTAATTTTTCTAGGGTTATTTACACCATGACTAAGTAAGAGCCAGGCTTACCTTGTTCACTTCAGGTGCAAGAATTTCTATCTTCCTCAGACGTTGAAATGCATCATAATCTGTTTCTCCAAAGAGCCTGATGGGCTCACCCCTCTCTCGTAACCTCCTGATAACCTGAAAAGAATCAAAGCACTCCCTGACACATAAAGGAAGCAAAATAAAATCCAGAATGACAGATTTATTTACTTTGCTTAGAATAACAAGCTGAGCTAGACTGGAGAGGAAATGGCAATATTTTAAGCAGTCAAAAAATGTTCCAGACACTTTACAATCTAAATATAAAATTCCCACGGTATTTCAGTGAAAGGTCATTCCAAATATTACTGATCCAAATTTTGCATAAAATCCCAGGCTGGCTGATACAGCCAAACTTCTTCCTGCTCTGACTTGTTTAAACAAATACACAAAAATCATCCCTCTGGCAGAGCTTAAAGACCATTTTCAAAATCACAAAGGAACTTGACAATAATCTCACTCACCTATGTCTTGGCAATAAAAAGAGCTGGGCTGCAGGTTGTCCCAGCTCAGCTATGAGATGATCTACTGAAAATCCCTATCTTTATAAACATCTGGGAAATATGAAGTCCCAAAATCTAATAGGATACTTACTTTAAAAGTAACTATCTATATCTAGATAGTTACTTTAAAAGTAACTATAACAGAAGGGAAAAAGCCTCCCTTAACTCAATTCAAACCTCAAACCAAACACAAAACCAACAACCCCCATTACAAAACCTGAATATCCTGACAAATTAAGGGGAGGTGTGACATGCTTGGATGACCTCAGCTGTGAATTTCAGTTTTTCCAGGATTAGAGTGTATTCTGTACTTCTGAACTTCCTGTTTCTGCTCTGGGGTGTGGATCTGTTTGTGAACTTAAATCCACACAGGCATTTTTAGCCTTAGAAAAGGCAAAGAACATCCCAGCTGCTCTGCCTTTAGGATTGTTTCTTCTAGAGGCTAAAGTAACCTTCCAAAACTTGATTTCTAAATTTGTGCTCAGACCAACAAGTTACAAAGAAAAGAAGCTCAGGGAAAAATAAATCTCAGAAAAAGTCAGCATGCTATCTTCAGTGCTATCCAAGAATAATGCTGGTATTGAGGGTATCTCTCTGAAAGAGCTGTAAAATGTTATAAAACATCTGTGTAAATCCCTGTAACAGAGAGGCTCTACCCATCTGCACCTCCCTATGCATTCAACTGGACAGCAGAGCCCTGATAAGCAAAGATAATCAATGATTGCTAACTGCAAAAATGGAAGCTTATTATTAAATAAAACTGCCATAAAAAGTACAGCTCACTGGATGAAACAGCCCTTACAAGAAATTTCAGGTGCATTTGCTGTAAACTCAAGGAGTCAGTTTATGGTTTTTGACTTTACCTCCTGTCTGGAAAGAGTCATTGGTAACTTTTCCTCTGCCAGTTCAAGTTCCAGCACTGGATTTGACGTAGCCAGAGGTTTCTCCTCCTCTTCCTGCTGCTGTACCTACATTCAACAGACAAAGTTACTCCTGTGCAATGGAAACAAACCCACATATTGATGAGAAATGATGGCAAGATAGAGAACTCTGGAACACAGACTTTGGTATGACTAAATAAACCTTTAGTTTCATAGTTTTATGGTCCATAATTGCATCTCACAAAACAATAAAAGTTCTTGATAATATCAAGAATAACACTTCTGCAGGTTGCAGGAAGCACTCTCTCCAGCAAACAGAAAGGACAATTGCTGAAGTTTGGCTGTCACTTCAGCAGGCAGATGCCAGCACTGGTGCCAAGAATAACAAATCCACCCTCAGCCTGTTGATTCCTGCCCCTGTCCCATCCTTCCTACCCATGCAAGACCATTTGCATCAAT
This sequence comes from Ammospiza nelsoni, assembly GCF_027579445.1. Classification (NCBI taxonomy): domain Eukaryota; kingdom Metazoa; phylum Chordata; class Aves; order Passeriformes; family Passerellidae; genus Ammospiza; species Ammospiza nelsoni. Next base: position 6,998,858 of record NC_080637.1, on the reverse strand, counting down.
GTGTGATGAACCAGAAGGGGGAAATTATTCAAACAGAAAAAATACTCTGAAAAACACAAATACTGGCACTGTTCCCAGCCTGCTTCACTTCCTCATCCAGCTCCCAGCACAGACAGAAGGACAGGAAGGAAAACTCCAGAGCAGGGTGAGAGTGGAGCTGCCTCTCCCAGGGTCAGTTACAGTGTTTATTACCTGCAGCTTCAACAGGATCAGCACGGTTAGCAGTGATCCACAGTTTCTGTTGGGTTTTGAGAGGCAATGCACCTCTCCAACCTTGTTTTAGGTAATGCTCTCTCTAACAACCTTGCCTGCTTCTTACAGGTAAAAAAAAAAAAAAAAAAACCAAAAACAAAAAAAAGAGAAAAGACACAACTCCTCCTAGGAACAGGATTCCTCTTAGTCTAAAAGAAAGAAGGTCCCTGAATCAAAGAGAGCATCCCTTCTTCATTATTCAGTATTTTAATAATGCAAAGCAACTCTTTGATCAAAGTAACTTTGAGGCAGCAGCCATGTAACTACAGCTCCCTGTATAAGCTCAAATTCAACATTTCTGACAGCAGGAGCAGACTGCTGGTGGTAATATTCCTATAATGAGGAAATCTCTTCAGTGCTCACTCATATCTTGTTCATTCTTAATTTATTTCCTTTCTGTACTTGCTAAAAGGGAAACAATCCAAAGAATGCCAGAGCAGCCTGCAGCATTCCCTGTGCATGGGCAGCCTGTATTAGGGTTGATCAATCTGAGGAAGGTGGACAGAATTTTTTTTTTTTTTATTTTTAATAGGCTTTTTATTCTTTCAGTCTGTATTAAGGTTGATCAATCTGAGGAAGTTACTGGACAGAATTTTTTTTTAATAGGCTTTTTATTCTTTCAGGACACAGTGCCAGCTTTGCTTAGGTGTCAGTGTGACTCCATGTGGCTGGCAGGATCCACCCCTGGGGCCTCAGCTACAAGATTCAGCAATTTCAGATGTACAAATCTACATTCAATGCTGTATTAGCAAACACAGAAAAAAATCAAAAGATCAATCCTACAAGTACAGATGTTTGGAATGAACAAGGGAAAGACAAGTAAATCAATGTTTAACACATAAAGGGAGGGGGGAAATAAAATTCCATCAATGCAGGGAAGGAGGAATTGACAGGGGACAGAAAATATGGAAAAAGGTGTAAAAGTTTTTTCTGAAGTATAGTCCCAGAGCAGAAGGATACATACAAATTTTAACTTACAAACATTCTTGAAATAATTAAGAGATAGCAGCACAGAAGAAAAGATTTGATCCGTTCTGTCGGCTGGACTCCAAGTTATAAGCAGTATCTTTACCACTGTTATTTTGTTTCTGTGCTTTCTTCAAGCAAGTGAAATTATTCCAACTTATTACATCTAAGCAAAGTAAAAAAAGCACCTGCATTTAAAAGGAAATCAGTCTGTGTTCCATGTCTCATTATCAGAGTAAAGAACCAATGCAGAAATCTGGGAGGCTCTAAGAAGATACCAAATTTACCAAAGTAACTTATTTTAAAACCATTGTCAGGGTTGCATTTCACACCCAAACTGCTGTGCAGCAGCACAGGTAACCCCACTTGAACCACATCAGGTTCTGAAGAATTCCAGCTAATGCCCAGGAGGCAGCAGGCAGCCATGTGCCCTTGGAAGAGCAGCTGGATCCCCAGAGCTTTTCCAGGACTTTCTGCTGCGCGTTCCCAGAATCGTTTTGGCATTGATGTTCAAATGTGCACAAACAGATCAAGGTTTCAGAATAAGTCACTAACTGGGTAAAGGTCACTGGAAAACAAAGCTCCTATTTGTGCCCTCTAACAGCAAACAAGATTATGAAACTGTCTTCCCCAGGGAATGCATCCCCCTCCCAGACACCCCGTCAGGCAGGCAGGCAGGCACACACACTTGGAAAAGACAACAACATTCTTTCCATCTCAGGAAACTCTTGCCCTGACACCATTACAAGGCAGATAAAGCCTTCCAGATCACCCATTTGTTGCAAAATGCACCCGAGGTTACCAATTGTTTCTAATATTTTGCCAGCAAGAACATAAATGCTGTTGTTGCACAGCTTCAGCGCTGGGTGGTTAATGGCCAAAACCCAAATACAAATTTAGGAGAGTTGGCAAATCTTTTTTGATGCACACCCACACTATACTGATTTCTTTTGGACATTTTGACAATGAAGATGGGATACAATTATCCAAATGTCTCCATTTTCTCAGTAAGGGGAGGAAGGTGGCTATATCAGATCCAGTGTTCATGCCTAACAACACAATTTCATAAGAAAGGAAAACAAGCTTTGATCCCGAGCCACTTCATGCTTTCCACAAATAAAAACAAACAAACAAAAAAGGAAACAAAAGGCAAACCATAACACAAACTTAAGTAGCTGTATGTCATGCATATCTTTTCCTGCATTGAAAATGGTTTTGGAAAGTCATACCTCTCCAGGTGGCTTCTCATTTACAGGCTAATGTATAACATTAACAGATTGAACAAAGAACAACAATTATCATTAACAACATTGATATTGTTGATAAAAAAAAATAAAATGCAGACTTCAAAATAAACACAGCAAGTGCTGGAAGAACAATTTCCATACCTTGTAGCCACATCTCTGGAAGTAGGCCTCCTCTTCCTTTTTAGCTAACTCACTGCGTTTGAAATATTTCTTATTGCCCTAAGAGAGAGGAGAGTTGTTACCAGCTCAGAATTTTGCATGGTTGAGCAAAAATGGCTCAAGCTTTCTTACTTGGCTTGGTGAATTCAGCTACATCCTTTCCCAGAGATGCCTAGCTGGAAGCACCTCTGAAATCAGCAATATGGAGTTACTTTGCAGGATATATGGAGAAGCAGAATTAAAAGTACAATGTGCTTGCCAGCACTTTAGAAAACCCAAGTTTTTTGTCATGTAAGGCCATGGTGTAAAGCTTCACTTCAGACATACACAACCAGGCCCAGGATGTTTAGATAAACCATACTAAATACATGATTTGGCATTAAATCAAGGAGGTTGGAGAAACCACCTTTATACACAGTATTTTATAAGCTTGCTTGGAGAAGCTTTGTAGAAATGTGCCTGAAAAGACATCCCAGACACACAACAGGTGGAAAATGTGGTCACCCCAAAGCATTTTCCTTGACTAGTGCAAACCACAACTTCTTCCCTCATGCTTGGCCTGATGTACAACAGCCTCTGACTGCAGCTCCCTCCTTCAGCATCTGATGCCAAAACCCAAAATCAGACACCCCTGAAAGGGGCTCTGCTGTACTGTGGGGTTTTTAGGTACACAAACTGCTCACACCCTGCCTGGATATGGGGTTTTTAGGCACACACAAAAAGCTTACACTCTGCAGGCATATGGGGTTTTTAGGCACACACACCACTCACACCCTGCCTGGATATGGGGTTTTTAGGCACACACGCACTGTCAGACCCTGCCTGGATATGGAGTTTTTATGGGTCCACACATTGTCACACTCTACCTGGATATGGGATTTTTAGGCACACACACTCCATTCATACCCTGCCCAGATATGGGGTTTTTAGACAAACACAAAAAGCTCACACCCTGCCTGGATATGGGGTTTTTAGGCTCACATCCTGCCCGGGAATGGGGTTTTTAGGCACACACACACACCCTGCCCAGGTATGGGGTTTTTAGGCACACACACAGAGCTCACACCCTGCCCAGGTATGGGGTTTTTAGGCTCATACACACTGTCAGACCCTGCCTGGATATGGGGTTTTTAGGCACACACACAGAGCTCACTCCCTGCCTGGATATGAGTTTTTAGGCTCACAACCTACCCGGGTATGGGGTTTTTAGGCACACACATACACAGAGCTCAGACCCTGCCCGGGTATGGGGCTTTTAGGCACACACAGAGCTCAGACCCTGCCCGGGTATGGGGTTTTTAGGCACACACAGACTGTCAGACCCTGCCCGGGTATGGGGTTTTTAGGCACACACAGAGCTCAGACCCTGCCCGGGTATGGGGTTTTTAGGCACACACAGACTGTCAGACCCTGCCCGGGTATGGGCAGAACGAGGCTGTGAGGAGGAACGAAACCGCACTCTGCTCACCAAAGTTCGCACTGCCTTTCTCATCTGCCGGTGCCCGAAATAAACTAAACCAGCCCCAAAGCCCATGGAACACAGCGAGGCTGAATCCAGGCTGCGCCCCCCCCCCCCCCCCCCCCCCAAACCCCTCCTGGCTCCTGCCAATCCCATCCTGGCTCATCCCGGCCTAGGCCGCCCCCTGCCCCGGCCCATCCCGGGCCGCTCCCGCCTCACCGCCGCCCCCCTCCCGGCACCCACAGCCCGGGCGGCTCCTGCTGTCCACGCCGGCCGCCCTCACCCCCAGGAGCTCCTTCTCCTCCAGCTGCTGGCGCTTCCTGCTGATCTCCCGCTTCAGGATGTCCATGGCGGCCTCGGGAAGCGCCGCAGGAAAACAACAGCGTCACTTCCGCGGAGGCCGCGCCGCCGCGTGGCGCCCCCTGGTGGCTCGGAGGAGCGGCGGGAGGGGCGCGTCAGGCCCTGCTCCCGAGTGACAATGACAGACGAGAGGAGATGGCAGGAAATGGCCTCAATTGTGCCAGGAGACGTTTAGACTGGATATTAGCAAAGGTTTGTTCAGTATTTATGTAATCTCATGCTGTTGTTGGAAGCAGATTATTTAAAGTGATACACAGACGGTATGAGGCACACTGCCCGTCTTTAGGGCGGTGTTGTCTTTTTATACTAAAAACTACATGTGCATTATTTACCATAACTTCCCAATACCTATCACCTATGTTAGACAGTGAGCTTCTACTCTAAACTAATCTAAAAGTGCCAACATCACAGCAGAAGATGGAGGCCAAGAAGAAGAAGAAGAAGGAGAAAGGCTGGACACGCCCCAATTCCTTTATCATGCGCCCTGAACCCCCACTCTAAAAACTCCAAAAATCCATTTTTCACCCCGTGACAAACTAACTATTATTCTGCTTAAACTCTTTTGACTTGTAATTCTTCATATAAAGGTTGATAATTGTTTTTTCCGAGGGCTAAATCAAAGGCACAGGGGTCTGGGGCTCTGTGCCAAGGTCTCTGAGCCCCGGGGCAGGGCTCGAGCCCTCCAGGGCAGCCAGAGGAATTTCTGGGTTCCAACAATGGTATAAGGGCAGTAATTATGAGACAGAGCCAAAATATAGCTGCTTTGTATCAAGGAATCTAGCAAAAGAGGTGGAATATCATTTTTACAGAGGTCTTTCCCTCTTTTAGTACAGCTGGTTTTACAAAAGGGTGCTTGACAGGTTCTTTAAAGAGAGTCTGCATGCAATTTATTCAGCTGTCTTCTCTGTTTAGCTTGAAAAATCTTTGGGGAAAAGTCTCTCTGACTGTGTTTGTGCAGTGCCTCATGCCACGGGCCTTGGTTGCAGATGACAGCTAATACCAGATAAATCATGGCCTCAGGAAAAATTTCTTCTCCAAAAATGTTGTTGAGCACTGGGACAGGCTGCTCAGGGAAGTGGTGGAGTCATGGTCCTGGGAGACATTCAAAAGATGGGTAGGGGTGGGATGTGGGGATGTGGTTATTGGTGAACTTGGCAGGGTAAATTATTGGATTTGATGCTTTTAGAGGTCTTTTCCAACCTTTCAATGAGGCTGGTTACTGGCCAGCCACACAGGGTGCAAATGCCATGTAGGAAGGTGGAATGCCTGTGATTTGTTTCCTTCATGCCTTGAGGACTGAGGCAGCTGGTAGGGTTTGAGCTCCTTAGAGTGCACACCCCGGAGCTAAATGCTTTTGTCATCAGCCTCTCAGCATTTGTGACACATTTCCTTATTTACCTGATTTTCTCCAGCTATTTCCATCTTGTGGCTTGTAAAGTTCAAAGGGTCCAGAAAACCAGAAAAGCTTTGAAGAATGAGTAAGAACTCCTCTCAGATATTTTTTTCTTTAGGTCCTCACAGATTTCTTCCTTGTCTTTCCCCGTTGTAAGATCCTGTTTTGGAGAGTTGTAACCACAGCTGGCTTTCACCCACTTTAGATAACCTGAGCTGTGTCATGACTCTTCCTTGTAGGAAATGGCCCAGTGGTTTTTACAGGTGTTGTTTAACCCCAGGCTGGTGGGTTCTGGATTTAGAAGTCATGCAGTGCTTTACCTCAGGCTTGAATGCAATTGCTTTGCAATGAGGAAGCAGGAACTGCCCTCCTACGCTTCTCAGAGCTCTCAAAAAGGAAATTATATCACATCTGATGGTGATAGCATCCAAGAATATCTCTGGATGAGTCCTGGGGGAATGTGCCCACATTTGGGTAAGGGCAGAAGTTGGGAGGCTGGAGGAATACTCTGTAGTGGACTTTATGGAGAAGGAATCCAGATGCTTGTGTCAGAGTGCCAGCTGCCCCCTCATTTACTCTAGAGTACACACAGCCTTAGACCTTCTTCATTTCCTGCTCCAGTCTCACACTGGCCTGGTTTTGGCAGGGATACAGGTAATTTTCTTCCTAGTACCTAGTGCAGTTCTGTGGTTTGGATCAGGTATGAGAATAACTGATAACACACTGATGCTTTAGTTTTTGCTAACCAGATTAATACTGAGTCAAGGACTTTTCAGCTTCTCATATCCTGCCAGCAATGAGACTGGGGGACACAAGGCAGCCAGGACAGCTGACCCCAGCTGACCAGAAGGATATTCCATGCTCTATGGCATCACACTCAGTATTTAACTGGGGGGAAAGTTGGTTGGGGGCTGCTGCTCAGGAACTGGCTGGGCATTGCTCAGCAGGTGGTGAGCAATTGCATTGTGCATCACTTGTTTTTTATTATTATTATTATTATTATTATTATTATTATTATTATTATTATTATTATTATTATTATTATTTCCTTTGTTGTCCCCTTGAACTGTCTCTCAATCCAGAAGTCTTCTCACTTTCACTCTTCCGATTCTCTCCTACATCCCTCTGTGGCTGAGGAAGAGTGAGAGCCTTTGCACCATTGGGGATTAAACCATGACACGCATTGTATCTCAATTAGAGACAGTCCAAGAAGAAGGAGGAAAGCCAACTCACAATTCAGCCAACTTTCACACAGTATTTGTGAGAAAGATGCAGTTACTGTCAGGTGACTCTTAGACCAAAGATCCCTTGGTTGGTTGGTTGCTTGGTTGCTTGGTTGCTTGGTTTTTTTGTTTGTTTGTTTGTTTGTTTTAAAGGTGTCAGGGAGGGGTAAAAGGGACAAATAAGCAGCTGATTAGTTTATGTTGGTGAAACAGCTTTGGCAAGGTTGGAAAGAAATGCTGTACCTCTAAAAGTGGCCTAAAATTTCACTACTGATGATTTAACTTTCCACAATTGCTCTTTTCCCAGTGCTTCTGGTTCTGTGCTCTCTTGCCTCCAAATCAAAGCATCCTGTAATGTAAATCCCCTCTGTGATCAAGACTTTGTCTTGTCCTATGGAGAAGAAGTGGCAATTTCCAGAGTATTACATCTCCCACAAGAGTTACTATGCATGCAAATATATGGTTTATGTTGGTTCTGGTTTTTTGAGGACATTCACCAATATGTCCCCCCAAAAAAAGGAAAGAGAGAAAAAATCTTTGGTGCCACCCATCCATTTGAGATTTCTCTTTTTGAAGAGATTACAAAACCTTCTAATCTATAAGAAGAAGTGACATCTTTTTTCTTTCACTGACACCTTATGAAGAGATCCACTCTTACTTCCTCTCTGATCTCCAGGATGGCAAATCTGTTTGACTCCTCTTTGCCTTGAGGTCAGGGCAGCATTTTCTGAGGGACATGGATTGTTGAGATGGCTGGGTCAGGTCTTGACTGGACACAGTTCAAAGCTCCTCTGTTCCTCAGAACATCTTCCTGAGGCAATATCTGTGCTGGCAATTTGCCATGGTCCCTGCTTGCTCTGTTCTGGATCTCTCATGCTCTGTCTCCATTCACACGTTCTCCTTGGCCCTAGGGTGGGCAGCTGGAGCTCCACTTGCTGGACAAACCCATGGTGCTCATGAAAGCTCACAGTGTGAGATCTCATCCTTGGATCACATAGTGGAAACTGTTCCTGAACACTGCAAAAGGATTTCTCTAAGTCACCACCATTCTGAGGAGCCCTGAGAGTGTGGAAACTGTTTAACTGTGTTGTGAAAGCAGACAATTCCTTCCTTGTGCCAGTCCCTCATGCATGCAATGATCCCTTAGATGACATCACTGTATAAGATATTTTTAACACAGTGAAACGTGTGCTTTTCCAGCTGTATTTCAAATTATCAGTTTATCATACATGGCATTACTCTACTCATTAGAGTCAATTAGATCATTGCTATAAATCCAAAGCTTGACTATTTGTTTTCTACTGCTCCTGTTTTGCTTTTCAGGGCAGTCCTGCTGGTTTGGTACCACTATGGCTGTGTATTTCTGTCTCTCATGTGATTAATAAATATGATATTTGCTATCAGGGCTGCAGTCAGGTCTTTAAGCTCTCACAAAATCATTTTCAGAGTCTTGAGAGCTCCCAGCAACTGAGCTTGGGTCTGGAAGCAATAGTGTTAGCCATGTTTTCCCCATATCCAGGTTTCTGCAGACCTCTGGAACAACCCCACAGAGTTAACCACAAAGCTACTTTGAAGTAATTTCCTTCACAACATTAAATATGAAATCAAGACTGGAAAGGGAAATCTAGAAGTTATTCCAAATCTTGGAACATTTGTAAGAGCCTTGTAAGCAATAGAAATAGCAGCTTAAAACATACATGAGGTTTTTCATTCCAATTTCTATCTGGTTTAGTGATTGCTCAGCTTTATCTGCTGCAAGCCAACTGCCAACCTGCAGACAGATTATTGAAGGCAGCTCAAATAACCCAGTTTCACTCAAATAACCCAGATGTCATCTATTTGCCAAAGTGGTAAAACGGATCAGAATAATTTTGACTGCTCTCAGTGGTTGTATTCAGTTTACATTTAGTTGTTTTCAGGTCATATCTTTATGGGCATCCAGTTTCAGTTATCTATTTGATATTAGAACAGGGAAAACCCCAGTTCAGCCAGCATATGCTTTCACTCACACACAGGAGGCAGAACTGATGCCTTGCAGCTGACCAAGATTGCAGAACTCATTTCAAGTAACAAGGGCACAGATGACTCTTGGAAACCCTTTTTAGATAAGTACATGGTTCCTTTTATTCATCTTCAAAACACTATACCAAAAAAGACATTGGATAAAATTGCCTTTACACCATGACTAAGTATGTCCACTTCTGGCAAAGGGAGATCTACACTCAGTCTGTCTTTTCTTTTTTTTTATTAAAGCAGTCCTTAACTTTTTGAGAGGGATTAACCCATCCAATTCCCCATTCTTTGCCCCCACATCTACTTTGTTACAGGTACCTCCAGCCTGTCACATCTACAGGCACCTCCAGGTGTTCTATCAGAGGTGTCAGTATTGCTGCTAAGGATTGCAAACTGCACCTGCCTACAACCCTGGCACTGGGGATGGGCCCATCCCCTCCATTTAGTCAATTTAAGCCACTCTGGGCTTTCACCTTTCCAAACAGCACACAGTCTCCAGGAGATCACAGTCAGACAAACACTCAGCTACAGAGAAGGCTGAGGAAGAAATTTGAGGTAGTGCTCCACCACAGGTGTGCAAATCATACTGCAAAGACAAGGAAAGCTCACTGGGGAGGAAATGGCAGAAAAAAGGTACCTAACATTTCTAACATAAGTCTTTCAAAGTGTAGGGCATCTGTGTATCATGAAGGCAGCATTTGAACTTGGCTTGTTTTGCTTTTTAAAGTATCACTTGATTAGTTCTCATGGTAAGTCAGCCGCTGCAACTCCTGTCTGCCAGGACACACCTCTGGAATGCACTGTTAAAATAGGAAAGTGGTGACATCTATATGGATGTTACTGGTTAGTAAGGCTTGTGTGGCTTTTAGAAACACACTTGAAATAATATTGGGCTGTTAATTATTCTCTGATTTTGACCAGGCAATATTTATGAGCATTGTTTAGGTTGTCTATAGGATGTGTGAGTCTTTCCTATCCCAGCAGCTTTATCTGTAAAACTGAGGTGGTGTAAAAAACTCATTGTTGCTTCTAAAAAGCTTTACATTTAAGTACAGCTAATTATTGCCAAACTGGCTGATATGTGAGATATCTGATGAAAATTCTGTTGTTTCAGGAACAGTATTTGTGCCTCAGCTAATAGCACTGTGTCATCAGAGTCCCTAAGGAATTGGTCCCAAGATGTCACTAGGGAGACTGTGTTTTTTTGACAGCAGTGGCCATTTGTGGCTGTTAAAGAATCCAAAACATCTTGGAGGAAAATGGTCATGCTGCCTTTTTTTGTTGCTTTGGTTTTGGTTTTTTGCTGTTGTTGGTATTTTTGTAGCTGTTCTTTCTAGCACTCCAGCAGTGCAGGGCAAATGATGTGAAGCACTGAACATCCTTACTCCCAGCGTCAGTTTGCACCACATACCCAAACAACAAAGTCTTTCCAGGAAAGGTGCAGTTACAGGACTGAGCCCTGCAAATACAGACTGTGTTGTCAAACTGCATGCACTGCATTTTTCCTAAAGGAATATCTACACTTAACATCCCTTGGGGTTGAGACATTTTAGCTGTATTAACAGTCACCATCCAAACACCAAACAGATCTTGTTGGATGCTATAAAAGCACATAAAACATCTATTTTTCTTTCACTTTATTGCATATAGAAGATAAATGGTTGAGCATAAAGTATTGTACTTCTGAGTTCATTAGCTTCTATTCAACACAGGCAAGAAATCTCTCAAAGTTATTGCTAAATGATCATAGTTCTGTGTTGTCAGTGTGATCCCTGCAGGATGTGTCCATCTCAGAGAAAATGCCCATGCAGGTGCACTGGCTGCCTCAGCAGAGAGGTCAGGGATTGAATGGGTGATGGAGTCTTCAGTATCTACACATCTGTGAAGGTAAATCCAGGGGGGTCACATTAATGAAAATGCTGCTGTATGTATCTTACTGCTGAATAAAAGCACCTTTTTCAGATGTTGTCAGTCTGCAGCCTGACAGAGATTTAAAACTCACATAATCTCTCTTTAAAAAGTGCATGTGTGAGTAGATTTTGAACTCCATTGTACCTTGCAATGAAATTTTATTTTTTAGAACTGAAAAGCAGGCAGGTGGCTATGAATGTGTCTGAAGCTATTTCACCAGCCTGAAATAGAAGTACTGTTGGAAAACATTTAGGAAAATAGAACATCTTAGTAGGAGATGCAGCAACTTTTCATGAATTTATTTTAGTTTGCATCAGTATTCTGAGCTACAGGGATTATTAGTAGAGAAACTCTCATTGGGAGAGGGGATTGATGGCGTTGAGGCAGCAGCCCTGTGAGTTGACAGGGATGCTAATATAGGCACAGCACAAGTTTAGAGAGCAGATCAGAGCAGCTGGGTGGGCTGATAGAGAGGATCAGGGCAGCCCAGAGGAGCAGTAAGAGGATCCAAATAAGTGGATTAGTAGCATACCAAAGCACACATTACTTTTAGTTTTCAAACTCCCATTGATTTTACTGCAAGTGCATTTACTAATGTGTGGCAGGAGAAATGGAAGAGGATCAAGGCAGAATCGAGACATGGAGAGCAAGTCCGTGTGGCAAGCTGGAAACAGAGGCTGGGCTGGGGACACAGCACAACATGCCCACATCAGGCTCAGTCAGGACTTGGAGGAGCATGGCTGCTGCCTGGGCTTCACCTCACAGCCTCAAGGAGCTGTCTGATGGTGTTAAATGCTTTTGTTCCTGCAGCTGAGGCTGCATTCGTTTTCCATCCATAGCTCCAGTGACTGCACTCTTACATCTGCCTTCAGCTGCTGTGGCTGAAGCAAACACACAAAATGGAGGAATGATTAGCAGCATGACCCTCTTGGAGCTCTCCCTAGCAGGGGCTCACTGGGCTGCTGGACCCTGAGCTGAGCTTGCTGCAATTTGTGCCTGCAGCCTCCATCAGATCTGGGAGTGCTGACGGCTGTGCTTGGGCTGGCATCACTGACAGTGACTCTGGGATGACCCAAAGCTCAAACGTGCCCTTTCTGAGGACACCAGCCTGGCTTTACATTTCATCTCTTTGGCAGAGGTGGTAGTGATGCAAAGACACATCCAGCCTAAAACTTCTAAGCACTGTTACTCTTTGTATAGCAGAAAAGTTCAAATTTCTAGGCAAAATAACAAGCCCTACTCACATTGTCCTCAGCTGCCTTGAAGGACTTGGGTTGTAAGGCAAAAATTAGTTCAGCCCATGGTTTCTCCACATTGCTGAGAAGCAGAGGATGTCCATGTGGACAGATCTCTTTTACTCTCCCACATCCTCCTTCATAAAAAAGAGCATTGTTGATACCTTTTCTTCTTCATCCTTCAACCACATCTGTTTCTTGGACACCTTTTTCTCCTCTCCATTCCCAGAATTCAAATACAAACACTGATTTGTCCTAAGGATGACTTAATATCCAGCTATCCCACAAGTATTGGATTGGAGTGGGTGACCATCAAGCATTGACTCTTCGAACACAGTGCCCTTCCTTGCAACTTTAGTCCAAGCTGTACAAAAATTCAAAAAGGAGGGGGAAAGTCCAACCTTACAGTCAAAAGGGGGTTTGCATTCTGATATGGAAATGTTCAGAGGGTTTGCATTCTGATATGGAAATGTTCAGAGGGTTTGTGACTGCACACACAAAGAACACTTTGTACATAGATTCAGTTATATTCTTTATTGTTGAAACAGTTCTGGAATGTTTTGGTCTCCCCGAGCTGGCAAACAGATGAAAACATTGGTCTGTCCTGTAATTTTTTTCTTTAAAATTTATATGAGAAAGATTAACAAGCAGCAGGATGGACAAGAACACATTTCAAAACTGTGTTCTAAAAGAAAAAGAAGATAAGGACAGAGACATGAAACATCAAGTACTGTGATTCAAATGGTCAGGAAAAACTTCAGAAGGATTGGAAAACAAGTTAAACTGCACTCCTGACTTCAGAATTCTTCAGGACATCCAGACACCTTCCTCTCTGAGTCCTTGGATATGGCAGCCTGAGAGCCTGCTGAAAGGGAAGCTTTGTAGTGAGACAGCAGAGCACAACGTGGCCTATTGTCACTTTGGGGCTAAGTACTGCCCACACATGTCATATGACCTCAAAACCACCACTGGAAACTCTACTACAGCTTATAAAATCCTCAGTGCCAATCCTTACACATAACTAACCAAAATAGCTCACCTATTAACCTGTCACCTGCACAGCTCCTGGTGTTCAATTTACGTCTTCACTCTTCTCCTGCTCCCTAACACCACACAGAACCTCATCAGGCTCCAGGATGAGTGCTAATCATGGTGCTATTAATGTGACAGTCAGCAGCCTCTTCCCTCTTCACACAGCCTCACATGAATTCCTTGACATTAGACTAAGCCTCAGATCAAATCACTGAGTTTATGAGACTTTCTCCACTATAATTTTTCCAACTGAAAAGCTGAAGTGGTTCTTAGTACACTTATTCAATTCTCTATGGCATCTTTGTCCTATACCATCCTACTTCTGAATAATAAATTATTATCATGAACTGGACACACCTGGAAACAAAAAGTCTGTGACATCCTGTGTGAAGAGCACTGCTGCTGTTAATACTGAAATATTACTAGATTAATTATATTTAATCAGTTAGCTCATGATCTGAAATGAAAAAGAAAAGTATTTTGCACACCAGAAAAATTACTATCAGTTAGAATGGGGAAGGGATATTTTGAAAGTAACTTGAAGCATAATAACTAAGAAATCATCAGAGATGATCATACTGACTTGGGACATGTTGCAAGACAAAGCCCTTATTTAGCTGGCTAATTTCATGGCATTTTGAAAAACACATTACTCATTTAATTTGAGGAAATACTTTTAAACCATTCATGAATAGATACAAAATGCTCAAATTTTTCATATTTTCACCAGAAAAAAAGACCTATGGGTTCTTAATGTATGTAATAATAACATGATACTGAGACAGAAACTGAAATAAAAGATGAAATTAAAATCTGTCTGACCCCAGAGCCAGTGTGCACTTTATCCTGTCACTTGGCTGCCACAGTGATGCAGGCAGTGACTATCTAGGGTGACACAAGGCAGCCATTCTAGTGGGATAAAGAGGACTTTCATCTCTGCATTTCTCCAGCTGGAATAATGCAATGGTGGCCTGTGACAAACGAGCAGATGATCCCAGCCCAGTTTTAGGATGCCCACCCCAAAATGCCCAACAACAGACTCACAGCTCCCTGTACATGGGAGCCTTTGGGTTTGTGGAGTTTTTTCTCAGTCCCAGCTGAGAAGCACCAGCAGTGCAGGACAGAAAGCTGCTTCCAGCTCCAGGATCCTCCTACGTGTTGTATGGATAACTACAAGACTTTGACCTAAAGTCACCTTGTCCTAGTTTCTAATTCACTTTCATGCAGATGAGATGGCAGGATTGGGGCTGTGGTATCCACACTGGCTCGTACTTTCAGAAATGAAAGCTGCAAAGATTTATTCATCTGAGTGACCATAATTAGGCTAGCTTGCAGGATCAGGCTTATTCTGCAGGAAAAGGATGGATCTCTCTAACTCACAAAAAGGAAAATCAGAAATATCAGTGGAAAAGGGGATGTGCTAACTCTTGGAAAACATTACTGGAAACTGCACTGCCCAGGCTGAAATGTCATTTAAAGCCACGAGTGCCCCTTTAAGCAAAATATCAGCACAGGGAAGGAAGAACTAAAACCAGTAAGAGAGCAGCTGATAAAACATTGCCATCACATTTTCATAAATTATATCCCAGAATGTTTCACAAAATTGAGTAACAGAGGAAAATAGAAAAGATTTTTGTAGCACATTCGTTTGGTAAATGCAGGATAAAGCTCATCATGTGAGCTGAACTGTAAATGAGGGCCTTATGCTTTATAAAAATTCTCCTATTGTCCCAGGAAGGATGAGAGTCAAACAGTTTCAGCATGTAAGTCCTGTAAATAAAGTTAGTTAGCAGACAGGAATCAGCAGACTGTTTGGGGAGGAAAAAAAAAAAAGAGAAAATACACTTTTTGTAGGAAAAATTTAGGCACACTGCTGCTGCATTTCAGACCTGACTTCATTACACTGTACCAGAGATTAATTGGACCCACAAAATCCAGCAAACAGCATATGACACCCATCTACCTTTGCTGCTTCAGCATCCTCCCAAAAATATATAATGCAGGATTTTAAATAGTACGTTAGCCCAGTTTCCTTTCATAAAGTCTTACAGAGAAGTTTAGGAAAATTCCAAAAGTAGCATACTGATTGCCTCTGGGATTTTCCACTTAGCAATTTAATAGAAAATTACACCCCTACCCAATCTGTGAGGTTTCCATAACCTCCCTCGTGAATTTAATTTTCCAGCATATAATAAATTTTACCATTAGGCATATTTTCTGATATTGCTTCACCATTAAGGCTATTTCCCAATTTTTCTTTTCAGAACCCTCTGTGTGGTGTCTGGATGGCACCTTGCACTGAAGAATGCAGGTCTGACTATGTCCATGCACACAGTTAGGATACAAATTGCTACTGTTAGTATTCAATTTGCTTTCCTCCTGCTCATTTTATGTCATTATTCCAAGTGATAGGGTCGGTCAATATTACTGGAGCTAACAGGATTCTCCTGGGTACTCTGAGGAGACCAAGGCAAGATCTGCATTTGCATCTGTTCAAGTAGGCGTATGCAAGTATCACACAGTCTTCTCCTTGTCACAACACAATCTGACTACATGTAAAACACAAGATGATGATCGGAGCTGTGTTTGCAGTTATCAGCAGTCATAACTGTAAACGCCTGGGTCCTTTCTACACAGGCAACAGGCAAAAGCACTCTCGGCTGTAAAAAACTGTAAAAAAAAAAAAAACACTCCACCCTCAGTGAATTTAGCACAGTGAGCAAACTGGAAGTGTGGCTGAAGGCGTCAAGTGGTGAATAAATCAAAGCACTAATTTCAGCTGTGTTTGGGCCAGCCGTATGGCTGCAGTGACCTCACGGTGACCGTCGGGAGGGCTGCCAGACGCCCTAAATCTCGCTCCTCTGGAGAGCCGAGACTCTCTTCCTCTTGCTAAGGCGATCCAGTTTTTGGCCGAGGGACTCCCTTCCTCTTGCTAAGGCGATCCAGTTTTTGGCCGAGGGACTCCCTTCCTCTTGCTAAGGCGATCCAGTTTTTGGCCGAGGGACTCCCTTCCTCTCACTAAGGCGATCCAGTTTTTGGTAGAGCTCAGCCCAGCTGGCGGCTCGGCGCTCTTCTCCAGGCCTCGGTCCATGACACCAGCGGACACATCGCTGCGATAATCCCTGTAAAACACGGCAACAAACAGGTGTTGCCATCGGTTCCTGAGGTTTACCCACTTCCGCACGCCAACTTCAACCCCCTCCCCGCCGGCCCTGGCCCGGTCCGGTTAAACACGAGGAGTTCCCCCCGCCGAGCCCCTGAGGGGAGCCGCGGGCAGCACCGCGGTGCCGAGCGGGCAGCGCCGGTGCCCGTGTGCGAGACGCGCGGCGGGAGGGGGACACAAAATGGCGCTGCCCCTCAGCCCCTCGCCCTCAGCCCGCGGCGGGGCCGAGTGGCGGCGGGCCGGCCCCGGGGTGGCGGCGGCTCCCGGCCGGCGGAACCGCCGCCTTCCTTCCCCCAGCAGGTGGCACCGGGGTCCCGGCGCCGGCGGCGAAGCCATTGCGGGCCGCCCTTCGCCGCCGGGCCGCGGCCGCGCAGCCGGCGGGGGGGAAGGCGGCGGCATCGCCCCCGCGGGGCTCCCCCCGCCGCACCCCGCTTTTCCTCAAAGTTCGGGGCGGGAGCGGGGGGGAGACCGGAGCCAACTTGTCCCGGATCCCTTTATTCGCCGCCGGAGCCGCCGTCTCTCCCAACCCCCGCGTGTATTGCTGATCGGAGGGACGGAGCTCGGTCCTGTGTCCGCCCCGCTCCTTCCTGCCCGCACCATGGAGTTCGCCCAGAGGAAGAGGAGCAGGAAATCCCAAAGCTTTAAACTGGTCAACGAAGGTAAGGCGGGGGCGGCCGGGCTTTGTTCGCTGGTCGGGGGCAGCCCCGACTTTTGCCCCGGGGGGAGCGGGGCGTTATGAAACGCCGGCGCCCCCGGGCCGCCGCTCCCTCCCGGCTCTGTTATTGAACTCCGCAATCCTCCGCCTGAACTCCCCGAAACCATTGCACGCCTATCTTTTTTTTTTTTTTTTTTTAATTTTATTTCTTTCTCCCCCTTCCCGTTTCCTCTTTCTTTTTTTAATTATTTTTTTGCATGTGTGTTACGTGTTGTTGCAAAACCACCACCTCAAGCCTCCCCACCACCACCTCAGGTGGACGTGTTATTTTTTTTCCAGGCAGAGAACCTTGCACAAAATAAAGTTGGATCGTGTTTAGTGGTGAATCCTGCTTGGGCGGCGGGGGGGGGAAAAAAATCGGGAAGCGAGCAAAAAATAATGACACTTGAGCAGCGACAGAGCTCCTTAGAATTCAACTCTTGTGGATTTATTGTATTTGGGGTGGTTTTTTTCCTCTCCTCGTCTGTGTACATCCTTGTATTTCAAAGAAAAGCTGAATCGAGATCGCTTTATTAAAAATCCACGCAGGTAATTAATTGTACGTGGGCAGGGGAGAGCCGCTGGCGTGTAACTTGTTCGCTCGGGGTGTGTTTGCTTTTGGAAAAGAGGATATTTTAAAAGGGATCGTGAGGGGAGAAATATTTGAATTCATGTCGGGCAAGAAGCACAGCTCTGTGTTTCAGTCTTCTTGTTGTTGTTTTCTTTAATTAAAGGGGGGAAAAGATAGAGCCGCTGGTAGGCATTTTCACAGGTGGACTTCCCAGCCCTAGGGATTTATTTTGGTTGGGGATTTATCCCTTCTCTAGCCGATGAGATGTTTTTGCCCTGATGGAATTGATTCGAGATCGTTTCTCCTTTTGTGTTCTCAAGTATTGGACGGGAATATCTCCATGAAACGCTGTGTGTGTCCTGCATGCCAAGTTCAAGGCAGGTGACTGCTTGGGTGTAGTGTCACGCTGGTGAAAAGGGACACACACACGAGTGTCAAGACTTGCTGTCTGAGGAGTGCTCTGCAAAAATTACATTTGAAATGAAGAAATTCAAAGATGGAAATAAACTCACTTGGTGGGAATAGTAAATAATGACTGGTGTATCGTGGTAGGGGAGTGTGGGGCATCGCACATGGTCCCTGTTAAAACCAGAGGGGCAGGGACTTGCCAGACGTGTCTGAAATGCATTGGAGGTCTGTATCCATTAGCAAACCCATCAAGGGTGTAATTTTACAGAGAACGAGTTTGCTTTGTGGGCTTTTGGTACTGAACATGCTCCCAACTTGGAGGCAGAGTTAGTGCATGACTGGGCTGGAGCATGGAGGGGGTGAAAGCAAAATGGAAAAATAAAACTGAAATTTTGCTTTTTTTTCTTTCCGTCCTAATGGGCCTGTAAAAAGAGTATTTGCCAAAAATAGGTTACTATTATGCTAATCTCAGTTGCCACTTCTTACAGGTTTAGATATGCCTCAGTGTATGAGACAATCTATTTAACCTTATTTTAATAGGTAAATCCAGTTATGATGGTACGTTATTAATAATATTTTATCTGTGGTCTCTTTTTGGATGTAGAGAATCAAATACAAAGCTACACTAAAAGCATATGCTAGAGAGAAAATTATGTCTTTTTACTTTGAGAATGGAGGAGATAAAAATCAGGTTTTGTATGTGAGTCTGCACTCTCGTACTCTTTTCTATCACAGTTGATTAGAAAGATAATTATGTATAAACAGTTGTCTCTTGTTATTGGCCTTTGCCTCTTGCAGGAGTTACTCTGTAATGTCACAGGTTAGTGTTTACTGTTGTGAAATTGATACAGTTTTCCAGTGCCTGGACTGGAAAACTGTATCATCCAAGGCAGAAAAATGAAACCAAAGAGAAAAGGCTATGCTGTATGAATTGGTTGGTAACACACCATCTGCTATTGATGTGTGCCCATACAATGTTTATTCTGTCCCAAAAATGACTTTGAGCACCTTATCACAATGATCAATAATGACTAAATCAAGAAAAAGTCCATTGCTGTGCTAAACCACAGCCACCTCTGGGGTGAAATGTGGTGACTTTAAGGCAGCAGCTGCAGACCAGAAGAATATTGTGACCAGCTGGATGTGCAGGGAAGTGCTAGAGAAGAAACTGAGTGTAATCTGTATATGTAAGGACCATGAGTCCCTAAGTCATTTAAGTCCTAGTTTCCACTTACTTGCTTCCACAGATCTTGAATGTCCTTGAGAGGATGAAGGTGCAGAGTGTGGCAGGCAGACCCTGACTGGCTGTGGCCATCAGGTGCCCTCCAAGCCACTTCATCACACCCTCTGCTCCACAGGACAGCTGGTGATCCTGGAAGGCAGCACAAACCCTGCCAGTTTAGTCTCATAAAAGAATCTTTTACTTCCTCTATGTCATATCTCAGACTTCACCTTTACCCATTTCATAGGCTGGGCGTGCTTGGGAAGCAGAGGAATCCTTTGTGTTGCACCTCATCCCTGACCTCTCCAGTTCTGTGGTGTGTTCTGGGTTGTTTCCCCCTCATTTTCTTCCCAGGCCCTTCCCATTCCATAGAATTGCTGTGTTAGGGTCAGTTTTAGTTTACATACTGGGTTGTTCCTCCTCCTGTGCCTTTGAGACAGTTGTGCTGTACAAATAAACACACCTAAGAAAAAAGTGATTTCCAGGAGACTTTTCCAGTCCTGTGCCTGTTTGGTCAGAGGTGCAGGTGTGCTGCTTGTGGAAGGAGCTGCTTCTGGTGCCCTCCACTTGTGTTACACCTTTTTAAGTGAATCTCCCCAAAGTCCCTTCCATGAGTTAATCTCTACCTCACTTTTTGTGAGGCAAGTAAACATAAAACCAGTTTAAGGAGGGAGTAGCTGAGAGCGTTGGGAACTGGGAGGGCAAGGAAGGAGTGAGGTGGGGAGGTGGCTCTTTCAAGACACTGCATATATTGTTCAGTCTTGAGTGATTTGCTGAAGGACAGAGTGTGTGCCAGTAACAGAGGCAGAAATAGCATCCACGAGAGCTGCCCTGAGTGACTTTTTTTTTACTTGGACTTACTATTTCTCTCTGTGTAAACAAAGCTCTGGTTTTAGTGAACACCTGCCTGGTGCTATAACAGAGACCTTCACAGTAAAATATTCTTTTATTTAAAATAGAAACTCAGTGGTGATTTTTTTTTTAATATCTTGTAACATCTCTGTATATGAGATGCCAGTGCTAATTCTTCAAGTCATTACAGGCATTAATTTCTAGAGGTGAATATCCTAAGGTGTCACTGATCCTCCTTTCTTCAGAACCGGGAGGCCAGTGACATCAGTATGAGTCAAGCTGAGCAATAGAGCCCTGGTGTACCTTGCTGATTCCTTACTGAGGTGAAGTTTGAAAGTTTGCCTTGGTCTCTGGGAAGGTAAAGTTTTTATTATAAATCTGCTTTCCTTCTGTAAAGCAAGAAGCCAGATAATTGGCATCTGGTGGGATAATTTGCTGTGAAAATGAACACAGTAATTTAGGGCAGGCATAGCTATTCCCTAAAATCTGTGAAATATTTGAGCTGAGTCTCTCCAGTGTGAGCAAAGGTTTTTTAGGAGGTGCTGATACAGAGCACATTTTCTGTGGTTAATTTGATGTACATGAAATAAACTGCAGATATATTGATAAACTGTGTTGTAAAACTGTAGCAATGTGTTCAGTGTTCATTTTTTCCAGATCACTTGAATTCTAATTTTTTTTATCGTTTTTCATTCCAGATTACCATCATGAGATATATAAGATCTCTGACTACAGCAATGATGTTAATGGGGAGACCAAAGAAACACAACCAGTTTTTTTAGGTATGTGCTTGTGTTGATTAATTTTCAGGCAACATTGCGTGGCCATTTGCAATTAGGGAGGAAAAAACCTCTGTGCAAGCACAGAAAGTGCCTGCCATTGTTTAATATGACATTCTCTTCAAGACCCTTTTATTCTATGAATTGCCAATATATCCTTTATTAACACTGCTAAAAGTTGTAATTTCAGACATAAATGTTTATTAGTGTCTACACACAGTGCTAATTATCACTCACTCAGAGAGCCAGATGCTGACTCTGCAGTTTTGCAGCTCTGTGCTCACCCCATTTACATTGCATATTCCCTGGCATGCTTCACTGGCAATAG
Source organism: Ammospiza nelsoni (assembly GCF_027579445.1). Classification (NCBI taxonomy): domain Eukaryota; kingdom Metazoa; phylum Chordata; class Aves; order Passeriformes; family Passerellidae; genus Ammospiza; species Ammospiza nelsoni. The sequence continues at coordinate 6,977,591 of NC_080637.1, read as the reverse complement.
TTTGTGTAATTGGGGTATTACATCTTTGACATCTGGATAACAGAAATTCAATTTCCAGGAAGCTGCTATTTGTTTGGTTTTGCTTCTGCCTTGGGTGGGATAGAGGATTAATGTGCTGTCTTAATGTAATGTCCTTTCACCTCTGGAGCTTGCCTGCTAATCCTGGCATGGCAAAATTAAATTAAATCAACAGTTAAAAATGTGTAAAGAAAATACAGAAGTAATATAGAGTCTGCAGCATGATATGTATTACAGCACATCAGTGACTGTCTATCAGTGAACCTTTACCTTTCTTGTGTGCTTTTTATCCTCTATAACTCCTCAGCTGCAGAGTGCTTCTTCCTTTCCTGCTTCTATCCCCTTCCAGTTGCATCCAGGGCCTCACCTGGATAAAGCCCCTCTTGGCAGGCTAAATTCAGAGAAAGAGGGGCCAGTTTTTTGAGCTGTATAAAGCAAGCTTGTGAACACTCTGTTCAGGCTTTGGAGAAAGCAGATGCCATTGCACCAAGAAACTTGGGAATGTCTGCCTCTCCTTTTCAGAACCAGGAGCCAAACCATTTTTGTGGGGTGATTTAAGGTTTCTGGAGCCTGTGTTGCCTCCTGGAGCCAGCAAGTAGCATTGAAATGTGGGAATTGGCACCTGAGGTTACTCTGCATGCAAAATGCCTTTGTCTCCTAAATTCATAGTGCCACATCCTCTTCTAGAGGTCAGAAGCAAATGGCAGAGAATAGGAGGATGTGTTAACACAGGTGTTGGAGCTGCCTTAAATTCCCTTCTCAGCTTTTCACCATTTGAGCAAGTGTTTCTTCCCTACACCCATTTCCAAGGAGAAGCAAAGGCCACTGCTGTGCTCTGTGTTTGGATTTCATGTTCTGGAAGCACTTTTGGTGAAGTCCGATAAACCTGATGGAGTGAGCTCCACCACAGGTTTACTTGAAATGCTTTTTCTTCCAACTCTAAAGTCATGAGAAGTCGTTCTAGCAAGAATTAGGCATCAGCCAGGGTGCTCTAAGAATGTGCAGAAGTCTGTGCTTTGACATTTGTGCTGCAAGTCAGACCCACTGATCTTGATTTTGGCTTGGTTGTGTTGTCCTTAGATTTGTTTGGGTTTTTCTTTTTTAGTAAGTCCAGCTTTTCATTGTGACTGAAAGTGTTCTGGCATTTAAGTGCCTGAAGTTCACCTATTTCAAGAGTCAGTCAGAATTTAACCTTTAAGAATGTGAATCCTATCAAGGATCTTCCTTATCAGGTACAGTCAGGGTGTAATCACTGCTTCACTTGGTTTCACTGCTTTATGCCAAAATTTATCTGTGGAGGATGTTTATTCCAACTTGGTGATTTAGAGTCAAGTTTGTTCTCCAGTTTAAGTGATCCATGGGATCAGCAGCTGAAACCTCAGTGTGATGCAGCCTTTAGTATGGAATGGATGCAATGATACAGCATTGAAACTGTTACTTTTAGGGAAGGTAAAATGTTGGTGGCAGTCCAAATGAGTGAAACTTTCTGACTAATGGGATGTGGAAATTGAGCACGTTAACTCAAAACTGCTGTTGAGAAGAGGGGAGCTGCTAGGGTAAATGAGTAAATCGCAAGAATCCAGTTTGTTTAATTTACAAATCAAATAAGGATGAGATGTTAAGAAGGACCTGATGAACCAAAATGATCTTTTTTGCACCAGCATAGATGGGCAGAGAAAATTGGAGAAAGCTTCAGTGCAGTTAAAGGAACATGGTACTGGATATGAGCTCTGTGCTCATGCAATGGTGTAGAGTCCAAGTGCTGTCTGAAGAGAGCTTGGGAAGTTTTCTCATGTAGTGCAGTGCTGGGAGTGGGGATGGGGTGGCTTGTCCTCTCCCCCAGTCCTTTGTTCTGATAAGATGATGAACAAGAAGTCACATCTTTCAAATGAAGGACATGCTAACCACAGTCTTTACAAGATTCCAAGGGAATGTGGAATATCACTGCTATGTTTTGTGGATGAGGACTGGCATGTCGTTTGTTTTGAAGGAAAGGGCTTAATTATCTGGTACCAGGACAGGCTGCTCAGCCTGAGAAAGAGGCTTAATGCAGAGTGAAATGCTTAAACCTCAAACATGGGTGAAATTTAAAACAGACCTGACTTCCATTTTTGCAGTAGTCATAGGGCTGCTAGCCCAGACTTGGTATTACAAGCCCTTGAAGGGACCATGTACATTTGTGTCTTGTGGACAGTGATGATTAAACTTACACTGTCTATTAAAAAAATCTTTTGCATAAACCATATAGTTTTTTTTCAGTCTTAATATTTTTATTACCAACACAAAAAAGTGGAAATACAGTATACTTCCAGACTGAGTGTTTTTACAATGCTTTCAACTTGAAATTCAGGCTCTATGTTTGAAAGGTTAATGCAGAAAACTAATTATATTATCCTGGTAATCAAATGTGTGATGAGACATTTGTCTGTGTAATTAACAGTGAAGAACTTTTATAGTTTCATAAAATTGCATGCTATGCACAGTGTGCTTGGAGCATTTGTTTTGAAGAGATGTCCAAAACAGAGATGTTTATGACTGATATAAAGTGGAACTGAAATGTGCTGTAATGCAGGTGTCTGTGCATTTTACAGCATTTCCCATTGTTGGAATGGAAGGCAGCAGATTAATAACTTCTCTGTGTCATGGTAAAAATAAATAATGTGTTCTTGGAGCAGGGGAGCAATGCATAAGTTACTCACTAATTTCAAGAATTTATTCTGTCCCAGAAATTATATCCTTTGCAATTTATTCGCAGAGAAAAAGTTGACTTAACAAGTAACTTTACAGACTTGTGTTACTGTTAATAGGATTATATCCCAAGTCTGGTTGTTGCAGTAGTGGCTTCTGTAATTAAGACTGCATAGAAGTTTATTTTATGTATCTGTGTTCTCTAATGATCTAACTTGGTGAAGTATTTCCCTTTGGGGCTAAAGCATGGTCTTGGATATTTCCAAGAACTGGGGGAAGTTGATGTGTATCTATTATTGCTTCTTTAATTATATGACCCCATTAATATATACTTTTATTGAATAGTTGCTCACTTGTCCTTTCCCAAGTGCTTTAGCTGGCACAGTGTGGTATGAAAGTGTGTAACTTGGGTTTTTGTAGCTTCTCCAGTTGGGTGTTTTGAAAGTGTTTCACCAGGCTCTTCCAAAGATTTGCTTTGTTTGTGGTGGGAGTGGTGGCTGGGCCTCCTGGTGTGACCCAGTTTCCAGGGAAACACCCCCCAAAACCTGGATGGTCTCAGGTCTGATCCTGGGTTTGATTCTGCAAATTTCTTTGCTTACATTGGTGTTTATGGGGTTTAATAACTTTTGTCTCATGACAGGCAGGGTTATCAAACCATGTGTTTCTGTGCTGTCTTTGTAAGAGATCTGATTTGAGGGTGATCCAGTTTTCCTGCATATCTAATTCTAGTGCTTTGTGTGGTGACATGAACATAGCAAAGTGCTTTGAGGTGATGTTTTAGAGCATTGCTAAGATGCCTCAACTCAGACAGCTTCAATATCCCCACGTGTTAATTTAGCAGAGTCAAATTCTCCAGTTTGTAACTCATGCTGCTTGTGTGACCCTCTGACATGGTTCATGCCCTCCCTGCTGACTTGGGGTTTAGGTTTTTAATTTGCCAAGGATGTTGTTGCCTAAGTGTAGAACCTTGTATGCTGGCAGAGACCTGGGATCACTTTTTTGGGAAATGAGTGCTTACCCCATCAGTTTAGTTCATGGATGCCTGATTCCAGTTTTGCACAGAGAAGCCACAGTGAGACTCCACGTGATTGAGGAGACCTTTGCTCTGATAAGGAATCATGCACATGGATCTTCTCTTTTCCCCATGCTGACCTCTGCAACTTTCTCTTTCAGGACAACTTGTGGTACAAGATGACCAAAACATAGCTAGATTTTTGAAAATTAGGATTTGATGTGGGTGTAGTTCTTGCTGAGAAGGGATGCTGAGCTTCCCTCCAGGATAACTGTCTCTGATGGAAATACCTGAACACTGTGTAGCATTCCAAAAGGTGTTTTGGTGAGTTCAGCCTGGCTGAGCAGTGGAGATGTGTGCCCTGTGTGCACTTGCTTCCTGATTCCTTGAGCTGAATCAGCCCTTTACAGTGTTCAAACACAGCAGGAGAGTTTTGCTGGCCCCCTTCCAGAGAGGGCAGCATTCAAATGGCATCTAATAAATTGCAGTTTAATATGCTTAATTATATAACCCTTTGCACTTACTTATTATTTTTTTGTTGAGCTTTCACACCATATGCTTCAACTTCCACTTTTTCTCACCTCTGAAGCCTTGTTTCCACACAAACCAGGCTCCTGTTGTCAGCTCACATGTGCTTGTCTGGCTGCCTGTCACTGCCATTCCTACCCTTGCAACAGCTCCACCAATTTCAGCCTAGTTGGACACAAACTGAGATAAAAGTAACTTCAGTAAGAAGCCTGATCTAGGAAAAATCCCTGTTTGTATGTTCAACAAAGGAAAAAATTCCTTAGGTGTTTCATCTGTCCAAAAAAACATAAAATTAAACTATAATTAATAGAAAAAAATTATTTTCAAAGTTAACTCATGAATATTTCCCAAAATATATGAGAAACATAAATATTAAAAATTAAGGAAGGAATTGCAAAATACTGGACAAAGAGGACATGATGGTTATTTGGTTTTGTGAGTCGAAGGAAGGAAATATCAGATACAGACATTTGTCCAGCTTTAATTCTGTTCACCCATTTACTTTAAAACACACACATTAATACAGACATGGTTGCCACTTCTGTGATACTGGGATAAAATTAATGCTTGAACATATCAATATGGTCACATACAATTTTATAACAGTTTGCAGTGCTATGATAATATTTGATAAACTGTTCGGGGAAAGTATAACAAGGTGTTGGTAGGCAGTGTGATGTATTAAGTTTAATAAACATAGTAGTAAAAAGATGGACAGGCATAGAGGAGCAAAGAGTGTAATAAATAAATTATAATTAGTGTGTTGTTAACTGGAGTTGTTTACAGGCCTGTTGCTTCAGACAGCTGCACACTTAGCACATGGGTGCTACTGGAACAGTTTTCTGGTTTCCATTTGTTCCTTTGTCATTTTAAACATTCTTCCAGCTTTTGGAGCAGGAAGTTTTTATGTCCTGTAGACTTTCAGTAAGGAGATAGATTGAAATTAATTTTGAGGAAATTACTGTTTATGTTGTGTAGCATTTATTAAAGGGCTTTATTTTGGGTTTTGTTGTTGTTTTTATAAGATTACAGTCACATCACATAGGAAAAAATAGGTTGTTTGCAAGGGGTCATCGTGGAAACAACTGTAGCAGTAGTTATTTAAAATTGTTAATATGTTTTTGTTATGACAATTGACATCTCTGTATACAGGTTTCTAAATAGGGCTCTAACTTGCCATGTAAGTGTCTTAGTGTTTTGCAAGTATCTTCAATGGTGTCAGATAAAACCCAGGGGTATCCAAATGGCAAATCCTGTAGGCAGCCTTTGGAGGCATCCCCATCTCCTTGGAAATGGTGAGGAGCTCTGGTGTGTGTACAGAGAGAGGCTGAAGTATGCACCACTCTTCTCAGGCTCAGCATCTATCTCAGAAAGCTTTGCACAGACAGGTAATGCAGATTTGTATGTAATAAACTGTTTTTTCCCAGTGCTTCGTTATTCTATTTAGCATTTAAAAGAAGGCTGACTCTTCCACAGGACATACTAATTTGAATTGCTGTGTTTTCTCTGTGCCCCATCTATTTTTTTTCATTTTTAAATTACATGGTTATTATCTGTGAAAATTATCAGCAGTGGAATAACTGATAACAAAGTGCTGTCCTTGGGCTTTAGAGCTAATAGCTAAATGAGATAACCAGGGAGCAAGAAGTTAAAATCTGTCACTGGTGTTGCACCTATCTGCAGATTCAGGTGGTGTAACATCATCTGCTCTCCACTCCTGTGGGGAGGATGCTGCTGTTGCTGGTCAGCTACAAACTAAAAGCTGGAAAAAGGCATGATTGGGAGAGGAGAGATGTAAACTTGCACTGAAGGCTAAGTCAGGTTTATAGTATGTAGGATTTCAATGTGCTTTCTTGCAAAAGGGAAGACATATCTTAAAAACAAAACAAACAAAAAAAAATCCCTGAAAAAACGCTGAAAACTCAAACCCCAACAAACAAGCTTACAAAGGGTGAATCTCCATGTAAGGATCTACCTAATCAAAAAGATAAGTTTATCTAGGGTGCAAGTTCAGGGTTTATTGTAACATAAATGTAGTGGTTTTTTCTGTCTGGAGTTCAGTATGCTCATGTCACTGTATAGGAACACTTCTGTATAAAGGAACAAGGGAACAGAATCAAGGCTGAGTAAGCTCAATTAACATTAATATTTTATGTAATTGGGGAAGGGAAATTTAATCTTTCTAACAACATGTCACCTGACCAGACACGTAGCACAGTCCCTGCACCCAGCAGAGGAGGTGGGTGGGTGGGAAGCTTTGATACTCACACACATTTTGCCATTGAATACAAATCCAAACTGCCAACTTAAAACTCCCAGGGTGATGTTAAATGGCACGAGAGGAAGGGATTGCTGCAGGCTGTGGTGTGGTGGGGACATTTGGAGCTGGGATAGGGGCAGGTGCAGCTGCACAGGAGAAAGGCAGTGTGCAGTGTAGGGCTGGATCTCAGTAATTGGAGTCCAGTGCCACTCTGCAGCCTTTCAAGGTTGGGAACTACAAACAGTCAACCCCTGGCTGGGTTGGGGCCAAAAAGTGTCATTTTAAAGGAATTGGTGCTGTTACTGTTAATGAAATCATACCCACACACAGAAATCTGCAGGCAAACCAACAAAATAAATAAATACAGTGCAGAACTTCCTTGCAGAGGGTTTTTCTCACTGTGTTAGCTGGAGTGGAAATGGTGCTGGAGTGTTGCTGTACGGGGTTGGCAAACATTTTTCTAAGTTTGGACTGGAAGCTTTCTTGCAAGCCGCCCACTCTGCTCGCTGGATGGGGGTGGGCTGGAGCCAGCTGGCAGCAGCCCAGGGAACCGGTGCACCAGGTCAAGCAGGAGGTGCTGGGATCCACCAGAGGTTGGAGCACATTGCTCTGCTCCTCTCCCCTTCTGCTCATTCTCCTCCAAGAACAAAACCTCCCTGCTTTGGGTGTTCAGCACACCGGGCTTGCAGCAGTCCCAGCCACACTGAGCTTGGCCTGTGTTGGGGAGGGGTTTGCTGCTCTTTTAGCTGTCTGGTTTAGCAACGTGCACCTACGTTTAGGCAACTGAATGGTGCTATTGAGTTGATAAAATTGTTCACATGCCTGGAATTTAGCACAGTTTCAAGTACCTTGTTAAACCAGAGATGGCACATCTTGCATCTTGGGTTTTTGGAGAGGAGTTTTTTTTTCTTCTAAAGTTTCTTTTGTACAGTTGCTTTTCCAAAAATAGGTTTATTTAGGGAAGCAGGAATATAAATTGAGTAGAGGATACCAGGCATTATTGTATTAAGTATTCTATAAAGGAAGGTTGATTCATCAGTTTCTAGATCTTACTTATGACATTTGCTTAGGGTATTTGATTTTTCTATTACCAGTAAGGAAACCAGAAGCTTCTTTCTTCAGAAAGGGCAATGAACACTTCCTTATTACTCATGAAATGTAATGTATGCTTTAACAAGCAAAACAGGCTAGTATCTGCCCAAAACACATCTATTCATTGTGCAATCAGCAGTTTCATATGTAAAATTAATACTGAAATGGTGCCAGGCATATTAAGTATGCAACTTTTATTATTTAAATGCCCTGAATTTATTTGAAACAGTCACATTTTTCTGGTATGTATTTTCATTTTCTTTTTAGAATCTACATTTTTAAGATATCCAGCAATTCAGCTATCTGCAGTTACACACATATTAGCTACTGTTTAATTTATTCCTGTATAATCCAGTATTACTAAGTTCTGTGGAATAAGGAACTAATTCTGTTCATTAAAATCAATAGATGCAGTGCTGTTCTGCATGTGTGTGGTGTGGTGCTTTCTGTGCTTTTTTTTTTTTTTTTTTTTTAGGATCTATCCTTGAGCATACATAAAGGGTCTGATCCTTTGGGCTTACTCAGGGAAAATGTCCACTGATGTCAATGCCTGAATAGGATCAGGCTCTTAAAAGGACAGTTTATTTGAAATTGCTGTGGCTGTTATTATTTCCTTCTGGCAAAAAAATTAATCTTACTCATGAAAGCCTTAGAAACAACATCAAGAAAGCCAAGTTCAGCAGGTCTTTCAGGCATGAGAGCTGTCAGCCATGGCTGTGTGAAGGCATAGCCTGGTACATCCCAATGACCATTCAACCATCCCTTTTCTCTCTCCTTGTTATTTATTTATTTATTTGCTCCAACTCTTATTGGCATCTAAAACCACTAATTGCTACCCATTACTGTTTTTGCTAATTTCCAGTGATAACTGTGGCTCTGTTTTCATTAGGAGATGAAAGCCGGGAAATTAAAAAACAAATTACAGGGATGAGAAGATTACTGAATGACAGCACTGGAAGAATCTATCAACGAGTTGGCAAAGAAGGAGAAAAACTGAAGGAGGAGCCCCAAGATTTAGATTTAGCCTGGGCCCAGCGCCTGAACTCCCCTGCAGAGTCCCAGGAGAGCCTTCATCCGTCCCAGAGCGGAGCGTGGAGTGAGCTGTCACCCCCAGGCAGCCATCTGCCAGGGCAATACGGAACCAGATCCAAAACATTCCAGAGTCAGGCTCGAACTGTGGCATCCAATGGTATGACCTGTCAGACACTGAGAATGGTGACTTTGTTCTCTGCTAAGTATCTGCCTTTGTTGTGATGATATATTGTAGCACTGCACTGAAAGCAGTTAGAGTTCAGAGTCTACAAAATGAGCACATAGTTATCACTTCAAAAAGGTGTGAAAGTGGGCACTGTACATTCTGCTACCATCTGTCTTAGCTTTTAAAATGGTGATGGAATAGAATTACTCAATGTCTTTACAAGTTTAATTTCTATACAGTACTTACTAAAACAGCTTTTGTCATTGTTATTAAATTCATGGCTAATTAAATGTCAACCTCTACCACTCCTCTTTGCTGTGAGTAATGTAGCACTGTTGTGACACCACTTGTGGAGCAGGATTCTACTGCCTTTCATAAAGGGGATGGCAGCAGCCTTATAACAGGACACTGAACTGCAGGTACAAAATTCCATCACAGCCTTAGGCTTTTATTCCAATGAGAGTATTGGAGAAAAGAGATGATGGAGTCTACCTGTGAACAGCATGTTCTAGAGTGTGGCCCATCCAGTACTGGCAGAGAATTCTGCCCTGAAGTAGATGGCAGTGTGCCTTTAAAATGCCTTTTTTATTATTAAGTCCCAGAGAATGGAAGTTTTGCTGCCAGATTAAAAAACTCTGCTGTCAAAACCCCACCATAACAATCTTCTAAATATGGAAGGACCCAAAAATTCATCACACATCTCCTTCTTTGTCCTCAGAGGCCCTGGGCACTGGCAGGGACAGTTCTCTGCATGCACAGAAGTGCCCAAGCCTGCATAGATTAGGTGCCTTGTTCCCAAATCCAGAAAGTAGGTGGAGCAGCACCTCTATCCCCTCAGGGGCCTGATTCAGCATGTGAGCTAAAATGTGTTGACAGGATTTGGCCCTATATGCAAGAAAATGTCAGCTTTGATTTTTTTATATGTGGAGGAAGGATTCAGTTGACTTATGATCTCTTACAGGTTTGTAGTGGTCAGTGGGACATGGAAGGGTCAGGTTGAGCAACCTCCTGGGCTGGACAGGAGAAATGCCCAGGCTCCCAGCCCTTGGGGGAGCAGCCCAGGAGGCACCTCCCTGTGCAGCTGTCCTGCTGCTGAAAGGAATGCAATCTTTTGGGTTATTACATAAAGGAGGGTGTGGGCCCTCTCCTCTGGCCGCCTTTGAAGAGACAATCTGTGTAGCAGTTGGGTTTGAGGTGTCTGCCTCTGATGGGGATTGTGATCCTGACTCCTGCTTGGGCTCCAAACCCTGGTCTCTGGGGAAGAAAAACTTGTGATGCATTTCTGAGCAGCAAGAAAAACTTTTGATACATTCCTGAGCCCTGAAACTGCTCCTCACCCAGTACAGAGCTCTTCTGGGCATTTTAACAGCTTGATTCCCCCCCATCCCTTGCATTGAGAGCCTGAGCATCAAACTCAGTATTTTAGATATTTTTCAGAGGATGGACAAAGTTCTTAAAAGCTTGGTGTAGAAATGCTGAACAATACTTCAAGGGAGGTTTTACTCCTTGGTTCTTACCATGGTGTTTAAGTAACCAGAACAAAACTGCCAGACATAATATTACCTGGGGCTGTCAGGCTTAGCTCATCACTGGGAAATGTTCAGGCATCTGTAGTAGGTGATCTGATCTGAGTCCAGAAACTCTTTCTGTCCACTGTGGATAGATACTATATTAAAAAATGAAGATCTGTGTTGTAGGCCACCTGAACTGCTCAAAGTTGAATGTAACAGACAGGTCAAGTCCATCTCAGTGGTGCTTTTACCTACTCACAGGGTGAGGTGGTTCAAGGAGAGGCTGGAATAAATGTTTAATAGGTGCTGGTGTAGAAAACATTTATGAGAAAGTTATTGACAGTGATGCTTGGAGAGGGTTCCTAGAGCAGAGGCTAGACAGAGTAAGAGAAATAAAGTAGGGATTTAATAAAAAGGCCTTCAAAGGGCACACTCTGGGCAGTGCAAGAGTCTGGCTGAGGCTGCACCCAAGATGGATGAGAGGTCATGAGTTTTTCACTCTTTTATAAGTTTGGTCCATTTACATATTGGGGTTAATTGTCTAATCACAGCTTCAGGTAATGAAGTCACATTCTCCTAGTTTTGCTCCCCCCAATTTGCTTTTGTTCATACTTTTTGGGGCCTGGAAAAGGATTTTTTTGTCTTACTAAACTGTGAAGAGAACTTTCTAACACTCTACATGAATTTCAGAATTATATACTAATGCAGTACAAAATCTGAAAAATGAGACAGCTAAAACTTAAGGCATCAACAAAAATAAAAGAGGAACAGGGCAAGCCTAGACATTGCTGCAAAAGAGGGAAGAGTAGGAACATATGTGAAAACCAAAGGCATTTATTCCCACCCAGACTTAAGGTGCTGGTTCCACAAATCAGGGTGTCAGGTAGACATCTGTGACCCACTGTTTTTAGTGAAAGCCACCTGGGACTACAATGAGCACCATGTCTGTCCTGTTATAGACAGTAAACTCACACTTGAGTTTCATTTCTTGTGTTCTGTACCAAATCCAGCAGTGATACAGCAGCTGAATTGTTTTTGGGCTGCATCAAGATAATTTTCACTGGGTAGCTCTTGCATGCTTTTCCAGTATAAACTGGTGGCAATGTTAGTTACAGTGAGTGAATTCCCTCTCAGCAGATCCAGCTGGAAGAAAACACTGTCCTGGGCTACTTGCTGCTCATGTGGGGGAAGCAACTCCTGTACTTGTGGCATCTCCTTCTCTCACTCACACAGGCAGGTATCAAATTTGCCTGCTGGCCAGCTTCCAGGAGAGAGGGAGATGGCTCTTTAAAGACTCCTTCATAAAAATAAAAAGTCTGATCTCCTTTTAAAATTAAAAATTGATTTATAACAGTTGAAAAGGGCTGCTTTTGTCCTCTAAAAATGATAAAGATAGTGCTTAGAACAATGACTGAGAACACTCTACCAGATATTTCTTACAACACAATAACTGATCAGAGGAGGGAGGATAGAAAGAAAATAAAAAACCCTCATGAATATGTAAGGAGTCAGTAGAACCCTGCTTTGATTTAAAATATTGGTGGTCTCTTTTCCCATTCCCAGTACCTATGGTAGATTTACATGGGTAATTTCTATCAATGCTAATGGGGATTATAAAGTAAATCCCCTATGCCTCAATGGGAAAATAGACCCTGTGGTTTTCCATCAGGAGCCTGTGTGCCTGTGTGTTTTCATTAGGAACATGTTACATTGCAACAGGAAAGATGCACAGGTATTTACTGATACAATTTCTTCAAGTTTTCACATGCAATTCACCATGATGTAGAGCCTTGGTTAAGGAAACAAAAGCCACCAACCCTGTTTCCCCCCAGAGTCCTTCAGATATCAGTTCCAGGTGAAACCACTTCCAGAAGCCCTCTAGAATATTGAATCCTGATCAAGAGAAAGGACAGGCTTCATCCCAAGGATCTTTTAGTCTAAAACAACTGAGAAAGGACTGAGGGAAGGATAGTCTTACTTTGTATTTGTCTGTTAATAAAACTCTTCTAAATTCTGGGGCTCCCATTTCTGGGTACCTGTTTATCTTACTGAAAGGTAGAGTTATGCTGGTGCTATTAAATTATAAGTTGTCTTGAAATTCATCTACTTAAAACATGTAGGTGTATTGGTGGAGCCAAGATGAGGGATTCTGATTAATCTGCTGCAAAGCTAAAGATAACATTTTTTTTTTTTATCTCTGTACCTGTAACAATGGGCTAAACATTTTATGGACCATTGAAAAGGTAAAATCTCATCCATGCCCCAAGGAACTTCCAATGAATAGACTGTGTACAAAGGAAGGGTGAGATCAAACTAGGCAGAGTCCTGCTGAGTCAGAAGCCTTTTTGTTTCATTTTGAGATTCTCAGCCTGTTTTCCAAGTAACTTCTTAGTATAAAAATAATTTTATTTGCAGCTGAAACCTTTGAGAGATGAAGCCAGTGGTTCTATTGCATTTGCTAGATTTGCAGGGATTTTGTAAACTACTCCATTTATCTTAATACAATTTTAACAGATTTTATCTATGTATATTTTAAAGTACCAAAATTTGTAATTGCAGGAGTGTGGAGTATCTAAATATTGGAGGAAAAGAGGGGTGTGCCACCCAGAAGATGTCAGCTGTCTTTAAGTGATGCATTAGTTTGGCTTTACAAGCAGCTCACCTTTGGAGTGGGACCAGGAGTTTGCTCAGCTCTGATAGATGTTGCTTCAGGTCTGAGGGATTGTATGGAAGGAGGCAGAGAAAAGTGCCTGGTGGTGGCCAAATTTTCAGTTATTTCAAATGAGGATTAAAGTCAGGGGATCTGTGTGGGTCTGACATCAGGGGTCTCTGATGAAAGAACACAACCCAAACCTGAAAAGATATTAACCTGGTTTGGCTTCAGAGGAAAGCAGAAGTAATAATGAAAAATGTGAAGATTTATAAGTGGAGATTAAATGAATTGCTTCTGTTCACTTTAGCTAGGTAATGATTAAAGGGCACCTGGTAAGTGTCAGGCTGCAGAAGAAAAAGGGAAATACTCTGGCTGAAGTCCACATGGGACACCAAGTGAGGTTATTTTGTTAGGTGCATTTGTACCTATCTTCATGAAATGGTCATCCCTCCTCCTGCAGTCTTGAGCAGTAAAACAGCCATCAATTTAAATCATTGTAAGGATATTTGGAAAGGAAAGGAAGTGCATCCCATCTAGCCTCAGCTTCAACCAGATACTGTTAGGTGTTTTGTTAAATTTTGAAATTTTTATTTGCAGCTAGAGATAGCTGTCTAGGGATACAGCTGTCTGAAGCTGAAGTGCAGGGTACAACTATCCTGCAAAGTTTGAAATCCCTCAGCTGTTACAGCCTGTTCTAATTCAGAACAAAAAATGCAAAATTTCTGGAAAGTAAAGCAGTAATAAAAGCACTGCTGAGGGCCTAGAACTAGAACTATGTGAGTTCAGTTAAACACTAATAAGAATTACTAGAGAAAAGGAATGTCTTGAACTACTATATTAATTTTCAAAGGGAAACTCTGGAAGTGCCATCTTGTAGATCACAGTGGTGGAAAACATCATAGAAAACAATCCCACCCTAGCAAACAGAAGAGCAGATTTGAAACCTTTCATGTGGTTCTTTTCTGTCCTGTTGTTTTGGGGTTTTTTCTCCAAGTAGCTTATTTTATTTTCATTCTCTCTTCTTCACATGGTAAAGAATCACCTGTAAGATTCAAGCAGTTTAAAAATTCCTAGACCCTCATTTTATGTACAGCACAAACCTTTATTGCACAGACTGTCTTCATTCTTTGTAAGACTATTCCAGGAGCTGAGCTTTTTTATGTGTGTGTGATAAAATAAGTATGTTTGTAATGAGGTTTGGTGCTTTTGTTATTCAAGATGAACCAGCCTGACAATAGAAAGCCCTGTGTGAGGAGTGCATTATATTCACACTCTGAGCAGTCTTCTCCAGCCCATGTAACATTGCATCCCAACTCAGTATAATTGCACATATTAGTAATTGAGTAAAAACTAGTGGTCCTTTCCTCTAAAAGGAATCATGTCGAAAATTACTTCCTGTCATGCTTTTGATCTGATTTTACAATCTGATATATTGATCATAGCTTCAAACACCTGCCAGTTGTTGTCTGGGTGATTTTGTGTGGCTTACATCTCACCCATTTCATTCCACTCTGTTTCAGGAGAAATTCCAATGGTGAATTCATCAGTTGGACCAAACTGCTGTACGTGTAATTGCCAGTCAACCCTGCAGGCCATTCTTCAGGAGCTCAAGACCATGAGAAAATTGATGCAGCTGCAAGCAGGTACAGTGACCAGTCCCACATGTGCAAACCTGTGCAAGCATTGAGTTGAGGATGGCCCAGCTTGATGCAGGGGTGTTGGATGAGATGGTCTTTGGAGACCCTTCCAAACCCAGACAGTTCTATGATTTTGTGATCTTCCTGTTAGGGAATGGTCCAGGGGATTAAAGTCTGTGTGGGCACTCAGGGAAACCTGGATTGCTTCCTGCTCTCCTACATACCAGTCAAAGTCAGATTTTCACAGGTTTCTTGGAAATGCAAGTTCTAATTTTCAGATCCTTACCTGAAATATGGGATTTTCTCTTTAGCCTTTTAAGGCTAAATTGAAAATAAAATTAATGTGATCAGATACATAATGAGAGCTGAGTGGGGAGGTCAATATGCCCACTTTGTTTTCACAGTGTATTGATTCAGGGGTGCCAAATACTACCTCACCTGTGTTCTGCTTACCACTTCACCAATCTTAGGGGTAAGAAAAATGAAATTTGAAGGTAGCTGAAAGTTACCAAATAGTTGTTCATTCAAACCTCTTTTAGCTCTGTGGTAGTCTCAGCTGAGCTAGCTACTGTATGTTGTGGCCTCCACCCTTCCTCTGGCTGTGAAGTCCCAGCTTTTAGTGTGTATACCAGCAATAATTTGTTCACTGGGGAAAATTACTGTGTCCAGTTTTCTCCTAGGTTGGGAGCTGAAACAGAACAGTGCAGAGCCAGAGGAGTAGTTGAGCCAGCAAGATAATGAGGACGTGGTAGGTAGAGTTAAGTCATCATAGGCTGATGTGAAGCTGCAGGCTCTGTACTACCTAAAAATTAGTGTTAATACTAATGAGGAGGTAGAGATGTTGGAGATTTTGTCAGCTGACTTACCCATCCAGCATGAGTGATGGGGACTGGAGCCATGGAGGCTTCTCTTGTGGAGAGGCTGGATAAGAGCTCTGTAAGAAAAGGGAGTGTTGAGTAATTAACTGAAAGATGGGTGGAGTGAAGGGCTGACTAAACTCCTTGTCTCCACGGTGTATAATGTTTGAGTGAGTGATGGGAATGATCAGACAGGTTTTGTAATATCAGTGTGCACACATAAAAATGCTTTTCTAGAAGTCATCAGCTTACAAAGAAGTACACCAAAGCCCAGTTTTACAATTTTTGCTGGTACATGGGATTTTTAATGCAATCACACCAATTTATATCATTGAAATCACATGGGTGATTGAAAAATGGCTTGTGAGTGAGAGTAAGCAAACTGGGGTCTATGCCAAAAGAGCTGACTCCTCAGTAGCAGAACATTGCTTATTTATTATGTATCTACAGAGTAAGTACCTTTGTTAATTCATGAATCTTTTGATTCACTTGGAATACTTCATATTTTCTGAAATTAGGTTTTGCAGAGAAAAAAATAATTTGGTAATTTTGTTGCTAAAAGAAAAAAAAAACTAAAATTCAAACCTGTAAGTGAAAGTGTAATAACTTATTTTAGTATTCAGACACCCTACTGTCTTAATTATAAAGTACACATCACAATCTTGTAAATCCTTGCCAGAAATGAAATATTCCAGAAATATTTTAATAAACAATAGTCTGAGGTTTTTGTTCTTCCTGAAGCTTTGTAGATGAGGACTTTTTGTAGCTTGCTCGTATCTTGAATGTGTTTGATTTGCATGTAGAGCATTTGTGGCTTTTTCTTTGTTTTGACCTTGATCTTAGTGATTTATCCATACACATAATGGTATCCTGATAGGATTCTTGTTCATATTGGTACAAGTTCAGGACTGGTGCCTTAATTTATATAAATGATTGTGAATACTGGAAAATAAAAAATATTGATAAATGTAAAATATGGTTTCTTATATTTCAGAGGTAATACGTGTCAGCTTTTGTGTATGAGCAAAACAAACTGATGGAATTTTGGGTTACTTTTTTTTCCCTCAGAAATTAAACTATTGAATAGTGTTTTCACTCATTCTTGACATAATGGTACTTGAAATGTTCTTGCTGAGCTAATTAACTTGGAGACCACTGTCATAAAAATTAACTGTAATTGCATTAGCACTTGTATTATCTTACTTTATCAGGAAGAGATCCTCAAAGAGTGAAATTCTCAGTCATTCAGAGGACATACAAATTAATCATCACTTAAGTGCTTCATGTCACCAGCCATCCAGTGGTCACTAAGAAAAAGAACTGTGTATTCCTAATTTCCTTAAAATGCTGTTCATCAGTATGCCCTGAAAAGCCTCACCACAGAGCTCACTGTCATTATCCCCATTGGACAGATTGGAAAATTATGCAAAGGTGATAAAACTTATTTGTTTCCCATGCACCAGCAGCCCTGAAAATCACATCACTTATCTAGAAAATAAGTTCAGTGAGTCAGTAGTTTAATGGTGCATCTGTGTGAGTATTTGTGGGCTTTTGTCTGTAAAATTAATGCACTAATTTCTTTCATTCAGTTGGGACTCAAAACAGACAGCAGCCTCCTGTTCCTCTGATTTGTGCACAGAAGTCAACAATATCAAGAAAGAGAAATAAAAAGAGAAAACTGCCCCTCAAAGTTGTTGAAGCAGTTTCCACAAATAAGAAACCCAGCTCTCCAGAGAATGAGAAGAGGCTGCCAGCAAACTCAGAACAATCGAGTCTGCCAGCAATTGAACCCCCCCTGAAGCCAGACACCCCTCTTTCAGGGTTTGGAATTATCCTTGAATCAGCTTCATCAGATGTAAGTTAAAATTTTAATATGCAGGATTGCAAGATTTTGAAATACTGACTCATTCAGGAGATCAGTACTCGAGTCACATTGATGCATCTTCCCACTTTTTGTTAGACTGAACAAGCAAATCTTGGGTAGGAGTGAATGGAGATGTTAGGGTTACATGTGGAGAGTGCTCATTACAAGGGTTTGGGTCTTTTTTTACAACTTTCACAAGCATGAAGTTTTCCCTTGAGTTCAAGGCTCCTGTTTTTTAAGCTTTTAGTGGAAAGTTGTTCTTCATCTCTCCCAATGCCAAGAGCCACAGTTGAGATGAGGAGCCATGAAAAGTGCAAGGTGTGTAAAGCATTCACAGCCCCATCATTGCTGATGAGCCCATGTAATCCACACATAGGTCTTTATCCTGCCAAGGAGCATTTATGTGCTTTCCTGCTTTTCTGGTGCCACTGACTTTGGGGGACTCTTCATCTCTACAAAAATTAATATCCAGTCTTTGCTGAATTGGGTCCTTTGGTCTTGATTGCTCTGTGTGCTGGAGTAGGGTCTCAGCACTGTTGATGATGTCAGTGTGACTAAAGAGGCCAAAATTTGTTGCCACTCTCAGAATATGCACTTTTCCCATAGAAAATTGCAGTAAGCATGTTTTCCTGATTCATGTACACACTGATAGAAATTCCATGTATTGGTGGATGATTAGCTTTTTTTAATGACCAAATTGATGTCATCCAAACCAGTTCACTGACAAGTAAACTGCTCATTAATTTCTCTAATATATTTTTAATTTTGAGCAGGCTCTTTCCAATTTCCTAAGTACTATGAGCTAGAAAAACATAATTAAATTCCGTATCAATAAGCGTAAATGAAAACAATGCAGCAGATAATATTCTATCCTTCTGGAAGAGGGAACTAATAATAAAAAAGAGCAGTCAGGATAATTCAGTTACAGAGATGCAAGCCACACCACTAATTAGGTTGCAGTCTCATGCCACAGAGTCAGTGTAGTGATACAGAGTAACTAGTTTGATGCTTTTTTTCAGAGGGTTTCCTTTTGTAGTACTGAGCTTAATAATGTTTGAGGTAAAGGTTTGGGGAGGACTGGTAATTTATCTCCAGCATGCAATTTGTGCTTATAATTTTTCTTTGCTTGTGGCACTCTTGTCAGCTTGAAACACGGTTTTGAAAACAGTTTTGTGCTTGCAATGGAATTTAATTTGGTTTTATGAATGTGTTTCATCGCTGGACACGGTTCTTTGTAGTTGCCAGTTTGACCTAAGGAAAAAAAAGAGAAAACATTTGGCTCATAAATCAGGTCTTCATCTGTCCTTCCATGCTTGAGCCCTTGCTTGCCACAACAGTTGTTTGACTAAATTTACAGAGCCAGAACCTTGAGACAAACAAATTGATTTTGTTTTGTCCTTAGAAAGAAAACATTTGAGTTCTGAAAACAGATGTATTTAATGCAAAAATAAAATGTGACCTTAAATATTTTGAGAAGGCTTAAGAAAGTCACTTCTTTGAGAATGAATGGCAGCATTATCTTTTTCTACCTTTTTATGAGCATCTCTGGTGTGGTCACAACCAGCATGTCTGTGTGCCTGAAAAATCCTGAAAGACATCTTACAAAGCACATTAAATGAATGTTCCCTTGAGAATATTCCACAGGTTGTCTGTAGTGTGTGCTGTGTCATACATCACCACTGCTGCCACTGCTATTTTGCCAACATTTATTGAACTTTAGGAAGAATCCAAGTTTAATGGGTATAAAATCAGGGCTGCCAAAACCAGTGCAATTAGTCCAGACCTGCTGAGATGAAATAGTGCTACTTACAGAGGTGGGAAATGTCTTGGTGAAACAAACCCTCAATCTGGACCATGGATCAGAGAATCTTCTTTTTAAATGCAATGATCTGATTACAACTCCTAGTTGAACTTGTGTTTGTTTTACAGTTGTAATATTTCATTTATAACCTAATCATTTTTAATCTACGTATTACAACCTACTAAAATATCTAGGATTAAATCTCATTCACTGCCTGTTCATTTTAGCACAGCAAAAGCCTTTAGCATTCAGGTCTTCTTTATTTTGTTGTTCACAAATAGTTTACCCTCCAGTTCCTTTTGCCATGATCATTATCTATTAATAAGTGCTTTTTCTTTGAGAAATTACATTCAGAGTGACCATGAAATTCAAATGGTTACTGATTGTCTTTGATTGAAGAATAGCTAACTACTAAAGGAAAGTAAGAATAAATCATAGTTTTGCCTCCAAACTGTTTCACTGATAAACAAATCAATCCCTACATTAAGAATAAAACAATTGAAACTAAAATAATACTGACTCCTCCACACTGGTAGAATGGTAAGATTTGAAATGTATTTTACAGCTCTATTGTAGAGTGGTTGGTGCACCTGCCAAAGTGTAATGCAGGTGTTTTAAGGTAAAACCAGGGAAGAGAGAAACCAGGAAGAGAGAAGAGAAGAGAAGAGAAGAGAAGAGAAGAGAAGAGAAGAGAAGAGAAGAGAAGAGAAGAGAAGAGAAGAGAAGAGAAGAGAAGAGAAGAGAAGAGAAGAGAAGAGAAGAGAAGAGAAGAGAAGAGAAAACTCATTTTTTCAGTACAAATAGAGAAGATAATAGCAGGGCCTCATGATCCTTCTGGCTTTTTGGGTTTTAAGTAGGAGATTTCAGAAAAGGTGCCACAGGAACAGCTGGCTTTTGGTGAGGGTACCAGCCATAGTGTGGCCAGCAGGACCAGGGCAGTGACTGTCCCTCTATACTCAGCACTGGTGAGGCCTCACCTCAAATCCTGGAGTGAGTTTTGGGCTCCTCACAACAGAGACACTGAGGGTCTGGAGCATGTCCAGAGAAGGGCAATGGAGCTGGGATATTTATCCTGGAAAAAAGGACACTCACAGGGGACCTTATCACTCTCTGCAATTCCCTGACAGGGGGGTGTAGCCAGGTGGGTGTCAGTCTCTTCTCCCAGCTAACAAGTGATATGACAAGAGGAAATGGCCTCAAGTTACACCACAGAAGGTTTATTTTGGAAATTGGGAAACATTTCTTCCCCAAAATGGTTGTCAAGCACTGGAACAGGCTGCCTGGGGAAGGGTGACAGTCACCATCCCTGGAGGTATTTAAAGATATGTAAATGTGGCACCTGGAGACATGGTTTAGTGGTGGGTTAATAGCTGGACTTATTGATCTTTAAGGCTTTTTCCAACCTAAACTTTCCTGTGGCTCTATAATTTCTGTGCCCTGGGTGTCTGGATCATTGAGGTCATCTTAGATGGCTATCACAAGAAACAGAATAGGGCAGGTGTCCTTCATCACCATGTCAGCTGCATTCTGGTTTTTGATTTACATGAAGTAGAATTTTCCTCAAGTTGTGAACTTGGCCCACATTTATTTACTCTTGAAAATCTTTTCTATCACCAGAAGTTTAGAAGTAACATATTAAAAACCCACCTACATTTGAATATTGTCAAATGTCAGTAACTGACTGTTGCTGGATCCAACATTTTCAAAGTTCTTGAGGTAAAAAATCCAAATTTTCATCCAGAACAAGCTGAGGAACTACATGCTTATAATTTTTTGTTGCTGTTGTTGTTATCTCCATATTTGAAGATTCTTCATCCTGGCTTCCCAAAGCATGGTAATCTTCAGTTTTATCACACAGTACACATCCATATCCCATGACAGTACATGCTTTGGAAATACTCTACTCGCTGCAACACTATCCATACTGATTTTTAGAAATCCATGGGAAAAGAATTACACAGCCAAATTGTTCTTAGACTGGCAGCCCTTTCTTCTGTCTGGACTCAAGATTTTTGCAGGTGATATGATGGGAGATGGCATTTGCTCTTGCTCTTGTAAACTTCTCTGAAAATGCATCATCATTGCTGAATATATTTCATGTAGGGCAAAAAAAGGGCAAGGCTGTAATGTTGGCTTATTTCCTCACATCATGATCACTGATTGTTTTACCTCCTTGCCAACTTCTAAACAGTATTTTCAAAATTTTAGTTTATTTCCAATGTGTTTTCTAGATATATAATTATTCTGTGAAGAAATCTTACCATAAGCATTGTATGGTACTCACAGAAGAAAATTTGCAAATGCTCCTCATGTAATTTCTGATATGTACAGACAGGGGCAGCAAAAAGACTCTTGGTAAGGGGACTTCCTCAAAGGCCTTTGTCTATTTTGACCCTCAGTGTACTTGAGAGAAGATTCTTGTGAAATACAGCATGATTTTCTTTTCTCTTCTTCCCCTCCATTTCACCTTGGCACTCACTTAAATCCCTGTGATTTAAGTGTTCACTGTTGAGGATTTTTGTACTGAAATAAACTGTCTGTCTAACATCATCCTCTTCTAAACATGCATTTTGGGACTGTGAAAAGGAGGGACAAATGGATGCTCAGCAAGTGCTGGCTCCAGGGGCAGCCTCAAACTCATCCTGTGCTGATACTCATGTGGGCCATATCTTTGCTGGAAGCCCTCTTGGGAAGCCACATGGATTGGGCCAGAATCCCTGCATTTGTGCTTCTTGGAAGTGCCTGGCTGCCCCACAGCACACTTGTTCACAGCATTTGGCAGTGAAACAAGTCCATTAAATGGTTAGATAAATGTTCAAAAAGCACCACTTTGGAGCACTGCTCTGTGATGATCCTGTGCTTTGCTGTTATTACCCAACATTGAAAGGTATCTCCTGTCTTTTTGTTAGCTGTATGCCTAGAAATGATGTCAGTAGTTGTTAACTTTTACAGACATTAGACAAGGAGTGTGATTGTTTGATTTGCCTTTTAAGGTGCTTATTCACTGATGGGGTTTGATTTCAATGAATTAGGCTGCTGTGGTCCTGAATAGCTGACAAAAGATTGATGGTTTGATGAAGTGATTGTAAAGTCTCACCAGATGCATGATTGAAGTAAAATAATGTCTTTGAATGCTCGTTTAATTAAAACATTTGTATTCTTTTGGTAGCCAGAAGTGCAACTTGCAGAAGGCTTTGATGTCTTCATGCCAAAATCACAGCTGGACTCTATACTATCAAACTACACTCGCTCAGGAAGTCTGCTCTTTAGGAAGCTGGTCTGTGCATTTTTTGATGACAAGACTTTGGCTAATTCTTTACCAAATGGCAAAAGGAAAAGAGGGCTCAATGACAACCGGAAAGGACTAGACCAAAATATTGTGGGTGCAATAAAAGGTATGTTTTCTGCTTTCTTTCCTATGTGTAATTAGAACATATTCTCAGCTAAGGGGATTAGAATTTCTGACGTGTGTTAGGTCTATTAAAATATGCAGTCTTATTTTTATTCCCTTTCATTCACTTGTTAAAAATAGCTTCTACAGGGACAGCTTGTGTTAATTTTAAGCCAGTGATCCTGGTTTCTGAAGTCAGGCTCTAAGGTTGGAAACTCAGTGTTCATGTAAGATAATTATTTTTTTCCCCCAGATATCAGAGATGCAAAGAAATCTTGAAAATATAATGACAGTGTAACTGATACACTTCAGTCAAGGTTCTGAGTCTTGCACTTTATTTGACTGTGTCTGCTCTGTAAATTTTTCAGTAGTTGGTGGCTGGACTGGGGAGAGATGGAGAAAGATAATACTGGCATGAGATTAGTTTGATGCTCATAAATGCAGTGGTCTCCTCTTGGGGGAGCAAATTACTTGGTGTGAGCACCTTTTGCTGGTGGATTTTTCCTAGCAGTCACTGCTGTCTAGCTTCCAGAAGAGCACATGTTCCTTCAAACTCTGTGATGACAGCATATAAAGAGCTGATATTATTAGGCCAGAGTTTCTGAACTAGATTCTATTTTGAAATCTGATATTGTAGGGACAATACCCACATTACCAAAAGACAGGCCAAAAATAAGCTCTAAGACTGGAGCTTATTTTAGAGGCTGTGACTTGTTCTCAGGTACAGATTGCTAACTTAGGAGACACAGGGCAATAAGAAGAGCTTCTCTGAGTCCATTGGCAGCAAAAGGAGGCAGGAAAATCTTCTGCAACCACCCCTGCCAACTTTTGGGCCCCTCTCCCCATGAAAGAAAGGCATTGACAAACTGGCTTGAGTCCAGTGGAGGGATCACCAAGACTTAGGACTTCACCACTTCCCTGCTCCAGTATCAAATGAGGGCAGGCTGAGAGAATTGGAGAGAGGATGATTCAGGAGAAACTTTACTGCTGTTCACAGCTACCTAATGGGATAGTGTGGACAAGTGGAGTCAGACCCTTCTCAGATGCACAAGAGGCACTGAACACATGGAAAATTGCAATTTGATAAGGAGAAACATTTTCAACATAAGGGCTGAGCGGTGCAGTAGGGGCTTAGAGGGGCTGCAGGACCTCCACCCCTGGAAATACTCAAAATGTGACTGGTCACAGGCCAGAGCATTATGATCTATTTGGCCATGCTTTGAGCAGCAGGCTGGGCATGGAGGCCTTCAGAGGACCCTCTCAAGTGTGCAGTTCTGCAGCAAAGTGTGTGCTGTGCCTATGTCATAGTCCTAATGTATCTTACAGAGCAGCTGACAGACTTCTTACAGTTATGCTTGTATTTAGGTTTAAATCACAAACACTGTTTTGTACCTTCTTTTCTTGAGCTCAGTAATCTGCAAAAATCTGTCTGAATTCTCTCTATCTGTATCTCATTGTTTTTTAAAAGCTTTAATGAATAAGTTAAATGAAAGAAAGAGGAGTTCAAAATTACTTCAAAAAAACCCACTCTACAGCACTTGATAAATGTTTTACAGTAAATGCAACAGGACTACTGAAATAGCAGCTGGTACACACTGCAGAGAGTGATGTTTCTCAGCAGCTGAGATTGTACTAGTGAAGCAAATTCTGAGGCTTGGCTTATCCTCTTCCCTTCAGTTTAAGAGAAGAAAGAAGGGAATTGTAGTTCCAACAGAAAAATTTAATCTGTGATGGTACTACTGGGTACCACTGCCATAACAGTGATCTCTATTGGCATTTACAGTATTGCCCAAATGCTGGTGCCTGATCCCTGATAGGGAAGCCTGTCCCTAAAAGCTGTGATGGGGTAAAGATGCCAAGGTCTGATGTCCTGTGGGTCCTCACTCAGTCTGGCTCCAATAGCACTCTTCTTCCCTCCAGGGAGCTGGGCTGTCACACACTGTGGTTTCATTTATTCCAAGAAATAACTGGGCCAGTATGAAATCTCTACAAGAACAACATCATGTTGTTTGCATTATTATCATTAGGACATTCTTCTACCACGTGCCCAGATATCCTTTAGTGGCACTTTCAGTCCCTTTCCATGACAGAGATACAAAAAGCTACATTAATGACAAAAATGGGCAGAGAATTTAAAGGAGGCACTGTTTGCTTGAAAATCACTCTTCCTGTCTGAAAACATTTTCACTGCTGTCCTTAAAAGTAATTTAATGCTTCTGCAACAGAATGATTAGCCAGGGAGCAATTCTCTCTTTTGACTTTGGGTATTCAGTGGCGCTTGTTGTATCAGTTGCAGAGTTTCTCCTGGGCAATCAGCTTCTCTTGTGAGTCTTCTACTCAGAACTATGGGGAAAAAAGATGAAAAAATCAAACTAGTCAGAAGCACTTGTTTTTCCTTTGATTTGTTGACTAGAAATTTAGCCAGTGAAATCCTTCCCTGCAGAAATCAATGAGCTGTGTTCAGATATAAGTGTGATGTGTCCCTCAGGGATCCATAGTGGGACCAGTACAATGTAATATTTTCATCCATGACAAAGACTCTGGTTTGTAGGGCACCCTCAGCAAGTTTGCAGATGACACCAGGCTGAGTGGTGTGCTTGGTTGACAGGAGGGAAGGGATGCCATCCAGGACATTGGCAGGCTGGAGGAATGGGCCATGTGACATCCTGGTGCTTAACAAGACCAAGTGCAAGGTGCCCAATGTGTGTCAGGGCAATCCCAGTATCAGGATAGACTGGTGGATGAAGGGATTGAGAGCAGCCCTGCAGAGAAGGACTTGGGGGTACTGGTAGACAAAAAAATCCACAAGAACTGTGGCCACGATTCTGTGCCTCTGCTCCACTGGGGTGAGACCCCACCTGCAGAGCTGCACCAGCTCTGGGGGCACAGCACAGGAGGGACAGGGACCTGTTGGAGCAATTCCAGAGGAGACAGCAGGATGGTCAGGGGGCTGGAGCACCTCTGCTATGGAGACAGGCTGAGAGATCTGAGGTGGTTCAGCCTGAAGAAGAGAAAGCTCTTAAAGCAGACCTTATTGTGGCCTTTTAATATAATATAAATATATAATAAAAATAATATAAAAGGGGCTTTAAGAAAGATGAGGATGGATATTTTACCAGAGCCTGTAGTGACAGGACAAAGAGACAGTGGCTTTAAACTGAAAGAGGGTACATTTAGTTGGACATCAGGAAGCTTTTTTTTTTCTTTTTTTATGATGATGAGACTGTAGGAACAGTTTTCCCAGAGAAGCTGTGGGTGTTCCAGCCCTGAAAGTGTTTAAGATCAGCTTGGACAGGGCATTGAGCAATCTGAGGAAGTGCAAGGCACTGGGGTTGGACTAGATGATCTTTGAAGTCCCCTTTAAATTCAAGCCAGTCTATGTTTCAGTGGGAGAGGGTCTGTTAACACCATACAGCTTGGGTGGACTGGAAAAGGCAGGTCCCAGTTCTTGGGCAGGTCCCAATTCTGCCTCCTTGCTGCTGCATTCCCATTCCTATTTGTCCCTGTTGTTATTTCTCTAAGCACACATTGAGCAGTTGCCTGGTTTAAGTAAGTAGGAGTCACAAGTCATTGATCAGGTGCCCATTGTGTCAGATACCATAAGGATTCAGAAGGGAAAGATTATTTCTACCTTCATAAAGATGATGTTTGTTGCAAATCAAGCACTGTGAATGTCTGGGGATGTGTTGACTTCTGTGGGCAGCCCTCAGAGTTGGTCTGATGTCCTTGTAGATCAGAGTGCACAGCAAAGTGTTGCTGATGCCTGCCTTGCCATGATTTTGTGAAGCTGTTAGCATGGAAAGAGTTTTGGTTCTCTTATACTTAGCAGGTAGTGCTGCTTCAAAGTGTGTGTATAAAAATAATGAAATTGTCATTTTTTGTTGCCTGTTTCCCAATCCCGTTTGTGTGATACTTATTCTCAAGGATTACAAATGCCTTGAGCTGGGACCAGCTTTCTCTCTTTGTTTGCCAGTCATAATTGGGCACTGGGCTCTGAGACCTCTGACCAAGTTTACAATAGCAATACTAACAGCAAGAATAGTTTTTCTATTTCTGCACTTATTTATTTTTTGCCTACCTCTCAGTTGCATGATGAAAATCAATTGCATCAGTTTCATTCCATTTAGAATTCTGTATTTTTGGTATAACACTGTTAGATTTGTTGAAAATATGGATTTAAAGATAATGTTGACTCTCTCTGTACCTTTTTTACAAAACACAAAATTGGACCTGTAGGGTATTATTTTTCTCAGTAATAGTGCCTTTTTGTTTTAGTAGCTTTATAAAAATTCTATTCCATCTGGTTTGGCAGCATAAAAACTGTGGAGATTTCCACAGTGGTGGGACTTTACTCTTTCATGACTTTGCCTGCAGCCTTAGGAGCCTGACCAAGAGGCCACCAAATGACCACATCGTCAGTTCTCTATCTGTACCATATGGCAGCCAGCATTAACAAGTGCCTGCCACATCTGAAACTGAGCTCTAAATGCACTGTTCTTTTTCTGTAATCATTTGTGTGAATTTCATGAAGACATCAGGTGTAGAACATTTCTCTGGGACAGGCTTTTATATGCAGTAATGATTTCATTCCTGTGATATTCATGCAGCCAAGTCACTTCTGAAAGGTGAATTTGTGAAACACTGAGTTGGGCTTTAGTCTCACCATCCTACATTTGTGAGAATAAATCCTCCATTAAAATTCTGTTTGATAATTGAATAATTTCATATATTTTGATTAACATCCTCTCCCAACTCCTTTTCTCCATTTTTGGTGACATGTTTCAAAAATGTGGTATCTTTTTATTTCAGTCTTTACGGAAAAATACTGCACTGCTAACCATGTGGATAAACTTCCTGGTCCTAGGGACTGGGTCCAGATTCTTCAGGATCAAATTAAACTTGCAAGAAGACGATTAAAAAGAGGCTCAGGTATGTATAAAAATATGAGTTACAACATGTGAGTGGAAGATTAAAACCTTAGAGCCTTTGTATCCACAGAAGTATTTTTCCTGTTGACTGTAGAGTTGTACTTAGAAAATTAGAACTCTTCACACTTTAGCAGGTTTTGTGGGTTTGGAATGGTAGCAGGTTTAGGAGCTGTCTCTACAGACAAGTTTGAGTGTTTCTCAAATGTTGTCTCCTTTCCTTTATTATCCAGACTCTTCTTGCCAGAAATTAGCTGATCCATCCAGGGTTGCAAGTAGAATTTTTTTAATTCTGTGTTATTTATTCTGACAAGCCACGGACTGTACTGTTAAGACATAACCCAACTGACCTTTCCCTCTAAACTGTATGTGTCTGGAAGAATAGATGAGTCTTTTCACATTCCTTGTGAAAGAATCAGAAAAAAAAAAAAAAAAAACCCAAAACAAAAAAAGAAAAGGCAGCCACCCACCCTGGTTGTGCCAGCAAGGCTCTGCAATACGTGGGAGGCAGCTTGCCAGCAGTGACAGGTAATCTAGGCAGGGTTTTGCAGGAAAGCTGCTCAGCCTGGACTGGGATAACCTGGATGCTTGGGACCAGCCTGCAGCGAGCTCAGTGCTGAGCTTTCACCCTGACAGCACCTGGCTCCTGAGCCCTCAGCCCCAGCCATGAGTGTGCAGCCTGGAAATCCCAGTGGGGTTCTTGGGAAAGCAGTGTTACTGATTAGGAGACATGTAATTACCTTACCAACCATAGCTAGTCTCCTTCCCATCTTCATCCCTCCAGTCCCACAAGGGCTTTCTCCACACGAGGCTTCACTTCCCCTTTCTCATCCTGCAGGTTTCTTAAGGCCCTCTCAGGGTTGTATTTCTTGCCCTGGGTATATCTGACACTGCTGTCTGAGGCACTTCACTTGTGCCACCTCCTTAAACACAGTCCTTTGCTGTTCCTGTATTTAGCTGCCTGCCTTTTCCCCTCTTCCCTTCTGCCCATCAGCACAATTAAGTGCCTGTTAGCATCCATGGGATGGGAAACTTGATGGCTCCTCAGGGGATGCTCACCCTGGTGGTGAGTGAGACCACAGGAAATGTCCTCCCCATCTCCCTGTCTCACAGGGCCAACCTTTTCTGTCCAGAGCTGCATTTCTGAAACACACACTTAGGCTAGCATCTGAAATCATTCTCCACAACATTATTAATGCCAGGAGGGAAAAGCATAAGACAGAGGAAAATGAGAAACAGCCAGAGACAGAAATAACACAGGGGGAGGACAAAAGTGCAGATTATTCAGTAGCATAAGCTTCCCAGGGTAGAGAAACAAACCAGCACTGGCCTTAAAAAGGGTTTCTTGTGTGTTGGGGGAGGGAGGACAGAGGGATATGAGATAATCTTGTTAAAGGCAGTGTCAGATTACTGGTGTTGTACAACAGGATTGTTTTCTGCCCCTTCCAAAGCTGCCTTTGGGCCTCCCAGGACGGGAGGGTGGAAGTGGGATGTCAGGCTACAGTAGGGTGAAGGGTCCAGTGCAGGATGTGGGGATCAGAGGGTCCTTGGGTTGTCTGCAGAAGATCCCTCAGGAAAGAGGATTGACCTAATTTTGTTTTGATTTTTATTTTCTTTCATCCTTTTTTATTTGCTTTTCTTCTTGCCTCTGCAGGATATTAATTAAAATGACAATGACATTCAGCTTTTGCTTTTCAAATGGGGCCACCTCTATCTCTGGTCCTTGCTCAGGATGGCAGAATCTAAGCAGAGGATATTGTATGTAAGCTAGCAAGACTATGAAGGAAAATAAGTGAATCTGAGTAGTGTGCCAGAATCAGATAGCTCCCCGGTCTGTGCTGCAGAGGGAAGGTAACTTGTTCACCTCTATGTGGATGCACAGTGAACAGCAGTGCACCTAGCAGCTCCTCAAGTTTATTTGTTGAAAAATCCCCAGCACAATACCTAGATTGGTAGAAAAGCTCTTTTTGTGTGCTCTTTACTGGCCAATCCCTGAAGTGCCCCAGTTTCTCTCTGACGTGGCCACAGGCAGACATGCTGTTTTCAGTGTGTCAGGAGTGGCTGAACACACCACTGTGGCCACTGGCACCTTCCCAGCCACTGCCATCTCCTCTGGTGGCTGTAGCCAGCCCAGCCTGACCTTGCACTGGAGCAAAGAAGTTTCCCAGGCCTTTGTGACAGCAAAACAGTAGATGGGAACAGAGAGGCAGGAGCAGACAGCTGGTTGCAGTAACATCCTCATGTTGTTGAAATAAGATTTGTTGGTACTTTTCTGCTACAATTTTGAGCTTCTGATATGAGGAATCTAGAGCTGACCAGGCAACAGACCCATCTATTCCTGTACTTTGTGTCCAGCATTGGCTGTTGGCTGATGCCTGCGGAGGTCTGTAGGACCAAGGGAAGGATGTTGTGGTGTTTGGTAGGGTAGACTCTCAGCCCTCAGCAGCTTTATCATGAAATAGATCTAGTGATGTTGGAATTATGCACAATTTCTCTATTTATTGTGAAACCATGCCAAAATTGTGTGTAATTTAGAGACCAAAACAGGAGTGGAGGGCAAACATGAGAAGCTCTTCCAGGACTTCATGTTGTAAACCTTGGCTTTTAAGTATTTGAAAACTATGGGACTTGCAGCCACTGGGATGTGGGATTCATCACTCTTCTGGTTGAGCTCTTGAGCTCTTCCAGTCTGCCTGTGGCCAGAGGAGCAGAAGCTGAGCAAGTGTCCAGTGTCCATGCTCCCAGGTCGTTCTCTTTGAGTTTTGTCTCCTCTTGCTCACTGGAACATGCAGCTGATCCTGTGGGGTAGACTAAAGTGCCCAAAGAACAAATCTGAGCCACCAATTATCCAACTTCACCCAGGACTTTCTGACCCAATGTGTCTCCCTGGTGCTTGATCTCATTATTTATCTGCATCAGTTCCTGGTTTGTCATAATGCACAGGCTTTATATGGAAAAAGCTTAAGATGATCCATTTATTTCAGAGGTCACAAGACAACTTTTTAGTCAGCACTGTGTTGGGCTAAATTTTAATAGCAGAAGTATTTAAGAGGAGGGACAGGCTTTTCATCCTGCTTGCCTTCCCCCAAACCATTCAGTGCATCCTCTGATGAGTTTTTCATTTCAAACCAGACAGTAAGACACTGCATTCATGAGCAGCCCTCTCCACTTTATCCTGTGGAACATTATTTCAGTCTGAAAATGTAAATCCCGCTCTATCTTTCAATTACAGTAATAATTTCAGAGAATTCTATCAAACAACTGGGGTGGATCTGCTTTTTGTAGCCCCTTCTATAGGGTGTACTCCCATGAGTGTTTCCAAATTAAATGAAATTATAATCACTAGATCATAGATGCTGCCCAGCTTCAACCTTATTTACCATATTTGGCTCATCTCCTAGAATTAGGGACTGAAAAAGCTCCTTATTTCAAAAGCTAATCAAAAAAACCACTTTAAAAATCTGCTTTCTAGAAAATAGTTCCCCCGTGTAGATTTTGAAAGGTTGTTATCCTAAGCCAAATAAAAAATCATTTACATTCTGAATCAATGACAATATTTTTCATAGCTGGGAATATTCTATTTTTTAAATTTATTTATTTTCCTTCAGCTTGTTCTTAGCTCTTTTAGATTATTGCCTGAGATCTGAGACTTGGGTAGTGTTTTTTTATTTGTTAGATCTGAGAATAAAGCTGCCTCTGCCATTAAATTTTTATTGGCCCTGTTCAGTCTTTTCAAAATTTCACAAGTTAGCTGTCACAAAGGGGAGAAGAGACTGTGAGGTTAATGTTACAAACAGATGTTATAATTAAAATTAAAGATATGATAATATTTTTCAGCCTTGACTGCCGGTCCCATGTCATGCCAACGGCAGAGCATAGTGGAGCACAGCTTCATGATGCCAGGTCTGTCTTCTCCCAGAGGAGGAGCTGAACCGTTTTGGTGGATGGGATGGGATGCAAAGTTGCCCTGGAAGGAAAGAAGTCAAAGGAAGTGTGTGTGCATGGGTTTCCCCTCTTAAAGCAGCACGAATTACAATGCAAACTGCCTCATAATTTACAGTGCTGGGCTTGCCCCAGCGTGGTCCCTTCACCCTGCACAAGAGAACACGAGCAGGTGTCTGGTGGCCTTGCCAGCACACAGGGACACAGTCAGCCATTATCACAGAGATCTTACATGGGGAAAATCAGAGGGAGCTGGCTGGCTGTTCCTGTCACCTCTGTGCAGGCACTGCATTCGAGCCTTTTGATTACTAAACTCTCCATCCATTAATAAGCAGCAGGTCAGGGTTCACACATCTCCCACAGTAAGTTCTTCCTCCCTTTTTATGTTTTGAAGAACCCATGAGCCATAATTCCATAGCAGCTATCCATGGGAAAGCTGATGCTGTGGTGTAATAACAATAATGTGTAAATTACCACAGTGTGGGATTCCTGGGGCTGTCCTGTGCAGGGTGATCCTTGTGGGGCTGGATGATCCTTGTGGGTCCCTTCCAGCTCAAGATATGCTGTGATTCTGTTCTAACACTGCCACAGTGATGAGCTGTTCATGCCAAGTGATTATTTGTGCTTAACCTGGAACCTTGGATTGCCTGACTCCTTAAAGGAAAATACAGCAGTTTTGGAAAACATGCTGCAAATTATTTAAATAAATTGCATGCCATGATGCTTCATCCTTTAATTGTTTTTTTAAATTAACATTATTTTGTTGCAGTGTAAAATAGTGGGGAAGGAGGAAAAAATTATTTTTATTTATTATTTTTCCCTGGGAATATGCTTTTCTCCCATGTCCTTGTTCAAACTGCTGCTTCCATTGTTTTGCAGGAGGTTTTTTTCTTGTTCCCATTTTTCCTCAGCTTTCTGATTCCCTGGTTTCTGCTTTTGACACAGTATCTACATGCTGCAAGAGATTAGGTTGATTTTTGCTTAGCAATACAGACAGGGCCAGGAAGGATGTAGGATGAAGTGCAGCATGTGGTACAGTGTGTTTGTGGCCAGTATTTTAGATAAAAACCAGCAATATTAAAATAGTAACTGCTGTATTCAACTTCTCAGCCCTGAGCACATGTGTACTTCTTTCCAGGAAAGCAGCAAGTGTACATGAACAGACAGACATGCACCTCAGAAGCCACACAATCTGGGGGGAATCTAGGGAAATGACTACCAGCATTATTTTGCAAGGTCTGCAGCACTCTGTCTAAGCAAAGGACAGAGAGGAGGCTCTGAGTTCCCACAGTAGGCTCTCTTCCTGCTTGCCTTGTCTTGAAAGCTGGCCCAGGACAGTGAGGTTTGGCTGGCAGTCTGTGGGTGTGGTTGTCAAAGGCAAACCTTCCTTTCTTCTTGGAATGACATGTAAGAGACTGGTGGTTTATACCCATGTTAGGAGGTCGAGATGTTTGCCATTCCCCTGTGTTATTTCCAGCTTCACCTGGAGCTGCAGTTACACATCCAGTTTCATAAAACAGATCCTGGCAGCTGCTGAGAAGAGTGAGTAGCTCTCTGGGCATCTGCTGTGCTCCCACTCCCTTGCTGGCACTGGCACAGGCATTCCTGTGGCCATGTTGTCAGTTTTTAACTGGATCTGATCTTGGTGACTGTATAAACATTTGTGCTGGCATGAGGAATGAGACTGGAACAATTGGTGGAGAGCTGAACCTCATTTATCAGTCTTCTGCCATATTAAAATGGCCAGGTAACTTCTGGTTCTGTAGAGTTGGAGACTCAAGTCCTTACCTCCTGGAAGTTCCTTGTTTCCATTTGTTTCTGTCTGTATTATTGCTTTCCTCTGGTGTAGGAAGAGTTAGGCAGAAAGGTGGCCACATCTCTGGATCTACTTTACAAATTGCTGCAGAAATTTCTAGAAAAGCTGTCACTACAGTGGGCAGCCCATTGGCTGATATTCATAGAGGAAAGGCTCTCCAGTCCTTTGCCAGCACTCAGATCCAGTTTCCCCCTTTTTCATAGCTTGGCTCCCTTTTACCCAAGAGGGCAGATGCAGCTTTGTCCTTGTATGCTGAGTTGTGCCACAGAATCACCTGGTGCAGGTTCTTTTCACAGCATTGCTGGAAGTTGGCCTCAGACTGACAGGATTTTTAAAGCCATGTAAATCCCATTGGTGAGTTTTGCCTTCTCATTGCACCATGCTGTCTCCTCCCTTGCACATCCAATCCTTCCACCACTGAGAGTCTGGTCCAGATTCAGACCTGCCTAGGTGATCTCTTCCCATTTAGTTCCTTCCAAAATTCAAGGTTTTCACAGTGAGCTGTACCAGGCACTGAATTTGTGGCACCTTCTCACAGAAAGCAGAGAAAAGTCTCAATCCCACTGAGTCACTTGCAAGTCTGTGCCATTAATTTATCAGGGCTCTGCATTTAAACCTTTTGTGGGAGGAAAGCTGCCTGATAATAGGGTTTTAGTTTGTTTATTTTTTCTTTGGTTAATTTTGCAGAACTGAGAGCATATAGCTAAAAACTAACCTGACATCCAGGCATGTGGGAGAGACAGCACTCTCTTGGACCAGGGATGGAGAGACAAGGGTTGGGATTACATTAGAAAATTAATGTAGATTAGGAGTTGGATTAGACATTATCATCATGAAGGCAACAACTGAACATCCTCATGTGCAGAGCCATGATAAAGATGATCAGAACAGTTAGCTTAGTCTCAAGTGGAAGGTGAACTGAATTGTTTAGTTTATCTCTAGCCTTGGTTTTGATCCCTGTGGGTATTGTGCAGTGAATGGATGTGAGCAGGTATACATCCACCACACTGACCTTGTACATTGTAGTTCATAGGACAAGGAATGATCATTTTAAAGTGCAACATGGTTGATTTAGATTAGATACAGGGAAGAATTTTTTACAATTTTTTACACTGGCACAGGCTGCTCAGAGAGATGCTGGATGCCCCATCCCTGGAATTATTCAAGGGCAGGGCTCTGAGCAGCCTGATCTAGTTGAAGCTCTCTCCCTGCTAATTTCAGGAGGGTTGGACTGGGTGACCTTTAAGATCCCTTCCAACCCAAACTATTCTGTGATTCAGTGATAATGGGCTTGTCCTGTATGACCACACCTCATTTGCTGAAGTGCTCTCAAAGATCTCATTGTGCTTCAAAGGCCTTAAATATCATGCTGCAGTGCCAAAAGACAAAGGTAATAGGATTTTGAATAGGGCTTGTTTAGGTTAGGCACGGATTTCCTGTTACACACCTTTGATTTACTCAGGGTTCACATGCACGTCCCAGGTACTAGAGCCTAACAAGTCCCTGCACATCTGCTGAGTGAGGCAAGCTATGTCTGTGCATTCCCTTGGCCTCTGGCAAACACAAAATGAACAAATTAGGCTTTTAGCCTCCCTTCACCGTGGGCCAAATTAAGTCAAATGCTCTTGCATAAGCTGTGGGTTGAAAGCATGTGTGTATATACACATTAATTGCCAGTGCTTTTTTAATTACACTGAGCACCCACCTGCGTTTTTGAAGACACTTTGCCCTAGTAAATCTGTCCCCTGCAAAGTGAGCTTGCCTGTGGTCATGGCTTTGGGTGCAGAAATGGGAGTGTTCCTTTCCCTGCAGGCATCAGATGACTGTGGGTGGGTGGAGTTCAGCCTGCAAGGCTCTTCCTCTAAGGACCGCTGGGGGCTTTTCTTGTGACTTTATCAAGTGATAACAACTCCTCTTATCATACAGACATCCTGAAACCTGAAAAAGAACAAATGTTACTCCATCCCATTGCTGGTACAATTGCTCCTTAATACCCAACTCCCTCTTCCAAGTTTGCATTTTTATTATATGACCTTTTCCTCCAAGCAGTGAGTTTTTAACAGAGCACTTGCAAATTTGCAGCTGAGGAAAGTAGATAGAAAATGCAAAATCACTTCACAGTCTGCAGCTTTTTAATCACATTCCCATATTCAGTAAAAGTAATGAGATTTCTTGTTTATATTTGTAATCAGCAGAGGCAACTGACTGTGATGAGAAACCGGACATTTCTCTACTACAAACAGGTAAAATGCATTAAAATTTTTATCAGTCTTCCATATGTGTTTTTATTTATTTATGGCACAGAAGCACTTTTCAATAATCCTGACTTGCCATGTACAGGTGGGTAATTGCACATAGGACTCTGCTATGTAAAGTTTTGAATGGTCTGTGTTAAAAAACAAATGCATCAGAATCGTACAATTTTCCCCTCAATTTCATATTCATAAAACCTCAAGGTCCATGGGAGCAGCTAAAGCTAATAAGGCCTGTAAGTTACACTTCTTATGCCAGATAGTGACTTGTGCTCATCCCTGATATTTCTGGGAGTATTTTTTATCTCTTAACAGAGTTATTGGTAGGGACAAACACAATCACTTGTAGTGTCACATCTGTTGAGTTGTTGGTGGTATTAGCCATAATATCTTGGACTCACAGAAGGATTGCAGACATTTTTACATGCTAGTTAAGTGTTAGTTTACTTATTCTTGAAGTGCAGCCACCCTGCCTTAAAAGCCTGACAATTGCTATGCAGCAGCTTGGCTGTGCAGCTGTGTAGAGTGGGAAATAACATTTTTCCACACTGTTGAATTTGGTGCTGAAATCACCAGACTGAGACTGAAATTTGAAGCACCTTCACATTAAGAGTTGGCCCATCAGTAGGTGCCATGATGGTAGGAGCTGAGCTGCCATCCTCTGAAAATCCAGTGGGGCCAGAGTCTGCATTTCAAAGTCTGTAATGTCACTGAGATGCTGCTTCTTATCCCAAAGGAGAGAGGATCTTGGGCAGACAAATAACGTCATCGATTATAGTGCGGTTTTGTGTTATTTCATTTAACAACAAAGGGTGGTTGGAGCTCAGCAATGCCACTGCTGGAAGAGCAGGACAGGGCTGGTACTGGGTTTCTGAGCACACCATACTGTACCTGACAGCTGTGGGGAGCACGGGAGACTCCTGGTGCCCATCACAGATCTGTCTCCTGTGCCAGCACTCCCTAATCTCTCTTGCACGAGGGCTGCAGAAGGAGCTTTCACACGGCGCCGCTGTGTGCTGGAGCAGCAGCTGCCAGCCGTGGAGCACGTGCAGTTACTAAGGAATAGGAGCAGCAGAGCAGTTGGGAGGACAAGCAGCTTTAGTCTGGCTCTGGCAGGGACCCAGGGGGGCTGGGAGCACACGCTGCCTGGGAGCTGCCATCCTGCTTTCCTGTTCAATAATATGGCAGGCTGCGGCTGGGATGAAAGGTGCAGGAAGCTCTGCTTTGAAAGGTCCCTTCCAAGCAACATCCTGTTGGTTTCTTTTATCAGGGAGGGAAGCAATTCCGCTCCCTTCCCTAATAAAGGTTGTTAATGTGGTGTAGTGTTATCTCCTCATTGCTCTGGAGCAGAATGAACAGTTTGCTGTGGGTTTCTTGGAGCAGTTTCTGTAGTCACTGCTCAGGTTGTACATCAGGGATGGAGATGAACGTGCTGGGATGGTTGTGGTAGAGAAGGCAACTCCCTTTCCACTCCACTGCAGATCACCCCTGTGGTCTGCTTGCTTGTACACCTTTGAGCATCCATGCATGCAGCTTTGGAGCTGAAATGCTTGTGTGTGATGTGTACTGCTCTACACTACCTGTGGAAGGATGCCTAAATAAACCACGCTGCAGTTTGCATTGGGGGGGAGGTGATGCTCACAGGCTGTGAGCCAAGAATTTGACTCACACCCATTATTATATGTGTGCCAGTGCCTCTTTATAGGACAGATCTGTGTAATATCATACTGTTGTTGGAAGCAGATTATTTAAAGTGATACACAGACAGTATAATGACAGTAATCATGAGACAGAGCCAAAATATAGTTGCTTTGCATCAAGGAATCTAGCAAAAGAGGTGTAATATGATTTTTACAGGGGTCTTTTCCTGTTTTAGTACAGCTGGTTTTACAAAAGGGTGCTTGACAGGTTCTTTAAAGA
This sequence comes from Ammospiza nelsoni, assembly GCF_027579445.1. NCBI lineage: Eukaryota > Metazoa > Chordata > Aves > Passeriformes > Passerellidae > Ammospiza > Ammospiza nelsoni. The sequence goes on along the minus strand of NC_080637.1, from coordinate 6,940,226 downwards.
GAGTCTGCATGCAATTTATTCAGCTGTCTTCTCTGTTTAGCTTGAAAAATCTTTGGGGAAAAGTCTCTCTGACTGTGTTTGTGCAGTGCCTCATGCCATGGGCCTTGGTTGCAGATGACAGCTAATATCAGATAAATCATGGCCTCAGGTATTAGGAAAAATTTCTTCCCCACAAGGGTTGTTGAGCACTGGGACAGGCTGTCCAGGGAAGTGGAGGAGTCACAGTCCTGGGAGGTGTTGAAAAGATGGGTAGATGGCACTTGGGGATGTGGTTGTTGGTGGACTTTGCAGTGCAGGATCTTAAGTATCTTTTCCAACCTAGCTGATCCTGTAACTCTGTGATCAGTGGTTAAGCTGGTGCTTTGGTGTAATAAAACCAGAGTGAATGGGGTTGGTTGAGGGGATCTTGCAGGAGACTGGATGGGGAGAAAAGATATAGGGGTATGGGAGCTATGCATGGACACTTCCTCTCTTGATCTTCAATAGCTGAACAAACTGTGAAGCAAAAGCACCGAGGGAGAATTATTTAAATCAGTGATAAGCACTGATGCCAAAAAACAGGGGAAATCTCAGATGCCTTAAATCTGCCTTTCCAGCTCTGTCAGTGCTGCCTGTGACACCAATGGCATTATGAAGGAGATCTGGGTACATGTGGACTATCAGTGCTGGAATGTCTCAGTCTGTATGATTTTGGATTGTAGCCTCTGGCTGACACTTCATTTGGGACACCTCAGTCAGAGGTGTGGTTGCTCTCACCTCTCTCCATCACTGGTGGGAAGAGAGCTGCTTCCAGAGGGAAGGCCAGGGCAGCTGCACTTGTGTTTGGAGGTGTCTCTCTTTTGGTGCCAGCAGGACCAGCCTCTGAGTGCAGGTAATTGGTGCCAGTGCCCACAGCCAGGTCTGAACCAGCTCCCTCTGTGCCCACAAACAGCAAACTCCTGGGATTTGAGGAGAGCAGGGGATGCTTTGTTTTCAGAAACCTCTTTTGGAACTCAAAAGCCTGGTAAAAATAATGAAGCTGGAACAGCCTCATAAAGCTAAGACATTTTTCCCAATTATATTTTAGCACTCCTGAACAGAAATGATGCTCCTGTGTTAAAATCACCCTCTGTACTAAGAGGGCCTTGTCTTTAAAGGCTGTTGATTGAAGGGTGTTTAAAGTAAATTGGAAGAACTGTGGCAGTTAAACTTGCTGGGAACTTTGGTTCATTGACAGATAAATCTCAAGAAAGTACTAGAAGAATTGTCCCTAACAAATGTTATCAAAGCTCAGGTCTCAGAGAGTTCCAGCTTTTGCACCTCAGCAAAGCTGCAGGCTGTGTCCAGAGCTGAGCTGAGACAGATCAGACAGCTCTGGGGGTAATTATCGTGGGCTCAGTGGAAAGGCTGATTAGCTTCTTGGTGATACAGGATACCTGGAGGGTGTGAGATAGATCTTTATCAGGATGAGGATGTGGCACCTTTCAGAGTCTTTCTGTGTAAGATGGTATTGTGAAAAAGCTCATCTTATTTCAGTGTACAATTTACCCAAAGCATTGGGATTTTGTGGTTCAAAGAAAAACAAAAGGAAGGCATAACCCATAAATTCTGCATGTGAGAACAAATATAACACAGCTGCAACGCCCTTTCCTTGAATCCTCATCTTGTAAATTGGATTGGAAAGATGTAGGCAGGTTTAGGGCCATGAGGCAGCACTCCTTACCCGTGCTTTGGACCACAGCCAAGCTGAGAGTTTGTGTAGTTTCTCCACTCTGAGGTTAATTTTGAGATGAGAAAGAATTTTGATATCCCTAACGGAAGCTGAAACACTAACATCCCAATCCTCAGGTCTAGGGGTGATAGAGCTTTGTGAAAAGATGAGAGCAATCTCTTGGTAAAGAAACAGATGATAAGAAAACAGCAACAATCCAATTCTATGTAGGTTGTCTCCTTTTCTCTTGAAATACAATATCAAGAAAATGAAACTTGGGGGAAAAAAAGAAAAAAAAAAAAGAAAAGGAAAAAAAAAAAGAAAAACCTTTTCCAAAACCTTAAATATAAATCCTTTATTGTAATATAAATCTTTATCCTTTCAATGTGTGATTGTATGAGTCTTCCCTTTTCATTGGGATGTATTTGCCTCTTAGGCTGATTGATGTCTGTCTTCTCTTTGCCCTGTGTTCTTAGTGCCCTCGTTGTAATTCTTCTGTCCATCTTTTCATTGTTCTGTTTAGAAAAAGCACATTCTTAAAGTGCTTTTTAAAAGATGGGATATAATCATACAGTGCACCTTTTATAAGTGTATGTGTATATATATATTTTTTTTTTTTTTCTCTTATATGCATTTAGACTGCTGTGGAGTGGTGGGGGTTTTTACCAAATAAGATCCCAAAGTATGTACTCAAGGTTTAAAATTCATGGGGTGCTTTTTTCACTTCTTCAGAACCTAAACTTCAAAGGGGTGAGCGTAGCAGTGCAGTTTGTGCTGAAGACTAATGGAGTGCTTTACATCTGAAGTGGGCTGCACTGTATGTTGTGTGAAAAACTTGGCTGGCAAATTTTGTATTCAAAAAAATCTATTTAATTTGCTTTTCTTTAGCCAGTTGAGCTCTACTGTAAATGGAATTCAGCAGCACCGCCTGTGTGCACACCAGCAGTTCAGCCTCATCACTAATTAAAATTAAAACTCAAATACGTTATTTCCATAATTCTAAAATACTAATTTTTTTGTTTCAAATTACTGATATCAGTTACATTTTTTTAACTGATTCCTTCAAACTCTTTCTCCCTTCAGGTAACCTTTTTGACACCACAACAGACCATCTGATAGATGCAAACCCAGATTTTTCAGTTTGAATTTCACATCCTGCATCAGTGTTCTTAGCAGATAGAAACATCCTCTCCTTTGAGCAATGTTCCTGCAAGCTCAGCACAAGAACTTCAGTGTACTACAAGACATGGGCATCCATACAGTTTTTCTTACAAGTCTGTGCATTTTCCATGTAACCTCAAGTAATGAACCACCAGATCTCTTCATTGTTCTTCATCTTAATTAAGATGATTTCCCTCTGCATCCCATGCATTACTGAATTAGCGGGGTACCCACTCTGAGGTCATTCTCCTGCCTGTGTTTCTCCTCCATGATTGTATTTTTCCACGTTTGTATGCTTGCCAGCAGTGTCTCATCTTAAACCACGAAGAAGTTGTGACTCTTCCTGTCCCCAGGGACCAAGGTGGCTTCTCTCTCCTGGGGGCTTAAAGAGCATCTGACTTGGTGAAGCTCTTTGCTTCTGCAGACCCACTTTTCCTTTCCTGGCTGCTGTGGTATCAATGACAGTCACACACAGCTCTGATTAAAAAGTCCTTACTGGGTTTAGGAGGGAATAAAGGAGGATTTCTCCCAGCAGTGCCCAGGTTCCTAGTTATAGCAAGGAGAAGCTATTCCTCAAACAATTTCCCCTGTGTGGGATGGCTCTTGAGCATCTTGGTAGTGCAGATTGCTGGAGGTGGTAATTTTCCCCTCACTGTTGCCCCCAGCTTGCTCATCACCTCAATTTCAAAATGTATTATTTTTCTGTTTTCTAAGAAGAGGGTCTGCTCACTGTGATTTTTCAGCCCCTGTAAACTGAGTATTGGCAACAATACTCACCTATTTAAAAAAAACAAGTCACCTTTCAGCTGGCACTGTATTGGTATGTCAGCAGTTAAGACAAGTGAATCGATCATGAAATTGCACTACCCTCTTACACACTGAAAGGGTCAGGTCAGGGCTAAGGTAAAACTGTGTGTGGCCCCTCCTGCAAACCTTCATTTCTGCACCTTTCATCAGCACTAAATTCACTTTAAAAATGTCACAGAGAAATCTGGAAGGTCTTACCTGCAACACCTATTGATCACCAGGCAGTTTGAGCACGTGTCCTGCAATTCGAGGGAGAGCTTGCTGGAGCCTTTGCCATTGTGTTTCCTTCCCCTGTGTGTATCTTATCTTAGGTACTTTTTTTATTTTTTGAAACTATTTGGCCTTTGAGTGTCTCAACAGAAGTGCTATTACAGAGTGGGATGGTTTTAAAAATGTTCAACCTCTTTTTTTAACAATCCTAATGCCTGTTTCTCAGGTGTCACAGAATGCCCACAAATAACACTGAAGCCAACGTGAACGGTTTGTTCTGTTGGCACCCGAGAAACCAGGCTCCCAGCTGTTCCCCACCCACCTTCCATGGACTTTTAGGAATGACCATGTTCTCTCTGAAACTGTGGAATAGATTGAATGTGCACTGCAAACCTTAAATTTTGAGTCTTTCCTTCCTTCATGGCTTGGAGTTGCCTGCATTGGGCAGGGGGCACCGGTCCGTTGTGTTGTAACCCTTCAGCAATGAAATCAGCGTTTTTGTAAATTTGGAAGATTGCATTTGTGTTTACTTACTGTGACTACTGTTCAGACTTTCTTCAGAAATCTTTTTATAGGGTTTATTAGAGAGAAGAAAAAAAAATCATTCCATATTTAGGTAAAAATGTCTCAATCTTCTGTATATATGTTTTATTAATATGTAAATATTTAGATATTTTTAAATTACTATGTTCTTAATAAAGCGACAAGGGACTAGTTGTGAAATGGTGTATAACATTGTGTCGTGTTACCGAGCTCTGGGAAATCCTCTTTGTCAGTTCAGAAAAGAAAACCTACAATAAATAACTTTAATTGCAAGTGTGTTCCTGTGTTCTATGCTGGATTCCCGTATTTTAGAGGAATTCCTTTGCCACCAGTGGACTACACATAGGAAAACCCTGAAAGTTCCCACCAGGATGCTGTTTTTCCAGCTGGCTCAGCCAGAAATCACACTGGCCTTGCCAATCACAACAACATCTATATCCAATCATGTAATGACTCTTGAGCATTACAAACTGATATGCTTGAAGTCTAATTTTAATTGAATTAGGTGCCTTTATAATCTGCACTTAAAAGGTTAAGCTCTGCTTCTATGGAAACAACACACAGGAAGGACAAACCAATACTCACAGGTTGGAGTAGCTGCAAAGATATATGCTTGGTAATTCATTATCACACCCTCATCAAATGTTTAGCCTTAGAAAATACTTCCTGCAAAAACATGTTCCTGGTAATCTTCCATCAATTCTAAGGAGCCAGTGAAGTGAAGTGAAGCAGCAGCTCACCACACCTTTTTGGCTTTATACAGGAAGCACTGATGGTAAAAGTCCCAAGGAGAGCTTCCCTCACATTTCAGTGGCTGCCCGGATCGGCTGGAGCCTGGCGCAGATCCTGCGTGCTGTGACAGGAGCCAGTGCAGGCTCTCCCCTCTGGGGGGTGCTGGAAGAGCATCTCGCTCACAGATCACACAATGGTTTAGGTTGGAGGGGACCTCGAGAGCTCCAACCCCTGCCATGGGCAGGAGCATCTTGCACAAGATGAGGTTGGCCAAAGCCCCGTCCAAGCTGGTCCTGAACACTCCAGGGATGGAGCATCCACAGCTTCTCTGGGCAACCTGTCACAGAGCCTCACTGTAAACCAGTCTCATTGTAACATTGTTTTTCTTAATAACTAATCTAAATCTAACCCTCTCCTAGTTTAAAACTGCTGCTCCCTGTCCTGTCCCTACAGGCTCTAGTAAAAAGTCCCTCTCTATTTTTCTTACAAGCCCCCTTTAAGTACTGAAATGCCACTCTAAGGTTTCCTTCTCTCTGTGCTGAGCCCCTCAGCTCTGTTCTCCCTTCTCTGGACCTGCTCCAGCACCTCAATGTCTTTGTTGTAGTGGGGAACTCAAAAGTGTCCCCAGGATTCAAGGTGTGGCCTTACCAGTGCCAAGTTCAGGGGAGACAATCATTCTTGGTCCTGCTGATGCAGGCCAGGATGTTAAAGCATGGATTTGTTTGGCTTGTGTTTTAAAAAACAGGGACCAGTTTAATACACTGTTCTTGCAACATTTAAGTGGAGCACCTTAATTGAGTCTAAGGTACAATTGTGAGCAAGAAATGTTCCTGTGTACTGTGATCTGCATGGCACTATTCTCATCTGTGCTGCAGAGCCACCAGCACGTGCTGCTGCCAGCTGCAGGCTCACCTGCTGGAACAGCTTTGGGATGGAGCAGGTGACTCTGGCAGCAGCCACACCTGAGCTTCAGCCACGCTCCTGCTTCTTGCTGGGCCTGTCAGCCAGTGCATCCCTCTGCCCTGGGTACAGGACACTGGAGATTAATGCTTTGGGTGAAAAACATCCTTCTGAAGCTGAAGAGGAAAAAGGATATCCTCCTGGTAACATGAAAGGAAACTGAAGCCTGGGCTTTATAAAAAATGCATTAATTGTGAGACAAGAAGAAAGTCATCTCAAGTGCCTGTGACATGTTGGTTTAGAAATGGCTGGTTGAGTCTTTCAGGGGAAACACACTGTGTCACATCAGAGGGGTTTGGGGATGGGGGGTCCTGATGCAGCCACCCCTCCTCTAGAGAAGCCTTCTCCCCAAAAAGCCTCCCCTCTGCTGAGGCCTTGCTAGGGAGTGCATTTCTCCTTCTCTGGGGAAGGGAGGGGGCACAGTCCTAGAAAAAACCCATGGGGCCACATCCTCTTAGAGAAACAGATGCTGCCAGCATTTTGCAAGACTTTTCAAAAATAACCCCCTTGTTCATGTTCTCCCCCAAACCTAAAGCAGCAAAATGCCTCGTAGGAGCTGCTGAGATAGCTCTTCTCCCTCCACTGGCTCTCCCACTGCCTGAGCATCCCCACACTGGCCTGGGGTAAGCACCTGCACTCCTTCCTGCCACGCTGTCATCGCAGAGAGGCACGAGAGGAATTTGTACAAGTAGGTCAGGTATGATTTCTCATCTGCCGACTGCTAATAAAAGCCACTGATGTGAAACCTATAACATTATGAGTATAAATAATTTAGCTCCAGTGTGTAAACATCAATTCTGGGTTTTAAAAAACTCAAAATAATTCCATCAGCTTTTTCTATCCCCTCCATGCACATGTTGTTACACCCAGCTGATAACAAGGGCAGTAACTTCATGTTAAAGTGTTCACAGCACCACCCTTGCCCCCGGAGCTACCAACAAGCATGGGGTGAAGAGTTTCATCCACCTCTGCCTAGCAAGGGACAGGTGAGAGTACCATGGTGGCCCATGGCTCCTGCTAGGGCCTGGCCACAGGGCCAGCCTGGACTGGCAACAATCACCATGGGCAGAGATGTCCCCAGGCTGTGTCCATCACCAGCACACCCAGGAGAAGTGTCATATTCAGGTTGGGGTGGATGGAAAAGGCCACCCCACATAGTTCTGCCATCCACTGACCCTCAGGTGGCCTGCAGGGTCTTTCCTGCCCCAGGGTGGTTCAGCAAATCATACAGACTGCATGTGCATTCCAGCAAAGGAAATCATCCAGGAGACCTTAAAAATCCTCATTGGCAGCAGTGCTCCCGCACCACAGGATCCCTGCCCTGCTTTTGCCCCATGCCCAGCACTGCCCTGGAGACATCAGGTGAAAGGGGTGTCAGCTAGAGAAGGGTGAGGGGGGCATTTGTGTGTCAGGACAGTGTGAGCCCGTGCCAGCTCCCCAAGGGGTCACTGGGAAGTTAGCAGGGATGGATCTGGACTGGAACCAGCATGTGGCTACTGCCATTACCACGGCTTAGAGAAAGCAAAGATTAATGTAATCATTTAATCCCGAGAGATTTCAGCATTCACCGACTGTATCTCATGTCTCCATTCATCATTGCACAGGGGATGTGTGTAAACTGCTCTGCTCTTAGCTGGACCTCTGCTCCCCCTGATTTCCCTTCTCCTGAGTTCCTCACAGGCCCTCAGTGCCCAGCTCTCCCCACTGCCACATCCCTGCCTCCTGTGGTAAGCCCTGCCTCACTGGTGAGAATGGTGACATCATCCACCCTTTGTTTTCTTGACTCTTTCCTGGTGATGGCTCCATCCTCAAAACTGACAGACCTCCACCTCACTGGCCTGATGCTGGCAGCACCAGTGGGGTATCCCCTTCCTGCATCTCCATCCACCCTTCATGTACTGCCCTGATGCTGTAAGGAGAGCTAAGACTGGGCTGGACACCCTGCAGGGAATGGGGTTTGCCTCAGGGTTAGAAGGAACCTTTGTCTGCATTAAATCTGCCCAACCACCACGGTCTGGCTGGACAACAGAACAGCATCAATGACAGCCAATGACTCACTGTGGATTTGTCCTTTCTGTCCCTCTGGCCCAGGGCACCACAGATGTGATCTGTCCCATCCTGCCTGGGGGTCCTGCTGCCTTCACTCCTTCCCCCAGGACTAAAGCACAGGCAGAGGCTCCTGAGCAGCCCAAGGCCACCTAGCACACCTAGGTGCTGCTGCCAGCCCCAAGGAATGGCAGTGGATGTGCTGCATCCCACAGAGATGGAGTGCTGCTCTGAGACCTCCACTTCCTAGAGCCTTTTCGGTTTCCCGGCTGTTTGGGTGACCTGGAAAGGCCTGGGGTGGCGTTGGACAGCCCGCGCTTCAAAGGACGAGAAGAGGCTCCAGATCTTTTCTCGGTCTCGGTGTTTATTAATTGTTTATCTAAAAGATTTTCTCTTGGCCTGACAGAGGTCTGCTCAGCAGCCAGCCATGAGCACACTCTGCGAGCCCCCAGGGCGGTCACCTATCTTTATACTCAAAGTTACGTATACAATATTTATCAATTTTCCCCAATACCTTTTACCCTTATTAACCAGTGCACTTTTAGTAATAACCAATCCCAAAGTGCCAGCATCACCACAGAAGATGGAGGCCGAGAAGAAGAAGAAGAAGGACAGGACACGCCCCAATTCCTCCATCTTACTTCTTTAGACCCCCCTGTACAGAAATCCTAAACCCTGTGTTTTACACTCTAATTAACTTATCCCTTCACCATTTACCCAGTGACATCCTCCCATCCTCATACAGGTGCCGTCTCCTGTGTAGGATCAAAGTCCAGCCACCAGACACTTCTGGCAACACTCCAGGACTCCCGAGCCCCCCAAGGGTGGTCTCGGTCCCTCTGCACCTCAGTCCTGAGGTGCTGAGATCCCACAGAGCCTCTGCTCACCAGGGCATCATGTTCCCAGCTCCATCTCCTGGACAGCACAGAGTGCCAAACCCCAGTGCATTAACATAGATTTTACATTTAACATTCATCACAAATGGGCTCCCACATGGCTCCTCTGCTGCCTTTCACTGAGCATGGTCCATCAGCTCCCAACTCTCATTTAAAGTCCCTTTGGGGAGGGCAGTGGAGATTCCGGCCTCATGCAGGCCCCCAGCACCCATTCCAGTGGGATGGTGTTGTTGTCATTATAGTGCAACAGTTCTATTGTCATTACATTGCAAGGGTTCCATATTGCTAGAGTTTTGTACCTCCTTGATGTTTCTTGTTGGCAGCTCCTCTGGGCACTGACTGTTCCTTGTCCTCACAGCAGCCAACTGACTCCAGTTCCCACCAATCCACTCTTTTATAACAGTTTTTTTTTTGGCTACAGCTGTGGCCTGTTAACATCAGGCCTGCTCCTAATCCTTAATAACTAACCCAGCTGCAACTCTTTAGGGGGCAAGATTACTTTCTATACCACCTTTATTTGCTTATGGTCTATCCCCCTACATGGTGTCCCTGGGAATTGCCCTGACCCAGATGCCAGACCTTGCACTCAGCCCTGTTGAACCTCATGAGGTTCACACAGACCCACTCCTCAAGCCTGTGCAAGTCCCTCTGAAGGCATCCCTTCCCTCCAGCACATCAGCAGCACTACTCAGCCTGGTGTCACCTGCAAACCTGCTGAGGGTGCTCTAGAAACCACTGCCTGCGTTGCTGATGACAATATGAAATAGTTTTGGTACAAAACCTTAAGGAACACCTCTCCTTACTGGTTTCCATATGGACATGAAATGTTTGACAACTCTTTGGCGATGACCATCCAGCCAGTCCCATATCCACCAAACAGCCCCTCCATCAAACTCATACCTCTCCATCTCGAGGCCAAAGTGATGGGAATGACCATATCAGAAGCCTTACAGAGCCCTGAACCCCACTGCTGTGGCTTATAGGTCATACAGGATCTAACACCGTTTGAGGATTAATCAGCTGGCAGCCTGTCTCACCCTGTCATGGAATCAGGAACTCCCATCCACTGAAACACCTCTGTGCTGGATCTAGGGGTGCTGTGGGGCTGAGACCTCTCCTGAGCTGGCAAATCAGGTGCTGCAGATTCACACAGGATGCTGGCACAGCAACACCCCTGAGAGGCTCTGACCCAGCAAAACCCCACCTTGGCACACAGAGCCAGGGCTCAGAGGCTCTGTGTTGGGGTATGCAAACCCTCTCTGCTCCATGCTGCAAATTTTGGTCCTTGAAACCGTGAGGCAGAAACAACACTGCTGGGCCGACCTTGAGCAGCTCTGCCATGTTCTCCATCCTGCTCCGAGGGGGGAGGTGAACCCCCCACCCCACACAGGAACCCCTCAGCTTTGGTGGGCACAGAGCCCTCAGGGAGTGCCAAGGTTAATGCACAGCAGTGCTGCCCTCCCGGGGAGGGTTCACTGCGAGCCCCAGAGCTCTTCCTCCAGAAACAAATTGCTCTTCAACTATTGCCACCTTGTGGCGTCTGTGACCCGCTGCTTGTTCCTTTTATCTGCTAATGGTGTTGGTGAGAAGCAGCAGTGTACACAGGCAATTTTAAAATGAAATGTAAATGAATCAGAAATGCCTACGGAGGAGCCATTAGCATAAATCCAATCAAAGGGCTTTGTTTAACTTGTTAAAAATGACTAAATATTTAGTGAGTGTGGGTGGGTGAGGTGATTCTTGCTCACACTTGGGAAGTTTTAGAAGCAAAACTAATGCTGATATCCTAAATGGCTGAACTTATAAGCAATTTTCTACCCTGAACTGTGTCTCCTCAGTCTATAACTCACTGGAATATTGTCCCCTGTTCAAGATCACCTCTAAAACATTATCACAGAATGTGCTGAGTTGGAAGGGACCCACAAGGATCATCAGTCCAGTTTCTTGCCCTGCACAGGACACCCTGAGAGTCACACCCCGTGCCTCAGAGCATTGTCCAAACACTTCTTGAACGCTGCAAGGCTCAGTGCTGTGACCACTGCCCTGGGGAGCCTGTTCAAAAACCCTCTGTGTGCAGAACCTTTTTCTATTATCTGACCTAAACCTCCCCTTACACAACTGCAGGCCATTCCCTCCAGTGCTGTCACTGTCACCACAGAGAAGAGTTCAAGGCCTGCCCCTCCTCTTCCCCTCATGAGGATGTTGAAGAGCACAATGAGGCCTCCCCTCAGTCTCACCTTTCTCCAGGCTGAACAAACCAAGTGACCTCAGCCCCTACACACACAGCTTCCCCCTCCAGACCCTTCACCATCATTGTGGCCTTTTCTATGCACACTCTTTAAGAGTTTAACATCTTTCTCATATTGTGGTGCCCAAAACTGCTCACAGTATTTGCTTCTAGGAGTGGTTGACTCACTCAATGAGATATCTGGTCTCATCTCCTGGGAGTGGGAATTCCCTTGGAGCAAACCTTGCCCATCCCTGTCATGCCAATGGTCCCATCCAGGTGGGATGCTGAGGGTGCAGTGCAAGCACCACCAGCAGAGCAGGACCACCATGACCACCTGTCTTGTGCACCACAAAAATCACCCTGGGGATGGTAGACTCAATAGAAAGGAAATATTTTCTACAATGAAATCGATTAAACACTGCAAGAGTTGCCCAGAGAGGTGGCACATGCCCCATCCCTGGAAACATTCATGGTCAGGTTTGTTGGGGTTTAAGTTTTCAACTTCAGCCTGGTTTAGTTGAAGATGTCCCTGTTCATGGCAGGGGGTTTGGAACCAGGTGACTTCTAAATGCGCCTTCCAACCCAAACCATTCTGTGATACTATGAACAAGAGACATTCCAGTGCCTACAGATTTTATCCAAACTGGCAGGAATGGGAAGGGTTCACTCCTTTGGCCCCAGTGTTACCTGCTGAGTGTCAGGAAGCTGCTGTTTGGTGGCAGTTTCAGTGGCACCAGCAGCCAGCCCCAGCTCCCTGTTCCTCTGCTGCAATCCACCCATCCTGCTTCCACTCCTCACAATCCCACATTCACAGCAGCTTGTGCAGAGATCAAACCAACCCTAAAGTAAAGTGGGGAAACTCCAATTTTTGGAGCACACATCTACTCCCTGACCCATCGGTTACACTCTGGCTGTATGGATAGTGCTAAGGATCTTGGTCATAGAGACGCAGCTCTGCAGCTTGGATTAAATCAAAACCCGAGTTAAAAACAGCGCTCAGCCTTGGCTCTGCTGTGACTCCTTGGGCTCCGCAGGGATCTGTCAAGCTGGCAGCAGACGGGGCTTGGGGCAATGCTTTGCATTTGGGAAGAGCAGCTATTTCCTGCTGCTCTGCTCTCTGGAATGGAGCCGCACCGAGCGGGTGTTAATTGCCTTTTGGAAATCAAAGCAGCGGGCACGGGGGCTCTCTGCTGGGCTTTGCTTCCCCCAGGCACTGCCCATCAGCGGCTTTGCCTCCCTGTCTGCACAGGGAAACGCCTCACCTGGAGGGATGCTCTCCCCAGGGAGCATTTGCCCCATTCCACACTGCCCCAGCCTCAGGTCCTGCAAAGGCAGATGCTGCTGTGCAGAGTTCACTTAATGCCAATGCTGGGCACAAATCCTGGGAAAACACACTCAAATTTGTCAGCGGGGAGGGGAGGAGGAGCAGTGGGATGCAGGGAATGGGAAAGAAATGGAGAAATGGGAAGATTTAATGTGTGATTGTTTCCCTCCCTGTGGGATTTTGTGGGTTTTACTTTTAAATGCTGGGGAAAAGCCCTTTAGGAGAATGTGGAGCACTTCCCACTACTGCCAGGTGCATCTGCTGAGTGCAGGGCTGCATTTGGGGGTACAGAGATATGGGGAGCCCTCACACCCTCCTCCATCCACCCCCACATCCCAGCCAGTCCCACCAGAGGGGTCTGACCTCCTGGCAGCTCCAAGGATCCAGCACTGCATTGAAACAGCCTTTGCATGTCTTGGTGCATGTAAATCAGGGGCTTTCCAGGAGTTTCCTGGAGGAGCCACTGCCTGTGGGCTCAGCAATCCTCATTCCTCCTGCTAGCCTGGACTGGGAGCAGGAGAGTTCCTGTGAGACTGTTATGGCAACACACTCACATCCAGCCCCTCAAGGAGATCAAACCACCCAGCCCCTGCTCAGGGGCTTGGGCTTGGTTTGTTTCTGCTTTTCCATGGGGAAAACACACCATGGCACAGTGGTTATCCCTGAGGAGATGAGAGGTGGCATTGGGCACACCTGGTCTCTTACAGGGCACCTCACCTGCAGCTCTGAGAGCACTCTGCTGATGTTATACCTGTTTCCCATATAAACCACTTTTCCTCATTTGCTCAAGTTTTAAGTGCCTGCTTGGCACAATTCTGGGTGGGATTCAGCTCTGTTTCAACAGTTCAGGTGTGTTTAGGGGATCATAATTACATACTCATCTAATGGATACTGCTGGGGCAGGAGAAGGAGAAGGGACAGGGACAGACTTGGAGGGCTGGCTGCATGTCACTCTAGGGAGGGAAAAGGGAAGCTGGGAGCAGCAGCATCCTTCACTCCCACACCTCTGGTTTCCAGGTTTGCTGAGGCCATTTTGCTCCTTGCAACAGCCACTTGTTTCCCAGGGAGCTGTTTGTTTCCCTGCTTGTGCATCCCACCAGCCTTAGTTCAGCATCAAGAAGTGCCTGGCATCTCAAAAAGCTGTGGATGCCCCATCCCTAGAACTGTTCAAGGCCAGGTTGGCCTTTACCAATCCAATATATCTAAAGCTGTCCCTGTCCATGGCAGGGGTTTGGATTAGATGAAATTTAAAGATCCCTTCCAACTCAAACCAGACAGGGATTCTAAAACTCTATGGCTTAAACAGCACATTTGCCCTCTGCTGTGCTTTGGCAGCAGGACATTTCCCCTCTGGATTCACCTAAATTCCCACCCATCAGTACCAACCCCCCAGCTACTACACAGGGCTGGCAGCAGAGGAAAGCAGGAAAATCCTGGATGGAGAATAAGATTCCTTGCCAGAGAAATTATCTGAAGCAGGTGGTTCCAGCTCGGAGAAACTCAATTTATATTCCCAAATGACATGCTGGGAGCTGCTCACAGCTCCATCAGCAAGCACAGCACAGGCAGGCAGATGTTTTGGCACGTGCCAGCAGCTGGAATAGGATTGCTGGCTCAGCTTGGCTGCACCCTTCACTCCAGACAGTAATTTGGGAAGTCAGTGTTGGAGGCTCATCCCAAGGGAGCCTGTATTGAGTGGCTGGCAGAACCACACAACTCCTGAAACAAAGAGAGGGAGCAAAGCTGGGCAGGAGGAGACACTGCTGGATTATTTACAGTTCCAGCCTTGGGGAAACCCTGGCACAGAAAAGCACTGGCTGTGCTTGGGAGCAAAGGCCATGGTGGTGGTGATGGGGTTGTGCCCCTGCCATCCCCACTGCAGGAGCAGCTCTGCCCAGGGCTCATCCCTGCCAAAGGAAGTGGGGAATGCTTGGGGATGGCTCCAGTCTGCTGGGATGTGGCTTAGGGACACGAAGCCCTGCAAAGAGAGAGGGATACAAGGAGCATTCTGTGGGCACTGCAAGGCACGAGGCTTGTCCCCATGCAGGTGTTGTCAGCACAGGTGAAACTCCAGGTCTGGAGGGGGAAGGAGGAGGTTCCCACACGGGCCGGGCAGTGGCACACTGGCAGTGTGGCAGAGGCTGAGAGGCTGCTGCCTCACCAGGCCCTGTGTGGTTGTTTTATTTTCTGTGTGCTGCCCAGTAACAAAGAGCAGCTGTGCTGTGCCTGCTGCCCCAGACTGGCAGAACAAAAGGGCTCCATGAAATGCTTCCCCCACATGTGACAGGCAGGGTGGGAATACCAAATCCAATGCAGTTTTGCAGAGATTTGTGTAAATCCAAGAGGGCTTCAGCAGAAGCAGCCACTAACACTGCAAGAGGCAGTGGGAGAGCACACAGGCACATCTCAGACACAAAATGCCACCTTCCCAAACTGCCCACAAGGCTTCCCAGAGCCAGGCTTGCTTCCACCTGAGGTACAACTCAGCCTGCCCACCCTGGGGAGAGACCTCACCACCCCAGCTCAGGGCTGGTGGCTGCTTGTACAAGCCATGTAGATGCCTGGGCAAAAAAAAAACAAATAGAAACTGAGAAGTGAACTTTCCCTTGCAGCTTTTGGGGAGGCCAAGTGCAGGAGCAAAGTATGAAATGCTGCAAAAGGGATGAGGAAGAGACAGAGAGACAGATGCTGTGAGGGTGCCTCTTAGTAGGGAGGGTTAGAGCAGCTTTATAGCACAGTGGTGTTTAACTGCTGGTGCAAAAGCAGCCAGGAGCCCCTCTCTGGGCACACAGCAAGGGAACAAGCACCAAGAACCCAGCAGCAGCTGTGTACACACCACCCTCCCCATCCCACATCAGCAACTGATGGAAAATGGGCTCCAGGTGAGTCTAGTCAGACCCCATAGGTCACTGACAGGCAACATCACCCTGTTTGACTGCTACAGGGTGGAGCTGGCAAGGGACTGGTGCTGGAGCATCATCCAGGAGCAGAATCCCAGGAGCCCCCATGGGTGCCCCCTCCATGGAGGATGCTCAGCTGGGTGCAGGGGATAAGTGCAGCCTGCAAAAACACAGAGGACACTGCACTTTCTTGAACTGCTGTAAACCACAGTGGGAATGTTTAAAAGAAGTTGCCAGGCAGGTATGATTTACTTGGCTTTTGATAAAATCTCACATCAGAGACTATTAATGCACCTTATCAAAGGTTAAAGGGGCAAAGTCCCCGTTTGGCAACAGAAAACAAAGACAGACAACATCTGCTCCTTGAAGCAAAATGAGCAAACACCAAGGCACAGCAGAGGTCAATACTGGCATCATTACTATTTAATACCACTTGTATATTAATGAGAGGCAGGAAAAAGAAATAAAACAAGACAAAGCAAACCAACAATAGTCCAAACTTACTTTACTTTGTCAAAACAGAGAGAGGTAGGGAAAAAAGTCATGCTGTGAGATGTGCTTTACATGAGAAATTAAATTATCACACTAAAGTTTGCCAGTGGAAGTAGTTTCATAGTTTCAGCACATTAAACATCATATTCAGCCCAAGTGGGGCTGAACCAGCTGGTCCCATTTTACCAGCAACTTCATTGTGAATTCTGAAATGAGAAAAAAAAAAAAAGACAAACACTTTCGCTGTCATTTCTTACCCTGGTTTTAATCAGCCAGTATTTCCTCATGCTCTTGTGATGCCACAGTTTCTTGGTTACAAACATCGCAGGGGAAGGCTGCATTGTTTTAATAAAAAAAAAAAAAGAAAAAGTTTCTGCTGACATTTAAGAAACAGAACAGGGAGAGTTCAAGCTCTGATCGTTTTGTAAACACCAGAGATGCAGGACCGAGTCAGAATCCCACATGGATCAGAAATATTGCTTAGCTTTAACCCGGATGTGTACACAACACAGCACCTTGGCCAAAGAAATCTGAGCTGCTAATAAACCACACTGCAGGTCACCCATGGAAAAAAGACTGATGAAATGCAGGCCCTGCACCTGTAAAGGCTGTAGACATCTGTCATGTCCTCAAGCCAGCACAGGAGGCAGCTGCCTTTGATGAGTGATCAGGCACAGCACAGAGGGCTTCACCTTCTTTTCTTTCTCCTTTTTGCTCTTCCTAAAGTGTGTGGAGCAGTCCCTTCTCATGGCATTGGACCAAATTGCTCCAATCATGGAGTTTCTGCTGGAAGTTTTGGACACAGATGACAAAAAATGCCTTTGGGAGGGAGGGAGGGAGGAAAGGAAATGTGATCAGTTTTTAAGTCTAGAAAACCACTATTGGACTCCAGGAAAATGTTCCATGAAGCTGGTGGCTCCAGCAGTGTGGGGCCTCCCCAGGGCTGCTGCTGGATCCATCACTACTCTCTCAGGGTTTTGTTTATGATCCTGCAGGAAAAGGACACTTCCCTGTATGCACAGGACTCCCTTCCTGATGCCCTGAGTCCCTTCCAGCAGCTGTTGCAAGCCTGGAGCCCCTAGAGAAGCAGGGGCAGGTGAGTGCTGGGGGCAGCAGCACACCTGAGGCTGCAGTGCAGGGCTGGCTCACTGCTCCTCCTGCCTTGGCTTCCTTGGCAAAGCCACTTTTGTACCCCTTGCCTGCCCACACAGGCAGCAGGGCCTGGGGCTCACGTCCACAGGGACATGTGCAGATCCACCCAAGGATGCTCCATCACTGTCTGTGCCAAGAAATTGCTTTTAATTAATCAGGGCTTCAATTATGTGTAGTTCTCATCTCTATACCCTGGTCCTGGCTAGATTCAGCTCTACAGAGTCACATCTGTGGAGTACTAATGAGCATGAATTTCCAAGTATTCATGTTTTCTTTCATGTTACCACCTGGAAATCTCAATTTATTTTATTTTCCCCTCTGTTAAAGAAATGTCTAGTCCTTACAGATGTGCAAAAAAAAAAAAAAAAAAAAAAAAAAAAAAAGATATAAATATGATCCAATTCCCTCTTCCCTCCAAAAATATCAGAAGGCAAAATCATGTAAGTCAGGGTTCAAAGTTCAAAATCAGCAAGGTTATCTCATGGTTTTCCTTACACTTCATGTTTGGGGTTTTTTTTAAATGAGGTGCTGGTTGTAGAGGTAATGGCTAAATGCTGGAGAAATGTTAGATCAGAGCATCTGATTTCCAGCTCTCAAGATATTACAGGGTTTTTTTCAGATTGAAATCATCTCTCAAGGAACACACAGATGTGATACGAGGCCAGTGCTCAGCAAAATCAGATCGATGGCAATCAGAAGATTCCGAGATCCTCCGCCTCCTCTCCATCTGGGAAGAGGGAGAGGCACTAAAGGGTTCAAATTCCAGGTCAGGACTGCAGATGCCACGTCCTCAATTCATCTCTGCTGTCAAAACCATCAGCCAAATGCCCCACAGCTGCTCACTGAGAAACAGCTTCTGTGTGTGGAGCTCGAAATGCTTTCAGAGAGCAACATGGAGGAGCCTGAAAATCAATTAATTATACAAATATTAGTGACTTCCTAAATGTGCTCAGTGCTGGGAGCTCCCATGCACCTCTGGTCCCCTGCACCACAGTCCTGGGGCAGTACATTCTCTGGGAGATAAAGAGAGTAATTAAAATCAGGCAAGAAAAGCAACACTTTATTTTTTTTCTCTTTCTGCTTGTTTTTAGACAAGACTTTTTCAAAGCCAGTTGCATGAAAAGCAATCTTTGAATTAACAGGCAATTACTTAATTAGGTACTTAGCTGCAAATTACATGAAGCAAAGTGCCTGTTTTATCTATTTGGAAATGTAAACTGGGCCTTGTGCTATCCCTAACACAGAAATTCCCTCCTTTCTAGAGAAAACTTGTCTTGCACATAAAGCAAGAGACTCATCTGAATCCTGATTTTAATTGCTTGGGAAAAGGGTCTTTGGAAGCACAAAATGCAGTTTTAGGGAGAAAAATTAACTGAGAAGACATTGGAAATCAGACATGTTAGATTCCAGTGATTTGTATATTAAATGCATAAGAAAAAATGGGATGCTTTGCAAATCAGTGGTGGAAAAGGGTTGAATTGAGCAGTAGTCTGTGACAATCGTGGCTGCTGGCTACTAAAACACAGCCCAGCTTCCTCGAGTTGTGCTGAACCCATCACCACCTGCTGCAAAACAGGATTACATTTTTGCTGAAGCATGCTGAAAGCCACATTCTGGGTAAAAAAGTCACCAGCTGACACACCCAGCCTCATTGCTGTGGTACCTGCAGTCTTCCATGGGCCACACACTGATCAAACCCCTTGGAGATGACACCTGAGGAAATGACACCTCTATCTCCCTGGGGCTACAGTCTTGGCTCTGCACTCAGAAAAATTTAATGTTGGCCAGATTTTGCCCATTGTCAGGTCCATTTGAACACCTCACTTTCCTTTAGCTGAACATTTTGGTGTGACATGGCTCAAATGTGACTTTTTGTCCAGTTTCTGGCCAAAATTCAGCATCAGTGGAAGACCTGGATCTGCAGGTGTCAGGTCTCCTCAGCTCTGGTTCAATTTCCCACCCAAATTGTTCCCAAACTCAAAGTTTTCATATTGAAGGAGAAGGTGTCCGAGCAAGGCAGACTTGTCCTCCTCAGGGGAAATATCAGTGTGAGGAGGGATTTCTTCACAGAAGGGATGATTAGCCATTAGAACAAGTTCCCAAGGAGATGAGGACAGGTTCCCAAGGAGGTGATGGAGTCACCATCCCTGGAGGTGTTTAAGGAAGGCCTGGATGTGGCACTCAGAGCCATGGTCGGGTTGACAAGGTGGTGTTTGGTCACAGGTTGGACTCGATCTCAGAGGTATTTTCCAATCAATTTCTAATCAATTCTGGGATAAGGGGAAATGGCCTTACAGACAGGGGAGATTCAGATTAGATACTAAAGAAGTATTTTTCCTGTTAGGTTGCCCACACGGGCGGTGCAGTCACGGTGCCCGGAGCTGCGCTCCAGAGGTGCTGAGGCTCAGTATCCAAGGGGTTACACAGCGGCACTGCTGCCTCGCACTGCTCCATCTTAAAGGTCTCTGCCAGCCTCGATGGCTGCGGGACTGCACGAAGGGACCGGACCCCACACACACACACACACACACACACACACACACCGGGGCTGCCCACACGGGCCAGGCTGAGGGGCGGGGGCGTCTGTGGGGGGTGTGTGTGTGGAGGGGGGGGGAGCGGTGTCGCGACATGTCGCGCTGCAACTGCGCGCGCCCCCGCGCGGGAACGCGCGTGGGATGCGGCGTGAGGGGGAGCGGGAGGGGGCGGGAAGGCGGCAGGGAAAGGGAGGGAAAAGCAGGGAAAGGGAGGAAAAGGGGGGGTTTAACCCCCCCGTGCCCGGCGGCGGCGGCGGCATTTTCTATTCAGGCGGCGCTGAGGGAGCCCGTCGCGCCCGGTGCATTGTGGGACCGCGCTGGGAGTCCCGTTCGCGGGAGGAGGCGGAGGGCGAGGAGGCGGCGAGAGCCGGTGAGAGGGAGACCTGAGGAGGGAGGAGGAGGAGGAGGGGGGGTGCAAGGCGGGGAGATTTAAAGGGGAATTCGCCTCCGCCGTTCCCGCCGGGCCGGGCGCGGGGGGTGGCGCGGCGCGGCCGGGGCGCGGGGTGCCCGCCCGGCCCGGGCCCCGCCGCCCTCCCTCGGCCCGGCCCCGGGGGAAGGGCGGAGGAAGGAGCGGGGATGGGGGGGGCAGCGCCTCACCGCGATGCGGCCGCTTTAAAAAAATTTGGACGCCGGCAGCGGACGGGTTAAATTTTTCGCCCGCCGACATTTTTTTTTTTCCCTTTTCCCTCCTTTCTCCCCCCCCCCCCCCCCCCCCCATTCCTCCCCCCCACCCCCGTGCTTCTCTCCCTCCCCATTACGGAGTGTCGCCGTGGGGTGGGGGGGTGCTGCTCCCAACATCCCCCCGGCCGTCCCCGGCAGCCAGGGGTGAACCCCGCCCCGGTGACACCGTACCTGCACGTGGGGACACGGGGGACGCCGCGGCCGGACACCCGCGGGCTCCGTCCCCGCCGCAGCCCGGGCAGGGGCCGCTGCCACCGCCGCTCCGAGCGCTGCTCCTTCCTCCTCGCCCTCTTCCCCCGCCGCCTCTCCGGCCGCACAAAGAGCGGCAGCGAAGGCCCCGGGTTTGCCTCTAAAGGCAGCGGCTGGAAATTTAAGGTGTCCCGGAGCCATGTCTGCCCGCAGCGCTGCCCGCCGCATTCCCCGGATCGATGGTGGCTGCAGCGCCTCGCCTCGTGTGCCTCGGGCGGTCGGGCTGGCGCTGGGTGCGCTGGGGTTGGTTTGGGGTACGTACCTGGCTCCAGTTCTCCCTCCCTCCCCCCCTTTTCGCTCCTGTGCTCCCCTCTCTCTGCTCTTTAGGAAGGCAAGGGTTAAACTTTAGCTTTTAATATTTATTATGCCGCTCTTTTAAAGTAAGAAACGTCTGGGTTAGGAGGTGTTGTCTGCTGCTGGGGAGGGATTCTTGTCACTCACATCGCCGTCTGCATGGACTGCCAGAATCGCAGAATGTTCTGAGTTGCAAGGGACTCTCAGTGCCATCAGTCCAGCTGCTGGCTCTGCACAGGACAGCCCCAAGAATCACACCTTGTGCCTGAGAGTTGTCCAGACTCTCCGTGAACTCTGCTGGGCTCAGTGCTGTGACCCCCAAAATCGCCAAAACCTGGAATGTTGCTCATATGGGAGTCTGCGAATTACACAGTTGTGCACAGCTTTAATCAGATCTCTATTAGAAAAGTTACCGTATTCTTGCATTGGAGATGTTTTCCATTTAATGAAATCGTCTTGTTTGTTTCACGAGTTGTTTTCAAACGGGGGAACTGTGTCCTTACATTCCTAAAGGCTGCAAAAAGTTCCTGGTGGGCTGTGGCCTCTGCATCCATCCCTGTGTAAGTAGGTAGGGGGTGCTAAGCTTAATGCACTTTTTGGTTAGATGAAGGAAGATGTTTCTCTTGTGGGGCAAGCTGCTTTTTATAATTTTCTGGAATTAATTAGAATGAAGCGTTAAAAAAAGAATGAAGAAAAAAAAAATTCCCCCCTCCATGAAAAGCTTTTGTCTCCTGTTTCTGTTGACAGGTTGTTTTCCAGACACTTCTTTTTTTTTTTTTCTTTTGCAAGTGCTTACTGTCTTGCATTGGAAGACAACGGCTAGGAACTGAATTCATTGCTCATCCAAGACACGTTCTTGTAACTAGAGTTTGGATTTCTGCCCGAGCCTAGGCTTTGCAAGATTTGTTTTAAATAAGTGCCACACCTCCCAGAGAAGGAGGGAAAACACAGTGAAGGGGAGTTGGGCTCCACATCAAAAAGTTCTCAGGGAACGTAAAACTTCAGTTCCTACAAATTACAGACAATAAATTGACTTAAAGGTTTATGGAACAGATGTGCTTGTTAGTAAGTGCTGTGGAGGGCAGATACAGCACAGTCTGTAGATTTACTTCTTTCCCTCATTTAGAAACGTTGAACTTGGCAAGTATGAGTCCCTTGAATTCTTCTTTTCAGCTTAACCTCATTAGGGCATGACCATCAGTGTCAGGTTTTGTCAGTGATGCCACTGAACTCTGTTCTTGTTGCTGTTACATAGGAACCTTGCTTTCTAAGAAACTACTACTAGACAGATTGCTTTTAGTAATTCCTGAAAACTTTTTCTCTGAGAAAGATGAATTGTATTTTATCACAGCCATTCCTGTTCAGAAGTCAGTGTCTCACTTAGGCCTCTTATTAGTTTTGGAGTGTGGTGGATGTGAGTCAGAGTGGAAAAACGTTCTAAAATTAGACATGCATTGTTAAGAATTTTATTAAATGAATTGCATCAGTGTCTTTTTACATTACTATTTTAATGGACAATTCTCTGATTTTCTGTATCATTAGTTGACTAAAAAAGGGCTGAAGAAGCAAGAAACTTTCCAGCATTTTTTTGTTTATGAACATGCTAGAAGGTAAACTGGCATGCTTGTAGGTGAAGCACTCTGCTCAAATACAGCCTCTTTGTTCTTCTGCTGCCTGTACCAGCAGAGCACCAGGACTGTGTTTTCTCCCAAGGAGAACAGGTGTATTATGAAGCTTCAGGACTGAAGCAGAGCCATTATTTGAAAAGCATCCCATTTTTGAGATGAATATGTTAATGGCTAAAATCATGACCCCACACTGAGCTGAGTACAAACAGATGTCTGTGCTGAGCATGCTGCAGGATCAGGGCCCAGGCTGCCTTTTGGCCTCTGTGCTCTGGGAATTATTATTTCTTTCATTACTTCTGTGTTAAATGAGGACAGTAAGTGTGTTGGATTCTTTTTTTAATGAAAACCTTACGCAGCATATCTGGGAAAGAATTTAATTCTCTGATTCACCTGGAATAGTTATAGTTTGAAATGTCAGAAGGATGGATGAGGAGTCATCCCTTTGTTGGGAAATGAGTTGTGTGAGATGTGCACACCTGTCTTAACAGGTGAACAACCATAACGAGCACTTCCTTTTCCTTTTAACTTGCACCATGTGGAAAACACTTTGTCTTGCTGGACTTTCCAATGTTCCTTTTTCTTTTTTTTTTAATTGTTGTTTTTGTTTTCCACTAAGACTGATCAGCAGAGAAGGTGACCCTGTTGCTGTGGGTGGCAGCGGCCGCAGTCGGCGGGACAGAGCCATGTCTGTTCGGGAGTCCTTCAACCCCGAAAGTTACGAGCTGGACAAGAGCTTCCGTCTGACCCGATTCACTGAGCTCAAGGGCACGGGCTGCAAAGTGCCCCAGGATGTCTTACAGAAACTGCTTGAATCTCTACAAGAAAACCATTTTCAGGAAGATGAACAGTTCTTGGGGGCAGTTATGCCCAGGTTGGGTAAGTAGTTGCTGCTCTGGACATTGCTGGTCCTTCTGCTCGGTTTACTTAGTGACATAATCACATTTGTGGTTTGTTCAACCAGTTTGAAAATTGTGTGTTGTTTAATGCATGCACAGCATCCTGAAGGCTGAAGAATGAATCTCATGCTGTCATTTGTTGGCATCTGGGATACAAGAATTTTATCTTAATTATTTAACATCCTGCAGTGCACTCAGCTACAAAGGCAAAACTCAGGAATGGCCATTGTGATGGGCACATGCTTAGGTGTTAGTCTGCTCTTCCCTTTCCCCCCAGTTGAAGCTGTGCAAAATGAAATCCTCTCAGTTCATTTCTGGACTTTTGTGTTCATGCATTGCATTTGGAATTTGATGCAATGGATGAATGAATTTGGATGACTCCCAGGTGAATTTCCCCTCCCCTCTGTTCCTGGGTCACAGAAAGTGAGCAAGAGACCTTCCTTGCTTCAGCTGACTGGGAGCAAATTGTTTCACAGCTGTCATTTTAACTTTGAGTCCTTTCCTTATTCCCCACTCTAACTCTTTTGCTCACCTGTGGAAGCTGCCTGGGAAAGGCTGCCTTTCCAAGACCTCTGTGTTCTTGCCAGCTTCACTTTCTCTTTGATATTTGCACAATGATGCAAGCAATAAGGGAAAACAACCTGCACAAGCCACCTACACAGGGAACAGGGCAAACGTAGGTATTTTGATACCAGCTACTGTACCTAATATTGATATAGATAAATTAATGTAGATAATGTGTTTAATGACACTTTTAATTCTGTTTGTCTATTTACTCAGCCCTGCATATTCAATCTCTTTGCAGTGCAGAATGGTTTTTTCCCCTCAACTTAAGAATATCAATGGAGCATTTATTCTGAAGTTATTAATCAGTTTAGTGTTCAATAACCTTATTTAAATTATATAAACATTACTAATTGTCTATTAGCAGGCTAACAGGCTGCAACCCACTATTCTGGTAGAGATTGAATATAATCAGAGATTAGTAAGGCACCCATGCTCTTGCTTAAACAATGAGGATCTTTGTATGAAGTATCTAAGCAGCAATTGTGTGTGAAGCTGGGGTGGCACTATAATTTAATATTCCCTGATAGAGGACAGTTCCATCTTTTCTCATCCCCAAAATTTATAATTTCTCATCCCCAAATTTATATGTATTTTTCTAGATTAAATAAGCTGTTCACAGCAGCATTTCAGTTTGGCAGATTTTTGTAAAATCAGCAATAATTTGATTTAGATTTCTTTTCTCTTACAAACTTAGAGGCTCTAAACAATAATGGAACTGCCAGTAGACTTCTACAGCTATATGAAAAGGTATAAAAGTAGATTTGTGCCATCAGTGTGTAGGTGTTATACTATGTAACAGAAAATCTGTTAGTAATAGAAGGTGAAGAGTTCAGATGTCTTTTAAAATATGCCTTTGTGATGAGTATCCCTTTAGCAAATGTGTCTTTGGATAAGTTTGGTGTGAGATTTGCCTTTGATGTCTTGTGCTGAAAAGCTCTAGACATGTAACTTTGCCCCCTATGCACAGGCATCATGCTTTTGAAATGCAGTCAGGAGGGAGGCTGCCAGCAGCAGGTTCAAGCTCTCCCCTTTTTAGTTCTGCAAGAGATATTACC
Organism: Ammospiza nelsoni; assembly: GCF_027579445.1. Taxonomy (NCBI): domain Eukaryota; kingdom Metazoa; phylum Chordata; class Aves; order Passeriformes; family Passerellidae; genus Ammospiza; species Ammospiza nelsoni. Next base: position 6,915,179 of record NC_080637.1, on the reverse strand, counting down.
CAGAGCAAACTTAAATAGGACTGAGAGTAAGAAACTGCAAATCTGATGTTTATTCTCAGAGCTGTTACAGATCTGAAATCAGTCATGGCTCTGACAGATTCCCTTGTTATTCAGAGCTGTTTTGGTGGAACATTAACAGCCTCAGAAGGACCATCATCCTAGCCCCTTGGTCTGTCTGTCAAACAGAGTTGGTTTTGCAGCATTATGGCACAAACAGGTGAACTGAGGGGCAAAACAGCTGCTGCACCTGAGCCACTTCTCTGTAACTGCACATGGGCCCTTCCCTGGGGGCACTGGATGTCAGGCATAGTGGCTTGGGAGCTTCTGTGGAGATTGAGCAACCCTAAGTTACTGCTTGAGAGCTTGTTAGTGCTCTTCCAAGGCAAGATCTCTTTCCTCTCTAGGCAGGGGAGGCAAGATCCTCTCACCTGTATACTGACTGCCTGGCAGACTCTGTCCCCTCAGATGACAGCACCTTGCTCCATCCCTGTACAGGACTCTGCCAAACCCTGCTTTGTAGCTCTTGCTAGGGTAGTGTTTCATTAATTCATGGTGAAAAGCTCCTGTGTGACATCTGCTCCCTAAAAGTGGGCTGTTGTGGAGACTCTTGCCCTGTGGGGCATGCAGAGCAATTCCAGGTAGCCCAGGAAGGAGATCGGCTTCCTGCATTGCTGCAGGGCACAGGGCTGTCCACAGGGCAGTGTGGCTCAGCCAGCATGTTGTGATTTGTCACCTGCCCCTTTGGTGTGGGCTCCTCTGTGGCAGCAAATGCTGGGAAGGTCTCGTATCTCATGTTCTGTTTGAAATATCCTCTGCCAGGGAAAAGGTTGTGGTGCTCAGAGCTGTGGTTTCCTCCAAGGGGTTCTGTATCCATCAGGTGCTCTGCAGCCTTCCAGCCATGCAAAGCAAGGCTAATGCAGTTGCTAAAGCTCCAAGTGGGTCAATCATCTCTCACCAAGGGCCTGGGCCGTGACCTGTGGAGTTCTTGTTCCTTCTGAAGTGAGGGAATGTCCTTTATGAGATGCTGTGACCCTTCACAACGCTCACTGTGTTTTTGTTGAGATTGGAGTGACAGGAAAACCTATTTGCTTTTGACAATATCAGTGTACTTAGTTCCTCTTAACTTTAAATGTACCTACATAAAAGCACAGATGTTCTTGATGTGCTGCTATGCTGCTGCAAAAGAATAAAAACCATTGTAGTTTAGTTCTTGCCTTTAGCCATTTGCACTTATGTTCAGTTCCAACCAGGAGTTTTCTTTCTTTGCTTGTTTTTTCCTCTGACTTGTGCTATGTGCTTTTTCTGGCAGAGGAATTTGTCTTGTCTGTTTAGGCAGTGTCAGGAGTTATATTTCACAGACATGTTTTATAAACTCTTTAGTTAAGAGCAGCAGATAATTCAGGGTGCAGTTACCCACCTCACTCATGGATTTCTGTCTTTGCAGGAATTGGGATGGACACTTGTGTTATTCCATTAAGACATGGAGGTTTGTCATTAGTCCAGACGACAGATTATATTTATCCTATTGTGGATGACCCTTATATGATGGTAAGTTGGCTAAACTTGGTTCTGGGTCTGTTGCTGATTCAGGCTTCTCACCAACCTGATGGCAGTTCTGACATTTTCTTCTAGATGTGTGGTGCTATTTGTGTGATTAATTGCATTCAGAGTCTTTCCTAAATAGACATTAAGAGGGAAAGGCATCATTTAATCCTGGAATCTCCCATGTTGGCCAGGAATGCTGCAGTGCTGCTTTCTATGTAGGTGGAAGTTGGGAGAACTGCCACCTTTAATTCAGATTTCCCTTCATCTCTTGTTCTGTGGGATTTGGTTTGAAAAGCCCAAAAAGGGGAAAAAGAGCAGCCTGGGAAGTAGCAGAGAGTAAACCCCAACTACAAGCAGAACTACATTGTAATTGGCCTTTTTTGAGGTATTGGAATAACCAGGTAACCCATCAGAACTGGAAATACCCAATGTCAGTAGTTGGCAATAGCAGCTGGCAGTTTCAGAGTGCCTTGTGCACACCAGCTGTCCTGTGGTGCCACCTCCACCTGAACATGGGCACATGGAAATGACTGGAGGGGAAGGTGTGTGCACCTTGGCCTTGGCTCATTCTGTGCTCCTGTCACATTTAGTCTGGCTCAGCAGAGATTCCTGCATGTGTGGCAGTGATCAGTATTGACTGGAACAGATCCTGGGAAACAAATGAGCTTTAAAAAATACTTTAATAAAGCTATAAGGAAATGTTAAGTGAAAGGTGCTAGAATTTGTTTTCTGTGGTTTAGATGTGACTCATTGCTTTTCTTCTTGGTGTGACTGAATGTTTTATGTGCTGCTGTCAGTTTGTTTGCTCTGTGAGACCTCTCTGGTGGGTTTTGGATACAGTTTGAGATGGGGGCCATCTTTTTTCTTTATTTTTTTTTTTTAGCATGCTTGCCCATGTGTTGTGCACATATGTAAGCCTAGCTCCTATAATTTCTCTTCCAGGAGAGCTCTCTTTCTGCAAACTGAGCAGCCAAAAATGTCAGGCTGGCCTCTGGAGTATGGAGTTGTTGAGCTCTCCTGAGAAATTTGGTTCAAGTGGGCTGCTTTAATATCATGTGGGAACTTGTCAGGGACCAGAGGAGAAAAAATGTTTTGGAGATCTGTGTTCAAATTCGTCATCTGAGAAACTCTCTTCTCACCTTGTAACAAACACTTGAGGGACAGTGTTGAAGGCTGTGGTGTAGGGGAGGGTTGCTTTGTTTGGAGATACAAATGCCACAGGAGTAGATAGATGGGCCTGTGCCCAGATGAGGTTTAGGTCAGTGTGGTAGGAGTGGAATGTAAATTTGGCCTTAGTCCAGCTTCAGTGGTTGCATCATAGTTACAGTCTGTGCTGTGCTCCACATGCCACCAGCAGCTGTAACCTTGGTGCTGTCTGACTCAAGCCCTTCACTTTTCATTCTTGAGGGCATTTATTTTAATCTGGTGGCTGGCCACTTCCTAATCTGTTTACATATGTGTATTTCTTCCTAAGAGCTAACTAAGGATGGGGATTCTGTCTCAAGCCTTCTTGCTGATGCCACCAGTGATGATCCAGCAGGATTTGCTCCTGGACCCTCTGCTCAGACCTCTCTTAGGGGCAGGAGTACCCCAAGGGACAGTTACAGGACAGTCAAATACAGTTTGCCACGGGGTTTATGGATGGTTTTCACAAGCAGAGGAATTGTGATGCTTGGGAATTTTGAGTTGGTGTCCAGGCTGTATAAAGGGGTGTGCTCTGGCCTCCTCTGCTTGAGAGATGCTGCTGCTGCCCTGCTTCTCCAAGTGCTTCTTTCCCTGCTTTAAGTCCAGGTGTCCCCTGACCCACACCTGTTGTTACTGTGGCACCAGTATCACTCACCTGCAGTGCACACTGTCCTTGCCCTTCCCCTCAGTCTCCTTACCCAGGCACTTCTGAGTGGAGTGGGTGTTCCCTGATCTAGAGTCTCTTCCTTTCTCTGTGCACAGGGTTTACCTGTAGCTCCTTATCTGATCTCTCTTCCTAATTGGAGGAGAAGAAGCAAAGAGGAAAAGCCAAAAGTGTAAATGAACCCCAAGCTGGGTGCTGTGACAGAAGGGATTAGGAAACGGCTGAGGAAGGCAAAACTGCTTGTGGACTCAGCTGAACTTCCTATTTCTGCTCCAGAAAACAGCTTTCACTCTCCTACTGCTTATTTTAAAACTAAGTTCTGCAGTTATATGCAAAATCATTCTTCCTTCTTTTCCTCTTTCTCCTTCACTTTCACTTTGTCCTTGAAAATGCTCAGTCCATGTGCAAAATTATCCCTAGGATATACACCTATAAAATCTGTACCAAGCATAGGATTTATTTAGCTTAAATGGCTTTTTAGGAAAGTTACAAGCAATCAATAAAAGGTTTTGTAATAAGTATCAATCCACTGGGACTAGTAGTGAATACTGGCCTCTGTTGTAGCACTGTGGAGATGCATGTTTGAGTACAGGAGCAGGGAGCTGGCTTTCCCCTTACCTCCAGGAACTTTTTTGTTGCTGTTTTAAGAACCTTCACTCAAAACTGGAGATGGCTGTCTGGTTCTTCATCCTTTGCCCTTACAAACAGTTCTGTGTATTGCACACAGACTTTGTGTTTCAGGGCACTGTGCAAGCAGGCAGGTGACCTGCAGGACCTGGCCAGGCTGACCCCTGTCTGTGAGCCCTGCTGGGTTTGCTGGTGTTCACAAGAGCCCTGTGTTGTTCTCTCTGCTCCTTCAGACCTGGGAATTGCACTTCCCTGAATTTGTTTCCATAGTGGTTTTGGCAGTTGGCAAAAGCATTATAGACTGACCTCTGACTATCAGAGGTATTGTCCTTATGGTTTTAAAAACTTATCTGGCATTCCTAACAGGGAACAAACCAGCAGTTTGCTTGGTAAATACTGAAGATAACAGAGAATGGCTTGATAGTTCCACAAAAGGGAAATGGCAGGCCTACAGAAATTTAACAGCTAATATCCATCAAATAGTACAGTACACAAGTCTTTTCTTAATAGTTTAAAATTTGAGTTATTAAAATATATTCCAATTCCAAATATCAGGGATTCCCCTGATGCCACCAAAAACTCTTGAATTTATGAAAAACTATTATATTTATTTGTGATGGAGATGTTTCATGTCATCAGCAAGTGAACTAACTGCCTGAAAATATTACCTATTTGCAAATTTTATCAAATAAGCATGTTGTTGCTTTTACCATGGTGATGTTGCCTTTGAACATAATGAAAAGCACAGACTTCATATCATAAAGCCAGGTGCTGGTTACAGTTCTGCAACTGTAAACCTCAAACACTTCCATAGAATGCATGGAGTCTTCCAGAGTAACACAACAGAATTTGTCTTATATTTTAAAATATCTTGCTGTCCCTTAGGGCATGGTCTGTAGGAGGAAATTCTACATCTGCATCAGGAAACTTGATGTGTCATCTCTGTTGGGTCCATACTTCAGAAACCCTGACTCAGATCCATTAATTAATACAATTAGAGTAACTAACCTCATGCAGTGTGAGTGATGGCTTCTCAGTCCTGGCAGCTTCCTGACTTCTTAGAGCAATCTTAGCAGACAGACAGTTTTTCTCTTGTACAAGTTTTTGTTAGTGGAGATACTCACATGCACACACAACAGTCAGTAAAGTTGTTGGTGCTGTAGCAGAATTCAGCCTGATCTTGTCACCTGGAAAGTGCCAGATAAACACATAAATCTCTCTCATTATGTGAGTGGTGTGGGTACACAGCTTCCCCCAGCAAATCCAGTTCCTGAGAGCCCTGAGCTTCTCTATTCCCTGTACGTGCTGTCATCCCCAGAGCAGAGGAAGCAGCCCAGTGTGGGTGTGTGCTGGCAGCACAGCTGTATCCTCAGGGATGAGGAGTTCTATCCTAGAAACTGAGCATTGCAGGCATGGCCTCCAGAGTAGGGCAGGGAACAAACATCTTTCTCATCAAGGACCCATCTCCTGCATATTCTGAGCAATATGTGCATTTTGGATTTACTTCCTAGCAGTTGTGAGTTCCATGCCATGGCCATCTCCATCAGGATGTGCAGTTTTGTGCTGGAAAAAAGTTAACAGGAATATACCATGTAAAGTAAACAGAGCTTGTTATCAGGGACAGACTGCTGATCTTAACTTCAGCCTCTCAGATTGGGCTCAGATCCCAGTGAGAACTCTGGGATTCCTGTGGAGTCAGTGCTGAGCAAGACAGCTGGGATGAATTCTCTCCATGCCTGAAAAGGAAGGATACCTGCACTTCTAGATGGGCACATAGCACATAATGGACCATACCACATCTCTAGCTGGGTTTCTTAATGCTGTGGAATAAGAAGCTGTGTCAGAATGCAAACTCTGACTCAAACACTGGAAGCTTTGCTTGTGGGAAGTGTTTAAACATTCACCAAGAGTGCTGCAGATTTTTTTTCTTGTCTCTCTTTGTTTTTCAGGGACGAATAGCCTGTGCCAATGTCCTAAGTGACCTTTATGCCATGGGGGTCACAGAATGTGACAACATGTTGATGCTCCTTGGAATCAGCAATAAAATGACAGATAGGGTAAGACTTCTGACACTTTTTCTTGAAGGAAGAGTCAAACAGCTAAATGTGCTCAGAATGTAGTTACCTTTAGTGTATTTTCTCCTCAAAGTTTGAAGCTGTGTAAAGAAGAAATGGTCTTATTGAGTGGCTTAGTTCCCAGGATCTTGCCTCGTAAACATTCTGAGGTCGTGTGCTAAAAGTTTGGTTTTCTATGACATTGTAATCTGCTGCCTTCATCCCCACCAAAATGGGGTGCCTCCTATCAAAGGCCAGCATTTGATGGCAAATTCATCTATCAGTCTGGATAGATGATTATGGGACAGTTTTGCTTTTTTTTTTTTGTTTTCTTTTTCTTTGTGGAAGAGATCAGCATGTATGTTTGTTTTTCTGTAGTAAAAAAGGAACATTTATTCTTAGAAGGATGTAAGTTGAAACTTTGATGCTTAATGGAGCCCAAATGCCATCTTGGTTAAATGTTGCCTTTTAGCACTCCTCTGCTGTGGCTGTACCTGATTACAGCAGCAGGATAATTGTTCTGAACTTCCAGAACTCTGATTACTCTTGCATGACCTTTTGAACAATGTTTCTTCAATGTAAGAGTGTCTTTGCACCTCTTCTACACAGAGCTGTAAAACTGTAACTCTGTGGGATAACATGAGGTTTCAGGAGGCCAGACTCTTCTAAGGGTTGCTTTTCTGTCATGAATATTTGCCACGAGGGCATTTGTTTGGAGTGGTTAAAGCCTTGGACCAGTCTTGCAATGATAGCACTGCTGTGTATGGAACTCTGACTTCTGTTTTGATCTCTAGGAAAGAGACAAAGTGATGCCTCTAATTATCCAGGGTTTCAAAGATGCAGCAGAAGAGGCAGGAACATCTGTTACTGGTGGCCAAACAGTGTTAAATCCCTGGATTGTTTTAGGAGGAGTGGCCACGACAGTCTGTCAGCCTAATGAATTTATAATGTAAGTTAAATCACTAAACAATCAAAGGCACTAGTCTGAGGGATACAGTAAAAATCCTTTAAGCATTGTGTTGTGATCTTGTGGTGTCTCTGATGAATAAAGCAGTACCTTCTGCTTGCTTTTGTCCTTAGCACTCAACAAGATGCCACATCTCTTTGTACATATTTGCTTTTTTTTTGAACAGGATGTCCTTTTACTTCTCCCCAACCCCCAGTCCTTTTTGATCCTGTTCTCCTTTTGACAGGAGAATTAACTGTCTAATCTTTAAAGGCAGTGGAGATTGTTTTGAACATAAATTTCTGCCACACTTATACATACATTTCTACACCATGTCCCAGTTGTCCTGTTAATGGCTGTAGAGAGCTACAGAACTGCTGTCTTTGGAGCATTCTGTCCATTTGACAGTAGCTGATTTTGAATGTCCCACTGTGGCATGTTACTCTATACACATGAACTCATTCATGATCTTAATGCTGGATATCTTATTTGGGTAAAAAAGGTAAATTTTCCCCCTTATCCTCTCTTATGTCTTCTCAAACAATTTCAAAGATGAGATGTAATTTGGTGTGTGTCTGACTGCAAGCATTGTTTTTTCCCAGAAAGAAGGATTAGCATTTTTTAAACAAGTTTGCAGCATTTTCCTCAACAATATTGCATGGCAGTGAATCCCAAAGGGTAGTTCTGCAATTAGTCAGTTTTTTAACTGTGCAGTAAGATGTGTGGGTCTGTGAAAATGTAATTATCAGCACTTATTCCTAACAACTGTGTAGTTAATATATGAATTCTTTGTTTCCAGGCCAGACAATGCAGTGCCAGGAGATGTGCTTGTATTAACTAAACCCTTGGGAACACAAGTGGCTGTAGCTGTCCACCAGTGGCTAGATATTGTGAGTACACTGCAGAAAAAGAAATAGGGAAGAGGTGTAAAGATGACTTTCCTCATTCCCTCAACATGATAAAGTTCAGCTCAGATGGGACTCATCTGTCACCTCTCTCCTCCTTCCTCCTTGATATGCTCCAGCCTTCCCTACTTGTGTGCAACATTCCTTTGGAATCAAAGCAATTTACAATTTTGTGCTTAGTGAGCCCATCTTAATTGCACCTAATTCTTAGTTATTTCTCAGGCATTGCTGTAATAACCAAAATTGTTTACTAACAGAACAACAGACTATCATCACCCTGGGCAACATTGTGCCCTACTCCACCTGCCAAAACAATTTTCAACACTTGCTGATGGCAGTTAGGCCAGGAATGCTCTCTCTGTGTTCTTGGCCTTTCTGCTTGTGTACATGGAAGTTTATCTGCGTTTCACATGTATTGCCCTGTGCATTCAGTAAGAATATTTCTAGCAGCATTATGGATGTAGACATACTTCCATCTGTTACTTCAGGCAAAAATGTAACTACTGAACTGAAAAGTAACTGCAAAATTGGCATCTGCTTATGTTGTCTGGCTCCCAGTACGTGACTTCCAAATTGTAACTGCTCAGTTTACACTCTAAAATGATGCATCTTTTCTACTTTTGGGACTCCTGAGCCAAAAGACTGGCAGAGGAGTGAGCTGGAATCTACTTTGGTTTGGCTGTTGGCCACTGCATTGTCAGATGAATTCTAATGAACACAGCTAGTGTTACCAAAGTGGGAGAGAACCAGCTTAAATCTTCATTGGAGTCTGAAGTGTGAGCAACAAGGGAAAAATATTTTTCTCCTTCTTCATATGGTCTGGCCTAGCAACTTTGACCTCTTCAGAATCCTGTGTTTTCCACAGATGCAAGGATCAGGGCCTCAGATAATCTTGATATGAAAATGAAGTGAAACAAGATCCCAATTCCATAGTATGTTTTCTGGCTGTAATCTTACTTCTTAACATATCTTCTTGTTGTACTGATGAGCAGACTTGCAAATTAAGGCTATTCTGAATTTCCACATATTTCAAATACTACTAATTTCCTCAACTGTCAAACAGAAAAACCTGGTCTGAAAAATGAGGACAGCCAGGAAATCAATACTGCTATTACTGTGTGTAAGCAGAAGATATATTTGATTGTGGTAGGAAAATTTCTGAGTAGCTATGCTACCTTTTCTTTAGCTTTGTTTTGTGAAAGTACAGAGAAAGTGAAACTAGGTTTAATTACCCATCACAAATCCACCTGTAAATCAACTTTTGGTGGGGAATTGAACTTCATATTAAAAAGTGTGTGGGAGAAGGTATAGTATAGCAAGTTTATGTACATGCAAGAAAGGCAAACTGGAGTGTAGAGATATGCATGCTTAAAGGCATGAAAGGGGCTGGGATGTGCCCCTTCAGAGAGGTTTTCTTGCTCTTTGCTGTTGTCTACAGACCCTTCCTATTTGGAAATCCTGTCTTGCTTTTTTAACCAGTTTGGGAGTTTTTGCAAATTTTTCCACCCTAATTCCCTGTTGACTAACCCCAGTGTCTTGTTTGCTGTAGTGGGGAGGAATTTTCCTCCACTTCATATCTTACCTGTGTTTGTGGCTCTTCTACCCTCAGCCTTGAGTTCTGCTTCCACATTGTTTGTGATTTCCATTTCCATCATCTGACCAGTTTCTGTCCTGTGAGCAACCTCAGAACTGGTTTTGAAACCTAAGGCAGAATGACTGCTCAGATTTTTTTCAGTCATTCCCAGAATAAGAATAATCACTATTCTGTCATCTCTGTAACAGCCACATCTTATTTTTTGACTTGGTCTCTCATTTGTGTAAACGAAAATGCTTTTCTTTAATTACTAGATCCAGTTCAACCTAATATCAGAAACTCCGATTTATTTATTTTGGCTGATCAGTCTTTTCCCCTTTTGCCATTTCTGGATTCTCTCTTACACCCCTTGAAGTCAGCACTCATTTGTTAAAACAAGATCCTTCCCAGTGTAGCATCACCTACCATTTCTTAGTAGTTCCTGCACCTTTTGTCAAGCAAGATGTTTGTTCTATACATTTACTCTATGGAATGGCAGTGTAACTATTGTGGCTTCAAAAATCCTGTTTTCTCTGACTTTCAGTTCTCTGTAATTTTATTTTCATTGCAAAAAAAAAAAAAAGTTAAATCAGTTGTAGTATGGCTTTTAAAAATAAAATAGTTGCTTTGTTTCATTCTGGATCTGGAATCACTTCAGCTTTGAATGAAACAATTACCCTTTATAAAGGTATTGTTTCCTAAATTGCTGTGAAACCCTTTTGGGATGAAGAGCATTTATGGGAATATGATGAAGGGATGAGACCATCCCAGACACTGGAGGAAGATGCTGGTATTAAATTGTAAAGGAGGTTTATGAAACTGCCTTAATCCTAAACTAGAGTGATTATAACCTGCCTTAGCATACATTCCTCTGACCAGGAATGTCAGGATATCAGGGTATTTCCTCATCAAAGTGCCCAGGTGTGAAGTCAAGAACAATCTCTTAAAAACCCAAGAAGCAAGAAATTACAAATCTCAACATCTGGGAACAAAGTCTTTTTTTTATTTATTTGGCTGTGGGAGTTCAATCCAGAGAGTTGCCTTGAAGGAGTTCTTTCCCTAGGGTAGTTTATTTCACTCCACTCAGCTGCTGAAAGTAGGATTTGAGGTATTTAGTGCCTAACAGATCTTTAAATGAACTTTGCTGGGGTACTAAGGCACACACCTGATTGGAACATTTTCCCCTTCTTTAACTGTTAAAAAAAAAAGTACATTTGGGATTTAAGGTTTGGGGTTTTTTAAGTGGTCAGGGTGTGCTTTAAAATATACAGCTGAAAATCTAAAAGAACCATTTTTATTTCATCCATTAGCCTGAAAAGTGGAATAAAATCAAACTGGTGGTAACGCAGGAAGACGTAGAACTGGCATATCAGGAGGCAATGATGAACATGGCACGGCTGAACAGGACAGGTAAGAAGAGATGTGTGTGTTGGAGGGGAGGGGTTGTGAGTATTTCCAATTCCATATCAATTTCATTCCACTGCCTTGGGGAACTGTGACACTTTATCCCTTTCATTCTGGCCCATTTCTCTGCTGTTCAGTGTTAGCAAAACCAGCAAATTAAAATCAAACGCTCTCTTGTAATTATACAGCAAAAACACAAAGATGCTGGATATGATTATGACTCATGTGAGTGCTGCAAGTAACATCCCAGTGAGTTAAAGGAGGTTTTAAAGAGAAAAATATTGGATTTTTTCCTTATTTTCTTGCATAGAGACAGATTGGCTGTGATAAGATTAAAAGAATTTGAAATAGAATTAAAAAAGGAAAAGCTCTAAACTTATGTAAACTTCAATTTAAATTTTGATTTTAGAAAAAAAAATTACTTTGTTCTAATTCAGTCTTGTACTCTGTTTTCCACAGTGTGGAGTATATATGTGGAATATAGGTTTTTTCCTGTTTGTCTTTTTCCTGTTCATGTAGTGGGTTTTTGTTTTGATTTTTTTTTTTTTTTGCTTTGAATTTTGGTGAAGGTTCTGCTTTTACCCTAGAAGTTTTAATCCGGGATTTCCCTTCTCTGTTCAAAGCATCTTTTGGCAGATTGGAGAATTAAGTGTTTCCTTACTTACTTCTCAGTTGAAGGAGCAGGAATAGTTAAACATCTCATTTCCCATTTATTCAGTTTTCATTTCTTATGTCATCCTCCTGGTTTTTCATTCTTTGTCAAAACTTCCAGAAAAGATAAATGACCAGCATTGCCTTATGGAAAAGAACTCTGTCCTGCTCCTGCATTGGGAAGCACCCAGAGAAAGTCAAAGTGTTCTCAGTTTTGTTTTTCTCTCCTGTTGTCAAGACACCTTTAACAACACTTAAATACTTTTACCTGGTGCTATTGTCCTGCAGGCAGGGGTGCCCTTTTCCCACCCTGGAGCTGCAAATGTGCAGGAATTTCAGGAATGTATAGGTGGAGAGGCTGGGCCCCTTCCCCCACAGCCGCAGGCTTTGTTCTTCAGCTCTTAAACTTCCAGTGTCCACATCTCAAGTTCGGATGTCACCATTGCAGGGCGGCAGGGAAGGAGGTGTGAGAAGACTGAGCATGTGTGGTCCTTGCCCTTAGTGGAGCAAAGCTGAGCTCAGAACCTCCCTGGCCCTCAGCTTTGGGAAGTTTGGATCTGAAGTAAACCCCTGTTTCTTAGACTGCCAATATAAATGAATAGCACGTGTCTAATAGCCCATGCTCATAAATGCAACTTCCATGACAGATTTTCAGCATGATTTAATGTCTTAAATATAGATTGAATTTTTTTAGTGTTACATGCACTATTGGTGAATTCCAGTTCTCTTCAAGCACGATTTTATTGATTTTATTTATTTAACCCAACCTGGTTTGCGTTAAAGGTACGCAGCTTCATTTGGACTGTGTACAATATTGTTCAATATTGATAATTGGGTATTTTCTGATGTGGTGTTCTTTCCCCCTCCCTCCCCTGTAGCTGCTGGCCTCATGCACACGTTCAATGCACATGCAGCCACAGACATCACAGGCTTTGGGATCCTGGGCCATGCACAGAACCTTGCCAAGCAGCAGAGGAACGAGGTGTCCTTCGTCATCCACAACCTCCCCGTCCTGGCCAAGATGGCTGCTGTCAGTAAGGCCTGTGGCAACATGTTCGGCCTCATGCACGGCACTTGTCCAGAGACTTCAGGTAGGTGACAGCTGGGCCACCCTCTTCCTTCCCTATGAAATAAATAGGGCAGGAGATCTTTCTCCTTTTAATGCCTTTATTAAAAATCAGCTCGGGTGGGAAGAACCAATGGGTCATGCTCACACCGCTGCTGCTCCCAGGAGTGGCACAGAGGAGGAGGAAGAGTGCAGCTGTGTCCACTGGTCTGTGGGCAGAGCTGGGGCTTCCATCCTCACAAGAGCATCAGGATATTCCCAGTTTTTCAGTTCAACATTCAAGGTTCTCTTTAGGCTAGAGTGAAAGGTAAAGAGGGTCTTAGCAGACACTGGAGTCCGTTCCTCAACTCTAGACATTACTTAGATCTCTTAATTCCATGGTGGCTCATTGTTTTTAGGGGTTTTTCCTGCTAGATTTGGTGAGAGGTTTCCTCATTTGCATACCAGCCCCAATGTCACCTCCTGCTCACAGTCCCGGGTACCATTTTCCAGGAAGCAGCAGGGTGATACTCGACAAAGGGGGATTTCTAACCATAACAGGCAATTAAAGAAAAGCTATTAACAACAGGTGATTACTACATGAAATTATTAACAACAAATAGTTAGAACTCCAACTTTGCAGAGTTCACAGGTTAAACCAATTGCTGCTACCTTTAAAAAAATTGGACAACTTTTCTACTCATAACACCCTACACCTGCACCTCAGAATTCCATTTCAAACGCACAAATTGGTGCTGTGTGTTCAGAGGCACAGTGGTTTGGCACCTGGCCAGGCTAATGAGCAGCAGCCACACAGCTGTTCACATCTGACTCCTTCAGCTGGACTTGCAAACCACCATCCTGTCCTGAGTGTCTTCTGCTCCCATATGGAACACTATTACAGAAACCCTGCAGCCCTCCAGTTTGCAGTTATAAGTTAGCAATGATTCTGAATTCTTTTGAAACCTGTTTTTCTCTGTTAACCCTGGAACAGTGGATATCTGTAAATTCCACCACACCTGGCACAGTTTTCTCAAAAGCCAAGCCACTGGCAGTAGTTTTGCCTGACAAAGGATGGTGTTTGGTTTGGTGCTATAAAATTTAGTGTTGGGTGGGCTAGTGTTGGCAACTGAGGCCTTCTCTGTCCACAGCACACAGACATCCAAGAATACAGCTTACAGCTTTTCTCCTTTACTTGTATGAAATCTGACTTTAGGGATTGTGACAAGCAGCAGAAAAATCAGTGTTGCTTTCTAACCCATTTATTACTTGAGTTCAATAAAGCTGCCACTTGCAGTGACAGTGAGTACCACAGACTGCACTGAAAACCTGGCTGTGGACAAAAATACAAAGTCATCAGGTGATGAGAACTTCTGATGGTTTTTAAGTTGCCTTATTAAGAGTAGACTCTTCTCTGATGAGCATGATCACTGTCATCTGCTGGATGTCTTTCTATTTAACTTCTGTTCTGAATCTTCTGTTTAATTTTATTTTTTCTAATTTAGTCTGACTCTTCTTTCTCTTTGGGAAATGAAGAGATGTAGCAACTGATCTGTCTTTTCCTCTTGTTTCATTTCCCTGCCATCTTCTGGCTCTTCAGAAGTATTACCCACATTCTCTGCAGTTCACAACAGAGGGGCCCCTTGAAGCAAAACAGTCGGAAGATTTGGAAAAAAGCATCACAGTGAGAGCAATAAATTTTCCCCCTAGTGAATACATAACTTATCCTGATCTGCTGAGTTGTTCCTTGGCCCTCTGTGCTTGAGCAGACACTGTCCTACAGAGACTGTGTGGCTCAGATGATGTGTAACAGGATAAGGGACATGAACCCTTTCCAAATCCAGAGTCAGTCAGAAGGGAGCAGAAATATCTGGTGGCAGCTTGGCAAGCTGTGTCAGTAAGGTTGGTAATACCAGTCAGATTCTTAAAACCCAGGAGCCCACATAGCTGGAGTGCCAGTACATTTATTATTTGGAAAAAGCCCAAAAATGGCATGATACAGAGCTGGAGCTGCAAGGTGCCCTTGCAGGTGAGTGGCTGTAGCAGAGGTTTGGGTAGCAGTTGGTGTGGGAATGGTTTAGCTGCAAACCAAGTGCTTACATCTTCAGAGCTGCCTGTCCTGCACCTTGGGGATACCCAATTCTCTTTTCACTGCAGGAATGTGAAACAGTGCAGATGGATGCACTGCCAGGAAGTGGGAAATGCTTGACTTCAGAATCTCTTTTGGGAGTGAGAGCAAGAGGTCTTTTTGAAATGCTGAGCAGCTTGCATTGTGCAGAGATGGATGATGATGGGAAAAACAGCCAGACAGATCTGCTTGGTGGTGAACTGTGGGTGCCTCAAAACACATCTGTCTGATTTGATCACAGCACTGTGTTTCTCACATTAGAGGTGGCCACAGGGATTTGTCACAGGGCAGTGTCTGCCAGATCCCCAAAAAAGATCTGTGGCCACATGGACACACTGGCCAGGAAGCAGAATAACCACCCACAGGCTTTGGGCTTGCACTGCAGGGCCTGGTGGGTGTCAGCAGTGTGAGCTGGGCAGGCTCTGCTGGCTTGGCTCCTTAGCATTCACACCAGGCTGTTTGCACTCCTCCTGTCCTGGCCTTGGTTTATGTGAAGGCCAAGGGCTGCCCTGCTGTGCCTGATAGCCAGCTGTGGGGAGGCCTGCTGGGGCTGCTCTGCTCATTCTGACACTTCTTCTCTGCTGCCTTCAGCTTCTAGACACACTCTGTCTGTAGCTTCTTCATCTGGGAACAGATGTTTTTCAGCTGAGTGCACAGGCAATAAGAAATTTACTGGAAAACTATTTGAATGGATTTTAAGGTTATTGAGTTGGGGTTTTTCCCCCTATGTGCATTTGCTGGGCACCTGTTGACAAAAGCCAGTGTTGAAAAGATGTATTATGTCATCTGTTCCATCCTTGAGGCACTCTTGCTAATGGTGTAGTCTCCTAAAATTGCACTTTTATATGATTCTGAACTCTCTTTTAGGGAACTCCTTGGTAATGGTTAAAGTTGCAGTCAGGCATTTGGTTTCAAAAGAATGAGTTGTTTGTTAGAGTGGCTACTTGCAGAGATAAATCAGAGTAACCCTGTTTAGGACATTGATATATGTATGTATTTTTCACTCCTAATAACTTTTGGATGGTGTCAGATGACTCTTTTAGTGTAGTAGAATATCTCAGCAACTTGGTTTGGTATTTGTGGAGATTGGGTGGAAATAGGCAGATGGATGGAAAAGAAGGAAGGGCTGTGTCAGTGCCTGACAAGAGGCAAGGCTAATGATGTCATCCTGCTGTAAGTCGTTGCAGGAGAAAGCCATTAGCAGGAGCAAGGACTTGGTTTTGATTCATGGACTATTTGTATCTCTGCTCTTAATTACAGAGCTTTGTCTGGCCTGCTTTTGAAGTGTTCTGTGTGTACTTCCCTGCTTGAAATATTACTTGTTAAAACCAGCGACGTTCAAAGCCTCTTAAAAAAAACCCCGTTTGTTCTTACAAAGATAAGCCAGGACAACCACTAAATGTCTGCATCCTTTCAGTCCCCAAAAAGCACAGCAGCTGGGAATGCCAAGAGCACAGACTAGCCTAAAAAACACCTTAAGGATTTACCCAAAGGGTTAAAGAGACTGGTCAGTGTACCAGAGAAATAACTATAATACAGAAATACTATACAGAAAGCCTGCTGCAGGTTGAGAGTAGCCCATAGCCTTTCTAAGCATTATTGATCAGACTGGGATGTAGCCTGCAGGTAGGGAGTGATTTCTTTTTTTCACCAGAAACTGGGGTTTTGTTCATGCTTTTGATCTTGCCAGAGTATGATAAGGGGGTATGTCTACAAGTGATACAAAATTGCAGGAAGAGCATGTGTGTGAAAAAAAAAATTGAGTGAAGATTACTTTTCTGCTCTTTCTTGTTTCCTTTTTATATCATACTTGCACATCTCCCTTCTGTCTAGTTTGCACCTTCTCTGCACTGCCACTTGCACCATGACATAAATTTCTCTTAAATTGGATTTAGAGCCTTCCATGGGAATGTCACACAATTCCTTTGCAATTGATTTGTCTGTTACATCTGGAGTAGTTACAGCCACTGTCATTCAAACTTATGGGTTTTTTGTTGTTGTGTTGGTGGAAATACTGGGGTGTTATTTTGAAATGTCAGAGAGGTAGGCATTTTTTGGCTGGCACACTTTTCTTCAAACAGTATTTAAGAAAATCACTTTCACACTTCCACTTTTACCCTTTTAATTAACTCCTCATGTTCAGTAGCTGTTTCTTCATGGCCCTAAATGAAGAGTGTCTTTAGTCACCACAAGGGGTCTGTGTGCTCAGAAGAGCAAACATCAAGGTGCCCACTGTGCTGAGCAGTTGCCTGTGGAGGAGGAGGATGTGGCACCTGAGCCCAGGGTGACCTGCTCAGCAGATGGTGGCTCTTTGCCCCAGGCTGGCTCAGAGCTGGTGGCAGAACTTGTGAGGATGAGAATGCTTTGGGTCAAAGACAAGTGAGGCTCAGCATGTGCCCAAATTCCTCGGTGTGTGAATCTCCTCTCTCCCTGTGTTCTCCAAACATTTTCAATTCACTTGCCAACCTATCTTTTTCCGTGCTTTGGGATTCTAAGAATGGAAGTGCTTTTGGGTTTAACTGTGGAATGGTGAGCTTGCTAACTCATTACTGTGCTGCTTCTGAAAGCCTTCATTAGTAAATGAAGTAATTTCTATTGTGTCTGCGAAAAAAACTTACAGGAAAAGGCAAAAAGGTTAGAAAATTGTCAGACAGAGGGGTCACAAGGGCAGTCACAGGGAGCACTGCATCAGGCCTGTGCTTCATGTTCTGCCTCTTGCATTCTCAGCAGGGCAGTGGTCCCTGCTTTGATGAATGATTTCATTGCAGGCAAGGGGATTACTCACAGAATCAGCTGCCACCAATATGTGGTTACAGGTATCTGCATATGACCTTTATCCAAAATGTTTCTCTGTAGAGGCACTCTGCAGTCCTGTGAGGAAGGTCACAATGCTGGTGTTGTTTCAGTATGTCATTTGTTGGCATCAATACCACGGCCTTTGCCAACATCTTTTGTGTGTATTTGGCTTCATTTATCTGAAACTAAACACTGCATTCAGGCACAAACATCTTGCTGTAGAGCCAGAGCTCGGACTTCTCCTGGGTCTTTTCTTGGAGTCTTTGGAGTTCAGCAGACTCCACTGGAGTCACCAAGTGCTTGTCCAAGTAGGGCTCTGGCATGAAATAAATAGGGCGGGAGATCTTTCTCCTTTTAACGCCTTTATTAAAAATCAGCACGGGTGGGAAGAAGTGACGGGTCACACTCACGCTGCCGCTGCTCCCAGGAGTGGCACAGAGGAGGAGGAAGAGTGCAGCTGTGTCCACTGGCCTGTGGGCAGAGCTGAGGCTTCCACCCTCACGAGAGCATCAGGATATTCCCTGTTTTTTGGTTTGACATTCAAGGTCCTCTGTCCAGCCAACATCTTAGGTTAGGGTGAGGGGTCAAAAGGGTCTTAGCAGACACTGGATTCTGTTTGTCCTGTCTAGACATCACTTTGACCCCTTAATTCCGTGTTGGCTCGTTGTTTTTAGGGGTTTTTGCTGGGTTTGGTGAGGGGTTTCTTCATTTGCATGCCAACCCCGATGTCCCCTCCTCTTCACCATCCCGGGTGCCATCCTCCAGGAAGCAGCAGGGTGTTACTTGACAAAAAAGGGGAATTCCCAACCATCAACAGCAGGCAGTTAACAAAAACTATTAACAACAGGTGATTACAACAACAAACAGAACTCCACTCTGGCAGCAACCTGTGAACTCTGCAACCTTTAAAAAAAATGGACAACTTTTCTACTCATAACATGGCAGACCAAGGCTGAAATACCTTTCAGTCAGATGTTCTGATGCTCTGCTCTCTCTCTTTGCAGGAGGCCTCCTCATCTGCCTACCACGAGAGCAGGCAGCGCGCTTCTGCGCCGAGATCAAGTCCCCCAAATACGGCGAGGGCCACCAGGCGTGGATTATCGGCATTGTGGAGAAGGGCAACCGCACGGCCAGGATCATCGACAAACCCCGGATCATTGAAGTGGCACCACAGGTGGCCACTCAGAACGTGAACCCCACGCCCGGTGCCACCTCTTAATAGAGATGAAATAGCTGTTTGTTTTTGAATAGATCTATTCCCTTATCATCCTACAATTTAAAGAACTGTAAAAAGAAAAGAAAACTTGTTGTGTCTGCACATCTGGTGGCCTTAGGTCAGTTTATGAGTGGATACAAATAATAAAATCCATTGCCTTTTTTTCCTGTTACATTAACTGAAGATGCACCTAATCTTGAGGCAGCTTCTGAGTTGAGAATTATATTGTTATCCAATACTGTTGATTCATTTTGAATCTTTAGACACTTATCTCTTGCCGCATAGGCTCTTTTTAAAGGTGCTTTCACGTAGCACAGACATTACCAGTAGTAGTGTCGAATAGCAGTTTGTGTCCTTTCATTATGTGTATATTTATCGTGAATCTAATTTTGATGCCTTGAGTGATATTCCAGAAAGGCAATAAATTGACAAGACACACAGTGGGTTACCCAGTAGTAAGAGGTTGCATGATTGCATTCAATCTTTGATTAAAAAAAAAATATTTTATTTTATTTTCTAAATTTTTTGGTAAAGTTTAGTCTTACCAAGAGCATCTACGACCCTGGACATTGCTTGGTAGTGCACTCAGTTTAAACAGCAAGTGCTGACTTTTTGCATGGAAAGCGCTTCAGAGTCGAAGGAGTAATTTTGAATTTCATTATTTGTAGACCTGACAATATTTACTGTATTATCAATGATTGTTTTCTTTATTGATAGTAAGGACAAATAAATCTTCTTTTTTTTTTTTTTGCAATGTGATTGGATGTGCTATAGTGCAACAAAGGTTTTGCAGACCAAAAGGAGGTTACTGTATAATATTCATTTACAATTCACTATATAAATAACTACACAAATAATTTTTAAATATAATCAAACTAAAATAAACCTCTGTTCTGTGGATGGTAGTGTTTAATACATTTTATATTTTGTATAGTGATTACAAGCCTTTTTTGTTTCTTTAAAAATCAGCAGCTGTTTAGTATAATTCTTAGTATTATTTTGTTCTTTGCTCAATACAATTTTCTGCACGCTTTTGTGATCTGTGTTTAAAACCAACATTGCCAACAATGCAGCTTGAACTTCAGCTTGTTATTCAAAATAAATATTTAATTTTTTTTATTGCTCTTGTATAAGTGCACGAACTTTTTTGATTCCTATCTGAATTATTCACTACAAGAGGAGAAATCCTAATTTTTAAAATTTATATTGCATGTGTGATTATATTGATAATTGTGATCACTCCTTGAATCAGTTCTCCAAGCTGTGATGTCCAGTGGTAACCTCGAGTACAGCTGAGGGCAAGTAGGTTATCTCCAAGTTTATTACCCACTTGATTTTGTTTATTTTACTTACCAGTACCAAGTCTGCAACATTTTGAATTGTTTCCCCTGCAAGTGCTGCTGTGCCTGCTGTCAGCAAGAGGAGGGCTCGTGGAGGGGATGCTGGAGCCCCTGTTTGCCCGGCCAGCACAGGGAGCTGCCCCTTGCAGCAGCCCCACCGCTGACCCCGCTCTGCACAGACACTCCCTGCTGTCCTGTCCTGAGCTGCGCTGAACCCGCTCCTGAAGCTTCTCCCAGGTTCTGGAATTTCCTCCTTGATACTCAGACCGGCAAGAAGAAAATCTTGGATAATTGTCACTGCAGCAAGAATTACAAAGGCTTCCATCTATAAAAAATGAGTTACTGGGTCAGATTGAGTCTTGCATCATGCACGGTTTAAATTTCCAGTCTTCCTCTAATGGCATCTCTGGCAAACCTTGGCCCATCTTTTTTCCACTCAGCAGTGTTTTTAACAGACACCTTTTGCAAAGCTAGAATGTTTTGGTTTTTTTTTTTTTTTAATTCCCCCCTTGTGAATGGCTTAAACCACACAGTCCCCTCACGCTCCTTTTCCTGGAAAAGAAGTCTGAGAGTTGTGGGTTCACCACAAAAACCTCAAAGCAGTAACCAAGTTTTTGACTTTGCTTTGAGAAAAAAAAACCCCAAAAAAAAAAAAAAAAAAAAACCCAAAAACTGTTAGGTTTTTCATGGCAGTTCTGAAAATAAAGCATCAAAAACCAGTTGTGCAGAAAATACTGATTTAATTCTTTTTTTTTCCCCTGCTGTTTGGTGATGTTTGTTCTGTTAATTTTCTCTGTGGTCGTGGGCAAGACTGTATCTGTATAGGTTATTTTAGTTTTAAAAAGTCCTAAGTAGATCAAATAGGTGCAGAACAGTTGAGTTCTTCTGTATGGGAGTGCATGCAGAAAGGTCACTTGCAGTTGAAACTGGCGCTGGATATGTGTCAGTTCCCCTCCGGCAGAAGAAGGTCCCTGTCGGTCGATGCTGTTGGGTTTTTTCACTCGCTGTGATAATGGCTTCATCAGCCAGGTGTAAAACCAAACTTGTCCTTGCCCAGACGTGCCCGGAATGGCAGAAGGTCCAAGGGAAGCTGTCTGAAGCAGGCTGCTTGCCTCTGGACTTTCGGAGGAAGATT
Organism: Ammospiza nelsoni; assembly: GCF_027579445.1. Classification (NCBI taxonomy): domain Eukaryota; kingdom Metazoa; phylum Chordata; class Aves; order Passeriformes; family Passerellidae; genus Ammospiza; species Ammospiza nelsoni. Next base: position 6,893,965 of record NC_080637.1, on the reverse strand, counting down.
TCCTGTCACGGCCGCTGGAGGCAGCTGCGAGGAAAACCGCTCGGGTGAGCCGATTTAAAAAGCTCTCTCCCAATGCTTCCTGACGGCTGGAATTTACATCCCAAAGCGCTTCCTGGTGTGCCGCTGAGTGGGTGATGATAACTTGGGAAGTCCTCTATGAGCATCACCTTTGTTGACCAAGTTTTATGACTTGTTTTGCTAAATCAGAGATTGGAGATCCCAGTGAGCTGTAGGAGGGTATCTTGTAAGGGACTGGCAAGTCCTAAATCCTTCACCATTAAGCAAAACGCTTAGAGATCCTTCTTAAATGAAGGGGGGTTTGCGATGCTGGTGTCAAAAAAGCTGTGAGAAAGCAACAGTGAACAGTTGTTTTTAGTAGCCACGTCATTTATACAAACATGATGTACTTTGTTTGCATACGCAGGAATCTCTGCATGCACCAGCTCCCATTCCTGCTTGTAGAACTCCATCCAAGTTGTGAAAAGAGTGGAGAAAAAACTCTTTCTTTGAAAAGAAAGCATTTAATAATCAAAATAGTCACTAGTCTAATCAACACATTTGATAAGTATATTTTGGGAAAGTTTGTAACATATAGTTTTGGAAAGTTTGTAACAGTTGTTGCTCTTTAGCTGTTGTTTTCCTCAGCGTTTTGCTTCCTCCCTGCATCAGGGAAAAACAGCATTTTAAATCTGTGGCAATATGTAAAGCCAGAATAGTTTGGTCCTTTTTGTTAGGTATTTTTTAATTTCATATTCTGTTCTAAATTCAGGATTAAAGCTTTTCTAATAATGAGATAATGAAAGTTAATGTGACTGCTGCAGTGAGAGGGCAGCAAACCTGAGTTGGATGGACACAGTAGCTGGTATTTAGTGCTCCACTGATGTTTCACTGGAAGTCAGGTGAACAGCTGGGAAGAGCCACTGAGTTCATGTCTGCAGTCTGACCACAAGATGTGATTGCAACCCCTGTGACTGGTTCTTGGAAAGTGGAAAGGTAATAAAATACCCTCTTGTTCAGCCCTTTGGTAGGTGTTTTTCCCTGCTAGGTGGTCATGAGGGAGAATGGGATCCCTTTTGGGAGCTTGGAGATCAATAAGGGCAACATGTTCGTGAGGGAGACTTTTCCTTTCTGGATCACTGGCACTGCAAGAGCCAACCACAGCTGGGGTTTTTACACTCTGTGCTCAGAGCACTGGTGGATCCAGCTGTCTCTGGTATTCCCAAAGGGATGTGTCAATAAGGAATGGGTGGGCACCCCCAGCTGAGAAGTTTGGGACAGCTGCAGAGAAACCTGGCAGTAGCTCCTCCTTAGGATAAGGGTTGGCCAAAGCTTGGAATTCAGCCGAGGCCAGGAACTAAAGCAAAGGCCAAGGCAGAGAATCATCGAGACCCTTGACCCTTTCCATGTCCTTTGTCACTATGCCCCTTGTTTTGTTCTCTGATTAATCCATAGCTCCCTTTCCCTCCTTCTCCCTTCTACCATCCATGGAAGCCCTTCTTGACTCCTCTGGTGGTGAGAAATGAACCTGCACGTTGGTGGTGGATTTTGTTGTTATTGTCTCATCAACATCTGTTTTCCCTGGCATCTCAGTTAAAAAAGCTAATTTTGCTGAGTTGGAGCAGCTGCCACTTCTCACCACAGTAAATTAAGCTTTCAGAAGACCTCATCTTTGGAATTACAGTTCTGATCATAATGTGGATTTTAATAGTCAATTGAGATGCTTATTAAATTATAAGACTGTGCATTAGGAATGTTCCTGTGCTGCTGGAGGAATCTCAATCGTTTAGTTTTTATTAGTTTTGTGATTTAATGAACAGAAAACATTAAAACAAAAAGCCAAATGCAAACCATCTGTATAAAAATGTTCTATAAAATTCAGGAAACTGACAGACATAGCTGTAAAAGTACTTTGCAAAGACACAGCCTCTCTTAAATGCCATCCATTTTAATACAATGATTAATGCCACCATCAGTTTCCTTAACAAAGAAAATTTCTGCCTTGTTTCTTTTACTGGGTTCATGACATTCAGCCTGTATTTCAGTGATGCTATCAATGGATTTGAAAATTATTCACTCTGGACTGTTTAGATGCAAAGGATGGGGGTTTTTTTTAGGTGTCCACACATTTCTAATTCCAGGGGGTGTGGCTACACCACCAGCAGCCTCCTGTCACTGAGTGGTGCCGGCAGTGCCAGATCGATCTTTTGTTGTGCTAAAGTTCGATCCCTCAGCAGCAGGGTACAAATTCAGGGCACTGACCTCAGCCACCCGCTCTCCTGCCAAGGTGGGCAGGGTGTCCTCAGCTCTTTGGGGTGTGGCAGAATACAACAGGGCAGTCAGTGTCACTGGAGTCACTAGTATGGAGATTGCCAGAGAGGCTGTATGTAAAAAGGAATAATGGTATTTAATGCACAGAGATATTGGGGGTTTTTGAGGGTCTTCTTGTTTAAAAATGAATATATTGGGAAAGGGTTCTTCATCCAGAGGGTGGTTGAGCACTGGGACAGCCTCCCCAGGAAGTGGTCACAGACCAAGAAGGTCACAACCAAGAAGGCTGACAGAGTTCAAGCAGCCTTTGGACAACATTCTCAGGCACAGGGTGGGATTCTTGTGCTTGTCTTGTGCTGGACTTCAGGAGTAGGACTGATGGTTCTTGTGGGTCCTTTCCAACTCAGGATGTTCTATGATTCTATATACATTTAAGTATGTGTATATTATATATATATGTAAAATTCTCCTAAATCAGTACAGCCAAATCCCTACTTTTTGTTCATTTTTTACAGGTATGAAAGACACTTTTGCATAAGGTGCTGTCAAACATGTACCTATGGAAGAAATATCTACATTGCAAACAGGTCCATGCCACAATAGGCATGTGTAGTATTATTCTGCTTCATCTTTTTGACAGGGCTTTTACCTAAACTTTGCAACACATGAGATTTATTGAGGTTCCTGTTTCAGTTTGGATTGTGAAAGCAATTGCAGCATAGATCTAAATTATATATAGGCCTTTCAATGCAGTTATAATTAGGAGTTCAGTAATAAAGCTATTACTCTAGTTGCTTTTTTTTTCTGTTCCCTCTCACTAGTTTGATTTGAAGGACTTTTAACTTTCTGTTTTCTTATGACTAAGAGTTTTCCTATGGCTCAGGAGTCAAAGGTCTGATTTTATTGGCAATGAAGGGTGCTGTCACTGCTGCTGCTGTTGTACTTTCACAGTGCCTGTACTCTTACCTCTGTGACTACACAAAATCGTTTAGAGAGGTTTGTTTTCCTGGGTTCCCAACCTTGTTTGTCCCATTTCCATGAACAGCCTGTTCTGTTATGTCCCTGAAGGGAGTGACTCCACCAATCATACTGTAAGAGCCATAAATACAAATGTGCCACAAACCAGAGCTGTTTGTAAACCTGCTGTAGTTTATTTAAATCAATAGGAGTTTTGCCACTGAGTTTTGAGGGGAACCAGCTTAGCTTTATATAGGTTATATACAGAAACCCTTCCTACCCATGCCTTGGCTTCTGTTCATCTGCAGCACTAACAGGAAGCTTTGTGTATTAACAGCTGAGTTTTTGATCTACCAACATGTCAGCCCAGATTCCAGCAAAACCTGTTGCAGAGTGGGAGTTGAGCTTCCTAAAGCAGCTGTAAGCAGAATTTTGCTGCACATTCTGTCATCATGGGCCTGCCTGGAGCTACAGGAGACCTGTGATGGTGCCTGTTTGGGAACAGGGCCTGGACAGCCCATGAGTGAGGGTTTTATGGACAACCTGGCAGGTGTGAGATCTGTTTAAACACTGGGGCTCAAAGAATCTCTCCAAATGTTTTCATGGAGGGATGAGGCGAACTCTGACGGTCTCCTTAGAGACGGGAGATAAGGCATCGATCCATGCCGGCCTCAGGAGTGCATCGTGCCAAGCGCTGCCCTCCACACGGGGCTGACGTAATTCACTGCTCCAGAGAACGAGAAAAAGAGGGGAAGCGGGAGGACGAATACAATGAAATCTGCACGGAAAATTCCAAGCTCTCCTTGGCTTCCCTCAGGCCCTTTCCCCGGGGGCGCTGCCGGCCCGCGGCTCCGGCGCTCTGAGGGCGCGGGGTCCCTCACGGCCCCCGCCCGCCCTGCACACTCGCGGCACGGCGGAGCCCGGCGGGATCCGGGCTCTGAGGGCTCCCGGCTCCGCCCTGGCTTCCCTCAGGCCCTTCCCACCGCCGTCCCGGGGCTCTGAGCATGCGGCGGCCCCGGCTCCGCCCCGACCGGGACAGCGCTGTGGGTGCCCGGGCGTCATGGAGCGGCTCGGGGAGCGGCTGGGGGAGCGCTCGGCGGCGCGGCTGGACACCATCCTGCGGCACCTGTCCCCGCGGCTGGCAGCGGCCCCGGCTCCTGTATCCTTCTGCTGTGGGGTCGGGAAGGGGCGGCAGCAGCGCTTTGGCCCCTGTGGGTCGGGGCCCCGCTTCCCCCAGCCTGGCTCGCTTTGCCCCTCGCTCCCCGCCCTTGTGTGCCCGTGGTATGTCCGACAGGGACACCGGGCTGGCAGGGGACACACGGGGCGATCCTGCCCTGTGTCCTGGTGCTGGAGAACAGGGCTCCCTGGCAGCCCCGAGCGGAATATCGGGGTCAGTACCTGACCCACCCCCACCCCAAAGCCTCTCCCTGAGCTTCAGCCCCGCAGGCTGTGGGGAGCCGGGGTGCGGATCTTGGCCGTGCCCCCCAGCACCGAGCCAGAGGCTTCCCTGCAGCCAGTTCTCCTCCTAGAGATTTAAGGAATTCCGCATGACTTAGAAGTTGCACGGGAAGTCACAGATTCCTCTGAAAGGTACAGACTGGACTGGCAGAGCAGCAGCAGGAAAATCATCAAGGTTTGGTTTGTGAGTGGCAACCGAGGTGGAAATGTTGGAGGCTGCCAACATAAGGCAGAGGAAACCTGGGTACAAATAAGTTTTTGCGTTGATATGTCCTGTGGTTCCAAAAGTTACATGGAGACTGCTTGCTAAGAATATTTTTAAAGCTGCTGTCATAAATGTTGCTTTAAAAAACCTTTTTCACAGAGCAGAATGCTAACAAGTTACCTCTGAATTACAATACATAGAATAGGTTGTGATCAAACAAGATGTAGAAGTCCTCAAATTGATTAAAAACAATACAATTAAAAATATGAAGGCAGATGGATAGTTGTTGACTCAGACTGCCATAACACAAGTAGGAACACAAAATTGAGAATAAATTATAGGAAAAACACCCTGGTTGTAACATACAGGAAGTAAGGAGAGGTGCTGCACAACCTGTTTGTGTTTAAATCTGGGTCATGATGCAAATAGCTTTGGACCAAAACCTGGTCTAAGCTGGGCTGGAGCAAGAAAGGTGTGTGGGTAAAGTAAATTACAGACTGACAAGAATGATTTATTTGATACATCAAGTGGTACATCAGTTCACTGGTTTTGTTTTAATATCTGTGCCTCGTGGTTTTGGTTGTCCAGGCAGCCCAGACTTGTCCTCTGAATGTTGCAAAGTGTCCAGAGAAAAACCAGTGAGAGGAAAAGGCACTACAAAGCCTGGGAGGAAGGGGCTGAAATGGAGTCCAGCACTGGGTGGGCTTGTCTGCTGTCCCCCCAAGGGAGAGGTGGAGGTGCTGAGGAGGGTCCCATGCTGGGGTTCAGCCTGTGCCTGTGTCTCCATCAGCTGTCTGTGGACATTTAGGAGCCTGAATGATCAGGAGTCCCATATTCACTGAAATTGGGCCTGAAATGTGGCGTGTGTGGAGCACTGGTGCCCTCAGTTGGGGGATTCCTTGCTCTGGAACCTCCTGTGCCAGCTGGTCTCCCCATGTTCTTCTCTCTGTCTTCCACCCAGTTCCCAGCACCTTTTCCTCCCTCTGGCTCATCATTTGTGCCACGCATTTTTGCATGTGTTGTTCTTCTCCCACTCTGTGTGACTCTTGAAGCTTCCTGGTGTGGGGACACAACAGCTGTGGTGAAACTTTATTTCTCATTCCCAAAGCATCCATGGTTTTATGAGCAGTAGAGGAAAGTCAGTGGTTTTCATGAAATCCTGAAGCAAACATGCATGTAAAGAACAAAAGATCAGCATGAAGATGCTCATTTTTGTTATGGATGACACTTCAATACCATGCATAAAGCTCTTGTGTGGCTTCTTTAGCAAGTGGGTTTAATTGCCCTGTTGATAAGAATGTGTCTCTGCATAAGAGATAAAAAAGCTTTTTAAAAACCTGTTGAAATGACTTGAAGTGGACGACAAGCCTAAAGCTCTCCTCTCTCCCTGCTGTCCCTGTCATTTGGAAGGGACCTGATCTCTGCAGTAACTGGAGAGAAGGTGAGGGTTTGCAACACTCTGTGAGAACATGAAACCTCAGGTTTACTCCTCTTCCTTTATTGTTTCAGATTCTTTTCATTTATAGAATATTTCTTATTATAATTTATTATTATGGAAGCAAAACGAAGAAGAATGTGGATTGAGTATCCAGCACAGCACCTGCCTTTAGGATGAACAGCACTGTAGGATTGAGGACCCATATCTGTAGATAATGTTCCAATCTATTTTGCTTGATTGTATATTCCTTAATTCCCACCCCAGATAAGCAATCCTACTTCAGCCCAAGTCAGTGTTGCTCCTCATTCAGGGAGGTTTTGGTAAGCTCCATCTTCCTTGGTAGAGATGAAAGCAAAACAACCTTCAGAGCTTAGCTCTTTCTTCCCCTGTTGGGAAGGATGAAAGTTTGACAAGAAAGTCTCACAGATGTGTGTGCTTAGCAGAAAGATTTTTAAATGTAGAGGCTGATTAAGGAATAAGATGGAAGCAAGTTTTGATATAGAAGAAAAGAATTGCTGAGCCAGCCTTACTGGATAACCAAGGAGGCAAAGGGTGTGTTAGTTAGAAGGGGTTTTTATGACTTTGAGCGAAGGATAAACCCACCCCAAAAAAGATGTTTTTACCAAGCAGAAAGATAGCACAGGCAAACAAGTCAGCAAATGGTGCAAGTAGAAAAAAGGTCTCAGAATTTTCCACTGCAAGAAAACTGAAAAACAACTTCTAGCTTAAAGTGTAATGTACTAACTTTTAGTGATTGGAGAGCAGTAACATGAATATGGTAATTACAGTAGTTATGACAGGCTATAGATAAAAGTTAAGGTATAGATTGGTTCTACTGTATTAAGATGCTCAGCAAAGAAAAGTATAGAATGCATTGTAACCAAATCCAAAGGGTCTGGAGCTGACAGCTGTAGGCACAGGCTCTGCCACCCATGACCCTGGACTGCTGTAACTCTTGGATGTAATAAACTGCATTTTGGAGAGCCCCTGGAGTCCCACATCCCTCAGTTCAGCTCTTACATTCCCCCAAGCACACATGTTGGTCACTAGGTGTGGTTAACGTGTCCCTAGGTGTGGTTAACGTGTCCCTAGGCGTGGTTTAACATGTCCCTAGGTGTGGTTAACGTGTCCCTAGGCGTGGTTTAACATGTCCCTAGGCGTGGTTAAAGTGTCCCCAGGCGTGGTTAACGTGTCCCTTGTGTCCCAGCTACACCCTGGACAACGCTGTGCTGAGCAGGGAGCAGAGGCAGTTCTATGAGGACAATGGGTACCTGCTCATCAGGAACCTCGTGTCTGACCAGGACATCGAGCGCTTCAGGTACAGACACTGCCTGACGGGCTGGGGGCAGCTCTGGGGAGCTGGAGGTCATTGGGCTCTTCCAACATGGATGTGCCCTCTGGTTTGCAGGAAGGAGTTCACCAGGATCTGCAGAAGAGAGGTGAAGCCACCAGGAGTTATGATTATGAAGGATGAATCCCGGAAATCTGAGTTTGGTCTGTCTGAAAGCGTGGTTAATAAAGTGCAGGACTTCCAGGAAGATGAAGAGCTGTTCAGATACTGCACTCTGCCTGAGGTAAAACAAACAAAGGGTGCTGCTGGTGGAAGGGCCTGTATGGAGGTGTCTGACCCGGCAGGTCACTCCCATAAACACACAAGTGAGGAAGGAGGATAAGTCAGCCTTTAAGAGAGTGTTCTGCATGAGCAGGGGATGGATGGAGGTTGAGGCAGAAGACGTAAAGCAGTGCTGCCCTGCCCCTGGTGCTGCCCTGCCCCTGGTGCTGCCCTGCCCCTGGGGCTGCCCTGCCCCTGGGGCTGCTCTGCCCCTGGTGCTGCCCTGCCCCTGGTGCTGCCCTGCCCCTGGTGCTGCCCTGCCCCTGGTGCTGCCCTGCCCCTGGTGCTGCTCTGCCCCTGGTGCTGCCCTGCCCCTGGTGCTGCTCTGCCCCTGGTGCTGCCCTGCCCCTGGTGCTGCCCTGCCCCTGGGGCTGCCCTGCCCCTGGGGCTGCTCTGCCCCTGGTGCTGCCCTGCCCCTGGTGTGGAGCCAGTCAGGAATGTGACTTGGCCAAACCATGCCAGGCTAGAGGGGCAGATCAGCCACATGTTCTGAGTGTGTTTTATCCGGGCAAACATCTGTCCCAGGGCAGGTCCAGCCTTTCAGCCAATATTCATGTGGCAGATACAGCTCTGTGGGAGTACTCTCCCCATCTTTTCCACCCTTCTCAGCAGCCTGCAGCACCATCTTCCCTCCTGGCCTCCTGCCACCATTCCCATTTGTGTGCCAAGCCAGATCCTGCCTCCTGTCCTGCATCCTTCCATCCTCCCTGACCTCCTCCTCCTCCTGTACCCTTGTCCTCAGCCAAACATCCAGCTCCCAGTGCTTCCTCAGCAACATTTCTTCTTGTTTTTCATGGTTCTGATTTTTTTCCCTAATGTTTTTGTCTTTGTAGGTCCTCAAATATGTTGAGTGCTTCACAGGGCCGAACATCATGGCAATGCACACCATGCTGATCAATAAACTTCCAGATTCTGGTAAGGAAAACTTGCATTAGTGGAAAATGAATGAATTATTGTGTACATGCTAGAATTGAACTTAGTGTTTTAGAAAAGCTGTAAAAAAATTAAATCCAAATAACATTGAAGATTTACAAAGCCATTTTGGCGATAGTTTGTTTTCTTTTTACCTTGGTTTAATGAGACAAGATAAGAAAACACAGGAGAGTTTTTGAGGCTGCACAAAGTCTAAATAGTGTGGCAAATGAGGCAAGCAGAAATATCCTAACTGTATCTATTTAAGGAGCAAAATCAATGGCCAAATAAGTATATAAATTGTATATAAAAGGCTTTTCTGGTGTGGATGATGTTTCCATTTCCACAGGGGCAAAAAATAATAAGCAAAACTTCAAGAATATTTATTTATGTTTAGACTTCATGGAAGAGAGCCTCTAGGGCAGAGACTCTCTGTGGAGGCTGCAGTCCATAAATTGAGGATTTTTTCCCCCTCTTTTTAAGAAAAAGCTAAATAAACATGAGCAGGGTGCAGCACAGACAGGGTTGGTTCTGCTTGCATCACAGCAGCACATCCAGTGCCTGCAGAGAGCACAGCTGTTGGAAGGGCTTTGTGCTCAGGAGGTTTGTGCAACTCTGTGCTGGTTAAAGTTCTCAAAACTGGAGAGCAGCCAAAATGAGTGATTAAAAAATGTGTGCTGGTGGTAAAGGCCAGCAAAAGGAGCCTTCTGAGGGGTCACAGGCTAAGCAGCTTTCACTGTGTGACCAAGAGCCACTTCCATGGTCCATTTTGGGCTGGGATGGAAGCTCGGCTTGGCTTCCGTGGCTGGGCTGGAGCAGCACTGAGTACACCAGGTGTCTCCAGCATCCTTAGGATGTGCCACAGTGGTTGAACAGAAGGAGAAGCTGTGTCACAGTGATGGGCTGCAGGTTTCTGTCTGTGTTGCAGCCCAGCAGACCTTCCTGCACCCCATGCACCAGGACCTGCACTATTTCCCGTTCCGGCCCGCGTCCCGCATCGTGTGCGCCTGGACCGCCATGGAGAGGGCTCACCAGGACAATGGCTGCCTCATCGTGCAGCCAGGGACACACAGGACAGCCCTGAAGCCTCATGGCTACCCACAGTGGGAGGTAGGGACTCATGGAGGCCTTGGGAAGGACTCTCTGTAGGGGAAACATGTGCAGGTCAAAGCTGAGATTTTCAGTGATTTTTTTTTTTCTTACATTTTTCTTACATACTGACATTGATTTGGGAGAGTGTTTCTTATGTGACCTCACTCCTTGTGACAAGGGTGGATTTGTCTCTGTTCCCACCTTCACCTGGAAAAATGTCCAGCACGTTGTGGCATGAGAATATAAACACATGCCAGCATTTTCCACTGCCCTTGCCAAGTGTGAGGGCTCTGTCTCCTCCTGTCAGCTTGTTGCTGCCTGGTAGCATGTGTACTCTCCCAAAGAGGAGAAGTCTGACAGTAAACAGCTGGATGGAATAAAATATCAGTTGGTATCTTCCTCTTAAGAGTGTGTGTTTCCTGGCCTGGCCTGTCAGTGGTGATTGAGCAGAAGGCTGGACTCCAGCAGTGGCATCAGGCCACCCTTGTGGGCTTTCCCAGTGCTCTTCTCTGTTCTCTCCAGCTGAGAATTTCATTGTCCAAATCCAGCTGCAGAAAATACAGAAAGTATCATTTTTTTGTATGTCAGGCTTGAGGTAGAAGGACTAGCAAGCAATAGTCAGATTTTTAGCTTGGCATGTGGAATATTCTCTCCAGGGGAAAGCAGATCCAAAGCTGTCCCTGCTGTGCTCTGAGAATCAGCACTTCCTCTAATTCTAACTGAGTGATTTCAGTTCAGCATCTTCTTTCCTAGGGTAAAACCAACAAACTTTTCCATGGGCTGCTTGATGAGGATGAGAAGATTCCCAAGGTTCACCTTGTCATGGAGAAGGGAGACACAGTGTTCTTCCACCCCCTGCTCATTCATGGCTCTGGGATAAACAGGACATCAGGTTTTCGAAAGGTAGGAAAACATCTCTTGATATAGTTTTTTATATTCTTGATTTTTTTAAAACAAAATTATCCAACTATCCCTCTGTTTTTATCCCCCACCCCCTTTGAATCCTTTCTCAGTTCATGAATATGTGGATGAATGTTTTAAAGAGTTGTCTTCCTAACATGGTTCAGCACTCTCTTGTTTATTTATTATTTTATTTTTAAACATATGTCTTCTGTAAGAATAGCATGCTGTGCAGCTGCTTGAGAAAAACAGAACAGGAGTAGAAATTAGATGTTGAATCTACATTTAAATTAAAGCCTGTCTGGCTGTACTTGCTTTTCTGAAATCTCCCTTTCAGCTGTCACAGATATCAGGACTTTATCTAATCTTTTTTCCCTGTCTTCCTGGTATCCCATCTCTGGATAACAGGAATCTCCATCATTCAATAAATAATATTTATTTATATGATTGCACAACCAATTTTTCTATGAAAGATTTGTTGACATGCATGATTCTTTAACTGAAACAGGGAAAAGTGCCCTCCTTTGGAGGCCTGGTCCTGTCTCAGGAGGGATTGATCCAGGCACTGGTTTTGTTTTGGTTTGCCTGTTGTGTGGCCTGTTCTTTCAGCCCCTGTGGCAGTTTGTTGGTGGATTCAAAAGAAGTGGGTTGTGACCCTCTGGGTGCAGGAACCAGGAGCCCCTAGAGCACACACAGGTCTGGCCCAGCCCTGACTCTCCCTGTTTCCACTCCAGCTGCTGATATTGTGAGATCAAGCAGTACAGCTCATGCTGAGGGAGTGAGGGGGAGAAGGGAAAGAAGAAGAGCAAGAGAAGGAAGTCAGCAGCAAGAGTATTCCTCCAAGGGGACACTCTCCAGAGCTCTTGGAAAGGAGGAAGGGTTTTGCTGGCATGATCTGTATGGAAGGAGTGATGTGTCCACAATCTGGAATGCCTGAGTTTTTCCCGACTTTTTGAGTTGTTTGTAGTCAGTGTGACAGTGAGTGACACCCACTTTCCTCACACAGAGCATCAGCTGCCACTTTGCCAGCTCAGAGTGTCACTACATCGATGTCAAGAACACAACTCAGGAGCACCTGGAGAAGGAGCTGCAGGAAATGGTTTGCAAGAAATACGATGCAACTAACGTGGAGCTCAAGGTGAGACTCAGTGCCCTTTGGTACAAACCAGGTCAGTTCCCTTTCCCCAGTCTCTCCTGTGGCACATTGGTGCCCTTTGCTGTGCCCAGCTTGGCAGATCAGGCTGTACCAGGCAGAGGTGCTTGGCAGGATGAAAGACCTGATGTTCAGAGGATGACTGGCAGGCTTTTTTGGGGCCTTTTTCTTTATAATGTTCACTGGCAGCCTCTTCACAACCCTTGTTCACTGGCAGCCTCTTCACATCCCACGATCTCCAGAAATTCCTTGAGAAGCTCTGCTTGTAAATAAAAAAATGTGGTCATTTGCCCTGAATTCAAAACTATCAACTGGAATAAATTCAGTGCTTGTCCAGTTTTTATGTCCACAGTTCTAACAGTTTCCCCCCATGGTGGGTGGATTTTCCTTTTAAAACAAATAGCCACATCTGATCACAATAACAAATGGATTTTTTTTGCTTAAATATAATCCCACATCAGTTGTTTATACTCGAGGCTATAGCAGTGATATATATCTGCCTCAAAAAAGAAATGGAACTAATGGACTCTTGCTGAATAACTGAGACCATTGAGTAAAATAGAAAGCAAATGTGAATTCTTCAGGGATCCAGCCACTGAAAGAAAAATAAACCTTGTTTCTGGGGTGAAAGTGTTCTGAATATCTTAATCCACAGCAGTTCCCAAGCATGTGCAAAGCCAGTATCAAGGCAGTAAAGTCTAGATGTAAAAGCAGCAATTTCATTTTAAAATGTACTTGTTTTACAATATCTGGGGCTTTCTGGAGGAGGGACTTTCTTTTTCACTGTCACTGCAGGCCCCCAGCCAGGTATCAATTAGCATTGACTCCATGATTCTCAGGAGGCTGATCAATCACTTTATTATTCTGTACTTATTAAGAAACCCATTGCCCTTACAGACAGATACAGGTGTACCCAATTGGTCCTTTGAGCTAAATACCATCACCATTGGCCAATGAGGAAACCACCCTCTGGTAAACAAATCTCCATAACACATTCCACATCTTCACAACAACAGGTGGAGCAAGTGAAGATAAGAATTGTTTATCATTCTTTTCTCTGAGCTTCTCCCAGCCTTTCCCAGGATGATGCCTGGGAAAGTTGTGCCTGCTGCTCTCTGTGGCCAGAGAGCTGCTGCCACATTTCACCCTTGCTGGTTTGTGTTGTTCTGTTTCCCCCAGTGTGCCTGGGTGTTTTGGGGTGCCCAGCTGTGTTTTGCAAGCTGATCTTTCATGGCTGTAAAGCCACAGCTTGCTTGGCTTTCAGTTCCTGGGGTTATTTAGGTGCTTGGTGAAATCCAGAGGGATGTGTAGCGAGGCTCTCTCCTTCTCCTGAGTGGAAATGAAGTTGTTCTTATAAGCCCCAGAGAAATCTCTGTGTTTTTGTGTAGCTTTAAGGATTTTTTTTTAGCCAGAGTTGGAGTTTTCTCCCAGAGGAGTGCCCAGGTTTTATTTCACCTTCAGCAGATGATAAGAACTAAGTAATCCTCTACTTCCATCTGTGTAAACTGAAATCCTGATCACTGTTTCCTGGCCCTCAAGGTGCTTTTTCTTTGTCTCATTTTTGTTTTGAAGGATATTTGGAACTTCCGAGCACGGCTTGTGCAAGGGGAAAGAATCAACCTGTAGAAGAGCAGGATGGAAACCATGGCCCTGAGCATGAGCTTCTCTGAGGGAAGAACACAGAATTCTGGGCAGGCAGAATTCTCTTTGCTGACCTCTGTAATGGTAACTTAGCCAAATGCTGCACTGCAAAATCGATCTATGCTAATTCAGAGTAATTGCACTGAGCTTGGGCAGCTGATGTATGTCAAAGGAAACCTAACCTAGAAAAACAGATTTGCTGCAGGTGTCTTAGACAATCAAAGAATCAAAGTCTTGAAAGAATACTTTGATTTTCTTGGTGTTTTCATTCTTATTTCTTAAAAGTTTTTAACATGACACAGCTTTAGAATGATGCTATACCAATATAGGATTTTATGAAAGAATTTCCAGTGTTTCCAGCTTCCTTTTCTGTGCCAAACAAAAAAAAAAATCCGTTTCAGACAAGCCCTCAGTGACATGGGGAGTTACTAGTGTAGCTGATGAAGATGTGGGTGTTGGTACCAGCACAATCAGTGGTGTAAGGAAGTGGTTAAAGAGAAAGCAGCAACCACTCACAGAGAAAATTGGGATTTATGGACAGGAATATGATTGCTGGCAGAGCTCCTCAAGCATGGCTTGGCATGGCATCACACCTGACCAGGCAGCTCTGGCACAGGTGAAATATGAGTCTGACAGTGTTGGGAGCTGCTGGGCCAACAGAGCAGCCTCCCACTGGCCTTGCCCAACTGATCCAAGGCTGTGTGAAGTGGGGGAATCCTTTGAGTCTGGAGGTCTGGGAAAAGGAGCCTTTTGCTGCTGCCAGGTTGAGGAAGTGTTTGGATGTTCCCCAGGATGCAGTGGTGGTAGGGTGGAGTGATGCACACTGAAATGATCCTCTTGCCTTTGACAGTGTTTTTCCTTTGACAGTGTTTTTCCTTTCTGAAAGATTCTTTTGCTTTCAGGATCTATTTTTTGAAATAAAGAATAAACCAGAGCAAAACTGCACTCGAGGGCTGTGTTGTGTCATTGCTGCTGCTCAGAAACTGGTGCTGGGGGTGTTGTTGAACAAAGCATCAATGCTCAGCTTGTTTCCACTCCCCTCCAGTCCACCCAGAACAGGACCAAAGGCTGCAGAGATGGGCTCTTGTGGCACCTTCTGCCTCATTTTATGATTTGTCTTCATGCAGCATTTCTAGGTTTTATTGTTTGGTTGTTTGTTTTTTAAAGGTGGGGTTTGAGCACAGTTAAGTATTGGTCCTGCACCTTTGCTGCTGGAGTGAGGTGTCTGGGCTGTGGTTCCCACCTGGAGCCATCCATAACCTCTCAGCAGCCTCTGGTTTGACCACAACACCAAGAATTCTGATCAGGGGTCACTTAGGACAGACCCCCAGTGTGGCTCAGAGGGTGATTTTGAGTGTCCTGGTTCCCATGCCCTCTATAACCTGGCACTGATCAGCTCCTGTGGACAGCAAGAGCCCAGGTGGGTGATTCCAGTGAGTTGGAGATCCCTCTGGTGGCTTTGCTGAGTCCTTTCCATGGGATTTTCAGGAGAACTTGGTGCATTCTGTCTGGTTCACAGCACAGGACTGATGGAGACTTCCCTGTCTGGTGTCACTGGTGGAGCTGGGTTGACTGCAGAGGGAGCTGTGACCACAGAGAGGAGCTACAGGTGTCACACTCCCAGTTTCAAGACTGGATTTTTCTTACTATAGCTAGGAAAGGAAAGGAAGAAGTTTACCTTTGTTTTTAAAAATTTATGCACCTCTGCCTACGGATTTCAGCTTACAATGCCTCTTTCAGAAGAACAAACCCATCAATGACCTTGGAGATCATCCAAACTCAGCCCCTGATAAGAGACTTGTGTCCTCATTCCTTCCCACACCCTGTTGGGTAACCTCCCTCTGGGGCAGGCTGTGCTCTCTGCTGGGCAGAACAGCTGGCTGAAGCTGGATTCTCCCAGAATGGATGTGTGGTGTTGCTGGATCCCTCCTCTGTAGCAATAACACTTTGAGAAATAAACTTCTAAATCTGTTAGGCAGAGCTTCAAGAGGCAGGGAAATGCAGAACCTGATGAAATGCTTGGGTTGCTAGGTATTTTGGTGAAGCAGCACTTACCCTATTAGAAAAGTTGCTTGAATTGAATCAAATTAAAAGCAAAATATTTATTTTGGTAATAGTGTGTTTTAGTTTAGCCCTGGCTTGGTAGAATCTTTCTTACAATTTGGTTTGCTATAGGTGTTCAGGTTCACATGTTGGAGGTACTAAATTGATGATCCTAAAACCTT
Source organism: Ammospiza nelsoni (assembly GCF_027579445.1). NCBI lineage: Eukaryota > Metazoa > Chordata > Aves > Passeriformes > Passerellidae > Ammospiza > Ammospiza nelsoni. Next base: position 6,878,104 of record NC_080637.1, on the reverse strand, counting down.
TCCAACTAACTTCATGTTCCTGCAGGTTATTTTAACCATGTTAGCCCTTCTTGGACATTTTTTTTAATAGCAGCATCCAATTTTCAAAAAGGACCATATAAAAATTAGACATCTGGCTGCTTATTTGGCCATCTGCAGTTGCATGAAGCCCCAGTGTTTCAGACACATTTTTTTCCTGCCTTGACATTTCACATGTGTTGAAAACAAAGGCTTCCTGCAGCTTGGTAAAAGACAATAAACACAGAGAAGATCTTCTGCTCAGAATTTATGTGCTATTTTCCAGACTAACAGTTCAGAAATGTCAGATTTAGTCTGACTCCTGACCTTGCTGACAGCGGTTGCACGCCGAGCGCTTTGATGTGAAGTCACTGGGTAGGTGCCAAAGGAAGGATTTTGCATCCCAGCTTTGGCTTCTGGTGCTGTAGATCAAAGTCTTGCTTCATGCAAGAGAAATGAGGAGGAAAAGCAAGTTTAATTAACTACATTATAGTTTTTTCAAAGTAGATTTGACGCTCTAAGCCGATCTGGGATGTGGGAGATCCTTTTCCAGCAATCATTTATAATCAGTGGCAGTGAGTGATGCCCAGTGTCCTCACAGCTGTCACCTCACCAGCTTAGAGTGCTACTACAGGGATGTTAAGACCATGATCCAAGAGCAGCTGGAGAAAGAAGTAATTGAATTTGGACATGCAAAATATAAAAGGGTTTCTGCTCCAGACCTTGTGCTAATCTTAAATCACTACCTTATCTTGTAACTCACAAGTAATTTTGGCCTTTCTGCTGATAAGGCTCCTTGTTGCCTGTCTGTGCTGGAGAAGCACCCTTGCTCCACAGACAGCCCCTTCACATCCCTGGAAATCAGCCCAGGAGCTCTGCAGATCCAGCTCTACTCATCACTGTTCCCACCCCTGGGCTGCCAGATTTGATTTAATCCACGTTCTTTGCTGCATTTTCAGTGGAAATCAACTCAGGTAGGATGGGCTTGTGCCAGCAGGTGTTTAGATAGGAGAGGCTGTTATTCAATCCCTCTGTAACTGGATTTGCAAGAAGAGGATATAGTTTATAAAACACCCATCTGAGCACCTTCTCTGCTCACATCAATCCAATGAGCCTTTTGGCTTACACCAAGCAGGGTTCTGTGCCTTGGAGCTTGTAGCTTTTAATTTCATTTAGTGTTGTCTGTCCATTTCTGTTTGAGACTTTGAAGAGACAGTGAATAAGTTAATGGGTGTTTTTATGGCCAAACAGATCTGCTCATACCAGGAAGAAGCAGGAAACACTGCACTCAAAGATGCTGCTCTCTAGGTTTGCTGTTGCTGCTGTTTTGTGGGTTTTTTAAATGCAGGTAGCTAGGAAGAAATGAGCAAAGGTAGTGTAAGGAAAAATAAATAAATCTTTAAAGTGACCTCTAAAGACCAGGAGGGAAAACCTACGAGCCAGATTCGTGTGCTTTTTGCCCCCTGTGTAAGGAACTTGTCCCAAATGCTGCATTACAAAAGTATTTCATGCTAATACAAAATAGGTGCAGCAAGGCTGAACACCTGATGGACTTCAAAGAAAACCTGACCTACAAAATCAGATTGCTGCAGTAATCAAATGATTACCTAATAATAATATGGTGAGTTGTGCATTACCTATTTTTTCTAGTCATTCTCTTGATATACTTTTGGGCTGATACTCTATTAATGTAAGGTTACCAATAATATAGTTGGTAAAATCATACTAATATAAAATTCCATATGTAATTATGTGTTTAAAGTTTTTAACATCCTTCTTCTGCACAAAATCAACCAGTGAATCAGTTTCAGTTTGAGCTTACATGGGAAGTGACTGGGAGAGCTGATGGAGAATGTGGATTTTATTTTGTTTTTTTAAATAAAGATTAAATTGTAGTAAAACCAGCTTTAATGGCTGCACTGGATTATTTCTGTGTCTCAGAAGTTCTGTTGAGGCTTGTGTGGCTGAATAACCAAAGTGAACCCTGGAAAGGCAGGTGCTGGGTCTGAGGCAAACATTGGGGTGCTGCAGCTGAGAGTCACCCAAAAATCCAGTAACTGCTGTTCCTGCAGGATGTTTGGGCCAAGCCCATTTTGGAGAGAGCTTTGGGCAAAGCACCTGCCAGGCTCTCCTCCTCTCCTTGCTGTGACCACCCTGAGTGATCCCAGCTTCCCTGTTTTTAGAGCAGAGTATGCAGGAATTGGGGTAGTAGTGCAAGCTCTGGCACAAGAAAAGCATCTCAGAACAGTGAGGCACTCAGATTCCAATACATCCATCTCCCCCACTCCTCGTTTTCTGCTAGAGCTTTAGCAAAGGAACTGGTTTGGTTTCTTCATCCTATTTTTGCATACCAGCATTGCTTTCACTCCCATGGAGATACATGTCTTACATATCCCAGTCCTGGGGGCATTTATGAAAATAAAGCATTAACTCTCCTTTGACATTTTAATTTCTGCAGAATCTCCTTTCCTTGGGCCCAAGAGACAGGAACTGGCTAAAGTGTGAAGCTTTCAACGTGCTGGCTGAAGGCTGATACCAGCGTGAAATTCCATGGTGGTTTTGGGGACTCCAGGTGAGAAATTATGCAAATTCTATGAAAGCTGAAGTTACAGACCACAAACCAGTTCCTTTTGGTGATTCAGCACTCAGCTTGTGAGAAAACAAAGATGCTGAGGAAGCAACTCATCCTCTTCCTCAGAGCAATACCATGCAGACCCAGGGAGTGTTTTAATCTGTACTCTGTTTATTCTGAATGAGGGATCCACAGGAGACGTGGCCATTGCCAAGCAATGTCACAGTCACTGATGCTGTCCCCTAGCAGTGACACCCCACTCAGGAAATAGTACCAACAGGGACTGAAATCAATGCTACAGGCAAAGCTGCACCAATAAAAGCACCAGTAAGAGATGAGGGCTGCAGGATGCTGAGGTGAATCTGTCCAGTTGCTCTAAATGAACATTCACAGAATTTGCTCTTCCAGCCCCTGTGCAAGCAGACAAGAGGCATTGACAAGACCACTGGGACATGTGAGATGTTTAGGGGCACTTTGGTCAAATCACTAAGGTTAGGGGGGGTTTAGGCACTTAAAAATATCCTGTGATCCTACTGGGCAGGAAAAGGCTCAGGTCCAGGAAAAGCTGGTTAAATGCCCTAGGTTTTCCTTACAATGAAAAATGCCTGTATGGAGACAGCATTTCCCAGGAGCCACCTCTTGGAGGGAGATTTCATCCTGCTTGGTCTGACACAGCTACTGTTACTATTTAATATACCAGAAAAAGGGTAAAAACCTTTAAATATAATCACTCAGCTCTTTAAAACCACTCACAAAGTGGTGCCATATTCATTAAAAAGTTTTTCAAAGTGGGAGCTACAGGTGTAGTGTGGATGGTGCTGGGGGACAGGGAGCTCTGAGTTTCCAGCACAAACACTGCTGCCTTGCAGGGCCAAAGCCATTGGGAGGGTTTTGTAACAGGTAAGCCAAGAAGACACTCAGGATATCAGTTTGACATCTATTTCTAAGGGTTCAGAGTGAGTAATTTTGAAGCCAATGGAGAATGCTCTGTGCCTGCAACCCTCTCACACCCCTTTCTGTCCAAGAGCTGAAGACAGGTTGGCATGAACACATCAGGGTATTAATTTCATAAGTGCTTATGGAATCTACAGTCATTCCCATTCATGATGATTTGTCACCTAATAGTGAGGTCACTCTGGTGTTGTTAGCTGGAAAGAACAGGCACGACTGTGCCTTTCACGTGAAGTCTTCTTCAGTCAATTAAAAAATATCAAAGTTCAGTATCCATGCAGCAGCCTGGTGGACCCTTGGCAGATGATCTTTTTATCAAAAACTGATTCCCCTACTGATTCATCACTAAAACTTGAATCCTCTTGGCAGTCCAGTATAAATGTGTTTCAGACACAAAAATCCATCCATATGTTAGGGAAAAATCAACTCCAGGTCACTTAAGACTGTTGAGAAACTTTGGTTGTTCTTCTCCTCTTGGTAAAAGTGTTTCTCCACCAATCTTTGGACCTTTTTTCTCCTGGAAACATGAACCATGGAGAAAAGAAGTTAAATGTGTGGTAGGATCTCCCAAACACTTCTCTGGCAGACATTGTGGTAGGGCTAAATTACCTGACTAAACACTGACAGACCCTCTAGGCACCTTGACATTCTGAATTCTTACAACTTTGTTCAAATGCCATTTCCCCATGGGTAAATAAAACAAAGCTTTGAGAACAGAAAGCAAAAAGTAGAATTCCACTATAACACAGCCTGCAGGCACCTGTGTGTACCTGACAGAATGCAGAGCTGTTGGCTTTGCTGGGAGATCACAGGGGCACAGAAGCAAAGAGGGGGACAGGGCACAGAAGCAAAGAGGGGACAGAAGTGCCACAGGAAGCAGCCAGAGTGCTGAGGTGCTCACTCCCACTCACCTTTAGCATCCCATCTCGCTCCCACTTGAAGAGGCCACAGTAACTGCAAGATGAAGATGGAAGTGAGGATCACTGTGCTGTGCTTGCTACACAGTATGGGGGATCCTAAATTAGCCCCACACCCAGCCCAGGCTCCTTGGCACAAGGGATAACATTCCCCTTTTAGGACATGGTTTTGTGACTCACAACAAGTTACTTGTGAAGGGACAGTCCCTAAGTCCCAGTCACTGTTTCATGAGGCTCATTTCTTACCTGCAGGGCTTTTTAGGAAGCCTGTCAAGGGAAATAGCTCTGCTTCCACAAGGACATTTGAAAAATCTCTTGATGGCATCATGCCAGAGGTAGTTGTGGTTATCCTGCACACAGGTCTCCAGAGGCTTGAAATAGGTGTAATTACACTGTCAGGGAGGAGAGAGAGTGTATGAGACCTGTTCTGGGGACTGGCAGCAGCTGAATGTTCAGAGGAAAGCATTCCTGTCTTCTCCCATCCTGAGGAGCCCAGCAGTTGATCACCACCCCAAGCTTTGTCACAGCCATCCTCCCCTTGCCACCACCCTGTGGTCCTGCTCCCAGCACTTCATGGGACACAAGTCCCTCTGTGCAATCCCAAAACAGGCAGGGAAGGCAGCAAGAGGGAAAGTTCAGCAGGGGCTGAAACTTTGGAAGTGGGAGGGATGCTTCCCTTTCTCTCAGTACACTTGGGACAGTCAGAAAGCTCCACTCCTCTTCCTGATGGCCAAGTCCCTGGAAATGCAGATAGTGAATTCCCACCCAGTGTTAATGTTTTCATGAAGTATGGAGAACTGAGGGTCCTGGTACAAAGCACTTCATGAAGAAACAGAGAAATTCAGGAGAGCAATACCCATGGAACCACTGGCATAAGCACTGAGCTGAGATGTTGAGCACAGCACTGAAGCCTTGCCATGTCTCAGTCACTCTGAGCTGCTCTCAGCAACAGGCATGAGGAACAAAACATCAATCCCTGCCCTGGACCACAGCCAAGAGAGTGGCAGATGGGAGTCTGCAGGATAGACCTGCACCATTTTGTAGGATCCATGTTCCACTCCCCTGCTGGTACCCTGGCTCCCCTTCACTCACTGTTTTACATGTCACAACTCGGCATTTCACTGCTTTAATGTTCCTCATCTTCTCCTCCAGTTCTTCCTTTTTCACCAGGGGCTGAAAGTATTTCTCCTGCAGTTCAGCCTCAACCTGTGGGCACACAAAATGTGCTGTGAGGACACAAAGAGGGGAGAAGCCACTCCATAAATGGCCTTAGGGCAAATTATTATCAGGCCTGCTTGAAGCAGACTGCAGCCTGGGAGCAGAGAAACACAACATCTCTTGTTTCAAACAATCCATTACTGTACACGTGCTGTAGCTCACAGCACTGACACAAGCCAGCTCTGAAATGCAGAGTGGGAAGGTTTAACAGCAGCAGGAAGTACTGAAATGAGCACTGAGCCATGAGGACAGTGCAGAGAAGTCAGGGAGGCAGATGGAATTAATGGAATGGGTTCTTAGCCAAAATATTACTCCCCAGAAGACCTTAAAACAACTGTGACTTGTCAATAAGAGTCCAAGACGAGCCCTGTGCCATTGGAAGTGCTGTAACCCTGGGGAAGTGCTCAGCAGAGACTCCCAGGGTGACAAACCCAACCCCTCAGCTCTGCAGGGCAGCTGATGGCATTTCACAGCTGACATGAGCCCCAGATGAAGGTGGCAGCTGGCTTTATGTGGCTAAGATGTCAAGTAATGAGGGACAAAACAGGCATGTGGCTCATTTGATTTTAAGGCAGAGGGATTTCTTTGATTACCCACCAATAGGAAACTTCACTGATTCTTCCAAACACAACAATAAAACTGGTGTCAACTGGCAACATGGCCTTACCCTGGCTATGGCAGCAGTGCTGACCTGCAGGCACTGTGCCCTGTGTGCCAGAGACACCCAGCCCTGCTCCTCAGGACAGTCTGGAGCCTGTGAGATGCTGGGTGTCTGCTTCTAGCTGAAATCATGAGGAGTCCACTCAGCTCCTAGTTCTAAGCTCTCAGTCACAGCTGGATGGAGGCCATACCTCTTTTAGGACATCTGTGTGCTTGGACTTGGCCTTCAGGATTTTCTGGAACTCTTCTGACTCCAGATAGGCCAGCTGCTCACGCCGTTTCTTTTGGGCAGGTTCCAGGTCATCCATTTCTAGAGAGACAAAAAGGTTCAGTCCTACAAAACAAGGCTGTGGTGGCTGAACTTGCTCACTGCAGGAGATTTTGGAAGTCTCAGGTCTCTCAGGCAGATGTTCAGGTCAAACAGCAGCCTTTCATAGTTTGGGAACATGAAAACAAGTTCAAATACGGCTTCAGAAAAAATAAAAGTATTTTTAAAAAATAACATTGTATCTTCTTTCAAAGCACTGTACTAGGAATTTTCACATTGCTCCCAGGAATGTAAGCAATGTTCCCTCACTGACTGATGAAGAAACTTTAAAGGGAATTAAACAATTCATCCAAGATCACACAGTAAATCACCAGCAGGCAAACTCAAGTTCCCACAAAAAAAATCAGAAACCTTCCCAGGTGGGAGGGTTCTTGTTTTCCCTTGGTGAAGTCAGCCTTGCACTGCAGATGCTCAAGTGCCAGAAGAAAGGGAACAGAGATGAGCACAGGGAGATATCAGAGATCACATCTCACACTTTCTCCACAGGGTTAGAGATTTTTTAGTGTTTCCAACAAACCCTTGAAGTTCCAAACAGACCTGACTTGGCCTCTTTTTAGCACAGCAATTAAATCCTTAACCCACAGCAACTCCTGCTGTGTCAGTAGGACAGAAGCACATTTTTCTGTTCTAGAAGCTAACAGCACATACCACTGTGTGCTTCTGCACCTTGTGGCTGAGCAACATTTTTCTCAACCCTTTCAACAATTTCCAGGACATCCTCAGCATCAGCCCGTTTCCTCTTGACGCTGTTTGGGTCTGTTCTGGGGAGGATCTGGCCTTTTGCTCGCAGTCGCCGGATGGCAGCCAGCTGGAAAACAGAAAGAGCAGGGAAATGTTTGTGGCCTGGCTGGCTCCAGCTCCTGATTCCAGAACTAGCAGAGAAAGGCTGTCAGCTGGGAAAACATCCACTGGCCTGAGCATGGAGCTGCCTGGAGAGAGGCCCAGCAGAATTCCCAGCTCTGACACACACCCAACCTTTTGTGATTTCCCAAAGCAGAAATCACCTCTCCACAGGTGTTACCAGGCCTGGTGTCTCTGCAGCTCAGCTTTACCTGCTTCACACATCAGTAAGTTTTTCAGAGAAATCAAATCAAGTGAGATTTCCACATAAATTCCTAATAATTAGGAACTAATAGAAAATTTATTACAACTATTCCTTCTCATAGTCCCAGAATGCTAAGACTTTCTCATTGTAGCTGGAAGTTTCTTTGACAAACAAATGAAAATATTTTTACCAAAAAAAGATGCAGTCTGTTTTGGCTGGACAACAAAATTATCCAGACTCATGGCACAACACAACTAAACCAGTTGCTTACCCACCTGTCAAACAAAACACCTGCAATACACTGCACTAGCAGTGCCAGAGTTTAGCACTCCAGGGATTTTCAGCACAAATCCCTTCCCTTAAAAGACTGACTGAAGGCAAGATGGCAGCATGGACTTTGGCACTGACAGGTATCCTGTGTGCTGGAATATGGCCAGAGTGATCCCATAAATGAGAAACTTCACTAACACCAGAACTGAGCTGACCAAAGACTCCTCTTCTATCACAAACCAAATTTCCCTTAACCTCTGTTTAATACTTTAAAGATCCAAAGAGCTGGTACCTTTTTGGCTTCTGCCAAGCTGTCCAGCTTTGGCCTTGGAGGAGGAGACTTGTCAAAGAAGAGGATATCTTCTCCTTCTGAGAAGCCTGTGCCTAGCCTGGGCCTTTGAGGAGTTGACATTTTTGCAGCTTTGGGAAACTCTGCCCCAGGCACTGGGGAATGGAGGGAAGTCTGTTTGGAGGAGGATGGGAGAGCAGGAGTGCTGGCTTTACTTGTGTTCTGGAGAAACCTCGTAAGACAAGAATAATTCATTCAATTAGAGACATAAATCACAGAGAGAAAGGTATAAGAAACAAATAGGAGGGGGATGCAGGCTATGATTTTTTGCTAATTGGCCTTTAACTGCTAAAAGAAACACACAGCAATTTTGGCATTCAGAAGAAAACAAGACTGGTAAAGGACTCACTGGGTCACTGAAATCAAGAGTGACTTGAACAAGACCAATTATTTTCAAAGCTCAAATCAGAGACAGACATCACACAAAGCTGAGAAGAAGTGAAAACACAGAACCTTCCTGTGAAAGCCAGTGTGTGTCTTACCGCCTCTGAATCTCTTCAGATCGCTTTTTTCTGGCCTCCAGCAATTTCTGTTTCTGTTGCTTGAGCAGTGCTGAAGCAGAGATAGACTGGAAATCTGCCCCTTGCTTCTTTTCAGCATCTGGGAAAAAATAATAAAGCAAAATCAAAAGGCCACTTTGTTCAGAAGGAGGTAAAGTGATTTTAGGAGTGGGTCTTCCTTCAGGCAAAAGGACAATACCTGTTTTGGTCCAGTGCTTGCAGAGGTTTCGTGCCCCAAAAGTTGGCTGTGCCAGCAGTTCCCTGAACTCTTCAGAACACTGCATGGGTCTCTTTGCTGCACCTGAGTGGAGGAGCAGAAATAGAACAGATTTGACCTGAGGATGGGAAGCAGGCCTGGCTTCTGAGATGTAAACTTGTCTAGGTTGGAAGAAACCCTTGCAGGTCAGCTGAGCACTCCTCAAAGCAAGACCAACCTTTACATTATATTTGGTTGCCCAAGGTCTTGTCATTTGTCACAAACATTTCTATCCCTTCAGCAACTCAATCAAATCCTCATCAGCCCTGGCTGTCTGTGTTACTCCCACCATTCCTGTTTTTAGGATCCTGAAGGCTCCACACTTTATCCCTGGAGAATCCAGAGCAGCCAAAAGCTGCTGTGGACATACACTATGATGTCTGAAATGGAGGCAACCAACAGATGGAACTGAAAGATGTAAATAAGTCTAAGTGACACCTAGAACACAGTTTGAATAACCTGTCACCTGCTGTCCAAGGAGCATAAAGAGTGTAATATTAAATGCTTTACAGAAACAAAACAGAGGCAGAGAAGACTGATGACATGCCAGGGGCTACAAAAGGAACATGCTTTGACACAAAAGCACTGGAAACAAGGTGGGTTCTCAGGAGGTTGCCTGCATTGCAGACCCGACTGATTTATACTTAGTATTCCTTAGAAGCTTTCAAGGTGGCAGAAGTAATTTATTTTAATCAAATAAAATAAATCCTCTGGTTCAAAGTTCTTAAAACTTCCAATTCCCATTAATCTGGCAAAGATCTTCTGTCACTGTCCAAAGACAGAACAGGAGACTTAATTTGGGGGCACTGATGAAAAAACGATGCATGAAGCCACACAGTTGCTTATTACATTTGCTTTGAAACTGTGATCTAAAGGGGGAAGAGGAGTTTTGACCAACTGAGGAAGCAAATGACCCCTTCTGCAGCAAAGTGACTGCCAGGTTCAGTTAGTGACTAGAAGGCCCTGGGACACATCTACACATCAAGCTGGAAACATCTAAAGAGTGAAGAGACCACTTGAATAATTGGGTACCAATTTTCTGCCTGGTTTCCTGGACAATTGCATCAGATCCTTTCACGACCAGGTTGGAGAGAGTGGTTTGAATCTTCCTTTTTGGCACAGCAGCTGCAGCACTAGAAAGAGGAAACAAATCCAGAATATCAGAGTTTTCCCATACTTAGAGCAAGGACAGAAGCCTGAATACTAGCCCAGTGCTACAACAAAACTTCAGCCACCCTTAAGGACCAGCTGTCTGGTTTTTCTAAGGATGTGAATCTAAATCCAAATTCCAGCATAATGTTTAGGATCTCCTATTTCTCCCTTTGTTGAGATATGTATTTCCTGTGCATTACAGGAAAGCTAAACATAGATCAAAGCTTTGCTTTGCTCACAGGTTGTTCCAGGGATGGAAAGAAGGGTGGAATTGCTTCATTACTGTGGAGTCACACCAGGTGTCAGAGGGCAGTGGTAAGGGAATAAAAGCTGTGTCCAAGCACAGGGCTGGATCCAGCTGTGACTCTTCTTTCCACAGCTGTCTTCATGGGATCTGGATAAAGGACCTGACCCCTATGAGATGCATACTGATCTTGGTCAGTCCTGTTTCCTCATTAGCCCAGAGTGACACTGTATTATTTCAGCCAGGGAAGACATGAGGAAATACAGAAAACACTGACTCTGGGATTAAATACAGTAAGCCATAAGAAAATACAGTTACAATCTCAAACTCAAATTCTTGGGATCTCATGATCTCAAAGTCCATTAATCTACACAAAGCTGCCTGGCTTCACACCACAGTATTAATGTAGAGGTAAAAACAACCCTTACCACATCTTAGTATCAACTTAAAATTTTCCTGTCAAACAGCAGCTCTGCCACCCTGTGTGGCCAGTAGGATTATGCCAAGTGTGGGGCTTTATTCCTGCTTGGTAAAAGTTAAGGCAAAGGCATTCTCTAAATGAACAGATTCCCTTAGACATAGCTTCAGACTCCCTTCTATATGTAATTCTGGGAAATTCTGTTCAAAAGCAAGGGAAAGAAATGGTTTATCTTACACTGAGGCTGCATATGCTGCTGAAGAGACTCCTCCATAGTAAAACCCATCCTGGCACAGCCTCTCCTTCAAAGTGGGATTTTTCCGACCGGCTTTTCTGGGAACGCGGCCCCCAGAGAAGGTGGATTGCAGATCTGCCCGCTTCGAGCTGAGCTTCTTGTACTGGGACTGGATGTGGTACTGACAGTATTCACAGTCATTCTGAAAAGAAACAGGAGGAGCCTGTTACACAACACCAGCAGTTACAATTCCCTTCAATCCTCTCACCCATGTGCATCCTGGTATGGCTAAAATGAAGTAACATCTCCACTGTGGTACTCCGGCATTTGATCAACTAAGCAAAAATATGCCCATACTTGAGCAACAAAAAACAAAGCTAAAATTGCCTGTACTAATCACTAGAAACAAACCTGTGCATCAAGGAATTTTAAGGCCATTCCTCAAAGTCAACTCATTTCCCACCCAGGACATCTTGCCCAGATTCTGTACTCTTGACTCTACTCAGTTTTATGTATTGTCTGCATAGACTGCTCCTAAAGTAGGTCTGCAATCACAGTCTTGATTGGCTACAACTACCTTCTCTAGTTTTCTTCTTCCCAGTTCTTCATTCCTTCACTTTTTCTCCTCCTTCTGATACCCTACTATCTTCAACCCTTCTGACTCAGACAAGGCTCCTTTCAGGTATCATGGCATCACCATAGCCATGAAGTAACATAATGCACAATCCTTTAAACTACTACAAGTCAGTAATGTCCTAAAAGAAGGATCCCAAAACTTTTTTCTCTCATTTCCAGTGCCCCATATTCAAGTGTAAGTATCCTAACAGTTTGCAGGTATCCTGGACAAGGGAGCTCATTGGGTGAAATCATTCCAAAAAATAGCCATTCCCAAAAAAAATATTGTGTTGCTTTTCTCTGGATGAGTTTTCTAGTGCAGTGCATGGAAGCTTGCACTGGAGCAAAGGAAAGTGAAAGGGTGTGGCATCATGGGTCAGGACCATCTCCTTTCACTGCAGCACCAACCTGGCATTTAGGGAAATCCCCTGCACAGTGACAGCACAGACACAGCTCCTCTGGGTTTCATTTCTCACTTTCTCCACCCACTTTAGTTAGTTGCAAGTCAAGATCCAGAAACAAGTAAAAAAGTCAGAGTATCAGTACAAAATCAGCAGCCAGATTTTCACCAACAGCTTAGGAATGCCCTGACCACTGAGATACAGACCAGGTTCACAATCTGTGCACAGGGATCACCATTCTTCTTCCTGGCTTTGCAGGTGCCCATATCCAGAGCTTCTCCCATGAGGAGGATCTTCTGGGGATGGTCAATGGACAGACACACCTAGACAGAAAACAGAACACTCCTGGTTAGACCTCTTTATCACTGGTTTGTCCCTGATCTGGCTCAGTACCTCTGGTACTAACAATGTAGTCTTAAAATGCAGGCCTAGCTTAAGGAAGTGACAGGTCCTATTCAGATTGAGAAATTACTCAGTTAAAAATTAAAAAATGAATTTATTTCTCACAAAGAGAAGAAAGGCATTTAAGTTCTATGCTCAGAGCCTCAGGAAACCAAAGAACACCTAAGGCAGTTGTAATTGTGCTGTAAATGCTCCTGTGCAGCTCCCTGGCTCTGATACCACCATGACCCCCACATCCAGCAAGGGATGGGAGGAAGAGCTGTACCAGGGCTCTCTGTCCTTCTCCAAATGTCTTGGTCTGATCAAAACTGAGTCCTGTGCAAGAACAGTGTCTGCTTCACACAACCAGATACAACAGGGATTGTGTCTGTAGCCAAGGGACAATTTCAGAAGTCAGTTTTAATGCAGTAATAAATGTGAACATTTTAGCTGGGAAGAGCCATTCTTGACAGTTAAATGCAGCCTCCTATTAAATCTGGTGTGCCTTTCTGCTCACCAACGGGACTATCTACTGCTTATTCATGCTAATTTAAGCAATTATATAGCTTAAAAGACAATTAATGAGAGCCTTCATTTTTCTATTTGGAGAATTTAACATGCAGAACACTACATGATCAGCTACTAGACTGAAATTCCCCTTGACAGAAGTAACTGGAAACAGGTTCCATTCCAGTGCAATTAAAAATATATTAATTTATTAGCAAAATGAAGCCATCTTAAATGTTCTGCATGTTCTGCATTTATAAATAATCAATTAAGCAAGTGAACTACTATGTATCAGCTGACATATATTTACATAACACATTGTTTGTTTAATAAATCAAATATTGCTGCCTCTCTGTTGTGATTTTTGAACCAGAAACATTTTGAAAACATATCTCATGCTTGAATTGGAAGAGAGAAAATGTGCTTCCCCACCTTTTTCAGCTTTGAGAGACCTCTAGGCTGAAATAGGTGTTACACTGAAGTAGCTGAATAAACTGAAATGAAAATACACTCTCTATATTTGTGGAAGAGCCAACTGCTATCAAGAGCAGATTAAAAATGGAATAAACTCTAGGTTTAAATGCTTAATAGGACTTCTTGAAGTTCAGTCTCCCAGGAGGCCAGGAGCAGATATACACCATGCAATGCAATTCAAACTCTTGGGCAGACTGCTGCAATTTCAACCTGAAGATGCGCTATAAAGTGAAATCTCAGCCAAATACGAAAAGGTTCATCTATAGGTTTTTATCTACAGCTGAATGAAAAATCCTCTCACCTCATCTGAGCCTTCTTTAGGTTTCATGGGGTTGGCATTGAGCAGGCCAACAACTGTGCCTTGCTCAGTCTTCCAGTGCTCCTTGTGGACCTCGCCGAACAGGAAGAGCGAGACGCACTCGTTGAGGTCGCGCAGGTCGTTGAGCCGCCAGATGCTGAAGGTCCTGCCCTGGAACAGAACAGACATCCCCTTTCCTTCCAGCTGTGCTGCACACACTGGCTGGGTCCCCTCTGGCTGCTTCTTTTAAACAGATACTCTGGCTTCCCCCTCCCAAGGTTTTCATGATTTAGAAAAGCACAATTTGTAACCTCAGTAGAGCTTACGTACAGTATCTCCAGCCATCCATGTTGTCAGTTCTTGGGTTCCTAAAGGCCAAAATAGCAAATAATTCTGCTGCTACCCTATCAACCTTTCTGATATCAAACTGGGCAGCACACTTGTTTGTTGAATAAAGAGGTTTTTACCCCAGTGAACACACAAAACTATGGCATATCCAGATCTGTTTCATCAATTACTTTCTACAGGACACAAACAATACTGGATGAAACCAGACAAGCCAAGATCTTTACTACAGAAGTTTTCCATTAACTACATTGTGGAAACCCAGGGCACTGGAAATATCTCTGTCTGCTCTGGGGAGCCCTGACCTCCAGGGGAGCCCTGACTTTGACCCTCATTCATGGAGAAAGTTTCCCAGACTTCAAGATAGACTGGAATCCACAAAAGTGTGCAATAGATTATAGAGAGCAGTGTAGGTGTATCACTTGGTGAGAAATTGAGGTTTTGGGATTTTTAGTATGTAGTGGATGGAAGCAAGATGGAGGGCACAGGGTGCCATCCTGGGTTTCTTCTTCGTGCTCCTTCTTCCTTCTTCTCCATGGGTTTGGCTGGCATTTTGTAATTGGGCAGGAAAGTCCCCATTGTGGGCTCTGTGGGATCAGTTATTGGGGTAAAGGGGAAAATAATTTGGTGTCAGTTCTTAGTTGGATAGTTTAGCTTTAAAAGACCTTGTAACAAGAGATTGTTGGCCATTTTGTGCCTTCTAATGAAAAGGTGCCAAACTCACAGCAGTGAGACTGTTTTACTGGTAAGAAACAATAAACAGCTAAGTCTGAACATGAAATCCCATCTCAAGTGTCTTCAATCCAGACCCAGAGGAACCCACAACTGGGACCCCCGCACTTCATGAAGTTGGCTGATTAAGTTGAAGATCTAGGAAAGTTCCTCAGGAAACATGACCAGCATTTCACTTGAACTGAGCAAGGGATACAATGAAGTTACTTACATTATTTGCACTCTGAGGAGTGACCTTCTTCACTATGACTCCAAATGTTACCCAGTCTATTTCCTCCAGATTCTCAGTAGCAAGCTTGTTCTTCAGCTGAGACAGTCGGATGAGTTTCCTGTTGGCCATTTTCCTGTCCATTTCCGCTGAAGACACCCGGGGTTTTCTACATCCAGTGAAAGAGGTAAAAGACAACACATCCATTGGCACCAATGCACAGTGAAAACCAACCAGCACTTCCCTGGGGAGACATCATCTTCCTGCAAAACACCTCTGTGCCTTGCT
The DNA here is from genome assembly GCF_027579445.1 of Ammospiza nelsoni. Classification (NCBI taxonomy): domain Eukaryota; kingdom Metazoa; phylum Chordata; class Aves; order Passeriformes; family Passerellidae; genus Ammospiza; species Ammospiza nelsoni. The sequence continues at coordinate 6,862,743 of NC_080637.1, read as the reverse complement.
TCACCCTGAGGTCACTTGAAATAAAACCCCCAAATCAGAAAGCTACTGATAACACTGCACTGCAACTCAGCCCCAAGCCTACATGAACTCTGCTCATTTCAGACTAACCAGGAATGGCTGACTGAGCTGGGAATGCAGCTCTGGTCCTCTGGTGAGGACACCGTGAGGATTCAGAGTCCTCTTGTGGCCACACTGAGTATAGGAATGGTGAGTGGCTCCTGAGGCTTCTGTGTGCAGCAAAACCTGGCTCAACTGGAGCTCAGCTGGGCTTTGCACATGGCCACTGCTTCCCTGCTCTGCCACTGAGGATATCCCAGGGAAGGCAGTGCTAATGAAATTAGAGCTTTTCTGTTAGAAAAGAGCAGAGGTGAAAACAGAAACATGGTACTGAGCCAAAAGTCACTGTTACATGATTACTGATTACCAGCCAGTGCTGTGGCTTTGTGTTACATCCCTTCATGACAAGTGACTAATCTGACATGGTTAACATATACATGGTGTTTTCTTTGCCTTTACTGGAGGGGTTGTCCCCAGATAGGGCTCAGAGCTGGGCTGCTGACCTTAATCTCAGTCCTGAGAAGGTTTCTACAGACACTGGCTGTGTGGTTGTGCTGGAGCATGCAGGCACCTGAGGAGTCTTCTCTCTGGCCACCTTACTGGGGGTGTTCCCTACAGCAGACTGGAGAGGCTGGAACGCCAGACTGAGGACTTGCCGTGGAGGAGGAATCTTGTTCTCTTGTTGAAGAAGAAAAAAAGGCATAGCTCCCATTACAAAGAATGAAATAATTAACTTATTAATTAATTAACAAGCTCTCTGGCACTGTGACCAGACCACTCCTGGTACACTGGGTAGTGCAACACTGTCCTGGATGTGTCCACACCACTTCTGGGAACTGTAAGCTTTTGACAGAAGCTCAGTGGCTTTAGTAAAAGGTAGACTGGGAATGGTACCTGCTGAGGTTGCTTTTGATTTCTGCCTTCCTTGCTTGGCTGGTGGTAAAGGATTGCCCAGCTGGGCTGAGAAGCATGGTGACTCTTGCAGCTTCTGAGCTTTCCTTTCCTTTAAGGGTGGACAGGGAGATTTACCTGGCCAAGGGAACAAAAATCCTATGAGACCTCAGGATTTGCACTTAGACTCTAAGCACTGCTCCAAACTATGTAATTCCTGAATAACAAGTCCAAGTCAGTGCCCCACATGGCAACCTTTCAGCTGAAGTTATCAGCTGAAATGCAACAGCTGAAAAAGTGCCAAAGACTCTTCCCCACGACAGCTTAAGACTTTGGATGTCACTGCAACCTCAAAGCTGTGGAAAGTAGAAACATCCCCTGCTTTGCAAACTGTTGCAGCAATCTTTCCATGAAGTTTCATTACTACATCCAGCACACTCTAGCAACAAACACAGCTGCATATACTGGGTTTACCAACATCTGCCAGTAAAAAGGGACTGGAGCACTTTGTCATGAAACCTGCCCAATGCAGAATTAACCCATGATGCAGAGACCAAAACTGATTTCATCTGTAGCTGTGTGGGAACACACCAGATCACCACTCCTCCTTGCTACTTAGTGCCTGCTTCAGGATTACTTTAAGTGTCCTGCCTGTAAACTCACATGGGTAAGCCAATAAATCATAAATCCATTTAATTAGTTTCATTACCAGGGGTTTTCTTCTCAGGGCCTGAACTGGATTGCTGCCCAAGAGCAGTCTTCTGCAACTGCTCCTGTAACGTCTTCATCTGCTCTTGCAATTTTCTCAGCTCAGCTAGGAAAGAAAGGAGAAGAAAAAGGATAATAATGAAGACAGCAGGAAGCCATTGCACACAGGGATTTATGAGATCCCTGGAAGTCTGGCAGTTTTACTGCATCATGGAAACTTAAATGAAGACTTGAGTCATAGTGCAGATTTACTTGATTCTACATAACTCATAGTGAAGGCAAACTTTTCTATGGAACCTGGAGCTGGGTCCTCTCATAAAAATATTTTACTTAATTGTGGTGTGTTCCTTCCCATGTTAAATAAAACTTTTCTGCTCACCATGAGACAATTTAAATGGCTGATGATTGCACTCCTTAGCATAAAGTACCTCCTGATCTAATCAAAAACACAGCCTGGACACAGGAAAGCTCTGCTTCCATACTGGTGGGACAGAACCTCCTGGCAATAATCCTGGGGGGGAAGGGACTGGTGTGCTGGTGAAAGATGCCAGGATGATATCTGATGCCCCAAAGACTGAGGCAATATTGCTCTGCATCAGACAAGGCACAGGTAACCTTCCCTGTGCTACTCAGCACAGCTCTCTCAGTCTCCCTGGCTTATTTAGTCCTCTGTCTTTCTTTTGGGAAAACAGGTTTGGTGAGTTTGGCCACTGGGTGCTGAAAACTGATCTAAGAAACTTTCATAAGGCCTTTCAGTATTTCCTCTCCAGCCCTCATCAAGAAGGGGCAGGCCATACCTCCTGCCCTCTAGCTCTCTAGAGACAGAATATATCAAACAAAACAGATCAAAGATGCTGTTGCAGAAACCTTGCAGTTCTTCATTGGTTTTCTCCTTTGCCTGACTGGGAGCTGAAGTGGGGACAGCTTTCTCTGCCTCCTCCTCTTCCACCAGGTCCTCTACATCTCCAAACAGCATAGCCAAGTTCTCCTTCTGCTCATCAATCGTGCTGTCCTCAGCATCAGCCTCCTCAGTGTAGGATGCATCATCTTCTGCATCAAAGAGCTCATCGTACTCATCTGGTTCTCCATCTTCATCCTCGGGAGCATCTCCCTCCTCAGGAGAATTCCCCTCCTCAGGTGCTTCATTTTCTTCCAGAAGAGAAGCCAGCAGATCCAAGTCATCATCACCTAAGGCAAAAATCAGAGTTATTTCTGTCAAGTGAAAGAAAATCTGCTAAGGAAAAAACATCCAAGACACCTTGATTACAAGCTAATGACAACTGAAACTAAATCAGAGCAGCAAGCAGCATTAAAAAAAACCCAAACATTTCAGGTTTAACTAAAGGCATCTAGAGCAGCTTCTGGCTGTGAGGCCAGGTGGAAATGTAGTTGCAGATGCTCTCAGCTCGTGGCACAGGCTGGCAAGTCAGCAGAAAACTTGCCAGCTGCTCAGCACTGCCTTTTCCTCCTCTGCAGTTCCTCAAACAGCAGCTGCTGTTCCACTGAAAAGCCTGGAACCTGTAAACATGTAGCCAACAGAGACACTCATGTGGCTTTTGCCAAAGGAAGGAGAAGAGGGATATGCAAGGCAGGCAACAAAGCATCTTACAGGTTACAGTGTGCTCCTGGAAAAACGAGGAGAACGAAGAAATAGGGAGAAAAATGGAGAAGAGATAAGTACAGAGAGAGGAATGTGACAGAGCAGGAATGAAAATCTGAGCAAACCAAGAAACTGATTTAGCCTGTGCTGATGAGGAAAACACCAAACCAGGGAAGGCAAAGAGCAGCCTAACAGAAAAGTGACAATAAAGAAAGCAAGAGGCAACCTCAAAGGACTCAGCAAATAAACTCAGTGGAGTGTTAATTCCTTTGCTAAAAGCCTCACCAGGTTTTCTGAACACCTGAACTTATTAGCTAACAGGCTGATAAGAAGAAAAGTTTCCCAGCCAAAGGAAGAGAATTTTCTCCCTTACCGTCCATAGTTTCACCAGGATTTCTTCAAGAGCTCCTCAAGGCAAAAATATTCTGTTATGAGAAGAATAAAAGTGATACTGTTAAAGTATATATACCTTATCTAGAAATATATATTGTTATCGTGTTCAGGCTCCTTATTTGACAACTTGCAATCTTCCAGCTTGGTTTTGTTTAGAGCCACAGATGAGAACTCCACTCAATTTAAAGCCCTCACATACATTTTCTACATCAAAACTCTGACCCATGCTGAACCTGCTGCAGTGTAAGGACACTACTTTTATATAAAAAAGCCCATTACAGACATAGAATTTAAGAAATGCCTACTACATTCTCATAGTAATAACCATTTCCACCTCACCCAATTACACTGAGTACATCATAATTACAACTAGCATTTAACTAGTTATTAAAGTCTAACAGTTGCTATTCTCAAAGCGTTTCTCCCAAGCTTCTCCATAGGTCCGTGAAAAAATAAAACAGCACGGACATGAATCGGCTAGGGAAGCTTGGCTAACAAAGATGGGATATCCACTGAGGTCAAATGAGTCAAAAACCCAAACTCGAACTATGCTTACAGACCTTCCTGCTGCAGAATCTTTTGTTTCGTCCGCTTTTGATAGTTTCCTCATGCTCCAAAATATTCATTTGCAGCAACACTGCTTAACCCGCGCGAGCAGGGAAGGCCGGTGACCACTGCGGACCCCGCGCTTTTTCCCTCACGGTTCCCTCCTCGCTCGGCCGCCTCCCTCACCCAGAACCTCGACCTCCTGTGGGGCTCCCTCCCCCGGGGCTCCCCGACCCTCGGCTCAGGCTCCGTACCTTGGGATGGCTCCGTGTGCCCGGGGATCGCCGTCTGCCCCGGGATGGCTCCGCTCCCCGCGCTCTCCCGCTCCCCTCACGCACCCCGCTCACCGCCGCGCCCGCCGCCAGTACCCGCCAGAATTCGGAGCGGCTCCGCCCCTTCCCGCGCATGCGCGCTCACGCCATCTTTAGTGCTGGCAGCGGCGGCGTTGCCGGCGCCATCTTGGCTGTGGGCGGGCGGAGGGGAAGGGGCGGGCGATGGCGGCGTGGGGATCCCAGAATCGATGGGATTGGAAAAGTCCTATCGAGTCCAACCTATATCACTACCTGTCAACTAGATCACGGCACTGACTGCCATGTCCGGACTTCCTTAAACATTTGCAGGGACGGTCACTCCAATGTGGAACCATCCTTTCTGTGAAGATATTGCTCCCACTGTCCAACCTAAACCTGCCCTCGTGCAGCTTGAGGCCATGTCCTCTCATCCTGTAACCTGGGAGAGGAGCCCGACACCCACCTGGTTATACCATCCTGTCAGGAAGGTGCAGAGAGTGAAAAGGTCCCCCTGAACCTCCTTTTCCCCAGGCTGAGCCCCCTCAGCTGTTCCTCCTCAGCCTTGTGCTCCAGCCCCTTCCCCAGCCCCATTGCCCTTCTCTGGACACTCTCCAGCCCCTCAATGCCCTTCCTGAGCTGAGGGGCCACAACTGGGCACAGCATTCAAGTTATGGCCACACCAATGCCCACAATAAAGGGAAGAATCACAGCCCTGCTCCTGCTGACACATTATTCCTGATCCAGGCTCTGGGTAAGCCCATTTAGCTGCAGAGCTGCCTGTGTCTGGGCAGACTGGCCTCAGGAGGGGTCACAGCAGGTGCCATCCTCATCTGGACAACCTAAACAATGTCAACACTTGTTTTACACCCTCAAATTCAAGCCTTGTTATTGTCACGTGCAGTGGACAAAATTTTGTAGGTTGGTCAGTTTTTCTTTGGTAGAACTGCAATTCTGTGAACAATAGTTCTGAGGATGTACAAGCTCATTGCTGGACTGCACTAAGTAATGACAGCAAAAAATAATCTTCCCTGTAGCATGAACAGGTTTCAGTGTATTGTGGCTTTATTCTTTGCAGTTCCTTGCCCCTCCTGATTTGTGCTATTAGACCTGCTCTTTTATCTTTCCATGAAGACCTATTTCACCTAATGCCCATGTTTTCCTCTTAGCACCCCTGTGCTAACATCTCCTCTCTCTGAAACCTCCTCAGATGATTCATTTTGATTTGACAAATGCATAAGTTATTCCTTCTTCAGCCTTTCACACTGATTTTCTGTGTTTTCATTAAGGTTAATACTTCTCAGATGAAATCAGCTCTATTATTCTGTTAGTTTGCTTCTGGCCTAGTAGCATTTCCATCAGATTTTGATCATTGCAGAATATGTAGCTGTCACAACTCCCATAATAAAACTGGATTCAGGGTAAAAAAAAAGCCTATAAATCCTACTGTCGAAAGGAACCAGTTAAAAGCCAGTAAGATATTGCATCTACTTGTAATTGATGAAGAAGGTTGCAAGCAGGCTGATAAAAACCTACTCACAACAGTCAGCTCTTGTGTTACCTGAAATTATGGATGAAGCTATAGATGAGCTATAACAGGAAATAAGAATCCAGAGTCTAAAAGTGATAATTAAAACAACAGTGACAACAAGCAAAGTAAAAAACTTACTCAAATTACAATGACAAAAAAGGGATTTTCTCCTTCTTGTTGAGATAAAAACACCTGGGAGGACAAGAATAGAACTAATCCGTTACAGTTTTTTCTATACAAGCTTTTCTGACATAGGAATTTGAAATCCTGTTCCAGTCTTCCATGTACTCACAGGCACAGATAAATTCATAATTGTAGCAGATTTATTTTGATACGTGAAAATCCACTATACTCTTTTTAAATTAGGTTACATCCATCTCAGTGCTTTCCACCACAATACTGTACAAGTTCAAATGCTTGTATTATAATAAAGAAAAATTAAGACAACATCATAAAAATGAACAGTTCTATAAAACCAAGTGACTTGAGTACAGCAGGAGCTACATGTATCAGACCTAGCTGATCCATTTTAAACCTTACCCACATCTGGCTAAAGCAAGGAGTTACATAAGCCATCAAAAATGTAACATCAGATTAGTATGGTCACAAGGGCAGCAATGAAATGGCCATCTGGAGAAACATCAGGGTTCACTTCCCATTCTCGATGAATACAGCACTATTCCATTTTGCTGAAAGCTCCTCAAACAGGTTTTTTTGTGTATTACTTTCCTGGTATGTAGTATGTAAGAGATGAAGTATTTACAGGCTCACATTTATTATATATATATATATATATATATATGTATATATATATTTGATCAGCAAATATCTCATCTCTCCTCTGACTTCAGTGATTCAGCCCTGTTCTGCAGAGTAGCCATGGAGCAGAGCACTTCAAGGGAATGTTCCTGAAAGGTTTCATAGCAGCAGACACACTGCAAGTTCTGTACCACATCCATGTTGTTAATCTATGAAAACTCCTTCTCTAAAGCAGATTACAAGAAGATTAGTCACTACAGGACATGGGAAGAGTTTTTACCCTTTTCCCATTGAATTAGCAAAGCAAACTCCTGAAAATCTCCTTTATAGGACATAAGAGCTGAGCATTATTTGAGCAAGAAGGAAAAACTCCCAAGTGTTTGGCAGGTAAAATTCCAGAAGACAAAGAACTGGAGGGCATCACTCAATTAATGCAGTCCATAACATGAATCTGCAGTGTGTCCAAATCAGGTAGAATTTCTTCACATTTAGGACATGCATAAATAGAAATATTCCGCTGCTCTGGCCAGTCTTGACTATTGGTTCCTGCAAGCAGAGAAGATAAATGATGAACTATTGTATTACCTCATTTTGCTCTCTGCAGAGAGATAACCACAGGGAAGCTGTCTGCAGCCAAGCAGAGCTGCTGTAACCTGAACCTGCCCCTGAGGGCTGGAGAAGGTGCCTGCAGTACCTCTTTGGACAAGGTGAGGTGAGCGCTCCCCATCCGGCATCCTGGCTCCGTGGCGACTCTGCATCTCTGCCAGAGAGCTTCTGTGGGTAATAAACAGGTCAAGGGCTCTGAAAACAGACTCCTGTCAACTGGTCATGCATTCAGTTCACAACTGTTGCTCAGAAACAGGGCCTAGAAATGCCACTGCTTTGTGAGATCATGCCAGAGGTCTGCTGAAATCAGGGTCATGCAAGTGACACCAGCAGCAGGATTTGGGCAGCCACACACCTAGGGATCCAGGGCACCCTTCTCTGGAAAACTCCAAGGACTCTCAGCTGTTCAGGGAAAACTGCAAATTTGCTTTAGGTAGAAAAGCAAGTTAACCATAAAAAGGACTCAGTGTGCAGTTAATGTGAAACATAACTTGATTCAACTACCACAGTACTCAGAACTGTGTATTCACCACTGCCTCCTGGAGAAGCAGCAGATATCCCTGGCATACATGCAGGAAGATTTGCTGCAGAATCACAGCTAAAACTGAGGCCAAAACCCAAAGAGACTCACATGGATCAACAGAGAGAATTTACCAAGCATGCATTATCCAAAATGAAAACTTACTAAGGCACCCAATTAAGAACTAACACACGTTACAGAGATTCTACCAGAAAATTGAGAAGTTGCCAATTCATTTTTTTTCTCCTTTTAAATTCAAATTAAGCAAGAAATGTCTGCAAAGTTATTTGCCTTTCTACTGAGATGCTCACAATGTTGGTCAACACCAGAACAGAGTAACAGGACAGTGCAAAGGCAGTTCAGCCAAAGGCTGTTCTCACCGGCCAAGGTCTTCAAAGTTTTGCTGCTCTTTTAGTAGGTATGCCAGCTGGACAGCCAACTGCTCCTTCTCCTCATGGATCTTCTCTCTTGCTGCCCTCTCAGCATGGAAATCAGAACAATAAACCTCCATCTGATCAGAGAAATGAAATCAGGCTGAAAATTTGTAACTTTGAACCATATTTGTATATTACATGTCAAAATCACAAATCTGTATCATAATCTGCATCTACTCAAAACACACACACACTGCAAAGCCAAGACCTGCCCTTCTCCTAAGGTGAAGGAAGCCTAATGCTTTCTGCACTCTGTAAAAGATACTCTGAGTGCCTTACCTGGGACACAGGTATTGCCTCTGCTGTACAGAGGCAGAAAGGAGGCACAGACAAACAGTGAGGAGGTGACTTGACTGATTACACTGACATATCTGAGGTTCAGATAGTGGAACCAGGCCAAGATGCCAGTTCTGTGCCTTAAATGTGAGGCAAACCCTTTTTAGTCACTTAACACATGCTGGTTTGAGTAAAATCATTCCTAAAACATATGCAGTGATTCTTAAGCCAGTGGTTCTAAACACACATCTACTCCCAATTTGTTTGTTATGCCAGACTCCAGCATACATAGTTCCTCCTAGAGCCCCAGAATACAGTGGGTAAAGGCTCTGCAAGACAAGCCAAGTAAGGGGTGTTATGCTTTCAAGTTGAGAAAATGTATTCAGCATTCCAGAGTGAGCCATTAAATACCTCCTGGTTTCTGAATACTGGGTGGGGAAGGAGCCAGGTTGTGTAAAGAGCTGATACCTGAGCACGGAGCACAGACATAGTTTCAAGGTCCTCCTCTTGCTTAGCAATTAGCTGCTTCATTTCATCTATCTGGAGCTGCTTTGCAGCAAGGGCTTGTTCTGCCAACTCCACCTTTGCTGTCAGTTGTTCCACCACAGCTTTATCTACTCTGTCCAGCTGCAAAGAAGAATTGTGATTACGACATGAACTCCTTGAAGTGAAAGTTTGCTTCTTACTCCTCCTGTCCTTGGAAAAGGTTCCCATTTTGGTCACCAAGGGACCTTGGACTAAGACAGCAGTAATGACTGATATTTTACCTTAAAGATTAGTTTTGAGCTTTCAAACTACATTGTATCAAGTTAACAGACAACCCCCTAGTGGACACTGTAAAAGATGTTTTCCCAGTTTCTGAAATTACACAGAACAATGTGGCACTTCCACAGTGCTTCAGTTCCTAACAAGGCCTCACTGTGGCAGGCATTCTATTTAAGAATACAAAAATGTTTAGAGATTTAACTTCCCACATTTTTATAAATGATGCTGCAGGAACACTGACGTATCTATCACTTCTGTCTGAGGACTGGACTCTGTGATGCACTGCACTGCAGATTAGACCTTACCCAAAACCACCATGGAAGTACTGATGTGTGGATAAAGTTTTCTGTAACTGACACCACAGGATCTATGTTTATCAGAGCAGTGCTGCTATGTTGCATGTAATTATGTAGAAGGGATGACAGTTGTTTCCTGACCAAATTTGATTTTAAAGATGTTCTCCCACCCCTTCCCCCTCACCCCTAATTAATTATGATTCCTTCTTGTGATGAGTTTACCTCTTTGAGTTTCATTTCATCAATTTTTTTCTTTGCCTCAGTGAGTTCTGGAAGGAGCTTGCTATATGAATCCTGGAGGTTATTGTATCTTGTCCTGTTTATGACAAGAAAAGAGATGAAAATTTCAAACAATTATTTGAAATCTGAATAATGTTAGAACTTAAAAAAAAGCCACTACCAGCTCCTTGCAAATCAGCGTGCATTTCTGGTGAGAAAAAGTCATGCCCCATGTCTCAACATCTCTCTTTCAATGAGTTGTGTGCTGCTCTATCCATTGATTGAGTCAAACCAGTGTCCTTACTGATCACTGCATTTCATATTGAAGAATCCATCACTTGTTTTTTTTATATGAAGCTCACAAATTCTGTTCAATGTTATAACCTTCTTAGGAAGACATCCAAGTCTTGATTCAGACTTCAAGTGAAGGAGAATTTATCAGACAGACTCTGAAGACAATGAGCAGCTTCTGCAGCAGCTGAAGATGTGTCCTTCAGGAAGTTCAGCCTCTCTGACCAGCTTGGACTGACATTTTCACACTCCTTACACAGACTGCACATGAAAGGGAGCAGGGAGCCAAAGCAAACAGCCTCTCTTTACCTCAGCCTGACCACACACTTGACTCTCCTAGTGCAAAGATATTGTAGGGATTGCAGATCTCTTCATTAATGTCACTTTCCCAGCACTGTCAGCATCTGACTTGTCCCTGCCCTCTAGGAGGTGTCCATATTTACCCCTGCTGGTCAGTGGCACAGCTGTTGTCACTTCTCTGCTTCCTCCACTTCAATGTTACACCTGGCTCTATTCCACCTTGGACTTTATGGTTAAAGGAACATACAAGTCAGAGTTGAAAGCTCAAGTATTCCTAAGTGAGGGGTTCAGTAGAGGAAAGAATACAGACTTCTACCTCATAATCTACAAACACAGCATGGTTTCAAAGGGTACAGGACACAAAAGTAGTATTTCAGATTCAATTCTCCTTTGGCTGGGCTCCCTTGGACTTCTCTTCTTCACTGATAATGCCTGCCTGGAATACAAAGCCAAGTCATACTCACTTTTCTTCATGTGTCTTGGCTTGTTCCAGCTTGACCTCTGCCTGCATACTCTCCACCTGAAGTTCCAGCTTCTTGATGGTGTATATCAGCTGCTGCTTCTCCTCCAATTCTGATGCAGCAGCCAAGCTTTTTCTTTCCAGTACCTGGCACCTGATAGAAAAGAAAAAAAGGTTGATCTCTTCTCTCACCCTCTCCTAATGGATTTTTCCCAAGAGGCATATAGCAAAAAGAGTATTTGTTCACTTGAAAGGCATATTTTGATGAAAAACAGGGAAAGACAAAAATCAGTCTATACACAACCATCAGAAAACAAAGCTATAGAAACCAACATTAATTTTCTTACTACTATGAATCTCAAAGAACTGGAATTTGACAGGAAACTAAGCAAAAAAAATAGGGTCTTGTAACCACTTCTATAACCTACACAATTTTCTTCAAAAGCCCAGAGCTTTTCTTCAAAGCCCAGCTCATGTGAAAAGGTTATAACCAAGTCCCTTGGCTTTCTCCTCTAAAGCCAGAATAGGGATTGATTATGTGAAGGAGAAAATAGAAAAGATTTTTTCTTTACATCATGAAGTGTTACAACCCAAATCTTATAATTCAAGGCACTGAGGTTCTATTTGCAGAACTAGGTTGGCAGCTCAGACTTTCTGACAATTGCTGTATTTCTGCACTTCACCACTTACAAAGAAGAAGCACTCTTTGACAGCACTTCTATGAAACAGTTATTTTAGTTGGTATTTGTAGAGCTGGTGAGTTTCCCAAGATGGGAGTTGTCAGACAAGTACTGGGTGTCATGACAGAACTTTTGCTCTTCTGAGCCTTACTTTTCTTGAAGTTTCTTCTGAATCAATTCTGCTTCTTTTAACTTCTCATGGGCTTCCTGAAGCTCTTTAAACAGAGCACAGACTTGCAGATTCAGGGCTTCTACTTCACTGCCAACCTTTTAGAGAAAAAAAAAGAAAATTACATATGGACATTTTAAGATAGTAAAGTTACAGGCTAAGAAAGATAAGTAGGAAGTCTCACTAGAGAAAACTGCCTAAGTTAGTTTGCACAGTTACAGTCTATACTCAGTAATAAGCCCTCATCTACAAGGCTTCACAATTATTTCACACTGCACCCCCTCCATTGTTCCACTAAAGATTTCCATTTTACCACAGAGGCAGGTAACATGAGCTCTGCTGACAGGAGCCTCTGAAGAAACACAACAGTGTACATGGAAACAGCTGCCAGCACAAGGGCTGACCTCAGTGTCCACTTCAATGAGGAGTACTGGCCCAGGCTGTAACTCAGGCAGAGTGGAGATAAGAGCACTGGAAAACATTAATTAACCAAGACATCATCTGCTTTTCCTAGGAAGGGCAGACTGGTCTTGTTTAACCAAGCCTGCCCTAAAATACTTCTCCTGACCTTCAGAAGGGCACAGGTCTCCAGCAGGTCCCACAGCACACTTCCAATTCCCATGCAGCACTTCACAAACTCACACCTCACATACAAGCACTCTTAGCTGCCTGTATTGTGCAGTTGCACTGAACCAGCATGGATCTCCAAGGCTAAGGGGTTGCACTCTCACCTCACATAGAAACTTACAGCTGCAGGCACAGAAGTTGAAGCATCTGACTGGAGCTGAATCCCACCCCCAACACTCTTTCAAATCTTAATTGAGAATATCAGGACTAAGTTTCTGCTTGGAACTGCATCTCAATCTAAAATAGTTATGCCCCAACATTGTAACCCCACTGAAAACATGAACAAACCTAAAGCAGGTGCCATATGAGCTCCACGTTTAAAGTCTATTTTACAGTATGCTGTCACTGGATTCTGATCCAAAAGCTGACTTAGGCAGCAGTGAGGAAATTCACAGTCTAGATGCTTTCAGGAGGTAGAAATTATTGTATTTCTCTCTGCTTACTGGGCATGGCCAGGGCAATGTGGTATAACTGCAGTTATGCCAAGCTTCCTGAATACTTGGCCCCCAGTGCCACCCCTTTGCAGTGGCTGCTGGAATGTGGAACCACCTCTAAGATGCATCAAAGTTCACTTCCATTACCTGGGCAGGACAAGTGCCCTTTGCTCCCTGAGTGCAAGTGGAAATCTAGACTCTGAGGTTGGTGACCTCAACAAGGCAGCTCTATGTTTTTGCATCTTGACTGAGGACAGGAACTTACAGCTTCTGAACTCTCTTCTTCCTGTTCAGTTTGTGTCCCACTCTCCAGGCAGTTTCTGGTCTCCTTCTCCAGCTTTGACAGTCTGGAAAAGAGAAAGAGCCAATAATGATGGATTTGGCTTATGCTTCAGGTGAGGTTGTGACTATACAAGGATTTCATGCAAGTGATGACTCTCTTTGTAACATCACAACCACAGAAAAACCACAAGCCAGAACGGAAAGCACAGACATACAGGAAGGCCTGCACAATCATGGGGGTTCTTGAAGAACACAGGACACTGTACATTTAATTAAAATGGATGTGTAAGTCTGCAGGTGTGATGAAGGTCATGACATTCAGTCCAAAGGGATCTCTGGTACAGTCCAAAGTGCCAGCTCTTTGGAAACAGACCATTCTGTTCACTGAATCCAGTGATCAATATTGTCTCTGGTTTCCTGTGGTACTTTTAGGGGTTGAGGTTTCTAAGAATTGTTTGGTTATGGCTCATTACCTCTTCTAGGAAGACCACATAGAAGCAATTACTGTGACACCAACCTTTCATAGTAGATAATGTCTTACTCTGTTTCTCTGAAGTGGGGATCTGGAACTGCTTGGGCAATTGGCCATTCCTGAACAGTTGTGCTGATTTACACCCACAGAACGGAGACAGACCCTCATACAGGTCTCACTGTGAAAACTCTGGAATTAAACTTATTTTAGACATTTCTAAGGAGATTTTGCAAGCTCACACACTGCTAAATGTAGCATGGCAGTATCACGAAGAGGACCTGTTTTAGACATAGTGATTTGGTTAAGGCCACACACAGAGATGATTCATCCAAAGCCAAATAACTACGGAGGAGTAAATGGGGAGAAGAGCCTCAACTAGTCATCCTATCTTTCTGAATAACCCAGGGATAGTTCAAACCCAAGAGGAAATTGGTCATTTGCCTTGATCTGTGGCACTTCAGGAAATGAAAATAAAATCCCTTGCAAGAAACCTGTGGTTTATCCCTATACAGATAACCACAAAATGTTATTACAACAGAGGGCTCAGGAAATTCCTCAAATCACACTGATATTTCAGCTTGTTGCTGATCATTCAGAGACTTGGTAACTGCAGCAGCCCTGAAAGAAAACAGCTCCAAATGTTACAGTGCACCTACTTCATACCTCTCTCTGTGATCCTGCAGCTCCTCCTCAAGTTTTTCCCTCTTCTGAGTTTCATTTCTAAGGCTGCAGAGCAGCTGGCTCACAGTTAGCTCCTCAGACTCCAAATTCTTTGATTCATCTGCAGATTTGCTCCTGCTTCAAACCAAACCAGACCAGATGTAAATAACAACAGCAACCCCTTTAGCAGCACACTCCCTCAACCCTAATGCTGGAATCCAGTCTGAGAGGCCACCAATTCACACAGTGCTGGAAACAGTGCTCTGAGCAAAGGGCTCATTCCCAATTGCCAAGAGCCAAGACCAGCAGCCACAGCCCCTGTGAGTGCAAACGAAGGGCACAGGCAGGCCCCTTCCAGCTGAGGGAACAATTCAGCACTAAGCAAGGGAAGCAAAAGCAGTTATGACAATACAAAACCCAGTGCACTTATTCTGACCTATTTTGCTGCCCTTTCTGCAAAGTGCTGCTGTCCATTCCTACAAACAATTTTTTCTTACAATAAAGCATGGAACATTTCTACCTCTGCCTTGCTCCTTTATGGAAAAGAAAGCATATCCCACTAAAAATGCTCATCAGAAATCACTTTCTTGTTCAGAAAAAAAATCTCTTTAACACTTTACCCTCCTCATATTCTATAGCTCTTTTCAAAATCATATTTTGCTACTGTAAATTGAACCAGAACAAATACAAAGCTCCAAAAAATAGGATAAGTGATAAAATAATGCGTTCCATTATATCCATTTTTATGTCCATCTAGACAGAAAGTCAAAATCCCCAAACTGCATGGATAACAGGGAAGTTAGACTGTATATTTCAGAGTCTCAGCTGTAAAACAACATGTGTTTAAAGTTCTGCTTTTGTAGTTCAGAAAAGAAAGCAAAGCAGAGTCTTCTGTGTGCTTCTGAGAGCTAGAAACCTCTGGTGAGCAAAATTCAAAAGACAGTGTTCAGCCAGGATATTTTAAGTAAATAATTTTTATCAGGGGATTTTTAGTGCAGTTCTACCCTTACAGAAATAAATCCATCCTGAGTGGATCATATTTCACTGAACTTGTTAACAGCACCCGTCTGAAGTTTCAGCACTGGACAAAGGCACGTGGTGACACTGGAAATATTTTCAGAGCTACGTATGCCCCCTGTTCTTGTAGATATGGCCCAGATTCTCCTCCAAAGGTAAGCAAGTTCCACAGGGAATGTCTTATAATCAGTGTTCTCACAAGCCACAGCTAACAACAAGCTTAATACTTGCAGCTTGGTCTGTGGTCAGCAACTCTTTCAGTTTTGTCCACAACTGTAACACCCTTATTTTTTTTCCTCCTTCAACTTATCTGCATGCTGAGGGACAAGGTTCTCTGATATTACACTGAAGCACTCCCTTGCAGTGACATAGGAGTGACAACATGGAGCACAGCTTTCTGGCCTGCTATGTCCTTAGCATTTTCTGTATCCTTCCCTTTCAAAAGCAAAGGCACAAAGTAAATAAGAGTTCAGCCAAAACCATCTAGCTGCTAAACTGGGCAGTATCCAAAGTAGAAAGCTGAACAGTATCAGATGTCTATGTCCACATGGAGTAAAGGTTCAGCCAGGGGCAAGAAAGTCCCTTGTGTCCTGGTGCTGATGTAAAGATTGAATTTTGAGAAGTAACCTGAACAGAATGCTGCTACCTTAAACCCAATAACCTGAAAAGCAAGGACTGTGTTGCACTGTGTGTCTACCCCATCATGGAAACACTTCATACCAAGCACACTCCAACAGGGTCAGATCTGAAAGACTGTAAGACCTTGGACTCTTACCAACACCAGTATAACTGGGTAGAGGACAAATACTCTATTGGATGCTCTCCAATGATTAGGAGGGAACAAGTCCCTGCAGCCTCTTTGTCTTTTTTGTTTGGCCTCCCTTAAAAGTCTGAAGAGCTGGCAAGCCAGAATGTCCACAAATGCCTGCCCAACTTGCCAGAGTATGCACTCCCTCTTGTCAGCTAGTAAAAATTGGAAGGAAAAATGTCAGAGAGCTGAGGGTCTTGCTGCATGCTATGAGGTAGAGCTACTGCAATGGAGGGGTGCAAAGCCAAAGAAAAAGAGGATTTTCTAGTGCATTCCTCTTAGAAAGAAATTCCCTTACATTGAAAACAAAACTCAAGGCAGAAGTCTGAATCACACATATCACACAAGAACCTACATACATGTAGACAGCAACATCACTGGGCATTTCACCACTATTCTCTTGATGTTCCTTTGCAGTTCTATTTATTTCCCCTTCCTAGGAGAGAAAAAACCACTATTAGCTCAGTATTTTATCTAAGCAGAACAGCAGGACTTTATTTATTTAAGGAATGAAGAAAAACAGGGAGAATTGCTATATGGCAATACAGATAAATAAAAAAACTCCCACAGATAATCTTCATGTTTGGAAATTCTTAATTTAAATACTTCACATGCCTTTCCCTGTATCTCTTCCAGCTTGATTAGAGAATAGGAACAACAATGAGACTTGCCCTTCTCCATTCATCAGCAACTTCCACAGCCACTCTCCCCTGTGAAGATGACTGGGCACACAGCAAGTCAGCAGCACTGCAGGTGACTTTCAATATAAGCCCAGAGATCACTCTCCAGCCTCCTAAAAGAACAACTCTTCTTTCCCTCTACAAACCCCATTCCTTGACAAACTCCCCACTCCTACAAACCCACTTTGTAGCCCAAAGGAGAATCCTTCCAGCAAATAAAAAGGAGAATGCACCCCTATGTTTTCTCTGACAACTCCAAACAAATTTTAATTACATTTTTAAAATTTCTTGTTGCACATCTACTTTCCAAAGGAATGATATGAGAAATAGAGGGGTAGCAGAGGCTACATTTTCACATTTCAGTTTGTGAAGAGATTCCAGATACAAGAACAGTAAAAAAAGTACATTTTTTTTGCCTCTAGGGAGGCAAACTCTCTAGAGTTTTGCACTTAAGCTTTGTTTGCCTGCATCTCTATTTATCTGTCAGTAGGAAGTAAGCCCCATTTTCAAAAGAAAATGCCCCATTTATGCACAGGTGTTGCCTCTTAACAAAAGATGGTTGAAATTTCTGGGAACATCAAGACTTAACATTTTTAATTACTGCAATAGAGGCTATCCATGAAATTAATTTGCTTAGAGCTTTAGAGTGGAAGGACATAAAATAATTCCAAGTCCTTTAAGACACAAGTGCTCTACAGCAGGTAATCTAGGAATGACAGAAAGAATGACAGAATTATTTAGTCTGGCACCTGGCTGCAGGTTACTGTGCTCCCGTTGCTCCCTTTACTTACATTCATCCCAATCTCCACAAAGGAATCCTCAGCTGAGATGTTCAGCTTGAGCTGCAGCTCTGAAATGATGGCGAGCAGATCTGCCTTCTCAGCCTGGAGCCGCTGCACCTGGGCCTTCAGCTGCCTCACCTCCTTCTCAGGAGCCTCCTGGGATAGACACACCCTGCATTAGCCAACACCAGGGAACAGCAGCCCAGGAGCACACAGCCCAAACACAACAGAGTCCTGCATCCCTTCTCTTCAGGCTTGCCTGAAAACCCAACAGGACAGACTCCTAAAGTGTGTTCTAGTTCACTCAACAGAAGAAGTCTAAACTGTAAAACCAAATAAATGAAACACTGGGCATCCCACTGCTGGAAAATATGGGACTGGTTTTCTGAATGCACACATAATTAGGATGTAAATTTTTGCCTGAGTCTATGCCTTTTGCTACTACATAGGGTATCAACCAACTTCCAGAATTATTGCATTTTTTCACCCATATCCCTATTCCTCTTTTCCCAAATCTAAGATTCAAGGGAGAAAAGATCAGTGGGCAGAGAGCTTTCCCACACACCCCATTCTTAGCTTTTCCCCACCTTCTGGCTTCTTTGTACCCCATTTCCATCTATAAATACTCCCAATTCCTTGACCTTCATACAAAGTCTTAGATCCCTTCCACAAAGTCTCTGTTCCTCAGAGAACCTCCTCAAACTTCCCTCTTTCCAATTACAATAATCTCCTTTGCCTTTTCCCTTTCTCTAGGGTACTCAAAACCCTCTCTTAAGCCTCTACAC
This sequence comes from Ammospiza nelsoni, assembly GCF_027579445.1. Lineage (NCBI taxonomy): Eukaryota > Metazoa > Chordata > Aves > Passeriformes > Passerellidae > Ammospiza > Ammospiza nelsoni. The sequence goes on along the minus strand of NC_080637.1, from coordinate 6,844,408 downwards.
AGCCAGCAAGATTCATTATTTCCTCTCCTTTAAATGCTGCTCCCCATTATGAAACATTTCCCTGTGAGTTTGTTTCTTCCTCACTTTGTAATCTGAGCTTCCACCTCCTGATAATGTTTTATAACAGCACATACCATCAATGCAAATTCTGAACAATTCCTGAAGTCTGAATTACATTCTAAGATATGATTATGCCAAATCTCCACATTATCTGTGTTGACAGTGTCTCTCATCCCACAATACCACTCTGACCCTCTGCTGTCTCTGATTTTGTGCTTATACTGTAAGAGGATGCATTTAGAGTCAGTTCCAGGGAATGATAGAGATTTTAGATTTCTCAAGCAGGCTGGAAAACTCTGGCAACAGCATCCTTCAGGCATTCAAAGTACAAGACGCTCTACAACAGGCAGAAAGATTATAAATCCTCTGGTTCCCCTTAAAAATATTCTAGATTTATGAAATTCTGAACAATTTATGAAATCCTGAATTTTCCTGACAAACCTGAAACAAGTTTTCATTCTGTAAAGACTGTGTAAATAATACTTACACAATCACACTATTTAAACGTGACTTTCTTCCCCCTTGCATCTTCTGACCTATTGGCCAATTTTGATTTACATGCTGAAACATTTCTTACAGAGCTCCATTAAACAGTCAGGAGGAAGGGAGAGTCTACTAGTGACTCTGTTGAGAAAAAGGTTAATACACTCATTTCTCATCAGACAACAGAGAATCCACATGGGTCTTGGAGGTACCAGACACCAGAATGCATCAGTTTGGCTCTGCATGAACTTCTTAATTAACTTTTCACATGACCATTTGGGACACAAAGCAGGTTTTGTTTTGATCAGCTTTGCCCACAGATGCCTTCAGTGCCACCTGCAAAATGTTGCCTGGCTACTGTGCAACCACCTGCAACATTAGAAATGATGTGTAACAGAGCCAAAGGCAGGACACAGACAGAAAGCTCAGTCACACTCAAACAGAGCAGCAGAAGCACAGATCTAATCTGACCTCAGCAAAAGAGCTTTCAGAAAAGAAGGCTGATACAATAAAAATAGATGACGCTTTTTTTTTTTTTTTGCTTGTTTACATGTCAACTTCTCCCTGGAAACCTGCTCCTGGAAACACAATAAAAAAAGCAATTAAATGATCATGAGAGACAGATAATCTAACAAGTAAAGGGAAGGATAAAGTAAAGAGATATCCAAGAGTAAATGAAAAATTAGCAAGAAATGCTAGTTCTTATTTATTATGTAAAAAAGTTTAATTATTATTGTTTACTAAATGCTAACAGAAAAAGTAAATTATCTCAGGTGTGCCATAATTTTCTGTTTCTACATTCTGAAAGGCCTCACTTTTTATAAAGTAAGTCAGGTGAAGACCATTTCTTAGAGCTAAGGATAAAAATGGAAATATTAACAAATCTCCAAACCATCCCAGTGTGATGAATCCTAGAATCATAGAAGGGACTGAATGCTCCAGATTTTCAATTCAAAAGCATGTCAATCTAACCAATTCCTTATTTACCATTTCAGCTCCTTCTTCTCTTTCCTTTAAGCTCTGAAGTTGCTGCTGTAGCTGTTCATTTTCAATGCACTTGGCCTGCAGGCACTGCTTTGCCTCCTTAAACTTTAACTCATAAAATTCTCGCTCTTCTTTCTGCTTCTCTCTCCAGGTGGAAAGTTCCTCATATCGGTCCTTCATAGCTTGGTTGTGCAACTTCATGGCTTCTAAATGGCAGCCAGAGAGAAGACATTGAATCACATCAACACTCTGTCCATGAAACAGCAGATTTCCACTACACTGAGCTCAGCATTCTTCAGCATCAAATGGGTTGGCAATAATTGGGTGTGAAATGTGAGCCTCTATCTGGCATACCTTAAATACCAAAACTAAACTTATCATAGTCCATTAGCACCATAATAAACAGCTTTAAATCCACTGCTGGGATCACATGCCCACACTCACTGACTTCTTGACTTTTTCCTAAACCAAGAAGCCAGAAGGATTGCTCACAAGAGATACCTGGTATCTTGCTGTGTGTGGTATTCACATGATCAGCCCAAAACTGCTGAACTGAGCTTCTGAAACTACCGAGACTTGGCAGGGAAAACATCCTAGACTGGTGAATTACTGCATGCAAACAGATGCTATCAAATCAAATGTCTCAAATACGCCCAACAATGCTCTCCCGCAATGTGCTGTAACATTTTAGTTAACTGGTGTGCTCTGTCTCACCCCTTGAAAATGTACGGTTTATTTGGTTAAGATTTGATTGCAAGCATTGAAATATACCAAACAACTTAAAGCCAAGTCAGTTCCCTGTAAGTAACAAAGCCAGTATGTAACAGTATCAGTCTTGCAAAATGCTCACAAGATTTTTAGGCAGAGTCAGTGAAATTATTTTAGACATGCTTGTTTTTAAGCAAGTAACTCAAAGCTGGTTACTTAAAAATCCTTTATACTTGTACTTTCCAGTTACTTCCATTACATCCTGATGTCATATGATAAACTGCCCATGAATCCTTCAGGTTATGGAAAAAAACAGAGTCTGGAGAATGATTCTGCAAGTTATGGGTTACAGCAGCTGTAAATGTTACCTTATATAAGACCTTTTAGCAAAATACCAGACGTACTTCTACAAACAACTTTCCTGCTAGATTCCCATGAGACAGAAAAGTTTGGATCACGTCCAAAAATGATTCAGGAAGAATTTAAACACCAGTGTAAAATCACAATACAGGAGATATGTGAATCCATGCTCTGCTGTCAAATAAACAGTGAGATACTTCCATCTTTTACACAGAAAATTCTCAGATCCCCCAAGTTTTGCTCTAATCATTTAAAGGAAGAAATAACTGACACCTAAATTCCAGATCCAGAAGTAAATGTATCTCAAATCATTAGGAATTTTCAGGGAAGGCTACTGGTTTCTCCCAGATGTACCCTGCCATAGCCAGCATTCCTTTTTGAAGTATGGAAGGTACAGTACCCATCCCTCCTAATGCAGCTTTGGCAAAATGTTTGTAATGGATCAAACACTTCTACAATGCAAACCAAAATAGTCCTTTAGAGGTTGATGAGCAAATAGCACATCATAGGAAGAGGTTTTTCATGTCACCCTCTAAAATACACAGTGCTTATATATAAAACTCAAGAGCAAGTAAGCCACCCTTACATTGGGTTGTTCTCCCCCTAATGTACCACACCAATTCAATTTGATGTGTGCTATCAAATATCCTATTGATGTGTTATTATCAAACTGGCATTGTCACTTGCAGAGTTGTTTATACAGCAGATGCTACCCAGCAAGGGCAAACAAGCACAGAATTCATACTCATAGCACAAAACAAACCCTTCAGAAGAGACTCAGAGCTCTTGCATTTCAAGACCAGCTCACGTGTGCAATCACCTTTTAACTCATTGTTCTCAGTGATTAGTTCTTTCATCTGTTGCACCATCTCTTCCGGAGTGTAGGTGTTAAGGGCTGGGGCTGCCATGCTGTCCACTCCATTTTCCATTTTGCTCTTGGAATGCTCTCCATTTTCAGCAGGACGGCCCTTCGACTTGCTGGACATCTCTGAAGCAGCTGTTACAAGGTTTGCCAAGAGCAAACTTTCAATTTCTTGCCAAATTATAAAGAAAGCATTATCACACACGCATTTTATTAACACATGCAAGCCACATCCCTTGTCAGAGCACACAGGCACCTTCAATCCCACTACACCAGAGTATCCGTGAGTCTAAATTAATCCCCCATGGGCCTAAAACACATGATCCCAAAGACGTCTTTCGGCTAACCAATCCTTCCTCAGGAGCGCATTTCTCTGGGAATGAAACGAGACTCCCGCATCTCCCACTCCCTTCCCATCCCTGACAGCACCCGGGCCCCGCCGCCCGGCCCTGTCGGCGCCCGGCCGAGAGCCCGTTTCCGCTGATTTTTAACTTTCATTTTCGCTTTCTCGTCCCCTCTTTCTGTTCTCCTGCAAACCCCACCGCGGTGCTGGGGAGGCTGCGGTGCCTCCACCCGCCTCTGCCCAGGCACGGCCGCTCCGTCCCTGGGCCAGACCGGCCCCCAGGAGCCGCAAAACAGCGCTTCCCCGCCTTGCCCTTCCTTCCCGCAGGCCCACCCCAGATCCGCCGAGTCACCGGGCGAGCCGGGCCATGGCGACCGCCACCCCCCCGCTCTGGGCTGGCCTCAGGGACCTCGTCCCCACTCACCCCTCACGGCGCGCCCATGGCCGCTCAGCTGACGGACGGACTGCCCGCCCTCCCCCGCCGTCCCCGCCTCCGCCTCCGCCTCCGCGGGGACTTCCCAGCCCCGCTCCTCCCGTCGCCTCCCGGGCACGCCGCGTTCGCTTCCTTCTCGCTTTCCGGCTCCTGCCCTGAGGGCCGCCGGCCCGGCGGGGCGAGAGCCAAGTCCCCCATGGAGCTGCAAGGGGGCGTGGGGAGCACTGCCCCTGAGGGGGAAAAATCCTGCGGGTCCATGAGGTTGGAAAAGGCCTCTGAGATCTTCGAGTCCAGTTTATGACTGAGCACCGCCTTGTCAACCAGGCAGTGGCATTGACTGCCACTTCCAGACTTTCCGGGACAGTGACTCCACCACCTCCCTGGGCAGCCGGTTTCAATGTCGAAAAACCCTTTATGTAAAGAAATTCCTTCCAGTGTCCAGCCTAAACTTTCCCTGGAACAGCTCGAGGCCATGTCCTCTCATCCTGACGCTGATTTCCTGGCGGCAGAGCCCAACATCCCCCCCGGGTACAACCCCAGGTCAGGGATTTGTATAGAGCGATAAGGTCACCCGTGAACTTCCTTTTCTCCAGGATAAACAAACCCAGCTCCCTCAGCTGCTCCTCACAGGGCTCATGCTCCAAACCCTTCCCCAGCTCCACTGCCCTTCCCTGAACCCCCTCCAGCACCTCAGGGTCCCTGCTGAACTGAGGGACCCAGAACTGAGCACAGCACTCGAGGTGTGGCCTCAGCCCTGCCCAGTACGAGGGGCAGCAATGGCTTCTCCTTGCGTGAGGCAAAAGACAGGATCGAGAGGGGGGTGTGAGGTGAACAAAAGGGAGCATTATTGCACAGAATTTTAGTGATTTTTGCCACAGGATCAAATCAATTAGGAAAGGTTTTGCCATGCTGTGGGGATACAGTCCATTAATGGCTGTCAAAGGATGTGGTTGGAAGCCTTTAAATGGCAGATTCCCGGGATGGGGTTAGCTGGGGTCATTCACCCTGCACAGCCCCAGTGCTTTGTGACTCTGCTTAGCAGGATGTGGGGCTGGCAGCTCCTCAACTTCCAGTTCTAAAGTAATAAAGCCAACCAGGACATTTTGGTTCCTTCATTTAGGATGTGAAAAATTGTAGCCGTTGTAGCTAAAATGTCAGTTTCCAATGTGGAAAACACCAGTCTTTCATTAAATAACCCCCATGGCTCGAAAATAAGCTCTTTTGATTTGAAAATGCTGCTTTGCCATGTCCTTTGCCTGTTGTCTAATAAAGTCGTGCCTTTCCATGGGCTGGTCTCTCCAGCTGCCCTCCAAGTGCCACAGCCAGGGATTTCCCAGGATGGAGAGAAGCAATGAGCCCATTGGATGTTTGATTGGTGGACACTGGCAGGAAGGAGTCCTTTTACAGGTTCAGCATTTAAACAGGCTGCAGCTTACAAATCTGCCAAGAAATAGAGCCAGCAAACATTTGGGGCCGCCTACATGGTGCAAAGAACAGGTCTGATAGCAGATTTATGCATACTGAGTCCCTAATCCATGTGCTTTTTGCTTACACTGCTAATGAACAGAATCTGTCTCCTTGATGGTAGAGTGAGATCTTCTCTGTGGTTGGGAATATGATTTTGGAATTGCTGTCGTCTCCCATCACTGCATCTGTGGCTGGATATTAGACAGGAGTGTATGGGAGTTAGAAGAGGGGCAATAATGAAACCTTCTGAGAGACTGAGGAACAGAATTACTAGCAGCCCATCATGGCTTTTTATTTGAGCTCTGAGCTAGGTTCTTGCAGACAGCAAGACCTTACTGCACATGCAGCAAAGAAAATTGAATTTTTCTTGTCAGAGGAGTTTAAATAAACATTAGCTTTTTTTTTTTTTGCACTCCTGATAGCTACTTGTTCCCTCAGTAATCCCAGGTCTGGGATTTAATTCAGAAATTTAATTCAAAATTAATCCAGAATTAATTTTTGGGAGCAGATATTATTTAAGCCACAAATACAGAAGTTTTGGGGGAGCAGTTTATCTTTTCAGTGTGTGCTTCACTGCAAGTAAGATTTATGTATCTCACAATGCTTTGAAGAGATCCAAATGCAAGAATTGTCCTTGCTTGCAGTTCTAAAATGGAGGTGGGTTGCCTGGAAGCAGAAGTCATATATCTGATTCTAATTGCAATGAAACAGTTTGCTTTTTTAAAGCCGAAGAAGAATTAGAGTCCTTGTAGATACAGAAAGGAGATAAATAACCAAAGAGGCTTTGGGAAAAATAAAAACTATGAGACAATTTATTTACATGAAAGAAAAAAATGGCTTCTGTCTAAGGAAGATTAAAGTGTTTGCACAGAATTCCTGTTGCACATCAGCCTTGTGGGAATACAAGGGATAAAGCAATTGTTTGGGCCCACCTATTTTAATCAGATTTTTTTTCACCATAGTTTCTCATGTGATGAATCCTTTTGACAATTCTGCAGGTTACAGGTGACACACAGAAATGAAATGTGTGGGCTCTGTGTAGGAAGGAGATCTGTTCTGGCTCTCCTGGTGAGTGGGCTGAACTGCTGGGCTGAGTTAGGAGTAGCCCATCTCTCTACGCCATACAGCAATACAAATATTTGGAGGTAAGAGGTATAAAACTGTCCAGCTTTCCCCAAACCACTCCATAACATTTGTTTGCAAAAAAACCCATTGGTCACCTCTGGGTCTGAGGGCTCAGATGCAGTCAAGTTACTTAAGACATTTCCTTGTGGCATCTGAGCCATGGAAAGAGTCTTTGTGTACACCCTGACTCCTAGCAAATGTGGGAAAATTCAGTGTAGCTTAGTCTGAAATGATGAAGAATTGTGCTGAATTATCACATCAGTCTGGGCTAACATCTTAGGTGTTGTTTTTGCAGTTATCTGGGAGCTGAGTCCTGAGAATCAGCCAAGGCTTGAACTTTGGAAACACCTCTCTATGAATATCTCTATATATATACACTCAGAGCTTACAATTTATCCATCTCTCTGTCTGTTGTGGCTTATGTGGAGCTCACGTGCCTCTGAATCCCTTCTGCTGGCTTTTCTCTTTCTGTCTTTCAAATCTCAGCATTGCCTCCTTGACTGTTGCTGCAGTAGCTGCTGGAAACTCCTGATTTTGGCCAGGATCCCATGGATAATGTACAGACATAACCCAAAGACTGACTTTTCTCTCAGGACACAAGGAATAGGCCCTATCCTGTCTGGATCATGTCCTCTGAGCAGCTCAGGTGCCTAAAGAGGCTTTGTTTAATCTGCCACAGAGCTATCTGCATGTCTGTGGAAGAACTACTAACCTTGATTAATACCTGGGCCTCTTGCCAGCAAAATGCTGGAGTGTTTGCTGTGACTTCAGATTTGCTGATTAAGCTTAATTTCCAGCTGACAGGTAATTTGAAAACACCATCAAGATATGTTCTTTGCAGGCTTTGAGCAGATTAAGTGGGAGAGAGGGGTTGTTATAAAGCACATCCAACTTCTGCAGTCAGCAGTACTCTGTGATGAATGTCACCATAACCTAGAGAGAAGATTATGAAGATGAAATGCATTCATTTCTGCCAACAATTAAGTGCTACCATGGCCTGGGGAGGGCTCACAGCCAGCTGGTAAAATTTACATTAAACAGAGTTAGGCCTTAGATTATCATCTACAGTAAAACAGCTACAAAGAGCATCAAAATCAGATGTATGACCTGAATGTGTCTGCCACTGACAGATAGTAGGACAGCTTAAATCTGGGATCATCATGGATTTTTGATTATCAGTCCAGCGTTGGATCTATTGCTATTGATACTGTTCTTACCTTCCAAAGGAAAATAATCAAAAAGGAAGTTCAGGAAGCCAACAGATGACAGAAATGAAGTAGTAGGAAAAAAATGACCCAAGGTCCTGTTTTCAATCTAATAACCCTGCTGTGGGCAGGATATGTGCAGCAAAGTGCCAAAGAATGTGTCTAACTAACTGCTTTTGGCCCATTGTGAGTTCAGTGCAGTGTTTTGTGTACCTCTTTCCCTCCCACATATAGCCAAATGTATAATTTCTTTTACAACTGCAGGTATGTAACACTCCTGTGCAATGACACAGGAGAGTAAAGATGCTCTAGGACAATTTTTGGATGATCTAATATAGAGACTGCTGGAATGTAGGGAAATTGTGATGTCACAGTTTTATTTTTCAGATTTTTCCTTCCTCTAGTGACTTGCAGTTTGATTGTGCCAAGTTGCCGGAATTCCTCACCAGCAGCTCTGATTTCTTTCTTGAAACCAACTCATTCTGTCACCAGTCAAAAATATTATCTGTAGGTTTTTTTCCTAATAAATTTAGTGATTTGAGTCAAACTAGCAAAAATATCCCGCTTATGGACAGTCTAGCATGAGCAGCAGAAATGAAAAACATTCCACACTATTTCCTCCAGGCACCTGGCCCTGTCTTAGGAGCTCTGATGACAAAGTAATTTTCTGCCTGTCAGTAAGCTGCTTTAGAGGTTTTGCAGAGGAGAAGAGCAAAATGTTAACCACAGGTCTGATGGTTTTGTGATTGGTTTTGTGATTTTGTGTCTGTCATTGCAGAGGAGATGAACTGGCTCCTGGCTGTGGAATAACTTATCCAGGTCCTTGTTCAGGCTGTCTTCCCTTTTGTGACTGCTCAGCAGATACTGGTGTCAACTCAGGATGCAGTACATTTCACTCAGCAGCTGCCATGCCAAAAATAAGATGGATAAATGTGCAGAAAATCTAAAAACCAAACTGACCACCATCCTTGTTTTCTCTTTCCAATAGATGGCAGCAATTCTCTTTCCATATTGTCATCTGTTGAACAGGTCAGGAGCTCCAGAATACCAGAAGAATTAAAAAATACAGGCATCTTTGCCCTTTTCTTTTGCTCTTTCTGAGTGTGAAATTTGCACCAAGAAGGCTCAGACATAGAGGAGGGAGGTTTTCTTTTGCCTAAGAATGATCAAAGTTAAAGTGGGACTATTTTAGGGTTTAATTGAGAAGGAATTGGAGAGCCACGGAAGAAGGGAATGGAACATGAGGATTCCAGGTCAGATGGAGAAGTCTCAGACAGCCAAGGAGCAATGTCAGTGCATCTTGTGGAGGAACAATCACACACAGTGGACTGTCCCCTTGGAAGAAGTAACTTCTTAATTTTCTATATAAATCTTCAAGAGGAAATGAAACAAGAATGGAGCTGAGGAAGGCTCTCTTCAGAAGGTTCTGTGGCAAAAATCTCTGGCAGATAAGACTGCTTTCTGTATCCTGAAATGCACCTGTGTTCCTCATTAGAAGAGAACAGCTCCATACCACCAGATGGGCCATGGGGAGGGATGAGCCAGGTTCCCATCAAACATTATGACATAAAGAAAGCATTGCTTCCTGGCTGCAAAGAGATGGTCAAAATAAAAATATTTAGACTTAACATTATTTTAAATATTAAAAAATTATATTATTTTAAAAACATTATTTAAAAAAGCATAACTCTCAACTATAGCCTGGAGGCAAATGAGTTCTTAATGAATTTTACCACTTAAATACTTTAAAAAATATCTTTCTAATGTTTTCAGTCATACATGCCCCTTATTTTCTTTTTACCTCAAATGTCTTGCTAGGATGTTTGGTTGAAGAGCTCTTTGACTCCACAAGCTGTTTTCCTGCTAAATGTGGAAAATGTCACTCTAGTGGGCTGTGTAATTGCACTTCTCACTATTTCTCTTTTTACACAATCTGGAGGAGGGACGTAGTGCTACCCCAGTGAACTGAGTTGCACTGGAATTTTTGATGGGATGCAGAAGAGGAAAATTCCAGAACATTATGGAGGCTGTTACAGTACAGAATTTCCCAATAAGACACCCCAGATCACACTCCTGATAGGAGCTAACTGTTTGGTTTTTTTCTAGAGCATCTTGTGGGTCTGCAAGCCATAAACCCTGAGACATGGAACCATGTCCTCATCTTGCTCTTGAGATACTGTGTTTTCTACTAGGTGGAATTGAAGCTTGCAAGAACATCTCATAAATTGCAGTATTTCCCTGATCATTTAAGGGATATTCTCATGTTGCAGCCTTGACTTGTCTCAGTGATGGCAGCAGGAATACCCCAGCACCCCTGGGAATATAGCTGCTGCAGGGAGCCTTGGAGTGCAGTTTTTATGGTGTTTAAACCTCTTTGAGACAACACTGCCATTGAAGGAAGTGCAGGTGCACACATGCAACCAGATCAGAGTGAACCAGGCCAGAGGTTTTTAATCTGGATCTGTTTTTACCTAAAGCAGTTTTGCTTGTGCTGACTCAAAACATGCTCACACAGTTTTGGTAGAAGGCTGGGGAGAAGTAGCCTTTGGACCTGTTGGAACAGGTCCAGAAAAAGGCCATGAAAATAAACAAAGTGCTGAAGCACCTCTCCTGTGAACAGGCTAAAAGAGTTGGGGTTGTTCAGCCTGGAGAAGAAAAATTCTGGGGAGACCTTGTTGAAGCTTTTCAATACTGAAAGGGGGCTTGTAAGAAAGATGGAGAGAGACTTTTTAACAGGACTAGTAGTGACAGGATAAAGGAAAATAGTTTTAAACTGAAAGAGGGTAAGTTTAGAATGCACATAAAAGTGACTTTTTTTTTGCAAGGAAGGTGGTGAAAATGGGCCCAAATTGACCAGAAAAGCTATGGATGGATGCCCCATCCCTGGAAGTATTTAAGGCCAGGTTGGATGGGGCTTTGAGAAGCTTAATCTAGTGAAAGTTGTTCCTGCCCAGGGCACTGGGAGAGCAGTGAATACTGGGAATAATTTGGTTTGCAAGAAAAAGTAGAGAAGGAGAACTTTTCTGAGGCTGTGTGAGGCAGTAAACTCAGACTGAAATTCTGTCAGAAAACAAAGTGCTTTTCAGACAGCTAAGGGCGCTGAGCACTTCTTAAGTGAGGTTGACATTTTTCAGGTTTGGGCATTAAGTTCCAGCACTAAAATGCTCTAATCACACATAGCACTGCTGGTGAGCAAAGCCTGGGCAGGGGCTCAGGGTCCAACACTGCCAAGAGCTGAAAAATGAAAGATCCAGAGCTGGTTAAACAACTGCTTATGTGCTTCAGTACAAGCAAAAAAATTATTGTTTTCATTTCAATGGCACCTTGAAAGAACTCTGATCACTGATTCCCCTTCTGAAGCAGCAGGGTTTTGTTTATTTATTGCAATTTCAAGTAGCACCATAAAAGTAGAACTGGAGAAAAATGTTAGGCACATATACCTGTATATTTTTATTCTGGTCATCTTCTGTCAGTTTTCTCTCATCCTGGTTTTATCCTTATCACTGAGATCTGCTTCTTTGCATGACACACCTTTGCCAGAACCACCACCTATAGCTGTCCCAAATTTCTCAGGAAATGGCCTCTCTTGTGGTGAAATCTGCATTTTGGGCACGTCTGTTCAGGTCTAGAAAAAAGACACAGTGATTTCATTTCACCCAGACTATGATGCATGATTCTTTGTAGGGATTTTTAATATAAATCAGATTTCTCTGGATTCTCATTTATCTTGCATTGATTTCTCTAGTTTATTCAAGCTTCTTAAAATCGTTCTGTGGTTTTTGTTTATTCACCACATTTTATTAGCAAATCCTTAATTCCTTAGTGCTTCTAAAGCTTCTTAGGACACGAAACAATGGTTCTGATTTTTTAAACTTTTATTATTACTTCTGATGGTATGAATAAAAATTAGTTTACTTTGATGAAATACACTTAATACATACACTTATTTTATTATAGTCAAGTAATTACTGCAGCTAAAGTCTTTCTTAGTTGGATACTTCATGTCTTTAGAAAAAAGGTTAATCTACTTACTGTGGCAGTCATTTCTGCAATTTTTTCGGCTCTAAAGGGACATCTTGGATTAGAAATTTAAGGATTTTTGAGTCAGTCAATTGCCTTGTTTTCATCCACAGAAACTTTGATTTGCATTTTCAAGTACTGGTAATTAAATTAAAGGATCTGTGACTTGCAAGGCCATTTGACATTGGGCGTGTAACATCTCTCAGTGTCTTAGGCTGCAAGATGTGGCTGAGGGTGTTTATTTTATTGCTATCTGTTAGAGATGGGGCAGTTATCTTGTGTTAATTGGGCAGTTTTCTTTATCTCTTCCACATGCAATCCACCCTCCAGGGAGGTATCTGCTGTTAATGGGCCATTGAGTGTCACTGCACGGCTGATAAAATTCCATCATCCCACTGGGAGATGCTCTGCCCAGGGGGAGGAGCCAAGCATTCCTACCTGGATATAATCTGAGGTTTGGAACTACTCAGGCAGCCTCTTCCCACTGCATTCCCAGAGGAGCAGCTTTCTTCTCCTCTGGATTCCCAGAGGAAGACCAGGCCCATCTACACCAGCACTGAACCTTCAGAGGAAAACTCCACCCCTGTACAGGATCCCTGCTCCAACAGAACCACAGCTGGCACTGCAGGAGGGCTGAGCCACCATTTAATGGGACTGCTGCCACCTCCCTGATCCACAGGGTGTCAAGTTGTACTCTGACTCTGTCAGTGGTTTATTTTTTTTGTACTATTGCATTTGTGTTTTTAATTTTCCTAGTAAAGAACTGCTATTCCTATTCCCATATCTTTGCCTGAGAGCCCCTTAATTTCAAAATTATATCATTCAGAGGGAGGGGATTTACATTTTCCATTTCAAGGGAGGTTCCTGCCTTCCTCGGCAGACACCTGTCTTTTCAAACCAAGACACTTAGGTACATGTGTGCATGGTGAGTTCCCCACATGGAGATAAATGACTTAATTTAGGGTTTGTGTATGACAATGTGTCTGTGATGGTGTCTCCTAACCTGAGCTGTGCAGAGCCTCAGGGCATGGCATGGCCTCATTTTTTGTTCAGGTGCCCTGGCACCTAAGGCTCTACATTGTGTCATAGAACAAATTTCTTCCTCTTTGTCTTCTGTGGTCACACAGCCAGGCTGCAGCTGGCATGGGACCTTTGGGAGGGATTTGTTTTCATCCAGAGCACAGGACTTGGCTCCTGAGCTACCCAGCTCCTCAGTTTCCCCACTGAGGGATGAAGCACAGAGAAATGATTCTGCAGAGAAATGGCAGAGCATGTTCCTCTTGTCCCACTACTCTCTTCACTGAGAGAAGAGAGAAAACATAATTTCTCAGTACTCCTAATGTGGGATTCCCAACTCATCTCAGCACTTCCAGTAATATAAAAAATGCCTTTGCCAACACATAAGTTGCTCATGGTAGAGCCAGGCAGCACAGGGACCATCTGTTTTCTCCACATGAAGAAATACCTGGGTATTAAAGGGAGAGGCATGCAGAAATCAAGTCCAGCTGCCTGATGAGATGCAGACTGATACCCACATGCCAAATGGTTGAATCCATGTTTCAGCCTGTCAGATCTGCTGGGGGTGATTCAAACTGGATTTATTTCTCAAGGGGCAGCCTGTGGATCTTCCCAGTGGTAAGTGACCTCTCTCGGGTGTTTCCTACTTAATATTTTGTCTTTGGGCTTTGGGTGCTCCAGGCAGCACACAGCTATCAGACCCAATTTACTGTTTGAGGGGCATGGGCCTCTGGGCAGGTCAGTATTTTACAGGTGTGACCCTTGAGATGCAATGACACAAGACAGAGCCTTTTATCCCTCCTGCCAGCCTTTCTGCCTCCCTCTGCAGCTTTGATTTCAGCTGGGACCAGACCCAGGTGGGGTTGATGGCTGGAGACTGTATCCAGCTTCTCCTGAATCAGGCAGCCTTAATGGCAAGTTAGGGAGGGGATGGATGCCACAGACAGCCACCACTCTGAATCCCTGCAGCTTCCTGAAGTGACATCCAGCCAAGGCACAAAGAAGATGAGGGAGCAGACCTTATGATCAGGTTTACAATTTGATCAGTTGTTATCATAGCTGCAATAAGCTGGTTACAGATATGGGAACAAGCTGGTGTCATAGAAAGTCAGCTTTGAAATTGTGTTTCTAGACATGCTGAGTTCTGTGAAGACAGAGAAATAGCCTTTTAAAATATCTTGTTAACACACAGGTTGTAGCCTCAAAGCTGCTGCTTGCTTTATACGTGTTTTATTCTTCCTCTCATTTTCACTTGTTTCTTTGCTGTCTTATATAAAGGGATATTGTTTTATTTGGGTAGATTATTGGATAATATAGTGTACAGGAGGTAAACACTTGTGGTTACTTATATTTGCTCAGCTCTCTCAAGGTGAACAGGACATGATGCAGACCCAAACAGGAACCCAGGCAGTTTCTTTGCACTAATTCCTATCATAGAATTACAGAATATCCTGAGTTGGAAGGGACCCACAGGGATCATCAAATCCAGCTCCTGGCCCTGCACAGGACAAGCTCAAGAATCCCACCACGTGTCTGAGAGTGTTGTCCAAGCACTTCTTAAGCTCAGACAGGCTCAGTGTGTGACTACTTCCCTTGGGAGCCTGTGCCCAGCCACCCTCTTGGTATGGTGTTTACTGTCTCACTCACAACCATCTCTTCTTATTTCTGTTTTTCCCTAGCTACCTAATTTTTCTGATTGGCCATTGGGTTAGAGAGTACAAAGGAGAAAGGATATCTGGCCTCAACTCCATGCTGAAGAGAAAAAAAGTCACTCTTGTACTTGACTGAATTACATCACTACTTCTGTCTATTCATTTATTCAAGAGACAATGAAAGGGAAAGGAAATTTAAAAAATTTTAGGCACTTGCTCTCACTGAAGGGTTAGCATAATAAATGAGTGTAATATTAGTTTGACTATTACATTATTTTTTTCCTTATGTATTTATCAGCATTGCAATGTCAGAGTAGGGTTAAAAGACCGAGTTCCTGTCCAGATTCTATTGCTTTGATTTAGCCAGCCATTTATCCTTCTCCAGGAAAGGGACCTGTGACAAAATCTGAATCAAGCCCAATGTCAACCATCACTGATATTAAATATCACTGCCACTATTCCTGACAAGGTTTCCATTTAAGAGATTGTTCTACTTGCAGTTTTTCTCTAGTGCATCACTGTAGGGTTTGAGCTCCCCCTGATGCTGTAGTAAAACCTATGGATCTATACACAACCTGTTCTATTTTCTGCAGAGTTTTTTCCTTGGCCTGATAACTTTCCCTTTGAAACCATCCCCTTTTTTTATAGGCCGTGCTCTGGGTGGGGATTTAATGCAAATTTCTTATTTAAAATCCCAGCAGTTGCTCCTTGAGGCCAAATCTGAGCTGAACACAGAGTCACAGCTGGACATGGTGAGTTTCGGCAGCAATAGTGTGTTCCAGAGTAGAGAGAAAATAGGGGAAGGCACTTTAGGGTCCTGGAGGATTTCTGTATAGGAGATGTGAACTTAGGGCTGGGTTAGGACATCTCAGGAAGATAAACTTCTTAAGAGGCATTTTCTTCTTTATTTTTTGAAAGCAAAAGGCCATCTAAGATTTTGGGCTGCCTGAGACTGCAGCCAGTAAAATACATTTAGGGATTAAGCAGGGAAAGATTGTGTTTGGGAGTGAGAGCTAGGTTAATACATTACTTTGGTTTTGCCCCTTGTAAGCTCTTCAGTTTGTTATCTCTACAAACCAAATCTCAAAGAACTTCCTAGATTAGAGCCAAGGTATCATTTGCCCAAACCATCACCCCAGACACATCTCATCCTTGAACCTGGGAAAGAAGAGTAATGATGAGTGAATGTAAGTAGAGGAATTTGAGAGAGAAAAAATAACTGCTATGGGAATGATTTTACACAGATTAATGTATTTCATGGATCACTTGGATTTCAGGTGACTGAAATGCTTTGGAATATGCTGTTTTCTCCCTGTTCCTGTGCTTGCCACTTCCATTTTTCAGCACTTGTTCACCATTAAGCTCAGAGAGGCAAAATCAATAGTGCTCCAACATTAATAATTGAACAAAGTAGGCAGCCAGCTGAGTAAACCCCATCTCACTTGAAATCAGAGCAGTTACTCCTGGCTTGAGCTAATACATCTGAGAATTAGGTGCAGGCTGAGGTGGAAAATGGGATAAAAGCACCAAAATAAAATAAAAAAGCCAAACAGCTGGCTCCCCCCTGTGCTGTGCTGTCATGATTCTCACCAAAGGGGTGGCAGGAGTGAATAAGGATTGCTCTCTTGAATCAATCAATCATGTGTCGGGATGCAATCAGGCAGAATGGTTTGAAAGCATCTTTAGTTTGGAGAAATGAACTCTCCAGGGGTCTGAGTGCTATTTCCAGGTTTCATCCTAAAGCATAAATCATGTACTTATTGAGAGCTGATCAGATAAAGAACACAAAGAAGAGAAGAGTCTGAGGTTTTAACTTGGGGAGTGAAAAAAAAAAAGAAAAGAAAAAGCAATAAACACACTACAGGAAGTGTTTCTGAAGGGCATTTGGACACTCTCACAGTGCAGGGTGAGAACCCCACTCATGTGAGAGAATGTGATGCTCCACAACATCCCCTCACTGAAATGCTGCCATTTCTGGAAAAGACTGCAATAAATTCCTAACACCCCTGATGAAATTACACAGTGCTTAAGGGACAGGGTCTCTTAATCCCAATAGACCATTGAGCAATAGAATGTCACATCAGATTGTCATATCACCCTGGTGGCTTCTGCAGTTTATGAAAGTTGCCTACATGATGTCTTCTTTGAAAGTACCGGGTTTGGGAATCTCTAGATGAAACCTGCTCATAAATATTGAGAAGAGGGGGCTTCTCTGAGGGATAGTCTTGTTTTAATGGGGCAGAATATCAGTAAAGGCATAAATCATATCTGAGACAGCAGGATATAGCTGGCAAAAGAATTCAATGAGAATTAATGCCAAGGTGTCAGCAATCCAGGAGATGCATGATAGTATCAGTGCAGAGCCAGCAGATAAAAAGTACCATGTAAAATTTTTCCTTTCTTTCAGGAAATCTCCTGGGTTCCTTTTGCAGCGTGTCTAGGAAAAGTGCTCTGAATCCTAAGTAGTGTGAGGAGGCAGACAGCCTGATTTAAAGGTGTTAAAATATTGCCAGGGGATGGGAGCATCCCCAAGGACAGCACTCACTGCATCAGGGCTGTTCGGTGCCCGTTGAGGATGAGCTGTGCGATGCACCGAGTTATCCCATCAGGAACTGTGTGCCATTTCTGCAAGGAGTAAAAACTGCCTGTGATCTCTGCAAGGGGGAACAACCAAGAAAACATTACCTGGTGCATGGGGGAATCCTCCTACTGTGTATCAAAGCATCCTTTAAAGGGACAACACAAACTCCGCATGGGGACCCAGTTCATTATTTGGATGAAGCGTGTCGGAGTGAGTTTATGAAAAGCTCAGCTAGGGATGCACTTCAGCAGGTGGAATTTGTAGCTTTTATCCCAAACAGCAGAAAAAGATCAAAACATTTTATTTTCATGGCTTGCAATGTGTTTTTTTTATTATTTCTTTTCAATGGTCCTGTCAACACAACAAGAGTTGTGGCATGAAGAGGTCATGATAGTCAGAAGCAAAAGAAACAAAAGCTTTTCTAGGTAGGACCAATCTGTATCTCCTCTCTGAGCTCTATCTTTCCCCTTTGGCTTTATGTGCAGCATTTGGCAGTATGTGTAAATCCAGAAAAGCTTGCAGAGCCAGGGGAAACCCAGGAGGCAATTAATTCATCTTGAAACAGCACAGCCTAAACAGTCACCAGTGACCTGTCTATACAGAAAGTTTAAGTAATTGAGCTGCCAACTTGCCATGGGTTGGGTTTTTATGAACAATTTTTTGCAGTGAGCAGCAAATATTGGATTTAAAGATGTCAGTGAAGGAGCAGTTGCACAGCTCTCATCTGCAGCAACCACTTCTACCCATCACTCTTTGAGACCAAGGTGGCTCCAGCAGAGACCACTGGGTTGAACAAGAACCTCCAACCACGAACTCAAGGTCCAGAAGAAAGGAAAGGATAGGAGAGGCTTGTTTGTCCCTGATGATCCTCCTGGATGTGTGCAGCCTGGAGGTGTACAGCTGGAATGGAAAATAAGACCATCTAGCATGATTCAGCTGATCCCAAGCAAAGGTTAGGGGCAAGGGATTCCTATGTGAGCAGAGGGAAGGTTTGCAGGGAATTTCCCTTGGCTGCCTTTCAAAGTTCTGGCTGCTGCATATTGACCTGTGAGGCATTTGTTTGGTTTGGCTTTTATCTTCTTTTTCTTCCTTTCTGAATTTTTTTTTTTTCTTTTTGGGTCTTGTCTGTTTTGTTTCTGAAAGAATGACATCCTGGCCCCTCACATTTCTGGAGGCAACACACACATTCCTTGCAGCTCTCTGTTACCAAGAAGACAGAAAATATTCTTCGTAATTACACATGATTTGATCATTCCAGCCTTTTCTACCTCTTCCCAGAAGTTTTATTATCATAATTAATTTTTCTGGCATCTACTTACAGCTCTAGGCATTTTCCCAAACCTTTAAACACACAGTTAGCAGTTCTGAACATTTCACTGCTGTATTTCTTTTCCTCAATTTGCTGGTTATAAATTCTTTGCTAGTAGTCTTTCCTGCAACATGAGCTTTATTCATGTAGTAATGGATAACCCCATTACTGTGGTATCATCATACTCCTGGATCTCTTCTTCACCACAGCACCATGATCAAAGAAAATGGGGTTGTCCCTAGTAACAAATGAGAATCTGGGGCACAGTCAGACTAAGATTCATCTTTTGGTGACTTGCCCA
The DNA here is from genome assembly GCF_027579445.1 of Ammospiza nelsoni. Taxonomy (NCBI): domain Eukaryota; kingdom Metazoa; phylum Chordata; class Aves; order Passeriformes; family Passerellidae; genus Ammospiza; species Ammospiza nelsoni. The sequence goes on along the minus strand of NC_080637.1, from coordinate 6,825,498 downwards.
AAACACCACAGAGGCAGGAAAGAGAATTACACTCTGGTGTCCTGACTCCAGCTCCTGCTAGGTTTTGCTGTCTTACAATGTATTTCTCTTTCACAAAATGTTCTGCAGTTTCCAGTCTAAGCAGAATTTATCACTTTCTCAAATGCCTTTAAGGAAAGATGAACCAAGAGAAATGCAATCTTAAGAACCAAGGATTCCGATTGGAAAATTATATTCTAGCCTCTGGATATTGGGCAGAAAAAGATCTTTTGCTTAAGAGAGATCTGAACTCTGATCTAAACTGTGGAGTATTAATCATATGTTCGTTACATCTGTATATAATTGCACTTGTCCATAGTAAGTTTCTTAGATCTCAGGGCGATGTAAGAGAGATGATCACAAATAATGTTGGGTTTGAATAAGCAACCCAAATCACATTACAGACATCAGTTTCAGCCTCCTGTTTGTTACAGTGAGGGTTGGTAGATTACTGAAATGAGAAATTCCAGTCACAATCCAGCACAGCTCTTGGTGTGATTCAGTGTGGTCCCTCAGTCACCACTGCACATTAGCCTGGACTGCATGCCCCCAGGAAAAGCCATGTACTGTAATGGTGGAATTAATCCTACCTCTGTCATTGCAAATTAATTGTACAGGCTGCCAAAATCCCACAGATTCTCACTTTTCATCTGTTTAAACTCAACCCCATGTAATGCTCTTGACACAACTCACAGGATCCACAGGTATCCTCAGTGTGAGCACAGGCCACCTGTGCCTTGTTTGCTGGAATGGGAGCAACAGCCTGAAAACAAAGCTGCTGATGGAGATGCCAAAATCGTGCTCTTTGTCAGACAGAAACTGAGTCAAAAGTCAGGTTTCAACCTATGCAGAACTTGGCCAAACCTTACTATTAAATTAGCTTCCAGCACAAGCAGCACAGCACTGTAATACAAAACTTCCTTGGTGGGTGAACCATTTTCCACATACTGTTGGATTATAGCTGAGTAGGATTAGAGATGTCCTGGGTGGGCAGCTTTCTCCAGTGTCACAGAGAGAGCTGGGCTCTCTCCTGGCTCAGCACCCTGAGTCCTGGTGTGGTTCAGTGTCTGAACCATGGGGGTCTGAATCAATCTGGGCTCTCCAGTCCCATCAGGTTGTGCTCCTGACACTGTCACAGGAGGGAACTGGTCACCAAGTCCATCACAGCTGGAGACAGCAGCTTGCCAGACTTGGACATGGTTACTAGTGTTACCCAACAATATCCTAAATAATTTCACTGCGCATACTCCAAATATACTCTTACCAATTAACTGGGCAAAGCTTTAAGCCAAACAAGACAACAACATCAACAACATAAAATAATTCCCAAAACAAACAAACAAAAACAGCCCCAAAAGAATAATAAAAAGGACTTCAAAGCATTTCACTTACATTAATTAAGCTATTTGTCTATGTCAGTCCGTGTCAGCCAACAGATATTCAGCAATCCTTATCTCTACACCGTTGAGCCTGATAAAGGTCTAATTGCCCGAGAAATGTACAGCCCTCGGGACTGCAGTGGCAAAAGCAATTTCCTTCTGCACAATGGAGCCTTGACGAAAACACCTCCTGCTTAATGAAAGCCTGGAAGATGAAGGGACAGAGGTAGGGCTGTGGGGCCGGGCTGCAGCCAGAGGGGTCAGTGTGGGGTGGCTGGGGGCAGGAGGAGCCCCAGGCAGGGCAGGAGGTGCCTGTGCCATTCCTGCTGGGGCGGGGGGCCCTGCCACCCGCCCCCAGTCCAGGTGCCACCGAGGGCAGCCCCGGCCTCCAGGTGCTGCCAGTCCTGCTGGGTGAGCAGCAAAGATGAGCTCAGTCCCCACAGCTGCCCCCACAAAATCTGGCCACTTGTTGCAGAAGCGTTTGGAGGTGAAAGGATTGAGGACAGAAAAGTGTTTGTAACAACAGCGTTTCTTTTTTGGGCGTTAAAGAGCCGAGTTTAATGCAGGATGCAAAGCTGACCCTGGGGTGAAACATCACTGAGCGTCCTCAGAGGCTGCCTTCCCACGCAGAGCCAAACGCAGAAAATCTTTAATGCATTAGTGTTTAAAAGTGAGGGGGGGGGGGGGGAGCCCTACAAATTGTTCTAGAGGGAGAATAAAACAGCAGAAGCAGCAAAAGAGGTTAATGTGGATTTTGTAGCAGATACTGATAAGGGACAATTTCCCCATTTCCTTTCTGGTTTAGAAATAAGATTTCATGGACTCAGAGATAGTTATGGAAGAGCTAATGAAGCATAAAGCTGAGTGAAAGGCATCATGTTCGGGGGGCTGGTCACAACTTACAAGAAAATGCTTTCTCCCTTTTTTTTTCTCCCCACAATTAAAAAAAGAGGAGTTAACACCTGCGCTTGCTTTACTCTACCATTTTTCACATTTGCAGTTGCTCTAAGGAGAATCAAAGTGACAGATTTATGCAAAGCTGCAGTTTGGATCTTTTCTTGCCCCGGAGCAAGGCTTTTATCCAAGCTTTTCTTTCCCCCTTCATGAGGGGATGGTGAAGAGGTGGAATACATCACACTTAAAAACAGCAGAGAAAAATCTTTCACAGCTGTTTCTAGCAGCTGAGATATATTTAATCCAAACTAGAAATTAACATGCACCTCTGTGTAAGAGATATTTCACCTCCCCCTGTGGTTGTTATCACCTGTGCAGCAGACAGGGCTTGGAGATGAACTCATGGTGAGAGGATGGAGGGTGCAAAGGGAAAGCTGTGAGCTGTGTGCTCTTATTCCCAGAAATTCCTGCTATGGATTGACTCTCCAAATAAGGTGGACAGCTTCTTTGGGCTGTCTGCATTATGACTGTCACACTTTTAAGTGCTTCAAGACCTCAGGTTTGCCTGTGTGATGAGCTCATGTTCATGGTGAGAGGATGGAGGGCTGCAAAGGGAAAACTGTGAGCAAGTGATGTTGTGCTCTTATTCCCAGAAATTCCTGCTATTTAATGACCCTCCAAATAAGGTGGACAGCTTCTTTGGGCTGTCTACATTATGAATGTCACTTCTAAGTGCTTCAAGACCTCAGCTTTGCCTGTACCCAGCTCCAGCAAGCCAGCTTCAGGAGGGTTTTTAGCAGCTTATCTGCAGGGTTTTTATCAGGTTATCTACAAGAAGCAGTTCTGCTCTAACTGTTGCATTGGAGATGGGATGAGCAGAGAAGATCCCTCCCTCTGTCCCAGTGCACGTAGATGTAAATGAGTAATGGTAAATCTTCAGTAGCACAAGAACTCCTGCTGTTTCTTCAGGGCGCTGAGCCATGAGCAGCAGTTTGGAATGTGCCCTCCTGGTGAGCATTTATGTTTTATCTTCACTGCTCAGTGTGCAAATGTCCCGAGGTCCTATCCTTGAATCTGTAAGGATTTGAGAGGCAGAACCTGGGAGGCAGAACTGTTAACACCTGTATGGACTTTCCTGTGGTGCTTGTCTTTATATCATCTGAGTGCCACAAACAAGTTAATGGATGTGAATTCACAATCCCTTTATGAAGTAAGAAGCTGGTACCTATTACCGCGCCTGAGTGGGCGCAGCTGGTGAGAGAGAGACGGTGAATCTTGTTTCTTGAATCAGAAGGCTGATTTATTAATATATGATATAATACATTATAGTTATACTAATAAGAATATAGAGAGAGGTTTTGCAGAGCAGCTAGGCTAGCTAGGAAGAGATAGAAAAGAATCTACAACAAAGTTGTGTTCAAGGACTCAGTCCCCTAGCTTGCACTGGTGATTGGCTCTTAATTAAAAACATAGAAAATGAGCCAATCAAGGTGTCCCTGTTGCATTCCCCAGCAGCTGATAATAATTGTTTACCTTCTCTTCGGAGGCCTCTGGCCTCCCGAAGACGCAGAAATCCGAAAGAAAGGATTTCTGTGGAGAAATGTCTGCGACAGGTACCCATGTGACTTACCAGGCTTGGCATTTTGTCCCCAAATCTTATCATTCCAGTCAATCTCCTTCTCCATCCTCATGTTTCAGCCAGATATGAAAGTTTTGCCTCTACTCATAGGAAAAAAGTCTCCTACACAAGAGAAAGAAAAAGGCATTACTCTTTAGACTGCCATCATGAAGAGAGCATTGAAATCTTTTCTACAGAAATTTCACCCAAGATAAGCATGTAAAATATGATATTTCAGCCCAAACAATTAATGCAATCCAAGGGAAAGCCAGGCAGCTCTGCTGACAGGCCATATAATCCAACAAATCATTTGCTTTGGCTGCTGCTGCTGGACCTTGTAGCCTTCACTGGCTCCAAGAGCACCTGTTTGTACATGTGTCACCAGCCCCTGAAATGGTGGCCAGGGGACAGCTGTCCTGGCCTTGATGTATGACTGCACTGGCTGCTGTGTGTGTGCAAATGCAACAACCCCTGCACAGCTCAGTCCCTGCCACGGGCTCATCAGCAGCTGTGGGGGTGAGTTTCAGCTGAGGGAGGTTCTGGAGCTGTTTCCCTCTCCTTTGCAATTCTGATAGTGTGTGTGAGCATCTCATTGCCAAGGAACTTGGGAGCAGAACTAAAGTACCAATGGGAACCCATCAGCAGCACTGCCCTCATCACAAGCAGTCAAGTGAATTCTTCAGGAATGTTGATGGCATTGCTGACCCAGTTCTGGAGGAAAGACATTCCCCTGAGTCAGGAGGACAGTTGTGCTCAGCACCAAGCCAGCTGATTGCCATGAGAAGAGGAGGATTCTCCTCCTGGAGAGGAGCTGGATCAGAGCCCATTTCACTGCCTTGGCTACGTGCTTGGGTTAACTCGCTGGGTTAAGTGCAGCCTTTTTATCCTTTGCAAAGGGTAATTTCTAGAATACAAAGAAACCTCCTGCACAACGGTGGGGGAATGTGCATTCATGTCAGAGCTCTATTCTACAGCATGGTAGGGATGAACAAGAACTACTTAAGGCAGAAAAATACAAAGCCCATATGCTAATAGAGCGGGGCCTTGACCCATTTTGTGTGTTTTTTTCTGGGTGTTTTGATGCCCTCTCAGCAGCAGTTAAAGGGAGAAACTTGCTGCCTGGTGGTGGGGGAATAGGTGGTTTGTAGGGAGTGAGCACATTTCATGGGATTGTTGCTGGAAGTTGTTGGGAAGGTTGTGACCCTGCTCTGTCAGGGACACAGTTTATAAGACCACCCCAGACACAAAAACTCACCTCCCTCCTCTTGGTACTTCATTTAAAATGACCCAGAAATTGAGGTAGGTGAGAAAAAAGGTGGTTTGGGGGTGATGGTGGGGCTGTGATGGGGCAGGCACAGCAGCTCTCTGGCTCCAGGGGGGTCAGGAGCACAGGGAGCGGCTGAGAGAGGGCAGGAGGCAGGGCATGGCACCCAGGCTAAGCCCAGCTTTGTGCAGGACAAGAGGCCATGCAAGCTGGCCAGTGTAAGAGTGAAAGCTGATGTTACAGAAGATCTGACAGCTCCTGTGGGGATGTACAGGTTCTCTGATGGGGTTTGTACTGGACTCCTCCAGTTGGTAGCTGTGTAAAAAAAAAGGCTTAGTGTTCTCATTGTTCTTTTTCCTCTTCCTTTCTTGTTCTTATTTTCTCCAGTTTTACCATATACTGTTAATTTAGTTAACTTAATTCCTTCACTTTCTCCTTCTTTGCTTTAAATTTTCCTTGACAAGCTATTTCCCGTGCTGCCCTTTTCTCCCTATTCTAGTCTCTTTCTCCCACTTCCTCTGCCTTTTTCCCACTGTCTTTAGCTTTCTCCTGGGCTCTGCATCCCTGTGTCTGCCTCATCCCTCATTATTTCCTACCCCTTCATCTGTGGAGCTTCCTGTGGTGCAGGGGCAATTCTAACCCTGTGATAAACTACAATAATGTATGCCTCAGTAATCTGTGCTGCCTCGCCCCTCTTTTCCACAAGTCTCCCCCTCCAGATGTGCATGCACATCTGTACACAAGGCACACACAGCCCCAGAGCCAGGAGATTGAAGTCAGACCCAGTTCAAGGAAATGCCATCTTCAGTGGGATTCCTCACTCCAAATCCAGAGCTGCTTGGGTGTTGAATGAGACATAGGATGGGAAGGAACTGTTTTTCTTACCCCATCCCATGAAAAATAATTGATTAGTGCATTGATTACTGCATTGATTAGCGCAGTTTGAGAGAAGAGAATTGTGCTGAAAATCAAGCATCCATTGCTTTATAAAGGAAAGTATTTAAAATAAAAATGCTTTAAATTATATAGAAGTGTTTTGTAATAGAACTGTCGTATGCCATGAGACAACTTCACTGGAAAGAACATCTGTAATGAGAAACAAATCACACTGACCTTTGCTGTAGGCTTGAAAGCAGGTTTCTTTGGGGTTGTGGGGACTCATTTGCCCTCCAGCAGTGGAAGAATTAAGATGTTATGTTTAACATAAACAAGAGAGGTTTAATCCCAAATCCTTGTGGGAGAGCACTTTGTGTTCTCTTGAAAGTTCAGTAATTCCATAAGCAAGATGGACAGTTGGGTTATTTTAGACTCAATGAAAGCAGGGGAGGGACAGAAGGGACGTCAAAGGGAATTAACTCATCAGAGTAAGAACCCACTTGTGAAAACTGAGCAGAGAGTGAGTTCAATTGCATTAACCATACATGGTGCCAAGGTCTCTCATTATAAGAAGCCCTTTTTCCCACTTTGCTCTGTCCAGCCATGACAGAAGTGGAAGAAGAAATGCAAGAAGAAATGTTTGTCTGTGTGGGATCATCCCAGGCTGGGGCTGGGCAGCCTCCTGTGCACAAGTGCCCATTGCTGCTCAGGCAGCAGTAGCAGGAGAGCAATGGTTCTCATTTCCACTTGGGCTCTGCACCTCTGAGGGCAGGTGCTGCTTCCTGAGTGATGGAGGAAGAAAGGCTGCACAGGGACACTCGCTGTCTCTGATGATCTGTCTCTGCTGGATCTGCCTGCACACCTTCTCTGCACTCACAAAGGCAGAGTGGGATTTGTTTGGGAGCATCTTGGCCCTTTTGAAAGGCAACCCCTTCCCTCCCACAGCTCTGATGTGTCCTGCTTCTCCTCTGCTGGGGGCACAGACAGCAGTCAGACCCAGCAATCTGTTACCACTCAGCACACTAAATTCACTTTAGAAGAAGACTCTGTCAAACATGTTACCTCCAGCTGTGATTCAAACACTGAACAAAGTTCAGCTCTCAGGAAACATATGAGGGACAAGATATAAATCCAGAAAACTTAAGCAAAGACAAAACATTTCACATCTCTATCTTTTTATTTCCAGACAAAAAGCCAAAGTCTTACAATATCACTGTTACATTAGGACTTAGATATGTAAGCATCACTGTCTTCATCACTCTGCTGGGATCCTACAGCTGAAGAGAACTCACCCAGTGTGAGTGACTGGGTGCTGGAGGGATTATTGTCCTGGCCCCAAACCAGGCCAGAATTGTCTTCACTTGATAAGTGGAGCTTGGATTGAAGGGCAATCTGTACTTTGCCAACACAATTTGTCTTCAGGAGTGACCAATGAAAATTGTTCCATACTTGTGTAATGCTGGCTAGCAGAATGAATGTGGTTCTTGGATAAAAGAACAGAAATGCAAAGAGATGTGGTGGTGCTGCTCTGTCCCTGGCTCTTTGGAGACCAGGCTTTATCATCCTGAGTTCATCTCTGGTGTCTGCTGAAGAAAAGAACTTTAAAAATCTGGGGCAATCGAGCTACAATAATGTCCAGTTATCCTGCCATCAAGCAAAGTAAAGTGTATTCAATTTATTTAAGGGAGTACTTATATTATAAATGTCAAAGCTGGGTGAGAAAATCTAAGAGGGTTTTTTCACATAACAGACACCAGCATGACATGAACCTATGGATGGAATCTGAAGCCAGGCAGATCCAGAAGGAGAAAAAGCACAAGATTTTAGCATTGGAACAACTGACCAAGGGATGACCTATCTTCTTCACCACCTGAGATTTTAAAGTGAGAATTGTGAGAATTCCGCTTCTTCTTCTAAATTCAGTAATGATCATGACACAGGAGTCCCTGGGTGACATCATCAGTGTGGACAGGTTAGATTTCCTAACAGTCCCTCTGCCTTTAAAACCTCTGATGCTTAAAAAGTGCATTTACCTGAGCCAGGGTTCACCCCAGGGACAGGGGAATTAGATGTCTGTATTCCCTTCTCCCCAGCTGTGGGAATGCTGTGTTTGGATCTCTTTCCCATCGCTGGTTGTGTCAGTGGTGTGTGTTATGCAGATGTGTGTCCACTGGGAGCAACATTCAGACAGCTCATTTCACACTGATTTATGAACAGACCTATGAGCACAGCAACTTCTGGCCTCTGCTGGCTTGGGCTGCAATCAGCCTGCATGTTGTTGCTATTCTCATTCCCAGACCTGCAGTCACAGCTCAGGAACCATTTCTGCTGCAGAAATGCAAGCTGAGGGAGTCCCTGCCTCAGAGCTCTTCTGTAAGCAGGGATGGAGGAGGTAGGTAGCCAAGGGAAGCCAGGGAAAAGATGGGAGATAAACATGCCCAGTCATGGTGAGCTGGAAAAGGACTGGATGGGTAGTGGTGGGCCAAGCTGGGTCTGCCCCCGAAAAGATGCCTCAGGACTCCAGGCTTGAGACAAAAAAACATCTTTTTTGTGTGAACGGCAGGAAAGGGAGAACATCTGGGATACAGGGCTGCAGGGAAAGTGTTGACATAACCTTGAGGATAGAGAGGTCTCTATTCTCAAGACTAAAGTGAGGATGTCATCCAGGTTGTAAGTGCAAGTGATGGATAAGAGAAAAACAGTTCCCTTCAGACACAAGGGGTTTGAGATGAGGACCAGTTGTCCCCAGGTGTCAGGGAGCCAGGCTGAGATGGGAGTTTCAGTAGGAGAACACAGCTAACAGGACAGAGGCCCAGATCCAAAGGAAACTGCATTTGAATTAGTGAGAGAATTTGAATTTGAATTCAATTTGAATTGAATTGTCAGAGATCAGGGCAGAGGGAAAGGAGAGCAGGACTCAGTGACCACAGTGAGGGCAGAATGGAGAAGGGGGATTGGTTTCAAACTGAGTGGGTTTATATTAGATATTAGGAAGAAATTCTTCACTGACAGGTGATGAGGCACTGGCACAGGTTGTCCAGAGAAATTGTGGATGCCCCATCCCTGGGAGTGTTCAGCATCAGGCTGGGTGGGACTTTCAGCAGCCTGATCTAATGTAAGGTGTCCCTGCCCATGGCAGGGGGTTGGAACTTGGGAATCTTTAAGGTCCCTTCCAACCCAACCCATTCTATGATTCTGATGGAAAGGGGTAAGGGTAAAGGCCAAAGAGGACAAGAAAGGGCAGAAAGATACAGTGAAGGTGTAGCCAAAGATCTCCATCCATACCAACTACTTGATCCTTCTACTCACTTTTTAATTCTAATTCTAATTGATATTACAGAAAGTCTTTTTACTGCTGTGCATAAAATAAATATTTCCAAACTCTTTGAGACAAATATTCCGAGCTGATCCCAAAAGACAGGTCCAGTTTCTTCATGGTCGTGATTACTCTTCAAAAGAAAAAACATTAACAACTATGGCCAGGAAATGTGATTTATTTTTTTAAATAGGAATCAGCCAGCCCAGTATTGGTATAAAAATAGTTAAATACAATGGATCAAATGTCAAACTATGAGAAAAATGACCCAAATTAGAGAAGCATAGATAGAAGAAGCTAACAAAAACATCTCTTCCTGTGGGGACTCTAGCACGGCCAAATACTCATCTTTGTAGGTCACCCAGTTTACAGAGCTGTGCACGGGGGGAAAAAATCTGGGTTTGATATTTTGTACCCTGGACTACAAAGGAATCACTGCAGATATATAAATAAAAGACAGCTGGGCTGAGGTTTCAGATCACCTACACCCATCAGAAAGGCAGCCAGACCGAGCACTCTGCTCTCCTGTTGGATACCTGGACTAATGCTCAACTCAGTCAATACTTTAGGGGAAAAGAGAGACAGAGCAGAGCAATGTTTTATTAAAAGGTTTCAATCACCTGCATTGCCACAGAAACAGCAGAGAAAATTACATAGCCCAGGGGGAGAAATCTTTTATTTAAATATCTGTAAAAATGTGGGAAAAAAAGGGGAGAGCTCCTGCCTGGGAAAATCATGAGCCTGTCTCAAAGTCTACAGACTATCTAAGCAGAGGAAGTGAATGAATAACTGTGGCACATGCATGAGTGGCTGGAAGTGCAGCCTGAGCAGTAATTGGCTCTATTGGTGCTCCTCTGATTAGCTGGTTTTGGCTACAGCACTTGTCAGACCCACGCTGAGTTCACAGCACAAAAGTATTCACACTGCACTGAGGAACATTTCAGATCAGCCAGGGGATCCCTGCAGAGAAACAGCAAACACAGATGCTGAAGGATGCAGCCTCCAGGGAGGGCTTTAAATCCTTACCTCATGTCACTAATTTCTCGTTATCTAGAGCTGGAAGAGAAAGGACTCCTGGAAGGGATTCAGATGCTCCTGTTACTTTTCACTACCTCAGAAATGAAGGAAGGGAGAAGAAAATTGATGGAGTTTCTATGGAGAGAAATTTAAGAACAAAATCACAATTATTACTGCATATAGGTGGTTTGAACTCTTTACCAAAATACCCATCTGAGTTGCTAATTAATTGAAACAGCAAAGGGATCAGCTTATTGGTATGGGAAAGAAAGGTTACACACTGATAAATCTCCAGAGAGACTCCTGACAGGGAGAGGTCTCAGTTGGGGACATGTCACAGAGGGCAAGGGAGAAAAGGAGCCACCCCAAGTCCTTACAGTGAGAGTGGGCACAGCACCAGCAAACATAAATGGAAGAGACCAAGGAAATCAGGCACTTCCAAATGAGAGATATTTTTATATGTAGATTTGCACACCTACTGTGTCTGCTCCAGGGTTATGGCTAAGAGCCCCCTTCAGCTCATTCAGCTCTAAAATCAACTCCATGGATGCCTGCTGTATCCTCAAAATGCTGACACGACCACTCTGCAGAATGACAGAGGAATTCCAAAGAGCATGAATTATTTGTGTCCACACTCTGGTAATCAGCACCAAACAGCAATTTGGAGAGCATCAGCCAGCACCAGAGTATGCCAGCAAATGCAGTTGTGTTTTCTGAGCTGGCTCACTGATTCCAGCACCCCTGATCAAATATAAGCACTTTAGGCTATTAATAGTAGCATTAAGGAGAGACTTCCATGTTTTGCTTTTGAGCTGCCTGTCCTTTCTCACCCTGTCCTCCCTCCCAGCTAAATTATGTTATGTTTTGTGGTGGCTAAAGGAAATGTGAGGAACAGCAGAAGAGATCACAGCTTAGATCAGAAATGTCCAAAGCAGTTTGAGGACAGATGACCATTATTTACTGCAGAGATGAAGGTTAAATATGAGGCTTTTTTACCCAGAATATATCAATCTTGTATGTATACACAGAAGAAACAGCAACTGCATTTCACACAAGCTGAGAATTTGGTTCCCAGGACAAAACGAACCAATCTGTCATTGCAAACATCTCTTCAGCTTGTTGGGGCTCGGCCTCCAGACAAGTGGCACTCAAGTAATGAAACACTATAAAGCAGCATGTTGCTGCCCACACTGAACACAAGATTTGTGTGAGTGAAGCTGCCAGGCTCTGACACCAGTCAAACCACTTGGAAAGACATGGACAGACATGGAGACACCACCCTGGATGGACTGAATGTCTCTCCCACCACCTGCAGCACTTCTCTCTTTATTCTTTGTCAGTATCTCAAGAAACCATTTCTCATAGAAACCTGAGATTCATATCAAAGCCTCCATTTACACCGGATTGCACAAAATGCCTCCAAAACTGCCTCAGCTTTATCTGAACTCAACATCAGCCTCAATTCTTTGTTTTACTCTTTATTTTTTATTTATTTATCTAAAACCTACTGAAAGGGGCTCTGAAATCTACCACAGTTTTGTCCCTTCAGGTTCCAAAGAAAAAAGCAGTTTTTCCTAATGGTTAACATCAAGAAATACTGAGCTGGTTGCTCTTTTGGGGTTTCTTGAAGGTACTTTCTTTTAAAAAAAAATGCAAAATTGTCTTTAAAACTTTTTTCCCTGAAAGTTGGAAGCAATTTGTTGATCTTCAAGAAACACGAGAAAAAATAGAAAAACCCTGTCATTCTGAAATTTTTTTAGGGGAAAAAAATCAAAATCTGTTTATCTTTTAGCAAGAACCAACTTTGCTGTTCATGCATAAAGCTATGGTGAAATATATTGTAGCATCTTGCCATCATGAAATATGAATACTACTTTGTTAAGCTTTTCAGCACACAGATGAGACTGATGAAACTATTCCAGAGGAAGCGTCTTGTCACTGAAACAATTTTTCTCACTGTCATGAAGTTGACTCAGCATTATTTAACTGATGATTCATTATTTTGCACATTATTTTGAACCCCAGTCCTGCACAAGGACCCTCCTATACCAGGAGCAGCATGAACATGGAACAAAGAGGCACCTTCTGCTTCCAGGAGCTCCAAGTCCTTGCAGAGGACTGGAGAGGCAGATGGAGACAAATGGAGGGTGAGATTAAAGGAACCAGCCAGGACATGCTGCCAGACTTCGAGTAACCTTTACAGCCAGGGAGAGATTTAGCTGTGACTGTGTCTCCATGATATTCATACAAAAAAAAAAAAAAAACTTCCAGAAGATTTTAAGTGTCCCATGCCCATTCCTGACTATTATTGCAAGTGAGATCAGATGTGGGAAAAGGAGAATACTGAAATAGAAAGAGGCTGTGAGTGGTGCAAGGTCCCCAGGGATCCTTGGGAGAAGCTCACAGCAGTTTGTATGTGGGGAGAGGGTCAGTCTTTGAGCTATCTGCCAAAAAGCTGCATCGGACTGCTCTAGGATGAAGCAGTGGGAAGTCAAAATACATTGAGACCTGGCTTTTTACTTTTACTTTGCTCACCAGATGTATTTTGGAAAATGATTGCAGGCTGCTCTCCTCCACTTGCAAGTTTTTCTCCAGCCTCATTTGAAGTGGGAGAAGTGGATGACTAGAGTTACAAGTTTCTACACAAACACATCTAAAGTTTCCCAGGATTTTCTTTCCTGGGGGAGCTGTGCACAGCCCCCTGCTCCACTGGGACCCTTGCACTTCCAAAACCCTACGAGGCACACCTTCACCATTCAAAGCCCTGGTGCTCACCCCGGAGTGCGCCTGCCTTTCCCATCTCTGCTCTTCTACATCTCCCCTCTTTGCAGCCTCCGTCCCGTCCACCTCTTCCCTTCGCATTCCTCCTCTTTGCAACTCTGCCTTCGCATCCCTCCCCTTTGTATCCCTCCCTTTTCACCTCCCCCTTTGCACCTCTCTCGCTTACAGCCCTCCCCTTTGCCTCTCTGCCCCCTTCGCATCTCTGCCTTTCCCCATCCCTCCCCTTCGCATCTCTGCTCCTCGCATCTCTGTCCCCGCACACCTCCTGCCCCGGCTCTCAGCCCTCCGTGCTCTGTCCCTGGCACCCTCCACCCCTCCTCACCCGCTCCTCGCCGCCTCCGTGCGCTCCTGCCCAGCCCCGGTGCCCGCAGCCTCCGGGCCGTCCGTGCCCCGCTGCAGCCCCGCGGAGCCCGGCCCGGAGCCGCCCGCGATGCCGCTGCCGGCGTCGCTGCCGGTGCCGGTGCTGGGGCTGGTGCTGGTGCTGGGGGCCCGGGCGGGTGCCGGGGGTGGCTGCCAGCTCCCGGCCGAGTGGCGGCCGCTCAGCGAGGGCTGCCGGGCCGAGCTGGCCGCGATCATCGTGTACGCGCGGGTGCTGGCGCTGCACCCCGACCCCTACGGCGCCTACAACTACCTGCCCTGGCAGAGGGGCCCCCCCGGCGGCGCCCAGCACGGAGCGGGGGATCTCTTCTACTCGGCCGAGATCGAGCTGCTGTGCGACCAGGCGTGGGGCAGCATGCTGGAGGTGCCCGCCGGCTCCCGCCTCAACCTCACCGGCCTCGGCTACTTCTCCTGCCACTCGCACACCGTCATGCAGGGCTACGCTTATTTCTTCTTCCTGCGGTGAGTGCCGGGCTGGGGGGACCGGGCAGGGGTTGGGATGTCGCGTCCCGGCTGCGGGGGATGCGCGCCCGTCCCTGCCCGCAGGGTTCGCTCCGTCCCGCTCTCCGCGCACCGCCCGCTCCTTTGGGCAGTTTCGTAGGGAAAGGAAAGCCCGGAGCACCAAACTCCCGTAGTATTCCAGCACATGCACAGGGAGCTGCTGTTGAGTAGCTCGTGGGTGCTGCTGCTTTTGTTTATACGGCGGGACGGTCACGGAGCTGGAGAGAGGCCAGCGCGTTTGCCGAAGTTTGTCGTGGGAGTTTAAAACCCATCCCCAAATACTCACCCGATAGCTTTCCATCGACTCTGCTGAGTCCCGGCCAGACTCTGAGTTTGGGCTCATCGAAAGAATAAGAAAATAAACCACAATGTGGGAACAGAGCCATTTCTGCGACCTTTCAATTTGAGAGCATTTGTGAAATACTACTCAGTGGCTTGTTTTGAAATACTTGGTATATTAGGCTGGGTGCATGACAAAACTCATTTTGATGCTGTCTAGGGCTTAGTCTGCAGCAACATCTTTAAACACATTTTATTGACGCAAGTTATTTATTGACTGCTTGAAGGAGTACTTAAACTCCTTGCTCAAGGGCAAAGTGATGCAAATTTAGTAGAAACTGTGGCCCAAAATACAGATTTGCCTCCTTCATGGTGTCTGCAAGGTGGAAGGAGCAGTTTGGTCCTTACTGCTGCTGCCTGATGCAGTCCTTGTGGTGGGAATTGTCATTTTGGTGCCAGGAGAGCTGAGAGCTACTTGTAGGCTAAAAGTCTGTGTGACTTTTTGTCGAGCCAGGCTGAGGTATGACAGGTGACTCCTGCAGGCGAGAGAGTGCTGTTCATTCTCACAGCGGGCTGCCCCTGCAATCTGTGTTCCAGAATGGATGAGAACTACATCCTGCTGCCACACGGAGTCAACTTCCAGGAGGCGATTTTCCCCGACACCCAGGAGAACAGGAGAATGTTTGCCAGCCTTTTCCAGTTTTCCAACTGCTCGCAGGCACAGCACGTGCTGAGCTTCTCCAGTGACTGGGAGATTCAAGAGGACAACCGGGTAAGGGATTTGTTTGCTTTCCAGTGCTTTGTTTTCAAAGTGGGCACAGGCATTCCCATGTCCTTTGTGAACATGTGTACATGAATGCAGAGCAGCAGGTCCCTGATTTTCCTGTTCCTTGGGTATCACTAGCAAAGTAACACACTGGTGAGGAAATATTAAACTGTTTTCAAAGCTGACCTCTGTGCTAACCTCTTCAGCTTCCCATGGACCTGAGCAAAACTTGGTATCAACTTGTTCATGAGCAATAGGTTAAAAATAGTATTACTTGTGATCTTGTCTTCCCCCACACAGATAATTTCTGGGTTTGCTATCTCTAGACCTCTTTTTTAAAATTCAGCTGAAATACTCAGGAGCAGATCTTTGCTTTTGAACTTCTGTGTTCATCTCATGTAGTGAGAGCAGTGCCTGGACCATGACAGACTGTAAGGGATTGTTCTTGCCTGACTCCACAGAACAGCATAAACATCTACTGAACTAATCAGCCTGAGCTACCTTTGTAGCAGCTGGGGAAAAAAATACTCTTAAGGGCACATTTCAAGTGAGTGATGAGGGCAGGGTTCCTCCGAGGGATGCCAGCACTTACTCCTGAACAAGACAGATGAAATGTCTCTTTCTCCTTTCAAGGAAGGCCACAGAAAGCAGTTCACCCTCTAGGCAATCCTCCCTTAAGAACATCCAAAGATGCCCACTATTGGTGGCTCCTGAGCCCCTTTATGGGATTGTAGTGTGTGTAATAAATGCAGGATTTTAACAAATGCTTATTTGGCAGAGAGGAGCAACATGTTATCATGTGTGTGCATGTTCTGGATGTGCATGTACTTTTGAGAAAGTGGAACTTGGAGTGGTTTAGTGCTAAACTTTGTTTTGTGAGGCTGGTGGCTTCCCCTGGTATCTCAGAACATTTTAAGCACCTTTCTGGGTCAGGATGGACAGGACAGGTGTCATTGCTTGTGTCTTCTGTGGATTTACCCAAGGCATGATGTTTATGTATGACAGCAGATGTGTGAGTGGCTTGCTTGGGAGATGGATGGAGGGAACTCAGTAGCTGGCTGAGCCTTTTCCTTCCACCACCTGGCCAAATGCCAGCATACAAAGTTTGAGCTGCTGTGTGGCCATCTGGCCAGTGACACAGCTCTTCTCCTTGGGATGCCCCATGAGCAAGTGTTTTCTTGCTGCTGATATTTTTGAGGGGAGACTATGAAATGGTGCTGTTCAAATATATGGGACAGCAGCATAAACTGATATTTAAAAGGAAATTAGTTATCCTACAATTAAATTGCAGAGGTGTAACCCTGTCTGGGCAAGAAGGGGGAGGTGGAGAGCCCTGGTCCCAACCCTGCCTCCTCCCTCCCAACCAAACCCTGCTCCCCAGTGCCACAAGCAACATACTTGGTAAGTAAAGGTGCTGCTGCTGCCAAATCCACAGATTTTTGTCCAGGGGAGCAAAGTGGCATGGGGAGGCCACCAGATCCAACTGCCAGTGTCTGCTGGTGATGCCTCTGCACTGTTTATTTCGTCATGCTGAGCTAAACGTAGGGGATCCTGATGGGCTGGTGCTTGTCTATGCCAGCAGTGAATCTCACCAGTCAGCCTTAATGGAAATGACCAGGCAGAAACCCCCAGGGTAAGCTGGGGCAGCCCTCAGGATATGTATCAGAAGTGCATTTCAGCTGTTGCACTCTTTGACCCGTGCAGCTGTGAGCAGGCTGGGGGGGATTAGAGCTGCTGCTCCCACTGCTGGGGCCGGGGGCTTCAACCCCCACCCATCCAGGGAGCACATTCAGCACAACTGATGGACACTTTGTCCAGCCCTCATTATGGAAAGTAGAAGCTTCCTCTGCACCAGTTAAAAATAGCTGGGGCTGACTGTGCTCCCATTCAGCTCCTGCATCTGTGTTTGCCCAGCCGAGCGCCGGCTCCCGGCACCTGCGTGCCCCAGCCTGGGAAAGGGGGGACATTTCTGGCTGCTGCAGTATTAGGAATTTGTTCCTCAGCTCTTCCAGGTACAGGTCTCTTTACATCTCCCTCCTCTCTCTGCCTTTTTACCTGTAGTGGTAGCTTTCCCAGTTGTCACTGTCTGCTCACATCCTGTCACAGTGTGAACAATTTCTGTTTCCAAACGTGCTCGGCTGAGCTGCCCCATGCTGGCTCCTAAGCTGAAATCTGTGCTGTGTGCCAGCTTCAGGAACAGACAGTGAACAGAACTCAGAGCATTACTCCTGGAATTTTGAAAAAGAACCTGTTTGGGAGCCTGGGTACATCCTAAGTGGGGTTCTATGATGGTGTCAAGTTGGAAAGAGCTTGGACAGAGAGGAAAGGGTTGTCTCATTCTGTAGTGAGGAGTCAGGGGTCTCACTAGCTGCTGTGTACTCACATAAATTGTTGCTTAAAATACATCATGGATGTTTTGTGCAGTCAGAGAGGAGAGGTGGAAATGTTGAGACATTCCAAGCAGAAGGCAGCTGGGATGAGAGTCCCATCCCAGGAGTTCATAGGTAAGGTCCTGCCTCCAGGTGTTGGAACAGCTGCATGCAGGGACAACTTCAAAGCAGCAGGCCAGAGGAGGTTTGGAACAAAGGAATGATGAAATTTTCTGTTTACAAACAAATCCCACAGTCTGAAAGTCTTTTGGAGTCCAGCTCTTGATATATTTTTGGGGTGAACACTTTAAGAGAGACTTTGGTGCTAGAAGCACGTGCAGATGCAATGCATAATTTGTGTTTGCTGCTCTGGGATGCTCAGCCAGAATGTGAGAAAATCCCATGATGGATGAGTGTCTTTGCCTCATGTAATCCTACTCCAAGCAAGGGGTCCCTTCTGCAGGGTGTGCTTGAGCTGGCCATGCAGCAGGTGACCCCAAAGTGACCACTGACATGTTGTCCTCCTGCTTGGCCTCTTCTGTCTGCTTGGCTCCTTGCATGCAAGTACCCAAGGGATGAAATGAGGAAAACACTGACAGCTCCTTCTCCTCCTTCCAGCTAATGTGTCTTATGATGCAAAAGAGAGCAAAGAGATGTGCAGGAACTTTTTGATGCACTGGGATGTGCCACCTGCCTTTTCCATCATGGTAAAATGCTTTTAGTTTTCGGAAAGGCCCGTGGCGTGTGATGAAAAGAGGTCAGACCCAAGGCACATCTCACTGAGAATAATACTTTCCTCATCCTGGGCCTGCTGCTTTTGCTGTAAGCTAATTCCAGCTGCATTTTTAAGCCCCTTGCAGTCTGGGCTAAGAGCCAAATACTGCTTTCCATAGTTTTCCAATAACCCTACAATCTCATAAATTCACTCAGGCTCTTGTTCTGGCCATTTCAGAGTGCAGTGATTGCTCCTGTTGTTGTTTCTTTAGGCACTTGCATTTTGGCCTCCACATTTGCAGAGGCAAATATTAATGTGGCTTCATCTTGACTTTTTGTCTCAGCCCCTTGGTGATGTTTGCAGATCTCTTGCTTTACTCCAGCTTGTTGTTGCAGTGGTTTCCACAAGATTGTTTCTAAAGCCAAGGGATGATGCATTACATTGGGATTGAAATCTAACCCCCCCTGCAGAGTTTCACCATTTTGGTGCAAATCTTGGAGCTGTAATTTCTCCTTCTGGCCTTCTGCAGTGTTGTGTGATCTCACAAAGAGGACATTGTTGCTCTGTCTGCACACGAGGGATTACAGGAGAAGTGACTTGAGCTCTGGTGTCCACAAGGACAGTAGAAATCTCTAGCAGCACTTGTAGTTATCATTCAGAGGGTCTTGAAGGGGTTTTGTCAGCAGGTTGGTAAGGAAATGTGTTCTTTTGTCATCCCCCTTTATGTGAGCAGGAGAGCTGCAAAATGACCCCACAACAAGGGGCTGATGTCAAGGTGTCAGCCCAATTGTGAGCAACAGTGACAGCCCTGAGATAAAGCCCATGAAATTAAGGAGTCCAATAACTTCAATTAAGCTCAGAGATTGCAGGGGGAGACCATACCTTTTATTAAACACCTCCCCCTACATTGACTCAAGCAGCAGAGCCACAACCACACAGTTATCTCAATTGATTTAGATGAATGGACTTACCTTCTGAGAGACCTCCAGAGCTTTATCTGGAGGTATTATCTCCAATAATAGAGCTTTTGTGGGAGTAGCCAGTGTCCCAAATAAAAAGCAAGGTAATTAGTGGGTTAGCCTGGCAGTCTACAAATATCTGTTTAGCATCTTTGCGTTTGGATCTTCTTCTCTGGTGGCACCATGGCTGCTGTAGCAGACTAATGACCTGACTGGGACACCTGGAAGACTTTGGAGCAGCTGAAAAGGGAACTAGATAAGAAAAGCAATGTAACTGCATACATGGCCTTGCCATTACCGTGCAAATCAAAAATTGAATTAAATTACAATCTCCCTCTGTGGAAGTAGAGGAAATAGTTTCAGAATTATTTGTATTTTAGCAACTGCTGTGTGCATGGACTGGGAGCCACTGGGTTGGGTGAATCCCTGAGCCCATCCTGGTCCAGCCTGTCTCTTCCCTGATGCTTTCAACCAGGTGAATGGCAGAGGGTCTCAGTTAGTGACACTTCACAGCACTACAAGGACACAAGCCACAGAGCAATAGCCACCTGTTCTAGAGCTCCTTGCCTACCAGAGAAGGGCTTGTTCATGTGACGTTTGCTACAGGGACTTGTTTTGATCCATCTCCCAGGCAACATGCCCCCAGAGAGGGGGAAGAAAGAAGGAATGTTGGGGAAATCCCTGTAATTTTTCAGACCACGCTGATTTTGGAAGTGCATAAATAGTGTCATGTCCAGAGAGAGCCTGAGCTGCCTTGGATCCATGGGCCAGAGCTCTTCCTGTGGTGGCTGAGGTGGACATTGCTGATGTCAGAAGTGACTCTGCCCTGTGAGTCTTGCAAATCCTGGCCACTAGGAAAAATGAGCTGATAACTGTGTTGTCCATGTTATTCACAAAATTAAAATGAAAAAGTAATATTTTTTCTCTTATTAAAGTTAAGAGCTTCTGCTCTTGCAGAGTTCCCTCTCTGCTCTGAGTGCTAGGAGATGAGTTTCAAAACTGGAAAATGCTGTTCATGGAGTCCAGAGCCAGCAGTTTTAGGAGAAGAAGCAGTCTGAAAAAGAGCAGGTAGCATCCAGGCTTGATGGAGACAATTCTCTTTAATTCCCATGTACTGAGGTTTTGTGTTTGCTTGTGGCATGAGCTGCATTAGACATTCTCCTTTCTCTGGTCTTAAGGCACTAGGGAAACACAAAATAACCTCAGTTAAAAACAGTGCTACGTGGCAAGGCCAGTACAAAAAGACCTCAAAATAGAATTGAAGTGAGGTCCAATATCTAGAGGTTTGAAAATCTTCTTTTACATGTGGTTTCTTGCCCTGCCATTGGTTAGAGGAACTGTTTCTCCATGAGCCTAATAGCATGATAGAAAGTGCCATCACTTCTGGGTTGTTTTCATAGTGATTTACAGAGCTTTTGTTTTCCTCTCAGAAACCCACCCAGGGTGAGCCCCCTCCCTGTGATCTGTCTTTAATTTGAGTACATGTAAGCAATATCAGATGAAATGGAGAACTGCTGACAAGTGTCTGGGGCAAGGGAAGACCACAAGACAATTGATACATTTGGGTAACATCCCCAGGAGTCTTTTGGCACAGAAATGGAATTGATTCTTTCCCAAATCTTCACACCCAGGCTGTGGTAGGGGACTCTTAGGGCTCTGGCTGGCATATCCCTATCAGTTTTCTATCTTTCCACATGCACACAGGCAGATAAAATACAGAGTAAAAGATCACAAAGCAATACACAATAGCCTTATCCACAGGATGTTTCCATTGCATATAGTCTTTATTGTAATTATTACACCTAGAAGGTGTTCTGAGCAGTGCTTCTCAAGGGAAAAATGGGCAATATCTCTGCTTTTCAGTTGTTTCTTAGAGGCACATTATTTCTGCTGGGATAGATTGGCTGGTTTTCATACACAATGCAGGAGGGATGACCTGATGTAACGTGGGAGCCTTGGATTTGGTATTATTAGTGAACAGTCAGAATTTGGGATTGAAAATGGAGCTTTTCCCCACCCATGGCAGCCATGGGGGGATGGGTGTTGAGGTGAGACCCCCCCTTAGCCCCCTCCTGGTACCAACAGGGGAGCCCCAAAGAGTCCCACAGCTCCTGGTGAACATGTCTGGGCCATTGCTGCCTATCAGGCATTGCAGATTGCTCCAGAGCACAGCTCTCTCTTGCTGTGTCTCAGGCACATCCAAGTACATAATATCCTTAAAAATATCCAGTTTCCAGCTCACCAAGCAAGGAAATACCAAGACAACCAGGGGTATTGTGTATGTGTGTATGCTGCTGCCTCCTCAAAGGGTGAAGCAGCAATCCTTCCAGGAACTGGCAGGGGAGACCCACATGGCTCCAGGCCTCTTTTAATTATCCAGAGTCACACTTTAATGAAGTTCTGCCAAATGCTCTAATTCATTCCATATTTTGTGGCACTATCTGCTGCTGTACTTGAGCTTGGTGGTGAGCAGGCATCTGGCCCCAGCCCCAGGACACCTTTGGGGTTCTCTGCCTGGCTGGTGGCCACAGAGGCAGTTGATATTTGTAGGCTGAGCTCTGCATGTTGAGAGACACAAAGGTGGGGCTGAAGGGACCCTGTTGTCCCTCCTCAGTTTCAGATCCAAGGCTGTCTGCAGGGATGCCATAGCCTTGGGCTTTCCAGCCCAGACATGGTTTTCAAGCCCAGCAGTGCTTTCTTAGCTGGATTAAGAGTTTTTTGGGAGGTCCTGACCTTAGGAAACCTCTTAGACCAGGGCCAAGGCACTGTGTAGGTAGGAGAGCTGGGATTTTGATGGAGCTGCTCATGTTCCCTCTGTGCTAACACAGAAGTGGCTGAGGGGGGTGACACCTCCCTCAGGGGGGCAGTGGGAAGGTTGAATCCCACCTGAGCATCCACATGTGAAGATGGGCTGGGAATTGCAGCATTGTAGTGAGCAGTGGATTGTATTGAGCAGCAGCATTGCATTGTATTGTATTGAGCAGTGAACCTCTCATCCATCCCCTCTGGAGATGACACTGTCCTGGGAAAAGTGGCAGCCAGAACACATGAGGAGGCTGACTTCAGTGCACTGTCTCCTTCCCTGGGTGTGAGTGATACCTCTGCTTCCCTGCCCTCCTGCTCACAGCCTCCCCAGGGTGGGAAAGTGAGAAGGGACATCCCACCACTGTGAAAGATGAAGGGAGAGGTGCAGGGAAAGGGTTGGTGCTGATCTGGGCTGGGAAATTGAGTAGTGCAGGATGCTTGAAAGAGTTTGTGTCCACAACTAAATCTCCTTCTTTAACAGAGGTGCTTCCTCCACTCAAGGTGCCCCCCAGACACCTGGGACATGTTCTCCAGGGAGAAGAGCTGAGGCTGGTGTTCCTAAGGTGGATGTATCATCTTACTAACCCAAGGCAAAACAGAATGTGCAGTCCAAAGAAGCAGATCATGGGTTTTTTTGGGTCCAGTCATGCTTACAGGTCATACTTGTCCCATGACATTTCAGTCTCAGAGGGTGGAGGTGCTGACTTTGCCTGGGAGCCACTGAAAGGTGCTCAGATGAATCCTGGATCCTGCTCCCAGTCACACACTGGGGCTGTTCCAGTGCTTTGGCTGGGCTGGGAGCAGCAGGGGAAGCAAACATCAGAGCAAACATCACATGGCTCTTCACCTGCTTGGATTTTCCTAGAGCTTCTTTTGAGCCAGATCTTGGGGAATACATTCAGAATGAGTCTCAGGCAAGTTTTCTGGAACAAGATCTGCCAAAATTAATGAGGGAAGTACCCATAATTTGTGTTGTTCAATCCAGTTATGGGAGCCAACAAGCCCTTCTGTAAATCTGTGAGTCTGTAGATGAGTTGGGTGGTTTTTGTGTGCAAATTGATGCTTTGTGTTGGTCAGCAGGTGGAAAGGATGATTCATGCAGATCAGCACTCCTGGACCAGGATCTCTCCTTGATGAACATGATGCTCCTAAAGGCATTCTGGGCAGACCTTGATTTAGTTGCTGTTTATCTTGAACCCAGGGAGAGTATTTTCTTTGAATTTTTCTCTCTCTCCACCTGACCCACCTACAGAAAAAGATGGAGCAAAACATTTATTAAAATCAACGGCCACCAAAATCCAGCTGGCAGCTGGCAGACAGGACACCTGTGATGCTGCCTGTAACCAGATCAGCCACTGTGGCTTGAAGGGAGATGAGATCTTTTAATCTGGGACATATTTTCTCCCAGCCCATGCATTTTGATGTTTGTTTTCACAACTGACAAGCCAAGCTGGCTCTGAGGCAGCAGGAGTTCGAGTCCCTAATGGAAGCTGCAGACAGAGCCTTTTAAATCCTGCCTCCACCAGCCAAGAACCTTTCCAAATTCCCCTGGAGAAGTGTCCTTGCCCTGTTGTGCTCAGCCAGGAGCAGCCATGTGGTGCCAGGCTTGGCTTGGCTGCTGGCCCTGGCAGTGCTCAGCCCCTTGCAGCAGCTAATGTGAAGTGACAAACCAAAGTGCCTGGTTTAGGGGGACTGGGAACAGATGGTTTTGGTGGACCAACTGCAGCTGGTTGCTGAGCAAATCATTGCAGGTGCCTCCAGCAGCTGATGCTGTGACTCCCTTCTCTTGCTGCCCCAGTCTGTCAACTTTTTTTGGAGCAAGGCTGCTGCAACTGTTAGTCGAGTCATCAGTAAAAGGAATGACAGCAGGGAAAAATGCACTGAGGGAGAGGCAAGTTTCCATGACACTGTAAAATACAAAAGGAAAATAATATGACTAAAAAGCCAGGTCTGAATTGCTGCCCAAAAAACTTAAGAGCAAGCAAGGAAACAAATATTTCCTGAGATCTGAAAGCGCTTAACGGACTTGTCCTGCAGTATTTTTGCATTTCCTAGATCAGTAAGGAACCAGTAGCAACTGCAAGGGGGAAATTGGTGCAGTGTTTTATATTGAGACAAGATGCGGGACTAAAATGCAAGCTGGTATTTACACACTGTTATCCTCAAACTGACCCATCTCCTTCACTCTGCAGGGGCAGCAGGAGAGCTATTTCCATTCTGCAGAGGTAAAAGCAAGGCAGGTGTGTTGGGCTCTGTATCCCAGTCCAGTGGAGACAATTCTTTTTGCTCCCAGATCCATGACCTCTGGGATTAGAAACAACTCTCTGAATTATTTTTTTTACCTGTAAACTTATTTGTCAAAATCCTGTGCCCTTTATTTAGCTGTTTATTCAAACAGAGCATGTTGGTGCTATGAGGTCTGGCTTCCTTCTTCAGGTGGATGGTGTCTTGTATCCTCTTCATTTCCTCAAAATGCAATGAGTTTATTGCCTTCATTTGTCTTTGCTGTACACTCATTTCAGAGCACAGTTGTTTGTTTGGCTGTCTTTTTGTATTTCCAGAGCCTTTAAACAGGGTACAAACACAAATATGTTCTTCTGGATGTTGTTTGTTAGATTTTTTTATTGTGGAAAATTATTTAAATGCTTAACTGGGTGGTGGCTGGGGAGAGAAAAGAGGGAAAGTCAAAGTGGAGGAACAGCTTGTACTGACAATGGCTCAGGGATAGGAATAGAAATTCAGATGCTTTAAGTCCTAATTTCCCTTACATGGGGAATGATAGAAATCCCATTTCAGAGCCTTTGAAGCAAAAACACAGCAGCCACATCCACTCAAAATTCTCCATTTTGTTGCAGAGTGAGGAAGCTGTTTTCTACCTTTAAAGCAACATCCTTTGGTGTGGGAGATAAGCAATAATGAGGAGGGGGCTTAGTCACAGTAACCATAGGGCACCTCTGCCACACGCCTGCTCATACTTTAACAGAATTCTGAGGTGTGGGTTGGCTGGAAGAGAGTTTATTCATGGTCTATAAAAGTTGTCTTAAGTGAGGCTCTGTGTGTACATGGCTTATCTGTGGGGCAGAACATTACTTGGTCTGTAAGTACATCTGCTGGAGATTTTTCTGTGAGTAGAGACAAAGAAAAAATAACATTGGAAATGAGAGAAAATTAAAATAACTCATGGGGATAGGAAATGAAGAAATAACGCACCGAAATGTGTGGCCCACTAATGTGGTAAAATCTCCATTATTTACAAAGTTTCTAAAGTGGGTCAGAAGAAGACATTCCCTGGCTGCCTGCCTCTGGAGGAAGAGCCACTGCACAGCTCATGGCATGGCTTTGGGAGGGGCTGTGCAGGCTTTCAGAGCCCCCCGTCCTGTCCTGCTCCTCTTCAAGCTGGGTGTTGGTGCTGCTCTCTCTGGAGAGGGTTTATGTCCCTCACTCTGTCCAGGAGGTACCAGGCAGCATCCAAAGCCCACCTCCACCAACCAGATTCAAAAAGATAACCTGGAGGTGAATTTTCCTAAAAATCACTCCAAGTTCTCTGTGCCATGCTGGACATGAGTCCTGGTGTTGTGAAAAGCCTCTGAGGATTGGAAACAAACACTTTTAAGAAGGCTCTACTGAAGGGTTGTTACCATCAATGATTTGGGGTTTGTCCTTTTACACATTTCAGGCTCAGGCACATTCTGTTTGAGTTCAGTGAGCACTTCACTATCTGTCCCTTGAAATCCTAATTGAGCCTGTGTTTTCTTAAGTCTTGGTTTCAAAGGGCAGAGGAACAAATGTGATTCTTGATTCTTTTCCCAAAGGTGTAGAATCATCAATTAAATGTGTCCTGGAAACAATAGTTTGTGCTCAAATCTTGCCTGCCATAATAAAAATGGCTTGAAATCACATCCAATGACAAAACCCTCCTATATTGAACTGAAATATAGGGTCTGAAGGCAGCTGAACCACTGCTGGAAAATGTTGTGGTGCTTCCAAATCAGTGGCACGCTGGAGCTGCTGGAGCACATCCTGTCCTCACAGACAGTCTCTGCTCAAGAAACACATCACAGATGTTGGGGATATGAAGGAGCAGAGCCCTTCCATCAAAGCATCAGGCCAGAGAAGGGCTAAAAACAAAATCCCAGACTGGAGGCATCCCTGAGGCATTTGCCTGCCTGTTCTGTGTCTGGAATTCAGGATCAGCCTCTGCTCCTGCTCATTGTCAGAAACTCTGAAACAGGAGAAGCCTCCTGTGGTCTCTGCTAACAAAGTGGTGTTTATCACACTCTGTAATTGCATTTGCCATGGTATTTACAGCATTTCCTATGCTGTGAAATGGAGAAATCTCAGGCTTGCCCAGGGCTCATTGTGTACTTTAATCTGCTCCTAAGCCCACATGTATCTTTAAATATTAACTTACACATTGGCAGTGTCCTGGGGCGGCCTCAACCCCACAGCTATGAGCTGGGAACGTGGCTATTGAAGTGTTCATGTTTGCTCTCAGTATTTATCAGGTGCAGTATCCTTTTTTCCAGATCCTAGAAAATATTTTTTCTTCTTTTTCTTTTTCTTTTTCTTTTTCTTTTTCTTTTTCTTTTTCTTTTTCTTTTTCTTTTTCTTTTTCTTTTTCTTTTTCTTTTTCTTTTCCTTTTCTTTTTTCCCCTTTTCCTTTTTCTCATTTTCCTTTGTTTCCTTTTCCTTTGCTTCCTCTTCCTCTTCCTCTTCCTCTTCCTCTTCCTCTTCCTCTTCCTTTTCCTTTTCCTTTTCCTTTTCCTTTTCCTTTTCCTTTTCCTTTTCCTTTTCCTTTTCCTTTTCCTTTTCCTTTTCCTTTTCCTTTTCCTTTTCCTTTTCCTTCCCTGCATTTTCCTCTGCAGTCAGTATTCCTGACTTCTCTAGAGCAGCACAGGGATTTGGAAATCCTTGCTCAGCACAACATGGAAGTGGAAAGATCTCCTAATGGTGCACCCACTGCAACATTAGCCCTACAAATATCTGTTTTCAGATTCTGCTGGTCTTTGGGGCAAAGACAATATATTAATTGCAAGAACAGGGGATATTTGAGCTCACTCTGTGGTCTGGCCTTGGCCACATATGAACTTATTTGTGTCTAAAAGGGACTGATGTGGTCCTGAGCCATTTATGCCACAACACCTTCACCATGACCATGGCTCTGTCTCACTGGCTTCTTTTTCTGGGTACAGCAGTTCCAGCTTGGATTCAGTGGATGAGGAAAAGTCCAGAGCAGCATGCCCAGAGTCCTCCTTCTGTGCCTGTGTCTGTTGCTGTGTGGAGCAGGTGGCTTGAATTTGGCTGGAACTTATGGTGCATTTTGGAGTCTTTATCTTCTAGCTCATAAAGCCTTTTGGATAAAATTTGCTGAGAGCATGAGGGATGTAGAGTTTTGTTTTGTGGATTTAAATCCAATCTTCTAAATTGCTTTAAAGCAATTCCTTGTGTTTTGAAATTCTGAAATCTCTGTCTCTGTTTTTTTTTTTTTGTTTTTTTTTTTTTTTTTTTTTAAGGCCTGTGGTCAGTCATGAACTGATTTAGAAAATGGTGCAAAGAAATTTAAAAACATTTTTTTTCTTTTTTTAGGAAAAGAAATAAAAAGTGAGGGCACATGTGTTATCAATACTCTACCAAAAGGAAACATTGTCTCTGACACAGAAAGCCTTTAAAGCTTGTAGAACAACTGGAATAATCTTTCTAATGCAGTCACCATTATTGGAGGTGTCATGGGGCTGTTTGAATTACTTCAACATTGATTTTAGGGCCTTTTCTCTTTGAACTTCAAGTATACACTGTAGATGTGACTCTGAACATGTTTTTCTATGCATTTTATGATAAATATTCTGGCTTTGGATTGGCTTCTTGGTTGGATGTATTTAACTATTAGTTGAATTGAGTTAAGGAGCTTGTCTACTTTTATTGATCTTAGAATCTGAGCAGAGACTGATACAACATTCTGAAGGGCTTTGGCCAACAGCAGAGTGGAGTACAGGAGTCCTTTTGTTAGATGCTTTATTCTCAGAAGTTCTGAACTGGTGCAAAATGGCAGTTTTGCCAAAAGTTTTCTGAGGAAGTAAAGTAAAAGTCTGTCAGCATTCTCCCCTGTCCCCATCCCAAGACCCACAGTATGCCAAGAGTTACCTAATCAGGTATCCATGAAGAGCACAGGAAGAGAATTCTAGCAGCTGCCCTCCCATTCTCCAGTGTTTTAAGCTGAAGAAATTTCTGTGGTGAAGCAACTTCCATATATTTATTTCTGTCTATATATTCAGTGACATCCAGTCAATTTATCTCCCATAAAGCTGTCCAGCCTTCTCTTGAGAATTTTATTGCCTTTTTGATTTGATTGCCAACTTTTTGATTGCTTTCAACCTGTTTCCTACTTTATTATGTGATGCTCCCAGTTCTTCTCCTGGAGGATGTTGTCAGTCTCTATTTTCTCCCTTTATCCTCAACCCTCTCACAGGACAGGAGACTCAAAATTACAGACCAAGCTTAATGTCTGAGCCTCAGAGAAGGTTGTTCCTCCCCTGTCCTGGACAGGAATCAGCTACTGCTAACACTGTGCAATGCAAGAAAAGAGGGAGTAAAGCCCCTTCCCTGGCTGTCTGGGACCTCCCACTGCTACTGCCACAGGGAAATTTCAGAGTTTTGCCTAGACTCTTGGAAGTGCCAACAGGGAAAGCAAATATTTGTGTGTAAGACTTAACCCCAAGAAGATTAAGTGCAGATGAACATCAATAGTGCCAGCAACCTGTGAGAGAAAGTGAAAACCGAGAAGGATGTAAAAACAGAACATAATATGGAAAAAAAAAGGAATAAAAAGAAAGAATAAAATGCAAAACAGATTAGAAGCAAATCAGGGAGAAGGAAAATTTCAGTGGGGCTTATGGGGCTTTTTGCTTTCCCAAAAGGGGCAGCATGAAGACCAGTAAGAAAAGCATTGCAACAGGGGCTCATCAGTGTTGGCAGGTTGGGAGGTTCCAGGGGTGAGCATGAAGTAGGGAAGGGGTAGAAATGAGGGATGCAGCTTGATGGGATGCTGCATGGACAGTAGATGCTTTTGGGAATTGGGAAGGATCCTGGAGGCAATGAATATCTTGCAGAGTCTTTATTTCCTACCTCTTCAGTTCTGGAAGCCAATTGCTAGCTGGGGAAATGGTGATCCGTGGGAAGAGGTTTGGTTTTGTGAAGCTTGGCCCATGTTCTGTGGGAGGAGAGCTGTGCTGCTTGGAAAGCATCCATCTGAGCAAAATCATAAGTGGTAGGGCTGTCTAGACTAGTCAGGAAGGCGTGAACAAATAAGCAGAGTAAAATAGAAGAAGAGGAGAAAAAAGTGTGATTCCTCACCTAGAATGAAATTAAGATGTCAGGAAAAAACATGACTCAAGGCTTCAAAGGCTGCAAACAGAAGATGTTCTTAGCTGGCTTTACTCTGAGGTTATCAAGGAGAGGAAATTAGACATGCTCATCTCTGGATTTACGTGTTGCTGCTGGAAGTGGGTGGGGAGATGCGTGATAGGAATGCTGCAATTAATTATTATAAATCTCTTTGTAACCACTGTGTGGGTAGCATGCAGGTGTGTGTGAGGACCTTGGCAGCCTGACAAAAATGTAATTATCGGTTCTGGAGGCAGCAGTGCTCAGTCCTTGGCACTTTGTCAATCAGCAGAGTGGTAATTAGCCATTGCCAGGGGCCACTGTGTTTCTCTGAAGAGGAAGGCAGAACCTCCTCAAACACCTGGATGTGGTCTGGGTGAGAGCACAGGGGAAGTGTGTCTTACCTGGCAGACTGCAATTACAGCAAGGATTTCCTGACTCAGAAATCAAACCAGAACTATTCTGCCTTAAGTATTTTTCTTTTTTGACCTACAGCTTGAAACTGGCAGCAATCTGCGTCCATATAACCCAACCTAAATACACTGGGTTTTTGCAGTGAAGTAGATCATTAATCTTTAGTTTGCCAGGGGTCATGATAGATTTTCTATCACTGAAAAAGAGGTTGGAACTCTTTTCTAGGAAAGATATGCACCTGCTTAAGTAATTTGGTGAGCAAAAGGAATGACTTCCAACAATTTTATAAAGGAAGTCTCATATAATCTGGTTTAAGGAGAACTGATTCTTGTTGCCCTCATTGCCTCATAGTGGACCGCATGTTATTTTCTAGTTTGGCTGACAGAAAATATGGGGTTTGGGACTATACTACATAAAATGGAGAATTCAGTGTCCCTGCCCCAAAGCCCATTGTTAGGGATTTCCCTCCCTGTGGGTCATAGGAAATCATGTTTACAAAGAAATCTGAACCACAGGAGTGAATAAGAAGCAGCCTTGAGAGGAAGGTCAGAAGGTGTCTAAGGCACCATCTTTCCAATTTCTGGAATTGGAGCTGAGGAGTCAGGGTGAGAAAAAGCATTGCTCTGTGGAGCCTTTTACAGTTCCCCATCAAATGCAGTAAAACACACTATAGAGCAGCTTTAAAAACAAGGGGAAAACAAAGGCAAATATATCACTGACATAGAGTGACAGCCAAGAAGAGCTTGTCAGGCCTGGGTTCCTTCAAGGATGTGCACTGAGCCCTTTCACACCCTTAGTGCTGTTTGCTGAAGCATTGAGGAAGTGGGAAGGCATCCAGAGAACTGATTCAACTCAGCTGACACGGTGGGGTTTGAAAAGGAGCAGGAAGGAGATGGAGATCTGCAGCACTGCTGACCTGCCACAGCTGGGGACACGGTGATGCAAAACACTGCTCCTGCTGGTGCAGGCTGTGCTCAGGGGTGTCCAGCAGCTGTTGGAAGGAATGATGGAACAGCATCTTCTCACAGCTGCCACAGGGCTGGGTTTTTTTGGTCCTGATGGAACACAGAGACAGATTTTTCGGGTAGCCTTCAGGAAGCTCTTGACCCAGCTGGCTACAAGGAGTGAAAGTGTCCCACAGCTCTGTATTGCCCTGGAAGACATGGTCAATCTGTAACAGTGAATTGATTGTGATTTGTCAGAGCTGAGCAGAGCTGTGTCCTCTTCCTCTGAGCTTCTGCAAGCTTCACAGATGCTGTGTGAGAATTACTTGTGAGCTGCAGTGGTAAAACTCATAAGAGACACACAGGGTGAAGATTGAGGAGTGCTCATTTGTGGTTGCTGTGGATGTTCTTTGTCATGGCCATTACTGTAACTTTATTGTCATTTAACTACATTTTTAAAGTCCAGGCAACCCACAATTGTAACCACTGTGTCACCACCCAAGATTCAAAACTCAGCTCAGAATCAATGAGGTTATAACTGCATATAAACCCTTCCTGCAATTTAACACCAAGGGGAGTTGGCATGAGAAGACACCTATCTTGTCAGGTAATGCAGAATTTATTATAGCACTCCTCCCTTTTCCTCTTCCCTTTTATGTGGTTTTGTATAGCTCTCACAAACTGTGAGTTATACATAGAAAGCAAAGTAATAAATGAGTTTGAAATATGAAGCCACAGAATTTTTTTTTATAAAAGCAGCTTTGTTAGTTTAAGGTATTGGTCTACTTTGAGAAGTGATAGAGGTGGAACATTGCTTGTGAGATCTTATTTCACATGAACTTTGGGGGCTGAGCCCAGTAATTGGATCAACTGATGTTTAAGTTGAATTATCCCTATAATTTGTACATATTTATATATTGTAACATATCAGTTCTAATTGACTGAAAAGTTTTTTTAATAATTAAGCTTTGAAATACCTGAGAATTATTCTCTCAGCAATCAAAGGATGAGATATGCATTTTCAGCAGTCTTCATTAAATTTAAGTATTTAAGTCACTAATGTAAAACATGAGTTTACACCTTCCCAGCAATGACACCACTGACTCCAAAAGGCACAACTAAGCTGTCATGAGCTGTTGGACAGGTGGCAGCTTCTTTAGCTGCTACCACATTACTTTGTTCTCCTTTCTGTTGCTGTATTCAAATTGCTGCCTGGCCATGTAAGCAAGACTTGGACTCAAAGCCTAGAGTCCACAGCAAAGCATCTTCTCTGGTGTGTCACTCTCCAGCCCCAAAACCAAAAGGTCAGCCACAGTTCTTGGCATTTTTTAGTGGATCTGAACATCTGTGGAACTCAGTCCAGCTCCAGCCTCAGAGTTGTTCTGGTTGTGTCTCAGGAACTCATTTCTGAACTGGAGTGTCTGAACAATTTTTACCTGGCTTCTTTAAGGCATGGACAGTGATTAGCAGAGCTGGGAGTCAATGTCCTTGTATCTACTGAATTCTTTTTGCTGCTAGACATCTGCCTTCCTTCCCATGTAGCTCTGAAACCAATATGCCTGTCTGTCTGTATTTCATGTGAGGTATTGTGGAGAGAGCTCATTACAGACAAGCTCAAGTGTAGCCAGCACTTAGCTGCAAGGGCAAACATATCATGAACGTCTGTGTTGCATTAGGATCTTTCCAGAAGACATTGAAACACAGCCAAGGTGGCTTCACAGGCTCAGTGTTCTCCCAGCACTTGCTGGTTCAACTGTTCTTAAAAAAATATGGAATTTGGGAGAGCATGGATGTCAGCACCAGTAAAGATTGGCAGAGCACCAAGTGGCAGGAATTAGGTGAGTTGATTTAGAGCTCTGTGCTTGAGTCTTCTAGAGGAACTTCATGGAGAGAAACTTAGTGAGCTGTGAGAGGAGGTGGCTCTGGGGAGCCACTAGCTGCCATTTCTGAGTTATAATTGGATTTCCCAATCCCAGAGCTCCATCCATCCCCACCTCCTGTCCTCAGCTGAGCTGTGAGGGGCCTCCACCAGCCCAGTGGAACACCTTCAGAGCCTGGAGCTGGCCCATCAGGAAGGATGAGAGGCAAATGTGAAAGCAGTTGCATTGCAGGCTTTGCAATGGTTGTGAGGTCTCCTGTTTGAAGTTTCCCAAGCCACGGAGCTCAGACAAAGCACCTGAGGGAACAAGAGCTGTCTTACCTTGCCAGATGTGTCAAATCAGTGCAATCTCCATCCTGAGAGGTAATGAGTCTGGTGAGTAGGAGATGTGATTTTGCTTTATAGCTGTTGGTTCAGTTCACAGGTTTTACTGCACAATGAGTGGATTCCTCCTGGAGGAAACACAGCCAGACTGCTGCAGATGCCTGGATGGTGTGCACAGCTCCTAATGGGAACATGAGGGATCCACAGCCGGGCCTTCACACACCTTCTGAGCCCTCTCCCTGTCTGTTTCCTCACCCCAAACACATCTAGAGCTTCAGACTACAGACACATTCCTCTTGCTCCAATTGACTTGCTCATGTGGATGCAGCCAACAACACAAGCCTTTTTGGGGTGTCTCAGCTGAGACCTAAAGTTTTAGGCTCACAGGTCTCACTGTGGGTTTCTGGAACTTTCAGTTACTTGTTTCTTCTTCCTCTCTATTCTTTCCTTTAAGCCTGTCCACCTGACACTGCTCTGGGGACCTTACTGTTCAGACATGGGTCAGCCCATCAGGGTCTGGTGTGGCAAATGTGACAGAAGATGTGGAGAAGCACAACAATATCCATGGCTTAATGAGGCATTTGTGTCCTTTTGATAGAAAACATGACCATCATACCTTCCAGCTGACCAGCACTGAACTGAGTAATCTCAGGGGATCAGGAGCATCTATACAGTAACACACCAAGGCATTGGCTCTTAAGTTTCCAAAAGCCTGATGTCTGAAGCAAAACTCAGCTTTGTTTTGTCCACAGGCAAGTGCAGCCTCTGCTTCACTCTCAGTTTGTATCCAAAGCCTTAAAAAACCCTATGGGTTCATCAACATGTTCATAAGTTTTTAGCAAGCTGGGATTCTGCTTTCTGACAGCTCTGTTTAGGCTGACATATGTTCCTGCCCTTTCCTTCTGTGCAGGAATGTCTCTTCATTTCCATGAAAACCTCCATGGTGAGGAGTTTCCTTTTATTCCTGCACATATCCTGAATTGCTTCATAAAAGTCACTGACGATGAGAGCTGGAATTATCTTCAGATTTTATAACTTGGCTAAAAAAGTCTGGCTGCAAGCTAAATCTTCACGCATAAATCTCAGCCAGGAAATAATTTAGTTTCTCTCTTTCCATCAAAACAGCAAACAACTCGGCCCACTCCCAAACAGTTGCAAAGTTCTCAATGGTAAAAGGGTATTTTAGGAAAGGATTAAAGAAAGAAATGTTACTAAGTGGCAGAGTCTCTAGGGTGGGGAGAATGTGGAAGGAAAAACATTTGGAATGATGCAATTTATCAGGATTTTTTTTATGTTTGTTTTTCTTCACTTGAAATGCCTCACAGATATCTGGAGGGAGCAGGATAAATCAGTTTGGTTGACTTTCAGTAACACTGACTGCCATGAGAAGTGTAGGTGCTGTATGCCAATACAGGAATGTACTTATTAACAGGATTAAATAGAGCAAGGCAGAACGGAGAGATCACCTGGATGGGGCTCAGATTAAACAAACTGGTCATCCAGTCTTATCAGCTGAGTTTGTGCTGCACTTTACATGTACTAACCCTAAACCACATCTGGCTGATGAAGGGAGGCCTCAAATATCTGCAGGAAAGGGTCTTTGCCATTCCCTCCAGAGGCTCAGTGCCATGTTCTTGCTGTGCTCTTACAGATTAGCTCACACTGCCATTGATTTCTGACCTAGGTAATGAGTGAGAATAAAAGTTTTCTTCCATTCCTGTAAAATGTATTCTTCTGCTGGCTTTTCCGCTCATTTACTGACCCTTAGCTCCAGAATAATGAGAGGAATGACCATAACCGTGTTGTTCCCTAACCATTCACACCCATTTTGTTGGTAAATGGTGCCTAAGGAATGGTTTGTTTTGTTTTCCATGGCCCAATAAAGGCAGTTGCTAGAAGTTGTCCTTTGATCATGCCTGAAACCTTGATCTTGGACCATGGACTCTTCTCATGTATCTCAGCCATATCTGAGCAATGTTCACAGAGCCAGGATTTTCCCCTTCTTGGATAATGTGGACTTAAATGCCTTGATCAGGGACACAGAAATATACAATTTTTATATTGCAAACTTGTATTGACTAAATCCCTCAGTATTGAAAGCTCAATTAATCACATGGTGCAGTGATGGGCAATTTGTCCAGGATCCCTACTGAACAATATGTTTGCAGATTGCAGGAGACAAAGCTGCAGTTATGGGCAATGCCTACCAGCACCTAAGGAAAAACATGGTTTGTGGGCTCATACTCTGAATTTGCACAGAGAAGAACAGTGGCCATTCTGCATGCAAGTGAAGTATCTGCCCACGAGTTCTGGCTCTGCTATTGCTCCTGTCCCATACACACCACTCAGGCTCTGCATAGAGACCTTTCTGGATTAGGCTATAATGACTCAGAGACTCTACAATCACCGTTGTTCTGCAATCCCCATTCTTGGAGACAAGGAATGGAAGCACAGGGAAGCTGTTTACTGGACCTGCTTGTCCCTAACTGGTTGTTGTCCTCACTGGAGTGGAGATCTCCAGTCCCATTCCTCTGACTAGGACAAGGATTTTATCTGCCCTCTCTGATGAGGTGTGAAGTGCACGTGTTGCTTAATGAGAGCAAGCTGTTCAGATAACACAGCTCAGGATGATAGAGGTTTTGTTCTTTCAACATTATCATTGCCAAAAGACAGGGCAAGTGTCCTCATTATGGGACTAGACTAGACTGGAGCCCAGGTCACGATTTCTTTGGAGTGGGTTTGCCATCTTTTTTTTTTTTTTATTTTTTTAAATTCTTTGATGTCAGGCAATTTTTGTGGAGTTGTGTAGATGGTGACTGGTGTGGGTACTGTGTTACTGCAGGAGGGGTGTGAGGCAATCCAGATCATCTGCTCCTCAAGGCTGTCCATTCCCTGGCCCTTGCTATTGCTAAAGTGATGCAACACAAAGCTGGTGAAAGTACAGATAACTTCTGTGTCAGAGAAATATGGGACAAGCGTAACAAATTCCACAGAAGAATTTTGGACTGATAGAGAGAATTAATTTCATAATCATGTTTAAAGCCCATGCATACACAAACAGTAACACAGACTTATGGGGGGAGCATTTACTGCCTGTCCCTAAGTACTTGGCCAGGAACAATAACAGATTTTGAGGGTAAAAACACATAACAGCAGGATATTATGAGATTTTTCAGACCTCAGTGCAGTTATTCACAAAAGAGCCAAACCCCAAGGTAATCCATTATTGAACTGTGGCTCTAAGGTATCACCATGTGCTCACTGTGCAGTGGTGTGGCACTTGCTGTGTAATTATCTCTCTCCAGCACAATTATTAACATAGGATTAAACAGCTGTGGGCCACCAGTGCAACATTAACCAGCACTGGGGTGTGTGCTCTATAATTTAGATGCTTGGAGGGAAGAGTTCACCACAGGGCATCCACCAGCCCTGTGAGCATTTTGTCCTCTGTAAGTGTGGCTGCAATCCTCCTCCTGAAATCAGGCTGGAAAGAGTGCTCCAGGCTCGTGTGTATGGGGAGCCCTGACTCATGCTGCCCTTATGACCTTATTTTCTGCTGGCATTGCAGCCAGCCCTGTGTGAAAAGCTTTCCCCTGTATAAGGTATTAAGTTGTGCAGCACATGGTGGGAGTTTCTGGTGCTTCTGTGTCTGTATGAAACTCAGCAAAGCAGCAGGGAGAGATTTTGGCCACTAAATATGACATTTGATTTAAAATATGATCCTGTATTTCCCTGACCCTGTATTTCTGTTGAGAATTGAAATACTGAAATACCTTTTTAACCATTTTCTCAAAACCCTCTAACTTTATGAATCCCAGCACAGGAACAGAACCTGATCTGAGGAATTGTACTAGAGTGAAAACAGCTTTTGTCTCCTATAGAAACAGTCATTAATGCCCCAAATGCTCAGGGCATCTGAGCACATGCAAGCAGGAGGGTGGTTCCCTAAATACCACATCTTTCCACATTGAAAACTGTTTGCCAAATCCTGCCATCTTCAGAGTAGCCTGTTGCCCATTTATCTCACCCAGGGTGGTCTGGGGCCCTTTCAGGATTTCCAGCCCATGCAGCAGCCAGGGCTGTGGACAGGCTGCTCTGGGCTGGCTGGTGGGATATCTGTGAGCAGCAGTGAGCTCCCATCAGCCAGATGTTAGATGTGCTGGGAGCTTGTTGTTCAGAGCTGCTGATCGGTCTCTCAGGCATTTGGTCCCTTTGTCAGCACTGACATTATTCAGAGAATGCCTGCACATCACAGATGTTTGTTTTTCCTTCCCTTTCTCTTTGCTTCTTCAACCTCACCAAGGCTTTTCCACTTCATGCCGTGGCAGCTTGTGCTGGAATGAGGGCTGGACCTGGTGCTCAGCCCTGCTGGCATGGGGCACAGCAAACAGAGCTCTCCTCTTTGCCCTGGGCTTGCAGAGCAGCCCTGGATCAGATGCAGATGCCTTTTGTCAAACCCTTGAGTTTCACCCAGCCTGACTTCAGGGCTGCTGCCGTCATTTCCATGCAGGATTCACAAATCCCTTCCTGCTGGCAGGGAAAGGCTTCATTAGAGCCTC
Organism: Ammospiza nelsoni; assembly: GCF_027579445.1. Classification (NCBI taxonomy): domain Eukaryota; kingdom Metazoa; phylum Chordata; class Aves; order Passeriformes; family Passerellidae; genus Ammospiza; species Ammospiza nelsoni. Next base: position 6,788,063 of record NC_080637.1, on the reverse strand, counting down.
TTGTCCTGCTCCTGCCATGGCAGGGGTGTCTCCATGAGTGCGTAAGCGCCGTGCTGGAGTTGTTTCCGCACCATTCAACTCAGTTTCAGTGCCTGATTCCCTGCTCTAAATTAGTTCCTCTGACTCATCCTCCAGAGGAATTTCTGTCCCTGTAAAGACTGTAGAAAAAGATCAGAAAACCAATGTTTCCTACCCACGATTAAGGTTACCTATTTTAGCAGGGTGATGTAAAGACCACCACAAGGGACCCACCAAACACAGATAAATACAAGCCTGAGTGTGGTCCCTGTGCTCTCCTGGACCCAAATAGACTTGGGAAATAAAGAGAAATGTCTCTAGAAAGTTCTTATGGATGCTCAGGAGAGATGTGAGCATTCCCCCTCCCCAGTGGCGCCATAGGGCAGCAGGTTGCCCTGCAGTTCCTTTTTGAAATCCCAAAGCCATGCACAGCAGCAGGGCATGCTCAGGGCTTCCAGCTGAGCCTTCAGCCAAGGAAATCCTATCTGTTTGTAAAGGCAGCTGAGCTGCAGCAGCTTGTGTGCAGTGTGAAGCCAACACATCCAGAGCAGAGGGATTTATAGGGCAGCTTGACTTTTATAGATGTTGCATTAACTTTAAACATTTGCCTTTCTCAGCGTGGGTTCTCCTCCTGTGCATACAAGTGCCCCTGGGTATGATATATTGTCTGGGGAGGAGACATGGCCTCAAATTACACTAAATGTCCATTTCTTTGCTTTCTTGAGAGGCAGCATTTAGTGCATTGCAGTCACGCTGTGGCCATTTGCCAATACCCACCCACAGCCTGCTGGGATTTGCTTGGCTTCTCTCTCTCCCCATTTTGACTTATAGGTGACAGAGAAACAAAGGTTCTCTTCATATTATACATAACATTTATTTTATTATATATTTACTGATCCAAATTCTTCCCTCCTCAGTGACAGAGGATGTGGGCACTGAGCATTTGCACTCTGAGGGGTACAGGGGGGTCTGGCATGGCCTCACCCCCTGGAGGTTCTGAATTCCTTAAGACCTTAATCAGCCTTGTTTCCATGTGTCCCCTGTTCTCCCACCTGCCCCTCTGTGCCCCTTACATCCATGTTTAATTAAACCTCAGCTTACAGACATCCCTGCAGCACTTGCCACACCAAAACTTCAGTCCCCTCTGTCAGGACTCCCAGGGAACTCCACAAGTTGTAAAACATTAGACTGAAGTAAATCACACTTAATGGAAAGACCCCAAACCAGGTATAATACTACTTCAAACCTGTGTTGTTCTCATGCAAATGCTAAAGATAAATATTTTTCTTCACTATTCTGATTCTGGTTCCCAGCTCCAGCTGCATCCGGGGATGATATATTTGGATATACTGTACTTCTCTCTCTGCTACTGTGCTGTAAAGTGTGTGTTCTCTACTTGACAGAACACTAAAATAAAGGAGGTTTCTAGAAGGTGTTGTAACACAAGGTGAAGGTCAGTTCATTCAAAAATTTCAATAAATAGGAACAAATCATAAGATGCTGTTCTGCTCTGATCAGCATTTTCATTTCCCTGAGTTCCCATCAGTGAGAAGCAAGGACACAATACACTTTGATTTTGGGTCTTGCTGGTTTTATCCCTTCCTTGGTATTTAATTAGTTCTCTGTGTGTATGTGTGGGGAGAATGGTGATCTAATCCTGTTGAAATACAAGCCAAGTAAAACAAGTTTAGATGGAGACATGGTCACACAGCAACTTTCAGGCAGAGAACAATACACTTAGGGTAAGGTATATTAGCAAAGTAGTTTTAGGCATATCAGACCTAATTGGTTTCATTGTAAGAACAGTAATACTAGGTGGGAAAAAAGCTGAGTTGAAAATTAAAGTGGATAGCAAGTTTTGGTAACTTTGGTAGCTGTGGTAATGAAAAGATTCTGTACATATTGTTGGGGGAAAAAGCCACTTACAGAGACTTTTGAAGCCCTGCTAAGACTGCAATAACTCTGAGACAAAAAAACCCCACAACCCAAAAAACGAACAAAACCCAAAAACTAACAAAAAAACCCAAGGAGAAAAACCCCCAAAAGTGACTCTGTAATTTGGACATTTTCAGCGTTCAGGGAGAGCAAAATTCAGAAATCTCTGAAGCAGCCTGTCTTGTAAGGTAGATTTAAATACTCATTTGCTTGTTAAAATTATGGAGAAAAGATTTTGTTTGTCCCTCCTCAAAACATTTTCCTTTAAGCTCAGCTGGGTAGTACATTTTAACATTCAGGATCATTTACCTATGACTGAGCAGCTCAATCCAGAGCTGCCCTGTGTGCTCCTGACCAGGAACAGCACAGAGGTATATTGGGAATACCCACCAGCCATGCTGTAAGGAACAAAGGCAGAGGCTGCATTTGCTTGGGTTGTGTTCCTGCTGGGCTCTCTGTACAAATCACAAATGGGATGGGACTGCTGGGAACGTGTCTTGAGCTGTTCTATTTTTCAGCATCAGTCTCATTACATGGCTATGACAATGGGAAGATGCCACCAGCTCACATCCCAGGCAGCAGACCAAGAACTTAATGTTACAACTTACTTTATAAGTTTTTTGATCAATCACACAAAGCAAAAGCACATTGACAGTAGTTCTATCCACTATAACAATACAGTAGTTCTAACCACTATAAGCACAGGTACCTTTGGTTAAACAATGCTTGCTTATTTCAAATGCAATACCTGCTTGTAAACCTTAAAACACAATGCACAGAGCTCCATTATTAAGCTTAAAACTTCCTAATATCTTGCTAGATAAACTTTTCTGTAGCTTTGGGAGTTATTCTAGACAAGTGTTAATACACAGACCACTGCTCTATTTGTTCCTACTTTTCTACTTCTTACATAATTTTTCTGCTGACCAATCTCATGGCTACTGCTTAGCTCTAGTCACAGTTCTGCTGTCTCTGAGGCTGCCTTTTGCAGCTTTCCCAAAACCCTCTGATTTTATGGATTTCCACAAGCTGCAGAGCCTGTGAGCTCGCTGTCCTTGCCATGAGCTCTGTGCATGCCCTGTGGCAGGGGTGGAGAGCCAGGAGTGGTGTCCTGGCTGCTGCCTCTGCTTTGGCACACCATGGAGACATGTGCCACCCCACAGTTCCTTACTATGCTGGCCAGCCTGGGAAGTTATGGTGGAGGGAGCCCAAGGAGGGTGATGTGAGTCTCAGCAAAGAGGCTGAGAATAAACCCTGTGAGGGCTCCAAACCCTCTGCTTCCCCAGCCCTGACACAGGTACACATTGGTGGGAGCACTGGTGGGGCTGGGAGGCTCCTGGGAATGCAGGAGGCACAGGGGATGGGGCAGGTGGGGCTGAGCTCAGAGCTCAGAGGAGGAGCAGGAGCTTTCTTGGGGTCTCTAGCTGGTCAGAGTGACCTCAAGATGTGTTAGAAAATCCCTTTTCCCAGCCCAGCAGTCGAAGAAGGAGCTAGAGCTCTTCAATTCTCAGTCTCTAGATTGTTTATTGTATCCTATCTATAAAATTATTTCTCCTGTCCAGCCGAAGTCTGCTCAGCAAGACAGTCAGAAGCACTCTGCCTGCCCCCAGGGTGGTGTTATCTTTTTATACTAATTTTATATTTACAATTACTTTCCAATACCTATCACCTATGTTAGACAGTGAGCTTCTACTCCAAACCCATCTAAAAATGCCAACATCACCCAGAAGATGGAAGCCAAGAAGAAGAAGAAGGAGAAAGGCTGGACATGCCCAGATTCCTCCATCTTGCCCCCTGAACACCCATTCTAAAAACCCCAAAAATCTATTTTTCCTCCCATGATAAATTCACTATCATTCTACTTAAACTCTCATGGCCTGCAGATCTTCATCTAAGGTTGGTAACTTGCTCCATGGGCCATAATCAAAACCACAGGGGCATCTTGGGCTCTGTGCCAGGGTCTCTGAACCCCTGGCAGGGAACTTGGCCATCCAGGACAGCCAGAGGGATGTCCTGAATTCTGACAGAGCTCAGCTGCTCCTGCTGAACAGCCCAGTCTGAGATTTCCCGCAGTTCCCCTCCCATCTCAGCGCTGCATTCCTGCGGCATCCCGGGCAGAGCGCTCGCAGGAACGCGTTCCAGGGAACAGGAGACAGCAGCATCCCCAGCCCTGCCTGTAGGAGTGCGGGGGGTAGCATGGTTGGGACGGACACACACAAGAGATCTCTGCAGCCAGGTCATGGAACTTGGGGTTTATTGCAAAGGGCCTGGGTGCAGGGCCCTGCTGGGAGCTGCCAAACACAGCTCAGAGCAGGCCCGAGAGAAGAGAGGGGCAGAGAGGATGAGAGGGTGAGAGAGTAAAAGGGCAATAGAGTAAAAGGGTAAGAGAGCAAAAGGGTAAGAGAGCGAGGTTCCCATTACAATACAATAAATCTTCTTCTGTGTTGAATATTCTAATTCTCATTAACCAGTCTAGTACAATATACAAATCCTATAGCATTTACATACAGCCTATAAGAATCATTACATTACCATACTGTGTTATATTTTAAACCCTAAAAACTCCTCTTTGGGCCCCTTCTACCAAGCTAGTAGGGTCTGCTCCGACCCTTGGACCTGTCTGCAAGCAGGGGGTGTTGTTTCATCCAAAGGGGATTACCTTCAGCTGGCCATGGCATTGTTTTCGAGTTGTTCAGTAACTGAGGTATCTCAAAGCTTGCCTCAAAGCTTGCTTTCATTTCAATCTCGCTTATAGTTTCTATATTCTCAAAATCTTTTGCCAAGCAATCATATTTATAAGGCTTTCCTGTTTCATCTTCCCCAATACCTGCCAAGGAAAAGCAGTGGGCTGGCCCTGTGTCCCTCCCTGGCTGATCCCTGTGTCCCTCCCTGGCTGGCTCTCTGTCCCTCCCTGGCTGCTGTGTGGTCAGCAAGCACAGGAAGGGAGCTTGGAGATGCCCCAGAGTGAGGTTATACCCTCTTGATTTATTTTTCTCTTCCTGGAGGCCTTCTGTCTCCCACTGCCTGGGCAGGGAATGTAGGGATTTACTGTCAGGACTGACTTATCTGCTCACTTGGCACGGGTGAGGTGCCTGTGGTAGGCAGTCTGACTCATACCCTACACCTTTTTTTCCCCCTTTCTTGTCTTGATTAGTGTGGTTTCTATACTTGCTAACCCATTGACTTTTTTCCTTCACAAGTACAGGGAACAAGGTGTTGATCCCTTCCTGGGCACTGGCAGTGACTGTGATGACAAATCCCCATCCCCATTTCCAATCCTGGCAGAGGTGACTTGGTGTGACTGTCACTTGCTATCTTTGTTTCCATCCTCTCAGCAGCTTCTCAGGCTTCAGGGCTCCAAGTGCCAGGAGCAATGCCTCAGGACAAGCTCCAGGTGTGGCTTTGGGGCCAGGGACCTCTCTTCAGGTACCTCCATGGCTGAGGCTCTTTTCACCAGTCCTCAAGTGCCCCATAATGACCCTGCATCCTGTAAAAACACCCCCAGCCAGAGCAGGGGTGGAAGGGCTGTGGGTTTGAAGGGCAAGTGCGGGGTTTTGAAATGGATGCCAGCAACACCCACTGCAGATGAGAGCCATCAGCAGTTCAGATACCTTCACACCAAGCAGTGATTTGATGCAGGTCAGAACAAAGCTCTTTTTAAAGACCCCCCAAGTGCACATGGACATGGATTTGGGTCTGTTTCCAGGACAAGTTTCCCCAAACTTCCAAGAAAATTATCTGTATCCTGCCCTTGCAGCCTGCCCTGGGAAGTCAGTGCCATTCAGATGCCATTTGATGGGACTCATGGTGACATCCATCCTAGTCTGAGACAGTTATCTAGGCAGGAGTCTCCAAAGATGGTCCACCTCAGGGAAGTGTCTAAGGTAGGCAAGATATCTCCTCTAGGATGTGCCCATTTCTCTCTGATGACTGGTGGGAAAGATGATTTGCCATGACTAGCAGCCTCTAAGGAGCTTAAAGAGAAAATCTGCTTTTAGTGCTGAGTGAAATGAGGAAGAAGAGCACCTTGAGAGTGGATGTAGCCTGGCAGAGGCTTCCTGTAGGCAGTGCTTCATATCCCAAAGAAATCCTCATCTCTAATATTTTGAATGAACTGGAGAGCTGTGCTACAAACATTACATTTCCTGTGGCAAATGCTGACCCAGCATTCAGCAAGGTAACAACAGCCACAACAATTTCTTTCTCCATCCAGGTCCTGTGCATCTTGCTGGGGCATATGAGGTCCTAGGGTGAAATCCCAGCTTATCTCCATTAATGCCAGTGGTATGGATATGTCCTTGGGACAATTCTGTACCTCTGAATGTGCTGTTCCTGCAGCAAGCAAAGGTGGTTTGGCTCAGCACTGCCGTGCCCCATCACTTCACCCAACACGATGCTTTAACAGTGCTGACAGGGACTTTTCCACACTTCAGCACGAGTGTTGGTCTTGGCTGAAAAACCCCAGTAACTGGAGGTTAAGTCACTCCATCCCAAACCCAATACGCTCCTCTGCCAGACCTCCCCCATTATTCTTTGATTTCTTGTCTTTCTTTCCATGCAACACACTCACTCCCACTGGAAAGACTTTTAGGAAACACTGTGATTCCAGTGGTTTTTATCAGTGTTGCCATAAGGAACATGAGGAGATTGCTGGGACTCAACATCTCTCCCTTGGGCAGGTGAAGGGCAAGACTTGGGTGTCACTGCTGGGCTTTGAGTGATTTGAGTTCTGTAACACTAACTTCAACCACTTATGGACATTTTGTGGTGGATGAACACTGCCATCACACCCTTATCCATGGCACCTTTATCAACTATGCCCTCAAACCAGGCTTCCAGAAGGCAGGTGTGTGTCTCTCAATAAGAACAGTGTATATATATATCAGTTCAGGGTGGTTGGTAAGGGGTTTGCATGCCTAAAATGGGATGATCCAAAATCAGTTCATTAGGTTAATGATTGGACTGGATGATCTTGGAGATCTTTTCCAACCTCAATGATTCTGTGATTCTATTCTATTTATTACAGTGCTGATTTCTTTGGCAGATTTTGTAAATCTCCTAGATATGGTGAAACTTTAAACTCAGTATATTTGTGAGATGGTCTCTCAGACAAATACTCAAACAAATACTCATATTTAATAAGCAGTTTCACAGCTGTAGGCTGTCTGGGATAACTCCTCAGGATCTGTATGGTTCTTGTGCCACCCTTCTCATTACATCTCTGGTTCTGCTCTGAACTTGAGTTTACCACTGCTGAGGATGCCCTCCTAACAAAACTGGAAAAAGCAGATATGCAGACTGATCTTCAGGCCAAACAACTCTTCTGAATTATGGGTCATTAGGGAATCCAAATTTTGAATGGAATTTGGAGAATGACCTATAAGTTTTGCCTAGGAGCCATTTCCTAGTCCTCCTCTTCATTTCCCAAGCATCCAGGTAGCAACTTGGACTGGTTAACTTGTCACCAGCTTGTTCAGCAGCTGGGTTGGTTATCCAGGCTGTGCTGAGCTCACAGCTGTCACAGTCACACAGCTCTCAGCACCACTTTGAGGATAACTTGGTTGCAGCCAGGTGAATCCCAGCCCCAGCAGTAACAGCAGGGACAGGACAGCACTCAAACATCATCATCATCAACACCATCATCATCCCCACTGCAGAGTCCTGTGAAAAATGCTGTTTTAACCAGCCAGTGAGAATGAGAGGACTCCACCTTGTTATTTTTCCCTATGTAGAAGGAACAAAGTGTTTATTTTCCAGCTGGTAGTCTTGCAGTTGCAGGCAGGCATCCAGTTATCAAGCTGGGCTCTTCCTATCACCTACCCTGTTGGCAAACAAAGCCCTGCACGCCAGATAGTGCCTCATTTTTTTAGAACTGTGCTGTTCCTGTGATGTCTCTGGATATCTCCAGATAATTTAAGCACTAAACTGTGTGTTTCAGACTGGAGAGTGAGGGCTGTAGAAAAACAGTATAAGCAAATGAGCTGGTTAGCTTTTTGATAGTTTGAGAAGTTTCTGAGTGGCTCTGTAGAGCAGATCTACGTCTGTTGACAAAGGACCAACCTCAAAATGTTTGGGATGTGTCTGGGATGAGGATAATACTATCCCTGATGTCTGCTATCCCCCCATCAGCCAGCCCAGGCAGATGAAATGCACTTGGGTTCACACAACCTCCCACTTGAGCTGCATGGAGTGTTTGTTCCTCTGCACTGGACTTTGGCATGGGCCATGCCTATCACTGCATCCATGGAAAATGCAGGAAATCCCTGGTGAAGTAGAGTTTCCACCTCATGTCCTCCCAACAAACATATTTCCCTAACTCAGTGTCCTCTTTTATGAGGATTTAAATTCAAGAAATTTTCTGCTTGAGGTTTTGCAAGGGTTTGGCAAACACAAAAGCCAAGATGTGCTGGCTGTTTTCAAAGACCACTTGGACTGAACAGTGATCAAAACCAAACTCTCTCCTTTTCAGCAGAATTTCTGCCCCTTCATCTGTGAGCTCCCCATCTTGCTAGTATCATTTATAAAAGAGCCCTAGAGAGAAAACAGTTGGGGCAAGAATTTGCCATAGAGCAAAACCCCACAGAGCTTTTGCACAAGGAACAAGAGCTTCCAAGGGAGTGGAAGCAGTTGCTGTGTTTGTGTTGACTGGCCATGGTTTCCCACTGCTGGGGGTTTCCAAAGCAAATGAAATGTTATTCATCAAGGCAAGCTCCCTCCCCAGCCTTCAGTTGTTGAAAATACTACAAAGTAAGATGGAAAGAAAGATGTAATCCTTCATCATCACAGTCAGGATTTACTTGTTTATTTAGATTCCCTGTCTGTTCCAAATGTTCTGCCAGAGAAAGCTCATCCAGACTCCAGGAGTGCTTGACACACATAGAAAAATTTCTAGATGTATTTAGAAGATAAATCCAGCAGAATACACTGCTCGTCCTCACAGTGCAGCAGCAACATGAAAGTCCCACATGCACAATAAAATAGCTCAGGATGTTTTTTGTGGGGCAAAAAAAAAAAAAAGCAGGAGGCACTGGAGGAGAAATTTATTTTTATGTGAATCTTCTAAATAAGAAACTTTTTGGTGGAGCTGTCCTTGAGCTCCAGGTACCTCCTCTTTTTCTGCCTGGAAAATTTCTTCCAGGTAGAAAAAAATGCAACTTGGTGTCTTTGTGGTCAGTAAAAGGAGAGAGTTGAGTTCAGAGGGTGATTCCTCCCTCTGCCTTAGGAGGTGCAGACCCAGACCTGAGTCTCACTTTTAGCTTAAGAGAAGCAGGTGAATCCCATCCTGAGTGAGGCTGTGTTGGGAACTGACTGCTCAGCAGCCCCAGCTGGTGTTTGCCATTCTACTCCTGTTGCTGCCCCTACAGACAGGAAACCAGTGAGACCATAAACACACCCATGGGATCAGAGAGATCTTGTGGGTCATCCCAGGATGAGGTAGTAGAAGATGAGCACTTGTCCAACAGATGTTTTGCAGTTGTACCATCATCCAACCCAGTGGATTTGAAAATGCCCTGTGAGCTGTTCTTCTAGTGATGCCTTGGGGGCAGCACCTTTTACACTGCTTCTCTTTTTTATCTCCTATCTAAGAGCCAGTGGCATGAGTGAATGTCAAAACTTGCTGTCCCTTCTGGGGGCAATAGTGCAGTAAGTTGTATGGAGTAGAGTGGGAGGGGCAGTTTTCAGGCAATGACCCCCCAAATAATTTATGTTAAAGTTAGGGGATCATGGATGCTCCTAGAGACTACTGAGATCTTACCCTCCAGGGTTTTGTCTTAAACAAGCCAATATAATGGGATGTTTAAGACATCTCTGTTCCTGGAAAAGCAAAATAACCAGTTCTGTGTTTGGCAGGTGCTGTCCTTATTTCACATGTTGACATAAAGAGCAAAGGGCAGGCTCTTATCAGAATCTGGGGTTTCTGAAGGACTGCTAATCTGAATCAAAACCAGAGTTTTCCAAAAGTGATATCCCTTGACCCAAACTCTAGTTTAGTACCAGAATTTGGGCAGCTTTTCTCCATAAACTCAATGTAGCCTCAGTGCACAGGACAGATCTAACAAAACAGTTCATAAAAGTAATTTTGAATCACTAGTATCATTAGGATCTACAATTTTGGGTCTTAACTAAATCCACAAGTGAAAGAGAGGATTTTACTTAAAAGGATAAAAAACCGAAGTAAAAGCTCCCACAAAAATGCATTCAGCTTTTGAAAAGTTGTGAGGCATTTTCTGCAACGCCTGAATTACCCCTTGCTGTGATAACTTTTTGTGATCCTGACCTGCTGCTGTCCCCACAGCTGATGTGCTCCTCGGTGCAGAAGCCCTGTTTGAGGAGGAGGACTCAGTGCACTGGACAGGTCTGACAAAACAGTTCATAAAAGTAATTTTGAATCACTAGTATCATTAAGATCTACAATTTTGGGTCTTAAATAAATCCACAAGTGAAAGAGAGCATTTTACTTAGAAGGATATAAAACCAAAAGAAGTTCCCCAGAAAAGCATTCAGCTTTTGAAAAGTTGTGAGGCGTTTTCCACAAAGCCTGAATTACCCCTTGCCGCGATAACTTTTTGTGATCCTGACCTGCTGCTGTCCCCACAGCTGATGTGCTCCTCGGTGCAGAAGGCCCTGTTTGAGGAGGAGGACAGGGTGAAGAAGCTGCAGCAGAAGGTGGCGGCGCTGGAGAAGCGCAACAAGCAGCTGCGGGACCGGGTGAAGAAAGTCAAGAGGTCTCTCCGGCAAGCCAGGAAAAACTCCAGGCACATGGAGCTGGTGAACAGAAAGCTCAGTGAGAAACTTTCCTCTGCAGGTGGTCAAATGCCCTATATTAACTCTTTGAAGCAGGAGAACTCCCACGGTACCTACCTGAAGGTATAATGCAGGGTAAGTGCTCAGGCCTGTGGGTTTTGTCTGCGTTAGAGCAGGGTTCTGGCCCTCACACCTTCTCTATGCTGTGCTTCAAACCTTGCATGGAAAATGAATCTGACCTTGCTTTAGACACAGTGCCAGATTAAACAGGAATGCCAGCTGGATTTGGCACGGCCCACAGCCGTGTCCTGCTGTTCTCAGTGCACACAGGGCCCGACAATCATCTGTGCTTCTCCTCCCTCACCCAGCTGCACCTCCAGCTTTAGGCTGTGCTTGATGGAAGTGCCAGCCCAGACCTCTGGGCTATTGCAGGCACTTGACACAGGAGCTCCTCCTGATAGTTTACCTCCTCCTCATGGGCTGGGCAAGCAAGGCTTCCCAAATCTTGGGATCTAGAGAGGGGTGTGGTGGGAAGGATGAAGGCATGGATGCCCTTCGCTCCCTTATCACCCTCAGGCTCTCAGCCTTGAGCTTGACTGAAGTCTTCACCCAATGCCTGGGCATAGGCTGTGTCTGAGACTCTGGCAGTTTGTGCCCCTCTTCAGCACAAAATATAGATGTGCTCAAATTGTCTTAAGACTGTCCCTATATATCTTTAAATATTCTAAATCGAATAAATAACAACTTTTATTTTTCCAAAAAGTGCCTCAAGGCTCTCAGTAACTCCCTGAGTGCCTTTATCACTGGTCAGCCAGCTGGGTTGGAAACCACATCATTTTGGGACTGTGTCTAAGACCAAATCCTGCAGTCAGGAGTGGACCGAGCCTATGAGTGGGTGTTGGATCAGGCCCAGCAGGCAATTTCAGATCCCATTCTCAATCAGGTTTAATTACAGTGTGGACAAAGCTTCAAGTTTTGTAGTCACTGAGGTATAATGGAGGTTGCTGGGCAGCCTCATTTAGTTACATTTAAAACCTGTAGAGACCACATCAATATCAACAGGGCATTAAAAATTTAGGTAGTTTATATATGTATATATTTTAAAATCCTATAGAAAATATTTTTATTACACATTTGATATAGTCTAATTTCTTAAAATATGAAGTAAAACCTGTTTCTTGGTTATCTCATAAAAAAAGAAAAGTCCATCATATCCTTTATTAGGCATTTAGAAAATCACTTCTGCTCAAGCAGTGTGGGTTTAGGCCTCAGTATCCATGGCTGATAATGTTAATGCTTGAAACTATCCCCGCACTTGGAAAAGCCCATATCAGCTTTCAGATGTGAGCTTCAGTCCAAGCAGAACACAGAAGCTGACTCTCATTACCTTCCAGTTTTGCTCCTTTTGGAAGTACGTTTTTTTTTCCCCTCTTGAAATAATATTGGCATTTTTAAAGATTCTGACTCCTCCTCAAGCTCCACTGGTTTCAAAGGCTCCACCTTCCACATCACCACAATTTGAATTGTTTTCTGCTGGAGTCAGCAATGCTGTTTCCTGAGAATAACTACAGAACTTCGGCTTCCCTAGAAGCCATCAAGAGATTTTAACTCCACAATTTAAATCCATAGAAAAGTAACTACTTTTTGTTGTTTTATTTTCTGGCTTCTAAACTACTGTTTAAACAAATGAACTGATTTTCCTGGCATAGGTATTAAAAGCTTGTGTTTTAATTTTTTGTCAAGAAAAATATTCCCTCTGGTATTCATTCATGTTTTATAAGTGTTTGTATAAAGCTGAGAAAGTATAATTAATATAGCTAAACCTTTGCTATTCTTACAGATTTTCCAAACACAGTGTTGAATATCTTTTTCTTTTGGCTGGTATTTTTGTTGCTTGATGAAAAGATTGGAATTTTCTTCCTGTTTCCCCCTTTGTCTTCCTTAAAAAAAAAAAGTAAAACATTTTGTTCTCCTTGTGAGTTTTGTGAGAATTTCATTTATTCTGCAAAGAAAACAAAAAGAACCTTCCAAAATGCAAAGTCCAAATGCAACCCAAAATGCTCTCACTGGGTACAAAACTCAAAAAGTGTTGTTTCCTTGTGAGTTTTTCCCCTTTCATTCCTGCTGGGGTTTGGATCATTTCCAGAGATAAGGACTAGCAGTCAGATCAGTCACAAGTTAACCCTCTCGACAAGTAACAGAGGATGCCAGACCTGAATAAAAATGCCATTAAAGTGTCAGCACTGAGTGCCTGTCCCTGCTGGTGACACTGTCCAGAGAGGGACCATGAAAGCTGCACGTGCAGGAAACACAAGAGGAATGAGGAATTTGGGTTCTGTCCACCCAGGGCTGGTACACATCACACAGCTATGATTTTTAGACCCACTCCGTAGCAATTTCAGGGATCAGCTCATCTGGAGACCTGCAAAAAGGGCAGAATTTCATGCTATTTCCAAGAGTAACGGGAAAGGCATGGTTGAGCATTTTCCTCTTGAAAAGCTGTGAGGGAAGGGCTGAGATGCAGAAATGAAGAGGAGGTTGGCATAGCTGGGTGGGTTCACAAGAGATGGTGCAAAAACCCAAAAAAACCTGGTAAAAAAAGAAAGACAAAAAAAACTTCCCCATTTTGTTAGAAACATCACCAAATGTGTCAGTCCCCCCTTGATAAGTTCCAAGATGCTTTACAAATTAGTAACATCTTCTTTTTCAAAACATACCAGGAGCTTGAAGGCTGCCAGAGCATCTGCAGGACCAGTGCTAGGGGTGTCCAGAGCAGCTGGACACAACTGGAGACAAGGATGGGATTTTTGGCATCTGTCTGCACTGTGGGGATGTTTTGTGGACAAATAAATTTTTCCTGACAGATACAGAGGATGACAAGAAGGGAAAGAGCAAAATTAATAGTAACAGGGCAGAGTAACTGTAAAAAGGATGAGGAGAGGAGAGGAGAGGAGAGGAGAGGAGAGGAGAGGAGAGGAGAGGAGAGGAGAGGAGAGGAGAGGAGAGGAGAGGAGAGGAGAGGAGAGGAGAGGAGAGGAGAGGAGAGGAGAGGAGAGGAGAGGAGAGGAGAGGAGAGGAGAGGAGAGGAGAGGAGAGGAGAGGAGAGGAGAGGAGAGGAGAGGAGAGGAGAGGAGAGGAGAGGAGAGGAGAGGAGAGAAGAGAAGAATGACAGAAAAAACAGCAGAGGGGAAATCATTCTCTTAGGGATTCTCCTCTTTTAACCATCAACACATCCCTCTTGTACTATTTCTGTCATAACTTTTGCAGGACTTGTCTCACCAGAGTGTAAGTGGATAATTCAGATGGTGATCTGCACCCAAAAACACCTTAAGTTTTTTAGACTTTACCACTGAATTTTCTGGGGCTTTTTGAAAGTGGATGTTTATAGAAGAAAGTGTATAAAAATAAACTTTTCTCATAAATCCCAATATCATCCTGATTAAAAAACCCTACCTGAATAACTGGGGAAGAACCACAAAGTGAGGTAGGATTTATGGGGAGCAGACACTGTTAGTAGCTTTCTTTGCTCCTTAACACCAAAACCATTGAGAAAAAAAATTACTTCCTTATGTTTGAATAATAATTTAGGGAAATAGCCATGTTATTCTATTTGGGTTTTGGCAGAAGGGGGTTTTGGAACCAAAGAGCACATCAGGGTTTCAGAGTTGTATCAGTAAAGCCCATTTCTAATACACAAAACCTCTTGCCAAGCTAGGTAATCTCCCATTAATGAGGCAAATTAATTTCTGAAAGTAGGAGAAAAAACATAGACCCAAAACTGTAGAAAGCAGATGCAACCAAAAATATGTGTCATTCTTTCTTATAACAAATCCAAGTAATTGCGAGGATATTAATTTTCCTCCCTATTTATTCCAATTATTTTCATTTAATCACAGACATCCACCTATTTCCCTCCAGACCAGCCTGCTTTGCGTGTGAAACTTCCTTTCCAGCATGTGCTTGGGTTCAGGCATGCTCCTGATGCCCCCAGACAAACACAGAGAGCGGGACAGCAGGTCCCAGCACACGTGGCACTGCCGGGAGGGTCCCTGGCCCTGCAGGAAACCAGGCCATGCCAGCAGGGATGTCTGCAGGGCAGGCACAGCAGGGATTCAGGGCTGTCCTTGTCAGGAGTCATCTTGGGGGGATCAGGATTTGGCACGGATGATACCAAGCTGGGTGAGAGCTGGGAGTGTTGATTTGCTTGAGGGTGTCCCTGCAGTGGGAGCTGGACAGGCTGGTTTGGTGGGCTGAGGCCAATTGCATGAGATTGAAAAAGGTGAAATCCTGAACTTCAATCACAGCAGCCCCACGCAGCACCACAGGCTGGGGGAAGAGCAGCTGTGTCATCGGCATATTTTCTGAAAATTTCTTTGCTAGGATTTTTTCTCCTGAGAAGCTGAGAAGCCTCAGAGGAAAATAAAAACAATAATTATGTGCTGCTGTGGAATGCAACAGGTGCATCTTTGCTTGGTCCATGTGCGTTGTTTTTACTTGGTGACCAATGACAGCTGGCCAGAGGGGCAAAACCCCTCCTTTTAACCTCCATAGCCCAATTTCTTCATCCCTTTCTCACCCAGGAGGTAAGAGTGGGACTGATGGGCAGATGCTCCCATGGGGTCACTGGTGGCTTGGGAAGAGGTCAGAGGGATCCTTGTGTGGAGCTGAGCCAGGATCCACCAGGGCAGGGCTGGACCAAACAAGAAGGGAGGAGGAAAGCACAGCCCAGCAGGGTGTCCCAGATGACATTTCTGTTCCATTTGCTCTGCCCAGAGAAAAGCAGAGAGCCCCCAAGGTCACAGGCATTTATTGATCTGCCATGGCACTAAACCCCAGGCTGACCATGGAGAGGATGAGCTGCCTGATCTCTGCTCACCATCCAAGGACAAGCACATGGCCACATCAGAAGGGGGCTTGCTTGAACTCTTCCCATGCATTTCCATGGGAACAGGGCAACTGTTTTGTTTTCCTCTCTTTAATATTTCTCTTGTGATTATTTCTGAAATATTCTGCTTGCTGGAGACTTGCCCTAAAGAGATAAGGAAGAGAAAGTGTCACAGACTGTTGTCAATGAATTATTTTCCCTATTTCTTGATGCCAGGAAAAGCAGTTCTTGCTGTAGGAAAGCAGATCATGGGTTATTCTGTCTTCAAATTACTTGTTTCAAAGATGTCAGAAAATGCAATATACACCTGTAAGTACAATGTGTTAGTTGGAAGCTGGCAGCAATGAAAACCATTTCTTTAGTAAAAAGAAAATATTTCATAACCTGATATCTCTTTTCTGGTCCATACATAGGTGATTCAGGCTCATTTCAGGATTACAATCTATTCTTTTTTACACATACAAAACATTCTGCTCCCCACGAACACAAGAAGAAGAGCTAACTCCTGCCTTAGGAAATGTACCTTATAATTGTGTCTGGAAGCAGCACTGCTCACCAGGAGACCAGGGCAGTTGTGACTTTACAAGATCTTCAGTAGCTGTATTGACATGTTGAAAGTTTCTGTGTTGATGCTGGTCTCTATCCCAGTGCATGGAAAAGGGACTTTCCAAACTGTGAACTTTTTGCAACTGCAAAACATTTTCTTTTTCTCTAAATATTTTTTGCTGATATTTAGTCCATTACTTCTGTGGAAAACCCACAGCAATTCAGGCAGGTTACAAGCAATGGCTGAATATTCTTCAGCTGCAGACAGTCAGCCAAATCTCCTTTTAACCACTGGTCAGTGGAGGATCCCCAGCATTGTACCATGGCTGGGTGGTACAGTGCAGTGTGATGGTCCCACTTGCCAACAGCCTCTGCCAGAAATCACCATCTGTAGCTACATCCTGATGTCACCTGGGAAGTCCATTCTGTAGCCACATATTTGATACCTCACCTTACAGAGACAAAAACCACTATCAGTCTCAGATTGCTCCAAGACAGAGTGCATGGTTGAAAAATAAGGAAGAAATCCTTTCCTGTGAGGTTTGTGACACAGGGGCATGGGTTGCCCAGAGAAGCTGTGGATGCCCCATCCCTGGAAGTGTTAAAGGCCAGGTTGGATGTGACTTGGAGCCACCTGGGATAGTGGAAGGTGTCATTGCTCAGAGCAGGGGAACTGGAAGTGCAGTCAGAGCTGTGGGCAGCCTGGGGACGGGGTTTGGGGTTCCAGATCCAGCCCTGATCAATGGAGAGGGGTCAGTACTGCACTCAGAGCACCAGTGACACATCTTTGTTCTGTGCACTGACTCAGGGGCTAAATGGGCTGCAGAAAGCAAAATGTAATCACACTGTTTAATTAAAAGATAATGGAAGCTTTCCAGCCACATCGTTACAGCCCATGCAGAGACAAAATTCCCTGTTCTCCTAGAGGGATAAAATAAAATGCACTGTCACGCTGGGGATCAAGCTGATCTGAGCTCCATATTCCTCATCTGCTGTACTCTTAATTCTCATTGCTTTTAATTGACTGCAGATTTTCCTTGGTTTTGCAAATTCAGTTTTGAATCAGATTCTTTGTGTTCTGTATGGAACAGGCTGTAGGGTGTATGAGCAGGGCTGGTGGGGGGCTTTGCACTGCTGGTAAGTAATGATGTTTTCTCTGCAGCAGGAGCCAGGGTCAAGTGAAATGCTCAGTACAGTGCTCACTGATGAGCAAGGAGTGGGAGGAAGCAGCATATTTCCAGCCATAAAACAGGGGGACATGAAGAAGTTACAGGCAGCTTTGGCAGCACAGAGCTCATTAGCCCAGTGGGTAGAAAATGCATTGCAGATGCAGCAGCCCTGCTGGAAATCCAGAGGGGAAGAGCTGGGAAGGAACAGAACTGGCAGCTGCCAGAGGTGATGGAGGGCAGCCACACCCATGATTCTCATGAGTGTCACAACACAAAATGGGGACAAAATCGTCCTTCTCATGGGTGGTGCTGAGTCCTTTGCCTAATGTGTTCATCTGGGCACCAAACTGAGAGCAAAGAGAACGGGGCATGAGTCAAACCTCTGGAGACATGATGAAAGAGACCTCAAAACCCACAGAGATTTGGGCTCTCACAGCAGGAGGGATCCCAGCATGTACTCCAGCCACTGGGCTGAACTTCTCTTTTGGGATATAAGTAGGTTTTTAGGTCTGCTCCGAAATTACTTGCTTGCAAAGTTAAAGGAAATCTGAGAAATGGGAACTGGAACCAGATTTTAGCTTCATATTTTACTGTTCTCTTTCTCTTTTCTTTTGTTGGGATGTTTGCTGAGATGCTGGGTTTTCTCTTTCTGAAAACATATATTTGGAGGAAGAGCCAAGGACACTGCACATTGATTTTCTGAGCTTTGCTCAGACTCTATAATACAAGTGGCAATTTAGTAGGATAAGCTCATTCCTTTTTTCACTTTTATGGATTTCATTAAGAAGCATGAACAGGCAAGAATTCCTCTAAGCAATCATATTACCAGCCTAATTTGCTAGACTTTCATTAAAACAATTAAAGATAGAATGATGCAATGACCCAGTTCAGGACCCAATTAAGACTGAATCAATAAATCAGTAGGTTTAAATCACCACCATAAGGCCACAGACAATCAAAACAAGTTATGAGGCTGAAGCTGAACAGCATGACTGCATTATATTGCCATGGGAGAATTTAAAGAATTAAATACTTTGCAGTTGAGGTGCTCTGCTCATCTTACTACAACCAGCTTAGTGACAATGGGCACAACCTGGTGCAGGTCCATGCTGGGGACCATGGCCTGAGTGCACAGCATCCATGGCTGTAGGTATCCCTGGACATGGGGACTTCCAGGAACAGGTGTCAGGACCCTGTCCATCTATCCAGCCACATTTGGTGCTAAATCATCTCATCAGTCTGTCACCACCTTCTCTGCACAGGTGAGTGAAGCCCGCAAGGTGTCCTGCTAACAAACCCATCTTAACCGCAGCTCTTGGCTCTTTCCTGAAGGTCTCTGGTGTTCTTCCAGAGGAATTGCTGGACACTACATTCTTTCCACAGATTTAATGGGAACCATCAAATCAAACCATAAATTCAACCATGTGGTGCCCTCTGCACACTGCAAATACTTAGAGAGGGAAGAAGTTCCTCAGTTCAGACCTCCAAGGTGACTGTCAGTGGGCTCAGCAGTGAACTTGATGTTTGATGGCAACAAAGCCACACATTGTCTTCAGAATTCAGCCCTAGCTTGATCATAGATGAATTCCCTCTTTAGATATTGTGACCAAAAGGTAATTGAAATACGTGGCAAAATCCTATCATTTGATAGGATCATTACTGACAAGGCACAGCAGAAGAGTACCAAACCTTCAACTGATGTCATGTTTCCCTCTGCTTTAGTCTGATAGAGACAATGTAATAATGTAAATAGTACAATATAGTATTAATATAATATAATATAATATAATATAATATAATATAATAGCATTCTATTGTATTGTATTACCATATATTATAACTCCAAGTATGTGTCCAAACACTGTGTTCTATTTGTTGAGAACAGCAGTTCATCTATCAATTCCCATTGAAGGTCACTAGGGGCTCACCATGACAATAATTTTGGTTTTTCCATGTCGTGGAACAGGGCCCTGATCCACTTAGGTGTTACACTGAGCTGTGTTGGGTCAAAGACAGGGAGGGAAAGTTGCATTTTGGATGCTACTTTGAGAAAATGCAAACTTGAAGATGTGATATGTGATTCCTAATGTGGTTGGTACCTGCCCAGCTGGCCTGCAACAAAAAGAAGCATTAGCTTGAGATTTATTATGCATTTCTGGTCACTGTTAGACTGCAAGCTGAGGCACAGATGTGAGCACAGCTCTTTCTTCTGCCCTAAAGAAAGAAAATGAAAAACATACAAGAGTCTATATGGCGCCAAAGAAAGCACAAAGTTCGTGAGCTTGATGGGAACAACAAATTGCCTCTCAGTTCTATTATTATTAATTTCCCTAAACAAAACACTTTCATGAAGAAGGTAAACGAATCATTAATTGACCGTAACTTTATCAGAATATTGAAATTATAAAAGGAAAAACCCCAAAGATTAAAAAAGAAAAGAAACTCTTGAAATCAGGATAAGCAAACAAAGTTTGGAAGGCAGGAATTTATCCCAACATAATCCAGAAAGCCCAAACAATCTGGAAATACTCAATTGAATACTTGCAGCGATGTCCATCCTATCCAGATGGTCCTTCTTGCCCACCCTCACAGAAACAGAAAATGGTTATCACCACAATAATTCAGCATGGTTGAGAGGGCCCACCAAACTCAGATGTGCTGGGCAGGGCACACACCCACAGTGATGTAGGTGGATTTTCTCACTGAGGGATGCCCACAGCTGGGAGGAAGCATAAAATGGTGGGAAGAGTGCATCCTTTTATCCCTATGAGAGCTTAGAGTGTCCTGGGATTGCTTTTGGGCAGTGCAGGCCCATGGTGCCTCCCCATGGAAAGCTGCCCAGAGGGATCCTCACAATCCTCACAATACCATTTGTGGTTTTGGATTCACAGAGCTGGGAAGTTTTGGCTGAAGGGAGATTCAATGTGGGCATGATCACAGAGGGCAGGACTGTTCACAGTGCACAAGCACTGATTTGAAAGCTCTGTGCAGAATGTACCTTCCTCAGCATCACCTGCTCCTGGAGCACAGGGGTCTATCCCTGCTCGGCCTTGATGGGCCTCAAAGTTGTGCACCTGCACTTTCTCTGCCTCAGCAGGTATCACTCATTCAAACCTCCTCTTGGCTGTGAAAGAAGAGCTGCCACAGCCCACTGGAGCCCTGGCTCTGGGAAAGGAAAGCTCTGGAGAGCAGGAGTGAGAAATGGTGCTGGAGTAGCACCAAGAAAGGCTGGTGTGTGGCATAGGCCAGACCTCAGTGCACATCCACACTCTGAAAGCTTTCAAAATAAGGACAGTCCCCTTCCCTTCAGTGCAAACATGGCTGTGGATTCTGGCAAGGTTGCAAGCAAAATATTTTCTACAGTTGCATCTTGGTCTTGTCCCCCTGCCTTCTCTGTACTGATGTTTTATCTCCCTTGTTGCAAACAGCCAAGAATTTGTGGCTGAGCACATAGCAGTGAAGAAAATGTACAAAGATGAAGTGAATATTGACATGACATCATCAGAATGTCATGCATAAGGATTTCAGTGGTCATGGGGTGGCCTTCTGCCCAGTCTCTCTGGGAGCTTGGAAGAGCCTGGTGGGCTCAGAATGACCACTGAATCTATGGAGGAACCCATGGCTTTAAAACCAAAACACGAAAAAGTTTTCCTGGCTGAGATTTTAATTCCATGGTGAAATGTGGGATAGAGCTTTATCTACTGTAAGTGCCAAATTTGATCTAAATCCAGCTAATTTGCACACAGGTGGGGATGAGGTCCTCAGTGTGAAAGGAATGCCAGAGTTCAGGCTTATGTCACATGGGAAAATTGCACAGTCTTCCTACAGGAACTGCTGCTCCTCCTGACACTGCAAATCATGTGCTTGTGCCTCAGTGTCACACACCTCCAACAAACTTCCAGGCAGCATTTTTGTACATGGATGTACTTTTCCAAAGGTCTATCTTGCCATGGATGTGCTTTTTCCAGAGCACAAATTGGAGGTTATCTCACCTGTCCTGGTACAACCCACAATCAAAATAATTCTGAGAACACAGCTACTCACCACAGCGTTCAAATACGTACCATGTCAGTTCTGGGAGTTGTTTCTTCATGCACAAAATAAAAGTCTTATAAGTAATTTGCCTTTCTCTTTATATTGTTGTGAGCTGGCCATCATCACTGCTGTTTGTTTCAGCTCTGTTACTGAACCAGGTGTCTAGAACTACCTAGCTCTGGCCTCAAGCACAGGGCCACCTCCCTCCTGGGCATGCTGGTTTTGCCACCTATTTTAAGGGGGGAGGAATTCTTGTGTGCCAGTGAGTGAAAACCAGAAGATAAGGAACAACAGTGGAGAAAAACAGGAGGAAAAAATGAAAAGCAAGTCATAAGATATCCCAGGAAGAAAATTAAGCCAATGATGGAGCACACTCAGCAGTCTTTGGAGAGCATGGCTGACTGCAAAGGGACTCAGAAATTCTCACTGATGAAAATCCTGTTTCCTTTGATGATTCCCACCACAGGGTGTGTAAGTCACCAGGACCAACTCAAACATGCAGCAGTCTCCACCAAGTACATGTCCTTTCCCCAGCACCACACAGATATTCTCAGTGCCCAGGAGACAGCCATGTTCCATATGTTGATATTCAACACCATTTCTATCAACAGCTTTAGGAAAAATCCAAAGGACAAATCATCCTTTTTATTCCTTTCTCTATGGAGTGAACTGGGGAGAAAGAAAATCTTATTATTCTTCTTTGGAACATAAAGGAACACCATTGCATAAAACACAGCAGGGCAGTGGAGCAGCCACAGAAATTATTCACTCCCTTTCACTCCACTCACCTCTTGAGGGTGGAGACTAGTGCATTCAAAATCACCAGACTTCACATCAGGCTGATTTAATTGGATTTATTGGAGGAAAACAATTAGTCATCCCTTTAAATTGTCATTATGATAGAAATCTTGATATGTATACATGATTGTCAAGGCAGAGAACCACTTGCGATGTAGCCCCATGAACAATTTGCAGAACTGCAAACTCATTACAGATAAAACTTTTGCAATGCCTTAATACATGCATGGAGTAAATACACATTCTCCCTTCTTTTTGGACATGGATGCTGTTATGAACTTGTTATCAATCACAAGACCTGCAATATTAGGTACACTGACATTCCTTGATTAAGATTAAAGCCTTTGTAGAAAACATGCTTGCATTTTCATTAGAAGTCAACTGAGGGATGTTTTGCAGTTGGGGATATTTGGGGAGTCACTATTCTGGGCAGACTAGGCTCTTTTTCCCACTGTTTTCTGGCTCAAATAAAATACCTATCTAAAAAAAGGCCCAAATGGGCCAAAATATTGTTTCTCAACTAGAGGTCAATGTACACCAGATCACTGATGTTGTGTTGACCAAAACATGAGACACACCAACTGAGCTGCAACCTTCCACCCTCTTCACTTTGGGGGTCATGACTGGTCTAATGAGACTCAGCATGTGTGATGCCATGCTGGGCTCAGGGGATGCAAGATGATGGAAAAGCTCAGAGCAACCCCTTAGGAGCTCCCGCCCACCAGGACCCACAGCACACATCAAACCTCCTCAAGGAGCCTCACACCAGGTGCTGCCTCAGCAATCTGAACCCAGGCTGGTTTACAGCTGTAACTGATGGTTTGTTGTGCTGCCACACAGTGATTTGGCAATGGCACAGCCCTGGCTGAGCACCAGCCTTGAAGGGGGGCTCAAGACTTCTCAGTGATTTTGGCCACCATGGAGAACAATTTCCAAGGATAGTGCTTGCTGCCCAGGCCTGCTGCTTGGCATGCCCTTGCCAGGAACACAGAGCAATTCCCAGTCCTTTCAGATGACTCTGCTTTGAGTGCTGGGAACTCAAGGATTTTCCACACAGCAGCCACTCAGGAGCTGGGACCA
Organism: Ammospiza nelsoni; assembly: GCF_027579445.1. Lineage (NCBI taxonomy): Eukaryota > Metazoa > Chordata > Aves > Passeriformes > Passerellidae > Ammospiza > Ammospiza nelsoni. Next base: position 6,764,852 of record NC_080637.1, on the reverse strand, counting down.
CAGCCCAGGGGATGCCCCCAAGAGGTTTGGGCTAGAGCAATCCTGTACCCTGCCTCAGAAAGACCAGCACAGATGAAAGTGGGTCAATGACTAAGGGAAGAGAAGGCAAGGGCATGGTTTCCATGTGGAAGAAGGAAAAATATCACACCAAACTCTTCCATGGATAAATGGTATTTCTTGGAGGCAGGGATTATATGGTAGTAGTTAGGTGGTGATGCTTTAGAAAGGATGGGATAGTTTAGCTCAGCTCTCTGCCCTATTTTATGCAGGCAAAGGATCACAGCATCTTGGTCCCCAAAATGCAGTTCATTCTGCAACAGGTGAGAAAGAACTATCTTGCAGGCAGAGGAAAATACTAAGAATTGAGTGAACCAATCTGAATTTTTACTAGGAAAAACAAACCAAAAGGAAAAAAGAAAAAAACAAAGAGACACACCAACATGTTTCTTGGCAGCTCTGAGAGTTAGTGACCCAGGGAAGGAATTTTTGATGCAGATCAAATTTGTAAGTGTTGTATTAAAAAAGGGATTCTCACCTCCCCAGCTCCCTGCTTCTACACCTGTGTATGTGACTGCTGCCTAATTTTAAGCTGCTCTGGATGGTGACTCTTCCTGTACATGCTGCACAGAACTCAACAGAAAGACAAAATGCATTACCAGGCTTTGCAGAATATCTTGTTTACAAAACATCAGCTTTTGCATTTACTTAAACTTAACAGTGGATTTCGAGTTACAGATACATTGAGTCATTTAAAAGCAATACATGGAGGTAACTCCCTCAGAGAGAAGGTTGGGTTGATGTGGGTAAAGAAAAGGCTCAGGAAATACAGAACCAGTGACCAGCAGTTTAATACATGCAGTGCAGTATCATGCATTTATTGGACAGTTGATGCCACCATTGGTTCAGCAGTGTTTGTCACAACGCTTGGGAGCACACATGCCCTGATTCCACTCTGAGGATAGAAAACCTGTAAGAGCCATTCCACTGACCTTAGCATTTATGAAGAGGAGGGGGGAAAAAAAGCTACCTGGACAGATAAGTGGCACTATTTGTGGTGGGGAAGGGGGATTTGAAATCCAGAGTCCAGGCTAGAGAGCCTCTATCCTCTGCTACACACACTACTTACACAGCTTTGACCCAACCACACAAAGTCAGACCAAAAAACCTGGACCAACTCCTGCTGAGCCACCAGAAGGATCTGTGATCCCTGGGGCCACAATGTGCACGTGCACCCACAAAAACACACGTGTGTCACAGGGAGCAGAGCACCCCACAGACAGGCTGGGAAGGCAGGACCCTGCTGCAGGGATGGGAGGGAAAACGAAAGGGATTGGGTAAAACTTGCTGCTGGGCATGAAATATGGGATGCCTGGTTTACCAGGGGAAATAAAAGTTCATGCAGTGTTTGTGAGCAGGTTGCTGTTCCCTCACTCAGCCATTGCTGACAGTGATTTGCCAACTAATCCTCCACTCTAGGTCTTGATGCTGTTTTCCTTGGATACTGCAGTCTCCGTGTGTGTTTCTGCTTTTTGCTTGAATGAGTGTTGGAGTTTCTGGAGCAAATAAGCACAATAAGGAAGGCAACACTTCCTTCCCATTAATAATTTCTGGGATGCATTCACCCCCCAGTTTAGACAGGTAAATATTCAGGGCAGCAAGAACAGGAATAATTGCATCAAATGAGAATTTCCATATGCTGAATGGAAGCTACTTCTGTACCTTGGGGCTCAGCCTAGAAACTTGTTATGCCAGCAGATGAATCCCCTGATTCTTTGGAAAGAGCAACATGAACAGGCCACAGCCTGCATGATCTTGCTGGCAAAGTCAATCTGGTGTTTTTATCTGGTGCTCATTCAGTGCTGCTCAGGGCTGGAGCTGTTATCACAGGAGGAAGTAATAGCACAGGTTTCCCTAGAGCTGATCTTGTTAATGCCAAGTTCACATCAAAGGGCAATATCCTCTCTGCTTGCCAATGGCTGAAAGCTATCTGGCTTTCTCTGCAGGTTTGCTTCCCTAAAAATAGGAAAAGGGGACAACCTTGAGGCCAGCTGCAACTGCATTTCATGGGCACCCTGGAGGCCCATGTTCTGGTTTGCAGTGGGTTTGGGGAGAAAAGCCTGAGATTCTGTCCCAGGGGTTATGCTGGCCCTGGGACATAAAAAAACCTTAGGGTAAGACCTGAATTTCATGAGAACCAGGCAGAGACCCAGAATAACTGGTAATTTAAAAAAATACTGTCAATAGCCTGGAGGTATGCAGGACACATGCACAGCAGAAACTCCTATTCACTGCCTACAGCAGAACTACATGGAGATGACTACCAGTGGGATCACACCCCTTTTTGTGGTTTGATTCGTGTCAGGAATGAACCAAATTTCTTGGTTTTATTTCAGCACCACAACCATAACACACACACAGGGCATAGGTAAAATATAGGTAAAATCCTACTTTTTTTTTTTTTTAATTTTTTTTTTTTTTGTACCCACTACTCTAATGGCACCTGTACAACAGCAACCAGGACAGAGGAGAGAGCAGCAACAGCAGAGTGACACAGAGTGACACAGTCCCAGGAAAGCAACACTGCCAGGTTTTCCCCACACTCCTACTTCCCCACCAGCCGTGTTGCAGGGCCAAAATCCATTTTGTGCTGCAGAAGGGGTGATCCAGCAGAGAGTTAGGATGCACTGGGAATGGAGTCACATGCAAAATCATCAGCAGAAGCCCTTGCCACTGCAATACTGACTTTCAGCTCGCAGAGTTCACGGGCAGCCTGTCCTCACAACTTCTTCTGCAGGCTAAGGGGCCAGCTGGAGCTTTTCTGGATTTTTTTGTTTGTTTGTTTTGTTTTCCCAGCAAGAGCACTGCTGTTGGCATCAGAGATGGCCTCTGTGACTCTGGAGGTAAAAATCAACAATCAAAGCTGCAAGCAAAGAAAAAGAAGGGGAAGGAGCTGAGGAAAACAAGTTACAAAGGAAAAACCCATCGGTACCAGTAAAGTAAAGCAGAAAAGGGTAACAAACAGAGTCCAGGCTGAAGTCCTCATGCAAGCAGCAAATCACAGATTGTTTAGCAGGACAGTTCATTGGAAAAGAGCCCAGAGTGATTTTTTACCTTGTCCTTCACAGCAAGACCAGCTGGGGGTTTGTTTTGAAGCTTCTGCTGTGGGGCTATTCAGCCTTTCCCCCATGCCCACATTATTTTCTCTACCTTTGCATTCTCCTGTGAGAGAGGCTGAGCAGAAGCAGGCTGGGGCAGGGGAAGGACATGCAAAAGCACTGGAGCATCCCTGATAAGCAAGGCTGGAGTGTTTGCCCTAACAGGCTGTGCTGCCAAGGGACAAATGTCTCCAGGCCTGCCCCATAAATGTGGCCTGGGTGCTGCCCAGTCCCCCCTGTTAACACATTTACCCAGATTTAAACTAAGTTTTAACCATGTGATGCTTCAGGAGAGATCTCTAAGCATTTGGTGAACCTGGGTCAGGTCTCCAGCTGTGTTTCACTGATACCAAAAAAGAGCTCCCCACCACCAAAACTGTAGCAGAAAGAAACAATTGTGCTCATAAGTGCTTCTGTTTCTTATCTTATGATCCCAGCAGTTGATAGCAAGCCAAAGAGAATGATGACAAATTACACAACCAAGGCAGATTATTACTTGCAGAAACAAAACCAAATCACACTAATTCCAACAATAGAAGGAAAGAATACCCCTCCCAACAAAAAAAAACCACAGAAAGCACCCACCAAGGAGGGCAGCCAGCACAAGGGAACTCCCCATCTGCAGGACAGCATGTCTGCCTCTGCTCCTGTCACTGCTCTTTGCTTTGGAGATGGAAATCCACTTGCTTTTTTCTCTGCAAGATTCATTTGGGTGCTGTATTTTGATCAGTGGCCACAGCAAATGCTGAGGTCAAGTTCAAACCAGACCTCAGGTTTCAGAAGAGGAGACGCAGAGGGAACATTTGAGCCCTAACCTTTAAAACTACTCAACAGAGACAAAACTATTCCCTAACTAAATCCTGCTTTTGGTTGCAGTGTGTCAGTGTGGGGAACTCCACTGATGGCAGACTGGGAGGCTGTCTATTTGCAGCCTGCAACTGGAGCAGAATGAGGCCAGCCGTGCTTATGAAGTCATGGGGGGTCAAAATACCTTGAATTTCTTGAGGTTGGAGTCTCTCAAAACTAAAACTTCCTTACTCAGGCTGGTAAAATAAAGTGGCCTTAGACTGAGTTTAAATTGTATTCTACTTGTGTTTTCATGCTTTTGCAGCAAGACATAAAGAGCTCAGATGTAAATGCCAATAAAAAGCGTATGGCGGCAATGGCCAGGGTATGGGGACAGGAGTGTGACTTGCAGCAAGGAGATCCCCTGGCCTTCAGTCTGCCCAAATCTTGGTCAGAAGTCTTCACTGTGGAAATTTTGTGTTTTGCTGTAAGCCCCCAACAGTTCAGTATCTGCTCTCTCTCCTAAAATGAGAAACTGAAGTTGCAGCCTTCCCTGTGTGAGCCCCCATGGCAGGTTCAGCACACTGGGGTGCAGAGGGTGCACCAGGGCTCAATCAGGTGTGCCACAGCCCTCTGAAAACAGGGAAACTTGGTGCAACAGCTCCAAGTGCCACTGAAGGAGTGGCTATTTCAAACAGAGTCACTGTCACCTATTTTCCAGCATTTTTTTCTCAAGGTTTTTTTTTTTTTTTTTTTTGGTATAATGGATGGAATCCCAGCTCTGTCATGTGAAGCCAACCAACCAAAGCTGGAGCAGGATATAGAAGTCTCAGTGAAAAATACCCATCTTATGGCTTTTGCCAGCACAAGCACTATTGCCTGACACATTCAGCTCTGTCTGTGACTGGCTTTCACAATTTCTTGTGCGCACATAAGTGAGGCAAGTGTGGTGACAGAGCATGCTGCAGGGAATTGTGCCTTGGCAGGGATTGACCGGTCTGGGATGTGAGGGGCTCAGAGTGCCCAGTGAAGGGCATTTGCCTCTGCCACTGCCTTCCCTCACCTCCTCAAAGCAAAATCAGATGGGAATTTCATTGAGGTAACCTGGAGGGAGCCTTTCAGCAACTGGGCAAATATTCTCTCCTCTCTGTTTCAAGCTGCTTTAATGCACAGCAGCACAGCAGTTGTGGAGGCTGTTCCTGAAAGATGCACCAGCACAAAGAGCCTGGGAAGTGGATGCATTCAATAATTAAAAAATGGGTAAATTTGGCTTGCTTTGGTGTATGAGCTTCTGGGCAGGAGGGAGAGCCAGTGTCCCCACTGCTGCCAGGTGTGCCTGTGTCTTTCAGTGACGTTCTGCTTCCCCAGCCCAGCCCTCTGCGTCAATCCTCATCCTGATCAGATCCTACACCAGATCCTGCACTTTGCACCCAAGAACCTGCCAGTGCTTTACAGAGGGCTTCAAGCACCCCTCCTCTCCTCTCCCTACTTTTGGCTGCTCTGGGAGGTGCTGAGCATCAGCAATGCCAGGCAAAGCCCCAAGGAGCTGTGGGTGCTGGGAATCTCTCTCATGAAGCCCTTGGCTGGATGCACCCCATGCTAGAGGCCACACTGTGGGGAGGCTGGTGAATTAAACTTCTTGCTTGAGCAAATCAGTAGCAGGGGATGATGATTCCCACCCCTGTATCTTCCTTTTCTCTCCCTCTGCTCACAGCACACAGTGACTGGAAGGAGATGGGAGCTGCAGGATGGGACCATGCTCTGTCATTTCCCTTGCACAGATCTGGTCAGCTCCTGCCTGACTCCCTGTACCTGCCTCTCCTCTGATCCCCAGCATGCAGGAATGAGGCCAAGGATGAGCTGACTCCCAGCTGGTGGCAATTTAATTCTCCCCATGGCTTTCAAGAAGGAGGATGGAGGGAAAGCAGCAGTTTCTTAATCTGAGCAGTAACAGCTCTGCCAAAGCCAGACAGACTTGCAGTCCTATTGGAGGAGCAAGGAATGGCATGCCATTGAAATCCTCCCATGTTGCAAAGTTAATGCCAATTCCTACCTACAGAAATAGCCTATCCCCCAGCAAACTGGAAGAGGGACATTACTTGAAGTAATTTTTAAAAGAAAAAAAAATGCTCAGGAAAATATTTCTATTTAAATAATCCAGTTGAGATGTTTGTAGTTAATGGAAAAAAAATACAACATATACTATTACCTACACTGAGAAAAGAGTAAATCACAGGGGGAAAGAATGAGTGTTCATTAGTTAGAACATTGCTAGACTCACATACATATATATATTTATATATATGTATATATATATGTATATATATGTACAGCACCAGAGACTGTTAGATTCCGTTCCTCCTGGAGTCGTTGCAGTTTGTGATAAATGAAACATTTCAGAATTGCAGTATAAAATATGGCCATAAAAAAATCTTCTTTCTTCTAGTCCTTGGCCGAGCAGGGCAGGTGGTGCCAAGGCCACTGGCAGCCCTGTCTGCTGCTCACTTGCTGCCGGTGTGCACCGTGGTCACTGTGGTGGCTCTGGGTCTCCGCTCCCCTCCCACTGCAGAAACGCCTGAAGAAGCAGATGAAACAAAACTACAGAGAGTGGATGGAGACATACCTAAAAGGAAAGCCAGAAAGACAGTTAGAAATGTTATTTTTTGGAGGTGGAAGCTTGGGCGAAGAAGCTGAGTTGGTTTTGTAGTGTGCTACAGAGCAGAGAGGATTGGAGCTGGAGAAGGGGCTGCTGGAGAGGAGTGCAGCTGGAGAAGGGACTGCTGGAGAGGATTTGAGCTGGAGAAGGGGCTGCTGGAGAGGAGTGCAGCTGGAGAAGGGACTGCTGGAGAGGAGTGCAGCTGGAGAAGGGACTGCTGGAGAGGATTTGAGCTGGAGAAGGGGCTGCTGGAGAGGAGTGCAGCTGGAGAAGGGGCTGCTGCTCTTCCTGCCGTGGTGGGTTGGCTGGGTACCTCCACAGGGCATCTTCTGCCCGTGGTCATTCACCTACTGCCACCAGCAGCAGGGCACACCATCTCACAGGGACTCAAAGCCCAGTTTCGGTTCAGCCACACCAATATCACAGTTCCAGGGCTGAAGACAAAGAGTTGTGGGGTTCAAAAATCTCTCCAGCATTGTACTTGCTGAGAATAATTTCCTCTTGGGCATGTTAAATGTCTCATCATGGCCATCTAGCTAAATGAACAGACAGTGCACCTGGGCTAAGCACAGTTCCCTGGGTGTTGTTGTTATCTTATTGTATTTCATATTTCTGGAGTCCCATCTTAAAGTCCATACCTTCTTGCTGGTCCTATTATGCAGCTCCTCTCTGCAGCACAGTTCCTCATGGCTTCCATAGGGGCTCCTCCTGGGCTCTCGACCCAACCCCCTTTTATCCCAGAGCCCTTCATGAGCTACAGCTGCTACCCAACCAAGGATCCCACAGCTGTAGCTCATCCAGAGCAACAGGACCCACCTATCTAATACATAGGACTCTCACTACATATATATATATTCACAAGGACTCCTTTATAACAATACATATATTCAGGCCCCTACATTTCCCCCCTTTTCTTTTAACAATTTCTCCATTACACAGTTACAATATCCATATCTGTCCCAGCTCTCAGGCTGCCACAGCTCTCGGCTGTCCTATCTTCCACTGTCCCAGCTCTCCGGCTGCCACAGCTCTCGGCTGTCCTATCTTCCACTGTCCCAGCTCTCCGGCTGCCACAGCTCTCGGCTGTCCGGGGGATTCCATACCTAATACATATATTCAGGCCCCTACATTTCCCCCCTTTTCTTTTAACAATTTTTCCATTACACAGTTACCATATCTGTCCCAGCTCTCAGGCTGCCACAGCTCTCAGCTGTCCTATCTTCCACTGTCCCAGCTCTCCGGCTGCCACAGCTCTCGGCTGTCCTATCTTCCACAGCTCTTCAGGCTGCTACAGCTCTCAGGCTGTCCTATTTTCCACAGCTCTTCAGGCTGCTACACCTATCTTCCACAGCTCTTCAGGCTGCTACAGCTCTCAGGCTGTCCTATCTTCCACAGCTCTTCAGGCTGCTACACCTATCTTCCACAGCTCTTCAGGCTGCTACAGCTCTCAGGCTGTCCTATCTTCCACTGTCCCAGCTCTCCGGCTGCCACAGCTCTCAGCTGTCCTATCTTCCACTGTCCCAGCTCTCAGGCTGCCACAGCTCTCGGCTGTCCTATCTTCCACTGTCCCAGCTCTCCGGCTGCCACAGCTCTCAGCTGTCCTATCTTCCACTGTCCCAGCTCTCCGGCTGCCACAGCTCTCGGCTGTCCGGGGGATTCCATACCTTCTCCTTGGCTGCATGTTCTTTATCACGTCGGGGTCACCAATTGTTGTTATTATCTTATTGTATTTCTTATTTCTGGTGCACCATCTTAAAGTCCATACCTTCTTGCTGGTCCTATTATGCAGCTCCTCTCTGCAGCACAGTTCCTCATGGCTTCCATAGGGGCTCCTCCCTGGGCTCTCGACCCAACCCCCTTTTATCCCAGAGCCCTTCATGAGCTACAGCTGCTACCCAACCAAGGATCCCACAGCTGTAGCTCATCCAGAGCAACAGGACCCACCTATCTAATACATAGGACTCTCACTACATATATATATATTCACAAGGACTCCTTTATAACAATACATATATTCAGGCCCCTACACCTGGGCATCCTGGGAAGCTGCTGATAAAGAAGTACAGTGGGTCAAATTCATTGCTGAGTTCCAGTAAATCTAGAGGGAATGTAAATTTCTGTGACTTGGACATCAGTCTAATGGCAGCTCACATTGCTCCAGGCTTTGCTGGGATATCTGCAGGGCTTCCAGCTGAGATGTAGGCTGATGTGAGGTTGAGCATGTCTTGAGTACCAGGATTCTGGTGCAACAAAAGCTGTTAGGTGGGGACCTGGCAAGGTCACCTTGCTCTGATAAGATGCAGGCTCAGAGTGATTAAAAATACAGTTCATTTTTCCAGAGTGCTGAATAAAGGATGGATGAAGCCTATATCAATATATATTCTCAGTCTGAAGTTTGACATGGCCTTTTGACTCTTCAAGACCTTTTTGATACTTGTTGGGACTTTTAACTACTTTTCCATGCTTCAGTGTGGCATTTCAATCTCAAGGAGGATTATGCTGTACCTATACTCAGCCACATTCCATTTCCCATTGACATTTCATCACTTGGCATCACATTGCAATTTATCTAGTACATTAAAAATACAGAGCTCTAGGACCTATAAATAATCTAAGCAGTCCAGTCATGACTAAATTGAATAAACCAGCCATGGACTGAGAATCAGGCCAATACACTTGAGAAATCCTGGCTGATTCCCTTAGGAATCCTTTCCTGTTTCCTGAGAAGTAGAATAATCCAGCCTAATTCCTGATCTCTGCTCTGCCCTACTACAGAGGGTTTGGATGCAGCCTGACAAAATCTGCTGTCAGGCAAAGGCTGTACTTAATTGTCTTCAGTGGTGTGAAATTGCTGCATTTGAAAGTATTTGGAGAGTTGAAAAACTGTCTATTAATAGCACCAGGCAGCATTCTGTTGTGTAGTGGTGGCACAGCTGGATCATGGAACTTGCTGCATGGGATCTTTCTTGTGCAAAGAGTCTGTACCCAGAGAAAACTGCTGAGAAATAAAGAGGTAGGACAGAGACCTCAGAGATTTCCTTTCTCCTATCAGGAGGTACTGGATGGAATGTATTTGATATGTCAGCTCCCTCTTAATTTGCTGCTGGCTCTCCTCATTGGTTCTCTGGGGCTCCAGCATCTCCTAACTCTTTAAATTATTTCTTAGAAGAAAAAAACCTCTTCTGCATTGTCTGCCAAGCTGGACTTTAGCTGGGATGCTTGGAAATCTTCCAATATTTTTCTGCCTTGTATTTCTGGCATGTAAAAACTCATCCTATCTTTACACATCTGGTTTAATCCTTCATGTCCTGGTTGGCTTCACCACTGCAAAATATGGTTGGATTCTGCACAGGGTTCTGTAGTCATGAAACAGATTTCTTTCTCTTCCCATCCTTTCTGTTCACACGTTTTAACACTTTTCAGACTACTGATTGCCATTAATTAACACCATTTGAGATGAATCAAATGGATGGATGGAGATTAATTACTCACCAGTTTAACTGCATTAATCACCCACCAGTTTAGCAGCAAAGCATTCATCAGATGCTCTAGACTTGACTGAGGTCCAGCCTTGCCAAACTGCAGCAGAAACCAAAACCAAGGGATGTTTCTCCCACACAGGGGGTTTTCTGCATGGCTGCATGGCCAATGCATGGTTGGGAGTGTTTTGAGGATGGTCAGCATCAATCCTTTGCAGGTGCCCGGTATGTGCCAGGGGCACAGTGATGTTTTTTTGGCAGCAGCTGTAGGATTTGGTGCTGGGCATCACAAGGTATCCCCACCAGGCCCAGTATCCAGAGAGAAGGGGCTCTCCCCTGGCTCAGCTACAGCACAGGCTGAAAAAATATCTCACAGGGTACCCAGAAGGCAGAACCCACCCCAGGTGTGGGGGAAACAGCAACCATGGGAGCAGGAGGAAACAGCTTCCACACAGAGCTACTGGGACTGTGACTGGTGGAATATCCTCAACAAGGAGCAGGGGGTGGCAAGCAGGGGTGGCAGAAGCAGAGAGCAGCATTATCCAAAATCTATCCTGAGCAATAGGTGCTTTCAGCTCTAGGATAGTGCAAGGCACAGTCTAGAAATGACTACTTCAGTCCACAGCAAAGCATTCCTTTTTAGTGTTGCATTTTAAAGCAACCCCCCCAGCTGTAAAGTCCACATTCCTCCATTTCATGATGTAAAATATCTACAGATGGACAGGAGAGAAAAGAAGAAATGCTCAGAAGCCAGAGAATAAACAGGCTTCATTGCAAAGGTTGCATTTCTGTCTTCCAAATAATCCCTTTGCTGTCATGTCCCCTTCCCTAGCATTCACAAAAAATATGTATCCCAAACATCTGAGTCCAGTGGGCAGCTTGCAAATATCAATTACAGCATGAAACAAACATGGCAGAGGGTGAAGTCCCATAGTGGTGCAGAGTTTGAATCCTGCTCAAACAAATGAACCTCTTTGTGCAGGAGCTTAACTTGGACCCAGCTTCTTAAGAGAGAAGCTGGGTCTGACTGGCAGGATCAGTCTTCTCCATGGAAATGGAAAGTAAGGCAATTTTTACAGAAAAATGTCCTATCATAATACTGTAAACCCAAACTTAAACAGTTTGAGTAAACTTTTTCAAATTTCAACCAAATACAAAACTTTGTAGTTGCTGTGGGGGTCTGGGTCTTTTTCCCAAGCAAAAGCCCTTTTTCTCCACAAGAAACTGTGATTTTCTCCCAGAAATCACCGAACTAAAACATATATTTTTTTTTTCTCTAGAAATCGCAACATAATATTTCTGGCCAGCCAAAAAACGATGGCGTGTTTCAAATCCTTATTTTAACCACCTGCTTGCACAAAGCCAAACCTACGAGCAGCGAGGACTGCAGCCTGGGGGGTCGGGGGGAAAACGGGGATCCCGTGGATTTTCTGGGTTTTCCCAGGATGTTGGCTACTCACAATCTTTGCGCGTGGCCGCGTCGGGGAGCGGCGTGGCCAGGCTGAGGGTGCTGGAGACGCTGGCGCTGGCGCTGTCCAGGCTGCTGCCCAGGTGCAGCCGCCGCATGTGCCGCACCACCGCCGTGGCGTTGAACGCTTGCTGCAGGAAAACAGCGGGGAGGAAAGGGAGGATGAAAACAACTGGAGGCAGAAGGGTTGCTCGTGATCCTCTCCTGGCTGCTCAGAGTGTCAGAATGGGAATAAGCCTGTTATCTTTCAAATTTTTTTAATGGATTTTAAACTAGGAAGTGCATTATCAAACCTTTGTTGTCCTAGTGCTTAGCTGGGATGCAGCAGCCTACCACAAAATTCCTCTGACTGCCCTAGAGGACTCAAGCCCCTGCCCAGGGGGCTCAGAGACCTTGGCACAGAGCCCAAGACCCCTGTGCCTTTGATTTAGCCCTTGGAAAAAACAATTACCAACATTATATGAAGAATTACAAGTCAAGAGAGTTTAAGTAAAATAACAGTTTATCACAAAGTGAAAAATAAATAGATTTTTGGGGTTTTTAGAATGGGGCTCAGGGTCACAAGATGGAGGAATCTGGGTGTGTCCAGTCTTTCTCCTTCTTCTTCTTGGCCTCCATCTTCTATTGTGATGTTGGCACTTTTAGATTAGTTTAGAGTAGAAGCTCACTGTCTAACATAGGTGATAGGTATTGGGAAGTTATGGTAAATAATGTACATGTAGTTTTTAGTATAAAAAGACAACATTGCCTCTGAGTGCAGCCAGTGTGCCTCAACCCGACCTGCCAGACAGACCTCAGCAGGTCAGAGAAAGAATGTTAAATGTTACAGATAAGAAATAATAAACAACCTTGAGAACAAGAACAGAAAAATCCTGATTCCTTCTTCAACTGCCGGGCTGGGAAAAGAGGCCTGTACGTATCTCAGAGTCACTCTGACAAGCAGAGATTCTGAGATACAAGAAAGTCATATTTGACAAACCCATTCCTGCCCCAACACACATTTCTTTGTGTCCCTGTGTGGTGCTGACCCCACTCCACCAAAAACCCCGGGTGCTTTAGCTGTGAGCAACCCTGGCCCCATTTCTCACACTTTTTACATTTGGTACTTGGCAAACACCACCCTGTATAAGAGAGTGATGTAACCTAAGCCTGGACCAACCATTTTGACCACAGTTTTGGGCCACAAAAGCACTGCCCTGCTGCAGGGATGTCTGTATGGCAGAGCTGTGAGTCAGTGTTAGTGTCAGTGCCAGTGTCAGTGTCACCCCTCAGGACAGGTCACTTACTCTCCATTTGCTTTTTGCAAAGTTCTTCCGGATCTGAGCGCTGACCGACTCGTGGATGTTTTTGTTGAGTGCTGTGTCTCCAGCAATCCTGAAATGGACAGAGCAGACACATTTTAAGAGATCTTTTCCTCCCCTTGAACACTCTTACTTTTCCCCCACACCTGCTCCCAGGTGTGACTGCACCTGCAGTGACAATGATTTCATTCACAGATGGGCTCAGACTGCCCGTGGCTGGCTCTGCTGGCAGCTGCAGTGGAAAATCTGGGGCAATAAAAGCCAGTGTAGATAATGTTTGTAAGTCTGGCAGCTACAAAGAGGTATGGGCTGATTTTGTTGGTGCATGGCTGCTTTCTATCACCATTACAGCCCCAGATGAAAACATTCTACCTTTTTTTTTTTCCTTTACATCCAAATATTTAACATCAACAGGCTGAGACTACTTTTAGCCTCAGCTATGCAGAAGCTTCCAGAGCCACTCCAACCTGTCTGATTTCTGTTTGCACTGGAGATTTTCCTGCCACCCTGCAATGTAAGTAGTCATTCATCAAGATTAATGTAGACTTACAGCAAAGCAGAGTCATGGACACTCATTGAAGCAGCACAGGCTGCACAAAGAGCTTAAGTTGAGCAATACTTAACCTAAAATAATTGATTGATCTTGTATAGTTTCTTTAACAGATTAAGATACATTCAAATCTTCATTAAACTCTGTTATTTCAAGGGGATTTTATTGATTAATTTAACTCCTCAAGGCATGAGATCTGTTGGAATATCAGTGAACTGATGTTGGGCCATGTGCTGGGGTAATTAGTGCTGTCTAATTAGGTGATGCAAGAAGGCAAAGATTGCCTTCTATGTTGTATGTGATACTTTCAGAAAATTTCTTAGCCACTGTGTAGAAAAACAATGTGAATTAGCAATAAAAAATTATAAGAAATTTAATAATCCACCAGGACCAGAGTCTTCTAGTCTGAGGAGCTCCAGCAGGATAATCAGAAAGTCTGGAGGACTCAGCAGTCATCAAGTCCTTCTGCCCACCCCAGCTCTGCCAAAATAATTTTGACAAATATTTGACAAACCAGTCCCTAAAGATCTTGGAAAGATGGAGACTCCTCAGCCATCCTATTCCAGTGCCTCACTACCTCCTAGAAGACATGGAAAATAGTTTATTCCCTTTGTCTTTGAAGCATCCTTTCACATATTTGAAGCCTGTTATCATGACTTCTCTCAGTCTTCTCTTCTCTAGACTAAACAGAGTTTCCCTGTTTCTTCATAATTCACGTTTTCTAATCCTCTGATCTAGTGAACTCTTCTGGACTTTCTCCAACTAGTCCACATCTTCCTTCGAGGGCAGCACCCAAACTTTCTCAGTTTTCCAACTAAGGCAGCAGAATGGCAGCATTGCTTTCTGCTTTTAAAAGAAAAAACTCTGCTTACATACCCCAGCCTGCTGCTTCCATTTATGTGTCCCTGTGTTGGAGACACCCCTTTCACTTTGCCCAGATCATTCCAAACTGCTCTTCTAAGGACATGCTGCTTTTTCTGCCTTCATGTCATTGGCATATCTGAGAAGTGCTGAGCCTTCTCCAAACTGCTGCCCTCCTTCCAGCTGACAACAATCTCCCAGGATCTTCACCAGAGAGATGAGAGGAATGCCTTACCCTTGGGAGGAAGGACTAAACCCTCATGTCCCAAGAATGGAGACCCATCAGTCCCACCCTGCTGTAACTGAGCTCATCTCTGTTGTGTTATTCAGGAGTGCTGGAGCCAGCAGGATTGAGGGCAGGAGGAGCAGGGCTCACCCAGCTGGGAAGGGCCCTCACTGCCATGGAAACTCTGCCTCAAGCAGACAGAAGGATGGGCAAAGCACAGCTCCCAAATGGCACCTCACCTCCTCTCTTTGGGTGCTTGTGCTGTTGATAGAGAGAGGTGTTTGGCTGAAAACTGGATGATCTTCAGATCTTTCTTTGAAGATTACTCCTTCTGATCACCTTTCCCACTGACAGCAAGGCAAGTTGGGTTTCCTGGATTTCCCACTGGGGCCAGGTGACCAAAATCTTTGTGAGGCACTATCTGGGGATAAAGCATCATGTTCACTGTTCCATCCTCTGTCCTGCACAGTGAATATTGCCAGGCTCAGCACAGACCCTGGTGGATCTACTGGCTATCATGAGCATCCTCACATCTATACCATATATATTTAATAATGAACTTTAGTTCCCTTGCTAAGAAGAGAAAGAATGAAACTAATAGATAGTGGTTTTAGGGCATTTATAATTATTTCCCTTCCACATTTCCCTAACTCTCCAAGTCCACAGGCTACAAACCATCTCATTTTTCCTTTTAGGACAAAAACACCTTCATATCTTTCTTTTTTTTCTTTCTTTCTCCCTCGCTCTCTAGCACAACATATACTTTGCCTCTAGAAATCAGCTCAATTTTCACTGAGAAACTGCAATCAACTTGAGCTAATCAGACTGATGCTTATCTAGTCCTGAACAATAGTTTCTGGCTTTGCAGTTAACTTTGAAGTTAACTATGTCAGCTCTGAAGTTTTTTTTTACCAACTGTTCTACTTGGCCCAGTAAAAGACATTGCTTCTACCTACCACATACATACACAAAAATAAAATTAAACAAATCAGAATAGTGCATAATCTGTTATCCTGCTGAGCATCACCCAGAACCAAGCAAGGACTGATTAGTCTAAGTGATATCTGGATTTTCTCTCAGCATTCCCATTTTTGCAGCGCCTGAGAGCAGCTGCATCCTAACAATGCTTTGGGGAAATTCATGTTGAAGCTGGTTTTACATCCAGTTGTAAATACAGAACTGTCTCAATGCACAGAAAAGAGACCGAGAATGATTTCTCCCCATCCCAAACACATCCACTGAAATTAAAGAGGGTATTTCTCGTGAATAACCAGAACAAATCTAATCCTGCACATGAGAGGAATCTAATCTAATGATCAAATATTATTTCATAGTATCTAATTTATTTTACCTCTCTAGCTGACTTCAAACTTATCACACCAATTTATCTGGCCATACCACTTCTAAGCTTTGAGAGGAACCTCCAACACAGACAAAACCAGCAAATTTCCTTTTGGACAGTTCTTCCTTAGCATGCTGCAAGCAAAAGTCTCTCTCATCCTCCCTGCCCACAATGGCAGGCAGAGCCTTTCATCTACCATTATTTTCTGAACCTTGCTTCTGAAGGCAGCCAACTCAAATGCTGTGCTGGCCAAAAAGTGCTTGGAAATACTCCTGAGTATGATGACAGGAAACATGGAGTTAGCTGTAATGGATAATGCTGAGGGATCATAACTCTTCTATATGTACACACACACACACATCCATGCATGTATATAAATACACACACACTGTATCAGTGTGTTCCAAAATAAATAGAGTGTGGGGATGAACTCGATAAGAGTTTGATTTAATGTTGTAAACATCAGCAATTCCCTTCAGGAAGGCCTTTTCACACTTCAAACAATATTGTCTGAGAGCTGAGCTCTTTGTAAACCATGTCCTTTCCCTGGGTGGAAATTATTATCTGGCTTGTGCTCTCTGGCACACGATAAACACTTGGAGTCATGGTCACAATTTGCAGAGGCTCAGCCCTTGCCAGAGCTTTGTGATTCCTCAGGGTGGGTGTGGCTGGATGCTGGCACATCCCAAGGATCCTTTCTCCCTTGGCACAGCCAGGATCACACTCCTACCTGCAGACACTGGGGGTCCAACTGGTGCCACAAGCTCCTTCTCCTTCTACAGTCTCTGTATTTACAATCTCTACATGGAGGCCATTAATCCATCATCCTTTAATTTAGATGCCCCAAATTGCCTGTGATGCTGTAAGTGCCTTCAGCACACAGCTTTAAATCCCATTTAGGTTCACTTGGTTAATGCATGATGGAGTAAATAAATTCATGGCAGCCCTTCTAAGTTCTGTATTAGCTTCCTAGCTGCTGGACTTTGTCCTCGCCCTCTGAGCTCTGTTCTCTTTCCCTCTGATCCAAGCCTGGAGGCTGAATTTAGCTCTTCAGGACCTAGTTTGACCTGATGGGGAGCACATTTTGATAATCCTTGAGGGTCCCTTCCACCTCAGGATATTCTATGTTTCTGTAAGTCTATAGCTGGAAAAACCAGGTCCTCAGGTTTCTGCTGCTCCCCCCTAATCACTGCAGACTGAGCCACTGCCCTAAACAGGATGTGGGCTCTGACATGGCAATATATTTAATAAACTTAATTGCTGTCTTTAATATGAGCCAGGGAAACATTAAAATGTATCAAGCTGCAGCAAAATCACCCCATTCTTTTGTTACCTTCATTTTCCATGTCCTTTTTGAAAAGTCACAGTGGGAAAAGCTAAGCAGAACATTGCACCTTTGCAACACCCCATAAACAGTGCAAACCTCACTGAAAGATATATTATAAAATAAATAACTTTTCCAGGGGAAAGCATAAGTCACCTGTATATTAAACTGGAGAAATCTGAATAAATGGACACGCAGGGGTGGACTCATTACACCAACAAGTCTCACATATTGTACTGTTTCTGCTGTCATACTTCACTGCAATTATTAGCCTCCTTTTCTGCCAGCTCTGAGTTTAACACACCATCCCCCTACCAAGGCCATTTGATTATAAATAGCCAGACATCACATAAATGCAGGCATGTGGTGAGCAGATACACTGCAGAAAAGTGGGCCATTGAGAAGAAGTATTGACTTTTTTTAGGGTCTGATGCTGTGCAAACATTTAGTCATGCAAATAGCTGTCTGTTCTGGAGCAGCTTCCCAAAATTCAAAGATATTATTAACCTTAAAGGCACAAATGTATTATCTTGCAAGATTCAGTTCCTGCAAGCCCTGTTTGGAAGGATTTAGTGAAAACACTGTGATTAAAATAAAAGGTGTGTTTTAGAATCAGTTTGTTCTTCACAAATACTGCATATTGAAACAACAAAATTTCATGGCCAGGTAGCCATGTCATACACAGTTATCTACTTTTAGCACAATCAGATTATAAAATATGAGTTAATTATTCATGATGTGATAGATTTCATCCTAATTTGCGAAGATCTCAATGATCTGAAACTGCACAGGAAGAATTCACAGGAGGAAGAAAAAGGGAAAGGTGGAAGATGTTACCACATGGATTGACCTCACCACATATCTATTAATTATCTGCCATTTGCACAGCAGCAGTGACCCAGGGAGGCCTGTGCTCTGCTGATGAAACAAGGAGACAAACCCAAAATCTCACTGAAGTCTGGCAAAACTCCCATTAGCCTCAGTGGAATCAGGATTTTGCTTCATGAGAACTCTAGGGTTCAAAGATGCTTCTCCAGTTATGTTGCTTGTGCAGACAAGAAAAAAATACCTTTTATGAGCAGCCATCAAGGGCTGCTTGCAGTGCAAACACTCTGCAAAAGCATATAATTTATGGGACCACTTCAACCTGCTCTGATCATCCCTTCCCACTGAGCCAACAGCTTCAGGTACCTTTGTCCTGTGATAACTCACAGAGCAGATGCTCTCTTGGCATCACTGTGGAAGGTGATGTTGCTGGGGGGATGTGAAATCTATGCTCAGCTGAAAAGGGGCTGTGGCATGATCCAAAAGCTGTGGTGGCCTCTCTCTGCTGGCTGCACATGTGCACCCCTGTCTGCAGCTGCTGCAACACTGAATGCAACCATGAGGGAGAGGAACTCAGGCCTGGAGCTGCTGGAAACTTAAATATGCCCAGGTTGAGAGAAGGACACAGCTGACCACCGAGACAAAGCACAGAACTCTCTTCCTCCTGCACTGAAAAAGCCTTCCCTCCCTTCCAGGAGAAGGAAAGGATGTCACTGCCACAGATGGTATGGCTAGAATGAGAAAAGAAACAGCAAAACCCTCACTATTTCCTGACATAAAGAGTCTGGGTGGAAAATGCTCCTTGAGCAATGCTTTGGCAAAAGGAGATCCTACCACTAACTCCAAAACAATATCTGGGTGAGCAGCCAGGATTATCCAAAAAGGCAATTGTTACTACAGGACTCAAAGCCTCCAAAAATAAAAAATCACTGCCCATCTCTGCAGAGAGGTCCATAACTGCAGTGTCCATGTTACAGGGAGCTCTCAGAGCAAGGGGGAATGAGGCATGGAAAGCTGCTCATGGGGAGGACAGAGGCAGGTCTGAAGCCATCCATAGCTTTGGAAACCTCCATGCTTTTCCTTTTTGTCCTCTAATCCCCTGGCATACACTCTCCCTGAGTCAAAGGGAGGTGGATTCAGGGTGTGGAGTGCCAATGTGTTGAATATTTTCAGCCTCCCTTGTGCAGTGCCATTTGCATGTCTGACATTTCAAAGGCTGACCCTGAGCTGTGCTGTGTCAGAAGTCTTGAAAATGAACCACTGGATGGCAAAGTCAGCCTGGCAGAAGATGACCCTCTGCCACAGAAATGGGGAAAAAACCTTTTTGGGGGTTGTTTTTAAATGGAAAATTGGATTCTGTGGAAAATAGTACGAATTATGTAGCAGCCTGTGAGTTTCCATTGGCCCTTGGCCATGACATGCAAAAGAAAAAAAATAAAACCACACACAAAAAAGGAATGAAAACACTTTTTATCATTTTGTTCCTTTTAGAGGGCCCAGAAGCTGTGTGTGTTACAAGTGCCACGTTTCTTTGTTGCACTCCAGCCACCAAAACAGATGTAGCAGGGCCAGAAGCTGGATGCTTACATTTTGTGTATCTTGGATGTAAGGCTTTGGAAAATCTGTCTCTGAGTTGTACAAATGGTCACCTCACTCCCTGCTGGGAGCTGCATTCTCATTGTTTATTCTGTATTCCTAATACTGACTTGTTTAATTTCCTGAGGCTCAGGTCAGTATCATTTAGAACCAGTCTGGGATTTTTTTTTTTTCATCTCACAAAAGTGGGATTTCATGTCTCAAATTTCCTTTTTGTTGCACAGACAATGCAAAAGGAAGTGGCATTTGGGGCAATTTTGACAGCATAAAAACAGAGTGTAATGCACACCTGGGGTGAAAATGTTATGCCATTAACTCTTTTCTGTTGCAGCTATTGTAACAACAAAAATGATACCTCACCTTGCTTATATAATATTCCCTACCCTAAAAGAGATTCAGAGCCCATGTGTGGGTGCAGCTGGTAGTGTGGGATGCTGCTCTCAGTCACTCAGGGCTGGTCAGAAGTACATGAGTCACCCTTGCTCCAGCTACACAAACCTTGGGAAATGTTGATGAAGTCACTCATATGCAAAAGGATCATTTGACTTTAAGCACTTTAATCATTTTGGCACATCCCACTGCTGCACTACAGTCACCATACATAATTCAGCATTTTACTAATCCTTACACAGGTTGGTGCATGAGATTAAAGTCCATTACAGTTTTCCAGGAAAATCTGGAGGACAAAGGCAGGGGTTGTAAGAATAAAGGCTCAGTGTTATGTAGCAGAGGTCAGTACAATGTGTGACAGAAAAACCACTTCCATGCAGGAATGTAAAAAGGTGCTCTGTGTCCTGAGGGTTTCTCAGAGCACTGCTTACCAAGGGTGCCGTGCTGCTTGCTCACAGGTGTATCTTTTATTGGGGTCCTTCTCCATCAAATTCCGAATGAAGTCTTTAGCTGAAAAAAAAAAAAAAAAAGAGAAAATGATTGAAAGCAATGGAGTTGATGCCCAGTTCTGCTGCCACTTTCAATAGCACTGATCAGGCTACCAAGTGCCATCTGGCCACAGCACAAGAAAGCAGCCCTGGGTCCTTTGTCATTTATTATAGATAGAACCAAAGTGACTTAGGACCAAACCCAAACTATTTAGTGTACCAGATTAAAGCTGACGGCATCTACTGCTGAAGGTACATGTAGGAGTGGGATGGATAATTCAGAGTCAGCAGTGCACAGCTCTGGGTCCCTGGCCAGCATCATCTTAGTGGTGTGAATGTGGCCACATGCACTGGATGTGCTGGTCAGCCAGGGGAGAGGGAGGAGGTCAGATGCCACAGTAAGAGGAGCTTCGTATTGCTCATCCCAAGCACATGGACAGCTGTGAGGACATGTTGCCTATTGTTCTGGGTTGACTACATGATGCTTTTATCCCCAATCACCTTGTTCTGTTTATGCTGAATAATAAGTTTTGCACCTTTAACCCTTGTTGCAGAGGGAAGGGGGGAGAGAAGAAGCAGCAGTTTGTTTTCAGACACTGCACTCACTCCTCCACATTCCTGCTCCTGGACTGTGCTGTCTGCGGACGGACAGACAGCAGGACAGAGCTCTCCTTTGCTTTTAGTTAGTTTTAGCTAGCTGAGGCAAAGAAGTTCCCTGGACTTTTTTTTACTTTTTTCCCTTTTCTTTGGACCTCTTGAACCCCGCTCTGGCCTGAACACCCAGGGGAGCACCAGCAGCTCCCACCTGAGGCCCACCGGGCCGGGCCTGGCCTGCGACATTTCCAGCACTGAGAGACTGACCAGAGACTGAGTGAGCTGAGCTGCAACCCAGGGAGGGACTTTCTCAGTTTGTCATCTCTTTTGGAGCAGCAAGGGGTTTTATTATTTGATATAGTTTAGGTTTTATTGTTTAATAAACAGGTTTTTCCCACTTTTCTCCAAGGAGGTATTTTCTCCCGAACCGGTTGTGGGGAGGGGCCAATTGAATCTGCTTTCCTAGAGGAGCCCCTTTGGGGGTTCTCTCCAAAATTAACTCTGAACCAGGACACCTATATAGGAGGAATTGAGCAAGGCAAATGGACTCCCTGGAGCAGGAGGCAGTGTGTTTTTAATCAACATCACAATGGAAGGAAGGGAGATTGCAGCGTGGCGTGCGTCCAGCAGCTTCAGGACAGTGCAGCTGAAGGAGCCACAGCAAAGCCAAATATGGCAGGAAAATCTTTGTGCTGATTTAGGTGATGGACTTTCCCTCATGAGAAAGAAGGGTCTGCCAGCAGACCTTCATATTTTCTCTGAAAATCCTTATTAGTTTAAAAAAACTTCTCATCACATCTATTTTTGAGCAATCCATCACAATGATATCTGGACTGCAGATGTAAGCAGCATAAAATGTTGCTCTCTGTGTGGAGATAACAGAATACATAATCATCTTTATAATAAAAAACACTCAATTTTTATCTCTGCTGCCTCAATCAGTAGCACTAATCAATCAGAAAACTGTATTTATAGGGATATTTTTACATGATGGAATATTCCTAGAATTCATTTCTTCTTCTGCATGAAGTAGCAGATGTTTCCCTGGGTTGGAAAGAGCAAGGACACTGAGCTTGGGTGACCTTTTTGAGGCTAAACAGTGTGTCAGGGACACATGCAGGTGCAAGTCCTCTGCTGTCACCCCTAGACACAGACCCACACTGGAGCCAGAAGCCCTTGGAACACCTGCCTGTAACACATGTGGGGTATCTGCCCCTCTGCCAGGCTCACTGGAGTAGGGGCAGGTGGGTACTATGAGTTAAATGTCCCCTGCACTAGATGAGTAACATCACCCACATGGACAGTCCTTCCAGTGTCTGGATCTGCTCACCTGCCTCATTTGCAAGCCATTAATTTCTTGGGTTTTTTGCTGCACAGACTGAGGACTTGCTTTGGAGCTGCAGTGAAGTGCCAGCAACAGAGCCAAACTCATTTGCCACCTTACTATTAATGGCATATTAACAATCTGCTTTTCATTAGGACACAATGAAGAAATTAAGCTGCTTTTTCTTCTTGGGACAGTCTTCTGCCATCTTTATCTGCTGCTTGAGCTATGTTTTAGTGCTTTTTGTGTGACTGACAGACCTAATTTGTCTGCTGCAGAAACAAACTCCCATGACTATTTGAGCCAAAAGAAATGCACATTCCCACTGGTGTTCAGTCAAAAGGATCTCTGCACATGATGCAGGGTGCATTTCATGCCTGGGGGGATGCATGCAATAGGCACAGTCGCATGCATGGTCGTTGCATTTAAATTTAAAGAGCAGTAGCTACTTACCAGACTCTGAGATGTCATCCCAGTATGGAGAGTCAAACTCATACTCTGCCTTAAGGATCTGCTCAAAGAGCTTGGAGTCGTTTTCATCATAGAAAGGGGGATATCCACAGAGCCTGGTGGAGAGCAGGAAAAGAGAGAGGTGACCACTGGAGCCATCTCTGCCCAGAAGGTAAGAAGGAAGGAGGGAGGGAGAAGAAGGAGAAACTCTTGTCCCAGTAAGTTTTCAAGCAGGCAAGTGCTACCATGAGAGAAGTTTCTTCAGGAATATGGAAGGCCATTTCTGGAGATTGGCACTGCCCTGGACAAGGCAGAATTCTGCCGGGAAGCCTGGTGCTGTTGACCCCTCAGATATCCTGGCCTCTCTCTACATCCTTTTGAGTGTTTAACCAGAGGAATGGTTTTATTACACAGACATGATCCCTGCCATCCTTTCCTAAGAGGAGATTTCATGAGCTAAACCCTTCATCCACAGAGCATCAGCCCCTCTAACCCCTCAGCACATCCAGAAGTCCTGGTGCAGAGCAGGGCAAGGAGCCCTGCAGAGCTTTCAGGCAGAGGACACAATGCACCTGCAGGATGTGCTGGGCTCTGTGTCCCCAGGCACAGTGAGGAGGATGCCCAGGAGCCCATGCACCTCTGCAGCAGAGCTTGCAAGGGCTGCACAGGGCCCTGCTGCTGCTGCAGACACAGGGACAGCCTCTCCCTTTCTCACTCCTGCAGGTGATTTTGCTGACCACATCCAATTGCCTGCCTTGCCTGAGGCTGACAAGAGTCCTGTCCTGGTTCTCAGTGTTTATAGCCAGACTTCTTAGAAAACCTAGCCCAAAAAAAACCCAAGGGAAAAAAAAAAAAAAAAAAGAGAGAACCAAGAAAACCAAGCAGGACATTGAGCATTATTTGCCTGGTTTGAGCTAATCCATTCAGGGTGCACCCCCCCAGTGCTGCAGAGCAGGACAGCCACGATGCTGAGGCAGGGCTGGATGTGGGAAAAGCACATCTAGCACTGAATTAAACAAGTACAGTGATAAAACTCGTGTGTCAGAGATCCCTCACACCCAGCTGGTGCTGCAGGCAGCATTCTGTCCCACTCTGCACAGACATGCCAGCAGAGACAGCCCTTCTTCAAGTTTTAACCCCATTGTTGCAAAGTGCCAGATTTACCTCTGAGGCTGGCCCAAAGTTTTAGCAAACCCATCCTGCTCACAGTTAAACAGCCCTTCCTGCCTCTGTGTAGAGATGATACATTTTTTTCCTCTTATCACTGATCTGTGGTCTAAATCATTCTTCCACATGCTTTGCTGGTATTGAAATGATATTTTTCCTACAGTTTATTTTAAACTCAGAGTCAATCAACCTCCATAAAGCATTTAATTGGAGAGAGCAATTACAAACAGACTGTAGATCTAGCTCAGAAACAGCAGTAGAAACTGCAAGAAATGAATACTTAAGTTATTTATAACCCAAAGGCAGCCGGCTGCCCTGGAGGTTATTTGAACCAACTCAACACCTGAGGGTGAAAGGAGCAATGTTTTGTTAGCTCTGAAGAGCCAGTGTGCTTGATAAATAATTTAAATACTGAGATGTTGATCTGCGTCACAGCCACGCTGACCTGGGACAACTCCACTGACATTTGCAGCATGATGATGAACCCACTGTGGTTCAGCTGAACCCGAAATCTCTTTCTTTATCTCAGAGAGATGAGCCAGTCCTCATTTGTGTGCCACTGGATGAATGCCATTATCAAAGCAGGAAGATCACCTCCTGCCAGACAAGTGTGTATGTCCAGAGCATGACTGTGTACCCATTTAATGGGCACCTGCTGGTGCGTGAGGCTGGGTGCTCCTGTTGGAACCCCCATGGTGCAGGTGGTGTATGAGAAGAGTCCCTAAAAACACTAAATTTAGCAAATGCCAAAAAGCCACTATGTACACAGACAACAGAGGAAAAACATGTGGTGGCTTAATGAAGAGATTGGATCCACAATCAGTGTCCAGCTCTACTGGTATCTGTGAAGAAATTATAAATTACTTCTTTTAGTGTAATAATTATCAGTGCTCACATCCCACAGTCTTGGGGTGGGATGCACATCAACTGATTTTCTCCTTCCTCCTCTTTCA
Source organism: Ammospiza nelsoni (assembly GCF_027579445.1). Lineage (NCBI taxonomy): Eukaryota > Metazoa > Chordata > Aves > Passeriformes > Passerellidae > Ammospiza > Ammospiza nelsoni. The sequence goes on along the minus strand of NC_080637.1, from coordinate 6,739,917 downwards.
TCACAACCCTCAAGATTTTGGGTGCTTTACTGAGGGGAAATGATGGAGCTGACAACAGCAGTGCTGCAACTGGCAGGATGAGCACTGGGGTAGAGATTCCCAGGTTGGAGAAAAAGAAAAAGAAAAAAAAAGAAAAAAAGAAAAAAAAAAAAAGAGAAAAAGAAAGAAAAAGAAAGAAAAATTAAAAAAGAAAAAAGAAAAAAAGAAAGAAGAAAAAAAAAGATCCACTTGAAACCATTGCTCTGTCCCCTCCTCCCTGTGAGACTCAGAGAGCTGCATTTAAGGAGCCTGACAGCCCTTCATTAATTTCTTGCCTTCCTCAGCACTTTCCTTAGACAAGCCCAAAGTGCTCTGATAAAGCATTTGAAGGCAAGCAGACAGTGCTGTGCATGCTGGGGCACTGGCAGGCTGCTCTGGAGAGAGAAATAACTCTCTTCAAATGTGCACTGTACTAATTACCTTGGCAGAGGTACAAGAGCACAAGTTGGGACTGCTGTGATTTATGCACACTTGTGGCAGCAAAAGGTGGGAGTGAAGTGCTAAGCAGCACAGAGCTGGAGGGCAACAACCCTGCAAGGGGAGAGCACAGAGATATGAGTCCAAACAAGAACCCCAGCCTCTCCAGAGCCTTTCAGATTATGGGGGAGATTAAAATCTTCTTGCATGGCTGGAGTATGTACAGGGCAGGGGAATCAGCCTCTGTGTCCAGGAGGTCACTGCAGCCCATGTGGAGGCACAAGGAGAGAAAGGGTCATGCAGGAAGGCACCAGAACTGCCAGGAGCTGGGCACAGGGCAGACAAAAGTCTCTTTTGGCACAGCTTTCCCCTTGCTAGGAAGAGAATGAGAAGCATTCATTGCTACTACAGGTCATGGGCAGGGAGATCCCCCCAAATCAGCCCTCACCTGAGAGCTGAGTGAGCCCAGGGGCTGATCCTGGCTTGGCCAGGGATGGGATGAACCTCCTGCACAGGGGGATGCAAGGATGTTCCTCTGGGAGGCAAATCAGTGAGGACCTACAGCAGAAAGCAGGTGAGAAGGGAGCAAGCCCTGTAGGGCACAAGAGGTGGAATGTGGGAGGGGAACACTGGGGCACCCTGATGGGTTGAGAGCTAAAATACAAATATTTTATGTACAGCCTTGCTGCTCTTTCCCTTAAAAACAGAGCTTAGGAAGTTTTAGTGTAACTTAAGGTTTAACATTATTGGCTTTGCAGAAGGGATGGGAAAGCCCCAGCAAATCAGCCTATCTTGAATTTTATGGCTGGAGGAAATGTTGCTGGACTTCCAGCAACTGGGCCACTTTCCAAAGTCCATAATGAGTTTTTTGGTTAATTCTTACAGAATCAAAATCCCACCGGCTTAATTTCCATCTGCTGGGACATTTCTGTGTGAATAAAATGACCTCACTATCAGAGGTTCTGCTGCTTTTCTTCAGATATGCAGAAATGCAAAAATAACCCCTCTGTCTTCAATGTGAAAAACTCCAGCACAGTCCTGGGGGAGTTTCAGACAGCTATTAGCTGTCATCATTTTCTTGCAGTTTCACCAAATAAAAGGTTTTCAGAATTTTTTAGCAACCCTATCACATAAGCAACAGATTTTCCCCTAAATTCCTATTCCCAGTCTTGCCTTAAAAATAATGGGATGCAGATAAGAAGAACACAGGTGGATGTACAAGAGAAAGACATTTCCAGAAGTAATTTCTAAAAGTGATCCTGAGAGCACAAGAGGCATAGCAGGAACACTTTGTCTTCACTAGGCAGAGAAAGCAAACCCCTGCAGATCCCATTTCATATTGGGGGTCATACTAAAGACTAAAGAATTCACATGGTCAGTGTCCAGTCTGTAACACAAGAGGCCCCAGGGTTAGTTTTAAAAACAATTTTACAGTTAGATTAGAACAAATAATTCAGTAGCTGCTCAAAGACCTGAGATGGATGGTGTGGGGAGTCATCCAAGTGCTATTTATAGGGATTAAACACATGTATTTCTTCTGTGTATTTTGGGAACAGTCCCTCATATTGGCTGACACTGGTGCCCCAACAAAGCTGTGGACAAGGACACATCAGCAGAGGGGATCACACACAAATTAAGAAGCAAGCAATGAGGAATGATCATTTGGGGCTGTTTTCCCAATGTTAGCTGAGTTTTCCTGAGCAACCCAAAATGCTGTGTCCTCTGCCACCTTGATTCTCCTTCCAGGGCTGAGCAAGTAAGTTATTCCTCACTTTTTTCCTTAACAAAGCAGGAAAGATGACTGACCACTTTTTCCCAATGGATGACTCCTAGGTGATGGTGGAAACTTCTTTTGGCACAAAATACTTTGCACTGCCCCTGGTTAATCCTTCCATACAAACAGCACTGATGATTCATGCACATCTACTTGAGAGTCAAAAGCAGTTCAGCAGCAAAATGTGAAAGTTTGATCCAAGATTTATCTACAGATAGGTAATTTTTTATAAAAAATAACAAACCAGTAACTCTCTGTCCAAACAGTGACTGGAAACAGAAGAAAATTCAAGGCAAAATGTGTTTGACCTATTGCAGAAGACTATGAAAAACCAGGGGCTGAGGCAGAGCATCCTGTGCCCTCAGGTTCTTTTCCAGCTTCAAAACATGATTTTCTATTTTTTGCATAAATTAACCTAATCTTCTCTATATAAGGTATGCATGTGATCAGTATTTTCCCCAAGCTTTTGTAATCCCTTATCTGACCCAGAAAGGCCCCAAATCCAGCTGCTGGGAATCCACTGAAGTCTCTTGCTCTTCTTCTGCTTTATATTTTAAAGCTGGACACACAATCAAAACTACCTTGTGATAAGTGGAAGGCCAGGCTCAACAGTGAGGCTGTTTCAAATTGAGAAATACTGCAACTGGAATAACAGGAAATTTCAGGCTCTAAAATTAGTTTTTGTGAATAATGACTTCTCATGCAAAACAGGTTTTGATAAAAACTCCATTGGTGCAGCCTCTGCAATCTGGCTGTCATTAAGGAGAAGCATTGGAGACTGGCACTGAAATAGAATTATTCTGTCCCAAGACATCCTTGCAGATCACGGAAACAAATATTTCTCTACAGCATCAGTGCCTCAGAAACAGTTTGTTCTTCCAGTGTCATGAACTGAGGGCTCTCAAGTGAGACTGAGCTTGGGTCTGGAGGCACTCAAACCACTTGCAGTAATATTAGCTCAAAGCATCTTTAATTTATGCCTGATTTTGTGCTGGTTTCCTTTGAGTTTCCATCTTCTTAAATGACAACAGTCTGTCCAGAGTGGCAGTGAGGATCTGTGGGAGAGGTGAGGAGATGAAGCAGGACATGCTGCTTGGATTGCCATATGTAAAAATGCATCTCCAGCTGGTTTGGGCATGTGCAAGTGACTCCGGCTGTGCTGACTGTGGAGCTGGAAATGGCAAATCCAAATGGGTGCAGCTACATATTGGGGCTAATAACTCCTGCTCAGCTAATAACTCCCAGCATTTCACCAGGTCCTTGTGGCATCTCAGTGCCATGTCACTCTGGGAGCTGGCACTGCTGCCTCTGATGGTGTGGCATTGCTAAGGCCACAAAGCTGCCTGTTCAACCCATGCCCATCACTGGCTGTACCAGACACCCCACCAGGGACAATTCCCTCCAGCTTAGGGAGGGACCCTCCTCCTCCCTCTCTTTTTACTGTATTCCAGACATTCACTTTCTTAAGACACCACATCTGCAGCTTCTGGCTATTCCTGGAAGCAAGGATGAGATCCAGACCAAGGCTAGGACACGTGAGGTGTGGGCTGGGTTTCTCAGATCACATTGCACTCAGCAGAGAGGGATCAAGGGAGGCTGGAGAGTGATGTAAATGTACCAAAAGCAGATGAATCCACACTGTGGGAGCAGGGCTCTTAGCAGGGAGCAGGGTGTGATCCAGTCACCTCAGCACGAGCATCTGGTGCTGTTTGACCTGCCCCATGGTCTTGGGCTTCCATCTGCAGAGGCAGATGGAAGGGCTCTGCAATCTGTTATATTTTCCAAACCCATGTGGCTGCCCTGGACCCCCCAGCATGGCCCTAAATGTCCAAATGTAGGCAACTGAACAGCCCACCCTGGTGAAATAGCTGTTTGCATCCACTCAGGCTGGGCTGGGGTGCCCAGTGACCTGGGAGTGCACAGAGCCCCTGATGCCAGGGGCTGTGGGGGGCTGACTAAAGGAAGCCCAGGAGTGCTGCTCACTGCCACAGGAGCTGGAGGATGTGGCTTACACATTGAAAGAGCTGCTTTGGTCTCCTACCCAATCCCACCCAAGCTGTAACAATCTGGCAAAGACATTAACAGGCTCCTTCCACAGCAATGTGTTATTGCCACTTATTTGGGCAGTACAAAATACAAATCAAGACCTTATTACCTGAAGCACAGAAAGCCTGAAAAGGTTTCCTTGTCCTGCAAACAGGAATTCATAGAGGCTCATTCTTACTGAGATGATTTAAGCCTTCTGGGCTGGGAATTCCCTGTGTAGTGAATAGGGAATTTAAATTTGCCCGACAAGCTGAGCACATGCTGATTTGGAAAACAGAGCAGGAAACAGAGCTGAACCTTGCAGAAAGAGCAGCCTTGCTTAGGAAGGGGGAAGATTATGGAGGAGATTAAAACCTTCCACCTGTTGAAGCAGTGCTCATAAAGTGGGTGTGGAGGACACATTGCCCAGCAGTGTCTCACCCCTATTCCCCAGCAACAAGTGAAATAAGAGCACAGGTCTGCCAGCACAAGAGACCTTTGGTGCATGAGCCATATGGACATGGGACTGACAACCTGGAGGAAAGCAGAGCCAAGTTTATCTCCAGGCAGGCCACAAGCAACAGCTCCCAGCCCTCCCCTAGGCTGTAGATGCACACATATTTTAATGGTGGATATAAACTGAATAAATTGAACCCAGGCAGCAGCTGAGCCTGGATGTGAGGCAGAGTGGTGCTATCTCCCACCTGCATCCTCCTCCTCCCACTCCCTGAAGCTGGTATTCAGCTAAGTTCTAAAAGAGCATCAGAAAAATCCAACTGTGTCCTGCCATGGCTGGCAAGGACTGACAATGTCAAAAATCCCAACCCTTAGGACTACCATTATCAGATTTGCTTGTGAAAAAAGGTAAATTTGAGTCAGCACACACCATCCTCATCTAAAAGAGCACTAGGGAATGGCTTGTGAAGCAGCCTTCAAGGTATTTTGGCACATCTGTGCTCTCCTCACTGCTGTAGTAGGTCCCAGTGGGCTTTGAACCAAAGTCAAAGCACTGCTGATTTTTTGCTTTGTTTAGCAAAAGCTTTTTGCATCCTGCTATTGATGACTGCTCCAAGAGAAATCCATTCCCATGTAAGTTTTGTACTCAACAAGTTTTCAAAATAGACAGTCATAAAATTAATGTTTTCAGACAGGATTTTTGTTTCAATAAATAAACACGTGCAATAAACCAAGCCGCCTTCCTATACTATTTAATATAAAACCTCCTTGTTTTGGGGAGCATATATATTATGCAAATGTAATGCAAATGTAAAGCAAATGTAAAGAATGAACATTGTACAGAGAGGACAGCACAGCAATGAGGTATGTCCTGGCAAAAATAGTTCTACAGCACCATCAAAAAGTTATTCATGTTGACAAGCCTTGAAATGTCTGCATAAGGAAAAAGGGAACAAAGTAGGAATGCTTTAATGCTGTGCCTTATTGGAGCTGCTTTTTCCTTCAGTCTTGTATAACAGTTGTGACAGTTGTGTAAAAGGGAAAAGTAAAAAAAATAAAGCAGTGGTAATGCTGTCAGGAAAAGACATTTGTTTCTGTGGCAGCTCAGTGGACACAGCCAGATTAGTTTCTTCTCAAAGCCAATCTGAGCAGGGAACAACAATAACTTCAATAATGTCACAACCTGGACAAGCCCACATTACTGCACACAGTGTAGTTCTGATGAGAGCAAGGATTTTGACAGCTGAAGAGTACTAGTCCATTTCCTACCACTTTTGCTCAAATTTCAGCCTTTATGCAGCTGGGAGGTTGTCAGGACCCAGGACATTGCTCTGGCTGCCCTGGGTAATTCAAGACCCTGGCAAGAGTCAAAAACACCTGTGCCTTCAATTTTAACCCATGGAAACAATTACCAACTTTGTGTGAAGATTTACAAGCCACAAGAGTTTGAGTAGAATGATAGTTAATTTGTCATAAGATGAAAAAGTAGAATTTTTGGGTTTTAGAATGGGGTTCAAGAGGCAAAATAGAAAAATCTGGGCGTGTCCTGTTCTTCTTGTCCTCCATCTTCTGCTGTGATGGTGACACTTTTGGATTGGTTTAGAGTAGAGACAGACTGTCTAACATAGGTAATAAGTATTGGAAAATTCTTGTAAATAAAATACACGTAGTTCTTAGTATAAAAAGCTAACACCACCCCAAGGGCAGGTGCTGTGCCACAACCCAACCTGTTGGATAGATCTCAGCAGGGCAGAGAAAGAATGTAATAAATAAGAAAGAATAAACAACCTTAAAAAGCAAAACTGATGAATCTCAACTTTTTCTTTGGTCCCAAGGCTGGGAATAAAAGACTTTCTGATACCTCAGAAGTCATCTCAACCACAGAAACCAAGGAGGAGGTGTCCAGGGTACATTCTACCCTGCATCACAAGTGTCAGGGGTGAGTTGCTTTGCCCCAGGCTGAGCAGGTAACTCCATGGTGGGAGAGCAAGCTGCAGGTGCCAGCACTGGGGACTCCAGCGGTACTCACAGGATGTAGGCGATGACCCCGATGGACCAGCAGTCCACGGCTTTGCTGTAGGGCTTCTGGGCCAGCACTTCAGGAGCTGAAAATAAAAAGCCAAACAAGCACGTGTTATAAGGCCAGACATTTGAATATGGTCAAAAGGTAGGACTCTGAGACTTGGAGACCTCCTAGACCTTGTTTTGCTCTCCACACATAACCCTTGTGTTGCCACGATATTTTCTGAAAAATCCCTTTGCCAGGATTTTTTCTCCTGAGAAGCCTCAGAGGAAAAGAAAAACATTGATTATCTGCTGCTGTGGAATGCAACAGGTGCATCTTTGGTCCATGCTGGTTGTTTCTAATTAATGGCCAATCACAGTCAGCTGGGTCAGACTCTCTGAGAGTCACAAGCTTTTGTCATCCCATTCCTTTCTATTCCTTGATAGCCTTCTGATGAAATCTATTCTTTTAGTACAGTTTTAATATATCATTTTCTTTTAACATAATATATATCATAAAATAACAAATCAGCCTTCTGAAACATGGAGTCAACATTCTCATCTCTTCCCTCATCCTGGGACCCCTGCAAACACCACCACACCCTTGTGTTTGCAAATGTGTCCTGAGGTTTTTGAAGGTCATATCCTCATGAGAAAGAATGACTCCGAAAGTAGAGCAAATTCACTTTTTTTTTTTTGTCTCCAGGCACAGAAAACAAAACAAAGCACAGAAAAATGCGTGAGAGGCAGAGGGCCATTGCCTCCCTGTTTAGGAGGGAAATGAGGCCGAGCTTTGCAGCGGTGCAGAGATGCAGATTCTCCCTGACAGCATCACAGCTCTGCTCTGCCAGAGAGGGCAGCTCCAGAGGCAGCTCAGAAAGGGCAGAGAGTCAAGGAGGAGATAAGCTACATCTGCAGGAGAGGAAGGAGAGCAGCCACCACTTCTTGCAGCAGCTGCCTTCCAAAGCCTGCTGGACGTCAGAGTCAGAGGGAGCCATTTGTCCTTCTGCCTCTGGGAACACAGACAGCTCAGAGGGAGAAATGAAAAGCTACAGGAATTGGACATGTGCACAAAGGAACTGAGCCTCCTGCCTCTATACAACCATCATAGCCTTAATTTTGCTAGAAGCAAGAGCCTGGGAATTTATTTAAACTCCTTGTGGATCTGCTTTACTATCTTATACTACTGAGACTTAAAAAGGTGCATTTTTTTTGTTTGGGTCCCTGTTGAGACCTTGCAGTGCAAATGCTTAAATCTAAATTTTAAACCCCTGTGACCCTAATCTTTTTCATGTAAAGAAGCTTTTGCCTTTTTCAAAGCAAAATGTCCACAATAATGCAAGAAATCACTAATTGTAGCATTCCTAAAGCAGACTTGCCATACTGGGTTTTAAAAAGTACAGTATTTCCTTTGAGTGATTTGGAGGTCAAATGCTGGAAAAAAGTAATGAAGTGACAAATCCCAACAAAAATATTTCTTGGGAGTTACACATTCCTCTGCTGGGAGTCTCACCAGCTCCAAAGCACTTAGTTACTTGAAGAAGAGCAAAAAACAAATTGTGAAACACAGAGATATATTAAAGCTTGAACCTCACTTTTAGTAGCTATCTATCCTCTGCTGTACTGGTAGGACTCTTTAAAGTCTTATCTTCTTAATCCAGACAAGCCAACCAAAAAAACCCCAAGGTAAATACTTACAGCAAGGTATGGAACAAGAAGAGATAATGAGAATAAAAAAAGACTTTCCAATGCTGTGGCATGAGGGCTCATAGGGAGGACTGGAGGAAGAGAGGGCACAAGGCAGGTGAGGGCATCTGCATTTCCACAAGCAGAACAATGATGGAAATGGGTTATATTTCACCAGGGACATGCTGCAGAACTGAAGAAAATTCAGGGGAATGTGGGTAAAATTATAAGTGCTAACCACATTATGAAGACTCTTGAAGACTGGGATATGTCCCAATCTGCAGCACAGGTTAAATACTTCTCCAATTTTCAAGTCATTCAGCAAATTGGAACCACTGAATGTGAACTGGAAACTGGGACCACTGCATAAGAAATGAGACAGTTTCCTGTTTTGTTCCATCTCTTGTAATCAAATTTTGTGACAAAACATGAGAACGAAGGGAGTTAATTTTCTCCTGTCTTTATGTGCTTAGATGTCTCCCAACTCTCCAGCCCTTCCAAATTCCCAGTATTTTATTCACGTTCTCTTCTGCCTTTGTCTGTGCCTGTTTACATAACTTTCAAGATTGGTAAACATTACACATTTCATAGCTCCTAAAGAAAATATTATGCAAATTGCTGCTGAGCACCAGTGAGCTCCTGACATTATACAGATATGCCACATTAACATAACAGAAAACAATTCTGAAGTGAGGGGATGTGAACTATATAAAGATTTTCCCTCTTAACACATCAAAGCTGTGCTGGGGCATTTCTCTCTGTTTTGAAGGAGTGAAGAGCACTGATAGCTGCTGCTCTGGATGGCAGCTCTGAAAGAGGTAAGAACAACACAGGGTAAGCATTAACAAAGAAAGGTAGGAGGTTTAAATACTTCTTTTAAGGCCAAATGGCTGCTTTTGATTTTTGTTCCAATGAGCAGAGAGGAACAGGAGGACACAACTCAGCATCATCTGTCTCTGATGTACAGAAAAATGGAAATATTTAATGAGCTGAAAAACAAGTCAGAGAAGCTCTCAGGAATGAAGGCAGATCAGTGCCAAGAGGCAAAAGCAGGAGATACAACGAAGAAAATCCAGGAGCTGACAGCACTAAAGGATCAACACAGACGGCTGGGGAGACAAAACAGCAGAAAGGAGAAGGGGAAAGCCAAATCTCCCATTTCTGGAGCTGGGGAGATGCCAGCTGAGCAATGGCTTCCACTGTCACATATCCCCAGGGAATCACTCTGGGCTCAAACCATAAGCAGTAGCCACCTATGGTATGCAGGGAGCCCCTGATGCTGGGAATAATGTGCTGTGATTCCATGACTCAGAATGCCGAACAATTGCTTTATTAACACTAAAAATACAATACATAATATAGAATACAATATATTAAAATATATATAAATATATATTATATAAATAAAACATATATAATAATAAAATATATAACAAAATAATATAATATAGAATACATATAATATGTATAAATATATACATATAATATGTAATATATAATACATAGAATAATAAAATATAATATATAAATATAAATTTTATATATCAAAATATTATATATATATAATGTAATATAGTATTATATATACTATATATAATACTATATTACATTAATACTATACTATAACTATACAAAAGATACTAAAGAAAAACCCATGACTGTCTGAGACAGTCAGGACACAGCTTGGACCCAACTGGCCAAGGAAACAAAACAGCCCTCAGCAGAATCCAATTGACCAATCACTTTGGGCAAACAATCTCCATAAAACATTCCACAGGTGCAAAACAACAGGAGCACTGAATAGAGATAAGAATTGTTTTCTCCTCTTCTCTCTGTGCTTCTCACTGCCTTCCCAGGAAAAATCCTTGGGGAGTTGTGCCTGCTGCTCTCTGTGAAGAGAGCTGTGGCCACAGTCACACCCAATGGAGCAAACCTGGACCCTTCCTTCGCATCCAGGAAGGTGCTTCAGGCTGAATCAGCATTGCCACAGTGCCAGGTACAAGGCATTCCACCTTCAGATACATTAAGATGTGCTTCTCCAGATGATCCTGCTGTCTTATAGTTAGCTTTATTTTTTTTCTTTTGTTATGTTTTGCTTTTAATAAGAGAAAAAGTTTGAAGGCTTGTTTCAAACACTATACAAAAGGTACTAAAGAAAAACCCCTGACATTCTGAGACAGTCAAGACACAGCTTGGACCCAATTGGCCAACAAAACAAAACAATCCTCAGCAGCAATCCTCAGGTACACGAAGATGTTCTTCCCCTGCTGTCTTACAGTTAACTTCTTTTTGGCTGAGTTATATTTTGCTTTTAATAAGAGAAAAAATTCTAGGTCTTGTTTCAAATGGAGGTTTTAAGAAAAGGTGCAGACCAGAACATTTGGAGCCCTTTCAGAACACTATGCCATTGCCCTCAGAGAGCACAGCTATGCTAATAAACCCCCTAAAAATGCAGCTGCTGGATGCCAAAAACTGCAATCCATGTTCCTGCAAAGAGCTCAGGTGATGGGGATTGCTCTGATACTCTAAGCCTGTTGTTCACACTGCACAAGTCATGAGGGTGCCTGCTCTTCACACGAAGGGCCAACCCAGCCCCTCTCCTGAAGTCAAAAACCTGCCAGGTACCCTCCTCACAGTGCAAACAGGCTGACATGCACATGAAACAGCTTCACCAGGAGCAGAACCCTTCTTCCACTGAATCCTGGGGTGAAAACAACTTATTTCATTTTTTCACACATTCCTCCAGTGTTCATCTTGTTCTGGTCAGCCAAGGCTGTGAAGTTTGAGGCTTTTTCTGAAGGAGAGCAGGATTTCAGTGCAGTATTGCTGACTCTCTGTGCTCCTGTCATTCTTATTTCACATTGCTGAGTCAGATTTCGATATCTGCCATGGGTAATAATGCAGTTTATGCTCAGCAGAGGGTAACATAAGTCTTTGTCAGGATTTGGCAACAGAGCTGAGAAATTGCCCTGTCAGGTGCTTCTGCCTGAGCAAACCCTGTTCAGAGTGATTCCCATGCTTTATTTTTACTTGATTACTCATGGTTCTGCCTAAAGGCTCCTGAAGCAGTTTATGGCTAATAAGGATATTCTGAGGGCTTACTGAATATTTTCCAGCCTTGGATTCAAAGGATACCAAATAGGTTAAAATTCAATGTGGAAATCTATTCCTTACTTAAATGCTGTGGTCTTGCACAGGGCTGAGAGGAACAGTGGCTTTGGTGAGGTCTGAAACTGCTGGATTTATGGCAGAGCAGAGATGAAAGCTGTGAAATGACCTTTGTTAAAAGCACTACAGAAAATGAAAACAGGGAGTGAGGTGGAGTATACCAGGACCAGCCACACATCCAGAATCCAGCCAAATTTGTATGGCAAGGCAGTACAAGAAAATTTTACTTGAAGAGGACTGGGACTCGGAGCAAGAATTTTTAATCTCAGTAGGATTAACATATTAGTCAGCCACAAACACAGCTCATAATTCAGTGTTTCTGCAAAACGAGAGCAGATTGCCTCAGACAGGTTTTCTAAGATTTTTTAATAACTTTTCAAGTGTCTTGAGATCTAAGTTCCATCTGCAGAAATAACCAAAGCTTTTGAGGGATTATTTCTCATGGAAAGCCATTTAGTGAGACCCAATTCCCAAACATCCAAAATCTCTTCAGAAGAATTTGCTGAGTGACTGGAGTCACCTCCTGGTGGGTGTCCAGCTGGACACACCTCAGGGATGGCTCATTCTCAGGCAGGTTTGAGCAGCTCTTACACCAAAACTGAGTTATTATGTAAGGCCCAGAGCTGACCAGCCTAAATCCATGATATTCAAAATTATAAATCACTAATGGCTTCTTGGGATCTTGCCCATAATCACACACATCACTCAGGGTTTTGAAAACACCACTTCTTTTCCACATTGAACAATGGGTTCATGTGAAAAATGCATATTTTATGATTGGCTTTTGGCAGATATTAAAATGAATATTATATGTGCTGTGTTAGAAAGTGATGCTGTATTCTCTTTAATGTGTTAAATATAGTTTTAGGTTATAACAAAATGTTAAAATAGAAACTATGCTATGTAGGATACTTTTTTTAAAGGAAGGACTCACAGTGAGATAGCAGCCACAGGACACCTGAATCTTTAAAAGAAAGAGAATTTATTGCTCTCTTATCAGAAGAAACAACTTCCTGCCTCAAAGGCGCTGTTAGGATTCAGAGGAGGAAGCTGATGATGACCTGAGAGAATCCTGTATTTAATGGAATTTATGCACCATGTACGAGGTGTATGAATATGTAACAGGCTGCTGTTTTTAAGGGTTAATCCTTTGTTAACGTGTGTCCTTTTTTGGGCTTATTTTGCCCAGAAAAGGTACCCAGACATTCGTAACTCTTTGTCTTTATTCTCTCATGTTGTCCTAATTAAAATTCTCCAAATTATTATTACACTAATCATATTCCTATTTTTATAACCATTTTACTATTATTAAACTTTTAAAATTTTAAAAAAAAGTGTTTTTCACCGTTCAGACCCAAGCAGGTCACTCCTCACACCTCATTTGGGGTGAAATGAGCCACACAAGGCTCACCTTGCCTCACCTTTCCCAATTCAGCTGCTATCTGGAAGTTGGGTGTCTAGTCCCAGCTCATCAGACTACTCAGTTCATCAGTCTAGTCCCTGCTCATCAGAAAGAATCCCAGACTCTTTCCATAAGAAATGGGGATAAGAATGGTAAGCAATAAGAAAATGTAAGACCTTCTTAGAAGAGGCTGTATTATCAGATCCCCTTTTCAGTAAGCAAACATTTAGATTGGCCTCTTAACAAAAGTGGCTCAGATAATTGGGTTAAATTATCTGAACCATCAGCTTTTCATCACAGGGCCAAAATCTCTGACAAAACTCCTGAAAAAATAAGAACTCAGAATCTTGACAGTAATTTAATCTGCAAGGCAGAGCTTTAAAAGTTGAAGTCCTAATGTCCCACTGGCCATGCACATTTCAGGTAGAGTCCAATTTGAAAAGTGATATTTTGATTTTCAGAAAGAAAACTGATATTTGTTAAGGGACTTAATTATAATTACACCCATCCTTATTCAATACATTTCCAGACCACATAAACAGGCATTTAATGTCATAGATACTACTGTTCTTTGCAGATGAAAATAAGAAAAGTTGAGATAAAAAATGAAGCACAGGAGTTGAAAGTATGTCCTGATCAAGGAAAAGAGACAGAAATGACAGGGGGCTTGCATACTTGCAAATACTTGGGCAGCAGACATGAGTTAAGATCAGATTTGCTTCTGAGTCAGAAGCTTGTCCAGCGCTTTGCAAAGTGGGATCTGACTGGACCCATTTCTGGAGATGAAATATAAATTGTAGCAGATGCCAATGACTTCTTAACAGAGCCCTGGGTGCCTTTGACATGGGATATGTGCCTAAACATCTTCCAGCTATTTAAAAGCAAAGTGGTTAAACTGATAAAAATAATCAGTTCTGGTAGGAGCTTAGAAAACAGGGTGTTCTGCCTATCTCTGAAGAAAAGCAACAGGAAATTTGTTTTAAGTGATGGATCTCTGAGTGCTACTTAACCTGAGGTAAAATAAGTGGGAAAGGAAAGGGAAAACACAAATGGAGGAAGCAGACAGGGCACTTGATGGACTGGGGCTGTGGCATTTGCCTGCCCCAGCCAGGCTGAGGAGTTTTATCCATGCTGTGCCATTGGGAGGAATGATTTCCATTGATTTGAGGGCTCTTGGCAGGTGCTGCAAGCTGGAGTGACACTGGAAAACATGAAAGCTTTTGGATGTGGGCAAGTTGCAGAGCACCTGTGCAGAAGCCACAACATCAGGTGTAACACTCAAGGAGGACAATTTATGGGCATCACCACAGTGACCAGCAACAGAAACCTTCTGAGCTTGGAAATGTTGTGTGAGCAACCTATGACATTTAAAAAAAAAAAGTACAGCACAAAAGAGGAGCTGCATCCTGTGCAGGAAAAAAAAAAAAAAAAAGAAAAATAAAGAAAAAGAAATAGAACAAATATTGAAAGCTGTTTTCTTTGTGAAGGAGGGGGAAAAGTCCTGTCAGCACTTCAGAAATAAGTGGCCATGACCTCTTGAACCAGGATGAGTAAATCCTGTGTTCAGCAAGGTAACAACAAGCCTGGGGGCACTTGCGCAGCCTTCAGAGGCCAGACCATGGGTAATGAGAGCTCTCAAACATCTCTCAAAGCACTACAGCTCCTGTCACAGGCTCCAAGGGCTTCCTCTCCAAAATTGCTATTTACATGAGCAAACTTGCTATGATGAGATGCTGCATGAGATCACTCAGAGACCAAGCAGAGTCACTCCCTCATTTTCACCAGCACTTCAGCAAACATCATCTCAGCTTTCCTGTGCCTTGAGATTCATTCTAGTCAGTGCCCATTCCAGAGCAAAATAAAACATGCTTGATAGGGACAGAAGAGCTGACAGCAAAAATTATGAAAATTGCTGTCTCAGCTCAATTCCTGCCACTGCTCTGGAAGAAGATTTCCAGTCTGGTGTGATTACACAAGACTGCTACTCAGACTGCATCCTGGCCCATGTCTTAAAATAAAAGATGGGAAAAACACAGAAATCTGTTCCTTTTCCTGATTTTATTTGGATAGAGTGCGTCTGCACACTGTGAAGATAATGCCCATAAAAAGTACCTGTGACAAATCTGTATTGCTGTGTCATAATCACCTCATCTGAGCCGTTGATATCATCAGAGCTATGAAAAGAGGTGAGGTGGCAGCTGCAAAGTAAAAAGAGCTTCTGCAGCTGGAAAAGCATCCAGTCTCTCCTGCTGGAAAGATCTGAAAGAAATCTATCCACAGTTTCATAGATTTCATGGATACCCCAGAGTTTAATTTCCCCACCTCAGCTGATGATCCTGGTGCAGCAGGAGGCACAGGCTTGCTGGATGTCTTGTACACAAAGGGAGCTTTTAAATGTGTTTGCTCAAACAGACCTCATCACCACCTGCCCTCTAATGCTCACTTTCAGCTACTTAAACTGTTTTCAGAGGCTGCTGGTAAACATGCTGCTAATAGGTGGCCCTGCACAATCACTACCAAATGGACAGAAGAGCAAAGAATAAATGACAGAAAACAATTTGACACTGTCCAGGAAGGATCTAAAGAGCTTTTGCATTTTAACATCTGAGTCAGTAACTTAACATGATTGTAACAGAGGATTACTGAACAGATCTGAATAAATGCAGCTCTTTGATTTTATTGTCTTCTACCAGAGGAATCTGGCAAATGCTATTCTTTATGATTAAAGTAATACATTTCATTAGGTAAAGCTTCTTGGTTTCCTAGGTGCTTGCAGAGCAATACATTTGAGGCTATTCTTCACAAGATCCTGGTGTAGCTAAAGCAGGATCTTTAAGAATACTCATTCCACAAAGGGCTGAAAACATGAAAGTGAATCCCACAAACCCAGAGCTGGATTACAAAACTGTGCCCCAAAGAGGAAGAGCACACAAGACAAAGTACACGCAAACATTAAATTCTAACAAATACCTGTAAAATCTCACATGCACCGTGTACCAGCACCAGAAAATGAGAATAGTTTCATTTTTACTAAAATATAAGCAAACCTCTTACCAACATAGCCAGGAGTGCCACAGGCTGTGGACATCACATCTCCTTTACCCTCCATCTTCGACAAACCAAAGTCACTGATCATGATTTTTGACTCCTCATCCTGGCTGTAGTAAAGCAGGTTCTCAGGCTAGAAAGGAGAATAAACAAAAGGAGTTTTGAATATGTGAGTTCAGTAACAACACCTGGTTGCCCTAAGTTTAAAGAGTTTTGCTTAAAACCTACATGGAGATCCTATCCAGACTCCTGCATGGCAACAAATGGGAGACCCTGACACCCTGAGCTTTGAGCAGCTTTTCTGGGCCAACAAACTTCTCCTCTGGCACCTCAAATAAGACCTAAGGCTCATCCCTTACTTGTGAGACATGTCTGATGCATTTTCACTTCAGAGTGGTGAAACAGAAGGATTCGCTTAAAAGCAGTAAATATGGCAAACCCAGGCACTGTACTAAAAAGTTTCATACAGTATTTGAAAAAAGAAAAAGGAAAACAGGAGGTATTGGAGATTTTTTTTTTATCTTCTCCACTAGAAACAAACTGTTTTGAAAGAGGAAATGCCTTTACAGTTAACAGACTTGAAGCAAGGATATTTCAGCTAGAGCTGATTAGGAAAAAACACTGAAGGAAAAATGTTCTATAGCACTAAGCACAGCAACTTGTTTATGGCAAGAGAAAACAAGGATCACTCCACAAAGCCCTGTGACTTTTATACCAGAGTCAGGCAGCTTGGAGAGGCCAACCAGCCTCCATCAGCTCCAGCCAGCCCTGCATTTGTGTGTTCTGAGTGTGCTGCTGCTCCACAGCAAAGCTCTGGCTGGGTGCTATGAGAGCCCACCTCCTCCCCTGCCCAAGATCTAGGCTCATGAAAGGGTCCACACCTGCAGCACTCAGCCTGGAGGCAGTGGGCTTTGGACTTCTGGGTCTTCAGCTGTAAAAGCGATGGGTACCTGTTATCATCTTATTCCAGGGGTTCCATTCTGCTGTCTCCTTATCACAAAGGTTTCATATCCTCTTAGTGTTTCTCATGGGCAACTCCTCAGAGCACTGACTCTTTCTTCTTCACAAAGCCACCAACTGACTCCAGTTCCCCTCTCACCCAGCCACTCCACTCTTTTATAGCACTCTTCTTCTCATTGGTCATAGCTGTGGCCTGGTAAAGTCAGGCCTGCTCCTAATCTTTGATAATTGGCCCAGCTGCAACTCCTTAGGGATCAAATTACTTTCTATACTATCTTTATTTTCTTATATTCTATCCCCCTACAGGTACCCAATGTTTCTAAATAGCCTCAGTGCAGTCTTTTGCCCAAAGCTGGCACAAATGCTGACACCCAGCCTGCTGTGTGCTCCAGGGAATGGTGAGGAGCAGCTGCGGCCACACAACATCCTCAGACTCCCTGGGACACAGCCAAGCTTGGATTTGTGAGGAGGAGAAACTGCAGTTCAGCAGCACCAGAATCCACATTCCCTTCTCCATCTGCCCTGGGGAAGGGGGGGATGAAGGGGTGCTGGAGGTGATGTCCCCATTCAGGAGGTTAAAGCCATTCCTGCTCCCCAATCCCAGCATCAAGTTATGGCTTCATCCATGGGACATGTGGAAACATGGCACACAATGGCTGTGAGAGGATCTGCAAGCCACAGCCACAGCTGTGGGCAGCAGGGCTGAGGTAAAAAGGGAAATGATTTGGCTCCTAAAAATAAATATGCAGTAGTACCATTTATGTTTCTTTCTCATGATAACTTGCAAGTCCAGTGCTTTAATTGCGCTTTATAGTGTTGACACTCTTGTAGGGACTACAGTTTCCTGCCATGCTCTGCCCTAGGCTGGAGTCACTCCTAATTTTTACTACAGCTCTTGTGATCTGCTGAGGGGGTGGTAGACATGGAATTAAGGGAAAAGCAGTTATTTTCTAACAATTTCTAATAACTCACCTGAGGTTCCCACATACTCACGTTTAGTAAGGCCAAGAAACCCTTACATTTAAAAGTCAAACTTGTTTAAAAGAATTCTGTTAATTCAAAAAGCCTTAATAAGGTGGCTCTGTACCAAGTGGAGCTGCTTGAGCCTTTCACTCCTTTTGTGCATCCTGGAGTTCCCCTAGACATCACCTGCTGCCATCTCTTCTAATCTGCTCTTGCTTTACTTAGATTAGAGACTTGGAGCCCAGACCTGCTTTTACCAACTGCAGCAAGTCCTATTTTGGTATCTGAATAAACACATAATTACAATAAATAATTGTTATGGATGCTTCATGGGTTGTGTTTTTGTAGAGTGGATTCTTTCCCGGAATTTCATTTTGAACCTTACACTTATTTTGATATTTTGAAATCATAAATGTCTTATTATATCCCTGTTTTTCTCATCATGGTATGTTTTTGCTAACAGAAATTCACAGCAGGTGTTTCTCATATACTGCATTTTATGAGTCATTTTGACAATTGACATGATATTGACAAAAATCTGCAAACAAAAGAGAGAAAGAGAAAAAGAGCTACTTTTAGCTACAAAATACCACTGGAGAAGGTTGATCTAAATTCAGCTTGGCCTTACATAAACTCTGAAAGTAATCTGTACATGAATTTAATTCCCAAATCACCAGACCTCATATTTTATTACAGGAACTTTAAAATAAGATTATTTTTTAAAATGAGAGGTATAACCTGCTTTAGATTATAAATACAAGAATAACAAGATCTTGTACAATGGAATATCTGAATTAAGAGGTCTTGGACCTCACTCCAAGAAATGCTGGTGGCAGAAAGAAGCCTGAAGTTGTTTCCTAAAAGTTGAATTTGGGAGCAAGATGGTCATGTTAAAATACAGCACTTCCATACTGCAATTCTTTGGAGCTCTTACAAATACAAGAATGTTTCTATGTACTTCAGCATAAGGGCAGGAAATGAACAGGAGCTGAGAGCAAAATGTGGAGACTGCAGGAGATGGAAGCCTAACCAGCGCCTCCTTACAGGAAACCCATTATTTGGGACTGTCTGGACTGGCTGCAGAGCCTCCTGACTCTATTAGTGTTCATTAAACCTTTTTATAAGGCTTATATAAGGCTCATAACATGTAGCCAAATTCCACTCTCTTCACAGAGGGAAAATACAAGCTCTGCCTCAACATCCAAGGAAACTCCTGTTTGGAGCATCCCTCCAAAATACAGCCAGAGATGTTATTTCCACCACTGAAGTCTTCATTTCTGGCAGTAAACTTTGGCAGAACTAACCAGCTCAGGAGCTGAACCCACGGTTTTCTTTTGAAATTTGTGTATTTTTCTAGTATCTTCTGCCAACTTATTTCTTAAAACATTAAAGTGCCATCAAATCCAAGCCTTTCTGCTTGTCTTAATGGCACTAAAGATACTGGAAGAAAACAATAAAACAACAACATTTAGGGAGTTTTAATACCTGAAAAGCTGAGAGGTTTAGATGCGACAATATGGTGCAGCTGAAAGGAAAATAATCTAAATATCACATTGGCACTCAATGGTCCTTAGAAGAACCCTTGCTGTGAGCAAAAACACTGCTCCAAGTGATAGGAAATCTCTCAACTTTACCCCACTATCATTACCAGTTATTATTAAGTAAATGTAAATCTAGCACAGCAAACCTGCAAAATTCTTTCTAGCAGTGAACACACCTCAGCTGAAATGGGGTGTGGCATTCACATTCTCTGAAAAAATTCCTTCACCCAGGATTTCTCTCCTGAGAAGCTGAGAAGCCTCAGAGAAAAGGAAAACAATTCTTATCTCATTTGCTTCTCCTGTGCTGTGCTCATGTGGAATGTGTTTGGAGATTGTTTACCCACAGGTGATTGTTTCATTGCATTCTGCTGTGAGTTGTTTTCACTTGTTGGCCAATCAGGCCAAGCTGTGTCGGGGCTCTGGAAAGAGTCAGGAGTTTTCATTATTATCTTTTTAGCATTCAGTAAGTATCCTTTCTGTATTTTTTAGTATAGTATAGCATACTAAAGAATACAAAAATTAAAAGAATACTATATGCAGTAGTGTTTAATATAACATAGTATTGTAAAGTAATAAATTAGCCTTCTGAGAACATGGAGTCAGATGCATCATTCCTGCCTTCACTGGGGCATTCCCTGCAAATACAATAATGGGGTTTCTGCCTTAATGTAATATTTTGGGTCTTAATGGCTTTTCCTCACATCAAACATGCAAACCTCCCACTGTAACTCCCCTGACTGCAGAGTCCTCATTGAAACCAATTCCATGGGCATTGGAACCCAGGGCACAGGGAAGATTTCACTGCCTGTTCTGAGAAGTCCTGATCCCCAGGAGAACGGTGCTTTTAACCTTAGTCCATGGAGAAAGCTTCCAAGACTTTGGGATTAATTGGAATCTACAAGTGTGTGAAATAGATAGTAGTGTAGTTTATCACAGGGTGAAAAACTTAGAGTTTTGGGGTTTTAGTATGGAGGTAGATAGAAGACAAGATGGAGAATTTTGGGCACTGTCTGATCTCCTTCTTGCTCTTCATCTACTCCATTTTCTGCAGTGTTGGTGGCACAGAGTGATTGGTAGAAAGGTAGAAATAAAATAGGTTTTAAGAGTTAATTGGACAAAACAGATTTAAAAGACCTTGAACCTGTGTGTCTTGTGGCTTTTGGTGCCTTTTCTTTGTACGCTACATCTGATACGTAGATGGCGTGCTGAACTTCTGATAAGAGAAAAATAAACAGCAGCCTGAAGACCGAAAAATACAAAAGTCCCATTTGTCTCTCTGTAAGAGCTGAAATGAGGGATGTGGACTCCAGGGGCTCTCCAAAATGCAGTTTATTCCATCCAAGAGGTTACAGCAGCCCAGGGTCGTGGGTGACAGAGCTGTGCCTACAGCTGTCAGCTCCAGCTGCAGGCAGGCCTGGAGACCCTTTGGTTTTGGTTACATTGCATTATATCCTTTGCTGAGCATCTTCATACAGTAGAACCAACCTGTACCTTGGCTATTATCTACAGCCTGTCATAACTACTATAATTACCATATTCATGTTACTATTCTCCAATCACTAAAAGTTAGTACATTACAGTTTAAGCTAGAAGTTGTTTTTCAGTTTTCTTGCAGTGGAAAATTCTGAGACCTTTTTTCTACTTGCAACTTTGCTGATTTGTTTGCCTGTGATGTCTTTTTGCTTGGTAAAAACATCTTTTTTGAGGTGGGTTTATCCTTTGCTCAAAGTCATAAAAACCCCTTCTAACTAACACACCCTTTGCTTCCTTGGTTATGCAGTAAGACTGGCTCAGCAATTCTTTTCTTCTATATCAAAACTTGCTTCCATCTCTATTCCTTCATCAGCCTCTACATTTAAAAATCTTTCTGCCAAGCACACACATCTGTGAGACTTTCTTGTCAAACTTTCATCCTTCCCAACAGTCTCTCCATACTGGCACAGAACTTTTTAGAGGTCTCCCATCAAGGGGATCCTTGGCAGGGAGAGGTTTTCAGGAGGCTTTGGAGCATCTCTCCTATGGTACAACCTTACTGAAACAGCCAGTCCCGGGGCACACACAATTACACAGCCTCCATTGTTTGTTCTTCACAATGAACAAACTTGATGTGTTTGTTGGTCTCACACAATTACACAGCCTCCACTGGCACTGCCCAGGGGCCAGAGAGGTGCTGTGGCTGTACCTTGAGGTCCCTGTGCACGATGCCCATGCGGTGCAGGTAGTACACAGCGTCCAGGACCTGCCGGATCAGCGTGCTGGCGTCCTTCTCCGTGTAGAAGCCCTTCTCCACAATGCGGTCAAAGAGCTCTCCCCCAGACACTCTGGAAAACACAACGGGAAGCAGAAGCGTGAGGATGTGTTTGTAATGCCCTTTCTGCATCATTAAAGGATGGTCAAGGCCATGCACTCGACACAGGCAGGCAGAGAGATCTGCCTGCAGCTCTGGGGCTCCCCCATCATCCCAAGGAGGGCCACGAGGATGGGGAAAACTTCTGGAAGGGAAGTTTTATGTGTAGGGGCTGAGGTCACTTGGTCTGGTCAGCCTGAAGGGGAGACTTCATTGTGCTCTTCAACATCCTCATGAGGGGCAGTGCAGGGACAGGCACTGGTCACTTCTCTGGTGCCCAGTGTCAGGACACGAGGGAATGGCCTGAAGCTGAGTCAGGGGAGGTTTAAGTTGCATATGAGGAAAAGGTTCTTCATCCAGAGGGTGGCTGGGCACTGGAACAGGCTCTCCAGGGAAGTGGTCACAGCCCTGAGCCTGACAGAGTTCAAAGTCATTTGGACAATGCTCTCAGGCACAGAGTGTGATTGGGGTGTCCTGTGCAGGGCCAGCTGGACTCAATGGTCCTGATGGGTCCCCTTCCAACTCAGCTTATTCTATGGTTCTATGAACTGAGTTTGATTTTCTCCAAGAACTGGCCAGGCTATAATGAAAAACGTATCACACATCAGGGAGTGGTCAAAGACTCTCTAGCACTTGCAGAAGGAATCACAGACATACTCCAGCAAGAGCCAGGGGAGCAGACCCTGCTTTCCATGCTGTCCCACCCCAGAGAACTTTGCATAGGCAGTTCCCTCTGCTGGTGCTGGCCCACTCAGTCTGTAAAGCTCCCCCCTTTTATGATCCCTTGGGGTTCACTTTTCACTCCACTGACCAAGGCTTGGGGTTTCCCTGGAGGAATGCTCCCATTCTTTCCCCACTAGCGAGTGAAATGCATTCAGAAGTTGCTTCCACTACCTATAGAACATAATTTTATTAAAGTAGCCTGCACCTCTGACAATTTTAAATGCTCTCAGAGGTCCCCTCCTTTACTCACACATGCATGGCCATTTATCTGCAGCCACAGCTCTTTAGGCAGAGCACAGCCTCTGCCTGGCACTGGTAGGAGACAGTTATTGATGAGGAACACAGATTATCAGTGCAATTCATCACCAGATGACACAAATGAGGAAAGGATCCCACAACTCAAAGAGGAAAGAAAATAAAACCTTGACATCCCACTATTTAATGTCTGCTGTACTGCACTTTTCCCCTGCCTTGCTAGAAATAACACGTTTTGAACCCAATTTTAAATAAAGAATGGCACATTAAAACTCCCTGGAGGAGTATCTGAGGAAACAAAAGAGGAAAGAAATGTTTGAGTAATTGAAATAATAAAACTGTCAGCAAAAAACTACCCTACTAGGGTAAATAAAAGATTTCCATTTTAGCAAGCAAAACCTATTAAAAAATAAAATTTATGCAAAATGTTTCTTCAGCAAGTTGCACCACTTAGCATATCATAAATAGCACAGTAAAACTTTCTTTAAAAACAAACCTAATAAAGGGAAAATAACAAATGATTACAGTCATTAAATGCGTATGGACTGAGAGCTTGCCATTACACAAACACTAGGTAATTTAGCCACTCCAGGCAATAATCTGCTGGAATAATAACATGAAGTCACTTCCTAGGGAAGTTTGGAGCCTGAATGGGAGAGAATGCTACCACTAAAAATGAACACATTCAGCTTCAAAAATGAAAAGCAACCCTGGAAACCTTGAAAGAAAGAAACCAGATAATCCTTCTATTAAGTGCTAGGCAAACAAAACAGGCAGCTTACTGACATACTGGCACTATATTGAAGTTGCAGAAAAGGTGAAGTTCACCCAGGGTCTGAAGTCCACCAGCAGCCTGAATTAAATCCCCTAATTCTTTCCTAGTTTCTCAAAACAGGGGTTGTATTTCTCACATACACATATTTATACATACATATGTGCAAATACACAAGCGTTGCTCCAAGCCCCTTTTGGCCCAGCCCATCCTGTGCCAAGGGAAAACAGACACACCTCACCCTCAATGTTCACTGAAGTCAGACACAATTTTATTGAATATGGCTCCTATTAGCTGACTGTCTTTTTATATTTCCCTTGCAGTCCCTTTGTTTCCTGTGGATTGATTGCACTGAAAATTGAGCCCACACAGTAATTAATATCCCAGAATACAGCACATTTCCCCATGAAAATGCAGTGTGTGCTGTTTTGCAGGTTCATACAGTTACTTTTGTTACACTCAAGCAATGACTGTTTTAGTAGATACCAATTTACATCACGTGCTTTCCTGCATGAGGACACTCTCCTTTGATTTTTGCAGAGTATATTTCCACAAAATATTTTTCACTAAATTGACAGAATCTCCCTCCATGCCAGCTCACTCCCTGCCCCCCTTAAGCCTCATTCTTTAATTGAAGGCCTTTCTTAGTCTGATTTAGTCCAGTGGATCCACTGTACCCGGGCTCAATCTGCTTATAATTTTATTTCAACACAAGGAAAATATTTGCAACCTCTTAAATGATGCATTGCAAACCAGAGCTTAACCCAAGCACTCAGGAGGAGCAGGCCTCACATTTGCAGGCCCTTGCTTATTGAGAATGCTGACAGCATCCCAGGTCCATGCAGAGAGCCAAGGGTTTCATGCTCCTATTTATCAGTGTGGTGACTCTGTGTTATGGTGCATTACAATTTGCACTTTTGAGTCTCCCTGATGTTGGCAAGATTCCTGGCTGAGCTCCACCTCCCTGGGATGCTCTTCAACTCAGCACCCAAGGCCTTTCCACATGAAGCTTATGTCCTTATGGCTTTTCTCCTCCAAGACAGGGTTAACCCAACCATAATGTCATTGGGAATGCTGCTCCCTGCAGGCACCCAAGGACTGACACAAGTCAGTGCTGTGACAGGAGCAAACCAGCAAAGGCAGCTGTGGGGAGAGCATCTGAGCTCTAAAATCACAGTGGAGATGTGGCCTGTTCGTTGGTATTGATCCCAACCCCCCCTGCCCTGCTGAGATGGGACTTGGCATCTCTTCTGAGCAGACCTGGGCACTCATAAAGTGTTCCTGCAGTTTGTTCCAGTCTTTAATACTCTGGAGTAATTATTTTCTTTTTAATGGCACCATCCAGCTTTGCCCTCTCTATGGCAATTTTGAGGCAGAATTGAAACTGCAGGCAGTAAGAGCAGAATTAGGTCTTTGTTTTAAAGGAATTTAAGACAGAATTTTCTGTCCAGAAAGAGAAGGTAGGAGGGATTTCTTATTAGTGGAAATTAGAGGCCTGCTCCTGTCTTGCAGCTGGCACTGGCTCACGGAGCTGGACACACAAACAACAGCAAAAGGAACCTTTTCCCCCTTATGATTTCAATCTTGGTTCCCAGCAAAGAAAAAGGCAAAGGACAACCAGCCAAGTTCAGGTACTTGAAAAGCATTTAACTCTGGAGCAGCTCAGGTGTCACACTGTGATCCAGGGCAGCTTCAGCCCTGCCCAGGGACTCAGAGCTGGGCAAAACTCAGCAAAGCAGCCACAGCTGCCTCTTCTGTATGGATGTGCCTGCTGGGGCTGCCTGGATGGAACATGTGGCTCCAGCCCTTGGTCCTGGCTCAGTCACCAAGCTGTGGCTTTTCCCTGGTTCTCCAAGCAGCTTGGGAAAAGCCCCGCACCTGGAGAAGGGGCTGAGCAAAGAGTCCCCATGGCACATGGACACCCCAGAATATACCTTGCCTGCTTCCAGCAACAGGAAACTATTTCAAAGCAATGACCAGAAGAATAATTTCATTTAGAATGAAAAAGATACAACCAAACTCAGCCATAAATATGAATATTTTAGCTCCTGCTACATCTTTTTACTGAGGCTACGTGCCTTAAGTACATGTTACTGACTAGCCTCATGAAAAAGGCCAGAACAAACATTTGAGGTGAAAAATAGGATTTGAGGGGAGGAGGGCAGACATTGCCCTGGTCCTGCTGGCCACACTCTTGCTGGTACAGGCCAGGATTTAATTCCATTAACACCCAGTTTGAGGAGGGACAGTAAAACCCAACTTGACCATATATAATAAAAGAGACATTATCAGCACTTCCACTGGGGAAACACAGATTGCACTCTGTTTCCTGGGTTTCTTGAGATAAAAGCTTCCAGATCTAGTGTTTCATTAAGGGGACTTCATGTATTGATCACGCAGATGATACAAATCTTTCAGAGGACCTAGGCTGGTGATGGAGTTTGCAATAAATTCCTACAGTTATAAATATAATCTTTTATTTTCCTGACTGGATTTGGGGGGGTTTGCTTCTTCTCAGTTTGATGTTTAAATGCAGATCTAAACCTCTAACATTAGCTGCCACACTGAATGGCTCAGTTTAGGACAGGTTTCAAAAAACTTTGAAAATACCAATGGTTTTGTGCATGGATGAGCCAGCTTGTTAAATGGGCTCTCAGTGTGTACACTGTTGGCTGAACTCCCTGCAAAGACAGTAAAAAACGACCCTAAAAGACCTTGCAATGCTCATTAGAGGCAAAGGAGAGGTCACTCTAACAGGGACCTAATAAATACTCAGGGTCTGTTCAAGGATTGGTGTCAGTCCTTGACACTACAGTTTCCATATTTGTGCAATTTCTAATTTACAGATGTAACTTGTGAGAGACAAGGAAATATTTCAGCATTACAGAACTCACAGAATTCACAGAATGACTAGGTTGGAAGAGACCTTCAAAATCATTGAGTCCAACCCATGCCCCAACACCTCAACTAAACCATGGCGCTGACTGCCACTTCCAAACTTTTTTAAACACATTACTATTTAAACACATTACTGTTACACCTTCCCTTTACATTAACCCATTTTACCATCAGTTCATCAGGAAAGAACCAAACTGGCAAAAAAGAAAACAGCCCATGCTGCAGGTAAAGGGCATTATCAAACTTTTTCCAAAGCACCCTATTCCTCTGCAGCACCATCAGGAAAGCAGAAGGTGAAATGTTTCAAAGCAGTACTTTGATGAAAAATGAGAACCAAACAAAAACTCCCTTGTAATTTAAGGCCCCCAAACTCATAAACAGAAAACAAGAGCCTATCTCTCTGAATTTCTGTTGTTTTTGCCAGCAGAGTGAAACCTGCACCCTCACACTGCAGGTCACAGTACCAGATACCTGCCAGACCTCAGCAGGGCTGCCTGGTGGGGAACATCCCCACATATGTTAGCCTTCAGGTGAATAAATACATGAATAAAAGAACAAATAAACACCGGAATTAAAAATAAGTTACATATTGAAGTATTCATGTTACCCTTTCTTTCTCTTGGTGAGACTGGCTGTATGTACAGATAAATCCTCTTATTTCTTCACCCCTGCATCCCCCACTGTTACCAAGTTTAGGAACCTTTCTGCTTGTTTTAGGAGCTTGAAAAATAACACCCTTTGAAATATCACTTTGACTTCTTTGCCATTTATCAAAACACTGATCCTTTTCTTCCTCTTTTGTACTACAGGCTGGAATTGCTCTGGATCATTTACTGCTTGACGGTTTAATTGCTTTTTATCAGGAGTCTTATTGATGAACTCATCAGTGGTGGATTTACATGAAGAATCCAAGCTAAGCTATTCAGCTTGTTGGCTTTTCCCTCCAGAAGGATGTTAAGTCCACCTGATGCTTCCATGCAGTTCAAGTCATGATCCATTCTCCACTGGGCAACTCACCAAAGCACCATAAATCATCCTGGGTTAGAAGAACCACCCTGCAAGGGCAGACACATCCCTAGGGATTCACTAATGCTGTTTGAACTTGCACATTAGGGATGCTAAACAAAGAAGAGGACTGGTTTCAGAAATTGGAGCAGGAGGCCTCCCAGGACAGTATGAAAAGTAAGTCAAATATGAGCATTACCTTTAATTGTGAGCAGCTTATCTATCAGAAGTTACACAGTCACAGTTTCCTACAATATAAATCAGAAAGAGCACAGAACTCAGCATGAAGCTGAAGTGTGAGAGGAGGTAAGAAAGACTGAAGGGGCTATTCCTGAGAAGTTCTGCCTTTGAGTATTACATTTCTCTAATGAAGGAATTCTTATTAAGACAAATAATTCAGTTCTTAAAGTGTGTTTTGTTTTTAATGGAGAGCTTTTCTGTTTGGCATTAAACTTCCTCTGCATTGTGAAAAATGCATGAGAACTAGAAAGCAGACCTGGCCAATGTGGTGTTTGAAAGGAAAGAGAAATTGGCCACCTTTGTGTCATTGTTCAAATGAAGCAACACATAAAAGGAAAATGAGTAAACAGATTAATAGATTTTAGACCCAGAAAGGAACATTATGATTCTTTAGTCTGACCTCTTGCAAACAGAACTACGTGATGAAAATTCTCCTAGTACCAATAATCTAGAGTGTTAATCAGGCAGGGACAGATATTGCTACAGAATTACTGTATGGCCTGCAGAGATTTGCTTTATTCAGTAAATATGTCAGAAAACTGCTCTGGCTTTCTCATTTGCAGCACTATCATAAAATATACAGCTTGAAAAAGGGGAGGACTTTCCTCCTTATTGTATTTTTAAATCACCCATCTTAAAATCTGCTGGCAACATAAATATATGCTCCAAGGCCACCAAAGAAAGGACACAGGATTAGTTTTGGCTTATTTTTCTAGAGTGCAGGTGTGTGCATATGTCAGGGAGGGATGCATAGATGTTAGCACCCTCTCCTTTGCTAGTGCTATTCAATGACAGAATCATTCAGGCTGGAAAAGACCTACAAGAACATCAACCTTTGACCAAACAACACCATACTCACGAAAATATATCCTGAAGGGCTACAGCAACTCCTTTTTTGAACATTTTCTGGGATGGCAACTCCACCACTTCACTGGACAGCCTGTTCCAGTGCTTGCCAATCTTTGAGCAAAGAACATTTTCCACATATCCAACCCAAACCTTCCCTGGTGCTACATGAAGCCATTTTGTCTTGTCCTGTCAAGAGTTTCCTGTTAGAAGAGATCCCACCTCATTACAGCCTCCTTCCAGATTGTGTAGAGAAAATGCAAAGAAACATTGCCACAGCATTTATTCTGTTTTTTTTTAGCCCTGTGATGATGGCTGCTCCAAAGGGCTGCTCCCCACCCAGAGGGTTTGTTTGGGAAACAATTGGGCAAAAATGCTGTGGCCATTTTTCTGAATCCAACTGAGCAAACTAACTAATTTTCCTCCTGCATTAAAAGTTTCATGTGACATTTGCTGAGCAGCTGTAGTGAGGTTGTGCCTTGGAGAACAGAGCTCTGTTTCCACTGGGGCAGGAGTCTGGAAAGCTCTGCTCAGGGATGTAACACAGTTTGGCAGTTAAAATCTTTGGAGACAGCACTTTCCTTCACAGAATCCCTACTGCAGAGATCTTTTGAGTCCATGATTCTTCAAGGTCAATGCTCTCTTGTTTTATGCAAAATTTTATTCCATATTCAAAGATTACACATTATATTCAAAATTTCCTCTGGTCCTATCAGCTGTAAAAGGTGTGACTGACCCAAAGGCAACCAAATGACAAAGGACATCAAGTTTTTAAGTCTTTTGTGATTACACTGTTCTGAGTGACAGCTTATGAGAGCCCTTTAAATGCCAGCAGCCCATTTGCCCTGTCTGTGCTCATCCCCCCAGGCAGTGGTGCGTGGGGGAGATGTGGGACCTGCCAGTGACAGCAACACCCCCAAAACCAACACAGTGCTGCCATCATGACGAGGCACAGGAGAGAAACCAGCACTTCCACTGAAAACACCACCATGCAGACAAACCCCAAGAAATAACCACAGCAAAACTGCACAATTCCAGCACTCCTCTGAGGTCTGCAAACACCAGGATGAGCAGAAGATGGGCACATCCTTTCTTCCACTCTTCTGAGCTCCCATAGCTTAACTGGCATCTCCACAGGAATCAAGCAATCATCCTGGGATTAGCAAGCGGATCACATTCAAGTGGGCTCCTGGTCATTTGAAACAGGACCTGTGGAGGTGGTGAAACACTGGCACAGGTTCCCAGGCTGGTGGTGGATGTCCCATCCCTGGGAACACCAAAGGTCTCATTGGACAGGGCTCTGAGCAGCCTGGTGCAGTTGAAGCTGTCCCTGCTCAGCGCAGAGGGTTGGACTGGGTGGCCTTTGAGGTCCCTTCCAACCCAAACTATTCCATGATTCTATGACAAAAGTTGGCACTTCAGCCTGTTTATCTTCATGGTTCTGCTTTAAATGGAAAGGCAAAGCTGCAGCCCAGAAGTGGTGACTTTTATCTGCACCAATTTGATATCACCATATCCCTGCAAACAATGTATTCACCCATGGAAAAACCAGCATTTTTTAAAATGTCATTAAAAATACACAGTATGTATTAAATATCTCAAAAGCATAATTTTAAAAGAAGGAATTGATCACTGGTTTATTCACTTCCTTCTGTGGGATCAGATGATCAGAAAATCAGCCCACTCTTGCTCATTGCGTGTGTATACATATATATAAATATATTTATGTACATATATATATATGTATATATATTTTATATCTATATGTGATCTTGTTGCCTCAATCTTTTTCACTTTGCTTCTAAGAAACAGAGAAGTCCAGCTCTGTAGACAAACCACTGCTCAAAATACATTTTCCAGTATCTGAAGGCTGGAACAATGAATTTCCTAATTGCTGTCTTATTCCTCCATCTCTCCATAAAACAAGTGGACAGTTAAAATCTGGAGGAGATTCCTCACCTGACAACAATTTAAAACTAGGTCATGTTTCAACACTAATAGGTTTGGTTTATTTTCCTTTTCACTTGTTTTCCAATGGAAACCGACCTGCATCTCCTGCCAACATTAACTAGGAAGAACAGACTTAAAAATAATTAAAACTGGTGCAACTGAAAATGAATACTGTAAATTACAGAATATATAGTAAACAATTCTGAAATATAAGGTGAATGCAGCACTGAGAATCGTCCTAAATAACAGAAAGGAGCACAGGAAAGTGTAATAAACTCACTCTCAGTTGGAGTTTAAACAGCCAAAATTTTCAGTGAAATACATTTAATATAAATTTGGAGTGGTGTGAATATTCCTTTTTCTGAGAATGACTTGTTTTCCACTTGCTTTCTCACAAGTAAGTTTGCAGACAGATGTCATAAGAGAAATAGCCAATAAAGATAGTATTGAGTAATACCTGTCTCGGGGCAGAAAGAGTTTTGAAGATCCTTATATCCCCTGTATCTCACGTAAATTCTACTTTTTTCAGTTTATCTGTAGGATGTACAACACTGAACCATCCTTTTGTCCCAGAGAAATACAACCCTGGAAAATTTATTTTGAACCAAAAAAAAAAGGAGAAATGCTGCCAACTGGTCAAGATATATTGTTGCAAATATCAACTTTCCAAGCAGTTTGTAGAAACAATAAATTGTGAGCTAAATATTAAAACCAAACAGACCAACTTAACTCTAAGTTACATAGGTATCTTATTTTATCAAACTTTTGCAACAACTATATATACATTTAAAATGTCATTATTATGCTCTCCAACTTTTAAGTGCCAAGAAAGTTGCAGAGAATTGATAAAGAAACTTCAGAATTCTAATTGCTTACAATGAAGTATTTCTTAAGAGATGTACAAGTAACTCAAGTACAAGAAAAAACCCATTTTATTCTATATTAATTATTTTAGAATACACAATTTTTATAAATATCAGGAAATACACATTGGAGTTGAAATATATGTTGGAGTTATCAAGGACAATTCCCTGAAATACTCTGTGGCCATGAAAAATCAAGCAGGAGGTTTAGGAGAAAAATGAGTGCAAACCAGAAAATAATTTGTCCTCCTAAACAGTCATGGAACACTCCCACTTTTAATACTTCTGACAAAGTTCATCTCACCAAATCTTGCAAGTGTAGAGAATGAGGACCTGTGTGGGTGCTACCACACTCCTCTCCTCCAGCCAACACAAAGGAGGGAGCATGTCTAGAGTGTGAGGAGCAGAAATGTCCATTTCTGTGCTCATTTGGACAAACCCCACCTTGATGATCTTTATGGAAAGATGTTTTGGCCAAAACTATAAATGCAAGCAGGACTAGAGAGCCTCTCTGTGAGCAGAGAGAATGTGTTTTAGAAAGAAAAGAGATGGCAGAGGAGAACACTCTACAGAATCACAGATCCACAGAAATATGGAATTATTTAGGCTGGAAAAGACCTCTAAGATCACCAAGTCTGATCATTAACCCAGCACTGCCAAGTCCACCACTAAACCACTCATGAGAAGGGTGGAGCATGGACAAGGGAAATATAAAGAATTATTTCACACTACAGATAAGAAATGGGGGGGCCCAATGGAATTAGCAGGTGGTGGATTTAAGACAAAAGCCTTTGTCATCTGAAGAGCCATCCTGGAACAGATGAATCTTTGGTATGACCCAGTAAAACTGCACTTGTTCTTACGTTTGCACTCATCAAATTAATTACTGAATTATTCACTCAGCTCTGGTCTGAATGTGCATACCTACATTAAGGGAGTCTTTTGATTCATTCACTTAAAATCAAATATGACATATTCAAAGATTGTAAAGCCTTTATGATAATCTAATCTGACCCCAGACAAAACAAAGACAGTACAATTTTTGCCTCTGATCCATTGCTCCTGGCTGGACAAAAGACTATCATTTAGCAGTGTAGACAGGCTTGGCTTAGAAGATATCACTAATCCCTTGTCTGCTTTGTCCAGCAGTTAATTACACACACTGACTAATTACACTGAGGTTTTTCTCCAATGATAATTTTGGATGTTCTGTCACTGGAATCCTTTCAACACGGCCTGCAGACTCTTTAGCTGTATTAGAGAAACTTCACTCTAAGTCTTGGTAGACTCATTCTATTTGCTTCTATCTGAAGCAAATCTCTCAAAAAGTTATATTCAACAGCCACCTGAGAAGGTATCCATTGAGAAAAGCTAACTAGAAGCTGAGTGATGCTCATTCCAGTTCTCCATTTGGAATGTTAAAATACCCTGTTAAGTACCTTCACTTACATAAGCATCAATAATGAATGAGCTGTTTCTGGGCAGGATATTGACCAGTACTAGGTACCTGTACTTCAGAATTGAATCAAATATAACCTAAACAGAAGATACGGTTTCCAATTGCTCACTTCTCATTTAATCACTCTGCTTCCTCTTGGGAGTTTATCTCACTGCTATTCAATCAAGATATTCTTGTTTTCCACAGCAAGGAGTGAATTTCTGCAATTTTGAGTGGTGTGGCGACACATCAATCTAATTTCTTACAGCTTGGATGCAATCTCAGCTAAATAAAACTTACATGACTGACAAGAGCAATACTATATATTTAGCCAGTAAATTCAGTTTCAAGAGGGCACTTTGTAATGTCATTGAAAGAACAGGAGAAATAGGTAGTGTGTTGAGAGAGTAGCTAGGAATTGGAAAAGTACAAGGCTAATTCCAAGTCTTGCACTTGCAAGATAGTGTGTCTAGGCTTAGCTGTAGTATGATAACAAATAGTGAAAGAGACATGAGAAAAGAGGGATGTAACCCCTAAGGATTAGGGAAGAGCTGATGTTGTGGTGTGACCAATGGACAGTGTAAATTACAGAATATTCATAAATTACAGAATATTACTTGCTGTATAAGTGTCTGATGCTCTCTTCAATAAACAGAGCTTGCTGAACACTCATATTGAGGGTCTCGAGCCTTCCCTGCACCGAGACAAATAACTCTTTCTGCAACAGTAGTGCATTTGGAAACCTAAGGATTGTGCATAAATTAATTAATCTCCTGCCCAGATCCCTCTAAAGGGGGACAGCAGGCACAGGCCATGGTGAGTGAGGATGAGCCACACACAGAGCTAAACCAAACCTGTCAAAAGCAGTTCATGGCAAACACACTGGTCTAAATCCCAGTGCTCCAACCCCACTGTAACCCACAACTGCTGAGCTCTGCTTGATGTGTCCCACCTTGGGCTCTCACCTATGTATGAACCAAAATTTTCACATCAGCCACTCCTTCCCAGCTCCCTCCATGCACAAACCCTGTGAGTGGATTCATGATGCTGCCTTTGCCTTGCTGAGGGGCCAGGAACAGCCCAGGCTCCTAAAGCTCTGTGTTTATCTGCAGATGGCCAGCTGCCCCCTCCCAGTAACAGCAGCTCCTTTCCAAGCTGAGCCCTTGCACAGATAAGGCACAGCAGGGACCAGCAGGACCTGCTGATTTATTGTGATTTGGCTGGAGGGTGGGCAGCACAGATATTCTCTCACGGCCTTGAGGGAAGATTTATGATGTACAAAAGAGGCAGTTTCTTAAGGAAAAAAAAGAAAAAAAAGCAAAAAAAGCATCTGGTCCTAATTCTTGATACTCTTAAAAAACCCCTCAGAATTCAGGCATGTGAAAGAAGATGGCTCATGTGATTTCTGCTCTTCAACTGCCATGGGATGAGAGCTCCTCAAGGAAATGCTGTCCATGGCATCCCCAGGAGACATGGGAGGAATGAGGCACCACCAGCAGCAAATGAGACAAACCTGGCCAGCAGAGAGAACAGCCTCCAAAAATGCTGGGAAATCAGAAGGGAAACCAGCTGGGCAAGGAGAGGGCAGAAAGGGAGATCCTGCCAACACCCTGTGCTGGCTCAGTCTGTGTTGGCTGCCTGGCACTAAAACCAGGTACCACAGGCACAGATTTACTGCTTTTATTCTGTGCAATAGCTGAATTTACTGCCTTTAGAAGGAGATAAACTCCAACCTTCTGGGAAGGCAAGTATTTGTTAAAAGATCTATTAGGAGCAGAGCTCACAGAAAAGAAGGTTTCCAGAACGCCCTACATAACACAAATGTGCCCCAGGGTTTATTTTAATAATTCTTCAATTATTGCCTTGCTGATGTCTGTTTTAGTCCAAGCCATGGAGATGTTTCTAATGGAAATCATCAATTCATCACAGAGACAATTTCCAAGAATATAATCACAGAGATGAAAACAGACACATGTTCATGCTAATAATGAGG
This sequence comes from Ammospiza nelsoni, assembly GCF_027579445.1. NCBI lineage: Eukaryota > Metazoa > Chordata > Aves > Passeriformes > Passerellidae > Ammospiza > Ammospiza nelsoni. The sequence goes on along the minus strand of NC_080637.1, from coordinate 6,705,104 downwards.
GCTACAGAAAAAGTGGGAAGATTTAATGATTCTGTTATTTTTAACAGCAGCTATTTGCTCTGTGTCTTAACAAACTAGGCTGGACAACTGCCAGGCATTCTGGTTTTTACTGGGACTGTCCCCTGGCCTGGGGAGAGATTTTAAATATCCATTTATACATTATTGCTCCAAGGCTGCCATCTATTCTAACACTTTACATTTTCCTTGACACAGAAAATGCAAGGCTCCAGCTATTTCTTCGTTAATCAACACAAGTAGCTCCACAGTAATTTTATTTTCAAGACAGAAGAGTGAATCGATGCCAAGAAGCCAACCCTCCCAGGTCATACTCCATATTTTAGGAGTTTGTGTTACAATTGCCTTGCCTATTTCTGTAATAATTTTTAATGGATGGATTAGTGACAAGCTGTAAAAGCTTATGCTTGTAGAAGTAAACCCATGATTGATACAACAAAGATTCAAAGTTAGCTGGGAAAATAGAGAAAAGCTTGAGCAGATTGTTTCACATGCAGAAATCTGTGGGAGCTACAACCAGCACCAAAAGTCCAATATAGAGCTGTTCAAAGACTCTTCTCTGTGTCACAGCAAACACCTTGTTCATCTGCTGGGGCAGGGCACAGGGATACTCCTGCCCATCCCACACAACAGCATCCTAAAAATCTCTTTCCCAAGAGTGGCATCCCGAAGGCAGCTCCTGGTAAGCCCCACCACCAGGCAGAGTGGGCAGAAAGTGAAGACATGGACCTCATTCCCCTCAAGTTCTCCAGCCTCCAAAGCATCCAGCAGGATTATCCCAAAGCCCTAAACAAACCTTGATGCCTCCTGTTAGCCATGCTCTGTGCAAAGCTCTCCTTCAGCCCTACCCCCTGGGGATTGTAAGGGATATAATTTCCCCATGTTTCACATTTCATACTTAAACTGCCCTGTAAAATCCCGTTCACGAGCAGGCCCCAAGCACCAGCAGGAACACACGCTGTGAAAGTGCACCAGGCTCCAGCCACGGAACTGCCTCTCCCAGCCCAGCCTCGCTGCTCCTGGCAGGCCCAGGGCAGGACAGGGCTCCAGGAGGGGGAATTCTGCAGGAACACTGGCCACAGAGCAGCTCTGTGCCAGCACAAGGCCTCTGGGGCCTTAGCCCACCTCTGGAGCATCCAAAGGGTCGTGCTGAGCTGGCCTGAACTGCCACCCCAACAGCTCAGTACATCCCATGGGGAATCCTTGGCATGAACATTTAATTGCTGTCTACTTAATTGGTCAGTATAGGATCTGTTAAGATCCTGGGCATTCCTGCTGAAAAAACTACATGACCTCATAATTTCATGGATTCCTTAGTGATTTAGAAAAAAAAAAATTTGTAATCTTCCTTTTCCACTTTGTAGGGATACTCCTAGGACCTGGAGTATCCCAATATCTCCAATCCTGGCTCCTAAGCATCTGCTGTGTATGTTGAAAAGACAGAAATGTGGAAATTAAAATCAAAACCTCCTCCTCCATCCCAAACTGATCAAACCTAAAAAATAATCTAGCAAATATAACCCTGGGATGTGTGATTTATAAACTAAGAACATTAGGGAGTTAAAAAAATAGATGGACACGGGTTTTTTCCTAATACAGTAGTCAAAGCACATTGCAAAAATTCATGGACAAAAATAAAATGCAGTCTTTGGCTCCAGGGCTCATCAGCCTTGCACAACAATCCTGAGTGTCCAGATTTTGGCAATAGCATCTGAAAAATGATGCCTGAAGAATAACACTATTTTAACTCTTTTTTTTTAAAGAATCTATGCCCTGTATGTGCATATAACCCATGAGAGAGCTTTTTTATGGTCCTTACTTTTGTCAAGCTGTTGCGTCCCACCACCTTGGAGCCTGCACACTGATGCACAAGTATAGGAATAAAATTTTCAGTCCGACTGCTCTTCTGCATGAGAGAGATTTAGGGATTGGAAACAGAAAAAGGTTTTAAAAGTCACTGCTCTCAGTCCAGGCCCTGCTCTGCTGGTCCAAAGGAAGAGACCAAAACAAAGTGCTAAGAGAGTAAACATCCCCAGCTCCATGCTGTGACTGCTCTGCCACCAATCTTTGGTTGCCTGTGCAGCAAGCAAAGTTTCACTAACACCAGATATGGCAAAGAAATTATTATTTTTACTGCAGTATTTACATTTGATACTCACAAAATGAAAGCCACCACACAACCCCACAATTCCCCCCACGATTCTGGTGCCAGTGGATGGGAGGTGTGAGATATTCAGGATCACTGCACTCCTGTACAAACACGGAGCATGGCCAAGGCAAGAGCTTCACCTTAGGGATCTGTCTTTAACCTTTGCTCTGCCTCACATTTCCTCCGCAACCTTGGGCAAGCCAGTGAAGGATGACTCTGCAAAGGGACTTGGGTTCTTGGAGAGGGAATTAGGGTTTGGATAACCCAGGTGCTGCAGCTGCCAGCAGGTCAAGGCTGACAACTGTGAGCAGCAAAGCTTCCAGGACTTGGGGCACAAACTCTGACCCTGTTCCAGATGTAAGAGAGGAGAGGAGAATCAAGTAAATAGATCCAACACTTGGAAAGTGCCCTAAACCACAGGATGTTTTCCATGCTTCCATCTGAAAATATTCCACCTCTCAGAAAATGACTGCAGACTCCCTCAGCACCATAACACTTCCGCAGCACCGTGACTGCCAGATTGATGCCAGTGTCATGGAGCAGTAACAGGGCCCATTAAAGTGAATGTCAGTTGTTCCCTTAACCTTTCTAGGGAGACAGATTAATCCCTTCAAGAAATATGTTCATCCTGTCATGTTTTTATGAGATGGTAATCTTAGTCCACACCTTCCATAACTGAAGGAAAAGTCCCCGTGCTGACTTTGGCCTTGCAGCTGGAGTGTCTGTCCCTCCAGCAGGAAAACCAGGTGTGTTTATGCAATGGAAGGAGCCATTCACTCTCATCATGTGTTACAGACCACTATGGAAAACAGATTTCACACTGATGATTTATAAAGTGCTCTAGGCAGCCCTTAAACAATGAGTTATAGCCAGGTATGAACATCCAAAGCCACTGATGAAAAGGCTCTCCTGCTCTTGCTGTGTTATTTCTGCTGCTCTGGTTTGCAGGAGCTCAGCTCCCTGGTCCAGGTCCTCAGCCCAGTGCCAGAACTGACCTGTCTCAGTGCCACAGATGTCTGTTTTCTATTTGGCCTGTGGTATTCCCTGTGCAATATTAAAATGTCATCAATTCAGTTTAATAGGCCAAGTAAAGGCCTTAGTCAACCATTTAATAGCTAAGTAAAACATAGGGCAAATGCACATCAGTCCAGGGACTGCATTAAAAGTTTAAGGGTTCAATTAAGAGGCATCTCACTGGTGTGCTCTCAGGAGGTTAGGAAAACAGAAATGCCAAATATTTCCCCTGTTGCAGCTGTTAAGCACCAGGCTGGAAACCCCTTGTTAAAGTGCTTTTTGTTACAGTGCTATTCCAGTACATTAAAAGAACCTCTGTAAAATACTCCATTAAAATAAACTATTTATTGCAAAAATGGAGCTGATATTTATATGATTTGGGGTTTTTAAATAATTGTTTTTATTGTTGTTGTGCTGCAAGGTCCTGCCTTAAGGGCTACCTGAATGCAGAGGTGCCCAACCCTCCCACGAGGCAATGCCTGATAGCCCAGTGCTCCCAAGCCTGAAAGTTCTGACACAAAACCAGCTGAACCTGAGTTTCAGAGCTGCCCAAACCCCTATTTAAAGATGCAGAACCAAGCTGCAATATTACAATTTTTTCTATGGTTCAGCATCCTTAAGGACATGGTCACCCAGGAGAAAGAACACGTTAATTAATAAGTGTTTTCAGATTCAAGCAGACACTGACAATATAATGGGCTAACAATTTTGTTGTAGAATAAGAACCACATCCCAAAACAGCTCAGCTTGCAAGAACAGACATCCTTTGGGTTGAGGACAAGAGATCCAGGTTCTGGGCCTCAAACACATGTGCTCATCACACAACCATGGTGTGTTCATCACACAACTGTTGCAGACATCTTTTCACTAAAAATCCTTTTTAGGATTTTTTCCCTTCTGAGAAGCTGAGGCCTCAGAAACAAAATGTAAACAATAGTTATCTGCTGCTGTAGAATGCATCAGGTGTGTCTGTGATTGGGCCGTCTTGAATGTTTATAATTAATGGCCAACCACAGACCAGAGAGCTTGGACTCTCTGTCTGAGCCACAGATCTTTGTTATTCATTCTTTTCTATTCTTAGCTAGCCTCTGAAGAAACCTTTCCTTCTATTCTTTTTTGTATAGTTATAATATAATATATATATCATAAAATAATAAATCAAGCCTTCTGAACATGGAGTCAACATTCTCATCTCTTCCCTCATCCAAGAACCCCTGTGACCACTGTCACACACAACCATGGTATTCTTCACACAGCCAAGGTGTGTTCATCACACAATCAAAGTGTGTTCATCACAAAACCACGGTGTGCTCATCACAAAACCATGGTGTGTTCATCACACAGCCATGCCATGATGTGTTCATCACACAACTATGGTGTGCATGTCCCCCACAGACACCACCACAAACCCGGCCCAGCAGAGAAAATGGCATTGCTGCTGCAATAAAGTTGACCCTGCAGTGTTAGACCCAACCTGGCACCCACAGATTCCTGCACTGGACCTCTTGGCCACCCTGAGATCAAGATCCCACAAAAGATCAGGCCGAAATGCCATGCAGAGACTGGGAAAAAAAGCAGCAGCTCCCCAGTGGAGCAGTAAGGTCACAAGACTGGGCTTGCTCCAGAGACAGACGGCACAACAATAGTCACGATTTCTGCTGCTGTCGTTATTTATAGGCACAAAAATGTAGATAATTTAGCAACTCAGAGTGAGCTGCCAAACAGAGAGAGAGAGAGACAGCAGCTGAACCCACTGCTGAACAGTCAGCCATGGTTCAGGACATTCCCTCCTGCAGCAGCAGATGCAAATGCTGCAGGGCAGCAGCTCTGTGTGGGACGGTGCAGTTCTGCTGCATCTGGTCCATGCTGGCACATGAGCCACCAACCAAGGCAAGATGGTAAATTCCAATATCCATACTGAAAAGTGAGATGCTGAGGTTTGAATCCCTGCAGTCCACTGGCATTTTATCCCCTGTCTAAAAAGAAGCGTTGATTTTGGCCTTAAGGTTCTCAGACCACAGATGGGACACAGCATAAAGATGTGATCCCACAAATACTCTGCGCAGAACCCCAGCTGCAGGGAAAGACAAATGCAACCACCTAGAAAAAACAGATATGAGTGATTTCAGCAGGCCCCAACACAGTGAGTGGGGTATTATGGACATGCCAGCTCTCCTCTCTGCCATGCTGCTCTGCCCTGTCACTCTGATGGAGTTTTCCTTTCCTGGTTTAGGGAACTGATGATGGTCAGAGCTCATGCTCTGTGCTCCACCTCTCCTCAGATTTGGGGAGGTCACCTTGTCCCCCTGTCCTCATCACCCCACTTGGGTAATACCCATCACACAGTGCTGGGGGTTCAGACCACAAGCTGCCACCACCCTCATAATGAACACAACACTGAAACTGAAAATTGGGAGGAATTAACTTATTTTTTTGTTTATTTTCTGTAATTTGGTACAACTAAACCCAAACATTAAACATATTTTCAAACAACAGTCACACTGGGAATAGATCACAGGGCACAGTGCAAAAGCAAGCAGTATTTCAAACATTAATGCTTTTTATCAAACAAATAAAACACTCTGACAAATGCCTCAGAGTCTACAAATTATTCTCACAACTATGCAGAACGACTTTATGTTTCAGGTTTGGAGCATTGTTTAAAATTTACTGTAGTGCTGTTTTAAAGAAAAGTCGATTTATTTCACCCAAGTGTAGATTCAAGACATCAGAGAGCCATCTGGTGGTTTGATTGCTTTCTAATTAAAATTCATCTCTTGGGCTCTTGACTTCCTCTGATGCAGAGCTAAGTTGTCTGCCCCAGAGCATGAAAGCAGAAAAATTAGGAACAGTAAGATGTGTGAAAGTAAAATTTTAGCATACAGAATTTCAGAAAATATTTTTGCCATTGATTTGTAAAAATGAGCAGTCCACAAAGCACTGGTGATGTGTTTTCTCTCTGATTTATCTTTTTCACAAGATTAGAAGTGGCATGAAGTTTCACAAAAATCATCCTATGATGTAAAAAGAAAAGTATTAAGTATGAGAAAAAAAAATTTCTATGGAATTGATGTTTCTTTCTTAGAAAGCTTCACTGTTTTCCTCTATGACTTCCTAAATCTTGAAAGAGAACTGAATCTGTGGCTTTGGGAACACAGAAAGCAAGAAGGAAAAAAAGAAAGAGAAAAACCTCAGATACTAAAATTAAGCATTAAGCTAGTTCAGGCATTCCCCTGGCATTTTTTTTCCCAGGAGGGAATCAAAGCCCCATCAGCAGGGTCTGGATGGGTCCCCACTGCTGGGGAAGGGTGGGGGTCCCAGCCTGGCACTGTCCCTTGGCACAGGGATCTGGAACCAGCAGAACCTGCAGCTCCCCTTCCTGCTGGGCCTGCCCAGCTCTGTGTTAGGGGTGCAGGAGCCTGGCTGCCAAACCCACCTTGCCCAGGGCTCAGCACAGGAAGAACTTTGTAATTTGGCTAATTAAGTTAGTGCCAAGCTCATTACTGGTCAGAGACTGGAGTAAAAAAAACACCAGGCTGCTTAGGAAAGCTTTTCCCACCCTCAGGGATGGCAACAGCTGAGTGTCTTCATTATGACAGGCTTGACTGTCAACCCCTCTAGGGCAGCTAAATGTAATTTGGGATGCCCAGGTCCCTCCTGGCATTTGGCCCTTATCTCTATTCCTGCACAGCCTAGTGCTAGTGCTAGCCCTAATCCTAGTCCTAACTGCTCTGTCATTGCACAGACTGGCCTCTGCAAGTTTTATTCCCAGATCAGAACCTTCTAAAGGGTTCAGGCAGGGCCAGAGCGGATGTGCGAGACCACTCCTGTGACAAATCTACCCTCATGATACATCCCAGTCTGGATCAGGGTCACCACTGTCACTACTGGGTGACAAACTATGACAAACTAATCCCCGTGCTTTGGTGAAAACCCAAATTTGCAAAGTTTTATTGCGGAGGTCTGATTAGTAACTGTGCAAACCTCTCCTCCCTGGAGTGTGAAGTGTTAACCAAGTGTTAACCAAGGGCAAAGATGGTGACCAGGCAGTATTTCCTCTCTGGGAGGACACAGCAGATGTCATTTCCAGAAAGGGTGGCAGGAGTCACATCTGACCTCTGTGCAGCTTTCTGGAAGGCAGCAAAGCCTGAGCTCTGGGATGCCAGGGCTTTCCTGGAGCTCACACAACATCATTCACCTGTCTGTGTTTGCTTGTAAAAAGATCCAAACCAATAGGATCCTGATTTCAGCCTCAATTGGCGCTACTGCTTCCAACAAAAAGCACAAAGAAGAAAAGTTCCTTAGAAACAAAACAGCAACTTCTGAGCTTTGTAGCAAGAGGAGGACAGCTGCTGGGTTTGTTTTATATATTTGGCAGGGATATTGAGTGATTCATTCCTCCTTCAGTGTTTAGTTCATGTTTCTCTTCCTTAGCCACTTTTTCTCCTTATTTCTAGTACTTTCATCCTTTGTATTTCTCCCTGATCCCCACAGGAGGAGCCTCAGTACCACATTAGCAGGCAGAATTTGAGACTGCCAAAGAGCTCCTGCAGTTTCACCCCATACACAGGGCTGTCCTTCCAGCTATTAGCCAGGAAAGATTTATTTTAAATGACTGTGAAAGAGCACACTGATCAGTCTGGAAAGATTTTCTAGGGATATTTTCCATGGATTGAGATCCCTTTAGTCAGGGACACTTGGCACATCAGAAGCTATAATATGAGAATATGATTCTCAATTCCATGTGTAGGGGGTTATTTATGGGGACAAAGTTACATCAGAAAGCATTTGCAGGATCACAAGATGAAATGTACCTTTAACACCTTCTCTTCCAGCAAATCACAGGAGATTTCTGAAGTGTTGGAGAGTAGCTGGTTATACAGCTCCAGCCTGCAAATGGGCAAAGCTAGGTTTTGAAAATTGTGTCTTTCTGTTTTGACACCACCACAGGCTCCTTCTGTGCCCTACAGCACATTTTCCCCTTCCAAATGTTTCACATCACCTTCTGCTGTTTTCTTCTGATCTGTGAGCTCCAGGGCTTGTGAGATCTCCAGGGTTAGAGCAATGGGTTAGAGCCTTACCAACCTCTCAGCATCACAGCATCCCCACAGTCAGGCTGGGAGCATGGATGGATCCTTCCCTGTCCATCCTCTCAGGTTTCCCAACCAAAAGAGGATGGGATGCATCACCCCACCAACCAGGATCCACCTAGAGCACATCCATGGGCCCAGGATGCTGGAGGTGCTCCCAGGATGTCACCTGAGATTTGGCCCTTGTGCTAAAAAGAAAAAATCTCAGCTGGCCTCTGGTTTCAGTTCTGGAACAGAAAAACAATTAAACCCTATTTCTCCAACTAAAATTTGCTGGTAGTCGAAATAGTTGCTGGAGCAACTGCTTCTCAGTGCTCTAAGGCTGGTTAATTAGAAATCTATTGATTGATGTTATATGAGAAATAACAGATCTTTTATTTTTCAGATGTTTAATTATTAATAAATTAATGAGATGGAAACTGAAGTGCGAGGAAGAAATGGTTCTTAGTCTGAAGGAAGTTAATATAAAATCTAAAATGCATTCTCTTCCACCTTATTAACTTTGAGATTGATGTAATATCCTCAAGAGGTTTAGTTGGTCTCTTCTCTTAAGTTTATATTCAGATTTGCACAAAAGTAGTTTCTATATTGACTAGATCTTGAAAGAATTTTCTTTTACAGAGTGAATTTTATATTTGGGAAAAGGAAAATAGAACAAAGCCATTTATAAAATGGTAAAATCTGAAGACAAATATTACTCAGAAAATTTTTACTCCAGAGGAGAATCAGCCTGAGACAAGTTTTCCATCACTAAAACACAAAATGTACTATGCAAAATTTTAGGAGGAAATTCATTATAGGGCCCAATTACAGACCTCAGGGAACCAGACCCAGTGCATTGGCAATATCAGCCAGTTTCTGCTCTCATTTTCTTGGCATTAGAGGCAATTTCAAACCACACTAGACAGAAGCAGGGAGAAAAACCTGCATCATTCTGTCCATCAAATTTTAATTGTTGTCTCTGGGTTGCAGAATTGCTCTCCACTTCTCTGTACTGCTCAGCTTTGAGAGACAGATCTGCTCTCATTTCATTCAGAGAACTTGAACCACTGGGAAAGTGTGTCCTCATATTCATAATAAAAAATTCCTTTCTTTCATGCTTTTCTCCCTTTCACACCATTCCTACCCTCTCTGAGGTGGATGTCTCAAACCCAGCACCACCATGGAAACCTCAGCTTTGATGTCCTTTCAGAGTGTGGCTGCTCCCTAAGGTCCTGCACCCAATGGGACGCTTCCCAAATTCTCCTGCCCGTCCTCTGTGAGCTACCATGGGAATCACCACTGCTGCTATATCACAAACCCTGTCAGGATCTCCTCCTCCTTCTGAGGGCATCTGGAAACCCCAGCACCAACACCCAAACCACAAACACTTCTTCCCTGCCACTGGGAAACTCTGGTCTGTTTATGGAGCACATGTTACTGTCTTCTAAAATTCAAAAGAATATGTTAAAATTACCATAACTTAATGTCACAGGAGAGATGAGCTCCAAAGTTTTCTTTGGAATTTCTTGCCGAGCAGAATTTTCTGCAGCCGGTATTTACTTTTCCCTGAAAAAAAATGGATATACTTCCTTCTCACCTCAGTCAGAGCCTGAATCACAGCTCACTGAGCATATGGAAAAACTCACTGTGACTTCAATGGTTTTCAGCTATGTTCCACATGCACATGTAAGATTTTAACCCAAGTGCCCTCCCAGAGCATGGTGTCACAGAATCACAGAATCACTGATCCTCAAAGTCCAACCATGCCCCAACACCTCAATTAAACCATGGCACCCAGTGCCACATCCAGGCTTTTTTTAAACACATCCAGGGATGGTGACTCCACCACTTCCCCAGGCAGACAATTCTGGTACTTTATCACTCTTTCCATAAAAAACTTTTTCCTGATATCCAACCTTTATTTCCCTTGGCGCAGCTTAAGACTGTGTCCTAGACTGGGGGTTTGCTGATGTTTCTTCTTGAGAAACAGAGAGACCTGCAGAGCCACGCTTGCTGCTGCAGGTTAACAGCACCACAGGAATTGTCTCCTGGCTTTTTTGACACCTGCAGTCAGAGTTTGGAATCAGAAAAGTCTGTCACTGCTTTCCAACAGCAGCCAGTTTCTCTCCCCTAGCAGCCTGCATCCACCACATACTGTGCATAACATACCCATAACATATTCATCATTGCTTGGTCAAAGTAACCTTTTGAGCTCTTTTAAACTCTTCTCTGGCATTTCTGCCAGCCTCTCAAAACATTTCTGTACTTCTTGTCTCAGATAGTTTCAATATCCTAATGCTTTTTCAAACATCGTGGGTGATGCATGAAACTCTACATTCCCCTGTCAAGCCCTCAAAATAACCACTCTATACTTGGAAAAGGAAACACCCCTCTGTTTCAGTCACCAGGAAACACTAAGCTGTTTATGGGGCACATGCTACCACTTCCAAATCTTACAAGAATATGTATTTCCTTCTGTTGAGGGAACTGTTGTAGGATCTCTCTTTAGCAGGGAGATACAACACAAAATGCAAAGGGATCCACCTATATGCAAGATATAACTCTACTCCTCCATCAGATACATCTCTGATGTAGCAAATGGTCCAAAAATGGTTAGGAGATATGGGAGGAAGGAACAGAAAGGCCCATGTTTCTCTCTGGGAAATCAGCTTGAAATGGATGCTGTAAGTAACACATGCAAATATCCTTTTGTGTGTTTGACAATTTAGTTTAGACCTTAATTGCTGAACTGAATCACTTTAAAACTGCATAGTAAAATGAATGACTGCAAAAGCATAAATGTATGAGTATAAATATCTTGAAATTTCAGACAGTGAATCAAAGAGAAACAGGGATGCAGTCTTATTTTTAATCACTTTCCTATGACTCAAATTATAAGAAACAATGAAATACATCATAAGAGACATGCTGGAATATTTTGGCATGTTGCTGAACTGAAATTCAATGGCTTGACATGCTATCTTGGATAATTTAACTTTGAAGCCTTTGTTAATTCTTCTCTGGATTACTGCCAACATAAACTTGATTTCAAAGCTCACCCTGTTTGGCTTTGCACATCTGAACTGAGAATGACAAAACACATGAAGTAGCTCCTGGAGAACTCTTTAAAGTGTTATTGATCAGAACAGTGTTTGGGTGCTGGGTTGGCCATGTGAGTGCCAGTGAAACCATGACATGAGGGCTGAAGGGCAGCAAGAAAAGGAAACTCACTGGACGCTGTGCTGGACATTGCACATCTTGCTGGGCTGCTCTCAGCAGCTCGAATGTGGTGGCTTGCTCCATGCTGAAGGCTGAGTCTCGGGTTGCTGTTGACAATTGCTGCCCTGAGATGTGCAGGATGTCTCTGCTTCAGCCCGAGCAACTGAAGAACGAGTCTGGACTCTTCAGTTTTCGGTCTTGAGGTTGTTTATTAATTCTTATCTATAAAATTTTCTCTCTGCCCAGCCGATATCTGCTCTGCAGGGCAGCCATGAGCACTCTGACTGCCCCTGAGGCGGTGTTGTCCTTTTATACTACAAACTACCTATGTCATATTTACACTTAATTCCCAATACCTGTCACCTATGTTAGACAGTGCACTTCATTCTAAACCAATCCCAAAGTGCCAACATCACAGCAGAAAATGGAGAACAAGAAGAAGAAGAAGGAAAAAGGCTGGACACGCCTAGATTCCTCCGTCTTGTCCACATAACCCTCATACCAAAAATCCTAAAATCTACATTTTCACCCTGTGATCATTTTGTTATTACACTGTTCAAATCTGTGACTTTCATGCCCTCATACAAAGTTGGCAACTTGCTCCAAGGGTCAAAATCAAATCCTCAGGTGTTCTGGGCAGCATGCCAAGGTCTCCAAGCCCCCTGGTGGGGTCCTTGGCAACTTTGGACACCCGGAGGGATGCACTGAGTTCCTACAGCTGAGCCTCCTAACAGCCAACCATGATGTCAAATCATGATTTTCAGGGGTGTGAGACAGCACACAACTCCTGCACACCACAGCCTTCCAGCACAGTCTTCCTCATCTTCATCCACTCTGAAACACCAGGCTTGAGGCCTCTGGCTGGGTCCTATTGGTTCTTTATTTCTCACTGTCTTTGAGTGTGGATTTTGCCAGAGACCACCTGAGTGTCTCGCCTTTCCCGCCAGCTCTGACTCAGCCAGCGTGGGACTGCCAGCAGCAGTGAGAGGCAGATCCGTGACAGCTCCCTCCCATCTTACTCCCTCCTCCTCTCCCTCACGGCCCAGCAGCTCTTCACACCACCAGGCAAGCACAGGATGCTGCCTCAGCACTGACTCCTACCCACCAGCTGCTGTGCTCAGCGTGGCATCAGCAGTGTCCTCTCTGCCCTGGAACAGGAGCCACCAGCCTGGCCTCCAGGACCAGAGACACCAAGCCCAGCCCTAAACCCCCTCCTCCCCAGTCCTCAGATTGACTGGGGTGGGAGACATGAAGGTCCTCTCAAGAAGGTTGTGGATCTGTTCGAGGATCTGACCATGCCAATCCACTGTCAGGACTTTGGGGTGTCCCTCTGCTTGGAGGGAGGTGTAGGAGACACCTACAAATGCCAACTAAGGAATGGCCAGGAAATGAGCCTAAGCACTCATTTTGGCATGGAACGCATGAGGTTCAAGGATTCCCTCCCAGGTCACACCCTGGCTCTGGTTTGGATCAGTACAACGAGATCTCTCTCCAACACATTCCAGCATCCCACACTGGTCCCACGCTCTGTGCCATGCTGTGAAAGTGGACTGCAACATTGTCCTTCTCATGCTGTGACAGCCTCTGACCTGGAAAATGCCCAGCAGCATATTGATCGTGTTTGAGGGACATCATGGCACCATCTGAGGCTTCAAGGAGTCAAGGGCCACTGCTCTGTGCTGTGGATGTGCAGGAGGTGCAGAGCAGCCTGGCCACCAGCAGGGTAGGTGAAGTTTGCCCCAGGCTTGCCCAGGAGTCATGAATGAGCCCTTTGCCCTCTTTGTTTAGTAAGCCTGAAACAGACAGGCCTGGGAAGAATTCCTCATTGTGAGCAGCAGGTTTGGTCCACTCCTACCCTTTTATCTCCAAATTTTATCCACCAAAATATTTACTTCCTTGCTTATCACAACCACTCTACCATCCCATGCAATACTGGTTTGTTTGGTTGGTTTTTTTTCAATTACTACAGCTATTTTCAGAGGCAAAACCTAATCTTTCATCTACAGGACTGATTCCATCAAAGTTAGCAGAAAATTCTAAGATGAACTCAGCCACAGCAGGTTGTGCCCCTAGATGAGAGCATGCACACAGAGTCTCTGCATTCTGCAGGGCTGAGAAAGCCCCAGGCAGTGTCAGAGCCCATACCAACTCCTTGGCTGGGTACCTAAAGCAGATCAGTGCTGCTCACCACCATCCTCATCCCACTAGCCCTGTTTATTCTGTGTCTTGCTTCCAATCTCCCCACAGAGTCCTCAAGGGTCTCTTTGAGGTGTTTGGTTTGTACCAAGTAAAGGTAAAAGGAAGACAGTATTCCTTGCTGAACGTGAAATGAGGTTATCCAATGGTCCCAGAAGGTTTTTGTTTGTGAATTTCATCAGTCTGTTGCTTAATGCAGTTTTGACAGGAGAGGGGAGTCTTTGCTCAACACAGTTGGGCCCAGATCATGGCAGAAATCACCAGGTCAGTGTTGTTTCAAGACACAAATGTAACTCCTCCACAAAACTGGTAGTGAGCACAACATCACTGTAGCCAAAGAACAGCCATTCCTTTGTTTTTGAAGACAAAATTTACCCTAATGCAGACATTTGGTGCTTCCTCTGCACCACACAACATCTGTGGTCATTTGTCCTGGTCATTTGAGAGCTGATCTTCCCAAGTGTACTACAACACTTACATCTTTAAGCAAGGAGACTGAAGTTACCAATCCAGGGCTTTCAACAATTCATCTGACCACACATAAGTCATCCATGAAATTACTTGCAGATCAACTGAGGAGTGTATTTCAGAGGAAATAAAGAAAGTGCAGCTCAAGACAGTACTCAGAATAAACAAAGATGAAATTCAGTCACCCAGATCAATTTGGTGCAGAATTGTTACATCTGGTGGGTCTGTGGTCTCTGTCCTGCATGTACCCTACAACTCCCCCAATGTGCAGTACCACTTCTCAACCTCACCTTAGGTTGTTGTTTTTTTTTTTCCATAACACAACTTTACCAACTTCCCTGCAAAAATCATACCCAGAGGATTACTAATCTCAGTAATCTAAGATTTATGAGATTGTGGGAGTGGGTCTTTGTTTCCTGGACAGTTATATTTTAACATGTTGCTTGGACTTTTTAATGCACATGATAGAAATAAATCTATTCACTATGCCTCATAATTTGTAAAGGGCTCATTGAAATGATAAGGGAAATGTTTACAAAACTGACGGAAAAATACAAAACCATCAGTTAATTAACATTAGCTAAGAAACTGCAGGAATAACTGAATTAGCCTATTTCCTTGCTGTAGGTAAAGATTAAAATGTATTCAATTCATGGCAGCTTTCAAGTTGCTAAGGATTATGAGAACAATGCACACTATTTTCAGCTTGCCAAGGAGAGTGAATCAAATGCAAGAGCCCAATCCTTCAAAAACCACCCTTCAGATGATTCATCTGCAGAAGCCTGGCTGGAACACCCTGCATGGCCTGACACCATCACACTGTCTCTGTGGGAGCCACGGCAAAGCCCTCACCACACATTCAGACATGTAATTAAGAGACTGAAAGTGTTCAAGGTCAGGCTGGATGGAGGTTTGAGCAACTTCATCTAATGAAACATGTCCCTGCTCAATGGCAGAGGTGGTTGGACTAGGTAATTTTTTAAAAAGTCCCTTCTGATTCAAACCCTTCAGTGACTCTACAACTTACCAGAAAAATAAAATTTTAGAATTTCCAAAAGAAATTCTGAACATATTGCCAGAAGTAAAACCTTACAAGAAACTGTATTTGCTTTTCACCTCCCTGTACCAATGAGCTCTACAGGGCAAAGGCTTCACAGCTTAATTGTGCAAGGCTAAGCTACCCTGGAACCTGATGCTATCTGCTGAGTAAGAATTCAAGATGAAGGCAAGTAGGATAACTTTTAGTTTAGGAATTTCTCTGAAAACCATAAAGAATGTCCAATTCTTTAAAATGAGTCATTACATGAGAAGTAAGGTTTTGAAAAAAAAAAAAAAAGGTTTTTTCTGAACACAAATATTAACATTCTAAAGGGCACTTGTGTCTTCAGACTAAAGAAAATGGACTATTTTATGCATTCAAAGTCCAAACAGAATAAAACCAGTACGTATTTCCTTTGCCTTGCAAATAACTATTCCACAGGAACAGGAACTGGAGGCAATGAATATAATTTACAACCAAGAGGCTGTAGATTAAGTAAACAGCAAGGCAGTAAATTTTGCATTCACAGCCACATGGTGTGGTGTATGCATGACTGAGGGTACACCAGACAGTGTCTCACACCTAGAGGCAATTCTGGCTCCTAGCTGGGGTTCCCTCTCCCATTTCTTCTCCTCCTTGTCCTGCCCTTGGGAAAGACTGAATCACCAAGCAGAGGTACCTGAGGCTAAATAAATTTTGGCATCCACAGGTGGGAATTAGGTGGGAGAACTGCAAACCACTTTGGTGACCCTCATGTTCTTGCCAGTGGTGAGACTGTGGACAGGCTGAAGTTTGAGTTGTGTCAGAATCTCTGAAAGGAGCCAAAAGAGCTCTTGGTGCAGTGATTTGTGCCACAGGGTGATGGAGAGTGGTGCCAGACCAACACTTAATGGATAAATGGAGTTGTTCCCACTCTGAAATCTAAAAATTTAAACCAGGAGAAAGCTTTTAGATGCTTTAGTTTTCTCTTTTAATGGCTTTTTGGTGACAGTGCCCATATTTTTTTGCAGAGAGGGAGCAGGATTCAGACGATTTATTTTGAGAAATCCTTTGAAATGGAACTAAACCAGCCTTTAAGCAATATCATTGTGCAGAAGTTGTACTTTAATCCACTTGGTCTTTGCACAATATATTCGTCCAAGGCACTTACATGCCTGAACTGATATTATTATCTCAAAACTCTGTAGAGTTTAACATGTTTATACTCACAGCATCCACATATGGCAGAAAAAAGCTATGATCTGCACTTCCCAAAGGAGGAGCAGGGCCTGGAGAGTGTGCCTGCTCTGTCCCTGAACAGAAACAGCACATTGCCCACAACTGCCCACACTGACAGGGCTGATGGCACAGTCCCCTGAGCTGGCTCACCCTGAGCCAGCCATCCTCCTGGCCAGTGCCTGCACACAGCTCAGTGGACAGCACCAATGCACACCTTTTCTATTTACTGGGAGAGATAGGAGTCAAAAAGATCATGCAGATCCACCCCCAGAGTGGGAACCCAGACAATTTTCACCGTAGGGTTGGTAGGTCTGATTACCCTTATGTATTATATAATACATATATATATAAAATTATATATTAATATAAAATTTTAATATATATATTAATTTTTTTAAAATAATATTATGCCCCCAAGCACCCCTCTCCAAAAGCCCTTTCTGGTGTTTATTATTTAGGGCAGAACGTGTTAGAAACACAGAGCTGCTAACTAGTTATCTTACTTGTTATTGTAATGCATCCTGGGACATCCTGAGTTTACTCCTTTGCATGTACAAATAGAGAGACGGGGACAAGACACAACTAGGACTTTCCCTCTGAGCTGGAGGGCACCCAGGCACACTGGGAATTCCCAGATCACCCATCCCACCTTGCCTCCACACAGATCCAGTCACACTGCAAGGGGGATGCGTGAGCAGAGGTGCTGGAGCCCCTGTACCACGTGCTTTGGCACATTGCTCCCACATCCCCATATCTGCAATAACCACTTCCACCTCCCTCCAGCACAAAGAAATGAATACTAAAATCCAGGGTACTGCTGTTCAGCTTCTACCCAGCCTGGGTTTAAGCTGCTGCTTTATAGCTCTTTCTTACCAAGTTTTAACTGATGACTCTTTTTGTTTCCCTCCATTGATGGCATGATGCATTTGGCTGCCCCCACATCTATGCACAGTAGGTGAAATCCTGGCTTTATGTAAGTGGATTTTTAACTCTGGCTGTCATACATCTGCTGCTTGAGATTTCCACATACCTACACCAGAAGGATAAATGAATCTGTGCAATGATGATGGCCATCACCAGTCATGCTGTCACACTGAGTCACCAGACAGCCTGGGCTCTGTTTGCTGCAGGTTTCTGCCCAGACATGGATGGGATGGAGGGATAAAGCCACTGCACAGCTTCTGCAGAGTGTGGGATTAAGGCATGCCTGAATATGATTTTCAAAGCAGTCAATAGGTCCTGGCAAACAAGTCCATTCACTTTTGCACAGATGGACCACAGTGCCCCTCATGAACAACACCAGAGGCCAGACTTCAGTACTCTTATTTCTTTTAACAACTTACTCCATAAAGAGCAGCACTGACTCAAGGGAAAAAACCCCAACAAACAGAAACCTAATTAATCTTACCCAGAATTAATTAGGAAGGTATTCCCTTTCTGCAAGCAGGGAAATTAGAAGACAAAGTGATCTGACACCACAATGCAAATCAATGACAGAGTAAGACAAGAACTCCAGATTTTCACATCTGTGTGTTCTAACCACAAAAACATCCTCACAAGACTTCAAGAGCAGCAGCCAGTGGTTCCTGTTACACATTGTTGGTAAACAGGCTAGAATATTTTTCCATAGATAAACAGACCTGTACTTTACCCACTCTGCTACATTTTTCAGCTTAGAGAAGAATATTAGAATTCCTTTAGCAGGATAAACTCAGCCTTCCCAGCACATCAGAGACAGCCTAATGAGCACCTACCACTGAGATGCTGTGTCTGCTTCTCCTTTCTCTTCCATATGGCTCAGCTTCTGCTTTTCCCTCCTCCTCTGCCCTGGGATTGTATTGGGAGCCCCTGTGCCAGGAGCCACACACCAGAATTTAGAGCCAAACAACCCCTCCTGATTCATTAAAGGCCCTCTGGGGTTTGCAATGGTCCTTCATGATGGCAGAGGCACATCTTTATGGCATTTGCCAGAGGCTGGCACACACCAGGCAAAGGGACCAAGCAATAAAATATTATAATAAGTACTATATTCAAGAAAGAGAAGGATACAGACAGAAGGCTTAACAAGAATGATAGTGAATCTCATGACTCTCTCTCCAGGGTCTGACACAGCCTGATCCTGATTGCTCATTAAGTTATAACAATTCACATGAAACCAATCAAACAGCCACCTGTTGGATAAACAATCTCCAACCACATTCCAAAGCAGCAAAACACAGGAGAAGCAAATGAGAGAATACTGTTTTCCTTTTTCTCTGACGCCTCTCAGCTTCCCAGGAGAAGAATCCTGGGCAAAGAGGATTTTTCAGAAAATATGATGGTAACAAAGGGTCTATTTTTAAAGCCAGGTGGATTCATATAGATTTCTGAGGCTGGGCTGGGTGTCAAGGCCTTAAACAGGAGAATATAAGACCTAGAATAATAAAATATGCCTGCCACCAGCACCAAGGGCTTGTGCAAACACACTGGCTTTAGGTGACCCAGAGCAGAACATGAGACCAGGAACAAGAAAAGCTTCCAATGTCTCTGGCACACCGTGCTGCTGCAGTTTTAGGGAGCAGCATGTCCACCAGTGTGACCAGGGACACTGCAGTGAAACCCCTTGTGCAGGAAGAACCCTTTGGATGGAGACACTTGCCAAGTGGAGCAGGCTGAGAGCAGGCTTGTGCTCAGGAAAGCTCAGCCACAGGGGGAAATCTGTTGTATGACTATCACCTGGCCACATTTCACAGCATGTTGCAAGGAAATTCAGGCCAGGGAGAAGCTCTAGACCTTCAGCCAAGAAGAGGCAGCAGCTCATCAGTTATTTTGTTATTTTTCCTTTTCTTCCCACGTTTTTACCTGTGGTGTTGCGCAAACTGTTGCCTTTTTGCTCTAAACTTTCAACTATACACAGCCATGAATGTAGCAGCACATGTCTTCAGTTAATTTAGCTCAGGTGGGACCAGGATTAAAGCAGAGACTGTTCAAAGGCACCTCTCTCCATCTTGGTGTGAATCACTTCCAGCAGCAGCCCTGCCTGCTCCTGTCTGCAGGCATGAGCACTCCTGCACGTGTCACAAGCACTCCTCACTCCCATTCCATTATAAAATAAATGCCCACACACATCAGAGGAAGGCTCTTTCCCCAAAATGCTCCCACTTGCTGTTTCTAGGAGCTGCCATGGCTCTCCTGACAGTGGTCACACGCCAACAGCAAGGAGAGGAATTCCAGCTGCAACCAGGTTAGGCTGCAGAGGAAGAGAGTGCAAAATAAAATGCCTTTCTCTAGGAAATTTTCCTTTTAAAAATAAATTTTGTCTGGTGACAAAATCATCAGTGACAGAGAGCTAACCTACATTTCCCTCAGCACCCTTCAGACAAGGCAGGACAGCACCAATGGGAAGCAAAACCTCTCTACAGCAAATCCATCTTCAAAAGCATCTGAAAAGAGCAGATTTAAAAGTCTCTGGCAGGGAGTTTTCAGCCCCAAGAAGCAAAATGTCAGAAGCACTTTCTGCAAGTGGTCCTGCTCCATGCTTACAGGAAAACAAGGCTTAATCAACAGGAAAGACCCTGGGCTGCACTCAGATAAATATTCCTGCAGATAAGCCTAGTGAGCAATCAGAACAAGGTGATTTCTCTCCTCCCTGCTCAGCATTGCTTAATTTATTGTTACACCACTCCTGTCCCATGGCACTGGGTGATGTTTTGCACCAGGGTGACCATGCAGTTTAGAATTGAGCATTTCTGACATCACCATCACAACAAGGAGCATCACAGCCATGGCAGAATATATGTGGCATCACAGCCATGGCAGAATGGATGCCCAGCTCTGTGTTCTCCTGAAGGAACATCCCCTTTTCTGTAGCTGCACGAGACTCACAGCAGATTTTTCATGGCAAAACCCCTACGACAGAGAGAAAAATGATTGCATGAATTTTAATTTTCTACCTGATTTTTCATACTACAGATGCCAAGCCCAGTTTTTAGTAATGCTGCCTCTGTTTATGCTAATGCAGGTCTTAAAATCTCAGCTCCCTTTCAGTGGATTTCAAACTGTGTTTCTGACTCTTTCTTTACAATGCATTTTGGAGAATTGTATCTTCTTTCCTCAGGGACATCTGGACATTTAAAGGCTCCACTAGGTCTCACTCATGGATATCAGTGCTCCTTAGAGTATCATCAGTGAGGGATGAAGAAAATACAATTACAGAGTGGTAAAATGCTCCTTGCCAACAGAATAATTAGACAGAATAAACACCAAACTCCTCCAAACCATCTTCGGAACTAGTAGAGAAAGCCCTTTTCAGCTAAGCCAGGATCACACAGCCCCAAATGGGAATTTTGTCTTGGAGAAAGGAAAAGATGACATAAATATTTGGGTCTCTGAACATGATTTTCCTCCAATTTAAGAGAAAAAAATGGCCTTTACAGGCTAAGATATAACCATGTGGCATGAATCAGAATGAAATGAGCACATGTTCTATAAATGCATCAAAGAAAGGCTTCACCAGCAACAGTATTTTCTTTTTCTATAAAATGCTTAAAAAAGGAAAAGTTTGGCTACAGCAGACCTAACCAGTGTTTCAGGAAAAAAAAAAAAAAAAAAAGAAATAAAAAGAAAACCACAAAATTCTCCACATTCATTTTCCACTGAATATTTTTCCAGGGAGAATGTTTAAAGCAGAAACCTATGGCAAGTATTTCTGCAGACCTATGAAAATAGTTTCTGTAAGAGGAGGTAACCACAGTACTGTAAAAAGAAGTCAAAACAGGGTTTCAAACAGCAACCTGTATTTCCACAAAAAAATCTAGATTTTACATTCTCCTGTTCGAGGCCTTAACACCCAGCCCAGCCCAGCCACAGAAATCTATATGAATCAACCTGGCTTTAAAAATACACCTTTTGTCACCATCATATTTTCTGAAAAATCCTCTTTGCCCAGGATTCCTCTCCTGGGAAGCTGAGAGGCATCAGAGAAAAAGGAAAACAGTATTCTCTCATTTGCTTCTCCTGTGTTTTGCTGCTTTGGAATGTGGTTGGAGATTGTTTATCCAACAGGTGGTTGTTTGATTGGTTTCATGTGAATTGTTATAACTTAATGATCAGTCAGGGTCATGCTGGGTCTGGAGAGACCCTGGAGAGAGAGTCACAACATTGATTATCATTCTTGTTAAGCCTTCTGTCTGTATCCTTCTCTTTCTTGAATATAGTTTTAGTATAATATTCTTTAATATAATACCATAAAATCTTGAATCAGCCTTCTGAGACCTTGGAGTCAGATTCTCATCTCTCACTTCGTCCTGGGGACCTCACAAACACCACACACCCTTTTGCAGAGATTTTGGGGCAATGCAGACAAAATGTGTAATGAGATATCTTTTCTTTCAGTGTGAATATGAAAGGGATGACAATGTTCCTCATCACCTGCCGTAGTACAATGCAAGTGCAGATGCAATTTAGGCCAGCACTGACTCTGGAGTCACCTGCAGACTCCTGACCAGAGTCACCTGCCTGACTGCACAGCCTGGAACAGAGGCTGGAGCTGGGACATGAGCATGCCTGGGAAATTGAGCCTCTTTTTCTGCCTCAAAACCATGGAATGTCTTCTGGAACACACTGTCACGTAGCACTCACCAGCCTCCTCAGCACAGCCTGTAGAACCTTCCTCCAGAAGAAAACTTTTAATAATGTTTTCCATGCAAAAGAATGGACTTGGGAACGCCCACGTTCATTTTGCATCTTGATTCAAAGCTGTGTTATTTCACTTCAAAGCTTTGCAGGTTGTTATGAAAAGCCTTTTCTGTTTAAATAAGTGTAACCATTTAATCAGAATGACTCCACTTCATGCCTGAGAGAGATCCCACTGTATCATAATGAATTCTCACACTGTGGCATATATGGATTTAACATTTATTATATGCCTTGCTGCAAAGCCCCTTCTACCTGAATTAATCACCAGCTATTTAATTGACTTTGGTGCACCACAGCGTAAATTACCAAGAGCTGAGAGAACCAGAACTAAATCTAAAAGACTCATTCAGTGATTACGTGAACACCAAGTAACCAGCAGTGAGACTTCTGGGCAAAGCATGAAAGGAAGGAGATGCTTATCCAAAGCCAACAAAATGGAAAGAAAATTGCTAGGGCTCTAAATAGCCACCTTCCTGCTGCTTGGAGAGAAAAGCCTCACTCCTTCCCTCAGGGAAGCAGTGATATTATAGAGGATTACTGGCAGATCTGTATTCCTGCCCCTTCAATCGCCTGTTCCAGACCAAGCCATACAACACAGGCAGGTACACCCCCATACCCAGCTGCAAGAAATTCCTAAATGGGGATTCAGTGAGGCAGCTGCTGCAGGGCTGAAGGAAGAACTCAAGTTGATGCTGCCAAAACCTATTGCTATTAAAAAAAAAACCCCCAAACAATCAAGGCACATATTGTCACCCTAAGGATTTGGTACCAGTCCTTGCTGGGGAGTGGGCATTACAACAAATAATCCTCTGTTGTAATCACCAACACAGGGAAACAAACCAATTCATGGGATCTTCAAATCTTTTTGTAACTTTAAAGATTAAGGTATTAGAACAAGTTTTATTTTGAATTTTGGCCAAACCCTTTGTTTTCTCTATTGACAACAGCAGCTTTGCAACAATAGATATCTTAAAAGAAAAAAAAAATCCACTTTCATCTGAACTGTTCACATTTCTCTGAAAGCAAACAATGTTATAATGCTGTCTATTCAATGAAAATGAGAAATTTTTTTCTCCATTACTTCTTTATTCTCAAGGCTACAGGAAAAAAAGATAACCACTCTCCATCAGGAGTATAATGTCACTTCAATTGAAAAAAATAACCCCAAACCATAGTGCTGCCTTGCTAATGAGTCCTTACTGGGATGCTTTAACTAAGGTAACAATAACAAGTGCAAGCTTTGGAATAAGGATGTTGGCAATTGTCTTCAACTCTGAAGAAGTTGACAGAATCTTCTAAGTGGTTTTGGAAGGCATAATGAGAAAGTTTTTTGTAGTCTCCAAGGTGAAGAAGACTCTCACCATTCCTCTGTTGCTGTAGGAAGGCTGGGCTCTGCCCAGGGACTCTAAAATGCCTGGTCCTGAAGCACAAGGAAGCAACAGGACTGCTGCTGAGGAAAAGGTGCTGTGTTTGGAGAAGGCATGGGGACCAGGAGTTTCCAAAAGTTCTGCCACACGCAGAAAAAGCAAGAAGAGAAATGAAAAGTGCTGAGGGCAGCTAGGACTAGCTAATGAGCACACTCACACTGTCAGGATCACACAGAATCCACAGGATTACAGCTGTCCAAAAGCCATTCTGGTGGTCAATCTGAGGTCTATTAATCTATTACCAATAAATTTGCCCATGCCCTGATCTCTACCCCAACACTAATCTTTTCTAGTCTGCTTATAACCTCTCTGCCACTGGAAAAGGGGAGGTCCTCCTTTGTATTTGGCACTCACCAGTGTGACCCAACTGATGGAATGATCTTTTTCCACAAAGATGTCAAATTGATACTGGATTAATAACTGCCACCTTTCTGCTCCTGAAGAGCCCAGAATGCTTTTATTATCCATTGGCAAGGCCCTGGAACAGGCTGAGCAGAGAAGTTGTGGATGTCTCGTCCCTGGAAGTGTTTAAGGCCAGGCTGGATGGGGCTTTGAGCAACGTGCTCTGGTGTAAGGCGTCCCTGCCCAGGGCACAGGGTTGGAACTGGATGATCTTTAAAGTCCCTTCCAACTCAAATCATTCTTTGGTTCTATGGCATAAATTCTATTGTGAATGCAGAGAGATTTCCTTCTGTTCCTTCTTTTGCATAAAGCTTACACAAAACCCCCCAAGCAGGGGAACCAGCCTCACCTAAGGAATGTGGCATGGCAGATCTGTGTTTTGCTTTAATTAGCATCCTGATGTGATAGTGGCTTGGCATGCAGATCTCTGTTTTGTAACACACCGAGCCCTCGCTAGACTCCGTGAGGAACCTGGAAAACACAACACTTCCTTTCATTGTCTCTTGTTTTTCTTGGAGCCTGAATATTTTCATTGAAATGTCACTTACATGCACAGCTCATGCTCGGCTGCTCTCAGAGTGCACTCAGGCATTGGGCTTTCAAAAAACAAAGTGAATTCAGCACTTAATCACAGAGTAGCACTCTGCTTACTTATTAGCAAAACAGTTGAGAGGCAAAATCACCAGCAGAGTGGTCCCGGTAATAACAAAAACTTGTGCAGATTTTACCACTGGTGAGTTCCTGCCTGTTCGAGCTGCTTCCCAAGGCATTGCAGGGCTATGAGGTGCTTGTGTGTGGCAGGGTAGAGCTGACAAACAGCAGGAATGGGGCACTGGGACTCTGAGCCTGCAAACTTGTGGGCTGAGCTTTCCTCAGTGCATGACTTGCACCCGGCAGGAAGGAGCCTCCATCATCCCAGCTTTTCTGAGACAGAAATCATCTGAATAATTCATCAGAGTTCAGAGACCAAGCTGGGAAAACTTCAGGCTTGGGGGTTTTGGCTCAGCCTGGGTTGGGTTTTTTGCAAAGGTAAGGAGAAGTACTTCAGGGTTGGGTGAAACAGGATGTTCACCCTAAAAACTTGTTCTCAGCAGAAACACCAAAGTCTCAAAAGACCTCACAGAGGAAAATACTCTGGTTTCTTTGGAGAACCAGAAACAGAGCTGACAGGATCTAGGTAAAGCAGTCCTGCCAAGAGGATCAGATCACAGGTGCCCCAAAGAAGTGGAACATTATACCAGACAGGCATTAGGGTTTTCACTTCCTTTAACTAGATCCTAGTATTGACAGGAATCCCCCTGGATTTGTCAATATTCTTGACTGTGCAAACAATGGCAATGAAACTCACAGGTGGGTCTTCAGCTTTAACCATTACTTACCTAGCTGCACACTACCCTGGGCTGCTCCATAAGTTTTGGAGGTGCCTTTCAGACCCATTTTTAGCCTGTTTTCCAAAGGCAGTGAGGCAGTGACCCTCCATCCGAACTTGCCAGCCCTTAGAAATTTCTGACCCATTGGGTGAACTTCAACTAGCTTTGACAGAAGAGTAGAGGTAGCAAAAATATTAAGTTCCTACCTATTTTAAGCGAATATAGACGAATAAATGAGAAAAAGGAAATTATTGTCTTAATAGATTTTTAACATGGTCCCCTATTCTGCTGGAGAAGCAACAGCCTCAGATCCTGTGGCTTTGACTAGCACAAGTTACACAAAAATCTCAGGGAAACCAAACTCTGCTGCTTCACACTTCAGTGCAGGTGAACAATAGAGGTGAAATCGGTCAAGCCTTGGAAATCTGCTCTGATCTACGCAGGCAGCACAGTCAGGAACAGCATTTGCAAGTGGACCCACAAAACTCAGCTGGAAAAGACATTTAGATGGGATTATTAGGAAAAATTTCTTCACTGAAAGGATTGTCAAGCACGGGAACAGACTGCACAGGGAAGTGGTGGAGTCACCACCTCTGGAGGTACTTGGAAGATGTGTGGATGTGGCACCTGGGGACATGGTGGGATTGGCAGTGACAGGTTAATGGTTGGACTCAATGATCTTTGAGGCCTTTTCCAACCTAAATGACTCTAAGTTTCCATGTGTTTATGTAAATCCATTTTTATGCATGATCTTCCAGCATGCAGAAAATGCATGAATCATCAATACCCAAAGAGGCTGATTATGCTAATGAAACATTCGTATCTGACATCACCAACCACAACAGATTATCAAGATCTTTCCCTATACTGACAAGTATAATAAGGCAGATCACTTGTAAGATACAGTAAGGTAATTCTTACCAAATGGCACCAACAGCAACCAAAAATCCTATAACTGCTTTTTAACAGAGCTTACTATTACACCAAAATTGTTTAATAAAACTATTTCTGAAAGCAATTTATTTCCCCCTGTCTTCTACAATATTCTCTGAGGAAATCTCAAGCAGCTTCCAGAAGGAATGAAACTTTCAAAGTTTCATTTCAGTTTTTGTCTTTGTTGCCTATGTAACAGTACTACAGAAAATCCAAAGTTGGGAAGGAGCAGATTTTTTTCTGGTTGGAAAGCACATCATCCTCATGGAAATAGGACAAATGTTCCACAGTATTTTTCTATAGTGCCTGCAAAAGTTTGGCAGAGTCATCACAGAAGAGGCAGCGATTATCTACATCTGTATTTGGCTTTGCAGCTGCACCAGTGACCAACTCACACCAAAGCTGGGAGTCAAAGACAGCGAGGAGTCATCCACAACCTTGCCAAACTTAGAAACACTGGGTTGGAATATCTTGCATTTTGGAAAAATAAATAAAGCAAAAATAGCCCAGCCCTTTATAAGGAACAGTATAACCCCTGGAAACAGCACATGAAATTCTGAGCTGTCAAATCCAGCAATCTCCAACATGGACTTCAGGTCCACCTTGCACTAAGAGGATTGTGTCAGTTTGAACAGTTCTGTCATGGTTTGTACACAATAAATGTGAAAACAAGGTGGTGAAACCAAAGCCAGAGATCTTATTTCCCCATGGACATACTGGGAAACACACAGAGCAGATTCACCAACAGCTATGTAACCCTGGGAAGTGCTCCCAGAGGGACTGGCAGGAACAAATTGAGTGTCAAGTAGACACGGACAGCTGCCTCTTAACCTCCCTCCTTTCCAACCCCAGCACAGACACTGAGACCTTTACTTGCCCATATCTTTGACAGAATAAATGAGGTATGATATTTATCCTTCAAGCTGGCCTGCTAACAAGCATGGCTTTCATGTAAAAGGAGATGCACTCAAGGACAAACATAAACAGGGAGGCTTGGTCTGCCTTCAAAAACCTTCTCCCACAGAGGTGCTGCGAGATGCTCAGGGGCTGTAATGTCAATTTTCCACAACACAGCAAGGAGTGCTCTAAAGTTCGGTAATGAAAATGCTGTCCACGCCACAAAATAATCCTTGGGAAGTATTAGCTAGAGTCCACTTTGCAAGCAATGACCCAGGGAAAAGGACAAATGGATCTGAGATTTGTTGTGCTCATGATACTGATCTCTGAGTGGCCCTGATTATACCCTTCTTTTTTTTGCAGTCTAAATGTGGCTTTCTCAAAACTGCTTGA
Organism: Ammospiza nelsoni; assembly: GCF_027579445.1. Classification (NCBI taxonomy): domain Eukaryota; kingdom Metazoa; phylum Chordata; class Aves; order Passeriformes; family Passerellidae; genus Ammospiza; species Ammospiza nelsoni. Next base: position 6,677,616 of record NC_080637.1, on the reverse strand, counting down.
TCAGAACCCCTTCTGCTTCACAGAACCCAAGTTTTAAAGGAAGGCAAAATTAGGAGAAATTGTTTAGGAGAAATACACAAAAATGAGAAGCTGAAAAACCCACAGGGAATCTAATAATAATCAGAGCAGAAATATAAACAAAAAGATAAGATACTTCATGCTGTGCAATGGTTCATAGCCATTGTATCAACAAGTTGGTGTTACCTTGGAAACAAGAGATTATCCATACATGCCTTCTCCCAAACAAGAATCCATGAAAGGAGGGAAGCAAAATGGATTTTGAGCCTCCTGGACTTTGCAGTGTTGCCACCCAACTCTTGATACCAATTGATCCCAAGCCTAACTATTGATGAGCACTCAGAGGCAGTGCAGAGGCTGCACCATCCTTCAGGTGACATCCAAGGAGATGAGGGTGAGTACCTGGCTTGGAGAACCCTGAGTACCCTGGAAGTTCTTGTCCTCTCCACCTTGAGATAACACAGCACTTTCCCAAAAAAGTGCAGGAAGATCATTCCCTCCCTTCCCTTTAGTGCTCTTGGTCTATCTTGTAACACAGCTCTTTGCTGGGGCTGGGGACTGCCCCAAATGCTGCTGATGGGCTCTGGCTGCTGCCTTCAGCTGGGCATCTCACCCCACTGGACCTGTGCCCCCTGGAACAGCCACATTCTTGGCCTTTGGAAAATTAACTGGCTGGGTTTACACGTACAGCTATAACAGAAGGGATAATTCCCTAGGAAGTGTTGAATGGTGAGCAAGGAAAAATTTAGACCAAGATGTAATCAGTGTCACCTCTCATTACAGAACTACATTTCAGATAACCCAAATATCTGGATGCAATTATTTTATAAAAGTGATGGTTGCACTATATTAAACAAGCTAATAATAAGTAGGAATAATATCTATTTATTTTTCTGAAGACATTAAACAAAACTAAGGATTTATGAATCAACTTATCACAAAATTGGTACTTCCCACAGTCCAGCTGGCTTGTTGGAATTTGTACAACACTAATGTTTCTCTCCTTTTGCAGCACTCTGAACTGAGATGTAGGGCTACAGAAACACACTAAGAATTTACAGGATGTTATTCTCCCCACAATGCCAGCACAACAACTTCTGATGACATCACCATGCCTGGACCTTACCAACAGACAAGGGACCAGCATTTTCCCCAAGGGCTTCCCCTGAGGCATTTAACCCAGAGGTGCCTCTGTCAGATGCTCCAGGCTTCCCTATGGCACATCAGGCTCTTCTCAGCTGTAATTCACTCCCCTGCCCTGTCTGTTCTTCACTTTTCCTTGATGCAGTCTCACAAAATCACTCTGGTTTGATTTGGGTGAGACTAGTCACAAAACAATTTAATTCCCAATTTAACAACAACACACCACACCACAGCTAGAGCTCTGGTTTTGACCACCCTCCAGGGATTTTGCAGTCCGTAGCACACAAGACAAATACCTCGTATATACCCCATCTTTTGGGTTAAAGAGCAAAACCAGAGCAAGAAGAGTTGGCAAGTTTGATATAAAGACTTCATTAGGTTCAGTACTTACAACTGCATGACCAAATATAAATGGTTTGGACTCTCATAGATGTCTTCCAGAGCAACTATATTTTCATGCTTGATCCTGAAAAAATACAAGATAAGATAAGATGAAATAGTGATTTTCATTTTTTTTTCACATGACTGCAAAACACAGAGCTATTTTTAGTTACACAATACTTGTCAGTGTTTTATTCAACATTATGAACTTTTTGCAAGGATATGTAGTGATAGAACAAGGGAAAATGATTTTTAGCTGAAAGAGGGTAGATTTGGATTAGATACTATGAAAAAATTATTTCCTGTGAGGGTGGTGAGGCACTGGCACAAGTTGCCAAAAGAAGTTGCAGATGCCCCATCCCTGGAAGTGTTCAAAGCCAGGCTGGACAGGGCTTTGAGCAACCTGGACAAGTGGAAGGTGTTCCTGCCCAAGCAGGGGGATAGGAACCAGATGATCCTTGTAGTTTTGACAAAAGTTAACAGTCCAAAGTGGTTCACCGCCCAGAATACAGTTGTTATTCAGAAAAAATTATTTCAATCATCTCTGAAGCCAAAATGTGTAGCAGTTAAGTATTTGAGGCACTAGAGGTATTCAGTTCCTGTGCCAGATGAATGAAGACGGTTGTTGGTGGTGAAGATGGAAGTTCCTGTGCCAGATGAATGAAGATAGTTGGTTGGAGGCTGAATTCTCATGAAGCTTTGCTGCAGGGTGCAAGGGAGTGACAGAGGCAGGCTGGCAGGGAGAAAGCAGGGATCTGACCCCCTGGAGAAGCTCACACAGGGAACCAGCAGCCATGTGACAGCCCCACGCTCCTTCCCACCAAATTCCTGCTGCTCTGATGTTAAGCCTGGACTTGCTGCCTGAATTTCCCTACAGCATCATTAAGCTCTTTGTGCACCAGCTCCAAGAGTCTTCATGGCTTTTTTACATCCTCACCATCCCCACCATCCTCTTGCCAAAACATTAGCTCTAAAGAGAAAAATCATCTCTACAAGCACACATCTAATTAGCAATGTCTCGATGGGTTTGTTCCTTAAATGTTTACAAATAATTTGCAAAGGATATATTTAATTGTGCAGATCCTGAAGAGAGTACCCCAGTGCAAGCCCAGGGCAGAACATTATTTACACCAATTCCAAACAATATTTTAAGTGCAAGAGAAAGATGGAAAATTCTAAGAAGAGGCCACTCATTAAACAACAGATGGGTATGTTCAGAAGGAAAGTAAACATGTAGTGTCAGCAAATGCAAAACTCTCTGCATGTTTCTAGGTTCAAGTAGCTTAATTAAGATGCTTAATCATGTGTCAGGACCTTATCCTCTATGGTCACAAGTGTCCTAACACCTGTGTGATGACGTGGAGAGCAGAAGGTCCATTGTGCCCAGCAAGATCTTTCCCACAAGCATACAGACTAATTCAATTTCCTCTGAATTCACTGGAAATATTAGGACTGACCTGAATTTATGCCCATAATCACTCATCAAAAGCTGTGCTCATGCAAGGACCTTCACACACAGGAAATTTAATGTCAGCAATAAGCAAACTCAAATGTAATACACTGCAGGATGTTAGAGCAACAAACACATGACTTGGCTCTTCATTCCACCTAAATGGCTGGAAAATCCCATGGTACTTTAGCAAAATTTCCAGGTAAATTGCATCACAAATTAAATTCTTAATATTTGCAACAGGAAACCAATACACCACCCACTTGGCTTTACACAACAAATGTTTGGAAGGATTTTTTTACTGTGCAGGTCTAGTGCCTGGTCCCTTTAAGGTTTAGTTAGGACAAGAGCAGGTTTGCCTTGTTTAGTTGAGTTGAAGGTGTGTTAGAAATGACATTTAAAGCAATTTGTGATTTTTAATGAAAACTATAATATTTATTTATCCATTTTCCTTTATGCACCACACACATTCACCTGATCCTTTGTGCTCCTCCTACTATCACAATGATGGCAGTTTAACACAATCAATCCGTAATGTTTAAAGTCTCCAGTTTAGTCTGGGGTATGGTTGTGTGAAAAACACCAATCACTTGTTTTTAAAATTTTAAAAAGTTTAATGATAATAAAATGGTTTTTAAAATAGCTATATAATTAGAGTAATAATAATTTGGACAATTTGGATTAGGACAATATGACGGAACAGAAACAAAGAGTTACAGACGTCTGAGTACCTCTTTCTGGACAAAATAAGCCTGAAAAAGGACACAGTTAACAGAGGATTAACCCTTAAAAACAACAGACTTTTGAATATTCATACATCTCACACATGATGCATAAATTCCTCTCAAACACAGGAGTCTGTCTGGTCAGTGTCAACTTCTTCCTCTTAATCCTGACAGCGTCTTCATGGCTGATGGAGGCAGGAAGAAGTTCATTTTTTCTGATAAGAGGGCAATAAATTCTCTTTTTCTGAAAGATTTAGGTGTCCTGTGGCTGCTATCTGGTGTGAGTACCTCATTCCTTTCTTAAAAAAATATCCCACATACATAGTTCCTATTTTAACTTCAAAAGTTGCCTTTTAACTACAAAATTATATTTACCACATGATTAAAATGTTAATACAGCACTACTAATCAATACAACATAATACATACAGTAAATATCTGCTTAGAGCCATACAATATGAACTTTTCGCCGTTTTCACCATGCATTCACTGCTGCTTTGCATTTCTAGTTTTGGGAAGCCTCAGAGGCTCCCCAAAGCAGCCTCACCATCACACTCAGGGTCACCCACAGGCAGGGAGGCAGAGGCTGGGGGAGAGCTGATCAGAGATGCAGCGCTGACACGGGGCTGCTGCAGATCCTCTCCCCTCCCTGATGCGCCAACCAAACGGGCACTGCACCCTGTGCTCTGGAGGGAGGGCAGACAAACTGCTCCGTGCTACAGAGAAAGGGGAGAAAAGGCTTAGTCCCACCCCGGCAGGGTCCTCTGTATTGAGCCCAGCTGTCCCCCACCCTGAAATCAGAGGCAGAATGTGAGCATGTGGGAAGACAGCAAATACAAAGTGTAATCTGGGAGGCGACAGCTGAAGAAGCTGAATCACCCCCAAAGGACACAAGGAGCATCTCTCAAAGGGATGATGGCATTTGGAGCACAATGTGCCTTTGGGAGGTGGTGTCTGTACATATCAGCCACCCCAACTGCTGGTGGTGCTGTGTTGGGGAAGGTGAAACAGGAAAACCTTATAAATATGATTGCCTGGCAAAGGATTTTGAGACTATGGAAATTATAAGAAAGATTGAAATGAAAGCAAGCTTTGAGATCCCTTAGTTACTGAACAACTGGAAAACAATGGTGTGGCCAGCTGAAGGTAATCCCCTTTGGATGAAACAACACCCTCTGCTTGCAGACAGCTCCAAGGGTCAGAGCAGACCCTACTAGCTTGGCAGAAGGGCCCAAAGAGTAGTTTTTAGGGTTTAAAATGTAACACAATATGGTAATGCAATGATTCTTATAGGCTGGATGTAAATGCTATAGGATTTGTATATTGTACTAGACTGGTTAGTGAGAATTAGAATATTCAACACAGAAGAAGATTTATGGTATAGTAACAGGAAATTCTCTCTCATTTACTCTTTTGCTCTCATCTTCTTTATCATTCTCTTGCCTTCTCCCTCTTTACCTCTCCCTCTCTCAGTCCTGCTCTGAGCTGTGGCTGGCAGCTCCAAGCAGGATCTCTGCACCCAGGCCTTTGGCAATAAACCACAAGTTCTATGACTGTCAGAACTCAGGATATTCCTCTGGCTGCCCTGGAGGGCTTGAGCCCCTGCCCAGGGGGCTCAGAGACCCTGGCACAGAGCCCAAGACCCCTGTGCCTTTGATTTAGCCCTTGGAAAAACCAATTACCAACATTATATGAAGAATTACAAGTCAAGAGACTTTAAATGGAATAATAGTTAGCTGGTCACGGAGTGAAAAATAGATTTTTGGAGTTTTTAGAATGGGGGTTCAGGGGGCAAGATAGAGTAATCTGGGCATGTCCAGCCTTTCTCCTTCTTGGCCTCCATCTTCTGGATGAACAATATTCATTTCAATAACACCCTGGGGTTTGGACAAGCAGGTGTGGCATCATCAGAATGTTTTGTTGGTAGCACAAAGTCCAATGGTGATGGAACAAATGTGTCCCACTCCTCTGCCAGTAGATGAGCGGTGACAGATGTAACAGGCAGACACTCCCTCTGGCTTGCAGGGATGCTTGGGTACACTGAGAGCCAAGGAAAGCACTGTGAAGTGGCAGCTCCTTGCTGGTCATGGATCAGGAGGGATGTGGGGATGGGTTAATTAACTCCACTTTTATCCCCTTCTAGAAGCACCAAGCGAGTCTTAAAGGTTCAGAGGATTCATTCTGCTAAGCCTCCAAATGCCTGCACACAACCCTGCAGAAATACTCACTGGACTGCCTGATCTACTCAAGACTGACAGGATTTATTATTTTAAAAGGTGCTGCTCTCACTTTACAGAAGGGGAAGCACTGTGCAGAAAAACTACAAGTTTTTTCTGTAATCACCAGCAAGAATGGAGCAGAGAGGGCCAAGACTGCTCAATCCCAGAGTAATATCTTAATCAATGGGCCATATTATTGCAATTCCTTCTCCTTCCTACCTCAGTGAGAGAATCTTAACCCCACTTCTCTGCAGACTCTTTCTTCCTTCTGTCCTTCCCCTCCAGACTCCCAACATTATCCCAAATCTGCCTGATTAACTCTGCACAAAGCAGATCACTGATGCTTCAGGGTACATGATAGTGCAATACTGGGGCTGTAGCAGAGGGGACACAGACATGGGATGGGGTGACAGCAGTTCCCATTACTAGCTTCCAAAGAAAAAAAGCCCTGAAAGTGAACATCAAAGCATGGACTTGCTTAAAGCAAATTAGATCCCATTATGCAAATTGATATGAAATAAGGAAAATTGCCCTTGCCACCTTTGCAACCTCCCTTTCATCACATTTGCTATTTTTCCTGATGCTCCCCCTCCATCCTGGCAAACCCCATGTGCTGCTTGCATCTCCCGCATCCCAAAGTGTCCCCAAAATTCCTCCATCTGTGGCACAAAGGGCAGGTGCCACCTCCAGCCACCACTGCTTTGTTCAGTTTCAGGAATACTCTGAGGCCATTATACAGAAAGAAGTTGTCTAGAATTAAAAATACAAATAAAGAGAGGCCAATTCTTTTTTAGATTCAGGACTTTTCACCCTACAATTCTCATGTGATGCTGCAATCCATGGGAAACAGAAGAGGAAGATAAATCTAGGAGTAAGAATCAAGAGAATTTAAGTATACAAAAAAAAAAAAAATCAAACACAAAGAGGGATTAAACCTGGTAAGAAACTATGAAAGGTTTAGTATAAAAAAGAAACTATGAAACTATGAAAAGAAAGGATGGATTCCCCCTGTTCAGAGCAGCTCTGGGTTGGATGCTGTGCCTCAGGCAGACACAAACCTTGGGGCTCAATGCAACCATGCAAAATTATTAAGCTTCCCCTCCAGACTTTCAGTCTATGATTCTGCCATGTGCTTTTACAAAGGGGTCAATGATACAAATGAATGAAGGCAATGTTGTGCTCGAGCAATATTTTAACACACAGCCAGCCAAGATTTAAGGGAGCAAACTGAACTGGGCAACCAAGGACTTCAAGTGAGTTTTCTGGGCATGGCAGCTGTGCAAACAAGGGCTGACAAAAGAGTGCTTGATCTGCAGCAGAGCCCAAGCACAGACTGGCCCCCTCTGCTTCCTGTGGAGATGTTGCATGAGAGAATTGATAAGGGAATTGTCATTTTTCTCCAACTGCTACTGCTAAAACACAGAAACTTCACCTCCAAAGGGGCTGAAACACACCTCCAAAACAAGACCTGACATGACCAGGGGTGACATCTGGCTCTGCTCACCAGTTTCTATCATGCCAAATGGGCTGTGCTGCAGCACTGGGGTGGTGATGAGTACATGGCATGGCACCCCAGTGATGCTAAAATCCGCCCTTGCCACTGCCTGGCACAGAGACACCACATCCTACTCACTTCCACCAGAAGTGCACAAGCTCCCATAGGTCCAGATCTAGCTCTAATGGACAGTATTCACTTCAATGTTTGCCCAAAAAATATCTAAAAATCAATAAATTCCATGGGCTTTGGCAGGAGATTGCTTTTAAGAAGCGAGGGATTAAAATCTGGAAGTTGACGTACAATAAGGGAAACCAAATCCTTTAATGCCTGGGCTTTCTGTACATCTCTGCTGGCTCCCGACCATCCCAGAGGCCAAAGAGCTGGCATTAAACCTGCTGTGTGCTGCCATGGATCATTAATTAGAGGGGCTGCCCTCTGCACAGATAAAAGCAGAGAACCCAGATTTTGCTGTTGTTTTGGCTGCTGACCTGCCAGGAGAGCACATGATACACCCCAACTACAAACCACAATAGAATCACTTACATTAATATCTATCATATTTAACACCAAAAACCAGGATCAATTAGAAGAATGCCACACAAAAACCCTGGGCAAACACAAGAGCTGCTTAAGTAGGGCAGGTCCCCCCCACAACAACTCTTTCCAAGCCAGTGCTGCATTTTGCACGACGTGACATTTAATGCTGCACCTCCACGAGCAGCACGTGTCACGGAGAAAATGCCACAAGAAAGCAGGAATCATTTTGCAAAAGCCAGAACCAACAAAGCGTGAGGCTGTGAGGATTCGTGGCTTTGAGTAACCAAATGTCTTTGAGAATCAATGTTCCATTATTCCCACACGGACCCTGGAGAGAGTTTGGCCTGCAGCATCCGGGTTGATGAGTTCACCAGTTGGCCAAGGGAAGTGTTTAAATCAGTTTCTGCTGTGGAGGGCACTGCAAACTTACCTCTGCTCAGCTGTCTCATTTGTTTGAAATGAGTCAAGAATTTCAACAGATAGCATTGTGACGGTGTTCACAGGGGTCTCAGGTTGAGGGAAGAGACAAGCATCTGACTCCATGTTTCAGAAGGCTTGATTTATTATTTTATCATATATATTACATTAAAACTATACTAAAAGAAGAAAGGATTTCATCAGAAGGCTAGCTAAGAGTAGAATAGGAAAGAATGATAACAAAAGCTTCTGCCTCGGACTCTCTGTCTGAGCCAGCTGACTGTGATTGGCCATTAATTAGAAACAACCACATGAGATCAATCACAGATGCACCTGTTGCATTCCACAGCAGAAGATAATCATTGTTTACATTTTGTTCCTGAGGCCTCTCAGCCTCTCAGGAAAAAAAAACCTAAGGAAAGGATTCTTTATAAAAGATGTCTGTGACATAGGATAGTCTCATGTCACCACATTTCTCTTCACAGAGAAAAGCAAGGCACAATTCTTCCCAAGAACATTTCTAGCTTTCACATTCTCTGAACCTCAGAGAAAGGAAAAACAATTCTTATCTTATTTGCTGTGCCTGTGTTGTGCCAAAGTAGAATGCAATATGGAGATTGTTTACCCAGAGGGATGGGGTTTTGTTTCCTTGGCCTGTCAGGACCAGGTGTGTGTGTGTGTGTGTTGGGACTGTCAGGTGACAATCATGAGATTTTGGGCAGTTGAGTGCTTGGCAGATTCAGTTTAGATGTAAAGTAATATAGTGTAATATAGTATAGAACAATATAGTATAATAAAGTAATTAATTAGCCTTCTGATAAGATGGAGTCAGATGCATCATTCTTTCCCCCTCGTCGGGAGTAAAAATATCCACTAGAGTCTCACGCATGGTCACAGGGAGCGATCAGATCAGATTGCTCTCCAATTGAAAGAAAACGACTCAAAAATCTTCATGGTGGCTCAGAGGATGTGAGGATGCATGGGAGCAAGCCAGCCTGATCTCAAGGAGAAACTGGGAATTCTGCCAAGAGGGGAACGGGCAGAGTGAGATGGCAGGGGTTGGTATGGGGAAGGAGACTTGTGGCTGTCCTGGAAATGGCTGGCTGGCTGCAGCAGAGCTCTGCCCACCATTCCTGCTCCCAAAAACCATTCCAGTGCTGATGCTGTGGGTGGGACTTGCACTGCCTTACCTCAGTGCCATTCCTGTGTGAGGGCCCCAAAGCTGACACCACGATTGGAGGTGCAGCCCCACCAGGGCAGAGCAAAGAGGGACAGCCCTGATCCTGCTGGCCACATTAGTGCTGATTTTTGGGGTGTGAAAGGGAGGGAGGGCAGTGTGGTGCCTCACATCACGTGTCCCGTTGATTTCCAAGGTTCCAAACTGTGAGAGGATACCAGATTGATGTCACCAAGTGAACCACCTTCCCTGAAATGGGCAGCTGGAGACAGCTTTAGAAGAAAGGTATAAACTTTAATGACCCTGACATTAATTTCTACTACTTCATATCCCCACAATGTCCTCCCATCATGGACAACAAGAACGTGGTGACAACTTCTGTGGCTTTGGTGCCCACCATCTCAGGGTAGCAGTCCCCCCCTTTCTCACCCACAAACACACATGCAAAATAATGCAACACTCAGAGAAGCCTCAGCTCACACACATCGAGCAGAGATGTGAACAAAACCAGGCACACGTCAGTTGGTCACCAAAGGTGGCTCTACTGAGTCTGCAAATCCAAAACATCTGGTTTTTCTCTCCTACTACACTTATATTGCCAGTGTTTTTTGAAGTTATATCCCTAATTTGCCTCCTGGAAAGAGCTGGAGGAGGGTTACTGGATTCAGTACTGAATACTCCCTTGCCTTAAAAATAAAACAGAGCTCATTTTTATGAGCTGTAACTTAGAAATGGTGCCACATCCCCATGCCAGACGGTGTTTTTTGACCTCCTCTGATCTCCTACTATTATGATACCTTTTGTTCCCACCCACATTACACATCTTGCCTTGCTTGATCTAACAACTGGGCAAGGGACACCTAATTCCAGCTCAAAGCCAGATGGTTCAGTGTCCATATGCTGGCTGCCTGGCCAAATTAGTTAAATCTCTGTGGCTGGAAGGACAAGGAGTTGAACTTTGGGGTCATGTGGGGGCTTCAAAACACAGACTGCTCACAGCACAGGAAGGAAATTAGTGTCTTCACTAATATTTTTAAGATCTCTATGCTTCTGTCAGGTTAATCTGGTCTGCTTTGGGAAACCAGATAGAAGAAAAGGACCCTGGATGCCCTAGAAGATGGTACCCAAAGGTAAATATGGAGGGATGAGCCACTTCATAACCTTCCCTCAGCTGTTACTGAAGAGCAGACTGTGACAAAAAGCTCCAGTGTTGGTAGCAAGCAGCAAGTGGCTCAGAGCAGGTGTCTGAAGAAAATAGGAATAGTCAAAATTCAGAAGAGAGAAGCCCACCAAAAGGCTACTTCATTAGACTTAGAAGGTAATGATGATTTTAAAATTAACATGGTTTCCAGTTTAGTTTTTTCACACGTTAACACTTCAAAATTAGGCATGAAATATTCTGTATGCAAAGCAATGGGCCAAGATGGGATTTGTCCTGATCCAGTGTCCTAGCAGGATTTTCTCTTGATCTCTCCATTTCGTTTTCCAGATCCTACCCATCACCTCTATAACCTCCTGTTCCTCAAGAGTGAAGATCCAGAAATATTTCCATCCATTTCCATGGTCTTTCTTCCCTAGCACTGCATGTCTTCTACAGCAAATCCCAGCCTTATGTACCACGTGCATATAATGTTCTCATGAGATTTTGCAGTGATAAAGTGAAGCTGGAGACATTCCACAGGTGGAAACCTGAGCTGTGGAGTTAATCAGCTGTAGCACTAACTGGCTGTGACAACCCCTACCCAGATACACCTTGAAATTTCTGATCCCTGCCCTATCTCATATACTTCCTAGTGAGGTCACAACAGAGCTCAGACAAAAGCGGAACATTTTCAGCACAGGTTTTCACCAGGTACTGGTGGAACTTTATAACCCCCCACGAACATAACAAATTAATTTAGGTACTTTGAGGATCACCATAAGTGATTCCTGGATCACACACCTGGAGGGAGGTGCTGACCTTGTCCTCACTTGTCAAGAATTGTCAGGTGAATGCTGCTCAGCAGCCATTCAAGGGAAAGAAATTCAAGCTCTGGGTCTTCTACTACTAAAACTTGCAGGTCTAGTGTGAAGACAAGGTCCAAAAAACCTTCTGGAATCCTTGTATTCCTGCAGATCTAGCAGCCCATTCAAGGCAACAGGAATGTCCCCATGTCAGTGCCATTTCAGGAATATCCCTGACATCCACAAGAAGCACACCAAACCATGGGAATGATGGTTTCAAATTGGTAGATCCCAACTGGCAGCAATCAAAAAGCCTTGCAAAGTTTGAGCAGAAGCCTCCAGGCTGTTTAATTTGAAACACATCAAAACAAATATTAATGATTAATTAATCGTTAAAGGTGAAAAAGATAAAAACAGTGTCTGCAAGGATTTATCTCAGCAAAAAACAGTGTACACCATGCTTCAGTTCTTGGCAGCAGCCCTGTTTTTGCAGTGTGGAGGACTGTGGATTTACATGTGCAGGGATTATTAGGGATGATTCCCACTGCCTTGCCTGGGAGACTGAGGCGCCACGTGCAGTCAAAGGTGGTGAGCAGCTCCTGGGCTGAGGTGGATGTGGTGGTGTTCACAGGGGCCCCAGGATGAGGGAAGAGATGAGGATCTGACTCCATGTTTCAGAAGGCTGATTTATTATTTTATGATATATAGTATATTAAAACTATACTAAAAAAAACAGAAGAAATTATTTCATCAGAAGGCCAGCTAAGAATAGAAAAAGAAGGAATGATAACAAAGGCTTGTGTCTCAGTCTCAGAGAGTCCAAGCCAGCTGACTGTGATTGGCGATTAATTAGAAACACCCACACGAGACCAATCACAGATCCACTTGTTGCATTCCACAGCAGCAGATAATCATTGTTTGCATTTTGTTCCTGAAGCCTCTCAGTTTCTCAGGAGGAAAACTCTTAAAGAAAAGATTTTCCATAAAAGATGTCTGTGGCAGGTGGGCTGCTCTGGAGGTGTTTCATGAACATAAAAGCAGGCTCTGCTGGCAAACCCCCTGAAAAACAGGAGGAATGACACTCTTGGAAGCAGTCAGAGCAGCTATCCTTGTACACTGCCTCACCAAATGAGAAGATGTCATTAGTCTGCAGTGAATGAGGAGCTGAATAACTGGTGTAACCCTGTGTGCCCTCCTGGCTCTCAGGTGAGTGCAGTGTGTACACAATCACTCAGTTCCATCTGAAACCTGGCAGCAGACACTGCATCTCTGAAAGGAAAGCCCTGCCATCCGTGAAACACCCATTGGACACAGACACAGGGGTGGTGTTGTCGCCTGTTATCTCCCTCACTGGTTTGAATACATTCTAATGAAGGGTGAATGCTCTGACACCCACTCACCTGCACAGGTAAGTTACACAGGAGCATGGAAAATGCCTATTCATTCAAGCACGGAGCTGAAAGATTTAACAAAGCCAGGTATTTCACACCACCACATGGGGAACAAATGTAGCTGTCACCCAGATGTGACAGAGCTGGGACTCCCAGCTGTGACTTCTACAGCATTTTTATCTATTGGGTTACCCCAGAAGCTAATGCATGTGGGTGAGGTGGAGCTGAACTGCTGATCATAAGGACAAGGAACAGCACAAAGGCAGAGATGGTTTATGTACTCAGAAAACACTGATGTAACCAAAAAGACACTTAGTCTCACAGCAGGAAGCAGGGCTATGCTCTACAGTCACATCCAAAGAGGTTTATGCCTCAAAACCACATTTTCTCCACAAGAAAAGCAGAAAAGACAATGAGCAACCAAGCACAAATGACAAGCTGAACACAAATTTCTTGTCCCCCAACGAAGCTGGGTCGTCCTCTGCATGCTCATCTCTGCTGATTGCTGCTGGACAGCCTGGAAAATCAGCTTTGATTGAGTCTCATCAGACTGGGTGTGCATGTGACAATTAAAGCAGATTACAATCCCTCAGTGCCATGCCAGGGGCCAGCAGTGTCACACGTGCCCAGCTGCAGGTGTCCCCTGCAGGGAGGAGCTGCAAATGCCCTCCAGAATGGGTCAGAGCCCCTGTGTGTGCAGGGGGTACAGGAATAACCACTCTGCCTCTCCTGGCAGGTGTGGGTTTGGCTTTGGATCAGGTCTCACTGTGTTTGTGTCACTGGGCCCTGTGCCCCAGCAGTGCTCCCCTGCCCACCTGGCCGGCCCAGGGCCCCTGCCCAGGAAGCCTGGCAGAGAGGGATGCTGAGCACAGCTCTCCTGGGCAATCCTCAGCTGGCACCCAGGCAGGGGCTCTGACCCAAGCGCTCAGTCTGCCTGGACAAGCCACGTGGCAAACTCAGCAGCAGCAACCTGTGAGAAAACCCCCTCCTTCCCACCAGGCCAATTTATTTCATTTATTGAGACAGAAGGATAAGTAAGAGGCTAGGCAGGTTTCCACATTTCATCATTTCACATTTCAGTGTGTTAGGACACTCCTACACAGAAGGCTGCTCCCCCAGTGCCTGTGGGAAGTGCCAATAGCCCTGGGGAGAGTCACAGACACCCTGCACCATCAAGGAGTGAGTGGGGGAGCTCTGCACAGGGGAAATTGAGCTCACAGCACAGACCTTGCCACTCCATGTTCATTGTGAGTTACTGTCCCCAGCCACAGAGCCTGGAAATCCAAACTGAAAGGCAGATCCACTTCTCCTGACACTTGTGGGACTCCTGGGAGTCCCAGCCCTGCTTCTCTGTGTCGCAGACAACTTTTATGGAAAATCCTTTCCTTAGGATTTTTCCTCCTGAGAAGCTGAGAGGCCTCAGGAACAAAATGTAAACATTGATTATCTGCTGCTGTGGAATGCAACAGGTGCATCTGTGATTGGTCTCATGTGGTTGTTTCTAATTAATGGCCAATCACAGCTGGCTTGGACTCTCTGTCCAAGACAGAAGCTTTTGTTATCATTCTTGACTATTCTATTCTTAGCTAGCCTCCTGATGAAACCTTTTCTTCTATTCTTTTAGTATAGTTTTAATATAATATATATCATAAAATAATAAATCAGCCTCCTGAAACATGGAGTCAGATCCTCATCTCTTCCCTCATCCTAAGACCCCTGTGAACACGGTCACCTCTGCACAGCTGGTAAATGACATTGGGAACACAGCTCCAGCCCTCCAAAACTGAACCTGCCATTTCCAAGCTGGAGTGAAGCCTATTCATCTTCAAGCCTGGTTTATTTCCAACCTTCCCAGATGCTAGGGACAAAAAAAAAAAAAAAGTCTTCTATTTCCACTGCCATTGGGTTTGCTTTGCATGTGGTCTTCAGGAAAGAAGCAGTGGGAGAGAATAGGAAAAAAACCCTTCCAGCAATGGCCGGAATTAATAATGGAATAATTTATCTGGGCCAAATCCTGGAATCATTAATCAGGCAGGACTGCTGGGGGTCTCACTTGGCTAGATTCACATCTTGGCAGCACCACTATAGAGTCCAAAGTAGGCTTGAACTCAATTCATCAAGTGGCAGAAAAGTCATTTAACCAGAACATTATAATTAGCAGAAATCCGTGTTAATAAGGATGCATTTTGCTTGTGTATAACAGCTAATTGGTTTTTAACCACATGAGAGTAAGTTTGAGAAGCTTAATCTCCCCAGTTTTACAAAGGATATCATAAAGGGGGTCTAATTAAAAATTAAACAGTGAAGTTCATTTATTCCTGTTACCAGTTTGGAGCACAGGGACCCTATGTAGAGATTTCTATTTTTAGGAGAGAGAAACCTGGATTCACAAATGTTCCCAGAGTGCCTTTGGAGAGGTAACAGAGGAGCTTAAACCAGAAGCCAGCTCTATACTTGCAGCCACTTGCCCTGAAAAGGGGACTGTAAGCTGCAGTTCCCTCTTTTCTTATGGCATGGAAATATAATTTTTAAAAACATTCAGTCAGTGGCCAAGGACCAGACTTCTAAAGATTATTAGGTACCATATGATGCAGGTAACTTCCTACAGTAACTAAGCATCAAAGTGCTTTCAAACTTCCCCCTGGGTATCTCCAGACAGTTAATATATTAAAAATATATATCTAAAAGATTTTTAAGGGTGATATAGGCACTGAAGGGCTGGAAGACTGGAATCTTTCCAGAGTTTTGAATCCCTAATAACCACTGCAGAAAGAATTTATGTTTTTAAAATATGTCACTGTGGCACTGTCCTGCAACAGAGCTTGGAGGTTAACAACACCAATATTTCAGACAGCAACAAGCACAATATTAATGTCATAAGCAGCAATTAGTGTTAAAAGACAGCAAATCCTTCATGTAAAATAAATGCATGTCTGGCTGTGGGAACAGTAGGGCTAAAGAGCAATATTGCAATGACATGTGGTTATTTTTCCATTATTCTAGCTAGGTTTTACCACTGCTCACTGACTTTTTGCAAGTCATGATGAAGCAGAAATGGTAATAAAAATACTTTGAAAGCAGGAGTTAATAAATGTGCTTCAAAGGGCACTGATAGCAAAATTTCTCTTTGCCAATTCCTTGTTTTCATTCATGCCATTAAGAAGAAATCAGTATGAAAAAGTGGGTTGTTTCATGGCACTCAAGAAAATGTTTTCTAACCAACTGGCTTATAAACTACAGTTCTATAGATTTCTAATATTTTATGCAGCCAAGTCACACATCCAAGTCACACGTGGTGACTCATTTTTTCCTAAGCAATACATCTAATTAATTCAAGGTATTTAGAATGAAAGGTAGCTATTAGATGAAGACTAAAATAAATGGTACTAAATGCAGCCTTCCTGTTGATGGACACAGGGCATTCTGGTAACATCCCCTTCTCTGCTGTGCTAAAAGCTGTGCTGCTCCCCATGCATAAAGCTGAATTAATAAATGAAAGCTGTATCCTGATTAAAGAGCCTCTACCAATAGAGCTTGTCAGGATGATGCTGGAGGACCCCTAGGACAGCAAATAGATTTTGTTTCACAGTTTTGATCTGGGTGGAGCATGTGTGTGGGTAGAAGGTATTCTGCAGCTCAGCCTTTGAGGCAATTCAATGCTTGACTTCTCCCAGAAGGAAAAAAGGAGTTTCAAAGCACGGGGTATGATTTTACAGCATTCACTCCTGCCTATTGTCTGCTCAACTGGAGTCATGCATCCATTTACGATACATCATGAAACAGTCATCAGCCCTTTCTTTTTTATCATTACCTGAGCTCTATGTGGCATCAATAAATCCAGTGCCTTGTCATAAACTGCAAGTGTATCAGTGCTTCATAGATGCTGAGCACAACAAATGGAAAATGCTGGGAAAGTGGCTGGTGATGTGATTAGCATCACAAACTGATGGGGTTAGAAGTTCATTTCTAGATGAATGTACACATTCTCACGGGTCTTATCAGCTGTGATCTGGTGATCTCCCAAGAGCTGGATTTGGAATAAAATTTACAGAATGTCTCAATTCTGCATGCAACACGAATGCAGGCACAGATGTTCCTATACAATTCCTAATTTGTGCTTTAGCTTAAAACCTAGAATTGCACAGGTCCTTATCAATTATGTCTTCTCATGTGTCACACTCTCCTGCACAGTGCCCCTTGAAGCTCAAATCCAAACTGCACCAGAGTACCAACCTGACCAGCATCCTGTCCTACTCTTTTTGCCTTGTTTTATTGTTCTGTCCATCCAGTTACACTTCAACTTGTGAATTACTGCATTATCAGGTTACTCTGTGTTCAGGTGGGATTTTAAAGTAACAACAAATTTGATGCAAACAATTATTTCCTCCAGCCAGGAGGGCATTTGTGCGCTCTCAATAGGACAGTAAGAGGGAGGAAGCTACCTGCTGAGTTAATGCTGTGGCTCTGAGTTTTCATTAACCTCCTAACTTCAGCCATTTTTCATTATGAAACCATGAACTTCAAACCAAGCACACAGAAAAATGAACATTTCTCCCCACTCACAAAAGTATGACTGGAAATTCTGTTTTCACACTTAAAAAAAAATAAATCCACCTTTGACCTAGGAATGAAAGCTGCAGTTTGCAAAGCCAATGGAAATCGTTCAAGAAGTTTTGAGGATTTCCAAGGGGGCTGCAGTTAGCTTGGAAACATGCTCAGGCTGGCACCAGCTACCAGCAAACTGTGAAAAATAGTTTGGAAATGTTTAAGAGGAAACAAACATGAATCCATATGCCCAAAATACATTTGGGCTTCTGTGTGTGGCCTCATGCCAACTAATGGGCACATAGAGAGGTGCAAACTTACAGCAAGACACCAGCCAGAAACCTCCAGAGACACCAGACACCAAGGAATGTCCCTCTGACACCTTATTTGTCTTTCTGAAAGGCATAACCAAGTGGAAGCAGTCATTTGGGATGGGCTGGAAAGTGTCAGTTCTTACTCCAGGACACACACCTGCAGATATTTAGAGGATAAAATAATGAAACCTCGTGTCTCTATTCACACCTGAGCTGGTGCACACAATGCTGGTGCCAGAGCTCTGAGCTGGTTTTGGTGACAGCACAATGAAGGAGCCAAGCAGAGTCCTCAGGGGGCAGACAGGCTTCAGTGACCTCAAACCAGGCCTGTAATTCCAGAGAAGTCACGCTGGTGAAATCCAGTGTACAAAATCTGAGCAGGTAATGTTGCATCAGCCATGCCTGTGCTCAGCTCAGACACAATTCATTGTTATCATTTGGATTATCACTGTTGAGCTGGGCTCTGCAAGCTCCATACCAGATACAGGTGGGCAGGTGAGCCTCTGCTTCTGAAATGTCATTTTGCTTTTGACAGACATAAACACACTTCTGAGTAGATAACCAGAGTTGTCAAATCTCACAGTACTTAATCACACAGTGTGAATAGTTAAAACAATCTCACATCAGCCTAATTGTTACTCAGTGTCTCCTGCTTTGTCTGCATTTCTGGTTTTGTTTCTATGTCTTATTTTCTCTTCTGCTTTGAGCTGCTTCCCCCCTCTGCCATCCATTCACTCTTTGTCAGAAGCCCACCTGAAGGTGGAAAGCTCTTTTCCTCACACACCCAAGGCATCTCTGTGGCTGCTGCTTGCACCAGCCATGCTGCGTGCTGACAGCAGGTCATGGTTTACACAGACCTGTGTCTCCATTTGTGCTGTCTGTAGGACCCTGCTCAGGGGAGCAATCAGGAACAAAATAAAGAGAAGGGTAGAGTCACAAACACACAGTTTCAGTGACTGCAATCTCTTCCTCTCTGGCCTGCTGCAGAGCACATTTCCTAGCCTGTATTTTTGACTGGGCACATCTATGCACTGTTCATTGCCTGTTCTCTGGCCATGATACTTCCATATGTGGCTTTAAGGACCTTCTTAGCCTATTCCCACCTTATCTATTGCTCCTCCTGACCCCTGAATCCTGCACTCCTGGTGTCAGTGTCACTAGGAAGGGGTGAGAACACCCCAGACCAGGAGGCTCTGCAGCCTGGGGCAGGCAGCAAAGGCAGCAGGTCAATGGGAGCTGGGACTACCAGGAGTGTCCAAAGGAAGGGAGGGCACAGCCACGAGCAGGAAGCCCCTCTCTGCTGGGTACCCACCTCCAGCAAGGCCAGCAGGGCTCCTGGGTGAGCAGAGGCTGCTGGTTTAGTGCTCAGAGGTGCTCTCTGAGCTCGAGCACTGCCTCTGCCTATTTCTGTGCATATCTCCAGAAACATCCTGACTTTCTGCTCTCAGCTCCCAGCTCCCTCTGCAGATCATTTCCTCAGGCCTTGGAACACATGAAGGCAATCTGCATCCTAACCTGGCTCTCAGAGTTTCCTTTTCCTTCCAAATAACAATTCTACAATTCAAAGGTGGGACTTGGCCAAAGAGCTCTGCAGATAAACAATTTCCATCTCTTTTTTTTTTTTTTTGCCAAAATAACTGTCCTCTTGGGAGGAAGAACACAGATGCCTAATGGCCCAAAGGAACTGGAAGTCAACTTTCAGCAGATTAAAGTAAAAGTGGCCCTTGAAAGTGGAAAAAATTCACGCAGAGGAGGGACTTCAGCCTGAGAAGGGAGTGAGAGCTCTCTCTCAGCACCCATGAGAGGGATTTGCCAGCTGGGAACAGAGCAACCTGAGGATGTGCTGACCCAGCAAACCAAGAGCACAGCTCCTTTTGAAAACCTCCCCATCCTTGCAGAGACCCCAAGGAAGGAATCTGCCTTCTGAAATCACTGTCAGCTGCTTCCCAGGGTGAATCCACCCATTGTGCAAGATCCTTCCTAATTCTAGACTTCACCTGGGTGCATGTCTGC
Source organism: Ammospiza nelsoni (assembly GCF_027579445.1). NCBI lineage: Eukaryota > Metazoa > Chordata > Aves > Passeriformes > Passerellidae > Ammospiza > Ammospiza nelsoni. Next base: position 6,657,844 of record NC_080637.1, on the reverse strand, counting down.
TGTGAAAAGCATTTCTGAAGATGCTCAGGAAAAAGCTAGAACAACTCTCCATCAAATACTGCTAATCTCTTCCAGGACTAAAACATCTCCTTGTTTGCCCAGGTTGCCCACAAAAAATATTAAAAAAGAACAGAGAAATCCGAAATCCAAACAGAGAAATCTAAAATTAGCTACCAAACTTGAAGCAGGCATGTGTGTGACCTGTGTTTTATAACCCCAAAACCAAAGTGATTCACACCTCTGTTGAATTTGCCAGAAACTGGCAATCCCTCATCCAGCTGGTGCATTACTCAGACATTGTGGTGATGGTTTGCAGCACGAAACAAGATGGATGCGTGCACACCCTCTCTGCTCACAGCACTCCCTTGACTCCATTAATCCTCCATTCCAAACAGGATTTACTTTTCATCATTTTATAAACAGCCTGAGTGGTGTTGAGGGTGAAATGTCCCTCCACAGCAGGGAGTGAGGCCAGCAGCTGGAATCAAGAGCCCATTTCACTCACTGAGCTTCAAATCATGGTCCAGAGCTGATGAAGAAGGCTCCATTTCCCTGTCCCTCAGCAGGACCTCCTGCTCCCATCTCAAGAAATCTCACAGCCTGACTTTTTTGGTCAAACACTCATGGATTTCTAACACAGAAGCCTATGATGTCCAGGTGAACGCCCTTGAAATGGGGACTGTTACACATTTTGCAATACCAATGCATTTTTTAAGACTGAAGTATATTTTAAATAATTTCTATGGATTCAGTATGATCAAGTACACTGGTAGATAAAGATCCCTCCCACGTGTAGTGCCAATGGTGATACCACCTTTCATCCAATGAAAAACCAAGCAATATCCTTCTCTGTAGGGATCCATGGCTCACATAAACCTGATAAGATGGTACAACAGCTATTTTAAGACATTTTAACAGAAAATATGCCTTTACTTCTCATAATCATAAGCTTCCAGATCCTCTGGCTGATCCACATAAAAAAAAACTTTAAGAATCCCAGTGGCACTGTTTGCAAGCTGCTCAATCTCATCACTGATCACATCCAGTTAGATTTTATTTCAGAAACAACCTTGGTAAGGGAAAAAAAGTTAAACAAATGTAAAGCTACTGCAACTAGGAAGAGTTTTAGAGCCCAATTCTCCAAAAAAGTATTCTATCAGATCATTTAAAAGGAAGGTGATACAGTACTTCCTTGTGGTAGCATGTATTATTTGTCTAACTAAAGGTCAGCAAAAATAATAAAAAATCTATTGTCTCAGTGACTACAAAGGCAGATTTCAGGCCTGGGAATCTGCTCCACTTTAGAACAAATAAATTCATGTCAACAACCAGCACATTTTGCCAAACAGTTCTTTCACTTCTCCCACCTCTCTCTGGTTGAAGGCTGTTGGCTAAACCCCGCTTGCCCCTTAACTCCAGGGTGCAGATTCCTTGTTTTCCTGACACCTTCACACAAATGGTCTTCCACTTCTGGCACCTCTCAGCCTTTTTTTTCCCCCTGTAGACATTGAGTGTGGTAAACACACTTTATTCCTCAACAGCTCTGTGACAAGCAAGAGAACAGGCTGAAACCTGGAGCCCACCCACCTTGAAAACCTTCCTCCCTCCCAGCACCTGCTTCTGATGGAGATTCCTTGGCAGCACCACTCCCCAACCATCCTGTGCTCACCCCAAAGCCAGGGTTATCAGCTCTGCAGCAGCCCCTTCAGTACTGCTTTAAATTTTGAGAAATCTTAGCTTTGTCCATCTCCTGAGAGCTGAGGAAATGTGTATTTCTCCACCAAGAGCCCCCTCTACTCCCTGTTTATTCGAGGACATTTTCTCCCATAGTGCCTTATCTTTGCTATTGTTTCATGGTCTAATTACTTCCCTTCTGAGAACCTAATTTAATTTATCTCCTTGGAGTCAGGCAGGATCATATCAAATATGTAAACTCAGCTGGGCATGACATCCATACAAACAACAGCTCCACCTGCACACAGTTCCTGCCCTATCACAACCAGCCCCACTTAGAAAAGGGAAAGAGCATTTGTTGAAAGTCACCATTTATTGCCATTATTGCAGCAATCTTGTAGTGTGCAAGCTCAAGCTACTGCTAGCCAAAGCATGCTGCAGTTTCCTCTGAGGAAACTAAAATATTTTCGGATGAAGAATAAATAATCAGCTTGGAAAGCCCTGAACAAAGAAGCCTCTGACTGAATTCTAATGGAAGGAAATGGTTTAAACAAGTGTTTGCTTTCTGAATGTTAACAGGTTTCTGCTGATGATCTGTACTGATCCATACAGTGCAGTATAGCTGAAAATGGCTTTTTTCCCACCTTCTCAGCTCTTTATATTCCTGTGCTCTTTGCTGGCTGTCTGTCTAGGTTGGTACCCCAAGTGTTGCTGTGTTTGGACATTCCTGGATGTGTTGCCAGGATGTTGTGGCTGCCAGGATGTTGTATTCTCTCTCTGTTGCTGGTATGGATTGTGGAGATCCTGTATGTTGGGATGTTGTCTAATGGCTGCTTTCTCCAGGCAGGTTATTTTCATCTTAAGAGTGTGAGGAAGAGGGGTTTATGTACCCAAAATGCATAACAGAAATTACTGAAAAGGTCCATACAAATACAAGGAATACAGCCTTAACCTAGATAACTAGAAGGAAATTTCATTTAATTATATAGCCAACTTTTGACTAAATTGTTTCAGATTTTTTTAAAAAATGAAAGCAAAAAGAGCATTTGGGAAATTCTTAAGAGACACTTCATAAATAATACAGAGTAATTATAGTCACAATCTCAAACAGGCTGAATGCGAGATCTTCTAACTCAACTGGTCAACACATGGAGTAAAAAAGTGATGGCAAATTGAAGCTGCTTTTGCTATTATTATCCCCCACAGAGGAAAGCAGAGAATGCTGATGCCCAGGCCTGTAACTCACTCAGCATCACATGGTAAAGATAAGGGAGGAGAGCTTCAGAAGAACACACACAAATGTTTAGCAAATGCCAACCCGTCTGGTGGTCTGCCACTGAAAACCAGATTGGCTTCACTTCCATCTCACACTGCAGAAATCAAAACAGCCTGTTTGAAAATAAATATGTCATCTTTGAGGCCAATTAAATTTTGTAAGCTGTGACCAGGGGAAGGAGAGAGGATCAGAAGTTTCATAATTAAAGCTGACTGCAATCTAAATTACAAAGAGATTTTGGCATGTCTTGATTGCACATTCCCCAAGATATAACTCTAATGACTGCCTGATCTGGATCTCCCTCAGTACCTCCTGTGTGGTTTTCAGGATGGTGTTACAATCCCTCCTGAAGAAATGGGCTGTTCCAATTTAGGCTGCAGAGTCTCCTGTTTTTACCTTGACAGGAGAGCCCTGTTCAATCCCCAGATGACATTGCAAGTGCTCACCTGCTAAAATATGCATGGGAAAAAGGAAATAATAAAAGCAAAAATCATAAACCAGAGGCCAACTGATGAGCAAAACACCATTTTTGCAATTTGGGCAGACACTGATCCCTGAGATAAGGATCTTTCCTAGGAAATATCACACCCAAGGTCTTGCTAAATTCAGGGCAAGCAAAGCAGCATGCCAAGTATAAAGACAAGTTGTTACAATTTCAGGACATTTTTTTCATGCCAGGGCCAGTTTAACAGGTGTCCCACCCTATAAAATTATTTTCTATTGCTTCCTCCTATATGATACCACCTCTAAAACAGCAATTAGAGGACGTGTTTGTTTAGAGGAACGCAAATTACTGCCTTGCTTCAGGGCCTGCTTAGCATGTCAAGTCATCCTGGAACCAGAATAAAATCATCAGTGAAAAATAAATATTCTGTGTACAGTTTCATACAGAATGTAACACCTCCCTCCAAGGTGCTCATGCATCATTTAGTGCTTAACACATTCCCAAGAAGCAGGAAATAACTCAGACAACCATCAGCACTTAACCCTTTGAGGGCAGGCCTCCTACCGCAGTGATGTCTTGAGCAGGGTGGGACCATTTCCAGCTCCCAGAAAGGGAACAAAAAGACTTGGTGTCCCCAGCTTGACTCCAGGTGAGCATGTTTGCCTTGCCCATCTGAGCAAAGAGCTCACAAGAAGCTGGGCTAGAGCCTGGTTTCATTCCCACCGCGGGGCGATCAAACATCCACGGGCTGCCTCTCACCACAGCACTTCAGCCTGTGCTCTCCCCTGCTCCCTAGGGCATCCAAGAACAGGTTCTAGTACTAATCCAAGGAATTCACACACTGAGTTGAGCTTATCCTTATCCCAGGGAGCATCTGCCTTTCTACCAGACTCAGTTGTTTCAGCAATTGCAGTCAGACACAGAAGGTTTGGCAAGTACAAGGAGAAGACACAAAGAGGATCTCAGTGGATGACCCAGCACTCTGGATGGGCTTCCTGCAGGTGAGCAGGAGGACACACAGCATGTGTTTGGGCAAAGTAATGGGGTTTTCCTATAGGAATTACTACTAAAGGATATTAGTCCAGGGTGGGCCCTCAATCACCACCACAATCCAAAGGATTTCTAGCAACACCTGTGTTGTTGCCACCATCAGATTTGCTAAAAGACCTGTTTCTTCATTGATGCTTTTCTCACAGGCATTGGTAAAACACTTCCATCTCTTCACTGGCAGAGAAGGATTTTTTTTGTACTTCATTGTTTGCAGTGTTGCAGACACAGTGCTAGGATACCGTGGTGAGAGATAGCTATGAACTATGATGCTTAAAGAGACTCCTTTGAGGCTAAGAAATGCACACACAAATGGGTTTAGAATATGGTCCATACCACAATGCCCATCGTGTCACAGAATCATAGAATCATTATGGAAAAGACCTCTAGGATCACTAAGTCCAACTATAAGCCATGTTCACCACTAAACCACGTCCTCAAGTGCCATGTTTTTATGGTTTTTGAACGCTTCCAGGGATGGTGATCAATGACAGCTTGCATGTGGCTTTTCAGTTTATAGTAGAAAATCAGTTGTGTGGGGAACACCATTAACTCCAACACAGGCATGCAAAAATACTGGAGTTCTTCGTGGGACAACACACCCAATCCTGCTGAAATAATCTGGGTTAGAGAAGAATTGCCAGCCAGAGACTGGGAAAGAAGGTGTTAAGATAACTGGTGGGCAGAGACAGCTGTGAAATGGCTTAGCCTCTCCTAAATCAGAAATACCACAGGCAGATTACAGAGATCACACTGTTGTCTCCTCGGTGGAGGATGTCTCCTCAGGGCTTTCTTTCCAAGCAGACCGAGGCACAGTAAAGGTCAGCACCATTTACAGACAAATCTATTTTGTAACACAGGGAGAACACAGTGCCTCACACACCAACCTCTCTGCCTCAGACCCACACAGATCCTCCTGGGCATCTCCTGCAGGGCAGCAGGACAGGGGGAGCTCAGTCCAGCAGCAGATTTGCCATCCCTGCACCATGCATACATGGCAAAACAGACACCTGAGCCCCCTCTGTTCCATCAGTCCCTGTTTGAATTTGTTTTGACTCAGGAAATAAACACTGGGCAGGTTCAAGCTCTTGTGCTAATCTTCCTTCAGCCATGACCACAGCCTTACCTCTGGCCATGGGTCTCAAACACATGGATGCACCTCTGACAACATTTGGAAATGGCTTCCTTGAGTGCAAGGATGGTTTGGCACATCCCTTTCACTTGGCTGTTTATAGCTTTTAGAGCTTACCTGCAAAACTCCCTGTCTATGAAATACTAAAGGCAAATTTGAACATGCTGTAAGTATGCAAGGGTTCACAGTTCTCGTTAAAATCCTTGGTATTTGAGATCACTTTCAGATTTTTTTTCTATTTTAAGTGAGAAGTGCAAAAATATGCAGCAGGAATTAACTGTTTGGGAACCTCTTCAGCATCCAAGTTGGAGAAAGTGTTTTCTTGAATCTTATCTTGCTCCATTCCTTCTCCATTCCCACTTTCTCCTGGATTACTCATTCTCAAAAGCATCCATGTAGCCATGTGTCATGGTTAAATATATTTTCTGTTTAGAGTGATGTGTGAGTGTGGTACCCTCCAAGGGAAAAGGGCGATTACCACAACTGTAATGATCCCAAGCAAGGAGCATTTTGGGTCTGTTACAGGTCAATAACTCCTATTAGCAGAGCTATGGAAAAGCCTCTGGTCTCACCACAGCAGACTCAATGCAGCTTCTTTGATCAGCAGTACAATTCTTCACCATTACCAAAAGTAAAGAGGAGAAAATGTGAGGAGAATTGTTTACAAAACAGCAAAACCAACTGCTCACGATGTTCCGCTTTATTTTTAATGCAGGGAGAAGCACAGCACTGCAAAGCAGTTTTTAACTCACTGCTTTCTCCCAGCAATACTTTTGGCTTTGTACAACAGTGCCAAGTGCTGATATTTATATAACTCAGTAATGGTTATGATTTTTATTCAAAAGTATTATTTCATTGTGGCTATGTCATCACCCAACCAACCCTGATGGACACGTGGCTTCAGGAGGAGTCTTGGAGAAGAGATGGTCTTTCAGGACCTTCAAATGAAATATTTAGTCTAGAATAGGCTCAGAAAAAAAAGTATTTCTGAGCTTCTTCCTCCACTTTGGAGAAGGGAAACCATGGCCAGGATCAAGCAGAAAACCACAGACACCAACACTCTCAGTGGCACCAAATCCCTTAACACCATCTTCTGCTTCTTTCACATCCCTTAACACCATCTTCTCCCTTGTAGAGTGCCCCAGCACAGGAATGGGCAAGGACTGGCTGAGACTCCTGTGAGGCCAATTAAAAGTGATGTGAGCTCAAATAGTTATTGGAAAAAAAAGTTAATATATAGGGATTTCCTGAAAAACCATATCAAATTCTAACTCCTCCACAATGGTATTGCTATGGAGGCGCTTTAACATGCCACAGTTAGCTCCTGCTTTCTCCTGTTATTTTATTTGGAGAGTTTTTTTTTTTTCGTTCCTCCACACTTCAACATGGTGGTTTCCACCCAGAACCTCTGGGATTCACAGGGTCTGTAAAGGATAACTAAAAAAGCAAATCCATCATTCAGGAGTTTCAGATTAAATTGCTGTGGAGGAGCTGGCTCTGCTATTGGAAAAAAAATTAAGTACCTGCCTATTCAAATGGCTGAAAACCATTATTATAAAGCCATTTCCAGAATAAGCTCTTGGGCTTTTGCTCTTTCATTTTCCTAAAAACAAGACACAAATCACCCACAGCAATGAGAGCACTGATTCCCCCACCAAAACCCCTCCTTTTGCCCCATTTCCATATATTTCATGTCCTTGGCTATGTGTCCCTGTTGTGTCTCACCCACACAACATCAGTGTGCTCCTAAAATCCACCCCTCATTTAACCAAAACTTACAAGTGGAATAAATGGATTTAAAAAATGAAGACAAAATCTGGATTATCAACAGGAATTATTGCCAAATCAAGCCCCCTTTTCAGGGTTATCCCACTCTAAAAATGCTTTTTTTTTTTCTCCTGCCGTGCTCCCTGTAAATCACTGCATGCCATAGGAACACTTCCACTTACAGAGTAGGCATGAGGAATGTCCAAAATATTCTCCAAGTATACAAGGGTGTCTATAAAGAAGAACCCTGCCCTCAATTCTGCATAGTAAAAACAGAGTTTCCACAAGATAAGGACCTATATAGGCAGAATATTAAAGAAACATTAGATATATTGATATATATATATCAATATATATTAATATATTAAATATATTATTGAGAAATATATTGAGAAATACATCCACAAGTAAATCGAAGTTAAACCCTGACAAGTTCCCAGGCAAATGAGAATAATAGAGTATATTTCTGAAGGAGTACATGGGATTCTTTTGCAGTTCTAGGGTGGAAGAAGGAGGCTCCCACAAAGCCTGGTTATCTTTCTAACCACGAGTCAAATCCAGTTACCAAGATCTGTGTAGCATAAACAGATGAAATGAGACAGCCCACTTGCTGCAGTGGGTCAGATCAGGTGAGTGACTTTCTCCTTCCAGAATCAAACACAGTTTAAAGGTGCTGAAATGCAAAGTGCAGTTCAAAATGAGCCTGGATTTTTGGGCAGTTTGGGTACTGTTTTTTCCTTGGAAAAGGCCTGTTGCTTTTTCACAAGAGATACTTAAAGAGATTTCCAGGATGGTTCAAGGCCCAGACCAGCACTGAGCTGAGTGCTCCCTCTCAGCACTGACATTTCTTGGTTTGCTGTTCAGGACTGGGAAGACTGTGATGGATTGCCCATGACCTGAGAACAGTCATCTCCCATGTGGATGCTGCAGGCATAGTAATGACACAGGAAATTATATAGCTGACTAATAAAATCCATGAGGTCTTCTAATGCCCTCTAGATAGGGGATTTCAGTGGGATCCAGATCCTTGTCCTGTGCAGATCCTTTTAAAAATACCACTCAAGTGTGCTTGAGATACAGCTGTGACAGTGTAAACTCATCTCTAAAACCTGTAAGATTTCCCTGTGTGTAAACTGATGCAAAGCACAACCCTCTACACTCTCTGGCATCCTCTTTATTTACCCCTTTTTTATTTACTGAATCCTCCCCATCCCACTGATAAGTTTACCTGTATCAGCTACTCTAGGAGTACATACAGCACTAAAATCAAACAAATCTAATTATGTTAAAATAAAATGGTGTAGGTGTTCCAGCTTGAACAGTCATTTAATGTTCAACTATGGGGAAAGAAATACAGTGAAAGACTGCCAGAAATACTGACATCAATCTTCCATTTCAAGAGCAATTCAGAGTGATTCCAAATATAGTTGGTCCTATTAAGAAAACAGCTCTTGGATAAGAGTGCAAACTACGTCATCATAAGAAGGAAAATCAGAAACATATGCTTCCAATGGTAGGAGGAATTTTAAACAAAGTCAGCAATTCAGCATCCTAATAGTAAAATCAGAGAAAAGAGGGGGGAAAATCTCTGTGTGCCAACCCAATCCTTTCAGGGTGAAGTTTGGTGATGAGCTCTTGTCTGGTCTTTCAGTTTCTAGAAGGAAAAACAACTTAATGACACCAGCAGGAGCAAGCCCCACTAGGTGAGACACAGACCAGTTCCCCACCCTCTCACAGGAGCAACCCTTGGGATTCCCTTGTTCCAGCGTGGAGGGAGGAGAGGGGACATGGCCAGTCCCTGGCAGATCCTCTCTCTGCAGGCTGAAGCTTGGCCTCAGCCACAGCAGCTGAAATCAGCAGCACACAGAGCACCCAGTGTTCCCAGAACTAACCCAGAGATGGCACAGAGCTCTCAGGGGGAAAGGCAGGATCCTGTGTGGGAGGGCATGGAAAGGAACAGCCACCTTTGGAACAGTAAATCCCCCGTGGCTGTGCCCCTTTCCTTGGATGTGTGAGTCAGGAGGCACTGAGGAAGAGGGAAGGAGGCTGTGCAGCACATCTGCTGTGTGCACAGCCCCGAGCCCACACTGCACATCCACACAAAACAAAGCCCTGCAATCCACATGGGTGACCTCAGCTCCAGCTTTCTTTCCCCTTTTTGCTTTGGGCCAAGATTCTCAAGGGAGCCTCGAGGAGTCATGTAACCAAGTTCAATGACTTTGAATTTTCCTACTGACCAGAATAGCATGAGATCACATTACCCATGTCTATTTGTTAATGACGAGTGCTCCTTTAGCCATGCTGCTGCTCCATGGCTGGGACACCATAAATGTGTGTGTTGGACACCATAAATGGCAAGGATGGTTCCTTCAAGACATAAGCACTGTGGGGCACACAGGAGTTTCACTCAACAGCAGTTTTCTCAGGAACACACAAAAAACACAGAAGGAAAAGTTTCAAAGTTCATGAAAATTTTCTGCTTCCCTTCCACCAGCCCCCTTGTAGTAAATATAAATCAGCCAGAAATTACTATTGCTGTAACATAGAAAGGGAGAACTGGCATTTCTATATAAATGCTGCATTTTTTTTGGATCGTGTCATATCCATATATTTGTTGTGGTTTGCATAAGAGAGCTTAAAACACTGAAAAAGTCCTTTCCTCTTTGTTTTCAGTTAGAAATCCCCCATTATCCTCTTTGGGAGCAAAGCTGTGAACAGCCGCTGTTTTCTCTTCTAATTATCGATTTTACAGCAGACACAGGAGTGACCAGATTGCTCTGGTCTGGAGAGAGGCTCCTTGACAAAACATATTACGCCAAATGCTGCTGCTGCATGGGAATTCCTCTGCTTTTGGTGGAGGGGAAAAAAAATTAAACAGCTGAGAAACAACCCCATGCCAATGTGGACTTTTCAAACGAGTATTTCAGCATGAGAACTTTTCAAATGAGTATTTCAGCACAAGGACTTTTCAAACCAGTATTTCAGCACAAATTAACTATTGCATTCAGAGCCCAGTCCACCACTGAACACATTCCAGGGACCTGCAGGGAATGGCTGCTTAGCTGTAAAAATGTGCATGTGTGAGTCCAAAAAGGTCGCAGTTTAATCCCTGGTGCATCAGCCAAGACAGGAGATATCACAAAGGTATGAAGATATTTGAAGCAGGTTGTTATTTTATTTGGTGGGAACCAAACAGATTATATATAGAAATTTATATATAATCTCAGAAGGTGACACTGGTGGTGTGCAGAAATATCTGGCGCAGTTCACTGCTACTTATTTGTCAGTTGGTTGTTTTGGTACCATATAGACCTGTGATATAGTTGAGATTATTTGCAAAAGCTTCCTACCAATATCCCTTCTCAACTCCCCAAAAAGAAATAAACTCTGCTATTTATATGTTTCAGTGATTGCAAATAGGAACCTATTAAACCAAAGAAGGCTTGAATTCAGCTATGTCTACTTTCCTGGACAAAAAAAAAAAAAATTAAGTCAAGGAGGCAAAAGCATTCCTGTTTAATGTAATGCTCCATAATTTTCATTTGATGAAATAGCTGGCAGAGTAAAAGCTGGCTGTCACCTATCCTTAGGGAAATGATTTTATAGTCCACTTACTGATATAGATTGTCAGCATTAAAAAAAATCCAAAGGTTTCTGCACTTAGAGAGATTTAAGACCAGGGCAGTATAGCCAGGTGCCTCAGATAGCCAGAGATGCAGAAACATGGATGCAAGCAAGGAAAATGTCAGGCTTTATTTTGAAAACTGATTGGACTAAAAGGCTTAAAGTCCTATAGTTGCAGAAGCACAGCCCCTTACTAGGGAAAATCTAATTCAGGATAAAAAACATGTATTCTGATTAAGCCAATCCCTTATGAATGCAAAACACAGTTTAAAAAAATTATAATTTCTGATTTTAAAAAATATAATCAATGTTTAATATAGAATAAAATTATCATCAGCATTTCCTTGGTCAAACTGACCACCAGCGCAGCCCCCAGACTAAATTAGTGTTTTGTATTTCTGCCTTTGTTAAAAGATAAATTCTATACATACAGATTTTTTTTTACTTTTTTTTCCCTTAAAAACTCTTACTGAACACAAACAAGGTGTTGTATGAGTAAGCATTGCAAGAAAAAAATCAATGTGTATCACAGTTGACAGTTGCAGGCTTAGTTGGTCAAACAGCAATTAATTTATGCAGCTGTCAGATCAGGATATTTTGGATATATTCCAAACACAGAGGTTGCTGTCAGTTTTAACCTGATGCAGCAGAATGTGGGACAGATTACAAATATTTCCCCATTTTATTATAGTGAGAACCAGCCAGTTTCTGCCAAACTTTGCTTTAAGACACCTAGAACTGTTACCTTAATGAGACACAAAATTTAATCGTGATTCATCTTCAATAAATGAAAACAGGAGGTGTAAGTCGCCAAGAAAGTTGTTTTAAATTCACACTGGAGTCTCAGAAAAACCTGCCCACTGATAACATTGCTGTCTAATTTCATATAATGAAGGCCAAAAATACAGCAATTTGTGTTCAAAAAGCATTTCAATATGCAACCAAGAGCAAAAAACTGCTTTGGACAAGGAGTACCACAGAAAACTGTCATTTCTGGTAAGATTTCTGTTTCTACCTTCTTGAACTGACACTTTTGGAATACTTGTTTATCCTCCCTGTACATTGTGATCCACTTAGAAATGCATATTTGAAGATTTCCATAGCAAGTGAGGTTTGAGCTCAGATGCAGCTGTGCACCTGGAGGATGCTTCCAGCTGCCCAGATGATTCTCACCTTGCATCTACTTGTTCTCTTTATGCAGTGCTTCACAAATTAGAACTCTGCTTCACCTCTCCAATAGTCCAGTGTTTAATGAGTTACTGATGTGGATTTTAATAGCATGAAAGTGAAATAAAGGATTATCCAGGGAGTTGCTTGGACTATGCATCTAGAAACTTACCCGTCACCAAAATATGGTCATCCTGAGGTAAGAAACCAACTGGCTCTCAGCAGCACTTCACAACAGCTTATTACAAAACACTGAATTCTTCCAGTTCATGTTTCAAGAAAACATAAGAGAATAGAGGCAAAATGCAATAGCTTGATAATATTTAAACAATCTTGACTTCCCTAATGTCATGAGACATTTAAACAGCTTTTGTACTTCTTCCAGATGAAGAAATGAATTCTATGGAAAAGAAACCAAAACCCTTATTTTTGGACAAAACATTCCAGATTACCTATAAAAAACCTTGGGAGAAGAAACAGAAGAGGAAGTACTTTGCCTAATGAAGCCACCTAGGAGTACACTGAGTACATCCTCAGCTGTTTTTATGCACCAGGACATCCTTGAAGTTTTGAGCTGCAAGCACTGGAGAAAATGCTGTCCCTACTACCAAAACCATGTGCTTGCAAATGAGATAGCTCTTGGGTTTAAATATGTGGGTGAACAGACCTTATGAGTCCAGGTTTAGAGCTGAGTCATTTATCAAACTTATTGATCTTGTTGAAAAGGCTTTATGCATCTTAACAAGTCTTTCCTTTTAGGTAACAGACAAGGCAATATAATCAGGCACTTGTACCACTGAAACACAATCATGACCATCTTCCTGAGAATTAGATACTGGAAAATAGGTCACAGATGCTCCTTCTTCAGCTAGGGGCTCTGAGAAGACCCTGGCTTTGTTATTCCCCCTGTGCAAGGGAAGTGATCACAGCACCAATCCTGCCCAAGTTCAGGAAGCATTTAGGCAATGCTCTCAAGCACCTGCTGTGACTCTTGGGGTGTCCTGCACAGAGCCAGGAGCTGGACTCAATGATCCCTGTGGGTTCCCTTCCCAGTCAGCATATTCTGTGATTCTGTGTGGCACTGACGCAGACACCACCTAAGGCTGACATTCTAAAGTAACACTCATTCTGCTAATTTGGACCCTTCCTAGAACTCTTTCAGAAATCAGCTGTTACTTCCTTGAATTATTCTAAAAATTGGAGCACTGAGTGACAATGTGTTTCCATGTCCTCCTTCTAACATGGATATGCCATTTTTTGAGATGAGTCAAGGTATGGGGTGACCTTGGATGACAATAGTTATGCCAAGGAGCCCTGGTAAACCACCCCCACCACCCAGGAGAGAGGACAGCTGTGTCACCATCCAGCACTTAGAGTGAAAGGACCGATCACTCTGTAACCTCCTTGGAGGAGCTGTCTGGGTGTGCAGGTGTGAGGTCAGGCTGAGACACAGAAATGCCACACACCACCCCTGAAGCCTGAACCCCGCACCCCACACCTGCATGGAACTGGGCAAGACCAGAGAAGATACAAAAGATTTTGTGGTTACCACTTCAGAGGGGATTTTTCTCTTCCACTTCATGTGTTTTAAGGATTTTTTAAGATGCCTTGATCTGTTTTTCATTATCTGCTCACATCTAATCTAGCATGAAATGCAATCCAGGCAGCCCTGGCTGCAAGTCTTCCCCTGCAAAGTTTCCAGCACCTTAGTGATGAAGAATGGTGTCAGCTTTGTTTCAGGTTTCACATTTTTATTCACTGGGATGAATTCTTTGCAGCAAAACTATTTGCCTAACACAGAGCCAAGTGTGAGTGCCAAGGCAGAGCTGCCCTGTGCCATACCCACATTTAGAGGGTCAGATTCCCCTTTGCCTGAAACCAGAGAAGGGCAATTCATCCAGTGTGCATCTCCTTGATCCAGGAGATGATCTCATGGCTTAGGCTGATGTCAGCCTCCAGGCATGCCCAACTGTGCCCCTACCCTGAGTTTTGTGTCTCCTGGCTCCTTTCCAGCCTCCCTAGCAGGGATTTCTGCAGGAGTGCACAGCTGGAAGGGAGGCTCCACAGGCAGGCAGGCAGACCCAGATCAGCCCAAAAGATCTGTGGGGGCAATGGTGAAGCAAATCCACGCATGATGCCAACAAATGTATTCTTGGAAGGGCCCTACCCTGCCACCCCTGACATCAACATCATGAATGGCACCACAGGGTATCTATCCCACCCCATGGTGTGTCTGAGCACCCTGAGCCATCCCTGGGGATGCAGGGCCCCACTGAGGAGCAGCTTTTTGGGATGCCCCGCATTTGCAGTTGGCAGGGCTTGGAGCATGACAGCACAGGAGAGCAGAGTCAGCCTTCTGTCACCCCAGAGCAACTGCAGTGGCATGAGCAAGCCAGGTTTTAACAAGTAAATCTACATAAAAGCTTTCTCAGAGAGCGATTACTTAATATAACAACCAGCTGTCTCTTCAATTCTTGCTGAGGCAGCTGATCTTCTCACCATTATTCACAGAGGAGAAAAAACAGGGGGGAAAAAACCAAAAAAAGCAGCAAGGCTGTTTAGTCTATAGAATAAGCAAAGCACCAGAGAAATTATTATACCTGACAGACAGAGATGTCAAGTGCTTTTTTTTTTTTCTTGTTTCTCATTTCTTAACCACCTATCCATTTCTTGACAGGAAAAAAAGAGCTCTTACTGCTGGGGTGCAAAGAGGTAATTAGTCATTAACCCCTTAAGGGTCAATCCCACAGCTTTTTATAGCTGAGCTACACAATCTAATTACCAGCACTTTTATGTTAACACTTATCCACACAGGATCTGAATGTCTCCTCTTTAATTCAGCTGGCCCTGTACTGTGCTGTGCAGCCTTGGACAGAAAAACAATTACCACAGGAAAACCTCAGTGGGCACCAGGAGAGCCTCCAGGCTGGGAAAGTGCAGTATGAGACCACCCAGGCCTGCAAGGGCTGTACTTTTTGACCTGAACACAATCGTGGCTTGAATAGATGGGTTTGTCCCCCAAAGTCAATCAGGAACATTCATCTGAATTAATTAAATGCCTGAATTTATGTTAGGGCACATTAAACTTCTGCATGGCCAATTTTATTCAGAATTAATGTAGCCTTTGATTCTGAGTTAAATTGCACAGAAGAGTTTAATAAGAGGTAACTAATGGGTTTCAAAACTAAATTTGGATTCCTCTTCCTGGAGGCCATGGAGTCAGCTCTGGAGGGCTGGGGCAGAACAGAGATAAGAATCTGGGACAGAGAGGTTTTACAAGAAGTTTGTCCATGGACTGCTGAAAAGGAGCAAAGAGGTACAATTTTTTAATTACCCCTGCAGCCTTCCTGTAAATCTTGAGAAAAGGTGATTTTTCCACATTTGTTATCTTTAACACGAGGAGCAGCACTGCCTCCTGGCATGGAGCAAGGGGCTCCTTTGACCATCACCTGATTTACGGGAGAGCAGGAGCTCCCACAATTCCACCCACATTAGGAAAACTTTTCATTGCTGTTTTTAGTTTAGTTTTACTTTGGGTACAGCCCTGACCTCCCAGGCTTTGCAGAAGGACACGTCCCCTCCTCTCTCCCTGCTCTTTATCCCAGCAGCAGCTCCTGGTTTTGGTGCAGGCATACAAGGAGTGAGGCAGTGAACCAGTGCCTGAATATCCTGTCTCCTGAGGAAAAGGGGATGGAAAGCACTGGCACAAGTTTAGCTGACCTGCTGGGAACAGTTCACTTTTTTTAACAGGAAAAAAAGCCTCAGACCTCAGTAAGGCATGGATTTGATTTGTAATAAGGAATTTAATGATGCCTCTTCAACAGGATCTAGGATAGAAAAGAGGTGGGAGAGAAGGTAGAGCTACCTAAGTAGCTTAGAAATTATTTTTTAAATCCCTGTTCAGCAGAAACTAGCTAAACCAGAGCATGATTTGCTATCTAGACAGTATTGCTTAACAAGACACATGTGCACATTACTGCTATTAAGCAATCAATAAACCTGGGTGCAGGGCTACACACAATTTATTGTTCCTCCTCTTGCTTTGCTCTGACTCAGCACTGAGTCTGTACAATTGGGCAGGTATCACCCAGGCAGCAGAGAACTTCTTGTGATAAACAGTGGTGTAGCCAAAGAGAAAAAAGAAAACAAAACCAGCCTTAGAAGCAAATCAGGAATGTTTTTATCTATTTGGCCTATAAACTTTTTTTTTTCCTTCTCTTTAACTAGAACCTCAGACTGCTGCTTCTCTGCAGCCCCACTCTTTGCACTCTGCACTGCCTTCAGGAACCCGTCCAGCAGAGGATTCCTCTTGCAGCGTGTTCACACCTGCACAATTACCATAAGTGGAAGAAATTTCCTCTATTCCACAGCAAACAATGGAAAGGATTGCATTTCTCTTTCTGCTCCAAACCAGAGCACAGCTGCTTTCAGGGCAGGTTATGAAACTCCCCACATGTCAGTTCAGGAAAAGGCTGTGTCACACAGAGGTGGCTGTGTGCTGCTGTCCCCACAGCCAGTTAATGCAGCTGTGACAGTCCCGTTCTAGAGATCCCATTTTCTTCCTCAAACACATTCTAAGCATGTTTTCCACATGTCCTAATGTCTTAATTGAAGATAAAAAGAAAACTCTCCTCTTGATGAGGTACCAAACACGGTGGGACTCACACCCTTTTCTGAACCATCCAAGCAAGGGGAGCTCAGCCTCCTCACCAATTTCACTGAACTAATTACTGCCTGAAATTAGGCACGTGCTTAAATGCTTTGTCAGGCTCCTGGATTAACTGCAGACTCAGTCTCTCTCAGCAAGCTCCTTCCCACTCTGTCCCCACCCATCCTTGTCTTCAGGGAATGTTGCCATGGATTTCCACGGGACACAAGAGTCCATATTGGAAGAGCCCCGTTAAGGTTGCTAGGTGTAAATATTGACTTAACGGCTCTTCCGCCTTTTTTCTTTTTTAAGAACAGATTTGTTGGCCATGGCTGGAAAAATAGAATGATGGAGTATGCATGATTCACTCTGGCACTCACACAAACATGCAGATCAGTTGGCTGGCAGCTCCTCTGTTCGCAGAGCATCGCTCCTGAAATGTCTCATTTTGTTTTGGCAGCCCGAGCGTCCAGGCCCACAGACAGAGAGATAAAATCTCCTACCTTCCAAGTACCTCACAGGGGAGTCACTGACCTTATGCTGCACTGAATATTGGATTAATGCTCCCAACAGCTTTTCAGTCCAGACACACAGAAGGACTGACAGAAGTTTTGGTTTCACACCAAGAGACCGGCCCAGAAAGCTCCCCTCTCACATCCACTCTGCCAACACAAGAGAGGACAGGAAAGCAACTGCAGGTAAAACTATTTGTTCAAAAGTCTCTTCAATTAGAGCTGTTTCACAGCCAAGAAATATTGATACAGACAATAATTCTTGTGACAGAAGGAAAGTAGCAGAGGTGAGAGGGGACCCTAAGCTTTTGGTCACTGGATTCATGTTTTCATCACTGGTATTCCATGCTCAGACTTTTAATCCTGACTGCAAAAAATGTTTCTCTAAACATTACCTCAACACACAGCATCATTCAAACTCTCTCCCATATTGATTCTGTCAGATCTGAATGATTTGGCAGGACTGGCAGGGGAATGAGCCTTCACCAGAGATGCCTGAGGGTACAAAGTATGTGGGACACTGTGGGCATTGATCCTGGACATGCCAGCACAATCTCTGGCTATTCCTAAACTCCTGCTCACCACATACAGGAGCATGAGCAGCTCACCTGAGAGCAGCCAGACACTGCAGGAAGCACATTCAGGATTTCCTACCAGACTTCAATTTGATACACAACTGGGGGAAAGCAAGAAGAGATCAAGAAGAGATCAAGAAGAATCTTGCATTTCACAACACTTGGCAGAGGTCTGCCAGAAAGTACAGAGCTTGCCAGGAGGAAAACAAAATTCTAATGATTGAAGATAAGAGGAGAAAGTCCAGTGTAAGGCAAGAGACCCTTCTCTGAAGGATCTCAAGGAGTTTGTCTGCATTTTAGCCAGGCAGGATGTCTTTGGGACTTTTATCCCATCAGAGTTTAAGCACCCTGAAAAGACACAATACAAAACCAGACAGGGAGACTGGGATCAACAGCTGGGCATATTTCTATTTGCTTTGCATCCACATGTGCATATTTCTGTTTGCTTTGCATCCATCCTCTGTGTCTCTGCACCTTTCCCTAGGGGAGCAGGGACCAGCTGGTGCTGCCAGGCATCCTCTGTGCACATCCTCCAGATGAGGTGGTTCAGTGCATGGTACATTTAAGGCTGTGGCTCCTCACAGCTCTGCAGGGAAGCCCATGGCTCTGGGGTCCCACCCATTCATTAGACAACACAAGAAATAGCCATTCCCACTCAGTGTTAAGCTACAAGAAACAAAAGCAAGGGCACTTAGATGGAGCTTAGCAACAGCTGCTCAGGATCCATTCAACCACTCTCAATCTATTTTTACTGACAGCTTTTGAAGCAGAGAATTCATTAAACAGAGGAACAGGTTGATATCCGTTCTCCTCAGCTGTAGGCAGAATTTAGTTTGTTATTTTCTAATTGTTTCCTTAGTGGCACATACAAATTCAATACTGCATCTGCAAGCAAGGATGTCTATTTTCAGAATAAAGACAATGACAGGCAAAGGGACATTCTCTTTTAAGGTCCTAACATGCACAGGACAAGAGATTGAGTAGATCTAATTGCATGAAATTAAGGCATTTTCTGCCCACTCACTCTTCTGCCCTTGCAGCTGGAACAGCACAGCCTGGGTGCTGCCTCCTGGTTTCTCAGGAATGTGCAGGGAGCAGAAACGTTTCCCAGTGCAGAAGCAAGAAACAACCTGAATGATTGCTCTGCTCTGCCAGCTCAGGATCAAGGCTGATGCAAGTCAGTTCTTACTGCACGTGGATATTGCTCCCCTCGCACCCCACAAGAGAACCAGGGGACAAACCCATCAACACAGAGACTTTCAAGCTGTGGTTATTGGCCATTATTGCCTGGTTACAGACATGGCAATGGTTGAGTTTTATGACAGGCTCTCAGTAACGCCACACAGCAAGACAACATGCTGCTTTTCTCACTGGGTTCACCTTGTACTGACCCAAGGTGGGCTCAGCAATAGGAAGGCACTGCTACAAATAGTCATAGCTGTTTGGAGCCCCATTTATGTCTCTCCACCAAAAGGATCCCCTCTGCCTGCTGAGATGTCTGAATTTGCCCTTGAGCCAGCTCCTCTGACTCAGGCTGGCTGAGCTCTTCATCCAGTCAGTTTTTAGGATCTGTTTTGTCATGTGGTGCCCAGATGATCAGCCTTCAGCTCTGACATGACCAAGCACTGGGGCAAGAAGTCCCACCTGGGACAGAAGTGCAGCAGGAATGTGTCCCAACCAATGCAAAGTAGTTCTGTACAATTGTGCTACCTTTAACTCAATGAGAAGGCACTTTTAGAAGTTTAAAACATACTACAGGAACCAATCCTAAAGTAACAAATCTCTTTCTATTCCCCAGAATGAAAGTCAAGGGTGATAAGTGCAGATCCAAATGTCTCAAGTCAGGTGAAACAAATCCCACCTTCAGGACATTAGATGAGGAAGAGGTAAGGATCAAACCTCTAATGACTACAATGAATTTACAGAAATTGTGAAATTCCTTTTTCTTACCAATGTATTCCAGCCAAAGTAAGGGAAAAAACCACATCTCCCTTCCAGAAGTACAGAGTAGCACTCATCTTTATGGCACAGGTTAACACCATCTCCTATGACAATCCATGGCATGTCATCATTTTAGAGCAATTAAACAGACTGTTTTAAGCATTTAAAAATTATCACCCTGCTCCTGCTCTCCTCAAATCCTGTGACACAACTGCTGGCACTCTTAGTGGATAAAGTCTCTTTATGGCATCATAGACTTACTCTAGCCTCACTCCTTTCCCATTTTGCAGTTATGTGGCTGCATTAATATGAAAGAAGAGCATTTCTCAAAACATTTTCAGCACCATTTAAATTTGCACGATCTTGTCTGCCTGTGATGGGCTGAACAACTTGTCAGTCACATTTGTCAATCACTGTTCCTCAAATGCAGGAGTCCAGCTGAAGCAAAGGGGCAGAAATTAAGGTCTGGTACTCACTTTCTCAGCACTGCAATTTCATTCTCTATGCTGCTTTCCTTTCCCTTCAGGGCCTTCTTGGGAATGCATTTGACTGCAAAGAGTTTCCCACTCGCTCTCTCTTCAGCCAGAACAACTTCAGAGAATGCACCCCTGAAAGAAGAGAAGAAAAAGCCTGGTTTAAAGTGATGTTTTTTCTTTGAAGCCTGTTAACTGAAACACAACCATTGAACATGGTTCTTCTGGTGTCATTTGGAAGCTGCTCTTGTTAAACACAGAAATGACATTAGAAACATCTTTCTTTGCCTTGACACACATATGGAGACATTCACACTCATGCAGTGCACTGAAGGCTTACAGACACAACCATTTTAATAAAGAACCATCATCCAGCAGAGATATGAGCAAAGCTTGATAATGAGTGTAGGAGCATCGGGGGGTGGGACGGTTGGGACAGACAGAGAAGAGAGATCTCTGACCCAGGTTGTGGAACTTGGGGTTTATTGCAAAGGGCCTGGGTGCAGGGCCCTGCTGGGATTTGGGGTTTATTGCAAAGGGCCTGGGTGCAGGACCCTGCTGGGATTTGGGGTTTATTGCAAAGGGCCTGGGTGCAGGGCCCTGCTGGGATTTGGGGTTTATTGCAAAGGGCCTGGGTGCAGGGCCCTGCTGGGAGCTGCCAGCCACAGCTGGAGCAGGCCCGAGAGAAGAGAGGGGTAAAAGCATAAGAGAGTAAAGAGGTAAGAGAGTAAATGGGGTAAGAGCTAAGAGAGCGAAGTTCTTGTTACAATACAATAAACCATCTTCTGTATTGAATATTCTGATTCTCACTAACCAGTCTAGTACAATATACAAATCCTATAGCATCTACATACAGCTTATAAGAATCACTAAATTACTAGACTGTGTTACATTTTAAACCCTACAAACTCCTCTTTGGGCCGGTTCTGCCAAGCTGGCAGGGTCTGCTCAGACTCTTAGACTTGCTTACAAGCAGAGAGTCTTGTTTCATCAAAAGGGGATTACTTTCAGCCAGCCACACCGTTGTTTTCCCGTTGTTCAGTAACTAAAAGATCCCAAAGCTTGCTTTCATTTCAATCTCACTTATAGTTTCTATATTCTCAAAATCTTTTGCCAAGCAATCATATTTATAAGGCTTTCCTGTCTCATCTTCCCCAACAATGAGAAAGTACCATTTCTGTACACAGGGGCATGGATCATAGCCTGGCTGCTGACTTGGTGGATGAGGTACTTTTCCCCTTTCTGAGATTTTTGGAGGTGTAACTCACAAAGTAGCCCAATGTCCCCAGGACTAAGTGACACAGCAGTGTCAGGAGTGCTCCTGGTTCCTCAGTCACCACAAGAGGTCAGGGCCCCCACTCTGCTCCTGCCTGGGCTTCTCCTCACCACTGGATCAACCCTGACTCAGACTGCATCACAAGTTATTCCACAGCACAAACTGATGTGTGTAACCACTGAAGCCAAAGAATCGGATTAAATCACAAGTCTAAACATTGGCCTTAGTAGCAGCCTCCCTATGGTTACCCCAAGAGGGTTACACAAATAAAGAAACATCAGTACAGCAGCCAATTGCCAAGAATGGGCAGTGCCTCTCCTTCTTTGGGTTATTTCATAACAGAGTATTATTTCTTGCACTATCAGTGCTTCCTCCCAAGCTTCTGGACCTAACCAAGAAGAGGCCAGGAAAACATCACAGTCAGTGCTATACACTCATTTTTTTGGTTCCCAGATTTTTTGAGCATTTGAGCATCATTCAGACTCTGCTACTCTGGACAGATTTGCAGTGGTACATTAGAAGCATCCTTATATTCTGGAACTTGGTACTGGTTTAGCAGCAGGGCCAGAGAGAGCATTGACCTGATGAGGAACAGCAAATAATTTTCCCTATTCACCAAAGCCTCCTCCTGAAGCACCCACTTTGTCCAAGAGAGATCAGATCCAGGGGCTTTTCTAACCCAATGACAGCTGAAGGATCAGGGTGAGCAATCTGGTCTAATAGAAGGAGTTTGGAACTATATGATCCTTACAGGTCCTGCCAACCCAAACCATTCCTTGATTTTATGATTCTATGAAGATTTGTGTTTTATTTATAAGAAATAAAAACAGCCTTTCCTTTATTATTCCTCCTGATTAGCAGATTATTCTGCTGTCCTACACAGCTCACTCTGATCAATGCTCAGGAGGGTGCTGAGCAGACCCAACCATGCTCCAGCCTGCTCTTCAAAGGGTAATGTTTGGTCACAGACTCATCTGGCCACCACCAACTTTCTCTGGCTTTCATTCCTGACAACTGCTGCTTATCTAGATGTTTTGTGGATAAACAAAAGAATTTCCTTTCCTGGACAGGCTCCTCCTTTTTAAGTCATGCACTTGATGACACAAGCAGGCTGCTGTGACCTCACCAGCAGCTCCTGAGTTCCACAACAGCCTCATGAATCATGAGTGGATAAGCAAAAGGAAGAGGCTGCTGCTGCTCTGGAAACAAAGTACCTGTTCACCCAGAAATGCTTTTGTAGCCCCCAGATAGGGAAATAGTGATAGTGAAATTGAGGAAAAAAGACTTTTGCATGCTGTTATACAGCACATGTTTGACAGCTTGTCCACGTGGGGCAGTGATCCTCTGAACCAAGAAATGTTTTGCCTCATTTTTACTAAAAAGGACAGACTATGGCTCCATTTATGCCACTTGGAGCAGCAGAATGATTTCCTCCTTTCTGCTTTGTGTATAATCCACCACAGCATGTCAGAGCATCACAGGCTCCAATTTAGGGTTCTCACAGCTGATCCAAGTGGTTTGCACAAATAAGCCACCCAGAGTGTTTTTAATTGTGTTATTTCCTTTCCTGTTATTGACAGCCCAAGCCATTCAATTCACCAAATAAGGTTTTCATCCTGACCCTCATGCTTGGGACAGCCAGACCAGAACTGCAATAAAACCCTTTTGCTGGAAAGCCCTGAGACCTCAGGGTGCTTACCAGCTTTGGTTGCAGACCTGAGCACTCAGAAACTCCCAGCTGTATTTCATGAACCCCTCAAATCCCATCTGCTTTCAGCACAGCACTTCACCCCAGCTGTGTCTGGAACAGGCTCCTTGCCCTCAGTTAAATGGTGTTGGAAGCTGCAATATTCCCACCAGGAATATTATTTACTGATCACACAGCTCTCCCAGTGTTTATGGTATTATAAAAATACAGGGAGCTCCTTTCCCAATCTGCATTTCATTGCTGATCTCAGACAACAAAACAGAGGAAATCCCTTTATATCCCCTCTACACAGTATGGTTAACTTTGTGAAGCACCTCTTTTTCAGCTGGCTCCCTCATTTAGCTGGATTCCTTCCTCCACTTATCAGGACAGACATGGTTTCCTTGCTTGGAAAGAGCCCCTATGAATTTAATGAAATTTTTTTGTAGAGCTCTGCAATACTCATGAAACCCAATTCCCTATCTCCTTAACAGCCTTTCTCATTACAGCATGAAATAACCTGAAGCTCAGCTGAAATGTCTGGTCCCATGTCAACCCTGGGCACGGACAGGGTGCTTTTTTACGTTGATTTTTATATGAGGCTATGGCATGAAATCGCTAATGCTGGGAAGAGCTGGGATGGATCTGCTGGGAAGGCAGGAGGGAGATGTGAGGAGGCAGGAGGGAGATGTGAGGAGGCAGGAGGGAGGCTGTCTGCACTATTCTGTGCACTTCACACACCCCTGTGCTCACAGAGCAAGGGAGGGACAAAGCAATGAGTCAGTGCACAAAAGAAAGAGAAGTGCTGGAAGGAAGGAGAAGGAAGGGAGCAGATGCAGAGAGGGAGCAGAGTGTTAAACAGAGACTCAGCAATATTGGGCAAGAAGAAAGAAGGGGTGGGAGGGAGCACCAGCAAGGGAGAGGCAGCAAAGATCCTCCTGGAGTCAGGGAAGAGTCAAAATACTGAATAGATGGGCAAGCAATTATCTCATCGCTTCAAACATGAAGCTGAATTCATCCACCCCTAATGACACAGTCCAGCCTCCACTAAACGCCTCTTGACTCAGGCATGAGTAGGTAAATATCAGAGAGAAAGGCACCAAGACAAGGCTGCTCATTTTCCTGCTAACAGCAATATATCCTACAGCAAATCCCCAACTTCTGAAAACAGTTCCACAGAACCACCAGCTCAACAGGCTTGCTAAAGATTTTTTTCCTCCCTAAAAGGAATTAATACTGCCTTTAAAATCATTATATTAATTTAAAAAACCCAATTAATTTCTAAGAATTAATTACGATTCTTTATTGAGATTTAAAATGCAATTGTGTGCAAAGTTTTAGAAAGAAGTTTGGGGTAGGAAAATATTGCATTTTACACCATCAACATGACAGGACTTTTATGAAAAGGCCATGGTTTCCATTAAATATCACCAAGCAGTGCTGTATGATAAAAATGAAAAAAACCAAATATCACACTGTGATATAGATTTTTTAAATTGGAAAGGAGGTTAACTAGCTAAAAATTATGATTGTAAATTGTCTGCAGTGGTTGAGATGCACCATTCCCTTCAGCTGGGAAGGAGTAAATGCAACCTTTCCAACACGCCCAGGGACAAAATCTTCACCTCTCCAAAGAAAAGCTTCCAAATTCCTCAAGAATTTTCCCTGTCCTGCCTGCAGATGATAGCAAACAAGCAAAAAAGTATCATGGCTTTGAGGAAGTAGGACAGTGGTGGAAATGGGTAAGCAAGAAACTTCTGCAAAATGAAACCACTTGTAGCTGCCAAAATCCGTGCACGGCAACAACCCATTTTTGAAAGTTTTGACCATATTATCATTTACCCTGGAGGAGCTGCTCTTTTCAAACTTCTAATTAAGGCATGGAATAATTTCATTATTTAGATCACTTCCATGTGAATTAGGAACAATGTAAGGGAAAAAAAATGTTAAAGGACTTGATGAGTGACATTGAGATAATTGCAAATTCTAGAGGGTGATTGAGATGTTTTGACTCCTCACCCCTTTGCAAACACCTGGACTGTGCAGTATCCTATGAGATGCCAATTTTTTTAAAGTTTTTATTCATTTAAATTATTTCTCATGCATTATTTATCTTTTACATAGGTTTAAAGATTATAATTTAAAGATTAACATTGAAATATGAACATTATTCACACCCAGACTGGATTTTCTATGAGAAAGTGGCTGCAAGGCTAGGCTATCCTGCAGATCAAAGCAAAATAAAGAACAAGTAAGTTTTTTCCTTCTGGTGGAACTATAACTTACTATGAACATTTAATTTCTGAAATACAATGAACAGCATAAACTGAGACAGCAAATCTGTTCTCATTCAACAAAAAAAATTGCTGTGACAAAAATCCTGACAAAATGAAGACAAAGCTGATGGAGGGATAGAACTTCACTTTTTCCATTCAGCCTCAATGTTGAGCAGTTTTCCACTGCATTAGCAGGTGCTCTGCCACACTAAGTCAACAGACACAGCCAGGAAGCAGATTTCACATCTTCAGGCTGCATACAGCTAATGTTCCTAATTATTTTACAATTGGCTTCCCATGTGTACTTTGCCCTGGCCAAACCAGGAGGGGAAAAAATTGAACACTCAACATGTGAAAAATATACCATGTCCATCCACCCTGAGACAGAAAGTCTGACTGAATCAAAGGGGGACAAATCAAACTAAAGGTCATTTTCATAGTGTGGCTTTGGCAGCCACACTCAAATTCTGCTCCTTGACTCTCCAAAGAAAGATTACTGTGGACTGCACCACAAACAGAGGGAAAATGGTCTTTGTTAGCATTTTCACAGCTTCTTCCATGGGCCTCAAGGGGTTAACTGCAGGATAAGCCCAAGCTCTGTGTAACACATCAGGAGGTTCTGATACTGCAGACCTCTTTTCTGCTAAGCCATTTTTCTGCACAACTCATGGTCTCTCGGCTTTTTTTTTTTTTTAATTTTCTATTCAGTTGTTTTTGTAAGCACCTCCTCACTCCCCTCACACATCATCCAGATGCGTCCCAACACAAACCAAATTAAAGCTGGAAATAAAGATTTTTTTATTCGAAAGTCATGTCCATTGGTGTTCTGACAGCTGCCTGAAAATGAATTTACAATTCAATTCAATAGTTTGGTGACGTCTGAATGCAAAGTTAACAACACAGAAGTGTGGAGATGGTTTTTAGCCAGCCAAGAGGAAAGGAGAAGGACTTTGGGACTGTGCTACACATGGCACAGAAACCAAATTCTCTACATATTCCCAAGAACTGAAAATAAATTCATGCAAAAAGCTGACTAATCTGGTGGCAGCCATCTATGCTTTAGAGCACAAATACTTTTTCTAGCTATTTTCATTCATCAAACACACAGTTCAGGCCTGCAGCCCCTTCTATGGCAATGCTTCCTCTGCCTGGGCAAGAGCACAACAACTGGGATCACTGTATTAACACTGGTATTTTTAGCCTCCCTACTCATTTAATTTCCACTCAGCCTCCCAGCCACGACTGAAAATGCTGTTTCCTACCTTGGGGCCCCACGAGTGCCTGCTCCAACAGCAGACACAGCCCTGCCCTGGGCAATGTCTGACCCCAGCTCCCCTCTCCAGGCTGATCCCAATCCCTGCCCGCAGTGATGACCCCGTGGAGGTGCCTGATGCTGCAGCCTGGGGCTGCTCTTAACCCACCACAGATGATGAACAGCACTTCCCACTGTGCCAGAATGCTGCTGCTATGTCCTCATGGACACTCCAATAATGGCAAGAGGCACATACTCTTTGCTGGGTGTTCCTGCAGCAGGAAGCTCCTTTCTGGAGCACTCACACCTTTCTGTGTGTCCTGAGCCATTGCCCCATGGCCATTCCCTTCCTGGAGCACTCACACCTTTCTGTGTGCCTTGAGCCATCGCCCCATGGCATTCCCTTTCTGGAGCACTGAGACATTTCCCTGTGTGTCCTCAGCTATTGCCCCATGCCCATTCCCTTTCTGGAGCACTGACACATTTCTCTGTGCCCTGAGCCATTGCCCCATGCCCATTCCCCTTCTGGAGCACTCTCACCTTTCTGTGTGCCCTGAGCCGTTACTCCATGGCCATTCCCTTTCTTGAACACTGAGACCTTTCCCTGAGCCATTGCCCCATGGCCATTCCCTTTCTGGAGCACTCACACCCCACTCTGTGCCCTGAGTCATTGCCTCATGCCCATTCCCTTTCTGGAGCACTCACACCTTTCCCTGAGCCATTGCCCCATGGCCATTCCTTTTCTGGAGCACTCACACCTTTCTGTGTGCCCTGAGCCATTGCCCCATGGCCATCCCCTCAGCATTTTGTCCAAGGTATCCTAAACCACTGTGGGCTTGCAGTGAGCAGCCACAGTGTGAAAGGACCCTGGAGTCACCATGCCCAGGGCTGGGAAGCACAAAATCCCCAATTCCAGACTTTTCTTTCAGTCATTCTGCTGCTTCCCCTTTAACAAAATATTTGGGAGGGGATAACCCCATCAATACCCAAATCTCTGCTGGGGTTTGTAGCCATGACAGAGCCACCCAACAATAAATAACACACTCCAGGCAGAGCTTCTTTATTCACCTCCTTTTAAACCAGCTGGGTTTCCACTTACCATTTCAGTCTGCAACAGAATGAGCAGCACAAAGCTTTGATCTTGTGTAGCCACCAAGAGATTTCCTATTTGTTTGGATTTAACTTCTGTTTTTTGTGGGTACTATTGTCTACGGTTACAACAGCTTGGTGTTTTGACAGTTTCTGTCACCAGAGTCAGCTGCAAGAATTTTAATGCCCATTTGAGACTTATAATTTCTTCTAGTTTAACTGCTCAATATTTAATGATCTCAGGGAAAGAAAAAAAAAAAAGAGCCCACCCACTAAAAGGACTGGGATTAAGACTGGAAATCCATGTCAGCTACTTAAAGGAAAGCTACTTAGAGGAAAGAGACTTCTATGAAGGCAGAAAACACAGATTTAAAGTTGCACATCATAAAGCATGAATTTATGGCAGTATAGTCAAGGTGGTTTCCCTCACAGTCCTGGACCCCCTTCTCCAGAAGGCAACAACCCCCTGAGAGGGAATCAATGGTTTTCACTCAAGGAAAACATCCCTGGAAATTATGCGAACCATTCTGTAGCTGGGATTAATTCTTTACTCCAGGATGAATCCCAAGGTCACAGCAGGGCATGGCACACACCACCAGCCCCTCTGGTCACTCCAGCTCACACAGCAGCAGGGTGAAGGCACCAAACACACAACCAAGGAGACCTCCAGCCAAGAAAAGCCACCAGGGGCAGAGCAGAACGAGACATGCAGGCTTCAGTGCCATAAAATTTGGGTTCAAAGATGAATGAACCACACAAGGCACAGAAATCCAGCCAAAAATGAAAGTTTCTGAAGAACCTCCTCCCTTTCTAAGATGAACTAATTTGTTCGAGCTGCCTGGTGTATGCTAATTTAATAGGATGCTATGCAGTCTGTTGTGAGACAGTGATGCATGGATGCTAAAAAGGGAAACTGGCCCAGCTCAGATCCCCAGTAGTGTCTGTTATTACAGTCATTTTCTTGCCTGAACTGTTTGCTCCTTTCTGATTAATCCTGACCCCTATTAGAAAGGGAAGTATTGTCTTTAAAGGCCTATTACATTTACATTACATCCTCTGTGGCAGTCACACTAAAGCTATCAAGAAAAACATACAATTCTCTGTACTGAGATCTTCCTTCCATTATGCTCTTCACAAATGAGCTGTTAAGCAGGTGGGTTTTTTTCCCCACTGATGATCAGTTTCCTTCCAAAGTGAATATTTAAGTACCTTTTTTCCCACTTTCATCTTATGAGTCAAAAGGAGCTCATCATCTGGCAGGGTTTATCTGATGGCAGCATTCTCACAAGAAAATAACCTTTTTTCTTCTAGGAATGACCTCAAACCTTTCTAGAGGCATAAGTGATCTCCATAATTTTTTTTTCCAAAGCATTTCCCCATTATAACACTGACATATACAGAGTCTATTATTTCTGGAGATCTTATCTGGCCATATTAAGTAGATTACACCAATTTGAAAGAGCCTGGTTCTTCTTCTTCTTTCTCCACATGGAAACTCAAGAAAAAATCTGTCCCAATGTGGCATTCTCCAAGAGGCTGAATCAATTACAGAACAAGTAGATGATATTGTAGCAAAGCAAAGCAAGGCAGACACTGTAGTTTTGCTTCCAAAAATTCCTACATTTCTTCTACAGGGGTCTGTAGGGAAGGTGGAACTATCCACTGCCTAAAGATCAAATAATTTTGCAGCTGTGACTAATCCATGGGAAACGTCCATTTAGCCAAGAGTTTCACCTAAAGGTGTCTGGAACTTCACAAGTCCAAGATATAAAAGTCTGCACAGCGCCTCATTCATTCAAGTGGCATTTCTTCTCTGTCACAGACATCTTTTATGAAAAATCTTTTCCTTGGGATTTTTCCTCCTGAGAGGCCTCAGGAACAAAATGTAAACATTGATTATCTGCTGCTGTGGAATGCAACAGGTGCATCTGTGATTGGCCCATGTTGGTTGTGTCTAATTAATGGCCAATCACAGCCCAGCTGGCTCGGACAGAGAACCCGAGCCACAAAAGTTTGTTATCATTCCTTCCTATTCTATTCTTAGCTAGCCTTCTGAGGAAATCCTTTCTTCTTTTCTTTTAGTATAGTTTTTATGTAATATATATAATAAAATAATAAATCAAACCTTCTGAAACATGGAGTCAGATCCTCGTCTCTTCCCTCAACCTGAGACCCCTGAGAACACTGTCACATTTCTCTACAAAATAAAGCCACAGTGTCAGTTCTGGTAGCCTTCCCAGTGCTCAGAGGCAAAGGGTTGTATCCCTTGAGCTGTGATTTTCAAACACCAACCCTGCCTTTCATGAACTGCACTGCCCATTCCACAGCTGAGGGCCTTGAGGAGCAGGAACTCCATGGACTGATGTGGCACCTGGGGACATGGTTTGCTGGTGAAGACGGCAGCATTAACAGCTGGACTCAGTGCTCTTGGAGCTCTTTTCCAACTTTAACAACTCTGTGATTGTTATTTAATTTAATTACTTAAAAGCTGGGAGCTTTGCACCGTCTAAAAGTGCACATTCCTGTTGTACTTTGAAAAGCATCTGCAGCAGATGCTTATGTTCCACCCAAAATTAATGACAGAAGACTGTCATTAATTAATTAATGACAGACACTGTTTGTCTGTAGGATCCTTAAACCCTGTCTGCCAAAACCCCCTGTTCCATTTGCTGCACAACTTTGGTCACAGAGATCACCTGAGACACGCAGACATCAGTGCAGATGATCACAGCGTGGTTCTGCCTATTCTGAGGGCAAATTTAGATTAGATAACTGCACCATGAAACCAGTGCACATCTCACCAGCCTTTTCCACTGCAATCCTCCAGATCCAATGTGGAGCCCCAGTCAGGAAGCAGCTCCATGAATGTGATGAGCAGCCACTGAAAGAGGAGGCCACAGGGTTCAGAGCTGCCACAAGCACAGCTGAACAACTCCCATTGTCCACCAGCCCTTCTGTGCTCTGTGAAACTCGAATTGGCCTCTTCTCATCCTGCTACCTCAGCCAGCCCTGCAGATCCATTTCAAATATCTGGGCTAAAAATGACGTGCATTTTTCTATCCTTGCCCACTCCAAGTTGCAGATTAAAATTAAAAAAAAAAAAAAAGAGAAAGACAATTCAGTATGGTGGAATACAAATTTTACAGCTGAGAGCTTAGCTCTGGTAGGAAAAGGCACTGCAGGATATTCAGAGCTCCATCTGCAGCTTTACTCCCAATAGCCACCTCTCAATTCACAGGGAAGAGCATTTGCTTTTCTACTCCCCAGCGTCTTCACCCATGTATCCACATGTGGCTTCATGCCTGAGCTGAGGTACATTAAGAAACTCAGCAAACCAGTCTGCCTAGCAACTGGCAAGCTTGAAAATAAACACTCTGGCAAAGATTACTTCAGTCTAACTGTACACAAAGTTACCAGGGCCTTTGCAACTCACAGACACTTCTGCAAAAAAGAACTGCCACACGCTTTCCACATGTGCCACCCTCGGTCATTCTCATGAAAACTGAGTGTAAAAAGGGGGTTTCTTTCAGCTTCTGCTGATGAGGAATTTCTCCATGGCTCCATTTTCATGGTCCTGTGTTGAGACTACTGAGATAATTTTCCAAACAGATTCAGCACAAGCACACCTTTCCCTCCATAAAGTCATTGTCACAATCCTCCACACTTCTCTGAAGGCACATCTTTGGATGTCATGGAGTTACACAGGGACTGGCAGAAATGAAACTCCCCAGAGAGATGTGAGGAACCAGAAGCAGCACCAGCTTCCATCCAAATCCCCCCCAGCCTAACCATGGATCCAGATAAAGCAGGAGCCAAAGAGTGATGCTCCGAGCTCATCCCATGCTTTTAACAGCAGGGAAGGGCAGGGACCCCTGCAGCAATCCCATCCCCTGAGGCTGGGAGCCATCCCTGCCTTCTGCTGCCTTGCCCATGGGATGTTAGAAGATAGGGAAAGAGGAATGAGTCCTTTCAGCATGGCAGAGCTGCATGAGAGCAGCTGAGCAGATCAGAGAATCACAACAGAGAAAAAGTGATGGTGTCTCCTGCATTTCATCTGAAAGGAGGACAGACCCCTCTGCCCAAAGAGGTCAGTCTGGTCCATGGAAGAAACACATTGTTGAGATGGTCCATGAAAATATCAGCAGTGAGACACACACTGATATCTCTGCCCCATTGCTCATAAAGTCTTCAGATTCCCGCTTTAATAGCAACTGGTTTTGACTTAATAGAGAACAATCCTAATTTATTTGCCAAATTTGCTGTTAAGGAGAAGGAGACTGAAGCCCTACAGATTTCCCAAGGCAAGCTGCTGCTGCTGAGCTTCACCTGACTCACCAGAGCCATGACAGACTGGGACAGCCCCAGCACCCTGTGAAACACGGGCAGAGCCAGGCCAGCCAGCCCTCAGCCTTGCCCTGTGAAACACGGGCAGAGCCAGGCCAGCCAGCCCTCAGCCTTGCCCTGTGAAACACGGGCAGAGCCAGGCCAGCCAGCCCTCAGCCTTGCCCTGCCAGGTGAGCTTCCCTCAGCCTTGCCCTGCCAGGTGAGCTTCCCTCAGCCTTGCCCTGCCATCCTCCAGTGAACAGCAGCACAGGGGGAACCATATCAGTGCCTCAAGCAGCTCACAAACACCAGCCAAAGCCAACTGCTGCACAGGGATGTCCTCCTGTGTTGGAAAACTTCAGCAGAAACAGTCTGACAGCAAGGCTGGTTCCCTTTATCTGAAATGCAATCACGGCACATTATGGTCTCACAGTACAATGGGAGATGACTGCCACACGCCTTGACTGGTTTTAAAAATGAAGTTTCTCAGAGCTGATTTCCATCTCAGGTTGACATTCTACACACACACATTGACAGTGCCACCTCTGTGCTTCCCATCCTTCAGGTCGGTCCAGATAACCCAGCCCAGACCTTGGGCAGCAGGGATGAGAGGCACCACAAAATGGCCCAAGAGCTGATGAGGAGAACACAATCTTCAAACCTGACAGCAATAATTTCTGTGTTTCTTTGGAAGCTATTGCATCATTTCATGGACAGAAAGGAAGCAGCATGTTTTCCTCCCAGGTGACCTGCACTTCAGAGGTTTAAAGAACCCCAAAGGGAATGAGCTGTCAGGGGATAGGAGAAATGCCTTGTAAGAACAAAGTGGTTAAAAGACAGAAGACAGCATGGAATAAATGATAAATCCATTTAATATCCAGTGTTAGGGGTCACCAATAAAGCAGTTTGCCACAGCCTGAAGGCTTTGTGTTGTTGAGATCCTTCTCCCCAAAGGGAGGCTTCAAAGCCACATGACTTGCAGGAAAGGAACTCTCATGACATTCATGGCTGGAAAATCAAGGTATACAGCAGCTCCTGCAATGCTCTGTGCCTCCAGACAGACCCATCATGCTGGAGAGCACTGGCAGGGTGAGAAGGAACGAGCAGGATTGCAGGAATATCTCTCCTAATGCACTGGAAAGGTTACCTGAAAGCCAGTTCCCAAAAATACTGCAAACAGCAGGGCACTGGCAGCAGGCTGAGGAGCCAAGCTCTGTGTGGTCCAGCTGGAAAAAGCTGCCACAGGTTGTGTGGGGTACAAGGATGCTCTGGCTGATGCACCAGCCCACTGAAAGGATGGGCTGCAGAGTATTCCAAACAGGTTAAAAGTTGATTAAAGGAAAAAATCAGAAAATATTCCAGAAATTTAGCTTCCTGGGGAGCTTCTGTTTATTGTCATTGAAAGGGTTTGAAGGGGAGGATGGGCTGGACACTGGATGCTGACAGCAAGGGCACAAGTTGATCCCTGGAATTTAGGAATAAATCAAAATGAGACAGCATCTCTGCCCACCATGATCATAGGGGGAGGTTCACCATGAAGAAATAACCTTTGAGCCCATTAAAAAATATAGAAAAATAACCTTTGAGCCCATGACCAGCCAAAAGGATGTGTGTGAAATTGTTGGAGTAGCAGAAAAAACATGGTGCTTCCTTGGGGAAAAGTTTTGCTTTCTTCCAGGGGTAGGAATTTAATTTTAACAAAGAGCTTAAGAAATGGAGCTCATGTAGCACAAGATTCCTCCCACCCTGTTTATCCCCCAGCCTCCAGCAGTCAGAGATCCAGGAAAGGGATTTCTGTTCAGGTAACAGCTGTCTCAGCTACCTGTCCTGCACTAATTTCTGTAATTCATTTTCTCCAACCCATTTACACTTTCAATTTCAGTCTCCTGCAGATTTAAGCACAATGAAGTACAAATTATATGAGAAAGCATTCTTCTTTGTTCATTCTCAATTTGATGCTTGACAATTTCATCCCATAACTCTCCAGTGAAAGATATTTTAAATATGTTAAGTAACCAACTGTTTTCCCATGTCACATAATGGTTTTTAAACTACAACTAGAGGTAGAAACAGTCAGCGAAAAGAGTGTGCAAGAACTGGATTCCCCCTCACTCTCCATGGCAAAAAACTCTCTACCTATACTAGGAGACATGAGACAAACCTGGAATTCTTAGGAAAGCAAGCTGTGTTACACTTTTACACTGTGTTAAATCTTCAGTGTTGTGTGTAATTTTAAAGGAATACCTGTAAAAATGAATAAAGTTGTCAAAACAAGAAGTGAGGAGGTCCTGGGAGACAGAACCAGGAGAGCTAAAACTTGCAGGAAACATAAGCACTGTTTGAAAATATTGATGCTGGAAACACAGACCAAATCTATGCCCCAGGTAAAGAAATTCTTGAAACAGAGAAGTCTGGCAGGCTAAGCAGCTGGGCAAGAGAAAGTGTGAGAAGTAAGACAACATCCTCAAACCCAGAAATTGTGTGTCCAAATGAGGAAGCAAAAATGGATTTCAAGTTCCGGTGGCTAAAATAAAAGAACTTGAAAGGGTGGGGAAAAGCACCTAAAGAACATTTGCACCAGGCAGGGAACCCAATAAAGATTTATTCTGCACATGTGAGAACCCAGATAACTGATGGACCAGGATGAAACCAACTACAGATGTAGCAGAAATAAACTCACATGAATATCACAGAAAAATTACGGGTTTTGTCATGTATGATCATTGCAGGGAGGTTTGGGAAGGTTTTTACACTGGAAACCTTCTTTACAAGGCTGGGAAAAGGGGTCATGGACTGGACTGACCCAACCATTCTAGGGGAACATGGGCATGAAACTAAATACAGGCTGGAGTCTCCCTCTTAAAGCTTTATGTGTACCCAAAATTTAGAAGGCAGATAACAGAATGTAACTTTAGAAAAGGGATGCAAAGAAGTAAACCAGGAGTTACAGAGTACTCTAGATTAGCAAAACTGACATCAGCAGGTCAGTAAAAACTCTACTGAAGCATATCCCTCCCACAAAGATACAACTACTGAACATTTTGACTGAGAATTTAGAGAAGGAAATCCAGGCTTCATAAATGCACTGGAATACTCTGGAAGGGCCAACAACTATGCAGATGGGAAAATGCTGTTGATGTGGTTTTTACAGATTTCAGTGGGGTGCCTCAAGGATCTCTGAGCAGATAAGCTGTCAGGGGATAGGAGAAACTTCTTGCAAAAACAAAGAAGTGGTTAAAAGACAGAAAACAGCATGGAATAAATGGTAAATCCATTTAATATCCAGTGTTAGGGGTCACCAAGGAAGCAGTCTGCCACAGCCTGAAGGCTTTGTGTTTCTGGGATCCTTCTCCTCACCTCAGGACATGGCACCAGGGAGGGGACAGTGATGATCAAAATGATGGAACAGTGACATTATGAGGGATTACTGAATCAAC
The DNA here is from genome assembly GCF_027579445.1 of Ammospiza nelsoni. Lineage (NCBI taxonomy): Eukaryota > Metazoa > Chordata > Aves > Passeriformes > Passerellidae > Ammospiza > Ammospiza nelsoni. Next base: position 6,622,223 of record NC_080637.1, on the reverse strand, counting down.
TGAGACTTTGCAGCCCAGAAAGGAAAACTGAGGGGGGCAGAATAAAGCTGGGAGTGGAGCAGGGAAGGTGGTCAGTGTCCCTTGTAAGGCAAGGATGAGGTGACAGCACATGAGGGTAGGCAGCAAGGACACACTTCAAAACACTTCATCCAGCTTCCTTCCATGGGACAGAGCAGCCATTAGCAAGGATTCAGGAAACAACTAGATAAATACTGGTTATAAAATCCATCCCAGACCACTAAAGGCACCATTGGAGTGTCAGAAAATGCCTGCACACGTCTCATATAATGCCAGGGGAGTACCCCCTAGGTACTATAATACCCCTGGGTATTATAATGGCATTATTGCTAAATGCTGACCTGTACATTCCTCCCCAGACATGGTCTGCAGGGACAGGGCACTGCATGAGCTGCATTTTTGCTCTGACCCAGTGCAGCTGTTCTTGTGGTCAATCAATGCAGCAGAGCAGCAGCAAACAGCAGCTCATAGACATAAATACAAAATGCATGGACAGTGAAGCAATCTCTGAACTTCCTCAGGGTTAAGTCATGGCAAAAAACCAAGGAAAAGTGCATGTAAAATACTGCCTCATTCCAACAACTGCATTTTCACCTAAGCAACCCAGTCGTCAGTAGTACATCAGACATGTAGTAACGAAGACAACCTCTGACTTCAGAGGATTAGCAGAGAATTACCACAAGATGTCCAGGGAAAACAGAGTTTGGAAAGCTGCATCAAAAATACATGGAGGAAACAGTCTCTGTGATCTCCTGTGGAATAAACAGAACCCCTGTCTTCCTTTATCTTTGCTCTAAGTGATGGGCCTTTCATTACCACTGCATAGAGCAGCCATCTCTTCCTTGTGGGATCAGAGCAGCTAGTTAAGCTGAAGTTCACATCCCAAGGTTTAAATGCCAAACATCAATCTGCCTTTGCATCCCTGCAGCTAGAATAGCCCAAACCCTCACAATTTCTCATGCATTTACCCTTACAGCTCCCCCATGGGATTAGGCAGGCAGTGCTGTCACACATATGAAATACATGGGAATTAGGGCAAGGAAGGTCATAAAGCAGATTAACCTCAGGTCTCCCCAGGCCATCACCCATTGCTGAACTGGGAGAATGTCTTCACATGCTGCCAGATCACACACAGCCTCTACTCCCTACACCTTCTGTATAACAGGCTGCTGTCCCCACACTTTTATTGTCTGTGACAGGACTAAAGCTCAGTTCTTCCCCAGAAAAGAGATCCACTAAAAGGCTGGCACCATTTCCCCCCATCTTGGCCATGAAAATTTAAAATTGCAGGAGTGTTTTTTGCTTTCTACATCACACACTGCTAAAGCTGCAGCAAACAAACAGAATCATCAACCCAGTGAGTCGAGCAGTGAATTTGTTTATTGAACCCCCATGTCTGGCATTGAACTGATTTTCCCAACTTTAGCAGGGTAAATATCCTTTGGCTGGGTCGCCATCAGAGTCTGTATAAAGCAGCAAACCTTTTCTCTTTGTTGACAGAGCCTCAGAGTGGCACAAGTGAATGTTAGCAGGTGTTCATATTTAACTTGTCTTTGTGGGTTTTTTTAAGCCTGAGATGCATATAGTGATTGAGAATTACTGTTTATTCATTTCTGTGTAATAGGAGAAGCAGCATTTCATCTGCCTCATCCATATTTAATAGCTCCAGGCACAACAACCACGAAAGGTCTATTTTTCTCCCACTAGGGAAAATATTATTATTATTACTACTACCATGACTACATCTATATTCTGAAATTATTCATCCCTGGCTTTCTATATTATTTCCATGTTATCTGTGGGCCAGGTCCTTCCCTTGTACTTATCTGAGTTACTGTGCTGATGAAGCCATACTGATTTATGCTATGCTGAGTCACATCAGCAAAGGACAGAGTCAATTCAAAGCTTTTCAAAGCTTCTTGGCAATAGAAACCAGACTGAATTTTATTGCCATAAGGATGGAAAGGAACCCTTAGAAAGCTACCCATTTGCTGCTCCTGCTTTTACCAGAAATGTTGTTTAGGGAGGTCAACTCCTCTCCCCCAGCTTGAGCTCTGCCATGTCCATTTTCACACTTACCCACCTTGACACACACACACACATAGGGTGAAATGTTTTCCCTATGTCTAGAGAACACCTCTGCTCCCAAAAGGTCATTAAATATGAAGGATGGCACCTCATTTTCCCCCAGCATAGTAGGGCAGCTCAGGGTTTATTCTGACAGCTCCAGCACAGCCCAGGCTGTGCATTGCCCTGGTTAATCCCAGCTCCAAGACAGGATGCAGCTCCCATAAACCAGAGGCATCCCTCCAAGCACCATCCAATAAATCACAACAGCCTGGACTAATAAATGGTCCAGAGTGCCATTTATCCAGTGAGGCAGACACAGAGGAGGTGTAACCATGCAAGCAGTTCTTTCCCTTCCCAGTGACAGAAGAGGACCTCAACGAGCTCCAAGGGAAGCCCTTGTGCCTCAGCTGTCCCTGGACAGCCTCCAGCACACCTAGCAACCATGCAGGGCTAATTCCAACCACAGGAGCAGTTTAAGTCATGGGGTTTTTCCGGGTATTTGTTCCCTGATAGCGTGCCATTAAAATGTTAATCATAAAGCTGCTGAGGGGCCCTTCTCCAGGAGGTCACTTGTCCAAACACAGATAGTCCCTGGCACGTTACCACGAGCTGTTTACCCAACAAGAAACAAATTTCATAGATTCAACCCAGTCACTGCTGAAACTCTCAAGCAGGAGCTGAGATTGGTCCCTGAGGAGCAGCAGCTCTGCCAGGGAGCTGCAAACACAGGGCAGGGTTTCACACAGAGGGGTTTGCCTTTCCCAGGGCAGGACTGGAGTGCTGCTAGCACAAGGGTGACACTGGAGCGGGCACCAGCAGGATGCCTGATGCACCCAGAATCACCTGCTTCGTCTTAACTCCAATTCAGGAAAGGAAAAAAACTCACCCAATATCCCCCACAATTTTTTTTCCAGCTTTATTTGCCTAAAGAAGCTAAAAAATCCCATGTTAAACATATTCAGGGGCTGAAAGTTATGATGAAAGCAACAGCACTGCAGAGGATGGAGATATATATATATATAAAAAATACACACACACGTATAAAAAAAGACACATCTTTTTTCCTATTACCTGTAATTTGGAGTAGGACAGGGTTGGGGGTGGAACACTCACTATCCCCTTTCCTCTGCATGTGTAGTTCTCATTAGGGCCAATTAGGATGATAATCACATCTGAAAAGTGGCTCCAAGCCAAGCCATGTGACCAAAGCTGAAGTAAACACAACTCCAGAGAGCTTAGGGAGCAGATGGTTCCCTCTCCCAAGTTCTCCAAGCTCCTGTCTGGCTTGGTTTTACCTGTGCAACATCATTTGGGAGAGCATCCCACCTGGGAGGAGGTGAGGTGGCACCATGGTTCTTCAGGGACCCACAGACCTGTAACAGGGCTCAGCATGCAGGAGGAGAGAAATTAATTGCTCTTTCCAGTGTTTTTTCCATACCTAGCACAAGGCATTATGATTTCTACATTAGGAATCAATATGTGGCTTGGGGTGAAGTTAAAGAGAAAATCCATCTGAGCTCAGTGAAAGCAGAGCATGCACTCAGCTCTCAAATGTCTTTTCCACCTTCCCTCCCCAGGGTAAAGCACAATTTTAATGGGAGAGTCTGGGCGAGTTTTCTGCACATTTTCTGCCTCTGTCACCCCCATCTGTAATATCTGCAGTGCTTTCCCCATCCCAGCTGCCTCCCAGGTGACTCCATGCAATTACATCCTAATTGTGCCACAGTGGTGCTCTCTGGGATGTTACACCGCTGTTTAATTTATAAATGTCAATTTGGAAGCACAATACAATGAGAAATTACCCACATCAGACACAGAGCAGTTCCCACTTATGAATAGGTAAGAAGGCAACAAAAATAATTAAGTACTTAACAAAGAGAGAAGATGAGGGAATGCAGGCATCCCTTTAGTGCAGCCCTTCCAGACTGTACACGTGCTCAATTCTGAGCTGTTTAAATGGAAGGGCAGAGGTAGCCAAGTGCCAGGTTTAATATTGGACATGACACTGCACAGTCTGTGCCTGTTTGGGAACCTATTTCATATTTAAATCTCAATTAAACAGTAGGACTGCCTTGACATTTAAAAATCCAAACAAAACACTTCAAGCGCAGCTCTGCAAAAAGCATCTGTAAAAACATCTTCTTATTCCATCAACCTGCTCATTCTTTGCATCCTGAATAACATCTTCAGGATGAGAAAAATAAAAGAAAATAAATAAATAAATTTGGAATGTGTTGATTTTTCCCACCATTCTCTTTGAATAGTCAGTCCAACTAAGCAAGAGTGCATTTGGTCCCTCTTGTGTGTCATCAGCACAGCACCTGCAGAGATATCTGAGCTAGTTTTGAATTATGAAAAAAAAGGGTTGTGCAGAAGGAAAAAATCACCTCATAGCAAATTACCAGCAATGATGTTTTCAGGCTATCTTGTCCTTTTATACAGTTGATCCCAAGTGACATAAAAACATGAGAAGAGGGCAGGTGCCAGGAGCAGGGGCTGGGGAAATGGGAAAGGAGGAGCTGCATGGATCGTCCTTGGTTCAGGCCATGGACACAAATAAACAGGATTTGCCCATCAGCCACCCCAGTCTGCCACAAGCAAAGTCAGAGCAGGGGCTGCAGCCAGAGCTGGGTGAAGGAGCCTCCTTTTCCTGGGCTGACGCTGCTCCTCCTGCATCAGCCCTGGGGCAACATGGGGAGCAACGTGAAGAGCACCAGGGAACAGTGCCAGGCACGAGGCAGATTGCTTTAGGTCCCAACATCTTCTCTGACTCCAAGATTATGGGTATTACTGTGGCATGGACAACCTTCCACTCCTCCCAATTATTTATTGTATATGTTGAAGTAAATAAGTTATTATTATTATCATCATCATCACTATTACAATAATGTGCAATATTGTTGTAAGATTTTCTAAATTATGGTGTTAAATTTTATTTACTAAATTAATTCTTTAGTGAAGTTTTATTATTTTTATTTTTGATATCTTTTTAAGTTGTACATTTTATAAATAGGTTTTGAATCATTACATAAATTTATATAACACTTTATTAAAATTTTTATATTTATGTTTGTGTGCTAATAAAAGAAAATCGATCGCTGTTTCATTTTTTAAGTTATATGTTTAATATTTTTGATATCTGTTAAGAAGTTGTTTAATGTAAGGGATGTAGTATTAGATTGTTTATTTAGTTAATATTTTAATTGATTTCCCTGCTTCAGTGTTATTGTTGAAGTCACAGGTGCACCCCACACTGCCTGCATGGACCCACCAGGTGTTCCAGCAGGGGCTCCAAGGGAGCATTGTTTATTTAGTTAATATTTCAATTGATTTACTGGTTTTAGCATTATTGTTGAACTCATAGGTGCACCCCACACTGCCTGCACAGACCCACCATGTGTTCCAGCAGGGGCTCCAAGGGAGCATTAACAAACAGCCCCACATTTCAGCTTTCCTGCTCTCTGCTTCTCAGTGGCACCACATTGAATTTGTGGTGGCTCAGCCCAGCTCCAGGCTCCCCACACCAGCCAGGCTGGGGAACAGCCCCTCGAGATGCTGCTGCTCAGCCCCAAAAACCTCAGCCTGGGCTTCTCACCCTTTAACTGCACAAGCACAGCCACAAAGCAGGCCGTACTCTGCAGGTTTCCAGCCCTTCTTCCTTTGTGTTTATCTCTAAATGCTCCATGCAGTGAGCAGCTCTGCAAAGGGTTTGTGCTCCTGCCTGAATGGAGATCCCCTCAAGGTGCACTCACCCTGCAAGGGGAGCACTGTGGTGCTTACAAACACACACAGCCACAAAAGATAAACTGGGGAAGAGAGATAAGGTGGGGTCAGTGCTCTCTCTTTTGTCTGCCTTCTGTGGAAATTCCAGACCCTCAATCTCCTGTCTGTGTGAAGGAGGAGGAGACCCACCACACTGGGTCAGACCAAAGGCCAGCTCTAGCAAAATGCCTCCCAGCTTGTAACAAATGCCTGCATGAAAAGCATTTTAAAAAAGAGAAAATACGGAGATATTCCTGGTTCACTCTCTTGGATCTCTCAGGATCAGTGACCCAGAGGCTTCCTGGGTGCCAGGGTGCACTGGGATCATTGTGTGCCCACCCAAGCAATGGCCCCTTGCACACAGATGAGACATTTTCTCACACACACGACTTGGCAGGGGTTTCCATGTCCTGCCAGCTCTCAGACAAGCAACACACTGCAGCTCTGTAGGGAAAAGCCAAAGAAGTGCCTCAGCTGCTGCCAGCTGCGTGCCATTGATGCTAATGGACTTGTTCTGCTTTATACCAGCTGATGATCTCCCTCTTTTCCCTTTCTGCCTTCTCAACAGATTTTCTGGTGCTCATACATTAAAATATCCATCAAAAAGGTGGATCTGGTCCAGCAAGTGCTGTGACAGTGGTTTATGTCTGTTACAGGAAGGTGTCAGAGCACTGCCATAGGGCTGTAACAGAGCACACCAGCCCTGGGAAAGCTTTGTGCTAACCCTCATTACTTAAATATTGGCTTATTCCTTCAACATGGGGCTTTCTATGCCTTGAAATCCCTTGGGTTGTTCTCAACCCTGCCAATGTCTGACATTATGCCAGGGGAAAAGGTGTGGGACACTCTACAGCCTTTCATTACCCCTGAGCACACTGTCAGTCCCACCAGGGACACTGCTTCTCCATCCCGCTTTAAAGAAAGCACCTGCAATTATTCCCAGAAAAAATCAGTCAGCATTATCATTTTAAATCACTGATAATGTCAGCAAGCTCTATTCCAGCCAGGCTTTCTAACAAATCAGTGACCTCAGTGAAAGAGGAAGGGAAGCTCTGAGCTCATTTGGAGACATAACTCCAAATTTCTGCTTCCATCAGTTCATTACTTGTTGAGTTTGTGAGGGTTTCCAGGATGAGGTGAGAGATGGGAATTTGACTCTATCTTCTCAGAAGGCTGATTTATTATTTTATGATATTTATATTACAATAAAGAATACTATACTAGAACTATATTAAAGAGAAGGATACAGACAGAAGTTTTAACAAGAATGAATAATAAAAACTCATGACTGACTCCTCAGAGTCTGAGACAGCTGATGGTGATTGGTCATTAAGTTAAAACAATTCACATGTTTGGATAAACAATCTCCAGACTACATTCTAGAGCAGCAAACACAGGAGAAGCTGAGGCTTCTCTTCTTCCCAGGAGAAGAAACCTTGGTGAAGTGATTTTTCAGAAAATATGACAGTGACAATTACTCAGGATGACTTTAACCCCCATGTGCCTCCTGCCTGCATTTCCAAGTAGGTGCAAACCATGAGGGTGTCCCTCAAACCCAAGTGCTGATGACATCCCTTAACTGGCAGGAGGATTTCAGCAGCACCATCACCCCCACAACAACTCATCTCCTTGGCTGAGCCATTTCAAGCCCTTCCAGGTTCTGTTTTGTGCAAGATGTGGAGAGCATGTCCTGCACTGCAGAGAGAGCCACAGAAACACTGCCTGTCACAGAAAAGCAGTTTTCTCATTTCCTCATGACCACCTCCAGTCCCCAGCTCTGATGCAAAACGTCAGCAGGAGAGCTATTAAGCATTTAGGGTGGGAAGCTCCAGCATCGACCAAAAATACTTGCATGTTGGCAGGACTTAGGGGCTCAGCCAGGATCTGACAGCCCCATAAACCTTCCCTGGAATGTGACACAACAAAAAACCAGAAACATAACAGAAAACCAAAGGGTTTTCTGTGAATCAAAGATTCAGAGCAAAGTTCCTACTTCTGGCAGCTGGTGGGGTTCAAGTTCCCACACTGATCCATGCTTGGCAAGTGGAGAGAAAAGGCTTCTTATTTTTCCTCTTTTTGTGTGTGATTAGAGATGGGCCCAGGAGACACAGATTTGCTGGTAAAAACCTCCCCTTTGATCAGTTTAGTGAATTATGAGAATCTGCAGTTAAAACCTCTAAGTCTGGTACATCCCAATTAGAGATAATCCTAAAATATAAGGTTTGCATGAAGATGTGAGCTTTTTCTGATGCCTGGAAGGGAAAAAGGGGGAATTTCTTGTTTTGTTACCAATGCTTATCCTGTCATATTTCATACCAACAACTGAGGTCACGTGCTGTTTGCCCTTCTCTTATTTTATGAAGAAGAAAGTAGAAAGGACACATTTAGAACAGAAAAGAAACCCAAGTAGAACACGGGTCAAATGAAGTTTGGTGCCTCTTTTTCCCACAGGAAAATTTGCCAAAGAAAAATTAAAGTAAATCCAAGAGGCAAGTACAATGCTCTAGATGATGACTTTTTTTTTCCCACCTACTTTCAAGGTATAATTTCATCATGCTAAATGCGAAAGAGAGATATGTCTCTCTTTGCTCCATAAGTCTGTCACCAAAGAAATTTTCAGCTGGCTTATTAATTTTCAGGCTCTCTGCCCTGATCTTTCTTTCTCCCTTTTATTACCTGTGTAGAGGCTGTAGTGCCACTTGCTCACTGCTGAGCTGCAAAGTTGACTCACTACAGCTCCTTTTTTATTTCTCACTGATCTCATTGAATTATTGAAAAGGGTACTGTCAAATTGAAAAGGATATATTGTCAAAAATAAAATAAATTTTCTTTCCTGAGCTCCAAATGGCACCTTAAACCATATATTTAAGGACAAAAAAAAAGAAAAAATTGTAGGGGACTCATTTTCATAACATTAATAATGCCCTTGGTTTTCTTTTTGCACATTTCAGTCCAGACAACCTAATCTCACCATCAATTTCTAGAGAACTTCACTCTCTGCTTCTCCTATACTTGCAGTAATGATATTGCCAAGTGTCTGAAGTTTGTCCTCAGCCTTTGGGTACTTGTGGGCTTTTTTTGTAAAGTCTGACTTGGTAAAGACATGAGTAATGCTGTGTCTCAGCTCTCATTTTTATTTTTTTTTATTTTGGCATCTGTTAGCCTTCAGGCTTATAGGGAACAGTTTGTCTGCGTGGCCCTCATATACCCCAAAGGCTCAAAACCAAGAACCCAACTGAAATTTTTATATAATCTCATTACTTTTAGAGAGATTTTTATGATTCCAGGAAGACTGGATGATTTCTTGGGTTTTAACTCTGAGACTTGGCTTCTCTACAGTTTTAGATTTAGCATCTGAATTTCTTTTACGCCGCAGGTCCTCATAACCAACATGTAAGTACAAAATGTCCAGAGCTCAAGACCTGTTCCTTTTCCTTCCCTTTTCACTTGGGGGCCCTGGCTGATAGGAATCCAGAGCACTGCAGATGATGCTGATGAAATCCCTCCACCCTTCTATCCCCACTGGCCACCTTAGTCTAAGTGTGCCCATGACCAGAGCCAGGCACCTTGTAGAAACTCTATTATATAGAGAAAAAAAATAGGCAACACCCACATTGTTTGTAGGGCTGTAACTTCTCAGTAATTAAATTGATATAAAATGAGCAAAACCACAATGCTGGTACTCAGTCCTTAATATTTGAAGAGTGTGCTAAAATTCTGCCTCTGTAGAATAAAAGTGTGAGTTTGTCAAAAACATTGAACACACTGGTGAGAACAGTTTTAAAGATGCATTAGGAAAACAGACATTCATGAAAGCTAACATGAATTGGTCAGGAATCTTTATAAAAACCTCTTACAAGAAACTGCAGTTAAAATGCAGAACCTGAGATGAAGTGAAACTAAAAAGCAACCAACACCCTCCCCTCCCTGAGTCCACACCTCTTTCTTTGTTAGAAGTTCTTTTAGAACCTTATTATAAAATCCAGCAGTGCACCATTTCTCCAACAAAGACTTTTCTCAGAAGACTCCAGGAATAAAAAAAAAAAATACAGTTCAATCAACCTACCTCTGGGGCATATTTACACAAAGGTTTTTATTGGCTTTCAACTTGATATATTGTTTTCAATACCAAACTGAAAGGTAAAGGTATTAAAATATACATTGCAGTGCAGTTTATTCCAGAAGAGCTCCATGGTGCATCCTGAGCAATGCCCATGAAGACATCCAATTACTGCTGGTGCCAAACCTGACCCCAGCTGTGTAACCAGGGCTAAAACCTCAGAAATGCAGGACAGAAATTAATTTCTTCCTTTTTACTGCAAACCTGACGCAGGAGAGAAAACTTCAAAAATTGTTTTGCTTACTCTGATTTGAGAAACTTTGGGCCACACTCATTAAATCATTTATGTGAGTTGTGGGTATGAAGATGATTGCAGGCAGAAAATAAATAAACTGCACTGTTTTCAACAGCTGAGGGCTGTGCTTCCCTGGGCCAGGCTACATGTCACATCTTTTGAGAATTATTCAGATACAGTAAAAGCCTTTCAGGATCTTGTTCTACCTACTAATAGTAGGGGCTTTAAAGAGATAAAACTATTCTCTTAAATATTTTGATTTCAAATTTTGATAAAAAAATCAAGTGAGAATTGACTGAGTGAATCAGTGGGAACCTCAGGCCAGCTTTACCATGTTCACCTCCACAAATGGAGACACAGCTCCACCAAGGCTGTCCCACCAAACTCAGCACAGGTTCTGCCATGGCACCTTCAGGGAGCATTGGTCAAACCTGGAGGGCTCACCCACAACCAGAGCTCAAGCACCTCAGGCCTCCTACAAACACAGAGTTTCTCCAGGAGATGCTGAAAACCTCAACAGTACGACAAAAAGGGTGAAGATACAGAGTGAGGTTTCTCCCAGGAGGTGGCTCACAGAGCAAACTGCAGATGTGGCTGTTACTGAATGAAGACAATTAATCCCTGGAATTAACATGATGTGATTGCTGGGTGTTGGAAATGTCTGCTTCTCTGAATCAGGAGGCAGCAGCCTTCCAGAAAGGCCCCAGAACGTGCATCTATCCTCTGGGGTGCACAGACTAGACTGGCATGGACAGAATCATCTTCCCCTCAAGAATCGTAAAGGCTGCATGGTCAAAACCTCAATTTAATTTGATTTTTCACCCAGTTGTTATATCTTGTTAATATATATGTTCATATGCACTTGGTCCACTTGATGCCATCACTGACTGCAAGTAGATGTTCCTAATCCAGACTTCAGCATAACACAAACTGTACTATTTGTTAAAAAAATGCCCTCTCAAGAATGAATGAACACCTCTTCTTGTGCTATCTCCCTCCATAACCCTCCACACCCTGTTGTCATCTCTCATTATGTCTGGTCTTCTCATTTTAATTGCACCCACTGTACAGTAAGGACCTTCCAAATTGTTTTTTCTGTAGACCAGAATGTGTAGTCATTCACAAATGACAGAGAAAAACATGCAAACATTAAATATTTTTAAAATGAGTAGGCTTCCAAAATAAAATTATTCTTTAGAGAATGACTGGCTACCAACTGGATAAATCCTGCCACTGTTCAAGTTAATAAAACAAATTTCTTGACAGGTGTTAGGCAATTTTTAGCAAAGTTACAAGGGTGTCACTATAGCTAATGTTATTAAAAGCTTTGATTAGTTATAAGAACAGACCCTTAGGTCTAAACCAAAGCTGCTTACTGAAGCTGGGCAGATAATTGATGTTCACAATCAGAAAAACAGTCTTTAACTCCAAGAGAACTCTACATAAGGGAGAGGATACATACACCAGAAATTAAGGTAATATGCATGACATTTTACATGTTTGTGGTCCATCTTAAGCTGTGACCCCACCTGAGCATAGATTTTCGTGTATGCTCAGGCTGCAGAGATGGCAGCACTGCTGCTCATCCAGGTGACACAGGGCAGCCCTGCCTCATTGCACCTGGGGCATAAATCACATCTGCTTTAATGCACTCAGTCTGCACGAGGAGCTGTGTTTTCTGGGTGCTGCGGCAGCAGAAATAACACAGCACATCATGACAGAAAACAATACCAATGAAGAAATTCATATGAAATAGGCACCTCCTGAACCACAGGGGACACTGCACAGCATTTAGATGAGGCTGATGCTCACTGCTGCATTTATGAGTGAACATCATTTCTTCCTTTGCAGACATTTGCATTTCAACCCTTGCAGAACCTCCTTGAAACACAGCTCTCCACCCTTCCTAGGAACAGCCCTGTGACAGTGTTCACAGGGGTCCCAGGATGAGGGAAGAGATGAGGATCTGACTCCATGTTTCAGAAGGCTTGATTTATTATTTTATAACATATTATATTAAAACTATACTAAAATAATAGAAGAAAGGATTTGATCAGAAGGCTAGCTAAGAATACAAAAAGAATGATAACAAAGGCTTGTGACTGGCCAAGACAGTCTGGAGAGCTGGACTGTGATTGGCCATTAATTAAAAACAATCACATGATACCAATCCCAGATGCACCTGTTGCATTCCACAGCAGCAGATAATCATTGTTTACATTTTGTTCCTGAGGCCTCCCAGCTTCTCAGGAGGAAAAATCCTAAGGAAAGGATTTTTCATAAAAGCTGTCTGTTACACAGCCCCTGCTGTGAATGTGCACAGTGGCTAAAAACTCAAACCAGCAACACAGCATACCCTGGCCCCAGGCTGGTGCTCAAGGGCATTATCCTTGTTGAGCTGCTGACCCATCCTTCCCTGCCACACAGCCCGCACTTTGGAGCTAAGAAAGCAAACCTATCAGCAAACAAACAAACCTATAGGGAAGAAGGAGTTACACTGGGTTGTATTCTCAGAAATGTGAGTCCTCCTGTGGAGCTGACAGTCCCTCAAAGATCATTTCCCAGAGCACAGCCACTGTGACCCTCCTAGAGGGGAGAGTATGGAGGGGTTGGACAGCTGGCTTGTAAGCAAAGTTGAGTTGAGAAGAAATAATAATTGATGATTTTTAAGTGTATTTATAGTAAAGAAGAAGACAAGGTCGTTAGTATGGAAACAGATCAGAGAAGATACATGAAAATACAGGGGAGCTGCAAGGCAGGACTCCATTGGAGCTTGGGAAAGGGCAACAGAGCTGGGCAAGAGTCTGGAGCACAAGTGCTGTGAGGAGCAGCTGAGGAAGCTGGGCTGCTTATCCTGGAGAAAAGGAGGCTCAGGGGTGACCTTGTCACTCCCTTCAGCTCCCGGACAGGAGGGTGCAGCCAGCTGGGGATCGGGCTCTGCTCCCAGGCAATCAACCACAGGGTGAGAGGACACGGCCTCAGACTGTGCAGGGAAGGTTTAGGCTGGATATGAGCAAGAATTTGTTCATGGAAATTCCAGACCTTAGAACAGGCCACCCAGGGAGGTGGTGGAGTGACCATCCCTGGAGGTGCTTATGGAAAGACTCTGGACATGGCACTCATGGTCTGGCTGACAAGGTGGTGATCAGACTTGATGGGCTCAGAGGTCATTTCCAACCTAATTGATTCTGTCATTCTGTGATCCAAAGCTCACTGGATGTTACAACCCATGTGCTGGGTCAATGAACTATACAGCCCTACAACAGCTGAGGGATGAATTTGGCCTGAGTTAATTTCATAAGCCATTTTTAGAGTAAATAAGTTTCATTAAATCTCATGCAAAAAGCGCTCAACCAAAGGCAAATTCAAAATCAGTGTACTTGCTTATCCTCAATTACATTATTCCCTTCTTTCTGTAAAGAATCATTGCTCTGAAATGCAGAGGGATAAACATGAATATGTTACAAATATTAATATGTAGTGAGTGATATAATTAATTACTGCTCAGTAAATGTGAAAAGATCAGGAAAATCACATTGTTCAGTTGGCAGGTGGAAACTACTGCTTCCTTTTACATCTCTGAAAAATTACAGCAGGTAGCACAGCTTCCTAAACCCATTTGCCTTGATTCAAATAGACAGATTAAATAATTAACCAGAATCAGAAATAACATCTAATATGAGCAGAGTAAAGAACTACAGGTGTTCACTGCAGGCTATGTCTGCTCTGATTTTAACATGCCCATGATATCCAAAACCCAAATTCACATGTGAGAGTGCACATAGTGTATCTTGGGGAAATTTTCCAGGACACATATCTGACAGATCAAAGAATCCTCTGTTATTCCTTGCACATTTCTGAAAAATGCTCAGCAAGCCCTCTAGGTCTAATCTTTGTTTAGATGAATAAAGAGCTCAATTAATTTCTAAAGCAAATTTTTGAATATTTTTGGAATCATTCTTAGTAAACTCAGGTATGTCTCATATGCCAGATCCTCCAACCAGGGCACAAGGTAATATCATCCTCCTGCTCCTACTCTTACTTTTTCCTGCCTTAATTTCAGCAAGGTGTCAGGACCTTGCTGAAATTAAATTGATATCTAAATGATGCTAAATGTAAATTGATATCTTACAACAAGACTGCTGAGGAGACTAGTAATTTAGAAGAATTCAAAGCCACATACCAAAGGCAAAAGGAAAACAATGTATTTAAGTACTTGGTCAAGCTGAAATCCAGTTAATGCACTCAGTCTTCATATCCAGTATTACACAACCTTAAAACTGAAAAAAAAACCAAAAAAAAACAAAGAAAAGCTGCTAGGATCAGCCACATTTGGAATAAAATTGATTCTGCTGTTCTTCCATCCAGTGTACGGAATCAGTGCAATCAAACAATCAACTGTAAGCCCAGAAAAAATGTAAAGCCATCAGTATAATAAGATGATTTCAGCAGATCACTCAAGTAACAGCTCATCAAATCAGCAGAACACAGAAATATTTGTGCAGGACATTTACCCTCAAAACCCCTTCCCCCCCCCTCCTTTTTTTTTTTAAGGTTAGTAAGAGCAATACTCCCAGTAAAAAACACTTCATGTGTCACATTTAATGGAAGTCTAATTTCAGAAGCCACTCTTCCCTTAAAGTAACTTGAAATACCTGAAATTGAGGCTGTTCCTTAGCCACAAGAGCAGAAAGGCATTTTACAAATTCATTATTTATAATGTCTGTATGTATATATTATATTCTATATATGAGTCTATAGTAGCAAGGCTAGTGCTTGCCAAATGCAATCATATTCACATCTCCTCTATTTGATTACAATGAAAAATTTATTGCATCTTACTTCACAGAGGAGTTGTAACTGCCCAGATTTGGCAAAATTACATATACTTTAATAACTGAAACTCAATCACATCCAAATCACAACTGGATAAAGGATAAATGTAAACCTCATCAAATAGGATCACTCTCTGCCCATTTGACAATATGCACAATGTCAACAGGTGGTGAGGCATTGTCATTATATTACAACAGTTCTATTGTCAGTACATTGCAAGGGTTCCATATTGCTAGAGCTTTGTATCTCCTCGACGTTTCTTGAGGGCACCTCCTCCAGGCACTGACTCTTCCTTGTCCTCACAGCAGCCAACTGACTGCAGTTCCCCTCAACCACCCAATGCACTCTTTTATAACACTCTTCTTATTGGCTACAGCTGTGGCCTATTAACATCAGGCCTGCTCCTAATCTTTAATAATTAACCCAGCTGCAACTCTTTAGGGAGTAAGATTATTTTCTATACTACCTTTATTTTCTTATATTGTATCCCCCTACAGTGAAGGATGGTAGCATGATTTGTATCTTGGCACCTCCTCTCTTCCAAACCTTAGAAAAGAGCCCAAGTGATGCAGACACCAGAACTGAGGCAGAGGAAAACCAATTTTTTTCATCCCTACCTCAGTTCTTCCATCTGAAACATGGGACAACAATGACTGTGTTGTCTGGAGTCCAGTAGAAGTGGAAACTTGGGCTGGTTTTAGTTGGGGCAGAGTTAATTTTCTTCAGAGTATTGTACATGGGGCTGTGTTTTGGATTTGTGTTAGAAACAGCATTGATTATACTTTATTGCTGTGCAGGGCTTACACAAGGCCAAGGTCTTTTCTGCTCCTCACCCCACCAAGGAGGAGTCTGGGGCTGCACAAGGAGCTGGGAGGGAACACAGCCAGGAGAACTGACCCCAGGTGACCCAAGGGATCTCTCAGACCAAACACAGTAATGTTCACTTCATAAATCTGGGGTAAGAAGGAAGAATGGGGGTCATTCAGAATGATGGTATTTGTCTTCTCAAACCACTGTTCCATGTGATGGAGGCCTGTTCTCTTGGGGATGGCTGAACACCCGCCCGTGGGAAGCAGTGAATGAATTCCTAGTTTTGTTTTGCTTGTGTGTGCAGCTTTTGCTTTACCCATTGAACTGTCTTTAGTTCAACTTGAGAGTTTTCTCAACATTTCTTTTCCAATTTTCCCCCCCATTCCACTGGGGCAAGATGAGCTGCATGGAGCTGGGTTGTCAGTGGAGTTAAACCATGACAGTCCTTTCTCATGCCCAACAGGGGCTCAAAGAGTTCAAGATAACAACAGATTTGATTGAAACATGTGAAATTGAATTTATAGCTGTTACTGCTGATTAGCTATTAATTGGCAGGCTCTCTGTGCTTGCCATGGGGCTTGTTTCCCTCACTGGATATTTGAGTCTGGTGCTCGTTAGTGAGTGCTTTTTGCTTTGACTGTGTGCTGTCCCACTGTGTGGCTTATTATCTCACTCTGCTGTGCCTGGGAACATCCTGAAAACAGCAACAGCACTGCAACCAGGCTGGCAGATGGCCAGGGCATCACTACTGCTTCTGTGCAGCTCCACTGGACAGGCTGGAACCCTGAGATAGGGGCTGGGACCCCTGTCCAGTGTGAGCTCCAGTGGGAGCAGCACACCCAAAAGTGTTTGTAGCCAGGATTGTGTCCACAGCAGAGCAGGTCCAGCTCAGTTATGTCCGTGCCATGGCTGTGGCCCATGGGGAGCAGGTGCACCTCAAGGTGACTGTGGGTCGGTCTGCACCACAACAGTTGTCTTAGGTTACAAGATGTGACTGGAGGTGTGTGTGTTCTACTGCTATCTGTTAGAAGTGGGGCAGTTACCTTCTGTTAACTGGGCAGTTTTCTTTATCTCTTCCACAACCAATCCTCCCTCTGGGAGATATCTTCTCTGACTGGGCCATTGAGGGCCACTGCACGGCTGATAAAATTCCATCATCCCACTGGGAGATGCTCTGCCCAGGGGGAGGAGCCAAGCATTCCTACCTGGATATAATCTGGGATTTGGAACAGAGAAGCAGACTTTTCCCACTGGATTCCCAGAGGAGAAGCTTTCTTCTCCTCTGGATTCCCAGAGGAAGACCAGGCCCATCTACACCAGCACTGGACCTTCAGAGGAAAACTCCATCGTTGTACAGGATCCCTGCTCCAACAGAGCCACAGCTGGCACTGCAGTAGGGCTGAGCCACCATGGGATGGGACTGCTGCCACCACCCTGACCCACAGGGTGTCAGGTCCTAGTCTGACTCCATCCGTGTTTTTTTTCTTTATACTATTGCATTTGTATTTTTGATTTTCCTTGTAAAGAACTGTTATTCCTATTCCTATTCCCATATCTTTGCCTGAGAGCCCCTTAATTTCAAAATTACAATAGTTCAGAGGGAGGATGTTTGCATTTTCCATTTCAAGAGAAGCTCCTGCCTTCCTTAGCAGACACCTGTCTTTTCAGACCAAGACAAGGTACATCCCTGGGAGAGGCTGTGGCTCATAGATAAGGTTCCATGTGGAGCAGATACAGCCTCAGGGACATCAGAGTGTGGATAAGGGCAAGCCAGAGCAGGAGCAAAGGGAAGAGTTCATTACAGTGTCAAACCCTGGCCCAAAGGCACCAGGGTTGGAGGCTGAATGGAAATAACTTTAAATTGTTGTAAGCCGTTATTTGAGTTGTTAAATGAATTACTGTAGCCTTGGAGAAGCCTTACAAGAAGCAACCTGACCTGAGCTGGCTTTGGTGCTCAAAAGTTTCACACAACAAATCATCTCTCCTGTCCCAAGTGAACACCATGCCAGAGGGAGCCCAAAGTCAGGAACCAAATGAACTCAACAGACATTTGATGGACATTTTGTAGACATTTTATGAGAATTCTAAGGACATTCTACAGGGATAGTCCATAGACTAGAGAAATGACACTTGTGTTTTATGGTTAAAGAGATTGAATTGGGTAAGGTGGTACCTGAGCATTGTGGAAATGGTATGGAATAAGGGATGGGGAATCTGCTGGTCCTCCCCTGGAAAGTGATTAATAAATTCCTTCTTTGGCTTTGCTCATGCTCAGCTTTATTTTACCTATGGAACTATCTTTAGATCAATCCGCAAATTTTCCCACTTTTACTCTTTCAAATTGCCTCCCCCATCCTGTTGCAGGGCATGAGAGAATGGCTGCATGGGGATCAGTTTCCAGCAGGATTAAACCACAACAAAACTATTATTACTCTTCACTCACTTCAAGTACTTTCTCCTTCTCATCGTTCATCTTCATCATTTACCCAGTTTGGACTGAGTGCTTTTGTTAAAGGGTTGATTATAGGATAATTTGAAACAAGTACATTAATCTCACATTATGCCTAATTGCATTAGCTTTAGATGTGTCCTCTAAGTATGATTTACATTTTGAAAGATGTCTAAGACTCTTTTCTATCATCTCCTTTAATGAGATACAATCTCTGAGGCCTTTTTCTCTTTCTGACTTCTTCATTCTCTGTGAATTTTCTTTCTCTTGGAGATACTGAATTTCTATGAAACCTCCCTGAGAATCTTTGACACTGACAGTGAGATGGCACTAAATCAATAAAACACTAAATAAAATAACCATAATTAATAGTACTTTCATTTCCTATATTTTTTTCCTTAAATCTCAAAGTGTTTTGCAAAAGAGGGCAAATATTTTTACATTTAACTGATAAAAAAAACAGAGGGAGAGATGAACCAAACATCCCATATTAAATCCTAGATATTGTAGGGACAGTGAATCCCATTAGGAGAGAAGACAGGTTCCTGCCTGAGATGATGGGGCTGCTCAATAAAAATAGTAATAGACACCAACTTCATCTTTTTAGCCCTTAACTTTCTCAGCACATTATTTCTTTAAGTCATTCAATACCTGTTAATAGGTGACAGATTCATCAAACCATTGAAATCATATAACTTACAAATGTGTGAGATTAAAGTATGGTTCTTCCCACAACCCCAATTCTTTCAGTAACTACTTCCAAACCAGCTGCCTATGTGGTAGCAATAGAGGAGTCACTTCAGACAAACAACTCTTCCAAAACACTCCTTCATAAGGATTAAAGCCAGCAAGGCCTATTGGGTGACCATTTTCTGATCTGTGAGAAACTGTCTGGATTTATCAAAGTGTTCAGAGAAATTCACAGGTAGTATTCAAAACACATCAGGTCTCAAACATTATCCAGCAAAAGGCCAAAAGGAGAAAATATTCACATGATGGCACAGAAATTCCAAATCTCAATGTCACTGGTTGCACTGAGATTCCTCCACACCCTGCGTAGATGGCATGAGTGACAAAGTGGGATTAACAACAGGGAATGCCACCAGCATCCACCAAAGGAGAAAACATTCACATTATGCCACAGAAATTCCAAATCTCAACGTCACTGGGTGCACTGAGATTCCTCCACACCCTGTGTAGATGGCATGAGTGACAAAGTGGGATTAACAACAGGGAATGCCACTGGCATCCACAAAAGGAGAAAAGATTGACATTATGGCACAGAAATTCCAAATCTCAACGTCAATGGGTGCACTGAGATTCCTCCACACCCTGTGCAGATGGCATGAGTGACAAAGTGGGATTAATAACTGGGAATGTCACTGGCATCCACAAAAGGAGAACAGATTGACATTATTGGCACAGAAATTCCACATCCCAATGTCACTGGGTGTACTGAAATTCCTCCACACCCTGTGTAGATGGCATGAGTGACAAAGAGGGATTAATAACTGGGAATGCCAGCAGCATCCACAAAAGGCAACACGACACCAAAGAAGCACAAGGGAGATGCTGACAGCTGCAACAGGAACAGCTCTATTTCACAACGCTTATCTCACTGTAATTAATTTTGAAGCGAGTTATCTTTCCCTGTGACACTTCCGCACATCTCCCAGCTCAGAGAAAACGCGGCCCTGGGAGCCAACCAAAGAAAGATGTAAAATAAACTCTCCCGGGTCAAATTCCTCATGACATGTGGTTTGATTGCATAGGAAAGATGCCCTGGTCTGCCTGACTCAAGTTGTTTTAGCTGCTCAACAATTTTTCTTTCTGGTAGATGCTGCTAAATCAACATAAACCCAAATGTGATCAATTAACTCAAAATCTGTAAACAAACTAATAGCAAACTGTACTCACAGAGGGAGGTCCCCCAACCCTGCCTTAACACCAATTTCCTCATGGGTTTTGGCTTCAGTCTGATTTTGAAATTAGTTTGAGTTAGCTTGTATGATGTTGAAAAATTTGGAAGGAAAATCCAAAGTCCCACTGCAAGTCTTAGACCATGTTCACCGTCACTAACCCTATTTTTGCCAATATCCAACAACTTTCTGTTGGGCTGATTGGGTATGTCAGAGTTTCCAGGGCCATGACTCCCATGAGTCACCTGTTGAGCATGAAAATGAGCATTTACATATTATTTATGTATGCAAAATTACATTTCCTGCCTGTCTCCATGAGGCATGGTATAATCCCTGGCAGCAATCAGACTTTTTCAGGAGCTCCAAAATGTCTTAAGGGCAATAAAGGTCACATTTCATTTATATTTTTTCCTCCTTCTTTAGATTATGTAATAACAACTATTTCAAAGCATGCAATACTGAAAGTCAGTATTGGAAGGGAAGATAAAAACAGGAAGGGAGATAACAGCACAACGCAGAACCCTCACAAGCTGCATGAGATATGCACAAAGTCCTGTGCCACCACAGCCCATCCTCCATAACAAGGCCCCAGTAAAGATCTGGGAGCACCAAAACTGGACCCACCCCATTCTACCAAATTTCCTCTCCCAAAAAAATAATTTGGGTGGTCAGTCTAATCCTGGTCTTCCTTTCACACTCATGGACAGACAGAAACACAGGTCAGAAGAATCAAGCAATGAATATTCATGGCTTAATGAACGCCAACGTATATCTGTTAACAATGACAAAAACAAGATGAAAACATTAAGAATGTCTGCAGAAACTGAGAGAGAGGTGTCTCCTTTTCTTTCCTTTCCTAACAAGCAGCAGCTTGTCCAGGACTGAACAGGCTTACAGGCAGAAAAGCACCAATCTAGATACTGAAAAAAGTCAAGAGCAGTTTCAAGAGCAGCATCTGCAGATACACAGTCTGTGGGTGAGCTTCTTTTGGCCACGGAGAAGCAAGAAAATCCAGTGTCAGCCTGGAATCTGGTGACCCTTTTTATTTTCTACTATCCTACGGAGCACAGAAGTGCAAGAATGAACATTCAGCTTCCTCAACCCCTTATCTCAAACAGGCTGTGCAGTGTCAGAATTAGCAGAGCACTCAGGGCAGCCAAATACCAGGCAATACCAGGCAAATCAGATACAAGGGACATAAGGGGCAATGCATTATTTTCTGCAGATTATTGAGCACAGAGGGAAAACCAGGATACTTTTCACCCTCTTTCTCCTATTCCCTTTGAAGAACTATGGACCAAAGAAGAGAATTCATATTTACATCCAGTAAATAAATGAGAAGCCAATGTGTTCTTAGGCAATCTGCAGTACAAAATAGCTTTCCTGGACAACTTTCAGGCCATATCAGTTTGGCAGAACTGTTTGATACACTTGGGACGTGTTCCAGCTGAAGTGTGCCATGGGACACTGATAATTCACCCTGTCCCCATGTGCAAAACATTCTTCCTACCTCTGACACTCCACCAATGACATCCCCTCAATGACAGATATTTGTCCAGTTGCCCTGGTTTAAAAAAAGTCCCATCTTTCAACACATCTCTTTTGTAAATACACTGGGAAAACTAAATTATCAACATCAACACTGTTCACTTAGGGAAAAAAAAATCCCACCAATAATAACCATGTAAACCTCTGTAAGATAACAATAATTCCAGAAAAAAACATGATAAGAGATTGGCCAAGAGATTTAAGAAACAACGTAGTTCTGATTCATATTGTTTTGCTGAACGATTCTCGACCTATTGGGTGTTTCCCTATCTGAAAACTAAATAAATAAAGGTACTCTCATGGATTCCTTAGAGATCATAGTATGAAAAGAACTGGATAAGAGCTGTGCTATTGCTTTTTTGCATTGAACTTTCCTGTTTTGCTTGATCTGAATTATGTTTCATTCACAAGTCATTGTGTGGTGTGACCTGGTGGAGGGCACTGAGACTGCTGCAGGATATTGCTCAAAAGCACAATATCAGAGATCAGCCTGGAAAAAAAAATAAAAGGCAAATTCTAAGGGGATAGAAGTACAACAGAGCTGTACTTCATTAACAAATATGAAAAAAATAGCAGAGATAATCTGCTGGAAAATCTTTTCAAAAATGAATGAGACTGCATGACCACCTCTTCTTACTGGGAACTGGTTCATGCTCAACACCCAGGAAAAAGTCACCTGAAGGTTTAAATCACCATGTTTAGAAGGGAAGGACGGTCTTGTGATTAGAAGACTGAATTCAAGAGACCTGGCCCCAAATCCCATTGGGTTACAGATCTACCCTTGGTCTGGCACTCAGAGTTCTTTGGGACACAGATTCTCCTTTCACATTTATTTGCAGCAATGGGGTTTAATTTCATGTGGCTCTCCATGCACAACTTTAATTTGAGTTAAATTTGCAGGCAGTACACACAAATAAATCTATATGAGCCCTAACACTCTTGAAGAAAATTTCAAACTCCTTGTTTCCATCATGTACATCAAAATGCCAAGCACAAATTTCTCTATTTCCGACATCCTTGGAAAGATGAAGAGTAATAGTAAGATATTGAATAATAGAATTCATATTCCTGTCATTAAAAATAATTAAATATAGGGTTCTCCAAGAAGGGAAATGAATGTAATATGAAATTAATCAGTGAAGCTTCTGAAGTAAATGAATGGGTTATTACAGAACAGCACTATAGCAGGCTTAAGAGTATTTTCCACAAACCTTTATATGAAAAAATTCATAGTTCTTGATAAAATTACATCTTCTCTATATTTTAACAATTTATAAAGAGAAGAAAAGCTAGACTTTTGATAAACATTTCTGAGAAAAAATCATATTAGTTTTCAATTTCAGTTAAAGCCCACCAAAAAAAATGAGGTCTATAAAATATTCACATAGTTTTCCATCCTAAAGGGCTTATGCCATGGCAACAAAATTATCCTTCATATAAAGCCCAATGAAATCAATAGATTTACAGAAAAACTTGTATTCATCTTCCTAGAAAGTTTCTGTTTGCCAAAGAAAGCTGATTTCCCTAGATGTTGCTGAACTGCTTCTGCCCTGGGATTGCACTGGTTTTGCTCAACCCAGTGACAGATGCTCATTTCTCTGACTGACAGTCCTGCCCTTCACATGGTCCAGCACGTTCCCAGCAGCCTCCCCACATCATTTTCCACCCAGGATGCTGCACCCAGGCTGATGAGAAACCAAACTATGCAGAAACAGATCACTGCTAAATTCTCTCCCTTGATGTGGTGGTAAAAAGGGAGATTGTCCACACAAGACAGATATTCAGATTGTCTGCAAACATCCAAGTTAGGCAAGACCTGAACCTTGCCTTGAGGTGGGTGCTGCCCACAGAGACACATCTGCAGATGTGCAGGTGGATACAGGCTGTGTGAGGAGCTCAGGGACAGCTCTGTGTCTCACCTACAGCACAATGGGGCCAAGGTAGTGACTATAAAGACATTTCAGGAGCATCTGAACCAGCCCTGATCCCACCACTGTGGCTTCAGGGTAGCCTGGAAGCTTGTACTGTCTCTGACAATGAGTATTTGGTAGTCAGGTACTGTAAATCCATCCCTGCTCCTGACTGCTCCTTCCAGAAAGCCCAAACTGTCCCCAAAGACACTGGAAGCAATGGGGCTCAAAATGTGCCAGCAGTTGAACCAAGGAAACTCCACTGCACTCCATTAGCCAAATGCACACTTAATAGGGAGGTTTTTGTCTGAAGTCAAACATTTTTTCAGGTCCCAGCTGCTGGGGGCTGATCCAACTCTTTCAAAACCTATCTGGTAAAATGGGAGTTTCAAAGAGCAGACCCAGTCAGGAATCAGAGCACAGAGCTCTCCTGGGTCCTGGGCAGGTCTCAGCTGCCTCAGCCAGGAACAGCCTCACTCCCAGAGCCCAGACACCCCACACTGCAAGGCCAGTGGAATAAAACATCCATGGAAAAAAGGCAAATAAACTGCTGTGACAGTACATTCCAACAGATAGCACTGTCTTCTGTTCTCAGTATCAGTTTATAGAAATACAGACTGTATATGGATTTATAGACTTGTATAATACATGCTGTATTTCAGAACACTCATTGTCAGCATATAAAAAATATATATGGGAGAAAAATAAAGTCATTTCAAAAGAATACAGAACCACCTAGATATGTAAAGCTCATAACTTAAGCCCTTGGGACAGGTAGATGGCAAGAGATTTTCCTCAGAGGTGAACCTGGTCCTGTGTGTGGCACAAAACCCTCACTGCCCTCTCTGTCCTGGTACCTTGGGTGCTCTGATGTGTGGGGCTCCATTCTGTTTGGCTGCTCCAGACCCATTTCCTCACAGTCTGTTCCAGAGCTCACTGCTCGCAGAATGTCTGGACTGAAAGAGGATCCTTGGCCGATCCCAGCCCAAGGAGCTCCTCTCCTTCACTCTGTGACCCTGAAGAAGGGAAAGCTGGCACTGCTGGCACTCCACACCCAGACAAGCTCTGGCACAGCAATAAACCTCTGCAGCTTTCTCTGGGTGACAAGATCTGAGTGTCAGACAGGAGCAAGTCAGTCTCAGGGATAACACCCATAGGCTCCCACATCATTCCTGAATTACAATTAATTTAGGAATGAGAGAGACAGAAGGAGCACAGAGATGGATGCAAGTGGACAGTTTAAAACTGCTGATACTCTGCTCTCTGCAGCAGCTGCAAATGAGGGGATGAGGGCACCTCACCACTGTGAAATAGCAGGACTGGGGCTTAGCCTCTCTTAAGACTCAAGAGAGATGTATTTTTTTCTACCATCCTGCTGGGCTGCTGCTTCAGGACAGAAAAGAAGCAAGCAGAAATTCTCAATTAATTGAATGTGGAAGAAGCTTGAAATCCTAAGCCTTAAAAGCTCAAAAGTCAACCAGTGAACAGAGAGAATCCAAACTATTTATTTGCCCAAACTCTTGATTTTAAATTTCCTGATGAGTGCTCTGTGAACTAAAATTCATTATTTATTTTCTTTTTTTTTTTTGTTTGTTTGTTTTTACTTCCTCTAGAGAGAATCCTTAAAGGAGAAAAGGAGAGCTCCAAAGTTTGCACTCATTGACACTTTGCAGTGAAGCTGCACACACAGAATATGCATGAAAGGAGACATTTAGAGGTGATTCTTACCCAGCATTCAAATCTCTTTTTCAAAGAACACAGAAAGACTTTTTCCTGAGACACTTTACCTGGAAAAGATTTAATTTTTCTGGCATCAGCATGAACAAAATGCAAACTCTCAAAGCAGTCTATGCTGCAGCTCTCTGTAGGGCTGGCATGTACAGTTCTGCAATTTTGAAATTCTACATTTAAAAATCTCTGTTCAACCCAAAACAGTCCCTGCACTGTAGCACTTACTGCTTAAATTGCAACACAGAACAGTGATAACTAAGAGCAGAGATCCCAGAAACTTGGTCTAACCTCTTTCATCACATGAAGTGTCATTTTAATCTACATTTCATGGAAAAAAAACTCAGGCACCTTTGTTCAGCCACTGGCATGCCTAGAGGAGCCAAGATCAAACCAAGTCCCCTGACTTGTGCAGTGAGGCACTGAGATCCACACAGGAGGTGGCCTTGGATAAAGCTTATGAGGGGATGCAGAAGATTTGAAATGGATTAAGCACATGTTTGGAGATTGTTTATCCAACAGGTGATTGTTTCATTGGATTCTGGTGTGAGTTGTTTTCACTCGTGGGCCAATTAAGCAAAGGCTGAGATGGAAGAGGCTGCCCAGTGCCCACAGAGGCAGTGCTACAGGGCAGCAGAACTTCATCCTTTGTCCCAAAACTCCATTTGGAGATGGAGCCCACCTAGCAACCTAGGAGAAGGAACTGATGCTGGTCACAGTCCCTGATCTGCAGATCACCTTTTTTCTTGCTTGCATTTTGAACCCTCTGAGTGTCTCATGCAAAATGCATAACCACACTTGGTCTTGCTGCATTACACTTGGCTCATTATTCATGGGTGGACTTTGTATTTCCCCACATCAATAACCACTCACATCATGAGCAGCTATTGGCTAAATCAATGCCACTCACATCAGCAGCTCCACTGAAGGTGGATTCAGCTGACAGGCAGCCAGCAGGGCTGGGAGCTGTCTCTGCTCAGGTGCTTCATGAGGTACAGAAAGAAATTGATAATTACAAAATGTGGCAGCACCTGGGACGTGGGGTGATGGAAAGGAGGCTGGGACCTCCACATTTTCATTTGCTTTTCCTATTCAATTACTTTGTGACTTAGCATTTGTTTTTCCACTTCCTGTCTATTTAGATGACAAACTCTGCAGTTTTGTATTGGCAGGGATCCCCACAGCAGGGAGGAATGATGCATCTGACTCCACGTTCTCAGAAGGCTAATATATTACTTTATGATACTATATTATATCAAAGAATACTATACCATATTAAAGAATAGAAAAGATACTTACAGAATGCTAAAAAGATAATAATGAAAACTCCTGACTCTCTCCAGAGTCCTGACACAGCTTGGCCCTGATTAGCTAAAGAGTCAAAACAACTCACATAAAACCAATGAAACAATCACCTGTGGGTAAACAATCTCCAAACACATTCCATGTGTGAACAAAACACAGGAGAAGCAAATCAGATAAGATTTGTTTTCCTTTTCTCTGAGGCTTCTCAGCTTCCCAGGAGAAAAAGACTGGGTAAAAGGATTTTTCAGAAAGTGTGATTGCCTCACTGCAGGGTGGGGACTGTCTCATACTATGAAGCTGAAGAAAGAAATAAAAGTAAATAAAGCAGGATTCCAAGATGAAAAATAAAAACAAAGCAGATGACACCCTCAGCAAGGCTCTGCTCAGCTGCTGATGACTGACAGAATCACAAGATGAGTTGGCAAGTTAAGAAAATGGTTTTTACTCTTTAAAGTCCCACATTTCTGTGTCAACAGTGTTTTCTAAACAACTGACACTGCTGATTCCCCACAGAAACACAACTGCAAGATGAAAATAATCTGCCCATGCATATGCTATGGATCTTTTATTCTTCTTTTCCTTCTTCTCTGTTCAAATATTTGTTCATCAGAGTTCAGCACCAAAAACTGGAAACATGCCATCTTGCCCTTCTAATATTTTATAGAATACTGCATTTATTTGCAATTATATTCACCCAATAAAAAAATATGCTGCTTAAAAAAATCTTCCTCTAGTGAAATTTTATGTATTCTGGCTAGTTGTTTACAGGATTTTTGTAATAAATTATTCTCACTTGCAGCCTGACCTTTGCAATTTTCATAATACAATAAAAAATAAAAAGAATACTCCTTCTGCAGATGTACATTCACAATGTGCTCATCTTCTCTTCCCTCTGTATTCTGCAGCAAACAGATGTCAGTGAGGACAGCTGCTGTACAAGCTCCTCAATACACTGATCTGGCATCTTGAATGGTGACACCTGAGCCTCGGATCCCAGGGAAATCTTTTATACTTCTTTACAGAAAACACATTTTTCATTTTGGGCTGAACACCAACAAGATATCTACAGTGCAAGCTTCAATCTAAAGATGTCTCCTGATCTACCATTAGCTCCCTATTAAAGATTCAGGCTCACTACAAAGTGTAAATCACAGAATATTAAAGATGCTTTTACAGCCTACCAGTCACTGAGGCTCTGTGCACCTCTCCATGGACCATCCAAACTGGGAAATACAAAGCACTCTTATCATTTCCAGATAGGAATGGGAAGAGAAGGGGAGAGCAGGGAAGGACAGAGAGCTACAGCAGTAGCAAGATACTTGCATTTCACATTTTGCAAAGTGGTGACTGCAACATTTCCATGTTGTCTCTAATTTCCTTACTTCCAAGTTTCCCTCATTTCTGTCTCAAATTTAAAGAATCACCAGCTTTTGAAAGTATACATTTCTAGCACTACTTATTTTTTTCACTTTCAGTGTCCAGTTCTTCTTGGACCTTCCTACACAGGAGCTGTGTCTGCCTCTAGAAAAATGCATTTCTAATTGACTCTCTTTGTCCCTAAAAGCTTGCTTTGGCATTAAGAAAATCCAGATCCAAGCTATGAAAACCAAACAAGATAAAATAAATTGTTCAGCTATATGGACTCTGCAGGGGATGTGTTTCCAGCCCAAGAAGAGACAAAAGGGTTAATCATGGCTCAAATCACACTACTGACATAAATGTTCTCATGTGGACTCTCCTAGAGCACTTTCCTATGGATCTGAAACTATTTTGTAACAAAAAGATATAGTTTTAGATTCTCAGAAAACTTGAGTCACTAAACTGAGGACATTTAAGATCAATTCTGGGAAGAGAATTCAAGGTTTACTAATGTTTCCTCAGGTCACACTGTCTTCCAAAAAGCACAGTGACCCCTCAAAACCAAATTAATAAGCTGCATCATTACTTTGTTCCATGTTCGTTATTTCTGGTAAAGGAAAGGGCCTTTTTCAGGGAAATCCTGGGGTTCATTTGTCACATGCATCTTCTATGCCATGTTTTTTTTTGGCAAGCGATCAGTGAGCTCATTATTTTCTATATCTAACTTAGTTTCTGTTTCAAAGTACTATAAAACAGAAACAACCAGACACTCATGCCAAAAAGTAAACATTAAAGAGACTATAAATGGTCCCTTTAAAAACTGATTTGGATACAACATAAAACAAAAGGCCATCTTAAAACTAAATGCTCCTAAAATAAACAATGAAGATCTTACCCCCTGCTTTGAGTAAGTATTTAAGCTAATGAGAGCTAGAAAATCAATGAGTAGATATTGAATTGCTATCCAGCCAGGCTTCAGACAGATTCTGGTAAACAAACACAAATCTAAAAATAAAAGTGATGGGGAAATCTTTTTTTCAGGAAATTGCACATTTGTAAGCAGAGGGGTGGGGGAGCGGGTGGAAAGAGATTCTGTAAAAGACAAGTGATGAGGAAGAGATCACACTTGAGATTTTTCCATCTATTGGAAAAGATGCTTAGGTCAGTATCCAGTTAATAACTGAGACACATCACTCTCCATGCTGGATCTTAAAAATCTTACATGGATCTTAAAAGGCTTACATGCCTTTGGCTCACATCTGCACACTCATCTCCAGCTGGTATTAAGGACTCCAGAGAGGAGAACACAATTCTCAAGAAGAGCCAATGTGGATGCAACTTCCTGTGAGAGGAAAGTTCTAAATATCACTAATTTATATAATTTTTATAATAACCACTTCTTGCTCTGAGACCTGCTTCAAATTTCCTTTTGCTTTATTTTGTGTAACTGGCAGTTCCACCAAGAGCCTTTGTTGTTTTAGAGAGCAGCCTGCATATATGGTATTACAGGAGAAAATTTAGATTTTGTAGCAACACCTACTACCACTACTCTCAGTGCTGCAGAATTTTTTTTTACTAAGCTGAGAGTTTAGACACCCCACAGTCGTGCCACACATTCATAAATTCACTTTTGCCAAAATAAAGTGCTGTTCTCCTGGGCACGTGGCCATATTTCTCCAATGGAGCAAAACGGTTATGGCTGGAGTTTGCATATATTGTTTTATGCAATAATATCTGTGTGCTTTTGGGACTTTCAAAGACACAGGATAGATGATCCCACTGGAAAGTTGCAGCCACCTTCTTCCCCTCCAAACTGCAGTGTATGCAGGAGGTTTACGGCTCCCAGCCCTTCTTCTGTGCCCAGTTTTGTGCAGACCTCAGTGGCAACACAATGGCATAGAAAAGAGCCCAGCCACAGCATGAAATTTTCATTTCATTTGGAAAGAGATGAGATCTGTTCAATTGCAGCAATTATTCCCATGTTTTTCATTCACATCCTGGCAAAATCATATATGCAATGGTCCATCTCCAATAAAGACTTTTTGCAGTAGGGCATGAACTGGATGATGAGCCTGATGTGGAGTCAGTGCAGAGGGCAGGAGTAGAGCTAAAATATTCACAGGCTCACATTGCTAAGCAGGAAACCTGCTGGCCAATATTGCTAGTGCACACATTAGGTCCCTTTTCAGTGAAAAACATGAAAAGAAGTGTCCTGAATCTGCTAAATTACTTTTCATTGTGAATTTTGACTGATGCTCAAACCTGCAAACATAATTTACAGCAGAATATCAAGTTTTATCACCTCTGACACTTCTGAGTGCACATGACTTAGCACAGACACAACCAAGTATACAACCATGGATGAGCATGGTTCATCCTGGCATTAGGATGCTACTAGGGAACAGCAAAGAACCACCAGACCCCTTTTTTTCAGCAACCAAAGTAGAGCTGCACTTAAAGCCCCAATTTCCACACCAGCACTTCAGAGGGCACCAGCTGGGCTAGCACAACCTTTTCTGTGCCCTTCATATTCTCCTCTGAACAGAAGAAACTTCTTGTCTGTGTTTTATTTGATGGCAGAGATGAACTGTATTTTTGCATTCTTCTGTCTGCAAACCCATTGACTGCTGCCAGACGTGCAGCAGTCTTTAACAAACTACTATTCTGCAGGCAATTTCAGAAAATCAGATAGAGAACAAAGAGGCTACCAAACCAACCATAAAAATTCAGATGGAGAAAACATTATAATGAATAATATTAGGATGGCTCTACATTCAGAATTGGTGTCTCCTCACCCTATAAAAAGTCCATTACTGTGTGCTTTTTTCTGAGATGTGAGGCATGCAGTGTAACCCTTTCCATGATGAGATAAACAACACAGTTTTCAGAAAATATCTGCTTCAAAACTGAGCATTTCTACATAGAATACTTCCCTGAAAATTGAAAAAGAGTGTTCTTATGATTTTAAGACAGCTGTATTGTGTTGCTGACAAGTTACACAGACCTTGAAACAGTAGCAGTAGATTTTTTGTTTGCTTGTTTGTTTGTTCAAATAAAAAGGGTGATCCTGTGTAAGCAGACATTTATTTTGCTCATGTGTCAGAAGAACAGATGATTACACAATGCCTAACTGCAGAGTAACATATTTTAGAAAAAGGAATCAGGTGGTTTTACAAGGAGATAGTGTTGACTCATTTAGAAGTTCCTCAACAGTCCACTTAGTGCTCTTGCAGACAGATACTGGAAATGCAATGAGCTGATGCTGCTATTGCAGAGTTTTACTTCCAGCTTTGTTTTCATAGAATGACATGTAATTTAACTGTACAAGCCCTCACTGCAATGTTTCTCAAAAAGGTATCAGAGAAATTGTGAGAGAACCAGGAAAGCCACCAAGGAACACAAAACTAACTTAAACCTTGACTGACAATCCAAAGGTTTAAGTCCAGACAATCCTCCAGCTATCCCTACAGCTGGACAATTTACCACATTGTCCAATTTTTTTACCAATTTACCACATCACAGAGCTCACATTGGCACTGCCAGAAATCTTAACCTGCTACAGAAGCAGCTTCAGCCTCCCAAAGAGCAAGCAGGAAACTGGCCAGGCACAGTATTCCTTAAAAAACTGTGTCAAGGAAACTAAATAGACTGGATTATAAAGAAAAGAAAAAGATAACGGATGTATTATTCTCAGGGCAGGAGCCCAGTTTGGTTGCCTGATTTTTGTTTTGGCAGCTGCACATCCTGGGGATGCCAATTCAGGACAGATTTTACTTAAAGCTTCTCCAGTGCTGTGTACAGAAGAAGCAGGAACAAAAACATGTCTCATGGACACGCACATTTTTAGAAACCCAGAGGAAGTGAGCCACTTGAGCAGCTCCCAGGCTCATGCTGTTTGGCTTTGATTTCTCAGTTATGAACACGAGTGGCTTTTCACACTGAGTGGAAGTGGATCTGGGAAGAACACAGCTTCTCCAAGCACAACTCATCCAGCTGAAGGATGCAGAGTTTCCACTCCCAGCAACAGTTCTGGAGATCAAAGCAGCAGCCAGTCAGAGGGAGCCCAGGCATTGTTTGCTTCATAGACTCTTACATACAATTATGTAACACCATTAAGAGGTGTAATTATGGAGCCCAACCATGCATTTTTGTTGTTGAAGCCAAAGTATGCTTAATGGTGTAATTACTTTTAAAAAAGAGCTCCCACGACTAATTACATCCACAGGGAGACGAGCAGCAAAAAGCTTCATAGTGTAATAGTGGGAATGAATTATGTGTCTGGTGGTTTCACTCCTCATTCCAAGCACAGCAGTGTAAACACTCCAGGCAGACCCCTCAGCTCCCTGTGTCTTCCACAGCACCAAGATGATCACAAACAACAAGGCCATGAACAGCAAAATCCTCTGAATAACAGCCAAGGCCAAGTGACCTTCACGCTGCACAGGAATGATCCCATTTCACCCCCAATGAGTTGGATATGGCACTGTTGGGGTGTGCAGGCTATGATCAACCATTACCATGACACACAAAGAAGTTTTTGGGTGACTGATGGGATCCTCAGCCATGCCCCTTGTGCCTCCTGCCTGTTCAGCCTTCCTGATTTTTGAGATTTTCTGAGCCTTCTGATGTTTACATTCTTGTAACGAACTTTCTCACACACCTTATGAAAATAACTTATTCTTTTGCATTCTTTTATGGAGGAGGAGAAATTTGATGGGCTGTTGGTTTGTCCAGTGTCATTGGAGAGGGGGCACTTTCACCCTCCAATCCACTGTCACTTTTGGAAAACTATAAATGTTGGAGTCAGAAAATAAACTTCCCTCTTTTACCTTGAGAACAGCAGTGTGTGCAGGTCGTGTTATTTCGTGTCCTACAGTGACACTTTTTGTTTGCCAGGTACCTGTCTGAGGTTGATTGATATCATAGGGTGAATCCAAGGGGAAAACCTTGGCAAATGCTTGCCCAGGGCCAAGCACCACCTGCAGTGTCTGACTGTACTGGCCACCAGCCCCTCCAGGTGACAGTCACAGGATGCTCTTGGCTGGTCAAGGAGAGCCACATCACAGACCATGTCACCCAAATCCATCCCCTGCCAAGCACCCACACC
Organism: Ammospiza nelsoni; assembly: GCF_027579445.1. Classification (NCBI taxonomy): domain Eukaryota; kingdom Metazoa; phylum Chordata; class Aves; order Passeriformes; family Passerellidae; genus Ammospiza; species Ammospiza nelsoni. Next base: position 6,589,047 of record NC_080637.1, on the reverse strand, counting down.
ATGCTCCCATCACTCCAAAACCAACAACACAAGGAACTGGCTTCAATCCACCTCTCTCTGCCAACCTTTCCCATCCCATGTCTCTCATGAACTCAGGGCAGATGAGGATTTGGCCTTTCCCCACCCAGGAGCCATCCCCTCCAGCCCTTTCAGTGAAACACCGGAAAATAAACACAGATCTACCCAAAACATTGGTCTGGAGCCAAGGAAGTATTACAGTACTCCTCAGATCCATTTGTCTCACTGCCTGAGATGCAGTTTATTACTAGGGTGCTGTGGCACTGTGAAATTTATGTGCCACAGACTCACTCCATCCATTCCAAAGAGACAGGGAACAATTAACACCTCCCCGTTCCTGATGCTTCTCCCTTCTGCTTTTGGCTTGCTCGATTCCACTTCCCTTCTTCATCCTCCTGTTATAGAAACAGCAGAGTACAACCAGCATTTATCTTTTTTTCCCCAGACAGACTTTAGGAGAGGAGAAAGCCTCCCCAGGATGGACACTTGCTGTCCCCAGCTCCAGCCCCAGGCTCCAATATTCAGCTCCACAAGCAGAGATCTGCTGCAGCCATTAAAATGAAATCTGCTGGGTTATGCCTGGAAATGCATTTCACTTTACTAGCATGATTCCAGCAAAGTTTATCAAATTGGGAATGTGTGATGCCTAGCAGAAAGCCTGAGTGGTTTCCTAACAAAGCTTTGCTATCCAGGGCCATGTCTCATCCAAATTACTTCTACAAGTTCCACTTAACACCTACAGCCTCTGCTCCCTTCAGTGCTGCACAGCTCAAATAACCTCCTGCCCTCCAGCTTTGGGAAGAATATTGAAATTCCCATGATCACACAAAAAAGGCTCTATCATTTTGGGGAAAACCCAGGACAATTTCAGCTGAGATGTCTGAGGAACAAGTGGGTCCAGGCAAATTGAGGAAAAAAAATCTTGAAAAAATAAATTACAGTTATGTGAAAATCCAGAGCCTCTAAGTTGGTGACTTCAGAACAGTTTTGAGTATCAATTCTATTAGTAAGTAAGCTGAATATTGGGTTTTGGGGGTTTTTTTTGCCTCAATAAGAGCAAAAGATGATGTTCTTCAGGGCTACAGTGAATTACTTGGGAAATGTGGAAAAAAAACCCTGGGACAGGAAAAAATCAGTCCAAAGGCAGGGCAGTGCTTCTTGCTGCACTGGAGCTTTATTGTGCTGATGCCAGGCCACAAGGGCAGGACAGCCCACATGGGAGGACTGGACACACAGACTTTGAGGGAGCAGGGCAAGACTGAGTTTGGGATCCAAAAGGGAGAAGCAAAAAATAGAGATGCAGTGTTAAAATGAAGGAAAATGTCAAAATTTCTTTTCCCCACAATCCTCCCTGCTGATGTTGATCATAAATAAAGGCACAAGCTCAATCTAGTGGTACATCTCTTTCTGATACCAAATAAATTCTTTTTTAGGTTGAACTGCTGGGTGCTCACATTACTTTGAAATTTTTATACAAAGCAAGTTTCAAAACTCCAGGAAGAAAACATCATGACAAACACTTTTGCTTTTTGAAAACACAAGCTGCAAAGCTCCTCACGGCAGTTTTGGAGCAGCAAAGGGAGATAATAAAAGCAGACATAAAGCTGGTAGACAAGAAAACACATGCCAAGTATTTTGGAGCACTTGGCTGAGGACAAGCGGATGGTTAAGTACCCAAATGAGCTGGCTGCATTTTCAAAATGTGAAATTTCAGCTTGTGGATATTGATTTCCAGGCAAGCCTGGTTCACTTCACTCCCTAGGGCTTAACTGCCTTTGAAGGTCTTTAGGAGCCTGTCCAGAAAACATCTGCTTACTTCAGGGCTGTTTTAACCATGGGCTATTTCTTCACTCTGAGAGCAAATCAGCAATACACTGACTCCAAAGAGATGCTCCAGCCTTCATGGAAAGCCTTTCCCATTTTGCCTGCAATGTTGCTTTCCTGGGCACATTTTAAGCAGGACACAGAAGTGGCATCCCTGATCAGCAAGGAGAAAATTTCCACTTTTGGTATAGAAAGCTCTGAACTTATGGAACAAATAGGATTGATTTAGCTCATGTCTGCCCTCCACGCCAGGCTCTGAGGTCTCTCTTTGCAGTGAGGTACATCCAAAAGAGGCAAGAGCCTGGGAGCAGCTGAAAGGTCCTGGCACGCCCAGAGATGGGTCTGGAACACCCATGAGGTGCCAATGAAGCTGTGACACTGAGCAGCATGGCTGGTGTGCAGGATGGCAGCTGGTGGCCAGCTCTAGGCCTAGGGCTCAAGGAGCAGTGCTCAAAATAAGCCAGAAAATGCAACATCCTTCAGCTACCTGAAGTTACCAAGGAAGCAAAAACCATCAGAACTGGGCCTGATAAATAGCTGGTAAAATCCCATCACCTGTGCCCTCACTGGAGCCAATGTCAGCTTCAGATCACAGGAGAACTCCTCCACCTCTTCCAGCTCATCCAACCCCAGGGTCCTGCCCCATAGCAGACATGGTGCCACATTGTGAGCTGCTCATTCCTCACCCCATCTGTGATTTCCATCTGAGACACCCACATCTACCCAAATTCAGACAGCACTGGTCATACCATGAGCCCAGACTGTCAACACAAGGTTGGGGAACCAACCAGAGAAAAAATGCTATTCACTGGGATGGGTATTAACATTCAGTTTCTTTGCTATAGGCATTCCACCCAGCCCTGACCTCCTCCAAATCTATTTATCTACTATAAATGGATTAAATTCAGACCCTGATATCAAGCTTTGTGTAATGAGCCAAAGATTTTAGTGGGCAGTTTTGAATCTTCAGTGGGACTTGTTATTAGTCACAGAGTAATTCTGGTAACCCTGGAGGTCTCTAGTCTACCCCACCATGTAAAACACATCCAACAGATCCTGTGCTCAGGGCCACGTCCAGCCAAATTGTGAACATTGCCCCAGATGCTCTGGACAGCCTCCACCCTCTGATGACATCCATGGTAAAAAAAGCTTTTCCTACATTTAGCTGAAATTTCCCATCTTGCAACTTGTGCCTTTTGCACCTAATCCTGTCACCACAAACCTCTGAGCAGAGCTGAGCTCCTTGTTCTTTACACCCATCCTCCCATTAGGAGCCTGTAGACAGCACAAAGATCGTCCTTGAGTCCTCTCCTCTCCAGGCTGGACAAATCCTTCTCAGTCTCTGCTGGTGCACTCTGTGCTTCATCCCACAGCTCCTTGGCAGCCTGTGAGTGAATCAATGTTTTAAGGGGACATTTATACCCATGGAGCCCAAAAAATGGTGTTTTCCTTCTGGCAATGCTAAGGCACAGATGCACACCCAGGATGAAGGATTTGCTGCCTGGGCAGGTACAGCTGAGCTGCAGGAACCAGCTGTGTGCTCACTTCTCCCCTCACAGTGGGAAGTGAAACCAGAAAATAAATCCTGAAGCCGGCAAACAGCAGACAATGGAGAGTCACTAAACTATGGTAACACAGCCACGTGTGGTCACAAGCCAGAAACTGCACCATTATTTTTGTCCTAAACCAAACACAGCACTAGATCTCTTCAGCAAGGGCCAATCTGGGCAAATCATCCCCCATAAACCTTTTTTTCTTTTTCTTTACTGCAACCTTTGTTCTTTTAGCTATAGAAGTAAATTATTTTTCTGTCTCTACTCTGGGCTTTATGTTTGGCTGGCAAATGTTGAATTTCACACCAAGAGAAGGGGACTGTGTGCCAGGTAATGTAAAAATACAATCAGATAAAAGAATTCCTCTGCTCAGAAAGGAAGGCTTTGGAGGGAGCAACCTGTGGCTACAGAGACTTAACTTCACTCACTAAAATTCAGAACAGCTGCAGCATCTCTTTAAAGCTGGTTCAGGCTTTCAGTGAAAGTTCACACAGCACACTGGGGATGTCAGGACTCAGTGAATTGGGCAGGAACAATCAAAGTTGATGGTGGTGCTCTCCAGAAAATAATGCATCTTCATTTGCAGCACAAATGATACAGGGACATCATTATTTGCAATAAATGTTTTTTTTTAAGAGCATTATTAGCACCAAGTGATTATTTGGAGATATCAGTTGTTTAAATGCAGCCAGTGTGGCAGAGTGGTTGTTTGTTCATAAAGGAGAAAGAAGGGTGAGACAACTGTGCTATGCATCATGTAATTACAGCAGCAGGGCTGGGCTTCTTCTGGTGATGAAAAGCTCCACAGTAACTCCAAAATGTGCTCAGCTGGTTTTTATTTACTACTGCCATCAGCACAATCTTTCTTAAGTATTAGCGGAAAAAAAAAAGTGAGAATATTTCATAAAATTCACTTAGTCTTTTATGTGTGACCATTAATGTGTCTGAACACTGACTTCTTCTCTTTCTTCTTTTCATTATTTGATGTATATGGATCTCTGACCATGCTGGACGGAGGCATTGAGAACACTAGGGGAGCTCCTGGTTTGAAAGTTATACCAAGGCAAGAGAAATCTTAATCTTATTCTTGAAAATGTTTCAAAAACAAAAGACAATATTCATTCTAAGAATAAATTTCACTTGATCCTGCCATGCTCAGACATATGACTCAGATCCTTGATTCTGAGAGCACATATAAGGATCAGTTCAGGGCTGAACCTAGGACTTCTTACATGTACAAAGCAGGAGAAATAGGTGCTTTATTTTTCATTTCACTGTTATTTTCTTTGGCTGTTTGCACAGCCCTCACTGGAATGGTTATTAACATTCAGTTTCTTTGCTAGAGGCATTCCACCCAGCCCTGACCTCCTCCAAATCTATTTATCTACTATAAATGGATTTAATCCAGACCTTGATATCGAGCTCTGTGTAATGAGCCAAAGATTTTAGTGGACAAAGTTTTACAAAGTTCTGAGAGTGGCACCCTGGCTCCCAGGGCAAGGCTGGCTTAAACCAATGGAGCTGTTCCAAGCTGTGTTTCCATCCCCTTGCTCCCCACTGCACACTGTCCAGGGATGGTGTGAATGCTGCTGCTCCCTGCTCTTTGTCAGGAGCTAATGCTTGCAGTGTGAGCACTGCCTTATGTCAGCTAGGAGAGTTTGGTTTTCTGGGGTTTTGTCTGAGCACCCTGTGTAATCTACATAACTGTTCTTTTTCTTTCTTTGCCTGGGATTCCTTCGGTCCATTTCTTGTTTTGGTTTTCTTGGTTTCCTAAGAAAAAATAACCAGATGCTGTTTATTTCCCTCCTGTAATTTTCAATCTGTTGGAAATGACTGGTACAGGCCTAATCAATTGCTGATTCTCTATTTAAAAAACACGGATGTTCAACATGGATGTTCAGTTTGTACAACCCTCTAAGCAGGAGTAAATTTTACTCTTCTAACCCCGCGCTGGGTTACAAAATACCCATCTCCATCTTGCCTAATGAAAAGCCATCAAGTTTTGCTGTATGCTGCTTTTTTTATGAGATATGTCATCATCAATTCACATGTAATTAATAAGCCATGACCCTCAGCTAATAAGCAGCGAGAGTGCACAGATTTATAGGTGGCTGGGTGTCTGCTCCACTGGTTCTGGCTTTGGCAGTGTTTCCTTCTCCAAACTGCAATCCCTGTGACACCGTCACAGCTCATAAATACCTGAGGTGAGGCTCCTTGTTGACCCACTCTGAGACAGCACCAGTGCTCTGTGCCATTGCTTCTGCCCATTAAAGTCTATTTCTCATTATTTCATAAGTAACACAAAAATTAAACTGCATCTGAGGCAGCAGGGAAATCAATCTTCTCCACAGAATCACTCCAGTTAAAAAATTCAATAAATATTTTATCCATTTAGGCACTATATATATTTTAAAAAAATTGTAGCAAGAATACACTTAAAGAGAAGGCAGAAAAAATATGCCCCAAGTAGCCAGCATCTACACTGCAATAATATTCTTCTTTATACACTCAGACAAGTGTTTTTAGGAAGACAGATGATGTCTAAATGTTCTTTCTTGATAATTTCTTGTGTGCTTTCAATTTTCTGCAGATAATTAATCATTGTAATAGGAGCATTTAGACTTTTAAACACACATTTTTCCACCAAAAAAAAAAAGAGTCAGTCAGGCTGGTAATGTGATAACTGTTCTCCGATTAATTAGATTTTCAGTGTGAGGTATTCTATAAAAGCACATCTATTCAGAGATGTGGTGTAACACCAAGCAGTCTTGTAGCTAATACTGGATCTTTACAGATTTAAATGAGGCTGCCACATTTTGTCTGTGGTTCTTGAGCTAAAATATTCTACTTGCTACAGAAAAACATTTATGAACATTTATTCAACCCTACATTCCCACACAAAGGCAGGTTATTGACGTGACTTGCTCCAGGAACGCAAGTTTTACAATCTCAATCCATTTCAAAGAGTCAGGAGTGAAACCAAGGCAGTGTCTAACCTGATCAATGAGAGGCACAACACCAGACCCTATTCCCCTGCTTGATTCAAAAGTGGATTCAGGAATCCCCGAGGATTCTGCTGGAGCGAGACTTTCAGCAAATCACGAGCTGGCAACAGAGCTGGGGGTAATTAATTTATACCCATCAAGAGAAGCAGCAGTTTTAAGGACAACTCCCACATGCCCTCAAAATAATGAATCCTGAGCTGTAGCATTTTCTTTCACAGCTTCACACCCCTCAGAGCTGGAATCAAGAGTTATTTGTATGAGTAGGTCACATTTTTGCTGTGGTTCCCTGCTCCTCCCCAGTGGGATACAATGGATTTGGGGGAAAAGACCAATATCCAGGAACACACTTGTTGCCTTGAATCCCTGGATATCCATGGTGTAAATAATCCACCAGCCCAGCACCAAAGCATCCCAAAGGATGTGGGGATGTGTTTTAGGGCCATTCCTCAGAGGCAGCCAAGGCTGGCAGTGTCTGTGTCACCAAGACTGAACAATACCATGAGCATGAAGCAGCAATGCCAGAGGCTGGAGATCATTCCCAAAACACAGGGTGCATGACCGTTTTCCCAACTTTTGCAGCACTTACAGTTTCTTTCATAGAAACCTTACAGCTACAGAGGGACCCTTATCTTTCCTGGCAAAGCCAGAACATTTTTTAAGAGCCTGCCTAGTGCAATATGTGGGTATTTTCTCTCTTTTCACCTTGACAGCTGCACACTGTTGCCCTCGCTCCTGTTCCATTTATCCCACTGGGAACTCTTAGATTAAGTAACTCTTAGATAAGAGTGGGAAATTAGTCATCATAAACACGTGGGCCCAGTGAAGAACTGCAACTTTCAAACAGCAAAAGAGCTTTTGCTGCAGTGCTAACACTCTGCTGAACTCCACAACTCCTGATGAGATTGCTATTTTTTGGTAGGGTAAAAAGCTTTCAATCAGCAAGAGGTTGTCCCAGAAAAAGAGTTCCTGTTGATAAAGGACGGAGAATTATTTTTGTCTTTCAAGATGTCTAGGACAAAGAATAATTCCCAGAACCTGGGTCTACCATGATTTCTGAGCATCACTGCATTATTATGTGCATAGTCTGATTGGTTTCAGCAAGAGCATGGAAGAGTCTGATCCTGATTGACCCCTCAGTAGCAAGGGCCTGAATTCAAAGATTTTCTGATGATTCACCAAGGCCCACAGAATTTGGAAGTTAAATTGGCTTCACACCTTTCTAACCTCAGCATTCACCATGCAAAACTGTTCTCTAGCTGGAATTGTGATTTCTTACAGAAAGACTTGCACCTACCACCACAGCACCTCAGAAATACTAATTCATTCAAACTCATAATCCTGCTGTGACTAAGAAATGTTGTGGTCCCTGTTTTACTGGTATGGAAATGGAGATCTTGAACAGTCATAATTTTTGGACACAGGAGTGGTAAGGAATCCCTGCAAGAAACAAGTAAAGCTAAAATTTTCTAACACTCAGTCTGTGCCTTCGATCTCAATAAAATACATCTGCTTTAAACAATGAGGTTTTGGATGGATTGTTTAAAGAAAAATTTAGGCTTTAAAGAAAGAAGACGGGGTTGTTCTGATAACCCTCTTGCCTCTTTCCCACCCTGGAGCAGCAGAACTACAACCTGATTTTGTACCACACAATACACAGAACTCCCAACTGCTCAGTTCTTGGCACTTCTGTGCCAAAACTGAAGAGCTTTTCCTGCCAACCAGAACTGCTGTGTTATTGTTAATAATCATCTGTACAGACCACTGGTGTGCAAGAACATCATGCTGGAAATGCTTCCTTTGCTTCACAGCGCTGGAGAAGAGAACCATCTCCTCTGCACTGTTGAAGAGAACTTCCAAAAGCAGAGCAAATTCTGAGCTGCCAATAACAGCCACATGTCTGTGAGGCCACTGTGTCACATTCTCCTGTTCACTGTAAATGGGGGATTGCAGAAGTGGTGAGCAGCTTCAGAGATGCACGAAGGCTTCCGCTTAGCAAGGGCTCAGCCTCTTGGCTGTTTAGTAATTTCACAATAAAACTCAAGAGATTTCATGGTTCCACTGTGAGTTGGAAATTGATGCTACGTAGGAAATGAGGAGGGCTTTGCTCCTGCAGTTGATTTCTCTGTTTTCCATGAGCAGAGCAACAATAATTGGTTCAGAATTTATGATGCCATGGCAAAAGTCTGTCTGTAGGGCACAGGAGAGAGACCCAGCCCCGTTATCCCCCAGAGGCAAGGCCCTGTGCTGCCCTGCTGTATGACCAACAGCAGTAGAGCATCTTCCATCCATCCCTCCAGCGAATTTCCTGCAGCACAGACACCCAGCTGCCCCGAGCAGAGTCATGACCTCCAAACCACTGCACAAAGGCTTGGGATGGCTTGGCTGCTGTCCCCTGCCAGCCCAGGGCATGCCACAACGATCCCAGGGACAAAAGGTTCGATATCCCAACCCCAGGCTCAGCCTTTTTCCCATGGATGTGTCGATAACACGAACGATCCACGTCCCAGTGGATCAGCACAAACACACTATGCAAAAAGGCAGCTTGAAGCTCAAAGAGCAAAATCTGCAGCTAAGGACACTCATGACTCAGTCTGGTTACTCTGAAAGCAGCTCCTGTGGGTGGCAAGAAGTGGATGCAGGCACCGTAGAGCCTGGCAATGATGACAAATAATCCAGAATGCTTCAAGTGCTTGTGCTTGATTTAAAGAACAGAATTTTTGCATACTTTCCCATATTTTCTGGTTATTATAGAGCCAAATTCTGATGAGACCTGATATTTATATTATTTTGTCACAATAGTTAACTTTGATTTTAAAAGTTGGCTCAAGTCACATGGAGAGCAACCTGTAAAAGCAGCCTATACGATTGGAGCTGCCATTTTTTGTGGATTTAAAAAACTACACACTGAAATTCTACTGGACAATCACTATACACTTTACAGAGACAGCTCCTGGCCTGAGGGATTTGCAGAGCAAATAAATGCAAACAGGGAAAACTAAATGAGACATCAGAAGGTCAGATGAATATGGAAAGATTAATGGAAGTGAGATGGGGGAATATGGCTACTAGGAGGCAGCTGTATGGGAGGAAGGTAGAGCTACACCACGGGGATTAGAGCCAGATCAAGCAGATTTCAGTAAAAATACTAGAGTTTTTAGGAGGGGCAAAAGGTGGTTTTTTGACAGACACTTTTCACTCTTCAGCTCTGTCCCCTAGCATATGCTCAAAATGAATTTGAGCTCTTCTTGGACATGAGGAGACCTTTTCCTCTCTCCTTCCACTTATTGGTATCCTGTAATGTTTGAGAGGGGCTGCACCAGCCCTGGCAAAGCTCTGGGATCTCAGTTCCGGGAATCTCTATCAGGCAAGATATCCCCAGGTAATGGCACTGAACAGCCTGTCCTGTCACATCCCTTGTGCAGCCTGGAGCCATCCCAGGCACCTTGGATGGGTCCTCCAGGGCAAGCATTTACCAATCCTTTATACTGCAGCTCCTCAGACATGGCAGCTGTACTGTCTACGCAAAGCTTGCCCAGGAAAGATCACAGAGTGAGGCATCATTTTGTGATCCTTGGCTGTAAATTTGCACTTTCCAAAGATGCTCATATCCTACTGAAAGCATAAAGGAAAGACAGCTGAAAATTGCTGTCTGCTGAGTGACTGCAGTTTGAAGACTCCTCTGAGTACAAAAGAAAGGAAAATATTGTTCTCTTCAAACTTATGGATCTCACCAATCCAGGGATGAGCTTCAGGGTCAGGCAATTTCATGTTTCACAGACGAGTGCTTAGAAGCCCAAGAAGAAAATTACCCTGGTGCAAAAAAAAACCCCCAAAACAACCCACAAATACCTATTCAGCTAGTGCCAGGAGAGCTGTGCAGGCTCAGAGCACTCATGAGTTTAACTGCTGCAGTGGAGCAAGAGCTGGCTCCTGCTAAGCACTGGCAAAAACATTCCCTTGGTATCCACTTGTACTGCCAGAGCTCAGAGCAGAGGTTTCCATTTCTGCTCCCAGGGGATGTGAGGGTGAGATGGGACACAGAGCTGGGCCAAAGCAGGGAGCTGGCACACACAGCCCCTGCCCTGCAGACAGAGATTATTTTCTTTTCCAACTTATCTGTAAAATCTCTTATATGGAGACCTCTTTTTTTTTTTTTTTTTTTTTTTTTTTGCAACTGCATTTTAGATTAAAAATAGATGTCTCTGTGATGTTACAGCAGTTGTTAGCAGAGGTTGTTAGCAGCCTGCAACAGCTCAGAAATAAGGTTTGATGGAAGGGGTGGTGTCCCCAGCAGCCCAAACACATGGACAGACTGATATGGTCTAACCCAGCTCTTGTCCATCAGGTAGCCAACACCCACTTTACAGCAGCCCTCTCCCATTCAGTGGGAATTTTGCCTTTTCCTTTCAAAATAAACACAGCTGGGCTATGAGTCTGGGTGTGTACATCCCATGAAGCAGCAAATGAGATATTTTAACAAAAAATTTAAAAATACCCTGTGGGGAGTTTGTGGCTCAGAGAGATGGAGGAAATACAACCCTGGCATATGAGGATTTCCATCCTACACCACCCTTGTGACAGGAGTACAGCTGGAGAGGCCCTGGGGAATTATTTGAGGGTTGATTGCAAATTCTCCCCTTTACAGGTGGCTGAGCTGGATACTGTGCTGGATATGAACAGCAGGAAGAGCAGGACCAGTCTTGGGGATTGAACTTGGGAGGAAGGTTTAAACAAGGTAAAATTAACTTTGGACTGTAGAATGGGGATGAATGAGTCCTCCCTGGCATCCTGGAAGATGTAAGAGTTCCCCTGGAGAAGCATTAGGATCCCTCTCACTTGAGTGAATTTTGACTGCTTTGGACAAAATGATGGAGAATATTTTGCAGGGAACAACCCTGTGGGTGGAAGGGATGATCTCATAGGTCTTTTCCATCAGTGATTTCCAGGTTTTTGTGCCTCTGACATAAAACCCTGAAATAGCAACATTAGTCTAGGTCAAGATAACACTAAAAGCATGTGTTTAATTTTACATCTGGAGAGGAGTAGATGTGCCACACAGCAGCTGTGTGAGTCATTCCCAGACATTGTATACCACCCCCAGAGTGAGCCCTGGGATGAGGGCTTCTCCTGAGCTGATGGAAAACCAGAGCACACAGCACAGGGACCACAGGTATAAATATCAGCACAGATTCTGCACAACAGCCTTGACAAAATAAGGGCTTAGCAAAGCCTTCAGGCTGCCCTGCTCTCCCTCAAAACTGTTCCTGCTCTTTCTGACAGCTTTGGGAAGGCTTGGGCACATGGTGGGGCCTGCACCAGGCCAGTTCCCACATCCAGCATCAGAGGCTCAGGAATGTTACACACAAGCTCATGATTGAATCATGGGAAATGTGTGCACACACAACCTCACCTGTGTCAGCCTAATTACCTCTCCTGTCAGGCTGAGCCCATTTCCCAGCAGCTGCCCAGGTTCAGAGGACACCCACAGCCTCTCCAAGAGCATGGCTGAGGAGAGGGCCTGGCTGAACCACAGCACCCTGGCTGTAAATAAATCACTCACTCTGCAGCAGCTCACATTATTTACCCACCAAACTGGCAACAGATCAGCTTCCCATCTTGCAACGAGGGCAGTAATGCTTGTTTTTACCACACACCAAAACATAATGAAGACAAAAACCACTCCAGAAAGTATGGCTGTCACCAAAACAATCTGAGGCCCTGTGGATTGAACATCACAGGTCATTAACTAATCCCCCCCAAATGCACAAGTAACTCTTGCTATGGTGGAAGGAGCCACAGACACATCAAGGGAAAACCAGACCCCTCAGGGATCAGCAACCACTGTCTTATTGCAGTCTTGCGGCTCTTTCAAACGGCAAATATGAGAGGAGGTTGAGGCAGATCAGACAAAGGCAGTGTTTGAATGCAGCACTAAGAAAGCCAAAGAAATTAACTGAATTTTCTTAGATGGTGCACTAATGCTGCCCTGAATGTATACAAAGGAGAAAACTGTTTATTGGAATCATTAATCCACATAAAACATGATAAAAATGCACTTTTACCATCTGGCTTCAGTTGGTGTGTTTATTAGTAGGGGATTTGAGGCAGTGCTAGCACTGCCCACTCCTGTGATTCCTGGTCCTTTTCCAAACGCCCTGGTTCCCACTGAGCCTTCCAGCAAAGCTTTCTAAGCAGGGTGGGGGGAAAGTGGGATGGCATGTGACTTTCTTTTTGCAAGCTCCTGATCGCCTCTGAAAAAAATAAAATTCAAGCACAGAAATCTAAGTTCCATAACCTAGAAAGTAAATTTGAATAATAAAAATTTGTATTTAACTTTTTTTTAGATCTTGTAGTTTTGGAGGCATGAGTTCTGAATATAGATGATTGCCATAAAAGAACACAATGGGTCCCAGGTAAAACATCCTCTTCTCTTTTTCTTTTCTTGATAGAAAGTAGTCTTACCAGCAAAATCTTTCCCAGTGGTACAAAGAATTCTTTTCCCTTATGAGATTCTGATGGAGTTGGCTTCCCATTTTAGAACACCAGTGCATACTAATTTAGAGTATGAACAAACTAAGGAGTAAAATGTAGCAAAAAGAAAAATAAAATAAAAGAGGGTGTTTTGCACACATTTCTATGGATAGGATGCAATTGATAGAGCTGGTTTTAGGATGAAATCAATAGGCATCTCCTTGTAGAACCCAAGGCACTCCAAGTTTTGGGCTGCTTCCTAGGCTTAAGAGGGCTCACAGCTGAGTTCCAATTCTAATCCATCCTTTATCATCTAACCACGATCCCACCTCCCACAGACAGCAGTGGACTCTCCACCATGGAGGGACAGGCTCATTTTCCTATCAGCTTTTTTGGATTTCAACAGCCCACACACACAAGGTTGGATTTCCACCTAAGGCTGACTCACTGTTTGACTTGCTTGCAACCCCAGAGGCTCAGTACCAAAGCTCCCTGTTCCCTAAAGAGGAAGAAGCCAGCACCCCCAGCACCCATGGCAGATAAGGGGGCACCAAGGAGACCCAGCAGGATCCATCAGCTTTGCCCCAGGCTGTCAATCCCCAAGATGCAGCTCCTGCCTCTGAGTCATCCCTGTGCCGAGCACACAGCAGCACAGGCTGATGCCAATTTATATAACTGCAAACCCATCAGGTTTAGTCACCCTCTCCTCGTGGCATAACCCCCACACAACACAAACCCTGCTGTGTGCTCCAGAAAAGCAGCATGGCTTGGGAAGCCAGCACCATGCCAGGCACGAGGGCAGCACACATTTTCCCTGAGGATGAGAGGGTTAAGTTTAGAAACTGACTCCAAACACATTCTCTGGATTGTTTTGAGGATTGAGAGGAAAACAAGTATTCCTTAGAATTCTCTCACTGTTTTCTAAATGACCTCTGCTAGAGATCTTAATCTGGCTTTTAATAGGTTCAGCAAAGAAATCTCATCTCAGGGGGCCAGGGCCAAGTTGGAGCTGGAGTTAAAACCTACCTCAGATGAACTGGCAGAGGGGTCTCTGGAGATTCTGCCCCCTTTGGAAATACTGCTGCCTTTTCACTAACGAAATCCATCCATCCCCAGAGACCTGAGCTCATGAACCACCATTCAGGTGAAGGTCTGCCAGATGTGTCACTGTGATTCAGCAGGGCTAAGAGTCAGCAGCACCAAACAGAGTGATGGAGACTCCAGGACTTTCCTGTGTGCCCATTTTCCACCACAAACTCCACGGCTGGGGAATTGAGCTGAAAGCTCAGGCTTGGCAAGAAAAAACTTGTGTTGCACCGAACAGCATTGCCGAATTTCTGTTTCTAAAAAGGGCAGAAAATAATTTTCTTCCAGGATTACTAACACTTTCTCTACTGAAAGCACATTTCAAGCTTCTGGTTTAGTGCAAATCTGCTCAGCTCCACAGGGAATGGGAGTGCCACACTGGCTGGCACGAGTCTCTTCTGTCTTGGGGAAACCAAGTTTGGGTCATTAAAATTTGACTAACTAAACTGTCCTTGTCTTCCCATAAAAAAAGTTTTGCATCTCTTGCCACAACCTAGAGATAAGCAGGATAACACCTGTGACAGACAAAGCAAGTCTTGTACATAGTCTGGGATGAGTGTAGTCATCAGATACAATTCTAGATACTATGATCACATTTCCAATTATGTCTCTCTGCCTGCATTTCCTGTAGAGTCTTAAGAGAATACCAATTACTTAAATCCCTCCCTACTCACTGCACCTGGACCAGAGGCACCATTTAATTTCACAGTCTGGGCACCAAGGCAGAAAGAAACATAGATTAGCTGTATCCCTCACAGGATTTCCGAGTGTAAATCCTATGGATTTATGTTGTTGCCTCCAGCTCAGGTGAAATCTTCAGTTCCATGAGACCTTTTCTCACTGCGTCCAAATGAATTCATGGTGGGGCCATTACCAGCTAACAAAGGCAACAAAAAACTGAGTCTGAAACATAATGGCAGGGCTGTATCCAAAAGTGAAGTTAGATGAGCAAGAAGCATCCACAACAGAAGACTCTCTATATAAATAGATACTGTGACACATTGCTTTCTGGAGGTGACAATCCTTCCCAAGGTTAGGACATGGTTAGGAGATGAGGGTTACATACACTGTTCCACGCCCATGTTTGAGGCAGTCTGGAGCTCTCCACAAGGTCAGGGTGGGATGGCCTCTGCAGATAGGGTGAGGGCTTGGCATGGGAACATCTCCAGGGATGAGCCCAGGACATCATTCCCATGCTGAAAAGCAAACCAGCCTCCATCTCCCTGCCAGAGCCAAACACATGTCCCAGATTCAATGCACGCTGCAATCTTCAGACTCTCCTTGGTACAACTGTTCCCCAAAATAGAGGGGAACACCATGACACATCCTGGAGAGCAGGACCCTGCTGAGATATCCATTGTGGGATGAGAGGCACCCACCACAGGGTTCATCCACACACAGCTCACAGAGTGACTCACAGGGGAGCAGGGAACAACAGAGCATCGCTGCTCTGGGGTGTGCAGAGGTCCATGCAGGAACAAGCAGCAGACAGGGAATACCCTCTGCACCCACAGGAACTGTAGTTTTGTCTGCATTTCTCAGGGCAGCAAAAAAAAAAAAAATAACCCTGAAGGTTCTCATGAGAGAAGAGATGCCAGAGCAAACCTCATCTGGGAAAGTCGTGGAGTTGGCTTATGTAACAACCTGACCCTAAGGTAAGGCAGGAAGTAATTCCATGCTTGCATGACTCACTAGTTTATTATGAGCAAGCTGACTCTTGCAGGAGAGCTTCCACTGAAAGCCAGACCGCTGACAAAGGGCTACAGGCAGCCAAATACCACAGACCAGAAATCCAAGGTCAGCCACACCACACAGGTTACAAGGAGTTGGAGGCTCCCACCCCTCCAATGGAGATGTGAACATCCAGTTTGGACTCCTACAGATTCTATGGTTATCCCCAACCTCAGCATTTCAGCCCTCACAGGGAGTGAGGGTTGCCAATAAAAACTACTGCAAACTGAGAGAAAGAAGGTAAAAACAACAGGGGAAGCCAAGGGAAAACGCTAAGTTTCCTGGAGGCTTTCCATCCCTGCCTGCTTGGCCTGGTGGACTCCAAGTCCTCCAAGACCAAACACAGGGACAGACAAGTGAGAAATTAAATGTCTCCTGCCTGAAAACACATCTCAGAGCACTGCAGCACTGATCACAATGCAGGCACACTCACACCTCTTCTTTCTCCCTCGCAGTGGCTGGCCAAGGAACTCCAAGATGACCCCAACATCACACCAGCAAAGGCCAGGAGTGCTGCAATTCTGTTTTGTGTGAAAACCAACCCCTGAGGCATCCACCAACCAAAGGGGTCTCTTCCATCATTTGGTCTTGGTCATCCTTAAATCCCACCCCTGCCCCAGCCATTGCACAACCCTTCACAGCACAGCCTCCTTTTGTCTCCCAGCATGGTTGCTTAGCTGCACAAGAGCCCACAACCCTCTCCTGGCTGTTTGCTATCAACACACTCTATCAAGAGCTTTCTCATCAGGAA
Organism: Ammospiza nelsoni; assembly: GCF_027579445.1. Lineage (NCBI taxonomy): Eukaryota > Metazoa > Chordata > Aves > Passeriformes > Passerellidae > Ammospiza > Ammospiza nelsoni. The sequence continues at coordinate 6,572,608 of NC_080637.1, read as the reverse complement.
ATTGCTTTCCTATCTGTATTAAAATTAGTTTTGGGGGTGGGCTGATTTCTCATGGCTTCAGCATTAGGCAGGATTCATATGTTTGCTTTCCTGATTTGACTAAGCAACAAAATAGTTTGTTTTAGGAGCCTCTAGAACACCCAGTACCAGCCAAATACCAAAATCCTGATTTATTAAGGAATCAGCTAATGCCCTTTTACTACATAATCTCATAGATTATATGCATGCACCACAGCCTAGTGTGGAAGCGAATGGTCCTAAACTCCCACCATATAATAATATAATTAAGATAATTCTTATAATATAAATAAAATAAATTTTCTTCAAATGTAGAAGAATTATCTCCATAAAACACCCTCCTGCTTTCCCCCAGTCAGCTCCACACCAGGATTCGGAGGCTCCTTCCCCATGAGGGTCTTCCTCACTCTACCCTTTCCACACACTGTCTCAACATAACCTGGAGCATTTACCTCCACACTATCCTATACACACTGCCCTTCTTATAGTGATAAATAGGGCTCTTTGCACAGCCCTACTCCAACCAGCTCCATCCTCATTTCCTTTCTGTCCCTTAGGGAAATGCAAGCAGCAACGTTTTAATTTGCATGGGATCAATGTGTAAAGTAAAACTGATGAGAAGGCAAATTATACTGCAAGGCATCAACAGCTGCCATCATCTCACAGCTGTCAGATTCCTGACAAATTTGGTGGCCTTTTACAATGGGGTTACAGCATTGCTGGAAAGGGGAAGAGCAGCAGATATCACCTACCTGGATTTGCACAATGCATTTGACATTGTCCTGCACAACCTCAGCAGGTTTGCTGATAGCACCAAGCTCTGTGGTGTGGTCAACACACCAGATGGAAGGGAACTTCCAGAGGGAAGGGAACTTCCAGAGGGATAGGCCTGAGAGTTGGGCCTGTGTGAACCTCATGAAGTTCAACAAGGCCAGGTACAAGGTCCTACAGTAGGGCCAGGGCGTTCCCAAGCTCAAGCATTGGTTGGATGGAGAATGGAGTGAGAGCAGCTCTGTGGAGAAGGACTTGGGGGTGTTGGTGAATGAGCAGCTCAACCACTGGCCCATCACTGTGCTCTCACAGCTCAGAAAGCCAAACATGTCCTCAGCTGCACCAAAAGCAGTAGGAAGCAAGTCAAGGGAGGTCACTCTGCCCCTCTGCTCTGCTCTCATGAGACCCCACCCAAGTACTCACAGTTAGCACTGGGATCCTCTGTCACCGTTGAGACTGCCACAATACAGAAATTTTCACACACAATATGCAAAAGCGTCAACACCCACAGAGCAACACCACACCACCTCAAAGGCTACAAGCATTTGCCATTCCTCCTCTCTAGCCAGCCTTTTATACCCCTCATGTTGATGCATTGCACCTGTGTGCCCTCTGCTCCCTTTGGCGGTTGGTAGCACACCTGGGCACTCCCTGTCTCATCACCTTCAATGCTGCTCACCTGCTTCTCACAGCTGTGTCCATTGGGGATGAGGCTCAGCCACAGCCCCACTCCCAGTCACCACAAACTGTGTGCCTACAGTCCCCAGCATAGGAAGGACATGGACTATCTGCCAAGTACAAAAAAACTTTGTTTTCGCTGCATTATCTTATTGTCTTTCTTACTTCCAGCTGGATTAAAATCACTGTGTATTAACCCAATCACCTCTTAGTTTCAACATACCCCTCACCTGCCTTCTCCTCTCACTTTGTGGGTGAAAACCCAGCTCACAAAGTCTTTTCACTTAAGGAGCTGCTCCATCTTTTCAGTCATTTTAGCTGTTTTTCTTTGGATCTTTACCTCTGTCCTGACCTGCCCTGGCACAGATACACCTACAGCAGCAACACCCCATCACACACCGGGTTCTCAGCACACACCCTGACCACACACAGGTCTTTGCTTTGAATGCCACTGAGCACAAGATCCCAAATAGCTGCCAACTGTAGGGGGATTGAATATAAGGAAATAAAGGTAGTACAGAAAGTAATCTTACCCCTAAGGAGTTGCAGCTGGGCCAATCATCAAAGATTAGGAGCAGGCCTGACTTTACCAGGCCACAGCTGTAGCTAATGAGAAGAAGAGTGCTATAGAAGAGTGGGGTGGCTGGTTGAGAGGGGAACTGGAGTCAGTTGGCTACTGTGAGAAGAAGGAAGAGTCACTGCTCTGAGGAGCTGCCTGTGAGAAACATCAAGGAGGTACAAAACTCTTGCAATAAGGAAACAACAATATCAAACCTTTGCAATATAATGACAACAGCTAACCATGACTCCCAAGTTCTCTCCCCCAAGGTACAGCTCCCAGCTCTGGAGTTTAGCATCATGAAGGCATGGTTTAATTTTCCCTTGATGGATTATTGCACGTTTATCTGTGCTGGAGCTTGCATGCCCTGTTTTTGACACTCAGTCATTTTTATGAGGTCTGTCTGGAGTTCCTCACCATCCCTGTGGCATCTGACTACCCAAAGCAGCTTGGCTTCATCAGAAAACCCAGTTTTCCCTTTACGCTTGACCTGACACAATTTACAGCCTTCCCCATTCTCTTCATTTGAACAAGATCTCCATTTCTCAGATGCCAGTCATCTCCTGTGATATGCTGTTTAATCTCCCTACTGATTCTGCTAGTGATTTAGGGGACAGCAGGTTTTTTAGCTTCTAAGATACTGTTATTAACAGCCTCCAGACTTTATGCAGTCTTCTTCCATTTTTGAACTGCACCTTCATATTTATCCCTCTCCTGAAACTAAATATCCACATATATGCCTTGATTTTTCCTGCTGTGATGTTAAAACTAATTGTATTGTACTTGCTACCAGTGAGCTCTACCACTAATTCCTCCTGGTCCTGGCACCACTTCAGGATAAATCCAAAATAGCATCTTTTCTTGCAGGACTTAGGATTAATTGTTCTAGGAAGCAACTATGTACTTACTCCATTGAAAACTTTCTCACTACATCTCATCCTGATGAGGCACTGACCCATTCTATGTATGGACAGTTGAAATCTCCTTCTATTAATACCTGTCCTAAATTTTCAGCTTCTTTAATCTCACTTAATATTTCCTGGGGAGGGGAAGGAGGGGATGTTCCTGTAGTACAATCCTACTACTACATTTATTATTAGAGCTGGAATTTCCACCCACAAGGATACCACAGCTCTTCTCTTTTCCCATGACACTTCTACGCTGCTGCATTTTGCGTTATCCTTCACTTGCACTGTCACTCCTCCTCCCATACATCCTACCCCAGAGCTCCTATAAATCTGGTGCCTTGGCAACACTGCATTTCTCTAATTACCTGCTTGTCCCCAGGGTAGCTGTGCTGGGTTTGGCTGGGGTAGAGTTAATTTTCTTCACTGTGGCTGGTACAGGGCTGTGTTTCAGATTTGTGCTGAGCACAGTGTTGTTAAAATAGAGATTTTATTTTTTTAATTGTTGATCAGGGCTTACACAGAGCCAAGGCCTTTCCTGCTTTTTATATGGCTGCACTGGCAAGAAAGTTGTGGGTACTTGGGAAGTTGACTGGAGACACAGCCAGGACAGGGATATTCCAGACCAAATGGCATCATGTTCAGTACATAAAGCTGGGGGGAAAAGCAGGAAAAAGAGGGGACATTTGGAGTGATGGTGCTTGTCTTCCCAAGTAAATACCACTTGTGATGGGGCCCTGTTCTCCTGGGGATGGCTGAACTCCTGTCCACCCATGGGAAGCGGTGAATTAATTCCTTGTTTTGGTTTGCTTGTGTGGGCAATTTCTGCTTTCCCTATTAAGCTGTCTTTATCTCAATCCATGACTGATCCAGCTTTTACCCTTCCAGTTCTCCCCCTGATCCCACTGGTGTGGAAGTGAGCCAGGGCCTGTGTGGTCCTTGGTTGCTGGCTGGAGTTAACCCATGGCCCTGCCACACCATGGCTGTCAGCTGTCCCCAAACCCTTTGCTGCCTCTGTTTTTCCAGGCTTCCATCACTGTGTAATGTTTTGTTTTCACTGCAGCACCTGGGAGCGTGCACATCACTCAGCTGCTCTTGCAGACTTTATTTCATCTCGTTGGGAACTACTGTGGTTAGACACAGAACCAAAGTCCTAAGGCTTAGATCTGGATCCACATTTAGACACAACAGAAGAGCTGCACTGCCTGATTCAAAGCCAGTCTGGATTCATATTCAAACTCCCCTAAAGGTCAGGCAAATTTGAAACCATTACTGCAACCAAATCCACTTATCCATTAAAAAAGATGATATAGAGTGGGTGTATTATTCTACATTTTCTGGACTTTTACAACGATCAAATGCAGTATAAGGAATCTGTAAGCTCTGTACTTAATTTTTAGCAGTTCTGCATCACTTCCATGATTTTCTTCTACTGTCTTTCAAGGACAAAAGATAAAAATGGGTCTGATATGATAAAAATTAGCTACACTACTTGTAGGAAGATACATCCAGCTACAACTTGAAGAGACAACACAGAATACACATAACAGCTGAACTCTAAGGGGATCCACTTCATCTGTGTCTCAGAGCCAGAGAGCAGAGCCCTGGCTTTGCTGTAAGTTTATAGAGTTGTAAAATACAGCACAGTTATATCCCTGCTTGCTAAGTAGGATGGTAGGGGAAACTTAGCAGCCTCCCAATTTCAGCTTTTAGGCACAGCTTAAAGTCTCTCCTTGAAGGTCTGGTCTTTGCAATCAAATTAAGCAGCGTTAAGTGGGCAGCAGGACTGGAAGTTACTGTGGCAACACAGACCTAAACCAGGGACTGTAGGTAGTGGTTTGTTCAACCACCTGAGCAATTGTCAAATGACAATTTTCTCCAGCACCTTCCTGGTGCCCAAGTTCCTCCTCATGGGAATGAAACTTCTCTGACAGGCACCCCTGAGTTCTTCATTAGAAAAAAAACAAACAAATAAACAGACAAAAAAATGCAAACAAAACCAAAATCAGCATTATCCATTCAAAAAATCCAGTAGGTTTAAGGGTGAATGAGTTAGAGCATCCCATTTTTTCCCAAGATGCTCTCCCAAAAGGCACATGGTGATGGTTAATGTAAAAGGAAAACCTGACTGAAGGGAAATCATCCAAAAGTCTGAGCATTGTTGACAGACCCTTTAAGAGAACTGCAGTAACACAGGAGCTACAAGACTCATATCATCCAAACTGTCAGCACCTCTCCTCCTCACAATATTTTGTCACCCACCATATAATCCATTTGGATTTAAACCCTCATGATACAAGACTTGCTTGGTTCTCTCCTAACAGAGTCCTTGGATATCAGAAGAGCAAGTTGTTCTAATTCAGCTCCAACAAGTAGCCCTACAAAGCATGTGTGACAAGGCAAAAACACACCCTGTGAAGAAATCTCTGTTTACTGAAGTGCACCTGCAACTAAAATGTCCCTTGTAATCCCAGTGAGACAAGGAGAGAGGCTCAGATAAAGAATCCTGGAGTGCTCCAGGGAGAAAAACAACAACCTGACTACGTAAGTCGCCAGCAAGTGACAGACCTCAACAGACAAGTCATTAATGTCCCCAGTGACTGTCTCTGCCTATTAGTGTAAGCTGCATTAAGGGGAGCAGAGCTGTAGGGAAGTCACAGAGATTAACTAAAAATAGTCAAAGAGCCAGGGAGGCACACTCCTGCTCTAAACTCTTTATGAAACTTAAAATAAAACCACCCCCAATGGCTGGGAGACCCATGTGTGAAGCAATTCAGTTACTAGAGAGGATGAGCTCTGGTAAACACAGCACAACTTTCACATGCCACTGGGGCTCAACCACGGGCTGAAGGGGGCCAGCTGGGGGAAAGGCTCTTGTCTCATCCAGCCCAACATACACAAAGGAAAATCTGTTTATTTAGAGAATCATTCATTGGTTTCGGTGGGGAGGGAGGTTAAAGCATTATTTGTGATTCTCTAAAGCCACTTGCTTTTAATTCATTGCCTAATCCTCAGGAGGCATGTAAACCAGACATTTTTTTTACACTGAAATAAAAGAAGGTGTTCAATTACACTCGGGCTGTGTTGAAAACAAATTGGAAGGGTACGAATGAGCAAAGGCTGCCAAAGAAAGAAATCTCTTCCAAGTGCAAGGATACCAGTTAAACACAGCCCAGAGAGCAGACAAGGCCCATTCTTACCGGTGTCCCCCCTTGTTCTCCACGTGCCAGGCACCCAAAAAGCACATCTGTGTTGTACATGTGGGCATGGATCACAGTGTGTTCAGTGAGCCCAAACACTGTATTTGCAGTAAGACAGGGAGATTGTCACAGACATCTTTTATGAAAAATCCTTTCCTTAGGATTTTTCCTCCTGAGAAGCTGAGAGGCCTCAAGAACAAAATGTAAACAATGATTATCTGCTGCTGTAAAATGCAACAGGTGCATTTGTGATTGGTCTCATGTGGTTGTTTCTAATTAATGGCCAATCACAGTCAGCTGGCTCGGACAGAGAGTCCAAGCCACAAGCCTTTGTTATCATTCTTTCTTTTTCTATTCTTAGCTAGCCTTCTGATGAAATCTTTTCTTCTATTCTTTTAGTATAGTTTTAATATAATATATATCATAAAATAATAAATCAAGCCTTCTGAAACATGGAGTCAAATCCTCATCTCTTCCCTCATCCTCAGACCCCTGTGAACATGGTCACAGAAGATCACACCCAAGCCCAGCACCCAAGTCCAGCACCCAAGTGATCAGCTAACAGCATCTGCTGGATTAAAATTCATCAGGCCAAATATAAAGCAAGAGATAATTAAATATATGTACAAAATGATAGTACTCTATGATATTGCTGGGTGTTTATACAGATAACAAGACTAAGCAGAGTTACAGATAATGATTAAACATCTTTTGAATGCATTTTAAAGGTCACATTCAGGGCTTATGCCAGGCTTTGAAGTGCAAGAAATCAAAAAGGGCCAGCAATAAGGTGTGATAGGGAGGGATCACACCCTGCCCAACTGCTTCTGGTGAAGGACACTGCCAGCAACAAGGGAAGAGGAGAGACAATGCAGTGGTAATGAAATTAATGTATCAATAGCAACAAAAATCATTAGGAAAATACATGCATGGTCAGATCCTCACCTTCCCCCCATCTCACCTGCTCATGCATCCACACATCACTTTCTTCCTACTACAGCTACAAGCAAAACTTCATACTTTATCACCTCTTTAAACCACTTTAATCTGTGTTTAAAGGGGGAAATTCAGGAGGATGGCACCAGTGAGAAAATTTTTCTTGCCACAGACCACAGCTACTGCTCCTCTGAAAACCCCAACTGCTGCCTCCACTGCTACAGTCAGAACGTGTCACCACGATCCAGGGGGCACATGCTGGCCTCCTGCACAGGAATGACAGCTCTGCCCATGCCTTCTGTTGGTTTTTATCACCCTGGATAGGATAAGCATGGGTCTCGTCAAGAAGCACTTGACAACTCAGGGTATCTTATCAACAGGCAGAGCTCAGCATGGAGAAAGGGCTGGTAGGAAAACAAGAGCAGGAATTAGGAATAAACCCCCAGACTCTCCATTTCTCCATGTTGCCCTACAAGCTGGGGAGGGATGGCTCTCTTCTAGTCACCCTGGATTCACAAACAAGGGTTTGGGTAGCACAAAACTTGAGCCTTCCCTGCAGTGGGTTTGATTCTGCACATTTCACCCACTCCATCTGCCAACACAGCACTATTGTGGCTTCCAGCCAAACTCTGCTCTCCCTTACACCAGTGTAAAAATTAAAAGAATAAACTCCATTAAAGTCAATAGGCTGCAGTGAGATCAGATGCCTGTGATTCAGAAATGAGCCAGTTATGCCTGTGTGACCCAGAGTGGAATTGTCTGTCCTGCAGCAGGGAATCTGGCGGTGCACAGCTCCCAGTGCTCCTCAGTGTTTCCCAGCCAACTCTAAATTCAACGTACCCATTATTATCTCCTTGGTCATTTCAACCCAATCAGAAAAGCAGCCACACTTCAGCCCAGGGAACAGCTGAGACCCCAATGTGTGCCCCGAAAACTGAGCAGAGACTTTTATGATCATTAACTCCCTTCCAATCAAATGGGAGATTAAAATTCCTTGGGACCCATGCAGGCCTGGAACTTTAAAAGTGTAAGGGCAAACCTTCTTAGATGGTATTTCTGCACTGCTGACAAAAAGGACTTTCCACCAGGATTTACAGATGGTTATATTAATTTGAATTATTCCCTCAACATAAAACTCCTGTGCTGGCATTTTCGTCTGCACACCACAAAAATAGGAAAAGATTACAAAGACAAATTGTATTCTTAATATGTGGTTTCCAAAACACACTAAATCCCTAAAACTGAGCTCAAATTACATAGGCAAGGATGAGGTTTTCAGATAAACACAGCCACATGCTCTAAGCAACACCAGGAAAGAAAATACAATGATGTCATGGTCCCAGCTCTGGCTCCTACATTCCCTCTTGCCTCCTCCTCCACCCCTGCCCTGAATTAGCCCACCCTCCAGTTATCCTGGTAGGAAACTATGGGCAGCCCTTAGTCATGAGAGAAGTCCTTTTTCCACTGTGAACTTTTGAGCTTTTATCTTTAGCTCTCACAAGCCTCAGGTTCGCCCTCAGGCACATTCTCTTCCTCAGGGAGGTTTTGGGATAGCCCTGGGAGGTCCCAAATGCTGCAGATCCCTGGCAGGGAAGGGATTTGCCATTACACAGAGAAGGGAAGGATTAACCCTCATTCTGTGCAAGTTTGGGAGATGGTTGTGCAAAGCCTGGGTGTGCTGAGTGAAGGAATCATCAGAAGTCCTTCATCCTTCTTTGTAAGTTGGATTGGGCTTGGAGCAACCTTATTTAGTGGGAAGTGTCCCTGCCCATCGCAGTGTGGTAGGCTGGATGGTTTTTAAGGTCCTTTCCAACCCAAACCATTCTGTGACTCTGTGTTAGCTGAGGGTGGCACAAAGGGCAGAGGACAGAGACCCACCAGACTGTGCTCACACATGCAATGGGAGATGGAGCAGCCATGCAGGAAAAGCTGCTCTTTCCCAACTCCTCAGGACAGGAGAGCATCCCTGGAACACATCTGTATCTCTTTGCTGCAGGAAAATTCTGCAGTCACCCCATGGCACGAGAGGACAGAGGAGGACACCTCTCAGCACTTGGATGAACGTGTCTCTCAGCCTCAAACCCACCTATAAACCATAAGGGAGAGGGTATGACATGAAAAAACAAATCTTTGAACACCCAGGGCAGTGCATGAGCTGAAGACATGGGCAAAGGCCAGACTCTGACTCCTGCAGTTACGTGGTCAAGAGAAACCCTGGCCAAATTCACTGATCACTGCTTCAGTTTTAGGTTATTTCCCTCCCGAGGTTCCCCACAGAGATCTTCCTTTCTGTCTGGAAATTCTGTCTCAGTGCAAGCAGAGAGAGCTGGCAATTTGTGCAAGAATTTTGGGACATACAAAACCCCAGAAGTCCTGGTCAGAGTGAACTCCATGCTGTGGCTCTACATTCATCCATTAAAAAAAAAACAAAACACAACATTGTACAATTTCATCCAGCACATGAAACCCCAGCTTCAGACAAGTGTAGTAAATCCATCATATCCCAGGTGCAGTGGATATTCTTGACACAGGAGACAGCTTGTGCACACATGTTCCACACTGAAATAGCAATGCTTTAACTTGTTATATTTGGTGTGCTCAGGAGACAACAGAGGAGCTCTGAGCTGTAGTCTTTTCTCTTCACTTACTAGGTTGTAAAATTAATTTTTATTTTCATCATTGTTTCCCCTTTTGCAGAACATGTCATTCTAGGATCATTAAAAATATGGGGACAGTCTATGTCACAGCTTCTTAATTCATGCCAAATAGACTGGATTTTTTTGAATAAAGGTTTTATAGTGAAAACCATGTCAATCCACCTAATTTTCTTCTTTCCAGCCTTCTACTGAAACAACCAAAAAAGAAAAATGCAAAGACAATTTACCTTTTTTTTTATTCTCCAAAGCAATCAATTTAATCTGCTTTAAAGAAAAGATTAATTAAACTGAGCCTAGAGCCAGATCCAGATGAACCAGATCTGACTTCTCAGCAAAGGCACCAGAGCAAAGTTGTCCCGGGGTCAGGCACTACAGCTGTTCCCAGCACCGTGGCCAGTGCACAAAGCCCTCACTCCAAGAAGATAATTCAGATAATTCAATCCCCACAGCAGCTCACTACGGCTGTGAGGGGAAGAAATACAAAGTATGGCACGAGGCAAGCACTGAGGGATGCTGAAAATCCCTCAGTTAGTGTTTTTATAAGGACTGACACACGGGAGGTACCCCTTGATCCCGTTCTCCTCCCATATCGCTCATGGCAACTTCAGGAGATTCGGGAGCAGGCTGGATCTGCAGCCTCCAATCCCATCACCTCTGCAAGAACAGTTTGTGTCTTCAAGTCTGTCTCATTAAATGTTACAGAAGCTTGAGCAGATTCTCTCCACCAACTGTGTCTTCTTTGAACTTTGCCATTGCAAATTCCCCAGGATACCCACTCTGACACTTGTGTGGTGCAAGCTCCCCAGAGTCAAAACAAATTCTCCTGCTCAGATGGGGGAGCAGAAGGTATGGAAAGTGCTCACCAGTTACTGCTGAATCTGGGAAATGACTACATTTTCTGTTTCAGCTGCTTCTGCTTAAAGACAGACACATCTGAGCTGTCCCTACTCCCCAGCCCCACTTTGCAGGAATTAAACCTCTGCCCTGTGTGTGGCAACTTTGGGACATGGAGAGAAGGAGCCTTGGATCCACAACCTCTGCTACAGGGCTCAAATGCTGTGTAATGGCAGAACTTCTCCTCTGCTCTTTCAGAATTATTACTTTTTCTTGTTCCAAGAGCAGGCTGAGCAGTAAAGTGAGGAGTTTTCACTCAGCTGGGGCACGGTGCATCTCCGCGGTGTTTCACAGAAAGACAGATCTCCACGCCAGCTGGACACCAGCCAGCCCTGAACTGGAAACCATCTACTGACACATCAGACCTTGCACAGCCCTGGAAATGAGGATGCTGATCAGTGCTTCTCATCCCTCTGTAATCCAAGAACGGTCAAGATTCTTTCTATCAATTTTTAAAATTATTTTCTTTTTTCTCTTCTTCGTCTTTTCCCTTTTCCGTCTTTCTGCCCCCCTTTTAAGTTTTTTTTAATTATTATTATTACTTTGTTGTCACCTTTTTTCAGGTCAAAAAACCATTTTATGCATTGATTTTCCTTTAAAACCACCTACAAAGCATTTAAAACTCAGCCCATCCAGCTATGACTCATACTTGCCCTGCTCTCCTACCCCCCTCCAATTTTATTTGGCTAGAGGTGGGGGATTTGAGGTTTTCTTTTCCAATTCTTGTGTGTTCTCACCCTCTGGCCCCCAACCCCACACAGCACAACACTGGTGCAGTGAGGCTTTAGGCAGAAAAGGACAACAAAATTTCAGTGTAACACAACTTCAAAGCCAACAGGGCACACCAGGTGGCCAAAGCCATTGCTCCTGTGCTTGACCATCGCTGCTCTCACTGCACAGGCAGGAAGATTTTGCCAGCTGGAGGAAGGTTCAGAAAAAACAGGGCTGAGGCATGCCCAGCTATGGAGCTGGAGTTTCCATTTCCCACCCACCTACAGTGCCACCAGCAACCCACATTTCTCTAAAGAACCACCCATCCAAAGTCGTGCAGGGCCAGCTGAGTCTGTGATCTTGCTGACTTTACCATCTGAAGGCAGAAAACAGGCTGCTCTATCACCCACTTACACAGAAACATTAAAAATTCCTGGGTTTCTTGTAATGACCCAGAAGTAATTCCAAGCAGAGTGGCTGCACTGACGTGGAACTGCAAGATTTAAACCACCTTTCAGTGTAAATACCAGCTGAGATAAAGAGTGGGCAAGTGCTTTAAAAGCTTAGTATCCATACAAAAAAAGGAAAAATCTCACAAGTGCAAAGAGTAATGATGACAGCTCTTTTCAAGCAAAGGTAGCCCATGTTAAATTACTCTAGATGCTGCTTTTGTAGAACCAGTGGATCACACATGTTCCAGGTTACAAACCCAATATTAAATCTCACAACGGAACCCATAGTACAAGAGGGGATGCTTTAATACCTTTTTGCAAAAGCTCCTTTTTAAACTACCAATATTAAAAGAATGTCTTATTTGTGCCAAAATGGGAGAGAAACCAGTGCCACCTCCACCTCAGAGGGCTGATAAAGGTCGTCTTAAGCTTCCCAAGATGATTTAAAATCTAACAAATGAAGCCACAAGTGGAGAGAATAAAATTAAACCCAAGCAAAATAATTTTGCCTTTTGACTATATTATTTAACAGAAGATCTTACATGCAGTAAAGGGACTGGACCCAACCAAGAAAGAAGAAGCTGCTCTACCCAACCCATCCCTGGGAGCCCATTCTGCATAAGTAAGAGTGTCACAACAAATGACTGTGAATTCCTAAATTTAGGCAAATGCACCCAACCCCTGTGGGGCAGTGAATCCCACCCAGCCTCCAAAGGAACCAGCAATTCCTGGGAAACAGCAATACTTCTCACAACCTCTGCAGATCCTGCAATGCACAAGGTGAAGGGATAATGAGTCCTTTCTTTTGTTCCCTCAAGACTTTGAAAGATGGCCAAGTTTTATACTGTCCACATAAAGTACAGCCTCAGAGGAGAACAAACCCCAAATACATGCAAGAAATTGGTTTTGTTCAAGACCCAGATTATTGTCTTGGGTTATTCCTCCTGCTGCAGTCCTCTTCCCAGAAAAAATAAAGCTATCCAAAATAAAAAACAAGTCAATTCCTTTGCCTGTGATGGAGAAAGTTACTTTTCTGAGCACTCAGAGCTTATTTTAAAGGTTTGCTTGAATAAATAGGAACCTATTAATATAGAGTTTTCTTACTGCACTTTAAAGGGCATTTCATGAAGGCTGGTGTTCCCCTATTGCAGTTTTCATGGAATGGAGAAAAATATTTATGGTGCACCAACAGTGTGCTGAGCTAAATAGCTTTTTCCCTCTCACCCTGCCAAGATTCTCCTGTGAGGGTGTTTTTACAAAGCGGCTTAGCAGAGCCCTGGCTGGTGCTGGTTGTGGTGGTGCTGGGTGGGTGCAGGACACAAAACAGCTATTTCTGCCCAGCTTGGGCTGTCCCACCCAGGTGGGGACTCCCATGGCACTGGTGTCCCAGCAGGGCTGAGGTCACAGGTCCCACCCCACCCAGCTGCAGTGCTCAGAGAGGTCTCCCTCTCAAAACAAATTGCTTTTTTTGGCTGCTGCAATGAGCTCTGGGTGGGATTAGCAACCCTGGTCCTTTGCACGTATGAAAAGGATTTTGTATTTCTACATACATTATGTAGAAATGCACAGAAATGCAGAGGACAGTCACTCAGGAGAACCTCTCTTGGTCACCTTTCAGCTGTCCATACGTAGTAAAAAAGACATTAAGGGCTTAATATTTTTGTTCCTGCTGAAATCCCTTTGACTTCACACCTCTAATAAGACTTTAGAGTGAACGCATGGCACTATGAATGAGCAAAGTAATCACACACTAAACAGGGTGAAGTTTTAATAAATGTTATAGTGAACTGTGAATTTCCCTAAGTCACTAAGGAAAATTCACTTTGGGAAAATCTCTACACATGTGAAGGGCAATCATGGCAAGCTTTGTTAGTACAAGTGTCTTGCAAGAAGTATAAAGCAGTGCTAATAAAATCTGAATGGAAATATCCAGATATTGGGATCCTAGTTCATGAAGATGCCAATGGCTTTCTAACACATTTTTTGAGAACCCACATGGTCTCTTAGGTACAGCTGCTCTCTTACCCACAGCCCAGCTAAGCATCCTTTTTCCTTAGGGCTTAGAGCAGCCACAGGGTAAACAGTGAGACCTACAGCTATTCACCTTCCCTGCAAATTTATGGGACATTTGATGGGACATCCATCATCTAGCCTGGTTCATCAAAGTGGAAAAAGACAGAGTGTTTTACCTTCCAACTATATAACTTTGCATAATAAAACTGTTTAGACTTGGAGATTTTTCTGATGAATGCCAAATGCTCTACAGCAGCAGCCTTCACCAGCAGATCTAAATCACACAGCTTAAATGAAAGCCTGCTTGCCAATTTATGCATGAACTTTACTTTTTTCCAGAATCGGAGAAAAAAACCTGAATGCACTGTGCCTACAAAAAGGCTTTTTAAAACAGTACTGCTACAGTGACTGGAAATACAATTCTATTCCCCTTGCATCTCACAGGTACAATTTTTTCCCCAAGACATGGCAATGAAGACATTCCTACAATTGCTTTCATTGGTTTTTTGAAGGTGTTTCAAAAAGCTTTATCACTTCAGTAGCCACTCACTGTGCTGGCTTTAGTTCCTGAACTGATTTCCAAGCAGCACAAACACTGTGAGACATTAAAAAATATAATTAGCAGATAACACATGGCTGATGCTGCAGATGTGTCTTCAAGGCAAGACCATGTTGTCTTATCATTGGAGGTCTCTTCAGGGCAGCACAAATCCTCATCCTGCAAATCCCATTGTTGGCAGTGTGATGCTAAAAGAGCTGCAATTCTCTGCCTCCCATTTATAACACAGACTGCACAGGAGGGGGAAACTGCCCCACAGCTTCACAGTTTCCTACAGGTGTCTCCCTAATGTCTGTCCAATGATGAACCTACACTACAAAACCCATCACTGGCTGGTGCTGAGTGCTCAGAGACATTTCTGGAAGGTCTTTCTGCCCTTTCTGCCCTTTTATTTCTCTGGAAGAGAAATACCATTCTCTTCCATTCTCTTCTGCCTTGCTGGGCTTCCCTGCACACTGAAAGACAGGAACAGTTTCAGAAAACAAAATGCACTTCAATTGTGTTTACTTTCTTGTCCCATTTCTAGTGTTTTTGAGGTGGAGCCGTCCACCTGTTTTTGAAGTGGCATTTCTAGAAAAGGGATCAGATCACAAATCATCATCTGCCAAACACAGGCATTGCAGCTGAGTTCCCAACATAGTTGGACACAAGAGGGGAGATTCTTACCACATTACCATGACAAAAACAACACCTTGCACAGTACATTCTGAACATCTCACATAGCAAGCTTTAATGAGTTAGATCTCAAAGTGAGTTACAAAGTAGGTCAGGAACTGTTTGACAGATGGGGAAACCAGGACAGTGAGTGAGGTGCTGCAACTTCTCCAAGGTCACAAAAAAAGGCCAGTGCCACAGCCAGAAACAAAACCCAAGCCTCCTAAATTGTTATCTAGTGCTCTTCAACCCCATACATGTCTCCACCATTAGCCCACATCATCCCCAAAGCTCATGACTGTACAAGGTCTGACTCCTCAGTGGGTACAGCATGGGAGCAGCAGTCCTGCAGATATCAGCAGTGGGAGACCAGCAGCAGCAGGGTCAAAGAAAGTGACTGGCAAAGTCAAAGGAGAACCTGTACTTTTGCCATTACTTTCATGTGAGCTCCAACACACATGCACAGCCAGGAAGGCTCTCTGTAATTTAGTTTTCACCCAATGAAGCAAAGCCTACTCCAGCTCAAGGACAATCCAGCCCTGCTGGGACACAAGTATTTCAGGCTGGTGACCCACTTCTACTGAAACACTGAGCACACCCCTCTCCCTGCCCTCAATGCTGTTTGGAGAACTCTCATTTCTCTGCATGACCCTGCTTCTCCCTGCCACCACTGCATGTGTGAGGTCTGGAGAGGTAAAGAGGTTATAAGCATCTCAAAACTGGATGAATGCTGTCTCATTGACATCAAAGGGCAACTCTCACTACTTTTATTGGGAACAGAGTCAGGGCACCACAGATAAATCCTGACCTATATAATTTTTGATGCTTGCCTGCACTTGTCGTGAGCAGAGACAGGGAATGCCAGGAAATGGAATTTCTGCTGCATTTCACAGTTCAGACATAGACACAGCAACTGCAATAAAATCCACCATAAATACTGATTTTGCCCAGGAAGGACAGGGTGGAATATGGAGAGCTAAATCCAACAGGACAGAGGGATACTCAAAAATAAGAATTTTGTTCTGGACTTTCAGGAGACAGCACATATTTTCCTATTTACACCTTCAGCAGAATTCTCATCTAGTGCATATCCAATATTGCTTCTGCCACCAAAATCCTCACATCAGAACATATCTAGCTATGTTAAAGGCTTACAAGAAGACCATCAGCTTTACAAACACAGCAAGTAACATGTTAACATCACCTGTTTTGACTATTTGTTAGACAGTTTTGTGTAAAGGCTTCAGGAATATCTAGAAGTGTATTCAACATCTCTCCATTATCAATGGAGAGACAAATATAAAGCCAAAGACTCTTTTTCTCCCAGTCTGCAACTTTTGATATATTTGCAGACACACCAACAATACATTAGGAGAGCTCAACATGGACAGTGGGCCCAATTTTTGCCTGAAATATGATTTCTGTAATAAACTGTATTAATCTAGACATGAAATTATGTAGGTAATAGGCTGTCCAGTGTTCAAACTCGGCTTTCATTTATTTCAGAAAAAAAAAAAAAGTGGACATAATACCTTGCTGACACTCTGTAATTTGTCCCTATAGACCATGATGCACACAAGTATCCAACAGAGCCACAGCAGAAACAGATGCCAGCAGATGGTATTATCCTGAACAAAATCAATTAAGGACATTTACAATATGTCAAAAGTGCAGCTAAAAAAACAAAGTGTAGACCTGTACATCTGTTTCTTAATGAAGCCATGAGTATTTGACACTTAGCCAACAAACCACAATCTAAACACTACAAGCAACACCAATGATAGATAAGGAAATACCAGGCATACTCAGATTCTTCAACAGTCACCACAAAATACAAGATGTTGAGCAGAAACTGAATAACCAGATACTACTGGAAGTCCATATGTCATTCATTAATGTAGCTAAAATATAAGCATACGAGTTTTCAGTTTCACAGATTTTGTAAGGACATGATTTGCTCAAAATTTATAGAAACAGGAGTCACATGGTAATAATAAGTTAAGAAATACCATTCTCTTCCATAATACAATCCTCTGGTGTATTTAAAAGGCTTCTTGGAACGCTGTCACCTTGGCTGAAATAAAAAGAAAAGCACTCACAATTCCCTCAAAGTTGTTATGACATCTCTGTTGAGAACGTGGTGACAGTACAAGAGGCAGGATGAGATACACATATGTCAATGGCATCTTGTAGATTATATAAAACACAAATGGACTGAAGGAATTCAGCAGTTATTTGTGCAGGGAACAAAAATCTCTGAGCTCCCCATGAAGAGGACAAGAGGTGGAAACATTTCATAGAGGGGAAAAAATTGTTTCTTCTGCACCACAGCTTCGTTCAAAGTATTGAGGACACATTTAGGGAAGAAAAGGGTAAGACTAGTAGGGGTAAGAGCAGCTGAACAAGAAAAGGGTAAGACCAGCTGCTGAACATGGCACTGTGACCACTGTAGCAGCTGTTATCAGCGTTTGCTGCAGATTCCCACCACTACAAACAGGGATGGGACCATCCCAGTCACACTCTGCTGCAACACGAAGAAAACTCTTAAAAGAGGTGATGGCATCAACTCCAGGTACAATGGTTGTTATTTAGCTCCTAGGGAACTCATACCAAGTTTCTCCTAAGTTAGCTGCCAAATGTACAAAATATTCAGAAACATATACACTGAATGGGATGGGTTTCTTTAAGGATCCTGGGAAAATACAGCCTCAGCAGTGAAAAGCATACTTACACTGTACATCAGAGAAATGCATCATTCATTTTTACTGGGGCCCAGGTGACAGTCTCATTAGACCAGAGATGGATTAAAGACAAATGGTCTGGTGAATAATGTCACTATGGGCCATGTAGCACTTCATCCAAGCAGCACCACTGAGAACAGGTGACTGGGTGAGGATTGTAAGGATAAAAAACACAAGGCTCTAGAATGGCATTCTTGGAGGAGACAAAAAAAAAAGTGCTGCATATTTACATTTAATCTGATTCATACATTGATTTTTGTCATGTTACATGTCAAACTACTAAACAAACTGAATAATTGCTTAAGCAGCACTGATAGAGACGTGACAGATTATTCAAGCATTGTGATTCTTTGTTCTCATATATCTCATTAAGAAATGATGATTGGTTCCATTTACAGCTCTTAAGTTGAATTCAGTAACCCCTGACACATGAACTCAACCTGGCATCTACTAATTTTTTTATTGTTCTCAAGCAGAAATTGCTCCTGCCAAAGTCTCTCTTGCAAACCATTTCAGTGTAGCGGCTGATGATTTTTTAACGATGCAACACAGAAGGGGAAAAAAAAAAACAAACCTCCAACTGACTTCTCCACTGATTTATAGCATCCATGGAATGAAAACAAATAAAACTTCTTGTATTCTGTACTTCTCCCCTTCCCCCACCTCCTTTCTAGACAACTATTTTAAACCAGTATTATTTCATTAAATAAGCTCACAGCACATCCCTGCAAACAGCTGAGCTGGCAGAAGATGGGAACTGTCCTGTGGGATGTGTTCAGCCCCTTCCTCTTCTGTTGTGGGGTTGCAAACTGTTCCTTCACAGCCTTGTAACTTTATAATGCTGTTTGAAAGCTCAGAGTAAGGAGCAGACAATGCTGCTATTCCAGCCTGCTGCTGAGTATCAGGGATTCTCTTGACTCACACAGGAAAACCTCCAAGCTGTGGAAATCAAAGGCAGAATTTTACAGCAACATTGAGACGCTACAAATTATTGAAGAGAAAATAAGAGAGAACCAGTTGTGCTTTTGTGTGCCACCCTCTGACTTCAGGGAGATCTACAGTGACCACAAAGCCAACACACAAGGAGACATATGAGTACACATTTTACAGGCACTCTCCAAAGCCAAAACTGCAGGTTTTAGACAAGGGATGGAAAGCAGGGATTTGCTGCAGCAGAGGTAATGTGGAGATGGAGGACAGGAGGAGAGAGAAGGACCATTGTGCTTTTAACTTCTCATTAGTCTGGGTTCATCCCCATTAGCTAATTGAGCACAGGGGCACTGCACAGTTTCTGCCTTCCCCTAAATGTAACCCAAATATGAAGAGAAATTCAAACTACAGAATAAATTAACAATATTCACAATGCTCTTAAACAGCTTTTGCCAAATGGCACAATTCATTGTCTATGCATTCATTAATGAAGCCAAACAACGTGCTGTGTGGCAAAAAAAAATGCTATTTATGGCCATATATCTCTATAATAAAAAATAATATATAGTATTATATAGAGTATATAATACTATATACACTATATATATAGTATATACTATATATATACACTATAATATATATACTATAGTATATATATAGTATAGTATAAATAAATACATAGTAAAAATACTATATATAGTATATACTATATATACACTATAATATATATATACTATAGAATATATATAGCATAGTGTAGTATAGATAAATATATAGTAAAAAATACTATATAAATAGTATTTTTAATATGTGGGTATACATAAATTTATACACATTATATATATATATCTGTATCTACTTATATGTATATAGAGGGCTCCTCCATCTTCCTCACAACCACATGGCAGAGCAAGACAAAGATGTCACAACACCCCACAACCTCCAGGGCAAACACTGGCACTGAAGCTGCCACTCATTTTAGTGGTCATTGAATATGATGGAAGTGCACTGGTGCAGTACAAGCTGTCCTGTCCAAAAGACCCAAGTTTATGAATTTTTCCAGCTCATGAACAAGGAGGGGGATTTAAACTCTCTAGAGCCAATTAAGCTGCAGCTGAATCCCACTGCTCTGCTTTGCCCCTTTGCTCTCCTTTCATCTTTCCCCTCACCTGCAGAACCAATCTGTTCTCAGCTTCAGTGCCTGTTGTGTTCCCTTCCAGCAGTGGCAAAAGGGAGCAAATTTGCTTTCCAGGCACAAATCATCTCAGCTCTTACTCAGGAATCCTTTAATCACTTTCATTGCTTTCCATTAAAAATACAAGATTCATCAGAGACACTCGTTCAGTGGACTTGCCTACAAAGCTCTCCAAGATTTTTTTTCTTTCAGGGTCTCTCAATGGCATAAAATTTATGTCTATGACATAAATCACATGGCTGTGGACAGGAAAATTAGCCAGTAAAATTACTCCAGACACACCTTAGCATGCCCAAGACCAGAGGTCTCCCTGCAGTACCTCTATACCCTGTGTCTATGTGATTTTGAGAACCGTTTTTTCATCTCATTTCTTGGTACATCTCCCCTGACACCTAAATATACAGCCTCCTCCTTCCTAAAAGGCATCAGTCAAACCTGTGACAGGGGACATCTCCCTTCCTTCTGAATTATTCCTCCTCTGCTCCAGTGCCCGGGTCACTGGGCCAAAAGGAGCCACACTGTTTTTCTGCTCCATTAATGTTTTTATCTAAGCATTCTTCTCATAGTGCTTCAAGCAGCTTGGCTAACAAGCTGTGTGTTGTTTGCCCCCCGGTTCTCTCCCTAGAAGAGATAAGAGGGTTTGTGTTGCTTCGTGGTGCTTTTTTTACATTTGAGAGCATTTTATTTTGGGAGGGAGAGCTTGTTTGCTTTGCAGTATTCAGGTTGCTATGTAATTATGCTAGAGAAGGTGTCTCAAAACACTATAGCTTACACCCAGAGAAGGAGGTGGTGTTTTTGTGATGCTCATCGTCAGCCCATGGAAAAGCTTAACAGTGTCAGATTTTCCCCTCAAAAAAAAAAAAAAAAAAAAAAAAAAAAAGAACAAATTAATTACACCCCTACGGCAAGAAATCCCATTAAAGCAGAGGTGTAAGGCTGATGCTGATCCCAGAGCTTTAGATGGTCCTTAAGATAGCTCAGGCTGCAGCTACAAAATGTCCCAAAGTGAAAGACAAAGCCTTTGGATTTGTACAGGCGCTCTCCAAGAAAACAGCGTGGAGAGCACAAATGGAGTTTAACGAGCTCACAGCGTCCTGTGCCACTGGCAGCACACACCAAGCACTGTGCTGTGCCTGAAATCCCCAAAACACCACAGGCTTCATGGCTGAGCTGCTTACCCTGAGAGGCAGGAGAGGACAAGAGTGAGCAGAGGGAGGAAATCTCCAAGCCAATTCAGAGTAACAGTGAAGGATCACCCAGGGATGCTCCAGCAACCTCTCTCGGCTATGGCTGAATTTGATTAGCAGGCTGTGCCTTCCCCAGAGGAGTTTTCCATGTGGCTGCAAAGCCTCTAAGTGCTCTCCTCTCCCTTCAGCTCTCTTTTGTGTTGTTTGGGTTTTCTGTGTAATTTTGGGGGTTTTTTTTCCACAGTTTTTCATCCAATAGATTCCATCATTTCTGCCCTTGCCCATCACAGTGGGGCAGGAGGGTCACAGCTGGTGAGTTTGTATGGAAAACATGCCTGGTTGTAGCTGGGTCCTTTGAATTATTTAAGCTGGGCTGGGAGGCTGGGATCCTGCTGGGAGCAATCCTACATCACCCCAAGAGCTGCCTGGACTGCTCCAGCTCTTCACAGCTCTGGGCAGCGCTGGATTCCTCTGAGCAGCTGAAACAACACAGCAATAAAGCACCCACGCTGTTACCAACAGCCCAGAGACAGTGCTCTGCATCTCCAAACCCAAGCTAGTAAAGATGATTTATGTGTGACGACCCTGGGTGAATCACACACAAATACACAGATTTTGAGGACCTTGGTGCTGACACAGTGCCCACTACTAAAAGGAAGCAGGAGAGTCCCCTGCATAAGGCTGGAGTTAAGATTCAGATGTAATTCCCAACTTTTGGGTGTTCAGGCTTGAAAGAACATATCTTCAAATCCTCAAGTTAAATTAGCGGGAGCATTAAGAGCAAGAAAATGAGAAGAATCCTGCAGAAATAAGTGCAAAGGAAAGGACCCAGCTGGAAGATGCCACAATTCTTTATCCTGTTGCTGCTGCTGGTCATTTGCATCATTACAAGCACCTCCTTTTTATTCCTCCTGGAGACTCTAAGAAGACAGAAACTGTTTGGTTTCTCTCCAATTTGAGATATTAGAAAACCAAAACAAAAATTAAAATAAAAATAAATAAATCCTCAATATAACTAAGCCAGCATGTTTTCTCTTTATTTGATTCTTCTCATTTCACTCTTGAAAAATTTATTTTAAGAGCTTATCTTATGCAGTCCAGTTGTCTAAAACTGTTGATATTTTAACTGTGACCCATGATATTGCTCAGGAAAAGATCAGGCATAATCAGTGAGCTATTATTACAGAGGATCCCCAGCACTGTGCTCAGCCGTTCTACACACAGATCAGATGCAAACAGAGCTTCCCAGTAGCTTTTTCTTAGCACACCCAGTGTTAAAAAAAAAAGAAGAAGAAAAAAGGCTTTTTAACTCAGCCAAAAAATTCTGCTTGAGAGCATTATTTTGATTTAACCTTATACAATCTGTTTGGTGAGTAATTCTGGCATAAAACTCAATATGCAGCTTTCAACATGGAAACATCAGTGAAAGGGCCTTCAAAAGTTTATTAACAATCTGTTATTTATAGCTTTCTTTTTCAAAAGTGATTGGCACAACATTCGTAGGAAAATTATAGGAACCGCCAAGTCAGATAATAAAAAAACATATTGGTGTTAAGATTTGATGGAAAGGTTTTAAGGAACACTATGATTGCTAGAAATGAGACATATTCTGATTGCTAAGCCAGTTATTTGTCACTCAACAACAGCCCAATCACACACATATGTTTGCAAATTATTGTTATTGTTGTTAATTATTATTTACAGAGAAGCACTGAAATGCAAGGTGGTTTGAATTCCAATGAAAATGACAGATCGCTGCCCCAAGGAATTTTTTATCCCTCCTTTCACTCATTACCTGTTTACTAACAGCACCCACTTAGTTCCAACTTGTTTTCCTGCTATCTAAAATGACTAGAAAATTAGGTCCTATTAAGTAATCATGAATATAAACTGTGAGTCACTGGTTAAGTGAATACCATTACTGGCAATAAATTCAAAATCCTATTATAAATGCCTGTTATTGTCAAGCAGACCAAAACAATACCACTTTATTCAATATTAATTGTATCCTTGGATGCTTGAAAGGATTAAGCAACCCCAACCAATATTCTGCACGTAGTCAGGAGAACTGGGTGTGAAGGACAACAAAAATAATTGAGGTCAGTAACCAAGGTGGAGAGAAAAAGAGGCAAAAAGGAAGGAAGACATACATGGAGCGATCTTTCTTTCAGCTCCTGTGTGAAAGCAGATGGAGGGTGAAGGAAGCAGACAGGCTGCTCCAGATGGCAGGAGAAGAAGGCTCTCACACCCACTGTGTTGTGGCTGTGATGGGAACAAGAGACTTTTGGTTAAAGGACTCCTGTAGGGCTCCAAAGAGTTGGGTTCAGCTCTGTCCACCACCTCTCCACCCTCTGGGTTTTGCTTGTTGGGAGCTTCTGGGGTGCCAGCTACCAAAAACACACCAGTGTTTTTGTGCATGTTTTGCCCTACACAAAGAGAAGTCATGGAATAGATATTTGTTACATTGAAGTCCTGAGGACTGAGATGAAGTGTTGGCCAAGGCAAGGATCACATTTTCCTAAGCAAAAAATAGCAGGAGAAAACCCAAACTGTCTATTCCAACCCAACCCTGATATCTTCTGGTCCCCTGGCTGGTCAAGCACCCTCCTTGGCTGCACAGGCATGCAGGTGAGCTCAGACAGGGCTAAGGCACACTTGAAAGAGAATATCCACAGAAAAATAGACAAGGCAGGGGAAAAAATGAGGCAAGGCATCAAAACTAGCAGACAAACAGGCTGACAAAGGAGGCATGAGCACATATGTGAGATGACAATACAGCAACTGTGTGTGTCTGCAGAGTTATGCGTTCACCTGAAAGCTTTTGATTATTGAGCATTTTGAAACCTTAATTTCACATGATGAAAGAAAATTGGCCTTTAGGCTACACTGTTGCCCCAAACAAGCACTTTTCAAAATGCACCTGTGAACCAGAGCTGGAGAGCTGTCAAAAATTCCTTCCCACCAATGGCTGCCAAGTTTTTTTCCCAATCCTCACCATCAGCCTTTAAATCCATAGGCCATCTTACTTTCCTTTCTTTCCCATTTCAATTCCAGCTGAACCCTCAGAGGTGTTATTTTCTGTAACTGTTCAAGGAAGACCAACAATTTACATCAAAAGATACCAACTCATTATTTTTAAGCCTTCAAGAACAAACTGGATAGAAACCTATGCCAGGAGATAGCAAACAGGATTACTTGGTTTAAAACAAAATGCATCACCTTAAAGGAGTCCTAACAGTATTTTTCTGCTTTCACTAAATACACAAACTAAAACATCTGAGTTGTTTCACACCACTAAGTTAAACATTAATATTTAGACCTCAGCTTTCACTCCTCCCACAGATTTGAGAGAGGTGCTTATAAGCACCTCTTAGAAAGAATTATCCCTGACCCCACATGGGTTTGACAGCGAGATTCCCAGAGTTATGGATTGTAGGGTCAGAAATGACCAAGAACTCTCTTCCTCTGTAAACATGGACAAGAGGCACTTTCCTGCTGCTTGTAGCCTGAGAGCTTTCAGAGCTCCCAGGAAACCAGCCCAGAGGAGATGAGATCCACTTGCCTTCATGGTTTGCTCCAGTGGTTCATGAGCTTTGCTCCTGAAAACCTGCACCTCAACTTCAGCCTACTGCATTTGCTCCCCTGAAGATTTTTTTTTAGGTGAAATATTTCTTTAATTTAAACAAACAAGGGAAAATACTGAACTGAGGAAAATATGAAACAATCTGACAGAGCCACTGAGGTGTCATAAAAGAGAGGCAGCAATTGCTGGTAATGTCAGCAGAAGTTCGAAAATCAGACAAACCCTCAATCATCACAGGGGCCATCGAGCCAAGGCAAACACAAATATCAACCTCTTTCTTCATGTCTTGAGAGCTTCCAAAATCACAAGGGAAGAACTGAGTAACTTGCACGGTGCCTCAAGTGAAATGATCTGTTGTGTGAGTCCAGCTGATGGAAAGGCAGGACCTTTGGCAAGAGGCAGCAGATCTTGAGGCCTCCGGTATCTCCCAGGCCCTCCTCTCCAGAGAGGGGTCCCTGCCAGGACCTGTCCTTGCCACCAGCCCCTTCTCACGGCTGGGAGCCCAAGGCACAGCCCCCATGAGAGTCTGAGCACCCAAACCAGGCAGGAGCAGAAGCAGCTCAGGAGAGGCAGGGCGAGGCTGCAGGGAGGGGAGGGGAGTGTGAGAGGACAGACAGACACACAGCAGACAGCACGTACAGACACACAGCAGACAGCACGTACGGGTTCCTGACGGGTTCCTGTGCTTGTGTGCACGTGGGTGTGAGAGAGAAGAAAAGAGATCTGAGAGGAGGATGAGGAGTGACTTCATCCCACAGCATGAACCAGCACGTACTGGTGCGTGGAAGAGCCACGGAGGGTGCCAGGAGCCCTTCAGATGGCGTAAGAGCATGGAAGTGACACAGAAGAACCAAAAATTACCACAGAGACCCAGAGAAGAGAGAAAAACAGAACCACCCATATGTTTTCTCTATACTGTATTTTAGCAAAGTGCTGGAAACTTATTTGAAGCGTATTTGTCTTCCCACCCAGCTCTTACTCTGTTATGGCCATATCCATGCAGCTCCCTCTGTTATCCTTACTGAGCTTTAAGAATCCACCACACTAGTTTTAAGGACAGCACTGGTATTTTTATAATTACTAAATCTGAGCCTTTCTAAATATTAGAATTCTGATGTCAATTAGGTCTAATTACAGGTATCTTAGAAATATGGGTTGATCTAATTAGGCAGATCAAGTGATGGAACCTTCCTCTTTGACTGCTGAGTGGCATGGTATTTCTTATTATTTCTCAGATGTCAAAATCTAAGGTTTAAAATGCCTTAGACATAATATCTTTTAAATGTGGAGGGGGAAAAGTGATATTTCTGTGATCACTCATCAGACTCCTGCTATTGTGAAACCTCACGTCTCTCAAGGGCTGGGGCAGAAATCCCCCTCTCCAGGCAGGCCCTCAATTCTCCTCTCAATTTGTCTTCCAGGAGGAACTGAGTAAAGCTACAATAGGTGAATTTGTGTAAATTTAAAGAGACAAGAGTCAGATCCTCTTCTTTCCTCAAGTACATCTGTATTGACTTAGAAGGGATTCTAAATTACATTAGTTGAGGATCTTGCTCATTGCTATGATTTTATTTTATCTTTCACTTATTTTCCTAATTTTTTCCTCACTGCTTTTTCATGATTTGTAATTTCATGTCAATGGCTTAGCAGCAAAGAGGTCCAGTTCCAAAAGGGGCACTCAATGAACCTGTGCACATGGAGTGTGGTGCACTGTCCCTCATAGACTGGGAATGGATCAGGACCATCATACATATTGTAATATAATGACATATAAACTATACCAATAATCATGTATTATAAAATACACTAGTATTGACTAATATTACCAAAATCTTTTGTTGACACTCTTCTTTTGTTGCACCTGAGAGATGGCAGCCCGAAAAGAAGATTGCACATGCTTTAAAATCTACATAAATACAGAACAGGGTAGATACAGGTTTGGGTACATCTGAGCCAACCACTCATTGCTGGAACTTCTTTAGAAAAATATTATTGTCCAACAGCAGAGAGGAAACAACATAGACCCAGCCACCAAAGGAAACAATTCTTGGGGTGGAAAAGAGCTGCTTTCTACATCTGGGCATGACATCCAGCTCAATTTCAGCATCAGTGTGGCTGGACATGATTTACAGGGATGTGTAAATAATTTATTCCAGCTCTGGAAGGGAGAGCCGGCTACTCATTATAGTTTCCTTGAAGCCCAAATGATGTAATGATTAACTGACTTAGGATCTTTTTAATAATTCCAGCAAATTTCAATTCTCCCGTGTTAAAGATCTGTTGAAGAGCTTTTATCCAGATGAAAGGCTCTTTTCTGAGAGCAAACCATTATTAAGGTGTACACACAGATTTCACATTCACAAATCAATGCACTTGAAACAAAATATGCTTTTAAAGTTTCTTTTTCACTTTCTTCCCTGATTTAGGGAATTAGTACTTTTCTTTCTCTAGCCAATTTTATCACAGGCAGTTAAGACAGCTGCATGAAAAAGGGCTGTTTTTCTGTTTAAAGTGCTTTTAGCACTTTGGCATCCTGAAATGGAATGGCAGAGAAATGCAAAATACAGTTACTACAATCCAGTACATTTCATTTGACATGCCAAGTTTTTCACTCTATGCTGGAGAAAAATCTATTAGCCAGTGAGATCAAGTGTTGGCTGTCCAACACAGTTCAGCTTTACAGTGCAGGAGGGACCAAAGCAGATTTTAACCCTGCTCCTAAATAATGCCATAGGAAAATGTTTTGGTGCAAATACTTTAAAGCTATTTATAATTATATAGTTTAATTCCTATTTAAATACTTTATTATCAATAATTGAGAATGTTTCCCATCATTTAGGCTCCTGGACCCTGTCTATCTGCTGCTCAAATCAGTGAACCTGCTTCCACTGCCTTCAGTGGAAATGGAACAGGCACTTTAATGATTTGCACAGCAATGGCCTAAATTTTTGGGAAGCTTCACATCCTGGTAAGTCACACCAGACCTGGTAGGAACTGCAGGTGCTGCACTAGTGGGTGGCCAAGGACAGAACCAAAACTCAGATTCAAATCTTCTAATTATCAGCCTGCCCTTGGAACCCAAGGAATGCACAACCAGAAGGTAACCCACGTGCAGGCTGCCAAACACACAGATATTCATCATTAAATACAGCTATGGCTGGAAAAGTAAACAGCTCTATTTTCTCTATGTTGGCCCAGGTTTGTAATCCAATTATTTTAATTTTCTAAAACTTTCTAGATTGACTGTTCAGTCAAGTTTGAAAACTTCACAGCTTCCACTCCCATCAGAAAGGACTTACTCACCAAACTGTGAGGCTCAGTTAATAGTTTGAGGCACTAATTTGCTATATTTAATGAATTTAATTTGCAACAGCCATGCTAACATGCATAACTATTAACTCTGACCAGCTTTACCTTCCTTGGGACCTACACCAGCTCCCATTAACTACAGAGGGATCTGGATCAAGGCCACAGCATTAATTCCTCCTGAACCCCTTCAGCAGCACAAATTAACCCTTGCAGGTGGCTTCAACACCACAACCACAGAGATCTCAGAGGGACGTACAGTGGGAATCCCAGTGAATTGTCCTGCTGCTCCAACAAACCTCAGAGCACTCAAACTTTCCTCCCCAGCACCCCTTGGCTCAGGAAGGGCTCTGCACACCTGAGGTGGCAAAGCAGGGCTCGTCTCTCCCAGCACGGAATTCTCACAGCAAAAACTCAGCGAGGGTGACAAGGATACATCACAACACTTGGCTCTTACGCTGCTTTTTTGCTTCTTCAGAGACCTGGACAGACATTTATGGGATTTCCTAAGTGGGTGTTTTCCGGAGGGCTCTGCTATCCATGTTAAACCTCCAGCCTGTTTATAGGAAACCAGCGAGCCCACGAACCAGAAATTCTCTGCTTATAGGGAGCCTTCCCTTAGCAGCAGAAACAAACTCAAATATCAATAATTAAAACTAAAAAAAAAAAAAATTAAAACTCAAATATTACAGTCAAAACTTGTTCAGCTGTGTTTTGGAAGCAGCACGGAGCGTAGGAAAAGCACTGCTCGGGATTATCAGCGCTTGGTTTCGAGACACGCTGGAAGTTTCAATTAGAGCAGCTACGAGGAGCCCTGGCAATACAACCCAACTCTAATTTCAATATATACACACACACAGCCCGTGTGCCGGCTCCTCCAGCACTCCCGGCTCCCTACCTCTGTAATACCCTGAGTGAGAAAATGACTTTAAACAAAAATAAAACTCTTTGCTCAGCCAAAAAGGCTCCAGCCTGTACCCCGCTTCCTTGCACCATCTGTGCGTGTTTTTTCTCAGCCTTCAAAAAAAAAACCCAAAAAACAAACCAACTCTAATGTTTTACTAATCTTTATGCCCCGCCACTATAAATAAAACAAATAAAGCCCAACAACAGTTAAGCATCGTAGCTAAAACACATCCAATCCACTCCGATTATTTCTGCTCGTCTGTCCACGAATAGCTGCAGCCATCGGCTTTAGGGGAAGCGTGCGAGTCAGACCGCATTTATTTACAGTTGCACTATCAAGCAAAAACCTCCCCCTGTCTCCTCTTTCTATGAATATTTTCAAACACTTGGGGTGTTTTATCGCTTTTTGGGGGACACGGCGGGGAGGGCGAGGGGTGATGCTAGCCCAGCTCCTGCCCCACAATTAATTCTGTTTTCCTGCGTGTTCCCAGGTCGCTGGGACGGACGCGCGGGTCGCGGGTGCGCAAACCCCGCGCAGAGACCCGCACCCATCCGCGCAGGGACCGCGCATCCCCGCGGGAAGGGACAGCGCCCGCCCCCGGCCCCGCAGCCCGAGCCCGCCACCTACGTCCCCAGCGTCTCCTTGAACTCGAAGATCTTCTTGATGTCCTCCGCCTGCTTCTTCCAGGAGCCGCCGCCGTCCCCGTTCTCGCGGGCCATGGCCGCGCCGCGCAGCCCCGCGGATGCCGCGCCGCCGGCTCCGAGCCCTCGGGCGGCTTTTGCTTTCTTTTCTGCCGCGGCGGCAGCGGCCGCTGCTGTTTCTTCTTCTTCTTCTTCTTTTTCCTCCTCCTCCGCCTCCTTCTTCTCCCCTTCCTCCTCCTCCTCCTCCTCACACTTCCTGCCCGCCGCCGCTTTTATTTCCTCCGCGCTCCGGCGGGCTCCGCGAGTGTCACTTTTCCTGGGCTATTTCCTCCCAAGTTTCTCTTCCCCCCCTTTCCCTCCCTTCCCTCCCCTCCTCCGCGCTCCCCCCGCGGAGCCGCTGCCGGGGCTGCCCCGTCCCTCCGTCCCCCTGCGCGCACCCGCGTCCGGGGTCACTTTGCTCCCTGACTGACCCGCCCCGCCGAAAACTCCCTCTTATTTTTGTTTGTTTGTTTGTTTTTCTTTTCTTTCTTTCTTTCTTTTTCTCTTTCTTTTTTTTTTTTTTTTTTCTCTTTTGGAGGGAGGTCAGTGTTTCTCTTCCCCCACCCCCGTGCGGGGCCCCATGGGATGCTCAGCCTGCCGGGCGCGGTGCGGTGCGGAGCGGCTGTGCGTGGTTGTTATGGCAATGGGAGGAGGAGGAGGAGGAGGAAGAGGAGAAAGCGGAGGAGGAAGAAGGAGGAGGCAGCCCCGCCGCTGCTCTGCTGCCTGGCGCTGCCCCTCCTGACTGAATGAAGATAATTCGCATTGCACCAAAACCACGCACGTCAAACGGGAGGGGAGGGAAAGCAGCGAGAGGGAAAAAAAAAAAAAATAAAAAAGGAAAGCCAGGAAGGAAAAAAAAAAAAAAGGGAAATTAAAAAGGCACAGCACAAGCGGGCGCGCTGCCTGGACGGGCTCGGATGCGCGGGGGCGGCCGTGCCCACCTGCCCCGCACACGCACACACAGCCCTGGGATGTGAAACCCATCCCTCAGCAGGGACCACCCTCACCCAGCACTGCCCCGAAGCCAGGGGCGCCCCAAGAGGGGTCGGCAGCCCGGGGTGGGGATGGGGATGGGGATGGGGAGATGGGGATGGGCCGGGCCGGGCTCCGGCCCTGGCCCCGCTCCCGCCCCGCCGGCACCGCCGCCCCAGCCCCGCACGGCTCCGGCCCCTCGCTGTCACACACCGGGATGGGATTATCGCTAGAAGCGGCTTTTTCCCAGCCACACTGAGACCTCTAGCGTCCTCACATCGGGCACGGGCTGAGCTCTGATGCGGGCTGACAGGCAGGATTCGTCAGGCATCAGAGGAAATGATAGTCTGCACTAACTGAGAGATGTGTATAGTTAAGGTTTTTGGACTTCAGTTTTGGAATATGTGAGGCACTAAAAAAGTGTAATTCTTTTGGGACACCCAAGTTAGGTGACCAAATCAGAGGCTTTGCTGGTGGCAATACAGGCACTCTGGTGCTTCAGGGGCAGCTCCAAACCTGACCAGCTCCAAACCTCATCATCAAATCATGACCTGAAAATAAATCCAAATACAAGGAGCTAAATAACATTTACTTTAAAACAAATGTGTATGCACTGTATGCACTTTACTGTTTAACATGTATTGTGTCTTTCAACAGATTCCTTCAATTTTTTTCCTGCAAGATGATTTTCCAGATTTCTCATAATTTATGGGCAGAAATTGCACCGTGTTAGCTATGAGGCTTGCCCTGGGTGTGGGCTAAGCTGTGCCTCATGTCATAGGGGCTGTGGCAGAGATGGGCATTCCTAGGGGGGTGAAGGTGAAAACCTGGAGCACAGGTTGGGGTGTTTGGGCAATGCTTCCCTCTGCTGGGCAGAGCCTCTCCTGTGTGTGCCAGCTCCTGTGGTTCATTTCTGCAGCCCTCTGGTGCTCTGTCCAGCCTCATGGACAGCCCAAACACCTTGGGATTTCCCAACGATGGATGTTTGTGTGCTGCCACAGCACGAACTTTGAAACGGGTTTCCTTCTGCTCTTGACTTCCTTCCATCTTCTCACCACCCTCAGGATTTGCAGTCACTCCATGGGAATGTCACCAGGAGTCTCACAAGCCCACTGCACACCTGGGAAATGAGACATGTCACTGACCTAAAAGCTTGCAGCTGGCTACCAAACCCAGGCTGCCCTTCAAACAGCACCACTGTGACATTTTCCCTCTCTTTCACACGTAAATCATGTGGTGTTGGAAATGCCATGCTCCTGCCTTCAGGAGAAGATTTGAGAGAGTGTGAAGCCAGGAAGGGCAAGTGTGATGGTCTGCCCTGACATCCAGCATGGTGGAGGCCAAAGAGGCCAAATCCATCCACAACATGAGCGCTGTAACTTATCTTGGGACTGTGGCATCCCAAATTCATCCACCACTTTTATTTATGACACCACATTTGTCCCTATGGCATGACATTAAAATCTCACTGCGCAGACAGTGCCATCCACTTCTCCGTTTTGGCTTTCAGCGAGCAAAAATTTTACTTAAAATTGCTCAAATCCTTGCCAATGCTGCAATTTCTCGACATCAGAATTGCTTCAATTTTAGAATTTAAATCTAAATTCTATTTTCCTTATTTATCCTACACCTTTAGTATCACATTGATGTGCTTTTTCTTTGTGAAATAACTCACATTTGAAGTAACTGATAGTTTAGAAGTCTCTGGAGCCATTACAGTTTTCATGAGAAGTGTTGGAGATGCTTCTGTTAGGCAGGGACCACTGGCACAATAGACCATAAAAGCCCCTTCAAAGTCATTACAGTCTGTCATGTCAGCCTGAATTTAGGGAGTCTGTAATCTTGCTTGACTGACAGGCTCCTACAGAGCCATTGTAGCTATCTGAAGAGCAGGTATTTCTAAAAAATTAAGATCTTATGTGTAAAGTCCTCTCGGGAGTGGCTGTGAGTAGCAGGGCGTGCAGCAGCTGTGGGGATCTGCAGGGCTGCATTCAATGTTTAATTACCACAGCCCGATTACAAGAGCAGCAATAGAGAGGTAAAATGAAATGCACAGAAATGCCAGCATTGAGACTGACAATAAAACATAACTCAAGCCCTTTTAGAGGCTGCACAGAGGCCATCTCTCATTACCTGGGCCTGCTCTGCAGCCCTGCCAAGGGCTGTATCAGAAATCAGCTAATGAGCAGGCGTGGCTGGGTTTGACACAGCTGCACAGGCTGCACATGCCCCCAGCCACTCACACAGCAAAACACCAAACCCTGACTCTGCAGATGGACAAGTTCCAGCTGGTTTTTAAGGCCTTCTCTGGAAATACTGTGAATTTAGGGGAGAAATTAAAAATTGACTTCTATATGAGATATTTTATTTCAGGATAAAGTGACAGGAATTTTGGAGTAGTATTTGAAATTGTGTTTTTCCTGCTTGGTCCCTCCAGCTGATGCTGGGGCTGGCCATGTATGGTGTGGCTGTGCTTGGCCACGTTCACTGCTGACCCTTCATATGGGCACTGTGCAAATCAGTTTATCATGAGCATAAATAAAGGAGCCATGTCTGTTTTTCAAGCTTTTCCACTGACAACCTGGTTTTCCTGTGCTTAAATATCATAATATCAGACCTCTTCCCAGCATCATGTCTGAGTCATGCAATATAATCTTCCTTTCCGATTACAAATCAGCACCATTGATGCTTTTCTGCAAGAGCATCAGAGACGTGGCAATGGCTCAGCTGCTGGGGTCCAAGCTCAGGAGATGAGCACCCACAGATCCATGGCCATTTTTAGGGTTAAACTCTCATGTTCAAGCTCTGGAGCCGCATCGGTGTAAAGCAAACAGCACTCAAGCCCACAGCTGTTCTCTGCTGCCTTCCCTACCACATAGCAACCTCAGAGAGTGGGTTTCCTGCCCATGACAGAAAAAAACTGGGCCAATCCCAGTGAGAAGGTGGGTTATTGGTGTCACACACACATAGGAGGAGCCAGGATTTTAGTGCTGATCTGCTCCCATAGCCAGTGATAGCAACGCTGTCATCCACGAGTGTAGACCTTGGTGAGAAACTCAAAGCGAAATTACATCTTGGATGCTTCACAGCCTCTGAGACAAGCCTGAGATGAGGTAAAATCCTGGGGCAAGGCATCTTCAAATTTGGCACCACAGGTCTTAATATTTTGGCATGCCAGGTCTGCCTAGCACAGTAATAATTCCATCCAAACTCACAGCATTCCTTGGCATTTCCAATGGTGGGGATGCTGCAGCTCCAGCCTGTGCCCCGTTTGGAAATTCGGAGGAAATCCTCTTGGGTGGTATGCTTAGTCATGAAAAAATAAAATTATGACCAGCTTTGCTTGCATGAAGAAGAGAGACAAAATTCTCTTAA
Organism: Ammospiza nelsoni; assembly: GCF_027579445.1. Taxonomy (NCBI): domain Eukaryota; kingdom Metazoa; phylum Chordata; class Aves; order Passeriformes; family Passerellidae; genus Ammospiza; species Ammospiza nelsoni. The sequence goes on along the minus strand of NC_080637.1, from coordinate 6,538,725 downwards.
ATGTCAATTTCAAATGTTTATTTAAATTAGAATATTTATTATTTTAAAAAAATCACTACTATTTCTTTAATTGGATGGTAATTTTAAAAACTGCAGCTGGAAAGATGCATTTTGATGGAGAACCACAGGTTTCGGATTTTCACCACTATTGGTGAAACTATTGTATGTGGTTGGGTTTTAATGTTTGCCAGACCAGTTTTGACACCACAAGTTCAGCACAGAAAATTATAAACTTGGCTCTAAGAACGTCCACAACAGAAGGCTGAACCTGCTGCTGCTGATGCCACCAGCAGTGCTCCTTTGAGCTAATTTAAGACTTCTCAGTGATTTTAGGGGACTTTGACTTGGTCTCTCCACCAAGAGGATGCATGTGAAGAAAGGAACACAAATCCAAGCAAACAAGAGACTTCTGCCTGCCTTAGGTACACAGTTGTCTGAGTGGTTTAAGGGTTAAATACAATCAATGTCCTTCCACCACCTTTAAGCACATTAAAGCCTCAGATCAGTTTAAGCTGTCTAAGATGACCTAAGGCCCTTGCTCATCCCAGGTAAAACACTGCCCTAAAACATGCACAAGCAAGGGAGAGGAGGTGATAGATGGGTGTTGCCATTGGTGCTTTTCTCAGAGGGAGTTTAAATTTCTGTCAGGTTTTTAACCATTTCTGTAAAGAGGAATGAACAAGAGCTGATGTAGATGTGGATCCCCAACCTGCAATTAATTGCCTGAGGACCATCTGGTGCCTGGTTAAGCTCCCATGTGCTTTTATTACTCGTGAGGTTTACAGGTGCCAGCCAACCTCCTTAAGTTGCTTCTCTTCCCTGGTTTTATTCTCTTCAGAATGAACCTCAGAAGTTAGAGGACGATGGTTTTGACAAGATGAGGCTGCTTGTTTCACTTTGGAAAAATTGCTGTATAAGAGAATAATAACCAGGCTAAATGCATCACTTAGAGGCTGCTGTGCCATGTGTGCATTGCAATAAATCTTTAAACCCAGGGTCATAAATCATGGTCATATAAAAGTGTAGTGGGAGGAAAAATAAAACCCTATCACTGCCAAAGCAGAAAAGAAAGGAGAAACAAGGGGGTGTAGATGGATGTGGGCAATGGGAGAGCTGGCAGGACACAGACAGCAGGGAATGGATGAGAGATGGGCAGGACAGGAGTGTGGTGGTGGTGTGAGGGTCCCCAGGATGAGGTGAGAGATGAGAATTTGACTCCAAGTTCTCAGAAGGCTGATATTATATTATATTATATTATATTATATTATATTATATTATATTATATTATATTATATTATATTATATTATATTATATTATATTATATTATATTATATTATATTATATTATATTATATTATATTATATCCTAAAACTATATTATAGAAAGAGAGAGGATACATCAGAAAGCTAGAAAAGAATTAATAAAAACCCATGAGTCCAACACAGCTTGCTGTGATTGGTCATTAAGAAAACACAATTCACATGGAATCGATGAAAGACTCACCTACCACATTCCAAAGCAGCAAAACACAAGAAGAAGCAATCAGATAATTATTATTTACATTTTTCTCTGAGGCTTCTCAACTTCCCAGGAGAAGAAATCCTAGCGAAGGGATTTTTCAAAAAATGTTGCAGTGAACACAGGAGGATGGGGAAGGAGGGACAGGAAATGTTCACAGGGACAAAGGGCAAAACCACACACCCCACTCAGTTCCTGATGTTGAGATCTGGGGTCCCAAATCTTGCTGTTTCCCTGGTGCCAAGCACCCAGTGTGAAGTCACTGGATATTTCAGAACCTTAGAGAGCTGCAGGGCCAACACAAACCCTGCTCCACACCTCCTCTCTGTCCCTTGGCTGTGAACTTGGAGGTTTGGCTCAGGATCCAATGGGCTGCACCTGCTGAGATCAATGGTATGTAATGAGATAAGTACTGGTAAAAATGAGAACTGGATCTTTGTCTAGTTAATTTGGCAGAATTGGCTTTGCACACTTGGGTTTTGAGGGGAATACTTGGGGGACTTTGCATCTCCGAAATTTATATTGAAAGAATTTTGGGTGATGAAGCAAGGACGGAAAAGCTGCAAAAATATGAAAAAAAACAAGGTTCACAAAGACTTCCAATTTGACACTGTAAAATCATTTAAATTGGAAAAGATCTTTAAGATCAGCACTCCCAAGGCCACTGCTAATGTCCCCAAATGCCACACCTACGTGTCTTTTAAATACCTCCAGGGCTGGTGACTCAGCCACTTCCCTGGGCAGCCTGTGCCAGTGCTTGACAACCCTTCTAGTAATGTTTTTTTTCCTGATATCCAATCTAAACCTCCTCTGGCACAGGCTGAGGCCATTTCCTCTTATCCTGTCCCTTGTTCCTTGGGGGAAGACACAAAGTTCCCCACTTGGCTACAATCTCCCGTCAGGGAGTTGTAGAGACTCATAAGATCATCCCTGAGCCTCCTTTTCCCCAGGATAAAGACCCCCTCAGCTGCTCCTCATCAGATTTGTGTTCCAGACCCTTTCCCAGCTCCGGTGCCTTTCTCTGGACATGCTCCAGCCCCTCAATATCTTTCTTGTCATAAAGAGCCCAGAACTGACCCCAGGATTTGAAGTGTGGCATCACCAGTGCTGAGTACAGGGAGACAATCCCTGCCTTGGTCCTGCTGACCACACTATTGCTGATACAGGCCAGGATACCCTTGGCCTTCTTGGCCACCTGAGCCCACACTCATGGCCAATACAGGTTTGCTTGGGTTTTGTTTGTTTGTTTTTTCCACAGGATTTCTCCCTCGCTCTGAACAGTTCAGCATGGGAAATGAATCTGCGCAAGAAAAGAGCTGCCCAAAAGTTTCTCCTTCTTCCTATTCCTGCTGCCCAAAAATTTCTCCTTCTTCCTATTCCTGCTGTCCCAGGCAGGGCAGTCAGGATGGATCTACCCTGGGGGACAGGAGCTTCAGGCACACCGTGAAACACATGGCAAGTTTAGATCCCCGCTGCTGCGAATCGAGCACCCAAAATTAGCAAGTGTGTTTGATCATTTTGGCCTTAATCCCTGTGTGGCTCAGCTCCCCAGCTGGAGATAGAGCAGGAGTGCTGTGCAGATAAAGGCATTAATATTGATCGGGCGCCGGCACTGCCAAGGAAATGAACGCTGAGCGCGTTAACGTGGCCCAGAGCAACTTGCCGGATTAAAATAACCCCAAATGAGAGGTGATCAGATAATTAAAGGGTGCCTCACCTCTGATGTGCAGAAAGGCCCACGTTGTGGCTGTGCAGGCTGTTAATTCTGGGGTTTCCTGGCTCCTGGGAGTTTGGCTTTACAACCTGGCTGTCTTCTACAAGTGCGGTTAACAGCCCGTGCCCTCAGCAAGGGAGGATTGTCTGATCACACCTCCCTCTGCACCATCTTTGTGCCTGTTGGTCCTCTCCACCCCCAACAAATTTTGACTTTTGTACCCATTTCCATCACAGACCAGCCCAAAAAGTAGTCCACTGAAAATGAGAAGTCAGAGTAGAAAGAAGAGATCCAGTTATTCCTCCCTGGAAAGATATGTTGCCTTGTTTGGACATCAGGGAGCCTGGAGAGGCTGCAAGTGCACAAGAGGGCTCAACAGTGTAGGATGTGGGGCTGGTTTAGCTGCCTACTGCACTGTTCTTCTGTCCAATGGGTTATCCATCAAGGAATGTGGCTTGTGATCCTCCAAATAGTACTGAGGGGCCAGATACTCCTGCCTGTGAAGCACTCAGGAGTCACAGTTATACTGACTGGAACCATGGAAGAGCCTCTCTTCCCTCTCCAGCCTGTCCCACATTTGCCCTGAGGATGCACCACACCTCCTTAGCTCTGTGTGATTTCACTGCTAAGGCTGAAATTGCACTATGAATTCTCATCTTCCTGAGCTTGATGTGTTTATCTGAGCCATGTGAATGTTGCATCAACACAACTCACTCCCAGGGGTCACAGGCCAGACTCATCCCCTCCAAAGGAGGTGACTTATTCTGGATGTCACCTCCCCTTGCACAGAGGAGAAATGTCAATAGCCTCCAGCACCATCTCACCACACCATTGGACTCAAATAATAAAAGTGGAGGAAAAAAAATTAAATGTCAGAAGCAGGGGAAGGAGATATGGAAAACCACTCACTTGCCCGTGAAGTAATAATTTTTTTCATTTAAGCAGAACACTCAGCTATCTTTTATATTGTTATTGGTAAGGTCCTCTTAGAAGCTGGAAATTAAATTTTTTTTATCTCCTCATTTTCTCTTTTTCCCATTTGGTGAACATGGCTATTTTTCCGGAGTTTTCACAGGAGAGAAATGAACTTGGCTCATTTTGTTCTTTCCTGCCACAGACATTAATGTTGCTGAATAACGACGGGAGAAGGAGCTTTGCTAATTAACTTCAGTCACCACATTAAGTCCAGGCTGACACTCCCATGCAAGGAGCAGCACAGTGCCAACAGCCAGTGAAGGGCACATGGGACAAGAGCCAAAACAGAGTCCTGTTGCCCAAATCAACCCAAAAGAGGTGGTTCAGTTTTTATTAATGGGCAGATTCCCCATCCCAATATTTTATTTAGGGCTGCAGCGGGGTTGCATTGCAGGGGTGACAATGGAAATGGGACAGGAATGTTCCTGGGTGTATCCTGTCCTCTTCCAGCCTGAAAAAGCTGGTTGGACCTTGGCAGGCCATGGGAAGCTGGAGACCCTCAAATCCAGGGTGGGACCAATTAAAAGCTCATGAAGAGGTTGGGGAAAAAACACTAATGGGTAAAGAGGAGCTGTGTGAGAAAGGGGAACCACTGGCTTGGAAGGGGAAAGTAGAGTTTTACATAAGCATGTGTCACCATGATGTCTTCTGAAAAATCCTCATTGCCCAGGATTTTCTCCTGGGAAGCTGAGAAGCCTCAGAGAGGAATGAAAACAATAATTTTCTGATTGCTGCTCCTGTGTTTTGCTGCTTTGGAATGTGGCTTGGACATTGTTTACCAACAGGTGAATGTTTGATTGGTTTCATGTGAGTTGTTTTTAATTAATGACCAATCACCATCAGCTGTGTCAGACTGTGTCACAAGATTTCATGATCATTGTTGCTAAGCCTTCTGATGTATCCTTTCTCTTTCTTTAGTATAGTTTTAGTATAACATTCTTTAATATAATGTAATATCATAAAATATTAAATCAGCCTTCTGAGAACTTGAAGTCAGATTCTCATCTCTCACCTCATCCTGGGGATCCTCACAAACACCACAAGCATGAGCTTATTCAAATCTGAATTTCTTTCCTGTACATAAAACATGATTTTGCATGAGTTTGGGCCATGTCAGAGTGCTCCCTGGCAGACAGACCCCAAATTCAGTGGCTGCTTCAGAAAAAGCATGGAAAGCATGGGAGCTTCTTTTCTCCAGAGCAGGGACATCAGGACTGCCCTGGGCTGTGCCTGGAGCTCAGCTCTTCCTCCATGGAGGGTCAATATCAGAGCTCAGACCTGCACTGACAGGGCACAACTAACACAGGGACTAATCCTGTTCACAGGACCAGGCATTACCCATGGAGCAACTGCAAACCTGGGATGAACTTTTGGATCCAGGCTTAATCACTGCCTTGCTCTGCACAGAGCAAACATCCCCATAGCAAACAAGTGATGGAGCTCAGCTGAAGCTGCTCAGGGGCTAAATCTGTGCCCTCCACTTTTTGCAAGCCATTCTCCATTTACACAACATAATTAACCAGATGAGCTGCCAAGCAAAGAAGAGATCCAATTTTGCAATTGTAGCCAAAAGCCTCATTCAGTGCCAGAACTGAAAAGAGAAGTTGCCTGTGTTTAGCAAAATCAAATCATTTTTGGAAAGTTTTACTGGAATTCCTGACTTTCAGGGTGCCATGGCCAGTGTCAGCTGGTGAGATTCTTCCAGCTGTGCCAATCCATGCCTGCTGGGATGTGAGCAGACTGTGAAAGCATCTCCAGAGGGCGAGTTAGGCAGAGTTTGATGGTGAGGGACAGGTTCTCAGTAGAAAGGTGAACCTCATTTTTCAGAGCTCTATAATTCAGCTGAAAAAATGTGCTTTCACCTAATTGTTGTAAAAGCTGCAGCCCCACAAAGGTTGTTACAAGGTGTTTAATCAAACCTGGGTCTCCAAGCCTTGTGCCACAATGCAGATGTCTCTCTCTGATGGAACTGGAGTTCACTTTGTGCTCTTTGAAATCTCATTTAATTGAATGGCATATTTTAGGCACTCTCCCTTAATTAACTTTGCATGGGCATAAAAAGTGAGGAAAGCCAGAATGCTTTATCCAACTTTGCTCCTTTCATTTAGCAATACCCACTTTTCCCCCCCATCATCAAGCTGCCAAACTGTCCCTCAAGTCAACTATGGGCTGAACAAAGCCCTCACAGGTTATTTTTTGCCTGCCTTCCCTCATCTCCCACACATGCACAGGGCTATGAGCAGTGGCTGCTGTGAGCACTCTGCTCTACAGGCACACAAAAACCCCAGCAGCTGTCACAAAGAGGCTCCTCACCTCAATTTTGGGGTAATTTCTGCTGGAATATGATGGTCTCTGTCCTATTTGCCATCAAGGTTCTTGCCTTGATTTATCCTCACTGCAAGCTCTTTGATAAGCATCATCATCATCCTCATTACTGAGGGGGAAACTGAGGTGCAGAGAAGCTGGTGGCCCCATCATCCCAGTCACTGGCATGTTTTACTCTGGTTTAGTTTCACTGAAGCTCATGGGCCTTGACACACCCTTCCATGGACTGAGCTTCAGTCCCTGTGTCATTTTGACCAAAAGCCTGGAGTGAATGTTACATCTCTTCACCAGCTGTTCTTCCATCTCACTCTATTTGACATTAATTAAACTGCGGTGCCCTATGTAAATCTGCATTCCCACCACCTCTCTGTGCTCATGAGGACACCACCTCACTGCATCCTCATTCCTTCCTCTCCCCTTATCTTCCTTCCTCTCCCACATCCTAAATGGAGTTGTGCTTTTTGTCTTTCTCCACACACTGCATCTCCCAGCTGATCACCCTCCCACCAGACAGGAATCCAGCCACTCTTTGCTCCCATGGGTTGCATTTTGAGTGGGACTGAGCTGTGTTTTACCTTGTCTGTGTGTTTCCAGTGCCTGTGTAGTCAGATAAGATCTAAAACCCAAAGCTTTCTGTCCTATGTGACCTTTGTTTTGTCCCTGTTTAACCACACTTTAGAGCTGGCCTGCTGGAGAGCAAGTTCTGCCCTGGTTCCATCTTCATGGTAAGACTTCAAATACTTGAGCAAAAGTTTCCCTTACAACATGGACCTTGGTGGACATTCTGTAGGAGAACTGAGGCATGAACCTCAGCTGCCCAACTTCCTAAAGTATCAGGACCTGTTAGCTTCATGTCTTGGTTTGGAGAGGCAGGTGTCTGCTAAGGAAGGCAGGACCCTCTCCCAAAATGGAAAATGTAAACCCCTTACCTCTGAATTGCTATAAATTTTTAATTAAGGAGCTCTCAGGCAAAAAAAAAAAAAAAAAAAAAAAATGGGAGCAGTTCTTTACTAGGGAAGAAAGTAAAAAGATAAAACGAACAATGCAGTAAAACCAAACAACACTGACAGAGTCAGAACTCAACCTGACACCCTGATGGTCAGGATGTTGGCAGCAGTCCATTTGGAATTGTGGCTGCAGCCCTCCTGAAGTGCCAGGTGTGGTTCTGTTGGAGCAGGGATCCTGTAGAAAGGTGTATTCTTCTCTGAAGATCCCGTGGAATCTGGAGAACAGGCAGCTGTTCCTCTGGGAAATCCAGTGGAGAAGCCATGCCAGTGTTCCAGAATCTCCAGATTATATCCAGGTAGCAATGCTTGGCTCCTCCCTCTGGGCTCACATCTCCCAGTGGGATGCTGTAGTTCTTATCAGTCATGCAGTGACATTCAATGGCCTGTTATCAGCAGATGTCTCCCTGGAGGGAGGAGTGGGTGTGGAAGAGATAAGGAAAACTGCCCACTGAACAGAAGACAGCTGCCATACAGATGGCAAATAGAATACAACTTGCTTGGCAATCCAGGACACTTCAGTGTCATTTGCAGTCGTGGTTTGATTTGAATCATTTCCACCCTCAGAAGCCAATGAGCAGGTTGAGTTTTGGATGTCAGCAATCCAGTTGTCAGCTAATGTTGTCAGCTACTTCTATGCTTTAAAAAATCACAGAGAGAAGTGATTATGTCCACCAGCGGATCTCCCATGTAAGCTGTCATGCTCAAAGCCTGGTCACTTCCAGACTGATGATGGCCCAGACTGCAGACCCTTGGAAACATTATCCTGCCTCATCCAGCTGGATTGTGTGCACCACAGAAATGTCATACAACTGGTTTTCACCTTAATCAGCCTTAACTAGGAGTGCTAGACCAGGGTCAAATGATGAGGAGCTGACAGGAGGGTCTGTACCTGACAGAGACACCTGAACCCAGATAATCACAGATCTATGGGCAGATGGCTTCACCTTGGAATTAGAGTGATCTCATCCTACCCTTGTACACTTGCTTCCAGCTTTCTGCTGACTTGGGAAAACAAACACCACCAAACATGCAGGGTCTGTTTGGAAAGATTCAGATTTCAGACTTCTGGGAGATTGTGCACACACTGTTCATGTTCAGCCTTGGTTTTGGGTATATCTGCTGTGCAGATGAAACCATTGTTCCCTGCCAGAGTGGAACAACTGGGAAATCAAGCTGTGGATGAAGGCCTGGGAAAAACAAAATGCATCTAAGCTAGACCCTGTGCTAGACCTGCTGTTGCTTCTTCCTTAAAACCCTTGAATATCAGAGTCTGTTTGACCCAGTTTATTTGACTCTTAATTTATGCACCAAATGGGAAAATTAAGTTTAGAGCAGGTGGGGTTATTTTTCAGCGAGAGCTCCTTTAGTTAATGAAAAGGGCTGTTCCAGAAATGCCTGCCATTCTCCTGGAGAGGGATGCAGCTTGATGTCTCATTATAGCACTGCGACATGGGTCTCCTTGTACCCTGGGCTGCTCTGTGTTTGTCAGGGGCTGAGCACACAGGGTGGATGTTCAGACAAACAGTTCCAGGAACCCACTGCACCAGCAGGCCTGGAACAGCCACATCTGTGATGTTTTTGAACCAACACAGGCTCATTTATTGTTCCTGTTGTCTCCCAGCACAACAGCCCCATCTGCCCTGCCACTGCTTCACATCCCCCAGCTCTGTGCCTCTTCTTCCAGGAGGACCCTCTGCACTCACACTCACAGTGCCTTGCTCTCCTTAAAAAGCACCTCCCATACAGAAAAAAAAGGGTTCCTTTTTGGTACAGAATGGTTGCCTTCAGAGTCTGTACTATGTGAAGGAAAAAAGGGCTGGTTTTGCTTCTTTCCTATCTTTTTGTTACTCCTCTTAATATTCCTCCCTCATCTGCCTCTATGCTGTCATAAGAAAAACAACAAGTTCTCCTTGCCTTGTCCCTTAAGAGAAGTGTGGATTAATTTGGAAAAACCAAGCTCATACCCATGTGGGCATGCATGGGTATGAGCAGGGGTAATATTTTCCTGTTAAGTGGCAATTTTTATTAAAAAAAGCCTAAGGGGTGGCTGTGGTGTGGGGGCAGTGGGTGCAGGTCTTGTGGGTGTCAGTTTGGGACTGCTTCTCCTCATGGGATATATGGGATATATGGTAGAAACTGTGGCTGAGGCAGTTTAATACCAGGCAAATTCACATCCTGATTTTATCCAGATGGTTCCCAACTTCATCATTCCAAGTGCCAAACAGTGACCAGCAGGTCTGAAGGTGGCCCATCACCATCATCAACCCTTCTCCAATGTCAGTTTGAAGCCAATGCAGCAAGATCATGGTAAAATTCCAGTGGATAATTCAAAATTGAGCTATTCCCAGTTTGGAGTGGTGGAAACTGTAGAAGTGCAGGGACCTAAATAAAGAGAAATATAGAGATATTTGTAATTGCCGCTGCCTTTTACATACTGTACAGGAACAAGAGACATTTTGGGAAATTTAATTAAAATTTAGTAAGAAAACACAATTCTTAGGACTTCTTAGAATTCAGCACTACTTCCATCCTTGGCTGCTCAGTCCTGGTGCAGTCTGGCTGTGTGGGCACCCAAAGGGCTCTCACACCTTCCCAGTCCTGCTCTTCAGCATGGCAGAAAGGACTCTGCTTTCTTGCTCTGTAATCTTTAAGATAAACACTTTTCTACCCATTCTCCCCCTTTTCTAGCAATGCACTTACCATTATGAGCTTCTTTGGCTGGGCTATTTTCAGCCTTGGTAAAATGAATTTACATCCAAGGAAGCATCTTTTCTGCTTAATGTCCTGGCAGTGGGGCCTTGCTAGGGATGCTCTGCCACCCTGTTACTTATTGATGCTAAACCAACATTAGCCACAGCAAAAGGCTCTCACACAGCCTGTTTGTGCCTTGATGTGCCCTGTGCTGAACTGAGAAATCAAGGACTTGCTTTGCTTCACCCTGAGGGAGTCACACTCCCAAAAACATTCCTCATTCAGCAGTTCCCTCAAAATTCTGCCTCCAGGCCTCCTTTGCTGCAAGAGCTACAGCAAACATCATCCTAATTCTGCAGCTGAGGTGAAGCAGGCCTCTCCAACCAGGATTGCTTTATATGAGCTGGCTCCTCTTGTCCCCTGGAAACGCCTTGGGGTAAAAACATCACCTTTTTGATCATCACATGATAGGAGGAGCAAAGTCAGGGAGCAAAGGCTTTTTTATACACAGTATGTGGCATTGCACAGAAAAAGTAAAAAAGGGATTTTTTGTTGTTGTTGTTGTTGTTGGTTTTTCAAACTTTGCATGGATAAATTGAAAGCATGAGCCACCAGCTGTGGCCCCAGCATCCTCCTGACCATGCCCTGGCACCAGCATTGGAGAGGATGATGCCAGAGCCAGCCAGGTCTTGGGGCAGAGCTCTGTCATGGGCAGAGGAAGGATGCATCCTGAGCAGATTGTTTCAGTGCAGCACAGTTTGGGTGCTTGGTAGATCAGCATGAGGGCCTGAGGTTTGTTTTTTATGCAAACATCCTGGTTTGCATGGAGAGCTGCCCCAGGTGGCACCGAGATAAACATGAGCTGCTTCCCAAAACCATTTCCTGCACCTTCCCTCCTCCCCACCACCTTCAGCTGGTGCTCACAGAGCCACAGTGCTGCTCTTTGAATCTCTTCTGCCTGCAAGGCTCTGGTCAGCATCTCAGAGGGTTTAGCTCTGGAGCTGTGCTGATTTCTATCAGCAGAGAACATGGTTCATTAGGGGGTTATCAATGAGAGAAGATACATGCTAAGGAGCACATTTGTTTCCACTGCTGTATCTGAAAGGCAACTTTTCTTGTTTGGGGAGAAAGTCTAAACCCTGTTGGCAGCTCTCTCCTAATGCATAAAATTACAATTTCTTTTTCTAACCATGAGAAAATATTTTTTTTATTTCCTCTTTCTCTGCACAACTGAAAATGTGAATAACTCGTTTCCTACACTCTTGACTGAAAAGTCCAAAAGTTGGGGGTTTTTTGGCTTTATCCTGAGTGCCCAGCTCTCACAGCAGGGACAATGAAATGGCATCCCCCTGATCTGCTCCCCGAGGGAGGCAGGGCTGCAAGTGCTGCCCATGCACTCATTACACACTACAGGAAAAGTCCTGCTGCTGCTGCTGCCATACATAATTCCAGAGCTCTGGAATTATTGTGCCTACAGCCCCAGGAAACTGTGCTGGGGTTTGGCTCAGCAAGGATCAGTATTTCTTTATAGACCCCATTCAGTTTTCCCAATGTTTTAGAACATTTCTAAGGATGGTGATGCTTTAGTACCTCAAGGGCTGTACCTGATGCAGACTGCAACAGGGCTGATGCAGAATAACTGTTCTATTAGAAATTACACAACCAAGAGCATTTATTAAAAAATCATTGGATTCTGGGTATCTAAAACCTGTGGCTGCTTTAATGATTTAGTACTTCTTCAGAGAGAAAAACAGTACAGCTGGTGCAACATCATTATATTTATGAAAGATGGAAAAAAAAAAAATCTGAGAACAGGTTTGTGAACTAAGCCTGAAATCTCCATTTTCACAGCCTCTTCATGGGGCCTTTCTGCTGTGAGAGCTGAGATCTCTCCCCAGGGTGGGGATGTGCTGCCAGCCCTACACATTGGCTGCTCAAAGCTGTGCTAAATCAAGGGGTCTTTTAGATTCAGCCCAGCACAAGCCTTGTGAGCAGGTCTGTGGGTGTCCTTCTTCTTCACCATTCTGGCTTTAATGGTTTTTCCCAAGAAATATTGGGTTTGTGCTCCCTTGGATGGATTGGCAGCCCCTAATGAGCTGTGGATGCAATTCAGTGAAGCTCAGTTTGCAGGGCAGAAGTGGTTCTGTGGAAGGCAATGAGGGAAGTGTGGGAAAGGGGAAGGAAGGTACAGAGGTGCACATCCCACAGCCTCTGAGCATGAAGAAGACAAAGATGAAATTGTAAGATTTGCAGAGGTTTCAGACATAGCCAGAAGAGAATATCTGCTTCTCCCAGTCAGCTTTTGACAATTGTTAGGTTATTGGCTGATATTAAACTGCTCTTATTAGCTCCCAAACAGGCTTCAGGAGCTGTGACAGGGATGGTAGAGGTAAAAAGCTGCTCTGACACACCCGAGACCTTTGCACACAGGTTTGGTGCTGCAGGAGAAGCCACAGAGAAGCAGCAGTGCCAAGGGTGAGCCTTTGCTCCAGAGTGGTGTAGCTGGCCTTGCTCTGAGGAGCAGCCACTGCAACACCCCAAAGTGCAGGGGGACACAGTATGGGTAAATAAAGGTCCATTTGTTGTCATTATAGTGCAAGAGTTCTATTGTCAGTACATTGCAAGGGTTCCATATTGCCAGAGTTTTGTACCTCCTTGATATTTTCTTGGAGGCATCTCCTCCAGACTCTTCCTTGTCCTCACAGCAGCCAACTGACTCCAGTTTCCACCAACCCACTCTTTCATAACACTCTTCTTATTGGCTACAGCTTTGGCCTGTTAGCATCAGGCCTGCTCCTAATCTTTAGTAATTGCTCCAGCTGCAACTCTTTGGGGGATAAGATTACATTTTACACCACCTTCATTTACCCATCCTGTATCCCCTTACACCGAAGTGAGGGGTTCAGCCCACCCCTGCCCCTGTGGGAGTGACAAACCTCTGTGAGATGTCCCAGATGCCACAACATGGAGCAAGCTCACACTCAGACACTGATGTGCTGCCAAAAACCTGTACCTGAGGCCAGCCCCTGGCCAGTCTAAGCCAGAAGCTCTGAAACTGCTGTTGAGGGCTGCAGAAAGAGAACACAAAACACATTCCCTTAGCAAATTTGCTTTGGCAGCCTCTTCCAGCACAGCACCAACTTCTGGGATGTGGCCATTGCTTAGCTGGCCTTCATTACCTGGGCATGGGGATGTCTGGGCATGGGGACTTCTGGCTCCCTCTGTTTGCTCTCTATCCCTCTCCAGAGCAGTTGTCTCCAGCCACACCTAACTTGCCTGATCAAGCACAGAGGACCAAATCAATCACTTAAGACTGAAAATATGTTTTGCTTGCTTGCTTTTCCTGCCTTTTTTTTTTTTATCCCTTATATACCACTGCACCAGGAATCACCTTTGTAGCATGTTCACTTTCAACCTTGAGGACAGGTCAGTTCCCAGAGTCTTTGGTCTTTGGACCTCCAGCTGTGCAAATAAATTGGATTATTGCAGCATTCATTTACATCACATAGCACAGTACCATGTAAATCTGCTCCCTTCTCCTCTCTTTCATTCATATTTCCTGAAAAATCCTTTTGCTTAGGATTTTCTCTTGGGAAGCTGAGAAGCCTCAGAGAAAAAGGAAAACAAATTCTTATCTCATTTGCTTCTCCTGTGTTGTGCTCGCATGTAAAATGTGTTTGGAGACTGTTTATCCAGCTGGTGATTGTCTCAGTGGTTTCTGCTGTAAATTATTTTGACTTATTGACCAGTCAGGGCCAAGCTGTGTCAGGACTCAGGAGAGAGTCAGGAGTTTTCATTATTATCTTTTTAGCTTTCTGTAAGTATTTTTTCTGTATTCTTTATAGTATAGTACAGTATTCTTTAATATGATATGGTATCATAAAATAGTAAATTAGCCTTCTGAGAACATAGAGACAGATTCATCATTCCTCCCTTCCTACCACAGAACACCCCACAAACACAACACTCCTCATTCCCCCTTGGGAATGAATCCTGGAGAAGGTGTGAGGTTCCTGCAGGGGGGGTTGGCTCTCCAGGGTGGGTGTGCTGTGTTCCCTCTGTGTTTCCTGGGATTCCTCTATTTCGGAACCAGGCTCTTGCATAACTGTGCACGAAGCCCTGCACACATTCATAAACCATCTCCTCCCACACAGCCCAGGCACAGCTAAAACTCACAGGCTGCAACAAAGAGCCACCTCACACTACCGTAGGGGTGCATAACTGCAAGGATATTGGCAATAACACATATTTTATGCTTGCTTTTTAATTTTTTCATGTCAGAGTACCGAACCTGGAATAATTAGGTTTATATGCAACTTGCAGGAAATGTGGCTGTTGGAAAAGCTCAGCTCAGTAATTAGAAATTCATCACTGCAAAATGTACTGTGTCATTGTCTACAACAAGATCCAGTTCAATAAAAATCCTCAGCAAGGTCAAACTACACACAAACATTGCTTGGATTGAATTAACCATCTCTAGTTTCAGTCTTCATTTTTACCCTTATATTCCATTCTAGTAACTCTCTGTCCCTTACTTTCATTTCTCCTCTACAATCCCTCTTAAACCTAATGAACATCATCAGAATATCAAATTACAGGAATGTGACATTTCACAAAATTCAGCCTGTAGTTACTGAAGCACTAAATAATTGTCTGAATTTTCCCCAAATTCATTATGTTTATTTTTGCCAAAAGATGGTCTTACAGTACAAAAAAAAAAATAAAATTAATAGACCTGAATGCTGTTGTAAGAAAAATCATCAAATCAGAAGAAAATTGTATAGGCTAGGATCTAAATGTCATAAATTGTACTTTAATTAGTGTGGAAACCCAACATTCTGAAGATAGCAGGTATGATATTATCTCCTTATCTCCTCTTATAGTATTTTGGGTTTCTTACTTAAAGATGTCTTTCACTTTATTGATGGCAAAATGTATCCAAACTGGGAGAATTGCCTTTAATTAGGAGAAGCAAGTGCTGGATCTATGAATGGAAGCATTTGTAGGAAGCATGCAGCCAGGATTATCCTATTTAACAAGCTGTTGGAGTGTCTTGGTTTGGAAAGACAGGAGTCTGCTAAGGAAGGCAGGAGCCTCTCCTGAAATGGAGAATGTAAACCCTCCCCACCCCTCTGAATTGCCATAAATTTTAAATTTAGGGGCTCTCAGGCAAAAATATGGGAGCAGGAAATAACAGTTCTTTAATAGGGAAAGGAAAAAAAATAAAAGGATAAAATAAACAATGCAGTACACTAGAACAACACTGACAGAGTCAGAACCCAACCTGACACCCTGTGGGTCAGGGTGTTGGTGGCAGTCCAATTGGAAATGTGGCTGCAGCCCTCCTGCAGTGTCAGGGGTGGTTCTGTTGGAGCAAGGGGCATCTGTAGAGAAGGATGTATTCTTCCTCTGAAGATCCAGTGGGAGAAGAGGCAGCTGCTGTTCCTCTGGGGAATCCAGTGGAGAAGCCGTGCTGGTGTCTCAAAACCTCTGGATTATATCTGGGTAGGAATGCTTGGCTCCTCCCTCTGGGCGGAGCATCTCACAATGGGATCTTATAGTTCTTATCACCCATGCAGTGACATTCAATAGTCTGTTATCAGCACATGTCCCCTCCCGAGGGAGGTGTGAATGTGGTCACTCAAAGGCAAACTGCCCACCTGACAAAGGTAATCTGCCATACAGATGGTAATGGAAAACATCTTGCATTGCAATCTTCAACATGGAGGCTCATGGAAACGCTGTAAAATGTTATGGGCTGAGCACCAGCTCTGTGCACACAGGACTGGGGCAGAATGATGGATGCAACTCCAGTGGGAGATAGGGAAGGGAGAAAGGTGTGTCCAGGTGTTGAGATGCAAAACAAACCCCACATTTTAACCTCAAGGGCTTTTGTGACTTCTCTGTCTCCATCTGTGCCCACAAGTGGCCCATTGCTATCAATTTTGACAGCTAAAAATCAAATACATCAAACAGATGCAGGTTTTGTGACAAACAGTGGTTGGGGAGAGCACAAGGAGAGTGTGGAACCAGTGCCTCCCCTAATGAGCAGCAGTGTAAGGGCAGCAGGTTCTGCTTGTCCTTCCAGCTGACCAGAGAGCCCTGGAGAGCCCAGGCACAGCTCCAGATTATCCACAGGAGGTTGAGCCTTGCCCATGGATGAGGGACACAGAGAAGTCTGAGAATGAGCTCAATGCAAGGCACTCTGCAGCTACTGAGGAGGTTTGGAAACCAGAATTTGTTTACCTACTATTTGCAGAACAATTTATTTGGCTTATTTGTTTTATCCTCTGCTTTGGCTCCTTCTGGTCCCTTTGCTACAGGGACACTCAGTCCTGCAGTTCTTGCCCATGAAGATGCTCTCCCTGCCCAGTTTGGGGTTCTCTGGGTGCTGCAAGTCCTGAGTCCCATAAAGGGATACCCCAGCAGATAAAAGCAAGCTACAAAGGGATATCCCATTAGGGAAGACCTCCTTTTTCCTGGTTTTAGCTGTGGTTTTCAGCCCATCACCCCAGAGTCCTGGAGGCCATGGATGCAATCTCAGGTGCCTGTAAGGGGTGACCAAGGCAAGCAGCACCAATTTCTCATCTGAGCTACTGCACTTCTGCTGGAAAGGCTTTTGTGATTGAGAAAGGCTGGAAGTCACTATTTCCCCAAGTTTTACAGCAGCCTTTTAGCCTTTTCCAGCCTCAATCTCTGTGTAACACACTCATCCTGCCACTGAGCCTCCTTCTTTTCTTCACGCTCCTTCCAGCCTGGAGAAGGGTGGTGAGGAGGCTCCTGCTGCTGAGGAAGACTGTCACCCTAATTTTTTAAGATTTTTTAAACTTTCTGATGTTTACATTCTTGTAACAAACTTGCTCACACGCTTTCTGTGTGTGAGAAATACACAACTTATATATTTCAAACAAATAACTTACTGTTTCGCATTTTTCAATAGAAAAAGAGAACTTTAATAAACTGTTGTCCAGTGTTATTGGAGAGGTGACACTTTCACCCTCCAATCCAGTGGCAGTTTTAAATATCTATAAATGTTGAAGTAAAAAAATAAACTTCCCTTTTCCACTTTAAGAACAACAGTGTGTCCATGTTGTGTTATTTCATGTCCTATAGTGACAGGAGAGCCCTGCAGTGGGCACAGAGCCCAGGGAGGAGCTCCTGACACATGGAAAGTCAGAAGTCCTGGCTGAAGATGCTCCAGCAGCAGCCCAGGATGCTGCTCCCAGCTCCAGATGTTCCCAGCAGCTGGCAAATGCCATTCCCAACAGAAACCTCTTCTCTAGCCACAAATGTCAGACACCAGACTGATGTTCACACGTGGCAGTTGCAGGTGTCTGCAACAACTCAGGTTAATTAATTTCAGGGTTGAGTCCTGTTTTTTCCCCATATTAAATTCAAAGAAGGCTTTGCAACCATGAAGTCAATACAGCCCTGATCTCCTGACACATGAAAGCTGTAGGCTGAGTAACTTATTAGCACCCTCAATAATGAAAAACACTTCAATATTTAGGACTAATGCAGATTTCCTACTGAAAAAAAAAAAAAAATACATGTGAACAGCATTTGCAGCCATGTGCTCAAGGTAATAATTAAGGAGAATTATCTTTGCTATATGTATTAAAACAGCATAATTAAAGATTGTGGGTCCATATTAAAGAGAAGCAGATAATCTTTTGCTTAAGAAATTAACAGCAACTGCAGTAACTGATTCCATACCTGGAAGAATCTCAGGCAGAATAAGAAAAATGGGAACCAGGTGCCCAAATATTACATACCAGTTTCTGTTCTCCACCTTGAGACCCCAGTGTGGAGCAAACTCCATCCTTGGTCAGTGCTCCAATTTCCTCCTCGAATGCACATGGCAGAGGCTGTGTGCAGGGAGGGTCTCAGATGCTCATGGATTTATGAAAAAATTCTATTTTAGGGAAAAACTATATGAAAAACCCTTTTTCCTAAAATACCAGGAGAAATGCTGAACATGATCTGAGGAGCCAGATGTAAAAAACTGGTTCTGTTACTGATTGCCAAGGTATTTAAGATGTCGAAAATTTTATTTAGAAATCCATGGTGCTTCTCTAATGGCTTAGCCTGTAAATAAATCACAGGCACTGGAAGGAGCCGCCATCAATCACTGCTTAGGGCTATACGGGCCTGACTGGTGGAAAAGCAGCAATTAGCACTCATTAGCACTTATTTCCAAGTCTTCTCCATGAAAAAAGGGTCATCCAAAGCAAATTAAAAGTGTCCAGTGTCGAAGTTCTTTGACAGTTTATTGTTTCTGTCTCAAACTCATTTTGTTTACCTGCAAGGTAACAGAATGTGGGCAGGGCTTGTGCAGACTCGAATTTGGGGGTTTATTTCTGTAGTGACTCATAAAAGAAATTTGTGCTGAGGTGTTCCTGCCCTCAGGGCATTTGCAATACACATTTCTCATGGATTCATTACCCACGGCTGCAGAAACCACTGCTGCAGCTTTTCCTTTGGGAAGGGGCTTTGAGGGCATCTCTCCCCATCGAGCTGCCTGTTTGAAAATATTGAAAATGTTTAAGAAAGCTCTTGATCGAATTAGGTTAAAAACGAAGATCCATGATGAGTGATTCCATCATACTTTTTTGTTGTTGTTGTTCCTTTCTGGAGGTATTCACACTCCAAAGTGTTGTAGACGTCGTTTATGAAAAATCCTTTCCTTAGGATTTTTCCTCCTGAGAAGCTGGGAGGCCTCAGGAACAAAATGTAAACAATGATTATCTGCTGTTGTGGAATGCAACAGGTGGATCTGGGATTGGTCCATGTTGGTTGTTTGTAATTAATGGGCAATCACAGCCAGCTGGCTCAGACAGAGAGTCCAAGACAGCTGTCTTTGTTATCATTCTTTCTTATTCTATTCTATTCTTGGCTAGCCTTCTGATAAAATCCTTTCTTCTATTCTTTTAGTATAGTTTTAATGTAATATATAAAATAAAATAATAAATCAAGCCTTCTGAAACATGGAGTCAGATCCTCATCTCTTCCCTCATCCTAAGACCCCTGTGAACACAGTCACACTCCAAAAGCACCAAACCACAAAGGACAAAGCCCCTTTGAGACAGAGCCCTTTCAGACACTTCCCTCCCTCTACGTGCATGATCCCATTCTGCATCTCCTTTCCAAAAGATCTGCTACCCCTTTCCCAGGTGTATGGGAGTACAAAGGGTACCAGATGAGCTTTCTTCTCCTCGCTGTGAGCAGAGAGAGAAAAGCCTGTCTCCAGGCGAGCAGAATCTGTCACCAAGCCCACCGGGGCTTTTTGCAGCTCAGTGATGCCAATCAAATGGTTTCTATGAGAGACAAACTGCTATTCCTGGACTCTGACTTCTTGCTGTGGATCATTGCCTCCTGGAAAAGGGAGAAAACCCAGATCCAAGCCCAGGGCTGGAGCTGAATTTCCTTTCCTCTTCAGCCCTGTGTGCTGAGAAGGCTGAACATTCACATCCCCAAAAGAGACAGGAAAGCACTGAGGGTTTCACCTGAATCAGTGAAATCCAGCATGGATTTCACTTTGAAAGGGCATGTGGCATCCCCAGGTGAGATCTGAAGTTTGGGGAGGGTTATCTCACTGGATAAAGCCAACATTTTCACACCACATGGAAAGGGAGGGAATAGGATGAGGAAGGGTCTCAAGTCAGACTGAGCACAATCAGCATTATTCCTGCAAATTCCCCAGACTCTCTTTGTAGCTTGCCTTAGGGCTGGGATTATTTTCTCCTCTGAGGGCTCTCCCTGCTCATCTTTTCTATTTATTAGCTGATTTCTTTTAGGAACAGCATAGAGCTCAGCCCCTTTTCCCATGTTTAAGAAGCCTGATTTTGCCTTTTCTAATAAATCCCATTTTCTTGTGAAAACAATGAACTATCCCATGAGCAAAAAAACTCCCAGAGAACAGAGTCCTTCCTGACCCTGGGCCCAGGGCACAAGTGGCAGGAGTGTGCTGAAAGAGCAGCAGGCAATAATCAGCCAAAACACTCATTCGAGTGCCTAAGCAGTCCTGGATGGGAAGAAACATGAATTTGTGGAACAGCAGGCACTCGAGGCAGCTCTTAGTACATTCCTGACCCCAAAACCAGGACACAAGGGACATCTTGCTGTCACAGAAACAGCAGGCAACAACTTGGAGAACACAGCAGAGAAAGCAAGTTTGCCCCTTTCTGCCCTGCATAGGCCTCCAAAGATGGGATCACAGGCCAAGTTGTTCCTTCTGGGATTAGGGCCTGACATCCAGTGCAGTTACAAAAACATGTTTCATGATTACAGGAATTTTTTCTAAGCAATTTGAGTTCAAAGTTGTCCACCATTTCTAGGGTGCTCCTTGGAGAAATGTCTGACACTGCAGCATCTCCTGTGAGGAAAGGCAGGGAGAGCTGGGAGGGATCCATGTACAGAAGAGAAGGCTCAGGAGAATCTTCTGTATCTACACAACTGTGGAAAGTGAAATCTGAGTCAACAATGAGTTCTGGCAGCCAGGAGGGCCAGCCATGTCCTGGGATACACCAGGCACAGCATCACCAGTCAGGTAAGGGAGGGGATGGTCCTGCTCTGCTCTGAACCGGGGCAGCCTCACTGCAAGTCCTGGGCACGGCAATGTGAGAAGGACCCCAAACTATTCAAGTGTGTCCAGAGAAGGGTGACCAGGATGGGGAAAGGTCTCAAGAGTGTTAGGAAAATTAATCCACAAACACCAGAGGTTTATGTCCAAAAAGGAGACAGAGGAGTCCTTTTACTTTATTAGAATAAAGAGAGAGGCCATGGGACATTCCCCTGGGATCTCTCCAATTTTTGGAGGATGCAAAAATTTTAATCCCAATTTCCCAGCCACATCTCCCTTCTCTCCCAGCCTGAACTCTGGGAGAAGTTTCTCCACTGAGCAGGTGGCTGGGCACTGGAAGAGGCTCGCTGGGGAAATGCTCACAGCACCAAGCCTGACAGCATTCAAGGAGGGTCTGCATGATGCTCTCAGTCACACAGTTAACTTTAGGGAGTCCTGTGAGGAGCAGGGAGCCAGACTCAATGATCCTTATGAATCCCTTCTGACTTGAATTATTCTGTGATTCTTTATTCACTCTTGGCCACTCTCCAGTGACCCAGGTATTTCTTACAACGCTGTGCCTAAAGCGACACATCTCACTGCACCATCCTCTCATCAAACAAAATAATCTCTCATTTTTTCCATCCCTCTCTCCTGCTAGCCCAGACTGACACCTGCCTTTATCCTCCCCCAACAGCTTATTATCACCTTGCATTTAATGGTCTCTACTGTAACTTATCCACTCCCACTGCACTGCTGCTCTGCCAGCTCTCACCCATTTATACTCGAATGTCTGATTTCTCCTCCTAACTACAGCTCTTTGCACTCGCCTTTATCAAATTTCTCCTCGTTATTTCAGGCCATTTTCCCTGTGTATTATGGCCATTTCAAATTCTGATACAAACCTCTAAAGTGCCTGAGTGTATTCTCAAGTCACTGCCAGCCATGGATTTTTATACAGGCTATTTATTTCACTGCTCCAGCCATTAACAAAGATATGGAAAAATACAGACCCTGAAATAAAATGTATAGAGGTCTCACAATGCCCTCTCTGGCTTTACACCAATAGCAATTTTTCTGCTAAATTGTGTTAATTTGCTTCATTTCTTCTTTTCCTTGAAAAAAGGAAAAAGAGTATAGTGAGGTAAAGAAAACATTTAACAGCATCAGTTTTCTCTGAATCATCTGTCATTTTTTCCCCATCCTCTAATCTTTTCTCACTTAATCATGTGTCTTTCCTTCAGATTTCTGCAGTTTTCATTTTGATTGATCCTTACAAGCCCTTGCTGTGCCATTTTCCCTTCACATTAGGACACTGCTGATGGGCCATTATAAAAGCACCTCTCTCCAGTTATCCCACCCACCTCTCCCAAATGGATCCAGGCATCCACACCCACACTTACCAAAACTGCCTTTTGAGCTCCTTATTCTGCTTCTCTCATCTCCCTGCTGTCTCCAGAGCACCAAATGCCAACTCCACGGCCACTTCCACCTGAATTACTTCTGACTTTTAAAGTTTTAAACTTCAAATAAGCCTGACTGCAACCCAGAACAGTTAACACCAGAATAACAACACCTTGTACCTCCTGAAATACAAACAGTACTCTGGAAAAAATTCTATTAACTCTCTGTCTTTTCAAGTCTTCCCATGTTAGACACTTTCCCAACAGATTCTCAAGTGTTGTTTGGAAATACTGGTGGATGAAAAACTGAGCACAAGTGCCAGCCATATGCACTTCCAGCCCAGAGAGCCAAACCTGTCCTGGGCTGCATCCCCAGCACCGTGGGCAGCAGATCAAGGCAGGGGTTCTGTCCCTCTGCTCAGACCCCTCCTGCAGGGCTGCATCCAGATCTGGGACATGCTGGAGCAAACCCAGAGGAAGGCCACAAAAATGATGCCATGGCTTGAACACCTGTCCTTTGAGAAGAGGCTGAGGGAGGTGGGGAAAGCTCTGGGTAGACCATATTGCAGCCTTTCAGTACTTAAAAGGGGCTTAAAGTAAACAGACTTTTACCAGGGGCTGGAGTGACAGGACAAAGGGCACATGCTTTAAACTGAAAGAGGATCAGTTCAGACTGACATTAAGGAAGAAATTTTTCATTATGAAGTTGGTGAGACACAGGAACAGGTGCCCAGAGAAGTTGTGGGCACCCCATTCCTGGTAGCATTTGAGGACTAGAGGGCATTGAACATTCCTTTCCAACCCAAACCATTCTGTGATTCCCAAGCTTTGGAAATGCAGCTGGTGCTCAGCACAGTGCCCCCAGCCTTTCCTGAGCAACAGACAGGGCTGTGATGCAGTGCTGCCATTCATCTCCAAAGCACTGAAATGCACATCAATCACTCCTGACACATCCTGTGAGCTGAGCTCCTCCTGTGCACTCCTCACACTGCTTACAGACATTTCAGCTTCTCATGTTCCTTCTCTCTCCTGGATATTACAGTCCCAGCTCCCATGAATAATTCATTTACATCAATGAAGTGCTACAGTCTGTCAGGACAGTTTCATAGCAGAAGCCAAGACAGAACCCAAAATTTCAAGCCCCTCCACCAGCTGGATTTGAGCCCGAAAGACTAGAAATAAGAATTGATTTTTTTTTTCCTCTTTTGGACAGTAATGCTGCTTAGGAGCCACAAATCTCTCCTGCAAGTTAAGCTGTAATTTGGAACCTTCCCTGAAGAAAGGCCCTGAGCAATCAGTGTTTATGACCAACCAGCCAAGCAACTTTTCCCTACAAGCTGCCAAAACACCCTTGGCAGAAGCCTGGCCAGGTGCTCAGAGGGCCTTAGAGAAATCAGAACACCATTGATAGCCAGGTAGGATACCCAGTGCTCCAGGAGCTCACATGAAGAAATGTAACAGGATGGAATGTAACAGGATGTTTGCCCTCCCCAAAAGAAAGAATCAAAAACCCCAAACCAGACTTACTGCAGTACCAATGTCATTATTATTACAAAATCCTGTAATCACACAAAACTGCTTAAGGGCTCTGTGAGAAAGCTTCAAGATTACACAAAATATAGCAGTTATGGCAACAAGTCTTATTTTAGCTCTGTATAATGACAGGATGACCACAAGTTGGAGATTGTCTCTTTACAGAAGTCATCAAATTCAAATAGAAGACACTGTTAATTCAACATCCAGACAAGCTTTTGCTAAGGTGGATTTATTAAGTATCAGTGTTAGCAAGTGTCCTTCATGAATCAAAAGCACCATGATCTGGTTCTGTGTTACACTTCAGGTCCATCTTCTCTTGGCCAAAAATATGTATTTTAGTTCAGTATTATTTCTTGAACTAATGTACAAAACGTAACACGTGTCCAAATACAACCACAATTGATACTTCTGGCCTCTAAGGTGAAATCAGTGACCAGCTGCCAAGCTGATTTGCCATTTATCCTCACTGACAAACACCCTGTGCTCCTCTCTGGCTGTTTCACACTTCACATTTGGAGCAGTTTGTGAAAGCTGAACTTAGCCATGCACAAAGGTACAGAAGGATTTTTACATAGGTTTGTGCCATGCATTACCCATCTCCACAGTGTCCCTGAGGGGTTTTGGGGTCCTTTCACCTGGCAATGCTCACCTGAAAGCCTGAAACCAGGAGTGTCTAAGGGTCTCTGTTGCTCAAATGAGCGCCTGCACTGCATCTCACAGGGCACCTCTCCTCTGCACCCTGGACATGAGCACCAGGTGAGTATGCAACAAGGAGACAGGTGAGATTGCTAGCCAAGGGTGTCAGATGCAGTTATGTGGATTTTTATAATCTGTGATCAGCATCCAACAAGTGCTGCAGATTTTATTGAGACTTGGACCTGGATATTTCTCCCCTACTTTTAGAGTTTAAGGATTTTTTTAGAGCACCACTCAAAAAAGTGCCTTTGTATGAGGGAGGGAAAAGTGGATAGAGAGAGGTTTTAAAATTCAGCCCAGTATTATCCATGCTGCTGCTGTTGCTATCAATTCTGATCTTAATATTTATCAAAATAAGAGGCTGAGGGATGAGGAAAGACATGGACAACAGTGGAGAAAGAGCCAAAAGAGAACAAACAGCATGGACAGTCTGAAGTCCAGAGGGACAGGAGCATTACTCCAAATCCTCAACTAAACCAGGACATGTTCACAACTGCTGCTTATGGGGTTACAGCAATCCTGATCCCCACTATGCCTCAGGGAGATTCAACATCACAAGCACTGGCTGTGAAACACTGAGGACTTTTCCTTGGCACTCCTGGCAGAGCTGCAGCCCAAGAACTGAATCTCACTGCTGGAGCCATCAGACACAGCCAGACTTCTGCAGGGTTTGGCAGGCACAGGATCTCTATAAAATGACTGCTTGTTACCTCCCTCTAAAACTTCTGTTTGTCATCTAGATGAGACTGCAAGCATCTTCACACTGTGTTTTAAGCATATAATTAAGAATATATAGTATACAGTTGGCCCTTACTCAGCAAATGGTGATGATATAATTAAATCCCATGAACAAGGACCTGAACAACTGGAAATTTGTATTTTCTAATTTCTATATATGATGGCTAGAGGCAGAAACTGCTTTTATGATGGAATAGAAAAGTGTCATGTACTATTCAGTGTAAAATTGATCTGAAGCATTTTTAATCTACCAACATTAGCTCCCTCAGCTCCCCAAAGGGAAAATGTTTTTTAATTATCCTACGAGATCAGAAGGACACAGAGAGTAAAAATTCTCTTAGAAGAGGAATCTTTAATTTAACAGCCAAATAAAATTCACTGTTTGATTACCTGAAGTTGGGGAAAAAAGCAAAGTACATCTAAAGTATGTATTCAAACTGTAAGGATAATGGTAATTTGGGGGACCTGATCCTGTAGATCATATTTTTATATTGGGGATTGTTTCTGTACCAGTTCTGAACATAGGACCAGTATTTTTGCTCTGCTGCCTTTTAAGGTTCTTCACTAGGAGTTAGCCCAAAGGAAGCAGAACAAGTTTCTGCAACTTTAAACTGCAGTTCAGCTTGGCTGAGCAGCCCATGAATTCAGGCTGGACATCTGTCAGCATTTCACAGAGGAGAAAAACTCCAGCCTACCCACCTAAAGGGACACTCCAGAGTGCACAGGCTCCCAGCAAACTGGTCCCATCACCAAATATGTTCTGGTGAACATTCAGCAAAGACAGCTGAGAAAGTGGTAAATTAATTTGTGGAATCCATGTGGAAGAGGTGGGAAAGTGTCTTCCAGCTTTAAACTAAGACTTTGTTTTTAAAGACAATAATCTGTGGTTTAGAAGCATTTATGGATTTTTTGGCAGTTCCAGGGCATCATCTGTGTAAAGGAAGGAAGTGTGGTTAGATCACCACAACAGTTTATGGCTAGAAACTTTAAAACAAAGAGGAAAGCTTTGTTAATTTTTTACACTTTGAGGTTCCTACCCCATTTAGAGATATTTATACTCAAATTATCCCTCTGGTGAGTGTGAGAAATACTAATCCAAACTCCTGCAGTATGGGAGGATTAGGTCTAGCCCAGCCCTGAGTTATTATAATCTAATTTGAATACAAAAAGCTATTGAGAAGCAGGTTCCAATGCTTCAAACAATGCTTCAACTCAGGGCAGACTGTTCTGACTCCAGGAGCTTTCATCTGTGATGTTCCATCAATGTGTGGATTCTTATCTGCAAAATCTTTAACTCGAGTAAGTTTTCATTCAAACCAGAAGCTAAATAAAGACATTAGGTAATAATTTAACAACTTAGCTCAGATTTAACATCCAAGAACAGATTGTAACCAAGCACCATTCCAATCTGACAGCAAAAGCAAGGCAAAGAAACACGAACAGCTTTATACACACACACACAGTATCACATAACTGGTCTGAAATAGGAACCAGTTCCCAGGGGTTATGAGTTTCTTCACATGTCCTTTTGTTTCAATGGGGACTCTGCACAATGTTAATAAATTACTGATGTCATACAAACACCTATATCCAAAAGTCAGCTGGTGATTCACCTAAAACTGTCCTCCCCCACCTCCCAAACAACAGCAATTGGTAACAAGAGCTTCTGTTTCCCCAGATTTAGCCAAGCTTCCCTTTACACAAAAAACATGAAATACCAAACAAATACAGAATTTTTAGAGCTGAAAGAATAATTGCTTTCCTAAGAAACTCAGAGATGTGACACAAAAGAAACAAGACTGAGTGTATATAAAATTATAGGTTGATGTTAATTATGTAGATTAGTCACAGATTATGTCTAGTATGTAATCATGTTAAAAAAAACAGGTTTCAAGAAAGCTTTACTATGAAAATGAAATAAAATTTGGTGAAGTTAAATTAATTTTGTTTCACTTTAGCAACTATGAAAATATTACTTTACTTTAAATGCATTCAGAATTTCAAATTCCCAGTATGTAAAATTTTCAGACTTTAAGTAGTTTACTACAGCTATAGCTGTTCTCTGAAATGAAATATCAGCCCTCGTAACTAAGAAAAAAATCCCTTCTCCATTTTTTATTTTTTTTCTACATAAAGGATGAGAAGTGCTCCCAAAACAAAATAAATTCACAACTTTAAAAGGTTCCTACAGATAAAAATGTACATTCCTTTTTCTTTGTGACTACATATTAAGCAAGACAGTGCCTAAATGCAGAGAATGCTCCATGTTGTTACTGCACAAGCATTGTGTGTGGCCACATTTACACTGGGGAGTCCAAAGGCACAGCTCTGTGCATCAATCCTCACATTATGAGAAATGGAAAGAACTTGTTCAGCTGCACTCAGGCTGTTGCTTCTTTGCACCTGGAATCCAGTGAGAACTCACCCTGACCTTTCATGTTTCCCTGAAAAAGCTTCCCTACACTTTTCTATAAACCAACAGACACTGGGGATGAACAGCTCTTCAGGTCTTTCATTGACTATAAAAAGCAGGTTTCCTTTAAATCAATAGTTTAATAGTTATGCTAAATACAGATTTTGCCACATTTCTTGCTTGTAATTCAATGTAATGCTTCTGGGTACCTCAGTCATCCTCTTGCTGATTTCTTTTCTGTCAACAGAACAGGAGAGTTCAGAATGTTAGGACACAGTTATCTGAAGTAAGAGCACTAATAAATCATGTCAAGTGTTCCAGATACAATGGATTAGACAGTGACTGCATTTCTAAGTCATTTTTTTGGAACAGTAAGAGATAATTTTTCAGCAAATGGAAGAGAACAATATCAACCCTCTCTCTCATCCCAAACTATAGGATTTTATTTCCAGTAAAGAACAAGATTTGCCTAGTCCATTAACTCATGGAATATACAAAACCCAGAAAATATCATGGTGGTGGCAAGAGTCAGTGAGGCAGGTGCAGGTAACCTGCCCTCCCTTCCCTAACTTACTCATGTCTTCATGTCACTGTGCTTTAAAAGAACAAAGAAAGCAGACTGAAAAAGGAACAACTCTATCACGTTTTTTCCTAATACATTTGTCTTGTAACTTTTAAAGAAAAAAGTTTAAAACATTAAAAGTTAAAAGCATTAGCTCCAGGCATTTAAAAAGCACATTACCATTCATACTACATTCATATTTACATTTCAGTAAGAAAGGAAACAGCCCAGTCCTTCAGTAAGATTTGTCAAACTACATTCATTGCTTTCCATAAAAAATAAAATTAAGTGAAGTGAGAGCAGTAAGAGCTTGCACTTCATCACTTCAGAAACAATCAACCCAACATTGTGTGATGGTTTCATACACTGCTTTTTCTGTAATTTAGTACACTTTGTTAGTAACAAAAGCAGAGACCCAGGGACTTTGGTGTTTCTATTTCACAAAGGTGGAAGGTCAGAGATTTTTTCCTGCTACTTCTTACCAGTTTTAGAAAGTCAATCAATTTGTGAACGTCCTCTCCTGTGGAAAGGTCCACAAAGTCCTTGGGCAGCCGGTAGCTCAGGTAGGGGCTGGGCTGGACGGTGACTTTGCTGTTGGTACAACGGAACACGGGGTAATCCTTTGGAGAAGGAGACAAGAACAAACAGTGGACATGAATATGAAATGTTCCTGGGACTCCTCCTGAGACTGAGTCACACTGCCAATGACTTTATTTGGCACTCACTCAACTAAACTTGCGCTTTCTAAAAATTGTAGGTTTCTTATAAAACCTCTGCCCACTTAGGAGCAATTTGAAATGTCAAACATGTTAAACAGTCAAATAATGGCTTTCATTACCTCACTTTAAAGTTTCTACAGTGTATCAGTTATTAATGTATTTAATAAATTCATGCTTGTGACAGTGCTGTAACAATGGAGCTATAAGGAACTTTGGGCAATGGTATCTAGACACATATCTGGATAGAGAAAAATCTTTTTAATAGAATCCCTAGATTTGTCTTCACAGTTTAAACACATTTGCAACTATAATCTTACTGAATTTATAATTTAAGCTTTCCAACCAATTTACTCACTGAAGGAAAAAAATACATCTATAAAGGGCCAAAAAGATCTCTAAATGCTGAATTGTAGCAACAGGTTTTGGAGAATGATATCATTTTCAGTTCAACACATTGACATGCCATGCAATTGCCAGCTGTACTGCAATAAACAGCTTCATTTTCAGAAAAATCAGCAACTTTACACCAGATTATGTGACTGGATGTCAGATGAAACATGAAGACAAGTTATTCTACTTTTCATCCAGGACTGAACTACAGAAAACTGCGCAAAGCATCTGGCAACGAGAAAAAGAAATCCCAAAATGAAAATGCCCATGTCCCACAGACAGCTCTGAACTGGGAGTGTGTTCTCACAAAGGAGACACAGATTTTAACAGGAGGGTTCATGGAATGGATTTCATACTGCAACAGCCCCAGGGTGAGCCAGAGGCAATGGCCTGAAGGACAGCCTGGAGAGGGGTGTTCCTGTCCATGTGTTATGGAAAGGGCCACAGGACTAAAGAAACTCCCGGATGTTCAAATCAGCTCAGTGAAGTTTGTCATTTCAGGGACCTCTAATGCAGTTCAACAGCCAGCCACCTCTCCTCAGGAAAGAACCAAGTGTTTCCCAAGGTCCATTAACACACCACTTCCTATCTCCTACCCAGCTTGTTAGGATGTGAGGACTCTGTCTCAAGATGCAGTGAGAAAAAAAAGCTGGAATACAAAAAATAAACACTATTCCTCCCTTTCTGTACTAATGGGAAGTTGTTTTTACAGAGGAAATGTGGCTTGGAAGAGGGATAGAAAGCCTTGTTCTGCAAGTCCTGGGAGTTCAACCAGAGGACAAGGCTTTGCTAAGGGTATTCCAGAGGAGGAGGTGACAGAAGTTAAACTTCTGCTTGTCTTCCCCCAAGCATAAAACTGGAGATGTGAGAAACTGCATGACAGATATCAAGAACCAAGTAGAAATTTAAGTGACTATATAGAAAAGTAATAGATTTTAAGAAAAACTGAAAGGAATGTATCAAAACTGTGTAAAAGGAAGTTTCAGGGCATCTTCTTTGCAATGGGGTCAAAGCTGCAACGTGGACTTGTACTGTTTGAACTAAAAATTCCCTTGCAGGCAACTAAAACTAGCAGGTGATACTTGTTGAGATGAACTATAAGGTAGATTCTACTCACAAAGAGTTTACATTTCACAGGAGCTTCCTTTACTTCAACGGACTTTGCATCACAATTTGATTGTAACAGCAAAAGAAACCAAAAAATAAGGCCATAAATCCTGCTGGATGTTATTCAGCCTCCCTCACCTGTTCTGTTGCTTCCCCTTCACTTTGATCTCCTTTCAAGTTTTTTCCAGAGGTGAGTTCCTCCCATGTAAAGAGCAGGGAATCTGTTACTTCACCAAATGGGTTAAAATCTATTAACCAAATCTTACCCTGCAAAGGAACCACAGATGAATTAAAACAAAGCAAAAAAAGAGGAAAAAAAAAATCAAAATACACATATACTCAGATTATTGTAGCATGCTTACTCTTTAGATAAAAATATGTCAAAATTGAAACTACCTGGGTTTAAACATTTAAAATATTCTAACATTCTTAACTCATAGAGTTTTATATCACAGCAAGCTATCATGTATTAATTTATTATTTTTTTTTTAACAGAAGATCAGACTGGGCTCAAATAAAACAAATTTAGTTCTATAGCAGAATGTTTTTAGATGAGCCCACCAAAGTTCTGGCTAATCCCCATGATCCACCAAGATCCCCAGAGAGAATGAACAAGGAATAAGGGAGAGCACTAATCAAAAACCACAAAAAAACTCCAAACTCAAAACATGACCAAACAAACAAAAAAACCCAAACTGCCCACACAGGAATTTTGCTTTCCATGAAAAACTTTCCATCCAGCAGTCTACAAAAATTGCTGTTCTTGGTCTTACAAGGGACCCTAAAAACAAAGAGCAGGGTCTGCAAAATGCTGGTGGAGCTCATGAAACATCAAAGATGCTGTACAGACATAGATAAATAAAGAATAACTTAAAGGCATTTTTAATATAGCCATTACCAGCAGTCCACACTAATTTCTACCTCAACTTCAACACATCTGTGTTCCAAACAGTTGTGGTGGGGTGCACAACAACACAACTGCTTTACAACTGAAAAATGAAAGCAGAGACTAACAAGATGTATTAGAAGTAACAGACGTGTGGGGGAGGAAGAAATAGTCTCTGTTCCTTGAGGCACTTCAAGAGACAACCCCCAGCACTGGGCCATCTTCTCTTGCCCAAGGAACTATCAACTACTCTAATAAAATAAAACACTAATAAATTAGAAGGAAATATTACTACAGCTGCTAGTAAAAATGTGCAAAACCAGTATTACATCTGGATGAAATCAGTTCTATCAAACAGGGAAGGGAAAAGTTGCAGTAACATAAGCAGGGCTGAAGAGTTTTATTGTGTTTATTCTAAAGATCAACTGGAATGGGAAAAGAAACCTGAAGACTGTGTAGCTACTAAACATTCATTTTGCTCTCTCCTCTTTTCTGAAGGATCTTCTTGCTTTGAAAGATCTTGCCTATCTTGATTCAAGCAGCAAATACATTCAATTATTTACACTACAGCCATCTGGTTTGTAACACACCGAGACGCTTTTGAAGCGTCGGCAGAGAGTAACACGGAGCCTGCCTGCCCCAGCCACACCCCTGAGCTGTCCCACGGGCACTGACACTCTGTGGGACTGCAAGTGATGCCAACCTGGGAGCAGAAACGTGCTGGTGCCTCTGTGAGCATCCCCAGGCAGCTCCTGCTGCAGGTGTGGGCAGTCCCAGCAGAGAGGAGAGCAGTGGTTATGGCTTGCAGGCTGGAGCTGGGCCAGCTGTGGTTGCACACAGCCTTTCACAGGTGTCTGTCTCAGGGCAGGTCTCAGCTCTCACAGAGCACATTTTAAGAAGCCAAAGCACAGAAACAACAGTGCTGAAACCAGACAGCTACAAAAGAAACTACAAACTGGGGGGCACAGACCTGAGTGGTTTCTCATTTGTGCTGGTAGGGTGAGCAAGCCCAGATCTGCATGGCTGAGCTGCAACACCTCTGCACTAATACTGGCACCACCAGAGCAGGGAGCAATGGGGCAAGCTCTGCTGTCATTTCCCATCCCTGGGCCTCCTCAAAAGGCTGTCACAAATTCTCATGATAAACAGTCTTTTACTTTTGCTAATGGGGGTGTCTTGTCAGCTCCAAGGCAGCACGAGGAGCAATCTGTGGGTTTAGGTTCTATCTGTGGGTTTAGATTCATTCTATCACTCTAGAAAAACAAGCCAATGAACCAATTTAATCACACACAGAAGCAATGGCTGGCAAAGTTCATTCAGCAGTTCAGAGAATCTTTCCTTGCATCAGAAACATTTCTACCTAATACTTCCCTATGAAAGGCTTTCACAGAAATTCCTCTTCACCCCAAATACATCCAGCTCAGCTTTTTCTCAGGAACATTAAGATCATTTTTCTAGAGAATAAATGTACCCTGGAAAAAAACTGAATATTGATTTTGAGACTACTGAAAGCAAAATGGTTTTTTGTGAGCACCCAGCAGTGTTCCTCCACCCCTGCAGACAGCAGTGCAACAGTTGCTTCCTTGAGATGGTTTTAAATCTGCACTGAGCTTTGCTAGCTCAAATTGATGACAAGTGGCAGAACAAACTCAATATCTCTTTTCAGGCTCATTAAAAGGAGTGTATATAACCCTGGGTCATAACCAAACTGCTTTTTCTTAAGATTAAATTCTCTCTCAAGTCTTACATGCAATGCTATGATTTAAATACAGTTTCAGATAATTTGCACTGTGTATCTAAAAAGCAGTAGTAAGGCTATTTATCTGCTGTCTTTTGCCTGCTATTAGTAATCTTTGTCATACAAAAGCAGAGAAATGCACAAGCCAGGAAAAAAAAGTTGTGCATAAGTGGAGGGGGGAAAAAAATTCCCCTACTTGTACTACATGGTGTTTTCTTCTCATCCTAAAAGAAAGAATCAATAGATTTACCACACCCTGTAAGCTTCATGAGGTTTTTTTTGCTAAGGCATTAAGCAGCAGGGCACTGAGAGGAAGGGCCCATGACAAAGCCTGTTGGTTAAAGGAAGTTAGAGACAGATAAAATGCAAACTTAACTGCTACACCTCCCTAACTCCAGCTGCACCTTCCTGCACAGTGACAACACTCACAAGGCACAGACACAAGCACTGGTGTGCTCCTTAACAAGAGCTGAGAGCCAGCAGTGGTCTGGGCCACTCCTTGCATTGCTCTGTCTTAGCACAGTGACTTGTCTTGAACTTGGTTTGTTGTTCCCACCTGGGGGACAGCAAAGAGCAACAGCAGAGCCAACTCTCAGGCTTTTGTGAATTCCCTCTCCAATTCAGTGAGCAGGACCTGTGGAGCCAACTGTAGACAGCTCTAAAGCAACTGAAGTGAGCACAGGGAGGAGACTGCTGTCATTTACAACAGCAACAACAACTTGCTTCTCCAAGCTGAATATTTAGAGTTGAAAGGATTTAAAACAAGCAGTCAGTGAACATTTCTCTCCTTCTGTAGGTGAGGTTGCTGTGCAACCAGCCTGATGAGGAGCACGGGCTCTGGAAATTAATCATGCTCACAATATTCTTTCGCTGCCTGTAGCTCTCACGCCGAGGGAGCGATGAATAACGCAGTTGCAAACCACAATGGTACGTGTGAAAGGAGAAGCATCTGACACACAAAGGGCTAGCTGGCAGTTTACAAGACCTGAGGGTAGAATCCACCGAGAGAAATCTACAAACAGATATATTTTATCTTGACAGATGAAGAAACACTGCTCATTTGAGATACCACAGGCTGAAACCTTTTACTTAAGTAATTTCTCTTCATGCCTCAGCTATGAGGCAGAGCACCCAACGGCAGAAACTGGTTCAATGCCCAAGTGCTGCTCCTCATTTTCCCTGACAGCATCCTCATGTCTGTCAATCTGAGCCTGGGCAGGTTATTTCAATTACAGCAGAGCTGCTCTAGCCCACAGTCTTGTTTTAGGTACCTACATTAAAAGCTGGGCTGAGAAATGGTACAGTCATTGTTTTCCACGTAAGACACATTCCTGTTTTGTAAACTATGGCATGATTTACTGTTACACAATTACAAAACAGTTCAGCAACATTCAAAATCCGAATCAGGACTTACTCCCAATACACTCAACTATAATAAAGACTTTCTCCAATCAAGCCTTTCAAGCACAACTCATCTGACCAAATATTTCCCCCCATTCACACTACGAGAAGTCAAGATTACTATCTCTGATACTGGCACCTTCATAGAACTATTTAGGTTGGAAAAGTCCTTTTAGATAATCCAATCCTTACCCAGCACCTCTGTGTTCACCCCTAAACCACACCCCTAAACACTGCACCTATCTATGTTTTTCAAATAGTTGAGGTGGGATGCTTCTCCCCAACTCCATCACTGTCTGGATGTTGAGGGTTCTGATCTGCCCAACTCTCAGAACCACAGCTGGAGAAGCTTGAAAAGAAAAAACTGGCTTCCATTTGTCACAAACTGGGCACACCACATTCACACCCCTTCCTAGCCTAGACTTCCAGATATGAACATTTTCCAATCTCACAAGGATAATCTGAAAAAATATTAAGGATAATTTGATGGGTTCAAATGCTGTAGTGAAAAAACAAACACAGGGAAAAAAGAAATAAAACCCAAGGAAATATCTGTCTTAAAAGAAAATGCCCCAAACCCGTTTGTGTGTTTGAAAGCTATTTGGACCATGCCCTTATTGAAAGAGTCACAGAATATCCTGAGTTGGAAGGGACCCACAAGGCCACTGAGTCCAGCTCCTCACCCTGCACAGGACAGCCCCACAAATCCCACCATGGGCCTGGGAACACCAATCATAACCACATGATTTTAATTTTCAGTCAGCCCTGAATTGGTCAAGCATTAGGACTTGATGAGCATTGTAGGTCCCTTCCAACTAAAATAGTGTATTCCACTCTAAATTACAGCAGCAAGGACTCTCATGTCATAACAAAAACTAAGTTGCCTCTTGTAGATTCACAGAACTGAGAAAACTGCATTCAAAGCCTAAGTTCTGTGCTTTAGAACAGACAACCTCTCTGGAAAATACTAAGTAAATAAATTACATCACTGGCACAGACATATTTACACCTCTAATCCTATTATTCTCCTACTGTAGACAGCATTTATCACAGAAAAAGACCTGTGGAACAAATTAACATCAAGTAGGTTTTGTCTGGTGTTTTTGTTTGGTCAGGGTTTTTGCTTTAGTGGTATTTTTTTGTTTGTTTGGTTGTTTCTTTCCAGGACCATTTCTAGGAAGACAAAGCTATTACTTGCTTGATCTTTGTAGAATTTCAAGTTTTCACAGAAGAAACAATTATAGACAACCTATTGTTCACTTACCCTGCTGTCTCTGTACACATCAAAAACAACTGAAAAGGAGAAAAAAATGTTAATTGCAAAAGATATATAATTTCACAGAAGATGTCTAAATCTGAATAGATACTTGTGTACACAGCACAATCTGCAAAGTCAATATGTTTAATGAACTGCAAGCCAGAATTGGCTATACTTCTAAGAGGGAGCCGAAACATTTCAAGAACTATTGTTAATGCACTGGAAATCAGCTGCTGGGTTTTTCCATTTAACGCTGGTTTCTTCTGTTGATTTTTCTCCCATGAAGAATATTTGATAAACTCTTAGCCCAGAGAGCTTATCCTTGACATTACTGCTGTTTTGTTTTCAGCAGAACAGAGACATTTCAGGGAAGGATCAAGACTTCATTGTGTTGGACATTGCACAAACATTTAATAAGAAAAGGTTCCTGCTCCAGACACTAGAATTTCAGCAGCTAACAAGACAAACAGGTTGTAGGAACAAAGGGGTCGGTGGCAGTGAAATGGCCATGTTTGATGTCACCCAGAGCAGACACAGCACACCTAATTAATACCAACAAATCCTTCAACAGCCTCCTTGCCACTCAAAGCTGCCTTGCCTGGCTTCACTGTTGTTCCTCCCCCTGGCTTAATTAAACATGACTCTGGATATGCAGCTTTTCCTATTCTGTATGGTTAAACAAACCTTTGAGCTGTCTTTCTATTGAGCTAGGGAAATCAACAGGGAAGCACTCAGACATGGCTACATGCAAAAGTTGTACCAGTTTAGCAGGAAGAAAGGAAAAAGAAAAGATTTAGAAAAGCCTCAGACAAGAGCAAGAGCTATATTGTTGCTTCCTTCACTAATAAGGGAATATTCAGCTAAGAGATTTCCCAATACATGTGGATAAACTAAACCCAGGATGTGACTGCAGAACACTTGAGTGTCAGGAAGCTGCCTGTCAGGAACAGGGATGTTGACTGATCACAAGCCTGCATGTAAAGCTTCATCTGACATTTCATGTGAAGCTGGCTGGGCTAAGGGCAAACCACAACTGCACAGAGCCAAAGCCAGTCACGTAGCTGGTTCTTACCATGCAGCCCAAAAATCCTCCCAGCTTTTGCACAAGCTGGGCTGTGTCAGTGCCAAAGGCACTCCAGGATTAAGTGCTCTGCTCTCCCAGGAAGAGAAGCCCTCGGTGGCTAAGCCAGTCATCAATGCAAAGGGGGGTGCAGGAACCCCAGGACTTCTTCTCCAGCTGTTCAGCTGAACTCAGTGCCTGCACCACATCCTCTCCTCAGTCACAGCCAAAAGACATTCCCTGCATCTGAGGCTTTCTATAGTGGGGCCTGTCAGCCTAAAGCAAGCCCATGGCAATCACTGAGGTCAGTGGTATTTATTGGGATTTACACAGCTGGAATTCAGACTGATTGCACTCTGGTGACTGGTTCAGGACAGGCACAAACACTGAACAAGAAGAAAAGCTGAATTATTCCCACTCTCAGAGCAGGAGTGTCCTGTGCCAGTGAGACTGTAGTGAAACTTCACCAGAACCTGCTCTAAACAGAGGGAAAACCAAAGCCCAGCTCTGCACCATCAACACCTCCAGAGCACTGCTCTTACTGGACTCTTACCAAAGGTATTTAGATACTTCTGACATAATTTAGAAGTATTTATAAAGCATTCACCCATCTGTTATCCTACTGCTCTGACTCTGCAATGCTTCAGCTGCTCTGACTCAACTCTTCCATCTGGAGATGCTACCAGACCAACTGGAAAAAGCAGAGCAAACAGCATCAAAATCCCCAATGAAACAAGAAGTCAGGAAAGAAGCTGCAATACCTTTCCTTTTAAAAGCAAACAAACAAGCTAACCCAGATTTTTATTGTTAACAACACATATGCTACCAGGCAGTGGATCAAGGGAGATGATGGGGGAATCAATGTAATGTGGTTAAAAAAGAAACACCCACAAAAACACAGAAAACATTTTCTGCATGGCATTTCTCTGCAGATGGACCAGCATTTAGTGCCTAAGAATAAAAGGTTAACAAACCTTCATGCCAGAAGGTTGCCCTGAAACCTCCTTTTCCCTCAAGGCAACTCAGATGGCACCCTTTACATAAGATGACATTTCAGACCTTTCAGTTCACCAGCCAGCCATTTCAGAGCCTAAATCTAGGCATCAATTTCCAAAAATAGTGCCCTGAATTCTTATCTATCAGTTGATTATATACCAGCTAAAATTACACTGAAACACAGAGGAAAATGAAAAGGCAGTAATCAGAATGCCAGATCTGTATTACTGATCTTACTTTAAAATGTAATGGACTTATTAAATTAATGTACTATTCTACTGGTCTTCTCCAAGCAGCAGTCCATGAGAACTTCTCTGGGCTGAAACAGAGCAGCTTTGCAGAGTCAAATTATTAAGAATTTGAATATAACTGAGACTGGCACTTGAAGGTACCTTTTTCAGACAGAGAGGACAAATCTATTTGACTGCTGTGGTGTATCAGTACAACAATTAGTAATGTTTAAAAACCCACCTAAAGGTTGACTTTTCAAAGCATTAGACATGACAGTAAAACTGCCAGAAAATTTTTATGTTTATGATTTTCTGCTAAGCTGAGGTTTCGTCCATGCCAGACCTAATTTAAATTTCTTCATCAGGTTTTTCACCACTATTGATCACCCATCATGATGCAACACCATTCTATTATCACTACACCATGTTAAAAAACTATTTCAAATCAAATTTGCAAAGGATTTCACATTTAGAGAACAACACAATTTACTTGGACTGATTAGGTGGCCTTTATTCAAAGGTTTTGGCACCTAAGCTGGTGTGCATTGATATTCTAGAAGAAATAATCAAAACTTCTTGAAAAGAAACTTTAAAATCCTTTATTCAAGGAATGCATCCATAATTTAGCAGCAAACATCTGACAACACCTTTATAAACAAGTATTCTTCTCACTACTGAATGCCTTTTGTCAAGGATTTCCTACCTCGCTTTTCTGGCATAAAAATTATTTTCAAGTATAAGGGGGGAAAGCCTTTTAAAAAGTTATTGTGTCTTTTGTAGGGATCTTTCACTTATTTCTTGTGTTTTCTTGGAGAGCTTCAGCCTATTCCTTCAGGGTTTTTTTGTTGCTAATGTAATTCCAAACTTTTGCTGCTCAACATGCTGTAGCCACAGGAGCTTTCAGACCCTCCCCAGCTAAAGAGAACCAAGCCCTGTGAAAGCAAGAGCAATGAAGAGAGAGATGGATACCCACAGATACCCTCAAGATACTTACAGTCTTCATCCAAGAATTTGTATTGTATGTGTTTCTTGAAAAACTCCTGGATGGACCTACAGATCTCCTCATGCTGCTTAGAGATGTGATCGTAGTACTGGGTGTAGTCTCTCTGTGATATACCTGTCAATAATTTCAGGTAATTATAATTATCAAGAGCTCTAGGCATGCAAAAAACCCAATCAGAAAAAAAAAAGCAGTTATCAGACACAGAAGATGGGATTTTCCCAAGTTTCTATCTTTATTAGTGACTTACTGTTTGGCTTTATTCTGCTGTACTTAGTATTTCCATTAGGAATCTCTTCCTTGAACAGCTCTGTCCATAATTTTGTGAACCTCATTTTATATGTACACACTTGGAATATTTTGAAGTGAATTTCAGAAGGAAACTTTGCCTGTGTTTAAGTTTCCAGCTCCTATCTTGTCTTTTTCAGTTTTATTCCTTTTGGTTACTCTGGTCCAAAACTTTGTTCTGCACATCACAATAGGGATCACAATTTGGAACATGAAATGCCAGGGGTGGAGGCTAAGCTTGCACATCAGCAAAGATGATCCTTGGGTACCCCAGATTCTCATTTAACTGATTTTTAAAGTGTGGAATAACATGTGCCTGCTTGATAAGGCACTAGAGGTGAATCCCTAAATCCCCAAATCAGTGGGATGGCATGCAGGCCAGACCTTAGTGCTCCCATTTGCTCCCTCTCAAGGGTTTTCTTGCCTATGTGGACAAACCATCCCTCCTACAAGTTCTTCATTTCCTACATTTGTCTACAAGACACTGGTTTAAAATGACATCAACAGAATTATACACTTGCATGCATCTTGAGTGACAAGAGTTCTCATACAGGATATGTGTCAACATAAAACATTGCAATACCCTGCTTGACAAATGTCAAATCCAAGACCTGCCCCATCACTGCAGAATGAGTAATTCAGGCTATTTACAGACAAAAAGAGACAGAATTCCCCAAGGAAGATGTATCAGTGACCTCACTTTGCTGTTTAACCATATACAAAACACAGAGTTTTACTGTAAGACAATGCTGACTACTGCCAAAGATCTGCTCTTTTTTAAGAAGTTCATATAAAAAATTTGTGATGTCAGTGGAACTTTGAAGTTTTAATACCACTGCAAAGCTTAACTTGAGTCTAATAAACAAAACCCAAAAGATTATGGCATCTAAGGGGATGCAGATGTGTAACTGGAAAATCATTCACTACTGCAAGTATCATTCCTTAGTTTGACTGACAAGCTTATTAATTTTAAGGGTATGGGAACATATTGTGAAAAATCTTGGAACTATCTTCAGAAATGCAGCTGGAGTGCTAGCTAAAAAAAATCCCTTACTGGCAGATACACTAGGTTTCAAAAGCTGGCCATGAAATGTACAGAGTGCTTAATTAGCCAGTGCCCAAATGCTTTGTATCTCTGGCAGTTATGGTGTTCCAGCATCACAAGGCAGGACAGGATTCAGCTCTCCTCTCTTCAGAAAGCTGTCAGGAGCCATTAAGCAATGCAGACTTAATGGGAAATCTCTGCTATTAGGAAGATAAACTCTGTTACAGAGAGCTGTAATACACTTGCAACTGGCATAAATGGAGAGAAAATGGGAAGATGAGCACAGGAACACCAGACAGAACAGCCAAATAAAAGGGCTCAGGAGAATGGTGTGTGTGGATTAGCACAGCTCAAATACCTGTGTGCAAGTCCATAGGAAACCCAAATCAGGAAATGAAGAACAGGGAGTGAGCTCCTACATGTTCACAGAGGTGGGACTGGATGGAGCAACAAACTGCTGACAACTCCCAACAGGTACAAAAAGGCACAGCCAAAACAACCCACACTCACCATGCTAAGACAGGAGGAACAGTGAGAACTACAAAGCCAATGTCCCTGACCCTCCATATCCTCACAAGGAACCACTTGTGGATATGGACCTTGGTGCTTGTGAATATGTAGGCATGAGACAGGCAAAGTGAGCAAACCTAGCTTTATCTTAAAGCAAAAAAAAAAAAAAAAAAAAATCACCTTCCTTCCTTTAGAGTCTGTATTTGCTCTATCACTGCTGTAACACTTCCTTGTTAGAAGAGTTTAGGCAGAATGATTCAACCTTGTTCAGAACAGATGTGCACTAATCCTGTGCTATTTGAGTTTCTGTTCATCTCTAAAGATTTCATGGTAGACCACACCAAAATCAAACTTCAGAGTAGTAATTAGCCTGAAATTAAACCCCTCAATTCAAGCACCTGTATGTGCACTGGGTATCTCATTTCCTGCTATAGTCAGCAGAGAACAGTCAACACAACCAGAGGAGTAAAACTGAGCTAAATTTACCCTAAATTACCCAAAAATTACCCTACTCAGCTGCCTACAACACATGCTCTAGCACAATCTGCCTGTTCTCCAGCTGCCAGAGGTCTCCCAATGCACTCACTTGCTCTGTGCATGCTGTGGATGGGTATCCTGGCTCTCCAGTGCCACTTGAAATGTTTTACATTTAGGATTCTGCACTTGAGTAACAGAACAACAGGCTCTAACTAAGTACACTGAATTTAATATGAACTCAAGACACCTCCTACACCTGTGGAGGTGTTCTGACCTCCCCAACCTTCTGCATATAACATCCTCATGGGGTCATGTATTTACAGCACAACACACAACTGCCTCTGTATTCATTCTGCAAGTTGGAGTCAATGCAATTTGGTCCTGAATATAAAAGACTCTGCCTTTGGGTGAAGTTTCTGAATTAACAATTAAATTAAGAATATTCCCACTGTAATGGTAAGCATGCTGAGCTGTCAAGCTTTCAAATATAGTGGAAAGTGAGATGTGGTAAACCACATTTTAAAATACAGAAAGAATAAACCATTAATTTCAGAAATGAGGTGTGGAAAGAAAGAGCTTTCTTCAGCCTTAGCTCTCATTCAAGGAATCAGAGAAACTCCTCAAAACTTCATCCAATAATTTTGTTTTCAAGAAATTCCTTACCTAAAAGCTTGTTTTCCTTGACAAAGCATCTGAATTCTGCACCAGGGATTAGTTCACACCATTTGCGAAGAACAAGCTGTGCAGGAAAAACAAATGACAAAGCCTTGTTTCAGAAAAGTAACAGCATCCTTTTGTCAACAGTTCTGCCTTTTAGAGCTACAGGTTTGCTGTAATGATAAGATGACCAGTGATACTAGAGAACAAAACAATCTTTAATCTGCAGTTCACATAATCATCTTTGAAAATATTTCAAAACAATTAGATTTACTATTCATTTCAGAGAATCACAGAATGCTTCCAGTTGGATGGCATGTCTAAATACCATATAATCTAAAATAGCTTAAAGCAGAAAGGTTCAGATTGGACATAAGAAACCATGAGGGCTGTCAAGCATTGGAAGAGATCTCTCAAAGAGGCTAGGCAGCCTCTACCCACTGAGATTTTCAAGACAGATTTTATAAAATGCCAAATGAGACAATATGATCTCATTCCTTAGCCATCTTTGAGCATGAGGATGGACTAGGCACCTCCTGAGGTCCCTACCGACCCTAATTATCTTATGTTCTTCCACTTTGGACAGTATTTATAACTGTGAACTCATTTATGAAACTACTTCCAAGTTACATTAATGATAAAGCATGGAAAATAAAAACCCTGCTGCACACCACAACAAATCTGTCATGGAATTGGCAGAAAGTTGCTCCCTAGTCAAAGGAGCTGATGAGCAGAATTAAATTTATCCAAATCAACCTCTATTCTGGTACACACCCAAGCAGAATTCTGTGACGCCTTTAAACCAGTTAAAATAAGGACACAGGACAGAAATAGGAAGCAAACTATTATAGTCAATAGGACAGACTGCCTGGGAATTAAAGCATCTTTCTGGCACTTTCTCAAGTTTCTCTATTTCCTAAGCTGAAATATTCTGAAGGATTGATGTTTTTAAGGCCCCAGTTACTGCTAGTGGATGCTGGAAACTCCCAAACCCTTTAAACTGCAGCAGAAAGCTTTAGTAACCAGAGATGACATTGCTAACTATGGTGCTAACATTAAACTCTTTGTTCCAACTTTTACATGTCCTGTATCTTTAAAGCACACTTGATAGTGCTTTAAAATAAAACAAGGTTCATTCAGTTTTGAAAAGCCCTTTAAGCCCACTGCATGATGACAAATGTTATATTTACATAAAAACTATTATTAGAGAGATGACTAGATGTTACCACAAGAGCAGTAGCTCCACATTAACAGTCTGAAGCATCTCTAGCTGAACATTTTGATCTGGTAACAAACATAGGAAACAAGATGTGACAGAGCAGTTCAGGATGTCCCCAGCCACTGCAGCAAGCCTCCCCCTTGGTAACCTCAGTGTGATGTTCACAAGCAGCTCACCATCAAGAATACATTTATTTGAGCCACTAAACTTGTCCTTCCTGTCACAACCTGACAGACATGAGAGGACATTGCAAGGAAGCTTCTCAAGTCTGCACTTCAGCCCACCTGATCTGCAATTAAATGAACTTCTTATGAC
This sequence comes from Ammospiza nelsoni, assembly GCF_027579445.1. Taxonomy (NCBI): domain Eukaryota; kingdom Metazoa; phylum Chordata; class Aves; order Passeriformes; family Passerellidae; genus Ammospiza; species Ammospiza nelsoni. The sequence continues at coordinate 6,495,289 of NC_080637.1, read as the reverse complement.
CTGCAGGGCTGAACCAGACTTCCCTTCATATTGAAAGCAATATGAATAAAACAAACATAACACATTTAATGGACAGAAACCCAGTCACAAACGTCACCCAGCCTGTGAGCAATTCTTTTAAATTACTCAGAAATCATGCAAGAAGTCCTACCTCATAGTTCAAGGAAGGATCAGGGGAATCATCAGTACAGTGAATAAATCTGGAAAAGTAAGGCACAGGCTTCAAAATCTGTTTTACATGTAAGATTTTAGCCATAGTGAGAAAAATAACCCCAAACTGAAACATAATTGAAACCCCAGTAAAAATAACCCCAAATAACCCCAACCTGAAACAGTTCTCATGTGAAACATAAGAACTACCGTTAAATTATTTCCAATATGTACAAAGGATATAAATGCAATACATAACTCTCCTTTTGACAATTATCATAGGAGAAAACCAGAATAGTCACCTCTTTTATTCCAATGCAATTTGGAAGCACTTAAATCCGGACAGGGATGTGTCCCAAATGTCAGTGTTTATTCACTGTTGATTTATTTCTGTTTGAATCAACAGTGCTGCTCTTTTCCCCTTGTATTGTTATGTTGGCATAACTGAATTCTCAAAAAACCCAATAAACTTGAGCAATCCAATCCAGTTTCACTGCAGCATGTTTTGCCAAGTACTTTTAATGTTTAACTTCCCAAACCACACAACAGAGACACATCATCAAGCCTTACAGCAGTTCATTTCCATGAATAAAGGATGCAAAACAGCACTGCAGCTCTGCACTCCTGATTCCATAGCATGGTATTTTCTAAATTAAGAGCCTTAAGAAATACTCTTACAAATCCCTTGAGAGTGGGATAAACAAAACTATTTCTACAACTGCAAGCAGATGTCAAGGTTTTGTCCCTTGTGAGGAGCTGACTCTGTTGGTCTCCCTTCAGGAGCTGGCAAGAATGGAGCAGTTATAAGGCAAGTCAGCTTCCATGTACCTTTTTGTCATTTTACAGTAAACCTTGTAACTTTCAAAAGGTATTCACAGAAGAACATGTGTTTTTCTTCCATTTCTACTCCCTGACCTTATTGGCAACAAACTACTTGGAAGCACAGAACTGTGTGAAGGGTCACTGCTGAGCAATAGTCCTAAATACAATATTTATAGGATCTCCTTTTGGCAGTGAACTTCATTCAGCAACCCAAAAGTCTCACATAAACATTGCATTTGTAAGACATGGCTTCCCAGCCTTTGGTTTGAAGTGAAGAGCTATTGTAAGAGTTCATTCTGTATGCTGCCAGCAGAAATAAATTTCACACATTTTAGTTTAGACTTTAATATCCACAACACACAGAAAAGTAGGGCAATACAGGCAGGCTTTCCAAAAGCACAGTGATCAAACACATCATATATATATATCTGTAAGCCTGTGTAAACAGATAACATCCTTCAGCTACAGTCTAGATTCCCCTCAATTTAAGATCTGTCAAAGCAACAGAAACAAACCCATGAGAGCTCACAGTTTTGCTGGAGTCAGGATTCCTCCCTTACTGGAGTATATGCCTATCATGCTGAAGAAAATATCCCCCTCACACACACAGCCAATAATAAACTTATCTACAAAGGCAGCTGAAGTCCAGCATGTGGAGTTTTACAGTGGCTGCACATGAGGGCTGGTATTGCCTCTCACAGCCTCCATATCTGAGACTGGGGTTCCTGAAATCCACTTCATTCCAATTACAGCCTTTTCCAGCAGCCAAAAAACCCCAGCCTTATAATCAAAATTATTCCTTAACTCAACCCTAAAATATTTTGGGTAAGAGCTATGTGAGGAAGGATGGTTCCTCTTCCATTGTAAGTCAGAAAATGAAATCCTTGGGTGCCACCCCAAGCCCCACAGACTGTGCAGGTGTCTCTGCCAAATCAACCACACAGGCAAAAATACTGCAAGACACAGTGGGAATATTATTTTTTTTTACTCTTAATGACAGAGGACTAAGTACAAATAAGGAAAAAATGGGTGTACACAGCACAAGACAAAATAAACTCATATTTCTGTAATCTAATTTTCCTTTTTAATATTATCATGAGTTTTCATTGACAAAAGGCCACCTTTGTTCAAGGAGTAAATTTTGGGTGATTTGAGGTTACAATTTTATATTTTTTACCAGCTCATTGTAGCATTTATTGATGAAACCTATCTCAACTTGTGTACTACAGATGAGCTTTTGATCTCTAGAGGCACAATGCTAAGTGGGGTGTCTTCAACCCACATCCTATTCAGGTTTGGGCATACTTGAAAGAACAATCCCAAAGTTGTCAGGAACCCCAAACTGAGACATGCCTGGGCTGTATTTTCTGAAGCCTCTGAAAACTGGCATTTTGAATGCTATAGGTGAAAGGATCAAGCTCTTCTGTTGTGTTCTGGTCAGCAGCTTTTTTACAGAGTTACACTTAGTAGACCAGAAGGATCAAGATCTCATTATATGTGGCAGCTCTGTGTCAAACTCCAAATGCAAATACTTGACCACCAGGACATGCTACAGAAAGTGATTATGTAGGTCAGTTTTCAACACTGAGAAAAGCAAAAGGTTGGCAAGTTTCTCCAGTACCCACCCTGCTAAGAAAGTCATGAACTCATCTGCAAATCACTGAGAGAATTAGGAACTACTATGAATATGATAACAATTGTAGAATTTATTCTGTACCTGATACTTCCCTGTTATTATCTCATGGTAAATTTTAAAATCTTATTTAAAAAAGAACAAGGAGAAGTTTTTAAGAGCCTTTGAACTGTATCTTTATTCCTCTTGCTGGAACTCTGAAGCCTAAAAGAAATTGGAAATTCATACACCACTGAAAAGAGAATCTTGTACCACGCTGTAAATTGCTAGGAAAAATGGGAAAGAGTAAAACCTCAAAAAAAAAAAAAAATCGCCATCAAAGGCCTCATTTTCCACATCCTCTCATGTGCAACTGCCTACCTTGAAACAGTTTATATTAAACCTAAACTATCAGCTCCTGCAAAAAGATACTGGAGTGCTAAGGCACATTCTTCATGGTCCAACACTGCCTCCTATGTTCTGTTAGGAAAACACAGGCTGTTATTCTTCCACATCTCAAAAAACACTGAAATTTCCCTGCAATTTGGAATTCAATATTAAAAGCACTAAGTTTGGCATCAGAAATGTTGTCAGAATGACATCATTAGAAGTACTGCTAATATTTCTACCAGCCTCAAGGTAAGCAATCAATCATATTTTAACAAAACACAGTCCACCTATTCTAACAATAAGGAAGAAAACTGTATTTTACACCAATACATCCACCAGGGCTATACAGAGCTTTCTGCTCAAAAGAGTTTTAATCACTTAACAGAAATCCCAGTTAGAAAAGGATTTTTTTTTTAACATATACTCAACACTAAATTTCTGAAAGCCTAAATTAATTCCTGAAAAATTAAGATCACACCACCCACAAGATTTTTTGTGAACTCAGCTAAGTAAATTACAATGCTGACTTTGAAGCAGAAACAACATCAACTGCATTAATGAGTACATTGCTCTGAAGTCTTTGTTAATTTGTTGAAAATTAACATGCTGGAAAAGGTAATTTATTAGTCTGAACTCTTCAACCAAGGTGTCAGCATCATGAGAGCATCCAAACTTTTAAAACAGTGAAAGCAATCTAATCATGCTCAGTATATTTGTACTGAGTCCATATTTTTTAATAGTTTGTATTGGAGCATTAAATGGTTGAAGTTTTCTTGGAATTTGAGACAGTTATAATAAGCATTATAATAAGGGTATTCCCTGAGCTGAGCAATGTTTAGAGGCAGACAGGAAATGGGAGAGGAAGAAAAAGCACAGAAAGTGATTTGCCTGAAGTCCTGAATCATTGGCTTAAATTTCTAGGTCAAAACCCAGATCTACAAATTTCCATTGCAGCACATTTACCATATTATGACCCATGAAGTGGATATTTAAGTTTATAAAATTGAACAGGAAACAAAACAACAACACCAAAAAAAGAGTATTCAGGATTTCAGCTGTTACTTATGTAAGGCAAGAAACCTTTAGACCATACTGAGCATTACTGTAAAAATATAGTGCATTTCTCCTCTCTCCAAGTAGTCCTTCCAAGGGATTTGGATGCATTATGTATGTAATTTTCATTTGTTCAGCACTTCAGGTTCTTATGCCAGCTACATTTTTAATTTCTGCTTGCTAAGGCCTAGAGAACTGGCAGCTAATCAATAGGATAATTAAGGACAACCACTGTTCTGATTTAGCAATAATCATTGCACTGTTTGGGGACATTCTGTACAAATAACTTTGTCATTTAGAAATACCAAGCAGAGACTGGACAATAATATATGCTTTAATCAAGTATGACATAGTCATAAATTACAAGATATACACAGAGACCAAGGTGATTTCCCACAATCATGCCATAAGCTTTATTTTTTTACCACCTTAGCTGCGCTATATGGTGTTCTTATCACATTGGAAAAGGAGCCTAAATGGACTGGAGCAGAGGAGTTTGAGGTGCTGCCTTTCTCCCACAGCAGGATCAGGAGGAGGGAATGTGCCTGCTATGCCACCACTGTTCTTGTGTGAACTTCAGGTGAAATCACTGATGCTCCAAGGCATCAGTCATGCTGAGAAACCTCACACCACAGCCCCAGAATGTCCTCACTGCCCCTCCCAGCAAGCCAGTGCTGACTGCAGGGGGGAAGAGCTGAGGCACTGATTGGAACTGACACAAGATTAATCCAGACAGAAAATGCACTGATTTCAGTATCAGAGAAGGTGGTTGAACCAATTCATTCTACCACACAAAGAGCTGCCACATCTAAATCAAGTGGCACTTGCTGAACACTTGCTTGTCTCTGAGACTCCCTAGAAAACAATCAAACAGGAATTCTGCAAAGAGCTCTGGGTACTTTTTGCTGGACCTCTTTATGCATGAAGACAGTAAATACAAACTCTATAAAGTTTAACATTCACAAAGGGATGATGCAAAGGTCTTTTCAAACCTGCAAGAATCACTCCTGAAAGCCATTGCAACAAAAATCTTACTATTCAACTCTGTGAGCAAGCCATCCTCCAGACACCCCACCTTTCATTAGGGGAAACCACGAAAAGCAGCTCCTTGGGCAGGCACCAAAGGCTTCTGAGAATGCACTCACCTCTGACATGTAAACTACAGATTTCTCATCTCCCCCATTCCTTTCATTCTCTGGGACCCTATAATCAAGAATTCTCATTCTTCACAATTGTTTCCCAAGCCCAACATACTTTTCAAACTGTTTTATCACTCAAATATCTTCTCCCCTCCTCCTCAGTCTCTTCCCCAGCACCTCCTCTCATTGCAGGTTAGGTATGATGTAAAACCCAACATGAGAACTGGACTTACAGCCTTGCTGTCAAAAACTCTCTTTTTTTTTTCCCATGTACCAAAAAGTGGGGGAAGAGAGTCTCATTAGAGTTGGAGGATTAAAAAAGAAGGCAGTTGCACAGCATTAATGTTAAAAGGCTTTACTTATACACTTTAAAAATAAAATTTTTGTCAAGACATAAGCCACTTGACATGAAACTTACACCTGTTAACCCCTTATAAGGCACCTAAAACAATGGCTCTGCATTTGACTGAGTCTCCAGAAAGACCCTGTACAGTAAATAAGCACTGAATAATTACTGGAAAAGAATCTCTCAGCCATGGATTGCCACTTATCTTTGAAAATCTGTGTGTCTAGGAAATACAAAAAGTAACCATAGTAACAGAAATATCAACTCCAGTAATCTCATTTTCTTTGAGAAAAATGCTGTATTTTAGAAATGAGTGACATAAATCAAGGAGATGCAGGTACTACAGGAGGAAACCATTCCTATACAATTAAATACTCCCTTCAAGTGAGCAGATAAAAATCAACCCCAAGCACATAATATTTTTTATTTCATCTGTAATTGCTATCCTTAGTCACCTGCAATGTATTTGTTTCTAGAGCTACAAGAACTTGGGTTCAGAACAAGCTCTAGAAACAGTGAAATAGATTAGCAGAAGTCTCAAGCATCTTCCAGGCAGTCACACAAACCTCAACAGCTTTAAAATAAGAGGACATGGTAAAGTCACACTGTAAGTGGCACCAATAAGGAGGGTAACAACAAGTAAACACCAAGAGGGGTGGGAAGGCAAAAAATCTCAAGAATACAACATGACTTGCTCTGGAAAGGTGGTAAAAAAATATAATCTTAGCCCATACTGTCAAGGCCCACTGGTTGCCTGTGCTACTTTCATGTGTTTCTGGTTTGCTTTTGGCTGTTCCTGGCTGTGTGTAACTAATTTGTCTGCTGGAAATGAACTTACGGCTGGGTGAGGTCACGGGTGATGAAATCTGAACTCTTGAAGAGGAGGAAGATGTCACTGAGAGCTTTACATTTCAAAGAGCTGTTCATTGCTATCCAGTAGGCATCCTAAAGAAACAGAGATTACCTGAAACACACCTTTATTAGCAGGAGAGACTGCAAACTTCAAGTCTATCTAAACATTATGCAATGTTTGAAATACATGCAGAAAAGTATTTCTTTTTATTTTGAGGAAAACTTCATTAGTGGTTAAAAGAGACAAGATAATTACTGCTTTTCTTATGAATACTCTGATGAAAGCAGTGCAAATTCATTTGCAAAATTAGGTTTTTGCCTTACTGCTTCCAGGAACTTTGTTGGAATGCTTGATTGAACACAATGTCTCTTGAGAACACAAAACAACAATATTTGGGTGCACTCATCCTTATGGTATAGTTAGGAGTACTTTAAATTAACTAGAGGAAAGTTTATTGTCTTTTTTTTTTTTTTTTTTGAAACTGTGGTGTTTTAATCTTTATACCAGGTAAATTTTTCAACTAGTATCCTGAACTAGAGCCTGCCCATCACACAACCATCTGTGACCAGGACATAGGTTTTAGATAGGAAAGTGCTGCCATGCATCAGCCTCCCTAAAAATGCACCATCACCACCTAGTGATGGACAAGATACGAGTATCTAAAATTAACTAGAGGAGAGTTTATTGCCTTTTTTTGTCATATATAGTGACAGATAAGATATGAGTATCTAAAATTAACTAGAGGAAAGTTGGTTTTTTTGGAACTGTGGTGCTTTTCATCTTTATATCAGGTAAAGGTTTCAACTACTATCCTGAACAAGAGCCTGCCCATCACACAACCATCTGTGACCAGGACATAGGTTTTAGATAGTAAAGTCAGTGCTTTTCATGCATCAGCCTCCCTAAAAATCACCATCTAATGATAGAGAAGATACGAGTACCTAAAATTAACTAGGGGAAAGTTTATTGCCTTTTTTCTCATATATAGTGATAGACAAGATAGGAGTACCTAAAATTAACTAAAGGAGAGTTTATTACCTTTTTTTTGAAACTGTGCTGCTTTTCATCCTTATACCAGGTAAAGGTTTCAACTACTATCCTGAACTAGTTTTAGATAGGAAAGTCAGTGCTGCCATGGATCAGCCTCCCTAAAAATGCACCATCACCACCTAGTGATAGACAAGGTATGAGTAGCTAAAATTAACTAGAGGAGAGTTTATTGCCTTTTTTTTTTGAAACTGTGGTGCTTTTCATCTTTACACCAGGTAAAGTTTTCAACTGTATCCTGACCAAGAAGAGCCTGCCCATCACACAACATCTGTGACCAGGATCTAGGTTTTAGATAGTAAAGTCAGTGCTGCCATTCATCAGCCTCCCTAAAAATCACCATCTAATGATAGAGAAGATATGAGTACCTAAAACTAACTAGAGGAAAGTTTATTGCCTTTTTTTTGAAACTGTGGTGCTTTTCATCTTTATACCAGGTAAAGGTTTCAACTAGTATCCTGAACTATTTTTAGATAGGAAAGTCAGTGCTGCCATGCATCAGCCTCCCTAAAAATGCACCATCACCACCCAGTGACAGACAAGGTATCAGTGAAGTGGTGGATTCCACTTAAGAGTAGAGAATTCACCACCTCACTGATATCTTGTGTATCACTTCTTCCTTCATCAGAACCACTAGTCTCTTCTTCTTTCCAAAGCATTGAGAGAAAACAAAGACAAAACATTTTGTATTACAACATCTGTCATAAGTTTTGGGAGCCAGCATTCTTACCCTTGGAGCACTCCAGTTGAGTTTAGGAAAAACACTGCCACCCAAGGAACTTATTGCTTCCTGAACTTTAGCTGTGAACTCAGGAAATTCTGGTGCCTGAACAAAGAACAACAGCAAAAAAAAATTTCAATACATTTAATAGAAGCGTAGCCATCTTCTAAATGCTATTAGAAATACATATTGCATTAGAATTAAGTCCAAAATCAGTATGAACCTCAGAAACCTACTGTACAATAAACTTATTTAAATAAATCACTTTATCAAATCTGTCATTTTTTCAATCAGAGAAAACTGAAAATGCTCCCAGTTCTCATCTCATTACTAGCAGGCATCATGAACTTCAGGAGAAAACCCAAAACATCATAACAGTCACCATGAAAACTGCAATAGCTGTCAAATAACCAAACCTTAAATCCTTACCTGTTGGTTTATATCCTGTGGTAAATTATTATATACAAATAAGATCCAGTAATATTTAAACTTCTAAAGAGTGATTTTAGAATTAAACATATCTTTATCAATTCCTAGGCAATTTGAGTGACAGCTGCTCATTCAGGCTCTAGTTTTATAAAATGTTAGTAATACTTTAACTAATCTGCTCTTCAATTAGGTCTTAAAGTAGCTGCTTAACAATATGTTGATTCAAAATAGAGGACAGACTGCAAAGGTTGGAGTAGAAAACCCTGCCTTGTAAAGAACATTGAAAACCTAAGATTGAGGTAAAAAAAACCCCAACTCTTCAGGCTGCTCCAAACTCTACCCTGAATGTGGTGCTACAGAAAATAAACAGGTTGCTGACCTTTAAAATAATATGAAAGGATTTGAAGCATATGTCAAAGATTTTTCATATAATAGGATTTATAGCAAGTAGTATATAGGAACATGATTTTTACCTATTTTGAAACTCAACTCAAAAGTAACTCCTAGGCTAAAGCTAACTGATGCCTCTAAAACAACAAAACCCTCACAGCCATACAAGTGAATAAAAAAACTCATACATGCTGGCATCTCCTCACTGCAGCTTCCCCAAATGCTAACACTTTAAAAACCTTCTCACATTTTAGTGCAGTGACCTGGACTGAACTTCAAGCATTCCGAACCTTTCCTTCACGTTACCTTGTCTCCATGGGAAACTACACTCGGAAAACTGAAAAAAACACTTCTCTAATTTTATTTTTAGACTTTCAGTTGATCTGGAAACTGCTCCTGCAAGAAGTAAAACTCTTCATCCCCTGCATTCTGATCCAAGCTTCTCTTGTTTTGACAGGAATCAGGAGTCCTGCTATATATGTAATACCAGCTCATGCTGAGCCTCCTTGGGAAAATGTTACCAATGTGTTATTTGATTAATACAAGAGGATAAATACACACAAGAGGAAAGTTCTACAACTGCATAAACAAGCTGGACTCCATCATTTCCTGAATTCTGAATGCCTGGCTTTGTAACCATTAATATTAATGCAAGTTATTCTAAAACAGAATTTTGTGCCCCTCCACTGGTCTCATGAGGAAGCTGCAGACTTACCTAGATATACAAGAGTGATTTGCCCTGCGCTCTTCTGACAGGTAAATACCTCTTAATTATGAATTTCCTTATTGTGTTCTACATTATAACAGAACCTGATTAAAAACTCTGGTTTTACTTATTTAGCATCATCACCATGAGCTTTGCAAACCATGATGGATCCTAAACCCTTTGTTTTAAATAAATGACAATTAAGGGAAACTAGGTTATCAAAGGTTAAACATTTGAACTGAAGATTAATCAGAGTGCACAAATTTGAAATGCAATAAACTCCAGGCTGTAAATTCTGTGCTAGCAGAAGCACCACTCAAAGCAGGGCTGTGATTATGTGGCATCTAATCCAACTGAACAATTCCACATCCTGATGAACATTAGGGAGCTAAAGTCACAGCATCAATGGCAGACAAGTGCTTTGAGTACTTTAACTCTGACAGTGACAGGGCAACAGCAAATTTTAAAAATAAAAAGATGTAAGAAAAACATCAAGAAAGCCTGGTTTGTATCCATTATGAACCTGACCCCATGTGCAAGGAAACCACAAAGACAGGAAAATAAAAAATAACATGATAGAGAGAGATGTACTAAAAAGAAATAATGGCACATCAAGAGAAAAGTTGTGAGTATTAAGCTGCAGGGGCTTGGTTCCTTCTGCATCCAGTCTGATTAAATAATTTGGAGATACTCAAAGTGGTGAAAATGAAAGAGCTATATTTAGAGCTGTACTGCAGCTCATTTCCTAGGGTCTAACAAGTGTATGATTGTCAGGGATGAAGAAAAGTGTTTTATTTTAGTTAAATAAAATTAAGCCAGCAAAACCTTTTGGAAGTTACAGACATCTATACTGCCACCCATCTAAAATGGTCTGAAAAATGTTAAATACAGCAAGAGATATCTCTAACCAAGTTTGTATCACAAGGCTGCAGAAAGGAAACTGCTGCCAAACCCCCACTGGGCTTTTACAGGACCTTACCTTAAGTGTTGTAGTGTTCTCATCATCTGACCACTGCTCAAAATAAGAACAAAGCAAAGGTTACCAGCATCCTGAGCCATCCTTTATAATTTATGAGAATATCAGAATTCATGCAGCCTCTTACAACATGGAGTTCAAATCATTGCCCCAGACAGCATAACATCACCATCCTGCAATTATTTTGGCTGTAAAGTAAGACAGGAAAACACTATATATTCAGTGTTTGGGTAAGAGCTATGTGGAGTTATGTAGCTCCAGTTAAAAGCTATGGAGAGCAGAAGTACTACTCTAAAGTATTGCTAAAAAGAGATCTCTATATGTTTCAAATTTGATTTATTTCAGAAAGATGGACATTTCAGAACTCAGTTTTCCCAATCTACAGCTTGTCTCCAGCTCCAGCACTTCCATCTTTAGACTCATGATCCATTAGCTTCACTTTTATTTGTTTTTCATCTCCTTGTTGTACCTTCTGTCACTTGTAATTATAACATTTTTCAGTGTTTTCCCTCTAGAATGGCCTTCTGAGTTATTATGGCCTCAGAAACTTTCACTGTTTGTTGAAGTAACTACTCCAAATGTACTCCTAATTTTTCAGGGCATGAAACAGCATTAAGTTCAATTTCCACATTCCTCAATCATGATTGCAAATGCAATTATCAAGAAATGAAAAATAAAAAAAAAAATCTTGTGTGGAAGAGCATGGAAGTATCTTAAACTTTCCCTGACTGCCCAGCATAAGTGATCACATATTTATGTTTTTCATGGCAAATACCACATGATAATTATTTCTGTGAAGGACTCTCCACACCTATAAATTATGCAGAAGAAGTTATACACTCATATTTTTCTCAAGAGGCTCGACATTAATTTGGATTTTATACTGACCTGTATCTCCTCTGCATCATCACTCCCCTCCTGAGCATGACTTGGTGGATCTTCTCTGAAACAAAAAATTAACAGGAAAAAAAATTAAGCACTGGAGTTTGACTTGACCATGTCCATTACATTTCCACAGCATTTCCAGCTCTTAATGTTAAAATGTTTTCATAAGAAAATTAAACCTCAGAACCCTGGCAGAGAAAAATGAGAGATGCCAGCACTGAAAACTAAAGACCAAATAGCTGGCATTAGGCCTAGGTCCCACTCTGAACATTTTGTTTCTTTCAAACTAGTAGATCACTTTTTGCTCTAAAACACCATAATTGAACCTTTTCAGCACCCTGTCAATGATTTTTTGACACCCTGTTAATGATTCTTTTCCAACTTTACTGTACTCTGACACAAACACAAATTAATTTTTTTTAATAAGTTCAATTAAAATTTTTGCCTCCATACTCCCTTTCCAAGTAAAAATTCATAAACCTTGAGTTTCAAATGTCAACTTGTGAATTTCTAGCTCTGAAAAGAAATTGTCCAGACACTCAGCACACAGACCAAAGATGATCCCATGGAAAGTAGAGAGTGCAGCAAACAGGGCAAGGTCAAACGTACATCCCTGGCAAAAGTTAATTCTTAGACAAGCTGAGTCTCTGCAGATCCACAAGGACTAAACCATCAATCCAGTTTTTGAGATCTAGAGGACAGATAGGGGTGCACTGAAGGTTAGAGGCAATCTTGGCCTTGACTGCAACAAGATCACATTCACTTATAGCTAAGGAAATTCAACTCAGAGAAAAAAATGGTTTCTAAAATGAAGTTTAACTGCAAACATCTTAAAAATGTAATTTAAGTCAATCATACAGCTGTCCATTACTCCATTGAAGACAGCAAAATTGTAGAACACAGCTAAGCCAAACCTTCAATTTCAGCTTTTCTGAAGGCTTATTAAAATCTACAGCTGCTGCTAAATAAATTCCACAATTCTGCAGAAGCAGGTGACAATACTACTTCTGATCCAGAATAGTTTAAAAACAATTCTAATGTTCTGGATATCCTTTAATAAGAAAAAAAATTTAGAAATTAAAAATTAAACCCCTTAATGTCTACAAGGCATTTAAACAGCTTCCATTTTTATATAAATTGATAGCTGATAAATCAAACCAAGCTCCCTTTCACACACAGCCTCACTGGCTGCTCTGCAAGGGGCAAACTCCCAGTTAGGGAATCCTGGAGTGAGGACTGATTTCTGAGTTTGATCATTGACAAGATGCAGGCAGCAACCATTCCACAAGGGAACCACACACTGAGATCCCACACAGAAACAAAGAGCAAGGCCTGTGTCCTTACCAACTGCTCCTGCTACCTCCCCACTCCTTGCTCTGCATCCAAAATCCTGGCATGGGTGTTCACACAGGACATTCAGCTTTGTCATAAGCATGAATTACCAATATGCAAATAATTATATAAAATGTTACTAATTACTGAGTCTGTCTATAGCTTATTTTATTGAGAATTAAGCTCAGGAAATGTCACTTCACCCCTGGACTGGCATGGGACAGGTCAAGCCTGTGAATTGGACCCAACCAGATCCAAATAAGCAAACACAAACCATCAGCTAAGCATCCCAAAGAATGGTGGAGAAAAAAATGAAAGGACTTTGTCCACTTGGTCTAGAAGGAACTGTAGTTCATGGATTTTAGGATCTGCTTCAGGCACCAGCAAATCCAGCTGTACTAACAACAGTCAGCCCATTCACATGCTCACAGTGTGAGGTTTACTGCAGTCACACTGCTCAAATTGAAAAACTCATTATACTCAATACAATATGAATACACAAAATAGTGCTGTGAATAAAAAATGGCATTAATACTTGGAAGCTGGGGAGAAAACACACTTTACCTTCCAGAAACCACCAGTGTTCCATCATCCAGCAAATACTCTTTCACATTCTCTGGCAGGGGAAGAATAACACTGGAAGAAATGTGAAAATCTCTTTAGTACTTTATTATTACTTGTTATACTAAAATCCTAGTGGAATAAAGTAATTTGGTTTTTTTTCATAGCACATACCCCAACAACCCATCTTATCCCTCACCCAAAAAAGCAATGCCCATTTTCCCTTCATGGAAGCACAGGACAAAAATTTTAGATGAAATACACAAAAATGCCCCACTCCTGCAAAGCTCTAAGAAATTCCAAGTAAAATTGTGTGCAGCTTGTGAGGAGACATGTTGCTCAAACTAAAGGTTTTCCTTCTGAAATCCAAATCAAAATTTGCCTGTGCCATCCTAACATTCCAAAAACATAGAACTACCACTAAACTTACCAAAAATAAACACTAAGAAAGATAAAAGATCAAATGCTTTGATTACTAAAAGCATGATGTCAGCACTTTTTGATCCAGCAGGGCAGCTGTCTCAACTTTCTTCCCTGAGCTACTGGTAGTTCTTGTAACCATCTCATGACCTCCAGCAGCACCTTAGAAACTGCAGAACTTCCTATGGCTTCCAGAAATACACAGGAACACCAAACTGGCCACTTGGGTTGGATCTATTCAGTCACAGTTTAAGTAGGAATAGCAATGTGGATACAGGATGTGGATAATAAGAACAGAGTGGATATCTCCTGACGCTCAGCATGGAGTCCCACCAGGAGAGCAGGGAGCACAGGGGTGCCTGGCCTGCCCCTGTTTTGTTCCCAAAACATCCCTTGGGATGTGGAGACAAGACCCCAGCTCCCTGGGCTGCAGCTGATGGCTCAATCAATCCTTCATGACCTCCAGCCCAGCTCTGCCCAACACAGGTCCCTCTATGTCACCCAACCCCACAGGATCCAGAATGGGTCAGGCTGGAAGGGAGCACAGGGCTCAGCTGCTCCAGCCTCCCTGCTCAGGCAGGGCCATCCCAGGGCACAGGGATGTGCCCAGACCCTTCTGGAATATCTCCAGTGAGGGAGACTCCACAGCCTCTCTGGGCAACCTGCTCCAGTGCTCGGTCACTGCTCAGGACAGAAATTCCTCCTCATGTTCAGGTGGAACTTCTGGGCATCAATTTCTTCCCTTTGCCCTCTATTGCTGGGCACCACCAAGCAGAGCCTGCTCCATCCTTTGACACCCCCTCTTTGGATATTTATATCCATTAATGAAGTCCCCTCTCAGTCATCTCTTTTTCCTTTCAGTACTTTAAGGGAACTTGCAGGAAAGATGGAGCAAGATTATTTACAAGAGCTTGGAGTGACAGCACATGGGGAAATGGGTTCAAAGTGAGAGAGTCAGTTTAGATAGATATTAGTGTTATAAATTCTTTCTTGTGAGGGTGGTGAGGCCCTGGCACAGGCTGCCCAGAGAAGCTGTGGCTGCCCCATCCGCGGAGGTTGGAAGGAGCTTGGAGCACCCTGGTCTAGAGGAGGGTGTCCCTGCCCATGGCAGAGGATTGGAACCAGAAGATCTTTAAGGTCCCTCCTAACCCAAACCACTCTGGGCTCCCCGAGGCTGAACAGGCCCAGCACCCTCAGCTTTTCCAGTCCCTTAACACGCTCGGAGCCCTGCACTGGACCCGCTCCAGGATCTCCATGTCCCTCCTGCTCTGAGGAGCCCAGAAGCGAACACAGCACGCCAGGTGAGCTCAGCAGGGCTGAGGGGAGGAGCAGGACACCCTCCCTCGCCCCACACGCTCCCTTAATACCCGCTCCGCCTCCCGCAGCCCCCGCCGCCCCTCACCGCCCGCACCTGCGGATGGTGACTGCCTTGAAGAGCGGGTACCACACGGAGAACTGGCAGTGCGCCACCTGCTCCTTCTTCATCCTCCTCTTCCTCCTCCTCAGCGCGGCCGCTCCCGGAAGCTCCCGCTCCGCCCGGAACCTCCCGCGCAGCTCCGGGCGCCGCCCGGCGCCATCGCCGGCGCACAGGGCCCGGCCCCGCCCCGCCGCCTCAGCGCCGCCCGGAGCCGGCGGCGCCCGGAGCGTCCCGCGGCGCTGCCTTCGCTCTGCCCCGCCCGAGCCCAGGAATGGCCGAGTAACGCCTGATCCTTGTAGGTTCTGCTGTCCTCCCTGTGCCCGCGTGTGCCCTGCATGGAGCTGTTTCATAGATGGGAAGGGATCTTAAAGATCATCCAGTTCCAGTCACCCCCTGCCACGGGCGGGGACGCCTCCCATGTGAGACTGGGTTGCTCAAGGCTTTATCCGACCTGGCATCCACAGCGCCCTGGGCAATCTGTTCTGCTGTCTCACCACCCTCACCGTAAAGGATTTCTGCCTAATATCTCACCTAAATTTCCCCTCTTTCAAGGGGTACCCATTACCCCTTGTTCTATCACTGCAGTTGTGATGAATAGGCCCTGTCCAGCTTCCCTGTAGCTCCTTCAGGTGCGGGAAAGTGCTCTGAAGTCTCCACATAACTTTCTCCAATTTTCTCAGCCTGTCTTTGTAGGGGAGGTGTTCCAGTCCTTTTATCAACGTTATGGCCTCCTCTGGGCTTGCTCTGACAGCTCCATGTCCTTTAGTAGTGTTTGGGACACAGAACTGTGCACAGAGCCCCCAGGGCTCTCACAAGGGCAGGGGACAGGGGCAGAGCCTTTGGGTGCAGCCCTGGGCGGTGACCTCACACTGTCATCTCATGTTAAGATTTTTATCAACCACTATTTCATTTTGCTGTAGTTCTTTAGGTGCTGGATGGTGCTCTGAAGTCTCCACACAACCTTCTCCAGTTTTCTCAGCCTGTCTGTGTAGAGGAGGTGTTCCAGTCCTTTTATCAACTTTGTGGCCTCCTCTGGGCTTGCTCTGACAGCTCCATGTCCTTTAGTAGTGTTTGGGACACAGAACTGTGCACAGAGCCCCCAGGGCTCTTACAAGGGCAGGGAACAGGGGCAGAGCCTTTGGATGCAGCCCTGGGCTGTGAGCTCACACTGTCAGCTCGTGTTTTATATCAACCACTATTTCATTTTGCTGAGTCCCAAGTCAGGCATTACCAGAGTAGTATGGGGGATATTTAAGCCCCGTGGTTCAGCTGTTGTGTCCTCTGCATGGCGTTGTTTCCATGCCATGTTTCCTCCTGTGCTGTCCCATCTGCAGTCTGGGGATGTCTCCCCTGTAGCCATGATATTTTCTGAAAAATCCTTTCCTTAGGATTTTTCCTCCTGAGAAGCTGGGAGGCCTCAGGAACAAAATGTAAACAATGATTATCTGCTGCTGTGGAATGCAACAGGTGCATCTGGGATTGGTCTCATGTGGTTGTTCCTAATTAATGGCCAATCACAGCCCAGCTGGGTCAGACTCTGTCCAAACCCCAAGCCTTTGTTATCATTCTTTCTTTTTCTATTCTTAGCTGGCCTTCTGATGAAATCCTTTCTTCTATTCTTTTAGTATAGTTTTAATATAATATATATCATAAAATAATAAATCAAGCCTTCTGAAACATGGAGTCAGATCCTCATCTCTTCCCTCATCCTGGGACCCCTGTGAGCACTGCCAGACTCCCCAGCTGTGTGACACCTCAGCTCTTGGGGAGGTTGATAACACCATGGGGCTGCCTCTCACCCTCTTCTGCTTCTGGGAGATAATCCTTGTTTGCTTTGCAGTTACTTGCCCATGTTTAATTTGGCACTCAGTGGGTCATCCATGCTTCTAGATACCGTGATAAAAACGAAACATTCTCCCCCTACTTTTCTCCCTCCCTTCAACTTAATTGCTACTTAATTGATTTTGTTTCTAGAATCATAGCACTAAAGTGCAAGTAACAAGTTTGAAGTGCTTTAGGAGTTTTTAATGATGTTTATCTTCAGCTTAGATATCTCAGAGTGCTGTTGGTTAAATCATGCATAAAATGTTGCCAGTGTCTCTTTTGCACATTCTTTATAGGAAAATCGATATTTTGTTTGACCTTGAATTTGCCATGGGACCCCCATTGCTGAGCTTCCATTAAATCTGGTTGCTGTCTGCTGGAATGTTTGTTTGGATCAGAGAATGTCTTCTGAAAAGTGAGTTAGGAAAGCTAATCCATCTATCTAATTATAAATATTGAAGTTTAATTCTGGTATCTTGACTTCTCTCTCCAACTGATTCACAGACCTTGGCTGGCTTAAGATTTGAACTGCTGGGAAGGATAATTTGGAAACTGTAGAATGGCTGGATGCTGCCTTGAAAGGAAGCCACTCAACAAAGAAATAAGCAATGGGAACAAAGTTACATGCTTTGTAAATGGCATGGCTTTTTCAGGACAGAATTGACTTCAGTTGGAAATAAATGGAAGAAGTAGCATGATTTGCCAGCAGTACACTCTAACATTGGGCACAAAAACTACCAGACAAAGTAGAAAACATTTATTTTTCCCCATAATTGATAGTTTGAGTGCTGTTGATTCATGTTAAGGCAGCTGATAAATGTGGGCACTTTGACATATTCTCAAGATTGCATTTATAACAATTAAAAATGTCTATTCTTAGAGCTCATGTAATCCCAAGTCAGGTTCAAGGCTGCTGTATCAGCTGCATTGAATTTTTAACTCAGATGAACTCATATTTATATGCAGAGTGAATTTTATGAGGTAGAAGAACTGCAAGACAAGGCATGTTCTGAAAGCTAAATAGGCCTTTAGAAACCTCACATTTTAGTGTTAAATTTCATTTTCACTTGCAGCTAATTTTGTTTATGAACAGGAGACGTTGCCATCCTTGACAGCATGACTAACGTGAGATGCCAGAATTGCAGCCTTCATTTAACCAAACAGTATTTCAGCTTTCTAACAGCAGAAATTCTCACTTCTCTACTGCCAACTGAATCTGGGCAAAAATACTGTTTTATGAAACTTGTAAAAATGTCACTATGCATAGAGTTACTGCACCCACTTGTGGAGGAGACCCAAACTACAGAAGCTGGGCTTGATCAGCATTTCCCTCTCTTTGAGGTGTTCACCCAATTTAGGTTTTAGTGATAATTCAAACCCCTGAAACTGTGAATTTTTGTTGTTGTTATAAGTAGCAAGGCACTGCTGAATGTCTCAGGAGAGAAGGGGCTGTTTTGAAAACAGATTCTGCCATGAGATGAGGCTCTAGTATTTTTTTTTTTCCATGATACAGCTGTGGTAATCCACATTTGAGAAAGATACACGGATATTTGTGCAGAAGCATTGGGGTGATCAATGGAACAGGATTTTCTGTGAGGGGAGAGTAAAGAGGAAGTAAAAGAGGAAGACTTTCCTGTGAGGGGAAAGTAAAAGGGGAAGACTTAGCCCAATACAAAGACAACTTTGACAAGGCTATGGTTCACTCTCTACTCGTTTGATATATTTATATTGACAATGCAAAAGGCTATAATTCTTTCCAAATGTAGGAGGTGAATTTGTTGTAGCTGGGGATGTAAGGTTTTTGTGTTTTTAAAGCTATCACACAGAACCTGCTTTGTTTTGTTTCTCCTGGGCTGTGTTTGGTGGAAAGCTTGATCTTGTGTTTGAGTCACAGCATGAGACATGGCCCTTGTCCAGGTAAAACTCCTCAATCCTAAGAGAAGGGAATTACAAACATTGGTACAGCTGGCTGAACTGAAGTGGGATAGAGACTGGAACACAAGCAAATGAGCAATTTGTGTTACAAATAGTGGTAAGACAGATAATAAAACTGTAGGTTTGAAAAGGAGCTTCATTGCCTTAAAAGAATATTATAGATTTATTTTTTAATTTTTTTTTTAAGGAATAGAATTTGGTTTAACATGTCAGGGTTTCTTTTCAAGACTTATGTTACATAAAACCAGTCTTCACATTTGACTTATATCACCAACTTCACCCAAAACCACTTTATTGATACTTAAGAAAGAGCCTGCCCTGTGTACAGACCAAGGAAATGTACTTTAGTTTTATTCCTGCTGATAAACAGAAAGATTTAGTCCTACCTGTTCCTTTTAGCTACTTACTGCAAGCCCATGGCAATGCAGTATGTTAAAAAGCTGATTGTTACCCTTTCATGTTTCACTGGTGTGCAACAGATGTTACCACAAAAGGATAAAATATGAAGTAAAAAATGAAAGTGCTGAAGGTGGGTGTGACAGAGAAGCTTTTCACACACTTTGCTGCTGGTTTTTGCTAGAGAGCACACAGAGCTTTATTAAACCATAGTTGAAGTCATGGAAAGATTCTTTCTGACTTTTTGGAAAGGTTATGACCATCAATGCTATGGATGATTGAGATCATCTCATCTCATCTCATCTCATCTCATCTCATCTCATCTCATCTCTCCTGGTGTTTAAACTGATTTGTTTCTTTTCAGTGGCTTTTCCTTATGATTCATGATTACTTTTAGGACTTCAGTATTAAGTTAATATCAGAGATGCTTTCCCTGGTATGTTTCTGTGCTGAAAGTGCCCTGCAGTTCCACAGTGACACAGGCTCAGTCTCTAATACATTTTTTTCCTGCTGCTTGCTGTGTCTTTAGGCTGGAACAGGATGGGGGAAGTGAATAATTTCACTTTGCTGGGGATGCAGGCTGAGGCACGAGCTGCAGGTGCAGAGCCTTGCTTTGGGCACTTTTAAGATGCAAATGCTCTTATTGGGTCCATAATTTCCAATAAGAGACTGACATGCCATGGTCACACCATCACACCAGCCCCATGTGCTGCCCCATGTTTTTTGAACTTGTTTTTAGTGGAAGGATTGAGTCATTTACGTGTTTATTTGTGGTGTAAGATGGGGGTAGGTTCTAGTTGTTATTTTTAATAGCAGACAGTTTTTATCACTGAGATTCTCTTGGAATAAGGGTTTTTTGCACTTTCAGAGTGGAGTGCACAGTCCTGTTGTCCAGACACTGTTGACAGAGCATTTCACCCAGATCAGAATGAAACTTTTTGAAATGCATTATTGTCTGTATGGGTGTCTGACATTTAAAGACACTTAATTGTCTTCAGCTGCCATAGCTACCTGACAGCTGATAGGACTGTTAAAATTATACAGATCAGGGATTTGACCCAAATTTACATTTCTCCTTTGAGTTATTTGGCTCTGAAATCACTGGGTGGAGCTGAAAGCATGAATTGAACTTGCCATCACACGTCCCTGACTTTCTCCCACAAGCTACATTTGTTAATTTACGGTGCTGAAATGAACCTTTTAACTTTACACTGAAAGCAAATATTGATTTTGTTTCATATATATCTGGACTTTGCACAGGAGGGGAAAAACCTGGCATTGCTGAAAATGGCAGCTGAGACATCCACAGAAGTTGCAAAAACAGCCAAACAATCTGTCCTTAAGGAAGAGGTACAGCATGCTTGGGTTGGGCACTTCTTGTTGTTGAATAACAATTATTTGTGAGTTTTTGAGTACAGAGTACAAAATGCTAGAGAGGCTGGATGTTCATAAAAAGACAGAAAATTTCCTGATTGTCAGAGAGTTTAAAGGGTGTGACATTCCTCTTTATTGAAATAATTATATAAATTATCAATAAGGAGAGAGAAATCTACAGAAATCTACAGTGTTGCATTATTTTAAGAGGCTTCTATTTTTTTTTCAGATTTTTCATCTGTTTCTTGTATTGTCTCTTCAGGAGGTTTTTCAGTGTTCAGAAATAATGCTGATATCTCTGAGAGACTTTACAAATTGGTGGGTTATGAAACTCAGCAGCAATTTTCTCTTTCAAACAGTTTTCTGTTCCTTTAAGGTGCTTTAACATTTAGGATTGTATCATGTTTTATGTTTGCTGTAAGGATTTTAATTTGGATAATTGCTGTTTCAAAGACATCAGTAAAGAAGAAGAATAATAGCAGTCCTAAGAAAGGATTCTGGAGGTACTTCATTCTTATTAGAAGCACTTTCACCCTAAACTGCCTATATTTGTTTCTGTTCCCTTAAAATGAAATCTTAAAAGTTAATCTTTGGTGTTAAGGGAGATTTGGCAGTGTCCTGCTCTTGCTGTAACACAAATGTGCTTTCTTTTATTTGTTCTTCATGGAGTGAACACACTTGGAATTTCTTCCAGTTTCACAGCACAAGGAAAGAAGAGATTTGTTTGTATTATGTCTTTTCTCTTAGGCATTTTTTTAATATGAATATTTCACAAGCATAAAGTATTTAATTTTTGTAATCTTTTGGGGTTTTCTATTAAGAGCTGGGTATTTTGCAGGCAGCATTTTCATTTTATCCTCTTTTGGTTTTGTTTTGTATAGTTTTTTTGGGGTTTTTTTGGTTTAGTTTGTTGTTTGGGTTTTTTTTTTTTTAATTTTTCTTTGTTATTCTCTTTTAAACAATGTGCTCTTTGATATGACTGGAAATTTAGAGTTAGATCTTACATATTTTAAGCTATTTACTTTTTTCAATCATTTTGTGGGCTTAATACAGAGAAGTATTTACCCTCCTTCTGCCAGTGGCTGTTATATCAGAAGTGGTTCTGTAACTTGCAGTAACAGTGTGGTCTGATGTTGGACAATCTTCCATGAAAGTGGGAGCTGAATTTACTTCATTCTTCCTTTCCTTTTTCTGGGAAGGCACATCCAGGCTGGTATAAGCAGATGTTTTTTGCCCATCAAAGTAATCGACAAAGAAATAAAAATAACTCATTTTAAAACAAGTTACAGTGAGAGAAGCAAACTTCTGGGCTAATAGGGATTTTTCTAGGGATTTTATCTAGGGATTTTTCAGTTTTAAATGAATTACATAAAAAATGAGGAAACATCATAGGGAAAATAAACTCAGCCCAGAAGAGAAATTTGGTCATAGTGCTAATGCCAAGCAGTCACTCAGCAGCTCTCAGAACCCTAAAGGGACAGACATGTGTCACTCTCACAGCTGCAGAATACAGCAGGTACACAAAGCCACAGTCTGGGATCAGTCTGGGCAAGAAAATGTCAGGGCAGCTTGGTTTTCAGTCTTGCATGCTCAGCTTTTGGGCTGTGCTCTCTGCCAAGGGGGGGGCACTCGTGAGCTCCAGTGTGCCTGAAGTCTCTGGGCTGCACAGAGACCCTTCTGCAGCTGATATATTACCCTTGCAAAATCCTACTAAAAATGAGGACTTTGCAGTGCATAAAATGCCACTGAATTCATCAAAACTTGGTTATAAAATTCATGTTAAGAAAAGCTACTGTCTTGGGGTTATATTTTTATTCATATTCAAGAATTTAGAGTAATTTTTTTTCTGTATTAGCAACAGGAATGCTGTTGCACATTCCTGCATGTGGTGTGATGCTGAAATTTGTCTTCAAAATAACCTAAAAAAATTGTGGTTTTTCTCCCAATTCTTTGGGATTAATTTTATAATGTATTTAACAAAGAATTCTTTATTTTAGGTAATTGTAGAAAGACAATGGTTGAAGCTTTCAGAAACAACTTACACTGATCCCTTTGGGAAAACCAGGTAATTCCCTCTCTGCTATTCCAGATTGCCAATTGCACAGACTGGGCCCAGGCTAGGGAGCATGAGCATTACAAACACATCACTCCACACAGGATGAGAGGTTTGTGAGGTTTCTTCAGAGTTCCTGCTGTTCAGAGGGGAGAATCTTAAGAGAATCTTACTCTGGCAGATGTGCAAGCATTGGGATGGAATTTGGCTCCTAAATCCTCTTGGGCACATTGGATTGTGCTGCATTTCCAGTTCTTTGGAACGATGCTGCACAGAAGCAAATTCCAGCTGTGCAACCGCTCTGTGACAATCAGAGTCCATCCTGTGGCTTTTCTGGTTCTTTATTACAGGCTGCTTTTCCATGCTGGTGGTGCTGGATCCTCCATATTATTGACAAATTAATGTCCTCTTGTATGGTATAATTTCTGTCCAATTCTTTTCTATCTTTAGTTTTGCTGTGTTTATGTAGGTGTTACAACATGGCTTTAGTTCCCTCCCCTTAATGTGTTAGATTCTCTCTCTAGTGCCTCTCACCTCATCAGCAGTGTCCTCTTAAAATCAGCAAGATTGGATCTTTTGTGTAACTAAAATTAACTATTTTCTCTCTCCCCCTTAGGTAGTCAAAAGAAAATTATACTTTAGACATTTTATAGTGGCAATGTATGACAGGGCCTGCCTATGGCTGCTGCTTCTTACAGGACCTCACTGGATGGTGGTGCATCTTGCTTTAAGTGAAAGCAGCAAGGGTAGAAGATGATTTATGTGTTCATTTGTTCTTTCTCTGTTTAAACAGAACTTGGGAAACTGTAAAGCGTACTGGCAACAAAAAGGGAGTTACAGCTGATGGTAAGAATTGGTGGCTTTTTCTTTTTGCATTTTTTTTCCTGTCAAATTCCTTCTGATAAGCTGACAATGCAGATTTGGAGCTGATCTGTTCTGAATGAGTGAGGATGTGGAACAGGTGGCTTGGCAGAGCTGTCTATACCCTGAGCTAATGAAAGGCTAACTGAGGTGCTGAAGAATCAGAACCTTACTGGTGGGAGAACTTTCCCAAGGTCACTGTGTTCACTTTTAAGTCATGGAGTGCTTCCTAAGACATCTGGGGTGCCCTGACACAGAGCAGCTCTCAAACTGGTGATTGGGTTTGCTGTTAGGGGCCAAGGGGCTCTTTGGGACATGATTTAGAAATGGAGAGTAAAGAGTTCCCTACAGAGACTTTCAAGCAGTTTTTGTAGGCAGGAGAGCCTTTCCCTGAGGCTCAGTCTTGCTTGGTTTGTGTGCCTCTGGCTTGCTGGGGAGCTTTGAAGATCTCTCACCATGCATGATATAAAGAGCTTGAATTCATCATTCAGGGTTCTAGAGCAAGCATCCAAACATTTAATGCTCAGAGTATCAGTGTGTGGGTTCCTTTCCAGATCTGGCACTAAAATCTGACTTTCTGCTGTGCTCACATTGCATGTCCTGGTGTCTCCCATGGCTGTGGTAGGTGTAGCAGTGATAGCAGTGCTGCAGAGAACCCTGCACTACGACTGCATTGTCCTGGTGAAACAGTTCAGACCCCCAATCAATGGCTACTGCTTGGAATTTCCTGCAGGTAAGTGGCTGAAGCACTGGGATGAGTCACATATGGTTCACTGTGTTTAGATGAGGTTGGAGTGTCAATCTTTATGTATCTTATAGGTTAGACTTGAGGATCTCCAGGGTCTTTTCCAACTTAGTTGATTCTGTGATCTTAATGAAGCTGTGGCTGGAAAACCATGCTGAGCTCCATGTGCTATTCCAAAATACGAATATTTGATAATGAAAAAACAAAATAAGCTGTTATGATGTTAATAGATGTTTTAGCAGATTGGAGAAAATTCCCTCCACTTCTCCTTTCTCTAAGAGTCAAAGCATTTGGCTTCTTTCTCTCATGAGAATATTAATGCCATTTTTGGGAAAGGCATCATGATTCTGTAGATAATTGGTTAAGGATGTGGGCAGCAGCATAATGAATCCAGGGATTGGAATCCTTCCTAATACTTATCCCTGTGTAAAGACAGAGTAGTGAGGATGTTTCCCCTCTTCCAGAAAGCTTGATTAGATCTCAGGATGGATATTGCAGTTAAGTGGGAAGCTTTTAATTGTTTTTGTGTGTTATGTATCTCCCAGGCCTGATTGAGGAAAACGAGTCAGCAGAAAGTGCTGCGCTTCGAGAGCTGAAGGAAGAGACTGGCTACAAGGGGGAGGTCATTGAATGTACTCCAGGTCTTTGCTTTTTCTTATTTTTTCCCACTAAAGCTAATTCTGTCTTGATGGCTACTCTAAATGTCTGAAAAGCTCTAAACCAAAGGGAAAGCCTATGCAGATTAGCAGGGTAGCATCTCATGGCTGTAAAAGTGAAACTTTGGTCCTTGTTGTCAACTCGCTGAACTTCTGGCTGAAATAAGTTTGATGTCTGTAGAGATGAAATTGCTATTAAGATCCTTTACACAAAACCCAATTATTCAAGCTGTGATTTGGCATTTTAGTGTAAAGGTCTAAACTGGTGGACTTCTGTGAACAGCATCTGTGAACTTAGAAAAAAAAGCTGCATGATGCAGAGGTCACCCTTGTGTCAGCTGTGGGGAGGTGACAGTACTTGGGTTCTCCAGCTGAAAAGAAGAAGGAGAGTAATTGGAGTTAATTCAGAGTTCCTTTGGAACATGATTGTTCCAATCCTATGCTTCCTACATAAGGTAAAATGAAGGCAAAGTGAGGATCATAAATCAAACTTGAGAAGGTAGGTGAGGCACCTTAGGATTTTGAGGAAGTGTCATTGCAGTTGAGCCTGAGTCTCTCAGTTATTGGGTACAACTGCATGCTGGGGATTGGGAGAGGTTGGACACAGGTGATGGCAAAATTAAATTCCCACAGACTGAGGAAGTCTGTAAGGGATAGTTCATAGTAAATCTTTAGTCTATGGAATAGAAGGTAAATTTGGCTGTGAGTTGAGAGTTACAGAAACATTACGTCTAAGAATTTGTGAAGACAAAGTTTTTGCTACTCTTACAGCACAAATGTCTGCCAAATATATATTCTCCTGTTGTATCAGATACATTTCTGTGAAAGCTTTTGTTAAAATGTCAAGATGCCTGACTCCTGCTCTGAGAAATGAACCTGTCCATGTGCTTGTTGGCAGCTCTGTGCTTGGACCCAGGAATGTCAAACAGCACAACACACATTGTGAGT
The DNA here is from genome assembly GCF_027579445.1 of Ammospiza nelsoni. Lineage (NCBI taxonomy): Eukaryota > Metazoa > Chordata > Aves > Passeriformes > Passerellidae > Ammospiza > Ammospiza nelsoni. The sequence goes on along the minus strand of NC_080637.1, from coordinate 6,469,248 downwards.
GTCATCATTAATGGAGATGAGGCTGAGAACACGAGACCTAAGCAAAACCTTGGTGAGTTTTGTGTCATTTATTTGAAAATTTTGAGATGATAACAAAACTATGGGTTTAAAACAATTAACTCCACCACTTCATCTCTTCTGTCCTACATGGTTTGGATACTGCACATCCTTCCAATCACATCCTGCAGTCTAGATGAGTGTTTCTCTGCTGAATCCACTGGGGAAGCTCAGATGTGGAGTGTCAGCTGTTGGCACACTCAGAATAAAACATTTCAGTGCCAAATTTCAGTGAGAGCCATAAGCACTTATGAACCTAGAGACTGCTCTCAGTTGTAGCTTCACTCTGGAAGTAATTGCAGTGTCACTCCCAGTCAGTTAGCCATCAAATGCTTTTTAATTATAAACTCTGGTGTATTTCCACCCCTTAACTCCCTACTCTTTTCACTTGCAGATGATGGAGGTACGTAATGTGACTGGGATCTCATTGACAAGAAGGTCATGATTCTTCATATGGCAAGTTTTACTTAGAAAAAGTCAGTTAAAACTGGTTTTTATTTGTGCTTGGGTAATCTCTTGACCCTAATCAAATGTGCCTGAGGTTGACTTTGGCCTAGATGCAAATTCCTGTGGGGCATTATTACGTCAATTATCTTTCCCAGTACTGTACCTATAGCACCAGGATTTCAGGAAATACAAATTGCTGCCCCCCCAACAGCTGCAGGTCAAGCCCTGAAGACAAGTAATTCAGAGAGACAGGGAGGGGTAAGCCAGCATCAATTCATCATTAACAAACCCTTTGAGATGCTTTGGTCTTGAAATGCATCTCCAACCCATTCCTGTACCAGGAGAAGCCAAACAAGTTTTCTTCAACAGTGCATTTTTCATTCTCAAGGGGAGGTTTCTCTTTTGGAGATTCTTATTCTTCATAGCTACCAGCTACACTTTTTTCCCAACTGTTTTTCCAGCTTTTTTCTGCCAAGTATGTTTTTTAGTGAGCCCAGTCACTGCCTTCCCCCATTTAATTGACCCTTTTTTGATATATGAAAGCTCACAACTTTTGGATGCTGACAAGCATTAAATCAGTCTCTTTCCCCTTCTAAATTGCAAGAAACAGAAGACAGAGTTAAATTTCTTTACTGTTCACTAACTGAAGGATGTGTAAACCTTTTTCTTCTCTCCTAGAATTTGTGGAAGTTGTTACACTTCCAAAGAATGACCTACTGCAAAGGATTGATGGTAAGAGCCTTCTGACACATTAAATGCACTAACATGAGCTTCAGGAATCCCTTCTCAGGGCTCCTCATGTCATCTCTCACCCTAGAATACGTTATGTTGTATAATATGTTAAGCAAAAAGCTGTTAGAGACCTGGCCAGGTATGCGAGTTAGTGACAGCAGGAGGAGTTGCAGCATCTGGAATGCTACACATCTTCATTTTAGCAAGGACTTACATGTCTGTAAAGGTGAGGTTTTAACAGCATCTCATATTTGTTTTATTTTCAGAGCTGGTAGCAGAGGAGCAGCTGGCAGTAGATGCCAGGGTTTACACGTACGCGCTGGCTCTGAAGCGCGCAGCAGAAAAACCGCTCCAAGTTCCCTTTATGAAGTTCTAGAACTGGACAATGAGAAATTGAATTAAAAACTGCCCAAGCTGGATGGCTTAGAAGTATAACTCTTCTTGTAATCAAGGTCATTTACTTTACTTGTTGAGCAAAAGAAGTATTTGTAGTAATGATTCTGGTATTTTTATTTCGAATTATGTAACTGACAAAAAGCATTTCTTCTAACTGCTCTGTCAAGCCTTGACAGAATATCCATAATAAAAATACTGTTTAATTTTCAGAATGGCTTATTCCTCTCTGCACTTAAAGTTCAGTAAGATGCTTAGGTAACCGTGGTTGGTGTATCACCATGGTTCCAAAGGAGGCAGAGGCAGGACAGTGAGCACAGGTCTCTCTCTCACAGCACTCACTGCTAACATCTGGAGAGGGAAGAGCTCATGGTGGGCAGCAGAGGGGCTGGCACTGATTTCTTCTCTCTGGTGACCAGAGACAGGACCCAAGGGAATGGCCTGAAGCTGTTTTAGGGGTGGTTTAAGTTGCATATCTGGAAAGAGCTCTTCACCCAGAGGGTGGTTGGGCACTGGAACAGCCTCCCCAGGGCACAGCACTGAGCCTGACAGTTCAAGATGTGTTTGGACAATGCTCTCAGGCACAGGGTGAGATCCTTGGGATATGTCCTGCACAAGGCCAGGAGTTGGACTCAGTGAGTCTTGCAGGTCCCTTCAAACTCAAAAGTCATAGAATTGTAGAATATCCAATTAAGTAGGAGTTCTCTCTGGCAGGAGCAGGGAGAGCAGCACAGGACACTGTGCATGCTCTGGCTGAAGTAAGTGAAATGGCAATTTCAGTAACTTCCTATTGTGATTTAGACATGAAGAGACTATGCAGAAAGAGAAAACAGGTTTGTCTGATCTAAAATAATGATCATGACTCCATGTACCAGTGCAAACCAAACTGTACAGGCCCAGCCAGGGGATCCTGCTGAAGGTCTGAGGTCACTTATGTGCCCTGAGGGGCACAGCCTTGCAGTTTTCCCTCTCCTGAGAACATGTGTGTACCCAGGCTGCACCTTCATCAGTCAGATCACTTCTAGGTACATCTTATCCCAAATAAACCTTCAGTGCATCTGCACACAGTGGCCTGCTGCTAATTATGTAAACAGCCACCACAGCTGAAAGGTCAGGATCTCAGAGTTTAACAAACACACATCAAAATTAGTCCTGCCTCTAAAATAGATGAGTGTGTATAATTAGGGACACTTTCTGAAACAGAAAATTGCTCAAGAGTTTCTTACGTTCACAACACAAAGTTACTTTCAAATTAAGAGTGAGAGAAGACAGAAGAAATGTGACATCAAAGGGGAAAAGCGATTACAGCAGAGTAGAAAAGCACAATGACTTTAAGGGGAGGAATCTTGGGATTTTTTTTAAATTGTGGCTGCTAAAAATTAATCAGAATTATATTCTAGAAAGAAAAAAATAAAGAGGAAGAAAGAAGGCTCCCTATCTCGTTGTGGAAACCCAGAGCACTGGGAATCTATCTCTGTCTGCTCTGGGGAGCCCTGACCCCCAGGGGAGCCCTGACTTTGACCCCCATTCATGGAGAAAGTTTCCCAGACTTCAAGATAGACTGGAATCCACAAAAGTGTGCAATAGATTATAGAGAGCAGTGTAGGTGTATCACTTGGTGAGAAATTGAGGTTTTGGGATTTTTAGTATGTAGTGGATGGAAGCAAGATGGAGGGCACAGGGTGTCATCCTGGGTTTCTTCTCCATGCTTCTTCTTCCTTCTTCTCCATGGGTTTGGGTGGCATTTTATAATTGGGCAGGAAAGTCCCCATTGCAGCTCTTTGGGATCAGTTATTGGGTTAAAAGGGAAAATAATCCAGGTGTCAGTTCTTAATTGGATAGTTTAGTCTAACAAGACCTTGTAACAAGAGATTGTTGGCCATTTTGTGCCTTCTAATGAACAGCTGCCCAACTCACAGCAGTGAGACTGTTTTACTGATAAGAAATAATAAACAGCTGAGTCTGAACATGAAATCCCATCTCATGTGCTTTCAATCCAGACCCAGAGAAACCCACAACTGACCCCCAGACCCCCACACTTCCCTATCAAGGCATTATAGAAATCCCCAAAGACTGCACATGAATTACATCTGGCACACCCAAGGCACAGGAGAGAGTTTAATTAAATAAGTTTATTGTCTAACGCTTACATTTGTTACATCGCCGCTGTAAAGTGCGACAAATTTTCAGCAGGAACTCCCCGTTCCCCCTTTCCCCTCCTATGAACTGCTGCAGGAACCAGGCCTCGTTCTTTAGACTCACAAAAGCGAAGTAGTGGACATGAAGTTTCAGTGGCACAGTTTTCACAAGTACATGGTTGAACAGAACTGCTGGCAGGGCTGGGCAGAGCCCTGGGCACAGCAGATCCCCCAGGCAGAGCCAGCTCACAGGTGAGATCAGTATCAGCCAGGAAATGTTTGCTTGCCACCCTCAGAGCTCAGAGCAAGGTGCCTGGGTGGAGGCACAGCAAAGGAATAAGGAGTGCTGAGTTCAGTAGTGGGGAAATGCAGTTTAAAAAAGTATAAAAAATTAATGTAAAATACAGATACAAATAAATTTTGTCAGGAATACTGGCACGTGGCAATCTGAACTCAGGGGTTTGTTTCTTTCTATTAGGGACAGGGGAATTAATTTAACACTTTACTGCTCTGTGCAAAGACTTTTACCGGCTCTCAAACTGATACATTTCACAATCTCACTGTAGTGTCTGAACAGCAAGGTAGATGAATTGTTTCCAGCATTACAGGCAACACTAGATAATACTTAAACAAGATAATGTAAACTTTATTCTTAAGGCAGCTGGTACTAATGCTGCACACAGGCATTGCTCAATGCCCATTACAGTAATGGGACACATAGCACTTGAAAACAAGTAAAAAGAAAAGAGCATTATTGGACTAAATGATGCATGTTGTCAAAATACCTTCCCTTTCACACAAACCATGAAATATTTGGACATCTAGAAAAATAATGCACCTACTCCTCCAACTTCAGCCTGTTCTTTTACAAATATTTCAAAATACTGATAAATAATAGTGACTGCAAGCAGAATGCCAGTGCCAGAGCCAATGGCTCCTAGAAAGTCAGCCAGTACTGAGAGGGCACCGATGCACAAACCACCAAATGCAGCTGCTGTAGGGATGTATCTGTAAGAAAGGAAAAAACAGGGAAGAAGAAAGTAATAACCAAGGTATCTTTCTTTGACAAACATGGAAGAGATGTTTATAAACATCTCAAAATCCCTCATTATGTCACTTTAAAAAAAAAAAAAAAGACAGTACAGGTTAATCTCTAATCTGCTGCTGTAACTTATTTTGCATAACTAAGAAAGGCAACAGCTGAATGGGAAGAATCTTCCTTTCTGCAGTGGAAACAGGTATCAGATTTTTCCAACAATCCCTGCTCTAGCTGACACTTCCCCAGCACTCCTCACCGCCCAGCTGGAAGTCAGCACTTCCTTACCTGTTAAGCTCATGAACCATGGATGTATCCCTGTGGCCTCTCATCACCATTTGCTGTTCTTTGAGTTGCTTGGCAACCTGCAGAAAACATTATTTATGAAACTGCTGCAGTGTTTCACAGTCACTTGATGTTTTCTGGGATAAACTGATCAGTCAGTAGCTGGGGTCAGTTCTAAATCAAAAGCACTGTTTGAAAAGCATTAAGGTAGAACACCTACATCTTTTGCTGATGAGCCAGACACCTCGATCCAAGTCTTGGAGAAGAATGCACAGGATCCCAACATAAATATTATATAAACTATTACATGGACAGGATCCTCAAATATTGCACCCATGGATTCTGGAGGAGACAAGTAGTAGCACAGGCCACCAACAGGGTAAGAGCGAGCAGGGCCACCTCCACTGACATCCTGAGAGGGGAAGAAAAAGGCAAGAAATTATTTTTCACAGACTTTTCACATTTGTATGCTGCATTAATAGAGGAATTCGCCTTTGATGTTTGAAACAGCTTTTATACACAAATGTTACAAAGTAAGTATTCCAGCTGGTTAAATACCAAGGAGTCACATCAAAGTAAAAATGCAATAATTCTAAAATGTGATCAAATACTCACTGCCCACTGTCCCAGTAAGTTCACCAAGAAGTTGCCACTGAAACGAACAGACAACATCTGGGAAATGACATAGAGGTTTGACACCAGGGCAGACTGCAGGATGATGGGAATGTTGGAGGTGTAGAACAGCTTGATGGGGTAGCTGCTGTACTGCCCACGGTACCGTGCAGACTTGATGGGCAAATCCACTCTGAACCCCTGTGGAAAGAACACAAACACACCAGGGTTCACCTCTGAGACACAAGGAGCTCCCAAATGCCCCAAAGCTATTCCTGACCAGGCAGCTCTTGCTACATAAACAAGGACAACAAGGCCTGAGATGGTAAAGCCCAAAGGCTTTCTGCCACAGTCTGGATTACAGATTTTAAGGATTTAAAAGTGTTACTGCTTGGTTGTGTTACATTCTTGTCACATAAACATGGTTTCTCATCTGCTAACTGGTACTCCTGTAAAATACATTTTATAGTTTAGGGGTTGATAAAGCCTGTCATGGCTTCCAGCTACCATGAACTAGCCAGCTACCAGCAGGCTCTTGTGTGTAAGCCCAGGCTCTTGTGTGTAAGGCCAGGCTCTTGTGTGTAAGGCCAGGCTCTTGTGTAGTTTTCTGGGGCAGGACCTTTTCTGAGTAGACCCAAGAAAAGCCACATGAACTTGAAAACCTTTTTTTGGGGTTTTTTTTTGGTTGTTTTTTTGCCCTCCCAAAACTCAAACTCAACTACTTAAAAAAAATCTTTAAAATTACATTTTAGCTGCCCTCGTCCCCATTATCTCCACATGGATCCTCCTTTAGTGTCCATTTTAGTAGATACTTAGATTTAAAAGAAACACTAATTAAATGTTTCCAGAAAATTAGGCAAAAACCAATAAACTACACACCCCAAAGAAGCAAAATTCTCCAGCTCTGTTTAAAAGTATTCTTTTCAGTCAATGATGAATATTAAAAATATTATTGGTGTGATGCAACCACTGCAGTACCAGAATCCATTTTATTAAAAATATTTTCATAGTGTGTATGGCATTCAATGGAATTACACACTGAGTGCAACTAGGGCTGGCTGTAGAATTTTACAGCTTTACTGTTACAGAGGTAATTGTTACTGAAATAACAACACTGGAATAGAAAGAGTTCATCACTCAAAGCTAAGGTACTTCAGTTACTCTGGCTTAAACCCTCCCATCTTTTCCCAAAGACTGCAGTGTCCAGGGTGCACCTCCCCTGTGCAGAGCAGCTGTGGGGAGTTTTACCTGGAAATAGATGACTACAGCAAACACAAACACTGTAGCAATCAGGTTCATGAGGTTGGGCAGGTTCTGTCGGTAAAACGCCTCCCGCAGAGCCCGGACCTTGTCAGTTCGTGTGGCCAGGAGATGGAACAATGCAATCACAGCACCCTCAAACTCTGTTCCTGCATGAGGCAAGAAAGGAAAGAAAGGTTAATCTCCAAATTAAAAACACTGAAGTACCTTTATGTACTTAATTAAAACAATTAAGTACCTTTATTTTTGAAATTTTATGTATGAAACACAAAAAATGTGATACAATAGGACACGGATCCTGTCATAACAAATATGTCACAACATAGGACTCTTTTAGGTTATGGAATGTAGAATGATCTAAAAAACCATTATTCTTGGTTAGAAAAACAAAACAAAATGAAACAAAATCATCAAAGTCACACACTTGAAAGAATACTCTCCTCCCTTCTTTTCTGGGAGTAGGAGGATGTTCAGAAGGAAGAAATAATAAACAAGGTGAAAAACAGCTTTTAGAACTACAAAAACAGAACTACTAAAAACATGGTTCAGGATTTCAAATGAATGCAGTAAATGAGTTAATTTCCTGATGCTGTATCTTAAGGTGCTATTTCAGGGGTCTCAGGACAATCAGATATTGACAGTGGAATGAAGAGAATGCAGCCTCTGAAGAATCAAACCAGCTTAAAGTAATTCAGAGGCACCAACTACAAAAGCATCCTACAGCCACAAACATCAGCTGGATCACAAACAACTCCTCTGAGTGTACAGCACTTCCTCTCTTCTCTATTTCCATGGACTAAGTGATGCTAAAACAACATGACTTCGGTGTGGAAACCCAAAAATTTTCCTTCAAGGGGCCTGAAGTCCCATCTCAACTACTGCACTTCGAATCAGCAAAGGCAAACTTGTATTAATCTCCATGTAAATTAGACATTTTCATCTTCAATGTTAATTGGACAACTGACTTCAGAAGCCCATCACCACACATTAGAACTTTTTTAAAATGTCATCCAATAAAAATCTGATAGTTTATGTGTAGTACACACCCACTGAAACATGACTGTTTCATGAAACAGCACACATACCTCTGCCAGTGTTGATGGTAGTGGGACTGAAAGCTTTCCAGACAATGGTTTCACAGATGTTGGTAGCAATAAACAGGGAAATACCAGACCCCAATCCATAACCCTTCTGTAGCAACTCATCTAGCAGCAACACAATCAAACCAGCCACAAACAGCTGTGAGAAAAGAAACAAAACTGAGCAGAAACAAGAATAAATCAAGTCAAGAGTTGTGTATTAATTCCCTGCTTCAGTATTTTCATAATCTTGGAAACTGATTATTAAGTCTTTCATCTAAATGTCATTCATGCACTGTTTCTGACCCCTCATGTACCAATGCCTGCACATCTCACCTGGCAATGACCTCTGTGCCTTTTTTCAAGGCAGAAACAGCAAACAGATTACTCAGTAATAACTTTTTTTCTAAAAAAATAGTTAAAGTTTGGGCATTTACTGTTCTGTTCTACAGGAGAATGTCTCAAAGCTGCAGCTCTGCCATTTAGTGAGAATTCCTCCACAGCACTGAAGAGCAGCTACTGGAATTCCTGTATTTTTTATAGCCACCAATTCCTGTATTTTCAATTAAGCACCACTCCTACCTGAAATACTTTTGATATTAACTATCAGCATTCTCCTCCTTAATGGAATATTTAGAATTTCTCATATATTATTTTCTCATATCTCTAACAGACACAAATAATGATGCTTTGCAGCATTAAAAATAAATAAACTGAAGTCACCCAGACGCAGAAAGATTTTTCCTTCCAGCTATACTGTCTCTAACCAGTCTCAGTTACACACAAAATAGCTCTTTACAAACCTGAATTATAATAAGAAGACAAATTCCAGCACCCATTTCAGCAGGATCTCCATACATTCCAGTCATAACATACACAATGGCTTGCCCAATGGTAATAATCATCCCAAATACTAAAACAGAGAGAAAGCAAATCCTTTAAAACAATCTGAAGTCACCCACCAAAGAAATCTCATATCTATTATCACTTAGGCAGGCTGCTGTCCCAAGACTAAAAATACACTCAGTAATTTCAATTGGAACAGTGCTTACATTTCTGAGCTCCATTGAACAAGGCTCTGTCTTTTGGAGTATCACCAACTTCAATGATCTTTGCTCCTGCCAGCAGCTGCATGATCAAACCTGATGTCACAATGGGTGAGATACCCAGTTCCATCAAAGTACCTAGAAAAGAAGAAAAATGAAAACAACTGCCATTCCAGCACCTCTCCTAAAGCATTATGTCTCTTCAAAGGTTCCTGACCTCTAAAAAGTATTTCTAATAATGTTTCCAATATGTATATTCCTCTACAGGTATGACAAAGCAAACACAGTTATGGCCTCACAAAGGCTGCTGTGTTAGAACCTGTAATTTTGAAGGCAGCATGGAAAACCCATGTAGCTTTTAATTACAAATATTTTTGTGGAATTATGCTAACACTGAAGGCCAATGCACGCTGAAGCTCAGCTTTGTTGGCACATCCTCAAGGAACCTTTCCCTGGACAGCATCTTGTCCCTGGTTGTTTGCTCTGTCAGTGCTTCTATGTCACATTTTCCAACAGTTTAATTTTGCAGACCTCAAAAATATGCTGCAGATCCACATTTTCTAAGAACACTGTCCTTTGAATCACTGGCTCCAGTTGAGAGTTTAGGATTAGTTCTCAACAAAAGAAAAAGCATCATTAAGCTGCTATTAACTCTGCCAACTCACTGACACTGAGCCACTGAGGTATCAACTCCCAAATGTATCCAATTCAAAGAGGGAAAGCATTAAATTAATTATTATAATTTGGTTCTTTCATACTTGTATCCTGGAGTTTCCATGTAAAATATTACATCACCTGTCATGGAAATCTCTACTCCTCCAGCAGCCAGAAAATTAGGATGTCAAAAACTTTAGGATTCACCTCACATCCTCCAATGACTTCTAGTCAGTTGACTGAAGTGAAAACTAACTTTCCCACTCTTGTTTTTTATTGCTTTCAATCTCTCTAGCCTTTTTCTTGGCCACTGTTACAATTCTGTTTGGGTAGTGGACGGCATATTTAGTATCATACACTGCTAGGGACACATCAAATTCTGCAAATTCTGCAGGAGAACCTGAAGTAGAGAACTTCTTTACCTTACTCTCCTCACTGGTAACAAAATTTGCTATTCCTAAGTAAGCAGTACCTTCACATTAGGGGGCTCCAGTGATTTTCTTCCTTCCAGCCAATTTTCCAAGCTACAGATGAGATCAGTGTCCTCATTTAGAGTCAGGCATGACTGGTTACCCATCTTAAGTTTCAGACTTCTAGCATTAGTTTGAATCTTATACATTTGGTTGTGTTCCACTTTACTCTTCCTAGATGTGTTAGTTTAATTTTGCTAAAGTTTATGCCTAATCATCTCTGCCTTCAGCTTTCCTACCTAGAAAACTACTCACCCATAACACTGCCAAACTATTATGAAGTGTAACTGACTTGCACAGGTGAGGCATTTCCTAATCAACACCCTCCCACTGCACATCAGTGCAGTTCCTAACTGGAAAGTCAGAAGATTCCCTGTCTCATATATTAGCTAGAGAGAGACAGCTCTAAAATCCTGAGTGGAATCATCCCAAAACTTGTGAATCAATATTAATCTCATCTGCATCTCAAAGAAATCCCATTCCCAACATGAAGCACTGCTCAAGTACCAATTCTGATTCCATCTGTGTTAAGAACTTGACAAAGTGTTCCAACCTGACATCTGGGTGCTGTGGAATTTACCAGCCAAGTGTTTTCCTCCTGGGCTGTTTATCCCAAGAGAAAACAGAGAAAGGAGTGAGCACCAACCTCTGTTTGATGCAAGAATGACTCTCATCCAATAGAAGGGGTCTGCAGAATCTGATGACATGATTCCAAACAAAGGGATCTGCCAAAGTGCACAACAGCATTAACCAGATACACACAATTAGCAGGCATTCATACAAAATCTTAACATGTAATCATTCAACTGTTACATTGTTTAATTTTTTTTTTAATTAAACCAGAAGTATTGACACCATTTATTTTAATCCTCCAACTGGGGCATAACTCAGAGGACTAAACTAAGACCCTTCCACAGGAAACAGCAGAAACCCTTAAAAAGAAGTTTAAATATGTTTTGAAATATCCCACATGGAACTATCAATACTAAACATGTTCACACAAAACTTACAATATTCTGTATGTCAATATTGAGGGATTTTGACCTCTTTAAAACTCTTTCTAATCACCAAAACAGTAGAATAACAATCCAGGCAATCTTAGGGATCAATTTCTGAAAACTCTAGTCTGAACCATCTGTTTTCCTTATTCAACTACTATGATCTCTAACACAGATGAAAATTCTAATTATGCATACATCCAGCTGCCTGCAAACCCAAAAACCTACATGTTCTTCTAGCTCTAGTATCATTCCCACTTCCTCCTTCCAAAAAAACAGATAGGTACAAGAGCTGTGTTTTAGCCTTTAAACAGTCCTTCAGAGCTGAAAACAAAAACTATTAAACTGCTGCTCTGCAGTCTGGAATGGCTGCATTAATAAACATAAGCTAAAAACCCAATTCTGAAATGTACAGTTTGTTTTGATTCTTCCAAGACATAGATCTGTAAGTCCCTAAAAATGTATAACAAGTAATGCATGGATTCTCATTTTCTTCATTATCCAGGTTTTAAAAAAAACTTTTTTGAAGAACAACAAAAAAAGCCTCCACTCTTTACAAGCCAAGCACAGGTTTTAGGAATGGCTACAACTAATAAAGATCACATAAATGTTTACAAAGACAGGCACTTTGAAAGGGCTTTAGCTCACAACTTTACCAAGATATTCACAAAAAACAAGTTCTACATGTCAACTTCAAACCCTTCACAAAAACATTTTCCTGCAATCTTTACAATCCATCAGCTTGTTGAAGAGAAATTTGCTAAAAAGTCACTTTGATTTAGTTTTCACCCTTGTGAATGCTAAAATTTAAATGTAGCTATGAACAAGGGGTAAACAATGCATTGAATTGCTTGGCTTGTTTATGCTGCTCAGTAAATAATTACCTTGGCTGTTTACCCTGCAGCCACTACCATCATTTGATAGGACCTTTGTAACAAGAAAAAAACATCATGTATTTCTGACTAAATATAAAGCTTTAGTTTCTAAAAACATCTATGATCAACACTACAGACTATTTCAGAGAACCAGGTTTTTTGAACTGAACTTTAAATACTTTAACACGAAAACAAAAGCTGAAACTGGTAGGTCAACATGAAACAAGAACATCTCATGCTTTCAGGGTATTTTTATGAACAGCACACACATTTTCTGACCACAGATGATATCAATACCTACCTGGCAGCACACTAAGAAAATGAAGAGGGTGATGGCTGTCCATAGTACCTTCTCTCTGAACTGGATCTGCAGGACAGAGTGGAGACACAAACATGTTCATGTAGGCAGAACTTCCACTGCACTCTCACAACAATACTGAATGCTGTTATCACTCAGAATTCAATGGAAAGATATCAAACCAGAAAGCATCACTCCTCATTGGAATGTATTTTTAATATGATTTCAGATTTTAGAGAGAGGGACAAAGGTAACTTATGTGGGACTGGCAGACATTCAGTCACTAGAATATATTTCATCTACAGTATTCTAATACATTTACAGAAGAGCAACAGCATGGCTGAAATCATGGACTTACCAGAGCAAACATGAAAGATTAATGCAAAAAACTTATCTTCAGTACTGAGTGCTCTAGGCTCCAACAGAAGTTTTGTAAGGCTGGAAATTCTTAAACTAAAGCACTATGAAGTTTTTAGAGGGATTGAACTGTTGGGAAAACATGTGATTAAAACCAGAAGAACCATGAGTTTTTGACAGTAATTTAAAATATTTAGAATTAAGTTCTTCAAAGGGTGTTAGAAGAAGCTTTAAATTCATCATTATGTTCATGGACACACACCACAAAATGATTTTTAAATATTCCTTGTTTTCCTCCATTTTTTTTAATTGATGTAGGTTATACATTACTTTAAAAAGAATGCCAGGCCAATGATCACGAGTGATTAATTCATTGAGGAGAATCTCAGAGTCACAACATTTGAGGTGCCTGTAATTAGTGCCAGGTGCAAGAAGAGAAGAATCACAAGATTTAGGTTTGAGTCAGAGGATTACTCAAAGCATGAGACAGACAGAAATGCTCTTGAGAGCAGAGAGGGCTGGGGTGCAGGGTTATGTTCAGGTTCCCACCTCTCCTCCAGGACTGCAAACCTGAGGGTTAAATGTGCTCACTGCAGACAAGTGTGAGCAGCTACAAAACATGACATGAACAACACCTAAGAGAGATCCAGCAGAAATGGTTGGGGCTCTCTGCCTCCAACCACTGAATCTGCCTGTGAAGTCACAAGAGAAAGGATTAGTGCCTGGTTTAATAGGTACAGAACACCCACAAATGAGAAACTACAAACCAGTGCAGCAGCAGAACAGGTCCTCAAGCAAAGAAAACCCAGAATGCAGTCTACATCTTTATGAGTGAAACCATGCACTTAGAAGCAAAATAATTCAGGTAATTTAATTTATTTCCTGCTACTGCCTCACTCTTAAAAGAGGACAGATGCTAAAAATACTTACAGCAGAGAGTTACAAAAAGAAAAATAGTGACAGCAGCAAATAAATCTAAACAATACCTTGTGTTAGACTATGCAGTGCTGACCCATTTTACCAGGTCTGAACTCCACAATTCAGACTTTAAGCACAGACTTCTAGAACCAAAAATGCTCAGCCAAATTATCTCTACAGCCTTACAGTTAAACTTGGCTTCAGAGGCATCAGTGAAGGTCTAGAACTGCTCTGGTTCTCTCTAACTGTGGTGAATATGAGCATTAGAGGAATTCTGCATCACCCAAATCACAGTTATTCACAAGGAAAACAGTCTCTATGAGTCAAGATGACAAAAAAGCAAAAGGAGTCATCCAAACCCATATGTCAGGAATGGCAAAATACAGTGTGATACCAAAATATTCCAGCCACAAATGCTAACAAGCACAGGGACAGTAAATTTCACCATCTGATCTGATTCAATTGGACATTTTCTTCCTCTGACATTTTTCTTAAATGAAGGGGCTTGAGCATTATTATCCTGGTGCTCTGAACAGTGTGTTCTACTTAAAAAATCTGTGCATGAGGGAAACACAAGCCCATTCTACTAACTACAAAAGTAGCAACCACTTTTGCTAATCAAGTTGGCCAAAACACGAAAGCAACACTCCCTAGAGACAGAAGAAACCACATTCCTCATCAACAACAACAGCAAAATGATTCAGTGAGAGCCCAACTGAATCAAAACATCATCTTCATTTAACAATCAATATGTGCTTAATGAAAATTAATTTATTTTTCTATTTATCTGAATTTCTTGTCCTGGCCTTAAACCAATCCGCTGAAACCATTACTGGTCATGTCTGCCTGTGACAGCTTGCTAGAAAACAATAAATTACAGAGAATAGAGTTACATGGAATGACCTAAATCTGTTGATAAACTACACAGAATCAAGGAACATGACAGAAAATGGTCAAAGGGCTCTTCAGCCTAGGAAAGATGTTCCCAATTACATTTTCACTTTAAATTTGTACAAAGCTGGCAACTGGCAGCCATTGTCTAGACAGTGACCAAAATAGCAGTAAAGACAAAGTGACCCAAATAGACAGGACAGGAATCTTGGCACCTCTCTGGGCATCCTTCATCTGATGATGGGCAACAAGGAGACATCAAACCCCTCATCCTCTCTGGCAAATACCATCAGCCACTGAGCTTTACAGAAACATCAGTACCTGGAGGTTTGTGTCAGCTTTCTCTTCTCACTCATCTCAGAAAACAAAACTGAGAGGGCTGTAACCAACCAATCATAGATGTGCCATAAATCAGCACCAGAAGATTGCACCATGGCTCTCCACTGCAGAAACAAAGATGGGCACCTGCCAACGAGATCTGGTACATCCAAGCCAGGCCACTTTGTCTGGCCTAAATAATTTGTTTAGAAACCTGTCCCAAAGCTGAAGAGTGCTGGAAAGCAACTAGATGGAGCAAGAGCCAGGGGGTAAATCCCAGTCTTTTGAAAAAATCTATTCCAGAGGGCCATAATCATAATTTTTTACTGTATTTTCTTCATTCAACTGAGCAGGCTCAGCTATGGTGACTGGCACAAACACCTCTATATCCAGGTCTAACCTTGGGGAACCTCTCATTAACCAAAGAGGATTCTCTGAGATGGTGCCATGTTCCCAGTTAAGCTTTCCCTTTTAAGAATATAAAACCCAACATGTAGCTCTTAAGGAATTTTCATGGAAGTCATGTCAATAGCCATGACAAGTCAATTTGTTATTTTAATTAAGATTGTCACGTGGGCAATATGTGCTCGCTTGAGTTTTGAAAGCAAAAATGGTGTTTGGTTGGAGGGTTTTTTGGACAGGGCAGGTCTCTTTCTGATCTATAAAAATTACCTATTTTTAATCTAGAAAATGTGCCAAGAATGGAGGAGGAGCAGTTTCAAATGGGAGGAGTTTCAAGAGCTAGAGAATGAGAGAGATCAGCTGTAAATGAACTGAGTTCACTGACTTCAGATCAAAGAGAAATGTCACATCCAGAAGGTGAACAGGGCAATTACCTGAACTGTACCACAGATCACTCTCCCACCTCAGCAAGGTCAATCACAGCTATGGCTGTAGGAAATACTTTTTGAAAGGGGAGAATTAAATTTGTGCTTCCTGATCTACAGAACAATCCTTTTCCAAGTAATATACAAGCCAGCTCAAAGCCAACAGGAAAACAAAGCTTGAAGATTGTGTCCTAATATGTTAAAATAGATCACATGGACCTGAAACTAAATAAACTCAGTCTAGAATTGAGATTTTTTTTTTAATGAGTTAGCATCATTACCATAGGGAACAACTTACCAGAAGGGTGCTCAGAATTCATCATCACAGTAATGTTTTACCTTAATATGTGTCCCCCCCTGTTCCAAAGAATATGTTCTACTTTAGGGCCTTCTGTCTGTATTTATATTGGAGCCTGGACTAGAATATCACAATATTCCCTCCCCTGTGAACTATAAAAGTAAGAACATAATGTGGCACTCACTTTTCTTTCCGGTTTCTGGATTTCAGGTAACACTGCACAGAATGGCTTAATGACTTCTAAAAATTTTACTGTTCCAGAAAAACAAACACACACACAAAAGAAGACAGAAAAATATATTAATGAACACTTATTAACTTCACAGAACTTTATTTAGCTTCCAAAACTGTCTGAAAACTAATACCCTCTTCTTAAAACAGCTGAAAACAGGGCAAAAATGTGAAATAGAATTCTTGTTCTAACCAGATTTGGCCCATTCTTTTTCCACAGCTGGAATAATTTTAGAGAATTGGTGCTGTATGTATCACCAGAAGTGAACTGAATTGTATTCCATCTAAAAATAAATGACCTAGTATCACTCTGTGCTAGTTAAACACAGAAAGAGACTGACATCAAAAGGTATCCATGCAGAGATTAGAATCTTGGGTTTATTCAAGTATTTAGCTGAAAAAATAGTTAATCATTAAAAAATGTTTACAAATTGTAATTTAATGAGTGCAACACTTATTCTGATTGGAACTTTAGGGGATTTTATTTAGTTTTAATCCATCTCTCTTCACAGTTTCCCCTTTAGAAACACAGAAAAGCTCAACAGTTTGAGCTCTTTTACTGGGCAAAAAATGTAGTCAATTTAGGGGCAGAAAAAATCAAAGCGTATGTGCTTGGTAGGGAATTTGCCTTCAAAACTTGAACATTATTTCCAGCCCCAAAACACTGGGGCAGACAAAAACCCACCATTGGATCCTTTTCAAAGAGGATGCATTTATTACACTGCAGAAGGCATTTATTACACTGTAAGTAACATTTTGGCTGTAGGGCCATGCTTACATGTACACTGATGTGACACATGTCTCCTCTATGTATCCCAAGCCCTCACACAGCTGCTTGGAACGTGCACTCAGCCCACAGAGGCTGGCACAGCTCCATCAGAGCATCATGGAATGGGTCAGGCTGGAAGGGAGCACAGGGCTCAGCTGCTCCAGCCTCCCTGCTCAGGCAGGGCCATCCCAGGGCACAGGGATGTGCCCAGACCCTTCTGGAATATCTCCAGTGAGGGAGACTCCACAGCCTCTCTGGGCAACCTGCTCCAGTGCTCGGTCACTGCTCAGGACAGAAATTCCTCCTCATGTTCAGGTGGAGCTTCCTGGGCATCAATTTGTGCCCTTTGCCTCTTGTCTTACTGGGTGGCATCACTGAGCAGAGCCTGATCCATCCTTTGACACCCGCCCTTTAGACACTTATACACACATATTTATATGTACATAGGGTATATATGCTCCATACGTGTATATAGTGCATATATAGATATATATATACAGAGTAGGGCTAGAGTGGAACACGTCACCCCAGCACGAAGCAGCGCCCGGCCTCACGCCGTGCCCGGCAGCACCGACCCTGTGCGGGGAGCGGCTGCTCGGCACCGCCGGCCCTGCCTGCGGCGGCAGCCGGAGCACGGGGCGGCATCACCGGCCACGTCCTCCCCGCGCTGCCCGGGGCCGCTGTTCCCCGCCCCGGGTCCCGGCCCGCTCCCTCCCGGCTCCGTCCGCACTCACTGCCCATGGCGGTGGCGGCCCGGCCGCGGTCCCGGCGCTGTCACCGTCGCTGTCGCCGCCGTCACGTGACGCGCGCTGCGGACGGGCCGTCCCTCCCTCCCCGCCCGGGGGGGACACGGCGGTACCGCCCTCACGGAGCGCCCCCCGCGCCCTTCCCCAGGCGAGGGCAGCCGCAGCGGCGGGACGGGCGCAGAGCGGGGGCCGCCGCGGCGGGATCAGGCTGAGGCCGGGCAGCCGCGACGGCGAAGGACCGACCGCGCTCCCGGAGTGCTCCGCGCGGCGCGGGGGGCGGGCACGGCCCCTCAGGCACGGCTCGGCCCCGCCGGGCGCGGGAAGCCGCCCGGCCCTCACTCGCTCAGCGTGAGGGGCTGTGGTGTGTCTGTGGTGCTGGTACAGCGGTACCAGGTTGTGAAAAATGAGTATTTTATGCTTGGCTTTTCGCAAATGTCAAGACCCAGGACATCCCTCTGGCTGTGCTGAGCAGCCAAGACCCCTGCCATAGGTCTCAGAGACCCTGACACAGAGCCCAAGATGCCCCTCTGGTTTTGATTGTGACCCGTGGAGCAAGTTACGAGCCTTAGATGAAGATCTGCAAGCCATGACAAATTAAGTAGAACGATAGTGAATTTATCACAAGGTGAAAAAGTAGATTTTGGGGTTTTTAGAATGGGGATTCAGGGGGACAAGACAGAGGAATCTGGGCATGTCCAGCCTTTCTCCTTCTTCTTGGCCTCCATCTTCTGGGTGATACTGGCACTTACAGATTGGTTTAGAGTAGAAGCTCACTGTCCAACATAGGTGATAGGTGTTGGAAAGTAATTGTTACCATTGTATACGTAGTTTTTAGTATAAAGACATAACACTGGCCCGGGGGCAGGCAGAGTGCCTGGAACTGTCCTGCTGGACGGACCTTGGCAGGGCAGGAGAAAATTTTTTATAGATAAGATAAAATAAACAACCTTGAGACCAAGAAATTAAGAGCTCTGACTCCTTCTTCAAGCACCGGGCTGGGAAAAGAGACTTTCTGACTTTTCTTGGGGTCACTCTGACAAGCTAGTGTCCCGACAGCAAATACTAAATGAATATTATATGTGTTGTGTTAGAAAGTAATGCTGTATTAATTCTCTTAAGTAGTGTGTTAAATATAGTTTTAGGTTATAACAAAATGTTAAAATAGAAACTATGTTATGAGGATACGTTTTTAAGAGAGGACTTGCACTGAGATAGCAGCCACAGGACACCTGAATCTTTCAGAGAAAAATAATTTATTGCTCTCTTATCAGAAGAAACGAACTTCTTCCTGCCTCGAAGGCACTGGTAGGATTCAGAGGAAGAAGCTGACGATTACCAGACAGAATCCTGTGTTTGAATGGAATTTATGCATCATGTATGAAGTGTATGAATATGCAACAGGCTGTTGTTTTTAAGGGTTAATCCTTTGTGTCCTTTTTTGGGCTCATGCTGCCCAGAAAAAGGTACCTGGACCATCCATAACTCTTTGTCTTTATTGTCTTGTATTGTCCTAATTCAAATTGTCCAAATTATTATTACTCTAATTGTATTCATATTTTTATAACCATTTTATTACTATTAAACTTTTAAAATTAAAAAAAAAACCCCAAGTGATTGGCGTTTTTCATACAGGTGGAAAGCACAGGCTGAGCAGTTTGGTACCAAAGTGTTTGGCTAACAGCCCAATCCACCCGTATTGAGAGAGGGATGTGATAATTTCACGGGGTGAAAGGACATTGGGATGTTGGAGAAAGTCCAGAGGGAAACAGAGCTGGGAAAGGGTCTGAAGCACAAGTCCCATGAGGAGCAGCTGAGGGAGTTGGGATTGTTCATCCTGGAGAAAAGGAGGCCCAGGCCCTACAGCTCCCTGACAGGAGGGTGCAGCCTTGTGCAGGTCGGGCTCTGCTCCTGGCTGACCTGCCACAGGGTGAGAGGACAAGGCCTCAGGGTGCACCAGGGGAGGTTTAGGTTGGGCATTGGTAGGAATTTCTTCACAGAAGGGGTGATTAGACCCTAGATTAGATTAGAATGGGCTGCCCAGGGAGCTGGTGGAGTCACTGTCCTTGTGGGTGTTTAAGGAAAGCCTGGGTGTGGCACTCAGTGCCACGGTCTGGTTGACAAGTTGGTGATCAGTATAGGTTGGACTCAATGGTTTTGAAGGTCTTTTCCAATCTAATTGATTTTGTGATTCTGTGATTCTCTGAAGTAAACCTGAAAACCTATTCCAATACCATCCCACAATCACCAAAACAGGTATAACACCTACAGAGCTCTCAGTTACAACAGCCAGTGGCATATAAAATTAGGATCATCAGAATTTACTGCAAGATTTAGATATGACCATTAAAAACAGTATTTATTCTTTCTGAATGTCTGATCTGATGCACAAGCTTGAATTCTTCCTGTATTAGGCTAAGTTACCAAAAGAGAACACAAAGTGTGTGAAGCATTAGAACTCCTACAAAACTTTGAATCTATATTTTGGATTGCACCCTGCATTCCCTAAGAAATCCTCTTAACTAAGACCTTGCTACAATACCTAAACAACTTTGTTCAATAGCTTCCCTTATCCGAAATCACTTAGAAAAGTTTTTTCTCCCAGTTTTATATACTCATAACTTATCAAATACTAATGAGTAGCTCTATAGCAATTACTTTCACCTAAAGTTCTTGTACAGTCTGACAAATGTCCATGATTAACATGCCTGGTAGTGTACTTGTAGATCATAATCTCCAAAGAATAGCTGGGTTAGTAGCAAAGCTTCAGGAAGTTTCTTGTGATCACCCTTCATTCAGATTTTTCGCCATACTTACTTGAGAAGTTTATTAAATTACAGATTTTGTTAGCAAACCCTCCTGTCTCTAAGTCACTGGACACTATGGTGATTGATAAAAGGTCCAGGAGGTTTCTTCAGTCCATACTGACACAGATACACCACTTCAGGTGTGCTGAACAAATGTTTCTATTTCACCTTCTTCACTGACGGAAGCAAAAAAACAAACATGCAGTATTGTTTTCATTGCTTATTCAAAATACCACTGTGTTCAGAACTTTTCACCTTCAAAGTTCAGACTGTATTTTTTAAATCTAAATTCACATCACTGGTACTAAAATACTTGTTTTAATGCATTCCTGGTGTGTTTTCTTTCTGAGAGCTTTTGCTGCCTTTAATGAACGGCTCAACCTAAAAGCTCATTCCTCCATATCTTTGTTTTTTTCCTTCTAGTCTTGCACTTCTCTCTGAAAATCCTGACACACCACAATAAACAAATGCTGTAACTCTCTCTCTCTCTCTAGTTAGCTCCTTGCTATCTAACAGCAGAGAAAGGCTCACTTCTCCTTGTGTTAATGATCCACAGAATTTCCTGCTCTGTTACCACTCACTCAGCCTGTGTAGCAGCTCAGGCACAGGGTGTGACTCTTGGGGTGTCCTGTGCAGGGCCAGGAGCTGGACTCAGTCCTTGTGGGTCCCTTCTAATCTAATTTCTGCTTCTCTTTTCGCCAAAGCAGAAGCAATCCAGCAGTGTGCAGGATGTCCCAGAGAAGAGCAAGGCACACAGACGGAAAACAGCCTTGTGTGCATCCACAGTTGCTGGGAGAAAGTGTCAGCCCCTCAGTCAGCACAGACTTTGCCTTGCTCCTGGGAGCTGCTATCAGAGCAGTGTTCTGCAGGCAGTGTGTGCCAGCTGACTGAGGAAATGCTCAAGCTCTCCCTTCCTACTCCAGGATCCCTGGGGAACTCCATGGCACACTGATAGGGCTGGGGGCATGGAGCCAAGCAGCACTACAGAAATAGCTTGGTGTCCCACCAGGAGGATCAAACAGGGCCACAACACTTGAGCATCCTTTAGGACAACCAGACCTGCACAGCCTGTGAGAGCACAGTGTGTAACAAGGTCAGGATAGGGCAACGTGAAACTCACAACTGAAAAAAAAACAACTCTGTTCTTCCCTTGTGTGCACTAAAACTGTAGGTTTATGTAATCATCAGTGTGCAGTCAAGGCTGGTGATTGCGCTCTACAACTTCCTTGGCTACAGCTGCAGCCAAAGCAAGGGTACTCTTCAGCCTCCTTTTTCTTGTTATCAGCAGAAATTTAAAGCAGAATATGCCTTGATTAGATAAAGCTGTTCAGGATGTGCAGGAGGTTGTGCAGTTTGCTAAAGCAAAGCAGGATGTGATGTGATGTGATGGATGTGCTGAAGTAGTGATGTGAAACATCACAGAGCAGAGGTAACTTCTGGGTCATATGGAGTTAATGAATGAATATGTCAATTAACTAGGATGAAATACTAAAGCAGGCTTCAGAGATGATTTTGGGAGCTGTCTCCCCACGTGAATGCACACCCTGCCTGTGATCTGCTTTTTCTCACCTACCATGACTTTCCATCTGCAAGTGCTGGGTCTGATTAAACCCCACTTGTTTCTTTTCAGAAATGTCTCAGGCTCACAGTGAGCTTGGATTACTTAAGCATTGTTTCCTTAAGTAACTGAGAAGAGCAACTTCACCCTGAAACCAGGAAAGGAAAAATGCTGGCAGAAATCCTGTGGTGGTGGGAATGTTTCTGTGGGTCAGCCTGGGATGCCTGCCTTCCATTTGGTTTCATTAGTCTCCCACTTAACCCCAATGTTTTGGTCCTTTATCCTTTGTTTCTCAATAAAGACTGATTTCTTTTCCTTCTCCAGATGACAGCTGTGCTGAAACCATTCCTTGGGATTTCTCACCCTCTGGGTGAGAAAAACAGTGGTGCCTGAAGCCTTCAGGAGCCATTCTGCATGGTCCCTTCAATGGAAATCCTGCTTTAACAACCCATACAGTGAGAAGAGCACCAACAGCCACAACAGATTGCATTCCTGGTCCCCAAGGAAAGAAAAAAGAGATAATCCACAACATTCTGCTATAGAAATGGCTCATTCCCAGGCATGGGGAAGCATTTATTTGATCAAGCAGTACTAACATTTCTGTAGAAAGAGAAGAAACAGAACCTGTTTCCACACACGCACCATCGCAGGAAACTGTCAAGTGCAAATAAGCAGCATGATTTAAGGTATTCCACAGTCACCTCACCACTGTCCTCTGGACTGGATTTTTAACTTTATAAAGACAGTTGGTAGAAAATTGTATAAGAGAAAAAGAAGTATCAGGAGTAACAGGCACTTCTCATTGTTGGGTATTCCCCAACATGAAAATATTGCTTCATCATTACCAAACTTATTCCACCTTTTTGTTTTTTCCATTTTGGAGAACTAAGAGTCTTCAGGATCTGCCTTTTGTTCTTCACAGGAGGAGGCACTGAACATGACTGACATCAGGAGCAGTGCATCCACTGAACACTTAGATAAATGTGTGGGTCAGAACATCTTCCTGCTGCTTGTTGTGCAGGGTTCCAATGCCAACTGCTGGGGCTGGTAGAGGAGGTCTGCTCACAAGACGGAGCTGAAATTTGAGTTGTGGGGAAATGATTAATGGAGGACACAATCACATCTCCAGGTCTTGATGCCACAGTGAGATCTGCTGTCAGATAACTGGGCAGTCCCAGCTGGAAGGAATGCAGGAAGTTATCCCCCATCTCCATGGCCCCAAGGACTTTATAGTGCATGATCTGCAGAGCAAATGGCACCTCTGCATTCTCCTCCTACTCCCCTACTTGGGATCTTTCACTATCCTGTCTACTTGGACTGAACACCATGTAAAATAAAGCTCCAGTCCTGCTCTTCACCAATGGTGCTATAAAGAGCAGAAGCAGCTGAAATTAGAACACACATTTGGTTTAGGCATCAAGATTAGGTTTTTTATTAAGCACCATACAATTTTGCATTCAAGGAGAACTTCAAATCTCATTTTAAAGACTAAAACACCCTGGGGACACCTTACCTTAAGCCCCAGCTGCTTTTCAAACCGTGGAGACACAAAGGACCATGGACCCATGTTCTGTGGTTCTTCCTGACTCCAGATGAAGACTAAAGAAAGGATAAGGGTGTAACATAACAAACATACATATTGATATTTTCAGCAGAGAAAGAAAAACAGTTTTTTGTTTTTGTAGCACCTCTAATTTTTTTGTCTTGGCACTACCTTTGAAATGAAGGCATGCCAGACTTAATTCCCTTGCAGCTCAGAACTGAATTCAAACCCAAAGTATGTCCACCATTAGGGTATACTGTGTGTATATTCTGCTTTTCTGCTGCTGTTTTCAAAAGCTACTAAAAGGACTGGACTGCAAAGACCAATGCAAAAAAATATCTCAAGTGGTTTGCTCTGATTTTCAGTGCTGCTTCTTGGAAGCTAACAATAGCAGAGAGTTCTTTTAACACAAGTGATAAACATTTCTGAAACATCCCACTCCAGAAACACTTGGGTGTATGAGGGGGAGAACAAAGAGGGAAAAGCCACTACAGCTCTTCATCTTAAAAGGCAACAGATTTAGTTCAGCACTTCAAAGAGACTAGAAACACAAAGGTAGAAGCTTGGCTGACCTTTTGCATGGCTGTACTTGCTCAGCTCTTGCTGTAGAGCTTCCAGAGGGAAAGGACAGAGCTCTTCAAGTCTCAGAATAGCTGTGCTGTGCTGCTTCTCTCCCAGTGTTTCTCTCTGCTTCACCAGAGCATAGTAATGCTTTCCAGAACACAGCACCACTTGGGTGACACTAAAAAAAATAAAAAAGAATGTTTCCAAGTTTAGTGTTTTACAGAACCTTGATGCAGAACAGCTTGGAAGAACACTTCCAACCAAAAAAACCAGTCAAACTTCAAAGACAACTTCATACAGCTAAATTGCTTCCCTAGACATCTTTTCTATTCCTTGCCTTCCTTTCCTTCCCACTCCCTCCAACAGTTGGCAAACTAACCTTTGAGCACAGTATGCCAGAGGTCCTGTTTCTTCAGTAATTCTGGGAAAGTTACCTTACAATGGGATTGATCTCTCTTAGCTCTGACTATTAAAAATTAAACACCCAGTCAAAGCTAGTCATCTATAGAAAATAAACCAGAGGGAGAGAAGTCCCTGCAGAGGCCAAATCTCTGCCATGCCAAAGCAGGACTGCCTGCTGGGAGCCACCACACCCTCCTGCAATCACAGAGGTCCTGGCTGCCTAATCTTTCTGGAAATAGCAACAAGATAAACTACATCCTTTGTACCTCACCATCCCACTGAAAAAACCCAAGATGCCAAGGTACTTCCAGCCTTTTGATTGGGGGTCAGGAAGAGAAGAGGAAGGAGGCTCAGACTTGGGTACTGCTGGGGCAAGCAGCAGATCAGGGGAAAAATACTAAGGCTGAATTGGTTGTTGTGAATAGGATTCACTGTAACATCTGAAAGTGGAGAGATGTACACACACTTTGTTATTGCCCCACCTCAGCTCAGGTGTCCCAGCCCCTGAACAAAAATTCTGGATTCAGTTTTGGGCCTCATGACAAGAAACACATTGAGGAGCTGGAGCCCATCCAGAGAAGGGAACAGAGCTGGAGCACAAATCCTGTGAGAAGCAGCTGAGGGAGCTGGGGGCCCTCAGCCTGGAGAAAAGGAGGCTCAGGAGGTGCCTTTTCATTCTCTACAACTCCCTGACAGGTCATAGCCAGGTAGGAGTTTGTCTCTTCTCTCAGGTAACACACAACAGGACAAGAGGAATCAGCTTCATGCTGCATCAGAGGAGGTTTAGATTGGATGTTAGGAAAAATTTCTTCACTGAAAGGGGTCAAGCACTCAAACAGGCCTCCCAGGGCAGTGGTGGAGTCACCATCTTGGAGGTATTTAAATGTCTAGATGTGACACTTGGGACATGGTTTAGTGGTGGACTTGGCAGTGCTGGGCTAAGGTTGGACTTGATAATCTTAAGGGTCTTTCTTTTCCAACCTAAACAAATCTATGATTCCATGATTCATGTCACAGCTGCTCCAGTGACTGCCAGCTAATGGACATGGTGCAGAATAGGCCCCATCAGGTTGGTAACTACAGTCACAAACTCCCTGTGAGCCAAGGGGTGACAGCCTAAACACTTCCCTGCTTTGCAGACAGATGTGGTAACGACCAACAGCTACCAGAGGAAAAGGAGAGGAAGTAAAACTAACCACAGTCACCTACCATAAAACATTTCCCCCTCAAAGTCACCTCTTTCATACCACCTCAAATTTGAGCTGTTGGGTAGGAGAAAGGGACAGGATATCTCTTTTGAACTTCTCCTCTAAGAAAGCAAAGCTACCTTTTAGGATTTACTGAGGAGTCACCAATGACAGGCTTGAATGTTGTCCCTGGGGCCATTTCTTCAAAACTTGATACAGCAGCCTACATGGGGGAAGAGTTGGAAGTTACCAAATCTTGCTGCTTTTCCCTCAGGTCAGAGTCAGAAAGAATACTGAGACAGGGTTTGGTAAGTACAAAATACACAGTCTTCCCTCTCCCTCATATTCCTTTTCCCAGTGAAAAGTGGGATGATGGCCAGGAATGAATCCTACTTCTAGCTCACCTCCACCCAGCTCTAATCCTCAATCTGTCTGGCCCCAAACAGGCAAAATTTCACTGATTTGAGCCCAAAACAGCAATCAGAGAACACAGAAGGAAAAAAAAAAAAAAAAGGAAAAAAAAAAGGGAAGAGAACACAAAAAAGGATAAAGAGAAAAAAAAGGAGGAAGGACAATTTTCAGCTTACTGGAAGCCTGAGTAACACTTTGGGAGAAGCAACAATGAGAGGTTTCCTGAAGTTTCGGACCATTTGCCTCCGGAGTAAATGGAAATACTGTGCTGGGGTGGTGGGGTGCACAACTGACATGTTGACCTGGTCACCATCAACACCCTCTTCTGAGCTGTCACACATCTGTGCAGGGGGAACACAGCAATACCTTGTCAAATGCAAGCAGTGAGACTGAAATTAAAGAAAGAATCCAGACACATGAGGCACACTGATCTGTATGGGAATAGATTAGCAAATATCCACAGAGAGGAAAAACTCAAGAGAAGAAATGGGTTTAGCATTGAACTGGTAACATTGTGCCTCCTTGGAGCACACTGCAGCCCAGCTCCCAGAGCTCTGACTGCCAGTGCTGTGCTGGGATGGGTGACCTGGGAGCTGTGGTGGTACCTGCAGGAACCGCTCCATCCGGCAGGATGAGTGCTCAGGGCCTGCACCATCATAGCCATGGGGAAGGAGAATCACAATCCCACTCTGCAGAAGCCATTTAGCCTCAC
Organism: Ammospiza nelsoni; assembly: GCF_027579445.1. Taxonomy (NCBI): domain Eukaryota; kingdom Metazoa; phylum Chordata; class Aves; order Passeriformes; family Passerellidae; genus Ammospiza; species Ammospiza nelsoni. The sequence continues at coordinate 6,442,332 of NC_080637.1, read as the reverse complement.
CTAGAAACACACAGTGAGGAGGAAGGAAAGGATGACTTCCACAGAACACATTACTATGCACAAACTGCTCAGGAAAAAGAATAACCAATTTCCATGTCATTAAATACAAGCCTGAAACATGCTGCTGGCATTTTGCCTTGAGGTTCCTTACAGTGAAAGAACACATGTAAGGTGATCTGAAGTTTCTGAAATCATCAGGTAGTTCTGGGCTTCCAGAAGACTTAAGTCTCCACATGGAGCACATGACACAGTGAAATTCTAAAATTTCATCTTTGCAGGTGTGATCCCAGCAGCATCCTGTGAGCCAGTCCTGGGTAACACAGCAGTGCTCGTTCCTCTGAGCTCTGCCAAACCTCCTGCACTATACAAGAGATTACAATCAAATCCAGAATTTGGGTGGGATTTCCATCTGAATTTCCATTTCTGAGTTTCCATGTATGACTACAGAGGTTTTATATCTGAGCACTCAGAAAACATGTTAGAGTCAAACTTAGTAAGGTGTTGTGGGTTTTTTTGTTTGTTTCTTTCAAATAATCACTATTTTCCTTCTCTATTTCTTCAAGAATTTTTCAGATGCTTCACAAAGTACAGCCTATAAAGCTACCAACCATATATACACACACTAAAATACATGTGGTTGGGAAGAAAGGCTATTAATATAATTAATTGTCCTTTTGTCATGACTGTACCCTGCCAAGGACTCTTTCATTTTAGAAGTCACGACCTCACAGGCAAGCTCATAGGACTTCTTGAGAAAACAGAGTTCTTTGCACAACATGTTGTCCTTTTACTTGAAGGAGGAAGGATTTTCTAAAAATGATTAATTCTTAAATATATTAGTTCCTTGTACACTCACCTCCAGAGATGAAAGTGTCAAATATTATCTGGGCTCCATTAAAGAAGTCTCCAAATTGAGCTTCCCAAATTGGCAGTAACTTAGGGCTCTCAATACTCATTCCATATTCAAAACCAAGCACAGCTTCTTCAGACAAGGGACTGTTACTCACCTAACAAATGGAAATTGTTGGGAGAGGTGGACGAGGAAGAACACAACCAAGGGTTAAGAAGCATTGGAACCAGACAAACAGTGCTGACAACACACACTTCTAAAGGCAATTGATAGGCACTGATTTGTTGCTTGTGAATGAAGGCACAGAGGGGAAAAGAGTAACATTTGATCTCTCAAGGAAAAGCAAACCCCCTTGTTAAAGTGGCAATTTATAAAGACAAAGAATAGGAATGCCCAGACAGTTTTTATGTCCCTGTATCTGGGTTTTGCCAGAACATACATATGGCTTTTACATATGTCTCAGCAGCTTTTGAAAATGCCTTGTTTCAGCACAATTTGAGGAAGGTGGTCTTGTGGGCTACAGAACCTACCTCTAGGAAACCCTTCTGGTCTGGGGACATGTGATTCAGAGGGATGTAGGTATCATCTGTCTCCTGGCAAACCAACATCGCGTGTCGTTGGCTGAAGGTTCCTCTGCCAACATCTTGTCCACTCAGTCTGATATTAAACCCTTGCCAAGCAATAAACAACACCAGACCAGCAAGTTATGTAAAAAGAAAACAACATAATTCTGTCTCTTGTTATAGCTCTTTTTGGATTTCCCCTCATCAGCAACATCAAATCTGAGATGCAATTCTTAACCAGCAACAGTTCCAACTGTCAGGCATACAGATGCTCTGACATTATTTTGGGTAAATTGGTTCCATTTACTGAAGCAAACTGCAAAAACAAGTGCATTCTGCATCATATGTAAATGGAGATTTGAATTCAGGCTAGAGAGGAGGGAGAAGAAATAGTAGCATAAAGCACAGAAAGTACTTGGGAGCCACACTGATGTCAGCTGCACTGCTTGTGCTCAGCTCTATGCACAGATGTTATTGGGGAGTGAGAGGGAGCCACAGTTCTTTGAAGGTATTTAAGACTCAGTCTACAAATATTAGTGACACATAGGATTCATATTTGCCTTCTCTTAGGCCATGTAAATTGTCAAATTTATAAACCATAGCAATCTTTTTACTTAGAAACACCTAAGAAATCTAATGTTATCCTTTATTGACATTAAAGCAAAAATATTTTACTGTCTGCTGTCCAGTTGCCTCTTACCTTGGCTCAGCAGAGAACCAAATGCTAAAGTTTCAGCTGTTGCCCAGTCCAGCTTTTTTCCTTCCTCCATTTTTTGAATTCTTGACTAAGCAAATAAAGAAAAAGAAAAAATTACTGTTTTGTCCTTTTGCATCTGTAGCTTTTTTGGTGGCACAGACTAATATTAGAAGCTAGGAAAAAAGCAACACACTATGGAGAGAAATGCAATATTCCTGCAGCCAGCTTAGGCTGCATTAGAATACAGAGTCTTATTTCAGCACATCCTAAAGAAGGTTGCCTGAGGACCACAGAACCATAGGTGATCCATGTGTTCAGCTCCCAGTCAACAAACTGTGCACAGATTAAGTAATCCTAGTCAGAAAATATTTAAATCTTAGCACAGCACAGAGTGTAGTCTTGACAGACTTCTGGTCTGTCTGGCTAGCAGTGATGAAAGATACCAGGTGTAAGTATTCCAGTCTCCAGAACTCTTCCCTGTTCTGGCCTGGAGAACTGCAGACAAATGATCAAACTGAGCTGTGGAGCTCTTGCCTTGGGCTGGGAAGACAAAACCATGAGTCTTTTGAAATACTCAACTCACAGCCTCTCTCTGGCTGCCAAGCAGACACCTGCACACACTCATCATCCATCAAAGGGAAACATCCACAAACCCCAAACTGATCCAAACCAAACACCAACTTAGGAGCTATCAGCCCAGACTGTCAAACTAGGCCACAGGTTGTGTAGTGTTTATATATATAAGTAATAAAACACTCACTACTGGCTTTAAAAACTGTGTACACTATTGCCAGGTTCCTGAGTCATTCCTTTACAAAGTACTCATTCTAATTACCAACTATATAAATGTTAGTAACTCATCATAATGGTTTCTATTTGTAAGAATAATAAACTGTGTTTTCTATAAACATTTTTCTTCATTGCAATAAAATATTATTGAAATAACAAACTAAAGTACATGGGGGAAAAAATCTTTCTTCAAAACTGGAGGAAAAATGGCATCATCTCAGCCTTGAAACAGAGTGAGTTGTTTTTCCTGGAGAATACCATGCTGTATTCTGTAACTGGCAGCCCTGTAACAGGTTTGAGCCATGGGATGAGAAGTGTCATGATGCTCTACTCACCTGAGCATAGGTCTTCAGGAGATGGCTGTGCATCTGGAGCTCTTCAGGCACCTGCACAGACTTGGCCCCAATGAACTGCAGCAGAGGCACCGGCATGCCCGTGTCCCAGGTGGTGATTGAGGCAGAAGGCTCCACAAAGCCCTTCCAGTGAGCCTGCAGGTTGGTGGGGGGTGGGCTGTATGAAGTCATGTTGGCAAGGTGATCATTCAGCTTGGAATAGCAGGAGGTTTTTATCTCAGCCACCTCAGCCTCAGTCATGAGCCCAGCAGCCGTGAGCTGCTCTGCGTACGTGTCCGGGATACTCTTACGGGACCTGCCAGGGAGGGAATCAAACCACAAAGTTTTATTTGGTTTTATTTATTTTTTCAAATCACATATTAAGCCTAAAAGCAGTGTCACAGGAGAACAAGGAAATACCACCTTACTACAGTCAGGTACCATGGAAAACTCCTATAAATGGTGTCCTGGTGCATTATGCTTATTTGCATGAAGTTCACTTTCCTTATTTCCTGAAGTTCACTTTCATTTTCAAAAAGGTAACAGTTCTCTTAGAGATATGTTTTATAGTCCTTTATTACAAAAGTAAAAGTGCTATAGTTGGCAGTTACAGGTAAAAACATGTCAAAAACCCCCTCTGTGCTATCATGCATATTTTCTTCAGAGAAATTCACAGTAGGATTTGTGCATTGGAGAGAATCAAGGCAATACTCTTCACCTAAAATACCAGAATTCACTGGCAAGTGAATTTTTGTGTGTTTTTCTTTGGGGATAAGGATGGAATCTGTAAACATTTAAATGCTGATAAAGATGAGTCCTCACTGGAAGCAGCAGGACCAGGCAAAGACAAGACAAGCATCACACTGGCTTTCTGCCCAATCTCTCACAGCATGCACACTTCCCCTTGAAACACAGAAGGCAACTTTGCCCTCTGATTACCAGTGGTCACAAATTTGAAATCCAAGAGGTATGTCCAAGATTTTTCTCCAAAAAGCACCAAGCCACACATTCAAGAGCCATCAGTAATGATTACTCATTAATATCTTATTATCAGACTTCCACTGAAGTCAAGGGCTGCTAGCAGTCCAGCTGCACCTTACATAAACACCTGTGGATACATCGAAGGATCTCACACAGACACTTCTGCTGCAGCAGCAAGACTTGAGGTGGCACAGACATATTTTGGTGGTGCAGCCCTTACCTGATGATTTTGTACATGCTGGGGTTGGTGAAGAAGGGCTCATCGAGCTCATTGTGGCCCCACTGCCTGTAGCACAGCAAGTCCACGATGACGTCCCTGCGGAAGTGGCGCTGGAACTCCACAGCCAGACGCGTGGCACGGACAACTTCCTCAGGGTCATCCCCATTCACATGGACAACTGCACAGCCAACGATTTTACCTGCCCAGGGATTCAAAACACAGCAGCAATCACACCCAGCACACACACACCTGCTCTGCTGAAACTACACACAACCCATGGGAAGTAAGTATATTAAAAACAAATCAAAAAAAGATGTTTTTTGTGATGAGAGTTGGGGTAGGGAGAGGAGTCTTGCCTGAGAGAATATGCAATTAGCCCAACCTGTTGTATTTGTCAGTTTGAGCACAACTTCTTTACAAGCACTATGTTCCCAGAGGACTTCTTACACACAGTTTCTGCATCATATTAATCTGGTAGTGTAAAAAACTGGGAGACAACTACTTGATTGCTTCTCTTTCAAACAGAAATTGAGTTTTATTTCCTTCTTATCCTAAGCTGTCTCTATTATGAATTTATACAAGCCAAAAGCAACTTTCTCCCTTATTAGTAGGGAGTATCATTCTGTCCACTGCTCCTCCAGGCAGAAAAATCTCTTCATTAAAGAGAACACTGTAAAATTTCAATATCTTAACACCCTCTCCTGTCTGACAATTTGGCTGCAAGCAACAGTGCTCCTTTTGTACTTTATCTGCCCAAATTCTGGAAACTAAGATACTTGAGCTATTCTGGCTCATGCCAAGTTTTCCTCCACAGCAAAATACTAAAGCTCAGCTGCATAACAGCCCCTCCTCACTGACAGGTAAGAAGAAAGGAAAACTAAGGATGGAGGCAAAAAAAACAAACCCAAACAAAACCAATCCATAACAAAAAACCAGCCCAGAGAAAACAGTAATAATAATAGCTCTCTACCTTATCAGATCTAATGAATCTACTTGTCTGGCTTGATGAAACCATAAGACAAACACTTGATGTTAGGTCAGAAGCATACAAAAGTATATTTTTACTTATAGGAGACATATACAAGATAACTAACTACTATGTCTCTGATCTTACTGGTAATACATCTGTTTATCACTAAGAAAGATCAGTCTAAAACAAAGCTTCTAGTTCAGGCATAGAAAGGTCTTGAGCTTCATCTTTAAATTGAAAGCTCAACAGGTTCACATGACAACAAACAAAACAGAAAAAATGGAGGAGTATCTGACATTAAAATCTTGCTCAGAAAACACACAGATGAATTTTATGAAATTTAACAACATATACTTAAAGTAGATCAGTTATATACTCCATTGTAATACCTTTTCAAAAGCTGTCAATAATATGACAGAAACTGAGTTATAAAGACTTCACAGAAATCCTGCAATTATTTTATCACATCCTGTAAAAATGGGACAAGATTCTCCCTTGATATTTAGTCTTTCCATAAAGCAGAGAGGGGAGGGCATATTTTTAGCACCTGAATTGTTGCTAGTAGGAGAGAATAATAATAATAATAATTTTAATTCCTACTCTACTGTGAAACTGGAGTTACAATAATCTCTCCCTAGAGCTGACAGGCAGTTGCTATAAAAAGTCCATTGCACAGCTTACACTGCAGTTAACAGTCCCTTCTGACACAACAAGCAGTCTTCCTTGGGATTCAGCCCTACCTACCAATGTCACTGCAGTACAGAGATGACCTTCCTCGCTCTGGAGGAGTGGTGTAGCCCAGCTGGTTGTTAACAATCAAATGGATGCTCCCACCAACTCTGAAATGTGGCAGATTAGAGAGGGTCAGTGTTTCAGGAACAATCCCTTGCCCAGAGAAAGCAGCATCGCCATGAACCTACATCAGGGAAGAAGATGGAAAAGTCTCATTAGGAAACACTGGAGGAGCAGCAAAATCAAAACCATAACTCATTAAGTAAGACCTCCTAAATTGGGTACATGGAACAGACACAGTTCCAGCTGGACTCACTTCTAATCCCTCTCAGAATACTGTTTCCATGATTTGAGAGTTTATGCAGCCTTATCACTAACACAAGTCATAGCAGCCACCATATGTACATGAATGCCTGCTGTAATCCCTACCTGGAACTGACCTAGAATCTCTTAAAACTGCCCCACCAGAGTCCAGGTGACTGCAAGCTTCCTGGCCACGGCAAAGGTGCAGCAGTCAGAGGCAACCACTGACCCCTGAACAAAGGGAGCCACTCACCACAGCATTCACTACACATTGGCTGAAGCTGAATGCTGGTGAAATGGGACTTGGGCCCATTTCCACCTTACCAAACAGACAAGAACAGAAAAACAAGTGGAAAATGAACTGAATGGATGTCACCATCCTATTTTCTGGAAAAATCCCTTCACCAGGATTTCTCTCCTGGGAAGCTGAGAAGCCTCAAAGAAAAAGGAAAACAATCTTATCTCATTTGCTTCTCCAGTGTTTTGCTGCTTTGGAATGTAGCTGGAGATTGTTTATCCAACATGTGAATTGTTTTGACTTAATGACCAATCATGGTCAGGCTGCGTCAGGACTCTGGAAGGAGTCACAAGTTTTTCATTATTATCTTTTAGCCTTCTGTCTGAATCCTTTCTGTATTCTTTAGTATAGCATAGTATAGCATTCTTTAATATAATAGAGATTATAAAATAATAAATTAGCCTTCTAAGAACATGGAGTCAGATTCATCATTTCCTCCCCGTGATGGCGGACTCAGAAAATAGCACAAATGGAAGCACTCCAAACCAAAAACTTTCAAAAGGAAATAAAACCTAAGTTCTTAGTTACATTTCTAAATAGCAATAGCAAATAAATGCTGTAAATAAAAAAATAGTTTGGAAGGGGAAGGGAGAATACTGTGATAGCCAAGCCAGGTTTCCAACAAAAGCTAGAGGTAACTGGAGTTATCATCTAACATTTCAATATTTTGAAACTAGGGACAGTCCTCCTTTGATGAATATGATGACAGTTTCCTCAGAGTGCAGACTCAGTCATGTGCAGATTAAAGTCACTATGCAGACTGATCTACTTCCTTATTGAAACCAGATGACAGTTCTGCTTTCTAGCTATGGAATGGTGCTTTCAAGCCTTAAGAGAGGTCTGCAAGTACACCAAGGTAACAAAGGTGCAATCAACCAGTTATCTGGCAGCACTGGGTTTTTTATACCATTCCAATACAGATTTTTAAGAGGTATCAGAGCAAAACAAAGGCAACTACTGTAAGAGAGACAAGCCAGGATCCCCACTCTATCCCTTGCCATGCTACACTTTCTCCTAAGTGTTGGGTTTTCACCTTTCCCTCCTGGTTTCTTCTGCTGCCTAAGAAGGCTGCACATCTCAGTGATAGCATTTGAGTGAAGACCCTAAAACATCTGAGAAAACTTCATGGCTTTTAGCACATCCCAAAGCATTAAAGCCTAAGGACAGTATCCAACTACACAAGACTGCTCATATGCATCTCAAATCCCAGAGGATTCAGTTCTTGTGATGCAGGTAGGAATTTACTCATTCTACCAAAAAAATGGAAACAGTTTTTGCTAGGGCACATTTTTCTCTGGGCTGCATTAGCAAAAAGCTAAAAGACCTTCAGACCCTGGACATGAAGCTCACCACTGACAGTGGCACCTTAACTGATCTTCAGTCATTCTCCCCTCAAGCTGTGGTACTGAGGCTTGTGGAACAAGAGAAAAAATGCCAGTATAAAACTCAATTCAGAGTTCAGAGTGTCTACACTTACATTTCTCAAGAGAAAGCCCTGTAAAACCAGAAAGTTCAAAGTCAAACTCCCAAACCAAGATTCTGAAACACAAGGTGCCTGCTTTCATCTCTTTCTTCTCAATTAGCTGAATGAAAGCAGTTAAAAGTTGGAACTAAAAATTTGCCTGTTTTCAATCTCACTTGGGTACCTCTTAAAGACACTATCACAAGTAATCGTGATACATTTTCTTCCTTTTAGGAATACTTTGAATCAGGTGACTAACACAGAGGTGCTTAGCACAGAATCAAATGTATCTTTTCTCTGCTATGCAATCCTCCCTATCACTTACCCCTACAAATCCTAAGTGAAATTTTTCTTGGATAGGGAGGGTCCTTTTATCGTGAAGAATCATTGTTAAAGATTTATAATACTTGAATTACTGCATGGTGAAGATCTACCATTATGAGAAAGAAACAATAGTATCTTCTCAAACTAAGAAATAACTGCACTGAAAGATGAAGACACATTGGGAAGCAAAAGTTGGCTGCACTTGCAAGCTCTAAAGACTTTCTTTTTATTAAAAACTAAGAACCCAAACTTGCCCAGAATATTTTGCATTCTCATGTCTGCTTTTTCACAATATCCCACCCTTCCAGAAAAAAGCAAAACATTTTTTTAACTGAAATACGTTTTCACTCCTACACGTAGCTTTCTCATGTTTGTTATACTTTACAGAACATTTCTGCCCAACTTGTTTTTAGCCCTGGCTTTAAAATGTTAAGAGTTCAATTCATTTGTTTTTCCAAGTTCAAGTCAATGCAAGAGAAAAAAATTTATCAAGGAACTATTTGGGATTGCTTCTACAGCTATACAGTTCAAGGAGTAAAAACTCATTCCAAGTCAGTTCGAGGAGTAAAAACTGATTCCAGCAGAGTCTTCAACAGTACCATGACAAAATTACAAAATTCTAAATCCTCCTGAACATTTTGCAGCGTTGTTGACAGCTCTTCTCCAAACCCATTAATTTGAAAGAAAGCCTCCAGTGGCAGTTTAAATGCCAAAGTGAGGAAAGGCACACATGGCTCTCAATACAGAATATTACTAAAATAAAGGGAGGTATCAGAATCAGTATTCAGAAATCTTAGAAGTGCAATTATTTAAATGCCAGCATCATCACAAACACCACCTGGAGATCTTCCTAGCACTCCTCTTTCTCCATAAAGAAGATCCCAGCTCTTGACATCATACATTAACTCAGTTTTGTTTGATATTTTATGTACACTCCTGTTCACATTCTAGTCCAGCAAGCCTTACAAATATAAATTACAATATGTGAGCAAAATACCTGCAGGCAAATAACTTTGTCCCCAGGCTGTGCAGAGCTCTCTGGGGAGTAATCACCATCGAGCAGAGCCTGCTGCCTGGCTCGTGTCTTGCCCACAGCCACTGGGTTGATGGCTTCCAAGTGTGAGGGGTTGGGGAGCAAGGTGACATGCACAGGTCTGTGGGAGCCAAAGTCCAGATCTACAGAGGATGTCAGGTGGGAGAGAACGTCCCCAATGGCTGCTGAATTCTCTGGGAACTCGCTCAAACCACGCATCTTGCGGAACATCAGCTGCAGGGAAACAGATCTGGTTAAAATCCTTTTTTGATTCACTGACAGGTTGAAAGAAAAACTCTCCTACTCCTGAAATTGCAAGGATGCTTCTAAGCAGCAGCACACAAACCCCTTCATTAGAGTTCTTTTAACAGTCTCCTGCAGACAGTTCACTGAAGTGTTGATAGGAAGGGAGACCACTCTCACACAGGTAACATTTTATTGCTCCAGCATTTACAACTTTGGCAAACTTTTGGGGGTTTATTTTACTGCAAATAAACCAGGCAGCTGCCTGTGAGATTATAAATCTCTTACAGTCTTAGGGTGCAAGATGTAGCTGGAGGTGTCTATTCTATTGCCATCTAACTGCCATTGCAGTTATCTTCTGTTAAATGGACAGTTTTCTTTATCTCTTCCACAACCAATCCTTCAGGGAGATCTCTTCTGTTTATGGGCCATTGAGTGTCACTGAAGGACTGATAAAATTCCATCATCCCACTGGGAGATGCTCTGCCCAGGGGGAGGAGCCAAGAGTTCCTACCGGGATATAATCTGGGATTTGGAACACCACACAGACTTTTCCCACTGGATTCCCAGAGGAGCAGCTTTCTTCTCCACTGCATTCCCAGAGGAGAAGCTTTCTTTTCCACTGGATTCCCAGAGGAAAACCAGGCCCATCTACACCACCACTGAAGCTTCAGAGGAAAACTCCAGCCTTGTACAGGATCCCTGCTCCAACAGAACCACAGCTGGCACTGCAGGAGGGCTGAGCCACCATGGAATGGGACTGCTGCCACCTCCCTGATCCACAGGGGTCAGGTCTGTCAGTGACTCTAACAGTGTCACTGACTGTCAGAGTTGTTTTGTATTACTCCATTTTTATTTTTAATTTTTCTAATAAAAGAACTGTTATTCCCACTCCCATATCTTCGCCTGAGAGCCCCTAATTTCAAAATTATAATAATTCAGAGGGAGAGGGTTTACATTTTCCATTTCAAGAGAAGCTCCTGCTTTCCTTAGCAGACACTGTGTAGTCAACCAAGGCCCGCACCTCAGGAGGAAGCTGCAGCAGGCCTGCCAGCAGGTTGAGCCTGCCCCTGTGAGGCATTCCGATGATGATGTCGGTGACCCCGCTGTACGCGCACGCCTTGAACAGCTCGTGGAAGAAGCCCATCATGCTCTCTGCTCCTTCGCCACCGTAGCGCTTCACTGTGGCAAACTTGGTGGCCAAGAAGTGATCAAACTCCTGGTAAAAACAGGACAGCTTCAGGATTAGGCTATTTTAAGCAGCAGCTTTGTGTTTATAGTATTGAAATATAAGTTATGTTTATACCCTTGAGGCATACAAATCTAAAGATACCCCTGGAAAGTCTCAGCTCACTCTCCACCCACACAGTCTGAGACCAGAAGATATGATGACTATAAAAAATCAGCTCTAAGCAGAAAAATGTTGCATTGAGGATCAAACTTTCTCTGTCTCACATGGAAGGTGCTTCAAGAATTCTAACACCAGATTAATTTACAAATTCCTTGGTAGTTTACCTGTTTTAGGTGGAAATTTAGGAATGGTGTCCTTTTACAGTATAAACCATAATGATCTTGAGACACAAAGTGCTAGCAAAGCAGTGTTTCATTCTGATTTACATTAGGCACAGTCCTTATTACAGAGGTAGAATGCTTGGGAGAAGAAAAATAAATGAATCTGTATTTACTTCACTTTCATCTAACTTCACTCCATTCACCTCCTAGAAAGCTCAAATAAGTGACCAAGTTTTGAAAGCACTGGAAATTTCTTTAGTTTTTGCAACTGAAGACAGAAACTAAATGAAGTCTGTAACTGAGAAGGGAAGACTAAGCCACACCCAAAGATCTGAGCCAACTGCTAGTTGTGCAATATTCAGTTCTAAGGAATAATGTATACAAAACTGGTCACACATAAAAGCATTTTTTACTGCCAGGGTTAAATTATATACTCTTAGTATAGCTCTGGTCATACTGAAATTAAAGTAGAGCACATCAGGGTCCCAATATCACCCTCCTGTGTCACCATCAAATTCCTCTAACTGCCAAAGAGGCTACAAAAAATACAAAGTGGGCCATATACTTCCATTCAGTCATTGGTAAATATTACATTTAACACTCCTTCCACTTGGAAAACTGGAAACAGGGACACTTTCACAGATCCTGCTCTTCTACCTTTCCAACCTTCACAGATCCTGCTCTTCTACCTTTCAATCATTCTGGATAACATGGGAAGAAAAGGGGAAAAAAATTAAAACTTTTCACAGTACAGAAGTATTGGAATAAATTTTCTCTATACATTTTAAAAGTGCATAAATATTTCACTCCCTTATAGAAGGCATTAACAAAGGTTCCTTGCTGAAAAGCACCGTGTCTGCCAGTGCTATATGATAGAACCTCAGTCCAACTCTGATTTGTTCCAAAACCTTGAGGGACAGCATACTTTAAGGACAGTAAAACAGATCAGCATGAGGGTGAGAGGAAAACACAGAACAGCTAAGCCAGAGCATAAGATTTCACAGAGCTCTGCTCAACCTTGTGGTCCCATCAGTAACATTTAATATGAGCTGTGAGATCATTAATCTAAGTGTATCTCACTTTTGAAGACTGGTTATTCACGGGTTTACAGCATCATTATTTCAGTAATGGCTGGTAAGTTAATACAGCAATAAACTGAATTAACCAATGAGATTCCTGCACTGCACTGCTCCAGGCAAAGCCTGGATTGTTCTTTTTCTGCATGAACAATGTCCAGAACAGTGAAGGATCCACGACAAACTCTGTGACTATTACAGTCCAGTAACAGAGAACAGAGTACCTGGGACTCCAGCATCAGTTTGCACAAGTGCTTTTTCTCTTCAGGTGTAAATGCTTCTTGCTTTAGCTCTTCAAACCTTTTAGCAAACCATTCTCTCTCCTCCAGAGTTGGAAGCTGGCTTGTTTCTATGGAAATGTGCCCGCAGTATATATGGTCCAGGTAAGCCATCACATCCTCTACAGAAGCCTCCTCTTTTCCCATGTTGATAAGTCCTGGTGGGAAATAAATGTTATTAGTCACTTTGGGGGAGGAGGGGAAGCACTGAGGCCTGTTTTGGAGAAAATAAAGCAATAAAAGAGACCCTCCTCCTTTGTTTAAGGCTGCAGCAAGGCTCTAAGAGAGACAAGAAAAGACAATTCTTGACTTCTGCCCCTGTATTTTCAAACCTTGACTACAGTGTTAAGTATTGTGGTAAATCATAGAATGCTACAGTAACACAAGAAATTAATGTTTAACCTCAGCAATTGTAAGAGCAAGCACAAATTTTCATGATTTCCAAAGATGCCAGACGGCAGCCTCTCACTGCACTATGATTTCTGCAAAAGACATATGGATGCTGAAGTTGACAATTTTCTGACTCTTCCACAGAGGCCACAGGCCCTCAATAAATCACCCATGAACAGAATTTGCTGTGATGAGGCTGTGGACTCACCTGTAGTAACGAGAGGACCCTGAAGAACTTCAGCCAGCTCTTGGATTTCAGGCACCATGTTCATAACAGCTTGGCCAGCAAACAGTGGGTTTATTTTGGCTGCTTTGTGGCCATGTTCAGCATAGGCAGTTATCAAACGAGCAAGAGCATGGTCAACTAAAACAAAACAGAAAGCAGAACAGCATCACACATGTGCTCAGATTAAATCCACTTACAGCATCAACACAGGAATGTTTTGTGTGCTGGCAGCCATCGAGGTTCTGGCTGCAAAGAGAGCTTTTCTATGCAGTTATTTCTACCTTATTACCCCACAACAGCTCCCACAGCAAACTGCTAAATCTGCTCCCTAAAGCAAATTTCAAGCAAGTACAATTTAGATTTCCTCCACCGTTCCCCTCATAGGTTAGACTCCTGTAAACATATGCAAAGCTACTTCATTTTGCTTTGAATCTCTCTACAACAGCAGTGAACCAAAACCACTACAAACAGGTATGTCCAAGTCAAGATCAGCACATTACCAGTGTATAGTCTTATTTCCTAAGCCAGCTCAATCCTATCACTTATGCTTCCTTGTTCCTTGCTGGAATGACAGGAGGATTGGGTCTTAACAATAATTCAGGTCCCATGACTTCAAAAGAAAAACAAAGTCTGTCTGCAGTAGCCAAGAGCATGTGCTGAGCCAAGTATGGTAAAAATTATCAACATGGGCAGAATTTGACCAGCTGAGAGGTCATACACACATGTTACTGTCACTGAGCACAGCCAGAGACCAGGCTGATGAACTGCAAACAATAAAACACACTGCAAGCACAACCTGCTACAAATTAATGACATGAACCTGCTTATAAAGTGTGGAGGGGTTTTTCATCCTGGTAAAAACTCAGCACTGACAGTAGTCAGGTCTGAAGGGTTTTGTTTTCCAAACAATGGAATTCTCAGACCATAGCACAAGGTTATTTCTCTGACACTTGTCAGCCCATTTAAAATAGCCCCTTTTCTCTACTGGGTTCTACAACAGAGGGACAGAACCCAGACATAAGGCTAACAGTGCCCACAATGCTCTCAGCAAGGAGGCCGTTTAAACACAATTTTTAAAATGTTACATAAAAACATGTTAATCATTAACAAGGAGGCTACTTTGTGACGGGCCTCGCTGTCCAGGAGCTACAAACTGGTTTCACTGCTGCTCCTGGGCAAAGGGTTTCATTCCTGCCAGTCGCCAGAGTAAAGTTAATGCAAGGACCACACTCCTACCTAGAACAGTTTTCTGCTTGAAATCACTTTTCTGCACTGTAAAACTGAGCTAGAAGCAACACAGGATTGCTAGAGGAGAGAGTTACCTGTAGTTAATAATGGAATCCTAGAAAGTTAACGGGTTGGAAGGGACCTTATAGACCATCCTGTCCCAAACTCCCTGTAGTGGGACATCTCCCACTACACCAGGCTTCTCAAATCCCATCTGGATTTGAACACCGTAAGGGTTGGGGCATCCACAACCTCCCCGGACAACCTGTTCAGTGTCTCACCATCCTCAGTTCGGCTAGTTCAAGCCCCATGATACAAAAGGAAAATGACAGGCGCGTTGTAGAAGTATTCTACGAGCAGCCGAACTCTCCGAGAGCCCATCGCTGAGCGAACTTCAGCAGTCGGTGCTCCCACAGCCGCTTCAGCCCCTGGAGCGGGGCCAGGCACCCCAGGCCCGCAGAACGCACAGCCAAGAGCTCTCGGAGCGGGTCTGCCCCGCGCTCTGCCCCGCCGGGAGCAGCACACGCCGCCCCTCAGAGCGCCCGGGCCCCGCTCGGAGCAGCCCCCGCCGCGCTCCCTCTGCCCGCCCGGCCCCGGCCGTGTCCGACCTGCTCTGCCGGCGCCGCGCTGCTCCTCCGCCCGCCCTCCCGCCGCCTTGCGCGGTTTGTAGCCGTAGACGCCGCGCTCGGTGCGGTACCAGCGCCTGGGGCCGGCCCGGCAGAGCGCGCAGCGCACGGCCCGAGCCCCCGCCGCGGCCGCCATGGCCATGGCCGCGCTGCCCCCGCGCCGCCACCACCGCCCCCGGACCCGCCCCGAGCCCCGGGGGCGGCGCCCGCAGCGGGGCCCTCAGGGGCTCCCGCGGGGCCGAACGGAGCGAGGGAGTGCACGATGTTCTGGGCTCCGGCGAGGCAACCTGGAGTGATGTGCCCGGTTCTGGGCGCCTCAGCACAAGGGAGACAAGGAGGCGCTGCAGAGGGTCCAGCGGAGCCTCAGGGATGAGGCGGCCTCTGGAGCATCTCCTGTGAGGAGACTGCGGGAGCTGGGCCTGGCCAGTCTGGAGAAAACTGGGAGGAGATTTCATGAATGCAATAAATGTCTCAAAGGTGGGTGCCAAGAAGTTGGTGCCAGACTCTTTGCAGTAGTGCCCAGCAACAGGATTAGGAGCAATGGCCATAAAATAAAACCCAAAAAGTTCCACCGTGTTATAAATAAGAAGATTGACTAGGCCAGTATTCAAGCAGCAATCAATTTATTAATTAATATGGTAAAGTATGAGCAATACAGCGCTGGGTACAGTGGGGGAAGTTTTCCCTCCAACTGCACACCTAGAGTTGAGGCTTACAGGTATATATAGGGGTACTCATACGCTTTCTCAGCAGTTTCTATTCCAATTTTTACTCAGCAGCTTCTATTCCCAATTTTTATGTTACAATTCTATACACTACTGTGATTTAGTTTTTCTCAGGATGTATCCCAAAAGGTGTATCCCCAGATGGTGGTGGTCCGGTTTCTGAAAGAAGAAAGACAAATCTCATCTGGTGAAGTCCAGCTCCCCTTTTAATTGCAAGGACTATAAGTCTCATAACAGTGATGTCCAGCTTCCCTTGGTCAAAACTATAAATCCTTAAGTTGATGTTCATCTTCCTTTCTCAAGCTGCTTTTCTCTGTTTTGTTAAGGCGTGAGATAAGCATGATTCCTTTATATATATTCTAAAGCTATCGTTTCAAGGATACAAGCAATATTCTAAAATTATACTTCAAAAAGTTATTATTGCAAAACTCTTTAAGGCTTAACTACAAGCAAAGAGCAACATTCTTAACACTTTATTTCAAAAGCTCCTAAATCAACTAAGGTTAATTGTGAACAAAGGATAGGTTCAAAGGCCTTCTTCCATGCTGTACTTTCCTCAGTTATTATTAGAATTTGTCTTTATAACTGTCCCATGGTTGGTCTCCACACACATCATAATCACAAATGCACACATTGCCTGTATGTACCTGACACAAAACACAGCTTTGTATTTCACAACTGCAACATGAGGAAGAACTTTTCATTGAGGGTGGCAGAGCACTGGGACAGGCTGCTCAGGGATGTTGTGGAGTCTCCCTCTGTGGAGACACTCACAACCCACCTGGATGTGTTCCTGCATCACCTGCTCCAGGTGACCCTGGAGTTGGACCTGAGGTTGGGCTGGATGATTTCCAGAGGTTCCTTCCAGCTCTGCACTGGTGAGAGCCCACCTGCAATGCTGCACCCAGCTCTGGGGTCCTCAGCACAGGAGGGACAGGAACCTGTTGGAGCAAATCCAGAGGAGGCCACCAAGATGATTAGAGAGGTGGAGCACCATTCCTATGAGGAAAAGACATGGGAAATTTGGATTGCTCAGCCTGCAGAAGAGAAGGCTTTCTGGTGACTTAATTGTACCCTTCTAGCACCTGCAAGAAAAGATGGAGATGGATTTTTTACAAGAGCATGTAGTGACAGGACAAGGAGGAATGGCTCCAAACCAAGGGAGCGTAGGTTTAGATTAGGTTTTAGGAGGATTCTCTTTGCTGTGAGCAGGGTAAGGTACCAGAGCAGGTTGTGCAGGGAAGTTGTGGATGTCCCACCTGTGGATGTGTCCAAGGACAGGTTGGATGGAGCTCTGATCATCTCTGGAATAGTGGAAGGTGTCCCTGCCTGTGGCAGGGGGTTGCACCAGATGATGTTTAAATGTCCCTTCCAGTCTCAACCTTTCTGTGATTCTGTAAACTTTGTGTGAATGCATGTCTGAGGTACTGGCAATTCCCTGTCCATAGGCTTGGTTGTAGCTTTCACAATGAGGAAATCAAAGAACATTTTTTGTCCAAATCAAACCATGGTGTTTGCCTTTGGAACAGGTGGAACTGGATTTCAGAACTGAATCAGTTCCAGTTGGTATGGGATTTTATGATATTCACAGTTCTTGCAGAAGGGCCACTTGTGTTCCTTGAGGCCTGCATGGTTGGGTTTATGCATATTTATAAAACCCAATTTGGGAGAAAAATATAAAAATAAATGACCTTTAATGCTGCAAGGAGGGCAAAAGGATACAATGACAGAAGGACAGTGGACATGTGGTCCATACAGTGAGGTGTAGTAAAAATGCGGCTGTGAATATTCATATTTTTTTCATTTAGAATGAAGGAACCTTAAAAATAATGCTGTGAGATTATGTGATTTTTTTGAAGCTGACAGTGGAGAGGGAGAAAACATTGATGTAGTTAAATATTTCCATTCTGTGCTTGGGGAAAAAGACAAATGTTGCAGGCAGATTGCAGGATGATGAAATACTTTTCCACAGTTCTTAAACAAATACCAGTCAAACAGCAGATACCACTGTGGTTTTACTTTGAATCATATAGGCAGTTAGTTGAATATTTCCCAATTAGCACTGATAGGAATAGGTTTGAACATTAAAAATTTTCCAGTTTCTCCAATGAGATGTTTCAGACACACAATGTGGATCTCAGAGAACTAACTGAATATTTGTATATATAAGTTCACTTAATAGGAGTTTAATAAAGCCTAAGCAGGTGTTTATGAAATATATATCTCATCAAGTCAACTTGTTAGGGTTTTTATGTGAATCAAAATCCAGTTCATAAAGATTGAAAGTACTTTACAGATTTGCCAACATAATCATCTTGTGTAGGACATGATTACATGTGACAAAAGCATTGCTGTAGCTTTATCTAGGTCAGGGAAAGGTTTTGTTGACTTTGATTCCTGTCTAAATGTGAGAAGGTGATACCTGTGCCAGCAGAAACTTCACTGCTGAGGGTGTGGGCAAAGTGACTCTCCCAGCCTGGCTCTCCTGGCACAAAGCCTGTCCTAGAGAAGGCTCTGTGAGAGGTTCATTCAGTACCACATAATGCTCTCACTGAAAACACTAGAAATGCCCAAAACCAAGCCTGTACAAACTAAATAGTGTCTGACTACCTGGCAGCATAGAAAGTCAGCCACACTGGGAATAATTATAAAGGAATTATCTTCCTTGCCACTTCAGTAGTTAGATCAACCCAAAAAAGCTGCCCACACCTTGAGTGCTGATGAAGTTTGTCAGCTGGAGGTAAGTGGTGAGGAGAGGTTACCTTGAATCTGAGAGTCAAGATGGAGATAAGCAAACATGATTTATTTTAACAGGATGAAGATGGAGATAAGCAAACACAAATTATTTTAACAGGATGAGGTGAAACCTTACATATATTCAAAGAGTATGTTCACTAAAATGTAGCTCCTTTCCAGGAAACAGTGGCTATAAATAATCTCCAAAAATCATGAGAAAAAAGCAGGTAGGTGTAAAAAAACTCTGTGAATATCCACTCACTTGGAAAAGAAGATAATTGCCGGATTTGGCTGCAAGGAAATCTAGAGGACACCTACAGATTCTACATTAGGCCAGTATTTGGCACAATTTAAATACTGTGTGCATGTTTGGTGCCAGTAATTGAGGAAACATATTAAAAATATGGGAAGAAGAGCTTCAGGAATTAAAAAAAAGGCATGCTTTATTGTCTGAGATTCAGGAAACATCTGCCTGGTTTTGGTTTTGGTAAATCAGCACAAAAGCTGGATCAGTATGTGCACAAATGAAACAGGTACTTCAGAAGGAAAAGTTTTCTGGAGTTTGCTTGCATGGCCTTTACAAGAGAGAGCTCCAACATAACTGTAGATGTGGGAGTGTGGTATAAACACAACAGGAGATTTTGCTTTCCTTTCAGAACTGTAGTGATTGTGCTTTTTATTCATGTTGGAAAGGGCAGCAGCATTGTGCTTCAGAAGAAAATAAGCCAACATCTCTTGATGTGATGCCAGTGTCACTGATAAACCAAGCAAACCCAATTCCCCCTAAAAAGAGAAATCCAAAGGCACCCCCTGACAGGCCAAAGGATTGGTGCCTTTGGAAAATAAAGTGCCAACACTAACATGGATTTTCTCTTCCCGTTTTTACTGTTCTGCCATGGATCTTCTCCACTCCATTGATTCTGTTAAATCAACTTGGTAGTTTAAGATATTTTGGCAAGCAGCTGAGATCTTTGTGAGCAGGGACATGTGCATGATCTATGCCAACAACAAGCACGACTCCATCCTTTCAAGCTTGTCCAGAAAGAGATTTTTAGATATGTCTGCAAAATGAGCAGTGAAGTTAAACAGCAGGGAGGAGAGCTCTTCCCTGGAAAAAACAAAACAACCTGTCTAGTCCTGTACCAGCTGGCAGAACACACCTCAAGCTCTGCACCAGTAAACAGTGTCTTCTGTTGGGGCTGACTCTTGCCTCTGAGTAAAAAGCAACTTTAACAGTTGAATAATCTATGTACACCCAGGCCTGTGCCTGCTGTCAAAGTCCAGTATTGCTGAAGGCTTGATCTAAGCCCAGAGGGGTGTAAAGGCTTTCCCAACCTAAAAGCTTCTGTCAGAACCTGGATTCAAAATGTAAAATAAACACCAGATTCTCACTCTGCAGCTCTGGGTTGTGCCAGTTTTTTCCAGCTTAGGCAGCTTTAGAGTTGCCCAAGAGGTGATGCTGTGCCCAGAACTGCAGGCAGAGAGCCTTTCCAACAAACCTGGGAGTTTCACTAAATTCACCTCTGTAAAATATCCTCATGTCCAGGTGGGGACAGTGACTGGACTAGAGGGCACAGAGACCAAATTTAGACTAGAAAAGACACCCAATGACAGAATCACAGAATGGGTGTGTGGTGGTGCTCACAGGGGTCCCAGGACCGAGGAAGAGATGAGAATGTTGACTCCATGTTTAGAAGGCTGGTTTATTATTTTATGATATATTATATTAAAGCTACACTAAAAGAATAGAGAAACGATTCAGCAGAAGGCTTGAAAGGAAGGGCAGGAATGGGATAATAACAAAAGCTCGTGACTCTCCAGATAGTCTGAAACAGCTGACTATGATTGGCCATTAATTAGAAACAACCACATGAGACCAATCACAGATGCACCTGTTGCATTCCACAGCAGCAGATAATCAATGTTTACATTTTGCTCCTGAGGCCTCTCAACTTCTCAAGAGAAAAAATCCTAAGGAAAGGATTTTTCATAAAATTTGTCTGTGACATGGGTGGGTTTGGAAGGGACTTCTGGAGATCATCCAGTCCAATCCTCCTGCCAAGGCAGGGTCACATCCAGGTCAGTTGAGAATGTCTCCAGATGGAACCTCTGAGAGCAGCCTGTCCCATTGCCACCCTCAAGGTAAAGTTCTTCCTCATTGGAGGTGAAATCTCTTATGTTGTATTTTATGAGTGTTTATAGCGGTATTCTCAGGGGTCTCAGGATGAGGGAAGAAACAAGAATGTTGACTCCATGTTTCAGAAGGCTTGATTTATTATTTTATTATATATATTATATTAAAGCTATACTAAAAGAATAGAAGAATGGATTTAATCAGAAGGCTAGCTAAGAGTAGAACAGGAATGATAACAAAGGCTTGTGACTGACCAAGACTGTCTGGACAGCTGGGCTGTGATTGGCCATTAATTAGAAACAACCATGAGACCAATCACAGATGCACCTGTTGCATTCCACAGCAGCAGATAATCAATGTTTACATTTTGTTCCTGAGGCTCTTAGCGTCTCAGGAGAAAAAAAATCCTAAGGAAAGGATTTTTCAGAAAATATCATGGCTACAAGCGTTGTTCTGTTAGCACCACTGAGATGAGCCAAGCCCAGGCTCTTGGCGCCTGCCTTGGAGCCATTTATTGCATCCATGAAATGCCGTCTCAGTGTTCTCTCCTCTCTGGCCAGGCCCAGCTCCCGCAGTCTCCTCACAGGAGATGCTCCAGAGCCGCCTCATCCCTGAGGCTCCGCGGGACCCTCTGCAGCGGCTCCTTGTCTCCCTTGTGCTGAGGAGCCCAGAGCTGGGCACGGTAATGGACGCCCGCGAAGCCACCCTGAGGCAGTAATTTGGTGTTCGGACACTGTCACCCCAATGTTTTATCACGGTGACACCGGACAGCCCCACCCGCCACATGACGGCACAGACACGTCACCGCCGTGACGTCACGCGGCCCCACAAGCCGAACCGCGCGCTGAGGCCATCAAGGAAGCGACATTCTGAGGCCCTTTCCCCCTTCCCCGCCGCCGTGAGGGACGCGGGGCCGAGCCCTTTTCCTCTTCCCTTCCCGTTCCTCTTCCCCTTCCGCCTCCGCACTCCCGGTAACCCGTCTGCCGGCAGGACCCCGCGCGGGGCTGCCCTCCGCGCTGCCTAACCCCCGCCCCTCGGGGAGCGCCGCTCCGCGCCGTCCGCAGCCGCGGCTCCGCCGCCCTGAAGCGGCGCCGCTCCTCCCCTGGCGCCCGGGCGTGGCGAGGCGGGCGCGGAGGGCTCGGTCGGGGCAGCGCCGTGGGTCAGGCAGCGCCGGGCGGCCCGGTCGCCGTGAGGGGAGAAGCGCTCGGGGGCCTCGGAGGGGCGGAGGAGAAGGAGGAGGCGGCGGCGGCGCCGGGCGGGCCCATGTCGGCACCGGGCACAGGTACCGCGGGCACCGACGGGACGGGAGGGCGGTGCCGGGGCGTGTGTGGGGAAGGGGTCTCGGGGACGGGGGGAGGAGGGCACAGGGGCCTGGCGGGGGCACGGGGAGGGGGTTCCGGAGGCGGAGGGGCCGTGGGGCTCGGGTGGCGGTGCCTGCAGAGGGAGGCCGGGAGGGAAGCGGAAGCCGCTGGTGCCATCCGGGAACGGGCTCGGGCTGAGGGAGAGCTGCGAGCGGGGACTGGGGTTGTAGCCAAGGAGTCTTTTTGTACTTAGTGCCTTGTCTCTAGGCCTCTGCTTCACGGTGGGAAGCGCCTTCCTGCAAGTTTGGCAGCAAAACATTGTCCCCGAGAGGTACAGAAGCGAAAGTAAAAGTGCCCGCTGTTCGGCAGGCCGGCCAGATGTGTCAGTGGCCTGAAGTTTTGTCAGGGGAGGTTTAGGTGGGATATCAGGGAAAGGTTTTTCACCCAGAGGGTGGCTGGGCTCTGGAACAGGCTCCCCAGGGAAGTGGTCACAGCACCGAGCCTGACAGAACTCCAGAAGTGTTTGGACAATGTGCTCGGTACATGGTGTGACTCTTGGGGATGTCCTGTGCAGTGACAGTCGTTGGGTTTGGATGATCCTTGTGGGTCCTTCCCAAGTCAGAATATTCTGTGGTTCTGTGAACCTTCCCTGACGCTCTGTGAGGGACTCCTCTCTCTCTGCACTAGGTGTTTTTTTTTTTTTTTTTTTCTGTGTGCTGTGTCTCATTTTCCAAAACCTGTAAGTTTATTTTCTCCTCACTGACCTGGGTATTTTTCTTATGTACCTTCCCTTGCATTAAGAGAACCTTAATTGAATTTCAGTTTTTGAAACTTACAACCTTCTAGTGGTGTGGTAACTAGTGATGGAGGAGTTTGTTGCTCTTTGAGATTTTTCAGCCAGTCAGAGGTGGGACATCTTGCCTCCATTAATTATCTCCCATATCTCTTTTGTAATGGAGTAGCTGCAGAAAGGACTATTTATGTAATCCATTTAATTTCTAGTGAGAAATTGCATTGTGTTAAGTTTAATAGAGCTGTATTTCCTTCTGTCATACTTGTGGTTGCAAGGATAGGGATTCTGGATCATATTACTTCAGGGTTGGAGAGTAGACTGTTTCCATTGACTTGAGAGTATTGCTTTGAGGGCCAAGGTGTTGCTGTTTATTCTTTTATTCTGAATTGTGAGTAGATTAATGATACTGAATACCTTTTATTACACTCTGCTTTCTTCAAGAGTAAATAACATAGATAGTTTTTCCTAAATGTTACTTCTGTATTTCAAATCTATTTCTTAATTCTCTGAGCTCAGAGTATCACAAACCTAGTCCCATTCTTTCAAATTCCAAGATTATTGTTGAAAAAAGTAGAAACTTAAGTACAATAAAAATTGACTTAACTGCAAATGAGCCAGTGTATGTCAAATATTGAAAAATTAGGAAAAATGGTTCCCTCTAAAAATGTGTTGTCCATAGGTGCTGAAACTGAGAAGAAGGAGTGTTAAAGCATGTAAGTGTCACTAGAGAAATGGGCTGCCAGGAGTCCAAAGGCACAGGGATGTTTGTCCTGTCTCTGTTTTCTCTGTCCTTCCCAGTTTCTGGTGGGAGTGCTGGTTTGTCCTGTCTGTTGCCTTATGAAGTTCATGCCATTATTATGCCTTTCCATCAGAGCATTAATGTAAATGTGAGATATTAAACAGAATCAATATTTCCATGCCACCTTCAGCCTTGTTAGCTATGGAGATGAGGCCCAGGCGAGCCAGCTGTTCCCGTTTTTCCCTGCGTCCCACAGCTTTTGGGAAGGTTTCCTGTGGGACAGCTCTGCCTGTCCCGGGAGCTCCGCCTGGCTGGGGCTGCGCTGGGGCCGCCGGTGTTGCTGCAGCAGCGGCAGCGCCGCCTCCCGCTGCCCCGGGCCGTTCGGTGCCGGCGCCAACGAGCTGGCACAGCCGTCGGAAAGGTTTGCGAGATAAGGAGCTGCACACGTAGTAGGCAGTGAGAAGTGTTGCAGCGTACCTGTTCTGGGAACAGAACAGAATCTTACTGTAAAACGAGATTTTGGGGTTTTTTTTGGACTCCGTTGTTCCCTGGGAAAAAGTGGACAATACTGCCTTGTGGTCAAAACCATAATGTGCCCAATTATGCTCCCTCCCTTTTCTTTTTATCTCATCTTCTCAGGTTTGCTTTTATACAAGGAAGCATCAGATACATCTTTAAAACAGAATTCTGAGTTCCTAAATTTAGTAAGAGGATGAATGACCCTGTTGGTAAATGACCCTGCTGTTAAAAGTTTCTTGTGTAGCTGGATATTTTGTTCAGAGTACTGGAATTGTGACATGCTGTTCCAGCATTTCTTTAAACACAGGCAACCCCTTCCCTCTTTGGTTAAGTACTGATTTCATAATAACACTGTTTTAAGATGAGTGGTTTTGGAATTCAAATAGTTTGAAATTTTAGAGTTGTAGCCATGCACTAGGGAGCCAAGTGTGCTTGTTTAAGCAATGCAGATTTGATTTCCATAAGTCCCTGTCAGAGACATTTCCCTGTTGGTGCCATTGCCAGTTGCTGCCTGAGGCCAAGTCATGAACAGGCTCCCCACTGCTAAGTTATCACTGCCTAGATGTAAACACTGATATTGTAAATTTTTGCACTCAATTTTTCTTCAGAAGCTCTGGATGAGCACCTTAAATATTGTAATACAGTTTCATCTTGTTGGCACAGACAGTATATAAATCTGTCATTTTATTGTTTGGGAGATGGCAGAGAGAATGTGCAATGCTTATTAAGAAACATCTTTATTGTGAAGATTTATTTATAAATAAATTTATTTGTTTATAAACATATTTCGAAATAGTTAAAATTAATACCAGAAGCACTCTGCATTAGATTGGAATGTAGGTGTCTCATTATCCACTCTGAGTAGATGCAGGGACTTGGTGAATCTAAATGTTTTCATAATCCAGAGTAAAATGTTAGAAAGGCAGAAGTAGGGGTGACCATTGGGAATCAAACTGGTGTTACTGATGAAAACAAAGTGATGGCTCTTCAAAAGGCATCACATGCAGTGGTGTCCTGTCAGTCCCACCCATGCATGCATTTAACTTGAAGCATGGAAGTATGTGAAAATTAATTTAGCCTGAAGTAAAAGCCTGGGTGGTTGTAAATGCCTCTTGTGGTGCTGCCTGGCCCTCCTGCCCCTGACAGGAGCCAGCAGAATGCCCTGGCATTCCAGGCTGTGGTACCAGCCGTGAACCCTAAGGCTGAGTGTGTCTCCCCCCTCTGCTCAGGAGTTACCACATCCAGGTGTGGGTTCTCTGTTCCCAACAATGGCATTGCCACACTGAAATAAGTCTGTTAGAAGATCACCAAGAACACAGGGAGGCTGGAGAACATATCTGAAGAGAAACACAGAGAACTGGGTTCTTGATCTGTAAGAAAAGTGGGGGAAATCTTATTACTGTCTTAAAACAACCTGATGGGAGAGCCTGGTGAAGATGAAGCTGGCTTCTCCCCCAGGCTGTGCAGGGATAGGATGAAAAGTAACAAACACAATGTGGGGCATGGCAGTTTCCAGGCTGGTGTCAGGAAAAGCTTTTTCTCTGTGAGCCCAGAGTGACCATTGCTTCTCTATTCCTGGGGACACCAAAGCCTTTGCCAAGCCTCTGATCTGCTTGGATCTGCTTGGAGCTGGGGCCTAAACTAGGTGCTCATCACAGTTTCCTCCTAATCAAAACTGCCCTGTGATTTTACCCTTTTGTGTTCAATATGTGTCACCTTTTGTGTCCTTATCCAAATGAAACCAAAGCTTGGAGGACTGGAAACCCCAAAGAGGCTAAAGCTCCTACAGAAATGTTGGTTGAGTGGAAGGAGAGAGAAACTGTAGCCTTTGCTAAGTCTTGATAATCACAGCCTTTGTGATGTTATTTCCGTTTGCTCTGCTGGCAGGGCGGTTTGTGCGTCCAGCTGAGTCAGCACTGTGCTCTTCAGCTGCTGCTTGTGCTGAGTGCTGGAGATGCTGGGCACATCTGGGAGGGGTGAGGAAACAAGGCAGCAAGTTAATGCCTTTTCACAGTGAGGATAATCCAGCACTGGGGCAGCTTGGCCAGAGGGGTTGTGCAGTTTCTTTCCTTGACACTTTTCAGGACTGGCACAGTCTTGTCTGATCTCATTGCTGACCCTGCTTTGAGCAGCGGGATGAATTACTTAAGGTCCCATCTAACCTGCATTATCCTATGATCCTAAGTAGTGCTAGTGGAAGGGGGAGGATTCTTGGGAGATGTGTAGGAAGGTCAGTGAGGTGCAGATGCATGCTGATGTTTCAAGTGTGTACTCATTTTTAAATTTGGGGTACTTTGTTTTCATCAGTCTTGAATTATTTTTCTTTCCGATGGACTTGTTTATGTTCAAGATCTTAAATTCTTTGGGTTGTAGAAACTTCAGGATGCTTTTATTTCACAATTCGTGCTGAAGACAACTTTGCAGAACGACATGCTTACAAAATGATTTGTTTTTACTTGTCAGGTCCATTCCTTAGTTCAAGACAACCTTTATTTTGATGAGTCACACATTTGTGAGTTAAGTGAATATGGGTGGGCTGTGAAAAATGACTAAAATATCAACAGCAATTTAAAAGTTCTTGTTTTCCTGTGCTTCTGCAGGTTTGCCTGGGTAACACAATGCCAGCTGAGCGCAAAAAGCCAGCAAATATGGAAGAAAAAGAATCTCAGTTAAATAATAAAGAAAAAGAATTCAGTGAAAGGCGACCAGTGAGCACCAGGGAAAAGCCAAAAGAAGATGTGAAGGTTGGTATGAAGAGAGAGACTTTAAAGGTTCCTGAAGATAAAAAGAAAAAAATGGAAGAGGATAAAAGAAAGAAGGAAGACAAGGAGCGGAAGAAAAAGGAAGAGGATAAAGTAAAGGCAGAAGAGGAGCAAAAGAAGAAAGAAGAAGAAGAAAAAAAGAAACTTGAAGAAGAGGAGAAAAAGAAACAAGAGGAGGAAGAAAAAAAGAAACAAGAAGAGGAAGCTGCTCAACTGAAGTAAGTTATCTTTTAAAGGTTTAATTGGGCCAAATGCTGGAGTTCTGTTATCAGGATTGTGGTCAGAGTTGTAAAACATCGATGAAGTGTTGGAGTTACTTTTAATAAGTTGCATGTAGTGTTATAAATTTTACATGCCTGTGTGTTTGTGCTTTATGACTTCTAAGAGGTTTTGAGTGTTCACTTGTATCCTCTGTTACTTTGGTCTCTGTTGTGGGGGTTTGATAGTGTTCTGCATGTGATGACCATGGAGAGCACAATTGTGCTTGAGTAAATGTTGTGATTTAACCCCAGCTGGCATCAGCCCCACACAGCCACTCCCTCCCCTCAGCAGGCTGGGGAAGAGAATCAGAAAAGTGTGAAATCTTATGGGTTGACATAAAGACAGTTCAATGGGTAAAGCAGGAGCTGTGCAGGCAAGCAAACCAAAACAATGAATTCATTCCCCACTTCCCCAGCAATCCCCAGGACAGCAGGGCTCCATCAAATGTTAACAGTGACTTGGGAAGACAAACACATCACTCCTCTCATCCCTCTCCTTCCTTCTTGCCCCAGGTTTATGTATTGGCCATAGTGTCACATATGGACTGGGATATCCCTGGGTCCCTTGGGGTCAGCTCTCCTGGCTGTGTTCCCTCCCAGCTCCTTGTGCACCCCCAGACTCCCCCTTGGTAGGGTGGGGTGGGGTGTGGAGCAGAAAAGGCCTTGGCCACGTGTAAGCCCATCCCAGCCACAGTGAAAACACCCCTGTGTTATCAGCACTGATTCCAGCACAAATCCAAAGCAGAGCCCCATACAGGATACTCTGAAGAAAATTAATTCTGTCCCAGGACAACAAAGAAGCACAGATGCATTTAACATTAAGTGTTACTGTCCAAAAGTTGGGAATGCAGACTTTGCAGGTCTACAGATCATACATAACAGGAGCAAATCTGATGTGAGAAATGACTTTTAATCAGTCACAGACACCTGATACCTGGATGGCAAACTCAGAATGTAGCCTGGCAGTTTAATATGTGATATTACCAAGACCACGTTTCTTATTATGTTATCCAGCCATAGTACAGTGTTGAAGGTGGCATCTTTTTAGGTCTGAAATATTTCCCTTTTAAGATTGAGGCAATGTCATGGCCAAATTCTAGCTGGGACAGATATATTTCACCTATTGCAAATTTTTTGTGTAATTTCAGTAGTCTGGCAAGAAAAGATTTTCCTTAAATGTGTAATACAGCCTTTTGAAAGGCTGTTTCCTCTTCTGGGGGAACTTCATCAGTAGTAAATGAAGTTTCATGTTTATATTTTCCAAGTCTGTTGGGATTAATATGTTCTGCATAGAAATATTTGAGAAATTTTGTTTTGTAACCAGTAGTACTTGCCCTTTGCAACACAAAAATTAAGCAGAGTTTCTGCAGCAGATGCTTTAGCTTTCTAGGATTAACTTAGTAGATATTACAGAAGAGAGAAGGGGAAATTGTGTTAGAACTCCTGAAGTTTTCCAACTGTGACCTTTTTTCCTTTGTACTGATACTCTGAGATGAGGGTTCCATAACAAAAGTAATTTTTTTGTTGCACAGGGAGAAGGAGGAAGCCCATCAGCTCCATCAGGAGGCCTGGGAGCGCCATCAGGCAAGAAAAGAGCTCCGCAGCAAAAACCAGAACGCGCCGGAGAGTCGTCCCGAGGAAAACTTCTTCAGCAGGCTGGACTCCAGTCTGAAGAAGAACACAGCTTTTGTTAAGAAGCTAAAAACCATTACAGAGCAACAAAGGGACTCCTTGTCCCATGACTTTAATAGCCTGAATTTAAGCAAATACATTGCAGAAGCTGTAGCTTCTATTGTGGAGGCCAAACTGAAAATACCAGACGTGAACTGCGCTGTGCACTTGTGTTCCCTGTTTCACCAGCGATATGTTGATTTTGCTCCTTCCTTACTTCAGGCTTGGAAAAAACATTTTGAAGCAAGGAAAGAAGAGAAGACTCCCAACATTTCCAAGTTAAGAACTGATTTGCGTTTCATTGCAGAGTTGACAATAGTTGGGATTTTCACTGACAAGGAAGGTTTGTCTTTAATCTATGAGCAGCTTAAAAATATTATTAACGCTGACAGAGAATCCCACACTCACGTTTCTGTGGTTATCAGCTTCTGTCGGCACTGTGGAGATGACATTGCTGGTTTGGTACCAAGGAAGGTAAAAACTGTTGCAGAGAAGTTTAACTTGAGCTTTCCTCCTAGTGAGATAATTAGCCCAGAGAAACAACAGCCCTTCCAGAATTTGTTGAAGGAATACTTTACATCTTTGACCAAACACCTGAAAAGGGACCACAGGGAGCTACAAAATATTGAAAGACAAAACAGGTGACAATTGAATGTTGCTTTTTACTTATGAATAAAAATTAGTTTATTTATGAAATACCTAGATTTGTTGCAGTATTTATGAACAAAGTTAGCAGTGTGTACAAGATAAGTGTGTTCTGCAGTGTTTCTAAAAAAAAGTTCTAAATTTGTTCTGAATACTTAAAAAGCAGAGACAAAACAGACTCTTTGAATATCTTTTAAAGGAAAGGGAGGTAATTATCTTTCCTTTGTTTGGTGCTGTTTCCTTATCAGCACGAGAGCAATGCTGCTTTCCCAGCTGGTACTGTCCTTTTCCAGTTGGCACAAGCTGATTTCTCCCTTTCCACCCACATGTATCAAACGAAGCATATGCCACAATTGCTTTGGCTTGTTTACTTATTTTAGTATACTAGGATGAAGGAAAAAATAGGTTAAGAAGGTATCTGTTACACTCCAAGGTAGACAAGTATATATTAAATAAATGTCTTTAAGTGTTGGAGGGCATAGACAATGTAATAAAAGTCTTCCTAAATATTTATATGTACTACTAATATTGCAGGGTATGAATATGCAGACTGAGATCTGAATAATTTTATTTCTGCCATGTTCACATTTTTTAATAACTGTTTGCTTTAAAGCATCCTGAATTCTCATTATTGGAGCCAGCCTAAACCCAAATGCTATTCTTAAAACAGTCATTGTTAATTTCTTCTGGAAGCATTCCAGTCAGCTAGAAATGAACACATTACTGTTTATAGACACAAACTTCAGCTAAAAGGTTGGACATCCATCCACAACCAAATGTATGCTTGGAATGCATTAAATTTTTATGTTTCCAAAGCAAGAATCCTTTGTGCTGATGGGTTTTGTGCTGCAGTCCTATCTGGTCTCAGGCAAGTGTTGAATTTCACAGGATCATAAACTGAATTTTTGAGGTACCATTATTTCTACAAGTACCTTACTAATTCAAAGTACATTACTGGCTAAGGTGTAATTTTTGCAAAGTGAATGAATATGAACCTTTATATTTTCACAATTATCATTAGTTCTGGGCACATTGGTTCTGGCTGGTGTTCCAATGAGTGAGTGTTACAAAGTCTGCATGATAGAAAATAGAGCGAAAAAAATTTCTGAGAGGTATAAAATATGTTAAGAAAGCAAGAAGCAGAAAGAATATAAATTATCTGGGATGTAGAAATATACTTTAATATTTACTTGTAGAACTGCAGAAAAATGAGTGGACAGAGCCTGAGCAGCCTGGTCTGCCCTCATCACTGAGCCTGCATGAGTGGATCAGACAAGGGCAGAGGAGGGACCTCTTTGAGCACCTTGTCATTGAATTATCCCTCCCTGCCAGCTTGGGTGCAAGGCTTTGTGTTGGGGAAGGAATGTGGAGAGCTGTCATTTATCACTGGATTAAGAGAACTCTCTTATTTCTCTCTCTGAACCTTGAGGTGTCTATTTTAACTCCTTAATAAGGAGGAATGAGTTTTATTAAATAAGGCATCAAAATCTTTCCTACCAGATTTTATTTGTTTACAGCATTTGTAACAGATTTGTGGCATTTGCTTGCTGGGGAAGTGCAGGGTGTGAGGAGGGCAAGACAGAGATTTGCCAAGGAAGAAGTGCATGAGTATTACAGAAATCTTCCTGAACTGTGGGTTTGGGGAAAGTGATTGTGCCTTTGATTCCTTACTTGCTTTTGGATTTTTTATAGGTGTAGTTTTTGTGGTGTTTTTGTTTGGTTAGGTTGGTTTAGTTTTGTTTTATTTTTAAAAACCCCAATAATCCTATTGGATAAAGCAATTCTCTGTGTATTAAAAATCTGATCCATTTGTAGTTTTTATTCACAGTGTTATTCCACAATCAATGAAGTGAGCAGGGAGTGAAGTGTTCCCTTTTGTGCATTAACTGTGTTACATGTTAAGGTTATGATATTTTGTCAGGTAAATAACTCATCCATTTATCTCTGTCAGGAGAATGACTGTGAAATGATTTAGCTTGTACAAGTTGGTTGAATTAATTGAAAATTACTATGCTAAATTAACAGTGCTTTAGTGCTGTGTTACCTGTGGAATCATTTAGGTAAAATTAAAGCAGACTCAAGGGGATGGTCAGGAAAAGTACCTTGAGTTATGCTTTGACTTGTTTGGTTACACAGCTGAGGGCACAACAAAACTTGCCAGGCTGTGTCATTGAAGGAAACACCTTGATTCCCATATTCTGAAGAGAATTTTCAAAAATAAGTGTTAGCTATGGAAGAAACTTCTTTTGTCTAAATTAAGGATGTTTTTAAGATGTGCTGGACTTGCCTTGTGCTTTGAGGAGACATAAAGTGAGACAAGTACTGTGTGCTGTACTTGTAATTGTATTCACAGGTGAACCGTGCTTTTGGTTTGCTTCATTTGCTTTAACTGCTTTGAATTTGTTAACACTTGTCTTCTTGAAACTGAAATTGAGAACTGAAAGTCTTGTGCTGTTGTTACAGCACTTTGCTTTTTTTCTTTTTAATAATAGCAGAGAGCTTCAACGCTCGTGTTTATAAAGCTGCTGGTTTAAAATATGTGTGTAATAGACAGCAGTCTCCATGGAAAAGCTGTGAATTGACACTTAATGTGTTTCCTGAATCCAAACTGAGCTGCTGCACTTCACAAATACTCAGTGGTTATTTAATTTGTTAATTTTTCTTTGCTGTACTTTGGAGGAGCAGGCAATACATGTTAAATAAGTGTGTTTTGTCAGAGAAATAGAACTTTTGCCAGCATTAATGCTTCTTGCTCTCTTGCCAGACACCTGTGTCCACTTCTGGTTCTGAGCAGGGATAAGGGATTTTGTTGCTCACCCTGTAAATGTTTACAAAAAGACTTTTGTTTTACAATTAATCTAGAACAAAAAGACTGATATCCCTCAACTTCCATTGCCTTAACTATTTCAGAATTCTTATGCCACAAAATGCTTTGGCAAGACTGTGACTGTTTGCCTGTTGCATAATAAAATCCTACAGATTGGAATCCTACAGGTGGTAATGTAATGATACAACCTGCTTTGGGAATTGTGCCATTTGCACCTTTTTCAGGTTTCTTATGCTTTTATCTCAGTGCAGGGTGCTTGGTCAGTGGTTCCAGCACTTGTGAGCAGTGATTAGGTTCCTTCAAGTGCAAGTTACTTTTGACAACAGACTTCAATGTTAAAAATTATTATTTGAAACAAGTATGAATAGTTTTGTAAAAGAAAATGAAGAGCACCTGAAGAAACAAATATAGCTGCTCACAATTTAGACTGATAGCCTTGAAATAACTTGTTTTGTTGGAAAGTCAGTGTGCTGCTTGCAAATTTTTTGATCCTCCTGGTGACAATAGTTCATGTAATCATTTAAACAGTGTAGAAATGGATTGTTACAGGTGCAAAGCAACTTTTATCTAGCTTATTGATAAATTTAATATTTTATTTTACCATAAAGTATTTTTAGGACTTTTACAGCCTAATTGTGGCAAAGAGTAAGTGGGCCTTTCTCTTTCAATTTCCAACACTGAAGTTGGAAATTCAGTGTGGTTTGGAAAGATAATAGTGTCACTTAAATGTTTGCCATTGCAGTCTAAACTGGAATTGTTGCAGCTCCCTCGGAGAGGGCAGGGTAGCTTTGCTCAGAGGAGTTTTGATGGCTCAGCACAGCTCAGGTGTGTTTGAAGGGGAGGTTCTGACTGTCAGTTTGGGTTTTGCAGACGCATTCTCCACTCCAAGGGAGAGCTGAGTGAAGATCGACACAAGCAGTATGAGGAATTTGCAATGTCTTATCAGAAGCTGCTGGCAAGTTCTCAGTCTCTGGCTGATCTTTTGGATGAGAACATGCCTGACCTCCCCCAAGAGAAGCCAACCCCTGAGGGTAAGCCAGATTCTAAAGCAGCTCAGCAGAACCCTGGACTCAGCTTGGATGTGGTGGAAAAATGAACCAAACCCTCTTAGCAAAGTGTTCTTTCTGCTGGTTTCATTTCATTCAGCCTTTCCTCCTAAAGGATATCAGCTAATGAATAATACATTTATTTTTAAAAATTAAAGTAATTATGCCTACTATTTAACCATAACTATTGTATATTCTGTGTACTTATGGAAACCCGCTCTTTGGGTTTGTTTCTGGGGATAGAGTAATAAATGGAAAAGTAGAAAGGTTTTTAACCTGATCCTTTCCTTTACTATTATGCAGGTTTTAGTATTTAAAAACTGTGTCAGAGTTTTAAAAGCTGACACTGTTAAAAAATAAATTTGAAGTCTGTTGTGGGCAGGAACATACTGATAAGCCAGATAAGTCACTAGGTGTGGCTGTCTGGCCTCCTGAGCAGGAGTGCAGCTTTCAATGCCTTTAAAAAAAATGTGAACTGTAAGATTCATTGAGATGTTGTTGAAATCATGAGTATCCTTTGCTTTAAATTATGTTGAACTTTAAAAAGCTGTATTTTTTAATGCCTTTAAGTATTAAATTGTTCTTTTTAAACTTCATGCTTAAAACTCAGTGGGGTTCATACAGTTCATCATACTCCAATTGATTACTTTTAATGCTAATGTTGTTAAAGTCTGGTACAACTTTCTAATACCACATAATGTGCTGCTAGTTTTTCTTGATTTGACTTCCTCTGATTCTGTCTGTATTTTTAATCAAAATGAAATTTATGATCTTAAGATAATTTCTTGGTATGTCTAATACTAAGCTTGAATTGTTAAAGCCACTTTAAAGTATGCATTGAAATATTCAGGTGAAAACAGAAGTAATAATAAGTAGTTTAACACTTTCCTAAAAGGACTCTTAAAGGTGCCTCCCCATGAAAGATTTTAAATATGTGTAAATAACTTTGTGATGTTTTCACTACTTTTGCAGAACATGGACCTGGTATTGATATTTTCACACCAGGAAAGCCTGGAGAATATGACCTGGAGGGGGGTATCTGGGAAGATGAAGATGCTAGAAACTTCTATGAGAATCTCATTGACTTGAAGGCTTTTGTGCCAGCAATTTTGTTTAAAGATAATGAAAAATATTCCCAGAACAAGGATTCCAGCAAAGATGAATCAAGAGGTAAGATGCTTAGATATTTTCTTCAACATATCTTGTCCAACAGATAAACAAACTTGGTGGAAGTAATGAGTCTCTGATGAAATAATTTGTGGTAATCAGGACAATACACCAGTTTGGATGAATTTTTAGGGAATAAACAAGATGGGATAGGGAATACATCTGGTTATCAAGAAAGAAAAAAAGTAAATGCATTTTAATATTATTAGAATTGTAAATTTCAAGTAATTGGAGGATAACCAGTGTGAGTAAATACCAACTTTTCTGTGAGAAATGGGAAGAGTTTTCCCCTTTTTGCAATGTTAGTGTTTGGGGTTTTTTCACTGGTATTTTCTTATTCAATTATTAATGGTAGATGACATTGTCAGCATAAAATTTCACTGGATTGGAAGGCCTGGGTGTTCCTCACTTCTGGCACAGCTCTCAGTTCACAACCAGGCATGTGCAGGCTTCAGGTGCAATGGGATAAAAAGTCACCATCCCTGGCTCTGTGTGTAACAGAAGATGCATGATTGGAGAATTCTGACATTTCCCTCTAAGAATCTTTAGATATTGGAGCAGCTTGCCCAGGGAGACTGGAATCTCTGCCTTACTGTTTTAAAACAGCTGGAAAAATACCTGAGAAATCTGGTGTGAATAGTGTTCATCCACTTTGACCAAAAGGTTGAACTGGAGGTATCACCAAAGTCCATTTCAGACTAATTTTGTCTGTGATTCTGGACATGTTACTTGTTTGTGAGTCTGTATTTCCATATAGTGTGTGCACTGTTTAGAAGTTGTCACACTTGGCTTTGAAAAATTTGAGAATTTTAATAAGGTTATCTGCCTTGAAATGTATTTTTTAAATGAAGCATAGTCTGCAAATGCAATTGGAAGGAGGCCTGAAAAAACAGTAAAATTCTGTAGATTGTAATCTCTTGGAAAAATGCTCAGTGTTGGACCAGTATTGTGGTCCAAGAAAAATATTAACTACTCTTTTCTGAATCTTTCAGATTCAGATATTGTGTTCAAGGAAACTAATAATCTTTGTCTGACCTTTTATACAGGATGTTATTTCATCAACACCTTTCCTGTTCTGTTTTTTCCTTTTTTTTCTTCATCTATGTAAAAGATTTTGCATTAAGACAGTAGAGATGTAGGTTTAGCAGCATTAATCTTCCTATGTTGTAATAATGACTGTGTGTATTTAACAGTTTGTTAGCATTTATTTGATATTTTTACTTAACTTGTAAATAGATTCAAAAGATGCCAAAGACAATAAGGAAGCAGCTGGAAATGAGGATCTGGAGTTGGAGCTGGAGAACCTGGATATTAATGATGATGCACTGGAGTTGGACTGTGGAGATGAGGCAGAAGATCTTACAAAGAAGCTTCTTGATGAGCAAGGTAAAAAGAATTGGTTTTAAGAATTTTTTTCTTTGTGATTTGTTTTTTTTTAACTTGGTTGTTTTAGTTTGGATTTGTAGGATTTGTAGAGTGCATTCAGGGCAATTTATTTATTTATGAAACTTGCAGCTAGAAACTGCTAGGATTGTGATAAATGATTTTGTAGCAAGTCATTCAGATAAAAGTGAAAATTATTTTAAGGGTGTTTATGTAGTGAAAGTTACCAATTCCTTCACACAGCTTTTAAAAGTAAGCAAATGTAAAGGCAGTTGTCTGAAGAGTGGCTACAAAGAGGAATGAATACTTAACAACTAAACATTACAAATGCACCTTTTGGGGAATGTGTTGGTAAATTATTATATTTCATAGCTTAAAGATGTCTGCTGCTTGTTTATGTCCCTCTGTTAGAGCAAGAAGATGAAGAAGCCAGTACTGGATCTCATTTAAAACTCATAGTAGATGCTTTTCTTCAGCAGCTTCCAAACTGTGTCAACAGAGACCTCATAGACAAGGTACAGTCATAGTTTCAGTTTTTGCACTCTTAAAAGCCATAATGCTAGATCAGATAGAAAATAAAGATTTCAATCTTTAGAGTCTGACAGTAGCTGAATTCATTTTCAATCAGTCTGTATTACTCTCAGTGGACATGCTTTCTGACTATGCCAGGTCTAGCCAAAACTGAAGATTTTTCTTTATGGTTATTTTTACAGCAGTTTATGTAGTAGGAATAACTCTGTAAAAGCTGTGTTTAAAAGCTATTTTCTGTTACTTTCTTGAAAACACACTGTATTAAAGTGAAGCATTGCATTAACTCTGCTCTTTATAGGCAGCAATGGATTTTTGCATGAATATGAATACAAAAGCCAACAGAAGAAAACTGGTACGAGCACTTTTCATAGTTCCTAGACAAAGGTAAGAGCAGAAGGGGACCAAGCTGGATCCACCCATTAATAATTAATTTAGCATGTGCATGTATGTTTTAAAACCAGTGTATATTCCATTTGTTTACTCCTGATCTGCACTTTTGGAGTGGCTTATACTGAAGCACCAAAGAAGTATTTAGAATCAATGATCCACACCATGATAAATTGTAAAAAGTTAAGGTTTTTAATAAGGAATTTTTTTTTTAATACTTGGTGTTTACAGCAGATCTCTTTCCATTATTGTGAAAACTGTGAAAAAAACAGCAAAACCTACCTGATACCAAAAAGGGAGGTTTTATTTCATTCAGGACAACTTGCACTTTCTTTTAGAGCCTGTTGACAGTTAGAGCACAGTATAGTTTGGAAGGAGGATTTCCTGTGATGTGTCAATTCTAATGCAGTACATGGCCATTGTAAGAGCCTTGTGCCTTCTGCCACTTCTAGGCCAGGCACTTTGAGCCTCTTTTGTCTGTGCACATCTGCCTGTGTAAAGCTCTTGCTGTTTTCCTTGTCTCTGTGTAAGCAGATTTCCTGCACTTACAGGAAGAGCACTACTTCCAAAAATGTTTGCAAATATTCAAATAAAAACATTGAATTTATTGGAGGAATAATATATTTTTCTGTTCTCTGGTAAACTTGAGCCTTAAATAGGTGAAATCATGAAGAAGTTGCTTTTCTTACTTCACCTTGCCCCGTTTCTCATGATGAGCTGTTTTGATGCTGAATTTAATATAAAGTGAACATGATCATCTTGGAATTCTTGTTAAGAGTTTTGATTCCATTACCTTTTAACATTGGGGGGAAAAACATAGCTTGAGTATCTGTTTTGTCTCAACACATGTGTAGACTGGCTTTGAACAAACAGACCTTGGTGCTTTGTTTTCTCTAAGTTTAATCACTGCTTGTGCTGTGTTTTCAACCCTAATTCAGCCCATTTCTGCATCCCATCTGAAATAAGCATCTGCTGTGCTAATAATCCTGTTCTCTTGCTGACTGAGGCATTAACCTGGCTCCATGGTGAAGCAGTGCACATAATCTTTCATTCTTTTGTGTGTTCTTGCCTCTAAAATTTACAGGTTTGACCTCAGTGTTTGGAGATTTTGATAGAGGCCTGACTGTGCCTAACACATTAATTAATTAATGACAGAGGAGGCAGGCAACTGATTATCTTCTGTGTTAGATGCAACAAGGTGTTCTTCAGCCCAAATGTAGGTAGCAGAGGAAGGAACATTTCTGTTTATCAGCCTGCTGGTAATCATGAAATGCATCAAAACACAATGTGAGCAGAATTTCTTTTTCACAGCTTAGAACATCTACAGTAAAGAAAATCAGCAGGAGCACTTAGACTTTTGCCTTCAGCTCTGCTAGAATAGAGAATTTTCCATATTGGTGAAATGGAAGTGGCTTTTTGGCTGGTCTGTTACAAACATTACATTAATGTTTGTACCACTGCCCTGTAATATTTCCTGGTGCTGTAGGTTCCAGATTGCTGAAATTGATTATTAACTCCTGGAACCTCTTTGAAAGTTCTTTATTCTCTTTGCATAATCTGCTAAATTGTGCCAGGTGCACGTGATCTGGAGGACCTGGGAGATGTGCACAGTGAGAGGAGGTACTTTCAAACAGGAACAGCATGATAAGGCTTGTAAATTCAGCAGTGTGATTTCATAGGTGGCATGAAAGCAAAAGTTAAATTCCTGATAATATTGCACTGTTAAAAAATGTGTCTGTGATCAGGCTGTGCTGTGAACAGAGTTAATAAACTCCTAGAAGCATACACAGTTTCCTCATTGCCATTGATTTGTCTTCTTCCCAGTGGTAATTCCATTGCCCTGCAGATTGGTATTAAAAGTAATAATAATTTTTTAAATATTAACTTTTCTCCTAGACCTCAATAGAGAAGGATAGATGGTGGGATAGCCTTGAGGAGCTGCTGCTGTTCTGGTCTCCAGTGGCTGGAACTAACACTGAAGTGAATGGCTCAGCTGATCTTCTCACTGCTGGTCTTTTTATTATAAATATGAATTATTTATTTAGGTATTATGTATATATTTAGGTATAAATATTAATATTTTATTTAGGTATTATTCCTAATATTAACAGGTACTACCATTTGATGTACAATTCTTTTTTAATTCCTTTTCCTGCTGTCTCCTCTGGGACCTACTTGACTAATAAATACTCAAGCTACCTTGATTCTTTCAAGATCTTGAGTTCAGTGTGTGCCTGCATTGGTGAGCCCATCTCTGGGCTACTCAGCTGAAGGACAGGATGTTGACTGAGCTGTTTGTTCTGAGCACAAGAGCTGGATTGTAAATAGCAGCTGAGCTGCCCATAAATGCAGACAATTTGAAAGGGCAACCTACCCCAATATTGAAGTAAACTGTATTGCTGCAGTTGGTAAAAGAGCAGTTCTGCTGTGTGTCTTCAAATCAACATTCCTAATCCTTTCTGCTGTAGAAAATTCTGTATATTCTGTGTCACACTGCTTTGAGGCTTTGTGTTCTGTGCATTAATGATGATTTTGCTCAGGGTATCACTTCACTGAGCCATAGTGATATGGCTTTACCTTCCAGTATTGTTGTTCCATACTTGTTTTACTAGTCCAAGAATATTTGCAACATCTCTGTGGGATACTGTGGGACAAGAGTGCTTGTTATGCTGTTTTTGAGGAGGATTTTTGTGAAAGCTTCAGAGGAGCAGTGTCCTTGAGGATGCAGATAGAGCAGTATGTTTTCAAAAAGCATTTAGTTTCCAAGCATATCAGTTAATGCTGTTTAAGTTTAGCTGCTTTATTTGCAGCCACAATGAGGTATTTCAATGACAGAATAAGTTCTCTTTCTTCTCCTGAGATCACTTTTGGGAAATGTGCAGGCACAACAGTTTCATCAGGAAAATGTAAAACTGGTTTTTTGTTTGATGTGTAAAACAGACACTGTGAAATCAAAGTCATTATGTAGTGTTGCCAGGGAGCTTTCTTGCTGCCACTAGGGTTGGATAGATTGGGACAAATCAGGATTCTTCAGGACAGAAAACTTAATTTGACAAAAAAGGCCATTTCTTCCTCAACTCACTGTAAATCAGTGTTAGAATGCATCCTTGCCCTGCTCTGTTGAATGCTGATGAATGGATCACATTTACATTTTCAGCTGTGATTTGAACCTCCAGCCCAACAGAACAGAAGGCCTTTTAAAAAGATTTTTCAATGGCAGTGTACGAGTGGCTTTCACATTTGCGCTGGAGGATTGATTTAAATCTAAATATTAGCCTGTTAATGCAGGGCTGCAGGCAGTGATTTAACCCATACTGCTCACAGCTTTGGGACCTTTTTGTGTGGTTCTTTGCTGAATTGTACACAGAATAATTTAGGTTTATCAGAATACTGCAATTCTGTAAAATATATTCTTTTACTTCAATGTGAGAAGTCTGAAATCTTTTCTTATGCTTTAAATTCTAAACAATTCTAGATAAATGTATATTTAGTAATTGCTATTACTAAATATACATTATAATTATTATACATTATAATTATTATTACTAATTACTATGTATATTAAGTAATTATTATTACTTTTAATACAGTATATAGGGGCTGTTGTGGCTTATGGTATTTTTTGATGTTCCCATTTATGGTAATCTGTGTTGCAAGTTTACCTGCAGCAAGAGATCTGTTTTCCACATGGAAGTTTTTAGTGTTATTATTGGTTGTTCTCCATCCAGAAGTTAGCTGCTTCTTAAGTGTTAATAGTTGTTCACATTTTAATTTAAAAGCTGCAAGCCTCCTGTGTATTTCCTGTCAGCTTTTCATCCTGGGACTTCTCTGTAGCAAGGTTCTTTTTGTTCAGATGAACTTGACTTATCAGTGTTTGCCTGGCCTGTTTCAGTTGAGGGATGTGCTTGAGATCAAGGAGTTTTATGTGCTGGCACAGAAATAAAAGCCAAAAGTGCTTCCCTGGTAACATTCCAATTCCACATCATCCTTGTCTTGCCCCTGAGCAGTGTGGGTGGCACTTGGGACCTGTTCAGGCCCTGTGAATGCACTGCTTTTATCCATTATCCTTGTGAGGCAGCAGTTCTGGCTCCATTGCTTCATTCTTTAGGCTGTCTTGTAGAATCACAGAAATTAGGAAATGTACAAAATGCCCCCTTCACTCTTCCTGGGAATAAAATTTTGGATTTATTCTTTTTAGAGAGATTGCACTTAGGACTTTGAGATAAATTTTTCTGTAAGTTGGTTTATGATTGATTTTGTTTGTTTGGGCTTTTAAAAATAAACTGACATTTGAAATGGTGAAAAAAGATGTGCTCTTAGATATTTTACTGAAGTGTAGCTCATGTGAGCCTGAGACCCAGAGCTGACTGGATTTCAGTCCATGGTTTGGGCTCTAAATGACAGTGGTCACAAGTGGTGCTTTTTCCTGTGGTGCTGAATATTCAGGGAGTCACTGACCCATCCCTGATGCCAGATCTTGCTTCACAGCCAGAAGAGCAGGAAGAGAAAGCAATGTGGGGTTTGTGGGGGTTTAGTTAAGTTCTTCCCCCCTTCTCAAGAGAAAGAAATGCTTTTGGAGGGGACAAAGCTCTGCATGTGCCAGTAGATGGTGCCACTGGTACTGGAATGTCTCCACCGCTGAACATGAAATTTTGTCTCCCCTGAGAGGGAACAAACTCTATCTCTGGTTGCCAATTTCAGCATAATTAACCCAAGCCTTTTCCTTATTATATTTCACCTATTTAGAAAAACCCAGTCTTAGTATGCTTCCTCATGAAGAAACCTTTTGTGTCCTGCAGGGGAATAACAACAATATGCTCTAAGACTTTAATTTTCCCCCAGGTATACTCAGTTTACAGAGATGAAATTATTACCTCTCAGCAGGCTGGTACTTGTTGAGACCAGAATAAAACTTTGGTATTTGTTTTAAAAGAGTTGCCATACAGAAATCCCCTCAGTTAAATTTACCCTCTTGGCTCAGCACAGTCCTCTCTTAGTTTAGCTTCTGTGGGTGTGTGTGAAATAGTGAGACTTTCACTCCTCTCAAAGTTAATGGCTAAATGCTTAATAACATGCTAGTAATTTGCTGTGGGTAGTCAGCCTTGACTGTGTGTTCCAACAAGCTTGAAAAATGTAAATACTGCTTCAGTTATTGATTAACAGAAGAGATAAAAGCTGTTAAATAGGTAACTGAGATACCCACAATGTTTCACCAGAGGCTTGTGTGTTACCAGGAGCCTGCCTGGTTATGTTTTTGGGGAGAGTATATTCTGATCTTTCTAACCCACAATTTAAATACATAAATGTCTCTTTATCTGTAAGTGGGTATTAAATGTCTTGGAAATGGGCTCCAGTGACATAAAAGGGGGAAAGGAGGCAGTTGTGATGGCTTTGTTTTGGAGCTTTTGTCTTGATGCTTTGTGCCAGGACAAGCTCTGTGTATCAGCTGTGCTTTTGGATTTATTTGTTTTGTTTTGGTTTGTTTTGTTTTTTTTTTTTTTTTTTGTTTTTTTCTTTTTTTTGTTTTTGTTAGCATATTTTTCCTTTTTGTTTTCCTTTCCTGAGCACTAGGGAAAACCTTAGTCCTTCATAAACTGCAAACTCAAGATGCATTTTTCCCTTACAGGCAATTTCTCAGTAGAAGCATGCAAATTTAGGATGTTCCTCTCCACTTACTTTGGCTTGTTCTAGAGTTCATCTGTTTATTGCATTAACTTAACATCCTGAAAATAAACTGAAAATACTTCCTTCAGCTTGTTAAGTGATATTATGAGGCTTCAGAGTGCAGTTGGTTTCTCTGCATTTAAAACTGATATATACACAGCTGGGTTGCATAAATGTGCAAAGGAAATGTGTGTGAAGGCATGTAATTAAGGCAAGAGAGAAGGAAATAAGGAAATTCTACAGAAACCTAGGAAATATTACCATTTGTGGGAGTGCTAGCAGAGTTTTTGGGAAAAGAGT
This sequence comes from Ammospiza nelsoni, assembly GCF_027579445.1. NCBI lineage: Eukaryota > Metazoa > Chordata > Aves > Passeriformes > Passerellidae > Ammospiza > Ammospiza nelsoni. The sequence continues at coordinate 6,399,610 of NC_080637.1, read as the reverse complement.
GACCACATCACATCTGCTTAGTTTTGTTTTATGTAATAACTGCTATTCATGATGGGGTTTTCCACCTTAAAAGTAAAGATATTCTCTGTCTTCCTGGTTATGTCTGCTGCTTTTCAGAAAAAATATTAATACCTTGCCATAACCCATGGCCTTGTCTGCAAGAACCTTTTTTGTATGTTGAGATGGATCTGAATTTTCTTTCTGTTTGGTAATTTATTGAAGGTCAGATTTTGTAGTTGATGGTATTCAGCATTTTACCTATGGCAGGAGTTAAAAAGGAAATGAACTATGAATTATTCCAACAGGATATGGGGATTTACTTTCTTGTTTTATTTTGAAATGATACTGAATTCTGAAGTGGGCCAAAAAAATTGCATATATGTAGTTCTGTCAGTGCATTGACTCTTTTCACAAGTAAAATGATACCCATATTTGTACACATAAATACTTTTTGGTCTATAAATTATTTTATCTTCTTTGTTTGCAGATTGGATTTGCTACCATTTTATGCAAGACTGGTTGCCACACTGCATCCCTGTATGTCTGATGTGGCAGAGGATCTCTGTTCCATGCTCAAAGGGGATTTCAGGTTCCATGTATGTTTTGGTGATTTATATTTTTATTAAAACCATCAATTAATCTCATAAGTTGACCTTTGGGGAAAAAACCCACTTTGTGTTGTGTAGATACCACTTCTAAAATTCAGTGAATATTCTTCTGTTATCTCAGCAATTCTAGAAAAAAAGAAGAGAAAGTTTTGTAACTTTGTGAGTCATTGTAAAAGAGAAGTTTTTGCAACTTTCCTTATATGCTTAGGAAATGTACAAAATGCATTTTGTACAAAAATGCATAAAATTTACATATTTATGTAAATGATCTGTACAACAGTTACAACAGAAGTTACAAGAATTAGATATTCTACTCCATCTGTGTTGAGTTTTCTGTAAATTAATAACTTGCTTTTAAAATGAGACCTGACCAATTCTAAAATTTCCACTACAAGGCTACTAGTGTAGTGATCACTCTTATCATATAGTATTTAATTCAGATTAGATTTTACAGTTTTATCTGTCAAAATCTTCCACACAAACGTATTTTTCAGTGTTGTTTCCTTCACTTTCTTTTTAAGTGTTACAAACCAAACTTGTTGTGGTGCACAGTGGTGATTCCTTCACCATTTTCTGAGCTCTGTGGCACAGATTTCTATTTTTTTTCTAATATTGACATTAAAAATGTGTCTAAATTGCTCAGACTTACTTGAATCTTAACAATGTTAACTCTCTCAAAAAACCTCTCTCTGTTGGGGGAATACAATTTTCTATTTTGTGGGTTATGTTTAGACATAGATATATATCTGTGTTTGGTTCTTGAATTTATGCTGAATGTCAGTTATTTTAAAAGTCTGCACATTACTAAATCTGACCTTAAAAAAACATCAATATTTAATGTTACCTTGAGGACAGTACAAGTGGCCCTATTCACATAGAGACTTCTTATTGATTCTGAAAATGTAGAATCTAGAATTCTTTATCACTGCTTCATTGTGGCAAAGGAGGAGGATGTTAGAGTAATTAGGAATGGATATGTTGGAGGAATTAATTGTTTTGGGGGGTAAGGAGATGGGGAAAAGAATTGAAAATCTTCTGAAGAAACAAGGTTGTAGGGAGGGTTTTAAGAAACCCAGTGAGAAGTAAAGGTGGAGCTTGAGGAACCAAAGTGGTACCAAACACTGCTGAATTCCCAGGTTTGTTTTGTGCATGTTCAGATCAAAGTAATTTAGAAGTGGGTATTTTTGAGGGCCTGCAATCAACTTCTGGATGTTTTTTAGGTAAGAAAAAAGGACCAGATCAACATTGAAACAAAGAATAAAACTGTGAGGTTTATTGGTGAGCTCACCAAGTTTAAGATGTTCTCCAAAAACGATACTCTGCACTGTTTAAAGGTTGGTGCTGTGTAGTCCTGTCCTCCTGTGTGTGCTGACAGTGTGTCCCCATCCTATTCCCCTTACTTACCTGCTGCTGCTACCTGAATTCATTACATGGATGTTTTAAACCTGTGGCTGCTGTGTCTGAGGAGACTTTTACAGCTGCTGTAGAAGTTGGAAGGTTTTACCTCTTCTAATGGGAGGAGTATATTAAAATAAAATTCTACATTTGGACATAACCAAACTGCTCATCATTTTCTTTGGAAGTATGACAGTCTTACTTACTAATCTGCTGTACATTGTAAAACTTCCATAATGTTGATTTTAATTAATGTTTCTGTGGAGAAAATAACAGTAAGGGAGGGAAAAGCATTTCAGTTGTGCAAGGAGAGGCTTTTATGCCATTTTAGCAGGAGGTTTTGTTTGTTGAGGAGTAAAACATCTCTGGAAAGCATTAATCTGTAGGCACATCATCTCACTTTGCATGCTGATAAACATTCAAACCTTGATGTCAAGTCCCAAATTAAAAATAGATTTTAAAAAATAAAAGTGCCTTTAATAAAAGATGCTTGAGACTCACAGCTTAACATCACTTCCTATATGAATAGTTTCTATTCATTGACTTGTTAGATATCAAAGCTGAATTCCTAAAGAAATCATAATCATTCATGATTTCACCTCTCTTGTGTATAAAATGCTGTAAAATGCAAAGCTGTGTTAATTATAGTTACTGCTTAACTGCAAACAGTGCAGTTAGGTGTGCTCTGAGGTTACTGTGCCCTTGTGCAGTGTTATTGGCTGGTTTGGGGAGAGTTTTTATGCTGGTCTTTCAAAAGGTCCTGTTCTTCTGAAGCCTAAATTTGGGGTCCATAGACTGTTCTTATGAGAATTTTTAAATGAGATTAATCTTTTGAATATTCATGGAATGGTTTGGGTTGGATGGGACCCTAAAGATCATCTATTTCCAGCCTCCAAGACTTGGTTTCTCAGAATTCCATCCAAGTGGCCTTGAACATTTCAGGGATGGGGCATCTACAGCTTCTTTGGGCAACCTGTTCCAGGGCCTTGCCAATCCTGACACCAGATCAATGAAATCCACTGGCATTTATTCCATAAAGAATTTAGTACCCCAGCATTGTGTCCAGTCTGGTAGATATAACTTCATGTTTTCTGCAGCTGAAAAAGATGTTTAACAAGCTGTGCTTTCATATAAATACATTCCAGATGCTTCTGTCAGACTTCTCTCATCACCATATTGAAATGGCATGTACCTTGCTGGAAACCTGTGGAAGATTCCTCTTCAGATCACCAGAATCTCACCTAAGAACCAGTGTTCTTCTGGTAAGAGAAAACTTGTTGTCTTAAGGGGGAGGGTGTCATGTTCTGACTTAAATTACATCTTTCTGAAACTATTCTCTAGAGCTCCAGTTGACCTAGAACCCTTTTGATGTATTGAAAAAAAATGTAAGAAAAGGAATTCAATTTCTGAAGTAAAAAGCTGTTGCTGTTGAACTACTCTGCAACCTCATCCTCTGCAAACCCAGAGCACGAGGTTGAAAGAATATTGTAGCTATACTTGAACATGCCTGAAATAGTGTTTGAGGGGAAAAATAGTAGTAAACAGAACCAAACATGATTTCAACTGGAAGTGAAGACATTTGTGCAAGAGGTGGTTTCTATGCCCTGTAAAATGATCTGGGGTTCTACATGTGAAAAAAAAAAAAAGTTTATGAAGGCACTAAGAGAAGCAGTCCTAGAAATAGAGATTGGGAATTAAGGTTAGAATTGGGATCTGTAAGTCTGGAGAAGTACTGGCAACGACTTAAAAATAACAAGAACTGAATAAATAATAACAAGAACTGAAAAATATATATACTGACTTGGGAGACAATCCTAAAACTCTCTGTCCAGGGCATGACACCAAGTCAGACATGGTTGAAGAAGATCTTCAAAGACAGATTCACTTTCCCTTAACCAGTATTCTCTCTTCTTGTGCTCTAGTTAATGGAGAAGCTATTGCATATTTGGATATATTGTTGTACAATTTCTTTTCCACAAAATACTGTTTTTTTCTGAACCTCTTTGAATGTCAGAACATTTGTTGAGGTGGTGCAGTCATGAGAGGAAAGAGATGGGGAAATTAACTGCCAGTTCCTTGGCTCTTGCTTTTTGTAGCAAGTGTACTTTGTATCTTGAAAGGTTTGAATCTCAATTTTGAAAAGGTTTTCCAGCTGATGTGTTGTATTGTGAAATATATTCCTTTCCATAATCAAGGATTTTTCCCTTGAAAACTCAGTTCCATTATCTTTAAAAGACATTTTACTCATTGCTATCACTTTATGGTAGTTAATAAAAGTTTCAGAAGTCAGGAAAAATTAAATACTTATACCAGAGCTGGTTTTTGTAACTGACTGCTTCTAGTGTTGTGCATTATAAAAATGCTGACTGTTAGATTGGATTGCTGGAATCTGCTGGATGAATGCTAAACATGGCTTAACTGGGAAGTGCAAGACAGACCACAAACACTGTTTGAATTACTGAGGCTTAAAGCCTCACAAGGCTTTGGATAAGTGGTCTTTTCTTATTCATTGAGGAGCCAGGAGAAGGTGAAAGATGGCAAATAAGTTTGGACTATCTATTTATTAAGATGTAAAATAGGCTAAATAGAATTATATTCTGCATCCATCTTAATAACTGCATTTTCTAACATTCCCCTAAAAAAGCTACAGAGATTAATTTTGACTTAAATAGTCTTAAACAAATTGGATCATTGTCTTATGGTACAAGTTAGTGTGAACTGTGGAAAAGATTTCTCTCAAAGCAAGCTGATAACAATCTTGTGGTAAAAATCTAAGCAATTGTAAAGCTGATCTACTCTTATGGGTGGAATTAAGGCCTGTTGATCCTCTAAATAATTATTGGTCCTAATCTTTATTGCTGATGATGTATTTTGTAATAAGATTCCAAACAGGCTGCATGTCTCTTATTAAAGACAATGTGGCTTTGTCCTGGTGTAGAAGAAAGTCATAGTTAAGAATGGATTTTAAAAGTAATTAAGGAAAAATTACTTATTGAGAAGTAAAGTGTTCTGTAAGGGCATTGCAAATTTAGTGGCACTCAGTAACTTATTCTAGTGATCATATCCTGGTTTTGTGGAACTGCTTCATGTTTTGCAGATTTAGAGATTCTTCTTCAGATTTAGAGATTTAGAGATTCTTCTTTTATTGGGACAATGTTTATTTCTAGTAATGGTCTTCTTGGCAAATCTTTCAAATTCAGTGTCCTTTATGTAATTTAAAATACTAATGTAAAACTAGACTGGCTTTAGGATTGATCAATTGATAAATGAATTACTTGAATTGGATTATTTGAATTGGAGCTTTGAAAGGAAGATCAGCTTCATCTTGATCTATGTTTCTGTAACATAATTGAGTTTAAATGTCAAATTCTTGTATTATACTATTGTGGTCTGGCTGAAAGAATATTAAAAGGTTCCTGATGCATTTTTAATCATTTAACTTAGAAAGTTGTCTTAAGCTTCAGGGGCAGATCACTTGTGTTAGTAAATATCCAGAACTTAAGGTACACGGTGACTTCCTCCTTGGTGTGGCTGCTTTTACTGGTGCTCTTAAAACTGGGAGATGTTTGGACAGGCAGAGGCTGTGGCAAAGTAAATGCAGTTCATGAAGAACTGAGTTAATTCTCTGTAACAATAACATGCTTCCAGGAAATAAAAAATTTCCATTTGGAACTGTCAGAAGGAGTAGCAGTGCAGGTATTAAAAGGAAGCAGGAGCTGAACAGTTTCAGTATCTTGCTATAATCTGATGTTAGTTATGCTGAAATGCTTTCCAAAATTGGAATTCTCATGATGCTTAGGTTTTGATTAGTTACTACTTTCTTTTTTTTTCCTAATGGTCACCACATTTTATTTTGAAATGCTTCTGCAATATATGCTGCATGCAGGAAGATTGTGCCACTCACCAAGAAGAAAAACCCAAACAGTTTGAATATTTTAACATGGATACTTTAATGTTGTTTGTGGTCTGTTTTTATCAAAGGAAAAACAGAAACCTAATCTTCAAATGTAGTGCTTTACCTGTGTAGTTCTTCATTTTAGCCTAGAGAAATGAGGACCCAAAATAGCTGATGGGCTTAAAGCACTTTGGACCACAGGTCTTGCTTTTTTCTTCTGAATTTTTGTCACTACAAACAGTGTAGTGTTATGATTTCTCTTTCCTGCCTGTCCATCTGATGCCTTAGCTGAAAAAGGGCTGAAACAGTTTCTTGAAATGCTGAAGATTTTAATAAGTAGAGGTTAAGACTAATACAATCCACTTACAGTGAGAACACACACTCAGGACTGCTCAAAACCTAATAAATTACAGTGATGTTGAGACTTCAGGTAGTGCATATTGTCTCTTCTGGGAAGAAACATTTAAATTATAAACTATTATTTACAGTATAATGTACAACGTTTTATAACAGGAAAATGCACAAATTGTGTAGATTTAGGGGGTTTAAAATGTTATTTGCAAGCTCTTTTGCCATTTTCTCTGTTCTGCTTCACTTTGACCCATTTCATTTTTCAGTTTATAGCATAGCATGATAAATGCTTTTAAGGCAGCAAAGGTCTATTTTCCCTTGATCTATCTAGAAAAGGTGAAACATTTTCAAAGGTAACATTAACATATATGACATGGTAAAGTTTGGGAATTTTCTACTCTAAGTGTTTTTTCCCACATAAAACAATTTATGTACTCAGTTGTTATGTGTTTGTGCATCTGTTGGGTGCTTGTAGGAAAATGTGCTGCTACTGAGAGAAATTTCCCATTTGGAAAGGAACAGTCTCACAGGGAATCAAAGGAAAGACCATTTGTGTTGTGGAAAAGGTTAAGAATGAAATGCCTTAGGCTTGGTGTCAGATGGAGACCTTCCTGGTGACAGATGACTAAATCCAGGAGGAAACTTGGATTATTTGTTGGGTTACTATGTTACACAAAACTGCTGTTCCTCATTGAATTAGCAGCTGAAACTCAGGGTTATGGAGCTCTTTGAGTGCATTGACATTTCATTTGAACTGAAATGTCTGCCTTATAAAAGAAATTTTAAATTGTTCAGGTTTAGTGTAAAGGCCACCAGCATGAAAAGTAGTGAGCATGAAAAATAGGGCTTTCTCACCAGTAATCAAAGGAGGTTTAAACTCTTGGTTGGTTTATTGGACTGCATGAATTGATGTACTAATATTTGTGTGTGTGAAAGACTTCTTACATGTTAATTTTGTTTATTAGGAGTTATAAGTTACTGTGTAACCAGCCAATAAAGTTTACACAGGTCCAGTTTCCTGATGAGCCACCATAGTGTGATTTAGAGTATATAGGATCACTTACTGAATTACACCTATATATACATAATTACACAGGTGCATACTAAAAAGTATTTAATAATGGAATTAAGCTCATCCTCAACTGTAAAAATCAGCAGCTTAGAACTGCTTTTTTTCATTCTTATACAGAAATCTTAGATAAAAGAAAATTTTAAACCCCACAAAACAAATCTTGACTTACATATCATAAGTGAAGTATGGAGAAAAGATTTTACTAAGTGGGGAAAACAGGACAATCATGACAATTAAGCACAGTAATTAGTCTTACTTGTCTGATTTTTCCTGAAACATTACTTTATGGTAGATTCTGTTTTTCTTGCAGTTAATTCTGCTTGGGTAAACAGCAGTAATGGAGCATGGAGTAAGGAAAATTCTATTGTCTAAACCTTTGGAAATTCACATGAAACCATCAAAAATTCTCTGATGCTGATGTAAAAAGTAGATTGCCAGTCTTATGATAGTTCACTGTGTTTAAGACCTCAATATTGCAGCTACTTTAGTTAAATAAAATCTAGTTAAATAATGTTTTAAACAGAGTTCCTAGTAGTCTTATGAGCCATTTATCTGAAGAACAGCATTAAGATTTTGAGTTAAATCTTAAATACTTTTCTGAAACCTTTTTTGCCTCAGGTGAGCCATTATAAAAATAGGGATCATAAAGAAAAATGACCATGGAAAGAGCAACACAGAACCATATATATGCACTTTGTCTTTTTTTCTCTCTACCCAAGCTTTTAACTTAGAGTAAATATGAAGAGTTGCAGAAAACTATCCCAAATGTAACTCTAAAAGCCTTTGGCTTGAAAATGTGGCATGTCAGCATCTCTAACAGGTCATTTGCATTTGTTTCCAGGAACAAATGATGAGGAAAAAACAAGCAATGCATCTTGATGCACGCTATGTTACCATGGTAGAAAATGCCTATTACTACTGTAATCCCCCTCCAGCTGAAAAAACTGTGAAGAAAAAACGTCCTCCTTTGCAGGAGTATATCCGTAAGCTTCTCTACAAGGATCTCTCCAAGGTCACCACAGAGAAGGTAAATCCTTTCAAAATCTTTAATACAGTTTTTACTGAAAGTGGTGTAGTAGTAACTTTGGAAAATACTTGGGGAGGGCTATGGTTTTTCAGTTGTAAGGAAGAGGAATAAAATGGTTAAATTTTAATAAATTAATAAAAGGGTTTAATTTCTTTTATTGGATGCTCCAGTTGTGGACCTGTGTTCTCAGCAGCATCATATGCTGAACAAAGGGAGAGTGAGATGAGAATCATTGTGTTCTGTACATTGTGTTGGGAGAGTAAGGGACAAAGGGCTTCAGTTAAATACAGACAGTAAGAGCAGGGAAATTATGGAACAGCCTTGGACAGCTTGATCAGTAGCTGGGTTATGTTCAGAAATCTTCCATAGCCACTGCAGGCCTGGAAGGTTCTGAAGGAAGAACAAGGTTGTTTGCAGGTGCTTACAGGGATTTCATCCCAGTCAAGAGAGAGGGGGGGAATGACATCTTGATATTTTACCTGCTAAAATGTGAAGCTTGTCTTAAAATTTGGTTTAGGTCCTGAGACAGATGCGCAAGCTGCCTTGGCAGGATGCAGAAGTTAAGGACTATGTTATATGCTGTATGATCAACATCTGGAATGTGAAATATAATAGTATTCACTGTGTAGCCAACCTCTTAGCAGGGTTGGTCCTTTACCAGGAAGATGTGGGAATTCATGTTGTGGATGGAGTGCTAGAGGATATTCGACTAGGAATGGAGGTAAACAATCAGAATCCTTGCTGAGCTACACTCATCTACTTCTGTTGAAAGGAAAGCTAAAATAATTGTGCTTAAGGAAAGGAATACTTGGATTCTTTTTTTTTTTTTTTGACTTTTCTACCTCAGTTACTTGCTTTGTATAGGTTTGTTTAAATGAATAAAATAACTGTACCCATAAAAACCCAACAAAACCAAACTAACATTACTTAAAACAATTGTTTTGCCTCCTATATCATAGAATTTATTCTTTGACAGTGTAGACAGATTTACACAACTTCCAGTAACTTTGGAGGCCAGTCCATATTTTAAAAGCTGTTATAATTACAAGATTTCTCTGACTGAAAAGTCACCATAGATTTAAGATGGAGTGTATGCTAAATGTATTGGACCTTACTAGCTGACCAGCTTTCATAGCTACTTTTTAATGTTTACTTTCATGTAATGTATTTAGCCACAAATAGCCATCTTTTATTATAAGATATTCTGTCAACTTCTTTGTACACATTTTTCCTTTGTAAAAGGTTGGTTGGGTTTGGAGTTTTTTAATTTGGTTTGGTTGGGTTTGGGCTTTTTAAATTTGGTTGGTTGGGTTTTTTCTAAGAATTTCTGTCAAAGTTTTTATATGCTTTTTTCCTTTGTAAAATGTTGATTGGGTTTGGGTTTTTAAATTTTCTGTTGTGTCTGCATGATAGTGAATTTTCTTGTTCTTTTTTGATAAAGGTTAATCAACCAAAGTTCAACCAACGGCGGATCAGCAGTGCCAAGTTTTTGGGGGAGCTTTACAATTACCGAATGGTGGAGTCAGCTGTAATATTTAGAACTCTGTATTCCTTCACCTCCTTTGGTGTGAACCCTGATGGCAGTCCTAGTCCACTGGACCCTCCAGAACATCTTTTCAGAATCAGACTTGTCTGTACTATCCTTGATACCTGTGGGCAATATTTTGACAGAGGATCCAGCAAGCGAAAACTTGATTGCTTCCTTGTATATTTTCAGGTATTCTAAATTTTATGCAGATCTGTAAAGTTCTTTAACAAGCTAATATAAGTCAGTCTGGTAGGTATTTATTTCATTGTTCTCTAGCACTGTAATTTGTAGAATCTTGTCTGTCTGGTAGCAGTTTTAGTTTCAAGTGATATGTCATGTTGAGTTATGCCAAAATGATCTGGAGGCACTCAGTGCTCACATTGGGGTTTGCTGAACTTGAGGAAGAGATTATTTAGGCTGCTGTCCTCAGCTAATGGTTTTGTAGAGAAAGAGGAGCCAGATACTTCTCAGGCATGCATGGTAAAAGAATGAGAGGTATGGGCACAAGTTGCAGCAAAGAAAATTCTGACTCAATAAATGTAATGAAGCGAGGAAAAGATTCCATAATGAATGTTTAAGCACTGAAATGAGGAATTCCAGCCCATGAAATTCCTGCTAAAACTTAGTGGATTTAATTTATTTTTATTTCTGCTTTTCTCTATAATTTATACTAAAACAAGAGTATTAAAAAATTAAAATTAAGGTGATAACTTATTTCAGACCTTAAGGATACAAATCACTCATCTGCATGCTAGGTATAAAATGGTGTTTTGAAGTACAGAACCTCAGAATGGTTTGGGTTGGAAGGGACCTCAAGGATCACCTTGTTCAAACCCCCTGCCATGGGCAGGGACACCTCCCACTAGACCAGGCTGCTCACAGTATGACATGGTCTAATTTTTAAATGCAAAAATAAATGTTTTGTGGAAAACGTCATTATATTCCTGTTACACATAATAATTTCACTAAACCTTCCTCTTGAGCATGTCATCTTTTAAGTAAGATTCTGTTACTAATACTTCATTTTCAGATGCAGTTTTTGCAGCACCTTGGTTCTCAAGTTCTACTGTTAGGTTCACTTAAAATCAGCATTAATTTTTTACAGTGTCACTGTAAGAGGTTTATGTGAATTTATTGTAAAGCAAACTGGATAAGGCAGTTGAAGCTGGCTGCAGTCTTAGGATATTTTTATGATGTTTTCTCCCTTTTCCCCATAATATGCCTTTGGGGAAATGAATTTTCTTGAAAATATTTGGGGAATGGAATCAAAAGCTGGCTGGTTGTTAAATGATCATCTCTTGTAGAAGGAGTTTACCATGGGAAGGCCCTTTCTTGTCAGGGCTTTTTTGTTCAGTCTTCATACTTATAACAGTAATTACAATTCTTAATGTTTATTGACCAAGTTTTAGTGCTATCAAAATATCTAATAGTTGTATGAAACAGGAGAGTTGTGACATGAAAGCTTTTGCATTTTTTACTGTACAAACATAACATTTTAAACTTCATAACTTAAATGGCTTATAAACATCAGTGTGCCTATAATTGATTTCAATATTTGGTGTTCTAGCGCTATGTGTGGTGGAAAAAAAGTCTGGATGTTTGGACAAAAGAGCACCCTTTTCCTATAGACATAGACTATATGATCAGTGATACCCTGGAACTGCTGAGACCAAAGATAAAGCTCTGCAATTCTCTGGAAGAAGCTGTCAGACAAGTGCAAGACTTGGAACGAGAATTCTTAATAAAATTGGGTAAGAAAATGTGCAAGGGAAATTGGGTGTTTTTTACAATTCCTGTAGTTCTTAAAATTGTCTCTTTATGTTGGTAATAGGTAACTTGTTATTGTTATGATCATTCATTCTCATGATAGAAACATTTTTGTACCTTTTTTGCATATTTCTTTCTAATCTTACCATACAAAATCGCTATAAGTCTAAAGTAATAGATGTTGTAAAAAATAGTCAGTATGAATACTCTTTATATAATAGTATTTGGAGAGCAGAAGTGTGTGTATATGTATTAATTTATGGAGTCATATGGTGCAAGTTATGAGGAAGAATATCATTAATTTAATCAGAAAAATGTAGTAATCACACTAATTTCAGGAAAAAACAGTTGGACTGGCAGCACAGCTCAGTTGAAAACATTCTGATTAGTGAGTATTTAAACAGTTATCATCATATTAACCTTTAAACCTATTGTTCATGTCCATTCTTAGAAAGTGTTAGATACTACTGTACTCATTGTTAAATGGAGTTATTATCTAACATTCCATTTTTATTTGAAAACAAGCTTGTTCATTAAAAGAGTTTATATGTAAATTTTACACTTATAAAGTGTTAATTAGAGCACTTCACCTACTTGGACACATTCCGTTTTTAAGAATAATCCTTTCATTCAGTGAGATGAGTATGTCTAAAAGCCCCATAAAAGGTTGCAACTTCTATTTTTAGGAGAAACTTTTTTAAAAATAATGCTCTTTATTTAATTGACATGCCTTGAAATTCCCTATGTAGTAACTGAAAAGCAGATTAGAATTCCCCTGTGGTATGATCTAAACTCATGGTTTTCATGCTCTCAAAATGATAACCAAGAAGAAATATATGAATTATATAAATGGTAATATTCTTTTGAAAGGTACTCAGCACTTCCTCCCTACAAATAACAGGAGCTTGACAAAACTTTGCTCTGATGGCTGACCCTAAGTGCAGTTGGTCTAATGTTAAAAAGGAATGGCAGCCTGAATAGTGACCGTGTTGACTCCTCAGTAAATTCCTGGAGAAACTAGTGGTGTAGAAGTCTGACATCAGGATTAAGTGGCTTTGTCAATTAAGAAAAGAAAAAAAAAAGAATGTATAAGAACAGTAGTGTATGCTGGAAGTTTGGGGATTTTTCACTGAATGACTTAAATATTGCAGTAGTCGTTCTCTAAAAACAGTTCTTAATTCTTTTCCTGAATCAGAGCCATGCTCAGTTCTTAAATACATTTTGACTGAAATTTATATCTAAGATTAAACTGGATGCTGAAACACTGGAAAAAGCTAGGACTAATTTTTCACTTCTGTAGAAATGGTACAGATAATGGTATTAGACTGAAGGATGCCTTACTGAAAGAAAGGAGATATTTGTGTTTGATATTTTACACACAAAGTAAATTAAAACATCTTGAGGGGCAGAAGGCAAGCAGGTCAGCAAGAGAAACTGCCAGATGAGCTGAACACTCAGTGTAAGAATGTCAGACCTGTCTGCAAGGAGCATGAGCACACCAGGCAGTACTTGTGGAAAGGACTGTGCTGGCCCAGAGATTTCATACAGGCACCTGCATCCTCAGGGCTTCAAGTACAGCCTCAGCATTAGGAGGGAGTCATAAAGGTTTATTATAGGCTGAGAAAATTGTTGTTTGAAAACTGTTAATTGACAGTAGTGGGAAGTACAGCAAAGACTTCAGGGGCTTCATGTCTCTGATTCTGCTGATTTTGTGCAGCCTCTGTAGTTTGGAACTCAGATTTTGTTGTGTGTGTCAGTAGGGCCCACATTTAGTGTGAGGATGTTTTGAGGCAGTTTGCACAGCTTCTTCTGTTCTCTGGGAGATTTCAAACATTTCTCCCTAAGGTTTTTCTCTTTTTCTGACAGGACATTATTACCCTTTATGTCTAAGCTAACTATATAGGAAATGTTTCATTCATTCAGATATTATAAGTTTTAGTGCTCAGTGACAATGGACTTTTGATGTGATCTTCCACATATAACTTCAGTGGTTATATGTGTTCTAATGTTCTAAATCTTTCTCTTTTCCAAATTTCAGGAATTGTGAATGACAAAGATTCCAAGGATTCCATTACAGAAGGAGAGAATCTGGAAGAGGATGAAGAAGAGGAGGAAGGTGGAGCAGAGACAGAGGAACAATCTGGAAATGAAAGTGAAGTAAATGAGCCTGAAGAAGAGGTGAGCTTAATCATTACCTTGCCTCATGTAAAAGTGATTTTCTTTGCTTGTTGCTTTCTGAAGCCCTTCTAAGTCAGAGCTAGCAGGTGAAATCTGGGTGTGCACAGCCCAGTCAGTACTGTGAGGATATTCCCATCCCAGTTCTGTCTATGTGGAAAACTGAGGGTCTGAGGCTTATTCCTTATTTTGGCAGAAATTTGAACCTGACAGCTTTGCTCAGGGTATGTGCTGCTTCTTAGCAAGAAGATACCTTCAGCTTTTGGCATGAAAAAACTCACTTTCAGATGACTTTCTTTATCTGTTTTAGAAGCAAATGTATTGACTAAATGTCAAAGCAGTCATTAGGAAAAAATAACAGGTGTTCAGAGTATGTCTATGCAATATGAATAAATAAAAGATTTATGGAGCATAAAGCCTTCCCTGTTTACTGTGCTAATAATATTTTCAATCAAAAGTGGTGGAGCCAATAAAAAAACCCACAAGTACATAGAAATTCTGATTTGTCACTATGACACAGCAAAGCTGACGTGATAATGTTATTGTTACAAGAAAATGAGTTCATCAAGGAAATACAGATCAGCTTTTCTCCATATGCTTGGGCTGGTTGATTTATTAATAAGCTTTCTTTCAATAGATGTCTCTCAGCCTTGAAGGTCCTGAAGTTTGTGCCTTCACCCAAAAATTAGTATCAATAGAATCAGAAACAGTTGCAACATGAGGAAGGCACCTCTGGAGATCTTTGTATTTCCCTTCTTTGAACTTGATGAGTTCTTGCCAGTCCATTCCTCCAGCTTGTGCAGTTCCCTCTGAGTGGCAGCATGGATCAGCCACCAGTGCCAGTTTTCTGCTGTACATTTGTGAAATTAGTAATAAAGCTGAGTTCAGACTGAAACATTAAATAAAAACCAAACAAATTTACAAAGACTTAACTAAGCAACATGAAGAGTTTAGGAAAATGTTTGAGGAACCAGCTGTCTTTCTTGTTTAAAATAATCAGCAGTTAACATTGAATATTTCAGGAGGGCTCTGACAATGAGGAAGAAGAGGGTGAAGAAGAGGAGGAAGAGAACACTGATTATCTTACGGACTCCAATAAGGAAAATGAAACTGATGAGGAGAATACAGTATGTATTGAGCTGGAGATAAGTGAATTGAATTTGCATCTTTGGTTTTCTTTACTCAATGTTTTTGCCAGTGCTGCTCATAACATATCTGGAAAAATACAGCAAAGACACTTCCTGCTATTCTTTCAAATACATTTTATAGCTTATTTTCATGTATGCATACTTTGGTTATTACCTTTTGAAAATTTTTATGCTGTCAAATTTGCTACAACTAGTTTTCTTAAGACTGTGAGCTTTCACAGGTAGCTAGACTGGAAAATATTGTGTAAATGATGGTTTTGCAATGCCAGCAGTAGTAGCAAACTGGTAGGATACAACAAGGTAAACCAAGATCTCAAAACAGAAAAGGAGACAAGCCAAAAATGTGAAATTCCTACAATACAAATTTGGGGTTGACAGATCCACTAAAACAGTTCCATTAGATCTCAAAACAGAAAAGGAGAAAAGCCAAGAAATACAAAATTCCTACAATACAAATTTGGGATTGACAGATTATAATGTTTGCAGCTAAAGAGCCCACCTGGCTGAGCCTGAATTACAGTTACATAGTAAGGAAATAATGAACATTATAGAACAATGTGTTATGGTGCTGGCTTCTGACATTTTTGTTGTCATGTTGTGCTTTCCAAAAAAATTGAAGGGTAGCCTTTGCCCTGAAAATATCATCTAACTTTATGGACCTGATGGAAAATTGAATTAGAGTAGGTGTGTTAAGGATAGAGACTTTTTTTTTATTGTTGCCACATCTTGTATGTGTCCATGTACCTGCACACACACACACACAGAGTCTGTCAGAATGTTATGAGTGACCATAAATCAGGAAATAATGCCTTTCAAAAAAACAATCAAGGCTGAAAACTTTCTTAGAAAAATTTCATTCTATAAATCTTTTGATTGTGTATGATATAGAAGCAATAAGGATATTTTCCACTTACTTCTAGACTGAATATTCCTATTTCTGAAACTAATGTAATGGATGATTTTTTTCCCATTGCAATAGGAAGTAATGATTAAAGGAGGAGGACTGAAGCATGTCCCTTGTGCAGAGGATGAGGACTTCATTCAGGCCTTGGATAAAATGATGCTGGAAAATCTTCAGGTATAAATAGTTATTTTCTTAATTTGATGTACAGCTAAGTGTAGTTGATTTTTTTCTTAAAGTAAATAAGTGATTAATGCTTAGGTTACCATACTAAAGGAATGAAGACTTTTTTTCCTTTGTTTTGGCCTCTTCTCTGAAGATGATTTGTTTGGCTTTTAGTAAAATAGCTGTTACTTCTATTGTTTGCCCAGTGAATACATGATACACTGACATATATTTTACAGAATGAGTAATGAGTGCATCAGATACTGTACAAAACTTCTGACTTAATCTTAGGTTTTAATAGGTTTAAAATGCAGATACATTTAAATTTGCATAAGCTTTTTAGTACTTTGTTTTCTTAGTCACATCTGGTAAATATTTCAGTACTGAGTGTAGCAATCCCTGTATAATAAATGTATTAATAAGATGTACAAAAAAATAATCTTGAATGAAGAATGTACATTCTACAGTGTGTCTCATCAGGTCTCTAGATTTCTTTCCCTAAGAGATTGCCCTGTAATTTTCTTCTTCACAAGCAAGGAAAACAAAAGAAAAATAAAGTAAGCCTAATAAATGTAGTGATATATATCTTCATTTTCCTGGAAGGTTAAACCTTTTCTCAGTTGTGAAAATATGAAAGTTGCCAGCCTGAGTGACTGTGTCAGCATCTGATCATTTATAGAATTCACTTTTTTTCATAGCAAAGGAGTGGTGAATCTGTTAAAGTGCACCAGTTGGATGTTGCTATTCCTCTGCATCTCAAAAGTCAGCTGAAGAAGGGCCCCCCACTTGGAGGTGGGGAAGGAGAGTCAGAGTCTGGGGACACAATGCCATTTGTCATGTTAACAAGAAAAGGCAACAAACAGCAGGTAAGGTATAGAAACTGTTTCAATAAATAAAAACCTTTCACTTCAAAAAAAGTAACACAGAATTTTTTATTTCTTCTTTCATTTCTCAAAATCAAATACAGACAGTTTCGTTTTGACACATGGAAAGTACCATATATAATTTCTTGGAATTCTAGGTTGTTAATAGAAATGATGTTGAAAAATTCTGTGGTCAGATTATACCAATACTATTTACATTTGATGATTCCACCAGTAGGTCAGTGGTATGTCTTGCATGTATTTTAGATATAGTTGTGGAAGATGAAGAGGTGTGGTTGGTGAACTGCCACTGAACATTGACAGGACTAGAAAGAAAAAGAAATATTCCAGAATCTTTAAGATTCTGCAGCTTTTCCTGAAAACATTTTCAGCTTTAAATCAAGATATATGATCATTGCTAAGTTCCATTTCCTAAGTAACTGCCACTTGGCTGAATTTATTCATCTTGCAAAAAGAAAAAAAAGTCATTATCCCTGAAGACACTGTTAGGAGACTATTCCAGAAGGCATGGAGTGAATCTCTTGGAGAAACTTAAAGGAAAAACAGGTTGATAAAACAAACTAACTCCTTGCTTCATGCAGCTAAGCTGTATGTTAGTCTTGGCTCTTCTCTCCAGTGTATGTTTGAATTTTCCTAGCTCAGCAAATGCATAGTACACAAATCTGTACCTAACACATTCCACATGTATTTCTTGTCATGGTTTAGAGCTTTTAAAGAAATGTTTTCATTTTGGTTGTATATTTGATGAAAATTAATTACTCTGAATTTATATGGAAAGCATACCTAAGAAATTGTTTCATACCATCTATCTGAGCATTTCAAGTGTTTAGATCCATGTCATTGCTTGTTTTTTACATTTGTTACCTAAATTTATACACCCCAATGCTGTTGGGGTGTATAAACCTGGATTAGGCTCCTTCTCTCCATTCATATGAAACACATTTCAAAAATCCATGTAGGAAGTGGTTGTTCTGTTTTCCTGGAACTTCAGTGTGATATACAAAGTTCTACAAAAGCTCTGAGTGGGACATTTTTAACTGTGGTCATTGGTCTGACAAGGGGTTTAAAAGAACTCCATTTTTAAAAAAATGTTTACCTTTTTCAGGATAATTTACTAGGAGTATCTGTAGTTACAAGGGTTTTTGAATCTTCATATTCCATTTAAAGGGGA
The DNA here is from genome assembly GCF_027579445.1 of Ammospiza nelsoni. Taxonomy (NCBI): domain Eukaryota; kingdom Metazoa; phylum Chordata; class Aves; order Passeriformes; family Passerellidae; genus Ammospiza; species Ammospiza nelsoni. The sequence goes on along the minus strand of NC_080637.1, from coordinate 6,381,523 downwards.
AAGTATTGCAGAAATGTAACTTAGAAAGAAAGCAGAACTTGTTCAGGAGTTTTCCCTGCTTCTCCCCCAATATTTGGTTTTTGGAGTAGGCTCTTCCTGCCAAAACTCCTCTCAGTGTTTCTAGAAATGTAGAAAACAGTTGCTTTATAGACTACTTCAGCTCTTGAATTAATGAAAGGCTTCTTTGTCCATAGTTCTGTATTCAGGAAAAAAATGTGTTTTAGTACAGAGTTTTAATAGAAAAATAAGCAGGAAAAAGAGGTGGAGTTGAAAAGAAAATAATTATTTCTTCTTACGATGCTTTATTTTAAATCTGCATAAGCAGAATGTGCAGTGAGTTTTAAAGTGATTCACTGTTAAGTAATAGCTGTAAACTTTCAGATTTTTAAAACAGTTAAAAGAAGTTTACAGCAACCTAGGAAGCTGTAAGTAACTTCATCTGCACAGCCACCAGAGTGATAAATGACATCAGCCTACTTGTTTGCTCTGCTGGTAATGATTTCAGTCCCTGTGTTCTTTGTCAGTGGTGCTCCTGAAACAAGAAATGTTAATAAAATGGAATGTGCTGTGCTTCCTTCCCAAGGGTAACATTGGTAGTGGAGTCCCATTGCCAAATACTCAGTTGACATGTCAGTGTCCACCCAGATTTTAGTGCAGCAATGACAAGTAGTTTTTTTAAGTAATACAAGAGCAACTGATTGGTATTTACCAGCTGCATAAATCCAAATTAATGGTCATTGCAGGCTGATAGTGACAAGACACCATATTTTTTCCTCAAGACACCGTATTTTAGCCTCAAAACTTTGAAAATCCACCCAGATTTTAGTGCAGCATTGACAAGTAGACTTTTGGAAGTAATACAAGAGCAACTGATTGGTATTTACCAGCTGCATAAATCCAAATTAATGGTCATTGCAGGCTGATAGTGACAAGACATCATATTTTTTCCTCAAAACTTAGAAAACTAGTAGCAGTAGAACCTAACATGGTTATTTGAAATTAAGATGATGGCATTGTGATTTATCCATGGTCCATGATAGAGCAAGGGGAAATAAAGTTGGGATCATAAGGGATCAGAGCTGAGCTGTATCTAATATAATTTGGTGTTTCTGAATCAGAAGGTTTATGCCAGGTAGGTATGAACTGAAATGAGATACAGACAGTAAAAAGAAAGTCAAGAAATTTGGTTACTGCCTAAGACAAAAGATTACCTTCCCTTTGAAAGATTTTTAGCAAGGCTTCATAAAAGAATGATAATATCCATGGAATGGTCAAATCTCTCCCTGAATGTGAAATTTTTTATATCATTTATATCTTCATGTCTTTATCTCATGGCATTTTTATAAAATTTGTGGTCTAGTCTTCTAAATAATGATTTTGTTATTCAGTTTGACATGCTTTAGAGAGAAATCCTCCATCCTGCCCCCATCTCACAGATTTGAGAAGTTTTTTGATACACCTTTTCACTATTTGCAAATGGGAAATGTTTCAGTTGTTCAGTAATCATCATATCCTGTAGTAATTGTCATCAGTGACTTGATTTCAGGCGGCAGCTGATTGCCTTGAGATAGTGACTCAGTGGTGTTTTGTTAATTGCCAGGCTGTTGTTTTTCTGGATCTGTTTCTCTCATTTTCACCCTTCTAATAGTTCAGTTTCCTTTTTCTACTTTAAGCATCCTGTCTGAAAACACCAATCCCATTTAGCTGATAAATCTATAGAACAGAGAACATATAAAGGCCACATTAAAATGGATGAGGAGCTTAATGGTGAAGCTGAGGAATGATTTTTATCATGAAATGCTGCTAATGGATTAGTTATTTGTGTAGTTTACCTAAGTTCAGTTGATGATATCTGGGAACCTGCACAGCCTGCTCAGCAATAAGTAACCAGAGCTTACTCTGCTCTAGGAATTTCAACTTCCATTTTTGTTCCTCTGCACACCTTAATAACAAGCTCATATTTATGTTCAATATAATATGCTATTACCCTCATCCCAACCCCAAAAAATCTCATCTAAATACATCTTGTAGTTGGTAGGGTTTAGGGATTTACTGTACCCAGGTTTTTCTCAGATCTTTACAAGAGTCTGTCTGTACTGTTTCAAAGGCAGTTTATTTTCCAGTGCTTCATCTGAGTCTTCTCACACTCATCACTGCTGCCAGTGGGGCTTTGCTCTCTGAGATACCTTGAGACTCTTTAGTGATTATTGCATTAAATACCAACCCCAGGTGGTGAGGATTTTGCTTTTACTCTAAATCTTCTCAGCAGAGGTTTTGATAATTTCTCTCTCTGCAGCTTTTGACAGTGTAACAGAAAAGAACACTTAAAGATTTACTTCTGTTTCTTTGGGAATAGATCTCCCATGAGGAGTAACAAGGAGCAGGATTCAGAGTAGTTCATGGACTATTGAGAGTGATTGTCCTTAAATGCATTATCCTTCTTATGGCATAGAAATACTTATTTCTAATGGACATGGAGTTGAAGGAGGAAGAGAGATTGTTCTAAATGTTTGCAAACTTTAGCATTAAGGATTTTCTTAGAATTGTTGTTTCAGTTGTGGATCAGATTAAGAATTATTTCTCTGTTCTGGAACAATTGTAAAAAAACAGATATCTAGAAGTAACAAATTGGATTTTCTGGGGAAAAAGAGATCACCTTCCCTACACCTTCCTGAGAATATCAGCTGGATTTCCAGAGAGAGGGTACTTCTGTGGGAGTGCCAAGCTTACCTGGTGTGCCTTATGGCAAATCAGATAATGGGTTTAAATCAGAATGTGTGGTGGGCACATTTGGGTATGGGGGAGGAGGAAAAGTTTAACCTGACACCCTGATTGTCTCTAGACTAAGAAGAAGCACTGGGGAGCCAGAGTTATTCTTAAAAAGAAATGTAGTGGCCAGAGAATTCCAGGGAATGTGTGAAATGCTTGAAGTGTTTTTCCTCTGTTATCACAAGGGGTAGTAGTAGATATTCTGCTCAGGGGGCTTCATCTCTTTGAAGGAAGAGACCTGAGGAGGGAGATGCAGCTTTCTGAACCAGCTGTGGTGCTTTTAGCTCAAGACCAGGGCAATTCCCTGTGGGCAAAGCAGCTGTTATGAAAACAAGAAATAAAGCATATGTCTGTGCCTTCCTAGGGAAAGACAGTGAGGTTTTGTTCACGTGAATACTGTGTGTTATAGGTTTTGAACTCAGCCTTTTTTGTGTGTTCTGTGTCTTTAGCAGCTCTTGCATTTTCTTATGCTCCTTTATGTGAAATGGAGGTTCAAAACAAACCAACAACACACTTCACAGTAGGAACTTCTGTAGAAAGTACCTCATTGAAATAACCTAGAAATAACCATAGCATTTCTCTATTTTGGATTGTTTTGTATTGGTTGGGTTTTTTTCTCTGATGGCACTTAAAAACTTCTTTTCATTTGCAGTTTAAGATTCTAAATGTACCAATGTCTTCCCAACTTGCTGCAAACCATTGGAACCAGCAGCAAGCAGAACAGGAGGAGAGAATGAGGATGAAAAAGCTCACTTTGGATATCAATGAACGGCAGGAACAAGAGGACTATCAGGGTAAGAAAATCACCAAGGACTGAGTTTTTATCCTCAGGAGAACCTCTGTGGATCTGCAGAAAGCATTATTTGTGATGATTAGCAGCTGAAGTTCTAATTATTGATTTGCAGTCCTTATGGAAAACCTGTATTTTAGTTTTAGTCATTTATTGTTTCCTCCCTGGTCTTTATACTTGAAGAAGTTTTTGTAGCTGTTCCATGAAAAGGAATTTTCAAATGGGTCTCAAATTTCAGCATTTTCATTTATTCTGGGAAAGGGGAAGAACTGAGCTTGTCCTTTAAAATTAAGGTAATGCAAAATCAATGTGATGTTTACTGCAAGGCAATTGAGTTGGATACAAGATGTATTCTGTGCAATTTAAGCTCTGCTTATAAACTATTAATAAGTGTTTTAGATATCAGTAATATTTAGACCCCTTAGTCTTGCAAGTCCCGAGGTAACCTTCACCAGAGAGCTATAAAATGTTACCTCAGCTTCAGTTTGTAAAGGTTCTAGGAGACCTCAAATCTGGAGCATAAGCATATATTAACAAAAGGAGGTTTTTGTACAGATTACATGATTAATTTATGTATTGAAGACAGGCAAATCAGGCACTTTGGAACCTGGGCAGATGGAAGCAAACAGTCAATACAGCAGATCCTACAGTCCCCAGACAGGTGCACCTCATGTGTTTAGTTGTTGGGTGGTTTGTTTTGGGTTGTGCTTTTCTTCAGATTCCACTTCCCTCTGCTTACTCAGATAGTAAACAAAGCCAGACCAATAAAGCTGATGTCTTATGTTACTGTTTCTATTTAACATCTCAGAAGTTTTTGCTCTGCTTCTTTTAGTAAAGGTGTTGTAGTCTGGTGGTAATCACAGTGTAAGTAGTTAATTAGCAGGAAATCTCATTTAAGACATTTAGTGAAAGGTCATTGTTCATCAAGAAGTGGGAAATTAAAGCAGTTTTAATTTTAAAACACTATGGAATCCAGTACTTCTTGCAGAACTTCTATAGTACCAGAACTAAACTTGTAATTGTAGAAAGGAGTATCTTCCAGAGAGAATGTTTGCAGAGCTCTGAAGTGGTAACACAATATATTCTTAGTGTAAAACATGGTAATTAGCAGAAACTTTCCTGAGACACTCTGCTCTTACAAAGCCCACTTGTGAGAAAGGTGGAGAGAGACTCTAGAATTAGACATTTTAGTGCTTCTCTCAGACTTGTTCTGGGTTTTTCCTCATTAGATACTTTTAATACTTGTACTGGGCACGGCATTTGGGTTTTATACTGTTGTATGACTTTGTTGATATCTAAAATGAACCTGTTTAACCCCATTGGGACTTTACTGTGAGCAATTGTGCTTTATATCCAAAAAAGGATCACATTGATTTATTTCTCTTGGACAAAATCAGAAAACCGATATGAATTTATAACTGGAAATAGGCTTTTTAAAAATTTTCTCATATGTTTTTATTTAGTTGCTGTGTATAAAACAATATAGGAAGGAAGTCAACACAAAAGCAAAAGATTTTTCCATAATTGGCATCCCTTTTTAAAACAGCTGTTGATGCATCTTAACCTGGGTAATATACAGAATAAGACCAAACTAAAAAGGACCTTTCAATGAGGCTAAATTAAACAGGCCAAATTACATTCACCTTTGGAACAATATTTTATTTAGATTTTTGCAGTTGATTGTTACTTCTGAAGAGTCATCCTGTCTGTGACAAGTTGGTACCTACTCATTGAATGAAAGTGTTGGGTTTAAATTTCTGTTTGCAGCTTTGAAGTTACTGAGGGAGAAAGAATTCTCAATTTCTGGAAGGATGCCTCAGGGTTGTCCCAACGTTTGCACATGTACTTGTTGTGCTTTTCATCTGCACAGGGTAGCTCACAGATGGAAATTCACCAATGTACTTCAAAGTAGTATCTGATAAAGATTTAATGTTTCAGCAAGGCTTAGTATATTACAAAGATTTTTTAATTTAAAGAACTATTAGGAACTTGGGTGGTTCTCTAATTTAGACTGGTACTTTTCTGTGCAGATTATTTTTTTTCTTCACTAGAAAACCAAAGAGGTTTGGTGATGTGCCTTCAGCCTAGAAAACACACTGTGCTCCCCTGCCATCTCTGCCTTCTGTTACATTCTCCAGTTCTGAACTTCCCAGCCCCATATTTCCTTTCCCCTGCTGTGGCAGGCAGAAGAGGCAGATGTGCATGTGCTTGTTCATTCAGTGCTTGCTGCTCCCACCTGCCTGGCAGGGCTCCCTCATTGCTTTTCCTGCTGAGTCTCTCCTTGCCCCCAGGGCTCTCTGCTGGCACACAGGGCTGGGGGAAGGTGATGTTCCACGTTCACAAACATGGGCTGTCAGGGTGTGCAGTGTCTGCCAGTGCTGAATTCAGTGCACACAACATGCAGACAGGGCTGTACTGATACACTGACTGCTGGCACAGATGTTGAATCAGTCACAGTTTCCCAGTTTCCCCAAGACTGCCTGGATAACTTCACTGAATGTTCCACCTGCATTCTGCAAATGCTGAGGGAGCCTCATTAGTCTCTAGTTCAGCCCTGTGTGTGCAGCAGGTGATGGGTGTGTGTCCCAAGGAGATTACCAGAGATTGGAGAACCAGACAGAGCAGACTTTCAAACATAATCTGTTTAACAGCTTATTCCACTTTTCCCCTTCATTTATCCCATCTGTCTGTTTGCATTAACTTAACCTGGTAAAGAAACTTTTTTTTTTCATTAAAAAATGAAATAAAATTTTAGATATTAAGTTTTACCAAATGGCAAAATACAATACTATCCTACTTTAAAATGCCCCTAAGTTGGCTGTCCAGGGGTAAACTGGGTAGTGTGGGATGCACTTGTGCACTTTTTTTTTATTCCCACTGATGATAAAGTGAAAAACTCCTCCCATGGGACAGCTGGTGCAATGTAGGTCAGCTGAGTCACCTTCTTCAGGTGCCTGACTTCCCTGGAAAATGATCCAATTATGCCAAGCTTAGACTTCAATACCTGACTGGCAATGCCTAATTTTAGGACAGGTTTCTTGCTGAGTCTTTAACTGGCAGCAGCATTGTCCAGTTGTTGCTATTCCAGGCAGGTTTAATCTGGAGGCCACTCGTGCTGCTGTGAGTCTTTGTTCCTGGTCATTGATGAAGAAAGTGGTGCCTGATGTGTTCAGAAAGAAAAGGTTGCAGGTCTTTTCTTGAGCATCTGTGATGAAAACCACTGCTGGCAGTTCCCTCTGCAGGAACATCTGGAAATGCAAGTTCATATTGTGGGGTAGCTTGGGTTTATCAAAGCTGTGGGTGCAATTTGTAACTTTTTGTAATTAACTTATTGAATGTTAACTCTACAGCAGAGTGTAAGTGTAAATGGCAGTGAGATGTGCATGTGTAAATTCCTATGTAAAAATGAATCATAGAAAATGTATTGAACTTTCTTCTATTTCCTTTCCTTGTGCCTGAAATCCCAGAAATGTTGCAGTCTCTGGCACAGCGTCCAGCTCCAGCAAACACCAATCGTGAGCGGCGGCCTCGGTACCAGCATCCGAAGGGAGCACCTAATGCAGATCTAATCTTTAAAACCGGTGGGAGGTAGGACAATCTTCCCTTAAATGTGGTAATTCTGGTTCTAGGCAAGTCATTATCTTCATAATTGAATGAGATAATGATCTCTGTAGAAGCACTCGGTTCCATTCTAAAGCATTCTCTTAAAATGCCAAGCAATGTTTTGTGTTTCTGACACAGTGTCTGTACCTCTGTGACATTTGGAAGCCAAAAGATTATTTATCAGTTGTGAAATGGCTGCTGGAATCTGAGCCTCTATTTGTAGGGCAAAAGATGCATGTCTGCTTTCTCCATGAGAGGAGTAGAGGATTGGTTTTTTTAGTATTTGTAGAAATTCTTATGCTCTTTCTGTGGGCTGATTTTGACACCTATTCCTCTGATGCCCTGAATGGAAAGTAAATATAGTAAAAGTGGGGAAGACTGAGCAGAATTTTCAACTTATGGCTATTAATCTGTTATCTTCAAGAGCTTGCCAAAACCAGCATTAACATGAAAAGAGTCATTCCCGATTGTTTAATAGTTGTTCTGAGGCTTTAGTGTGTGTCTTTTGTCACTCAGGGGAAGCTGGCAAATGAACAATAAATTAGCCCTGCAGCTCACATTTGAATAGACAGAGTTTTGGTGAAATGCAGACTTGCTTTCAAGTTTCTGTTTTCTTTGCAAGTTCATTTGGAAGGTGGATTGATAGGAGCAACAGCTGGGAAGGGACATTTTACCTTCTAATGGGTCTGTCTTTGTAAACTGCAAATAAGTTAATGTAATGTACTATTTCTGTGTTCCAGTAGCATTTCCAGCCTCTTCATGGTACATATTTATGATCATTTGATAATGTCCTGGTGATCACTCACTCCATTGGGACCTCATACAGACACTGCTTGTACAAAAAAAAAAAAATTGCAGTTTAAAAGAAATATTTTTTTTTTAATGAACCAGATGAAACTCACTAAAATGAGCAGTGCTTTCCATTTAGCTTTTTCATATCACTGTGACCTAATGCTGTTGTAGGAATACAAAGTGTTCAGGTACACTGAATTGCCACAATATTTGCAGGTGTTTCATTAACAGCTGCAGCATTCTGCTCTTTCAGGCATGAGCTGCATGCTGCAGTTATTCTTTAAATACAGCAGCCAGACCAGTACATGTGATATCTGTACATTTCCTCTAAATTAATTTCTTTAGAAAACTTTGTATATTGTGACATTGTAGGGACAATATAATTTAGGACTTGACTCAAGTAGGTCAGATGTTATCCTGCAAACAGTTTGAGTGGTGTTTGCTTATTCAAGTGCCATGCACTTGCAGTTCTGATGTAGTTTTCCATTATGGAGTTTCCTCTTTGTTCCTTTTAATCCATAAGCTGCTTGGAACAGAGAGCAGGAGGTTTGTTTGAGCAGGTATATTTTATTTGTTGAGCAGGTATATTTTATTTGTTTGTACTGCAGTGCTCTGCCTGGCAGTCATGCATCAGTTGAGCCATCTCAGCCTGCATAAGGAACTGGTACTTTTCCTAACTCCATTTATTTCTGGGAGACTGTGGGTCCACCAATGGCTTCCCACTGGCACAGGTTGTTGCCTACATTCTTAGAGCCTCTGATTTGTAGGATATATTGAAAATTGTCTTCTGACCTTAAATGTTGCACTGCATTCTCACACAGACCCCCCCTTATGCTTTGTTAAAAAGTTACCCTGTAAATTCTGAGGGTCCTGGAGGGTCTCCCTGAGCAGATAGGAACTGAGATGTAGATTTTCATATCTGTGTAGAGAAGGTTTCACATTCCTGCCTGGTGGAACCAATGGTGTAACACAGATGTTGTCACTTCCATGAGGACATTCTGTTGTGTTGTTGCTGGTTCTTTGTACATGAACGAAACTGAAATGTTATTTTCTTGCAAAATCACTCAGTCTTACTGGCAATAATAATTTGCTGCTTTCTTTAAGGTATACAACTTATTCTTTTAAAATTCTTGAGGTTAAGGATAATCTAAGCAAATAAATTCTGGTTGATTGCACTGTAATGTACAGTGTGACAGGTTCTGATAGCTGAGGTAGGAATGAGGCCTTTCTTGCATTTCAGGCAGTGCTGAGAGTAGAAAAATTGATTTGTTGTTTTGACCTTTGCTTTTGTGTTGTAGGACATGCCCTAAGCACTGTGTTTCAAACACTTTTTAGGAAGTTAAATCCAAATGTACCTATTGTAGCAGTTCATTTCAGAGATTAATGAAGGGAGCATTGGGTTCTTCCATGTTTTTGGCCTCAAACACCTGGATCTCACTAAGCAATTTGCCCTCTATATGTTTTTTAAAAAAAGATAAATCTTCTGCAGTTTTTACTTTATTTCTCCTCTGTTAATGTCCTTGTTCTGTACTAAAGTAAATGCAGTGAGATTTGCAAGCTTTGTCACATTTATTATTATTTAGCATGTGCAAAATGCTGGATCAAAAATTGGAGTTTTTTTCTGTTTGTTTGGAATTACCTGCTTGTATTGCCTCAGGTTTTGAGACCTGCTGGTCCTGTAAGGAGGAGATTCTTTCTGGAACTTGTACATTTAAGGCTGGCTGGTCTTAAAGATAATTTACTGTGACTCCATGAAAAGTAGAGTTCCTTGATTTGCTTCAGCAGCACTGGGAAGAAAACAATTTTCTCTCTTGCCTCTGGTTCTGTAGCATTTGTGTGGTGAGAGAGGCCTTTGGCTCTCAGGCTATTAAACTACTCTCTTCAAGAAACACAAAATTTACTAAAGTAATTTTTTTTGGTGATGGGATTATCATAAAAATTGACTGGTACCATTAGGAACAGCTTCTTAAAATATAAAGTGTTTTCCTTTGTTTAAGAGGATTGAAATCCATTAAATGGCTTGGTTTTAAAAGTGAAATGAAAATAACCACATTATATAAAATAATTTTAAAAACATTGATTACCAAGAAAGTCAAATTTCTCCCTGTAATTCTTCTGTTGAGAAGCAGGGCCTTACCAAGGATTTTATCTTGTTAAACCTCTCCTTATTAAAAGAAGTAGCTTCAAAATTTGTTGCTGTTTTCAAAACATAGTATAGGGCCTGCCTGTGTCCAAAGTTCCCCTAGGGATGCAGGTACAGGCTGGCAAACCAAATCATATTCAAGTTAAATGGTGATCTCAGGTCTCCTGTTTACATCTGACTCTTATTTCTCTTTAACCCATTTAATAAAGAAAAATGAAGCATTACAGTAATAACAGGATGCTGGGATTTTATTAGCTAAATATTCTCATCATAAAGAATATTGCATTAATGCTGAAAAATCAGAGTTTGGATAATAAGGAGAAATGTGAATTTAACATGATTTCCTGTTTCAGCTGCTGGAGCAACACAATTCATACATCACCTGTCATGAACTTGGTGCATTGACAGTTCTGCTTTATGAAGCTTTGAATTCTCTTATTACTGAGATGAGCCTTTCAAAAACAGCCAAGAAATTCCAAACCCCAAATTTTCAGCTGTTTCATGGGAGGGAAGCAAAGGGAGGAATATGGAAGGGAGGCTCCAAATCCTGCAGCTCCTTCTGGACTGCACTGGAGCTGAGCAGAAAAGAACAGCAAAGCCTCAGGTGCCTGCCTTGGCAGGATGGTGAATGCTGAGCTCTGCAAGCAGGGTGAGAGTCTAACCCAGACCCCTGATCACAGTTCAGTTCAGAGGGAATGGAAGGCAAAATTGTATTTATAAGCCATGCTCAGTTAGAAAGACTCCTGTGTTTGAAAAGGTTCTTTCAATATAAATAATAACAACAGGTACCTACCAAAAATCCCTGCAGCTCCAAAAACTTTCCAACCCACTGTACACACTGACTTTGATTTCACTTTGTCAGAGCATTTTATTTTTGATGTATAGATAAGGATATAAAATAACTCACAGAAGTTAAGATTCTTTTACTTAAGGGAGTCCAGCTTGTGTGGTTTATTTGACTTTTGATGTTCACAGTATGGAATGTGATAAGGTAGATGTGGAAGGTTTTTAATTGGCACCTTGGTGTTTTCTGTTTCTTGTTTGTGGTTTTGGGTGATTAGGGGAGAGAACAAAGAGCATGGAAGCTGAGATTAGTTGAGAAAAGCAAAGCAGAGTGAACTGGGAGAGGAGTTGTTTGGAGCTGGAAGTTTGTGAGGAGATTTGTGAAGAAATGCAGCACTGCAGAAATGCAGTGTTGTGGATTGGAGGACATGAGGGGATTAGGGATAAGTGTGAAATCCAACTTCAGAGGTCTCACATGTCAAGAAATAAAGAGATTTTGGTGATCTTGTGATGTCAGCACATGCAGAAAGGAGTTGGTTATTGATACTCTGCTGGGCACTGCTCACTTCAAGCTGTGAAGTTGTCCTGCTGAGTGAGCTCTCCCAGCTTCACCTGTGCCATGGCTCTGTGGTTATTCCATAGCCTGTGGTGTGATTTTCTGGGTGTTTTCCTGGCTGCCAGCTTTGTGCCCCAGCCCTGGTTTGTGGCAGAGGTTCTGTGTGTTTCCTGTCACAGCAGGCAGTGAGAAGCTGACTGTGAATTTCATACACATTAACAATGTGCCAGTGGCAGGAAGGGACTGTGGGAGGAGACTGCCAAGAACTGATTCCTTTTACACACAGAGCTCAAGATGGTTTTAATTACATCTGTGTGCTGAGCTTGGCCTTGCCATATACAGGTTTGGATCAAGTTTACTGGCTTGGACACAAATGTGAAATACCTGGATTGGGAAAAACTCCTGCTGCTATTTTTGGCACAGCACATTGCTGTGATCCCCTGACACAGGATCTGCCACCAGCAGATGTGCACTGGTAGCTGCAGTAGAATTATTTTTCTAAGAGGAGATGGAGAGTTAAAAGCATGATCCTGCAATTCAGTGATGTCTGCCCTCAGTTGTGACCTTCTGCAAGGGAGATGTCAGTCTACTAAATAAATAAAAATCAAAGTTCTTTTCTACTGAAAGCACACAGCCAGTGTTCTGATGCTGAGTGTGCCACAAAGAATTGGGATATTACATTATGTAACACTCACAGGTGGTTAAAACCAAATAATAGAAGCAGTGCTGCAGTGAGGTCTAATGATGCACCAGCTCAGGACTTCCTGGCAAAATAACACAGCATTTTTATATAAACAAATACTGGATAATAGAACAAAGCAATGCATACAAATACAGAATTAGTGTGAAAGCTTCATCTGGTACAAGAGGTGCAGAAGTTGCTATGTCCAGATTACATATCTGTAGCATTTTTCTTGCAAGATCTTCAGTAAAAGCCAGGTTTAGATCAAATGACTGTTGAACAAACACTGGAAGATTATGCACTGCTGTAAAGAAACATGAACTGTTGTGCTTGCATGGTAAAAAAATCTCCATGTATAGCCCTGGAACTTTCTTGGAATTGTAAATGTTGAAGTTTTATTTTGATGTCTCTTATTAATTTTAATTTGCAGCCTAAAATCAGCTAAAAGGAGCCCAGATGCAGTAACTGCATTGTGCTGAAGTCAGTGACACTGGGGTGGCCTTACTGCTGCATTGCCTGGTCTGGTTGAATCCCCTGCCTACAAACTGCTGTCATTCTTCAATGTCATTCTGCTATTTGCATGTTCTTAAGAGAATTAAATGTGACTTTTGGTCACATTTTGGGATGTGTTTCTTGAACAAGGGATGGTGGAAGATTTAAATGCACCAATTGACTCTAAGAAAGGTTCTAACCAATTATTTGCTTCTAGAAAGCCCTTTGTAACATTTCTGCAGAACTTCTAAGCATTAAGAAACTGCACAGAAAGATGAAAACTATTTACAATAACTTTTTTTTTTCCAGCAGATTCACAACTGTGCTTCAGTAGTTCAGCATCTCATCTGTGATGATAAGGTGCACATGAGAAACAGCTCACTTTTCATAGTTTGGGAAGGTTTATTAAACCTTATCAAAAATACAACAGAAGACTGAATAGAGAAAAAAGGGAGCAAAGGATTTTCCTTGCCGTGTGCTCGGCCCCTTCACAATGGAATTTTTCCTTTTTTAACCCTTTAACCCCTCCCAAAGTTGTGTCCATCAACCCCTTCTTCTCTGTCCAGTGGTGGAGATCTCTTCCTCAAACCCTGATTGGAGGTCAGGTGTTCCATAGTGACAAGCTAGGTGACCCCTGGTAACCATGTGAGGGGGTAAAACATAACTATAAATCTATAAAACTTTTCTTAACCTGTATCCATGATATTTGTCTGTTAATTGTGAGAGTCAATCATTGCATTACTCACCTATCACATGCAGATTATCCCCCTGCTTTTGTCTGGTGAAATGGTTGTGCAGAAGAGAGAAATCTGTAACTTTGAGGGTGTAAAAGAATCAGCATGAGTGGCAGCTGCTGTTGGGGCCCCTCAGATGAGGCTGATGTGATTCCTGTCTGTGCTCTTCCCTCAGGAGACGTTGATCCAGCCGCCAGTGTCATTTCATTAGGTCCTGTATCTCTGGTGTTGTGGAGTCCTCCAGCGATGAAACGAGAGCAGTGGACACATCTCAGCATGTCAGCCTAGAGCGTTCAGAACCGAAACCTGGGACAGGCTGGGGCCGTGGGGCACGAAGAGCAGCCTCCCCTCTCCCCCCCCACCCCTCCAAAAAAAGCTTTTTGTTATGGGAACCGCCTTGAGGGTTAATTCTTCTCACAGGAGCAGAAGCGAACGAGCGCGACGGGGAACTTGACCTGCGAGCAGCTCGGCCGGGAGTTGGGCCGCTGGCACTGCCAGGGAAAGGCCTCTGGCAGCTCAGCCTGCAGGGAAATAAAGCTCTGAACTCGCCACAGTTACCTTGTCTCCCACTCGAGCACTTGGTGTGTTGGAAGGATGTTCTTTGGGGGCTGCAAATCTGCGGTACAAACACATAGAGCAAACAGCAAAATGCAGAAGAAAACCCTGCCGAGTAGGATAACTTCTCAAACACTCCTCAGCCAGAATGTTCTTGGTTAAGGAAGAGCCTTTTGCTGCCAGATGTGCCAGAAAGGGGGTGGGGAGGGGTGCAAAAACTGAAGAGCCAAGGAGGTAAAAATGTCTGTTAAGGTTTAAAATAGAAAGTGAAGTTGATGAACACGGGGTGTTGACTCGTACTGCTTGGATCAGCCTGACACCAGCCGAAGGACAGGGATATAGTTGAGCCCATTGTATGTATCATTGAAAACCAAAACGTGCCAGTCAGCATAACAGGAGGATGTCAAGGAGTGGATCCAAATATTTTGTTGATCTTCATGGGTTGATAAGCCTCTGTGTCTATTGAAACAAACAAAAAGTTTAAAAAAAAAGATTTAAGTCTGGAAACAAGTAGAATTTTTATTTTTTTCTAAGTAGAAATGAGGTTTCTTGGTCTTTTTCTGACAATCTGTTATTTATTAGCATAGGGTTTTGTTTGCTTTCAGGTAGAGGTAGTTCATTGAGTTCAAGAGCCCATCTGTATGTTACTAATTCTTTTTTCTAGCTCTTTTAAAATCCTTTTTACCACTGGTTTTGGTTTCTGCATGTAGGAAGAGAGACTTGTAAAATTGTAACATTTCATACAGAAATGCCGCCCGATCTTCACCAGCTTCAGAAATCTGACCTTTGCCAATGCTGCAATAAAGTGTTGTAATTTAGAGTCAGTGTCTGCCTCTTGACATCCACTTTGTTCTTTGGAAATGATGTTTTGAAGGGTTTGTGATGTATTCTGGGCTGTGGTTTGGACAGGAATTCCAGGTCTTTGATTTTAGTCTTATGTCATTTTTTCATATAGTTTTCTTTCCACATGAAGTTCATGGGTATGTTCATTGATCAGGTTTGTAACTCTGAGCTCCTCCAGGAACATCTCCTACACCAGCATGACCATATCCCCTGGTCAGTCTCCATTTCCTCAAAAACAATGCCTACCAATTCCTAATAGCAAATTAAGCATCTAATTGTGGTTCAGACTAGGGTCAGCTTCCTTTTCTCAGCATCTTGCTTAGTTTCAAAAGCATTTAATTTATCCAGATTAGGTAACTGCATAAAATAAAATATTAGCTCTGTTTTATATGTATCAGTCCAATGCCTTGGATGGCATTGGGATCAATGGAAATGTTTTTATAAAATTACTTACTAAAGATAGTTTAGGGTTAGCTGGGGATTTTCCTGACTTCAGACTGAAATTGAAAACCAGTTCAGTGACACCTTCTGAAGTTTAATTTTAAAACTAATTATTCTAATGTTGTGCCAAGTAAGAACCTCAAAGATCATTGTGAGTGAAATAATCAGGGTTGAATGTACAGGGACAAACCTTTTAGCAGGGCCTTTTGCAGTAGGACAAGGAGTGATGGTTGTAAACTAAAAGAGGGTTGACCTAAATTAGATATAAGGAAGAAAATTCTTACAGTGAAGATGATGAGACACTGGCACAGATTTCCCAGAGAGGTGGTGGATCCATCCCTGGAAACAGGCAAGATTTCAACCTGACGTGTTTGAAGCTCTCCCTGCTCATGGACTGGGTGACTTTTAGAAGTCCCTTCCCTTCCAACCCAAAGCATTCCACGGTACACAGAAAATCCCCAGTTTGCATCCCCTTTATTCTCAGCGTCCCCTGTGCTGACACCAGATCTCGTGCTGTGGCTGGAGATGAGAGGGTGCTGGTCCTGCTCTTGCACAGCAGTTTCACCACCTGATCCCCAGGCAGTTCTTGCTGCAGGGATTGCATGGCTCCCTCTCATGTCTTCAGAAAACTTTGCCTTCCTTTAGAGGGTGTTTGGTTAAAATTGTTGGGTGAGCAGCCTGGGATTGATGCAGAATGGGGAATTTTGTTTTGCCTCTGTTTTGATCAGTGTCTGTCACCTATGAATATTGCTGCTTTACCCAGATTACGAGATGTTTATTTGAATTACTGAATTTATGTTGAATGTCATTGCTTCTCTTTCCCTGCAGTGCAGTGACCCACAGGTGTGTCTGGGCACTGGGGAAGTCCCCCCAAATCCAGCCAGTGGCACTGTTGGATGTTCCCTGGGAGCCTTTCCCACAGGATGCTGTTGAAGGTGCCCTTGCAAAGAGCATTTCTGAGCAGTGCTCCCAACCCTGCAAGCAAGGGGTTAAGTCTGGGAGAACATGTGTAGATGAAGGAGAAACTGTCTCATGGCTTTGATTGCGTAAAGATTTCTGTTATCTTATCATTCTGTGGAAGGAATTTGGGTGAAAGTCAGGCCCTGGCATTGGAGTTGTCTTCACTGATGTGAGGCTCCTTGAGCTGGCAGACAAAGTGTGCTGTGCAAAGGTTTGTACAAAGTGTGCTTTTGTTTGTGTAGGTTTGTACTCACCATTGTGCCTCAGTTTTTGATGGTAACTTCTCTTCCCACATCTCTCAAGCCTCCAAAGCTCCAGGCAGGGACTTGGGGGAATGAAATCCTTCCTGTCATAGGGGACAGCTTTGTGACCACCTGAGGAACCTGAATGTGTTCACATGACCTGGCAGGGTCTGGGCAGCCTGGCCGGGTGGAAGGGAGTGGAACTGGATGAGCTTTGAGGTCCCTTCCAGCCCAAACCATTCCGTGATTTATGGAGCATCACTTGGAAGCCTGTTGGAGCTGAGGTGCTGTGTTGGCCCTTGCTCTAGGATGGAGCCAGGGTGTCTGGGAAGCTCTGAAATTGGAATTTGACCCAGAGGCAGCACCTTGAACTCCAGCTGATGGTATGGGGCATCTTTCTCTACCCACAATGATATAATGAGATAAAAAAGCTATAAATCTTTTTTCATGAATTGCTGAGTTTGCAGACTTGCTGTAATCTCAACTCCCCAGGCCTTCAGCATAAGAAAGCTCTTGGGCTGTTTGTGTTTTGTAGATACAAATATAAAGCACATCTGTGCCCGTGTGCCACAGCACACACAATTTTATGTAAATTCAGGCTTAGAAAGCCACCTCTGTTGTGGAGTCTGCCTGCTTTCCTTGAGCTCTCAGCATTTTTCCTTTGGCTGTTCCAGCAGGGCAGTCACTGCTTGGCAGGGCAGCAGGATGGGCTGTGAGGAGCTCAGGCACCGTGTATCCTCACCAGGCTCAGTGGAGGTTTTCAAAATCAGTCCATCCATAATGATGCCATGAGCCAGCTGTCCCCCCCTGATAAATACATCCATTTATCCCCCATTTTTTCCTTTCTTTGAGCTTTTCCTCAGCCATGCACTCTTGTGCCCTGTGGAAAGTGCTCCTCTGAGGTGACACTTTGCTGTCTCTTCTCAGAGGTCCACTATAAATAGGGTTTTTTCCAGCTACTCCTAAGGAAATCCCAGTCTACTGGGAACAGGAAACTATTTGAGCAGGAATCAAACAAATGAGCAAATGTCAAAATATTTACTTGCATTGTTTGAACTATAAACTTTGCTTTTAAGTTATTATTGTTGGGGTGTGATTGTGCCCTTAAAACACTTTGTGTTTATGATCCCTGTTAGAAGAGCAAACAGTGTTCTGCAAAAAGCCTCCCTCCCTCCCTCCCTCCCTCCTTCCTTCCCTCTGTTACCTGGATCCAGGCAAATAAAAAAATGCTTGGGACACTTAAAAAGGAGGAAGACATTTGGCTATTGCTAATGTTTATTTGTTCCTTGACATTTACCTGCAGGAAGAAAGTTTCTGTTGTGCAGGGGATAAAGTGGAGTGATGTTTGCTGCTCAGAACGAGTCAGGCAACAGCCCAAGAGCTTGAAAACTTTGCTGTATTTACCCCTTAACTGTTTTGGGGGTGGTTTTTTTTCAATATTTAAATTATTTACACTGTATATATTATATACATATATACACACATCTGTCTGCTCATGGTGAACTAAAAATCAGAAACTCAGCTGGGAAGCAAGACTTGGATGTGTCAGTGAGGCTTGGAGAAGCCACCTGGAGGGAGCTTTGGGCTTTGCTGTGTTATTCCCAAATGGAATTGCCACAAGTTGCTGGGAATTTTCTCCTGGGGTGGTGGAAGTGAAGATCAGCAAGGCATGAGAGGGAGCTCAGAGGCAGCTTTGGCTGTTGCTGTCTCTGCTCTGAGCAGCTTTTCCAGTGGTGATGGGAGCTTGGCTTCCTCCTTGGGCTCAGGGCAGGAAGAGCCTTGCCTGGAGGAAGACACAGCTTCAGTCCCCTCCTTCTGGGACTCCAGCTGAGCTGTTCCCAGCAGACACCATTCCTCACCCCTCCTGGGGCAGGATTCCTTTTCCAGGAGGAAGATGGACACAGCAGCAGGACTTACACAGCCTAACCCTCCCTTTCCTACTGATTTGCACAAGAGGGGTAAATAAACCAAGTTTATTATTCAGGTTGGTCCCAACTCCCACACCCATGAAAACCAGGGGTTTATTACTGGCTGTGAGTCTTAGCTAATATAAAATCAGAGCAGATTTTGGTCCTCACTCTTGCTGCAGGGTGACAAACTGCAGAGAAAATCTCTTGTCTCAGCACAGGTTTGTTACAGGATGCACCAGGAATTGCACACAGTGCCCATTTCCTGGCCTTGAGCTCACTGGAAAACTCATGCCATAAATAAAAATTAAACCTGATCAGGCAAACTAAAATCCATTTATGAGGCAGGAAATGTTCCACAGTAATGAAGTTTGTGTCGTGAAGCCCGAAGACCCTGTGGATCCTCTGCTCTTGTGCAGGGCTGGATATTGGAAATAGAAATGTGCTGACAACTGTTTCCTAATAGAAGAATGAAGAAGGAGTCTCCCCTCCTGCCACACCAGCTTTAGGGACACTGTTTTCCTTCTGGTGTCATTCCACCCTCTGAGCATCAGCACAATGGGTGACTTATCTTCATTAATCAGAGTGTGAACAGCTCCTGGCACATGTGAGTCTGAGCTTCCAGGCTGCTGCATTTTCCCCTGGGCTGCCAAGGGAGTGCTACCAAAGGGGCAGGTGTGGTGGTGGGAGAGGAAGGGTGATTCAGGATTACTCCATAAGCCTGGAAACCCAAAGGTCAGGCTCATCTCTGCTCTTTTTCCTTGGTTTAATGTCACTGCCCTTGTTTCCCAGCTGGAAAATGCAGCCCTTGCCCTTCCTTGTGGGAATGGATAAGCACGCAGATAACAGATAAAGAAGTTACACCATATTCTGATGCTGACAACAACAGAATCTCAGGGAGTTACGAATTTCCTTTGAAATTATGGGAAAAAACCCATCAGGAACATTTGAGGGTGAAGTTGACCTCCCCAGCCCTGTGAGGAAATGAGCAATCCTGTCCTGACAGAGAGCTCTGAACCAGGCAGGGAAGGGACTCGCACGGCAGCCCCGGCCAGCAGTGAGAGGGGACACTGTGACAGCTGCACCAGTTGGGCTGTGCCCAGAGGGGCTGGGGCTCCAGGCTCTGTCTGTGCTGGGGCTCCAGGGCTCTGTGCTGGGGCTCCAGGCTCTGTCTGTGCTGGGGCTCCAGGGCTCTGTCTGTGCTGGGGCTCCAGGGCTCTGTCTGTGCTGGGGCTCCAGGCTCTGTCTGTGCTGGGGCTCCAGGCTCTGTCTGTGCTGGGGCTCCAGGGCTCTGTGCTGGGGCTCCAGGCTCTGGGAGGATGCTCAGGGATGCTGCCACAGCTGCACTGAGCTCCTGAATCCCTCCTGGGCTGAACAAGGACATGGGACCTCCCCAGGCTCTGTGTGGGGACACTGGGAGGGGGCTGTGCATTACTGGGAGAGCAGGGATGTGGTTCTGGGCATCACCTCAGAAGGAGAAATGTGATGTTCAGCAGCCACCACTGAAGCAGCCATGCCCAGCTCTGACTGGTGTCTGGGTGAAACTTCCCCTGGCTGCCCCAGCCCTGTGCCCAGATGCTTTTCCAGTAACTCCTTCCATTTGCAAAGCAGGAAAGGGAGAGGAAGGAGGGATGTGCTGCTGCATTCACTGCTCAGTGGGATGAAAGGCACTGCTGAGCTGCACTTCCCAGCCACACCTGCTCCAGGTGCCTCTGAGCTCCACAGGGGCTGACAGCAAACAGAGCAGGAGGACTCTGCAATGGGTGAGGTGAGAGAACCCTTCCCTTGTGCACAGTGCAGGCTCCATGCTCGGGGGGCTGCTGGGGCACGGGGCAGGGGCTGAGCTGGGCGAGCTTGGAGGGGGACAGGGTGACACTGCTGTGGGACCTTTGACAAACCTGGGGCAGCAGCTCAGCAGAGGCCCTGCCTGGCTGTAGCACAGGCTCTGGGAACTGGAGCTGCTCCCTGACTCAGTGGTCAAGCAAAGGATTTTATGTATTTTCTTTTATAGAAAAACCTTCAACATAGTTTGTTTTTGTGGTTTTGGGGTTTTTTGTTTTGGTGGTTTTGTTTGTTTGTTTTTTTAACAATAGGGAAAAATTCCCCCAAACCCCAAAAAACTTTGAAACTTTGCCCTTCAGGTGAGGATACTGGAGCAGCTGCATTTCTTTATGATTCAGAGACACCCCTCTGAGAAGAAAATAATGGTCCTGGGTAAGAGTGCCTCAGCAGCTTTGGGAACCACTCAGAATAATTTTGTTGTTCCTGGGGCTCTGTGAAACATTCATTAAAGCTCAGGGGCAGGTGCAAAGACCCATGAACAAAGGGGAAAATGAAGCTGAGTCGCTCCCTCAAGCCTGCCAGCTGGTTTATCTACCACTCCTTGTGCCTGCTCAGTTAAATCCCAAAGTTACTGAAGCCTCTCCTGGTGTTCTTTTTTTGGCCAGTTGGAAGCAGCAGCAGGTAATTATGGCCCAGTGGAAAATAATCTTTCCTGGCAGCTCCCTTGAGGTAAGAACACATCTGAACATTTGGTGATGTAGTCAGGGATGCACTGAGGACTTTTCAGAGAAGGCATTTCCTCATCTGGGAGGAGTCCCCTAACATGGGAAGAGAAGCCCCGTTCTGGGGAAGAAGAAAAACCAAGTAAAAACAAAACACACAAGACAAGGGTGTGTTCCCTTGGAAGGTTTGGCTCCATCCAGTCTAAGGACCCTCCTTACTGCAGAGGAAAAGATATTTATAGTTTGGAAATCAGCATTGGGATGAAGACTTGTCTGCTTTGCCTCTATGGGATGCAGGAATTATCTGAAAGCAAGAGCAGGTGGAGGAGGGCTGATGAATTAAAGCCTCCTCTCATTGAAAAGGTTGAGAGGCAACATGGAAGGCAAAGGAGTTCAGGAAGGCTGGATGTGCTTCCAAGAAAGAAATTTTAAAGGCACAGGAGCAGATGATCCCAGATGGTGAAAAAAGTGCCAGCAAGGAAGGAGAGCAGCCTGGCTGAACAGGAACTTTGGCTGGAACTCAGGGGAAAAGGAGCATGTGACCTTTGGAAGAAGGGGCAGGTAACTCAGAAAGAATCCAAGGGTATCAGGGATTACCAAGGGCTAAAGCTTAACTGGAATTTTATCTGGCTACTGCTGTAAAAGCCAAAAAAAAAAGTTTCTATAAATACATCAGCAACAACAGGATGGCTGAGAAGGATGCAGGAGGAAGCACAGTGACAAAGGATGAGGAGAAGGCTGAGGCACTTCCTGCCCTCTCTGCCTCAGTGAATAATGGCAAGGCCAGTTCTCTGGGTATGCAGCTCCTGAGACAGGGATGGGGAGCAGAAGGAAAAGCTCATAATCCAAGTGGAAGTGGTCAGTGAGCTGCTACAGCACTTGGACACACAGCAGTCCATGGGGCAGGGGGGATCCAGCAGCCACTGTTGTTGTGGGAGCCAGTGAATGCTCCCCCAGGCCCCCTTCCATCATCCTCTGCACCCCAGTCCTGGCAAGGTCTGGGCTGTAAACTGGCAGATGTGACACCCCTCCACAAGGAGAGCTGGAAGCAAAATCCATGGAAGTACAGGCTGGAGAGCCTGAGCTCAGTGCCAGGGAAGGTCACAGAGCAGGTGCCACTACACAGCACATGCAGGACAGCCACGGGCTCAGGCCCAGCCTGCAGGGCCTTGTCAAGGGCAGGGGCTGCCTGACCCCACCTGGGGATCAGGGCAAGGCTGTGGCTCCCTGCACTCCAGCAAAGCCTTTGCCACCCTCTCCCACATCCCTCTCCGGGAAAAGCTGCCAGCCCAGGGCTGGGCAGTGGCTCTTGTGGCTGGGTTAATCCTGGCTGGGCAGGGCCCAGGTGGCATCTGCTCACTGTGCTGTCCCCAGGGCTCAGTGCTGGGGCCAGCCCTGCTTGACATCATTACTGATGGACTGCACAGGGGCATCAAGGAGTCTGCCTGATCAGCAGGAGGGCAGGAAGGCTCTGCACAGGGACTGGGACAGGCTGGATCCACAGGGGAATGAGGTTCAACACCACCAAGTGCCAGGCCCTGCCCTTGGGTCACACAAGCCCATGGATCCCTCCAGGCTGGGGGAGGAGTGGCTGGAGAAGGGGCCATGGAAAGGCAGCTGGGGGTGTCTGGGATGGCCCTGAGCTGTCCCAGTGCTGCCTCTGCTCCAAGGCCCTTCCTTTGCAGCTGCCTCCAGAGCAATCCCACTGGAGCAGGCGCTGCTGTGCCTCAGCTGTGCTTCCCTGGCTCCCCTGTGCCAGGAAGGACGTGAGCAGCCAGCTGAGGAAGGGCTGTGACTTTTACTGTGGTGGCTTCAGCTACACAACACTCAGAGCTCTAAGTTCAAACAAGACTGCAAACCTGCCCAAGCTGCTGGGTTAAACCATCACCTCCCCTCAGCCTCCTGCCTCCCCTGATCCCTCTGGGGATAACACTTTCTGAAGATGTCTGTTCTAAAGGGAGACGCTAAATTCCATGTGTGTGTGTATAAAACAGGAGTCAAAACATCAAAAGCTTCTTCCCCAGGCTGCAGGCACTTGAAAGGCTGCAGGTGCTGGGGCAGCTGTGAGGCTTCACCTCCAGCACGGGTGAGGCACTGGAACCTCCTTCAAGTGTCATGACAGATCCAGCAGAGTTCAATTCTCTGCCTCTGGCTCCAGGCTGGGGCTGGACACAATTACAGGAGGGCACCTGCCCTGCCATGGCTGAGCCCTGAGGCAGCCCTGCAGAGCCTGGAGACAAGGCTGCTGCACCTGCTGCTGCTTCCTGGCTGCCACCACAACCAGCCTCAGGGATGAAAAGTAGCTCAAGCAAATGGAAGTATTTCTTTTTTCTAGAGTGATTTCTATTCTCCCTTTTATGACACACAATGTTTGGACAAATGCTCACAACACCTGAATACTTACACAGAAATCCTCCTTCAAAAGACAAAAAAGCAGCAAACAGATGTGGAAGGGATGGGTAGGGATGTTCTCTGACAGGGAACTTTGACCTGTGCAACAAGGAAGATTTCCACACTCAGCAGGACCACACTCACTTATGGTAACAGCCTTGGAAACAAAGATGTGATTCTTCTTTCACATATAAAATTTTCCTCTTGGAAAGGTCATTTTAATAATGCAAAACATTGTGAGAGAGAGGCTTTTGTCTAATTCAAACACTGTTCAGGATGAACTTCATTCTGGCAAGGACACTATCACAGCAGTGAGAATACACATCTCCTGTCAGACACAGCCTTTTTTTTGTCCCTCCTGCAGCACCTGCCATGACAGGGCTGGGCTCTGGCTCCCACACATCCACAGTTGCAAAATGAAAGGTTATTAAATCAGTATTAGCCATTAAGAAAAAGTCACCTCCGTCCTCCAAGAAAGAGTCATGCTACTGGGTGGCAAAGAACACAATGGCACCTCCCATCAGCCATCATTTCATTGGGTTTATTCTAGTTTAACAGATGATTTATCAGATTTGTGCAAGACAGTTACCTCTAGCACAAAGGGAAAGAAAGTAAAATCACAGCAACATATACACACAAAACAAGATACACAAAATAGAGCTGAATTTATATACAGGTTATTAGCAGCTAGACTTAACTTCATTTAGTACATGGCTTTACTCACTACAGTTTTAGGCACAGAGAAGAATTTATCTGCTATGATGAAGGGCCACAATGAATACCTCGTTCCAAGTCCTCCCTGGGCAGAAACTGCTTTCCCTAATGCAGATCTGACTCTCATTTCCCACCAGCTGAGGACACAGCCCTGCACAAAGGAGGAGAGAACATGACCCAGCTAATTCAGCATACAGCAACTTTAGATATTAACTATCTGGGGTATTTTGAAGTAGGGTGACATTACAGAGTTATTGAACTAGACTGAATTTCAATGAAACAGTGTCAGGGTTTTTCCCCCCTCGTTTGCTTAGCAAGGACTCTCAGCTGTAAACAACTCCAGAGGAGCTGGCAGCAATGATTAGATGTGGAGATTGCTTCATACACACTTCACATTCCTAATGAAGAATTTGCTTCACCAGGATATAAAAGCACAAAGGCCATGAAACATTTAAATTTACTTATCAGGTTATGTTAATAAATTATGATGCATCATCCACATGTCAGCCTGCAGTGCAGCACGTGCTTGGGTGTATTTTCTGTGCTCCCAGTGTTTTTGATTTGGGACTGCAGACTCAGGGCCAGGCAGAACAAGCATGTGCTTTACCTGCAGCACACAAGCAGCCTTTTTTGGCTTCAGCAGCACCTCTCACGTTGGATTATGCATGCCCAAGTGCTCTGCCAGCCCAGGAACGGCCACATATTTTAATTACTGATTGCTTATGTATAGCAAGCCTGTCACAATGAGCAACATGATCACTTACCCAGTGAAAACGCTGAAAAGAGGAACTACATAACAGAACCAGCCAGATACCGTAGCAACACAATAAAAAATTTAAGCAGCAAGCAGATAATTAAAACAAAACAAAACAAAACAAAATCAAAAAACAAAACAAAACAAAAAAAACCAAACAACCAAAAAAACCCCCTTAACTTATGAGGCAGGTTGAGAATGACACAAAGGTTTTTTCCTTCACGACAGCTTTGTTTACAGGTACAGCTCAGCAAGTTTGAAATACTTTATCACAAGAACTACAAACTTGTTTATCACAGTTATGCTCCTCGCCAAAGGGTGTGTCAGTTTCTGCTGCAGCCACCCCTCCTTCTCCAAGGTTTATTGCTCAGCTGCTCTGGAGAAGGAGTGCCTTGGTCGAGGCTTCAGAAAGTGCAGAGAGTTAAGTCAGTTCTTCCCTTTAGAAAAAAAATCCAAAACACTGAGAAATCAAATGTGAAGGAATAACAACAAAAAACAGAGAGTTTGGCATTTGATTTTTAAGTGGCTATTCTTGATGTTTTCAGGTAATACAAAAAGGGAAGGAGTTTCAATATGGAAGGGCAGCTTTGCCGTATTAAAAAAACCCCAAAAACATAATAACACAGAAAATATATTTTGGGACCATCTTTACCAGCTTGTGTATTGAACAAAGGCAAAATACCATCAACTTGGACCATTCAGGAAAGGTGTGCAGCTCTCCTGAAACTCCACATAGCCTGCAAGAATTTTGGCTGTAATTTCTGTTATGCATTGGCAGGGCA
Organism: Ammospiza nelsoni; assembly: GCF_027579445.1. Lineage (NCBI taxonomy): Eukaryota > Metazoa > Chordata > Aves > Passeriformes > Passerellidae > Ammospiza > Ammospiza nelsoni. The sequence continues at coordinate 6,356,086 of NC_080637.1, read as the reverse complement.
AAATCAAATAAGGCTGTGAGCAGAGGATTATCAGGGCTGTCAAACTACAGGAAGACCAAATGACAGTTTTAGAAGTAACAGAATTTGTGTGGTACAGCTACTGCTCAATCAGTAGCAGCTCCTTCCCAGGAACCCCAACATGAAAGAGAAGACTTTTAACATACAGGTGCTGCTTTTGGTACAGAGTTAAGTTGTTCCTATGGCTTCTCTGCTGTTGGATCCTCCCTGGGACAGAGCAGCTGGGGTCACAGATTGTCAGGAGACTCTTTGGCTGTCAGTGCATGTCCTTGAGGCTCTCCAGGCGCCTTTCCCTGGGCACGTGGGTGACTCAGGTGTGACAGGAGCAGGTGCTGGGAGGGGAGGGCAGCTCCAGGGGCAGCAGCAGCAGCAGAGTGAGGCAGTCACCCAGCACAGCTTGGGCTGCTCTGCCCAGGAGAAGGTTGGGGCAGAAACCATCCTGGGCACGGTTCTGAGTCAAGGGGAGAGGGAGGGAGCAGAAGACTCCACTACTGGCAGGGCAAGAAGCCAAGCCAGATAACACAGACAACAAAAAGTCACGGGAGGGTGTCACACACTGTCAGAAATTTCAGCTGTGACATTATCTCGAGCTCCCATGGACAGACAGACAGACATGTGGGCAGGACAGATGGAGCTCTTTGTTTTGGCTTCAAGAAGAGCAAAAGCAAGATTTGCTGTTCAGTTTGCTATGTACAACAATACTGCACTGTACACTTCATTAACGAGACGCTGCCTGCTACAGTCCAGCATTAATTAAATAAAATTCCTCTCAGTCACAAAGAGCAACAGATGAGTTTCTCTGTAGGAAGGAGAGCCAAACCCCACTGCTGCTCATGGCCCTGCGTGGTGCCAGTCCTTCTGGGATAAACACAAGTGGCCATTCCACAGTGTCCAATACCTTCCTGGCTTGCCTGAAGCCGAGAACTTTCCCTTTTTTCTTCCAATCCACTTGATCCCAATCCTGCTGGGAGTGTTCCAGCACAAAGCCATGCTATGACTTTCCCCCTGCTGCCACAACATTGCCATCCGTGTTAGGCAGTCTCTTTCAGCAGTCCCAGTTTCCTGAGTGCCTCTCTCCTGGCTTCTTCAGTGGAGCCACGGCCGGAAAACTTCACCGTTATCCCTTGGGATCGAAACCCTGGAGGTCTGGGCAGAGAACCCGACCTCCTCCTCATGTCCAGGCTTACACCAGCTTGTTTATAATCACTGCAACTTTTTTCTGTGCTCTGCTGTGGGCTGCTGACTTTGTTAGTGGCAAGAGCCACCTCTGGTCTGATTGTTACAGTTTTGCCCATAGGAAGGAAAGGGCTGGGCTCGCTTTTTAACATCTCATTGATGTTTTGGTATCCATTGGTAACAGCCTCTGGCTGCTTGGGCTGCACATCAGGCTGCTGAGTGCTGGGGGCATGGTCCACTTGGTCCTGAGCTGGCTTTCCCTTGACTAGGCCGAGTTTTGTCAGGGCTTCGTAGCGAGTTTGCTCAGAGGAGAGATCCCGTAGGGAAGAACTTCTGTTCCGTGACAAGAAATCGCTTTTGTGCAGCCTCTCCTCCAGTTCAGCTGCCGGAAGAGCTCCCCCATTGATGTTGGCCAGCACCTGAGCCCGCCGCTCCTGCACGTTCACCGCCGCTTTGGAAATGGTCTCGCTGAACTCCCTGCCGCTGACATTTGTTATGTTGATGTTGCTTGGGAAGCGGTGCAGCTTGGGGGCGGGGGCAGGAGGGTGCTTGGCCGCTGGCCAATGTTCACCGTTGGCCACCGGGGCTTTCCTCCTGTCGGGATTCCCTGCGCCTGGGAAGCGCGCCCGGCTCTCCCCCTGCTGCTGCTCCGACATCTGCTGGGCCACGATGAGAGGAGTGGGCACAGAGCGGAGCAGCTTCGGGTGCTGCACTGCAGCAGGGGGTGGAGGAGGAAGAGGAAGGCTCTCGGACACCGCTGGGGGTGGTGCAGGGGGGTGTGGAGGAAGGTCAGCAGGTACAGCCGGCTGAGGGCTCTGGGCTCTCCCAGGCGCATCCAACACTAAAAGGCAAAGCAGCAGAGATGTCGTTAACTCTTCACATAGAGCAGAATGCAAGCTAAAATGCTTCTTTTAACATTTCTCCCCCTCCCTACTTTTCTAACTCAATCTCAGCCCACTGAGCCAGAAGAAACTCTAAGAGAAATCCCAGCAATGGCATCTCTTAGGCAATGCCATAGCTCAAATCACCACGTTTACAATATGTCACTATCCCAGCCCTCTCTCTGCCTTTCACTCACAGTCTGTGTTGCTTCACTGTGCTTCAATGGCTGCTCTTTCTCAAGAGTTCTGCAGTTCTTATTTTTTATTAAAACAGCCAGGAGAGGACAAATTATGTCCCACTGATAGATTCATTGTCCAAACACAGAGAGAACACACACTAGGGGTGACAGAAACAACGTGCCATATGCTACCTTGTCACAAACTCACTGATAGGATCGTATGCCTTTCAGTGCCACACAGAGTAACACTGAAAACAATCTGCTATCTTAAAACTCCTGGGAAAAATCTTAAAAAGTCTTGGGGAAGAGCAGAGCATGTGCAGGTTGGTGAATACAGTCTGCCTTGTTGCAATGATTGTGCACAACAGTGACAACTCAGTCCCAGGCAGAGGATTGAGACAGCAACCCAACAACTTCACCAGATGCATGACCCCCATCAGGGAAAAGGAAAAATTATAAAAAAAAAGTTAAGTTGCAGCAAGAATTTCAAAAACCCCAAGGCAAATTAAAATCACAGTCTTTAGAGCTCCTTATGAGTAACAAATTTATTTTGAGGTAGTAAGGAAAGTACAGAATTTCTTAAACACTTTGAACAGAGAACTGGAATAGGTCAGGGCTGGATCAAAGGGAAAACCCACACTCACAAGAAACCCAATACCTGGTTCTGTGTCTCTGCTGGAAGGGCCCTCATGGTCACTGCCCTCAGGTGTTGACTGCACCAAGTCAATGATATCTTCAGTCTCTGAATGACTGGACACATTTTCCTCTGTGGACCTTGGGGACTGACAGTGGATGCCACTGTCACGCAGGGCCATCTCCTCCAAGTCATCTTCTAAGGCATCTATGGTTTCCTCAAAGAACATGAGAACATCCTGCTCTTCATGAGTTAAGTATTTCAAACTTTCATCATCCTATGGGGAACAAAGAAAACAAACAAAGATTGACACCTTCCCAAAGAGACATTTAGACATTACAATGCTAGAGGAAAAAAAAAAATTAAAAACCAAACCAGCAGCAATTGCCATTACATCCTTTAGTTCAGCAAAGAAATCTTCATTTGAGTTGTACAGAGCAAATTATTAAAAGATCGTAAAAGTCATAAGAGCTACTAAAAAAATAAAAAGTCAATATAAAAATCCCTACACACACCTGTGCCTTTGCAGGGGTTAGGATGGCTTCTTCTGATTTCCAAACTGGGGCAAACTGTGTTCTGTGTCACATTCAGGGACTTGGGGAACAACATGAGAGGGAAAGGTGCACTCAGGACAGCCCCAGAAATGGGGGTTTCTGATTCCCTTTTTGCTCAATCCCAAAGGGTGACTTAACTTCTAGAAGCAATGCTGGAGCTGAGAAATGTCTCTGCCACTACAAACTATAAATTATCCAGAGGTACATGAGAGATTACAGGTAGCAGTAAGGAGGGAGAGGACTTCTAAAGATTTTCCCTTTGAGTTACAGAAAGGAAAACCCAAGAACAAATATGAAGACCTGTCCCTAGCAGTACTGTGCCTTGGGCTATTTTCTTCAGCAGGAAATAATCCTGTAGACCACAGAAGTGATAAATAATCACATGGATTATCCAGTCTTAATTTTCTCTGAGTCACTGCTATTAATTAACTTGATTACCACATTATCACTCTGTGAGGCTGGGCAGCAATGCTCTCTTTTCCCTCCACCCTGGGAAACACTCACTTTTCCAGAAGCTTGGAGATGACAAAGAATGATTAAGAAAGGCACTGCATTAAGACAATGGATACAGGAAAGACATTTCCCAAGAGCCCTGTGTAAGCTCTGGAATGCAAGTATATATTGTTGAAAATCAAGTGAGGTTTTCCCTTTTCTGGACTGAATTTCTCCCCTGCCAAGCACATACTGGAAACTTTGCTGTCAGTAACTCAGCAAGAAGTGCCAAGGACACCTCACTGCACGTGCAGACAGGGTAAAAAGGCTCCTTCTCAGTGGAGGGCTGGCAGAATTGAGGTAAATACATAAAGGCATGCAGTACAAATATTCAAGAGGTAGCACGTTCTTGCTAGGGCAGCACAACTTGCTTCAAACTCACCGTGCCTGTTCAGATCATCTTACATTAGATTAGACTAAAAAAACCTGTGTGCAGCTCTACCTGTTAACTCCTTGCACAAAGCTTTTATCCCCATTCTCAGCACTAAAAATAAGAATGACACAGCTCTGTACCAAAATAATGCCTATAGATTAAGAAATACAATGTGCTGCATTGTACCCAGTGGCAGTTGATCTCCAAGCACTCAGAATGTTACAGATGAGAAAATAAATGGTTTGAGGCTCTTAGCCTGTGTGGCCAATGGTACATTTGGTGGGAGGGAAAGATGTACAGAGGTGTGGTTATTTCTAATTTAGTCTTAATATCCACAGTGCACTGTCAGAGTAAGTAAATTATTCCATCTTGCAGCAAAACTGCTACAAAAGCTAAAATTTGGAGGCCATTTGCCAGTGCTGGTTTAAAAGATGAACTTCAAAGGCTGACGTAGTTCTCAGCTCGCACCCACCACATGGCAGGTTTCAAAGGCCAAGCAAAGTTTTACAGCTGCACTTGAAAAGCAAGAGACAGACAAGCCTTCCCTTTTTGGTTTTTTTTTTTTAGGTTTTTTTGTGTGTGTGTTTTTTTTTTCCTTAATGGATGTTGCAATCTCCTTCCTTCCCCACCCAAATACTCACAGGGCTGCTATGTCTAGCAGGCGAGAGAATGACAGGAAAGGAGCCCTGGCTGGGCAGCCCTGAGCTGGAGCTGAGCAGGACTCCAGGAGCCTTTGTTGAGGGTGAGCTCATTGCAAGAGCCAGACTTACAAGGCAAAGGAAAAGAAGAGGGAGTTGTGTTTGAGAAGTTCATAGAGGCAACAAATCCAGAGTGTGGTACAGGAATTAGTGTGTGCACCTAAAAGAACTGCTCCCACATTAGTTTAATTTGTTTCATCAAGAGCTGAGCAAAGAATAAAGCAAGGAAGCAAAGACTTCCCAATGCACTTCCTTGCATCCTTTTCTGTGCTGCAAGGCTGAACATTTTTCCATGACAGGTAAGACTTGCAGGAGAATTTTGCCTGATTTAACCATCTCTCATGGATCCTGCTGTGTCCCTTTAGGTAAAGGATCTAAATTGAGTAACCATCCCTTTGCAAACACATTTGTAATAAATAGCATACCAAGATGTGAAAGGCCAATTTCATCTCTGTTAGCACTTCAATCTGTTTCCCCATGCAGTCTCCCTTCAAGATGACCAATGTCACATTTCATCAGAAAAAACAAAACAAAACAACAACACCAAAGCCAACAGCTCTGGAGAACAGGCAGTGTTAGGTGAGGGCACTGCACTGGCATCCAGTCTGGATAGAAACTCCCTCAGGCCAGATGTGTTTCAGTTTGCTAGCCAAGGAAACAATCCCATTTTAGACACAAAATCACAGTGGAAAAAACAAACCTACTCAGGCTGGTCAAACCAAAGGAGCTCAGAGATGTAAAGCAAGCAGTGACTTGCTTTATTCCCACCTGTATTACATGTACTATAGCAAAGCCTCCTGAAAGATGGGAGGAATTTTGGTAACTTAAAGGTGCCAGTTTTAACTAAGGCTACCCAGTCTATTTGCAATTTTCCATATATTCCAAGTACTGGAACAGTTAATATTCTTTCCAGGCTGGTTTTCCAGGCCTCCTTTTTTTCTTAATGAAGCTGTGCTTTTTAATAGATGAAAAGTCTTTTCAGCTACTTGAGTTATTCACCTCATAGTTTCCATCTACTCCCTACTCTTGATACACAAACACATCTCCCTAAACTAAATCTCACATACACCTACCACTATAAACTTTAAACCTACTGTCAAAAGACAGCCTGAATTTGAAACTTGAATATTGTGCTTCAGCTTAAAATTACATTAAATTAGGAGGATTAAAAGGATTGCTCAGACAGAAGAAATTTGGGATGAAAACAGCTGAAATAGCTGAGTATGCTCAGCTGGCATTAATATTTTAGATCTCTCTGCAGCCAAACATTTCCTGCTTATGCCAAACAGGAAAGAGTCTGTTAAAACACTGTTTGTTATAAAAGAGGAAAAATAAAGAAATAAGAGAAAGAAAAGAGGAATAGAATCTATTTCATAGAAAAGATTAATTTATTCCTTTCCTACCTAACTTAATATCCAGAGACTCACAATTTTTCATACACATCTGAAGAAATCCTGAACATCACATCCAGATCTAAAATCCTAAGACCAGCACAGCTTTGACAGAAACAGAAAACCACAGGAAATCCCAAGACATTTGCAGTGCTTAAAAAAAATCTTCTAAAACCTGCTAAGGAACCACACTTCAATTACCAAAATACCAGGAGAATGGCAGATTCAACTGATTTATCAATCACTTGACAGCACTGAAGAATTAATAGGTACAATTCCATGAGAAGGAAGGGACTGGGTACTTCTCAAAAGAACCATGAAGGGAGCAAACTATTCTAAGGTGCAGTACAAAGGACTTGCAGCACCACTTGGGCCACAGTCTGCGAGTAACAAGGCAGTTCTGCTTGTCAGAAGGGGTGAAAAGGAAAGCCCTGCGTGCAGGGGTTGTACCAGAACACACAAAAAAGCTTTAGCACAGAAGAAGTCAAGCACCTCTGACTGGATTTACAGGAAAGGGAATTGGAATGGATTGTAGTGCTGTTACTGCAGCTGGAAGCATGTGAGTTACAGCTGAGAACATGAGCTACTAGACAGAATCACACCAAAATCCCATTTAGCTCAGCAGCCTCCAGCAGCTATGAGCACACAGGAGGTTGTGGGAGGTGTTGCTGTATATTTTATGGGTATATTTTTCCTTCCCCCAAATCCTTCCAGTTTCCAGCAACACATGGCTTAAAGATTTCCCAGATGCACTGGCATCTGTGTATTTAATAGCCCTTAATGAGCTTTTCTAGCATGAATTTGTCTTATTGTTTGAGCCATGGAAATGACTGGCATGCACAGCATTCTGTGGCAGGGAGTTCCAGAGTGTAATTGTGTGCTGTGTCAAAAAGTGCTTCCTCTACAACCCACTATCTGATGGTTTTGATAATACCATTCCATTTGGTGAAGAAGACTATAATATTGAGTGTTGTTTTCTTCAGTTTATGAGGATAATTGTACTGTGTGCTTCATGAGAGGCAGCAAAGCATATAATCAATAGGTCCTAAGTGAGGAAACAAATTATCCACAAGTACTTAAAAGATAAATTAGATGAGCTAAAGTCATAAACTGACTAAATTACTGCTAACCTACTTTTAAAGAAAGCAAGCTGAATATCTACTTAAACTCTGAAGACATCCCTTTGATAAACAAAATTAGCCTGATCAGCCTATAGAAATTAAAGGAGAAAAGAAGTTGTTAGAACAACATTGAAAAAAATGGGGAGACACTTCAGGCAAAAGCCACTAAATTTTTATAAAAACATCAATAATTTCACACCAAGCTCATTTCTCAAGAGAGCGTTCTTGACCTGACCAATAGGTGCAAGCACAAGATGTCACATCCCTTGATTTGAAACCTTTATGACACAGCCCCCAACAATGAACCCACAGATGAACAAAAAAATGATGCTGAGATGAAGTTACTGCAAGGTACCTGGGCAATCTGTGAGTTTGTCAGTTTAAGTGCCACAAAGAGGGAAAAAAATCCGCTGTTGAGGGATGCAGATCTCATTCTGGGACATATTAACCAGGGTGATGACATGACAGCACATCCTCATTCGGAACACAGAGTCCAGACTCAGTTGCTGAACTTTGGAAAGGATGCAGCCAAGCTGGACAGAGTCCAGAACAAAGCACGGAGTGCTGTGAGCTTAACTGCACAGGAAGGCTCAAATAATGGAGCATGTTACATGAAAACAGGGGAGAATGAATGGGGGTGGGCAGATGCAGCCCTGTGTCCCTGAGGGTATTTTAAGATATAAAAAGTTGACCACCCATATAATTGCAACAAATCTTCTCTACATTCACTGAAGGTGAGACAAGTAGAAGTTAACTTTCACATGACAGAAACTTTAATGCAAGTATTCAGTGAAAAGTAGTGGAATATACAAAGAAAACACTCTGGAAGCCTAGGAATGTCTATCAGCAAGGTTTAAAAAGCAGATTTGCCCACCTCCTACAATAATCTCTAGCTACCAGATCCTGCTTTGAAGCACAATGATAAACTTTGTGTACAGAGCCCAAACTGCCTTCAGGATCTGCATTCTCACTGGCATATTTTACAGCAAGATCATTCCTTGCTAGGAGTCAGGCTCTTATTTTCCCAAGGCACACTGCTTCCAGCTCACACTAACACCAGCTTTAAGTGGCTGAAACACAGCATAGCTCCCTCCACACCCTGTCAGGAATGGCTTCCACCTGCCCCAAGGCAGCTGTAGCCATACAAAGCAAACAGTCAAAAATTCTTCTCATTTTTTGTGTATTGTTATTTGGCAAAGCCCTTGGACACGGTGAAAGGTCTTGCAGTACAGTAAAGCCTGTGGAGTATCAGTGTCAAGGAGGAAAAAACCAATTATACAACAGGAGTCTTTCTCAGGACATTCCCTTCAATGTACCTGAAGTGCAGCTCAGCATGACAACACTCACTGAAATTGTGAGGAAAAAAGGTGGTAGTGGGCTAACAGATATGATCTGTCCTTTTCCAGAACCCCTAAATCCACACTGGATTCCCAATGGATTCTCTTCAGGGAGGTTGAGGCAAAGAGATACCAACATGGTGCACCAGAATGCCAGGTCTGTTGCATCTGAATTATCTGTACTGATCCAAAAAGGATAAAGATCATAACAACAAATTTTTAGCCTACAAGAGACACCATAACTACAAAACAACCAGGTCACCCCTGAGTTAAATGGCTGAGGGTGTGAAACAAAACACTGAGCCAGCTCAGACTACTCACAGCATAGCTGCTCCTCATGTCTATGTTCAGAATGTCACCTGTACTACACAAGGGATCCAGGGGTGACAAACCATCTCCAGTGACTGGCTATGAAGTCTTGCTAGAGTCAGAGAGGAAGCTTGTTTGAAGAAATAACAATCAGAACAAGCAAAATCTCTTCAGAGTCATGGCCTCTCCCAGTTTAAGCCATTTGATTAGAGATCAAATGAAATAGTCACTTGAACAAATTCTGGAGGTCACCACTGCCCCAAAAAGAGTGGAGGTGAACTGTGGCATTAACCAAGGATCTGTCTGATCCAAAGCCAAAAAAACAAAATATAAAACACAGTGTGATCCACCAAGAATAACAAGAACTCACTATCCCTCAAAGCCACCACTCAGTAAAACATGCTCAGATACAGAAGGTAAAGTACTGAAGTTGTAGCAACAGATCTGAGGCACTGACACAGCTTAGTGCACATTATTAGTGCAGTTCCAATTAGCACAGCTCACTTCAGGTACAAGCAGCACCTCTGCCATGGCTCTCACAGGTAGCACAGCTGTCCTAGCACATCATTCACACTTAGAAACCAAAGCAGTTACTCATGGCTGAGAACAGACACCCAGTCCCATTACCAGAGACAAGCACTGAGAGAAGGATTGGCTTTAAGAAGCTGGTCTGTGCCTATTCAGTCAATGCAACAAGGCAAATTGCTTCCAAAAAACCCCAAGACCTAGTTTTAGCTTTGAATTAAGTGTTCCTAAATTGCTGCAACTGTATTTCATGGCAAGTTAATTCTTATACACGTGTCTGGCAGTGTCATTACAGACTGGGTTTTGGAAGCTAGAATGGCCAAGCACAGTGTTTTTGTTTGCCCTCACCCTTGGGTAAGTGCAACTGATTCCATGCATTGGGAGAACACTTCTCTCAAGCAGATGTGTGGATACCTTTTTTTAACAAAGAAGCCAAAATATGTGTGCAAATTAGGCCTCATATATAACAGCTTTTATGGCTACTAATGTTCATGTGAGATGAAGATATCAAGGCATACATTTCTCCCATCTCAACTCAACCTGCTGTGACAGATTTGGCAGAGTAAGTCCAGACCCAAACATCTGTAATTGCTATGGAAATACTCATGAAATCAAGGCAGCATTTTGCTTTCCATTTAAAAAAATTAATTTGGCTTAGAGGCCTGCAGTTGTCAAAGATAACTGGAAGCATCAGTATATAGGTAAGAGAAGCTGAGAAACCTGGCAAAATTAAACTGAAGAGACAACAGCTGACTGGGAGGGATCCCACATACAGAATTTTAAGACCTTTTCAGCACATGACAATTGATGTCCAACTCCTGGTCATGCCTAAATTGACAACCAGTTCCCAGCAAGCAGTGCCAGCACAGACACACAGGATGCAGGACCAGCCAGGAGTCAGCCAAACCAGCTGTGAGCAGTCAGCAAAGGCTAAAGCCAGTCCAAGTGTTTGTCCCCATTATCACATCCCTGGGCTTGTTTGAATTCCACAGATGCAATACAAAGGTTATATTTAGTAACCATTGCAGTCTGACACTGAGAAGCTTAAGAGCCTGGTTTTTCACAACCAAGTAGGAAGAAACCTGCAGCACTATGGGCCTGTCATAAGAAGCACTGGCACACTTCTTTCCTTTGCAATGCCATTACAAAAACCCAAAATATCAAAACCAACCCTGACCTTTCTTGCCGTGTCTCTAGGAGAACAGGCCCAGGAAAGTGATGAATGAAGAGGCAGTTAGGTCTTTAGTTGCTCGTGTTTCAGGGTTTAGTGAAGGTCCAGTGTGCCTGAAAATATTTCCCCACTTTTCTCAGAACTGGCATAATAGAAATTCTTTGTCTACACAAAGTTGTCTACCCCTTTCTTCTCACTAGGCCATCAAAGCTGCTGCATCATCTGAACTTTTATAACAAAACTACTGAAGCAAGAGGATAATTTCTCCAGAAGCATGTTCCAGCAATTAGGCAGAATTTCCTTCATGTTCAGTTTAACACAGACCAATTCTCAAATTCAGAAACTGAAATTATGCCTGCATTGAAGAGGTCATATTGTCCAGCCTGTTACTCCACACATGCCAGTTGCCAGCCTTATTGGACATGCCACCTGCTACACTGCTGGAAGAAAAATCATAAAGGGGATCTGTGGCATCCCAATCAAATTTGTGGGTGCACAATTCACTGTCTTCATGCACAAACTGAAGACAAATGAAAGGCTCTGTGAACTGCTGATTCCCAGGTCTGATGGGAATTGCCTAAGCCTACAGCTAACTTTTACTCCATCTATAAATTACTGCATTACAGAGTAGGAAGGGATTCCAAATCTAGCTGATGCATCATCCCATGGGTTATCACATGGCAGGATCTAGGATCTTGGACTAAGGGAATTGATGTCATTTTCTGACACAGCAGACCTGGAATGAGACTGTACAGACTGATTTATACATGGCTTTCTTATTCAATACTGATTTTTTCAAATGTCTAGTTTCATGCCTGCTAAGAATAAAACCCTAGGAAATATGATTGACTATTACCTGTTAAGCTGGAAACTAGTGGTAGAGCAATAAGCAAAATTAACTTGCAATTCTGTGTAAAATTAAGTTGTAATTCTCTAGCAAAGTATTACTTCCACTGTAATTCTCTAAAATTCAACCAGCTTTTATAAAACAAACAACATACACTAACTTTGAGGCCAAATTGTGTACTTCTCCTATCCTGACCCTTCACAACTTTTTTCTAGAACAGATCAGAAACAGGTAAGGAACTAAATTTCATCACACTTGTTTTGTGTTTTAACTAGCAACACAAGCTGAAGGATACAGTGTCATACTAACAGTAAGTATTTTCAGTAGAAACAACAAAAAAAGGACCTGCATTTGAATTGCCTCCAGGTGCCAGAAAGCTCACAAAGTAGCACAAAACCATGAGTGTGTCTGAGGTATACAGATAAATACAGGTTTTGCCACTTTTTCACAGAAAACTACCATGTTAAAAGAAAATTATCTGGGAGGGCAAAGGGAAGGAGACAAAAAGCCTAATTCAGGCAAGACAGATATTCAAATTTCCAAGCAAGTGTGTTTACCAGTGTGCTCTTCCCTCAATTAAAAATGGATGTTTTTCAAATGCTTGGGATGATAAAAAAAATATTGAAGGAGCCATACCTGCACTTTCTAGGCTTAGCCTGTCAGTACACAGTGTACTGTTGAGTTCCCTCCTGATTCACCCTGCTAATTGGGAAGAATGCAGAAGTGCATCCTACTCCCTCAGTTACTCACTCACAATTGAAATGGCCACACACTCATACTCACTAAGCTTTGTTTATGGTGACATATTTGTTACTCATCTAATTAAGGTGGAATAAGATGAGACCTTTATTCAGGAGTGTCAACAAAGAGATTAAGCAAAGGCAGTGTGTAGAACCACCACTATCCTTAAGTTTCTTTATGAGCTGTTTAAGAAAGCAAGGGCAGAGCAGCCCTTACTGCCATTCCTGGTTCTCTGGGAGGAAGGGCTGGAGAGAAGCACTCAGAGACAATCAGACCAGAATAACAAGCTGTTGTACCAAAGCTGAGGAGTTATTTCTGGCCTTTGAGTTTAACAACTGAGACAACACCAGCAACCACTTAGGATTAGAAATGGCAGAAATCAATCTTAATAACACAAAAATGGTGTGATGTGGGACAGAGCTATTAATGTAATCTGTATCACTAAGCACAAGGCTCATTAAACACTTACCAAGGTAAGATTCCTGCACCTAGCTTGGCTGCCATGGTTCTCCACAGTGCCAGCCCTTTCCATGCTCCCATGAGTGTGCTCTGGAGAGGTTTCAGATGCCATTTCAGGAGGATCCACCAGGAGATTCCTAGGCATCACACCTTCTTGACCTATGGATCCCAACACAGCACAGATGCCATGGGTGTGTTACGTGGGGCTGCTCGCTTTATTCATGTCTGAAAACAGAGAACAATGTGGCATGGGGTTAAATCTGCTGCTTTAAACACCTGAAAAGGAATGGAAAATAAATGGTAAAAAAAATCCCACACAAGTTAATGAAGGGCATATCTTTATGTCCTGAAACATGTCTACTGCTTTATGGGCCTCTTTTAAAACACTGGGTTTGATCAAAAAGATTACTAAAATTCAACATAGAAAGGTTCTGTACCCCATCTCTTGTGCTTCCAAACCAGATGTCTATGGACAGTTGGAAGCAAGGATCCTGCATATATCCTTGTCCTACAAATTCAGTTTGTGTTTTCCATTATGGCACATCATTAACAGTAATAAAATCCCACTGACTGAGATACCAACTGGCACAGCTCAAGTACTTTTATCTTTATTTGGTTTTAAACAAGAATTCTATTTATGGGATCACATGAGGACAACAGAACTCCATTCATTTCCTAACACTGCTGCAGTGAACTCGTGCTACTGAAGCAGCTCTATGCCACCTGCTTCTGGTGAAAGATCCATGAGCAGAACTTGGTGCCATTTTTGCATCAACGCATTACAAATTGTGTTTTAAAGCTTCAAGAGCTTTTATTTCACTCAGCCATGAAGAAACAGTACTTGTACATTTGGAAGACACTTACTGAAACAGACATATGCACCAGCACTCACTAGAGGAAAACTCCCCAGTTTTTTAAGCTTTCCCAATGCCCAGTTCTGCAAAACCTCTGAATTGTCATCATCTCCCAAAACACTCTGGCAGAAGTTTTTCTTTGATTCTCAAGGACACAAACACAAAAGTCATCTTAGTGCACCAACAGCATGAGCAGGGGTAGGCACAACATAGAACCTAGCTCATTTCTTGCTGCAATACATTAAAGCACCCTTTGCAATGAGAAATTGCCTTGCTTGCTAACAGTCCATCCTTGCACCCAGCCTGCCTGTGAGCCACGGCCAGCAGTGACACATCCCTCAGAACAGCTGGCTCTGAGGTGCCAAATGCAGCCAGCTGGGAAATGGACACCACTCCCCTGACACTGCACAAATTAAATGAGATGCTCCTGCTTCCCAAGTGCTTCTCCCTTTATTATGGCACAGGAGGCGACACGAGAAGCAAAGTCAAGCCTGCATTTCCAATTCAATCGGATTACTTCTCCTTGCTCCCCACAGCTGTGGGCTGAGGGCTGAGAAACCAGAGCCTTCTGGTAAGCTGATTAGTGTTTCATAGCAGTGAGATAACATCTGCCAACAGCGAGCAACAATTCCATCCCGCTGATCCCTCCCCCCAGGAGAGGCGATGACATTACCAGAGGTGCCTCCCCTGTGCCGCAGCACCAGCGTGTCCTGTGGGAGAGCTCCCGCACAATGCAGCCAGGCTGCAGCCCAGCCAGGCTTGGAAGCACAGCCACAATCCACAGCACTGGGCTGCCACAACAAAGAAAACATCTCATAGCCCTTCTTATGAGCATCAGTTCTAATGATCAAATTTAGCTTTACTTCTACACAAAAAGAACGTTCTTCCTTTTTTTCTATTAAGAACTTTAGCTATCAATGACACAATGCATCCTCAGGATAATGGGCTTTAAGTGGTGCCCAGAGATGCTCATGGTCCTGGTTCTCAAACCCTCAGGACAGGCGGGCACAGGAGCACTGAGGCAGCTGCTGCACAAAGCTAAACAGGAAAACAGCAGCAGCCCAAGCATGGAACAGCAGCAGCTCCATCTACCACACACCCCGTGGTGCTGAAAAGCCACACACAAGCACATCCACACAAGAAAATATATGGAATTTTTGGAAGCCAACATTATCAGTGAAAATCTTGACTCCTCTGAAATCCTACACTTCAACAAATATATATTAATTTTTAGAAGGCAGGTCTATCAGAGCATCTTGACACCGCTGAAATTAACAGGAAATTCCCACTGACTTCAGATTCCATCCTGTGATTGTCAAGGTGACGTTCAGATGGAAAAGAGAGACCAGCAAGAGGTGAGTACTTCTACTGACATCCAACATATGGCAAATGTTATTCCTCTTCAGCAATTTTAAGTTGCAGCATCAAGTTTTTTTATCCAGGTGTCCCCAACATAAACTGAACATGCCATGTTTGTTCAGTCCCTCAGAAATGCTATAGACAACTGTGAGATTTCTAGAACTACACTCAAAACTATGAACATTTTATGGACTGTATTATGAGAGGTCACTGCTGCAGATTACAATAGATATCACAAATAAAACCCACATTTAAAGACTAACCAGGAGAAGACATTAATTGATGTTACCATGAAACAAATCAAGAGGCCCAGATTTTGAGGGAGGAGTATTTAAGAGTATTTTCCTGCTTTCTCCAACAGAAATACCTCAGTTTAACCAGGACTAAGTTCATGGTAGGCTATCTGCATTCAGGACAGCAGGAACACCCAGATTCAGCAGCAACAAACATTAAAGCCACGAATTATAAATAACAACAAATACTTCTGCTCCCAGCAAGCTCCCATTACTCATTCTGGAGCTGCAGTTCAGAGGTTTCACAAAGCTCCTGAACAATGACTAAAGGCTCTGAGTGCAACTGGTTCAGAGAGCCACCCACACAAGAGCCAGCATCAAACACTACAGCACTGGCCCTGCTTTTGTGTTAGAAGCTGTGGCTTCTTTGGGACTTTTACTCATTTCAGAAAAGCTTGAGAGCTGTGCAATGCTCTGTGAGCCTGCAGAAAAAGTGTGGGGGAAGATTTTTTTCCCCTTCTACCTTTTACATCACCTTTACCACATCAAAGGTGCATGTCAATAAAATCATAATCCACTCATATACATTATTTCTTCTCCCCTTTGCTGTGTTCTTTATGCTTTGAGAAACTCCTACACCTCTGTACAGTGTCTAGAGCAGCCAGGGCTGATGTGAGGCTGCCCAGCACTGCTGCAATACACACAGCATGTTTTACAGACAAATTCCTCTCCTAACCATGCTTAACACTAAAGTCCCTTCACCCTCTGTATGTCATCTCTATTAAGGGAAAGACTTTATAAGTTTAAGATAGAAATAGTCAAGGTTCTAGTGAATTTCCAGACCCCCGTGTTTCAGTAGGATTGCCAAGGGAACAAGCAGGGTTCAAAATTAAGGTAAGCTTGCTTGTTCAGAGAGAAGGAACAGCAGGACAACAGGCAGCTGTTCCTCCTGACCTTCAGAGATGCATTAAATATGAAAGTTGCTCACAATGGGATTTGTAGTTCAGTCACTGTAGCTGGGTATTTTTTAGCTTGGCTTAAGAGATGTGTGCCTGTACCATTAGGGATTAATAATAAAAAAATATCAGATCTTGACACAGGAGCACAGAAGTGTGACAGGAACTGTACTATTTGGAGAGAGGATCCCAGATATTAAACCAGAAATGCATTTAGGGCAGATGTGATTCTATCATCTGAAGTGATCACTTCTTGGTTACACTAGAGATAGCTTTCATGAGATATTTAAAACAATACAAGTCACATACCATACGTGTTTTTCAGAGAGTAGAAGGAGGAAATTGAAAGAGTCTGAAGTTAGCACAGAATTTCACCTCCAAAGATTTAATTTTGCTTTGACAGAGGTAAATAATTCAGAGAGAATGTATTAAGTTCCCATCAAAGATAAGGTGTGGTCTGTCCTTTCAAAAAGGATATTTTTACAGTTTTGCTGACTAAGGTTACTTCTTCACTGAAGCTCAATGTTAGCATTTACAAGGGACTGTTTCTATAGTAGCAGGAGATTGAAAGAATTTTTTATTAACAATCCTGTTTGAAGACTAGCTTAATAGGCAAAAAGATCAATCCCACAAAAGTGCAAGACATTTAAATGCTAAAAATCAACTGCTACATAAGCCAGGAGCCAAGAGTCAGCAGACAGCACCAGGCCATTAACTGCACAATATACTTAAGGTGAGTTGACAATTTTTAGAAAATTATCATGCATTTTTAAAAGGGCACAAGATCAGCCTGTCCCTTTCACTATACATACAGTTTCTAGAACACTCTCTGCATGAAACATTTCTGAAGATAGATTTCTAAGCCTCGTTGCACTCTGAGCATCACACAGACTTTTGCTTTGTTCTTAACCAACTCTTTCTCAGTGACTCAACTGAAACAGAAGTGGCCAGTGAACTTCAAGGCTGGTTTAATCTGTCAGCTGTGCACAGACACAGCAATGCACACACTGTCAGTCACCTTGCACTCCATGGTGCTGGTTGAGTTGGGAGAGTTAAGCATCTGGGAAAAAATATCTGGAAACACTCTGTGGTCATTAGAAGTGTTACCATGGGATGGGTTTTATAAAAATGATGGTGCACGAGCAAACTGGAGACTTTTATCAGCCTCAGTTGGCAGCAGAGCAGTAAAACAAGGCAAAGGAGAGCAGGGATTCATTCAGATTCCTGCATGCTGTGCTCAGGAGACCACAGGGCTGCCCAAAACAGGTCAGGTATTTGTGTCTAATACCCTCCTGGATTTTGCCTTGTGTTAAGTGCTCCTGCAACATACCTGTGAACCAGCTGTACAACACCAGAGCTGAACAAAAGCAGCTGGCACATGACATGTCTTCACTGACCACTGCTGCTCCAAACTCCCCCAAACCAACTGATGGTTACTTCTGGTGGACACATTTCCTCCTTCTGAACAGGGCTACCAGCAAGTGAATTCTTCTCACCTCCTTCAGGATGTGAAATACTGAGTTAATCCTTGAGCTTTAGGGGTAACCCCACTCTTGTGGTATACAGTAAGAGTGAAGCTTTCTGGTAAAAGAATAGATAAGAATAGACTAAGTAACAGCACAGCCTACAGAGGCCAAACCTCACAGGCAAGTTGACTCATTCCAGGAGCACACAGGATAAACTGATGACGTTTTGCTGAACACATAAAAATCCCACAGAATCAGACAGTAAATTTATAAGCTGTTCTTATAGAAAGAAACAAAACAAAACAGAAGTAAACCAAAACTGGCCAACATGGGTAAATTCTGACTTTTCTTCTCCATTTCATAAGTGTAGAAGCTTGTGATAACACTGAGTATGATTCAGAGTCTTGATCTGCTCATGAAAAATCCCATGGGTTGGAAACAGTTATGGCTATTTAACATCCAGTAACCCAGAAACATTCCTGCCCTTGTTTAGAGGGGGACTGTCACTACAGTATGCCCAAATAAAAATCCTGACCATTAATGGAAAAAGAACAAAAAAAAAAAAATACACACATGAAGAATCCATGACAGTAAGGTCTACTAAATGAGAGACAGGCAACAGCATTTTTATAGACACTTCCTTGGACATCAATATTGATTTGCAGAACAGGTGACAAGTGGGACTGAACAATATTTAGCCAAGTGTGAACTCAGGGGGCTCTCATGGCAGCCCATGACAGATGTGCAACTACATCAAAGTAATTAGAGTGACAAAAACCATGCAGGTCTCCCAGAATTCAATGTTTGTAACCCCAATATTTTGTTTTAAACTTTCTGGTTTCTGTGGCACACTGGTGACAGTTCAAACTTTCCTTTACAGGCTGGGGAGCTACAGAATCCGTTAGTTTTGGAGCTAAGAACAAAGATTCTCTCAGTCCTCTAAATCTGGAAGTTGGAGCCTCCAGAAACACACTGAATGTCATTCATACAACTCGCAGCAGAATTTGTGAGAGCTGCCAACAGTGAAATACCTAATCCTGTGTACATACATTTTGGAAAGAACTAGATGGGCAAGGCATCAATTCAGTAAAACTGAAATCTGTCTGACTTCACTAGGACATTCCATCACACACTTAAATGGTTCCGTGAATTGGATCTCAAATTAAATGTAGCAACCACTTAAAAAGAAAGAAAACAATCACAAACCAACATTTTCATCACCCAAGTAATAATTCATTTACTACACTGAATTCTCCAAATCATGCTTTGCTCAGAAACAATACCTAAGGTCACACCTTTGACCACGTTAATCCAAGCCTGATGATACCAGAAAATGAGGAATCCATACTGTGCTTCATTCTGAACTGGTCTTTCTAGGGTTCTTTTCACTCTTTGGAGACCCTGTGGCTCAGGGACTTTGTTACATCCAACCAAGGCAGCACAAGAGCACAGCTCAGCACTACCTCATACTGCTCCCTGCAGTGTTTGGGAAATGCTCCTTCTTCCAAGGCGGTGGGATACCAGGGCAGGATTTGATGATGCACATTGGTCCACCCTCAAGATGGGAAAAGAAGTGCCCACACATCTTTGCCTTTTCCCTTGCAAATAAACTCTGTTCCCAGTTCACTACATCAGCAACAGCATCAGCTGAACCTTGTTGCCCAAAATGAAGGCCAGTAGCAAAGGCTCCTACACAACATTGTGGATTAAACCAGCAAAGATCCCTGAAGTGCTCCCATTTCCCACTCATTTTCAGTGACAGCATCGCTTCCTGCCCCAACTCAAAACAAAACTCCAGCTAGTGACAAGCAGTTACCTTTCTGTAGATTAAGGTCTTAGCTAAGAGCAGTGCTAAGGCTCTCACTGGGACTCTCCAGGTGAGATTTGATGGCCAGCAGCTGCTCAGTGGGAGGACTTCGTGTGATACCAGAGCTGCCTCTCCAGTCCTGCATGGGGCTTTAAACACATCCAGGGGATGGCTGAGCTCTGCTCTGACTTCAATTTGCCTCATGCAAATTTCAACAAGGAAAGAGTCCCATTCTTTTCAAGTTACTCTTTTTAAATCTCCCCTGTTAACATCAGGGTGGTGCTATCTGTGACAGCCAACACTTTGGAACCGTGAAGTGTGCATAAACAATTTCAGGCACAGACGCCTCTGTAATTAGTCGACTTCTGTCTTGTTACAGGTGCAGCATTGCTGGGGGTTAGGGTTTCATTATGTAACTGCTGCTACACTCATGGCAATGGTGAGCCAAATCCTGTTTTACACAGCATTTAAGGATAGCAAGACAATTTTCAGCCCCAGTTCAGCTGTGTCACAGTCTCACAAGTAGATTTCATGCTGCTCTCCTCTGTTTCTTTTCGTGACTGCTGTGCTGGTGTGGGGAAGAAAGCAGAGGACGTCTGAAGCACAAAGCATGGGTGTTTACTTTAAAAATTAACTAATTTTGGACATTTCATTCCTATGTAAGTACATAAAGGTCTGCCTGCCCAAGGTAAACAAAGCTGAAAACAGCACTGGTAATGAAGAACAGTACAGTCTTGGCCCTGGACTTTACTTGGTACAGGGATCATCCATACACACCCAATTGAAAAGAATATATTTAAGCAGTTAGTTATACTGGAAATTAAAATCACTTGCTTTTATTTTTTAATTAAAAAAAAAAAAAAAAAAGGAGGAGGGAGGATTTGGTAACAGTAACAGCCTGGCTGGCTGGCTTTGAAAGCCACATTCATATACTCATTTATTTTCATGCTCCAGTATTTCAGAAGGTCAGTCAGCCTGTGACTTGTCAACTGCTCAGGAGTAGAGTTGCTCCAGTTACTATATCCAACCAGCAATCTGTCAGCCAGCATTCTTGGTTAACATTTCTCTCAGAGGCATGCAGTGAAAAAGCAGCTATAACTAACAGGAGGAGAGGAGTTTTACTACTGACAAAACAGAGATGCAATATAGAAATCTCCCTGCTCCTTCCTAATGCCAGGCATTACTTGCACTTCTCGTCATAAAACTTCATTCTACTCATTCACTCTCTATAGTAAAACCCGCAAACAAATCCTTGATAAGAAAGGCACTGCTGGGAAAATCTATTCAATTTCTGAGAAATAAGTAATATCTTCATTTCTTAGAGACTCAAGCAAGCAACAATTTTTTTACCCTTTTATTGTTTAAACATCAGCTCCCCCCCCTTATACAACCGTAATTCCTGTAAAGGAAGGAGAAAAGCCAAATCATAACGTGTTAAAGTAGTGCCTGTACAAGGAAGGCTATCTACAATGCTGCACTAATCAAGGATCTGTATCAAAGTCTTAAAATAATACCTTTTTATTAGCATAAGCCAGAAATTGCAAAAGCTTTTAAAGCTAAGACTTATGCTTTAGGGTTTAGAAAGAAGTCTTTCATAAAAAGGGAGGGGAAAGGAAGTTGCTGTTACATTTCTGGTACTTGCTACAGCTTAAAATCCTTGGAAGATATTTGGAAAATTTCGGAAGAGGCTGTCTTATTTCTTTCCTATTTCATCTGCATGCTTGTTACCACAGGAATCTCATCTCTTGCTACACCCATGCACAGGACCAAGCACAAGAGAGCTCCACTTCCAGCAACCTCCTCTCGCTGCCACACTAAAAACAAAAACTATTCAGGAAACATGCCCTTGAGATCCTGGATTACTGAAAATCCCAGGAGTGTTTTTAAGGCTGTGCTTTCTTTTTACACGCACTAAACCTCACCCGAACCACCTCAGATTAAGATCTTAAGAAGCACCAGCCTTCTCATGCTTACCAGCTCCTGATGGAAAAGGCACCTGACAGGAGGAAGGGGAAAAAGTATCCTGAACTGGAATCTGCCACTGTCTGCACAAACAGCTTTTCCAGTGGAAACCCTAAATTGCAGACACTCGGAAAGCAAACAGGAGGCACAAGGCAGCTGTTCCTCATCACCCTCAGTCAGGCAGGAACAGCACACGTCAAAGTTTTACAGGTATGAAACCTTTACTTAAACATATTTCCTTAAAGTTGCCGATAAGCAGAAGCAAATTTGACGTCATGGTAGGGAAGAACAAGAAATCCACAGAGGTAAAAAATTTTTAAGAGCTCGGTAGTGGGAAGCCTATCCTCACACAGGGCAGGGCAGCAGTTCGCTGATAGTTTTTCTCTTCCCCACCTATCTACCAAAACCAACCCAAGCCCAAAGCTCTCTGCGGGGCTGTGCCGGTCCCTGTACCCGGTCCCGCCCGCCGCCCAGAGCCCGCGCAGCGCACGGAGCACCGGCCGCCGCTGCTCTTGGAACAGGAGGGAAGAATAATTAAAAATCCATTAGTGAGTAATAAGAGCAACGCCGAACCCTTGCCGTGGCGGGCTGGCAGGGACGGGCAGCTCCGCGGCCTCTCCCCGCAGCGAGACCGAGCGGGGGACAGGCGGAGCGGAGCGGGGCGAGCTCGCCCCCTCACGCCAGCGACCCGAGAGCCGGCGGGGACGAGAGCGGGGGAGCGAAGACCCCTCAGCCGAGGGCCCGCGCAGGGCCAGGGGAGACCCCCAAGAAAGGGCAGCACTCACCGGCTTTGGGTCCGCACCTCTCCCTGCCGAGGGCGGAACGAGCCCCGGTGGAGGACAGGCAGGTGGTCGGAGCAGCGCCACGGGCTCCGCCGAGCTACCGCCCCGAACTCATGCGCACTGCGCCGGCCGCCACCCACGGCGGGCGGATAAAGCGGCCGGGCGGTGGCTCAGCCCGGCCCGGCTCCGCCTCGCCCGGGCGGGACCGCCGCCTTTGTCCCGACGCTCGGGGCCGGGCGTGAGGGAGGGAAGGGAGCGGAGCCTGCCCTGCCGAAAGGCGGCTGCGGTGTGGCCGGGGCTGAGGGGCTGCGCTGTCCCTGGAGCGGAGCCCAGTGTGTTGGAGCTGCGAAGTTCGTCAAGGGTCTGGAGGATCTCAGTTGCGAGGAAAGAGGGAGATGGGCCTGATCAGCCTCGGGAAGAGGTGACTGAGATGGGACCTCATCAATGTCTATCAGTATCTAAAGGGAGGGTGTCAGAGGATGGATCCGGCTCTGCTCGGTAGTGCCACCCAGTAAGACAAGAGGCAAAGGGCACAAATTGATGCCCAGCAGTTCCACCTGAACATGAGGAAGAATTTCTGTCCTGGGCAGTGACCGAGCACTGGAGCAGATTGCCCAGAGAGGGTGTGGAGTCTCCCTCACTGGAGATGTTCCAGAAGTGTCTGGACAAAATCCTGTGCTTCATCCCTTCTGACCTGACTGATTCTGTGTCCTTCCACTGTGTGGGGGCCATGGGTCCCCACAGCCCCCCTGTGAGGGCAGAGAGCCATGGCAGGCACAGTGAGAGAGGGGACAGTGACATCTTTGGCTGCCTCAGAGAACCCTGAGGTGAAACCTGCCCCGATCATGCCCAGGGAAGCTGTGGATGCCCTATCCCTGGAAGTGTTCAAGGACAGGCTGTTGTGGATGTCCTATCCCTGGAAGTGTTCAAGGTCAGGCTGGATTGAGCTTTGGGCAACCTGGTCTAGTTGAAGGTGTCCCTGCCTGTTGCAGGGAGTTGGAACTGGATGATCTTCAAGGTTTCCTTCCAACCTGTTCTATGATTCTGTGAGGCATAAATTGGGTTGGATCTGGTGTATGAGGGGCTTGTCCCTCCACTAAACTACTGGGAAATGGTGAAGATAAAAGAGAAAATCACTGTCACAACTGCCTGACTCTGCCTCCTCAGTGGGGAAAAGGTTTACATGCCTTGTTAATCTATGCCACCCATATACTTAAGAGCTCAATAACAAATATTGCCTATTTGTATTCTTATTTATTACTAATATATTGTCACAGTCATAGGTGTTTATCAGGTGATTGTGTCCTCTCCCTTCTTCATTGTGCAAGGCTATGGCAGCCAGCAAATTACCAGTTTGACTTATATTACACCGTAAAAATTTCAAGCTGCTTTCAGAAATCATTATTTTTCACCCATGCTGTGGTGGCTGGAATATTCCTAACGCAAGAAGTACCTCAAAGTGTGGAAGATGGAAAGGTTTCAAAAAGATGTGGCCCTACCCAAACAAATGGAGTTACAGAACAGGGAATGGGATGCTGTACAATGTGGGTCAGTGAGGGCTGACAAGTAAGACCATTCCCAGTCTGTAACTTCTTTTTCCAAGTGTTCTCCAAAGCTACAGGAGCAGTGTCCAGGAGGAAATCAAATGATTAAGACTTTAGTTATGTAATTTCTGGTTATGTTAAAGCTGATGTCTAATCTAAGATTTTTGGTCATTCTACAGCCAAGAGAGAGAGAGACTTTCTACCAGTTGAAGAGAGGCTGGATAAATCACATTGTGAGCAAACCTGTCTCCAGTGGTGAAGCCTGACCAGAGTCCTGTCTGTTTCTCTTGACTGGGGGCCCAGTTTAGAGCTTGCTGATGTTAGGCTAAATGAATCCCATGTTTCTCTTTTATTCTTGGCTGTGGCAACAGCTTGGTACAGGATCATCTGCCTGTCCTGTGTAACAACTGTTACACAAGAGCACAGGAGAGGAAAGCTCCTTGTTTCAGCAAGGAGCAAAGTGGGAGTGGTGTCCATTGCCTACAGCATGGGCTCCCCAGCTAAGGAGAGCTTCTCTGTTCTGGGAACGTTTAATTCAAGAACAGACTTAAAGGCAAGCATGTACTTTACAGATTTCCAGTGTGGGAACATCAATACACCGAGGGAGAGTTCTTTGATAATGTTAGATAACTTCAATGTATTGTTTTTGCCATGTATTATATGCTACTTCAACCTTCCTGAGCTGAAGTTCACCTTACTAAGTAGGACATCATTCTGAGGAAGATTTTACAGTTACAGGGCTTTATCAGCTCCACAGTGTTATTTTCTTTATTTTTTGATTTACTGTCATCACCTTGTAATATCAGGTGTAGTCTCACATTAAAAATGTACCCTGTCAACATTTTTCTACCCCAGGTGAGTCCAAAAGAGTTTTTTGTCCTTTTGATCATCATTTGTATGTTTTTTTCCCTCTTTCCTCGTTCTTCAGCATTACTGATTACTAGTCCTGGCACTGAGTTTATTCTAGGAGACCAGCTGTGTGTTGACACATTCTGTCCTGAAGGTGGGGAAATTTATGGAGCACAGTTCCAAGTACACAGCCCATTACTGTGTATTATAGAGAACTTCCCTCCTCTCCCCGGTGAAAACTCGTTATACCAGTTCAAAAATATGTCAGGTATGCATCTCCTTCCTCCAGCATTAATCGTTAATTAACATGTGATACTGACATTTCTGGTTGCTACTTAATGTAGCAAACCAGAATTTTATGTGCGTTTCTAATTTCTTCTATCACGCTGCAGCCTCAGTGGAGGGTGACACATGCAGCTGTCAGTGTCACTACACTGGTAATGCTGCCCAAAACAGAGCCACAAGAACAAGCCCATGCTCATAAAACTCCTCTTGCCAATCTGACTCCTTTGCCTCGTGTTACAGGCCAAAATTTGGGTTTCTTCTCACAGAATGTGCTTATTGTATTTGCAAATAGCTGAGAGCAGACACACTAAACTAAGCAACTGTGATCAAAGAGGATCTTATTCACCTGGTTTGGACTTTTTTCACAGTTTTCATTTTGGGTCTGTCTTTTCTTTTTCTCTGTATGTGTCTTGGATTTGATAAGAATTGATAGAATGGAGCAGTCAGAAAGAAAACATAGACTGATGGGAAGTTATCTGTTTTTTACTTGAATTTCAGTAGGCTTAGAAAGCCCCATGGTTAAAGTTCAGAGCCTCTTGTGTGAGGCAGTGTATGTAAAGTAAAAGAACAGGCAACAGATAGACAAAATAGGGAAATAAATATGTACTGAGATATGAGATAACCATGAAAGAAACAGGGTTTAGCCACAGTGAAGGTCAGGTTACATTTACAGTCATTATGGTTGACTTAGTGTTGTGATAAACATGGTATTATCATGACTTGTTATTTGCATAAGAGTGGCCATAGGAAACCTCCAGACAAGAGCATGGCTTGTTGTACAAAGTACTGTACCAACAGCAGGTCACTATTATTGTTTACAATCAGTAATCCCACATGAAATGTGCTCCAAGACTGATTCATACAACTTTTCCCCTTGATTGACCACTTCCTTTTTTTTTGGCTTGGCACTTATAGCCAGAGCCAAAGGAAAGCCTCAGTGTCACAGCAGTGACAGTCACAGCTTGCTTTTGAGTGCCCCGCTGCCAGAATGCATTTCCAAGCAATGAGATAAACTTACACTCACCAAAACTTGGGGCTTTGCCTGTGACTCAGTAGCAGTCAAGTATCCCAGCCCAGATGTCACTGCTGCCTCCCTCTTGCCAGCTCTGTGGCTTTTGTTTTGTGGTCAGGCAGGTTGGTGTAGTGAAACAGCTTAAACCAAACAAGCCAAGATTGAAAACTCCCTCCCCAAGTTTGCTGATGACACCAAACTGGGTGGTGAGGTGGAGATGTGGGAAGTGACAGCAGTCTAGCAGAGACACCTGGGAGGGCTGGAAGAGTGGTCTAGCAAGAACTGTATGAGGATTATTTAACACGACAAGAGGCAAGGTCCTGCACCTGGGACAACATAACCCAAGAACCCATCAGAAGCCAGGCCACACCTGGAGTACTGTGTTTGGTCCTGGTGTGTGCAATTCAAGACACAGTCAGATTGGAGAGGGTCCAAAGAAGAGCCACCAAGATGATCAAAAGGCTGGAGAGCCTGCCCTGTGAAGAAAGACAGAATCAGTTAGGTCTTTTCTGCCTGGAGAACACTTTGGGGAGACCTTGTCAGAGTATTCCAGCACTCAAAGGGTGACTACAAAGAGAGTGGAGGCTTTCTCTTCTCAAGGAGCCACATGGAGAAGACAAGTGGCAATAAATACAAATTGCTCTAGGAGAGGTTTCATCTTTATATGAAAAATATTTTTTATGGTGAGAACAGTGACTGGAACAAACTGCCCAAGGAGCCAGATAGGGCTGGAGGTTTTCAAGATGTGACTGGACAGGGTGCTGCATAATCTCATCAAGGCTCCCTTCTCCATGAAAGACTGGGCTTGATGATGTTTTGAGTTCCCTTCCAGCCTGGGCTGTTCTATGATTCAGTGATTGCTTTTGGGAAGTGTTCATATATTTTTTTTACCCAGATGTTTTTGCATTTGGTTTAGACTGCTGTGGGACAAAAACTTTAGTATTAGGGAGACAGATCTGAAAACAGATCCATTGCTGTAGGGACAGGAGTATCTTTGAGCTGCACAGAGCAACTTCCATCCCTCCCCTGGATGATCAGGGCACATGTGTGGAGAGTGAGAGATGAGTTTGAGCAGTCTAGTGGTTCAGAGGCAAAGGAGTCTTCTAGATGGGCACTTCCTAGACAAGCACTTGAGATAGCATCACTTGCTGTGAAAAACAGTCAAGATAGGATCTATGGAGATCAGATACAGTCAGTATTTATTTGGTACTCTTTAGGAACACCTTTAAGTTTGTGATTAAACTAGAAGAATATCTAATTTCCAGGTTATGTTATAAGTTAATTGAGAAATGGCCCTGAGGCAGCTGTGGTTCTTTGCCTGTACAGAAGCAGAGCTGGAGGCATCGTGAGCTGTATTTATTAACATCTCTCCAGCCAACCTTCACAGTCTTCCTTCTGCCCTCTGGATATGCAGATTCCCTGCTGTCCCTTCTCTTTTCAGCACCTGATCTCCTCCCTGCACTGCAGAGGCCAGCTCAGTGTCCCCAGTCCCCTCTGCCAGCACCCCCACCCCACCCATGCCTCAGGACCCACCCCGTTCCCCAGAACCTCTCCATTGCCACGGTGGTTTCTTACTGCTTCTCTCTCTCCATGGAGCCACGTCCCTCTTCCTTGCCTGATCTCACAGCCATACCAGGGGGTTGTCTAGAAACTCAGACCTGATTTCTCTCCTCTCCTTGCTTCTGGTGTTAGTGCACCTCACCGGTGAGACAGGATTTGCAGGTATGAGGAGAAGGCTGCAGAGGAAGAGGAAGTTCCCTAATGAGTTGTGCTGCTTCAGGCTTTGTCTGCAGTTCACCTGGGGGGAGAGAAAGGAGAGCTGGGGTGTATTTTTGGCTCTTAATATCTCACTTTCATCTAAATTCTGGTTTTGGCTCCTAAATCTTCTGTTAGATCTAATCTATCATCTTTCCCTTCAGCAGATCCTACTCTGAGAGCAAATATTTCCCTTTTCCTGTGTTTTGTTTAGAGGGGGGCAGGACAGCTTTCTCCTGGTCTTGCAGTATCTGGTTAAAGGTGGCCTGATTTTAATAGCTGTTCCTTGACTTCTGCTATTTAAAACATGTTTTCTGACATTTAATGATGTTTGTTCTCCCATACATCCCAATGACTATAAACAACTGGTTATTTTCCAGTGTCAGTGAGTTTGAAATTAATGCAACTTATTTTCCTGTGGGGAGCAGGGACATATGTCACTGAATTGAATTAAACATTAATAGTATTATTTCCAAAGGAGAGAAGTGCAACTGGAATCAAAGAAATATAGAAAACTCTTTATTCCAAGAGAGCACAAAATACATAAACTTGGAAATAAACCTCTATTTTTAAATTGCTGTGGGGTTTTGAGGTTTGTGTTTTTTTCTTTTTCTTTTATTTATTCTTTGTTTTTCTTTTTCTTTTTTTTTTTTTTTTTTAATTTCTGATTTGATTTCTTTTAGAACTGAAAGTTAATTCTTCTAATGGTATTCCATTGGCCCATGATATGTGCCTGGATGATCTTAACTGCAGCTCCCAAGGACAGGGTGTCCTGTGATACAGCAAGCTGTATTTTGCATTTCTTCTGAGCTGTATTTTCTGTTTCAGCAGGACTGAGTGGTTTATGGAGGAGGAGAGCAGGATGGAGGGGTTCCCTGTAGATCATGTTTGAGGGAAGGACTTGCCACTGTCATTCAGGATATTCTGGAAAGGAATTCTGGTGGGCTTGTGGGCTCTGCCCAGGGTCAACTTCAAGTCAGTGGAACAAATCCCAGTAATTTCATTAGGAGCTGAACCAGGCCTTTACTGGATCGGGAAAGGGGTTTAGACTTCTGTAGCAGAATGTGGATGGACTTTAGACATCTAAATTTCATCTGCAATCCAAACAGTCTGTGCTTATCAGCCATAGAAAGCCACTTGTGCCTTATCTCTTTATGAGCCTCTCAGTTTTCCATGGCAGTGCAGTGTGTGCACGTGCTGTATGATTGAACAGAAGACTTCAGCACAAACTCAACCTTATCCAGGAGTGACTCACAGATTTTCCCATCCTCATTGTCCCTCAAGAGTGTCCACAGTGTGTTTGGGGATACTCAGGGGTATTTACTTGTGAACTTGGGTTCTGGGACTGTACCTCCATAAAAACTGGATTGAAAGATACCCATCATGGTTCAGAAAGTAAAAGAGATAAAAACTTCTACTCAAGGCACTACAACAAGGAGGTGAAAGGAGGAAATAGAGAAGGAAATCCTCACCTTCAGATCTTCAGGGACAAATCATGTATTTTGCATTGCCATTGATGGATAAAATAACTCCCCATCGTGGCAAGCCCCTAATCCCACAGGACAAGGCTATTAGAGGATAATCCTAACCTAAATTGCAACCCTGTGTTTGAGTACTCGTTCTCCTAATGCTCCAGGATACAATTACAGAACAGGGCCTGGAAACCACAGCCTTTGTTCTGCCTTATTGCTTAATTGTTTAATGAAGTATTCACTTCATCTAAGTGAGTGCTTTGTAATTTTGTACTTGCATGCAGCTGGCAGAGGCAAAGAACTGGCTTTTTTACAGAATAACTTGTTCTTTTGGTGGAAGAAGGTACTATTAAAAATATCAGGCTGCAATAGGAAATAATTTGAGAGATCTCTCCATAAAAAGGAAATCTCACCCTTAAAAGTGAGGGATGAAAGCACATTTTTTGATTGCTGGATTTTTGTCCCTTTTCTTCCTTGATGCTGTGCAAAGACAGATGGAAGAGGCAGTGGGACAGCCAGTACCAGATCTTTCCCTAACAGGTCTGTTCTGAGGTCAGGACACTGCTACCATGTGCACCTCTCAAACTGGAATGGGAAAGGCCTTCCCAAATTAAGAATAAAAAAGAAATAATCAAATAAGCCTTATATCAAGATAAGAGCAATATTCAGGCCCTTAAGTAAGTGCAAAGTCACTACATATAAGTGCAAATAACATGAAAAAAATTATTCTAAAAACTTCTATGGATTTCAACAGTCTCCCTGTTCTACTCTTGAAAACATTCCTATTCTTAGGACAATATGTCAAGCTCCAGCTCCTGAGTAGTTCCCTGATGAAGGTCAAGTGCTCTGAGACATCCATTCCCTACCAGCTGCAGGTAGGTAGGTCTGTACCTCCCAGCATTTTGGGGATTTTGATCCTTTGAAGCTTTTCTTCCTCTTTATAACATTAGAAGGAGCTTAGACAATTAGCTCTGGGCTTGGATATAATTTTTGGCTGGCAACATGAGCTTCAGACACAGGATATCAGGAGATTTGCAACAGAGCAGGGAGAGAGAATGACCCTGGGAACAGGAGAAAATAATTTGAACATTGGAGGCTTTTCTGAGTCCCAGCCATGCAGGGGCTTTTGCAAATGGTGAATACCAAAGAAACATTGCCAGTCTGTCACACCAAGTTTTCCTTCAATAGCTATGAAAGTGTTTTATGAATAACATCAGTGCAGACAGAAGAGGTGAGGTCCCGTGTACCTTCCTCTGCTGCCAGCCCTGCCTCTTGGGAGGCACAGCCTATGGATCCTTTCCTGGTTCTCACAGGGAAGGTGCTGCTTCACTGGGAGCACGTCCCTAGAGGGGCACAGCAGTGAGAGGAGGCTCACAGTGGGTTCACTTGGTGCTTTCCATGCAGACTCTGCTGTCGGTGCTGTTCTTGTCAATGGAATGGAGATGATGGGAAGGAAGCCATCACACAGTTGCATTTGAGGTACCAACAACAGAACAACATAGGGGGCACCTGGATGTGTATGGTAGATGCAAATTTATATAGTCAATACATTGTTCTTGGCCCCCAAAAGTGTCAAATGGATTTCTTTTAACTGCTATGTTCCATTGAAAAGAAAGTACAGGCCAAACGTTTTGTTTGTCAGGACACTTTGTAACTTGTTTTCATGCAACTACCATTTTCAACATCATTTAACAAGTCATTATAGACCTTTTAATAAATTATAGTCATTAACCTTGCCTAGGGTAACTGAGGGCAAGATTTTAATTCAGGCAGGGAAGAGTCTGTCCTCTAGGCCTGTGCTCAAGATCACAAGAGTGGCAGAGCCAACATCAATTCAAGGACCAACAGGACACACCTGGCTCACAGCCATCTGTTGTACCTTTGCTGTGCTGCTGGCTCCTGCTCGTGCCAGTGCACAGAGAACTCTCAGGCTGCTGTTATCCACACTCACTCCCAGCTGCCTCTGGGACCTGTTCTTGCAGTTGGAAGTGCTAAAGCCTGAGAAAACCCTGGCTCCTTTGCCTTTAAGGACATACCTTCTCTGTAGGGAGTTTCCTGCAGAGGCAGGGATCTGACTCATGGCTGCTGGAGACACCTCCTGGAAGAGCTGTCATGGAATAGCCACAGGCACTTGTGATTCAGTCCCGAGCAGCCTCATTAGCACCTGATTTCTTAATGGCATAAGTATAAACTTAAATTAGCAGCTATTTTTGTATCCTCCATGCAACCAACCACCACCTTAACAGGAACTCTCTGTCCACATGAAAGAGTGTTTTGCTAGAACTTTTTTAAAAAAAAAAAATTTTTTTTTAATTTATATGGAAATCCTTGCATAAACTTTCATTTAAACCTTTTAAAATTTCTTTGTAATTAAGAAGGAAAAAAACCCCCTTTGCTTAAAACTGATATTATGCAAGTTTTTTCTGAAAACCAACACTTAACTTTGTTGAAGAAAAGATTCAAAACAGGCTGCAAAAGTATTTATTTAGCACATTTCTGGCTTAAAATACTGTCTTGCCAGGTCTTTGTTATTGCTACTTATCGCTCTGAGGTAACATTTGCAATTTCAGTTGTTTGCTTTTAGGGATGTCACTGGTGGTGGCTCAATATCTGTGGCTCCAGATGGACATAGTCTGAAATGGCTCCTGCCTGAACCAGCTTCTCCCAGTCAGGGGAAGCTCAGAAGGAGGAAAACAAAGCCAAGAGCACAGGTGACCCCTGGCCTGGCTCTGTGGGAGCACACCTGGCTGCTGGAAAAGGTGTTGAGTCACAACTGGCTGGGCTGAGTGGGGCCTTTGTAGTGAAATGCGGCAAAGCAGTTAAATTACATCTTCTGCTTAGTGCACTGGTGAGAGTTGTGCAGAAGCTGCTGGGCACAAAGCTGGCATAACCTGTACCCCACTGCCATGGGCTCCTGCAGGTTTGGCTGGGCTGGAGCCCACTTGCCACCTTATCTGTGTTCTTGTTGACCTGGCTGGGTTCACTGCATTCCTGAGCTGCTCGTTCAGTGTTGTTTGTTTGAATTCCTCTGCTGCTCCAGCACAGCCCACTGTACTGGCTCTTCTGGTGTTTGAAGTTGTAGATTCACTGTGGTGGCTTTGAATAGTGAATGTGCCCCCCATTCTTCTTCTAGAGTATGGGAATCTGGGGAGAATTGGCTGATAAAAAGTGTTCCCTGAAATTCCAATAACTAAAAGTCCCATGATAGGTGATCATGCTCTCTTACTATTCATGAAGCCAGGAGTAAAACTGAGACACCTGGCATTTGTATTTGTTCATATTTACAAGTGTCATGATTACCTTCACAGACTCTTGCAGAGTGCTCACCTGGCCTGAGGGATGGAATGACTCTGTGGGATATCTGCATTGCAATTGGAATATTGTTCCTGCTGGGAGAGGACCTGAGAGAATGTTGTTATTTTTCAACAGCTCCTGCTGTGCCTTGGCATTTACACTCCATCTGGACTAACACCTTCAGCAGTTTTTTCTCTGCCCAGCAGACTCTGGGCCAGAAATGACAAGAACATTAGTTCATCACTAAGCTGTGAGTAGCACAGCTGATTAATTCTCATCATTCACTGCTTTTAGTGTGTCACACAGAACTTTAGAACTTCCTTTACAGCTGGGGAAACTGAGTCATGGAGAGCAGAGATGGTGCCACTTAGTTCACCTGTTAAGGTGGGTGGAAGAGGCAGCACTGACATTCTGGCTGGGATGCCCATCCTCTGGATCCTACTCCTGAAATCCTGAGCCATGGAGGCATGACTGTCACACTTCACTCACCTCTTCCACCTGGCGTGCTGACACAGCCTCCTTGGAAGGTCTTTCTGAATCATTTGTTCCACCCAGAACCTCTTACCAAAACACACAGACCCATTTGGATCTAAAATTCAGACTCCCCAGGGAAGCCAGGACAGACAGACTTTCCCCAACTTGTCCAGCTGCCCAGACACAGCTGCATTGCTCACTGGTGTATTCCTTAAAGCAAACAGGGTCTCCTCTTGCTTCCAAAGATCTCCCTGGAATTTTTTACTGAGTTGTCTGTCTTGAATGACATTGACACTGGTCCTCCATTGTAATCAGTGAGGATGCAAAGGCAGGAAGAGTGGGAGAAGAAAGCTTATAGCCCTGACTTGCGGGGCTCCCGGGGACTTTTCGGAATAAAGCAGGGCTCCTTCCCTGGCTGCAGTCCAGCAGGAAAACCGGGCTGGCAGCCCCGGCCTGGCGCCGGTCCGGGAGCCGCTTCCAGCCGTGAGCTGCCATTGCCCTCTGCCGACAGCTCGGGGTGCGCTGCCCTCACTGCAAAGGGATGTTTTCTGATCCACGGCATGCAAGGGATATGCAGAACACGAAGGATCCTGCCTCAGACAGAGATTTTTGGGGCTTATGGCTTGATTTTTTAAAGTGCTTTCTCACTGCTGTAACTGTGATGCTACACATCAGTCAATCAATCAATCAATCAATCAGATATCAATCATCCGCCATCAAAGCCAAGTCCGGGTGAGTGGTTGTGCAAGGCATGGAGTGTATGGGGAATGAGAGCTAAATTTCCCCTGTAGAGGTTGTGCTGTACAGGGACAACGCAAATAAAACATAGTGAAAAAACCCCAGTGATCAGCCCTATTTTACCTCAAGGTCCCTGAGATACTGAAAGGTCTATCTGAGCCCACAAAAAGGCAGCTCTGGTTCCCTGCTGGAAGTCAGCTTAATTCAAAGCAGAACTAAACCACAAGTCCTGACTGCAAGGAGAATGGATCACACTGTTGGCATCTCCATTTTTTTGCTTTTTAATTTTTTTTTTCATCATGAGGTAAGATAACTCCTAAGCTCACCCAAAGCTACAATTCAAATGTTCTTTGGGGGTAAAGCAGGCAGAAGCAATGACCTGTGATAAGCAGAAGGTTGGACTGGACAGTCACATTTCTTTTCTGTCTCTGTCAGTTTGCCCAAGGTCATAGTGGAGTTTTGTGAGAAAGCCAGGAAGTAAATCAATATTCTTTATTTCTTTTGGTTTTGTCTGTTGTTATTGTTGTTTGTTTTGTCCAGGGCTTTAATTTTTTCTTTTATTTATGTTTCAGAATTATCTAGTAAATTACATCCAGAAATATATATATATATATAAAAATATATATTTATATATATTATAGTGAATGGGTCAGAAAGGTCTAGGACATTTAATTAGGTGGGTTTTTAGCCTATGAACTGTCACTGGGCTCTTTACTGACTTTTCCTGTGGTAAATTCAGTGTTTGTGTTTGTTAGGAGCACTGAATAAATTGGTGCTGCATTTCAACCATCCAGTACCTCATAAAGATTTCAGGCTGTCAATGGAAATATTCTTAGGCTGCTTGCTCTGAATAAATGCTCATGTGGAAAAAAAAAGTAAAAGCTTACAGGAACATCCACAGACAGCAAAGAAAAAGGACTTCTATCTTTGACAACTTCCATTTTACTGTGATGAGTACATAGTAGGGACTAAGTGTTTTTTCATAGGCTCTATAAAAGGATGAAGTCTTCTCTTGCTGCTAGATAAATGTTATTCCCCATTTCAAGCAGCAAAGGCTTCTGATTTCAGTGATTCAGACCAGTTTCCAAGCCTATTAGTGGGGAGGAGTTATCAAAACCTAAATTCCTGAACTTTAGGGCTGTCATTTTATTAAATACATTATAGCATTAATTATAGCAACTGTAAAAATAAGTAGTAGTATTGCTAATTAATAATAGTCTCAAGCTAATGAATAAGGGGCTGGTCATCTTTGTATGGTCCCAATGAAAAAGGGGTAAATAATGTCAGTTTTTCACTCCTCTGTGTGGGTGCTCTGGAAACCTCAGTGTTTCTTTTGTTGAGCCTTCTTTCAGAGATCCAAATTCTCTCATTGCCCTGCTCTTCCATCTGTTATGTCTCAGATTTGTGGAGCCATGTAAGAATGAGTAGTTGAGTCATGTGAGAATCTTAGCATTCATTAAAACAAAATTAACCCTCAAGGAGGGAGAGAATAAAAGTTCTGACTTCACATTGAGGTCTCAGAACCAAACCAAAAGACAAAAAAAGAAAAAGCACACTAGTGAGGTCCTGAAAGAGAAGAGAGAATAATTTAGAATTATTCACCATGTCTATATTTCTACAATATCCTAACCTTCAGAATGGGGATTTTTTAAAAATAGAATTAACTCCCTTAAACAGCTGATGATAAAAGTTTTATTGGCATGAAGGGTGTATTTCATTAAGCAGATACAAGAAACAAAATATTCCTATCTAGACTGAAGACCACATTAGAAGAATGACTTCATGTGTTCATTTCCTTTTTCCTTTCCCCTGTGTTCTATATATGATTTACTAATTCTTTATTGTTTCTTTCCAGAAGCATCACTCACTGTCTACACTGAGAATGGTTTTGGGCCAGGAAGTGGAGACGACCAAAGCAGGTACATATTTCACTTTATCCTTGATGCTGACAGGGCAGAGTGGACAGGGAAAACATCACTCATCTTTCCAAACATGATTTCATCCACTGTAATTGTTTATAGGAGGACAGGTCTGGAATAAAACCTGAGTGCCACTTTGGAAGAGCTCACGCCTTCTCTGTCATCAGCAGCTGAGGCAGCCTGAATGTCAACATTCCCTTAGTGCAGGGAATGTGTCCTTAAAAACTCCTTCAGAAGCAGAGCTGCTTCTGCTCCCTCAGACATGGCCCATTGCATCAGAGCTCCTGACAAGCGACAGCCTCAGACACTGCCCTCCATACCTGTGCTGCATTTCTGGGAGGGGATGTTCCCATTCCCTGGGATGATGGAGACCTAAATCTGTGTTAAATCCAACAGGTTCATCTGCACTGCCATCAAAGTGAGGCTAAAGAGTTGGTGGGAAAGTTTGCTTTTAGTTAGAGTCCACAGCATTACAAGTCTTGGTTTTGGCAGGCTGAAAACACCACCTTGCCTCTAGGAGGGAAAATTAAAGGATTTCATATTAAGTAGCTTATGAAAATTAATCATTAATCAAACACATTTTAGTAGTAGAAATTCCATTAATTATCATCTGGTTCTGTTTTAGTTTCTTTGTCTATAACAACCATAATCAATAAAAGGTACAATAGCCCTATGATGTTCCCACTATCATGACTCCAGGATACAAATATTTAAAAGAAATGTTAATGCTTTAAAACTCATAGCATGAAAATTAATACATTGGACACATCAAAGGTGAATGAACTTTTTTCCCCTTTCCAAATACACAATGGTATTAGGGGTATATTTCTACTATTTTATTTTTAGAAAATCTATAGTTTTGACAAAAATAATTCCTAATACTGACCATAAGCAGCCAGGAGGTGGTACATCACACTGTGGAGAGTGAGAAAGGTACAGCTCTGATGGTTTTTTCCTTCCTCTGCAAGTGTAAAGCAGGATGGGAATGCATTATTCAGCAGCGAAATTCAGAATTAGTATAATTGAGGTGCAGTGCCAGTGGAATCAAGACAAATGAATCCTACTCATTGCAGTATGAGATTTGTTCTATAGCTTTAGGTCTTCATGGAAATTTAACCATTTGTCTAGTCTCCTTATTGCTCAGATACAGCAGCCAGCATTTCCATGAGATTATTCAAATGTAGAATTATTAGAAAAGTTTGCAGCTACAGAGATAGATGGGTTTTACATAAAACCCCTGCTCTTTGTAGCAACACAGTGTGATATTGAGAGAGATAATGGTCAGAAAGTACTTTGCCAGGCTTCTAATGAGAAACTGTTGACAGTAGAATTACCCCAACATTCATCAAAAAGCCAATAAATGTCAAGCAAGAGGCCTTTGATGCAGTAGCTCATAATTCCTGTTCAGAAGCCTCTGCAGTCACTTCAGGGTACACAGTCATCCTGCATTTCTGCTGATTTCCCCAGAAAATTTGTTGCTGAAGAAATGCAAGGAGCAGGTGTCAGCATTCCCAGTGCCACTGCCACAGTGCCACGGGCTCACCAGGAGACCTCAGGCACAGCACACTTGGCCTCAATTTCCCCACCTGCAATACAGGAATGACAGCACAGGAATTACCCAGAGGCTGTTCTGTGAAGGACACACTGCTGCCTTCCAAATGCTCACAAATCATGAGCTAGGTGGTAAAAACTCTGCTGCTGGCTCCTGCCACTGAGGTAGCCATGTATTTTTAATGTGAACTACATCCAGCTTTTTGGACCTTTGTAGGACATATTTTCCAACTCTCTCCTCCATAGCTACAGGAGATTACTTCAAACCAACCCCAAACTAATTCTTACCCAGGCTGCTGAATTCTGGTTGGTGGCCTCAAGGAAACTCCATGAAGTTTATATAAAAGCTTATAAAAGCTGTCCTTGGGCTCTGTGGAGCACAGAGGGTATAAATACCTTGCCCATTACCCATGTCTTCTGTTTAACTCTACTTTCAGTGCATATTCCCCAGGTGATGTGGTGAGGCAGGTCATTGTCTGGTCCATGAATTAGGAATAATCTTGTGCCTTGTGTTGTCACTGCTCCCTGGATTTTCACTTGCCTTGTTCATGAGGGGAGCCTGAAGCTACATCCCAAGTAAAACAATCATATCCTCTACATTTTGCCTTTGTATCTTTTCTCAAATTTCCAGGTAAGGGCTCAAAGCCATTCTAAGGCCTCCATGGACTCTGAGGCAGTTCATTCCATTCATGCTGGCAATTCCTTGCTTGTATATCATGACTGGTTTCCATTCCAGCTGTTCTTGTATACATGGATGGAAAATGTGTCCCTGTTGTCATTTCCAAGGATTAGCTGCATCCTAGAGGCTGTGTGCAGATGGACTTGCACTTAGTTTCCAGAGCCACATGCTGTTAGGGTGACTTGAAACTAGGCTAATTACCTGGCAGACTTCTCTGCAGAGAGATTCTTTAATAAAAATGGAGGGGGTGACAAGGGATAGCATCTCTGCTATTTTGGGACAAACTCTTCCCTCAGGCAGCAGATAAACACGGTGATAAGGCTCCCAATCTATCATTTGATTTGCTCTTTCTTGGCTGTAGTACTTAATTAACAATTCTGGAGCTGCTCTGTTTCCCAGGAATAGCCTGTAAATCCATTAAATTAAACAATAAGGGCAGATGTGGGCAAAAATAAAAAGCCCATGCAAGTCAGAAATGAAAAATTAAGTTGTTTTGTCAGTCTTCAGGGGCCAGTGTAGGGATGTTATAAAACCTTCTGAAGCTTTTCTGTCTAGTGTTCAAGCAAGAGGGAAATGTTCTGTGGAAACCAACATTTTTAGAACTGATGATTGCTAATTACAAAAGCACTACTGACAGGTCAAGGCAGAGTGGTTTGAAACTGAAAGAGGGTAGGTTTAGATTGGGTATTAGGAAGAAATTCTTTAATTTGAGGGTGGTGAGGCACTGGAACAGCTTTTCCAGAGAAGCTGTGGATGCCCCATCCCTGGAAGTGTTCAGGAGCAACCTGGTCTAGTGGAAGTTGTCTCTGCCATGGGGTTGCAGTTAGAAGGTCTTTAAGGTCCCTTCCAACCCAAACCATTCGAGGGTGATCCTATAATTCTACTATTACATAATTACTTTACTACATGAAATAGTACAAATATTGTGAAAACTGAGTTAAAACAAAATATATTTTCTCTTCAAGGTCTGAATGGAGTTAATAATAATGCCAAACCCTGTAGATGGCAATCAACTGTAGAAGAATTTCTGAATTTCTGAAACAATATGCTCATCTAAACTGTCACTCATGCTTTAAGATGGCCAGTGAAACCATTTTATTACTGCAGTTAGCTGAAAGGGCACTGTTCTGCAAAAATCAGATAATGTACTTATTTCTAAAAGCCTGGAACAAAAGAGCCAGTTGAGATTTGCTGAGTAGTTGCAAGATAGCCATTAAATATAAATATTTTTAAAAACAATTTACTCTTTCCTAATGCTTTTAGAGCAGCGTGTGGGAACAGAGGCTAAGTGCAGCACCTTACTGCATTGGAAAGGACATGATGAAGGTTACTGGACTCCAGATTTAACTCTTCCATCTCACAATTGCTCATAACAGTTTCTAACCTATATAAACTGGGTGAGTTTGTAAAAAACTTACCCATCTTTCCTGGTGGTAACAATAAAAATTTTTATTTTTAAAACAGCTAGTGCCAATGATGCACATTTTTCACATTCAATGTGAAACAGTGTAATGGTCAATTAAAGTTCAAGTTTCCCTTCTTAAAATTAAAACTTGTAGCAGATATGAAAATTTTGTTCTTTTGAACCTGTAGATGGAAAAGGGACTTTGTGGAACTGTATAATTGATATTTCCACATCTGGACTTTCAGTAGTCATAGGTAGGATTCATTTGATCTAACTTATGACACCCAGGTCTGCACCAAGCCCTTTAGGCTGCTTCTACTGTCAACAAAGAAAAAAGGCTTATCTATACTGTGATTCACATGGTCTTGCTTAGAGGTCTATTTAAAGATGAGATGGATGAGCCCTCATGATTTGGCTGTGTGAAACTTCAGAAAAAATGTGTTTCCTGGGAGATCATCCCATGCTGATCACCATGGATTGATACCAAGGCTCTTTTCATCCAGTACTGCCATCAATAGCACATCCTCAGCAAATCTGCAATTTTTGCAAAATTGGGGCATTGGCTGACACCCCAAAAGGCCTGGCTTCAATCCAAACCACAACCCAAGGAGAAATGCAAGTTTCTTCACCTGGGAAGAATAACCAGTGCAGGACACCAGCACAGGTGAGGAGTGGAGTGGCAGAGCACAGTCCTGCTGGAAATGGGCTCCCAGGGGATGCCTGGCTGAATCCAAGGCAGCAGTGCACTCCTCACAGAGCAGACAAAGCACACCCTGAGCACTGCTCACAGGCCAGCACAAGGGGGGCTTATTCTGCTCTCCTCTGCCCAAATCTGGTGAGGCCATATTTAGGATACAGCCCACTTGTGGCACAACCAGTACAAAAGGGATCTGGAGAAACTGGAACAGGTCTGCTGGAGGGTTGCCAAACTGGTTACCCAGAGAACATCACCTACAGGGAGGGTGGAGGAAGCAGGGCTTGTCAGCCTAGCACAGAGGAATGAATCTAAGTGTGGTCTACATACAGCCTGTGACTGCTTAAGAGAGTTACACAGATAATGGAGCTAAACTTTCTCAATCATGCCAAGTAATGGGCCAGAAAATGCTGCTTCAAGGCTCAGACTGGACATTGATAAAAAATTCACCTGGAGAGTTGCAACTGATTACCCAGTGGAGCAGCTGAACCCCTTCTTTTGGAAGTTGTCAAGTCTTTAAATCCATGGCTGAACTGCTCCAGTGCTGTAAAAGCCCAGCTTTGAGCACAAGGATGGACCTGCCAACAAACAGCAGCCTGAAAGTACAGCTGGGGCAAGACACTGCCTTTCACCCAACCCATGCTCATCCTCCCTGCAGTCAACAAAACCCTGGAGCTGGGAGCTGAACTGATGGTGGGAAATCAGGATTTGTGGGGGACAAACTGCTGACACACACAGCTCACAGGAAGATATGAGGAGCAATGCACAACTGTGTTACAGGCTTCTGTCTGCAACACTCTAACAGTCCTGGAATCCATTGCCATACCTACTACCATCATCTCTGGAATGTGTCCAAGCCCTTCAATTCTCTATTAATAACAAGAAATAACAATTCTCATCCAGAACTATGGAGGGCAGGTTCTGAACAAGGTGATCTGAGCTCTCCCTCATCCCCTGTGACTCCATATGTAACCAGAGACACGTTAAACTGTTTTTTGCAGCACAGAGTTACTTTTAAAACCACAGATTAAATTTACTGCTATCAAGGAAAACCCATTTTCTTTGATTTTTCTTAACATTTATTACATACTTAGAGTAAATTTATTGTGTCTGGCATTTGTAAGAAGAGAAATTTAACTTTCAGTAA
Source organism: Ammospiza nelsoni (assembly GCF_027579445.1). Taxonomy (NCBI): domain Eukaryota; kingdom Metazoa; phylum Chordata; class Aves; order Passeriformes; family Passerellidae; genus Ammospiza; species Ammospiza nelsoni. The sequence goes on along the minus strand of NC_080637.1, from coordinate 6,314,943 downwards.
GAATAAAAATATAATTCCCAAAGGCAACTGTGTGAAGAATCATAAAGCAGAGTTAAGGTTTGTTTAGAGACAGGACTCATTTCTTCTCCTCCTGAGAGTGTGACCAGACAGGCTTTCGCTTCTGAACAAAGGCTTCAATGCCTTCCTGCCCATCTCTCAAAGTCAAATTATCTACCATGACCTTAGTAGTTATTTTGTAAGCAGTGTCAAGGTCCTGGGTTATCTGTCTGTAAAAGGTGGCCTTCCCCAAGGCCAGGACAGATTTGCTGCTTTCACAGATCTTCTGAGAGATTTTCATGGTCTCTTCTTCCAGCTTGTCTTCTGGTACCACCTTGCTGACCAGCCCGTGCATTAACGCTTCGTGGGCAGAGAGGGGTTCACCCGTGAAAAGCATCTCCAGAGCCACCTGAAAAGGACAAATACTGTAGTAAGTCAACCCAACTCAGTGCTTTGCTTTGTCTGGGGAATTTCAGCCTCCTCCTTTAAGTACAAGTTATTCTTTTCACAAATGATTTAAGTCTTTTGGGCTTTTAAACAGCCAAGGACCTGTTAAGAGGTCTCAGCAAAGAGAAGGGTCTAAAGCTGGTCTCTTCAAACCTGCCCACTGCTTCCAGCTGTCCTAGGCTGACACCCCTGGGTTTCTCCTCAAAAGCCCACAATCTCTAGTGATTGTTGTAGGAATTAAAAGAGAAGTGGGTCATCTACAAAGTCAAATGACTAAACTTGGTATTTTAAGCTGGGCATATGTGCAGTTTTTGAAAACACCTGTCCTAGTTTTAAGTTTAGTATGAGTGGTTTTAAATATGGACTTTTTATAGCCACATTATTTCAGTTGCTTGCTGCTTCCAGCATCTGGTGCTTGAGGTTTGAGACTAAAAATTCCCCCAAATACTCAGTGACTATTCAATGGTATGTATCAATAAAGTTCTCCAAGACTCCTGGAGCAATTGACCAATGCCCAAATCATAAGAGCTGATTATCCTCATTAGCATCTTTGTTCTGGTAGCTACAAACAATAGCAACTTCTTTTGTTAAAAAGTAAAAATTACCAATTCTGGGAACTGTAGGGAATATTCTTACCGCTTCGAAAAGTGGCACAGAGAAAAGTATTTCCCACACATTTTGAAAAGGTAATCCTACAGCCCAGAAATACTAACTCAGAAACAGCTGCAAATGCACACGAGAGCAGCCTTGGAAAAATCCCCCATGGACTCTGTTTGAACAGGATGTCCCTGCAGATGGGAAATTTCAAGCTGAAGCTTTTATCCAGCAATGGGATGTGTGCAGTTCAGTCACTGCATCCCAGCAGAGCCCTGCTGGGCTTGGACCATCTGCCTGCATGAATCCAATTGGCTTTACAGGTTGTACAGTTTTTTATGCAGTGAGAGATGTGCAGCCACAATCCGTAGGACATAAAACAGGAAGACACTACAGGATGGTTTTAGATGCTATTTAAAGCATCTTGATCTACAGCCAGGCAGATCCTGCTGGCAGTGAAATGTCATTGCCTGGCAAGAATTGATGCCTCAGTGGGATTGTTATCCTGAACTTGCAGGGGTTTCCTCCTCAGGGGAGAACATCATTGGCTGATGTCTGAGCTGTCTGTTGGAAAGGAAAGGGATTGCTGAGCTGGGGGGCTGCTGGGACGAGCTCGTGCTGGGGTTGGAGTCACATCAGTAGAAAGCTGCCTTTCCTAAACAAGAGTTCACCCTTTATTATTTTTCCCACTCCAAAGAGTTATGGAGATGCCTTTTGAAATAAAATATTTTGAATGTTGCACTGCAGGAAAATAAAGTTCAGGCAATGGAACTAAAACTCCTAACACAGGAACCAACTTTCTACAAAATTACGAAGAATTTCTGGAAAGGAAGCTTACCTTTTTTGGAAGAGATCTGCCCAAGGCCACAGCTGGTGTGGAGCAGAAGAGCCCAATGTTCACTCCAGGAGTAGCAAACTGAGATTTCTCACTGGCCACTGCGATGTCACAGCTTGCCACCAGCTGGCAGCCAGCTGCTGTAGCCAGGCCGTTCACTTTGGCAATCACTGGCACTGGAAGTTTCTGGATTAAAGTCATAACCTGCACGCACAAAAGAAGGGTCAGTATGGAAATTAGGGTGACACAATCCTGTTTTGGAAGCCATCAAAAGTCCCTTCCTCTCTATTTACCAAGAAAGCCCAAACTGTTGGACCTTGCTTCCTTTCTGATGAAAGGATGATGAAGGGCCTGTGGATTTCACACATGGCTTTTACAGCTTTCCTTAAATATGGACTCAGCAATGTCTTAGAGATCACTACTTCTGGAGCAACTAGAACAAAAGGCTTCCAAATACTCACTGTTGTCACACTGAGGAGATTAGGGGTCAAATTCTAGCTCCACCACTATCAAAGGGGATTTTGCCATTCTCTCCAAAGGCTCTAGGATTCACTTTAACTTTCCCACCTCCCTGACCTGTGTCTCTAACAAGAACTTGGGCAACCAGTGAGTCACATCTTACCTTCAGATTGTGTACTAGTTGTTTAAGCTGATCCTGAACTTTTAACTAAATAAATGCTGGGAAAGAACATTTGATCACAAGTGATGTGGAAGTGTTTATCCCTAGACTTCTAGAAAAGACATTGCCCAAATACTCAGCTGCAAGGAACACTGGCTAAACTCAGGAACACACCCTGACTGTGCCCATTGTTGGAGACATGCACATTGCCATTCTAGTCCTTCTATGTACATGTAGAGAAATCCAGAACAACATCATTTCACCAGGATCAGGCATTAAAACAGCAGAGCAACAAAAATCAAGGAATCTGAAGGAATAATCTGTACTTCAGCAAGCAGATGACCAATGCTGTCCCTCCTTAAACCAATGCTTGCTCTTAACAGCAGGCAATGGCAGAGACACTCAAGAAGAACTGCTTACCTCTGCACATAGTTCAAATACTTGGGAATGATGCTTCACATCATCTTCACTTGACAGTTCCTTTAAATCATGGCCAGAACAAAATACAGGTCCTTTAGCTGCAAAGAATTTCAGGAAAAGTCAGTCTGAAGCAATAAAGAAATCAGGGGTTGAGCATATCAATGTCCCAGCTAAAGGGATGTCAATGACATGTCAATGTTCAAAAAGGAGTTTGGGGAGGGAGTTTGAAACAGAATTCCAAAATATTTCCTTCTGGGTTTTATGGTAACTTTAAATTGCTGCAGTGCAACATTTGAGCACAGTAACACCCATTACCACTTTTCAAGGTCTCATTTTACTTCCATTACACTTAACTCAGTTAGAAAGAATGCACTTCACCTCTGAGCCCAGTTTTGTGTAAGGATGTTCAAAACAGCTCCTCAGTACAACACAAGCTTATCAGCTGGAGCAAGGCTGGAATGCTCTGCTCTCAGACTGATAAATATACTTAGTCTCCATTTATTGTACCCAGAATTAATTATTAACTTTTGCTAAGTAAGCATCGGTATTTTTTCTGTCACGGTGCTGAAGGTCACAATGGAAAAATAAAGAAAAAAGGTTATTCTGCTACAGGAGAACCAGAAGGGTTGTTGTAGTGTTTTCTCCGCTACTAAACTGTCACCTAGAGAACCCCCAAAAGCATATTTAGGGTTTGGGCAGCAAAAGAGGAGACTTCTGTGGAACTAAACTTTGGATTTGCTAAGATCAGAACACTCGATACAGGTCCACAATCTTCACAACAGTTTTCCTTTGCCATGTCACTACCTGCCATAGAATGAACCAATGTGATGCTTTCCAATCCTTCAGAACTTCTCAGGTTTTTGTATGGCTGTGACATTTCCAGCTACACCTGTGCAGATCAAACCTTACCTACGGATTTGTTTCTTATGAACCAGATTATTGGGACACAATCTATCCCGAATTAACCAGACAATTGTCAGTCAGCTCAGGGGATTGGTAATATATATCTGGAAATGAATAACATTAATTTGAACCTCATTGAAGAATCCACTGCAAAGTCTGTGTTAAAAGCCCAAAGCACTCTCTGAGGAATCTTTTATTTTCTTGCAATTTCTTCTTTTGTGTTTTATTCAGCAGGGGAATTAGAAATAAACAGGAACATGCAATTTCTAAAAAACCAAAAGCAATTGTGCTTACAAACTCCCAGAGCACTGTACTCCCAAAGAAGAGCTTTCAGTGTTTCACAAAATTTCTAACTCCTGTTTGAAATGAGGAATATGTATATTTTAACTCACCCCTGTGAAATCAGCTCTCTTCTACTCTTGTGTGTGTGCCCTAATACCCAGAGTTTTCCTCTACGTATAGGAAACAGCATGATCCTAAATTAATAAACCAATTTATCTGAAATGTTTGGAAGGGGGGAAAAGGAAGCTTATCTTAAAATAGCAAGAAGAAAAAAAGGTGGCTTAAGTATGTCTCAAGTTTCACTATCTTTAAGAACTCTACAGCTTAATACGTAAATGGAAGGAAACTGTAACAGGCTCTGGGAGAGGCTGTTTTACATCTGTGGGTCACAGGTGTCCGTGGTATTGATATTGCAGTCTCTCTTTCACTGCAGTGTTTTTAAAAATAGTTCTGACAAACCAAATAATGGGGCTGATCCTGGCTCAGAGCAGGGAAGCAGACACTTGATTTGCAGAAACCTTGTTTTTCACCACAGTCTGTACCTGTCAACAGGGCAACAAGCACCATCCTACCTTTGCCTGTTCCTGCACAAAACCCCTGTGTGGGGATGTTAATGCTTTACTTTGCTAACTCTTAGAACTTTTTGGTTTGGCTTTTGTTCTGTTTAAAGTATTCCTTCCATACAATCTTAAAACAAATTAACCCTGACCCTAGGATGCCATACCCCGACTGAATTCACTGCTAACATTTTGAAACGTGTTAATGCTTAGACATGTTGGCTAAAACCAAAAGCGTAACAAAACCCCATTCGGTCGTTAGTGCTGAGTTAGGAATGAGGAATTAAGTACAGGAAAGGGGAAGCTGGGGTGAGTATAGAGGAAGAACGTGACAGGGAGGCCTGCCGGGCACTGACAGCCGCGGGAGCCTTAGGGAAGCACACAGGTCCCTTCCCGCCCCGTTTCCCGTTATTCCCAGCGAGGTCTGGGTTTGTTCTCCGCTGTGTCCCTGCCCGGCCGGTGTCGCGGTACCCGCGATGACGATGACGCGCAGCTCCCGGCTCTTGACGTCGTGCAGGAGGTCCCGCCGCAGGCTCTGCAGCATGGGCAGCGACAGCGCGTTCCGCCGCCGCGGGTTGTTCAGGACGATGGTGCTGCAAAAGCCGTGAAACACGGCGAGGTTACGCTCACCGAGCTCCGAACGCGGCCGCGTCCCGGAGCCCCCGGAGGCCCCGCTCACCGGACGCCCCCCGCCTGCCGCAGCTCCGTCAGCGGCTCCGCCGGCGGGGCCTGCCCGGCCCCCGCGGCCGCGGCGCTGCTGAAGGCGGCCGTGAGGGGCCTCTGCAGCCTGCACAGCCGGGCCGCCATCGCTGCGGGGTCGGAACGGCCGGGCCGGGCGGGGGCGGAGCGGGCCGGGCGGGCGGAGCTCCGCGGCACCGGGGTTGGCAGCGCGGCCCCGGCCCGAGCCTGGCCCGGTGCTGCTGCCGGGGCACCGGGTCACAGAATCTGCTGGGTTGGAAAAGACCGCTGATGCCATCGAGTCCGACCTATGACCAAACAGACATTGTCAACCAGACCATGGCACTGAGTGCCACGGCCAGGTTTCCTTATACAGCCCCAGGGACAGTGACTCCAACACCTCCCCGGGCAGCCCCAATGTCCAGTCACTCTTTCTATGAAGAAATTCTTCCCAGTGTGCAACCCAAGCCTCTCCTGTCACAGTTAAGATCCTATCCCTTCGTCCTGTCGCTGGTTGCCTGGAAGATGAGCCTGACCCCCACCTGGCTGCACCCTCCTGTCAGGGAGGTGCAGAGAGTGAAAAGGTCCCCCTGAACCTCCTTTTCCCCAGGCTGAGCCCCCTCAGCTGCTCCTCCTCAGCCTTGTGCTCCAGCCCCTTCCCCAGCCCCATTGCCCTTCTCTGGGCACTCTCCAGCCCCTCAATGCCCTTCCTGAGCTGAGGGGCCACAACTGGGCACAGCACTCGAGGTGTGGCTCACCAGTGTCCCTGTGCTGCTGGACACATCATTCCTGGAACAGACCATCCACACAGAGCCTCCCTCCGTCCTTCCTGCACTGGAAGGCAGGGGTGGGCAGTGGTGTCATTAATGAGTAGCTGGGGTGTTGGAGAGCACTCAGAAATGGGATAATTTCTTCAGATTCCACTGAGCACCTGCATTTGTGACTGTGGGATGGAGATTAGGACTGTGCTGAGCGAACTTGTCAGTGGCACTGGGGTGGATCTGTCATGACAGAGAGAACAGTGGTGTCATGCAGAGAAAATGACATTGCTTTGAGGCCCAGAGTAACTGGCATGACATGACATTCAGTTCTGCAGGGCTATGTGGGAGCTAAGAAGGTCATCATTTATTCACTGGGAACTCATCATTTAGAAATTGTAATGGGAAATGCCTTGTGTATTCTAATTGATTCTACAGAGTCAGCCTGTAGACCATATGATGCATTCAAGAAGAAAAAAAGAGGCAAATTTTATTTTAAGAAGTGGTGTGGTGATTTTAAACTTCAAATGTAATTTTAAAATTCAGAGTATTTTAGAGACTTACAGGTATATTCACAAGCTCTTCTTCAATATTGCTTATGCTTCTGGTCACCTGTGTTCCAGAAGTCAAGCTAAAAGAGAGGCAGCCATGTGGCTGAGGCAGCTGGGGAACAAATTCATCTACCAGGAGATGCTGACAGACCAAAAGACCAAGCAGCCTTTTTCCACTGATACAGGTACCCTAAAATGGAATAGATTTATGTGCATCATGTCCTCCTTGTAAATGTAAATCTGTGCTCCTGCTTCCTGGTCTCCCTGTTTTTGTGAGTTGTTGCAAAGTACTTGTGAGTTCCCAGATGTGTCTCCAGTTTTTGTCAGTGTCTGTTGAACCCCTGCAGCTTTTTGGACTGTAGTCCAATTGAGGCTTCTCAGTTGTGAGCATCAGCCTCATAAAAGAGCCATTTGAATTTTGTGTTTAGCAATATATTTACTTACACAGATATTAACAGCTTAGTGTGGAGATGCACTTTCTGTTTACTGATTTTATGTTCCCTAAAATAATGACCCCTCAGATTCCTGGGCTTTGTGGCTCTACAGTAAAGAGGCACAGTAGGTTTATGTATATTTATTTACATTTTTCAGTATCTTTATTTACATTTTACATTTTGAAGGTCACTGTCAGACCTGAGAGCTAATTCTGCTCTGGACTTTCCCCATATGACCATTTTCTTTTTCTCAGGGTTGTTTGTACCTCATGGTTATTCACTGAAAAGTTCTTCCAAAATTTACTTTTAATATGCAGTAGGAATTTGCAGGAAAAAAATAATTACAATTCCCATTTGGAAGCAAATAAGATCATCTTATATAGATCTCAGCAGTTTCAAAGTCCCTGCTTGGTTTGGCAAAGGCCAGCACACTGAGAACACAACATGTGTGCTGCTGTGGGAGGAGTTCCCAATCCCCTGAAACTCTGACCACTGACCTCTTTCAAATTTGTGAATACCACCTGATTTTTTTTCCTCCAGTTCTTCTCTTTTTCCATCTGCTTTTCCCTTTTCTGTCCATTTCCAAGGAAAGAGTATTTTTGTGGTCTTCTCCAAAAAGCTTATTTTTTATATAGTGTTTCCAGCTCTCTGGAAATTCAGTTCTTTTTAACTTTGATTGACAAGCTCATGTTTCCTTTCACACCCACCCCCATTACAGATTGTTTTTTGGCTGCAGTTTCCCCAGTGCATTTAGGGGAGAAAGTACTTTCTCTGAGAAAGTACTGAAAAAACTTTCTGATTTCAGGCAGATTTCCTTTTCACAGCATTTGCCAGCAGCATTGTGGTTATGGCTGAGCTCACAGTTTCAACTGGAGACAGACAGAAGCCAGGACTGAAAGTACCAGACAGGGCTTTTCTAACCTTTAGCTGTATAGATCCTCATAAAAAATAAAGAGGGAGATTACAAAGGACATGACATGACTTCATCCTTAGATCATTCCAGAAACTATCAGGGTATCACACCGGGAAGGAAAAGATGTTTTGAGATTCAAGTGTGCTTAGCTGCTGTAAAGCCCTCTGTGCTCTCCATTGTGATGTTTCTAGAGAGCTTGCATGGACAATAAAGACACAGGATCCCTTCCTTCATGAAGCTCAGGTATTTATTTAGCTCTTGATTTCCTTGGCTTTCAGCAAGCCCAGATGGGATGTGAATCTTGCAGGAGCACCTGCTGCTATAAACAGCAGGCCCATCCAGGGCAAAGGCAGACCTTGTTGGGATGCAGCTGAAATGTAAAATACATCCACATATGTAAATTAGTACATTTATCCAAAAAGACATTTCTATTAATTGAAATGCTATGGTGAAAACTTGGGACTATTTTATGGAACATGAGGCAGACATATCCTTAGCAGATTTTCGTGCAAATTATTTCTTGTCAAATGTTGGCATTCCCAGAGGATCTTGTGACCTGATTTTAAACACTGCTGAAGGCATTCAAATCCCACTGGGATCCAGAGGGGTTTGGCACCTTAAGAACTCAAAGACTGCTTAATTCTGCTCAGGTGTGTAGTAGTTCCAGGATAACAGGGAGAGCAGGGTCCTGTTCTTGCACCCAGGCCAAGGAAAATCATTTATTTCCCTGCTTTGTAAATCCTGCTAGCAAAGAGACAGACTAGTGCATCATGGTTTCTCTGATGTGGAACCCTCCAGGACTGACTAAAGAAAAGATGAAAAAAGATTTTGCATTTTTGTTTCCATTTAGCAAGGACTCTGAGCTGAGTCCCAGCACCACAGGATGGGTGCTGTCTCTGTAACATTTTTTGGTGTCCTTAGACAATTTATGTTTTCTGTATTGCTGTTAGGATAGAAATATCACAGAAACTTCAGGAAAATACTTACTTGTGCTGGGATTTTCTAAGGGCATGAAACCCTTTTATTCTGTCCACACCTCATATTCCCATGACCCTGCTACCAAACCTCCTTTGAGTCCTAGCCCTGAGTTTTTTTCTTTGAAAAGTCTGGGAAAGGTGATTTGTATATCAGCCTTCTCTTTATAGAGGCTCTAATTAATAATTATAAAGTAATAATTAAAAATTAGTTACAGGATTAATGTATAGGAGACTATCAGAAATTTTAGCATGTACTTTAAGAGAAAGTTGTATTTTAAAAAATTATTATTCTGCTAAAAGAAAGGATTTAAATCTAGTGTTAAATTCATGGCTGCCATTGAGAATTTGCAGCAGCCTGTGAACCAGGCTGCCAGTCAGGCTCAGATCAGGTCCTTCCCTGGCACTACTGCTGCCTCCTGCTTTTACACTTTGCATTCCTTCAGTAAACAATCCAGTGTCCTGTTTGCTCTTGGCATGAAACCTAAAGCTCCCAGAGTCACTTCTGCTGCAATGCTTGCAGTTACTGCTCACAGCTGCTTCCCAGACACTGTGTGGCAGCACTGCTCCGTGTCATGGCTGCTTCTTATTTTCCCTTCTGCTTGTGAACCAGGTGATCCACCAAAGCCCTTTTGTCACTACACCCATTCCTGTTCCTCTTCATTTGCTCGCTTTCTCTTATCCTCCCCACACTCATCTTTTATCCTATATTGTCCTCACTGTTATAGTGATTTATATTTCCCTGGCGTTAACATTAGATTACTTTTTTTTTGTATGTGAGATTGTTAAGATGTGAACAATGACCAGAATTATAAAATATGTGAGGCCAAAACAGGCTTGGAAAAAAGGTGATATTCATTCCTTCCCTCAGAGGATCTAACCTTAGATTCCCAATTTAGATACTTACACCTGCAAGGCTCCCTACACAGCCAGTAGAGACGTTCTCTCCCTGCAGGGCTGAGCAGTGTCTAAAGGAGCTGCTCCCTGCTCCCAGAGCCTCTCCAGGCTCCTCCTGCTCTCCATTCATTGCCCCAGAGTCGGGGTTTAACCTCAGCTGAGGACTCAGCCCTGGGCAGCCATGCCCTCACCTCCCCTGACAGGATCAGGGAGAGTCACAAGAGTAAAACTGAGGAAAGTCATGGGTTGGCATAAAGACAGTTCACTTGTAAAGCAAAAATGGTGCATGAAACCCAAGGAATTCCTTCCCCACTTCCCATGGGCAGTCAGGTGTTCAGCCATGCCCAGGACAGCAGGGCTCTGCCAAATGTAACACTGACTTGGGAAGGCAAACACCATCACTCAAAACATCCCCCCCTTCCTCCTCCCAGTTTTACATGCCAGTCACGACCCCATATGGTCTGGGACATCCCTTGGGTCAGTTGGGGTCAGCTGTCCTGGCTGTGTCCCCTTGCACCCCTGGTGTGGTGGCACAGGGAGCACAGGAGGCCTTGACCTTGCGTAAGCCTTGCCCAACAACACCAAAACCACCATGATCTATCAACTGATTCCTACACAAATCCAAACCAGCCCCATACAGGGTACTGTGAACAAAACCAGCTCTGTCCCAGCCCAAATCATCAGCAGGGAACCGAGGCAGACTGGTCTGATGCCTCTTGCAGGGCATGTGACTTTCTGTCACCCACATGAAGGTACAAATACTGACCTAAGCCCAGGGACCTCCATGGAAGAAGGGAGTACCAGAATCCTCTCAGCCTGATGATTCTCTGTATCTCAGGATTCACTTCCAGATGTCAGTGCCTCTTTGCTGTGGTTACAGACAGAAACATTGCTGTGAATGAAGAGATAAATTGTAGCTACTGTACTGGGCCAAGAACAAAAGTTTGCCCAAAGTTGTTCATACTTAGGAACATCCTCTATTGTGGCCTGGTTTTTCTTTAAGCCCCTTCTGCAAATGACAGTTCTCACCACAAAATTGCACTCTCTACCGAGCCTGTCCCTGCCCCTGCCAGTAACTACTTTACTGTAGCAAAATACATTGAATTTTCTGCTCTCTTCTGGTTCACCTGTTTCCTGCTCCTTGGCCAACTTTCAGCTAGTTTCATTTTCTTTCAATCCTTTTCATCTATATATACATCATATAAGAACCAGATAAAATATTATTTTTTCAATTAAATTGGATTTTTGTCCAATAAGAATACCAGACTCTTACAAATGAGCAGCACAAGAATGACAGAATCCAAATAATTAATGATTCCTTGGCACCACCACCATCAGAAGCTTCACAGGGATAACGCAGACAACATCCACCTTGGGTAGAAAAGTTTATGAAGTCACAGAAAAAGTTCAGTCAGGAGATGAAGCCAGTCATGGCCACACCACACTGGGGAGGGAGGAGAAGGGGGAGGTTTTTATGCGTCCTTGCAACATTTCTTGCAAGGGGTTTGACACAGAACGCTGCTCATTACTGGGTGGGTGGTGACTTACATATCCCAATGGTGTGAATTCTACCTTATCTTCCATCTCCTGGTGCTGTGTCAGAGCTGGCAGGACAAGGAGCCACCAGGGAAGCTGCCAACTGCTCGTGTGCATTTTCCTCATGGAAGGAAATGCTTGCTGCAGGTTGGGCTCAGACCATCCAGCTGGCCCTGACACTCTCACCACACACTTCCATCTTATCAGGGCCACACATGGTAAATTCACAGTGTGTTGGCACAAAGCAAGGGGCGATGGCCTGATCCAACACAGCTGTCTGATATTGTGGAGAAACATCCTGTAACTCTCTGTGTCAAAGTGCTCGTGGTTCCTGTTTCCAAGCAGAGGAAGCAGTAATACATAATGAGCAAAGAAAATTATTCTGTGTTTAGGAAATACTGACCCACAAAATAAAAGGGGCATTTTTATAATCAAGAATTATTTTAGTTTTGAAGGAAAAAGAAAAAGCTTCAGGAAATTATGTCTGCCAGTCCCCTGGATCTGTCAAGGAGACTGGAAGAGATGCTAAAATTTGTTGGAAAGTTATTGCTGAACAGACAGAAATGAATGCTTGCCCTGAGGGAAAGGCTGCAGCCCAGGGTCAGTGATGCTCTCTCTGGTGTGACCTCCTGACCAGTCCATGGGAGTGCCAGGTGATACACAGCTCTCAGAGCCAGCCCTGCTCTCACCCAGCCAGAGGTGAGAGGAGACAAATGGAGCTGTGTATGGGCCATGGCAGGGAGCTGGGACATGGGGTGTTTGTGTTTGTGCCACACAGACACACTGGAGAGAGGATTTACATATGCAGGAAAATTCAGGTTATTGTAACAGTGGAGTTGAAGAAGGAACCTGAGTTGATTGGATAAAAATCCCTGACATTCGTGTTGCTTGCCCTCCTGCTTCCCCCCTATTCCTTCAATCCTCCTGACCATTCCCTGAGCAAATGTGCTGTGGTGGGAAGAGTGAAGGCTTTTGGCAGGTCAAACACAGCAGTGAAGCCAATGAAGCCTGTGGCTCTTCTCTAATCTGAGGTGGTAAGTGGGGTCTCCAGTCTCTGTCTGGCCTTTGGTGTTCTTAGGAGAGGTGGATTCCTAAGATCACTGAGAAGCCCAGCCTGCAGTTAAATGTAGCAGCAGACAGACAGTCTGATCCTATTTCCACAGGGAAACCAGGCTAAAATAACCTTCACAATCTTGTTCAACTTCTGCATTTAAAATGACGCTGTTGTTTTCATGAACAGCCTCCTGTACAACAGCAACACTTCAGTGAACCAGAGACTTTCATCATTATCCATCTGTTTTATTGAGAGCTGAAGCAATTAGTCCTGGAAAGATTCTTAATATGGCAATGGATTTATCAATTATCAATGAACATTTTAATGAACTAATCCCATTAGTGATTTTTTAGAGTTTCATTTATTTTTAACAGCTGACTGACTAGTTTATCTTTGTTTTTGTTTTTACTTTTTTATTCCACTTGTATGAGAAATTTGGGCTTGGGCTTCACAAGACAGCAGGAGAGACATACATGCTGATTTCTCCCTCTCTTCTCATCAGAGGCAAGGAAATCAAATGCTTCCTTGATTTACATCCTGCTTAATCCCACTGACATTAATTTACCTAAATCTGGGTACATGATTTGTTAAATTAGACCTGTACAATATGCAAAATATGAGGGTTTGGCTAGATCTCTTTGAAATAATGTAGCTTAATTTATCACATACTTTGAAACATGGCCACCTGCTTTTCTCCTTCATCAGTCTTTATATGCATAGTTCTGGAGGAGGCAAAAGAAGACCATTCCTAAGTAGTAAATTTATTTAAATTTGGACTTCAGTGGTCCTTGTGGGTCCCTTTGAACTCAGGATATTCTATTTTTTTTTTTTTTAATTTCTTCTTGTTTCAGGAGTACCTTTTGTGCTTGGCATGTTCAGCTCTGGCAACTTGGGTTCCTTAGCTAACACTACTATTCCTAGCAGGAAACCTTCAGGGAGATGAATAGTACATATTTAGACATCTGAGACAAATAGGATTATATGAATTAATTGCAGCTGCAAAGCTTTTCAAGTTCTTCACGTTTTCCATGAACATAGAGATTTGGCTGTTGACAGTGGCACAAGGTTTCATCTGAATTGCTGAGGATGGAAGAGTTTCTGACTTTGCAAGGCAGCTGAATCCCAGTTCAGTTTGAAGCTGGTGGCTGGATTCTTACAGATTTCACTGTCATCAGGTTTGCTGGACCTGGCACAGCAATTTTCAAGCAGTGATGCTCGCGACAACTCATGACAGTTCATGTAAGACCTACTTTGAGCTTTGGGATGTGCAGTGCCATCAAACTGGACTGGATCTAGATGATTTTTAAGGTCCTTTCAACCAACACATTCTATGATTCTATGATAATATCATCAGTGCAGTCTCAGAGCCACAACAGTACAAAAAGGAATTTAGACAGCACCTTGAATCCCCAGTGCTCCCAAAATTACAGAGGTACCTAATTGCACAGCTTTTTGATACTGAAAGACCAACTACTTTCTTCAGTTCACATTAGCACTAATCAGCTGTCTAGATCTGGACTAATCCATAAAGTGAAATTACAGGGACATTAGGGAGGTAGTAAATCATGCTTATTACACCAGTGCCTAAGGCTGAGAAAGTACAAAGCTCTCCCCAGAAGAGAGATTACTGTACTCTCTGCTCCAAAAAAGCTCAGAGCTGGGGAAAAGCAGCTGAATATGTTTATAAAGTGAAGGTTGTAATTTGAGAGCAAGCACGTAGTACCTTGGTGATGTTAGAGTTGGTTTGAGAATACAAACAGAAAGAGGAGAGAAAGGAGAGGAGACACTGAAGAGAGGATTGTTGGAGTAACAGTCCCAGGAGTGGAATGCAGCTGATGTAGGAGATTTTGAGCACAGGGGCTGGAACAAACAAGCAGTGAACGTGGGTGAATGTTGAGCCAGCACTGCAGAGTGGCTCTGGGGGTGGCTGTCACTCCTGCCTTGACAGCTGCTCTCAGGGCTTGCTTCTCCCCAATCTGAGAGCTGGTTCCCCCAGAAATGGGGATTGTTCTCAGTATAGGTGTGTGCCAGAGCATCTATATTTAATTTCTTTTCTCTTTTTTTTTCCTGAACTTCCTTTTAAAGCAGATTTATGGAATGAAACACAGAGTACACAGAGGGATACTTGCAATATTATGTTGAAAATACTGCTCCAGATCTCAAGTCTATGAACCAAAGGTGGGGATCCACATGCTAAACTGGAGAAACTCTAGTGCTGGTTTGAAATGAGATCTGCTCACAGCTTCATTGATGAGATGTTTTGATACCCCCTTGTTTCTTCACTATATCAGCTCTAGGCCTCCTCAGGATGTGACCTGTGCTGAGGGAGTTCTGTAACACACTGAGCTCTCTGTCAGTTCTTCCATCTGCTCAAGCAGGGATTAGAATTCGTCTTGAGGAATCCCCATTTTCTTTTTATAGCTTCACACTGATTCACCATGGGAAGGGGTTCAGTTATGAGGAATGTTGCAGGCTCTGAACTACATCCTGCTCAGCTGCACACCTACAGCTTCCACTCATTTGTAAAAAAAGACTAACAGGCATGCAAGAGGGTAATTTGGTTCTGTTCCTGTTATTAGACCTGCATGACTTGATATTACTCAGAAATAGTTTCTGGCTTTTGGATGCCTGTTATTATCATTAGAAGTCTTTACTACTCTTTGTAGGAAGAGGTGGGCTTTGGATGAAGAATAATTCTCTATGTCCTCAGGTTTTACTGTTCCCTTTCCAATTATGCCCAAACATGACAGCTGGAACAAAAAAGCAATCTCCTTTCTTTGTATGTGCAGGTAATTTGTAGCTGCATTCTGTCCAAGATTACAAATATGCCAAAAAATGTGGAGTTTTTGTGACCTATTTCTTTGATCCAATTCCCATCCCCCAAAAGGAAATCATGCAATGTCCAATCCTGCAATAAAACCCATAAGGAACAAAGGATTATTTTAATGCATTTTAAAAAAATGTACTTACTTAAAAACTTTAGTTGTAGTTGATGCAGCTGGGGGCAGGAGAATGCAGTGGATGAGCCCATCTCAGTGGCTCTTCCAGCTCAGTTTTCTATGATAATATGATTGGGAAGAGGATAATTATCAGCAGTATCCAATGTGAACACAGGAGCAGATTTGGAGTGCTGCCTGATTGCAAGGTATTTGTGCGACACTCATTGTCATTGCATGAGAATGCTTTAATAAGCATTGAAAATATTCCATTACATGGACCATCTCTGGCAAAAATACACTGTCTGGTGTTTGTGCTCTGTATAAATGCCAAGTGTTTAACACATGGACATGCAATGCTATCAGCTGAAAACACTAAAACCTGTAAACCCTTAATTCTTATTTGCAACAGAAATACCAAGAATCTTTCAGTTTTAAGATTCTTTAAGAATCTTTAATGTAAACACTTTCTTTTCAGTATGGATGAGCAATGACAAAGGGTGTTTTTTTTCTATTCAGAAATAGATAACGACCTTATAATCATGAAAAGGACTAATGAGATGGATCTTTTTCTACAAATGCAGATCCTGTTCTGGCACCTGAACAGCTGAGTAGGAGGTAAGAGTATATTTAAAGACTAGATACCACACAGAGCAGATTCCTGTTTGGTTCTTCTACTGGTTTATACTCAGCTCTCAGCACTTCAGATTATATTTTCCAAACACTTTACTTCTCTCCATTTACTTCATCAAAGTCATTCAAATCTGGATTTTAAACCTGTGTTTCTACCAAGTTGTCTGGAAGCAGATTCATTTACCTAATGTAAAGGTGAGCCTCAGCACACAGATTAGGACACCTAGATTTAGGTGTCTGCACGTAGGTGCTGACCTGGGAGGTGGCTGTGGAAGCTCTGGCAGGGCCAGGAGGCACCAGGGCTGGGGCTTGAGAGGGCTCCAGACTCACTCAGTGGGGATCAGACCTCAGCAAGGACTTATGGAGCAATTCCCCAGGGTAAGCACTGAACGTGTGGGGAGCAGGGCTTAGGGTGCCATCAATGCAGCCACCTGTAAGGGCTGTAAAATGAGCTGCCTCATGCCCTCAAACCCTTTGAGTGCCCTCCAGCCCTCAGAATGGGAACCATGACACCTGGTTTGCACACAGGCACATACTCTGTGACATAAGGACCTTAACCTAAGGTTAAGTGAGATCCATCCACCCAGGAACCAGGCTGCAGAACAGAGTTCAGAACTCAGGAGAAGCAGCCTCACAAAAGCACTGGTTTGATTACACCTGTTTGTCTATGGCTTGCCTGCAGCTTCTGCACATACCAGGCTTTTCCCAGCTCTCCCACAAAGTCTAGACAAGAAGAAAAAAATATTTATGGACAATAAGGGTGTGGGGGTGTGGCCAACAATTCCTTCTTCCCTTGGAAAAGACCTGGGGGTGACAGATGCAGGACACAACATGATTGTCCTTTTCTATCTCAATGCAGCTGTTTCAGAACAAAATTATCAAGAAAAGGCTGATGCAGCTTGTGTGACAGATTTTCCTGACTGTGTGGAAAGTCCAGGATGTATTTTAGGTGATGCACTTTGTGTCATTTAATTAACTGATACTGTAGCTACATTTGCCCTGCCAGAGGATTTCTAAACTCTTTGTACCAGCTAATTTTAGTTGAGAGACAGTACAATGAACTTAGTCCATTTTCTGCATTTTCCCAAATTCAGATTTTACCCTTTATCTTAACTGAAGCAGCAGCAGCCCTGTGTATTTTCCATTACCTCCTCCTGTGCTTCTAATAAAAATTCAACTATGGGTCAAATCCTTGGCTGGAAAGAGTCTATACAGTCCAGGATCTCCTTTGTATAAAAAAGTTACAAAAACAGGATGTGTTTTATTTGACTAGAGTGAACTTAATGGTCATGGGTCTTTTTCATTTAAGACACATTTTTTTTTCTCATGGTTTTCAAATGTATTTTGTTTCTTAAATGACAGCAAGAAGAAAATGTATTTTTCTTAGCATTTTTTCTTGAGGATCTCAAGGCACTTTGCTGGCAGTCATTTGCTAAATATTGCAGCCTCCCTATATAGTGAATATGTCACTCCTGGCCTTATCTGCTTTCTCAGCTTTCAGGCTTATTTCCCTTCAGTGGGAGGGAAGACCTGGGTGCTTTCCAATCTAGAACTATTAAGAGGACAGAAACACCATATATTTCTATGTACTTTTTTTTTCTTTTTTTATCACTTGTATTTTTCTTCACTTGTCTTCCCAAACTGAAAGCTTGATAATGAATTCTTCTTTTATTTCACTGGCATAATGTTCTTTTCCCTTGTATTTAAGTACTCCCCAGCAAATCTCCAGTTTGCCCTGTTCCATTCATTCCCTCTGGAAGGGTTTTCAAGTTTTCAAAGTTCACCTCAGGAAGATTTCATAATGAGAACTCAAGGAAAATAATATAATCTTGTTTTAAAACACTTCCTTCCTCTGTTTTGCTGATGAATTATAACAATTCACAATACCATCTGGCCAGCAAGTGGTACAGAACTTATTTCATTGTTTTAACTGTATTTGTTTCTTTTGGTTATAGAGCCCATAACATGAGGATTCCCCTGCTGCTGTTCTGTGATCAGACCCAGAGTACAACATGAGATCAAGATGTGCCCAAATGTCTGGAACTGGGCTAGAAATAGCCCTGGCAAATGATCTGTACTTAGATGGAATTAGAACCTGAGTGCTGTGGTGGAGGGCAAAATGCATGTCTGATTTTTCCACCTTGATCCATTTTCTAGAATCAGAGGAAAATCTGAAGAGAAATCTTTTTCTTTCTTAGGGGGATTTTGTAGAAACTTCTTAAGCTCATAGACCGAATTGAAAAGGAGAAATGAACCTGTTTTTTTGAATCCAGCTTTGACATAACTCTGAATAATGGAAATAGAACTGGACAAGACATTCTGAAGAACTTTCTACAATCCAAGTTTTGAGGAATCTCACAGAACAGTTCATGAAGTTGAGTAGTGCTTAAGCTCAAATCTAGGAAGGACTGCCTCCATCCCAAAAACTAAGCAACAAACTAAACTTATTCCAGGTCTAAATTGGATCCCGTGTGGACTGGGAGCATTAGAGGTGATACAGAGGGGAAGTACCACACCTGAGCCTCCCCCAGATCACCTGCAGCACTCAGTGCATGAGAGGAATGAGACCTCAGGGTCTCTAGGTCTTCTCTCCAAGCACATTTGGAGCACTCATGAATATCAGACTTTCAATACACAATTTGAGGCCTGATTCAGTGTAGATCACAAGGTGGTGCAATTTCAGTGAAACTACTGCTTCTTATCCTACAGCTGTTAATTTAATTCACTCGTTTGATTTTGAAAGACTGTGAAAATGAAGAATTTCTCAAAACAATCTCTAGTGACCATGAATGTTCTTACAGCTCTTACCAGAGGTGAATGTTATGGTGTAAAGGTACAGAGCACTCAGCAGCAGGAATTCACTGTCTGTCCCATAGCAGGTGCCAATCCTCAGGGTCAGTGCTGCTCCACACAACCTTGCTGACAAGTGTCATGCTTGGTGTTGATTGTTTGATATAGAACTTTTGATCACCAGCTTTTTCATATAAGCTGTGGCCAGACAATGAAAGGCAAAGGTCAATGCCACATTAATGACAGAGGGCATAAAGTTCTTAGAATTTATTTTTAGTTCACCAAACCATTCTAGTCTTGAGGTTTAGATTTAAAGCAAACATTGCACTATACCCAACACATGGTATTTCCTCCCATGTTGCCTCAGTTCCACATGCTCATGTCACTTCCATGTGATCTACAGCATAATGCAGAGCTGTGTTGTATTCTTTTAATTTTTACACTGAAGGATTTCAAATGGAACCTAACATAATTAGATTACATGTAATCTCTTCCCATTTTGATCCTATTCTCAAGAGTGTTTGCAAAGGAGCTTACTTGAGTCTTAAATGCACAACTTGAAATCACTCTGACGGAGATGAATAAGAGCAGCAGGCTCTTAGGAAAACATCCTGATGTGCAGGACAAAGCTTCATGGCTTTATTCAGTGAAAAAGGTGTCTCCATGGGCAGTGTCCACTTCAAAATCCTCCACACACAATTTTATAAACTCCTGCACAAAACCTATAGCAAGTTGATTCAGAGTCTTTCCTTATCCATTCGTCTCCTGAATTAACATGGGCTCCTATTCATTCCTGCTTGTCCCAGGCTTCCACAGAGCTGAGTGGTTTCTATTCAGGTGTCAGCCACTGAGATAAACTGCAGTTCAGAAGGGTTTTCAGAGAGCCATCACCTTCCCTGGAGTACATTAAAAGGGATTATGCATTGCCAGACAGCAAGTCTTGTCAGGTCAGGGCAAAACAACATTTTAAGCCGATTGGCTCATATATCTCAAGGTATGTGTGTCCTTGCACAAATTCACTTTCCCCTCAACCCAGTATTTAAGAAAATCCACCTTTCATGATGTTGATTGATCTGGAGCGTGGTCAGATTGAATCCTGCTTATTATTTTGAGGTTACCAAAGGGGAAATGTCTCTGGATGTGATAGTGAATTACTGGATTGTAAGGAAACTTTGAGGAAAACAGGCTGTTATTTGGTAGTTGATGCCTCACCTTTCAGAAAGCTCTTCTTTGCATAAAAAGGATAAAGCATGTTTACACTTCAGAGGTATTTGCTGAAACTTTGGGAAGCTTCATCCTGCTTTACAGTCTCAAGCTGGCTTTATTTGCCAAAGGTGAGGGGTGCCTTTATTAGTGATGGTGGCTGTGTGCAGGGACCTTGGCTTCCCTGCAGGATGAAACGGGGTACCTGCTGTAAACATCAGCCTCAGCCAGATCTGTGAGCACCCCTTCTTCACCAGCCAGGACCTGAGTAACCTCATGTCCCTGTGTCTGAGCAGCCTGGGGAACAAACTCTGTTCCTTATGGGTGTGAAACAGCTTGGGAGAGCGTGCCCACCCTCTCGTTGCCTTGTTTCACTCTACGGTTGCCATATGGGCTCAGTTAGGGAGAGGATAAGTGAGACAGGACTTCCACTTTCCTGGCAAGCTCCTTCTGCAGGAAACCTTCACGCTGCTTTACCCTGAACAGGAGGCTGACCCAACACAGATGGCTCAAGGCAGAGGGGGCAGAATGTGCTCAAATGCAAAGCCCAACTCGCATCCCCCACTTCACGTTGTGCTACATAAATTCTACATTCAGCAGAGCTGGGAAAAGACTCTAAATATCACATTGCTGGAAAAAATTATTTTGATCTTTCACAAGGAGCTTTACCTGAATGAACTGAATATTTGTCATTCACATTTGTCTTTCTGCTGGTTTCAGCAGCAAATGGAAAAGGTCATAAAGATGTAACTTTTGTGCTACATTAGACAAGTAATTACACTTTTTCAGGATCCACTAGCACAGCACAGAGTATTGACACATTTTATTACAGGCTCTTGTTTTCATTCACTTGTAACTTGATGAAAATTATTCCCTTTGAGGCTTTTAGATTTGTTGCTGTCTAAGAAATGATTCTATTTCTGTTAACTTTGAGTTGCTTTTGACATTCTGGTAGTTATGAGTGAGTGATAATAAACTTTAATAGTGACTGTGCTCTGAATGCTGCCTCTATAAATGCTGTCATGAGATTCCTGGTTCCTTGTCTTACTGGAACTCTACATCACATCTGCATTTTACAAGAATATATCTTTCAGCGACTCTCCTGGAAAATCACAATAAGGCACACAAAAGATGAAGCTGACATTTTGTTTTGTTGTGCATCATTGCCAATAAAACCTAATCTTCTATCTTATCTCTTCTTTTTCTTCCTCTGTTTTATGTTCTACTTTTCCTTGATTTGAAAGCTGTATGATTTGATTATAGCTTTTCTCTCTTTTCCCCCAAATCCCTTTGCCTTCTGCTGTGGGAGCAGGATGACATCCTGTTAGCAAGAATCTAAAACTCAGGTTCAGGCAAATATCCCAATTCATGTTTTAAAGGCCATCCTGTGCTTCAGTTTAGGTACAGCCACATTTTCTTCAGCCAGGCATTCTGAGTTTTGCATTTGTTGGGCACAGCCAATTGTGCACTGTCTATGTACTCAGTGTAGAAAAGGATCTCTGGGAAGTTCTATAACATAGAAGATACAGGTAAGTGACAGGTAAATGTTTTTGCTGTTGTGATGTTTCTTAGTGCACTGAAAAACTCCTTGGTATTAAGGAGACCTTTAAAAAGGGGTTTTGTGTTGTCTAAGTGTATTAAATGTTGTTCTTTGTGTAGTTTTCATAGATAAAGAATCTTGAAAGTTAAATCAACATATAAAAGGAGAAAAAGACATGAGAGAATATTGAAGTAACAGAATAAGACAGAAGGAGGTGAATGGGAAAAGGCAAGGAAATGCTAGAGGAGACAGAAATTTTGGGAAAAAAGAAAAGAGAATTAAGAAAATCTGTCTTGACAGACAGAGGGGAAATAGTCCCTTTCATCAGGCAACAAGCACTGCACACGTTCAAGTCTGATTCCCGTGGCAGGAGCTACCAAAAGCAGGAAGAGAGGCCTGAATGGGTGAAACCTGAAGCTCAACAAACCAGCAGAGCCTGTGGCCAATGGGACTGGCTGAGGGCAAAGTGAACAATCCCAACCAAAAGGAAAACAGTCCTTTAGGCAGCCAGAAAGAGTGAAGCAAAGGGCAAACCCTCCTACTCCAAGTCCCTCCTGACTCCTGGCTGTGCTTTTACCACAGCCCCATCTCCATCTGGGCTGCTGCTCCTGGGTGTACAGGCAAACCTCTGCCTAAATCACAGCTCTGCAGAGCTCCTGGAAATGGCAATGATCAGGCAAGGGATGGGCTGGAAATAACTCCTGAAACCCACCACTTTCATTTTGGGGAAATAAACAACAGCAAACCCAGCAGGTGGTACAGCAGCTGAGTGCATTTCAGCTTATAACATACTGAAGTTCTGGAGCAGCTTTTTTGGGAATAAAGAAGGGCCAGGGCCACTCTTATCTATTAAAAAAATGCCTTGTGGTCTTCTTGAAGAGATTGGTAAAGCATTTAATCACTCTGGCTCTGCTGTAAATTGTACTGAGTTCTGTCTGATCTGTGTTTATTAAAGAAAATGAGATTAATTTATTAATCATATTGCAAATTTACTCCTGGTTGTAACATTGATCCCTCATTCTGCACCTTTTGTACAGCTCCAGGGCCTGGAGTTGTTACTCAGAGGCACATGGCACTAAGTGGGTGCCTTACCCAGCATGTGGGATGCCCCCTCAGAGCTCTGGTACCCCTCAGAACTCTCTGTTCCCCACAGGCACCAGGGACTCGCCTCCCCTCACTTGGCTGCAGGTGTAGCCCTGGAGTTGTGCCCAGCTCCTTCATGTTAAAGTCATGATGTTCCCCTGCTGCGTGGTCCCAAAGACTCCAAAAATAACTTCTCTTGCAGAAAGAAGGAACAATTAAATGTTTTCTCTTCCTTTGCTTCCCTTGGCCAGGGCATGGAGGGAAGGGCCTGGCTGGGAACTGTGCTGCTGGGATGCTTTGGGAAGCCTCTCACGCCTTGGGGAGCACAGAGAGTTTGGGGTCATCATCTGCCCCCATCCAGGACTGGGATGTCCCCTACTGCAGGAGGAACAGGAGAGGTCTCCACTTCCATTCTGTGAAGCTGTGTTCTATCCATCTCCATTTCTAAATCCTGCTTGTTTTCCAGGTTCCTGACCTTCTTACACACCTTATACTTCCCCACTTCCATTCTATGATGTGAAGCTGTGCTCTAGCCATCTCCATTTCCAAATCCTGCTTGTTGTCCAGGTTCCTGATCTCCTTACACATCGAGCAGCAGGAACTGTACCTGATTTGCCAGCTGCATGAGTGATCCCTGTCCCTCTGGCCTGGAGAGGTTTGGACATAACATCATCCCTGCTGCTGTGCCTAGGGGCTTGCCATGGGCAACTGGAGCAGCATTTATGCTTTAAAAGCTTCCTGTGGGAGTCAAATTCCTCCTCTCAACTCACATACCCCTGCTGCTAGGGCAGAGCTGGGTTTTCCCTCCCAGCTCCTCATGTCTTCTCCATGCAGGTAAAACCACAGGTTACCTAGGGGGGTGTCCCCTCTCTCTCTTCTAATAGCAGAGACTCTGGTCTGGTAGGGCATGGAAAATTTCCTCTTTAAGCTCCTCTAAAAGTTTTTGGTGGCTCTCTTTAATTGTCTCTCTTAAATTCCAGAAATCCTCCGTCAGTCTTTCCATGTAGGGCCATAATGGGAGATAGTTTCTTCATGTGTCTGCAGTCTGCCAAACCAGAATGCCCACTTCTTCTTCTCCTCCCTCCTTCCATGCCAACACTCCCAATGACTTGGCACATGGCAACATGTTTTGTGTACACTGCATGCTGTCTGGATTATTAGGGAATTGCTTGTTATCTGGAAAGATTATCTCCAGCACAGCCAATTCTCTCAGGCACCAGGTACTTTCCAAGTGTTCCACTTGTCTTGGCACTCTGAAAATCTTCCTTGCAAAGGTATTTCTCCCTTACACTTAACAAGAGTTGGGAATTCCTGGTCTTTTCCTGATCCTCTGGCCAATACCCACATGCCAGGACAGGGATCCCAGTTCCTTGGCTTCATTGCCATCCAGTGCTGCACTGTCGGTCACAGTAAGTCTTGCCAAATATTCAGTGATTTAAGTGGACATAATCTTAAAAGAAGTAATTAAAATCACTTCCAAAAGGAGGAATTGTTGGAAATTATACCACTTTCCTAATTAATTTTTTAAAGTAATTGTTTTAATTAATCAAAAGCAGTGTATTAGTCTCAAGCAGTGCAATTTTCCACTTCAGCCAGCACGTTGCTAAGTTTCTTTTGACACGTATTGTTAGATCACTGGAACTTTTCAGTTTTGCTAGACTAACCCTGATAAACTTCAATGAAAGCTGGACACCAAGGATCCAAAATTTATGGCTGTCCAATGACATATTGGAGTAACCAGAAGTAACTAACAAAGACATTACAGCCTAACACTGTAGACTCTATCAGGGAAAATTGATAAAAAGGCTGAAGAATATGGACTAATTAGCACTAGAAGCAAGAAACCAATAACTAATAGAGTAGTAATTAATGAAGAGAGTTATGTAATTCAGAACCAATGAACAGTAATTCGTTTGCTGAAAATGTGTGAGTGAAAAGTTTTGGAATTGGAGTGCATAAGGCTGGAGTTACCTGCTGGGAATAAAGTAACATCTACCCCCCAATACTATAAAATAAAGAGTTCGGGAGTTTGATTTATCCCGATGTTTTTGGTGTCACACTAAGGAGCCCAGAACTGGACAGAGGACAATGGGTGTCCATACTGGGAGCCTTGGCAGCTGATGCAGCACAGCCAAGGAGTTTCTGAGGGCAGCCTGTCTGTTTTGTGCTTTTCCCACCTTCTCCCCACAGCAGCTCCCGGCCCCGGGCAGGCGCCTCGTCCCAGCCCAAGATGGCGGCGGCGGCGGGTCAGCCCTGTGGGAGGGGCGGGGGCGGGGAGGGTTTCCATAGCGGCGGTGTCACATCGGGGCACTTCCTGGTCGGAGGCTGCCGGTCCCGGGGCAGCGAGCAGGGACGCGCCGCTGGGGAAGGCGGCGGAGGGAGGCCCCGGGAAGAGGAGGAAGCCGAGCAAAGGTAGGGACAAGCCGCGACTTTACTCCGGCCATTGTGCGGCCCCGGGATGGCCGGCTGGACCCGTCCATTGCGGGGGTGCTGGGTGGGGGGGGAAGCCGCGTGTGTGTGTGGAGGTGCCGCGCCGGACCCTCCATTGAGGCGGGCGGGTTCCTCCCGGCTGAGGGGAGGCGGGCGCTACCATCCTCCCCCGGGGGGGGGCGCACCCCCCGCGAGGCCGGAGAGGTGGAAGTGGCGGGAGCCGGCTCCTGCAGGGTACTGGGGTGCTGGGACTGTTCCATTCCCAGCGGAGGGGTGTTTGTGTGTGTTTTTGGAGGCTCTTTCTGCTGGGAGGGGGCGGCGCGTGGGGGGCTGCGGGACGCGGCGGAGCCGGGAGTGCTGGGGGAGCCCGGGGGAAGCCCTGTGGAGATGCCCCTGGTCCCGTTGTGAGGTTGGAGTGAGGTGTGGCGGCGTTGGGGGCCGCAGGCAGAGCGGGGCTGGGGGCTGTGCCTGTGGGTGTGTGCTTGAGGGAGGCACGGCTGTAGGTCCGTCCGACACTTGGGGCCTCCTTGAGCCTCCCCTCTTCTGGCCATGTGGGAGGCGACAGTGCCGCCCTAGTCTGGAGTAGGGAGGATTTCGATGGCTGAACCCTTTAATGTGATTTTCTGGCACCGCTGCTCTCTCTGTACCTGCTCCCTCCTCCGCTTGTTGTAATACTTCAGGTATGCGGTGGGAAGTGCCAGGCTGGCAGCGGTGGGCTGGGACAGAGGGCGTCCCCCACGCTGTGCTCAGCCCTGGGTCTCCATGGCCCTCTCCCAGCCCTTGGTCTCCGCTGGGACTGCCTGCAAAGAGCCAATTATTTATCAGGTGTTTCAGGTTCTTTCTGTGGCGTGCATGGCTGCCTGTAGAAAACCACCGAAGGCACTGAGCTGCCAGCTGAACCAGAGTCAAGTGGTGACTGAAAAGTCACTGTCTCCAAACTCCTCTACCAGTTGTTCACCCGCATATGCTGGAGAATAACTTTCTTTGTGCCGTTTGCTGCTTGGAGGAGGCAGCTGCACTGAAAACTGCCTGTGAGGGAAGCTGCTTTTCAGTCTCACTGAATTACACTGGAGTGAAAACAAATCCGCATCTGCCCTGTTCACAACGATTGCATCCTGTGGAGGACCATTTCAGTTAGGATAATTATATCGAATACTTGTTTTCTATGGTTTTTTAGCTTGCTGCGCGCCCTGCAATCTAGAGCTGCTGTGTGACAGTCGAAACTCCAGCTCTGCCAGGCGTGTGTGTACCAAACACAGCGGCCAATCAGCAGTGCCTGAAACTAAAGGCGATTTGCCTCAACGCTTTGTAGTGTAAATATTCCTGCTATGAACAAAGGAGGGTGTGTCGTTGGGCTTGTTTCATTTGTGCTTCCATGTGCTTCCTCATCTGTGGCCACTCAGTGATTCTGTGTCGGTTCTGAAACAGTAGCAATTGCACTTTGTTGTGAGTTGTGCATTTGTGCTGTCTCGGGCATTTGACTGAGCTGCGGTGCTTAGAGGCTTGGTGCTATATTAGGCATTTTTGTTCTGTTCTTTTTAATAACTGTGCTCTGAAGTGACTTAGTTTTACTCCTTTTTAACTTTTGTTGTTTCTGATTATAACTTTAAAGTTAGTTCAGCTGAGATGCAGTGTAAAATAAGTATTTAGTAGAACTGCCTTTTAACCAGCTGTTCCTCTGCCCTCTGATTACACAGCACAGAAACCACCAATTTCAGACTTAGTGTTTTGCCAGCCAGCTATCTGTGCAACTCCAAAACATAGTGCTTCTGAAATCTGTCTGTTTTCTGTGAGGGGCCATAATGTTTGGTTTAAAGAAGACAGTAAATGACACTAAAACACTGATTTGTGCAAGGCAGGCTCTCTTTGGGCTGTTTTGTCTTGGTGTGTTTAAGCAGGGCAGTTGCATGCTGCTCCTGTGATTACTGGTTCTTGGGAACTGGGGGAATAAATTCTTAATGTTAACTCCTTAGTATCTAACTTAAACACATCCTGCAGCAACACACACAGGCTAGACCTGAATCTTTAATTGCCATCTCAAAGGAAAATCTCTGGGTAGAATCATACTGCACGGAAGTACAATATGCTGTAATTTGCTGGCAATCTGGCTCCTGCTAATTATCCTGAAACAGAGTATTGGGTAAAAAAGAGACCTGGCGCCAGCTATGGAAACAGGTAATTGAATGTACTGTGAGTGTGAGTGAATTTGAAGTTGCAAAGAGCTTTGCTCATTGCAGGTAAAATTCCTGTCAAATCTCAGTGCCAGCAGTGTCACAGCCACTGCTGTCATTCTCCCAGGAGTGAGAGAGTAGAAGTGTGTCACTGAGGAAACATGAGGTGGAATACAGGGGTTAGCTCTTGAGGAAAAGACAAAGATCAAGGGTATGTGTGGGTGGGTTGGTGGTTTGGTTTTTTATTTTTTACTTTTATCATAGCCTTGTTGATTGCAAGGGAAAGCAGAGAGAGTGTCAGGCACTGTTCTGAATTAAATGTTTTCACAAGATGGTGTCTTCCAGAAAGACACTGAGCAAGTAAGTCTTTGTTTTGTACTAGTTGGTAGTATTTCTGTACAGGAGAGAACTCTACAGGCATTGAAATAAATCAGATTTGATGAGAAAGCAAAGTGAAAACAGTTCAGTTTCTAAATTTCTAACATACATCCCTAGGTAAAGGTGTTGCTATTGCAATGCAATAGAGAACAAAGCAAAGTGAAAGCAGTTTAGTTTCTAATGTACATCCCTAGGTGAAGGTGTTGCTGTTGCAATGCAATAGAGAACAGGGACTGTCTGCTATTTGGTGGTGTTGACTTTCAACACTGCTTGCTATTGCTGTACTCAAAATTACAGATGAAAGACAAAATTTTCCTTTTTAAAAAAAGTTATTTACAAGGGCAATTATATAAATCACACATAGCATTATTTCAGAGAACAACAGCTGAATTTCCCAGAAGTCTGCATTGTATGCTAAACAGATGCTAGCAATGCTAAACAGAATATTTAGGCACTGGAGGCAGCAGAGGAGCAGCAGTTGAGGCTGGAGTTGGAGGTCAGGTCGCTCTGGTGCACTGGAGCCTTCACTTTTCACACATTCAGGTGGAGCAGAGCCTCTGTGCCATCCCCACCTCATTTCCTCAGCCTTACGTGACAAGGTTTTTATGAAACATGAGGGTGCATAATTAAGCTATTATTAGCCTTGAGTGGTTTTCAGAGCTGCTGTTTTGTTTTTTCCTAATGAACAGCCTTTTCCTGTACGTACACACAATAAAATGTCATGTAACACCATGGCTCAGAGGCAGAGTATTGTTTGTGTTTACAAAACTAGGGTGAGATAATGCCTTTGGAAAATCAGGTTGTATGGGAGACTCTGGTCTTCCAGTTGATTATGGATAAGATTCAAGAAGGTTTTGGGCCCCAAGCTGGTGTGAAACTGGTCAGAAGTGCTTTGGACCTGGTTTGAGGGATGTCTGATCCATTTGATGTTCTTAACATTACAGGTGTTATTGGCCCAGTAAATAATTCAATGTCCTGGGAGTTATATTTGCTAATTTTGACATGAGTAATCAAGAGGGAGCTGACAAGTTCTAATGAGATGTTTGAACAGACACTTCACTTCTGATTGGGCTGTGTGTGCTTAAATATTTAATTTAGGAGACATTCATGGAAAGCTGACAGGGCCTGCAGTCCAAACTGTTCCTCACTGATGTAGCAGCTCATGGCTTTGTGCTCATCTCTGCTTGTTTAGAATGTTGGTGTGTGGATTTTTTCAGTTGCCTTCTTTCCCCTCTGAGTCTCTTCCCTGTGTTACTTTTTCAGTGCAAAAAAGTTGGTTGTAATTTTCAATCTGCAGCTTTACCAAAGGCTTCCTTTTGGCAGCTGGATTTCTTTTTTTCGTGGTGTGTGTGGCTTTGATGTTATTTTATTTTTAAAATTGTTTTAGCAGTTGATAAAGGAACCTCCTTGTGATGTCCTGTGGTAGTTCCTGTACTGCTTTGTTATGTGCTGTAGATCTGTAAATGTTATGTGAAGTCATAATTTAGGAAAAGTTCAATCTCTTCTTGTGTCTTCTTGCATTTTACTTTGCTTTTTTTTGAGCATGAAGAGATCAGGAGAGTTCAGACTTGAAGTCTGAGTCAGCACAAGATATCTGGCTGGATTAGCACAGGTGGTGAGGTTCAGCAGGTTCTGATTTGTTTTGAAAAGAGGAAATATATCCCATAAGATTTCTTAATTTACAGATAGCCTGCATTTGTGCAGGTATTAGGAGAAAGCTCTGTACAGCTTAGTGGATATGTTGGATTTCTTCTTTTCACCTCAGCTGTGAGTGAAGTTTCTTTCATTTAACTGTTGAATCAGACTTGGATAAACTTGCTTTTAGCAGCAGGAGGGAGATTATATAATAAATTTTTCAAAATGTACTTGCTGTGCTGTCATTGTTGGAGATTAAATCCTCTATATTTGGCTTCAGGGAGGGCCAGGCTTGTTGTTAGTGAATCCATATCTGCCCTACTTGGGTGTCTTTTTTTGAAATCAGTGAGGGATTGCTGGAACTGTAGGTTTATGGTTGCTAGGAATGGTAGCTCATTCAGGTTTTGTTTCTGAGAAGGAAATGTTTGATTTGAGTGCCAAATGTGCTTGTTTAGTAATCTTAATTGCATTTCTTCTGTTTTAAAAAGTGGAATTTTTTTGCATTGTGTTGCCAGCTGAGGTTGCTGAAGCAAAATACCACTTAGGAATTTTCAGTTACTATATCTATGTTGTAGTCTTGTACTTTTAACTTTTTAACTCTCCCAAGAGATAACAAACATTGTATTTTATAGCACTTTTTTTTTTAGTACATACACAAGTTGATAATGTGATTGTTAGAGGAGGGTGCACATTTTGAGTTGATAAACAGCCAAATACATCCATAAGCACTAAAGCTCCCCAGTCATAACAAACACATCTCTGTTTTCCTTTTTTATTTAACAAAGAGGATGAAAAGAGAGTAGGAAAGATAGTTTATATATAAACATACATTCTAGTGATTTGAAGTTGAAAAAATTATTTGTGTTTTTATTTTCCTCCCACTTCAGGACATGTATACCTCTGAGAAACCTTCTCCAACAAGATACCTTGCTTCAAGACCTGTCTTGGATTATATACAAAGAGGTTTCCAGTCATGAGTAAGTAGATTTTTATTTCAGGAAAAAAGCAAACCCTTAATTTGTAGTTTAGAAGAACTGTACTTCTGTAGTAGCTTTTGGGAGGTGGTTATTCCTTGAAAATATTCATACTGAGTTTTGTGTCTTCAGTCCTGTAAAAATAACCAAATAAACCTGAGAGTTGGCAGATGCCATTTTTAATCTGCGAATTTTTGATCAATGTGTGCTCTGTAAGACTTCTCTGTAGTCTGGTCTCACTTTCAAGGAGCTGAGTTCTGTAACAAGATAATGTTTGTTTTATTCAGTATAAATAAAACATGCAACTCTGAGAGGAAAATGCCTTATAAGAATTCCAGAATTTGTGACTGCCTAGTAAATTAAAATAACTGGTAAAAATCCAACATAAAATCAATGGACTTCATTTTATAGGGAAAAAAATGAATATGTTACTCAAATTCCAGTATAGGAATTCTGGCATGTATTGGAATGATTTGAGCCACAGAAAACTGTGACTTAATGTCTGTTCTGATGGAAAAAACCAGATGAAAGGCACAGGAAGTTTTGCTTTAGGTCACATCTGATGGGTAAGATAAGCTCTTTTTAGTGAACTCTGAGTATATGAATGTCTCATAAGTTTTACAGATGTGAGAATTCCTCATGCAGCTTCTGTCAGCAATATTGCTTGGCCTTGTCTCATGTAGAAATAAGAATAAAACCTCATTTGCACAGGAACTGTATTTGTAAAGCAGCTCAGCTTCAGCACTGTACTGAACATGCTGAAGGCAAAGCATCTTGTTCATGGGATAATTATATCCTTTCTCAGTAAAATAAGACCTTTTGAGTTTCTGGGAGGAAATGAGTAAAGAAAATTGTTGGTTAAATTTCTTGTCAAACTAAATGAAAAATGATTGCTCTTGACATCTGGAAATAAAAAAGAATGATGAAGGAAATGCTTGCTAAATGCAGCAGAGAAAAAATTACACCAAAAAAAAAGGCTCAGAAGAGTTTGTGAACTACCTATAGTTCAGAAACTCTTCTGAGCTTTTTTTTGGTGTAATTTTTCATGCTGCTGTAGGTAGAACTATTTTAGTTTTTATACTGATTTATTTCTATTTTCTTTCATATTGCTATTCACACTTGTTTACTTTCTGATGTTTAATTTGCTGTATTGCATAGATGACAATTTTCCAGGCATCCTGATTTGTCAAACCCTGGATGTGAATATTTATTTCATGTTTTTCCTTGCCTTATGTGCAGTCTTACACATAACCAATAACTGACTCTCAGTTGCTGTGTTAATGTGACTCCCTGGGTGCTGCTGTGATGATTTTTATTTGAGTCCAGCACACACAGACAGTGCTAGAGCAGAACACCCTTGCTTTGGTCAGATTTTGAGCTGGTTCCAGGCTGGAGGGTTCAGCTGTTCATTAGGAAGAATGAATCCTTATTCAATGCAAGACAACATTTTGTACTTTTTGTGGTGGTCAGGAATGGTGTTCTTCAGTGCAGGGTGCCACATGCTTGTGGTGGGATGCTGTGATGGCTTCAAGGGCACAGCACAAAGTGCCACTCTTGAAAAATATGGTTTGGAGAAGGTTAGATGGTTTCTCTTTGGCTGATGTTGAATTTCTTAGCTTATGGTTTATTTGAGAGAAACTTGAACTCTAAGCACAGACCTTGGTTTTGTGCTCCTCTTTGCTAAATATCTCAGTCAGTAAGGTAAGCACCACAGCTTAGGGATTGCATTTATTTGTACAGTTCTCTGTGTGTGCTTATTCAGGAATCTGTGGGCACCCAGAATAGCCAGAGGTATTAAAAATGCTGAGAGTCTCTACTCTTCCTAAATTGTGCATCACCTAGTGGCATTCAAACAAAAAATCTATCTAAAATGAGGCAATCTCAGCCTTCAGAAGGGCACTAAAAACTCCAAAATGTTGTTATGTGCAGGCTACATGATTGAATCCTACTTATTTTCTTGTACTTGATGTACTTGATTCAATATATTATTTCCATTGATTTTTGTGAAGGGCTGTGCTAGATGCTAAGTCCTAAAACGATTAAATCCTTTTTCTAATATCTGTCCTAAATTTCTTCACAGGCAGATCATATCTGTTTGGGTTTTTTGCCAACTTTATTCACTAGATGAAGTAATTTTTACTATATAATATTTGTTGTTTACCATATAAAAGTTGTTACACAAAGCTTGTTATTTTATTTAAATGCATTGTAGAAGTAGATCTGGTAATATCCTGGTACTCATGAAACACACATATGCTTATTTTTAAGTTAATTTCTTTTTGAAAGTGAACGAGAGAATTACTTTTTAGAACTTTTTAAATAGTTACAATAGCCTGCTTTGGATCCTGTTTTTTGTTTGAATCTTTCCCTGTGTTGGGAAGAGCATTGGCAGAATTGCAGAGTTCACCATTGATAGTGATAGTTTGTTGTTGGACAATACAAAAAATCTGTTCAAACTGAAGCAGTCAGTGTTGAGGCTTTTATTTCTGTGGAACAGCTTTGTAAATGTCTGTTTCCATAAATAAGGGTAAGACAGGTTTGTATTTGAAATTGTGTTTTTCCATTGTATGCCTTAAAGGACACTGAGGTCAGATCCTTAAAGGGTTTGTAACAGTATCAGGTGTAGCTAGGTGAAGTTGATTATTGATTTGTTTTCTATTTAAAGATAACTTGTCAGAGAAATCCTGGTGGATGCAACCTACCTAGAGTGTCCCACCACAGAAAGAACTGATTTAATTTGCATTTTCTCCAGATATCTAGTGGCCAGAAAATGTGTAGCATCATGATAAATTCTTAATGTTATAAACTGTGCTCTTTATTTTTGGGGTTTTTCTTGTGCTTTTCTCCTTTGAGGAAGGGTCAGTACAATGCAATTACTTGAGCTGCTGCAGTGAAAATTAAGGTTAGTGCACACTACTGCAACAAGCTGCTGACATCTTCATTTTTTCCCCCTTGAATGTATAAGATGCAGTGCCAGCTTACAATACATAATATTTCTTTCCTGACTCTGTCTTTCTGCTTTTAGTTTTATTTCTGACACACTAAAAACTTAATGCTGCATTTGGGAAGGTCACCTGCTTCTTTGTGCTTCACTCTCATCAATTCAGGTTTCCTTCTGTTTGACTGGGGTTAGGAACACATTTTGTGTGAGGGAACACATTTGGAGAGCTGCTGTGCAGTGTAATCTCACATTCTGCAAGTGCTTGGTGTGGCTGCTAATGATGGGGCAGTTTTTGTCTCTCCAGTTCAAATCCAGCCCACAGAGGTGTGATTAAAGGCTGCTGCTGTTTGATGGTTGGTTACATACCCTGACCTCTCATTACAGCTCTGGCTTTCTAGGCTGTGTTCACAGAGGAACTTTGTGGTTTTGGGATTTCTGAAAACATGGATTTTGTTGCTTTTCTTCTGCGTTCTCATAGTGTACGTAAAGAAATAGTTTTGGCTGGCATTTCCCTGTTCATGAGCAGTGAAGTAGGGAATTCAAACAAATGTTAAGGTCAGCCAGATCAAGGTGCAGTGCTGTAGTGAGTCCCTCTAGGCCAGGCTGGATGGGGCTTGGAGCAGCCTGCTCAGGTGGGGAGTGTCCCTGTCCATGGCAGGGCACAGGAACTGGATCATCTTAGGGTCACTTCCAGCCCAAACCATTCTACACATGCTTATTCCTGTGCTTGCAGCTGAGAAAAGTGTTCTGGGCATCCCTGTCCTAAGGAAAGCCTGGGAATTAAGTCTGGCTCATTTTCCCCCCTCACCTCCAATCTCCCCTCCTGAATCTGTGGTGAACTGAGGACCAAGCCAAACTGTTCATAAACAAAATACTGGGAAATAAACTTTGTTTGTTTTACCCAAAGTGTAGGTGCCTGTGCATTTTATGTAGTGTGGGTAAAGTTGCAAATAATTTAAAAACTGAATGATTTGGTGGAAGAGGCTTTGTAGTCATCACTTATTTGCAATGAGCTGAGATTGAATAAAAGAAAGGAAAAAATTCTGATTCACTGAGCTGCATGCTGGGGAGGGAAAGCTTACAAATAAACTAAAATACTTTAGCAATATAATAATAATAAAGAATAGTTAAAGGATGTCAGATTATTATCTGACAGGTTTTTGTTTTAGTTCTGAACTATGAGCCCTGAAAGCTTAGTCATAAAATGCAAATTTGAAGCTACAGTTAGTGAAGTGTTTTCACCATTGTTGTGGTTTCACAGCACAGTTATCTTCTAATCTTCATAAAAACTGTGACTTGAGAAATAGAAGAGAAGCTATTGTGTGTCCTGGGTTATGTTTCCTAAAACTTGAAATAGTAATTCTCTATGAAAAACTGAAGCTGTGAATAATAAAGAATTGTTGGATACAGGGGACAGAGCCATAATGCAGATTTGCAAAAGGTGACTTTGAAGACTTGTGAAATGTTTGTAAAAATGTTTAAGAGTTAAATAATAGTAATTCTCTTGCAACTTAGCTATCTGAAAAAAAAAGGAAACTCACAAGACTCTTAAATAGTAAACTACTGTATGTTAGTGGCCCTCTAAAAATTGCTTCATTGATAAAATCAGTGTTTATTTAATTTTTCCTCTTATTTTATTGAAGCTGTCAAGGGAATTCACCTCTGTAACTGCAGTGACACATGAGAATTTGCACCAGTAGTACATACACTATGAACTTTTTTGTAGTGGGGTGTAGAAGCATGAAAAGGACATGTTGTTGTTTGGCTCTGCAATCTTGTAGTAGAATTGTTACTCTGTCTTGCTTCACTGTTGCTCTTCTGTGTTGTCTTCTAAATTTTTTTTTTTGGGTACTGCTACTTGCTGCTCTATCTCCTCCTTATAATGCAGCTGGTGCCTGGTGAGCAGCTGGGCTGGAGAGAATTTTCTGACTCACAATACAGATGCAGAGATCAGAATTAATGAGTTCCAGAAATCTGTGTGGTCTCACCCAGAAAGTTTTGATTGAAGTTTCACTAGAAAGGTTTGGGCTGCAGGAGCCAAGGCTGAACTCCAGTCTTAAAATTTCATGACCTCTTTAAAATGTTGCCCATGCCAGTAATGGATCAGTGTCCTTTTCCTGCCTGAATTGCTGCATTTTTCCTTGCTACAGGGGCTGACTGGAATTTTGGGGGGCTCCCTCAGCTCTTGCCCAGGTAGCTGCAGCCATGGGTGCTCTGCAGCCCTGCAGGGGTGGGGATCAGTGGTCTGTGGGTGAGACTCTGGTAAATGCTGCTTTTCCCTTGCTGGAATTGTAGTTTAAGATGTTGAGGAATGTGGTAATCTTGGGCTTCCTCTGTGCTAAGCAAGGAGAGGCATCTCCAGAGGGCTAATCAGATCTTGGGTGACCCAGTTTCTCACCACTACTGTAATTAAACTGCTCCTCTGCATACACAGGGTGCATGAGTAGCAAGAAAATAAAAACCCAAATACTTTGCACAAAACTGATGTATCACATGGGGGAAATGCAGGCATGTTAATATAAACTAACTTGTTGTTTTAATATTTGCATTTTATTATATTGGATTTTTATTTATTCCTTTGACCTAATGATGCAGCTTCTCAGACCTTGTGGATTTTTCTCATAGTACAGCTATTAATAAATCAGAACATAAAGGAAAGCTTTTTGAAATTTGTCTGTATTTAAACAGACTTAAAATTATTTTTAGAATTTGTTTTTATAATCCTTTCTTCATTTTTGGTCCCTTCATAATCCTTCCTTTATTTTTGGTCACATTTTAGGATATTTATGGCTGGTAAGTCATTGCTTCCCTTTTACTTAAAATTTATTTTTAGGTCAAAGAGGCAGATAAACAGTTTTTGGCTTTTATTCTGTCATGTATTTACTTGGACAAAGTAAGACTTCAATCTCCATAGTGTGAAATGAAGCTGCATCTTTGCAGGAGGTTGCAGTTACCAAAAATGTATTAATGACACCCAGAAGCTGTTTGCAGGTGTAGGTTCAAGTTCAGTAATGGCACATTTATAGGGCTTTGCTAACAAAGAAGTATTGTAAAATATTTACTGTTTAATTTGAATTAATCAATGTATAGTAAAGCTAAATTTATAAAGCCCTTTGCATACATTTCAGATACATTGACTGAACATTTTTTAAAAGGTGTTACATTTATTTTTAATTTATTTTTTCATAAAGGGAACTTCAAATCTATTTTCTTTCATTTGGGCTTTTTCCTGGCAGGTTGATGGGGCTTCTCTAAATAAATTAGTGCAACATGACACCTGCTATTAAAGAGATGTAATTTCTGTTTGTAAACCAAAATGTTGGCACTGGCAGGAAACTATTGTTGGTTTTGAGCTGACAGGAGAGCTGTGGCAGGAGAATTACCATCATTAATGATGTTGGAGTTCCAGTGTTTTCATATACACACAGAGTTCCCCAAATGTGTTCTTTTTAGGCACTTGCACTTCATTTATTCTGCCATGTTTGTACTGGAAATTAAGGTTGGATTGTTTACAAATTATTTACTTTATGATCCTCTAACTGTGTGTCTCTGAAACAACAAGGATGATAAAAAGATGGTCGTGATAGTAATTTATGTATATTTAAACATTCATTACATGTTTTATTTGTGATATATATTTTATGTAATTATTTTTTCTTTACAATGTAAAATTATATACCTACAGTAGAGATAGTAGAATTCTTCTATTGATGTGTTTATAAATAAAGGAGAATAATCTTTTAACATTTGTCTGCCTCTGTTTTGACTGATAGCCAGTTAGGAGTGCTGAATTACTATGACTGATTGGCATACACAGGAGTACATGCCTTTGGCATGATAATATTCTCCCATTACATAGTTTTTAATTTAAATCTTAGTCTTTGGGCCTCTCTGTGTGCCCCTTTATACAGAACACGGCACAATGGTGCCTTTATGGTGGGCCTTTGGTGCTCCTGCAGCAGAAGGAGTGAGCAGCACAAGAACACTGTGACCTTGTTCTCTGGAGTGAGGATCGAGTGTCTGCCACTGTGGAAGCAATTCATATTTCTGGGGTCCTATTCATCCTCTGATAACTTGAGCCTGGTGTTCAAGTGCATTCCAAAGGGGGAAGGATGCAGGAATTCCCGACTAAAATACAGCTGAAAAGCAACAGTTACACATGTAGATGTTTGGGTGGGCACTCCCTTCTCTGCCCTAGCACTGTGTAGTCACACCACAATGTTGCAGTTACTGCAGGGGCACTTTCAGAGGCTGCAGGTTTAAGCTCCCTAATGGTGGTGTTATTTCCTGTTGAATCAAAGAATTCCCAAAGCAGCTGAATGGGAGGAAGGATTAGGAATGGACTAAAGAAGAACTTTCCCAACAGAAGTGTTGAATGAGGTGCTCACGGGACTTTCCTTGCCTGTTGTGGGTCGTGTTGATTCTCACTTTCCATACAAATGACTGACTAAAATGCAGCACTGTGTAGGAAAAGTGAAGTACTGCTGCTCAGTGGTGTAGCTTTATCACAGCTATGAAAAATACTTGAGCTGCAGTCTCATTTTATGTTGTTATTCATGTTCATATTCATGAAACAAAGCACCTGATTTAAAAGATGTGTGGTTATTTTAAGCTAAATTGACTGTGTTTCAAGAAAAACTATTTTGACATACTTTACCCAGCTACTGATAGGAAATAACTTCTTTGATTTGTAACACTGTTGGAAAATATTTGGGGTTGTTGCCAGAAGTGGGGTTATGTAAGTAATGTCAGTGAGATTATTGGCTTCATATTTGTTTAAGATTTTTCCTTACTTAAACTATCCAGCCTGTTATCCTTGCAGTATTTACAAGGATTGCAGATGTTTGTGGTAACAAAGTGGCTGCACTTAAGTGGTAGGATTGATATCCTATCAATCAGCTGATTATAAGGCTTGGTTAAGCTCTCATTGCAAAG
Source organism: Ammospiza nelsoni (assembly GCF_027579445.1). NCBI lineage: Eukaryota > Metazoa > Chordata > Aves > Passeriformes > Passerellidae > Ammospiza > Ammospiza nelsoni. The sequence goes on along the minus strand of NC_080637.1, from coordinate 6,276,845 downwards.
GACACTCTCCCCTATAATTAAGGTATTTTAATTTCTAAAGTTATATGGGAGACTGGCAAGATAAAAGGGGAATTTTTTCAGGGCTGTTGGTAAACCTGTTCCTATCCTGCTCACAATTTCTGAAGCAAGCACAAATCTGTGTAGAGCTCCCAAGTTCTTCTGGTTTGGGAAGCTGGTGTGATTTGTTGTTTTCTTTCTTCTCTTCCTTTTTTCCCTCAGTTTTAGTTTGTGTTACATAATGGTCTCCAGAAAGGAAGGCATACCAACACGCTGTAGAACCTCAGTGCTTTGGCCAGGGCAGTCATTAATGTAACAGATCACTAATGTATGAGGGCACTTTGTTTTAATAAAGCACTTTGGTTTGCCATAGGACAGGATTCTTGAATGCAGTCTTTCTGTTTTAGCCTTGAAAAGCTCTTTGAAAACCTGCCTGATTCTGTGGTGGAGTGCTGAAAGCCTTACTCAGAGCTCTTTTGAGCACCAGTCAGACCTGCCAGGATTTTCAGGGACATAGGGAAGTAAGTCTCTCACCAGAATGTTCTGTTGCATTCAATAGAAAGCTTTTTCCTTCTCTTTTTTTCTTTGTAGTAGAATTTTATACGGCATTATATGAGGAGTTTTATTTTGTGGTGTTACTGTATCTGAGTTGTACAAACAGTACCATGGCATAACCTTCATTTCCTGCTGTCCCCCACATTTGGCTTTGGAGGTGACACTTGTGGGCTGCAGCTCTGAGTTTCTGGAGTGATGCTGTGCCACAGCCATGCTTGTGGCCAGGCTGCTCTGCAGACCCTGCTTGCCTTGGGAGCTTCAGTGCAGTTACAGCTCATGGTATTTGATATCTGGCTGCAAAAACTAGACAAGCTTTTAGCTTCCTCTCTTGCCCAGTTGCATCAAATTACTGTAAGAATGTTTGAGGGATGTCATGGTCTTGAAGGACAGGAGAGAAGAAATTGTCTATTGCTGTAAAAAGATGAGGTACAAATTGAAAAGTGTCAATTTTGCTTTTTATTTCCTCCTCACTTCCTTCCCTGCTCCTCCCTTCCCTTTTCTATGTCAGAAGCAGTGACAGAAATATTTGTACATTTTGCTCTAAGTATGTGGTAGGAAAGTTTTCTTTTTAGAGCAAAGGCTAATGAGTCACTTTTAGTGACATTTCAGTATTTATTTATTCCCTGTGCATTTAAACAAACTAAAAGAGATAATATTTATCTGAAACTCACTGTAAGGCTCTTGAATGCTCTTCCCCCTCTTCTTAATGCAATCACTCATTAAGTGGAACATCCATTTAGAAGAACTAACACAATTTGTGTTTTTGTTTAACACTGTATGTTCAGTGGATGATACAGCAAGGCCAGGTTACCTGGATGTTATTCAGTGAAATTTAACAAGGATTAATCCCCTGCAAAGGGGGATGGCACCTCTGTTCCTGTAGCACTGGTGTAGTGCCAGTGGGAGTTGAAATGCCAGGTTGCAGTGCCTGAGTGTAATCCTGGGTACAGTGATGACCCTTCTTGTCTGGACCATGGCAGTTGTTGGCTGAAACTTGGCATGATTATAAATTCTCTACAGACAGCTGCAGAGAACATAGAGAACAGTAAATACACTGCAGTTTTCCATCTGCCAAAACTGGGACAGTGTTAGTAGGTTCCTGTGTTCATGGAATAAGTAGGTAAAGACATTTTTCATTTGGAGAAATTGGTTGTCTTAAGGGGAAGCTGACTAAAAAAGTCTCAGATGCCCAAGTGTTTCTACCATTTTTTCATTGATGAGGGAATAGGAGAACTGACAGTGGGAGCAGGTAAGTAGTCACAGTAAGCATGATTGGATTTTTAAAACACATGAGTTACAATCTGCTTTGAAAGACTGCATTCTGAGTGACCACAGAAGGAGAGCAGGAGGTCTGAAAGTGCCAGGTGATGGTGTGTGCCATTAGAGCACAAGTGCAGGAAGCAAACAGGCCCAGGTACTTCCTTTTAAAGGAGGGTGGTTCCCTCCTGCTCTCTGTGACCTTGGGGTTAATTTCCATTGGCTACTTTTGAAATGTTAAATTTGTTCTTCCTCTGAATGTGTCTCTGTAACAGTTTTTTCATTACTAAGGTAGGTTGCATTTGTGGGATTAGATGCCATTCTAAGCATTAGATTACCCTATTACAAAGCATTCAAAAACTTGTTTTGAAAGTTTTGATTTTTCTTGCAGAGACAGGAAGCCACACTGTGTTCTATTTGCTGTACAAACTATGGCTGCAAATACATGGGCTTAATAAAAGCAGTGTGTATTTTGCAGTGGACTAATAAGGCTTGATGTTCTTCCTGGTGCCTCTCTACAGCTGCATTTTATTACTTGGATTAAATATCAGCCCAGAAATGTACATGCAGTGAAGAATTTAATCATGCTAACAAATAGCAGTGCATAGAATTTCCTAGTTTTTCTTTGCCTCAGGGAGGTACAAGATTATTAGTCTCATTTATATCCTCTTCAAAAGGAAACCAAGTAAGTGTTTAAATTAAAAGTTTTTATTTTTCTGCTTTCTTTGATTTGAACACACATTCACTTTTATCAATCTATGCCTGATTAAACTAATGAATGTACTTTGACTTCAGTATGAGCACATGCAAGATAGTAATAGTTTTGATTTTTGTTTAATATAGCAAAACTGAAAAAAGTCTTTAATGACTGGCGTGGCTTCTTTCTGTGTGCTTAGGTTTGACAGAACATTTAATGATATCCTTTAGCTTAAGATAAATTTGTTGATTAGCACTACAGCCATGACCCAAATCCAGGCAGTGGAAAATTGCTGCATATTCTGTTTGAAATGCTGCATATTATTGGTGACTATATTTTAAATAGTTTTTGTTATTGTAATTACAACTTCATTAATGTCTGATTTCTTTTTGAGACTTCTAGTATGCAACTTTTTTCTTCTCAGAAAGATCTTCATTTGCAGCTAAAGCTATATGGAAACTTGCCATCTAATGTGAGGAAAACTGAGAAATCCTGTGGGGTGTGTGCATTCACTGAGATGAGATCTTGTACTACCATCCTCTTTCTTCCTCCTGTTTAAAAAAACCCCCACCAAACATTATTTTATTGATCATTTAACATGGACTGCTTAGAGACAACCTTTTTTGGGGGGGTGAGGAGTGGTGGTGGAATTCCATTTGTTTTGTTGTTGCTTTCTTGACCATTTATTGAGCCTTATGAAGTGACCATTTGGCCTTTGAAGGGCGTGGTGTGAGTGTGAAGAGAAAGAAATTGAATTAATTTGATGATTCACAATAATAATCTGTGATTCTGTTCTTACTCATCTTCATAATGCTTTGTAGCTTGCTTAACACAATCCTGATCACCTAGGCCCAAAAACCATGAGTACCTCTGTATCCAAGGGATTCTGCACTGCAGCCTGAGCTATTCCTTTTGCCAGGTCTTTATGGATTAAATATCTAAGAGCTTTTGGAACTCTTTGAACTGTTGCTAAATGGTGCAGCTTAGGTGCACTTGTGTGTCTAAACCTACAGTTCTACAGAAAATATAGGAGCAAGGAAGAAGCAGTACCCTTTGGTCATGGAGGTGACAGGTACAAAACACATTTTTTGTGAAGAAAAAATAAATTGTACATCTATAAATGCTTTTATTCTTTTTGTAATTTTTTTTTTTTTTTTGGGAAGAGTGCATCAAGACTTAGATGAGCACAAACTTGTGCTACTGATCTCCATTAGTGTCTGGTGTCTGTTATCAGGGTGATAAAAGTGATTTACACAGGCATTGGCTCTTTGGGACACTCACTGTCTGTCTTGTAATTGTCTAGAGTCATGTGCAGAATGTGTTGTAGCCAGAGCTGAGGGGGTGCAAACTGTGCAAGAGGGGTGACAGTGAGAGCTCTGAGCAGGGATGGGGTTGTGCAATGTGTAATTTTCCTTCTCTGAGTGCCCTAAGCTCTGCAGAATGTGGCCCTGTGTTTTTCTGTCTTCCCTTTTTTTCCCAGTTACAGCATTTGTTTTTCTGTTTTGGGTTTATAGAGTTTTTTCCTGGAACAGGTAGAATTACTTTCATTGACCATTTAGTGAAGTTTTCCATCATCTGAATTTAATGAACAGCTTTTTTTGTATGCTTAAAGTCTAAAGAAAAACAGACCTTAAAAAGTAGCTTTCTCTTGAAATTATTTTCCAGCCTTTATATCAAGCTACTTTCTCTTCTTTAGAAGATGCCTTCTAAATAAGGCTCCTAGATCTGCAGCCATAGTGTCAAGCTTTAAAATTGGTAGCAAGCCTGCTAGAAATGAAGAAAAAAATATTCCTCAGTGGATGCAAATTTGTTGGATTAAGCAGTTACTGACTCTGAAGGACCATTGAGAAGACTGTGAGGATGTTTATTTATTTTTCTGGATGCTTTGCAAAATGCATAGCCAAAAGCAGTCACTTTTGAAAAATGATCTCCTGAATAATAAATGGAGTTGTTGTCACTGGTGCAAACATTTTTACAAGAAAGGCTATCAGAATTTCACATAGGAATACTTGAGAGCATTAGGTTTTCTTCTTTTTGCCTCTTTCATGCTTCAAAGAATGATCTGTAGAAAATAATGAAGATTAAGAATTTAAAGTTTCAGAGATTTATGGGGACAGTTGGTTATTGATTTGGGACTCTAGAATTCTTGTCCAACTATGATAGATTATTGAAAACTTAGTAAAAGCTGTAGGCTTCAGTTCAGAGATTGGAAAATTAATTCAAAATTTTAGTGAGAAACAATAGCTAACCTACCTCATAGCAGCTGTAGTAATAATTTTTATTATGATATATAGCCTGTCTTAGAGCTCAATGCCTATTGTTTTGAGATAATAATTTGAAGACAGGAAATGACAGGAGTATCATAAAACAAAATGTTTCTGGGGATAGTGGGGGATAGTTAAGGTGTATGCCTTAGCTGCTGGATAGACTTTATCTGAATTCATTGTTTTTGAAAGAAATAAACAGGTAGGTTTTGTTTTTTTTTTTTGTGAAGAACATTTTGCAAATGTTCTTATAATATACTCTTCCTTTTATTTGATATTTAAAGAATCTTTTCCCTGTTGCTTGACTTGTATTTCCTTAATACTTTAATCTATTCCTGGAAATTCTTATCCTGCATATGAGAGAGTGGTTCCTGATGGGAAAATAATTTCTGAGCTTCTTTGCTAAGATGGGAGTGAAGCAGTTGAAGCAGTTGTGCCATGTGTGGTTCCTGAAACTGCACTTTAAAGCAAACATTCCAATGGGTCATTAAGGGCAGGTGCTCTCACTTTTGATGGCTCTGGAGTTTTTACAGCCCCTGTTCCAGCCAGCCCTGCTGGGACAGCCCTGCCCACAGCCCTGCTGACTGCAGGGTGCTGAAACCTTCTGGGTGTTGCAGCCCAGAGAGGAGGGTCCAAAGAGCAAATGCTCCCTGTAAATCCTCTTCTGCTGCCTCCAACGTCAGACTTTGCCCTATTGCAGAGCTAACGTCACCAGAAGTGCTTTGTGTATTTATTTGCTTTCTACAAGACTTAATGCTTGATCCTGCTGCCATTGAAACATCAGTGCCAGGCCTGCCCTGGCCTGGGACCTCCCTGGCCATTTTGTTATGGGCTCTCCATTCCCTGGGGTGTCAGGCCTGAAAGCTTGGCATTTTAACCACGTGTGCAGTCCAGCAGGTAGGGAAAAGGACACAATTCTGGCTCTGGGGAACACAGGATGATGAAGTGAGACCTGCACAGCTTTCTGCAGAGATGTTGGGAGTAATCAATATGCAGAATAGCTGAATTCTAGACAGTTCAGGGTGATGAGAGATGGGAAAAGAACAGTGACAGTAACTTTGCATCTCAGCTTTAACGTGTGCAGGGCTGTTGTTCCAGTGAATGAAAGCCCTCGAGCCATTGCACTGGCTTGGGTTGTTCTCTGTTAGTAGCTTGTACATATTTCTGTAAACGAGGACACAACAAGCAGGCACTTTTTGGGTGGCTGAAATGCTGCCTGGGAAAATCCCGAGGGTTCTTGATGGTTTTTTAATAGCCCAGACACAATGCTGTGAATATATAAACATTACAGATTAGAAGAATAGAGTGAAAGAGAAAATATTAAGTCTTCTTCAGACTTCAATTCTGATCTTCCCCACCCCCTGTCAAGTACTTTTGACAAATACCCACTGAGCCATCCTTCTGCAGCATCATTTGTGCTGTAAATGTGTTAGCTCCTGGCAATATGCTTCATGAAAAAGAGCTGCTTCCAAAGATCACTTAATTATAATTATGTTAACGGAAGCATTTTATTCTGAGTTACGATGGCTGACTAATCCGGATGCAGGTCATTTTTTTATTATGCTTGGGAGAGATCAAGGACTGTACACAGTGATCCATAAAATCCCATCCTGGTTAACTGTCCCTTCCAATACCAATGTATTTAATCATGTTGTTAGCATGTGCATGATTTCTGTATTCCCTGCAATTTTGAAGTCAAGGAAGAAAAGCAAAATCCAAGATCATCATCAAGCACATATTGCTTAGCAAGCTCTCTGTTGAAGAGGAAAGATGTTTGGCAGAGATCAGTGCACTGAATGTGTAGCACTACATTTTTCTCAAACAGAATCTACTGAATTTTTACACTGAATTTATGACATGGTTTCTTGTGGTTCACCTTGTGTATCTGTGAACTTCCATCTGGTGTATCCTTGCCCACAGTGGGTGTTTTATCAGGATGTGTGGTCTGAGAGGTGGCAGTTGTAGTGACAGATTGTATGGAAGTATCAGTTAGTTCAGTATCAGTCAAAGATAAGAGTGAACTATAACCAAGTTCTGACTCATAAGTAACAGATGAAATCATACAATTTAGTGTGTTTTATTTCTACAAGTCTTTTTGGTATTGCCTCTATACTAAAGCAGGTTTAGTGCTGCTGTCTTGGTGTATAAATTGATTTGAGGAAACACAAATAGCAGCCACCAAGCTTACTGTGTAATTCTTCAAAGTTTCAGTGATTTGTTGAAATTTCTTATTTATCATGCCTGCTTCAGACTTGCACCTTTTTCTTTACATTGCATATGGAATGTTGTTTACATTTTCCTAAATTATTTTAAGCTTTGTGAGTTTTTTTCAGTTTTTTTTCTACATGCCAATTGTCACAATAAAGAAGATAGGGAAACTGTTGTGCATACCAACTTTGGCAACTGTTTCACATTCAGGAAGGCAGGTGTGATGTGAAAATGACTTCCAGTCCTGAAGTTCTGGTGTGTCTCTCTTTAAAAGGGAGGACAGGGACCTGTACCAGCAAGGTAAGGGACAGTTTGGAAGAAAAAGGAGTGGCTTCCTTTTTGCAGTTGGGAATAGGTACTGAAGTTTTTAATTTCTTCCTTTTAAAATAATTTTTCTCAAAAGTATGTACAAGTCATGCCCTCTTAGCTCTTTCTTCCTCTGCTCCCCCTTCCTGACTGTTAATCTTTGTCAGTCCACCATCCTCTCCTTATTCAAGCACTTGAGAACATTGCTGTAGCAATGAAATAATCAAATTCATTTAAAAATCAGCTGTAGGATCTGCAAGGTGTATTCTTGCTTTGGAAGGCCAAGTGATGTTATTACTGGATATTTTATTCAGCCTTAATTTCTTTTTTCTTCCTTTCTCCTCCTATCCATAAAAAGTTAATATGAAGACCATCAAAAGTTTAGTAGCTCTGTACTAGTTGTGTTTTGTGCACCATGAACTTAGAAATCAGTTTTTTAGAGAAAATCTGCAATGTAATATAGTTGCACAAAATGATATTCCTTTGGTTTTATATCTTTGACTTGAAGATAAGTTGTTTGATTACCCAGCTAAATAAAGAACAAACACCTCATGGTGAGGTAACTGTGGAAAAAAAATTCTTCCAACAGCAATTTTTGAGCACTGTATTATTAAATAACAGACCTCCAGGTAAACCTTACTGCACAACCCTGCATTTTACATCTTACTTTATTGTTTTGAAATTATTCTTGTTCTGGAAGGGTCTGCTTGTAGTGATCTTCTCCAAACCTCTCTAGGTATAAAGTCATTGGTCTTAAACCTGGAATTGAACTTCAGGTCCAGGAGTTAGAAATTATTCTTAATATAAAAAAGCTGAGGATTCTGTCTGTAACATTTTGAAGAATGTTTCTTCAAGCTTCCTCTTGGGTGGACACTTGAATGTTTGCAAAGTGGGAGAAGAAACCGGACAGCCTGGCAGGGAGAAGGATTTTACTTGTCTTTGTTTTAACTGACCAAATGGGATAGAACTATGGGTTACTCTTCCTTCTGGCAGAGATTAATGGGCAGGCTGTGAATGGGACTGACATAACAGACATTGTTTGTTGTTCCTGTGCTCTCTGTGATTCAAGAGACTGACATGGACATGCATAAATATGCCAGTAAATCTTAAAATCTGAAATGCTCGTGATGAGCAGCTGGAAATGGAAGAATGGAAAGAGATGACCTCTTCTCCTCCCTATCCAACACTTAAGCAATGGGAACAGAAGGTCTAAAGGCCAGAGAATGTGGCCTGTGGTTTGTTGTCATGTTATGATTTTCAGAACATGTAGTTGGTTTCCTAAATTGATCTGTGTGTGTGCGAGGTCTCGCAGTGCTGCGTAGGAATTCAGTTTCTGAAGTGTTCACAGAGCCTCTTCAGGCCTGACAGTTATTTAAAGTGATCACATAAAACATGATTCCTCAGGATTTTTTGGAGGGGATTTGCTCTGCAGAGCTTTGACAAAAGGCACTTCTGAAGGGCCTTTGTACATTTTCCAAATGTCATTAAAAATGTTGTGGGGCACATACAGCAATCTGTCTGCATGAAATTACCTGACAGAAGTAATGACAATACCTTTGCTGAAATGTCAGCGATGAAGAGAGATGGGGAGAGAGACAGGGAGACTGACTCAGTGATCAGAATCTGATTTTATTGTGGGGTACAAACACTTATATAATATTTCTGGGAGACTAGTAATGTGTACTGCAATGATTAAGCTAAAATCCCATGCACAAAGTTATGCATATAGCAGCATCTCTTGCTTGCAGAGTTTAATGAGATTTTTCTTTTTCCATTAAACCCGTTTGATTTCATCTTCTTGCAATCCAGTTCTAATTTTCAAAGTTCTGTTTGCTTTTGCCAAGGCATCCTGTTATCAAATCTCTTATGTTACCAGGTCCAAAGTCCATCATCTCTCTTGTGCCCCCCAACATTCCAACACTGAAATAGTTCTCTGGGCCTCTGGTAGTGGCTGAGAGAAAGCCTGAAATCCTCCCAGGATTTGCAGCGTGCCTCCCGGTGTGTGAGAATTCCTGTCACGTACGAGGGTGTCAGAGGTTTCTGATCGAGGGGGGAGAGAGGAGCCCAGTGAATGCCTTCAGCAGGAGCTTACTTGTGCCTGATGGAGTTTTTGCAGGCTGGGTTTAATTTTAGTTCTGTTGGTGGGGCTGACGCTGGCTCTGCGCTGCACCGGAGTCTTTCTTTGAGCATTACGTGAAATTTCACAAACTGAGACTGGCTTGAAAAGAGGATGCAGCCACACTTGTTCCTTACTGAGCTAGGGGAGCACGCTGCATCTGTCAGCACTCCTTTCAAGGGTTCTTCTTTTCTTTAGCTACTTTGTGATCATTTCTTTTAAACTTTATTTAGAGAAATCAGTATGTGTACTCTGCAGTAAACAATTCTAAAATGTTCTGTAGAAATACATTCAGGACTGCCTGCAGTTTTTTGTCTCCTTTTGCTGAAGTCACTTTAAATCCATCACCCCAGCCTGTAGAGTCATCAGGCAGAAATCTTGCTGGGAAGGTAGATGAGTTCTTCCTGCTGCAGATTTGCTTGAGCATACTGAAGACAGCCATGTAATAAGGTGTAGTAATGAAACCTGTTGGAATTTTAGAGGAGCACCTCATTCCTTTGATCTTGCTAAGGAGCAATGATTCAAGTGCTACAGATTGTAAAGGATCTGGTGTCGCCAGCAAGACGGAGAGCAGATGCTGCCAGGAAAGGTAAGAGCAGCTCTGGGATATACTCAGTGTTCTCAGGAAATCAGAAATATTTTGGGAGTTTGGTTGTAGTTAAATTGCGTACTTGATACTTAAAAATGCTCTTTGTTGTGGCATGTACAGCTGCCATAATTTGCCTTGGAACTATATTAAGCCTAATTATTATCGTTTTTGCAACTGCTGCTTTCCCAAAGAGAATCCCAGTGACGTTTATGATGCTGAAAATTGGGTTTGTCAGCATCTGTAACTGTTACTGTTGTACTAAAGATTTTCCTTTTTTCCTTTTCTTTTGTTTTTGTGGCCAGGAGAGCTCAGGATGTGAAAATAGCAGTTGTATTCTGTGTAATCCCATCAAAATAGTTTTTAGAGTCTTAATGCTCTAAATGAGAGTAAGAGCAAAACCAGGCTTTAGTGCTTATGGAAATGAGAGACTGGAAGTACACAGCTGCACTTCTAGCTAGGTTTTACAATTAGATTATTTCTAGATTACAACTGACTTCAAAATCCAAAATGCCTCTTGCAAGTGTATGAAAAACTACTTGAAATAATCAATGATTGTTTGAATTCAATTGATGTTAAATGCTCTTCTTGTTTACTTCAGTGTGTTGAGCATTTGTTTTTTCTTTGCTGAAGTAGTGCCATCTTTTGTGGTATCTGACACACATCTAATGAGGAACTGATTAAACACACTTCTTTTGTCCTTTACATCTTTGTTATTTCCAACTGCTAAATATTTGGTTTGTAGAGGAGCTAAATAATTTGTAGGGATAACTTAAAAATTCATTCTTACTAGAATTAATTTGCTAGGACTGGTTTATTTGATATTGAATAGCTTGTGATTAATTTAGGATTTACAGCATCTACCTGTTACTGTGTCATTTTTCTGTTCTGCCCTTAAGTGTAATGTGTGGCTGTAGGCAAGTACCTCTATTTCAAACCAAATAACTTCAGGCTGCTCTAATTGTAACAAGTCAGGTAATGAAACACCTCTGTAAGTAAACAAAAGGAGTGAAGGTAGAGCTGGGCTCAGCTGTTACCCCCTTATTCTGGAAGGAAAAAAGGTAAGCTTCCTAATTAACTCCTCAGATTTTGCACTGATTGGTTGAACATTCCCCCCAAGAGTTGTACAGTTTCATCCCAGTGAATTACTTGACTTCAGCACTGCTCACTGTTCATTTTTGATTTGTGCTGCTTCCAGAGGAGGACGAAGGGACAGAAGCTCTGCTTGTCTGCTCTGCACGTACCTCACTAGTCAGGCAGGATTTTTATAGAACTACTGTAAGAACTGCTTGAAAAGATGTAACACCAAAAGCCATAAAAATACTGATTTATAAGAACATACTCAATGGAATTGAAAGGGAAAGCTCTGCAAAACACAAGGAAATGCTCTTTCTCAGTTCTAAAGCTTTCAGGTTTTTTTTCTGTTTGTTTTACTCCCTTAGTGAATGACATTAATTTTGGTCATTGTTTGGGTGGTATTCTCAAGCTGCTACTAACTGAGCTAATTAGGGGTTAGCTCCTACAGAAGCTGGTGATGCATTTTGATGAGCAATATTAAGATCTTAACATTAAAAAACATTCAAATATTCTGAAGAAAACATTTACACAAGATGCAAAATGCTGACAGGTTTTGGTGATCGATACAGTAATTTGAGTAGACACTAGGTTTTTTTCTTCACAGTGTGCAAAATTAAGCATCTGGTGTACATGAAGGGCTGAATTCTGCAGAAATGACTCATTTTCAGTATTGTTCTCAGTAAATAGAAAAATGGACTTGTAAAGAGAGTTGCTAGGAAGCCTACTGTTAATGTGAGGTGAATCAATTGAGACATGGGGGATGATGTGTGAAGTGTTTACCAAAATGCTTTCAAATTGCTGTTACTAAACTGTAAAGTTGTAAATCCCACTCTTCAGGTCCATCCTTCTCTTTCCCTTTAAAAGTGTTTTTATTAGAATATAATTTCTTGGGAGCTAAATGTTACAAAGGAGCACAGTGTGTTAATTGCATGTTTCATATGTAGTATCAAGGTAAAAACTTCTTTAAGACTGGAGGTCCTAACCAAGTAACTGTTTTTATAAATAGTACATAAAGTTGAAGGGGGAAAGGATTCTTCTGCCTTCCAATTTTCTCAAGATTTATTTTCAGACTGAGGCTTAGAAGCACAGTTAATAGCCAAGAGTGTCTTTTTGCATCCATCATTCAACATCACAAGCTTGTTATAAGGTCTGCAGTAAGCACAGCAGCTACTGTGGAGGTGAAAATTCAATCCCTGCAGAAGAAGTTCCTGCAGAATGCCATTTAAAAAACTCCATTACTAATGCTTCATGAAATGTAGATTTAATGGGGTAGCTGAAGAGCCTGACAGAGTTGTGGAGTCTAATTTTGTTTTTTTATGGACCAGTCTGTTTTCATTGTGGCCGTGACCTATGCCACAGGTTAAATTAAATTTAATTTTCTGTATCAGAAGAGGTTGATAAATAGGTGGTTTACAAGACTAAATCCCACAAAGAGTCAGGCAGTGTGAGCATGAGTGTCCACCTTGTCTCCCAGTGCAGAACCTGTGGTTCTGGTTGTGTCTTCAGGCTTTGGCTGCTGAGGCTGACATCAGAAAATCCTTCAGTGGGCCTCTGAGTCTTCCCTAGTGAATACATGAAGTGACCTAAACAGTCAATTTTGATTTATAATGTCTCACATTTCCATACTTTTTTAAATCTTATGCTATTTAAAAATTGAATTATTCAATATTTTTAGGGGAAAAAAAAAAGTCCTATAATTGTGTTCCATAGTCTTGCAATTGCAGTGATGCTGAGTGTGTAGAGTTTGTTGTTTGGTTTTTATGGGTTTAGTCTTTGGAAAGCTCTAGACCCTTACCATATTTAGATAATATCACATTTGTTAGAGAAAAAAATTGCCACTGGTCATTTATTGTCAGAGGAGTAACACTTTACATGCCCTGTAAGTCTGAAGGTGAACATGAAGTTGTAAAGAAATTTAAGAGGTTGCCATTATTTTATTTATGAAATCAAAACTCTGCTTTGAACAAAATGATAAATCATGGCAATATAAAATTCTCTTGACAAGTGTTCTGATTTGAAGCCAAACATTTTATGAGATCTGAAACCTTTCTGAATTTCAAAAATAGTTCAAATGTTATTTGTCCTAGAGAAATCCATGTAGAGTATAAATCTACTAATTATTTTCTTCTTTTCCATCACTAAAATCTTGGTTGAAATCCAGGTTGTATGAAATTACTGAAGAAATACTCATGTTTACTTCTTTCCTCCCTTCCTCCCCTTACAGATGGCTACAGCAGAACTTAATTGGCAACATCACCTTGATGTTAGGATATAAAAAGAGACGTTGTATTAAAACACTTCTAGCAGATGGGACAACTGAACTGAAATCACAGAATTAAAAAGGGATGCAGTGTTTCAGTGCGAGAGAGAGAAACCTGAGAGAAAACTTCAGTTTAAGACTACTTATTTTTAAGAATGCAAGAGGAAGAATATGTTTGTCACTGCACTGTTTGGGCCTATGAAGGGTGTAAATGTTGGGCCAGCCAAGGATAACTAGGTTTAAATTTTCCAGCATTAAACTGGGAAGTTACTGCCTGGATTCAGTGCAGACAGAGCTGTGGTGGTACCTTGTATTTCACACTTAGAGTTGACAAGAAATGTTTGCTTGGTTTGTTTCTCTGGGCATGGACTAAGTTGGTTAGTTGGAAGATGGAGAAAATAAAATCAAGGTCCCACATCAAGTAGTCGTGGTGTTTTCTGTTTACCTTTGGTGATAATAGAGGAAAAGTGTGCTCAATTCAAATGCATTCCATTGAGGCATCTACTAAAATATGAGAAACTTTCTTCAAACCCTTGATTTTTCTGTTTGTTGTAGCATCTTTGCAAGGAAGGCTGAGAGTTTTGCCTCTTATGGGAAGTTCCAGGGTTACCTGAATTTCTTATTTTATTTTTTCATATAATACGGTTATAATCCATGCTGAATATTTGAACTGATAAATGCTGGATTAGAAGTAAAGGTTTCTCTAGATTCACATACCTATTCTTGTATTACTCTATTTTTTAAAGAAGACTGGCCAGAAGAGCCAAGTTAATAAAAATTAATGAGCTCTTCAGTGAGCTGCAAGCAGGGAGTTAATTGGTTTTTTTTTGGTCATTAAATATGAAATTCTGCCCACAGGAGCCAAGATAATTTATTGTAGTCTGCAGCTCATCAGTACAGGTATACAGCTTCAATTCACAATTTACTGTGACAAAGTTTCCAGCAGTGTGACAGCATTTAACTGCATTTCAACATTTCTGCCATTATTTGTGCTAAAGTTTCAGCTGTGGTTTCACAAATAATGAATGCTGGCAGAAATGACTCCTCCTGCCTTGCCTCTGCTGCTCACTTGGCCTTTCCATCCCAGTTCAGATCCCCACAGTGCCTCACCTGTGTGTGTGTGTGTCCATGCAGTGGTTTGGAGAGGGACACTGAACCTCTCATTCTTGTTGGGCCGCTGTAACCTTGAGCAGTGTAACTAATCCACCTGCTAATACAAATAATCCACTGCTGCTGCAGTTCCAAGGAGGAGCCAGCAGTGGGATGTGACAGAATCCATGGGGACAACCTTCCTTCAGTGGTGCCACTGGCTGGGGCTAATGGGAAATGCTGGTGGGATTTCCTTCTGCTGGAGTGTGAGGAATGCACCTCAGGATGATCCAGACACAAGCAATAGCACAGTTGGGTCACTGCACAGCTGGACACACAGTGTGTATCCAGAGTGTTTTTACCTAATAGATTCTCCTTCTGTGGCTGCCATTTGGTATGTCTCACCTTAAATAATAATAACTTTCATGGGTTACACTGCATTTATTATCCTGACATTTTATTGCCTTTCTACTTAATTTGAGATTTTATTCTTCTCCTTTGTGTGATGCCAGCTGCAGCAATTCAGAAAGGTCCTGGTGCTGCTTCCCCATATGTAGCTGTTAATGGCTTACTTTAGTGTCTGTGTGTTTGGTTATTAGGTAGGTAGCATCATTAAACAAAGTCTGTAGATGCTGTATCTTGGGAATTGGTCTGTGGCATAACAAAATTAGTACAGACAGCTAGAATTCATTTAGCTGTGGAGGAACTACAGAGAAAAGCAGCACTCACTACTTGTTCTGTCCTTCTGCAGTAATGTTGGTTACCTGAAGTGAGCTAATTCACAAACAGGTAAGCCCAGCAAAGGCAGCTCGTCCCCAGCTTCCTACTGTGATTTGTTTTTCTAGTATGTCTTGGGGTTATTTCTGGGAAGGTGTGACCCTAAACCTATGAACTGTCAACTGTAATATTCTCAATAATCCCAAAATACAATTTTAGGGTTCTTATTTGTAGCACGTGGGAAATGTGGGAGCTTGACATAAAATATTCCTATACAAGTAGGCTTGAACAAGAAGGAAGAGTAGGGAATGGTGCTGTAGTGTAATAGGGAAGAGCACAACAGGTTTGCAGTGATGTTTTTGCTAGATGGGACAGAAATTGAGTTCTGTGTGCATCAGCACAGCTGTTCTGGCATCACTGAAGCTGATCTGACTTGCTGCGTATGGGGATCTGCAAACCCTGTCCAGGTTTCACTGCAGCAGGAGGCACCTGCAGCTGGGTGAAAAGACCAACTGAGAACAAGGTGGATTTGTTGGGTTCCTTGAAAGAAGAGGACAAAAATTAATTTTCCATTCAAGTTTTTGATTAACATTTGGGAAGATTAATGAGTTACATGATTTTGAGCTCGAACTGGTGGGATGAATATATTTGGCTTTCTGGTTTCAGTGATGCTCCAGCTGAGACAAAGATTCTGTGTTTCCTGAGGCATTTGTCCACTGTTTGCAGTAGAGCCAAGATCTCAAGCCTGGATCTCTGAACATGGCCAAAACTGTTTGTATCCTGTGCCTTCCTCCTCTACTGGCTCTTGTGCTTCTCTCAGTGTGGGAATTTTACAACTGAGACATTTTAGTTTTGGTTTGGAGACTTTTGAGAAAAGGCTGGGAAGCTCTGCCTGAAGGATCTAGAAAAACAAGCCTTATCCTCAGCCTTGCATTTTCATAGCTCAGGTGAACATATTTTTCTGATCTTGATTTTGGTGGGATGGCAGTTGTGCATAGGCTGTTTTCAAGCATGCAGAACTTTTTTCTTGCTGTCAAAGGGTAATGCAGAAGTTATTTTATATAAGTAAGTATATTTCTTTCCTTGAAGAAAAACTTGTGCTGTTGTGATGTGCACACTTCAAGCAATGAGGGATCATCTAATTTATTTTAATATGTTCTTAAGTTTTCAGTATTTTATCCTCATACTTATGGAATTTGGAATTCAGTGTTAAATATGAATGTTGATGTCCATGTTTGTTAATTGGGAAGCTGGTACAGAATTTATCTTAAAAGCTTGAAAAGGTTTTAAATTTTTTTTTTTTGTTAAATTGCAGTGGCTACAATTTAGCAGTGTTGCAGAGATAAATGTCACTATGTTTGCTTGTTTGTTTTCAGTAATTTAAAATGTGGTGAATATTTCAAAGTGACAGGGTCCCAGCTGGACATTTTCTACAACAGGTAATTATAGGGTGGCTTAGACAGTGCTTTGGTGTATATTGACATTCACAACTTCCCTGGACATCTTACCTGGCTTCTCAGGTAATACAAAAGTATTTTTGTCCTGTTGAATTTCTAGATCTTTTGGTATAGCTTGTAAGGAAAACATCCAGACCTCTCCAATCAGCTATCAAAGCAATTTTTATTTTTTTTTTTAGTTAATCCTGTCTGACAGCAAATAAAAATACTGTTTTTCAGTGGATTAGCTTCCACTATTTCATCCTACTGGTTGCAAATCCAAGCAGTTTCTTTTAAAGGAAATTATCAGTCAGCATTAGTATTAAACTATCCATAAAAATGTTAATTTGAACTGAATTTCCAGATCAAACAGAAAATGTAATTAATGTCAGTTAATTAAATTCTTGGTGGAAATGAGAAAATAAGTACACAGATGCCCAGGACTGCTGTTGTCTCCTTGCTAATAAAGCAGCTAATGAAGCATTTTTAGCAGTACCTGGAGGGGGCAGTTCCTTGGTGAAAATAATTTCCTCAAGGAACAGATTCTGCTCCCTTCTGCTCCATGTCCCAGGTGATGTAGGTTTTTCCCCTATTGATATTTTCTGTAGCATTATTATATGTCAGCACAAACAAATGAAAGGAAATAAATGTGCAGGCACTTGATTACACACTCTTCTCTCCAGGAGAAGAGCACAACCCTGTGTCAGGTGTCACCGTCCCTTAACTCTGCACCCCAAGCCAGGGTATAAATCCTGGCACCTGCCACAGGGGCTCCGTGTGTACAGGTGGGCTTTGGGGTAAGATGAGTCTGGGCTGGCTGGCCACAGCTCCCCTGAGCAGATTCTGCCCACATGGAGAAGCTCATGGATACTCAACTTGTGCACTTTGGATGTTCTTGTTTGCCCAGTACCACTGCTGGCTTGAAGGTGTTCTCTCTGCCAGCTCAAGTGCACACTGCACATGGAATTGGTGTTAGAGCAGTAACTCTGCAAAGACAGGATTGCCCTCTTCATTTGGACTCCGGGTGCTCTGAAGACCTCAGGGCTTTTGTAGCTTTTAAGCCAGGTATCACCCTGATTCCACAGTTGAAACTGTACATCCTTGGGGAGTGAAAGTTGTGTGCTGCAGTTGGTATTTTTCCCTCCCCTCCCACTGTGTGTGTGCTAGTTGGTTTTGTTGTTTGTTTGGTGTGTTGGTTTTTCTTTGTTTAACAGAAATTTTTTGTCTGGCACTGTTGTGCTTTCTGAACAGTGTCACAATCTGCATGCTCCACTCCTATGGCACATGGCCACAGGACTGTTATAGTCTAATGCAGATATTAATGACAAGTAAGTGTAATACTAGGAAAAACAGTCTCCTTATTTCCCTGTGGTTTAATTCATCATTGAAAAACAGGTTTCTATTAAAGGAGCTGAAAATCAAATGTCTTTTTCTTAGCATTCATGTTATAGTGGTCCAAGTGATGGCTGCACCTTCCCTACCTTGCAGGCATTAGTTACATCTGAACATGGAGTGGACAAATTTCTTTCTGCCTATTATTTTTTCAAAAGAAAATAGCAAAGTCCTGTAAATTTTGTGAGCAAATCAGATTGCACAAAACTTTCTGCATTTATTGACTGGAAAATATTTTTATTCCCTGGAAACTGAAGGGGAAATTGGTTGTTTTTTCTTTTCCTTGTTTTTAGATGAGACATTTTTCTTGTGAGATGTACCTAATATACCAAGCAAGGTTAATATCTAACATTTGGAGAGGAACATGAGTGTGAACAGGCAAGTTTCACCATATTGCTATGTGCTAATTTTACCCCCAAAATATTTTGACTACAGGGCACTCTTCAAGTCCTTTTTTGTCTTCATTTAGTCAGAAGTCGCTTACAGAGGTTAAGGCTGAGTTTCAGCTTCCTTTTGAGAAATAAATCCTTCAAAATTTTAATTAATAATTTTGGTTTACTGATTCCTGTCACAGAATGGAAGTGAAGCTTTTGTTGCTAAACCTCATTTCTGAGTGGGAAATAGCAGGAGTCTGAAGGACATGGTTATAATGCAGTTCACAGGTCTCAACTGGAATGTGAGAAGTTGCCTTGATCTGAGACTTCCTCTTGCTGATAGAAAAGGAAATACTGTTTGTGCTAATGAAGGGACTTTGGTAACTTCAATATGCTGTGATCTCTCCTAGAGAAATATTTTCTGTTTCATTGAAAGTCCCATTGTTTGGATTGGTGGAACAATTCCTCATCACTTTCAAGTGTTGGGTGTTCCTGGGATCTTTCCAGGCTCCCCAGTGTGCAATCTACTGCTGATTTCAGGCACTGCACTTTGCTGTGTGATGTATAATTGGCTGCACCATTGCTCTGTGTCCTAATTTTTCTCCTTCTATAAAGAAAAAACCTGACTAATCCTTTCCTTTTTCTGATGCCAGCTGTATGTTAAAAAGACTTCTAAAATGTTTGGAAAAATTTCCCCATCTATGCTGCAGCTGCATCAAGTCTTGAAGCCACTATGTCACATCACTGGGTGAAAGAAAATGTGTTCACAGAGTGCAGTGTGGATCACACATGGCACAAATCAAAGATATGTTTTTGTCAATTCTGTGCTGTGAATTAGTACTCTGGCTAGGTTTTGAAAAACGTGGGATGGATGCTAGTCTGGAGCTTGCCAAATCTATAGATGAAAAAGAAAATAAGCTCCACAGACTCCAATTCCCACTACTATTTAGTTTATAGGCATTGGAATGACCTTCTAATCTGTGCAGTGATAATTGCCTGCTTTACATAATGTGCAAAGCTTTGCAGAGGAGTATTTGTAGTGATGGAACATGTATTAAAAATCATTGTCTGGCAACTAATAAGAATGTAAAGCCATTCTATAAATAGTGCAGATAAGCTCTAAAAGGAGGAATGGGCAAATATACTTAGGCAAATCAAAAGACAGCTGTGCTGCGCCTGGGCTGGGCATTTAACAGAGCAGTGGCTCATGAACTGTGTCCATGCTGGCAGGGGTGGGCAGAGGGAGCCTGGGAGTTCAACATTCCTCTGTATTTCAGCAGTTCTTTCCAGGCTAGATCAAGCCTTGGGTAGAACATAACTTGGAGGTAGGAGTGCATCTCCCAGATAGTTGAACCTGGAAGGAATCCAGCTGTGCATGCTTCAAGTCTCTTCCCAGCACAAAGTGGAGAGCAGTAAATAGAGATGAGCTGGAGCTTTGCTCCAAAGCGCTCTTCCAATTTAGACTAAAATGTTATTTATAGAATTGTGTGGAACATCAGTAGTCTTTTATCCCAGATTTATGATCTTGGCATTGGACAGAATAGCCTAATGAGGTTTTTCTTGGAAATAAATGGAATTTCTGGTAGGCTTGATATTTCAGGGGCAGAGGGGGATCGAGGGATTATGCACTAAAGCATTGAAGACTGACATTTATAACTTGGGTTTTTATATGCTCTGCATTTTGAGATTAAATGTTAACTTAGTGGCAGAGTTGCTGTTTGCCCACTGTCCTGGGCTTCCATGGCAAGGTTTTGGTAGCAGGGGCTGCAGAGGTGGCCAGGGTGAGAAGAGTCCAGGGTCTGCCCCTGGGCTGGACACAGCCAGACACAGCTTGCTCCAAAACAGGCCCATCCTGGGCCAAAGCTGAGCTCACCACTGAAGCTGGTGACACCTCTGAGATAAGATAGTTCAGAAATGTGCAGCAGTTGTGAAGAAAAGAGAGATAAAGTATAGTGGGAATTAACTCTGCAGACCCCAAGGCCAGTGGAGGAGCAGGATGATGTGTTTAAGCACCAGAGCAGAGTCACTGGCAGCTCTGGAGAAGGCCATGGTGAGGCAGCTCATGTGCCCCTGCAGCCCATGGAGGTCCATGGAGGGAGCAGAGATCCACCTGCAGCCCCTGGAGAGCCCTTGCTGAAGCAGGATCCTGGCAGAAACCATGGCCCTGGAAGAGGAGCCTACACCAGGAACAGGTTTTCTGGCAGGAACAGCAGCTTGTGGGAAAGGCCCCTGCTGGAACAGCTTGTGAAGGATTGCATCCCTTTGGAGGGACCCCGTGCTGGAGCATGGGAAGAGTGTCAGGATTAAGGAGCAGCAAAACCCAAGTGTTATGGGCTGACCTGTACTGTTTTTAATTGCCAGTAAATTAGTTTTCCCAAGCCAAATAGGTTTTTCTCGTGAGTGTAACTGGTGAGTGGCCTCCCTGTTTATCTTGATCCATGAGCTTTTTCTTTTGTTTTCTCCCAGTTAAGTAGGAGGGGTGAGAGCAGGTCAGTGGGCACCTGGCAGCCAGCCAAGGGTTAACCCTCTACAGCAATGCTGAGGATGTGCACAAACTTAAACTTTGCAGCTCTGTTCCTGTGAGTTCTCCCCAGTCCACGTTCGCTGGAGCTGTCAGCGATGGCAGCAGGAGCAAATTCAGCAGCTGGGCTTTTCTGTCATTGCACTCACATGATCCTGTTTACCAGCTCTGCCCAGAGCAGTGACTTCCAGCAGAGCAGGAGACAAAGAGCAGTGATATGGTCAACAAGCACTGTAAATCCAGGACTGGATATCTGAATTACATCCTCCTGTCTTTTCCTTTCTGCTCTCTTAATGTACTCCTAGGTAAAATCTGTCTGTGTTAAAAAAAAAAAAATAAAATTAGTTAATAATCTTTGTGATATTTCCAGCTGTTGATGTGTTGTAATTGGTTTTGAACCAGTATTAACTGGTATGCCGGTTTTGGAGCAATTTTGGCTGGTAAGCGTTAGAAATTCAGAAGTCATTGCTACCATTAGGAAATGTCCACAAATTATCCCTTGCATCCTAGCTGTGATATAATTTCATGATATGAGGAGCTTGGAGAAGAGATAATCAAATTAAGGCTAATGAGAATGCACTTGAATGTGAGATAGTTGCAGGTGGACAAGGGGACACAAAATTTATTTGACATATCTGAATCATTCCTGCTGCTGTTGAATTGCTATTTAATAGTTTGGTCTGAGCTTTGTTTATTTGACTGAGCTGCCTTGGCAATTTCTGATTCCTTTTTCATTTAAAACAACTTTTCTGTGGTATTTTTTATTTTATTCCTCTCAAACCTATTTTTACCTGCCTTTTATCTATCATCAGTTGAGTTAATAGATTTCTGATTAGTGGAAAAACTTTTGTTTCCAATTAAAAACTAAAAAAAAAAAAAAAAAAAAACAACTTAGAGCTTCTTATTTGGGAATAATTTATTTTAATCCAAAGACATTAAAAATGGCTCTAACATAAAAACTATTGCAGCTCTTTTATAATTTTAAATTATTTTTTCCTCCACACTTAAAAAAAAACCTGCAGATGAGCTTGTTTCCCAAGCGTTCTTTTTCATTCTGAGCCAAATATGAAAAGTCCTTCAATTAAAATTTGGCTAAATCCTGCAGTCCCATGTGAAAAGCTGTAAATATTTGGTATTCTATTTATATGAGCTAAGAAGCTTGAACTTTAAATGCTGCTGGCTGAATGATGTATCAGGGAAGTGTCTGATACTGGACCAGTGATGACATCCCAGTTCCACTGAGGAATAGTTACCTCTGAGGTGTAAGAATAAGAAATTTGCCTTGCTTGCCCTGAAGTGGCCACCAAGCAGATGCATGTGATGGTCACATCATTCCAGTGGCTTAGAAACATGGCAGTTCCCTATGTCATATCCTTATATCCTTAAAACTTGGAATTACCTAAAAGGAGGCTATAAAGTTTTTTAAAATAAGCTAATTTATACCTTATTTGTGTAATTTTTGTGCTGCTAAGTCTCAGTTGTGTGTTTTGCTGTTATTTACTGTTCATACACCCTTCACACTTAGGGTATAGCCTATTCTCCATTTTTTCCTATTTTTTCTTCATCCTATTAAACGTGCAGTTGTTTTGCATCCATATTTTGCCTCTATGAGTTTTCCTTTAGGCTTTTGATTTTTTTACATTTTTTTCTGTCATTTCAGCATTGCTTGTGTAAGCAGAGAGCTCCCAAATAGTGCTGATGTAATACACAGGTGTGAAGGAGGAAAACAGGTGCAAGGTGGTGGGAAGATTGGTACTCAGATTTGATGCAATGTTGTAATCCCATACCCCTTACTGATGGTGATTTCTGCACACTTTAACTTGACAGCTAATTCTATTCTAGCAGTTTGGTACATCATCCTCTTAAAATGTCATTGCTTAGCTAAAACATCACACTTCCTCCCCCCTGCTTTCTGTATCCTCTTATTGTGTGCATTTGTTCTGTCATTAGGTGTGAGCTGTGAATTCTCACCCCTGCTTCTCAAGTCTAGGAGGTGTTACACCAGCAGGAGCAGTGGCACAGGGCACTGCCTTGCTGTGCCAGGGTGAAGGCTGCAGTGTCTGAGCTGAGCAGTGCTTGGGCTGCACTTCCATCAGCCCTGGAGCTCTGGGTGCTGCAGCCTTCACCTGCATCCACAGCATCAGAATACATCTGTGCCTCTCAAACAGGGGGAGAGGCTCTCATTGCACCCCCACCAAAGGATTTTTATTTAGTAAAGGCTGATTAGCTGAGTTTCAAATCCATATATTTGTTTTGTGCATTTGCTTAAAATCCTGTCTGTTTATCTGAGAAAAAGTGCCTGAGTCTTTGTGGAGCTGGTGATTCAGTGAAACACCACCTGGGCTCAGCAGCACCTGAAGGATGATGGCTGTTTGTGATACTGTTTTAATTGAGAGAGAACTTCCCCAGGGTGTGCAGCTGACTCATTTTTCAGAGAAACCTGTCATCAGTGTGTCTGAGGTGGCCTGACTGTTACCCTGGGATTAAGCAGCCTCTTGTACCTCAGTACAAAGTGCTCTCTGATGCTTTTGTTTTTCTACATTTACAGCACATGATATCACAACAATGTGAACCACTGGTTCCTGTTGTCAGTGCTTAGGCTTTGTGTGCTCTTCCAAAACAGTGGGTGGTGGCAAACAGAGTATGTGTGAGTAATTTTATAGTGTTTAATCGTTCCACCCCTGGATTTTTCTCTGCCAAGGAATAAAGTGAGCTAGAGAAGGAGAAAGTGTAGAAATTCTGTTCACTATTTAGGCAGAGTAAGGTTCATACTGGTGACTAATGCACCCTGAAAGCTGTTGTCTTTAGTGTGGATTATAGTATAACAAATTGAAGTTGAAAATTATATTTCTTCTTTTTCCCCAGCCTTGAGAGATTGAGTTGTTTGTAAGTTCTTTCAAGAGCTTGCTGTCACAACAAGAAGTTTGTTGTTAAATTGAACGGTCTCAGAAAGCTCTAAAACAGGAGAAATATTTAGTTGTTTTCATTCACTGTCAGACTTGTGTGATAGATGACAACTGTACATCTGCTGAAGAGGGAGGAGTTGATGAAAGGCTGGATTTTCATCCAGTTTGAAGCCCTTGGAGTGCGAGTTCCTAATCCTTCCAAAATGTTGTAACTGAAGGAACATTCATTAAGTTCATCCTCTTTGTTTTCCATCCTTTGCTAGACCTTTCAGGAATATGTGTACAGAGATGGTTTTAGTTTGCTGCATTACAGTTCCTTCCTTCAACAACAGGCTTTGGCTTTGGCTGTAACATCAGAAATGCAAAGCTGTCATTTTAACATGTATTGAAGAAATGTTTTCAGCGGTAAGAGGGAACCACAATTCATAGCCAAAATACGTTTTTCCCTTGCAAGTAATTTTGGGTTTAACTTCACTGATGAAAATTTCGCTGATGAATTTGCAGAATTTCCATGTGAGGTCAGTAGATTTCAAAATTAGTGTTGCCCCTCCCTCATGGGAAGGTTTCCTGCCTGACTACTCTGTCTACCTTTCCAAGTCAAAAAAAGAATTTAAAGGCCATATAGGCTCACATAGAGCTTTGACCTCTAAGTTTCTCTCTGCAGCTCAGGTTTTAGAGCTCAAAGCTGTTGTCCTGTGGGGGTTGTTTGGTTCATGCCTGGGTAACCAGTCAGCCCTGTTGCTCCTGGTCCATCTGAGCTGCACAAATGAGAACTTGAACCCTCCCCAAAGTGCTGAATATCTTCACTGCATGTCTAGAGGCACAGCAGACAGTGGGTGGGTGTGTGTTTAAATCCCAGCTGGTGCTGTTCCTCCTTCTCTCTGGTGCAGACAGCAGCTCATGTCTGCCCTAGGGGAAGTTCTGCAGTGGCTCTGCTTTTCCCAGGGACAGGATCCTGTTTGCCAGGTGCAGCTCCACAGGCTCAGCCAAGCTGGGACTCTTCCTGTGGGTTTGATTCTGTGGATGATGTGAAATTCACAGAGGCTGAGAGGGATCTGTTGGGAATGAAATAGGTTATATGGGCTGGGCTGGAATCCATGAAAGGCTTTATTTGTTTATTGTCCTAGAGCTAATGCTGATAAACTGGAACAGGGATTTCCAAAGTACTGCATCAGTGTTTGTATTAGATGATGCAGACTTTCTCAGTTCAGTGAGTTTCAAACTGCCTTCTTAAAATTTCAGGTACTTTTCTGCTCCGATATGAGAATCTGTGACAAATAGATTTTTTTGGGGTTATGGGTGGTTTTCTTTGGTTTGGCTTTTTTCTTTAACACAGTGTAGTGGTTTTAAAGCAGATCATCATTAGCAGGTTCAGTGCATTATTGACTTCAGCATAAACAAATGGATTTTTTTTCTTGATGGATGTGTATAAGGCTTAAATTAGAATTAACATCATGTTTGTTTTGCAGTAGGAACTTGTTAAGGTGTTCACAGCATGTGTTTGCAGTTCATTTTGCATCAGTACTGAAATAAAAACATTGATTTTGGGAGAAGTACCATTGAAAGCTTCATGGTGGGTTTGTATTACTGAAGTACCTCAGTCCTTATCTTGTTCTAAGCCAATAAAAACTAAGTGTTACTGATATGCCTGCCTGTTAATGCACTGATTATTAAAGTTATTGTTTCTGTGCAACAGCAATATAAATTAACAATTATCATCTTACATCAACACTAGATATTTGTAAAATATTTTGAGAATATCCAAAGAATGAGCCAAATGCTGCCTCTTGCTGTGATGTCTTACTTGAAGGTGATTTATAACCTCTTTGGAGAATTCTGTTCTGACTCTGTATTGTCCTTTAAAATCAAAGATTCAAACAAATGCCTTTTCATTTTCATTTTGTGGTCTTTTTCTACTACAGCTTTATGCCTGCCTCTCATTGGTGCTGACATTTCAGTGTTGTCTGTAATTAACTGGAGTCAAAGGTTGGGGAAAAAGACCAAGACATTTTTTGGCACACTCTCCTAAGTTTTAGAGATACATTACATCTAAAATCCAATTTGGTGCTTCCTCTGGCAAAAAAACCCCAAAAATAAAGGTGATGGATCTAGGCAGAAGGTTTTTCTTACTCTGGTACAGTGTTCTGTAAATACACTGCCAAAAAGTTTGTGATCTTTTTTCTTCCCCCTTTCTCCCTACTTTTGGGTTGTTTTATCCAAACTCTGAAGTTGTTCTGTATTGACAAAGGTTTTTACTGATGCAAACTAGGTGATGCAAACAAATTCATACTGGTATTGCTGATTAGCAGCATGAATGCAACCTGACTGTGATTTGGTGGGTATGGCACTGGGATTATTGCAGCTGCTCTGCTGGGGGCTGGGACCAGGCACACAGCACAGCCTGGGAGACCTAATTCCTGTTTTGCATGGGAAATGCCAGGGCTGTTTACTTTGTTTTGTTTACCAGTCCTCAGTCAGTGAAACTGAAAACAACAGAACCTTCTTGTCTACCACTAACTTCCTTTTCTCATGGCAAAGATGAAGAAACTTCCCCCATTTCTGCTGCCATTTGACAAACTTGTTAACCTTTCATCTGGTTGTCTCTTACTCTTCCAGCCTTTCCTATAACCACTTTATGAACATAAAAAACATGGATCCACTGCTGCCTGACACTTAAAATGATTTCAGATGTTCAGAGGGGATTTCAGCACTTCTTTCCCTCTCTTAAATGTCATTTTAATTTTTAAGTTAATGACAGATATTGCCAGTTATTCAGCTCCATGCTATGTAGACATGACTGATACAAGAGGGCAGGTATCTAAATTTGCCTTGATGTCTTCCTGTGGACTTACTCAAGCTGGTCACAGAGCTACCAAGAGAAGGTTTAGTGTCACATGAGCTTCTTGGTGCCGTTCAGACTTTTCAGAGGAT
Organism: Ammospiza nelsoni; assembly: GCF_027579445.1. Taxonomy (NCBI): domain Eukaryota; kingdom Metazoa; phylum Chordata; class Aves; order Passeriformes; family Passerellidae; genus Ammospiza; species Ammospiza nelsoni. The sequence continues at coordinate 6,250,156 of NC_080637.1, read as the reverse complement.
TCCCTCAGAGGATCCTATTTGTACTTAAGGTATTATTACTGCAGTTAAAATGTTTATCTGCTCTAAAATGAATAGCTGAGAGACAGAGTAATTGAAGAAAGCTGTTCAGCTACGGTGACCTGAGCTCTAGTGTGTAACTCAGTATTTTTATTTTTTTGTGAAATGCTTTAAGTATATTAGGATTATATTTAAAGTTGAACAGAAGGGCCTTGCAGCTCCTCTCACTGTTTCTGTGCTTTTTGGTGGTTCCTTCAGTGTATCCCAGTGGTAGATGGAGGGATGCCCAAGATCCACACTCTGTGGTGTGGATCACAGCAGTCTGTCTAGCAGCCTGTACTAACTGGTGGAACTTGTGTAACATGCTCTTGCTGGATGTCTTGCTTTGAAAAGGCAGGTGTTTGTTAAGGAAGGCAGGAGCCTCCCTTGAAATGGAAAATGACAGAATTAGAATATGACCTGGTACCCTGTGGGTCAGGGTGGTGGCAGCAGTCCCATCCCATGGTGGCTCAGCCCTCCTGCAGTGCCAGCTGTGGTTCTGTTGGAGCAGGGATCCTGTACAAGGATGGAGTTTTCCTCTGAAGGTCCAGTGCTGGTGTAGATGGGCCTGGTCTTCTTCTGGGAATGCAGTGGAGAAGAAAGCTTCTCCTCTGGGAATGCAGTGGGAAAAGGCTGCTTCTCTGTCAGATTATATCCAGGTAGGAATGCTTGGCTCCTCCCCCTGGGCAGAGCATCTCCCAGTGGGATGATGGAATTTTATCAGCCATGCAGGGACACTCACTGCCCCATTAACAGAAGATATTTCCCTGAGGGAATATTGGTTGTGGAAGAGATAAAGAAAACTGCCCAATGAACAGGAGATAATTGCCCCCCCCTCAACAGATTGCAAATAGAGTACACACATCCTGCAAACCAGGACACTGGAATAAAGCAGAAATGTTTTTTCATCCTGACAAAACTTTCACAATATTTAAGATTTTATTTTCTTGTTGTATATTGGGCTGAAACTGATTTTAAACTTGAAAATAAATGCTGAGGTTTCCCCATGCAGAGGCTGTGTCCACACAGGCAGAGCAGCAGCTCAGCCCATGGGAGGCTCAAGTTCAGCTGTGAGCAGAGGCTGCAGGGAGGTTCTCTCACACTTTGGGCGAGGACTCGTCCCTGTGTGCTTCACGTGGTCTCTTCCAGGAGAAGGCAGAAAAGTCAAAGGCTGGTAGGACATGTGCAGCTGGGGAGTAAAACGTGGTGATTTCAGGAGCTGCTCATGTGCTGCCTGTTTGTGAACACTTCCTTTTCCAGAGTTTCATGTGGGGCCAGCAAGGTTTGGGCAGTGCCGGAGCTGAGCAGCAGCTCGGTGCCAGCCCTGGGGCTGTGGGTGCTGGGCAGCTCTGGGGAGCTGCTGCATCCCCGTGGGGCTGTCCAGGTTCTGCTCCTGCCACCCCCAGTCAGAGCTGCTGTTTTTCTGAGCTGGCTTGGAGCTCTTTAGTCTTGCTAAGTGGCAGAATAGCATGTATTACAAAAACAAACCCTCCTTTTCTTCCTGTTGTAATCAGTTAAATCGGCTGTGTAATTAAATGATGAGCTGGACTGTGGCTGTGTCAGTGTGTTCACAGCTCATCTGTGTACAACAATTCTCTTTATTTGAGCCAGTATAAAATGATACCAATATCAATGAAATTTTGTAACTAGAAACCTCTAGCTTCTCTAGCTTCCTCAAAAATTAAGAACCTCCCTCTTTTAAAAAACTTCATCCAGAGTCTGTATGAGTGTTGTCTTGGTGATGTTTTAAACTGGGAATACACTTCACATCATTAACGCTGAATTTTAAAATATAATTATTGTTTGCTTCATTAATTTTGACTAATGCAGAGAGAAAAATGATTAATCAGGAGACTTAACATAATTAGTGCAGTGTGGCAACTGACTACTTAAATATAAGTCTGTTAACGTGGGAAGCACAGCTCTTGTTTTGAAATGTTCTACTTTGTGTCAGAATTGAAAATATTAGAACCATTTTACTCTTTAAATTGATGTGGCAAATCTTAGTGCTGTGAAAACATTCATATTCTACCACTAATTATGATGTACAAAACAGGAAATCTGAAATTATGTTGGAAATAATGTCAGCATTTTGGAGAATTTTTTAATGTTATTTTGATTTATGTTGCTGGGAAAAAAATATTTTATATGTCATCCTGATATATGGCATTGGGAAAGCAAAGAAGAAATTTATTGCAGAGAGCTGCTACATTCAGTCTTGCTGAAGGATGGTTTTGCTTGTGTGTTTAGTAGCCTGTCTTGGTTAAAAGAAGTATGAGCAGTGTCAGTGTACAGAAGGGATATTTTAGTTCTTAGAAGCCTCTGGGAACTGCAGGTATAATGTACTTTAAAAGTGCAAGGAATTAAAAAAAAAAAAAGGGCATTTTCAATTAAATTTGCTTATTTAATCATAACCAGTACCTGAAAAGCCACTGGTGTAAAAGTATGCCTTAACTTATATTAGGTTGAGGGTAAAATTCCTGAAATATTTCTGCTTTTCATCTGTCAATATTGTTTCTGAGGTCAAGTGTCTGATCTTCCCATAAATGCAGCAGATGATTTGCAGCATATTTTATTAAGACATAATTGTAAAGGCTAGGGCTAGTGCTGGGAAAGGTCATGGATTTCAGGAGGAGTGTGGGAGTAATACTCATGAGCGGTAGATGAAACAGATTTTATGTTACTGTGGGATCAGTTCTAGCCACAGCAGGAGTTCTAAGAAATGTAATCTTTTAGTGGAAGAGCATAAAATGATTTGCAGTAGTAGAAAAGCTGCTGTGTTTTTCCATGAAGGCTGTGTCTCTGTGTCCCATGGCTGCTGGGGTGGCACATGTGTCACACCCAGGGCTCGCTGTGTCCCCTGGAGCTGCGGGAGGGCTGAGCTCTGCAGGGTTTGCACCTCCTGACACACAAACAAACGTGTGGGTGAGCGACCACTGCTGTGTGGCCACAGTGCTGCTCTGTCATGGCACTGAGGGAACAGAAAAATCCTGATCAAAGGGCCAGATACCAACTACACCCTTGGGAAGAGAAGAACAAAGGGTGACTTAAGCTCAGACACAAGACATTAGCTAGTTGTGGCACAAGTCAGACCAGTCTTTGCATACTGGCAAGCCCCAAATTATACCCAGCCTGAGTTTTTACATTGAAGTCTGTTAAGAGCTGACATAAATGTTTCAGGTTGTGTTGACAGAGGTTTGGGCAGGAGGGTGGGTAGTGCATTGCTTTTGTCCTCTTTTTTCTTTCAAGAAAGGAGCATTGTTCAAAATTGGGCTTACTCTTTTCAGTACAGCTTGTTGAAAATTGGCAATTATGGTTTCTTCTGGCTTTGCAACTGATTATGTTAACCTTCAGCAAATTAATTATCTTCTGGCTCATGACTGCACACAACACTTTGTGAAGTGGAATTACAGTAGAGCCCTGCCAGATCTTGTCACTCCACTTTGTAACCCTTGTGGGAACTTTCATAAGGCTCAGTGAGGTGATGACATGAGAACTCCAACTGCAGCTCCCAGCTGGTTAGGTGTAGGTAATGCTGATGGAGTGATGTAGTTTTAAGGTTTAATTATTTACACGAAACTCACAGAAAAACAAATTGCAAATTAGGACTAATTAAATGGCCTAGTTGTATTTTATTAGCGTATATACTTTTTTCTATTTTCTTCTGAGTTTTGTGTTTTCATTGCTCCATTAACTAGAAATGTTAATAGGCTATGTTATTAAAAATAAAAAGATAGGCATATTGCAATAACTGATTAATATTGGTAGAGTTTCTGTAAGCCCTTTAGTCCATTGTTGCTTAAAAGCAAGATAAAGTATTTGATTTAAATTCTATGCGATACATAGACTCCTAAATTCTCATTTCATGTTTTGACACTCTGTGGAGTATTGCTAAGCAAGGCTGCCTTGATTTCCCTGCTCTTGCTTTGAGTCCTTTGGAGATCACTTTAAAATTGATTTGAGAGGGTTTTTAGTAGCAGTTAATTCTACTAATTTCCAAAGTGACCATTTTCCATTGGTGGACGTGCAGTGTCTCATAGGGGATGTTGCAAAACTGCAAGAGCTCTACCATAGTGAAACTTGATTTTTCATTAAGATGAGAGTTCTGTCACATTTCTTCAGGGAAGTTAAATCTTTGCTTTCATATTTTTCACTCATTACTCCTCATGCTGTAAAACTAGATTAGTGTCTGCTCTGAATGCTGGTTATTAAGAGGGGGAGGGGACATGTGTTTTGCTGTTGCAATGGGCTTTTTTTAGTGCAGAGCATAATGCAATATATTGATTTTCCAAAGAGTTCTACTCTATCTTTCAGCTTTTCTTTTCTTTGGAATAGAAAGAAATTTCAGTTAAGCCAAAATCTTACATTTTCTGTGTGTAAGTCTATTGAAAAACACCCACAAAATCAGACATGCTAAACTTGAGAGACTTAAGGGAAGTATCAGTATAGATCTCTAGTACAGTTATAGTGTGTATATATATATATATGTGTGTGTGTGTGTGAGAGAGAGAGAGAGTAATATGGCTTATTGCTGTCTGTGATGCAGCAGTGATGTTAAAAAGCAAATTGTTTTCAAGTGGTGAGGGGGTGAGAGAGTTAATCTGGGACAAATGCTTGTGTTCATTGTGTGTGAGTTCTTGCCATCCTCACCACAAATATGCTCACACATAAGGAAACAGAAAGTAGCTGGTTTCAGTTCAGTAGCTCTGTTATGAGCAAAGGGAAGATGATTATTTCTGTGTAGCAGGATTGCTGTTGTGCGTGTCAGCAGTAAGAAAATGCTGCTTTTGAGGGAAATGTGCCTGGTAGTGGACATGGCACTGGCTTAGTCTAAACTCATAGTGATTCCAGAGACTAAACTATTGACACCTGGGCTTGGGTGGGATCCATGAGCAATAATCATGGTAAAGACAAAGGAGCTGCTGCTCATTTCCAGGCTCAGTGCTCTGCCACATGATATGGGGAGGAAGGTTACAACAATTGAAGGAACTGTTCTTTTTGCAGTCTCTGGGGAAAAAAGAATAGTCCAACACACTGGATCAGATCTCCTGTTCCTGGCATTTTAACACTTCTCTGAGTGCAAGAAAACCACAAAAGGGTTGAGGCTGGAGGAGACCTCTAGAAGTCGTCTGAGCTCAAGCAGGGCTGTGCAGAGCTGCTTGCCCAGGACACCCCATGGACATCTCCAAGGATGGAGAGAGATTCCACAGCCTCCCTGGGTAACCTGTGCCAGTGCCACTGATCATCTTTCAGCTGGCTTCACAAAGTGTCTGGTAGTGTGTGTGCCCTGACTTGCTGAGGTTAGGATATGGAATTGGCTGGTTCCTGACTGCAGGCATCCCATAGCAGCAGAATGGCAGGGTGAGAGAGCATGTGTGGGGGCTAAAGTCTATGCAGGAGAATGGCTTTTTCTGTGTCCTGGGATATTTGGTACAGAAATCTGTTTTTCGGGTTCTACTCCTGAATTTTTGTACTTTTAGCAACAAAAATGTTGTTGTCAGCCTCTGACGTCCTGGGTGTTTCAAGTTCCCCAAGATATCTTGAAGAGTAAAGGAATTTTGATCAGAAAATATGTAAAATCTCCATCCTTTACGTAGGGAATGCCAGTTACAGAAATCTAAACTGTATTTTTTAGAGTTACCTAATTTTGTGGTTTCTTAGCTAATAAGCCAGGAAAAGGGTACTTCAAGCCCCATTTCAAGTAAGTCCTTTCAGTAAAACCCTTTTCCTGCAGCACTTGGAAAACACCAGCAAGAATTCTTGCCCAAGAGCAGAACAGTGATGTGTTACAGGAGCCCTGGCCTCTGAGGCTGTTTGTTCAAATCCTTTTGTTTATTATGAGCTGGAATGCAGGGCTGTGGGCTGGGCTGGAGAACACCAGCGTGGTGCCTTCGTGACACTCGGCATTAACAAATGGCATCTTTGTTCCAGCCCCTGCAGCTCCTGCAGCTCTAGAGGGGCTGTGTCTGGAAAAAGGAGCACGTGTCAAGTGCCTCAGTTGTGTGCAGCAAATGCAGCAAGTGGAGGAGGAGAACTTTTCCCCAGTCATTTCTGATAAACTCATTTAGAATATGGTGTAGAAGCAAACAGATTTACTTCATGAAGACTAAAGCAGAACTCTACAAGGACTGGGAAGAAAATGACAGTCTAAAGACTGGTAAAGTGTTGTGTAAAATTTTATGTACTGGTCTTTAATTGTTTACACTGTGCTGTTATTATCTCTCATTTTAAATTATTGATAACTGATTTTAAACTAATAATATGTAAGGAACATAATTATGTTTAATGGTGGAAGAAATGTATCTCAGTTAACTTCTGGAAATAACATTTCAGAGAAAGTGTTGCTATGCAAAAGGGATTGTTTTTAACTAACAGTTAACTAACTGGTCTAACTAACCAGTTCATTTTATGTTAAAAGCTCTTCTCTGTTTTAGAAATTCTCTTTTCATGAGGAGAAAGTATAATGATGCTCAATCCCTTTTGTTCAGAGCAGCTTGAGTATTGATGTGCAGGTATTTACCAAGATTCTTCCTTTTGAACATGGTGTACCCACAGCAAAATACTATTAAGTGTACGTCATGGCTTTTATTTCGTTGTTTATGGGAATGAACTGGAAGGAAAATAAACAGCCTGAGTATTTAAGGGACTCTCTGCTATGACCAGAGAGTTTGTTTATTGCTCTGATATGTGCTTTGAATGTGTAGATGCATAGCAGCTGGTGGTGGTGCCTGCACACAGGAATTTGTGCCAGTGCAGCTCTTTGAGCAGTGGGATGTGTAATGTGCAAACAAGCAAGAATTTTAGTAAAGTAATGAGAAACAAAGTAACATTTTCAATTCTTTTGGGGTTTTCAGAGTGCTCTGCAGTTGGTGAGACAATGATGGTGGGTTAAAGGAGAAAAAAGGAAGGATTTCCTTGTTTGAATTTGGGGCACTTCAGAATTTGGGATAAGGTTGCACAGGATGCCCTTGGTGTACTGAGCCCCATGGAAAGAGAGTGCTGAGGGTGCTGGTCCACAGCGGGTGACCCTGAGCCAGTGTGTGCCCAGGGGGCCAGGAGGGTCAGTGGCATCCTGGCCTGTGCCAGCAATGGTGTGGCCACAGGACCAGGGCTGGCATTGTCCCCTGTACTCAGCGCTGGTGTGGCCACACCTCGAATCCTGGGATCAGTTTTGGCCCCTTGTGACAAGGAGGACATTGAGGTGCTGCAGTGTGTCCAGAGAAGGGAATGGAGCTGTGATAGGGTTGGAGCACAGGTCCTGTGCACAGTGACTGAGGGGAGCTGGGGGTGTTTGTCCTGGAGAAAAGAGGCTCAAGGGGGAAACCTACTGCCCCTACAACTCCCTGCCAGGAGGGTGTAGCCAGGTGGGAATTGGAAAGCCAGGTGGGAATTGGAAAGCAAGGCAACCCTGACAAGGGGGAGAAAGATGAGGAGGACTCCATAATATCAGAAGGCTAATTAATTACTTTATTATACTATTTAATTCTATATTATATTACACTATATTACTTTACCTCTAAACTGAATTTGCCAAGCTCTGAACTGCCCTCCTCTCGTGACTGTCAGCCGTCAGTCCCGACACACACACACAGCCCTGATGGGCCAAGGAAACAAAACCCCATCACTCTGGGTAAACAATCTCCATATTGCATTCTACTTTGGCACAAACACACAGCAAATGAGATAAGAGTTGTTTTGATCATTCTTTTCTCTGCTTCTCTTAGGTTAGAGAATGTGAATCCCACAGGTGGGGACTGGGCTCTTCTTGCAGTAACAAATGACAGAATGAGATGAAATGAGTTCAAGATGCATTAAAGTAGTTTAGATTGGATATTAGGAACAATTTTGTTCCCAAAAGGGTTCTCAAGCTCTGGAAAAAGGCTGCCTAGGGGAAGTGGTGGAGGCAACATCCCTTAAGGTATTTGAAAGCACTTGGTGCTTGGAGGCACATAACCTCTGGTGCTTGCATGGCACCTCCAGGCACCACTGCCATGGTGGGCTTGGCAGTGATGAGTTAATGGTTGGACTCAATGATCTTAAAAGTCTTTTCCAACCTAAACAAATCTGTAATTCTTCTTAAATTTATGGCACATCTGTAAGAGGCAGTTTATTATACTGCTGCTGATGAATGAGCACTGCAATGTACCTTGTACCTACTGCTCCTTCAGTGTAAGGAGCTCACTGAGGCTCTCAGTGGTACTCATTTCATACTGCCTTCATGAGGGAGCTGCTCCATGGTTGTTATCTTTGGCAGGTGAGGTACAGAGGTACTGCCAAGTCATTTTTTAGGCTATTTCAGAGGGAACCGCTCCAGTGAGTTAGAGTTACCCCAAAGACCATTCCTATAAATTATATGCCTACCTTTGTAGGGACTAGAGATGTGAGGATTGCACGTGGAGATCACTTTAAAAAAGGCTGTGCCTTACTGGTTTGCACTTCTGAACAGGATTAGAAGCCATGCAGGATTAGACAAACAATTCAAAATACAGGTACTTAGTAAACCTTGTAGACCAGGAACTTCTCTTTTTGTAGGAAAGAACAGTGTTTTACTGTCTTCTGGCCATTCCTCCCTCACAGCAGCTGAGTTCTGCCAGGCTGTGGTGAAAGCCAGGTGTAGCTATGGGCTCTGTGTTAGCAACCCCAACCAGGAGCTGCTGCCAGGCTGTCACAGGCTGTTCATCTCCTTCTTGACTGCTGGAAACATAAGGGATAGTCCTGCCAGTAACCCCTCCTTTATTCTGGAAAAATGAGTTACTGCAGGGACTGCAAGAGGGATCCTCAGTGTTTAGCTCAGTGATTTAAATGAATACAAAATTACATGGTTGTAAATTTTTCCCCCTACCTCCCCCTTAAAATACATGTTTAGGTGGATTATAGGGGTCCTTGGGTTAAGATTCTCTGGTGTCTGTAAGTGACTCCATCCACAGCTACTCTTCATCCATGTGGAACAGAAGAGAGATATGTCATGAAAGCAAGAGTGAAGCAGGATTTTTTTAAGTTTCATCAGATCATGAAACCATATCTCTGTTTCTTGCAAAAATCTCTATCCTTGAGAAGTTTCAGTAAAATACAGCATTTAAGTTTTACACCTATTTGTAGGCTACAACCTTATTTTTTCTTTACTAGTGTTTATTTTTACTTGGATTTGTTGTTTTGCTGTTAAATGTCACTTAAGGCAGTGTCTTCCAGGTAGTTTAGCATTCATTAATAAAGCATAATGTTATATATTTTTAATTTGCGTTATGGCTGTTGCTCCTGAGGAGATTCAGGACACTTGGGAATTTTCACAGTGAGAACAGCCATTGGAATAATCTCTCCAGGGCAGTGGTAGATTCCCTAAGACTGGACACCTCTAAGATTCAGCTGAACTGAGTGTTGGACATTCTTGTCTAGACTGTGCTTTGGCCAAGAGAGCTTGGACCAGATGGGCCTTGAGGTCCCTTGTACCTGTCATTCTATGATTGGTGCTGGGCAGGATTTTATGCTGCTTGCACCTTGTAAGCCTGTCTGATTTTGGGGGGATTTGAAAGTGCTGTTTAACATGCCACTGTTGACAGAATTTATCATCAGGTCATTGCTAATATATTTCCCATTTTTTAGTTCAAATCAGTTCTCTGTACTAATTAATTGACTATATATTAATGTTGACCTCATTTGTGACTGCATTGTTTTCTGTATAATCTGTAATGCTAACTTTTAATTAGTAAATTTAATCATACTTGTATCATATCTTTAACTGCTTTCACTGAGATAACACTGAACAAAACTGATAAGACTTTAGAATACCAGTTATTTGTCTTCAATTTCATAGAGATGCATTTTTGTGCCAAAGAATTTTTCTTGTTCCCATATTTAGCTTTTACTTTATCAGGAATCAATTTAAAATTTCTAAGTTGGAGGTATTTAAATATTTCCTCTTATAAGAAAAATCATGTTTAATGCTTATCTCCCAAAATAAAAGCTCTTGCCCCCATCTCAAGCTGTTTTCTGAGTTTTCATTATGGATGGATTAATGAAACACTGAACTATCTCAGTGCAGCTGGAAGGTTAAGATGATTGTGGCAGAAAGCAAAGAGGATTACTTTAAAGGCAATGAATATGATAATTTACACACTAAATGTAATTGAATTGTCATGAGACACAGAACATGCCAAACTTTGATTCACACATTGCTTATGCAGAGGAAGGCATGGTAAGCCATGGCCACGTTTTCAGCATAAATCAGGAACTTGCTTTCTGGTGCAAATACAGTTTGGCATTCTTTTAAGCAAAGGTTTCAACTTTTTTCAGCTTACACTGTTATTCTGTGTTTTTGAAGATCTATGCATGTCCTTTTGAGCACATTTTACAATAAAAATAGAAACAATTTTTAGTTCTGTTTAAAAAATGTGTCAGCTGCGTAGTACGTGAATGTACTGACTCCTGTGTGTTACAATATTGTCTGCTTATATTCAGCCATGCTCTTTCACTCTTTCTCAAATTAAATAATTAATTAATCTCTTCTACTTGGAAATTAAACATAGGACCTTTAATCTCTTTCTTGAAGCTCAGCAGCAGGTGAGCTTTAAAGTTTAAACAAGGGAGCTTTTCCCCACAGCTGTCCATTGGAGAAATGGAGATTTGGGTCAATTAGTACTTGAAGTTGCTGAAGGAATGTCAGGTTTCTAAGGAAGTTAAAAATTTAGTTTTTAAAAACTCGTAATTAGTCTTCTGCAAAGATTTGCTGTGAGCACAGATCTGTTTTTACAGAAGGCAACACAATTTAATTTTGGCTACAATTCTTTTATCTTCTCACTTTGAAAGCAAAACCAGGCTTCCCCCACTGCTTTTTGTCAGCGTTGATTTGGTAGCTTTAGTGGACATCATCAGTTCAGCAGACACCCTGTGTCCACTAGTAAAGATTAGGAACCAGATTGCTGTAATTGTGCTGGGGGAGCGCTGGGATGCCCTGGCAGTGCTGTGGGGCTGTGTCTGTGCAGACCCTGGGTGTGCAGGGCTTGGAGGGGCTCTGGGAGCCGTGTCCTGCTCAGAGCTCACATGTGCAGCCAGGCTGTAAAGCTGTGTCACAGAAAAGCAAACCTGAGACCCAACTGCTTGTGTCTTGAGTCCCCTTTCAGCTTGGGAATAAAGGATCCAGCACCAAAGCACAGGAGGAGCAGTGAAGTCTGAGCAATATGAAATGGTTCTACTCACCCCTTATCTTACAGGGAGGAAATTATTTGTCAGTGTTGTAGCTTAGAGATGTAAAGCTTCCAAATATAGCAGATTCAATTATTTTTTTTTTCTCCCTGAAATAACTCTGTAAATACATGTGTGCTGCTTCTGCTGCACTGGAGAAAATGACAGAGCTCTATGTATTCTTAATAAACAGGAGTAATGTGATTGGCCAATGATGGTGACAAAAAAAAATGATGGGGCCAGGTGAGGGTAACCAAGTGTGATTTCTGGGGATCATAAATGAAAGCTTTGAAGAAGCAGCCAGACCTTCCCTTAGGGGAGCTTGGACAGGCAGTGCTGTTGTCCAAAGGCTGGTGCTTGTGTCTGTGTGGGACATGCTGAGGTTCTCTGAGTGTTCCCCTGGAGAAAGGGGAGTGAAAACAAGCAGAGGCCACGTTAAATCTCTAACAGATGGCTTAAAAGGCCTCCTTGGCACAACTTCATGTTGAGAAATATGTAGGTAACCTTTACTAAAGGAACACAGGTTTGAACAAATAATTGTGTTAATGTCATATGATAGAAAACTGTAATATCTGATATGTTTTTCTATTTCATGGCCCAGATGGTTGGTATGTACAATTCCTGAAGTTCATTATGTTGCCATGAACTAGACAGGGAAAAAACCCCACATGCTTGGAGTTATTTTTGTAACAGTGTTAGATTGAAATATATTTTAAACCTTTTTCAAACCTTGCTTTATCTGAAGTTCATTGCTTTTTAATAATCAAAAGAATTCAATGCTTAAATATTTCACAAACTTAATTAAAGTGGATTTACCTCATGGGTTTGATATATTTGGGATATTGAAGTATGTTCTATTGTTGGATATTCAGAATAACAACTTTTCCTTTCTTTGCTCTCTGTTCCTGTCCATTTCCTAGAGATGGTTTCTGCTCAGGGAACAGTACTGAGCAAAGCTTGAGCTCCACTCATGTAGTAAATGCTGCATCTGCAGTGTCCTCATGTCCAGTGCTTACTCACACACTGTTTTTTTTTGGTTTTGCCTGTCAACCTTCCTGTTGTCATATCCTTACACTTATTCCAGCTCTGGGTTGCCCAAGTTGCAGTTCTGACATTGTAATGACATCCTTCCCTGATTTCTGAGAAATAAGTTGTAGGCTATTTCCAAGAAACCATGCAGTACTTCTTCAGTATTCCAAAATCTCTACAAATCCTGTAATTACTTCACAATTTTGTTTTAAGCCAGTAGTGAATGTTTCAGCTTTCTTTGCTATTAGAATGTTTGTGGAATTGCCAATTAGTGGCCTTTAGTACTTTCTTCAGCCTTTCAGTTAGTGGGTTGTGCAGAATTATTTCCTTACTGTATTTAATATCTACATTGGTGGGAAATCAGAAATATTCTAAACTTAGTTAAGATACTGTGCAGTAACTGTACTTTGCTTTGAGCAATATTCAGGACATGTACCAAGGTCATATTTTCCTTTGACACAACAGTTTTGGCATTCCTCTGTTGAAGCAGTCTCCCTGAAGTTGATTTTCCAAGTATTTGGCTGCAGTTGTTTTTTCACAAGGGAGAAAATCTGAATAACCTGATTTTAATTCCTCTGCAGGTGCAGATGCTGAGCAGGATGCTGCTGTCAAACTTGCCCAGGAACGAGCAGAGATAGTTGCCAAGTATGACAGAGTAAGTGAACTTTTTAGTCATTTAAAAGACTTTTTAGATTGAATCTTCATAATATGTCTGTTTAAAAAGTGAATCATGATTCCAGCTAGCTGTTGTTTAAAATACTCTGTTGGGTACTAATCTGGTGTTTAATGATAAACTCTCTCTGCATGGGGGATATTCTGGATAGTGACTCAATCAACTCATTTTTCAGGTGCATAGCAAGTTACTTTGGGACCATTTCAGGGAGTGTATTGTATTAGAAATAGTGAAGGTGGGGTGTTTGAGGATGCTCAGATATCTCACAGATATGTGAGATCAGAAGGACTCTCATTTTACTTTTAATTTATTTAATCTTTTGTTAAGGTAGTACAAATACTGAAATCATAGCAGAAAAAGTAAAAGATGAGTGAGCTGGATTGTTTCTCATCTTGTGGGGATCTAAAGAAATCCCTGCTCATACCATGTTTGTTCTTGGACCCCTTATCAGGAAAAGCCTGGCACAGACTGTGCCTAGAATGCTTACACAGTGGTCAGGTATTTTTGTACCACTTATGGACTTTTTAAGTGTCACTGGAGTACAGAGCAGTAGCCTTGTTTGTGGAGTTCACGGAATGTTTCATGTCCCAGAATTACTGCACACTGTGCAAACCACCAGTAAATGAGAGGCTCACCCTGGACTGGGGATAAACCTGCTTGTGTGTGGCAGGCTGACACCAGCTGCTGCTCAAAGCTGCTCAGGCACTGCCACCTCAGCTGGGCAGGGGACAGAAAATGTAACAAAAGACTCATGAGTTGGGATAAAGGCAGGGAGAGATCCTTCACCAGTGACTGTCATGGGCAAAGCAGACCTGAGTTGAGGAAATCTGTTTAATTTATTACCAATCAAATCAGAGTAGGACAATAAGAAAATAAACACTGGATCAAAAACATTTTCTGGCCAACCCTCCCTTCTTCCTGGGGTTAGCTTTGCTCCTAGTTTTCTCTACCTCCTCCACCTGACCAGTGCAGGAGGATGGGGAATGGGGGCTGTGATCAGTTCATCCCCATCTGTGACTCTCTCTGTGGTGGTGTTCACAGAGGTCTCAGGTTGAGGGAAGAGATGAGGATCTGACTCCATGTTTCAGAAGGCTTGATTTATTATTTTGATATATATTACATAAAAACTATACTAAAAGAATAGAAGAAAGGATTCCATCAGAAGGCTAGCTAAGCTAAGAATAGAAAAAGAATGATAACAAAGGTTTGTGACTGACCGAGACAGTCCGGACACCTGATTGTGATTGGCCATTAATTAGAAACAACCACATGAGCCCAATCACAGATGCACCTGTTGCATTCCACAGCAGCAGATAATCATTGTTTACATTTTGTTCCTGAGGCCTCCCAGCTTCTCAGGAGGAAAAATCCTAAGGAAAGGATTTTTCATAAAAGATGTCTGTGACATCCTTCCTGCTTGAGGGTTTGACTCCTTAAACTCTTCCCTTTTTTCCAGTGGGGATATCCCTACCATAGGCTGAAGTTCTGTATGAACTCTTCAGGATGGGTCCTTCCCATGGGCTGCAGCTCTTCATGAGCTGCTCCAGCCTTGGTCCCTCCATCAGGGTCAGTCCTTCAGGCACAGGAGCTCCAGCATGGGTCTCCCATGGGGTCACAGGTTATTGCAGCGACTTGATGAGGGTTCCTCAGGGTGAGAGAGATGGACGAGAGTCTTGGTTCATGATCAGAAGGCTGGATTTATTGATATATGATATATGATACATTATTACTATACTAAAAGGAGTAGAGAGAGAAGTTGCAGAAGCTGCTAAGCTAAGAATAGCATAGGAAAGAAAGAATAACAAAGTTCTGTGTCCAGCAGAAAGCAAGGACAAACTCTCCCGTGAGTGGTCAGCAAATCCAAACATTCACAGAAGACCAATCAGAGATGCTCCTGTTACATTCCACATCAGCAGATAATTATTGTTTACATTCTTCTTCTGGGGCCTCAGCTTCCCAGAAGATGAACAAATCCCAAAGAAAGCATTTCTATGAAAAAATGTCTGTGACAACAGGTCCTGCCACCAAGCCTGCTCCAGTGTCGCCTGGCCCATGGCCAGTGGCAGGTCCATACTGGAGCTGACTTTGTCTCTGTTGGATGTGGAGGAGGCTTCCAGCAGCTTCTCAGAGGAACTACCCCTGGATCCCCCTGCTACTAAATCCAGGCCACACAAACCCAATTCTCTTTGTGTTCTGGGTGGTGGCCTGATTTCACAGCAGTAACCTGAGCATAGCCCACAGCAGAAGCAGGCAGAGCTGAAATGTGGTTCAACTTCTGCAAGCCTTTGCAAGATTGGCAGTTGGAGAGCAGGAATGGGGCATGGATGAAAGCATAATTGAGGGGAAGCTCAGTGCTGCATTGTTTGACAGCTGCTGCAAGTCAGCATGAACTCAGGACTGTCTGCAGGATGTGCTCTTGCAGGTGGTTGTTCAGGAAAGATGGACTTGAGAAATGAAACTAGTAGAGGGCACTCTGGGGACCTTGATGAATTATTGTGGAGTTTAACAGCAGGTGTGGGATTACTGTGACTCTGGTTGAAATGTATTTTGTGTATAGAAGTTACCAAAAGAGATTTCCTGTGATGAAAATACTGTTTGTCATGGCTGGGATAGGTGTTGTGCTCTCTTTCTTCTTGGTTGGTTAGGACTGATGTTCTCCTCCTCGTCCTCTAACCTCCTGCCACCATGTCCCAAAGGGTCCCAAAGGTTATGCTTTCAGTGGTTGAATGCTCCCTTATGTGTCTTTATTTATTGTGTCATAAAATACAATTTGGCTTTTTGTTTTTTCCTTTCCCCTTAGGGACGTGAGGGTGCTCAGATTGAACCATGGGAAGATGCTGACTACCATCTTTACAAAGTCACAGATAGATTTGGCTTTCTACAGTAAGTAGCAAGCTTGTAAAGAAAATAAGATTAAAAGTTTGCTACTATGAATATTCAGGCTCTTTATTGCATTACCTATTTGGTGAAAGTATTTTTATGCCTTTAAGAGATATTTTGGAAACTGCTGTGTAAGTGTTACTGCTGGATAATCTTTCACTGTGCTTTTCAATTCAGTTTCTATCTGGGTTTTTATTTCTGTAATTTGATCTTGCAGAGGGAGTGAAATGTTTTAAAATATTTTTTTAGGGAATGAAAATTGTTAGTCTACAAAAAACATATTCCAAGCTAAATTGAAGATAAGTTTTCATTGTGAATAACTTAGTTGGATGTAAACAAACTTGAAGTTCTTGGAAGGATTTTTAAAAATTTTGTTAAAATGTTTAATTGTAAAAAGATCCAAATACATTAAGGTTACTCAGTGGTTGTATATGAGCAAAAGTATATCTCAGTCCATAAAAGTTTAGTAAATTTTGGCTTCATATATTTTTTTAACCTTACTGAAATCTCTGCTGATTTGGGACCTAATATTGAATCAGCTTTAAGTCAGAAAATGCCAGAGGCCACATGCAGTTCCCCTACAGGTGCCTCCTTTGTAACATAATCTGTTCCTTTTTGGCAAATAGAAGATTGGAGTATTACATTGTTTTAGGGTTTTTGTGGTTGGCAGATGTAAATATGCAGCTTGCAGAAACTGAACACAAGCTGACCTGCTACTTCTGATGCTGTTAGGCCTCTCTGAGGTTCTTGGTGTTTGGCATTTTGGTTTGAATACTGAAATGCAGTTCAAATCCAGGAAAATGCAGTTCAAATCCAGAAAAATCAGTGATAGTGGAAAACTTAGTAATACCTATGTAATTCATAGTATTGGGAAGGGGGATGTTTATGTTCTGTTTTTGGAGGACTTTTTTTCCTGCTCTTCTTTCTTTTTTGCAATATTGTTGCTTTTACAAGCTGTCAGTTAAAAGTCATCTTTACCTGCAGACTGTGCTTCACTGGGGTGAGTTAATTTGCTGTGTGACATTCCAAGAGATGTTTTTCACACCAAGGGGTCCTTGTGTGGGGAAAGCCCAGCTGCAGCACCAGGTGCCTGCAGTTGTAGCATTCCTAATGGAGAAAGGATGTCAGAGTTATTTTATTTCTGGGGCAGAGGTGATAGAAGCCACTGCAGGGTTCACTTCTGACTCCTGAACTTTTCCTGTTACCTGGGTTGTGATATTTCCATTTTTATGTGTTAGCTGTAGAAAGTTGTTCCTCAGGTCCTCTCCACTTGCTGCTGCTGTTCAGTCATTACCCAGATGTTCCTCTTGCTCAGGAACATCCCTACGCCCCAACACAGAAGTAATTCTCTATATAGTCAGCTTCAAGGGCTGAAAGCTGAAAGATTTAAATTACATAAAGACTGTACAGGTTAACAGTGTATGCAGATTATCTCTTCACTAATTGTGCCTATTTGTGGCTTATCCATGTCTTGTTACAGGGCAGATTTCACCAGAGGGTACTCTCAGGGCTGCTTTATGATTGCTTAAGATAAATTCAGTGTATTGCAAATGATGTTTTTATTTTCCTGAGAAGGAAAATCTCTCCTAATAGAAGGAATATAATTAGGATAAACAAATCAACTGTCTGTCCCTGAAATGACAATTTATATTGCACTGTAGATTTTAACTATGGTCTGGGTCATGTATGCTGTCATACCAGGCCTGCTGTGACAGAAATTAACTCCTGTTCTATGAGATTTGAAATGCAGCAGGATGTACCACAAACCTCAAAAGTTTGTCATCCCTGAGAGCCATCATTCCCTTCAATCTCTCAGGTGTTTACAGTGTAAATTAGCAAACAGGCTGATGCACACTGAAAACAAAATCTGGGGCAGTACCAAACTTAGTGTCATTGTTAAGGTCTACAGGGATTTGTAATCTTGTTTATATTGACATTTAAAATACTAAGAGAGGTGTCTTTTGTGTCAGGAGGGTGCTGGGTGTGAGGAACCTGATACAAGATTAGGGCTTGTTTTCTCAAGTACAATCGGCTTTGATTACTATCAGTGGTTTTCTATTTTTCCTTGTCCGTGTCCTCTTTGCAGCTTTCCTTGGCTCTGTGAAGGGGCCATTCAAAGTTCAGCTGATTGCTGATAGGGCAGAAAAGATAATTTTGAGGGAATGAAGCACTCAGGCTGCATGTGTGACTTGCCCCTGGGTAGAATATGGGAGAATGTAAAGGCTGGAGACATTTCAAGAGTGGTTTTGGTCTCAATCTGCAATTCTTGTGGTGTCCCAGTGTCCTTATGTGCATGTTAAACTGGGAATTGGTAAATTTGAGGGACGTGAAGACTTGACCTTCTTGCCATACCAGTAGAAGTGGGTTCAGGTTTAATTCAGAGGACTGAGAGGTAGAGGGAAAGTGCCTTTTTATTTACCAGGGGAGGAATTGGATTATGATTTGAAACAGATAAAACATTTCCCTTCAAGTAAAATAAGTCATTTTAACCTGTGTGTAAGACCCTCAGTTGAGGTATCTGGCATCACAATTCTAAGTGATGTAGTATTTACTGTTTACAGGAGTTAGGTCCATCTTTACCCAATATTGTCCTAAACTTTTAGTTGCTGTTGCCTTCAGAACACAATTTAATTTGTTTGCTGCAGTACTTTATTTTGCAGTTCTGCAAATGAATGTGAATGTTCTAGTTAACTTTGGATATTAAAAGGAAAGTGGTGTGGACAGGTTATTAATATTGCTATTTAAAACAAAAAAAATATAGCTGAGTTAGTACTTAATGAATTTAGGGAACAAGAAAGTGTATTCAGTGAGAAGTAGCAGAGCATTATAATAATGAGACTTATTTGAAATGAATAAAGGGAAGTTTTAGAGGGAAGTTGGATGTAGGAAGAACGTTTCCAGCAAAGCTAAGCTGTGAAATAACCTGTGGGGAGCCTGAGGGGACTGTCTCTTGAGATGTTCAACAGCAGAGTGTGCAAAACAAAATGCAGCTAGGAGGAGTTTGTTCAGTGGCACTCACTAAACTGTAGCACCTATGAACTACTCTGCTGCAAACATAAGTTGTACAGTAGGGGCATGCAGGAACCAGAAGAGTGAAGCTCTCATTATTAGCTAAATTGGAGAAAACTTGGCTTTTACCAGCTACTGTTGTTGCAAGGCTATAGGGAAGTGGTGGCTTGTGGTTTATTGAAGCCATGGGGTGTTGCAGGCAAACCAGACTCAGCTTGGAGAATTTCTCATCATTTACTGCCAGGTAAAATGACATTCTGACTGCTGACCTGGGTGCTCGCTAGGAACACCCCAAACCATACCCCTGTATCAGGCACCTAGAGCAAACACCTCTCTCCCCTCTGCCTCCAGGACAAACTTCCCTTGATTTTTGTCTTGGGCTAGCCTTGCATCACCCCAATTCCTTTGGTGAGGCAGTGCAGGAGCTCCTGCACATGATGACTTCTTTCTGCTGCTCCTGGCTCCTTACTTATTTGCTCCTTCTGCTCCTTGTGCCTTACATGGCTTCCCCCGCCCTGACATGGTGTTCCTCCCACTCCAGCCACGTTCTCAACATCCCCTTCCATGAGTCTCTTCTGTCTTTCCAATTAATATTGTTCCTCTTAATTAATACAGATATACATGGTATACGTCACCTGATATACATGGCATACATGGAATAATATATTGAATTAATGCATCAATTAAATAAATATTCATATAACAAGGAATAGGCTATTAAAAAACCCCAAAACTATTAACTTTTGTAATGTTTCTTTCAGAGAATTCCACGTCAGTGTTGTCTTAGTCATGACCATGAGAATTGACAGAGCAGACCAGTGTATTTTATACAAGCCCAGTGTGGTTACCAATAAACCTAAAAATATATATTTAAAAAAAAGGAAGCAATATCCCTTCCCAGAAAAGCCTCAGGCATGGTCCTTATTCAGTGCAATTTGTTTTCCAGTGAAAATCCTGCTGCTGATTCCACATGACAGTGCAGGACTGCTGAGCAGTCAGGCTGATGTGAGAAGTGCCATTCAATTTGAAAATGAGCATTTTTCCCTCTGAAATTCAGCACCAGTGACTGTATATCCAGTGTGCCAGTACTTTGATAAGATGGGATGTTTTTTTCTAGGAAGCCCTGGAGGCTTTGAGCTGTGCTGCAGCTGATGGAAGCCCAGCAGCCCCTCTGGGGCTCCCACAGGGCTCAGAGAAGGCTTGGCCTGTAACAGATGATTCTGCAATCAACTATTTTAGGAATGGGAGAACTGCCTAAGATCTCTTCACAGATAGTCATAACAAAAACTTTTTAAGCTGATTTTGGAAATGAAAAAAGGAGGAATGTGTTTGGTAGTCATAAAAAATTGGGTTTGTTTGCTCAATTTTTCCTTTTTCCCCCCCCTCCTGTTGGATATGTTGTATCTTTTTGGTCAGCATCGTATGAATGTTGACCCTGCACCCCCCAAAAAAGCAGTTCCTCTCTATCCTATCTTGGAACCTGGCTAAGTTGTAATTTAAATGTCCTCAGTATTTTCAGTGTGGACTGTTCTTTCACCAACCCTTTTCTTTACCTTGTAGATAACTTCTGTTTGCGTTTTTTCTATCAGCAGTCATTGATAAGGGAGTACATTCAGGGAAAAAGAAAACCTGGAGGAGTTTCTGAGAGTCTTGAAGCTCATAGCAGGCATTCCAGTAATGCCTCAGGCTCTGGGAATTCCCCCTTCCCCCTCTTGGAATTATTTAGTTGATTTGGTGCTGCTTTGGAATTGATAAAAAAGCTGCTAAAATAAATACCTTATTCCTTGGGTGATAACAAGTTCCCTACTACAACTAGGAATGTTTTAAAAGGTATTTTATTTCTTTAAACTGACAGTTTATATAATGTCTCTATTTATTTGTCTATTTAGAAGTGACAATTTTATGAATTATTTTTATAGCTAAAAAATTATTTGAGATCTTAAGACAGTAAAAGAAAGCAAGAAATTAAAATGCCAGTGTTTTATAAGTAAATAAGAATTTAAGCTTTAACTGACTATAGTTGAAACACATACATGTGTTAATATATCCTTGAATATAGCCATGAATATATCACATATATTCATGAGTATATCCTTGTATTTATTTTTGTATTTATTATTTGTATTTTATTTTGTATTTATTAAACTCTCTGGTTAAGTACAAGGACAAAATAACTTGATTCCCTGCCCCACATAATGTTTAGGTTGAATGGTCTCAAGAGCATTGGCTGATTGAATTTACAAAACAGCCCAAACTTTGTCCTGATCCTGAAGTAGGGGAGAAGCTGAGAACAGCATTTTGCAACTGTAAAGGTCAGCACCAGTTTAAAGAGCTGATCCTCTTTGGCCCTTTCAGCACCAGGCCAAAAGTCAGAGCAGGATGAGCCAAATGGCCTCAGTGCCTTCCTAGAATGGCACAGAAAGCTAAAATTTGGGCAAATCTGAGCAGCATCACCAGCATACCCCTGGGCAATGTACTCCAGGTCCTGAGGGGCTTTGTACTGAAATTTGTAAAGCATAGAACAGCATCCCTGTGATGAAGAAATATCATCCAGGTTCATTTGTTTTGGTACCTGTTGGAATACAGATTTCAGTCTTTCAGCCATTTGGGGACCAAGCAAAAATATTTTTTAAAGATAAAATGTCCCACCTTTTCATTTTTAGCAGTAAATTAGGATTTATGTTATCTAGTCTTTTAAAGCAATCCTTGTGTGTGTGTATTCTTGCTGATTCTTTTCTATTTCTCTCTCTGTATACCACCCAACTGAGAATAATGTGTTCTGCTTTCTTTTACAAGAAAACAGTTCAAGACCACAGTTTTGTTTTTCTAAGTAAAATTTTAAAAAATCAGTTTTTGGACTTTGGGGCAGGTACAGCTCAAGTCCAAATTTTCCTACTCCTCATTGGGAAATACAGATTCTGACCTAAATACTTGTGGGAAATAGTAAAGCTAAGAAGATTTTCAGAAAGTAGAAAGTGTTTTAGTGTAGAAAGTGTTTTAAGTGTTCAGACATGAATAGTTATGAAATACAAATAACAGAAAAAACTGCAATTTTCTTACTGCAACTTCCCAAAAACTTTTTTATTTCTGTTGTTCCCCAATGAATGCCAGCAACAGAATTGTTCTGGTAACTTTTGGTGATGAGCTGTGAAAATCATAGCAGACATGTCATCATTCAGAAAATTAAAGAGTACTTTTATTTCTTCAGCCTGCACCATATCAGTTCTTTGCAGACCTTGTTATTATCAAGGTTTGTGTTAACTTATATTAATACTTGTTATCTTATAGCAATAACTTACATTGTCACAATTTGTGGTCTGACTTGGGTGATTCACTTTACATATGTTTTTCCTTTTACTACCTGCTCAGTATAAATGGAAACTAGGGTATATATTTAGTGTGGCAGGTGCTGTTATGGTGCTAAATATTCCAGGATCAGCATGGTGAGACTGGGCAAATTGGAGGTTTATTTTGCAAGGTTGTTCAAGTGGGTTTTTATCCCCTGAAGACTTTAGTGGTACAGTAGAAGTACCAGCGGTAGAAAATACAGGTGTGATCTGCCCCTCATGCCATTCATGAGGCTCTCTGCAAAATTTGGGTTAGATTCTTGTGTTACTCTTACAGTAGCTCTGTGCTGATTCTGATGGAATTGTACTAATTCACAGCAGCTGAGAATGTGACTCATACCCTTAGTCTTTATCCCATGAGCCTGTTAAAGCAGAGAATATGCTTTGAGAATAGTTTGCTAATGATGGAGATCATCACATTGCCAGAGGCACTTTTCAAATAGCAGAATTCATTCTTCCTTGTGCTGACATGAGACTTACCTGCTCTTTTCCATCAAACTTCACTCTTTAGAAAACACAGTGCATTTTTACTGGCACCAATGCATTCCTACAGCATGCTCCAAAAATGAGTTAGGGGAGCAAAGAAACTGAGAGCTCAGTCAAGGAATGAGATACTCCATTAAATGTCTCCAAATGAAGCTATTGATTTTTTTTTTCCTCCAGTGTTATTATTTTGCCCTGAACTTTTTAACAGAGGGAGCAACCAGTTATCCCCTCTTGGATTCTATTTCTTGGTAATTTGTATGTAGCCTTGCTGGAAAATAGTCCTTGTCTCTGAAGTATTCTGTGTGCATTCCTTGGTGTTTTCTCCTGTGTGCCTGTTGAACCTCATGGCCAAGAGCAATAACTCTTGCACAGCTCTCCCTGCTGATTTGGGTGGGTGCATGAGTGAATTCTCTGCTGATAAGAGCTGTGAGGACAGGTCTCTGAGGGTTCTTGGCAGCAAAAGAAGTTATGTTGAGATTTTGGGTAAGAGAAAGAAAGAACAAGAAAGAATGAACAAGAAAGAAAGAACGAACAAGAAAGAAAGAAAGAAAAGCATGGTTGATGTAATTTGGTAATAATTAAGTGACATTCAAAAAGAAAAAAGAGATTTTATATAATTGTAATTTCAAAGTTTTAGTAGGAGAGTCATGGAATGGGGGTTGGAAGTGACAAGCAGTAACCCCAGCACCACCACTGGAACCCCATAACCACTAAACCACATCACCCAGTGCCAGATCCAGAAGCCTCTTAAACACCTCCAGGGATGGTGACTCCACCACCTCTCTGAGCAACCTGTTACAATGCCTGACCACCCTAAAAGTGGAATTTTTTTTCCCAATATCTAATCTAATCTCCTTTGTCTCAGTTTAAAGCCATTTCCTTTTAAGGCCATGAATCTGCACATCAGAGTTCAAGCAAAGAGCTCCAAGGCTACAAGAAGAGTTGCAAAGTTACTGTTCACAGTGACATGGAGCCACAATTCTTAATTTTCTAGGCACAGTAAATATTGCCAAACATGTTAAGTGATGTGGTGATGTGCTGAAATAGCAATGAAATGTTTATTCCTAACAGTGCAATTATAAATGTCAGTCTTATTGCATTTTATTTCTGCTGGTCATTCAGCAGGGACTTGCTGTCATTTTCTTCTTCTCAGCTTTGTGAGACAGGGTCAGACCCTCTTGTCAGGAGAGGGGCTCAACTCTTCCCTCCCTTGGGAAGAAGTGTGCCAAGCTCTGCCTCTTTCAGCTGCCAAAGTCAAATCTTTATTTAAAAAAAGTTCAGATCTCTCTTATTAGAGAAAAGTCGTGTTTCTCTTCTCTTTTTCCTAAGTATACAAATATTCCTCATTTTGACTGTTTAGAATTTTTCATGAAGCATTATAAAGATTTACCATGGGAACTCTGCTGAATTCTCTTCTCTCCATTGGAATCTTGTATTATGTGTCATGGATTTTGCCTTCTAATGTGTGACACACTTGCCTTGACTGATTTTGCTGCAGAATATTCATTGCTAATCATATTGAGGAACTGCTGTTAAAAAAACCCCACAAATTTCAGCTCTGTTTAACATTCTTTCCTTTTGCCCTGATATACCCTGAGGATATTATCTTTATTTTTTGGAGAGAAATGGTAGTTTTCTTGGGCTGGTTATTGAGATTGAAAATGCTTTTTTTTAGGTCCATTTTCCTAGCAATAGACAACTTTCTTTTTTTTTTTTTTTTCTTTTTCTCTTTGTATGCTTTCAAGCGGAACTGCTTTTACAATATTTTAATAGC
Organism: Ammospiza nelsoni; assembly: GCF_027579445.1. Taxonomy (NCBI): domain Eukaryota; kingdom Metazoa; phylum Chordata; class Aves; order Passeriformes; family Passerellidae; genus Ammospiza; species Ammospiza nelsoni. The sequence goes on along the minus strand of NC_080637.1, from coordinate 6,225,744 downwards.
ATTTCTGTATGACAAAACCTGTTTTGAAAACACAGCAAACACATGATTTATCAGTTAAGGAATTCCTGCTACGTTGAAATGAATCCTTTCTTACTATGCAGTTGTGCAGTGGTGAGGCTGGTTCACAGACCAGGATAAATAGGTAATTTTATCTAAACATCCTTGACAGTGGAAGAGTGCATTGGAGCTGCTGTAAAATTTGCTTAGTTCTGTTCATTCTGACTGAGTTTACAGCTCTGCTTCCATGGTGGAAGTGAACACTGGTCTGTGGATTTGTCTGGTGGTGAATTTTGGTGGAGGTTGTGCTATGAGTATTTTTGCATGCATGCATTTGAGCTGGTGTCCAAAAGCACGAGCTGCCTGTGGCAGTTTGCAGTATTTGCTTCCTTAAAGTGAAGTCTTATTTTTGCAAGAGCATGTGGTCAGAAGTGTTGCTTTAGAAGGTGTTTTGGTTACTACAAGGAAGTCTTCAGTGCCTTTGTTGTTCACTTTTTCTCACACTTGCTGTTTTAACACGTATTCTTTGTCGCGCTGATGGGGAATAGTGATTGTTTTTTCAAAGCTGTTTCATGAAAATTGTATAAAAAGTTGTATAAACCAGATGTAGCAAAGGGAGAGGAGCCAGAACTTCTCTCTGCATGTCACCTGTGAGCTTTGCAATTGCATATATTTGCACATCACTTGTGTATTTAGTGGTAGGACTTCACCAGAAGAAGGAAGTACCTTGAAGTTAACATGTCTAGAAGTTACCAATGAATTTTTCTGACTTGGACTGTGCATTTCATTTTTTTGCAACATTATTTAATATGTTCTTCTCTTTAGATTTTGTCTTTCCTTTCCCCTTGTGCTACTGTGGTGATCTAGTGTGTGGTGGTTCTCTCACTTTCATTTCATGCATGGTCATCCTGTGGAAGGAGGAAATGTTCTGTTGTTATTTGCTGTAATTCAGAATGGTCTTTTTTACTTTCCTAAATCTGTGTCACAGTGTTACCCCTTTCTTTGGCATGGCTTGATTCTAAGCTTATTCTTAGGACTAGAGTTGAAATTTGAATTTTAAATCCATTCTTTCAGCTGCGTTAGTCCAGGCTGTCACTTCAGCAATCCCCTGCAGATACAGAAGGAAATGAGGTGAATGCAATCCTGCAGATTTGATGGCAAACACAAAAATAAGCTGCAGGATAATTCTGCCAACTAAGGGCAAATAATGTGGTTTTTTTGTTAACAGCTGCTGCTGCTTGATTTCAGTAAAAGATCATCCAGTGTGTACTAGGAATTCATAAAGTACTTCCTTGCATGAAAAGAGCTATTAGGTATCAGAGCTGAAAAAAATTATTGACTATGTGAATATGGTTTAATTTATACAACATTCATAAAGAGATATGCAATGGCTTTGAGTTGCTGCTTAAGCTCTAAAACATAAGTAGGCAGCGTGATCATTATTACCTCATTTATTTCCTGCTAAATTTAGCATTTCCAGAAGATGAAAGTAGCTGAATGTAGGAATTGGCCAGAGTGGCACAGGTTGTAAAGGATGCTAAAGGGGGACAGTTTTTAGAAGTGCAAAGATGCTGCTTCTCTTGACCCAATGAAGGACCCACCAGAATGGGATTTGAGACCACTGAAGTTTTATTTCTCAAAGAAGCAAGTGCAGGTACAGAATGCTTTGAACTTCAGCAGTGAGCAAGTAGATATTGCTGGAACAATCCCATCTTAGGTAATTCATGTTCAAATATGCTTTGCATAGCACATGAATTTTAATGCAGATGGAGCTGCCAACATGCAAACCATGGATCTCTGTTAATTTATGGTGTAAGTGATGTGCACAGGAAGGAACCTTTGAGCAGTACTTCAAAACAGGAGCTATGTGTTTAAGGAGAAAATCCTAGGTGTTTTAGACATTTATCAAATGTAAATTAGAAGTAAGGCATTCTCTTTCATTTGCCTTTTAGACTCTTGGGAATTTTAAAGTAGCTTAGGCTAATTTTTATCTTTCTATAAAAACTTGATTCTGAGAAGACATTTTTAACCTCAGTGTTCATTTATGTGCAATTAAAGTGACATCAAAAATCACTAGAAATGCTGATGTGCTCAGTTCAGCAGATTATAAATTTTCTCAAAGGTGTTCTGATTCCATGCTGGGGAAACTTTCAGGTTTTCACATAGAGCACAGCTTTCCACTAAAAAGAGAAGGAAGCACATATTTTTAGTATTTGGCAGTGAAAATACAGTTCTATGTTTTTTGCTATGAATTTCGTGATAATTTTTCATATTGGCAATAAAAACTTAACAGCAAAGTCATCTTTCAAGCAGCCAAGTACTTAACCAAAAAGTCACCATTTTGAGTTTAGTTGAATTTGATAAAACTTGAATTTTATTTTGTCTCATCTCTTACAGTTCACATTGCTTGAGACTTTCTGGACAGGAGCTACATGTTCATGGCACTGGGCTGTGCAAATTGGCAGCAACATCCACAGAATCCACAAATAATAATTGCAAATAAAACCTAGTCACAAAATCACATGTGGTCCAACCTTTTGCCAGCATTAAATCCTTTCTTGCAGCATGTTTCCTGATAATTATATTGTGGAATGTCACAGTGGCTTATCCCATATGTTAATTAATTGCTTTGGCTTGCTTATGAATTTTAACAAAACTTCTGAAAGCTGTTTTTTAATCTGCTGTAGTCACTACCCCCATACTGTGCAGACGTTGTTCAGTGAAAATTCCAAGTGAATGATTACAGTAGCAGAGCTCCAATTATTCTGAGACAGACTCAATCAAAATTGTGAGTTTGTAAGTACATTGTGAGATAGAAAGAGGGAAGTGAGCCATAGAATTTTATTTGTGAAAAACAACAGCTTTCTTATCTTCTCCTTAATAATTCCAGAAATCTTTTCCACATATTATTGATTTTGAAAATAACAATTTTGCTTTAATTTCCTTTGAAAAGCTGGAAGATTAAAGCAGTATTCATAGTCAGGATTCCTCTGCAAATTAGCTTGAAGGTGATTCTGTTGCCAAGCCCTGTTGTACATATCCATAATGCCCCATATTGCCCTGACAGCTTTGTGTGCCAGACCCAATGGAGCACCTTGTTAGTGTGTTTATTGCTGTAGAATTGGTTTCCCAGTTTGAGTATTCTCATTTTTTTGTGTCTAGTAAAGCCATAGACTCCTACAACTCACTCCTGACAAATCACACAATTTAAAACTGTACCTGTTTGGGAAGATTTACTTTTTCCTGATATATCTGGATACTGTAATGGTGCAAGTTGTTACTTCAGCAATCTGAGTTTCATATTGTACAGCAAGACAACTCCATTTGTACTGAAGCTCATTGTGTTCAGACACCTGTCAAGTGAATTCTTCCCTTCTCATACCTTACCTTTGTGTGATCACTCTTACAAATTCATTTCACATCGCTTTTGGTTTTGAGTTTTATACCTTACTGATGTTTTTGTGGATGTTTCCTCACAAATTTATTGATCGTGAAGGTTTCAAAATGATACAAATGACTGTTTTGAAAAAGTTTTTAAAATGCTTCCTTCAAAATAAATAATAGCAAGTATGTTTTCCTCATGGATTTAAACACTGAGAAGTGTCACAAGTGACAAGCTGAATGCACATTTGTTTCTTCAATGAGATTTGTTTCTCATTGAAATTAACTCAATGAGACCATGAAGATCAGTGTTCTGCAAGAAACTTCCCCAGATTATATTGAAAATGTGACACCAAATATGATTTTGAAATACTTTTCATTTAAAATGAAACTCTGTGCAGTGGTACAAGGTGATGCTCTTGCACTTAGAGGAGAGCATGAGAGAATAATTTAGTAATAGTTTGAGAAAACTTTTTGCATAGGTACTGCTTTGCAGGCTTTGTGAAGATTAAATCTTTTTAATATCTGTGTTACACTGGGTTCAGTAATATAGAAATATTGAATGTAATTGACTTTTTAATTAGATGACTTGTGTGTATCACAGTTATTCCCACAAATATTTCATGATAACAAGGCCCAAAGTTCTTCACAGTGCCCTGGTCAATTCTAAAATAGAAATTGATAAATAAAAATATAACATACCAAAAGATTTTGAACATTACAGTTCTTCAGGTTTTGTAGTATTTTTGGTCTTATTGTGGTCAATTTTTGCCATATTTTTTTACCCAGTGAAAATTTTGTTGTCAGACCTTGTCCAACTTGTGTCTGTGAAGTAATGAATTGATCCTCTGGAATTTGGAGTTCTAGGGTGACTGGTGTACCAAGGTTGATTATTGCACTAAATATCTTCCATCCTCAACTGAAGCTGCAAAGGACAGAGGAGGCTTTACATCTCTTAAACTTCAGCCAAACCAGAAACAGGAAAATTCTGTGATTTGAGTCAGCAGGGAACATACTTGGGATTCAAATACAAATATAGGAAAAGAATAAATCTGTTAAGTGTGTAATATAAGAAAGTCTTTCCTTGTGTTTGTATTGAACAAATACATCAAAGTGCTCTTTAAAGATTACTGATTTAAACAGAGGCAGTGGGTAGGGGACTGTAAGCTTGGTAAGTCTTAGACTTTTCAATTTATTTCAACTACCACTGTTGCTCAAGGAGGCTAATTACAACACATGCTGTAATGGTCAGAACCATAGATCTGCATATTTAATGGTCTAAATTGACAGATGATCATACATTTGACATAATTTTTTTTTTGTTTTTTTTGAAACATTGATGAAAACCTGTGTTAGCCAGCGTGGTGGATTTAAAGATGTAAGATCCATTCATCTCTTACAACATAATAAAAAAAGGCACTTTCAATCAGGTTTAATGAATGAAGTCTTGTCTTTGACCTTAGAGACTCAGCAGAAGGTGGAAGTAGTCCAGACTGAAAGATGGGAGGATGGCTTTGGGCTGGTGCTGCAGGTCACCACCAGTGAGGGCCATGGGTAAGATCCTGAGTTCCAGTCAGACCTTGGAATCCAGTTTTTACTTTCAATCCACTATTTACTTTCAATCCACTATTTACTTTCTTCCAGTGAGATGTCTTTGAGGAACCTGGCAGTAGGGTGACCATCAGGCACCTGCAGCTCCCAGACCTGGAGAGGAGACCTTCAGCCCTTTTTTTAGTGCTGTGGCAGCAGAGCTGCTTGGCAGTGACAGGCAGAGCCCTGAGCTGCCCTTGGGATCCCATGTAGCTGCAGGTGGAAGCTCTTGTCTTCACAGACCAGGTGTAATGATTGTTAATTCCTGGCTCATTCAACAGCTGACTTTACCTATTCAGATTTTATTTGGTGGGGACTGCAGAGTGTTAAGATCTCATTTCTGCTGAGTCCTAATTTTCATGACTTCAGTTAAAAGTATCCCTGTGACTCCTCTCTTGGATATCCAGGATTGTATGGTTCCAAGCTAATTATGTTAATCAGTTCTGTTCTCTCTGGATCCCCTAAATGAATATTACTTCAGCTATTAAAAAGTCATCTTAGGGCAGGATATAGTTATATTATGTTAATACTGTTCACTATTTCCGTTTATTATTTGGTGAAGTATGCAGATAAAAACCATGGAGAAATGCGAGTTTAAACAGATTGGGAATGGTTGGAGAAGATTCATTTTTAAAAGAAATAATTAAGGTATAACAATATTAGATTGGCTTGGCTGGGGAAGGAGGGAAAAGATGCATCATTATAAAGGAAAAAGAGAAGGTACAATAAAATAACAGATTCATAGACATTAACTGATTTTGTTTCAGATTCTACCTAATAAAAGAAAATCTCTAAGGCTTCTGCCTAGAAAACACACTAAATGGAAATATATTTATTTAAAGTACCTTTAGGGGCTTTGAGTTTGTGTGCCTGCACTGCCTTTCCTTCAGTCCTTGCAGGGTAGATTTTAATATTTACATAAGTGAGTATAGGGGCATAGCTGATGCCATTTTGTTAATGGAGAGGGAGATCTCCAGGAACTGCTGCCTGTCCAGTGAGTTACAGAGCTGCCCCAGGCCATTCATTTGCCTTCTGTGCTGTTTGCCAGGTGCTCAGCAGCATCCTGGGGAATAAAAACAGGGGCTGCCTTAATGTGCTGCTGTGGACTGGCAGTGTAGCAGCTCAAAAAAATAATGAGCAGGACAGGACATGAGGGCAGCCTTTTCCTGCTCAGGAGGTTCCGCCATGGCTTTTCTTTGTACACTGATGATAACTCACCAAATTAGCAGAGAGCAATTCCTTAATAAATCACTAGAACTCATTCTTCTTTTGTGAAAAATAAGATTTGATTAATCTTTGATGTGATCAGCTTCCATGCCAGCGTGAGGAGGAGCTGTCAAGTGGTTCCAGTTCAGCAGAGGAGCTGCTGTGGCCGCTGTGAGCCCACGGGGATGCAGAGCTGGCAGATCCTGGCCTTGCAGGCTGCAGGAAAAAGAAAAAGAGTTTGTTGTGTGCCCAGCCAGCTGCTGGTGTGACCTCCTAGGGCTGGAAGAACGAGGCTGCTGTGGGAGGCTCATGGAGGGTGGGCAGGGCCTGCAACTGTCACTGAAGAATTGGAAATTTTAAGTGATGTGAGAAGGCCTAGCAGTCTCTGTGCATCAAACCAAACAACAACCACCCCAAGCAGATTGTGTTAAATTGAATTTTTTCTTCCCTTTGCTTTTTCTTTCCACTTGAAATAAGCTTTCTAGAATTTCTAGGTGGTACTTGGCATACAAAGGGCCTGCTTTCAGCTGATTTAGTTATATGAGGACATGCACAATATTATAGTTTTGTTAATATTTACAAATAACACTGACTAGAGGTTGTTTCTAGTGTGTTAGATGTTGATCGAGAGTTTTTTTGATTATGTTGTTATTCAGCAAGAAAGCTTTCAGATATTTAAGTGCTTCTAAATGAACAAATTCTGCTTTTTGCAATGCTGCTCAAAAGCAATAGTGTTGATTTTAAAATCAGTTTCTGATCTGTGGACTGGAAAATTTGACTTGTGTGTGGTGTGTGTGTTGACTTGTGTGTGTTGTTAGACTTGTCTGTGAAGGTGTTGACGGGAGCAGGTTTTTCCATTAGATGAAGTGGTTCAAATGCATTTCTTCATTCTGTATTTCTTTATTCAAATATAACTTTTGAATCTGAGACAGCATCTTATAAATGCAATGAGATTGAATTCAAGTGTTTTGCATCAGAGTGTTCTTACACTGCAGCCTTCACCAAGGTCACCCTTGCACAGAGTGCATACAGGTCTCAAACACTGCTGGTGAATATCTTCTCTGTAGAAAGCTATAATGATGTGGGTATGAGGTTTTTTTTCATAATATCAAGACTCAGTAGGAACTTTTAAAAGTATTTCACGTGTTTCCTGTGTTTTAGTCCCTTTTAACCATGGTGGTGTTGGGTGTGTTATTTATCTGCCCTCAGGAGCAGAAGGGAGTTGCTTGTTACAACTGAGCTGCTGTGTTTGCAGAAGCTGCAGGGGAAGGCAGGCTCTCTTGGCATCTAGGTGCTCCAGTTGCTTTTGAGAGGAAAAGCACAAATTTCTTTGCTAAGAAAAACAGAAGTCAGAGGCCTCAGAATGAAATGAAAGGAATGGAAAGTCTGAAGATTTATCAGGTCAAAGCTTTCAATTCCTAAGCTGCCTTTTTAGGCTTAGGATAAGAAGTGAAAGGACCTCAATATTTAGTATTAATTAGGTACCTAGTAACAAAACTAATTTCTTTTCCTGCTACTTTCTGCTTGTTACTTAGAGTGAGATTTGTAGTTTTGAGAACATGTGAGTTAACTCTCCTAAGCCAAGCAAAGTCTCAGTGCCTTTCCTTGAGCACAGTAGTAAAGGAGGAAACTTTTTTTTTGTTGGTAAATCAGCTAACAATAGTATGATCAAAAAAAAACAAGAATCATTTGGGTTTCAGGTTAGTAGTACAACACAGAGTGCTTTTATAGAAGAAAAAAAGTTTTCTTAATCTATGCAATGTTTTTCTTAAGTTATGCAACTATTTTAATTTAAAATCCTAGTTCTGTACTTAAAATATTGCTTCTTTACAGTTCAGAATTCTTGTTCACTTGTTACTACAAACTGCTGGTGTAAGTGCTGACTTGTAAGAGCCTATACAGAAATGATTTTGTGCCAAGAACAACCAAGACTAATGTAAACTTTATCTTTGTTTTCAGTCCAGAGGAGCTTCCTGTCCATGATGCAGTGATAGAAAAGGTAAGTCCACTGTCCTCCAGGTTTTATTAGTAAGTAAACATTTACAGATTTACAGCTTTTAAAAATATAAATCATTGTGAAATGAGTTGATGAAGCGTTTTAGTGATTTGCATTTCCAGAGAAGCTCATTCTGAGTCCCCTAAGAGCTGTGTCCTTGAGGCCACATTAACTCACCCACAGATCCCTGGGGGCCCCCTTGTTTTTACATTTGCTCCTGTCAGAGAGAGTGAATATTCCTCTCCCATTTTGTGAAGGAAATGGAGCTACTCAAGAGCTCACAGCCAGCTCTGCCCTGACAGAGTGGAAGCTGTGCAGGGAAATGGATGATGTGAGTGAGGTGCTGGCACTGCCACCCAGGCGTGTGCTGCTGTCCTGAGGAGCCTGGGCTGCTTTGGGAAATGGTGACAAATATCCTGCTGCCACCATGGTGTGGTGTGGTGACCTCCCTTGCAATGCTGAGTTGCTGAGCTGTGTTGCACATCTGCATTTCGGATGTGCAGCTCCTGTTGGCAGCTGCTGCAGGTCCTGCTCCAAAAATCTTTCTGCTGCTGTAGGGTTCTGGAGAAGTAGTTTGACAGCTGATGTGTTGGAAATGTGGAAAAATAATGAGGAACTGAATTTCTGCTTGTCTGGGCCTAGTTACTGTTGGTATTTCCCCTTGGTCGGTTGGGTCTGTTGTTACCTCCCAGATAAATCAAATCAGAAAACTCTATCAAAGTATTTAAAATTGTAAGTTTAAATTATCCCTCTTGATTGCACAAATCAGTAGAATACCTGAAAAAAGGATGGAATTAGGTGTTTCAAGGCAACTCAGCTCTTTAAGTGTTAAAAACAGCAGTGCTTCTGAAAATTAGTTAATTTGTGCTTCAATTATATACTGAAGCTAGTAAGAGATGCTTACTGTGAAAGAGTAGAACTTGTAGGTCTCTTTTGTTTTGCCTTGGTCCACGTGTGGTTTTGCATACACAGCCTGAAATGGTTGCCTTTTCCTGCCATGTTTCATTACATTTAATAACACAGTGAGTGTATGTATAATTTCATTTCCATCAGAAGGACACAGCAGGGGGGTGAGTCTCTGAGCAGAAATATTAGGCAGCTTGCAGCTACTGTGCTAGATGTGTTTTGAATTCTGATTCACTGTGGCTTTGTAGTTAGCCTTAAATTATTTGAGGGAAATAGTGTCTTGGTTTTGTGTCCCAAATTCTGTTTGTACTGTCTCTAAGTGTCAGAAACTGAATTTATGGAGTCAGTGTTAAATTGCAAGTCTAGTGTGTTTTAATAATCATCCAGTGATGCTCCTGCATTAGACTGGTTACACTCCTGATGGTATCCTGACCTCTGCTGGTCTGAGCTTTATCTGGCTCCTGTCTGTATCTGCAGTTTTCAAGATACCATCCATAAGGATTACTGTGTTATGTTAATGTAGGCTAGGATTAAAAGCTTTCTGCACAATGCCTTTTGAAGTCATTCAGCAGAACTGTTTATGCTTTCCTCTTGCCTTGTGAATTTAAAAAAAATATTCCTAACTCAAGTTTTCATATAATTGGCAACTTACGTAAAAGGTTGGTATCCTTGTGAATTTGGAATCTGTTCTACAGGCACAAAAAAACCTCTTAGGCTGGGATTTCTGTGTGTGTATGTTTTGGTCATAATACCTTTACTCTGCATTAACAATAATAATGACTCATTTTGGTGCTTCATTACTTTGCTGCACATTTGATGCCTTAAATGCATCAAATCATTGTCCTACATTATGAACTACTTAACCTTGGCATGAATAATCCAGCACATCTCAGATAAGACAAGGGGAGGAAAGATTTCTGGGGGAGGAGAGGAGACAGAGAACTGACCTTAGGAAAACTGGACTCTGGGTCTGATTCTGATTTTGAAGTTCTGTGAAATGTTTTGTAAGTAATTTTCAGTTAGATTTTGTCATGGTTTACTTTATTATGAATTCTCTGGGGAGCAGTTCAGCAAGTTCTGGTTTTGTGGGAAGTTTCTGCTGAAGCTTTGCTTTAAGCTCAGCCCCTGGCTCATGTGCTCTCCAGGAAGGTGGAGTGCTGCACACGAGAGGGATGCTTGGCAATTTCATGATTTTTGTGCTTTCACTAGTGCATTGTTTACTGACATGAGAGTAGAAACCAGCTCTGCTTCAATTAGGGATTCTGTTACTCCCAATGGCAAAAATGCTTCAAAGTGTAAAATGTGCTCAGAAGACAGATAAATGGATTGTTTTTCTTTTTTTTTTTTTTTTTGTGACAACTACATGGAACCTGTCTGAAAGAGCAGTAGCAGCATCCCTCTGCTCTGCAATGAGCTGCCTCAGATCTGTCTGTGTTTTCAGTGTTGTACCTGTTAGACATAAAAGTGAACATAATTCAGACAGGGAAAGAAATAGCTAAAAGTTTTCAAGAACTGAACACCAAAATAATTGCTATTTTGACTACAGTAGCATCACTTGAGAATGGGTAAATTGACACAAAGACATAAAAGCTTGAACAAACATACAATTGAATTGAGCTTCTGGCTCAAAAGACCAAAAATCTTGAAAGCAGATCAAACATACAAACAAAAAGACTGTGGAAGCAGATAGGGTTTTATTTTTCTTACCAATTACATGAACAACCTGTTGAGGGCAGAGACCTTTCCTGACTTCCTGTTATTCCTGCAGGAATAAAAACTATGCCTGAAGAACAGCTGCTTTAGGAGATGTTGAAAATGCTGATTCCTTAAAGGAGTTGCAAGTGTGAAGGAGAATCAGAAACAGTGTTGTGACATCTTGGAAACAATAGGTTTTCTAGCCCTCCCCTCTAAAAAGTCTTAAGAAATGTCTTTTAAAAAAATATAAAAGGCTTTTATTTGAGATATTTAATTTGAGATATTGCCCAATACAGCCAGAACCTGAACAGGAGTGTGGGCAGTTGATTGCAACATGAGTAGTTAGATAAGGTTGAAAGAGTAGAGGCACTACTTTTCCCCATTACATTTTTATACTTGTGTCAGGCTTACAGAATTTGAATTCAAATAAAAAATAACTTGAAAATCCAAACCAACTTATTTCCACGATATTTTGTGGACCTGTCATACATAGTTGGAGTGGACCTAAATTTCACCAAGTTATACTTCTGCTAATGCAGGGCTTTGGGCTCCTGGGTTAAAGAAGTTCAGGAAGTTAAAGAAGCCTCTTGTATTGCATTGGGAGCCAAGAAAGAATGCACAAATTCTGATGGGTAAAAGCTGGAAGTAAAATTAGGATTCTGTTGGGACAATAAGTAGTAATTTTCTTTTATATTCCCCCCAACATTTTGGATGCAATTGACTTTATAAATACTTAATGAAAATATTTATAACTTTTCAGTATCCTGTGGAGCTTTAAAATTAAACTTTTACATTGTTACCAGATTGAATCACTAACCATATGAATAGCCTTCCTGTCTTTATTAATCCCTGAATTTGGAGTTGGAGGTAGAGGGGCTGTCCTTTACAATAAAACTAAATATTATTTTTTTTATATTCAGCTTTGAAGAGAAAGCAGTAGCTACACACATGCAATTTTGCTTTAAACTTTACAGTCTGGATCTTCTGTTCCAAAGCTTTATGAGAGAGTTGAAACAGTCTCATTAAAAACATGTAACAACACACAGCTAACTATTAACTTTGTATTATAATCAGAGATAATTTGCAAAATGTAAAACTGGGCTGTAAAAACAAGTGCTTAAAGTCTTATCAGTGGAGGTAACAAAATACAGATTTTTGGTTGTGTGATGCCAAAGTTCCTTGAAATTCATGGGCTAAGATGGCTGATTCCAAGTGCTTGTTTGGTCCCCAAATTTGAGAAGCTGATGGCAACTCCAGCAATATTTTTATAGACAGAAGGGCACTCTCTAAGGTAGTAGGGCTGTACTTGCCAGACTACTTAATGTAACTATTTGTTTTGAGAAAATGGGGTTTGTTTTGATTTGGATTCTCATTCTATCACCTTGTTACTGAAATATTCTTGTCAGTAATAAAATTTAAGCTAATAGATCTTCAGAAGGAATCCTTGATGTTAGGTTACAGGGTAATTCAGCTGAAAATGTGCCTGAATTCTTCAGGAGGAGAATTATGGCAAGGATTTCTATCTTTTAACATCTAAAAATGAAAGCTTTATTCCCAGTTCTGCTCCTGCACTGTCACTCTTGCATGCATTTGTTTTTGTTCATTTTTAACTGTGTGCCTTTTAAGAAGGGATCACTTGCAAACAGAAGCTAATGATGTTTAGGGCAAGTCTGGGGAAAGATCATTTCAAAGACAACTAACTTTTAAGTGGCTTGCAGCAGAAATTATTTGACAGAAAAATGAGTATGAAAACAAATAGAAGTTTTGGGGATTTTTTTTTGTAACTTGTCAAATATGTGAGAAAGAAACTTTGAGAAATCTTGTACTTAATCTCCTCTTATAAAACACAATTCATCCATAGTGCTGAAAATAAGAGTCTTGCTTGGTTTTTGGTTGGCTGGTTTTTTGGATGTTTAAAGTGAATTGATGAAATAAACTCTTTGCTGTTCTCAGATGACTGAATAAAAAATTCATAATGCTCTGTTAAACTTTTTCTTGTTTTTTTTAAAAAAAAACCTAGATAACTTTAAATGCATTTGTTTTGGAGATACTAAAAATTTCTAATTTTTTTTCAGCAAAAGAACCTTGAAATTGAAAGAACTACAAAATGGCTTAAGATGCTGAAAAGCTGGGAAAAATACAAGAATAGTGAAAAGGTAAAATTCTGCATGCTTTTGTCATTGGCTGTCATTTCAGAAAGAATGCATACCCTGAAATTAGATTGCCTGTGTTTGATATCTGAAAAAACCCCAAACCCCACACTGAAAGAATAAAGTTTTTTGTTCTTCCAAAATGCAGTAATAATAATAACCCAATAGTAATTACCCAACAGAATTGGTGATCAAATGGAAGGAATTGTGTTCTTGTGTGCAGAATAATCTGTGGACAGAGTGTGTCATGTCAGGTGTGCCATTAGGTGCTGAATACTTTTACTTGATTTAAAAGCTAGGTGGGGACTTCCATGTGAGCAGTTTATTTGCTGCAATTGTGGTATTGATCATCTTAAAATTATGGAAGAATTTCAGCTGGAAAAAAATTTGCTGGAGGGGCTGTACTCCCAGCACTGGGCTCTGGGAGGGTTTTCATAGTGGGTCTTGTGGCTGTTTGGTGGGTAATGCACAGAATCCCAAATTCAGCTTCCTTCTTCTCTTCAACACAGTTTAAGACTTGTGTTAATCTGTCTTGTGTTAAGGCAGCTTAACCCAAGCTGTCTTTGCCTTTTCTGTTGGGGCTTCTGTTGGTAGAGCTCAGAATCTAGAAAGTCCATTTCCTTAAAATATGATGTGAAGGCATGAAAAATTGCTTGTTCCCAAAGTTTTTCTTATAATCCTACTTTTTGTCCTGCCATTTTCTCTGGGAGGAGAAATTAGGGGTATTAACTGTTGTGACTTTGTTTGTTTGTTTTGTTAATGTAGCAGTGAGAAGATTTTAAGATCCAATATGTTCCCAAGTCAAAGGGACAATAAAACCCTCCATAACAGCTGCTTTATTTGCAAAGAGAATGTTAAATATGACCTTTCAGGTAACCCAATAACCACGTGTCATCTAAGCAGCAGTGGTTGTGCTCTTCAGCCATAGGTGACATCAATGACTTAAATAAATAATCCTCTCTTCACCAGGCATGCAGAAGGTCTGGCAGATCAGCTGAGCAGAAAGAGTTTCAGTTCATGTAACAAATTATAGGCTGAACTATAAATAGGGGCTGGAATAATTCAATATGTTCATAAAGGGATGAACTTCCCTTGAGGCTAGGAAAAAAATTCACTCATTGTGGAACTCTAGTGAAGCACATGAGGTTTAAAAAACAAGGGTGTTTTCCTTATGCTATCTCACCTCTTATGTGCTAAGTGAACCAGAAGATACACAATAAAGAATCAGCTGACTCCTCCTCCTGAGCCTGCAGTGGAAAGTCAGGCATTATTTGTCACTGCTCTTTGTGGAAAGCCTGGCCATGTTCTCAGAGCTGTGCAAAACTCACAATTAAAGGCAATTTTTATCTGGAAGTGTGTTGGAAGAATGCACCAGCTTTCCAAGCTCACATTCTTGAAGCATGGAAGGAGTAGTTGGAGGAACAGTTCCTGAGTCTTGTTTTCTGTCTTTACTTGACTGGATAAAGTGGTTAATGTTAGAGGAACAAATTGCTAAAGAAATGAACAATCCATGTGTTAGAAGACTCACATCACCTGACACTGCCATGGTTTCTGTGCAGTCAGGCTGCTCCTGAAATGAGTGTTCTTTAGAACCAGCACTAAAGGGAACATTGCAGGAACAACAACAGTAGCAATGTTACAGGATTATAGATTATAATTGTACTGATGGCTTGGTTTGGGAAAATGGCACATTTGAGACATGATTGTGCTCTTAAGTAGGTAGGAAGGGAGACTCAGAAGAAGTGATGGTCCCAAGTATACAGCAGGTATGTACAAAATACAGGACTTTGGACAGCCTGTTTGTGATAAGCCTTCATAATATACAGCTAAGAGAGCTTTGTCTTGAAGGGATCTGTTCATACTGTACACATACTGTAAATAAATCCATATATCTGATTCCATTATCCCAAACTGTCATATGTCCAATTGCAAACTACAGTTTTCATTCAGTGCTCTTGCAGAGCTGCCTAAAGGCTGCTTCTGAATTTTTTTTTTTCCTGTCATAACTTCCCAAAGAAAATGAATGAGAAAACATTAACATAGTGGTGAGTGTGTGTGTGCATTTGAGATGCTTCATTTTACATCTTCTCCTGGTCTTGACTGCTGAAGAATATATATATATATATATATATATATATATATATATATATATATATATATATATAGATGGATGGATGAAATAGATGAGGCATCTGGAAACTTCACACTGTTTTCCCATTAGAACTTTTGTGCTAAACCTTGTAAAAAAGATGGTGTGGGGAGTAGAGATTAGAATGAATGCCCATATGCCCATGAGGAACTGGAAAAAGGTGGAAGAATTGTCATATTGAGACCAGAAATGTGCCAGGCTTTACCATGTTTGGGTAATAGTTGAGAGGCAGTGGAGTATGGTGTAATAAAGTGAGCCCATGTAGAGTCACAGAATCCTGGAATGGCCTGGGATGGAAGGGACCTTATTGATCACTGAGTTCCAGCCCCCTGCCATGGGCAGGACCACCTTCCTCAGAGCCCCATCCAACCTGGCCTTGGACCCTTGCTGGGATGGGGCAGCCACAGCTTCTCTGGGAACCTGTGCCATGGTCTCAGCACCCTCACAGGGAACAATTTCTTCCTTATGTGGGAGGTTTTCTTGTTGCCTGTATGTCCTTGGCCAGATTTGATCTCACCAGGGCTTCAGTTCTCTGAGAGATCCCTGACTGCTTGGACAATCTCTCTGTATTCCTCCAAACTGCCTGTCCTTGCTTCTTCCCCATAAGATTCCTTTTTCTGTTTGAGATTGTCCAGGCACTCCTGTTCATTCATAAAGGCCTCCTGGTGCTTTTGTCTGACTTGCTCTCTGTGTATAAAACTCCTTGATTCCTGTGTGGTCATTTAGGCATCTCTTTCAGTGGAGTTGTCATGGTTCTTACAGATACCACTCTGAAGTGTGTAACTGCCCTTGTGTCTCTGCTTGATTGATATTTGTCAAAATAAAGCTTTCATCTCCCCATCAATCATTTCTTATGCAGGAAGTGTCACAGAGCAGCAAAGTTTGTGTTTCAGCATGGTCCTTCTCTGTTTGTGCTTTTATTTCCTATTTGTATTCTACTGCTTAGTAGTTCAGGGTACAATCAACCACCCACAGATAGTAAATCCTTCCTGGCTTAGTATGATCATAACTTTCAGGAAAGATTAAATAAAACTGTTATATGTTGTATTCCCATTTGAGTATTTCCACCAAAGTATTTCTGTCTTTCCCTGTCTGCCTTCATCTATCTGTGATTGAAGTTGCCTAAATTGAAGGGGAAAGGAAGAAGAGAAACAATCAGGGTAGCTGCCATTTCCAGCTGCTCTGGCATTCACACACAGTGCAATAATCAAGTCTCCAGTTCGTTTGGAGTCTGAACACAGAGCCTTAATGAAGAACCCTCTTTGCATTCCTGAGATTTTTGAATGAGATGGAGCAGCTCTTCTGTTTGCACTTTTTCTTCCTTTTTTGCAACCCACAGAAGCTGAAGAACCTCTAAAGGCAGCAGCCTTTATAAATATATTTTCTTTTCATTATAAATATACTTTCTTGTGAGCCTTCAGATTTTAATTCTTATGCTTCTCATCACGGATTCTTTTTGAGGTGGCAGAGTCCCTTTGCTACTTGTGCAGCTCTGCCTGACAGCTGAGAGAGTTTTATTTTCAAGAAAACCAGCTTTATATCCTGCAGGAGCAATGAGGCCAGTTGCCACCCTTCAGGCCAGTGCTGTGTGACAGTGGCCTCATTTCTCGTTCCAGAAACCAGTTGGGTTTGTGAGCTGGAGGGATGGGGGCCAGGCAAGGAAGGGGAGGTGTCGGTTTCCCGGCTGTTTGAGTGACCTGGAAAGGCCCAGGGTGGCCTTGGACAGCCCGCGCTTCAAAGGACGAGAAGAGGCTCCAGATCTTTTCTCGGTCTCGGTGTTTATTAATTGTTTATCTAAAAGATTTTCTCTCAGCCCGACAGAGGTCTGCTCAGCAGCCAGCCATGAGCACACTGCGAGCCCCCGGGGCAGTCACCTATCTTTATACTCAAAGTTATGTATACAATATTTATCAATTTTCCCCAATACCTTTTACCCTTATTAACCAGTGCACTTTTAGTAATAACCAATCCCAAAGTGCCAGCATCACCACAGAAGATGGAGGCCAAGAAGAAGAAGAAGAAGAACAGGACACACCCCAATTCCTCCATCTTACTTCTTTAGACCCCCCTGTACAGAAATCCTAAACCCTGTGTTTTACACTCTAATTAACTTATTCCTTCACCATTTACCCCAGTGAAATCCTCCCATCCTCATACAGGTGTTGTCTCCCGTGTAGGATCAAAGTCCAGCCACCAGACACTTCTGGCAACATTCCAGGACCTCCGAGCCCCCCAAGGGTGGTCTCGGTCCCTCTGCACCTCAGTCCTGAGGTGCTGAGATCCCACAGGGAGGTTTGTTTTTTTCCAGGTGTTTTTGCAGGTTGGACATTATGGCCTTCATTGAGATGAAAGCTAAATGTTTTTTTTTGTTTTCTTGCTTTATAAGGGTTTTAGTTCATTCTGTATCTTGAGTGTATTTATAGCCCAGTTTGTTTTTGCATGAGAAGCTCCTTTGAATTCCCATGTGATGGGGCCTCATTTAGTGTCAGTTTCTCCTACCTACTTCAGGATCAACAATCTTATTAATAATTGCAGGACTTTGACTGCTGTCCTTGTCTGAATGATTAGATGTGCTAGAGAATTTAAACCTGTATTTTTATGAATCCGGTGTTTATATAATTATATGTATTGAGCATCACTTTCTTTTTTCTGTGTCCTGTGCTGATGGGAATATCTCAGATCCCATAGCCCCATTCTTTGAATGATAAATGTTTTTATAGATTTGTCTTTTTATCTGAACTCTGAGTTTATGCATTTGTGCTTTGTTTTGAGTGATTATCTTAAGAAAACCTTAATCTGCCCAAATAAAATTACTCAGTATTTCATCTTCCCAGAAGCAGAAAAAAAATTAGCTGCCTGTGATTTCTACTTTCTGTTTTAATAATTAATTCAAAGAGAGCAGGAAAGTAGATGAGAGTTCTGCAAGTATACAGATACAAGCAGCATTTCTCAGCAGATGTTTTACCTGGTATTACATAAGGACATAAAAGACAGCAGAGGGCACTAGCATGGTGCTTATGGTAAAGACGTTCAGCCAGCTAATAATCAGTGTGCTCATTTATATTTTCTTTAACTATTTGGTGACTGAATGATTATCAGAAATGAATTTTGCAGTAAAGTGTGTGTGAGTTCCCCCCTCACTCCCCAAGGTGCAGCACAGCTGTGTCATTTTCACAAAACTGCAGCATTGCACAGGGTCACAGAAAAGGTGGGCTTGGAAGGGGCCTCTGGAGGTCACCTGGTGCTGCATCTGCTTGAGCTGTCCAGAACAATGTCCTGATGGATTCTGAGATTTCCAGTGTTGGAGACACCACAGCCTGACTGGGTGACCTGTGCCACTGCTCTGTCACCCTCACAGTGAAAAATGTTTCCTGACGTTCAGAGGGAATCTCCAGTGTTTCAGTTTGTGCCCATTGCCTCTGGTTGCGTGAGTGGGCACCACTGAACAGGGCCTGGCTCTGCCCTTTTTGCACTCTCCCTTCAGGGTGGTGCTACAGACAAATTGATAAGATCCTCCTGAGCCTTCTTTGCTCCTTGCTAAACAGTCCCAGCCCTCTCAGCCTCTCCTCATGGCAGAGGTGATGAAGTTTCATCATCTCTGTGGCCCTCTGCAATGTGTCCATGTCTATCTTGTGTTGAGAACTGCTGTTGTATTTGTGGGGTCCCTTGTGGCAGGAAGGAATGATGAATCTGCCTACATGTTCTCAGAAGGCTAATGTATTATTTTATGATACCATATTATATTAAAGAATGTTATACTATACTATAAAGAATACAGAAAGGATACTTATAGAAGGCTAAAAAGATGATAATGAAAACTCCTGACTCTTTCCAGAGTCCCAACACAGCTTGGCCCTGATTGGCCAATGAATCAAAACAATTCACATGAAACCAATGAAGCAATCACCTGTAGTAAACAATCTCCAAACACATTCCACATGTGAGCAAAACACAGGAGAAGCAAATGAGATAAGAATTTGTTTTCCTTTTTCTCTGAGGTTTCTCAGCTTCCCAGGAGAAAACCCTGGATGAAGGGATTTTTCAGAAAATGTGAGTGTGACAAACTGGACTCACTGTGCTGAGCAGAGGGAAAGGATCCCCTCCCTCAGCCTGCTGGGGTTGCTTTTGCCTGGTGCAGCCCAGGATACCTCTGGCCATCTTTGCTTCGAGGGCACTGCCCCAGCTCCTGCTCAGCTTGGTGTCCACCAGGGCCCCCAGATCCTTTTCTTCTGAGCTGTTTCCTGCCTGGTGACCCCTGGAATGTTCTGGTGACTGGGGTTGTTCCTTCCCAGGTGCAGGACTTTGCAGCTCTCCTTGTTGAACTCTGTGAGGTTCCTGGCAGCCCATTTCTCCAGCTTGCTAACATCACTCTGGGTGGCAGCATAGCCCTCTTGGTGTATCAGCCACTCCTCTCAGTTTTCCATTGGATATGAAATTTTCACACTCGTTTCCATGTTCTTGTTTGTCCACTGGAGCCCATGGCAGACTGACATTTCTCTCCTTTGTATCAGATAGTGAAAATCTTTGGTTTTGTGTTCTGCTGAGTCTGTAGGCAGGATCTGGTAATGACTTGGGATGACTGAGAGCTTTTTCTCTGCCTCAATAAAATAATAGGTGGAACAGCAGAGTCAGTTGAACACAGATCTAAAATGGTTTGCAAGAAGCTGTGAATGTTATTTGGGTTTATTCTGCCAGGTAGTGCAACAATTCAGAACTTAGCTACTAAAAATGCTTGCTTTCCTCCTGTGTTTTTTTTTGGCATAGCTGTAGTTGGCTGATGAAACTGTTCACCTCTCTGTCCTTGCTCCTCTTTATAAAGTTATGTTTGCAACTCACTTTTCAAACTTTTCTGTGAAAAGTGCTTCCACAGTTCTCTCTCAGTTTTTACTTACTGCTGTAAGGGCTCTTCTAGCATTTGGCTGTTTCAATCTAGGCGGTGCAGAAGATGGGAAAATTGTAAATGCCATGGATTCCTCTGAAGCTGGAGATTCTTCTCCTTCAATTTTATTTTCCAGAAAACCCTGAGCAACTCCTCAGTTTGGATGGATGGTTTGAATTGTTTTAATTCTGTTTGGATAAGGAGCTATTATGATAAAGGCTTGTTTCTGGCCTTTTATATCTACCTGACCTTCTCCCAAAATACTAATTTATACAACAACAGTAGTCTTGAGAATTTACTTTTCAACCAGTTGTCTTCATTAGTAACCTTTTGTTCTTGGAGACATTTGAAAATGAGTTACAAAATGATAATTAGCTGACAAAAATATTTGTTGTGAAGGTATTCTGTTGCTGCACATGGGTCTGAGGAATGAAACTACCTGTCACTGGGTACATAGATCACTGCATGTTTTTTCCATAGTTTTCTTGCAGATTTCCAGAGAAGATATTACAAATTTGGCTCATTCTGCTTTCCAGTAGACAGGCTAATCTCTTCCTAGGATGAGTCCTCTGCAGTTGAGTGTTTGGCTTTCAAAAGACTGAGTTTTCTTCTCTCCCACAAGCAGGTACCTTGTGTCTGGGTTGGCACCCACTGAAATCCTGTGTGACCTGAGCTCATCTGTAGAGGAGGCTGCTTTGGAGCTCTGTGTGTTGTTCTTCATCTTTACAGGAAAAACTCCACTGGCACAG
The DNA here is from genome assembly GCF_027579445.1 of Ammospiza nelsoni. Taxonomy (NCBI): domain Eukaryota; kingdom Metazoa; phylum Chordata; class Aves; order Passeriformes; family Passerellidae; genus Ammospiza; species Ammospiza nelsoni. The sequence continues at coordinate 6,205,046 of NC_080637.1, read as the reverse complement.
CTGTGCTCACACTGCAAGTGTTGCTGCTTTAGCATTCTTTGTATTAATGCAGCAGAGTTTTCTTCATGAAGCACAACATTTTGTTTTTTTGTGGACAGCCTCTAGGATGGCTGTTGTATCTTATACAAGTTTATGTTTTTCATCTGAAAAAGTAACAAGGGAAGAAACTCATAACCTTACTTGTGCAAGAGTTAGAGATTCTGCAATCCAGACACAAATCCTTGCTGGCTTTAAAGACACCTTTAAAGCTGATATATTCCAAATGGCAGCAGGGTTGGAAATACACTGCAACGAGGGGTTCATTAATTTCCCAAAACTGGAGATGTGAAATATGTGAAAAGAAAAACAGTCCTGTCTTTGAGGAGGACATTGCTTTTAAAATATTTCTTACTGCAAACATAACTTTTATAAAAATGTTTAAAGAAGTGGTGGCTTTGTCAACTGAAATTTTTAAGATCTAACTTCCATTGTGGGATAAACACAAAGAAAAAATTGGAGAGTGGTTTGTTCTCCTTTAAACCTAATTGTCTCCCTGTGTAATCATTAAAATAATGGTAAAAACATAATTTCAGAAAGGTTCACTTTCTGTGTCAGAGTTGTCTTTTTAATTTTCCTTGTCTTAGATATGTCTTCAAAAGAGGATAACACCTTTTTGTGTTCTTTTGTTTTGGTTTTTTTTTTGCAAATGTTTTAATATGCATGTAGGAGATTGATTATTAGTTTAGAAATAGAATGTGAGATCTGTTAGCTTTAGAAATGGCACATTCTGTTTTTTTGTGGTCTCACAAAAGGTTTGTTTCCTTGCACACGTACATTTGAGCATACTGTCGCAGTTTTAGAAAAATTCAAAAATCAGTTCTGCTTTTGGGTTTTTACTGATAATTTTTAAAGCTTTGTGATTTTGCTGCTTGCTTTTTTGCTATTTCTATTTATATACTGTAATTACAGTGAGCTATTTGTGGCTTATCCTGAAATAGTGTTGCTAAGAATCTGATTTTTGGGATCTAAATTACAACATTTGCTGAGCACAGGTGATACAATTTGGATAGACCTTCCTACATGCAAAAGTCCTGGCTTGAAAACATCACCTGGGATGGTTTGGCCCATGTGTCTGTTTTGTCCTTGTGCCTCTGGATTCTGGCAAGAGGTCCCAAATGACATTGCTGGACATGTTGTTCAAAACACTTTGTCCCCAGCAGGTCATCCCTTTCCTAGGGTGCTTGGTGTAATTCCATTTTTCTCTTCAGCATGTTGTGCATCACTATTCCTTTTACTCAGAGCATTGTAAATTGGGCTGCATTTTTACCTTCTTTTCTTTTTTTGCAGTTTCATAGGAGAATTTATAAAGGGATCCCACTGCAGTTGAGAGGGCAAGTCTGGTCTTTGTTGCTTGATGTTCCGAAGATGAAAGAAGAAATGAAAGACTTTTATAATGTGAGTTTGTAGAATTTCTACTTAATATTAATTTAAAAATATCAGATACTAAAGCTAGAGGCTTTATTAAGCCTTTGCTGTTATGCAATTAAAAAAAAATTAATTAGAAATTACACTGCACTCTATTGCTTGTTTTAGCTAGGAAAAAGGCTGTGTATTCAAGAGCTGAGCTGAGGTTGAGTCTCAGTAGATGAGGATTCTTAAGAAAGAAGATTGGTGTTGGTATTGATGTTATCTAAATTTTGGTGTCTGTTGCCTTCCTCATATTTCTTGCTCTTGGTCTAACATGCTGCTTTTTCTGACTAATATATTTGAAGTTCCTCAATAAGACTGGTGGGAGATCCAAAGGAGGTGAAACAGGTTATGTGAATAATGCAGTTGTGAGAAAGAATGCCAAGTAAAATTAGAAACATTTAAAAATAGGTGAAATAATCTTCAGGAATTATTGATGTCATCTAATGCTCAATGCAAAACAAAGACATGTTTGTAGTTCAGACACAGAAGTAGAAAGTTTCTTCCATCATTATCTGATTTATTTGTTATACTCATCTTGCTGCTCTCTATTTTCCTATTTCCTGAAGTGATACTAACACTGCTCACTGCCAGTGTCACTTACAAACTGCACACCTTAAAGTCAGAAGGATAATAAATGTTTATTGTAGGTCAAATAGCTTCTTTCAGTTCTCTTTGCAGGGGAAATTTCAATTCTTAACCTTCTGTCCTTCCTGTTTCTCAAACTTTTGCTACCTTTCTTTTCTTTCACATGAGAGATTGCAAGGGCTTAGGGTGCTTCTTTTCCTGTATTCCATCATATCATAGGTGTTTAAAACTAGAAATTTTCCTTTTGTTGCTTTTCAGTCTGTCTGGGGAACAAATCATTCTGGGTGTTCAGTTTAAATTGTACTGAAAGTGCACATAGCTGAGATTGTGGTTGGTGTTGTGTTGGTTCAATGACTTACAAGCAGTCCCTCATGTGCCTAAAGTTTCTGGTTGTGTTCTGCAGACTTGATGCATATTATTGTTCCCTGTTTGATCCCTTTGTTATTATCATTTTTTACTTTACTCTTGTATTCTTGCAACCAGAGTCTGTAGAGTTTTGCCTTTTGCTCGTCTGTGGTATTCTCTAATAGTCAGAAGTAATGTTTTAAAAATACCATATTGAATCCAGGGTCTTGCAAACTCAAATTTACTGACAGAAGTGAGAGTAAATGAATGAGAGTCAAGAGAAAATTATTGTAAGTGCAAAAAATAAGGTGTCAGTCTAGACTTGTGCAGGTTTCATAAGTACTCAATTACAAAAATGGATTTAATTATAAAACACTAAAGCAAGTGCTAAAGTAGACATATTCTACAGCTAAATTAGATTAGAACAGAAAGACAGAGGAAATTACTGGAGAAATGTCCATTATCTATATTTAGGTAATAACTGGCAGCTATGTAGCTATTACTGCTGCTAGAGAAAAAGACAGGAGAAGTATGAAAACCACACAAAATCATTTCCTTAAAGCCTAGTCTAGAGCATTTACACCTCAGGTCCTTGTTCCTGAGTAGCAAAATTAATTTTCTTTCTCTAGTGCTCTGCCTCCCTCAGAAATGACAATAAGAAATTTAAAATGCTGAAGCAGTCTTAAATATGAGTTGTGAATGATGTGTCCAAAAAATGTGTATTATGGGATGGGTCTTTGTCCATCTTTACTCTGTGGCTGTTTCTGACTCTCAGAATTTGTACATGTCCATGCTTATTTTGGAAGTTGAAACTGTTAATCCTGTGAGTTGCTATTCTGTATTGTTTCAAATCCCATGATGGCAGTTAATTCAACACAGCTGTACAGTCAAGCAGGTTTCTGCTCTTTTAGAGTTCACAATTTTAAACCTCTGTTCCCAGAAATTGAAGTACCAAGCACGAGGGTGTTCACCAGATATTCGGCAAATTGACCTGGATGTGAACCGCACGTACAGAGACAACATCATGTTCCGGGACAGATACGGTGTCAAGTAAGTCAGCTTCCCTCCCCCAGAGATTTCAGCCTTCCTTTGGATTTTGTATTCTCCCATTATCTAATTCAGAACCAAATAAAGCAGTATTTCTGTAAGTGAGCATTTATTTACAACTATAGGCCATAATGCTTTTGGATTTCTTCAGAATGTTTTGTTTCGTTGTATTTTTTTGCTGCCACTAGAGGAGGAATATTAGGCAGCTGTCATCTTTAAAAATGCTTAACAGTGAAAAAGTGGGGATACAAACATCAGTATTGTTGCTTGCTTGCAGCATCAGCACCCTGCTGAGAAGAAGAGGGTATTTTTCCCCTTCTGTCTCTGTATTAGTTCAGTTTTTAATCTCCTTTTCTTGCCAAGGCAGATTTTATGGTAGTCTGCTGTTCTCAAAAAGTGGTACTCAGAGCTGTGGGCTTTAATGTGATAATAAAAGAAACATTTTCTTCCATTATTATTCTAGATATTTTGGGGAAAAAATCCTGAATCAGGGGAATTTCTTTGAAGGCAGTAAGGAAGGAGCACAGAGCAGAGACTCCCAGGCTGAGATGGTTCCACGCAGGCAGTGCAGTTCTGATCCAGGGCTGGCAGTGCCTGTGCTGCTCAGGCCTCTCTGTGTTCTGTGCACACATTTTAGATGTCAGCAGCAGCTCGTTGCCTCTTCACTTTGGGGTTAACACAAGCAGAGCCAGCTCCAGTCCCTGTGGCTGGTGTAACCACGCCCTCAGAGTCCACAGGAAAGCCTTCGGCTGCCTAAAGCAATTTCACACTTGGAGCAGATCTCACAATTACTGTACATATATTATGCATTTCCAGCAATGCCTCGTTGAAAAATTCAGAAATCATTTCACATAGAAATGAAATAAAGTCCCCTGGGTGAGTCAATTGCTTGTTTGACTTTTAAGAAGACTGTATGCCTTTGAAGGTTCATTCTTTTACAGGTCTTCAGTGCTACCATCTAGTGTAAATAATGCTGAAATCACTGTTATTCTGTGTAGGGAACTGTGAATGAGATTGAGCTCCTATGCTCAGTTCATGTGGTCAGCTGAGGGTACAGGAGGTTCCTGTGTTCATGGGGACCTGTTAGTTTGGCATTGTAAAATGAGGCTCTAGATTAATGGCTAGTACCTTGTTACACCTTTCTTTGGTTGCTGGAGAATGGCTGAACTTCAGTTCTGCAAGAGGGTGAACCAAAATGCCACAATGCAGGTGTTTTGATAAAATTCTCCAAGTATAAATCCTCTTCCCAAATGAAAATAAGCACCTTCTGTCTTATGCTTTCTTTGATTTAGCCTGTTAATATCTCTTTCCATTCATTGATTAGTAACAGGGAGAAAATTTCACTGGAAAGAAAAAGGACAATATGCAAAACTCTTGTTAAATTTTAGCAGTTTTACTTTTAGATGAAAATAGGCATTCAGGTATCCAGACTCTCTCCTGAAAGGGTGACAAAAAGTAGCTGTGAGTTTAAAAGTTGATTATGAGAGCTCTCCACTGTTACTTTTATACACAACTTGGAAAGAGCAGAGTGGTGCTGGCTGGTTTGGTGTTGTTTGGGGCTTTTTGTCTGGCTACCTTCACAAGTTAGACTGTTTTACAGAAAGCAAGGGACCTCTACAAAGCTTTTTTGTAATTCTAGCTCTGAAGTACCCAGAGATTAACAGAGGGCTGAGCACAGGCTGCTGAGCCAGAGTTAATATTGTTTATCTTCAGTTTGACAGTAGCAGTCACTAGAGCAGACTTTAATTTCAGTGCCAAGATTAAGACACCTTTGTGGCTGCTTTGTGTATTTCACATCTTCACTTCTACATCTCTGTTTGGAATCAGTAACAGCTGTTAGTGTTCTGCAAGCACAGACAACAAGTTTGGGGACTTTAAATTTTGGCATTCAGAATAAATCAGTGTTTGAAATGTCACCCGTGCAATGTTTCACTTTACCTGTCTTTAAATGTGTCACTACTCTCTTCTAAAGTATATTGATACTTTTTGAAACATTTCAACGTGTAAAACGTCATAAAGGTGCTAATTACAAAATAGGCTTCAAATCAGAAGCACTTATTGTTGTCAAATGTTGTTTATCCTGTTCTTTAGTGCTAGACGAGTTAAATTGGGAAAACATGTTTCCAAAATGCAGTTCACTACTTCTATGTTTTTCTGTTTTTACAAAAGATAATACTATAGTTTTTTCATTTTCTGCTCTTATTTCTCCAGGCAACAATCTTTGTTCCATATTTTAGCTGCATACTCCATATATAATACGGTAAGCTGTGTTCCTTCACACTTAAATCTGGTTTCTCTAAATGTGCACCAAGATAATAACTTGCATCTCTTTCTCCCTAAAAACAACAAACATTTCAGAGACCTTTAGAAGTACATAGAAAAAAATTATTTGTTGACATATTTTGAGTAAATAAAGCATCTGAATTATGAGCTTTATTGGACAGACTGAACTATGCTTACAACTTGTAATAATAATGAATTTGTGCTGTGCTGGAGTGTTATGTGACTGATATTTCCCCCATTTTATTATCTGCCTCCCTTTCATTTGAATGATGGGGAGGAAAATACTGCAGAAGGATGCATGGTGGAGTCCACAGGTGTATTTCATAACCTGAAAGGTTAAAAAAAAATTGGAATTAGTTTAAATTGCATCTTTACATTAGTGCTTGCTCTCGGCTGCAGTCCTGAATAGGATTTATTAGAGTGGAGTTCCCAGACTGTATCATAAGGGTTAGAAGCTTATGTATTTGGTGATGTCTTTTGACTGTGCTAAAAATAGAAGAGCAAGAAATACCTTCATGTCCACATTTAACTGTGGTTTAACTGTCCCCTCATTCCTTGGGCCCATTTTGAGCATTTCTGTACATCTTCCATTTTGTATCCATCAGCAGCTCCCCAGAAGTCAATATAAAATATGTTAACTTTAGAAGAGGAAAGAGAAATTAAAGCATATACTTGAATTAAATACTGGTTGGTTTGGATTTTTTTCAAAGTTCTAGGAAATGTAACCTTTCTGTCTGACCTTTTCTACCTTGTATAAAATATTGGACTGGTATTTTCAAGTTGCATGAATAATGATGTTTAAAATCAATCATCAGAGTGTAATGATAAGACTATTATAGTAAAGTTTTTATTTTGCAATTCTTGTTGTATTTTTCCTCTTAATGTGTAGCAGTTCTTATGCTTTGGTTTATCTCTAGAACAAAGTTGTGCTAAGAACTTGTAAACCTGAAAAAATTTACTCTACAATTAAGTAATTGTCCTTACAAATACTTTATTGATGGGGTTATCTTTGCAGTTGAATGATAGTGACAGCTGGTTCCTGCCATAAAATCCAAAATTAATAGCAGAGGAAGTACTCAAGTTCAGTTTTGGAACAATACATTTTTTTCTTTGGGTTCATTACAGTTGCTTGCTATTGGGCTGCTAAACTTGAGTTTATAGTTACAGGTCACTCTTGAAAAATCCTGTGTTTATCAGATGATGCCCTGACTGTAAGCAATAAAGCCAGATACTCTCACCCTCCATAAAACCCTCCAAATTGCAACTAAATTATAAATGCATCCATTGGACAAAAAGATGATACAGTAACTTGAAAATATTAGTACTGACCAAGGATTTTGTTCATCAGTAGTGAGTTCTAATGAGCAATCAATACTTCCAGGTCACTTTTCAGTTGGAGGGCTGTGCATCATCCCTTCTATCTATCAATATTTTTAATGTTTAAATATGAAGTGTATTTGGTGGGAAGCTTTGCCATCAGGACAGGCATCATCTTTCCTCCACTAACTCAAGGAAAAGCTAAAAGCTCATGGCTGTGAGGCTTCTGTTTCCAGCATTTTAATATTTCCACTGTATGATTTCCAGGAAGTTGGATACTGTCAGGGAATGAGCCAGATCACAGCTTTGCTCCTGATGTTCATGAATGAAGAAGATGCCTTCTGGGCCTTGGTGAAACTTCTCTCTGGTCCAAAGCACGCTATGCATGGTATGGAGTTTCCTGTCAGTGTATTTAGGTTCCAACCTGTCTTATTTAAGCTGTAAATGATTTGAAAATGAAACTGTTCTGTTCTGATTGGTCAAAAATAAAATATAATGAGAGCTTTATACTTGAGGGAGGTATTGGATGTTACTGGAGCTCTCATCCATAAGAGAGAGAAATGGTTTTTATATGTGATATCTTTCAAATAGTTCTTAATGAAAATCAGATGGTTTCCTCTTCTCTTATTCTCTCAGGGAATGTAACCAATTGAAAACTGGTTATGTAGACATCTATATAGTAATAAAATAGTAGTGGAAGCCTAATACAGAATGTGTAAAGTAGTATTGCAGCTGGGCTATCATTTGGCAGAACAGGAATCTACAGTAAAAAATGGACTTGTGTCTAGGCATGAACTTCAGGCTTCTCAGTTTCACCTGCACCTCACACAGAATTTCCTGCCCTCATGGTGTTGTTGCTCTTGTGTTATTGGTGGTTCTCTCTTTCCATGCCAGATTTAGTATGATCTATGCATATTCCATGGCTATTGGTATGGAACACATCCAGAAATTCCAAAATATTTGTGATGTTGCAGTTCTGGTGATTTACAAAAGCTGTGCTTCTTGGAAGCCTGCAAAAGTAAATGTCATCCAGAACTTGGGCTTTTTAGCAAATTTCCAACAAGCTCTAGCTGCTTTTACCTGCTGAAGAGTTTCTCATTCTGTGATATCTTCCTTCCCATGCTTTTCTTTGTTCCTGGATGTTCTCCACCCCCAAACCAAAGGGATAGTTTTTTATTTTGCTGTTTACAGTTCTGCAGAGCTATTGACTCAGGGGGAGGGAAAAAAGTGTGATCTGATGGCAGTGTCGTAAATGAAATTTTGAGTTCATCAAATGTCAAAAGATTTTTCTTGGAGCTTTACACAGTGATAACACAGACTAAAAGCATCTTACAAGAAAATCTATACGTTTCATAATAATCCAAAACTGTGTAACTGAAGCCATATAGAATATTGAGCTCAAAGCTCACAGAAGATTCTTACTTTGGGGCAAGTCAAAATCAGGTCCTTATTTACCAAATCATGTGCTTGATGAACTAGAGGATAAACACAGGCAGATGAATTGCTTGAGATGTTGCAGAGCTCTCTCCTTCCCTCCTTTATTCCTGTCACACACCTGTCAGGTGATGGGAGAGAAAGGAGTGAGCTTTGAGTAGCCCAAGGCTTGATGAGCTTCTCCACAGAGCATATGAACCATTGTATCACAGCTTTATTTTACACACTGAAACTGTTTTGGAGTGCCTGTTAGGCAAGTGTGCATTTATAGGGGTTGATAAAAATTTAATTATAACTCATATGTTCCCAATTTATCATTTATTAAATGTTGCCAACTAGTCTAAGGTTCTGCTTTCAGCAGGTTGGACCAGATAATCTCCAGAAGTCCTGTCCAACCTGGATTTCCTGTGATTTCTGGAGTTTATCTGTTTTAAATGTCACTGTGCATCTGTAAATAACACTGTAGATTCTGGAAAGGAAACTTTCAACTGAGAAAGGAAAGTTTAAACTCAGGAAACTGACTTAACTGATGTCACATTACAGTTTGCCCTTTCTGTGTTCTTCTTTGGGGAAAGTAGCTTAAAGCACTGTCTGTAAAGCTTAAGGAATTTCAATTCCAAATTGCCAATATCCATGAAGAAAAACTTGTATAGTTGCACTTGATGCCACTGACCATCAGATAGTTCTCTGAAATGGGCACCTGCCTATGGAAATCATGGGGGTGGGCTAAGAAATTCAATTAGAATCCTATTGGCAGGATTAGGATGGTTAAAAGCTCCTCCTCACAGACAAGGTTTTTCTTTTTTTTTTTCTATTTTACCTGTGATACAGCAACCTGGAATACTTTTTGGGTGCAGCCCTTTAGCCAGACTAATTTCTAGTATAAAACTACTTGAAATCAAGAGATGAATTGGTCCTTTTTGGTATTTCATATTGTATGGAAGATGTAAAGTCTCTAGATGATAAAATACAGACATCTGACCCTGAAAATTAGCTGCTTTTTTGGAAGCTCTTTCCATTGATCTTTCTATAGTCTTAAAAATTCAGGATAATGAGTTGGTGTATGTAAATGTAAAAGAGCAACCTTTCATGGAAAAAGAACCTTTATTGTTATTGTTGATGGCTAATTAGCTTTGATGTAGTCACTGTTTACAGTAAGAAAAAAACCAAATGCCTTGCCTGTGTTATTGAAATTTCCTAATATGCAACCTGACATTTAAATATTGTAGAATTTGCATTTGTATCTGTGAAATACTAAACTTGGATGAATCTGTGTTTTAAGTTGCATGGCTGTTATGGGTCTGTACTTGTTCTTCCAGTTTTCATACTGCTTAAAATATATTGGAGTTTTTATATAACTTTAATTCTGCTGATACCTCAGCTGGAAAGGTGTCAGAGTTTTCCATGTGTAATCGCTAAAACAATTAGATGAGTTTTTTAATCCCCTTTGTTTCAGTTGTGTGAGCTCACAGTCTTTGCTTATAGGATATAATAATGATATTTGTCTTGCTAGAATATCCCTCTTGTCTTTTTTATGGTTTTTTCTTCAATGCAGACAGTGCAGTAGATGCCTGTGCTGCTTGCCCTTCTATCATTAAATTTCTGGGCTATAATTTCAATTTTAGTGGGTGAGGGTTGTGATTCTTTGTTTTGGTTTTCTTTTAAAGAATAATTATAAATGTGGTTTCCACATGATCTTATATTGGTTTGACTAATGTAGGACTGATGGATCTGCTGTCATTTGTCATTCTGATGTAGTATTTGTCACTAAGGGAATGTATTGACTGTTGCTATTTAGGCAGGAGTATGTGCATATCTGTATAGAGATATCAAAATATTGTTATGAAGATCTGTTCAGATCCAGTGGTCTTATAGAATGATAATGTTCTTGGAGCCTTAATGGCTTTTTTATATCATTTTATAGTACAAACACCTGCTAAGTGTCAGCTTCTTTTCTTAGGTTTTTTTATTCCTGGTTTTCCAAAACTGATGAGGTTTCAGGAACATCATGACAAAATTCTGAAGAAATTTTTGTCCAAACTTAAGGAACATTTGGTAAGTATTTATTTCACTATGCAAGCCATGCAAACTTACAGCTTTCTACCTTATTGCAGTTCAGGTGAACCCACTAGATAAGAACAAGCAAACTTCAGGAAAAAATGTGAAGTTTTAAAAGGCAAAAGTGTTGTTGTTTTTGTTATAGACAAAGTTATGATAAAATTAGATCCTAAGAGTGATTAATTTGGGTGTCTGTCTCACTTTGGACCTCTGAGTTAAGGACAATGTGTGGTTCTTCTATTTGGCCTTGTGTGGGCTTCTGTAAACAAACTGATGCCAGAACATTTTATCAGGGGCTTTTTGTATGTTTAGCTTGTGGTTGGTTCATCTATGGACAGAGGTGACTTTAGGACCAACCAGTTCAAATTTCTGTTTTAAAAATAACCTTTATAAGAGGTTTGAATGGTCCATTTAAAATACTTCTATTTTACCTGTGATAAAAGTCCATTTGAAATACTTCTATTTTACCTTCTGCATGAAGCTACATGCAGCGTTTTATCTCTTTTAATGCTTTAAAATAGAAAATAATATGCATTTTTTTAATACTGGCTATATTTATTCTAAGATGTAATTTATTTTTCTAATGGGAGAAAAATGCCCTTCCAGTAGGCATCAAGAATTTAGTTTTACAGTACATTGGTACTGCCAGAATCCATCTTCAGTTCTTAAAAAGTAGTGTAAGAGATGCTCACTTGCAGCTTCTATCATTTTCCTCATCTCTTTCTGTGAGTGTGTCACTAAAATGAGCCAATGTTACCTCCTGAAAGACAAAAGTAAAGCCTGCACACAAACCAAAGGGATTTGGCCCAATGTTTTTTCAGTGTTTGTATGACTAAGTTCTCAAATTTGGTGCTTAATTTTTGGCAAAGCCCACATCAGTTAAAATTCAAGATTTCTTAGCTTTTCTCCTTTTACTTTGGCTTTTCTCCTTACTGTGCAAAGGAATTTGAAGAGCTCCAGGAAGCTGCAGAGAAGCTTTAGCAGTCTTTGAATGGGTGTCATACCTGATGGATTTTCTGTGCTCTAGGGGAAATCAGACCCCTTAATCAAGAAATAAAATTTCTTATCAGACTGCATCCCGTTTGACACCCGCTGGTCAAAGAATTTGGTTGTTTTCCAATAATTTCTGTTGGATATGTATTATAAGGAAGTTCTTTCAGCCTTGCTACAGAGACATGAAAGACTTAATGGACCCAAAGCCTGAACTGGGATTGCTCCAGAATATTGATTTATTTTCTTGAGAGAGGATTTTATCCTCTGCTACCTCTGTCCCAAGAACATGATAAAAGTCTGGGATGTATTAATACTTCAGCACCTCCAAGTGCATGTTCTTCAGGTGGTGAAATTAATGAAGAAAAGCTCTAAAAACCAGAATTTGCCTCTGTTGGATTGAAGTTACAGTGTCCCATATAGTTAAATTAATTATTTATGGTGACTATTGAGTACATTAGTTTTAAGGGGAAATGTTTTTTCATGCAGAGTGCAAGGCATACTTGGATTTTTGAAAGTATTTTTCAACTTGTGTGTGGTTTGCAGGACTCCCAGGATATGCCCACCAGCTTTTACACAACCAAGTGGTTTTTCCAGTGTTTTCTTGATCGTGTGAGTATGTTTTTCTTTCTGTTGCTGTTTTTAATTGTGACTTGGGGCAGACTGTTTTCACAGCATTGCCTGATTCTGTCATTGCAGACTCCCTTTACATTAAGCCTCAGGATATGGGATATCTACATACTTGAAGGAGAGAGGATTCTCACTGCTATGTCTTACACAATTCTGAAACTGCACAGAAGTAAGAAAGAAATCTGTCAAACCTTTGATACCTAAACAGAGGTTCAGCTAGTTTTGTTCTCATTTTGTGTAGCTTGACCTTAATGTGTAAAAATTTTAAGTTTCCCACATGCCTTATGCTGCTTCTGACAGATATTTTTCATTCCTTATGCACAGAAAGTTAAAACTCTTTGCTTTATAATTGTGTGTGTGTTGTGGGTTGATCTTGGCTGGGTCCTGGTGCCCACCAAGCTGCTCTATCCCTCTTCTCTTCAGCAGGGCTGGGGGAAGGAGAAAACAAGATGGACTTTTCTAGACACCAGGGCAGCTGTGGGGAAAATTAACTCCATCTCAGCTGGGCCCAGTGCAGTGTGATTGTCAAACAGAAGGAATTATTAGAGTAAGAAAGTTACTTGGACCTGAAGTCAGTTGTATTACTGATTAAACAGTGGGGAAAAGTGTGGTAGTTTCATGGTCTGGAAATGGCTTCTTTAGCCATAGGATTTAAATTAATGAAAAAACACACAAAGAATTGAGACTGTGACATTAAAGGCTGAAAATCTACCAGCAAATACCTCAGCAATGAGGAATCACCAGTCTGTGTCACTTTATACCATTGTTTGTCCAAGAATGTAATTAAAATCCAGAAATTCTCTAGTCTGCCTGTGTGACCTTCTCCTTATCTCTTGACTTTGGGTGAAGTAAAATTTGAGATTTTGAACAGAACTGTCTAAAGCATCTATGCCTGGTTCCCCAAAGTGACTTGGCATCCTAAGTTCCAGGGACCCAAAAGGCTTTTGAGGGTGGATGGTGGCTTTTCAATAGATTTGAGCATTTCTAAGGCTGATACTTTGTAGCTCAACTTTGAGACACCTCCTCCTGTGGGACTTGGGCTTTTTTAGTGAAGTCATTTGACTCTGTGTTAATGCAGAGGTCTGTGTGGGGCCCATAGCATTAATGTTTTAATTTCCTTGCTAGTTTATCCTTCTTGAACTGTGGTGATGCTGCCTCACTGGGATGTTTTCATCAGTTTGCTCACAAACAACTTTGAAAAATGGAACAGGTTACCTTCTACATTTTTGCACTTGAGAAAGCTAAACTTTTAGAGGCAAATCATTAGGCTTAACATTTTGGTTTCTCTTCTTTATTTGCAAATAGATATCTACTTGATTTTTTTCTTTTTATTATTCACCACTCTTTTAATGGGAAGACCTGAGGAAAAAGTCTCAGTGTGGATTTGCTTGCTTAGCAAGAACCCAGCAACTTCCTCCATGATCAAACACTGAGAGACCCTCACGGCAGCAGAGATGAGAGGGCTGGCAGAGAAGCTGGCAGAAGACAGATTCTGATTTTTTTTCCAATTTCTTGTCTACCCTCAAAAACATAGATGGTATAGCTATTCAGTCAGTGTCATTGTGGAATACATGCCAAGAGCATTTTTATTACAGCACCAAACCAGGTTTTTTTAATGGTTTCCATATTGAAATTATACATCTGAAACTTTTGATGATGTACAAATGATGAAAAAAGAGACAGGTATACAGTTACAGCCTTGAAATCCACATGACCTTACTGCTGTGTAAAAAGGGAAACAAAACTAATCTGATAATTATAAAATGACTTTCAAAATATGACCTGAATTTTTAGAGAGCCTGAAGCAATGGTTCTGAAGTGTGAACTGCCATCATCATTTCATTGGGAGTTAATTCAGTTGTGACTGAGGGTGCTGTAAATAGGGATTTTTAAAATGTTTATCTGCTTTTCAGAGCTCCTGATAAGAGAGATGATGTACAGATCCATAGCAGTGGTTCCCAGTAGAGGATGCAGGCTGACAAATAAAGGCCTGAAGCTGTTGGACATGAGAGGGCTGAAGGAGGGTGACTCGTAGTTGGTTTTTTGAAGGTGCCCCTTTTTGAAAAACACCACCCTAAGTAAAGAATAATGTGTAGAAAGGATTTCCATGGTGACTTGCAAGTGAATTTTTAATGTATTTTTCGATCTCCAGTTGTAGAAATCTGTTATCTGCCTAATTAACAAGTGTTTTTCATTCTGCTTTGAAAACAAAAGCACCTCATGACTAAAGTACATTTTTGAGTGTTCATTATCAGGATGTCTTAATGTATAATGTAATGTTTTCTCCTTATATAGAGCATCTGATGAAATTACAAATGGAAGAGCTTGTAGAATTTCTGCAGGATTCTTTAGCCAAGGATTTCTTCTATGAAGATGACTTTGTAATAGAGCAGCTCCAAAATTCTATATCAGAATTGAAACGAGCAAAACTGGATTTACCAGTAGCTGGTAAGAAACTTGCAAATGTGCAGAGTTAGATATTTGGAGTTTTTCACACATTGGTAATTTTTTAAATGTTAATTAATGCTGTTGAAAACGGTGCAAATATTTTCCTCTTCATCACTGCATAGATTTGGGGAGTTTTTACCCAAAAATATTTTACAGTGTAAAATCAGCACTTTTCCTTTCATGAATATTCCTCTTCTTTTGGTGTTTTGTTTGCTGTTTTTAAGGTAATGGCAAAGCACTGTGAAAAATACCATATTCTGCTAATTTTATTAACTTGAATTTATAAAACCTTTCAGACAGAGGATCAAATATCAAGGTTTCAAAATGTCTGAAACACTACATTGTCTGGGAATCCAGACTGTTTTGTAGATTGATTAGATGTGGGCCAAACTTCAGGTCAAATAGCTTCTTCTGTTTGTCAAATCCAGATTTTCAGTTTTTTGCAAGTGATAGATTTGCTGGGTGTTTAGTGGAATAGTTTTCATTATTTCTTTTTAGCCTTTGTGCTTTTTGGTTGCAGATGAGAGATGGTTGTTTCATGTACCCTTACTTATGAAATGTACAGGATCTCTTCAAGATTCTATTCTTTTTTCTATCCCTATCTCCATAGTCTTTAATTAGAATTTTTCTTGTGATTACTCAGAGTTCTTTTACTTTATTCTTGCTAATTGTAGAAAAGTATGTGGGAAAACGTTTTTTAAAAAATTCCAAACATGGCAGAATTTATCTTGAAGTAACTTTATTAAGTTGCTGTGGTTAGCTTTCAGAAGTTAAGAAGTGTCAGAATAAAGGTTGCCTGTGTAGCATTATTGTGATAATTTGTTCTTTCATTAATGAACTTAATTTTTCTGTTTCTGTTGACGTTATTCATTGCATGTAGTGTTGGGCTGTGTCAGAGCTCCTCATCACAGGTGAATACCTGTTTTACCTGGTTCTTCAGATCTGTTCCTATGGGGTACAAACACTTTCTGTGTATTTGTTTCTTATTTTGTTTCTTCTCAGAGTTCCCATTTCTCTTGCATCCTTTTCCTTTGTTTTCCCCTGTTCCTGAATTTCTGTACAATCTCTCCAGCAGAATTTCTTCCACCCACAACAGCTCTAAGTCTACTTCCTGCCCTTTTCATCTGTTGCTTCCTTTTTCTCACCACAGCATTCCTATTCCACCATCTCTCCATCCTTTTCCCCAAGCTGAGTTTCAGTTTTGACTTTCTCTTCAGCACAAGTTGTTCTTTGTCCCTGCACCTCAGCCAGATGCTGTCTCAGGTGTCTGGTGCAGTGGGTGACAAATCTGAGCAGCTGTGTCCCTCAGCATCAGTGCCACACCACCATGGTACCAGGAGATAGCTCACAGGAGTCCTGTCTGTTCAACCCTAAAGGCAGAATTCTCCATGGTTGTGTTGGAACAGTGAGGGGTTACCCCAACAGCTTCACTTGTCTGTAGACACGGAGATGTTTTTTATGGATGTGGTAAAGTAAATTTCATCAGTGAAAAGTTCCACTTGAAACTGTGGTAGGGGAAGAGTTGGGAAAGATTTTTGTATTTTGCTGCTTGATGGAGGTTGTATATCTTGCAGTCTAGAAGATCACATGCATATAAGTCATATTGAGATTTTCTGTGGAAAACACAGAATTTACTGGAAATTTTCTTGATGTAGAAGGCAGAAAGTCTGTTCTTAACTTGTTTGTTTTAAGGCCTTTGTTTTGGTAGAACACAAAGTGTCTTCAAGTGAAAGTTTGAGAATACTCTGGATTTTCATAGAAAATTCAAGGAGGATTTAGGTGACATAAGAGTCACCCACATTGTGACAGAAAATGTGAGACTCACTGACTGTTCTTGTGGATACCAACAGCAAGGAATGGTGACTGTGCCTTCTTCCTGAGACACTTTGGCAGTGGGATGCAGTTGTTTGGTTTCACACCATGCACACTTAGGTGTAAGCTCTGCTACAGTGAGCTGACAGCATGCTGAGTGTTTTGGGCCACATTGGTTCTTAATTTTGGTACCTAAAGAAAAATCAGTAACAAAATGTCTTTTGTGTGTTGGTTTTTTCCCCCTGAACATGAATGAGAAGGTTTAATTTTAAAACAGGAAGAGCAAAGCCAAAGTGAAGTGTACTTTGGTGCTGGAATTGAGCTTTTTCCTTTTGAGCTTTTTCCTTTTTTATTTCAGGTTCACCTGGGCAAGCCTTTCTGTGTGGTATGTTTTTGCTAGGGGTAGAAGGGAACATTATTTAGCCTTTCACAAACTAAAAATAAGATGCCTTCAGCCTGACCCTGGGGAATCTAGCTGATTTGTCTGCTCTTATTATTTGAGTGAGGCTGCCTCATTTGTTCTTGGTATGAATTTCATAAGCCTCTGGTTTTATTTTAATGTTTTCTGCACTCTCCTAATTTTGGTTATATTGATCACTGTCTTCAAGCAGTATTCTTTTTCAGGTTTTGAACATTCTCTGGACTTTCAGCTTTGTGACAGGATATCAGGTGCCCTCCTCAGCTGGGCAGAGGAGAGATAACAAAACAAGATTTCTGGATCAGTATAAGGACAGGGAGAGATCATTCAGCAATTGCCATCATGGGGAGAACAGACTTGACTTGAGGACATCACCTGATAATGAATTTAGTTAAATCAGAGTAGGATAGTGAGAAATAAAACCTTAATAAAAACCTTCTCTCACTCTTCCCTTCTTCGTGGGTTCAGCTTTCCTCCCATTTTTTTTTCCACCTCTTCTTCCCAGCAGCACAGGGGCCAGGGAATGAGGGTTGTGGGCAGCTCATCATACATTGTTTCTGCTGCTTCTTCCTCCCAAGGTGAGGACTCCTCACACTCTTCCTTTCTCCTGGGTGAGGTCCTTCCCACAGGCTGCCAAAACCTGGCCATGGAACCCCCATTCACTTGTCTGTCTGCTGTACTCTCTTTACTACCTTGAAGTTCATTGTTTTTTTTCTGATTTCATCTAAAACATATGAAACTATTAGAGGTGATACAGCCACAAAAAATACACAGCCTGCTCATTTAAGTATTCACTGTGGCCTGAGAAAATAATGTTTATTTTAGTTTTCTCATCTGAAATCAAAGTACTGCTTCCTATCTTGTACTCTTTTTTTTCACTGAGCAAAAATTACACCTTTAAGAGCTAAAGTAAAAATGCATGTTAGGATCAAGAAAAAAAAAAATCTTCATCTTGCAGTTGCATCAGTATCAGTCATCCAGGAATAGCAGTGAACTAATTAAGCTCAGTGGAATTTTCCATCTGGCATCCTTTGTTAGGCTGTATAGATTTTCCTGCCCTAGTAGGGTAAGCTGCAGTAGGATATTAAAAGAGGTAATAACTTTTGTGTTACTTTAAAGTGGATGTCTATTTATGTCTGATGTAGCTTTCTGTGGCTCACTTCCTCCATGGCTTCTCTCCCTGAATTAAGGAGCTCCTTGTTCCCTTCAGAGCACAGAAGGAAGGGACTTGTTTAATATTTTCTCTCTGACAAAGCCCTTAAATTGCTCAGCCAGAAGAGATGGGTGTTCAGGAGATCTTGCTAATTTTGGGTGTCAGTGATTGGCACTGTTTTTACCATGGCTGTTTTGCATAAAGAAGGCCAAGGATTTTTCTTCCTTTCTGTGCTGATTTCTAGTTTTGTGCTGGCCAGTGCAGGGTAGCCCATAACAACTCCAACCTGCAGAGGGTGGTTTGGAACTCTGATGCTGTTCCTGCACCCCAAGGTGAGCATCCCTCTATTCCCATGGCCCTGGAGACAGGGGGCTGTGTGCTAAGCACACCTCTGGCTGGGGAGCTGTGGGTTTGAGACCTTGGAGAAGGGAGGCTGTCACAGCTGTACATAAAAACTGTCCTTGAGGGTCTCTGACACAGCCTCAAAAAGAAGAAAAGGCATTTGGTATTTTGTGGATTGCCCGGAACATGGTGAAGGATGTCCACACCATGGCTGGTTCTTGAAGAACACTCTCACCTAAATCTGTGTGACTTTACATATTCTCCTGGAGTCAGATCCAATGTAAATTCAACCATCTCTTCCTTAATTCAAGGGTGATATTAAGACCATAATGTGAAAAATTTTCTTGGTATACACCACTGATTCCCAAAATTCCTTGATGCAAATTCTTTCCTTGTCTGTTATTTAAAACAGCAGCTAAATTCTATAAATGCTCACAAGATATGGATAGAATTTCTAGCTTTGCTGTAATTTTTTCCTGTAGGACTACATGAATAATGCAATGCTCAATAAACAATATTTATATATGGATAGATTTTTATAGTGTCTGACTTTAATAAACAGAAGTGCTTACCAGTGAAAGTTCCATATTAAAAATATGTTGCTGAAAATAGTTTATTAATCCAGTGTTTTGTAAACAAGACAGCCAGGCCCATTTTCAGGGTGTGAAGCCCCTCAGGTCTCTTCTTGAGACAGTTTCTCACCTGTGTGAGATAAGGGTCCTGAAAAGGGTGGGCAGGGAACTCCTGGGTTGGTTTTTTATCACTGAAAGTTTCCAGACTTTGCAGCTGCTGAAGGCATTAAATCAAAGACAAAGGTCTTGTAGCTTAATTTTAAAGCAATATCGGCAAATTTGGAATCTGCCTGTGTCCTTGTAATTAAAACCTGCTTTAAACTGCTCTTCTTTTAGTTTTCCCAATCTTTTCTGTATTTGGGGAAAACTAGCAAAGTTTGAATCTTGCATTTGCCATAAATTTAAAAATGTTTATCTGATATTTATCTTTGAAGTTATTAAATTTATTATCAATATCTTTTATTCAATGATCTATTTCAAACAGTCATCAGTGATAGTGCAGAAATGCATACTGCCTCAGTAATCTATTAAATAATTGTGTTCTCTCCTGTTAATGAGCCTTCTGGCAGCCAAAGCAATAGAAATATGTAAATCAGCTTGACTTTCCTGTTTCTGATGGTGTCTTTCTTCTGGTTGTGTTTTGTTTCAGAGGAATTTTGGATTTTTCTCTTGTACTTCAGGAATACACAAGTAGCTATTTCAGACAATGCACTCCATGCTTTTATAAACTAAACTATTTTTTTCTGCTTTGTTTTTTGTGTGATGCAACTGCTTTACAATACTATGAACTAAAATAATATGTGGAGTTATACTAATACAGTTAGTATATATCCTTAGATTTAGACTTTGGCTTTGCATCATTTAAAAATCTTTACTGTTTAAAACTTGCATGATCTTTAAACACATGATCCAAATAGTTATGTTGGCCATTGCTCACATTGCTGTTTAAAACTGACTTTTCAAGGAAGTAAATTTTCTGGAAGAAATGTGGAATTAGGAATGTGAAGCAGTGGTTAATTTTAGAAATTTCTTTTTTGCAAGGGCACCTTACAGATGTGCAGCTGATCACCTGTATCTTCTGGCTAATAACCAAACCTGTTAAGATTTCTGTTGTTTATCTGAATGCAGATGTTTATAAAATAACTTTTCCTTCCTGTCGGTACCATAAAAGTGACACAGCTGCAAGAGAGGCACACAGTGCTTTTAGTTCTCCCTTCAAGTTGTCCAGCATTATTTCATTTAGCAACTCCTTTGCCAATGATGGCATATAAAGGAAGGAGGAGCAGAGGTTGACTTTCAGACAGCAGCTACAGCTTCTAGTGCAGGCACTCAAGTTCCTTTAAAATTCTCTTGGTCTTGTAAACTGAAGAAGATGGGATGTCACTGGTCGAAAATAAACACAAAATTTCAAGTTGTCATTTTAAGAGGTGTTTTTTTATGACCATTACTATCCTTGAAAATTGTGTTAGAGCAGTCAAAGTGCATGTATTCTGGTGCTGAAATTAAGGCCTAGACTGTTATTCACCAGAGAGAGCACTTAAAGCACTTTACTCCAATTATATGTCTGCTGCACGAGGCTGTTAGTGCCTCCTGGAGCAATTATCTCTGAAAGTCTTGTAGTGCAGATCCACTTCCACTGGGTGGTGGCCAAGGCTTGTTTGAGCAGGGGAAGTAAAGAGAGGCAAACTTTCTTTAATATCTTTCTTATCTTTTGGGGAACAGTCAGATCTGCTTGTATTTGCTTTGCTCCTTTTCATGTCAGGGAATGTTTGCCAACAGCAAGCAAGCACCTGATTGTTCTTGTTTTGCTTAAGTTGTCTCCCTCTACTTCCATTGCTCTCCTTCCTCACCCATTTTTCACCATGTTTCCTTTGTTGTTTGTTTATTTTATGCTATATTGCACAGAAGCCAACTAAATCACTACTTTTCTTTTAAAGGAAAAACAGAAAATCTATAGTTGCTGCTCTGTAAACTGATACAAGCTATTACAGTGCTTGTTTTTGGGAAAAGACAGTGACTAAACTGTCTAGAAATCTACTCTGTTGAAGGAAGGAAGAAGGATGAAAGTAGAGACATCCATATCTCACAGGAATACTGGCAGCTTGGGAAAAATCTCATTGCCCTGATTGCTTCAGAGGACAAAGGGACATTTTGATTATTGTACAGGTCAAAACAGTCACAGCTGAACTAGACAGCTTTGTCTTAACTTCTGGTTTTAAAATGCTTTCAATTCTTGTATGTAAACATCACAGATTGTACAGAAAAGCACTTGTCCCAAAAGTACTTCTTACAGAATTGGGCAGTTTCTCCATTTCTCAGTCAGACAGATATGTCCAGACAGTGAATTAACTCAGATCTTGGATCAACAACACAAACAGATACTCAATTGAATTTCCTTTAAAACATCCGACTAAAATTTCTTCCTGCTCAAATCTGAGGAGTTTGAACAGTGAGTGTGGTTGAAGTACTACAGGAGATGGTTGAGAGCTGTGTGTGAGGCTTTAGGCAGATTTGGAGTGGGAAAATGTTAGATAAAAGCAATGGGGCTTGAAGGAATTGGTGCTTCTGCATGCTTGTCTGGTAAGCTGTTTGTGTACCTCTTCAGGTAGAGATGTTTGTTGTGCCTTGGTTTCTTTTGTTTGCTTTTGCATTATGGTTTCTTATCCTCAGCTTTTTGCTTTTATGATCTATTTTCTTTCTTTCTTGCTAGCATGCAGCGTCATGGGTTTCTTGCTGTTATTGCTGATAGTGGACTGCTTAAAGCATTCCCAAACACAGTTGGCATGCTCTTTGTGCATTTGAGGAGTGTCCCATTGCAGTCATGTGCATGGTGGTAATTTGGTTATCCTCTACTTGTTTATTTTGTGAACTTTTTTGGAACTTAAGGAGTTTGGGTTTTTTTTTGTTGTTGTTTCTGGGTTTTTTGTTGGTTTTTATTTGTTTGTTTGGTTGGTTTTGGGTTTTTGGATTTTTGTTTGTTTTTTTCCTTGTTTCACTGGAAGTGGCAACTCTGTGTGTGTATAGGTATTTATGTATGATCTGTACACTTCAATCAGAATTAAGCAGCCATTCTGCAGTTTCAAAAAATTTCCTTTAGAAGGTGATTGGTTTGCAAGATGCCTTTTTGCTGCAGCATCATAGATCCTTACACAATTCCTTTCCTCTCAGTGCTTTTTATGGCTGGAGGTGATCAGTGCTGGAGAACCTCTGAACCAGAGCAAGCTCTGTTCTGGTAGCCTTGGTTTGGTACCTCCAGCAACGTGGCCTTGCTTGTTTCCACAGGCAAATGTGGGTGGCTGAGCAACCAGTGCCCCTTGTTGGCATCCAAGGTCAAGTCAAACCAAGTTTTGTGCAAGTCCTGTGGCTGAGGTTTAACCTGTATTTCTTCTTTTCCCCACTGAGCCTTTTTCCATTGTTCTGTATTTTGTTTTCCCTGACAGCACTGAGCTTTGGTGTTACCAGCCTATAAACACAGGATTGTGCTGTTAAAATGCAGAGATTTTCTTCTAGGTGAATTATTCTCTTGCAACATTTTCCTTGTTACTCAGGATGTGAATTAATGTTGAATTCTAACAATTTCACTACAGACATGGCAAGATTTCTCTGATAGTCGTGTTACAGCTGTGATTCATGTTACAGGACACATCATCCAGACCATGCAGCCCACATGTGCCTGGCTGTAGAGTGTTCCTTTACCCTGAAATGAAAAGAAAAGGTGACACAAAGCAGCCTTGATAGAATTCAATAAAAATGTCTGCAGTATTCTCACTTGAGTTTATTAGAGCTTAATGGTAATTAGGAAACCTTAAGTGTGTGAAATTAAAAACCAAAACCTCACACAAACCCCACCTTTATAGTGCAACCTGGTATATTTAAGGATCTCCTATTGCTCTGTAGACATTTCCTAGAGTAAAAGCTGTGAGAAAATAAATCAGTTCATGTTTTTGATGACCGTGGGCAAATGAAGGAAGCATTGCAGCTACCAGAGGAACTGGTCTTCAGGTTTTTATATATGTGACTAGAATATTTTAACTTAAAGTGTGGAAGAAAGTAAACACTTTTTCTAAAACATGTTTTCTGTACAAGGACAGAAATTAAATAATTTAGCAATGCTGCAGAACCATTTTCTTGTGCTATTCCATAACTACTTTGGATCTCCTGGTGGCTGTAAATGGATTAGCAGCCCATAAAGATTAGTTCTGTATGATTTAGATAGCAGATTTTTAGTGTGTATTTTGTATGTACCAAAGTATTGTTTCTTAATGCAGACTTCATGCTATTTTCACATTCAAGATTAGTAAGACTGAAAGCATTGCAATCTATGGTTTAAGTAGTGGGAATATTTATTATGTGCAAAATTCACTTTTATTTAGGAGACAAGATCTTCAGCTTTGCCTAATGGTGTATTTGAAGATGCAGATGGAATTAAATGATACAAATGCCTCTTGCCAAACCAGAAGCAAGTTCAGAAAGTGAACTCCTATTCATAAAGACTGAAGGACAATTTTGGAGAGGCTGTTGCAGCAGCCAGTGTATTGCAGAGCTGTTAAATGACCACTTTTACAGCATCCATGCAACTCCTTCCTTTGTCTCTCATCTGTTCTTCCAGTGGAGGAACACTCCCTTGCTGGGGGGTGCAGGTCTGAGAGCCCTGTTCCAGATTTTATTTGGGAATAGTGGGGGCCCATATGGAAAGAGACCAAACATCAGACTTGGAATTCCAAGAGCCACTCACTGGAGCCTAGTGCTGAGGCCTGGCCCCACTGTTTGCTGTATGTGAAGTGAGGTTTCTGAAGTTATTTCTGAAGCAAAGGGTAGGTTTTAGGTTTCCATATGACTTTTGGCCCTTACAAAGAAAAATCAAGAATACACTACTTAATTGTTTGGCAAAGCTAAGCTGTTTCTATTAAGTGATTTATTTAGTTATCTTGTTGTGATGGCACCATTGTGTTCTTCTCTGCTGTCCTCCTGGCTGGCTCAAACTCAGTTTTCCTTTTGTTTATACAGCCACTGATCCCTGCTGGTAGTTTGTTCACTGTTATAACAAATAGCAGTCACCTTGGCTGCTGGCTTTCCTCAGTGTGTCTGTATCAGGAGCCACTCACCAAAGATTGAGCTCCTGCTCACGCCTGTGTAAATGAACATAGCTCACTTGTGACTACAGCCCTTGTCAGGGAGAGACACTTGTGTTATTCACTCCTGTGAACCCTTATAGACAAACAAAAAGAAATTACAAATAGCTAGAAAGTGAGGTGCTTACTCTCTGACCTCTGATGGGAAGAGATTATACAGTCCTTGCCTTAGGAAAAAGCAGGGATTGGGCAAAATTATTTTACCAACAGCCATTTTATATAATTTATTTTGCTTAGCATTTAAGCTAGGGTAGCCATTTCTTTTTTCCTCCTTACAACAAAGCTTCTGTTTATAAATAGATACACAGTGAATAGGACTTGTTTGGTAATGCTGACTTTAAAACTTTTGTGTTTTCTTTTTTAAATGCTGAACATCAAATGAATTAAATCTAGATTAATACATTTAATGAGAAGTGCATGACCTTTCCTTCTTATAATGGGAAAGTAATGGATTACACAATTAAATAAGTTATATGCAAGTAGATATGATAAAATACTTCAGCTGTGATTATGGAGGGCGTTGACTGCTAAGGAGAAGGATTGCAGTAGAAAATTTGATGTGAATTGTTCTGTGAGCAGCATTGAGCCATGAAACACTTCTTCATTGTTTCTGTATGTCACTGTGGGTTGCTCTGGGTCCCCACACTGTTGATGTTTACCACTGGCTGTTGCAATGCGTTGAGCTCCAGTCTGGGAGAACTTTCCATTTGTGTCCTTGTTCTGTAAATGATGTCCTTGTGTCCTGCAAAACCCGCCCATGGAACACTCAATTGACACCATGACGTAGCCAGGATTGGTGTCAGCTGCTTCAGTTGTTCTGTATTGATAAAAAGCTGAACTGGAAAAAAGATTCTGTGTATAGAGCATTTTACTGGAGGTTTTTCATACTGAGGATGAAATTTCCAGGCAGGAAAGGGTTTAAGGGGAACAAAGTCTTAATTGTGTTAATGAGGAGCTTCACCCAAAAACTGAAATGAGAGAGAGTTCAAAGATGTAATTTGGGAACTTTGTGCATGTGAGGGAGGAGCTGGTGGTGTGGCTTGCTAGAGGTGAACATTAGAGGATGAATGAATGGAAAACAATCCAATGGGAGAGTGATATTGGGAAGGATTTTTAAAGTGGATAAAGTAGTTTGCTTAATGTAACAATGTGAGGAGGGTTCCATACAGAATAGGTACTGTAACCAACATGCCATCTAGGAAAATGGGGTTTTTTTCAGCAGTGTCATGATAGAGCAAAAGCTTGGTGAGATTGCATCAGCTGTAGGAAGGA
Organism: Ammospiza nelsoni; assembly: GCF_027579445.1. Lineage (NCBI taxonomy): Eukaryota > Metazoa > Chordata > Aves > Passeriformes > Passerellidae > Ammospiza > Ammospiza nelsoni. Next base: position 6,179,759 of record NC_080637.1, on the reverse strand, counting down.
ATAACTGGTTGGGATTAGAGGCTGAAGAAAATCTGTGTTTGATGTCAGTGTACAGAAAAACCTTTGAGGTGTTCAGCAGAATGGTGACCCAGAGAGAAGCCCAGTTAATTTCCAGCTATTTGTCTTGCATGACAAACAGATCAAAGAAGGCTTCTGTACAAATGTGAATTTATGTTATTCCTGTTCTTGTTTTAGGTAAAGAAGATGAATTTCCAAAGAAGCCACTGGGGCAGATTCCATCAGGACCTCTGCCTTCTGTGCTTAACTCCACTCCAATGCTTAATGGACAGAACAGTACTGGGACACAAGCAGCAAGACAAAGGACAGAGAGAAGACCATCCACAGAAGAAGAATCAGAAAGTTCACCAAATAACCGAAAAAGAATTAATTCTGTGGAAAAGAAACCTTCCTTAAAACTGCAAAAGATTCGACCAGCAGAGACACAAAACAGTTTGCCTAAGAATGAGGTGGATACCAGAAAAAAGCCTCAGCCAGCAGAGCAAGACAACTCAAGTCTATACAATAATGCAGCTGCTAATCAGAATTCTAATGCTACTTCCAACACAAGAAGGGAATTTGTACCTAAGTGGAATAAACCATCCGATGTCAAAATAATGGAAAAGACAATGAAACTCACTGCAGAGGTGAAAGGGAGGCCAGTAAACCATTCTGGTTTGGGCCCACCACCAAGTCCTGGAGAAATGCAGCCTTTGAATGTAAAGCAAAAGGTGAGGGTTTTGGATGCTGATGAAGGTAAGCGAGGGTCTAATGCATCTCAGTATGACAATGTTTCAGAGGATGAAACTGAGAATGAGAATGTTGTTGAAGAGATGCTTGAGAGAGCTCATCCACAAAGTCCTAGGCATGTAGCATTTTCTAATAGTCCAAGAAAGCAAATGGAAAAAGCACCAGCTCCATTAAAAATACCCAATAATTACACCTTCACTTCACAACCCAGATCTCCAAAATATGCATCTCAGTCTGATGGTCCATCTCATGGACTGAATGTAAAGCAGCCACTGCCAGGTTATAGTAATCCCCCTACTTACTATGGGAATTCTCCAAAGCATGTTTCCAGTATAGGCAATGCAAGCTCTGCACCTCTGCATCACCACGGGAATCGGCCCAGCCCCTCTGGACGGCCATACGCTCCTTTCATGCCGGTAGATTATTCCCCAAATAAACCGCAGATGAATTCCTATCCTGCCAGTCACCAAAATGCTCTTCCAGCAGCCCCTGCCCAGACAGAAGTCGCTCCTGTTGATGCCTACACCAGCAACTCGAGGTCCTCCCCAGGTGTCAAGTTCATCATCCCCCCAGCAGATTATTTACCAGAGGAGAGGAAGTGGCCGGACGCCGCCTACGCCTACAGACACGAGCCCTACAGGCAGCCCTGGGGCCAAGAGCTGAACAAAGGCCACTTGGATCATTTCCAGAAATACCAGCATTTTCAGCAAACACCTCTACATGAGCACAGTCTTCCTGCTGTTTCTGTGGATAGTCCAGTGAGATTCAGGACTTCCCCAGCCTTGGAAGAGAATGGCTCCCCACAGTACCAATATGCCAGCGCGTCAGCTCAAGCCCAGCACTACCGGAGCAGAACTGATGGATTGTCTGTGCATCTGACTGTGCGTGAGTCTGTGCATGAGTCTGTGCTTCTCTGAGAATCTGGCTGTGCTTAGTAAAGTGGCAAGAACCAAAACCAGTTGAACAGTACTGTGTTAGTAGTAGTCCTCCTCAGTTCTCCGAAATGTGGATGGTTCGTGTGAGTTCAAAAATAACGACACTTTTTCAGAGATGTTTCAGACTTTGCTTGAAAGCTGGTGGAGTTCTTGGACTTGCATGGAAGCTACTGGAAGTGATCTAATGCACATAGACATAGCAATAAGCTCATATCCATCACGTGGTTCATGCTGTCGTCGCTCCTTACATTTTAAATAACTCGTGTTACAATCCTTCTGCCTAAAACCTGTAACACACTGAAAAGTTTTGACTGACATTGTTAATGCACTGTACAGATGTGTGCGTGTGTGCCTGTGTGAGTGTGCACTTACAGTACACAAACTCGTATGGAAAAGAGCTAAAGAGTTTAAATTTAAATGCATTTAAATTTGGGCAAAGCTTGTGAAGTACTTTTATTTCATATTAATTTTTCTTTGTAATTTATTTGAGAAGCCATTCATTTTGAATGGGAATTTCTGTCATTTTTATACAGCTGCCTCAGCATCCCAGTATCTGTTCTGGGCAGGAGAGATGCTTTGGGATTATTAATTTAATCATATGTGAGAGTTAATTTCCTCTCCTTTGACTACTGTTTGTCATTTTCCTCAGCAGGAAGGAGCAGGCAAAAATGTCTCTCTAATCTGGCTAAGAAATGGTGCTTAAATTCAGGGCAGTGTATAGGAGTTTTTGAAGTGCATCAAAAATGGAGAATTTGTACCTTCTCACCCAAATCTACCTTCAGAATGTTGTTCTATATGCAGAAGACTGGAGCACAGTGAGCCTAATTCCAGATACAGAAATGGTGCTGCACCCTTCACTTTTTGCCACGCTGTGCTGTCAGACTCAAACTGGTTGCAGGGCCAAATCTCACAGGTATCAGAGGGTTGCACAGCTCGTTGACACCTCTGTGAAGTGCACGCAGGAGTTTGAGCTTTGCTCCAAGCTTGACATTCCCTGAGCTGTGTGAGTATGCAGTGTCCCATGTTGAGTGGATTTTGTTGTGTTTTGCCCTTTTCCCCCCAAATTGTGGTTTCCTGTCTGAGGTGGGGCGTGTGCTGTCAGGCTCACACTGCACGGTGTTCTACACTAAAATGACCCTGACTGTTGCTAACAGGAACCTTAAACTCCTGCTGATGTAAGTAATCCTGATTAGTCTTTGCAGCCTTTTCCCCTTTGTGTTCTCCTTTCTGTTTTGACTGTGAATTGGGGTGGAATTAGAAGCAGGTGGATGGAGTGGCACATGGAGGGTGGAGCTGCAGGATGCTCTGACCTCTCCCCAGGAGCTGAGGCAGAGAGGGGCTCACCTGGAGAGCTCCCTGGAGTGCTGAACAGAGAGATGTCTCTAATACTGAAGTACTAAACATTGGTATCAACACCAGTTGGGAAGGTTGTCCTGTTCCTTCTTGTTTTGTAAGGTTTGTTAACCGAAAACATAGAAATGGATATTATTTTTTTTTCCTTTAAAGAATGAGCTTTAGTGCCTATTATTGCTGCAGGTTGGCTCTGTAAGTTTTAAGGTACAGAAGTAAAACAATTTTTACAAATGGAAGTAACATTTACTTAGTATGTTTCAAAACATTTTTTTTTGTGTATATAACGTGTCTGATGTAATTTTTAATAACTGGGCAATTTTATATTTTAAAAATTGCAAACTGCAGCGAAGTAACTGTAGCCAAGCACTACACTGAAATCCTAAACTAAAATTGTGAAGATAAATATGACTTGGGCTTACTTTAGTTCTCATTGCTTACAGCAGCTTAGAAATGTATGTATATAATATTGTGGCTAAGTGTAATAATCTCAGTGTTTAATGATGGTTCTGTAATTCATAACAAAGCTGTACAATTTATTTGTGCAAACAACTTGAGGCTCAAAAATATGTATCAGCATTAGTAAATACTGTAGATTTTTATATATAAAATATATACACACTATTTTCTTATTTCATCTGCAACAGTTTTATAACTGTGTATCCTATTTTGATGTGACTGTATTTTTAACATGTTAAAATAATAATAATTAAGCTTATGTTGTTTTGTCTTTCTTCTTAATTATTTGGTTAGCTCCAAACTGGACTTTAGCTATTCTCAGCACAAATAATTGCTTTTCATAAATGAGTCATGTATATATATATGATGTATCCTATTTAATTTGTACATGTTTATTTTTAGACTAAGCAATGTGGATAAAATCTATATAGTGCTTTTGCATTATTGCAGAAGTGGCAAGATTATTGATTATAGTTTATTACACAGGCTAAACCTTCGCCTGTCATTTGCAAAAACTAGGAGCATAAACTGTGATCATTGTTTTCTGGTTTTGTTCTAATAATCTCACCCAATGCCAGTTTAAAAGAGAATTGTTGACATAAGGAATTTGCAAAGTTGCATTGATCAAAGTGCAAAAAAATAGTTTGACTGTGGCTTCTGTCTCTCCCATGTTTGGAGGATGCTATTGAGTTGTTTTTTTAAAAGAAAAGCAACCCAGCCTTGTGTCATCTGATTGTCGTACAAAACACATTTTTATTTTCATTTAACTGGACAAACCAGACTCAGGGCACAGGCAGATTTGAGTCTCATTCATACCAGCAGCAAAACCCACTTGGTGCTGCAGAGGGAAGGGAGACACAGCTGTGCCAGTGCCTTGCTGGTGGAGGGGCTCAGCTCAGTGTCTTGGATTAGATACCTCACAAGAGCTTTGCTGTCACTGCTTTCTTTGATCTGAAAACAGTGGAGAGGTAAGTACCAGCATAAAATATTTGAGACCTTTTTTTTCTTCTATGGTTTAATAATTTTCCAAGATCTCTGCTTTGAGCTGGATAAACTGTGAGTTTCTTGTCCAAGTTAGTTGTCATGGCTTTCCTTGTGTGAGACAAATTCAGCATAGGGATTTGGAGAATTAACACAGAGCAACACAGAGGACTAAGTAAGGAGACATGTCTAACTTCTGTATGGCAAACATTTAGTGAAATTAAACTAATTAGGATTTAAAGGGAAAAGAAAGAGCCTTGAGTGTATGCTGTGGTTGCTTTTCCTTTCATTTGAGTGCTGTGCTAGTTCAGATCTAATGACTTCAGTGTGGTACTGAAGCATTTGGTCTTGTGCAGTACAAATTGTTGTGGCCATGGAAGAAAGGAAGGATGGTATCACTGGTACTTAACCCTTTTGGTGGGTGGGATGTGATGGCAAGATCCAGGTGCTTGCTTACCTGGATAACCAAGTTATGTTGTGCACTCCAAGTGAAGACAGAAGCCATCCCTGCTCCTTCTTCCAGGGAGGATTCTGGCATCAGATTTGGTGATGAATCTGAATCTAAACATTCACTTGCTTGGGCAGCTAAGGAAGAGAATCTGACCTCAGGAAAATTCTTTCCTTTTCTCCAGATCCAGCTGTGCCCAGTCTGTAATGCTTTAGGGAATACAACACAGAGGAAAGAGAAAACCTGTTTAGCCAGAAGTCTGTTAAGGAGAGTGTTCCCTCGTACACCTGCTGATCACTGCCTAAAGCCTTAAAGCATGATATTGTTTGCAGTTGTTTCAAAATTACCAGACTGGAGTGGACAATGCTGTTTTTCTCATGGCCAAGGTGTGTAAATGCCAGTTTCCTCTGTAGTACCTGTCAGCAGCAGGAACCCCCACTATCAGTAAACTTCCAAGGCAAAAAGCCAGAGAGTTTTAGAAATCATGGAGGATGCAGAACAGAAGTACCTTATTGCTAGTCAAAGATACAACATTATAATAATCAGAATAATTCCAAAATTAGATGCAAACAGTAAACAACATTGAAATGTCAAAAGACAGAACAGCCTTCCAGTGTGGGGAAGCAAATCTGAAGCTTCCCTGAGGTACACAGACATTTTCCAGGGAGATTCTTCTCAAGAATCCTATCCTGAATTTCACATCATCCTCAATATGACTTTGAAATGGACTTGCAAATTGCAGACTTTTTTTTTAATCTCCCCCTTGGGTGGCATTACACTGCATGCACAAAGAAGAATACTATTTAAAATATGCCATCAAACGCCCACCATTTCACTTCCAGCAGAGAACATTCCACTTTCCATACTTCAGTGAGAGGAAAATATAATCTTTTTTTTGTAGTCCTTTAAATACTGCATTTTTGTAAAGTTCTGTAAATGTAGCATAGTTACAGTTTAACAGCTACTTAACCAAGTATCATTCAGATGCTTGCTTAGAGATCCTCTTTAGAGGAGCTTTAGATGGCATGAAGCTGCTGCATAATTTGCTGCAGTTTCTCTTTTCTTTTGGGCAATATTAAGACAATCCAAATGCTTTTAGTGGCAGAGTTGCAACGAGGAGATGACTAGGCCAACAACTGAAATTGGAAATATAATTGCAGTCATTTTGGAATAGCCTTTAAATGGTTGCCAAATCCTGGGAAAGACACCATTTTCTGGGTTCTTCGTGCCAAGAGAGCTCCTTCCTGCAGCAGGGAACATGTAGGTGCCTCTCCTGAGTGATTTGATTCCCTCTGCTCACACCAACTGCTTTTCTTTGTGCTTATGGAGTTAATATGTTAGTAGAAAATCAATGGAACTTTTAGAATGAGTGATGAGAAAACAAAGCTATCTTGTTCTGACTTTTCTTCCTTCCTTTTTTTGTTTGTTTGTTTTACTGATTTTATTGTCAGCCTTGTCAAGGTGAGCTGTGTGAGATGTGATTCTTCTGTCTTTCTCTAGTAATGTGCCAACATGTTTTTCAGAGGCTTTGTGATGCCTTTTGCTGCTAGTTCTGCTGTATATCAGAGGTTACTGTTTGCCTCTTCAGCTTTTCTTTTCTGGATTATGTGCAAATTAAGGGAACAAAAATTATATTCTCAGCATTGTAGTTGGTCAGAAATCCTCCAAGAAGGGTAATTCCTGACAGAAAGCAGTTTAATTTGGCAGTTGGTGAAGGACACTGTAAAGTGGAGACTTTTTTAAAAGTCTATGGAATCCAAAGTCCAAGGTTGTTTCTGCTTGGGGTCAAGCACCAAAAACCATATTAGACACAGGCCAAGGAAGAACTTTTTACAAAATGCTGTGTCCTGCCACAGACACATGCCAGCTTGGAGCTATAGCTGCCCTGCCAGTCCAATATGTTTGATTTGGTTAAGTAAATAACCTGTTACCTGGGAATTCTCGGCATTTCTTTTGTCAAATTTTTCTGCTGGAAATGAGGTAAAGAATTGAGGCCTGGGCTGGGAACTGGGGTGCCTGAGCTCCTCTCTTTAATTAGGAGAACTGAAGTTGGCTTTTGGTTCAAACCATCCACTCAATTTTTGTATTTGTAAGTTCAGGAGTATCTTTGAGAATAACTTGTGGTATTGTCCCTTAGGACTTGGGTTTCTCCAATGACAGAAGGTCTGTTAGATCACTTTGTCTAATCTGTGCCTCATTTTAAACTTCCCTGTTCCCATATTTCCCCAAAGAGAGCTCAGATCTGGGAATGACTCCATAGGCAGTAAGTTGATCTTAGTGGTTGATGGTAGATCTCCAGTGCTACCATCAGGTGGGTTGGATGGTATTTTCAGGCACCTTAGCACTCAGCATGAAAACTGGAGTTCTGCAGTACAGGTAAGTGGAAAAGCTTTGCTGGTGCAAGGCTCCCCTTGAACCCAGCAGCAATGTGTGGTTTATAGTAAAACAGCTTTGGAGCAGAAGGGCTGGTGATGCTTAAACATGGTGATGCTTAACTGCCCTAACCTGTGGGAATAGAGGTCAGTGCTGTGGTGGTAGAGTTTGTAAAGCTTGTTCCTGGAAACATTGGGGTTTTGTTCCTCTGAAATTTCACAGGGAAGGAAACCACAAGGATTATCAAGTCCAGCTCCTGGCCCTGCACAGGACACCCCAAGAGTCACACCCTGTGCCTGAGAGCATTGTCCAAGCACTTGAACTCTGCCAGGCTCAGTGCTGTGACCACTGCCCTGGGGAGCCTGGTGCAGTGTCCAACCACCCTATGGGTGAAAAACCTGTTCTAGTAACCAACCTAAACCTCCCCTGGCACAACTTCAGGACATTCATTCCCTGTCACTGTCACCACAGGGCAGAGATCAGTGCCTCCCCCTCCTCTTCCCCTCACAAGGAGGCTGTAACTGCAATGTGGTCTCTGCTCATTTTCCTCCAGGCTGAACAGACCAAGTGCCCTCAGCTGCTCCTCATGTGGCCGCCAGACCCTTCACCATTCTTATTACTCTCCTTTGGACACTGTCTAATAGTTTAATATCTCACATTGTGGTGCCCAGAACTGCACACGGCCCTCAAGGTCAGCAGTGTCCTGGCTGAAACACATCATGGAGAACCCGTGCTCTCAGAGGAGGAGGAGTTGGTCCATTCTGGGACTCAGCAGTATCAAATTCCTGGACACAAGCCCCATGAAGGTAACCTAGAACCAACTGGGTATCATGTTTATATTAAAGTGGTTTTAGAACAGTCCTCTTGGTCTCAGTGTTCCTTAGAGACAGCTCACCCAATCACCCTTTCAATCTCCAAGGAAAGTGACTGTGTTGAAAGATATTTCTTTGATGTCATTTGTTCAGACTGTGTCTGGAGCTCCTGAAACCCTTCAGAGTGCTCTCCCTTTTTTGTTCCCCAGGTTTTATTGTGTCAGGTTTTTTCCATCTGAGTTTTTTCAATTCCAGTAGAGATGTCCACCTGTTTGCTTCTCCAGTGAATGAATTTTCTTTCAATTCTTGTGTCAGCCTGTCATGAGCTTCATGCTTGGTGTCAATTCATTGCATTCTCCAATCTTTCTCAAAGTCTGTCTTCGATTTGCAGTGCTGTCACTTTGCCTTGGAGAAAACACTGAAAAAGGGACAAAGTGCATTATTTGGAGAAGATAAATCAGAAATTATGAGTGTAAAAGCCACTTTAGAAAGGTCTGTCTGGTGGTTGTGCTGTGAGCAGCACCTGTATCATCATAAGTGATAGAGGTGCTTATTTGTTACCCTGTTAATTGGAAGGGCTGGGATGATCAGTGGCTTTGCTGAGCTCTTTTCCCCAGTGATATCTGGCTTGTGTGGGAGGTTGTGTCCATGATTTGACAATTTGATGCTGGTCAGCACAAAGGAGCAAGCCAGCCTTTGCTGGATGGCTGAGCACAGAATTCTCTGTAAATATTTCATCACATATAGTGAATAAAGAAGGAATGGTCTCTCCTTGCCATGGAATGAGTATTCGCACAGCTACAGAAAGCAATTTGCAGCTGCTGAAGTCATACAGAGCTGTACCCCAACTTTTTTGAGGCTGTACATTGTGATTTTGCTGTGGAATGTGTAAAAGTGCAGCACTTACCCCTGTGTGCCTTTTGCCATGCAGTTGTGCATCCAGGTGGGCTGTGTCCATCCTGCCTGTTCCCATTGCCTTCCTGGTGAGCTCAGTTTCTGTTGGGCACACCAAGTCTGACAGGGAAAGAAATTATCCCCTTGTGTGCTCTAAGTATTCCTGGCTCCTCCTGGGTGCTGGTTGTGGGGTTTATTTATTTTGAGCCAAAGCTTTAGCATATATTCAGTTTCCACATCTCCCGGTCTTCCCTGCTCTGTCCAAATTTTGCCAAATACTAAAGGAGAGGGAGAAAATAATGAATTCTGGAATTAAGCATCTGTGGACTTGACCTGCTGGAAATTGTGCAGCTCTGTCTGCTCCCCACAGAGAAAAGTTCTGGTAGCCGAACTTCAGAAAGGAACAAAATAGTTTTGCTCTTTAAATGCCATTATAAAACCCCATGATTTCAGGGGCTGGGTGGGGTGTCACGCTGGGCACACATCTATCATTGTAAATGTTATGTCTGAAAGGCTTTGAAATGCTTTCAGAACGTGTGATTTTGGGCACATAAGCAGATCACTTTTATTATAACCTTCATGTTGCACTCAATAGGGTTGGTCAGGTGATGTTTTTCCCTGTTCATTTAAGTGGTTTCTTACAGAGGCCTTTGAGTTCCAGAATAATGTTCTGTGCAACCCTGATAATTACTTTCTTATTAACTGGAAGGCCAGACTCCCCTGTCTACCACCCCTTTTAGAAGTGAATCATGTTCTGATATTAAAATGACCCTAAGCTGAGATCTCAAGTTTCCTTTCCAGCTGGACTAATGGGGCTTGTAGGAGGGAAGGAAAACTTCCATGACTGCTAATTATCCTTGGTTTGGATTAATAAAGGAAAATTACTGAACCACCCATCCAAAGATGGAGAGTTAGCTTACCTTTGAAAAGACCTGCCAGCTGCTAACAAGGTAGTTACACTGGATTTGCCTTTTTCAAAGATACCTTGGGTGTATCCCCTGAGCACCGGAGGCAGGAGGGTTCATCCTTGTGGGCACTGTTTGCTGCAAGGGCTCAGCACAGTCTTGGCTGGCACGTTGGCCACCTCAGTAGATGCCCTGGGGGCTAAACCAAGGACTGTGTTTCCATCTACGAGCATGTCCTGTGGAGGCCACTGGGGGTTTATAAGTAATTTTTAAGGGGTTTATCTTCAGAAAAGGAAGGTGAGCTGTCTGAAGTTCTCTCTTTTCTCTTTAAGCAATACAGTAGGAGTGAATTACTGTGGGGTTGGAATTGTTTCCAGCTGTAAGAGCAAACAGTGCTCAGACAGTGCTGAAGGAGCGCCTTCCATGATGGTGTTCCTGTAAGAGAATTGCATTTAATTATTTTAAGTTATTGAAGCAGGCCAAAGGGTTGTGTCTCACCTTTCAAGTGACTTAGTACCCACCATTCTTCATGTATGAAGAGGAGTCAATGTCCATATCACTGAGGAAGGAAGTAAGAACTGTCTTTATATCCTTGGCATCTAACAGATGATCAGTTTTACCATCAGCATATCTGAGCTACTTTATAAAACCTCCCCAGCCTGCATTTCTGTCTGACACTTCGTTGATAGTGTTGTTTATACGAAAAACCTGCAGCCCTTTTATTTTTAACTCCTGTGTTAATGATGGGGATGCTTAGGGAGAAATTCCCTCTTTGCTTTTTTGCCTTTGCTGTGAAAAAATAATAAATGCTTGTCAGCCTAACAAGATGTAAAGTGCCTCCCCTGCTCTGCAACATTTAATTCCTGAGGTGTCTTTGTAGCTGCACTTTGTTTTGCTGAACAGAATTTCTCAAATACTTCCTATCACTTGTGATAAGCCTAGTCTGACCTTTTGGACTAATTTTGTGGTTCAGGGCATTGTTTTTCAGTCACTGCCTGCTTCCTTTCTCTCCCAGCTAGGAGCTGAACAGACCTAGAGGATGCTGGTGGTGCTTTGAGGTGGGTATACCTGAACCTCTCACTGCAGAGAGCTAACAAAAGAAAATGAAAATGGCTCTTTGAATTCAAAAAGCTTTATTAGAATGTCAGCTAGAATACTTAATTATCTTTATTAGAATTCAAAGCTATGAAGAACATTCTTAAATATTTAATTAAATATTTGAGCACTCTCTGCCATTGTCCATTAAGTGCAGATCTTCTCTTTTCTGCCCTTGTCCTATGCAGATCTTTTCTTCCAACTCTTAAGTCAACCCAAACATGTTTTTGGGGACTATTGCAAGCTCTGAGCTGCCCCTCTCATCCACAGAGAGTTGTCCCCATGGGATGTTCACTCCCTGCCCCTCTCCTGAGAAACCTCTTGGCACAGAACCACAGCAAAGGCTGGGGCAGATTTGGATGGGTCTTGCCTGGTCCTGCCCAGCCTTCCCTGCTTCTTGTTCGCAGCTGGAGAGTCCCTCCTGTCCTCAAGGGGAAAAATTCCACGGCAGATCAGTCCTCCAAGACTGTAAATAAATAAAAAGTGCATGAGCCCACTGAGCTCAGCAGAGCTGGGATATTTCTGTGTGAGAGAATTTTCCATAAGCAAAGTGAAAACTCCATCAGTCTTTGCATGTTTGGTGCCTGAGATTAAAAATTTTGGGTAGATCTTCATAACTGTTATTGATACATTTCATACAGTGCAGTGCAGGGTTGGCACTGTACAAACAGCTCTTCCTGTGCCTGATTTCCATTTTTCTTTTAAATTACGTTTCTTTAATTTCACTCAGTATTTGGGTTTTTCTTTTTTTCATACACCGATGTGGGATGGTGCTTTTATCTCTTCTCAGAAGTACTGAAGTTGGTTCTCTCTGAGTTTCTCTGTAGGATACCAAACATTTTCCTCTCTTCAGTACAGATGAACCTGTTGCTCTGGAATACATTTATTAATTCACATTGAAAAACTTTTTTTTTTGTTATTTTAATGGGAGTCTTGTCTGTAAAGATGTTGTTTAAAAGCTTGTGTTTGAAATGAGATTTTTATTGTAACTGCTCCAAGAGGACCCTCATAGCCTTGACATCTGAAGTCTTCCAGAAGAAGCTAAGTGGGCTCTGTGTTTGAAGTGGCAGCACAATGCAAAGATGTAGCAGGAGGGAAATGTAATGTATTAATTCTAACAAACCTCAAGAAACTTATAATATCTATGAAAGTTCTTCACATCTTTTGTTCAGAGGTGTCAGATACAAAGAATGTTGAAATCAAGGACAAAGATGCCACAAAGGCTTGTGAGAGATGGAGGACCCAGACCTCTTTATGAGAGTGAGACAACTTCTCTTGGGCTTCTTTCAGAGAAATAACAATAACAATAATAAAAAGCCACTCAGCAACATCTCTGAGCACAAAGGCTGAACAAGTGTCTGTCCTGTGAGACTGCAATGATTTATTTAATAGGTAATTAAACCTAGTCAAGGACAGTTGTCATAGAGGTACAATCTGTGTTTGTGACTTTGGTTGTCGGCTCAGGTCATCACTTGTCCCTAGACAGGCAGGATCAGGCTGTGAGTGCCCATTGTATTTAGAGAGAAATCATTGACCTGCCTTGCCTGTGAGTTTGGGCTGTTTTAGCAATATTTGATGTGGGTTTTATGAGTTGCAGAAACTTTCAGGAATACATCTATTATTTGGCCATAAAAATGGGAACAAATCAAGGGAACTTAGACATCTTCCTGTTCTCTGCTTCTAGCTGACTCATCTTAAAACTTAGAGCTGAGGAGCCTAAATATTGTCTAGAAAAATAAATTTCCAGAGTAGATAGTGGGTTTACAAAAGCACTGACTTCCAAAGAGCATTTGCTGTCTTGTCTTTGCAAACTATTGAGAATTTAACTGCTGCTATTTGACTGGTGACTGTGTTACATATCACAGGTCTCTACAGGTTTTTTATTATTTTTTAATGCCATATGCAAATACTTTGGCTCAGTAAGTGTGTTAATATGAAGCACCCATGAAACAAAGCTTTTCTTCCCAAGCAAAGATCAGTTGAATCAAGACCACTGTGACAGACAAGAATTCATAATGCTTTGACTTCCAGTTCTTTGTTGAAATCTTCCTGATTCCCAGAAGGATTTCTTTGTGTTTAGTTATGTTTGAATCAATTTGCCTGTATTGTGATCCTTCAAAAAAACCCAAACCCCAAAGTCAAAACAACAACAAAAAAAACCCCCACCCCCAAACCCAGCTTCTTTTGTAAAACTAATTTCTTATCTGTTTGTCATCTGCTTGTCTGCTATCTTATCTGTTTGTCATCTACAGAAATTTTTACATGAGCATCTAGAACATTGATAAAATATTAAATAATATTGAGCCAAGAGTTCTTCCCTGGGGAAATCTGCTGGTAAAAGCCCCACCAATTCCTGTCTCCCACTAATGCAATTACATAAAGTTGCCTTTTGATATCAGTGTTTACAATTTTAACATTAATGTCCAACAATAAAGCTGTACCTGACACTTGGGATTTCTTTGTTTCAAGTTGCCTTCTTTATTATGCTGAATTCTTGAAGTTTATAAAGTTTTCATTGAATTTTGTACTCTCCATTATTACTTGTCTGTATTTTCAACCCGAATGAAACTCTTTGCCATTTCCTGCTCTGCTTTTCAATCTTTTTTTCTTTTCTTTTTTTTTTTTTTTTTTGAAGTAGTTGTACTTTAACTACATGTATTTTTTGCAGATCACAACTTTTTACGTGTCTGCTTGGTTTGGTTTTTTTTTTGCTGTCAGGTGAAAGAGCTTTATTTTTTCCCCAGAAACTCTATTTTGTTAGGTAGCCACAGGCCATGTCCAGCACTGCTTGTTCCTGACAGATTAGCTTTCCTTTCCCTACATTATACAGTGATTTTTGTAGAATAGTTCACTCTGTTGTCTTACCACATGTGGTTGTGTGCTCAGATGTCAGTGTTTTACTGATCATAACCCTGAGTATTCAAAGACCTCAGAGTCTGGGTCAGAATATCTTGGAGGACTGAGCCATAGGGTGGGCACTTGCCCATGAGGAGCTGAATTAAAACCTGGTAATGATTTTGAGAGGGAAACAGCATTAAATACATTTCCTGTGCACTTGGTGTCTTTTCTGGCTGGTAGAGATATATAGAGATACTACAGATGAAATATAAGGGAAAAAATATCTATTTCTTTACCTATTCCAGGTGTAAATATTTTAAAGACAGTAGTCATGTGTATGGCTCAGCTAGCATTTATCTGGAAGGAATGTTTTGCATAAAATTTTGCATAATAATTATTTACACCCTTCTCCAGAGCTGGGAATCCAGCTGCACCTGTCATTGGAATGCACAGACAGTGTTAACAATGCTTGTGCCAGGATGATTTTGTTACCCTCCTCATATTGCCAGAGGATTTATTATCCTTTACAGCCAATACTTCATGGACTTGTGTTATGAATGTTTGTTGTTTAGAATTTGTCACTGAGGAAAGGCCAATTCCAGACGTGGTGCTCTAGATTTGTGATGTCGTGCAAAGTCCAAGCTATTTTTCGTAATTATTAATATTGCTTTGGTGACAGTCCAAAGGTGAGTTGTATCTGCTCATCTCCAAATGACCCTGTGAAGATGAGCAACATTTGTAATGATTTTGGTCAGTGGCTTCTTAGCTGCTCTAAATAATTTCAGAGCCCAGCCAAGGGATTTAGGTTTCCATAAGCAGATCCCACCCGCGGAAACTGTCTGAGCTTGAGGGATCTGCAAGAACTGGCTGTTCCACCAGTGTGTCCAGAGCTTCCAGCACAGGAATCAGTACAGCTTGTCTGTGGACTGGGAAGACACCCCAGGTGGTGACATATAAAAAGGACACAGAGCATTCCCTTTCTTTCAGAACATCTCTCTCTCATGCTGGCACTGGGTGATGCATTTTAAAGAGGTTGGGCGATTTTGGTCAGAAGTTTTTCTGAAATAATTCTGTTGAATATATTTCACTGGATGAATTAAAACAAAAGCCCAAAAAACAACCAGAAAAAGCAAACCAATACTTTTCTTTATTTTTTATATGAACTTTAAAAATTTCTTTTGTTCAGAGTTACTGAAGGATCTGGATTTGCTTTTTTGGGTGAGGGAGGGGGCAGAGGACATGGGCACAGACACATGAATGGAGGATTTTAATTTTTAACACTAACCTTAAATATTACCAAGCTCAATCAAACCTTCTCAATGGAGATTGCAGAATTGAAATAGGTTTTAAACCTGCAGCTGAGCAGGCTTCACCTTTGCCGATGGGAACAGCTGTGGTTTGCTCCTGCACCTAAATGAACTCTGAAAAGTAAATATTTCCATGGGGCAGTCCAAACAAAGGGGTTTTTTGGGGGGAACAGAACTTGTTTGGGTGCTCTTTACAGAAGGCTGGGTGATGATTTAGCTTCTGGGATACAAAACCTTTAGGAACTGATAGCACCCATCCCTGGGGAACAGACTGTGGGGGCTGATTGACCTCTGCACACACATCACCTGCTCACTGTGGCACTCGTCTGGGAGCAGCTGACAGCACCATTCCCAGAGCTCCTGAAGGCTTGAGCAGATGGAGAATCTGTGGCATTTGTGGCACAAGAAGAAAAGCAAGTGTTGCTGTAGGTCTAACAGTGGGAAACACACCTGGAGTACTCCCAGTATCCCAGGGATGTCCTGTATGAATTAATGGGAGGTTGAAGGAATACCGTGTGAGTGAGGAAGAATTGGCTGCTTTGGAGGTTACAAAAAATTTTAAAGCTTCATCCTACTACCCCAAGCTCCTGGAATTTCCTGTCCTGCAGGAGAAAGTCCTGGGAAGAATATGCTTGAATACTGACAAGGTAGGGGAAGCCACCTGGGCACTTTCTTCAGGATCCATCCCTGGGGACAAGCCACACGGGGCAGCAACGTGAGTCCTCTCCTGTGCCAGCAGAACGATGGAGGAGGAGGAAAAAGACTCTTCTGGCTTTCCATGGGGAGGAGCAGGAGTGTTTGTAGTGTGTGTGCTGAGGCACACAGCAAACCTGGAGCTGTGCTGGGAGCCACAAGCTGCTCCCAAGGCTGCTTTGGGAAAACATCTTCCCAGCAAGCACAACCACTCAGTGCTCCATCAGGAGCTAGAGGAAAGCTGGAGGACATGCAGCATCCAAACCACCTGCCCAACAAGCAGAAGGAAGAATCTTGCAGCAGATGTGATAGACAGCCCAGGGAAGGGAGAAGCTGTGATTGCCCTGACCCATTTGGGGTTTTTTCAGAGCTTTGAGAGGATTTTCCTTTGAAGACATTCACCCAAATGTTTATATTTTCTGTCATCTCATGTTTCTGCTTATGATTATTGACAGCAGCTCAAGGGTGACTTCAGCAAGACCCCTGGGTCTGTGGTCACTTCCCTCAGGAGCTGTTCCTGCTCCTGGAGGCAGTTTTATGGTTCTTGGGGAGCTCAGCTCTCTCCTCCAGAGCAGCCCACAGGGGCCCAGGTGCTCTCTGCTCCTGCTCTGCCAGCAGGGATTTCAGGAGATGGGATTTTTCCCTGGTGAAATGGATCGACTACGTTTGACATTTAAATTGTCATGCAGAATTAACCTGCCACTGAGATAACAGGAGGAGGACAGAGCAGCTTTCTCTTCCAGCTATTCCCCCCTTCCCAGATTTTCCTCCAGAGACTTCAGTTTCTCCTCTGTATCCTTCTCCCTGTCCAACTTTGCATCAAGCCAGACCAAAGAGCAGCAATTCCTATATGAACATTCAATTAGTCCCATATTTAAATCTTGTCACTGTGACCTAGTGAATTATGCAAGGGGCTGGATACCAGAAATCAATTGAGCTCTAATTCCCAGCCCTGGCACCGGATCTCTCAGCATATTGCTACAGGCAAGTTATTTCAGCACATTTTCTCTCTCCATTTCTTCCCCATAAATTGCACATGTTAACATTAGGTGATGCAGCAGCATCACAGATGTACTGAGATATTTGAGTAGAGGAATTACAGCAGCACACACATCCCACTCTTACATTGTGGGCCCAGGTCTTTGCATCAGATGTTTATTTAAAAATGCATCCACAGCAAAACATTTGCCAAACAAAGGAAGATTCAGGCTTTGTCTAACTTCTATTAAAGATACAAGGTCTGGGGAAAATCTTTCAAATTATTATCATATGAAAGACAGTTTAAGATGAAGAGGAGGTTACAAGAGAGTAAAATACTCAGTGTTTTCTATCCCAAAATGCTAAGTTATCACTTACAAGCAGTCCAGCACAATGGCAATTCAGAACCATGGGGGTCCTTATCTCCCATGGCTCATGCAGAAATTATTGCAAATGTTGTTATCAAGAACAGGCTGAATCCAGTGGGAGAGGCTGCATCAGTGAGAAGGGTGCCATCACATGCAGGGCCTTAGGGGGTTTTTAAAGTTTTTTTCCACCTTGATGAAATGTTTTTAAGAATGTCTTTGTAAAAAGCCAGCACCAACTCTACAGTGCTCTTCAGCGAAGAATTTGTAATGCAAGCAAATGTAAGTATGATAGAGAAAAGGAAGTATTAGAGCAGTTTACAAGCCTTTCATGTTGGTTTCTTAGAAACATGAGGTGAGTGCTTTGTCTCCCATTGCTCTCTGTTGCTCCCAGCCTGGTCCTTCCCATCACACTGCACTCACAAGTTAATCTCTGCACTTTGCAGTTGTTATCCACTAATGGAGGAACACAAGTGACTTGTGACAGAAACCTAAATGTTATTTATATAAAAAACTACCGGAAAATATCTACTTGTGATCAGCGTTTCCTGAATGGTTTAAAATGTCATCTGAGACAAAGTTCTGTTCAGCTGTTCTCCAGTGTGGTATTTTCATGGTGCAGAATTTCTGAGGCGTGGGAGAGCCAAAATGTGAACTCATGGAAGGCAAAGACTTTAAGCTGCTTAGGTGGCTGCATGAAATATCCTGAAAAAAACACAGGGCAAGGAGGGAGGAATAAATTATGTGGTTTAACTGTCCTTAATTTCAATTAAATATGGTAGCAGTGAAATTTGGAATGTATTTATCCTGATAATCTCCCTCTAATGAAGCATCCTTGGTGTGGCTTCCAGGGATCCAAGTTCACTGTCCACATTGCTGAAACCTCTCTGTGTCACACAGACCTTATCTGAAATCAGCAGTTTATTCGTGGCTTCAACAACTTTTGGCCACTTTTTGCCATCTTAATGCTGCCTTGGAGAAGTCAAGCTGTTTGTACATCCTTTCCCTCCAGCCCTTAGAGGAAACTTTAATATGAATGTAAAGTCCTTTGCTGTGAGGTGATTCATTGGGTAGGATATGTAATGGTCTCCTTGGTCTCTGAATGTTTCAGCCAACTGATAAATAATCAAGAACCTTGAATATTCCTTTCTGTCTGTCTGTCTCCTCAGAGTGCTTTGTTTGATTCTCAGTATTTATGGTGAGTGAATTAAAGCCAATCAGTGTAGTGTCACAGACATGAATTACCACAGTACATTCTGTCACTTGGGGGCTTTTTTCAATGCCATGCAACAGACTTGTCCCAGGGCAGGGTGTGTTTGGGCTTGTTGCTGTTGTTGTCATTTTCCTCCTCTGCATTTTTAAGTGTTCTAATTAAATAGTGAGCCTAAAAAAAAAAAAAATCAAAGTTTTACACGTTTTTCCAAAATCCAAGTGCCATTCCCAATGAGAGCTTTTTGGGTTATTGTTGGGTGGCTATAGCCTCTTTTTTCTTTCCCAAAACCTTATAATCTTAAGTCCAAACTTTTCAACCTTGATACCTCTGCTGTTGTTTTCTGATTGCTCAGGTGAATGCAATGAATGTCTGTGGAGTCAGGTCCTTGAAGAAGAGCTCTGCAAATTGGGATTTTCTCCTGGAAGGTCAGTCACAGAGTCTTAGCCTAGGTTGGCCTCCCCTCCTTTTGCCTCCTGGCAGTGCTTGCATGTCAAATGATTGCACTCTCCAACCGTGAACTCCAAGGCCTGTGCTCCCACTGCTGCTTGGCAGGAAGGAGAAATCTTCTGCATGGAATTAAAGAGCCTCCTCTCTTCCTCTGATTTAAAAAATCATTTTAAAAAGGCTTTTCCACCCCACATCTTCTGAAGTTAGCGCTACACCCTGCAAGGCTGGCAGCCTCTGAAAACAATTAGAAAGAGACCCTTGAAGGCAGGATCTGGACAATCTTGCAAGAGACATAATTTTAATCTCATAGAATGTCTTGGCACACTGGGTGAAAACAGGCTTTGTCCCTGGGATGAGAAATGATTAAAGCCAAATTCTGTCTTGCGGTGATTATGGAACAGGCTGAAGTACAACATGAGGCATGGCTAAATTGGTTGTCTTAATCCATGGTCTAATAGACTCTAAAATGTCTCTCTGAATGGGGAGAGATCATCTGTTTGGGTGCCATCTGCATGCATGTCCTGACCACCCTGACCTCACTTCTATCCCCAGGAGCCTCTTCTTCCTCAGCTTGACTTCAGCCCACTGCCCTTCCTGGCATCTGTGGCTGCCCAGCACCTGCTCCTGCCTCTCCCCACACACAAACACAAACACAAACACAAACACAAACACAAACACAAACTCTTCCTTGCCCACTGGCTTCTCTGGTGCAGCCTCTCCTTTTGCAGGCAGATGGCTTTGGGCATGACATGCCACCCTCCTGTCTCCCCACAGGATGCTGCTTTATACTCTGGCTACACACCTACATGCTGCTGCCTCTTCTGGCAACCTTTCAAAAAGCTTTTCAAGGACAAAACCCCGAAAATATAAAAGATAATCCTAAAAAGGAAAGTGTCCTTTCCTCATTTAGTCTCACCCTAATACATCAGAGTGAATACAAACTATTGCACAGTAATTTTAACCTCTGTTTAATCTCTGCCAAGCCTCCCTGGTTTGAGCTGGGCAGCCCCCAGAGATGGGCTGCTGGGACCCCACCAGCCCTGCGAAGAGCAGGAGGTTTCACACAGGGATCACACTTTGCTGCTGCTTTTCATCAGAATCATTAGCCAAAACTTGGGAATTTTGCAAAGCTGACAGAGGAAAGAAAGCCCAGAAGATTGTTGGCACAGAATGAATTTACATATTGAGTGTACAGGGTCAGTTCCTAGGAACCCAAGCAGAACCAAACACAAGAAATGTTCCTGATTAAAACTCCAGACCTCTCTTGTCAGCACTGCAACCCCAACCCCATCACATTAGGGTCCCTTCCACACCTGAGAGCTGAGTGAGGAAGGATTTGGGCTCCTTTAGCTGCCAGGCTCAGGTTTTATCCACCTTGTCCAGCAAAAATACTTCCCAGACACCCAGAAAACACCTTAATCTGCTGTTAAAGAACAGAAGTCAAGAAGACTCAAGCATGCTTTGATTTCAGGTGAGGATGTGCCTTTGTGTTGGCTGCAGGTTTGTTTGGACATCAGTAATGAGTGCATGCAAGTCTGGGCACTGAGGGCATTCAGTGTGCTTTATAAAACCATAAATCACTCAAAAATGGGAACAAGGGAGCTATTTTACTAGCAGAGGGCTCAACTGGCCCTTCTAGGTGTTAGTCTGTGCTTGCAGTCTGTGGTTCAGCCCAAAGCCAGCTCTGCTGCACAGCTCACTCTGTAAAAGTGGAGGTGAAATAAGGAGCAGAGGTGTCACCAGACATTTGATTTGATGCAAACTTATGTCCAAATCTTGCATGTGTGGATTCTTCTTTTTTTTGTTGTTAGAGTTTTTCTTTGGTTTTAATGTTTGTTGATTTTTATTTGTTTGTTGTTTTCGGTGTGTTTTTGTGAGGTTTTATTTGGTGTTTTGTTTTGTGCTTTTTTTGTTGTTTGCTTGGGTTGGTTTTGTTTTGATTTTTTAAGAGAAGCTCGCACACAAATCTTGATCACTGAGATCTGTAGCTGTAACTACACGTGGACAAACACAATCTGGAGCTTTGCTGTTGTGGCTGCACCAGTTTAATGTGGTCTGGCACCCTGATTAAGGAGCTGTGGTGTTTAGAAGTCACTTGGCAATCAGTGGGTTAGTTTTCATCATCTTTGTGCCTGACAAGGGTGTGAGTGAGGAGGAGATGAGGCACTGAGATAAGGAGAAGCTTTTAATTCATTTCCTAGGTGACCTAAATTCAGTCCCTGTGGCCATCATGTCAATCCCACAGTCGTGTCTGCTAGATTACTGATGTAAGTCATGGTGACACGTGTATTTATCGAATGTCCTTCTCTGTGGCTTCAGGAAGGACATCTCAGGGGGAAAAAAATGTTGCTTGGAGATGTAATGATACTTGTCATCAGTTCTGTTTTCCATGAACTCTGCTTTATCCTAGCACTGAGAGAACATCTGACAGTGTGTGCCACAGAAATGCAGTGTATTTATCCTGTGAGAGTGACTTGTGTTGTGGGAGATCAGACATCTCTTCTGCTGCTGAGGCAGCATATGTGCAGAACTGGTCATGACTTACTGAAAATAATGCAAAATGCAGATGTGGTGCCTGTACAGAGATTGGAAATCCCAAGCCTTTGTGCAGGGTCAGAGCTTTTATCAGGGCTGCACAATCATTCAATCTCTCTTTCTCTCTCCAGCTTCAGATTTCCTCCTGTGCTGCAGCAGTTTTGGGAGGGGAGCTGATGTGTCCCATCTCCTGCTCTGAAGAAGGTGTCTGAGCTCCTGGTCATGAGAGAAAAATCAGTGCAAAGCATCCTCCTCTGTGCTTCATACCCAAGGAAAAGCTGAGACTGCTCAGGGAACTTCAGCACAGAAAGACCTAATTTGCAGATCCCAACAGGCATGTACATGACATAGATGCAAACCTGCACTGTCCTGCTGAGATGACAACATTTCTGAGTTGCAGCAGCAAAGCTCCAGATAGCTGGGTAATTACAGTGGCAAAAATTATGTGTTTGTGGCCCTTCAGGAGCCTCAGGTGATAAATGTTCTGTGGATTGCACTCCCACATTTGAGTGCCCACACTCTGTGGCTCCTCCTGCCATCAGTGTCACTTTGGACAGTGTGTGCAGGCTGCTCTAGCTCTGAATTAACTTCTCCAAAGCAATCCCAGTTTTCCTGTCTCCTTTCCACAGGTCAGCCCAAGCTCAGCAGTGACTCAGCAGCACACCTGCCCTTGCACACGAGACTGAACATCTCCTGCTGTGTGTTTCATCTCCAGCACTGCTACTTCCTAAAGTTAGAAGCAAATAGAAGTCATGCTTCATGAAAAATAAATCTTTGAAATTTAGGTATCCAGCACCACCTGGTCTTCCATCCCCTCCCCTAACCTCTTCCTGGAGAACATTTCCTGTGCTGATTGTATTAGTGTAGCATGGAGTGAAGTATAGTCAAAGGCTAATCTTTTTGTGATTGAATATTAGATTCCTCATTTCAAGAGGCTCTCACAAACAGCTTTTTGTCAGACTGATGGAAGATGGCAAGGATGGAAGAGAACTTGAGGGAAAAGTACATGTCTCTTCCCAAGGGTTTTATTCTATTTTCCTTCATAGCTTTTACATTATGGCAAATAGTATAATTTAGAGTTGTAATTTCAAAAAAGATGTTCATTACTGAGAAGGCAGCCTGACCAAATCTTCCTCAGAAGACACTTAATTGACAGTGTTTAGGACTGACAACACACCTGAGATGGATTACCAGCAATTCATCCTTGAAGCAGAAGGAAAGGAAGAGAAGGACAAAACAGACAAAGAAAAAACCTGGAGCTGCAGGATCTAAAATTGAGTAAATATCCAGCTGAAATACTGATCCTGTCCTTCCTGAACCCTCTTCAGAGCCCTACTTTAGAAGTGTATACAATTGCATATTAAAACCCATTAAGTGCTATTTTTTGCAGGATGAAGATCCAGCACTAACACTGCTGCTCTTCAGGCAAAGCCAGTCCTTTACCCCTTATGCAGAAGGTGGGACCTGTCCTAGGGACTGGTCCTCTCAGGACTTTCCATTCCTATCTTAAAACAACCTCTGCTCTTTCTTCTTTTAATCACTCAATAGCTCTATGAATTTCTCTCCTCTCCCTACTCCCAAAAGGAAATATTTGCATGCAGGTTAGAAAGGGTGGTGTCCAGAAGGGACCTGGAAATTAAAGCAAAATATACACATGATGCAAGTAAAATATAATATAACAACACATAATACCTGTCTCCAACTACCACCCAGTTCTGGAGGGTCTGAATTTGATTCTGTCTCTCTTAACACTTTATAAATGCATATCTACATGTTTGCTGCTGCTCAGCCTCAACAGTTTTCCTTTCTATGTTAGGTAAAAGCAGGAAAAGATACACTCTAAATCCTGGTTATTTTTGTTTATTGTGGGAGGGAGGATTAAAGATAAAGTTTCAGAACTGTCCTCTCCCAGAAAAGTAATGTAGTTTTGCTTGTGGTGCTGTCTAGAAAATAATGTGGGATTTGGGATGTTCATGAGAATCCTGGGCCAAACAGTCAGCAGAGCAAAGGTCTCTGCTTTGTCACCTCACAGTTGAAGATCTTGCTGTGAACTTGGCAGGTGAAGAAGGGAGGGACCAAAAAGTCTTCCTCTGCTGTTTGTGTGCCAGTTGTGTTTGTGTTTAACATAGGTTTTAACACTGATACCCAGGAGGAAAGGAGGATTTTGCCAGAGACCCTGAGGAGATGGAGCTGCTTCCCTGCAAGGCTGGGTGAGGAGCCCCCAGGAGAGGTGAGCAGGCAGATGTGCCCCTGTGTGCAGCACCCTCTGTGAGCTTGCACTCACCTGGCTTTCTGCTCTGGGAGTGTTTTCTTGTGGGGGTGCCCTGATCTCTCCTTGTCAGCTGGAGGCAAGGCAGCTTCTGGATTCACTCCCTGCAGTACAAAAGTCTCAAAACAAAACACTATGTCACCTAATTGCAAGAGCTGAAATTATTTATGGACCTGGCCTTTGGAGTCAGTCTCAAACTTCTTTAATTACCTTTGGGGATCTGTGCACAGGATACCATGGTGATGAGAATAATATTTGGAATTCAAGTCTTGTCTAGTGTGCTTTAGCAGCTGGAATGGGCAAGCAGCTGATTATGACCATAACAGAAATAATGCCAGAAACCTACACGCCCAGAGTTTGGAGTGTTGGCTTTTTAATCAGATGCATAAAACTCTGGTTATCTTTCTTAAGCCCTTCTGGAAACAAAATTTGGAAGGAAAGCTCCTGTTCAATATTCAATGTCCTTGTGCAGTGTGAATCTTTACCTATAAAGCTCCTCACCAAAGGAGGAAAGACTAGAATGTAAATTGTTGTTTGATACTGTTATCTGGAGCATTAATATACATTCACTAAAACCCCAAAACTGAGCATGCAAATTATTCCCATTGCAGGTCCATACCAACATTGCTGAAATGAGTCTGAATCTACCATTGCTTGATTCAAACTTCATAAAATCTCTGGGGACAACTTAAATGTTTAAGCTGGTTTGTATCTCCAGGGAAGCCATCCAGCCTCATTAGCAGACCGTGGCAATTGTCAGAACTGATGATATCTGGAGGCAGCTGCTGTTTTCCAGCTCACCTCTGAGGATCCACTGAGGCACAGGACTCTCCATGGGATGATGTAAGGCTTGGAAGCACAGGCAGCCCACATTCAGCCAGACCATAGCACAAATCTATCAGCCTCAGCCACGTGGGATCCATCTGAGCAAACAAACTGGTTGTCTAGTCTTGCTTTGGCATCACGGGGAAATTGGCACATTCAAGGCATGATTCATCTTGCCCTAAAGCTGATATCCAAAATAAGTCAGCTGAGCACGCTGTAAAAGTGCCTGTTTCCCTTCATGGCTACAAAGGATGGGAGGCTCAGTGAGGCACAGATGTCTCCAGCGTGGATGTTTTGAATTAGGCAAGATGAATCCTGTCTGTGCTGTATTTTTAAAAAATGCCTATTGTGATGAATGCTCAGGTCTGAAATTGGAAGTACAAGTTCAATTATAAAGTACAGTGTCCTCAAGGGCCCTCGAAGAAATGTGTTTGCTCTCAGTTCAGCCCTGACCCAAAGCCCTGATGCATCTTTTCCCAGAATTTAGTAACTATAACTCTACAGACACTTCACTGTTTAGTCCTCTCTATCACTTTCATTTAGCAACTGAATTCAAAGATTTAATGGATATTTTTAGAGTTTACTCACATTAAAATTGTTTGGACCAGGTAGCATAGACATTTCCCCTTTCTTTCACAAAGAGCTCTAGGATTTGTAGCAATGAAAACATGACTTTGCCCAAATGGCTGCTTTCCTATTTTTTTTCTCCCTTTGTCTCGTGTCATCCATAACATTTTGATTGTGCCACAGCTCAGAGGAGAAGGTTTTTTTTTGAGTAGTTTGGAACATCTTGAGCTTTGATTTCTAATCAATTTGCACTTACAGCTATGGAAACCAGTATAACAAGCCAGGCCTTTTCTGTCTCTTTCTCTTTCTTACATTTGGAAAAATAAATCTGAGCAGCGACGTGAGTCTTGTATAATTACTCTTCCATTTGTATTTCCAGACTTGTCAATCTGGCAAGTGCCACAGAGAGGGATTAAAAGCTTTCTCCTTCTCTCTCAATCAGAGATTTCATTTGCTTCCGTGTTTTACAGTAAATATAATCAGTTCAGCAGGAGATGGTTTTGTTCTCTGCAGTGATGTCTTCCTAGTCCAGGGAGCTCTTATTAGCAGCCTGGATGAGAAGTCGAGTGACAGGAGCCCCCCACACCGAGTGCCACGGCAGCTGCAGGCAGAGTGAGCAGGGCTGGAGTCCCTTGGGGCACCTGCAAATGTGTGTCCCCAGCAGGAATCCCAAAGATCTTCACTCCTCCATTTATAGTTGGGGTTTAGGGGCTCCAAATGAAAGTTGCAGTCAGACTCAGCCACCTTTCCGGTGAGGCCATAAATCAGTTGCCAAAAACAGACCATGCAGATTAATCTTAATTCCTGTTTAGTCCCAAACATGAGTCTCTGGGAAGCTCCTCCAACCAGCCACAGTCCACAGCCAGTGGCACAGGGAGTTTTGCTCCTTTGCCCTGGAATTGGCCCCAGTTTGGTGGGAAGGGGAAGTGCTGGATTGTCACCACATTTCTCTTCACAGAGAAAAGCAAGGCACAATTCTTCCCAATAATATTTCTGGGTTTCACGTTCTCTGAACCTCAGAGAAAGGAAAAACAATTCTTATCATTTGCTGTGCCTATGTTTGTGCTAAAGTAGAATGCAATATGGAGGTTGTTTACCCAGAGTGATGGTGTTTTGTGTCCTTGGCCTATCAGGGCCAAGTGTGTGTGTGTGAGGACTGTCAGCTCACAGTCATGAGATTCTGTGCAGTGTGTGCAGAGTTGAGTGCTTGGCAGATTCAGTTTAGATGTAATGTAATATAGTATAGAATAATATAGTATAATAAAGTAATTAATTAGCCTTTGATAAGATGGAGTCATATGCATCATTTCTCTCCTCCTCGTCATTCCTTCCTTTGTCCTTCCGTTTCAATACTGGATCATGGCAAGGCTTGGCTGTGGGATGGATCAGCTTGGACTGAGGGCCATCAGTGTGGATTGCAAATTATTGAACTTACTATAGAGAAGAAAATAAAGGAATTTTTGAGTAGTGAAGAATTGCATGGTGGGCATTTAGATATCTCTAAGTTTAGACAGCAGCAGAACAGAGTGTTTAAGTATTGCTTTCTGTGCATTTAAGCACCTGAATTCCACTGGCACCTCACTTAATTTGTCTTTGTCCTTTTTTTCACCCTGGCTTGCAGGCTCTGCCTTGATTTCCAACACATAAACACAACTCAAAATACAATAAAAAGAAATTGGAAACACTTTGGTTAAGCCTTGATGACAGCTGGTATGTAAATGCAAAGACTTCAGAGTGTCTCTCAGTATGGAGCAACCCCTAGCACTTAGTTGTTTGTAACTTTTTCACGGTCAGACCCGTGGATACACCAGTGCTTCAGTGCCTTCACTGACTGCTTCATTTCTCAGCATCTGAATTTGAGAGCAATTTCTGGTTTCGTGCAGGGTAAGTCCTTTGCCAATCCTTCATTAAACAAAAAGCAAACCTACCTCTAAGCCCTAAGGATTTGGTTTTTCCCCCTATATCTTTTCCAACAAGTTTGATCCCTTTATGAGGACAAAATGGTATATTTTACCTACTGACTTTGTAAAAGTCAACCTAAGAGTTGATACTTCTATTCTTTCCCGTGGTCATCACTAATAAATATTTTGTGGTGGGGCCTGAGCTGACAGTTGTGATGAAGAGACGGGGTGGCACAGAATTATCTGATCCTCTGTGGCTGTGCTGACAGCTGGTGTGCACTGGCACGGCTCCAGTGGAGATCTGGCCCCTGGTCCAGGATTCATACAGGGAATCCATCTGCAAAGGCAGGAGCCATTTCACGGACTGCATTTCCCTTCAGCCTGACAGGTTTTAACAGCTGATATCAGGGTGCTGTTGCACCATAAAAGGTACTGTAAAACTCATAATTAACAGCAACCTCGCTTCACAAAGCTCTTAATTTAACCAAAGAACAAACGGACATCAGAGGACACAAAGGGAAAGCAGCCCGCCTTTCCAGGCCGGTGAGGCTTCCAGCGCTGCGCTACCTTGAGGGGAATGATCGAAGTGAGGAGCTCGGGATCGCTCCTCTCCTGACGAGCGGGGAGAGGAGCTGCTGCAGCCGGGCTTAGGGAGCATCGCACCCCGCCCAGCGAGACCGCAAGCTGCTGCCCAGCCCTGGCCAGCCGGGAGAGCAGCGAGCCAAGGGCGGCCCGGGAGCCAAGCAGCGGCCCGGGAGCCCAACGCGGCCCGGGAGCCAAGGGCGGCGCTGCTGCTGCCGTGAGGGCCTGGCCCGGCCCGGCCGCGCTTTGGCAGCCGAGCCCGGCAGCCCCGGCCAAGCCGGAGCCCGGAGGGAGCGGCCGCCGGCAGCGCTGCTGAGGCTCGCAGATAAAGAGGCTGTGCCGGGACCGCTTTGCACACAGCAATTAACAGGGAGAGGCGGCAGCGAGCGAATATTCCAATGGCAGATCCAGGAGGTGCCAATATGTTTCGCCGTTCCGCCGTTGTGTTCTGGAGGCGACAGCACTGGAGGGTCTGTTCGAGTTGGCATTTCTGCTATCAACCTAATTTTTGAAAGGGGTTATAATTCGGCCGTTTTTAATTAACGAGGGGATTAAAGTTGGCACATGGGCACTGAAGGGCTGTTTGTTGCCGGTTGAATTTATTTTTTTTTAATCCAATCTGTTAGGCCCATCTCAAATAATATTCTTTGTTTCCACTTGCCGGGATTGACTTTAAAGACCTTTAAAGATCTCTATGCATATGTGTATGATTATATTTATGTGTAAAAGAGTTTTATCAAGGTGAAGAACCACATCAGAGTAGGTGAGCAGGTTGCTGAAAGATCCCACATTCCCCAAGCTACCATAACTCATGGCAGCTCTGGGCTGGAACAGGGAATGCAGAAGCAGTTGCAAACTTTTTTCTGAATTTTGCAGAATGTTGTCCACTTGGGACTTGCAAAAACTTTTCCCCAAACTTAGGCATCATTTTTATGTGCTATACTTTGATAAATAGATATTAGTATTGCACAGCTTCAAAAAGAAGCAGGCAGCTGCTGCTAAGTCGCTATTAGAATACATAAAACCATGTAAATGCAATGATACTGTAAGTAGTGTAAATAGACTATATTGTTCTAAATATAGTTATGGGGCCATAAACCTCTCAACATCAGAAAGACTTATTCTGGTTCTCTATTATCCCAGCCACTGGAAAGTTTCTCACTCATGTTAAAACTGAATCTCCCTCTTCTTAACTTAATCCTATGAATTGTCCTATATGCCCTGGACCTGGAGAACAGACTGCCCCTTGCCTTTTCCAGCACACTTTTCATGTACCAGAAGGCCATTGCCTCTTGGCAATTCTTGCTTCTTTGGGCTTTCCAGCTTTCCCAACACAGACTGAAAATATGTCTAGCCTTCAAAAAAAAAGGTGTCTCACCTCTTTCTAGCTGGTCCAGCCTTCCCAGGAGTGATGAAGATTTTGGGTGAAGTTTCAGCAGAATCCTTGCTGCTGTCCCTTTGAGCTCAGCAATATTGCACCTCTCAGCCCCTCTCTCTTTCACTGATGTTTTCTCAAGCATCATCCACAGATGACCATGATACATGGAGTGTGCAACTGGACCTGTCAGGAGGAATGGCAGGATCTCTGATTTTGTAAAACTGCTTCATATAAACAGTAGGAAGGGTCTGCAGCTGGCTGGAACTCTCGAGCTGGTGGCTGGTGGGTCCTTTGCTGCTCACAAGACCAGAGCTCTGTGGTGAGTAGAGGGATAAGAAGTATAAATCCCCCAGGCTCTACACTGCTCTAGCAAAAACTCTGTTGGCCATGTGAACTTGCACACTTGATAGAGCTTGTTCTGCACAGCACAGACACCCTCTGCTCTTACCAAAAGTTACATCCCAGATCAGCAAGTCTGCAGGTTTGGCCCAGCTTTGGCCACAGTCCCTGGGCAGCTCCAGGAGTCTCTGAGCTGCTTTGGTAACCACCATGAGCTGCTTCCCTCTGTCTGTGGTGCCTGTCAGTTTGATGGCCAGTGACCATCCCAGCTGATCTCCATCTTCACCCTGTGGCTGCTGTCCCATCTTTGTAGGTAGACAAAATGTAAATTCTCCATTTAAGCAGATGGGTAAAAAAGTGTGGGTTGTCCTTTTAGTTCTAGGACTCAGGGTGGGTTTCAGCCTGAAGTGACACCTACATTAGGTTTCTCTGTATATGCTGAAGCCCTTAGCTCCCATTATTTTCAGTGGAGATGAAGCTGATCTAGAGAGCAGTACAGTCAGGGCAGTGTGGGATCTCAGCACCTCAGGATGGAGGTGCAGAGAGGCCGAGACCACCCTTGGGGTGCTCGGGAATCCTGGAATGTTGCCAGAAGTGTCTGGTGGCAGGATTTTGATCCTACACAGGAGATGAGACCTGTATGAGGATAGGAGGAATTCACTGGGTGAATGGTGAAGGGATAAGTTAGTTAAAGTGTAAAACACAGGGTTTAGGATTTTGGTACAGGGGGGTCTAAAGAAGTAAGATGGAGGAATTGGGGCCTGTCCTGTCCTTCTTCTTCTTCTTCTTGGCCTCCATCTTCTGTGGTGGTGGTGGCACTTTGGGATTGGTCATTACTAAAAGTGCACCGGTTAATAAGGGTAGAAGGTATTGGAGTAAAATGATAAATATTGTACACGTAACTTAGGGTATAAAGATAAGTGACCGCCCGGGGGCTTCGGGAGTGTGCCCATGGCTGACTTGCTGTGCAGACCTCTGTCGGGCTGAAAGAAAATCTTTTAGATAAACAATTAATAAACACCAAGACCGAGACAAGATCAGAAGTCTCTCCTCGTCCTTTGAAGCGTCGGCTCTCCAAGGCCATCCCTGGGAATTCCCTGAGAATTCCAGAACAGCCCAAAACACCACAGAAACCCAACAAGCGGCTTCCCTGAACTATCTCCCGGCCGAACATAAATCAGCGAAAAGAAGAACGCCGGAAATTTACAAGTGGCGTCCCTGGACATAAATCAGCAAAGAAGAACGCCGGAAATTTACAAGTGGCGTTCGCTGCGTGGGCACCCCCCACCAACCCTTTCGGGGGGGGATCAGCCCTGAAGAGCTGAAGAGCTGAAGAGCCGAGAGGGCAGCTCCTAAGGAGAGAAGCCTGAGAAAAAAAAAAAAAAGGAAAAGAAGAAAGAAGAAAAGAAAAGAAAAAATAAAACGGCCAGAAGAGTCTGCAAAAAAAAAAACAGCAGTCACTGAGAATTCCATCTCTCAGCTTCTGCCGAAGGCAGTTCGTAGAGCAGCCCGGATCGGAACCGGAAGGCGCCTCTGGATCCTTCTCCTGTGACCTGCTGGACAGAGACAGGAGCCTCCGGACAGCTCTGACGACAGAGTCGGTGAGAAGGCCAAAAAATAAGAATATGGGGGGTACACTGTCCCAGGAGCAAAAACAAATTTTGTCCGCCTTACAAGGCGTGGCTCAAGCATATACAGAAGGGATCCCAAGAAAAGAATTAAAACAGCTGTTGTTGTGGGCAAGGCTTAATTACCCACTGGCCGAAACATGCCTGCTATTCGAAGTGGGGTTTTGGCAGGAAATTAATAGGCACTTATATTTTTTAGCAACAAAGAAGGACGAGACAGCGTTAAAGCTGCTCTCGCCGGCAAGAACAATGCTAGAATCTATATCTGAACAGTCGAAAAGACTGGGAGAGCAACGAAAAGTTGCTGCACCCTCGGAAGGAGGGGGAGGAGCAAAGCTCCAGGAAAGAATTACCTCTGACCTCAAGAAGCCAGGGGAAAGGGCTCTCAAGAAAAGAGAGCAGGAAATAATATTAAAGCCCCGGTCCCAAAACCCAGAAACCCCAAGAAGCTCCTAAAGCGTCCTGAAACTCCGGAGAGTACAGGGGAGTCAGGATCGGAGGGGGGGGTGCAGGGGGAAGAGAAGGGATCGGGGGGAGGCGTTTCCCGCGGGGGGCACGGCGCGGCAGCGACGGAGCCGGCGGGGAGCGCGGGTGAAGAGATAAAGGGAGACATGAGTGCAGACGCGGCTTTTGTCAGCGCGGCGCCGGGGGGTGGCGGCCGCTCCGGCCGGCCGGCAGAGTAGCGGAGACGCGCGCGGCGGGCAAAACTCGCAAAAACCCGGGAGCGAAGTCGGCTCGAATTGCGGGGCGGGCCCGGGTGCCGGCGGGGGGCGGGCTGTACACACCGGCGGGAGGAGCCAGGGACACAACGTCAGAGGGAGAGGAGACAGAGTCGGGACAGACCGAGGGGAGGAGATTCGGAGGTGGAACGAGGGGGAGAGAGTGACGTCTCAGGCGAGGAGGGGCCGTGCTCGGGATCCTATGTCCCAGCGGCTCCACACCCTCTTCGGAATTGGCACCTTCGGTTGTAACCCTCGGAGTCCCAGTCCCTTCCCTTCAAGGGAGACGTTCTGGTGTTCAAGCTCCATTTTTAGCTGAATTAAAAGCCAAGCAGACACGGTCTCAAATGAGATCACGAACACGGCAGTCGACAGGACGAGGGGCAGTGGAGCTCAGGCTGTCATCCGAGCTGGGGAGGCCGGTGACAGCGCCACCTAGTGGGGGGCAAGGCTTTCGCTTGTATCTCCACAGATCGAGACGTGGGTGTCGGCACGACACGTGAAACCATTTTGAGTGCGAGAACATGAAAATGCGGATCCCAGAAACAAAGATCCAAGAAAAAAAAAAGAGACGAGTACTCAGACAGGGGTCGAGACTCAGATTGCCAAGACAACTCAAAAGAAAAATAAGAAGAAACTAAGGACTTTGGGGGAATTTTCTGTTAAGGTCCTGAATGAAAAGCAAAGCAATGATGTCACACAGAAGTGAAGCCATGAGTTTTATGATGCTTATGCGCATCATTCTTTCATTCATTGCAATAAGCAATGGGGGTAATTTACCTATCTGTCAGCCAAAGCAAAATGTATGGTAGAATTCTTTGACATCTCTCCCATTTGGAGAGGAATTTTAAGAGTAGGATTCTATGTTTTAATAATTCTCCTACTCCTCATACTTGTCGTCTCATGCATATTTGCATGTTTAAAACACGCTATGAATCGGATAGCAAAGGAAGTCTTCCTGGTGCAAACAGAAGGGGGAGATGTGGGATCTCAGCACCTCAGGATGGAGGTGCAGAGAGGCCGAGACCACCCTTGGGGGGCTCGGGAATCCTGGAATGTTGCCAGAAGTGTCTGGTGGCAGGATTTTGATCCTACACAGGAGATGAGACCTGTATGAGGATAGGAGGAATTCACTGGGTGAATGGTGAAGGGATAAGTTAGTTAAAGTGTAAAACACAGGGTTTAGGATTTTGGTACAGGGGGGTCTAAAGAAGTAAGATGGAGGAATTGGGGCCTGTCCTGTCCTTCTTCTTCTTCTTCTTGGCCTCCATCTTCTGTGGTGGTGGTGGCACTTTGGGATTGGTCATTACTAAAAGTGCACTGGTTAATAAGGGTAGAAGGTATTGGAGTAAAATGATAAATATTGTACACGTAACTTAGGGTATAAAGATAAGTGACCGCCCGGGGGCTTCGGGAGTGTGCCCATGGCTGACTTGCTGTGCAGACCTCTGTCGGGCTGAAAGAAAATCTTTTAGATAAACAATTAATAAACACCAAGACCGAGACAAGATCAGAAGTCTCTCCTCGTCCTTTGAAGCGTCGGCTCTCCAAGGCCATCCCTGGGCCTTTCCAGGCCACCAGAACAGCAACACAGAAAACCTTACAGGGCAGAGCAGACAGTCAGGGCTTCATTTGTTTGACCCAGTGCAGGTGTCAGTCCAGAAAAGAAATCTTGTTTAGGTTTCAGGTCATGCCTGCCAGCCCCATGCCCTAAGTTTAGCTTCCAGTGGAGCTGACTTGCCTTGTGGGCTGTGTTGGGAACCCAGGCACCAAAACCCCACAGTGTTATTTAAATCTGGTGCCTCAGAGCTGAGGTCTGGCACTGACACACCACCTCATCTGTTTTTCAAATAAAACACTCCAAATGGATGGGCTTTGGAGAACGCTTTGATTAAATCAGCAGAGAAAATACTTTAGATGCTACATAGATTTCTAGTGATTTTTATAACTCTGCTCTCCCTCTACCTTGATGTGCATCCAGGTGTGTTTCCAGACTCGGATTTTGGACAGAAGAACAAGTCAAAAGCCATGGAAGTTGTTGAAGAAATCCATGTGCTTTGCTCAAGTCCCTGCACCATCCATGGCCACCCTTGTGGGCAGTGCTGAGGGCTCAGCCTAACTGACCATTCCCAAAGTGAGAAAGGGGTTCTGTGTGAGCAGTGACCTCACCTCAGGGATTACTTCTGGCAAAACTCCCCCTGGGCTGATTTCACTCCATTCAGAGGTGACACAACATCCAGAAGTCCAGAGCACTGTTCAAGAAATGTTGCTGCCTTCTGCTCTCTGGATGGGAAAGTTCCTTGCAAAGCTTTGGTTCCTCTCTCCAGTTCCTCTCTCCTGGTGGCATCTGGGTGGGAGGAGAAGGGCAAGAACAGAGTTTTCTTTTCCTGTGAGGGCTGTTTCTGATTTGGGGATTTGAGGAAGGGTATTTTGCAGGAAGTGTGGCAGTTTGCATGGCCTGGGGCTTGTTTGTCTCCTGTGGATGCTCTGCCCCCGAGCAATGAGGCCACAGTTTGGAGGGCTGCAGCAATCACTGCTCCCCAGTGTGATGGGTTTGGCACCCAGGCTGGTGCTGCTCCTGGGGTGTGTGTGTTTGTCAGTTGAAATTTGTCTGCAATTTCCTTGATTGGAAGCATTGAGTGACATGCATTCCCTTAGGAGATATTTCCATGTTTTTATTATTCTTCAGGCTCCTGTGACATTTCCCAAGTCGAGTTGTTGGAGCCTCAGGTTCAATCATCTGCTCATGGTGCCAGCAGGGATAATTTGGTCCTATGTTGGTTTCTGCAGCTCATGGTATGCACAATTTGGGAGAGGTTTCTCATGTAAAACCTCAAAACCCACAGTGGAAACCTCTGTCACTGGGTGCTCAGTGATACAAGGTCCAGAATAACTTTTCACTCCCATGAATTCCAACAATGGCTTGAAAATGAAGATTCAAAAGAAAACTAAAACTGCTTTTGCTTTCTTTTTAGGTAGAGGTACATACACAACTGAAATTTTCAAGCTTTCAGTGGCACATGAAGTACAAATACAATTTCAGGAATGCTGGCCAGTGGGAAAAGTACCAGTTACTGTGAGTTTCTTGGTAAAATCCTGACAGTTGACAACACCAGGCAGCAAACAAAAGCTGTATAAAACAGCTGTTTTTCTGAGTGTGTTATCACTGCTTGCACTTCTCTAGCCTGAATATTGACACTAGATAAATTAATTAATACTGATTTTAAAATAATTTATTGATTTGATTAATTAATTAATATTGATTTTTAAAATCTGTGGTTGGCTGTGAAAGTTTATTTGTCCCTGACTTCAGACATTTCTGATGACCCTGGTTGAGAGTGAAGGGTTGTTGATGGATAGATCATGGAGTTGTTCCATCTTTATCACAGTGAAAGGAGACAATGTCATGGTTTAACCCCAGCTAGCAGCTAAGTACCTCACAGCTACTCATTCACTCCCACCCCCTGCCCCAATGGGGAGGAAAATTGGAACAAAAGTAAAAATCACTGATTGTGATAAGAGGAGGTTAATAATTGAAACAAAGCAAAATATAATAATAATGATAATAATGGTAATGGAAAGGAGAGAGAGAGAGAGAGAGGAATAAAATAGTAAAAAGTGATGCAGAACACAATTGCTCACCACTCCCTGGCTGATGTCCAGCCTGTCCCCACACAGCAGTCAGAGCCCCTGGCCAGCTCTCCCCCAGCTGATGTCCTGGGTGTGGAATATCCCTTTGGCCAGCCTGGGTCAGCTGGCCTGGCCAAGCACCTCCTCCCTGGCAGAGCCTGGGAAACTGAAAAGTCTTTGACTTAGATAAACTCTTATAGCAACAACTGAAATGTCAGTGTGTTACCAACATTATTCTCATCCTGAATCCCAAAC
This sequence comes from Ammospiza nelsoni, assembly GCF_027579445.1. Taxonomy (NCBI): domain Eukaryota; kingdom Metazoa; phylum Chordata; class Aves; order Passeriformes; family Passerellidae; genus Ammospiza; species Ammospiza nelsoni. Next base: position 6,144,291 of record NC_080637.1, on the reverse strand, counting down.
ACAGCACTGTACCAACCCCAGCTGAAACCAGGAGAAGCTACTTTTTTTTTTTTTGTGTTGATTTGTTTTCAGGATTTTTTTTTCAGCCTGAATGTGCATCTACTCCAATGGTTTGATTTTCAGGTTGCCCTGGGCCCTGTGCTGTGCCCACAGGTGCGGGTTAATTTGTGTAGGTTCATTCCCCAGCTTGTTCTCCCCAACATGCAGCTCTGAGAGTAGCTTGCTCCAGGAACCTCTTCTCACTTCTTCTTTTGACTCCACCAAGATTGGTCTTCTCTGTCCTTGCATCCCTCTATAATGGACCCTGAGGTAGATTTCAAATATTTTCAGTAAACTGGGATGGGATTGAATTAATTTCTTTCTATTCCTGGCCAGAGGAAGAAAGACTGATACAGGTACCTGGGATGTGCCACCAACCACTGTGGAAAAAGATAAAACCTATCTTATCTACTATTGTTGCTTTTGTTATTGACATTATTATTATACTGAGAACCCACTGAGGCCCTCTTATTATGTTGTTAAAGTCAACGTTTTCCCTGTGCACTTCATTCTCCAACTTGGGAAAAATACAGAATTTTTGATAAAGTTATGCTGATAATGCTGCTAATTAGTTTCTCATCTTTAAAAATTATGACTGCAGGCAATTGGAGCAATCTCTTTGTTGCAGGACATTGTGAGCTGAAATATCTGGATGCTTGATATCCTCTGCAGGGCTCTCCCTACGTGCTAATTTGTCCTTGCAGCAGAGTTCATTTTTATAGGTCTTTGCCACTCTGTTTTACAAATCCATTATGTCAAAAGAGGATCAGTCATATGTGCACAAGATGAAGGCATCCACCAACACATACAGAGATGTGTGTGTGCACATTCACCCATAAATACCTTAAAAAATTAATCCATAGATATGTGTGTATGCATATATTTACGTACACACTCTGATATATTTATATTATTTAATGAAATAAAATGTTTAATAAAATTAAATGTTATTTTTAAAAATAATTATCTATAATACATGCATGCAGATGAAATTTGACATCTATTTAGGGACTCAGCATGTGAATGGCTAATTTATCTTGTAGGGCTCAGCTCTTCTAGGGAACATTTCACTCTCATTTCACTTAAAATATATAGTTTACAGCCTCCATTCAACACATACAAATTGCAAGCTTAAGTTGTGTGCTTGCCTATACATTTTCTAACACTTCCATGTGAACACTCATTATCATTTACTTTCAATAACTATCATCTGTCATTTTTAAAAGTTGCATAATAATGTAGTTGGTTCATATGAAAAGTGATGTTTGCTCTAAATTTGGCTGTGATTTTGACATTGCTGTTAGTTTTTTTTTGGTAAGCTTGACACCCACAAGTTGAAAAGACAGGTGGTAAGTTTATTTTTTTAAACTTCCCTTTCAACACCTCCCCCAACAATTAAAAAAACAAAAAGTCACATAGAACATTTTCAACACATTTGCTGGAATTTCTATATTCCTTTCCAGCAAAATTTCACTGAGAAAAATGAGAAAGGCTGAGTTTTCTTACTTCTTTGGATTAAAAAAATTGTACTTTTCAGTTGCTGAGGATTCAAATTATTCCTTATCCAATGAAAAGTGTCAGTTGAAAGAATATTTCTTCCCTGGTCCTGATTTATATCCTGGCTCCTTCTTTGTGCTGAGCCTGTGCATCATTATACAAAATCAGGTTTTTCCCTCTCTCCTTCTCCAGATGCTGGAGCAAAGTAACAGAAGGGGCTCATGGTGTTGCATCTTCACACAGCTGAGAAATGGGAATGTCTTGTTCTGAGCAGCACCTTGTGTCTCCCAGAACTGCCAGGAGCTACAAGCTAAATGTTCCAAACACAGAGTCTTGTGGCAAATGTCCCAAACACGGAGTTCTGTTCTGCCAAAAAAAATCCTCTTGAAATGGCTGAACTTGAATGGGTGGTTTTCTTCTCCATGATTTTGAATTTTGAAAATAGTACATGGAAAATAAGTAGTTTCCAGCGATTGAAAATCTGGGTTTAGAGAATTTTCAAGAATACACTTTAGAAAAGGAGCCATGTTTCATTAAGAACAACTCCAACAGGGATGTTGAAATTTTTTTTAAAATTCAGTTTGTTTCAATTTCTCTTCCCATGTTCTGCCTTTGCCTTGGTTACTCTGCTGAGGAGCCAGCTGTGGCAGAAGGAAAAGTTTTGCATATCTTTTCCTTCTTGTTTTCCAAGAAACTTACAAGCTGGTTGTGAATCACTCTGAAAATGATTCTGTTTTCACTGATGGGGCCAAAGCAAACAACAGTGCTAAATGATGTTCTTTCTAGGACTGTCCTGACCAAGAACAAACAAGATTTCCTAATTAGTTTAGTCCCTGCTCAAAAGTAGTTTGAGATTATGTGGGAGCTTTTTTACCATTCTGATGGTATTTCTTCTATTTGGAGTCTTCAAATTTTGTATGACAGCTGAAAATTAGTAAATCTTGGAGAAGGAAACATTGAACACTTGAGAGATTTGGAGGGGCTCTTTTTCTTTTTTTTTTTTTTTTTCCTCTCCTTCTTCTGATACCAAACTCTTTAGTGGATTCCACTCAAAATTGTGATTTCTTTGTCCTTTTCAGGGTGCAGACTGTTCCCTTCTCCAAGCTCATGGTCATGTGGTGGGAAAGGTGTGAGAATGTGTGGGCAGGAATGTGGGGCCAGAGGGGTTAATTTCTGTGGGGCCAGCCTGAGTTCAGCAAAGGTTGGCTGTGACCTGGAGCAGTTGCCAGCTGCTCTGTCACAGATGTACAGAGAGCTGCTTGTGACATTTCTCAGCTGTCAGGGCATACGTTATCCCAAATGCCACAGGTAATTGCTTTCAGGTTTTGTTGTTTCTTTTTTTTCCCCAGCAGTTTTCTCATGTAACAGGTGAGGGTAAGGAAGTTCTGGTGCTGTACCCACATTACCCTGGACCCAAGATGAGCTGTGAGGGTCATGCATGTTGCTTTTTCCCAGAGCCTGAGACTCCCTGAACACATGGGAGCTGCAGGAATGTGTGCCTCATTCAGGGGCACATCTGCACAGCTGGTTGGTGATGTGATGAGTGGTGTCATAGCAGTGAAAAACATGGGGCACGTTGAATTTTGGGCTGCCTTTGGATGAGATGGAGCATGAATGTTGAATGCAGGGTGAGCTGGAGAGGCTGGAGTGGGTAGTGATGGGAAGGATGGCTTTAGGGAGGGCTGGGTTAGGTGATAAACAGTGAGGCTGCCAGTAGCAGAGACAAAAGGGATTTTTGGATGAAAAGGCAATTATTTAATCAAAGGGGAAGTGGAGGGGAATAAATACCAGAGAAATGACAGATTGATGCTCTGGTGTTGCCTCCCTCTGACTGGTTGGACCCTGACCGCCTGCCCTACCTGTCAGCAGCTGTCTCACACTGCCTGCCCTGCTGCCTCCACTGCTCCATTGCTCCTGCTTTTATTTCACCCAGTGGATTCTTGTCTTTGGATTGTCTGTTTGGCTGTCTGTTCTTCAGATCACCTTCTCCATCAGTTCCCACCCTCCAGCTTGTCATCACATTTGTTATTTTCAGCCACCACCACCCCTGCTGTTTTTCTCCTGAGATGTTTCACTGGCCCTGGTTAGCCCTGAATTGCCAAATCCTGACTCAGCTTTCCCCAGACAGCCACATTTTATGTCTTTATGGGCTAAGCATGTCCCATCCTTACATCCACTATGGCTGAGGATGGGTGGGCAGGCACTGAAGGTCACCCTGGTTCCCAACAGGTGTGGGAGGCTGGTTTGTGCTGAGACCCATCCCAGCTGTTCATCTTGGCCTTTCATTTTTACTCTGATACAGCTCCAAGGACAAACCAACATCTCCTGGCCTCCACCAGTTGGGATGGTGTCCCCTCTGAGATCCTTAAGAGCCAGATTTTGTACCTCAAGGTGGACTTGATAGAAAAGCTTTTAGACAACTAAATCCATAGTTAGACTTTAACTTAGCTGCACTCTTCCCTGCTCTCCCAGCCTTGCTGAAATGGGAGCTGAGCCCACCTCTCTTCCAGGAAAAGGAAATGGGCAACGTCACAATGAGGGGAAGTCTGCTGCAAATAGTGAAAAACCTTTGTTGTATTTGCTAGGAAATGTCCCATCAAAGGCAGGAATGATGAATCTGACCCCGTGTTCTCAGAAGGCTAATTTATTACTTTATGATACTATATTATATTGAAGAACACTATACTATACTAAAGAATACAGAAGAGATACTTACTAAATGCTAAAAAGATAATAATGAAAACTCATGACTCTGAAAAGAGTCTTGACACAGCTTGGCCCTGATTGGCCAAAGAGTGAAAACAACTCACAGCAGAATCCAATGAAACAATCACCTGTGGGTAAACAATCTCCAAACACATTCCATGTGTGATCACAACACAGGAGAAGCAAATGACATAAGAATTGTTTTCTTTTTCTCTTAGGCTTCTCAGCTTCCTAGGAGAAAAATTCTGGGTGATGAGATTTTTTTCAGAGAATGTGAATGCTACAAACATCTTCTGACAATCATTTGAATTTTTTCCAGGCATGAACCCACCACCTTGGGCTCACGGGGAGCCCCACACCCTGTGCCTTCTGTCTTGCTCACCATGGCCCTTGGAGCACTGTGGGGCTGATTCCTGTGCCAGGCTGGGTGCCCCAGTGTGCCTGCACAACTTCTTGGGCTCAGCTGGAGAGGGAGATGGGAATGTTATTTTTGCCTTGTGTCGAGGAGACTCTTCCACCTCTGACTAGTTCCCTTTTCCAGGAGATTTTGTACGTGAGGCTTCATCAGAGGATAAAAATTGATGCCTCCCAGCATGTCTCCCACTCATGTACTCTACAGCTGAGAGCTTCATTGCTGGGTGACATGGCAGAGAGCCTGGAAAGGGCAGAGAGCATCCCTTCCCAGTGATGGGGGCCACCCTGGGCAGCCACAGCCACCACCAGCAGCTCAAGGGCTCATGTTCACAGAGGAGGACATGCCCTCCAGACAACTGCTGCTTGTTGGTTATGCAGAGCAGGTAATTTTTGCATATCTATTAACAGCTAGAGGAAGGGCAGGAGATGCTTTTATCACTGAAGAGTGATGTGCTGTTTCTCCAGAGGGTTCCCTTGTGCAACACACAGAGGCTCAGGGTTGGCTCAGCTCCTTGTGAGCCCAGAGCAGGATGTTCAAAGATCCAGGAAATCCTGGCTGAAGGGCTCAAGCTGTGATGTTTGGTTGTGTTCAGAGGGAATTTAACATATTTAAACTGATCCTGCCATGCGCTGTTTCACAGATAAGAGGTCTCTTCCCTGGGCAATGAGTGCATGGGATGGCTGGGTATTGCCTGGGTCACTAAAGGTGTTTCTTCCCAACTGCTTTCAGGCAGCAGGAGCTCTGCTGTGCTGGCTGAAAGCTGCCTAGCAAAGGATGTCTTTAATCTGTGCCACATTAACCATGGCCATGGGGCTTTGCTTTGTCAGGGCATGAATGGGATGCTATCAGGGCAGCCCACAGAGCCATGCACTCAGTGGAGCTGGCTCTATCTGCAAGGCTGAGGGAGAAACAAGTCCTGAGGCTCCCAGATTTGCATAATGGCTTTTACTTCTCTAAAGAAAATAAGCTGCATTTGCCAGGAAACTCACCTGAGCTACCCTCTAGGTGAAAGAATGAATGCCAAACACATTAAATAGAAATCATTTGCTCATCCCTGGAAGTACTCAAAGCCAGGTTGGATGAGGCTTGAAGCAACGTGGTCTAGTGGAAGGTGTCTCTGCCCATGGCAGGGGGTCGAAACTGGTGATCTGTAAGATCTCTTCCAACCCAAACCATTCTGTGATTCTATTTTCATTCTAAGCCTGAGCCAATTATAATCATACAAAATAATTAAACATCAGGAATTAAAGCCCAACCTTCAGGCCTGGCCAGTTAAAATACCAGCTGAGAGTCCTTTGCAACCTGAAAGCAAAGAAAAAACATCAGAAGGTGAGATTCCATAAAAGACACACTTGAGTGACATTTGTGAGACCTGGACTAGCTGGTTGGTCTTTGCAATCCCTTTCCAGTCTTTGCCTGACTCATCCCTTTGGGCTCCAGGTATTTTTGGTACATGGGATATCTCTTCCCATCCATCTGTAGAGTGTCTTGGGGCTCATTTCTGGGCTGTTGGTGTTATAAGTAGTATTTCCACTGCACTGAAAATACTGCAAGCCCAAGAGTGTTTTCAGAAATGGATAGACTCTAAAACCAAATTACATTTTCCAATATTTAATCTGAACTTGGTGAAAGCATTTTGCTTTGGACTGTTCCTAACTGAAAGAGGTCAGTCCTTTAAAAAGGTTTATTTTTTTATTTTATTTTAAAATTTCATGTAAAAATAATTTTCAGGCTAGGGAAGCTGCTTCTGTTGAAGGTCAGTTTCCATTTCTGTTGCACTGTGACCCTGACACTGCCATCTCCAAGCTGCTTTTCTCTGTGGCTGCAGATGGCTGGGTGGCAGATGTTCTCATCTGACAAGTGGCTGGATTTTAGTAGTGGAATGAGCCATCCCTAGTAGCCATTAAAGTCAATGTTCATCACCAGTTACTTTATTCTAGTGGCTTAGAGAGTGCAATTTTCATTTCTTGAAGAAGAAACTGCTGTAATCCTGTGTCTCCTCTGTCACGTGAGAGTGTGCTGGAGGTTCCATTAATCAAGTAAGTTGCTGAGGGATTATAAGCAGGAAAGTGCATGAAAAAGCAAAATTATCTAAACATTACAAACTCCAACAAGAAAAACTGAAAATCACTGTAAAAATCAACTTCAGAATTGAAACTTGTAATTATTTTAAACTATTGATAACTGGGACATTAGGAAGGAAGAGCAGATTCAGCCTCTGAGGGCTCACTGCATTTGCTTGATTGCTCTCTTAGCTCAAGCCTATGTCATCCAAAATGTACCATCAAAAAGACATCAAAAGTAGCATTCTGGTCAAAAGTGACCAAATCCAAATGCAAAATTCACGCCTGAATTCACACTTCAGCTCTAGGCAGCAATAATCTAAAACACCATGGTGATAGGACTTAGAAGATCCCTTGTGATGCTCAGGTCTTGTCTGGAAAAGCCCTTCTAGAAGTTTCACTTCCATAATGAAAAGAAGAGATGGTAGTAGAAATCTGAGTTTGCCTTAATTGCCTAAAAACCCCTTGGTCTTTCTTCTCCTTCAGGATGTGGTTTCTAGCTCCAGAACAGCAACATGGTAAGGAAAAAAAATCAGCAATAGGAGATTGGGAAACAGCACTACAGAAACTTCACCTTTTATAAAACCCATAAAGAGACCCTTTATGCTGCAAGCCCCTGGCAGAGGGACATGTCATGCCTGTTATTTATCTACTTGACCAGGACATTGACTTTTTTACTACAGGAGTAATTTTCAGATTGTTTCTTAGAAATCTGGAGATTGTGAACAACACCAGAACTCCTGATCTGAGGGGTCTTGTTCCAGAAGAAAACTAAGGATAATATTTGGAGGCTCTCCATTCAAGACCTTATGGCCAATATTCATGACCCAGTTGTCAATATTTGCAAAATCCCACTTTTGGGAGAAATTGGGCAATATTTTTCTGTTGCTTGTTTTTGGTTTTTTAAATTTTTTTTTTAAATTTTATTGCCTCTTGTTTATGGGCTGAGCCTCATTTAAACATATTTGCTATTCAAAAGAATCTGCTAAATGGGCTTGTGCAGAAACCCCCCCTTGGATTCAGCTCCCGTGGTGCTGCTGAGTGCCAGGCACCAAGCACAAAGTGCACCATTTGTGCTGTGTCATCAGCTCCCTCTCTTGCTGGGGATTATTGCTTTTCCATGGCTGGATGCTTCTATCTTTTAAAGCAGAACAATCAGGAATAAAGAATGTCAAATGAGAAATGAACTATGAAGGACAAATATTTCAATTCCTACACAAATAACCTGTCCTTGCTAGCCCTGGATGATGGTCTGTGAGCAAAAAAATAAAAACATTATCCAAGTACCTGGATAAGCACACCAATTTCATGTTTATTTATGAAAAATAAAGGCAACTCTTGGCCTTCAATCCTCAAAAGGATCATTGTCTTATCTAATTTGGTCTCCTCTGTAGGGAGCCTATTGTTTCCACCCTGTTTCCTGCTTGAAGTTTTGTCAGGTTTCCACTTCCCATCATGGCTGGTTCAACCATGCAAATGAATTCCTACAACTTGGCATGACATGTCAGTTATTAAAGATTACACTGGCAGGTCAGAAGAACTTAGAGGTTCATGTTTGTGGCAGGGTGTAAGCCTGAGCACAGGGTTTGTGCTTGGTGGAGGTGGCCTGTCCTGCAAAGACTGAAGCTTTTCAAAGGCTGCAGGTCAGCCAGCCCTGATCACCCAAAACTTTGAAAGTCTTTGTCTCCTTGCTTTGGAGTGACTGAAGACAGGTTGGTTGGGGAGATAAAAAGATCTATCTGGGGCTCTGGCTGATTAAGAAGTTACTGCTGCATCTTATACATTAAGTGCCAACAAGGGCAAAAACATGTGGTTAGTTTATGACATATATGACATTTTCTTTGTCATATATGAATACCCAGAAAATAGCTTAAAAATGAGGAAGAAGAAATGCTAGAAATAATTAAATCACACTGAACTAGAGGCTGGTAGCTATGTCATACTGCTTCTGTTGAACTGGGTTTGGTCATTTATAATTTGTAAATGCAAATATTGCTGACTCTGGTAGTCCTTTGTAAAGAGAACTATTGCTTTTATTTGTCACTAAAAGAATAATACAGATAGATTTTGAACAGCTGGACTAAAACAGTTTTACCTGGCTCCCAGGCACAGGACAATGCTACTGAAAGCTGCACTGCAGGCTCACATTTGAATGAGACTCTATTTTAGGAACAGAACAAACTAATTTCTCATTTTGCCATTTATTAGCCAATTGTGTGAAACCATTTTTCATGTTTTAATTCACTCTGCATTACCAGAGTGTTCATCTTTCTAACCCTCAGGCCACATCGTGCCTTATGACTTTGACCTCTTCAAAGAAAGTGTTGCAAGGAAAATCTACCCCTCCTCTGAAAATGAGGGACACAGAAAAGGGAAGTTCCCACCTTGATGAGCCTGGATGCTTTGTGTGTGTTGGGAGTTGTGTTTCTGGGAAGAACATGCCACTTTTCCTGCCCCAGTGTACTAACAGAACTCAGGAACTGGAGCCTTTTCTCTCTTCTGCATTATCTGAAAGGAGTGATCATTAATTTCTAATTGTAGTACACACGGTGTAATCCCACTGCTGTCAGGCTGTGCTCTTGCTTACCCATGTGTAACCTCCAGGAGACACTTTATTACTCTTGATGGATGACCCTGGAAGAGCTCATCTTGACTTTCAGATCCTAAGCTGCATTTACAGCCCTGGAAGATGAGAATCTGGAGGAGAAACATTTTGCTAGTAAACAGAGCAAATGAACATACAATAAACCTCTGAGACACAGTAATCCCAGAAACCCATGACACTATTAATAATGGGTCCCTTTCAAAGTGAGGCCACACTTCATGCCCCAAAGCCTCCAGAATTATGTTTGGGTAAACTGCAGACATCACATTCCTTGGAGGGCAATAGCTTGTATCATCCATTTCTCTGATGCAGCCTATTTTTTTTTTCACTTTATCAGAGATGGATATGGTTCCCTTAAGAATCCTCATTTAAGTAGCTTCAATCTTTTTTCCACTTTACACTTATTGATCTTCTGGGCAGAATGGGCACTCTGGTTAGTGAAAAATTTTAGGGTTTTGCAGAGAGTTTTTACTCTCAGGAAGAATTGTAGAATCACAGAATGGTTTAGGTTGGAAGGGACTTTAAATATCACTGAGTTCTAACCCTCCTGCCACAGTCAGGGACACCTTTCATTAAAGCAAGTTGCTTCAAGCCCTGATGGAGGTTTGTGTGCTCATGTTCCTGGCTTTAATGGCCAATGCAGGGTTTTGGGCTGGTCTGTGGCATCCTGGAAAGTGCTCCAACAGCACTGGGGAACTGCTTATCTGCACTGAGTTCTCTCACACTCAGTTTGAGCCTAGAAACCAAATCCCAGCTAAACCACCATGGCTCAGGTGCCCAAAGTATGAGGGATTCCCCTCCCCATCCAGGCAGGGCTGTGCCCAGGAGCTGCCAGCACTGCAGGATCCCTCCCAACGATTGGGGCAGCAGTGCCCACATCCCATTTGAGGGAGTGGGGTGGGAGCTTCTCCTGCTGCTGTCTCTGTCCTGGAGTTTACAGCTGTGACATTGGGCCACTGCTGTAATTGTCAGTTCAGCAGTTTTCAGGGCTTTAATAGACTGTATTTCTGAAAATTTGCCTTCCTGCTCTACAAGTGTTATTGATTATAATGTGTGTTGGATTGCAGCTGGAACAGTAATATACTCATAATGGATTTAATTTTTTTATATTTTTTATTTTTTAACCAGACTTGGGGGTTAAGTGGATACTACATTATTCCATTATTATAACTACAATATTATTTTTCTTTAACCAGGATTGTTTATTATGCATGCACTGAATCACAAATGTGGAACAAATGAATCTGATATCAAATTAATGCTGCGATCAGGTTCCCCCCCTTCCCTCTTTAGTTGCCATAACAATCTGTGATCTTGAAGCAACAATAAAATTAGAATTGCATTAAAGGTGTTTACATCATGTACACTCTGTATCCCATTATTGTTTTTCACTGTAATAAAAGCATGGAGTGTTTGCTTTGGAATAGAACACCGTTACATCTCTTGCCTTGCCACGTCTCACATTGCTTTTTGCAGCCAAAACTTGTTTGTTTTTTTTTGTTTTGAGAACAGAGATGGTTATTCTGGGCTGGAACTTCTGGAGGAGGGATGATTATGTTTTTTAAGATAATGCTTGTCTTTTACTTTTAGGATGCAGTTCTGGGTGTGCTACCTTGGGATTTCAGAGCTTCAAAGAATTGCATCTCTGCTTTTAAATGTGTGGCAAATCTCCACCCTGATGCTTGTGGAAAGTTCATCTTCTAGTTGAAAAAACGTCTTCTAGCTCTTTGCCTCACTGACAAAAAGCAAATTAAAGGAAGAAGATTTTGTCAGCATGTGCGTGTGCGTGGCTCACATGCTTGCGCACCAGTGTGTATGAATTAACTTCCCCTCCTCACAACTGCTCAAGCTTCTGCCCCTGGGGAGAGGATGAAAGGCAAAACATGACAGATGTTAGTCATATTGCCTGGTGCATGACTTTAAAGTGCTCTGGTAGTTCAGCTACGAGCGTTATGGAAAAACATTTATGGAATAAAGAGGCCGTTATCGCAGGATCTCGGCTGTGCTGGGCATCACGGAGCCCCTTTACTGCTGCTCCTACCCAGTATGGCACATCATTCCTTGCTGTGACTTCTTTGTGTGTAGCCTTTGTAGATAATCCTTGTGATAAAGCTTCCTTCAGAAAAATGGAAGTTTTTAATTTTTAAATACATAACATGATCACCTTGTGCTGAGGCTGGACTTGAACAGAAATACCATGAGAAGATTTTCCTTCTCCACTGTCTAAGCTTGCTGTTCTCAGATGCAAACCATCCTTTGTTTTTTTGTTTTTTTGCAAGTTTAGCCTTTGTTAGGAACACAGAATCTATCTATTTATGAGCATTGTATGTGATTATTTCCCTGATTAATCTGAATATAAGATGTTCAGCAGCCAGCTAATTCTAAAGCCTTTCCTGGTGGCACTAACACACCTTTGAATTCTTTATTTCAGATTCTGTACAGCACTGAGGAGAATTCCTACACTGGGCACAGGGATTTGAGGGGGGAAGGGGGCAGATAAAAGAAAATAAAATGCCATGAAGGCTGAGAGATGAATGTAGTTAGCTGTCATAAATCTCTGGAGACAAGATCCCTCCAGAGCTGGATTCATCTAGTGATCCCCTCACTGTCTCCAGCCCTAAAGATCAAAGAGTGGTGGATTAAGTAACATGTATTCTGCAGTGATGTGCTGCTGTTTGCAGTGATGTGCTTGGGGGTGATGTGATGGGGATTAGCGAGGTAGGAATCACCTAAATAAAAGATCACAGCTCCACAGAGCAATTCTGACTGGAAAGGACCTTGTGAGGTCCTAGTTCAACGTGCTGCTCAAGGCTGGGCTGACTTCCCTGTTAGCTCAGGCTGCTGCAGGGCCATGCCGAGTTGAATTTTGAATGTCTCCAAGGTCAGGGATCTCACCTCTTCTCATGACTCCCATTCCAGAGTTTAACTCCTTTCATGGTGAACTTTTCCTTCCCTGAATCTAATTGGAAGTGCCCTCCCTGCAAATTCTCATGCCCGTCCTGTCCATGTGGCTTTTTGTCCTTTTGTTGTAGGCTTCTGAGGAACATCTGCTTCTTGCTTTGGGTTGATGAACACAGCTGTAAGATCCCATCCTCCCCCACTTCCCCTGAAGCTGTGCCTCCTCCAGGATGAACAAACTATCTGTCTCAGTATCACCATGCACATCATGTGCTCCAGCTCCCTCAGCATCTTGGACAATGACCAAACTGGACTCAGTCCAACCAGCTGACCACTCTCTTGGTGGGCAAAAGTGACCCCAGGGCTCCAGATGTGATCTCACAAGTACCAAATAAAAGTGAGTAACCAATTCCCCTGACCCACTTCTGCAGCAAAGGAGATGCTCTGGGATCCCATGGCTACTGATACTGCAGAGCCTTTTGAAACTGGTGTCAGCTGTCAGTGCCAGTGACCTGTATAAGTGATGGCCTTAGGCCTGTTCTCACTGCATAAAGCTCACACTGATCTGGGAAAAAAAAAAATCATTAATTGTTTCAGAAGAATCCAAAGACTAAGTGATGCTGTGTGAGGACTTTTACTCTTCACTGTGGCCTGGCAGGATGGGGGCTAAGGTTTTCCCAGGTGATTGGGAGTCTCTAGCTGCCAGTAACATTTCTTGGTCTGTTTTGTGATGGTCCCTATGACCATACTCATTGGCTGCAGGGGTTGCTGCCAGAGTAACTCAGCAGAGTCACTTGGCTGCCCTGGTGACTCACTGTAGGTTCTGGAAATCGTATTGGACCAGTTCTCCCACATGTTCCTAACCAGGCTTTGCACCCTCAGGCATCTTCTCATCCTTTGGCCTGGGGGTCTGCCCTCACCCTCAGCATCATGTTGTAAAGAGAGAGCAGAAACAGTCTGAAATAGGAATGAGGGTCCTTGCTCCACTAATGTTTGAGAGACACGAGGCATCCCATAGGAAACCTGAGTCAAGTTGCTGCTCAGTGTTCACTCTGGCTGCTGTGCTCAGGCAGGATATGGACCAGTCTGCCTCAGCTGCTCTTGGCAAGGGGAAGGGAAATGGGTGGGCTTTGCTGTAGTGGGCTTTGCTGTGGGCACTGGTGTAGTAGTGTGGCCAAGAGAGCTGCTTTTAATTTCAACTAAAGTTGCTGCTCAAATGTCTTCACAGATACTGTCCTCAGGCCTTTCTTGGTACTGGTACCAGTGACTAGGAGGAGCCAGCTGGGGCTGGGGAAGGAGAGAGGAGAGCAGAAGGTGCCCTGTGCTGGCTCTTGGTTTGTGACCACGCAGAGAATGTGCTCATGCTGTGTCACACAACAGAGACACCTCCACGGTACCTCCAAGTGTGACATGGTGTAACCCTGCCAGTGTCACTCTGTGCCCAAGGAAAATCTCATTGGCGTCCTTTGGAGAATAGAGATGCTTGCAGATGTGCCTATATTGTCTCCAAGACCTCAAATTTTGTTCTTGCATGAAGATCCAGCTCCTTGGAAGTGCTGTGCTGGCTCACCTTGCCATCTCCCAGGCAAGATGCGTGTGACTACCAAACCTTTGAGCTTCCACATTTTAGAGCAAATGCTTTATATCATGGGCATTTACTCTTTTGAGAAATCACACAAAACCCACACTGACTACTTCATTACTTTGTTCTTCTGATGACTCAAACCACAAGGTTTGATGCAACATTTTGGCATACTCAGAACTGTATTTGTGCCTTCCTTTGGGTGACCTAGAGCTACACAGAGCAGCTCAGAGGGTACTCCAGTGATTTGTAACATGCTTTCTAGTTGAGGGCATGTATTTATTGTGGTACAACAAATGAATGATTAATAGTTGCCATAGTGATAATGAGAACTTGAAGTCTTAGAGCATTACAGAGTCAAATGCAAGCCTTGGCACATCTTTGCTGCAAAGCATTCATGGCAGGGTCTTGAAAATGGAGATTCAGGAGCCAGCATCACTTAGTAACACTAACACCCTATGGAGAAAAACATTTTAAAAAGTAGAATATGCTTATTGAGAAGTGCAAAAAAAAAAAAAGGGAAAGACTCAGTTCAGGTTTTTCACTGTAAGATGACATTAAATATTTTCACAGAATCTTCTTTTTCTATTTTTAAAAAATTCAATTCAAAGCTGCTGATTTTTACTATTAACCTTCCCTATCTTCTTTTCCCTGGCACAACTTTACTCACTGAAATGTTACATGGACAAAATCTCTGCTTTCCAAGATCCTGCCAAAGCTTCTCTTTAATTCTAGGCATACAATAATTTCTCCAAAAATTTACTCACAAGCCACCAATAAGAAATTTTTTCAGGGATACAGAATTTCTCCCACTAGTATCTCTTGATATTCTGTGCAGGAAAATGGCATTCAGACATCCATGGGACACTGAGGGATGCTGTAGATTACAGCTGTTTGTTAAAGCTTGGCCACAAAGCCCCTCTGTACTGAACAGCTTGTGCTGAACAGTGCAGTGGCCAAAGAGGAGCTTGTTGGTGATGGCAGCTCGTGTAGTTTACCTGGTGATGTATTCTGGCAGTCTCAAAGTGCTTCTCTAAAAATGGCAGTGCAGGAGGAGCTTTGGCTTGGTTATCCTCCACTGGTTCCTGTCACTTTGCTGCAACATTTAGCCTGGAAGTGAAGGATCACCAAAAGTATAAATAAAATTTTGAGGGTCAGTGTGGCAAAGCTCTCTGCTTCTACAGGATGTCTTCTGAAATCATCTCCAAATCAGACTTCATAACCCACAGGGAAAAATAGAGAGCAGACTTGGTTGGCCATTAGCTACTACAATAATTAATTAAATGAGAGGGAAGGATTATGAAACCACTACAAGAACTAATTAAATGAGAGGAAAGGATTCTGAAACCACTGAGACACACAGAAGGTTTGTTTGGCTTCTGGTACACTGAGAAATTCCAGCTGAGGATCTGGAAGATGAGTCAACTGATATATCCAGGAGATCAGACAAAGAGCAGGAGTTATTGTGCCAAGCTAAAGAATGTACACAATCTTATTTGTCATCAATAGGCAGACATTACCCTCTGAGACAAAGTGGAGAGAAACCTTCTCCTTGTGCCACTTCTGCATCCCCTCATTTTCTTTGGGGCTTTTCCAGCTCGGAAGCATCAGGATTCTGTACTGTAAAATTGAAGTAAAACTGTTTTCCTTGTTTCCTCAGCCTGTGGTTTGTGGGAATGTGAAGTTGCTGTCAGCTCTTTGGAGTATTGGAGTTTTGAAGACACATTCTGTGCCTGGGGATACCACCCAGTCCTCACCTCAACACCAGTAAATTAGAGAAAAAAGAAGAACATGCAATGTGATAGTTGAGGGACAACAAAGAGAAGTAATTTTGGTGTTACCAGCAAGTAGCAAAGCATTAATTATTAGCCAGCGCTGCTCTGCACGCCAGTGCAAGTGGAGATTCAGTGCCAGCAGGTATCTCCCATACACTGACACAGGCATCAGACACCCAAACAGCTCCAAGATCTGTGAGTCTCTGTCACCAGGTATTGCCTTACACCTGCCTTTACTTGGCCAAAAGCCCGAGGGTTGCTGCAGTGTTGGCACAGCCTCAGTCACTGTGACCTCATGAGACCCACGTGTGTAGAAACCAGATCCACAGCCCACGTGTGCTCCACAGGTGGATTGTGATGTTGTCTTTGCCATGTGAGATCATCTTGTGCTCTGCCTTTCTAGTTAGTCCCTCAGACAGGCAGGAATGGATGTTTGTAGTGGTAAAATGTTGTGTGTGAGACAATTGTCCTCTAAGGATGGGTTTCACCCAAACCAACACTTGGTCCCTCACAGTTCCCTTGGGTTGCCCACAGCGTGCAGCCCAACCTGCTGCAGGGATAACTTCTGCAACCACAGTGGGCCAGGGCTGGATATTGGGGAAAATGTCTTCACTGAAAGAGTGGTTAAACACTGGAACAGGTTTTCTGGGGAAGTGGTGAAATCACCATCCCTGGATGTGTTAAAAAACAGAGTAGTTGTGTCCCTTCACAGTATGTTTTTGTGGGCATGGTGGTATTCACTTGAAGGTTGGACTTGATGATCTTGGAGGTCTTTTCCCACCTTAATGATTCTATGATTGTACTAAAATAATCTCGGCACACATAAATAATATGTTTGCATGCTATTCCTGAGCTGTAAAATTTTTCAAAAAAGGGCAAAATGACCAGTGAGAAGGTTTTTGTACAAATTTTTGTTCAATTAGCACAACTTGATTTATTGCTGGCTGAACCCTCGAACAGCCTGTAATTACAGACCCACAACTGCAAAGTAGGAAGATTATGAAGCTTAAACATATCAAGTCTTTGCATGAGAAGGAAGTGATCAATGAGAAAAATAAAAAGGAGAGTTAATGAGAGATAAAAGGATTCAGGAGTGTAGCAGATCAGTTTGTGCTAGGACACTCTGTAATGAAAGACGACAGCTCAGCAAATGAAAGCAGAAAACCTTGATTTTGCTCAGAGGGCCATTAGAAACTTAGATGTAGTCTTCACAAATAAATCTCATTTTAAGGGCTAGTGCTCTTTCTTTTCTTTCCCAAATTTACCTGCTGTGTTAATGCAATGTCCTCTCACATTCGTTGTTGAAAATTAATTACTTGAGTAATAAGGAGATACAACAAAACTCTTCAAACAGGTTATAAAAGGCATTGTTTGTGCTGAAGGGAAGTTGCCCACTGCATTTTAAGTTTGCAGCATGAATAAATCTCTTTGTGTTCTGGTTTCAGTGCTTTCTCACACACTGTGTCCCACCATTGTGCCTAGAAGGGATAGACAAGTGTAGTCTTTTGGGCTGGCTAGCCTTGTCCCAGAAGGATTCCTCTTAAAGACCATTTTCTGCTCTTTGCAATCTTAAATCCCATGGGAGGAGAAACTTCCCGTGCTGCCTCAGAGGCAGGCTTCCCCTCTGTTACATTTCACTTTAAGGAAATATTTTCCTGATCTTCAGCCTTTATGTCTCACTTGCTTAATTCCTTCCCAGTGCACCTAGTTAGATTCCATTGTACAATTCTAAATAATTAATCACCTCCTTCACTCATTTCAAACACTTGTTGAATACAGAGCAGAGACCAAGAATTCCTCATAGAAAGAAAAGGAATGGGAGCTAGATGAGAGAGGACTAGTTGAGAGGCAAGGAATGGAGAAAGAACAGCGCTCCAAGCATAAAATCCAAGCTGCTGGTAAGAGTAAAAGGGATACAGGAGAGCTGCAGTGCCCCGTGGCTGATTCATGCTGCTTACTTTTGCATATTAATTTGGGAAGGCATAACACAATTCCTCCTGGGCTATGCTCAGAAGAAGGTGCTTTTGATGCCTGTCAGTCTGAAAGAGCAGCACAGGCAGCTCCCCAGGCATGGCTGGGTGAGAGAACATGAAATGTGGGCAGTCTTGAGTACACCATGAACAAAAACCCTGCAGCCATCTGGGTGCCAAAAAGCCTTCAGCAGGTGAGAGCTGCCCAGGTGAAGGCAGGCCTGCATATGTGCAGAAGCAGAACTCAGGAGAACTTCCAGCACACTGATGGCAGTGCTCCTCACAAACTTGCTTTCCCAAGGATATGAGTGGATTTTGCTGTACAAAATCCAGCTTGAAGGGTTGTGTTTTGGTGGTACTTTTTTTTTGTGTTGTTGTTTCATTTGTTGTTGTTGGTTTTTTGTAGTTTGTTTTATTATTATTATTTCCTTATACCTTGAAAGCTGAAGATCACAAATTTCTAGGCAAGGCCTGAAGTGCATTCCTAGGACTCACAGGCTCCTTATCTGCAGAAGAAATGTCCCAGAGCACTGTGTCCATCCCAGCCAGGATGCTAATGCTGGGTCTCTGCACCAGGATCCCTTCCTCACCCTCCTTCAGCAGAGAATGAGCATTTTCTTCCAGTGCCCAGAGAGATGGTGGAGTCCCCATCCCTGGATGTGTTTAAAAAAAGATTGGATGTGGCACTCAGTGCCATGGTTTAGTTGAGGTGTTGGGGCATGGGTTGGACTTGATGATCTTGAAGGTCTCTTCCAACCCAGTCATTCTGTAAATTCTGTGAATTTGGTGAATGCTGTAATTGGTCAGGCTGAGGTCTGCCCTGCATGTGGTGATGCCTCTCCTCCATTCCCAGGGATGCTCCAACAACCAAGAACCTCAGTAAACTGAGCCCAAGGGCTGGCCCCACTAAAGCTCTAATGTCTCAGCAAGCATTTTGGCACCAATCCCCTGGGCTGAACTCCACAGCCCTGGCACTGTAGGAATATTTCTGTAGGTAAATATTAGGTGAGAATATTTCTGCTCTTTGACAAAGAAGTGAAGAGCAAGCAGGGAGGCGGCCAACTGTTAATAAAACACAGTAAGGCTAAAGGAGCTGAAGAAAATGGGTCTGGAGGAGAAGGGGGCACTCTGAACCCTCCTATTAATCCTGTTTGCCCTCCATGCAAAGCCAGGTTGGTGTTGTTTCTGTGTTGTTTCTTTGAGTTGTGAACTTTTTATTTATTCACACCTGGGAACACGACCTCTCATCCAGGAGCTCTGTTCCACCAGGAGTGAATTTATGGCTGCCATATGTTCCTGCAGGAGGCGCAGGAGGTGATTTATGGCAAAGAAATTACATTCTGACCCAGTGACAAGCCATTTTGCTGAGATGTTGACGATATAAACAGTCAGGCTGTGGCACAATCGTGGATACCATTTCAGTAGTTGTGGTAGCACTTACACTGCCCTGCCCACCCCCAGCCCCACTGCTGGTGCTCAGAAGTTGGCTGCAGCTGTAACTCTTTTGCAGGAAGCAGGAACACTAAAAGGGAGGGACATGGTCTGGGATGGGACTGTGCTAGGGTTTTCTTTATATTGGAAAGTGTATTTTGGCATGAAGGAAAGCTGTCTAGTAAGCAAGCATTCCCAGTCATGCAGAAGGTGTTTGGAAGGGGACAGGTAAAAGGGATATCTTACATGGGAATTTGTGGTGGTATTAACTGTGTAAGGCCTATGGTGATGACCCAGTGGGATCCACTGGCTTGGCAAATGGTGTTTGCAGAAAAAGAAAGTTAACTGACAGTACGTCTGCTTACACCATCCAGTTTTCTAGGGAACAGGGACAGGAACCTGGGATGTGGGAAGGGGAGGAGAAAGAGTCCTCCATGACTTCTCTGTCTCCCTGTGCAAATGCTGGCCAAGGACTTTGCACCTTTCTAGCCAGCATGTTCTCAGTCCCTGGCTGAGTGGTGCTGTTACTATTTCCCCTTTGCCCACCCACGTTTGCTAGAAGCCCGAGGTTTTCTGAGGTTATGTGGTGAACTGCAAAAAAATCTGGGGTCAGGACAGGAGAGCAGGAGGCCCAAAACCTTGTGCCATGAGTTGTGTTCATGCCTGCAGAAGGGAAGAATGTTTTTAGCTGACTGCAGCAGACTGACACTGGCTGGCGAGGGAATGGAGTGGGTGGGTGGATTCCTGTCACTTGCAAGTGACAGGATCCTTGACAAGGATCTTGGCCATCCTGGCAGTGCTGCAGCCACAGCTCTGGTAGGTGTTTGGACCAGTGAATATTGCCTGAGTGTGCTTCACAGCAGGGTGGTGAGCAGATATCCCAGTTCTGATTCCCAGGGGTGCTCAGAATGGGCTGTGTGACCAGTTACGTGTGCCTGCTAGAGAACTACGTGTTTCCTTTATTGGCACCTCCTGGAATTTCCTTGGTTTTATTTTATTTTCATTTTAAAGTAAAGGGAGAGGGGAATGGTATCATAATGTGCTGCCTGTCTCCTCAGCCTCAACTTGCCTTGGATTCACCCACATGTGGGAGAAATGCAACCAAAGGCAAATTCAACCTTCATATATCACACCCCTACATGTCCCATCTGTGAAATTTGCAGATGACACAAAATTTATGAGGGCTGACCAAGGATGGGGCTGTCATTCAGAGTAAACTCAGCAGGCTGGAGGAGCGGGGCCAGCAGGAAATGTGTGAAATTCAAGGACAAATGCAGAGACCCACAGCCTGGGGGGAAGAGGGGCTTGCAGAGGCTGTGAATGGGCAGGCTGGGGAGAAACCTGCTGGAAGGGACATGGGGTGGGTGTGTGTGTCCTGATGGAAGGTCACCACGAGCCAGCAGTGAGCCCTGGCAGCAAAACAAGCCAACATCCTGAGAGATGCAGCAGAGCCAGGACAGTGTGGGAAGTTATTATCACCCTCCCATCCCCCAAAAGGAAACGTACAGTAAGCCATGGATCTTCCCCAAAAAGATGCCTTGACTTCCAGGGTGGAATCTGTGAAATTTTGAGCATATAGGTTTTCATTTTTTAACTCTAAACTACTAAGACATGTGCTATACCACACCTAGGTACTGCATCCACTTTCTGGTGCCTCCAGTACGTACAAGTAATGGTCAAACTGGAGGGAGTTCAGGGGAGGGCTGCCAGCTGTCACCTGAGGGAGCTGGGCTGGTTCAGCCTGGAGCAGGGACAGCTTGGGGCACCTAAGAGTGGCACACTGCCCTGGAGTCTTTGGGGAAGTTCTCAGGAAGTTTTAGCAGGGCTTTTTGCAATGGCATCTGGCAGGTGTGAGAGGAAAGGGCATGAGCTGCAAAACTAGAGGTATCAGGAAAGGCATCTTTGCCATGAGGATGGTCAAGCAGAGCAACAAATGCCCAACGAGTCTGTGAAGTTTTCTGCTTTTTATTTTGTTATTCTTTTGAACAGGAGGATACATGGCCTGGGGATATGGGATGCTAAAGTGTGGCATGATTACACCAGGATCAGAGACTCAAGTATCACTAATTATGTGATACTTTGGCCACATCCACAAGAAATGTAAGCAATCATTTCCTGGGGATCCTCAAGGCCTAAAGCTGAATAGGATGAAACTAATGCCAGAGGTGCTCTATAGATCACGTAAGTACAAGTCCTCAGGGGTCTGGCTTTTCTGTCAGAGGGATATTCTGCATACATCTATCCCCTAAAAAGCAGTTCCAGTGCAGCTGCTGTTTTTATTGGTATGGTACAATTCCCACTTAGGGCCTATGGGACATCACCTGGGGCTCATTTGTTAACAATAGGATTCACTGAATTTCACCTTCAGCTGTCTACAAATTAGACCCCTAGAGCTCAATTTTTCTTTAATAAATGCAGGAATCAATGCCATTTGAGTTGCCCTGGAGTATCCAACATGGCCCAGGTTTAGGAAAGTGAATATAGGCCTTAAAGAGGGATTCAGCTCACAGATTCATTCTTCTAAGCTTAGGGATCCTTAGCTGAGTATCTGGATGCACCAGACTCCTATGCTTGTAGTGTTTAGGGCCCTTGAAATGGCCTGGGAGAGCTGGAGGTCATAAATGCCCCGTTCATCCTGCATTGTGTCTGCAGGAATCACAGAATTGTTTTGGTTGGAAAAGACCTTTAAGATCATTGAGTACAGCCATGAGCCCACCACTGCCCTTCTTTGCAGGGGCTGCAGTTAAACAGTCAGCAGGGTATCCTTGGGCATGGGGGCACTACTTGAGAATACTCCCTTTTGCTCCTGTTACCTCTTTTAGTCACTGAGAAGTCAGCAACACCTCCAGACAGGTCCCTCACTGCCTGGTCTTTAGCACGCTGCTTCATGTGGGAAAAACGCAGGATGCATTTTGTTACCCTGACTAGGGGAGATGGCTACAGGGTAAAGCAACAGCTTGTGTCTGCTGGGCTGAGGTTGAGGTTCCTGAGCACATGCATTGGTATCTCAATAATCTCAGTAACTGGTATCTCAATAACTGGTATCTCAACAGCTCTGTGGCCTCTGTCAGACGCCTCTGTGGGGTCACCATGGCCTGGAACAGGCCCTGTGCTGTTGCATTGAACAGTACAGCTCCTTCCTCTGTTACTGCTGCTGCAGTATCAGGTCTCTTTGGGTAAAGTTTCTTCTGATTTCCAAATCACCTCTCTTCTCCAATAGCCCCAGGTATCCTCAGGTGGCACTGACTCCTCTCTGCTGCCTCCTTCAAAGCCACAGGGCTTGAACTCATGTGTGCACCGATGAAAGCAGCTGTGTCTATTCAGAGGAGGATGGTGAATGAAAGGGTATTTTACCTTCACACATGCTTCCTATTGATCTTTAAATAATAGATCACATATAAGCAAACATTCACTGCCCTGTGTTTTCACACAAAATGGACAGCTCTACCTGGGTGAGGAGGCAGGACTCAACTACCAAAATTTCTTTAGGTGTGTTTATTTTATTGTTGAACTTAGGCTTTTGGAGATGGGAAAACTTCTAGTTATGCTGCAGAAAGAGAGGTAATGTCTAAAATTCTCCTCTTTCACATACCTACATGCCAGGAGAAGATTGAAAGGGTTTCTGGTGTAACTCTGTAAGAGTCTGCATTTTGTTAAAGATGTGGTAGCCCCAGGTGGCTGGGGCTGAGAGTAGGACAGAGAGCTCTGATCCTTTGACATGGAACCTTAGGCATTTTTGAGCACACCAGCAGAATCCCAGATGGGATGGGAAATGTGACATTCCCATGTACTGATAAAAGACAGGAAGGATGGCCCAGCCCATGGTTGGCTAGTTTGACATTAATTTGGCAGAAGAATGGACATATTGATATGGGTATAAACACATTAAAGATGAGGTAAACAATTAATGCCAATCAACATGTTTTTTAAGGGAGGAAGGGTTGTCAAACTGGATTTCATTCTTGATGTGATTGTAGGTTTTGGCCGATAAAAGTAATTGCAAAGATGGAATATATTCTGACTTTTGTATGTTTGACAGCACAACAGATTCTGATTTAAAAATTAGCATTCTACCCTATAAATACAAGGCACATAAAATGGATTAAGAATGGGCTGACATGTCAACAAAGAAGCTGTCAAAGGAGATTCGCTGTAGGAAAGTGTTGGTTTTTTTAGAGGGGGTCTGAATGCTATTGAATATTTTCAATAATGACTTGGAAGTAAATATCAAAACTGCTAATGACACTGGAAAATATTGGAGGGGACTAGGAGTTACACAGAAATGCTCTCAGTGTGGTTGTAAGGAAGCTTTCAAGTGGAAGAACAGGCCAGCAGACCACATACATAAGAACCTGGAGCTCAATGCAACCCCGAGGATTTCAGCATCCTAAAGGAGCAGCCCCAAATAATTCTGCTAATTTGGTGTTTTGTCGATTTTGAATGTTATTTTTGGAGGGACTGATGCTATCCCTGGCTGTGTCATTCAGAGGAGTAGTGTAGGGATGAAATTTTTAATTTCTGCATGTTGCACCACTTGATGTTGAAATGACATATCTGGCTCTGGTAACCCAAATTTAGAAAGAATGTCGGGGAAAAAAGAAAAAGTCACAGAAATAAAGCACAGAAATTATTCAGGGACTCAAAAACCACTACTGAGTGTGGATGCTTCCAGAGCATGATGTATTTGTTTTATGAACAAGGGATGAAAAGCAACTTGAGACCTGCTTATGAGTGCCTTTGGGGGGAAATGGCAGATGCAGAAGGGCTCTTTAATGTAGCAGAACTGAGCAAAGCCAAAACCTACAGAGAAAACATCTGCAGAAGCACAGGCAGGGATTCAGTAGATCATGCACCTCTGGGGAGTGATGGACTTTTGCCCCAGCTCCCAGTGCCTTCAGATTAAGACTGAAATATTTTGGCTGTGTGTTTGTTGATCAGACATTGGCGAGGGAGAAGTTGTTGACCTGCATGTGAAAGCTGAGATGTGGTGTTTTACTGGTCCCCTCTACTCTCTACTGAAATGGTGCTTCCATGGTGTTCTGAGGCTGGCAGCTGAAGGAGCTGATGGACCCACCAGTTTCTTTCCTACAGAGCTTCATGTCTGCTCTTCCTCCTGCCCCTTTCCAAATTCCCTCCCTCCCCTCTGTGTTCTCCATCCTGAGGCACAACAAAATGCTCAGAGTGCAATTTCTCAACCTGTTGGTCGAAGGGACAGGAGATAATGATGAAATTTTTTCTTGGTGTGTTCACAGGCAGGTTTTCAGAAGGGAAAACGCCAGCAAAACTTTGTGCCAGAAGTCAGCCAACTTTCCAAACTGTCTCCTTTTGCTGGCAGCTCAGGAATTTATGCATGTCCTGTGAGTGAGATGTCCCCAGAGCAGCCGGGGAGGCTGGGACATCACTCCCTCAAGTGCCGTCTTGAGGAAACAAGTCTCAAAGATTCAAATGCTCCTTTGTTTATGAAATAAAGTCCACCAGACCTATTGCCAATTGTTTATGCTAAAGAGCACACTCCCATTAATGCTAATGGTGCTTTGGAGCATAAATCCTTGCTAATTGATATAGGAATGTATCCCAGAAGAGTTTACTTTACTGCTGATTTAGCTGATAGATATAAATGTGTGAGAGGGAAATATTAGCATTCATGTAAAACAATTAGGTTATCAACAGGGGCAAATGATTCAGAAAATGACTGCAAGTTTCCAGTTCCCTTTAATGGAAAAAAAAAAAAAAGAAAGTCTGCTAGTGAGGAAAATCAGAGGGACTATAAATATGAGCTAATCATTGAGATTATTTAATATTTGTGTTACATCAGCAGCCCTTGAAAAGCAGGGCAGGGTTCCCACCTGAGCTCTGTGCTGATGTGGGATGGATGAGACCATCCTGCTGCCCACCAAGGCAAATCTTCCACTCCTCTCTGGTGGAGCAGTGCTTTTGCCTTACAAGGCTGATGCACCTGGCCACTGGATGTTGAGCTCTGTAATGTTTACTAAATATGCATGAATAGAAGGATACAAGCAGCAGATAGATTTCCACAATTTAATTTTTTTTTCAGATAATATAATGGCATATGAAAAGTGAGGCAGTAATGCAGTTCAAAAGAAAAAAAGAAAGCAACCCCTCTCCCTCCCCTCCCCTCATTCTCCTGGATCTTTCTGCCAAAGGCTGACATTATTGAAAGCTTGATAAATACAAGAATTATGGCCATTTCCATAAAAATCAAATTGTTTAAAATCTACAATTTTATGGCAAATATACAGCCATTGAAAGAATAATTTTTTTCAGTGTACTCAACAGTTTTACCTATTCAATTGCCATTTAATTAATGGGTTTTGATTTGAAAATTTTTTTAAGAGAAGGCTCAATACAGGAACCGTACGGTAAGCCATGGATCTTCCCCAAAAAGATGCCTTGACCTCCGGGGTGGAATCTGTGGAATTTTGAGCATATGGGTTTTCATTTTTTAACTTTAAACCTATCTAGAATCAGGAGGAAAAAAAGTCATATACCAAAAAGTCCAGTATTGTATTGTTTTATAGCATTTTCTCATTCACATATTTTAGCCATTTTTTGATTTTAGTGCAAAATCAAACATGTTTTGGTTTCAAATACAGAAAGAGATAAAAATTTCTGCATCTTAGAATCTTTTGCTGCAAGTCACTGAATGGCAAGACTTTTTCTCCCCACAGATTTCAGTAAGCCTAATTTTCAAAGTCTCCATTATTAATGAAATATCAAGCGAATTTTTTAGTTAACATTTGCCTGGGCATGGTTAAAGACCTTATACCCAGGAAGATTTCATATAACAAAAAGCGCCCAATCCTAGAAACATTTTTTGTTCCATTTAATGCTCATAAAATTTTACAGACAACAAAATCCTTTCTTAAGCTTTATTTAAGAAATCGAATACTATTATAGTTCAATATATATAAGACACATCCAGTATTGTGTTCCTGATAGCAAGTGCATAGATTTTGTTAAGATATCATTTTTATATTTAAATTTTTTTTTTATTTGTTACTCAGTAGCACGTTTCATGATCACACGAAGGGATATTCCCAGTGATTTTACTAAGAGCATGAGAGAAAAAACAGAACACAGCAAAGTAGTGAAACTACAACAGAGATGAGGAACAAAAACGATCAGGCAAACTATCAGTACAGTCGATTCCTGATAAGTGAATAATCTGATTGCTTGGTCACAATGCTTTATTCACTTATCAGGAATGATTCACACTACATTTTGTTAAACTGTTTTCCTTAGCCTAATACCTAAGAGTCACACTGGGCAAAGGCACACACACTCTGGCAGGCTATTCTTTAATCAGCGAGTCTTGTGACAGTTTGGTAATTTCCCATGGCGATACACATATAGCTAACAAAGAGACATTTTGCTAACACTGCAAGGTGCCTTACATAATTGAAATTAAAAGCATGTGTTTAAGCAGGACAAACTGTTCAGCTGCATTGCTTTAAGGAACTCATTTTTCCCCCATTGTTGAAATAAAAAAAAAAAAAAGAAAGAAAGAAAGAAAGAAAACCCTGTATCTTTCAGCCCTGAGTATTTAAAAGAAACCTAACTGCAGTATAAGTCTTCTTTTTTTCAGTTGTATTTTTGGAAGAAAAGACCCTTCACAAAGCTCTAGTTTCTTTCCTAAGACCAAGTTTGGAGGAAAAAAAAAAGAAAAGAAAAAAAAGAAAACATCCACAGCAAGCTAAAAAAAACCCCAGAGAGCAATTCTGATTTATCCATCATGCAAGTCAAGACTTACTTAACTGAATCCACTGGTGTCAAAATTATCCAAATTGAGATCATAAACTCTAGAGGTGTCAAAGACCCAGGATATATTCTGACCATCAGGTTCTGCTTTCCTGCCTGGGCTGTCTGCTACAGGCTCCTGTGGTTTTAGGTTAAACCTAGAGCTGCTTGGACCCCTGACCTCTGATAACAGACCCTGTGGGATGGCACTGGAGCTCACTGGGCGCTCCAGGCTCTTCACTTGCTTGCTTCTCATGGAAACAGAAAAGTGAAAAAAAGGAAAAAAAAATTCAGAAAAATAGATCGAGCAGTAACAACCAGGCCAACTCACAAGCCACCAGAAAATTTCAAAAGTCTTCCAAAGGCAGGAACCAACGTCGCTGCTGACACCACACGGATACACCCAGTGCGCCAGGACCTTGTTGGACGGTATTGATGGGGCTGTGTGTGTGTGTGAGCCAAAGCCAGAGCGCCAGAGAGACCAGGGGAGAGGAGACAAGAGGGACGAGTGTCGTTTGGGTCTCATAAGAGCACTTTTAAGTGGTCTTCGATTCCTGAGCATCACAGAAAGTGGGACAAAGGAAAGGGATGGGGGCGTATGGCTTGAATTCCAGAGAGCACTCACCAGTGCTTCTCTCTCCTCCTTGGGTTTGGTTTGGTTGGTTTTGTTTTGTTTTGTTTTTTCCCCCCCCTCTCCAAATTGTAAGGTTTGTATCTGCGATCAGAGGAGAGAAGAGACTTTCTGTAAACCAGAACAACATAGATTTTTCTTTTGCAGCTTTTATTTCATCATGGTAGACACCGGTTGGGGGAGAGCAGAGAGATTCTTGTGAGGAGGAAAAATTATAGGAAAGGAAAGAATAAAAAAAGCTAAGAGCCAAGTGTAAAAAATAATGAGAAAAAAAGTGCTATGGTATTTCTTTAGTCCCTTTTGAGATTTGTGTAATACTATCAGCCAATGCTGAGAATGATCTTCTTTGTAAGCCCACAGCAAAAATATCACCCATTGGAACAATGGGGGATCTTTTTTCCATAATTTATTTCTCCTTTTTAAAATTTTTTTTCTTTTTTTTTTTTTTTTTTTTTACTTCCATTGGCTTTAGCAAGAAAGTCTTCCTGTGCTCACTTGGATTTTGCTATATATTTTAAAGTATTGTATGTACAACTGCACATAACAAGCTTGATCACCTGGTAAGATTTTGCAGGCTCTCCCAGCCCTAGTTAAGACATGATTAGTTTCTAGGGAGAGTTTGACTAACGCCATATGCCATCAGATTACTGTGCAGTTTGGAAAAAATCCCACGGCTATATCCTCCTTTTCTTGAATGTTTCATATGCTTCTGCAACGTAGTGGCAGAGTATTATTATTATTTTTTTAACAACTAGGAAGAAATGATCTCCATAATCCACATTTTCCAGACTGACTGAAATGCCACAGCAAAACAAAAAAAAAAAAGAAATCTTTTCAGGTGTCTTCTGTGTGTTTGTGTGCAGAAGGTTTTGCAGTTTGAAGGCTAATAAAAGCTACCTTCAATAGGACTTTGCAGGAAACTCATTTAAAATGCTTCCTGCACCAAGAGATTATGCAAGTGATAAGGCATGACTAGGGGGAGGAAAAGAGAAAAAAAAATAAATTCAAAGAAACCAGAATATGTCTAAAATGTACAAATCCTCTTTTGCCCCCCAATCAGCTATTCACTTAGGTGGAATCGACTGTATCTTTTGTACACAACCAACAAATAGAGAAAAAAAAAAAAAAAACAGGCACGTGAAACAGTGAGGTGTGCAGATGTATTACCAACACAGAATGACCACCAACAATACAACACACAAAGTAGAGAGACAAGTATTAGGAAAATGGTTTAATATTGGAGACAGAAGCAAAAAACTGCATCACACAATAACATACGTTACAAAAATAAGTCTGACTGTTTCAACTACACGGTTATGTTCACAATGAGGACAGAAGAATCAGAAAAAACTCTGATCTAAACAGCAAAAAAGCAAACCCCTAACGTTTTAACTAATACATTTATCCACGCAAAGTGACCGAGTACTCCTAATTCTAATTACCTTATTGTGTAACTGCACGATACAGAATAAAAAGTGAAACTTACCGCTTTTGTTAAGACAAAATTCTAAACACTAGATATAAGCAAAGGGAAAAAAAGAAATCAAGCCAAAGTTTTGAATTCTCGAAACAAAACCAACTCTCTTTCTACCGTCCAGAAATCAAACTTGAAAATCAGTCATGATCGAGGGGGCCCACGAGAGTAAGCCACAAAAATTTCCATTTGTTTTTTAATCTCCAGTATAAAAAGTTCCACTGGTACAAAATGCATAAGTACAATCAAGTTGTAGAAATAGGAAAGCCTGCTTTTTTTTTTGCCTTTTTTTTGTTCTTTTTTTTTTTTTTTTTTGGCTCAAATTCCATCAAACAACAAAATCCAAATGCATCAATAAAACAGAAACAATACTCAAATGGTCTTACAGTTTCCACTAGATTGCATTAACTTTGGCTTTTCTCAGACAATACTTAAAAACTAGTTTGTAATTCTAAACAAAATGATAGTATTATTAATCTACAAACAACAATTCCCACAGCACGAAAAAAACACAAATACATAGGTTTGTTTTTTTTTTTTTTCTTTTTGTATGACATTATCCAAAAAGGTAATGAAACTACAGGATATTTTTTTCCTTTTGTTAATTAGCACTTAAGATAATAAAAACAGAAACAGTAAAATGATTCCAGAGTAGCACAAGCCAAGGAACTGTAACCCCTATGGTGAAAGAAAGATGAACTTGTTACTCCTTTGAGGACTGCCATTTCATTGCAATTAGCTAATTTGTTTGATAAAACAACTAGTCTAGTCTTTTGATTAGAATTTTGTAAAGCAATTTCCCTTGTTTTACTTCCTCTCTTATTAGGCCCTTGCACCCTTGCAGCTTTTACCTTTCATTATTTTGAAAGAGAACTGGTAGATAATTTGCCTCCCAGGAGGTGTACGTTTGGGTTTTTGGTTTTGTATTTGAATTTTATTTTTATTTTTGAATTTTAAATTTTTTTTATTTTCCAGAGATGGACACTTTTCTAAGCAATGACTCATCTCAGTTGCCTGGAAGTACAGAAACATTCCTTGTCTCCCACTGCTAAGCCAATGTCCTGTGGAGTAATTCAGGGCAGCCTGGTGTTGAGTTACACTGCCCAAGGACCAGAGGCATCACCGCTCTAACCGGACTGGAAAACCCACAGGACACACCAGGGCATCTACAAAAGCTTTGGAAATTTAGACGGTGGGTACAATGAGAAAAATTAGTGAAACAGTCTCTAAACAATCCAAATGATGATCTCATATTATATATATATATATGTACATATATATAATATAACGTACGTGAGATGATACTTTGAATACGCACAATTGCTGCAAGTAGTACAAAATAGCCCTCAAAGGGTGTAGGAAGGCCCCAGCAGTAGTAAAAATGTGAGAAAAGTATAGATCATTTATTTATAAGTGCATGTGCTATAAGAAGGAAACTTTTTTTGCATCACTAGAGGCTAGTCCTTTCCATCCCAGGGCTCTACATAAAGAAGCATTTAAGTTGGGGATGAGAGACAAGAGTGCACCAGCTGATGTTGCTCATATAGGGCTTCGTTTTTAATTTTAGGTGGCTTCAGATATAACCAGATAGAACTAGGAGGTGGAAGAAGTTATGGCACTTTATGACCTGTAGCAGGTACTGCTGCTCACACACATTGGATTGGCAATGAATTTGCTGAACCGGTGGCAAAGAACCGAATTTGGTTGTTGGTCACTGTTTGTGCGGTAGGAACGCAACCCAATCGGACTTACAAGGCAGTGAAAAGGGCTACCAGCATCTCTTTTCTGGCTCCTGACAAAGAGCTTCCTCCAGCAAACACCCCCATCAGTCACACAGACATTCCCATGGACCACGGGCACGAGTAAAGTTACTCCTCTCTGAACGAGTGTCTGCGGGAGTAAGCCAGGATATTGCCGTGACAAATAATGGCAAATAACACCAAACATTACAGTGTATGTAAACTTTATCCATAAAAAGTAGTTTAACTGCAGTGCACACTGAATTTTCACCCAGGAAGATCTAGTGCATCTGATTTAAGCAAAAATTCATTTATTTAAATTACAAAAATATTATTATTCTTTTTTTTTTTTTTCTCCTCAAGGTTTTCAAATGGTGGATTGACCGCTCCTGGTTGGGAGTGGCTCATACAATAGATAATTAAAGAATTGTTTTCTTTTTCTTTTATTTTATTAATACTGAATAGCATATTCCAGCAGCATATTAAAAGCTCTTTAAGAAAAGACAAAATCCCCAAAATCTAAAAAGGAAAACCACAAGTTAATTACGGTTTTAAATAATTTTAGTTATAGATACAGAAGAAATTTAGACAGCAGTAAAATATTTTTGTCCTTCAGATCTGCCCTGTGCATTGTTCTGATTTCAACCATGTATTAAATAAACCACAAAAAACTAAGTATATATATATTTATAGATATAGATATATATATAAAAATAAACAGCAAAATGGTGAATGTATAAAAGGTATTAACACTCAAGACAGCTCTGGGTGGAAAGGGTTAAAAGTTCAAAACTTTCTCACCTTAGAGGTTTCCATACAATATGAAGAAAATACATAGTGAGGTTTGCTTTCACAGCATTGATGTGTGCAGAGTGGTTAAAAAAGTGAAACATGGGCACTTATACAATGTTTTACAAAAAACATCAAAGAGAAATAACAAACAATAACAATTTCAGGCAACAAGACCACAGGATAGCAAGTTAACAAACTTTTTAACCTCTTTTTTTCTTTAAATATTAGGGATTTATACAAAACACATAATAAAATACCCATGTTATCAAATTACTTCACACAAGAAACACACTGAAGCTCTAGGAAGAAAGTACCTTTGGAATTTGGCACTATAGTTTCACTGATTTTTTTTTCTTTAAAAGAAAAACTGATCACATTTTGCTGAACACAAACACACCTAAATTGTTCACAATAAAAAAATGACATCAATGCGTCACAAGCCAACACAAACTTATTCTGGAATATTTTTTCATTTTCACATGAAATTATTTTTTTTTTTTAAGCAAACAACTTTTTTTTGTGTTTTTTTTGAATCTTCTTTTTGTTCTTGTTGTTCAAGTAAACCAATTTTAAACTTGTCTTTTTATAAACATAGAACACTTAAGACCATAAGACTCATGATGAAACCACAACTTAATTCACAGAAGCACCAACGTAACACATTTTACAGTAACCTTTCTTCTGTACATTGAAACAGTATAAAATATAGGTAATTTCATGTGCATTAAACCATGGATTGTCTAACTGTGAGTCAGTTCAGCAAAAGGTGACACAAGTAGGTAGCATTTGCCCTAAAACAGGGTAAATATTTTCTTATACTAATCTACAAAAAGTGGTTCTATATATATACTTTAATGAGAAAGTGAGCCACCTAAAATGGCCTTATCAAAAAACTTTACACTGCCTGAAAAATGTAAAAACTATTACAGACCTCTAGAGACTTAAAATCAGACAGTTTTATTTCTCAAACTGTTTTGGAAGTAGTCTGTTAGAAACCAACATTCTGTGCCTCTGGACACATATTGCTATTGTCACCAGTGACCAGGCAGAATGCCAATCCCTGTATAATACTTTCAAGTCTGTTTTTTTTTTATTTTTTTTTTTACGAAATGAAAAAAAAAAAAAACCAAAACCAAAAATCAACCAAGAAAAATACCCAAACAAAAAAACCCAAACTAAATGAAACAAAAACTACAAGGAAAGAAGAAAACCAGAAACCAAAACTGAAAAAACAAAAAGGAAAGAAAGAAAAAACATTTTGCCACAGGTTGTTTTTAAATCCTATCATTAATTTATCTAATAATAAATTTCAGTCTTGCATGAATGCAGCAATGTTTTTTCACATTGACTTCCCAGAATTCATAGCTAGATGAGGTCACATGCAAATTTCAAAGGTCAAACTAGGTCAGTAGGAGAACCAAATATGATGTGAGGTCAGAAAGACATCAGAAACAATGACGGGACGATGAAACTTTTTTTTTTTTGAGACGCCACAGGGACATGCTAGGCAAACGATGGGCTAACGGGCATGGAGATGTCTAGGGAAAAAACAAGGAAGAGGAAAAAAAGTTACACAGAATCTATGCAGCACAAACAAAATCACTTTTATGGGTGCAGGAGAAAACTAATGCAAATCTTTTATCAGTAGAGCCTACGAGCTGTTCACATAATTTGCATTAACTTACAATACTTGTCAACAAGAACACAATGGAGCCCCAAAAGAATCCATCTGAAAGGAGTCAGAGAGAATGGATTCCTCTTTGGGGAGAAAAAGAGAGGAAAGAACCAGTTTCTACAAATGTAACAGAAAGGTACAGGGGGGGCAGGGGGAGGGAAAGGGTCAGACAACCAAACTTTAAACTAGGTAATGGAAACTACGAACAAAATAACCAGACAAATACAAACAAGAGGATAAAAGCATGAACTGCAAAGGGTGGAGGGTTCAACAGTGAAAAAGCGCCCATTCTTGGCACAATTACTCTAGAGACTACTTCAAAGGATCTAGCTAGCATAGAGAGCTGCTCTTTAGGTATCCAATAAGTTAACAATAGGCAATAAATAAATTCCATTATTTCTGAGGCAGTAAAAATTTTGTATAAAAATAGAAATGCTTTTTACAAATAAAATTTACAGGCCTGTGGCTTTCTTTTTTTTATTATTATTAAATTTATCTCTCAAGAAACATCAAGTATTGTCACTCATTTTATTTTATTTTTTTTTATTTTAAACCCTGTAGCTTTAGAAACAGATCTCTAAATCTTTTTTACATTAATCCTTTCCAAAAAAACAAGAACTTAAAAAAAATGAAATATAAAGACGACCAGTGTAAAATCAGACTAATATATAACAATACGTTGATTTGAACCGAAAAAAAAATCAGATCTTCTCAAAAAACAAGTTGATGTAGTGGAAAGACTTATTTCAATTTTTGTTGCAAAATAAGTGCTTCAACTGGCATGAGGCCATTTTGTTTAACCTATAAACTGCTGGTGCCACCCTGGTAAAATACGATCCATCCATAGAAAACAACTTTTATTGTGTGCTAATGGCACCAGGGTTCACAGAGTTAAATTGCACATTTTTTTTGTGTCTGTGTGTGTGTGCTGTTTGGAATTTCAAGACATTTATTTTTGTTTCGAAAAGGAGATAAATTATGCTGCAAAACAAAATACAGTAACACAACTCAGTAATTACTTGGCAAGGAAATGGGAGCCAAGTGCAGTAAGGACAAGTGGGGAGATGGAAGTGGTAACTGTAAAAATAACTGTCCCTTGGTGAAGGTTGGCTCTATGTTCTTTCTTAACCCCCCTGCAGAGGACAGGTTTGCTCATGGGACTTACCCTAAGAAAGCTAAAATAAGAGCAGTAAGCATCTGGGGTTAAGATCAGTAAGGTTTGCTGTCATTTTTGGAGCGTTTCAGCTGAACCTTCAAGCGTTTCATGCCAATCTGAAAGCCGTTCATAGCCTGGATAGCAGCTTGTGCAGAGACCGGATTGTCATAGCTAACAAAACCTGCGGGACACAGAACGGGAGAGAAAGTCAGCTCTGGGTTACAACAAATGTCAGGAGGCACTTAGTTAGAATTTTATGATTGCTATTTATTTGACACATTCACCTGGCTTTCAATTAGTTCTTTGATCACATTTCATATCCCATTTCCTCTCCCGTTTCCTTTTGCCTTCCTCTTTACCTACATAATGTTTCTTTACTAGCTGGGATGCAGTTGGCCAATTTTGGTGCAATGCAGTTTCCATTTTGTTATTTATATTCCTACCTTAGAGACTGAAGATATTTATTACTGTAACACTTTTCAGTGTAGTATCTACATACCTCCCAGTCTATTAGGAAGTGCTATTTAGGCCAGTCTGCAAAAGGGAAGCTGAAACAGCAAGCCTGGTTACAGAATAAGCCCCCAAAATTCCTAAACCCACTGGCACACCTGGGCGTGAGTTCATGTGTGTTGTGGAACCCTCATCTCCTTGGGCTCAGCCTAGGACAGTTGCAATATTAATATTTTGTAATTTTACAGCTCCTTCCATTTCAAGATCTCAGGGTACCTTAATGTTAGTTAATTCAGGCTCTTGGTCCCCAAAGGGGTATGCAAACATCAAAATTAAGCAGCATCATAAAGACAATGGTAGGGTTTGATGAGAACTCCAAGATCTGCTCCTTGCATGTGAGCACTAACTAGGAGGATAATGCTTGCTTGGGTAATTCAGAATGGCTGGCCTGGCTCAGATTTCTTTTCCCTGGGAGACTGAAAATGTTCTGTTCATAATATATTCAAATCTTCCTGATTCTGGAAGCTCAAAGTTCATTTTCATATCTGGGCCTCCCACTTGTAATTGCAAAGCTCACCTAACTGCTGCTCTGCCTCAGCTTGGGCTAATTATTACTGCACTCAGCCTGCTGCTGTGCATCTGCTTTGAAATGCTCCCTCTTCTTTCCCCTTGAATTTGCCTTAACATGTATCCCCTCATTCTCCTAAAGCAGGGATGCCACACACTTTGTCTTCAGTCCTAACACAGGGGCTTCTCAGTGCCTCTCTTTCCTCAACCAGCTTCATTCATTTGTGCTTAGTGCCTGTGTACTTCTTGGATTCATTACTTCTTTTTACCTCTACTTTAACCTATCCTTTTATGGCTCTTGCACTGCTGCTCTCTTCCAATTGCAGAGTCAGAGTGTTATTTTGCTTTCCCCACCGCATAAAATCTTCCCCCCTTCTCAAGGTATCCTTGTCCAGCTGTTCTCCTTCATAGATCATCCCTATGGTTTCACCTTAAATCAGCTTCACCAAACTATTTAAGTTAAGACTCTTGTCTGACAGCTCAGGCTGTCTTCTGTTCCTTCCACTCAAAACCACCTCTCATTTAAACCTCTGCCAACCTTCTCCTGGCCAAAGCCAATATGCTCTATCCATATTGTCCTGTGGTTGAGTATTTGTTACCTCCTTAAGGGATAATAAATGTTCCTCCATACCTTCCTTGGTTTTAGTAACTCTTACCACTTCCTCACTTTCTCCCTGAGGTCATTCCCTCTTAAATTTATTGCCAGATCCTGAAGAGCTTCATCACTCTCTTCCTTTCTTCCTTTCCCCTATTTGGTTCTAGGAGACCATATCTGTTCACATTACTCCAATCATTACCTTAGCTCTGTGTCCTGGGTCTCCCTCCCTGAGCTCTAGGATTGCCTCAAAGCAAAGGGAACTGGCAGGAGTTGGGGGGCAGCTGTAGCACTGTCCAGGCAGATGCTCCACAGCTGAGGTGTAGCTTCTCCTACCCACCTTCACAATTCAGCATTTCCCTCTACAGCTTTCCTGACCTTCACTTTATTCTCATTACTGCTATGAACTTAACATCAATTCCTTTCCTTTGTACCTAGTTTTATCCACCTGGAAAGTAAGCAAGTGATCTAAACTTGTCACTTGGCATCTGTGGATGGTGAATGAAGAGAAGGAAGCACACTGCTGGCATCAGCCCCTGTCATTCAATTCTTATTTGGATTCACAATCTGTCTCTCTACACAGAATGCAATACCTGCATTAGCTTGTTACGCTCTCATCTTCTTCCTTATTGAGAACCTTCATTTATAAATCTTACTGAAGAATCTAGAATTCCTTCCCTTTATTTGTATTTTTCTGATTGCACCCATTCATCATTTTTTGTCTGAATTTTAAACCACAGGTTACATACAGTCAGAATGATGTTTCTTATTAATTCTCAAAGATCCTGTCATGACAATTCTGATTTTTGTTTTAGATCTTTGAGTAGCTCTATAATCAGGATAAATAATTTTCATCATTCAAGTAACAATTTTGCTATAAGGCTGACTGTATTTCTGCATTGATGTAACTGAGTTCCCCCTCCTCTGCCTTACTTACATATCTCATTTTTCTTATTGTAACATTTATGAAAGGCAAGAGATAAGCTGGAATAGTGACACCCTTTGTCTGCTGAATCAATTAAAGCCCGTGGAGCATGTGAGAACTCATGGAAGAGCACTTCCAGGTGTAAACACACTGTTCTGTCATCCTCATCATCATTTAATCCTTTGAACATTCATTTTAGGTTGGACAAGAAAGAAAATATGCCTAAGTCATTTTTCTGCACAGAAATGAAATTTTTCATTTTGTGAAGCAGTTTTACATAAAGATTCATCACTGTTTATCACTTACTCAGAATAAACCTTCCCATTTCTGCCAGACAGATTTGGACAATCTTTACACCTTTTGGATGTTCAACCTGTTCCCATCTGTAATTTGACTTTCTCCTCCTTTGGGCAGGAGATTGGAAACTCCAGAGTAGGAAGCCCTAAGCATGTGCAAGTTATTACAATTACAATTACTATTACTAGGGGAAAAAAGACCAAACCAACAAATAAAAAACCCAAACCCAAACTGTACCAAGTGCAGTGGGTAAATGATTCAGCAGAGAAATGGGTTCTTCAGCAGCATTATTGTCATAGTTTTTGGGTGGGAGGACAGAAAAAGAAAATAAAAAGCTTTTTGAAACACAAATATAGGACCAAAAAAAATATTAGACAATTCTTGCTAATAAAGCTGAGGAGGTGCATGCAGACCTTGCCTGTACATTAAACCAGCAGGACTAATTCTGGCTTTGCCTGTGATGTGCAGCATCACCAAACAGTCACCCACTAATCAGAAAACTCAGCTTCATCTGCCACTTCTACTTTTTGTTTTTAAAGCAGAGCTCCCTCCCTGGTAGCAGAGTATCTGGGAAGCAAGACTGAGAAATAGAAATATCAGTGAGAGCTGCCTAATACCAAAAGGAGGTTTCCTCCATCCATTGGGATTTGACACCTCCATTTTCCCTTAAAGAAGATAATTTTGGTGCATCACTGAGTTAGGCAATTGTGTCCCACAAACCCAGGCAAATGTGTAAGAAGGTAATCAAAGAGTAAAAGAAAATGCACAAAAAGCAAGTGTGGGAAACGATCTGATGAATTCAGCCACCTGCCCAAACTGATTTACATTCTTTCAGCAGTCACCACAATTGCTGCATTTTGATTAACATAGCTTGATTTGTCTTTTCATCAAGATTCCTGGAGATCTCAACAACGATTTTGTAACCCCCAACATACTAACAGAACTGGCTCCAGATCAATGGGGACTCCATTTCAATTCCACTTTTCAAATTTGCAAGAGCCTCAGGGACTGCTTTAACCCATCGCAGACACAGGCTGGACTATGCTGGTCTAGATATGAATAATTTTTTGTAAAGTCTGAACAGATGAATGCTTCAAAAATTAATTGAAAGACTGTGGGAAAATGCAGAAAGAATGTCACACTCTTTCTGTGAACTGAATCAACTTTCCAAGTGTACTGTCCATTCCTCTTTTGTCACATATACAGGTGCATTCCTTTACTCTGGGAAAGAATTGCCACTTTAAAGAAAATTCCCGTATTTTACATCAACCCTTACAAAACTCATGTTTAGGAGATTCCTTCCTCCTCCTAAATCCTCACTGTGTCTTGTATAAGACCATAATTATGAGACCAATGCTCCAAAAGCTTACCACACACTGCCATTCTCTGCTCCACTCCATCAAAGCACTGAACTGGTGCATTTCTGCTATTGCAAATACATCATCCCTCCTAATCAACCCTAAAACTATTTTTATACCAACATATCATCTCTTCCTCTGCTGTGATCTAATTTTCTGACAGCTCAAAGTATTCTCTGGGAAACCTGACACTGATCTTGTGAGGCTCTCTTCATCCCTGCCCTAAGGTGAGGGAGATGCCACCTTCCATAACACACTGGGACCCACCCACAACAGCCAGAGCTGCACAGCCAGACATCAGCTGTCTGCAGAATATTCTGAACTACATGTACACACCATTCAGTCACTAATTGCAAAATCTTGTACTTAATTCAGAAGAAAGAAATTCCTGTAATGTAGAAGCAATGGGTTAAACATGGAGCTTTTTTTAAGTGGCTCAGCTATACAATAGAGAATAATTAGGTATCCATAATAAGGCAATTTAATAGTATACTAAATGACATTCCCCCACATAGGGTGTAATTAGTTTTATGTACTTGACACATTCATGCGAGATGTCAGACTGGAAGATTATTATTGTTTTTTTTTCCATATCCAATTTTTAGTTAGAAGTAGTTTGTCTTTGCATCTTCCTGCTCATTTGAGGATTAACAGTCTATTATTTTTGGAATGATTTTCCAGTATGACATTTCTCACACTGCTGTTAATTTTCTTTCCTGGCCCCTTTTCAGTATAGTGCATGCGGCTTTTATGGTTGGATTTATTAAATTTGACATACCAAAGCACTTGCTCAAATTGGTCTGTTTGTCAATGAAGACTTTAGCAGAGATAACATTTCCAAAAGGCATGAACATCTGCAGAATGTCCTGGTCTCCAAACTCCTGGGGGAGGTGGTAAATAAAGAGGTTTGCCCCTTCTGGACCTTTAGGAAAATAAAATAAATAAAAAAAAAAGAAGTATGAAAACAGCTATTACAAGTGCTACATTTAATCTGTTTTTCCATAATACTTACTGAAGCTGGTGGTCAGAAAGCATTTCACTTTCTAACTCTGAGGGAACAAAAGCAAGTGGATCATCAAAAGAGCACAGCTGAAATGCAGCTCTTGAGCATCCCATCTTGAAAAGTGTTTACTTTGAAAAGTGTTTATTTCATAACTCTACTATAGAAGTAGTTAAATCTCTTTCTTCAATTTACATGAGTGTCTTTCAGTGTAATTAAGGTTAGGAAAACAGGTACAGAATGTATTGGCTCTCAGAATGCCCCAAGAACTGCACAAGGACTCCTCTGCTGCTTCCAACACCTGCATGGGTTTGTCAGTTTAATTCCAGTTGCAGGAACTTATGGAAATGGAAGCAGGTGAGCTCAGATTTGATACCACAGATTTAAACTCAAAGGGCAAGAAAATGCTGCAGATAAGAATAAAAATAGTAAGAAGAAGCACACCTTGTGACTTAAAAGTCAGTGAAGTCAGTGACAAAAAGACATTCAGAATTAAATTTGTACTGACTCATTTCAAAATGAGCTTTTTTTTTAATATAAATCCCACATACAAAGATCTGTCTCCTGCAAAGAGCTTTGTAAAGCGAGTCTTTAAAAGAAGTTCAAAATTAAGTAGTTGTGTTGCAGTTAAGTGGCTTTAGACTTAGTTCAGTTTGCAAACAAAGGTGTAAACTCAAAGGTGCTTTGAGTATTTTCCTTGCAGACAAGATCTGAGATATGTATTATTTCAGGTGTAGGTTAAAACATTCATCCTAATACTGGTAGGTTATTTTTTCCCCCTAGCTCAATGGCAGCACACTGGAAATGAGCAATGGATGGCAGCAAGAGTGGGATACAGGATGGAGTCTCCATGCAGGCACCAGCAGTGCAAGTGGTACACAAAGGGAACAAGCATTTCTGCTAAAACCACACCTAGAATAGCCTGATTACATATTCCCTTGCTTAATGGAACCTAAATGTGTCTCAGATGTGATGTTCTTGGTTTTCTGGAGAGGAAGAGGAAAGTGCTCATGAGATTTACAGAGTTCCTTCTGCAACAGAGCCACGGAGCCTCCCCTCTCCCACACGGAATCAGGCTGGCTGCTCACTCTCAGCCTGAAGGAAAAGGTAGCAAATTTGCCCAAAAGGAGGAGATAAATGAATTAGATTTAAAAAAAATAAATTCTGGGGAGGCAAGGAAAAAAAAAGATGAAAAAACTTGTCACTTGGAACTTTTTTCTTCTTGTCACAAGTAAACTCTCATTCCCAGCAAATAATGTTCTTTAAAATAGTAGGGGGAAAAATTGCTAAATAATATTTAAGAGCATATGCACAAGGCAGTTCACTGTGCTTCAGCATTTAATATTTATATAGCATTTTTCTCTGGTATTTGTTTATCCTCAACCACTCCAGACTCTTCCATCAGAAATCATGGTAAGAGATAAAACATTGTTGTCAGTATTCAGTCCTGGAATTCACTCACTTGAATTACTTAGCCACCTACTAACAGATACAAGATATATAACAAAACCACTGTGTTTTAAAAAGGATGCTGGCAATTCATAAAAATAAAAATAAACCTAAGTTGATTTGAATGTTTCTAAACAGAGAAAAATTAAAATAGCTAGAAAAAAAATCAAGCTGTCCTTCACTACGTATCTTGCAATGACATCAAATAAACAATTTTTTTCTGGTGTCAAATAGTCTATTGTCACTGACCAAAGGGCCTGAGGGGAAAGATAAATGCAGAAAATAAAAAATATGGAAAAAAAGATTAAAAAAAATCCCCTTTCATTTTAAATAATTTAAGCTTTTAGCAGCAAATGAAGGAAAAAACTTGAGAGAAAATATACATTTTAACTCCAGCATCCCTATACAATAACTAGCTGGGGGAATGCCAAATTTGTCTTCCTAGGAAACACATCCCATAACAGTAGAAAATACTATTTCAAAAGAGGATAAAAAAGATTTCTCTTGAGGATATTATACTAGGTTTATTTCCAAAGCTTATCCTTGGCAAGAGCAGTAGTGACAACATAGATACAGTCTTAGAAAGCATGCAGTATTTTCCTGTCTTTGTAGAATTAGCTGGAAATTAGGACAGGAGAAAGCAATGAAAACAGAAACAACCCCCCTGAAAATGCCTGGGAAGCATGAAGGGGAACGGAAGAGGGGAAAAGGGTAGCCTCATTTTCCTAAACACCTTGTAATTAGTATTCATTTATTCTTAGCAATAACTTCCTGAGGTTTATTTGCTGTTGGTGTGGGGAGAGGGGCGCAATCATTCACTTAGCTGCTTCCTCACAAGACCCACAATTAAGCAAAGAACCACTCAAAGTGAAAACGGATCTTGTCATTAGCTCAAAACCTCAATCAGATTAACTCCCCTATGACAGAAAATGGAAACCAGAAGGAAAAATTGCATCCACAGAGGGATGATTTTTGTTAGTGGTTTTTATATGGTAGGTGGTAAATGCTTTTATATAAGAATGGGTGGCAAAGCATAACTTGATGGCTGAAAAGTGAAACACATTAGACATCAAAGAAGGTGACAGTGGCAAGCAGGAAGAAAATGGAGGAAGAAGAAATCACAGATTAGACTGCCTGAGGCCTTCCATGAAGCCTCCACGAGGAAACAGCTGCATGGCACAGCTCGGGCTGGGTCTGCTGGCGCGGGCACTTACTGTCAGAACTCAGTACATCCCTCTGGGTGTCCAGAGTTGCCAGGACCCCTGCCAGGGGGCTCAGAGACCCTGGCACACAGCCCAGAACACCTGTGGGTTTGATTATGACCCGTGGAGCAAATTACCAGCTTTGTATGAAGACCTGAAAGCCACAGAAGTAGTGTAATAATAAAATTATCACAGGGTGAAAAAGTAGATTTTGGGGTTTTTAGAATAGGGGTTTTGGGGACAAGATGGAGGGACTTGGGTGTGTCCAGCCTTTCTTCTTCTCTACCTCCATCTTCTGCTGTGATGTTGGCACTTTGGGATTGGTTTAGAGTAGAAGCTCACTGTCTAACATAGGTGATAGGTGTTGGAAAGTAATAGAAAACATGTTATACGTAGTTTGTAGTATAAAGAGATAACACTGCCCTGGGGGCAGGCAGAGTGCCTCTGTCTGTCCTGCTGAAAAATTTTTATAGATAAGATACAATAAACAACTCTGACACCGAGAACTGAAGAACTCTGACTCATTCTTCGAACATGCAGGCCAAAACAGAGACTTTTCACGTGTCTCGGGGCTGCAACAAACTGCAACCTGCCGAGAACTTACCTTCCTTCTGGCTGCCCGCGGCGCTCTGCTGCTGCAGCAGGCTCTGGCTGTAGAGGGTGGGCAGCGCGGCGGCCGCGTACTGCTGGATTCCTGAGTAGGCCTGGGTGAGCGCGTCCATGGTGCCGGCCGTGCCGTTCGTCAGGCCTGTGGCGCCGAGTCCTCCGTTCAGGGCCGCCATACCTGAGAGCATTTGAGCAACTTTACAAAAAACCCAACAATAGAGAAAAGAAATTGCACTTGTTCATTAGTGCTTTCCGAAAGTCGTTGGTATTATACGACACTGAGGACGACAGCAGTGCATGCAGCTCGGCACGTCACCAAATATGGGACTGAGGACAAAGAAACACGACTTTGGCATCAGGGTCACTTCAGCACAAGGGTTGCACAGTCAAATGGACTCGCATGCAGCCTGCTACTGGCAAGTACTACAGCTCTGTGCTCCTGAGAGCCTCTCTGCTCATCCACCTCCACACCTGTGCTTCTGCTGTGGCTGTCTGAGGCTGGCAGTGTGGGACCTGTTTGACCTCTGTCCTTGTCTGTGGAAAAAGCAGTCTGTGAGGAAACCCCCTCTCTCTGACCAGGGTCTTCAGCAACAGCCATGACAGCACCAGATCAGAAGTATTTGGGTTATACAGAACAAGCAGAGAACCCTAATTGTTGCCCTGAATTTTTGAGATTTTCTTAGCCTTCTGATGATAACATTCTTGTAACAAACTTTCTCACACACTTGCTGTAAATAACTTATTGTTTTGCATTCTTTTATGGAGGAGGAGAAATTTGATGGACTGTTGGTTTGTCCAGCGTCATTGGAGAGGGGGCACTTTCACCCTCCAATCCACTGTCACTTTTGGAAATCTATAAATGTTGGAGTCAGAAAATAAACTTCCCTTTTTTGCCTTGAGAACAGCAGTGTATGCACGTTGTGTTATTTCATGTTCTATAGTGACACCTAATTAACTGCATTTTAAACAGGCCTTTTTTAACTAAAATAACCCTCTATATAACCCTCTACACAATTACAGGCTTTGTCTCTTGGGCTTGTGGTAGAAAGATGGACTGTGATGCTCTTTACTTCCACCTTCCTCCTCCAGTTACTCCAGCCACTCCACAAGAGATGAACAGCAGCACACCCAGAGTGACTAAAAATGCTTCCTCAAGACTAGGCACCTTTCATGAAGAAACAAAAGCATTTATTTCTAGCAATGTTTTTCTTCACAAGGAAAGCCGAGTCACTTT
The DNA here is from genome assembly GCF_027579445.1 of Ammospiza nelsoni. Taxonomy (NCBI): domain Eukaryota; kingdom Metazoa; phylum Chordata; class Aves; order Passeriformes; family Passerellidae; genus Ammospiza; species Ammospiza nelsoni. The sequence continues at coordinate 6,100,402 of NC_080637.1, read as the reverse complement.
TTTTTTTTAACTTACAGCAATTCTCCATCCTGATAAGTAACAGAGTAATTTACCTGGGATGGCTGCTAAAGAGGAAATTTCAGATGGGATTGCTAGCTGTGCAGAAAATGACATCTCTCATCTGTGCAAACAGTGTGGGCTGCATAAGGAGTTGTACTACTCTGACTTGATGGTGGACAAACTCCTGAGCTACAGCTTCCCTCCTCTGCTTCTATCGCCCAGCATGACTCCAAAATGAGTTATGTTGAAGTTAACAGTGCTAGCATGTCTTTCAGAATTCCCTAGAAAAAGTGAATTTGCTGTTGGAAGTTGAAAGCATGGCAGGGTTCAGAGCTCTGCTCATCTTCCACACACCCAGCCTGTGTCAGCCTGAGCTCTGAGAGCACATCAGGACTGAGAGTCAGAGCACGTTTTCTACACAATCAGCCATCCCAGCTCCTCAGTTTCTTGGTGAGCAGCTCACAAACAACTTAAAGGGCTTAACAGGCCCATAGAGATACAGAGGATGAGTCCTAGAAAAATGGGGGTGGCACCTAGAAACACCAGCAATCATTTCTTAGACATTGTCTAATGTTTTGACTGGTAAAATGGTGAGTGAAGATGTGGTGGTGTCATATTAAGACCCCAAAGAGAGGAACAATAAAGAGAAGGAAAGGGCTTGATTTCAGAGCAATAACAAGAGTTGGTATGTAAATTGGGCAAAAGTGGGGAAATTAAGCAGAGGACATTTTATAGTAAATTAATAATTAAATCTATTAGACTGGGAAACAGTCTTCAAGGAAGATGGCAGAAACCTTATCACATGTGTAATTTAGATACAGGAAGAATACTGCAGGGAATTATCCAGCATTGACAGAGGAGGATAAAGATGCTGACCCCAGTATCCTTCTGCCTCTTATGTAGATTTGAAAAGCATATTCCTATGAGTCTCCAATAATCAGGACAATTGCTCAAGTGGCACCTTTTTGGCTCCACCAGACTCTGTGCCAATTAAGAGAATTGTACTGCATAAATTATACCTTTTGATCTTACTATAATTTGTGTGACTAAACACTTGACAGAGATGTAATATTCTTAGCCTTTCCATAATAAAATATCTCACTTTGAAGACTTCTCTTTCCCCTCCACCCCACTTCAGAGCATCACTGTACCCTGATGGGAGGAACTGGCTGCCAGTGCTTCGAACAAAAACCCCTGTCAGAGCTCAACAGACCTGGGTATTTCTTGTATAATGGTTCCAGTTATAAAACTGCATTGGGTTTGGGTGGTGGTGGGAGGGACAAAGGGATGGTTTCTCTGAGAAGCTGCTGGAAGCCTCCCCTACAGAGCCAATGCCACATGGCTCCAAGATGGACCTGCCACTGGCCAAGGCTGAGCCCATCAGTGACACCTCTGAGGTGACTTGGTAAAGAGAAGAAAAAACCCTGTGCCGTGGTAACTGCAGATAGAGAAGAGAGGAGTGAGAATGTGTGAGAGAAACAGCTCTTGAAGGTCCATGGAGAAGGAGGGGCAGGAGCTGAGATTGCCCTGCAGCCCCTGGTGCAGCCCAGGGTGAGGCAGCTGTGCCCTGCAGCCCATGGGGCTCCATGGGGGAGCAGAGATCCACTGCAGCCCATGGGGGAGCCCACACCAGAGCAGGCGGGTGCCCAAAGAAGGCTGTGGCCCCACAGGAAGGCAGAGCTCCTGGCAGCACCTGTGGAGAGAGGATTGCACTGCAGTGGGTTTGCTGTCAACACCTGTGACCCTGTGGGGGACCCAGTCTGGAACAGCCTGTTCCTGAAGGGACATGCCATGGAACAGACCCACACTGGAGCAATTTGTGGAGTGCTGCAGCCTCAAGAAAGGGACCCACACTGAAGCAGCAGATGAGCAATTGAGGAGTCCAACCCTGAGGAGGAAGGAGCTGCAGGAACGATGTGTGATGAACTGACTGCAACCCCCATTCCCTGTCCTCCTGCACCACTGGGGACAGTGGGTGGAGAATTCAGGAATAATGTTAATCCTGGGAGGAATATAGGAGTGGGGAGAAGGTGTTTTTAAGATTTGGCTTAATTTCTCATTATTCTATTTGGAATTGATTGGTAATAAATTAAACTTATTAATAATTAAACTAATTTCCAGGAGTGTTCTGCCTGTGATGGTAGCTGGTAAGTTATCTCTCTGCTCTTATCTCAATTCACAAACCTTTTGTTATATTTTCTCTCCTCTACCCAGTTCAGGAGAGTGAGTGATAGAGTGACATTGAAAACATTATAATAACAATAATAATAACAAAAGCAATATCAACAATATTTTTATAATAAACATACAATATACACTATATTATATATTAAATATTACTACTGCTAATAATTTGATGCTGAGGCTGACTGTTGCCTGTTCTGCTGTTGTGTACTTAGATCTGTGCCTCTGCTTGTACATGCAGGACTGGTTAAACTAAAGGTTTCTGATAAAGCAGCTTGTATCTCTCCTTTTATTAGAGCGTGGAAATAACTTGATAGCAGAGGTAGCATTAGGATACCATGTTATCTTTCGTGAGTCATTGGCCTATTAGATAAACATGCTCTGTGTTGCAGTGGGCAGCATCCTCCCCCTCCTTTCCCCTGGAATCAATAGCACTTCCCACCCAGCGGCTCCAGATCAGCCATCAGCCAGACAGCCCAGCCCACAGCTCCTGGGAAGGGCACCCACAGCCCATGTGTGGCACACACAGCACAGCACAGCTGCAGAAAGCACCCAACACTTTCTGTTCCTGCATTTTTATGAAATCTGCAAGGCCCAGCTGCTGTTACGCATCTCTGCCATCTCTTTATTATCTCTACCAGTGCACCTCAGTCACACACTGAACTCTGGTCCCTTCCTCCCTTCTGTAAAATAACCTTTTGGAGCCTCTCATCTATGGCCTTCTACTTTTCTGAGTTTCTCTACATAATACAAAAGCAACAAAGCTTGGCAAGTCCAAAGGTCTCTCAAAGTGCTTTTCAAGCACCTTCAAGTCTGTCATGAATAGTTTTATCTCTATTTTACAGATGTAAATAAGGGGGCAAAAAGGCTAAGTGAGTGCCCTGGGGTCACACACAAATACTGTGCCATAGCTGTCCAGTATTCTCAAGGTATGGTCTTCTTTCTTAATTGCAAAGAATTGCTTCCTCCCTCTTTAGTAATTTTTCCTCATAATTCATAATTCTTTTTGGTACTAAGAATTCTTAAATTTACATGCTCAAAGCAGGCAGTCTAATGTTTTACCATTTAAAGTTTTAGGTGCTCCAAGAATAACTGAGGAAAGACTAAATCCCCACGCTTAGTGCTGCCACAACTGCTGTCAAAACCTTGGAGACACCTAAACTTACTATACTCCACTTTATTTAAGGCTCCAGACATCTTTAAAAAATGCTTCTCTCTACAATGACAGCACTATCAGCCTCCATAGAACAGCTTCTTTTCACAGACCCAGACAGGACTGAGAAAACAGATAAAAGTCTTCTAGTGAGTTCAGTGTGGAAAACATTGTCCATGTGATTCTCATGCGCAGGGCAGGACTTGGCTTAGGCAGAGCAACTCTTCAAACCTCTCTATAAATCAATGCCCAAGCCCAGTGCCACCTCCTGATTAATTTTGGGGTTAAGCTCTACTTGATTTATGTTTTGGATTTGCTAAATCCCCAGCTAGAAGCATGTCACTCAATTCTCAGTTTGCTGCACAGGAATGTCCATGGCCAGTGAATATTTTTTATGGGCTTGCTTGAGCCATGTCAGTGTGGAGCATCAGACTTACTGAACATGAGGTTAAAGGCAATCAATCTTCCAGGTGAGTTTGAGTGTGAATGACTGAGTGATCAGGAAAATGACATGGTGATCAGGAAAAGCCCCAAACTGTCATTAAAATAGACAGGGAAGGTTATTGTAATTTGAGCAATGCTTCACTATCATCAGCATCATGAGTACCAGAAAGTGATAATCAAATTCCCTTTTGAAGGAAGAGTGTCCTAATGCTGAGCTGTGTCATGGGGAAGCAGTTTCCCCTCTTTAACTCTCTCTCAATAATGTATATACACAGACAGACATACCCACATACATTTGGTAAGCACCATACACATATCCATAAAAACATCCACGAAGAAGATTTGGGAATGCAGTCACTGTCAGTACAAGTCCATGGAAGCAACGGTGACTTAAAACAAACTGAAATTTGGTACCAGGTTGTGAATAGATCATTAATACTTCAAATGACACATGCAGATAAGTTTGCACACACATCACCTCAAAATACTTGCTGAGAAAATGTAAACTCTGCTTGCAGACTAGCAAGGAGTGCTAAAAGGAGTGCAACAGAAGGGTTCCCACACAATGAGCCCACAGGATTCACTCCTGCTTGGCTTTGATGAAGGGGTACATTATGTTGGAGTGCTCCAGTGGGCCTGGGTTCTTGGTACTTGCTGAGGGGAAGGAGTGGGATGTCATATTTTGCTCTGGATATTGTGATTTGTTTTTATACACCAAGTGAAGCACAATGACTGGTAATCAGAAAGGACATTGAATGGTGTCTTACTTCATGACAGGGTAGCTCTCTTACTGCAAGAGCTGACAAGAGGAGAGGAGATAAGTCAACCTTCTGTGCACGTCATTTCCTGTGGCTTGCTTTGACACTAATGGAGTAAGAAAGGAAACTAACATCTGCCATTTTGGGACCTAATACTAATTTTTCTTAAGTTGTCCTTGAGTTATATTTACAATGAGGTTGTTTTGTGTGAAATGCACATGTCCTTGCCAGAAGCAAGTCCTGTTTTACACGAGACCCCATGCAACCATTCAACATTGCTACATGGACATCCATCAGCCCCCTTCCTTCCCAGCTCCCAACAATGCCAACCAGAGATCACAGAACAGAGAGATTGGGTGAGCAGCCAAGTAACAGTGACAGAAAGGACATCATGCAGAGCATCAGAGTGAGCAAGAGATACTGAGGAGGACATCCATTCCTGAGGGGACATTATGATGGGTCATGAACTGGCAATGACCAAATAGATTCCTTGCATTGCAAAAGGAAATGCAAGGAGCAACAGCAGCTAAAGAAAAAAAAGAGGGAGGGAGAAAAATGCAGTTGGGCAAATCTCTTCTGTTACAGGCAAAGGTGAAGTCATCATAGCAGAAACAATAATTAAAAAAAAATCCTCCTTCTTCAAGAAAATCTTGACCAGGGCTAAGAACAAAGAAGAATGGTCTAACAACTACTGGCATCTTAGCTGGAGATGCCAGGGTTTGTTAAGATGTCATGGGACACGTGTGTGTGCTCTGGCATTTCAGGTGACTGACTGCATGTTCTCCCATACTTGCCAATTAAAAGCCAAAGACTTGCCCTCATTTTTCAAGCATGCTGCTCTCAAGTCAATTAGATAATTCTTACAGATGTTTTAAAGGACTGCCTCTGTGGCACTACATTTCTGAGTGAGGTTTTGTACACTGGGGTGATACACCTGTTGTCAGACTCCCCCAGTGAAAAAGGAGCCTCTCCTACAACCCTGACAACCCAAATCCCCAGTGACAATTCTTTTACCTTCCATATGTACTGCAAGAACAGGAGTCTTTATGCAGGGACACAAGGAAATTCACTTTGCAGAACAAACTGTGTGAAACTAAAAGACTCCAGAGAACTACATAGGTAGTAGTAGTAGTAGTATGGAACTGAATCAACTTGACCCCCTTATTTGGTGTAGAGATTAAAAACCATATTATCACTTTGCAATTGATAGTTTTTGTGGCATGATTATTGGGGAAGGCTGTCCACCACAGCAATAAATACTCACTGTTTACGGTACCTGCTAGTGCATTAATATTATTCAGTCCAACAGTGGCTCCAGCCAGTCCTTGGAGAGTACCCAGAGAAGTCAAAGAATTCATGGCCGCACCAGCTGTGGAATTAGCAGTTGATGCAGCCACTGAAAGGAAAAAAAACCATAGTAAAATTAAGGCAATTAACTTTGTTTATTTTATTTGATCACAGAGCAGCTTACAATCTCACACAGGAGCACAACAGGGCTACTTGCAAGGAAAAGGAAAAAAAAAATGAGATCAACGAGACCAATCTTGTTCAAGACATTAAGAGTGTGATTGTTCATGGGAAGTGTTGATGAGCCTAGAACTGCAAATACTAGATCACAAATTCAGTGCTATTATTTGCAAATATAATGCCAAACCAATATGTCTGGGATCAGATACTTTCTCAAAAGTTTGTCAATCAATCTAACAAACCAGGTTGACCAGCTAACCAGGCTTTTGAGATTTTGCCACAGGCCTCCAAGTCCATCATTACACAAACAAGAATTACTCAGTAATTTTGTCATACAGCAGATTACTATTCTGGGCCCCAAATGTTCTAAGAGTAAGTTAAGTTATTCTAAGTGAAGACACTATGCTCTAGGACACTGTATAAACTTCATTTAAAGTCCTGAAGATTAGAATAAGAAGAATGACCAGGCAAATACAAAATGTATTTTACTGGAGGTATTTATCCTGGCCTTTGTACATAGAGAATCATGTATATGCACTCCTGTGATACTGTATGTATCCCCAAAAAGCTCTGCCAGAGGGGAAAAGATGTTCTTGATGCTACAATGTCAAGGGAATGATGAAGGTGGTGAGATGAATCCATCTAAATTGGGTGTTTAGAGAGAGAAATAGACTCACTTGTCATAGAATGTAGTAAAAAGTCATCATTTGGGATAGGTTGGGTGAACTAGAAATACCTGTCTGTCTCACAGCAGTGCTTTGAATAACCAGTGTAGATTAAACACTTAACTCACAGCTAGGTAAAGGCTTACCAGATGAATCACACTCATAAAAGCTGCAGAAGCAATTAAGTTTTTAGTGCATCTCCTGAGCCCTACTTTCATGTATCAGTCATAAAGAATTCCTTTTTTTTCTTTTTTTTTCCCCTGCTATAACAATGCATTATCTTAGGAAAAGCAAATATTTAAAGTCAGAGTTTTGTTGATGATGTACTGGAGACACACCATGTCTACAGCCAGGCTTTTTTTGCTCCTATTCATTACCTAGCTATGAAATAGTTAAGACCACTTTTATGTGATGCTTTTTTGGGCTGTCAAACACATCAGATTACTCACTGAACCCTCAAGAAAGTGAAGTCTCTAGAGCTGACAGGATGCAGCAAGGAAAGTAGGAAGTAACTTTTTCGCTCTGTGGGTAAACCTTGAAGCCCTAACCTACAAATAACCTGCCTTTGCAACATTAAGACCCACCAAAGACAAGTTTTCACACTCTTGGGGCCTCAAAGTACAAAGAACATTCTTGCTGTGGGGGAAGAGAGATTTCCAGACTCTGTTATGCAGTCCTTGTCTCTTAGCATCTGCAATGTTAACTCGAATAATTTTGTATGTTGCAAACAGAAGCAGCTTTGATTATTCAATCTGTCCCCACAAAGCAATAAGAATCCAACAATGTCTTTGATTTAAAAAAGTAATTAAAAAAAAAAACGAGTTAAAACCACCACTTTTTCCAGATAATGTAGGCACCAACAGAGAAAAACCCAAAGTGAATTCCCTGTGACCAACACTGTCTGTGTTTCTGTCAATGCTCATTAGCAAAAGATTTAAATGAAGTATATAAAACTCAAATCTGAAGGATCTGATTAGTTTTGACTGGACTAAATTCCATCCATTTTCTGCTTTAGAGGATTATTACCATTTTCTCTTGAGTAAACACATATAGTTAAGAAATGAGAGAAATGGGGACTGGGAACTGCCTGTAAATTACATTAAAGCTGAGGGCAAATAGCTCCTGTGAACAAGAGCCATATGCTTATGGATTGTCAACACATCTGTTGGAGAAGGCAAAAAAAAATCTGCTTAAAACCTTCCCTCTTGTGCAGCCCACAGTGAAATATTGGGGTTTTATTCCTGGCTGCTCAAACACATGCTCCAGGGATGGTCAGTAACTGGGGACAACATATCTTTTCTTTTTTTTTTGGTGTCAAGTTTCTTTATTCCATCAGGCAAATAAAGAGCAGGTGCCTCAGTGCTTCTCCCACTTGAAGCTGCAGTGCAGATTATCTAGTTTGCCTGAATAAAGACTTGGCACATTCAGCACCTCAGGAATGAGTGTCATATTGTTGTGGTGTTTCTTCTGTCACAGATGCAATGGGACAATGCATATGAACCCTCTTTGGCTTAATACTTCTTTGAGAAGGAAGAAACTGAACACAGTGTGGTTTCCACCATCTTACTGAACAGGAGGTGAATACAAATGAGGGGAACTCCTTTTTTTAGGGTGCTTGGAGACATCAAGCAACCTCTGCATGAGGATTCCTGAGAGACCCCACACTAACTGATTGACACCTACGTGTATGAAATAAAGGTGAAGACAGTGGTGAGTAAAATATTACCATAAAGAGGCTATAAAATGTCCAAAATATTAACAGAGGTGAACATTTTTAACAAAATGCAGTATAAACCCAACAGATGAAGCAATGGCATGTCTTGTCCCCCAGAAATCTAAAGGAAGATGAAACAAAAGTTAAAAGGTCCTACAAGACAAGTGTGAAGGCTTATACCAGCTGAAAGTTTTTGCTTTGTGTGCTCCCAGATGAAATCTATCTAGAGACAAGGACTATGCTTCTCCTGTCCTTTGCCATTTTCTAGTTTATTTCAACTAAAAAATTGTAACATATATTAAACTGAAGGGAAAGAAGAAAAATCACATGCCTGTGGTAACAGCAAATGACTGCACTACTTTGGGGGAACCTGTATAACTCTCTTGTGTCAGCAAAACTCTCAGGATCCACAAATGCTCAGAGTAATGGCAAAGGAAGAATAATTCACTGTCAGAATACTTTCTATATTTATGTCTTTTAGTTGTCCAGAAGACAAAAATAGATTGGCTACCTACATAATTTATAAATTGGGTTTTACCAGGCTCCTCTGAAACCAAATAAATGAAAAAAAAAAAAAAAAAAAGAAAGAAAGAAAGAAAGAAAAAAAATCACAACTCCCTTTTCAGCCTCCACGCCAGAACATTCACAGAATTGCAGAATATGCTGAGTTGGAAGGGACCCACAAGGATTATCCAGTCCAACTCCTGGCCCTGCACAGGACACCCCAAGAGTCACACTCTGTGCCTGAGAGCATTGTCCAAACATTACTTGAGCTCTGTCAGGCTCGGTGCTGTGACCACTGCCCTGAGGAGCCTCTTCCAGTGCCCAACCACCCTCTGGGTGCAGAACCTTTTCCTGATACCCACCCTAAACCTCCCCTGACTCAGCTTCAGGCCATTCCCTCAGGTCCTGTCACTCGGCACCACAGAGAAGAGTTCAGTGCCCGCCCCTGCTCTTATTGTGCTTCCTCCATTTAACTGAGGAAATTTTTGCTTCAAGCCAAGAAACTTGGCCTTTGGTTAATATATTCATTGACAGAGTTCTCTTTGACACAGAAAACATGATTTTATTTGGAGTGGCTACTCTACACAATACAGATATTTGTGTTTAACTGGTAATGCTGCACTCATGGAGGTCTTTAAGGCTGGAAGGAGCTGGCATTTTCAAATGTTCTCAAAACATTCACTTCTGCCTACAAATGGTTATAACACCTTTTAGGTCAGTAATATTTTTTTTAAACTGCAATGAGCCATTTCTCTTTTAAATTTTAATTTAAATAACACTTCAACACAATTCCTAAAAACTATGCCAACCTAGAAAAACAACAGGAATTAGCACAGAAACTTTTGGCCATTCTTTTGGCTAGCTTATGTCAATAGAGTCATAATGATTTACATCATCTGGATTTGCCTCAGCTGGAAAACTAGATTCAGGATAACAGCATCTAGGAAAGGCAATGATGTGTAAATATTTCTTTGGCTTTGCTACACACACTGTGGATAGAATTAATTTCCCCACCTTTGGCAGCCTCGTTGTTGGTTTAAGCTAGTCTGGTCAAAACTAGACTGTTTCTGAGATTTAATGACCTTCAATTCAGACACCCTGCCTTTAGATTTCTGTTTCAGGTTGGGCTGAATTGCCCTAAAGACCATGTGGATGAGTTCAACTCCCAGATGCTACTGATGCCTTTCCCATTTTTCCCTTAAACTTCTGGTGAAAGCAATTGCTATGATTTTTGTGGCAAGACCTTCTGCTCCTTCACAGTTGCTGCCTGTCTCTCAGAATGCTCTATCTTGGAGGCACAGGCACATTTTTTGTCATGCCTGTTTTCCTTCCTACACCTCAGACCAAGGAGTGCCCTTGACAGAGCTTCTTGCTCTACTGAAACCCCAGACCTGTGCTTGTCTGCAGTACAGCCTTGGGCAAATCCCACCCCTCTCATGTCTCAGGCCAATTTATAAAGTGAATCATAGAATGGTTTAAGTTGGAAGGCATTTTTAAAGACCAGCAATGAGTGATCTCCAACTGGAACAGGTTGCTCAAAGCCCCATCCAACCTGACTGTGAATGTTTCCAGGGATGGACAGCCACCACATCTGGGCAACCTGTGCCAGCGTCTCACCACTCTCATAATAAAAAAATTTCCTTGTTTCTAGTCTAAATCTACCCTCTTAGTTTAAAAGCATTCCCTCTTGTCCTATTTCTACAGACTCTGCTGAAAGGTTTGTCCTGATTTTTCTTGCAGGCTCACTTGAAGTACTGAAAGTCTGCAATAAAGTCTCCCTAGAGCTTTATCCAAGCTGAACAACCCCAACTCCCTCAGCCTTTCCCCACAGGAGAGGTGCTCCATCTCTCTGAGCAAATTCAGGAATCCTTTTCCCACAGTGGAGGTCAGGGTGCAGGAAGGCTGCTGAAGACAAAGAACTCAATAACCCACCTCTGACTGTGGCACTGAAGGAAAGGACCTATTCCAATCACACATGTGCCACTATGTTTTAGCAGAGAAATGGTGTGCAGTGTGTAGTCAGGCTCATTCTTTCCTTAATTTTTTTTTTTTGTAAATGTCTAACTGAAAAAAAAAAATTCAATGACTTTTCAGCAAAGTCCTATAGCACAAAAAATCCTGCAGTGGAAACACCCTGCTATATGTGCTAAATTGGCACTATTCAAGGACAGTGTAAACTGTGTACTTATCCATTCCTCTCCACCTTGTCCTTTTCCCTTCCTCCTTTTCCAACATGAGCATCCTGTCTGGAAATGATACAAAAACTGGGAGTCTTGGAGTAAAATACTAAGCACATGAGGCATTATAAACAATTTAAGTGAAGATTCTTATTGGAAACATTATTTTGGTTTTAGGGCAGGACTAGTGGAGAGAATGGGCAAAGAAAAGCAGGAGCAGCTTCAGCTCTTTCTGGGCATGGAGATCTGCTCTACACCCTGCCAACCCCATCCATGTGAAGAGCAGCTATAATGTTTCTGGAGCAGAACCAGATTCTGGCGCTGCAGGGCTCCAGGGCAGCTCCAAGACTGGCTTAACTATGCTGGGACTTTCCACACAGAGATCCAGCATGGTAAGCAACTGTGTCAGCCCTGCTGACAGCTTTCCTTTAGGCAGCCCTTGGTTACACTGCACAATTGTCTGTCACCACAAATGCATGGCACAACAGGAAGCTCAGTGTTTGGTCTGATATCAGCCACTTGCCTATCACCACTCACTTATGAACCACAACTTTGTTCTTACTGTTTTACTTAATGGAGAGTTTAAATAGCTCAGTGTTCAAAGCACTTCTTTTGCTCCAGTTAAGATGATGTAGTAGTGCACCAGGGATCAATACTGCCCACAAATTTTAGGTTCAGCATCTCTGTGGCAAAGCATGAGAAGCTGCAGAGAAAATGTTCTCTTTTGGGAGACACTCCTGGCAGATCTGTATTGGCAGTTGTCAAAGTCCAGAATTCTCTTTCTTGTATTGAATTTGGGTGTATTTCTGATTTTCTGCTGCCTTCCTAAGCTCACTGACTCCAAGGTCCAGATAAAATGGATCAGACACTGGTGCTGACTAAATGGCTGACGTGTAGAGGAATTCAGATGGGCAGAACTGGCCAGCAAGAGCCTTATGAAATTTAACAAGGATAGATGCAAAGTCCTGCACCTGGGGAGGAATAATCCCCTTCAATAACACAGCAGGGGATGGATGGGGCTGGGGAGAAGCTTTGCTGAAAGAACCCGTGGGGGTGGGTCTTGGTGGGAGGTGACCTGAGCCAGCAGCATGCCCTGGCAGCAAATAAACCAAGCAGCACCCTGGACTGTGGAAGAGGAACCAGGAAATCCAGGTTTCCTCTTTTGTGCTTGTTGGATCACATCTGAATATTACATGCAGATTTGGGCTCCTCATTGCAAGGAGAACATCGATCAGGTGGAGGGAGCTCAGTGGAAGGTTAGCAAGTTGGTCAGGGGCTCCAGGATCATCCTGTAATGAGCTGGGCTTGTTCAGGCTGGAGAAAACACAGCTCTAGGTGAACCTAAAGCAGCCCCTCAGTGCCTAAAAGGAGTTCATCCACTAGATAGAGCAACAGCACATGCAGGGAAGATGAGAAGTACATTGAAACAAGGGAGATTCCAACTATAAACATTTGTACAAGCACTGGAACAGATTACCCAGATTGCTCCATCCATGTCCTTGGAGGTTTTTGAGATTTATTTGGATCAACCTGATCTCAGAGGAGCAGGGAGTTGGGTCACAGACTCAGCTGGTCTTCCAACCTCAATTATTCTATGGGAATTAGAGCACCATAGGAGAAAAGCAGAGAAAGTCAGCTCACACTAAGGCAGAATGAAAGAAGGCTGAAGAATGAAGATGTGTTGAAAACTGAACAGTAGAACCAGTTTCTGTTCTTGGGTCTGTTTACAGAAGCAGAGGTTGACATTGAAAATGCCACTTAACTCTCATCTGTGGTTTTGGTTCTAGGCTGCCACAACTAAACTGTGTGGGTGAAGTTTCTAGGGCCCAACCTACAACAATCCAACAAAAGAAGTTCTGACCTTGGATCTTTCCTTGAGGTTTTGGATTCCTCTTAGATTCAGCAATGTGCAACAGAAAATAAAATCACAGTAGAAGAATGTAAAGAAAGGATATAAAGAAATCAAACAAAGAGAGTAAAGGTCATTAAAAAAAATATTTCTAACAGTTCCTCAGTCAGTAACATAAAAAAAAAGTTAGAGTTTATAAGAGAATTATAAGGACAAAAGAAAAATAAATCTTAAATCCAAAGTAGAAATCTCTAATTTTAACCAAATGAATTTAAAATCTCTGTTTACTACACAAAATCTCTTGGGTAAACAAAATATGCCTTTGTCCCTTGCTTAGTCCAAGAGGGATAATAAAGCTAAGAGACAACGCTGGATTTAAGAATAATCAGATTAAGGCTGCGTTCTCTGTTTTCTTTCTAATCTTTAGTTGCAATAACCAATGATGTTTGGAACTGTGTCTTGAAAACTGTATCTAAACATGAGGAACACCTGCTGGCCTGACTGAAAGATGAAAGATATTGGGCAAAGTTTTGTTGTGTTGGACAAAGTCTGTGCAAAGCTTCTGACTTTGGTTATATTATCTTAGTTCTGTGATGGCACTCTCTTAAACAGAGAATAGCACCCAGCTGAAGGAGGCTCTTATGTAGATGGGAGTCTGAACCACTGACCTGGAGTTAGGAGGGATTCTGCAAAGATCTGATCTTATATATTTAAGGTCAATCAATTAAGGTGTGTTATCTTTATGTAGCACTAACCCAACTGTTTGTTTTGAAGAGATGGAGGCCACAGAGTTTTCTCCTGAACACCCAAATGAAATGTCTTATGGAAAAGGGGAAGGATTCAAATATAGTAATGCTGGAGTTTATGAAATGAGGATTATAAACACAGTGTGGGAGAGAAGTGGGCAAGTCAATCATGGTGCCCGTGTGACATTGCTCTCAGGAATTTGCAGTGGAGTTTCTGGCTGAAATGAGCTCATCCTACGGGCTCTGACTGCAGAAGGTACATTTTAAAGGGGAAGAATAATTAAGCAATGACAGAGGCATCATCATTATTAGATAATCACAACCCAGGGGCATTAGCAAACGTTGAGTGTCTCTAATCCCATGGGGTCTAATTATTCTGTGATAATAACCACACCTCCAAGTTCTAATTTATTCTTGTGGAGAATCTGGAGGGGGAGGGGGGAGAAATGGGGGCATTTTAATATTTTTGCTAAAAGAAGATGCAGTTGGCCTTTCACTAGGGCTCATCAGTATTCTGATCTAACTACCATGTGTGAGTGGCATTAAATTGTCTGCCCTTTACCGTGATCTCCAGCCAATCTGAGTTTCCACCCCTGCACAGACTGGTGGCCTCCCTGCTGCTAACTGTACCAGCAGGCCCTGGTTCTGTTTCTCAGGGCAGATTTTGGCAAAGGTGAGGTAGATTTTCCTAGTCTGGAGTGGTGTACTTTCCATAAGGTCCTCTGACAAACACATTGCCATTGGTATGGAGGAAGAAGTAAAAACTTGCACATTTTCTGGTGTCTCGGAAGTGCTGTCTGACATGTCAAAAAGGAAGATTCTAGGAAGTTTAAGTGCTCTGCTTGTGCTTGGATAGGATAAAATTAAAGTGACAGATGCACTCCAGGGAAAGTGCACCAGAAAAGCAAGAGAGCAAGAAAGAGTCAGGGGAAACAAGAATGACAATATAGAAAGACATATACCAATATCACAGCCTTTCTTCAGTAAGTCAGTGCCCCTCTGCTTCTTCATTACTCACAGGTGAACTGTGCCCATGAAATACTGTCCATTTCTTCTCAAGGAACAGGGAAAGAGAAGCAGCAGTGAGCAAAGGAGGAAGGGAGGAACACCATGCACTCAACATCTGGTCTCTTTTTTTGTATCTGTGTGCATGCATGTGCAAATGAGAGAAAGCATGACAGAGAGGGAGAGGAGAGGAAGGAGCCTTTCCCCATGGTGATCCTTCTGGTTCTGGCTTTCTGAAAACAGGTTTATATTTTTTTAAGTCATTTTTAAACACTGACTTTTACAAGAATAAGAAAAAAAACCCACAAAAAACATAAAGAGGTGAACCAATTCATTAAAATTTTTTGCAAATTCAGAGGCCAAGGCCTTCAACAATGGGAGAATAACTTTAGGCTCACAAATCCATACTATTCAGCACTGCATGGGTTTTTGAGAGCTAAGAAAGCTTGAGAGAAGTGAAAATCAGGGACACTCATTTTAATAACTTGTTGATGTTAACACCTAACTTGACATTTATGATTGTTGTGAAATTACAGTATCTACACCATGCACCTTCCACAGCAAAGAAGGAGGAGAAAAGAGCATGCAGAGGTACCACAGGTACAGCAGACAAACTTATTAGTTGGTTATTTTTGTAGTTTGTCCGCTGTTCCAAAATTTTCCTCCAAACCTATCTATCTGGCAGAAGGTATATTAACAAGCAAGGGTTTATTGATTGGGCATGTCTTTGTGCATCTAGGCTGGTATTGTGAATCTTGGTGTTTAAAGGCACATTTTCCTATGAGATTTTGAAGACAAAGAAAGAGAGAGTAAAAAGCAAGTCAATATTCTCGGCCAATTCCACACTGATGCTTCTGTTCTGTTGAAATGCATTTCCCAGTGAAGACTTCTAGCATAAACTAAAAAATCCACCTCTAGCATAAACTACAAGCTGTACCTCAATCTTGTGCCTGCAACATGTTGTGCATTCTCCCCAGCACACTACAATGGTAAATCACCTTTGGTTTTGGGTGGGAAGTGCTTTAGAGTGGCTTGGGAACAGAATTACAATGCACAGTGAACTGGCTTGAGTTCAGCTTCATAGCTGACCATCATATATTTCCAGCTGTAACTCTAAATGAAATCAAACCAAATTGAATCACCACAATATGAGGAAAACAAAGAAGAATTGCTGAGCACTTAGGGCTCAGTGGGGCCAAGGGCTGTGGCTGTGCTCGTTGAAGCACCACTGAGTTCACATCAAAGCCATTTCTACAGGGAACTTCCAGCTGTGCTCTCATGTTTATTACAGCTATCTCACACAATTTGGAGCAGGCTATTGTTCTGAGATGCATGTCCTGATGCTGAAATGACCTCCATGTGGAGCTGCATCAGAATACAGCCACTTATAAATCACTTTCCAAAGAACTCCTGATCTAAAATCAAGAAGGCTCTACTGGAGGCCAGGATCTCCTGCCTGGAGCACAGGTTCCTTCCCATGGCCCCTGGTGTGCCTGCAACATCTTTGACACACTTTCAGCACTAAGCAGTGACAAAAAACATGCAGTGGCATCTCTCCACGAAAAAAAAAAAAAAAAGGAAAAGAAAAAAAGAAAGAAGAGTGTCAGCGAAGTCCAAGGCTGTGATTCAAGGTAAGCAATGTTTTTGTTCTACAAGTGCTTACCACATACATATATGCCAATTCAAATTCTAGTATATGGGAGAGGGTGGCCTGATTAATCTTCTTTTTCACCTCTCTCACATATCTGTCTTAAGATAATGTAAACAGTCCTTGGGAGGTGTTTGTCTTTCTATTGCAACAAGATGTTTCTAAAAGACTTTTTCCTTCAGACACTTAGGAGTCCTATCCATGGCATTTTAGAATAGAGATGAGCTAAATCGTATATTGAAAATTTTTGTTGTTAAATGGAGTTATGAATCCAGAAGGTGCCTGCAATTATTTCCATGGCAGATGGGTTTCTAAGTGGGGTGTGCAAGCACAGCTTTATTGCAATAGCACATCCACAAAATGCACTTGCTCACCCCTGGGAGCTGCAGAACTTGAGGATTATCTTGCCTCATGTAAAATTACTCAGCCAGGTCCTTTGCAGACCATTTGTAAAGTCATACCGAGTTCACTGTGACACTGGTTCTTTTCATCCATATTACACATTTTTGTGCTGCAAACAGCAAAGACAGTTGAGGTTTTACTTTACTTGGTTTTAAACGCATGCAGTTGTTGGAGATATTTTTGTTTGGCCATTGCATAAAATAATTCAGTAGTCCCATATCCAAGCAACTAGTTCTTCTGAGAGAATGTTAAAACAATTAAGACATTAGTCATAATAAAAATGGAATAAAATTAAGATTTAAAAATTATTATTTTTTACCATTAATTATAATTTTTCTGCCTTGAGTAAACAGACCAGGAGTATCCAGGGACAAAAGCACAATCCAGTAGGACTGAAGGAACAGTGTTAGCAGTAGTTGAAAGCTCCTTCAAATGCATGAGTTTTTCTAAGATTTACATTATTTCCTGGGTATTATGAACTGCAGCATTTTCTGGGCTTGTAACTTCTTGTAAGATATGTTACATATAAGCTCACATATCTACCTGTGTAGGCAAGCTGATATTATCATCTTTCTTTAGTAGAAAGCCACCCTGAATGAACTTCAAATAGTGCTTCCAACAGAATGAAAAAAAAGCTTTTCTTTACAAACTGGGATTCTTGTAGCTTGAAATAGAGATTAAGAGTGGGGTAGAGAGACACTTACAAAATAGAATGTATTATACGTGTTATTTGTATACTGCAAGCAAAGTAAATCCTGAAATGTGCTAAGGCAACGGATTTAATACCTTAGGAAGATGATAATGTAATAATGTTTAAAAAACAAACATGTCTCCTGTTGAATTAGATCCTACTAATCCATGGTTTAGTACTGTATGCTGCTTCCTGAAAGAAAAAGACAAACCTAAAAAATTTAACTAGCACATTGCTTGACTGAAAATATGCACGTTTCTGTCCTTTGGTATTAATGGAATTCTGAGGAAACGGCTGGAGATTTTTGTGCCAAAAATTCATAAATTGATAATGTTGATTCTAAAACTGATAAGGAGCTTTGCCAAAATGACCCCTACAGTTGTCAGGCAGCCTCACAAAGCATTTCTGCCCACCCTGAGCCCATTCAGTGCCTGAACATCCCCGGGACCCTTCAGGCTGCGCCTGCTCAGAAACCCTTCTGAGAGGAGAATGTACAGAGACCTGTCACATTTTAAGGGACAAATATGCACAGGTCATCCCAGTGAGCTGATGTCCTGTCTGCTGCCATCAGCATCCCTCAGGTCATCACTGGCTCATTTTCCCAATGAGGACACCAGGGACAGACAGTGCTGCTCCAGGGAGGCTCTATATGAATCCATCACCTCCCCTTTTACTGCACTGGGACTCTGGGAGGTTCTTAGCCACAATTCCCACTCTTTTCTTCTTTAGTCATTTAAGATATATTGAAACATTATTAACAATACAAATATAGGTCAAAAATACATGCCCAGTTTCCTATTTTTGGCTCCAGCTTGTGCTTGCATGCCTCCTTAAGGGTGGCCTAATAATCAGATGGGCTTAGTACCAATATATCTCCAAGAAGCAGCATAATCTGTGGGCACTGAGAGCAGTCAAAATCAATTCACTGATTGAGGAGCCTAACCACAGACTCAGAAATCTAACATCAAGTGTGTAAGACCAGCTGACACACAACAGCTCAGAAATATACTTGTCCTGCCACAAATCTCCTTGAACTATGCAGTACAGTAACAGGCACTGGGATGTGGGCAGGGCAAGGTTTTCTTCCATAGCTTCCTTGAAAACACATTCTTTTAAAATACTGGTGCTGAGATGACAGTTAAGGCATTGAAATGTTCTGTCCTCCAAGCACTAAAGTAACAATGCTATTTATATAACTAGACTTAAATACAAAATTTAAAACCATATGCTTGGGTTAAGTGTGTGCACTGTACATCCACTGTATTTTAAAACCTTTATTTAAGCTATGTCATACATTTATCAACCTTATCTTTATCCTGAAAATAATGAGAATTATACTAGAGATGTTTGCTATGTTCTTCAAAACTAATAAAGCTTATTTTAAATGATTTTACAATAATGTAACATGCATTAATTCCACATGAAATGGCAGAAAAATAATCAATTTGTACTATATAGCACGATGAGTGCCATTCTGCATTTTAAACCGATCTTTTCCAACGTGAGACATCTACTTCGATTCAGTCTTTAGCAAACTGTCAGACCTTCCTACACACCTACTGGTAGGGTTATTTTTGAATCATCCTGGAAGCAAATCACAACTATCTCAGCGGGTGCACTGGCCTCTAACAAAATGTCATGGTGGCAGCCTTGCACCACTGATCGGAGAAAAATGTTTTGTACTGAAGTGAACAAAAAGCAAATCTTCTAAGAATGGTTATTTGAACATTCTTCACTGCTTCTCAGCTGAAGCATCTTGTATATTCTATAAAATCTCTACCATTTCAACAATTGTGCTCACAACATGAACACCTTCAACTTACAAAGACAATCTTCATACTAGATTAGGGGGTAGAGAAAATAATGAGCCACGGATGATAGCTATAAGTTATAATTCTCTGCTTTGACCAGAGGGAGAGAATGAATTAGTTCTTACAGGAAAGGCAGTATAATTTTTTTCTTTTTCAGTTTATTCTATACTTCACAGTCTTCCTTTTTTGGGGACTATTATTCTTCAATGTCAGTATCTGTCTGAAAATGAGTATTTTTAGACCTTTGTGCTGAGGAGAATTTTTTTTTTTCAGTGTAAGAGTTAATGGCTGAATACTGACATAATATGACAAAAGCTGTGCTGGATTTTAAGAGATCATTAAAGGAAAAAAGTATCACTTTCTCACTTTCTACCCTATCAGTATTTTCTCTCCCAAATATTTCCTCTTAGGTTTACACAGCAGATAAACCTAAAGAGTTTTTTACTGAAGCATGAATAGCTAGTTCAGCTGTGTGAATAAATAATAGTTTAGAGAATCAAATAATCATGAAAATGTCATGGAAAAAGAAGGCTTCTAGGTCAGAAACTGAATTAGCTTCTGGTTTAGCAATTCTATCCCCCCACAGCTCAGAAATTATATTGTGTATGTTCATGCAGATAAATTTGGATATTTAATTAGATGTTTTGTCTCTTCATTTACACATAGTAGAGTTTTTCTACTGGTTACTGAAACAAACATTTATGTGTGAATTTGAAGAAACAAAACTGAAATGATCTCACAGAGGCTGTGGAATCTCCATCCTTGGAGATACTCAGACCTTGACTGGACATGGCTTTCACCAACCTGCTCTGAGTGGTCCAGGTTTCACAGTGCTGTATGAGCCCTGTACCACCCAGGACAGTCAGAACACACATTGTTACCCTTGGGAAAATTAGGGAAATAAAATGTCAGGCAGTGTTAGAGGCAGATACTTTGATTCTGAGCTCATATGTCCCTCCTTCACATGCACCTCCAGGCATTCCCATCACCCCCTGAATGATTCCCGCATCCTCTCTGTGGGTTCTCTGCTCCACGATCCATTTACAGGATGTGTCAAGGACAGTCTCTGGAGGAGAGAATAAGGTTCCTGACACTCAGCTGGGATTCATCCTGTCCAAATTGGGATGTTTACAGTGTGGATACCTACAGTTGAGGCAGTGCCTCCAAAATCCCTTTCCAGTGAACAAGAAATGGAAACTTCCAGGTTCCCACCCAAAGGGAACTGAGACAAACTGGATGAGGCAAACCTGGAGTCAGGAAAAAGCTACCCCAGCCCAAATCCTTGTGTCATGAAATACTAGAGATACATGCCTTTAAAACACTATGAAATAGTACTGGTACCTGTCTTTAAAAGAGAAAAAGCATCCTAAGCAAGTGAAATGAAAATAAAGTGAAGAATTAATTAACTAAATAGAGGTGATTAAAGTAAATAAAAGAAACAATTATCATATCAAAATAAAAGACAAGAAAGATGATTAAATGAGTCTTCAAAAGACCCATGAGAAACTCATGAAAGACATAATATGCCTTTACCTGGTTTTTAGTCTTTCATGATTTCATTTTAATTTTTATTCACTACCATCTGATAATTGCAAGAAACAGTTACTTTAACCATAGGCAATTTAAACCATTTTAATTTTTTTTCCAGGGCCAAGAGACAAAAGAACCTATTTATTGCCTGAGGGGATTTTCACTAAAATGAAAGCTTAATCTTTCATGTTTTTTTAAGCAAAGGCTTTTAAAAAATCATTTCTAACAATGCTGTAGGGAGACACTTCCATGGGTATGCAAAATTGAAATTATAAATTTACAATTATAAAAAAATTAATAGTTTGGGGGATTGTATTGTCTCTGTTCTTTCTGAATGAATACTCTTTCAAGCTTAAGAGAAAGTATTTAGCACATGGAGGAGAACGAGTGTCCTCAGACTCTGTTGCGGTCAAAGCTGTTTAGTCAGAATGGATGGGAGTTTAATTTGTTTGGAAATCCTCAAATATCAGATGTCCCACTGGCTCCTCACTTCCTGGCCTGTTTTTCTGTGCTGCCAGTGCATTGAAGTTGGCCTGAGCACTGTCTCCTTGGTACTAGTGTGGTGCACTGATGGTTGCTAAATCTTATCAATGTAACATTAAGCTGCAAGGTGAATTTTGAGTGAAACAACCGTCTTTTGGAGCTTTTAACACACACGTTTACAAAGGACAGAGCAAGAGCTCTTGGTCAAAGATTGATTCGAGGGGGATTTTCAGGGGAGATATATCCGGATAGAAACATGGATATGATTTATGTGGCTGCCATGGTTCAAGACATACTGGAAGAAGACTCTTATGCCCATCTCCATTCTGTGAAGTATTTTGCCTTTAACAACATTTAGAAAAGGATTAAATTTAAGCATTTACCTTTGCATTGCCACAAATGTGGGCTGTTTTCTCAACTAGAAAATATTAATTTAATGCATTATCTGGAGAGATGCAAACATTTCTTCCTGGGCTTAGTGCAGGCTTTGAAATCAGACAAAATAATTTACACTTATGAAACACAACAAGCTGAAGTGTTCTATTAAAGGAAAACTAGACCAAAAAAATACCCTTAAGGCCTCCAAACATCCACACATTGAAAAGCAGATTTAAATGTTTTCTGTCAACATATTTTGAGTTTTAGTGGAAACACTTTGAGCTGCTATGAAAAACTTTATCAAACTAAATTCATTTTCCATGGAGCAGAGAAGAATCATTGAAGATATTATTCAGGTTACATGTAATAGGGTGGAGAATGTGGAACCAGATAAGGAAGGTTAAACTGAAGAACATTTTACCAAGGCTTGATTTTAGGCTGGTTGTGCAATATAAATAGGTCAGTGGACCTATTAGAGATTTTTCAAGGTAATATTAGAAACAAGTGCCATCTATAAGACTTTCAAAGGCAAATGGCATTCTGAAGACACTATTTGAAAGGCTAAATACCCCAAATTTTTTGAAAATAACACAAGTTCAATGTGCTGGCCAAAATCATTAACCTCTTTGGAAAAACCTTTGGTATCTGCTCTCCAGTACCACCCAGAGCAATGGGAAGCTCCAGTTTCCCCAAAGATAGATCTGCCCAGCCCAGTGGAAGCACCTGTCCACCATGGGCCTCTGCAGACCTGGACATAAGATAAAAAAACCTCCCAGGTACTCAGGGAGCCTCAAGATCAACTTAAAAGGGAATAGCAAGTCAGACAGGCTGGAAAAGAAGACTGTGTTGGATAGGGAAGGAGAGAAATGTGGCCCTTAAGGCTGAATCCAAGTTCTCTGTGTACATGGCAAAACAAAGTGCACAACAGGAACATTCTGGTGCCACTGTGCTGCAGAGCAGCAAAGAAAAAGGGAGTTAATTTCCAGCCCCTCTGCACCGCAGTGCAGTGCACTGAGTTGCCCTGGGAGCTCTTGTCAGTGTGGGTCAAGATCTGTTGTGTGTGTCTTGGGAGGACAAGGCTGCTCGGACATTTATCAGCTAAACTGCAGAGATATCACAGAGCGTGCATGAAATGCAACATTTCTGCTTCTATAAATGGGTGGCATTTAGACAGGTGTAACATGGAAACACTGAAGTGCTAAATCCCAGCTCCAGGACAGAGGGAAGAGATTGCTCAGGTTTAAAAAAAAACAATCAGCAAGCCAAAATTATTTTCACCCAACCTGCTTCTCAGAGATGTCGCTAATGAATATTATTTTTAGGTCAAGATGAGGCTCATGCCAGAAACAGAAAAATCTACAAAGACTTAGCCAAGCTTCTTTAAATTTAACCTCTCTCCCAAACAATAAAACTGTAATATAATGGGAGCCCTGGCCAGCACTAAGACCCAGCACCACACTCAGTCCCAGTTCTATTGTGCAGTGAAGACTGTTTTCCTTACTGATGAGCTCAGTCTGCCATGAATTACATTTTCATGGGGGATAAATACACACTTAAACAAGATTAAACACAAATGTTCTTTAGTGGTGTCTAAAATAATATGAATGTTTTTTAGAACAGCAATAAACACACTTCATGATGCAAATAATTACACCCTGCAGCCTTTATGTAACAATAAGTGGCCGAATTCTCTACTCAGCTACATCCCTGTAAACCCAGAGTAACTACACTGAATCAACATCTCTCTCTGTGGATTCTGGATATTCTGAAGTGTTACCTAAGCCTGAATTTGCCCCAGTTTCTCTCTAGGGCTTTGGACACATCAGACATGCATGTCTGGAAATCCACATGGTGGTCATGGAGGCATTTCCACCTCTTTTTTCCCTTTTGCCCCCATAATGAAGTCAGAATCTGGCTGTGTATTCCTTGTGCATCGGATATCACTTCTGTAACTGTGTACTCAGAAAGTAAAGAAGAAAGCTCAACTGAGATCCAGCAAGAGAAAGGAAAAAAAAAGACTTCACAAAAATTCATGAGGAGTAAAGGCAATACTTGTGTGTGATGGGAAACAAAGATCAGTATCTTGGGGATTAAAAAGAACCACCTCAGCTGATTTTCCTTTGGATGGGAAGGATTTGGTCATGTTCTGAATTCTTTGTGAAAAGTTAATTTTATCTTGGGTTTCCCATGCAATTGTAATTTTCACACAGAGATTTTTAAGATGGGTCTGTTAGGCTTTAATGGCCCCTGAAATGAACCTGGAAAGGCAAACATGCCCACATTGGACTGCTTGAAAAAGCAGTTATTACCTTGAAAATAACAGCAACAACGATGTATTCAGCTTTTAAAGGCTCTTCACGATTTACATGAGCACGGAACTCATGACACAACATGGAACCAGCATTTCTACTCCCGCCTTGCCCTCAACTGCCAAGTTTGTGTGTTGGAAGCAGGCACTCTGCTCTTACCAGGACTTGTGAGGGCTCCCAGAGCACCAGTCGTTGTGGAGAGAGGGTTTGCATTGGTGGTGGTAGCTGAGGTCTGGGCGGCGGCTGCTGCGGCTGCTAAAGTTGCCAAATTCTGTAATTGTAAAGCGTTCATGCCTGTGTGGGGAAACAAGAGGGTTAATTAAAACAGGTAATCGTCATCACCATCATCATAATCATCAAAAAGTGCTGTTTTCAATGGTCATGGAGCTTGGGGTGTACCGTGCCAATAAACTCGATTCTTTTCATTCCCAAAACATCTATAATCTCAAACCACATCTCAGAGTTCCTGAGGAATATTTCTCATCTCTCTACCTTGGAGTTGAGAGAATGCACCTAAGACACCAGCCTGTACTTGAGGAAAATTAAACCTGGTTTGTGCCTCTTCTAAGGGAAGTGTAGAATTAAAAGTCATTTAAACTCTGCATGAAGCCCAGGCACAATATTATTTCCTGACACAACAGGGGATATAAAGAAGATAACTAGCATTTAAAACACATTCAGGACAGGGTCATATAATTGGGATTAATAAAGTTTGTTTCCCATGTTTCCCAGTTTGAATGCCGAGAAACTTGTCTGATTTTTTTCTGAATGTTAGTTTGCCTACAAGAGATATTATTTCTCCCTGCACACTTTGTATTTCAAATGGAGGAGCTTAACAACAACCTGGAAATAATGAAAACAAAAAAGGAGAATTTAAATACAATACTTGGGAAGTATGTTTAAGAAAAAAAAATGCAATGAAGGAGAGGTACTTTCTAGGAATTCAGAACTCCTGCAATAATGGAGAGTGATACTACTTTCAAACACAAGTACTGCAGACTCAGGTTAGTACAATCAATAATCTCCATAAAGATGGATTCTCACTGTCACAGCATTAGGGATTGTGAAATGAACCTTGATATAAACATCTATTTCTGAATAAAGCCCCAAATTTAAATACAGCATGTTCCAACAGGCAGGTCAGGCCTCAGGTGAGCACCTAATTTGACTGAGGTTCTAATGTCGGTGTCTCAAATTCAGTTCAAATGTTGGAGTTTCTGACACAGTTGCAATGGTGGGAATTAAGATTTTAGTTGATCCAATATACACCAATTCACAGTCTGGAACTGGAACAAGACACTTGGAGAAATTACATGACCAAACTTCTTTAAGGTTTCTTTTGGAGGCTAAAGACCAACTTAAAAGATAAGGCTTTTCTCAAACATTACTAATTCAAACTATTTTGCAAGACACAGTTCACATGTATGCAAACAATACTTTTTTAAAATTTTTTTTTAATTATTCATCTGACTTACTGGCTTGCCTTGGGTGTAAGTTTTTTTTTTCCCCACCAAAGAATTATCTTGCATTGATAATAAGACTGCAGACTATTTCAAACAAGATTTTGGGGATGGAAAAGATGAGGACCCAAATCTTTGCAAACAAAGCAGTCAGTAACCTTCAAAATGAGATATGGAATTCATTTTCATCCTGGATTGATATTGGTCCTAAATTATAATTTACCTTCCTATTTCCTAAGGAGAATAAGTAATCAGCAAAGCATATCCAGCAAACATTGCTGATCTTCACTGAGGCTGTGTTTTCGTGCCATCCTGCAACAAGGATTTGGGAAAGCAGTGGGTTGCTCTCCTCCAGAGGAATGGCTTTCTATCACCCACTGTTTAGTTATTCATCAAAAGGATCAGTCATAACCAGCTTATATTTCTTCTGTGTGAAGGTTCCTTTGGACTTTTAAATAGTATACATGGTAGGATTAAATAATTGTGATGAAAACAGAATTATTCCAGTGGACAGCCTAGGCCAGACAAGGCCATCATGCAACAGAGCAAACAACTGCTGTCTCTGCACTCATGAATCACCCTTTGCACCTCTGTGGATGCCAAACAAATACCATCACTGCCTCGTTCCACAAAAACTTTTTTTTTTCTAAATAAGAACAGGAGGAACCCATCAATTTGGCAAATGAGTTTCAAAGCCCAAAGAAGCTGAATGAACAAGATCTTGGTGGTGATGAAGTTGTCTCCTCACCCAATTTGCTTTACTGTAGCAGTGATTGTAAGACACTGGCCACAAAACAACCTGCAGGTGTTACAGGGTTTCTGCAGGAGAAGAACCTGCTGGCTGTTGTCACACCTGAGTGAGAGAAGGACAGCAAAGACCCCTACTGAGCTGAGCACCCAAATGTGGGTGTCAGCAAGGGCTCATGGCACACACTGTCACCCAGCGAGCTCTAGAGCCCGCTTTGTCAACAGTTTTATCACTTAATATGCATCTTCTTTAGGATCGATCCTCTGTCTGCTCAAACATCTGAAAAATAAGTCCTGTCATCACTGTTTCACATTCCCCAGGAATTTACCATCTCTGCTCCCTCTTTATTGGTTTCTCCCATCAACTTGTCAGGAGTGTCAACATCCCATTTGCTTGGACAAATTTGGAGGAGGGAAACCAAATGTTCTGAAGTCCCGGATCCCAAAAGTGCTTTGCTTTCAAATGGGGAGTTTTGGTTCAATTGAACCTCAGCTAAGGTACAGTTCTGCATTTCTGTGGGATGAATCTGCTCTCTCTGAGTCTCTCCCCTTTCACACACACTCCTCACACATTTCACATCCTACAGTTTTTTTTTTCCAAAACAGTCCCAAATCCCACAACAGAGCTGGACAGCAAATGAGTAGATGGATTTTATTTGAAAGTGCTGCTCACTCAGCAAATGCACCTCTCTCTGAAGAAATGCAAATTGCTTAACTCTGAGGAACAGCCTTATAGGCAGAGCTGCACATGAAAAATTATTATCTTCCTGTAGAGGAAAAAAAAAACCCTTCTGGGTAAGGAATAACTCTTGATCTTCATGATGGAGACAATGTTGGGAATTAAAGGGAAATGATTAAAAAACCCAGATTCACAATACAGTTTGATTCCATTTTTAATAACATGTATTTACCAATGTGCTATCAGCTTGGCAAATATTCAAGATCGCAAAGAAATTCAACTTTCATTTTGTTATTTGGCAGATTAAAAAAACAATTAAATTATATACAAAACAGATGCACAGTATGCCTTGCTTGAAACTTAAGATTTTAAAAAAAATTATTTATAAGGATAGGGGCATGAAAATTTAATTTAATGTTCACCTTAGGTAATTTTGTGTCTTATTGTTCACAGCAATTACCATAAATCTACATATCAATAAGCGAGAACAGATGTCAGTTGTTACAAGTGCTTGCCAATCAGGCCTGTTAAAAAGTGACAGATGGATGGTGATAGAACATTCTCATAAGGCCTATTAGCACATTCACAGGAAATTTTTGTAGTGCTGCACAGTCACAGATGCAGTTCTGTGAAAACACGGGAAAATTTGAGAGCACGAGATTTACATTTTACAACTTCTTGTGCTGCCTCTGACACAAACTTTCATACAATGAAGTAATTTGCCTCGTTTCAGTCACTGCAGCTTTTCTCCTGTGATAACTGTAAATTTGGAATTATTGGGTATTTGTAGGGGAGGGAACGGAGTCACAAGCAGTTCCTCAAGACTTCTTAGGCCTCATCAGCTCTTGGGTTTCTAAAACCATAATAAAATCACATTAGAAAATAGCTGAGATTTGCTTACAGCACAAATTCCAAAAAAAGGAAGGCACCAGCTACATTGAGTGGCACAGTATGCATGGAGAGTTTGAAAGTCAGTGGTGATTATCAGAACCAAATCTGATTGCTCACAAGCAGTTCCCACTGACTTGACTTCCTTTGCTTTGGAAACTTTATCCTTCTCAATTATTAGGATTTATTCCACCTGAATTAAATCCTGGCTGCAGCTTAAAAAAATGTGGATTAAGGTAAAATTTATCATCTTCAGGCTAAAAAGCAACTATTTGCTAACACTGACATCAGCCATTTTGGATGCTGATGGTAAAATGTGTATAAAGGTGTGGAGGGTGAGGCTATTCCAGCAATATTGTAAGAATTAAAATAGACAGGAGATCTAAGTGCCACCTCCATCAAACCATATATATTCTGTGGCTGCTTTTAGAAAAGCTGCTTATCTGAAAAGTGCTTGAGGTAGCCTGACCAATTACTTTTTGATTGAGCAAAGCCCTTAAAACAACTTTTAAGTCCACAATTGATTCTGCCCTGTATTTTAACAGTACGTGCTTAAATCTGACTGCAGGTTCACAGAATCATAGAATGGTTTGAATTGGAAGGGACCTTAAAGATCATCTAATTCAAACACTCCTAGAGCCATTTGTTGACTTATGTAGGATTGCAGCCCATTTTCAGGTTATACACGCTCCAAACACATTCTGGCAAGAAGGGTGGTTTTGTCCATTAAAAGTTCTTCAGTCCTAGTGGGAAGGATTCATCTGATCTAACTTTGTCCAAAAAAAAGTTACTCACTCAGGCTATTGCTATAGTCAAATAAAAGAGAGGGGGTAATGAAATAATCTGATCCTAAAAAAGAATCATAGAACCATTGACTCATAGAAGAGACCATGAAGACCATCTGGTTCCACCCTCCCTGCTATGGGCAGGGCCACTTCCCATTAGTCCAGGTTGCTCCAAGCCCAAAGCCCTCCCAAGGGAGATCTTTCACTAGACCAGGTTGCTCCAAGCCCTGTCCCACCTGGCCTTGAACACTTCCAGGGATGGGGCATTCACAGCTCTCTGGGCAACCTGTGCCTCATCTCCCTCACAGTGAAGAATTTCTTCCTAATACAGGGAGTGTTTTCCTAATATCCATACAATAGATTAACCCCAGCCTTGGCAGGATGAATCACTGCCTGGGAGTGACTCCCTCTTCACTGACATTGCAGGGAGATGGGATGCCTACATTGCAAACTACTCAGGCTCAGTTGGATGAATTCCATCCACAGACTGGCTAAGGCAATAAAAATCCCTCTCACCCTCCATTTGCTGGTTATGGAAAACCCACACAGAGCTACAGATATTGTGCCCAGACTTGGCCAAACTTGCACATCGTGCACTTTTACCACCTGAATAAGCACATCTCCTGACTGCTGAGCACTGATTTTTCCTCTCAAGGTGCCTCTCCTTTTCCTCTGAGAAGGAGCACTGTGTGGATTGTGAACAGGCTAACTTGCTGCAAACTTTGTCTCTCCAAAAATGCTAAACAGAGTTGTTTAATTTATTAGTTAAAAGAAGAAGAAGAAAAAAAGCAAGCTAATTTTATGTGTTAAAATAACTAGGACTTTCAGTGGAATTAGTGTTACAAAAGCTGAATGTTTTTGGTCCCTGAGGTCAACATTTTGAAAACTGCTAGTTATCTTTAAGAAACAGCTATCTCCCTTGAGCTGGAAACAGTTTCTCAGTGACCTTTACTTTTAATATGATATCCCTAAAGAGGTCATAGCAGGAGAAATCCTTCTTCTGTATGGCTTTGCTGGAATGAAGCCATGGAATAGTCAGAGGATATAAAGGATCCTTTGGCCAATGCAAAAGTGTAGAGCTTCTGTGCAGATGGTCCTGGCTTCCAACTGGTCCCTCCAGATCCACTGAGCCAATCCAACAATTAGAGGAAAATATTCAGAAAGCAGAACCTCACAGACTTTCTCTCACCCATCTGCTCGTACAGACTCTGCAACAGGAGGAAATCTGGCTTGGGTAGTGGAAGAAGGGTGGAATGGATGGAGCAGGGCTCAGAAAGGGCCAGAAGTTCAACCCAAAATGCAACCCAACTATGAGAGAACTTGGACAGCACTGGAGAAAATATATACATTGGAAAAATATAGAAAGTCCCAGCTGCAAAGGGCTTAGGGACCTGAAAGAAAAAGAAAAATCCATGGTTTCCCCTCCTGTATAACTCCAGAAAGCAAAATACAAAATACACTGTCTGTTCAATGAAATTAAGAGAAGCCCTTTGTTTTTTTTTATGAGTACTGTACATTGTTTTATGTTTTGAATGGTCACACATACAAAAATATTGCTGTATGAACCAATATTTTTTCCTGCCAAAACATTTGACATTATTGGATTGTAGAAAATTTTCCTAGACTGTGCATTGTTTAAATATTGAAAAAATTGAAATATTTTCTACAATCACCCTAGCAATAGTAAACTTCCTTTTACACTATCTGTATTGTAATTCCCAAGCTCTTAAACAGGCAGGTTGGTTTGAATAACTGCAGCTTTTAGGACCTGCTCCAGTGCCAGCCAAATTCAATTCAAACATTCAAGCAACATCAATCTCCTTTGAACTAAGATTCCCATGCAATTTGTATGTATTTGAAGGAGGAATTTTTGCTTGCTTGAAAGGTTGCTAGTGTTTAATGTAGCTTATATTGTCTTTTAAAGTAAGACAATCAAACCACATAATGTAATTCATCTATATTATTAGCCCTCCCCAAAGACAAAATGCAGGCTAGGCACTGAGGCTGGAGAGAAAACACATGAGAGGAAAAACATGGGAGGAAACACTGCCTTTAAATTAGCATTAGGATTAGAAGTTATCAGAGAAGGGGAGGAAAAATGAGGATATGAAATACACTCATAAGGATGCATGTCCTTGCATGTTTTACACAGGACAATGGAGCAGACTTTGGCAAGGTAGAATTAGTGCCTGTAATCAAGAGCAGGGGATTACTGTAATACCAAAGGCACCAGTGCCAGCTCTCCCAACTTGATTGCCAGTCTCAAAATATTACACTGTTTTCTTTGGCTTGATTAATGAACTAGAATGATTTCATGAAAATCTCGTTTTTCTATAGAAATGAGATAAAACTAAAGTGCAGAATTAGGCATGGAACCTTAAAGCTTGGAAAGCTAAATTGCAAGCTACAGCATTTTGTCCCTCAAATTTCAGGGTCTCAAATTTTCGTTAAACCAGTTTTGTGATTTCCTTGGACTTCACACAATGCTGTATGTACAGCAGGGTCAGTTGGCTGCTGCAGCAAGAACAGTGCTCACTTTTACACTTGGTGCTGAGTGATTAATATCTGTATGTTAGAGAATTCTTGAGAAAAATCCCCATTTTTCTTTGGACTATATTCCCAGCTTGCAAAAAACCACGCAAACTCCAATACTCTTCAATCACAAACACCTAAAAATCCCACTCCCTTCACCAAAATCAAAGAACCACACTGATTTTGCAATGTAAGAACTTCTTTAACCAGTCTGAGGCATGGTATTAGGGGAAGGGAATTTAAAACTGCACACTGAAGAGCAGTGTCTTTGCTCTGCTAGCAAAGAAAATTGCTTTGATTTAAGAAATAATATACTGAGCATAGCAAATAACTCTTCACATGTGCAGTGGGGTGTGTGCTGTGCCACTTCTGTTCTGTGCAGAGACAGCATAAGCTTTAGCAGCACAAATAAACACTTGCAGATCCAAAGGGCCCTAATTTTTACAAGGAGGTAGCTGTTTCAGAAGTCCTAATGTAGCAAACCGTGACTTCATCAAGATTTAAGCACAAAAGAGATATTAGAGCCCTGACATGGAAGTAAGGGTGGAATTTCAATGGCTCATGTGGCTTTTGATCAAAGTTTTAGTGTCTGAATTACGTGGTAAGCACACCCATCGACTTCAAGGATAAAAGTTGCACCCCTCTAACACAAAGTTCAAAGAACTTGAAAGCTGCAGTGATGGATCTTCTTTAGCACCTCACTCAGTTGTGTCTGGATTTTATTCCTCACTTTGAAATGTTATATTAATAGGCAAACTACATGCAATATGGAATTAAATATTAGATTCTTTTTTTGTGAAATGAACCTGTACAGCTTAAGTGAAAAAACTCTAGGCCTTCACAAATGTTCAAAGATAGCTTCAGCTGGTAATGCAAGCTCTTGCTGCAGGCACAGGAGTACTTTCTATTCCTTTCGCGAAACATAATATACAAATTGTTAATACCAGATGCACTGCATGACATGGTACTGCCTGATTTCCAAGGAGAGGACATGAACTCTCAGTTCTAACAATGAAATAGTGCTTAGTCTTTGGTATTTTCATGTAGAGATGCAGCTCGGAGAACAATTTTGTATCACTAATTTTACCTTGAACATAAAGATTTACGAGTCACATGTTTTGGGGAAAGGAGTAAACTTCAAGCTGTTTTGATAACATGAATATAAGATATAAAATACATTTTTTTCCAAGATAGGCAGTCAGTCATCAAATTATCCCACAGATGAGTGCATTAGCAATCTAATTTGCAGTTGAAAAAAGCATATCCCTCGAGTAACAATGATGTGCCACTATGATTTCTTAAGATGACTTTCTTTCAGTCTCAAGACCATATGATTTTCAGAGAATAAATCACATCCTGGATTGAAAGCTCATCCTGGAAATACTTGACTAAAATCCTTAGTTTCAACAGTTCTTGAAAACAAAGCTGAATCTACACTAACAGTGAGAAATAGGCAACAAAAACTTCTAAGGTGCACATAAAGCAATGGATATCACATTATTTTTCCTCAGTGTCCCAATTCTTTCATTTTTGTAGACCTAACCAAATATGAAACATTAAAACATAATCTTTGAGCTCAAAACCACTTCCAAAATTCCCAAGTATAAAACTGTTGCTGAACTGCTCTGTTCTGTTTATCATATTAAGACACATTATTTTGATGGAAAAAAACCACCAAATTGCAAGAGTAACATAATAGAACCAGCAAGCACTGCCAGCAGGTCTGAGGAAGAGAGAATAATTCAGAGATATTGTCATCTGTAGGCCAATTTATATTGTCAGACAGCAGGTTCACATTATTCTCTGATGTCACTGCAATAATGGCATAATATAACGATTGAGCAAAGAATACCTGTGGGGTATAGCTATACAGTGTGGTATATATATACTTGTTAAAGTATTTCAGGCTTCCTTCAAAGCAGAACCAGAAGCAGCAAAAGATCAGGATTAAAAAAAGAATGAGAAATGGGGCTCATAAAGACTTCTGAATATTTTAGCCCTTGTTTTGTGATAATGAAGCAAGCGTAATGCTGTATTTCATTGATTCAGCGGGCTCATGATTAAAATAAACTAATGTAGCAATTTAGGGGTTTTGTGATTCTTTCTTTTTTTTTTCCCTGTAACAAGGAAAAAAAAAAGCTTTTTAACAGTTCCTCACGGCAGGCATAATGTGCATCTGTGCTCTGATTTACTGCACATGCTGCCTTCTCTAGCATCATGTTAAGTTAGGATATCAGCATGGTAGGTCACACAGTGGGAATGACCTTTTGCTAATCACTACACATCAGTTACTACTGGCACACAGCTCATTACTAAGAAACCCTCCAACTAGCTGGCTTTCAAATCCGCTCACACTTTGATTCTTTTTTCCCCTTTTCTTTCTTTCTTTTTTTTCCTCCAGACTGAAGATTATACTTTTACATAAAATCTCTGTTGTGTAATTTTGCCAACTAGGGTTCCAAAGTCAAAAAGGCACCCAGTTAATTTTCTGTGATTATAAAAGGAGCCTGAAAATTCATACTGAAGGTAGGCCTGTAATCTTGGGTTTCATTAAAAAGGTCAGAACATTTTTCCTCACCACATATTATTAAAATGTTTGAGGGCTGCCATTAATTTGATTTTTCAGGACACAGAAATCTCACTGGAAATTAGAATGTAATCCTGCTGTTGCTTTCCTGACACTTTTCATAGGGCAGGATACGGCTGCAGGGACTAAGAGCTCTCCTGCAATTTACAATTGGTTACTTTGGCCAAATGGCAGGTGACTAATGCAAGACAAACTGTTTGCACAACCTGGGAGCACTGGGTTTAATTTCAGTTCTGAAAGAGGGGTGAAAGTGTTTCTATTGACGCTGAACCGTGAGCTGTCCCCTGCCAATACATCTGCCACATTTAATACACAACACGCCCCCCACCCCCTGACAATGTGATTATTAGAGGTACAGAATTCAATAGCTTAAGAACACAAAACATAGCAGGAGCAAAATGAAAGGGTTTTTAACTCACCGGCCATTTGCTGAATGCCGCTGAAGGCACCCAAGTTACTGGAGGAAGTTGCTTGCTGCAGGAGCTGCAAATGAACAACACAGCACAGCAATCTATCTGACAGTAATGTAACAAATGAAGATAAAACTAAAATGAGCTATCATTTCGCATTTGGAATATTTCTGCTTTCCTTTACATTTATATAGTCTCTTGCTTCTGTCTGCTGTTGGAATGAACATCCCTAGAGTCAATGCTGTAAATCCATATTAATGTCTAATCTCTATTAAGAAACACAGAGACACAAGGGAAACTCAATAACATGGCTGCTTTAAAACAATTAATCAATTTATTCATTTTAACAACCAGGTGTTAAATCTATTTAAACCAACATAGTGTGACTAATTACAACCCTCTGTAGTCTAGTAGTTACCATAACTCATCTCTGTCAATCATGGTCCATTCTTCCCCACCCCTGTGAATTCAGTTTTTTCTTTATTATCTGTATGAATCAAGCACACAGATATTCATTAGACTGGGATTTGTATATATAGCAATTTAGCCTTAATTCAGCATTAATTAGCCAACCTCAGTACTAATATATATTTTTAATTGCCGGGTAAATTGCTGTTTATATCGCTGTATCAAAACATTGTATGCACACAAATGATGTATTTATATATACACAATACATATATACACATCAATTTCATAGAATCATAGAATGGTTTGGTTTGGAAGGCACCTCAAAGTTCCTCCACTTCCAACTGTCCTGTCCCAGGCAGGGACACCTTCCACTAGATCAGGTCACTCAGAGCCCCATCCAGCTTGGCCTTGAACACTTCCAGGGTTGGGGCAGCCTCAGCTTCTCAGGATAACCTGTGCCACTCTCTCACCACCCTCACAGGCAAGAATTTCTTCTGTGTATCTTATCTAACTAAACCTGCCCTCTCTCAGTTTAAAATCATTACCCCTTGTCCCATCACTAAATGCCCCTGTGAAAAGGCCCTCTCTAGCTTTGTTGGAGGCCCCCTTCAGGCATGGAAAACTCAAAGGTCCCAGAGGCTTCTCTTCTCCAGGCTGAACAGCCCCAACTCTTCCAGCCCTCTCTCCATAGCAGAAGTGCTTCAACCCTCTGACCACCTTTGTGGCCTCCTCTGGACCTGCTCCAGCAGGCCTGTCTCTTTCCTGTATGGGGGCTCCAGAGCTGGATGCAGCACTGCAGGTGGGGTCTCACCAGAGTGGAACAGAGGGACAGAACCCCCTTCCCTGACCTGCTGCCCACAGTGCTGGGGATGCAGCCCAGGACGTGTCTGGCTCTCTGGGCTGGAAGTGCACATCGACAAGTCATGTTAAGCTTCTCATCCACCAACAGTTCCAAGTTCTCCTCAGGGCTGCTCTTGATCCATGCTTTTGTGCTTGGGATTGCCCTGATCCAGGGACAGGACCTTGTACTTGGCCTTGTACTTGGTGAGGTTATGTTTGTCTCACTTGGAACCATGAGGAACCCCCAAGTTATCCAAAAGCTCCTCAAACAGACCTCCCAACTCCAAAGGCACAAAAGGCAGAGGCTCCCTCTCAGCTGTGATGAAGGGGAGCCTCTCTTGGCCATCTAGCACCAAAGATATATGGCTGTGGATTCCAGATTTTCCAGCAGGGACAGCAGCTACCACCTGTTTCTCATCTTACAAATGGACTAAGGAAAAGGCCATTTTAAATTTATGGCTTTTCCTGGCCACATTCACTTTCTGTGTGAGGGGACATGAACCATGCATGTTTAGCATTGGCAGGACTGTGCATTAGAGCAAAAGCCATTTCCAAATGAAAATATGGAAATTTGATGATTGAACCACAACATTCTAGTTTAGAGGCTGTACCATATGGATATGGCCTCTACAGAGTTCAGCTGCCTATCTGTCCTCCCCTAAGGAAGAATTTTAATTTTATTCCAGCTACAAAAACCAGACTCTAGCATTCAAAACCCCAAATAAACTAATGGAATAAAATTTTATTTACAATGGAGTGTTGGAACTAGGTGATCTTTAAGGTCCTTTCCAACTCAAACCTTTCTATGAATCTGTGAATTGTTTTGCAGATAAACACACCCAGAAGAAAACTCATTGTGTATCCTGGACAATTTAGCAATTTACTGCAG
Organism: Ammospiza nelsoni; assembly: GCF_027579445.1. Taxonomy (NCBI): domain Eukaryota; kingdom Metazoa; phylum Chordata; class Aves; order Passeriformes; family Passerellidae; genus Ammospiza; species Ammospiza nelsoni. The sequence continues at coordinate 6,064,256 of NC_080637.1, read as the reverse complement.
GGATTTACCATGGTCCTAAAATAAATAGAGCATAATACAGCCACCACCTCTGAAGTGAACTTACAGCTAGATATTGTGGTGTGAGTCCTCCAAGACCTGTGAGGTTTCCCCAAGTGGCAGTATTGAGCTGTTGCATCTGCTGAGCCAATTGCTGCTGCAAACGCCGCTGCTCCTTGTCCTTTTGGGTGTCAGCAAACTTCACCACGATTGGCGAAGAGCAGCCCTGTGGTTGGACAGATTGGGAAAGACAGAAGGGTTAAATCACACCAGGCCACCCTCTCCTCGTGTGCTCAGCCATGTCCTGTAGGGCCTCTGGCACTGGCACAGCCAGATCGTTCACCCTCTATTTGTCACTGGTAAGGACTAAGATTTTTCAGGTTCTTATGAAGAGGCTATAGAGAAATTATTGATTCCCCAGCTCTTTTTATAAAGCACCTTTCCTCAGGCTCTCTTTTCCTTCCAGCTATCAAAATTGCTGCCAGAGACAGCAAAGTGTACCAGTCCTCTTTAATTAAGCTTCACAGCTGATGAGATGGACGCGATGCTTTGTCTGCAGTCTGTTTCCGAGGCAGCGCCAAAGGGAGAGGTGTCCAACCTCCGTGCTGCCAGGGACCACACAGCCAACCACGGTCTGGCTGTGCCATCAGGCTCAGTGCAGCTGGTGTGTGCACCCTAAAGAGACTGGGAGCAGCAGATTTACCTCAGCACCCATTTACATCAGCGAGGCACTGTTCACAGCAAGGAGCCCTGGTCAATTCACCCACCTGCGGTCCGCGCCCGGGCACACTTTGTACCAAGCACCCTTGAGATGTGAACAAAGGGCAGGATGCAGACCAAAAGGGACTAGTTCTGGTGATAGCAGCCCATTCCTGATTGACACCACTTCTTCTATTGCTTCTATCAGCCTCTTGTTACATGGTATGGCAAGGCTGTAAGATGCCTTAGGAAATAGGGAAGCTGTAAGAAAGAGCTAGAGGTCTGGTCTGCAGCCTATTCCTCACCCATGGCTGAGGGACCCTTGGGAAGAAGTTGGAGGTCACAGACCAAATGGACTTTTGAGGTAAACTGGAATTTCCCTTGGACTTTGAATTGGGCTTTCCTGGGCAAAGACACTGAGACAATGAGATGTGATTACGAAAGATGTCTCTGTTGATTTCTCTCTATTTTTTTCCCTGCTAAGAAATGTTTCATATTTTAACCTTTCAAGTCTTAATTTTTCTCAGATCAAGAAAGCAAGCTATATACTGCAATGATTCAGTTCTTCAAATTAATTCAAGCATTTTATGAGTCTGTCAATCCATTTCATACTGCTTTTCAACTTCAGAGCACCCAATGAATAACTTCCCTTGCCATGCTTTGTTATACTAATTTCTTGTCTAACTTCAATGCGAACACAATGGCAGGAGTGATAAGTGACTCAAGTCCAAGAAACACTGCAGTGCTTGAGCCAAAGTGTATAGTGAGGGATACAGAGCAGGGTTCTACTTCACCTACTCTTCCCATGGCTGCTCTCACAACACTGTGAACATCCTCAGAAAAGTTCCTGTGCTCAGTTAGTTACAAAAAGCAGCCATGTACCTTTTCTCTGAAAAACTTCACACCAGGACAAGTGATAAAAATATTCCCAATCATCAGATAAAATAATGAAATAAACTGCAGCAATAATAATAATAATGATAATAATAATAATAATAATAATAATAATAATAATAATAATAATAATAATCTTCCATCAACACTGTTCCTTTAGAATTATCTTAGAAAATCATTGCTTGTGGTTTATTATTCCACCTCCAATTCCTTTCCTGTGTGTTTCATTGTAAAAATGTCTTTTAGTGTTTCAGAGAGGAAGAAAGGAGATCCATAACACTCCAGCAATCAAATAAAGATTATGAAGGAGTTGGCTTGTTACACAATTACCTCTCTCTAGTGATTTTTATACTAATATTAAAAATAAGATCATTTAGGAAAAAAGAAGAAAGAAAAAGGAGCCAGGGGGTAGAGGATGTGAGAGAGATTTTTCTGGTTTTGCTAATAAAAAAAAAAAGGAAGCTGTTTCTATCTTATACAAGCTACAAATAACATTATTGGTAACACTGGGCTAAGAACAACTGGAATGTACTGCCTTCTGCCTGGATGTACAGGAGAATCAAGTATATTTCCAAAGAAATAGAAATGAGTTTCAAAGGAAGAAATATTATATGGTTATTTTGGTTTTCAGTTTGGTAGTTCAGCATTCAACACTACAGCTGACATATTTATGAATGCTTAAATGTCAGTAAATTGTATAAAAACAATATCTCTGCAATTTATGAATCTATAATTCATTTTTTCACTGTCTGCTCTATATTTCATCACTTCATCATTTTCAAGAAAGCAAACGTTCTGAAGACTGAGATTATATCTAGCAAGTGGCTCTATATGAGAAAAGGATTGTTGTTATTGTTGTATCAAATTTACTCCATGATAACAAATTAGTGTCTTCTACTGGTGCTGCATTTGAATCACTTAAACAAACAAACAAACAAAAAAATTCCACAGAAAAGAAATAGAAGAGCACTTTAAAGCAGCAACCATATTTTAAAAATCAGTTGATTTAACCAGGTCAGTAAGTCAGGTGGAAAGAGCAGTAAGAGAATGCATTATTCTATGAGACGTGTTTATCTGGACTTAACAACCCCATTGTTCTTTCTTAGCCCTCTTTGAAAATTCATTTTGGTCAATGATGCATGCTAAAGAACTGAAAATAATAAAAGAGGGGAAAAATCTGTAGTAATTGGGTTGAAATGCAATTGTGTACAACGTATCTTCCCCTAAGCCCACTTTTATTTGCAAAATAACATGAAACCAAAGTGTCCAAGATGGCTGTTTCAGGCTGAGGTTTGACGTGTAACACTAGTCAACCCACTTTAACTTTTCACTAGAAGAGTATTGGCAAAAGTGAGAATATTTTTTTTTCCTGCCTACGGGGTGATTCTTGTTTTATGCACTTCTATTTCCTAGCTTGAGGGGAAGCTTCCAGCACAAACACAAGGTGCATCTCCCTTCCTCATTCAATGGCTTCACATTTCCATGCCATTCAGTGCCATTTTCTTCCCAACAGCTGGTGCTGCCTTCACATTTTTCTGTGGTCACGTTGAGTCCCTCCTCCACGGAGAGGGAGCTTCTTTCCAAGAAGGGACTCAGCCTAAGCTCAACTGATGCAAAGACCCAGATGTTCAAAGGGCAAACTATCTGCAATTGCCTCGCCAATTTGGGGATCTCATTGATGATGTCTCTAAAGGTGTTGAGAGGGATTTTGATCCAAGAGTAACTATTCTACAGAACTAATCTCATTAAGAGTATCCTGCAAAAATGCAGCCTCTTTTGGAGTGCTGCATACAACAGAGGAGTGGGAGAATTTGTCTGGGAGGTGTTATGTCTTTATTTTATCATCTTCAAAAGTAGAGCTGTGTAAAATTCATTTTGCTAGATGGAAAAATGCATTAAAACACATGGAAAATATAGGTAAAACACAATATTACCAATAAACATTTCTTTTTTACTTGGAATCAAACCCAGCAAACATATAGATCTGAATTAATGGAGCAGTGCACGGCAGACAAATTACTACAGGTATTATTGCAGAGACTCAAAGTGGCAGTTTTTTCACAATATACTATCAGACTGCATAGACTGTATAAAAGCAGCTTTCTAGTAAAGATAATTTCATTTGTTCTCATCTCATTGGCAGATTCTCAACTAAAACTGTATACCCAGGGTCTAAAAATGCATTGCACTGAAAAGAAAACACATTGATTATAAAAGAAGCTCAACCAAATTCAAACGTGATGTTTGGAAAGACAACAGCTTTGCAATGCTGATATCATTACTTGTACTATACAGGAAACAGTTAGTGACATTTTCATGCACTGGCTTGGGTTTTATCTTCTCCTCCTCCTTGTCCTCTGTCCACCCTCCCACCCCTGGTGTCCCCCCTTGGCTCGTTACACAAAGCAGCTCAACGACATGACGCAATAATGATTGTTTAGCACCCAGCATGCTTTGGGAGACTAGAGCATTGCAAAGGAAAATCACTGAGAGAAAAAAAAAAAATAAAAAAAATTGAAAGGTCCTGGTGGAAAAAGAAATAAAATAAAAAATAAAGAAACAAGTGCACATAACATCAATGCCACCTCTGAGAAAAATCATCACTACACGAAGATACAGTATACATAATACAGTATAACATGCACTCTCCAATGATAAGCTAGAAGATCCAGAGTAAGTAAAGATTTCATACTTGTGCGGTTTTTTGTGCAAAATTCTGAAAGACCATGACAAAAATCACAGACTGAAAAAAGTTTTGAGATTGCCAGACAAGCTGTGGCATTCAATAACCACTCCAGTGACCAGATCACTAGCCAGCAGCTGAAGTCACATTGAGTGAACTGGTTCAAAGTTTTGAGCTGCTCATCATGATAAAATACGAGGCCATAGAGGCAGTTTGGAGGGAATGAAGAGTGTTGCTTGTGAGGGGCCAGCCACGATGGTGCTCTGCAGGAAGTGCCACACTCCGATATGCTCTGTCATCATTAGCATTTTTATTGGCTACATGAAGGAGGCGAAATAATATTAACTTAAAAAGAGATTCTATTTGCAGAAAAACACATGCACTAGTAACTCAGTGTGGCCATGTTAAATCTCTTGAGCTTTTTCTCAGAGCAGTGCAAACCGCAACACTTAGAAATCTATTTAAAAGAAGCTAAGATTTTTCTTAGGGGGAACGTGTGTTAAAAATAGAGGTAATTTACTCATCAGAGATACTCTGAGTATAACTGAGGAGTGGAATTCACAGCTTTTATATTTTCTGCTGAATGCCACTGAAAATAGGATTGAGAGCTGTGTTTGGATACCATACAGCAGCCTCATTGTGCTCTTTTACGTGATTGATAAAAATAAAGCTTCACAAAGACAGGTAGAGTGAGCTGGTAAAAAATTTGAATCTGTGATTGTCATGTGTCTGATCTGATCCAGGAGAGCATGGCTTTACCATTCGCAATCATTTGCACAAAGAAAACAAAGAAAGGGCAAATGATACAGTACTGTACCTCCATGGTCTGAGACTGGTGCATGGCTTTGATTGCATTCTGTGCCATTGCCCTTGTAGAAAATGTGACAAACGCACAGCCTGTGGGAACAAGGGGACAGGGAGCAGGAAAGACAAAAAACAACAAGACAAAAGGGTTGGACGCTTGTTAAACCAACACAGTCTACGAGAACGGCCACAAGACGACACTGTTCTCAGTAGTACATAAAAATAAACAACTTCTCTAGTTTATTTATTGACAGTGCTGACTTGCTAATCTGACCATAGATGAAAGAAAAAAAATTAGGTGGAGATGGGTGACAAGAAAGGTTTTTATTTAATTTTTTGTTTGCTTTGTTTTGTCTTTTCTTTTTTAAAATTTGTTTGTTTGTTCTGTTTTGTTACTGTTTTTGTTCTTTAGCCACAGGGTTTGAAATAAATAAGGCTTTTATGTAGCCTTTGGATTGCATAGTTAAATCTATTCAGACCATGCATTAACAATTGCTTGCTCTGGCTTTTGTGTAGGTAAACTGTGGATAGTGAATAAATGTCGGCATCACTGACAGTTGAACTGAGAATTTAATAAAGGGGTCTATAACATCACAAATTACTGTGATGCACCCAGAAGTATCATACAAATAAGAATGAGAAAAACACCACTGTGTATCCTGTGACTATTTGTGCAAACACTCAGACAAATTCAGTAATGTAAGTGGAATCTCAACATTTAAGAAAATAACATTTTAAAAATAAAAATCCTTATGGTATTTGTTTCTCTGAGTTCTAGGTACAAGTATAATTCTTTGATCCATGAAAGCTACTGCCAGATTGAACAATTCTGAAGCTATGTGCATGAATAACTGAAAAAATCACTCTTTTTTTCACCTCTTCAGCCTTTAAAATCATAATGAAAAGCCAGTAGGCTAATGCCTGGGCTATTTTTCCACCCTTTTACTATTGTCAGCCATACCTACACTGGGCATGGTGCAGGTCAACGTTTTCAGTGCATGACTCACTGCCCTTTTGGCTAATAAAAACATTGCCTCCTGAGATTTACATTTTATTCTTCATGCACCCTTGGGCATCTTAAAGAAAAAGACTGTGAAATTAATGCAGATTCAGGCTGATTTTGTAATAATACCATGGCACACTAAAAGCTTAGCTAAAGCAACACAGACTTATTTCACTTGTGATCTCTAATGACTTTAAAAGTGCATTGATTTTCAGCTCCCTTAGCCTTGCACAGTTTGAACTTAGGTTTCAGAGAATAATTTAGTGTTCCACTCAATTTCCTCAAAACATTATTATTATTACTACTTAAAAGATTTCCAAATGAAGCAGATCTAAGCACTGAGAGGCTAAAGCATATTGTCATTTTAGAGCTAATGCATGAAAGCTACATTCTGGCATCAAAAATACAATATTGTTGCCCCTGTGGCCAATGGGCAAAATAAACCATTTTGCAATCCAGCAAGCAACAGATTGTTTAGGTTATGCAAATCAATTTGAGGCATAGAATACATTTTCTTTTTAGCTCTGTGTGTACCTGGTAAGATTATCAAGTCAAGACTGTATTCACATTTTAATCAAACAACAGTAAGAGAAAGCAATGCCTGATCATTACCCAAAAGCACTACATCTAGTCATGAAAATAAAGTCAATGCATTTTTGCATCATGCGGTATTTGTTTTCTCTTTAATGTAAAGGCCCTTGATTCACAAGAACCTAAACTGGCTTATGTAGCTCTGACCGATAGATGAGCACCATAAAATCAGAAATCAAAATTCTTTTACCCAAACTTCACCACAGCATTGTGACCTTCTGTATTTCTTAGGTAACAAAACAGCTGATGATGTCTCACTACTCTTTAGCCACACCACATAATGCTATACTAGTCTTGTTCAGCAACATATTTCTGTCAAAGAATATGATGTAACAAACCAGCTTTCTGTACAGCAATCTAGACAAAATGTGCAGTAGAAGGGTAAATAATATACAGTACTTCTCCTAGATTCCATATTGCTGCTGTGCACTAAAATTAAAGAGGCCCAAATTTACCATCAGTCTCAAAGTAATCTCTCTTAATACCATTTCTGTTATTAGCATTATTCATTTCTTGTCTTGCAAATTCAGTGGGGGATGAGCACAAATGGAGATATACTGGAGGGCAGGCAAGGAACCCCATGCAGAGCCTTGAATAATATTGTTGATAATGGTCAAGAAACTGCTTCAGTCACTTTGGTTCTCACTATCCAGGAGTGTGTACTATAGTGACAATTACTGAATGGAGGTTTCAAATGCATGAGAAGCATGTAAAATGTCAACAAAAATCAGTAAGACACAGTTTATGCATTTATCACAATTTCTCCCCAGCAGTTCTGCTGTAAGTAACTTACTGAGAGATGTTGCAATTAGCAGGTCTCAAAAGAAATGTGAATCAGCAGAGAAATAAAGCTGCATTCCTCTCAAGATAAAGCAGACTGCCCCTTCCCTCCCCTGAGCTTTCTCTCTTTAACCACAGGGCTCAGCTGTTGGGTACTTTCAGTGCCCAACACCACTGCAAAGCCTTCCTCCTCACTCCTCAGCCCAAAACCATTTGCATGGGTCTCGTTGCCTTTGTCATGGAGCAAAAAGACCTTTGTAGCAGATCTCTGTACCAATTTGAAAGAAACTTGTTCCTTGGGCAAGGGGAATGCCTGATGAATGAGGTTATGCAGCTTGAATATGAGCATTTGGAAGCAGCATTCCACAGAGAGGATGGGGCTGCATTTTAATTAGGGTTTGCCAGCCAGAGGCTACAAGGTTAAGTCCCCTTGTTATCTCCATTCAGCAGGCCATTTCCCACCAATAGACAGTGGCCATTTCCACAGTAAATTTCCAATTTACCTCAATAACATGGCAAAAATTCAGTACACAATGTTATTTCTGAATTATTTGAAAACCCAAACTTTAAGAGGTTGCCATCAAGTGCCCCAATTAACCATTTGTTAATTTAACCATCCAGACATTACTACGTGTATTCACATTCAAGGGTTATTTTTCAGCTACCAAGCCTGGACACTCACACACACAACATTTATATATTTATTGTGTGTGCATATATATTTTATTGTGCGTGGAATATGAGATCATATCTATTTTATTATGTGTGAACTATGGACTCCTTTCCTTCATGAACAGACTGCCACACTGGATGAGAGCTTAGTCTATGTCACAGGATTTGGTCTATTTAACTCAATCACTTTGCATTTATATTTTAGGTGTTCAGAAAAAGCTGTTCTGAAATGCTTGTATTTGCTGCCATGGTCAATGGCAGGACCTTGATTATCCTCTGTGGGGCACATATGCACTGGAGGAAGATGGTTTAGTTGGGCACCTAGAATTTAATCAGAAGTAATTCAAGGACACTGGATTTCATTTCTTTATGTTTCTGAAGGGTTGGGAAAAGCCTTTCCAGCACTCTCTCACTCACTGTGTCACACGGGTGCAGGTGGTCTGTTGGGAACACACTGCCAGCTTCAGGACCGTAAATCACAATTAGAAGAGGACAGGACTAATCAGATTTCATGCCTTGTGGTGCAAGGAAACAAGAAAGATTTCCATGGCCTCTTACCTCACCCTATGAAACATGGCATTGATTGGCATGCCATGGAGCGAGGTCTTCCCAACCCACAGCTACGAGCAAACTATTTCTGTTCTACCCCACCGAGTCCTGATATTCAATCATTCCCTTCTTACTGGAGCTGTGGTATCTCTGGGAGGGAAAATATAGAGAGGGGGATGTTTCTATAGCTAATGGCTTGAAATAACTTCAGTTTGTACACCCAGCTACCTAGCTACACCAAAAAATAGATAGTTTTGTAAAAACAGCCAGCCTACAAGACACCTCGCACTTATTTATCAGCTCTGGTTTCAAAATGTCAGGAATTACTGACAGAAGGAAAGGGGAGGGAGAGAGAAGATCTAAGAATTTTAGCTGCTTCTTCAAGGCTGCCTTCTCACCCCCTAGAGCAGATTAATGAGTGACTGGGGAAAGGCTGCTGGAAGTAATTTCCTTCTCCAGGCAGAATTGGAGTAAGGCACCCAGCCCTGGCATGGGAGAAATTTTATCACATCTGCCACGTTGGCTGAGAGAACATCTAAACTCACAGGGAGAACATCTAAACTTACTCCTTACCCCTCTCCCACCACAAACTGAATGAGAATTCTGAAAAAGCAGTCAAATGTGATAGGCCTCCTCCTTGATCCTGGCCATCCCAAACCTAGGGCTTGCTGCTGGAGTGACTGAATATTTGAAATATTTAAAAAAGCTCAGCTCTGCCTCATTTCAGCTCCTGCTGCATGTGATTCTTCTCATCTCAGGTTTTTCTAGAAGTGTTGAGAAACATTCAGTCAGGAGTTCTTGCACAGCCTAATACAACATCAACTCCTGACTGAGAAGTGAAGGAGAACATTTTTATCTATGGAAGCTTCAGGTAAGGTTCACACCTACACAAGAAACCTCCCTTGTGAAACCACTGTGCTCTACCAGAGGATTTAAAGTGAAGCCAAAGGGAGATGCAAAATGCAGAGACATTGTTTGGAAGTCTAAAACCAGGGTTTTGACACAGAAGGAGACCCAAGAGATTTCCAAAGCCACCCAAGCAAGCGCAGTGCTGAGAGCGCTGGCTGCGCAGCTGGTGCTGTAATGGTTGCACCACAGCTTCCCAGGACACTGTAAACAAGTTTTTCTTCAATTTCTGTAAAGAAACAAAAGTGAAAAGCTGCCAAATACTCCTGCAAGGAGTAGTTGGGATCCTCTGAGATGAAAGCTTCTATTTAAAGAAAAGATAAGGCTTGAATAAAAAGCTATGGAAATTGAAGTGTGATAAAAATAAGCTCTAGTTGGGTTAAAATGTTTCTAGCTGAGATTGCAAAGTAGACTTTTCCTTTTCCTTTCCTGCTCTAATACAGCCCAGTCTGAAGGAAAGAGCATCCTGGAAAACAGCCTTCTAATGAAGACATCACACAAAAATCTGTCTTGGTGGCTAAAAAACATTTAATCTACAAACTAAATTGTACATCAAATTGTTTACTGTAGTGACATCTGGTTGTTAAGTATTACCTAAGACACACAATGACAGGTCTGAGACCAAGTGCAACAATTCAGTCTAAAGAAAATAACTTGAAAAAGCCACAGTGAAGCTCTTCAGTTTATGCATATCAGGCACATAAAGGTAACAAGAGGCACATCCTGTAACTGTCTCAGCTCTTCAGCTCTACTGATTTGACTACTGACTAGATGACAGGTTGTAGATTTTAAATTTCCTGAAGTTCATGGTTCCCTCGAAGCATTTCTAATTGGACATTCAATTACCCACCCTGCAAAGCACAGACTTCAGGAGTGGAATTTACACAAAGCCAGAATTAAATGAGTACCAAAGACCATGCTCTCTAACTGTGCCTTGATGATCTTCTTGTTGGAATAGAGCCTCTTGCAAATTATTTCATTTCAGGATTGCCTCTTGGGAGGGATTGCTGCAAAACTGCAGTAATGGAAATCTGAGATGTAGCCACTGGCCAAAGGCCAGCAGAGACATTGGTCAGTTGGATGTGTTGCTTCCCTCCCAGCTGCAAAAGAGTTTCAGCAAGGGAAAACAAAATTAAATGTGCCATAATGATTGGAAAAAATGAAAATGTTACCACATTGCAGCAAAAGGCATAAGGCACGGACGTGCTTCTGAAGAGCTATTGAAAACACAGCACTTCCATGTCCTTGCTTCCCATCACTTACTGATACACTATTCAGAAAGTAACCCTTAATCTAGGGTGTTGCCACAGCTGGCACTTCATATTACTTTGGCTCAGAAAGGAGCAGTAAATATACAGAGGAAAGAAAACCCCAGCATAAAAGTCCCTCACCTATCCTTCCCTGCAATTAATTGTGATGCAAATACTAATTTTCTTTTACTAATTCATCCAGAAAACCCTTGAATCTGAAAGTTCTGAATGGATTTTCAAGAAATTAAATTGCCTCACCATGGTGTATCTCACTATTCCATTTCTAACCTGCTCTTAAAGCAAAGAAAGAATGAAAAAAACAATCCTTGTAATCAATGTCTGCAGAAATGTTTGCTTGTCCCATGTGCCTGGCAATGTTTTGTTAAAAAATCATGCAATTAGGAGCCTAGAAGATGTAGAAAAATGCATTTTGAGCTTTCTCACAATTTTCATGGTATATCCAACTCTCTCTACATGTTATTAGCAGGTTTTTTCAGTGCATGCTATTAACCCAGTTGACTTCTTTCTGGTATCTGATATATAAATCTGCACTTAGCAATACAGCAGAATAATTTGTTATGTGGTGCTCCTGTGATAAGGATAAGAGGATTTTTTTTATCATCATTACAGATGGTAATAATTCCTAGAGTGATACAGAGATATTGATCCACTGATCTAAAAAAAGCATTTTACAAAGGCAGAGGAGCATCAGTACCCTTATTTTAAACAACAGGATAACAGAGATGATGAGTGACCAACTCACCTATGGTCAATACAGCACATCAGTGGCACAGCTACACAGCTACAAATCAAACTTGGGGATTTCTGGCTATTTTTGCACACTCCAGCTCTCATTGCCTGGCTGTCTGTGTTGGCATCTGTGGTCATGTAGACATTACACAGTGCTGGGAGTCAGTAGGTCTGAAAGTTTCCTTAAGCCGTCTACAATGAGTGATTTAAAATCTTAATCATCTGAGGCAGTTTCACTTCTACTTTTTCATTATAATGAAGCTTAGCACATGATATCACAATCATGAATTTTTGTGAAACATATTTAGCTCTTCAGAAAAAGTGCTGGATTAAACAACCCTGCAGGCTGAATCCTTCTCCCTGAATAAGGAATATTGTGCAGGAAGTGGCAAGCTTCTTTAGATATCCCATGAACCCTGCTCAAGAGGCAGCCAGCCTCCGTGGCTGTTGGGTCCCTGGGTTCTTTATCTCTACAGCCAACAGGGTATTTTTAGTTTTTAATACCTTTCACAGCTAGGAATTATTCGCTGCCAGCCAGCTAATTTCACAGGGACTATCCCAGAGCCTTTGCAAGGCAATGCCCTATGGTTGCTGACTATTCTTGTGGCTGATTGAAATATAGCAAGTTACAGGTATAAACAATGGTTATTTATTTCTTAACAATGGGGGAAAACATGACTCAGCCAAAAAGAAAATCTCAGTTTCTTTAAAATACACTGCTGCACCACTGGAGCTCTGTGTCATTACTTTAGCCTCATTTTAGAGCTGACTTTCAAACAGCTGACAATAGGAATTTGGAGTGGAAAAAGTGACAGTCCATTATGAGTAGTGACAGCAATGAGTGTGACTTTAATATTAAAGTTCTGTCAACTCTTGGTTAGGAACTACAATAGAAACAATGAGCTCCATCTCTCTCCCCTTCTCCATTTATCTCAGCACTTATATCACACTCATCACAAAGTGTTACATTTCCCCTGAATGCCACAGGATGGGATTTCTCCTTTCTACTGGAGCCCATGTGGTACAATGCAACCCTAAATCCTGCCTGTGAGTGAAAAGCAGACTGTTACCCTCCCAGTGGTAAAGTTGCTGATGTAGTGTAGATGGGCTAAAATAAAAGTCAACCAAAACCTTTTTAGTCTTTACTAAAGAAAAAAAATCCAAACCCAGTCCAAACCAAAACTGTTTTACTGAGTCATGTAACCTGGAGCTATTTCTTGCAACTATCTGCTGGTAATGCAGATTATTTGCCTGAACCCTTTAAGAAAGCTTAAAAGCTGGCATAAATACCAAGTAAGATACTGTTCAAGCTTTTTTCATCTGAGATACCATGAGATGTACCTGCCAGGCAATTAAAAAGGGATACCAAACAGAGTTTACTGGACCATATTTCTATCTCACTGCTGTGAGCACTGAACTGAGCTCCTGAAGGCTCTGGCATGGCAGGTCAGGGTTTTCCTCAGACAGTGACTATTTTTCATTCACCCCTCTGTGTCTAGGAAGGAAGCATATCTGGATGGGTGATGAGTAAATAAATAATGTTTGTGGAAAAGGGAATTAACATCTTGGAAATGGTAACATGAATTAAAACTCATTAATGATTGGAGCTCTTTACAAAGATTCAACAGTGTAAATTCTCCCTCCTGAAGCAGTTTTTCACCTTGTGCTTTTTCAGTCAAGCTCCCTCCTCTGCAGATGTCCCTCAGCACTTTTCATTTCGACTGCAATACCAACCATTTTCACAACACTTTGCCTTCTCTCATGGAGTGGTGGTTTTGTGAAGCTGATAAAAATCTGCCTGAAAAACCTGGTTGGCGCAGCTGAACCCATTTTGAAGTGTGAACATGGGTGTGTAGAAAGCAATTCGAGTTTAACAAGGCATGAGGCATGAGGGCATGATAGAATATCAGTCGTGATTGTGACCGAAATGAACCCGAGCGGCGCAGAGGATGCAGCTCTGCTGTGCTCGCTGGTGTGTGACCTACCTGGACTGAGATCTTCAGCCTCCAGCAGGAGAGAGCAGCACTGTAACTGTGCAGCTGTGCTGGCCAGCACACAGCTCTGCCCTGCCTGATACATTGGAGATGTGGCTTAGGAATTTCAGCTCCTGATTGTTGTGAGATTGCTGTTCACAGCAGAGCAAAACCACTCCACCAACCTCTCTTACTCTGCTGGATTTCATAATTAGCTTTTCTATGCTCCTATACTGAGTCTGTTGAATTAAAGCAAGTATGCAGTGGGATTTTTATGGATCCCAGGAAAGATCCATTTCTTTGTTGGGTGATGCTGACAAGTCAATTAAATCTTTTTTTGGGGCTCAAAACATCTGATGTGCAGATCTTGTTATTTCAGCAGTTAATTAGCTCCTTTCCCACTTGTGTCTTCCATCATCCCTTCCTTGTGCTGCTCACACAATGAAATCAGTGAAAATCAGAAATACTTATTTTGCCTCAGTCTAGGAAGATAATGGCAACACTCTATTCCATCAGTAAACATTCCTTATTGAGCTATTGATTTAACCAATTTTAGACCTGTGCCCTAATCTTCCCCAAGGCAAAAACCATGATTGTGAGGCTCTACTTGCCTGAAGGGACAGCTGTATCCCAGCCTCAAAAATTTGGGGACCACAAAACATAATTGTAAGTGCATAATTTTCTTGGGGCTCCCTATTTATTGTAAGAGTGACTTTGCAACAATTCCTTATTGTTCAGAAGTAGTACAGTACATTCTTCCAAGCAGTGCCATGATATATAGGAATACCTGCACTTCCTTTGCTGAAATTTATAGATGTTTTATAGAAACTGGAAACCCCCATGCACAAATTGTTGCACAAAATTTTGTGTATCTTATTGTCTATTAGAAACAAATAGATCCAAAGTTAAAGAAAAAAAAAATCTAAATCGATACTCATATCTATATGCAAAGTGGTAATAGATATGCATATCTATTACCTTTTTCTGTGCCTTTTGAAAATGTAATAAAATGCATAAACTGTGTACTTTCTATGTATTTGTTTTTCCTATAGATGTGATGTTTTTCACAGCTCCACAATTAAGATTACTTTACTCTCTGTGCCATTAAATGGCTGTGGCAGGTTACAACAGCATAATCCTGCACTGAGGGATGGGACTATCCTTATTTCCTTTTCTACTCAGCAACCCCTGGCACTGATGGTCTGAGGAGGTTCATGCTCTGAGAATAAGTTCAAGTCCACATACCATGGAGTTAAGATGCAGTCTGTATCATCAATATACATTTATCTTTCTTTTCAATAGGTTTTCAGAAGGCCTTTCCCTAAAAGGTACTTTTGCACTCAAAAGGGATCACTGGTTATTGAAATCTGTGCAGCATTTCATTTCCAAGTTCAGGCTGGCGCCAGATTAAAAAACTCTCTTTACAAACTTTTGTCCAGGCAAAGCTCTCAGGTCCAGGGTAAGCTCTTTGTTTCTCACTTACAGCAGACCTATGTTTTGCATAGAGTTACAGAAAACACAGGAATGGAGGAGATAGTGCTACAACGAGGGCCAGTTCCCATCACCCTTCATGCCCTCAAGCAGTCATTTACAGTCCTGTCCTTTTAGGTGGTTTTCTTTGGCCTTGTGCTACAAAGCAGAAATGGGGTCAGGGGAGCAACTTTGATTTTGTGAGAGCAGAAAACTGAGGGTGTTTTCTCAGGGTGCAAAGGAACCTTTCCAGCTGACAAACAGGGTGATAACACAAGTTAATATGTTGGCACCGAGACCTTTCTGACACTGGAAATAAAAGGTGATAATTTCAGTCACTGTGAAAAGTTCACGTGGGATACCCTCATCACGTGGGACGTATTACAGGGTAACCTCGCTGCAGACAGCAGCTCTGCCTACCTTGGCTGTGACATAAAGCTCCCAATTAGCACTTAAGGAAAGAGACTTTACAGGCTGCACACTCACCTCGGCTCAGCCCATCTGGTCCCCGGAGGATTCGGCATTCTTCTATCTGGCCAAACGGAGAAAACATCACCCTGATATCATTCTCATTACACTTCTTCGAAACCATTCCTATGAACAATTTTCTGTCTTCCACAGCTAGAAGATAAAAATAATGAATGAGCAAAGGCCATTTCATCTTTTTGCTGTGATCAATGCTTCATTACCACATCAAACCAAGCTCCAGTCATGTGAGTCAGGCTCTGTAACTGAAGACAAGTCCTAAGGCAAACACTTTATACTTACAACCTCCCTTCCCCCTTCCTTCCCCACCCCAAATATCTCATTTTTCTCTCTGTCTCCTTTTTTTTTTAGTGGTGCCTGCTGTTTATAAAACATATTAATTGGCTGTCTTAGTCACTCTGCATACACCTCCCCTTCACGGCTTCTAAAAGGAAAATATCCTCCGTTAGAGACACTTTTAAAGATATCTTTGCATAGATTCTAATTCAGATAAATTCCCTCATCCCCCTCATGTGTGAAAGAAATCATGATGGGGTGAGGGTGAAGAAGGGATTGTGCATGTAATGATACAAGCTAATGAAAAATATTCCTGAGAAATGTTTTGAGAGCAGCTCCTATCTGAGCTTTCAATTTCAGCCAGCTTAATGCACGGCACTGGAAAGGCAGATGTGCAATGACTGCTCTGGAAAAAGAATGCATTAAATTTTTCTGCTTTGTTTTTCTTTTTCAGTGACACAGCCCTCTGCCCTTCAGGAAGACACAAGACATAATTCAGGACATCACCTGAACACCCTCTGATGCGTAATGATGCTGAGTTTGCAAAAAACCACCATGAAAAACGTGCTTTACCTGAATTATTGGTAGAATATTTTCTGCCTGCACTGTCACCAGCACCAGCACAAACTGGACTGCTGCAGCAGGATGCATACAGCCCTATTAATCAAACCCAAATTTACAGGTCTAAAGCTAGGGACTCTTGTCAAAAATGAAAGAGGTCATCAAAACTTAATTCACTCTGGAAAAACTTAAAAATGTTAAGGCACCCACTCATCTATATTAAACCAAAAATCTAAGTGCTCATTATACAGTACATACACCAGTGCTTTCTTCTTCTCTGGAAATGGCATGTAAATCCAATTCCCTGTTAATGAGCAGACTGTCAGGGTTTGTGGGGAAGCAAAGAGGGAAGGAAAGCTTTACTCCAGAGAGTCTGCAGTGCACTTACTTATTTCTATTATTGTGCAAATTATTTTTGTAATGAAGTATTTTCATTTCTGGGCTTCCAATAAAAAAAAAGAAAGAATCCTCCCTTGCTCTCTAACTCTGTCTCCTGTATTAGTATGAGTTTGTCATATGGAAAAAATTGCAGCTGAGGAAGAAGGAACTGCGTCCATTTTTTTCTAGGATTTTATGTCTGCTATACTTCAACATTTTCAGTGCATTTAATAATTTCAAGAATAACAGGAAGAGGTTCATGTTTATTGATCACGAGAAGCGTTTGAAGTAATTTTCTCCTTAAATCGCTGACTTTAAAAAGTATTTGTAGCTTTTATATAAGCAAGCACCAAGCCCATGCATTTTTCAGAGCCCAAAACAGAGACCAGCCCCTGCAATCCCAGCTTCTCACTCTACAAGCTTGCAAGAAAATTGGTGTGAATTTAACACCCAGGGGAAGATGTTTTCTTCAGCAGAGATTCCTCAAGACTGAACATTTTCATTCACACTTTATATTGAGGTTCCACACGCAGGTGAACCCTCCAGAAAGGGTTAAGAAACGATGAATGCATGGCATGAGCCAGTTATATACAGATCAGGAGCTGAATATGCGTGATTGCAAATAAGACCTGCAAGTTGGAATATTTATATATATACGTATATGTCTTATTATGAAGCTTTACATCTGATTCATAATATATAGCTGACCTTGATGCTGCTAAATATTATTTTAAGGGTGGGAAACCTGAATTGCGTTTCTCACAGCTACAAGAGGAGTGCAGTCAGACACTTCTGCTGGTGGAAGGATGTCTATAACCTAGCTGCAGACAATTCCTATATTGCCCTGAGCAATTTCTTTGAGGATGTTCCCTGGCAGCCTGTCCCCTCGACAACAGCCACAGATTATGGCCATAGTGCAGGAAAGGTTTTGAGACAAGGGGCCCAGCTGGGCTGCCAGGCCTGGATTCTCCACACCACAGACTGAGGTCAGGCTGGGTGAAGCCTTGGTGCCAAGCACATTTCCAAGCATTCCCTTCTGCTCACAGTGTTATGAACCTCTTATTTTGTGTCTCTGTGTCAGCTAGTAGCAACCAGTTTAAATTTGATCTTAGGCTTGAAATAGTGTGCAGGTCTACCTTAAGGGTGGCTAGGCTCCAACTCTCTTTTAAAAATAGCTGCTGGCTAAGTTGGACAAATGCCTGCCACAGCATCCCAAAGGAGGTCCCTTGGGTCCTGCTTTGGTGCCAGGACAAAGCCTCAAACCAAAGAGATTCACGTGGAGACTCAAAAGAAATGAGTTGTGAACAGAAGGCTTTGTTTTAATTTTCCAAAGAGTAGCAGGCGACAAACTCCCTATTGGCCTCCTTCGGTTCTGGTAGTAAACCTATAAATATGCCATTTAACTAACATGATTTGCAGGTTTGCAGCTTGAGGGTGATTTTATAGTAAATTAAACATCCAGCTTCTGTGTACTGTACATCTTAAAAATGCAGATTTCATGAAGAATGCTCAGAGTACAGAAAACATATTGATATGATGACGTGCTCTGCATTCAGTACCATTAGTCAGTGCTGATCAGTGTTGAAGCTTAAGAAAATTGCTATTCTTTTTCTGGCTAGAGGCCCAGCATAAAAAACATTTAAAGTGACAATTGTCAAGATCAAAATGACATGTTTTCACTCCATCTGATAGAACATCTGATATTATTAGGCTGAAAGAGTTTTTCCCACACAGAGAAAGGAATACTTTTCCACCTCAATAAGACTGATTTTCAAGAGTTATTTCTGCATTTTTGGCCAGCCCCTTCTTTCTTTCTAAAATGAATTCTTACCAGCCACACAGGCAAGGTGTGAGAATCAGACAACAGAGTGCATGAAGTGTGGGTCAAATGCTTTTAGAGGTGAGCAAACTTCCCTCTGGATCTGCCCCACCTGTGGATTTTCCTGTGTGATTTGGATTTCTCCCACAGATTGTAAAATGAGGATTAAACACACCTCACCCAGCAGAGCACTGAGGCTGGGACAGGTGCTCCTGCTTAGGGAAAGGATAGCAGCCTAAACACATCTGGCCTAACTTCAGTGACCTACAGGTTTGGTCTCAGCTCAACTGGTTGTTGGCAACGCCAAGAGATCAGCTCCTTCAAAGAGTGACAGGTCTCATCTCTCCCAGCAAGGAGGAAAGGTGCATGACAAGGCATTTCTCCCTTTGTCATGGGAGTCTCTCCCCTGCTACTGAGAGTGGATTACAGATTGTTTTTTACACTCACTGAGTGGATTGACAGATGCTGTTACCTTCCAGCCAGCTCCCAGATCCTGGGCATCATGACAACATGTAGATGTCCTGAGCTCCAGCTGCAGGGACATCAGGAATGAATGAGCTCTGAGGGGCTGGACAAAGCTTGGGAGCTGCCAGTGCTTTGGGCAATGAGAGCAGGCAAAGCAAAAGGCTGGGGGAAGGATAACAGTGTGCAAGGGCCAGCACATGTACACGTATCTCAAAAGCACTTCACTGCTGCTTGATAACTCTCTCTCCCACCCTTGGGGTAGGTTTCAACAATTCAAAATCCAGAACAATCAAAACTTTTTTAGCCTACGTTTGACATCATTATTTCTGAACCTCGCTTATGGGCCTAGTTGAACTTTCTGACTATTTTACACCACTCTGGGGGAATGAAGGAGATGCAACTGTTTGGAAGCAGCAGGTAGGATGGGGTGGCTGAGGGCCCCTACTTGATGGACAGAAGCAGCCAGAAGGTCACTGTAAACAAGGCCTGAAGTTCAATTTATAAGAAGGAACGTGTGAAACCACACAGTTTCTTGATTAACACATTATGGGGTTCACCTTTAATCCATCCCAACACATTACAAATGCAGGCTGGCTGTGCTGCCAGGGCAGTTCAAGTGACACATCCAGTGCTAAGCCTGCTGGATTTGGGCTGGGGTTTGCCAGAATGCAGGAGCACTGCATGAAGAGGAACAGACACCTGTTTTCAAATGAGCAGAGTTGCTCTTTCAACCCTATCAAGGCTAGCACTGCCATCACTAGCACACGTGCCTGGGCATTGTGTTTGAACCCACAACTCTGCCTGAGCCATCAAAGGTTATCTGAGATGAAATCTGTCTCTGCTGGGAGGGGAACTTTTCAAACTGAGCCTCCTGTCTTCTGACAGCACTACATCCATCTTGCAGAATAACATCCTGAAGGGTCTAATTTTTTAGCTTTACTCAATTTGCTTCAGTAATGAGCATTTCTTGCAGGCTGTATTAGATTGCTTGTGCTAACCCAGGAGGATAAAGGAGTAGAGATTATTTTCTGAATGCTACAAAAGAATTAAACCCTGTAATAATTGTGGGAAATCTCCCTGAAGATTCAACACAACTTTTATTTTCACTCCTCTAAACCCCCCAAATTCTGACAGATCAAAATGATAACCCTTTATTGTACATTTCTGAGGAGTCTAGTCAGATAAAGAGTGAATTTTCTCCCCAGAAGATGCCTTCTCTTTTGAGCAACTAGATAAATAGTTAATTATGTATAAATGGTGTGGAGGTTTGGGTTTTTTTTTGGTTTGGTTTTGGTTTTTTACTCCCATATAGAAGGGAAAAGGTGAAATTAGACATTTTATCCCTAGCTGTAAGCCTGTGAAAACCCCTTGCATACAATCTGTCAAAGTCACACCTGAATCCGGAGCCTGCATTAATTATCAACTTTTCTATGTGTTAGTGCTAACATATGGCATCTAATTACTACCTCCAATTCAGCAAAGTTGTGCCACTTAGAATTTCAAAATTATTTTTTATATTTTCTACTAATGAAATCAATAAAAATAAATTTTAAGATTACTCAGCTACCCTCCTCCCTACTTTATTTTTTTAAATGGAGAATTTTGTCATTTTCCCTGAAGCAGTGATGCTTTGATCCATTTAAGAGCATACTGTCTGCAGGATATGTGCCTGAAAGTATTGACTGTGCTCAAATCCAGATCCAAGACATTTAAGCATTTGCAAATTGTAGGATGTTAATGGCCACAGACAACTTAGAGCCAAGCAGGTGTTTGTAAATTTTTCACCATTAGACTGGAGGAACCCCCTTTGTTTGAAAAAGGGAAAATGTCCTTAAAAGGATAAATACTGTGAGTGCTGAATCTAGTAATGGTGGAGCCTTCAAAGTTAAAAGATGCTTCTTTAGCAGAAAATCCTTAACCAAAACTTTATAGACAGGTTAAAACAACCTGCACACAGGTGATCCGACCAGGAGACACTAGAAGATTCATCATCTGCAAATCTTCAAGAGATGTTTTTCAACATAAGAAAGCTTTTCAGAATCCCTCTGGGTACACAAATTAATTAAATCTGAGGGCAAGTCTTGCCCCATCAACTCTAGGTGCTAAAAACTTGGTTGAAGAGATCAAGATTTGCTTCATCTGCATGAGCAGAGAAATGACTCTGACACATTGTAGGCAGGGAATGAGCCACTGGAATGGGCTGCCCAGAGGAGCTGTGGATGCCCCAGCCCTGGAAGTGTTCACGGCCACGTTGGATGAGGCTCTGAGCAGCCTGGTCCGGCTGTGCTGCAGGTGTCCCTTCCATGCCCATCTCTCATTTTCCATGAGGTGAGCTTGGCCTCTGGTGTCAAGGGACAGATTCTCAGGTGACCCAGACATCTAAGGGCAGGAACAGTGATGGAAAAGGAGGAACATTTCATCCTGGGAGGTGCTGGCTTGGATGCTCATTCAAAGCTTTTTCACAAGAGACTCAATATGGGGAGAGGCATTTAATCACACAGCAAATTCTGTTCTTTGCAAACCTCTGTAAATTGAATGAGAGGACCTGTCCTTCCTCCCTATGGAACTTGAACAGGTCTATCAATCCTTCACAAACATCTAGAAGCTCAGAAGAACTGTAGAGTGTTCAACTTGTCCTACACATCTTTGCACAAGAAATTTTTGACCAAGAAAATTTCTTAAATCTCTTAAATCTTCTTAAATCTGAGAAACACCACTTTACCCACAAAATCCACTGGGATCCTCCCATGACTCAGAAATCAGAGACTTGAGTATTCCTCAAAAGCTCAACCAGCACGGATCATGAAAACCAAGATGCCTTGGCATGTCTTTTTTCTTTTCCCCTTTGAACTTACCAATCTGGTTGAATAGGTACAGTTTACAGTTTGCTGTTGGCATGGATAATGTACCTCCTCAGATGGATAGCCTGGAGCATATGGGAAACATGTGCCAAACAAACCTCCACATCCCCCACGCTGTTGTTTTTCCTCTTTCTTCATCTCCAAGCTGCTGGCAAACTGTCACCCACTCATGAACCCCATGCCTACACCCTGCCTTTCTGAGGAGCTGTACCATTATTACCATCATCGTGGTATTAGTTTGCCTTCTGTTTCTCCAGTCGATTGAAAAGAAAAAATAGTTCACCACCCCTTGAACATGCCTATCAGAAGTTCCCACACCCTTCAGGAATCTAAATTTAAAAAGGTGTTTAATTTGACAGTTGGAACCCCTGAACTGACAATTTGTTTTTTCCCCAAAAATACAAAGAAAGGCAAGGGAAAAAAAAAGGTGAAAAACTCAATCCCTAGTACTTTTTATGCTTGGAATAGATGCCAGAAAATAAGAGAGTATTCCCACAGTGCAAACAGGAGTTTCATGCAGATAACCCTAGACTAACAGCAGCAGCCAGGAGCCAACCTACCCTGCTTTCCAAGCAGGCACTACTTGCAGAGAAGGATAGAATTTGCACAATTCCCCACAGTGTTTTTCCAATATGTTCAATCTCCTTTAGAAAGAAACACTTCAGGCAACGAACAAGTAACTCGCTGGGAGTCAATTTTGGCCCATTGCCTCTTATTTTTCTAATTTGCCAAGGAAATTGAGGTGAAATTTGTCTTTGAAAGAAGAACCCATGGAGGCCATACTTAGTTCAGGCCAGCGTTCCTGCGCCTAAGGGATAATTGTGCCCACTGCTAGCAGTAAATACTACGGACTGGAGTCTGGATTCCAACAGCAACGTTCTCCTTGGCCACAGTGGGGCCTGAAAACTTCAGTCCTTCTGCCCTTCCAGATGCCTTGGCCTCTATTCTGAGCACTCAAAGACAGCAAAAAATCACTGCTAAAAATCTTTGGGAAAATGTTTTTCACCCAGAGGGTGGCTGGGCACTGGAATAGGCTCCCCAGAGCAGAGGTCACAGCACCAGACTGACAGAGGTCAAGGAGCATCTCAACAATGCTCTTAAGCACATGGTGGGAATTTTGGGATTGTCCTATGGAGGGCCAGGAATTACTTTGGGAATCCTCATGGATGGATATCTATCCTTTCCAACTCAGAATATTCAATGATTCTATGATTCCAACCTGAGAGAGAGAACACCCCCTCCCATACAAATGGGTGACGGTTCATATTTCCTGTGCTCACGGCCACTTTTGTTTGGAGAGTTGTCATAATAGGAAACCTAGCATAATGTGAAGTTTTAATTTCCTTTCAAACTTCATAATCCTTGGAGAAGCCTGAAAAAGGGATGCACTACAATTAGCAAAAAAAGAAGCCTTAAAAAAGCCTTGCGGAGAGATTTAGAGCCCAATCATAATTTACATTTGCAGGTATGCAGATCTCTAAGTGCACGGCTTCTGCCCTGATTACTAATTAATGAGGTGCAAAGATGCCTGTTGGAGGAACCAGCTCTGATTATGTGGGCCTTAAGGGAAAATGAAGCTCTTGCAATCTAAGAAGGCAGATGATATCTTTAACATATATTTTAGAAAATTACAGGAACAAATCAAGGGGCAAAATATACACGTATATATTTTTAAAGAATCACACGCTGCCAAGTTGCACTACCATTCGATTATCTTATTTCCCTGAATATATAAACCTGGCATGTTTAATAGATTTACCTTGCCATCTATTTTGCATGTCATATACATCCACTTAGGCAGTACCCTAGTATTCCAAATGGATATTACTGTCTTTATAGCATTCATTTTTCAATAGTTTTGAGGAATAAGTATACAGAGAGCTCCAATGTGGGCTTCCTAGCTCATAATGAAGCATATGATTAAACCTAAATTTGGCTCAGATTCAGAATGGCATCATTGTGTAAAAAGGTACTTTTGGCAAATGTTTAAGGCTGATCATACACTTACATAATTTGTTAACACAGGTATGCCTTTCTGTTTCTTTTATTTTAAATTTTCAGCATCAATATTTTATCTTCATCTTATCAATCTCAGGTGCTCCCACAATACCTCACTGTTAGGAGAACCCAAGGGAAGGATGTATGCAGTGAGGTAGGTCATGACATACAGCAGGTACAAGGAAGACCCGTTTCTGAGGACATTTCCTTCCTTCTTTAAAGCAGAAGATAAAAGGGAGTTCAGAGCAGCTCAACACCTTCCCAGCATGTCAGGTGTAGGGAAAGTGCCTATTATTTTCACCACAAAAGGAGCAAAGCAAAAACTGTACAATGTTGTGCTTTAGTTTAGAGAAAGACACAATTAAGTAAAAATAAATTGAACACATACCATTTGACTTTTCACTATCTGCAGGTTTCATCTGAATAGGATGATGCATCTAAAAACAAAAATGAAAGAGAGTAAGGCAGGTTGGATAGTCATAAAAAATCAAGAGTGATGTTTTTAAAATTAATGAAGGATTAAAAAGAGACACAATTTAATATTAAACATGTTGAAATTATATCAATTCAGAAAAACATTGTATTATAGACTTTTTAGAAAAAATAAAAGGGTAAAGGAATATTTTATAATGAGGAAGTTTAAAAAAAAAGATCATTGGGCCCACAGGACTCATATAAATCTTTAATTTGCTGTATCTAGTTTCAGAAGACCTCTAAAGTTACAGCCCTCATTAGTTTATGGCATGCTTGGTTTCTGTTTTACCAACTTTTTTTTCCTTGAGCTCAACCACTGCCAAAACCAAGATGTAATTTTCAAGTAATTTAAGAACTAGCAAGCATTTCAAATGTACTCAGAGGAGTTGAGTTTGACAAATGAACTTTGCTTGTAATTAAAAAAAAAACTGTGCTCATTCTTTTAGGACTGAAGAAGAAGAGATCTTGATTCCTAAAATAGCTTCCTATAATTGTTAATATCTCATGTTTTTCTTTTAGAGTCCATTACACATTCATTCATAAAGCTTCCACAACACAAAACAATTCTGGCTTCCATAAAAATTCAAAATCCTTTTTTCTTTTCAACCTCTTTCTCCATTCATGTCCCTCTTACTGCAAAGGAAACCAGCTCCTGTCTGCAGCGTTCTGTGCTGAACATCCCACCTTGGCACACTTGGGCTGCTGTGTCCTCAGCTTTCCCTACTAAATGATACTGCTTCCACACTGAATTGTTGATAGCTCCAATAAAATTTCCACAAATGCTGTTTTTATTCTTTCAGGGATAATAACACCACAGCAGTTCAGCTCCCTCACGATCAGAGTTTTCCTCAGGACATTGGTGATAGCCAGCCCTTGTGGCCACTGTGGTGTGTTCAGGGAAATTTTATTACAGCTTCTCAAAGGCCTCCAGAACTGACCTCACATTGAGATTCAATGTGGGAGATGTTTAAGCTTGCAAAAAAACCCCCATTTTTATTTTCTTTCTTGTTCTCTGCATAATTACTGGGATTTGACTGCACAAAACTTCCAGCAGCAGCAGGGCCACTGCCTTTTCTCTCCTCAGCAATTCCTTACCAATTCAGATGAACAGGTGAAAAAATGTATGATTTTTCTACTTTTCTATCATTTTTCAGTGCAGCACAGCTGTGTATTGCCTGAAAATGTCAGAGGCAATTCCATTTTCCTAATAAAAGATTGTTATGACAAACTCTGGGAAACAAAAACAGCTGAGCAGGAGAGAACATCCATGCCCCCATATCAAATATGCTTTCAAAGCTGCACAGAAACCCATGTCTGCATTGCTTTTGGTGAAGTAACATAACCACCAGGGAAAAAGTTGCTGGATTTTTCAGAAAATATAAAATATTGCTGTGAATGTTTCTGTTAGATTTATTAAAAGTCCAGAATGCTCCCTGGCCTTGCAAATCACTGTATTCCCTGTGCTGCTTGCACAACTCCCCAGTGTGTCCTAGGGAAAGGCAAAGCCACAATGTAAATGTAGTTGTCAGGATGCATAAATTTTCTTTAGTTTTAACAATTCTGCTCTCTTTAAATCATTTGTTTCCTAAATGGACTTTAATAGCCCAGCACTTGCCTGCTACCACTCTTATTAAATCAGTTTTATAGAAAAAAGGGAAGTTCCATCGTTCTCTGTCTTCTTTAGTGCTTAAGGTTTTTCTTGACATCAACAATACATTGGGCACTGCAGGAGACTTAGAATTTGTGGGAATGTGAGGCAGCATGTCCACTCAGCAAGCAAAAACAGAAAGAAGAAAAAGGGTCTAACTTGCTCCACGAAGCTGTTGCAGGTTACTGAGGTCTCTGAGGAGCAATGGAGTGGTGAGAAAATAGAGGGAAGAATGATAAGTATTGAAAATTCAGGAATATGTAGGATATAAGAGAAAAACCCAGCCCAATTTCAGGCCTTTTGTAGACAGGGAATCAATTGCTCTTTACAGATGTGTTTATGTGCCCCTAAGAGGAGATATTTTGAATAAAGGCTATTCTAACAACATAAAAAACCACTCATTTTTCAAACTGCCCAAAACAGAGAAACCAACTTGAGACCAAATTCACATGAAGAAGTAATTTTTGCAGCCCATGGTCACAACATAAAGATCAGTGTTACCTGACAAGCACATTTACTGCATATCTAAAGTCATCCTCTTCAGTCACACATCATTACCCCAGATTCATTAACTCAGTAATCTGGTACATTCACAAACCAAGAGGCAAGACTTAACATGATGCTTCAAATAGGTTTTGACTTGATTTCAAAAGTTCCTGCTAAAAACTCATGGTCTTCTTCACACCATCAGGCTGAATTTGGGAGTGATGCCATTGTGCTTAAAATTATATCTGTGCAAAACCAATAAAAGATCCAGCTCAGGCCTGGAGAGTTTAAACTGCAGACTACCCCCAGAAAAAATGGATGTGATACACAAACCTGGTTTCAGCAAAGAGGAAAGTGGAAAAATACCTTACTGACAGTTTCCTAACATGAGAGGGCTCATGTTGAAGCTTGTTTAACCCTGACCATCACCAATTGATACGTTAACAACCTTTAACACTAGATTCAATAAAACATGCCATTTATAACCTGAAATGGGTTTTACAGAGTCACTGGTTCGCATCTCATTATTAAACTCATTGCTGACCTCTAGAGACAACTGCCGTGACAATACATATTATAAGCTCTCTACCCATAAAATATTTAAAGGTAGGTGTAAAAAAGAAAAGAAAAGAATGACTCTCAAAGAAGTGTGTAGTGAATAAGAAAATTAAAGGGGCAGAGACAAAAGTTAAATAGGTACTATCCTTTCACTCTACAATGAGCAAAAGACAAAATAATCCATTTGTTTTTATCTCTCTTGTATAACTGCAGGCTATAAAATAATAAAATAGCTGTGCTTTCCCAGGCCCTCCAAAAAAATTACAGATGATATAAAACTGTTTCAAATTAGATGCCACTCACTAGATTCATGTCATCTACTGAAATGAAGGATTTCCCATCTTATCAGGAAGCTGTTATTGTAACTATACATCACTTATGGATCTCAAGGTAAGTGATTTCTCAGTATGTCATGTTGTCACACAGAACAACAGGAAAAATTTCCTTCTTTTCTTGCAGAAAGCTTTGCTTATGAAAATACAGTATTTATGAATGCACACTTACAATTAATAAAGAGGCAAGAACAAGAAAAATAACCTCAGCAAGTAATTTATTACCTTGAACATCATCCCGTGCTCGGCACACACAATAAACGGGAACAACACAGCACTCAGGCAAGTTCTTTCTGAGCATGGGCAGCTTCCCCTGGCAAGCACTGTGCATGGGGCTATCAAACCCAGGCTGGAGTATGGGCTGTGAGGGACAACCTCTCCTCATCAGTATTACAGAGAGTTCTACTGAACACACTTGTGCAGCAAGCAGGGCATGACCTGCCCTTCTACAGGTGCTCTGTGTCCATCCCAAAACACACCATGTCACTGTTTGACAGCTGAGAGCAGGCAAATGCCTCTTGCCCAAGGTTGCCAGTGCCTCATGGCAGTGCTGGCAGTAAAGTGGGGGCTTCACTGCTGCTTGTGCTGTCACAGAGGCCACCCAAAGCCCGGGGCCAGGAACGTCACTGCCTCTCCTTGGGCGCATCCCAAGCAGGGATGCTGAGGGAGTCCACGGGAATCAAAAAGGCAAAGAAACAGTTGTCAAACATGCAACCCTAAAAATCTCCCTGAAATTAATGAGAATCTGGCTGCTGGCTATGTCCAGGGCAGCAGCAGGACCAAGCCAAGGCCTAGAATTACAATGGAATAGTTACATCCTTTTTCCCCCCTCTTTTTTCTGAGTACATCTTGCTGTATGTAAACATAACATCATTAGAGAAAAAAACCACAGCAAAGCAACTCAATGCATCTCAAAGGCATGCCACCTCTCCAGCTTTAGAGCCTCAAAGTCATCTTTTCAACAAAAATAGCAGTACCTATTTACATTCTTGTCAAAGCCATGTGACATCTGCATGGGAGAAAACAAGCCGGCTAAGAGTCTATTTCTGGCAAAAATATTGCAAGGAAATTAGATTAACCTGGGTGGAATTCTATCTGGGAATTTGGAGTCTGTCGTGGTGATTAAGTCATCATTTCTGTCAGATTACTCTAATCAGCTGTCAAATACGATTCCACAACCCCATCTGTAACTTGGCATCCTCGTTATTCAGTCGATATTACCTTCTGTATACAAAACAAACACCAAACAAGGAGGTGTGTGCAGTCTAGCATTTAGCAGAGTCATTAGCTGTGATTACTATTGTGTGGTTGCACGTTGCACAAGGCGATCAGCTCATGGTTTGTTTTGTTTAGTCAGGGGATGCTTCAAATCAGGTGTAATCTTAAGCCTGAGGTGTCAGGGGTGAATGGGTAAGAACTGTCTCCAGGCATGGATGAGCATGGGGTTGGCACATTCCAAGTCACCACTGCATCAACAGCAACTGCTTAAATCACATTTCAGAGCTGTCAATATGTTTGCTGGAAAGGCTTTTGGACACCTGCTTTCTATCAATTTTCTGAAGAGAAATGGGCATTCAGATATTCTGGGTAGGCTAAAGACTTCCTGTGAGCAGCAATTTCTGTGCGTGAAGCAAGGTTTGTAGGAGGAGGCAGTTGGCACTGGAAGTGGTCTGTATTGGCTGCTTTAAGATGTTACACATCAGTATGTCAGTCTTACACAGGACTTTGGTGATTAAAAGCAGGAGATGCCTTTCAGTGAAGATGAAGGAGCTGATGGCTCATTTTGCTGCAGCTGTGTTGAGTCTGTGAAATTTGGATATCCTCAGCATCTCTCAAATTCTGGCCACCTAGACTGAAAAATCTTTTTTTTTTTATTTTTATGGTCCATTGCAAAAGCACCTTCATACATGATTACTACATCTGTTAGCAGCTTTTATTGTCCATTTCTGCCACTGTGGATGCACATGCCTTGCTCCTGTTACTTCTCGTGCCTTGAGGAAGGATAACCTCTTGGCAAGAAAGGACTCTGAATGGCCATCAGACCTGTCTGCACCTTCACCCTGCTCAGCATGGCAAAGACCACCTCCTGAAAGTCCTCTGAAGTTAAGCAGAATGTGACTTTTCACCATCAGAGCTGAGGGATTGTGTGAGGAGAACGCTATCTATGACTCCTCACTCCTTACCACTCCTGTGTTCATCTTTCTTTAATCCTTTAAAGCCACCAGCAGACTTCTAGAGCTTTTAGTCCTTTTCAGACCTGTCCCCGTCCTCCCTTCCCTGTCATCTGCCCTGCCTAGAAGTTTCTAGCCATGACCCAAGTCAGTTTGTCCCTTACCTGTCACCCTCATAGACCACATCACAGAGAAACACCACACAAAATGGAGCTAAACCTCCCCCCAGGCAAAGGGTAAATTTGAAGAACTCAGGTTACTTTGGTAACTACCAAACCAAACAAAAAGCAATAGGATTAAATGATGACAGCTTGCATGTATCTTGTCATTTCTAGCACTTTGGGACTTGCTTCTTGCTAGCACTAATCACTGTTGAAGCCAAATGGGACTTTAGTATTTTCTACATCTCAGAACTGTAAAATGTCAAGAGAGAATGTGGGATAGAGAAGAAGAGACATTAGACCTTAATTAAACCCTAATTTTCTTTTTGGGTGAAGGATTATAAATACTGAGACTTTGGGAATCAATAGGAAAATTGAAGGGGAAGGAAATATTAAAAGGAGCAGCAGAGACAGGCTAAGAGCTCAGAAGAAAAGCACCTAAAGGGCTACCAACATGGAAACCAGTGGGAAAAAATTATATTCTTTGCCTAACTCTGGTCTGGAAATTAATTCAAAGCTTTCTTCTGATCCAATTAGTGAGTGCAGTTTAATTAGACCAGTAGTCCAAGGAAAAAACAAGACCAGCCAGGTTTCTGAGAACCTCTACTGAGTCTGGAAGTCAGGAGGGAATGTATTGACCTACCACAAGATTGCAGGAAGAAGAGAAAATACTCCATAAGCACCAGAGAATTAAATGATTTTCAATGTCTTTAGAGACCATTGCTTTTCTGCAATGGACTATTATGGGCAGATACCTTTATACCCCCCACCCCACCCCTCATTTCACCTTTTAGCTCCCCAGTTTTTCCATAGGATCTTTCAGAGGAGTTCTTGAATGCTCATTTCTCACATCATTTCATTGCCAGCTGGTTTTGCTTTTTTAAACTCTTGTGAGTCACAAGTAATATGAGTTTCCCAGAAGAGAAGGAGGTGTATTTTCCTATCGAAAGGAACTATTTAGAATGACTCCTCTAGGGTCAAACTAACTTGAATTACGCAGTCAATATCTGGCTAGTACTTTGGGAACTTCTCTGGGAACTGGGGATAATCTCCAGGGCCAAATAAATACTAGTGAATAAAAGAGGCAAAGGACTGCTCTCTGGATCTTAAAATAAGTGGTGTGGCACAGCTTGCATTTGCACAGCTATACTCCTCCTTCCACTCCAAACAGGATATCCTTGTCCATACAGTCCAGTGGGAACAGTGTGTAGCTCATTTTATTCCCCCAAAATATACCCACACACCAGGCAGGGAAGTGCTAACCAGCACCATGCTCCTGCTGGCTTCACCAGCACAGGCAGAGCTTTGGATTCCCAGTATTGGTTGAAGTCATTCACCGTTGCTTATTTACGGATGAAAGGAAGAAAAATGTGCATTTATCACTTAGATTCTCACAAATAAATGTAAAGCAGTTGCTGTAACTGCCTGAGAGATGGCATAGCTAGAAGATTGTTTGCTGTCATCCTTTCATAAATCCCAATTTAAGGGATTTAAGCTGTGTTAGGCATTCAGACAATTTTAGTAGTATAAGAATGTGAGCTGTTACTTGGCCTCCTAGATTACTGTCAGACATATATACATGCTTTTTTTGGAGAGAGAGAGAGAGAGAGGGGGGAAGGCAGGAGGAAAAGGGAGAAGCAAGAGAAAATGAATATTGCTGCTAGGTGCCAAATATAGTTCATGCGGTAATGCATAACATCATTATTTTCTATTTAGAGCACAGAAACAAGCATATAGCTTGCTTAAAACAAGATGTTTTACCGGAGAACACTAAAACCACTGAAATTCAATGGCTTTTGGAAGCTTTCCAACTCAGTTATTTGCAATCCACTACACTCTGTGGTTTAAATTCAAGTTAAATTAAACATTAGTTAGGGAGACTGAAAACAATGTTGTGCTTTAAAATAATAACAAAATATCATTATTATTATTATCATCATCAATAATTCTTCATCTACTGATCCCTTCCACAGTCACCCCCCACATCCTGCTGTTCCTCCCATACATTTACTAATTAGCCAATAGCACTCAGTCTCTTTTAAATGTTGTACCCTCAGATAGAGATTAAAAAGTTGGCTATCTTAGAAGTAACCACTTCCTAGTGTACAAACAGCTACTGTTGCTCTTTTAGCAGTTCTCCTCCATGTATTTAATTCCTTAATTTCTTACCTCCCACACTAATGGCAACAACTCCAGGGCACAGGCAAGCCAAATAAAGCGGAGATAAAGAAGGGGAGGTATGGCCAAAAATTGTCTCTTCAAAATCACATGGAAAGCAAAGTTATTAACTATCTTTTCTTCAAACAAATGAGCCTTTACAGAACCTATTCGATCCTAAAAATAGACATTAAGTGGGATTCTATAACTTGTTGGGAATAATGCCTTGGGGATATTTTGCATCATCCATGCTTAAAAAGCAAACCCATTAGACATCTGAGCAAAACATCAGATATTATTTTAACAGCAAGAGCTATCCATCTCATCGGCAGCAGCAATAACTTCTGTTGACATTTTGCCAATTGAAGTTTGCGTGTCAACGGGGTGGGGAGATAACTGAAGTCTCCCTGTGACATTAATTGGCTGGGGTTTACCTCCCAAGGATTGCCCTGAAATCCAAGGTGATTGCAGGGGGCAAAAACCTCTGCCCAGGTTTGTGGGTGGAAAGGGAGCGCGGCTCGGCGGCGCCTTGCCCAGCACCTGCAGGGAAGCTCAGCACGGCCTGGAATGAGGATTCAGGGGGAGGGAGCCGAGCTGTCCGCACTGCACCAGAGCCCGAGCTCCTCACGCTCCAATTGATTCCTCTCCCAACACCCTTGCCAGGTACTCACTGCTGCTGGCTCCCTGCAGCAGAAAGGAAGAAGGCGGGAAAAAGGCAGAGAGGCTCCATGTGATGCACCTGGAGTTATTCCACAAAGTCTATCAAGCCAAAATCTTGTCTTTTTATCTTCAAATGTAGGTAAGACACTATTTAGCATGTGTACTCCACAGAAGCAGGGTTATTTTTACAATATTACTCCCTGGCTACCCTATTTGAGAGGTGACATAAGAACCTGAAGCAGTGATCCAGGGCTGCTGGAGGAACCAAATGCCATCCAAGCTGTTGTGGCTTTGGGATGTCAGCTAATAACTAATGCAGCCTCGCTGTGCATTGGGTGGATTTGGCCAGCATGACCTAAGATGGCAGGACTCAATTCCCAGCATGACACAAACCTTCCAGTCAGTGTCCCACTGGACATGACTCAAGTGTTCTGAAGATGTACTTTCTTCCATCTCCCCAGTTGGGCGTTTGTTTCCAGAAGTCAACAGGAGGTTGAGACTTTAAAGGGAGTACTTTCCCTTCAAATCTAAGAACACCTCCTCCTCCCATATTAGTATTTGGAAAACAGAGCCAGAGTAAAGCCAAAACATGCTACCTATTAAGTCATCTTCTGTGTAAAGTCTTCCCATGGGAATGACAGAGGTCCCTCAACCATCTTAAAAGGAGAATCAAAGCAGAGATGTTCTTTCTTGAGTGGTCCGGAAAGTCAGATTTCACTTTTCTCCCAGATTCCCCACTTAGGGAGCACGGACTCCTGAGAGCATATTTAGGGAATTTTGCCCTTCTCAGAATCTGTGAAAGCTAGAGAAGAAGTCCCCATTTTAAAAAAGACCTTTCCTGCTGCCAAATGGAAATATTCAAGTAGCTCAGTCGGCGGTCACCATTTTAGGGTGCTAATGCTCAAGCCTGGTCCACAGGAAACCCCTCACTTTCTACATAAATCCCTCTGATTCCACATCAACTTCTAGAATAATTTTTAGAAATTTGTTAAGAAAACAAAGCAATTCTGTACTCTGTCCTTCTTCTTTACTAAAAACCCAGCCCCAACCTAAAAAAAGAAAAACTTTTCTTTCAGGCTACCAATGACTGCGAAGAAATTTAGTTTAAATCATAGGTTTTTAAAAACATGCAATGGCTGTTGTAATGCAAAACACAACCTCACTTCTGAGAGAGGCCAAAGTGACCAGGATATAAAATGCTTGTTTTGCAGGAGTTTTATTTAAAGACTTACTCTGTTCTGTATTTGCTTGTTGTCCTCTGTGAACTAAGCTCTGGGAAAACACCATGTGATTATGGTCATCAATATCCTCTACCTTTGCCAAGCTGGAATTCAGGAGATAACCCTTTAAAAGGAATGACTAGCGACAGCAACATTTCAGAAAGGCAAGAAAGCATAGTCAGGGGATCCTCTGTTTCTTTCACAGTGTTATCTCATCTACACTTATCTTCTTAATTTTTTACTTTCACTCAATAAGAGTGAAACCAGCCTCAGCCACTCCCCCAGTTTCACATCACAGATTTTTCTGTTCATTTGCAAAGTGGATCTTCTGCCTGGCTCTTTCTGCAGCATGGAAGGTCACCTTGATTCAACAACGCTCTTGGGCTCCTCTTCTGACAGAAACTAGAGTCTATTATTTTGTACAAAACTCAAATTCTAGGCTATGGGATTTTTTTTAATGTAAAGCTTTTTTAAAGTTCTGTTGGAAAGCTCTCCTATTTGCATTACAATGTACCAGCAAGAACATCTTATAGCTAAAAAGTGTGATTGAGGTAAGTCTAAAATAAGCCCCAAAAGCATCAAAATTATAAAATCTATTGAAATTCTACCTTTTAAATTAGAGCAAAGAGTACAATATATAGAAAAAGTTGGCCCTGATGATGTGGGGCCGCTGCCATTTTCACTTTTCACTTAGCAAAGGTACAGAGAAGTTCTGAGTCCAGAATACATGTCTTGATTCACAATTCCCTCCTCCCCAGAAGGCAGACAGGCAGTCAAACTCCTCTCTGTTACCAAAGAGAGACCAATCCAGATTTCTCCAAAGGTCAGATGTGAGCCCCAAACTACTTGTCAACATGCATGCCTCTAAATATTGCAGGGAATAGACAAAGCATTCAGGTAGAAAAGAGGTTTTGAATTAAGATGTCAAAAATCCTGCTCTCCTGACTGAGATCAGCTGGGGTAAGTAGTACAGTTTTATTGTTGAACCAGCGGAGCCATAATATTTTACGCCAAATGAGGATATGGCTCATAAATTCTATTTAAGCTCTCCATGAGCTGAAGTTACAGGAATTTTCCACGACTATCCAGGATCAGCATCCAGACACTCAGTGTTATGCCAATAGTCTGCCCTGGCAAAATAATCTGGCTGTGGAGAGAGAATGAAAAAGATAGCTCGATATTCCATCCATCTATGAAAACAGAACAATACTGCCACAGGTCTCCAGCCACAAGCACACACAAACACACACTGTCCACATGAAAATATGAGTCTGGCTGTGTATACATACAGTTGCAAATACCAGTAAGAGTCACGTTGAGCAACCATGTTATTTTTAACCACCCTTCATATGAACTCATTCTCTTTAATTTTTTAAGATCTCTGTAGCTAATGTACTCTGCCAGTGCTTTCTTGGGGGTAAGGAAAGTGGTTTGTGTTCAAACTAAACAAGCACTATATATTTATAATGCTAATCTTCTGGAATTCTAGCGCATTTGAATATTTCTGTCAATAGGTGTTTTGGAAAGCAAAACAAAAAATGAATGGACAACATTAGCAGAAACACATATTTTTGAAGAATGAGTCCAGTTCCAGCTGGCTGTGGTGCTTGGACCAAGCTGTGATTAAGATTTCATTAGTAAAAGGGACAGTGCTAGGAAGAGTAAAGCCAAAATCAACCTGCCTCCACCCATCTGCAGAGCTCCAAACCAGCATCTGATCCCAAGCATGAACCTCAATGCCTGTGTCCAGAGACTGGGCCCCTTGATTCTTTTGAGAAAAAGTAACAATGCTTCATTTAGTGGGTGTAAGCATCAGTATGAGAAAACTTGTGTTCTTTTACTTAATTCTTTACTGCTGCTGTCCTCAATTAGAAAATTTCTCTGTCTATGCCCCATGAGTAACATCTTTATGTGCAACTCACCTAAAGGTCAAGGAAATCTCTTTGCAGGGATGGCTTCAGGTGGAACAGCTGGAGGCCACTGAGAACTACCAGGAAGGTCCTCTGATAAACCCAACTGAGCTAAAAACTTTCACATCTTTCATCCTACCTGCTCCAAAGCTAGCATTTAGAGCTACTGGGAAGTCTTGAACTCCTGGTTTCTTGGCATATGCTACTTTTCTGAGAGAGGCTAATGCAGCCTGAGGGCTGTTGCAGTGTCAGTGAAGCTATAGCAGAAGGCAAGGAAAGCACAGGGAAGGAGGAATGGGTGCAGAAAAGAAATTTTCCCCATGTCACACCCCCTAGTTTTGGCTCTCATGTCAACAGGGAGGAAGACAAGTGGCAGACAATGAGGGCTGTCAGCTATTAGGCCACTTCTAAACTGGGATAAATCCATGTAATTCTTTGCAAAATGACCAGGATCACAAGAGGCAAGGGACACGTCTGCCTGAGCAACCCCCAGAGCCCTCCAGACAAAAGTGCATAAGTACAGCACCTGGACTGACTGTAGCTCTTACTTAGCAAGACCTTTCTTTTTGGTTAATCATATATTTTTGTACAAACAGGAGGATTCTATATTTACCCAGCATAGCAATTTATTTCACTTCTTAGCGGTCAGAGAAATGAGAGATGAAAAAATCCAGCAGCTCATCTCGAATGACTTAATGCCAATACAGGATTACTGCCTATCCCATATTTTCTAATACTTTCCTACCCCAAACACCCGTAAGGACTGGGATTTAACTTTGTATCCTTTAGAAGATTATTCTAATTGAGCTGGGTATTTTTTTGTGATACTCGATCTAAGCTTTATTTCACCTCTTAAGATGGTAAATCCCTGGTTCTGTGTACAACCAAAATAATTCCTATTTGTCATTGGCATTTGGGCAGCGGAGGAAATAAATGCACCATCTTCATGGATGCTGCTGTGGATGCTGGGTGAGATGCTCCCACAACAGCACTTATCCTCCTCTGTATTCTCTGCAATATTTGAAATGAATATACTGTATAATAACACAGCACATTTTCCTCTAAGGTACTGTCAGAATTTGCCACAAAATAGTATTAGTTACTGTCTGGTGGATACTTGCTCAAGTGATGGCCTAGGAAAAAAACTCCCTTCAATCATTTGAGCCATTCACAGCTGAATGGAAAGATAAAGGTGTCATATCCCTCACATCTCTGCATGAGGCTGCAATCCCTCTGAGTGATCCTGGCAGCAGTAAGGAACACGGAGTGTTGTGTTCTCATGGTGGAATCAGGAGCTTCAGTTGTAAAGGTACCAGATTTTCAGTTCACAGGATCATAGAATGGTTTGGCTCATGTCATTCCCTGCCACGGGCAGGGGCACCTTCCACTACACCAGGTCACTCAAAGTTTTTAGTTTAAAACTAATCTTATCCTCTGATAAGTGTCTTATTTTCCACAATCTTACTTTCTTCAACTCACAATCCTGTGTTCTCTATCTTGAAATCGGTGATAAGCCTCTATTCATACTTTCTTAGAGATCATTACAGACTTTTAATTATTCCTTTCAGACACAAGCTTCTTTTTTCATTTCTTTCTCTGCTTTCTCCCTGTGTCTCTCCTTCAGAAGAGAAAATTTCCACTCATTGCAACTTGTAACGGTTGCAAGTGGGAATGGGTGAGCATTCCTAGGATGAACGACTGAGGCAGTGCATTAATGTGATTCCCTGATACATTGTAAATTCCATTTGCACAGCAAAGTTCCTTATTTTAAGCCCTGCTTGCATATCCCCCACCCCTGATGGCAGATAGACCATCTCTGAGTTACAATGGGGCAAGAGCTGGGATTGACTGCAGACTGCTTTAATGCCACTCTTAATGACAATCTTGTGAAGATTAGGAAGTTGTCAGAATCAGATATCAGCAAAAGCTCCAGCTTGCTTTGTGAAGTCAGTCTGAATTAATTAATGGGTAGCTTTCCTTTGATATCGCTTTGATATTTGGCTGCAGCTGGATAAAAATCAACCACAAAGGAAGCTACATTTTGTTTACCACTGCTTAAGACTCTGTTTAGCTCAATGTGATTTTTTTTCTTTTGCAGTTTTTGCTTTTTTAACTTCCCTGGCACAAGGCAATAGATACAGGCTTTTGTTAATAATGGAGTTATGGTGGCATCTTTTCAATGGCAGCTTCTCTCTGCTCCTGCAGATAATCAGGCTACTGTCTGGTAGCAAAACCATTACTGATTTCAGCTAGGGTGGTGGAGAAAAGATGGACCCTTCCAAAAGTGAGAAAAACATTAGCTTTCCCCCTCTGTTAGCACTTTTCCTGTTAAAAGGTACTTGACACTCTAAATGTAGAATCATAGAATCATAAAATCATTGAATCATTGAATAATAGAAAGGTTTGGGTTGGAGGAGACATTAAGGACCATTTAATTTCAACCTCCTGCCAAGGGCAGGGACACTTTCCAATAGGTCAGGTCTGTCCAAGCCTTGTTCAACCTGGCCTTGAACACTTCCAGGGATGGGGCATCAACAACTTCTCTGAGAAACCTGTGCCAGTGCCTCCCCACCCACACAGCAAAGAATTTGTTCCTGATGTCTAATCTAAACCTACTCTCTTCCAGTTTAAATCCATTCCCCTATGTCTTGTCAATAATATTTGCTCTCTGCTTTTGAGGGTGCTGACCACTTGCTTCACACACT
This sequence comes from Ammospiza nelsoni, assembly GCF_027579445.1. Taxonomy (NCBI): domain Eukaryota; kingdom Metazoa; phylum Chordata; class Aves; order Passeriformes; family Passerellidae; genus Ammospiza; species Ammospiza nelsoni. The sequence continues at coordinate 6,025,909 of NC_080637.1, read as the reverse complement.
GACAGCCTAAAATATAAGCTCTGCAACTACATGTCCTCCATGTGTTTCCAGGATGGGAATTCACAGCCCATTTGAGCTTCTCTAAAGGTTTGGATGTCTATCAAGACAATCAGATGAACATGCCTGTACCCCAGACTGGTGCTTGCACCCAAATGAATCTCCATGTACTTCTGGCAGCCCCAGTGGCCCCACTGGCCAGAGGAGGAAGGCTTTCTGTGCATAGCACAGGGGAAGAGCAGACAAAAAAGCGGCTCTTCCAACTAAGGTGATGAAGATGATAATTTCTTCCAGAGAATAAACAAAAAAGAAATTATCTCTCTGGGTCTGCAAAGAATTTTTTTGATTAGACAGAATATGATTGACCACAGAGTGTTATTACAGCAGGAGACTCAATCAATCAGGCCACCCAGTTTCACCTGGTTTTTGTAGTATTATGGGGTTTTAGAGTACAACAGAGAAGACAGAACTTCTGTTTTCGCACTGTCCCATTGCAGCACAGTGCACCTGCCCAGTGTGATCACAGGGGAAATCTGGCTGGGGCTACCTCAGCTTCCTGCACCACCACAGGACTGCAAACACACCATGAGGCAGCACTGCATCCCTTCAACAGCAATGGACCACAGAGCAGAGGTGTTTAAGGAAGCAGCACAGTTCACAGGGCTGGACACAATGGCAGGAGGATGCTGAACAAACACTCTCTCTGATATAAACATGCCATGAGGCCCAGGCTCCTCAGTCATAACATAACTCAGATCCACGGGTACCAAACATTGCTATCAAGGCAGGCAAATGGCATCCAAGGGCACCTCTAATGATGTTGCTTCCTGATGCCTGCAACTCTGTTTATGATTTGCCTTTCTAATTTCACTGTTGTAGGAGTAGTCAGACAGCTAGGAAGGCTCCCTGAACTAGTTTTTCATTAGGAAGACAATTTTAATAGCTCGTGTCATGGTGCTAATGAGGCTGACTGAAGCACCTGTACTTTCTGTTCCAGATAACAGAAAACAGCTAACACCAGCAGGAGGACAAATAGCTGTTTAAGAGAGTGCCTGGGCTATTGTCCTTAGCTAAGCACCCCACCTAAATCTTGGTGAGCTTTGCAATACCCTGGAGTACTCCAGTGATGGCTTCTTGATTTTCTTCAGAGATTTCCATTCTGAAGTGCACAGCAAAATGTTCTCCGAGTCAGCGATTTTTGGGCGCCCAGCTTAAAAGTGATATCCTGTGAACTGATCCCCCACCCTCACTGAGTAAGATTTCAAAGTTGGACAAAAAGGTCTGGAGGGTTTTTGCAAAGTGATGACCTCAACTGGTCAGAGTTATGGAAACCAGAGGTAAATCCCAGTGTCATGTGCCAGAATGGGGATGAGCTTCACATTAGTGAAGTTTTCTGAAGTCAAGCCATTATTATGCATCACTTACTTTCCATCCCAAATTATTATACTGCAAAGCTGTGCAATAAAAGGAAAAAGGAAAAAAAATTCCTGAACTACTCCAAGACTTCTCTAAAAAAGCTAGTGTGCATCTAACTGCTTTTGCAGCTGGGCCAATGTGCTCTTGCTTCCTAAACAGCCTGATATGGATGTTTGGGATCTAAACCTAAATGCTCATGCCCTGTGCAGCTCTGTACCCTCCTGACACACCACAGGTCATCACATCCCCCAAGTAAGGCAGGCCAAGGTTTAGCCACCTTCTCTCAGTGCCTCAGCAATGGATCTTCCTGCACTTCCCTGCTCTTGGAGAGTCTCTGCCAAACGTTTGAAGCTTTTCCAAAGAACAAAATACTTACTAGAGCATGGACTCAGATCCAGATATCACAGCACTTGAGTCAATGCCCTCAGTACCAGGAAACCAAGTGCTGTCCTTGCTTTCTCTCATTCCCACCAGAATTTGATACCTTCATACAGCTGGAGCAGCTTCAAGAGGAGAAGCCGTGACCCTAATCTTAGCTAAGTCCAGTGGTGAAGGCTCTGTTAGGTCAATCCAAGCTAAATCCTTTCAATAAACAAGGCAGAGAGGATTTGAACTACATTCTCCTTGCATGCCACAAAGTTATCCTAATGATGAGGCTGTGAATTTAGTGAAGGCAAATTTGACCCTCCATCCCTCAGTGAGAAAAAGGGACAATATAAGTATGAACTAAATGTTTGGCTCAATTTAGAGAAGTTATGTTCACTTGGTCAATATTCCCCTCTCCCTATGCCTGCACAACACTCACTATTCTCCCTTTAAGCTGCAAGTTCAGCTACTTACAGAGGTTCACTGGGTTCTAAGTCTCTTCCATTTTATAAATCTGGCCTGTGTTTCACAGCAATGGTGGGTGTAAACCCAACTTTTCTGCTAAGGTATCTGAAATTAGTGCAAATATTCATTTTCACTGAAGTGGCAGAGTCAGTGCAGCATTTTATTTTTTTGAGGGGCATGGGTAGAAGTGGCATTTTTGAATAAAAATAAATATCCACATGTCTTCTGAGCTGGGCAAAGTGTATCATTAAGTAAGTTCCTTTGCATAGCATTTTAAAGGAAGGAATTGGCCAGATTCACTTTCTCAACATCATTGAGTGTCTTATAGCTCACCTCCTAGGAACAGCTGCTCCCTGGGAATTCTCTTCTTTCCCATCTGGTATTTTTATCATTTAAGCAGTACTATACTCTTTGGATCCTTCCTTAAACAGCATTTGGCCATACTATATGGGTACTGAATTAGTTTCATTTGTCATCATAAATCAATCACTGCAAAGCCTTAACTAAGTTAATTGCTCTTTGAATTCCCTTTCTGTTTGTCACAATCTCTCAGAGTCACTGCTATATCATATTCAGGCTATTATTCAAATAATATTGGATGATTACTTTTTTATTACAGGTAATTTTTACATAATGTTCATATAGTACTGAGAAACCATAAGGCTTAAAACAGAGAAGGGAACTGGATATTGAAACACTGCTCCAGAAACGAGAGTGTCAGGATAATCATTAGAAAGGAACTCATGATGTAAAGCAAGAATCAGAAATATATTTGTGGTTTTTTGCTTTTTGTTGGACAAATAGTATTTTATCAGAAAGTTAATGAGGCTTCATAGTAAGTCGTCATAGGTGCCTGCATTTTGGACCAGATTATTCTGATTATTATTTTTCATGTTCTACACCCCTAAATGGACTTTGAGGTTTCCTTACAGCCAGTACACTACCTATGGGCAAAGTTCCCTCTAAGCCAGTCCTGCTTCCCTATGATGCAAAAAATATTTAATAAAACCAGATGTGATTCTTACAATGCAAAGATTAAAAATGTTTTCCTTGACAACATCTGGCAAAAAAGAAAGCCATGAATATTTTAGAAATACAGTTCCTACAAACTCCACCTTGCTGTTAAAATATTAAGAGCTTTCTCAAAATGGTATTTCTTCCTTGTTAAACCCTTAATCAAATCAATTCATACAGCTAATGTCCTAATTTCATGCCAGAACTTCAACAAAAAAGGTTTGCTGCTGCTTGGAATATATATTTATATATGTATATCCCACTTGAAATAAGAACCACGTAAACCATGATTCTGTTAAAAGCATGGGAGTGCAGACTGTGGGCTGTTAACTATTTTTGTGATAACCTTAGGTAGGAGGATATATAAAAAAATGTACATAAAGACAACAAATGACCCTTACCATGTCCAATAAATCTAACTTCAAATAAAGAACAAAGACTCCAAAGAGTTTTAGGCGTAGATTTTACAAATGGATGCCCATTGATTTCTGACTTCAAATAGCCTCTGCATGACATTAAAAGTGCATTTATTCAGCTATTTGGCTCCAAGAATCCAACCAACATATAGTGCTCTTGTGTTACCTCTCTGCACTTAACCCTTGCCAGGAAATCCTACCAGGTTCACTTGTCAGCAAAACAGAGCACATTCTGTTTTTAAAATAAAGCATGTTAAAACTAAAACAATGAACGAATGTCAGTGCCATAAAGGCAGTTAAAGCAGTCTCTGAATGCAGCTCTTTGAGGTTTGCCCTCTATACAGAAGCCAATTTTCACTAAGCAGCAAATTAGAGCATGGGGGAAGCAAGATTATTACATCTAACTGAAGGAAGAATAAATTTAGATGGGTGGAATTTATTGGATTACTCTGTTTAGGGAATAGAAGTTAAACACCTCTAACGAAGCCATGAGATTCTTAATGAAGATGAGACTAGTTAAGGCCTCAGTTCTACATCTCATCCCAAAGAAGCCCATTTCCAGGATCATTATTACATTCAAATTGAGATTTTCCCTTCTCTCCCTTCTGCGTTTTAAAACAAAATCCAAATGAACACTCCAAGAAAACCTGACTCTAAGCTGAATAATATATACCACATCCCTATGAGCTACGAGGGTATCAGCAACCTGCTCTCTTGCTATGTTTGAAAAGACACATCTGAAAATTCACGTTGTTCATTTGCAAGACATAAAAGCTACTTGTGATGCCAGCACCTAGTAAACAGAAGAGAACTGTCCCTGTTTGGTTGATCTGTATCATATATCATAACAATGTGCCTGTATTTCTCAAACACTGCATATCTGCTTCTCTGCCTAGTAGCAATCCTACATAACAAGTGATATCTAAATACATATTTTGGGAAAGATAAAAGCTCCAATATATGACAAGGAATATTATGACTAACTGAGAGATTATATTAATCATGAATAAAAAGATGATGTTTGATCCTACTAGTGCAGAAAGTTTTAAATTTTTTTTTTTAAATCTTTTAAATGAATTTCTATCCTCAGGAAAATGATTAAAACCAGAAAAGCCTTGAGATGTCAGCTGGTGACATGTTTTTCTTCTTTATCTTTCTTTTTTGTTGTTGTTGCTGTGAAAAAAAAAATAAATCTGAGCGAATACAGCAAAGTGCATCATTAACTTCTTATTAATTTTATAATACAAAGGCAATTCAGTTAAAATAGTAGTGCTGCAACTTTAAATTACAGACCTAGCTTGGTATTTAATGAGAGATTTAGCACAGCAGGGTTTCTGTTAAATTAAGTTGTGCCTTCACATCACAGTGGGAAAACAGGTGTATATTGGTTTAGAATTATGGAAATGTTGACTAATTCCAAGGCTTGTAATCAAACAGCAAGGCACCCTGCAATATTTTCTTCCAAGATTCTGCATTAATCATTTATGTCTGGTCTTATTTTCTTCATGTCCACTAAAAGGGTGCAGCTCAAAGGAGCAGATCAAGCGCTGGTGTTTTCATGTCTCTGTTAAGGATGAGGTCCAGGCAAAAAGCAGAGATAGAGACACAGCACTGCAGGCTTTGCTCAAAAACCTACTTAAATTAAACTGCACATGCAGCCTTGGAAGGGGGATAAATTTCACACTAAGCCCCCACTTTTTTGGCTTCACCAGTGCTGATCCAAAACCTGCTTACTGAGCTACCTGGAGCAAGGCTGCACTTAAGAAATGAAGAGACTAAACCCAGAAATAATCCAGGCTCTAACAATAATGAACACAGACCTATTCTCCTCCACAGCTCTGCAGCAGTGCAGGCTACACCTGAGTGCAGGTGAAACACAGATGGGTTCCAACAGCCTCAGCATCCCTGCAGCCCCCTGCTCCTGCCTCTGCCAGCTTTCCTTACCTTGCACCAATAAATCACCAGCCTTTGCCTGGGATTTTCCTCCTGGGCTATTTAAGGATGCCTTATCTGATGCATGGTGATATTACAGCAAAAGGGGAAGGCATGGATCCTTTTGTTTCCAGGAGACACCTTATTACTGAACCTCCTACTGACCATACCTTGCTTACTGGAAGCAAGCTGACACTTGATGCCCAAATGAACCTGATCCAAATTCATCCCTTGCTGTTGCTCTGACAGGAGATTGCTTCCATTTGCTCTGAGATCATTTCTCACACAGAACTATCCACTACTGATTCCTGCTTGTTTGGTAAAAGCTGCTTAGCAGGCAAGAGGAACAATACAGAAATTGCTAAAATTCATATAAGGAGAACCCTGCTAACATGAAGTGTTTCCAGCATGTGTGCCACAACTTTAAAGAGTGCTTAAATGAAGTTATTTTGGGAATACACAGATGCAGCATAACAGTATCCCCATATATGCTGAATGGCAGCATACTGCACGTGCAAAATATAGAATCTGTTATATAATATATGCTGAATCATTCTGAAAGACAAGTAGTAGAAATGTATTCAAGTTGCTTCCCTTTATTAGTGGCTTCCCTTTAAAAAAGTAAGTATTACAACTTATCTCATAGTAAAATCTAAACATCTCTGGCTGTATCAGGAGTATATTTAAAGGCAAGGCCCCAGAGTCATGGGAATACAGAATCTGTATTTCCTTAAAAGAAAACTTTGTAACCTCACAGTCAGGACAGGAAAAAACAGCTTAGATAATTTTTAAATGACAAAGAGCTAGAGAGGGCTTTAGGGAAAAAAAAATATTTCAACCTTATTTTAAAATAACATCAAAAGGTACACTAGCATCTTTAACTACTGCCTGCTCATTAGCTGTGCAAAAGTTGGGGAGAAAATGATGCTCTGCTCAGGTAAGATGCAATGCAGAGCTGAGCCAGCTTTGCCACCTGTATGTGAGGAAGCCAGAGAGTGAAACTGCCCCTCTGAGTCACCCACTGGGATAAATAACATCTCTCAAAACACAGCAAGCAGCCTGGGGGACTCAGGGAAGAACAAAGAAAAGTAAAGGCAGCTGAGGGAACTTGGTTTGTTTAGCCTGAAGAAAAGGAGGCTCAGGGGGGCCCTTTTCAGTCTCCACAACTCCCTGACAGGAGGGTGTAGCCAGGTGGGGGTAAGGCTCTGCCCCCAGGCAGCAGGATGAGAAGACATGTCCTCAAGCTGCACCAGGGGAGGTTCAGGTTGGACATCAGGATGAACTTCTTCACTAAAAGGGTGGTCAAGCCTTGGCTGCCCAGGGAAGTGGTGGAGTCATCATGCTTAGAAGTGTTCAAAAAAAACCAAAACAACTGGGTGTGGCACTTAGTGCTGTGATTTAACTGACATTGTGGTTTTTAGTCATATGTTGTAGGCCTTTTCCAAATCTTGGAGTCTTTTCCACCCCTTATGACTCTGTGATTGTATGAGTCTACACAGACCCTGTCTACTTCCTGGGGGGGTGATGAGTAGATCTTGTGGTAGAGCTTGGGGGATGCTGTATCTGGGCAGGGTGCTGCTCCAGCAGCTTGGGATCACCTCCATCCCACTCAGCCAGTGCACACAGCCATTTGACTGAAAGGATGATGGAGAACAATCACTCAGTGAGTTGGTTTAGGTGCAACATTGAATGGGGTCGGAGAGCTCTCATCCAAGGGCTCGGCATTTTCTGACAGTGGGGATGGGAAGCAACAACTGGGGCTGCAGAGACAGGGGGTGCTGAGGTTCAGCTGAGCTCCAAAGGGGTCTCAAAGGGAATTGTCCCTCAGAGCCTTCCTTTCTCTCTTGAGGATGGCACACCCATCCTCTACACCCTAAAGTGCTGAGACTCCACTGGGAGGCCTGTAAGGCCTTGGTACTGTCCCTTGCAAGGGCCAATTGCTGGAAAACATCACTTGAAGTGCCACAACTTTTCTCCTGTGTAGGACTGTCGGGGGGTAGGACGGTCAGGACAGACAGAGATGAGAGATCTCTGCAGCCAGGTGGTGGAACTCGTGGTTTATTGCAAAGGGCCTGGGTGCAGGGCCCTGTGGGAGCTGCCAGACACAGCTTGGAGCAGGCCCGAGAGAAGAGAGGGGCAGAGAGGATGAGAGGGTGAGAGAGTAAAAGGGCAATAGAGTAAAAGGGTAAGAGAGCAAAAGCGTAAGAGAGTGAGGTTCCTGTTACAATACAATAAATCTTCTTCTGTGTTGAATATTCTAATTCTCACTAACCAATCTACTACAATATACAAATCCTATAGCCTATAAGAATCATTACATTACCATACTGTGTTACATTTTAAACCCTAAAAACTACTCTTTGGGCCCTTCTGCCAAGCTAGTAGGGTCTGCTCTGACCCTTGGACCTGTCTGCAAGCAGGGGGTGTTGTTTCATCCAAAGGGGATTACCTTCAGCTGGCCACACCATTGTTTTCCAGTTGTTCAGTAACTGAGGTATCTCAAAGCTTGCTTTCATTTCAATCTCACTTATAGTTTCTATATTCTCAAAATCTTTTGCCAGACAATCATATTTATAAGGCTTTCTTGTTTCATCTTCCCCAACACTCCTGTTTTCCTACCTTTGCAGATTTCCTACCACCATTCCCAGCATTTTCACTGCAAATGACAGAGGATTCCCATTTTACCTTTAGCAGGGCTCACAGGTAACTGTCCCGTGACAGCACCGTTCTGTGCTGGCCATTTCCATGGCACATGAGGTGGCTTCCCTACCAGGAAATCACTTGCATAAAGTGAACCAGTCAGATATAATTTTTCAAACACAGAGTATCCAATTTCACATACAACACATAGGAACTAAAGGAGATATTGGCCATATAACTGTCAGTCCAGGTAATGCTCTATTTATTTACACAGTGTATTTATTTATTTTCATGTCTGTAACCAGACATTACAAACATATACTTGAACACTTCTCCTACATCAAGAGGGAATATACCTCCATTCTTTATAATTTTTTTCACTTCTATCCTCAAAGAATACAGCAGAAAAAATGAAAATGGTGGTACTAGAAGATTTCAGAGTTTAGACATGCAATTACCAGTGATACACTTCTCTCTAGCCCTGTAATTTAAATATAAAATACCATAGGAAAATGCAAGATACAGTTTGTACAACACAACCACAACTGTTCTGAATGCTGGTGCCAGTGGGAGCAGGTGGTGAGGAGAGGTGATGTCAGGAGACAGGATGACCCTGTGCAAGCAGCTATGGGGTACCACACTCCCCAACACCCTGAGATGTGCAGCCAGTGCATTCAGGTTGTTTAGAAACCATGTGGATAAAGGCTGCATTTAACAAACTTTGGCTGTGTTTTGTCTTTTCCTCTTCTCTCCCTTTTCAAACATGAAGCTCCAGTGGTGCAGTGTTTTTCTGCCATATGTTTTCTCTCCTCCCTCCCTCCCCCTTAAATAAATTTTAAAAAAGATCCACATTGCACTTGGGCCACTGTCTCTACTCAGCAGGAATCAGTACCTTTTCCAGCCAAAGGATTTGGTAGAGAACAGCAGCTGCCTTTGGACATGATGCCATTGCTACAGGACTGGCACCAACACAGGGCAGAGCATCAGCTTAGCCACCCTCCTTGCAGAGATCAAGATCATTTGGGGCACTAAGCAGCATCAAGAGCAAAAGGGCTATTCTTTTGGCAATAAAATAATTAGGATCAAAAAGTAAATGTACTCACCCCAGGTAAAGTTTTAATATTGTGCAGTGCATTCTGTGCCTCAAGAGCAGCTTTTCTTGTATAAAATGTTACGAAACAACAACCTATAGAGAGAAATGAAAAGCTTTCAGAAATTAGTGAGTATGATTTGTGAGAGTACAATAGACAGGGAGAAAAAAACAGTGGTTGAACAACACATTATGAAAGCTGGAAATGTGAATTATCCTGAGGCGCCTGAATGACATGAATAAAAGAAAGCTTGTATGATTTAAAATAAAAAGTCCCCCCCTGTGCATTGCATCTATAGCACACCTGCATTGTTAGTGAACTGTAATCACTTAGAAATTGTTAACCAAAATCCAATTGGCTTTGTACATTGTAAATAAGGTTATATTTTTCTGAAGGTTCCCCATTATACTTTGAATATAAGCAACATGGCAGGCTCAAGCAGCAGGAATTCATTGTTACATCCCAAGCAGAAAATCAGGCTAAAGCAGGACCTTATTTAAAGGGCCTTATACAAAAGAGCTAAGGTCAGTTCCCCCATTTCTGTGAAACCAGGCAGGACTGGAGGTGGAACACTCATCTCAGTTTCAAGAATGAAAAACAAGCTACAGGTGAACTCACCACTGCTGGCATAGTGGAGGCTGCTGATGGCTGACAGCATTAAGGGAGGCTCTGCTCTCCCTGCATCTGCTCAATTTTCAGTGAAACAGGTGGTTTTAGTTGCCTTAATCCTGTGGTTTCCCTTTTGACAGCATGGTCCAGCCAGGTGGTGTGTGGGACCAAACACGGGTTGCTGTCCCTTTGTCCACTGCAAACATGTAAAGCAGCTTTTGCTGCAGCACACGCAGCCCAGGCAGCTCAACCAGCCCCAGGGTGAGGCCAGGGCTCACAGGCACAGCCTCAGGGAAGAGCTCTAATGTCACAGGCAGGGGACAAAAAGCAAGGACCAGGGCTTGCCTGTAATGCCCCACAGCAATGAAGTCTGCTCCTTGACAGATGAGATGTTTGCTGCAGATGGGGTGTTTGGTGCTGTGGGGAGAGGGGAAAACATTCTGGGCAATGCTGGCTGGGTAAAAAGTAAAAATCTACTTCACATGAACCCAAGGATGATGCAGGTCTTACTGATGAATCAGAAAACAATGCTGTTCTCTTAATCACAGTTAGAGATTTGTTACAACTCCAGAGAAATGTCAAAACCAATCAGTAAACAAAAGAAACCCCAGCTCATGAGTCTTGGTGCTCCCTTGGAGCATGACACAGATAAAATAATCTGTGCTTCAGGCAGTGAGCAAAGCTTGTATCAGCTCCCTAATGTTGGCCAAGGTGAAACATCCCAGCCCACCTGACATTCCTGCTTGTGTTCAACCCTGCAGCATCCCCGTAGTGGCAAAGGACACAATCAGAAGGTGTGCACAGCAGCCCGCAGCAGACACTGGAATCAGCCATGTGGAGGTGGCCCACTTTGGAAGGAAGGGCTGAATCCAGAATGGCCCTGCACTGCCCCTTGCTTGGTCAAGCTGTGCATGGCATTGGGAATGCTCCCTCTGGCTCTGCAGCCAGGCCAGTGACAACCATTACCTGGGTAACAAGCAAAGGTGAACATGGATTGCCAGCTGGAGCATAGCAAGTTTATTCCTAATACATAAAATCACTTGCAGCCACAGCAAAACATGAGCAGGCAGGTAATGCCTAGACTTAACACAGCTGAGAGAAACATTTTTCATACTGCCAACAGGTTCTTTAAAATTTCACACTTTATGATGGAGATGGTTTAATAATTATTTCAGTAAGCGGGACATTGTTCGCAGGGATGTGTGCTAGAGACAGGGACAGCCTGTTATGGTTTATGTTTCCTGTAAGTGTTTCTAAACCTTCTGTTTCACTGGAAAATTCTGAAAATCCGAATTATTTTACCCTAGATGAAAATGAGAAAAATATCCAAGTTTGTGACATTTAAGAGTGTGATTTTGAGACAATATTGCAATATTTTTCTATCCTGTCAGACAGCTCCAAGTCTATCTCCTATTGTTTCTTTGTTTGGTCTGTTAGCTTTTTAATATAAGGCTTTTTAATCAGGAGAGAGGATTCAGAGGGGAAAATATCAAGCTGTAATCACAACTTTGCAATTGCCATGTCCTTTTCCATGGGCCCAAAGAGTTTCATTTTAGATTTCAGCTCAGGGGGTTCATTCTGATAAGGAGAAATTTGAAATCTATTGGTTTATCATTCTTGGCACTACTTGAAAGAACTGCACTTGAAAGATGAATATGCTGTGAAATACCCTTTAACTAGTCATTTTTGGGAAGTAATAGCTCAGGAGAGAAAAACGTTTCTGTGAATGAGGGCTGGAAGAAACAGTAGCTTAATGGGAAACGTGCAGATGTTTCAGGCAGGTCATCAGACCTTGACAAAAATAAAGACTTCTGTGCTCACAGACTGACACATCTGAAAATGCAAATGGATAAAATTTTCCTCAGGATGCATTTGGCTCATATCTTCTGAAATAAAACAAACCCCACAACAACAGCTGGTTTGCTGTGGTTTGAGGAGGACATGGACCCCCACTTGTGGATACCTGAATTTGAGGGTATCTGCTACAGAGGTCAGGGCTGGACTCAAAAAAGAAAACAAGACAACAGAGAAGAACCAGAAAAGGCAATAGTCCATGTTTTCCCAAGGAAATACTGTAGCTGAGCCTATGGATTTTCCAGAGGTGCTGCAGCCATGTTACACAAGTTGCACTGAAGATGCCTCCAGTGTAAAATCCTTTTGGGTCAGTACCTAATTCAGTTTTTTTTCTGCAGGAATATTGGAGGGGAAGATGCCTGTGTAATAGGACAAGGCTAATCTGTGCTTTAGGACTGGTAGCTGTCCCCTGCTGAAAGGCAAAGAGGCAACGATGCTCCTTCCTCCATTTTACTAAAGAAAATGTGATATTGCCAAAGACAAACAAGTGGCCCAGCTGGAACAGAAATGTATGTTTCCTACTGAAAGAAAATGAAAAAATACAACCCTTCCCTTCAGGCCCCATGCACATATAATCTTTGTTTCATCACCAACAAACTCGACAGCAGCTTGAACCGCAACTAGACTTTTCTTACATCCAAATAACTCAGGGCCTGGCAGTGATAACCTTCCCCTGCTCTAATCAGGACAACTTAAAAGGTGAGTTGGTTTGTGGACATGGTTCTGCCAGTCCTCAACAGCCTGAAATAGAGCCCATTTTAGCTCCACTTGGGTTAGTGTATTCTTGCCCACAGGAAAGGAGCTCATCCTGCCAGTCAGTGCCTCCAGAGCAGCAAATCCCCCACGCTCTGTTAAGCTGGTTGTGCTCTACTTGGAACAGTATTTACTACAGCGTAAGGCATTTCTTCTTTGTACCTTGAAAAAAATACTGAATGAATCATGCAGATCCCTACAGTCCCTTAAGGACATCGGCAACAACTTCATGGCTATCCTGCCAGATGCTTGAACAGACTGAATAAAACCTGCCACTCCATGCTGCTCAGAGTTTAATGGCAGCAAATGGGATGCCTGAGAAACAACAGCAGAAAACAGCGCCCCACTTCTTAAGGCATCTGATGAGCAAACGCTGCAGTGTGGACGCGACAATGTTCAACTTCAACACCTCATTAAAAAAAGGGAAAAGATCCCTTACTTCAGCTTGTTTTCACTCTCTCTCTCTTTTTTCCCCCCTCCCCCCTCTTCCTCTTTTTTTCTTTTTTCAAAGGAAATTTAGTGCCAGAGAAAGACCTCAAGGTCCCAGCCATTGGGAGAGAGTTGACACATTCAATTCTCCATGACACATTCAATTCACAAGCCCTTGCTCAGGCTGCCAAAGGCACCAATTAGCACCACTGGTAGAGATTTTATTTATTTAATTTCCACAGAAACCTGTTTAGCAAGACAGTGACAGGGACAAACAGCCTCATGTATGGCTAGAAACAGCTCTACGTGAGTCACTGTCAAAGATGGCAGCAATGGATTACAGGGGAATCAAGCCATGGGTTCACTGAAGCCATCATTTAGAAGTGAGGAATGGGAAAAAGATCAAGTGGTGAGGACTTTCACCCCGCAGTAGCCATGGTTGTCTGGTGGCAATGAACCTGGGTTTCTGGAGGACTTTGTGGAGCTATGACAAATTGCAGTTTTCGCCATGAAATTTCAAGACATGCCATTCCTCCTGTAAGCAAGATAATTTTTTCAAAGAGCTGTTAGTGACCCCATGCAATAGGGCTTCTCCTCCTGTGTGACTTCTGCTCTATGACCCAAATTTCCCTCCCAGCAGAGCAGTCATGGCTTTGTTAGGCTGCAAGATCCAGCTCTGTGCATCTCCAGGAGCTCTGCCATGCCATTATTTTTGTCACTTTCTCCCAATTCAAACACAGACTAATTATGCCGCGAGAGCAGTTTACATTCCTAATTTTGAATAACTAACAAAGGGAAGCTCTCCCCCACTCGAAGATGTGGCTTACACAGTCCTTGTTGGCATTTAACAGCACTGGGATCTGTGTAAGAGGCTTAATCTCTCAGCCAGGATTTCATGCCTGAGTGAATACAGACACCTCCATCTTGCTTCGGGTGAGAAAAAGTCTTTTACAGCTCCCTAAACTGAATAAACAATTCCTGTTAAAGTTACCAGGAATTACACATGTGCATCTATATGAGAAAATAACCCTTTGGATGTGGACAGGAATTAAAACACACTTCACAAGATGCTCTGAGGTTTTGATTTGCTTGAAGAAAAATATTCTGCAATCCCTGAGGCCTGAAAATTTAACTTTTGGGAATTAAAAGAGAAAAGATAGAGGAGGAAAAAAAAAAAGCCCTTAGTTTCTTTAGTTGTCAACTGTCAAAATTTGTCAGTTTGGATCTCTCCTGTGCTTGCATATTATCACCTGCTGCCAGTACCTGAACCCTAACCATGGGGTATAGAAATACAAGAGCTTATCAGGGTGCCTGCAAAGCCTGCAACAACTTAAAAGTATGAAATTTGCTTTACCTTCTAGACTAATAAAATAAACACTTCAAAACAGCTATAATGATTATCTGATGATTGAACTCTGTATTCTTTTAGTGAGTAATGGAATACTGGCAGACAAATTCAATTCAAAATACATTCACATTCAGGACATCAACAAAGTCATCATGTTGTGAATTGAAAATTCCTTTAAAGGCTGCGTTTGAATTCTAAGGGGCTGACAGATCAAGGGATTGAAGGCCCTGGAAGGCTAAATGAGTGAAGTCCTGCTATGTTTCTTTCTTTCTGTGAATGAAGCTCACTTTTGTGTGTGCATTTGCAAGCAGAACAGGTGCTGGCTTCATACAAGCCTGGAATCTCAATGGGGACAGTAGCTTCTTGTCAATCCAGCACAGTTCAAGCTAGTTTAAGTTCAGGAGGATTTCTTTTTCTTGTTTTTTTCCCCCACTCCAAATGTTTCTCTCCTGATTTCAATATTCACTCATCCACCACCAAAATTTAAACACTGCACTAATACAGGGCAGCCTTTAACAAGGTCTCCTGCATTCCAGCCATCCACCTGAGCTCTGGAATACACCTGCTCTGTACATCACAAAAAGCTGCCTGAACAGCACGATTTCCAACCAAACACACCATGACCTGTAATGTCATTTTCCAAAAGCCAATGAAGAAATTAAAATCTCTTTTCCACTAAAGCCACTGAGAAGACCTATTGCTACAAAGCATTCAGGTGTGTGGTTGGGCAATGAGACTTTTCACTTTGTTTACATTTTATGCAGTGCAGTGGGAGCCTTGCCTGGCATTTCTTCTGTGCTATGGATGTTAGTGCAATTAGCTAACCTGCACTGAAGATGCTGGTCTAGTATTAGGAGAGGTGTTTCAGTCTTAGAGATTTTGACTGGGTGGTTCCCTACAAAACCATAGAAAACCATGAACTGTCTGAATAGCAAATATAGACATTCCTGACAAAGACAATCAGAGATAAAAATCCTACTATTTTTGAAACTCTGCTTATCAGAAGAAGGTGGCTAAGGCAGGGATGTGATTTGATTCCTACCTGCACCAGTCTCATGCTCTATAGCCTATGGAGTCATGGGAGAGCACGATGCAAAGGATTCACTCCCGAAGCCATCCCTGCTAGAATTGCCGAATACAGCAGAAACCAACCTCTAATGATGCCGCCTCCCAATTAGCTCAGGTTTGCTAATAGTTTGATATAATTGGCACCCTGATGGAAACCGTATTACCAGTCCTGTCACCAGCCAGGAAATCGCACTGCCACTCTAATGACAGCACATATTATAGCAATGCCACTTCTAATATTAATACATTAGCTGAATGTAGGCAAGGGCTCACATGTGAGAAGGATTCACAGCTGGGACGTGCCAAATTCCACCCTGTGCTCTATTTTCCCTCCTGGTTGCAGCATCCAGGGTGGCAGTGCCCCAGCCCCGGAGTGCCCCGCGTTGCACCGCTCGCATTAAAGCACAAATGCTGCAGGCTGGGAACAGCCCCGTAAATGGCCACTGAAAAATGATCCCACGGAGCTCAATTTTTTCTCTCCAAGCCTTGCAAGTTATGACGGCCTTTCTGTTAATTGGCCACAAGTCCTGGTTTGCTGTCAGCCTTCAGCTGCACCGGGGAGCTCTTTTGGAGGAGTTGCACTCTGTCATTCCCATACCCTTGTGAATACAAATGCTCTCTATAGATGTCCCCTGCCTACGAAATGGAAGTGTTTTGTTTTTTGGCTTCTTTTTTCTTGGCTTTTTTTCTTTTTTTTTTCCTTTCTTTTTCTTTTTTTTTTTTTTCTTTTTTCGACCTAGATTAAATTTGCTGCATTTTCAAGCCTTTTGGGAAAGCAACTAAGAACTAATATGCACTGGTTCATGTCCCACAACACTTCCCTACCCATTATTATGTAAATTTTGACTAAAGTGCGACACAGATAGAAAAGATATCAAGGGCAAAATTGCCAGAATCTACTTTTCTTGCTCTCTGAAATAAGCCACTTACATTAAACAGTTTTAAATGGCTAATAGCTGTACAAGTATCTGAAGAATTTCAATGTACAATTTTTCGTACAGGACAATGACAGCTTTTGCAAATTCCTGAACTCTCCTGCTGCCAGTCTAATGACTGGGAAGTGAATGGCCAGCATGCTGGAACTCTCTGTTTTACTTCTGAAGCAAGGGGCCAACTTCCACACCTGCAGCTTGGCAACACTCATATGATATCTCACTAGACCGTGATAAAGGAGTAAAAAAAAAAAAGCAGATGCAGAATTATATTCTATACAAGGTGGCAGGGTAAATAAATACACACAAGTCAGGTTTATAGCATCAAGGCAATTTTATGTCATTACAAACTAATCTGTCTCTAAAGAAACCATCCCTGCGTGCTGGGATGGAAGCTGAGCTTCACTGGTCTGGGCTGAGCAGTGGATGAGAGACATTGAAACACAAACTCTGGAAGGGCTGTGAAGATAGAGCTAAGCAGTCAGTGGCACTGAACCTGCACATCAGCACTGTATCAACATCCTGATCTACAGGTGGCCTGGCCTGGAATGTTCCTCCTTTGCCAGCCCATCCAAGCACCCACCCAGTGCAAATCCCTAGGGAGAGCCATGGAGATGGATGGCAGTCAGGCAACCAACACCAGTGGGAAAACCAAAGCTGCAGCTCAGTGCCTCCTGCTGAGCCCATGGTTGGTCTGTTCACTTTTCTAGATCTCAGGGGTGGAGAGTAATTGGGATCTTACACATCAGTCCATATGGGTTACAATAAAAACTGCTTTTGGACAAGAAATTCTCAAGTAAGTAGGACAGCAGTGGGAGAGGGTGGGGAAATGGCATTCCAGCCTCTAGCTCTGTGAGGGGTGTCCCATGGGAAGTTACTGCACTTGCCACTTGTAAAATATAGGAAAGAATATACACAAAATACAAGAATTTTTAAAAAAACTTGAATGAAATAGCTGAATAGTCACTTGAATAGTTGAATAGTTGAATAGCCACTATGTATATACATTGTAGAAAGAAAGAAATCTTGAAATTGGGGAGGCATCAAAATGAAAAAACAAAAAAATGAAAGTACAAATAATTATGTATTTCTTTTTCTGCCTTCTTGTAGTTTCCCCTTCATCTTTCTTTCTTCTTTTCCTTCTTATTCTTGCACTAATGCTCCTTAATCCACTTCTTCCCTCAAATAAAGTCTTATTCTTTTCTTCATAGCAGATGGTTATTGTTTCCCTTTTCTTTGGCCAGGTAACAATTACTGACTTGAGTTTACTGGCTTTAAAATGAACTAACATGTCCTTTGTACAAGTGAACCCCTAAGTCTGACCATCTGCTAAATACATCTTTGGATGCAGTAGAGGGAGAGGGCTCAGAGAACAGATGCGTAAAAAAATGGAAACACAAAATTAAGATTTAATCCCTTATTGCAGCAGCAAACTGCTGTGACACTGTATCTCAGTTCAAAAAGACTCTACAAAGATCATGTTTACATAAATTAACATAGGCAGAGACATTTCTTTCCCTGATGTCATTTCAAAAGCTCCATTGTCTCCCACCCTGGCACTCAGTAGAAGCAAATCAAACTTCCCAGCACACATGTCTTATAGTCCTGGATTTCCTTCTATTTTTTCTTTCACTTGGATGCTTGAGAAAGATGACTGAAAACTGGCTTTTCCTGATAAGACTTCCAGATCACTGCTCTGATGAAACCTCTAATTGCACTGTGACTCCTGAGAAGCCACTTGAGTCCAAGTTCAACTAGGAGGCAACTCTGTAGGGAAAAATATTCAGAATAGAAGAGCTTTACCATAAAACTATCCCTTCAAAAGAATCAAATCTTTGAGAGTTATTTGCAATTTATAAACTTTCCCTATGAAAAAACTATGTTCTGTGCTGGAAATTGTCTTTACTGGTTAAATGCCAAAGGCATCATGGCAGAGCAGGTCAGTGGAGGTGATCCTTGCCCTCTGTTCAGCCCTGCTGAGGCATATATGGGGTTCTGGATCTTCTTCTTTTTTCCCAGTAAAAAGATGTGGACATACTGGAGGCTGTCTTGTGAAGGACCATGAAGATGAGGAAGGATCTGGAGCATCTCTCATATGAAAAGCAACTGAGAGAGCTGGGACTGCTCACCCTGGAGAAGAAAACATTGGAGGAAGATAGAAGCCCTCTAAGTGGTCCAATGACAGGACAGGAGGCCATGGCCACCAATTAAAATACAGGAAATTCCATTTAAAAATAAGGAACGACACTTTTATTCTAAAGGTGATCAAACACTGGCATGGTTTGTCCAAACAGGTTGTGGACTCTCTCCATCCCTGGAGATATTAAAATCCTGCCTGGACACAGATCTGAGAAACCTCTGTGAAACTTGTGGATGACCCTGCTTTGAGCTGGGCTTGGATAAGATGAATCCCAGAGGTTCTTTCTGACCTCTGCCAGCTTGTGATTCTGTGAAATGGCAATGAAGGAATTTAGCAGCCTTCTGACAACAACCCTCCTAACACAGCTTAACTTCCCCAGAAATATATTGCAAGCTTATTTAACTCTAGCAGACAACATCAGTTAAATTACTGTTTTATTGTTGCACCCATCAGTTGGGAACCAGCTCTCAGTCACTGGCAAATTTCACACACTAGATGAGGTTTTTCATAGCAAGAACACAGGAATTAGGTTTTCTCCTCTTTTTTTTTTTTTACAGAAACAGAATCAAAGACCTTATAGCACCTCCTAGCACCCAAAGAGGACCAAGATATGGCTGGAGAGGGGCTTTGACAAGGGCGTGTAGTGACAGGACAAGGGAGAATGGCTTCAAACTGAACGAGGGCAGGTTTCTGTAGGGTATGAGGAAGAAATTCTTTACTGTGTGGGCAGTGAGACAGAGGAACAGCTTGCTCAGAGAAACTGTGGATCCCTGGAAGTGTTCAAGGCCAGGCTGGATAGAGTTTGAGCAACCTGGTCTAGTGGAAGGTGTCCCTGCCCATGACAGGGTGGTTGGAACGAGATGATCTTTAAGGCCTGTGGTGATTCTATGAACATCCCAGCATGGCAGGTATTGCCAATAAAAATGTCTTTTGTCATACCTTGTTTTTAGAAACATATCAATACAATTATGAATTAATGATAACACAATGCATTTTTTTAAAGTTGCAGTTTATCCAGTCCTGTTGTATCTGACATGAGGTTTTTTTAAACCCCACTGACAGCTCTAAACCAGCTTGTGTCTTCTAAGGACAGCATAGGAAAAGCCAGAACTAGCAGTACAAAGAGGAAAAAAGAAAAAGGCCCAGGGAGTAGGAGTTATAAAAGAAGGTATGCAGTGGAAAGATTGCTATTGCTGAAACTTCACACATTTATAAAACAACAACAAAACCTGAGCCCTACCCAGAAACCTGGCA
The DNA here is from genome assembly GCF_027579445.1 of Ammospiza nelsoni. Taxonomy (NCBI): domain Eukaryota; kingdom Metazoa; phylum Chordata; class Aves; order Passeriformes; family Passerellidae; genus Ammospiza; species Ammospiza nelsoni. The sequence continues at coordinate 6,006,185 of NC_080637.1, read as the reverse complement.
AGAACACGTATTTTCAACATTTAGCTGGATTTGGAAGAGTTGGATACCATTTTTGCAAGAGAATCTAAAATCTGACCTTGGATAACTCATTTCTAGGAATAGGGTGTTTAAGTTCTTCTGAAAATAACATTCAATGCCCATCTGAATCTTTCGATACCTAAATGCTTTTGAACAATCTGGCCTTTCATCTCCCTGTGCTCTATCTTTTCCTTGTTAAATAGAAAGAATAAAATGTTCTGAACTCAAAGGAGCACTGTGAAGAAACCATGAAAAAAATAAAAATTGAGGTAAAAAGACACAGCCATTGTAGTGACAATGAGCAGCAGCAGAGCACTACGTGCCAGTGCTGCACCCATCTGACTCACTGCAGTCTGTCACACTTCCCCTGAAAGATACCTTATAGGAAGGGAAAGAAATCAATACAAGACATTTGAGATGGCTTAAGGGATGCTTGAGTAGCATGGGAAGAAATTCTAGGATAAATATTGCCTCTAAGTGCCATGAACTTGAATCAACAAATAACTGTTTCCTCCAACACCTCCCCTGCCCCATAATTTGCTGCTTTTGGCCAAGTCACCAAGTTGTGGGCTCCATTCTCTGCTGGTGGAAGAACCGGCAAAGTCTCCACTTTGAATCATGGCTGGCTACAATATACACACTATTTTAATGGAGCTAATTTTCAACTATTTTAATTTTTTTTCCCCCTGATAAATACATTTCCCCATCTTTAAAAGCCATGTCTAAATCCATTGTCTGAATCTGTTGCACTCCCCGCTCCCTCTGCCCAAGATGCAGTCAAACACTTTCAACTCTTTCTCGACTTCAACATCATGAACCCTTGCACATCTCGTATTGATTTCCAGCCATCCACAGCTTCACTCTCACAGGGTCACAGCACATGTCAAATCTTTCCTGCATTGCACCTTCAAGCAGTGTTTCATCTAAGGAGCTTCGCTTTGCCTGAACTTGTTAGCAGTGACACATTTGTTCCCCAATTAGGCTTTCTTTATAAGAATAATAAAACTGAAATAGAAGCAATTCCTGGCAACTTTTCTGTCTTTCTAGTCAATTGAAACAATTTTATGCAGATGAAGATGCAGCTCCACAGAGCCTTTGAACTTTAAGCATCATCTTTACTTGGCTTTGAACTCTCAACAGGGCCCATGATCTTTTAAAGCAATGTACTCTGCTGTGGAAACTTCAAAAAAGAGGGAAAATGGCATGGTTATAAAGAAAAATGCAAAAGATGGGGGCTTTTTAATGCTTGATGCTCCTGGAAATAAATAAAAAACCCAACTGAGTGGTATCTGAAGAAGTGTATTCGGCACTCAAGTGTTTCCCTAATTAATTGTTTAGATGAGTGCTAAAATAAATGCAGCAGCAGCAAAGATAAACAAACCACTTTAGTAATAAAGCCATATATTTGTGCAGGCACACAAAAATAAATGGCAGCACTTAATGAGCACAAGCAGTGAGAAGGAAGAACACACTTCACATGTGGGGGATCTATGCTCAGGAAGCTCAAGCTCAAAGGTATTTGAGAGGTATCTCACAACCACTTCCCAACCTGCCCTTCATTTGCTTCTTGCACAGAATCTCATTTTGCACAGACTAACAATGTAAAAATGCAAAGTGTCCTGATAAAGAATCACAGCTCATGTTTCACATTACCTGAGTGGCCTTACCAGGGCAAGGAAAACACTTTGGGGGAGAGATTGCTATCCTAGTTAATTATTATTCCTCTTTATTTTTGTCTGATGATTAACTAATGTAAAATCAATGAAGGGAGGTACGGAAGAGATGTGTAACACATGTACTTCCAAAATGAGAAAGAAAAGCCAAGATGATTCATACAGTCTTCTCCTTCTGTCTGGAAAATGAGCTAGCAAAGTATTAATACTGGGGGAAAGTGTTATCTTGTATATCTAGGAAAGCAGTTTTAATAGAATTATACAACTGTTAGAGGCAGGACAATTCAGCTAAGCTCCTCTCCAGAGAGGACAGCATTACACTTCCACACATAATTCTTCCAAAGTTTTATCTTGTTCTATCTGTAGATTTCCCAGAATCAGACTTTCCACAATTTCCCCCCCAAAAAAGCTATTTCAAAATTTCACAAGAAGCATTTAAAATAAGCTTTTCACTGTAAACACTTTCAGTTTTTCTTAATTTCCCACTGCTATTTATGTCCTGAAGACCTTACGAAATAGTGCTACTACTTATCTTTGTATAAATGATTTGACATGCAGACCAAAACATAAAACCCCGCATGCCATAAAAATAAATATGTTATTCTCCCCAGAAGCCTTCATACAACTGAATATTTCTTGCAACTATCACCATGGAAAACTGATGAAAAAAACCTAGTCACAAATATTTAATATCTATTAAGGGAAGGGAATATTGAGACTGTGTTGGATGACCCATAGGACATGTAAATCTGTTAATACCAGTTCAAAGAAGTTCAAACAAGACTACCATGATCTATAGGTTCTATGGCTCTCCAAAGATCAAGATGTGGCATTTAATCAGACCAAGATTTGAAATAAATCTCCAGCAGCCTGTTTTCAAGTTATGACAAGAGAAATACTTGGCTCTAGAGGTACAGGCTGTATGACATGATTGGCAACTTATCAGGACAAGAAGAGAAAGCAGCTGGATGCTTGGCAACTTAATCAGAGGGAGAAGGAAAAATAGAGAAAAGGAACAAAACGAGTGCCTAAACAGTGATGTGTTGGCTCCTGCGGCTGTCAAAGGTGGCCTTGAGCAGGCAGTGGCAGGAGGACTTACACTGAAGCTTGTCTGCAAAGTCGATGAAACTATTCAGTGTTCCTTGGCATCAATTGCATGTGGCTGCTGAATGTATCTAATCACATTTGGAGAAGCAGGATCCTGCATGGTGCTCTCTGCAGGTCACCATGGCAGCCACAGGAACGCATCCAACAAAATACAAAATATCACGGACGCGCAGCTTCGCTACTGAAAAACTCTCAGAGCTTTAGAACAAAGTCCCCAGTCTTAACTGCAAGCTAAAAAAATTATATATATATATATATATATATATATAAAAAATAAAAACTCTGACCAATCATATTTTGATACCAGAGGTCCTTTAGTTAACTTTACAATGTGACCACGTCATTTATTCGACATGTTATTACTGTTATTACTGTGTGATATATTTCTGTTGAGCACAAGCAATGCAAAGTTTTCCTGGATGGGAGCTGAGAAATGGTGAGTTACAGGTCAGATTGCCAAACAAGCCTTGCAACCACCAGTTCTTACTGGGAAAAAGCATCACTTGGTCTTTTCACAAAAAGCCCTACCCATAGATAACTTGTATTTATCCATGAAGTACAGTGGATCAACAGAGAAACTGCAAAATAATGCCCTAAAAATGTGAAGTTTCTTTTCCCACATGAAATGGGATGTGAGGAAATAAGGATGTGCTTGGAGGGCAGACCTGATAATATTGGGGCCCCTATCTTGTACAATACTTTGTCTCTTGCTAAGACTTACTAGGCAAAACTTAAAGATAATTCCAAGCAATTTGAAATCATCTCTCAGACTTCAGCATTACTCACTCTTGCATTCTGTATGCCAGAAAGATAAACCATAATATAGAGCAAAATTATTCCTGGAACTGTATATTGCACATTTTCACTATAAAGCGTATCATAAGCTTTGACACAGAGATAACTAAGTGATCACTTGTCAACCTCCTCTCATTCCATCAGTCTTAAAAATTAGGATAAAAAAAGCTTTTCATGTGCAACAACAGGCTACATATTAGTCCTGCAGAGTTATAAAAAATGTGGAACTAAATATCAGACAAGCCCAATTTAAAATGATGAAACACTTCTGAATTCTAAAACAATTAAGCTAATTTACAACACATGGCCTGATACACTGGAAGTTTTAATCCTTTTATTTTCCTTTTTGAAAGGGGGGGATATTTTTTCATGCTAGTCATAAATTAGTACAATCAAGACTTATTTCTTTTTTTCCCTGAATAGTTCTCAAGAGCAATTCTTACACCTCCTAAATAGGTTTGTGGAAGATTCATATTTTACCTGGGAAGAGATACACAGAAGTAAATTATGGAGTTAGGAAAGGCAAAACACAACTTTAACTGGAGAAGAGTATCATCTCTGTTTTCTGTGCCTTTTCAGTGATGCTGTGCTGCAAATTTACTCAGTTTTCACTGCTAGGTCCCTCATTTCTGCTTGTAAATCAGGGATCCTGGGGTGCTCTGAAGATTAATCAGATGAGGGTTGCAGTTTTCTCCTCTGCTCTTTGTGATGGTTCCTCCCAGAAAACACATGCATCCTGAATATTTCTGATCCCTCTGGGGATGAGATTTAAGCAAACACTGACATTGGCAATGCAGCCCAGCTTGATTATGGTACTAAAATGTTATTAAGTGTGTTTCAATATCCACTCAGTTATTACCAGTCTTTTAAGACAAAGAGAAAACTGGAGAAACCCTTTCCTTTACCACAAGACAATGTTAGCGATGGCAGCAACATTGCTCAAAACTGACTCTGAAGAACATTTTGGCTCCTTTCTCACAGAATACTGACATTTAAAGGGTAAAACAAAAAACAAAAGATACAGGGAATCCACAACACTTTCAAGGCTTTCCCTTTTGTAACACACATGGACAATGGATTTGAAATGAAAGTTCTGTTTCTCTACACTTAAGGGTATTAATATTTTAGTATGACTGCATCTGTGAATGAAGACATTCAAAAAGCCATTATGTTTTCAACTTAGGTTAATAATAAGGCTATTTTTCCACCCACTCTCTGGCACAGCTGTAATGTTCTTGGCCTCAAGTGGGAGGCAATGTGGAACAAGGATTATCAAGATGGATGATATACAACATACAGTGCCAGTTCATATAAAATATTACTAGATTGGAAATGACTGTTTACTGTCTCAGTGATTATATGATCACTTTTTTTCCTTCCAAAGAACATACAGGATGTGGTGCTCCTCTATGCCAATAAAGCTTAGTGCATAGCACCTGGGTAATGACAGATTAATTTTTGAGCTAAGCCTGATGAAGGGGTCAGCCAAAATCCCAGACAGAGTTTATCCCCAGTACTATTTTACATGACAGAAAATGCATCCCTCCAATTCATCAATATTAGCACAGAAGAGAGATTATACAACAAAAAATAAATAAAATGGGGGGAGAGAAACACACAAAAATGTTAGGACTGGGTGTGTTTACATTACAATAATAAAACATTTAATCTTTGGGTTGTATGGGGGAGTTGGAAAGAGTGTCCCATGGTCCAGTTCCAAATAAAATTGGACAAAACATTTAGGAATGCACTAAACAGAACAAGCATAGATTTGGCAGAAAACAGGCTGGATGAACCAGCAGGATTTTTCTTCGTTCAAGTTAGGTGTCCAAACCTGAGACCTTTGCATCCTGGAACTCAAAATCTCTCACCTGATCTAGAGACCAATCCCTTTTGACAAAGGCCAGAGTGGCTCAACCTTGGGCAGCCAGGATGCTGAGCCCTGGATCTTGGCATGCTCCTGAACAGTCTTACCTCAGACCAGAAATCACGTGGGTCAAGTGTTATGTCTGATCCAGTCGTAAAACTTCTTTAACCACAAAGTCAACACCAGTTGTTTAAATACCAAGTGCTCAGCAGTTCCCATCCCTTGGACTACTGGCCACAGCCACTGCCAAAATATCAGCAATACTTCAGAGTTGAAAAATGTTTTCCTTAATAATTTTAGTGAGAGAACACTTTCACATGAAAGAGAAACATGAAACATGAAAGAGAAAGAGTGTTTCTAAATGGCAAAATTATTTCTCGTCCCTAAGCAAAGATCCTCTGAAAGCTGTGTGCACAACACAAACCACCTCCCTTTTCTTGTGGTTTATTGATTTAATAAAGCATATAAACAGGCTTATATCGTTATTCTACCAGCTGCAGATGATCTAGATTCACTGAACAAACTATTCCCACAAAATATTTTCATTGAAATTAATATTCATGTTCACTCCTCCTTCCCCCACAAGCCAGCACTGAGGCACTTTGAAATGCACATTAGCTACTTCAATAAATAAGTGAGCAATTCTTGGTTTTCTTAACCATGCAGGGCATAAGTGGATGATCTCTTTGCATGCCCTGGATGATGAAAAAGACATTAATTATTAGGATTTTTCCTGTTTGGGTAGCCCTGTGAAAGGCAGCCAAGTTTGCAGGCTCGCTGTCCCTATAATTTCCAAAGCGTCAGAGTTTCCATGAGCAGTGCCCCTCCCAGCCAGGTCACCAAAGCCTCAGCCTTGCATGCCCCAGCCTTGTTTTTTTTTGCAGGGCTTTGTTCCAATACTGGGAGCAATCACCCAAAGTTTGAAAGTCTGCTCCTTTGACACACTCGATCTGGCAAGTGTAGAAGAAATGCTGTTAGATGAGAAGAAGGAAAAAAGCAAGAAGTAGGCACATTCCCTTCTCCTACTCGCTCTCTAATGATCTTTGTGCTTTCTTCTTTTAATTCTTATTTAAAATTTCAGTCCTTTACAGTAAGATCAGCAAGAACAGACCTTTGCTTCACCAAAGATGCAGAAAGCCCTTTTGTTGAGGACATGGGTCCCAAACTGTGGCATCTGGGCTGTGCAGCTCTCAGTGCAGGCACACTGTCAATCCTTCTTGCTCAGCTCTGCTGCCAGTGTTTCAGGACAAAGATCATTCTACCAATCTGTTTGTACAGCATATTGTACAATCTGTTACGTGCATCTGCAATACAAACAGTAAATGATAATAAGAGCATGTGGACAAGGCTGGAGCCCCAGATTTTGGGTGCCTTTGTTATCTGTGGCTCAAGGACTCTGGTCTGCAGCTGCACTTTTGACTTGCTGCATGCACACAACGTACCAGGGGCACTCGCCATGAAATCTAAATACTGCCTATTCCCTATTAAAAATACTCAAATGGTGGTTTTTCCCCCTTCCTCCTATTTCAAGGGAGTAATTCAAAAGTTAAAACCATGACCATACCAATGGGAATGAGACACCAAATTACCTTTTGTAATATCCTTCTCAAATACAAAACAAAGCCATGAAACTTAGGGAGAAAGAGGAACAGCTCGTGCCAGATGTTACCTAACAAATGTTCAATCATGAACATACAAATGCATGAGAAAAAAATGCCTACTCTTGAACAGATTGTTCCCCAAAATCGCATCTGATTGCAACAGTAATAATTCTTATACTTACTAAATATTTGTCTTTTTTTTTATAAGACAGATAACTCTGCTGACATTTCTGCACAGAACGTGACACTCTGCTCCTTGTAGCACAGATTGCCAGACTGCTGCTTTACATGCTGATTTCTCTTTTGTGAACTGAGACCTTGAATACTTTCACGGGGGAAAAGCAGATCAATGATTTTTTAAGAGAGTTGAACAATTCCGTGTAATGAACATCAGTTAACACGGGCAATTACTCTTTCTTTTTCTCCCCCAAAACAACACCAGAAAAACAAAGAGGAGATTGTAACTCCTTTGAATGGCATGTGCCTCACTGACTGTACCAGAATGCCACCCTCATGCAGAAATACTGGTGGGTGAAGTTCAGGAGTGACATGTGGCTTGTTAAAATATAAGATGCGTAGGTGAATAAAAACTTTTGTCATTTGATTCAGCCAACAATAAAGAAAGTTGTTGTAGAAACTATTCTGCTGTTTCCCAATTTTCATAAAAGACTGGTTCAAACCTTCTTTCTTTGTTGCTTTTGTTGCTGAATGAATGGAGAATAAAAGGTTGGTTTTTTCTTTTCTAGATTTCATGGGGTTTTTTTGCTTTTTAGAGAATGCACGTGAAAGGAAAATAAAACGATATCAAACATAAAGGAGATGCAGGCTTTAATGGGAATTTTGACATTCAAAAATATTATACAAAAACATCCAATATATCACATTTTCTCCTTAATGGTTAAAACATAAGTGTTGGAAAACTACGGCTCTCTTTATCCCTGGTTTGAAGCATGTCTCTGGCTATGTCCCTGCGTCTCCACGCCTCTGAGTTTTCTGTTTATATCATGTGAATATGTAAATGCAGCTCATTTGCATTTCTGCTTTTATGTGGGAAGCCACACAAAATACCTCTCTGGATCTCATTGTGCCACATCCGTATAATGCGAGAGTGAGAGCCCTGCATTAATAACAGCATTAAAAATACCACCAGGATTATTCAATGAAATCCCTCTGCCATCACTGCTGTTATTTGTGCAGGGCTTCCAGGCCCCAGCGTGGATCACCCCCAGTCCCTCTTGAACACCCAGACAACGCTTGGTTCCATCACTGGTGCAGCCGTGACCAAACCAGGTACACCCAAGCTGGGAAGGGCACTCATGCCAAAATCACATCTCCTTTAGACACTCAGAAAGGCACTGCTAAGAGGAATCTCCATAAAAAGCCTTGTTAAAGGGCTCACTGACTCCATGCTCTTTGCACACGCCAGTGCCTGTTCCCAGCTTCCAGCCTGCTCCTGCTCAGCAAGGCAGTGAAGGAAATGCTTTCATTTTAATCACTTGCTGAAGTCATCGGGACTGTGTGCTTAGTTGAGCAGGGGTCTTAATGAGCCAAATATTATTCTTAGTAATAAGGAGACCTGGCAATACACTAGATGGAGCTTTTGATAGTAAGTAACATTAATTCAATTAAATCCTCTTACAGCACACACTCTCCAGCTAATGCAGTTTACAGTGAAATTTTCTCTGGCACTCATTTAAATATAATTGCTGCACTTATCTTGTCATGAGGAAATTTCTGAAGGTTACTTGTACTGTGCATGTGTAAACCTACATGCTACACTGACCTTTAGTTTTGAGATTTTTTTTTAACTACTTAAACTGCAGCATCTAAATGATGATAATAATAATAATAGTCATAGTAATAGTAATAATTCCCTACTTCCACACAGCACCTTTTAACTCAATGTATGCCCAAGTGAGAACTAGCAAGTAACAGCACAGAAAGGCATCACATGCTAACTGGAAAGGAAAGCTAAAACTGTTGGAAATGAAAATGCTGGGAGATGACACATGTGAAAACCTGAATTTTCATAGAGTGTTTTGCACCGCTCTTCTGAAAAACATGAAGGTGTTCTCCATGGAGACAATTTCATATTTACCTTTCATACACAAGCTGGCATTTATAATAACTATGGGGCACTTGAGCACCACACTTTGGCATAATTTTCTGCCTGAATCAGAAAAGAGGTTCACATCCATTGATCCAGTAGAGTGGTTTTGGTGACAGTCCCAGCTGTTTTCCTAAGGGTAGCCCAGTGATATACTGGAAAACAGTCTCAATCACTTGCAAAACTGGTAAAAGGGAGGTGTCAGCCAAAAAATTCCAGCAAACAAATCAAAAGCCAACCAAACACAAAGCAAAACTTCAGTGTTGTGCACAACTACCCAAAAATTGAAAGTCCTGAGATTTTAACGAAATATGGGAAGGACAAGTGTAGCGATAGGAAAACTGCTGAAACTGATGGCAAAGAGCATTTTCCTATCCACAGTGGACATTTCAGGCCCTTGTCTTGGGTAAACCTTCCTTGACAGTTCTATCATAAGCTCTTTTTCCTGTCTTCTCTTCCTCACAACGAGAAGCATCCTCAAGTTAAAGATCTACCAAACTTTACTTTTGAAACAGTGAAGAGATAGTAATTTTGAGTCACTCTGCACCAAGCAGAGAATAACCAAGCAATGCACACTGAAGTGCTGGCAGCCATGGGAGGAGGGAAATACCAAATCTAAAGGGGAAAAAAACAACTTCTGAGGCCACTCAACCTCTGTCATGAGCTCAGCACTGCAAAAGGAAACCCTGCTGCCTACTTTTTACTTCTCTTTATGCATGGGCAGGTGTTTGGAAGGGTGGGAAAGATTTGAAATAAATCTTATTCGGCCATCAAGGCTTATCAAGACTTTTTTTCTTTTTAGTATTAAATAAAAAGAGGGACCAAGGACCCTGCTTTCCCCATTTCCTTCCTCCTGCTCAGACTCAGACGCCTGTCACATTAAGAGACACCAAGTGATTTTGTTCAGCTCTTATGGCACACACAATAGCAGACGTTCAAGGGAGAACGTGGGATTGCGAAGCATTTTAAAACTCTTAAATAAAATGTGGGCTACAGGAGGCTCTCATTCAGAAGAAACATTTTCCCTTCCACTGAGAATTCCCCCACACTCTGGTGAAGTGAATTAAAATTGACACTGAGAAAAATCTAATTGAGCCAGAGACAACACAACACTTTTCACTATAGAAACTCAAGTCCTGGTGGAATTACTTGGGTTAATATAGTCCATTTTAAATCTACAATGATTTTTATATCCCATGATCTGCAAATAATAAAGGAAGATTGTTGTTTAAGACTCATTGTATTAATTAGGGGGAGCATAGGAAGAGAGAGAGCTGGTGCCTTTGGGTCTGCTCCACACTTGTTTTGTAACAGCAGTTCTCATCAGATCCGATTAATATGTGAATAAACTAATGCAGATCTCACCTGGGCAGTGTTAACATAACAAAATTTTTGTGTTAACCAGCTCAGGGATTCATGAACTGAAAATGAAGGGAGCAGATTTGATTCAGGAAAAACAACACCAGCACAGAGAGGACATCATTCTCTGCCTAAAGTGACTAAAAAAATTTGGGAAAAGTCCCCCCAGGCCTCTGTATCTCAATTCCTCCAGCTGGTAAAAATGGAGTTATGCTATTTTTCTCCCTTTGCAAAGCACTTGGAGATGTCTGGCTGAAGCAGCAGCCCTGCTCCTTACGGTGCCATACTCATCCTTGCAGCAAAAAGTTTCCTGCAGAACATTATATTAATCTACTCCCTATTGTGGTGCAGCTCCCTAAAATTGCAGTTGAAGGCATGACATCTTGAGCTACAAGGAGAGTTTAATTACTGTTTGAAACATAAATTTTCCCAATTCAGCTGGGTGAATAAGAGACACGGTTTATTAGAAAACATCTTCCACCTCTTTACAGCTCTTCTTAGTCCTTTAAAAGAATGCCTGAATTGGATGCAGTAGTTATTTTAAATTAAAACCACAAGGTAGCAGAGACTGAAGTTTTCTCTTACACAAATAATAATGAATTTATGCACCACAGAGTTTAATCTGCAGAGTGAAAGTCTAACATCCCACTTAAAACTGCATACTCATGGGCATAGATTAGACAGTAATTAGGTTCAGTGAGAAACTGAAAAGATCCACTGGAAACATTCAAATTTAATTTATTCACTGGCTTGTCTCAGAGTGTTTTTATAAGCAATTAGAAAGACAGAGATTCCTGAAAATGTATTCTTTCCCAAGACAGATGGACCAGGAGATTTATATGGCATACACAGCCTTCCACCCACAGCTCACTGGCTTGAGTTAAGCTCAAACCAGGCTTAGAAGCCACTACCAGACTTTATCCTTGGCAGTTATTTGCTATTCTTTTGAAATATGCTGATGGTTACAGTGCACTATGAAACCAATGTCTTAAAAAAAGAGCAATACTGTAACTGGCACAGAACATCCTTTTATAGCATCTGTATCCCTGAAATCTGACACTGAGGATGTTGTGGGTCCTGCCAGACCCAAAACAAGCCCAAATCTGCCCTCTTGCTACCCTGATACCATGAAAAAATACAAGCTGGCAAGGTCTGATGCAGGGAAGATGGAAGTAATGAAATAGTAATTAATTTACACTGCTATACATGCTATACATATCTGCTTTTAATGCATTTCAAAATTATAAAGGATAGCAGACATCCTTTCAAGGCCCTCCTGGGGTTTAAATATCATGTTAAGAACTAGCAAAATTGATGACATATTTATGCTAAAATGTTTTATGTGGTCTTTAGCTTTTTATTTTGACCCTTCATTGTAATATTTATGTCTCTCACATCATTTCAGCAGTGACAGAAATTCTTAGTGCCTTGGAGCCTCTCCTTCTATCTTTTAATGAGGAACCCTGCAGTGTGGGTTTTAATTTTAGGCTATTATTTATTTGTGCATATATGTGCACAGGCACCTGTGACTGATTTAAGTGGGGGGAAAGGAACAGAAGATAAAAGCAATAAACCTCTGGTTTTGCAGTGGAAATGAGAGATTTGGAAGCTGCAGTACACTCAAAATCCATGCTCATAAGGCTGCTTCCCAATTACACTTCATTTTTGACACCGCTCAGCTGTCAAATGTTTTCTTCCTTTGAGATCCTCGCCAAAGTGTGTGAAGATTTCAGACCAGTCCCCACATCCTTTGCAAAATCTCCTTATGTGTTAGAAGCAAATGATCTTGATATTAGAACTGAACAAAATGAGAAACACTACATAAAAGAGAAAGGTTGTGTGGTTTGTTTTGAAGCCTTTGTCTTTTAACAAAACTCACATAATTTTTTATGTGATGAGTAGATAAATAGTGTGTTTATTCATGTAGTAGAAAACTGGAGGAGGAAAGAATTTCAGTGCCACAATGGCACTGAAACATAAATGGCACATTTGACATAAAATGGTCGAATCTCATTGATTCTTAATATGATTGAGCTTTAATATGCAACTAAAAGCACTGGATACCATAAATATCAAACTGACAGTATCTGGCACTTTTATAGATGTATATATTTTAAATGTAGGCAGCAATCTTGAAAATACTTAACACATGCCTGTGTTTTATGTCTGAGTATTATATCTATTGATTAATTCCTGCGTGCAAGTGTGTGCATGACTTGACTTAGATTTTCCATGCATTACAGTTTTTTTCCCTTTGAGATTATATATTTAAGAAACTGAGGTTTGGCATACTATTCACATTCAACAAAGCAATGTGATTTTTTTCAATTTTACTGAAAGTTCAGGCTGTTTTAACTGTCTGCCTACGTGGTTTTTTTCCCAATGAAGTGATGTCATTACAAACAACGAGTTACACATTAATATTTTATGAACATTTGGGACTCTTTTTTAAAGTTGTTCTAAAATATTCTATAAGTAAATGCTGGAGGATGTGCTGAAGTTGTCAACAGTATAGCACTCCTGAACTGAAGTTCAAAAATTCCTTTTCAAACACACCTTTACTGACCTTGCCTTCCCCCCAAGTGTTTATCAGACATGAACATTAGAAAGAACCACAATTGGAATATGAAGTGCTGCTCCTCTCATGGTTTTCTATCAATTTAACTAAAAAGATTCATGTAGTTAAATTTTATGCTTTTTTTTTCCATCATGGATGTAATTAATAATGTGCTTATACGGTCTTAGCTTACTTTTTAAAATTCATATGCAGTTGTAAATCATAGTTAAGCTGCTACAAAACTGCAGCCAATGAGCCCCAAAGTGATCTACTTTAATCCCTCAGAGATGTGTTATTTTTATTAACTTCTTACAGCAATACCTAGAGTCCTCATTTCTGGACCAAGTTCCCACTGTGATGAATACCATAAAAATAGGGAGGGAAAAGATGCCTTAAAGTAAAAATAGCTTCGTTCTGCTCCAGTCATTCACACACTGTATAGAGGAACTTTAGAAACAAGGCTAAAGAAAGGTTTCTGTGCTATCTCTATATTTAAATAACTCAAATGAAAAATCCTCTACCCAACTCCCCCCACCAACCTCTAGTCTTCCCATTCTGCAACCACAGCCCCCTGCTGCTGTTACAGGGTCTTCACAAATATCTTCCATTACTTCTCCTCTGTCTGACTGGGTTGGTTTTGCTGTGATAATTTTTGCTTTGATTTTCTTGCCATTGTCAATGAAGGGAATATAAAGTGAGACTGATTTAAGTGGGCAACAGGTTTGCAGTGAAGTATGCAATGGGATGTTACCCTGATCTGCTCCCTATCTTCAAAGCAATGCAAAAATATCAGGGGACACCAATCTCAGCCTCTCCTGGTGCTGGACATGGCTAAACCATTGACAGCTTGGCACCTTGTCCTGTTTATGGGCTGAAACTGCTCCTGGACATGGGGAGCAGTCATGTCACATCCTGTTCCAGATGCATTTTTTCAAAACACTAAATGGAAGCAAGCAAAAGGAAAGTTTCTTTTGGAATTCTTCTCTCTGCTTCTTCTGGAAGCCATTCTCTGCTCTGCAAGTGAAGGAAGAAAGTTTGACTTGAGAAGTCGAATTTTTTTCTGTTGGCCTGCTGTTCCTCAGTCTTAAGTCTATGCTGTGCAGTCCCTGGGTTTAATATTAATTGAAAGAGCTTATCTATTCCTGCCTTTGGTATGCACTTCAACATACTGCAGAAACTTCAATTGTATCCCCTTACAACTTTTCCTTTCCAAACCAAGGTACAGTCCTGTATTCTTCCTCAGCTTTCCCCCTTTTAGCTTTCTTGTAAGTCAATCTTTGAAGCCCTTTACAAGTTAACCTTTGTAGACCTTTCACCACGGCTCAACCCTTCCTGACTTCATACAAAATCATGCTGCTCTTCCCTGGACCTCTGCCCTTTTCTATAGAATGGTACTAAATATTGGTAACTGTAGTTTAAACATGATTAAAAAAAATCCTTCTTTAAGTGGTGCAGTATTTCCTTGAAGGCTCTATTCAATGCTTCCATTTATACAGCTCGCATTTTCTGTGCCTTTTTGACCACACAGATACAAAACATCACCTCAGTCATCTTATGATATGTGCACTCTTCAAATCCTCTCCTGCTCTCAAATCTTTGAAAAATGCACTCATTCAACACATGTGTTCACTCAAAATAAAATTTACTCTTCTTGCTCACAGTTCGTTTTACCCAGCAGAATTTCTTTGTGTTTGATTGTTTTCTCCAGATTATCAGGTGGCTTCTCCCCCATCTAGTCCCTTCTGCATGATCCAAAAAGTTGGATAACAAGTTGGTGGTTCATTCTGTCAAAGCCATTTACATAGAGAGTGAAAAAGTATTGATCTCCAATAACAGTCCCTGTTGCTCTCCAATCATCATCCCCTCTCTTCCCCTGGCCCGCAACCTTTCCCCATTCTAATCTGCCCTCGATCATCTACCCAGCTCCTTTCCCCATCTGGAAATGGGTCCTTCTCTGCTTCACCAGCAGCTGCATGGATTAGTCTCCTGTGTGACACACTGTGCAATGCCCCTGGGAAATCAGCTTGATTATATTTCACACCTGTCCGCCTTCACAGAAACTTCTTGAAAAACTCCATCAGATTTGTCAAGTAAGAATTACCTTCTCTAAAAATCAGCTGGAATATATTCTATAATGCTATTTACAACCCATTTAAAATTATAGATTTAAGATTCCTTAAGGTTTAAATTTAAACACCCTACAGTCAGCAACTTCAAGTTAAAAACTCAACTTTATCATTCACTCTTCCCCATTGTACTTGTATTTAAGGACATCTGGCTTTTGCCAGTCTTTGTTGTCTGAAACTTATAGTGTACAATGCACCTGCTAAAAAATAACATGCAAGGTACTTTTTAATACAGTGCAGGAAAATATTTTAAGTCTGCAGTAACAAAATATCTGTCAGGCACCATTGCCAAAATTTAGCCTAACACATACATGCACAATGGCTGTGGGCACATATCCTGCCATTTCAACAGCAAATGTGCTCATGGTGCAACTCAACTGATCTGAAAAGCTAAACAGTGTTCACATGGGCCACTGAGAGCATTCAAAACACAGAATAAGATGTGAAGTGTAGAGAAACCCTGGCTCCTGGAGTGCTGGCTGAAGGGAGCCTTTAAAGAGCATCTAAAACAGTTTTGCCAAACACAATGTACTGAAACTGAAGGAGCAGAGGGTGCAATTGGCTGTGTGGTGTCACAGGGGCAGTCAAGGAACAAGGAGCAGCTGCTCTTAGCTGCAGGTTAGGACACTCAGGATGGGAATCTGTGACAAAGTGAGTGTGCCACAGCTCTGCTGCTGTGCAGGACTGCCCGAGCTCCCTTTGCTCCTACTGTACCAGGCACTGTGACAGGACCTGCTGGAGGAGAGGGATCATCCCCCTGCCTGCACCAGACTATTCTGGAAGGGCTAAACTGAGGCTGAAATGGTGCTCAAGCAAGCCAGGTAACTTCTGCCTCCTATATGCAACTCTCTCTCTCTCTCTATATATATATGTATGTAACTATATATACCTATATACCCACTTGGTCTCTCCTGTATGCAGCAGATGAATGCCTCATTATCAAATGCATCTCTTTCTCTCTCTCTCTCTCTCTATATATATCTATATGTAACTGTATATACCTGTACATCTCTTGGCCTCTCCTGTATGCAGCAGATGAATGCCTCATTATCAAATGCATCTCTTTCTCTCTCTCTCCCTCTCTCTCTATATATACGTGTGTAACTATATATACCTGTACACCTCTTGGCCCGCCTGGTCTCTCCTGTATGCAGCAGATGAATGCCTCATTATCAGATTCCTCTGCTCACTTCCCAGTAGACTTAAATTACCATGTTAAACAGGATAATAATAAACACTGGCCTTTAACTACAGCACATCCTTGTTCACTCAGCAGCCTCCCTCTAATCTGATAAAGGGTCTGTATAAGGCTGCAAGCAAACACCAAGCCAGTTGTTACCCAGGTGCCTCTCCCTGTTTTCTGCAGTGTGATTCCCACAGCAGCACAAAGAGATTCAGGCTCACAAAGCTGCTCTAGGGGACCTTGATCCCTCCAAGAATTATCAGGTATTGAAGCAGAGGCAAGGTGCCAAAAGGACATAGTGGATCTGGCCCAAGACTCTCCTGCTGCATTTCAAAAGACAAAAGTAGCCCTGTGCCATCTGCTTGCTTCAGCACTTGGACTTCAAAACCAAAGTAGCCAAGGAAATCTTTCCGGCTTAGGCAAACAGTGGGGAGGAAGAGAGATCTTGGTGGCAGTGTGTGCTGCCTTCACACTGAGCTTGCTGCATTTGAGATATTAGAGAAGCTCTTTTTAACAACCACCCTGGAAAAAAGTCATCTATTCACCCAGAATAAATTATATAAAGGAAGCAAGCTTGATTGGGAACAGAGAGGGCTGATCTGCCGAGACTTTGATTCCCCTTAGTCCCCAGAAGCCAAAAGTGCCATTTTATTTCAGTGGTACAGAATTTCGTGCCCTGTTGTTTTGTTTTATTTGTTTTTTTTGCATTTAGTTTACCTAATCCCCTGGATTTCTTTTGTTGCAGAAAGAGGAAAAAGCCTTACAAAACAACAGGAGATAAAAACTTAGTCAAATTACTTTGCTGAGCTCTTTCACACATCCAAAAGATGCAGAGGAATGCAAGCTCTGAAAAGGATAAGGAATTTCCTAGAATGCAGCCATTCCTGAAGTTCACAATTCATAAAGCCAAGGTTCAACATTTGCAGTAGTATCAATATATCTGTGGAATTAAGATGGCTTTCCTCTGGTTTTCCAGAGTGAGGTAAACTTGGCTTTCTACCTGTCTTCCTCCAGCCTCAGCTTTGCAGAGCTGGCAAGCAACACAAAAGAGGAGGAAAGACATGAACTAGGCTGTCTGTCGTTGGAGGGTATGAAAGACAGTCTGAATAACAGCAGGAGAGAGAGAAGCAGCCTATGGTTATTTTTGACAGAATTGGGAGAGACTCAGATTGCAGCTTCATAAACAGCTCATCAGAGAAAATCTCGGTCCAAATTAGAGGAGCCCCTTTGGCCAAGCTCACAGAAATACACAACCTTTGTCTGAGAAGAGAGAAATCTTTCAAAAATCAAAATGCTTTTCTTTAAAGAGCAAAACCTAACTGCTCCCCCCGTGTGGTGTAGTAACACCAACTTGCATTCCTGTCATTACAACTCATGGCTTGCAGCATATTCAGAAAAAAATTTCTGTGTGACACCAGGCTGTGAATGTTCTGCCTTACACACAGTCACAACCATGCAATGAAATGAAAAATTGACTTTTTCTACCTCACCCAACCACGAGGTCCCTTTGATGGACTGTTCTATAAAATTGGAGGTGATACAAAGGGCCTGGCACAACCCAAATCCACCCAGCTCAAATTAAATAAAAATGGTTGTTTTGTGTGGGTATTTAAACACAAGAGGAGCATGGAATTTCACTCCACATCACACATGTGATTTTTAGTGTTGTCCTCTACAGAGCCAGGAGCTGGACTCTGATCCTTGTGGGTCCCTTCCAGCTCAGGATATTCTATGATTCTATAACCTCCAAACAAAAAATGAAAATTCAGTTTATTTTTTAAATGCCTACTAGATAGTATAGGTGAAGAATTGTCATGCATTGTGATGAAAAGAAGACTGTAGGATGTTTCTCAGGGCAATTTTTCTGTTTGTTTGTTTCTAACATTCTTAACAATCTCTCACACGGAATCCTTTGTGCAACTGGATTAAGAAAATAAAGATCATTCCTAGTCAAGAGACATCCACAAGAAACTCAAGAGGTTTCTAGCAACCTTGCTGGCAGATTCAGCCAGGAGGAAGGATAGAGCCAGCATGGAGATATACTCCTCCAAAGCTTCTGAGGGAAAAGCTGACCACCAGAGGAGCTGGCTGCTGATGCCAGAGAAAAGTAAGTCTGAAGGTTATTCTGCCTATCTTCAGGATTAATTTCATTTACTCATTAATTAACACATAATGCCTGAAGTGACAAGTATAATCTCTGCATGGCTGAAAAGAGTCCAAGCAAAAAGCATCCCCAAAACCCAGCCACCTTTCAAAAAGAATATTGCATATGGAGACTACAAACATTGGTAATTAGTCTACAATGATTTGCATGACCTATGCTTCATCCTTATGCATTCCAGCTGCCTGATGGACAGGTACAGTGATTCCCAGAAATGGGTATCAATGGGTTTCTTCTGTCTAATCACAATATCATTCTCACTTCATTTACTGCTTAGTGGGAAGGCATTGCTGTGACCCAGGAATCAGCTCCTTCCAGATGGACGAGTCTCAAAGTTCAGCATTTTAGTGCTTTAAACTAAGGAGGAGTTTGCTCATCCATAGCAGCCTGGACTGCAGAAAATCCAGTTGTTTGACCTCTTAATGCTCTCCTATCCAGCATTACAAGAAAAAGACATTTGGTGAGGGCTCTTTGCTAACACAGTAGGGGAGTACATGCTACAATACATCAGTCCTGGGAAATGAGGTGGGGGGGTGGGCTGGAAGCAGAACTACACTGAAACACTCCAACCAGAAATAACTTCTGCTTCTGAACCACAGAATCATGGAATGCTTTGGGTTGGAATGGACCTTAAAGACCACCTAGCTCCAGCCCTCTTATCACGGAGAGGAGGCAGGTAGTTCACTTTTCATTAGAGCAGGTTGTTCACACAACATAGCCTTGAACACTTCCAGGGCTGGGGAAGGGGGAAGAGTGATCTAGTAGAGACATTTGATTAGCAGGACCCCCTCCCTGACACTGATGTGAGACCAATGCACCAAGTCTTTTAACCAGAAGTAAGAGATGCAAGCAACCCAAAATAAACCATAGTCACTCGAAGCACCTGACTGCTTAAACTGGGCAGCAAAAAGAAGGCACTGAGAGGATCCTCTGCCCAGTACCAGGAAAAATGGAGATATGCTGAGCCTTGGCAGTGCTTTGCCCAAAAGCACGGAGCACCCGAGGCTGTGCTGTGTGCCTCCCACAACAGCACCTCTCATCTCCAGCAAGGGCTGTTTTGCACTGTTAACTTTGCTGGGAGCCCACAAAATCATTCTGTGATGTTCTCCATAGCATGTGTGGTCTGAAGGGTTCTAGAGTCAGTGCCAGGAGTGCAGTAAGAAGGAATAAGTGTCTAGCAGCCTTACAGCCAGGCACACACATGCACATCCAGTTCTGCCTCTGAGCTACACTAATTATTTCTAACGGTAAAAATGCTCACGTACCAAGGCTGAATGAAAATGTACAGCTAGGTAGGGAGGAAAATGCATTCTGTAAAACAGAATACTCACTTTCAGTTTACATCTAAGCACGTGTCACACTTAAGCAGCTATAAGAGACAAAACTCTCACATGCCTAAATAAGCACAGATATACGTAATGAAAGGAAGGAATATAGTTAGGGACAAAAACTTTACATGTGTATAGAAAAATGCAGGAAGGAAAACTAACCCTTTCATTTAGAATAATATCAGTGCCAAAAACCAATTCTTTAACATGACTGCAGAAAAAAAAAATCAGATTATTGAAAAAGGGTGACTATTTGTAATTTTTATATTTTTATTGCTGCTGGAGCAATGATGTGGCAAGAGCCCACAACCATAATTTTTCCCTTCTGCATCCTTAAAATATTTCCCACCTGGGGTGCAAAGAGAGGAAATGAAAGGAAATAGAAAATTATATTTTTCATGAGCTAATCCTGGGAAGCAATCTCTCAGTTTCCACATTTTTGGCAATGATAATTTAAACAAGGAGACTGATATTTTCTTTTTTTTTTTTTTGCACAGTTAGAACGCATGCTTTGAGATAAAAGACAATTAAACTTCAGTTTAAGAAGAGGAGGAAGGCAGTGTTCAATAGGATTCATTAGTCCTCTCCTCTTAGGACTGCTGCATAGCTCAACACAGCATACTACAAAACTGAGAGCTCAGCTGCAAGCCTCCTTGGAAATGCTGAAGGCAAGCAAGATCATCAGGAAAACAAGCAAACTGAAAGCAAAGAGAGTATAACTACTGTACCTTTACTTTGGGGAGGGTTCTGACTTCTGTCTCGGAGAACATTAATCTGGTAGACAGCTCCATAAGGCTCAAAAAGTTCTTTTAATTCTTTTTCTGACCACGAACGGGGAATCTGTCCAACAAACATCTTAATGGCATCTGGGTCTGGTTGGTCTGAATGATCCAAAGCTCCATTCATCTTGTTAGCTGTGCCGTTACTAGAAAGTGGAAAAGGAGATTAAAAAGAGAAGACAAGTTAGGAGACTACACAGTTTTCGTGTGCACTAGATGCAGAAGATGATGTCAATTGGCACAAAGCAGGAAAAAAAAAATCAGTGTTTAATTAATAGCATAAGTATTATGAACAAAAAACAATGCTATTACATTTTTCATTCGAGTCTGGTTCTCTCTGCAGGCTGCTGCTTAATGTCATTATATAAGATGAGAGCGGCACAACACAACCCAGGACTTCTGCATTTTAAAGTAGAGGATAGTGGCAAATAAGTGCAGCTTTCTCTCCATGGCTGTTGTAAACAGAACTGCAGTGAATTCTCACTAAACTGGCTACTGGCAGAAAGCAGGCAGTGCGTGTGTCTATGTGTGTGTGTTTTGTAATAAAGTCACATGAAAGGAGTATGAAACACTTGGCAATCTGTCAGATGACTAATGCAAGATGCCAGCGATGAATCTGCAGATTGTGTGAAGCATCCATGTGTGCATCAAATTAGTCTGATATTGCCTAGAATGGAAAACACTCCAGCTATGTGCCTGGTTGCTGCCGATTAGTTGCCTACGCTCTTTAAAAAGGAAAAGCAGCCTGGAGAGACCCAGTTTAAAGCATTCTGTTTATTGCTGCCATAAAAAAAACCCCCACAAATCAAAAAGAGACGGCGATGGCAAAACTGCCTACATTGCTGTGGAAATGAAAATGCTGCTTCAGAAAGTTTTTTTGCCCTGCAAAAGGAGATCAAATTTTTGAACACTTTCACCCCCTGTAAATTCTCAGCCTATCTGATCTCCAGATGTACATCCTAAATCCAAGCTCAAAACAACCACACTTTTGCAGGGAAAAAGAACTTTGGAGCAAAAAATAATCTGATGTGGGAAACAAATGATAGATCATGGTTTAGGAGAATTCATACTCTTATACAGAAAATAAATAATTTTAAATACTGAACAAAAGTAAAAATACATCACTCCCTCCCCCCTCTCCCCTTGCATTATTGATAATTAAGGACAGTAGTTTCAACTAATTACTTGGCTAGAAATTCCAAAAGTGCTGATGATTTTTTGGATGTTTCACTTTCAAGAATGAACACTAATGATGCATGAATTTTCAAGCATCCCCCATCTTTCCACCAGGGAGAGGGGGCAAATGGCCTGTATGCAGCAATGTCAGAAGCTGATCATGGCAGAATTCAGGCATTTCAGAGCCACCTGCCACTTTCAAAAAACTTGGCTTTAATTAGAATTTCTCTGTTTGATGATTGTTCAGGAGTGAATGCCCACCGGAGGACTTGGAAGAGCTCAGAATCTGCACAACCAGATGAAAATCATATTTTACATGTGAAAAAAAAATCTAAGAGTGGAAGAAGAGAACAACCCTGTGCAATTCCCTTGTCTCACAGCTATAATCTGTGTGAAGACAAATTATTTCGTTTCATGTGTTTCATCTCCTTAAAAGCATAATTCACATTAATATGCCTGTATTAACTTTAGCACTTTCCCTGCTTACAGGCAGGAAGGAGAAAGTTATATTAAAGGCACATTTTACACCACCAACAAGAAGTTTGATCATCCCTTGTGAAGTGCTTTCAACACGGATCGCAGACAACAGCATTTATCACTCTCATAAATGGCTAAAATTCCTCTATACTCTAGCAGGAATCTTGCCTGAGTAAGAGACTCCAAGATTTGGTCCAAACTTTTGCATAACATTTCATGTACAAATATCTTGTCTTGCAAATGCTCTTTATTTTGAATAAGTTCTGCAGGTCACAAGTTCACCTGCAGGAATTGTGACTTCTCCAGGCCCTAGGAACTGCATTTCCACACAAAGACAACACTTAAGCCAAACCAAGCCAACCATCCAAACAACCACCCCCTTAAAATTGCCAAGAAACAGAAAAACCATGACTAACTCACTTGAGTGATACTTCATGGGAACAACTTTCAAGACTTTCATGGAGCAGTAGGCACCTATGTGACACTTAAACCTCTAAAAAAAAATCACTCAATTATTTCTTTTCAATTCCTATTCCTCTACGTAAAACCCAATCTGTCAAACAACCTCCCTACTAGGGAGGTTGAAAAATCCCTGACCCATAGCTTAAAATAGCTGTGGAAAATGCCTATATGTTGTTTTGAAAGAAAAGGTAGAAGATTAGTTAAGCTCCCAGCTCTGCCCTAGGCTTGGTCAACTATTTTCTTTCATAAATTGGCTTGACTTTTCACTTCATTTATTCTCTATGTTGTTTGTATTGAGTTCAGTTTTAAATTATGCCCTTCATCTGTTCTCTCTGTTGGATCCCTTCTTTAAGAAATCCATACACAATTGCTACTTAGCCCAGAATTACAGCTAGGGTCATGTTTAATAAAGAATAACAAGTTTATTCCTTTGCTTTTTCCTTTACCAAAACCACCTTTACCACCAAGAGCCCCACAATTTCCATTGCTAATCAGCCAATTTTTTAGGAAAGCACAAAGCCAAACACTAACACCTGTTTTCTCAGGTTAATGGCCCTATTAGCATCAAGTTCTTGCTTTGAGCTAAAGGTTTAGGCACAGGCCAAGCTCTCTTCTAATTGCAAAAAACGCTTAAGCCCTTTCTTTATTTTGTTGGGACCAAAGTTGAACTACATTGGTCATATTCTTTAAATGCTTTATTGGCTGGAGGTGGTTAAAAGCTCTGACTCAAGGCATCAGTACCATACACTATGATGCCAAGCTCCAGGGGACAGGTTTTGTCACTCACTGCCTGCATTAACTTGAGTAAGTCATTAAAACTTCTCCAAACTAAATTCCACCATCCATTGACAGCTCTGTCAATCCACTAACTCCTGCAGAGTTAGGGAAAAAACCAAGCATAATTTAGGCTTTTCTTTAAAATACTTTTCTTCCACAAGGTAGGGACTTGACTGAGCTGCCAACATTTTGGCGGTTTGACAGACAAGTTCAGGCCACAGAGAGGGCACACATTTTTACAAACACAGCTGGGCTCCTTCCTAAACTGCACTGCCTTTGATGTCAGTGCAAACCAAGGCTCTCAGACACCTCAGAGTGGGAATCCAAGTCTCACTGTTGGGATTTTGAGGAGCTCATGAACACTGTTGCAGCAATGACACTTGCAGTGGAATCCTCACCCAGCTTTGGCAGCTGGCGTAGGACTAGAGCCAATGCAGACAAAATGAACAAGTGAATAAATCAGCAGAGAGATAACATTGGGGAAAAAACACCTATTTTACAGATTCTATGGATTGGATCCCTGCAGTACACTGGACGGCTCCACT
This sequence comes from Ammospiza nelsoni, assembly GCF_027579445.1. NCBI lineage: Eukaryota > Metazoa > Chordata > Aves > Passeriformes > Passerellidae > Ammospiza > Ammospiza nelsoni. Next base: position 5,982,087 of record NC_080637.1, on the reverse strand, counting down.
GAGGAAGAAAATTATAGACCACACCTGCCTGATGGTTCATTTTATCACAGAACTTGTTGAGTCCATACAAAATCCAGCCAAATATGCCTGATCCTTTGCAAATGATCCCTTCTAAGATGAATTCCCTTATCTTCTCCCAGCTTTCATCTTCACCCAATGGACATTACAGCTCTGCACTAAGACCTCTTGGCTGCTAACAGCTGTAGGGCTTTTATTTCTTTCTCTTTGCCAACACAGTGGCTCTCAGAGGAAGTGGCTTCTTCCTTCCCCCATCTCCCCTTCTCCTGTACCCAAGAAGTAATAAGACAAAAGAGAAACTGCATGTAAAACTTTCCAGAAGGAAGTAAAGCAAGCCTTGTGAAAGCTTAGGACTATTTCTTGAAAGCACAAGTGTACAGAGATAGCTGTGTCTAGGGGACACTAATGAGAATGGGATCCCTTGGCACTTACTGTCAGTACCCAAATGATGACATACATTAAAAAAATAAAAAAAGAAGGAAAGAAAGAAAAAATAGATTATGTGGCTCTATGCTGTAGCAATCCTTCCCTCCATGGCCAATTTAGCCCATTGGACTCAGGGGTGACCCAGCACATCATCTCCACTGACAAGGTGCCATCTGTATCACAGAGAGCAGCCTGAGGGCAGAGATTAAGACACTGAGTCGCTGGCTGCTTGTGGTTGCTGCCAGAGCATCCTCTCTCTCAATTTGTGCCAATTTTTCTTCTAATAACCTAACTACCATTCCATCATTTCAGCAAGCTGACAGGGCCACTCTTGAGGAGCTGGAGATTGTTTTAATATCCCTGCTGCTTCAGCAGGAGCACCAGAAAAACCCAGTAGATGCCCTCTTGGTCTCTCCCATTCATATCTTTAATTACTGCAGGACTGCTAAAAGTGAACTGCCCACTCAGGACAGAGAGGTAGCCTTCAGAAGCAATGTCTGAATCAAAAGAGACTCTCTTAAATTCATCACTGTTAAGAGCTTTGGCATTAATCCACGTTCATTTCCATTAATGATCCCAGTGTCAAGTCAGGTGCTGAAAAACAGCTGTTAATGGGGACCAAACGGATTTACATGACACCTGTTGGCCAAATCTGTTTTTAACCCTACCCAGTACCTTCCTACTGTTCTTTTTTGGTTAATTCATATTGCAACCCTCACCCTATTATTGTGGTTTCACCATTTTGCTGGGGATTTGCCTTTTTCATGTCCCATGGTATAAGATATTTGAATTCCCTGTAGGAGCCAACAGAACAAGAACATGATAACAAACGAGTTCCAGGTGTAAGGACAACTAAATCCAACCCAGTGCAGAGGTATTTACAGGCACCAAGGTTTTACAGTAACAAAGCATTTACATCTGAGCTGTGGCATCACTGTCAGGATATCACACAAACTGACAAAAGGGACAACACCCGTTTGAAGGCTTCTGACTGCTGTCAAGAGAGACAGCCAAGCATCACCTTAATGTACTCCAAAGATCATAATTGCTGGTTTACGAGCAAATTTTGTCTGGAAGGACCCAAAAGGGCTTTATAAACTCATTGTTTAGAGAGGAATGACTTCATCGTAAGGTGACAGACGGCAGCTGTTTAATGACATGGAGCATTATCACACAACAGTTCCAGCCAGGAAGGGTAGAACAATACCGTACCCAATTGAAAACTGCAGGGGGCTGCAGTTTATAGACACAGAAGGTAATTACCTACATTGGAATTTGGCCAGCAAAATAAGGGTCAGAACCTCTGACAAACAGAAAAAGAAGCTGTGCAACATTTTTAAGCTGTAAATGACCAGGTCTCTGCATTTTGGGGGGGGGGGAAGTCATCTCTAGATGCCTTCTAGCCCATCAGCATTTCTGCAGCACTCTTGCTCAAAAGCAGCTCAAAGGAAAGATGATGTTTCAAAAATCATTAACTGCTGTAGTGTGTTGTAGTTTTGGGCAGAACTATTAGAGTCTAATAACACTTATAATTATTATTAAGTAACGCATATCCTAAACAGCAATTGCTAAATTACCCTGACATCATGCCCAATGGAAAAAAACCTCCTATGGCAGGATGTTCTACATAGGCAGTCCTACATAGGCAGTAAAGTCTACAAAATAATTATCTCCAGGCTTCCCTGCACCCATCAGCAGGGCTAACAACGGAGCAGCTGTAAGACTTGCAATCCATCTTACAGCCCCATAAAGACTTTAACAAAGAGATGAGCAATTCTTCATGCACCCAGCAGAGAGCAACCGCACTTGCACTCTCACACACACATGAATTACATGAAAATCCTTATGGCTTTTAATACCTGACATATAATGCTCAGATTTCATTCTTCTTGGTAGCTAATAATACTCAAGTGCTTGTGTAAGCACTCAGTGGTAAATGCAAAGATGTTTTAAGTTGTGTTGCCTCCACAGTGGCAGAAATTAGCTCTAGAAGTGTAATTTTTCTTAAGACAATGAGTTACTTTTTACTGCCCTGATAATTTAAAATCCACAGTAATTTTTCTGGTGAAATCAGAGATTTCTTGTAGCCCAGCTTTATCAGCTCTCTCCACATAGTAGATCATACAAACCATAGCAAACCACTGTTTAGTATAGGGAATATTTTTTTCCTGATCAATTCCAAATTTAGTACATGTAATCAGTTTAATGCCTCAATTGCAAGTTTTAGGTAAGGTGTAAAGGTATTTTATACCAGAGGAAAAAATACTTGAACATATAGGGGGAAAAACATTCCTACCTTGAAAATGTTTGGATGGGTAATACATTTGGGCTGGGAGAAGGAGCAGCTGAGGGAAGTTGCCTTTCAAGCAAATAGGTCAGACTGCATGATACTAAGGGCAATATGAATTGGAAAATGTACCGAACAAAATACAGGCTGGAGAAACATCAGAAGAGACCTGATCCCACCTGAGATAAAACTTGTTATTTCTCAGAGGTATAGATGCAGATTCCTCACCAGTATCACAGAAGGAAATCAAGGATACAAAAGGAAATCATAGTAAGAGCTACATTAAAATGCAGTTCCCTTTTCAGCTGGAGGTGCACATTGGAGCACATACACTCCTTTGTGCTTTAAGGCTTCTCACCTCCCTAAAATTAGCCCTCAGAGTTCTGCTCACCAAAGTTAAATATTCACCTCCAGAGGGGAGTGGCTCTTCAGGTGTTCAGCCTCTGCATTCCTGCACCACTTCTATCACAAACCAGTTTGATTTAAGGTAGGGGTTTCAACGTAAACCCTGGATACTCCTTGTGTACATGTTTAAACCTACCAAAAGATGTCATTCTAGTGTTGTGCTGTGGGTAATGCTTCCTGGAACCATAGAGTCAACCTTTGCAAAAGCTATGTACATCTGCTGCATCTGCTTCAAAAAAAACCTTACATGAAAACACACCTTAAAAAAAACATCCTTCATGTTTCAGACAATCTCAACTCTTACTGCTGCTGTATGGACCATTTTTAAATTTTTTATTAAGCAAATTATTTTTTAGAACATGCAGTAGTGCTTAATGATGTGCATGTGCTGTGAGTGGAGCAACTCATACAAGTTAAAATACATGTAAACAAGAGTGAATGAGTGGAGAAGAGAAAGCAAGTAGGGATGGGAAGAGGCTTGTCTTTTTTAGAGTCTTTATTTTGGAAACCAACTAAATATCACTGCCAGTTCATTTAATAGCAGAAACAAACAATTAAACACCCCATCTATACAAGTCTGAACTGGGCAGCATCTTTTTGTTTATGCTGATAAAATTTACAGTGGCCTATTTTCAGTATTTTTAAGGATTTGCCTACAGTAGCCTATAGATTTTACTCAACTGAAACTAGTAGAAGCTCAATAGCCAGTGAGAGATACCTGCCCTTCAATGGCTGAAGAAAGTCAAAGCCACTCCACCCTGACTGCTTCGAATTAATTTCTCCTCTTATACAAGTACTGATGAGAATCACAAAGTTCTGGGATACTTGTGAAGAATGAAAATAAGTCCTTGAAGATATAAATTAAGAGCCTATGCAAGTCCAAACCCTTGTTCTTCCAGGCTGCTGTAGGTTTTGGGATATAATTAGTTCAAGATTTGATGAGGTCTGATAAACAATAATGTTCTGCAACATAAAGCTCAGCTTAGGCAACCACCCAATAGTTCATTTTTGCTTTCTGGGGTGAATTTATTCTCTACATTAAACACTTGAACAAGATTGGGAATGTCTTCATCAGGTGTAAGGTAGGTGCATTTCTAAGAAAAGTCCCATGAAAGTTAAGACAGAGAATCACAGAATGGTTTGGGTTGGAAGGGACCTTAAAGACCATCCATTCCAGCTCCCCTGACAAGGGTCTAGCCTTTAACTAGACCAGGTTGTTCTAAGCTCCATCCTTGTCTTGAACACCTTCAGGGGTGGGGCAGACACAGCCTCTCTGGGCAACCTGTGCCAGTGCCTCAACACCCTCACAATAAAGGATTAATTCCTTACACCTAACTAAACCTGCCCTCTTCCAGCTTAAGACCATTTGCCCTTGTTCTATCACTATATGCTACACGAAAAGTTCAACAGATATTACATCATGACTTTTAAATATCTGTTTTCTGACCAGCGTCTGCACATCTCATTTTGACCTGGGATGTTAAGTAATAACAAAGGTTTCTAATTTATAATTTTTCTGTGTCTAAACTAACCTCTGTTTTGGTAACTATTGCAACTAACCGCTACACTCTTGTTGTGCTCCTCAGCAACTTTTTTGCGGCATGAAGGTCTGTGCTCTGTCTTGAAGGGACTCTATTGAAGAGGGCTTTTTTCTCTCTGTATCACTGTAAGCTGGACAGTAACATGAGAGCAAGCTTGAACAATTACATTATAGTTTTGGAGCATGGATTGATGCACTTTTTCACATGAAGTTGAACCTGGAGTAGCTGACTGCTCAGTATTAATGGTGTGGATTATTAATGCCTTGCCTTGCTGATTACACACATTTGCAATGAAGCACACTTCTTTCTGCGTGGCAGGAAACATTTATCGGTATTATTTTTTTTAAAAGCACTATGGTATTTGATTACACCCAAATGCTTATGTATTTGTGACATGTCAACAACCGAATTAGAATAGTACCAGGCTTTTAAAATTCAGGACACGTAGGACCATCTGTTTTCTTGTCAACAACCTCAGTCTCTCTCTCCCCATTTCAAACACTTACAGCTCCAAATTTACAAAGTTGTTATCCAATTCCCTTCTTCCTTTGCCCTCCAAAAAACTTCAAAGACAGCAATGAAGGCTTCAAATTTTTTTTTCTTTTACTTCATAATTACTGACATGACTATTTCAGCAAATTTTGTAGCCAGGCTGGAAGATATCTGCAAGTTCTTATGAGGTTTGCAAGGTCTTATCTACTTCATGGCAAACTCTGTCCTGGAGTTGAGATGGAGGGCATGGGAAAGGTGTTCTCCAAACATTTGTTTTGAAATGCAGCCATTTCTGTGCGCTAAAATCAACTGATTATTGAAGAAGTAATTTACAGTCCAGAGTTTTTCAAGACTGGCACCCACAAGTGTACACACACATATGCTCAGGCCTAGTCCCAGCCGAGCTCCACAAAGTGCAGGGAATCATTTTCATGGGCCCAAAAGGCCAAAGAGAAGGAGCACCTGCCTGACATGGCTGCTTTACCTAAACAGCATCCTTAAAAAGGGAATGGAAGATCACAGCCCTGCTCGTTTTAAGGGTGCAGCCAATTTTGTTCAGCCAGTTTTGGTTAGATCTCAAATAGACCATTTGAGGATGCTTGACATTCAATTTTCTTACTTAAAACAAAAACTCCTATCAAGCTCAGCCAGGCTCTCCCCTTCTACAAACCTGAATATATGGGAAGATCATTGTTCAAAGTGTGATGCAATTGTGATTTCAACAAGTTAAGCATCTCATTATAGCAAAATCCCCCTCAGCTGATTTCTTTTTTAAAACCATTTCTTCATTTTTTTGACACCACATCTGGCATATAGAATACAGATGATCATTTGTTTATATATCTGTCTAAATGCCTTTTCCAAACACAGCCAGATGGAGCCTTTCAAAATCAAATTAATTTCAGATTAATTCACTCTGGACCCACTCCAGTTTCATGACTCTTTGCTTTGAGGCACCATCTAAATTGATTTAGAGTCACGAACTTAAGAGAGCTCAAGTCCTTAGGTACAGAAAAACAGAGATCCTTCTTGCATGCTGAAAGAGTCAGCATATCAAAAGAGTCCATGATCCTAAGTTTAGGCTCCTAAAATAACCTCCACCAAATCAACATGAGAATGCCTTAGCCTACATAGTGCCAAATTCATATATAAAAATCTTCATATTTCATTCCAGAAAAACCACTTTAGAATTTACATCTTCAATGCCTCCCTTGCTGAGTCCAATAAAATTTATTGCTCTAATTAAAAAGCAAAATAAAAAACAGTGTTGCTCTAAACCTTGCAATAAGCAGTAGTCATGGAAAGATAGGAGACAGGTAATAAAAATCTCCACTGCAAGGGATTTATCTAAGGAACTATAAACAAATGTAGCCTGCAAACACTGTGGGCTTGCATACTGTCAATCCTCTGTGGATGCCTTTATTATCTCACTTGTTTCAATTGCAATTTGGGTTTCCATGGAGATGTAACAGTCAACTCTGGAAAATTATAAGATAAATGTCAGGCAGTGATAACGGTGTTAATGAAGCTTCATTGACAAGCAGAACTATGCTTCAAATAATAGGCATATTTCTATTAGCATATGTATAACCTGTCCAGAAAAAGAGAGAAAAAAATCCCAACGACAGGGAAAGACAATATTAAAAAAATTAAAATGAAATTCTGTATAGATGATACAAGACACACAATGGAACATTGCATCTATGTGAAAGGACGAATCCCTAACAAACAGAAGAGATGCGGATTCAAAATTTAATTTCCCGATTCCTCTCGAAATTTTTGCACTCAGCTCCCAGGCTGAAAACACACTTTGCTGACACACGCAGCCACATTCCTGCATGGTGTGACTCTTGTTTCCTTGCAGCACGGGGCTGGAAGGATCTGCTTCACCAGGCACTTTGAAGCGGCGGTTTCATAATGCGCAAATACAGCTGCAGCGGGCTGTTAGAAAGATGCCGACCTCAGTGGAAACACGAATAGCGCACACACCAGCACGAGCTCTCGGGTGTCGTTCGTGCTCACATCGGGGTGGCTGCTCCACCACATCTTGATACATGATGAGTTTAACGTGATACTGCCAGGGCAACAGCCGCGAGCGCTTCAGATGACAGCACGGCGTGGTCTTGACCTGCTTCTGTGTTAACCAAGCCTGTGGAAGCTGGAGAAGCTGCCACTCATCTGTGAGGGGCTGTAGCCAACTTTTTCCTTCCCACAGATGGAATGGTTTTGGTGAACTGGAGGTCAAAGAGGTGACAAAGAGGATTTCTGCAGAACAGAGGGAAATGAAGCTCATCCTGCTTTGTTTCAATGAGTCAAGCTCTTCATTTGGCCAGGGTGGACTTCCACTCTGCCAGGGGAAGGGGAAAGAGTTTGCCTACACCTGTGCTTGAGGGTTCATTTTAGCAGGTTACCAGAAATACCAGAAATCAGTTCATCAGAAATATGCCTGTTATTTGAAGCATAGTTCTGCTTGTCAATGAAGCTTCATTAACACCATTATCACTGCCTGACATTTATCTTATAATTTTCCAGAAGCCAGGAGTAGGGCAGGAGTGGGGCAATCCTACCCCAGAGAACCACATGAAATTTTTTGTAGGTAGGTAAAATAAGCTAAGATTTTCACTGCCTATTCATGAGGCCGTATTGCCTCTGTCAGGACAACCAAGAGGTGCTAGAGGTTGGTTCTATCTCTTCTCATCCCACTATTTGGCTGTGGGAATTTTAGTCCCTTGCCCGCCTGTGTAACTCTTTCAGGTATTGTCAATCCTTGCATCTCCTCTTCTGTCTTTGAAAACAAGGTTCTGGTATTAGAAGAGTGTTAGAGGGGCTACAGATTAAATTATGAGATGGAAAACCAGGATCAGGCTTGGTTCAGCAGCAGAGGAAGGTGAATTCTTAAACATACAAGCAAACAAAGAAGAATATCCCTCCAAAGGCTTGATATTAAAGCACGGGAAAGGGAAAATTTCAGGAATTGTGGGGAAAAACTCAAATGTTACTGGGAAGTATAATCTTATGAAGCTGTAGCTCAAGAAAACGTCTCCATACAGGACAGGAAACAAGAGGACTTTGCTATTTCAATGAAAAATATAATTGGGGAGTGGGGTTGGGGGCAGAGTTTTTTTGCTCTTTTCCCCTCCTCTCCTCAAAACACCTCTGTTCCTCCTACCTGTTCTAAATTCTGTTTGTTTAGTAAAGGCAAACATGAATGTTGTTTGGAAAACACTTCCCAGTTCTCCAGGGAGAAATCATCTTTGTCCAGACAGGTTTTAGGGAGTAGAAAAGGCAGTCAAGAAGTGCCCAAGTCTTTCTGCAGAACTCAGCTCTGATCAGATTGCTGGACAACAACAAAAAAACAATAGAGGTATTTTTCCTTAAGCTGTATTACAAGGAAGCTTAAAAAAATCCCAAAAGTTTCTCTTTTTCTGATTATTTTCTAACTGCTCCTCAATATAACAAATGAGAAAAATCTAAGTAGCTCATTAGATTTCTACTAAAATGTCAATAGTAAGAAAGTGATTTTCCCCAGTGAGTTTTCCACACACTTATAACTCACTCTAGTGCTTTTTAGAGGAGTGGAAAAACCTCTAAAACCTAATATTAGTGGTAGTTGAATCTATGTAGCAGGACAAGTACTCCTGCCAGCTTTGTGGAAGACAGAATAATGAGTAAAACTTGAGGCTGGCTTCAACTTCAGATGGGCAAGACATACATGCTCCTGCCAGGGTCAAATGGTGGGAGAACCAGGTCCCACCAGGCATGCAACCATGATTTGTAGATTAAAGAAAAAAAAACTGGATGTGCAGGCAGAATACTGAGCAATTTTTTTTAATGAAAAAAACCCCACGCATGCCGCGTGGAAGGCATTGTCTGCACTGCAAAACAGGCCAAGTTGTCTTAATTTCTCACTTATTGAAATCTCTAAATTCCATTGCAATGTGTTTTCTAGCATCTACAAAGGATTAATTTTCCTTTGTATCTTGGATCACCAACAATTTTACTTTTATGTCCAAAGAGAGACCTGCTATACAAAAGGTCAGAAGTAGCACTGGCAGACAAGTAGTCAACAGCAACTCTGAGTTTTTAAAGTAAACCCTCATTATAGCTTAAGATTTTACTTAGTCCTTTATTTTTTCTCTGTTATTGCAAATAAGATATCTTGCTTTGTCGGCTGTGCTGTTCTTTTGAAGCTCACAAGAAAATAAACAACTACACATAATTAGGGAAGGAGCAACTTGCCCTTTAAAGCATCATTCAAACAAACAAAATGAGAAAAACTGGTTTAAATTTTCCTAATAAACATACCCTGAAAAATCCTAACAAAAATATGCCCTAGCACACACACATGCACACACACTTCCCAAGTCATATGGCAGTCATTCATGAGGACACTTCTGACTTCAAAGATCTTTTAATTGTGAGTTTGAAGGACACTGTGCAAATGAAGCATTGGGAAAACAAAAGAGGAGTGCCATTCAGAACTGTTTTGCCAAATGGAAAGGAAAATACAGCTTGAAAAGTTGCCAAACCCCCATGTTTTTAAGGTCATCATAAATAATTGCAGTAGGAAAAATTTAAATTTATGAGACAACTTCTAAACTGTACTTTTTGGACATAATCTTATCCTAGTGGATATTTATTTGCTCTGGAGGTTTAATTTACAAGCAAAAATGAACCCAGGTCTTAGGGACTTGCTGACACTTTTACAGAAGAAATGGGAAAAGAGGAGATGGGGAAAAAACACGATTACCATCCACATAATTTTGACCACTCCGTTATTTACAAAGACTTTTAACTCCAATACCCTTGTGCACAAGAAAAGGTAGTTAAACAGTTGTGGATGTATTTTTAAGCTCCCTGTGACATACTCGACCTGTGGAAACTTGGCCAACCCAGGTTTGGCTGGCTGTCAGCAGCAGTGTGAAACGCAGTGTGATTTATAGAAATCTCTGTCATCACACCACAGGGTTAATGTCTTTCCTTCTTTTTTCTCTTTCCCTCCTGCCCCTGAAAGTGGAAAACTCTTATTTGTGATGACAAGTCTTTGGAAGGCTGGAGGATTAGTAACACCATGTGGTTCCCTAAGATCTCTAGCCCTTTTCCAACTGTTTTTCCATATAACTCCTCTCTGTATGGTCATCAACACCTTCGCTCAACAGATGGAAAAAGGGAAGAACCTGCCCCAGGGCAGGTGGAGGGACCAGGATGCTGGCAGTGGAAGAGTACAGACTTGGAGCACACACGTCTCAGCTGCCTGATACAAGAAACCCAGGGGAATCCAAGCATCAAATATGGGATTTTAATAATATGAGCATTTATATTAATGATTAGAAGGCTGAACCTGCTGGGCTTGTCACTGTAAGTAAGAGATATGGAGAAAGAAATGATGAAGCCTGAATTTTCATTCCGACTGCCACCACTGGAGAGCGGTGGATTTGTGCTCATTCTGGGCTAAGGCAGGGAAGGATATCTGTGCCCTGTGCCCACACAATCACTCAGGATAGGCAGCCACCAGCTGGGCAGCAGGTCAGCTCTGAACACCGAGCTTCACTCCAGCAATTTCAAATTCATTGAGAGGGGTATTACTCACAGATTATTTTAAGGCACATCAGTTTTCTTGCTATAACCATCCTTCAGAGAAGACTAAGAGAAGAACAAAGCTGGGAAGTGTGTCTAATGGTAAAGAGCAGAGAACTATGCAACAAAAAAAGCTGTTTCTCAGCCACACTCTTTCATAAGTCTTTTGACCTTGCTGTTCTTATCTCCCTCACCTTTGAATTATGATCCCATCCCAACAAAGAATTCTGAAACACTCAGAGGAAACCACTACATAAATGCTGAACCATTATGTTATTAAAGAAAAAAAAACAACTACTCTTTCATGATATATTTTTTCTTTTAACTTGATGCAATTCTAATTTTTCTTTTAAAGGCAGTGTTTGAATATTATGAAATACAGCAGAAGTACTTTCCAAAGCCACTATTATTATTTGGATTGCAAGAGCATCTTTGAGGCTCCAAACAATGCTGCCTGCTTTCTAAATAGACATAATTTTATTAGTAAGCCCAGATGTTTTCCTACTATTTTCATAAGTTAGGAAACATGACACACTCACATATTATTCTAATAGACAGTTAAGAAATAAAGGGGAGCAGGGGACACAGCAGGTCTGAGTTCACTAGCCTACAAGGTCAGGAATTTTTAATTTACTGTTTTCTACCAAGCACCTTCATTAATTAAAGCCCAAGACCTTTAATGCTTCTTTAATTGTCTATGCTTCCATCTTTCCATGGTTGGGCTGAATATCAATACAGTTGGCTGAAACAGTTGCTGCTCTACTAAGAAGGTCAGAGAATCTGGGGGTTTCCTGGGCAGAATGGGAATGTATTCCCTGAAGTTTCAAGGTAGAAGGGAATGCAACTCTAATGTGCCAGCTCACGTCTCATTACTCTATATTTTCTAGGCATTTATCCAGTAGACACCTTGCTATCCTTTCTTATTTAATTCAATGATGCATTCTTCCACAGAGTTGCACTAGGCTGACACATTAATTAAAACTACCTTGAAATATTAGCAGCTACATAGCATTTGATTGGTAGGAGAAAAATAGTTGGGTATGAAAATTAGTATTAGCTTTTACATAAAATAAATTATTATTCAATAAATTTTAATTGCCTGGGGCATTTTTATGAACAACAGGGATTAGCGAATATAATGTATACAATACATTGTATATGTAACAGACAGAATAATCAAGGCTGACAGAGTACTTTTGCTTGTTTCAGAGCACAGGCACAGCTCACACGGAGAAGGAACAGATTACAAGGAGCTTCCCCGTAGCCACACGCAGCTGTAAAAGCTCCGAGTCAGCAACGGCAGCGCACTGACAGTTAAATCAAAACTATACATCCTTGAGGAGCCATTTCCTCTAAATCACAGCTTCTGATTCCTCATCTTATGTGGTCAATGGGCTGCATTTCTTAAAAATGGCAGCACTGGTGGAGGTAGCAGTGAGGCTTCAGGAGAGCTGTTTTTGCGAGCTCTGTTCCACGAGTGCAGCAGAAATGTACACAAAGCTTTACAAATGACCTCATTTTTACTAGGAAAGGACAGCTCAGCTCTGTTCTACATTTTCCTGAACTGAAAGAAAGGCCCCACAGCCAAACTGTCATGTCTAATCATTGTGTTGCTGGAGAGTGTTTAAAACAAACAACTTTTTTCTTTTTTTCTCTCTCTTTTAATACAAAGCCGTGGAGCAATTGTTGTGTTTTCAGAGGGTGGGAGCTGCGTTTTTTATCACATAGCCAAGACACAAGAACAGCAATTTTTTCCCAGTGCAATGAACAAGCTTTATAAGGATAAATTTTCACCTCATTAATGATCTGAGCTGATTGTTCCCTTCCCCCACTCTTCCTTTTAGGTCATGGATCAAATGTGACCCACTTTCCTTGAATGCTTTCCCACCATCTATTTTTCCCATTAGAGTAGAAAGCCAGTTGCTAAGGACACATTACAAAGAAGCCATGCAACCACTAAATATCTGCCCCCCAAACACACACACACACACACACACACACACACACACACTTTTTTTCTCCCCTGCCTTTATGATATTTCCCCCCTCTCATCATCCACTCTCAACAAGATCCCGCTTTACATTCAGGAAAGCCAACAACAGAACTGCTTATAAGGACAGGCTTAGCACGAGAATAGGATTTTCTAATGACTACAGAGACTCCTGGGGCCCTTCATATTTAAAAAAATATAAAGGCAGCAGCCTTGGTTTTTAATTACTCCTAATTCTAAATCTCATGGCCTTAAACACAATAGCTCTTTCAACTCTGAGAAAAAATGACACTAATCAGTAACAGAGTCCCCTGCGCAACCTGCTAGTCCTCTGCTGGCATTGCAATGCTTGCACTGCTATGATTTTTCAAGGTTGACCAATGAGTCAGCAAAGCCAAAACAAACTTAAAAGCATTAAATCATGCAACTGAAATGTTTCTTTCCAATACACCACTGGATGGATTGCAATTAGCGAGGGGAATCACTACAAGGCAAATATTGTAAGAGGAGAGAGAGAGAGAAATAGGGAATTAAAGGAGATGGTGTTCATTTTGCAACAAATGAGCCCCAGATGTTAAGGTATTTGTGGTTTAATATAGCCCCTCTCACCAGCCAGGTAAGGAATGTAATTAAAAAGCATTAAAGTTCTGTTGCTGAAGATCAACAGAAACAAAATAAAAATTTAATTCATCTGCTCTACTTCCCTCTGAGTAGCCAACTAATATTCCTACTTGGTGCAAAGTCCTGTGAAATGGAAGACTTGTGCTGTTATACAGTGCTTTCCATGAAAATCCTTCTCCTTGGCATTTATAAAGAAAAGATGTCATTCTAAGTGTCTCACTGAAAAATTAAACAGAAGTATGTAACACTGCAGGTATTTGAATTTGTGTGTTTCAGCTTTTCGTGTCTTTTATTACACTTCCCAGAAGGATTGTGCAACACCTCGGTGTTTCTATAACCAAAACATCATTCCTTTACAAAGAGAGATATACTATATGATTAAATGTTTCACATATATAGATTCACATCTAAATTATAGTTACACAGTGGAGAAGATTGAGGATTTGGTTAGAACCTGTATTTCTACTTCATACCACCCACTCTTTTGCCACAGAACATCCACAGCATCCTTTCCCCTAACTCTCATAGAGATGACAGAAATCATAAGTGCAATGAGATTTTCCATTTAGCAGGACGATGAACACGTACATCAGAGCTGAATCGTGCCACTGACACTGTGGAAAGATTAGAGTCACGAGCATCCAAGCAAAATGAACCGTAAATACAATTACTGTTGAACTATCAATGAGCAAACTAAGCATGGATTTCAAGCAGTGGCAGTCTAACAGCCTCCTGAAAAGAAGAATAAAATCCTGTTGATTGCAGGAGTCACTGTGAATTCAGACAAAAATCTCCAGTTTTGGCTTGCAGGAATAATTGAACAACAGGCTTTTACTCTCAATACCAAGTGAGGGGCCCACAGGAAAGATGACCCTGACACATGGCCAAGGCTTCCAGGCACCTCAAAGAGGAAGCCCATCAAGCTCCTTAGATGTACACAGAAAGCATGGAAAGCTTCCATTCCCTGGAGGGAATTGAAGGGAAAAGCCATCATTTTTTCCATCTGAAGCAAGCAACCAAACCTATTTTTCTGGACATTCAAAGGACTTTCTGTAAGTTTGACCAGATTTTCTTCTTTATGCTACCCCCTATTCCTCTACTTTGTATTCACAGGGGTTTTTCATATCACTTCTCTTCTGAATTGTCCTTAACACACCTTTTATTTGCATTTAATGCATTAGTTCATCATGGAACTGATGATTCCACTAAAAATACACCAATAAGTAAAGCAACCATGGCAGCTGGCCCTTATTACTGCATCATTTCTGGGCAGGATTCCGAAATCAGATTAAGTGACAGCAACTTCAAAGCATTTGAACATCAGGTTCCTAGCACCATGTTTTATCATTGCTGCTTGAACATTGCTTGAATTCCCAAGAGCTCCCTTCCAGTCTGAATAACTATTACCCAAAAATAAATATGCTGTAAACTGTTGATCTCTTTTCTCTTGACTATTTTGTCAAATTGCTTTTAAGCACCTGTGATAGTCTCCAGCTGCAATTGCATGTTGCTCCTTTACTTAAATTCATAAGAAGAAACACACAAGTCATGCAGGAAAAAGTCATTTTATCCTTGAATCCTTCCAGTAGCCAGGGCAGAGCTGTCCTCTGGAGTCAGCTGGTTATCTGTTTACTTGATGAATTCTGAAAGACACTCAGCTTCCATGTCCCCCAGCTGCCAGCAGTGGCTGAGCTCCCACCAGAGCTCCTGTGCAAATCAAAGTAAGGACAGCGAGGCACCAATTTTTGCCACTCACTTCTATTCTGGAAGAGATGCCAGGCAGCAGCATTCAGCTGCTCTGTTTTGTTGTTTAGTGCCTTGCATCATCATTCCACTGGTATATACCAGCAGTGACTGCTTTCCAAAGGGAGACATGGGGAGCCAGGTTACAGTGCAGAGAAGGACACTCATTAGTGTAAATTAAAATCCTTAAACAAATCACCAACAGTGAAACAATCTCTGCCTCGATTACACTCTTAGCTAGCACACCCAGGCTTTTCGTGCTTTGGCCAGAAATGCTGAAGCCATGAGTGATCTAATCTGTAATCATGTTGTTTATTTCAAATTAGAGACAATACAAAAAGCATAACAGTGAGTATATGTATATTCATAGCACCACTGCAGACATCCAAAAGGAACTCTATTTTATCCCTGCTGCTTTGCATTTTAGCCTCATTTCTTCCCCTTTTACAGTCTATGGTAAATACAATATTTGCTTTTAGAGTTCTGACTCTCCGGGGATTATAAAGGAAAAGTACTTAACACAGAGATTATCTTTCTGGTGTTGCACTGTACAAATGAAAATTGTTACATTAATGGCACTATACAGTCATGTCCAAACACCATTAAGTACCTCTCCAGAAAACCAAAGGAAAGGGAATGATGAGCTCCAGCATAGTTCTGCCTCGACTTGCAAGTATATTTGTGTTTCTCCCTCCCTCACCATGCAAATGATTCTCTGGAAAGGAATCTTCAGACTTTCTTTTAATTTCATTAACACTTTATAGCCCACAATAAGAGTAACAGGAAATATTAATATTTAGGAAGCACAGACAGCAAATTCTCTGAAGAACACAAGGCCTGTAAAACTGTTACAAAACCTGCCATTGAAATTCTGCCCAAATATGGATTTACACCAGCAGTTCAAATTATTGAGACCCACTTTCACATCTCCACATCCCAAGCCTGGGTGTCTGCTCTGGGTTTAAAAGCATGTAACAAACTGCCTTCAAACACACCAAGACTCACTACTTTGTTCTGCTATACATTCCTCTCCCTCCATGGGTTTAAGACTTATTTTTAGCTGCTTTAAATCCGAATGGGTCAGATGTATATCTGCTAATGAGTATTGGTAATTAAGGTTTCAAACCACACAGCAGCAATCCAACACTTTCATGTTGCTGATATCTCTCTATATTTGTGTATATTTTCAGAGCAATGTCTGAAAGTCCTATTTGATTTAATTTTATTAAATTCTTCTAGACTAAAGTTACTTGTGAAATCTCAAAATATAACTAAGTGTAGGGTTTTATCCTTTTATTCTTTACAAACCTTTGCAACTGTTCTATATATTGCACTTCCACTTGCACAAAAATTTAGAGATTTATATCCCAAGACTATAAATTCCAGTTATATATTTTGTATTTTGCCATGCAATATAGTGAAAAACAGAAAAGATTATTATTGAGATTATAATTACTATTATTTATGCATTCCATGCTTAGAAATACTACAGCAAGAACATTTACATGTGCTGAAGAAGCTTGATTATAAAGCTTGGCTAAACTTATTGGAAAAGCTGCAATCATAGCGCAGTTACTTCCAAGAAAACATTTTAGGAAAACTCAGCATATTTCATTCTTCCCTCATAATTCCCCTCATAATATCTGTCTAGCTTTATCAAGTGCTTTGAAAGAGCATCTGAGAAAACTGGGAGTTTTACAGGTGCAAAATATGTCAAGGAATGTAAAAAGAAATGCTCTCCTTTCCCACAGATTTCAATTTCAGTTGTTCACAAGAATTGGCCAGGTCTCTGTGAGGTCTGCTCAAACATAATTTCATTTGTATGTGTCTGCTACCCCCTGCACAGTGTAGGAAATAAAGAAGAAATGAAAAAAAGCCTCAGCATGTTCCTGAAATTAATTTTCATGATAGGAGCAATTGAGTCCATCTACTAAGGTACTTATAATTACATTACATTGCTACTTGGAAGAAAAATGGCTGGCTATATTCTAAGAAAATATTAACCCCATCAGCCCAGTCACAAATCACTACATTTAATGTATTCTTCCTTTTATTAACACCCACAAGGTGCCCATTAGAGGCACCATCAATGCTGTCCTAAATCATTTCTAATTATCAGATGAGCAAAAACACGACAGAAATGTTATTTCACATCTTCCAATGAAAGACTCTTTGCTTCCAAAAGACATGTCAGCACTGGATGATTTACTCCATGATTTTGTTTACTGCCTTCAACTTTCATTAGTGTTAAAAGAGCTAAGATTGTTTTCCTGACTGCTGAGATTTCCTAGGAGAGAAGAACCACACAAATACTGAACTCTGTGGGCCAGGGAAGATAAAAGGTGAAAGGCAGGGTGCCACCTCCCATGGCTTTGCTGTTTTGGGTTGTTTTGTCACAGTTCTGGCTTTCTAGGGAATGGAAAGGGGCAGGAACTGTGCCATGTTTTCCCATGCCTCATTTTACTTCTGCCTCGCCATCTCGCCCCTCTCCTGCATCAGGTTTGGTTCAGACTCAAGGATTTTCATTTGTCCCACTTTCCTGCCATCCCAAAACAAAATAAGCAGGAATTTTAAACACATAAAGTGCCTGAACTCATTCTTTTATTCCTGGTAGGTGTCTCATTGAGGTTTTTGTGTTCTTCTAAAGAGTGATTGAAATTAACAATTGATAGACTTTTTAGCAAAATATACTTCATTACCTAATTTTAACTCTAAAAATAGTAAGGTTTTGACTAAGCTTTCAAAAAATACTAGGAGCATTTTTCAGGTGTAAAACTTTATAGCTGAAGAAAACAACTATTTCCTAAATCATCAGTCACTGCAAGATTTATACATGTTTAATCCCATTCAGACATACATTAATATCCTCTCAAACTAAAACAAAGAAGCAAAGTATGACAACAACATATTATTAACAAGAGGGAATTAAAAGAGTTGATGTGGTGTTTGGCTCCTGGAATTTTTGTGCATGATAGCATGACAAGTCCCTGAGCATCCTGATCTCACTGGATCTGCTTTGATTTAGGGTTTGGAGCAGATGACCCCAGAGTTCCTAACTTACATTACTCAATGGTCTAGATATCAGCACCCTGCATAAAAATTCCTGGAGAAGGAGGAGATAATTTAGGAAATAAACTGTGCTTCCTTGGAGGAAACAGATTTTTTTCTTTTTTTAATCAGACTTGATATAATTTTTTCTTTGTAATATTATTTATTCCCTGGCAGTGCCATTATGCATAAGTGAAACCTAACTCTCCCACACAGAAAAGGTGGCGCAGACACCGATCCCTCCAACCTCCAAAATGCTTCAGTCTTCCAACTCTTTGCACTTCAGCTCTGTGCCTGCTGCTTGCTCCGTACACACATATTGCAAAATGTGATCAGCAAGCCTGTGATACCCATTCATTCAATCATGGGAAGCAAGAGCTGGAATTTCTGGGGATAGCACTAATTTTCTCAGGCATTGGATGAATCATAACCCTTCAATATCTAGAAGAGTTATGATTCTATCTATCCATATCACGGATGTAACATACACCTTCTATTTAGAAGCTCTGTACATGATTCATTACCATGACACAGATAGATAAGAGAATCTATGGCTTTATTATCCAGGAATTGTACTGTGGAATGATATTTTACTAGAGGAAATGCAAACATCATTCTGCTAAACCTTCTCTGTGCCATTCTGCAATGTTGTTATTAACATTCACACACAACAATAAAAACTTATGGGTATTCACAAGCAGTTGTTATATCATTTATAAGACAATGATAAAGCTGAACACTATAATCGTATTTTGTCAAAATAGATAAAAGGGTACAAATAGAAACCAAAATAAATTATTTAAGCCATGATGAGGTCCAGAAAAAAGAACTGGTTTTCCATTAAAATTATGCAACTGGCGTGCATGGATACCCTGAAATCAAAAAGCCAAAAACTAAAGTCAAGACCCTTGATCTGCATCTCCTCAGCCTATGTTGGAGTGAATGATTAAAAGCTTCTATTTGATGTGACTCATTACAAACAAATTATATGAAAAAATACTGTAGTGCTTCCCACTGTCACAGCCCTAATATTGGTGCGTCAAAAAAAGAAGCAAGCAAGATTCCCCCAAGCTTCTTATTTTGGTTGCAAACTAAAAACAACTTTCACAACCTTCTTTTAGCTTTCAGCCACTTGTCAATACTTTGCCAGAAACGGTAAATGATTTCTAGGCTGAAATCATCCATTGAAGACAGCAAGCAATAAGCTATGAAATTTAGTAACTCTCTTTCACCTTTCTTTCTCCAGGGCTGGCCTTGAGCAGGAAAAAAAAAATGTTACTAGAGAATCAGCTCTTCTGAAGCCTGTGTACTACATGCAATTCAAGGGCCAGACCATGCCTCAGTCCAGGAATCTCAGTAAAGGAATTCATTCCCGGGCCTTATCTTCTATTTGAGCAGCTTGGGAGCCAGAAAAATCATCATTCTGTCTGTATTCCTTCTGCACATAAATAGAATGGACACCTCTTATGTATGTGTAAACAAAAGAAGGGTCTATAAATCGTGTTTTCTAAATATAATTTTGTAATCTATTTCCACTCAGAATACATAAGTGAAAAGATATACCTCATTTTTCAAAAATGAAAGGCAGAGATAACTTATTTGTATATAATCTGTTGCTTACATTTTAAAAACATTGGAAACATTATATCCAAATAAATATTTATCACTGTAGTAGCCCTTCCTCTTGTTGTTGGTTAGACTGTAAACCCAAACCACACCTTAGAAAGATCTTAACTACAAACAAGCACCTCAGCAGTTCACTTTGCATGGAAGCAAGTCAAGCAAAAACTAAATCAAGTGTCTCCCATCTGAACAAAAATCTGGTGCAATTCACTTCAAACATGCTTCTCTCTTGGCTTCTGAAACACCACTTTGCTGCTCTCTTCCTGGTCCCCAGCTGCCTCTTTGCCAAATGTAACACATATTTATAAGAGGTTAAAATAGAAACAAAACACTACCAACAACCAACCAAACAACCCAACACTGCATAAGGGGGAGGGCAAACAGTGGAGCCAGACGTAGCAGCTTGCTTTTACTGTCTCATTGCTCTTGGGAAAATGCAATAGTGGCTTCTGAATATTAATTGAATAAGGAGCCGTGCAAATTCCAGCTGTTGCCCGTGCACGGGGGTCTGGAAGACGGGTGTTTTCTCAGCCCCTGGTTTCATTCCTGGACTCCCAGAAACTCTGCACATATGCAGCCCTGCAAGTTGCACAATTTAATTCTGTCATCCATCTGTGAAACTCAGACTCCAGCGGCATATCAGCATTGTGGAAGCTGTAACTGGGATGAGAACCATGTTTGGGGAGGCTCTCCCCTACAAGCTGTGGGTACACATGGCAATAAAGGGACTGGGCTGCTACAGAAGAACACATCATGCATCCTCCACTTTTGGGGGAATGTGTTTGACCAAACTGAAAGGCCCTTGGGGAAAGTTTGCCGGACAAAAATTGCCTCCTCTGATTTTCATGGGTTTGCTACTCACACTCAGGGAGCTCCAACACAAGTCATCACCTTAGCTGGCTGCTCTGTAGTGCCAGTGATGTCCAACACACAGGATCACCTCAAAGGACAGGGACACCACAACAGGGGACCACTTACACCAGACTCAGCTTGCAGCCCTCAAACCTGAGGGAGCACAAATCTGCAAGAAGTGCTCACCACTTGCTTTACAGAAAGAAGGAAGGGGAAAGAAAAAGACAAAAGGGTCCTTTTTAGGTGTCCCATAGCAAGTCCTTGCATCCCTGACCAGTTTGAACTTTAAAGGACATGTGGAAGTACCAGCAAGTGAAATCAGGAAGGTCTTTAAAAAGATTTTTTAAATGGCTGGGGTCTTTATCATGTCACATTTTCTGGGTACTAGTACAATTTAATTTGATTTTAAACTGTACTGTTTGATGAAATGTCCTGTTCTTTAGTTCAGTGAAGTCAAGACACAATAAATGGATTTTTAATGGATGAAAGTTCAATTTCTCTGGCAGCAGAGGCACATGAGAAAAGAGACACAATGTACAAATGATGCACTCTGTGCTGACTTCCGACCCCAACCATTTCATGACAGGTATAAAAATGAAATACTGGGGGTGAGAGGAGAGGGAAGAAAAAGGAGAGAGCTTTAAATGGCAGCAATGCTAATAGCCAAACAGCATAAAAATTGTTTAGAAACAGAGGTTGATTTTTGGTTACAAAAGTAGTACACCTGAAAAAGAGCTAGGAGTGTTATTTTTCTTTTCTTAATCTTTTTTTTATATGTTAGCTCCTATTTCTGTTCAGTGTTTGGCTTTCTACTTCAGAGTGTGTGGCTTAGTAAAGTCAAGTAAGGTGTTTGGAAGGGGGAGAAATGCAATGATATTATAAATCTCTGTATTATGTGCTAGAATCCTTAGTAGAATATATGCAGATAATTCTCTTCCTTGTTTCTATTCAGCAGGAAATTAGTTCACCATTAGAAACATGGTTCAAGGCCATGTTTCCTCAGTCCTGTTGGAGAAATGAATCAGGAAACAAAAATAGCTCTGATGGTGCTCGTATTTATCAGGACTTGACTGAGCTGCATTAATTAAATAATGAATCTTTAACTGGAAATATGATGCTCTATATCTAAAGCTCTGAAAGACCATTACAAATTATTTGAAAGCTCCAAAAATACTTCAAAAATCAATTAAATGTTATTAAAGCTGAATACAAATTAAAGACCAAAGCACCCATTCCTGCCTATTTACCTCAGCTAGTTGAACTCCAACTTTAAAACCTCTGCTCGCTTGCCAGATACAGATTGTGGCTTTTAACATTCAGTGTCAACAGATTGCAACTGCTTACTCCTGCTCAGTGGCCCTGGGCTAGAAAATGCTATTTTCAGTGTTTTCCCAGAGAAGAGGAAAGCATCAGCATTTAAAGGTATCCCCACAAATGTTTATGTTTGAAGCACTGTCACTAGATCTGCCAGAGGATCCTTCCTACGACCTCACTTACTCATCATGAGGCAATATTTAATCCTCCAGCTTAAACAGGAGGAGATACTCTACTGTTTCTGCCTTTGGACACCACTTGTCATGGCAATTAATGGATTTCCTTTCACCCATTGCTCCTGCCTTCTGCTCTGCCAGACACCCTGACCCCGCTGCTCCTCCTGATTCCAGTGGTTGTGGGGCTTTGGGGTTGGGCTTTTCCATCTCTGCATCTCTGCCATTTTTGTCCCTCAAACAGAGCTAATTTATTTCAGCAGACAAGAGTTGGGCACACCCTCCCCTGGAAAGGCTGACCAGAGGGGCTGGCACTGGCCTTTACTCAGCCACATGAAAGGCAGTGGTGTCTCTTGCCCTCTCCCATGAGTGCCCATGGCTTTTGAGACAACTTCGTATCCAAACTTCCTGATGAGGGACAAAATTTGCTGCTCTGAGAGTGTTGAGCATGTCAGATCTGGAATGAAATGGGACTTTCTACAATGAACATCAACAGCACAAACCCATTTATGGGGGGCCTCTTCTCATTGTCTGAGGAGCCCCTGATTACTCAAGATCTTGTGGTCTCACACATCCCCAAGGACTACTCTGAGGTCCTTATTTGTTTAAGGACCTGTTTTCTCTGCTTGATTAAAACATTTTTGAGCTTTAGAGCAGAATAGTCATATTTAGCCTTAAACTTTCATTTCCCTAACAATTCCTTCAAATACATACTGTGTTCATTTACAGTAAACCCACAAACATGAAGTTCCCTTTTCAGATGCATTCATTTGCATTGTACATTAAATGGTTTATAACAGAGCCACATCATTCAAATGTTAACTGAAAATTATCATTCTTAATTCTCTCACACCTTTATAAATTTTTCAGCTCATCTGTCTTCTACAATGAAATGCAATCTGGGAACCTTTATTTTATTTATAACCAACAAAGTGCAGAAAAGCTATGCATAAGCTCTGTCAATATTTTTATGAGGTTTGGTGCCTTCCCTTAGAGAAATTACTGAAGCTTTTATCATGTTCACAACTAACTTCTTCACAGAAACAGTAATGTCTTTTCCCCTGCAGTCACAGGCAACAGCAACCTTTAAATTGCTGAGGGAAAGACATTTTGAGCATTGAGAAACTGCACAGAAGGCACAAATCGCTGCCATCCTTAGAATATCTTTGTATATCCTAACCACAGGGAGTTCAATCCTGAATTACTGCAAAAATATTATGCCAGGGACTCCCTGTGGGCCTCTAGTCCAAAAATAAGTATTGATGTAATGTGCACCTAAGAGATCACAAAAACAGGTGCTAGAGGTGTCTGGAGCAGTGGTGATTCTTAGAGACGCTCTGGAGTGTTGCAATATCTCTGTTTCCAGGTAGAAAGAGAGGGCTGCACAAAATAGAATAAGATTAATCATTAGGCTAAATTATGCAGCAAATTCTAAGCCTGTTGTACACAGTATTGTACAGCCAAGTGGTGTTTTATGTTAGTAAGAAGTGTGGACAGAGTCAATGACTCCACATTGTCAGCAAATGCTGAAGGAATGGGGAGACACAGTGCTCTGGTGAGCTGCTACACCAGTGAGGGAGGAAAACCCCCATTTCTGCTGCAGTGCAGCACTGCTAAGAGTTCTGACATCTTTTAATTCTAGACAGGTGAAACTCATGGACATCAGAGGAGACCACAGTTTCACAGAAGACAGCCAGTCTGCTGTCATTCTTGATGATCAGCTGGGAGAAACACCAAGTTTCCTCCTCAAAATCCAAACATACACAAATTTTTGGTCTAGAAAAAGCTTATAGTGGACTTGCTCCATTATTACTTTCATGTTCCATTTTAGTTTAAAGATGATGGGTATACAGCACACTTAATTTACAAGTAACACAGAGTACTAAATATTTCACCACCTTTAAAAAAAGAGACAAAAGAAGACCTGCATAGCATAATTTTGGACTTAAATGAAAACCAATTCCTTAAGAGATTTAAACTTTCTGAGATGAAGGTGGGAATTGCATGTCCAGGAAAAAGTAAAAGGGATAATCTACACACATTCCACAAATGGATTCAGTCCTTCCCTTTTAAGTGGGCAAGTGTTACTCTCAACATTAGAAAAGCCAACGATTTCTACAGAAATTCAGCCAATCAGTACATTTCCTACTCCAAGGAAGAAAAAAGGAAATATTGATGAACTTAAAGTGATTTTTCCTCCTAGTTAAAGGCTGCACATGTTCAGATCTTTAATATATGCATTTCCCAAAAGGACTCATTTTCTCTGGACTGCCAGATTTTGGTTCTATGTTGTGCCACTAAAACATGCAGAGCACAGCACTGTGTATATTCCATAACTGGGTTTTCCAGGCAATCAGGTACAGTTCTGGCTTATATTCTCCCAGTTTTAAATGAGTTTGCTTAACCAAACAGTACTGATGTGTCTAACTGCTGGAAACATAAGCTCAGATCCCAATCCCACTAGACGAAGTAAGAAACAGGTTAAACTAGCATCCTTGCCATGGACCTGACAGTGATAAAAATTAGTCTCAGGATTTCTGCTCATTCTAAACTCTGCCAGACATAGCTGTCTATTGAAATACATATCCAAGAAATTAAATTAAATAGAGTGATCTGCTTCCAAGCTGCTGTGCAATGCCTATCCTAAATCACACCTCTATCTCAATTTTTCCCACCTGCCTTACTCCTGACTCTCACACTAAATCCTGGAAAGCAGATGAGTTGGTCTCCTCCCTGCCCAAATACTGCAGCTCAGAACACAAGCTGACAGTCTTCCATGCATGAAAAATATTAAACTTTTTAGCTCAGGAGATGATGTATGGAGCTTCTCAGAGGCAGTGAGAACTGGCTCTGGGGCTGCTACCGGGAAGATGATGGAACCTTGACAAAACCATACAAACCAAACCCATTAAATGTGGGATGCCATGAATCCCAGTCTGCCTCTCTTCCTTCTGCAATGCAAGGCATGACAGGGTAGTGTAAAGTCAGCACCTAACACGTGGTACACCTGCACACAAAACCCTTTAAACCTTTAAAAAGCCAAGTGTCTAGAGGCAAGAGCCACTTGGAATTAAAATAGTGAAGACTGAGGACATATTCTCCCAGCATCACTTCTGCCAAGAACTTACTGAGATTACAAAGTTGTTGGAAAGAAATTTATGGAGGATTTGCTTTTTGGAGTCATCTTGAATTAATAAATAATAGGTACCTTTCTGAGATAGCTGTTTCAGAGCTGCATACAGCTGGATGAAAACTAGCACTATGGTTCAATTTATTTACCATTAGTTTCTTTCTCTCTCTCTTTCTCTCTTTAAAGTCTAACACACAATTTCAGAATACTGTGAAAGCCTCCTTAATTTGCTTCTGTATTGTGTAAAGCAGATGTCCTGCCTTTGCAAACTGATTAGTAAGTGGTTTATATTATTCCAGTGGTTGCTATCATTATTGCAGAAATGTTGAGCGAGGCTGCTGTCTGCTGCTTTTAAAAACATCTAGAATGACAGACTGCCTCTTTCAGAAGTTATACAGGTGTACAAAGCCACACTTTTCTGGAGAAAACAGACAAAATAAAACTCTATTAAGCAGCCCATCATGTTTCAGATAGAGGGTATCTTCAGGATCACAATATATAGAGTATAAAACCAGCACAAGTTCTGGACCATGACTCAGTACCTGGATGTTACTCCAGGCCCTTGTACACGATGAGAAATTTGGTCTTTGATAAATCCTTTTTCTGGCAAAAAATCTCAGATGTATTATCCTAGTAGCACCTAAAACACTTCAGGAACCCTTCTGTAGTGCCCAAAGTTCTTCCATCACCTGTGAAAGGCCCTCCATGGATGAACATTTAAGGCAGCTACAATTGTCTACAAAGTCCAGCTGGGGTTGGTCTTGTCAGGAGTTGCACAGGCAGCTTAACATTCAAATTAATTGTTTTTGTTGGAGAGGGTGAAACAAAGTCTGGATCTCTTATATGTTTGTTCATCAAGAGACTGAAATTGATTGAGCTCACTGAATAGTACTGCACTAGAAATTAATACTAATTAGAGCTTTAAAAGGTTAGATATGTTAAATCTGCTTCTACATGTCCTGACAGTCTGAAAAGCAAAAAGAAAGGTGGGCATTTAGTTGGTTCTGAAGATTTACTTCACCACTGGCTCATCCCATAGAAACCAAGAAGTTCTTCCTCTTGCATGTCCAAACATAAAGTGCAATAGGGGTGGCTACAAATAACTTATATGCTGCAAGAACCACATATTACTACTGCAATCATTGCAAAATACAGCTATGTGGTTTTTGCTTCTTCAGGATGTGACAAAAAAAATTCTAAGTTGCTCACTTTGGGTCCAAAGTTGTGCAAATCTCAAAACAAGGGCATTTCATTTGGTTTTTTTTGGTTTAACTCCACACAAATGGTTCTTAAAGCAGGAGGAACTGACCTCTTCTCTTTTGTCAGCATTCAGATTTCCTGACTGCACTGTTAAACAGAGAGAGCCTGTGTCAGCAGGTAATTTTGGTTGGAAGGGACATCTTGAGGTCACCTGGTCAAGCCACCCTCAGAGCAGGGCCAACTACATCAGGTTGCTCAGGGCTGAGCAGATATTTCAGAATCAACAAGGACAGTCCCTCTGGGTTCCTGTTAAGGTGTTTGACCACACCATGGTGAAATTTTTTTCTTTTATCAACATTTGCCTTTCCATGCTAACACCTTGTGCTTGTGGCCTCCTGACCTAGGTACTCTATGCACCTCTGTGAAAAGAAAGTGTCTTGCTCTGTTGTATTTGTAACCTGTCAGTAAGTAGTCCAGAACACCTTTAGGACTTCCCTTTCCCCTTCTCTGCCAGGATAAGGCAGCTCTTTGAGCCACTCCTGCTCCATCATGTATTCCAGATCCCTAATTATCTTGGTGTCCCTCCACCAAACTCCCCACCAGCGGGCCTTGTACCCTGTCTTGTCCTGGGGAGCTCAAAACTGGGCACAGTGTATAGATGTGGACTCAGGAATCAAATGGAGAAACAATCTCTTTTCCTGAGACATTGCCTACCCTTTTAGGACACCTTAATATTGTCCTTCTGTGCTGCAAGAGTGCAAAACTCCTGTGCCACTTTCTGTCCAGTCAGACCTCCCCCAAGGCTTTTCTTGCAAGGAAGATGATATCAAGTCCCATGGAAGGACATATATCTACAAAAAGTTAGACAGCTTGCAGTCATTGTTAGAATCAAAATAAACCCATAAGCGCAATACCTAATGCCTCTATGATGAGATCAAGGGCAGAAGATCACAGAGTCATTTAGGTTGGAAGGGACCTTTAAAAATCACCTTGTTTCAACATCCCTGCCATGGACAGCTTCCACTAGACCAGGCTGCTCAGAGCTCCATTCAACCTGCCCCTGGACACTTCCCGAGAATGGGTTATCAACAATTTGTTTGGGCAACAAGATGCTAAACCAAAATAAAGTGTGGCAACTTGTACACAGCTCTAGATAATTAAATATTATAAAATTTGGATACATTTTCCCACCAAATACACACAAAAGATACAACTCAATTAGCCTCTAATTTGACCCAGAAACACACAGACTACTATTGCAAAGTCACTTTAGGACAATAACATCAAGACAAATTATTATTCTCAAGACAAAGCAGAAGACACTCTCTATCCCTCACTCAGAAGTGAATCAAAGGCTCAGATTCTGACACACTCTCCATCTCTGCACATTTTCAAAGTACACACACAGAGCCAAACTTGGATTTTAAAATGAGTCACTCAGAACCAGCAGTTCACAGTATTTTCATCTTGAAGCCTCTCAGAAGTATCTTTAAAAAAAAGAAAAAGCATTTTATAAAATACTTCAACAGAATTTTTATCTTGGGGCTCCAAGAAAGCATTAGGAAGTAAAAATCTCAATTTTTCTACCACTACAAATGTCCTCCCCATTTTAAAGACAAATAAGATTTCCAGTTACATACAAACCCAAGAAAAACTCTAGCTGCTAAATCAAATTTCTGATATATAAGAAAATAATCTTCAAAATGTATCAGAGAAAGCCAAATGAATGCAGTCCTGTCTGCAGAGGACTAGAAAAATTCAAGAGCACTGTTGTTTACCTCAGATTACCAATTTTTTTTAGAAAACAAATTTCTCAGCAAGGGTGCAAACTTGTCCATCTACTGAGGTAGATTCAATAAGGGTAAATATATATTTTCAAACATCCTTTGATCAATTAAAATTTTGGTGTTTTTTTTTTTTTCACTTTGATGCATGTTACAAAATTATACCCACGAACCATTTTTGCTCTTCCCTTCTGTTAGTAGCTAACTTGAGTGAAGTTGCAGGACTGGCACTGAAATCTGCCTCCTAATATTTCCCTAATTTAACCTGTTCCAAGATCAGCCTCTCTGCAGATGCATGTACACATGTGCCTATATGTGGTATAAAATACACTCAAACAACCACAAAGAGCATACACCTTCTTGGCTGACAAAATCCTGACTCTTTTCATTTAGGACTAGGAGCAAGAAGCTTTTCTCTAGACATTCTTCTACTTGTAAACAACATACCTTTAATTAAAAAAAAGTCCTGAAATTTAAAGGCTACTATAAAAAATGTCAACATTTTCACTACCCTTTTGTTTCAAAAGTACAAGTAGCCAGCCCAGACATTTCAGTGCAGCCATTAAATCCGAATGCCTTTTGAGGCAGAATTCTATGAATGCACTCTGGCTTATAAAAAATGTATTAGATGATAGCTCTGAAAAAGGCTCTGAGGCGTAACATGGTCTATCATGTTGTGCATGCATGAGTTAGCTTTTACAAGATCAGAACCAGAAGCGAAGATGAATGCTATTCATCGTAAGCCCAAAGCTTTGGAAGTTCAGTATCGCAGCGCTCGGGGCTGAGTACTAGAGCTATTCAAAAAAAACAAGGACATTCTTTAAAGAATAGTCCAGCTTTTAAATGTTTGGCACATGTGCCCACCCTCGTTTCTTGGTGGCGTGGAGCTGGGGCTGCAGCAGAGCAGGCAGAAGGCCACTGCCTGTTGACCACTTCGCCCTGCTCCCCACAGCCCCACTGAGCTGAATGTGATATGAGAAGGTCAGCAGTGTTCTTGTTAGTAGGTTTTAGAAAGTCAAATATCACTTGACAGAAGAAAAGCAATGACTTCACACTGGGTGTAAAGAGGAACAATTCTGGCAAGGACTCATCCACTTACTGTCAAAGAAAATTACATACAATTTACTATTTTGACATTCTGGAGTGTGTTCGACACATTATTAGGATTTGGAGGTCTTAAAGAGAAGCAATTCAAATGAGCATTAAACTAAATGGATTTTCTTTGATGAAATAATGATAAACAATAATACAGATGACTTTGGTTGTTTGCAAAATAGCTTGTTCATAGTCAGCTGCCCACATATTTTGAAAATATCCCAAAGCTCAGGAGAAACCTTTTTGCAGTTGCTGGATGCTTTAAGGAGCTAACAATGAGTTATTACTCTTATTACTCAAACATCTATTATGTGACAGCATACCTGGATAAAATTGCACAGAACCCTGAGAAATTGTACATTTCAAAAATTATCTTTGCATTTTGCTGCTGACTCCAAGTAGCAGAGGACTGCAGCTGACGAAATCCTCAACGTGGCAATGTCCCCACAAATGTCCCCTCCTCAGACGTCTCCTCCGTGTTTTCCCTTGTGAGCCAATCGCTCCTCTTTGCCACCAAGCTGATGTGTCAGCTGTGACTTTCTCTGAGTAATGGGATCAGCTAATGTTCGGCACACGGAGAAATTCCATATAATTCTCCTCTCTAAAAATACCGCCGGATGCCGCTAGAGCTACTCAGCGGTGATGAATAGCTGAAGGGACAAGCAGGTCTCTAAATTTGCTTCATATCTGACAGCCCTTCATCAGATATGGGTAATGGATCCTACTTACTCCAGACTACTGCATACTGCAAGGCACTTTCTCACTGTGAGAATACATACATGCGGTATGGGCTTCCTAATGATCGCGATTTTTTCCTTCCCCATTAAGTCAAGCTGATTACACATTAAAAAGCTGTTAGTAAATTTTGAAACGTTACTAATTCAGGCAAAAAAAAAAAAAAAAGTGCATGTTTGGTCTTCAAATGCACCTCCACGCCTCTATCAGAGAAGGTCTCAATTGACTTCTAGGGATTTGCCTCGAGTGTTGCAAGTGAGCACATCTTATAAATGCACACAGCTAATTATCTTCAATGACTTGAGCAGATTCACTCACTTAATACATGGGTATATCTTTCCTGGGTATACAGCATTACAGAATTTTATTTCCTGAAGGTCATTTGATGACTTTATGTGATTTTTTTTGTGTTTGTGTGTGTGCATTTTTAATAAGGTCCCGTTTCTGAATCAGGAAAAAGAACATTCAGCGAGACAAAGCATATTTACTGCATATCTAGGGATCTCCAGATTGGCAATTATATCATAATTGTTTTTAAATTCTAAAAAAGGGGGTGGAGTGGGGAGGTAAGAGATAATTAAGTCACATGAACAGGACCCAAATTGCATTTGCTCTCATTTTTGTTGTGAACAATATCAGTTTAATTGAATCATCTGTAATTCTTCTTACTTATTTTTTTTTCAGCCTGCAGGAATGCACACAAGACATTATGAGAGGCTGGCTGGCAAATGTCTTGAGAGCAGAGATTGCAAGTATCCATAGGATTTTCAAGAAATCAGCAGACAAGATATGTCCACATGTGTGTGTGTGTGTGTGTGTGTGTGTGTGTGTGTGCGCGCAAATGTGCCAGGGAGGGAGAGGGATGGAGAGGAGGGATGGTCTCTGGCAAATTGGTGTCTGTCAGCTAGCAAACCTTGATTTCACTATTAATGTCATGGTTCACCACACAAAAGCTTTCAGCAAGCATCAGCTGTGCTACACACACTCATATATATATTTTTGGGTATATGTACACACTGGCTGGCCTGTCATATTCAATGCATCACTGAAACAATGGAATAGGCAGAGTCTCTCCTAACTTGATTAGCAAAGCATTTTTTGGTAATAATTGATTTGATTAACATGAGTTTCTGTGTTTTTAATGAAGAGAAAATAGTCATGATTTAAGTGGCTTTGGTTAATGGAAGAGACCCTCACTGATCTCAGATCAAATCATGTTGTCTGCTGTCAACACTAGAACTACAGAAAAAGATAAGGAAATAATAATAGCACCTAATCCATAATCTTTCTAGTGCAAAATGAAGGATTCCAGCATATGTGGAAGCTTCATGAACTTAAATGCCATTCTTAAAAAACTGCATTCTGAATAAGGGCGGAGCAACCTATGTAATCTACCTGGAGCTGTGCAAAGCATTTGACACTGTCCCACACAACACCCTTGTCTCTAAACTGGATTAGATGGATGGGCCACTCAGTGGACAAGGAATGGGCTGGATGGTTGCACTCAGAGCTGCAGTCAATACCTCGACATCTGAACGGGGACCAGTGACGAGTGGAGTTTCTCAGGTGTCAGAATTGTGACAACCATCTTGTTTGGTGACACAGACACTGGATTGATGCAGCCTCAGCAACTCAGAGCTCTGTGGTGGGACATGCTGGAGAGAAGGGAGATCATCCAGAGGGACCTGGACACATTGACCCATGCAAACCTCATGAAGTTCAACAAGGCCAAGTGCAAGGCCCTGCACGTGAGTCAGGTCAGTCCCAATCCCAAGCACAGACTGGGAAGAGAATGCCCTGGGGAGAAGACGTGGGGGTGTTGGTGTATGAAAAGCTCAACATGACCTGTCAATGTGCACTCAAAGCCAAATGTGTCCTGGGCTGCACTGTAAGGACAAGGACCTGCTGGAGCAAGTCAAGGGGAGGCCACAAAATGCTCAGGGGGCTGGAGCACTTCTGCTATGAGAAAGGCTGAGAGAGTTTGGGTTCTTCAGACTGGAGAAGAGAAGGCTCTGGGGAGACCTTAAAGCACCTTCCAGTACTTAAAGGCAGCCCACAGTAATGCTAGAGAGAGACTTTTGATAAAGGCTTCTAGCAATAGAACAAGGGATAATGGCTTTAAATTGAATGAAGAAGGATGGATTGGACATCTGAAGGAAATTCTTTACTGTGAGGGTGGTGAGGCACTGGAATATATTGCTCAGACAACCTCTGGGTGCCCTATCCCTGGGGATGTTCAAGGCCAGGTTGGATGGGGCTTGAATCAGCCTGGTCTAGTGGAAGGTGTCCCTTTATGGTTGAAATTAGAGCATATTTAAGGTAAGCATATTTCTTTTAACCCAAACCATTCTATGACACTCTTACAGACAGCCATGCATAATTCACCTTTTACAGAGTAACCTGACCAAGGTAATAACCTAGGTCTGAGGCAAAGAAGTGAAATTAATCTGGGTCTGCTGAGTCTCTTAATAGCCCTGTAACCACCAAACACTCTGTCCCTGTATCTTTTCATTACAACTCATTTAAAGCACAAGTTTTCAACATTGGGCTGTGGCATTCTTGGTTCCCCAGACAGTAAGCAGCAACCTAGTGAAATCTTAAAAATAAAAAGTGCATTTTGCTCCTTTCCCTTGAAAAGCACTAAAGATTATGGGAGTATTTTTACTTCCCTATCGAAAACACTTTTATGAAAATTTTGCTAGCCATTGGATAGTTTTGTTTCTTATTTAGTTATAAAATATGAGGCTGGATTTTGCTCTCCTTTACACCAAAATGAATTTATAATAATGCAAAGGAGAAGAGGAAATCGCTACCAGCTCTGCCAGCCTCACTGCCCAGGTAGGTTAACATTGCTTCTGGCAGTCCTAGAGAAGTGTGCAGAGCCAAAGTCCACACCATAAATAGCTCCTGTGACAAAGGCATTTTGTAAGTGACACCTTTAATGATCTGGCTATTTATAGGTTTCAAACCAGGACAAATGATGGATTCCTTGGCAGCCCCTTATCCTTACCCTTGCTAAGTGTATGGAGAGGGATGAGGAGAAGGTCTAAGCAGATTTTTTCACCTCTAGTCTCTGCTATCAGCTACTGAGCAAGGACTACCTGCTGAGTGAACTGATGGTGAGCAGGATGACATGCAAAGCCTCAGAGCCTGCCAGGAGCACTGACATGGGTACCAACAAGGTGCACTTGGAAAACAAGAGATCCTGGAATGGGTTTTCAGTGGTGTTAAGCACACAGAGCCCAAGCTAGATCCAACGTGATCAGCTCCCTATCAGCCATCCTGAAGATGCAGTCAAGTATCAGAAGTGTTCAACATAAACAATCCCAACAAAATCAATTGTGTCTGCTGTATATCAAATGACCTGCAACACTAGGTTGCTCATTTAGGTGTCTAAATGCAAACCAACAAATGACAGGCTCTTTTGAAGTCAAGTCCTTTGAGTGTCATTCCCCAAACCTTAAAGAAATGATTTGACATCTCTTTAGTTGCAATAAGGGAGCTCAAGATGCAAGGAGTAAACTCATGAATGCTTCTGTGCTCTGAACACCTTGAGGGCTGATTTGTACAGCTACTCCAGCCTATCAAACTCCAATGTAAAACTGATGCCAGAAGATATTCCTCAGCTTTCTACACTAGGAACCTTCCAGTTGTTTCATTAGGCTGGTCACAGGCTAGAAAAACCTCAAAGGACATCCCTGTAAACATTCCTGAACAAACCTGTAGGATGGACAAACCTGGTTCTTGCAGAAGAAATACTGCAGTGAGTAGTAGTTAGGGAACAGCTGCAGAACAGGGCATTAAGTCAGCTCCACTGCAGTCAGAATGCACAAAGGCTTTTTGCTACACTCCAATACACACACATAATATGACTCGCTTTATTAGTCTTTAGAAATCAGACCCTTCTAGTAGAAGGCAGAGTTGCTCTGCAAGCAACATGGACAAGAGCCCAAAAGTCAAACAAGCACACTTGTATATACTCCAGTAATTTGCCATTTTACTTAGCTTAATGAATTTTACAGTGCCTAGGAGAATAGAAATGATGGGTTATGAACTCAACCCATGATATATCCTCAGATGGCACTTGGAAAGGCAGACATGAAACACTCTGTGCTTTCCTGTGCTTAGGGATGTGCATAAATATGTGTATATATACACACAAACACATGTATGTTACATATGTATGTATGTCCATATAGATTTACATAAGAATCTGGGTTCTAAATGATGAAATAAAAGGTCATTAGACATGGTTACAGTACAAGCATGATCTAAAATACTGCAAACAACCCTCAAAGCACTCCGAACCCTAAATAGCATTGCTCTTTTTAGTGTAATATATAATGCAGTTTAAATGGAGTTGGTAAGATAATGGTGCTACAGTCAACAGTAACAATGGACAGGATACACAGAATATCAAAATAAAGTGAAATAAGTCAGCCTATAACAAGCTATGCTAATATTTGCTTCTGCCTTTTTTCTGTAGGCAGATGAAGATGCTGACACAGAACATTAATGCTCTTAAACTCTCATCATGCTAAGGTCAGTAGTAGTGTATGAGATTGTTTGATCATATCATCGTAAAATGCTTCTGAAGTGTGCTGTACCTTTTTTCTTTTTTAATGTCTGGTTTCATTCACCCTTGACCACCTTTGTTCTATTCTAAATCATGACAGAGATGGATTGAGGGAAAATGAAACAAAGTCCAAGGCACACCTGCTGCATCAGATCCTTGAAAAGCATTGATGAGAATTTTGCACAGGGCCCTTAACTGCAAAAACCAACAAATACACCAATATATACCCCATATATTCCATCCCCCCTTGTTCCTCATTTCTGTCTCTGAAAACAGAACTCGCTTCCTGAAAAAAACTTTATAATTTGTGGTAGTGGGGTTCCAAAAATTCATGGGCTTTGCAGACTGCAAATCTCACTCAAGAACAAACAGAAAGGACGAAACAGAAAGGAGTCAAGTCCAAAGGCGATCACTGGCTGCAGAGAACCTGGGGGCTGCACTGGGGCTGGAAGAGAAGCCCCTGATATGTTCAGGGAACCAAGGAGGCCAATTCCCAGAAAATGAGAGGGGAAATGGCTAAAACAGGTGACATGTGTGCTCTGAGGCTGCTCCTGTAAACAGGGAGACATGCCCTGGGTGTGAGGGCACACTCAGGGGAGATGCTTCTAGCCATGGTGGCAAGAGCACGACAGCCACAGCAAGGGACCAGAGGGACAGCAGAGGAGCACTGCTAAGAGCAGGCTGCAGACATGAATGGAAGGACACTCTGAGAACCCAAAGGGTTTCTTGTCAATTTTCCAGGAACCCAGAAAGTTGGTGCCTGAAAGAACTCAGCCCTCAAAACTCATCGTGAGAAATGAAAAACAGGTTTTTTGAATGTAAAATTCAAATTTTAGGGAAAGCTTACTTTGAACAGACAATCATCAGATCCTGATTGACTTGGGCCCACAACAATTAGCTCAGTACTGAACTCACTATGTGTCAGGGGCTGCCATCAGCAGATGTATTTTACAGGTGTTTAGTTTTGCTTACTCACAACCAAGCAATTTCATGATTTAAAAATCAAAGCTGAAACAAAAAGTTTGAAAAAGTCCCATTTTTCAAGCTTATTGCAGAAAAATACTTTGTCTTCTAGGAGGCTCCTAATGGTATGCATAAATGATTTTCCCATTTCAGGAAAAATGTGAAATCTCATAGTGCTAAGAATTGCTTCTGATGGTCCAGAAGGCATCCATTCTCACCCCATAATCATTTGTAACTGTAAAAGCCTTAATGAGTAAAGCATCATAATTTCCAATTTTAACCTTCTTATTCTCTTCCCTGAGGTAAGAATGCAAAAATAACATCAGCTGGCTTCACCCAATGCCTAGAATTACTGCTTCTCTACATAATGCTGTATTACATTCACAACAATAATAATTCACCATATTTGAGCTAAAAGGGTGTCACAGCACCCTCAGGAACCTTAGGAAAATCCACAGTAAGATAAACCTCCACTAGAATCCAATCTGAGAAGGATCTGTCCAGTAATATCATACATCTGTATCTCAATGGTTCCTTAAGTGCTTAATTAAAATGCTCATTACCTATGCTTTTAGAACTTCCAGCATCTCTAGAATGGCTCTGTACAGTATAACCTGGGGTTTTAGAGAAGATGAAGGACTGTCATAACTTCAAATACCCCATCAGAGAAACCTCCAGTCGTAACCCAAGCCACAAGGAATCTTTGCATCCAGTGCAGAGAGACAACTTCAGCATCAAATGTACCACCAGTGATGGCACTATCTGGTTATTCAGCACACAGCTTCACAGGGTGTATAAAACAAAGTCTGAAGGAAAGACAGGTAAAAACAATATTGAATTTGTATTTTCAAATTAAATGTTCCTTCTAATTTGACATTGGCTGGCTGGCAGTTCCCGGTGGTGTAACCACAGCTTCATTACTAGAACTGGAAGACAGAATTGCTGGATTAAGCTATTTTCAGTGTTATTTAGCTCTGCTACAGAATTTTGCATGCAAATACACTGTCTTAGCTGTTATGTTCTTAAACTACTGTTGTGATGAACTCTCATTCTTAAAACTTTATGCAATTTCCCTGTTTGCTCCTGACACTGCTGCCATGTCTTGAGACTCAAAGTTCATTACTCATTCTTGTGATGTTTCTTCTGCTGGCTAGGATTATCCCAGAGAGTTATTTGGGTATAAGGAAGCAAATGAACTTGAATAAGAGGTCAAAGGCTAAGACTGGCATAAGCTGTCTTGGGTAAATGACATAACTTTACCTAGCCAACTGTTTCTCCACAAAAATCACAGCATAGACAGAGCCACCTCTTCCCCTCCAGTCTAGGTTAGAACAGACACACCAGACCCTCTCAGCAGTCAGGGGATTCGTTGCTTGGGCTCTGCTTCCTTTCCTTAACTTCCCTTCTCTTGAAGTTCAAGGTTTGCCAGGCTACAATAAAAACCAGGCTGGGTCTGCTCCCTATGATAAGCGTAGGGAATCCTGCAGGTATGACCAAACACAAGAAAAATGAACCAGAAGCTACAAATCTGTGGATGGTGCTCTGAGAAAAGCAGAAAAATGCTTTGGTTTGTGCTTCTCTTTGCTAGAGGAACCCTTCTGTCTCTTTGAAGCAGCCAACAAATAACTCATGACATGCAAAAGCTTCTGATGGCAGTGGAGGAAGAGCTCGAGCCTTGGTCCAGCCAAGGTGGCTCAGCTTTGCTTGAGCTCAGCTTTGCTTGAGCCACCTTGGAAGCAAGCACAGAATCCTCTCAGCCTTTCTGACTCAAGCTCAAACTGTTAATTTTAAAAAAGCAGAAGCAAAGAACTTGTTCACAGATGATTTTCAGCTGGAGCCAGCAGAAAAAGGTAAAGGGAAATAAAATGTCAAAACTTTTGATTCATGTCCCGCAGTAAATGTGTTTTGTGGTAATATCACTATTATTTACAAAACCTCTGAATTTAACTCTTCCAGGTCCCCTAAACTGACACAAGAAATAATGGTGTTCCTCCTAAAGATTTGTTCTTTAATCACTTTAGCTGCTATTTTCTGCACACTCAGGAATGGAATTCCCAGCATTGACAGTCCAAGAACAATGTAATTGTTGTTTACAGAATACTGTTTCTCAGCAGAGGAATGGGAAATCTCTGAATTTATAGAATCTGTGTGGATTACAGCATTTTATCTGACTTCTGACTGATTGGCAAAAGTTTATAATGTCTTGTAGCATTGTGAAACATCAAACCAAATAAAAGAGGGAGGCTGCTTGAATTAACTCCTCA
This sequence comes from Ammospiza nelsoni, assembly GCF_027579445.1. Classification (NCBI taxonomy): domain Eukaryota; kingdom Metazoa; phylum Chordata; class Aves; order Passeriformes; family Passerellidae; genus Ammospiza; species Ammospiza nelsoni. Next base: position 5,944,230 of record NC_080637.1, on the reverse strand, counting down.
TACACCTTATACTTACTTATACACCTTGCTTTTAGAAATCATTCATAAAACTGAACACAACATTATCTGAACATAAATACAGCCTCAGTATACTTTGTTGGCAGTGACAGCCAAGATCAATATTGGAGACCAAATGCCAACAGTAAAAGGGTATGTCAGTCAGTATTTCACTGACTAACTGCCCTTATCTGAAGCTCTCATGCTTCACTGGGTGAAAATACAGCCATTGATCTTAGTGTCACAACTCAAATTCTTCATATATCAACTAGTTTCCCTCCCATCCCCCCTTCTCAGCTGAATTTCTAGGCCACTACTTATTTTTATGATCAATATTTTTATCACTCTCACATGAACTACACGTTTATTATATTAACCTTTAAGTACAATTTTTAACATATCTGTTTGGTGTAGTGTCACATGTTTCAACTCAACATCTCTTTTCCAATTGCCAGAGATACAGATGAAGTTCAGGTTTCTTTAAGCATTTAAGTGGCAGAACTACTCTGATTAGTGGATAAATCTCCCCTGTGCAGTGCCCGAGGAGCTCTCTGTGCCTGTGCAGGTGTGCTTTCAAGGATTCAGCTTCCCTTTCCAGGAATTCACAGCTCAGCTGTAAGAATTCTTTCTCTGAAGAGTTTTTCTTAGCAATTGATCTGACTGCTTTACCTTAAAGCGTTTAAGTGTTGGAAATTAGCATGACAAAAATCCAGCCATGCAAACAGTCCTGAAGGAGATTGAGTGTTCTGCTAAACAATCCCAGTACCAGGAGAGGGTTTGATGTGTGTAGTGTACATGGATCAGGTCTCTGGCTTGCTTTATGGTCTCTGGATTTCACTTTTCCTGTTTACAAACTGCAAATATGAAGTACAGCGTACTTTGGTTAATTACTTTGGGTTTAAAAATCAATGAAACCATATTCCAGAACTAGTAAATGTAATTGTCTGATCTACATTAAATGTTCTGTGAGATTACTTATTAATAACGTAATTGAAGTTAAATGCTCTGAGATCTTTAAATAAAAAAGCATTAGATGGATGATAAAAAATATACGGACATTGTAAAATATATTACTGTCTTAGGGAATAAGTTTTAAACTAGAAATTTGAGTGAAATTATTAAAAAACCACAATAAAACTCTCTCCTTCTCTGTTACTGTAACATAACACTTCTTACCAGCTTATTCACTCAACTTAGTGAAAATTACAGCAAAGTATTACTCCTGTCTATCTTGGAACTAATACAGACAGGGTAATTCCTTGATTATTTGATTATCAGAGAGAGAATCCTCCAGCTATGTGGGTTTTACTGCTCCAGAAACCTTTTCAATCTTTCTTTAAGAACTACCAGAAACTAAAATCAGTGAGACACCCTAAGCAATGCAAAGACTATTTTATTTTTTTAATTATTATTATTTAAAGTTGCAGTGTATCATGTTAGGAGTACAATTTTAATGCAGAAGTTGATGTCTCCCAAAGGAAATCACTCTACCCCAAAATGTTTCATCAATTATTGCGTTGTTCCATCATTATCCAAATTGTCAAAGCAATTTCATTATAAATCCCACATAAAGTAGCACTAAGGGGTAATGGCAAAATGGCTTCGGTCCCTGTAGAACCATCTCAAGAAAAATAATTTCAGGCAGAGAGGAAACAGTGCTTTGTTCTTGTGCTGTGGGAGGGAAGTTTTTCTTTCTTGGCTACGCCTCCATGACAAAAAATCCCCACAAATGGGGACTGCTCTAGCAAGAAGCAGGGAAAACTGCACACTATACACAAGTTGGCTCATTTAGGGATCCCACAGCAAAGGTTTAATGAACAACGGGACTGATTGGAGCTGGATATGTAAAGAGGCTTAATTTCTCAGCTGCAGAGAGCTCTCCAAGGGAAGAATGTGGTGGGAGGATGGGAGGGGAAAGAGCGTGTGCCCACGGGCAGCGTGCACAGACGGGTGGGATGGAGACTCTGTTTGTACATAAAATACCTCCCAGTTACAGCCAAAATCCTCCTTTATCTGTCCAAAGTTGTGTATTTAGCATTAGCACACAGACTTCAGAAAGCAAGATGTCTGGGCTGCTTTCTCTAATGAAAGATAAAAAAGGTATAAGATGAGGATTTCCTTCAGAGCAGGGAGAAGTCATGAAAATACTTATTTTTTAAAATTAATTCTGTGAAATTAAAACATTAATTGCACGGCATCCTTGTATATAGGTCAGGAGACAAAACACATTAACCTTTTTTATGGTTAGAAACATCTTTTAGGTGAAGGAGTGACAGAAAAGGAGAATAGTCAAAATGAAATATAAATAAATAAAAGGGTAAGGGGAACTCTACAGACCATACCCACTCATGCACCAGATAAAATAACCCATCCCTAGACTGCAAACTGTTCGGAAGAAACGTGAATATACAAAGAAAACATGAATATACAAAGCAAATGATCCTGTTTTAACTGATGAACACAAAGAGAGGCAATAAAGCGGTTGCTGGTTGGGGGAATTTTCATTCTATTTCTGGCTTTTAAAGAAGGAAAATCACTTCTCTGTGCCACAACAGAAGAATATGAAAAATTACTACAGAACTGCACAAGGGAATTTTTGAGGCTTACTTAACATTTAATTAAAGGTTTGAGGTTCTTGTGTGAACACCACCACAATAGCAACTGATACTAATTAAAGACCAATTTTTATATTATTGAAATATGACCTTCATTCAACTATACTTACTATAGTTTACTCCAAAGATACCTACTACCAAGCTTGCAAGTCACTCAGGTTCACTCCTTTAAAACATACTTTTACTAAAATGCACTAATTAAACTTGCCAGATTTTTAGGCCCTTATTACCAGTTATAAATGAAAATTCCTTTTATTTCAAGGTTCCATGCTGCAGAAAGCCTCAGGGTAACATAAAATTTTAAATGACTGGATCAATGAATACTAGATTCCTAAATGCTTTCTGCAATTCTGAAATTTCTCTGCCTTACCAATTCAGCCTCTCTGTCCTTTTGCTGTACTCATATCCCATGATGGAGACAGGATTGAAACCTCATATTAGGAATAGATAGCACTATATTCTGGATATAAAATACACCATCAGTGGCCACATCAGTATATCAGGCCATCTCACCAGCAAATATTCAAAGAAACAGTAAAAATTAAATATGTAAATGGAGTAGTGACAAAAATTAGTCTGCCTGTCTTTCTTCCCTTTTTAGATAAAAAATACCTAATATGGAGAAAAAGAAAAAAATGTCGTATCTGAGAAGAAAACTCTTGTATTTGCTTTTCTATGCTGTTGTCCATCTTTGGATGCCAGTAGAGGAAACATCAATGTCTTGGTCATGCTGTCCCTGAGCCTGTTGTGTCTGCCAGAGGCAGTGCCACCCCAACTCTGAGAATGACACAAAAGCTCCTGAGGTGTTGAGTACAGTATGGCTGAACCTTCATGAGGACTGAAATAAACTTTTCTGCCTTCTACCTTACAGACATTTCATTTTGGCACACAGATACAAATTAAAAAAAAAAAAAAAAAACAAACTTAAAAAAAAAGAAAGAAAAAGGAAACAAAAAGACCAAACCCTTTCTTTTCCCCAGTTAAGCACAAGTCCTACGTGCCACTGTGCACACAGACCAACCTCCCTTTGCTTTCAAGTTACTCTTCCTGTTTACAGAGAGAGAACAAGTCTGAAACCAAACCCCAGAGTAGGATGTTAGAACCACACTCAACATTTTGCAAATCAATTTCAGATCAGCTCCTGGTTTTTTTGAGTCATTAGGGTTTTCCCCTTACTGTGCTCAAGGTCTTGGAGCTTGTTATAATTGACTGCCATAAAGAAAAGCATACTAAAAAAATAAAAATAATAATTAAAAAAGTATATACACATATACAGATTGTAGCTATGGGTCCCATAATCAGGGAGCAGATTTCTTTTTGGATATCAAGGGTTCATCATGGACCTGGCACCATCCTCTCATTTGGGCCACTCCAATCCACCATGACTTCTACATGTCTATGGATGCATTTCCAAATCTCTCTAAAATGTCCACTGCTCTGGAGAGTTGAAAGCATCAACCTATTGGTGATTTTTCACCATTTACATCAGCCAAAGAGCACTCTGATGAGTACAGTTTAAATATGGGATCTACTGAGGGAGAGAGAGAAGAAAATAATTTATATCAAACCAATTGGCACTGTCTGTCAAGATGCTTCATGTGACCCCTAAAAGCACAATTTTAAATGAAACAAGAATTACATGCAGCAATTAGATACCAGCAGGGTGTGACAGGTCACTAACCAAGAGCAGATTGCAGTGAACCAGGGAGAGAAAGGAAAGACAGATTACAAAATATCAATAAAACTAATGTGACTGTCATTGATGGGATTAACTCTCTCAGACCAGAAGCTGAAGCAAAAGGCAAAGTTGATATTGTATTTCTTGTCAATTCCCCATCTGTACTTGTCACATGAAATGGTCCTTTTGCCAATCTTTTTTTGCTGGAAAAAATATTTTCAAGAACTAAGAAACAATACTTCAAAGGGAAAAAATCAATTCTGACAGTGGCGAGACAGGCCTCTGTCACGGGTGATAAGAAAAAGGACATTAAAAAATGTAGATATTTATATCACATGACACAAAGCACTTTTCTACAGACATGTCCAATTTGAGTTACTTTATTGCACAGTTAAGGTGATGGCATATGTTATCATTTTTCCCCAAGAGCAGAAAGAGATACTTATATTTCAGTGAAATATGCTATCATCAGGCAGGTTGGAAGGAACTGTATTCAATTTCTACAACCACATTTTCATGAGCTGGCATTTCATGCACCCTAAGCAAAGGGTGAGCACACTGAATTTGAAGGATTTCACTTCTCTGGTTACACGTTCTCAAATCTGTTTTAGAGAGGCACATAATGTTGGTGATAACTTTTGCTACCCTCATGCTTATATCTAAGAATACTGGAATGTGGAGAGTATACTCTATAAATCTATTTTCAAATGCAAAGCATGGAGAGGAAAACAGAAATACTTTTAATTACTTCTTTACTTGCTTTTTGAGTAACACATATGCAGGGGTTTCAATTGTATTTTCTCTTATTGTTAGTACTTGTGAACACTTGTGGTTCATTGACTGAGCCTCATTACCCCTGGAGATTGTTTGTTCATCTGTTTGTCAGAATTTAATTACTGGAGCACAACCACTGGAATAAGGATGTTCATGCAAGAGCCTAATATTTTTCTCTTCTCCATCTAATGTAGCTCAATTTTCTCTCTAAAAAATTGCTCTTAATCAGCTTGTCACTGTGCAGAACAGCACATTTCATATGAGAAGGAGGAGCCTACCAGAGGCAGAAATGCTGTTCTGCAGCCATCTCTGAAAATCTACTTTCCCAATCAAATGGACAAAGAACTCAGCAACTCCTGATTTTTTATTCAGGAGCACAAAGTCAATGGCTGTGCTGTACTCTGGTCACAAACTCTGCTTTCCAGCTGCATTGCTGAAACAGAACTCCCCTGCAAAATGCAAGGGCAGCACTTCAGGTGACAGAAAGGAACCACAGCTGACTTCTTGGAGGCAGCAGCAGTGTGCTGCATTGCCTACTTGCCCTTCACCAGTAATCTCTGCCCATGGTGCCCCCCAAGAACACTCCTTAGCTCAGCAAGCACTGTGCAAATCTCACATATCTCTACAGTCACAAAGATGGAGCTCTGAATGATGCACCTGTACATTCAAACAGGCAAGAAACCAAACCTCACAGCTTCACCTTTTTTTTTAAGGAGAAAACCACAGGTTCACATTTCACTGGGCTGTCACCCAGCTTGAGTTATTACCTGCAAATATGTGCCACAAAAATGAGGGCAAAATAAGTAAGAATCTGCATACCATGTTTCAACTACTGGAATGGCTTTAAGACTTGAATTTCCAAAACCTAAACAAAGTATAATTTTTTATCAAATACCTTGAAAAAAAACATTTTCAAATAATTTCAAAGCCTTTCTTAATAAGCATGCAATAAAAATATTATACTAACTTTTCCCTCTTGAACATCCTCAACTTTTGAAACACACTAAATCTTAAAAGAAATCAACCCACAGAAAATTAATGGTATTTCAGTAAGACATAACTATTCTTCTGCTACAGTTCTGACTGATTTCTAGATAGGAAGATCAATTTTTTACCATTTTCTAACAAACATTCAAGCTAAACATAAGAAAGTCAGAGAGTATTAACACACATCCACAAGGCAAAGTGAACCATTTGATATCCACAGAGAATATAGTTTAATTCTACATTTTCTTTAGCATTTATTATGGAAACATACCTCTCAAACTGAATCCAAACCAGTGTCTTGCCCCTATTTTACAATCACCATAAATGAGAATGGTCTTATAGTATCGCTATTTTAATGGCACTACTTAGCAGCATTCAAGGGTATAGAGTAGGACTCAAGAGGCTGAGAATCCCATTTGAATGCATAATAAAGAAGCATCTGAAGTTTTACTAGGTTTATTAAATTGTTTATGGTTATTTTGATAGTAGCTGTTAAATTAATCATCCTAAAAAAAGTTAAAAGGAGAAAGAAAATAATAGGTAACACTGGCTATTAGTACAATTTTTATATGAATTTAATAACAATGCTACACTTTATTTTTAAAGCCCTGATTCTTGGAGTCTTATTTATATGGGTATCTTGGCTTTCATTTTCATATAAAACAGCCATTGAATAAAGCTCACAGTGACATGAATTGTTAAGGTTCAGATATCAATAGGCAACTAAAAAGGATGCAACTATTTAAGAAATTTCTCAGTTTTTTAAGCCTCTGAAAATCTTGCGACATCTGATTCATGAATTTCAGAGTGGCTACACTGACATCTCCACTTCAAAGCTTTCTTTTTTCCCCATATATCTAGACTGCAAAAATTAATTTCCTGAATCTTCTGAGTCATTTCATTTAACAATTTAAGCAGACAAACAATGCAGGCGGCCCTTCCACTGCCCACTGCGGCGAGTCAAATTGTGCAGATAAACAAAATGATTACCAGGGCATGCAGGAGGGAGAGAGTCAAAGAGCTGCCTTTACTGGTTGGTTAAAAACACAATCTAATTAATTGCCAAGCAGCTGTCTGCACTGTCTGGTCTCAGGGCAGTTTGGAAATAAAAGGAGACCTGGTGCACAGGACATACACACACCTGTGTGGGCATGGGAGGAGAGGGAGCAGGAAGGGGACAGCTCAGGTTTATTTTCCATCCCAGAGCCAGTAAAGCCATGGGCCTGCAAAGGTTCATTGCAGCAGCACAGATACACCCATCCACTCCTTAAGAGGTTTGGTTTTTTTTGTTGTTTTTTTTTCAGGTTTGTTTGTTTTCTTAATAATTCAACCCACATATTTGTGTTTCTTCCAAAACAAAATGATATAAACTGGAAACATTTTTAAAAATTCTCCTCCACAGCTAATTACTGATGCTGAGGATTAACATTCTGTGGCACTTCAGCTTTAGTTACTTTCCCTAATTAATGTCATATTTGCAAAGATCTATAAAAACACTGTTTAGGTAAATTATGTGCATTCATTAACTATTTAAAGCCTGTGTCTATTTTTTTTTCAAAGTATTTGGAATGCCTTTTGAAATATCTACAAATAACCTTTAAAGCCTCAAGGGATCTGTAAGGGTTTTAAATAAATGCCAAAATTTCATTAATTGTTCAGACAAAAGGTGTTTCTGTCAGGCATGTTGAGAGCCCTTCAAAAATGCACACATGCATTTATTTCTAAATACTTACATGAGGAAGATTTGATCCAAGAATGTAAAATAAAACTTCTGTGACAATGTCTAAGAGTCACCCCACAGTAACAGCATCTAAGCTGTTATTAATAAAAGTGTGTGGGTGAGGGTGGCTTCTTGCTCTGGGTGGGCAGACAAACCATCTCTGCTATTCCTTTCCTGGAGCACAGCCCACAGGGTGAAGGCACCTTTTCTGTGGATCTTTGTGTAAATTGTGAAATGTGGAGCAGCTTATTTGGTGACAGCGGATTTTCTGAAAGCTGAGACATGCAGATATTGCCACTGCAGTGGAGTAAGATGTGTTTTTTGAAGACTACCTGCCTATTTACAGCCCTGGTGTGGTCTTGGCTGTTACAGTTTGAGCACTTGTCAGTAAGCCAGCTGAACCACTGGAAACCCTCAGCGCTTGTCCTGGCCTGTTCAGCTTAAAATAAATGTTGACATTTCAGTAAATGCTTTTCTTGAGAGGGTTAACAACCAGCATCACTATGGTCCCCTCAAGGCTAAGGCATCCTTGGGATTTTTACAGCAAATGTATCTTTTTGACCCTGTTTTATTATTTTTTTTTTTCCAAAAGCATTTTTACCATTGTGCCAAAGACAGTGCTGCAAAGGGAGAGGAAGGAGATGACAAACCCCACCCAGGCTAGATGCTGTCAAGCAGGCTGGTTCTGAAGGCTGTGGTGATGCCTTTGGGTCCTGGAGCCAGACAATGGCCACAGGTGCTGATGCACCCATGAGCGTTGCAGACCTGTGTGAGGCTTCTGTGGGGCATGTGCTCGACTCTGCACAAGTCAAATCCCAGGCTGTACAGCAAATTTCTTCTGGTTTTTTAGGTTTTCCTGAGGAAAAACTGTGCAGTCCTGACCTCTGCCTGGGACAGGGGATATACACAGAGGGAGGAAAGTCACTGTAGACAGGTCCCTCTGCCATCTCTACCTTCAGCTGCCTTGCAGTGGTAAACAAAACCTGTTACTGTTTGGGAAAGAAGAGGCTGTTTTAAAGACAAAATTTTAGGACCAAGTTCTCAGACTGTAAATCTGACAGTAAATCCACAGCAGTACCACCATGAGATTAAACACCATCATAGTCTATCTCCTGAAGTTTTGAAATACCTTTTGTGATAACTTGTAAAATCAGCATCACAGCAGGACAGGCTGTGGAAACAGGAGTCGTGTCCTCCTCTTTTCTTCCCCTCCAACTCAGTGCAACTCACTTTGCTCAGCTGAGGCCCCACCACCACAGCTGGTTTCCACGGGGGAACTCAGCCAGCACAAACCAGTTACAAACCAGTCAACATCAGGGGGCTGCAAGGAGTTTCTCCTGCCATCCCTCACACCTATCCTGACTGCACACCATGCTGTATGTTGTACATTCTGCAAAACAGGTCCTCTGGGGATTGCAAAAAGCAATGGCAACAAAAAAAATGCTGGTGAGAAAAATTAATCACATGCATATTTGTAGGACTCAGTCTACAAGCTGTTAAAAATGAAAGAAAATTAGTGGAAAATATGAATTTATATAAGTGTGTATAATTCAAAAAAAGCAGACTCTTAATTTTCAACCTTTGGAATATGTAGAAAATATTCTGTAAAGAATGGGACAATTTAGCACATCATTTACAATCTTAAATGCTTTCTTCAATAGAAACAAAGGACCTGTAATCACACTGGAAGGTATTTTAAAAGACAGCAGAGCTTGTGTCTGACCCAAGAAAGTAGGTAGACCTCCACTGCCTTTTAATCAAAGAGAACTAAATGAGAAAAGATAACTGTAGAAATAAGGGATAGATACAATGAATAGCCTGAAAGATTAAAAGCAGATCGAATTCAGTTATTACTTTTGCAGAAATATCAAAGCTTAATTATGCTGTTTTCACACATCGTTATTTGACTTACTATGGAATTAAAATGAACACAATTAATAAATACAAAATATTCAGTTAAAACAGAAGCATGGGGAACCTCTCTACAACTGCAGCTAAATTGTTGCAGTGCTTTTTCCACCCTCCTATATCATTTGTATCTTGAATATATTAGCTTTGAGTTAGGCGTAAAGAATTTCATTATTATCAGTCACATTATAAAAGCAGGCTCTGTACAAACATGTAGGATTGCTCTGGCAGATACATCTAAGATAGGCTGCAAAAATTCAAGAGCAGGAACAGCAACAGAGCACTCTCCATAAAACATTCCCCTCTTGACTGCCATTTAATTATAGTGTCTACTTGGTGTCCTTCTCAATTTCTCTCCTTCTTCCATCTCTTCCACTAAAACCCTCGGTGCCACACATGGCTGTGATGGTTTTAGTGGCATTTACTTGTCTGGGACCGTTTCTAAGTACTCAGCACTCCAAGGGACAGCCTTGTCACACCCAGGAGTTGATTTTCACCTGCTTCAACAAACTGGCACCATCACCACAGCATCACACCACCTTCACAGCACTATAAATAATGAACTGCACAGAAATAATCCCTCTAATCTTCTGCTCGTACTCTCTCCTTCCACTGTAAGAAGCAAACATCACATCTGACTGCTAAGCAAGACAGTTACAAACCAAAACGAGCATTTAAAATATCTAAAAATTCAGTTTTACTACAGTCACTTGAAACACAAAGACATCTTCCAGTACAATAATTGCTGTTTTATTTAAAATCATTGAAAGGTCAATCTGACAACGGCAAATATACTTTTGTTTTTCAATATGACTCACGGAGAGGCGGGGGGGTGGGGGGGAAGGTTGAGGAAGAGAAAAAAGTTAAACCAACCATACCTAAACTCCTTGCAAATCTCTAAATACATTTTCCTCTGCTCCACTTTCAAAAATCCCATTCTACTTTCTACATTACAACAATACTCTCTTCTTGCCATTAATATTGTGTTCAGTGAAATGCTAATATTTTTCAGTTCACTGTCAGAGAGAACTAAATCTACAGCAAGCTAATCTGCCATAAAGTCATGTTTTATACACATGACTACAAATTGAGTTTTACACTCCATGGAAAGCAATCTTCCATCTTTAAGGGTATCATGAGACAGAGAATTAGATCTATTCTTCTGACATTACTAAATCATAAGATGAAATATAATTTGACGTGCAAATGATATTGTAAATCCAAGGCAATGAAGCACTGAGAATATTTTTGGTACTAAACTTACTTGTTTACTCAGTATTAAGAATATTTTTGAGAAAATTAGCCTCCATTTATAATGGAAGCAGCATTATAAAAACTTTTTTTCCATAACACAGGTCCTAGTCTAGAGACTGAGAGCCTGTATAAATTTATTTCTAAATTGGGCATCTGAGTTTAAACATGTGTTTCTCATCTTTTAAGGTCCTGAGATGCGAGCACTGGGAGTCTGTCACAACTACAACTTCTATTTCAGTTACTCAGGGTAACATGTTTTGAATCTGGATGCATTTAGAGCTGCTTTCACTTGTCAGGTTTCCAAACAACTTAAAAATAACCAGCTAATGTATTTTTTGGTTTACATTGGGAACAGGGTTTTGGTCACTTAATCCCACTGAAGAAAGCACAGGACAAAGTGCTTATGGAGATGATTTTTCAGGTAAAAGGAAATACCACTGGAAGGACTGCTAAGTGCTGCCTCCCTACAATAGTAGATGTTATCTTGAAAGATGGAAATGATTTCTCCAGAAGCAGCCTTGCCACTTAGTTAGTTGTATTTATAACTCCATTTCAGTAAGCTCTGGGGGGGGACCAGTTTCTCCTCGTAACCCTTTGGGTACTTCAACTTAAAATGCTTTAATATAGTGCTGTCCTCCCCATCATCAGCCAAAGAGATGCCTAGATATTCCAATATTCATACTCTGGCCTTGCTTAACTCTATTATTTGCCAGTTTAAGCTCATTAATCCTAGTTTAAACCAGAAGGGTCAGCACCCCCTTTTGTACCACTATATCTGCATAACAAAGAAAGTAAAGAAAAGGCTTTCTAATGCTTTTTCAAGATAAGAAAGAAACAAAAAAAGACAACAGTATCAGACTAAGACTGCTTAAACAACACAAACATTGTCCATCAGGAGTAATGGTAAACGTGGTTACTGGCTACTTGTGGTGTTCATTCCTTTTCAACCCAGACAAGGGACAAGTTACATCAAGTCCACCTTCTGTTCTCCTGTGTTGACCTTCTTGCCTCTTGGTGTTCTCTTCCGTACTTCCAGAAGAAGCAAGTGGTCAACAAGTGTCAATTCTCACCTGAAAAAGTGGCCTCTTGCATTAACTGCTAAAGAAATAATCCCTATATTTTGATGGTCTCCTTCCACAAAAGACAAAGACACCCACTTTTGGAGGTGATTGCAAGTGGCACAAACTGAACTGCAAAGCTCCAGCTGCCCTCCAGCTGACTCCTGGCTCTGTGGGGAAATCAGCCAGGCAGGGCAGTGGAAGGAGAATATTATAAGTGACTCCACATCACTTTGCATCCATTGCTTCGCTTTGCATCCATAGCTATGCTAATTTGTGTACAGAATAGGAAATTATGGCCAATGTCAAACACTGCATTTAGTTTGCTGCACATATTGACATTGATGGAATTGTATCACACGGCATCCACATCACCAAACACATTCCTTTTCATGGAAGAATGGATGAGAAAATATTGCTAATTGAGACACAGGAGCACCTTATGGCAGATTAAACACTTGGTACAAACAACTCTTTGATGTTTATATAAAGTATTTTTTCAAGAATAAACAAGATCATTCTTTCACCAAGAGCAAAACTTTGAACTTAAAATAATTCCTTTCATCAGAAGACTGTGGAACCTTTTACAAAGATGGTGGAGCATTAAAAGTATAGTTTTATACAGGGAGAAACTGAGGCCAAGAGACATTAAGGGAGTTATTTGAATTTTTCTCAGACAGTTAAGAATACAACCCATTTAGCCTGATTCAAAACTGTATTTCAAACGAGACTGTGCTGATATAAAAGGAAAAATTCAAGCCAAAATGCACTTCTCTTTGACGTTGTCTTGGAAAGTTCTTTGCAAAAGTCTGAAGAAAGAAATGTCTAAACTCAAAAGTCAAATATACAGGATCCTTTGTCCACTTAAACTTAGATGATTGTGAACCTTTTCACATTTTTTCCCTCCATGTTTTAGAACTTAGAGGCAAGACCCATTCTTCACCTCTTTGCCAGAAGTTATTTTGCCTGTTGATATCATTAACATGTATGTATTTAGGAACAGACACAACATGCAGTGTAGGCTATTAAAAGACTGTGATACTTTGTAGATGGGTATTATGCATTCACATGCAAAACAATTACAGAAATAGAATTGCTCAAACAATATGTACAGCAGAAAAAAGAAACAGATCCAAATTTCAGGTTGTTCTTCTTTCAGCTCTGAAAGATGATGCATATGTTCTCTTTTCCAATAAAATTTAAGGAAATGAATCCTGAGTATTTGATACAAAGGGTGGAGGAGGAACAGTGAACAAGAATAAGAAATATGCCCTAAAGCTGTTCAGTTGTTACTCTGTAAAATCCTTTCCACTCACACAAACCTGCTATTTTGGTGCTGCAGGTCACAGAACAAAATCCTGGGGTTTTGAGAGCATTTGGACACATGGAGGGAGGGAGGGAGGGAGGGAGGAGAAAGGTGGCCAAATGGGTATGTGGGCAAAGATGAGGGCAATCAAATCTCATGCTTTATCCTGTGTAAGAGCAAGGCTCAGCTGTGAATAGAGCTTTACACTTCTGAAACTTCAATCAGCAGAACCTACTCCTAAGCATCAGGTTAAGGTCACTACAATTACAAAGATATAAAAAATACTGGTCCTCTTCTGGGAAAAAAAAATTCCTCCTCACTTGCTTATTCTTTATCCTTTAAAACTGATTGCATTTAAATAATAATATTTTGCATATTTTTTTCAAAATTTAATATGTCTCCTGCGTTTTCTGTTGCTTGAACAATCAGTTTTAAGGTAATCAAGGCATCTGTGAGCTGAAGCACAGCCTGCAACTCTGCATATTAGAGCACCTCTGCTATTCTTACTGAGAGGATCATACACAGTCTTACTCTAAATGTGATGTTTTTCACAGACCTCTTATGCTGGCAAATTTCAGTTGTATTTGAGAAAAGTTGGTAAACAGGTGAAGATCATGTCAAATCAGAACTAGGGTTTTCTTTGATAACTCTGGTTTCAAAGGAAGGCTTTGGGAAGATACAAGAAACAGAAGGAATCAGCAGTATAAATTATAAATATTAAATTGTTTGGAATTCAGGGTATTTCTTAGCTGCTTCTATTTCCCCCTGTCTACATTCCTTAAGGAGCATGCATAAAGTTTGCAGCTGCAGACTGCTCTATCTCCCAGGCCAAAATTCTCAGCAAGGAAATCCCATCTACTTCAGGCTATAAATAAATAAATGAATTTTTTTATTCAAATAGAGACATCATAAAGTAAAGGGAACCCCCTCCCCCCCTACAAACCCAAACCCATCTTTTCACAACAGTCACTGCTCTACTTATTTCAGTCCAGTTCATTGTTATTCATACCCATCCTTTTTCTATAAATATTTGTCTTGCATTTGTCAAGACTTATATTTAAAAAATGAAATTCTATTTGGGGTTTTACAGTATGGGAGGCTATTACATATACATTATCCTTATGTGCACGATTGGGGAGAATAGATGATTTGTGAAGTTATCTATTATGGGGAATAATCAAGATTAATGAGCCCTATGGCACTTGCTGAATGCCTCCAGAGATTTATTACTCAGGTTGTTCGTTTTTCTTGTTATGTTGGTGCTGTCAAGAGTCCTATAACAAATGCAAACACAGACGTGTATTAATTGCAAATGTGAAACAAGGCTACTGTGATGCTGCTAAATACTCACAGCTCTGCTGTTTGTACAGCATCTCCACTGCCTGTAGGATTCCTTATCTGCCAGGTTTCTGATTAACTTTGAATTATGGTATAAAATGCAACATTTTTAAATGCCTAAGAAGATAAAGGGCGAGGGGATTAAGGAGGAGAGGGAATTCTGTTTCTATCTTGCCCTTAATAATGCAAACTTTGGGCAGAACTGAGTGGCAGAGGTCTGGGCTTTTCCTGAAAGGCTCTGCAGACAACTCTGGAAGACCTGATTTTATCGTAGGTACCTTTCAATAAAAAACTCTTCAAACTCAAGTTATTGTGGCAAAACACAACTTCCTTGAGAAGCATGTGAGCTCTGTCTAAAGATACTGTTACAACAGGCATTTATCAAGATGTTAATGCTGCTTTCTTCTCCTGACATTCCTGTTTTTCCATGGAAAACTCCCTAGTATCAACAGGAGGACCACTGCGACCCCGAGCCTACTAAGATATTTAGTAAAAGTTCAATGTGTCCCAGGAAATTTAAGTAGATGCACTTCTCTGAATATAAAAATGCTCAAGAATTCCTCCTTGTTTATTTTAGGCAATCTTTTTCCTGTACTGTATCTCCTCATCAATGCCATGGAGCTGCACAGCCATCAGGAGTTTCCACGCTTAACAGACCCTATCCATGCTGAATGGACAAAATTAGAATGTTAAAAAAAAAATAATAAAAGGCCACTGTAAAAAAAAAAAGCAGTAAAAGGGAAGGATCAACATTACCTTAAATATTCCCAGCACTGCATTTAAGTTCAAGCAACACAACACAGACTTAAATGAGTGACAAAGCAGTTCATGAATGCTGAGGAAGTGACAGCAAGTGTATCCCAGTGTCACAACATCCCTAGCTGTACTCCCAGAGGAAGCAGTGGCCCTGCCACATTTCTTCTTCATTAGCACGGATGTGGACAGACACCTTATCCACTCCACCTCCTCCCACTGGATTTACACAAGGGCCAGTTCCCAACTGCAGAAATTCACAGGTCTCTCCTGTGCTCTCTGGTGTGAGTCCAAAGCAGAAGGTGTAGAATTTTCATGTTTATGCATTCATATATAAAACCACGTTTCTACCTCCCAGGCAGATGTTTTTCTTATTCACCCCGCTGGCATCAACACAGAATGTGTGGGATGATGTTAATAACTCAGCACTATTAATGTACAGGAGGGTAAAATAACGTAGCAGCAAACAGTGATATAATGAAAATATATCTAGTTCTCTCTCAAAATAGCCCAGTATATGAGGATCTAAAAAAACATGCCAAATTCTTCCCTAGTGAAAAAGAAATGCAACAAAATCTATCTAAAACATGTAGGTGCTACTTCAGGTTTGGAAGTTACCATGTTTCAATTTGAAAACATCTGGGACAGGCTACAGGAAGAAAAGAATAAGATCTTTAAACACTCACTATTATTTTAGTTATTGTCACATATATTTTCTCTGGGTTTTGTGGAATCAAGCTACTAGGCTAGGTCAACATTCATTATGGTGTAGTAAAGCTGTTCACATGCTTTTACACAGCTTGTGCTGTAATTTAAATAGCTGTTAAAAAAAGATTTAGTCATCTTTTTTAGTCATATCTTAAGTTAAAATGCATCATAGTCTAGCTACTAAGCATTGCTCCAGGAAGAGAAGCCCTCTGTCTATCCCTTGGAGAATAATTTGCCATAAAATCTCAAATCCTCCTCTTTCTGTACTTTCTACTCCTTGATTTCATGACTCTCCAGATTCAGAGGGCAAATGTTGCTGGTGAAGAGGTTGTTATGCTTTTGTGAAACCTGCAGGGGTGCTTTGGGTGCAGCACAAGATGCATTAGCAGTAGAAACATATACCTAAAAGTGAGAAATGTAGAAAATCCTTTAAAAGGACTGGAAAGGATATGCTTTTCATTAAAGCACAAGTTTTAATTCAGATCAGAAAGAAAATACAGGAGAGGTTTGTTTAATTTAGGTCTGAATTTGGTACCTAAGTAATTTGCCATGCTGGGGGAACAGGGTCTTGTAAGATTTAGAAATGCAAATCAGAGAGTCAGCCCTGATTTGTAATCTGCTTTAATTTCTCTTTAAGATTATGAAAAAATTGTAAAAGCCTAGTGATATACAACAAGGAAATAATAGCATAATCCCATTTTTTTTCTTCAAAAATTAGCTGAAATAGATGTGCATTTATTGGCAGATTAAAAAAAAAAAAAAAAGAAAAAACAAAAGAATCAAACAACAAACAACCCTCATGTTACTAAATAGCTCAAGAACACCAATGTAGTTCTTTGCCTTTGGGTGCTACTCTGTCTTAGTGAAACAAGTTTTTGTGTACTTGCTCCCCAGACTGATAGGTACTGTCTGAACAGCAATTTCCCCATCTCCTTAAGTGTTAACCATTTGCAGCAGTAATTTGTATAACTTCAGGCAGTAAGTTAACATGAGGCAGCTCTTGCAGAGAGAATTCAGAAATATGCAAAAATGGAGACAACCATTCCTGCTTTGGTGCATGCAGTGTTAGTAAATCCAGGGGGAATCCTTCTATCTGTCTGGAAAACCAGGAGCAGAAGAAGCCTCAGTGCATGTATTAGCAGCCTGCCAAAGGACAAAGACAGTGGCAGGCAGATTCTGTCATCAGCCAGGCAAGATGTCTTGCAGTGCAGATTGGATTCCCTGAGTCAAAGATGAGAAGAAGGGACAGAATCATTCCCTAAATTCACACACATTGCCAACTGGCAGAAATGAGATTCCTTCTCTTTAAAGCATGTTCTTACAAAGACTTCTCCAGAGCAACCTTCACTGATAGTTGTTATGGGAATATCTACCAATTTGAGATCTTGTCCCTGCCTTCTCCATATCCTCCCATAAATACCTGGAGGTTCCTCTGAACCCTTCTCCTCTCCAGACTGAACAAGACCAGGTCCCTTGCATGGCACGACAGGAAGACAAGAAGCAACATATTCATGTTAAAAGGAGAGTATCCCACTGAACAGAAGTAAAAACATTTTCCCCATGAGGACAGTCAGCCTTTGGAACAGGCTGCCCAGAGACACTGAGCAGTCTCCATCTGGGGAGGTTTTTAAGACACAGGTGTGTCACACGCTGAGAAACACGAGCTGACTTCACAGCTCTGAGCAGGAGGTTGGGCTGGAGATCTCCTGAGGGACCTTCAAACCTCAGCCACCACATGATCCTACCACTACTACCAACAGCAGGAGCAACACCTTCTGAAAATGAGAAGTGACAAGAGAAAGCCATCAGATCATGGAGGGATGAAACTGAAATATCAGAGAGTATGAAACAAGTGCATTCTTATTCCAGGGGCAGCATAACCATATCTCATGCACCCCAGCACCAGCTCGGTCTTATGTGACAGGATAGGAAGCATCAAAGTATTTTAGTGTTAATAAATGACATGCTATTTACTAGCAAAGAACAATTGTCTTGCAGAGGATAAAGATCACCAGACCATCTCAGATTTAATTCAAAAAATCTGTCCCACTTTGCTACAAATGGATATTTGCAGCAATTAGGGATTGTGACTTTTTGCTGTCTGAAAATGCCATACTAGATATAGGAATGAGTGATGGATATTTTATAGTGCCTGATAACCTAGGCATCCTAAGAAGATACAAGATTTCTCTGCACTTAGAAACAGAGGAGAAGCCTCAAGGTAGGTTACATCAAATTGCAAACTCAGCTCATACTTTAAATATGGTAAAGTTATTCTGGAAGAGCTGATATTACATATGCAAGACAAAACCATAAAAGAGAAAACTAAAACAAGGTAACTAACATACATTTGAAGGGAAAAGTTCTTCCACAGTAGCACCCTCCACTCTTTAAGATATACAATTAAATATGCAGTTATAAAAGTAGGAGTCATCCTGAACATCACATCACAGTGGGTGAATCTACAGAAATCTTTTAGCAGCCCCCAAGGAAGTGCAGTTAGAGTAATTTCATATTCAGTGTAGCATCTGCTAACACCAATGAGGTCACATTTTTGCAGACCCTTTGGTTCTGCTTCCAGAGGAGAAGCTACTGCAGACAGAGAAAGGAAAACCCCATGAGTGAATGCTAAATGTGTGCTGTGGAACCACTTCCCGTTTAAATGACTTGCAGGACAGAGACTAAATTATAAACAGCCTGAGACAAAGATTCTAACTTGTAGCTGTCGGCCAGTTTGATTCCCAGGTTCAACTCCACATTTAAAACCCCTTAAAAACCAGATAAGCTGGTCAGACACCACCAGAGTATCTTTACTCTGATGTGCTTCAAAGTCCAAGGAGCATCAGTGAATATCTTAAACTTATGAATCATCTCCAAGCTACATAAATCAGAGTAAAAAAGAAATATTTTTTACATCCTCAATGAGGTTTTCCCAAAATCTTATTACTGTGTTGCTCTCAATCATTTTAGCTATATCAATGCTTTCACTACAATTCAAACCCTCTGATGGGGTCACACAGCTGGCAAGACAGACCAAGGAAAACATGAACCGTGTGGCACTGAAGTGCAAAAGGCTCACACATGCCAGAAGGGAGCTTTGTGTGACTACAGAGAAAGGCAAATGGATGACAAGAAGATGTGGCTTATTCATAAAAAATCTTGGAAATTCAGAAATTTTATAACATTTGCTATAATGTTCGTAAGAACATTTCTACAGGCTGCTTGACTGTTGTCTCTTACTCTTTAACAATGCATAATAGAGGCATATTTAATATATATGTTTTTTCTCAATTGAGAAGTTGATGCAACTATCAAAAGTGAGCATCTAAAAATAAAGAATAACAAGCCAGCAGATGCAGAGGGACTCTGCACAGAGTCCTGGCTGCTTGTAAGTATTCAAATCATAAACACAAGGTCCCTGCACCTTTGCTGTGCACATTAAAATGGATATTTCCAAGACTGACTGGAAATATTCAACTCCTTTCCTGAGATACCTAACAACACCACCTAAAAGCACCACTGCACAAAGAAATAAGGCTTATAAGCCATCTAATGCAAATTTATTTTTCAGTGCTGTGTTTTTCATTCTGTGTATATCCACACCTGTGCTGTACTTCCAGACTGTGTATTGCAGTTCTTAGAGCAGGCACCACCCTGATCAGAATATACCACCTTGCCTTTTAACTCTGCCTTCTTTCTCCAGGCATTCTGAGCACAGGAGCAGCAAGGATCACGATGCCACTGCAAGACACAACCCATGCTTCACATGGGAAAATTAAGGCACTAATGCTCAGATGGGTTTCACTGAGCTGCAGAAGCCTCAGTAAATACCACATTAGTAACCCAGACACTTCCCCTTCTTTCTACAGTCAATAACAAGAAACAAGGGGACCAGACATCCCTGACAAAGATTTTTAGGTAAATGGACTTCTCTTTCAGGTTCTATGAGGTGTGGAGAGTATTAACCCTGTTTTACATACTTTCTGCACAGAAATGTCTCTGGGGAGAATGGTAGCATCAAACAGACACTTTTTCAACCTTCCTAAAAATCTGACTTAGCCCTTGCAGGACTTTCCTCACTGCCATGCAGTAGGACAAAAAAAAAGTTTTAAATCTGTAAACACAGCCTATTAGAGAAGAAGTGCTAGGTCACCAGAAGATAAAGGAGTAAAAGCAGGACTCAACTCCCAAACTCCACTTTCAAATGCCAGATCATGTATTTTTTAAATCCTCTTTAGCTTCTATATTCATCTTCATGCCAAATGGTACAGTCTGACTGACATTGACCTTTCATGTATAGGAAGCTACACAGAGAGAAATGATGTGGTCATTAAATTCCTAGTTTCTAAAATTTTGGCTGGAATTAAGATCCAATATTAAGTCAGTTAAATAAGATTGTCAAAAAGAATGAAAAACTGACTAATATATATTAAATATCTGGCCTTTTCTTCCACTTTTTTTGTCCCCAAGTTTTCCCATCTATTCTTGGCCACTAGAAAAAGGTGGTAAACATAATTCACTATTTTCTCAGCAAAATCTATGTTCTCTGTCACAATGTGAACAAAGGGCATTTTTTTTTCTTTCTTTCAGTGGTTTGATGGACTAAAGAAGACAAAGTCTTAGAAAATGTCTGCCTCTGCCTCTTCCTCTGATGGAGGAAAAAAAATTGTGGCAATCCAAAGAGAAAGAATGTAGTGAAAGTGCTGAAGAGTCTTTAAATGGGAGCAAGAGCTTTAAGCCTGCTGCACACAGGTCAGCCAGCACTTTCAGAACTTAAAAAAAGTATTTTGAGAGAGATGAAATAACTGTACAATGATTCTGTGCCAGGCACTATCTGTTTCATTAGAAAAAGAGATGAAAAATGTTTTGATCAAAGTTGTTTAGTTTTTCTATGCTTGCTAGAACCACCAAAACACAGAACAGAAGTGGATGTAGTCCCAGCTTGCAGCACTACAAAACTGGCTGGAGGCATCAGTAAATTTGGATGATTTTGGGTGCTTTTCTGTTATTTTGTTTTTCTGCCTTTAAGTATCAAATACTACCTACACCTACAGACTATATTCAGCTGGAATACAATTCTGCTAAATCTCATGGGGTGTACAACATTTGGATCTTACATGTCTTAAAAGCACCACAAACCATGCAAAATCCCCCCACAAACAACAACTAAATAATTCTCAGAGGATCCTTGGGGCTTTTACCACTGCCCATCAGTAAATTGAGGCACAGACACCCAGAGAAGTCCTCCCTAAAGGCTTGTGAACTCTGCGGGTGGAGCTGCAGCTACAACTCACCAGGGACTTCTCTCCTTTCCTTTTCCTGCAGGCTTCACCATATAGGAAACATTTGTTTCCCAAAAATCAATCCTCCAAAGCACATATTTCATAGCTTTTAATAATTTTTAGGCCTGGATTCTTTATAAACAACAACTGAGGCAAAAGATAGGTTGTCAGCCCCCCATACTGAGCATTCACTGAAGCAATGACAGGAGTGTCTGGGTGTGGGAACACTGGGAGATGCACACCTGGGATGCAGCATCCCCATTCCCAAACTGATGGAGATGCTGGGCCTGGTTTCAGAGCTGCACAAGGAATGGTTATCACACAACACAATCACAGAACAGGCTGGGCTGGAAGGAACCTTAAAAATCATCTTGTTCCAAACCCCCTGCCATGGGCAGGGACACCTTCCATGAGACCAGATTGCTCCAAGCCTGGTCTAACCTGGCCTCGAACACTTCCAAGGATGGGGAATCCACAACTTCACTGGACAACCTGTTCCTGTGTCTCACTGCCCTTACAGGAAAGGATTTCTTCCTAATATCTAATCTAACCCTGTCCTCTTTGAGCTTAAAGCCATTTCCCTTTTTCATATCACTACATGTCCCTGTCAAAGCCCTACCCCAGCTCTCTCCAGGCTCCCTTCAGGTACTGGAAGGTGCAATTAGGTCTACCCAGAGCCTTCTCTTCTCAGGATGAAAACATCCCAACTCTCTGCCTTTCCTCATAGAGGTGTTCCATCACTCTAATCATCTTGGTTCTCCTCTGGAACCACCCCAAGAGGTCTCTGTATCATGGTCCTTCCCCTCATCCTATCCCTTAAATGCATGTAGTTCCATTTATTTACTACTCCAAACCCGGTGACTCGATTCCTTTTTGCCAGTGCTGCCCCATACAACAGGTCCTTGATCCCTTGTTTGAGCCCAAGAGTTGCCATAAAACAACAGTTTTAATCTGTTTTATCCAGTCCTAGTAAATAGAAATTTTAGCAGGTATTTTTTTGCCTGCTCTGCCAACTAGATACTTCATAAAGTGAAACAGAACCTCAGCTTCCTTCAGGGCACCTGCTTTCAATTACAGGAAACATACGGCACCTTCAGATTTTTCAGCTTTCAACATCTGTGCTTTGCAGGTACGATTTGTTGCATTCAAATTACTGTTAAAGCTGCAGAGTGGTGTAGAGCTTCCAGGGACATGCTTGAGAAACACTAGAGATGGACAGAAAGTAATGGTTATTTGCAATTGCTTTTTAATGACTGATTAATGCCTGTTCTGAACCAAATCCTTTAAATTGTTTCGAAATCTCACCTTGTTCCTCTTGGAAAGTCCATTCATCCTCAGCTTGATTAGAAACATCACCTCTACCCTGCAGCAGATGAACACCCTGGCATTGCTCCCCAGCCAAATCCACCAGTCTCACACCTTACTCCAAAAGATAACACTATAAATAATACCTCTAAAAGGCAAAACAGCCTGTTGTATCAGCCAGGCACAGCTGGTCACCACGCTGGGATGAGACAGTGACAGCCACAGGTTTAATTCTGCACTGGGTTAAATCTGTCACTCAGGGACACACACATGCACACAGATTTATACACTCCCACCTTTTCCAAGCAGGACTGGTGCATACAAACCAAACCAGCTCATCTGAGCAGCCCCTCAGGACTCCTCCAGGCTGGTGCAGCGTGACACAAACCTGAGTGTCTGTGCCTAGACACATCCAGGTGCATTGAGGGCAAGAATCTCACATTAACCAGCACCGTGGTGCTCCCTGCTCCTGCTGCCAGCCCAGCCTGCTGCCTCCTTATTTCAGGTATTGTCACATCACAGACACTGCTTGCCAAATCACACAAGCTAAAATAGAACTTCATTACTGCTTCTGCTGGGCCTAGCTGAGGAAAAACTTGCTGGCTCTATGGAACAGCAGCCCCAAGGTCTAACCAGGAGACAGAAGGAGAAGCAGCAGAGGGAATGATGAACACCACAGTTACAAGGAAAAGACAGGGGGGAGCATTTTCTAATCTAGACCTGAAGGAATAGATTTTCATGGATGGATGGATGACAGATCTGTGGCAGAGCAGGACTCACGGGAATGCAGTGTGGAATCCACTCTCCAGGATCAAATCCAGTTGCTTTGCTATATACTAAAGACTACTGGAGTATTTAGGTATTTACACTCTTTATTATTATGTTTCTATTCTTTTCTGATTTATAACAACATTATATGATTTCATATTTATTTACAAGGATCATCCTACTGCTTAAGGTGAATTTAGATCCAGTGAGCTTAAAATTTCACTGAATTTCACTGAGCTTAAAACCACAGATTACTATGGAGGTATCTATGCTGAGGAAGTGCCCCTCCTTCACCTCTTCACTGTGTAAGCAGCTGATAGGGCTGTGTATGTCAGAGAAATTAGGACTAGAGAAGAAATAAATTATTATGTTTAGAGAACTAATAGCTTAAGAGGATGATTTTAGACTTGAAAAAACTTAGAAAAGGAAGCTAGAAAACAACTTGGGTTTAGTTAATATAAAGCAAATCTCCCAAATTAATGCACACAAACTTTCCAGTCTGTGTTTTCTCGTACATCAGCTACTTTTGTGTAAGTTTGCACCACAAAAATGAGCAGAACATTGTAGCACCTACTAGTTTGTTTTACACCTTTTAACTTGGATTCAGCTCTGGACTCCTGTTTCCTCCAGTTCTACAGGAGCAGTAGGATGGGATCCAAGTTCATCTTTGCATTCCAGGCAGGCTACACCTCCTACATTTGGTTCAGGACTTTTTCTAATTTAATTATGTTTGCACTTGGATGTAAGCTAAGTCACAGCTCAACCATTAACTGTGCTCTGCTGTGGCATCTACCCTCTATATTTGACTTCACTAACTGCCTAATGTTTTGCAGTGAGTTTCTGATAAGTATGTGTTTGCAGATTTTCATGACAGACTAATAACACCAAAGGAGGCTCCAGGAACGTTTTAAATAAATATTATGCGTATATTTTCTCAACAGTGTCTGCCTACCAGCACCTTTGGAGCTACATAATCTTATCTAGAGTACGTTTGCATTCTGTTTGCACTAAGCAATGTGGTCCATTGCTACTGAGCAGACTGTTATTTGATTAAAACATTATGCACAGCGTAGTTCCAGGACAGACAATCATGTGGTTCTGAAGAGGCAGCAGTTTCCATTTCTGTCTTGCAAATTTCTGCTTGCCATCAGTAGGTATCTCTTCATTAATCATAATGAATAATGAGTAGATGAAGGCCTTTACCTGGCCCAGGGACTTTTTAAGGTATTGTGAGAAACTATGTATGTGCTCTCCTGCCTTTGTCGTTTCCCTTCTCTATTGTTATTCCCCATTTAGGCCCAGGATGGATGCCTGGAATGTAGGTCCAGCTGTAAATGATTGGAATTTGCAGCAGCTTCAGAGCAGGAATCTTCCCTGACTGTGTCAGGAGATGACAGAACATCAATTCAGGGAAGATGCTCGAGCTTGGTGGAGAGCAGATGTTAGGCATCTTAACTTTTTCTGGTAATTTATTATATTGTCATCTTTTCGGCTGCTATCAGCAGATGGTTGAACAGTTTGGAGTGGTAGCCAAACTGAAAAGAATTGAGTAGTGCCACTGAGCACATTAGACAGACAAGACCTGATGAGGGCATTATCTTCTCATTCGAAATATGAAAACTGAATTCCACGCTCGGCCATTTGGACATGTCTCATTTATGTATCGCAACAGTCTAAACTATAGCAGTCACCTATATATTCCATATATGAAATAAATTTAAGCTAGGCTAGTTACTAGTAACAGCTGTGAAAGCACAGGCTCTGAAACTCATCTGCTGCAGACAAATCTCTAATCTCTTTGGCTCAGATTTATTAAATTTATGTGTGTGGGATTTCCTGTTTAGTCCATGAAGAGAAATAATCATTTTAGAGGGCAATTCAGACTTCAGGTGGACTAAAATGGAGGTAGAAATGTTTTTCTATTGACTATAGAGGCATCCTAGGCCAACTCTAAGATAAATACCCTATCTGTAAAGGAGGAAAACAGCTTTGTCACAGCAATATCATGAAGATGAATAGAATAAATATGGCTTAGAATAATGATAGCAATTATCTACCTCAGTTAGATAAAATTTCTTGTTTTCTCTTCAACTTGCCTGCTAATACTACACCAATATACACCTGCTCTGTAAAGACAAAGCACTCCCTTTCTATTTCAACAGTTTAAGAAGGTGTTGGTACAAGCCCAAGACCAGAAAGGACATCCTGTGTCACCCAGCCAGTAAGGGTACACCCAAAAGTGATCTCATTCATGTCCTGCAGCCCAGTGATACCAGTAACAGGACACAGACTTTGTGCTGAGCCTGCACATCCTCAGCCCCAGGCATGTCAGTCTTGCCTACACTGGTATTGCCCAACTTGGAGCTTCATTTCATCTGCTTTAGCTGCAGCAGCAATTTTTCTTAATGGCCAGGTGGCTATTGCCTCATATATTTTGCTTTTGCTTGTCTTTGCATAATGATGTGGTTTATGTGCACTTTTTATACAGACAGCAGAAACTTGCAGTTACTCTGCACAAGATGAAATATTTATGATCCCAAGGTAACAACAGAGTGCAGAGGAACACAGACCTGGTATCATAATGGAGAGCTCTGAAGAGGCTACACAAGGTACAGTGCAGAGGAGTGGAGGCACGGGCAGGTATTAGACAGGGCACAGCCTGACACTCAAGACCCCAGAGCTACAAAAATTCACCTACAGCTGCCTAACAAAATGCAAATCTGTGGTTTTAGGGTAAGACAGAAAAAGTAGCAAGATATGTAAGACATTACATACATCTTGAATGGGTGGTGTTGCAGTCCAAGGGAGAATGAGCAAGGTGCAAAAGAAAGTTAGAAAACATTAAAAAAACAAACAAAAATAAAAACCCCCCAAAAAACCAAAAAACCCCCAAAACCCCACCCACCAAACCATTAAAACAGCCAGAAGAAGAACCCAGAATGAGGATTAGGAAACCATCAACATCATGCTCATAAAGGCAAAAAGGAAGAAGAAACCTCCATTATCAAGGTACCCCTCCCAATGATGCCCGTGGTATCTGACTACTTGCCCTCACCACTTCTCAGCTCCAAAAACTAAAGCTCTTTGAGTAAGGATGAGAAAAACTCCTTGGATAGGAGTAGACGCTCAGAAATATCCATCTCAAATGTGTTATGGAAGCTCTCCTCCCTTATAACACTGTTCCTTCTTTTCTCTTAATAAGTAGATCAGGATTAATAATAATAATAATAATAATAATAATAATAATAATAATAATAATAATAATAATAATCTTTGATGAGACCATTAAGATTTCAATTACACTAACAAAAAAATTTTGCCTCTTACACAGGGAGCACATTTCACTTGCCTGTAAGAAGATTTTGAATCTGAAAATGTTCAATATTAAAGCTAGCCTGATGCTTTCATTCCTCTTCCAAAACAGCCAGAACAGAAACTCATAGCTCTGACCAAGAAAAGAAAAAAAGCAAAAAACTCACCAATTTTTTTAGCATGAATATGACCAGTTTCTATCCATTACTGTCTTGTTCTCCACTGTAGTTATTTACTCTTTCCATATTACTTGCACAGTGATCACAGTCCTGTTAGGCACTGCAGAGCCTAATCAAGACAAAATATTTCTAGCCTCAGTTTGTAGGAGTCATGGCCTCTCACATCCTTTTCACAGAGGAAACCCCAGCACAGAAACAGAGCTTATTCAGGAAGTTTACAGTGAGACCTGATGTGACATTTAAGAGGAAAAGAGCAGCCATGACAATTTTATGCTGATTTCAAACATTTGGGTTTGCTGCAGTAGTTGTTGAGTAGTAACAAAGCAAATTGCAAATACCATAACAATCACGATAATATGTTAATAGTTTTAATTGAAGTAATTTCTGCAGACAATAAGAATTATACCCTAATGTGTTAATTAATATGATTAGGAAATGTTGTGAAAATGAGTATGTAAAATGATATCACATGGTATCTGGAAAGGCATGTATAGGGCTGGCTCCTCAGAGCTCTCCTCGAGGTGAGATTTATGGACATTAACACACAGGGCTTCAGCAAGGTAAACAGCTGTTTCGATTTTAGTTATAATGAACATTAACTCCACATCCCCATTTCTGCTTAATTAAACCTCTGTCTCTGCAACCGATCAAGAGCAAACAGCAAAGGTAACAGGCACTAATTGGGCCCTGTGCAATTTCAGCCTCAGCTTGGAGCCCAAGTGGTCTGTCTGAACCAAAAAACTCCTGCAAAATAGAAAAGTTTCTCTGCTGCTCCTCTCTCCAGCATTCCCAACAATTTATTCACTCAAAGCCAAACAATATGTATGCATCATAAAAAAAATAATAATAAAATGGATCATACAAAAGCACTGCAAAATGTACAATGTGAAAGAATAAATTAAACGCCTTTTTACTGCTGTGGCTGTGCAGGTTGCCACTTCCTTATTATTTCTTATAGAACGTCAAGTAGTAAAAAAAACGCTGAACCCCTAAGGAATTCAAAAAAAGACTCTCAGGAAGCCTCCTGCTGGACATCTGACAGCCAGCTCCTGGGCATTTTGATTAATCTTCACCCTCCCCAAGAGAGGATCACCACTGTGCCAGCACAGAGTTAACCACAGAACCATGGAAGAGACAGAGAAGGAGGCAGCAAGCAACCTGCTCTTTAAGAGCACGTAAAACCCCCACGAGATGCATCTGCTAAAAGTGAAAGCCTCAGGAACCTGGTGCTGTGTCCCCAATGTGTTTTGAAGAGCCCACAGCCTCCCTGTACAAAATGTCCCCCCATCCTCCTCGCGACACGCATCAGCCAGCACCAGAGCAGCTCCATCTGAGAGAAACTGGACATGACAGAGCACAGACTGCTCCCACCACACTTACTGAGGAAAAAAATAAAAATAGAAGGACTTTCGCCCCAGAGGACACCAGATAATTTCACGTTATTCTGTTAACGAATCTTTAAGACACGATAGAATAAGAAAATGGTTGAAATACCTCACAGCCCCCTCGGATGTGGAAGTGACAGCTGCAGCCTTTCTTCAAGTGCCTCACTTCACGAGCATGCTCCTCAAGGTTTCTTTCCGACCTACAACCTTTATCTGAGCTTCCTTTGTGGCTTAGCAATACAAGAACTGTCGCTCAGTCGTTACGCTGAAACCACTCGCTCCCTGGTTAACTTTTTTTTCCCCTCGCAGCTGAAAGCTGCAAGTTCACAAATGTAGAAGGCAAAAGCTAAGGAAAACACCCTGTGGTTCTCTACAAACACACAATAACCTTTAGTACAAAAATGCATTTTAACTTGCGGCGCAGTAATAGGCAGTTGGGATTTACATGCACAACGAGGTTCATCTTCAAAAAGCACCATTTTGTAGCTCTCTGAAGGAAGTGGTAAATACTGTGCACTCTCTCTCACCCCTTCATGGGAGGCTGGCTACCTATGCCCTGAACTGAGAGCAGACCTCAAGCATAAATCACTTAATTGCTCATTTTATTTGATACCCAAGTACCTCATGCTAATAAAGTTAAGCATAAAGAATTACAATGTGACAAATTATACGCCCATCTCATAAAAAAAATATTACCGAAACAGAGCCGGGTCTGAAAGGCTCTCAACAACGTACAGTGCAGGGCTAATTTTAGATGATTCCTCAATCACTGGACAGTTTGCAGTGTACACAGCCAAGCCAACTCAATCAACTGGCTTCTATCTCCATGACTCCAGGTCACATTATCTCATGAATGAACTGTTATGTAGGTCAGTCAAGAGTCATCTAATTGGATGCACGTTTCAGCCTTGGCATTTATGCTCTAGATATCAAAGCAGTAGACAACTGGGTAAGTCGAAAGAAAACATGAAGGAAGGGGCTGTGATAATTAGGTTTTGTTTCAGACAACAGGCATGGGAACAGATGCTAGCAGAAACTCGCATTTAGCCACTTTCCTTCTAACTGGATATAATGCAGGTAGAAAGTGCAGGAGCAACAGGAGCTTTGCTGGGTCACAGGTTGGAATTTAGTCACAAATCAAGCTCTGTCCTGCTAAGGTCCCTCAGCTTGGCTGGGAGGCACATTGGTCTCTGCTGAGGCATGTGCCAAATCCGTGTCTGCTTACTTGCAGTAACTGATACCACCCAGTCTCCTCGCAGAGGCCCGAGCAGTCACCAGGAAGGAATATTTTTGGTTGTTCCCAACTCAAGGTGGATTCTAGACAACAACAGAACTGAAAGTTTCCATTCTCCATCACCAATCTGAGTCATGCTTGTGCTTAAATGTTTTAAAGAGCAAGGTCTTTGGGGAGACTTCCCAGCATGGCTCATGAACTGTTTGTTTAGCTTTGCAAGCAGAAAGCTGATATAAAATACACTGGAATAGTAATCCTGGTAATATTTGGGTAAAATGAAGAATATCAGACTGGAGATGCATGATGAAACTAAAGTGAAAGAGTTCTTGCTTTGCAGAAATGCTTTGACAGACATTTCTTTTCACTTCCCCTTCAATCCAAGCTATTCTAATTTAGACGCAAAAACAAAATTGCAACTGATTAAAATTGGGTTGGCGGTAGTTCCCATATGAGGAAACACACAGCTCACAATCAGATAAAAGCCAAGCTGCCTAAATGCAGCCCTGCCTGTACTTTATAGCAGTGACCCTGCAGATATTTACTATTTATTTGTGTATTTTCCTTTTTCAGAAACAGCTCACAAAGGATTTTCTCCTCCTTTGTGCTCCCCCAACTTTAAAAATAAATTTCTGTAGTACAAAGGGTTAAAACTACTGAAGTGAAAGCAAAATGCCCAAGGCCAAGTTTTCCTGCAGCCTGTGTACTTGGTTGCATTTTCATCTCCTGTGTCCTGACAGCTGTTATCTTCAAGTGTGCTTCGACATGCCCACTGCTGTTCCAGCAGTCTTTTTGTTTACCTCAGAGCTTGCTTTTAAGAGCTATAAAACCTTGATGCATGCAGTTTGTAGAAGGGGGATGCAAGAAATAACATTTATTTATAAGGGAGGTATCTTTTGCTGTCTTGTCTCCACCTGCTTCATAACAGGGATTTTTAAAAAGACTCCAAAGTATGTTAAAAAAATAAATAAAGTAACCCCCCATGTAGCATTTTTTTAACCTGCTCCCCATCTCCAAAATAGCCTTTGCTCCAATGTTCTTATGTCCCAGCAACAACTGCTTTGCACTCACATGGTGTGACTCCTAGGAGGATGTGAAAGAAGGTACAAACATCTGTTAATTAAGTCTCAATTTGCACATGAGATGAGTAATACACGAATTTTACAAATGGATATGTTGGAGCACACAGCAGTGAATAAAGCTGGCCAACTTGAGTATGAGATAGAAGGAGGGAGACCAAGTTTCCTTGTTCTGGCTACTATTCTTGCAAATAAAATAAAAATAAAATAAAGGCCATATAAGTGCACCTCAGATGTTGTTGACTTCTACTTTGCAAAAGACAAAGTCAGAATAATTTCCCAGAAGATAAACACAGATATCCATACAAACAAAAACCCCCAGAAACTAGTTATTGATGAATAAAATTGCATCAGGTCCAATTTGCAAGACAGAGTATTAATGTGTTTTTAATAGCTGAACCAAGGGACGGTCATTACACAAAGTTTTAATTCTAGTACATTAGTGCTGCATTTATACATTAGCAGTTAATGTGATAATGTCAAACTCTCCACTTGTTGTGACATCATAAAAAATACAGGATGTTTTATATTCTTTTTGACAAAAAAATAATCACAACTATTATTAAGCTTTCCTTCTCCAGTCATTGAGAGATTGTTTATGCTGCTGTATCAATTTTACATGCAAGATGAAAACTATAATGGAAGGGCAACAGATGCTAAAAATGTAAATCTTTGGTAAATTGCACAATCAACAAAGGCAGAGAGGGTTTTGCTGCTGTTTTTCAGTTGTGGTTGTTGTTGTTTTGGTCTTTTTTTTTTTGCAAATGAAATCATTCTAATGCTCCTTGACCTGTCAATGCCATTTTTAATGGCATGCAGGAAATAAATTATTAGTAGTGAAAAAAACAAAAGTGAATCTGAAAGTCAGCTTGAGGAAACAGCCTCTTCAGCAGAGATGTTTTTTGGATTCTTGAAAAGGCACATGCAAAGCTCTGACACTCAGCACTGTTACAACAGGCTGATACTGCTCAATGCTCATTTTGGGTAGTTCAGGATCAAGATTCAATGTGTTGAGCCCAGTATGCAGGCACTGTGTATATCCACCAAAGGCAAAGTATCCTCCCAGGATCAGCACTTACAGCACAGACTATTCCCCTGAGATCACACCTAGATCTTCCCATATGTGGCTTCTAAATCAAGATGGTTGTGTATTATACTACAAAATTTTTAGCTACCTTCCTCCAGCCTGTCTTCCTCATTCACTTTCTGTAGATTATCATTTAGCAACATGAAAATTTCCTGAAGGTAATTACCTGGCTGCAATTCAAGGCATTAATAAAAATTGCAGTTTCCTTTGGCAAGTGGCTGTGCCTGGGAGGGCTGGAGGCACAAACACAGGGCAGGTGAACCTGTGCAGGCTCTGCCACGGCCCTTGCTCTGCTTTTGACTTGCCTCTTGCTTCCTACAAGTGCTTCTGCCCCACTTGGGGTTTTGGCAGGGGCCCTGTGTTTCTCAGGAGACATCTGCTGCCTCTTGGATTGTTTTTTTTTTGCCCCAGAGCTCTGGTAGATGATCTGCTGTGGGGATGATGCTGGGCTCTGCACATTTCAGCTGTTGGGGTGTGGTTGGGGCTCATCACCTCTGCAGGCACATGGTGGCAATTCTGCTAAACCACATCCTGATGAAAAAAGGGAAACTAGGTCACAGTCTTTGCTTTCACTAGTAAGCAGGTGGGGGTTTTGTTCTTTTCCTGACATTTTGTCTTTCCTGCAACTCTGTCACCTTTTCCCAGGGGTTGGCCTGATTCACCATTGCAAACTATCCCACCTGAAGGCAGGCTTAGCTTTGCTGTAGTCAGATTAAGAATATCAGAGAATTTTGACCACTGTGCTCAGGGCAGCATGGAGCTGATTAGAGCAGAAATCCTCAAACGTTCCTGAGTCATTGGTGACAAAGATGCCACCAATAATTGGAGCAAAGCAATGTTGGATCACATCTGGGTTTCTTCATCTTCAGATGGCTGCATCTGTGGACCTGACTACCACTGATACCTGTCTTTATTATTTTATTCTATTATGAAAAATGGCTTTTTCCCCGACTCCCCCTAAAAGCTCTTAATTGGAAACCACAAAAGTTTTCAGTAGTTTACATTATCTTTCCCATGATTTTCCTGCCCCATTTCTTTTATCCACACTGTAAAAAAACTGCCATACCTTCAGTACAGTAACTGTTTATAGTTGCTTTACCTTTCAAATACTTTCTCTTTTCTCACACATTATTTTTTTGCTTGTTTGTTTTGGAAGCAGGTGCTTTTAGACTTACAGACACAGTGAAGTTGCATCAATGTTTTGAGGATTGTTTGAATCTCTAGTCACTTTAAATGCATAGGTGAAGGAATATTTCAAAGATTTCTTTCTTTTTAACAGATATCCAGTGCTATCTTCCCTTCTTGTAGGCATTGAACTCATGCCACTATCACTCTGAAAGAGATTACACTAATTCTCTTGTCTGAAAAAGTATGTAGGCTTATGAAAAATAAAGTAAAATTATCAGTAAAGAAGCAGCTGACATCTTTATGGTGCCCACAAAACTATTAACTAAGCATGCAAATGGACAGCATATAATAAAAAAGACCTTCTTTTGGGACAATTTATGCAATTATGAATATGTAAGTTGTATTTTCATGTTCTGGTTTGACCTCTGCTTACTGAAATGTTGACAAGGACACATATTCTGACTGCAAGTCATGTTTTTGATGCATCCAAAAATACTCAGTACAAATCAAAATCTTAACTCGAAGGACACAACCAATTATATTGCACAGGAGCCTCGGCTTTCCCTTCTAAAAATGGGCAAAGTAAGTTTTCAGTCTGTGTGGCTTCAAAGAAAAAAAATTAAAACATGAAGGAAAGTTCCTAAGACAAAGAAATATATATGATTAGATTTTTAAGTTCTTTTTTGCCACAGAAATCTGGTATTTCTCCATCAATTTAAAGACTCCTAAAGGCATGATATTATTTCTAATCACCTGAACTTATCAGCATCTTCCCATTTTGCAAATTGTTTTAGGTTTCTCTAAGCTCTTTGATAATTTTAATTTGCAGGGACACATGAATGGAAGCCTCCATTGCCAAACACATTGTAAGCTCCATCCAACACAAAGATCAGTGCTAAGAGCTGCTTTATGTCAAAGGAAGGTGTCCTGGTGGGACTGACTATGGAAGAATTGTGCCTATTTTAGTTTATTTAGCTTTTAAACACACAGCTTCATGGAAAGGCAAAATTCAATGCCCTCTGCATCCCCCCAGAAGGCAGCCTGAAGTGGTTGCAGCTGGGCTCCCAAGGCACTTGCAGGCAGATCAGGAAAACATGCAGACAACAGAATGGTGCATCTCACAACTCACATCTCCAGCACTCCAGCAGTGAGGTAAGCAAGGTGATTAATATCATGGAAAGAAATCAGAAGGCATGAGACTAAAAGGGAATCGAATAAAATAAATAAAAAAAGACCCCAGCCACATTTATCTAAGTTCCATCAAAACCCAACCTGCACAAATTCTCTCCTGGCTCCTCTTACTGTGGAAGTTTTATGCCAGAGCTATTTGTTGCACTGGGGAAAATGCAGCTGGAAAAGAGATAAGAAAGGCATGAAAATGGAAGGCCTTATGACAACCAAGCTTGGCTTTGTATAAGGATCACGTTACACTGGATAAATCAAGTGTAATGGTATGTGATTGGGGCAGGTAAAGACAGGAGCACTAAGGAGTACAGCTGTGGTTTAATGCTTTCCTCCGCACGCTGGCAGCAGGGTTTCCTTATCAGCCCAGGCTCTCTGACTATCACAAACCTGAGCCAACCAGGAAAAATTTCCATTACAGAATATTTAGAGGGCAAAAGGTTAACTAATACAGAAAAGTGGGGCTGAACTCGCTGCAGAATGCAGTCAGTGAAAGAAATCTGGAAAAGTTGAAAAGGCTGAATTTTGGTACAGAGCAAATGCTGGGAACAAGTTCGTAAAAAAAATAAATCACTTGGACTTAAAATTCAAACTGAAAGCAGGAGGTCACATGAAAACTTCTAGGAAAAAAACAGAATTTCTAGTGAAAAATGAGATTATTGAATGTCCAACCATGGCTAGCAGAACTAGGTATTTTAAAAGGGCCTGAGTCTGAGCACTGGTTACTCACTGTATGAAAACTGAAAAAAACCCCCAGTATCTTTTAAAGATGGTATTTTAAGTTCTGAATTATTTTGGGAAGGGTAGAGATAATAATGGTGATTGTAGAGAATTATATTGGTAATTCTTCCCCTTAACTAACAACTTAGATAGAGGACCCAATGATTAACTAACATAAAAGGAAAAGATTCACACAACTTTACAGAACTAGGATACTTGGGATTGGAAACCTTTTGGAAATTGGTAAATTGATTTTAAAAATTACTTGAGGCTTTTGAAAGCAGAATTTGAACACAGTGCACTGAAGGCTATAAAAATTTCCAGTTTTTAGCCCAAGACTTTTGACAAGTTAATAAAGAAAGGGAATATATCACATTTCTTTTTTTTTTTTTCATTAAGGTGCTTATGCAGTTGAAATAAACACACAGCACATATCGAACTTCCTTTTCCCTTGAGTGTCTCAATGGTTATTTTTTTTAAGCCTATGATCTTGCAGTGAAATTAGTAAGCAGAAACTCATCATTAGATTTACCAAAAGATAAATTTTAACTGATGAGACCCAGATGGGAAGCATTATGTTCATACTGTAGTTTGAATCGAAATGTTAAAAACAGGAAACCAACTGAAAATTCAGTTTGCTCATGCTTTTAACACCTTCTCGCTAAGCTTAATAGTTTTGCATTGCACAATAGGAATTACTGGGCAGCAACTGCTACACCACTGCCTGAATTCTGACAGATGGAACAAAGTTATAACAGCAGTATTTAAATTTCTGAATTTTCAAATACTTTATATATTACTACATTGTCTCAAAGCTAACATAGAAAACTGAGAATTAGGCTCATTTGTGAGTGAAAAAATCATAGAATTGTAACTGAAGATAGCTGTATTCATAGGTATCACACAGAATTTATGTGAAAATAAAATACTTCTGGAAAGTCAGAGAAGGATAAGCTGTTTACTATTAGATTCCTGAGGTTTTGACACAACAATTGTCATTTTGCAGGGGTTCTGTGAGGCCTTCCTACCACACCAGCACAGAAACATTCTCTTGTCCTTTTCACCCAGCTCTGCAGACCTTAAAGCTCAAAATGAGCATAGGTACCAAGGAAGGCACACGCTCATGGCTGCAAGCACTTGTGGTGTGGTGCATTCTGTCTTCATGCTGGAACAGAGCTTCACATGAGAAAGTGAAGAACACAGCAGCACGAGACTCTGGTGAGTCACCACCACAACATCTCCTTTCTTCGCCCCCAAAACAATTGGATTATGGAAAAAAAAGCAGTTCCCAGTGTATTGCACCCCACAGACCTGCTCTGAAAGCTGATTCAACATGCTTTGAACAAGGTTTTATGCAGGAAAATGCCCATGAGCTGAAACCTAAATTTTCCTGGAAGCATGCACCAGATCTTCCCTTCGTCTGCCAAGAAGTCAGGAAGGTTTTGTAAGATGGGATAATGCAGGTATTTTCTAGTTCTTGATATTTTCCTGTTCCTCCAGAAGGATTTTGAAAAAGACAGTGCCTTTTGCTACCTGCAAGAGCAAGAAAGTCTCTGGAGAAGTCTTTAGGAAAGAGGAGGTTTGCCATTCACCAAAGAGTCAGCAAGAGCAAGGCTGCCTCTCCCAGCCACACTTTTGCCTCCCCCTGGACTCTCTCCACCCTGCATAATGCTCACACACAGAAGAGTAGAAAACTTCCATCACTCCCATTGCACAGCATCATCTGCTTTCCCAAAAAATATGAAGGGAAAAAAAAAGAACCTGAAAGTGCAGAGATAAAAAATGGAAAGCAGCTGAAAGTATTTATTTCAAAACTTGAGTATTTAAAGCATCACTCATTTTGTCCTCTCCAGTTAAGGAAGGGACAGGCAGGGTGAGATGCCTCTGCCAGAAGATGGAAACCTGGCAGGACCCTGGACTGTCCTTTCACCTGCAGGGCCAGAGACAGCAGAGAGAATCCTGAGCTCAGGGCCTGATCCTCTAATATTGCCTCATCTTAACAAAAACACCCAACAACTGACGGACATGAACCTTTTCTGACATGCATCCCTCCCACAAACCAACCAGACGCCTACCATGACTCCAGTTATCTGCTCTGAGCAGCAAGGTTTTGTACAACTCCAGTCTAATGCCTCAGAAAACAACAACTTTAGCACAAGAGCAAAGCTCTTCACCAAATCTGGCCCTTCTTAAGACTATCTCCTCCTACAACCAAACCAACTCATACACCCTCATGCGGCTACAACTTGAATGCTACTGCAGAAAGCTTGGCTGACTCCACAAATCACCTATGACACTTGTGGTAATTGGTAAATAAGAATGGGCTGCACATGGTCCAACAACAAATCCAGAGATTCTGAGGAAAAACAGCAAGTGCAGTGTGGAAAGCAGAAAAAAAAAAGTAGCAAGTTTTATATTCAAGTTAAAATTTTTAATGTCTACTTCAGAGAGGCTGCATTGGGTTTATGCAGCAAAGCAAGTGCCTGATGTCAGTACACTGGCATTTCAAGAACTATATGTAAAAATAAATGATGTGATTCAGTTTAACTGGAAAAAAATATCAAAAATCCAATCACAGAGCCACAAAGGGACACAGTCAACAAGTAAATAAAATATTCTTTGGTGAGGTAAACACAGAATATAAAACAAAGCCACCACCCCAAAGAGGCCCAAGGAACTCTTATCTAAGCGGACCCAGACAGCAGCATCTGTCTCCATCAGGAGCTATCAGGAAATCTGGCTTGCCCTGGTCCCTACCTGGTGGCAGCAGAGCAGACACATGCAAGGCATGGCAGACAAGAACTCAAGAAATCATACTCTGTACTACTCACAGCCAGCCTTCCAAAACCTCCCACCCCTTCTCCATAGGAAATCAGAAGTACAACACTCACTTCTCTAATTTTTTTTTCCCAATAACGAAGTTTAGCACTTCTGAGAAACACCCAGGATAATGTTGCTTCAGAAAGTGCAAGTAAATAACAAGCAGTATCTTCCAGCCCTCAGGGTAATAAGTTACACCCACAATCCTATTTAGCACTTTACATAATTCACAGTTTCTCTGGTTACATACTTCGTCAAATATGACATCCAGCTGGGAAAGTTGGTCCACTTTATTGTCATATGGCAGTTGCTTGCTTTACATCATCCAAATATCAATTAAAAAGTAAAAACAGAACTGTAAAGCAGCTATCTTCATATTTTCATGTCACACTTGCATACATGCACACAAATACTTGCTGTCATTCAAAGAGGAAAAATAACCCTGCCTGAAATGTAAACCAACTTTACACTGTTAGGCAGCAAGTGTAATTTCCAAAAACCTTGGAAAAGAGAACAATAAACACACATACTTAAATTCTGCTATTTTAATGGTGCAGTTTTTTAGATAACAGAAATTAAATCATAATATGCTGTCAAATAACAGATCTAGCTCCCAGAAGTCAACATGCCAGCTTTTTAAAAATACAGCATATGGATATAAAGCCTTTGTGGATACATACGCACTTAGCAAATACTAGAAAAATCAATCAGAATCAAAATGCAAACTCGCTGAAATTACTAGATGCCTTGTGTTATTAATTTCTAATTCTAATTGCTTGATTTCATTCATCAGCATTTATATATGCACCAGTACACTGCTGAGGCAGTTAAAATTAAACAAATCCCATTCTTTTCCCCAGAAAAGTAATGGATTCTAACAGTTGTTTTATTGCAATGAGAGATATTAACATGTAATTCTACTCCTAACTCCAGGTTATAATCTAAGTGGATCCATTGATCACTTGCAAAAGGCAACAAAAAGAAAGTTTTGCTTGATGCTGATGGCAAGTAAAATCCTGACTAGATTGTCCATTAGTGTCAGTGGAAATCCATCCAGTATCCAAGAACTACACAAATATTTTGCCACTGGCTAAATCAGAATCATGGCACACAAAAAGTAAAAAAAAAAACAGGAAAGGCCACATAATGAATGTATAGTAAACCCATATTGCTTTATATGAATGTAGCAAATTCATTACAAAGGATTTTACCTCCCACAAAATAAAACTAGCATAAAAAAATCCAGAGGAAAAGATTAGTATCTGAGGATTTACCTGAGGTTTCTATACTATTTTTCATGCCTAGCTCTCACAGCAGGTTACAAGTGCAAGTGGAATCATCTGTAACCTACAGATGGACGGAATAAGGTTAACTAGGGCAACAGAGAAAGTCAGCAACGTATTCCACAGAAAAAACTGCCTCTAACATGCACTGCATTAACAAACAGCCTTTGGAAAAGTAAATTTGTCACCCATGGGGGGAAAAAAAAGTTTAATTAATTAGTGGGGTGTACCACTATCCATTTAATGCACGCAGATCCCTATGGTTTAAATCTGAAGTTACATATGCGTATTGTATACACACAGAGTGAGGCAGTTTAGAGGGGAAAAATGGAAATTAGATGAGGAAAAAAAATTGTGCTCCTTAACTCAAGCACTAAAATCACTACAAAAGAGTAACAGCTATGAAATATTTAAGAGTCAACATTAATATCATTAGACTTCAAAGGATATCACCTTCTCAGCGCCAGCTTCTCGCATTGATCATCTGCAGAACGAGCAGCTTCACATCAGTTTGTTTGCAGAAGCTTCTTCCAAACCACATCAGCCAGAAATGAAACACTGGAATCCTCTAAAAGCCATAAAATGCCCTTGCAGAGATCAGCTCTTCACCTTCTCAAGCCCACCCCAGTGTTTCTCAGGAACTTTGTAAATAATTTAATATTTCCATGGGGAGAATAGGAACGCTCTTTAAGGACGAGAAGATATTAAACGCTAACAAGGAGATAAGAGGCTTTTGAACATGAAAAGTCATATATTTGCAAAGCCTTCTTCCAGTTTTCACACAGTCTTTTCTCCATATGTAACTGCAGTGGGTAGAACAGCAGTAAACATTTAAACTGCATTGCATTATTGTGCATAATAAGAGCTTGACATTTTTATTTTCTCCAAGGAGAAGCACTGCCTATATGCTCTCTAGTGGATGAACAGGGTTTTTACAAGGTCCCTCCTTCCCCCTCCTTTAAATGTGATCATATATGAATTGAAAGGCTTTTATTCTGCCAGAATCCCAGTCCAAGGTTTTGTGTTTCTCTAGCAACGATGACACACTAACAACTGAAGCAGGGCAGAGAGCAGCATCTCCCCCATCTCTCTACAGCTTCAGGTGCCATCTGTGTCAGAGGAGTGGGAACACCAGGTAACATTTGACCTGGACATTGTCAAGGACCAAGGGTAAATGGATCAGTATTGAACTCTTTTAAGACATGTTTTGAAGTGTATGCTTGCCATGGGTATCCACACAGGAAGTCCTTCAGAGGCAATTCCAGACCAGTACAAGTAACTGCAATTATCCAGAAATCAAATACCAAGTTACTGTGGTATGAATTCACCATGGAGGGGTTCTTCCCATGCTCCCTGCCTTGCATGCCTTCTGCACCACACTTCTACAGGGCTCAGAAGTCTCAGCTGGAAGGAAAGAGGCTGTTAACAAATTGTTTCCTAGAAAGAGTTTGTTTCTGACACTGAAAGCATGTTGGGGAGGGATGCAAGGAGAAGGGACCCAAGTGTGACCTAAATAAAGGCCATCACAGTTTCACAAAATAGCCAGCAGTTGGAAAGTTTGTATGATGATTCACTGCCTCAAAAATAGGTATCTGTGCTTTAACCATTTGTGAGTAAAATGAAGGCTTTAGGCTCCAGGAGCAATGGCCTTTCATCAGTCTGTTAAAACAAGCTACTCTAAAGATGATCAGAGTGTTCTCAGCAGAGGAATTCTGCAAGAAATCCTCTCCCCTCCCAGACAGCAGGTGCATAGGCTGCAAGAGCCCATTTTCCTTTAGATTAGCTGTATGCATCACCTCTTAAAAATTTATAAATCACTTAGCTTTCCAAGAGCCAAATTCCCAATGGAATAACTGGAATTACAGCCATGCTAGCAGTAAAGGAGGGGAGAGTTTGTGAGAGTTGGCATAATACAGTGACCAGTACTATAAATTACTTTGGGAAATGGCTGCTAATGCCCTTTCTGTGCAGGCTTGGGGGATACTGCTCTCTCTGCAGTCCACTTCTGTGGAAATTAAGGAATTTAAGTCATCTGAATGGAAAATATAGGCTTCTGCTCATCTGAAAGCATTTTTTTCCACCTAGAGGGCATAATCACCAATTACATCTAGAGATTATAAATTTAATTATTTTTATAAGCTAATAGAGTTTCTATCAGCAAGGAAAGAAAATACACTCTCAGAACTGTGATCAGAAATTAGCATCTTCACAACAAACCTTGCTAGAGGAGGCACTTCTTGGGACAGGTCCTTAGAGCTGGCTGATGAAGAGGTCCTGAAGGAGGCTTTGATGAGCAGTGAAAAAAACAAAACTGCAACAACAAAGAAAACCCTGAAACCCTTCTTCATTCCTTCTCATCTCACCTCTTCTTTTCTTCCTGACTCTGATTTCTGAATTTTAAAACTCTTCAAAAATATATTTTTCTATTTTGTGCATACTGCACACTGAAAGCCATGTATCTCCCCCTTTTTGGCTTTTGAAGTCTGGCATTTTTGTAGACTGCCTTACTCTGGGACTTCAATTTTGTTTTCCTTTGAAAATATTCATTAAAACAGCACATTTTTAAAATGCCTCCCTTTCTTGGTTTCTACCCACATCCCTAGGTCTTTCCACATGTCATCTTGCCCCGTCTCAGATGCCTGAGGCTATGAAAGTCACCCAGTTGGCTCCTTCTCTAATCAGGGACAGAAACTGGCCCTCCAAGGCCATTCTTCCATCTGCTGCACACCAGTGGCTCAGGAAGGGATGAACATCCAGCCCTGGGATGCCCTTTCTTCCTTTACCAAGGGGCAGAGAAGAACCCAAGATTACAGACAGGTTTCTGAGCTGGCTGCTTGAGCCAGGGCCAGCAATTCCTGTTCTAAGCCCCGTGTGTCCATGAGCCACTGTGATACAGGAATATATAGGTAGGAAACCACTTCTGTAGCACAACCAAACACATGGGGTGAATACCTGCAGCACTGTGGGGAGGTGGTGTTGCAGCTGGGCTAGATGGAGTTCCGCTAATTATCACCCCAATATCACCTGGGGCAGCAAAGAGACATCAGTGCTGGCATTCTGCAGCAGGCACAGCTCTGCTGGGGCCTGGCACTTAGGTGGCTCACTCCACAGCCTCTGCCATTGTGTCCTTTGTCAGCACGACCCGTGGCAGCCAGGATGAAAGCCTGCTGAAGGTGAACCTCTGAAAGCAGCACAGACACAACCCTGGGTCTATTAAGTGCCAGGAGCCACCTGCTTTGGATTGCATTCTCTTGAAAGTACAGCCATCCATCAGGTTTGTCTTTTCCTTGCAAGCATCTCTGGGGGAGAGGTAGGAACACGAGTGCTGCA
The DNA here is from genome assembly GCF_027579445.1 of Ammospiza nelsoni. Lineage (NCBI taxonomy): Eukaryota > Metazoa > Chordata > Aves > Passeriformes > Passerellidae > Ammospiza > Ammospiza nelsoni. The sequence goes on along the minus strand of NC_080637.1, from coordinate 5,902,043 downwards.
GTGTGACCTTTCTCCAGCTCCAACTTTTTCCTCTCTCTTTACTTCTCCCTCGCTCTGCTCCACAGAGGTGCTGCCTGACTCGAGAGCTGCAACCAAAACTGTGCTGCAGCACCTGTGTGCAGGGTGAATCAGCACCTTTCCCCCCCAAAAAAGGCTGCTAGGGGAGCTGGGGCAGTTACATAAGGCTGCAGCAGCTCAGGACAGTTTGATGTCAGAGAGATGAGGCAAGAGCAGCCCTGGCAAAGCTCATCAGGTGCCTCTCACCCAGGTAACCCTTTATGGTGAAGTGCACAGGGCACGCTGGGCAGTAACTCGCATTTCTCATCTCTTTACAGCAAAGCCCCAATGGCTTCCAGCCCTGTGTGAGGTGGTGGAGCTGGAGCTCCCTTTCCTCTCCTGGCCGTGTGCAGGAAGCAGCCACTAATTGTCGAACAGCCCTGGAGTGATGAGGGGGGGCTGACAACCCCTTGGAGGCATGTCCTGGCTCCTCCACACACCACTGAGACTGAGACTAAGGGAACCAGGCTGCACCTTGCCATGGGAGCCCTGTTACTCCTTAAGCATCCCTGAAGGCATCATTATATCCACTGTCATTAGGGCTCTCTCTGCTCTATGGGAAGGGAAAAGGTGACTAACGACTGCCATAGGAGAACATCCAGCTAAGCACCTTACCCACTGCACTCCCAGCTACAGCTGGATCATTTGAAAACACCCAAACTGTCAACCCCCTATCACATATTATTTTAATTGACCGCCATTTCGGAAACATCTTCCAACCTGGGAGTTTGCATCCTACTTCCAGGCTGCAAAGTCATCACAAATCCTCCCGAGCGTTTTCCACTTTCCATATCCCTTCTCGGTTTTTAGGTTTTGCATTTATATTTATTTCCATAACCTCTCACAAAGCTCCCCTCAAAGGGGGCTGGAATTTGCTGCTCAGAAGCACGGTATGCATATTTGTGTAGCAATGCTGACCACATTCACAAGGGACTGCTTGTGATCACTAACACACGAGACAGGAGGATTTTCCATGTGACTTCTTTTTTTTTGGTTGGTTTGTTTTTTTGGTGGTTTTTTGGTTTTTTTTGTTTTTTTTTTTTTTTTGCATCCTGTATTGGTTTTGAGTGGTTTTATATTTTGTTGGGATTTTTTTAATCACAATGTAGTAATCACAAATCCTGGGAGGAGATTTACTATCTGCATTACTGTCTCTGAGGCTGCCCTTTTTTACACCTTTAAACACATCCAGAAAACCTGTTCTTCACTCCCCGCCAGGATCTTTCTGCTTCACCTCTCCCAACATGTTCCTTTTTCATCACTCCCTCCCCCTTCCTGCTCATTTGTTTTAGTAGCTCTTCCCCAGGACTCCACAATTCTTCAAACAGCTCCTTTTGGAGGGCAGCACCTCCTTGACTACACCGAAATCCCTCCTGAAAACACATCTGCTGAACTGCTTGTAAGAAATTAGCCCTGAAAATTGTGTCTCTCTTTATAAGCACCCGCGTGCCAGTTTTCCAAGCCCAGATTCACCTACCCAGGTGCACCCTAGACTTCAGCTGGGAACAACGGATTAAGAATGGGGCAAGAAACACCTCTGGTGGATCATTCTGAACACCTAAGATTTAATGTAATAGAACTATTAATAATACATAAGAAAAGAATTATCCAGAGCTTCTTAGTCAGAAAAATCTACAGCTCAAGTCCCATCTGAATCGAAGAAAGGTTTTTTTTTTCCCCTGTTCACTGGGACATGAATTAATACCAAGTACATAACCTACATTTCCAGTTGAACGTGCAGCATTGCATACAGCCCTCGCTTTATATTTTAGTTCCATCTTCCAAGTATAATCGTCTTAAACTTGCACTGAAATGCACTTGTCATTTGCTGCCCATTGTGACAACCGTCAAGGCTTTTTTTTTTTTTAAATCCTGTTCCCTGTTCTGTTGTTCTGAATCATTAACCCCATCTCCAATTTTAGTATTTACAGCCCTAAATTGGATGGATGGCTTGTTTTCAGCACAGGAGCCCAGATTGCAATTGCTGGTGTCTCTCTTTCTCTTAATTTTCAGCACGATGTGCACAGGGTTGAATTCTCCAAGTGGTAGGAGGCAAAGTGCTTAATGTACAAACCGGACCACATCCTCAGCCCTGGGCTCAGTGGGGCCCTACATCATTACAATTAGGCACTTAGTTAAACGCTTTGCTGAATCAGTGCCAACAGCCCAGAGCCTAAAAGCCCTGAGCACCTTCTTTAAAAGCAGATCTTCCCCCCACTCCACTCCACTGCAACCAAAAAGTTTCCAGAGCACACACGAACTTATCTTTGCTCTCTCAAACGGTGTCTAATTCAAGCTTCTAATCTTGTGCCTTTTTATCTTATTCATTGCTCCCTGAATGTGGAATTCACTATCTATTTTCAAAAGGGAAGTAAGTACAACCACTGTTTCCTAGACAACAGAAGAGCAAAATTAACTCTTCCCTCACCCCTCCCAAAACACAGACAGAAATATTGAGTTTTGCTATGAACCACAGTAAAGAGGAGCTACCTCTGAAATAACTGAGGTTATAATGCAGTGCTTGGAGGGAAAAGAGAGTACCACACTGTTACATCACCTTGCCTTTCACTCCACAGACCTTCACAAGCAAAACACAATTAACCTGGGCTACAGAATCTACAGACTCATCTTACTCATGGTAATTAGAGTGGAAAAAAGAAATTCCAAAAATTTTATTCATCTAGCATGGGTGAAAATTCCTGCTTTTGCAGCAGGGCACACAAATAGAAAATTACAGTTGATTGTCTTTGCATGACATTTCTGTGCACGCCAGCAGTGATCTCTTCTCTGAGGTCACAGTGACACTCCCCAAGGGAATGGCCTGAAGTTGTGTCAGGGGAGGTTTAGGCTGGATATGAGGAAAAGTTGCTTCACCCAGAGGGTGTTTGGGCACTGGAACAGCTCCCCAGGGCAGTGGTCACAGCACTGAGCCTGACAGAATTCAATAAGTGCTTGGACAATGCTCTCAGGGACAGGGTGTGACTCTTGGGGTGTGCAGGGACAGGAGTTGGACCCAGCATTCCTTAAGGATCCCTTCCAACTCAGCATATTCTGTGATTCTGAGGTGTAAATCACAGAGCTGAAAAGAAACAAAGTCCAAATTAAGCTGAGTCTACCATCTTGATGACTCTGTGATGGGTGGTCATCCAGCAGGATTACTGGTCTGGCTAAACTTCTCTGCCTTTATAACCTGGAATCCAGTGATGCCTCGTGCTGGGGAACCTGTACCTGCTTTTATATTATGTCCTTGTGAAACTGCTGGTCTGCACCACTCTGAGGTGACACTAAAAGGGAGTAAGCATTTTTAGACACCAATAAAATGAAACTGTTTCAATTTGTTTTATACTGTAGTGGTTTGCAGTTAGTTTTATGAGCCTTGAGAATCCTGAAGTCTTTTCATGGTCGTGTTCTGTAGACATTTGCTTGGGTTATGCCCATGCACAGTCTCACAGCCCAGACCAGAGAGAGCCTTGAGACAAGCCACAAACAAATAAAACAGATTTGGGAGAATGTTTATAAGAGATGTGAAAAAGAGATTAATTTTCTGTGTCAGGGAAAACTCTGAAGACACCATACAAATCCTCTGCAGGTGTGTATTGTGCAATAGCACAGTCTGCAAGCCTGATACATGATCATGGCATGGTTCATGTAATTCATGGATGTTTTCAAGGAAAACACCTACAAGATAAAGAGCATTTGCAGAATGACTGGAACAGGAAACATGAGAACACTATTATAGACTTGTACAGTTGAGAACTTGGCAATATCAGCATCTCCTCAGTTTCCCAGGAGTCAGTACCACATGGTGTGTGGTGTGAAGAAGAGAGATAACAAATCTCTTCCTCCAATACAGACGTATTTGGGGTTTTTTGCTCCCTTCCCCTAGCCCCAGTGTACAGCACAGAAATCCATCATGCTTCCCAGCCCCTTCCCCTTTACCAAAAACATTGATGCTTGTGTGGAGCTGCATTGGTAAATGAGGAGAAAAAAAAATAACAAAGGGAAAAAAAATTACAAGTGTATGTTGTAAGAAGAAACGGGTTTCTTAATAGCTACCTAGTAGTGCTTAAATACAGGCTTGGACACAACATATTCATATAAACTGTATTAGAGCACTTGTGCATATATATATATGTGTGTGTATATATATATGTGTGTATATATATATATATATTCAGGCACATTTTCCTCCTTTGCAGGCCACACAGATCTGCAAGCTGCCCTGAATGTCAGAGACATCCAGAGAGGGCTGCAGATAAAAATTTTAGACTTAAAAGTACAACTCACAAAATGCATTATTTGGCTGTCAAACCAGGACTTGCTAAATTAATGAAGCATTTTAATTCCCAGATCAACAGAAGCAAAGTTAATTTTGTGAAAGTGTGCTAGATTCCAAACCTATTACTATTAAGACTAACTTAAACCTCATCTACATTCTTCAGGGAACAGGAGAGGAGAATAAACAGAGGTGAAATTAAGCACAAATGTGAAGTGGTATTTTTTTTTTTTTGACTGTAGTAATTTTGAGGAAAGAAACTTAGAGGCCTGTTAGCACTAATTCCTAATAGACTGGTCCATTTTCCTGCAGCCTACCAGATGCCATTTTCTTTATGCACAGTCCTTTTTTTCCCTTTTCACCCTACAACAACCAGCAAACGCATTTGGTTTTGCAGAGGTTAAGCCTATGTCTCCCAAATTATTGTTTGAGTTGTAGGAGCTATTCAGACCTTTCATGGGTCAGGGTCCCCAGAATTAGGTTTTGAATAAACACAGTACAAAGAAATGGTCTTTTCTGTAAAGATCTTGCACAGTCTCAGGTGTCAACCGAGTCTGAAATGAGAAACAAATCTACTGAACAAAAGGAAGAAATGCAGAACAGAATGCATAGCCTTCCTTTAAAGGAACAATTTTACTTTATATTTAGAAAAGGTAAGATGAATTTGATGTTCTAAGACAGAAAGTTTTGGGCTGGGGGGGCAGTGATGAGATGAGACAAGACATATGATCTCTACAGGCCAGGGAAGATTTAATTCTGAAGATTTGTCTTGCACTAGTGAGTCCTGAGCTCATTGGCTTTGGGACAGAGGGATGGAAAGGCTCTACTCTTCAGGAGTAGGGATGGAAAGGCTCTGCTCTTCCCAGCACTGCACAGGAAATCACCAAACAATTTGGCAAGCTGGTGACTTGGTTGACATGGAGACACCAAGGTTCAGGTTTCTCACTCAAATCAGGCCAGTCCAGTGACCCGCTTGGTGGCTTGCTGACTCACCTAGATCCATCTGTCACCTCTTCCACCCCTGAGCAAAGCACTGCTCCTTGACAGAAAGCTGCTGGACTTCTACAAAACCAGCTGGATAACACAGACATTTTGCAATGAGAATATTTTCACCACAAGTTCCCAAACCACATAAACCCAAAGTCTCCATCCTCACTTTCAGCATTTGACAAAGAGCTTCTGAGACAAGCCTGAATTTGGGATTCTCCTTTTGCTTTTCTTGAGCCTGCTGCTTTCTAGTTGGCTCTAAGGCTCAGCCCAGACAAATGGGTCAAATGGGAGCAGCCAATTAACACCACATTCTTCACCTAACTTCACTCCAATCAAGATGGATTACATAAAGACAAACCTGACACAAAAATCTGGTCTCATTTCTGTGCAACACACAGGTGTCCCACCAGGCCCTTCAAAGAGAAAGGCCTGAGTAAATATTTGACAAATCCAAGATTTATCAGCCACACTCCAGCATTTTGATCAATGGATGTCTCCAGGATAAGAAAAAGTGGGACCTGAAGGGACAAAGGCCCTCCATGTGGCAACCATGGAAGAACTGTCATCTTTTTATACTGCATTAATCCCACAAAAGAAAGTACTCACAAAGATACTTTTAGGGATAGGAATCCAGATCTGGGTCCCCTCTACAGACACCAGACAAAAACCAGAATGCACAGTAACAACATTTGGCTCCAATAAGACATTTCAGAACTGGAGCCTCTCATTCTCCAGTGATTATGGAGGATGCCAAGAAATAAAATCCTCCTTGCAAATACCTCCAAAGGCTCCAGGTTGCATTGAAAGGACAGTTTTATATTAAGATGAGAGCACAGATTCAACTTTTCTGGGCTTCAATATCAAATTTTCTTTACCAAGACATTGACACACTTCATAAAACTGCTCAGGGCTCCTCAGAGAAAAAGCACTAAGTTAAAACTAAACTATCACTACTTCCATAGAAAATGAATATGAGATTTAACAATGTATTTCTGTGCTTGCAAAAATGGGTAGGAAGACTAAAATAATTGTCCTGATTTTCAGTGCCTAACTTTAGACACCCAAATTTGAAAATTTAGGTCATGTGACAGTCTATACTATTTAAATCTCATCCTCTGGATTACTGCAACACAAAGACACCTTTTACTGTTCTTGTGGTTGTGATTTTAAAATGAAAACTGTTCAGGGCAAGAAGTTTTTCCCTGTGTTAAAATGTTATGAAAACTCCATCCATGTATTCACCAGCACTAGGAATGACAGCAGCTTCAAACTTGGTGCATTTTATTTTGGAGAATTAACCATTAAGAAAGGCCTCTGTGTGCCTGGAAATGCAGCACCTTTGCCAAGTTTATCAATAGACAGAGGCAAAATTGCTGTCAACCTGACCTGGACAACTGCAAAGGGTTCATTATTCATGCTCATTCAATTTCTGGCCATTTTGCTGAGACAAGGATGATACTCAGCGCCAATTGAGATGGTGGTTTGGACATGGACACTTTCCCACTATAAACTGGACCACATCCACTGGCTTATTTCATGCATTGAACAGCTGTTGCAAGAAAAAAAAAAATCCTGATCCAAGCCAGTGTCCCAGAGGTAAGGGATCCTGTAAAAAGAAATGGCATTCAGATGTAATGTTCATAAAATTATGTTTCAATTTAAATGGCCATTTGGGAATAGAGAAATACAAAGATTCCTTTTAACCCTTTGCTTTCTGACTTTGAAAATAGCCATGCTTGTAGAATTTTGACCCTTAAAACCCTAGAACCTGTTCTCTCATGCAGTTTGCTACATGAAGTTTGAAAGGAGGGGCAGACTTTCCTGAGTGTGTAACTAAGACACAAAGGTCAGGAGGAGAAACTATTAAAAACATCCTTTTTTGTCTGGGGGGCTTGAATGCTACTCTTAAATTGCATTTATGGCGAACCGCAATATTTTAAGGGTGTGCCACTACTATGTGACCATAATCCCAACTCTTTGGTATTGATTACATAATAAAGATATGTGACAGCTTCTTGCAAACATTTGCATTCATTATTTCCCACTATTATTCAGATCAAGTATCTTTATCACTAAAGCTGTAGAATAAACCTTATTTATTTTGGTTCATCTGTTCGCTCCCTAGAGAGAAAACAGCACACACAATTAGAAATTTAAAAAAACCTATTTTGCTTGCATTTTCTATGCATATTTAAAGACCCTTCCAAGAATACAACAGTGGGAAAATGGGAGAAATTGCATTTCCTTTGAATCATTCATGTAGTTCTACGCCTTGAATGTAAACAATTCCTTCTTTAGCTGTTCTTATTTATATAATAGACCACCTGTCATACTGCAACAGCATCACAGTAGTTTCTAGAAGTCCAGTAATGTCAGAAACACAGGAATACAACAATCCTCAGCTTGCCTATTTACCCTGATTTCAGAAAGCTGAGAACACATGATGGTGGTGGAAAACACCTGAAGTGAATATTGTCATGCTGGAAATTGCCTCCCCTGTTGTGTACATCCTCCTTACCAATCTGGTTTTCACACACTTGCCTGGTCACTCATGTACAGCTGCTCTAAAGCAAAACCCAGGGTTTTCTCTTCCTCTGTGAACTTTTAGGACTAAAGAACCCTTGAGCAGCTGAACTGCAGAAGGACTTTGAAAACATCTCAGTGATGCCCTTGCAGATGTCCTGGGATTCGGAAGCCATGAAATGCCTTCTGAAGATGGGATTTGGTCTCCCACGTGGTTTCTGAGCTCCAGAAAGCACAACCTTTATCTAACTGCAGTCACATATGGTTGTAAGTGTCTGTACACCCATAAAGTCTGCTTTAATTACCCATGCAGCATATTGCATGCTTATATTAATGATGCCTTTACATCTGTAATGCAAAAATAGGAGGCACAAAGAGGTTTAGAAGTGCTGTAGGATTTCATATCACAGCATCAGCCACAATGTGGTTTCTGAACAGATCAGTCTCCAGCTCCTCAAAAAAACCCACTCTGTGGGGCTCCATCTTGGTGCTATCCAAAACCCATCTGAAAGGCTCATATTCCTTCTACATCCAAAGACCTGTACAGGACATAATTTAATTTTGAAATAGACAAGGAAGAAAACCCAAACTGAAAAGATGTTTCCTCCCCCAGCATCTGCCAGTTTGTTTATCTGCCTCTGCTTGAGCTTCTTGGCAAAATACAAAGCATACAATGCTGTCAAAAATCAAAACCCAAGTCCATTGAGATGGCAAAGGACCAAGAGGCTGGGAACCAGGCATCTCCTGGCCTCTGCCAGTGCCATCCAATGGGTCTGGATGCACTTCCTGTCATTCAGGTGTGCTTTACATATAATTGTTCACATTCCAACAATTTTTTTTTGCTTGTTGCTTAGAACTCTATGTTTGCTAAGACAGGGGCTTGTGGGTCTTTGTAGTATGCTTAAATATGGTGAAGAGGAAAAGGAGCCCAAAGGCATCAAAATGCAAAACATTAATAGTTTCCAATAATCCAGTCTACCTTCAGCAAGTAAAGACAAACATCAGAAAATGAGGAGAAAAAGAAAACTCCTGCTCTTGCCTGCTATAAAGCAACCACTGAAGACCAAACCAAGCACATAAGGTCCTGGTTTTGCTCAGACAGGGTTAATTTTCCTCCCTGTAGCTGGTACAGTGCTGTGTTTTGGATTTAGGATGAGAATAATGTTGATAAGTCACTGCTGTTCTGGTTGTGCCTAAGCAGGGTTTACACCAACTCACAAAGACTTTTCAGTTTCTCACATCTCCCCTCCTGCAGTGTGGCTGGGGGGACACAGGGAGCTGGCAGGGGACACAGCAGGGACAGCCACCCCAAGTGGCCAAAGGGATATTCTACATGGTATGGTGTTATAAACTGAGGGCAAAGCTGGTTGGGGGCTGCTGCTCAGGAACTGGCTGGGCTTTGGTCAGGAGATGGTGAGAAATTGCATTGTGCAACATTTGTTTTCTCTATTATTTTATTATTGTCATTATTTTTGCCCTGTAAAACTATTTAACCCTATGAATTTTACTTCCAGCTCCCCCATCCCACTGGGGGCAGAGGGGGAATGAGCAAGTGTGTTAAATCACATGCTCTAAGTTGTTCCTTCTTACATTTGCAAACTGACAGGTATTATTAAGCGAGAGAGAAGAGAAGAGAAGAGAAGAGAAGAGAAGAGAAGAGAAGAGAAGAGAAGAGAAGAGAAGAGAAGAGAAGAGAAGAGAAGAGAAGAGAAGAGAAGAGAAGAGAAGAGAAGAGAAGAGAAGAGAAGAGAAGAGAAAAGAGAAGAGGCTAGCACACCCCACAGTAAGAGATACATAGGAACACTTGCAATGCACATGCTATTGGATAGATTACCTTCAGGTCTCATATATAGTAAACTCAAAAGGAATACATCTCCCACAAATGTAAACATTCTCTTCCAGTGTTGTACTTGTTTAACATCCACTGCTGGATATTAGCTGCTCCCCACGTATTGCAATGACACAGTGCAGTTAAGCAAACATCACTACTGCACAAGAGGGTCGGTTTTAATACAGGCAAATGAATTAAACTAGACATAAGCAGGTTATGAAATAATGAGAGAGTTGCCAAGAATCAAAGAAGAGATTGAATTTAACCATTATTAAAATGACAAAACTTGGGATCACCAACTGTAAACAATTTTCATCACCTAATTAAACAGCCCATTAGTGTTTTCAAAAGAGATGGCTGGTGGTGGCCACTCAGAAAAACTGTTGACTTTGCAATGGTTTGTGCTCTCAGTTATGGACTTGATTTCAAACAAGCACTTCCCCTCTGCAATTCATTACAATCACATCAAATCCTCTGTGTAATGCTGGAATGCATCTGGGCCTGGAGTACCCAGCACTGGGGCTGCATCTGCCTGCGCAGCACCAACCACCCCAGGGATGCACAGAGCACAGGAGGAGGTGAGAGCACTGCCCATCACCTCAGCAACCCTGCTGGCTTAAGATTATTTAGTGTGCAAACTAATAATAATTATATATATAATTACTATATATTTTATATATATAGTAATTATATATATATTTTTATATATACATATATATTTTATATATATAATTATATATATTATATATAAAAATATATTATATATATTATATATTTATATATATAATATATAAAGATATAGAATATATATTATATTTATATATTATTATATATATTTATATATAAATATATATATAATTATATATATATTTATATATATATATACCTATATATAAGAAGCTGGGTTTAGGGGCAGGGAAGAAACACTACACATCTAATTTTGATTTCATTCTTACATTGAGTTAAACACTATGAAATGACCAAGCAGAATCTAAAGTATGTGCTATGAAGATACACTGCCAATGAAAATCCCTAGAGAAAAGTTAATTTCTATAAAAATTTTGAAGTATGCTGAGTCCCCACTGACAAGGAATGTTGCAGTTGTGAAGAATGCTTCTGTCCAAAGTTTCTTAAAGGTCTCTAACCTCCCACTGGCATCAATTTAGAAATAATCACAGGATGGTTTTGGTGTGAAAGGACCTTAAAGAGCATCAAGTCCAACCTCACTACCAGGGGCAGGGACATTTTCTACTAGACCAGCTTCTCAGAGCCCTCTCCACTGTGGCCTTAAAAATTTCTAGGGATGGGACATCCACAGCTTCTCTGGGCAGCTTGTTCCAGTGCCTCACCACCCTCCCAGTAAAGAATTTCTTTCCAACATCTAATAGAAACCTGCACTCTCTCAGTGTAAAGCCATTATCCTTTGTAGCCCCTTGTTCAAAGTTCTGCTCTTGTAGCCCCTTTTGGTACTGGAAGGTGCTAGAAGGCCTCCCAAAAGCTTTCCCTTCTCCAGGCTGAACAACTTTTTCAACTTTTCTTCTAGTGAAGGGCTTAACCAAGTTTCCCTGAGCATGTATGCAATCCCAGACACCTGCTGATGTGATTTGCCAAATGCTTCAGTGTGATCTGTGGCAGAAAACTCAAACACTGCAATTCCCTTCTCTGCCACCACCCATGCCAGGAAAGATGAGCAGAGCAAGATCTGCCATGGCATGAACAAGGTATTGTAAAAGTTCCCTGGCTATGCACAGAGAACAAAAAACTAAAGGGGGTAAAGATTTGCTGAACTGTTCCAAATTATTGCGAGCCATTGTTTAGAACAAGCTTTTTCCTGTCTTTATCTCTCTTAAATAGAACTGTATCTGAAAATATATTTGTTTATGCAAATTGGACATCTCTCTCCTATTTGAATTAGCACCATAAGTACATTGTGTATCAGTGCAGACATACTCAATGTATTTAATGTCAACACTACTAGCAATGATGGAGATTGGAAACACTGCTCTGCTTGTTGGCCATGGAATAAATTTGCCAAACAGAATCACTGTAGCTCTAGAGTTTAAATTAATGCAAGCAACACTGTTATCAGTTGTCTTTAGCCTGCCACTCTTAGCTTCTAACAGAAACATTTAGGAATAGGAAGCATTACATCTGGCTACAGCTGCATATTACATGGTCCATTGAGACTTAGATGCTGATGGCTGAACTGAATAACAAACAGCTGGGTATAAATGCAAAGATCAGGGAATCATAAGAAAATGCTTGTATGGTATCTTTGAAGCCTCAGACACAATGATACTGTATTAGTGCTATTAGCATCACAGAATGGAATAGCCTGAGGATCAGCATTCAGCTCCTCAGTGTGGGGAAACAGAAACTTTAAGGCAGGTAGCAGCAGACTCCTTTCTGACTGCTGTAATATTTATATTCAAACAGTGTATTTTATTAAAAAGTTGGTTGTGAAACTAACATCAATCCTGCCTGCAGTGCCAGGCAAAAGTCAGCCTTCCTCAGGAGTTATGGGACATAATTCCTCTCCATCCTTGGGAAAGTCCCGAGAATCTTTTAAAATTAGGAAGCATATTTTCAGTGCCATTGGAAATGTGCAATACAAATATCTGAAATGGGACAAGATTGATTCAATGCAGGCACAAGCCAATTTACTGAAAATTATGTTCCACTCCCCCATAGGTCTAAGAATTGCTAAGAAGGAAAACCAAGTAGCAGAGTTTTGGTGTGGCCACAGTGATGGGTCTTCCCAACTGTCCTCCAGGTGTTCCCAGAAGCACAAGCTGCTGTGCAATCCTCACAACTCAGCAGCTTCCACTGGAAGAGGATTTTATTTTTGAGATAAAGAACATATGAGCATTATTCTATTACATTTACTATACAGACTGCACGTTGTCAGGAGTGACACTTGACGCGACTGTCTGGCCTACAAAGCAACAGCACAGAAAGCATCAAAAGACCTCTTGGAGGCAACTGAAGAACAAAGACAAAAGAATCCAGAGTATGGCAGAAGAGAAGACCTAAAAATTGTCACTAATTGGCATAAGGGAAGAAAAAATAGCTTGTAGGCCCTTTTATAAATAGACCGCTTGTTCAGTAAGTGAATGTGAGTAGTCTGGACTTGTAAAACCTAGAAACCTGTTTTCCTGCCTAATGGGACATCCCACAGCTCAAAGGGCACTTTGTTAACTCTTGTCCAACTCTACCAGAATTAGCAGGGAGGGCAATGCCTGGGGAAGGAGATTATACACCTATATTCACTCAAAGATGAGTGAATATAGGTGTATAATAAGAAAAAATGAAGAGCACCTCTCCTTGTAGCTCCTCTCATAGAACGCATCTCCCTGTACGGAAGGTCTTTAGTGAATGTTCCCATCTCAAGAATACCAGCACTCACATTTCTGAAGTAGTTTAAATATCAAAGAGATCCCTCCAAAGAATTTTTGAAAGCCCAAGAAGACATAGTTTTGATTCCTCAGACAAGACTGAACAGGCTTGCAACTGCATTTTGGATTCCAATGGAGAAACAAATATTCAGGAGGATGGCAGAGATGATGGAGATGATTTGTTGAGCAAATGTAATGCTGGGTGGTGTTGCAAGCAGAAAAAGAAAATACATTTCCATCCTGCCAGAGTTAAGATGGCAGACTTATGATAAAGAAGAAAGAGATAAAAAATGATTCTTGAAAGGGAAATTGAAAATTATAGAAATACATCATAGTTCTTGGCCCTCAGGAGATGACAGAAAAGGTGTGAGGTGACATGGTGTGGAAGAACACCACACATACGAAGCAGGCAGAAACATAGAAATTTGCATCTTGACATAAATCCATAAAAATAATAAAAAATCATAACAAATAAAAATAAAACCAATAAAAAATCAATAAGAAACCAAGTGGGTTATTTTCACTAATTGGAATACAGCACCCTTTGATCTGTCCAGGTCTTGATATTATTACGTAAGAAGAAATTCCCACCACGATGCCAAAGTGGATTTAACTTCAGCAAAGAAAGTTGCTTCAGCTTCTCTACTGGAAACAGCCTCTGCCAATGCTGAAGACAGCTCTGAGAATTCAGGAGCATTAAAGAGGCTAATGTACTTGAGCTTTGTTCTAATTACTTTTCTTAATAAGTTTTGCTGGACCACTAAGAATAGATGCTGCCCTGGGAACTCCAGCACTCAATCACTACAGTGTTCCTGGGCATAACTTGCAGCAATCAGGGAGCAGAACTTGGAGGCAGAATTACCAACTTGGGCAGCAACTGTGTAAAGTATGTGTCTCTAGCTGGCCTTATTGTCACCTGACTGCAATATGATGTTTCCCAGAGCCCTTTCCACATAATGTTAGATGGTCATAAACAGATACCTAATAAGACTCACACTGTTTCATCGAAATTATTTTTAAAATTGATTTTTAACAATAACTGTGAACCTAGGAAGGGCAACCAAATTATTACTTCCTTTAGAATGATAAAAAACAACCAGCTTGAAAGAAATGAATACACACTAATTTTAGTCCAGACTATTTGTGTTTCTAACAAAAAATTCCTGCATTTATTCTCATGGATTCAGGATCATCCCTTATTTTTCTATTTGTTAGCACTGATGTGATCATTCAACACCTTTATGTACAATCCTCAATGCAGTAAATAATAGAACCAATAGCAGCATGTGTTTTTCTATTCAAAAGCATTAATCTCTCTGATATTGGAGAAAACTCAACTTTCAGAGAACATTCAAATGCCCCCCTTATTGGAGGGAAAATCCAACTCAGAACTGAAGCTCATAAGAGAAAAATGAAGTGTTGTAAACACTTATGAACGCCCAAAAATGGGTGTTATGAACACAGGTGATTGATACACTGTGATTTCATTAATTTCTACTCTAAAAAGCATACTACAGGAGATCAGGATTAGCTGTCTCCACCTGGAAACTTTTATTTAAGTTTCCAGTGCTTGTTTTACACAGAAAATCAAGGATATGTATTCTCCTTTCTACTTTTGGTTCTTCAGCTACTGGAATAAAGATGGTATCACTGATGTAGGGAAGAGATGTTTTATTGAGATGTGCAGTTTGAGCAGCAGCACTAAAACTCCTCAGTGTCCAGGAGAACATAATGAAAACATAATTTTCAGTATTGCTGTTTTCCTCCTGAAAAACATGGCTGCTCCACAGCATGGTGTGGTAGGATGTTTCTACACCCATGTTATGATCTGTCTAATAAATCTTCTAATGTTGCCAGTTGTGAATTAAATCTCAAACCCATTAAAATATTGTAAATAAGCAAACAGAGTAATTACTCCAACTTTATTTATACTGATCTGAATTACAAATTTTAGTTTGACTAGTTTCAATGGCAAGCTAGTAGATACAACAGCACTAGCTTGATTATCAAAAGGCCTTAATTTTCAGTGAAAATGCTCTACTGCAGGCTAACAGTGCTGGTTTCCTGTATCTAAAAGCTACGGTGCTGGGCCTTATAGTTTGATTTTTAGAAGCCTTATAATGAGGGTGGAGAGGATATACATTCCATTCTTCAGCTGCATTTTTGTTCCACAAAGACTGCAATTTTCAGTCTCTTGAAAATGTAATTATAGATAATGTTTGCATCAGTGGCAAGAACACAATGAGCACATGGGGCATGAAAACTCCACTCAAATCACATCCTCTTAGGTTACGAAGCTTGTCTTTTGCCAAGAGTGGAGGCATTTCAACAAGCTCATGTTCAGTATGAAAAGGATTGTGGTTTATACTAACCCCTACATACATTCTGCTTTCACTTTTCCCATTATTCTACTCATTGCATGGGGAACCTAAATAAACCAGAACAAAGATTAATTGGAGCTACTTCGAAAATTTGAGATCTATAAAAAAAACTTGAAACACAGTACCTAAAAGTGTAGAGGTGCACACCTCAGCACACCTTGTTCAAATGATCATGGTTTTGCAGTTGCAAAAGTCAATCTGGATCAGAACAAAAAGACAAGAGGTGAAAAGGTATCAAGGTTGCATGAGGGGAAGTCACTTGGAGACAAACCAACCAGCTTCAGTTTGGGAATGGGACTGAAGGCTGCTTCAAAGCTAACATGATCAAGAATCTCAGAAAGAGAAATCAAGCATTTGATTTGTTCAGAAGACCCAGATGAGTAAACTATTTTAAGGTAAAATAAAATATATGTATCTAATATTAAAAGAAACAAATCTGTATCAGAGTTCTGCTTCATGTAAGTTAATTATATCGTAAGGAAAAATGATTTGTGCTTTCTATTCAGCATCTACCTCAGTAGTGAACCAGAATCAGTCTGAGACATGAGTGATCTTGATTCTACTGTTGTACTACTTTCAACACATCCATCTCTTGGAGTGCCTTGAGCTCCTTGACCAAGAAAATAAATCCACTTTCTAAACAAGGTTTTACACACAGAAAGAAGAACCTACACAGTGTCCACAAGTCCCAGAGCAGTCCCAAGGCAGCCCCAAAGCTTGATGTCACAGAATATTCCAACCAGCACCAGGGGTGAGAGCAGAGGGCATTCAGCCAGCGGAGAACCTCCTCTACCTAAAGCCCACGATTTAACTGCAAGTGTTTTGATGCTATTAAACAGATCAAGATGACTTTTCAAAAAGAATTAACAAAAATAAAAATAGGAGGATTAATCAATACCTTTAAAGCCCTGAAGGCAAATCAGGATAGCCCCACAAGGCATTGTTATCAGCCATAACCTTCTCTCCCTTTCCATAACTTTCTCTCCATTTCATACAGCACTGTGAAGCTGGGAGCCAGCACTTGCACTAATTGGGAGTCCTAGCATGCAGCTACCAAAATACTTGTCTTCCAGCAACCCCGGGGAGAAGCTCACAGTTGTGTTTCATAAGCAAAGAGGAGAATCAGACTTAAGCTCTTGTCACACTAAATATGTCCAATCAACATAAAGTCTTTGTCTTTATTTGTTCGTGGTGCGTTTGGATCACACATACAGAGCGCTCTGAAATCAAAGGGAGCCTGCCCATCGACTCAATGAGCTTTGGATTCAGTCCTTAATTTATTTATAACAGCCAGTCTTTCTGGGACCTGAATATTGGAGCTGATTCTAAACCACTCATTTTCATTGAGTTTTGCCACCAGTTTCATCGTATAAAAAGTCAAGTGCTTTGAGAAAAGGTTGCAATCTACTGAGGTCCCTGTGTCTTCCTGCAGCATCACCTACCTTGCTGCTGTACATATTTACTATAAAGGAGAATGATGAAAGCCTCACCTAAAGAAGAAACTGCTCACACACAAGGTCTATCAAAGCTAAAATTTGGGAGGATTGCTCAAAATGTAAATCCTACTGAGTCTAACCAGGTCTTCTTTCAGTGCTCGACATTCCTGGCTGAAACTCCCCAGCCTGTCACATGGAATTAACAGATGCCCTTGAGAAAGGCATGTTGTGTAGATCCACAGTGATTTGCATTGGGTAAGTAGGGCAACTTGTGGTTGTGGGGAAAAAAAAAAAACCAACATGATAGTATTGTATTTGCTTCACAACTTGTAGACAAGACTGTTTTAAAAACAGAGCTGAGAGAACCTACTAAAACATCCACTGCAAAAAAAAAAAAAAAAAAAGGCAAGAAAAACTACTATAATTTGTCAAACAACAGATCCCCAGAAGACCTAGAAAATCACAGTGAGGGCTGATAACCGCAGTCTGCTGGGTCAAGGAACAGAGACCAGAAAGGCTGGTCATGCTTTCAGGGACTTCTGAAATTTGAATCACTATCTGGATGGTAAGAATATAAAGTCATTAAGCATTTCAGATCTAAATTCTAGGTGGTTCTCCCAAGTTCAACAGATTTCTCTTTCTTATCAAAGAAGGAAGAAAACAAAGTAAATGTTTTGTAGATATTTGTAGGAACTTCATCTACCAGAGAAGTAGGGAAGGAATCACAGGGGTGTTTTTGTGGATATTGAAAGGATGGTGAAAAGGGAGAGAAAATCAGGATGGCTCTTAATTCACAAAGTAGAAAAGAGCAGGGAAGGCTTCATGCTTGAAACATGGATGGATCAGAGCAGGCTGAAGGCTTCCAGCATTTTAAACAAACATAAGCTGGGCAAATTGCATATTTCAGGGACAGAGAAAAATATGGCATGAAGTGGTAAGAGACTGGAAAAAGAGTTTTAGCAATGTTGATGGATTTTTAAAGTGCTACATGCTATGCTTCTTCACTGATAAAAAAAAATCCAGCTAGATCTATAAGGGTTTTCATTATTTACAGCACATTATAGAATTGAATAAAAAGGCTGTTTGCTGTTCTTGGCAATGTGATTATTTGCTGTTAAATATTTACACCTTTTTTTCCCCCCCCAAGAGTTTTGGGAAAGAAGAGGGAAGTTGATTTATTTATTTTTAAGTTTCCATAAAGCCTTTCAGATTCACATCCAGAAATTATCAGCAGCATTTTTGCATTTTCTGGGATTGGGGGCTTTGCTGAGCTTAAAAATAAAACCTTCATTCCTGTTAACACAAATGATGCTCCACTTTTTAAATATAACATTAATTTTAAATGATTATTTTCTCTGCTAAGTAATCCTGAATTTGCATCTTATATGAAAGCCTTGCCTAAATACATACCTTTTTTTGCTCCACAATATTCATTTTACCCAGAGGCCTGGCATCTCTAAACTCCAAATTCATGCTGGATATGTGGCTCCAAACCAAACAGGAAAATCAGAGGCCTGAGTGGCTGAAGTCAGCAGCAGTCCTCTCTGCTGCCTTTCCCCACTTGAGAAGAAATGGAGAGCCAAGGGGTGCTCAGAGACCTTCAAATCCTCTGAAGGCCAGCAAAGTAAAGTGTAAGCATCCCCTGATGCAGAGGTGAGGACAGAGAGAGCAAAGAGGCACAGAATCAGCCAAATAGTCTGCAGCTCCTGCAGAGATTCCATGCAGCAATATGGGCATCTGAGCAAGCTGAAAATTGCTCCTTTCTGAATTCCAGAGTGTACCTCTTGCTACAATTGGCCTGCTGTTCATCAGCACAGACAAACTGAGGCTGCTGCAGGACCTCTTCCCAAATCTGATAATCTGTGCATGTGGGGGAAGAAGAAGTGACCTGAAGGAGCCTGTAACAATACTTGGAAAACACAGAAATCAGCCAGGGCTCTTGAAGACTCTTTGGGGCACATTAAGCCATGTAAGCTTGATGGAAAACAAGTCTCATTCCTCTGTGAATGCTGCTTTCAAAGGAAGGGTTTGCATGCTGCCTTACTTTCCAATGACAATGAGAAAGAACTCTTTGTCAACATCTATGTGGCCACATTGAAACAGTCACTGCAGGAAGAAGAAAGGCTCAAAAATACCCAGAATCAGACCCTAAATCATTATGTTGTGCAATACATACTAAAGCATATACAAAGCTTTATCCTATTCCAGTGAAACACCCCAGGAACAGCAAAGACATGGGAATGGTAAGAAGATGATACTGGAATCTTGAGCTTTTCCTACTCTACACAGCCTTGAAGATAAATAAATTTGGTCTACCAAGTGACATACTAGGCTGCACTTAGGGGACAATGAAATCAGGCAAACCCAATTGTTTTAAAAATCTGTAATTTAGTGCTGGACCTTCTTCAGCTATATCTGAGCAGTTATGAAGCTGCTGCATTTACTCTCTTCTCCACAGACAACAAACCAACTTAAAAGGGGAAGTTGTACTCTATCTTCTGCAGCCAAACAATAAAGATATCTGTGAAAGCTGAGAGCCCTCAGGCACTGAGATGAATCCTTCTCTCTGGCAAAGGGAAAAAGATTTGACAACAGGAGTAGAACCCCCTGCCCCTACCTGAGATGTGTGAACATGCCTCAAAAGAATACCTGCCCAACTCAAACTGACTTATCTTCCACTTCATCATCAAGACAGGCACTCTGCTAGCAAGGTAGAACAGTGCCTGAAAAGTTATTTGCCTCATGTTTCCATGCTGAAGTTCGCTCTGAGGCGAGCAATGAGAAAAAAGCTGCAAAACCCACGAACATGACTGCAATTCATGGCTCAGAGCTGGGCAGCCTGGCACGGGATGCAAAGCCCAGCATTATGCATTCCTCATTCAAGCCAAGCTCCTGGAAGCCCAGCGGAAGTTTGGCTTGAACAGGGACTACAGGCTATAGCTGGTAATAAAACATCAGCTAATAGTGCTCTACGTGTCCAGAGAGGTGCTCTTTTTTCTAAGAATTGCTTCACTTGTCATTGATTTTACCACATCCTGCAAAATTAAATGCTAATTTTATTCCTTCCTCTTCCCCCTGGTCCACTCCCACTCAATAGTGATCTCCAGGAGGAGCTGGCAACACTGAACCTGCCAGAAAAAGCCAGCGCTCACCTGGCAATCCTAAAAATTCAGTGCTTCGAGGAAGAAGTTGAACGACGTGGGTCAGATTAGGACAAGAGCAATGACTTCTGCATTTTTTTGCCTGGAGAGACCATCTAGATTATCTGTGGTTATTCCTTAATTCAGCATTTCTGGCTTTCTGGTCAAATCTTTGAATATCTTCCTAATCAATTTTAAAGACTAAATGCATACCTAAAGTAGTAGTCACTGGGATTTCATGAATTCTTTTTTTGTATCTCTGTTGGGGTTTTTTTCTTGTTTGTTTGCTTGGTTTTTGTTTTGGACAGCAGGGGTTTAATGTCATTTGGATAGGGCCATTAGAATATGAGAAACTGGTTTCTAAGCAATAAGATCTTGGAAGAAAAAATGAAACTAAATTCAGAAAAAAATTGAAAGTTAATTTACTGACTAAGGAAATTATCAGCTTTTCTATATGTTAATAGAGAGACATTTCAGATAAAATGAAAGAGTATTTTATTTCCCTGGAAGACACAACAAGGGGATCAAATTCACTAAAACTCATGGTGAAATGAAGACAAACTCCAACCATGTAAATTGCAATTTCTAGAGCATCTTGTATGAGAACAAAGTGCAGAACAGGGTTTTCTCTAAGCAATAGCCACTGGGCATGGAGTATGTTTGACAACATTTCAAACTCCTAATGCTTGTTCTACATTCCATCTGTGTTGAAATATAAAAAAAATATAAAAGCATTTATTGATAAAGGGCAGAACCAGATGTCTCTCTCACTAGCAATGAATTGCAGGCAAAGGCTGACAGAGCCAAGCAATTGAATGAGCCAGAAAAAAAAAAGAGAAGAAGAGAATAGATCACTTGATTTTGTAGATTTTCAAATGCAGTTATCCTCTTCCAGTAGCTAATAATTTTCAACTACTGGGCCTGTTTCAGGCAAATGAAGTGCACTTATCTCACACTAGGCCAGAAACCATCACTGGACCAAGTGCCCCTGGAGTCAACAACACAAGTGGTGGGTCAAGCAAGCTGTGGATGTTTGGGGTTTTTTTTTACATTTCTGAGCAATTCAGTGGTGCAAAGCTTTTGAGGAGCAAGAAATGGGAAGAGCACTTACATATTAAGCAAGAAGACATTGTCACACCTTTGGAATAAGAGGACGATGGATTTTCATTATTTTTCGGGGTTATGAAATAAAAGATGTCTCTTGTCAGGTGTGACTGGCAATCAGACTGGAGCTGCTTCAAAGCACATAGCAGGTGGGAAGGGAGTGGAAGGGAAAGCACAGTACAACCTGGGACAGAAAGGGTCATTGTGACAGGAGAACTGAGATACCCAGCTCCACACACCAGCTACAGGGTGCCTGTGTCTGGATATTCCTCTAAAAATCTCCATTGCTGTCTAGGAGTGAGTAAATCTAAATAGAAAGACACTGAAAAAGTTGTAAATTAATATGGCAATGAATTGCTACCTATGACTGCTGGGACAGTGTTAGGTGTTTGTGCCAGGACTACATTTTCCTTGTCACATTAACCCACATGGAAAAAACAATAATAATAATAATGAAAAAAAAAATTCAGTAGATCACTAACTCCATTTTCCTGAAAGAGCAATAGCTACATCTCTGGAATAATCACGGCTGTAAACATTAAAATCCCAGGGTAAGATCCACACAACAATTTAAGAAATGAACAGGGATGTAAAAATCATAAAGCAAAATTCTCAGGTTGCTGTTGCTGCTGTTTCCCTGGCAAACCTGAAGTGGCTCACTATGCATAGGCTGAGGGGAAATCAAGGACATAAACTCCCTGCACGCTCCTCTGCAGGGGATGAGTCCATCCCTGATGCAGAGGGGAGCAGGGCGCAGCTGGGCACAGCTGGGCATGGTGGCTCCTTCCAGGGCAACCCGGGCACAGCTCTCTGCTTCCAGAATAAGCTGAGCAGAAGTGGGCAGGAGCACATCCCTTCCAGCCTAACCACAGGCATGGACTAAGTCTCTCCACAGTCCTAAGCCTTAAGTCCTGCCTTCAGCTGTGAGAACATGCTGCTCCTGATAGTAAGTGACGGGTAAAGTCACAAAATACGGCCCAGGAGGCTGGTGCAGGATCTTTCTCACAGCTCTTACACCAGTGTTTGTTTCAGAGCATCGCTTTTGAACTTGACTTTAAGTATTGCCACCATTTGGCAGGCAAAGGAGAAACCATCCCAGGGCAGAGAACACACTCAGGATACTCAGCCTTCTTCAGCTGAGTCGTAAGAGGCAAGAGAACGCAGCTGTTCTCACCCATAGAAACTATTTTTTTTATATTTGTGTAAATGGAAAGAAAAAAAAAATCACCAAACAGGCACTATTGGTACAGCAGGCAACTCCTTTGTGAATTGGCTCATTTAGGCATTCATTTAAACACAGTAATTAAGATTTAACACAAAACAGAAGCTGCTTTCAGATGTCATTTTGAAGGCCAGATGATCTCCTCTTTATTAATATTATAATTTTAAACTATTGTCAGCTGAATTTTCAAGAATCAAGCTGTGAGCAAAGAGAATACACTACTGAAGTGTGTCCTATTTCCGTAACCCAGTCTCAATGAAAATGAGAGATTGGTTATCAATCTGTGGTACAGAGGATGGAGAGCTGCACCACTAAATCTCAGGGTGCTTCATCTGGACGTTAGGAGGGAATTTATACCTTCAGCATCTGCCATTCACCTTTTCTATTTAACACCATATGGAAGAACACAACAGCATTTAATGCAACATATTTCTGAAAACCTTTATGAGAAAGCCAGCAGCTTACTGCAAATGAAAAATGAAATCCTGAAGGGAACACAAGCCCTGCTCCTCCTTTCCACAGCCACAGAGAACGCAGGAATGCGTTGGAAAGCAATTAAAGTATGATGATTCTAAAGGGGAATAATTATTTCACAATTACTTGAGAACATTACATTTATTGCTCCAATTAGTTTTTATTTTCCAAATAGGCATTCTTGTTCCTGCATTTTTCTTGTACCTATGAAGGTTTTTCTTGTTCTCCCACTTCTTTGCTAAGGAAAACTCAGCCTTGCTTTCTACATATATTCCCTTTTTTGTGACTTTAGCCTCTGGCTAACCTTGCCCTGCCACCAGGTTGTTTTAATCAAAGGAAGTAATGTCAGGAGATGCAACATACTTTGCAACTATATGAACACACAAAAAATAACCCCCTATAGGAAACAGTGTGTGGAAATGAAGAAAAAAGAAAGGAAACCAAAATGTTGCCTCTCCACTTTAGAAGGAAATAAGTTTTTATTTGCTTAAACTATAAAACAATTATTTCTCTGTAGAATATTTCTTGCCCAAGTGTACTCTTTGTATTCCAGGTGCTTTTAAAAATGAAAAGACTTTGTACACCTTTCCCCTGTATCAATTTGGTCAAACATTTTTATATTAAACCATGAATTAATCATGAAATTTGAACAGTCCAAATGCTCATAAGATATCAAACATCCTAAAATGCCAATGAAATATTTAGAGTTATCAAAGTTGTTAGAGCAATCATAACTGATGATTAATTTGGATGATGAATACGTGTGGGGGAGGCTTAAAAACTTGTGAGATCGTATCATAGGAAGTGAAAGATATATTTAAATATTGATGTGCTGACAGTTATCGTAGGTTAACTTCTGAATGAGATTCTAGAAAAGATGATGGGGAGAAGGACACCATGAAATTGTAATTACTTAATAGACATCTAAAGATTTATTTTCCTTTCTGAAGCTCCTTGGCACCAGTCAAAAATTTTCTTCTTTTTTTGCTTTGCTTTTCCTCAGTAGTGGCCCAAGGAATCTGTCACACAAGTAATTTAAGTAAAAGTCATATTACTTAAAATAAAGCTATTACTGAATCAAAGATAGAATAAAGTGCCAGTATAAGGATGAGACTGTGGTCTTAAAAATGCCTGTCTATTTTCAGTTAGGAAATCATGATTTGATATTCTAGATATAAAAAAGACCAGAGTGAAAAAATTTTTTTTGACAGGATGTTGAGTTTCCTTGCAGTTAAGTTTAAAAACATAAATTTGTTCTCTCCAGCTTTTGCTAAAAAAAAAAAAAAAAAGTCCTATATTGCAGGTTTACTGCAGAAAATGAAGTTCTGGATGTTAAAATGCAAGCATGTCCTGTAAATGATGACATTTCTTATTTACTAAAGAGCAAGTACAAACAAAAAGTATCAAAAATTGATCTGCACTGGCTTTTTAATCAGCATATTGCATGTATATCGGATTTTGACTCATTTTTGATTAGAAGAGAAAGAAATTCAAAAGCTTCATATTTTTTCACATTATTGCCCCGTAACCCCTGCAGTTGCATGCGCACTGTTGAAGCATAATGTATTTTATTGGCATTAAACCCAGCTACCAAAAATTAAAGTAAAATTTGAGTTTGTTTCAGTAGTAACAAACACTGATACTCATTTACAGGAAAGGTAATCCCAGGCACTGAAATGTGGAACATGGAATGGAAAAATCTTCTGTGGTACTGCGGAAATCAACATGGGGGGGTTACAACGATGAGCATTTAATCCTCAAAGCAACCACTTCACAATCATCCAGTTGGCATGTACATGTGAGCCAGTGAAATCAGCAAATTACATTGAACTCAGATTTTATAACCTCACTTAGTAACCA
The DNA here is from genome assembly GCF_027579445.1 of Ammospiza nelsoni. Classification (NCBI taxonomy): domain Eukaryota; kingdom Metazoa; phylum Chordata; class Aves; order Passeriformes; family Passerellidae; genus Ammospiza; species Ammospiza nelsoni. The sequence goes on along the minus strand of NC_080637.1, from coordinate 5,877,354 downwards.
TTAACCCTCTCCTACCCTGTCCAGATACACACACACATTTCATCTGTATGTTTCACCTACGTGCTTCTGAGTATTTTCCTCAGAACTGCCTCTTCCCCACAGTGCACAACAGCGGTCAAACAATTCCTGATCCTTCCCAGAGCACTCACCAAGCAGGGCTCTTTGCAGGCATTTACCATGGTTAGAGCATCCAGCTTGCCATCTGTCCTCAAAAACAAGAAGTTTATGCATTTTTATGCTTCATATCCTAGAGTATCTATTTTCCAATGACATGTCATTAATTAATTTTTACTAGTAAATTGCCATTCAGTCACTAACCAGGTACACTGATGCCATGCATACAGTTTAATTATACACAGTCATGCTCAATGTATCTGATGTTCTATTTTATTCCTGTTTAGCTATTGAGTAACAGCAGCAAAATTTGAAAGCAAGCAGCATTTAGGAGTGATTAACATTCTCACAGAGGTAAAAGCATTTTAACTTTGCAATTATCAGGCTGCCAGTTGACTTTCACACTAGGTATGCACTGAAAGTTATTCCTTGAAAAATCCCTTTTTCTCTCTCATTGAAATAATGGATGATTCTGAAAACAAATCCCTTTACAAATATTTTTTTAACGTGCAAAGAAGAAGTGCAAGTGATATTGTATGCTACCAATTCCGCAAAACATCTGATAAGCCACCGGCGTATTAAAAAAAAAAAATCTAGTTTTGCCAATTTGTGCCGCGAAAGAAAAAATGTTACACGTATATTTTTCTAATTGCCTTGCTCTAAAATAAGCAATTCCTTTCTGCTAAGGAGCGAACTGAGCTGCACGGAGTGGCTGGAGCAGATGGCGAGGTTAAAAGTTTTGTGCAGCGTGGTAACTCGGAGCGCGCTCTCGGATGCTCCGCTAACGCTGCTGGCGGCTCCCGCTCGCCTGGGGGGGCAGCTCAAGGGGAAGGGGCTCGAGTGCCCCTGACCCCTGACGGGTAATCAAACTGCATCCTCGGCAGCGCTGATCAGCCCAGAGAGCTGGGGACTTGCACATAAATATATGTCACCACTTGGCCAAGAAGGACGAGATAAGGATGGTTTTAAGCAGCGGAATGGCAGAGTGTTAGAAAGGCAGTGCAGCAAAGCTCTCACACACAGCATTTGGTTTCAGGACTATTTTTGTTAGGAATAGAAGCTCCCTGAGTTCATGGCAATTTAATGTTGGCAATTTAATGTTCAATATTAATTTGCATGCATGACACAGGATCCCTTGAAATCACACCATCTCCACAATTAGATCAGCAGCAAAGCAAGGTTTGGTTCATAGGAGGAAGCACATCACATCACAACCACTGATGATACAGGAGGTAAAGTTTTTTTTTCCTTCAAGAGATTACTTAGTCACCCCTCCCCCCCAAAAATGCCAACCCTACAAGTATGTGCATTTAACAACTCCATTATCAAACTTCTGCATTTCAAGATCCACTTAGGAGCTGACATTTCTTTAGACTAATTTTTGTATCTTCGGACACACATTAAGCTCTGCATCTAATGAACACTGACTGTGTTTCAAGCTGTGTTAAGATATATTATGGATGCTTCACAGAGAAAAGGAGAATGAAGAGAGCAATGCAGAAGAAAGAGTTTGACGTGGTACTCCCCCACCTCGAGGGGCAAATTGGAGATAAAGTTATATAAGTTTAAGTGACAACAGGGCATCATCAGCCACAGCTAATAGTGCCTTTGAGCTTGGAGATGTTTGTTAGCAGGATCTTTTCTGACTGCCTGGAAGGACAGCAGGTAGACAGTCTAATCAAAGCTGAGATGATGAAAACAAGGGGAAGTTTGGCTGTGGCAGGTCCCTACAGAGGGTTGCAGAGCAAGAGATACCAATGTTCAGCTGCTACTTTGTACCCTAATGGGCAAACCTCTGCGACTTCTCTGCAAAACGGAAGAAATTGACAGCGTTTGTACCAAAACCGACTAATGCCAATAAAATCTGGGATTTCACAATGGGAAGAGCAAAACACAGCACAGAACACTTTTGAATCCAAGATCACAAATTTAAGACAAGAGGCAGCATTTACACACTTCGCTGTCCTTCAAAGACTGTAAAAATAGTGTAAGTCACCAAGTAGCTTCCCCCTGACTCCTGCCCCTCTCCCACACACTCACTAAACCTCAGCTGTCTGAACAACTGGCCACTCCTGAATGACTCCATGCAGAACACTGCTGGTGCAAGGGAAAAGCATTTCACCTCAGAGAAAGTTTGGTTACCAGTAAAAAAGGCAATAAAAGTCTGAATAGCCCTAGATAGGGGCACAGTATGCAACCTGATTTGTGCAAATTGCAGGTGACACTCTCTGCTGCACATACGGGTTTATTTACACTTGTAACTTAAGTTCTGCCTCAACCAGAACAGCTTCAGTGCAGAGTCAACGCCAAAGCCTCTCGCTTCATTCTAATGTAACTCAAATCACGTTTGTCATCCCGATGAAAGAAGACAAAGCAATAAAATAAAAGATATTTTGGATACTGTAAAACAATGCAGCACAGTCCTCCCACTTCGTATCTTTCAGCAGATGTCTATTTCATCATTTCTAGCTTTTACTTTTTTCATACAAGGCTTAGGTTACCTGAAAATACCTGCCAATTGGCAATGCCCAAGAGGATGATAATAGAAACTTTCAGACCGAGATTAACAGAGCAGAGCCGGGCTAGGGGAATACTTCTCCTTCTGAAATTCCAGCATTCAGCTCCTTCCAATACATCCCATCCCCACTTCAACTCAACTGCACGTAAAACAACCATCCTCACCCTAATTAACACTCGCTGTACCAGGCAGCTGTCGGGGACGGTATGGGAGGGGGGAAACCCCAACAAACAGCCAAATCCCTGCGTTCAGCCTGGTACTCCTAGTGGATGCTTAGTATTTCATCTGAATTTGAAAACTGATGAAAATCTGCGGGGGGGTGGGGGTGGGCATTTTTATTCTGCCGGGCAGGGGTGATGAGACACGGGTGGGTCCGGGCTGGCTGCAGGGGACAGGCGCCTGTGGAGGGCTCCGCAGGGCACGGAGGGGAGAGCGCTCAGCTACGCGCGACCGACGCGCGTTTCTCCACGTTGCATCATCATCATCATCATCATCAGCGGCAGCCGAAAACCCCCCGCGCCCGCCGGCACCGACCTGCGGGACGCTGAGCACCCCGGGAGGGGGCACGGCACGGAGACCACCCAGTGACTTGGGAAAAGAGGGGGTGGCTGGGGGTACGAGCCCCCGTCCCCTCCCGCGGAAGGGCGGGCGGGCGGTGCGGGTGGAAGCCGGCCGGAGCCGGGGCTCGGTGCCGGGCGGTACCCGGAGCCGGGGCGGGGTGGGGGGGAGCCGGCGGCAGCCCCGCCGCCACTTACATTCTGTCAGAGACCAGCAAGCGGCCGTCGACCATCATCTCCGGAAGGAAATCCAGCTTGAACGAAGAAGTCATGCTGGGCTCCGGGGGCGCCGCGGCGGTCGGCGGGAGGATGCGGCGGGGCGCGGCGGATCCCACAACTGCGCCGGGCGGCGGAGCGGCAGGCACAGGTGCGGAGGCCTCCCCGCGGCAGCCGCCAGCCCCGGCAGTTGTCACATTTCTCTCCCCCTCTCGGTTTTTTCCGCCAATCCCCTCCGAAATCGACTGCTGAGGCAACTGTCGGTGGAGCGCCAGGTGCTGAGCGAGGAGGCGGAGCCATCTCCCCGCTGCGGCTCCCCGTTAACCCCTGCGCCCCCGCCGCCCCGGGAGAGGCCTATCGCCGCCGCCGGGCCGGGGGCTGCCCGCCCGGGGCTCCGCCGCTCCGCCCGGCCCGGCTCCGGGGGCGGCCCGACCCGCCCGGCGCCTCCTCAGCGCTGCCTGGCCCCGCGGCCGAGCGGGGTGAGTCGAGCCCGGCGGGGCAGCGGCCCCGAGGCGGGCACTGCCCCCTCACACGCCGGGCACGGCCCCCTCACACACCGGGCACGGCTCCCTCGCACACCGGGCATGGCTCCCCTCAGCGCGGCCGGAGCCAGCCTGAGGGCACTGGGGGTGTTTGGTCAGGGTCTTGGTGCAGGCTCGCTCTCCACTCAAACTCCTGCCATTCAGACCTTGGCAGTGTTTTAAATGCTCAGAGTGATGTTACTGGCTGGCGAGAGAGTGGTAGTAACTCTGTCCTCGCTGATGAGAAACAGGGATTTGAATAACTAATGACGGCAAATCCTTTCTCGTGGCTGTAACCTCCCCAAAAACCCGCTCCCAACCTCGCTGCTCTCAGAGTTGGCCGCACTCGGAAGTGTCACCACCAAGACGTGCACAAAATTCCGCACATACAAATAGCTGGAGGCCCCCGCTCCACGCCACCGCCCCCTGAAAATCTGTATAAATTTTCCTTTCCATCTCCAAGACCTACTTGCTTCAATACAAAGCCGCTCCAGGCGAAAGAATATTAACATATTTACGAAGATTACTAGGTGATCTGAGCAGTCTAGACAGACAGAACGTTCCTCTCCATTGTGTGCGCTTCTCCGTCTGAATCTCTCTCTAGGTTTTATAATTTGATTTGTTATGGATAATCAACACTTGCAAAAAGTAGCAAATGCAAATTAAAACCTACTATGCTTAAACTTTTCAAACAGCATTCTAATATAAAAACTAAATTGACTCATAAAGAATGTGTTATCTGTCAGGCCAAATTTTATTTAAATTTTGACCATTGTTGACTTGATAGGGAAAAAAATACAGAATGGGCAGGTTTTTAGAGTCCAGTTTATTGCACTAAGCAACTTTCCAATTTTAAACAGTTAAAAAAGAAGAAAACCCCCTCAGGCTGCTAAAATTTTTGCCTACTTTGCAAGACTAAAGAAAGAAAAGGTTCACTTGGCCCTCAGCATAATCCCCGTAGGACAGCTGCAATCCTGAACAGATATCTATAGTGTTATTAATCTGCTTTGCTCTATATGTTCACATACTGTCCTCATCACCATGGCACCTAAACATCCCCCTAGAAAAGGCACAAAGCAAAGCTATGGCTCCTCTTTACTGAATTCATGGTGATTCCTTTACGTCACCCATCCATCACAGCACAGGACTGACTACACAGTGGATAAAAAAATTAAGTGCAAAGTCCAAATGAAAGGAGAAACCAGCACAACTTTCTCCAGCTGGATGCAGCCACCTGGTCTTTGATCTGAGGCCTCCATGGTGGTTAATCCGGCCCAGAGCAGAGTTGGATTAACTTTCAATTTCAAAATCTTGCCACTGCAGAAGGGACAGGTTTTAGCTCAGAAGAGATGCGGGCAGCTCAGTGAGGATGAGAATATCCTTTTAACTAAGAAGTCTCCACCCCCACTTCGCCCTGTGCAGCTGGATCTGCACCTCTTCATCACAAGTTTTTTTGGTACCTGCTAAATCTAAGGGACTTCAGTCTCACCAGGCTGTCACTTCTAAGGACCACAGTCCCACTGCTGCTGACTGAAAAGTAAATCCACGCTTCGCACAGGATGCAAGGAGGGAGGAGGAGAGAATCACAAATAATTTTGCTTAAAATCTGCATATGGAATAGAGAGATCCTTATAAATTTGCCCCATTATGCAAGGTGCAAGTGCTTAAAAATGCTTCATTAAAACGTATGTTCTTTTGAAATATTTATTTTCCTTTTAATTACATGTGAATTAGCTGGAAGAAGCTGTAGGGAAGCCCTCTTACTGACTTAAGCCTTCTCAGCAGTTTGTTAAATTCTAGCCTCAAATCCCTTGAGGGAATAGTGGATTCAAAGCAGCTTTTAATCATACTATAAGGAGGGTGAAGTAGTATGTAAGTAGGTCATAGAGAAAGCATTACAAGTGCATAGGTTATTGCTTTATTTAACAACTACAGTGTAACACACTTTTCAAAGCACATTTGCTTTTGCCATTTAAAAGTTAGAAGCAGGAACAGGGTCAAATGCAAAAAGGAACCCTTTCCATAAAAGATACCGAGATACGACTCAAGGAGAGCTTAGAGGGAAAAACTGCATTCGAATAATTTGGTTCTCAAACATAAATTATGTAGTGTCTGTGTATGAATTAACTCTCAATGGCAGAGGGTAAGTGGCAAGAAACAAAAAATCCTGATTGTTTCAAACACTGTTACAGGCTCAGCTCTGTTATTTGTAACATTAATGTCAGATTCTTGACTAGCACATGTGTGCAAAATAGCAACTTTTATTAAAAATTATGGGAAGAGTGGAAGCTCTGATGTGTTGCTACAGTGCAGAGGGAAATGGGAAGCGAGAGTGGCAAGTGAAACTGCATTTATTTTCACAGCATAAATCAGACAACGGCACTAAACACTGGCTTAGAGGAGCTGCATTATTGCTGCCCACCAATATTAAGCTTTTTCAGCTGCTGGAGCATGTGGCAGTTTTGAGGGAAGAACCTAGAATTTGGAATGATCAGTTCTGGGGCGTTAATCCTATTCCAGCTACAAATGCTACCTCCTATCCCCCCTCCCCTCATTTCAGAGGCCCAGACCCTGTTTGGCTCTTTTGCTCTGTCCCCCTCAGTTTCTCCATCCGTCTGAGCGGCGCAGATGAAGCAGTTCCACCTCACCTTTGCAGATTAGTCACCATTCAAGAAGCTTTTTAAACACAGTGCTACATACAATTTCTCCAAACAACTCAGCCTTTGAAAACCGCACATGTCTTCAGAGAAAAACAAAACAAAACAAAACAAAAATAAACCCCAAAAGTTCAGCTGCAGAAGGCCAGGACTGAGCGAGTGACTTGTGTGTATGAGCTCACTCTGACATCACTGCCTGTGGCTTCTTCAGTGAGTGACAAAGAGAGCAGACACCCCCTTCCTTTCCTGACCCCAGAGCTAAATCCAATGTGGAACTCGCATCACATTCCCCCTCCAGACCCCCTCCTCACCCTATAATTAATTGCCATTCTTCTAATCAACTTGCCCCCAAGTTTTGGGCCAAGGAAATGCTACCGTTGGAAGCACTTCAAGGGAAAGTTTCTGAATGACTTCACTCTCTCCCAAGCCTGCAAGGCAGTATGAAGAGAGTTCAAATCCTCTGCTTTATTCCCCCCTAAGCCAATGAACATGCTTGGGATTCAGCTTATCTCTGGCATCAAAGCAAGTTTCTAACAGAGGCAGCAGAAGCAGAGCTCAGCGGCGGGCAGTGTAAATTTGGAGCGGGCTCGAATGACTCCAGTGGAATCACTCAGGATCTTCCACTAATGCGAGGGGGAGCAGGAATCTGGTCCAGCTGGAGTTGGTGAATGCAAACGAGGTGGTTGCTGTCTTCCACAAAGAAATAACCTTCCAGGCAAGCCATGGAAGCCTGGAAGTAGTGGTGTGACTAAGAGCTGGCAGTGCAGCATTTTGGTTTGTGTAATGGGATGTGAGCCTACCTGCCTATAAGGGAGGGAGCCCATCAGTCTAAATCTTAGGAGCAGACTTCTGGAGGGGCAAGAAGGGGAGGGGGCCTGAAGAAACAGCAAAGAAAAGCACACAAGCACTTGGGCAGGACTACAGAATGGTGTAAAAATCATTAAGAACTAGAGCAAAAAATAGCGCATTTCCTTGAATGGTAAAAGGTAATGGGTTCAATTCTACACCATTTTACCATTTGTGATTACCTGGAACAAAACTGTCTTTGTCAGTTATGTCTAATATTGGAATAAAAATTTGAATTATGGAACCTTCACCTTTCAGTAGGGATTTTGTATTTACAAAACCAAACACACAGGAGTCTTCCACTCATTTTGAGGAATAAAATCACTTGCTTATAACTGAAATCCTTTTAAAAAGAAAATTAAAATATTGGTTAAAGCTGATCAATGAATTTTAAGTGTTTAAAATAGTGCTTGTGAGGCTCCCTCCGCTTCTGTAGGCTACTGTAGCTCATCAGTAATCTTCAGAAATAAACGTCATTTAAAATTAGTCCTGTGAAAAGGTCCCTCAAATTAAGCATTTCTAGAGCTTTCACTTGAAGCGCATTGATATTATGTAAACTTGGTTGCTATAGTAAAACTTCCCACTCACTTCTCTTTTTTTTTTCCCTTCCTATTTTATACCAGCAACGAGGTGATTTCATCCCACTGTGGGTAAAGGGCCTTTGTTCCCTTTTGTGGGTAATAACTCAATCTTTCCTAAAACAATTAGGCAATAAATCATGGCATGGGGCAGATGATACATGGAATAGAGGGTTTTTTGGAAAGGCCTTCAATTTAGAGAAACACCTTCCTTTGTGAACAGCACCAGCTACATGGGACAGTCAATGATCACCCTCAGGTCCAATCCAACCTCTGCTCCAGCTGGGCTGCTCCTGAGCTAAGCACTACATTTGGAGAATACTGAAGGAAAGTAGAAAAAAGCAAATTTTTGCAAGACCAAGTCTTCCTGTCCTGTTGTTTGTTTGCAGTCCTATTGAAGAGCATTACTATTGATCCACAGGTGATACCTTTGTGTTTAGTGCCTTGTGCATATAGACACAAGACCCAAGCTTTTGTCAACCAAGTCTTATCTTGGTAACAGACATTATTTTTTTCATTTTTCTTTCTTTTTTTTTTCTAATGGACTACCTTATCTTCTCACCTGCTAACTATCAACAGCCACTACCCAAAAAGAAGAGAAACTGGGGTACTGCAAGCACTGGGCAGACCTGATTTCCTACTAGAGGGCAGACATGTTATTTATGGTAAAAAAAAGACACCTTTCCAAACAACCCTGGAAGAGGAAACTGAATAGTCTTGGATTTGGCTGTTATATTATCTTCATGTGAAAACCTATGATTTAGGGTAGGAGAAACCGCACATCTCATTCTCTTGTCTGTATTGCTCCATCCTCTCAATATGCACCTATTCCTTCAAGGAGCAGAGGAAAAATCCCACTGTAAAAAAACCCTTCCTCCCTGCCATCTACACCCACAGAAGACACAAAAATTTCTCTGATTTTATATAAATTTGAGTTTTCTGGAGATTTTGCCATTCTGGTTATTGGGAAAGAAGCAGAATGAGGGAAATAGATTATGAGAATGGCCTGGATCAGGAGGTGATGCTGGAGGGCATCTCCAACTCCAAACACCATAGGCAAAGATAAGTGTGAAGTTCTAATGTGGCTTCAGCAAAGAAAGAATGTGGGTAAGGGACATAAAAAGAGACAAGAAGCCAAAAGGAGACTTATTTTTATAAACAAAATGTAAAGACATCTGAGGGGTTTATTACAATATCTGCATTAACCTACTGCACTCCACTTCTAGCAGCAAGATCCTTATGAGCTTAACCTTCATCCTCACTTCTACCACGTGTTTCTCTTTCTTTTGCACTGCAAATGATTGGATTTCACCTTAAACACAAATTGTGGCATCTTTAAGGTAGGAAATTTCACAGGTCTCCTTTTTTCATTTTTTCATGAGGTGCCTAGCATATATGTCAATCCTCAAAAAAACAATCACCCTGAAAATGTGCAAAGTAGCTATCCTTGTTTCACAGACAGAAACCATGAAATATCAGACATGAAGGACAGAAAGAAAAGGCTCCTGCAGTAACTATAAGGCATTTGGATGGGCAGAAAACTGCACCATGCCTGGTTTTAGTAGTCTGGGTGTTTTCCCTCTTAAATAAACAGTGTAAGAATTGCCACATAAGGCAGATCAGAAGGTCCACCTAGCCCATGACCCTGCCTCTGATAAGGGATTGAAAGACAAAAAGCATGAATATGGCAAGTGATCCTTCACACATTCCAGCAGCTGGTGGCTGAGGGACTTCCTAGAGTCAAGAATGGCATCTGAACCAAGATATTTAACAAGCTCAAGTCACTGATTCAGTTTTCCCACAAATTTTCTGTCTGAAAGGAACATTGATGAAGTCACATGTTTATTTTTCCCAGAGATACCTGTTAATTTTGCTGTTCTTAACAATTTCAGGGATTTGGGGCTCAGCACAACAAAGAGGAACATTGATTTTCTTTTCTGAACCAAGTCATTTAACCCAACTTACTGTTTAACATACAATGTTTCACTTTGAAAGGTCACAATAATTCATCTACAACTTTTAAGGATAAACTCAACCCCTTGATGCAGGAGCTTTGTAAGGGACAAGTGCTGGAACCAGGAGGTTACTGGGGCAGACATCTAGTTAGGCATTGTTTTGTGGGAAAGGCACTTTAGGAAAAATTTTGGTCACTTTGGATTGCTTTATTAAGGGGTGGGGGTTAACTGAGTTTAATGTATGTTCATCAGCCGTGCACAGACAAATCTCCATATGATTCATTGGAGCAGCACTGCAGAACACCTGGTGTTGCCAATGCAGTTCTGTTAGTGTTTTGTTATTTTTAAAGGGGGTTATATAACTCTCTCATTAAAATTAAATGTGGGCTGAAATGATGCAGGCAAATTCTCAAGCTTCAGAGTGAGCTTCTTCCTCACAGTTTAGCAGAAGATAAATCTTTTTTAGGCAGAAGAGAAGGAAAATGAAATCAAGAGGTTGTACCATTGAATTTAGAGTCTCTAAAATTTTAAGTTTTCTGATAATTCTCTGTGTCTTTTCTAGAAGCCCTTAATCCCTCAGATGCTGATCTGCAGCTTCCAGGGAGGGCAGGTGGTGGATTTGAATCTTAATTTCAGTTTGTTGCACAGCCGTCCTATCATCCACAGGTATCTGCACGTGCAAGGTTCAATTTGCAGATGATGTGTGTTTGAACACCATTACTTTTCCCTCCTCTATTTGTAATTTCCCCTGTCCTCTCTCTGATTTTCTAGGGGCTTTTTTTCCCCCTTCCTCAAACTCTCTGCTCTCTCTTCCTCCTGGTGACAGACTGTTGTCTGGCATCCTCAAAGGCTGCTCTTGAGGATGACCTGCTGATTTGCTGCCATGGGAACTCCCGAGCAAGGACAGCATTTACCCCTCACACACCGAAGGGCACAAGCAACAGTTCCCTGTGCTGCCCTTCTCGCTGCTTAAAGTTTGCCCTCCTTTATTTCACTAGGAGCATTGGAAAGCTGTGCCTTAAATAACCAGAGTGTTGCAGCCTCTGCAGTGTCCAGCAGCAGCTGAATTATTTGGAGGAAGGTGGAAAAGTCTAATAACTGATGTGAGTATGCAAACTGCTTTCTAAACTAGTGGAGAAAAAGCTTGGGCAGCAAAGCATGAGAGTTGAGGAAAAACCCTCCCTCATGTAATGGCAAAAAGCATTCTATTTATATAAATGCTGTATTTAAAACTTCCTGAGCAGTTTTATTGGTAATGTTATTTCTTTGAATCAGAGAGAGTTAACTTTAAAATATTTTATCCGAATAAGGGATGCAGGGTAACATCAGCACACATGGAGAGATAAGCAAGTAGTTATCTCCATTCCCCCATCCCCAAACACAATTTTTGGGTGTTTTTTATTGAAATGGAAGGATCATTTTTACTTGGCTGCATTTTACAGGTCAGCTTGTGATCCACGCTGTGTCAGCCTTGTCAGTGCCCTGGCAGATTTACAGCCCCACGGTGCTTTTCTGCAAGCACAGGCTCATAGCAGCCTAATGCAGCAACGTGGGCTTAATGCACAATATAATTTCACGAACCACCTAGAAAGTGAGTGCAAATCTGGGAGTCGGTGCTTTCCAGAAATGTCATTTTAGTCATTAGTTTGGAAATGCTGAAGATGGACCTGACTGATATCAGCCCAAGGAATGATCACTGATCCTTATACTATCAGAGAAAATAAAGTTGTGCATGAGAACAGCTGAAATCCTTTTTACATCCCGCTCGAGCTGATTACGAGTTATGCTATCTCAGTCTCAAGACTGAAGTGAGAGATGAGAAAATTAGAGTCCAGATCAAGATTTACACAAAATTCACAAAATTTGTGAGAATTCCTGACCATTTCCATCCAATAAAGATAGTTAACCTTCAGTGCATCATTAACTTGCTGAGAACAGTATTAAAGCGACTTTAATTGACACATTTGCTTCTGCTGCAGGGTGAAATAACACAGAAGCAATACAAAATGTAAAAAAAAAAAAATAAAAAAAAGCTTTTTGTCACAGCAAGAATGTTAGAGGGGGAAAACAACAAAAAAATCCCGTTTTTATTTCCTCTGTGAGGATGCCAGCAGTCTTGTTTCATAAACTCCAGTGATTCATCACCATCCCAGGCAGCCAATCATTCTGCAGGTCAAGTAGAAATGGGCTGTAGAGCCAGCAACTCCTGCTGCCCTGATAATGCATGTCATTCCAGGCATGGCGACATGCTTTCTCAACAACTGCCATTTTCAGTTACCTTTTCTAGGGCTGACATACAAGTAAATGTGTTGGAAGCAGTAAAACAGTCATAGGAAAACAGTTCCAAAGATAAATAGCACCTGCACGTGATAATCTCTAATGTCATTAGAAAGGAAAGAAGGATGTGTTTTGAAATAGGATTTCTCTCCTCTGAAAGCATCACTTGACTTGGGGGGTTTATATGTGTGTGTGTGAATGAGAGGAGGGGGTCTCTGTAAGTTGTTTTTTTTCTTGAATTAATATCCAGACATTTGTCTTGGTTAAGAGATGCAACTAGAGGAAAAGGAAAAAAAACCCCAAAACCCGACAACAACAAAAACCAATGCAAAACCCAAACACCCAGCATTCAATAAAAAATCTGCTTGCAAGTCACTTGTGGAAAAGGTTTTGTACAGCTAGATTTTGTTTGAATTTAATAATGCTCACTTTAAGAAACACAACTGCTCTAATTGAGGGAAAAGAAAAGGATTTTCTTCAGTCATTTCTTTTCAGTCTTTGTTCCTTGTCATCTAACTTAAATTTCATGAACTCCTTCTTCAATAACTGTCCTCTGAATCATATGTAGTTGAATACTGTTTTGCAGATGGAAACTGAGTGGGAGTTTAAGGGCACAGGATTATAGAAATACACAACCTCAATGAAAAATGTTTAAACTTCAGTGCACACATGTATGCATGCACACATATATACGTGTATTAGTAACACAGCATGTGTAATTTATGTACATGTATCATGTGAAGTCCCTGTGCCTGAACACAAATGGAGAAAAAAAAAAAAAAACCTGTTCCAAATAACAGTGCTGGAACCAGATTTCAAATGCATAAGATTATCCATATTAATTTATGGTAATCTACAAATGAATGCAGCAGAGACAGTACAGGTTATCCAAAATGGTACTTGCATTTATTGAGAGACGACCACAAAATATCTTCACGACAGATTTAGTTGCATCTTCTAATATCCCCTGAATTAATGTCATGCAAAATACAAAGTACAAGCTATGTTTCCCCTTTGGAATGACTGACTCTTGAAATGCCAAAGGAAAGCCAAACGTTTCTCTCCACACAAAGTCCTCCTAGACATCTTGCTTTCAGATTTCATCAACTTAGGTGTTTTCAGGGCTGTAAGCAGTGAACTTTCCATCAGCAGCATCTTCAGCTAATTAACCCTCCTGATTACAATAATTAGTATTGATTCACTCCTGAATGACTTCTTAAGTATTCAAGCACAATCTACACTTGCAGTAAAACTTCTAGATATGAATATTAATTGAACACTTGCTTTGTTTTTCAGCCCCAAAGGTATAGTTTGCAATCTTATATAAAATAGAATCACAGAATGGTTTGGGTTGAAAGGGACCTTTAAAGGTCATCTACTTCCAACTCCCATGCCATGAACAGGGACAGCTTCAAGCAGATCAGGTTGCTCAGAGCCGTGTCCAGCTTGACTGTGAATGTTTCCAGGGATGGGGCAGCCATCACCTCTCTGTGCAACCTGTTCCAGTGTTTCACCACCCTCATTTTGAAAAATTTCCCCCTTATGTCTAGCCTGAATCAACACTGTTTTCATTAAAAGCCACAGTCCCATGTTCCATTGCAACAGGCCCTGCTAAAATAAATTTTCCTATAAGCCCCCTTTAGGTACTGAAAGAATGGTCTAACATCCTTCCCTTCTCCAGGCTGGACAACTGCAAGTCTTTCAGCCTGTCTCCTTAAGGGAAGTGTTCCAGACTGACTTTTTGTGGCCCTCCTCTGGATCCAATCCAACATTTCCATGTTGAGGACTTGTTGAGGACTCCAGACTTGGAGGAGGTACTGCAGGTGGAATCTCATGAGGGCGTGGTAGATGGAGGGAATCACCTCCCTCAACCTGCTGGCCACCCTTCTCCTGCTGCAGCCCAGAACACAATTGGCTTCCTGAACTGTGAGTTCCCATTTCCAGCTCACATCCAGCTTTTCACCCCCAGGTATTTATCTGCAGGGCAGATCTCAGTCCCTTCATACTTAAATTTGCTGACAGAACTGTGTCAGTGTCATCCGCTCTTAACAAAGAAAATATTAGCATGTTGATGATTGTGGCTCATGAATGTGAAAGTAATTAAATAAATAAATACACACAAAGACTCCAGGCTAATAATGAATATTATTCAATTCCATATCCCTATGGAAGCATGGAAAGCCACGTCCCAGGCTAAGACCTGTCTTGCTCTTTCTCTAACAGGTAAGATTGAGGGTGTTCATGTTTTGATATTACACCTGGTCATTGCAAGAACAAATAACAACTCATGTAGAGTCTGAATTACCTCTCTTAGCTCTGTTGTGGAAACAGATGTTGCCAAGTTTGACAACTGCAAGGCACCACATTGCTTTGTGAATGGGTGAGGTTCAAAATAGGCAGCACTGAGGACACCTCCGATGCTCAGGCATAAGATCTCTAAACCTATGCAGTCTTTCCAAAGCCATTACTTTTGTTAAACATGCTAAGAAATTACTTGTGCTACAGCTTTGCTTCACCTTCTTTGATGTTAATAATAATCGCTATGGCTCAGAAAGCAATATTTCAGTAAATATGCATAGAAAGATTTTTTTACTTTTTTTTTAGTAGGATTCACACAAACTAATTCAAAAATCAGTCTTTGATGTGAATGCAATGTGAGAAAATACCCTCGGAAAAACACAAAGTAATTTTCAATCTGAGACAAAAAACCCCAATCATTGTATATGTATTTTATGCAACATTTTATCCGAAAACATAGAAGCTACAGTAAGTTTGGTAGGAACTCACCTGTGAGCAGAGAGCTTAGGGAACAATTATAGTACTGAATAGTCCTTAAAAGTGGTGGTGGGTTTTGCTGCCCAGGTGTCTGTTGGTGGCTGCTACAGAAGGGACATTCATGCAGTTCTGGGCTATCCCTGAAGGGGCATTTGCACATAACTGAGAGTGGGGGACTCACTTTATTGCCACTCACAAAGGGCAGTAGCTGCTAGGAAGCTCAGGCTGCTGCAACATGACATGATAGAAAAATAACTTTATAAAAGCATGCCGCTGTTTCCACCCTCCAGTTCAGGCAGAGCAGAGTGGTTGGGAATGAGTTAATGTTTGTCTTGAAAGAAGTTCTCCCAAGGAAGTGAATTATGTCATGGTCCCATAATATTAAACACTATCCTTGCTTTCTTCGTGTTTATGCCCAACACACAGCATGCAAGCACCTGATAATCCATAACCTCTTGGCTTCTCAAGAAGTATTTTATGTGATATTACCTTTTTGTTCACATAGACTCTTTGCTACTGGTTTACACCATCTCAAGACTCGAGGGAAGAAGATACAATGACAAAAAAAAAAGCAAAACAGCATAGCAAGTATTCAGTCTCCTCACCAAATATTTTTGTGTTGAGATGCATGCTTTAGAGGGCTCTGACTGCTACCGATAAATCCTCAATGTCTTTTTGTTTTAATTAAGGGGTCCCAGAGACCCCTCAACCCATATAAATCATGCACTAGAGTCCAGTTTTTTAAAAAAGCACAAAATCTCTACTATTAATTGATCAAAGCAAAAACCAGAAGCCACTGATAAATAAATCTTTTCTCTCACAAAATCATTAAACTTATTGCTAAAAGCAATACATTTACTTAACATGTAAAGTATTTAAAGACTTTAAACAGTTTAAGAAACTCCACAGAGTAATGGCAATTCATTTTATTTAAGACATAAGCTGCTGTCCAAGTAGTAACTCAAAATTTTTCAAAAGCTTTGTAACAATTTTTTCTCACAATGCATAAGGTTCATTTTTCCAAATTCAAACCCAAAATTGTTAACTGTTTTAATGCTAAATGATGGTTCTTGAAACAGAAAGATAATTCAGGAAATGTCATATGAATAATTTGTTTGATTTGGGGATAGGAATCATTCAGGTAAATTATTCTGTCTGACCTTAAAAATTCTAATGTATAAAACGTAATAAAAATGGAAAGTCGCATGAGCTCCCACTCTGAGACCTGATTTATCATTTTTATTGCATTTTCATTACCTAAACAAAATTAGAAACAGTATCTTCAAAACAGCAGTTAAAGTTGATACGATCGGGCATAAAATCAAGCAAGGGCAGATTTGGCAAGTATGTATTTCCCAGATTGACAGCAGTATTGTAAGCTTTCAGAATCAATAAGTTTTCTCACCACAGTTAAAGGAGAGGTTAGGAATAAATCTGCAACTTAATGCAATAGCCATAATTGTAAGATACAAACCTCCCCCTCCCTGCACTATTAGCAATAGATATCAACTGAAACAACCACCACAAAACAGGCAACGCACTTTAAATTCTACAGTACACACAAAAAGATTAAGGGAAATGAAAAAGGGGCTGAGAAAAGGAAAGGAAAAAACCCCCAAAACAACCCAAACCACCCCATCGCCAGACATACATTAAGCTAGTTTGACAACACCATTGTTCAGCTGTCCCATTGTCAGACCAAAAGATGTATTCAATGCTACAATGTCTGCTAGGAAATAAACAAAAGACTACATTTTTCAAAGCGGGGTGCCAATTCCAGCATAATTCTGTGTGTGAGTGTGCGTGTGTGCGTGTCTGCCTGTTGTGTGTCTCTGAAAAGAGTAGTCGATGCTGGCCTCCCACTAAACCCGGGAGCATTATTAGAGAATAGATGTGAAACCCCACGTTACAGGAGTATTTAGGTATTTTTAAAACATCTTCGAGCAGTAGAGACTAGGTAAAGCATTAGAAACTATTTACATAGGCTAAGTGAAAATTAAAGTGGTATTTAGGGCACTAGCTCTAATATGGAGTCTCCCTGAGCTTTTTCCATGCTTATTCCATGCCCAGTGCATAATAATGAAGCAGGCAGAAATATTGCAAGGAGGTGATAAAAGAAACACCGGCTCTCTTTTAGGAAGGAAAAAAAAAAAAAAAAAAGAAAAGATAAATGTATTTATTTTTTCCCCTCCCTGCCCTCTCCGTACATTTGTCATTATACACGAAATGTGCGACCCGACTAGTGGAAAATGCCACTTGCACCCAGCAATGCCTGTCTTTTCCTTTAAATAGGGAAACTACTTAATACACAGCACGGTTATAGTTGCAGCGGGCCCAGGCAACTCGAAAGCACGCGTTAAAACAAAGGAGACAACATACCTTAAAAGCAGCTCCTCATTTCTCATAGTAACAGCGGATTTGGGACAGCGCATGCTTTCTGCACCGATATTCTCAACAAAAGCCAGTTCAGAAGTGCGCTCAAACATCAATGCCACAGTAGCTACTCACTAATGGCTACTCTTTCTCTCTTTCTCTCTCTAGTCAGACGCTGAGTGGTGGAGCAAAGGGGCCCCTGCAGATTCACTAAGCAGAAATAATCCTCTCTGACAAGTTATGTTGTCTGGGCATATTTTACATTAATGCACTGTGCTGCCTATAGGGGTCTTGTTTGCGTTCACTCTAGCCTAGCTGGTGTTAGCTCTCCTAATTACCAGCCAAAAAAAAAAAAAAAAAAATTAGCAACATTCCCCCCCTCACCCCTCCGCCGTTAAAACAAAAATAATAATGTATGTATATATATGTACACATACAAATCTCTATGTATAAAACTGAAAGAAAAGCGGGGGAAATCTATGGGCAAATGAGGAAAAGCTTTCCCCCTCTGGAAGGATGCATGCTTGGTATGGGTCTTTTGTTTGCCCTGCGAAATCAGTGAATACAGTGGCAAAGAGATGCTGTGGCTCGTGAGGCTTGTGCACTTTAAGGGAATTGGGTTAGAGGCTCTTTCTGGGGCTCTGGAGTCGCAGCTGGAGCTTCTGCTCTCTCCCTCCTTCCCTTCCCTGTTCAAGGCTGAGTGGCTTTATGGGACCTGCCAGCTCACATCAGAGGGACTGGGGAGTATTAATGCAGGCACCTGGGGATCTTATTCAAGTTTTCAGTTTTTCTTGGCAATTTTAACCCCCGAAAAACACAAGTCCAAAATCCCTCCAATTTTGACCCCTCCGAAACACAACTCAGTTACCAAGTAACTGAGTTTGCTTTAACCCAGACCCTCACGCCTGTCTTTGGCACAGTTCTCGCAGACGGGGAAGGATGTTGCATTATTCAATGATTTACTCACTTCCTATGCATGAAAGGAACTATAGTGTGACACAGATTTCAGGGAAACAGCCTCTTTGGCCCTATTTGGGAGATCCGCCATGTGATTTGTAGGAGCAGGTTGTGGTCTTCCCAGATGCCAAGGTAGTCAAAGAGAGGTTTATTTTCACGTCTTGGTTTCAGCTTCTGCTGGGTGAATCTTTAAACTATGCAGGAGGATGGTTGGCTTTTTTATTTTCTTTTTTAAATTTTTTTTTATTTTATTTTAATTTTTGTTTTTTTAATGTACATCAGATACTTGAGCAGGTGCTTATTTAGTAGACTGAAAAAGTCAACAAGTCCTTGATGCTCTTTTCAGTCAAAAGCTTTTCTACACCACTGTGGCAGTAAAATGCATCTTAAAAATTACTGTAATTTCCTCTCAGGTCATGTTAACTTAAGGAGGTGCAAAACTCAATAAACACGAATTGTCCAAAATTGACAACTTGTCAAAAAGTCCTGTCAGGCTAAAAATTGATCTGCACTTCAAAATCTGAATTCAACTTTCATGAGCTTTTGGCTGTGTCTGTGGCTGGTCCTCAGCTCTTTTCCTACATTATATACTACAGCCTTAAAATATACTGCTACGAAATCCTGATGCAGTGCTACTGCTGCTAATTCCTTAACAGAAGTTGGTATTAAGGGGCTTGATCTTTAAACTTGAGTCTGGGAATGAAGGCAAAGAGAGAGCAATCACCAGGATAAATACAGTGGTAGCAAGATCTTGCCTTTCTGATGGCAGCCGTAAACTTCTATTAAGGTCATAAATTGTTTGCAACAGAAACAATCCTTTTGTTCTACACTTCTCATTGAGCACTGTGAAACCTTGGGATTAGTTTCAGTCTCTCTGATGTAATATTTGTCAAATGACTAAAAGACAAATTAAAAAACAAACCTGGACATAATCTACTTTTAATGGTGTAGAGAGAAAGACAGCACCTTAGGAGTCATGGGTATCATGAAGGACTGCAAGTTAAGGGAAGACAGGTTTCAATTTGCTTCCCTTTTCATCTGCAAAACATGACTGGGATTCTAGTTGCTCTTGCAATAAAAAATAATAAATCATTTTAATGATTAGCAAGTCAAACCAATTCCATGTTAAAATGTCATGCTCCAAGGTCAACTGAGACAACATAGCTTGTACTTCATGCTAAAAATATCTGAACAGTCATGGAAGGCGGCCAGGAAAATACTCAACCAACATGACAAATCCCATACCTCCTGCCCCAAATACTAAATCCATTACTACCATTTCAGGCATGGCCACCAGCACTCCAGATTTCAGCTCCTTTACTGTTCACCTCCAAATGACTTGTGCCCAGCACAGCTCACCGTGGTGCCCAGAGCAGTCTCGGGCTGATGTACGAGCAGCAGCAAATGCCAGAGTGTGCTGCAGAGTACACAGCTGAACGGGAAGTGTCAAACAGCCTGATGAACTGCTACAGTTTTCAGAAAATATGGCAAGGATCAGCATCTTAAGACACTACCAGCTGAGGGAACAAAGCTTTCTTTTCAGGCTGGAGCAGAATGGCTCACACAGAGCCCTTTGGTGGGGAATCAATGGGCTTCTGTTGGGTGGCTCCACGCAGTTGCAAGTTCTTGATCATTTCTGCACTTGGAAAGAAGGAGAAGCAGCAGCAACAGGAGATAAAGTGAAGTATTATGGAAGGACTCATCTACAGCCAAAGGAATAAATAAAAAAGAAAATAAAAAAAAAAAGAAAATAAAATCTACAAAGCAGTAACACAGACAGACGGAAAGAACCTACGCTTTCTATCACACGTAATGAAACGTCTGACAGAACAACATCTGCAGAGGGATCACAGCTGCTGAGGATGAGAGGCAATATGAGTATTATTTTTCAATTGTAAGATGTACTAAGCAGGAGTGCCTTTAGAATAATATGGCTGAAGGGAAGATTGAACCAGATGCACAGGGCTATCTGGCTTCTTTCAGGATGAAAGTCCAGCTGTGGGTTTAAATTCAACATTTAATATGAAAATTGATTGTAGATTCACAAATTATGTGCATATATTGCAGAATGCTCTACACAAATTACATACAGTGGAAATTTAATAATTTCATCGCCCTGTATTTAATGGAAACCCAAGCCTTCCACATATGGCCATGAGTTTGCTAAACTAATTATGTGATGCTGCAAATCCTTGAAAGTCAACAGGAATAACAAATCATTGACACAAGCAAAAAACTTCAGAGGCAAACCAGTAACAATGACTAATTTATGCCAATTAAAATGTTCTTTCTGCTCTCTTATTCTGGTTGAAATTATTTCTTGACCATTCCATTTGTTTACAGTATTTTAAAAGTATACAGAAGCCCAAAATATAGTGATGTTTTCATACACTATAAAAGTCTTTCTACCAGCCAAGAGATGGACTAGATTTCATGACAAAGAAATGGTGGACAAATGTCCAGGACAATGGACCAAAAATCATGACTGCAATCATGAGAGGAATAGACAGCTTTGATTCATGTCCCCATTTTACCAAGTGTCCCTGTGTCAGATCTCATGCAAACCAATTAACCTCTTGCTCACATCTCCATCTTTAAAATGAAAAAAGCCAATAAACTCCAGAGTAGTGTGACCATAATACAGAACACTGCAAGATGTATAAATCAGTGCTTTATTGTGGCTTGCACAAACATTTAAAATACCTCCTCTCCTCACAAGAGGCACTTGCAGTCTAAGTCAGTTATCTGCTGTTCTGTGCACTTATTTAGGCTCAAATCACGTTTGCTTTGTATAGGTGTGGAAAGCTACACTTTAATCTGATAGCATTTTACTGTTTCAGGTGGTTAAATCTCACCTTTGAAACTGAGCAATTAGTCTAAGCTAGTCATCTAGGGTTTCTCTATTGTCACCAAGGGGAGATTAGTTATACTAAAGAGCATTACTACATCTCTCCATTGACTACAAAGGGATTAGATCCCTAAATTTTAAATGCATATATCAGGCAAGACGAATCCCACCGAAGTGCCTAAAGCAAAGGTGAGAATTCCCATGTTCCTGTTTCAGCATCGCCAGCACGTGTCCATCCCTGTGCTCCACAGCACTGCCCAGCCCTGAGCACCCCAGGTCTGAAACAGACTGGTCCTGAGGAGGGGAATGGAGATGCTCACAGGGATGGAGCACCTCTCCTGTGAAGTCAGGTTGAGAGATCTGGAGTTATTTCCTCATGGAGAAGGCTCCAGGAAGATCTTACAGCACCTTCCAGTGCCTGAGGGGGCCCACATGAAATCCAGAGAGGGACTTTGAGCAGGGCATGTTGTGATGAGACAAGAGGCAATGGCTTTACACTGAAAGAGGGCAGGTTTAGATTAGCTATTAGGATGATGTTTTTTACTGTGGGGGTGGTGAAGCACTGGAACAGGCTCCCCAGAGAAGTTGTGGCTGCCCCATCCCTTGAATTGTTCAAGGCCAGTTGGATGTGGCTCTGAAGAACCTGGCCTAGTGGAAGGTGTCCTTGTACATGGCAGAGCAGTGGAACACGATGATCTTTAAGGTCCTTTCCAACCCAAACCGTTCTGTGATTCTATTCATATGTTGCACCTATTCAAAGTTTGAAGTAGAAAGGAAATTGGCCTCAGCTTCAGAAGTGGAATCTTTCCAGCATGCTTTCAGAAAGCAGACAGTTCATTTAGGTATCTTCTCCTAAAATCTAGAATAATGAGCAACTCATTGCCTGCAGCTTTTGTGTTATTGGAAATAGTGGAACACAAGCCCAGGTATTATTGTTAGAATAATTTTACTCTGGATCACTTAATTGGTCAATGTGAATAGCAAAGAATTTTCTTTAACTCAAAAGGCTGTATCTCATCATACTTTACCTCTGCTGTAATTGAAATTTTTGTTCATTTTTACCTAGAACAAATCATCACACTTTTGTCTCTGCTTCCTCTGTTGATTTTGGGTTTTGATTATACAGCCTTTAACATAATTGCAGATGGGAGATCAGTTGCTGTCCTCAGCTCCAGCCATCAGACATCTAGGCTACAATTTCTATCAGTTTCTATTTCATCCAGTTGCCATTTCTACCAGGAGAGCAGAAACACTGTGACATTTGCTATTTGTATTATGCACATACATACAGGTGGAGATGTTTCTGTGCTCTTCCAGGCTAGGAAAACACAAGTCACAGAAAAGACTCAGATCTTTACCCCTAAGTATCTAAATACAATTTCGTGGTGAAACTATATTGACCAGCTTTAGAGCTCTTAATGCAGACATGGACAGGTCTTCAGGACAGGTACTACCTCTGTATACCTTGTGTGTTTTAAACATACTCACAGTATCTTTGTGCTCAGGAAAAGGAAGATTAGTCTCAGATACAGGAAATCACTTTTTTTTTTCTTTTTCTTTTTTTTTTTTTTTTTGGCAACAGGTCTAAAATTTGCCCCATCTCCTTTAGTCTGCTTTGGTAGATATTTTAGGGTATATGGCTAGATTTTCTGTCTGAGTCATAGGGGTGGCAATTACTGTTGGTCTGCATGCTGCAAAAGGTCTTTGCTAACGTTTTTCACTTGGGAGTATCCAAATAGCATCATGAAAATTAAATAGCACAGACAGAAAACACAGGAATACAAAATGTTGTGTAAAGGCTGAAGATTAATACTTGGGCAGCAGAGGAATAAAAAGTTTTGCATTTAAAGCATGTAGCAGGACTGGTACCCACAATAGAAGAGGTGTGTGCTGCCTCCCTTGAGCATTCAGCAGTGCTGACTCTGCATCTCAGCATCTGGGAAGCAGAAGGAACAAACCTCTCCTGTCTACCTAAAAAAAAAGTGCTCCATTGCTTCCCCCACCCTTGACAGGGAAGCAGGAAAAACTCTCATTTTGTGCAGTTCACAAATTCTGACAGAGAAATGCACTTCAGTGTGCTTTTTTTTAAAGACAAAACATCACTTGAAACAACTTACAACTGGCCAGGCTGTGGTTTCAGACGTGGCTACTCTACAAAGGAAATAAAGTATTTGGAAAGATCTGCATGTCGTAAGAACATCTGGCCTGCAACTAAAGGGAAGGAGGAGAAAGCTGATCAAAAGAGTGAGGAGTAACAGAAGAGGCAACAGAGCACCAGATCTGAGAGAAAGAGAGAGAAAAGGCAGAGAGAGAACAAACACAGCTGGTTACAGAACCATTCATTTTCTGCTTTAATTCAAATCTATTTAAAGCATAAGCAGAACCTACTCTGTCTAAACAGGAATATCTTTATTTTGCACTTTAGTAATGCCAAGATCATGACTCTAATGATGTGGGATATCAAGGACCTTGAGTTCTTGGGAGCACAATCTAAATAAAGTGAACTTGCACAATATATACAAATGTATGAGTTGTTTGTATTAACACATATCAATGAACATGAAAAACTTTAATATTTACAGATGAGAATTTAATGGTTACTTCTCCTCTTAAGCTAAAATTAAAAATAGAACCACATTTAGCATTTTTATTGAACGTATTTTAAAATGATCTTATGGTGCTCTACACAGAAGGTTCATTTCACACATCCATGAAAGGCATCCAACAAGTCGGGATGAAAGTGGATATTTAAAAACAAGCTCTCACCAGAGAGAGTGATGTTGAACAGAAATTCACATGCAAGTAAAAAAGAGAAAGGAGTCTAATTTCTGGGATCTGACATCTAGACTAGTGGATGCATCTACCATGAGAATATTTGGCAATGAATGAGAAATGGGAATTGGACCTTACACTGTCCTGTGACACATGTCCAACATGAAATAAAGACTTATGGGGAAAACTTATCATCCACCAAGTTTCCTGAAAAGGCAGGTAATATGGTATTGTCCTATGTGGAAGGGAAACAAACTGCAAGTTGAATAATTTAAATCAGATGAATTGATCTTTGGTTGTAAATACTGCTTGAGAATGCGTGATTCATTACCTGGTAAAAGTCAGATTTTCTATTTAAAAATGCTCTGAAGGGAAATGTATCACTTCTACAGAGTTGCCATAAAAATAAAATTAATAGCTACAACATAATTTTTACTATTTTAAAAATGAATTAGCACAGAGACTTGTTTCCTCAGCTCTTATCCTCACTAATCAGTTTTATTTCATTATTTAAAAATAAAATCACCACACTTTTTAATACCTTAAACTCTCTACCTAACATTCTTTGTTCAAAGGATACTCTTCCTTCCTTCCTTTTTTGTCTTTAAAAATCTATTAACATTGATTAAAATGAAAGAGCTAGGATATAAATCTTCAGTTAGATTTACAACACATTTTTCTTTGACCTTTCTCATGTCATCTGACACTTGACAGCTTTGTGCAAGATGTTAAAAAATGACTAGTGATTTTTTGTGATTCTAAGTGCCCAAACTCAGAGAGTTTTGTAGGCTCTGTAATTCAGAGTTAAGATCCTGGTTTGTGGGAAGGAAGAAATAAATCAGACCCTGTGAAAACACTCAGAAGATGGATGCATTTCAAAACCTTTGATGAAAATTCTGCACAAACTGAGATTCTAAGGAATTCCTTAAAATGTCAGAGCACAAATTTTTGAAGAAGGAAGTATCTTTATTGAAAAAAAAAAAGTATCTTTATCAAATATCTTTATGAGGGGATTGAATGCATCCTCAGTAAATTCTGATGATGCTGAGTTGGATGGGAATGCTGATCTGCTGGAGGGTAGAAAGGCAGAGCCTGGACAGGCTGAATTGGTGACCCAAGGCCAATTGCATGAAATTTGACCAGGCAAAGTGCAGGGTCCTGTCCTTGGGTCACAACGACCCCACACAGCTCCACAGACTTGGGGAAGAGTGACTGGAAAGCTGCCCAGTGGAAAAGGACCTGGGTTTGCTGGTCGACAGAGGCTGAACATGAGCTGGAATGTGCCCAGGAGGCCAAAAATGCCATGGGCATCCTGGCCTGTGTCAGCAATAGTGTGGCCAGCAGGACCAGGGAAATGATTGTCCCCTTGTGCTCAGCTCTGGTGAGGCCACATCCTGAATCCTGTGATCAGTTTTGGGCCCCTCACCACAACAAACACATGGAGGGGCTGGAGCGTGGCCAGAGAAGGGAACGGAGCTGGGGAAGGGTCTGAGCACAAATCTGGTGAGGAGCAGCTGAGGGAGCTGCTGGTATTTACTGCAGAGAACTCCAGAGCTTCAGGGGTGACTTTCTCACTCCATAACCCCCTGACAGGAGGGTGTAGGCAGCTGGGGTCAGGCTCTTCTCCCAGAGAAAACAGCCTCAGGTTGTACCAGGAGAGGCTGAGAGTGGATATTAGGAAAAACATTCACAGAAAGGGTTATCAAGCATTGGATCAGGCTCTCCAGGGAAGTGGTAGTCACCGTCCCTGGAGGGATTTAAAAGGCATAGAGATGTGGGATTTGGGGACATGGTTTAGTGGCTTGGCAGTGCTGGGCTAATGCTTTGATTTGATGATCTTTTCCAACCTATATAACCTGTGATTCTAAAGTCAAATTTGCTTTTATTAGTCTGTCATGCAACTAAAAAATTAAACATACTTTTTTTTTTTTTTTTAATAGTGAGCCAATTGAGGAATGTTGTTTAAGGATATCTTGCTGAGATGGAATGTCAAGGTACCAAAACCTTGCTGAAGCAATGGAAGCAATGCAAGAAGTTGAGTAAGTCCACTCACAAATGGCTTTTTGCCATGGCAGGTAGGCTGTGCACAGTAGCTTGAATCTTTCAGTGGATGATGTAAATGTATCCTGACCCAGAAAGTGAGAAAATTCATGAAAAACTAAGCTCTCTCATAAAGATATGATTCTAGTTTTTGATCAAACTGGATCCTAATTCTGAGTCCCAAAGTGGTGTCCTTTGCATGCCAAAAGTCTTTGTGTAGCCAGTTCCTTCAGACATGTTTTGCTCTCATTAATGCTATTTAAGTTTGGGAACTTAAATAGCATCAACCTCAGCATCTCAGCTGAGCATTAAATGACTGGGTGTGAGGCCTCTAAGTCTACTTCATCTAAAAACTCTGTTTCTGGAATAATATCTAGGCAATGATTGTAGGCATGGCCATGGCATCCTGTCTTAAAATAAGCTGTGCAGTGATGCCTGTGGATCTTTCCAACCCTGCTGCAAGAAGGATATGTGTGAAGTACAGATGGGACAAGTGGCAGCTCCAAATACCCTTGAGATTACCCTCTGTGAAAAAACAGGAAATACAAGAGACTCGCTCTCTGACACCTTCCACACCACACAAAAGCAATGAATGCTTTTCATTCAAAGAAAAAGGTGCAAGATCAGCCACACACATTTTATGTACCACCTTACCATAGCCAAACACCACCGGACTTCTTAGCATCTCATTTTCCATAATCAGATAAAATTTGTCAAAAAACTCAATTTCTTTGTCATCAGCAGTGGGTGCCTCACTTTGCTCACGTGACAGGCTCATGGAGCCCCAGGAGACTTTGTGAAATTAAATGGCTGCAGAGGGAATGGCTGGAGGCCTGAAGGGACACACAAGAAAATAAATAATTTGCCTAAATTCTTTCCAGTAAGGAAATGCTGCAGAGCTGCAGAGAGATCTGTTCTTCTGGGATATCTGGCTGTGTCCTTGAATCATTTGGCAGAACCCATGATCGGTGCATGCAGCCCAGCGGGACGCTGTCCACATTCAGCCCTTCAGTGCTAGCAGAGTGCTCAGTGCTTCAGCAAAACCTGTGCTCTGATCATTACAAGTGCCAGGAAGTCTGTTAAACTGTTTATATATTGCAACATTAAATGCTTGGTAAATTGCCACATCATTTTGTGCTTTCAATGCTCTCAAATCCACATCATTCATCTTTCTCCTGCAAGGCCAAGCCCCGCCAAACTTGCTGAATGCACTTAGCTCCAAATTAACACCCTGTAAAAACAGTTCCTCCCTTCTTCTCAAATGCTGTTATATGTAAAATCTACACCCGAAGTTAATTTCTTGCTGACCTTCTGCTGATTAATGCAAATTAAATTACATGCTAATTGCCCCAAATGGTTTGCATGCAGCCCACAAATCAGTTCTTTTTGATGGTGGTAAAAGATATTTGCGATTTTTTACACAATGGTTACATTAAGCCATTGTTAGTCTTACAGCATCTTAAAAAGTCAGATGGTGTTCTGGCACCTTTTAGAAAGCAAGGAAAAAAAAAAACAACCTGGGAAAAAACATTATTAAGTTCTGATCCAGTCTTGTAGAAACCTCACTTGTACCTCATGGGAGGAATTTTATGGCTCGTTCAGAGCTCAGGCTCCAAGATGCATTTTACAAAACCTTGAGCCAGTTTTGTTAAACCCGTCACTCCCTAATCCCCTTGTGCTTGTCAGCAGAGCACACAGGCACTTGATTTTGGACGTCTGATTTGATAACGGGTGGGGGAAGAAGGGAGGGAAACAGGGACTGCTATTTTAGAGAGATTCTACAATATTCTGGCAATTTAAGAGAGAACAAGGAATATTTCAAACAGTGATGCTGGGCAGAGAAGCCGTAGAAAAGGCTGTGTTTTGTGTTCCAGGGTATCAAGGTTGTTTTGGTACCAAGTCTAAATCCCAGTCATCAGATCTGATGTCCGATGGTTTTCTGGGGCTCTGGTTGGCATTTGGCAGGGGTATCAAATGCAACAGCAGATAGTGCTTAGACCCTCAGCAGTCCCAGGAGTGGCTGACATCTGCATTACAAATGCATTTTGCATTTACATCCAGCAGAGGGGATAAAAAATAAAATTTGATTGATGTCATGAGGAAGCTAGGGGAAAAAAGAATGCTAACCATGGTGTTCTCCAAGTGTCTTCTTCACAGGTGCTGCCATGAGTTGTCACACTCCACTCCACAGTTTATCCCAAAGTAGGTATACAAGGTTACACCCATTTTATAGAAAAAAATGTTGAAATGGATTGCCCCCATTTAGAATGAGGCAGAGCTGAAAACTGATTTAACTGTGAGAAGATGAAAGCATCCACCTAAGCACTCCAATCTAAGGAGGATTCAAGCTCCCTCTGTCCTATCCATGGGCAATACATGCCCAGACCATAAAAGCACACAGCAGCTACTCCAGGTGCTCCCAGCCACACAGAACATCCCTAGCCAGGCAGCAGACATGAGACCTGGCAGTAAACAGCCCAGATTCCACAATGCCCAGGCCCTTGCTATTAGATCATAGCAAAGACAGGGGAGGTTAAAGATACACACCATGGTTATTCCTGTTCTACTCATCCAAGGAATGATCAAGTAGGACAAACTGATAAAAGATGACATATATGTGGTAAACCTTAATGGATCTGACATCTAAGAATGTTCATTCACTTGACTTTTTTTTTTTTTTGTAGTCTTTTCCATTACTGTTCCAATTTTAATACAATTTGTCTCTTCCTTCCCTAATATCCACGTCCCTGTTTGACCTGATTTTGGTAGCAAGCCTCCTCCTTTCTTAGATATTCTTGACTTTGACTTCTGTTAGAAGCTGAGGCTGCCAAAATCCCTGCCCCCTACACTAAGGACAGTCCAATTCACTTGATTTTAACTGTGAGTTCAAAGAAGCTTCATAAACAATACCTGAGCAACACTCCTCAATTTAGAGATGAAAGTGTGGCCACCATCACCAAGAGCTCTGCCCCATAGCACCAACCCTGAGGGGGCTGCGCTGTTGAGTAATAAAAGTATTCCCTCTCCAAAGTGTCTCCAGAGCAGAGATTGTCGTGTCACACTCTGTTAAATTATGTGTGATGGGTCTGTCTCTAGGATTACTCTGTAGAAGAGACAGTGTGGAGGCTGCCAGATTCATTAAACATCTTCAGTGGGACTTCATGGGGGCCTTTCACTTACCCTGAACAAACAACAAACACACCCTTTGTGCCCAAGAACAAAGGGAGTTTTTGCACTTTTGTTTGATGTCAGTCACAACTGGAGATTAAAGCTTCTGCTCTGTGGATTTCAAAGTTGTCTCCCCCCTCCAAAGCTGCTCCTCTCACTTTTTTTGCTAGGCACTTCAAAAAGGTTTACAGCTATAAAAACCCAAACAGAACAATATTAATAACAATCAGCTTCAGAAATGCTACGTATTTTTGGCATTCGAATGCATTTCACTCATAGATACAACTGAGAAAATGAAGTGCAGGAATAACATATGAGGAACTCTGTTATTCTTAATCACATCACATCACATCAGGGACTGGAAAACTGGATTTGTATAAAGGAATTTGTGTGTTAAGATTGAAGCATGGTAGGCTCTGACCCACTGAAAAAAGATCCATCCCTTCTGAATCTGGATTTGGGGAATAACTCTTTCTGTTTTCCAGCAAAGGATGAAAATAGGAAAAAAAATATTGAGCCCCCACAAAACCCAAGTCATGGCTTCTCTTAAAGCCTCCATGGTCTGATGAGAGCCAGAGATGGATGTTCACTAATATATTCTGCAGGTGGCTTGATTTTGGATGCCATTTCTGAACTGTGCAGTATGTACCTGTCACTGAACACCCATCTTCCAGAAAAAGCGCCCTACACTAAGCAGGAAGATGTCAGGGGAAAGGTTACACCTCTTGTCATCTCAGGGACAACCCAACAAGCATTCCCATCTAACAGGGGAGCTTCAGCAAGAGTCCACCACCCTCATGTGTCACTTCAGGATACCTAAAGGGAAACAAGGAGAGCTGCTACAAAAGGTGCAGAAAGAGGAGTAGGTATTATCCTGTTTGGGAAAGAAAGAAATCACATCAGGAAATCAAAAGAGCCCTTTGGAATGCCACAATGAGCAACCAAAACTAATGCTTTGATTGTACAGGAACTTTTTACTCACCTCTGATCTATAATGCTTAATAATTGCGAGGAGGAGTGACAGGAGCTAGTGAAAATGTAGGAAATGATGGAAAATGCCTTTCAAAGCAAAGGACTAAGTGTTTATACAGTTTATCTGGGCAAGAAGGTGCACATTTTAACTCTCCTGGATCTAAAGCCTCTTTAAGGACTGCACAAGTATGATTTTATGTTTCTTGTAATTTTATCATAATCCATCAGTAAGGAAAAAAAGATGGATTAAAACCAACAGATTTTATAGAACATGATTTGTTGGTTTTTTACCCCCCCCCCCAAGTCATCTTTCCTATTGCCTTTGAACTAGGTGCCTGTTCAATCTTCTAGATCTTTCTTACATTGACACCACATCCCCTGTACATTTATTTCTTAGAGAAGTTGAGCCAAATGAGTTGTTACATGTTTTTAACCAGATGCCCAAGCATGGTCATCAGAAAAAAATATAGAAATGTGTGCAGTGATTTAAAATATGCCAAACCAGAGGTTAATAGGAGCATGTATGGATTTGATTTCTCATTTAAAGCCCTTTCTCTTCCAGTCACGTTTAGAAGTGTTGAAACCATGAAAAAATTGTAATATTTGGAACTTCTTCTGGGGCCTAATGCAATTCTCTCAAGAAATACCATAGGAAACTTTATAAAGCTGAGCAATTAGGAGATGATTGGGCAAATCCTATGAGGGCATGATTTTTGCTTGCCAGTTCTTGCACTGGTCCATCTGATGGTACCCAAGTATTTTATGTACAGCATCTGGGTTTTCAGATAATGTTATATAAGGAACAGGCTACAGAACATATTTCAAGTTCTTCATGTTTGATTCTTTAAGAGAAGACTATAAATTTAACAATTGATCAGAGGCCCAGCTTACTTCAGTTGCTTAGTAGTTCCAGTATGAAATGATCTAATTATCACAAGCAGCAGTAAACATGGTTAAATCCTCGATTTTGTGTCAGCATACTCTCTTTTGGACATAAATTATGCAGAAAGCCTCACCAAAAGTTATGAGCTGGTGTGTATTGGTAGCACAGTGCCTTAATGCACAGCAGCCTTGTCATTAATATTAGGCTTGCTTTAAATAATGAAACAAAAATAAAAATGTTTCCCAGAGGACACAAACCATAAAGATGTAAAGTTGGAGTGTAGGCAAGAAAACAAGCTGTGTAGTTCAGAGCATCTTCACAAGCCTTAAACAAGCAGCCAGGGGATGTACTTGAGGGGTTTCTATTCCACAGCAGCTTTCCCATTCACTTCTGTGAAGTTCAATATTGGAGTTCATCATATTGAAGTTCACTGTTACAATCTAAGGCAGTTTTACAATATGCAGATCACTCTCATGCTGCAGGTTTATTCCTGTACCAGTGTCTTAATCTCCTTTATCCAGTTTATAAAGCTACACTGGGATGGAGAGAGGAAATGATTCTACTTGGAAATGGGGGCAGCTGTTATAGGTATGGGGTAGGAAATGAGCCTGGACCCAAGTTGCCCGCTGATGGCAATTCAGGGAAGGCAGATGGCAAGGGGAAGAAAGGAGAACACACACACAGTGAGGGTGGTATCCTGACCAGTCAGGATGAAGGCAGGGAGGGCAGACAGATCTGGTAGGACAGAAATGCTCAGAGACCCCACCACCCAAATGCTTGCTGAGGTGGAAGCACAGGAGTGCCAGCAGAGACATTTTGCAAGAAGTTTTCCGAGATCACGTCTGACTTCTCTCATCAGCTTCGTCAGCTCTCGTTGCTTCTACCCCAGTGCACTTCCACCCATGAGCACAGGAAGCTCACACAGAATAGATGAGAGCTGGCACCCCAAGTTCCATGTATCACCAATGCTTGGGTGGCCTTCAAGGTTGGCCAGGTGACTGTCCCCCTGGGCTGAAATGCCTGTGGCTAGAGGGCATCCAACTCTCTCTTTTTTATGAGCTCTCAGGGCTGGAAAGAAAAACTCACCAAGTTTGTGTGCTTGGATTGAGGCACAGCGCAAGGAAATAGGCAGACAACAGCACAGCATGGAAAATCCAATCCTTGGCCTTAGTGCCAGGCAGGATAAAAGACATCCTATGCTTTTCCAGAGTCTGAAATTCATACACCATAGATCACTTCAAGAAGTCAAAGGGTTCTGGCCTCAAGGAAAGGGTTATCTAACATTTCATAATAGGAAAAAGGATCTATTCCATATTCTGCCTAGTGCAGTTCAACTTCACTTTATTGAAAAGTTCTTTAAAGCCCTTGACCTCTACTTTCTGAAACAGTAGAAGGGCAGGAAAACATACATTCAAAACAGATTATGATATTCAGCAGCTCCTAGAAAATTCTCTATGCAGCACCAGTAGATCAAATTATTTTCATTATATCATTTGGTCACAAAGAATAGTGATATAATTAGGGAACTAAATAGCAACAGTTTCCTTCTGGTAAATTTGCTGTAGCTAATTTTGTTAATAAGACTGATAATTGTTTTACGCTCATTCAATATGTTAAGTTTACCTAATACTAAAACCAATCAGAACCTTTAAATTAATTTTTGTTTCATTTCCAAAGGAATCAATGTCATTATTAATCATAAAAGGAGTGCAGAGTCAGAGGATGATAAATCTCCTTTGGGCTTATTTGACTTTCATATTTATGGTTTGGATAAGGTTATTATGAAGGAATTTTCAAGAAATGATTGAGGAGCAAAGGGAGGAGAGTGAGCTAGGAAATACTAGGAAATGCTTGGATGCTGTGCTACTATCAGCTTCAGGAGAATGCATGCAACTAGTCTGATTTCTTTAAGTTCTGCAGAATTAAGCATGGCAAAAGTGTTCAAAACAAAACAAACTGCTCAGACTGCCAGAGCCCTAAGATGTACAATTTTCAAACCAATATGTTCAAGAGTGGCTTTGTAAGAAAGCAGGAGAGGAGATTTGGGGCACAGAACTGATGGGATTTTGTGTTCCTGGCATTGGTGGGTTTGCTTCTAGTGCATTTGCAAAAACATTCACTCACATTACTGTTGCCTTTGTTGCATTTCCAGCTTCAGTGCAGAAAACTTACCATGTAGCAGCTATCTGAGCTGCACTTCTACAAGTGACTCTGTGGTAATGCAGTGAAACGTCCTGAATAAATGTGCCCAGTTTTCACAAAGCCAGTGCTGCCCACATTGCTCTTTACATCCTTTGACAGGATAAGGTCAATGCCCATTGGCTCTGCAAGGAGTGGAGGATGTCACCAAAGTCGCTGCTGTCCCGTAACATTCACAAAGCTCAGCTTTGGGAAGTGGCAGTCCTTGGTGCCTGTGCTGAGGAGCCCCATGCTCACTCACTCACCATTATCTCCATCCTTTAAAATCACCACAGTGATCTCAGTTTAAGTGCAGTGCTGGATTTTTACTATTGTCTTGAAAGGGAAAACACATGGCGTGTTATGCTGAAATGTCGGTAATCAGATTTTTTTTCCTAGAACTCATCATGCTTTCTGCTGAAGAAGATTTTAATAAAACCTGAAAGCAAACAATGCTTGAATGTGGGTCTGAATTCTACCTGTATTTGTATTCTTTGGTTATTAGTGTAATCTCCCAAACTTTAAGATCTGTGAAGTGCAAATTCTCTTCTGCATCCATCCCACTTGAATACTGTACCCACAGAAACCAAGCAACAAAACCCAGACGCCCCCTGAACAGAGTCTGTTACAAATGCTTAACATCAAACCAGCTTTCAGCAGCCTGGTTTGCTTTGGTGGAAGATGTCCTTGCCCATGGCAGGGGGTTGGGAACTAACTAGATAATCTTTAGGATCATCTCTAAGGTGATCTTTGATCCCCTACAACAATAAACCATTCTATGATTCTACCTTTCTGTGAAGCACCAAATAAATGTTTTCTGAACATATATGATGGAACACATTTCACTGATAAAATAACAAAATGTAGATTATATTAAAATAGAAAAAAAAATTCATCAGGATTCTTACAAAACCATCCTTTGTCTTTCCTCCTATCTTTTCAAGAGACAAACCTATCAAAGAAAAATGTTATGATAATGTATTACCATGCTGAGTTAATTGTCAGTTGCAAGTTACTTAAGTGTACCTTAATGATATGTTTAAAGCCTTATTTTCAACTCTAATAGCTATTAATGGTAGCAAGAGAAAATGAAACCAATTTTCCCTAACTCAAAGTGGAGCTCTATTAAGCATAAGTGAACAAAATTCTAAATATAACAATTTCTTTAGGTATTTCAGCTAATGGGAACCCACATTGTCCATATTTCAGTCTAGCTACATACTACTTTCCAGGAAGCACTTACGTAAAATCAGTATTGACTATGTCAGTATCACAGAAGTTGGATTCTTTACTTCAAATGGTATGAAATCATTCCCAAGGACCAAAACAGCTGAACTGAAGGGAGAATGAAATTCCCAGGGGATTAGTTCAGTATGAAAACCCAAGGAGACACTGAATCTTGTTTTTAAGGATTTCTTTCTCCACAGACAGAGAACAGCATTTCATAGATGACCTCATGGGCACAAAGCTAAATATAGCTTAAAAGTTCCTAATAGCATTCAGAATGTCTAGAGTTTAGGAATTCATCAAGGAAATATTTTTGAATGCCACAAAGTACATCCCCAAATAATTTCCAATTATTTCAATTGCTCTGCTACATCCTTCTACCCGCTTCCAGAAAAACAAGTGGGTTTTTCCTGTCTTGTGTGATTTAAAAGAATATTGCAGTCTTGAATATTTTTTTTTGTCCCATAAGTCAAGCAATATGATCAATTTAAAACAGAAAAATCATCAACCTAGCTGACCTTCTGTCCTGGAGAAGCCATGGGTGTGAACAACTAATTGCAAGGTGCTTGCATGTTTTTCTAGAAAAGATGTTCTTTCCTAACTCATGAGTGAAAATAAATAAGACTGAACCTTTTCACTGGGAAATGGCACAGATGACAGCATGACATCTTCCACACTATCCCATGCTGGTCGTTCAAACCTGGTTATTTTATTAACGTATTTAAGTGGCCAATAATTTCATAATAAAACACACAGAGAAAATTGTTAGTAATGTGAAAATCGGCCCTTGTCAGTCATTACAGGTTCAGCAACTTTCCTTTACATGACAAAAAAAAAATTTGTACTTTCATTACTGATTTGCTTCTTGCATTAGCACTTCTGAAACAGGACTGTGAAACCTAATTCCTCCTATTCCATTTTCATTAAGAAAAAAAATTGCAAGTCATCTTCTGTACCTTGGGAGCAAGGTACTCATTAGGAAAAGCTGTTTCACTCAATCATCAGGTTTCAATATTCTTATATTAAGCTACTCCTAAATCTTACAGCTATATACTTCACTTCAGTAAAACCACTCGAAATAGGGAGATTTTTGGTGTCAGAGATGTTGCAGTGTTAAATCTTCCTTGTGACTATTCTCTTGTGCAAGATCCCAGAAGTGGGGTATGAACCTCCCAAAT
Source organism: Ammospiza nelsoni (assembly GCF_027579445.1). Lineage (NCBI taxonomy): Eukaryota > Metazoa > Chordata > Aves > Passeriformes > Passerellidae > Ammospiza > Ammospiza nelsoni. Next base: position 5,841,744 of record NC_080637.1, on the reverse strand, counting down.
GATAACACGTGCTTTTGTTAATGGATTTTTAAGGCTAAATTAAGGTTGGGTTATGTTTTTTGGTTTTGGTTTTTTTAATGGCATTTAAAATCAACCATCATATAGAACCAGACAAGCTTTATAACCAAATATCTCTCCATCTACACATCTGAAAGAACACACATGTAGTTGTTTGTTGCTGCCTGTTAAACAGATGATACAAACCTCCAAAGAGAAGGTAAACTCCCCTGAACCTGAACAATCCTACCAGGTGCACGTAGTAGGAGGCAACACATGCTGGAAGCAATGGTGGCTGGATGAAAGATTAAATGATGAATGTGATTCCTAGAAGTAGGGGCATACATTTTAAAATTTTTTTCCGCTTGGGAATAGAAGTCTGTGCTATTTTTCTCATGTAAAAGAGGGCAATATTCTTTGTGTATATGCTTCCAGCATTCATTAAGATTAATGAAATAGACAGTAGTCAAGCAAGACTTTCAGCATTAGCTGCCAAATCGCCCTCCTCTTTGTAAGGAAGGTCTCACCTGGGCAGGGATTTGAAACTTGGATGTTCACATTAAAAAATCTGATGGTTTTGTTAACCAAGCTTTCCAGGTCCATTTGGGGTCTTGCTGGCATTAGGCTGCAAAAGAATGGGTCAAAGTTCAAATGTTCCTTCCTATGGAAGCCTTTACTAAAAGGACAGTGATTTATACAATTTCAAGACAAAGCAGCATTCACACTCGCTACTGTTATTACCTTTAAACCCTTGCCAAAAAAGCTGCAGATTTTCACTCGTGAAGTGAAAGAACAGAAGAGAGGAAGGAGGAAATGTTATGCTGTGTAAACAAATACTCTACCTGAAGGGGAATAAAAAAAGCACCAAAAATGCAGTCAAATATTTACACTTGTGAAGATTCAGGCAAAACATCAAATCAAGCTGTACTGTTAAGAGCCCTGTTCTCTTCCTCTCTTTTTTTTTTTTTTTTTTTTGCTTCCTTTTGTGTGTCCTTTTCTGCTGCTCCTTTTTTTACATTGAGAGCTGCAGCTACAGAGAAAGATCATCTACAAAGCCACAGAGATGGAGCTGGTGACTGGCTGTGGCCAAGGATCAGCCTTGTGGAAGGAGTTACAGCAGCCTGGATGAACCCTTTACAAAATCCATTAATGTTCCTAAAAACACATCCAAACTTTTTGGCATCCTAGGTCTTTGTTTTTCTTCTTGTGCGTTTTATAAATGGATTGAATTATTTTGGAAGCCCCATCCTTCCTTTAAAGTAAATAGTTTTTAAAGTAAAATTTTTTTCATTGTTTTTTGTTTTACGTGGAAAATTAAGTCCCAGCTCTTTGGAGGTGTGTCAGGTTGTGTTTCAGGGAGTCATTTGGTGCAGAAAAGATTTGGATTAAAGGTGCCCAAAATTCTAGAGAGTGTTCTTCAGGTCATTCCATAAGGTGTCTGTGTGTCTGATAATCACAGTAACACAAACACTTTCCTGCTGGAGTCTGTGTCTACCACCTAACTTCAGAGTAATTGCTCCTCAGCTGGGGGAGAAAATTATAAATGAAGCAAACAACACAGTATTATTGTTATTATTTTAACAAAAAGGCAGTAAAATCAATATTTCATAATGGTTTCAAACATTTCTTGACAGAGGGTTATAATTCTCTTGACCAAACCAGCAGCAGTATTTTTAAATGGCCAAAAGAATTGGTTTTGAATATATTTTGGGGAAATAAAAGAATAAGCAATATTTCCAATTGTTTTCCATCACAATCTATTTATTTTCTTTTTCACTGGTATTTTTTAAAACATCACCAAATAATTAAAACATTCAAAAAAATATATTTAGAAGACTGTCACATAAGAAGATGATATCTTACAGAAAGGGATTTCTCTGTATATACAGATAATTGATAGTTTCCATACCACAAAGTCTGTCTGTGTGTTTTACTCTGAAACAAAAACTAATTTCATAATAAGCAGCCAGGGCTAGAAAAAAGTTTCAGTGGGTCACACTTAATCCCCCTTTTCATCTCTTGCCAAATCAGGCACTTGCTTCAAAAAATACTTAATTGCCAAAACAAAACAATTAGTAATATCAAACAAAGCATGGTCTTTCCACGCTCTCCCTCTGGTGCATCAACATTCATCTGCCTGTCTCACAGAGTTTCAGATGTCCACTCCTCTTAAAGATCAATGAAAGCATCAATCCCTCAGAAGATCTGAAAAATCTGAAACATTAGGGCTGCAATTGGCAGCCCTAATTAGTGGATACTTCTGAAATATTGAGCATTTCAAAAGTTTCAGAAGGAGCTATGTGCACAGTTGCCACACAAATTTTTTTAAAAATTTCTTTTTAATTTATTTTTTTAACTGTCTATGTTCTACTAGACAAGAAATAGCAGCTTTACCAGTGCTAGAGAAGCTAAGGAAGACATGGCTATGAGCGCTGCAGACAGGCTGATCTATTTTCTTGCAACATAATAGATGGGATTTTCCATAGAGCCCCCAGAGGCACGAGAGCAAACCAGGAGCAGTGACACCAGCCGCCCTACATGGTGCACACAAGTGCTCACAGCAGACATTTTGCCTCTTCCACGGTGTCTGGCCTAAAATCTGAATCCTTGCCCCACACCATCCTCAGATGTAGCTATGGCAGGAGCAGCTGGCAGCTCAACACCCCAGATTCCTCTCTGCAGAGGAAGGAGGGAGGCCACATCCCCTCTTTGTCTGCAGTAAGGACAAGGTGAGCAGATTTTATTTCATGTTGCCTTGAATAAACCCGCTCCTAGAAAGGGCACCAGCACAATTTGGGAGCCTGTCAAAGTCCTGTGCTCAAGCTTCCCTATGAGCACTGCAAAGCAGAAAAACCCATTTGGCATTGAAATATATATATATATATATATATATATATATTAGCATTATTCCCACTCACTCACACACATATCACATCTATGTTCCAGACATCATGAGCAGAGAGCTGAATATAGGTGTAAATTCTTTCCTACAGCTGCTTTATATTCCAGAGAGACATAAAAAAGACTTTAATGTAGAAGATAATCAACCTTCGCATTCCCACACTCGTGTGTGTATTATGTGAACAAACTCCTGAGAAAAATGTGTTATGGATGCTTTATGTGTCGAGCAGCTTTACTGTTACCCATAAAGCAGTTTACAGCAGTGTCAGTGATTTTCTTTGGTATATTAGTTTTATTATTGTAGCCCCCATTGTCCCTCCTCATGCACCTTAAAGACCAAAGAGCCTACAATCTTCCTTAATTATATCAGTACAAATAAGATCAGAATTTTGTTCTGTTGCTTCATTTCCCAGAGTACTGTTAGTGTCAGTTTAGGTAACTTTTCAAGTGATTCTTCCACAATAAAATTCAATGGACTTATTTAAGTTCAATATGTTCTAATATTATACTTTCAAGAAAGGAGCAAGACTTGTTCCCTGGTGTGGCTTACTTTGTAGTGAATGGGCTATCACACATCAATGGGCACTCTTTAACATTTTTGTTGGCAGCACAGACAGTGGACTGAGTGCAACCTCAGCAAGTTTGCCACCAATACTGAGCTGCGTGGCGCAGTTGACATCCTGGAGGGAAGGGATGCCATCCAGAGGGACGTGGACAGGTTTGAGGGAAGGAAATGTGAAAATCTCATGAGGTTCAACAAGGCCAAGTGCACTTGGACTGGGGCAATCCCGAGCACAAGGACAGGCTGGGCAGAGAATGGATTGGGAGCAGCCCTGGGGGGAAGAACTTGGAGGTGCTGGGGGACATGAACCTCAACATGACCCAGCAAGGTGTGCTCACATTCCAGAAAGCCAAATTTGTCCTGGGCTGAATCAAGAGAAACTTGGCCAGCAGGTCGAGGGAGGCGATCCTGCACCTTTACTCTGGTAGGGTCCAGGCACTGGAAGGAGGACACATCTCATGTTCTCAAAAAGGACAAGTCCAGAGGAGGCCATGAGGATGATCACAATGCTGGAGCACCTCTCCTATGAAGAAAGGCTGAGAGAGCTGGAATTCTTGAGTCTGGAGAGGAGAAAGCTCTGGTGAGATCTTATAGCACCTTCCAGTACTGAAAAGGGTTTGTAAGAGAGGTGGAGAAAGGCTTTTTGTAAGGGCATGAAGTGACAGCACAAGGGACAATGGCTTCAATCTGACAGAGGGCAGGTTTAGATTAGACATTAGGAAGAAATTCTTTACTGTGAGGCTGCTGAGACACTGGCACAGGTTGCCCAGGGAATTTGTAAAGGCACCATCCTTGGAGGTGTTGAAGGCCAGGTTGGGCAGGGCTTGGAGCAGCCTGGGGTAGTGGAAAGTGTCCCTGGTCATGGCAGGTCTTTAAGGTTCCTTCCAACCCAAACTATTCTGTGGTCCTGTGAATTACAGCAATGTAATAAATGCAATCCTTGCACTTTCTGTGGTAAAACAAACAAACGATCAAAACAAACAAACAAACAAACAACCCAAACAAACACTCCTTTCTTGAAAACTCAGCTCCTCAACTCAACCCTCAGAATTTATATTCCCCCAGAGTTTATCCAGGTATCCAGATACTTCACTACCTATGGAACCTAAGGGAAATTATACAGTGATTGGCTTCAGAGTTATTGCAATTTGACATTGTGCTTTTCAACCTCCAGGGTCTCAGTTCTTACCTGAATTACACAGATTAGGTATAGTGGCACTAATGAAGTCACTATCAATTTATAGAGATGTAAAGCTGTGAACAGATTCTGCCCCAGACCAAACCAGTACAGAGACATGACCTATCAGTGGAGGCTGAACCTCTACATGTACACTATTGTAATTTTGTATACTAAATTGCTTTTAAATTGCAAAAGCTCTATTTTTAATTGTGTTAAGTTAGAGGGATGTAAACATTTAGGCTGTAAAGTGAGACTTGAATCATTAAATATTCTCCATTTGCTTATAATCAGATTGAGAAGGAGCATTAGATCTTTTGAAGCTGCTCTTGAGCAAAATAAGAATTATATATGTAATGCATTATCACATCTGATGGTTTATAAAATGCAGCTACTAATTTCTTCAAATTATCATGAAGTTAAAGAAAAAAACCCAGTCAGTCTCCACTTTTTGCTACCCGCCTTAATTGATTAATACTTACAATAGTCTTTCCCTAGATCTTCTCATTCCTACCTGTAGCAGTGAGGAGCAAAGCAGCCTATATTAATCTCATTCAGGCATCACTTACTGCCACTTATATAATTGCATTCTAGACAAGCAGAAGGATTTTGGAGTCTGAAAGCCATCAATATCTCATTTTTATGTGCTCCAGACATGAGGAACATCATTATGTAAGGCTAAGAATAAAATCAGCATTGGAAGTAACAATCTGGCCTTTGGTCTGTTGCAAACTCTTCTCTGTTGCAAGGTCTGATTTTTGCTGTAATTCTAAAAATAGGTCCCTGAAGCATGAACCCCAATTAGATAGCTTAAAAAAACAACCCAGACCCAAAACCAACCAAACAAAAAACAAAACCCCAAAAAACTTATACAACAACCCAAACCACAAATAAACCCAGCTCACTATAGAATAGCTACTGCAGATTATTGCAGGTACTTCAGGAGTAAATCCAGCACCAGGAGAGTGCAATTCCAGCATAATCACAGTGGGATTTGTTTACTACATCTCTCTCTTCATTCCGATAAAAATGACACGGTAAAGTTCGTAGAACTATCAAAAAACTTTATACTTTAAAAACTAGAAAGTGAGGGAGCAGTCACAGGGATTGTCACTGACTTGGTAAAGTCTTCCTTTCCCCTGGAGCGTGTTGACTTCACTCACTGTGTCACACTCCCCAGGCTTTGATCCTGACAGCATCTCTCCAAACCAGGCTCCCTAATTTTACCAGGTGTGTGCATACATTCATCTTCAAACCGTTGATAAAGTACATGACTGTTGTCTGGATGTGATCTGAGATCTGCAACTTCTTTGTAGGGCAGGTTCACATTATAATCATGCAAAGCAGCTTGGAAACAGTGTTTTGAAGAAAGAGATCTTAATAATTAATTCTGTCTACATAAGTTCCCTACATCACTTGTAAAATCAGTATATTAATTAGTGCTGTTTGTGGCAGTTTTACAGGAACAACAGATTTCTCTCCCTGGTGCACTTGTAGGAAAGCCTTGTGCCTCTGCACGTCCTTCTCTCCTGTGATTGCACCCCAAGAGCAGCTAATAATTTTGTTTTAGAAAACCACAGCATTGGAAAAGCATTTCAATGATGGTTCAGTGCTCAGTAATTGTTAAAGATTCACCAGGGTTTAGTCATATTCTTATGCCTACACCTGTATGTCTGCCCAAGACAGTAAGAGTCACCTGAAAGAGACACTTGTTACAGTACAAACTGGTTAGTAGCTAAATCAAAAATAGCTTTCATTAACTGTCATTTCAGAAGGATTCCATTTCAGCTGCAAGGACTCTCATGTTTATGAACATACCACAAAACCCTGAAACAGTTTATGTTTATTTATGTCCATAAGTTGCTACAAATAAAAAAAAAATTGCTGCTAAGATATAGCAGTACAATTGCTCTTCTCTAACAGCCTTCAAAAATCCCCAGCATTTTAATTGAAGAGGCCTTTTTTTTTGTTTTTTTTTTTTTTTAACAGCTGTATAATGCAAGAGAAAGAAGTTGAAGGAAAAATGTTTGCTCAGTTCAAACAGCATCACATGATGGTACATTCAGGATGGCATGCCTTTGAAAAGGCACAGTCAAAAGTCTGAAGGCTTCAGTATATTCTTCATCTAATATCTGTTTTGGATAGGACTTATAAAAGACACTCTGTGCTTTGATCAGTGAGTTATATTTAGAAGAACTACACGAGCCAAATTATTTTTCCAACAGATTCATGCCGTGTTTTCTGTCCACTGACTACCCAAATAGGTCCCTGGATGGTGATAAATGAAGGCAGTTGCTTTAAAAAGCAGGGGGAAAAAAGAAAGCGTGGCCCATCACTAATCAGATAAAGCAAGAGATATTATTTATACTGAGGATGTACTGTTTTCACACAGCTTCAGAGGCCTCAGTTTCTCAAAATGCTGCGCTCATCTCTAAAGGCAGCGAGACTTAAACAAATGCTGACATGCTTTGCTGAAACATGGCCTTGAACCAACAGTCAAATTAAAAAAGTGCAGAAGACATCAGGCATCCTTTGAATTTTATTCCTACTTAATGGACAGACAGGCAGAGAAATAGATAAGATATGTGACTGGAATGTGCAAGGAGCTGGGAATACAAAACAGAGAATCTGGTTCCAGCACCTTTGCAATACTACTGGGGTGCTCCTTTTCCCCCCTTTAAGATGATTTATAAATCTATTATGGCAAGAAATAAATTTTGTCACATTGCAATGACTAGCAGATGACCCTCATGGAAATCAAAGAACTACGTCTTGTATTTTCAATCCAATGGTAAAAGGCCAAGTTACCATGTTACCCTGTTCTCCACGGCCTGAAAATTTTGCAAAATGTCAGGACTGCTGGAGTCTTTACAGTCTGCTATCACATTGCTGACTGTTGCAGCATATTTTGACATTACAGGGAGCCATCTCAAATAGGGTCTTCAGAGAGCTCATTGTTGCTGTTATAAACAGAATATTAAAATTTCCTATCTACCTCTATGCAAACAGAACCTCATCTTAAGACAGGAGACCTCTTTCAGCCCATGAATCTTTGCCTATATTTGAACTTTAGTCTTCTAATTCCATGGATTCCTATAAAGACAGCTTTAAAAAATTTGAGAATTTTTTTAATTTAATTTTTTTATAACCACACTTAGTAAAATGAACAAGCTCCTAGAAACTTATCTGAGTGACACATTGAACCATAGGTCAGAAATGTAAAAGATAAGTACAAATAACACATATTTTTCAAAGTCTGAGTTGCAAGAAAAATTGACAGCCATTTCATACCATATCTAACCCTGAAATATGGTAGTGATTAATATAAAAGAAAAACAAACCGAACTTTCAGTAACTCTGAAAATCAAATTATTTTTAAAATAATTTCTAACATTTACTTGAATTTCTTGGCACAGAGAAATCACCTGAACTATTTATTTTAGTGGAGCAACAACACTTTAGAGCAGCCTGAGGATGTGACAGGTACGAGGTCTATTATTACACTTGGATTTAACCAGATAGAACAGCTTTCAAAGTGCATTACTGATAAGGGATGGTTTGATACGAGCAGCCTAACTTTATTAGAAGCTCAGCTGATTCTGAGGCCCAGAAATAAGGAAGCTGAAAATCCTCCCTGTTATCTTTGATAACTTCAGTGCTGTCTAAGAACAGGAGGCTGATGAGATTCTGATAAATAACAACCAGCATTAGAGGAGGGAAATCAGTTATGTACATTGTCATGAACAGATTCCCCAGTTTTTGAGTCCAAGGATATTAACTTCCTAAACATAGGCAGATCTGAAATCCCAAAGCAAGGAAAACTTAAATATTTAGGATCACTGTAATCCCAATATGGTATTAAAAAAGGAGCAGAACCCCCTGGTTGTCTCAAGCCTTTCCAAGCTTTTATGACAGACCAGCTGAGGAATTTCTTACCTTGCTGTCTTCACTGCATGTACTTGGAAGAAGCTCAGTCGGATATGGTTATTAAATAGTTCTCACCTTCAACAATCAAAACTCCAAAGACCCATTAAACTGATGAAGTTAAAGACAACAACCTTAAGAGTGAAACATTAAAAAAAAAAAAAAAAAAGTTGCACTCTTGACTAAAGCAGGCAGAGTTACTTACAAGGAAGGCTAATCCATTCGACCTGCTAAAGCTGTATTTCACATTTGATTAAAAACATGCCGCTCTAAGTACACAGAAAAGGCTGGAGCATGACGGAGTTGGGCCACTCCTGCTCTAGCCAATATTTTCTGTGAACTTGCGGGGAACTGGCAGAAACATTAATCTTCTTTCCATCCCCTCTCTCCCCCCGTTAAATCCGCTGCTAGGAAAACACTCTCTCGTGAAGCCCATGGGGAAGATGTCCCTGCTGAGACAGGATAAAAGACTCTTACATGACTCTTACTAGCCTGTATGGGTCCATCAGTGGCTCACATCCAGGAAAACAATCTTATAGTCTGTTGATCTGTGAAAGAGCCCTCCACAGATTGCAAGCGATGAGCCAGCCCCATCTAGTTCCTGCTACAAACACACCTTTGCAAAATAAATGTGTGACTGGCTCTTTGTGGTAATGGTTTACTGGCTTCTGCTATCACTGTGATCACAGAGAGGTAAAAATGATAGAAAGGACTGTTGAAAAATAGATCTTCTTTTTTCTAATGCCCTGTATATTCTTAATTGTCTTTTAAATTCCCTGGTGGTGTAGGATGCTAAATGCACTGGAAATTCAAATTGGCATCTAGCATCCAAATCACTGAAAGAAGAAATGCAGCAGACTAGAAAATGAAAGAAGAAGCCAAAAGGCAAAAAAGTCTAAGCACAGCTGCTGGCATATTTCCCCCTTCTCTCTCCTGTTTTGCAAGTCACACTATTTTCTAATTTGCAAGGAAAGAAATTAACCTGTAACAGAATGTCACAGTCTCTGCCACACAACAGGGGTTTATTGCATTTAAGCTTCAGAAAAAAATTAATTGTAACTTGCAAATAAGAAGTGTATTCTCTTAATGATTTAATGGTGTCAACCCCTTTTCTTGTATTGAGTCTGTTGAACAATTTTACAGCAACTAAAGAAACTTTTCCAAACACTTGAAATATGTTTGGGGTTTTTTTCTTTAATTAATGGAGTGTATCTGGGTCACTCCATAATTTAACCTCTTGTTGCATTTCAATGTTTCACATCCTTTAATCTGGTGTGCTAATAGATGAATTTATTACTAGATAGTGCTGTCTTGAATAGAAAATGACAATCATTGGAGCATTTTTGGGATCATAGAATCACAGAAAATTTTGGGTTAGAAGGGAACTTAAAGATCATCTTGTTCCAATCCCCTTCCATGGGCAGGGACACCTGTTCAACACTCCATCCAACCTGGCTTTGTACACAGGGGTTGAAGTGATGAATCTCAAAATCAAAATTTACATTTATTTGGCCTACATCATCAATCTTAAAAATAAATTAATTAATAAAAGTGAAGATCTCAGCAGGCTGTTGAGATTTCCTGGGAGAGAATACATCTGTTTTGAAATGGAGCTGATGAGACTTTGAAACCATGAATAGCGTATAGACCTGGTTACCTCAAATGCCTTTGGTCAGATGTGTCTCTGAAAGAGTAAGATTCTACTATTAGATGTGTAATTTCTTAACAATGATGCTGGGAATTTGTAAGACTAGGTAAAAGCCCCAAAGCAACAAAAAAGCCCCAAATCCTGGCACAAGAGGACACGATTACATTGAAAGGATCTCATGGTTACCCCATACTACTTTACGACAACAATAAGTTTTTGCAGGTTCTTGGAGCTGGAATAAACTGGGCTAAAACAGAATAATCCTCAACTTCATCCCAGTATTTAATTATGCAAACATCAACGATGGGACCAAAGAAAGCAGTGTATGAGGAACCTGAGATATGCAAACCTTATCAGAACTGCAAACATCTCTTTTGTAGGGCTCCACAGTACAATCAGAAAAACAACATGTCCCCATGAAACCATCCTGAACAAAGCCACCCTATGAGAACTTCCTTTGTGCATGTCTCTGATGTTTCATAGTTATTTATTATGAGGTAAAGTTCTCATCTGTCCAAGGGATCAGTGATACTGAAATGGGGCAAAGATAATTCATGAAACAGTTAAGACATCTAGTTCTTTTGGATTTGTATGCTTTTGTCTCCATTATCCACTATAAAGGATGGTCTTCATTCCAAATGTAACCCCCAATAAAGTTAAGACCTCCCCTCTCTTCTGTAAAAGAATTAAATGCTTTGGATTCAGCTATGAGTGCCTGTGAACAAAAGATATATTTTTCAGGAGTACTTAAGTTGCTAAATCTTCTGGGAGCCAGAAATTTATTGGTAGTGACTAGGATACGAGCCCCTAAATGCTTAGATGTTTTTTCTGCTATAAACACAAAACTGTACTAAATCCAGTGCTTCCCTTTCCTTCTGTGAAATGTAATTGCTACAGGCTCACTGGAGGAAGGATATTTACTGGGCCACAGTTTAGTAAAGCTTATCTGCACAAACACACAGGTGAATAAAGGTGGTTTGACTTAGAAAAGCAACACCACATTTTGGTTTTGTCATTACACTTTCAAATAGAAGGTGGACTAATGCTGTGGGATGAAGCCAGTACGTGGCTTATTTTGAAGGTAAAGCAAACTAACAAAACAATGTGAAAAGGAACTAAGAAAAAATGGTGGAGGGGGAAATTATGCGTTTTGATTTGTGGCAGTTCTGATGGGATAAATTCAGTCCACCACATCTTATTCTTATATATTTTAATTTTACAAAGTTGAGTAAAGAGTGAAGCTTTCTATCAGGGCATACTGACAAATTATAACCCTGTGTATCCCTCACCCTGCTTTAGCTGCATTTCCAAAATTCTTAGTGTCATCATTTACCCAAACAGGCTATATTGCAATACCTGAGATATTGCTGGGTCTTTTTTATAGCTTTAGCTGCTCAATGATCATTTTCCTCTAGCTTGTAAAGATTATCTATGCATTCATATTCCATAATTCTACCTTTCAGAGCAATGAAGAGTTTAATTTTGATTTCTTTGAAACCAACTTCATGAAAACTGTTTGACCATAAAAACTAATTAGCAAAGACTCTCGGTGTTAATCTTGTGCAATAGACTATAGCTGGAGGATGCAAAAAGACCATTTCTTCCATAATAACTGCAGCATTTCATCATCTTAAGCTACACAGCAATGCAAAGGTAATGACATTTTTATTTTATCTTTTTATGATGGGACTCATCAATACCACTACCATTTTCATTTTTTTTTCTAACATCTGCTTGCAATATCCAAGCAAAGTCTCTAGAGGCTCATACAATCATTTTCAGATGCTAGTACACTGAAAATGAGGATTTTGAGATCCCAAGAAGCATTGATGCCATGCAGTCTAATAATACAAATGTTAGCTCTGCCTTTGAATTATTTGCATTAGAGGCAGTTAAGAAAGACCTCTTAAGAATAGTGCAAGACAAAGGAAATGGTTTCATTCCCTGAGGCAAAGGAACTTCTATATTTAACAATGAGGGTGGCCTTTGAGCTGAAAAGAAACACAGAATGCCTTAGGTTGGAAGGGACCCAAAACCTAAAATAATCTAGTTCCAGCCTCCCTTTTGAGGAGGGTTTGCTCCATTTGTGCCATGTTGATGAACCAGCTTTCAAGGAACTTTCGAGAAAGAAAATCTTGGATGAAAAATCTGATACACAACACATCCTGGGGGACAAACAATTTTCAGCAAATAATAGCAACACGGTTCCTGGCTGACTTATCCTCTAAGAAAAACAAAAGAATAATGCTGTCTCAATCACAATCCTTCCGTGGCTTGTATCCCTCTTGGAGACTTAAGGAACTGAAGTTTTTTAGCAGCAGTTACCTGAAATTGCCTCATTCATAAAGACCAGAGAAGCTCAAATCTGCAAACTTTGGTGGCTGCATCAGTACTTCTTAGGGAAAATCCTGAGAAGCTCCACTAGCCATCATGCAAGTCCTGAGTTGCTTGCAATCAATTATTTTTATTGTTTGATTTTGCAAAGTACCAACAGTGTTCTGCACCAGCAGGTAAAGGCATGAAGAGAAATTCCTTGTCACAAAGAGATTGCCATTTAGATACACAGCGTACTGACAAAGGAGAGTGTAATGGGAAGCAAAGAGTGAGTAGAGTAATTGAATGATGCATTTAAGCATACATTTTGTTATCTCTGTGGGGTTTTATGTTTGTTTTCTTTTTGACTTATTGAATTCGGTGTTCATACTTTTCAATCATTCATTAGCTAAACAGTTCTCTTGTGGTTTGAGTAGATTAGGAAATGAGAACTGGGACAAGCTAAAACTGGGGAAAGGGTGGGTATTTTGTTAAGAAGAGGCAGCTCACATCACTTCTGGAATATCTCTTGCTGCTTACCCATCAGAATTTACCAGGGATCTGCCTGATGGAGGCTCTGCCCTGCAGAATTGGTTTGTTCTCAATGCCAGGCAGTGCAGCCTTTACAGACCAGGTGGTTTCCTGCAGGCTCTGCAAGTTGCCCTGCCAAAACCCAGCCAACCAAATCACTGGGATTTGGAACATAAAATGAACATAGGCAGAATCTGTCTAATTAACTTGACAAATCATGGAAAATGGGTGATTTTTTTAGCATGTGTCAGTCCATTAGATATTATTCTGTGAGACAGCATAATGGAAAGGGTTTAAGGAATTATTTGGGTTTTTACCTTCTTATAAAGAGTCAAGACACAAGTTGGTTTCACATGACTTTAGACCTTTTGTCCATTGTGCAAGAAACAATCCATACAACCTATTTTAAACATCTTCCTTGGAAAAAGTTTTGGGAAAGTTCCTTCTTTTCTCTAATAACCATAAAAGAAGCACTGAACAGCTATTCCAGATGAGGACATCTGCAAACATGCAGATACAACATGGTGTTCAGATTTATGGAATGTCTCAATCAGTACTCCATGGGAACCATGGGTCAGCAAATATTTCAACTCCAAAACAATGCCAAACCTACACAGACCTATTTCAGCAGGTCTATTTAATAAATATTCACTAGCAATCTGGAGATGAGATGGTATTTGAAATATGCAATGTTGAGGAAAAAAAGTAACATTTAGCATACATTAATCATTTAGAAAACTCCAAGTGTTGAAAGTGGGTAAATTAACAGGTAGACTTTGTAACATGGTGCCCTATTTTAAAGAAAGTTAACATTAAAATGAAGACGTTGAGTATGCCAAGCTACATTGACCTGTCTCACAGCTAGAATGAGCAAATATCTACAAGAATGATTTTATCCTTTTTTTTAGCATCTATATAAATAAAACTTCTCCCAGGCAAGGTAAGCAAAGTTCAGCCATTTCTTCAATGTAAAATGCAAAAAAAATCTATTTGGAAATCTTACATGGAGAGTCTTAATTAGCCAATCAAGTTGTACTTGTAATTACATATTACAGTCTCTTGGGACAAAAATCACATTTCCCTGTGTGCTTGTCCCTTACTGGGAAAAAAATATGCCAACCCACCAACCTGACTCTTGCAAGTTTTCACCATCTCGCTATTAGAACATTGCAATGAAAATAAATTCTTCATGCTAAAAATATAAGCACAGTGTGCATTCAGGGTCTCCAAAAGCAGGCTGAAATCTTGTTAGTCAATATTATTCCTTCCTGCTGGGGCAGAATTCTGTGTAAGTCTTGCATCCTCAGAAATGTCAGCTCAGGTTCAGCTCTGGCTTTTAAACACCAGCGATGCCCGATCACCTTTCCACATTGCATTCACGAAGGAAAAAACTTTTCAGGACAGCACAGGTGATTTAGATACAGCTTAAAATGGAAGACACTGAAGTCACCTCCATTAATATTCGATGCTGATGTAAACCACAGCATGTAACATTTCCAGCTGCTACACACAAATCTGTCTGGACATTTGGTGGACTCTCTTGTCCATGCCTTGTTTCAGGGGCCAATTATCCCCAGCAAGGTGATTGTCATTATGTGCCAAGAGGTCCTCAACTGGTGCATTAGACTGTATAAGTGGGAAAGCATCCTCATATTTAGGATAACTCTGTCATTCAAGTATTTTTGCAACATTTTTTTTCAGATGAACCCAAAAGTAAATCAGTAACCTCAGATCGTGCTTATCCTACAGGTTTGGGACTCCTCAAAGGATCAGTTTAATGAAGTGTGGGGGATTTTTTTAAATCTCATTTCATAACACTGGGGTTTTTTGGGTTTTCTTGGTTTTATTTTTTTTTTATGAAGAGCAAAAAAAAAAAAAAAAAAAAAAACTTCCAAAACAAGTATCTCACATTCTGAAAGCTCTTTTTGGAACATATGGTCTTATCCTTCAGAAATTATGTGTTCTCTTGACACAGGCTGTGACAATCAAGTTGCACATGAAGTACTGCTATATTATAATTACTCGGTTATGCCAGGCTTCTCAACAAAACTTTCCCAGAAGTTCCTGTCACTCAATTTTTAAAGTGCATTCAGAGATTTGAAGCTTTAATGAGCCTTGATAGAGTTAAGTAAAGGTCCCACCCAGCCTGTGAAGGCAATCTCTGCTCCACGCTGAACGCCTTGGCAACAGTGAGCCCCAGGCAACAAATACCAAGTCTCAGGCAACTTCCAGAGAATTCAGAAATTTTCAAGCTAGAAACAAAGTAGCCCATGAAAATGGCATCAACTCACACCCATCTCCCGGGAACAGATGGACCTGTGACATAAAGCTTTGTGAACCGAGAATCGAGCCAGGCTGGAAGCGTGGTACCATGTTACAAACTCTGCTTGCATTTCCTCAACACCTTCCTATAAAAAGACTCATTATTGACATTATGTTAATACATTTCATGAGGGTCACCTCGTAGCCTCTTAACTTAATAATGGAGTGAATTTGGCTGGTGTATTAGCTGGTGCCCATGTGAGTAGCATTTTAAATCTAAATCTGAATTTAGTCCATATGGAATTTGCATCTCTTCCAAATCAATTTTGTACAACTGCAAACCCTGTGTTTTAAAGAGCTGTGCCCAGTCACTTCTCAGTGAGGTGCAGAGTTTCTGATTTTCTCAGCTCTCTCTTTGCCATTCTCTTTCCAAAATCCAATGAGTCCTCTCCCAAGGCTGCATAGAAAAAAATAAAAATAAAAATTACAGTGCTAAGCTCTGACAGCTCACTTCAGCACAGCAAACAAAGCTACATTAATCATGTACATCACCCTAATGAAAAGTAAATACAGTTCAGGGCTGGACATATTCTGAATAAGGCTCTGATCAGAGGTGCTGCCCTGGCCCATGGGCTGGAGCTGCAGAAAACACTCAATCTTCAGCCTGGCGTCGCTGCAGACTGGATCCGCAGATGGGAGCTCTTCATGGGTCAGCAGCCTCCAAACCTCCCACTTCACAAGATGCAAATAGATCCTCTGAACACACCAAGGAGATTAGCAGAGAAATAATTCCAGCCTGTGGCCAGATATTCATCCTGGGGACCTGCCAGACTTTCTACTCAGCCAATCCATTTTTAAAGACAGCGTCTTATTAGCGCCTTACAGTTCTTGAATTACTTTGTCGAGTCTTTCTAATGAGACGGCAATCTGTCCAAGGGTATTAAGAGAAGTAAATGATAGACCTTTACTTTCTGATTTGATTACACAGGTGTATTCAAAGGTTAGAGGAATGACAGCAGAGTGGAAGAGAGGAAACCTTACTCAGAGCAGTTGTTGGCTACATTATTTGAGGGAACAGACTTGCAAATACCAGAATTTTGGCTTTAAAGAGAAAGATGATCTTTTCTTCTATCTCCCCTAACAGGGAATAGCTACAGTATATTCACCTTCCTCTTCTAGTTAAACCCCAGTACAACCTTCAGTCTTACATTGCAGAACTTTCTGTATTCATATGCAATCCAAACAAATTCAAACCGTCTGCATCATCTTTTTCTCCTATTTGCATTTTACTGACCTCTAATTAAACCAGTTCAGCAAGGTGCAATTCTTAAACTCATTTTTCTAGTTCTGCTTCCTAACATACAAGCAGTATGATAAATTCTCCAAGAAAGGTAATTATGTATTTTATTAATAACCAATGCTCAAAATGACACAACACACTCTCACTTTACCATAGCCTTCAATTCATCTGCCTTACTTTTGCCAAATGGTTTGCCAAGTGCTACCACACAATGGGTGATGTTCATCACTTCAGTGATGTATTGTATTGTTTCAAGAAAATGAAAACTGTAACCTCAGTCTCACTGAAACAATGGCAAAGACAAAAGTGAAACTTTTCTCCTTAACTCCACTTGGCTCCAACATGGACCCTGATGCATAAGTTCCCTTTGAGTCAGCAGTGAAGACAGACAGGAATGATTCATATCTCTCCAATATGGAACTGTGGGATGAATCCCTTTACCTGAGAAGGTGGAGAGCTCAAGCTTGTCTTGCTTCAAAGCCAAGTAGGCATAACACAAACACAAGTTATGAATCATGCAAGTGGGGAACCACACAGAAACTCAACGCTTCCAACAGAAATGAGGCTGTTTGCATTTTCACTTCCATACCAGAAAGTTTAGAATTTATATTTAAATTTTTTGTTACATGCATTTCCCATCCTTTTTAGGTGTTTTTTTTTTTTCCTGTGTACCTCCCATAGAAAAACCCAGTCAGAAACCTCCATTTGTAGTTAAATTGCAAAGCAAAAAACATCTTCAAAGCAACCATTTTATGTAAAGCACAACAGAAAGGATATACTGAAAATGAGAAGCTTCTACCAGAAAAAACATGATGAGGACCTTAGTTTTAACTCCTCATGTATGGTTTGGGTGCTGACCTTCAAGAACAAGGTCCTGTCTGCATGGATTGTACATTTGGGTCATAGCCACGAGACATCATGGGGTAAAAGCAGCACCCCCTGTCCAGGCTGCTGCTGCAGGAGCATCCCAGTGTCCTCCAGCAGCCTCCCTAAGACACAGCAGGCTGGGTTCCTTCGGTCTGTGCATGTGGGGATTTGTGAAAATTGACTGTAAAATCATTCCCAGCTGGCAATTTTTCTCTAGCATCAGAAGTGCATCCAACATGCAAGGATTAGATGCGCTTTACTTCTATTTCTTTTTGTCTTTCAGCATAGAATTCTGTGTTTCCTGAACTTGAGCTCTTCCCCAGCAAACTCCCATCAGCTGAGCGGTGTCATGTGGCCGCCCTTCTCCCCAGCTCCCTGGTCATGGGAGGACAAGTCACAGGTTATAACATTAATCTGTGCAGCCTCTGCCCAAACCTACAGGATTCACACAAGCCCTGGAAGAAAGAAACCAAGCCAAAGCAGAGAAATTTCTCTGTGCTACATCCCTTTGATGCCCTCCACCAATATTTCAGTAATAACATATTGTGTGCAGACACAAAAACCCACACTTTAAATAATAGTCTAGTTACAAATTTGTAAACATAGCTAAAGAGCAATAATACCTCCCTTCACTGCTTGTTTTTGGAACAGCTGCTGTCACTGTTGCAGACCATCTGCAGACAGGAAGGTAACTTAGCAAATACTTCCAAAATCCTTCTGCTTAATGAGCAGGTAAGGAATGACAATCAAAAGCAGAGCTGCAGCAAGAGATGCAGATGTGTTCCCACACTTTTAGCTCTTAGGGCTTTAATTTAAAGCTTTTGTTGATGAATTTGACCTGGGCTGGTTAAAGCCAACACAACTCAACTGCCCTGCTGCTTGTGCAAGCATTTCCACGAGCACCAGAGGGATGCAGTCTAACTCAATTCCTCTTCTTTCAGCCTTTAAAATAAGTGGTTTTATTTTTAAATATGAAGATCAGTCATTTGCTCCATCTGATGATCTCTCTCAGAAGATCTAAATTCACTGCTTGGCTTACTACCGAGCTCTCCTGAGTTCACCCTCCGGATTCTGATGCAGGGCAAGACATCCTGATGGTTCTGCAAGGAATGAGACACAGACAAGCTCAAGGAAAGGAAAAGGGCTGGGATGTGTAGAAAAGTGCTTGTTGTATGGGCAGCAGGAGGCAGCTCCAGGCGTGGGAGGTGAGAGAAGGCAGCACGCTGGGAGTGGGAGAAGGCTACAAAGAAAGTCAGCTTTGAGAGAAGAGAGTGAGGAACATAAGGAATATCACAGTGTGTGGGATGAGATGAGAACAGGGATGTAGGTTTTTGGAGAACTTTAAAACAATTATAGGTTTTCACCATGGGAGGTCCTGTTTGACTAGATCAGAGCACTTGCTTCCTCGTTACGTGCCTTGAATTGAAGTTTTCTTTGAAAGAGCTTGCTATCACTATTCCATACTTTCAATTAACATTTTATTTAAATGCTTTAAGATACTTTCTAGATATATTAAAGGCTTACTGATGAAATCTTGAATGTAATTTACATATCTAAGTCACATTTGCATTCAATAACAAGACAGCTTTCCAGTATGGAGCATGCCATCAATAGCCCCCTTTGCTAGCATCTTGCTGAATTTCCCTAGCTGCAGTCTTCATTTCAAATTCAAAAGGTTACAGATTTAACTGGGGGAAAAAAAAAAAGAGATAATGATATTATCATCAATGATAGTCATCTTTTCCAAATATTAGGGGAATAGATTGTAGAGTACCACCTTAACATGTACGTAGTTCTTCCACCACTTGGACATATCCTCAGGAGTTTCACAAGAGACACAAGCCTATTTTTTATTTTAATATGCTTTGCCATTAAAAAGAAGAGGAGAAAGCGTTCATACCTTTCCTACAAATAAAGCACACAGTGTCAGTATCTTTCCACAGTACATCTGCATACTTCCTTGGGGGATTTTTCATTATAAAATCATATCTTAGTTATCAAGTCTCAGCACCATAAAGCACATATGGGATGTGTGATAAAAGCCCTTTTTTCTTTTCATTTCTGTTAATTTTTTTTTTTTTTTCAATCAGGAAACAGTGGTAAAAGAGACGGGTGGTGAAGCAGATTTTTTTAGGAAAGCACATTTTGAGAATTTCTACATGCAATGAAGTCTAAAAATCCTGGTATGAGAAGCAAGTGATGACTGATGCATTGATGCTGAGAGCAGCAGCCCACTGGTGAGTGTTGCACAGGCAGTACTGGACAGAGGAAAATCCTGTGTAACTGTCTCTAGTTACTCTGAGATGTTCTCACATAGCAGAATATTATCAAAGATGGCTTTGATGGAGGTTTGGGGCTTTTTGTTTTGTCTTGTGTGTCTTTTTCTCATATTAGAGTGATTTTTCTCATCTTAGACTTGATGCTTCACCACAAGATTTATAGAGGCCATAAATCCTATAAGCCTCTAGAAGGTCAGAAGAGACCAGCTTTGATGGATGCAGAATATGGGGCAGGGGGGAGAATTTGTGGCCTTTCCTTATTTATTGGTAGTCCTTATTTCCTTATTTATTGCTTTTGTGGACTCTAGGCACAATTCTAAATCTGTGCTTTGTCTTACAGAATTAAATGAATACAAAACTAAATTTATGAAAGGAAATATGTTTTTTGATTTTTCGGTTAATCCAAAGAAAGCATCACAGCTGAAAGTCAGAAGAAAACTGGCCATTCCTATGTCTTGAAAAGGTGGAATAGGAGGAGTTATAAAAACCATAAAAGCACAGAAAACAAGGATGGAAAGCATTGCCTTATTCTCTGAAAAGAGGTTTGGGATGGGGTTGAGAACATTTTCTTCAGATATTTCTTTCCAAGACTGCTTTTCTCAACTTTGCCAGCCTGTTTTACACTGCAGATGCCAGATAATTCCAGATGAAGAGACAAACCACTGCCTTTCTCCTGAATAACACCTCTTACACTGCTGCAAAGATAAACAGCTCCTGCCCCATGTTTTCTGTTATCCAGAACCATTAACAAAGCCCCACAGCACAAGCTAATAAAATATCACCTACTTCAGATAGAAAATTGAAAACCTCCTAGAGAACAGCAACCAAATTCGCATGCCAGAGTTTCAACATCTGCCTGAGCTTAGAATTCTTTTTCAAATGGGTGAATAACTAAAAATGTCTGCTATGTCCCTGGCACAGAAAGATGAATTTAGGGTGGGAATTTTTTCCCATTTATGTCACATTACCTGATGGAGCTGCTGAAGGAAGTCAATCACTCACAAGACAAAATGGAAGGCAGAAGAAATGAGGTTGAGTCTCTGGCTGCCTTGCTCTAACTATTCAGCACTACAAGGAAGTACATCTGACAAAGGTTTTCTCAGTTCTTCAAAGAAACTTTTAATTTCTTTTTTTTTTTTTTTTAATCTCCTCAAGTCCTTGCCATTCATCAGACATGGGTTTTTTTTACCGAAAGACTTCAAGCAATCAGTCTAAAACCCCTGCATTAATTCTGAGAGGTTCAGAGACCGGAGAAGTACTGGGGTTGTGGCACGAGTTCATGCATAGCTCCACCAAATCAATATCCCCTTTAAACCACATTGCTCTTTTTCACCTTGCAAGTTTTGAAAGAGAAGACATAAGTTGCTGCTTTAACTGAATGTTTTTCTCATATGATTTCTTTTCCTATTTCTGCATGTGCTGCATTATCCCAAGGGATTCTGTGGGTTTTTTTTTTCCCTGCTCCAGCTACAGAACTGTTATTTCCAGAGGCATTCTCCATAACACAGAGGGAAAGCAACAGCACTACATCATTTCTATAGGAGAAAGCTAACAAGAAATGCCAATTAAAAGTTTCTGCTACTGTACATTCCATTCAGAGTGGAATGAATACTGTCTTTGGAAATAGGAGGCAGCTGTCAAACACAGCTCTGAACACAATAGTTCAGCTCCTCTGAAGAATAGGTCATGGGGGGAAATCAATAAATAAAGTACCTTCATCATTAATCATGTTCTGAATTTTTAAATCAGCCAGAACATTTACAAGTTATCCACCAAGTTTCTTTTATTTTCTAGTGCTCAGCTTGCAGCCCTTGCTTTGGTTGCACAAGTTTCTGCTGATGGCAGGACTGGCTGCAGCACTGAGCCCAGGGCTCCTCTGGGGTCACAGGGGCAATATCTGTTCTGTTATTAGAGAAATTACTCAGGGCAATTTCACACTTCAGCAAAACAGACTTATTGCTTGCATGCACTGTGTGTGCATGCCTTAACAAGCACTTAAAGTTTTTCTACCTTTGTTCCTTTGTGCAAACATTCATCTTTAGCAGCATTAGAAATGTTGGTGAGTGTGGCTTCTTTTCCTACTTTAACAAGGAATTACTACCTTGCATATAATAAGGTTTCTAAGGAGTTGGACTTCCCATCTCTGCTATAAATTCAGAGACAAAAAAGTAAACTCTATGCTTTAGAGAAAAACAATAAAAAAAGTAACAGGTGGCTTTTTAGTAACCTGATTACTTTTATTATTACATTCTGAATATTCAGTGTTAGCAGCAACCATCTCTTCTTGCAGACTTCTTTCCAAATTCAATTGCTCTGTCCCTGTTATCTCTGCAGAAATAAATAGGGGCAGGACCAGGGAAGAGCAATGCTATTTCTGTTATATTTTATTTTACTTATTCTCAATGAAAATGAGAAGGTCTTCTTTGCAGCCACACAGCCTGTAATGTCAGATCCGAGCAATCAGCTAAAAAAAAACAAACAAACCCACAGTCACTTTGCAGGTTTGAAATAAAAAAGGAAAAAAATAAAAGAAAAAAGAGAAAGAAATCAATTCATGTTGTCACAGCCTATCTAGAGTCATATTGTCTCCAGCCATTGATAGAAAATGAGAACATCTGGGGATTCAATTACTCATGACATGAATAATAATATTTCATTTTTGTTAAATGAAACTTTATAGTTGCAGGAACTTCTGCTTACTGCTCTGTGCAATCCTGGAATGAAATCTGCCAGCAACAAGCCACAGTTCCTTCGGCTTCCATGAGCACATCAGCACAGGTGCATCTGTATCTCCCAACACAAAAGCTTAAAAAATAAACGAAATTTTGAGCAGCTAGTTAACAGATGAGCTCCTGAGCTTCAAGCACAGAAAGTTTTCTAAATGTCACAGACACCTTTTAAGATCTTGAGTTAATAGCCTCGTTCAGAAAAGCACATTTATCCTTTGAACCAAAGTCAGTGGCACCTGCAATTGTCCAGTATTTTCAATTAGCCAAAACCATTCCTCTAAATAGTATTGCAGCCATTTAGGGCCTTCTTTTAAGCTTCTAGTTTATGATTCTCAGTTCATGTTTCAAGAGGATGCTACCAAAACTGAGTTGCTATGTGTTTATTCTTCTTTCTTGATCAAGTAGAGCTGTCTACAGTCTTAGTGGCAGTGCTGGGATCAAATCAGAGGATATTCATCTCACAGCAATGAGTAAGCAGCAACACTCATGCTGAAATTGCACTGACTTGTGCAATCACTTTGATATCAGCAGGACTGTTCTCCAAAATTAAGCATGTGAGCCATTGTGGCATTTGTATCTAAAAGTTCAGAAGCAAAATATGCAGAAAGGGCTGAAAGATCTCTGCTTTTAGGGTTGGGTTTTTTTTTTGTGTCAGGTAAAGCTTAGTCTTGTTTTCCCTCTTTCTTTCTCCACGGGCATTCATTAAGGTTAGGTGACAGCAAAAAGCCATGATTTGCACCCAGTTTACTGGGCAGACTAAGTAGAACTCTTTGTAGAGCCTTAAACATTCTCTACACGAAATGGTGCAGGAGCTCTAAAGGTTCCAAAGGGTCCGGATGAAAAATATTTTCCATTACAGCCTGGAGATGAGAAGAACCATGCCGGCACTTTGCTGCTGTAGAAGTGCTGTGTAGGGCACAACTTGTAAAATGCTCTGGGAGGATGCACACAGGAAAGTGGGGTAGGTCCTCTGAGGCTCCAAACTGGCAAAACCTCCACGCCAGTAAGAGAATTTCCTCTCCCAACACGGGAGTTTGGGGCTCAGGGTCTGCTGCTGACCACAGGAAAACTTTAGGGGCTGCCTGCTTCCAGTGGCAAGATGTAACCAGAAAAATGGGTATGACTTCACAGAAGCAATCTCAAGTCAGCACCCTCAAAAAAAAAAAAAAAAAAAAAAAAAAAAAAAAAAAAAAAAAAAAAAAAAATACAACAGGCAACACTTACTGCTTGCAGTTCTCGTGTGTCTGGCTTTATGCAACATTTCTATTCCCGCTGCGCTCGTTGCCTTTTAAAAATGTGTAACATTTATGGACTCCAGTAAAAATGTTTTTAATATAATGTAGATGAAGTATAAAGTGTTAACCTTGAACACCAGGGAAGATGTTGGGATTTTTTTTTAAACTCTTTCAATAATTTACTGAGAATTGTCTAAGATTTGCTTTTGGTTTATAGGAAATCTTTTGGAAACATTCAAATAGTCGCAATTTTTGTAAATGCTACAATAGCAGTGATTTCATAAATAAAAGCAATGCTCAAAAGTCAGAGAATGTTGAAGAGAGCTTTAAACCAGAGTCTCTGCTGTCTCAGGGAGAGCAGTGTGGGTTTCCTGACGTTGCTCCATCCGTGTCTCTTGCTGCTGCTCTTCTGGGACCAATGGTAAGGATGGTGCTAAGAATTCTGCATATGAGTTCACTCCTAACTATTTATAAAACACATGATGTAATACTCTATATTATATAATATATGACACATGCCTTGTTCATGCTACAGCAAAGGTCCTAAGATAGAGCTCCTCTGTCACTTTAACAAATCTCCACTTCCATTGCTGGTTTGCTTCTGCAGAAGTGTTCTGATGTGTGAACACTTCTCCTTTCCCCAGAAATGCATATTTATGTCTGGAGTTATTCCCACAAGTTTCATCCTTTGCACTGAATTTCTAAATAACATTATTTTGATGGTTTTGAGGGCTAAAGACACACTTAAGCAAAGGATATGTATGAAGTACTAACTTGGAACACAAGTATTTTGATTGAGCTGGGAAATGAAGTGAGGAGGGAAAATCAGGTTTAGTATTTTAAGTTGGTTTCATTTGCTGCTTCTTACACTGGACTGGCATCTCAAATCCACCTGCAATGGTGTCTTTCTCTCTCTTCATTCAAACTCTTTTTGAAAGGCTTATTTTTTGATCAAACCCAAGAAATACCATTCTCGTGTCAAATGTTCTCCACAGGCTGATGTAAATATAACTTAAACCAGCAGTTGTATTAAGTGGGACAGATAATGAACCTAAATAACTGCTCAATCCTGTTAGTGTGGCCCTCATACACCTTCTGTGTTTCTTCAAGCCCTGCTGCTTAGCATTCATGCTGCCTGATTTGAGACTAAAATTAGATTATAGGAAGGTGTGCTTTTTACAAGAGGTCTTCTATTTGTTCCATAAAGTATTTAGTACTCTTTAGGCACTGTATAAATAAAAATAATAGCGATCTTGGAATTCACCTTCAGGAATGGAAATTAAGAGATCTAAGGCCTTTCATTTCTACTGCATGTTATCCTCATTGGACACGTTTAGCAATGCTTTGTAAAACAAGTTAAAAAGATTCTTGGAAGTCTGGTTAAGGTGAATAGCAGAAGAAAAAAAAAAAGAGAAGGGAATATGTCTCTAGTTTTAGATCTTCACAATAGGGAATAAAAACAAAAGCTCTACCAGACTTTTAAGATAAAAATCTCCTTTCAAAATCATTAATGTTTCTGAGAGATGCCTACAGTTGCTGGGGAAAAATGGTTGTGGGTTCCAAAGCAGGACTCTGAGTAAAATCACTTACACTCAGTTTTAAGATTCAAAGGCTATGTGTAATTATGAACCCTTTCAGGGCTGCTGTGATTTCTGAGGGCTCTGTACTGTGAGAAGGGTTCCTGCATTCTGGGTCAGAGCTGTATCAAGTCCAACAATGATTTCTCTCTGACTTTCCCCCCTCCTTCCCAGGATCTATATTTAGGACTTAAGTACGAAATATTGAAAGTTTTTTTGAGGTTAAGCATGCCAATGTCCTCAAAACTCCAGCAGGCATCAGCTTACGTCACTTGGCACTTTAACACTTATAAAAGTCTGGCAGCTCAACTTAAATTAAAGCTATCATCAGGTGAAACATTTAGTCTGTGCTTATTCCCCCAGGCTCCATTTTCAGGCAATGGAGAAAGAAAAACAATTCCCAAGGTTATTCACCTTGGCCTGAGATGAGGCACCTATTTTTCTCCATTTATACCCTCGTTCTTTTGACAGAGGACTTTTGTGATTGCTAAATTTAGGCAATATGAATCCTGCCACTGGTATCTTCCTAATTTTTGAATGAGAGTCATCAGTAAGCACATATGGATAATCACCTCTATGCTCCTTAGGCTCCTCTTAAGATTTTTAAAATATCTCTTTAGAAAGGGATCAGATTGCACATAAGTGTGTTTTAAGATTATCATTAGCTGTGAAAAACATATTTCAAAATGGCTGTAAAACAACAACAAAAAGAGACATGCCAACAGCTCCTACAAGGAATAGCTCCATGTTGCATTTTAAGGATCCTGAAGCTTTACTTAGGAAAAATAAAAATCAGAGTAGTGAAGAGACCTCGTTTATTATTTCCTCAAAACCTCCCGATTTGCTTATAATAGCATCAAACTTGTTACCATCTCAAAGTAATTTATGCTCCAGTGCCTCAAAACCAAGCACCATCAGGGCATTCCTCTACAGCAGATACAATGGGGTACAGGCAGTCCTGCTGCCAGGACAGAAAAGCAGCTCAAAGGTTAGATGAAAGGAGTAACTCTTCAAAATGAGCATCTGAGGCAAAGAGAAAGGTCAAACATCAGATTCTTTTACTTTTTTTTTTTTTTTTAATAAAGGAGTGATTAGTTAAATTCAAGTCTCATTTTGAAATGAGTAGTTTCTTTAGAAAATAGCAGGCATCCAAATTATGGAAAATCTGCTCTTTAAGACAGTTGACTTGAGAACATTTAAATATCGAGGGCTGGAATCTTCTTCTTTTCTTTTTAATGATGAGGTTTAGGAAAAGATAGAAGATGATATCATTTCCAAAAACCAGCTCTGGATTGCTGCATATAGTTTGACATTCAAGATATTTTAATGTTATCAGCTAGCACTGCCTGCCATCTGGGATGAGCAATGTTTTCTTGACCAATTATTTGTATGCCTCTAAAACAAGAGTGAGTTTTGAGAAAGGATTTATTTGAAGGTGGAAAGCAGAACTTGTCCATTAGAAGAGAGGATCACAAATGGACTATGCCAAATACCTGCTTTATTTCAGGGAGAACAGGGCTTCAGCAGATGTTATGTGAGGGTATGGAAAGTTCTGTCGTAGTTTGGCAGAGACATGCCTGGCGTAGGCGGGCGGGCATCCAAGCCTGACATTACTGGCAAAGCAGCAGTGGTGACATGAGAGGACATGAAAACATGAGGGGTGAAAGGTACGACCTGGTGTTCTCAGAGGGAGAGAAGCTGCTTGCCAGAATATCTCAGCTGGGAGGGAACCAAGAGTGCAAACACAGAAGGCAAGCCCAGCTCCCACCGTCCGTGCAAAGCCAGTGAGGACAGCGGCTGAGATGTCAGGCTGGTCTTTAGACCATGCCCCTATTACTGTCAGGGAAAAATCCTTTTCATTTCATAGTAATTAAAATGCTCATAGATGTTTTATTAACTCACTCTACAGAGCCACATAGATTTTATAATTCATCCAAGCACTTACAAGTAGTTACTTGTGTTAGGCTGTCAAGACAGAAATGATTCAAAACCTTGTGTACTGAGCTTCTTGGAAGACATATCATTCCCTAACACAATGGTATTAGAAAGACTGCTGACAGATAGTGATCAAGAGATTTCATTTTGCTTGTCATATGGTGGGTTGTCAATTCTTCTTTTTGCTTTAGATAAAAGCTTAGTTGCATTAGATTTCAATAATGGTGAAGTTGCAGGTTAACATTTTTCAAAAGCACCAAAGTGACTTCAGTACTTAAATTCTATTTTCAAAATGCTGTGGATACCTGGGAACAGAAGTCTCTGCAGTAAATGGAACTGAGACATGATCAAAGAAATTTATGGAATGGTGGGGAAAAAAACCCCAACTCAAGAGGGCCAGTTTGTACCCTACTCCAGACCACAGGTTTAAAATATATTAAGTTTGTTGATGACTAAAATTCAAGGATAAGCCAAAGATTTACACTTCCATTTTGAGCATCCTTGCTTGTTTTAACACCAATGTTTCCACTGCAGATTTCCTCCCACAGTTCTAAAAAAATTTCTAAATTATAATTTTGAGATGGCCTTCACCTCAAAATACAAGATTCCCTGAGTTTTGCTCAAGATTTAAGCAGGTGATTCAGTGATATTTCTACAAAGTTTTCCATTAAAAATATATATGCAAATTATTAGCTTGACTTTTCCCCCTTATTTTAACAGCTTAGTGGAGGAAGTGGCCGTTTAAACTTTACTCCCCCCTTGAGTGAAATGAAAAATTGAACCAGTACATAAAAGCGGAAAAGTAGCCCAGATTTTCCTTCTGTTAATACTAACCTAGTATTAAGCAAATAAATAATCCATGTGGTTAGCCTATATTTAAAATATTTGTTCTTCTTTAAATATAAAGTAACTTTCACAGAAACAAACAGAAGTGGCTAGAGACTGAAATCATTCCTTTGAAACCGAAGCTGGGTATTTTCTCCTTTAAGCTCCAAACATCATCTCCCTCGTGCCCAGAGGGCTTCACACTGCGCTCCAGGACTCCATTCACTCCCTGCTCCCCTCCACTGCTGAGCCCAGGAAAGGCTGGTTACAAGCTTAGATTCCCCAAGATTTCAGAAGTTTATCTCCATTCATTAATTGAATTTTTTTTATTATTTTTTATGGTGAATTTCTCAAGTTAAACTGTATTTTTCCTGATACTTTTACTTTGTTCTGTTATTGCAGGTACTGACTACGTAATGTAGGGAGCAAACACGTTTGAAACACAGCTGCCATAGCAGCTATAGAGCATCTAAAAGGAAAAAAAAAATAGGCCAGACCTTTATTAAATTTTAAAAGTATGCCTTCGCTACACTCTTGTAAAGATCCAAATAGGGTATTCAAATCTCTAGAGATCACCAGTATAATTTCTTTATCATGTTCCATTTAAAATTTAATTATGTAGTCTACAACAAGAAGTATCTGAGTACTTTAAATAGGTCATGCAATGAACAACTTAATATTATTGTAAAGTTTTCCTTGTGAAGATCTCTTCTTTGATGTGCTGTTGCACACAGAAAGCCTTTCTTCGAAAAAACAATATACATTCATAGCTATAATAATGTCATTTAATATAAAAATTGTAAAGCTTCTTTATCACATTTAAAGTCTGAATTTTCAATTCATTCTCTAGCCTGAGCTTCCTGAAATCATCAGAAATAACTGGTAAATTGGAACTGACACAATATAATTGTACTGAATATTTTTATATCTTTCTACAGGCAAAGTTAATCTATTATCTTTCCTACTAAATGATGTCCACCAACTCACATTTTTCTATTTTTGCCTATCAGTGATACACATACTTCAGTGGCAAGAGGAAGGGTGATTTCTTCTTCCTTTAAATATAATCATTAGAGAACCATCAGCAGTATTTAATGGAAAACGAATATATTAAATAACCACATTTATCAAGACACTCTGTTATATTTTTTTAAAAAATGCACATATGTAACCTCTCTTGGTTACTACTGAGATGAGAAAATATTCAAAATATACTCCTCTGTACTTCTGACTAATTACAGAGCATTATGGGAGCGAATCCCTAATTCCACCTCTTTAATTGAACTATGAAAAAATCAGAAGGGGTTTTTGAGGCTTTTTTTTAAATGACAACAACAACAACAATAAATAATTAATGCCACCAGTGCCTAAACTTTCTTGACAGCCAGACAAAATATTCCAAGTACAGAAACATCTGTTCACACTTACGCCACTTGCAGTGAAAACCCTTTCACCAGGTTTGCGAGTGCGTGGAAATGATTTGAACAATCCTGGCCACAAATATACCCAAGAGGAATCACTGCTCTGGGAAAAGGCATTGTGTTTGCCTGGACAAAGGAGAGTTGGGTTTCTGGTGCTAGAGGGGACTTGCTGTGCCCCACTGGCCAAAATACAGGGATGGGAATCCCAGCAATGACGGAAAAGTGGTTATTAATTAATTAATTTTGTCATTTCAAGGTGCAACACCTGAAATTTTATGTGTTGCAAAGTGGTTTCAGGGTGAAGGTGGAAGAAGATGTGGGGAAATTAGACTATTTCACTCTTATGAATTAATAATAGCAAAATGAGTCACTTGACGTTTGAAAGAAGAAAAAAAAATATTAGATTACTACATCACAACATAAGATTAAAAACCCCAAGGAGTTGTTTGCTTAGAGAAATTCAGGAACAGGTGAATCCTGGAGAAGACTGGAGGACAAGCCAACCTGTGCCTAGCTGGAAACATTTGTTTTAAATCATGACAAGATCATTTGGTTTAATATTTATAACACAATTACAATGCCTTGTGCACATTGCTGGCATAATCTGATTTTTCTTGTGACATCTTACTGCAGTTGAAATTAAAGCCTTGTGGTAATAATTCAAAAAGCACATTTAGACAATCATTAATGGCAAGTACGATACGGGATGTTTATTCAAGCACTTATGTGTCTCATTTTAACTTTAATTTGAAGTGGAATTCATTTCTGCAGTGTAAGGATGTTTCCCGTATATTAGTCCTGTAATACCTCACCAAGTGCAGTGAAACTGGATTTTTTTGTCCCTTGTTTTGGTATGTGTGTGTGTATGAAGAAATGCTATTATTTTGCAAGGAAGATGAACAAAATCTTTGATATCTGGTAGGCCTGATCAATGGTCAGCTCTTCAAACACATGGCAAAATTTCATGAGAATATTTTTTTACACAACCACGGAGGCCAAGTGACAGTAAGCCATAAAAAGATTTGCATCTATTAAATGAACAAATCATATAAATTGCATAAATTGGTAAACACAGAACAAAGGGGTACATTACACAGGGAAAACTCACCATATGTAGTGAAAATATACTTTTTTACAGCTTTTCAATATAAAAAAAGTCAACGAATATACACCACACACCCTCCAAGGAAAGGCGGATATTTTTTTTCTGCCTTAGAATCAGAAGCATCTTGCACATATTATCATGCCTAAAGAAAACTGTCCTTCCTGTTGAAATATTCCTTTTACATTATATGTTGTTTGAACTACAACACTGCTTTAATCAGAGGATAGCAAAAGCCCCCAAAAGCATAACTCCACTAAAACCCCTTGCACCTCAGAGGGCAAAACCAGTGGCAGAAGGTACAAGAGGATTGAGAGCATCTTTTTTTAACTCACCAGGCATCGCTGACAGATTACCATATCAGATTTTTTTGTTTCCCTTCTCTCCACCCTTTTCTCTATCTGCATGATTACAGAATTTTATTGCATTCTCTAACAATATGTAGACAGGTCTCTCTTCAAAAATCTCTACAGCAGCCTGGGAGTCTTGTCTACTTCTATTATTTTATGAAAAGGTTTCTCAGCATAGAAGAATTTGGTCTAAGCTGCTTTCCTCCTTTCCAAATGAAAACGCCTTAAGATAACAGCTTTTTTTTTCCCCTCCTACCTCCAAGTTCCCCTCCTCTCATCCCTCAGGTGAGATGTAAAGCAAAAGCCAAACCACCTGCCATGGGTATAATTGCACAGCTGGAAGGAAGCCACAGCTGGGATTTTTCTCATCGGGTGCACAACTGTGCTGAGCCTCAAAGCAACTTCAACCCGTTGCTTTAAGCTGTGTGGGCTTGGCTGCGCCAGTATTTCAGTGTCATTTGTCTGCCTGTGGCATGCAGGGAGCGTTCTCCTCCCTGCACCCCCAGTTCTCAGTATCCCAGCAGTTTTCCCCAGGAAAAGGATCATGTTCTGCCTCCAAAGGTCGCGCTTCTTTCAGCACCTTCCAGACATTGACACACAGATGCGGTTTAGAGCAACTCGCTTACCTTGGTAACGTTCCAGATAACTCTGTGGCAGTCTCTCTGAAAGACACAAAGGGAGGAAAACTTAGTTTGTGTTTTAAACAGCTATAACATTTTTAAGATGCCTTTGTAGTGCTTGTGTTTTATAGGAGTGCAGACACACATCCACGGCTCCGTGCGCGAGCACGTCACTGGCGGACGCGGTGCCCCCCTGATCGCACACAAAAGAATGTGAAAAAGCAGACGATGGAGTGTGAGCTAAGGATCTATCAGAATCGAGTTCTCCGTGGTACAATTACTCATTTTTTTTAGGCATAAAATTATCACTATTTGAAATGCCAGCACTGCATGATCTTACATAGACAAAACGTAGAACTCGGCCAATTTTCCAGTGGAAAATGTTCCCTTTTATTTCAGTGCCACAGCAAAAGCAAGGCATTAGACAGTTCTACAAGCAGGTTATGCACTGAGAAAATATCATGTTAATGTTAAATCTTCTTATGCTGGTCCTAAACAACAGCTATTTTCCAAATATGTGACTTTTTGTCCAATTTACTTGTCTGAAACCCTTTTGTGGGTGTGCAATTTGTTTGAGGGAAGCTGAGCGTGAGAGAGTGAAAGTGGGCTAATGTAGTGGTGTGTCACATTAAATTACAATTAAATGCATTACCTTTACCTATGTACACAGGCCTTAAAATACATCCCAGATTTGTCACCACTGCATGCCCTTGTTTCCCTCCCCAGCAAATTTGCCTAGACCTTATCCAAGAATCAGGTAAACAGCTGGATAGCTCCATTTCTCATTTCTCTCCCATACATAGGACCTTAAGAAACAGCAAGAAGGCTTAAGAGGCTTCATTGTCTTTGACTTGACCAGATGCCCATCTCATTCCAGAGTCTTCTTGTCCAGCTATAAAATTTAAATCAAATATACAAATTTTCTGCACGAAAGGTAACTGGTTAGTTCATACCCTGTTTTCTTCAGCTGAGATAGAAACTGCAAAATTTCACAGCTGTAGATGGAACTTAGGGTATGGAACAATTCTCAACATAATATTTTATTATTTACAGCAGAGAAAATCCTTCCATCCACTTTTACAGTTGGAGGGGAATCTTTTTTTGTAAGGGGAGGTGGGAGTAATTAAGATAGGTCCCAAAATCTTCCTTGCCTAAACAATTTTCAAAACTATAGACCTAATGATCTCTTTGTAGTGAAACAGCCCTATGTATTTTTGTTACAAGAGTATGAACCTTATATATACAGATTGAACCCCAAAGGCTAATTTATTTATTAATCCAAAGGAAAAAAAATAAAGAAATAAAATTTTGAAGGCTCTTCTAGAGTTTCCCCATGTTCTAAAGTCACTTTTCTTGATAGGGCAACTACAGAGTTAGTATATTAAAACCATAATAATTCAAAGCTCCTCTTCAGTAGATCTTTCTAGATTTTTCTAGTGCTTTTTGGCACTACATGAACTGTGAGTTGCTATAAGGGTCTAATTTTTTTAAATTACAATTTTTTAATTACAATTTTTTTAAATGTATTGGACATCCCACAGTGATACCAGGCTTTTTCCTTAATGGTTGCACTGACAGTTGCAGCCTCCATTACAATGTCAGAGGAAGTGAAATGGTCCCTCTAAACGTGCACAGCTTTGCATTTTCAGAGCCTCTGTCTCCAAGCTGTGCAGTTTACTGGGCACAGAAGGTTGCCTTAAACCTCCCAGTGCTTTGCTTCAAAAGGCACAGATCAGAACTGTGCTCAGCGGTTGCAAAGAAGATTAAGGAAGAAATAAAAAATGGCTCACACCCTTTTCTTGCATGCACCATTCAGCAACAGTCCAGCAGATATTTAATCCCCCTCAGAAAAAAACAGTTCCCACCCCAGCTAAGGCAGACAGGTACATGTTTAGCAGGGGAATGTGATGAACAAAGCCCATGATATAAATGACATCAAAGGTGAGAGCCAGGAGAAAGAGCAAGTGAATGCAAAGAGATAAGAAAAAAAAATTAGAGTAGAGCAATACAGACTCCATTTCTATGGAGTTATTTGATACAGCTGTACATTTTAGATATTTTATTTTTATTAAACTCCTGGTATCACACCATCTTATTTTCCAAGCCCTACTCATAACTTATATACTTCAAAGAATTATAATGATATTTTTTGTAACCTATCAAAGAACCAAATCACTAAATTTGGTTCCAACAGTCAGGA
Organism: Ammospiza nelsoni; assembly: GCF_027579445.1. Lineage (NCBI taxonomy): Eukaryota > Metazoa > Chordata > Aves > Passeriformes > Passerellidae > Ammospiza > Ammospiza nelsoni. Next base: position 5,807,989 of record NC_080637.1, on the reverse strand, counting down.
CATTTCTCCCTTCCACTGTTAATCCCAGACATCATCTCTTTTCATTGAAATGCTTTAGTTTTTGAAGGAGAGAACCTGGATCTGGATATCTCTTTGTTTCTTCTTCTAAAGGGGCTCCGAAGCCTTTAGCTACCCATTACTGTTCCAATAACAGAATGGCACAAACCTGATTGCTGTAGGGTATGGCAGCACATTTTATAAAATAGCAGTTGCTCATCCAGCTTAAAGAGGCAACCAGGCACATCATGGGTGGGTGCTGCAGGAAGCATCAAGAAGCAGAATCATTTAGGTTTAAAAGAGGATGTTAAACTGCAACCACGCTCTCAGTTTCTGAGCAGAGCAGTGAGTGATTGGTGCATCTAAATTTCTAAAGATTTTCATTCTTGTTAAATAACTCTCTCTACAAGGGATGTTAGCATTGTGGAAACAATTATTAAATCGTCGATGCAGCGGGAAAAAAATCTGAATGTGATCAGAATGTTAAACAAAGACACTGCAGGTATTTAATATGCATTTTTAATGTAATTAATTTTGTTGCAAATTCACATTTGGTCAGATCAAATTCCATTTTTGGGCAAAAATATGTAAGGTGAGGGTTTTTGAAATACAGATCCAACTCAAATAAAACTCAAAGTCACAAGTAAAAGTCTGATTAGGTCCTAACTATCCAAAGATTTCACTGCTTCTCATCAACTCAGTAAACACTTCTACCATAAAAACAAATTAAGCCCACATTAGACTATGAAACTAAAAATATTATTTCCCAGAAAACAAACACAATTATCCCCACCATGCCATAGAAAATAAATGATACATGCACTGCTGAAGATGGTTAATGTCCATGGTAAGTGCTCCTATAAATATCAGGAATTGAAACACCACTCTATAAATATATTTCATGGGAGTTTAAAAAAGAAAATCTTTTGGAGCAAATTACTCATCAAGAAAACCCTTAAAGTTTGTTTAGAGATAATAGATACTCATTCTGTAGTCATTCAAGAAACTGAAACTAGACTTGCACAGCCAATTTTCAGACCCCTAGTACTCCCCAATGACACACACAATAAATATAACTCACAATTTACTGTATCTATAGGAAGCAAAGAAATCTTGGATGAAAACAAGAAGATAATACTCAAAGGGAGAATAAATGTAAGACCATGTATTTTCACATCCTGCCAGAGATATGAAAGGATGACCTTGAAAAAGAGTGAGGATGGAAACTTGAATGCTTTGTCAGAGCTGCCCTGAATTCCACTGAAATCGGCTCCAATGCAAATGGGATGAGCTGATGCTCAACAGTGCTAAGGCAAGGAGAGGACCTGGCTGAAAACCCTGGAAAAGCTGTGATGAGGAAGGTGACATTATGGAAGAGCAGGGCAGCATTACCGGGAAGGCCATTTACTATTTCTAATAATTTAGGTTCAGCTGCAAAGGATAAATTTGGGACAACATGATCTGTACGCATGGAAGATGTTGAAACCAGGACAGTTGGATGGGAGGTCTGCACCCTAAAATATTGCACCCTCCCATGGGGTCTTGCAAAGAAGCAAAGTTACAAATTGCTTCTGAGACCTGTGAGGAGCTTTGTCCCACTGCAGGAGCTCTGCACTCTCGGGAGGAACATGCAGCTCTTCTCACAGCCCAGAGAGCCAGTGTGGGTGAACCAGGCACCACACACGCATTTTGTCATTTCTCTCTGCAGGCTGAGAAATCCTGCCCGTAGGATTGGAGTAGGATGTATACCAAAGCAGAAAAGTATAAATATTTTAGTCAAAACCTTACAGTGATGTGGAAGTGGGAAGATCTGCATAAAGATCAGCAAACAGACTTTACTGCCTAATAGTTCTGTTTAAAAAGAGTTGTTCAGAAAAACTCTTTATAATATCTGGAAAGTGTTGTGTTTATATTAAATGTTTTGTTCACTGAGAAATCATATGGTGCTCTACTCTCTGAGGCTGACTGGCAGCTGTTGTTACCCACCTACATGCAGGATTTGGCACAAAACAGCTCTGAAGTTTGAAACTGCAACATTTTGCAGTTTGCCCAAAGAAGCTGTGGCTGCCCCATCCCTGGAAGTGATGACAAGGTCAGACTGGATGGGCCTTGGAGCAACCTGGTCTAATGGAAGGTGTCCTTACCCATGGCAGGAGGCTTGGAATGAGATGATCTTTTAGGTCCCTTCCAACCCAAACCATTTGATTATTTGTGCTGTGTTTCTGCAGCCATGTAAACTGAGGTACAAGAGACAGGGCAGGTTTTAAAGGGCAGCTGAGGTCATCTGGGCTAAATGCACTCCAGTAACCTGAGCAAGTGCTGAGTTCAAACCATACAAGTCAAGACTACACTTTGAAATCTTCTTTTAGTTCTGCAGGATCATGACCCTTAGTGATTCGGAAGCTTTAGGTCTCCACCGAGAACAACTTTTGCTCTGCAAAGGAAAGCATATGGATTCTAGCTAAGCAATCTGTCAGGGTGCTGGGGAAGATGCAAAAAAAGGCAGCAACACTTTCCTGCAATGGTGTTACCGTTCTTCCTTTCCCCATCTCACACATTGGGGAGAGGATAAAGCCCGCCTACGGCACACAAGGCACATGAGGATAAGGGCGAAGCTGGAGAAGGGATCTGCATGGTGTGCTAACACAAATGCAGCTCAAATGCAAGCAGAAAGTCCTCAGGATGCAGAATAGTTTGGAAAGAGAGGTGCCCTAGCCCTGAGGTCTTGGTTTTAGGCATCAGAACCAGCACTCAACATTTCAAGGAGGGTTAAAAGGTCCTGTCCTCTCCAGGACAGGTGAACGTGGCCCCTTGGATTCCCTGGGATGTACAGGAGTAGTAACTCCCATTACTTGTGCTCATTTTCCTTAAAGCACAAAAAACTCAAATAGGTTAAACTAGTATTTCTGATTTGGGTGAAACATTCAACCCTTCACTAAACAGAGTCCTACCACTGACACAAGTATTGATCTTACTGGATGGGATATATTTGTAAACAGAAAAAGGCACATGTTAAAGAAAAATGATGTATTTTGGATGATCCCTTGAAAAGTTACAGTTTTTTTCCCCAGGAATATCCACTGGGCATAACTGGATAATGCCAGGAGTGCTGATGTATATAACACATTGCAATACTGTAGATAACTAGGAAATTCTTCCTTGAAATATTTCCAAATATTTCATAACCATAAGTTGCTCTTTGCTTTACCCCAGGGGAAAATTGGACTTGCCAGAACAAACAACTCACCTGATGCTTTTGATCACTTTTTCCTGGCTCTGCCTGTTCACTGACACTGCACCACTGACTGAGCAACACAAGAAAATTGAGGTGGAGAAGGCTCCAAAGTTTGTTGTTGAACAACACCCCTCAACCAGACCACCAATAAAGCTTTTTTAATTGTAGGGTCCACAATTTCAGACATATTCTCTGCTCCTAGACATGCATCAGCAATGGGAAAAAAGACAGCCACTAATCGTCAGTATAAAGAAGAGCTAAAGAAAAGTTTACAAAGGGATAAGAAGGATTTTCCACTCAAAGCAGGGGAGAACAGCTGAAGAGGAACTTTAAATTAGCTTTAAAAGAAGGTTGTATCAGGAGGAATATAATTACCTTCTTGGAGTTTCACCAAGACTTGGGAGTCAATGCCTCTACTCTTGCAGAATGGTGCAGTGGGATTTTTAATGACCACAAATGGTCAGGACATTGATTTTACATTCCAGGTGAAAAATGGCACCTCCAAAGACACATTGTTGTCTCTGCTCTTCCTAAAATCACATTGGGGACTGAATCTGCCTTGACTTGGAAGAATTAATAGTGTGTATTGAAATACCATTGTAAGACACAAGATATTTCACTGGTCTTAAATTGGATAGTTTCTCAGATTTGTTAGTGTGCAGCAATGTTAACTGGCTACATTTGGATAAAATAGAGGGTTTAAATTCTGGATTCAGTTTTGCTATGATTAATTTAATAGGTTTCAGAGAAGACTTTTTTTCTGTATCACATGCCCTTTACATATCTTTTTTGGTAGCATTGTTCCCTATGTCAACTAAACATCAAAATGGTCAAAAGCAATTTAATCTTTTAAAACCCTTAAACTATTAAAAACTATTAAGATTTGAAATTGATACTTCTGTAAGTATTTAATCTTTCACACGGTAAGCAGCAAATAAATACAATGCCATGTTATATCTTCACACTGAACTTAGCTACCTAACAAGGATCACACATTTGCAGCAGAAATTCTGCATAAACAGTCTCTGAATGTGCTATTTAAGTATAAGCTAAATACTCTTTTTTTAGGAAGTGATGTGACAAGTTCATATGTAAAAATTTATTTCTATGCAATGTGACATTCTGCAAGATTAGCTGACTGAGATAAAGGACATGAACAAACATGCTTGTTGTTTTCTCCCATGATTATTTTTAAAAGCCGCATTTTTCAGTATTCTAAATTTGTTACTTCTGATTTTTTTTTATTCCTCCTTAGGTATGAGGAAAGAAATCTCTATGTAGTCAGTGATAAGCACCTGCCATGAAAACTGTCCAAGTCCAGTGTACATCCTGTGTACAAATAATACCCCAAATTAAACCTGCCCTCATCATTGTGACTACTTTATATTTTTTAACAAAGTTTTAATTTACCCTTCACCCCATAAGACAGCAATATTATATCTTACAAGTCAAAGCATAATTCAGGCCAAATTCTCACTGCTTTCAGTTTAACTACCACTCCCAGCTAAGATTTTGGCCCCTTGTCTAACTACCCACCAAGGACATCACATGAAACCTCTCTCATACATCTTTTGCTCTGCTATTAATGAGCAAGATAGAAATTAATTAAGTGGGAGAGACATAGCAGTGTCCATTTGAGAGACTGGTAATGGGGGCACGGATGGGATGCAATTCAGCCAGGGTCATGAGGGAGAAATGCCAGGGCATGGAGAGGAAATGGAGATCCCATTCTGGCGCTTTGCTCCAAGGTCAGAGCCTGCCTTTGTGGATGTGGCTGTTGCTATGTGTTTTCTCAGGCAAGTGGAGCATTTTGAAAGTTAAGAAAGCTTTGAAATGAAGAAAGAAAGCACTGTGGGTAGAGGATTTGTCTCTCCAGGACACAGCAAGCAGCAGGAAGAGCATGGCGAGAATCCACCATGGTACCAACTCCAACACCCTCACCCTGTTAGTACAGGAAGGGAAAGAAGTGATGCACAGGCAACTGCCTCAGGGAGCTCAGCAGGAGGAACATACCCTCTGTCTCTCTCCAAAATGCGAAGAAAGATCATCCAAAACAGAGCAGATGTTCCTCCCCATATGCTCATTGAACCTGCTGTAATCTCTCAGGGTAGAAAATCTTACACGTTTGGTATTTGCCTGACCTGTAGCTCGTGCTACCCTGCCACTGGTGCAGTGTTACTTTGCCACCATCCCTTCTCACTGTGCCAGGGAAAGGAGAGGAATCACACCCAAAGTCTCAGCAGGAACTTCGGGTCAATCTTGTACAAATATAGAACCGCAGGAGAATTCTGGGCCATGTGCTAATTGTACAGAAGAATTATGGAGCCATAAAATGGTTTGGGCTGGAAGATCATCCCTTGGGCAGAGAACCTTTTACTATACCAGGCTGTTCAAAGCCCCATTTAACCTGGCCTTGGACACTTCCAGGGATGGGGCAGCTAAAGTTTCTCTGGGCAGCCTGTGCCCGGGCCCCACCACCCTCATAGGGAAGAATTTCTTCCTAATATCTGATATAAATCTACCCTCTTCAGTTTAAATCTGCTAACTCTTCTGTCACAGCACTCCCCAATGAAGAGTCCCTCCTTCTCTTTCTTGTAGATCCTTTCTGGTACTGGAAGGTGCTTTGGGCAGCAGGGAGTCCTCTCTTCTCCAGGCTGAGCAACCCCAGAAGTCATACATGCACAAGGTTGCATGAGATATATGCAAAAAGACGTGGAAATTGTTCAAGTTCTATAGCCTAGATTCATTCCTTCATTTCTGACATGTGGTAGAGGGCTTCAGTAAGTTTCTTCAGATATTTAAGACTTTGCCATACTTATGTAGGGTGAGAGGCCCAGTTATGTGTACAATTCACACAAATGTCTTTATGATGAGACATTGGTTGGGTCAAATGTTGATGTCTTCAGTGATGAATGCCAAAAAGAAAAAGCCACCCTAACAACGGTTTTCTGTTAAATGCCCATACCTCAGTTTTCTTGCCCATATTTCCCTCACAAATATCACAATGTCAACAGTTCAAAACTTTGGTGTTCCCTGATGTCAGATGTTTTCACTAATGTACACAAACTTCAAGCCACTCAAAAAGTTTGGAGGCTTTATTTAAACTTATTTCAGAGAAGTAACTTGATTCTCTGCCAAGAAATGCCAAGCTTGGAAATGACATCTCATCCTGGTCTCAAAATACTTTACTGGAGCTAAACAACTTGGATACTTCAGCTATTATATATTCAAATAGTTACTCATTTTCTTGGCCAGTGCAGGGTGGGCTGAGATGGGCATTTGGGGATCTCTGAAGTTTTGTGACTTCTAGAACAAAGTGAGATGCTAAGCATAGGTACCTTGGAAGAACCAGTATAAGTTAGGAGAGGGATGGTCTTGTTTGTCCAGTTCAGTATGCAAAAATATAGGACTGGCATTGGCAACTACCAGGGGAAAAAAACACAAACAAAGCCAAACAGATTTAAAAAAACACCACAATCAATAAAAACCTCCCCAAAAACAACAACCCCACTGAAATCCCACAAATCTCTTTTCATGCACCTGCTGAAATGTTTAGTTCCTTTTTGTAGTTGTTAATCAAGGGTAAATTTACTTCTTAGCTCCTTTTTGTCCTGAGAACTCCTCCTTGTAATATAAAATACAATGGTGCCAGGTTGAAACATGGGATGGAATAGGAAAAATGTAGAAAGGACTCTGAACAGGCCTGCCAGCCAGGAGTCTGTGTCCCATTAGCTGCAGTTCAAAACAGTCCTCATACTATTTCCATAAATACTGTGGTATCTTCTGGAGTATCTCAGCACAAACTGCAACAGATGTTGGATGCTATTATTTCTTCATTCCTGCTCATTTGTTGTTCATCTGTTATTTTTTGCCACTTTTTTTTCCCTCTTGCCACCTGTCCTCCCACAAATCAGAAATGTTAAAAACAACACAGTGAACTTTTGTTCTTATTGGTGCATCTACCACTGCCCAAAATTAATGGGAGAGAAAAAGAAGAGAGATTAAGATCTAACTCCCTGTTTTATTTCTGACCTTAAAAGGATGGGTAGAGTTTATTTTTGACAACCCTAACCAGAGAGAGTAAATCTGCTGAGTTGCCCACCTCAGGAAATGGAAACACACAAGTGCCATTGTTCTTTAACAAGTTCTAAATAATATTACTGAACAATATAGCAATGGTGTTGTGAAATTACAATATAAAGTGTTTTAAAGTGTGAGTTACCCATGATATAAATCTACAAGCAAGCCCTTTTCTCCCCAGACACATCCAAACCCAAAGATGTTAAGATAGTTCTTTAATGGCAAAAACTATTACACTGCAATATGTAGCAGGTTCATCTATTAATCATCAGACCATTTATGTTCTGTAATTCTACCACAGTTAAATAACATGGACTACTAAGTACCTGAATCGGCTATTAGCAACCATTCCTGCTCATTAAAACTCACTTATTTAGACTTTAGCAATGGTAAATGTAACCAGCCCTGGAGGAGTGTCACAGTGCTTGGAAATGGCACATTAAGCTTCATTTACCCAGCTACACTCCAAGGCAGAGGGGGAAGGGAAAAATACAGTGACGGTCCATAACAAAGCTCAGAAGCTTTTTGAAGCTGCATTAAGAAAATGACAAATCTTACAAAGAGAGCCATAAAGATTCCTCAAGTACAACAGTTAGGCAAGGAGCTATTTATCACGGTTTGTTGAAAAGACTCCTACGTTTGATACTATTGGACTGTGAGAGATGATTATTAAATGTAATTACAGAAATAGCACAGAAATAATAGTTTATTGCAGAGCATAAGCAACACTGTATTAACAAAGAGGAGTGGGGAACACGTTCAGCATTTGCAATGGTATCATTAGCTTTTCTGGGAACACATACACAAATGTATACACATTTGATTCCATGTTGGCTTCTACTAACCAGAATTATCCTTCAAGAATTTCTGATCTGGGTCAATGAATCCGTCTGTCTCTGGAGTGAGGAAACAGGAGCCAAAGTGGATTTCTATTTGGGTGTCAGCTTTTATTCCTTTCCTACTTAACACAGATTTATTAAAAAACAATCACAGCCTGCTGTCAGGAAATACTGCTTGCATTTGCTTATTAGCAGCCCCGTAATAGATACATTTTTGCTGCAGTGCTGCCATTTGAAGTGAATGATTTATTTAGAACATGCCAGTTATCACGAGATTCTCCACGCAGTAAAACAACAAGTTTTGATTTCTTATTGCTACCTGCAGGAATGAGTTTAATTTCTATTACACTAACACCTCAGCATGTTTGCTTGTGTACCCAGCCATCAATTTACCTTTTCTTTTTGCTGTGAAGTGATTCCACCCAATTTCTTTTCACTCTTGAATATATCTGCCACTCACTTCTTGCACATTATTGTCCATCTTGGTGAAGCCCCTTTTATTAAAACCATACAGTTCTTTCAGAAAGCTGATTTGGGGTAGGTATCCACACTTTTCCCAAATTACAAAGATAAACAAACTTAGAAGCACAGCTTCTTACAGCTGGGACTGTGGTTTGTGCCAGCAAGCAGGGCAAAAAAACCAACCCTATCTCAGCAGTTCAAAAGCTCCTTTCTGGCCCACCAAGTTTTAGGCTAAATTAACTCTGCTACTGGCCCAAGACTGAAATATTTTGCAAAACTCCGTTTTGGAAAGAAGGCATTCAGTGACAGATGGGCTTTATTTATTTTTGGGTAAAAGGAACAGCTTAACACAGGTTGGGAACATGGGAGAGCATCCTGGCACATCAAGACAAAGGCTGAAAGCACCTGACGTACTAAGGAGATGCAGAAACGATCATCACAAGACCATGCACACGTTCATTGATAACATGGTGCACACTGACCCCTGCTCCTTCAGCAAGGATCTGTTTTGGAGCAGGAAATTCAGCCAGTAGTTTTGAAGCTCAGCAGCTTCCTTTAAGCATCTGTACTCCCTCTTTAGTTCGCTGTGTAATGACAGCTTAATGTTTTACTGGGAGGCTGCACTCAAAGGCAGGAGCTGCGTGCACTCAGCTGAAAGAGAGAGGTGAGGCTGTAAATCAGGTGCAAGAGAAGAAATCAGAGTCTACCTTTAGGCATTCCCATTTCTGGGTTTTGTTCAAAGCAGCATTTTCACATTTTCTAAAGGCTCATGGGTTACATTTTCAAGGGGTTTGAACCTAAAAAAACTTGTGGATAGATTGCTATCAAAGATTTCCAACCATGCTGCAGAATCCTTGGGAGCTCAGTATTGCTTATATTGAAATGCTTAAAAAAAAAAAAAAATCCCTCTAACCATCTCTCTTCATCAGGAGATGGTATTTGGGAAAGTCTCCCCTGGTCCTACACATCACTGGTGTAAAAGAAAACAAGTTTTCCTTTTGAAGGTTTTTGATTCCTTTGTAACAGACAAATCATTGCTGCAGCACTTTCCAGCTGACAATTATCTTGCCACAATAGCCGTAAAAAATAAAATAAAATCAACATGGATGGAATTTGAAGTAGAAGACCTAAATTATACTTAACTATATTCATAAAACTGCACCTCTGCTCAAAGTTGCTCTGCACACTGCACATATGCCAGGATCTCTTAATCTGCTGCTGATGTGCTGCATATTGCAGTCGTGTGCAATTACAGTTAGCTATAATTAAGAACAATTACTACTTTTATTTCTCCACTTGTTCTTTAAAAAGCACAGTTGTAATAAAACTTCCCCCCCCCTTTTTTTAAAGGTGAATATAATTATGCATCCCTATAACATCTCAAATAATTAGTTTCTTCTGGAACAATTTTCATTCTAACTGTCAGATCTGCCATCTATAGTCAATAGAACACATTGTAAAAAAATTCTATTATTAACCTTTCTTCACCCCATAAATCTGCAAAAGAATTTGAAGAAATTGAGGAATTCATTGCTTAAACATTGAAAGACCAAATGCAACTAACTCCCCTTCCCCAGCAATACTTTCTTAATCATGCTGAAAGATTATTATTATTATTATTATTATTATTATTATTATTATTATTATTATTATTATTGTGCTAGCTAACTATAATAATAATAAATTAAAGCTGGATATAAAAGGTATTTGGCACTTCTCTATATTTTATAGGCTACTTTCCAGCCCTATTCTCATAAAAGAATCTCTCTACTGTATCTTTGTTTAGAATCTTCCCGTGATTACTAACCATGCAGACTGCAGGGAAAAGTAATTAAGTTTAATAGAAGCCACCCTCATTTTTGAAGCTGCCCTCAATTTAAGCCATAGAAGGAGAGTAATTAAATTTAATGCGTGCCACAGCTTTTAAATGAAGATATGGCATGTAAAATTCTCTCACTCTATAACGCGTCTTTTCCGAACACTGCAAAATAAGTGTTGTGATGCAAAGATAGCAAACTACAACCACCAAGTGATGTTGAGCTTTCTTTTTCTACTGGCCATCTCTTCCAAAGGGAGAGGAACAGCTTATTATTATTTGTGTAGATTAAGAACAATGTGATCTAAATCGCAGGAATTGGGAAGCCTGCAGTGGTTTACCCATCCTTTGCCCACATTATCTGCTTTGATTAACTTTAGATGAAACTTGCAGCAGGGCCCACCTTTTACATGTTTTTAACAGATGTAACAGGTTTTCAACTACAGCACAGACCATTGTTTAACAAGATCCTCCACCAAACTAGCTGCAGTAGAAGCAGGAGCTAATGGCATTAATTTCCAGACACAGCCACAGATCTCCCGTGTAAGACTTCAGTCTTAAGTCACCAGAAGAAAAGAAAATTAAATTAGATAAGGCTCAGTTATTTTCCCAAAAATTGTCATACTACTTTCACATAAAAATTCAAATTGCAAACCAGGACTGGTGAAAATATTTCACCCTTGCAAAGAGGAATTTACTGAATGAGGAGCTCTGAGACTGAAAGAGAGTCATTTCCCTTCCCCAGCACTGCAGGTTCCCTCTATATGTATAAACAAATGCTTCTTTGCAGAGAATCACAGAAGTTTCATCAGCTGATTTAATACAAGCAGAGAATTTAAAGGCTTGAATTACTGTGCAAAAGGGAATATAGATGCCTGACAGTCTTTGTTCAGAAGGTTAGACCAAGAAACTAAATTTATAATTGTTCACAAAAGAACTCCCAAACTTCTTCCATGCAGCCTCCTCTCCTGAACACATATTAGTGCCTATTACTGGGCTTGAACAAAACTTCTGTGCTGAAAATGAGACCAGACTTGGAAAGGCAAAACCTGAGACAGATTTTCAAAGGCCTTTGGCTGGAAAGGCTCCCCCAGAAATCAAGGGAGTGGAAAGAAATGAGAAAGAAAAAGTAGGGGAAGTAAAAGAAGATGGAATAAATTAATAGATTCTCTGTTTCAGTTTTAAAACCCACCACAAATCTGCCGTGTACTTTCTCAAGAGAGGGGCTGAATGAAAAGAATGAAGAAATGAATCTGGCATTCATTTCTTTACCAGATTATCAAAAGTGAACTCGCATCATAGTAAACAAGAGGCAACCATGGTTTCATGCCTGTCTCCCTGACAAAACCCATGATCCTCTATCCATTAATCCACAGACTGTTCAATAGGCAGAGCCACACTTCAAATCTTGAAGTTACTGCTAATATAAATTGCAAGCAATTTGAGAAAAAGAGACTGAATTTGTAGCTATTTTTAAAGTTTGAAAGAAATAAGATATCTGTTTATCCATATCATGACTTAAAAAAAAAAAAAGTTGGATTCTTTTGGTTTTAATGTAACAAAATAGTGACAAAATTGCTGTTTAAATTCTAATTTTTACTCATTTATATATTAAAGTGATCCTACCAGATGCTGGAACTAAAGCAATATGATTTTGCTATATTTATATCTAAGCTGCAAAACATTTCAACATTTACAAAGAGAAGAAAGTTCTCCGCTAATGCCAGGAGAAGAATAAACTCAAATGCCATTGCACATGATGGCTCTTAATAGCTGGCACGGGGAGAGGAGAAATGTCTCTATAACAACAGTGTTAAGGAAATGTGTGGCAAATATCACACCACAACAAGAAAATTTTAAAAAAGGGCTTGTGGAGAGTGTTAACATGAGGACATAACATCCACATGCTCTCAGATGCTCGGGATGGATGCAGACCAAGGCCAGCAGAGGTCTATTTCCTCCTCTCCCCTAATCTGAAATGCCTCTTCCCATCCAAACCACCTGCTGTTCATGCCTTCTGCTTTCCTCACACATTTCCCAATCAATACTTAGGCCCTTCTGCTGCTGGCTACCAAAAAGACAACTCCCACTCTGCTCTAATATGCCCTCAGGAGCTTCGGCAGAAATGTGGGTTGTGGACTGGCTGGCCAGGAGATCAGGGAGAAAAAAAATTAAACCAAACACAAAATCAAATCTTCAGGAGCCTCTCTCCTCAATTCCCACCCACAGTGAATGCTGGGCTAAAACACAGCCCCCATCCCTCATCTCATCCTCTCTTTGAAGGCTCTGGGTCTCGTGGGGTCCTGCTGCAATTGGCAAGTGCTCCAAATGTTGGTGGGATGCAGCTCAGCCTGTGATGCCAGAGCAGCAAGGCTACCCCAGGACACCAGCATGCGCCGCTCAACTGGTTAAAAATTGAAACAGAGCAAACGGGAAATTTTCTGACAAATGCTCGGAGATTATGGAGCACACATTACAGCTGTAACCACCCACAGTTCCCTCCTACAGAACAGAAACACTGACAGCAAAAGCCATTCACTGCAGAAGCTGAAAAATAACAAAAAAAAATGCAGCAGTGAGGATGAAATTGAAGCCTGTAGGTATTTTCTGCAAGAACTTCTGCAAAGAAAGAGGGGAAGTTTGCAAGACACAACAGAAGGGAAAGCACAGTCTTGGTTTGCAAGTTCACAAGATGTGCCAGGACTGGTGTGCAGACCTGCACTAGTTATGGTGTTCATTACCCATTTCTTACTCAAGAAGGAAATTATATTCCTGTAATTTATATAAAATTATGTACTGTAAAGTGGTGCAATAGTGGGCGGGAAGGGAAGGACAGCCTCTTCTTTTTGTTATTTTTAATAACTAAACTAGACAAAACCTCAGATAACCTTAGTTAAAAAATTTTCCAGGTCTCTGAGGACAATGGAGCAAAGAGCAGGGATTCAATGTGGCATTCAGCAGGGAGAAGGGCTCAGCCTTCTGAAATGCTCTTGAAAAAGAAAAATGTAAAAGATAAAATAAAAGCAAAAGTGTACGCTTTCCACCATGGAACTAATTTTTTGTGTTCACTACTTGCAGCGATCATTCAGCTCTATGGATCAAAAAAATCCTACTGCTACCAATGTGCGTGGTCAATCAGCAGGATATTCTGTTTCAAATATGAGATCTGAAGTTGTTTCTTTGATTCCTTTTCAAAAGTGCGACATAATTTCCCCCTTCTCCCAGTGCCAATCATGTTCAGGTAAATGTTACAGCTTCTGTAAGTGCAAATTAAAGACAATTATAACCTGGCTAACCTACTCCATCATTAAAATTCCTGGCACAACTCATTTGCCCGTGGAGTGGAGATTTGCTGCTATGATATTCACTTGAGTAGGGAAATGCTCATCTTTAGATGCTGTGGACATGCTGATTGCTGTGATCAAAGAAGGCAAAAATGGAAGTGCTTATTTGCCCCCGTAGGAAGGAGCACTGCAGTGTAAGTGCAAGAATTTATTGTCACCTTAGCCACTAATGCTATTTGAGGGAACAGCTTCCACCTGTTCCAAAAACAGCATCACAACGCATGTGTGTTTAGGAAAATTAAAGATTTCTCTTTCTGGTACCAAGTCCTTGCATGGCCACACCAGCTGCAGGGAAAAATAGGACCAGTGAGTTAAGGGTCTTAATAGAAACACCTTAGGGATATTGCACTTCCAACTGAAATTAGGGGCTCCTTATGTATAAGATCCAACTTAAGTCATTGCACCTCCGTGGCAGGTGGAAATTGGGTGCAACTCTCAGAGCTTTAAACAAATCAATGCCAAAGAGAAAAGTACTGAGAAACAGGAAAAATAACAATCAGCAGAAGTCCTTTAAAAGCAATCTCGAATGCAGAGAACAGAAGCCTCCAGCCCAACCCTCCTGTCCACAGCAGACAGCTGAACAACAGCTTATTTCCAGATGGGGAGTCTGTATTAGTGAGAACTCCCTACAGTTGCTTTGTATTATATATAAATTATAGCCTCTTTGTTCCAGAAGCAACTCTTTTTGTTGCATTTACAGACAGCACAGAGCACACCTACGGCTTTGAGGTGATGCTGTAAGTGTTTCAATAGGAAGGAAAACAACCCCAGAACCAAACAAGGAATTTTCAATAGAAGCAAAACTTTTCTTATTGAAGTATTACCCAATTTGAAATCTTTACTTGTTTAGGTTTAAAATTTTATAATAGGCACAAAAGGACAGGGACATTTTTCCCCAGCTCAATTTTTCAAGAGGAAGGGAATCAGAGCAGTTCTGCCATCCTGCTGAGAGGTGCAAAGCTTTCTTAGATATTACTAGTTTATGAAGCCATAGGCAAAGCTCCTCATATAAAAAGGGTGTGGGAGGTGTGGAGTGCACTGGCCTATTTGAGCAAGGGGACATGTCAGATGAATGAGTTGCAGCCACCTGAAATCCTTAATAAAGCCCTGGTATCCAAGGGCTGGCTGCTTTCACTTATGTTTGTGGGGCCAGATTGCCATCAGTGAAATTCGAGCCGGAAGACAAATCCCACAAACAAAACCCCTTCTCCTTTTCCATTGAAACATGACCTTTTCATTTCACAAAATGTGTGTCAGCTTAAATCTTGTCAGCACGACCCCAATCTGTCCTCTCCCCCGGTTCTGTGGAGCTCTTTGCAGAAGCCATTGCCACCCCAGGCTACGATCTCGTCACATCTCATCAGTGAAACAGGGCCAGGTCCTTCCAGGACTGCAGGAGACACCTCTGAGGGAAGCCCAGGAAGCTCTTGCTGGTGACTCTCACACGTAACATGCCTTGAATTAACACCAAATCCACGCCCCACAGCAGCATGGAGGCCACAAGGCTTCTAAACCTTGAGTTTTAAATGGGGAGGACTAGAAATTAGAATCACTCTTATAAACTTCAGAGACATATCTCCATATGCACAACGGTGACAGTTACATTATCATCTGTCAGCTATTGAAGTTCTCCCCTTATACTCTGATGTTATCAACATACACGAGATTTTGCTCATCTTTTTTAATAAAAAAGGAAAAAAAAACAAAATCAAACCTACAAAATCTCCCAGAGCCCAGCAAGTGGACTGTTCTTGTTTTTTCCCTTCCACTGCTGAGGTTTACCTCCATACTTCCACATCTTTTCCTGACAGAAGTCTCAGTGGTCCTTCCTTGTTTTACTGCAATAATGTGCCTTTTAAATTTTCTTCTATTTTTGGAGCTTTGTTAGCCTGGTTTACTCCCAGTACTCAGTTCACAGCCACCTCCTCTTTCTTTTTCACTCGCCTTTTACATCATGTTTCTCTTCCCCAGCTTGCTTTATTCTGGCAATTCTGAGCTGTCTTCATACACTTGCCTCCAGAAATACAGTTTCCTATTTCACCTCCTCTACCATCAATCAATAAAATTCAAACACAAGTATTTCATCTACTTCACAAAACTTTTTCAGTACATCAGGGCTGCTTCATAAAGCCCAGTTTTCCCCCAAACCATGTTGGCATATACATAACAAGCTAGTGCAAAAAGTATATTTTAATACATATGCACAATATTATACAATGCATATATAATATATATATTATGCACAATATTCAGCTGTAACAAATTGGTGCTTCAATTACTTCTTACTTCATGTCTGTGTGCCACAGATTGCTCAGACAGATCTTTTGACTTAGACTGCACGCTCCTTTCTATTCAGCAAGTGACAAACACACAATATCCCAAAGATAAGGCCAAGTATGAAGTTGGTACACAAGGAACAGGCAGTAATTTTATGTTTGACTCTTTTATAAGGACTCAGCACACATATTAGCTATGCTGTTAATGGTTTTAATCTTTCTGTGCTGTTTATCTAAAAGGTTCCCCCATCAGTGACTTAGGGTGGAAGAAAAAAAGATTAAACTAACAGAGCTTGATCCTTCAAAAAAGAACTTTCACCAGAAAAAAGAAAAGCATTGGAAAAAGATCAGTTTTCAAAGTGAGACATGGAAATCATAAATTCCTGTACTCTGTTTTAAAGTGTTTTTTACACCAACAAAAGCCCAGATCTGTCTTGTTGAGCTGTATAAAGCAAGCCAGCACATGTGAATTGTAGCTTTTTTAGCTATCACTAAATAAGCTCTACATGTTAGGTTTCTAATCACAGGCTTTCCACTGCTTTCTTTGGTTATTATGTGAGATGCATTCACAGGGATCTCAAAGAACAGTTGGAGCACTGCCGATACAGTGCGTGTGTTCTCTGAAATTTCATTATGTGTAGATTAACACCTCCAAACAGGCACCATCCCACACAATGGCAGCCACAAGTGGAGAACAACAACAAAAAAAAGCAAAGCCATAGACTTCAGACTAAAATATTTCTTTGGCTTAGGTTTGTTTTTCGAGTTGAGTTTACATACATGAAGAATTAATACCTTTACACTTAGTTTTTTAACAAGTTGCATATCTTTCTTTTTCCTGTTATTTTCCTGAAAACAAAGATTTTTATCCAGTGATTAGGAACTGAAGAAATAAACAAAAGCAGATCATGCCTTCACCAGCCTCCTGTGTTTTCATTAGGAAAAAAAAACTCACTGAGAACTTCACAAAACTTCTACTCTGCCAGGCACTTGCAAGAGCTGAGAAATAACTTGTCCAATCACAATATTAGCATTCACAGGAAGCTCCAGAAATTACATATACACACAGAAGGTTATTTAACTGCACGTTCTTTCATTTCCCCTGGATGAAATCTCTACCACACTACAAAGAGATGTAATTAATTGGCACTGCAAACACACACAGACACACACAGGCAGCACCAGCCTGCCTGACCTGCTCCTGCGCTCAACCACTTTAGGCACACAGACCATTTAAGTGGGGGCATTTCCTTGCCCTCCCCATCTCCCCAGTCCATCCAGAAATAATAAGTGACTCTGAATTTAGTTTTCCAGCTGCATTTTGTGTTCAAGGTAGCACTGCTCCAGCTAACACTCATTTTATATTGTAGAATTGCTGATGTTGGAAAAGAACATTAAGATTATTAAGTCCAGCCATTAGCACATCACTGCCAAGCCCACCACTAATCCATGTCCCCAAGTGCCGCATGTCTTTTAAATCCCTCCAGGGATGGTGACTCCACCACTGCCCTGGGCAGCCTGTTCCAGTGCTTGACAACCCTTTCAGTGAAGAAATTGAAACTAAACCTGCCCTGGTGCAAGTTAAGGCCCTTTTCCCTTGTTCTATCCCTTGGGAGAGCAAACCAACCCTCACCTGGCTGCACCTCCTGTCAGGCACTGCTAGAGAGGGATTCAGTCACCCCTTGAGCCTCTTCCTCTCCAGGCTGAGCTCCCTCAGCTGCTCCCCATAGAAGTCATGTTCCAGACCCTTCCCCACTCCATTCCCTGCTCTGGACATGCTCCAGCCCTTCAATGTCTTTCTTACAGAGAGGGGCCCAAAACTTAACCCAGAATTTGAGGTGTGGCTCACCAATACGGGAGGACAATGTTACTATTAAAGACTGAGGCAAAGAAGGCATTAAATACCTCAATCTTGCCCTCATCCTTCATCACTATATTTTCCCCTGCATCCAGTAAAGGATGGGGAGTCTCCTCAGCCCTTTTATTGTTGCTGATGTATTTATAGAAACATTTTTATTGTCTATTACGGCAGTGGCCAGATTAATTTCCAACTGAGTTTTGGCCCTTCTGATTTTTCTCCCTGTGTAACCTCTCAACAACATTTTCCTCCTCCTGCATTGCTTGTCTCTTCTTCCAAAGGTCACAAACTCTCCTTTTTTTAATCTCTGAGTTCCAGGTAAAGGTCTCTGTTCAGCCAGGCTGGTCTTCCCCCAGCTTGTCTGTTGATCTGTAGGTGTTGTCACTATATTGCAAGAGTTCTATTGTCTTTACATTGCAAGGGTTCCATATTGATAGAGTTTTGCACCTCCTTGATGTTTCTTATAGGCAGCTCCTCCAGCTACTGACTCTTCCTTGTCCTCACAGCAGCCAACTGACTGCAGTTCCCACCAATCCACTCTTTTATAACACTCTTCTTATTGGCTACAGGTGTGGCCTGTTAAAGTCAGGCCTGCTCCTAATCTTTAATAATTAACCCAGCTGCAATTCTTTAGGAGATAAGATTACTTTCTATACCACCCTTATTTACTTATATTCTATCCCCCTACATATAGGGACATCCTGTTCCTGTGCTTTTAGGATTTCCTCCTTGAGGAATGTCCAGCCTTCCTGGTCAACTTTGCTCCTCAAGGCTGCCTTCTCCAAGGGACTCTGTCAGCCATTAGCCTAAACAGGCCAAAGCCTGCCCTCCAGAGCAGTTCTGCTGACCCCTTTCCTTACTCCAAGAATCCAAAACTATCATTTTGTGATCATTTTGTGATCACTGTGACCAGGACAGCCTCAGACCATCACATCGCCCACCAGTCATTCTCTGTTCTCAAACAACAGAGAGGTGTTTGAGAGGGGCACCTTTCCTCACCAGCTGTGTCAGAAAGTTCTTCCACACACCCCAGGGACCTCCTAGACTGCTTCCTCTCTGCTGTACTTTATTTCTGGTGTACATCTGGGTAAGCTGCAGTCTCACATGAGAACATGGACTAGCAATTGTGAGACTTTTCCCAGCTTCTTATTAAATACTTTGTCTCTCTCTCCATCCTGGTTGGGTGGCCTAGAACAGAAACCCACAAGGATGTTTGCCTAATGGACTTTTCCCCTGATTCTTACCCATAAACACTCAACGCTGTCATGACCAAGATCCAGACAATCAAAACACCCCCTAACCTACCCCACCACCTCTCCTTGCCTGTCCTTTCTGAACACTTTATTGCCATGCATTGCAGCACTCGAGTTGTGTCATCCCAGCGCATTTCTGTGATGGCAATTATGTCATTCCTGTGGCTCCCTGCCTTCCAGCTCCTCCTGTGTGCTGCCCATGCTGCAGGCATTGGTGTAGATGCTGTTGCTTTGGGCTGATCCCAGAGGAAATCGGATCCCATCACCTTTGTGGACAGAAACCCCAACTGATCTGTGACCATTCTCAGGCACTTCCATGGTTTCTACATGGTTTATTCCATGGTTAATACATCAGTTGTGTTTTTGCTACCACCTGGATTTCCATCCCCTTAGAAGGCAGAACAGAGAACCTCACTAACACACTGTCCCTCAAGCATTAATGTGTTACCCCCAGCTTTTTGTGAGTTTGGTTTTATCCCCTTCCCTTGTCAAATCTGTTTTAAGCTTTATTTAGTGAGCCTTGCTGACTCCTGTGCAAAGTTCCTCTCCCTGCTGGGAGACAGGTGTAACCACACTGTTTCCATCAGCCTTGTGTAACACAAACAGATCCATGATCAAAACCTCCAAATTCTGCCAGAAACACGAGGCTCAGAGCCAGGTATTGATATGCTGGCTCTTCCTCTTTCTTCCCTCATCATTCCCTGTGAGTGCAAGGATATGGGAGAGCACCTCTTGTGCTCCTAGTTTCTTACCCATTTATTCCAAGGCCCTGAAGTCTCTTTCAACCACCCTCAAACTTCTCAATTTTAATTTTTTGTTGCCTACATGAAAAATCAGTATTGAATTTTAATCACATCCTGGCTTGTACCAGACCCCAGCCAGAATAGGGAATTGTTCACTCTCCTGTGCTTGGACCCTGTAGGGTGCTCAGACAAAGAATTATGGCATATCTGCTCCTATGAGCCAGCTAGACACAAAAGTGGGAGAAAGACAAGGAATTTGGTGAGTGGCAGAACCAAAGGGGCCTTGTTATCCTTTGATTTATGTGTCAAAGTTGCCCTCCCATGCAAATTTTTGAATACCTAATAAAGGTTGATATCCTGACTTTACCTTGTAGAGGCCACTTTTTCTCCTCTGCAGTGCCTGTTATCTTCAGGAAATGGCAGAAATTAAATATATCTGAGACCTCTGTGCCTGTCAAATTTGGTTAAACTGTATTAACAAGTGTAAAAAGCCACAGAGACAAGAGATGGAAAAATAGGGGCTGACAGACAATTCAACTATATAATCCCTGCATCTGCAGGGATAGAAGGTGGAGAAAATAAGAAAAGGAAGGTAAAGGAAAAAAAATATAAGAGGAGCAGTAAACTAAAACCTGGCAAACCTGGCTCCCACAACATGTAAGGAATAACCACACAACAGATTTTTCCTGTGATCAGTCATTTACGTGCAAACCTTTCACTGCAACATCAAAGGATGCAGAGTATCTTGCACTAAATGAGGGCAATAAAACCACCCCAAATATGAGAAGAAGGGCCAAAACCAAGCAAAGCCAGATCTCAAATACCACAGGAAAACCCCAAAATCTTCTCTGACGGACAGCTGACAATCAATCATCATGCTATCAATGCTTTGGGCAGACTGTGGTGAATATATCATCAAATAAGAAAAATTTAAAGCAGTTACCACAGGTTAAGGGTGAACTCTGCACACCCAACATGGCCCAGCAATTTTTCCTGGGGAGCCCTGAACCACAGTGGCTACCAGAACTCCATGCATGTGCTTGATTTCTCTTTGCTTGTGCTACAAGATTTCACCTCTGATCCGGCAAAGCTCTTAAGCATGTGTTTAACTTTAGGTGCTCAGCAACTGCAAGTGAAGGGGAAAAAAATAAAAATGCTTTTGCACTTAAGAGCTCGTGATTTGTTAATCTTGCTGCTGCCTCTGGGCCTTTGTGGAGAGAAAAAAATCTGAAAGGAAAAGAAGCCCACCAATTTTAATTCTGAGCTTCTCTATGAATATAAAGTTGGTCGCTTTGAATTCTGTCATAAACTGTTACATTTAAGTGTATAAAATTGTACACCAGGCGATCAGGCCTCTTTATTCCCTCCCCTTGCTGTGGATGTGAGCAGAGCATCCAGCCTGTGCACAGAGCTTCTGTGTGAAACCTCCCACCAGCAGCAAGGCTCCAGCACCAGTTTTTGATCACAGTGCATCAGCAGGATGGCTAAAAATCTTTGCTGATGCTATAGAATAAAAGAAAAAAAAGAGAAAAAAAAAATCCCAGTGTTTGAAATCCAGGCCTGATCACACAAAGCTGCCAGAATTCACCCCAATTTCAGAAGGATTTGCTGAACAGGAGGCTCGAGCCTTGGCTGGGCCAAGAGACACCATCTGCCTCCCAGCAGCACTTGCTGAAAGGCTGTGGGAGTTCTGCCTCCAAAAGTGACAACGTGATGTGGCCCATTGTCCTCCACAAAGAGAGCGCCTACACTCTTAATGGATGTCATTTCAGGCAGGCATTTTGGGTAAAAGAGAGAAGGAAAAAAAAAAAAATTAAAAATACAGCTAAGTGAATTTGGTAGCTGAGGGTTTGATGTGCATTCATTAGTCATCAGCATTCCCAGGGATAAAAGATGATCCTGATTAATCTGCAGGAATTTTGACCTACCCCCACATGAGCCTTGCATTACTGTCTCTTATTTCTGCTTCATCTTAGTGGGTACTGTGCTCTCCCCCATTCACTGAGAGAGGAGAAAGGTCCATTCAGGTACATTAGTAGAGACAGAGATTTAAGATGTGCAGCTATATCATCCTGCTGCAAACTTTAAAAATAGTCTACAAATACTTCACCTGTCTGGAAAATTTCCAGACAATGTTTTTTGTAATTCATTATTTCCAAGTAAATCTCTCAGAAAGAGAAGGTTGACCCCTAAAAACATATGTTGTGCTGGTACAAATGCATATTCTGTTCTCCTATTAGATCGATTTCTAAGTCAGTTTGAACAGTGTAAATTATTTTTGTGAAGTATACATCGTTGCAAAACATATTATGGGATTTCCTGTGCACCTGAAGCCAGACAAAATGCCCTAAATGATCTCGATTAGACAGTTTGAAGTTAAACTCTTTTTTTTTTTTTTTTAATTTTTTCTTCCCTCTTTTTGTTTCTTTGTTTTTTTTTTTTTTTTTTTTTTTTAAATTTATGCTTTGCCATATTCATTATTGCTTCCCATCAGTGCAGCTGCCATGGGTTATTGCATTAACTATGCCAGCAGACAGACTCCTACCTCTTATAGACTGCTGACTACATACTACAAATGTTTATTATTCTCAATGCACCAAGTGCCAGCTAAATCAATAGTTCAAAAGCCTTGTTCAATTCAAATGGACTTTACAAAGTACTGCACTGTAATAAACACACACAGGCAGAATGTTTCCCCGATTGCTTACATGACACAACTCTTATCACATAAAGTAATACAACCACCACGTTTTTCTGACTGTGCAGAGTCCCAGTTAAGTCAAGAATGAAATTATCCTATTAATCACAGATGAATGGGGTGCATTGGCAATGGCATATGGTAAATAAAGTGATAAAAGAGAAATATAGTGACAAAAATTCTCACAGAGATCACTCTTCATGTGCTGGGCACTGTAATGATTTGGACTGGTCTCCATTTCCTACTCACCAAAATCTCCTCACATTAGTGGTTTTATAGGTTCCAGAGAGTTTAAAGAACCATCAAGACAAAAAAAATGTCTACCAAATTCCAATGAAAGCAGTTAACTTCCTTCTCCTGTGCCTAGATCCCCTCCACATCCCCACTAATGGTCCTGCTTCACAAACCGTGTCCTTGGTTTGCATGAAGTTTTACTGAACCAGGATCAGGACCAAGAGATATTCAGCAGCAGGACAGGCTCTCTCATGAATGGACTGAAGGAGCCAGGCTAAAGGGTAAGACTCCCAACACAACCTGAAATTAAGTCAGTCTGTCTTATTTATACAGAGATGATGGAAGATCTTAAACTTTTGCCCTAAATCATTTTACATCATTGAGCTCAATCCAAGTCCAAGCCCAGCTGAATGTTTAAAGTAAAATGGATCACAAAGATCCTTAAAACTCGAGGACTTGCTCAAATTTATTCAGGCTTTATTAAAATTCCATGCAAAATAAGAATAACAATTACCACAGGGCAGTTCACCCTTTCTTATTCCTGTTCTATTAGCTGATTTCAGTCAAAACAGAGCAATGACTCCAGCTGTTGTAAAAAAGTTGGCAAAAGAGTTATCAGCCAGGGATGGCATTGTAAGTACCAGCCTGCCCACTTTCTATCAATCAGATACTACTGGCAGAGCAATAAAGAAAGAGTGAGATAAGAGGAAACATCTGTCAAGCAACATGCTGGACAGGCGAGAGAGAAGGAAAGCTGTCTGGAAAAAGAACAGGATAACAACAAAAAATTACAGCAAGTAATTTTCCCAGTGTTGTACATTCCTTTTTCCCTCACTCCATGAATAGAAATTGGTCAGATAGCCCCAGTAGTGAGTTTGCTATGTGAGGCAACTCGTGGCTGAAAGGATTTTTTAGTGACAGATCATGTCTGAGGAGCCACACTTTGGCTGGTTTGACAGCTTTCAAGGCAGTTTCCCAGCACTCGAGCCACTTGAAGGAGGCATGACACTTCACATTTACAAGTTACATGTTAGATAGCAGCAGCCAAGCTGATGTGCACAAAACACAGCAGTCCTTACCCCCAAGGAAAAATACGACCTCAAGGTTTTGGTCACTTCTATGGGCACTTGAAGCACAAGTATGATTACACTGTTTATAAGAAACTAAAGGCAGAAAAGGTGATGTCTGGAGGCATCTCTAACAGCTGCATGGGAAAAAAAATCTTATTTTCTTGAGGTTGTTTTGAGTAGCCACAGGATGAGCAGGCTGTTGAGTGCCTGGTGCTTATCACAAAACATTTTAGGTGGTAGTGGGAGAAGAGCTTGAGTTGTCCACCAACAGAGATTAAAATGTTGAGAGATCAAAAAAAAAAGTGGTAAACTTCATTCTGATATATGTAAAAAAAGATAAGTGGGACAGCTATACAGGCCTCCAATATTCTGTGAATTCTCAAGCTCATTTTATTCAAGTTTATTTGTTTGCATAAGAAGACATTTAAGGCTGAATTTGCCACAGCATAGGAAAGGCGGATCTGATCAATACAGGGAACTGTGTTTGTTGCCTTTTTTGTTTTTTTATATTAGTTCTTGACATGTTTTATTTTAAAACTGGTGATAAACTGATTTCCTAAATAAAGTAAAAAGAAAAAAATGCATTATGTAATTTTCTGCTGAATTGAGAATAACATTAAATTCATGTCCCATGAACTGTCTTCCTTCTATCACTGGTCCTGCCTTATAATAGAATTAAGATATTATGGAAATTTTATAATGTAATACAATAAGAAAAAAAAAATCCACCCCAAACTAAACAAAACCCCACCCTCTACATTGCTGAGTTTTCTCCAAATTTGCTTTTGGTTAGGACATACTTAGACTGGAATCTCTTATGAGTCTCACTCTGGCTGCTTACACATATAAATAGACTAAATGGGAATAAACTAGAGAGGGTTTTTTCTCCCTTTCAGTTTATAAGGAAACAGTTTGTAAACACTATAATG
The DNA here is from genome assembly GCF_027579445.1 of Ammospiza nelsoni. NCBI lineage: Eukaryota > Metazoa > Chordata > Aves > Passeriformes > Passerellidae > Ammospiza > Ammospiza nelsoni. Next base: position 5,783,155 of record NC_080637.1, on the reverse strand, counting down.
CAAGGCATTTTAATTTAAAGATGATAAAAACAAGACGTGAAGTATACCTAAATTTGAACTGTCAGCTCACCCACACTGCAAGCGAGATACCACAAGAGTTTCAGGCTGGGGTTGAATAAGATTTCATGCTTACCCAGGTCAAAGTCATAAAATTTTTAAATGCATGTTTTGGAAAGACAGGAAACAGGATTATCAGCTCCTTCACTTTTATTGCAAGTCCCATGGTAGCACTTAGCGGGATGCTTTTTTTTTTTTTTTTTTTTTGTTTGCTTTACAAATAAATTTCTAAGATTCCCTTTAACCGAGAGGAAAAAAAACCAACCCCCAAACCAAATTAGCAACTTAACATTTTTATATACCTCCAAGCATTTTTATGAACATCTCCCCAGTTTCTTTTGAGGAGCCATGCCATAATGTTTTGATGAGAATCTCCAGCCTCGTTACCTGCACTGGAATGGGTGGATTGCAGTCCTCATCCAGATAATGCCTGCTTTGCTCAGCACGTTTTTGGCTTTGCCATCACTTGGGAGAAAGGAGGTATTTTTCTTGGACACTGGGGAACAGACAGCAGCTGTTTTTCAGAGTGACAATATCTCAGGGTGCAACCATGGCTGTGACCCTGGATCTCAGTCATGAGGGACCTGGACTTTGGCTCTCTGCAGAATGGGAGCTCAACAACTTCCAGCATCTCTTTACTCCTTGTTTAAGAGTCTGGGATTGCAGTAAACCATGAGTGTCCCTTAAGACACTCATTCCTCAGAGTTTACTGGGTTTGGATTGCTCCAGTGTTTCCTACCTCAGGGATTTTCATGTTTTTAAATGTTTCCAACAAAAGGGAAATTAAAATATCCATTCAGGGCTCCTCCCTGCCTCACTCCAACTCCTTTCCTCTCCCCTCTTGAAGGAGAACTAAAAGCAACAAGGCAGCTGAAAAAGTCCTGCATCCATGGGTCCTTCTTCACTGCATTATGGGAAGTGACAGTGTTTATTTTCCATTAGGAGGAAGTGCATTGCTGTGCATGGAAGGAATTAATTACTTTCCTTTGATTATCTAAAGGCTGACCACCTGTGGGTACAATCAGCATTGTTTTCGTCTCTTGATGTAAACAAGAAAGTAATTGAAAGCCTGATGTGCACCCAGCAGTAAAACAAACAGGGAGGAGCAGGTCTGTAGCAGCACTTTGGCCTATGTTACTCAGTTGCTACAGATAAAGGATTCAGTATTCAAAACAAATGGAGATTTTTTTCTTACAAATTGGGGTGATCTCAGTGTACCAAACTGACATTATGTTCCTGAAGCTGTCTGAAGAAGCCCATTGCTCTCAGAGCCACAGAGTCATGTTCAACCATAGGTAGGTGTCAAAAAAATACCTCAAAGCTCAACCCAGACTCTTGCTAACTTGCAGCTCAGGACACGTGGGACTTGCAGCTGCTGGGACCTTTGCCTGCACCTGATATAAGTTCTTAAGCTTTTCAAAAGTTTTCACTAGTTTTTACAAAGTACATTACATGAGGACCGTGAAGAATTCTAAATTATACAGAAGTTGCTGTGGAACATTAGCCCTGAAACTGACACTGAAACATGCTCACAGCAATAAAAAGAGCAAGGCTGAATAGGTGGTAAGGTAAGAAACCCAGCTCTGTTTTCCTCATTGCTCCAGTCACGTATCCTATGGTACAATCAAGCTAAATGGCAAATTCAAGTGGCTACTTCACATCATAATCTAAGAGAAAGAAACTAAATTATTGAAAAAAAATACAGATTTTGCACAAAGAAGTATTTACTGATGAGTGTTATTTGCTCAGTCAAGGATCTTATTGTCTGCAGATGCAGTATCTCAGTACTGCCATCCCATCTACTGGACAGCACATTTTCAGTGCAGTGAGAGAACTTAAAATAATCCTCACATGGAAATTTCTTGAGAGGAAGTCAGTGAGTCTGGATATGCAGATAATGTCTGAGCACAGATTGGGTAACTCTTCTTTTATTGTCTCATCAGTCAGCCAGATGGATGGGTTCTCTCAACATATTCCATTCTGGATGCTTTTCTTGAGCCTTTCCTGCATCAGCAGGGGCAATTTCCAAAACATAGGCTCCAGGCACGTGACTCCAAGTTTTGCAATACAACAAATTCAATGAGAAAACATGGAAGATAAATTATCATCCATGCGGGTAATATTTATTTGTTTTCATTGCAGCTCAGAGTAGCCAGGCTAAAAGAGTAAAAGAGTTCTCTCTGCAGGCGAGTCCTAATACAGCACTTCAGTGTGGGCATGGTGGGAAGAAGCTGTTTTGTCTTGAAAGACACATGCAGAGATGTGAAGGGCAAGGTGGGAAGAGCACCTGAATCACAGGAACATAAACACAGATCTCCCATGTCACAGACATCTTTTATGAAAAATCCTTTCCTTAGGATTTTTCTCCTGAGAAGCTGGGAGGCCTCAGGAACAAAATGTAAACAATGGTTATCTGCTGCTGTGGAATGCAACAGGTGCATCTGTGATTGGCCCATGTTGTTTGTTTCTAATTAATGGCAAATCATGATGAGCTGGCTCGGACAGAGAGTCTGAGCCCCAAGCCTTTGTTATCATTCCTTCCTATTCTATTCTTAGCTAGCCTTCTGATGAAATATTTTCTTCTATTCTTTTAGTATAGTTTTAATATAATATATATCATAATAAATATTATAATATAATATAATAATATTATAATATAATATAATATAAATAATAAAATAATAAATCAGCCTTCTGAAACATGGATCCTCGTCTCTTCCCTCATCCTAAGACCCCTATGAACATGGTCACACCCCCGGATTTACAAAGCCCAGTGGGAAATGGGATTTTTCCTTCCACAAAAGTAACTTTTAGCACAACCCTGTCTACCCAGAACTGGTAAAGTTTCAGGCACCAAGTTACCACAAAGTTATGAGACAATTAGAGAGAGCCCAGAAGACATCAGAGAAATGGTCCAAGTTTCAAATGCTGTCACCTACAGGTAGCAAAAAATGGAAGAGGTGGGGGTGCTGTGATGATGTGGAGGCTTCAGCTTCTTCAAAAGCTACAGGTATGCTTCTGTATCTTTCAAATACAGGAAAGGCTGCTAAAAAGAGGAGAAAAATCTTCTCTGTGTCCAGGTGACAGAAATGCAGAACCCACATAAGTAGACATATTTAGTGGCAAATGTCCAGCTTGCATGTTAGCAGGATCATAACTAAGCATAAAGGTTAGATCCCAGAAAACACTGACTATCCTTATGGTCTGTGTCCCCTTTATTTCACATACATGTCCAAGGACAGGCTGCTGTTTGCGTTTGGCAGCTTAGCAGACACAGGGAGGCATCTACGATGCAGGCAGACTGCAAGGGGAAGGGAAGAAGTAATTAATCAACTGCAGCTCCAAGATTTTCATGTTATATATAGGACAAGATTCAGAATGAGGGGAAAAGTTACATGATGGCAGAGGCATTTTTTTACACTGGAAAACTATGATACATGAGAACTGAATTTCTACAGAGCTGCAAAAAAACCTCTCTGCAAATTTCATAGAATAAAATATAGATTTAGGGAAGTAGTAAGAAGAATGCACAGTACCCAAATGATGAAAGAGATCTTTACATGGTGCCACACAGAAAAGACAAAAAAATCACAGGCAAACCGTAAATAAGATTTTATTCTTTCACAATTATTAAGGTAGTCTGGATATCAATTTTTAACACAGATTAATATAGATTCTGATCTGAAAATCTTTTCATGGCTGCTGAAGCAGTAACCATGGACAGGACAGCTGTGTTATTGCTCATGCAATGGCAAGTACATACATCATATTTCACCTAGCATCATTGTTCAGTGTTCTGTCCAATACTGCTCTCCTGCCAACACTGAATTTTTGCCAGGTTTTTTTTTTTTTCCTCAGCTGATTTATTCACCCCAAAGCCAGATCTTTTAGCTGAAACAAAATCAAAGTGAAATCATCTGCTTCTCCAATTTCAACAGCTGTACATTCCAGTTTTGCAGGGAAGGAGAAGAGAAAAAGTATCCTGCTGTTATCTGCTAAAGGCAAGACGCCTTACAGATAAGAAGCACCTTCAACAAGCATGGGTGAGTCCCTTAGACTTTCTGGAAAACAATCTAGTGACAGGTCAGTGAATCAATGTTTTCCTTGCTGGGGTCAATACTGAGCAGTGTCGGATTTGTATAGGCAATCAGGTAGTTGATTAGATGCAGTGGTGATCACTAATGCTTAAGCTATTTACCTTTGAGTGACTGCTCAGGGGATGTTGCAAATGCTCTCTTGTTGGAGGGAATCACAGGGTGAATTTTGTATAAAATGTCCTTCTGACACCCTATGCTTAGAGCTTTGACTAAAAAATATTTTATCTTTGAAATACCGAGATGAAACAGATTTTAATTCCTTCCTGGACTGGGAATTCAGAGAGACGTCATAATAGATTGATGTGATTAGAAAAAGAAATGGGCAAACTCTGAAGCAAAAGCTTTATGAATATATTATTGGTTTACCTCCCTGACATCCCTACAAAGCAATAAGATTTTGGGCATCCCAGTTCATCAAGCTGAGCTATTGCTTAGGTGCAAGCAGCAGCCCCTGAAACAGGTCTCTGTTGCAGCTACATTAAAAAAAAAAAAAAAAGAAAGACAAACTGAGGCACAGGAAATTAAATTATTCTGCACAGATCACAGACACCGTTTGTGACACTTGACATGGAAACCTGACCCCCAGTGCCAGCCTAGGAACAGGAGCCAGGAACTTGAGGAAGGTTTGGTAAGACTCTCAGCATGCAGGCGCTCGCACGCAGGGACCTCTTCACCTCTGCAGGAGAATTACGGTTTTAGGTAATGCCTGTGTCCAATTTCTGCTGAAGTCAGTTACACACAAATAAATGACCCCTTTAGTTCCACAGAGAGGGGAGAGAAAAGAAAAAAGAAAGAAAAGAGGAAAGGAAAGGAAAGGAAAGGAAAGGAAAGGAAAGGAAAGGAAAGGAAAGGAAAGGAAAGGAAAGGAAAGGAAAGGAAAGGAAAGGAAAGGAAAGGAAAGGAAAGGAAAGGAAAGGAAAGGAAAGGAAAGGAAAGGAAAGGAAAGGAAAGGAAAGGAAAGGAAAGGAAAGGAAAGGGAAAAGGGGAAAAGGAAATAAAAGGGGAAAAGGAAAGAAAACAGAGAAAAGAAAAAGCATGTGGATGGAAGGAAGGAGACAAAAGCCATCTTGCAGCACAAGGAAACAGAACAATTAAGTTTTACAAGCTCTCTTTTCCCCTGCACCCCCCATGATTAATGACCATGCTTTACTTGCCTTAAGGAGTGGGCCCTAGGCTTGTGTATCAGTTTTTACAATCTGTTTTTAATGTGGAAAGATAATAACTGTGCAAAATGGAGCAGGCTGTATAAAAATTCTCTCTGCAAATGTGATTACACATAAAACCCATAAAAATTGTACAAAGCGATGGATGAACCAAAACTGAACAGCTGTAGTTTTTCATTATTTTGGAACTGAGCAGAAAGAGTGTATGTATAGAGAACGACTTCAATTTTTTTAATCTTCTGGACTTAATTGAATTATACATCTTCTGGGAATTTAAAATTTCAGGAGGAATATCACATTTCTGCTAAATTGAATTCTATATTGCTGAAATGAAGAACCGTCTGTGAAATATTAGCAATAAGGTTAACATATTTCAACAAACCCCTAGCAGTATAGTTCAAAATAATGTGGCACAGTTTTACAGAGATACACACATAGAAAACTTACTACAACTAAGATCACGGGTAACCTCAAGACAATTTTAGCCCAGAGGACATATTAAATAAAGTGTCATGGCTTTTATGTTTATTTTAGTCATTAGACAAATAAATTAATGACTTAACCACTTTGTGGGTGCTGCAGAACCAGTTCTTGCATGGCTCTGCTCTATTTTATAAAATGTTTTTATTTCTGAAGAAGAGGAAAAAACCCCAATGCCAAGACCCAAACCATGAAGTGCTCCAATTCTAATGCAGCTAGAGAGTTCAATATTGTTTAGGGAAAAAAAATAGAAAGAAAATGTGCTTGGACATTTCTCAGTCAGTGCAGCACACAGATGAAAATGCACAGGTAGACTTTGCAGACAACACACAATTTTGGATGTGGCATTAAGCACTACCACAAAAGCATTTTTTGAAAGATATATTAAGCTATTTTACAGCGTGAAGAAGTCATCTTAAAACTGCTTAGTTTTATTTAAGAGAGAAATCACATGGAGGAAAATGGAGAAGACAGGTAAAAACGACAGTGAATGTTAACCATGTACTTCAGGTGACAGAAATAACCTGCTGGGTTCAGCTGACTGCTGTACCTGCTGCTGAGACAGGCTCTGTCCTTGCAGGCTCCCCATCACAACCACCCCCTTTAGCACTACAATGGCAAATGGTCTGCACACAATCCTGATGAGCCAGAACAATCCCAGATGGAGAAGGGTTACTTAAAATCCCGCTGCTGACCAATTAGTCCCCATTGGGTTGGGGTATTCCCTCTCTCCTCTGATTTCAAAGAAAACACTCTGAGGTGGTGTAAGCTCCAAGGGGAACATCACCCATATGAGAACATCTGTGGCTGGGGCCAAAATGCCACATTTTGGGTAATTCACTGCATGGCCTGATTGAGCAGGTGCAGTGAGGTCTAATCTAACTGGTTTCAGGTGAATAAATTCCACTTTTACCCTGCATGGTGCTGTCTGCAAGCCCCATAAACACTGTAGGGTTAAAACAAAGAGAACAACCCCTCAGATGCTGGGTTATCTGCAGTGCGACAATATGGCTGCTACAAACAGCCCAAATTGCAACACATCCTATTAAACAGCCTGGCCAAAACCCAGTTCTCTTATCACGTGGTGTAGTTGAAATAGGTGTCACCAAAAGAGTTGTGTTTACTTGCTGAAGAAAAAGCAAATGAGTAATGTAAGACATTGCCAACATTATTGTTAAACATGCCAATTTTTTTTTTTTTTTTGGGAAAGGGTCAAGAAAGCTTGCAAAATTCTCCCTGAAGATACACGTACACCAAAAAAAAAAAAAAAAAACAAAACAGAAATTGCTATTGCAACAGAACAACTTAATTAATAAACATTGATTGTGCTCATTGACTGCTGCAAATTGTATTAAATATTAACAACAACATTTTGTATATTTTATATTACTCATGAAAGTTTTATACCTTTGCCCTACAGCAGCCATAGATTTTACATAAACTTGCAATGCAAGTGACAAATTATTAAGTAGTGCTGGGCACTTCTATAAATATTATCTGCACATTATTATAAACAGATATGATGCCTTTACTTATATCTGTTTGCACTGTGAGGGTGGTGAGGCACAAGATGCCCAGAGAAGAGTGGATGCCCCATCCCTAGAATGTCTGAAACCAGGGGAGATGGGTTTTCAGCAACCTGGTCTAGTGGAAGGTGCTCCCACAGCAGAGGTTGCTGGAATTGGCCTTTAAGGTCCTTTCCAGCCCAAACTGTTCCATGATTCTATGACAAGAAGGTAATTTTCAAAACCAACACACTTCAAACCTGGAATTGCAGCCTTGGAACTTGGTAGCAAGGTTAGAAAGTCCCAGGCTGTGCAGGGGTGAAGTCACTGGGCACTGAGACTGCTGCTGGGCACATCAGTGCCGTGACACCAGCCCTGGCTTCACTTTGTCTTGCCTGGAACTGTTATGCCTTTATTGATCAGGGTTATGGCAAACACAACAAGTGATGGTTGCAGATGTGGGCACACACTGAGGACACACTGGGGACACACTGGGGACACACTGGGGACACACTGGGGACAGTGGCCATGCCGTCACTTTGCAGCAAGGCACCACACTGTCCTTGGATGGAGGGCAAGCACAAACAGCACAGACAATCTGCTGAAAGACTGTGGACATCTTCACTGATCTTCAAAGAGACAAAATTTCTAAGAAAATATAATTTTTCCACAGTGGCTCACCACCTCTATGCTTTTCATTAAAAATTCCTGAAAGCACTCCTGCAACCAGCCCAGCTTACAGCACCCATCCCTGCAGAGGACAGCAGTGGAACAGCACACAGCCATGCCATAAAGAGTTTACCACAGCAGCAAAAATACTGCATCTAATCCAAACTGTGAGGGAACTGAGCTAGGGAAATCATTATCCTTTCTGGAGCACTGCCAGGACATGGCCAGCGCGTGTGAGTGTGTCACACACCCACCATCTTACCAAAATAAAGAGGAGTTCTACTGATTAAGTGTGACCAGGCTCTAAAGCATTCAGATCTTGGAGAATGATAGCTGAATGGAGTTCTTTATTTCTATTATCTTAGCTTTTTTTTTTAATGTCAGCAATTGGAAAAATTGTGCTGCTAACATGCTTTTTCCAAAGGGATAGTGTTAATGGAGAAATAGTGGCATCCAGGTTTTATTAATTAGTCTGGAAATGCAATTTAGATGATGGGACATCAGCAGATGACAATAGCTCATTTCAGTCTGTTTTCATAAATGGAAGGTTTCTCTTCTCTCTACCCTCCAATACATCTCACCCTTCAATTATTTTTCTCTTCATCTTTCTTTTTTTTTTAACAAAATAAAGACCAAAGAATTAAAACCACACTAACCTGAAGTGAAATTTATATCAATTAAAGTTTTTTGTAACAAGTAGAGACCAGAGTCAAAAGCATTTTCTTTTTCTTTAAGCAATATAAAAACTTTGAGACATGAAAGATTTTGAAAGGTTCAGGTAACCAGTCAAGGGATGTCACTGACTTTGGATTTCAGCTCTAAGCAAAATACAATTTGTCTATTTTATGAGGCACATTCCTGTTCATGGCACTAATTCTACAGAAAACATTTTTAAGGTGACCTCCTCAATAGAGATGGGACAAGCCCACACCCTGGTGATGGGGAGATTTTTGTAGTGTCTAGTTTGCCTTTTGATTTTCCTGTGCTTCATTTCACAACCTGAATTCCCCATTGAGGAATATTTCAGCCCTATTGTCTACCACTGTCCAAATTTAGGCAGAGACAATTACACATAACTTTTATAATTAGTTTATTTAATTTCTGAGGAGCACAAAAATTTTTAAAAAAATTATACAATGCCTGAAATCATACCCCCTGAAAAATCCCCAAGCAATAAATCACCAAATAACCCCAGAAAGTCAGACTCTATGCCCATTCCAGTTACTATGTGATTCATTATGTCTTTTACCTATTTCCAGAAAAATATTGGAAAATATATTACCCCTTACTGCTTGAGAACTGAAGGGGAAGTGTTTCATATAAGCACACGTAGCAGACCAGAGGGCATGCTCATTCCTGCCAGAGAATTTGACAGGTTCAGTAAACTATTTATGTACCTGTACACAACACCTCCAGACACAGACAGTGAACCGAGTGGATTCAACCATCTTTACTACTGGCCTGTAAGTAAATTAAATCTGCATCTTGACCATGTTGCCTGGAAGAGGTTATTCAATTATTTACGGGGCAATAACAGGTAACTGCACTTTGCAGCAGTTTGTAGACAGCTACTGTACAGCTTTGAGCTAAGAAAATATGAGCTGTGGCAGCCAGGATACATTAGAAAAGAGTCAAAAAATTACTCTGCAAACTCAGAAGGGTTTCCCACAGTGCTTTTCTCCAAGGCTCCTCAAGTCCCTGTGTCATAGCTATCCTTGTCATACAGTCAGCAGAACATGTAGCAACTGAAAACAGGATATTGCTGGAATACCATCTGATTTAAGAATTTGCAGGTTGCCCTGTTTCATCATTAAAGCCCATTTTCAGGGGCTCAGGTTACCTCTGTTTCCCCTTCTCAAGCTTCTGAGTACATTCTCAGTTTTATGTGTCAAGAAGAATTGGAATATGAGTAGCAAGAAACTGAAATCCTGACCAGGTCAGGAATTTAAGAGTCTAAAAGAATTTGGCAGCAATGTCACTTTAAATAGACTTTCAGCCACCTGGACAAATCTCCTTGGATGCTCTTGCTTTCTGAAGCTGCCATCTTCCTTAGAGAACAGTAAAAAAAAAAACCCCACAGTTATTTCCCTGTGTCTTCCACACTCTACCACACCTGCTTTGCTCCAGACAGGTATTTACCATCAGAAGACACTTTGGGACACTTTTTGCATGAGAAATTTCAAGCCAGGCTGTGCTGTAGCATTGCTTAGGTAGGTGGGTATCCACATGTCTGCGTGCAAATCCACGTGCTCCTCAGCAGCCAGCTGGAACTTGCCACACAGGGATTTACAGAGTTCTTGGAGAATTAACACGCTGGTACAGGATGCAGGAATTATCAGCGTGATGGAAACTGTGAGTGCCCAAAGCCACAGCAGGAGCTGAAGGTCCCTGCTGGCTTTCTGCCCAGGGTTCAGGGCAGGGAGTGGGATCACATTTAAACACAGCCAGCACAGCCCTGGCTCACAAGCAGGGGCTCCTTTCACTCACTGAGGGCTGCTGATGAACAAACAAATCAGGGTTTCATGTTTGGATTCCATTAATCAGATGTATCCCTTGCTGTATGTGGCCACACCTCTCCACAGCCCAGCTCAGAGCTCACCCATGCTTGGCTCCCACCAGCTCCTTCTACAGTGAGCCATTATCAGCTTTGGCTTCCTTGCCTTCAATTTTGCAGCTTTGTATTGCTGAAAGTGTCACTGGCAGGCATGAACTGTGGCTCTCCTTCTGATCACAGCAGAATCCCAACCCTGCATGTCAAGTCACCTGCCATCTCTGCACAGAGTGTTTAATTAAGGGGCATTGTGTGGAAGTGGGAGCTGGGAGAAAAAAAGCTGAATTTGCCCTAATTGCACATCAAAATAAAAAATTATGCTTATTGAGAGAAATCAATGTAAAAGCCCTTTCTCTGAAGAGTGAACATAGGGCTAAATCCTTGGGCTCATTTATTTCAATCAGGAAGAGAAATGATTGTTAAACAAAGTTCCCAAAGTTCAATTTTTTCACTTCCAGATAATAACATTTTCCCACTGCTAGCTGAAGCGATGCAGAAGGCTTGTGCTTTTCCATTTTACATTTCTTGGAAAGTTTATTTGCTTTCAGAGAAAATTTTTACTGGCCAGAAACTATTAGTTTACAGTTTGAGGAAGTTTTTCAGGAGTTTCCATGGTGGATTGATTCCCTACTCTGGCTGACCACAGAGGAAGCATCACCTTTTTTGCAGCACATGTTTGCATACCTAAATTCCCATGTGCTTTGTTTTGTCAGATATATTGGTGACATACAAGGTGCTTGGGGCTTCTTTTCAGGATTTGAAGGGCTATAAGTAGCAGACATTTCCCTTTCCTATAGAAAATATGCACCATCCCCTTAGATCATATAAACCTTCCCCTCCCATCATTAAAGAAACTCCCACCATGACCAATTGATTGCCACTTTGCCCAAGTCAGCTGTTCCAGTTTAAGCAACACTCCCTAAATTAACACTCCTTGCTCTCTTCAGAACAAGCCAGAGAGTTATGAATACAAATTTTGCAGTTCTGGAAAAGGAAAATGGAAGAAATTTGGCTTGATGTGCCATGTACCCTAATCACAAAGGCAAAATTAAAGATGTGGTGAATGTTTCAGTGTAAAACACACTTTTCTGCCCACTTGCCTGTCCTAAAACTTTTAGTATCTAAAGAGCTTGAAGGGTTTTATTTGGAAAAATCAGAAAAATCATGCAACAGTTAGTGAAATCAATAATTAAAATCAGGTGTCATCGTACCTTTTCATTAGTATATAAGCACATGTATTTAAGAAACACTCTACACTGATTAAAAATATGTTTAATTAATAACACATTCCTACTTAGGCAGAGTCCTCTATAGTGAGACACATCTCAATTCTCAGTTTAAACTATTTGGGTGTGATATTGGAAATAAGTGCTGAAAACACAGTAATGGGTTGAGCATGGAAGATAAAAGACTATGCACAGCCACGAGAATTGAGCTTACTCTCTTTGCAATGAGATTGTTTTATCTGCCTGGATTCACAGGACTAGGCTGAGAGCCGGGTGGGCTTACAGGTGTTAAACTGGCCATTGGCAGGCTATCGTGGCTTCTCCAAACACAGAGGAAATATTTTTCTACTTCACAGCAGGAGCTGCATGCATGAAAAATCTCAGGCAAATTGGATTTATCTGACTTTACTTTTCTTCTTCAGTGAAGATGTGGAAAGATGATGATTAAGCAAGCAGTTTGCTCCTACGTTTTCATTCCAAATTGTTTCCACAGGCTCAAGTCTCAAATGACATGTGCCTTTTTTGGCTTGTCTAATGCTGGAGTAAGTAGATCTGTGCATCCCTCTCCACTCTCTGAAAGACTAAAATTAGGTTTCAGGGCTTGAGATTGCCTGGATGACTTAGATTCCACTTCAGCTTCTCTTTTGCATAGATAACAGCAGCAATGTTCTTTCCTATGGCAGACTTGCTGCTTGGAGTTTCAAAGACTCATCTCAGGACTGAAAACAAACCTTTACAGTGGGTCCAAGACAGAGAAATTCATAGGAAAAGAACAAAACAGCACTTGTCTTCAGATTGTTTGGGCCTGACTGCTACAACTCCATTTAGAAAGAGGACAAAAAAGAAGCAGCCTCAAATTGCAACACATTTTAAACTATTTGCCCTTTGGCCTGTTGGTGGATGCTGGATGTTATAAATGCAGCCACACAGGACAGCCCTGATAAACACAGGCTGCAAGCCTGCTGGTGTCTGTCTCTGCAAGACACTTAAATAGCTCTGACTTTGCTTTTCCAAAGTATTAGTGTTGATAAAAGCAGATCTAAAAAGTAAAAAATAAAAAACAAACCAAAAACCAGAAAACCAAAATCAAACAAAGCAACAGAAAAACCCCCAACAACCCACTCTCCCCCAATCCCAATCCAACAGGGAATTTAATTTTCTCTTTTAGACATAAATAGCTTTGAATCCCTCTCTAAAGCAAAAACAAGCTGTAGGTAAAGAGTATGAAAAAGGATTCACCATTAATGAATACTGCATGAACGTATTCTCCTTTATAAAATCCTCTCTTCCTGCCATGAGCAAGATTTTGTACTAAAAACACCCTAATCCTGAAAAACACAAACAACACAATATTATGAATTAGTGGATTTTTACAGCTGAACTGTGAACACTTCAGCTCAGGAAATGAAAACAAATATTATTTAATATTAAGACTCTTGTGCTGCTTAACGACTTAAGCCCAAACCTACACATTAAAGCACCATGTAGAGTCCTCCACTCTGTCAGAAGTCATGTTCATCACTCATTCATGTGCTTCATGTATAGGTGTTGGACTGTCTTGCTTCTTCAAAACTAAATATTTGGCTCAAATGACTCCTTGAGGAAAGGAAAAGACCACCTGTAGCAGGTTAACTGGACTCCTTCCTATACCCAGCTCACATTCCCAGGAAACACATTACAGCTACAAAAAATCCCTTCTGAAAAAACATCTTCTGATATAGAACCTATCAGTTCTTAATAGGAAGATGTTAGCAGCTACATCACCTACATATATTATCTTATTTTAAAGACATGAAACCCCCTACTTGTGCTGAAATTGCTTCTAAGTGACAAATATGAATAATCTCTAAGGACTTTTGCCTTTTGCTTTTCAATGATTTCCTTACACTCATTGCAGTTTATTTTAATTAAATTGTAATATGCTCTGAATTTAGGTGCTTTTTTACAGAGCCCAGCACAGTGGCAGACAAGTCTGTCTGGGTTTTCTGAGCCCAGCAGTTTACATGAGAATTTATAGATGGGGACACCCCATTTATATATCTCTCCACAATTTTTCTGAAGTACCCTTGAGCAAAAAAAGAAGAAAATTACAAAGTAAAGATCTAATTTGAAAAAAGGGGTTGGCAGAATACACAACGACCAAATCAACCTCTTTGTATTAAGCTGTCTTCAGGGAGTGATTTTTCTTTTTTGGGACTGTGAATTACTGTTTTTAATATAAAACCATAATCGTGTTAGTTGTTTGCACAGAGTAATGGAGCTGGTGTGAGGCACTGTTCCATCCAATTCAAGGGCAGCATCCCTCATGTCCAGAAGCCTTTTGCTCCTACCTTGCCTTTGGAATTGGGATAACCAACCATGGAAACAGCCCAAAGCACAACACATCCTACACCTGTTCTATTCTTAAAGCACAAGGAGAACTGGACTCATGCACATTTTGGAGGATAAATTGGATTGTGACTAAATCTACCCTGCTCATGAAGTTAAGAGCACATCAGGAAAGCCCTTTTATAACCCCATCCAAGTGCTATTGAGTTATATCTTCATAATTCTTCATTACTATCGTCCTGATTTTCTAATACAGAACAGGAGCCCCCAAGACACTAAATAATCTCTTCAGGGTCACACAAGATGCCTATTGCCAGCTTGGAATGGGAGCCCTGATTCACATGGATCCCAAGTGCTCTGCCTTGACCTAGTTTGATCTATTGATTAACCATGCAGCTTTGTCTCTTTATCAGTCAGATGAGCAATTAAACTCTGGTCCTTGCAATGAAAGGAGCCGAATCCTGTTTAAAGGCAATCAAATAATCCAAAGCTATTTGACTGTTGCTTCTGATATTTGTTCTGGAGGAGTAATGAAAGCTGGAAACTCTAAAAGGAAGGTTTGAGACATCCACTCCTTCTCACTTTAGACACTGTGTCAGGCCACACATTAGCACATCCAGGACTCCTGGGCAGTTTTACAATAAGCAGTTGTATGGCACTGCCAGATTTTCACTAAGAAGAAAAAACAAAGCAAAACAAAAAAGCAAAAAAAAAAAAAAAAAAGGCAGAAAGTATGCTGCATGACAAAAATTTGGAAAAACAGGCTTGATTTTTTCTTGACTAGGGAGAGCTCTCTGTCATGAACAGGTTTCTTTTATTTATCTGTGCTTGTTCTGCATCAAGCAAAATGCTAAAGCCAAACAACACTATTGGCAGTGATTAATATTAATTTTATTTTTATTCTGATAGCCTTGCAGTCTCAGTGGCTAAAGAAGGTCTTACCTGTGTACTTGGTTTCCTCTGTATAGTTTCACAAAGCTATATAATTTCTCCATTGATGGACTTTAGATGGAATGTTTTAGTTGTTGTGAGGTTTTTTGTTTATTTATTTATTAAACTTAAGAGGCATTGCTGCCAGCAATCTAAAGAATGAGAAAACCTCTCAGATTTTGGAAGCCCCAGGCTAATAGCTTCTACAGAAGAAGAAACAGCAGACAAGTTGGCTTTCACTGTGCAGAAATTAGATACATCCTTTCTAATTATTTTTCTCTGGCTTTTCCCATCTGATACAGAACAGAACAAGGCCCTTGCAGAGAACAAGCTGAGTTCACCTGGTACTTCCGTGTCTAACTCAGGCAAATAGGAGGCATCCAAGAAAGAGTTATTGATTTACTCTGTTTTTCAAATTCTTTCCCAAGTAGCACAGACTATTCACTGCTTTTGGTTGCCATCTAACAATAACCAAAATGACATGTTAGCCACAAGGCTAAGCAAATGTGAAGTGATGTGAATAGCTTTTCAATTGTTCATTGTCTGAATAACTGCTTGATACAGCAGAACTGCAATTACAGCTGGAATTTTGCTCCATGTCCTTTGCCTACATTTTTGTCACCATGCCCCATTTGATCTGAACGCTTTGAGCTCTCACACTCTGGGTTTTCTGGATCCCTACTCTTAATCACTTATAACTTCATGGAAGTCAGAAAGAATTGTGTTTGGTGGAGGGAAGGTAACTTCTGAACGGGGGCACGCAAGTCCACTAAAATGTGATCTGGTTGTGACCCCTCTTTGTTTTCTACTTCCATGTAACTCACAAAGCTTTGTCCCAACCACTGAAAACCAGCACAGACACCTGCCTACTTCTCAGCCATTCTCAAAGCCATCAAAAATAGCCTGCATAGCCATGGAGAAGCCCTGGCTTTATTTTAAAGTTGAATTTGAACTAGTGGAAGACTGACAGCTTTACAGCTGGAAATTACTGATGGAGTCCACCACTGAGACAGGCAGAAGAGAAATGCAGCTAAAAGCTCTGACTTTTGGAGTACCCATCCCTGGTCTCTCTTCTGAGGCAGGGAAACTATTTTTTGTGAAATATCAACCTATGTGACAGGACTGAGAAAGAAAGGCCTCATCCCTGGAAATATTCAAGGACAGGTTGGACAGGGTAACCTGGCCTAGTGGGTGGCATTCCTCCCAGCAGGGGGATTGGAAATAGATGATTTTTAGGGTAACTTCCAACCCAAACAAGCTATGATTCTGTGAGACATCATGTTTTTCACAAGGCCATTACATTCAGCCTGAGTTCTTACCACCTGGCCTCTGGGAAACTGTCTGAGATCCACCAGCTTGTGAAAGTGCTGATGGCTAAACCTCTCCAGCTGTTTTGGCTTGTGAAAAGGAAGATGGTTGAATTAAAATACCTTCTACTGCTCACAGAATTCACAGAATGACTAGATTGGAACAGACCTTAAAGATCATTGAGTCCAACCTCAACTAAACCATGGCACTGAGTGCCACATCCAGTCCTTTCTTCTGTTGGGTCTCCTCCAACGCCAAAATAACAATACTGTAACTATTTTTCAAAATTAGCTGTACTGTTAGTGGTTTGAAACCGAATGTTTCATAGTTCCTACTGACTAAACCATATTTTCATATCTCTGATTATTTCTTCCACCAGATTTAGCACTGGTACTGCTTTTTCACCTGCTGACAAGGCCAGCACAACATACGGTACTTGTTGCAGTTAAGTTGCCCAGCATTTTGTGAAGTTCATCTATAACCAACACTTGCCTCCAGTAGAGCTTCCCAGCATCCTGAAATGCAGCAGTCTCATTAAATTACTTGCAGGATCCTACTCTACCAGGATGAATTCCTGGCAGGGACCAATAAAGCAGCCATGTCTTGAAGCTGACAACTGGAATCGAGTCCCCTCCGTTGAACTGGCTCCAAACCGCTCCGAAACACGAGCAGGATGGGGGGCAGTGCCCACATGAGGAAAGCAAAGAAATCACTGAGCAGTGGCACTGCAGCACTAGGGTCAGAACACAAACGTTTACCCAAATTCAGGAATGTTCCCTCACTGTCAGAGAATGGATTCTCCACGGGCACGGTGCCATCGCGATGGCGGGAAGCCCATCCTGTGTGACAGCCACGTCACTTCGGTGCCACGTGCCTCTTCACACCCGCTCACACTTGTTGGCACACGTGCAGAGCCAGAGGATTTGAACAGGTGAGGAAAGGGAAGGGGCAAAGGGTTGGTATGAACAAGGCTGCCAAGTTGACATGCTGCATTGCAGCGGGGGCTTGAGGAGTCCTTCGCGGTGTCCCCAGGATAAATGGAAAATGCATATATACAGTGCTACTGCTGGCATGGGCTGCATTCACTGGCTGTCAAGGGTAGAGGTCATCTGGCACCAAAAAAGAAGTGAGGAGCCAAAAGCAGCCAGACCTTTTGAAGCCTATTTGCTTTCATACCAATGTCTAAAGAAAAGCACCCAAACATGGATAACAATTCCCTCCAGACATCCTTCTCCTTGTACTACCTGCAGTAGGTGATAGACAACTCTGCTACAGCTGGCAATTGGATCTCTAAGAGTGCCCTGCATATTTTCCCCACTATTTACTAACATTTATTATTTGTAGTACAGTAACTTCCCACAATTCTTATACTTTGTTAACAGTGAACAACACAGCAGCAGTGCCACTTAGACAGAGGTCATCACTATGGATTCACCAGTTTTGCCCATTTGAAGGCAAACTTGAAGAAACATGACTGCCTGCAAAGTTTTTCCCCAAAATACATCATACTGGTCCTTTTTTTTTTTTTTTTTAATTAATTCTTCAAGCCCTAGAAGTATGTGCCCCTTTAAAAACAGACAAGATGTCTGTGGGGCTCGTATTAAGAAATACATTCAACTTGGTTTTTCACTGTGTGGTAAATTCCTCAATTTCTTCAAGTATCGAATTTCTCCATAAAAAATGGAAACAAAAGGAAAGAATTCCAAATATGATCTAAAAATCTGTGGGCCTAGCATACTCAAGTTGTAACAGACAAATATTTGAACCAACAATATGTCATTTACTCTCTTCTCCCTCTGAGCCTGGCAAAAGACTTTCTTACTGTGCCACCCAAAGCACTGGAAACATTAAACTAAATTAAAGCAACTTTTCTTCCTTTCTCCCCCTGGATAAACATGTTTTCATAAAGTGAGCTTTCAAACATTGCTAGCCCTCACCTAATAGTCCTACAGATAGAATTTAATCTGTAGATAGCTTTTGCTAACATTAGGGAAAAAAGCAGAAACAAAACAAAATCCAAAGCCACAGTCTTTCAGTGCACAGGCAAAAATCTACTTCCATGACACAGATTTTGTTATAATGTACAATTTTGTTATATATTATGGTCTCTCTATAGTTACATAATATGCCATTAAATAGAATAATCACACAATTATTAAAGCAGAAATTTTGGACTAGAATGCCCACCTGACCAAAGAAGTGCATTCTGTACAGATGCTCTACGTTATTCACCCTTGTGGGTGGAGTCTGGGACTGAGCTATAAAAACCCACATATTAAAAAAATAATTGTAGTAGTAAGCAAGAATATATTTGAGATGCCAATGTCTAGAGGCCTAAAATGAGAATCAGGTCTGATTGTGTTGAATTCTGCATAAAACACATGACAGGAGAAACCCCATCTTTTGCAATTTTATTGGAAAAGAAGAAAAAAAACCTGGAAGGGAAACAGCCAGGAAAAAGAAAAAGGTGAAGAAAGTCACAACGTGACATACCAGGGAGAGGCTAAACCATGATCAGATGGAATAAAGGCAGCTGGGATTTTAAATCATCTATATTTATTAGATCATATATTGCTAAGATTACTGTCTCATGGGAAAAAGAGGTGAGAGACATAATAACGCCAGTGATGATTAAAAAAAAATCCAACTTGACATTCAGAGTCCAAGCTGAACATGCAGTTAAAATAGGAAGCTGATGTTCCCTTACATACTCAAATTCCTGCAACAGCACACTAAGAAGTTTGAGCCATCTACTCCACCGCTCCCAAAACCTCAACTTACTGTATTTTCCAGACAATAACACTGTACCATAACAGAAATTTTAGTGCCTGTGCAAACTACAAGGTGTTCCTGCAATGCAGCTCATCTTAAAACACTGAAGCAAGATATGTGATTTGACCATCCTTTAAGAGGCAATTCCTTCACACACAAAAAGTCTAATTAAGCCTGTAACTTGGGACACCCCTCTGTTAATCAGAAATGTATCCCTTCTATGAATCAAAAATGAAAATCTGAAAGGAAAACTATGTTTCCGATGGGATCCCCTCACAGCTAAATAAAAACTGCAGACAGAAAGAAAATTCACAATTTTCCTAATTTTCTCATACTGTTGTCCTTGCTGTGGTGCAGGTATCAATTAGAGACAACCCCAGGCATTTCACTTTAAACAGATACAATTTAAACCTCTGCCTCTAGAAAAAAAATTAAACCTTCTGAGCCTACTTTCAGTACAACAAAATAGGTGAAGAGATCAAATAAAAAGGGCATTTTACCTGAGATGTACTTGACGGTGTGGTTTCATATAGGAAGAAAATTAGTTTGACTTGCAAGGATTTAATCTAAACACATATTCACAAGGTGTAGCAGGAAAATTCAGTCTTCTGATATGTGCATGTACTATGGTATAGCATTGTGACATATGTAACATATAATGTAATAATGTGTCCAGAAAGCTCAGAATATTTACATTAAAATACTTATAATTGGCTATAAAGTTCATTTTTAAAAGATGCCACCAAAAAGCCACAAAGATAACAACACAGCTTAGTATTACTTTAATTTTGATTTAACAATGTGTAGCTCAGCACAAAATCTCATTCTGATTTCACTTCAATAGTGCAGAACTTGTCATTTAATCTTACTTCAATAAAATATGCCTGACATCAAGATCCATATACATTGCTTTCAATACTGCCTATAAACACATCTCTTTGCTTTGTTTTAAATGGAACCTCAGGGTACAAAGCAATACAACACAGAAATAATTGTGCCATTTTATGGTTGTGAAAGACATGCAACGTTAAAAGCACAGCTCAACAAATTGGAATGATACAAACATCTTTATTACACACAACTTTAAGAGATATATATATTTTTAAATTCATGTGCTCATGATGAAAGAGCTAATGAAGAGATGAAAGGAAAACAGAGGTTATTTTCAGAGAATTAAAATGCTCAGCACGGCCCAGAGACAGCAATAATATAAAAATGTACATCTAGGGACTTAGTAAATTCACCTAAACAGGCTGGCATCTGCATGAATGGAAACACAATTGCTTTTAATATCAAGCCGTCAGCCTGTTGTGTTTCATAACGACAAAGGGAATTCAAACAAGACGCGAGAATCGCTCGGTAATTGCAGGGGAAGCTCAGGCAAATCTGCCTCCATTTTATTCCCTGCAAAATTACCGGAGTTCGCGTTGCGCGGGAGCCTTTCCCGTCCTGACAAAATTCAAATAATAATGACAAAATTAATGGTGAAACCAGCCCAAAAAACCCCTCACAACCTAAGATGGACCTTTGACCTGTCGGTGAGAGGCATTTGTTCTACACAGTGCCCGTGGTCAGGAGCTTAGAGTTACTAATCCTTTTTGCCCGAGCACCTTTTCTTTGAATCATTATGTTCCTAGAGGTAAGACCAATGCCCACAGCCCTGGAGGAAAGGGCTTAGCTGGAAAGCAGCAGCTACAAGAGGAAGGATAACTTTGTGTGCATTGCAGCGGGCTTTTCTCCACAAGACCTGGATTACCATTTTCATTTTTGACAGAGGATTTCCATGTCACCTTGGGCAAGGTACCTAATTACAGCCATTCATAACATGGCAACAACTATTCCCTTTCTCTTTTGCCTCCCCCAGCCATACTCTCACGCAGAAGAGCACGTGTTGGATAATGCACATCCACTGCCAAGCACCACAAATCCCTTTGTCCACTTCCAACCCTATGCATCACATCTTCAGCTCACTTGTGTGTGCACTCAGGGCCCATCAGGACAACTGCTGAAATATGTGATAGAGAAAAACCTTTTCACTTCTTCCTGTGTTTCTGTTGATTTTGTCAGATTTATTTTTAGTCTTCTTTTTTTTTTTTTTAATTTTCATTTTTTTTAAAAATTAGTTGGGTGGAATGAAGAACGATCAAAAAAACCCAACCAACCAACCAACCAACCAACCAACCAACCAACCAACCAACCAAAAAACCTGCAAAAAACCACCACCACCACCATCAACAACAAAACCCAAAAAAAACCCAACCAAACTAAAAAACCCAAAGAGGTGAAATTGCAAAGAACAAACTATTCTTATGAAAAATTCTGGTGGAAAGTGGCCCCTCACCACAAGAGAGGCACTGGAGCATGTCCAGAGAAGTGCAATGGAGAAGGGTGTGGAGCAGACATTTCTGATAAGGAGAAACTGAGGGTATAAGAGTTGTTTATCCTGGAAAAAGGAGGTTCAGGGGGGACCTTCTCACTCTCCACAACTCTTGACAGGAGGGTGCAGACAGGTGGGGGTCAGGCTCTGCCCCCAGGTAACCAGGGGGACAGACAGGGGTGACAGGACCAGAGGACATGGCCTCAAGCTGCACCAGGGGAGGTTCAGGTTGGATTTTAGGAAAAAATTCATCACTGAAAGTGTGCTGAAGACCTGGGACAGGATTTCCAGGGAAATGAAAAATGCTTCCATCATTGCTGGAAGTGTTCCACATAATGACTGGACCTGGCACTTAGCAATATGGTTTGGTGGACATGGAGGTACCCTGTTAAAGGTATTTTTGTGCAAGCTTGGAGGCCTTTTCCAGCCTGAACGATTCTGTGATTCGGCCTCAATGTCCAGTCCCCAGTCTCAGTTCTGGACCCAATTTATTGGGTAGAAAATGGCAATCCTCCCAATGTCTCCTGGGGGTGATATGGACACACCACCAGCACCAGGGAGCACTGTGGGATCTTGTTTTCCTCAATACCCATCACACACCTTCCAAGGGGAATGCTTTCCTCCCAGTGAGAAATGTTTTCCCTCATTCACTTGCTCCAGAGTATGAGCTTCATATGTATGTAGTCGATTCCACTATAAAGGAGAACTACAACTTTGAAAAAACGGATCAGACACTGGTTTGATGTAAGATGATGTGCAGTCCCTCCCTGCCTTGGACTACACTTTTCTCAGACAGAAGCAAACTCCCGACTCTATCATCTTTCCTTTTCACAGCCCACTCAAGTCCAACAGATATAATTATGTGCAAAGCGTCTGTGATTTTTAAATTTCTGACTATGCCATCATTCTTTGAAGCAAAACTGAGCTGCGTTTGCATCCCGCATCCCCCACAGCTCTCATGAGTCAGTGGAACAACTGGCCCTGCATCCTCACGGATCAGATCCCATTTATCAATAATTTGTAGCCAGATACACAGAAGATCCCTTTTTCCATTATCTCACTTGGGACAAAACTGTTCAAGAGGCATTGATCAAATGTAGATGTGATAAAAGAAGTGACACTGTCTCTTTTACCACAATCCTCCGTACTGTTTAAATTGAAATAACTCAGATTTTCCATCTTAGATTTTTTTTTTTTTCCAAGAGAAAGCAGCAAGAGAATCATTGTTTTGGCCTCAAGGCATTCATCAAGCCCTCTCATTTCTTTCTGGAGTTCAGCAGAGTAGCCACTTTATCTGCTGTGTGATTGGATAGATTTTTTTTTTCCCCAGGAAGATACTTCATTTTAGTGTATATGGAAGGTATATTGCACATAGAACCAGGGGAATAGAGTAGCAAGGCACTAAATCTAGCTGCTAAAGAACATTTATTCAAAGACAACCACAAGGCTCAATCTAATTGACAATTTCTGCTTGGGGCCCATGATTAAAATACGAAGGCTGCTGCAGGTAAGAGCAGGAGAGAGCCAGCGCTGCCATTGGCAAGAGCTTGCATAAGAGCTGTCATGACCAGCAGTTATCACCAATTTGCTTTTAGCACCTCGTATTAATCAAGATGTGATGAAAAAAGCCTTCAGCTCAGCAGCAGGGTGGAACCCAGGGGACAGAGGTGTTAGGGAGTGCAGGGGCAGGGGTTTTGTTACAAGCATTCTCGGGAATGTACCTTGGATATACTAAATATGTTCGCGTAAATTGTTGGGTTTTACAAAACACTTTAGGCACATAAAGCCACACACTGCCTGCTACTGCTCTGCATAAGCTCATCAATTCAATGAGATTCTGCATAAAGATTTTCTTCCCTTTGTGTCATCTCCGTGAAAAGAAGAAACAGTAGGCAGAGGAGTTAAGAGTCTATTTCTGTTTTTGAAGAGTTCTCTGTCAATTAACCCCAACAGATGCTAACTATGCCATGCATTTGCTGTGACTCACCGAGTGGAGCATTTTCTGAACCCAGCGTTGAGGCAGCAAATATTTAATACGTTTTAAAGCCAGCAATCAGTGGAAAGCAGATGTGGTTCACTGGCCACATTCATGCGAGAAAATTCAAACACTTCACACCTGCACCGATTTCTTGCACTGCTGGGAGAGATCCTTGTGTCCCACACCTATTTTCTCACACCACCTTGGTGAGAATGGTGGTGCCCCCTCCCAGTTTAATGATGCATTTTCCTGGACATTGTTCCTGTCAAACTCCTTTTACAGGTAAATACCTGCAGCACAGGCACTAAAAATACTAAAAATACAGTCAGTCTTCATTCTTTCATGAGTGGAATCTAGCTCACTTAAATGTTCATATCCAACCTAACTGAAAATTAATAACAGTATATATATTTACCTTTTCTCTTTTCTTTTTAAAGAAGTGAAAACCCGAGCCTTCACCAGCTGCTTAAATATTTGCCAGAGTTTATGGCAGATTTTGAAAATCACACTGAACTTAATGGGGCCACTGTCTGCTCAGACACCTCTCTAAAAATCACTGTAAATCACACAAACACTAAAAACCCATGTAAATTAAGCCCTTCTTGTGTTCATGTCTTCATTTGACAGAAAGAAATTACAGTCAGGCATTTGGCAAATAATTACATGAATACAAATCTCTAATACAGAGACTCATAAAGAAAAAACAACCTGAACTAATATTGCACTGGAGCCACGATTGTGGTTACGGAATAGTTTCACTTGACCTAATTTAAAAGGTTTTTGTTTTTGTTAGACAGACATATTTATGTGCTTCAAAACCTACCCTAGTTTAGTGGGCTCAGAGCTGATGCTGGTCTGCTTTCAATGGCAGTTTTGCTTTGAAAGTTCAGTGTCTCAGGCACTACTGAGATTTGATGACCTGAAGCTGTAACAATTTGTGACTTTTGTATTTTAGCTTGAGAGCTCCACACGAATGACTGGAGACCAAATGGTTCTGCTCAGTGCCTAAAATGTCTTTACAAGGCTGTTTTCCTCTGCTTGCTGGGCTAATGCAGCTACTATATGTCCAAGCTACCCTAAAGGACGATACTTATGGGTCTGTCATGTGCATTCTTCTCAGATTTGTGATTTTAAATTAATTTCAATTAATATCTGGAGAAGATGGGCTAAGGATAGTGAGAAGATGGGGAAGGAGAAAAGAGACTTCCAGTCTAATTTCTCAAATGATCAGTGATGAAGGCTATAGGGAGAACCTGCTGGAGGACAAGGACCTATGCCAGGAGGAGTTTCAAAGCCCTGAGAAGATCAGATGGAAAATTATTTATTACCTTTATGTAGAGACTTCCCTGCGCTCATCATCCTTTATTCCAGCTTCAGGATACAGACCAGTGTTCTACCTACTTTTCCATGTCTTTCATATCAAGCAATTTAATAAAGCTTATAATTTCCTTAACTTTTTATAAGAGTTTACTTTTTAGGAAGTAAAGATATCCAATTTATTGGGTTTTTTTCCTCTTAAAATGGGTTAGCTGCAAAGCACATACACAAATGCTTATCAAAAGACTTAAAGCATGGAAAGTTTATCTCTGCGCTCACTAACAGCTGCAACTATCTTCATTCATGCACATTTTTGAGAGGAAACCAATTATGTCACAGACTTGCTTCTCTGACGACTCTCTTCCCCCAGTTAACAACCCTTGATGGATTATTTGAGGGGAAAAAAGGGGGAGTTTAGTTTGAATCCAAGAGTACCCAAGAAAGCAGGAAGGTGATTAGAGTCAGGTTTGAGAGTTCAAAACATGTTATTTAATACCATATAAAATAATTTCTGTACTGAGACCTAATTAGGAACGTGTGTAATGAATCCTACCTACTCTTCACAGAGCACCATTTAATTCCAGGTGTTTCCAGCTTGTTTGTGCTTTTTGGAAGTGGACTGGCATAGAAAAGACAGCCATCTCCTCTGGAAAATATACATGATTACATTGCTGCTTAGAGCCTCACAGCATTTATGGAACTACTGTCATCCCACACCTTTTCTGTGCCTGTGCATCACGTGCATGCTTGTCCATCCATGACATGTTTAAATCCAAGAACCAGAATTCATTTGTGCTTTGGCAAGTGCTGCAGACCCCCACCTAAGGAGTGACCTTATACTAAATAATGTAACTATAAATGGGCTTGGATATCTGCTCATGTTTCAGCAGGCCATTTACAGAGAGGCAAGGAGTTACTTAGAAAGGAAGGAAATTCAGTTTTACCTTCCTTTGCACCTCACACACTACACTTAGGCTACATTCACATGGTCTCTGATGTGGCTCAGAAGTTAGGCTGGTCCATCCTGTGGCACTGCTCACAGTCACACATCTTGGGCATCACCAGCTGAGGTCTCCAGGCACTGCCCAACATTTATCTCTGCTTATTTTCCTCAGGAATTCCTCCATAACTTGTTTTAACTCCCAGAGATTTTCTCTTCATCTTCTTCTTTCTAAGCCTTTTTTTCTCCTCCTTTTCTCCAAGACAATTTCTTTCCAGAAACACATCTTTTCAACCTCCTCTTTAGAGTTCACAAATATACCATTTCTCAGTGGATCTTTGAGTAACCTGGTCCAGTGGAAGGTGTCCCTGCTCACAGCAAGGGGGATGGAACTGAGTAAGTTTTAAGGTCCCTTCCAACCCAAAGCATTCTGTGACTCTGTGAAAACAGTTTCTGTGCAGAGGGACAAGAAGTGATCAGCTTGCTAATTGATGCATCAGTGCTGTCTCTATTAATTGGAAGAGTTAGCACATTCCGTTTTTTCCTTAAGTCTGGGTGTTCACAAAAAAATTACAAGCAGCCTGTAGCAGTTGCTGAGAGGAAGCAACAGGCTTTAATGCTTGGCAGTTCAAAAGTTCAAATCTGGACCTTCACTCCTCCACAAATCCCAATTATCTTGCTCATGTTAGCATTAATGATTTTTTTTTTTTTGGCTGCAACTGTTGTCAAACATGTATTAGCTCATCTTCTGCAAGTACTTCACTGCAAAATCACATGTTTGGAGCAGGATAATGATAAAAATCTGTTTGTATTTGACTACAACCCTTGCTTACAGATTACATGTATGTTGATAAGATTGTTGTTCTCTGCTGTTTTTATTAAGAGGTGTAAGGCAGGCATTAATCTCCTGATTTATGAGTATCAGCACTATGCATTAACTCTCCCTCTGCTAGATAACCTGTTGAGCTGCTGCTACATTTCATAAGAATCCCCACAAGGCAGCAAGCATAACTCATAAGCTGGATACATCCCTCCCCTCCAAAATACCAAACACATTTAATCATGCCCACAAATATTAGCCTTAGCTTTATGTAAGCCTCAAATGAGCACACAAATCTTACTATCACTATTTGAAGTCTAAAACACTGGCAAGATTCCCAAGTAAGTCACTGTGATTTTGGAGAACACTACGAAACTCAAGCACAGCAGTAAAACACAGCCTGCCCCAAACAAGCAAATACATTCCTCTGCCAAACCAAAGTTCGCGGGAAAGTTAAACACAGGATTAGGAACAATTGAGCCTCATGGAGAAGAAATGTCAGGAGAGGTTCACAACCCAATGAAAGCGTATCTCCCCAGGCTGAGGGCTGTTTCTGGTGTGATATGCTTGTGTGAAACTCAATCATCAACACTCTTTGAAGTCAAGAACGGTTAAAGGTGGCCAACATCTCCAGGGAGATGCCTTAGAAAAAAAAAGTCTTAAAAACTTCCCAACCAATGTTGTAATTTTGGACTGCGTAGATTGTAAAAAAATCCCCTCAAAACCAGTGCTCCAGCTAATCTCAGGATGCAGGAAAAAGGCCAGACACTCTTAGGGGCTCAAATGCCAAAAAATGAGAGCATGAGGATTTTTAAATCACTAGCCATCACTTTTCCTGTCTCAGCGACTGCCAGTGAGCAAGACGATCATTTGAAAACTTGGCTACAGACCCTCATTTTCATTTTGTTTCTTTTAAACAAATACTTCAGCCTAACAATCTCCAGGACAAACACAGCTAAACAAAAAAAAATCCCCACCCAAGCACTGCCTGGTTATTAAGACCTTGGTTCGGCATAGAGCTTTCTTCGACAAATAAATATATTGTCTTCATACATAATCTGGGGACATGCAGCTAGAATTGATTAACACTGGTATGGAGTCTTAAAAATAACAGGTCTTTAAAACAGCAAGCCGTGAGCAGGAGAATACAAAAGGACTGGAGTTAAACAATTTTAAATTATATAAAATCTTTCCATGGAGCACACTGTCAGAAACTTTTGCAAGATGATTTCTTCTGTGGGTGTTGGGCAGGAGTTTCATTTGGTTTCTATAGCACAGATTTGAAAGGACCATGAAAATTTGGCCCAGAAATGGGACTGATGCTTCCCATTTGGAACCAGGAAACATTTATAATACACATAGCCCAGAGTGAGGGGAAAACATCACAGCTGAAGCAGAAGTGAAAGTTTGGTCAGAAGCTGATGCAGATTTTAGAAGAGTAGTTCCTATATCACTGTGAAGTCAGAAATCCTTGTGTCATTCCTCTTTCAAAAACTCATGGACTGACAACCACAAATGAAGGCCTCAATGCAAGTTCTAAGATTGTGCAATAATCTTCAGGTAAAGAAAGTTCCACAATATGATTTTATTTACATTTTAAAAGAGCATATTAGTCAATTTCTGCATTTTTACCTTTCTGACTGAAAAAAAGCTTATTGACCTTAAGTGTCTGTGTGCACATGATCATCTGTGCCTTTTCCCTGAGTATTTACAGACCAGAAATCCCCATTCACATAATCATTTTCCTTGGAGCCAAGGAAATTTTTAACGATGAAAACTGACAGCACTGGATTCATTATCTGTACTCCCAAAGATTTCCCAGCACCAGGATAATGGGCAGCACCATATTGCCTTGTGACACAAATATCAAACACATAACGTAGGACCTTAGGCTATTACTGCTGTTTCCCACCTCCTCCTACCACTGACAACACTGCACAGAAAATTAAAGTTCACAACTTGCATTGTTGCTCTCTCACACAAACAAGAATCATAATAAGGAATGAAGACTTGAGGGGAAGAAAAAAAAGTAAACCCCAATTTTTTCCAAATTTTACCAACCGTGTTTATGTAAAATGGTTTGATTCTGTTTGAAGTTAAAAGTTGTACTTTTTCCACGGGAGGGAAAGGAGGAGTGCTGAAAATCATCTGTTTGCAAAGAAGGAAGGCAAAGCTGCAAATCAGCAGGAGCTTAAAGGGACAATTGAGTTAAGAATCATTCCTGCAATTTGATTCAGTTCACCACAAGTTTAAGAGCCTCTCAAGGGTTCAACTCAGGTTTTGATTTGACCCCTCAAATTTGACATTTATGGACTTAGGTTGACTACTGCTGATTTCAAAATAAAATGAACAGTGTAGTCCCTTTCCACCCTGTTCAGGAATCAGATGTGTAAATATAGTCACATACAAATGCCAGCTTAATCCCTCCCACCTTTTTTGAACTTCTTGTTCAGCTCCTGAGATGCTTGGCAAGGAGGTGGTAATCTCAAAAGTACTAAATTGTCTTAAGCTTCCTGAAAATAGGCAGTCAGGTAAAGACAGAAACCTCTCAGGCACAATGCTTCAACAAGGACACTTTTAATCCTCTATTACATCAACACCCTATCCCCCACCCAATGTCCTCCAAAAAAAAAACCTAAAGGAAACCCTTCTCCCCCAGAAAAATCCCAAAATAAAACCCATGCCTAAGCAAATGAAGTAATCAAAAAGATAAAGAAAATAATAATAATAATGAAAAGACAAAGAAAAAAAGCTCCACTAAACAACCCTAACACTGAAACCACCAGAAAAACAAAAAAAGGAGCTTCTTTTTTTTTCCAAAGCAGGAACCCCCTGGCCCCACCAAGCATGAATCTGCATCTGATTCAGCATGACACAATCCAGCCAAGATACACACACTACCCCCAGAAAAAGAAAGCAGATTTCAAGGGCTCCAGCTCTTGCAGTATAATTTTTTCACTCTTAATGTGTAAAAATAATGTGGAGAAAAAAATAACTTGCAGTTAAATAAACCTTGGTAGAACATACAGGTCCTTCCACACAAAAATGGAACTAAATTAAAACAAAAACTATATCCAAATTATATCAAAGCTTTCTGTGAACATAATTCAAATATTTTAAGTGCACTATCCAACTTCAGAAAATTTGAATTATCACCTACAAAAGATTGTGATCTTGAAATCTTCAGGACCCTGTCTTTTCTGGTCAGCCTGATCTGATCCTCAGAGAGAGGTCTGAATTTAGCTTTGATCACCATCGCATCAAGCTCCCAGGAATGAAATGAGAATCTTGTTACATTAAAATAAAGTTGTTTATAATCAACCATGCACAAGCTGTTGGTATGGCGAGCTGCCACACAAATCAAGGCTAAAACAGACCAGGCTTAAAGCTGAAATATAACTAATATGACATTATTCCTTCAGACATTTGGTTAGGCTGACAAATTTGTAACTCTGTAATTTACACAATGTCCCCATGACATGTGGCAGTGCAGCTATTGTGTACGGAGATTTTTATCATGGGAAGGGAGAGGGAGGGAAATCTACATTTTCCTCATGCAAATCTTTCCCATAACAATGTCAGAATACATGCTGACCTGCTAAAGTGTACAATTTACCCATACGAGAGTACACAAAGTTCAAACGGTGATGGATAATTTTAATTCAATGCAAAGTTACCCAGTGAAACTCATTGGTCCAAAAAGTGGTAAAGATCCTGTATACAATGCTGTTAAAAAAAAAAAAAAAAGTGTATTCTTTAGTAACATAAGGCTTGAAAGGTTTGCTCTTTCTTTTTTTTTTTTTTTCATGCATTGCATCAATAAAGTAAATGTTGTTAGAATTCAGTAGTAGGAAGGAAAATTCAATGAGTAGGATTTTAACGCTATTGTATAACAGCAATTGTCTCATTGGATCGGACAGGAGTTTGTTTTGTGTGACCTTCCATCCCTAAGAGGTACAAAAACCCTCCATGGATAGTGATATGCTGCCAAATAAGGAAAGATTCTCCTTGACCTCAGACAGTAATTGGTCAAAACACGAGGACTATATCTTTCCCCATCCATTTTAACCCTATCTGATTGTAGATGTTCTCATAATCCATAAAAATGTATTTTTTTTCCCAATTCTCAGGATTTGGCCTTCAGAGTGTGTACTGACACAGTACCCTGTGAGCTAATTGCCATGTGGGTTATTGGTTTTAAATACTTCAAAAGATTTTTGTTTCTCCTTTGTGCTACGAAAAAATTCAAAAGCAGAAGCCTCAAGTCACGGTTTCTGAGAAGCGCTGGCCATTCTGTGCAACTCTTTGCTTCTGTAATTAAACTCTCCTCAGAAGGGAGCCCTTCTGGGTCTGAAACTTTCAGCTAACTCCTGCTGGAACCCCTCTGCTCATGCACATTTTTTACCATCTTCCTGAAGGAATTCAGAATTGGCAGCTCCTACTGAGGCGATACAAAGATACCATATATAGGTAACTGCTCTGTTCCAGATCATCACATCTTAAGGGCCCGTCATACATGCTGATTATACAGCTTCCTCCCTGCAAAGCTGATTTTATTCCAGTGCCACACAAAGCTTCCAGCTGCTGAAGAAATAAAACATGCCCAACTCTTTGCTGAGGAGCTCGTTCTTCTTCCCCATCTCACTTTCACCATGAAGATTTGTGCAAACTTCCTCTGTGATCTGACTGCTGGTGTGTATTGTAAGAAAAAATGGAGGGGGAGAGGGGAAGAA
This sequence comes from Ammospiza nelsoni, assembly GCF_027579445.1. Classification (NCBI taxonomy): domain Eukaryota; kingdom Metazoa; phylum Chordata; class Aves; order Passeriformes; family Passerellidae; genus Ammospiza; species Ammospiza nelsoni. Next base: position 5,751,904 of record NC_080637.1, on the reverse strand, counting down.
AAAAATAAATGCAGAACTTGTTCTTTCCTCCAGATTGTCACATTTTATGGCGTTGCAACCCGGAGCCCAATGTTGTTTCATGTCCACATCCCAAGCTCACTGTGTACATGGCTCACCTGCATCAACACAGGTTATTTTCCTCCTGTTGTTATTGCATTTTCATAATAACTGCTTAAATTTAATCCATGACATGAATTTCCCATACAGGATGTACAATCAACCTTGTAATAACTTGCAGAGTTTTTAATGGGAAAACAAGGCAAAAATTAGTACAGTCAGATTAATACAGGTACACAATACATTCAAGCTGTGTTTCTGTACTTTAAAGGGCATTTTGTTTAAAGGTACTTTATTTTTCTTGAAGAGTGGCTATGATTTTTGGGGATTTTTTTGCTTTTTGTTTGTTTGATTGATTTGTTTTGTTAGGGGTTTTCCCCCTTCTGGAAATTAACTCTGGTCTTCTCCTAGGAATTTTGTGCTGTGATGCATGCCCAGCAAACATCTGTAATTGCAACAAAAATAATTCTGGCCAAGGTCATTTCTCATGTGCATGTGAATAGGACAGAGTCATGCCTCCTGGAATTGGACCTGCAGCTTCTTCCATGCTCATTCTTCTTTTTACCTTTATTCAACCACAAATATCTGAACAAAATTTTCCTTGCAGTAGATCAGATTTTTTTCTTGGGCTACTTTGTCACGGCAAGAATAATTGCCTATTTCTGTTGCTGGACACTCTACTGTGCCTGGTTGTACATTATCTGCAGATAAGATGCAGAAGAAAGGATGTAAACTAAAATAACTGCATCCCAGGCTGAGATAGAAAAATTCAGATTGTTGTTTACTATAGAAACTATTGCTACAGAAGGTGCTTTTAAACTAGGGGACATCTTCGTGAGCAACTTGCTTTTTCTCTTGGGTGTGAAGAGCTGAAACTGCTTTTAAATTCTTCCTATGAAAAAAATTGAGAGCAAAGATGAGGAGACCACAAAGTCCACATAAAATAGTGATCTAGCCAATTTTGGGGCATTATGTACCAAGACTCTGCAGTTTCACTCAGAATAACTGTGTGCACGATGTAAGCTCTCACTAACCACAGATTTTAATTAATCTCATTCTAAACAGAGCAACTTGCTGCCCACAGATGTAGCTGTGACTCTCAGTGAACAGCAGGGAGATCTAAACTCAGTTAGAAGCAATCCCAGAGCTAGATGTACAGAATTATGTTGTTCTGGTTTAAAAATACAAACAGCTTAAGCAGGAAGGAGAAAAGAACCTCAAAAACATCAACCAAACTCCCCCCCCCAAACTAACTCCAAACCCAGCCCTCTGCCCCCACCTCATTTATAAAAATCAGGAAAGTTTCAGCTCAAATATATAGCAAAAAAAAAAAAAAAACTTTGCCATAAAGCAAATTTGGTTTCCCCTATCATTACTTCCCAATAATTTAAAGTTAATATTCAACTTATGTAGTTAGTTTATTCAGCTTGTCTGCAGCCTACAATGTCATTGGTTTAAGTTTGTTCATAGATTATGGTAAATTTATTAGTCTACTTGAGGGCTAACTAAAGAGCAAAGAGTTGGGTCATCTGTTTCTTTTAAACACAGGAAAAAATAGCTAGAAAATTAAAACTTAATGTAACTTTATTCCCAAGAGGTTTTTAGAGTCCAGACTTCAGATAGAGTAAAACTGGGCATCAAAAACACTGGCTGGAATTAATTAATGCACTAAGTACTTTGACTGAGATATTTTTTTTCTTCTATTAGATCCAGAAACTTTATGTATAAGAAGAAGGATGTTAAGTCTTCTGCAGAACACATGGGCTTCAACTCCCAGTTACTCTAAGTCTAGATCTTGCTCAACGGAGCTTTGTCAGTTTGAGTCAGCAGGAAATCTAACCCCAAAAGTCACATAAAAGACCCTGCCAATTAATTCCTCTTGGAGTCAATAAAAGTTTACATCAGTATTTAAACACTTTTCTCCCCATCACCCCATTTGAGACCTTTAATACCTATCTCCCCCTTCCAAGCTCGTAATTCCTCCCAGGCTACATAAATCCTTTATTCTGGCGTCTCCAGCCGAAACCTGACCCCAGTCAACAACATTTCACAACTCTTGGCAAGGTCAGTTTTTCCAGCAAAAGGGGAAGTCCAAGGGCTACAGAGACCCCCCTGAGCCTCTGCAGTGCCAGAAACACCAAAGTTCTTCCCCAAGACCACACCAGGGCCAAAAGGATGCCCAGTTATGATTTGCCAAGCGAGCCAACATTCCCAGCACCTCTAATGGAAGGGCACGGAGAAATTAAGGTTCAAATACCTAACAGGGATCATGGACCCAGTACTTCAAGTAAGTTGCATAGAAATCTATGCAAACCTCACAGTAACTAGAAACCACCTCTGATTAATATGCAATAAACCCTTGCTTGCTTTCTTAGAACAAAGATTAATTGCATCTTAAGAGATTGAGACTTTTAATTCATGGCAAAAATGCTTGAAGGTGATTTTAGTTGCTATTTGCAGAATTAGGTAGCCTCAGCTTGAGATCTGCCAGTGCCTCCTAGTTCAGGATTAGTGTAAGAGGCAGAGTCGTGCTTGGATGACACGTGGAGATTAATTAAATTGTGGATTTATAGCCTATTCTTTGTGGAGAACGGTTATTTAGACTACATATTTTTCAGAACTGAAATGTCCACTGCTTCAAAGGCTCATTTAAGTCCTTTCTATAAGATTACTGTTTTCTTTGGGACCTGGAAACCAAGAATCCAATATAAAACTCGGAATCTTAAAACTAAAGGAAAAAAACCCCTAACCTGTCCCCCTTTTAAAGCTTTTTATAGTATCTTACAAATCCTTGGGTGGACTATCCTTAATCAAATCACTCAAAAGTCATACCAAGATTTTCAACCCCAAGAAAGCTCTGGTTCCATTCATCTACTAATTTAAAACATAAATGTCCTCAGCCATTCAGGTATGTTAAACTGAATATCAGTCTACTACTGAAGAGTATTGCAAATTACCTGAACAAGTACATTAATTCTTTAACAGATAAAAATTATCTATACACCATGTTTCTAGAAGATAACTGGCTACAGGCAATTTAACTTGATATCTGAAGGAGAAAAAAAAATCCAGCATAACTGACATGACAAGTTTTTCCAATAATCTGAAATCCATCCATTCCACGAAAGAGAGAGTACAACTGAGGTAATCACTGAGCCTCCCAATATTTCTACCTTAAAAAAAAAATCTTCACTTTTAAAACTCAGTTGTAAAAAGCAAATGAACTGCAACAAAAATGTCACTGTGAGCAGGTCAACAGGGGTTCAGTAACAAAGTGGTGCACTAATACCAGCTTGGGATCAACTCAAGAACAAGTGTCCTATGATGACAACATCCCTCTACAGTCAAGGAATGCATGGACTTGCCCAGATGAGGAAAAAAGAAATAATAATTTCTATCACTTGTGATGAAACATGAGGAAACATGCAATCAAAAAAAAAATCTGAGAAAGTTACATAAAAATGCAATTAATATGAGATTAGGTTTGGGGTTTTTTTTAATTAAGGAAAATTAGAGTATAATCAGTAGAAGCACATTCAGCTGCTCATATAAAAAAGGTTGGATAGTAAAACTTAGGTTATTGTAAGGGTTTTTTAGTACCATAGAGCATTATTTAGGAGTATTAGAGCTCCTGAAGTCTGAAGAGGTTTGGTGGGAGACAATGATACCCATCAGACAACATCCAAAGGGAATAGTTATAGTATTTTCCTAAGAGATAAAAATTCATCTCTTGCACAGGTCAAGCAATGGAAAATCTTAGCAACAAAGACTACAAATCTCTCTGGTTCCACCTTCCTTTTCTCCCTCTCTGGTACAGCATCTTGGGACTAGCAGAGATGCAAGACATCTTTAATGAAGTTCTCTTGAAAAAAGACCCAAAGCCCAACAACTGCTTGGAAAAAAAGCTGGTGAGTGCAAGGGATTTGTGTGCCTGGTCCTTGGTGCTATCTTGCAAAGGCAGAAAAATAACAAAGAAGGGGTTTTAGTAAACAAGCACAGAATTATTTACCCTCAAAAGAATTAAATTCTGGTTTCAGTTAAATCATTGTTATGAGGGCAGGTGATGAAAAGCCCTGCCCAAGGCTGAGCCCCCAGTGCTGGGGGCTTTATAGGACAGAGCTGTACATCTGTATGGCCATGAAAGTCTTATAGCCAAGGTAAATAAGACAGATATTAACAGGTCCATTTTACCTCTGGGAATTGAGGCACACAGAGCTTAACTAACACTTCCAAACTAACACAGAAAGCCTGGGAAAAGCATGAAATTATAACCTCATTTCTCAAGGACAATGCCAGGCTGCCACTGCCCAGGTACCTTTCCTGTGTACAGGCAACTTCCTCCTCATTTCAGTGCCACAGAGTGCAGAACCAGACAAAGCCTAAAATTTGAGTGGGTGGGTTAGGAAAGACCTGCAGGAGTACATTAGGACTGCCACTGATTTAAGATGAGGAAATAGTAGAGGAAAGCGTCATTAAGTAATGTGTGAGGGAAAGGATGATCCTGCTTTTTCCTGCTTCCTGCAACATGGATGTTGCACATCCTACCTGTGTGAGAAATCACCAGTCAGGACTGAAATCCTGGGGTATAATAGATGAAGAAACAACACAACCTCCACCTCCTCTCACAAGGAGGGAACCTGAACTCAATGGCTCAAGGCCTTAGCAGGGAATCCACTCCAAACACTTTCCACACGTCCCAAAACACGGATACAAGACAAATTTACATGCAGAGGAGCCCTTCCAGCGCACTGCTTTGTTAGCAACTACCATCAGCGTGCCAAACCACAGAATTTCTTTGCTGACAGATGTTCTGGACTCAAAGTTAGAGATGCAAAACCAGTCAGATCAATTGATGGGGGAAGGAGCCATCAGGGAAAAGCCATAGCTGCTGGCACAAGTCCCTGAAGTGCAGATCACTGGCAGAGTGTTACTGCACCTCACTGTCACAGGCTCTGGCTGGACAGCTGTGCTGCTGCTGCAGTCATTTCATATCATGTTTTAGGGGTTAGGGCCGTTCAAATAATTAGGCAAAGGAGCATGGCAGCAGCAGTAAGTAAACCTCTTTGTGAGAGATCATTCATTTGAATTGGATGTTTAAATCCCCCATAAAGCACCTGGAAGATTTAACAACTCATGTCCAAATGAACAAGATGTAATGAGCTTGTACACAGGCTAGATATGAAAAGTGGATTGTTTTTAGCAAAACGGTGGAGAATAACCTCTTGTTGAAAGGAGTGATGGTGAATTTTAATCAGGGGAAAATGAAGATGCAAGAATAAATCTGCACAGGTTTAGAGGAGGACTGGATGACTTGCTCACCCACCAGCAATGAATGCAGGAGTGTGTTACACCCTAATCTGCTGTTTTCTGTTGTCTTTACTGCTTGCATCATCCCATAGATCCTGCCTTTTTGAGAGGAAAAGAAACCCCAAAAAACTAAAAAAAAAAAACCAAACCGAGGAAAGCTGCCCAAATTGTCCTCAACAAAGTGCAAAGGAAGTACAAATAAAAAAAAATTAAAAATTCATACTTCAATACAGCTTCATCCCAGTATTATTCACTTGAGTGACTGTAGAGTTAGACATTCAAACTGAAAGCAGAAGAATCCACACCATGTTTTGCTGTTCATGTTTAGCTTATCAGAGCTTGGCAACAGCCACCACCCCCCTGGTGATTCTCATCTGTGTCACAACTTGGAACATGAGTAACCCTCACTAACACCCCTTCCAATGCCATCTCTGACACCATCTGCATTTTTGGATTGGTAAACTGGAAAGCCATTTCTAAAATGTGTTTTTAGTTATTACAAGATACACACACCCTCTTTCCACACTTATTTATTTTATTTAACCAAGCATATTGTGGCAATTATGAGGGAATTTGTATTCTCCACTGACATTTGAAATTCCATTTTCTGTATTTCATGGTGGCGATGGAGTCCAGCATTGTGTCCCTGGGCCAAACTTTCAGGGCTTGTTTTCTTTTGTTTGTTGAGCACTGGATGAAGAGAACATTGTCCAGGTCCTCAGAGTAAAACACAAGCGAAATATTTTCTTTTTTCAGTCCTTTTTCCAGGCATTTGTGTGTTGGGAGTCCATGCATTAACTGGTTTGTTCAGATACTGAATACAATACAGAATGCCTTATCTTAAACTTTGCTCAATTTATTGCTCTCTGGCCACAGCCAAATTTTAGCTGTTGTGTCTGCTTTCCACCCCCCCTACCCAATTTGAACATTTTGAAGCTGTTTAAACCACCTCAACTCCAGGCAATCACAGGGGTGGATGTAGGGACAGGACAATTTGCCCAAAACAGGTCATAATGCACACACCAACACGGCTGAAATTGCTCCTCCTGGGCTGATTTGCCAAGCATGAAAAACACTTTTTATTTTTTTTTCCTGAAAAGCCAAACCATTAACAGGCTGTTTGGATGGTGTGTGTGGTGGGAAAAAAAAAAAAAAAAAAAAAAAAAAAAAAAAAAAAAAAAAAAAAAAAAAAAAAAAAGCCATTTTGGAGAGAACATTTGCACTGGTACATCCGGCTGATGACACGTGATGTGTGAAACAAGATGTTCCCAGCTCCACCTGCCAAGCTGGGCCGGCCGGTTCAATGGGACTCTGGAGTTCCCATCATCTGCATGCAGAGCAGGCACCAAGATCCCTGCTGCCCGGGCTGGGGCTGACCACTCCTCTCAGCAAAAACCCCTGCTCTTTTCCCTTGGATTTCACCTTGAGGTTGCCAAGTTAAAAGCCAAGTTAAAACCGACTTTTAATTTTTTTTCCCCCCCTAGCAATGTGCCGTGGAAAGGTCACATATTTCTTCAGACAGGAATGCAAAGGGGTGCAAGGTCTTCCCTGCATAGGTAACTCATATGATTTATGGTGCTGAATTTAGCCTTGTTGGAGCCAAATTAAGGCAGAAAAGCAACAGAGGAGATGTGGCCTTGAGGAATTATTTTTTTTTCCCCTCATTTTTGCGCCTCTCCTTGCCAGGCTACAGCTTTGCTTTTGCTGCTGTAGGGGCCCAGAGCACAGGTTGCTTCAGAAACGATTGTCCAGTCATATAGGAGGAACAAAACCACATGCCAGAAGTTCTAAACAGGACTAAGAGACTTTTCTGGAATCAAGACAGCTGATTTTGGTCTCTCTTATGCACTAGGGGGGGGTCTCCATCCCAGCTCATTTTGGAGATGGTAAATGAGATTTCTGTGTCTGCAGAGGGCTGGGCCAGCACACTGTGTTTGCTGGGAAGGCTCTCAAGGAGTTTTTTTCTTTTTTTTGAAGGCTTGAAGTTTTGCCAGTCTCTCCTGGCTCCAAGGAATACAACAGGACATGGTGTTTATTGCAGCCCCACTATGAACAGGGAGATCAGGCACAGATCTTATTCCTTGGGAGCTTATCCCAAAGGAGACAACAGGAGGAAAAAAATAAATCCACACATTCTCTTTCCAGTAACTTTGGTACTCAGACCACTCTGAATAAATCCAGTGAAAGAAAATGAACATTAAACTCTGTTTAGGGCACTTGCAGCCAGAGGAAGCTGAGACTCACCAGAAATTATTGCAGCCCTCACTGTCCCACTCCAGACAGACACAACCAAAGAGGGAGGCCTGATGTAATATTATATATACACACACATCATATTGCCATTTAGTTTATCCCTCTGCTTGCTGTCCCAGCTTAACGGAGTTGAGTCCAGCAAAATTTCCTGTCATGCTCCAGCACGACCTCTCTTTCTTTTAGGCTTCACCACTGGCCACAGCCTCGTTTATTGCTATATTGTACCTTTCCCTTCATGATTACCTTTATTCAGAGGCCCAGGGAAATGCTTCCAGAGGGTTTGGGGAGCAGGAGCTGAGCTCAGCTGACATGGGGGTAACCAGCACCAAGGCTGCTCTGAGCCCCTGGGGATGATGAAGTCCCAGTGTGAATATCCCCACTTGCTGCCCCCACAGGATCTGCATCCTCCAGTCCTTTCCCAGCTATTCAGGCCCCAAACTGTGATGGAGTCATAAATAAGACACCCCCAGAATAAATTATGGGGGTGCAAAAAGTAAACAAAATTGAGAATTTATCAGCATAGGACACCAGTTTAGAGCTGGTGGTGGCATTTGCTACATCAATTCATTTGAGCCTGAAAGAATTGGTTTGTGTACCTAAAATAAACACACAAACATTCCTCTATTTCTTATAAATATTAGCTACAGGCTTATTTGGGGACACACTAAAACGAGGAACTTCAGAGGCCTCAAACAGGCTGGAAATTGGCCCACAGAAGAGGAACTGAAATATATAAGAAAAGTAGAAGTGGTATTGCAGTTCAATAAGTCACAAGCCATATGAGCTATGTGATGACTTCTAGCTCTTTTTCTTCTTTCTTCCAGCGATCATTCTGCTCACATTACTACTCATATTACCCATTGCCTTTTGCCACCTCTTAACCTCCTGCATCCTGCAGTGGTGCTGCACAATGTCACATCTGTGCAGAGCTGCTGCTCTCCTCACGCACAGAAACCACCCAGAAATGCCCAGACTCAATCACACCTTTGACCTGCTCTGTGCCCGTTCAGCTGCAGCCTCCACGTTCACACACAAAGTTGGGAAACTTCAGGCTTGCTGCAGGGGAAAAGTGCCTGGGAGATGCTCCTTTTACAGGTATGGAAAAGGGTTTTTTTAAAAAGAAAACGGGATTCTTTGAGAGGGCAACATTGTCTATTCCTTAAATCTTCTTGGCTTTAATGCCCTCTGTGCCATCCTTTAACTCTGCACAAAGCTGGCATCACCTGACTCGTCTCGCGGAGCAATCAGAAATAATCTCATCGAGCTCCATAAAAGTTAAAATAATTAAAAATTAAAATAATTCCTAGAATAGCTCTCCTGCCAGCTGTCAGGCAGCACAAAGGGGGCTCTGCAGAAGCCCTTCAGTGGCATTCAGGGGCTGGTGGTGAGCCACAGGAGCCAGCCTGGCTCTGGTCCCTGCCCCAGCGCTGGCCCCCAGCCCTGCGCTCCTCATCCCCGTGTTTGAGACCTCACGGAACTTTTGGAGTCAAATACAAACTCATCATCCTGTGCTGACAGTCCCAAACCCCTTGGAAAATAAAATGAAATAAAATAAAATAAACCTGCATCAAGCCCCCTGTGCCAAGGCTCACACCACAGGCAAGAATAAAGGGTCTCAGTGCCCAACCCTACACAGAAAATGGTCAGGGAATTTTACACTCCTAAAATAGAAAGTTCAGTGAGGGAAAAAACCTTGGTCATGTAAGTAGACTTTATGCTTTGACTCTGAAGTGTTGTTTTTCCTCTTCCAGTTCAGAACACATAAGTTCTTTAAAAAAAATGATATCAAGAATCCAAAGTATACTTCAAAATATTATTATTACATACATAGCATAACAATATCATAATTCATAGCCCCCAACCCCTGTAATTTGCTCAAAATATATTCAGTGCAGGCAGCTTCAAGTTTTGCAAAAAAAGCTGAGGGGTATCTATGCAACTTTACATTTAAGTGATTTTATAATTTTGCCATCTACGCTCCCAGATGTTTCCAATGTCTTACAGAAGTTTCTGCAAACCATCTGCAAAGTTTTATACGTCTGCATTCTCAATAAGGCAAAACCAGGCACTTACAGCATTGAAACACAGGTATTTAACACTGTGAGTCTTCAATATCTGCAGCAAATATTAATGGGGAATTTTATTCTCCCTTACCGTTTTCAGCAGTTCAAATCCCAATTTTTCACTATGCAAATTAAAAAAAAAAAACCCAAGTGCTGTAGATAAAAAAGTAGCAACTTCTAAATGCCAAACACATGCCTTAAGAGAGGCAGCAAAGTGTGGAAGTTTCAACAACAATAAGAAACAAACACTTCAGTCCCCCTTCCTCCCCCAAAACTATTTTCCACTTCTTGATCAACTTTCTCATGCTGTTTATTTTTGCTTCTCTGGAGTTTCCCATTCATTTCCATGCAGAGCACAGCAAGGAAAGCAGAGAGTTAACGCTGCAGTTGCAACTGGTGTGAGCCTTTACTATTAGCTTGAATTTACAGAGCAATCTCTCCTTAAAAAGAAATAAGGGAAAAAAAAAAAAAAAATTCCTCACTGCACTGTAACACTGAGAAGTATATTTAAAAATTCTCTCTCGGGTCTCTCTAAACATCTGTTCAAAGGTTTTGCTGCGTCTTAAAAGGGCTCTAATTACCAGAAACTCCTTTCTTACTTAAGCCCAGGACTCGCATTTCGATTATAACTCAAGCTCCAGTTAATTTAGGGCTAACCCCAAAATGCCTGTACCAAACAGAAGAAAACATAGGCCTACCTTAAAACTTTCCAGCTTTTCAGAGGATCCAAGTCAGAGATTATAGACACCATTGTAGGAATAACAATAATAAAATATGTATATTAAAAACGAAAAAAGAAAATAAAAAAGAAGAAAAACCACGGCAGGGAAGGCTAACCACAAAGGCAGCAAGTACTCTACTCAGTGTGGGAATGACAACAAACCCAGCACAGCTCTTCCTCCTTCTCAAGCTGATAAGCACTTGTCCCAGCTTCTCTCCACCCCCAAAATCAATCTTGTGCTATATTGCTTCACAGTCCCAGTTTCATTTCTTCACCACTACCTTTTAAAGCCCTTGTAATCTGCTCCAACTGATCAAATTTGACCTTTTTGTAGTCCACTTTATTCCAAGCACAGCCCTCAGTTAAATCTCTCTTTATTAACACCGTCCTTCTTGGCTTTCTTTTGGAGCAAACACAGCTCAAGCTCGAAGCCTCCAGTCTTTGCCAGCAATCATTTACAGATTACTGCGAGCTGCAGTCTTCTCCTTTTGGGTATTTTCTTCTACCTTTGAGGTTTGTTTTTATATTATTTTCTGAGGGTTGTTGGTGGTCTCCCTTCCCCTGTTCTGTGCAGGTTGGAGTTTGACACTTTTAAAGGAGGGACTTTCTAATGCAGCTCCTCTCCCAGCCTTCCCTCCTCCCCTTGTCCCTCACCCCCATATGGAGAGACAGACACACGCATTAAAAGCAGTTCACAACCTTTAGAATTCAGAATAATCTTTCTCCCAACCCCCCCCCCCCCCCTCTGTTCTTTAAATCTATTAGAATTGATAGACTTAAACACAGAAGCTGTGCTTGAAATGCACTGATCTAAAGCAAGGCTGCTATTATGGAGGAATAATAAAGAGTCTAATCATGCAAAGCCAGATGTAACCCTTTGGATGTTTAAAAGGGGAGAAGGTGTCTATATAGTTCCATTAAATCAATTTTTTTTTTTTTTTACTACATAAAAAATAAATGGTAAAGCATCCTCCAGATTACTATGGTGATCTGAAAAGTTCTGTGACTGCTGATAGTGTGTATTCACTTAGGAAAATCGAGTTTATTGGCTTCTTTTGCGTTTCTGTAATACTTTTTGACATTGATTTTCCTCTATTTAAATATTGCTTTGGCATTTTTTCCCCTTCTAAATATTTTCCATTCCTACTGCAAATGACTGTAACCTCTCCTTGAGCTCCACCAATTCATTAGGATTTCTGGAAATTCCTGGAAATTTAATTCCAGTGAGGAATTAAAATTCTTTGGGGGGGAAAAAGCAAAACAGTGTCTTCTCTAGTGTTCAGTCAGAACCAAACTACCCCAATTGGTAGATACTTCCACTTTGATATTTATATCACAGGCATATGCTGCTAGTTTCCCTCTGCCACCAGCTCTCTCTCTCTCTCACACACACAAAAAGAAAAAAAAAAAAGAAAAAAAGAAAAAAAAGAATAAAAGAAAAAAAAGAAAAAAAAGAACTTAAGATCAGCCCTTGTATGTTAAAAGAAGCAGTAATATGATGGTCACGAAGAGATTTGGGAAGAGATTTGGGAGATCTGGTAGCATGAGACGCGCTGGTGGAAACATAATAAGGAGTATTATAAGACATAATAACTTACAAACTTTTAAGCCTTCCAATAGCTCCTTCTTTGCTGAGATAAAAACTTGAGCTGTGCCCAAACCATTTCAGGCTCCCTGTTCTGCTGGAGGCTGGGTCTGGGCAGCCTGAACCCCCCTGGCCGGCTGCACAAAGGCAGCTCAGTCTTGCCCTGGCCACAAGGTGACCCCGAGGCTTCCCACCGCCCAAAAAAAAAAGAATGTGACCATTTTTCCTGCCAGACAGCGGCCAGCTGATAGCGGTCAAACAGAAACAACCAGTTTTAAGTGACCCTGATACAAAATGCCTCCTTTGCTCCAAGGCCAGAGCATCGTTGACCCCTCATTTGGGAGGAGCTCTGAGACATCTCCTGCCTCCTCCCGCCCTGGGCAGGTGAAGCTCAGCCAGGGGCTCTGTCTGCTCATCAGTTCATCAAGTTCGGACTCTGGAATTTTACATCCTCCCCTAGGCAATGCTTCCAACAGTTTGGCTTTGTCTCAGTGAGGAAAAACACACCAGGGACAGCTGCTGGTGGGGCTGCAGGTGCAGATGGAGGACAGCTGGGGGTTACAAATGTTCCACCTCTCCCTGAAAAAGTTCTGCAGAGATAAGGCTTCTATCCAGCTCTGGAAACTCTGGGCCCTATATTTGTTTAACTACAGGAGGTGGGCAAGATGCTTGTAATGGAAAATTAAATTCAGTTGTTTCTTTGTGGAATGGAGAAAACAATTTTTTTTTTTTTTTTTTAGCATGGAAAGCAAATAAAAACAGATTGGCCAATGTCTCTTTTATTCCTCCCAACAGTTTGTAAACCACTGAAACCACTGTTACAGATGTTAATCCCTTGTTTGAGGCTGGGGAGGACACCAGTGGCTGCAGAACACTGCCTTTTCTCTTTCCTCTCTACCCTATTGCCACATTTGCTGGTTTTAGAGTTACACTCACCTATTTTCCCATGCAAACTTCTCACTTAATATTTCATATCGTGCAAATGTATTGATGACCAGGCTCAGATTAAGAAAGGCTTCAAAGACAGCAAAAATCAAAATACCCTGACACATTGACAAGCCAAGTTTGTGTCCTTGTCACATCCTGTTGCAGGTCAAGGTGAGAAGGGGGCAGATGTTCTGTCTTTATACCCCACTGCACCAATATGCTCAGTGCCTCCCTTTGTTCATCCCAAAATTCCACAAACTATGTCTATTTCAAGGATTTTTATCTCTAACAAGTACATCTTATACTTTCCATAGATACATTTTTCACTGTCTTCCCACAGAAAATGCTCCATTATTTCTGCCAACATATCCACATGAAAACTATACTGCAGGAGTAAATATACTTGTTCCTTTCCCTTTTGCACTTCTTGTGGTTATTTCTATTTTTTTAATCTCAAATTCTTGTGTCTGGAAAGAAAGATATGTCTCCATTTTGGAGGGCCTTGATGGCATTTTGCCAGCTTTTCCTACAAGCCTGAGGACAGCAACTATGAGCCTTCTAAAAATAAAACTACGAGATCAAGTTTAGCACAGAGGAACTTGCAACAGGCAATGGATTTTCCAAAACAGCCTCACGTGTTTCATACAGCATGTAGCTATAGTAGGAGAAAACAAATAGAAACAGAAACTCACTCTAAAATTATTTTAACTCTTGTGCTTAGATAGCAGACTCAAGCCCAGCTTTTAGCCAAATGTTTCTTCTCCTAGGGCTGGGGACTTTGTATTCAAAACTTTTATTTTTATGCTTTGAGTAAAGAAATTTCCTATGATCTTCAGCTTGTTTGCCAGGAAACCACCAGCACATCTGTGAAATATTACTTAAGCAAATTTATTACTGCTAGCCAGAAGGCAACAACCCTAAAATTGTTCTCTACCTGCTGAAATCCAGCCTATTGTGGAATTTGTGTCTTTCATGCCATGACACGTTCCCCCACTGAGAACTTGCTGGTTCTCAGTTAACATGATAAAGAAGTAGAAGCTCTCCAAGATTTTGAGTTGTGCTAAAATAAATATATATATATACTTTTGAAAACAGCATTCCTGTATACACACATACACAAAAGGATCTCTAAGCAATGTCATCATCCTTAGTTTAGACAGCTGTGGAGTCAAAAAAGTTCCAGATCAGCTAGCTACAAACATTTGAAGGTCAAGTACAGGACAAAGCGTTTAAAAAAGCAAAAGCAGTTTTGGCTACTGAGCAATAGAAAGATGATTTTATGTCATGAGATTTTTTTTTTTCCCCCCCAGCTCTTTCTTTACCAGAGTCCTATTGGACTGAGAACTTCATAGTGTTGGGCAGGATAATGAACCAAGTATAGTAAGCAGTTTGGGTTCGTTATTTAATCTCCTTTCAAGGCTGTTATCTCACTCAAAATATTTTAGGAGCCAGGGAAGGTCTGCCAGTCAGGGTGCCCAGCAGCCTGGTTATCAGGCAAGAATAGAGAAATAAATAACCTTCTAGAATCTTCCCAACACATATTCTCTGTTGCTGTTTCGAACAAAGCAATTTTAAGTTATTTGAAAGAAATCTTGGTCTTTTACCAGGAAAACCTCACTCTCCCTGGGGAGCCTGCTGTTAAACAAAAGCTCAGCTATTAAAGAGCGGCCTCCAACTTCAGGGCTGCTGTTGGGGGCTGATAAAGGCTCTTCTCCAGACTGCCTCATGCTGTCCCTCCCCATCAGCCTTGCCACCCCCCTGCCTCTCCTCCCAGTCCCTGATGCCTCGCCTTTTAAGCAATGGAGTGACTAATTGAAAATGCATTCCAGTGCTTTACAAGCAGCTTTTTCTTTCCTGCTGACCAGCCAAATGTTTTAAAGTTGGCAAGATGCTGCTTTAACTTGGGAACACGAGCACTTGTTCACGGCCTGGATGTGTGAAAAAAATCTGGCTGAATTTAATAATTCTGATGGAAAAAAATAATTAAATATCCTACTCCTAGAACTGGTGTGTAAGTAAGTCCAAGTATTATTAAAAATTTTTAAAGCTAGTCCATTCTTTCTTTGTGAAATACACAATTTGGGAGACAAGAAATTTTAAGTCCCAAGTCTAAGAAATTCCTAAATTCATGCACTGATGCTTGTACAGAACCAGAGGAAAATCAGCCACAAGCAGGCATAAATCCAGCTGACAATTACCCTCTGGGAATTGGGAACTGCAACCAAAACACCCCGGAGACAGCAATCGCTGTCTCACTGCAGGTCAATGGCCAGCTGGGCTGGGATTCAGCACATCTTATCACACTCTGTAACTTAGAAGTTGGCTTCATCCAGCAGCTGCAGAGATTGAGGGGTTTTGTTTCCTCGCTGATTGTACAAAGCCTACACTTTAACAGTTAATCATTAATCTTAAATTGCATAAATGTGTCTCATACTTATCGACTTCTCACTTTTACAGTCTGCAGAGACAAACTTTCAAGAGATGGCATTTTTTTAAAAAATTCCTGATTGTGTTTTTAATGGATTTTCAAGTACTTTCAGGTTTTGCTCATGACAACTGCTGCAATAAAAAGCCTCACGAACAAAGATGTGTTTTGTGTCTATTCACCTAGCAGAAAATCACTATTACGACATACTTCATTATGAGAGAAATGCTTTCCAGACTCTCTGAAGAGACAGTGATGCCCAAACTCCCATCAGCCTAATTGTTTTTAAGGTGTTTGCAGTTCACTTTAAACACCATACGAGCCAGATATTTAAGTCCTTGTGCTGAATTTCTCTTTCCTGGTCAGCGGGAAGGTTTCTTTGCTCTGCAGCACTGGCGGAGCGAGAACACTTCTGTAGTCTGAGGCAGGGCTCGCCCTTCCTCACCCAGCAGACGGAATGAAAGAGAAGAAAAGCTCCTTGTATTTGCCAGACATGTTCAAAAAGAGCTCCTTGCACACCCCAATCTGCTGCTTTCATTCCATTTGGCAGAGTCAGGGGTCAGATTTGGTGGAGAGGAGAAAAGCAGCAGTTAACTGTTCCGGCGCCACAGCACACTGAGGAGCCCACGCTGGCGCTGTCTGCCCTTTCATTTCCATTCTTTCGGTGGCAGGTCATACAGTGAACACCAAGAGGTCCTTATGAAGCCTTATGAAAAGGTTATTGTTCAGGCTGCCTTCATAACACAGCCCAGAAAATAAAAACTTTGGTGATGACCTTAATAAGTGCTTTGTTGCGAAGGCCGTGTTTTCACATGGACCACAGCTGCATTTGTGCAGCCCCAATGCCATCTCATGCAGCGTTGGAGAATGAATCTAAGGTAATTAATTTATGCTGAATGCATACTGTAAAATGTTTAGGAAACCATTTCCAAAGAGACAAAAGAAAATTAGTGGCTCCACATCCATATCTGTCTTTTAATAGACTCTTAGAATATTTACCTCTGGTTTTCTATCCATCACAGAAATTCACGGAATAGGATAATTATTGGTAAGGGACTAGGTGGAGATGTTCAGTTAATTCCTCTCTCTGTCTTCTTGACATTGAGAAAACTGGTTTTTTAATCTGTGCCCTACTTTCCCATCTGGGAGGGACAGACACCACCCTAGCAATCTACAGAGCAGAACACTAGGAACTTAATAGAAGACACAGAAATTGGCAGCTTTATGAAATTCCCTTCTTTCCAAGACTGTTTTAAGTATAAATCAACTGAAATACTAGTTCGTCATTCAGTGTAAAAGAACATGATCTGTTGAGACAGATGGCTTCTACCACTTCAAAAATTAAAGAGTTGCTGTAGCAAAGTAAGGAACCCCTGAAGCTTTAAATAAGTGATCTATACCATACCCCTTAGAAAGAAAATGATTTAAAAGCTCCAAAGTCCTAGAGGGAAATAAGGGGGGAAAAAGCAGCAAAAGGGAATAATTATTCAGTTAAGAAAGTGGTGAAATAAATGGTCCATTTCTGATATTCATGTTTATTAAAGTACACTCAGGCACATGATTTTGAAGTGTCAACCACAAACACCTATTTTATGCACTGAGCTTATATCTGTTAAACAGAGAGAGAGGTACAAGGTCCCTTGTGTGCTTTGCCATTGACCTAAACATGGTGACATGTGAGTAGGGAAGGAGTAAATGCTTCAGAAGCCAGAGCAACCCTATACATATTTCATGTAAAGGCATGGAGGAGCACCCTTTTAGCCTGAGTTTACCCTGATGCTGGTCGGGATTCAGGATTTGCTGTACTCACTAGAAATAAAACTGTTTCATTTTCCCTTCCCATTACAAAGGCTGGGAAGAGCTGACAAAACAGGAGGGCAACTTTTTGCTGTAACAGCTGGCAGGAGATTTTTATAAACACAAAAACCAATTAAGTGTCCTGATTCTGGGCATGTAACTCCCCTGGAGCCTTTGTTTAGAAGTGCTTATCTGCTTGCATAGGCACAAGCATCCAAAAATCCATGTACAGGTGTGTGTGTGTGTGTATCCAAACAAAGCACCACAGAGTGCACTGAAATGAGCTGTTGCTCTCCTGAGGAAAAACCCAACATGTTATCCCTGTGGAAACAGTACTGGAGAGAGTTTCATAACAGTATTACTTCATCAATAGAAGGCTGGCATTAAATTCAGTTCTAAAGGACAGTTTATCCATAGAAAAAGTTCACTCTAAAGGTCCTAATTCAGGGAAAGGGAGAGAAAGCTTTTTTTTCCTTAGGTATTGAATGCAGCTGTTTACATTTATTACCTAAAGGAACTTCTTTAATTTCTGAAAAAGCAGTACCACACTTTTTTTTCTTTTTTCTGAGGACCATTCATTTTATAAAGGAGCATCACCTAAACATACATATATTCATTCATTCATTCATTCATTCATTCATTCATTCATTCATTCATTCCCATGTTGATGATTCCATTGCTTCCTACATCTGTTCATAAACGTCTTGTACCCTATTGTAGCCCAGGTTAAATTATTTATATACAACAGGTCACAGTCACATACATAATTTGTTTACAGGAAATACTTTCTTTCCATTCAAAAATACCCAAAGTCTCATGCCACGCTTCTCTCTCTTGCTGACCTCATTTACACAAGCCCAAGCACGTTGGTGATTTTTCTCCCAGACAGGGCCTAGGCTGTGATTCCAATAAAGAGAAGCACAGGTCCCCATGTTGAAAATAAAACATTTTTATTGCTTTCTAAACCTGGGGCATAAACATTCATTGCTTCATCTGACAAAATACAACCAATAAAGACTGCAAAAAGAGTGAGATTAATAGAAGCAGCTTTCTAGAACATTGCACTACCCTCTAGACACTGGAAGTCTTGAAAATTGCACATCGTAAAGTTTGGCTTGTAGAAAAACAAGGAAAATACCCTTTCCTCATTTGGGTGTTCAACCTAAGCAAATCCACACTTCTCTGGAAGCTGCAGGACCTATTACAGGCCGAGTCCCTCAAGTCTGGACTGGGTTTGTTGCTAATAATTCATGGGGTGTCCTTGGGAAGCTTCCTTCATTTCAAAGGCTCCTGTTATATTGGGCAAGCAGAGGTTGGTAGATCATAAAATCATAAAATGCCTTGGGTTGGAAGAGGTCCTAAAGGTCATTTTATCCCTGCCATGGGCAGGGAACCTTCCACCAGAACAGGTTACCCCACTCAGAGCCCCATCCAACCTGGCCTTGGACACTTCCAGGGATGGGGCAGCCTCAGCTTCTCTGCTCACCCTGTGCCAGGGCCTCACCACCCTTTACAGTAAAAAATTTCTACCAACATCCAATCTAATTCTACCTCTTTCACTTCCCATCTTACATTTCACTGCTCCCCCATCTGACAGAAATCGAGAGGACTGAACTACAAATTGTCTCTGTTGCTCAACAGCTGGGAAGGAGCTCAGTCTCTGCCTGAGGAAACCAGGAGGGGAAGATAGTGCTGCTTTTCATGTAGATTCTTCAGGTAATTTATATTTCTCTTTTAATTTGTAGCTTGTGTGCAAATGAGAAATTCCTGCTGTTGCTGATTATTCCTTACCCAGTAGTTTGAGAAAGCTTTTTCCCCTTGCAGAAAGAGGTGTCTAGTCACTAACCAGGCTGCTTTGAATACCCCCAAGACTTCTTTTTTTTTTTTTTTTTTTTTTTTCTTTTAGTTACTATCTCCTTAAGAAATAAGCAGCCTTCTCTTCAGATTATGGATGCTGAATCTAAAATTCATGTTCATTTCATGATGCCGATTGTGAATTCAGGCTTCATGTTGTCCTTTATAGATATCACAGCCTGGCACAACACTGGGCCTAACACTTCTCCCAAAACACAATTGCCTGTGGGCTGTTTGGGATATTAATTGGCCTGTGTTCATCCCAGTTAACCTGTGCTCTATTGGTCAAGAACAGCCACAATCCTCCCTAGACTGCCAAGGGATGTAAAATACGAAGCCTTGAGTACCATTTTCCCATTGAAATGCCACAAAAAAATGGGATTTTTAAAGAAAAAAATATGGGTTATAAAAAAATAAAAGGGTTATATTTCTTACATTCTTATTGGTCAAATATTTTTTGGCCAAAATTTTGTATCTTTTCTTATATTTCCCCTTTGGCTGACAGATTGAGCAGCCTGTGCATATGTGGGGCAGCCCAGCTGCCTTTTTCTGAATTAGTATAACCTTAACCATGGCCATGGCAGGGCAAATAAAAATTCCTCTTCAGGGCAGATTAACCCAATCTACATATTTAAGACAATCCATTCCAAATAAATGTTTCTAGATATCTAAATTTCTAAGAACTTGATACAATTTTCATTATCCTTGTGTGATATGATCAAATATTTGCTCGTATTCTTCTATGTTTCAAATATAAATCTAAAATATCTGTCACCCAGGATCTAGAGAAACCCATTGCCCACCTCCATCTCTCTTGAAAACTATTGAAAACTTTCCCTCTGGATAGGGATGACCTATACGAAGAGTTCATGTATAGAAGGAAGCATGAAACTACTCTAAAAGAAATTGTTTTAACAGAGTGTTCATCCCATCATGGAGAAACAGTGCCATTTTTTATCCTTATCTGTATATACTGAATATTTTTCAGTTCTTGCTGAAACAAAAGCCCGCTCCCCATCTCCCATCTGGCCCCTCTGCCTCACCATCAAAGGTGAAAATAATTTTTATGAATCGCTCAAACTGATATTCCAAACTCTTGTATGAGCAAAATTGTCATGAGAAGCTATCCTGACCTTGGTGTCGGGACAGCTTTTGGACCCCTGGAATGGAAAAGCAGCACTTGAACGTTAATGTAGCACAGAATCTTTACTTCTGCTGTAAAACCTGGCACAAGACTGGAGGAGAAGTAGCTGCAACTTCATCAGCCACCCAGTTTGGCAGAAAGGAGAGCTTTACCAAGATCAGTGAAGTGTTTTGGATCAGGGTTTATTCTGTAGGTCTGCTCAGAGGAGAGAAAAGGGAAGGTGCTCTCCCCTCTTCAAGCACTGGATGTGAATTTACTGAGAGCTATCATCTAAAGCTGAGGGACTAAATTCAGTGTGTATGGACACTCTCTGAAAGTCTGCCAAAGGCTTCAGAAACAGGAACATAAATTGAAGGTGAACAAAACTGCAATTGAGTCTATCTCCAGCAAATATAATTAAGAAAATAGCCTAGTGAATGAAAAATACATTGGACTTTTAGAAATCATACCATTTTCAATAATACAAGAAAAGGGATCCTAAAGGCAGGAATTCCCAAATTAAATAGTGATAGAAGAACCACTTTGAAGTAAATAGGCTATCCCAGAGCCAAAGACTATTCCTGCCTTACAAGCAACAACAACAACAAGCATTATTGCCAGTATGTGGCAATAATGTTCACAGTCCCCTGGGCTACAGCACTGCTGTTTGCTCCTGGCACACCTTCAGCTTTTCCCACTTGGTTGTAGTCCTGACAGCCACCCCCTGCTCTGCCTCTGGCTTCTCCACTACAACCTGATATATTTCATAAATTTTCATTTTTGCCTATTCCTCCTTTTCCCACCTCATTTTTTTCTTGCTCTATCTCTATTTATCTAAAATTTCTGTCCACACTACTGGGACAGCATAAGCTTCCAGCCAAGAGTATTCCTCTTTCCTCACTGTGGAATTATGATAATCTAATAAACCATGAATGAAGAACTGCCTGTTTTCCAATCAGTTTCATTCAGAATTCTTCTCCTTTGGAAAATTATCTCTTTGAAAGCACCAGTATGTGAATGACTAGCAGGTATGTATCAGTTTGCAGTACTGAATGTAATCTTGTCATGATCATTCATCCTTAGGCAACGCAGTCCAGGGACAAATCCATCTTTATCCAACATAATGAAGTCCAGGAGAGACTTTGTTTGCATCAAGACAATATAATTTATGTTTGAAACCTAAAAACCCCAAACAAATCATCGTCTATTATTTGCTACCAAGTGCATGGATACAGTAGCCTTGACTCAGAAAGTGGAATAATTGAATCCCAGAAGGAGCTGGGTTGGAAGGGACCTTAAAGATCATCACATACCAACCCTGCCAGCCTGGACAGGGATATCTTTCAGCAGATTTCTCAGTCTCAAATCCCACCTCCCTGGAACACTTCTGGGGATGGGGTCACCTCCCATCACTCCTCGATTCTCCTCCATGTGTTACTGACTGGAATAACACATCCTGGGGTTGGATTTGTGTCTCCTGCTTGAAATAGTTGAGTGGAGTGAGCTGGTTCTGGCCCAAATCAGCACGGGGAGACACCTTTGTGCCACCAGCTCACATCCCTGAGGGCTGTGCACTCTCAGTCCTGCCAGTGCAGATGCAGGCTGTGGGCTTAGTGCTTCTCCTGCCATCCATGGACCTTATTGACCTGCCCAGATCCTCACAGCACCAGCCTCTGGGCACTTCCTATTCCACTCACTCATTAATTCCACAAATTATCTCAATTTCAAGTACCCTTTTATGGCAAGTGTATTTTATGTTTTTCAGATTTCTCTTTTTGAGCAACCTGGTGTGACCTCATGGCCATCCTAGCTTTGACTAGAGACCTTCTGAGATCCTCTCCCACCCCAGTCATCTTATGATCCAAAAATCCTCTCCGTTCCTTTTATTTTTTTCCCACTCCAGCCATTTTCAACTGTTTATGAGTACAGATACCAAATCTGTTTATTCTAATCAGCAGTCTTTCAACAAGATACCTGTATCAGATTTTTTAAATATAAATTCCCAGTTCCCTTGATTTTAATTCATGGTACAGAAAGGAGTTACCTCATGTAAGTAATAATATATTTTGTTGATGAGCTGGTAAAACTTTGAGTTTAGATTGCCTGGACCTTCACCTATACTTTAAAATCCTCTTGGCTGTTCCAGCTATGATTTGACTGAAATATGAGCACTGTGTGTATGGTTTACCAGCTGAGGATCAGTCTGTCAGTAGGGAGTGGGGGCAGACTGAGCTCCAATACATCTCAGCCAGGTAACATCTTTGACAGACCTGTAAATCAGGCCTTTTCCCAACATTCCTCAATCCCTGGAACCTCTGCTGTGCTGTGACTGTGGCCTGCCAGAGCCATCCTGACATGTCCTGCCTGTCACTCTCCGGCTTGCCACATTACTGAGATAACAGGGGGGGCAACATCTGCTCCCCTGCATCCTTCCGGGCCTCAAGGAGCAAGATGTGGCCATGAGTTTATTAAAAAATAGGCAAAAAAAAAAAAAAAAAAAAAAAAAGGGAAACAACTGTGTAAGGCACACGTTGGGATCTTTTGAGGATTGTGCAGCAGCTGAGGCCGGGGGGATCTGGGGGATGAGTCGTTTCAGGCAGACACAAACTTTCCCCAGCACTTCCCCACCTTACATGAAAGGAAAGGCAGCCGCAGCCAGACCATCTGGCCAGCTCAGTGGGAGCAGAGCCTGCAGAGAGGATTGGGCCGCCCGCGATGCCGAGCTGGGAACAAAGCAAAACAACTTTGCTCTGCAGCCCTTGCCCAGCTCACTCACCAGCAGCCATCAGCTGATTTACACCAACCAGCACTTGCAGCAATTAACCCTTATTATCGCCCTCCAAAGAAGAACAAAATACTATGAGAAGAATGATGTTAAATTAAAGCTGTGATAGAGTTTCAGAGTCATTGCCGCTGAAATCAAGGGAAATTTGCCACAGAGCATGCAGCATAGGTTGGAAAGTGCTGCAAGGATTTGTAGTGCCCTGCCGTTGTCACAGCACTATATATATGCACAAAGGGTTTAGAAGTTAAATTTGAAATAGAAATTCATAGGAGGGGCAACTAAACAAGCAGGCTAACATGTCACCAGAAAAAGCAGATGTGCAGAGCTTGACAATTTGTATGAAAATCCCAAGACAACTTCCTCGTTGATCAGATTTCTATTGCTACACAAATCTTCCTCTGTGCAGATTACTGTGAAGCAGTCAAAATTAGCATTTGTTCTTTTATTATTAGAATACAAAATTTCCAACTTTCATAGCTTCCTCAATTATCACTTCCATTAGCCCCATTACCCAATCTAACTATTCTTTTTCCTACAATGATTTTGGTTCTGAATTACCCTGCAGTAAAACATACAATGGAAAGAAACTGGCAATTGTTGTATAGAGCTACGCTATTTATTGAGGAATGTGTGAACCTTTCTCATACTAAATACAGGCTAAAAAGAGGAAAAATGGCTTAAATTTCTGTAAATGTTACCAAATATTTGGCCATACCTGTTCCCACATGAAATATATTCTCTCCCACATCCCAACATTTATTGCCTGTGAAGACTATTAAGGAAAGATTTATTCTAGTTGAATAAACTAGGCAGCAGCTAAGATAAAAACTGTTGGCTAAAACGATAAATTACTCTTTCTAAAATGACAAAGGACCTTTCCACACAGCTTAATAAATTGTAGAATTTCTGATATACAATTCCTGTATTCTGTTATTTCAAGCTTTACATGTAAGAAAAGGACTGTTTGTTTCATCAAAACCATGATGTGTACTTGATGTGTACTTAACCAGGTCTGTTAATTTTAACTTTTGACATTCAGGCTTTATGAATTATATCTGTATAATTTTGTAAATTGCACTGGAATGTGGCAACCATCACTGTTTCCCTCTTATGGATTGCTGCAGAAAGTGGCTGTGTCCACCTATACCCTTCCAAGTAGATTTGAAATCTTTTAAGTTAAAAATTAATGGTGGGAAAATTGCTATAGAAATAATAAAAAAAATTAGTTACCTCTGTAATGATCAGTATTAAAAGGGTTTTAAGGTACTAGAAAGTTTTGGAGTTTTAAAACAAAGAGAATGAAGGGGTCAGAAAAAACATTAGAAATAATTTCTGGGTTAAATAAATGTCATAGAAATGTATTTCTCAGAGAAAATATTAATGGCTTCATATAAATTTTCTTTCCTTTTAACAGACATGTTAAGTTCTGATGTAACCACTAGTGGGTCTCTGCTGTTCAATATGCCAAGAAATAAAAGTTCAGCTATGTGCCATGACAGAGGCAAATTTCTGTTGTCTCTAATTTGGCAGAAATATAGGAAATGTAGATTTAGCATAAAAGCCTCACTGTGAAGCTAGACAAGGATACACCTCAAACCCTAATTAGTTTATTGATTAGGTCTAAAAAGATGGTGTCCTGTTAACAAAAAGGATGTGTAATCCATCCTTTGCCTGTTGCAGTGCTGTAGCAGTTCCAGCAAGTTTAGCATATACATTTATACTCTTGTCTCTACAGTCCATTTATAAACAAGTAGCTCAGAGGATTTAGCTAACCCCCATCTGGTGACTTGAGAAGCAGAAGTGCAAAAAATATCAAAGGAACAGAAATAAATATCATTTTAACTGGTCTCCATCTGGCAATTTTAATAATGGAAATGCAAAGTTGTAAAATATGCCAGCTATCCAGGTTTTGTGCAAAAAAAAGAAAAATTGTGCTTAAAAACATTTTACAAGTCAAGAAAGGTTAGATGAGAGTTTAACTGAGGGTTGACTAACTTCAATATCACAGAAATCTGGGTCACAGTTTACCCTAGCACAGAAAAAGCATATTTCCTCTTAAGTAATGGGACTTGCAGCACTTTCTTCTGGGTTGGAAACAGAGGCTGAACAAGGAGATTTCTAAAATACTTCCTTCTGCAACTGAAGATGTGACATTAATTTGAAATTTTAAAACTCTTTTACATTCTTAAAAAGGTTTTCTTTTAGTGTTTGGTAGCTGAAAGGGTTAGGGTGGCTGAGGAAGGGCCAGATCTTGGGCTCATTTGAAAGAATAAAAGAGAACAAACCCTCACTGACTACTTTTAGTTGAATCCTACAAACCAGATTTTCATACTCCATTAGGAAACTTAGATGCTGGAATCATCAGTGCTCCAACACTTAATGAGATCTATTTTCAAAGTTAGTCTAAAACCTTTGCACAGCAGGTTTGGAATGATCATGGTTTGCATTTTTCTTTTTTTTTTTTCCTTCTTCCCACTTCTCACTTTTGTTTTGTTTCACTTTGAATACTTCACAGTGTTTGTATTTTGAAAGCTGGCCTATTTTCCCTCACAAAGCAGATTCAGTTTGTGGTGTAAATGCTAAATCAGCATGTGTCAAACTTGTTAAACCTTTTTTATGCCAGGCCTTGAAGGACCTGATAAAATAAAGCTGTAAAGATATACATTTTAATAAAACATTATTCATGCACTGTTAGTCCACAAAATATTCTCATGTACTATATAGAAATGAAAAGCAGCATTTCTCTGGCCTAAAGCTAACTTTTTATTACTCCCTTGGTAATTTTTCCTCCTTTAATACTACTTTATTTATTTATTTTACGATAAGCCTTCAGAAAAGGGGGTGGCATTTTTCTCAACACTTTTGCATGGTTTTTTTTTTTCCCCCCTGACCTTTTACATCATCTATAGAATAATTTAATAGGGATGTGGAAAGCAGGCAGAGTAACTGCTGGAAGCAATATGTGCTGATCAAAACCCAGAGAGAGCAGCTCTGTCGAGTGTGGTTGCGTGGTTCAGACACTGGCTTGGGAGTCACGAGATCTGGGTTTCCTTCCTTAATCTGCCTGACCTCTCTGAGTGATACCAGCTCTCTGTTTGCTCAGCAGGAATGATAATATTTACATTCTCTCATTCTTTTGTCTATTAAAATGATAGGTGACTTGAGAATCCTACTGTCTCTTGTAGTGTTCTGACACGGTGCAGTTATTCCAAATGTTTTCAGGTGTTACCATCAGGTAAAAATGCACAAGAGGGACCCAAGCATCCTGCCCTCATGTGTGACTGCACCCCTGCAAGTCTGAGGAGAAAGCCCTGAGACAGGGAGGGCTCCAGTGCTGGCCTGTAGGCAAAGCCAAACCTTTGTGTGCTAAAAATTCTGGGCCATGAGGTTGTGATAGATGAGTAATGCAATGATTGACTCTCACAATTAACAGACAAATGTCATGTATACAGGTTAAGAAAAGTTTTATAGATTTATAGTTATGTTTTACCCCCTCACACAGTTACCAAGGGTCACCTGGCTTGTCACTATGGAACACCTGACTCCAATCAGGGTTTGAAGAAGAGATCTCCACCCCTGGACAGCAAAGAAGGGGTCGATGGACAGAACTTTGTGAGGGGTTAAAGGGTTAAAAAGGGAAAACCTCCATTGTGAGGGGGCTGAGCACATGGCGGGGAAAATCTTTTGCTCCCAGAGCTGTAACCTTTTTTCTCCATTCAGTCTTCTGTTGTATTTTTGATAAGGTTTAATAAACCTTCCTAAACTATGAAAAGTGAGTAGCTATTTCTCACAAGGTTTTACATTTCATAAAATCATAGAGTTATTTGGGTTGAGAGGGATCTTAAACACCAGCTGCTTTCAACCTTCCACTAGGCCAGGTTGCTCCATCCAAGATGGCCTTGAACATCTCCAGGGATAAGAAATCCCCAACATTTCACAATCTTCAAGTCCTTTAAAGCACTGGGATGTCTCAGGTGTCCAGTACTGGCAGCCTAGGGTAGGCTTTCCCAAGACACGCCCTGGAAGGCACACTGTATTCAGTGATGTGAACTTATCTCTTGCTGTCATTCAAGGAATCTCTTTCCTTGGTCTGGTTTTCTTCTCTTTGGACCATTTTCACAGTTGTGACTCACATTTTTCTGCCAGCCATTCATTCAGCTGTATCAGTGAACATGAACTCTGTGGTGCTCTCAAGGACATAATCAAAATTTCCAGCCTTTGGGAATGTACAGACCTACAGGACTTCCAAAATTTGATCCCCTGGCTGTCTCCTTCAGTGACTGCTTTTCCTATAAAGGTTCCTCTGTTAGAAGAGCAGCTATCATAGAGAATTCCAGCCCCACTGGAGCTAAACTTCTTTCCACACTCACTGCATTGTGGAAATCAGTACAACTTCCATGGATATTTGCTTCCAGTAGCCATGCTGCTGCTGACTGACTGACTGACTGACTGACTAATAGTTAAGATTAACATCTGGATTGATAAAGATTTCTTCAGGAAGAAGCAAAGAATTTCTCTTCTGAGGCAGTAACAACCAGTTGCTGTGCAAATATCAAGGAGTGTAACTGGGTTGACTACAAAACCATAGAAAACCACAGAAAACCACAAGGATTGAAGGAGATAATTATCTTTAATACAGCATGACAAAGTATAATTTTCTCTTATTATGCAAAAAAATGAGGTGCATGGAGCAAAAGGCAGAACTGCTGTTGGTAATGTAGTTCATCTCCTCCACTGTAGGCACTGGTAGCACAGAGCAGCTTATTCTTTCTTTTTCTCCCCATGCCTGAGAATATTTTTTCCTGTCTTGAAGGAGTCCCACTGTTCTTCCCTGCCTTCCACACCTGCTCTCTTCTTCTTTGCTAAGCTACAAAGTAAAGCAATAAACATTCAAGGCACAAAAATTCACATTGTTCGGCTCCCAGTTCTCAGAAACTGATGAACTGAGAAGGAAGGGAAGAACTTCTTCTAACTGAGCCTCGAGTTCCTCCTTCAGCAGATGAACTGCTCAAATATAAAAGCTTAATCCGCATTCTGCCATATTTAGAGGCACTTTGGGCTGAGGATTTCAGTGGGATTCTTGCCAAAGGAGCAGGCAAGCAAGGAGTGCTGGCTGGTTGTGCAGGAGTGGGTAGGGAACAGCCCCAGGGTTTGGGAGGTGGGTTTTGCTGCACTGGCTTGCTGGGGGATTAATGCAAGCCACTGAGCATCTCCTTCCTCCCCCCTTGCTGTGCTCTGGGTTCAGGAGGAACAATGACATTTTTCTCCTTTGTGCTGATTTGAAAGCTACTGATGAAAACTGCTACTTTAGGATTAGTTAGAAACGTACAGAGGAAATTCTTGGGGGGGGGGGGAAAAAGAAGAACGGTAAATATGCCTTTCACTCCAAATGTATATGGCTTTTTTTAAGGCTGAAAAAAAAGTGCCTTTCTCAGAAGAAATGACATTTCCAGGAAAAAAAAAAAATCATTTTCACTTCACTATTTTTTTTTCTCTTTCAACTGCAAGAAAATGTATGGAAAATTCCTGGCAAGTTCTGAAAACAAATTAATTCCTTGTTTTGATAAACATGTATTTATACAATGGTTCTACAATTCACAAGCAAAGATGTTCTTAAAAGGAAAGACAGGTTGATTTACCATA
The DNA here is from genome assembly GCF_027579445.1 of Ammospiza nelsoni. Taxonomy (NCBI): domain Eukaryota; kingdom Metazoa; phylum Chordata; class Aves; order Passeriformes; family Passerellidae; genus Ammospiza; species Ammospiza nelsoni. The sequence goes on along the minus strand of NC_080637.1, from coordinate 5,723,364 downwards.
TCCCTGGCAGTGGAGCTGTTATTACCTTTGCTGCTGCTCAGAGAAATCTCAACAGGTCATAATGTTCCACTGTGTGTCTTAGACTTGAAGGAGCAGGGGAATTCTCATTCATTTAAAGATACTGCAGTGCTGCCTCCATAAATCCACTCAATGGGACAAGATGTGGGCCCAGCTCGATGAGGCAAAGATAGTGTTTTATACCAAGTTTTCAAGCTTCATTCTAAATAGTCATTGATTTTGTGGGTATACATCAGATTTTTATGTTCTTCTGGATATCATTGTCTACAATTTCATCCTTTACTTTACAAAGAGCACCAATTGACTGGCACCCAGATTACATCCTACGACATCCATCTACTGTGGTTTAGGATCTTGCTATAAAGCAATAAAGCACTTTTATTTCATATAAAGAATGATTTATACTGAAGTAAATGCCTTAAGTGTAACACATCCACACTGGGTAATGTTATCACAGCATATATTTCTTCCCTTAGAGTTAACCTACAATCCAACTTGCTTTTGCAATGAATGTTTGCATAATGTAAAACAGCCACTTTGATACTAATAGAAATAAATGGCTGAAAGAACACAAAAAATGGAGAGCTTTTGCTTACTATTTAAATGCTTTCAAATATCAGTGCTGTGTGAAATTCTAATACACTCTCTGCAACAGTCAGACAGTAAAATGGTTCAAAGATTAGAAAATCACTTAAAAATGTAATTAATACAGGAGCACAATTCTCTGTGGTTTGTAAGATATGATGCATTTAGTGTAGCAAATAAAACATAGCATAGGACAGTCATCCACATGCACTATATTTCTAATCCATTAAAATATGTACATAGATTAACTGTATTTGCCTTACAAACTTTGTATTTTCTGCTCTGGATTTTGAAGAGTGACGTTTAATTTAATTTTACAGCTTCTTTGCTGTCATTGAGGCTTTTTTAGTTAATTTCTTCAGAAAATTCATAGTTTTAAGCTGACAGTAATAAACCTGGAAATTAAATATGTAAGAATATGTCCTAAAAATGTTTATCTTCTTCATGATTTATAGTGTAAAGAGTGGAAAGGGACTAGAGGATGTTGTCTAGTTCAACCTTCTAAGTCAAGGACAAGTTTACTTTTCCATGGACAGTGCTTGGTTTTGGTGCCTAAATCTTCATACTGATAGTTGATTAAAGGTTCAGGACTAGAAAGATGCTCTTGCTTTCAGCAGTCAGCTGTATCCTGAGCAAATCTGTGCGTCGATGCTTTGAAATCATGGTGTGTTTCCTCGGGGATCTCAGCTTCTGAAGCCATTATTACGTTTCTGTCTGCTTCATGAAAGTTTTGTCGTGGGACAGCGTTGTTTTGCTCGTTTCAGAGGAACTCGATTTTTAAGGATTTCAAAATTGTCAGCACTTCTGAAAGTTTGACAGTTGCCTGAAGTTACTCTGCATAAACACTGAGATGCTCCCACAGTTAATACTCTAAAAACTTCAGGTGAAGGCAAAAAATATTTTGTGAGAAGTCTAGAGTGATCTGGAACTCGCTTTATAAACCTTGTATTTCTACTTTCCAGTTCTGTGTGGTGGGCTTAATATTTTCCATACCTTTATATCCAATAAACCAGTTTCTGAGTCCCGTAAGGAAAAGACGAATCAAAATTCTGAAAATGGTTGCTTCTACAGTTCTCCTAACTCTTGCACAAGAGTATTGTTATGAGACCAAGGAAGATGCTATGCCACAAAGTTAAAAAAAAAAATCACGCTGCAGGCTTTCACAATATCAATAAAGATGAAAGCCTCCATAAACTTTATTGGATCTGAGTCTTCAGACTTTGAAGATATTTATTCAGGCCAAATAATTCTCCTAAAGAGAGTGCCTGGCCAGAGTGATGAACAATATGAAGTAGATAATTGCAAGATTAAGTCTGAAAGCACACTCAGAAGCCTAATTCCTTTTCATTGGACACCATGGAGACTTAAAAGGATAATATTTAAGACAACTGATAAGTCAGCAAAGAGGAAGAAAATTAATGATGGGAAAGAAATTAGAAAATAGATGGTGTTTGGGAAACCACAAATAATTATACATTTAGAGCTGCACTTTGGGACTTAATATATCAGTGTTATGAGCGTGGTGACAAAGTGCTGGGGTACTTTGTTAGTAAGGAATATTAAATGGAAGGAGACACAGACTCTACATGGCAGAGCCAGTGCTACTTAGGGAAGAGGTCCTGATCAGCAGGACCAAGGCAGCTGGGAGGTTTTGTGCTCACAGCTCTGTGCTGCTTCTGCTGCCCAAAACTGTGAAAACCCAGAGGAGCTGAAGCTGCTGTGAGTAGGACCTTGGGTGGATGAGGTCCCTTCCAGCCTGAATTAACACAGAACCTACCCATGGTCCTGGGATGCCAAGGGAAAACTGCCTTGCACATCACTGTTTGACACAGGTTGGGACACACATATGTGAACTAAAAGCCTGCTTAGAGTTGCACATGAAGGAGGAACAGGAGAGAGGGGCTAAGGCAGACCAAAAGTGGCCACTTTTCTTCTTGCTAACCATTTATGTGCTTTCAGACCTTAATTATAACGTGCTCAATCCGACGCTAATTCCATGTGAGCTGCTGTGGAGTGGGTGAACAATACTTTCCATTAATGTGTCGGGGTCAATGATATGGATAATTAGCTAGCTCTGTGGTTCAATACATTAATTTCCTCTGAAGTAGTAGTAAAACATATGTTGACTCCTGGTAACCTCGGTGTAGGTGTTGCAACCTTGTAATGGATGTGGATGCAATAACCTGCTTGAGCTTGTCTGCTTGAGACGAGGTGTTTTCTTAAGTGATGATGATGAATGCTGCTCTGCTAGGGAGTCAGGGAATGTCATTAAACCAGCTAATATTTTGCTGCCCTCCCATGCAGAGCTAGTATTGCTAAAGGGCAGCAGTGCTGTCAAATCCTTATAGGCTTGAGCAGGGAATAAAGCAGAGAGAAAACAGGATGAAAAAAGTAGATAAAGGGCCTAAGGTGAATTCAAGCCTAATACACAGTACGTTGAGTTGTTTTGCTTGCTTGCTTTTTTCCCTTTCTCAGTAAAAGTAGTTCAATAGTTATGGGGTTTTTTTCCAGCAGCAGAACCCCCCTCAACTCTCTTCACACTCCTCAGTCACTAACAGAGTTCATTGTCTATCAATAAAAGCATTTCAGATCTCTCTAGACCTGGAGACACCAGGCAGAGTTATTAGTTCTTCTCCAGCTTATTCCAAGGTGCCAGAGTTCAAAATGAAAATGTACAGATTGCTGATAGCCATGCCAGAGCCGGGGAGCTGCACAGATCCATGCCTGCATCAGTTTCTGCAGCTGCATAAACACAAACCAGCACATCCAAGGATATAAAATTGAGAACAAATGCCTTTGCAAAGCATTTTTGTCTGTGACAGGCCCTTAGAAACTAGAGGGCAAATTCTCTGCTGATGTAATTAGCACAGTGTTGTTAAACTCCATGGACCTGTACCAGTTTAGAGACACATGAGATTTGACCCCATTACTTTATTTAGTGACACTTACAGTAATTTCAAATTGTCAAGTCTGCACTGCTATATTCCAACAAGTAACACCTTTAAACTCTGCTAATAACTTTTCCTCATCTAAAAGTTCTGCAAGCAATTGTCTTTCTTTTATGATAAAACTTAAACCTTGAAAGAAGATGATCTTTGAATTTTCTGTGCAGTAGTTTATATCCCAAAGAACATCAACAGAGTTTAGAGACTCTGAGGCACAATTATCCACTTTGTGAGGGTGACTGCAGGTGGGAGAAATACAATAATCATTTTATTGAGATATGAGACAAATACATTGAGATAGGAAACACAAACAGTGAGGTTTCTCTCCTTGACACTCTTGGTAGGGGGGAAGAGGCTTCTTCATCTTGCAAATTCAACAACACCCAGCCATGCTGTGTTATATTTTGTGACTGTAGGAGAATGGCTTTTTTCTCTGATGACTTGGAAGACAACATCTGTTATGAGGAATCACTGGAGCCTTGATGCATAGAAGTGTCTTTTTTGGCTTGTCCTGTAGGTATCACCTTGGCTGTTTCAGAAGGCACAGTAAACTCACATCTGATGCTGCATGGGCTCATTTAGAGGCTCATCTCCTGGGCTGCATCAAAAGAAGTGTGACCAACAGGGAAGGGAAGGGAATTGTCCCCCTCTGCTCTGCTCCCATGACATACAACATAGGAAGGGCATGGACCTGCTGGAATGAGACCAGAGAAGGCCACAAAGATGGTGATAAGGATGGAGCGCCTCTCCCATGAAGACAGGATGAGAGAGGTGGGACTGTTCACCCTGGAGGAAGAAAAGTCTCCATGGAGACCCCACTGCAGCAGCTTTGTACATGGGCACAGAGTGAGAGGACGAGGGTTTAGACTGAAAGAGGGGAGGTGTAATTTTGGTGTTAGGAGGGAATTCTTTCTTGTGAGGGTGGGGAGGCACAGGTTGCCCAGAGAAGCTGTGTCTGTCCCATCCCTGGGAGTGTTCAGGGCCAGGGCTCGGAGCAAATTGATCCAGTGGAAGGTGTCCCTGCCCATGAATTTGCAGGGGTTTTGGAACTGGGTGATGTTTAAGGTCCCTTCCAACCCAAACCATTCCGGGATTCTGTGACTCTATGCATTTCCCTGAGCAGGGGAATGTGCTGCTGTTAGGTAAAACCTCTTTCTCCAAAAGAGAGTTGCTAATTAAAAAAGAGCAAAGTGGAGCAGATCACGTGTCTGCAAGGGAGGAATGGCCCAGTGTAGGCTCTGCTGGCTAATAATGGTACTGAGGAGATGAAAACTCTTTAACAGAATACAAACCTCTATTCTACAGAGATCTGAAGCAGTCTCATGGACTCAAAAACCTACTGCCTATTTGTGAGTGCTGCTGTATTGCCCTTCTGATGTACACAGTCCTGTCTCCGAGCCAAACTTCTCTAAATGGCAGATAACCTAAAAAAATTCCAATTAAAGATATTCTGGGGTTTAATTTCCCTTATTGCTTTGACTGGCACAAATGGTGTTCTGTGCTTATGTGATCTTGAACTGTAAGATGAAATACACTCAGATGTAATAATGAAATATCATTATTTTTGAAAGCTTTTTAATATTCCCCACTCACCTCCAACCAGTCTGGTCATTCAGTTCCTCTGTGATAAGGAAACAATACAAATTTAGGCTTCCATACTTCTGCTAAAGCATGACCCAAATTCATATAATAACACAAGTTAAAACCCAATAAAATCCTTTGACTTTACCTAAAAGCGTTTTGAAGTGTTAATGTGGACTCCTTTCTTTCATGCTCAGTTTCACCACTGGGCAAGGCTGAAGAAGCCCTTCCTGTGTCCTGTGCACAGTGACCTAAAACTTACAATCAGAAAATCTTAGAATATGTTGAGTTGGAAGGAACTCATCAGGATAATCAATTCCAACTGCTGACCCTGTGCAGAGCACCCCAAAAATCACACCCTTATTAAACTTCATGTGGTTGGTGATTGCTCATCTCTCTAATTTGTCAAGGTCTCCTCATTTGCTAGCTAGCCTAGCCAGCACTGTGAATGAGTATTTCAAGATATCCTTGCTATCATTTTTCTCACATAGTGCTGGCAGAAATTCCTCTGAATAATGTTTAACTGGAGAAAACATTTCTGTCATCTGCCAATGTCCTGCTTATCCATTGTGCACATCATTAGCAAATGCATTCAGTTATGACTGAATGGTGAACCTTTGTGCTCTATTGTGTTAATGTATTGGAGAAATAAGGAAAAAATGCATGGAAGGAACATCTAGAGGTCATTCTTTCACCCCAGGCAGGATTAGCTTTCTCTGAACTCAACACATGTTTATCTAAACTGCTCTTAAGGTTTTTGGTGGAGGAGATTCAAATCTTCTCAGACAACCTGTTTAAGTCCTTACTCATTTTTACCACTAAAGAGTTCTTCCAATGTCTCCCTTTCTGCAATTTAGAGCACATTATTTCTTGTCACATAGAAAATGGATACCAGCAACAATTCAATCTTGTCCCCTATTCAGCCACTTTTTATGCATTTGAAGACTACTAATCTTGTCTCTACTTGGTCTTTTCTTTTGAGGGAGCAATCTTAACTCTTTGATTTCTATTAGGTCAACTTCTACACCCCGAATCACTCTGCTCTTCCTTTACCTGATGCAAATATTTCTTGAAATGTAAACTGCAGAGGGAACACCACGCTTCAGCTACGACCTCATTCATGCCAAATAGAGCAGAAAGATTATGTCATGTATCTTACAGAGATTATTTTTTGCTTGTACATCCCCTAATAGTATTTGGCTTTTCTGCAAAAGTGTCACTTTGCTGATAGTATTAATTTCAGAGATTCTCCCTTGTATTATTCTCCATCACTGCTCTTTTTCTGCAGAGCTGCTGATTAGCCAGTTGTTCCCTGAAGTCATCTTAGGTGCTTCAAACTGAATGTGCAAATTGTTGAACTCATTTGGAATTCTCACCCTCCCAAGTGGTGGGGCCTCTTTTCAGTGACTTGGCATATTCTCTCCTAATAAACATCCTTTATTTTCTTCCATAAGTCTTGAGTACAAATTTCCAACCATTTCCTTCTCCATTTTAGAGTAGTTTAATCCAGCCAGTATTTTGTTTCTTATTACAATGGTGTCAGGTGAAACACTGTCAGACACCTCACTGAAGTGGAGACATAGAGCATCTACTGCTTCTGCCCTACCTACAGACCTGGTACCCTCTCAAAGGAGGGAGTTGGTTTGCCAGGATTTCTTTCTGACTGTGTTGGGGCTGGAGTTCATCTCCCCCCAGCTGCCCTCACAGTGCTCTGGTGCCCAGCAAGGTGCTGATAATGTTCCAGAGTTTGAGAACTGCTGGGCAGAGCATTCCCCCTTCACCTTCACCTGCAGCCTGGGGATGGACAAGGTGCTGTGAGGGGACACAGCCTGACCCAAACTGTCCAAAGGGACATTCCATATAGTGTCTGCTCAGCAGTAAAATCTCAGACAAACACAATGTGAGGACCCAGGACATCCCTCTGGCTGTGCTGAGCAGCCAAGACCCCTGCCATAGGTCTCAGAGACCCTGGTACAGAGCCCAAGATGCCCCTGCGGTTTTGATTGTGACCCATGGAGCAAGTTACCAACCTTATAAGAAGATCTGCAAGCCATGACAAATTAAGTAGAATGATAGTGAATTTATCACAAGGTGAAAAAGATTTTGGGGTTTTTAGAATGGAGGTTCAGGGGGACAAAATAGAGGAATCTGGGCATGTCCAGCCTTTCTCCTTCTTCTTCCTGGCCTCCATCTTCTGGGTGATGGTGGCACTGACAGATTGGTTTAGAGTAGAAGCTCACTGTGTAACACAGGTGATAGGTATTGGAAAGTGATTGTAAACATTGTAGTTTTTAGTATAAAGAGATAACACTGCCCTGGGGGCAGGCAGAGTGCCTCTGACTGTCTTGCTGAGTGGACCTCAGCTGGACAGGAGAAAGAATTTTATAGATAAGATACAATAAACAACCTTGAGACCGAGAAATGAACAGCACTGACTCCTCCTTCAAGCTCCAGGCTGGGAAAAGAGACTTTCTGACTCTTCTCAGGGTCATTCTGACAAGCTAACGATCCCGACAATGGAGGAGGTGGGAATTCATTATTACAATATTTGTCTCCCAGATGGGCTTCCCAGGAAATGGCTGGGCTCATGGGATTTGGAGAATAAATCTTTTGGTTTCCTTTGCTTCCATGCAGAGCCTTTGATTTTGCTTTATTAAACTACCTTTATTTTGACATGTGAGGGGTCTTTTTCCACCTTATTCCTCCTCCCCCCTTGCATCCTGCTGAGGAGGGGGTGACAGGGAAGTTTGGTGGGCACCTGCACCCAGCCAAGGTCAACACACCACACTGACAAATCCATGTTGGCTGTCACTCATCTTTTTGTTATCTCCTAAGGGCTTACAAATTGTTTGCTTGATTATTTGCTCCTGGATTTTTCCAGGAATTGAAGTTAAGCTGACAAATCCATCCTCTTTCCTCCTTTTTAAAAAGTAGTCTCAATAATTGCACTTTTCCAGTGTTCTAGACACCCCCTCCCATCAGCTCTCTGAGATAACCAGTGACACCTCTGAGATTGTCCCAAAAGCTCTTTTTCTCTGATAGTGCTCACCTTGGGGTGTATTTCCTGAGGCTCAGTGGCCATGAAAATACATAACTAATATAAGCACTCATCTTACTTAGTATCTGTTTTTCTCATTTGTTCTTGCTTTTAAGTGCCTTGCATATTTCATTGCATCAATCTCTTTAATGAAGGCAGAAGCCAAAGTGGCAGTAGATGCTGTGGCTTGTTTGGGTATTTCTGTCCATAGATTTCCCACTCAGATTGGCAGCAGGAAAAAAATCTATTTTTACTCTTCTCGAGTTCTCCAAATTTCGAACATTTTACTCTCATGCTGGATTCTGTCTTTGACCTGGATATTTCTGATTTAGCCCATGATTACTTTGTGTTGTTTTTTTAATAGCCTCCCATGAGGTCTCTGACAAAAGCTTTTGAAAAAACCGAATGGGTCGTGTCAGTTGTGTTTTTAGTAATCTGGCGCGACGATGTTATAAACACTCATTTGCCACATTTAAATAAAGAGTTAAGGCATTTCAGGCGCTGATATATTTCCATCTGATATCAAAAGGCATTTCTGATCATACAGATCTTCAAACATTTATTTATATTTACTTTTAATAAGCACCATAAAACCTGTTTCAACAAGAAGCAATTTAATTGCATCATTGCATTTGATCAGATGAGCATCCTGTTCATTATAAAGCCTACCCTATAAATAAACATAGAAAATACAAATTAAACTTCCTCGTTAAAATGCACCCAACTAAACGTCTCAATTCTTTCTTTACATGTTGTGAACTGAATTTTTCTCTGGCATAATGTACGTGCTGAAATGTTGTGATGCATATTTACATAAAAATCCTGCTAATACATTGCCTGACTTGGAATGTGCCCCCATTTCAGCCATCAGCATTACTACACTGATGTAAACCATTTGCACTCCAGCAAAGCTGATGAGACAGCTGAGAACTAGAAGAGAACATAAAACAAGAGTTGAATTTCGTTTATAAAATAGACATTTTCATTCAGTCCAAGTTTGCCAGGAATATGTCAGTCCAAATTTGCAAATTTTGAGTTATTGACATTTGTATCCCCAAAGGACTAAATAATTTTTAGCATTCTGGTGCACTTAGACCTTATCAGTTGTTAGAGTTAATATTAAAACATTTTGCATTTTCTGCTCTCTAAACTGTGTGGATTGTGCAGGAGAGCCCAAACAGCACAAATCTACTCTTTCCAACAGCTGTTAATGATGTGGAGTGAATACAGGAGTGGGACACTAAACTAATCAGTGGTATTGGACTTTGGTGAGTAGAAACCACTGTATTAGTGCCTAAACTGAGCAGTGATCCATGTCTTCTAATTCTGGGAGATAGTTATGTTAAATTGATTTGAAAATAAGTGGATAGAATCATTATGCCTACATTTATAGCTAAGCTGATGGAAATCAGATGGATTTTAGTTTTGCAATGCACCTCATAAATTGATGCTGAAAATCCCAATAGAGACTTCACTGCCTGCTTTCCGTCCACCCAATAAACTGTGATTATTGGATCATGATGACATTTGTTCTGAGATATATTAAAATTAATTGACATAAACCTACACAAGAAAAACCAGGAGATGCAGGAAGTGTAGAGCTTATCATCAGCTGATGCATGTGCTCCAAGGAAGGACTGCCATGGAGCTATGGATATATGCTGAAAAACATGGTTTCTCAAAAAACAAACTCAAAGCCATGCAGGATTGCCTAGGATTAATTCTGGAAAATAAATTCCTTTTATAAAAATAACTTTCAGAACAGAATAAAGCACTCAGAGACTTCATGCGACAAGGAACAAAACAGGACACAGTAAAGCATGAAGCTGTGCCCTGGTGGCAAACACAAGGCTGGTTTATTTCTGAGACATCAAGAGACACTCCTCACCAAGTGGAGGCACTGGGAATATCTTATTACAAACTCCTAGCTAATGAGTTAATGGGTTTATTGGGTAATTTCACCTAAATTTCCTGTCACAGAAAAGGCCACATGGTAAAAGTAATAATGACAATAGGTATAAATAATAAGTAATTCATTACAACATATAAGTTTTTCCTTAAGAGTCAGTGCTAAATTTTACTGCTTGTATCAACTTCCAATACAGGCCTATGCAATATCCAACTCACAACTGAAGAAACAGTGATTTAATAAATAATAGAAGTGAGGCTACAGATCCACAGAAATGTAAGGGAGCCTTAAACCCCTGAAATAATAAATGTCCTACTGGCATCAATGTGACTTAGGAACTCAGTGCCCTTGGGAAAAGAAATATCTTTAGTGGAATTTTTTTTTTAGCTTAAGAAATATTTTCCCAAATAATACTTTGAAGCTTTTCCTCAATATGTATGGCCAGAAAAAAATAATTTATTGAATTTTAGAACTTCTAATTTAAGCTTGATTTACTTTAATATAAGCAATAATTAAAAATAAAAGTCTTTTAGGCAAAATGTTTTTCTGTTACTTCTAGGCAGTCAACAATCAAGTATTGTGATTGCCAAAGCAGGAGAGAAATCAATCTATATCTCTGATAGAGGTTTCTTTTACTATAAGTAGCTATTAAAATTGTCGACACTTCCTGCCCCTATATCCATCTCCTTCTTCTGGAATGTGTGCTGCCTGTGTGTGATTTAGCAGCTGGACCCTTGTCCAAATTCCTGCATTTGCTTGGGCTGACACCTGGCAGTTCCTGGATCCATGCAAGGAGCATCTTCTTGGCCCAGACATCTTCCTGCTACTCCACATCTCCAGAAACTCCTTGTATTCCTTTGGCACCATTCATATTGAAATCGTTGGGATTCTGTAATTTTGATTCCTGTGACATCTACAGTGCTAGTGCCACATCACATATGTCAATTCATTAAGAAACTGGCAAGACAATAAACTTCCAGCTCTGGAGCTGCTGAATGACAACAGGGCTGTCCAGCTGTTTATGGTGAGGAACCCCTGAAGTAGTGTGCATACCAGAAACACCACTGGTATGAACCAACTGTTTTCCAAATTAGCTGAAATGCTGAGCTAATCTGTCCTCCAATCCAATAAAAATATGTATTTTCAATAAGAGGACAACAAGAAACTCTTATTAGTTTAACCACACGCATCAGGCAGCATCTCCCTCATTAGCAGTGTGGTATAACAGACGTAAAGTCACTGGAACAGAACGTGTTTACAGAATAAATATCTCCCACTTTGAAAATAAATATCTTGGCTTTGGCTCAGCATTTATTTAGCAGTGGGAAACTGCTGTCCTGTGACAGTGTTCCATATCATTGACATTATCTCCTAATGATTTTATAAGTGGGGATAAGTTAACCTCAGAAGTTTCAGAGGTTCAATTTTCATTAGGATAAGCATCTAAAAACTTTGAAAACTTAAAGACTGTTATTCCAGCTCTGATTGTTTCTCCTGTTTTTTAGTAAGTGCTTGTCTTTGTTGGTCCTAACCTCCTAAAAATCTCCCCCAGGTAATTTCTCTGTCCCTGTTACCCACCAGAGGATGTGGCTGGTGTGGCTCTGTGAGATCCAGCACAGGTTTGCTCTGCTGAGGGCACTACATTTCCTTGGCTTTTTCAGTGAAATAAATAAGATCACAAAAGTACTTTCAATAACCTTCAGTCTGAGGCCACAGCACAGCCATTTCCTGCAGCACACATGGCTGGTGACACACACAGATGGCCCAGGGTTGATGCCTTGGTTTCAGGCATTCAGCATAAACACATCATTTATGTTCCCTTTGCAGCCACAGGAGGAGTCAGCTGATGCTGGAAGGGACTCGAGTTCACCTGACCTTGATGGAGTTTGTCTGGAAAGGTTTTGTCCTTGTTCTCACACTTTCTTTACAGTTAAGTTCATCTGCCCCTGGTGTTTCTCCATGAATCATTTCCTTTCCTGTGAGCCTACCTAAGTAGAATCACTTTTTAAAAAAATTTGTGGGGTTTTTTGTTAGTCAAGGAAAACAGCCTTGAAACTACCTGCCAGTCTGATGCATATAAACAGTGGATTTCTCCTCCTTCCTCTAACTGATGACTTAACCTGTGTTTTCCCCCCGTCACAATACCCTTACTGTATATATTTACAATGTATGCTTTTGTTTTGAAGCAAATTTCAGAATTTACATCCCAGCTGCTGTTTTTCCTCTTATTTTAAACCTTATTCTTTCAAACTGCCTATTTCAAGCGTCTACGTCCTAGCTAAGTTTACTCATTATTATTTTTGTTATGAATTGGAAGTAAATTATTTTTAAGCAAGACTGGTAACTTAAAGTGTCTCAGTTCTTAAAGTCCCAACTTGTGACATCTTACAATTGATCAGCACTTCTTATCCTGAGCAGCAAACCTATCAAAGAGTCTCAAACTGGCTACCCCAGCCAGGGGAAGGAAACATTAAAAATGCACTGATTTTTCAGGAAAATTAGTCTACAAAACTGCTCTTTTATTTCTGCTAAAAGTTTCTGTCTCACACGGACATTTCACTCATCAGGATGCATGCATTAATCAAAATAAACAGCTTGTGGATGGGGCACCCTGACATAATAGATGTACTTAACTCCAATTAAACCGAGCAGTGGGCACTGTAACCTCTCTCTGCCGGTGCTGCAGCAGCGCATACAAATTATGTGAGGCAGGTTTGCTGCTGACCATTCAGCACAAACTGGGCACTTAACTCCACTTCAGGGACCAGGATCCCTTTGATTTTTAAATGGTTTTACCATTTGATAGGGAAAATCTTAAAGAAAATAAAGGAAAAGGGTTATAACTTATTGTTTAATGTCCCCAAATAAGAGTGTGTACCTTGAAAGTCAAAGACATGAGTGTTGCCTTCCAATCTTTCTGATGCCTATAGATTCATGATGCTATTGCCAAGCCCTGTGATTTAAGGTGGGTCATGTAAAAACAGAAAAAAAATTGTCTTTTATTAAAACTATGAATTTTTAAGTCCATAAAACTTTGAAGCAGGAAAATGTGATTTAAGTGTGCGCTATAAATTCAAAAAACAATGAAAAAGTGAATCTTATATTTTCTCTTTAAGTCTTAGGTTCAATAAGATGCAACAAAAAGAATAATATTATGTCTGTATATAATATAATAGATGTCCATAAGAATGAGACATTATTGGTCTGGTATATGATCTGAGCTTTGTCAAACACTGAGACCTTGCCACAGACTGATAACATCCTATTATTTTTATTGAAACAGTTATTTTTTTCTATCACCTCACCTCCACCTCTCCTGTTTACTGTGAAATGTGGTCTTCCTCAGCAATAAAGATTCATATACCTGTGGTTATTTTGTCATTTATATGCAGTTCTATCATCCCTTGTTTTAATCTCTGTTTTAGGGGCTGTTCTGTTTACTACATGGCATTGATTTTTTAATTAAGGTCAGCAAAAAAGTGTTAGTACATCAACTGTATCTTTGAATATTTGAATATATTTGTTTGCTTAAACATTTGCTTAGTAAGACAGCTCTGAGGATTTGTTTTAAGTACAGTGCTTGCAATTGACAGATGACTTTTCTCTTGGTGGATTCTAATTGCTTGTAGCCCAGTTGGAAAATGTTTTTGTATATATTGATTTTTTTTTTAGCTAAGAGTCAGTATTTTAAAAAATAAAACACGAATTAATATTTCATAAACCAGTGTTCAATCTGCAAACCCAGTTGGAGGTAATGGAACTATAAATTTAAAATTATGCCTGTAAGAGTCAGAATTTTTTGAAGTGGTGTACCTCTTACCTGTAATACTTCAAATCTGGTGTTATAGCTATAATGAAATTCTTAGTTGCAATGCCCTGAAGAGCATATTGAAATAGTAATGAAAACAATAAGAACAGTAACAATATGGAAAATACTCTTTTCAATATGGAAAGAATACCAGAGGGTTTCCTGTATCTGCAGGTTTAAACCTGTCCCTTTGGTCCCATCTCACTCTCCATATGATCTTTTATAATTGGAGTGTGATGATTGTGAAAAATATTAAAAAATTATTGTTACACAGGACAAATTTCACAGTGTGAAAATAAGGTGATAAGGTGCTTGCAACAGCATGCAGCTCTTTGCTGAGAAACCTTTGCTATTCCTCATGTTGATATTGCCTTTACAGAGGTCAGCATAACAATAGTTGCTTTGATTTTTTTAATGCACCCACACTGTTCTGTGTAAGTACATATTGATTTCAATAATACTAGAAAATTCTGATCTTAATCAAGAGCATGCAACAGAAACAGTACAAATGACCCAGCAGTAACTAAATAAATAAACCTTATTGCTCTTTGCCATCTCAAAAATCTACATAAGCGTTTGACCCCCCCCAGTTTCAGAAAGAGAGAAAATACAGAAAGTTCCAAACAAAAATTTGCATCAAATAACAAGACAGAACACATTTAGATTCTATGTGGAAACACGCAGGAGAAAACAAACACTGTTGTGTCTGTTTCAAAACCCAACAGCTTGATTTTCCTATAAACACTAATCACATACATATTAGGTTATTATATTGGAAGCAGAGACTCCTGGAATAGTTTATCTTGCTTGCACATTTCCTTACTTAAATAGGAACCATTCCTTTAGGCTAACCAGAGTTGGAAATGTCAGATTCCTTTTGAGTTTTAAGAGCTTTTATGGGGTAGTGGGAAGGTATGAGAAATGTACTGAAAGCTCACTAGGAAATCTTGTGAGCTACATCACACAGGCAAACTGTATTCTTAATCCCTCTCTGCTCCATAAAATGAAGGACAAACATTTAGTTTTCTTCTGACTTTTTTTTTAGCTACTGCAGAAAATATGCTTGAGATTGCTACAAGTATGCAGAGAAAGGATGACTGTCATTTCTTGAGGTTTCAGTGCCAGCCTGCAGTTTTTAACAAAGGGATATGGCACCTTTCAAAGACCCTGAGCTAAATAGGAATGAAAAAGGGATTTAGTGGCTCTGGGACCCATAGCAACCACTGCTGAACAGCATGCTGCTATATCAGGCAGCACACATGAGACCTTCACCAATTCTAACCCAGCTAGTGATGGATGGAGAGACAGGCAGGTGACAGTGCCATCCTCTTCCACTCTGTCACAGGGGCTACAGAGAGGCTGTCATGCACAGGCAAACCCTCTGACTAAAGCTCCCATTACCTATTTGCATTTCTGATCCACACCACTCAGATGGGTTTCACTGCATCAAAGTTACTCTGATTTCGTGTTCTGCTGAAGAAACAGCAGCTGTTTGAGATCTGAAATAATTAAAGGCGCAAAAACTTCAAGTGGAAATGTCCACTGGAGGAATGAAAGCTGAACATAGCAGGAAAAAAACACTTCAGTTTGAAATTATCATGAGTGATTGTCACTTTCAATGACTATATTTGCCCTGTTTATGTTTTATCCAAATTCTTTGCTTTATCTTTTAAGGCACTGAGCATCACTAAAATCAATGCGACTGAAGGTGTTGGAGAGATATTTTTACAGGGTATATAGTAACAGAACAAGGCAGAATGGCCTCAAACTGAAAGAGGGAATGTTTAGATTAGATTAGACTAGACTAGACTAGATTAGATTAGATTAGATTAGATTAGATTAGGAAGGAAGGAAGGAATTATTCATCATGAGGGTGGTGAAGCACTGGAAGAGGTTGCTCAGAGAAGTGGAGGATGCACCATCCCTGGGAGTGTTCAGGATCAGGCTGGATGGGCTCTGATAATCCTGGTTTAGTGGAAGGTGTCCCTTCCCATCACAGGGGAGTTGGGACTGGATGATTTGAAGGCCCCTCCAACCCAAACCATTCTAGGATGATTCTATGATGATGGTGACATTAGAGAAGTCATTAACTTCCTGCAGGATCAGCTCCTAGGGCTGAGATAATAGCAAAGGAAAAATGCTTTTAGTTTTATCACATTGCTGACACTATACAGGAGGTGCAGATACCATTAATTTCTCCCTGAAATACTCTCCTGTTTCCTTCTCTACCAGTGGGATTTTTCATCTTTATCTGAGCCAGATTTAGTGAGAGCCAAGACTCATCCTGGATCACTGTAGTACAAGTCATAATCACCTTGAGCAGAACATTTTGCATTTGCAGGTGAGTCATTACTACTTTATGTTCACATCCAAAAGTGCTGCCCATGATGAAAAATCCCTTTTGCCAGGCACAAACACTAAAATAAAGCCCTTTCATTTAAATTTACAACTTGTGTGGCTAAGGCAGATCAGACCTAGGAGAAAAATAGCTAAATTTAATATTGGATGAATTCCACCTTGTGCTGATAGTAGATTTTTGGATGGGAATTGTCTTCTTCAATCCAGAGAGGCCACCCTCTGTCCCTTATCTTAATGTGGCTTGAGAAAATCTTGAACATTATCCCAGGTAACTAAACTGCACAGAAGGAGGATATGTTGCTCTTGCAATGACAATTAAACTCTTTCTGCAAGCATATTTTTCCCCGTCCAATGTTCAACCAGTTTTAGGCTTCTTTAAATCCACAGTCTCTTTTTTTCATTGACTTTTTCTTCCATCTTAATGCCATTCTATTCAAAGTCTACCATATCAAACCAGCTTCACTTAACATATTACAATACAGATAAATAGCTTCGATTTTTGTTCCAGAACCAACAGAAATATTTTAATTTGAAGCTGCCTTTATTAAATACCTTTATAAACTCATGGAAAATAGAGTTGTTAAATCTCCAAGCCTGTCTCTAAAATCTCACTGCCAGATGCATTAACTTAAACAAACCCAGCAACATCAGCTTTTATATTTTTTTCCACTTTCAAATCAACTTTCAGAAATTAAAGCTTCCACACTTAGACAATTCATTCAAAGACCTTTAAAGGCGATCTCTAAAAATGACTTCCAGTTTGACCTGAACAGAGATACTGGGATTTAGAGAGTGCAATTGATAGGATTAATACTTCTCTCCAGTAATCCATGTTAAGACAATTAAAAAAGGAAAAAGAGAAAACAGAGTAAGGTAGAAGATCCAGGGAATAACCTCTTAGGCTTAGCTATAAATTATCTAACATTTTCTCTGCTATATGTTTTCCTATCCACTTCCTTCCTGAACAATAGGCTAGACATAACCAACAGGCAGTTCAGTAATTTGTGCCCTGGGCTGTAACACATCACAGAGAGTGCAAATGGCACTCTTAGGGTACAAGAAGTGTGTGCAAGTAACAGGCAAGCAGAATTAAATGAGAGTCTTGCTGACTGGAAGGTGAGATCTGTTAGAGTCTCAAGACCTTCCTCAGGGAGCTGGTGGGAGCTCTGTAGCTTTGGTCATTTAAATCAGAAAGAACATTTTAACAGGGGATATACTTCAGGGAGCCATCAGTGATATTTAAGGCATCATTTGCAATACATCTAATGCATCAGGATTTTGTAAAGCCAACGTAAAGCAGTGTGTGAGAGAAACTAAGAAAAAAACGCCTGCAAATAAGATTATACAGGTCCCATTTCAGCACTGCAAAATCATGCCCCCTCTTCCCTCCAATAAATTTAAAATATAAAGGCACTTTTGCCCTTGTGGATGTCCCTGCAAGTCTTTGTACTGTCCCAGACCTCACCAGTGAAGGGCCCTGGCACAGTAGCAGCAAAGCTTCCATGTACTCTTGCAAAAATATAAACTAGTCACATATTTGACTATACAAGCTGGTCATGGGGTAATACAGAGAGTTGTAAATCTCATAATTTCTTTCATGCCTTCCTCCTCGTTGTAGTAAAAGTGTGCTGAACTGTGTTCTGTGTCTTACACCTCCAAAGAGGCTCTGATATTCCTTTGGGATGAGAAAGGACCCAAATTTTTGGAGGTGAACAAAACTGAGTGACTCTGGGCAAATCACATTTAGAGTCTATAGGCCTTGGGGATTTTTTTTCACTGAAAGCCAAACTTTGGCTGCTAAGTTTTATTTTTTTTTCCAAACACATAACACATTGTCTTCTCTAAAATAGAACAAGAGAATCTTCAAAGCCTGGGTAAGATGCCATTGAGGTAAATATGTGTACAGTTTAATTTGCTTTTAAAATAACCCAATTAGGCATATTCCACAATGTGTGAAGTATGGAACTTCACACATTAGGAACATTCCTACTGGAGCCAACAACACAGCTCCCAGCATCCTGTGCCACTGGCAGCTCCTGTAGGAAGGAGACTGGGAATAGGATCTCTGTTTCCTTGGAGATCACATGCTTTGAAACTGCTCAAGCAGTATCAGAATCTCCAGCCTGTAATACCTTAATCGTTTCCATAGAAAACACTTAATATATGTTAAGATATCACATGAAGGATGAAGCCTTTAGATAACCAGTAAATAACGGGGAGTTAATAGCTCCTGCCATTCTGGTTTCATGGGACTAAGGCTGAAGGAGAGAAAAATGGACCAAGAAGCTATTATCAGATTTTTCATATTTTATGCTTGAAAACCTTTTAATTTCAGATTTCAAAAAAGTGTAGCATTTTATAATTACAATCAGCAGAATATGCAGAAGATACACTATTCAAAAGAAGAAATAAAATATGCTCCTTTGAGAAACATGTCATCGTTACTCTAAGGCAAATTAATTTTATTAATATCAGATGAGAGCAAGGTTACAATTTCTTGGTTTTTTTCGGGCACTGTCGTGTTGTTAAAACACCACAGAGAAACCTCTGGTGTGGAAGGAGCTTATTTTGGCTTTCCAGATTCACATCCCTGGCAGAAGTTAGGTGACTCAGAGGCTCTGATCAATCAGTGTGAGCTTTCTCACGCTTCCCATGGCTGTGGGATATGGGAACCACCACGGAGTTCAAGCACTTCCTACTCAAGAGAATCCCAGCTCAGGCATGGCTGCAAACCCAGCAGCTGCCCAAGGACTGCCTGTGAAATCCAAACACCCTCTCACAGAAGGCTGCAGATGAAATTGGAGCCCAGTGTGAAAAGGGTGACTTATTCACCGCTGCCTTTTGTCTGCAGCGTTTGGAGTCTCAGGCATGACCAAGGAAGATGTCCCACCGAGGCCAGCTGTCTGGAGTCATGCCAAAAATTTACATTTGCTTGTGTTGCCTATGGGAGAAAGGGCTGATATAACCTGTTGTGCAAAATTCACAGCACAAAGAGAGCTCGTCTGAAAACAATTTATCCTGCCTCGAGGGAAAAAAAGTATAATAGCAATTATTATTTATGAAGTATTAATAAATATTTTTGAAAGGTTTCTATATTTTCCAGGTTATGATTGCAAAGCTTTAAAATCTATTGTCTGTTTATTTTCCCCTCAGCCCAAACCTGCAAATTTTACCTAATAGGGACATTGCATTTCAGAGGAAGAAGGTTTCCATCAAAACAGAGTCTGAAAAAACTGCTCTAATTAAACTCCACCAGGAGTTATTCCAAATGTCTTATAGCTGCAGAAAATTACATTAATGAACTCTTGGGTGCTGTAGTCCTTCTCAAACACCCTCATAGGCCCTCAGTGAAATACGACGAAGTTTTTGTTCTGTCACTTATGCCTATGAACATCTACAAAACTGATTCTCTGATGGTGGAAAACATGCCATGAAAATGCAATTAAAAATTGGTGCTAGTTGCTGGACTTCCTTGCTCAGATGTCAAAAATGTTTTGACTCCAACTAAAGGACAAACTGGTCTCCATTGTCCAGTGGCCAGTACATGGAAATAAAAATGGAGACAATACCAGAACAGCACCCAGACTCCCGTGTTTAGTGTTTCACTGAGCCAAATGTGGTGTCTGGTATTTTACACATCTTGAAAAAGAAACTTTGCTTCTAATTAGATGCCACTATAGCAGACATAGAAACAAAGAATGGCTGAAGTTGGAAGAGACCTCTGCAGGTCAGGAGATGTTTGGTTCCACCCTCTATTTGGTTCCTTTTTATCTTTGAGTTTGGCCAGGAACAGCTTGTTCATCCATGACATTTTTGTCTGCTCTTGCATTTGATGGCATGGAACCCTCTTTAACTTGGATGGGGAGATCCTTCAATATGAAACAGATTTCTTGGGCTCTCCCTCCCTCCAAGGCCTCATCTCCTGAGACTTTTTTGAGCAGATCTCTGAAGATGCTAAAGTCTGTTCTCACAAAATCCATCATTGTGAGCTTGCTTTTCACCCTCCTTTCTGCTCCCAGGTTCCTGAACTCCAGCCCAGGCTGCCTTTGGCTTTCAGATTAGTTGTTGGCGCTTATGAGGTCCATCAGAACTCAGCTTCTTGCTTGGAGGATTTTATCATCAGTGTGATCCAGGAACCTCCTGGAGTGCTTACACCTGTTGTGTTGTCCCTCCAGGAGATAACTTCTCAATTTACGTTTTCTCTAAATTCGGACTATCAGACTGTCAATTTTGAGGGAATTTCCCTGCTAAGCAGAATCTCGTTGTAGGAGAGCTGTCAGAATGGGAATCATGGCCCTTGCAGAAGTTTTTTTGTCTCAGTTTTATAAAAGCAGTACACTGGCAGTTTGGGAAAGGGCACAGGAAAGCCAACCTAAATTAACAGGTACAAGAAGTAGCCTAATCTGGGTAAACAGAAGGGATGCTATTTTTGGTCAATTCAGTAAACAAAGTAATTTTGCCATTGTCCAAAGAACTGTAGGTGATTTTCTATTTGTGCAGATAAAAGGAACAATTGGAAAGTTCAAGGTGAATGCCCAACACTTTTTTTCTTTTGAGACATCTAAAAGAAAAAGTGAATGTCTCTAATTATGTCCAGAGAAGAGCAAAAGCAATTAAATATAACTCCAGCACAATTCCAGGCATGAAGTTACGTCAAACTCACAAACAGCCCTGCTAGGAGTAAGCAGGGACTCCTAGGAATGCCCAGGTTAAATCAGAGTGTGATTCAGTTTCAGAAAAATTGTCACCTCTACTGTGATTCTTTAGTGGTTCAAATAATTAATTAGGGAGGGGAAAGCAGAGTAATGATTTTCAGAAAGTAGGTGTTTCTCAGCAGTCCTGGTTTCCAGCCTGTTGGGCTTGCATGTAGAAAAACAAGACATTCAGTCAAGTGCTGTTATGTAAGTGCAGCTCTTAGGCAGCACTCCATATACAGTAGAAATTCTGCAGGCAGAGTGTTTTAAGCACTTGGAAACTGCAGAAGATGGATATGGACTCTTTCTAAATCCATATACCTTTGGAAACAGAAATAAAAAGAGGTATCAGTGTAAGTAACATTAAGAGGTGAGAGGCAAGGTTTATAGGGAGAAGGTAACATCTTTTATTAGAATAACTGATAGTGTCAGAAAAAACAATCTTTCCAGAACAAAAGCCCCTTAAAGCTTGTCTGCTTCTTTTCACTTCCATTAGTTTGTTTCAGAAAAGACATTTCTTCTTCCTACAAGTCCCATCTCTCTTCTGTGCTCAAGCAATCACTTAAAAGAAGGTATTTCACTTTGTTTTAATGTTTCTGAATACTCAAAGCTGTTTCCTGTTTGGTGAATAAGTGTTTACACCGAGAGAAGTTGGTACATGAATAGGGCTGAGATCTGCCCTTTAAAGGGCAATGGGGAAAAAAAGGGATGAAAATGAATTTTAAAAAATTCATTTTTAACACGGGTTCCTCTGCCTCCAGGCAAACAACGGTTTCCACACAGGTTTACTCATCTATGGAATCCTTGGATTTTTAAGGTTAGAAAAGAGCTCTAAGACTACCAAGTCCAACCCTTGATGCAGCTCTGCCTAGCCCACCACTAAACCATGGCCAAGTTGCCCCATCTCCGTGTTTTATAAAAGGGATGATGGGATGATGATGCCACCACTTCACTGGGCAGCCTGTGCCAGAGCTTGGTAACCCTTGTGGTGAAGAAATTTGTCCTAATTATTGGAATATGAATCCCAATATTACCAGTTGGATAGTGCCTGGGCCAGTCTGGCCCTCGCTGCTGGGCCAAAGGCAGCAGCTGTGGTGTGTCACCCCAGAGATACCTTGGCTTGCTGGAGATTGCAGCTGGGCACTGAACAAGTCCAGGCTTGTTAGGAACTCCGTTTACCTCAGGAGGAATAGCTTCAGGCGGTGGTGAAGAGAAAAAGAGATGGATTCTGCTGGAGGGTTTAAATCC
Organism: Ammospiza nelsoni; assembly: GCF_027579445.1. NCBI lineage: Eukaryota > Metazoa > Chordata > Aves > Passeriformes > Passerellidae > Ammospiza > Ammospiza nelsoni. Next base: position 5,701,181 of record NC_080637.1, on the reverse strand, counting down.
AGAGGTTTATTCCGTGGTTACAGAGGACTGAATGTAGGCAACTGCTCCAACAGAATCCCGGACACGTGCTCTGATCACCTTTTTAAGCTCAGGGACAGGGAAGGGGAGGGAACAGGTGAGCACCAACCGGGTGAGAGGGGCAGGGTCTCAGGGGGGGATTGACACCCAGACAGGCCAATGACCCCTGGGCCTGAGGGGCATCCTTTGAACTTGACCAACCACACGACGCCTTGCTGGAATGTTAAGCCTGATTGACAGCCCAGCAGGGGGCGAGGGGGGGAAGGGGAAGAGAGGTATTGTCACACCTGGGGAAGGAAGTTTACAACACACTGCAACACTAATATTCAATTTAAACCTTCCCTGGCACAGCTTGAGGACATTTCTTCGTGTGCTATGGCTCGCTGCTTGAGTGCAGAGCTCAGTCCCCACCTGGCTGCACCCTCCTGTCAGGGAGGTGCAGAGAGTGAAAAGGTCCCCCTGAACCTCCTTTTCCCCAGGCTGAGCCCCCTCAGCTGCTCCTCCTCAGCCTTGTGCTCCAGCCCCTTCCCCAGCCCCACTGCCCTTCTCTGGGCACTCTCCAGCCCCTCAATGCCCTTCCTGAGCTGAGGGGCCACAACTGGGCACAGCATTCAAGTTGTGGCCACACCAATGCCCACAATAAAGGGAAGAATCACAGCCCTGCTCCTGCTGGCCACACTTTGCGTTGATACAAGGCAGGTGCAGGGAGGTGCTGCTCCTCACGAGGGAAGGCCCAACAAACTAATGGTATATTCCACCCGGTGACACTCAAAGCGTTTTGTAGAAATTAATTAATTGAATTCTGATGCCTATTGCAGGTTTACACAAGTGTTTTGCACCATGGTAACAGAAGTGCTGGAACCCGTATTTCAGAGAATGTTATGCAAGATTGACAGAGGACACCAGAGCATATTCTCCTACTCATATGGATGGATCCATTCTCCTAAGTTGTGGGGAACATAAAATCAAGTTTCTCATAAGAAATGGGAAATGTTCATGTTAGTATTTTTCATGCATTTGTTTTGGTTAACCTTTTAACTGACTGTAATATTTCTTAAGGTTGTGTTACAGCATCCAGGCAGGCTGAAAAGCTACCAATTGATGGCCACTGTGGTTGGCACATATTTCATTGGCTTTTTCATATTTATCTAGCAGATGTCCACATCTGAGCTATCACCATGGCCTCTCTCCACACCTAATGGTGAAGAACAGGTATTTTTAAGCTTCAGCTAAAATGAATCCATCTTAAAGATTCATTTCTGGAGGAGTTAAACTGTGGCTGAGGAGCATATTTTTCTTTGTATTCTATAAGGGTGGCAAAGAGTGGGGATGAACAGCTGAGATGCTTTCTATACACTGTAGATGCCTACACTGATCAGATGAAACCCATATTCTACTGCCAAGCTACATCAGCCCATCAAGGAATGATTTCTTTTTTAGAGCTCAATCCCTTTTCATCTGCTCTGTCTGTGGTATTCAAATGTTTTATGCACACTATGTCATCCCTCTGAAAACCTCATGAATGTTATCTTTTATTTATGCCTTCAGAATTGCTGTTGATTATATTATGGCAATGTCTTGAAGGCTTAAACAAGATCAGGGCCATCTCTGCTTGCCACTGTCCAAGCAGAGTGGCTGCATGAAAGGCAGGCACCCATTTCACACTCTGGCAAGGTCTAAATTTGAATGGAAACTCCTCCCCAGAGCTGCTGCCATGGGGTCTGCAGGAAGGAGAGTTTGTGGCACAGCATGGCCTGGCCAGGACCCCAAGGTGTGAAATTCCAGATAACAACCTTGGTCTGGCTCAACACAGCTCTAATGTGGCTGGGAATGAGACTCTGCCCAAGAGGGAAAATGAGCTAAAAGATTGGATTATGTCACCCTGGTGCTTATGAACAGGAGGAGATGAGCCACACAGAGATTGATCACCACACAAAGTTGTTACAAGGGTCTAAACAGAAGTCATCTTTTACCCTGCAAGACATTCTTCTTTGATCATGCACACATTTTATTGTTTAGTCTTAAACACCTTGCCCACAACCACAGAGCAGCTGTGAGACAAAGCTATAACCCAGGAATTATGACACAGAGTTTTAGCTGAGACTCGAGTTATAAAATCTGCAAACCTGTGGGAAAAGGATCTAAAACATATTGAATGCATTCAATTCCTGCATTTGCTTTGAGAACTCTAAATGGGAAAGAAATAATCCAGTGAGTTTCTTTAAAAAAATAATGGGAAAAGCCTATTCCTTTAATACGTGTTCAGAAATGTTGCATGATGTATAGAGCACAGACATGAATGACTCTTGATATTTGATTGTTTTATTACTTCCATCTGAGCTAACCTTCATTACTTGGATTTTACAAATTTAAGGACTTGCCAGTATGCTTGCCAGTTAAATAAAGGGCACATCTAAGGTCTCTGAACATCTGGTCCAAATACTTAATCATCTTGTTGCATGAAGGCTGGTATTTTTATCTCGTACCCTGATAGGGTCTGCATAATTTTTTTTTCACAAATTGGTATTTAAACCTCAAAACCTTTAGCTAACTACATCTGTCATTGATATTTTATTGTTTAATTTCTTTTTATAGAGCCAAATTGCATCTCACCCACATACAGCTTGCACTTTACATGTCTAATTTGTCGACATGTTCTATAATGATAATTTCATTGATTTAGAAAGTGACATTATGAGCAACATATGTTCAGTTTAGCAGTAAACCTTGTTAAAGCAATAATGTTCCATTCTTCCCCCCACTCTCCCCAAATTCAAATATAACCCACATTAGGAGGCAGCTGAGTCATTTAACTGCTTTGATTCTTGTAAATATAGAAACCTGCTAGCTGTTTAGCTTTACTCTTTGGCTGCATATATTTCCTACTTTGGGTTGCTAGGAAAGGACAGTGCAGAGATTAATTGTGCTACAGTACTTGGTCTAAAAGCACAATATGTGTTCATTTCCTCTGGAAAAGACACTTGGAAGGCAAAATTGCTCCCTTGGAAAAAAACAAAAGCAAAATCAAAGAAACCCCAAAATCAAGCAGGACATGCCCATAAAAAGGATATAATTGAGGAACATCAATTCATACACAATAAAGAGAAGATGCCCTATTACTTTCTTCCAATTATCCTTAATATAATCATCAAGAAACAGACCTATTTTCATATTACTTGTGAAACAGCTAAGTAATAAAAAGGAATTATTTTTATAGACTCTAGAGCTAGTTGAATGCTTTGCCATCTGTACTGGTATAGGGTCTTTCCCCAAAGTGTTTAAAACCTGACTACATTTTGATCTGTTAAAACAGAGTTTAGTGATTTCAGGACTAGTCTGAAACTTCACGCTGGAACCTCAGTTTAGTTTTTGCAAAGTATTTTACAAATACTTTACAAATCACTGCAAAACCCACTGAAGCCTATAATGCAATTAGCTAAAAAAGGCAGAGATCTCTTCTGAGGAATAGAAAGGGAATAATAATAATAATACACAGGAAGTCACATCTTGTTTCAATTTTGAAAAGGGAATCCACATTAAAAATAGCCAGAGAAAACCATTATTACAGAGTGGTGGCCCAAGAAGAGGTCTGAGTCAGGAGATTTGTCAACAGAGATGTTATCTCCACGTTGTGAGCACCCTTGGCTCCAGCAGATCACTTTTACCCGGGGGTCAAGTGTCAAGAACAGATGATGAGAGCCCTTTTCCTCTCTCGACTGTCCCACTCTCTCTGTCTCAGGTACAAAAAACAAGTCACAACAAAAAAATGTCTCTGTTCATTTTCTATACACAAATTCCCTTCAAGGGATTTTGTAAGGATCAATTTCAGAATATACTTTAGAGGTGAAAATCTCTTTACTTATTTATGAAAGCTTTTGCTGTGTGACTGTATTTTTCACTCTAAGTGGGTTGTTATTAAGTGAAAAAGGCATGACTATGCTTCATTCACCATCTGGACTAACATTATAAGTTCTAAGATTTTCAAATCTTTTCACATTACATTTGAATGGATTAATAACACATGTACTGGGGGGAATATTTCCCAAGATGTGGTTTTTGAAACTTTATTCTTGCTACTGAATTTTCCAATACGTGAGATCATTGCAACTTGATGTTTCTTTTTGTTTTCCTTTTTCATTTATTGTCTTTCTGTTTTTTCTGCTTTTTGCTTCTCTCTTTCTCCTTCCCACTAAATAGAAGGTTTCTAAAGAAATGTGGGGTTTTTTTTCCCTCTAGAGGAAGGAGTACCAACTGAAATATATGCAATACCTGTTTCTATCAAGAAAAATCTACAAATTCTGGAATAAGTCACACATTTCTTTTCACAATTTGTCTGAAAAGAAGGATTTTGTCAGAAGATTTTTGTCAGAATGAAGGTAATAAAACCTTTCTCCACGATGAAAAGAAGTTTCATTATTTTAATATTAGGGGAGGAAAGTTGTTTTTGCTTTATGGTACTTAGAACAATGCAAAAATCTCAGAGGAGATAAGGCAGCCAGTGATTTTCACACTGAATATGTCAGGTTGCTAACTTGCATGGAGATGGATGAACAGCCTTGCCCTTCATAAATTAATCTCAAATTAGTTGTCACATGCTAGCAGCTTTGGGTAAAGCATCTCTCTTTTTCCTGCATAAAAGTGATGCCTTTGAGAGCAGAACATCTTCCTCTCAGTTTACTTAATCCAGGAAGAGAAAACAGAAAGAAAACAGAAACACTTATTTGAAAGAGCATAATTCCATCTCTCTGCATTCCTATGTGTTTTAAATATTAGTCCCCAATAATCAGGGTTAAGTCTTGCCCTGAGGCACAGGATTAGCAGCATGTTTACATCTGAAATGCTTGTAACTTTTGGGATGCATTGTTCTTTTTTATCACTGCTCTTGGCATTTTTCTCACACCCTATCACACAAGTCACATTGGCTTCCTTATGTTAGCATTTATATTCTTCCATTAACATAGAAGCAATAAAGTGCTAGAATATAAAACTTATACCTGATTAAAAAGCTGATGATTTAATTAACCAGATGTATCTGAAGAGTCAAAGTTAAACACAAGACAAATATTTATTTGTTATCATATATGATGATGGATGTTACAGAGTGGTGACACTGATTTCATACATGTGTGGAATAACCTGAGTTGGAAATGAACCACAAGGATCATCAGTCCAGCTCCTGTCCCTGCACAGGACACCCCAAGAGTCACACCCTGTGCCTGTGAGGGTTGTCCAAATGTTTCTTGAGCTCTGCCAGGCTCAGTGCTGTGCCCTGGGGAGCTGTTCCAGGGCTCACCCACCCTCTGGGTGAAGAACCTTTCCCTGATATCCAACCTAAACCTCCCCTGGCACAACTTCAGGCCATTCTCTGGGGTCCCTACAGAGCAGAGATCAGTGCCTGCCCTTCCTCTTCCCCTGAGGAAGAATTTGTACCTGCGCTGAGGTCTATCCACCATCCCCTCTCCTCCAGGCTGAACAAGCCAAGGGGCCTCAGCCTCTCCTCCTATGACTTCTCCTCAAGGCTCTTCATCACCTTCATGCCCTTCCTTTGGACACTTTTTGATATCCCTATATCCCACTTATATTGGTTTAATGGAGAGAAATCTACAGTGATGCAGAAAACCAAACTTAAGGAATCAGAGTGGGCAAATTGGTTGATTTTTTAAAATTTTGAATCCTATACTGTGCCTTTTAACAATGCTTTGGGATTTGGGAGCATTCTCCTGTAGGACTCTCTTTAAGCAGAGTTCTGCAAGTCTCCCACGTAATCTCACACGCTGGCTCATATTGCTTGTTTAAGGCAAATGAAAAATCCTCTCTTCTGGTTTCAGCCTGAAGATCAAAAAAACTGTGAAAGCACGTTATTTTAAGAGCATGTCATTTTTTTAAGGCATTGTGTCAAGCGCTGTAATCCATCTGGGGTGCACAAAACCCTCCTGGAAAATCCCAGGTTTGTACAGCAGACCAAACAGTGCAGTGGGAGACAGATTAACAGTGACTGTAACAAAGCCTTTCACCCTGAGCCAACAGATTAAAACCTTGGCTTGATAATGAACAGGATACAATTCCACCTGAAACCTGTCAATGGGTTCTGTGTGAAGTAAGTTGAATGCACTCAACAGGAGTTTTAGCAGACAGTTTTTCCCATTTCAAATGTCTAAATCTAAAATGCAATCTAAAGAGAAAAGCAAATGGATCTCGATTCTGAGTTGTTTTCCATACAGAGGTGTGATCTGGTAGTTCAGACTTAAAGAAAACAGTTTGAGACAACAGCTCAGCTCCCAGCTCTAAATGTGTGTGGGCACTTTGTGAATTATCAGGAACTTTTTGCAGCCATGAGGATCTGGAGACATAAATGAGACAAGGCATATGGAGAGTGCAATCTTTTTTTGGTCAATTGGTGTATTTCTGCTCACCTTTTGCTTCAGCAACTCCCTGGAGTAACCTTACCATTGTAAATACACTAAATCTTCTCAGGTTTATGTTTTATCAAGCATAAGGGCGGCTTTATACATAAATGTTCACATTCAAATAAAACAGCTGAACGCTTCCTGTCTTACAGTTTATATTTTTCTTTTTTTGATGGGGTGTGTTACTGAATACTCAGCTTTTTCCAGAATATTATGGTCACTGCTTCTCTAATCCTCAGGAGATAATAGCACTTCCTCTTCTTCAAGTGGTAGATTTCTAACTCACAATCCCCATTGTCAGTCAGTGGAACCTCTTGTTTAAAACTCTTCCATGAAATACAGGAAAAATATTTAACTGCCTTACCCTTTATTTGCTGAAGGTGCCTAATAACAACAAAATATCTAATCATTACCCTTTGAAGAATATGGCTCCAGCTCTCCATCACAGATCTTCAAAGTGCTCATAATGATGGAGTGCTGGAGGGGGCTCTTGGGAGCCCCATCTTAAGAAATCCTCCTCCACCTCAAGAGTAGGTGTGAATTTTTCTGTCTCTGATGGAGTCCACCCCCTCTTTGTCTACAGCAAACTCTTTACCAGGGAAGACTTATCCTTGGGGTTTTGAAAAATGCTTCTGAAAAGCAAATTGTTTTTGCCTTTGGAATAGCCACACCACAAAGATGGATTTTGCTTCCTACCTTGTTTCAAAGAGCATAAGTTATTTAAGCAACATGTTTAACTGATAGGCAAAATAGTTGAAGTGCATGGATTTCATCTGTCTGGCCAGAGGTGTATTTGAATCATGGGTATATCTCAGCTGTAAGGCTTTCTGTGTGTGCTCAAGTGTGTAGAAGACCTTTAAAAGGCTGGGCAGGACACTGGGCATAAATCTCCACCACCTTGCACTGTCCAAAAGTTTTCTGTGATAGAACTGTAGTTCTAGTTCAAAGATTCATGCAGGAACTTTTCCAATTTTTCATATGTTATATAATGAAAATACTAAAGGCTGATATCTGTACACATAACTTACATCCAAAGGTCTTGTGACATGGAGGTTACACTGTCAGCAAAACGTGTATTGGTCAGGATTTTTTGAAGAGACTCAACATCCTTGAAATATTTCAGACAAAGCAGGTTTTTATTAAAAATGTTGCTAAACAAATAGAACTTTTCCTTGAGATTTTAGCCAAATTTTTGTGCAGTGGTTAGCTCAAATCATCCAATCTGGATGCTTTTAATGGAAAATTTGAAGTCAGATCAACTTGAAATTTGATTTACCAAGTCTTTTCAGCGTTCATTTGAGAACAGATCCAATTTAGATAAGAGACTGCTAAGCAAAAACGAAGTAATTGAAGAAACGTGTAGACGTGTGAGTATTTGCTGTTATTAATTTCACCCCTTACCCACCCTTGGCTGGTGGGAAGAATCACAACCCGAGTCCTGCTGCAGGACTGAGTCCACCATCCTCATGTGGAATTTTTCCATAGGCCACTTAAAGTAACAAGTGGGATTTCAACACACAGCTGATGTTTCAGTATCATAACTAAAGGCAGTGCCTGGTCCTGCCTGCAGTTAGGGGCATGTATAAAGTTGCAAGGTCTTACAAATGAGTTTTATTTAAAAATCCCTAAGGATCATTTGATGCAAAGCATCTGTTTGCTTTTCATCAGTGCATAACTGCAAAAAGGGATCTAAAAATGGTTTTTCACTTGTCAAATCCTTTGGTCTCTTCATCCTCTTGTGTCATTTGAAGCAGTTTCTCAGCTGCTCTAACTTGTCTCTTGCGGCAATAGGACCATCATGGTACATAAAAGTTCCATTAATTTATCTACACATCCAAATCCATGTAATCCTTTGTCTTCCTAAGATGGGAAGCCCTGAATGACAAGCAGATTATCTAATATGTGTGCTTAAGAGGAGAAGAAAAAAATCTTTATGAAGTGTGGGTTTAGTTTCAAAGCTTTGACACAAAAACATTGGTCAAAGCCTAGAAATAGCAGCTCTGAGATATATTTATCTATATCATCATTATCTATCTATATCTATATCTATATCTATATCTATATCTATATCTATATCTATATCTATATCTATATCTATATCTATATCTATATCTATATCTATATCTATATCTATCTATATCATCTATATCTATATCATCTATATCTATATCTATATCATCTATCTACACACATATATTTTTGTCTTTAAGCAGTTACTGAGTATTTAAGGGCTGTATATAGAGTAGTTTCAACTTCCCAGTTCTTTTGCTGTCAATTAACACAGATAAATTATATCAGCTGCAAGCAAAAACATAATTAATATTTTAATAATTGTCTACATTTGAGTCTGGCCTAGGCCCGCCTCAGTCCTTCTGAATGGAAGTTTCATTTTTCATCATTTTCAAGTGAAATATGTTAGTTTTCAGATTATATGGATTATTTATCAAATTTTCCCTTTTTCTCTCTGAGAAACTACAAAAGGCTTAAAATTCAGGTACAGCAGGATGCCCTTAACAGATTAATGTCCAGCTATTCCATTGGAAGTGTTCAAGGCCAACTTGGATGGAGCTTGGAGCAACCTGGGACAGTGGAAAGTGTCCCTGCCCATGTGAGAGGGATTGGAAATAGATAAAGTTTAATGTCTCCTTCAACAAAAACCATTTTGTGATTCTGTGATTCTAAGAACTGTCCCATCTCCCACTTTAGCATAACTGGTTTGTTTGTCTTGCATTATTTGGTGCATTATCTGCAATTAAATACAGTTTCTAGGAAAACAGTCCTTAGAGATGTCTAAATTCCTTACCCAGCCATGAGAGAAATAGCACCCTTACATCTTCCTCATGCAGTGAAAGGCTCTTTTACCCTGGAGTTTTGGAAGCATAACTCTGCAACTTGATTTTCCCAGCTAGGGAAGAAATAGCAATGAAGAAATCTGCTGCCTCTTATGGGAGGGAAACTTTGTCAGCAGATGAACCACAGTGAAAGGAACTGCAGAAATAAATGCTGAGATGAGAAGGAAGTTGGCTGTGTCAGCCTCTGGATTCACCACGCCACTGTCAGGATTTTGGCGATGTGCAGAGCAGAGCACGATGCCTGCAGGAAAGTGTGAACAGAAACCACACCTACACCTGCAGGGAAAACCATCCTGGTATTTCCATCTTTCTATTCCTCAGGCAAGAGTGAGCAGAAGGTCCCCACCTGAGCACTGCAAAAGGGGGAAGCTGCATATGAGCTGTGTAGGCGTTTCCCAAATTCATCCAGTGCAAATGGGTTTCCCTTAATAGGGCTGCAAAGACATTCCCCTGGAAGTTAATAATATGGAGCCTTCCATTCCATGGAAATTGTTGTCAAATTTGGGACAGGATGTTTCTGTGGAGAGAGCATCTCACAGAAGCACAGAATTATGAAACAGTTTGGGTTAAAACTGACCTTAAAGATCATCCTGTTCCAACCTCTGCCATGGACAGGAACACCTTCCACTATCCCTTGCTTGCTCCAAGCCTTGTCCAATCTGGCCTGGGACAATTCCAGGGATGGGGCAGCCACAGCTTCTCTGAGCACCCTGTGCCAGGGCCTCACCACCCTCATAGGGAAGAATTTATTTTTAATATCTCATTAAAATCTACCATATTTCCATTTGAAGCTCTTACCTAGCCATCTCCTGAGCGAGGCATGTTTTCCCTTGCCCACCCAGCTGTCTCCTAGGCTGAATCCACGTGGAAGAGCTGAAGAAGATGTGAGGACAGATTGTCCTGCTTTCATCAGCTTTTGCTTAGATGCTACCCAATGCTTTTTCATCCTGTTTTCCTCTTCTTTGCTGTCCATTGAAACACTCAGTGAATTTGTTTTCTATGGACAAAAGTACCCATTTATTATATGAATTGAATTCCTGAATTTTAAAGTAAACTGAAATGATGTCTTGAACATCAAGATGGATTTGTACTTGCTGGAGATGCTAAGAAACCTAGTGCTACTTTTTTGTAACACTGAAATCCCTGTAGATGTCAGGTCCTCCTGCTCAAAATATGGATATACTTCTATTCCTCATACATATTGTATATATCTGCAGCCATCTAAATCCTTGGATGTCTCTTGAATTAAACAGCCATTTTGCATTATAATTCATGTACATTATACTTCTTATTTGCTGTGCAAATTAAACTCTCAAACCACTGTGAGGCTCATGCCTACCAGGATATCAATGTTTTCTACATATCCCTGTGGAATGTGTTGCAAAATGTTCCTCCATCTTCCAAATGAATAGGAAGAAACACATCATAAATGATATATTTACCTGCATATCCATAAGATAGAAAGACACCATGGTGTGAATTTTATTTGTGAATGCTGTACAACCCATAATGAAAATTGGTTACAGGCCTGCTGAAAATGGACACAGACTTAAAAGTGATTTTTTAGACCAATTTATTCATAAGTTGTAGACACTTTCATCAAAACCAGTCAGATACATTTTTACAATCGTCCATCTTCAGTTCTTCCTCTAATAATTCCTGCTGATTTTATGAAGATCTCCCCAGAATTTCCCTGGTATTGTGCAGCCAGGGAGAGAATGAACTTCTCCACACTGCAGTGTTTGCACAGCACACTTGCTGCGATCCAGCCTTGTTTATACATTCAACATGAAGTTTAGCACCCAAAAAGTCTGAAATACAGTGACAAGCCTATATGCAGATCACCCAGGATCCTGCAAATGCTCAGACATGGGGAAGCTTTGAAGATTCACTTTGATCAGCACTTTAATACTAATGCTCATTAAAAAAAATAAAAATACTTCTAGCATCTGGATTAAGCAACTTCATGCATCAGAGGAGGGAGTGGTTTACAGCATTTACAGATTATGCTCTATGAAGCTAATGTAGATATTAAGGAGTATTTATGGATTTTATTTTCATAGATGGTAGATATTATTGAGTTATGACTTGGCAGGCACAGCCTGATTTTGGCATTTTTATTTTCTGTACCGCAATTTACATTTGCAGAGTGCCTAAGGTCTGAGACTGAGACCTTAATAAGTCAGGGAGAAATCAATGTGAAATGAACAGTGGCCATAAAAAGTAATGTATGAACAAGATAGATCATTAATGATATAAAATCCTGTCTAAGTAGCAAAAGGTAACTTCAAAGGACTGCGGAAACATATTTTGAAAGGCAATGTTTTGTATGTTTGACTACAATTTTCAGGAGTGATGTGCTTTTGATAAATTTCCTGACCATAATTTGATTATGTTCCCTCCTTCTGTCCCTCCAGCATGGATAAAGAAAGATTGGGCTTTTCATCCCAAACTCAATGGAGTTATAAACCCCAAAGAGGAACAACAGCCTCACTTATGAGCCCAGAGTAAAGCATTTATTTTCAGGGGGTTGAAACCTCATCAGTGCCCACTTTTGAATAATAGAGGATAAGAATAAATAAATACAAAATATTTCATTTCTCTTAAGATGTAAAGTAAGGAATGATTATCTGAATATCGTATTTGTGCTTACATTTGTATTTACGTCTTGCATATGAGTTCCAAACCATGCAGTGCTGTTTAGGATGTGATTTTTGCCATTTATGCAGAAATGCTGAAGGCTGCAAATGGGGACAGTACATCTCTTCTCCCATTGCCAACCCAACCAGTGTGTTCCCATCACTGACCTGGTGAGCAAGGTCAGTGGGTGAATTTTAAACAAAACTGATCTTGAAAACAGAGTTTGGCATTGAATCCCCACTCAATACAAGCTTTAGTCAATGAAGATTTATAGAATTTACTAATTATGGGACAAGAGAAAATGTTCTCAAGCTACACCGGGGGAAGTTAAGGTTGGACATCAGTAAAAGAGTATTCACTGAAAGGGTTGCCAAACATTGGAAAGGGTTGCCTTGAGAAATGGTGGAGCCACCATCCCTGGAAGTATTCCAGAAGCAACTCCATATGGAATTTAGTGTTATGGTTTGGTAGATATGGTGGTGTTCAGCCAAAGGTTGGACTCGATCGTCTTGGAGGCTTTGCTTCGACCTAAATTCATCAATGATTCTGTGGCTCTGTGAATGCATGGGGAAAGGGGAACAATCCCTTTTGGTGACAAACTCAGCTTAATTATTATATCAAGTTGCACCCAATGTTATCAGGGGAGAAATACCTCAATTGCCCCTTAGCTCTGCAGCAGGGCAGTTGTAGCTAAGATACAAAAATACAGTCACAGGCAGTTTCCAGTGATATGCATGAATGTAGGAGGGGACATAATTTCCATTACTGTTGATTTAAAAATATGACCCAAAAGAGTTTTCAATTTTGTCTCTTCTGTTTGATGCATAATCATGATCACCCTGTTTAAAAAAATGAAACTTGTCCTTCCCTCTCCTGTAACTCAACTGCATAAACAAAACAGAAGGCGAAGAAATTTGTCTCATCATTTTAGCTGCTAAAATATTTGGTGTTTCTTCAGAGGTTATTACCTCAGCTTCCTCTGTAGTCAGCAGACAGAGATAACTTCAGAAGAAAATAATTCCATGTGTATCAGACGTGTGTCCTAGCGAGGGATCAGCTGTCCCTGCAGAAAGCTCATTTACTCCCCATGGTAACTTCTGGATGGTTGAAGTTACAGTAAACGAATCCAAGCTGAGTGACTGTACAGGCGAGTTAATGAAGGTGTGTAAGCACAAAGTTCTGACAAATGCTCAGAGAAATACTGAAAGATTAAAGAGGCAGGTTTAAAAAATACATTAATCCTTCAGTAACAGGAGTCTTAGGTGTTATTCGTAGCAAAAGCTGCAAGAAATGTAAGAAATGTTTTATAAAGTTGATGGCGCATTTTAACAAGCTGATATCATCTGCAGATCATCAGTGTTGACAAGGTTCTTAAAAAGTGTTTTCAGCTCTGTATTTTTTTTCTTTTCTTTATTGAACAATTTTTTTTTTTAACGGCTATAAAAAGTAAGAAAATACCTTGTAAAGAATTAGACACCTGCTGGTTTTAGTAAGAAAGTTCAACAAATTGGTAACTAAGGTAAAGGAAATTATACTAGAAATCAGGTACTTAAATTCTTATCAGGCTTCTTACAAACTTCATGTTTTCTATATCTTTGCTTTCTAACAGATAGAAACACCATTATCCTTTGAGGGCTGATACAGAACAGGAATTCTATCAAGCACTATATTTAAGCAAAGAAATATAATTATTTAGAGTTCATATAGAATTAGTGCACAAATAGCATTGATGTTATCTCACCTAGATTTTTTTTAAAAATCCCAGTTTTTCATCTCAAGTAGCAAGAATTACTCATTTTATTAATCTCTAGACAGTCTGATGAAAATAAGACTGGTTATCTTGCTGATTTAGTAGATGCCAGGAAAAGAAAAACCATCGTGATACAAAACATAGATTTTGAGCAAGTTTCATCAGCTTCAATGAAATAAGGGAATTGTCATGAGAAGCAAAGACTCAGGCTGAGAATATGCTGTTCCTTGCTTAGGAATGCTCTGCCTGCAATTACAAAGAAGCACAAAGGTTTTTTGGTATCCACTCTGACATGCTCATTTATATGGAAAGTGATCAAAGGCATGACAATAAGTGAATCAAACACAGCAACCAACTAATGAACTGTGCTGGTCTAGAAGTCAAAATATCCTTAGGGGGAAAAAAGTCAACATTTAATTTTAAATTAATATATCATGCCAGTTGGATGTGGTGGTGATTCTCAGCAAAGATCCTGACACTCAGATTTCTCCTCTCGTTTACACTCGATATCATCCCACCACCCGCGGCCACTCAACCTCAGGAGTTATCTCCTCAGATCTTGCAGGATTAGTGGGATATGTGGGATATACAGCTTGGAGAGTGTGTGCTCAGCATCCCTCTCTGTGAGACAAAGCACCAGAGTGGATGAATTTTACTAGGCAGTCTGATCCTCTGTGTCAAGCCTGAGGTAATGTCTGTGTTATCACAAGACAAGAGGCTGCTGAAAAGTGTCTTTAATAAGGAAGTGCAGTGGAAAGTTGGCAACATGTGGTTCTTAAAAATCTGCATCATTTGATATGGAATGGTATATTCCATATACCATTAGATAGGGGATCTTGGCTGATTTCCAAAAGGATAATTAGAGCCCTACCACGGAGACAGAAGTCGCCTTCACTTCCCATCCTAAAAGGTGTGGTTTAAGCAGCTCCCAAAGTTTACTCTGAGTCAGTGGATGGAAAAAATTCCTTAAATATATAACCCTTTCTGATGCATGGGTTCTGTGAAGATGCCTCACAGTTTCTTGATCTTGTCCAATTTTAAGGCATTTTTCTTGTCAAAATATCAAATAGGTATGAAAATCTCACCTGCATATGCCCCTGGATCTACCTACACATAAACAACATGCAGATAGTAACAGGTGGTGCTCAGTGCTGTGGTTCTGCAGCACAATATCCACAATAGAGGTGACAGGTTTTTCTATGAATATAGCACTTAGTAGGGCAAATGATTCAGAAAGAAAAGCTGTTAAAATCGGAGTGACCAAAGAACACATGGCAATTTTAAACCATTAAAGAAATGGCTTTCACTTTCTATGGGAATGATGGGTTCTTCCATTCATGTGTGGGTTAATATAACTATGGACTGACCAAAATCCTGTCAAAACTAGAAAAGTGCACTACTTTTTAAGTTTAGTTCCTATCAGATTAGAAAAAGAAGCAAGAGTAATAAAAGGAATACCTGAAGTGTTAGTCATCATCCCTTGAAGAATTCAAAAAAAGACTGGATGTGGCACTTGCTGCCATGATCTAGTTGAACAGTTAGAACATTGGCTGGACTTGATGATCTTATAGGTCTCTTCCAGTCTTGAACTTCTGTGATTCTGTGATTCTGTGACCTTCTTAGCAGAAGAATACAGGAACAGCAATGGGCATATGTGGAAAGTGCCGTATTTACAAATTTGAATGGATTAATTGAGGAATAATTGTGGAAGCACATGGGCCAACTCTGATTCTGTTTCAAAACTCAGAGAATTACTGTGCTGCTCCCTCTATGAACAGAGGGCACACCTTGCCCCAGGAAGGGCAATAGCAGCACTCAGTGCCTATCACAGAAGATATTTCTTTTTTGCTGTGTCTATTTATTGCACCAAACACAAATCAGCAGAGATGACTCCATGTGGAATCACATGTAGAAACAACAGAGAAGGAAGCTTCCATCAGGGGTTTTAGTGCTTTGGTCTTGGCTAGGCTTTTTTCTTTTTTCTAGGCTTTTTCATAGATAGCTGCTACTTGCTGACTGTCACCTCCTCATTATGCCACATGACAAGCAGCAATCAGAAAAGTTTGATCAAAGCTCTACCCTACATCTGCACTGGGCTCCAACAAAGGGCAGCTCAAGGGGAGGGGCAGCATTCTTGCTGATATCTGTCCAAATGCTCAGCCTGTCTGTGGCAGTCCCATCGCATCCCATCAGCTGCATTTTTCTGCACCGAAAGGTCATTGATAATTACAGAGCAGGGCCCTGTAATTTTTCATTCAGGAATTAAGTAACAATAATTGCTAAATATCACTTGGGAGAAGAAAGGGGTAGATTGAGTACATAAAGGCCATGCTCAAGAAACAGAACATATCTATCAAAGGAAATAATTCTCTGAAGTTATAACTGTAGACAGTGAAAACTTAAATGGTAGGTCTGACATGAATTGGTTTCCATGAGAAATGCAGAAGGAAGAAAATGCACATGAAAAAACACATGAAATGTCCTATCTTCTGCTAAGGACAATTTTTAGACCTGGGTTGTATAGAGAGCATTTTAACAACACCCATATGAGTGTTTGAAGAGCTGGTGGCTCAATGTGGGTGGAAGGTAATTGAGCATCTGACACCTTTTAGAATGTCCATTTATGGACAGTTTAAGGATCCTATTAGAATTACTGAATTCCCAATATGTGCAATATCGTAATGATAGAGTCAGATTTTCAGGCTCAAGTTTGTCTGAGGTTTTTTGGGCTCCTTTTGCCCACCACTTTTTTTCCCCTGAGTCATGAAATCTTAGCTTGCTTGTGTCCAATTGAAATGGCATCTCAAACTTCGCTTTCTGTTTGTTGCCATTTTGGTACTATTTTTTTTTTTTCTTGCTTGCTGCATTCCCATGCATTCAGTGCAATTCCCTTCAATTTCATACCTCCTGCAGCCTTGCCTATCACCTCTCTTCACACCTTCATTTTCTCTGCTACCCTGCATCCACCTTCTTCTGCCCTCTCACTTTCACTGCCATACAGACTTTAAAGCAAATTCACCCCAATTTCCTCTTTAAAATTCACCTTTAACGTATTTACAAAAAGCTTGCCATGTGCTAGCGCAGCTAGTCAGCATGTTGACCAAAGAGCCTCATTATTTCCTCATATTTCCCTGCTGAGCATTTGTGTTTGTAAAATGCACATTTTCTTGGGGGCACCAAATGTCTTTTTGTTCTTTTTGTGATTTGTTTTGTCCAGCTAACAACCTGCTTTAAATGTTCCATTTGTTTCCATTTTCTGGTGTCTTTTACCTTCAGGTTCACATAAAATACACCAGAAAAGCAAATTATTAGTTCTGGTATAGGGCTGTCAGGGAGGACTCATCTGTTTGTATCACTATCCACCCAAACAGGACACCCATGAGTAAAGAGTTGGATATAATGCATTGGAATCAGTCTAACTGGAATACCTGTTTATAAAATAGGAAAGAGTCCACTGGGCCACTGAATCCAATATGCTCATCACAGGCACCCACACCATATAATCCCTTTCAAAAATTATTTAATACCCCTTCTTAAAACCTACTAGATTCCCCATTTCCTTTATTATTCTTTCTGGAAGACTGTTTCAAAATCTCACCCTCCAGAGGATTAGAAAACTTATCTAATTTCCAGCCTCAATTTATTCATGGGCAATTTATAACTATTTGTTCTTGGACCAACATTGTTCTTTAGTTTAAGCAGTTTTTTCTCCCTGGTGTTTACCCACCTGATAAGTTTATAGAGAGCAATCACATCCTGTCTTTTTCTGTGTTTTGCAAGGCTAAACAAGCCAAACTCTCTTTGTGTCCTTCTGCAAGGAAATGTTCTCTCCTGTGCTCATCCTGACAGCTGCTGGTGCCTGCCCATGGCTGAGAGCACCTTCCTCAAACAGCAGGGACCAGAGCTGCATTCTCTTTTCCTAGAGAGGCCTACACTACATGGAAAGTGGCAATAACAGCAGAAATAATTCTCCTAACAACCTTTTCCGCACTTGTATCCAACCATCCCAATAACACCACGATCCCTCTATAACTTTTTTCCAATCCCAAATAGTTCTTTCACTATTTTACCCACTTTGTCTCTTTTTTAGCTGATCTTCCTTACTATTTCTATATTAATTCCACCTTTTTGCCGCAGAATAATGGTTTTCCATCTGCAAGGAAATTTTCTCTCCTGTGCTCATCCTGACAGCTGCTGGTGCCTGCCCATGGCTGAGAGCACCTTCCTCACGCAG
The DNA here is from genome assembly GCF_027579445.1 of Ammospiza nelsoni. Lineage (NCBI taxonomy): Eukaryota > Metazoa > Chordata > Aves > Passeriformes > Passerellidae > Ammospiza > Ammospiza nelsoni. The sequence goes on along the minus strand of NC_080637.1, from coordinate 5,683,280 downwards.
AGGGGACCAGAGCTGCATTCTCTTTTCCTAGAGAGGCCTAAACTGCATGGAAAGTGGCAAAAACAGCAGAAATAATTCTCCTAACAACCTTTTCTGCACTTGTATCCAACCATCCCAATAACACCGCGATCCCTCTATAACTTTTTTCCAATCCCAAATAGTTCTTTCACTATTTTAGTGAAAAATAGTTCTTTCACTATTTTACCCACTTTGTCTCTTTTTAGCTGATCTTCCTTACTATTTCTATATTAATTCCACCTTTTTGCTGCAGAATAATGGTTTTCCATCTGCAAGGAAATTTTCTCTCCTGTGCTCATCCTGACAGCTGCTGGTGCCTGCCCATGGCTGGGAGCACCTTCCTCACACAGAGGTGATCGGAGCTGCATTCTCTTTTCCTAGAGAGGCCTAAACTGCATGGAAAGTGGCAATAATAATAAGCAGAAATAATTCTCCTCACAACCTTTTCCCACACTTGTATCCAACCATCCCAATAACACCGGGAATTGTCTATACCTTTTTTCCAATCCCATAGTCCTTTCACTATTTTACCCTCTTAGTGTCTTTTTAGCTGACCTTCCTTATTAATTCTACATTTTCCCAACAGAATAATGATTTTCCATCTATTACCAGAGGAAACAGTTTAGTAAATTTCAAATTTCCCTTAACTAAACAGGTATCTTGCCACTGACAATACTATATTTGTGTAGTATTTTTAATTTTCCTTCAGAAATTTTTTTGCTATTTTCTACCAAATAGTTTCTCAACTATGAAGCCATTTCAAATTTATGGTTTTCCAAAATCCATTTCTTAGTTATAGAATTAACTATAACTATTTCCTACATATATTGTACTTAACAGGTTCCTCATGTACATGTTGCTACTATTAGAGTTGTGTGTTTGTAATTATAACAAATCTCAGCGGGGGATTTGTTTCTCATCTTTTCCAGCTGCAACTTTTAATTTTAAGGTCATAATTGTTATTAAGGAGACTTTCTTTGCCTCTGTATTCTGTGCCTGGGATCCAAATAGATCTCAAGGTTTTGGGCATTTTGTGCTAAGTAGGAGCTTTTATAAGGATTTTGTCAGATTTATTTGTCAGTTGCTCAAAATCATCAATTCAAATCCAGCATGTAATTTCAAACCTTTTCCCTTTTTAACCTTTACAATGGACAGTGTCAAAATTTGACAAATATTTCATCTGATTCACTCTTAGGAGGTGTATCTGGCACAGTCAGAATGAAGGGAAGACCCACAGATGATTAAAAAGTGCAAAAATATATCTGCTTTTTATTTATTTTATAGCTCTGCATTACCAAGTCAATACAAGAGAGACCTAATTTCTCCACTAACCTTGTCTAATGAAGATTGAAATTTAATAAACATGCAAGAAAGCTGCATCACCATGAACTAAGAGACTTCAAAATATGACATTTAGTTCATTATTTATTAACCTATCCCCCAGGAACATGACAGAGGGAATACAGACTATCCATATTAGAAGCTGTTTCATCTCTAAGAGATAATGGAGGCCCTATTTCCTTTGCACAAGATTTATATACTAGAGAGGAAATGAGATGCAAAATTTATACCACTTGTGATTCCTTTTTTCCCATAGAAGGTAGAAAGAGCATTCCCTTACACACTGAATGTGGTTAGAGTTGTAGGCTTTAAAAGTACATGTTTATAAAAATCAGAATTTCCTCCCTATCCAGGAAAAAATTAACAAATGTACATGTGGTAAAACAAAAGCAATAGAGAAATATCCCTTTAGAAATTAAAATACTTCAGAAAATACACAGTTAAAATAGAGACTAGAATAGAGACTAGACACTTAAATGTGCTAAACCAACTCTATTTACCAAAATTAAGAGAATAACTGAGCTATAAAAATCACCTCCAGACACACATAGAAATTACACTTTTGATGCAGTATGGCTACTCCTATTTCTCCTAAATGTATTTAGTTTTTGTTTCCTGGTTTAAAAGTAATTCAAGACTCACTCTGATGAGAATCACAATTACTGAATGTAACCATAAAGCAGAATAATTTTTACTCGTTCTGGAATGACTGAATTTCAGCAGTGTGACCAGGGTCAGAGCCTGGCACACCCTATTAAATTCCATATCTGCAATTTCCAAATTACTGACTCTGTCCTGCAAACTGAGCCCAAATAGCAAATTCTGTGCCTAATGGCAGTACCCCCAAAATCTGCAGAGTTTCAGCCAAAAGGAGAAAAGCATTTGCTGACATGCATTAAATGCAGAGAACAGTTCACAGTGCTAACATTTTGGGAAGCAATTCTGTGCTAAGTTGTTGCTAAGTAGACCTGGCATCTCAAACAAAATACATCTTGCATCATTAAAAGACAAGTTCTAAAATGAATTTGAGCTGTTAGAAATGAGTTCATGTGTCCATGTGTGCCAGACTTCGTTCTTGTTACAGGGAATGATCTACAAAATAAAAACTCATTCCACTAAACTGCTTTGATTCTAAGGCCTGTGAATGTACCTGGCTTACTTTTTCTCATTGTCAATGAAAATGAGACAGCAAATTAAAGGCACAATTGTAAGAAAAAGTTACAAAGGCAGGACACGACTGAGCCACTGGTACTTCACAATTCATGAACAAATTTCCTATTACTACAGAGTCATGCTTTTATTGACTGGTATAAATACACCATTTGTATCTTTTTTCATCCTGCTGTGTTTCTATTTTATTGGAAGTGTCCTGTAACAGGTATAACATCAGCTCAGATTACCAAGAAATCTATAAAATAGCTTCCTGCTACTACCTTTGGTGCAGATTGAAAGAATACATTACGATCCCACTGAGTAAATGATAAAAGCTGTTATTCACAGGCAAACATGATTTATCCTCACCTGTTCAAGATTCTGAATGCACCCACTTTATTATTAAATTATGAAAACATTTCACTCACATTGATTAGGAACACAGATACATTATTAAAGAGAGGCTATTAGGAAGCATGTGTTTCAAATTTAAGTCCTGAGGTTTGTGACTCATGGCAGGACCACAAATATTTCATGCAAATGGGAGTGGACAGATACAGCTTCATAAATGTTCCATTGTGGCACCAGAAATACATGATAACATTTTTTTATTATTGATTATAAATTTGAAAATGACATTGCCTGGTTCAAATTAAGTTTTCACTCAGTGCAGCTTGTACATTAAATACAGGGAAAATTGTAAAAGAAAATTGGATTTTAAAAAATGATGATTTCTATTTCTTTAATAGAGAAGAGCCTTTTTTTTTTCTCCTCTGGTACACTCTTGGGTTATAAGACATCCCTTTTAAGACATCTTTCTCTTATGACTAGTTGCAGGGGTAATTTCTCTGTAAAGTTGCTGAGTATTTTTTCAACATGTAGGATAATTAATTAGAGCCATGAAAGGTAAGAACACAAATGGGGTCTATTGATCTTAGTACAATATATGATGGCTAAAATAGTGAAAAATATTTAATTTTAAACAAATCATGTTCTTAACAAAAACAACAGGTCACAACCTGAGAGGTTTGAAAACCTTACCATGGGAACCTCTTAGTCTACACCATACTTAGCATATTTGTCCCTCTACTCACCAAATACCAATGATACAATAATGTCATTATGAAAACAATTGGACAAGCATTTGGATTAAATCTGAGTGATATTATCTCAGAGAGGCTCAGAATTAAAGGGTTGATAGAAAATGTCTGTAACTGTGGTTGTGTGTGCATATGTGTGCACATTTATTTTTTTATATTAAAAAGGGAAGCATATGGAAAAATATTATGCTGAATGCTGCTGCCCTGTGTACTGAATAATTTATGTCCTCCCTGTCTTCTTCTGGTTTCCTTCACACTAATGACTGGTTTAATGCTGATGTACATCAATTTACAACATAACAATGTAACTTTGGATTGCTTTCAAGTCCAGATTGCTTTAAAAAGCAATAAGAATACATGGAGGCATAAGAGCTTTGCAACCAGCAGTGACAGGACTCATACCAGGCCTTGGACAAACTCTGCATTATTAGTTGTGAGTTCTTTCTGGTTTTATTGAAGTTATCTTTTTAATATTGCATTAGTTTTGAGGCGTAAAATGTGAAAAATATTTTTTTGTACTTTCTTTTGCAGAAAAGCTGCTCAGAAGCTGCCTGTATTCACCTTAACTCCTTGCCTCCTACCTGGTTTGTATCTAATATCATCACAATATTTTGTGTTCTTTCATCTAAATGCTGACTATTAAAATCCTTGCTGGGCACTTAAAGTAGATAAAATGATGATGTTTGCAATGCCCAGTGGTGAAATTTTACTAATACCCACGCTATCTCTGTAATTTTTACAATTATCTGATGAAGTCTAGTGACCCTTTGCCTCTCTTGCTTTTTTGATATGGAATCTTCTAAATCCATTTGATGAGAACCCTGGAAGTTATGTCTTAACTGTCCCTTCACAAATGCAAGATAAAAACCTTTAGTTCAACCAATAAAAGGGTGAAATACTGCTCATAATTTAAAGGCTCATCTTTGTTATATAAAATCCTAACAAAGCTATGAACTGAGATGTATTATATTTACAATGATTTTATGGACTGTAGTAACAATTTATTGTTCCTTTGGTAGAGTACAAAGAGAACACTAAAAGTCACACATAATGCTTGGAACTAACCTTAATCTCTGAAAGGGGCTGGAAGTATAATCTTGTTAATTTCAATGATGATAGGGTAAAGTATATAGTTTATTGCTTTTAAGCTCATTTAATTCACCTGGCTTTCAGCAAAGAGGTCTTGCAAGGTGTCACAGCAATACCACAAAAGGTGTGTGTTATTTCCAGACTGGGGATGTGAATGCCACAGCAATCCTGCGCAAGACTGCCACAAAACAGGTGGTGTAGTGGATGCAAGCCATCTTTAGCACAGCAACATTTTTACTCCATTTAACCTATTTTCTCCTCACTCAGAAAGATGAATGTCAGATTCTGAACCTGCCGCTGAAAGGGAAAAGAATGCACAGGCTTGGACAGGGCACCGTGTGTTGGTTTAAAAAGTGTTCAATCCATTAAGCACATCCTAGAGCTGAAGGCAAGGTGAAATATCCTCCCCCTTTCCCCCTTCTGCTGTGCCCATTGTGGTTGTGTGATGCACACCTCACTCCATCTCAGCCCATCCCCTGAGGACCTGGGGCGAGAGCCATTAGGGTCACTCGAGTTTTTGTTGTGCTCTGCATGGCAGGAGGAGTGTGATGGAGGGCAGGTAGAGGCACAAGGTACCTGAGTTATTCTATGTAAAGAAAGGTTAAGTGGAAGAGAAGACAGGTAACTGTCTCCTCAGAGTAATGAACTGGCAATTCACACCTAAGGTCGATACTAAGCAGGGTGCAGAACTACAGTATTGCCTTGTTGTCATTCAGATATTTTTATATGACAGGAAAATTACACTATTTGGGCTGGGGCAGTGCAGGAGAAAATCAAGCTATCATTACCAGTCTCGAGTTTTTTTATGACTCTTGGACTTGTGTGGGAGAGCAAAAATGCTCTTTCTGTGGGCTGAAAATTATTTACTGTGTGATCATTCTTTCATCATTATTTTCCCTCATGCTGAAGCACAGTAGTTTAAACTGTATAGTTTAAAAAACTATAATACCCTTTTGGTAAGGAAAATTCTTGTCTCTGTACTACCTAAAAAATGACATCAGGAATTCAATTTTTCACATTCCACAGGGATGGCAATAAGGACTTCACTCACTTCAAAAGGAGATTTTGGAGCCATATTCATCCAATGCAAGTCTGGCAGGACACACTTAATGAAACAGGGTGGTTTATCCTAGCCAAGGATCTTGCCTTTCTCAAAAGTAGATCTGTCTAGGGTTATGTAACTTGGTAAATCCAGTTATGTGTATTGCCAATGGAAAAACCAAAGTATCTCTACACTACTCTATCTAAAGATCTGAACAGAAAAGGGAGGCTAAGGGCAGATTTGCATACTTGAAAGGGACAGAAATCAGGATAAATGTAGAATAAGTAGAAAAGATAAGTGAAGCATCCCAGGGGTTAATGTGGAGGCCAGTGATGTGCAGCAGCTTTATCAACGGCCTGGTTAATGAGACAAAGTGCACACTTCATAAATTTACAGGTGTTATAGAACTGGGAGGAGTGATGGAATTCACCAGTTGGTTGTGGTGCCATCCAGACAAACCTCAGCAGGCTGGAGAGATTGGACAACTTGAACCTCATGAACACACTGAGAGCCCTGCACACAGAGAGGAACAATTCCACACACCAACACATGCTGGGGTCCAAACAGTTGGAAAACAGAGCCAATGGTGCGCTCTGGTGGCAAACCAGGCTGTTGGCTTCCCCATCTGCAGTGGGCAGAAAGTGTCCAGCAGGTCCAGGGAGGAGATCCTGGCCCTCTGTTCAGCAGTGGGGACACCTCTGGAGTGCTGTGCACAACTCTGTGCTACCCAGAACAAGACAGAACAAGGACATTGACATTGCAAGAAGTCCAGCAAAAGGCGCTTGAGATACTTAAGGAATTGGAACATCTCCTAAACAGAGAGAGGCTGAGAGAGCTGAGGTTATCCAGCCTGGAGAAAAGAAGGATCAGGTGGCTGAGCAAGAAGCCACAGACCCATACTGAAGTACAGGAGATTCCATTTAAACTCTTTTCCTGTGAGTGGCATGAAAATGGAAGAGGTTGCCCAGAAAGGTTGTGGAGTCAAAAACATTTCTGGGCATAATATTGGGTCATCTACAATAACTGACTCTGTTTTGAGCAGGGGATTTAATAGAATAGAATCATAGCATGGTTTTGGATGGACAGGACCTTGAAGGTTATTTTTGTTCCAACTCCTTTGCCATGGGCAGAGACACCTTCCACCAGACCAGGTTGCTCAGACCCCCATCCAACCTGGACTTGAACAATTCCAAGTCAACTAAAAGATGTCCAGATCTCTTTCAACTTTAACTATCCAGTGATTCTGCAACACAAAATCTTTAATGTGAGGAAAATGTGATTTAATTTTATCATCTCAGGTTTAATTCCTTCTTCCTAATGTTTTATTATCCCAAAGACATTTGCATGAAGAATGTCCAAAGCAGAATCTGCATGAGTCATTTCAGGTTTCAAAATCCCATATGCTGAAATATGGCAACATTTCCCTTTAAAAGAAGGGACAACACAGACCTGTACAAATCTACTCCTTTGATAGACAACATCAATGACAATTTTAAAGAATTTAATGAAGTTTAGGATGACAATATCAGTTAATGTATAATTACAAACTGTAGAAAGCAGAATACTTGATACAAGCTTAATTTGTTAGAACATGTTTTGCAGCCATAGAAAATTTACTAGATATATAGCCAAATTTGGTTGAAGTTAAATTAGGCATGCATCTTGATTCTTGGTTAAATTTTTTCTGCTGCGTCCTCCTAAACGGGTATAAGTAATAATAATAAAAAAGCTGGTACAAGCTGAAGCCTGCAGCTTATATCCCATTATAAATTGCACTTCAGATTTTCTAAACTAATTGTTAAATTTAGAACTAGCAATTAGCACTGCACAACATTTACCAACAGAATTAACTGTATCGCTTGCTATCAAGCTCAATTACATTTTCAAATGTCCCAGACTGGTAGCTCTGATGCATTCTAAGGAAATAAAACTTAGAAATGGGCCAACAGCAAGTTGTTGTGACAAGATTCACAATAGGAAATGTTTTTTTTTCTGTTTCTGCTTTGGGTAAAAGTGCTGTTGTATGGGTTAAAAATTCAATCTTACCGGAGCAGTGTGAAATTTTATCGCAGGTTGGTGGAAATAAAATGTAAATAGTTACTTTATGACAGTTCCACCACTTGAGAATTCTATGTAGCAACTTGATAGTTTTGAGGAGTCCTTATTAGCAAGTACATGAACATTGCCAGGAGATGCTACCTGGTGTTGCTTTTTAGTGTGATAGGGTATGAATCTGAGAACTTCAAAAGATATTCTCAACAAACAGCCAAGCCTACAGAGCAACTCACAGCTGGATTTCCTGCTGTGTTTACTTACTAGAGCCAACCCTTAGGAAGCTTTTGCTCTGAAACGGTATCAAGACTAAAATTCAAAGCCACTTACTCCTGAGAAACCATTCAGAAGCGCAGAGTTGAACTAAATTCACTTGCTTCCAAGGCAGAAGGAGTGAAAGGCATTAAAGTTGCATTAAGATGAGCCAGTCATACTTTGGTGCAATTATATGGGCTGGATTAACAGGTTCTCAGTGGGAAAGAGCTCTCTAGAGATGCTGCAGAGCTGCTCCCTGCCAGGTCAGCCCCCAACCTGTCCTGGTACTTGGGGTTATTCCTCTCCAGGTGCAAGACACAACACTTGCCCTTGTAGAACATCATTAGGTTTCTCTACACCCAATTCTCCAACCTCCACTCAAGGTCCAGCTGAATGGCAGCACCGCCTTCAGGTGTATCAAGCCATTCCTCCCCTCAGTCTTGTGTCACCAGCAAACTTGCTGAGGATGTGTTCTATCCCTTCATTCAGGCCATAGGTAAACAAGTGGAATAAGACTGGAAAAGAGAAGGTAAATAAGTACTGATCCCCGGGGAATGCGGGTGTACCAAGCCTGGGGAATGCCTGTGTATCAAGCCACTCCCCCCAGTCTCCAAATTCTCCAACCTCCACTCAAGGTCCAGTTGAATGGCAGCACAGCCTTCAGGTGTATCAAGCCATTCTCCCCCAGTTTCATGTCACCAGTGAACTTGCTGAGGGTGTGTTCTACCCCTTTATCCAGGCCATAGGTAAACAAGTGAAATAAGACTGGAAAAGAGAAGCTAAATAAATGTTGAACCCTGGGGAATGCCACTGACTACAGGCCTCCAGCTGGATTCTGCTCTGCTGATCACAGCCCTCTGAGCTCTGCTATTCAGCCTCACTGTCCATTCATCCCATCCTCATTTCCTGAGTTTATCTATGAGGATGTTATGGCAGGCAGTGTCAAAATCTTGCTAAAGTTGAAGCAGACAACATGCACTGCCCTCCATTGACCCACCCTGCCATGCCATCATAGAAGGCTGTCTGATGGGTCAAGAATGATTTCCCCTTGGTGAATCCATGCTGACTACTCCTGATGACCTTCTTTTCTTCTGCATGCTTGGTGATGACCTCCAGAACGAGCTGTTCTATCACCTTCCCAGGGATGGAGGTGAGGCTGACTGGCTGGTTGTTTCCTGAGTCCTCCTTGCCTGTTCTGAAGATGGGAGTGGCATTGGCCTTCCTCCAGGCATCAGCCACCTCTCCTGTTTGCCATGACTTTAATGATGTTTGCAAGTGGCTCAGGAACAACCTCTGCCAGCTCCTTCTACACCTGTGGGTGCATCCCACCAGGGCCCATGGATTTATGGGTGTTAAATCTGTCTAGCTGTCCTCTAGCCCAACCCTTCATGACCAAGGGGAAATCTTCCTTTCTCCAGACTTCTTCCCTTATCTCTGAGGTCTGAGATTACCAAGGGATGAGCTCATTTTCATTTTAATGTCTTTCAATGTAAAGGACGAACCTTGTCCCAGGACTTGTTTACATTTTCTTTTCATCTTCTACCATTCTTCTTTTCTTGGTCATATCAGGATAGTCCCAATGCCTGTGCCTTTACACCTGGCACTCTTCAATACCTCCATTTTCCTCCACTCCAAATCCGTTTGGAAAAAGAAATCTCCACCTTCAAAGCTTTGATATTCTCTTCCAAATCTTTTCCTGACTTTAAAAACCTATTCTCTCAAAATGAAAAGAAGCCTTATGACCTTATGGGTAACATCTTTTCCCTTTCTCCTCATCTCTTTGTCCTTATACCCATGACCCAGGACTTTTCCAGGATATGAGCTCTGGGAGCAGATTTTCAAAGAGAGGGATGTGATGTAGTTTCCTAACATTCAATCACTTTTAAGTACCCAAATGTCATATGTACACTCCAAAGCATAATAACCCTGAGTCCCAGAAATACTGATGGAACCTCACATATGATGTGCCATTTTCATATTAAAGATTTATTCAGAAGAAAAATTCTCTGCAGTGTGTTTAAAATTTATTTCCTTTTTTTTTGCCATTGTGTTACACAGGATTTCTCTCCTGTATTAAAATAGTCAATGAATGATGCATGCAATGCTGTAAAAAACTCATTTACTGTTATTCCAAGATGCATTGATTTACATGTGGATCTGTTCAACCCTTTTTAATTTGACCAGATGAAGTTTGGCATGACAACCTTTGGAAGATAATGTGATCTAACTTCAGATGTCTCCCGTGTCAATATCTAAACCCTAACTAATTTCTATAACCTGACTTAGTGGTTACAGGGAAAAAGACATTGTTAGAATGCAGTTCATATCTAGCAGTACATTCCAGGATGTGAATCATGCCCTGAAAACAATTTTTTTTTTGAATGTAAAGTGAATTGAGGATAATTGTCCCAAGAAGCCTACAATTAGCCTGACAAATCCCTCCAAAATTTTTTAAAAGAATGAGCTTACCTAAGAGGACTGTGAGTTCAAAGACAAAAAGAGAAGGTCTGTCAAGTGTTGCATCTAGACAGCACTCACAATTATTTAGGGAGCAAAATGCAAATGGGAAGTTGCAATTTTTGAAGGTTGTCAGAGGTCTACTTATGCATTTTCCTGAAATCCAAAATAGTCACTGGAGCTAGAGATTTAATGTCTTAGAAACATTACACAGATAAAGAGAAGAAACAGGCTGTTTCAGAAAGGGGTTTTGGCCCAGAACTTTGGTATAAAATCTAAACTTTTATAGGCAGGACCTGCCTCTGTAAGCCCTTTCCTGTTGACTCTGTGAAGAATATTTTGGCATAACTTGACAATTGGCTCAAATGAGAAGTCTAATCTGTAGACCTGAATCCCACTCCTAACGTGTGTGGGGTGAACATGTGTTTTTTCTTGAGTAAAGACTGATTTTAATAGGGCTTTTCCACCAGGAAATCAAATCCACATTCATAGTCTTATTTTAATCTCTTGGAGAATGGACCATGCTTAGTCAAAGTCGGGCTGTTGAGAAGAAGGCACCTGTGTCTCCATAGTGCATAATAATACAACAGCCTTTATATTAGGGGTTATTATAAATTTTAAATGATTATTTAAAAAAATAATAATAACGACTATTATTTATTATTCCTCCTGTATAATTTTCACTAGAAACCAGAACTTCAATGGAGGATTCTGCTGTAAACATGGGTGAAACCCAATAAGGCTTGCAAAGCTACTTTCCTGCACTTCTGCACAATATACATCAGGAATCTCAGCTTATCATGATCACAACCAGGCAGTAAATTGAATTTGAATATTGAGATTTTGTCAGAATACTTTTAAGACTTCAAAACTGCAGGCAGCAAAGAGTCTAACACATCTGTAGGGAAGATGTGACGGTTAATTACACTCTGAGTATCTTATTTCTACCTCTAAATTTGTCAAGCTTCATCTCCATTGCCTGGATCTTGTTATATACTTTTCTGCTAAATTAAAGAGTCAATGAATATCAGAAATTCTTCCCTCTGCAAGTATTAGACTCTGATCAAGTCAGTTAACTTCCCCTTATTAAGTTAAATAGCTTGAGATTCTCTCACTTTAATTACTGTACAAGCTCAGACTTTGCACTAAGTACCTGTTACAGCAATTCAAATCAATGAAAACCACTGGAAAAAATATGAACTTACACGCTACAAAAATAAAACAGAATCAGAATAAAAGAAATCTTTCCTGACCATCCATCTTCTCATTTCTGAATAGAGGAAAGACAAAATGTGTGTCACACAAGAGAAATGACAATGGTGACAGTAAATGACATGGGGAAGTTTGCTGTGTACCCAAACTAAGGAAAGGATAATCTAAACCTAAGGAAAAGAAAGTGAAAAACTAAGGAAGAGAAAGTCAAAATGACAGGAAAACACCATAGAACAAATAGTAGTGTTTGCTGTTCATGAATATTCTCCTCCAACTTATGACACAGTTCTACACCAATAAGTAAAATTTCCTGAGAAGTGTGTATTTTGTTGAAGTAACATTACAAGGTACTAGTGTGCAAAAAGGAAAAACGCAACCCTGAGAGAAATTTAAATAAATGAGATATTTTTTTCATTCTATTTAATAAATACATTTAAAAAAGCTGCAAATAGTGGGATGATTCAATGAAACTCAAGTTTGGTATGCCTTCAAGATCTTCTGATGGGTAGATAAATGATAGATAGATAGATAGATAGATAGATAGATAGATAGATAGATGTAACTTAGATCAACAAACCTAAAATCAGTGCACTAATTGTAGTGAAATGGAACACATATCTGAGTTATTCAAGCTAGAATAGATAAACAGATATGATTACTTAGCTACTGTTGTCTTGGTACCATTAGTCATATTTTTCATGGCTTTGGTTTACAAAGCAGCAATATATTTTCATGAAATCCTAAAATCAGTCCAAATACTTTTGATTTATAATCAGTCAAATCTTGCTATGGGATTTGAGTTACATGTTTTAATTTGAGTTTCATGAGTGCTTTTCTTTCAATTTTTGTCCATTATTGTTGGAATGGATAAAGAAGGAGAGTGCCTGGGTTACCAGGAGATACTGCAAATCAGAGACAAACAATTATGCCTGAAGAACACATCATCACAGGGTGACAATTTTGGTGAATCCTAGTAGGGCAATGGATGTCAGGTGCTGGTTTTCCAATAGCTGCATCCAGAGTGCACAGAAATTAGAAGAAATTTTGAAAAGTTCTGGTTTGGGGGTTTAGCTATTGGGAATTGCCAAACAAGCCCAAACATCTATATTCATTTAATGTCTGATTCCTCACGAACCAGAATGTACAACACAGCGAGCTAGGGCAGAGCAAACGGCTCAAAATCCCTCGAAATTCGGAGCCAGCTGAATTTTGGCGCCCATGAGCAGCATAGCAGTCCTTGATGGAGTTTTTCAGTGGCTTTAGTGTGTGCTTGGAGCTAGAGCAAGCCCCACATTTGAACCTGGATAACGTTGGCGTTGTGGTAATGAGGCTCGACGAGCATCTGGGCAGCGATTTGGCTCACGGAAAAGGAAGGTTGGGAGCGAGCAGCCTCAAATGGCTGACCTCCTTTTGACATGCACATTACAAGCCATCATCAAATTTGACCGTAACTAAGTGCCAGGGGCTTCCAACAAGCTGTTCTGAGGTTGTTCGTTTGGAGTCCAAAATGAATAACTTTGAAATGGCTCATTCCTGCAGTACCACATGTTTTCAAAGCACTAACATGATTTGTAGGGAATTTAAAACTGCGCACAGTTGATCACACAGACTGGACTTCCTCCACTCTGTCAGGTAGAGTGATTTGTCCAGAGAGAAGATGTTGGACAAGGTTTGAAGGGAAGCTGCTGGTGTTCAAAAGACAGGCTTACAGGGTTTCATTGGCTCATTCTCTGCCAGTATTTGATTTAAGACCTTCCTACACCAAGCACTGTTCAGCAAAAGTTGTAACATCTGGATTTAATAGTTAACTATATATTCAAGACTGTTTTTATTTTGCATCCCTGAGACCCTTTGGTATTGTCCCTAGGTGGGAAGGGAAGCAAGATTAACACATAATGTGACACTAGAAACTGCTGTTGGAAAACAACAGGAATAATCTAGATAATGCACCAAGAAGATATTTCTGTATGTTTTGTGACTGGTGAAAACACACAGATGTGTGATTTTACTTCTATAGAAAAACAAGAGTGTGTTTTTACACAAACTTTGAAGAAGATTGGAGGATATCTGACACACAGTAAACTGGCTTTAAAAAGAGTCAATATTCACCTCATTGCATTACATTTAGAAGTGCAAGGTAAATTATGTTCAGTTTAAACTACATGAGTTTGCTTCTTTATTTTGAGCTGGGATAGTAGAGACTAATTCCAGGGGCTGCTGTAAGAAGGTGGCATAAATTCTTTTATTATATGAGCACATGACAGTAGGCTTCCAAAATAGTACTAGATATGAATATATGGGCAAATGAATCAAACTCAAAGATCACATTTGGCTTCAGATTTAACTTTAAATATTGAAAATATAGAAGTAATTCCATTAAATGTGTTCCCATCCCATCCAAGGGAGAAGCATTTGGTAAAGTCAGTTTATTTTATGTGGGTACAATGGCCTTTTAGATACCCATAGTGGGGTGAGAAATGAATATCTGAGATTGGAATCTTAATCTCATATTGAATCCTACCAAAAGTTTGCCACAAACCAGAATGCATCATTTACATTAGTGCTTTCACTGTGAACAGACATCATCATAATAATAATTAATATTATTATTATTATTATTAATAATAATAATAATAGTAATAGTAACAGCAAAAGCAACAATAACAATAAAAATTCTTATGCACGTTGTTAAACTGGGGAACAGATTTGTCCACCACATAAAGATTACTTGTAGGCTGTTTTCAAACAAGTTCAGCCCTGACACAGAGATAAGTTCAGTTTTTCTGTGCAAAACTCTGTCTGGACTGTCATGCTTCCTTTGCAGCAATGCTGAGCCCAAAAGATGCAGATATTAAATCTCTCTTTGCTGCTAATTTGGTTTTCCACTTTGGGTCCATCCTAGCCATATCTCTTACTTCTACCACATATCCATGACCCCAAGCACAAAAGACCTGCAGTAATATAAATTATTATTACAGTAGGCAGAGGAGAGGTTAACATCACGGGAGATTTTGGTCAGAAACTGTGCAGTGCTGCTTTCAGCTTAAAAGAGAATAAATCTCCCATATAATAAGCTATATTAGCAACAACAAAAAAAAAAATCAAGTAAACACTCATAGATCATGGCTGAACTATGATAATGTAGAGTTGAGAAAATATGGTCTAGTCTGCTTAAAAATCTGGCCATGCTGCTGTGCACTCGCAAGTTTCTCAAGCAGGAAATGATGGAAAGCTCCACTGATCTCAAATAACTCAATTGTTTTTCTTTTCTAATCAAATATCTTCATAGTGAGGGACCAAAAATGCATCATTCAGCATGCAATGTGGCTGTGAAAGCATGAAATATGGCACTTCACTGTTAATGTAATATTAAAGATTAAAAATGTTTATTACCTGTTATTCTTCTCTTAATTGT
Source organism: Ammospiza nelsoni (assembly GCF_027579445.1). Taxonomy (NCBI): domain Eukaryota; kingdom Metazoa; phylum Chordata; class Aves; order Passeriformes; family Passerellidae; genus Ammospiza; species Ammospiza nelsoni. The sequence continues at coordinate 5,668,147 of NC_080637.1, read as the reverse complement.
TTTGTGTGGAGAAAAATAGGAGTTGCTGCTTTAATGCATAAAAACCCCTCAATGTGCATTCATAGCAGAGAGCAAAGTGTTGGGGCTATGAAAATTATGTAAATGATGAATTCCAGTGAAAGAACTTTCAAACCCTTAGGGTCTTCAAACAGCATTAATTCAAGAAATTAGATACAAAATTTAACTTTTTCATGCTAATAATGATTTCATAAGGAAAAACTCGTTAGTAAAGGTGACAAATATGAAGTTCTATTCAACATTTAAATTCAGGAATCTTAGTATGCGCCCCTGGGATATATTTACTCAGCCAATGACTCTGATGTTATTAAGTAATTTATTTGAGAAAGTCTCCATTCATGAGTTTACATAAGAACAATATCAGGTTTACAAAGGCTTGTGTTGTCAGTTTAGCAAATACCTAATTCACAATGACTTTTGCTTAAGATTTTCATTAGGTTGTTCAATATTGTTTGATCGTTTAATGTCAGCTTCATAAGATCATAATTTTCCCTATATGAAAAGAGGAAATTAAAAGGAGAAATAAATTAAAAAGTGTGAACTAAACTTAAATTTAAATCAGCTTTGCCACAAAAGAGAGGAGAACAGTGTCAGCACTTGTGATTGTACTTTGCTTGGGTATAAACTATCCCCACTTAGCAATTTAATGTTTTGTTGTGCTATATTTCTATGCCAGCAATACCAAAAAATATATTGAAACATGTTGAACATATCAACATTGAAATGTTGCATTATGGTTCCATTTTTCAGGACTGATCAGTCATGTGACAGTCTCAGTTTCTGGCAGCATTAGTTAGGGGGTTCATTAATTAGATAGGAAGCAAAAACCACCCAAAATCTCTCAATTTCTATGGCTATTTGTGCTGTAATCTATGGCCTCCAGCCAGTGTTGAGGCAAGGTGCAAATGTAACTAAAAATGGCAATTCCTGCAAGTCAAAGAGCAGAGAGAAATAGCACAAGATCTGAAAATTAGGATGGTCAAAATAATCAACAGAATATTTGTCTTCCTACAGAAAACGATGGTTCATCAAAGCAGAACGATTTCCCAGAAATGAGCTGATTTTACTCAACTTTCTAATGAAATACAGGCAAGCCTTGAAATCTTCATTGAAAGAATGATCTTCTTTCAATGAAGATCATTCACCATCACTCCTCAGAGATCTCCCTGGTCCCCAGGCCCCACACAGGGCTGTGCTGGAGGAGCTTTGATAAAATAATTGTTTGAAATCACTGCTGGTTCCTGTTACAATCTGCTTCCATCAGTTCTTCTCCTCCTCAGAATGGTTCTTGCTCTCCCATCACCCTGGTTACTGCATTCAGGGGTCTTTCCACCCTTGTCTCTCCAACTTATTCAGGCTAAAATAGCAACACATCAGCCTTGGTGTTTCCATGTGAGAGATTTCAATTTGAGCTCCAAGGCTTGTCTCTATCCCTTCATTGCACATGCTGAATCTTAAAGCACAACCTGCCTGGGTGCTAAATCTTTTGCTCTGCACCTACAGCTGGCCAGGAAGAAAATAATATCCAAATAGAAGCCCACATTACAGAAATTATTAAATTATGTTACATCTGACTGGAGTATGCAGCACCTGGAGGTTCTGATTGAGACATGGGAAGGTAAAAGTCTTTTTCTGGCAACAGATCCCATGAGAAATGAAAATAGGATGTACAAATAACACATGCAATGAATGTCTTGTCTGTGACCTACCTTTCCACTAACCTAGATGCCTCTTAAATCTTTAAGTTCTGTTCTTAACTGAATTCATATAGAATGAGAAGGAGCAGGCAGGCCAAGTTGGATTTGGTCATGTTTATTAACACTTGTCATTCAGTTGTAACTACATTTGTGTGTTCTCTGGCAGAGTGGTTCTCTGACATTTTAAGTACTTCTGAAAGGCAGAAGGGCTCTAATCTATATGAAAATAATCTCAAGGTAAATTGGATAGTCACAGGACAGGAGTGGGTACTCTAAGAGAAATCACAAGGCCTGAAAGGTAATGATCTTGGAACGGACTTTCTTGCAAGGTAGGAACTCTCAAGAGGAAATCAAAAGTCCTTATTGGAAAACTGAATAGAGGAGATGAGAAATGATACAGAATTAGGCAGAGATTCATAAGTAAAGTAGGATGTTGAAACTATGAAATTATTTTACTGGATCAGTACTAAGGTTCAATTTGTGTAAGGGAGAGAAGGCAGTTTGAGATGATTTCATATACAGACAGGAGAGACAAGAGGGATTTGGCAGCAAAATCTCTGAAAGAAAGTTAATAAGGGGAAGTATCTGGAAGCAAAAAAAAAATCACTATATGCTGTGCTTACAGATAGGCTACCATTCACCAAGAAATATTACCATTCATGTGATTAGTGCTGAAAACTGAAAGCAGGAAGCAGGAAACACAGAAGGAATGGGTTAATACTTTTGTAATAAAGCCCATTCACACATTTAGGAGGATTGGTTTTATTTCTCCAGAAACACCAACTCCAGAAGTCTTTATTATTAAAGCATTAGGTAAAACTGGACTGGTTTAGTAGAAGTTATAATAGCACAGGAAAACAGTGTAATCTGCATAATGTGGGTACCTACAGGGATTGCAGGAAGAGTTAGAGAGTCATGACTGCCTTCCCTTCTTCAAGGCTAAGGATTAACTGTTCATGGTACTGGTGGTTTTTGCTACCTTCCTGCTAATATCTTTAATAGCACACTTTTAAAATGAAGTCTTTTTGATGGCTCTCAAACTTGAGTTGTACGCAAAGCTAGTGAGGGAAGATGTTTTCTCCTATTTATAAGTGATCTCATCCTTATGCTATTCCAACTGGACTGTAAAGAGCTGACACTCAGAGTCAAGGAGGTAGGATTCATTCAAGTGCAGGAAATTGAGGAACAAGGCCTGACACACCTCTCTTCACAACAAACCCAATAAAAAGTGCTACTTTAGCATAAGGCTTAAAACAGAATCAGCCCCAGCAAGTAATGACCTCTCAATCTGTAACTTATTAAAAAACCCAAAGTAGAAGAAATACTATTTATCCATTGGATGAAATTACCAAGTATTTCCCAGCAAAAGTAATTCCAAACATTGTTAGACCAGTTTCCCTTACTGGATCAATCAATTGATCTGTCTATATTTATATCTGTGCATATATAAATATATACATGCCCATCCTAAAAAGGTTTCTGGGGTTTCCAGTAAACAGCACAGCAGTTATTTACAGAAATATGATGTAACCTACTTGGTTAGAGCACATTATTTAAGGAAACTAGCTATGATTTATAGCAGCAAATAAATAAGGCAAAATTTGTTTAACATACCTCAGCATTAAGTATCTCATGCATTAATTGTCTCCAAAGTCTGTTCCATTTGTTATCTAACAAGGTATGTTCCATTATTATTTCTATCCAGTTCATTGCTTCACTCTATCTGTTCTTTCAAAATTAGCTTGTCTAATCAGAAACTGCTTTGGCTGGTAGTTCATTTCACATAGAAAGGAGGAATTCTTGTTTACTGAGAAAGTAATTGGATTATAATTTTGAAAAGAAAGAAATATAGATTGCAATAAATTATTTTGTAAAAAATACATGAGAGTGTGAAAACTAGCAAACCCAAGACAAATTAAAAGCTCTAATGAATGAAAAGGCTATAAATAGAACATGCAACTGGAAAGAATAATCATTGTAACTTACCTACTCCTTGTTATTCTGTTGAAAAGAGCTGAATATCTAAGGAAAGAAGAAAAAATGTATTTATCAAATGATGATCAAGAAAATATGTATATTAGCTGTCACTTTTCTTCTAGCTCTTTAGCTCTTGTAAATGTTATGAAACCTTTATTACAGAAAGAAAAAGTAAAATTTAACCACGTTTGGGAGTGTACAATTCCATTTCGGTTATTTATTAAATACTTTTGATAAGTTTGCATGATCATGGGTAGACTAAACTAAAGTTGCATGCATGACTTTGTTGCTTGCATCAGTTTATATTTAAGTGAAAACAACAAAATTATATTCAAAACACTGACCAATATACTGGGGCTGTTTATAGAGCTGGTCCATCATGTATATATTATTATTTATCAACATTTCAATTCATATCAAACTGTAGAACTTTTTTTTCTTTTTTTTTCCTTACTACCTAAAAATATTTTGTTGCTAATGGTGCTCTTTCTTTGTGTGCATGTTTTAAATTGTTTTTACCTAAAACAAGTAAAACAATGAGTATTAAAGATATGAAAAGTAATGGACATGAGCTAGGAAAATTGTGTAAAGGAAAATAAAACACACCAAAGAATGTGTGAAACTGTAGCAGATCAGATTTAGAAGTTAGAATATACATTATATATATTATATTATATTATATTATATTATATTATATTATATTATATTATATTATATTATATTATATTATATTATATTATATTATATTATATTATATTATATTAAATATGGCATTAAATATTATAATAAATATGATATGATATGATATGATAGGATATTATATGATAGTATATGATATTATTATACTGTACTGTTGCATACAGTAGAAAAATTGAGTGATTGTTATAAAATTGTGAAGTACTAGGAAAAACTTGTACTCTCAGCTCTCACCTGTTCCACTGATTAACACCTTGAGTACTTTCTTTTTGTAGACCTAACAAAAAATACAAAATTAAATAAATACACTAAATTATGTGAGCTAAATTGTTATAGATTTACATTTATTTAGCCTGATTTTATTTATCTGAAAATCATTCAGGTTTTCCTTTTATTTGAATTGCATTTATGATACCAATTCAAGCTTTGATCTTAAATTACACTTTTGGGGCCTGAAGTAATAACAATTTTGGATTACAAGGATCCAGTTCTTATCTACATACCAAACAGGTTGTTTATAATGCAGTTTGTTCAGTGAATATACTCAAATTTAGCACAGGGAGATTGATAAAGGTAATCAGAAAATACCATATTGGCTTAGAATAAAGATGAAAGCAAAATGCACCTGACTCAGTACAGATAGGAGTTAAATGCCAGATTATCCACATAAGTGTGTCAGTAAGAGGAATTTCATGCATGACAGATGCTAGAATGGGCATTAAAATGGTCAGGACAAAAATCATTAAGTGCCCCAATAATGCACATTTGGGCTAAAGCAAATGTAGGATGTCACAGGCAAATTCCCACCAACTTCAAAAAGTTATTTGCATGCTCAAAGTTGGGCTTATATGTGAATGAGATAAAAACATTAGGAGGTTATTAATACTCACTTGAGGTGTCTATGTTTAGAAACCAAAATCTTATCATGCTACCAACACCATGGGACTCAAAAGGTGTCATGAAATGACTGGATGGGATTTTATTTCTTTCAAAGAAAAACGTAGCTACAGAGGATGATAGCCATAACCGAGGTCGTACACAGGCCTTGCCCATCACAGCTGCAGGGAAAGAAAATTTTTGATGTACTGAGAGGTGGGTGCTGTTACTATTCCTTTGGTGACTGATGTGGAGCTTCATTGAAGAAAATGATATTATAAAATCACAGAATGGTTTAGGGTGGGAAGGACTTTTAAAATTCATCTGCTCCAACTCCTCTGCAATGCAGGGACACCTTCAACTGGGTCAGGTTGCTCAGAACCCAGAGCAACCTGGCCTTGAATGTTTCCAGGAATGGCATTATCCCACTTGAGAAAAGAAATTTTGGTAGCTGAGCCAATGGCTACTTAGGAGAATGTAGGAGTTGAATAGCATTTGGATATGAGCAACACAGAAATATCACTGTTGTTCAGTCAATATGAAATATTTAAAGCAGAGAATTTCCATTCATTAATCTAAATACAAAGTAACCTTGTGCCTGCTCTCCAGATTCAGATCATATGGAAAACAAGTTTGACAGTGATGCAGAGACTCTCAGGCTGTTCCAGTCACCAGCTTTAGGTTTCTGTTTTAGGACAGGGAAAGCATAATCCTACTTGAGTATGCAGTCCATGAAAATCCTCAGCTAAACATTGGTGATAGGAAGTCCCAAAATGCAGGCAAACTGTGACAAGCATCACAAATGTTTGGAATTTTGCAATTTGTGTTTAAGTGATCCAAGCTGACCATGCCAAAAACAAGGGTGAAACTATCAAGGATTTCATTACTGCAAAAGTAATATAAACCTCAGAATTATTGGCATATGTTTTCTAGACTGGTAGTTTGTTTATATTTTTATTTTTGGGTATGCATTTTTGTGGCTCAAAAATCTCCCAAAATTAAATCTTCTGGTGTGGTGCCTGTGTGTTGTTGCCTTGATTAATTTAGTGAGTCATGAACCAAAAGTCCTTTTTCCACCCCCAATGGTTGTTCACTTCATGTGTATCCATTTCTTGGTTTCCCATTTGCCTCCTGTCTGTCTGCTGTGCCCTTCCAACTCCTGCAGGGTCCATCCCCTTCCTCGCCTGCCCACACAGAACCAGGCTCTCAGAAGGGCTCTTCAATACCACCATGATGAAAGTTAAACCAAGATAAATAAAAACCCCCACAAACCATCTGTGAACTGATTCCTGTGCTGCAGTCCCACTCTTTGACCGACTCACATCAGAAATCAGATGAGAGTATAATTTACATATTTAAAAAAATCTAAATTACGTCAATTTTTTTTTAACCTTGATAATATCAGACTTTGAGGATTCCTTGAACAACAGCTCTACAACTAATTGATCTGTCTGCCTACTACATTCAAAAAAATTGATTTTCTTTTCCTGAATGGAAATGTTTCTTTGAAAAGAATGAATTCAATTTGTGACACACTCTGTGAGTGTTCTGCATCTGATTCTGAGGTTTTAGAATCTTTTAAATCAATAATAAAACCATTTTAATTTGGCTTAACTTTGTAGGGCATGTATACTTGTAATTTTCAAAGATTATGAGATAAAGAAGTGGTCCAGGACTAAGTCCTCTGAGTCATCTGACTTCTCATTTGTCTGTTTTGGGCTTCTCAGTCTGTCTGATCTAAAAATTCCTGGGTTTGAATCGGGAATTCTTAGCTCAGATAAAGAGTCAGACTTTTGCTCTGAACTGAGACCAACAGTCTGTGAAGAAAAATCATGTTATTATAAAGCAGATACAGTCCTATAACAAATCCAGAGATTTAAACCTATGAAGCTTGGGGCTATAACCACCACCTCACCAGTGAGCTCTGTAATATCCCCATTCCCATATCTCCTTCCTCAACGAGAGGAATTCTTCAAAGAAACTCTTCAGCAGCACTAAAAGCTTCATGCAGGTCAGGGACATATCAGGTTAGCTAGTCTGGGCTACAGGTATTTCCAGATAACCTCTTTGAGTTGGCACCATGGTTATTTATTGGCGCCCAAAATCCCTTTCCCTTCAAGAGTTCCTTCACAAGAACCCCATGCAACACCAGTGATACAAGAGGACATGGTCTCAAGCCGCACCAGGGCAGGTCCAGGTTGGACATCAGGAAGAATTTCTTCACTGAAATAGTGGTCAAGCCCTGGAAAAGGTTTCCCAGGAAAGTGGTGGATTCACTATCTCCCTGGGACTGTTCAAGAAATGACTCAACATGGCACTAAGTGCTATGGTTTAGTTGACACAGTGGTGTTTGCTCAAAGGTTGGGCTCGATGATCTCAGAGATCTCTCCCAACCTTTAGCCTATGACTCTAAGATCTACTGTAACATCAGCACAGTGATGATAGCTCCAGATGAGATAGTCTGGTTACTTTTGGCTGTCAGAGTTCACTGGTTGAGAAGCTTTTATTCAATTTAGTCATTCGATTATATAATGCTTAGAATTGCAGGGAAAAAATAGGGTGGAAGGAACTTCATGAAATCTCGTCCAGTGCTCACGTGTTGCTGCCAGTAAATGAAGGTTCTTTGATAAACTTTGACAGAATTTGACTCTAAGCACAGTTGTCACCTCTTGTAAATGCAAATTGAAATGTGTTAAACTATCCCGATGGTAATTTAAGAGTATTTGTCTCTTTTTACAAGAGTGCAGCGTGCAGAAGGTCAGATTACATGGGTCAGCTGGCCAGAAGTGTGTCATCCACATCAGCATGTCCACAGCCAGCACCCAGGGAGCCCAGGGATGAGTTCTCAGGCTGCACAAAAGACACTTCATACTGCTAATAATCCATAGCTAGAGGTAAAGGTTAAATGCTGAGCATTATTGGGATAGAGTCCTTTATACTTCACTTAACTAATTGAATTTGTTTAATTAACAATTTACACACCTGGAGAGAAATATAAAATCTATCGTGCTGTTTGGCATTCTGCCTAAATTGGAAATTACCTATACGTCCTCTAGTCCATATTAAGTGGGATTTACTTTGGACACAATTGCTGTTAACAATTAGATAGAGATATTGGGGTTTTTTTGAGCCCCATTTTCTAAACTCATACATTTCTCCATTTTCTAGACTCTGATAAATAAACTCTGGTAAAATTTTTTATCCATACAAACATCTGAAAATAAATGAAATCCTGAAAACTTAGATGAAAGTATTTTTATTATTGATTTTAAACTGTGCTTCTCTGTGCATAACGTAAATTTTCACCCAGATACAAAAATTAGAGACAGAAACTTGCCAGCCTATTTCACATTCGAAGCAGACACACCAGAGTCACAAAACCAGATTGTTTTGCCCGTAACTGGAAGGCTGAAGAGCAAAATCTCATTAAGATTGGTATATGGAAGGAGGTTTACAAGCCATGCATATCCATGAACAGGTTAGTTTAAATGCCTGAGAAATAGATGGCTTTTCAAATATGTGGCTGACAGTCATGGGTTCAGAAATACAAACTAAGATGAACTAAAAGCTTGATACTCAGAAATAGATCTGTCTGGGAAATGGTGTTATGGAGAAATGAATCTGCATTCCAGCAGGACTGCTTCTTAAAACCAGTTCTGATCTTCCCATGGTTTGGTAACATGGGTTTATCCCTGGCATCCTGGTGGATTTGGGTCTGATGCATGTGTTCTCACACAGCACCTCTGAAAATCTGATTTGCATGAAGTAATGCTTGCCTAAGGTATTTAAAAGATTTGTCAACAGGAGGAATATTACTGCTGAAGGAATATTCAAAAGGCTTAGGCTTTCATGCGGTGCACTCTGTAAAATCACACTTGCTCATGAAAGTAAAGCACATCTTTGCAGTGGTTATTTCCAACAGCAAGTAGTTGGTGCCATTTTCAGATTTTGTTTGGTTACAATTGTCTGCTACAGATATTATTTGCCCCTCTTGCTTTCTAGACCCTCTCAATGCTAGGTAACTGCATACATGCAGAGGAGAAGGTGGAAACAGAACTTATGCTTGATATTTGCTGCCAGCCATTAGGCTTCTCCTGAAAGCCAGGAGGAAATAAACCCAAGACTAGGTTCTAACAGCCTTGGTTTTATAGTTTAGACTGGTATCTCATGGGTATTTACTCAATAATTCATCTGAAAAATGAAGAATTGCCTTATTGAATGAATCTCTAAGCAGGTAATTGTTGGTCTGTATCCTCTGATAAGACCACATTGGCCTTGACTGGATACTGAAAATAGCATAGATGTATGAAGTCATTTATTTAATTATTAATTCAAGGTTAGAACGCTAATAGAAAAATCAACACAAGCTATTGCTATGAAGATATTAAGCAATCAAAATATTCTGCTTTTATACTAAATAAATTCCTAATAAACACCACACAGACCAAATATAGAAGAACAAAAGACACAAAATCATTGCAAATTAAGTCCATTTTTCATTAAGTTTGTCACATGTGAACTCAGGTATGTTTGAACTTTGCAGTCATTGTAGTGCATTCAAAAAATAATACTGCAAAAATTTCCATGGCTTCAATAGAATCTCTATTGAAATAGTAAGTGAACTCTCCAGTGGCCAAAATAATATCTGTAAAAACCCATGAATTTTGACCCCAAATGTGGCAACCTGGCATGATTAAAAGCTTTAGATTCTCAAAGAGCAACATGACTAAAGCAGGACTGTAGCTTTGAGTGGCACCTCACTGTTTTCATTTGCCGGTATTGTTATTTTCCAAGGTAATATTTGATTTACAAGAAAAATGCTTTAAAGTCCCACAGTAAGTCCTACAATGTATCCACAAGTATAAAACCCTCAAATTGCCATCATTTGTCAAATGATAAAGCCATACCTGAGACTATTCAGTGGCAAAGTTGGAATCTAATGATGTCAGCAGGAAGGAGGGAGGTGAGATTTATAGAGGTTTTAGAGGCGATACCTCTTTTCTCTCCTCCTTGTCCCCCTTCTGGCTCCCTTTAATTCAGCACTTTGGCCACAGTAATGCAGTTAAGCTTCAGTTTATGGCACAGATGCCTCATAAATCCAGTCTCCATAATTTCATTGAAAGCTCTCTCACGTTAGTAATTTGAATTGATTTTAAATTCCAAATTATTGCGAAGACGTTGAAATGCAGAGCTTTAATGTTAACCCAACTCTCTCCTTATGCTCCTCTTTCCCTCCCAAACTGTCATGGTTTTTCCCTTGCTTACACAATAATTTCCTTGAATTTTTTTTCCCCTTGGCTGTGGCTAAGGTTCAAACACAGAAGGAAAGCATTTTTGGATGGAAATAACAGCGAATACAACCTAGATTTGAAATAAATTAGATGCGAATGTGAACAACACTTTATGGATAGGTGATTACGCGAAACCAATGTTTTCCATTTTTGTTTACTTAATGTAATTCCAAGTTGTAAAATAAAAAGTATAAAAACCCTAGATGGTCATTCACAGACTGTGGTCATGGGAGTATCCTAGCACAGAATTGTTTTAGTCAGCATTGTCCAAGAACTATGGAGTGCCAGGTGCAAAAATCTGATTGTTCTAAATAAGCTAAGTGTTGTTTTCAGCAGTTAACTTCATTTTGTAAAGATCCTAGCTCAAGTACAGTCAAGGTTTTGTCTACCATTTGTTTCAAGAGTCTGGATCAGATCCTTAAATCAGAGCCAAATGTGAATAAAAGCAGTAAATTCTTTGGCAATAAATCCTCAGTAATCTGCATTACTCAAAGATGGGACCTGCTGGAACATCTTCATAACATTCTTTTGCCTTCCTTCCCCTCATGTGCAGCATATTGCAGTAATCAATTAACGTGATGGAATATTCCTGTGCTGAGACCTTCTCGTAACTCCCATATGGTCAGAATTTAATCTTAATAGCACAGGTTTTAGGTTTGTTTTTTTTTTTTTTTAGAAGCTGAACTCATCCTGTGCATTAGTGATTATGGAAAACTAAGGTTTCAGAGTGATACTGTTGTTTTCAGCCTTTTGGTGTTGAATATTTGGAGAAGTTAGGTACTCAGACAGGACTGAGCATTGTTCGCCTGCATGTAAGCCACCAAAGTGGGCAAGCAGAAATGGAAGTTCCAACTTTTGCACTTGAAAATGGCCTTGCTGTGCCTCTTTAGAGCAAACATATATAAGCAAAGTTGTTGATCTCTTGATCTTGTTTAAATAATTTGCTCTTGCCCGCCCATCTCAACCCACCCTTTGTTTGCCTTAATAACTCAAAAGATTGAATCCACCGTAACGATGTAGGAAATTCTGGCTTATAACCTCATAGACCTTGGTTCATATAAAGAAAGGACAGTAGGTGATCTTGTGCCTCTTTCTGATTTTAAGGGTTCTCTAGAAGAGTTAGAAAGTGTTGCAGGAAGTCATAACTGGAGGTTTGTCTGAGTGCATTGACCATGATTATAAAGTTGAATCCCTGGACGATCACAACTCTGCAACCAGGAACATCAAAGCTCCCTGACCAAATTCCTCTGTAGAGTTGTAGAAATTGAATTTAATGTACCTAGTATACAATAGTCTTGTAATAAAACTTATTACAAACAAATTCTGATTTTTTTTTTTAAGCTTAATAATAAATTGGCCTTTCAGGTTCTTTAGGTTTTTTTCTATACTGAGCAAGAAAATGCAACACAATCCCTACTGTTCTTTCTGAATAGATGTGTGGAGGTGGAGAAATGGCTTGGTCCATGTATATTCCAGCAGAGGGTGGCAGTACACTCCTAGAGTAAAGGAAAAGTTGTGCAGTAATATTTATGCCTTCTGTCTTCAAGGGAAGAATACATCCAGCAGATGAATATGTTTTGGGAAATGGGAGATGGGAATTGGACTGGGAAAGTAATCCCCAAATCGCTTCAGTGACCTTGCTCAATCCACTCAATCTCCATCTCTCTTTCATCTGAAATATTTTTCTTCCGTAATTACCATCAGCTGATGACTACAAGCCGCAATAAAGCTCCCGAGAATAATCGCCTACAAGAATGAATATGGATCTCTGAAAACAGGAATCTCTCCTGATTAACTGATGGCACCAGAACCATTAACTTCATCACTATCAGCAGAACAGTCGCCAGCAGTGTTAAGCAGGATAAACTCTGGAAGGCAAACAGGGGCACTCTGTGGCAGGAAGGATTTCCATGGCACTATGGACATCCTAATGGTCTCTTGCCTTTCCTCTGTCCAGTTTTGCTACTTTGTTAGTGGAATATTCTTCAAAATTTGAAATACCTTGTCATCTCTTCAGCAGAATGTGGATTTCTCTGTTACTGTCTTAGACTTCCCTTCAGTTTTTATTTTCTTAAATCCTTTTTTTTTTTTTAAAACAGAAAGCAGTTGGGAAGTTGTTCACAGGCCAGCAAAAGAGGCAGGATGTATTTTTTCTCTTTTGGAAAAATCTTCTGGTTTGACAGAAAAAGTAGCAACTGGCACAGCCTACTTTAAATTACTGCAGAAAAAATACTTTAACACATTGTCAAACTTCAGACCTTGGTGACTCAAGTTTCTATATTTTTTGGATGTGAAGAAATTTCAGTGTAAGAAGAAATCAGTGCATAATGGGAAGGAATGCTTCTTCATTATGCTAATAATGAAAAATTATTTGTATACAGAGCATGATTTCTTTAATGCGCTTTTATTTCCCCTCAAGAATTTAAACCAAAGGATTATGCAGGTCAAGAAGAACTTGAAGAACAAAAGCCATTCATGATCAAGCTCTCAATATGGACTTACATTAGTAAAAACATTTGAATAACATTTTTATAATAGTAATCTAAGTAGCTTATGTTAACTTCTCTAGTAACCAAAGCCAAGAATATTTTTTGCACATTCTTTCAGTAGACATTCATTATTTAAATATGTAAAATATGGAGGTAGCGTTCTGGAACTTCTTTTTATTAAGAGGAAAGATGCTGGAAATGATGCCAGGAAATTTAGGTGAGGAATGGCATGCCCCTTCTCAAAAACAAGAGATTTTTTCAGAGAATTAGGGGAATTAAATGCTTCCAGTCAAAATGGTTGTCAATAATAATTCCTTACCTTGATCTACCTTAGTAGATTTCAAAGTGTTTGAGACACTTAAGAGTAACCTTGTCACCTGTGAGTAGCCTCCTCTATAACTTCTTGTAACAGCTATTCCTACAGGAGGTGACATGATTTTCAGCAAGTTTTTAAATAGCAATTAATGAGCATTAAGTGATGAAATATGAAAAAAAATAGCCAGGGTGATCAGAAGCTCAAAAACATTGTCTGGTTATCATTAAGATTACTTTATGTATCAGTTTAGGTTCTTTGAGGGAGGGGGTAACAGTGTGTGCAATGCTGGAGTCCTTATTGGCTCCTCTAAGCTATTGAACCCTACTTGATTCAATAGAAATAATAGAAAACCTTGTAGCAAATTCTCATTGAAGAATAAACAGGACTATAGGAGAAAAAGGAATTTTTTAGAACATTCATTTTAATGAAATAAAAAGCAACTGGGAAAGAGAGTTTCTTGAGAAGAACCAGCCTGTCTCATAGCAGAATAGATTAAAAATCTGTTTCACTCATATAACTCTGAAAACCCATGATTGAAAACTCTAGCCTTGAGAAGTTACAATACATCATGAGAAAAAGGTGAGTCAATGTGTAATGTTTCAATTATTGGGTTCTCAGGAGTATACAGGTGGTATAATAAATAAGGTCATGGTCTTTCCATCAGCAGAATCCCTGGTATGTCTGCAGTTGCCTTGAATGGGAAGCAATAATATTTTTGATTGTTAAGAGTCCAAAGTTCAGAGGAGATCAATTTAATATTCTGAAAGGTAAATAAAGATTTGTTGTGTAATGAGTTCTTATGGTATTTATATAATCTGGTCTGTGTGGTGGTCATCTGGACCATGGGGATGATCAATATATGCAATATATTTTTAAAGATATCCTCCCCCCATCCAATTATTATTTCAAACAAGTGGTTCTAAACAAACATTTTTTCCCCCCACTCTTGAACTTCTTGCGATAGATCAACAAATTGAATAGGTTCCCAGTAGGGCTACACACCAAACCTAGATTGGTGTGTAAAATTGCTAGATTTTACCCTGACCTGAGAGTTTGTGGAGTTGATTCTATTCCCAGCTTTGCCATCATCTTTGCTTGTTAGGCTATTCCTCTCATCTTTCCACGTCTGTATTCTGCCTCCACAGCTTTTATTCCCCACTTTGCTTTATCTGTTTACACAAGAGCTCCTACAGGCTCTTGTCTTTTGCTGCCGTTGAGGCTTTGGCCCGAGCCAAAACTAATATTCAGAGCCTTGAATGGAAATTTCCATTAGGAATTAAAAATTATTGTAAGTTCAGGTGATTCCTTGATTTCTTCAGCTCATGTGCATCCGTTACTAATGACATGCTGACCAACACAATGTAGTAACAAATGTGAAATGTGTTACTGATTTGACAGAACTTTTTCTGGCACAAAATCTATTCAAGAGTAGTCTGTACTCCAGTGGAATAGGAATGTGACTTTTAAGGGCCCTACAATTAAAGAACCACCTTGAGAAAACATCTGCTTGACTAGAAAGGTAGGAGCAGACTGAGGAAGGGAGTGCTAGAGAATCTTCATTTTCCATTCCTGTCTCTGATTTCTTGATTTCCTAGGCACTGAGCAAATTCCAAAAGGAAAATCACCCCTAGGAGGGGAGTAGCAAAGCTGGCATTGAAGGAGCACAAGCTCACTTTAGGCATAGACAGCCTGACAAGGAGTTCTGCACTGCTGGTTTGATCAAAGAGTCTGCAGGTCATTTATCCAAGGGATTCCAGGCAGGAGGGGCTCAGTGTCCATGGCTGTCCATGCACTGTGGTGATCTATTTTATCTTCCTTTTCTGGTATCTTCTGCCCCTGTTAAAACTTGAAAATTCCTTGAAGAACCACCCTCTGCTTTCTTGTTGGTAGTTCTGTAGCAGACCTCTGGAACATTACTGCTCCTGTTCTTTGGTGGACATTACACATGGGTAAACTACTCCCAGAAGGTTTGTAGTAGGATATTCAACAACTTCAAGGAAAAACAACAACGTAATTTCACTTCTTTAACTTTCAAAACGGTAAATACAAGATAGATAGGATTTTCAACCTCCCCATACCTAATTAATTCCTAGCAAATGTATTTGGCACATTATTTTGAGGGTATTTTCAATATATTCAGATACATTTATCTCTCAGGTTACTCATTGAATACACACACCTGATATAGATTATTATTGAGGGAGCCTTATTATCTTTTTCATTTCCTGATCTTGTGCAATAAAATTCCTAACCTTAATGTTGTATTAATGTAATTTTTTTTTTTTTTTTTGCATTTTAAAATGTTATCCTAATTTAAAATGCAGTTAAAGAAGTTTTTGGGATTTATTTATTTAAGCTAATAATGTTGACAGATCCAGTGTCCTTTTACCTCTAAGGCTCTTCTCTTCTGAGTTAGCAAATGAGAGGGTGCTTTTAATCACCTATTTAAAGCTAGGAGAGTATCCTGAGAGCTAATTGCTATTGTATCATCATTCAGGACAAAGGAAAAACAACATTATTTTGTAATCATTGATCTTCTATATCATTAAATCCAAAATATTCTTAATTAGGCAGAGAACTAGACATGGTTAATACAACTGTGTGGCACTATCAGATTTTGCAGCAACCCTTCCCCTGCCTTGCCTGCTGCAGAAGGGGAACAAGCTATTTTGTTCAATGAAAAATGCCCATCAAAACTCAGAGAAAGCCAATAGAGATGGTGTTGTCCAACTTTATCTACCTGTCATTAAGATTTTTGAAAAGAGACAAAAATGTTGCATTCTCTTTGACATAGTCTAAATCATTACAGGTTTGTTGACACTCACACGGTTGCTTTGGTGGCAACAGAGGAAAGTTTTCAAAGTGGTTGTCAGACAAGAGGAAGATGTATTTGTGAGTGGAAAAGACAAAAGGGAAAATAGATTTACAGAATATACAGAGAGTTGCTTTCATTTATTTTTTCCCCTTTGTGTGTTTTTTTAACTAAGAAATGCCACATGCTCTAAAGAAAGGTATGAGACAAATACAAGCAAACTGCTCATAAAATTCCATTTTCTAAAAATTTCTGTTCCAGGAACACCTTCCTCATCACAGGGGTGTTAATTTCATCTGGTTGGCAGCTGTGGAAAATAACCTATGTATTTAAGCAGCAAAAACAGAGATAGGAGCATTCACATAATGAAATCTATTTTCTATTTGAGTCTAAAGTCCAAGTGCTGTCCCTTTAAAGGAGACCTTGCTATCTTGATAAAGAAAACTAATGACGTGGCCTTTCTGGGGCTAGCCACATAATAGCCATGGTGACAAGGACCTCTATCACAGAATAAAGCAGAAGATAAATGAGATTTTTCTAATATCCATTTCACCCATTGTTCACAAGTGTCATGCGATACAGCTTCTATTTATCATGAGATAGTAGATACTGGGCTCTATTTTGTAAAGGAAACCTAAATTACAACATTGTGTTATTAAAAGCCTGTAACTACTCTTTAGTCCTTCCCCTTCATTTTGTAACTGTGCCAAAACAAGTGGGTTTTGTTTTATTATCATTACGTTTTATTTATTTAAATAACCTACATTTATACTGCATGTCCACACAGATTTTAGCAATAAAATGGGAATACATGTTTCAGTCAGCTTGCCTGAAGACTAGTCCCACCTGCCCCAAAAAGAAGGGTATTTCACCTAGACTTCCTCCTCTCTCAGCTCTCCAGATCTCTTTACAGAATCACAGAACCACAGAATGGGTCTTGTTGGAAGGGGCCACAGTGGCTTGTGTGGTCCAACCTCCTTGCCCATGCAAGATTATCCCAGAGTAAATGGCACAGGGATGTGTCCAGACAGTTCTGGAATATCTACAGCGAGAGAGACTCTACACCCTCTCTGGACAATCTGCTCCAGTTCTAGGGCACTGCACAGGATTAAAGTTCTTCCTTATGTTCACATGGAACTTGTTGGGCATCAGTTTCTTCCTGGGCATTGATTTCTGCCCTTTGCATCTTGTCCAATTGCTCAGCACCACCGAGCAGAGCCTGGATCCCTCCTCTGACACTGCAGATGCTGAGAGGCATGGATGAGGTCCCCTCTCATCTGCCTCTTCTGGAACCTGAGCAGTCCAGGCTCCATCAGCCTTTCCCTATCAGAGAGATGCTCCAGCCCCTTCATCCCATTTGTCACTGTCCACTGGACCTGCTCCAGGAGCTCCATGTCTCTCTTGTCCTGAGAAGCCCAGAACTGGGCAGAGCACCCCAGATGTGCCTCACCAGGGCTGAGCAGAGGGGCAGGGTCACCTCCCTCAGCCTGCTGGCAATGCTCTTCCTAATGAACCCCAAGATACCATTGGCCTTCTTGGCCTCCAGGGCTCCTGAACAGCTTGGTGCTTCCATGATCCCCAGGTCAGCCCCCAGCCTGTATTGGTGCCCACCTGGAGTTCCTGGTTGAGATCCACTTACTCACTATATCTATCTGACCTCCAAGACCTAAGCCTTCAAGGATAATGTTAACTTGCATGCAAATAAAGCATATGGTGATATTCGGTCTGTTGGAATTCACAAACATCAACAGCCTAAAACAGTGAGCCAGAAATCTGAGCCCCCCCAGTTTTAGTTTAATCTGTGGGAGGAGTGTACTGATACTTCAGTATCAATGATATTATTCAGACATTGATTATTATTCTGGTGAACAGAATGGGGCTTGGCCCACTACATTTCAAAGGGAGAACAGCACTGGGGAATGAAATGTGGAGGAAAAGAAGTTCAGAAACAAAGGATGTGAGGGAGAAAGAGGTGGTGAGGTGAAAGAGCAGCCAAGAGGAAAGGTGTGTAATGTGGTTATAACAGCAGCTAAATGTAATAATTTACACTGTGCCAGATTTGCCCTTTGGTCAGAGTGACAATGAAAAGAAGCTTCTGTGCAAAACAGGGATGGTTTATACCCCAGTCTATTGACCCAGTTTCAAAATTTGATGTTCCCTCTCATCTGAATGGCCATGCTTTTTTCCTGGGGCTTTTCTAAACCCCTGCACCTTGCAGCAGGTGCTGAATTTCTTTCTTGTGCACTTTCCGTTCAAATAAACGGTTGGAAAAGCTGTGTAAGATTTTGATTGCTGTTTCAAAGCATGAAAGAGTCTGTATAATTTACAACCTGTGCAGCTTTACTCCTCTATGGTCACCTCTGGGGTGCCAGGCAGGCCAGCAAAATATCAGCAAACAGTTTTCTGCACAGGTTGAGAGGAAGGGAAAAATTCTAGTCATGGATATTGGCACAAATCCACTCTCATGAAAACTCCCACTAAATCTTTAATGTCCAGGGAGAACACCTGAAAAAGCCTATGCTTAAAAACACTGACTTGCAAATTGGATCCTCAGTTTAGCTACAAATTTCCATTGTGACCAAAGGAATTGTGCTTGATTTGTGTGTCTCTGTTTCTCTAGAAAGAGTAGAAAGCTTTCTGCTTCCTATTTGAAGCTGCAAGCTCTTGGCAGTTAGGGGTGGAAAATATTTTGCCCAAATAAAATACCTATAAAGATAATGGCAATAGCTGTCTCTCAGGCAATGCTTTTCATCTGCAGATATTAATGCAGTCTGCAAAGTGTCGTTATCTTAATTTATAAAAGCAGAAACTGAGGCACAAGAAGGGAAAATTACGTGTCCGAGGTCATGACAGGATCATCAGTCTGATCTCCCAGGTCCCTCATTTCTGTGCTTTGCTATGTCCCACATTGATGTCTTCCTGGGACACATGGAGTAATAGTGATGATAATGAGCACACAGATATCTCCTTTGAAAGGCCTCATCATACATCTGCCTGCATGCAACTCAATTTATACACCTTGGAAGGATGAAGGCTGAGTCAATATAGCATTAATGCAATACCCTGATGGCTGTTAGCTTCAAAGACACCTTTTTCATGAGAAACAAGACTTTGAAAGGGGAGCAGTCACGATACACATAAGTGCCACCTTTTAAATTATGATCAAAGCTGAAAAGTGGTGTAAAGTTGTCAAGAGACCTATATATTGGTTTATAGACTGTATTTACTAGATCCATTGTTTCATGCATGGTGCACATTTTAGTGATAGGTTAGAAGAGGAATTGTCTGTTTTTACTCTTGGGACATGAAATGGAACAAAGGACAGTGATGCAGTTCAGAGTTATAATGAACAGCAGAGACTTAAATAAGTTCCTAATACCGACCTAGACTTACAGAGGGTCACCACTCTGTCAGTGGTGTGAGATTCCTTACTACCTTTCGGATCTGGGCCATAATATTGTAAGCCTGAGGTGCCTTTTTCTGTCCACTGCATCATCTTCTGTCTCTAACAGCCTTTCATATCTTTAAAACTTCCTATATCCCCTTAGAATTCTTGGGTTTAAGCTAAATAAACCTGGAAAAACTTATACATTGCCATAATTACTCTTTGGGATCTTCCCAGAAGAACTGAAACTATCCACAGAACTGCAATTGAGATTTTTGTAGGTATTATATTGTCCTTCTGAGTAGTTTCTGTCCCTCTGGAAGCTGTGTCATCTGTGGTTTCATTGGACAGCCTCTACTCCTTCGCTGAGGTTTTAGTGGAGACTCCCAATACAATCTAAAGCAGAGCAGAACTCCCTGAAAACTCTGCTTGTTATCTCACTCTAATTTGATAACAAGTCACTGTTGATGGGTACCTCAAATAATTTTGCCCCTTCCCTCTCCTAATTTTCCCTGTGGGAACATCACATAAAGCAATGTCAAAACCAGTACAAAAAGTCAAAAGATTTGCTTTCAACTGCTTCCCCTTTGTCCCCAAACCTTCCCATCCCTGGTGGGAGGCATCTAGATTGTTTTGACACAATTTCTGCGTGGTGAATTCATGCCAACATTTGTAAGTACCTAGATGAGCGTGTTTCCACTAAATAGTTCCTAGAGAATAACAAAGTGGCAGATATTGTAGGGGTTGTCTTCAGCAGCTGGGCCTTGGAGTCCTTAAAACTGTCCAGAAGGAGAAATAAATGGGAAGGATGAGGTCAGAGTTACAGGGAAAAGCAGGATTTGCCACTTGGCCTGTCATGAGCTGGGGAAGGAAAGAGGATGATGGAAAGCACATCTGGGACTGACTTACAAGAAGAAATTAGGAGCTGTTTAGTTTTTTTGAGGATCATTACTTAAAATATAGTGACCAACAGAAGGTGCTACAAGAAAGAACTGTGATTTCTAATGATGCTCCATCGTCAGTAAGTCTGAAAAGCTACAGCTGGGGGATGCCTCAATTAGATGGACATTCATTAATGTTTAAAATCTGAATCATAAACCCCCACAGGAGCAAGAACCATCCCATGTGCAGTGTATGTTTCCTTGAACTTGCCCCAATAACAAATATATCATATAAATAATTTTTCCTGTACGTGCACACTGCAAAGTGTTCAGAAAACAAAAAAAGTTACTTTTATTACTGCATGCTTGAAGGCTCTCAGATACTGTGTTAGATGTGGTGCAACAGATGAATGGAATGGGAATTTTCCAAGAAAAACTTCCCTGGGAAAAAAAAACACAACTAAAATTTTCTGTAACTTTTATCTGAGACAGTTCGGAATACCTTACCATAGTCAAAAATACAACACCATGAATTGAAAATTGTATTTGCCTTTAAAAGAAAATCAAGATGTTTAGGTGTTATATTTTGTTACCCAGTGAGACTTTCATAACTTTCATGCCAATCACCAAGAGGCAATACAAAGAAAATAATATTTGCTTCTAGACAATACATATTTTAGTGGTTTATGACTAATTATAAACCTGGAAAGGTGCTATATGTGACACTGCTGAAGCTTATTCATCACAACAATGTCAGAGAAAGCAATTTCTGGAAATGTAGTTTGTTATTTGGTTTGTCTTCAGTTATAAAGTGGAATAGAGAATAATTTCAGACCCCCTTCAGTTTGCACTGATTTCTGCTGAACACAGAGGAAATATCATTATGATTTGCATGTGCAATACAGCCTGAAGAAGCTTCTTGGCAGGCTATGATCTCTAGGCTCCTGCTTTGGGGCTGTTATGGCATCCAAATGATTGATTTTAAAGCTACTTCTTGTATTCTCTACTCTACAGTAGGAGAACATTGTGCAGTTTCCTCTGTGGTCACAAGGTGGACAGGAGTTATTGGTCTTTCAAAGTGCACTATTGGTGTTATAAAACATTGCACATTGATATTTCAAGGCAAAGAAACTAGAAGGTTGACTGGAAAATATTTAGTGTTATCTGCATGTAATACTTGTCTCCATGGGTGACTTGCTGGGATCTGAACTGTGAAAAACTCCAATCACTTGTTTTTAAAGTTTTAAAAGTTTAATAGTAATAAAATGGTTATAAAAATAGTAATAGAATTAGAGTAATAAAAATTTGGACAATTAGGATTTAGGACAATATGAGATGATAAAGACAAAGAGTTATGGACTGTCTGGGTACATTTTTCTGAGCAAAATAAGCCCAAAAGAGGACACTTGTTAACAGAGGATTAACCCTTAAAAGCAACAGCCTGTTGCATATTCATACACCTCATACATGATGCATAAATTCCATTCAAACACAGGATTCTGTCTGGTCATCGTCAACTTCTTCGTCTGAATCACAACAGTGTGTTCAGAACTTGATAAAAGGGCAATAAATTCTCTTTCTCTGAAAGATTCAGGTGTCCTGTGGCTGCTATCTCGCTGAGAGTCCTCTCTTAAAAAAAGTATCCTACATAGCACAGTTTCTATTTTAACCTTATGTTATAACCTAAAACCATATTTAACACACCATTAAGAGAATGAATACAGCATAACTTTCTAACACAACACATACAATATTCATTTTAATATTTGTGAAAAGCCAATCATAAAATACGCATTTTTCACATGAACGCAGGATTATGAGAGCTGAGAACACAAACTGCCCTGACAGGAGGCGACAAGGCCCAGCTCTGTGTGTGCTGCAGCCACAGAATCTCACCATGGCTGGGGCTGGAAGGGACCCAAAAGTTCCTCTGGTTCCATTTTCCCTGCTGTGGACACTCCTGTGTCTCCACAGGGCACAGTGCAGGGATTATTTCCACACACTCAGTAAATTAAAGAAATGTGCACAGGAAGGGGGAAGAAATGAAACCTGAATTCAGATGGAATTTTGTTTGAGATCATCACAGGTAAATTCAAAGACACGTGGCAAGATGATTATTAGAGTGCAGTAAGAGAGAAAGAGCTCTTTCTGCACAGGGTTTGAGCCTGAGTGTCTTTTCAGAGCTGACAAGAGAAAATAATGTTGTGTTAAAGAGGTAAACAAGCAAATCTGTTAACTCTCATGGTTTTATATCTGGTCTTGCAATATTTGATTTTTTTTTTTCCCCTAGCTTAATGACTCTGGTGACTTGAAAAGAATATCTGTTTTCATTTCTTTATGGTTGTGGGAAAAATCTTTTCTCACCTCAAGAAACTTTAAAACTGTAATATCTCAAGAACTGGGAAGGGAGCAAAAAGCCTGCAGACAAAAAGACTATTAAAATAACTTTCTGGAGTGAACTCATGATTTTTTATTGCTTAGAGTCAGCAACATGGGGAGGCATTGTGTGCTTTTTCACTTCTAAGGAGTGATTTCTCTCTGTACTGACCTGAGTGTGTTTTTTTGAAGCTGCTGTGTCTGAAGCTGCTAATAAAACATTACTCTCAGAAAACAAGTTAACGTGCTTTAAAACTCCGCTGCAATTACAGTCTCGGCGTTCAGCTTGTCTGAAAAATTCCTCTCATTTTGTGTTGGAGGGGCTGGGTGGGAAGCACAGGGCCTGGGATGGAGCTCGTGCCTGTGGTGCAGAAGGGTCCGAACTGTGGTCACAGGGAGAGCCCAGCGACCTGGAATCTGCCATGCACGGCCACAGGGATGCTGTGAGGATTTAATTAGCGCTTGGAAGGCGTTCTGAGGTCCTCAGATGACAAGGTTTACAGAACTCCAAATGACTGTTATTATATCCCCTCTGTGTTTGTGGTGGCAGAGAGCCAGCAAGAAGAAACCTTCAACCAAAACCAGGCATTTTTCCCGAAACCTTTGTTATTCTAGGCTACTGTTGGAAAAAAAAGGTGGATCTGTATCCAATTTACAGTGAGTGTAAATTACAAGTGGCTTTGTTGGGACCCCTCTGTACTTTTGAGCATGATACACATAGCCAACAGCAAGCTGTCTTGCTGCCTGAGTATACACTTGTTACCCAGCTAAATCAGAGAATTGGGTGAAAACTCTAATATTTGAGTAAAACCCGTCTATCTGTGACACTTCTTTGATAGAGAATACCACAAACAAATAATTTCCTCCATCTGCAGCTTGGCTATTTTTGAAAACAGTGTTCATCTTGTCAGACCCCAGCATATATGCTGAAAACAAAACCCAAACAAAATAAAACCCTCTCAAAGCAATGCCTTGCATGTCACACTGGATTTTTCCCTAGGAGAAGCTGGACAATAAATAGCAGATCTTAACCAGGTTTGATATGAAACTAGCCAGATATTGTGATAATAATATTAGAACATATCTATAATAGATTCTTCTATTCCAGATGCATCTCCATGTATATAATCCATGTGGATCTCTTGCAACTCAGGATGTTCTGTGATTCTTTGAGTCTATTGTACCTGCACAAAGAATGGACACAAAGGCTTTTCTAGCAAAAGAGCCAGCAATAAAACTGACTTCATTTCATTTCAAGTGGCACAACTGCATTCACCAACCAGTGAGTTCCATAGGTAGCAGCTATTTTCAGTCCTGCCTTTTTGCAGAGTCTCAGGAGAGGGACTACGTTATGTATAAATATACACATATATGGAGAGCATTAAATCCTCCTTTCCAGCAAACCTCCTCTCATAATTTATCCAGCTTAAGTGATATTGATGTGACTCATATGTTTCTATTGTGTTTTTATGCTAAAAATATTTCTAGAGTGTAAACACACACAATTATATTGCAGATGACTGATTCATTGCTTTTTCCAAATTGATCTATACCACCATGCGAGGGTATTAACATAAGCAAACTCTGGATCTGATTCTTTTGCAGAACTCAGAGCTGCTTAAAAAAAGTAGATACAGAAATGTTAATATATTCAGCAGAAGGTATTTTAAATAAATATCTGTCAGATAGTTAAATCTGGTGTCTCTCTAGTGTTAATTATGGAGCAATCAGAAGAGGACAGGGAAAAGAATATTTATTGCAGGTTGAAAAGCCAGTTATTAGGTCTGTATCACAGCAAGCCATGTGGACTTACCTTTAGAAACTGTCTTTTTGGTGATGGATTGAGTTCTTTATAAATATTTTTCAACCCATATTTGAATTAAGGATAGTGATAAGTGGAAGGGAGTTATTCAAAAGCAATTAAAAGCCATGGACAGACGAAATACTCATCTAGAGCAAAGAATGCAAACGTTTTCCCAGCTTCAAAGAGAAAAATAAAATCTTTCACAGTCAATGAGAGCCCAAAACCTGAAAACTATACTTTCATGCAGCCCAAACACGAGGCATTTTGACAGCTAGTTCCCATGAGCTTCCATGGAATTTATAATTCCAAAGACATGTATGGATCCTGGCTTGATGCCTTCCAGGATCTAAAGTTACAAATGTGTTGGTTAGAACTGAAATTTTCATCTGTGCTTAGGGAATTTTGGAGCAAATATGTCTGACTTATCTCAATTTAGACCTACAGCTCACACCTGCATGACCAGAACCAGATGTTGGAAATTAGCTAAATTAGCAAAGTTGTGATTCTTGTGTGGGGTTCACAATGAACAAAACTGATAAAACTTCTCACCTGTTCAAACTGAACTGAATTTTTGCTTATCAAAAGGAAGTTTTGTGCAAAGGGAGGTTCAGCATTTGCTGTCCCCAAAAGTCCTGTATGCTGCCTACTTCTCCTTGTGTAAGCTTGTTACCAATTGTGCTGAACTCAGTAGGAAATCTGTGGATCAAATCAGGTGAGATGCAAAAAAAAAATAAACATTTCTGGCAGAAATTGCGGAAAAAAAGTACCGACGTTGGATTTCATTTTTCATTTTTGCGTGATTTGCAAGAAATCAAATATTACAAATGAAGTTAATATAATTGCTGTCTTCCTGGTGCAGTCCTGGCTACCATGAAAAGCAAAGTGCCACGTCCCTGCATGGTTGGAAAACCCACTGATATTAACAGGAAACGAAGAGCTGTCTTTGCATCTCCGTTCTCACCAGGATGAAAGATGTGGCTGCAGTGACAAATCCAGCCTCCCCCTCCTGCACATACATGTTTTTAAGACCAAAGGCGTGCAGTGAAAAAGACCTCTTTTTGCCTTCCCATTTCCATTACAGAAAAGTGTCATTCTTGAGCATTCTGCAGCACAAAAGTCACAAAATCCAAAAGTGCTGTATCCAAAACCATGAATATAATGCATAGTGATTTCACAGTGCATCCACACTCCAAAATGCAGTCTACTGATGCTGACAGAAAATACTACACATATAGAAATGGACCAGACTGTAGGGTGCCTGATAGCAGCAACATTTGATGATTTTGGTCTTTCTGAGCACAACTTATCCCAGCTGATACAGTGGTAAGAGCTTTTCACATTGGTAATGGCAGTGTCTCTGTATTTCCTGCATAATTCCCTCTTCTCCAAGGCACAGGTCGCATTAAAATAGACATACAGATTACTATCCAGGCTTGCTGTTCTTTTCATGTGATTTTTCTCCATATATATCACAAGCCACACTTCTCCCATCATGCAGGAGTGCTGAAGTTCATTACTGATGGACTTTAGGGCTAGCAAAGCTCATTGTTTTAACTCTTTTTAATAACTCTTTTTAATCTGATTTTCCAGCTGTCCCTCAGACAACTGGCATGAGCATGCTCCTATGAAAAGTTTAATTCTCTCTCTTGGACAGAAAAGCAACTGGTAAGAAGATGCTTAGCCACTTACATTTTAAAGGACACCTCATCTGATGTGTAATTCTTCTGGGTTAGTTGAGTCCTTGTTATTCTTTTTGACCCATTGAAGACTCTTAGGAAATTCAGTTTTACATGAGCGTATCTTACATATTGCTTGAAATTAGTAGGATTCTGGATTTTAAAACCATAGGAGCCCATTATGATTGACTAGTTCAAGCTCTGCCTAGGCTGAGCTCCTGCACAGCACAGGTCATACTTCATCCAGGGATTTCTGTCTGAAGCCCAGCTCTGTGTTGTTAAACCAATATATATGTTTTAAGGACTACAATAACACTTAGTAATTTGCCCCAGTAACATATCTCATTATACAGTTAAAGAATAAATGGGATCTCCTTTATTCCTAGTTTGAACTTTTTGATTTCAGTGTGCAATTGCTAGACCTTTTCCTGCCTCTGCCTGCTAGATTAAAGGCCCCTTCAAACTCAGCATAAGTACTTGTACAAATAGATAGTGTGATTTAAGTTACTTGAAAATCCGGTCATTTGAGCAGCTAAACAGAAAATTCCTTTGCTACCAGTATTTAACTGGTTTCTTTAGTGCTGTGGGGTTTTTTGTTTTTTTTTTTTTTTTTTTCTGAAGTTTTTTTTTTTTTTGTTTTTTTTTTTTTTTTCAGAGAAAATACTGTTTTATGGGATAAAACATATTGTTAATTTATTGATTTTTTTTTAAAAAAGAACAGTCAGGTCAGTCAGCTTTCAGCAGAAGTGTCGCAGCCACAGACAACCAAAAGAGGAATCCCTAAATTGCCTTATTCTCCCTTCTAACGCTGATGATGGGTGATGGTTCCAGCCATAGGCAGGGACACCTGTCCTTAGGCCAGGCTGCTCCAAACCCCACCCAGCCTGTCCCTAATCTGAATTAAAGGATCTGCTGTAGGCTCTGCACCATCCCTGCCACCCCAAGGACACCAAAGGACATTTCAAAGGACCCTGAGTGTCTTTGTGAGCAACAGAATCCTGCCTGCTCTGCCTGAGAGGTGAATTGTGGAGGTCTGAGCCAGACAATATGGGCTCTCTCTGGAGCCACCAGGGAGAAATGGGCTTCTTCACAAGATAATCCCTTTGGCATAAAAAACTTTATGGTTTTGCAGAAAATTACTGACTCTTAAGTAATGTTCTTTCCTTCTGTAGACTATGCAGGGAACAGGCATGATTTAGAGAAGCAATTGTTGGATACCTGATTTAAGGAACATGCACTTTGTCCTCTGTAGCCCTCATTTGTGCTCTTTGAGATATAAAGATGCTTGGGAGTAGCCCTAAGCCATTTACACAAGGTTTCTGTCCTTCCATGAAAGAAGTGGTCGTGACATTAAAAGACAAACACCAGAACAGATTACCATCCATATTTGACATACATTAAAAATTAACTGGATATTAATTTGCAAAACAAAGCATACCATAATGGGCTGTCAATATATTCAATTTAACATGTACAACATATGACCAAAGAAAGCCACCCAGGGGATTGTGCTGCCTGAATTCCTCAATAAAATGGCAACCTTTAGATGTATTAAATATACATTCTGGGGGGAAAAAAAGAGGTAAGAATGAAAATCTATAGCTGAGAGAAACACAAACCCAGAGGGAAAATTCAAGATCTGTTTATGTGTAATTGGGTTTTGCTTTGTGAAAACCTTGACAGCTAGAGGAGCTGCCTCATTGCATGAGACTGTTAATCACATTCAGAGATCTACATGCTGCTAACTGCATACAAAATTCCTGGAGATTTACAGCCCTTGCTCTGGTTTTACCTCATTTACACCACACATCACCCTATAGAAGTACCTCAGCACACATGTGGGATTTAAATTTGAGAATTATCTCAGTATCATAATGACTAATCCTGAATGATGAAACTGTGAGTCCAAGCACTGTTGCACACCCTGAAGTAATTTGACTTGTGACAGTCTGTAATTCATACTGTAAATCAATGAAGCTAGAAACACTTTTTTCTAATTTGGCTTAGGCCCATATATGTGCTGGATTAATAAAAATCAATACAGACAGATAAAATTTTGCATTAACATGTTAGTTATAGCACAGCATAGTTTCATAATCAGTAGTTTACAAGTGAAGTTACAGCATATTTGGAAAGGGAAGGCTGCAGCCTGAGCAGAAAATCAGCAACACTCTGAAATATCAGCATATCATGATCCTTCTGACTTCAACAGCAAAAAAATAAGATAACATCAATGAGATATGGATTGGATACCAGTGAGCTTCATCCTTTCAGAGCCTCTCTGAGCTTCAAATTCAGTGCTGTTTGCATCTCTGTTGTCCTTTCCTATTAGTATTTCCTTGCTCTGATTTTAAGACCTTGCTTTCTCACCCAGTTTGATATTTTGTTCCTTAAAATACCCCAAACCTGAATAATTAGGGAGTTCTGTGGTGTAGGTTTGAAATCTCTCAGGCTGAGGATGTTTAACCACATTGTCCCCTTCAAAATTTCTACCCAAGGCTCATCCTTAAAAGCAGCTATCTTAAATCATTAAATCAAGAGGTGTCAACAGATAGCCCCAAAAAACAACAGATGACAGGACATGAGATTTGAGGGATACTTATTTGAGGAATTCAATGTCAAATTGCCTTATGGAACATTTGGGAATGTGAATCCTGGTAAAAAAGAACCTGGAGAAGAGGGAAAAGTAAATCCACCTTAGTTTGTGCCCAATAAGTATGATTAATGGGGAGAGATTGATGCCTCTTAAAATACAGAGCCAAGTTCAGCTTTAAATGCAAAATTCATGGAGTTTGGAGTGTTCTGCATAAGAATATCTTGAAGATGAAGCACTTTATGCCTATTACTGCAAGCCATGGGCCAGAAATCAGAGTTTATGAGGAAAGCCAGTGGAAAGGGGTTAGCCAAGGGATTTCTATCTTGCCTTGGGAGCTTTTGTTCTTGCCTTTTGCTCTTGCAGTAATGTAAATGGAGCAATGGAAAGGCATTCTCATCCAAATACTTCAGCCCTGACATCAGGCAAAGCTATGAGGCATCCAGGTTATCCATTCCCAGCCTTGGGCACGTCAGCACAGTGCAAAACCAGATATTTTTGCAAGGGATGTCTTCCAACACTGCACAGCAAGCACTTCTGAGCGTATCTGGGCAATCAAAGTCAGATAATGAGTAAGGAGATACCTGATAAATGTGGCCTTCTTTTCTGGTAGATCCCTAGGAATAAGGAAGACTGGATCACTGAGTGGGATTTGGGTTTTTGACGCCTTAGTTCCAGTTTAGGAGGAACTGGGATTTGGGCATTCCAGTTCACACTGTCTGCTTAGACAGAGAGCACCTCACAGCAGTGACCTTCAGACCTCTGTCAGCATTTAACAATTAAATAGGCAGGTCTTGGCTAAAACAGAGGGGTAAGAAAAAACCCAGGATTCTACTGCAGATGAAAAGGAGACTTATAGGATGCTGGATGTGTATTCTGCCACACATCATCTGGCCAGCTTTAGAAATGTCACTTATTTCTCAGCTTCTCTGTATATACCATAGGAAAATTTTCATTCTTGCAAGTGTTGTCTGTGAATATATGTATTATTCTTTAGAAATACCAACACACTAGAGGGAAGCAACTAATATAAAACCTCGATGAAAAGCTTTTATGCTAAACAAAACTTCAGATTAGCCTCTATGCTTAAATTTCCAAGTGTAAAAAACTGAGATAATACTCTTGCTTATAGTCTACAAAGGTTTCTGAGGTCTGGAGAGGATGGCAGCTTATATAAGTATGATATATGTAATGACATGTGTAACATAAACAGAGCCTACATAAAACATCATGAAATACTTAGAACTACACACTGTAGGTAGACAGTGCCTTAATTTCCTTTTTTGAATTTCACACCAAACTTTACAATTGGTACCAGTGCAGATTAAATTACTGTTTTCCCAAAATCCATTAAAAATAATTAAAACGTGGAAAATACTTAGGCTGGACAACCCTTTAATGCAGTCAGTTACTAAAACAAATCAAAAAACTGTTCTTTGATCAAGGTTTTCAGCAATCCCTTAGCTGTGTCTGAAATACTTTCATACAGTATTTGCTTTTTATCTCCGTTTAAAATGTGGGCCCTGACATTAAAACCTGTTGCAGACAGGGTCTGAAGGAGAATCCAATCCACTGCCTAACACTAGACTAAGAAGTAGAACAGTGTTGATTTCATAGTTACAAGATAATATTAAAAAAAGTAAACAAAGCCAAGAAAACCAATAACAATGAAAAAAATAAAGAAAAAAAATTAAACAAACTAATTTTTTATGGAATTCAGTGTTTTAAGCTTATGAAAATAATAAAACAAATAAAGGAGTCATAACAACTTGCCTGTATCATGAAATAAGAGCAGCATTTTCTACCTGAATTAGTGGTAGGTAAACCATATCTGGTTTGGGGGATTTTGTCAGTTATAGAGAGAAAGGTGGGATGCAAATATCTGATGAATATATAAATAGTGTACATTTGTTGTTAGCTCTTTAAGTCAATATAAAATTCACATTCAAGATGGTTATATGTAGCTTTTTGTCCAAATGAATACATCATAATTGAACGGAAAAATACCCCCAAATATAAATGGTTAGGAAAACATGAAAATAAAAAAGAACTCAGAAGAAATGTGCGTGATGTGTGAAGAATCCTGCAGATATATTAGGATAGCGTTTGGGAAGATTGTCTTCAAAAGGTATCTCCATCTCCAGAAGGTTAGTCTCATCTCCACATAAGAGTTTAAATGAGTTATTTTGTTGAGGTTCTTGTTTCTGTCCATTGAATTTCAAAGGGAGATCCACAGTAACATCTCTGTAAGTTTTAAAGTCAATGTGAACACCTCAAAGCCTCACAGTCCTCCTTCCACTGCTCTGTTGTGTTAGGTGTTTGATAAAGACACACAGAAAGGGCACTGGGCACATCCTGGCTTCACCAGAGCTCAGAAGATGGAGCACAATAACCTGGGAGACTGAAAGCTGCAGAGTTGGTCAGGAATCGACCGAAAAAAGGTTTGCCAAGGAAACGAGAATTCCTGAAACACACGGCAGATTTGACAGGAAATATGTTCTCACAAAACCAGTAAAAGCAAATGTCACTCCAAAACTGTTAATAACTGGATGGCTAAGGGATGAATCTGAGTTACGAAAATTAAAGTTCAGATTCCTGATTTGAATTATGTACAGAGAAAAATTCCTTTTAACACCCTACTGGAATACCCCATTACTGTCCTATGAGGACTGCCTTTATGTCTTTGAAAATCTGTACAGTCTTAGTTTAATTTTTGTTTGGAACACATAAATTTCTGGAATCTCATAACTTTTTTTCCCTGAGCACAACTCCTGCTTGCTGTAACCATAACTTATCAAGCAGCCAACAAGGAAAAAAGAACCCAAACCAGTATTAAATTCTGCTGCATCTAGACAAGAAATATGTACTGGGGCTGATCCAAAAGCCACTTAAAAGCATGAAACATTTTATGGGGTTGGATTGTGCACAGATAAATTTCACATATATGCATACAGTGCTTATAGATATACAATATGAAAGCCACACCAATTTTTCCTGAATATTGAGATATACATCAGTCTAACAGAACTGAAATAATAGAATAGAAATAATGTCTTTTTTTATATTTAAATATCTCTGCACACCTAAATGCCATTCCAACAAGCAGAGATGACATGTTTATGTACAACTATTTATGAAAAGTAGGTGTCATTTGTTTATGCCAATGAAAGACAGGGAGAAGTACATATATGAACAGGTATATAAATTCGTTAAATTGCTTTTTATGTGCACATCCTCAAACGTAAATTTGCAATTTGCCAATCCATCTTCCTCCAGACTCCTTCCAATATTGCAGCAGTGGTGAGAAATCCAGAAATCATTATCCAGCCTTCAATCAGTATCTCACAGGCTGGGCTAACTTGCTTTATCTTAATAGTAAGATAGTGACTGGCAAAAGCAATAACACTGAGATAAGACTGGATTCATATCGCTCCTTGTCAACATTCTTGGCACACTGCTCGTTTTTTATTCTTGGATAGAGACCCAATCAATCCTAACTCATAAAATTACTGGTGGCAATGCCTGGAATGTTGTAGAAGCTTTAATGATATCTCAGTTTTAGAGACGTTTGGCTCTCATAACTTTTTATAGTACAGTTTGCTAAAGGATAAGATTACTTAATTCAGACAGAGAAATATATTTCATGAGGTGTTCTCACATCACTGAAGACGTGTGTAAGGCTGCTTGTCACTGCTGTCTTTGCTCAGTCCACTGCTAGGGGGGCACATCTGCCCTCTGTGAGATTCTGGTGTGGCAGGGAGTGAAACTCTTGTTAACAACAGTTAAAGGTGGGTCTAAGGAGATGAGAACATTTGGTTCTCATCTACTCCAGCACCCAGATCTTTAAGGATATAAAACATCTTCAGTAAACCATTCTCCAGTCTTGCAGCATTCCAGGGCTCTGCTGCAGCTGGGGATGTCAGGGATGGTATTTACACCCTTAGGTCATGCAACAAGCCCAGTCTGTAGGTGCTGGCTGTGAACATCATTCATGAACCTTTTTTTTTTGTTTGCTTGTTTGTTTGTTTTTTTGTTTGTTTGTTTTGTTTTTCTGAATTATGTGCCGCTGGCCACTATATACATTCATGAAGGAGACGGGGCAAATCTGAACCAGTGTTGTGAGCTATTTATTCAACACATCAGTCTCAGTACATTGTTAGGACAATGGAGACAGATTATGTTAAGAGCTCTCTGATCCAAAGGAAATGCTAAGGGGGTGTTACGTTACAGCATAGCATAAAACCATCTCAGCCTAGGTTTCAGCTAATCACACACAGAGCAAAACATATTGACAAAAATTCTATCCAATCATATGAAACACGCGTAATGGTAGTTAACACAATGGCTCGTTCATGAGAGACACAGCACAGAGACTCATTCAAACTAACCTTCTAAAGATATACATTAAATAACCTTGTTGCAATCTATAAAAACAGAATACAGAAGTCTATTGCGCTATTTCTCACGTCTGCTTTACTGCTTAGAAAACTTTTCTCTGTATTAGCAATGTTCACAAATCTGCTCTCAGAGGCCTGCCTTTTTAACCATTTTCTCAAAACCCTC
The DNA here is from genome assembly GCF_027579445.1 of Ammospiza nelsoni. Classification (NCBI taxonomy): domain Eukaryota; kingdom Metazoa; phylum Chordata; class Aves; order Passeriformes; family Passerellidae; genus Ammospiza; species Ammospiza nelsoni. Next base: position 5,634,697 of record NC_080637.1, on the reverse strand, counting down.
TAATTTTATAAATCCAAGAATTATGCATTACTGCCAACCTGATAGTGCACACGTTAACATGCCACCCATTAATGGCAGTGGACACTTACTTGGCTAAATGCAAGGAAAAGAATAATTTCACTCATTAAATAAGTGACTCAAGGGGTAGTAAAAATAGGGGCAAGAAATGACTCCCCCAAAATGCAGCTCACAGTCATCATGCCTGGATTTTCGTTTTGCTAAAAATAAAAGGTTTACTCAGTTCAGTTTACTTCAACATCTTACACTCGTTTGGGATATTGGAAATACACGATACTAACCTGTAAAATCAAACACACTTCTCATACTTCTCACAAGGATTTTGGGGATGTAGACTGCCGTGGAAATTTTTAAGATGATGTTTTGTTTTAGAAATTCACCTTGTATTTGTTAATTAAACTTTTTTGCTTTTGAAAGAAAAAAGCCTTAATGACTGATAGAATTCAGTATTAGTCTTTTATGATTTGAAAGTCAGCTAAAAGTATCTAGAAAAAAAAATAAAAATGGATACTAGGCTGTTTTCCTAATTAAGCACTAAGACTGCAGTATATAGAGTCTCACACCACACTGTAAATATGAAATTAGGGATCCTAGATGAAATGTCAGAAGCTTTTTCTTATGAGCTTATATCAGCAACTTGATTATCATATTGATTCTGCATATCAATGAGATAACATCCCACAGTGTTTATTCTTCACCCAATTGCTTTCTTGAACATAATAAAATTAAATCCAATATGATATTAAATGTAAACATACAGTGATATTATATGTAAATATCCATTTAAATATCTCTCTGCTTATTGATATTCAAATTCTCTCTGCAAGTGTAACATTGCTAACTACAATAATATATTTTTCAACCTTCATCCAGAGACTGGAACTAAAAAGAGGATAATCTATTTCTATTCCTTTCCATAATAACATTGCATTATTTATGTAGAAGGAAATGAAAATAGTAAGTCTATTCTGCCTGAACTACACTTCTTAGCTGATCCCTCCTGATTGGTCTTGGAAAGCAGAATGGAAAAAAGAATGTGATGCACATGCTAAGCTGGTGCTGGCCAGACTGAGCAGAGAATTTTTACCCTGCCCTCCACAAATCAAGAGCTATATTTGGACCGTAAACTCCTGACCCGGGCAACCTCTTTGTTCTGTGTTTGTACTGAGACCAATACTATGGGGTCCTGTCCTTGTCACTGGACTCTTGTGTAACACAGTAAAACAACTAAAAACAACTTTTTTTCTGTTTTGTAGAACTGGAGGCCTTGGTGTTGTGGGTTTCTTTTGTGCAGTGACATTGTGTGTTCTTGGGTTGTTCAGCAGTGACTCAGAATATCATCCTGTGCTGTTACAACACCATCCTTACTGCTGATACTTGTACCCACAGGTGGGAGCCTGAATCCCATTTTTTTGTGAAAGAGTACATTTGTCCTGTTATTTCTCTGTGATGTTAAGTATTTGCAGTCACCAGCTTATACCAGCTCCCTGCAAAACCTTGTCTTTTTTCTTTCTATTCTGATTTGGTTTAAATATCTACCCAGACATTGGCACCAATTTTTGAAGTTTTTTACCTTTATTTTTCTAAAATAAAGGTAAAAACTTCATAGGCCGACTGAATGGTTACAGTTGGAAGGGACCTTAAAGCTCATCTGTTTCCAAGTCCCTGCCATGGGCAAGGACACCTTCCACTAGATCAGGTTGCTCCAACCTGTCCTTGAACACTTCCAGCCACATTAATGCTTTCAATAAGAGTTATATAAGCCAATTGCAATTACCAAAATAATATTTTTTTTCCAGGTAGTAAATAAAGGACAGATTTGACACTGTATTACTCCAGTACAAAGTCAACAGGTGTCAGAAAACTTATATTTTGAAGCTTTCTTATTCAGAAATGTATCTGGTGAGTGTACTGACTGAAAGAGAATAAGGAACATTGAAATCTCTAAAAAGTCTTCACTTAATAATAACAGGAATCTATCTGTTTAGCCAAAATACTCAAAAGAGCACTGGAAAATTGTTCCAAGTAAAGCAATTTATATCCCAATCAAAATAACTGAATCTTCCTTACTGGAATTTCTTTCTGTGTTTTTTTTTACTTCTTGCATGGACAAGGGAAATCTGAATCAATCCACCAAAACTTCACAGTTCAAAACTAAGCAACGGAGCAGTTGAGCAAATTTTTATTCCATTCAGAATTGAACCCAAAGAAAATCTTGGTGATTTAACAAGAACTAATCACAGAGCTGAAAAAACAAAAGGTTTCTTTTTTGTGTTGTATTACAGCTTCATGTAATTACACATCTGAAATAAAAATTATGGCTATGGACTCATGTTTGGTACTTTGCCTCTTAATGCATGATATTACACTTGACTTCTCCTTTTGCAGTTGTCAGTAGATAAGAACATAATTGCTTTCTTTGTCTAATCTTGCCTTTGTTCTCCAAGCTCTCCATTTTACATAAGACTATTTTCCATGTTGTAGTGGTTGATGTGTTGTTACTTTAACAGTCCTCACAGTTTACTATCACTTTCTACTTCATAACTACTGAAAATAATTTATCTCAAATGCTTGACTTGATTGGTTACCTTAATTAAATTCTGGGAAATTGATATGTAATCTGGATATTGTTGTTAGCCCTAACACAGTGATTTTTTTAGCCTGAGAGCAGTTATTTTCTAAGAAAAATTTCCCTGTTAGAGACACTTCCTTTGTTACAAACTGCTCCTTAAAAATACTTGATGTTTTGTTTTAAGAAATACAAACCCATTTGTAAGTTCATGGAAAATTATAATAAGAACTTATCTACAGTTAATTTCCCAGCTCACGAATTATATAATACAGAAACTGCTATAGAGAATCATTATTTGATGTTACAGATTATGTAGTAAAAGTTTGGCTGTTTTTTGATGTTTATCATAGGAATTTGAATGGCAGAGGCAAATGTGTTTGCCCAACATATAATTAACAAAATGGGTGCTGTTTGTTAAACACCAGATCTCTGAAACTTAAAAAAAAACCCAACAAAACAAAAAACCCCAAAACAACAACAACAAAAACCCAAAAAACCACCAAAACCAACAAACAAACAAAACCAAAACAAAAAAATCCCTACCCACAAACACCTCCCCCTAAAATTTCCAAGTAGTAGAATTTACTTTTTGTTTCCTAATTTTCTGTCTAATTATGTGTCAGTCAAGATTTTCCAGATGAAAATGTATAATCTCTTAGAGCGATGAGAGGACAGCCAGAAAAAATATATCAGTACTGTATTGTGAACCATACATGCTTAAAATTAAAAAATGTCGTCTTCTATGTGCTGAATTTATGCTCTCATATACCCATCAAAGGGAATTTCTAGGAAAGAATTGATCCTAAATACTTTGTCTATAAAGAAGAAGTGCAAAGGGATTTAGTTCATGGAAAGGTTTGGCTTCACATTTTGATTTCAGCAAACCAAATAACCTCAGCTTATCCCTCCACTTTCTCTGAAGAAGTCCTGACTTCCCATGAAATTGTGAGCATTATTGAAGGATTGAAACTTGATAAGGTGTGGGGCTGGGGGCATGGAGTGTTTGTCTGAGGAATATTGTGTGCTTAGAGATTCAGCTCAGGGTGTCTGTGAGATGAGGATTGCTCTAGAAAACAGCCACAAGTTTTGTCTTCAAATCTCAACTCTTTGGACTTCTGAAAGGCTGTGAACTTTTATTTCCTCCAATTCTGTCTCCAAAGCAGAATATTTCCTGTGTTTTGAACAGATTTGAATATGCTGCTAGGACTGGCTAGACATTGATTGTGAAAGCTGTAACAAAAATTAAACCTGTTTTGTATTGCACCCTTTCAGTTATAGGAGTAGTGATTAAAAATGTATTGAATTATTTTGAGATCCAACAGGCTCAATAAAAAAAAAACACACCAAAAACTTGTGAATGTAGTAAGGCCATTCAGGTGCTTAGGAACCTACAGCTGAAAGAAAAATACGAGAGATACCTTGCAAAAGAAAAACCATCATGCCATTTTTCAAGTTGGGAGTCCAGGTCACAGTAATTCCAGCACAATGCAGGAATGTTAGGATTATTGATTATTGATAATCAATAATTTATTATTGATTGGTGATAATTCCTTGTGTCCCCAGTGTCTCTATGGTGACTTCCCTGCTGGTAACTCAAGAACAGCCTGAACACAGATAGCACTCCATGGCTCATTTCCATGGAGATGGACTCTATTGCCTGCCAAAAACATCATGGCTGTGATGCCTTGTGCAGGCTGACCTAGAACAGAGGCTAGATGGAGTTAAAGAACAAAACAGGGATTAATAAAAAGCCTCCATGGCTGCACCTTGGGCAGCACCAGAGCCCAGCCAGGGCTGCACCCAAGATGAACCAAAACGGCCCCAAAATGCACGAGCGCTGCCGGGGTCTGTCCCTGGGATCAGCTCTGCTCCATTTGCACCTTGCAGTTCATTGTCCCATTGCAGCTTTAGCCCAGGCAGTCCCACCCTGCTTGTTTTTCTCTCTCCAGCCCACGGGGTTTGTGCTCCTGGGCTGAGATTTGGGGCATTTGTCCTTGGTGCCCAGCTGGAGCAGGAATTGTTTTGTCTCCCTGCTCTTTGCAGAGAGCTCACCAGCCCATAATATGAAGCTCAGAACTGCACACTAAAGCAGCACAGAATCTGAAAAATATAAAAACTAAAACCTGAGGCATCAGCTGCACCTCAGACTACCCCAGCACACGTGGGTGCCAGATTTGTGTGGGAGAAGTGATGTTGACAGTACAAAACTGTTTCAAAGCCATCCCGCATCTGAACTCAGGTGCTCTTGTGCTTCAGTGGTCCCTGGAAGGAATTGGACTCTTTGAAGAAAAAATCCTCTCTCACTCTTACACTGACTGTCCAGGCTTAGCTCTCCATCAATCAGTTCCTCCTTCATGGGTACAGTTTTTCTTGGAAAACAGAGGAGTCACCTGAGAAAAGATAATTGTGGCACCTCAGAAAACTTGGCTCTAGAGAGACAGGAAGTGTGATGTCCACACAATGCCTTTGTTTGGAACTGGACTGAAAAACCTGAGCAGAGAGATTGAGCCAAAGACCCAATTTTGAAAGATAATACAGGTACTCATTAGGCACAGCTTAGTGGCACAGGGCACAAATGGGGTATAAAACACTACCAGACAGTTCTTACACTGTGGCTTCACCAAGGAAAACTCAGTTTAAGAAGGTCCACCAGATTGAATCGATGGGAAACCTGAGGTTGGGACTGAGCTGTGTGGTACCAACTGAAGTGGCCATTTAAATGAAACCCTTTGCTTAGATTAAAAAAAAAAGTCAAACAACCACATAGAAAGTAATTCTCCCTGCATTTTGTTGTCCTCTTTGTTCATTTTTCACCTTTTGAAGCTGTACAAAAGCATCTTGGCATTTTCAACATGATTAACACAGCCACAGAATGGATTTGAAGTCAGAGGGTAGCTTGTCCTAAGATTGCTTTTAAAGAATAACATGTATTGTTTTAAGGTGTCAGCAGTGCTGTGCATCATGCACTAAGCTCTCCCCTGTCTTCCTGTGTTTAAAGGGATTTCAGAACAGATCTTTTAACTCCAGGTGCACGAGTCAGAGTTCACTTGTACAGCAAAGCAATAACTTGTTGCAGGCTGGAAGGAGGCAGAATTTCCAGGTAGATAGTGTCAAAGAGGTTTTACTGGATCTTTACTGTTTCAGTGGCTTTAATAGGTGAGTGTAGAGCAGACAAACTTGGTTTAAAGTTTAATCTGGTTTAGGAACCCTTGGATTTGAACTCTGTAGCCTAGACTACAGTCACCTTGACTTTATGCACGTTCTCACCCCATGCCCCAAAACAACAGCTGAGTGTTTTTCATTGTGATATTTTGAGAAAGATGATAAAATGCTTGATATTGCATGCATTTCAGAGTGAAATTCCTGACCAGTTCTGCAGAATGATTGTGGATTATGCAATTTTTATGCCTTCCTTGAGTTTTATGGCAGGTCCCAGATGAAAGCCCTGGAAGTAATGCTTTCTACTGTTACATCTTTATTATAAGTAGCATTGATAACTCCACTTTAGGACTGAGAAAACACAAATAAAAACTGCGAGAAGAAAAAGATATGTGGCTTTGTGCTACAGACCATATAACACCAATAAATTAATGATTTTACGTGTGATCTGTAGAACTCTTTTCACTCACCAGTAATAAAGGTTATAGATTTGTTTTCATATTTCTAAAAATTGATTTGCAAACATCTTACACAGAATTTCTTGGACATTAAGAGGTATGAAATTCCACATCATCTGAAAAAACCCAAGATAAACTACTTTGTTGACATTAGAGTCAATCAAGGAACCAAACTATGAATTTATCTGAACACTTACAAATATAATATTTCCTTTCATTTCTTTTTATTGAAATAACCTTTTGTGACTATTAATAGCTTTCACATAACATCAGTTTCAGCAGCCTGACCTGACTCTAGACACAAAGTTAAATGTAAACTAATGAGAACACTTTACTTTCCATTACATAAATGGACATTTATCAGATGACAAATTAAAACCAATAAGACACCAAGACAAATGTGCTGTCAACAGCATTAAGATGGGTCATTTTCACTACTCCCCTCAACTGTACATTAATAAGCATTCCCTACTGCAATCTATTCAGGGCTTTGATATTGATTTTTACAGAAGTCCAACAGAAGTCAAAGTTTATATCATGGTGTTGAGTTCCACAAGAAATGTGGTAATTGACTGTGATTTTGAAGCCATGATGACTAGAGAAGTCAAATATGTATAAAAGATATTTAAGGAGAGCATACAAAAAATACAGGATTTTTTATTTGGTACTTTGGCTCATTTTTAGAAATGTGTCTCCTGATATTTCAGCATTGTGAATACACTAAGTATTCAGGCAGCACAGAAATGAAAAGGTTAGTCTTGTGGTCTATTTAAAAAAAAATGAATAAAAGAAAGAGTTTAAGGCAGTTTGCTTTAGTTCCCTTTACAGCTAATTGATTTAATGCACGTAGTTTAACTGCAAAACTTAGGAAGTTTTCATTTTTATTTGACAAAGCCTTTAATTTCTTCATGAAGCAAATTTCTAACAGGAGATGATCAGTTTAGTCATGCCTCTGAAGAACATTTTTTACAGAATGAGGATGCAACTCTTACTGCTGTTAACCCTTGCCTGAATCCTGGGAATAACATCTCAGCCTTAATGAGCAAATGCCACATGTGATAAAAAGCCTCTGATGATGAGCTGCAAAATATAGGTTATAATTGAGCAATGAGATCTAGCCAAGTGAAAGACATTTGTGGAGTGGATTGTGGATGCAGTTAATGATTCTTGGTGCTCCCTGCCTGTGTTCATCATGCCATGAAGAGGCAGAGTTCGCTGGCTGTCAGAAGCAGAGGATGGAGAATGGAGAGATGTGGGATTTCTGCCACTGACTCGCTGACTGAACATGTGAAATCACTTAACCCAGGATTAACAAGGCACCTGTGTGAACAGCCGCTGAAATTTGGTAAATTAGTGTCATAATTTAATGCAGGGAATTACATGTGAATCTACATATCTGGGCTAGGAGAAGTGGGGAAAAGAAGGCTGAAATCAGCCTATGTGATACTGAGGGATGGGGCAATTTTAGTGTGTGACTGAAACCCAGACACTGAATAGATGAGACCTTAAAACACATGAGGACTGGTGTATCCACAACCAGCTGCTATTGAAGAATTCCCTGTGAAGGTGGGCAGGTTGAACTGTTTTTCCTTAGGACTAGAAAATCCTAATTGTGGGGAAACAGCATAAATTCTAATTTCTAGGGGGGGAAAAAAGCAATGCTTTTTTAATTTTAAAGATTAGAAATATGTTAATCTGTCGCATTGGAAACTCAAAGTGGGATTGATCTGACAAAAGGTGAGTGTTTGTCTGAGCTTGTGCTTTGGAGCTTTGAGAATCTGGGCTCCATGCGAGTCAGTGGAGATTAGGGGCAGGACTTGTCTAATGAAATGTAGCTGTCTAAAATAGGATGAGACACTTGGATGTATTGACTGTCTCTCTCTACTAAGGGAGTTTGGAGTTACTTGGTGAAATGCTGAAACCAATTTGTCTGTGTACATCCAGAAACCCCTGTGTGGTTGGATGAATTCCAGCTTGTGCAACCCACACATAGTAAACAAAAAAAAAAGCCCAATGTTTTACATTTCTCTTCTCTTATAGATAACCCTGAAAACACTTCCAGGAGCAGCTTGTACTTTTCAATTAATATTCACTGTATTCAGTCTGAGATACTTCAGTGGGGTCCAATCACCAGTGGGTGGTCTGCCAAAAAAAAAAGTTCATTTTAGGCAGATAGATGAAGACAGTCCAGACTCTACAAGTGCATTGTAGTCTTGCACATAAACCTAGTTAAGGGCATAAATACACCCTGGAATGAGGTGCTGGAGTTTGAAACTACTCCCAGCTTTGCGCAGCTATCTGTATGAAAATCTTCCCTGTAATTTCTGTTTCACAAAATCAAAAAAAAAAAAAAGCCTTCTATCTATTTGAACTTTCATAGCAAAAGATTGGTTTAATCTTAAAAATAAGTCCTCCATGGCCATTCACAGAAAATAATTCCATCCCTTGCAATGCATTTTTAAGGGCTCAAGGTCTGTGTTTGACATGTGTGGATAGTGGAGAAGTTCTGACATTTTCTTTCTTAACCTCGTCATGATAGGGAATGTAGGAAATATTTCCTATCACCTCAATTCCTGTCAAACTTTAGCATCTCCCTGGAACTAGTTAAGAAATTTTGTGTAATTAGCCCTTGTTTGATGGCATGTTTCCAGAGGAGATGCTCAGGTGTGTGTTGATGATGGTTAATGTGACATGGCGGGTTCCTGGGTGGCTGTAGGGCAGTGGAAGCAGTGAGCATTGTTTTCAGCACCAGGACATTGTGTTCACCATTGCAACTCACTTACGCATTAATGATAGCTAATTCTTTAAGTGAAAAGATTTAAAAGGAGAATTAAAATGAAATAGTTCTTTTTTTTCCCTCCAAATTTTCTCATTTGTAGAAATGTAAGAACTTGCTGATTGATGCCTTCTCTCCTTGGTCACTCCAGAAAAAAATATGTGGGGATGCTGACAGGCTGAAATGTAACACATAAATTGAGTACTTTTTTCTTTTACTTTAGTTTGGAAATTTGCACAGTCTGCTTAAGTGTTCTGTTTGGAAAAGGAGTCAAATGTTTCTTTAAGGAAAACCTCATGGTATGGAAGTTGTTGTCCCTGTTTTACGTTAGAGACTAATAAAGCTTTCTACCCTTTAACTCTTCTTTAACTGTTTGGTTCCGTCCTTTAAAGGAGGCTGCTGCTGTCCTGCCTGTTGTGACTCACCAGGCTGGTTTGATGTGCTGCTGGGTGTTCTTGGAAAGAACTTGTAATATAGCTATTTTTCAGCCAAATCAAAAGCAGTGCTCATGGCCTTGCTAGGGATGACATTCAACTCTGGGAAACATGAAAAAACTTTCTGAGGACCTAATATTTATCTTCCAGATAGGCTAGACAGTACTAGGAATCAGGTGTTTCTAAAGCTTCCCTGAGGGAAGTGTTTTTGGGTGTTGAGACATTGAAGAGCATTTCCATTTCAATGGACACACTGCATCTACATTTGTGACCAGGAGAAACATAGAAATGTCTCGGGGGAAGGCTGTGATCTCATGAAGGGATGTCTCAGGGAGGATTTCTGCATCCATGCAGAGAAGGTCAAAAGCATGGGGGCTCTGCATAGCTCTGCACATCCCCAGGAATGCCTGGCATGTCTCTCTTTGCCTCTGGGGAGGCCTGGGAAAACAAATACTTTTACTTCTTCCTTTGCCAGGGTAAACAAACCATGGAGCTCATTGGAGGTCAAAGGAAATTGGGCAGCTTTTTGCTTCAATTTTGGCAGAGCACTACTGAGGGCAAGGATTTCCTGTAATGAAGTGAGAAAATTCCCCAAGTCCCAGGTCCTGCACTGGGCTCTGTGGAAGCTGGCAATGCTTGGGATGTGTTGCTCAAAAGGAGCTCAAAACCTCCACTTTTTGCTCTTTCAGTAGCTTTTCCCTGAACTGTTTGCAAATGTACGCAAGCTTTTCTTTGAAGGACACTTCAATTCCTCAGTTGGCTCAGACAGACTTGGGAATGAGCAGATGACCTTGCAGTCCTCTCAGCTTTCAGGCTTTTCTGCTCCTCTCTTCCTGTAGCCCACTTTTCCTCTCATTGAAATGTATCTGCTTTTTCCTAAGCTGTGTCACAGTCAAAAGCATCCAAAACCCCCTTTTTTCTAGGAACATCTCCATTACTGCAGAAACGCGGTGTTACATTTTAAATCTCCCAGGCGCATCCTCAGGGGTTATTTTGAGAGGTGATGGTGGCAATGCCTTGTCTCATCTCCACCATGAGTTCACTCAGCACAGGATAATTGATCCTTCTCAGCTGGCCATAACTGAGCAGGATTTGAGGTTATGGACCAGCCACTGCCCTGATTTGGTTGTCTGGCTCCCTGAGCTGTTCCCCTGGATGGCTGATTTAGCTGAAAGACTGATTTTGGTGATCTGAAGATCATCTCCACTCAGACACGAGGGATTCCACAAACCAGTTGAACAGGCAGCACAACATCTCAATGAACCAGTAAATATCAGCATGAATCATGATGAATTCTTATTAGTCACAAAGTCTTAATTAGCTGCGACCCCTATGGCACATGTACAAATATCTCTTTTCCAGACCTCTCTCCTAATAGTCACAGAATCACAGGAGCACAGAATGGTTTGGTTTAGAAGGGACCTTAAAATTCATCCAATTCCAACCCCCCTGACATGGGCAGAGACACTTCCACTCTCAGGTTGCTCAGAGCCCCATCCAACCTGGCCTTGAACGCTTCCAGGCATGGGGCAGCCACAGCTTCTCTGCACAACTTGTTCTCTAAACTTCCAGTGTCTCATTCCTCTCTGAGTAAATAATTTCTTCCTGATTTCTAACCTAAATTTCTCCTCTTTTAATGTAAACTCATTTCCCCTTGTCCTATCACTGTATGTCCTGCTGACACTGCTTTTTGATGGAGCACCATTGATTTGTGGCGTGCCCAAATCTCTCCAGGTTGGCCATAAACAGTGTGTAAAAACCAGAATGATAACTTGCCATAACCACATATTTATATGACCCTAAGCCTTCACCAGTTATCTGGCTGTTTATTCCTATTATGCAAGAAAATCTTCCTAAGACAGGCGTGTCTGAAGGCAAGGCAGCAGAAGGGAACAAAAGCCTTCATGGTTTGGGCTTAAATCTGTATAATTTCACAGATGTTCTGAACTGCCACCAAAATGACATCATCTAGTATCTTGTCTTACCAAGACCAGACCTTGACAGCTCCTGGCAGCACAGAAACAACCTCAGAGAGAAATGGAAAATGGGAGGTAATTTCTTTTCTCCCATATTCATTAATTTGCAAACAGATCTCCATTAGACAATCCCAAAGCTTGAGATCTCCTCAGCTCTCCCAAATATTGCTTACATTTATTATTATTAGTACCCTAGTTATTCTTGTTAGTTTAACACCATATCTAAACATCTCAAGTTGATTTTGTAGGGAGTGTGGACAGAAATGTGAGGGGTTTATTTATTTTTAATAAGGATAAGCTCAGGCATTAGGAACCTACTCTGTTTTCCCAGTTTTCCTATCAGTCCCCAAGCATGCTTCTACCACCATCTTACAAACTCAGGCTGACACCGAGCTGATAAATTGACAGAAAGTATCAAATGTCAGCTAGGGCTCTGATTCCCTCTGGAGGCTCTTGGGAACAAAGTATGAACAGATTGTTCATGCCAGAACACCTCATTATTTTAAGCAAATTGACTTTCTTATTGACTACATTGAAAGGTTGTACACTACTTATAATTACCAGTTCTACTTAATTTTCTTTTGTAAAAAGGTCTGTACTCTCTACTTGACAGTATTATTTTGATTAACCTACTTTTTGCCCCAAGAGGCCATTTAATATTTAAAAAAGAATGGCTTGATTGTACAGATGTATAGCACATGCACACGATTATTGTTATAATCACCCATATCTAATCTGAATGGTGAAGTGCATTACACTACATTTTGCAATGAACTATGAGATTTTGTAGCGCTGGTGAGGTTAACAGCAGTATACACATTAAAAATAAAAAAAAAAGTCCTGCAACTGCAGGAACACAAAGTGCAATCTACCAGAAAATACAGTGGTGTGATGTGAAGCAAGAAGATTAGAGGATGTGTTTCACACCCCTTGATTTCAGTTTGTGACTATTTTATGATCACTATATTTGGCTGATGTTTTATTGCTAATAATAATATGATATATTAATTTTTACATTCTCCTTGCCACTGCTCTCAAATCCAACTTTCTCCCACCTCTGGTTTCAAAACGACAGAGTAATATGAACTGATTACAGTTTGGCCTGGTCAGATTTGGTCAAGGTAATTGCTGGAAACAGCGTCTTGGCTTTTTGAGATATGAGAGAGACATTGAAAAGAACCTGCTGATGCAGAAACATCTACCTGGAATGGGGGCCAGTGAAATGTCACTTGCAATCCCATTAGAGTGATCCTGGCTGACTACCTCACACTGCCCTAAAGGAAGCATTTTCTCTCCACACTAGTTCATTGAAAAATAGGGGAAAAAATTATGACTGGTTCAATAAAAATGAGGCTGTCAAGGGTCTAAAGCCAAACATTGTACTCTCTTGTGTTCATAATTTTTTTTTTCTTCTAGATTTTTTTTTCCTTGTATTCCCACAAAGCAGTGTGACTCCCTGCTGGCATTAGAGTTCAGTTCTGATGCTATTTCAAATTGATATTTCAAGCCAAGAAATTCAAACCCAAACTTTAATATCTTCCACATATCAATTTTCTCTTGACACATTAACAAGTCTCTGTGAAATGCTCTTATACTTTGACACATGGCTTCATAAAAGTGACCTCTTCCTATTCAGATATTGCCCCTTACCATGTTTATCCTGTTGACAGGAAAAAATCTTGATATGATTAGAGGAATAAAGTCAAAAGTGAAGACCAAATTAGAATGTATTTTCATCATTAGAAAGGTAAAACTCTGCTTGCAGGATCTTTATTGCTGGTAATGAGAAGTAAGAAGAACCCTGCTTGGTTTTCAGATTGCAGTCTGTGTTGGCGAGAGGGAGAAGAGAAAATAAGACTCTTTTCACTCATGAACGGAGAAAATTGGATCTGGAATCCATTGGGAAAAGATATATAGGAACCTACAATGTCATTTTACTGTCACTTTTCAGACAACAAGCACTTTTGGGGAGCTCCAGTCAGAGTTTGAAGGAATGATCCAATAAACCACATGCACTCCTAGGGCTGTTGTGCTAGGGAGTGAGTGACTGCAATTAAAATGGCCCTCGGATGCTTCGGAATAAGATTTCAGAGGTTTATAGTGAGAACACTTAAAAATGCTCAGCTGCTTTTCCTGCTGCAGAATGATCAGCTACCTCTAGAGAAATGAAACAAGACAGGCACAGGGCTCTCATTGAGGAGCCGGAGGTCTGCAGCCATTGCACTGGGACAGGCTAAAGAAAGTCATTATTTTTCTGTAACTGTTTTGTCATAAATTTCTAACAGCAAAACTTGGGGAAATAATTGGCTCCTAGTAATTTTTTCATGAAAACGACATAAAAGGGTAAGTATTGCATTTTCACACACTGTATGTGTTTGATTTAACTTATGCAATCAGCAAATAGAAAATCTATGGAGGTGATGCAAGTCTTCTGGTATTCAGTTGTAACACCATAAACATGGGGATTATATGGGCAAGTAGGGCAAGTTTTAAAGCAAGCTGTAGAAGAGTAAATTGGGTTGTGGGTAAAATTTATATTCTGGGATGCTGTACTTCAATGACTGTCCAAATGTCATTCTTTGTGCAAAATTATTTTGCTGAGGTGATTTCTGAACACCTTGTGTTTCTCCTTTTTAACCAGACCAGAAATACCATGCACAGATATTTCTGGGCTACCTGCTGCCTAAATTCCAAGTAAACTAACGGGAAAATTTCTCAGCTGCTTGAGTTGCCCAGGTTGGTAGGTACAAGAAGAGTGTATTTAACTCACTTTGACATAAGGGAATTCCTCACTAAAAACAAAAAAGAAATGGCATATATATACAGATATTTTTTTAAACTTTTAGAGTTGATTTTACAAATTTTTTTTTTTTTTATTTACAATTTCGTGATCCCTTAGTCAATACAGTTGAAAGAATCTGGGGAGAAATTCAACTCACCTGAAAGTAGACAAGACTAAGTTCCTTAAAAATAGGTTTCTAGTGCCACCTGATGCATCCTTGAGGATCTGAGTTGCACCAGGAGACTGGCATGCATGACACAAAATATACGATCCCTGGAGCTTTCTGGAAGAGTGTCTGGAGGATATGCTGGATGCCTGAGTCCTTCCCAAACAGCACCACAAAAGTGCTCTATTTGTGAGCACTGAGGTTGGATCCCACATCTCCAAAGACTGCAGTGGAAGCTGAGGCACCCATCTACAGTCTTACTTGTAGTTTTGACATTTGGAAGTCTTGATTTGAACTGAATTCTCCTTGCCTTCCCAGGGCTGTGAAGTTCTGCAATTCCAAAGGAAACAAGACGCTTATCTGCATCTTTTAAATATTGGGCATTTTTTGGGAGAAGGAAGAATTCAGCCACATCCATTTGGCTATGGCAGGTCAGGTAGGAGCCTGGAATGTACCTGTTGGGAATTGTAAGCCTGGGAGCAGGCAGCAACATGCAGTGCATGGAAAAGTCTGTGCTGAAAATGTCCAAAATCCTACCTGTTGTTCTGAGTTTTATAGTGTAACTACGAAATGTCACTTTACTAATGCTAACATATATTCTGCAATCGCAGTTATGTTCTAAAAAATATATAAGTATATAAAGTAAGTATATAAAAGCAAGTGTTCCTTATTGAATGTACAAGAATTTATTGTCATCTAGGGCGCCATACCACTTAGATCTGGTAGGTATGTCTGTGCTGACCTATATATGAATACACAGGGTGTGACTATGTACCTAAAAACACAGAGGTGCATATGTAGTCGGTGTAACTGTACACAAGAATTATTATGAGATATGAAAAACCAACCTAAAAAGAAGCATCTCTGCAGAGGCATAATGGAGCAGTAATAAATCAGCCCAGTGCATCTTGCTGTGCTTGTGTGTTGCTTTTCCAGGGAGGCAGCTCTGCTCTTTGTGCTTAAAATGTTCACGGGGGAGCGAGGCTTTCACTACATCTGTGCTTCAAAAACGTGCGATGGAGAGGCAGTTACATAACTCAGCAGCTCCAGGAGGGTCTGTGCATTCAGGCTCTGACAGATCTGTCTCTGCTTTCCTACCCCTCTTGCCTGTGTTATGCCCACACCCTCAAAGTTTCAGAGAGGTGGAGACAACGTGTCAGAAAACAGAGAGGAAGAAACATCAAGTTTGCTAAAAAACCTGTTGAAAAGATTTATTAACCTACTTGTGCAAGAAAGATTGGGGGAGACTTTTTGGGAGGGCATAGGACAAGGGGGAATGGGTTTAAACAGAAAGAGAGCAGGTTTAGGTTAGATATCAGGCAGAAAAACTTTACTGCGAGGGTGGTGAGGCCCTGGAACAGATTGCCCAGAGAAGCTGTGGATGCCCCATCCCTGGAAATGTTCAAGGCCAGGCTGGCTTGGGCTTTGAGCAGCCTGGGATAGTGGAAGGTGTCCCTGCCCATGTCAGGGGGTTGGAATTCAATGGTCTTTAAGGTTTTAATTCTATCTGTCATAATTCATGGAATCTCTTTCATGAACGTCCAGCTGTACGTAAATGCACTGTACATCCAGAAAACGGGGTTCTGTTGTTTTGTCTTACACTGCTGATGGTGGAAGCAGGCACACTGTGTGTCAAATCCTTGCTGTGCTCTTCAAGCCACGTGTGTCTCACCAAGTTACCCATGCTGGCTTGTCACAGCAGCTCAGCCTGCATGGGAAGACGAGGCCTCAGCGGAAGAAAATTAGGGTCATTTCCATCACTGAGCATTGCGAGTGGTAGCAGGAATAACAGCAGAGTGTATACCTTGGTTCCTGGGATGCTGTGCTGCCCACAGGGATGTGGACTATTTAACTTGCTTTCCAAAATGGCAAATAGACAGTAACAACTTCTGACTGATTCATGGCTCTTGAGGTCCAAGTATCAATTTATTGAGTAGTCTGTTTCCTCATGCATTCATAAAGATGGTATATTACAAGTGACTATAAAATACCTTAAATATATTTTATTTTTTTCCTTCCAGTGGCATCTCTGTCTTTTCAGAGACAGCAAATATGGGGACATTCCAGGATTTGGAAATGCAGCAACTCCCTTTGCATTGAAAGCATTTCACAGTACACAAAAATAAAATGACCCACTATGCCATTTTATTATGTGTACAAAAATTGTCTTGAGGACTGCCTTTGTACACCAATTTTTGTCGTGTCGAACATGGTGACCTTGCTTTCTGAATAACTCAGGAGGTGGACTGGGACAGTTGAATAAAATGTAGTCCACCAAAAGGAAATATATGGTGGAAAAATTCTCTTCAGGAACCGTGTAACTGGGAGTTATGTGAGATGGTCACAGAAAATTAGGCTCGGTGTAGGAAACAATGCACTTCCACACTCTAACAAACTTTTCTAACTTAGGTTTTGTTGTCTCCTTCTTTCCACCTCAGTAACTGAGGCATCTGATTTTCACTTTGAAAGCAAAAATTCCTAAGATTCAAATTTCAGATGAGCCTGCTCCATCGCAGCTGTCTTGGAGGTATTTAAATACCACATAGAGAAATGCACTTTAAAATCCAGATGCTCCCTCTGTGTATTTGCAGGAGGTGCTTATGACCCATCATGACCACACGAGCAAAGTTCCACCAGACTCACACAGTATCTGGCCAGGGCTGCTCCTGTCCTACACACCAAATATCTGTAATTAAGATTTAATCATATTCTCTGCCCCAGCCATTCCCTGCCTCTGCTTCAATTCTTGGGCTTGAGAAATACCCAGGAATGGATTCTGAACTTGTTGTTTCACTCCTCCTTCTTTTTGTCATTTTATGCCATTCATCTGCTGGCTCAATCGCAGATAAACTAGCACAAATCAATGAAAAAGATTTCAATCTTAATTGCCACTAATTCGTAATGGACTAATTAACTGAACATACTGTATCCTGCAAAGCTTCTGTCCTTTGTTCTGCAGTTTTACTGTGCCATGTTTAATTGATTCTGGTAGCAGCCTATAATGGACTGCAAGAGCTCTCTTCATAAAATAATAAAATAGAAAGAAATTGTAAAGAGGGCTGACTGAATTGCATATGAAAAAAGGCACGTTTCCAGCAGCTGGATGGAAATGTATCCTGTAAATTTTACCTTGGCTCATAAAGCAAACACCTTTTACAGCAATCTGCTCTGCCACCCCCTCCTCTACAAAGCCAGCAGATAAGATTTATTGGGGAGATGCAAGAAAGAGAGAAGGATACATTTAAATTGCTCTGAACTAAACTGTGATCCTAATAGCAGTGGTATAAAGGCAGACAATTGCCTGAAAGATGTCCCAGCATCATCAAAGGTATATAATGTTGCTGCCTGAGCACATGCCTGCTCCTCTTACAGAAAAACCTGAGGAATTATTCATTCTTCTGAACATTGCATCAGTAGAAGCATAAATGGTGAATAGGGCACTGTGATTTATTAGACCATTCAGACTTTTTCACTGTTTTCTTTACAGATTTTAGACAGATCACTAAACTCTGCCTATAACTGAGTAAAGTTAGTTGTCACTCAGCACTGCTTTTTCTTTTGCCATTTGGTTGATACTTCACCCTCCTTAGCTGAGGTTTCACAAGATCTTGAAGATATTTTTCTTTTTTTCCCACCAGTTTACATGAAATGCTGTGCTCCAAGCTCCTTATTCATTCCTATCTGTCACATTTTGTGTAATTAAAAAAAAAAAATAAATTATTTTTTAAAAACTCAGCTCTCTTCAGAAATCTGAGATATGGTGCAAAAGCAGCACTGGTAGAGCTGAAGTATTGGATTATTCTGGTGAGACATGGGCTGGAGGTGCCCATGATGGGATAAGAAAATCTTATACAGGTTTTTCAGCTGGGGAAAATGTACCATGGAAAGACACAAATGAATCAGACAGAAAAAAAAAAATAATGAGCTATTAGGGCTGTTGAAAGGGAAATCCAATTGACTGTCATCTTTATACAAATTGTGAGAGTCAGGCTTGAAGTTACAGTGAAGAGGTCTGAGAGAGCAGAGATAATACTGCTAAAGTGCAGGGTTTTTTTGGCGCTTTTCAGCAGAGCCTTGTCCCATGTGTTAAATTACAGCCCTGTCCTACTTTCCCATTGAGCAGCACCACGGAGATGCATTTTCATTTACTCGTTCCTTTGTGGCACGTAGCATCCACTTTGTACAGAGATGCAAATAAATATAAAAAGTGCAGGGAAATAGTGAACCTGAACCTTTGTGCCTTGTTTTGAGCTGAGACCCTCTCCTTTCAGGCTCTTCTCCCTTTCTCTGCATGCCTTCTACCTTGTCATATTCAGATCATGCCTCATTTAGCTGAATTACTCAGGTCACCTTAGATTAATTATGCAATTTGGCACTGATGCTGCTGATCTACCCCTATCTGAGTGCTGTGTCAAAGAAGTCGTAACATAAGCAGGATTTAAGAAGATATCTGCTAGCAAACAAGAACACAGACTAGGAAATCTGGTATTTGCTATCACCTTGTTTTTTATGATGAATTAGTGGATGTATTGAAATAATAATCCTGTGCATCTGTAATTTTGCTCTACATTTTCCAAACCCCATCCCTTCAATTCAAACTCCCATCCTCATTAATTTTCAGTGTGTGGTGCTGAGATTCAACTGAAAAGAGATCCCAAATATTTGCATAGAAACCTCTGCTGTCATAAAAAGTCTTTGAATAAGAGAAATCAATGTTATTTAAAATATTATCTTTTGTAGGCATTGCAAGTTAACCTGTCCCCAGAAATCCTAATCCAGCAACACATTTAAGCATCTACTTGCTTTAATCAGCTGCAGCAGAGAATGGGATCCTTGAAATGCTTAAATTTCAGCATATACTTAAGTTTCATGCTCAGTTAAATTCCTGGTGTATTATGTCAATGCTAAAGAGTGTCACAGCTTAGAAAATCACAATCACATTAAAGCTGGATTCTTTCCTTTGCTTGCCTTTTTATTGTATGTTTAATATGTAACATTAATATTTATAAGCATATGGAAGGCATATTTACAAGCACTTCCCTGTAAATAAGATACTTGGAATTATTATAGCGTTTCTTGGTTTTATTTTTCTTCATCATTTTATGGAGTCTTTTTCTGTGTTCAAAATTTCTTTTCCTGAACTTTTCCACTTTAGGTTCACCATTCCTTAAATACACTGAAAGAAGCAGCATCATTATTTCTTTTCTTGTTTTGAGAGCTTCTCTCTCTTTGTTTCCATTGACTTATTTCACTTTATTCTTCAGTATTTTCAATTCAGTGTTTTCTACACCTTTGGCTTTTATTCAGGTTTTCTTTTACTTTCTCTTTTTTCATATCTTTCAGAATTTTTTTTTCTAGTTCTATTGCCTTGCCTGGATTCTCATGTGCATCAATAGTGGCAAATAATTAGCAAACAATGTGGTATTTTCTTTGGCAGAGAGCACCAACAGAGAGTCCATTCCTTCACCATTTCTGACAGGGAGGGCTCAGAAAGTGGGATGCAAAGAACAGTGTACCCAAAAGATATTTTTCAATGTCAGACCTGTAAACATCTGCATATCCAGAGGAGTTAGGATTTTAATTCCAAAGCAGAATCTTTACCCAAAAAGAAACAGGAATTACCTAGCAGTACATTTAATATCTGGGGAATGCTTTGGCAGCATTAGAAACCAGCATTGGTTTTACCCTTTGCTGCTTGGAGCTGAAACTAGGAATGTTAAAAGTCTTAGCCTATCAATGATCCAAAAAGAGCCTAAAAAAACCCACAGTGTGGTGGAGTTTATTGTCTCATTTAAACCTCTAACGCCTGAAGGCCATTTTATTAGGCTCTGAGGGAACAAGAACCACATTAATGTTGTTTAATAGATGTTTTTGCTGCTTATTTGGTCGTCCTCTTAAACCAAGAGGAAGAAGTGATCGGAAATACTTTGGGCAAAGTTAGAAAAAAAAGAAATTGGGTGTGTCAGTGCAGATGCAGCCCCCGTGGGACTCCTGTGGCGCCGGTTGGGCTGTGGGCAGGAGAGCACTCAAAGCCAGGCCCTGTGGGCATGCGAGGCCCTCGCTCCCGGGCCTGGCTTCCCGCGGGATTTGCCCTGAAACCAGGGACTCCATGAAATCCCTGCTGCAGTCCTGCAAATCCCACATCCTTGCGGAAATGCATGCAGCCAGGCTGCCAGTTTCAGTGCCCCTTGAGAGATCCTGCTCCGCAGAAAATTCTGGCATAAAACGTTTTCAGACAGATTCAGTCTATTTTTTTTTTTTTTTTTTTTTTTTTAATTTCCGAAAGAACAAGGGTTTCCCCACAAATTGGAAGCATTGACTTTTGTCCAAATTGTCCTTAACACCACCCATTTGGAATCATTATATAAAAAGTAATAGGAGCAGCAGATTGTTCTCATGCTATTATTAAGTATAAGATGATAATTATGTATATTCCCAGGATAAAAAAAAAGCAAACCTCTTATGTTCCAGTCCTGACCCTCCCTTTAATATGTCACATTACCCAGATTAAATTGTATAACCTCTCTCTCCCTTAGATTAGCCTTCTGCAAGAGTATGGAATACCATGCTTTGAAATATTTTTCATTAGTATTTAATGATGAAAGTATGATTTCAATGCTTAATTTTTTTTTTAACAAGAAAATGTGAGTAAGGTGAGGGAGGGATTTTTTTAAATTGGCATGGCAAGTCTTTCAGTGGAATCCTAACCTGAAATGCTGGCTCTCTAAAGGGATCACTAGCTGCTGCAGCAAGCCTAATTAAAGCAAATATTGAATCAGACAAGTTTTACATGGATGTATAGTATATTGGTTTTTGATTATTCAATGTGAAGTTCAACTAACCTTGTTTTCACTGACCTGTAAGAAAAAATTTATTCCCTTTAGGCTTACTATAGTGAAATCTCATAATTCCTCATTTCTACACACAAATACCCTCCTCTTCCCTGAGAAATCCTTGTAATTTGTGTAGAAAAAGGCGCCTTTCAAAGTTTGTTTTGAAAAAAACAAATACAAGAAATAAGAAAAAAAATCCCTCTTCCTTGAAAAATATCTTGAGTTCTATTTATGATTCTGCATATGCCCAGGACAGCTATAAATGTTTTGACCACAAATTCTATGTAAACTATGTCTTGAGTTAAAGTCTGTCTTGTGATAATACCTGGGGCTTAGTCTGCCTGGCAGCTGAGGATAATCAAAGCCTTGCTTTGGATAGAATCAGAGAAACAATCTATATTTTGTCACGGATGCTTCAGTGCAAATAAGCAAGCAGGACATGAAAGCAATGCTATATTTTCATTTTAGAGCTGCCTGACACGTGGTTTAACATCCTCTGCTCAACACTGAACGTTCATTTCTGCCTGAATCTACCTGAACTCTGCCTTCAGCCAGAGTCCAACCTGTATCCCGTGGTACTGGGCGAATTTGGAGTGCAGGTGTCTCTCCTGAACCCTTCAGAGCCTCATGCACCACCAAACAAAATAATCCGTGTCAGAGGTACAAGGCAATCATTTTATCTGAAGCCGCCCACTCCTCTTTTGTTTTCTTGAGAACATTGTGTGCTTTTTATTTTACATCCTCCTCTTCAGACCTGCAGATGTGAAACTTTAAATGCAGGGTATTACAAAAAAAAAAAAAAAAGAAAACAACATGAAAATTACAGAGCTTTGCAGTCAAGCACTATGTGTCTGCAATTCTACAAGAGAAGAGCAGAGATAATTTTACATTTTACTTACAGACATCCATGTGATAAAAAGAAAAATAATAACCTTTTCCACAAAAAAAAGTCAAAGATTGCTATCTGCGTTTAATACCAAATACTAGAAAATGAAAAGTGCATTAGTCTCTATGAAATAGATAAGCCTTTAAAATGAAGCTCTAAAGGGACATTTCTATGAATAAAGTAAACTGTAAATAGAATATCAGAAAATGCTTCTCAGCTGCTAGATCCAGCAAAGGCAGACACCAGAAATGATACAATGTGAACTCTAAACTTGTCAGAAATGGGTACTGTGTTGGAAAACCAGCCAGAGGAACAATCCATAAGAAAATCCTCAAAACCTAAGAAGAGTCCCCTCCGTGTCTAATTCTACAGTTATCTGATAAAAAACCTGGCGCATTGCACCCTGCAGTCACACCTTGCTCTTTTTGGGTTTAATAATAGATTTGCAGTTAAAACTGTGCCTGCAAAACTCACTTTTTCTTCAATGGGCCAGAAATTCTCCCTCTGATACAAAAGTATTCCTGGTATAGGATATATTTGGCCTTGTATCTAACATGCTTAGAAATAAAAATTAGTAGCTTTTCTTTGTGTAAATGTCAGGTTTATTATAAGCTTAATATATTATTATTATTAATTGGTTTCCAATAGCACTCAGAAATCCCAGCAGAGACTGAAACATAAAGCAAGAGATATTCTTTGTCCCAGAGATCTGAAGGGATAGTGATGAAAAGGGAAACAAAGAAAGAGATTTGTCTAAGACTGAAATCAGTGAATGGTTTTGGCTGGGTCCTTAGGTGTCCTGATCCCCATGGATTTTCTGCAAACCACCACTTTTTTTTGTAAAAGTGTTTTATGGCACCAAACTGTGAAGCACAGACACTGGAGTGAGGCCTGGAGTTCTGAAGAATAAATATATTCAGAGCCCAGGGAAGATAAGAGTTACATTTATATGCATTCAAAGGCAGGTGGACCAGAAGTACATTTATTTAGACTTAATTTAGATTGACATAAAAATGTGAAATATGCAACAACTTAGGAATAATTGGCATCTTTACCTGTATGTTTAGCACAAAGAATGATGGATTGTGTAGCTTTTCCATGGAAAATAAACTGATTTACTGTCTCTCAAAATGGGCCAGTGCTACAGTGGGTGATGAGGCACAGGATTCCCAGAAGAGCTGTGGATGCCCCATCCCTGGAATTGTGCAAGGTGAGGTTGGATGGGGCTCTGAAACCATTTGTGCTGCTGATTTTAGGGAGCTGATGAGCTCTCTGGAGGTATAAAAGGAGCCCATGGTGACTTTGCTGTAGGCAGCCACTTCACAGAGGCTGGAATGAAATTCCACTGAGGATGAAATATCACATTCTGTGCATGGGGCTGAGTCAAGCTAGAGAGCCTTTGGAAGAATGAGGAAATATGGCTGATGACAAATGAATGAAAGAAATGAATAACCTGTTGTGGGAGCAGTAGTGGTCTTCAGATACCAAAATTACTGCTCCAGTGTGAAGGTGAGGATTCTATTCCTCAGGCCAGCGCTGGAAAGGATTAGAAATGAGTTTCAATCAAAGCAAAGACATCAGGGGATAAAAAAACCTAAACAAACCCTCTTTTGAGCTGTGGGTAGGGAAACACTGAGCAGACTGTCTGGGACACTGTGATGACTCCATCTCTGCAAATCTATGAGAGGACCTTAAACAAGCATCTGTCAGGACTAATACATCTGCTGTTGGTGCCTCTTAGGGCAGGGGATGGATGAGATAGCCTCTGAGATCCCTCCCAACCACACGGGGCTGTGACACAGAGATGAATAATTCACCCTTTATATTTACAGAGATGTGAAAATAAATAATAACTGAAAGTCTAATCTTAGCAAAACTCAGAAGACGAGGGAAAACACATATAAATCATTGGTACTAAAATAATTTACACTGCATTGCAAAGGTGCTCAGCACCCAGGCAGTTAGGCAGCTTTTCATAATACCTCAACTGCAATTCAAATGTCAAGTGAAAACAGACTTGCCAAGTCTACCAACCAACAATGCTGAGATTTTCTAGGTGAATTGCCATTTGAATCTTGAAAAATAGAGCAAGTAAGGAGGAGAAATAGTCCCTCCTATCTTGTAAGGTGTCAGATCTTTGACTGTACATGATCCATCATTGTGACAAAGACAACATTCGATTAATTTACAGTCAGTTTTATTGCTGAATCTACTTACTGCATAGTCTGTGCTGCAATTTAGCAGAACCAGGCACCCGCACATAGGGGAGAAATGGATATTTGAAGTATCTCTCCCCCAAAATAGCCCCACGATAGTTACCAGCATCAGTGCTATTTACTCTGGGAGCATGCACTTGAACAAAACAAGCACGGCCTACAGCAGATTAAAAACAGATTAAAAACATTTGTTTTAAAAAGGTTAAACTGCATATGAATAATTTATTCAAAATGCTCCATGTAATTAGCAATACAGGAATTATTTGGTAATAACTAAACCATTACTGTGCACTTTTTGCATGAGCATAACAGCCTCTGCTGCCTGTCTGTGAAAGTGGTATAAGAACTCAGCAGCAGTTTCTCAGATAACTGCTTTTGCACAAGCACTTTTGGTGCTGCTGAAGCTATTTTGCCTCGATTAACAGCACCTGGTGCTCTATAAAAAAATATTATTATTAATTGGTTTTAATGCTTCTTTCACTGATTGGTTTGAGTTCAAACCCTGTCCTGAAGGGTTTGAGCTACAATTCTCGTGCCTAAAGCTTTACATGTACCTTTCTTGGAGTGATGCCTAAATAATGCTTCTCTTTTGCTGGCACATCCACATTTATCTCAGGTTCTGAAATGCTTTTAGTCATCATTTAAAAGGTTCTTTCTGTGATGGCCATCACCCTTAGGTTTATAAGGCTTTTATTGTGGCACCCCATTAGAGCTATTGTTTGTTCTTTTATTCACCTTCTTTCAGTGCATATGTGGGTGAAGGGGCTGACACAGACATTTGGCTTGTTTTGAGTGCTCCCATCTGTGATTCACAGGGTGTACAGAAGATCAGGGAGGTGAGGGAAGAGTAAGGACAAGGAATGGTCTGAAATCTTGGACAGAAATTTCTCAAGAAACAGCAAAAAGCTGAACTAAGGTACAAGACAAAATCCTCCTTAAACATTTTCAAATAAAGCTTCTGATTTCAGACCATTTTTGGTTCCTCAAATGTCACTGGATGACGAAGACAGAAATTTCCAGATTTTTTTCATTTCCAGTTTAGGCTTTATCAAACTTAACTGAACCTGTTTGTCTCAACAGCATTGCCACCCTTTATTATTTGGGTGCATGTAGTGGGGTTCTCAGGGGAAATTTCCAGGACTCCAAATCTCAGATCTGTGGACATAAATCAGTGCCTAACAGGATGTTTTACTTCAAAGGAACCTTGTCTGGTGTAGTCTGTGGTTTGGAGATGTCAGAACAATGTCCAACAAAGCATTTAAAGCTCTCTGCTTTCTGGTGTAGAGGTCTAGACCCTAACATTGACCTGCCAAAGGGAGAAATCTGATTTAAAGGAGTGTGTGGGTGAAAGGAAGGTGATGATGCACCATGCAGCATATAAAGAAGTGAGAGGTCAGGGCAAACCCCAACCAGCTGAACTCTGGGTTTATAGCTGGACATGAGCATAGGACAGAGAAGATACAGACAACAGGGTTTTACTGTCTAGCTGTGGTAAAGCAGCCCTGATGGCAAAGGCCAGGTTCTTAACAGCTTCTCTGATTTTGATGTAATGTAGCATAGATGATTAGGCATTGGTATGAGATGCAGAAAAAACCCCTTCTGGATCAGTCCAAATGGAGACTAAAACTTGACTTTTCACTTAAGAATCACAGAATAGCCTGGAAAGGATGTTAAGTGTTGTCTAGTTCCCTCTGTCATGGACCCCTTCCACTGTCCCAGGTTGCTCCAAGACCCATCCAACCAGGCCTTGAAAATCCCCAGGGATGGGGCAGCCACAGCTTCTCTGGGCAACCTGTGCCAGGGCCTCACCACCCTCAGAGGGAAGGATTTTTTCATATTATCCAACCTAAACCTACTCTCTTTCAGTCTGAATCCATTCCCCCTTGTCCTGTCACTCCATGCCCTTGTAAATAGTCTTCACCTTCCTTGCAGGTTGCCTTCAGGTCACAGTTAAGTCACTTTCCCAGGCTGAACAACCTTTCCAGCCCTTTAACACAGATGTGAGGACAGCAACACAAGGATCAGTTCTCTATAAGGTGCCATATACTAAAAGTGTCCATATAGACACTTGTGAGCAGCATAAACTGTACTTTACTCTTCCATTGTCTGTAAACTGAACAGTTTTGGTCCTTGCTGACTGCTTATTTTTAGCTCCTCCTAAAATTTACTTAATGAAAACTTTATGTATGCATCTCTGTGAAGGTTTAGGATCAGTTAGACTGTGCATATTGCCAAACATTGCCCAAAAAATTCTAAGCAAATGAGCTTCTTTGCTGTCACCCATTACCTACTGCTGAGAAAGCAGTAGAAGAACACTTCTATCTGAATAACACTTTGCAGATATCTGAGTTTTGCTGTTTGCTTGCTAAGCTGAAACCATGGACCAAATTTTCAAAAGCAATGAGTACACAAGTCCTGCTGATTCCAGATGGTGGAAGAACTTTGTTGGTCTATGAAAGTGCAGATTATAATAACCCACAGAACACCCCAAAAGGCGGCTCTGATGAACATTACTGAAATTACCTTTGTTTTTCTCCTTCTTTCTAAAATTCATGCCCATGCTGTTCCTCTTGAAGGGACATGTATTGATGAGCCTCAATTTGGAAATGTAAAGATCTGCAGACAGCTATAATAAAGGAGGAGCAGGGAAGACACTTCCCTTGGAAACGTGCAGTGTTGCTCTGCATTGTATCTTGCTGTCAGCTTTGCATTTCAGAACTGAGCATGGTGCCTCAAGCATGCCCACTAAACCAAATTTGAGTAAAAATTCATATTTCAGCGGTTCTGCTACCAGGAAATCTCTATTAAGGATGTCCAATTTTGCTCCAATGTAGATCCCCCATGCTTTAGTGTGTTGCAGTCTGTGTTATTTCCCTCTGTGTGGCTGTAGGCCTGCTAAGATTTATAATGTTTAACCATTCCATTGACACCACATTGGAAAATAAAGCTCTGCAAAAACAGTGATTGTACATGAAAATCTCTCCTGTAAGGAAGCAGAGGAATCTTCTTTTTTGCAATATATTGTAGGCAAAGCAGATCCTGATGCTGCTTTGAATGTTTAATGGGGGTTTTGATAGCATCTAATTTGCCTGTACTATCTACAGCATCCATAAAAAATGTTCTTCAATTTACAAACAAAAAAATATCAGAGAACGAAGTCATATGTTTGAGAAAGTGATGAATTCTGTATGTTCAGTCCCTTTAGTACTTTCATGGAGATGTAATGAGAAAAAAAGCTTTAAAAAACAAATGTGTTCACAGACTACTTGTCATCACCTCTTCAGGTTATGTGAGCTTTTTGGCTTGTGAGGTAAATTTAATTTATTATGAAATTTAATTTAATTTAATTAATTAATTTATTATTATTTGTGGGAAGGAGACTTTTGGAAAGAACTTAGGTCTCATTTCCTCCCTGTGGCCACTGCTGTCTGGAGTTTGAGCACCTTTTCTGTCTTGAGGGAATTCTGTCATGCACTGAGGGAATGAAAAGCACATTCATAGCCCTTTGCAAAATTAGGTTCTTTGCATTGGTTTAATCTACATTAGAAATAGATTTCAGGGTCATGTCATAAGTATAATGGTGTACCTGTACATATCTCCCTTAAAATGCCTCATCATATGTCTCACCTCAGCACACCTCAGCTGGAATCACTTTCTGAATTCTGTGCTAAAAAGAGTTTTTTTCAGATCATATACTCATAGTTACATGAATAAAAATTATAAAGGTAGATTTTAGAGAATTACCGCATGTAGTCTGCGGTTAAAATATTAGCTATTAATATTAAAAAAATCTATCCTTCCTGCTAAGTATTCAGTATAAGAAAAATGAAAACTTCTCTCTAACACATCATATATGAGTGATGTTAAAAGTTTTCCTACTGAGAAGCTGAGCAGAAGTACTAAGTGAAACTGTAATTTCTTCCACCTTCATTTACTTGATTCTGCAGCAGGATGTCCTTGTACAACAGAAGGGAAGCAGCCATTCCATTGTACTTCATCTAAGAAACTTATGTTTCCCAACTTTTGTCACTTTATATAGATATGAAGGCATATAGTATATATTTTTGTTTAAGTAGCAGCATATTAAAATTAATATAATATAAAAATTATATTTTTATAATATAGTATTAAATCAATAAAATAATCTCTTATTCAAGACTCGTAGCAAGATTTCAACATCTTAGATCCAGCTTTTTACTCGGAGCACAAAACTTCAAGCCTAAGCAATAATGGATTGACTTCTAACAAGCACCCGTTAATTACTCTGTTCTCAATATTAAAGCAGTCACAGTGACAAACCCCCCAGACTACAATGCTCCATCATGCAAGAGCACCTCACTCTTTGCTGACAACTTCCCCTCGTACCATTCCTTTCCCTACGGCTCCACCAGAAACTCTGTTTTGGTAACAGCTTGTTGAGAGAACTCCGTGTTTTCCCAGTATGTACTTGAGGAAGATTAATGAGTCTCACTAACATGCCAAGTCAATCTGTTCCCTGCTGTCAATCACCTCCCATAGAACAAGGATGTCTGTCTCACTGGCTATATTTTCATGCAGATACCCTGCAAAAGTTTCATTAAAACACTAACCACAACCGATTGTGAAATACACTCCAGAACGCTATTTAAGAAATAATTGGATGTGTATTAGATAAGCCTTTTTATGAAGAAGTTTTCCTCTAAAGGATAAGTGAAGACAAAGGGAAGAATGCACAATGTGGACAGTTTGACAGTGATTCTTATGATTTAATTTTGATTTCTGCCATTGGAAGGTTCAGCCTGTTTTAAAAAAGTGGTATCTGCTTGCAACATCCTGCTTGACTATTGTCCAAGAATAAATAATTTACATTGAAAAAGAAATACAATATTGCTCTTAGCTTGGCAGCTGGAAGAGGGGGGTGGAGGAGAAGAAATTTTGTAAATAGGGAAAGCAGATGACTTGTTTTGCAAGACTGACTTTTCATGGCAGAAGGCAATAGGATATCAGTCTATATACTACAATAAAGAAATTAGGAAGCAGTGTGGGAATTTCTCATTCCCTTGTATTCTGTGGAGTCCCAGTGTGTGCAATCACTGGTGCAAGTTAAAAGTTGCAGAGTGGTATAGTGCTACCTACCCTACATTACATAAAATCTGAAAAAGTGTAGCCTTCAAGTCTGAAAGAGCTAAATTTGCCATATTCCAGATTAACTATGGGTGATGTAGAGCGTGGATGAAATAGCCAGCACAATCAGAGCTGACACAGTGGAGGGAATTGTCCTTTGAGAAGGCAGTTATGGGAGCCAGGGCAAGCCCAAGGGGATGTCAGTAATGTTTGGGGGGAAAAGTGAAAGAGTGGAGCAGAAGGAAAGAGAAAAAAAAAAAAAGATGGAAGCTCATTTGAGGAAGAATGAGGACCATTTAAAGAGGACAAACCCCTGAAAGTCTAAAACCCCTTTCCGCTTTCATTACTCAAGTTTTGCAGTGATTAAGTTCTATCCTCATAACATGAAATAAAAAAAAAAAAAAACAACTTATATAAGATGGAAAAATATGTAGAGATATATGTGTATATTTCTAGAACACATTGTTAACAGCAGTAATTTCTCTTATTCACTGGTGTAGGTCAGCTTCTAATCTGTTTTCCAGTTAGCAAAGAGGTTCAAATGGTACGAAAATTCAGAAGGGCCCAGAAAAACATAAAGAGTTAAGCAACTGCACACACTTTTAACACCGAAAGGCATTTATTTGTTTTTAGTAAAAATGAATGGCCTAATATGAGAATATTAAGAACAAGGAATTATTATAATTGTAGAGGTATTAAATCATTGAGGGAAGAAAGCAGCAGTCACATGGCTTGTTGCAGAGAAATGTGTGTTTTCCTCACACATCACAGTCATTGGAAGAGGAGATGACTATCCCCATCTTTTGTAGTGGTTGGAGGCACAACCCAAAATATTGGAAAATGTTTCAGTGGACAAAATTCCTGCAGGGTCCTGGAGCTTTTTCCCCTGCCACTATGGCTGTTGTAGTCTCTCTGGGACACTCCAGCACTTCTACATTTATTTTCTGGCTTTTTTGTCCTACATCTGTAGGCCAAGAACTTCTGATAAATCCAGGCTGTTGTCAGTTGTCTTTTTTAGGTTGATTCCCAAAGTCCTTTTGGATGCAGTCTCTTATTTCAGTCCTATAGTTGACTTGAAGTTTCTCTGCTAAATCATCTGCTTTTCGTCCACTTGAGCAAGTCCAATTTTTTGGAATTTGCATGATGAAAGTGTCCTGTATCAATGTCTCTCCTTTCTATATATCTCAAGGGGAAAAAAAAAACAAAAACAACAAAAAACCAAAACAACAAAACAATCATGCAATTCATTTGCATGATTAGGAGGGCAGAAGATAATACATCACATCAATATGCAAACAGACACTACTGAGGTTTGAAGTAGTCAATGGTCCCAAGCAAAGTTGGGTGAGGGCATCAGTTCCTGCAGTGATCATGGGAAGTTTTAGGGCAAAAGGGAACATGCTGTTGCTGCACTTGTCATGCCCAGAGTGCCACATACATCCGGTCCTTTGGCAAAATCCACATGCCCCTCATTCTTGTTCCCTTGACCAGAATGTACTCACCAAAGCCATCTCCTGGGCTTTGGAAGAGGCCTGGCTGTGCCTGGAGAGGTCTGGGAGGATTATGTCTGGGTGATGCCACCAGGTCTTTGTTTGGAAGCAGGATGAGCCAGAGGTGTGTTGAGAATCCCTTGAGTTGGTGGCCCCAGGAGTTCTGTAGGACACTCAGCTCTGCCTTGCTGGCAGGAGTCTGTGAACACTGAGGCATTCCGAGGTCATCAGCCAACCAAGCATCTTGTGAAAATCATTTTAAAAACCAAAAGTGTATGCCCCAGCCCTAGCTGGCTCAGTCCTTTCTCTAAAGGTAAATATTTCTTCACCTTCGGTTTTCAAATTAAGCACTGTTCTGTTGATAGAAGCCTCAGCCTCAGTCTGGCTTCCCAAAGTAATGTGCAGTTTTCCACAAAGTTTTTCCGTTGGTCCTCTCAGACAGAAATCCACTCCATGGTTCCATAGAATGGCCAGCTTCAGTCCTTCCCCATGACCTGCTGCTGCTGCTGCTGCAACAGTGAGTGCAGAGTTTCTTCACAAGGGGGCTGCTGAAAGAAAATATTCTTGGGACTGACAGAGCAAGAGAAGTTTCTACAGTGCTGTTCCACCTACAGGACATGTAAAACCAGAACCTGAGTGTAACCACCCCACCATCAGGAACTTTTCCTCCTAATTTGCCTACCTGGGACACTGTGGGCTCATGATGGAAAATAAGCAACTTGGGAATCAGGACTGCAGTGCAGACTGAAACCAAAGTGTGTGTGATGGCTTTGACGTGATCTGTGTCACCTGAGAGCCTGGTGGCATGTGAGCGTGGGGAATAACTGAGGGTTGTGTCCATGGGGAATAAGAAAGAGTTGTCTCCTCGGATGTTCCAAGCATCAAGGATGCAGAGCAGGGGAATACTGAGGGAAACCTTGGAAGGAGCTGCAGGGTCCAGAGTGCTCTGCTGAATCCACCAAGGGAGCAATTTGCTTCCTCTGAGTTTCCCAGGACTTATTGGACTTCTCTCCAAGGTTATAGTTCCCCTTTTCCATTTAATATTAGCAGTAAAAACTTCTCTTGTTGACTGTAGAATGACATTTCAAGAGTTTTGGGTAAGTCCACATATGCATTTCTTCCCTGAAATTTCCAGTGGGATATCATGAGAAAAAATTTACAAATCACATATTCACAAGTTCACAGAATATTCTGAGTTGATCTTTTTCCCCCCTCATTTCTGAGGCTTTGAACTGGGGTTTTTACTGTCAAAACCAAAAAATGTTCTTATTGATAACAGTGCCTGAGGCACAGACCATTGGAAATACCATATCTATTAATAAGGACTTTGATAATTTAATTTTAGTATTGAATAACTGTATATGCTACATGTTTGTGTTGAACAGTGTGGTTAGGATATGTCTGGATATCTTGTATCTGAGTTTTATGTATAAACTGCTCTTTAAATTGTTGATTATAACTTTAGACAAGTTCTAGTGAATTAATAGGACTTGTTGATTGGTAAAAAAATCATAGATCCAAGTTTGCATGGTGCTGTCAAAAATAAATATTTACCTTAAAGGTGGCAAGTTTTATGTGAGCAAGTTAAAACACATAAAATATAAAGTATAATATGAAAAAACTAGCAAATCTAAATTGTCATTAAACTACTCCTCAAATAATTAATCCACATTTATGGTCACGCTATTCAAAAGTATCAAGGAAAGGCCAGATATTTCCTAGCCATACAAAAGGTTTTAAGAGGAAATATCCACCTCTCATTCCCAAACTGGTTCTCATTGCTCCTGGAAGACACTTTTTTAATAATCAAGAGAGATCAGTGCCTTGATTTTTCTGAATAACACATTTAAGCAAGTCAAAAACCTCTGCGATAGAAGTTAATGAGGACTGGCTGTCCAGGGGATTTTTAACAATTCATTTTTCTTTAGTGAAGTGAGAAAGGTTCTGCTTAATTCCAGCTTTTCCCTCTCTGTCCTGTAACAGAACAAGCATATTAAACTGACCCAGAATTACCTGTTCTACTTAAAGATTAAAAAAAAAAAAAAGGACAGAAAAAAAGCCAGATATGTTCTCTATTTCCCTTGCTGCCTGATAAACAAGAGAAAAACAACTCAGATGTGCCAGGTGCAAACTTGCTGCTGCTTTTCTGTGAAATTTAAAGACGAGACTTCAGCAAAGGCCATTCAATAAATATCTGCTGCAGCTAATCAGAGCAATCTGAATGCTGGAACTAGCTTTGCATGTCTGCAATGGGACAAATCAGATACCTGCTTGCAGCACTCCAGAGTTCCCAACGCCTGGGCTCTAAAAGGCATAATCAAAATGTTTCATGAGGTGTAACTTGCACAACTTAATAATTAAAGGAACGTCTCAGACTCTGTGCACGTGCTCCAGCAGGAATGGTGCCACTCAGAAATAAATGGCATGTCTGCTTAAGATTCTTCCCCAGCAGTATTAGAGTCTGTCCAGTAAAATGATACGAACTTAATTTGCCATAGTACTAATTTACATTGCCATTAATGAGAACACAAGTTTTAAATCACAGACATGGAAGTACTATTGTGCATCCAGCTTATTTCGACTCCACTCAGGGTGATAAGGCATTCTCTAGACAATTGTAATTATGAGTAATTTGTAAAAGTAATAAGAACCGCTTTTTATTACAGGCAATAAAAATCAATTCTTCATTCAATTATCTTTCCTGGCTATGATATGATAGCTGCCCTCAGTGAGTGCAACAGGAAAAAAAAAAAAAAAGCTGTGCCAAGTCCTAAGGAAAATAACTATTAAAGCAAAAGACAATAGCGCTGTTAAAAAAAACTCTAAAAAACTAAGAATATTTAATCTCCATTTCAACTTCTTGTCACAAAGACATGATAATAAGTGCTTGACAATATTGCTATAATCCTTTTTCCTTAAGACACCAAATTCACATTATTTTAAACATAGGACCAATTTCATTGATTCAGTAGGATAATTCTTGTAGTTAAGAGGCAGCAAAAGTATAAGTCTTCATAGAATCAGAATGGTGGTGAGGAAAAGCATTTTAGTTTTCATGCAGTAAAACTTGTTGAATTAGAAGTTAAACATCAGCTCCAATTTTGGGAGGAATTAGAGCTTAAAATCACAGATACCTTCTATTTAAAAAGCCACAGAGTTTTGGGCAGGAATGTATTTCACACAGGAATGTATCTGGGGAAAGGTCCCTCTTTTTGATTTGTATTTTTCCTTTTAATTTGAAACTTTTCAATCAGAGGTGTCTGGAAAAATCAAACAAGTGCTTTTGCATAAAAAGCCAATTTAATAATATAATTTTGTATATTTTGAATCAGTTTTTCATACATTTTTGGTTTCAGGGCGATTGAAACTGAGAAAAAAGGTGTCAGATTTCCTTTTGAAAGTGGGACATGATTTTGTTTATTGTAATTTCCTCATCTGCTTGAAGTTTAGTATTTTCATGGAGGTGATCAACTGAGCCTCCAGCGCTGGCATATTTGAGGATGGATCACTTACCCCAATAACTTTGCTCTTTCCCTTCTTTATAAGGAAAAGACAAGGTACGTTTGTTTGAACTTTTATCTGGAATATTAGAAATGAACAAAGACTCTTTATTGGGCAACCTATTCCAGGATTTTATGAATCAAAAACTTTTTGGGGAGTTTATTTTTTACCACCTCTCTAGCATAACACATCTCTGCTCAGACAGCAGTGAATGTCTGCTTTAGTCAGCAGCCATTTCTGGAGAACTTCATTAAAACCAATCCATATAAAATACATGGTCTGGGTCATCTTTTCCTCAGCCTTTCTCAAATCTTCAACTGCTTACTTGTAGTGCATCTCCTTCTTCTTTTAAATTGTATATTTTTAAAATTACCTCCTTCTCTTTAGTTCTGTATGCCACTTACGTAGAAGAGATCAGTAAGAAATTTTCTGATTAATATTTATAAAAAAATCTTGTTTGTGAATATTTGGGAAGAGTGAGTTTTATGATGTCATGGTAACCTCAAGTTTGTAGTAAAATTTTTAGATCCTTCTCTGAAAAGACCTCTGTTAATTGGCAACCTGTACCTATAGCAACAGAAATAGACCTCCTTCAGTTTCATTTTTCAACCAAGTTTTTCTAGGGAAATCTTCTCAAAGCACTGCTTTTAGAGGAACATTCAGTTCATAAGTAAAGAAGGAAACAGGAGTAAACTGGAGTACAAATTTGCTGCCATCAGTAGATTGATCTTGGGTCCCTTTAATTGTTCCCAAATAACTGATTTTAATCAGATAAATTTGAAGTAAGAAACACACAAGACATGAACATGAACTATTTAGAATAAATTTAGGGTAAAATGCTATATTGAATATACTGTTTTCAAAGCATGATGTGTCCAGCTCTGGTGTCAACAGCAGGCCAAGCTCTCCTGCTTTCAGAAGTGATTCTGAAGAGAACACTGACATAACCTGACCCCAAAATCTCTCCAGTGCAAATTTGCTGCCATAAAAATGTGTGCTCATTATACTGGCAAGATCCAGTTTTAATATTGGCAGGTGTAATGAAATCTCCCTGTGCATCACTGTTCCTGAGCTATACCATCCTTGTTATTGCACTCCTGAAACTCTCTTAAGTAGAGAACTCAGCATTTGCATAAATTCCCTGAAGATCTATGAAGAAAATGTTCCAAGGCCCTCGGGGGCTAAGTCTGTCTGGTGGAGTATACGAATAAATCTGTCAGTTTTGAATCATTAGGAATGGATGGCTTTAGGGTTGATTTTAAATGGGTGCCGGTATATCTCAGGGTTTTCCTAAAGACAGAGGATGGGCAGGAGAAACTTATATTATTCTCCTTGTTTGGATGGGGTTAATGAGAGTGTTACCAGGAATTGTGTGGGATTTATGGAATCAGAAAATCACAGAATCATTTAGGTTGAAAAATACCTTTAAGGTCATCAAGTCCTGCCATTAACCTAACACTACAAAGTCACCATTAAACCATGTCCCTAAGCACCACATCTACAAGATAAGTAATTTGTAAATACAAGTTAATCATATTAACACAGAGAAATAGACACCCAAGCAGCATCCGCTGAATGTCATACCATTTTTTCCTATTTTGTTCCAAGCAGGCTAGGTGGCATAAATCATTCCTGGCTCTGTTTGCTTTTCTATTTTTTTCCCTATAAATTAAAGACAAGTTATATAGGTGGATAGAAGGCAGCATTTTAAAGCACTGAATTTATAGGTATATGTTTTCTCAAGTGTATATGTTTTGGTGTTGCTATTGGGAATATGGAATATTGGTAAAATTCTCATGAAAGTAAATAATTTGCCTTCTTTAAAAGCCTGAACTTTCAGACTAAATTACATAGATTATGGCCAAAAGACCTCTCAGTCCCTAAAGTAAGCAAGGATAGTCGTGTACCATCAGTCACAGATTTGAATGTGCTGTGTCTGGCTTTTTCTAAGATTCTGTGTGTGATCTTATGTACATTTAGGTGAACAGCCTCAAAAAAGTCCACAAGACCCATTCATTAATAATTTGGGTCTGATAAGCTGACACACTCTGAGCACTTCAGTCTATACATTATTTGACCTGGAAAAAAGTGAGAAACATTTCTGAAAGTCAAAGTTGCTTGACTGCTGTAGGGTTCACAAAACAAAAGTAGCAAAAGGTCCCTCATGTGTGCTCACTTTGCTGCCCCAAGAAGCTTAAACCAGCAGAGCTAAACACAGATATACAATTACAGTGTGATCTGAAAGGCAAAAGACTGGGGGCAAGGAAAAATCCTTTGTCTTCCCTGGCTTTCACTGACACCGAGGAAGACCTTGCTGTTCCTTGCCATCAAAATCTTTGTCTCAAACTCAATTTATTGGGACAGTGATACGTAAATGAGGCTTTCCAGGCAGTCAGCTCCAGGATATCCTCTCCAGGCTGCCCCAGAAGGGTTGATTTGCCACTGAGCTGTGCAGGGAGGTGAAAGTCCCAGTGTGATACCCCAGGTTTGGATATGATATATTCCAAACACATACTTTTTTTTTTTAAAAAAAAAACAACCAAACAAACATAAAATCCTACAACCCAAATAAAGAACAAAACCCAATGAAAACCAAACAAGTTTTGAGCTTTGGAAAGAAGGGACAGCACATAGATTGCCTGTGCAACTGTATATTCATATTTTGTATGAGCAAATAGCATTGAGACCTTGGCCAAGAATAAGTGTGCAAATCCTCTGTTGTGTAATAAGATGATCAGATATTCTAGATTTCCTAGAATATTCTCCATCTTCTTACATGCAGCAGTCAGACTCATGGACATGACCCACCTTGGCTTCCAAGACAAATCCCATCCTGCTGCACACAATCAGCTCTTACAGTGATGTGTCCATTAAAAATGCTTCAAGGTGCTAATCCAGAGCAATCTTTTCCCTTTTGGCAATTGTTAAGAAAGAAAAGGTACAATTCCTTGGTAACTACACAGATCTGCTGAAATCAGATATTTCTCTTTCCCATTACTGCCACACTGAAGATTCCATTTTCTTTAGGAAAACCTCAAGAGGCAGCAATCTAGTTTTGAACTATTGCCATCACCTCTCTTAGCTGCCTAGATAACACTGCAAACTGGGATATCTTTGTTGTTTAAAATACTTAACAAAATAATGAAAAAATAACAGATGCAGGAAAACCAAGAACAATTTAGAGATGACTGCGGTAACATTAAGAACTCTGAGCTTATCCAGATTTTCCTGAGGAACACAACTAGACACAGCTGTGATAAGAAGTTTTAAAATAATATTTTATGTATATTATGTAATCTGTTTATTAGATGTCCCATTTTGAATAAAGTAAATTTATTATACATTAATAATTTAATATGTAATTTAAGAGTTTTTCTGGTTTTAATGGTTTCTGTGTCTTTTATTTTTTTGCTACCTCATTAAATGAAGATTTCTATTAGACAGATAGACTACTAATTGTGTCCAGACATTTTGGTTCCATCCAGTTTTTCAAGTATTTCTTTGCAGCTATGAATTTCCAGAAAAAGCAGGTTCTGGAGGAAAAATGCCAATTCTTCTTAAATGTGGCCTTCTGGAAAAAAAAAAAATCTCCTTTTCTTTCTTTTCCTTGAAATTATAATAATGCAGGTTTCCATCAGAAACGAGCCTGGCCACCTGCCAGAGAATCTGAGAGAAGCTCACATCGTCTGTGGCTCTGGGAAACCTCAGCTCATTGGACTCCTGGCATCCTCTGCTTCAGCACAGTTTGGGCACGTGGGCTGCTCCAGCAACAGGGAATGTGGAGTAACTCCAGGTTTTACAAGGTTATGCACTTCCCAGGAAATGGCATACAACCTAGAAATACTCCCCAGACAGCATAAGGACTGTGGGATAGAAGAGGAGAAGAAGGAAGGTAGTAAAGGATTGAGGAGGGTAAGAGATTTCATCTGACACAGAGAGGAGAGCATTCATAGATTTGTCTCATTCTTAGCTGGAAAGGTCTGAATTTTCCCTATTCTTTTGTCAATTACAACACTGAGAGGTACCTTTCAGCTTTTCTGGAGTTCTGAAAATACCAAAGTGAGCCTCAAGGCCCACAGCTCTGGGTTATCTCAGGCTCCCTCAAATTTTCCATATGGTTGTGCAAGAAGGCCTGGACTGCCTTATTTCTAGTCCATTGTTTGATTTTAGGCAAATATATACAGAGTCTACCTTCAGTTTTTGAGGATATTTCTCCTTCAATTAATGAGGGGGGAAAAAAAAGTAAAAAAAAAGAAAAGGGAAATGGAATTGGAAAAACAAGCCAGGCACTGGTGACTGATTAATTTTCTTTTGACACATTGTTTGCCTAATGCTTTATTGGAATAGGATAACATTTGCATGAACAAGAAATCCACGAACATGGGCTTTTAATAATCAAACTGCTAACTTAAGTGTCATAGCAGTGTTTGGGTGATTAATGAAAGGTGTTTATAGCACCACTTATTCTGTTTCATTTCAGCAACTGTGCAAAACTCCTTACAGAGTGTATGACATGTTGCTCCCTTTATAGAGCAGTCTCCATATGTTCATTAAGGTGGAAAAAAATACAGAAGCTAAATGCAGGTGTCAGCTGAAACCTGCAGAGGATCACGGCTTCATTGGTTTGTGCTTTCTTCTTTGATTTGCAATTAACATATTTCAGGACTTCAGACATGTTTTGCCTGCTGTCCCTGGGGTACCATCATTCCCTTTGTGTGGTTTGATTTCTTTCTTCCTTTTTATTTCTGCTGTTTAAGTATTACATTTTTACTGACACAAAGAAAGATATCAGAGGGCAGAAAATATTCTTGCGCATCTACCTGCCACGGGATTGCATATTAGGATATTTGCTTCTTCCCTACTTTTTTTTTTTTTCTTTTTAAATCACACAGTTTTCTTAATGCTGAGGACCTGAAATCCCATGGGAAGACCATCTTAAATAAGGAATCAAAACAATTCAGGCTTCTCATCACAGCTGTGAATTGAAAAATAAGCACACACCATGTTCACTCCCCTAACTGAGACACTTTCTGGAGACTGTATTTAATGATGAAATGCAGCAGGTTTTTTACATTTGCATGGTAAGTAATGAGCTGCATTACATGAGACTGAACTACTGCAGCCATCCTGAGAGAATCCAGTATGGCAAAGTTTCAGAAAATCTCTGTCTGCACTTCCTCCCTCTTGCCTCCTGCCTTCTGTTGCCTCCTCTCCTCTCTTGGCCACCTTTGCTGTGTTGCAACAAAGGAGTGAGCAATATTAATTTGGTGGGGCTTCCTCCCTGACTTGCCAGGTTAAGAACCAAAGAAAACAGCTTAAAAACCATCTTCTGTGGAGGACTCCAATTTCTTACGCTCATGAGAGTGGGTGGTGAGAAAAGGTGATGTCTGGGCAGAGCTACCATAGGTCATTCCTTCTATCCTCAAGCTGGCCAGAAATCCAGATGAGAAACTGCTTTTGCATATTGGCAACCCTTGTGCTGGTATTTGAAAGGAGGCAGTTGTCATGCTTAGCATTTGCATGTTCAGAAGCTAGTGCTCCTACTCAGAGGGGGAAGTTAGTCATCCAAAATCCTGGGGAGAGGGGGAAAACTGGTTTACATTTACAGGAGCCAATGTACCAACCAAAAACATGGAAACAGAGAGATAGGGATAGGTGCCATGGGTGATGGAAGACATTTTTTCAGGATTCAGTGTTATCTCACAGACTTTCTACATCCCATGCTGTTTATGCCAGTGTAAATGTCAGTACAGTAAAAGGATGCATCATCCATTTCTTGGACATGATAATATCAGCAGGGCTCATTTCTGTGTTCTTCACATGGCTTGCTTTTGAAGGTGCCTGCCTCAGATTTTTAATATCAGTTTCATCTATAAATATGGGACTACATTACACACTCTCTGGTGTATAAATGTCCTTTAATTCTTTTACCATTCAGCTGAATTGTTATGATCAAGCAAGGGAATCGTAAGAATTGTCCTCCTGTTTTCATTCAAGCTATTTCTTATCTAGTATAATCCTAGATCTTCCTTAAAATATTAAAGAAACTGACACTTGTTAAAGAAATTATGAGCTACCCCTTTGAAACAACTTTTCTATCTCCTAACTGTTAGCTGATTTAAGTGCTGAAGTTTCTAAGATGCTAAATTTGCCTCGACCATTACTGTTATTGCTGAGGAGGTAAGAATGTTTGAAAACATTCAAACAGAGGAAAACTTTAGCACTTTTTTTTTTTTTTTTGATAGAGAAACTTGCTATGTTTTAGGTTTCATGCAAATTGAACAAGGCATGGATGAGCCAGAGATGTTAGAATTCAGTATTTTTATGTTGAACCTGAGTTGTGTTTTTATGGGGCAACCTTTTGCAGAAGTCCCATACTGTAAAAAACTGCTGTGGCTGCCATGACATGGACATATAAGTGTGAGGATACTCATTATTCCAGCTGCTTTTTACACCTGATGTATAAGATCCTCCCCAATAAAATTATTAGGCTCCTTATTATAGTTCAGGTAAGAGATCTGCACATTAAACAGTTGAGATTGTATTGGACTGCTGTATCTGTGAAGAGCTGCTTGTTGTCAAAAGGGCCTAGGTACAAATATTGGGAATTTTCATTCATCCAGAGAGAGTCCAGCCCATTAAATAAAAGATATCTGAGCCTGGGAATTCTCTTCTTCTCAGCTTATCAGCAACAAACTTTACACATGATAGATGCATATATGACATAAAATGCTAAAGAATGAACTGAGCTCATTTTCCTCTTGAGGATCTTTCAGACCAAGAACTTTGAGAATAGCAAGATAAAAAATTTTAGATTCCTTATTGGATCTCTAATGAGTTGCTGTCCCTCTAATTGTTTATGCTTATTTTCATCTAATATTCCATTTGAAAACATTTGACTCATTGCTCAAATCTTTCCATTTTCTTCTATCTGGCTAGGTAAGGAAAGTGGTAATGGAAACAGAGATAGAAAACCCTGCAAGTTTGTTTTTAGGCTATCTTTACTTTGGGGCAGACCTTGTTGGTGAATGACAGCTGCTGTTACAACAGCTCAAAAATACAGAACCTCTTTACATAGCAATATCTTAAACAGATTTCAGAAATGTTATTTGCAGGGAAGAGTGTAAGCCTGGGTGTGCTCAGTTGTCTGTATTACATTTTTCCTCTTTAAAAGCAGTATTTAAACACACTGTGGCCAGAGTAATTTATGGAGTAAACCTTGAAAAATTCTAAATCAGGATTAGTGTCTATTAACTCTATTAAGTTCTATTTGGCAGTCAACCAAAGTGTCAACTGAACTCACATTCCTCTTTATCCAGTAACTAATACTGGAAAAGCCACATGTACAATATCAAGTGAAAAAAGGTGTCCAGGGTAATGCTGCAACTATCAGGCCAAATTCTCTGCTGGCATAACTCACAGTATTTCCAAGCCAGATCTTTCAGAACAACCCGCCTGTCTCAAATTAATTTTTTGTATTCTCTTTTTAATAAGCAACATTCCAAGCAACGAGGGTTTTTTAGCCACATGACTCCTATTAAAGTCAATAGGAGCCATGTGGCTAAAACCCTGTGTGATGCTTGAATTTATTGGAAATTGGCATCTGCTGCTGAGAGCACTTCCATTGTTTGGCCTTCCTGCCCAATCATCACTTTCTGCCTGGCCATGCCGCTCCTTGTGCTCCTACTTGCTGGAATCTCCATGCCTAACCTTTCTATTCCTTCCCCAATACCCTTTCACACTAAAAATAAAAGTGCCTCCTCTGTGGAATCATTAGTGCCTCACGCCCTTTTGTTTGGATTTTCCGTGCTCAGCCTCTTTGTTCAGCCTTGGCTGTTGCTGAACTTTGCTGTTGGCTGCTCTGAATCGTTGCATTGTTCGCGCAATCGCTGACGTTGTCGCGATCCCGCAGGATCTGGGTGGATGAAAGGTGCTCTGCACACAAAAGCCTGGCTCCTTTCAATTTCACTCTGAAATGATAGGGGTTAAAATACCTTCAAGTGGGTCTGATAGCGTCGCTTTACTGAAAAATGAGCTTCTAGCAGGTGTTACCAATTATTACCTGGGAATTTCTTGCTTCCCCAAAACGATGTTATTCAGCTGGAAATAGGTTTCACTGCAGTTTCTCTGAGAAGTTTTAATCAGTGTGAATGTGGGCTGCAAAACCAACCCTTAGAGCATTGTTGTAGAATTTACTCACCAATAACTGAAAGCAGTGTGTACTTTGTTAAAAATACCAAACCAACTTTTTGCTTGGTTCCCTATATATTTTATGTGGACATGCATATGGAAGGTATCCTGATTTGTATGTTTCTCATAGAATTATAGAATGATTTGTGTTGGAAAGGACCCTAGAAATCATGGAGTTCCAACCCCCCTGCCATGGGCAGGGACACTTTCTACCAGACCCAAACCCAAACCATTCTGTGATTCTGTTCTGTGGTTCAGTAATGAATGTTTACTCTTCTCCAAAAAGTGTCTCTGAACATCTGAGTTAAGAAAAAAAATATTTAATGGCAATCTACTAGAGTTTACAAACAGTTTTCAGAACACTGTGTAGGAAAATTGCTAATGATTGAATCTGAGTGTTGTAGAGCTGTACAATAAAAGGTAGATGCTGTCCATTATTCTAAAGAGAAAATGTATTTCATATTCCTTCAGGTACTATATTTAAAAAAAACCCCAAAATCTTAGGATTGAAGGCAGCATTACTCTAGCAACTTGCCAGCCAGTTGAGTAAAGATGAAGGTTATCTTCAAGGAAGATCTTGAAGAGCAGTGGAGCACTGAATTAATACAGAACTCTTTTTGGGACAGTTATTGCTGAAAATCACATGTTTTAATATGGATGTACTACATGAGAAAACCCACAGTGTTTCCCTGTAAGAAAATACTGCATTTTCTCAGGTTATTATAGACTGAAAAATCTTTAAAAATATATTATTTTTATGCATTGCGTGGCTTTGGTGGTTATCTAGGGATCTCAGATCTTCAGAAGGTTATTTATCTATCAGAGGTTCATCACTTGTGGTGCAAATGTCAGTCCTTCTTTGCCCTCATTATTTGGGAGTGTGTTAAGATAAAAGGAGTTCTTTTCTCTTATGCCTCTTTCCTTCCCAGTCTTGTTTCTCTTATAGCCAGAATAATATGAGTTAGTGGCAAATGCTGTGACCATCTTTCAGGGTTTACCCTGAAAAAAATAGATTCGTGCTCTTAATACATTTTCTTGGTAAGGCTGCTGCTGGCCAAGTGAAATTGCAAGTGTGTTTCCATTTGACAGGGTTTGGAATGACCTTTGCTCATTTTCCACAGGATTTTCTGTGGAACATTTACCGTAGCCATGTTTATCAAAGTATTTTTTTTCAGATTTTCCACTTTTTTGAAGTCCAGTGTTTGGCCTGAGAAATATTTTGTTCATAAACAAAAGACACCAGAAACTATCAAAGATTAATGTGTGAGATAAACACATGCAGCAAAAGTGCTGATAGTATTATTAACATTTTGTAAAGGAAGGATGGATCAGAGATGTGTTTTTGAAGAAAAATTAAGAAACTTTTCATTAAGAAAAATGTTTTATATGATGTAAATATGACCTGAGCTACATTTGAACTGCCCTGGAGAAAGCAAAAATCTGTGCCGCACTGTGGGACATCCAAACTAAGCAATCCCCCAGATAAATGATTTAGCACAAAGTTAGTTTTAAACTAAAGAAGACCAGCACTTTAATCTTTTTGCTTGATTTCCCTTTCAAACACAGTCATCCATTTAGTTCCCTGCTGTCCTCATGAAGAATTTCCTCACGATGAAATCAGGGTTCGGAGATTTATTATGCAACGAGCAGAGCAGGTTCAAGCTGATAAAGGCTTCCTGGGTGAGTGAAGGATGCTTAATGCCAGGAAAGATACTCTTTTAATGTGAGGTTCTTGACCATTTATTACATAAAAATGTTAATCTGATAGTGTTTTTAATCTGCTTGTTATCAGCAGCGGCTGCTTGGTGTTAAAGACAAGATAAAAGGCAGAGCTGAAGAAGCAGATTTGGGGAGCACTCGCTCGGTTAACATGCTGGATGCAACACACCTGCCTCCCATTTATCTGCTCTTCCAGAGTGAGGAGGAGAGGGATTAGGGCTGAGATAAGGCGCAGCTTGGTGGGCTGATTGGGCAGCGGAGTGCGCGCGCCGAAAGGACACTGCGCCGCAGATAAGCCGCGATAAACGCCGGGAGAGTCATTTCCCAGGAAGATCCGCAGAGCAGAGGATTTGCTCTGCATGCCATTTCGAGGGGTTCTCCGAAAGCAGAATGTTTAATCCTTCCTCGCCCCTCCACATCTCCCCTCCCGCCTCACAACGACCTGCAGAATTTATGAAGCCAAACTTCCTGCAGGTTCTCCGTCCGTGGTGCACCCTGGGCTTGCTCCAGCTAACGTATGGGCTGGTCCTCCCCGTGAAATCTTGGCAGGGAAGAGACACTGTGATTAGTCCTGCCTTTTGTGCGTGCAAAACCAATTGCTGGTGTAAAATAGAGAGTGGCTATCAAACTGGGCTGAAGTCTCTCATGGACTCAGGAGTTATTG
Organism: Ammospiza nelsoni; assembly: GCF_027579445.1. Classification (NCBI taxonomy): domain Eukaryota; kingdom Metazoa; phylum Chordata; class Aves; order Passeriformes; family Passerellidae; genus Ammospiza; species Ammospiza nelsoni. The sequence continues at coordinate 5,589,754 of NC_080637.1, read as the reverse complement.
GTGGCCTGGAGGAAAAGAACTGTAATAATATAAACCTTGTATTCTGAGAAGACCAAGATAAAAGTTATCTCAGTCTACAAGACAAAAATACAAACTTCTTCTTGCAGGATTTGGCTCAGCAGTAAAGTTTTCATATCTGAGTTGACACAAATATTTGCAATCAGTCAAGTAGCTGGATAGCAAAGAGCTTGCCCATTTCAGAAAATGTGGGGGATTAAAATCAGTGACCCCAGGATGAAGCTATGACCAGTCCAAGGTTTTCTTGCTTGAGGAAACATAAACTCATTTCCAGCAGTGAATCCCACATATTTCCCTCAACCTAGTGGACTACCATAGCAACCAGCCACATTTTTATGTTGGGATGATCTGCTTTTTACCCAAAAGAGATATTTACAGTTATCATTTCTGTTGAAATCAATAAAAAAAGTCTTCTTTGGAAATGCACTGCTGAGAAACTTCCAGCAATGTCGTGGGCTGATGGTAAGTTCACACAGCATTTGGTCTGAATGGGTACAGCCTGTGCAGGCACAAGCACACTGTGTTACTGTGACTTCAGCAGGAGCCATGGATGCACAAGCTGGGTGCATCCAGGAGCAACCTACACTTTAGGCAAATAAAGCACTTGAAATGACTTTGAAGTGAACAGGCTGAAGTCTGCACATGCTTTGGTGTAGCGTGGATGTGAACTGGTCAGTCACAGGTGAAAGGGTAGAGCTGGATGGATGCTCTGGATGGTGCATGTGCTGCCCAACATCTCCTACTCAATGGATTACCAGAAATCCTGAATCACACCTTGTAGTCAAGTGGGATTTCTTTCTCAGTCTTTGAGCTGTCCTGTGTAGTGGCAGTTGTCCTTGCCCACGGCAGGTGGTTTGGAACAAGATGAAATTTAAAATCCCTTCCAAACCAAACTGTTCTGGGATTCTATCCACATATGCTAAACCCAAGGGACGCATATTAACAATCCTACATTGCAGGCATTTATGTTTATGTGGGAAACAATGGTTAGAGTGAACAAAACTCCCAAAGGCAGAACAAAACAAATGAAAAATCAAGTGCTTGTTGTTGCTTGGTCAGACATTCACTTGCTGACCCGCTCAACTGCATTTAAAAATGAGTGTGTGCTGGGGAGCTGTGTAGTTAGTATCCAGAACATCCAAAGTTCTACATTTCCCACAAAAGCAATATTAGCAGAAGGGTTCACCAAAGGAGCTGGGCAATACCTTGGCGTAAAGACTGTTTAAATTAGGGTTTTCTCTTTAATTCAAATCTGGAAGCTGCTTGCTCAAGCAGCAGATAGAGAAGCCTCCATTGATGCTGCTTTTAGGTTGAGAATTTCAATCTTTTCTCCTCACCAGCTGAGGAACCATGTTTCTAGACAGGATGTGATCACTGCTAAACTGACCTCTAGTTGATCTGAAGAATTAAAGTCCTGCCATATTAATGGAATCTTGGGAAACCAAAAAAGTTTCTAATAGTCACAGCACAGAGCTGTGCAAGGAGTATTTTGATGATGCTCGCAGGCACATGGTGTGATTCTTGGGCTTGTCCTGTGCAGGGCCAGGAGTTGGACTGATCCTCTTTCAACTCAGGATATTCTGATTCTGTGATTCTACCATGGGTACAAACCTCTGGTCTCAGGCAAAGGACTAACAAGATTGATGATTAGAAAACAAACTGGAAAATGTCCATTACTGACCTCCTAAAGATGATCTCAGCCAAGCCTATATTCCCTCCCCAGGCAGCCACCTGAATAAAGAGTCTACCAGGCACTAAATGGGTTAAAGTTGCTGGGGCAGCAGAAGTACTTTGTATGACAGAAGCATTGGTCCCTCTGAGTTAATGGAGGCTCTGAGCAGATGGATCCCAACTGATCTCCAGTGCTAGGACACAAGGAGGAGAGAAGAAGCAGAAAGGCAGTCACAGCCACAAGTCCATGGCTTCATACATCAAGTTCTACATCCAAAAGCAAATTGGAAGTCTGTGCAAGCTGCAGTGAATTGGAGTAACGTGCCTTGTTCGCCAGTTCTGCTAAGTAAGCAATCAATATATTTACTCCCTGGATAAATTACAATTTTGCTGTTGTGACAGTGCTACTTCTACTGCTCTGTGAAGAAAAATGACTCCATGGAGTCTGTGATCCCTATCTGGTCAGAGCCTCCATTCTCTGGAAGATATTTTTAAAGATAACCGAAAGTCATAAAGAACATTTGCGCTGCACCAAAGCCAAGAAATTCAGACACACAATGGAATTCAATGGCGGGTGATTAGCCCAACCTATTTCACTGAGATACTGCCAAGTCATCTGGATGGTTTCAGCAGCCATGCAGCACTTCTGCAACCCTTACATGTAGCAGGCAGTTGCCAGTGGATTCAGATGACATTCAGCATTTTGCTGAATTTTGCTTCATATGGTTTTTAAAGGAAAATCTTATCTTGTCAGGTTTCTGTTGTTTCTTGTTTGTAGTTTTGTTTTCATTTTTGCTGTTCATGCTTATTCAGGTTATCTAGCTGTATTTGAATGTTCTGAATGCAAATTTATCTACTCACAGAGCTCAGGCTCAGGCAAATCAGCAGATAGCAGTCACAAGATACTCTTCTATCTCATTAGCAATGGAGAAGGGAAAGAAGAAAGGAAGGTGGGAGTCATGAGGAATGGACTTAAAGCTTGAAGTGAAAAGAAATCATGGTGATGAGACATGTTCTTGCAAACCTACATCTTGGATAGGAATTTTCTGCATCCATTGTAGGATACTATGGGAAGATGAGAGAAACAGAAGAGGAGAATCTCTTTGCTGGGAATCTCTTTAAGGACTTTGTAAAATCATGGCAAAACCAGCCCAAAGGAATAGTCTAGTTTTTTGACCATTTCCGTTTGTTATTGGGAGATTAATGAGAAGAGTATGAAGCAGAAGATTAATGTGGTCTATTCTTATAACCTGCTCCCTTCCTCATAAATCTCCCATTATTTCATATCCACTAAGCAGCATGTTGCTTCACCTTCTCTGAGACACAAGTCCACCAAGAAATCTCTTTCATTTGCCCCCCTGTACTTTCCAGAAGTATAGGGGAGCAAATGAAAGAGATTTGAGTATTTAAGTATTCCCCTACTTAAATAATACCTACACCTCTCCCAGCTGATACCCTCTTCTCCTTTGGCAATGCCTCACCACTACTAATGAACAAAGAGACCGAGATCTCTTACATTTGCTCCTCTATACTTCCCAGAAGTCAATACTCTACCTAAATAATACCTACACCCCTCCCAGCTGATATCCTCTTCTCCTTTGGCAATGCCTCACCACTACTAATGAACAGAGACCAAGAAAAGAAAAAAAATTAGACTCATGAAAGTATCGGGATCAACACCTGAGAGTACAGATATTTAAATACAGTGTGGACATCAATCGAAATTGTACAAAATTAATAAGTTTGATTTTTGCTTCTCTCTCACTGGTAAATTTTGTACTGAATTTTCTCCTTTTCGTCTTGAGAAGGATAGATTCACTGTTCTTTCATTCTCGATCTCTTGCTCTAAAGGAGTCCATGAGGTAATGTCACAGATGGCTACCACCACCCCAGCTGTCAAAGGGAAAACTCCCACAAGAGGAAGAGCTGACAGCCCAGGTGGACTCTCACGTGTTTGAACTTCAGCACTGCAATTATAGCCCAAATACAGAGGAGAGCAGACACATCTCTCTAAACACCTCATCACTGCGTTCCCACAGCGTGCCTGGGAGAAGAAGAAATCGTAGCTGTATTTTGATGTTATACAAAGATAAAGAACCAGCTGGATGAAGTGATTTATTAAGGGTCACTCAGAACATCTCTAGCTGAATCAGAAACAGAGCTTCAGTACCTGGAGCTCTGTTCCAGTTAACAGTTCTATCTGCCCAGGTGACAGACTACGCTTTCACTCCACAGAATAACAAAATCAACTCTCCTGAATACACCCTGTTAGAAATGTTGTCCCCTGTAGCAAGATTGCAAGAGATTCACAAGCCTCCTACGTGCACAGAGACCAGAACAACCCTGCCAAATGCTGTCCTAAATTATTCTTGTGTAAAACTCATTGGGTACAAAACAGGAATAGTAGAAAAGGCAGAAGGAGATGAGCTGTTCTTGAAAGTTTTTTCTTATTATGCAAACACAGAGTCCAAAGATTTTCCAGGGAATTGTTGTGTTAAATAGCCACAGTTGTAAATGGTGAATTCATAAATGAATACAAATGTGTAGCTGTCATAACTGGCAGATGACACTTCCTGAAGGATAAGCTTGTACTCTTCCCCAGCGAAGGCGACATGCAAGAGTTTCATCTCCTGAGACTTCTAATGTACAAATTCTTTGGCAATTCCTCCTAAGGCGGAACTGTTTTTAATTTAGAAGACGTCAACCTACTTGTACTACTGGGAGAAATTAATAAGCCAAGGATGCAGGTTGGCTGTACTGAAATACTGAGTGGATATGTCTCCATTAATTGCAGGATTGCCTGTGCTCCCTTAAAAGCTGTTCTGTCTCAGAGCTTGATTGTGTTGTCTGTGCTCAGATAGAATTCCCTCGAGCTTCTAACACCTTTCCTGCTGCTGACCCCTCAGGGGTGGGTTTGTTTCATGTCTGCATGCTTCTACACATGCTGAACTATATATTTCTTCTCTCTGTATGGCACAGATATGAATATAGATGTCCATATGTCCTCTAATACTGAGCTGTGTTTCTCTAATCTGTCCTAGACTTTTAGAGAGGCAATTAAAGCAAAGAGAATCTAAAAGTCATATTCGAGCGACCTGGGTTATAAACAAGTGCTTGGATTTGTATTTTCACTTGTTTGCTATAACCAGGCTCTACAGGGGGCATCACCAAAATCAACTTTCTCCCCTGAGCAGACATGGGCACTTCATGTTGCCTGAATTCAGCCTTGGTAAATGGGGCAGAGTAAGTCTGTAACAAACAAAAAAATGAACAAAAACAGCCAATGAAAGATAACAAAAAAACCCAAAACCAAACAAGGAAAGGGAAGGGAAGGGAAGGGAAGGGAAGGGAAGGGAAGGGAAGGGAAGGGAAGGGAAGGGAAGGGAAGGGAAGGGAAGGGAAGGGAAGGGAAGGGAAGGGAAGGGAAGGGAAGGGAAGGGAAGGGAAGGGAAGGGAAGGGAAGGGAAGGGAAGGGAAGGGAAGGGAAGGGAAGGGAAGGGAAAAGAAAAAAGAAAAGAAAAGAAAAGAAAAGAAAAGAAAAGAAAAGAAAAGAAAAGAAAAGAAAAGAAAAGAAAAGAAAAGAAAAGAAAAGAAAAGAAAAGAAAAGAAAAGAAAAGAAAAGAAAAGAAAAGAAAAGAAAAGAAAAGAAAAAAGAAAAGAAAAGAAAAGAGAGAGATGTTTAAATTCACATTTCACCTCTCAGCTTGGTACTTTTCTACCAGCTTATGACCCATCTCCACCTGAACTCTTCCAAAGGCCCTGTGCAGGAGAGAGGGGGCATTTACTGGAGTTATCAACTCATCCTTCAAGTTGGAGGAAAGCCCTGGTCTGAAGGACTGAATGCAGTGTTTAAGCTTGCAGATATTCTGGCAGATTTACAATGTGTGCATGTACATGAGGATAACCAAAGTCCTTCAGTTTTCCCTATCCACTTCTCCACGATTATTCCAGCCCAGTAAGCAATCTATTATCTGCTGGCCTGACTTATTCCCCACATTTGGTAACTCTGTTCATGCTAGTAAGTGAATGATGCTCTCTAAATACCAGACATATATTATGTACAATTAACTTCCTAAATCTGTTAGGGTAACAAGAACTTGCCAGAATTAATGCTGTGATCCCCACACACAACCTATGTAAGTATTTCTAAATTATATAAAATTAAAAAAAAAATAGAAAAGATAAAAAGAAGATGCTTTCATTCTTCAGTGAAATTCAGTACAGTTCCAGGCAGTGGGTAGTTTTTTCATTGATTTTTTTTTCTTTTCCTGAATAGGGATGAAGTCTTCCCTTGTGTACAAAAGGAGAAAATAATAAATTTTTGGATGGTGCTGTATTTAAGAACAGAATTCAGAAGGGGCACTAACACCAGAAATTCACCAAGGGTTTTGTTTAGAAGGTGATCTTCTACTAACCTAAGTATTTTAAAGAATAGTTTAAGCAAATGGAAAACACATTGTATTAAGTTGCAATCAGCTCATTTAGTATTATTTGAATATTTGTTTTTACTGAGGTTGATTTGAGATTTCTAGTCAGGTTTTGACCCTAGGTGGCTTAAAATGCCGTCAGTGAAACCACCCCAGATTCTCACTGACATCAATAAAATAGATTTTCACGTTTGCTTGATTTTTTCTGGCCACTGGAAAACTCTGCATAAATGTTGGGAGCTTTTCCTGGGGAACAGTGTTATAACACAACCTTTACACATATTACAAGAAACCCCAAACAACCCACCTTTATAGAATTTCTTTCTTTATGGTATAAATTGTCTGAAGGATGTGCAATCAATACTTTGCAAAAATGAACTCTCTTTAAAAAAAAAGGACCAACCTTTCAGGTCTGCAATTATTTGAATAACAGAGGAAATTTCACACCCCTGAGCAGGAGTTTGCCATTGACTTACAATTATACCCTTTTAGAGTGTGGTCTAGTATTTGAGATGACACCAGACCAAGACTCAGATGTTTCACTGAATTATTTATGACCTGGGACAGATACACCTGCTCTCCCTGCCTTTCTCACTTCTCACTCTTTGTATGTCACTCTTTTTCAATATGACCTGTTTAGGTAGAGGTTTTTCTTTATGTGCAAGACCAAGCATCAAGAAGTCCTGGCTTTAAGCAGGAATTCTAAAAAAGGAATATAAACAATGAACAACATCTGCTACATAGCACAAATGGCTGCAAAATGGTACACAGAAAAACAATGTGGAAAAAATTAATTTGAGATATTTAAGGTTCAGAGAATTTGATGATTCAGTCTAATTGGGTGCATTAAACAAACTATATTCAAGGGATATGCTCCTGGCATGCTGTAAAAGTCTTTTCCCCCCTTTTTTAAAATGAGAAATCTGGTTAATTAAATTTACTTACTAAACAGCTTGTATTACAACAGTAGAAAATGACAGATGTCTTTCATAAAATTAGTCATATTGTGGTAATTTTCCCCTCTCCCCCAAACATTGTGTGATTATGGGCATATTTTCTCCTGTTAAAAAGCTATCTGTCATAATTGGTAACCATGCAAAAATGTTCTGAAAGAAAAGGTGTTCTATGTGAAATGTAGAAAAGTTTTCCTGTGACAGATTTTCTCATTGTCACTTTATTCTGTGGGCTGCTAGCTGCTTGCAGAAAACTGCATAATTTTAAAGGCTTATACTTATAAAGGCCAATCATGTATTAATTCATTTGGTATTCATTGAGAGACCTTTAATCATGATGGATTAATTTATTGTAAATGCGGATATAATATGTTATTTCATAATATCACTACTGTAATTTAGCAATTAAACAGTCTGTTATTATTTCAATCACTGTTCAGATCTGTATCATGATACAGTGTTTTGCTCCACGGTGAATTATTTTATATTACATATAGGACAATGGATTTTTTGGAGAGCAAACCTTTGGGAAAGCAGAAATATATAAGGTAATACTTGGCTCTGATATCCTGCTTTGTCTCTGAGATGATTAATCTGAAATACTTGGAGGCAGCAAGTCAGAAGCTTGCAGTGATTACAGGTCTGATCCAAAGCTGGCGGAAGTCAATGATGCACTCAGCACCTTGGACCCTTTTGTGAGTGAGAGGGGTGTAAACACTTGTCAGGAAAAGGATGTGGAGAGGCCAAAAATCAGGCAGGTGCACCAGTTAAATGCAATCTGAGCTAACACGCAGAAATGGTCAGACGATAGAAAATTTAACCTGTTGTTTGAAAATTTAACCTGTTGTGTTTTTTTCAAAGCTGAGCAAGTGTTGACCTGTATTCCTGTTCCACTAGACAGACCAATACAGAGCTTTCCAAAGGACCTGGGATGAGGCCATTTTGCCTCCATCCTTAAAATTGCATTCTTTCACAGTTCTTCTGCCTTCTGATGCTTTCAACTCAGAAGAAGAATCAGTGCACATTTTTGCTGATCCAATTTTACCAGTGTCAGATGTTCAAATGTTACTGTGACCCACATGGGAAGGCCCTGGGGAGAATCTGGATCAGGAGAATAATTTCCTTATTGCAGATGTGAAAACTGTGGTGCTTGGAAAAGAGATCCCTTGCTTTGGTTCCTATAATATGTGTGGAAGGATAAGAGGTAGAATTTCTGGAAAATTATTCTCAACCATTTCTTCTCTTCTCTTCTCTTCTCTTCTCTTCTCTTCTCTTCTCTTCTCTTCTCTTCTCTTCTCTTCTCTTCTCTTCTCTTCTCTTCTCTTCTCTTCTCTTCTCTTCTCTTCTCTTCTCTTCTCTTCTCTTCTCTTCTCTTCTCTTCTCTTCTCTTCTCTTCTCTTCTCTTCTCTTCTCTTTTCTCTTCCTCTCCTTTTTCCTTTTCCTTTTCCTTTTCCTTTTCCTTTTCCTTTTCCTTTTCCTTTCCCTTTCCCTTTCCCTTTTCATTTTCTTGTGGTAGAAGTTGCCAACTCTGTACCTCTGGCTGGACACTGGAGAACAAATTGATCTGTTACCTTGAGCTCATTTTTTAACCTCCCTCTATTGACATTTAAGTAACTGATTCTTCTCCATCATTGTTAGCTGTCTTTTCTCCTGCCTGTCAAGTGCTTGCTAAATTAAGATTCACAGCCCAGGATAGTTTTCATATGAAACCAAAAGAAGTCAATATGTTTACTTAGATAAATGGTTATTTTACAAGGTAGTGTAAAATGCATAATTTTCTGTGGTATATAGATCCATGAACCACAATCCATCATGAGTGACTCATTTAATCTCTGATGTATCAATGGATACCTTCTTCAAAGAGCAATCTGGAATAAGTGGCTCACATTAGGGGATCTGGAAAAAAGCTGCACAGGGGGCAAGTGAGGAGACCACAATCAAAATGATGGTAATGCATCCTTGGTCATAAGGCAGAGATCACTAAATCCTGTTAAAGCCTCCAGTGTATCACTCTCCCTTTCCAGGATTCATGCCCTCAAAACCATTTTCTGCTGCTTTTCCTTCTCACATTTGGACTGGATTACAGAGCTATCTGCAACCGGAGATGAGGAGCATTTTTACAGGCTAACAAATCTACTAGAACCAATGGTTTTAATCTCTCCTTGGCTACAGAATCAAAGCCAAGTTCTTTGCAGGTGCAAATGGGATCTGCTCCACTGCCTTAGGTGGAGTTTCACTCATTTACACCATTAAAGAATTTGGCACTGAGGATGTTGAGATCAAAAGGTTCCAGTTGGCAAGGAGATGTGCAGAAGAGAATCTGTCTGGGGAAATATTCTGAGAAGACTTATCTATTCTCTGAAAAGAGAACTTTCCCCAGAGGAGTCTGGTATTGATAAATTCAAATTATTCTAAATTTTGGGACATCTCCTCTGACCCTGCTAATTCTAAACTGGGCAGTTTGGAAAGTCTGCCAAAACCCTGCAGAAGGAAAGCACATTGGTGTGCTCCTCTGTGTGCATGTTCACATCATACTATCATATGCATATTTCATGCTTTTATTTTCCCCTGACATAACAATTACTGGTGGTCTGTATTGTTCATTTAATAAAATGAGGTTTGGAACATATCCTGCCATAGCTGCACAACACACACAAAAAGAAGTATCATTATTAGTAGATGTGTCTGCATGGTGCCACTACTCCATTGCCAGAAGCTAATTTCACCTAATTTGGAGTTCTTGCACATGCAACAAAGCCTTTGCCATTATTGCTTCAAAGAGAACTAAGAAAGATCTGTTTATTTGTTAATAATAATTTTGGGAAGTACAGGGAGCAGTGAAATATAAAGACTCATTTAGAAAAAATTATCAAAACTAACATTTAAAGTGAGTAGAATAACACAATGCCCAGTCCTTCACCCCCTCTTGCTCTGCTAAATATATGCAGCTTTTCCAAAAGGACAGCATCAGTATATTTACACATTTATATCTTTGGATGCTTGTTCAGAATCCAATTTGCTCCTGGACAAGGGCATATTGATGAGTACCTGGAGTGTTTATTTGGATGGACGTGCTTGCTCTGAAAGCCAGCTCCACTCCAGCAGCCCTTATCCATTCTCAACAGCTCTGTCCCAGCAGCCAGCCCTCTTTCCTCTAAGGAAGGCTCAACACTTTCCTCAGCCTGCACTCTTTCAAGTAGCAGGAGGATTCTGCACCAGGCTGGATCAGGCGTTTGTCCAAGTCCTGTGTCCATCAGTAAAAGTCAGTGGATGCCTGGAGCAGGCTGTAAGAGCAAGCCAAGCTCACAGTACTTTCCCATCTTCCCAAACTTCCTGGCTGAGGGATGCTCTGTAGATATAGCAACACACTGAGTTTTTATTACACTTAGGTTAAGATACACTTTTGTACCTGAAAGCATCCTACTTAATGTGTACAGACACCTGCCAGCAATTATTCCCACCTCTTCTTTTCAGGTCCCCTCCAACAGGGTGGGTAAATCTGAAACTGCACCTGGCTGAAGTTCAAATCAGTCTGTGAGTATTCTGGGGAGGACTTTCCCTTTGATCTGTGCTTCTGCTTGTTATGTCTACAGTGATATGAAGATCCAGACCAGGAACGTGGTCCAAGGACTATTTCCTGGCCATGCACACACCTTTAGTCAGTAGCCTGCTCCCCTGCAGAGCTTTGGTTGGGCCAAATGTCACTCTCTAAAACATTCCAGGTTTTGGGCTGGGGTCAGCAGGTACCACAGACAGTGTGGATGCTGTCAGTTCTGCCTGGGGCTGGGGGAGTGTGTGGGGATGGACCTGAGCTGCGCCAGCTCAACAGCACGTGGGGTTACAGAATGGTCCTTAATTTCTTCCTAGGACTGACAGAACCCCAGAGATTTGTCCACAACATATTCACTAGCAGCAGCATGAACCATTAGTACCACCAGGACTTATTATCATACTAGTACCACCAGGACTTTCAAAATAAATTTTATCACCTTCCTAAGAACAAGTTTTCTTGCTCTGGCAAATTAATTTTAAGACAATGAATAAAGCTGCTTAAAGAAAAGTGGAGGCATGGAGGATCTTTCAAGATGGTCCCCAAACTAGTTTTGCAGCATGTGAAAATTAGTTCTTTTCGAAGTGTTTCCTGTCCTGCTCCAATGTCATTTATTCTGTCCTAATGTATTTTGTGAAAGTCAAGCAAAGAAATACATTTATATAAGACAAACCACTAGTAAGGGTCATAGACTTCCATTTTTTATTTTAATAAAATCTTTGAAGACTAACTCATACAATTTGTGAATCACACTTCATGAGAAAGACTTCCCAGAGGTTTTTAATAATTTGAGGTATGAAGCTGGCTGGAAATACCAGAACAAAGAACTGCTTCTGTGTGCTCACTCTTGTATTCAACCAAAGATAAGTAGCTAAATGACAAAAGTATATTCTTATACTGATGGGAGAGAAGAACATTAAGAAATTTAAACTATGACAATGTTTTTCTGTTTAATGGTGCTCAGATTGTCTTCGTACACAGAAGGGGTTAATTATCCTTGTCTAAAATATACAGATTTTTCTTAGATAAACACACCAGCTAATGATATTTCTATCTTTTTCCAAAATAAGGTATCTGTGCAGAAAATTAGGAAATGTCCTGAAAGGCAAGAAAAATGTAGCTGAAGAAAAGGAGTACAAGTATTGCCTTCCAGATCATCACTTTATTGGCTTATTTGGAGTCAGAGTTCTCAGTTCTGCTGCAAAGAAGAATTATTATTAGTAGATGTGTCTGTGTGTCAGCAGCTGGAACTGGGCAATGTCTCATACAGGGGCACAGTATAGAACATTGGAGATGTCTAAATGCTCATATTCTTTATTATATATGTTACTACTGTCTGCACAAAACTTTGAACTGCTGCATCCTTGTTAGTAGGTTTTAAACCTTTTAAACCAAAACAGGGTGCTTTCCTGCACCTTAGAATGCAGTTAACCTCTACTACCTCCTTTTGGAATATGGTTATCCCTAGTGTAGGAATTCCTGCCTGAAATGATTTTGTCTGTGTGGTGTTAAACAGTTGCACATGTTGAATCAGTAACTTCTATCACCCTCAATGATTAGTGGGGCTCTAGAGGCTATTATCTGCCATTCTGGGCAGTTGCTCACCAGACTTCAAGGGATCACCCTGATTTATATCAGCAGAAGTTTTGGCATGTTTATGTGAGTGGAACTGAAGTTGTTCTCAAGAAAACTGAAAATGAGCACTAATATAACAAACCTCTACATTTTAACATAGCTCTGTGTGGGTATAAATGCACTTGTATATCCAAAACAAGATAGCTGCTGGGTTCATTAAAGTGTGCCTATTTTTCCAGTGCTCATTCATAATTAATTTGCTAATAAAGATTTCAGCTGTGGTGGAGTCTTTATCCTACCATAACAGGAGCTCCTGGCTTCACAACTTCACTGGAGCAACCCACATGATGAATATGAGCTGAAGAATAGAAGCCAAGTCCTTCCAGGCTCTGCATATTTGTGCTTGCCAGAAAAATTATGGCCCGTGGAAGGAGCAGGAGATGGAAAGTAGCCACCTCTGCTTTGGCACTTCTCAGAGCCCACTGAGGCCACCATGCAAGCCTTTATGCTTGGACCTACATAAGTACCTTCTGAAGCTGGATACTGGAATTGGGGGGCAGCAGGGACTGCTTATTTATGAGTTACTTAGCAGTCCCTGATGCAGCAGCTGCCATAAGGCACAGCCTCACTGCAGCTTATTCATACTCCTGGCAAAAGTTATCCTCCTGGGAAGTGGTGTTGCTGGCCAGGAAACAAGAATACTTTACTGCTTCTCTCACAGAGTGTGAGTATATTCACTCTGGGGGCAGTTTTAGCATTTGGCCCCATGCCTGGACATCATTACTATTGGGCACTGGCACTGCTCACAGCCAAGCTGACCAGAGCCTGTGCTGAAAAGATTACATTCTCCCAAACCAATATTTTCAATTTGGCCCTCACGCTTCTGACAGCAGGAAACTTTTGGAAACACCACAGGCTGTGTTTGCTGTAAGCACCATTACCTGAAAAAAATCCTGGTGAATATCAAGAGGTTTCATGAAAACAAGAGGACGCAGAAAAGCAGTCCCCTCTAGTGAGGTGGGATGAGCTGAAGTGAAGCAGTTAAACAATATGTGCTCCACATGGCACAAAAGCTCAAACTGCATTTAAGCAGCTCTTCTAAAAAAGCACCTGGTTAAAGAGTTTGGAGTAAACCTCCAGAACTTACTTTAAATACAGGGGAGAATATTTTCCTACTTATACTGAAGCTCTACCTTTTATAAATTTAAAAACATCTTCCTACCTAGAACTGGGACTGACTACAGATAGCAGCACCACGTGTGAGCATACCCTGAATCTAAAAGGGGAGGGAGCTTTGAGTTTCAAGATGTAAGTACTCCTATTCATGTCACAACTGCAGTTAAGTGCTCTGCTATGTCTGGGCATAAACGAATATAAAGCAGCTAAAAAAAAGGGGTAAAAAATCTGAATATCACTGCATATATGGCATCTCATGTTGTTGGATTTCTAGAAACTGGATTTGTTAGTTTTCTTGGCAGAGGCCACTGACTGGAAAAAAATGTGATGATACTCCAACAACAAAACATTTTCTTACTTGCTGAGCTTAAAACATTTCTGTGGTTGCAGTGGCTTCTGTGGGACTATTCCCATACCATAATCTTAAGCACATAATTAAGGGCTTTACTGGATCAGTGCCTGAAAAACCAATGCTGATTTCTATTGAATGCACATTATGTTAGGGACCATTTGTAAGCTCATTAAAATGAACAGAAAGGATCCAGCAGATGCTGGGCCAAGCCTGGTCTCAGGACTTTCATCAGAGAAACAACGTTGTCTCTTGTTTACGCTTCCACGGGTCACTGAGTTCCCAGACTTTGAGCCATTGATTACATCGTATTATCAATTAAGTTAGAGATTTGCCATCAGCTTAAATGGGCACAGGGTAGAACATAAGGAAATAAACAGCAGAATCATGTTCAGTTTGTGAGTCTGGGTATTGGGTACTTAAAAACAAACAAAAAAATCAGGCATGCTCATGAATTCATGGGCACAGAATAGCCTCTGCTTTAGTGCACTGTGTGTGCTATGCAATGTGTTTGGGAATGGACATTGCATTTCTGTGGAACAACATTGGGCTTTCACCCTTCCTCCCCTTCCCTCAATCCCTAGACTCATAAATCCTCCATTTGTCTCACCTGTAGCTACAATAAAGCCATTCTCCCTGGTATTAACATCTGCCGTGGTCATTCTTCTGGGGTGAGAAAGGCAGAACATTTTCATTGCTCGTTCATTTGTGAACACTAGTTAAGTAAAGCTGTCACTTGTGTCCAATTATGGGTGAGTATTTTATAGCACAGTCTCCTTCCTAAAGCTAAACTGACACAGCCAAGCCCCATTTTATAGGCATCCTTAAATTCTTCCAAGCCATATTTAAAATCCTTATGCTCAGAGATGGCAGGTGCCATGTGTTTTCACAGCTACATTAACAAATGCAATTTTGTGGCAACTTGACCACGCCAGTGAAGCAGTAAATTTCTGTAATCTCTGTGGTTAAGAATTTCACACAGGACTTTGCTGGGAATGTGTAAAGCCCATTAGTACAGGAGCACGATGAAGATAAAATTAAAATACCTTTACAGTAAAAGCCAAAAAAAAAAAAAAAGAGTGAAATCTGGGGATTTTTTTTTTCTGCTAGAGCAATGAAATGTGTCAGAGGAAAATGCTGAAAGAGAAAAAAGTAGCTTCACTGAGCTCACCCAGCCTACTCTCCTTCTCAAATGACTGCCACCAATTTAGGTGAGAAGAGGTAACTTGGCTTACACAAATGCTAACACAGGCTTATCCTAAAGCATAACTGGGATGCAAAACTTTATGTATATCTTTTCCAAACCCTTGCTCCTTGTTACAGCACACATCTTGTCCTCACAAATGTTTCTGCAGGCTTAGGGAGATGATAGCCAAAACCTCCACAGTCCTGAGCACATGCAGGGTGCATTGGTGCTCCTGCACACCAGTGCAGCTGTTTCACTCACAGGATCTGCATTTTCCAGCATGAGCTCTGTTATGGAGCCGAGACACCTTGGTGCTACTCAGGACGGCCCAGGACCCCCCAGTTCCACTAACTCAGCCACTGTGAGGGCTGGGAGCATAATATACCACTCCTAATATACCACTCCCAGAAGCAGAAGGTCTGTGCAGCATCATTGGATCATTGACTTAACCCTCTTTGGAAAGGGATCTGTGCTGAAAAATGGGGCTGATACGGCTTTACATTCTCCTGAACATTTCACCCAACTCCTCAGGACTCCAGAGTGTGTCTGAGGGATACCAGTGCCAGAGGAGAGTTTTATACACCTAGAGCCAGGACTGAGTTTCTGATCTCCAACAGATCCTGAGACAGATGTTAGATATTGCAAGGAGGTATCTCAATTACCAGCAGAAAGCTGATGAAACCCAGCAGTTGAACCCTGTACAAATTCATACTCTTTTTTTTTTTTTTTTTTTTGGACCTGTAAGTCATTTCAGCAGATATTTCCCAGATTTCCTATAAAATCATGTGAGCTATAGATTTTTTTTTCTTTAAAAAAGAAAGATGTGATTCCAGCATAATCACCTCACTCCAGGGATTAGATCTCTTGGAAAGTAAAGAAAACAAACTGCTCAGAATGCAACACTAGCCAGGGAGGGAATTGCATTATGGATTGCTCACAGACTCCTTCAGCAGGTT
Source organism: Ammospiza nelsoni (assembly GCF_027579445.1). Classification (NCBI taxonomy): domain Eukaryota; kingdom Metazoa; phylum Chordata; class Aves; order Passeriformes; family Passerellidae; genus Ammospiza; species Ammospiza nelsoni. The sequence goes on along the minus strand of NC_080637.1, from coordinate 5,573,893 downwards.
TTACCACAGGGTTTGGGCAAAACTCATAAAGAGCACAGATCAAACAAGAAAACAAGTTTGAATGCCTATAGTTTGTAGTGAGACAGAAGTGCTCTGAAAGATACACTTAGCAGCTCACTCAATCTCTTAAGACTTCACACAAGCATGCAGGGCTGGGGAGATCAGCTCACACGCTTCTGCACGCTGTGTGGCTGCACTGAAACCAAAAAGACTATTCACAGAGTGGGCCTTTGAAGTCAGTGGACTTTTGTCATTGATTTTGAGAGGCCCAGGATTTCATTCTCAGTGTGTAAGGTTAAGCATGTGTATAAGTCCTTGCAGGATCAAGGCTTAAATGTGTAAACCTGTTCAGCAAGAGCACCCAGCCTTTAATGTCCTGTGAATGTGGTCTCTGGCTTTGTGACACTGGATAGCAGCCTTTGCTCTTGATGCAAGACCTTCATTTAATATGCACATGTCCTTCATAATTCAGGGAGTTTGAGAGCAGGGAAAGAAAGGTGTTGGTAGAGCCGTGAGCTGCTCATTAATGGAGAGCCTATGGAACACATCAACTGCATCAGATTGATTAAGAGCCACTATTAATTGATAATTCTGTCTCTTGCTATCCAAAATGCAGTCCACAGGCCTTCTGGACTGCTCACTGTGTTAGTAGCTGGTACAGAGTTTATACATTAATCATTGGGAGCAGCAAATGTGTCAGAGACCCAGTCCTGTGCTCAGAGCTCCGTTATTGTGTGAGCAGTTCAAGAGCACCATAACATATTTTCTGCTGGCTTCAAAACCTGGCCACTCCCATTGTCTGAATAAAGGGTATTTCTGCAAAACATTTCAGAGCTCAGGTTCAGAATAGAGCTACCTCAACCATGTGTGATGATGATAGGATCATTAAGGTTGGAAAATATCTTCATGATCATCAAGGCCAACCTACCTTGACTGAATACCACCATATTGAGAAGTGGATCAACAACTGAGTGGATAATCAAATATTTTATGCTCAAATGAGTGGCAAAATCCAGTTTCTCTGACTTAAACCAAGCCTACACTTAATCTTTAAGATGCTGAAGGTTACCTAAGTGAAGAGAGCAATGAATCCTAAAGGGAGACCACGTTTGTCTGATGGTAGAATATATTCATATTGCTGAATGTCTCACCTGTCTAGTGGGGTTTTATGTGTCCAACAGCCATACTATGAGTTTGTATCACAGAATCACAGAATATTCTAAGTCAGAAGTGACCCACAAGTATCATCAAGTTCAGCTCGGAAGTTTATGGCTCATACAGGGACTGAACCCACAACCTTGGCATTACCACACCATGCTCTGATATACACATTAATATACATTTATGTGCTGACATATTTTCAATTAACCTTTGAAATTAACCAGACTTTCCTTGAATATAAACCTGACTGATGCTGGTTATGGACATCCTTGGGTATCATTTCCTCTAGACCTTGTAAATAAGGCTGCTCTCATGCTGCCTCCCTCAGACCCTTTTAACCCTCTGCTCATGTGGGCTGTGACCCATCAGCATCACCCACAGCCCTTCATGTCACATACCATGGACTTGGACAAGAAAACAATTGCATGGGGCCAGCACAGGGCCAAGAGGACACAAAAAAACCCTCCACAGATGGCCAGGTGGGCTGAAGGTGTGAGGTACCTTTGGGAAATGGGGGTTGCTCTGTAGAATACAATTTTTGCACTCTTAACACAGCTTTAGCTGCAAAAATGTAGGAAGACAAAGTATCAGCCTGAAAGCTTTCAAATGCACAAAGTGTCCTCTGGATAAGAAAATTTACATCAGGAACATCAACTCATTATAATACTGGTGCCTAAAATAGGTAGACTTCATTACACTCATGGAGTTTCCTGAGTTTGGGATTTTTTGTAGCATTGCAGCATGACTTTTAAATGCCACTGGCCTACTAAGTAGAACAAATAAACCAATCACAGCACCCCCTTTCATTGGATCAGTTCAGCCTAATAAAATTAACCACAAGGAACAAGATTAATTAGACGTTAAACACATTGCCTGGGATGCACTTGTGACAGCTTCCCTCCAGCAGCCCTGGAGGACTAATGATATATATGAGTGACATTTTGTCAGTGATGTATGGATGTGCCTATGCAATCCAGACCTAACTGCACTAGGATCAGCCCTGTTTGAAGCCCACTGCCAGGTATATGAGCCTTGATTAGTCAATAGTTTTCCCACGTATGTAATTTATGGAGTTTTAAGTCCTCTGTCTTCATGAAGCAGTTACAGGATATGTCTAAAGTAAAGCAACAGTTGAGAAAATTGGAGGAAGAGAGCAAATTAAATGGCTTGAGTTTTGAATATGATGTCTTTCCATAGGATTGTAAGAAAACAGATGTCAGAAAAGCACCTGGTTGTTTTCTGTAAGGAGAGCCAGATGTGGCTCACTCGCATATAGGTGTCTACATTATTGGCACCTAAATTTAGATAACATGAATCCTATCTCTGATGCCCAAATGCCATGGACAGAGAGCAATGACCTCTAGGGGTAACACAGAGGCAGTTGGAGGTTCCAGGCTGAGAAGAAAAATAAAAACCCAAAAATATATGTGCAGAGCTTTTGGGTTGCTCCCACTTTGTTGTCGTCCCCAAGGAAGATGACAATATGTGTCTTTAACTACGTGAGCAGGAAAGGTGTGGCTTCAAGAACTCAGAGCACATCAGGGCAGGAACTGAGTTTCAAGCCATGGGACATGCAAAGCAACCCCAAGAAGGCTTTGGGTGATGATAATCATGGTCTAGAAATGAGCTCTCTGGGCTTCTAGTTCTCTTTTCACTCCATTTCCTGGCTATGATTTTACTGTTTACCTTAATAGCTGAAACACTTATTTATATTCTTAATTCCTATCTAGTGATCTGATAAATAGTGTGAGCACTGTTGCCCTGAGGGTGATGAGAGTCATGAGGAGGTTGCAGATTATTTTTAGGGTTCTCTATACTCTCCACAGGGTTAGGAGCCCCAAGGACTGTGCAGTGAGCCTTGTGCACATCACAAGGAGATGAAGGGCGTGTGGCTGGCTGCAAGACTTGTGGGAGAAGTGTGTTTAGGCAAGTTGTAGTCCAATATGTTATCAATCAGACTTGGGGTCACTCTGAGCCTGTGTACATGGCTCTTGCAAGAGTGGCTCTTGCTGAAAGAAGACCATGGCTAATGTGTTAAATCAAATGGAAACAGAGCAAGCCCCTTACAATGACATAAATCATTTGCAGTTAGAAGAGAAATCTAAGAGTCTTTTACTCCTGGAACGAAATGGAATAACCTGCAGTGGTAAAGATCTAAGAATTTTGACAAGACTCTATCACACTTGAATTGAGCTGACCAGAAATGCAATGCAGAAATGCAATCTCGCTCAGGGAAGGAGGTGCTATGAAATTCTTTAGTAATTCTTCAGAGTTCTGGGAAAAATCAGTGAATTTGGCTTCTCCCAGAAGAAAGTAACTGATGAAATCCCATCATTATTGCCCGTGGCAAGTCTGTGATTTACCTTAATTTACCTGCTGTGTGCAACTCAGACTTGCAGTGACTTTATATGGAACATTAGAGATGTAGAAGAAATACAGAATTATTCTAGCTTTTTGCTGTAAATGAAATTCAAAGTTATGTTATCAAAGTTTCTAATTATAAAATTTCTTTAATATTTTATTAGTAGAAGGGGAGGGAAGATGCTAAAACTTATGGTATTTCACAAGTAAGATTATGGGTTGATTTCTGATTGGTTGACAGGACCCTAATAATAAACCTCATAATTTTATACTACATTCCTCTAGTGATGATAGAAATTCTTTGTGCATAATAGCACCATTTCTATTCAGGAATCTTGTTAACAGTTGTAAACTCAGATTATCATTTTTATTAGCCTAGTGTTTTCTTATTTCTCTGTTACTGACAGGAAATTACAGCAAGTTTTCTGGCTTGCTTTTCTTTTTTTGCTACAATGAAAGCAGTTGCATTCAACTAGAAATTTCCAGGCACTGAATAGAGGACAGCATTTCTAGAAGCCAACAGCAATTTAAAGTGTGCAGATTAATTAAAAAAAAAATATATATATATTTAAAGACTACATTCAAAGAGGATGTAGACTGGTAGATTGGGTTAGGATGGCTGGTTTTTTTTTAGTTAAATGTACAGATATCAGCTTAAGAATTTAGTAAGGATTTTTAAGAATTTAGTAATCCATTCTTGCCACAAAACTCAGCATCTAAACTCAGCTACACTGTGCTTTGATATTGCCTCATAACACTAATTTTGACATCACCTGTGTGACCAAAGACCCCTGGTAACCTCAAGCTCTCCTCCCTGCAGCCTCACCCAAGGCTGAGATGCCCACCATGGTCAGTGGGAACCAACCACCATGGACTTCTCATGACTTTGGCTGATTAGGAGGCTCAGATGAGAGTATTGGTAGTGGTTTCACCCCATTAGGCCACTTGAGCATTGTAAAAGCACCGTTTCTAGGAGAATGTGAGACTATAAATGCATAATTTACTGACAACAGCCTACAGTTTATTCATATTACATCAGATACGCTTCTAACTGTCAGTTGATACTGAGTGAATAAAAACTTATTTCCATAACAAGAACACTGAATTCAACCCTTTTCTTCTCTGGTTATAAATGGATGGGAGTTTAGGATTACAAGGGACAAAGCCTAATTTTCTGGGCCTTGCAGACCTTGGTGTTGGTGTGGGGGAAGGCAAGTTTTCAGGGCAAAGGCAAGATGTGGGAGCTCCAACGGCCTCATTTCACAAGCCAACAGCATTTTCTGCACAAGCAAAATAAACCTTCAGAAAAGCACTGCAGTGCTTGAAACTGAGACTGAAATAGGGGGTGATGAACTTCTGCAAGTGCAGCACCCTTAACCCTCTGCCCTAACAAAGTTTCTGTGAGAGGAATGTGATTTTCCATATGGCACTGGCACATCCTCTCCCCCTCTCCACTGACATGGAAAGGACTCTGTGTTCAGTCCCACTGCTCCTCTTCTCCAGCCTCCTCGCACAGCTTCTCTCATGATATCACATTATGCATTTGGCAAAACAGACCTTTGAGTCTGGGAAGTGTAATGTATCAGTGTGCAGATTGTTAGTTTCAGGATACTTCTTTAAATAAAATTAAGGAAAAGAGTTTTCAGGGAGATAGAGGAATAAATCACACTGGTTTCCTAACTCTATTAAATTTCTCCTAAAATCCCCATCCTATGTTCAAAAAGTTTTCATCAGCACAACCAGAAAAGAGCAACTAATAGTAAGAATAGTGCTTATTCTGAATACTACAGTAAAGCCACAGGATCCAGCCTAAAGTGCACCAAGGATTAATTGCAGTTAAGAAAACAGAGATAGTTCAGCAATCATAAGATCCAGTCCTGCCAGTACTGAGCAATTTTCTCTTAAATACAAGACAAGCTCAGCCTTCCTGTTGATTTCAGTAGATGTTGTAGCATTCAATACCTGGCAGAACTACATTCAGAAATCCTGAGAAAAACACACCACCTTTTAAGTTTTGTAAGCTTAAACACAAAGCAAAACACATCTCATTTGCTAAAAAAATAAAATGAAAATGTGCTAGTACCAGAAGACGACTAGAAAGGAGACCTTGGAAATCAGTGTACTTGCAAGTCAGGAATGTAATGTGTATAATACAGATCTGATTGTATCTGGCAGGCTGGTATTCATAGGAGCTGCATCAAACTCATTCCTTACAAAAGCAACGCCTGGTATTTCATCTCAAAGTTTGTCAGCTTCTTGCAATTAGCTACTACAATGGTGTGACAAGGTGTGGAGTGCAACACCCCTTCCCCCCTTCTCCAGAGGGAAAATGCAATGGACAGCAAGAACTTTACCCAGCACTGGACAACAATAAATCCTGGATACACTGACCCCACTTGATGAAAGCGGAAAAAAATATTTATTTATTTAAAAAAAAAAGTTTCAGTGCTGCACTTCCCTACCTAGTAAACAGCTGAACAGGCAGGATGATACCCAAGACCATCTCCTCCACCCCCATCTCCACCCCCCTGTCGTATCAGTGCTTCAGGCAACGTTCAGAGGGAAAAAAAAAAATCACAAACACAACCCCCCCAACTCAAGTATCTGTTCTGATAGGAGCATGGAACAGTAACCAAAAAACAATCAAGTCCTCATTGTCATAGTGCGACAATCACAGCATCTCTTCTGTTGAGCAAATAGTCAATTCATAGAGAGAAAAGCATCACGAGGACAGGCATGAAAGCTGTTATTTCCCATTTTAAGTAATAGGAGAAGGTCACATATCAAGCCATTGCACCTTTTCATTACCTCCTAACCCTCCACAGCAGGGTAACCACACTTATGACTGCGTTAGATATACAAAAGCTTTTCAGCTCCAAAAAAGGAAAAGAAAAGATGAGGAAAGGAAAAAAAGATAAATTAAATTCATCTTACCAGCACGTTACAGCACCAACTTGCTTGAAGGAACGTTGCCTTTACAGGTTTCTCTTTTAATTATCCTGGAAGCAGAAGGGGGAAAAAAAGAAGACGACAAAGCAGGGCTGTTAAATTAGTGTGTGCTCGAATCTTTTCAGTTTGTCGCAGAGTAGAAAAATACCAAAAAAAAAAAAAAAATGAAAAGAGAAAAAAAAAGGAAAGGGCACTCAAAGAAAGAAAAAAAGCAAAAGAAAGCTCAGTAATTTAAATTTGCTGTCAGTTCAGGCAGCATCGCTCTGTCCCGCCCCTCTTCCCACTGGGTTCTACTACCTGCAGGGCTGCAACTGACAGCTACTGTGCAAACAAAAAAAAAGGCAAAAAGCATGCTGGGACCATGCTGTCTGCTGTCTGAGTCTCTCTACACTTCTGATGACTGAAAATCATTAGTGAAAAGGTTCTGTTGTTGTTTGCTGAGATTTTTAAGTTAGGTTCTTTGCATGAAATGTAATTTATTTTTAATTGATGCGGCGCGGCACGTGACAGAAACTGGTGGTTGTGTTTCTCAGCTCTCCTCAGAATGGAAACTAACCTGAACAGATTGATTTTAATAGTATGGTATGTGGAGAATATACACAGACTTTTACTGTGCTGCCCTTTGCAGCGATGCAGTCAGCCCTCCCTGTATCACCTTGCCCAAAAATTCTTATCTGAATGGAAAGTCAGGAAAATATTTCAACAGAAAGCAGTAAAAACTCTGGCACTCAAAAAAGTTGCCGGCATTGTTTTTGCTCTGCTTTTAAGTTTTCCTTCTAAACTTTTTCAAATCATTTTTGAGAACAAAAAGTAAGAGAAGTCAGAGGCATAATGAGCAACCAGCACAACACTTGTGTGAAAAGGATGAACTAATAATCCCAGTACATAAAAAGCTGACTTTTACCAGATGTTTGAAACCATTTTTGACAGTCTGTGCTCCTGACTATTAGCAGACTGCATATATCATATGAGTGTGAACTATTTGATGAAAACTTACAAGAAAAACAAGTACAAAAGCTATAAATGTACAAAAGCTAAAATAGCTTTTAATAGCTATTTTAATTGTTATTAACAGGCTTGTAATAACAGGGCTAAAATCGTCCTCTCAAAATAAAGATAAGCATAATATATCACTTCTAAATAAAAACATATTGACCAAAATATGGTTCCCAGCTAATTACAAAATAAATTTAAAAGAGTGAAATAATGATTTTCCTTAATGCTTTAGTAGTAATTGCTTGGATCACGCCACAGTAAATATGCAACATTTGTATTCAGTTATTGCTCTACTTATGTGTGTAACCATAAAATAAAAAAGCTGAAATGTTTAAACTTAATTGAATTAATCTCAGTTTTTACTCAAAGTTTGCCCTGGAAGAGATACATGCCTGCTGAACGCGCCTACCAGACACAATGGGCTCCTAAGCAGATTTTTTAAATCCCTGCAGAAACAACCTTTACCAGTCAAAGTGGATCCCATAAGGCGATTCCTATTACCAGGAGTTGCACAACAGGGCTCAGGGTGTAGGGTCTGCCCTACAGCCCTAAGGCTGCTGCTCATTAACATCCAGCCATGACAAACAGGTACCCCCACAGCCAGATTTAAAGTTATTTTTCTTCTCCTTTAAAGCCTCCAGACCCTTTTCACAAGGGATGACCTGAAGCCAATTCTCCTGTTGGCAGAAATCTCCTGCCACTCCAGACATGAGGAATAAATTGCCAGAACCAGCTATTTGCAAAGTTCACCAGGATCTTGTAGCAGACTTAGGTTGTCTGCAGAAAACTTTTGCCATCCACTGTGGATTCAGTACCAGCACAGAGGAAAAAGATAGCATAGAGAGTTATCTTCAAAATTTAAATAAAAATATTTAAGGACAGTGAATGTAATTTAGAAGAGGGGCAACAGTAGATTCCCCAAATAGTAAGAGCAGAAATGCAGCTTTTTTTCTACTAAAATTTGATCTCCTTTACATTTGTGTGTCTTTAAAGACCAATTTCTGTGCTTGTAAACAATGTTAGTATAAGTTTTCATCCAAGTTTGGTGTCTTCTGCCATCCTGTCCTTTGTTTCAACCAGAAATCTTTCCTTCCTTTGTTCCTTGCTAAGAAATAAAAATGGCAAAAGGTTAAAAAACCAAGTGTTCTTGATGATTTGACAGCATTTAATCCTTATTTTGGTATCATCATGCACGTGTACACACAGACATGATCAATTCCAAAATTCCATTAAATCCAACTAACTTATTATCCTTCTATATCTCCCTGCAAAAGGCAAGGGGGAACTGTTTTTAATACACTTGGCATTTTAAGCAAGGCCCTCAGACCTTCAAAAGAGAAATAATTGAACTTCGCCTTTAAAGGAATACAGTAGTGCACTAAATAACAAAGAACCAAAAAAGCCGGATTTAGCAAGGAGATGCCTTCAAGGCAGAAATTTGACTAATTGGTTGAGAAAACTCACAAAAGCTCATAAATTCAAACATTTATAGAAACACCTCGCTTATGATATGAAGTTGAAATAAAAATAGTGGTAAAATAAGCCATTAATATCAACCTTTTCTCCTGTAATGTAGGACATGAGAAAACACAGGAACAAATGCTCAGGTGTTTAGAAGTTGGTGGAAGTTTCATTCATTTTAGGGTTTTAGTAATGTTGTATGTTAAAATTTACCATTCAGTGTCTCTGTTAATATCTAATTTTGAGAAAGAGTCACAGACTTTGGGCTGCAGAAATAAATTAGGTATTATGCAGAAAAATAGGCACCCAGAGGGCACAGTTCTTAGAACCTGAAATAGTTTGTGCTGGAATGGCAGAGAATTTTTGTTTTTTATTTGTGGTTCCATAGTCGATTTTTAACGAATCAGTCATGTTAGAGAAGCAGTAATTAACAGAGGTTTCCTGCTATATAATGCAATGGAAAGTATCTAATTAACCTTTGTATCCTCTACAAAACGCCATCAAATGAAGCATTTTCTGGTGTTGTTTTAGTAAGAAACATTTTTGCCTTTAACTTCACTGGAGTTATTTGATGGTTTGTTTTTGTTTTGTTGTTGTTTGTTTTATTATTTTTTTCCCCACATGTTTTGATGTCATTGATCATCAAAGATTAGCTCCTAAAAACACAGAAACCATTTTGTAAATTTCAATTATTTAAAAAAACCCAACATCCAAAACCAAAAAATCCACCAACCCTTTGCACTATGACTAAAAGGACTCTGCCATACTGTGATAGGAAAAGGGTTGACGAAGAAGTTTTAGTATGAGATTAGTTCCAGTATTAAAAACAAGACTTGTAAATTAAAAATACCAAACGAGACCAAAAAGATCCCTTTCCTCCTCTAGTAAAGTCTTTCTTTGTAGACAGATCTATGGAAGTGGCCTCATTTAAATAAATAAACCCTTGTTGCTTCCTGCTCACTCAGCTCTACTGAAACCCTTCACCTCTGTAAAGGGAATTTTGAGAAGGTGTGAATTGCACAGCCGAGAGAGATAAATGTAATTTTGTGCAAACTCTGTTGTTAGAGGGAGACTTGGGAATAAACATGGCCCATACAGCCAGCTAGGACTTTCAGCTTGGGGTAGTTGCACATCTTAAGACGTCCAACTTGTATTAATTATGCCAAAGTAATGCCCAGCCTTCACTGACTTCACATACCGTATTTCTTTGTGTACAGGCTAAGCCCTCCTTTGCAATAACCGATTTCTCCTGAAGCTTTAAATTGGTGGTGGTTTTCTCATACATTTAATTGCTTTCCTCTGCATCTTGCAAGGAAAAGCTAGTTGAAGGTGGCTTCTAAACAAAGATATACTGTAATTAAAAGCTCTTTTAAAGAGAGCTTTTCTGTACAGCACCTGCTGTTAATGGAGTGCTTTGTGTACAGTTCTGTGGGGTCTTTGAATGCAGTGCATTATTTCAGAAGTAGTGTGTTGCTGGAGGATTTCTACATCTGATGTGGTGACCTATATATGTTAATCACTGATGCTGGGGAAAGAAAAAAACAGGAAAAAACTTCTCCCTTCCCCAGACAAATCCAGCCCATAAAAATGGTTTGGTAATGTGGAAAGTATGGATTTAAACTTCTGATTGTCTTGTGGATAACAATCACTCAATTTTATTTTTTTCCCAGCTGAAAAAAACACCTTGCTACAATTTCCATTAAGAGATCATGATTTTATAGCGCTTAGTTTTGCTTGCTAAAATTTCTTCTCCAGGAAGAAAAGATTCTGCAGTTTATGTGATTTAATAAATGACAGTTACACATCTTAGTCCTTCCCTGTTGCCTTGCCTTGGGTTGAATCCATTTTTCATACCTGTGTTTCTGTCCCCTCGGTACATCCTGTTGTCTTGCAATCAATGGCAGCTGACTTAAAAAAGAAATCTCTGTGGAGTTTAATGCTTTGATAAATTAATCCATCCTTGTGTGTTAGCCTTCCAAACGTTCATTTCTTTAGAATAGTTTGTGGTGTGAAAGTAAAGCCCTAAGACAAGAAAGACAGACAGATGCTGTGTATAAATTCCTGCTGTTTTCACAGAAGAAAGAATGTGGAAAATAAGGGTGCCAACTTATGCAGAATGTGTTTTGGGGTTTGCTTTGATGTTTGGTTTCAATCAATGGGTGGTAACTGATGATTCAATGGAAATAATAGCTAAGCAGAGAAAGAAAATTGCTCAGCAATTTTGTAATGTTGCAATAACAGCCTTGGCTCCAAGGTGAAAGGGGATGTTTTCCACGGTGGTGTAAATAGGAAAAGGAGAAGAGATAACCACACTCTCATTACCAACATTAAGTTCAGGTGTTCATAACTGACTCCTGTGTTTTCTTCTTTACAGTCTCTGAGCAGAAAGGGACTCTTTAAAGGGTTTAGGACTTATTTGGATATTTCTCATTGCGATATACTGGGTAAAAAAAAATAATGGAAAAGCCATATGCTGGGGCCATACTGAGGTGGTCAACACTACAACTTTACAGGAGCTGCTTATCATGTGTTTAGGAAATGTCACAATAAATCAGACAGCAATGGGCCCTAAATATTTTATCGGAGGTCACCACAAATGCATATTTTAAATTTTTTTCTGATACGTATCTCCATATATTTCCAGCAAGTTCTCCCCAGAGGAACAGCTTCTGGGGAGACTCATTCAGGTGCATTTTCACAATACACACTGATTAATAATTCATTCTTGCACCAGCACTGACCTATTGTTATTTACTGAGACTGCATGGAATGGCTCCCGATGTTCAGAATTTGATTCCTTCTGATGCCCATCTATCTATAGCTCTTCCAATTGAAAGAACTTGTCAGTTCAGGCACTGCATGCTGCCTAAATACACTTTTCTCCAAGGTTCAAGCAGTTGCACCTGCTTTGACCACACCTTTACTAGGCTTGTAATCTCGGGGTCTCTAGGATCTCTCTTCATCCTCTAGGATTATGAAGCTTATTCCCTGGTAAGCATCACTCCATGCTCTCAGACGCTAAATTAACGTCCAAGAATGTGATCACTTTGATGGGACCAGCTGTTTTTTCCGCTGCCAAAGCACTCCAAAGGCCTTGGCAGCTGCCCTAAATGTGCTCAGCAGATCCTGACATGTGCCATAGGAGCGGCTGCTCCGCCGAAAGGCGCCGCGAGTGCAGCTGACCCTCACATCTGACTCTGTGTCTGCACCTTATTGAAGGGATCTGGCAGCAATCCAACAGGAATTTTGGAAGTGGAGGTTGTCAGCTCCTGAATGAACACCTTTTAGATTTTTAGTTTAGAACTTAGGAGGTGAGAAATATGCAAATATGCAGGCAAAGACAAGATTTTGGTATTTGTTGAGCCTGACTGTAAAATCTTCCTTTTCTTTTGCAATCTTTACAAGAGGATGAAGGAATATCAGACCAGTCAAAGAGGTATTATTTGCAGGGCTAGGAACAGTGCTTGTCAAAGTTTCATGATGTTTCCTTTTATATAGCTCTGTTTTCAACTGCTTATGATTTTTTATTACACTACATTCTGGGATTAAATTTTTCTCTGCTTTTATTTTGCCTTTGATTGCTGGCAATCTTCAGTCAAATCAGCCCAGTTTTAGTGAACAACCAAGCCAGCGAAAGCATCCTGAGATGACAGTTGCATTTTCTTTCAGGAAGTCTGTAAAGACTGAGTTTCTGACAAGATTTAAGCAGGGAGTTGAAATTTGCCCAGGGGGTGGCAGATATGTCAGAGACAACAAAAAAATACATCCATAAAATTATAAAAATGGGGGCTCTTCTGAAGAAGGTAGTAACAGGATGGACAAGCTATATCCCACATGATTTAGGTGGTGGTGCAGCATGACTGGAATTACTGGATGTCCCCTAATTCCACACTGGAATTCCACAATAATTCCACACTTCCACAATGGATGTGTTCAAGGCCAAGTTGGATGAGGCTTTGAGCAATGTGGTCTAGTGGAAGATGTTCCTGTCTGTAGCAGCAGGGTTGGAATTGGATGATTTTTAAGGTCACTTCCAATCCAAACTGTTCTATTCTCTGATATGGATTTTTCAATACCCCTTGGTCTCGAGACTGACACCCACTTCCTTTACCACCATGGATATGGCCATGAGCACTTAAACCGTTCTTAGAAAAGCTCTGAAACTAAAACCAAGAGAAGCAAGGATGGAATGGAGACAATATATTAGGAGAGCAAAACTGGAAGTATATTCAGGTGGGCAGAAGGAGATACGTGGAAAGAATGCTTGGAAAAAGAGAACTAAAATTGAGATGCTTCTGCAGATGAGAATGGGTTGGTTTTGTAGGACTTCTTGCCTGGAAGTAAGGCATTAGCAGTCAGTCTCAGCAGAGGGTTTGGTTCAGAGATGGAGCTGCACTGTCAGGAATAGGCTGGATGGATAAAGAGAGGTTGTGCAGTGAAGGACACTGATTATGTAGCACTGGACACCAAAGAGGAAGAAATGAATCACTACAGTGATCCTAACTCTAGTTCCTCCTAACTTTTTGAAGCGCTCAGTTTCCATAAACAGTTATGTTCTTGGATAGCATTTTTCTTTGCTAGGAACTTTACAGATTCTTAATGTTCTCCCTAGTTTGAGGTCCTTGGTGTTATTGAAAATACGAGTTAATTATAATAAAAGAAAACATAATAATCAGCCAAATCCCATTAAACTCTTAACTAGTTTCTGTGCCCGCGACTTACTTGGTCCTCTGTGCCTCTTCTGACAGCAGAGCTTTGCCTTGAAGGGCAAGAACATTCCATCTGTTGAGCTCTGAGGGTGTAAATGCTCCTGAAAAGGAAAATATTTGTCTCTTTGGTGTATGTGAGAGGCTGGAAGACCCAGCATTGCCTGCACTGGAAATGGATAATCTCCATCTCCCTCATGGCTAGCTGTGCACAAATTGTGTCATCTCGTACACAAAGGGCAGATCCGATTGGGGCATATGTTATCGTATAGCTGCAGTCACACAGAGGCCCTCAACATGAATACCATTAAAATGTGAAACGCTCATAGATTATTTTAGGCTTCACAGAGAGCCATCACAGGCACTGCAATAAATGAGAGCAGTTGCCAGGCACTTGTGTGTCAGTGCACCCTAGCTGTCACTGCACAGGCTGCAGTGTCTCTGCTGCGCTGCCGTGCCACCGGCTCCTTCCCAGGCCTGAGCTCACACCAGTGGCTCCCTGCAGGAATTGTCTTCCAGGGATGCTCCTGTGTGTCCTGGCTGGGGAGACACAGGGAGAGGCAAAATATGTGCCAAACCCCAGGAGCCTGTCTGAACAGGCTGTGTTTTGAAACCTCGCAAGGTTCCGGCCTAACTCCCATGCCAGATCCCTTCGCTGTCTGGTGAGGCAGAGGCAGAATGGGATTTTCCTGATTTTCCTGAGAACCAGTGGTCAATTTGCCTCATGCCTGTACCATCAGAAATCCCTGCCCTTTTATGCAACATTTGATGGCCATTTGCCATGGAGCAGAAAGGGCAAAGACCTTCAGACATTTCCAGGTGCAAGTGCACCACTGGTCTATAGTTCATTTTATATGTTGCCTGTGCAATATTAGGGATTCCTATGTTAGCATAAGTAATGAAACACATGCATTTTGGTTTTAACCAGACCTGCTTAATTTTAAAAGCAGCAAGTGATTTTTTTTTTGCCACTGTATTTGTTTCAACTCAATTGTTGAGTTTAGACAATTCAATTAGCTATTACAGCACTGAGGATAGATTTTTTTTTTTTAAGATTTGGCCTATCAAATGAAAGTCAGTAATCATGCCTAAGTGTTGTACATAAAATAGGAATCTCTCACTGAAATCTAGTACCTGGATTTGTCAGAGGGGAAAAAAACCAGTATGTAAATTAGGTACAAATTTTGATCAATATGAAAATTGTTATTCACTAGGAAATTCTTCTAGACTGTGAAATATTTAATAAAAAACTATAAATTCAGAATTAAGATAATTTGGAAACAAATATAACTTGTTTAACTAAACAAAATAATATATAAAAGTAAAATGTAATATCAGTATGTATACAATATTTCCTTATAAAAAATCTCTTTTGGATACAGAAGATGTCACACATAGACAGCAGTTTTTGTAAATGCATAGTATTATATATATATAATCAATGTGTAAGGAAAGTCTGAAAGATATTAAATAACTTTTCTATAGAGGCACAGAAAGTCAAGGACAGGAAAAAGAATAGCTCTCTGTACACAAAGCACATTTCCTTGGAATGCATTACTACTGTTTTATTTCTGAATTTGTAGAGGTGGAGCTGTAAATAAAGTCACCAATGAGGGCTGATCTTCAGTCATGTGCAGTGATCACTAATATTAATTAGACTAATGTGAGTTGACCCAAAAAATCCCTGGATGAATGAAAACATTGGAGGGAACCCCTTCAGGAGACTGGATGAGTTTGAAACAAAACTTTCCAGAAATTATGTTTTATTTAACAGGAAATGTCCAGTCAGTAGGAAATAGCACAAGAGACAAGTGAGGAAGATTTGCTGTACTATGTAGTTTTCTTTGCAATTTTACCAAAGTTTATTATTTCACAGGTCTAAAATTGCCTGCTCCTTCCTTCAAATGCTAAACATAATGTTTTCTCTACATGTGGCTGCTGCACTGACTACCAGATCTTGGTTCTGATCTCTATAAATTCATCTTATTCTCTTTGGCCAACTACAATGGAAGTACTAGTAAAAGAGGGAATTATTTGTTTCTGGAGGGACATGCCCACTTTCACATCATTTATTCAAGCCCTCTTTTACAAGACTTATTCAACAACTTCTTTACTGTGCCCTTACGAAACAATTATCCCTGAAGGGCAGGGTAAAAAAGAAAAAAAATCTTCTCTCCTTGTGCTTTGCCCTCTGGTTCTGAGCTGCTTTCATTTAGAGATGCTCTGCCAGATATTGCCACGCGCAGAACTCCGGCGTTTCATCTTGTTTTATGACACTCGTGAATTTTGCCTAAGTCTCTAACTCAACAATATTTTTTTTTCTTTCTGCTTCACACTGCAAATTTATCTCTAACTTAAAAGTTTTCTCTCACCTCAGATCTCTTTCAAAACTCTGCATTTCAGGCTCTTTTTACCTTCCTCCCTTTGCTACTCAACATTAATTATTTTTTCTCTGGTGGGATTAGCTTGCAATTTTCTAGGCTAAACAGAATTTTGCTTTAAGCCCAGATTCGTAACCTATTCAGGTCCTCTTGCATTATTTCACTGGGGTTGATAACCTTTACTGATTCTAGCACCATCTGCAACTTTCATTAGTATTCTGTTAGCTCTTTTCCCCCGGACCAAAATGAAGACATTAGGGCCTGACCTGACTCCTGCAGTATCTGCTAGATACCTCCCAGCAACTTTCAACTTTGTTTTTCACTACCAATCATTTAGAACCCTGTAGACAGATTTCAATGTAAGTGACAAGAAAAAGATGAGTGGGTGGAGAAACAAACAGTGAAGGCCTTGACTCCGTGTAAGGCCTGCCCAGCAATAACAAAGACACCCTTGAATTATCAACACTATTTCCAGCACAAATCCAAATCATATCCCTATTCCAGCTACTATGAAGAAACTAATTCTACCTCAGCCAAACTCAACACAGTTCTTATGAAATTCCTCTGAAATGTCATACAGTCCTTCTTATTTACAGTATCTGTAAATATTGTTTTAGTAGATAACAACAGTTGAAGGCTTGTTTGCCTTTTTTTGTTGGAGAATGAGGTTTGGGAGTATTTGGACTTCCATCTTTGAAAAAACTTCAGTTAGAAGGGGGTTGCTGAATGCTTCTTGAGGAACTGGGCCTTCTTCCAGGAATCAGGGTAAGAAAGTGCCAGTGGTCCATGCTCTATTGTCCTTTGGCCGCCCATGAAAAGTCTCAATTGCTCTGACAGGAGAAGGAGAAGGCATAGAGGGAGTAACTGAGCTATGGTAGATTGTAATGTGAAATCCACAAAGGAATCCCCAAAATTTCCACAAGTCTTTTCAGTGGTCCTGTGCTCCTGTGGATCTGTGCATTCTTCAAAATTATTGGTAGGCCCAACTCTCCCATTTTAGGGAGTTTATAGACGCTCACACACTAAGGGTATGCACACATTTCCCTTACACCAGGGACAAATCCCAGGCAGGGTGGATTACCTACAGCTCTGTATCAGACCAGCATGTTCTGGAAGCTTCCTGATGCTGAAGGTGACCTTCCATCTTTCTAGAAATCTCTTGCTTCTCAGCACATCCTCATGTTGTACTTTCAGGACACTGCAGCAAGATGGAATGGCTCAGGGATGCTTTCAGTCCACGTGTCCCACATGTAAAACTAATTTGGAAATGGTACAAGGCCATCTGTACCATCTTGGACTGGAATGTTCAGGTTTCTGTCACAGAGAAGCTTAGCCTCAGTCTTTACCACAGCCTAGTCTGGCTTTGTGATTTCAGATGTTTAAGTCAGTGTGAAACAGGAAGTTTCCATCTCAAAACAGAGCTTTGATCTGAAAGGTGTTTTGGTGCTCTGGTTGGGTACAGGGAGGGCTAATAGACCATGGCATCAGCCTGCTGCTGAGAACTCCTCTTCATGCTCCTCATAATTCCAGACCAGTTGGACCATGCTGCTCCTCAAGAGCAGCTTTAGTGGGAACGAGATAATAAATGCTAAACCCACTGTCTAATGGATGTTATCTCACTGATCCCTGGGCAGGAATAAAAGCTCAGAATCACTGTGGCATCAACTTCAGCCTTGCAGTGTGCAAAAAGTCAGAGTGCAGGTTGCCCTTGCAGAGATGGAGAAAGCAGATAATCTACTGAGAAACTTCCCTCTGTCACAGGCTGCTTGGCTAATAGTCAGGATTGCTTTTTAATGTCACTTTTTAATTTTGGGATGTGTACCTGGTGGCTGTACAGACTAAAGAAATAGAGTGGTGTCTGCATGGCTGTAGATGTTGCAGTAGGAGAGGCTTCTTCTCCTGTCTCATGCAGGGACACCATTGATCCATGATTTGGCTTGATGGACCTGTGAGGCAGCTGCTCACTGAGCCACGTGGTGAAGTTCAGTGTCCTGGTATCCCAAACGTGGGTCTGTGTGTTTCAGAGCCATCCTGCCTAACTGAGGAAAGTGTCTTTGCTGCAGGAGGAGCCTTGAGATGCTTCTAGGTTACCCAGGGGTGTAAGTGAGGAGCTGCTGTCCTTTGAGTGCTGGCTGAGGAAAGAGCAGGATCACTGTTCACAGCCCCTGTGAGTGAGGGCAGCAGTGGAGCTCCTCCTAGAAAATGGAAATATTTTCTTATGCGTGTCAGAAATACTGTATGGGATACACAATGAGGCACATGCTTTCTCCTGCTCAGAACAGACTCATATCCTAAATCCCACCTCTCCCCTTCCAATGGAAAAAGTCAGAAGGAATCTCCCTACTCAAACTATGAATTTCATACTCTTGTTTCCCTGGCTGCAAGTGAACTCCAAGTCAAAGGCTTGTAGGGTGTTCCTGTCTTGGGTTGGCCCCTTTAGAGATTGCCATTCAAAATGAAGCCAAATCAAGCCTTACACTAATAGTTTAGAGACTTTGTACCAAGAGGAAAACCCAAATGCAGAAAAATCCCTCTGCAATATTAACTAACCATAGCACTGACGGATCTCTACGGATCTCTCTCAGTGAAATATAGAATTGTTACCTATACTATCAGTAGTTTTATAAATATTAATTAGAAAAAGGTGGTGAAGTCCACAAATTTCCTTAAATAACGACAGTGAGTGGTTTGTTTAAAACAGAACTTATTATAAGGTGGGCTGAACAATCTGTCGTTAATATACCATTTAACCTATTTATTATATTACCTATATTCTAAATTAAATTAAAACACTTTCACAATTTCCACTTTTAAATTTCTCACTTTAAACTCTCACTATGACTTATTTCTGGATGTATAAATAAGTCTCTTCTGAAGACTCAAGGATACTGAGAACAAATGTGATGTGTTTTAGCAACAAGTTCTTCACCAGCAAAAATAATCTGCAACATTTGTGGTGAGAGCAGCTTGGTTGGTGCAGGAGCAGAGGAGGGACACAACAATCATCAGGCTGGAGCATCTCTCCTGTGAGGAAAAGCTGAAAAAGCTGGGGTTGCTCAGCCTGGAGAAGAGAAATTTCCAGAAGACTTTATTGTAGACTTTCAGCACATCAAGGGGGTTTGTATGAGAGAGGGTGACAAATCTTTTAGCAAGGCCTGTAGTGAAAAGAGAAGGGATAATGGCATTAAATGAAAAGAAGTTAGATTCAGACTAGACATAAGGAAGAAATTGTTTACAATGAGTGAGTAACAGAGGCACAGGACACCCACAGAAGCTGCTCCATCCCTGGAAGTGTCCAGGGCTCTGAGGAACCTGGGATAGTGGAGGGTTTCCCTTTAATGTTCACCTCCAACCCCAATTATTCTGTGATTTTATGACAATATAGCCCATTACCTCTAAAATGGAGCTCTTACAGTAATGTGGGTTTTCTTTTGAAAATAATCAATTTGATCAGTTTCCAAAAATCCACAGTTTTAAGAGACTCTACTAGTTCTTTTCCCAGGAATCTATCTCTAAACATGCCGAAGGTAAATTTATCACCACTGTAACCCAGTGTGACTGGGGAATTACACTGGAGGGTGATCAGGGTTCTGTGCATTTAACAACATTTCAGGAAGCTACAGTTTGGAGAGGCAGCCCTGGGGTTTTGTTTTTTTTCATGTCAGTCTTTTCTTTTTTTTTTTTTAATTCTCTCTCTTCTTTACATTGTGGAAATGATGAGGAAATTGCTTCTGTGCTATTATGCAAAACCTTATTTGTCAATCTCTTCAAAAAATCAGGAAATATTTGAGAAAGCTGGGGAGGAAGTTCATAGCAGCTTTAGCTAATCTGCAGAAAATCCGGCCTACATGACTCCTGTGTCACTGCTGCTCCTTTCATCTATTCTTTATAAGGAATCTATTGAACTTTAATTAATATGAAAAATTCAGGTTTTCATCTGATTTAAATGTGACTGACTTCATGCTGCTACTAAAAGTGGAACAAAGTCCAAGCGTGGTGAAAACAATGCTGAATATCTGGATTCAGGAGAGAATCTCAGAGCCCACAGAAAGTGTAATCTTACAGATCTGTAATGCTGTGTAACAGATAAGTAGAGGAATGCCAGAAAGTCATTTATATAGATCTCTGTGATAAGGATAAGAGAGTGACACATGAAATATCTATATTATCCTTAGCCTGGAAAGTTTTCTGAAAGCTAATCTTGCTCTTTCTAGTCAGGTTGCAGCTTGTTGGAGGCCAGGATATGAATTAATGCTGTCTGAGTTCAAAATAGACAAGAGACATTCCATGGAATACAATGAAATGCCTCTATCCTCTTTTGAGGATGAGCAGCATGGGGACTCTTTAGGGTGTGAGATGTAGGAAGAATAAAATGCTGGTGCCTGCATTTCAAAGTGCTGCAGAATCTATATTTTGATTTAACCTGCTTGCAAAGCAAACCCCAAAATCTGGAGTTAGATACATAAGCCATGTAACAATCAGACTGATCCACAGGAAAATACCGAACAATAGAATGATCTCTTTAGAAATTAGATATTTTAATCAGGCCTGCAGTCATGTGTGTCTCCACAGAGATCCTGCTTGAAAATCAGGCCTGATAAATGCTGTCCTGGTTTTTATTTGTCTACATGGATAAGCACCTCAGGTTTTATTCCCTCTCCAACCTGTAGAGATTTGAATTGTCATTTAAAAGTGATGTCTTTCAAAAGTGTTCAACAACAGAAAAAATACACCCAAAACTCTCATGAGGATGACATCTCCAAGTGAGATTTAATGTGGAACTCTGGAGGCACAGCTCCCCCAGCTCTCACACCCCATGTGGGGCAGGACTGTCACCTCACAGGAAGTCCTGGCTGCTGTGGAGGCACAGCTGGAATGATGTTAATTTGGATTTCATCCATCCAGGAGAGCCACCCACCTCCAGACTGCAATGGAGAGAGAAACACCTGCATCCAAAGGCAGAATTATTTGCTTGGATACCTGTTGGTTTCTTCCTGTATTAAGTTCCACATATCTTTTTTCTTCAAGGCTAGCTGCTGTTATGGATGGCTGAAGCCAGGGAGAAATGTGTGGAAAAATAAGTGTAAAAGCAATAAATAAAGACTGGTGCTTAAAGTGAGTAACTAAAATCTACCTCTAAGCATTCCTTGAACTCCACAGGTGTGTATAATTTTGTGGAAAGAGAGAAGTGCTAAGATCAGATGAACTGAATCCTCAAAGTGCATTTCTCTCTATTGACTGGATGAACCTCTGGAGTGATTTACATGGCTTAGTACTGGACTTGGCAATGCTGGGTCAATGCTTGAACTTAATGACCTTCAAAGTTGTATCCAACCTAAAAATTCAATTATTCTAATTTGTCTTGTGGTATTAGTGGTGGCTCCTATAGCACTGTGATAGCTCCTTCTTGAGCTGCAGGATCTGTTTCCTTGAAATAGAGCAGGGGGGAAAAAAAGGAGAAAAAGGTTTATTTTCTTGATCTTCTTGCTAAATTCTTCAGTCATATTAGGAGTCATTAAAGCAACATCCTCAGCCTATTTACCATACAAAGAGGTAATACTTGATATACATTTTTAGGTCCACCATTAATATTTTCTAGACAAACAATATCCCTTCAGCAGGCTGTGAGCATATTTTAAGCAAAGTACCTTTTGGTATCTGCAAAGTGCTTTCCTAGACCTTTAGTGATTGAAACAAGGCTGAAACCTTCTCCCAGAGCCCTCAGATTTCAGCAGGGAGGGAAAGGTTAATAATGCTCACCTAAAGCTAATGCTCAGCTTTAGTCCAGTATCATGCTAAAGCCAGGAGATTTTTGGACTCAGCAATTCATCCTCTGATTGCCCACTTGGAGCAAAATGTTATGAGGCATTGGCCTTTCTTTTTGTAGCAAAATCAACATTAAAATTCCCTCCCTGAGTTTCACCAAGAATTCTAAAAAAAAATAGCCTCATGTTAAATTAAAACTATAGGAATATATATATTATAATTGTGGCACCTTACAGGATGGCAAGTAGAATAATGAAAACCTTGGTGTTACTGAGCAGTTTCAGGAAAATTTTTCAGCACACAAAGGTTTTAAGTCTAAATATTTGATAAGAAAGCATCAGTGTTTCAGGGTTTAACATACTTAATTAATCCTTGCCATTTTTTCAAATATTATTTTACATGTTTTAAATATTGTCCTGTCCATATTTTGAAATAATTCTCATTATTTTGCAACATTTGTGCCTCAAATTCTGCCAACAGAGCAAGAACCATCCTAAAAGTTCTTTCTCTCCAAAACCTGACATAAAACTCATGTGTTTACATAGTGGCTGACATGGTGGAAACAGATTTAGAAGTTTTGAAATTTTTGAGTGTTTTTTTTTCCCACATCAAAAAGGAAAATTTCAAAGTGGAGCTACTGACAAATTAATTTACAATACTTATCATATACATTCCCAAAATTTAACAAAGCTATCATTTTTTTACTCTCAGGAAGGCATTAAGAAAACCTTTAAAATATTATTTGAATTAAATAAGACATTCAGTCGCAAAATATTTGTTTCAAATGTCCCACGAAAAGTCTCAGCATAAAGAAAATCCAAACAAACACTGAAATCTTAGCTAAGATCTCCCCTCTAAGCCTTTTCATTATGGATGGGAAATATCTATTCCAGTTTAAACAATTTTAAAAGGTGTTGTGAAGATGCTTCTCTCTTGTAGTGTCATGCAGAAAAATTTTTCTTTTTACAACAGTTTAAACACAATATTATAAAATATTTCACAACCAATGGAACTACATTGTGTTTGACTAGCAAAAGAAAATCACTCTTCTACTTGCAACTGAAACCAAGCAGGCAAAATCAGATACAGATCTCACACGGGTGTTGCTTTTAAGTGATTTTTGTTGAATTAGGATTTTATTCATGCAGCTTTTATAAGAGGAGACCTGGGAGACTTTTTTCCTGCTGGAGCAAAAGGAACAGGGATTTTGAAATTATATTAGTGTAAAGGGGAAGGCAGGGTGTGAAGCTGAAATGGGCTGAAATTCTGGTTGTGGGTGTTATTGCAGAAGGTGACAGTGGATATATATACATTGCAAATGATGGATGCCCATGAATGCTATATTTTGTAAATTTATTTAATTCAACTCTTGTTACTGAAAGCATAGAGGGGCTTCAGCAAAAACAAAGCATCTGTGGTCCTTGATAGAGTGACTTAAAGAGAAAGATTAAAGCTTTAAAGGGATGAAACATGTAAGAGAATTAATTGAAACAGGTGGTTGCAGCTAAATGGTACTGTTTAAACTTTAGCATTTCATGGATCACTAGGAAATTTTACCTGACTACAGTTTTAGACATGCTTCAGAAGGCACAACCAGGGGCTTTAGTTGTAAGTCTTTGCTGAAATTTAGAAACCTGTTCATACTCTGCTGATATTTGAGCTGGCAATAAAGGAAAGAGTCAGACCACGCTGTTTAGAAACAGAAATTACACAAAACCTACTTGCACCATATAATTGTGTTCAGTGCCATATACTTTAGCTAATTTATCTCTGTAGTTGCTCTGAATTTAGAATTTCTTCATCCATCTTGCTGCCTAAGCAATGAGGTATTTCCTTGCATGTTTCAAAGGCACAGAGCAAGACCTGATTTTTGCTGTTTATAGCAACAGGTTTGAAAATGGAATTTAATAGATTTATGATAGGGACTGTTTTCAATGATGAACTTTTCTGTTCTCTTTCTATTACTGCAAGGACAGTGCACAGGATACAGCGCCTGCTCATTTGGCTTTCAGCATCACTCAATGTCTGAGCACTTGAACAATCAGAAGTGATACATTAAGCAAGTTGCAAGTTATAAAGTCATCAATTATGATATATAAAGTAGACTTAAAAAAGAGAACAAGACAAGCTATTTAAAAATGTTTAATGATGTTGGTTACTGTGAGGTGTATCTTCCTTTTGTGTGTCTACCTTGATTTACTAAGAGCAAATATTTGTTATTACAGATCTCTCCAGGGCTGGAAAATTAGGGACAAGCAATCAAAACTGAATGGTCATTTTTGTTGTCTTACCTGGAACTCCACGTGTCCATAGAATTTTAGAAGGGCTTGGGTTGGAAGGGACTTTAAAAATCCTCTAATTCCAACCCCCTTCCATGGGCAAGGACACTTTATACTAGACCAGGTTGTTCAGAGTCCCATCCAGCCTGGCCTTGAACATTTCCAGGGTTGGGGCATCCACAAATTCTCTGGGCAACCTGTGCCAGGGCCTCATGACCCTATGAGTAAAAGGTTTTCTCTTAATGTCCAATCTAAATATCTTTTATTTTAAAACCATTGCCCCTAGTCCTATCTGTTTCTGCAAAATTGCAACTACTAAAGGGACACATCCAGTCCTGCAAATATAGATGTGTGTGACAAACTATTAATGGCAACAAGAAGAGGAAAAAACAAATATTAAAAAGTGCGTTCCAAGCCAAGTCGCCCACCCTGGATGCCTTTGAACACAGATGAGCTTTGCAGCTTCCTCAGTTATCCCCAGGCTGGGGTGAGGGCCAGAGCTCAGGCACCAAGGGAGGTCCTCAGGCTGCAGAAGCTCGATCAGATCCCTCATTTCTGCTGGAAGGAGCAGTGCGTGGCAGCAGGCTTTGAAAGGTCAGGCCAACAGCAAAGGTTAAGTCCAGTGTCTTTCTGACAATCTGAGAAGCAAAAGCCTGTGTGAGCAGATAGGCCCTCAGCATTCCCTGGAAAGCTGGCTCCTTAGCCAACGTAAATCTGCCGAGTTGGGCTGGTGTCAGTGGGGTTATTTGTCAGCTGAGTGCTGGTCCCCTACGAGCAGCAAACTGGAGTTCACTGTCTGCATTGCGCTAAAAATACACCAGATTTAACCCCTTCCCACCAAAACCCAGAGGCAGCTGGATCAGGCTGAGCAAATCTCCAGCAGGCACAATGCACACAGGGAGGCTCTGAAAGGACACTGGGATCCAAGCCACAGCAGGCCTCGCACAGCTCCGCAAAACTTGAACGGGACCAGAAAGGAACGGGGAGCAGCAGTGAGGAGAGGCTGAAAAGGCTCCCTGGAAGATGCATGGATGTGTCAGCAGGCAGGATCAGGTGACAGATGTGGTCTGCAGGGCGCTGTGCTGCAGTGCTGGTCAGGCCCACACACTTAGAGCAGCTGAGTGGGACGGGTCTTTGGAGCCAACCAAGAAAGGAGCCGCTGCTGAGCAGGGAGTGCTGTGTCAGACAGGTGCTGAACAAGGAGACTTTGTGTGCTTTGCCAACAGGCACGAGGAGAGGGCTTCTCCTGGAATCACAGCGCTCATTTGTGACAGGGCGAAGTTCAAATTCAATCGCGGCACTTGCTGAATTTTAAATCCGCCGACGCGGGTCTGGTGCTGTTTCAGCACCGATAATGATATAAGAATTATTTATGAGGTAACAGGATGGACAAAGCAAAATCCAGCTGAAAACATAAACTAGGCCAAGGGTTTTGACTTTCTCAGTGGTCATACTGATAAATAAGCCTTTAAAAATAACTGAACCAGCATCTGTCTTCCCAGTTATTAATTGACACCCATACAGCTGATGGCCTTGCATAAGATCTTTTTTTCAAAGAGAATGCAAAATTCAATGGAAAATTATATTTTGGGTGCTCTTCAGGTGTTCTTTCATGGTGTATAAGGTTGCTTTAATCCATTTGAGGAGCTGGCTGACTTTAAAAGTACTATTAAGGGAGGACCAACAATGGATCCTCCATTGAGTCCTCTATAATACAATGGGTCAATTCCAAAATTTGCTGATCCAGCCAAAACCTATTGTTACTAGATCTACAAAAGGCAAATTAACGACAAAATGCAAATTAATCTAAGGAAAGAAAACTGTACCTAATTTGGCTCTGTATTTTTTGAAGCTAATTCAGGGATGCTCCCCAAGCTTGTAAGGGAATACTCAAAATGTCATTTTAGAAAATGCAAACTGTGTAATTGAATAATGTGGAATTCATCATGCTTGTGCTCATGGAGACACCTAGAAAAACCACATGCTGAACAGAACAGAAATACATTATTTTCTAAGAAAACTCTCAAGGATTGACAGCAAACTTTTGTGGTGCCGAATACACAATGCACATTACTGGCCCCATGAGATATAAAAGCATAAGTTATCCCCAGAATACATCCAGTAGCTCCAGCTGGTCTTATTCTGCCCTGAATACTCCCCTTCAAGGATTTCAGAGTGACAACAACACAAAAAGTATTTTTGGAACTTGTCTTTTGTTATTTTATTAAAATACTCAGATTCTTCTAGGAGGTTTTCGCTTCATTGATCTTCAACCAGAAACAAATGAAACCTACAAAATTAGATAGTGTAATTTTTTTTTATTAGATACAAAAAGATCATCAGTTGTTCTGGAGCCCCACAAAACAAAACAAAACAAAACAAAACAAAACTAAACTAAACTAAACTAAACTAAACTAAACTAAACATATCTGTATTGTTTGCATGTGAAGTTGGGTCATGTTCTTATCAATTTCCATTTCTTGACGGTGCACTGTGGCATAGATAAAAGTGGCCCAGTCCTGCAAAGTGCTTGTGAGGCTGAATGTCAAGTGATTGTATTTTTGGTAGGTGGTTTTCAATTATGAATTGCCTGCTTTTGCTTTTGCCTGTGTGAGTTGTGTTCAAGATTAAAGCAGAGGAGAACAAAAACCAAACCAACAATAAGATGGGTAGTAGAGATATAGGACATAAAAGTATATAAGCTTGAGATCTTCCAAAGACTATAACACCACAAATCTGTAGATAGTGACTGAGTGAAAATCCATGAACCTTTAAAAAGTTATCAATTTTTTTTTTTCCCCTCCTGAGGTCCTCAGTTTGGGAAATACCAAACACAGGTCACATAGAAGTCAGAATTCAAAAATTTTCTTACATTAGCTCAGAAGACACCTGGGAGCTGGGGACTGAGATGCTGAAAATAAATTACAACCTGTCTCCCCTAAATGGTGGGAGTCCCAAAGACTGCCCAGTCTCTTCTAGGACATTTCTGAGCCCCGTGCTAACACAAATTGTCACCTCTGCTTGTAATCCTAATTAATTCCAAGGGGGAATGCTTGGTTGTTGGCGAGATTGAGTCTTCCTCCTCAATTCCACCATGGATGAATTACATGCAAGAGAGAGTTCCCATCCTGCACAGACACCTCTATTTGAATTGACACTGAACTGCTTCCTCAGGCAGGAATTCCTGGGATTAAGGTGCAATATGTGCATGCACCATCGCATTCATCCGCACGAATATGTGGTTACACCTTGCTTGACACCAACTTTCATTTCCAAGCTTTATGATTGCAAGCCTTGTTCAGGAATGAAGTTTTTTTTTATGGTTTTCCAGACTGCAGCATATGTTAACAAGGATGTGAGGTCATAGTTATAAAACTTATTCTACCTTTATGTCTTTACTTTTAAAGCGACACAGAAATATGTGATTCAAAGTGCTGTGTTTAAAGGAAGCCTGTTAGTATTCCTTGCACCTATTCCTTGTGCCTTCTTAAAGCTGGAATTGTCACATTGCTGTGGTAATCAGGTTCATTAGAGTAGGATTCACCCTAATTAGGGTGAAATTCTATTTGCATATTGGCTTTCTCAAAAGTAGCATCACTCTTAGGAAGTTCCTTGGTTACCCCCACTGTTGGTGGAGAGAGGCACCTCCAGGAGCTTCTCCAGTTCGTCCTGGTGCCTTGGATGGTGACATGTTTCAAAGATAAATTCTTTGTTTTCTCTGAGCAGAATTAGAGGTGTTAGAGGTGAGAGAATGTCTTTGCTTCCTCCAAGCACTACCCAACCTGTGATTTGCTTGGCATTATAAAGGCCAAACTAATCAAGGTCTTGCATCAAAGACCTTTTGAGTCAAAAGCTCTGTGCTTATGAGTCATTAGAGCCCTAGGATCAATGGCAAGTGTGGTTTTACAGAGAATAAGGTATCACAAAAACCAGATTTTGGGCCCTATGCCTAAAATCCTGTTTTGAAAATGTTGGTTTTAGCCTCTAGTTTTCAGCTTAATCACCTACTTAATACTTCACATGTCTACGTCAAAGAAGTGCTGTGAGATTTAATTAATTTTTGTAAGGATCTTTGAGATATTCAGATAAGAGGTACTATACTATGTAAGTGCCAAGTATTACCACCTTACTGAAGAGATTTATCACAGAAAAGGTTAAGGTCAATTAACATTTTCTTGCCATTTATGCATATATTTTCAGATCACAAAAAGAAACTGGTGTCAATTTAGTTAATTTCTCTTGCATTCCTTTTCAAATGAGTTATTTATAATTGATATAAGTTGAAAACTTAGAGATCATCAAAATGGCAATAAATTATACCCTCCTTATAAGCTTCTAACACCCCATGGTTTTAGCCTGCTTTGTTTTAATTGAAATGTGAGTGTTTCAATTAGGCATTATAATTAAAAAGTTTCAGGATCAAATTATGCATCTTTTAAAAAATGGCTCAGGCAAGCACCAAAAACCCGACACAAAACCTCTCTATGAGTCCTTGGAAAAGTCTGTATAGGCAATGCCTCCATGGAGTTTTGAGTATCAAATCTACAGTTTAATTGAAGCAGCAAAATGTTTGGGGTTTTTTTCACAAAAACTGGGTTTTTTTCACAAAAACTAGATATCTGAAAAAAGGACATTTAACTGATGAAATTTAAATCTCTTCTGAAAATCATCTTTAAATACTTAAGCACACAAATATTCTCACATGCATTACTGCAATCTTAAATGATTTACACTTAAGTTTTTCAGATAATGTCAAGACCCTGAAATCCTAAAAAAAAATTGTCAGGATTTGGGTAATTTTTAGAGAAAGAATCTGTGAGAATCAATTTGAGAGACATGTAGATCAAACTAACTACACTCTAAATCCCTTCCATTACACATGGAATATTACAAAACTATTCCATCTTGCCATCATGTTGAGATCTTGCTTTACATTCTGTCCATTAAGGCTGATTGAGTTAAAAAATAGAAAAAAAAAAAAAAAAAGATAAAGCTTAGTCAAGAACATTTTCATAAATAAACAATAAACACAGTTAATCACTGTGCTGCTTCTGGAGGGGTCATGTTATTGGAGTATTCAATAAGCCAGGTGTTTTTTTAAATACTTTTGAATCCTCAAAGTATCGAGCATAAATGTTTAAACAGATATATTTGCTGTTCTCTAATTTAGTACTACACTATTCATTCACTCCATTTGCAAAAATATTTTGGGAAACTCTCAAATGAATTAGGTGACTCGTCACACCTGGATTTTCTTTAAATGTTTCTCTTTCTTAAATTGTGTAATAATCTCAGAGGGTGCAAATATTAATTTTGTTGCTGATTTTGTGACAACAGGTGCTAATATTTTGTTGCTATTAGGAAGATGATTGAAGTTGTGATTTACTTATGCAACTCACAGAATCACAAAATAAGCTGGGTTGGAAGGGACCCGCAAAGATCACTGAGGGCTGCACAGGACGCCCCAATAGTCACACCCTGTGCCTGAGAGCGTTGTCCAAACACTGCCTGAACTCTGCCAGGCTCAGTGCTGTGATCTGGGGAGCCTGTTCCTGTGTCCAACCACCTCTGGGTAAAAAATCTTTTTCTAATATACAACCTAAACCTCCCCTGGCACAACTTCAGGCCATTCCCTGTCGCTGTCACCGCAGGACAGAGATCAGCATCTGTCCCTCCTCTTCCCCACACAAGGAATTTGTAACTGGGTCTCCTCTCAGTCTCCTCTTTTCCAGGCTGAACACACCTACTGCCCTCAGCCTCTCCTCCTTTGGCTTGTCCTCAAGGCTCTTCAGCATCTTTGGTGCCCTCCTTTGGATGCTCTCTAATAGTTTAACAGCTTTCTTTTATTGTGGGGACCAGAACTGCAAGGCCTCCCCAGCACAGAGTGAGGTGGGAGAGAAGGGCTAAGTCTTAAGCAAGTGGGGTTTACTCATAGAATAGAGGAGCTAGGAAAAAAAAAAAACCTTAAATATCTTTAAAAAGCTGAGGAGGAATGTCAAGAACTAAGAGATAAATCATACAGAGAAGGAAAATTCATTTAGTCCTGCTGAAATTCCCGTATCTTCATTAGTTTCATTGGAGAAAACAAGTTAAGTGGACCTTCAAGTAAAAAAACCATGGATTTTATATATTAGTACTTAATCAGCTCCAGAATAACTGATGTAATAAATAATGTTAAATTTACTTGTATAATAATTCCTTAATGTTGTTCTTTTGCTGACAGTCATGCAGATGGAGGCAGGTGAAACTTCAGCTCATGCACACTGACCCTCTGTACAACAGGAAACATTTTATTGCGCCTAAATTGAACCCAACTGCAATTTGTTTGACTACCACAAAGACCTCTATGCTTGACATGAAGACACCAGGGACAGAGCAGCCAACACTTCCACTGGTAATTTGTTCCACTGTTTAATCCCTTTCTCTGTTTACAGCAGGTACCCACTTTGCACTTGGAATTTGGCTTGGTTCAGCATTGCCCTGTTACAGCTCTCTCTGCTAGATGAAATAGACATTTAAAACCTCTGGTTTCCTGCTCCTGGATGTATTTATCACATCACCTCTCAACCTCCCTTCAAGCCAGGGCTGTGCATGTGGACTTGCTCCAAGGGAAGAGGATGGAGTTAATTGACAGAGGAAAGCCATTCTCAAACCAATCTGGGAAGCTGTCCTAGGAAAAAACATCTCACCTCTAGAAGAAATTACCTTCAATGGGAAATCAAGTAATATTGTACTGGTGAAAGCAGATTTCCCTGTGTTTGAGGAATTGTGTCCTGCAGCCACAACCTTTTTCTCAGGTCAAGCAAATCCATACAGGATGCAGACATGTGTGGACTTAAACAAAAGAAATCCTGTAGCCCCTTTAATTAAGGAAATGAAAGCCATTGCTTTCTAACATTTAAATAATTTTTGTAAATTTACCTTCTTAAAAAGAATTATAAGCCCAACAAGAGCAAGCAAGATAATTTGGCTAGAAATGCTGCATAAATATTTAGTATCAATATTTTTCTTCTTCTCAAAGATTTACAATTGTCCTTCCCTAATAACTCACTGTGACTTTATACTAAACTCCTGTTACACTGCAGTACTATAAAATTTTAGGGTTAGTGGTTTACCAGGATGCAATCCCCAATTCTGTAATGTTCCTCACATTTACATGTTCATCTAAGTGTACAGATTAAAATGTTTGGTTTTCTTTGAATGGACCCTGCTTGTCAGATTGCTCTGCAGGAAATCCTTGTCACTATCGTTATCTATCTTTCTGCCAATAATTACCTATTTTTTGGCAGCTGTATCATGTTTACTTCTCCATCACTATGGAAACACTGAATTTTCTCAGCCCTAATATAGATTCCTGCAGAATCCTACTACAAATGCTTTCACAGAGTGAAATGATTTCTGTAAGCATTTTTTCTGATGTCCATTTAATCTTCAATGTTTAAAGGATTTTCTGTGAAGCTATTCTTTTATCACAGTATTACTTGGTACTTTTCAAAAGAAAAAGCCTATGGGTATTTATATTCCCATATATTATAAACTTTGTCAGAGTTTGGGCACCGGAGTGCAAAAGAGCTGCTCAGAGTCTTATTCAGGATTGTGGCATCACAAAAAAACGCATTTCTTTTTTTTAGCTCTGGGGAATATTTTTCTTTTCTAAAATAGGATGTAGAATTTAAATAACTCTTTTCTTCTTAATCATAATAGACAACCAAACTGCTCAAACTGAGATCTTTCTTTTGGAGACATTTCTGTTGATTTTCCAAATTCCAGAGCTCTTCAAACTCAGTGTGTTCTTTGAAATCTGCTTCAACTAAGGTGCTTTGTTGGAGATGTTTTAGTTTAGGCATCAAATGAACTTTCTACTCCAAATGCATGGCCAGGGCTGACTCAGCAGCTCTCACTTTTCCAAAAGAAGGAATTCTCACTTCTCTCATTTTTCCACCTCCCAGCCGCATGCTCCAGCTGTTTTTCACACACCAGCTCTGACATTTGTCTGAGTTCTTGATGAGTCATTTCACCCATTAAAGCAGAAGAAAATGAACCCAGCAAAGAGTGAATAAATTCAAGTTAGGTTTTTGCAAGCTAAATTAGCTCACCAAAGGGTCAGATGAGCTCTGCAGATAGAAAGAAATGGCTTGAAATGGAAGGAGTTGGGAAAGGGGAGGAGAAGCTAAGGGAGGGAGGATCAATAATGCCTTTTTAAGCAACAGAAATATGTTGGGTTGACTTAGAGGACCTGTCTGCCTGCAGCCTTTGACAG
Organism: Ammospiza nelsoni; assembly: GCF_027579445.1. NCBI lineage: Eukaryota > Metazoa > Chordata > Aves > Passeriformes > Passerellidae > Ammospiza > Ammospiza nelsoni. The sequence goes on along the minus strand of NC_080637.1, from coordinate 5,541,573 downwards.
CAACTTCCACAACTCTTTTGGCCCAAGGATTTATACACTGCCCAAACCCCTCTGAAGAATTATATGAAGCAGGAGTTGTAAATCTCCTTGTCGGGTCTTTTTAGGCATTGTAAAACCTAACTTGCATGACAAAAATAATATGTTTAATCTCTTAATTATCCATACCAACTCACAGTCTCATCAAAGATGACATTCAAATTTATAAAAGTTGTTTATTTGCATTAATTAATGCTGGCTGATATTCATTGTTTGGATTTACATCCACTTAATTCCTATTTATTTTTTACACATTTTTCATAACTTCATGTCACTCTGGCAACCCTGAAGTTTACCAGATGATTCCTTGTATCCTTTCTGAATATTATCACATTACTATTTTTTTCAGTCTTCAGGTTTTTTCTGATATTAAAATACATTAAGAATATGTTATTAACTGAAATGCAATGCAATTAATATTTCATTGAGTGAATGTAATGTGGGAGTTATCTGTCAATTGAAAAAGTAATATATATTAGGTGTTGTGTTATGTACTCTTCAGTTATTAATGAAAAAAGAAATGTTTCATCTTCCTCAAACTGAATCTCCTATTCTGTTATAATATATCTCATTTCCCTAAATGAGGGCCTATTCTTCTGAATGAATTCCAGCTTGTTTTTAAGACCTTGAAAACTTTATCCTGGGGGAGAACATAAAAAACCTTCAAAACATTCTCACAGCTGAGAGGGAATGGCATTTCTCTTGGGTTTCCATGGGATGAAAGGAGTAGTGCTGGGAAATCACAATATCTCTGATTATTACTGTATATCTTACAGAAATGGTTGTACTTTCAAGGAAGAGTTGTGCTTTCTTAGATCTATAAAGGACTAAGAAAACTCTTACAACAATGGAAAAACTGAGGTAGGATTAAACCATGAGTATTACTGTATTGCACAATATTTCCAAATTAAGTCATATAACAGTGCGATGAACTTTTCAGATCATTGATTTCCTGTACATTCTTGTTAGGATACTGTAATAGGTGGTCAGAAAGAATCAAAACAGAAAAAAAAAAGAAAAAAAGAAAGCAACAGAAATAACTGAAAAGTGTTGTAATAATTGCAGCAAACAGTGGCCCAATGAGCTACAGAACACTTTCATCTCACTGCTTCTTTCAGAGATTTATTACTTTGGACTATTAGTAAAAGATAGGCGGAAACAAGAGTGCTTTATTTTTTTTTAAAAAAGATCATGCAGCATAATTTTGAATGACCAGCAGCAGGAAAGCTGGTTATCATAATTTGCAAGCCATAATTCTCTGCAAAAGAACAGCTATATTTAAATTCAGTGACTTAACCAAGAATATCAGTTTCAAAGGCAAGAAAGTAGAAAGAGTATCCTTATAGTCCTTGGAGGACTTCAAGCATCACTTCTAAGCCTGCCCTCCCTTTCTACATTCTATCATAGTGTAGGAATTCCACAATGATTTATAAAAGGAAGATTTTCAAAGGCACAAATGGGAGTCAGGTGTCCGATTTCCATCGACTCAGGCACCCAACTCCCATTTGTATTTTAAGAAAATCCTCCCTTAGAGACGTGAAATATAAAGTAGCAAAGTAACTTGTGTTCTAAGGCCAGGAACATTTGCCTTAATTTTTTACATAGACTTCCATTTTGGTTTCTTTTGATTTGATATCAAAGCCAATAGAATTCTGCATTTTAAAAAAGAAAGACTGCATGATCTAATATCTTTGACATTGCTGGTTTCTGTGGTTCTATCATGCACAGAGTGGGATGTTAAATATGAAACTAAGTAATTTAAAGACAATTCCCCCCTTTCAGTCTGTCCTCTTATTTTTGCTTTTTAAAACAAATGTATAGTTTAAAAGGAATATAAAACAAACCAGCTGACACACTTTGGAGTCAACAGAAGGAAACAATGGGCAGTAGGAGCATAGATAACTTGGCCAAAAAATTAGCAAGTGTAAACAACACTCTAATCTAATGCTTTTTTAAAATTTGCTTTCTTGTTGCTCTTGCTGTATTTTTATTTTTGTAAGAAGGAAAATGTGCTAAAATTATTTTTGTTTGAATTAAATACCAAATTTTTAATTTAAAAATTCTAATTTGCAGTACCCATTTTTACCAAAACACAAGTACATCAGATTTTTTTAAAAAAATGGAAAATGAAAAGTTTGAAAAGAGTATTTTTACAAGTTCCCTTCCTCTTTTTAAGGAATTCTGCTAAATAGAGTCTGTCAATAGTCAATTGTAATATGTCTAGGTCTAGAGATGGATTTCAGCAGTTCTCCCACAAAGTCAAAGGAGGTACAAAAATTTACTTTTTGTCTGAGATGTGTATATCAAGTTGCACATCAAAAATCCACTAAAAATACTATTTTTAGACTAGGTCTCATCTTCACCTTTGTTTTGTAATATATTTTCTCCTGCAAAACTATTGAACGGGATGACAAAACAAAAATTATGCCAAGTATTGGTGCCCTTCTTATTTCTATATGGCAGAGTGATTTTATGCCCACATTTCTCTCTCCCAGTCATCCTGCATCCATTCATTGGATCAGGTGGAAGGGACTTCTGGAGGACGTGTAGTTCCCTCCTGTGGTTCAAGAAAGGTCACAAGACTGTTGCCTGGGACTACATCCAGATTCCAATGAAATATCCCCAAGGATGGAGATTCCACCACTTCTCTGGTCACCCTTCTTGCCTGATCAGATCCATTCATGCCCCCCACTTGGAAAGGAACCAGAGCCCTCCTTGTTAGGTGACGCCAGGACACAATTCAGGTGATAAATCATTCCAAAGGCCATGCCATGTAGGAGATATAAGCAAAATCACACCTTGTTTTGTCCTTGCCTTGCACAGTCCTTCCATAGTGCTCCAGCAAGTTTTTACCTCCCTCATGGCTCTTGTGCATGTTCAGAGCTTACAGCTCATACCATAACACCCTCTGGTGCACTGTCACATGTTTGCTTCCTTATTGCAGGTGTTCAGAACTCAAAAACCCCAAACATCTCAAACCTTTCACAAATTAAACAACAATAAATCTTAAGGGCACAGATATGTCACTTTTTCCAGAACGACAGCCAGATGAAGAAGGTTGTAGAGGTGGGGAGGCTTCTGGTCCATGTGGCTGTGGGACATTGGGGTGAGGGCCAGAAATTGCTCCCAGGACAAGGTTAATTAACCATGTCCATACAGAAAGCAGACGGTTTATGATCTAGCTGAACTGACTGGCAGGTGTAATTCTCCACCCTAAAAATGCCTGATCTTTGCTTGACCAAATTTCCTGTATAATCCTTAATTCTGTTTTCTTTTCCTTCAGTCAAAGAATGCAGGAAGGACACTTTTGACAATACAGCAACCTGAGCCATCCCTACAGTGAAGGAAATTCAAGTGGAGGAAGCGGGTGCAAGAAGTTTTTGCTGGGTGAATCAATTGTATCTTCAGTTCAAACAACTGTGATTAATTTGTGTGGGTCTAAAAAAGGAAGGGAAGCCACTCAGGGAGCGAGGAAGTGTCAAGATAATGCACATATCTGCCTTCAGAGTGCTCTTGATGCTTAGAAATGCTGCATAGACACGCAGTTATCTCTTCTCCTTGGTTTCTCTAAGGGATGCAGAGTCTACATTTCATCAATATTAAGTCATTTCCATAAAAGAAGACTCTAAACAAAATGCAGCTGCTGTGTTTGACAAAGGTGTGTTTTAGCTTTGAAATATTAGAGAAACAATTTTATTTGTCATCCAGAAGCCCACTGAGTTTGAAAGGAGGCTGAGCACCAAATATCATGTCTTACTGCCTCTTTTGTATGGAATAAAAGTGCCAATGGGTTAGAAACTTGCTTTAATTCAGGGAGAGAGAGGCATCAACAAGAACAAGATCAAGATAAGAAATCCCAGTGCAAAGGTCGAAAGTCCTGAACATGAGGGAATAAACCATTACATTCAGAAGTACATTTTAAAAGGAGAAAACACGCTAACAATCTGCCCCAAAACAATTTGAAATCAATAAGTGTGTCAGACAAAGGATGGAATAGAAGCCATGCTGTTTTATATATTACATTAAAACAGCAACAAAATCTTAAATTTTGATCCTTTTATAAAACAATACAAAAATTGCTTTTTTGGGTTTTTTTTTTTTTTTTTTTTTTTTTTTTTTTTTTTTTTTGTAAGGAAATAAATAAAAGAGAAAAAGAAAAAAAATGAAAGAAAAATACCCCACCAGCTGTTTCCTGGCCGAGGAAATCACAGGGGCTCTTGCTCTGTACTTCAGGAAATGGCCAGCTTCCCAGGGTGGTTGAAGTCCCCTGCAGCCTGCAGTGTCAGCAGAGCTGGTCATTTACAAATCAGTAGGGTTTTGTTAGAAGTTTGTTTGTCTTTAAATGAACCCACCCGGCTTGTGGCTGGATTTTTTGAGTTATAAATAGAGGAGAAGTGAATCAAATTCCTTCAGGATGAAACACAAAAATATGGGTAGTGGGAAGGGTGAGAAAGGAGGTGCAGGTCAGCTTTTTGAGACTGAAAGATGAAGACTGGGAAATAATCTGTTTATTTTTTTTATGTTATAGAATGTGGAGTGAGCATACCTCCAAAAAAGCATTCCTCACCACCCTGAAAGGCCGTGTTCAGATGATGGGAACTCTACAGAACCTGACCGCCTTCCTTTGCTGCCCTTCTTCCTTCCATAGTAATGAGTTTGGACCCCTAAAGGGTAATTTTGTTGAGTCTGCTGAAAATACAGGTATTTGAATTCTTACTAAGTGATTATGTTACCATCTATATGCCCAATAGAGTTTAAATTCTGCCAAAACAATTTCTTTGTTCTTTACCAAGACAATGAGTCCTGCTGGCCAATTCTGCTCTTTCTGCTTGTTTATTTAAACCAGAGTGCTCCTTTCTGTTCATTTCACACTGCTTGCCTTTCAATTTCACAGTGTCTTCTAGTTGAGTTTGTAAAGTTGCCACTAAGGAGCCTTGCTTAAGTCTTCCCATGGAAAGACAACAGGAATTGTTCACAGTATTCACACTCTTTTCCCACTGCAATGTATCCTGGCAGATGTGTTAGTTACCACAGCAACAATTAAGACTAGTTTTTTCCTACTCTTTTGATAATATAAGAACAATCAGTATCTCCTGAAACATTTCCAGATAAATTTGTGTCTCAGATTTAAATTGGGCAATGTAAAGATCTTCTTGATGATATGCTCTTGCTAATACTTAAAAGGGTAGAAGATAAGGTATTGGGTGATTTGGATGATCTGTACTTTTTTGTTGTCCCTCAGATTGGGGCTTACATGACATTGGCCTGTTTCTGCTGATGTAAAGTACGAGAGCTGGAAAGGGAGCAGGCTAGTCCTATATTCATAAATAAGAAAAAATGATTAGCCCTTCAGTGTAATTACTCAGAGAATTTAGATGAGAGTCAGAAACTCTCTGGGTTGGAAAGGTGAGTATAACAATATAGGGAACATTAAATGCATCCCAAACTTCATCTCTCCCCCACAGCCATCTTTAGAAGTCTTCATGCTGTAAAGAGGTTGAACCACACACCAGTGACAGCAAATGCAAATTTGGATCATTGCATTGGTCTCTGTGAAGTTACTATACCACTGCAAGCAGGAGAATTGAAAGGTAGATGTAGTAAAAGTTATTGTTCTGGAAAGAAACAGTGGTGATCAATTAAGAAGGAATAATTGAAAAAGGAAGAAGCTGAAGCTGAATCAAGAAACTAGGCATGGATGAAAGACTTCTACAGGAGTGCAAATACTGAGCAACTCTACTCAGGTCACAGATCATGAACTCTAGTGTTCAAAAAATGAGTCAGAGTGGTGCTTAGGGACATGGTTTAGTGCTGGATCCAGCAATGTTTGGCTAATGTTTGAACTTGACAATCTTAGAGGTCTTTTCCAACCCAAATGGTTCTGACTCCGGATGTAAGGGAAAGCTCCAGTCCTACCATGTCCCAGCTACCCAGCAGTGCCTGCAGCCACATCTACAGTCTGGTTCCTCCTGCCTGTTCCTCTGGTTGCTTTATGCCATGTACAGGCACTCAAAGTCTCCCATTTTGACAGGGTTTACCTCATTAATTTCAGCCAAAATCCAAGTTTATGGCCATTCCTCCCACCCCCATTTTAAGGCCCTCCCCAGCAGTTTGGCAAAACATTGTGGGAAATGTGAAAATAGGTCCTGTCTTTTGCCAGCACTCCTCATTTGTCAAAGAAGTAGTCCAGGCACTGCACCTAAAGAAAAACATGTTTTCAATTCCTCATTCTGCTGTTTTGCTTAGAAAGAAAGTGTGACTTGGTAAAACTCTTTCTCACCTTGCATCAACAACCACCAAGTAACTGTATACAGATAATCCTGTGAGTGCCTGCACAAATGGAAATATGAATCTGTATTGGGATTGTGATGGAGAAGTATAGACATTAATTAGATGCCACAATTCTTTAGTGCCAGGAAGAACAAGCCATTACTGAATTTGAAGTGATCCTCGTATTTCCTACAATAACACCGTGTGGCTGGAAAACTCAGCTTGTATCCAACTAATAGTTCCTGAAAAAAGAGACTACATATTTTTTAACCTTTCCAAAACACATTTGCTAACATACTCATAATGCTTGAGAGTATTTAAGGTCACCTGAAACAGCAGCCTTTACATCTAAAACAGAAGTGCCCATGTACAGCTGTGAAGGAATGCACTGCTTTGCGTTTTGTGTAGCAAGCACTGGTGCTTTCCAGCTCTTTGCCATTTTGACACTTAGAGCTTACACACAGGACTGCTTTGGAGTGGGATATTTAGTGTGAATTTACAGAGATGATTAAAAAATTTACTTTATGCACAGCTGTCTGCAAAGGCTGATACATAAACACTCTAACTAAACATGTTAACCTTTGCAGCATCAGTTCTTCCCATTTCCTTGCTTATTTGCACTGGATCAAGACTGAACACCAATGGCACCCTTGGCTTGCCCGTTCATCACTACTGGGTCTGCAGTGAGAGGTGGAGAAGAATTACTCCACAGCCTTTTCTTGTCCATGTGCTGTGCTAAGATGAGGTTAAGTAGGCACTTGGCTTCTTCCATTGTGTGTGCCTGAACCCAGTTTTTGAGTAGCCACAGCAGAGACATACAGAGGAAAACCAAGTTAAAATCCAAGCCTTCACAGAATCACAGAACATGGAATATTCTGATCTGGAAGGGACGTCCAAGGACCATTGAGTCCAACTCCTGGCCCTGCACAGGACACCCCAAGAGTCACACTGTGTCCCTGAGAGCATTGTCCAAACACTCCGTGGGTTCTGTCAGGCTTGTGCTGTGCCCACTGCACTGGGGAGGCTGTTCCAGTGCCCAAACACCCTCAGGGAAAAGAATATTTTTCTAATATCCAACCTAGACCTCCCCTGAAACAGTTTCATGCCATTGCATCGGTTCCTGTCACTGGTCACTAGAGTGAAAACATCAGTGCCTGACCCTCTTCTTCCCCACATGAGGAAGCCTCTTGGAATAATAATCCACCACGTATTGAAATTTCCCAACCATAGTAAAGAATCCAGGTCTGCTTCTTTAACATAACAAGAGGACGTGTAAAAAATTTTCCAAAATAATGCTGACACCACAATTTTATACAGTGTTGATGAAAGATCAATCCTACTCATTCCAGGTGTGCTTTGTGGAGGAAAGGAGCGATGTGTGGGCCTTGGGAGGCCTGAGATTGGTAGAGCTGTATTACCAAGAAGGCAGTCTCTGAACAGGCACAGATATCCCTTCCCTTTCTGGTTAAACCTGACATCATAAATCAGAGAACAAGAATAGAGCTCAGAGAAGAGTTGTAGTACAGTGCTGGTGGCATTAGGAGTATTGTCGCAGACATCTTTTATGGAAAATCCTTTCCTTAGGATTTTTCCTCCTGAGAAGCTGAGAGGCCTCAGGAACAAAATGTAAACAATGATTATCTGCTGCTGTGGAATGCAACAGGTGCATCTGGGATTGGTCTCATGTGGTTGTTTCTAATTAATGGCCAATCACAGTCAGTTGGCTGGGACAGAGAGCTGAGCCACAAGCCTTTGTTATCATTCCTTCTTATTCTATTCTTTGCTACCCTTCTGAGGAAACCCTTTCTTCTATTCTTTTAGTATAGTTTTAATGTAATATATATCATAAAATAATAAACCAAACCTTCTGAAACATGGAGTCAGATCCTCGTCTCTTCCCTCAACCTGAGATCCCTGTGAACACCGTCACAGAGTGTGCTGGTTTTCTCTGTCTATGGTACAAAAGAGTTTTGGTCTCTTGAAGAACAAGATGATTTAAAATATCATTAATGAACCAGGCTCAGCTCCAAGTGTTGGTGAAGTGCACACCCCTAACTTAGGTCAGAGTGGTTTCTCAAAACATCTTCCTGACCATAAGAACCAGACACCCATTGAGCAATGGAGTTGTTTCCTCATGCAGTGGATTCTAGAGAGGCTTCTCCTCCCACCTGAACATCAGTGAGTCCATCCAGCTCCTGGGTGTGTGTGTGTGTGTGATGATACCAACCCAAAAACTCACACTGGTGCTCAGTGGGATGGAATCTTCCCTGGAAACACATAGAAAAGTTCAGGATGGCTCTTTGCAGGCTCAAAAGGGAAGAAGATATCAACACTTAAAACTTAGGAAGAATTATTCTTCAAGGCACTTTACACTGCAAAATATAGCAAAGTCCTGTGAGAGTCGCCTGGGGTGCCAAGTCTGCCTAAGACAAAAGGTCAGTCATGAAAACTGGAAAATTCATGACTTTCACACAACCCCTGGCATCCAATTGAGCTGTATATCCAAAATCTACAGTTTGAACAGAACTTTAATATCTTGGATAGGATATTCTGGCTCTTTGGACCCAAATCAGTTCTCTGTCTGTTAGGTGGCCTGGAAGGAGCTGCTAAAATCTGCAATATCAATACTTTATTTTAGTTGCTCTATAAATGTGAAATGTTTCATTTAAAGTTAACTAAAATCTCTTTGGACTTCTGTGTGCACAGAGTTTGGGCTCAACCCATCGAAATGAAGATAAGAAGAATAGCAGAAAAAAAAAGAGCAAGATGAAATAGGCTGAGATAGAGGGACGAAGAAAATGAAATGAAATATTTGTTAATTGAAATATTTGTTAATTAAGTAAAGTTAGGTGAAATCTTAAGAAAGAAACAGCAAAGGCAGGACAGCAAATCAAGGAAAGCAAAGCAGCAGGAGAAACAGAGGCTAGGCATCACTTTTTCTTTGTCAAGCTATTACTATCTCTCTCTGGCAGAAGGACTGGAAAAATAAAAGTAAATGTCAGATCAGTTATGCTGATTTCTGTCTATTGCAGGTATTTTTCTGGTCTTCATTATCATAGTATCATAACACTTTCCCATCTAACTATTTATCCTCACGACACCTCTCTGAGGTGGGGCACTGCTATTATTCCTATTATACAGCTGGAGTGAAGCTTGGGTAATGGAACAGATTCTTAGCTGGCATAAATTGTCACAGCTCCATTAACTCTGGTGTGAGAGGACTTCATGGAGTTTCGGATCTGCCACTAAATGAATCTGCCTTCCCCCTGGAAGCCAGGGGAAGAGAGAGGCAGCAAGCCCTCAGGTTTTCCAAGCCCTTAACTACCTCTCTGCCCAGAAGGACCATCCCGCCTCTGTTTGGATAATCTGTGATCTTTGGGCCAAGCCCTGCTGGCTTTATTCTTGCAAGAAAAGTCAATGAAGTCTACGTGGAATTATTCACATAAAGCCTGCAGGACAGAGCTCGTTAGGGGTCAAGGACTGTGCACCACAGAAAGGCTGAAGCTGTAGGAACACCCCACAGCCCCTGATGTGTCTGACTTTGGAGAATTGCAGCAATGAAACACAGAGCTGACAAGTGACAGTCAGTGAAGAAGGAGCACAGAGAAGTGTGCAAACACACAGGGATTCTGATGTGGAATTAAGCCCCAGCGTAGCAAGAAAGTTTGAATAAAAGCCACACAAATTATTTACTTTCCTCAAGCCTAATTCAAACAAATCAACAAGACAAGAAAATTGAAAGGGGAGAGACAGCGAGCTGTGTTTCTCACAATACAGGTGTCTCAACTCTAATGAGTCTACAGGATTTGAGCTGGTATCATGAATATCACCAGGGGTGATTATAGCTTGTAAAAGTAGACCAGAGAGAGAGAGACGTGCCTGTGTGTGTCTTGGGCTGTAATTAAAGCCATAAGCCATCAGAAGCAAAGAGGCCAGCTGCAGCATTTCAAACCTTTCCTACCCTAGCATTAAAAATAGATTGTGGCACAATAATAATAATAAAAAAGTGCCTACTCAAAATAATTCATATAAAAAAAAATTTGCACATCTGATTACTATAATTGATTTCTCTTCTAGATATGAATAAATGACCCAGGCTAAATGCCAGTTCCTTGCAAAGAATTTCATTTAAGCTTCAGTGAATTGAAAGGCTCAACCAGACTCAACATTTCCAACTTCCTAGCAAGTAGCAGAAAATCTACCTGACAGTTGCCATGGAAACACGAACAGGAAGAGCTAACCACCAGCCTATAAATCCACAGAGAAACCTTTCTTAATTGGAAGGCCTTTAACCCACACATTTTTCTCATAGCTGCAGAGCTTATTTCTAAAGAGATTATTAAATTCCTCAATTGACTTATGAAGGATGCTTCCCACTATATTACTGTGCTCTGGGTTGCTCATTCTTTATATCTGTTTCCAAAATTACAAAGCAGAGCTAGGATGATAAAAGTTAACACAGGTGTTTCAATGAAAAATCCATATGATGTTCTGAAAATAACTTCAGTGGTAATGTTCTACTAAAAAAAAAAAAATAAAAATAACCAACCAACCAAAAAACCCCAACAAACAACACACCAGAAAACCTACCATAAAAATAATAAGCTAAAGAATTGACATGGCATTAAAGAGATGAGACATCCCAACATTCTCTGCTTTGGGTTCTAGGAAAGGTTTTTTTAAATGGAGGAATTTCACTGGGAAATATCACTGAAATTATGTGAGGATTCATTGCTGAAGTCTTTGAATGTTAATTATACAAATGCCCACACACAAGCACGCATGTTATCACACTATCAAATATATGAGAAAATAAACTAATTTTAAAGAATATATGAACAGAGCTGCTCATGCTTATGTCACTTCCTTCAGCATTTTGAAGATTTCATCAATATTTTGGCAGAGAAATCACACATTAGGTAGTTTCTGTGCCTTGGGTTTCTGCAATGCCATTCTCCTGTCCAGGGGTGGCTGAACTTTTTGAAAGGCTGGCAGCTACTTTGGGGCTGGGACTGTTGCCTCATTTCTAAGAAATTCAGCAGCCCCATGTAGTTAAATGCATTTCTCTTCTCCCATCTCTTCTAACCAGAGAGAGAATAATCAGATACAGGCTCAGAAAGTATTATTTGGTAGAGTTTTTTTAGACAGTCAAATATTTGTTTTGTTTGGTTAAGTGGAAAGATTCCTCTTTTTCCCTGCATTATGCCACATTTCAATATTTTTATTCCTCATCTCCAGATTCTAAGGACAATAGGAAAAAAAATGTATTATGCACCAAGAAACTCTTGCTAGTTCAGTCAATTGGAGTACAATTGCTTCCTGCTGATTTCAATGGAATTAGGATTCTGCTCAGTTTGTACTTGGAAATAGAAAGAGGGGAGAAGAGAGATGGAGAAAAGCCTTTTTTGCCATATAATTTTTTTTTTTTAAAACCTGCCTGGATTTTGGATGAAATATTTAACCCTTGTTCCTCCAATATCATGCATCTCTTTGAGAAACTGCAGCACTCTAGGCCAGGTGGAGCAGCAGCCACAGGTGCTCTTCCAAGGTTACTCTGATGCCAAAAATACGGGTGCAGCAGTGTGGAATGGGATCCAGCACGTGCCAGGGTGAGAGCCACCTGCTCATCACCTCCACCATGCTCTGGCTCCTTCTGCAAACAGAACTGAAATTCTGGAAGGTCCCACTGCTGGAAGCAGAAGAAGAAGGAAGTGATGCCAGGGCTGGAGTAAACCTATTGCCATTTACCAGCTGGGTGGAACCAACTTTCAATGGGATTTACTCACTCTGGGTGACTCTTATGTCACTTCTACATTCCACCTGCAGCGTATTGCACAAACATCCTTGTGCAAACCCCAGGTTTTGATGAGAGACCCTTTATCCAAAGGATGTTTATACCCTTATGTTGTTGAGCCTTTACATGAAATGTCAGCAACTATGTAGGGGAGAAACCTAGGTATATCAAATGAGTTTAAAACAGCAGTGGGTTCTCCCTTCCTATGCCTTCTGTGGTAGTTTTAGAAAAAAATCTGAGTTATCCAGAAATCATCCTGGGAATTCCGAGGCTGGTGGTTACTGGGCAGGAAAGATTCTCCCACAATGAGGATCAGATAAGAGATACACAAATTAATTAACAGTCAGAGGGGAATATGCTACTACTAAAGTATTTCCACTCCCTCCTTATCAAATCACCTCAGTTTTAACTTGATTGGTCTTCCTCCTTGTACCATTTTCTGGTCCTGAGCCTCTCTTGAATAAGTACAGCCGCAATATTTTCCAACTGTGTGTGCAGTAAGCAAATGGCCAAATGGGTGTGCTTCATGAAAAAAAAAAAAGCCACATATTTTCAGGCATGCAAGGTTTGGAATGCATTTTTTATGTTACAAAGGATTAAAACATGACTCTGTTTCCCCACCTACCCTAAATGAAACCGAACATTCACACGATGTTGCCACACTCCTTGCATGAATGGGACTGACTGAATTTCATTTCTTAGTGCCAAGTAACACTGTGTAAATACTTTGGAGTGAATTAACATAATGAACTCTGTATTCTGCTGCCTGAATGATTGTTTTCCTCCCCTCCCCATATCGTTGTTATTATTAGAATTGTTGTATGACTGAGAGAATCTCTTGAGGGACAAACTAGCTTTGCTTAACAACTGCTTCTCCAAGTCCATCAGGCTGGCAACTGCAAGCCTATGATTAGCTTAATAAAAGTTAAGGGAAAATTATAAAGTGAATGGAAAATACTAAAGGTGCTGTGAAACAAAACCCTAATTGGATAGCAATACTCCAGCGATGACAGCTAGAAAGCATCTGCTCCCTGCAGCATCCTAAAGTGTTTGCAAAGTCTGCAGAATTCTACAGAAAAATCCACAGCCATGTAGTCTCCGTGCCTACAGGGATTTGCAGTACCCTGGAGAGTTTTTAAGGGATTTTTAAAGTGACTTAACTTTTATTTTTATCCAATTTTTTTTCCCTAGCTGTCTGTCTTGTTTTCAAATGTGGGTGGTGTGTTCGGCAGATTGCTGTTTTCTATTGCTCTCTGTACACCTGTCTTCTACCAAGGAGGATACAGGGACTCCATAAAGAAGATTTCTGTTCCAAAGCTTGTTCTCAAAGGCCCAGACTCTCAGGCCATCTGACACCCTGGAAGTGTTTTTTTCCTCTCTGTGAAAGCAATGCAACTTGAGGGAACAGCATGAAGCTCTGTCAGGGGAGGTTCAGGTTGGGTGTTAGAAAAATTCTTCACCCAGAGGGTGTTTGGGCACTGGAACAGCCTCCCCAGGACAGTGGTCACAGCACTGAGCCTGACAGAGCTCAGGAATTTTGATGCCAACACTCTCAGGTACATGGTGTGATTTTTGGGGTTGACCTTTGCAAGCCCAGAATGTGATGATCCTGGTGGGTCCCTTCAAACTGAGGTTATTCTGTGATTCTATTATATTTCCTAGGCTATTTCCCAGCCAGGAACTCCAATTAATTCTTTATCTTGCAGATGTTATTGAAAGAAAATCATGTCCATACACCGCTTTGACCACATATGGTTACTTGGCTTATATTCACATCTGCAGCACTTGTGCTGTCAAGATCTCTAGATTGTTTTAAGAACTTTTAGCTCACCAGCCAGCATATGGTGGTAATCTTCATTTTGGCCCAGATTAGTAAGGAAGTCCAGGCAGCTTCATTTTTTCTCTGTCAATCTGAGAAATAAAAATCCTGCATGCTGTTTCATGGCAGGGAATGAGATTTCAGTGTTTGCTTTCCTTTTCTTCACCGAGGTGGTGCTAGCAGAAATCCCATGAAAGCAAAGGAACATGATGCATATAAAAACAAAGGAAACCATAGCCTTGGAGGTCTCTAAACTCATCTCAGAACCCATCACCGAATTATCTGAGAGAGGAATTCCATTAATTCTCAGAATTGGGCAGATTTTGAGTTCTGGATTGGAGGTTCATTGGTTCATTGGCCATTAGCACTCAGGAAGTGATGGGGATGGGTCAGGCTGCAATGGCTGAGCTGTGTAAGTGGATTATTAACTCTCCTTAAATCTTCACCTGGCAGAAATTATTTCAGTCCTACAATATTTCTGCTGGAAAGTGAAGCAGAGGGGCACCTCCTGCCCCTCCTTCCTCAGTGCCCTGGGTGTCTGCAGAATTGTTCCTCTCGCATTTTGTCACTCCTCTCTGCTGATGGGTTGCTGATGTGCTGAGCAGGTTTTTCCCCTGTTTTATCTCAGTCACTGCCACCATCACTGATGGGCTCAGATTTGGCCAGTGTTGAGTCCAACTGATGTTGGCTCTCTCAGACATGAGGTAAACTTTAGCAGCTTCTCCAAATCCACCCATTTAATCCCTCTGCTACCAAAACAATCCCAAATAAACCTAATACAACTGTCTAGACTTTCATCCTGCCCTCCAGGAAAAAAGCTTCAACAGGAAGGCAATTTTCCCTGTTATTTCAAGCTGAGATTCAATTGTGTTAGTATATTTCAAAAGCACCAAGTAGATGGACTAGAGTTTATAATTTTGCCTATAAATAAGAACATGGGAAATAATTAAAGTGGCAATTGTTAAAAAAAATCATAAATAAGAAGATGAAAAAATAATGTGATATACATAGAAGCAATTGTTTATGATACTTATGTTTTGTTTCCTGCTATTAAATATTTGGCTGGATCTCTATCACTTCTTGCACAGAAAAGTTTGTTATCTACTAACATAAATTGTAATAATTTTTTTTCCAGGCTAATGTTTAAATTGGAGTCTCAGATATTCACTTTTTTATTTCCTGACAGGTGACTTCCACAATAAGTTTATATTTCTCTCTCTTGTCCTCAAACACAGTTCAGCTGTGTTTGATCTTTTCAGTGCCATTTAAAACCTTCTGCTGCTAATTCCTACAAAATGTGTAAAAACTTCCGGACTGTCTTTAAATATTTCTCTTCCATAAACAAGGTCAGGCACAAGGCTCTGTGAAAGAAGGAGCAAGGAGGCAGAGTGATTTTTCAAGGCTGAAATTTATATAATCACAGAATAATTGGGGTTGAAAGGAACCTTTAAGGGTCACCCAGTTCAACCCCTCTGTAATGAGCGGGGACATCTGCTGGATCAGGTTGCCCAGAGTCCCACCCAACCTGACCTTTAATGTGACCAGAGGAGGGGAATCCACCACCTCTCTGGGTGACTTTTCACCATCATTAGAGTGAAAAACTTCTTCCTTATGCCTAGTCTGAATTGACCCTGTTTTGGTTTAAAACCATTACCCCTTGTCCTGCCACTACAGACTCTGCTAAAAGTTTTGTCCCAGTTTTTTCTTTTTTGTCCCCTTGAAGCCCTGAAAGGCTGCTCTAAAGTCTCACTGGAAATTTCTCTTCTACAGGTTGGAAAATCCCAGTTATCCCATTTTTTCCTTATAGGAGAGGTGTTCCAGACCTCTGATCACTGTTGTGTCTCTCCTCTGGACCTGCTCAGGTTCAGAGTAGAGTAAAGAGTGGGGTAGTTTGGTTCACAAAAGGATTATTTAAGAGCTGATACTATAAAGAAACTTTAGATATTAATGAGAATATATTCACTCAAGAGAGTGATGGACTATGAGAAGATAAGTTTTGGAGATTAGTAATCATTTCATGTGAGAACATTTACTCAGTCTTTTAAAAATTTAATAAAATGCACTAAAACCAGCATGTACAGGAGAATAAGAGGAATGCTGAACATTTTCTTATAAATATACAAAATATGCTCCTGGCCTGTAAGATGCCACAATGTGTAAATTTATACCTTGGAGGAAAAGATGGAAAATTGCAATTTGCTCCTGTTGGAGCTCTGTAGCATTCCTCCATTTTACCCCCAGCTTTCTGAATGCTTTCAAGCGATCTGTCTAAGGAAATCAATGGCTATTGACAAGTTCTGTAATTACATTTACAAGCCAAGATTCTTAGCCCTCTGACACTTCTTTAAGCGATCACATACCTTCTAACCTCTTTTGCTAATGATCACCAATGTATGGACCTGAGCCAAAAATCAAATTGTGTCCCAAAACACCCACTTGCCTTCTGCACAACAGTGCTGTGACTTGGGATCCTTGCTCTGTCACAACAACAGAAGAGGTGACGGGTGGAAAATACAGCTGACTGTCACAAATCTTTCTTCCAAATTCATGCTAAATTTGCCGTGTGGGTTTGGCAGGGGTGGTGGAGTTTGACCTGGGATCACAGGTCAGTCCTTAAAAGGGCCGGTCAGTCTTTTTGTCTGATAGATCTCTCAGTGGCTGGAATAAATACTGATAAGGAAGGAAAACAATGTACAGACTAAACCTTTTCACACATTGCCTGCCACTTAGAATGTAGCCTGAAGCACCAGAGCTGTGTTCCTTTGGCATTGCCACCTCAGCTGTCCTCAGTGGAGCCATTTGTGTTGTATGAAACACTAAAATATTTTCCTAAACAATGAAAAATAGGACATTTGCTGCATAATTAGAACACTGAACCAGGACTTGGGACAAAGGTCCCAGTGTTTATTTCATTAAATGTTTACATTTCAGAGATGAAATAAAACTTTTCAGTCATCCTTTCACTACCTGAAGGGAGCCTACAAGGGAACAATAGAGGGACTTTTCACAAGGACTTTTTACTTGTAGTATTGACAAGATGAGTGGGTTTAGATCAGATACTGGGAGGAAATTATTCTCTGTGAGGGATGTGAGGCCCTGGCACAGGTTGCCCAGAGAAGCTGTGAATGCTCCATCCTTGGAAGTGTCCAAGGCCATGTTGGACAATGCTTGGAGTAACCTGGGATAGTGGAAGATGTCCCTGCCCATGATTGGAGGACAGGATGATCTTTAAGGTCTGTTCCAGCACAAACCATTCTATAATTCTATAATTCTATAAATCTATTTTCCATGAAAAACTCAGCAGATCCGTGCCCAGTATATCAGAGTCAATGGCTGGGTCACACTCTGCTGGTGATACTGGAGTGAAAAACGACATGGAGAATAGGGAGTGGATACCCTGACAGCTGCCAAAAGCTTTGGCCACTCTGCCTTTGGGTAGCAGAATCATTGTAAAACAGTGGTCTGCTTTGTCAATCTAGTTTGTCAAATTAGATGATATAATTTACTAGGAAGAAAGAATCTGAAAAAAAGAATTTGGGGCCCCATTAACTGTAAAAAACAGTCTGTTTTCCTGGTAAGCTTTATATTCATTCATAGGGAAAAAAAATGCTCGGAATATCAATTCATGTTTTATTGACAAGTCTTTCAAAAACTCTTTTAAAATATGTGCATGAAAACTCTACTCCTGCATGGTCCTCGGGTGAAGTGACTTTTCTACTGATCACCGTCTTTCTGAAACTCATTACCTTCACCTAAATCCAACAGAAATACACTAAACTGCAAATGCCTCAGCTCTGAGTCAGTGGAAAGAGTGAAGCTTGTGCAGCAGATGATCAGAGAAGTACAAATATCCTGAGTACCTGGTAGCATCTGCTACCAGAAACAGCTCCTGCACCCCTATCAACTGCTGCTAAAGCCCTTTCTGCTCAGTAACTCTCACTACCTGACAGCATCTCTTGCTCAGTGTGCAGACTGCTGATTCCACTTGCCATAAATGAAGATATTGTGTAGGAGGAAAAATAAATTGTTACATGCTTATGTGTTTCATTAGGTTTTCTTTTCTCTCCTATATGAAGGCTTTCGTAAAATTCCAAAGGAGGTTCTTTTTTTTTTTAATATTATTTTAAACATAAACAGTTCCTTCAAACAGGTACTGAATATTCAAAATAGAACCCAAAGCAGTTTCATGAAGCTGGAGGATTACTAAGCTAATTTCTGCATTGGAAACTTCCTCCACAGCAACCAGTATGTGCTGCCAATAAATCACAGGTGTCCTGAGTCCATAAACAGGTGAAAGAAATAAAATGCGACATGTTTGATAGCTTTGAGGTGGGCAAACCTAAGTGTGTGTGTCTATACACTCAGTAAGGCTACTTGTCTTTTCAGAGATGTGCGAGGCAGAAACAAAATCCACCCCAGCCATAAAGCTGAAAGGAACCTCAGTGCTATAAAGGAGGCTCTGTGGACTCTGCAAGGAAGCTCTCAGTCTTTCACAAATGGGTGTTTTGTGCTCTCTTTTCCTTCAGTTGGTGAGTGCAACAAGGGAAATGTGATAAAGAGATAAAGGGGTTAGCAGTCTACTCTGAGACTTGACAACAAGTGGGTGGAGGGAGATGCAAAAGGGGAAGAATTTGGGCTAAAGCTATTCTCCATTTTAAATGAAAAAATTATATTGTCTGAGTATTTGAAATGTCACTATTTCAATAAATTTTTTTTCGTCTTATGCTATCTGATCAAAGGTGAAGACCACCTCAAGTGCAAGTTAAATGTTAATGCTTTTTCTTTTCATACCCTGGCTTTCTGAACATTTACAGAGCAGCTGTGTTTCTTTGCCTTTCAATGATATTTTGAGCCATTTCAAAAGGAAACAAAATCAATTAAGAACTTCACATTCTGGTTTATATTGGTCTATTTTAAATGCTGCACACTGTGGCCAGGGTGAAGAGCAGATGGGTCACAGTTCCTGTGAGCCTATAATTTGCTGTCTTATTTCCAGATTAGGGCATGTACTTTTTTCCTTGAAAACTCCAATTTGTCTTTGTTTTGGTAGAAATCCTTTTTTTGCAGATTGGATGTGAGGCTTTGTGTCACCCTGTTCTCCTTTAGATGTTTTACCTCTGATCGAAATTTTCATTTCTCTTCACCTCTCGTATTTACTTCTTCCACACTTTGCTGTTGCATCCCCCATTAAGAGTTAGTTAAGAGTTTTAGCTAACATTAAAGTGTCAGCTCAGAGTTAATCTCAGGTTTATCTTGACATTCACTCCCAGTTCCTCAGAGATGATTTTTTTAATGGATTAGACTCACACAGCCTCCAGCTCAAGTTGCTTTTTTACTTACTAACATCTCCTCCTGGTCAGGTATATTCTACCCCATGGCAAAAAACAAACAAATAAACAAACAAACACACACAAATTCTTTGAAACAAGTTAAAGAGGCTGTTTTTTTCACTGCTTTTTAAAGGGTCTTTCACATGCCCTCTGAATAACTTTTGCTCACAACCCTGCTGGATTTAACACAGATGCACAGACTAGCTGAAAATGGGAGATTAACTCTCAGCTTGGGGAAAACTCTGACACAGATCTGAGTTCCTGAGGCTTCATTTTCCTCACTGAAAACCCTCTCGTTTCAGTGCAGGTGTAAATCTGGATAGCCAACATCACAAGCTGACCCTTCTCTATTAGAAGCCCCAAGTCACACCACGCCTTTGTCTACTGGCTCCAGAGTTTCTTAAGAAGTTTATGCAAATTAAACAACAAAATATAGTCATTTTACTTTTTTTTTTTTTTCTGGCTTTGTGTCACTCTATTTTATTTTGTTTTATTTATTTATTCCCATTATATTGCATTATATTTATTTTCCATTACTCTTGTTGCAAGGCTGTGTAATGAGCCAACATGCAGCACACAGAGAAAGGTCTTTGCCAGATTTCCAAGACACATCTGTGGGGAACTTTGTTTTTTGCTGTGTACATGGACAGTAAATATGCCTGTTCCTTTGGTATGGAAATCATCTTCAGGCTGTACCATCAATATTCATTCCATATCACACCAATTAACAAACTGTGAATAATTGGGAACTAAACATGAATGCATGAAGGACCATGATCACCCAGGTAGTGACTAATAGGGACTTGTTTGAAGTAATCACACACAGATTTAATTTTAATATGGTTGATTTGGGTTTTTTTTTATTTTCCAGAAAGTTGTCTCAATGTTAATTAAACAATTTAGCTCATATTAAATTTTTTAGCAAAGTGCAATTGTTTTAAAAGCTGCCTTTAACTTTAATCACAAGAATTGGTTATTCAATCAATAACAAAATGCTTGATTTTGCTAACATTTTCTAGCATTTTGCTCTCTATGTAAAATGATGTTCTAAATAGCTTTTAATATATTTCAATATAATCAAAATGATGTATTTTGTATTTCAGAGTTACTCATCCTGCTTGGATAACACTATAAAAAGAAAAAGCGTGAAAATTACTAAACAAACCTAAAACTCTCCAAAAATTCCTTATCTTCACTATTTCTTTGTATTTAATTTCACATCAACATTTTCCTTGAAATTACAAAGTGAAAGAAGATAAAGAGCATGAAAAGCTGTCTCTTGTGGCTTCTGTGGACCTTTGTGGAGAGTCCAGATCTAAGATGGATGCAAGAATCACCAATTTTGATACAAGAATCTTGACCAGCTTCAAATGATGTCACAATTTTTAGGAGTCCCAGCTGATGCTCAACACAGTTCAGAATCTAACAAGGTTAAATGAGGCAGTTTTGTGTTTTTTGTTTGATTGCTTTCCACAGCATTACCTACAAAAAATGACATCTCATATGCTGTGAATCTTTCTCTAAATAAATACTCAGATGTAGAAATGATTTATCATATTTATTTAACTAATCACTGTTTCCCATTCTTACTGGCTTGACATTTAAGCAAAGCACAGGTCCCACTTATGGCTGTAAAGAATCACTATGCCTCACATTTTTACCATGAGTCATTCAAATTATTTTTAATGGCACAACAGTTTGAATCAAGAAGCTTTGTGAGCTGCAGTCTATGTGGAGGGCTGCTTTTTTCCCCTCTTTTTTCCTTTTTTTTTTAAGTGATGGTTTCTAATTTACAACTTCAGAATAGATGCTTTTATTTTTTTGTTTAGATATTTATGTATTATATTTTAAATTTGTATTACATGTAATATTATATATTCTTTCAATATTTTTATAGTTTTATCATTTTTATTTTAGTATTATGTCCTGTATTCTATTTCTCATTTAATTTCAACCCCCCATTTAATTTAATCTAATTATCTTAGTTTGGATTTTGGGGTGAGGTTTTTTTTTGTTTGTTTTCCATCTTCAGTGATTCAAAGAAGTTCCCTTGAAAAGACAGAGTTCTTCCAGTCATAACTTGGTCAATAATGACATTTTCTGTGTTCCACTTTTGGAAAGTAGGAATACAGAGGTGCCTGCTTTTCCAAAATATCATAATGCTTGATGTCTTTGAAATGAGCTTTGCAATAGCTCCCAACAAACACTTTTCAGCAGTGTCAGTTGCTAAGACTTTGAGGTCAGAGGTATATAGCTGATAGTGAAATAAACCCAGAGCATTCACCTGGAGCTTATCATACACCTCCCTTCCAGCACTGACTTTAGTAGTACATAATTAAGCCAGAACAAATGGGCAAACTTCATAAATTTGGGGAATATTGCCCTCCTAAGAGAAAGGAAGCCTTGAGAAGAGATTTGAAACTGAATATAGGAAAATCCCTTTGAAGTTTTTGTTTTCCTATCCTAATCTAATAAATCAGATGTGTAGTTATACTTCATCAGGCCACATTTGAATTATCAGGTAGTGTCCAGCAGCAGAGTTCCAGAGAGCTGCAAGGAAGGACTGCTGGAAGATGTAGATCCAGACTTGGGGAAGATGCTGGCAGGACACGCCAAGCTGCAGAAATTATCAAGGCAGGATGAAGATGTTAAATGGGAAAACAAGTTGCAAATTCTCCTGACAGATTCACCAGCAGGAGAGGACGCCGGGAAGCAGGAGGTCACAGCAAAGAGAGGGGCTGGGAAGAGATGCTGTAGAATAAACAGTGAGAAAATGTCAAAGAAAAGCAGCTGCTTGAGGAGCGGGGACGTGTACAGAGCCAGGCAACAGGCAGCACTTAGAGATGGATGCAGTTTTGCAGGAGATTTCAGCGCTGGGTAGCAGGGACAAGCAGAACATCCCACGACTCAGTGCCCAGCAGAGCAGGCAGTGACAGCGTTTGCAGGGACAGGCAGCACCTTCCAACAGGCCAGCCACAAAAACAGACAAGCCCTTGTACCCCCAGACCTGCCTGCAGGGGACAGAGCTGGCAGTGACGAGCAGGAGTTCTGCGTGGGGCTTGGATGAAGAAGGCTGAAGCGAAGAAATTATTTTTTCATTAAAAAAATAATGGAATGCTTATAAATTATAGACAAAACATAGATCACTTAGGGAAAAAATGTGAATGGCAAATGTAAATACATAGGGGAAAGGCAAATATAATTGAAGTTGCATGGCATGAAACTAATTCTGAGTAAAGAATTACGTGATCTGAAGTTTATCTATAACTGGAACTGATCAAGTCTGTTATAGCTACAGGAATAAAATGGCAATATTTGGTTTAAAAACATGTTTAACCCAGGTTTGATTCAGAGAGTGTACAGACTGAAGAAACCTAGAAAATGTAATAATGCAAATAGAAGAAACAATTATCCAGTCTCAAAAATAATAGAGAATAAATTTGCAGGGACTGCAGCAAAGTATGAGGCATTGCAGGAAACCTTCAAGGCTATCAGTGTAAGATGGGATGGGAATTACAAAATATCTCCACTGCATCTTTTTCATTTAAATGAGAACTTTCTGTAGCTGATGATGTAGTGCTTAGAGGTACTGGCTCCCAGACTGCAAATTATGATAACCTGATGTGATTCATGATTGCAGAGGGGTGTAGAAGAAAAAATTATTTGTGGAGCTCTGGATTGCTGGGGTTAGTGATTGATGGCTCATTCCTACAAACATGAGGGAGTCCAGGGGCAACCAGGCAGGGGGAGGAAAGCCAGTGCTTCACTCAGAGAAAGGATGTCCTGCTCTGGCTCCTCCTGGGTGTCCCCAGAGGAAATCATGGGCTGGAGAGGGAACCCAGCATGGGCCAACAGCTTCTGGACCACCTTGCAGACTGGCAGCATCATGGAACTCATGATGCAAGTCAAGGGAAGGGACACTTGGGCTCATGCAGGATGGAAAACAGCATTTAAATAATCATTTATTAAATGATTCCCACTAAGATGAGTTTGTACTATTGAGGAGTTTAACATGAAGTTAAGTCCCAGGCAGAATTAGAGACATATTTAACCAACAAGGTATTGCAGAAGGGATGGTCTGCAGCTTCACAGAACTTGAAAGCATGAGAGAATTATACATCCCAAAGTGAAATAAGCCATCCAAATATACTTATTAAATTGTCTGGCAAAAAAAAAAAAAGTTATATTTAGAGTGTTTCTAATTAAAAATTTCGATATCTCAAAGAGACCCAAGATTTGTCCTTAAAAAACTTCGCCTTTAAAAACTGCAGTGAAAAGGAAAGTTTTAAAAAGAAAAAAAAAGGAAAAAAAGCATAGTTCCTCCTGCAGCAGAAGTCTGAGCAGATCTTTTAAATACACTCAAACCCGCTGGTAAAAGAGTACACTGAACCTGTACTGTTGCCAGCTCTGATGCCTCTGGGATGCATCTGGCATGCAGAGCGGTGTTGCCAGGTTTTGGCAGGGCAATTTCTCCTCACTCTCACAAAATACTTGATCCATCAGCCCTCCCATTCCTGCCCTGAAGGAAAGTGCCAGGACAAGAGCCAAGGCCAGGTTATGTAAGGGGGAACCTGCGGAGAGAAAAAAGAACTGTTGTGAAGAGCCGCTGAATATCAAGGAGCAATGATGGAGAGAGAGGCAGAACTGATGCTCAGGGGCCTGGCCAGAGCCATTCCTGACAGAATTAGTGGCAACCTCTTGGTCTGTGCCATAACAAACTGGAACCCTGAATTATAACTTGCCCAGAGAAGCTGAGGCTGCCCCATCCCTGGAAATGTCCAAGGCCAGGTTGGATGGGGCTTGGAGCAACCTGGGGTAGTGGAAGCTGTCCCAGCCCATGGCAAGAGGGGGTGGAAGGAGATGACCTTAAAGGTCCCTTCCAATCCAAACCATTCTATGATTCCATGAAAAATAATAGAAAAATAAAAAATAGAGAACAGATGTGAGGTGGTAACACAGAAAAAACCTAATAAATAAACAAGCAAAAAACTTGCAGTGTTCTAAATATCTGCTAAAGTCATGATTCTAGGAAACCTTTATCACACGCAGGCCAATTTTTTTTTTTTACCCTGAAGGTGATGTAAGCTACCTCTTGCTAGGAATACTGGGATTTAATATAATTTGAAAACAGATCTCATAAATAGGAAAAAATTATAATCTAAGCGCCTTGGAAAACAGAGCTTGGTCACCAGTTTGGCAAGTTGGTGGCTCTCCTGAGCCAGAATTCATTTTGGCATTTTCAAAGGAAAGAAATGTGAAAAGCTATGACAAAACCACCTTAAGGCCAGCACCATGAGGGTGGGGAGAATTTTTAAACTGTGGGGTAAGAAATGGCAACATTCAAAGCAAGGCACCTATGAGCAGATGGATGAGGGGAGAGGAGTTCTGAAACATAAATGAGCAAAGATAGGGACTAGAATGGACAAAATCAGTGCTCTGCTCATTTTTTTTCAGTGTGAAGGTGAAACAAAGCTGCTATAAAGTAGTTGAACAGGCCACTGGCCTTTGGCTGCTCTGTGCTTCACATAAAATAGAGAGAAAACAGTGACAGGACTTGGCTTATTAGATGCTGTAGTAGCTCAGATTTTTCCAAGCTGCAGAAGACCAAGAATTCATTAGTCTTATTTTCATTCCTTCAAGTCCTTCCTTTGGTGTCTTTTCCCCCTCACAGAGATTAAATAGACCAGAAACCGGAGCAGCCATGCAAGCCCTGCTCTCACCCCACTCTTAAGTGGCCAAACCACAGCTACTCTGTGGATCTTCCCCTGAGGTGAAACCTTTGCAGACCTAAATTGTCACATCAAAACTGCAGCTATTTTCCCTCTCTGGCCACCCTCTCATGCTACTGCCACTCAGCTCCACCCTCTCCCCTTAAAAAGCTCAAAAAGAGGGGTGGAAGAATCTATCATTTCTAGAAAACCTGGCAGAAATGTTAAAAGAGGGGAGGGGGGATTCTGGCAGCTCCAGTGCCTCCCATTTCCTTCCCTCCCACTTTTGTGCTCCTCTCCCAACCTGTCAGATCACACAGGAGACAACAATAAAGGAGAAGGAGTTTCCCACCCTCCATGGCACCTTCCCTGTCACCATTGCTGGAAGAGGTTATTAGAGTGCTAAATCATGCAAACCCGAATCAGCCAAACAAAGCTATAAAAAAAAACCAGCAGAGACAACAGAATCGGGAGGGGAAACTCTAGGGAGAAGTTAAATAACCTATTGTCCAAAGGAGAAAAGAAAACGGATAAAATCACAACACAGAACAAAAAAAAGATTCAAGCAGGGAGGTGCTTACAAACCAGAGGCTTCACGAACAATGAAGTTTATAAAGGAATACAAAAATACCCTCTGCATTTCTAGTCCTGTTTTATTTCACCCTGCTTTGAGGACTGCAGCTAATTTAGTGAGCTACTGAGCACCTCTGCCTTCACTTTTTTCCACTGCAAAGTAGGAATTAGTGGTGGAGGGAGGAAAGATAATGAACTCATCTAAATGGATATTGTGATGCTGTGCCTTGATTTCAATGGATACAGATATGTTAATGAATAAAATGACCTAAAATCTTTCATGTGGGTGGATCACATAGAATCACAGAGTCATTAAGGTTGGAAAAGACTTCTAGCATAATCAAGGCTAAGCATTAACCCAACACTGCCAAGTCCAGCATTAACTATGTCCCCAGGTGCCATATCTACACATCTTTTAAATCCCTCTAGGGATGCTGGCTCCACCACCTGCCTGGGCAGCTTGATTCACTGCCTAACACCCCTTGTGGTGAGCAAACTTTTCCTAATATCCAATCTAAACCTACCCTGGCACAACCTGAAGGCATTTCTTCTATTTCTTCTTGTTCCACCTCTTGTTAGATCTGCAAGACAAGGCAAACCCCCACCTCATTTCAACCTTCTTTCAGGGAGGTTTAGAGAGCAATAAGGTCCCTCTGAAGCTTCTTTCCTCCTTTTCTCTCCAGGTTAAAATCCCTCAGCTTCTTCTTATCAAATTTCTTCTCCTAATCATTGATAGGATTAAACTTTCCACACCCCCCAAGCAGGAAAGTCACATCCAGACTTTGTACTTGGATCTGTCCCTGAGCTGGGCATGGGCATTGTGTCAGTGCCACTTGGCACGACTCAAAAGCTGGTCAGTTGTGCCTCTACAGTAGCAGGGATGGTTATTCATCAGCCTTGGAACTTGTGCCACGGCCTTGCTTTATTTACCAGTGCTCAGGTGGCTGATAAGGACAGCAATGAGAACAGAGTAGCAAATGGTGACCAATACACACCAAGATATGGAAATGTAAATTAGGAAGAAACAAAAATTCGGAGGGTTTAAGAGAAGTCGCCGTGGCCTGATGTGTCTGAATTACCAAACAATAAGAAGTTGCAGAGCCAGAAGTACAAAATCTCTAAGCCATAGGTAGTTGAAGGATTCTTTTCAGAAAGCAACAATCAAAATGGTTCAACTCACTACAAACTTGTATGTTCTGTCTGAGCAGCATAAAATTTGAAACAAATCTCAAAATAAAAAAAAAATCAGAAAAAATTATATGGACTAAAGTTAAATTTTGGGTGCCTAATGTAGTTCTTGCTGGAATAACCTGATTGTTTCCCATATATTAAAAATCCCAAACTACTCTGGTTCCCTCAGCAAAGGAACATGAACCATATAAAATTTAAAGCTGATGGATAAACCAGGGAGCTGCTAGTGAAGAAGAAGAACTGTGGAGTTGCCCAGAGACCATTTAGCAACGAGCACTCCTGAGACTGGAAATATTCAGCCTGAAGGAAGGCTCAGAGAGGAGCCTGAAGAGCAATACTAATTAATACCTTTACCAGCAATCCTGGCATAGAGAGTGAGTACATCAATAAAGCTCACTGAGGACACAGAGAGGTTCAGGGTATCTGCAAGGAGCAACTAGGTGAGCATGAAAACCCAAGTAATAGCAATTTGATGAAATTCAATAGTGCAGAGGGCAAGGGCATTCATCTGGGGACCAACAGCAAAAATTCTACCAGAAATACCGTGTTTAGTTGGAAATGACCAATGGAAGTTGAAGTGGACACAGAAACAAATACTAGTCAAATGTAATGCCATGGAACAAGGCCCTGCTGAGACAGGAGGCACTGCTCTTATATCCCAAAAGGAAATAAATCCAGTCTCCCAGTTAGAGGAGCTGTGTGGACACCTGAGGAACTTTAAGGTCATGGAAAAAGCTTCCTGAGTAACCATACCCTGCCACTAATCATTTTGAGACTGCCTAGTTCACCCTCAAACTATTTTCGTTGGAGTCAATATTGTAAAAATGCTTCAGAAACAACATAAATATCTGACTAAAATCTAACCATGGTTTGGTTTTGGGAAGCTCTGTTTCCGGCAGCATAGAACACCCAACTGCTCTTGAGAGGCTCAAGTCTGAGCCGTGTTCCACTCATAGGTGTGCTGGGCTGTTTTGGATAAGTTGGTCATGGTTTTGCATTTGTGAAGAGGAGATGATGGTATTTTTTTACCTGTATTTTTACAGATTCACTGCTAAAGAATGGCTTCTTAAGTATTACTTTTGTCAGAACTGTTATCTGTACGGAATGTGCTGTACCATTTAAAAGGATTTATTTGTGGAACTTATTCCTCACCTGTCAGGCAGGCAAGGTATTTCCCTGGAACTTTTCCATATCTATCCAGGCAAATAAAACAGGGTTAAAAATTGGAGGTTCAGATCTCATGTAACCTACAAAATTCTCCATCTTGTGGTTTTGGCCCTGGGCTAATTAACCCTCTCCCAGCCATTGAACTTTCCCAGCAGTAGAAGGGACTCAATGGAAGGAACCCTGAGTAACCATAACCTGTAACCTACATGTAACCTCATGTAACCTACAGAATTCTCCATCTTGTGGTTTTGGTCCTGGGCTAATTAACCCTCTCCCATTGAACTTTCCCAGCAGTAGAAGGGACTTTTTATGGAAGGAACCCAGCCCTGTGGGTAGTTTTGGTAACAATCACTCCATGTGGTGGGCTGAAAAATAAGTGTGGTAAGAGTGTGAGGCATATAAAAGGTTTTGGCAGCAAAAAATGTTCCTGGGGCTGTTATATTGAGTTATACAAATACCACTACAGTGTCCAGGGGCTGGCACAGCAGATGTCCTGGCTGTCCTGAGGATGAACCTGAAATCCTCCTCACCTTTGGTGTTTCCTCAAATCACCCTGGGCTGGAGGAGTGGAGGATGCAAGCTCAGGTGTTAGATCCATAGGAATCTAAATATATTGCCTGCATTATCACATGCAAGAGATGTCAAAAGGAACCTTTAAAAAAGTAGTGAAAACCAGGAAAAATGAGCGTGACAGATATCAAAAGACTCCACTATTCTTTAAGCAGGAGGGGTAGATTTTAATGCCAGGCCTCAAGCAAGAGACTGCTTGCCTAATTACCAGAGAAAGTGAAAGCAGCTGCTGCTAAAGTCTCCAAGTTAGAGGCAAATGGTGAACTGAGGCATGGAGAAGTTAAGTGGTTTGCCTTAGGCCATGGAGGGAAGGGGTGTCAGACCCAAGATTAAAAATCACAATTTTTTCTCATCCATCTCCAAGCTCAGATCACTAAAGTGTACCATCTGGACATGCGTGGATAAGTATTTGGGTCTGTCTATCATTCCTATCCATCTTTAAAATAAACTTATGTCCTCTTACAGTTTGATGTAATTCCCAGGAAAATGCTGTTTTATTTAAATGTAGTTTCTTGCAAAGCTAATATTTCAGAAAAATAATTCAGGATTAATGTGGTGCCACAGCCACTGGAAAAAATTATGTTCCAGCAAGTAAGGATTTGGGGGTTTTTTTTGAACCATAAAACAAAAGCTTTTTAGTGCAAATTGATGGAGAAATAGATACAGCAAGTTACCTTCAGCTTGTTACTGAAGTAGTATTTTTTGAAAGATGGGGAAGAAGTGAAGTGAGAGAAGAAACTTTTGTACTGCAGTAATTTAGCAAAGAGCAGCAACAAAAACAACCTTTACAAACCCAGTAGAGAAAAGCAGCACGAAATAAACTCCGAGTAATGCTACCTCAAAATGCTCTTCATAGTTACATAACATTTTTATTTCTATTACCAATGTAGAGGACTTTGTGGCTCCAAACCAACCTAAACTCACATGAAAAAAAATATAAAGCTATCTTTGGACCCTACTTCTCAACATTTTTGTTTTAGTTTTTCTTGAGGGTGACATGTGTTGACCTCTTGGACCCCTTGGCAGCCTTTTGCTATTCAACATTTATGAGAACTCTTTCTTTGCCAAAATCTATAGATATTATTTCTCCCTTATATTTAAAGCCCTTTCTTTATGGCTTACATTCTACTAGGGCGTGGCAAAAGCCTTTGAACACAAATCAATTCTTATGGAAGGCGAGATGTTGGGATATTCCATTAAGATTAGCAAGGGATAAGATCTGTTCGCTTCCTCCATGTAACTTTGAGGTCCAAAGGTAACCAAAACAAATTTTTAAAAATAGCAAGATACATCAAAATAGTTTGATTCTCGTAATTCAGGTTATCTCTTTATGCAAATCTGCTACAGACCCATTCTCATCTAAAGGTTCTGTGCCAGTTTTGGCTGGGGTAGAGTTAATTTCCTCCACAGTGGCTGGTGTGGGGCTACGTTTTGCATTTGTGCTGAGCGCAGGGTTGATGCCACAGAGATGTTTTTGTTATTGCTGAGCAGGGCTCACAAGTGGCTGCATGGGGCTTGGCTGGGGTTGAGGCAAGGCAGGTTCTTATGCAGAACACACGACTGGAGAGCTTGAAAATTGCCTGTGAGTGTCGAACACAGCATCACTTAGATGTGACATATTGATGGCTGGTGTCAGGATCTCCCTACACGGAGAAACGGCCGGTGACAGCCTGGCAAATGCAACAGCAAAACCATCTCCCTGGAAAGGAGGGGAGGGTGCAGCTGGCAAAACCAGTGAGTTTCTGCAGCTCCCCGTTATTTTATGTGACAGGTGGATTTTTGGCTATCTGCTCTGGGTAATAAAGGCACAGTAGCTCTGTGTGGATTGCTCATTTGGGCACATGTGCACACACCTGCAAGCACAGAGGCACACCACCTTTGATAAATGCATGTACATAAACCCCAGTTCCAGGATGAAATCTCAGTGCAGCAAAACATTTCAGCATTTACTCAAATCCCATTGCAGTATAAAGCTGTTGCTTAAGAAAATTCCAAAATTGTGGCTAGTACCATTATCGCTGCAGTCAGTCTTCTCATTGATTTCAATAAGCTTTTGGTTGGTCCCTTGATATCAATATTCTGGATCCACATCCAGAGATGGCATTGCAAAAACAAAGCCTAAGAATTTCTTCTCTCCCACAATCCGCAAGAGATAAGTTCAGCTAATCACTGGATCAGAAACAGCAACACACACTTTTTCCCTTAATAAATTCAATGAACTGAAGCATTTTGTGAGTCAGAAAAGTGATGTGAGAAAAAAAAACTAAGCACCATCCCCATATATTTATATATATACAAACACACACATATATATACACACATATATACTCTTCATCCTCCAAGCAGAAAATTCTTCAAACTGTTAAAATAATTTATAAAATTGCCCTCATTGTTCCAGCATTTTACTGCCTTGCAAATTATTATTTTCTGTGTTGGGGAAAATACTAGAAGGCAAAAGCAAGACAAACATTTTACTGTTTATACTTTAACTAGCTTGGTTTAAAATGGATTTACTTTGCACATTGTTTGAGCACTTAGAATATTTGTAATGCTGTAAAGGTGCTCAGTGACAGAAAAATGATGCATAGCTGCCTGCCTGTGACAACATTTTAGTAATTCTTTGAGGCATCAGAACTGGTTTTAACTCTACATCCTGCAGCAACAGTCCCTGAGAGGGTATTTACAGTGTAGATACCTAAATTAGGAGATTTGTATACTGTGGCTCTCTTTATACTGTCTGGGGTGAGAAAACCTCCTCCAGAGAACAGTTCTGAGGAGAAGCAGAGTTTAAGTGCCCTGAATGTGCTAGAAAAATCATTCCCAGCAAAATCATTCCCATCAAAGAAGAATTAGAGAATATTCCAAATTGCAGTACTTATTTAAAGGTTTGGAGTTTGGAATTGAAGGACACAAAGGTGAGAACAAACTTTGTCCTTATTTCTGCACTGAATCTCTTCTTCTCTTGAGAATGTCACATAGTCTTTACTGACTGTGTGGAACACCAGCATTCTTAGTTTTTAAGCAAGTTCTTTTAAGGGCTAAATATTTTCTGTGAAGTGTTTTGTAAAGTTAAAGTGCTGAAGCATAGTTAGTCTGAAAAGCTTTGTGTTTCAAGTGAAATGTCTCAATCTTAGAGCATCCACTCCAAAATGACAAAGGACAGAGCTGAAGTTGCCTGACTCTCATTTGAACCTCCAGCTGCAACATGTGATGTGATGCTGCTGCTTTGTCTGAGGTTTCATCTTTCCTCAGGCAAATTACTTGTCCATTGCCTACTGCCAACAGCCATCCAATACATTTTGAGGATCATGACCCCTTTTTTTACAAGGGAAAAAATATGCTTTTTTCCAATAGCATGTGTTTGGGAGTGGTAGAAATGTTGTTAGCTTGGAAATTCAGAAAATCTTGCTGCAGCACGCACAGAAATCAAGACATTTCCTAAAAGCGTGTCTCAGAACTTTGAGCTCATTGCCAGCTTACATGGAGTTCTATAAATAAAAAAATAAACTTAGCACATTTTTTTTGTACTTATATCCACATTAAGAAAATTAGAAATTTATGAATGACAAGAAGAAAAGTAGTGAACATGTGAAGGAGGTTATGAATCAATGTTAGTTGAGCAATGTCCCACCAAGAGAACCCACCAAAATCTGAATCCCAAAGTTATAAGCTTCTTGCAATTTAGTCCATATCTCTACAAATTGACTAATTTAACTTTGTATGTGGAGGTTGACATGTGGTAATAATTTACATGTATACATATTTCTGATATATAAATGAGCAAAACAGAGTGAAGTTGGGATAAAAGTTTTAAGCACAATCTCAATAAAGAGAAACACCCATAAATAAAAAAAAAGTAAGTGAAAAAAAAGTAAAAAAAGTAAAAAACACCAACCCAAACAACCCAATGCAGAAAAACCCACCTGACAAACATACACAATAGAAGGAATGACTGAATATATTACTAAATGAAAAGCGTGTCAAAATGCATTAGAATGTATTGCAAAATCAAGTACTCGTCCCTTTGAACCATATTTCAGCATCTGCAAGTGTGTAATGTGGTAAATGACATATATCACCTGCTGATTGAAACACATCACCTGGTGAAATAACAATCAATCCGTGCTTCTGAAATGCAGCTTTTCTCCTAATAAATTAAATGCAGAGCAAGCTAAAGCTGATGCAGCAGTTACCGAATTATGCACGGTGAGAACTGAACTCATTTTACCAGCTACTGAATCTGAAACCTAAAGAGCCGAAACTGATACAGCCCATCAGACACATCAGCTTTCTGGGAAGTGTCAGTCAGAGGGGCAGGGTGAGGCTGCTGTCAGAAAATGTTTAGGTCAACAATGCTCTCTGTAACAGCCATTTGCTTCAGCTGATGGCAAAGGGGCAGGATCAGGGCATGGCTGCCAAGATCCCAAACATCTGGAGTTTGATATTCAAGCCCGTGGAGTGTTAGCTGTGGGGGGAGAGGTGTTGAAAGGCCCATTTAAACACACTTTAGTTTAATGGAGCAGGGGAGAGCAGCCTTTTGTATTTTTTAGCTGGGTGAGTTGAAAAGTGGTGGGATGGACAGCAGTGTGGTTTTCATTTTTTAAGAAAAATAGAGGATTATTCAGCAGTGCAAATAACATTTGTGTCAGTCACATGCAAATTTTCCACATCTTGTGGAATAGATACAAATATACACATGAATATGTATATGTGCAGATATATACATGTGAATAAGGGAGAGCAAAAAGCCTCATATTTGGTTTTGTGTTCTCTAAATATCATGGAAAACTGTGATGGTTCACAACATCAAAATGAATTCAAACCAGCTTTCCACTTGGGTTTCACACCTTTTCAGGCAACCTGGTCCAACTTCACCCACACAGTGAAGAAGTTCTTCCTATTATCCAATCTAAATTTGGCTTATTTCAGTTTAGATCCATTTCCCCTGTCTTCTCATCAAATGCACTTGTGAACAGTCCCTCTCCAGCTTTCTTGCAGACCTCCTTCAGATACTGAAAAGCTGCAATAAGGTCACCCCAGAGCCTCCTCTTCTACAGGCTGAACAATCCCAATCCTCTCAGCCTTTCTGTATAAAATTCTGTAGACAGATTCATTCTTGATACCACTCAGTGGCCAGTATTGTTGAACTTTTAGTTAATTGTTCATTTTTACTTGTTGAAAGTGCTTATTTTTATGTGTGTGCAAATAATTTGGTTATTTGAGCCAATTGACTAAGGGTGATTTTCCTCCCTCTGACAACAAATGCTGATTTAAGGAGCAAGCTGAGTGTAAGTCAGAATCTATCAGGAAAATTCTCTGAAGTCATTGACTGCTTAACTGATCAATAGGGCTGAAAAATATCAGAGCTATCATTTGCTGAAAGACAAATTCCTGGATCCCAAATGACATAGAAAAGAGGCTCCAACAAAAGTCCAAAGTGTCCGTGTCATGAGTCTACACGGGTCTGTCTCCAAGGCTTTTAATTAAGATTAATATTGTACATTTCATTAAAGTAGATTAAGAGTAATTCCAGCGAAGTGAGGGATGCTGAAGGGAAGTGATAACCTTGAATTAGTTTACCTTTAAGAAAATACCTGAGGAGGAAAGCAAGGTTGCTTGGTTCCATTGAGCAAGAATGGCATGTTTTAAAGGAGTTTGGTTTTTCTGGAATTCACATTAGAGTCTAATCAGACTTCTGGTTTCTGTCACAGTAACCTAAAATTCACAGGATAAAAATCACCTTGTCCTGTCTATACTTCTGATGAAACACAACTTGGAAAGAAGTCGATCCTTTTAGAAGCGTGGAGATGATTCCTTTACAGGTCATGGCTCCAGCTGTGGATAATGGCAAAGTGTTTCCTCCCTTCCAAATCCTCAGCACCAGCCTGGGAATGTTCAGGACTGGCAAAACCCCTACGAGGCTCTGTGTGACAGCAGGAGGCCTTCAGCATTTCCAACAGCTTGGCAAATAAAGCATGAGTCACATTCCCCTTGTGACTTTACTCTGGTTTAATTATTTCTCTGTTTCTGCAGCAAAAAATTTGAAGGGACAAATAATGGCAGGTTCCAGATGCTACCAATTTTCAGGAATGATTTTTGGGTTTCGAAGTAGCCAGGCTTCAAAATCCCACAGCGATATCTGATAGAATGTCTCTGAAATACTGGATTTCAGGCTCATTTTAGGCCCACCCCACCCACTGGCCCGGTGGCTGGGAGAGAAGGAGCTGTGACAGAGATCCTCCAAGTCTCAGTCTGCCTCATGGTCCTCTTCTCACCCACAGAAAATGCACCATGCACAGCACCCTCAGCTTCTCCCACGGCTTCTTCAGCTCTGCTGCTCCAGGGGTGGAGGGAGGTGGGAGAATGGAAACAGGCCTGATCAATTTCTCTGCTCCCTTATCAAGGATGTAGAAAATGTGCAGGAGGAGAGAAGGAATGGCTGTTGTTCAGCACAGTGAAATACCACCCAGACCAGGAGGAAGGTCTGATTTTGGTTCTGTCTTCCTGACTGGGGAGTATTCAGCACCTTCCAGGGCTGAGCCCAGAGACAGAACCACGGGTTAAGAAAATCAAATGAGTGAGAAGGATTATACATTTCCATTTAGCTGGGAGCTAGACACATCCTCGGCAACACAGAAAGGGATTTACAACTTTTAACGAGCAGCACTCTGTAAAAATAAAATTACTTCAAGCACAGCATTAAAGCTTTTCTCAGAAAAGCTCTAATGTAAATTTTATATGGAGCGCACTACTGTACTTGCATTTGTTATTTGAATTTGTTATTTTATTGAAAAGCAGAGTCTAATCAGGATTGCCTAGTTTCAGGGAGAAAGGGAATGGGATTAAATATGAAATAACAGTTGATTCAGGATTCCTACCCACTCAGGAGGCTTCAGAAATGTTCTGTCATTTTCTAGAGATTTATATATTAAAAGTGTCTGCCCCATCATAATCACTTAACATGCTTTAAAAAGCACATAAACACACGGGGGGTTTCATTATGGCATATGGGAGAGAGATTTTTCTCAGCATTGGTCCAATTTTACTCACATTATTGTCAAATGCTAAATGTCCTATGGACATCAGGGGGAGCCGAGCCTTTTGAAAAAAGCTGTGCTTTATAAAAAGCATAAAGCAAGCAATCTGCAGGAAATATAGATTTCCAGTAAGCTAGGGACCAGGTCTAGACTCAAACAAATAATATCAGAAGGTACCTCCAGTTAGGAGAATTTTTTTCCAGTGGCAAAAAGGAGACAAAATTCAGATGGAGAGTTTGCTGTCCCAAGACAGATCCAGGAAAATTTTTCCTTTCAATGGCCACAATTTTGAAGAGATTGTGTCTGTTCTTTATCACCCCTCTTATTCTTCCTTCAATTTCTCTCTTCTCACACCCACACAGAGGACTTCTAAATCTCAGCACGAGCCTGATAATATCTTCTCCTCTTTAATGTATGTTTCTGTGGAAGAGAGAATCAGCAGCTATTAGCAGCTTGTGACTGAATGCTGCACGAGGCTCTCTTTGTAGTATCCGATTGCACAGGAAAACACAATTTACAGACAATCACTGCAGCAGCCATGCTGAATGTACAGAAGAGGCATCATCCCAGTCAGTGGTGGGTGGGAGTGTCAGGTTCAAGGCTCAAGGTTTCCTCACTGGCAGAGGGAGTTGGGAGCAGAGCCAAACACTGGGTCCATGCATTAGGTATGTTAAATAATTTTTTTTTGCTGAAATTAGATTTCAGTCCCATGTCACATCCATTGCCTTAAACATAAGTGTTTAATATGTTTCAAGCTTTTGGCGCCACCGTAGTGGTGTCAAAATTCCATTTTATGGCTTGAAAAACCCATTATCTCCTCTGACCACCTGCATAAAGGTCCCATGAAGGGTCTGGAGCACGAGTCCTGTGAGAAGCAGCTGAGTGAGCTGTGGCTGTTCACCCTGCAGAAAAAGAGGCTCAGGGGTGACAATATTGCCTTCTGCAGCTCCCTGACAGGAGGCTGTGGCCAGGTGGGGATCAATCCCTTTTCCCAGGTAACAAAGGAGAGGGCAAGAGGAAATGGACTCAAATTGCGCGAGGGTAGGTCTATATTGGATATTAGCAAAAATTTCTTCATGGAAAGGGTTATCAGGGACTGGAATAGGCTGTTCAAGGACGTGGTAGAGTCACCATTCCCTGAGGTATTTAAGAGATCTGTATGTGTGGCACCTGGGGACATGTTTTAAGGGTGGATTTGGTAGTGCTGGGTTAATGGTTGCACTCAATGATCTTAGCAGTCTTTTCCAACTTAAATGGTTCTGTGATTCTATAGCACAAAATGATGCACAGTAATTCCTGTGTTAAGCCTGACAGATGACTTCTGGCTTTGGAGTTAGATGTCTTTCAGAAAGATAGTGATGTCTGATTTCAAAGTCTTCAAAGGGAGGGAAAAACAGTATTTTTCATATGAAGTTATTCTGATAGTTTACAGTTATTATTGTTAAAATCCTACCCTGTCTCATATGAATTTGCCTTGCTTCCATTCCGAGTTTTGGAATTTTGTTGTGCTTTAGTGTTAGATTAAGCCTGCACTTACAGAAAGCCATGCAGTCAGAGCTCTCACTGCAGCACTTGTGTTTGAATCACCTTTTGTTGCCTTCTCTGCAATTACAAAACTTTTTATCTGGAGCTTGGACAACACTTACTTCTGCCATTGTAACCCAAACCTTCCTGTCAATAGCAAGCTTTTTAAAAATGAAGTGTTTGGTCCTTTTCTGTTCTTCACTGAATGCCAAAAAGCAGATACAGCATGAGGGGGGTTCTGCTTAAGCTCACACAAACAGCATTCAGGCTCAGAAAGGAAACCCACAGTTGCATGCAAATAGAATGCAATTTATGTTGGGAATCTGAAATCTGATTAGACAAGGAACTAAAGGAAAATGTCTCGTTCCTTTATTTTTCTAAAAATTACTAAAAGCAATTAAAAATCTGCCCTGGTTGTGCATTTAGCATTTGGATGCAAATTATTTCATTCCTGCTTCTTACAGTGAGCATATGTAAGACAAAAAACTTGCTGGAGGTAAGCACACCAGTAGAAATATGGGATTATCCTGGTGCAAATGATTTGGGTGATCCTGGATTTAGGTACAGATGCAGGGGAAATCAGGATGATCCCAGTATATGTGATCCATAAAACATTTCAAAGTGAAATCCAGCCCATCAAGAATTAGGTTATAAATTTACTGACAGAAATTGACTATTTCAGTTTGACTCAAGGGGTTTTACACCTAACCTATAATGTCTAATGAAATGGTGAATGTTAATTATTGGTTACTCAACTTGTTTTGAAATCATCTACTTTCCTTCAGTTCCACTAATGATTTTATTGTATTTAAGAATAATAAAAGTGGCTTGTTTGCATTTGGTGATATTTTCAGATACAAGAACCTGGAAATTCACTACTTTTTGAGACCCTTTCTCATTTGTGGGAAAATAAAATATATTTCTTCCTCATGCAGTTGCTACATGGATGCTTTTGAGATGCTGAGATATTACAGTGACCACAGTCTTGGAAGTGAGAGAGAATATGGAGTCATCCAGCACAGCAATCCTTGGAAATGAAATAAATTCTGTCATTTATTATGTTTTTCTCAATAACATCTGGACGTGGTGATAAGGGATCCACTATGAGATGAGCTGTAGGCAGTGTAATGGAAAAACTGCCCACCCCTCTATGAGTGTTGTTTCCTGGATTTAGAGATGAAAGACAACTGGTGGATTTGGAAAATGTGGAAAAAGTAGAAAAACAACAAAATGTTCATGTAAACACGGTAAGT
This sequence comes from Ammospiza nelsoni, assembly GCF_027579445.1. NCBI lineage: Eukaryota > Metazoa > Chordata > Aves > Passeriformes > Passerellidae > Ammospiza > Ammospiza nelsoni. The sequence goes on along the minus strand of NC_080637.1, from coordinate 5,503,301 downwards.
AGGGATCACAGCCAAAGCTGCAGGAAGCTATTTTGGAGCTCATTTGGGACGCTTCTTACACTCAGTGCCTCCCACATCCCTGTTGTCCTTTTGGTGCAGTGTCTAGAGCAGAAACAGGAGCATGATGGCCAGGTGAGGTGTGTGTGGGCCTGGTTTGCTGTGTAAATGGCATGCAGGTTTGGCCAGGTGTCTGCAGAGGGCTTTGCAGTCACACCACACATTGACCAGTCTGAATTGAAGGTGCTGCTGTGCTGACTTGACGTGTCTCACCAGATGTGCCACAGGCCTGGTGTGCTAATGAGGTTAAGAAGATTTTATATGAAACCTTTGTTATCTGCCTGTGGGCCATGGAGCAGCAGTGGCTGTCTTTGCAAAGGAATGTGTGGCCCTACCATGGCAGCAAATATTCCTTGTAGATGTGAGTTTGTTCAGGCCAGTTAAGAAAGCAAAACATCATGGAAAAAGAAAAAACAAAAAAAGTTGAGAGTCATGAAGGCAAGTGCTGCTACTTGTGGAATATAGATGACTTGAAATGTTTTGTTCCGTTGGGAAAAAAATAAGAAAAATAACACAAACCCCCCATTCCACAATAACAGTACCAAGCAGTGCTTGTTTTCATCCAATTTCCAAGTGGGTTTTGTTTTAAATTCAGTGGAGCTGTAGACCAAGAGGCTTTGACATGCGATTGAAATGCACCGCGCACAGAGGTTAAAGGACCCATCCTGGAGAAATGCTCAAGAGCCCTTCAACTGCTGCTTCCTTGACTTGTGTTTCCTACTTAATATACCCCGTCTCACCGCTGCTTACTCTGTATTCATCTGAACTTGGCATCATGCACGTTCTGTTCCTGCCCTTTTACGAGGCTCTGCTGGATAAATCCCCAGAACCAGCAGGCTGGGAGAGTGAAAGTGCAGCCACGAGCTGCTGGGAGCAAATGGCAGCGGGTAGCACTTTGGGCTGGGGCTGTGAGAGTTCACTGCAACAGAGCATAAATTGACAGAGAGGTGTTGGCAGCTTACCATGGCGATGATAGCTGCTATAAAAGTGTGTTTCTGGGTGCAAGAAACACTTAATGAAATGCCCTGACCTGTGTAGTGTGGGAGGTTGGATTAGATAAATGTAACAATGCTCTAAGAATTAGTCTATGAACTATGGATATTGCCATGAAAAAGCCTTATGAGCATAAATGGAGAATGCTAGCATCCCCCAGAATGAGCAATAAAAAGCAGACTATAAATCTCTTTAGCACTCTGTTCTATTATCTAACTTAACCACCATCTGTTGCATTCAATATATTTCTTAGCTTCAGGTTTCTGCAATCAGTCTTGGATTTGTGATGCGTTTCCCAAATTGGTGAAATAAAAATGGATTGGCCCAAATGAGAAACAGCATATAAGACTACTAATTATCAACAATCTATATTTCAGCATCAGATTTGCTGGGGCAATTTCTTCTCTCTACTGCTCTCATTCATGGCAGCAATGCAGAGAGAAATTATATTTAAGGAGTTTATCTTTACCAGTAACAAAATTTTCCTGATTGTAATGAAGATACTTGTTGAATATTGATATAAAATAGCACTCTATTTTTCTTCACTGCAATTATGGAAATGACTAAATTTAGGGAGAAAGTAGAGTCTCTCTGAAGGTTTCATTAATGTCTGAACATTATACAAAAAAGTTTGTATCTCTTCTAAAAGAAACCTTCAATACCTGGAATACAGACGATGGTGGTGAAATTAAATTAATTCCTCTGCTAACCCAGCCTGTGTATTGATAATGTACGGCATGATTATTTAAAATGTCATTATTAAAAAGAATTTTATTAAGGTTTTATACTGCCATCTAGTATCTAAGCACCTCCCTCATATATTCATGGTTAATAGAGAAATGCCTTTTTGGGATTTTTGGAGTATCAGTATCTTGGTTTCTGGAGAGAGGAATGACTTGATTTAATTCAAGTGAATAAGATAGAATATGAGAACTTTTCTTACCACTTTCTTAGCACTGCAATCTGCACTGACACTCTTTTGCTATAAGACTTTTAAAACCAGGGGCCACATCCTTCCGTGTGCTATGGAAGTGAATTTTTTTCATCTTTCTGGATCAAGCCCTAATATGATTGGATTAAACTCCTGGTGATTCTTGGAGTTGAAAGGCTCCTTGATATCCCCAGCCTGGGAAAAACTGAATGACAAATGGCATAATTCCCATCCAAGGAATGGGTGTTAAAGTGGGTAAAATCAGTAAAGTGAAGGGACTCTAAACAGTGCAATTTCTTAATCCTTCACTGTCATAATAAGAAACAAAAATCCTTATTTTATTCCTAGTTTGAATAGACCTCCTGAACTTAAAACAAACAGTGAGTGGTGAAACTTTTCTGGCCGTATCACGAGGCTGGCTACTCAGTGCCTATTCCATTGTAAAAGGCTCAGCTGATGTTCCTCTCACTTCTACCCAGTAACACACCTACCATCTGACACTGTGCAATCAGCCTGCTCTTCCAGGGCCTGCCAGAAACAGCAATAACACTGCATCAGAGGAAGATCATTATCCAAGGCACCTCACAGGCACTAAATATGCACAGTTCTGCTGCATTTGCAGCCCACGAAGGATGAAGGCACCAATATAACTGTGAGGTGTTCATCCATTCATTTGCATAGTTTCAGGGAAAGCCTGGCCTGTCAGGACTTCCCACTAGCAGGCATGAAAGAAAGAAAGAATAAAAATAAAAAATCACCAATGTTTTAGGCCTTTTTTTTTTTTTTTTCCCCACAGAAGTAGTGAATTAGTTCATTTGTTTGGGCCAAGTGAAACATTCAGTATCAGCAGAGCGTGGCTGGGTTCCCTCAGTGTGAGTCAGTGTTATTCAGACCCTGGGCTGTGTTTTTAATGCCTGTCCTCACATAAAAGACACAAACCTTCCTTTAGGGCTCACTTTGCCAGGAATTCTGCAGGTGAGAAATGGGAACCCTGGGAGGAGGATGTGCCCCTGGATGCTGCAGGATGAGCAGGGCTGGTGCCCAGCTCCCAAACCTGTTTTTAGGAGGCTCCTGTGGGGGCTCAGAGGGCTTTACCCCCACGTTCAGCGCAGTGGAAATACCAGCCTGCAGCTTTTGTTCCCCATTTTATACAATATTCCTTTGCCAGACTGCTCAGACTCAAAGATTTCCAGCTTGAGGATCTCAACACTGCAGAAAAAAAAATTCCTCTTTGTGCTTCCAGACCCCTGTGTACTCTGCAGTGGTGTGTTACCTTTGATTTCCATGATCGCAGAACACGAAACGAGAACAAAAAAAGTCCCTGCAAAAATTGTTGCAGATTAAAATACCAACACAATTTCCCACTTGTTTAGCAAGGACGATGGGCTGCTTTACCTGAGAAAATCCTTGCTGCAGTCAGCCCTGGGATATTCCCTGGGGGTCCTTGCTACCCCTGTGATGGAAACTGGAGTTTCTTAAGAACATTTCTTTGCTGTGCTGAGGATAAAAAAAAAGCCAGAAGCTGAGGATTATAGCTCTTACAGATCTTACAGCAATTGTTAATCTAACTTTCATTAACAGTTAAAAATCATGCAGGGGGAATATATGAAAATTACTGCTTTCCAAGTGGATCTGTTAATTATTATTAGTCAGTATACTTATTAGGTACCGATGGAAACTTGGCACTCTATAGGTACCTATTAAACCGTGTTAGAGAACATCATATTAATGTTTAATATAAAAACTGCATGAATCATCTGTTCTTTTAACACTGGGCCATATCTTCAGCTGCCATGAATCAGTCCAAGACCAGCAAGAGAGCTGGTCACTTTGTGCAGCCTAGGATCTGGTTCAACATTTTGCTACGTGAAAAACAGGATGACATTTCTTTTAACTTTTCACAGAAATTTGGAGTTTGCTCCCTTTTTTTTTTGCCCATCTGGCAGAATTGTAATTAACAGAATTTAGAGCCATGACACTGAATCTGTTAGACAGTCACACAATCAGGCGAATTTGCAGTGTAATTAATAGATGCAGGGGACATGATCTGTTTAAGATCACAAGGTTTTGGATGCAGTAGCAACTCAGATAATTCAGGCTGTGCTGCCTTGTTTCTAAATAACACCCTGTTTTAAATAGGACATCCTCCCATGTGTTCTTTACACTTAAATCCGTGGCTCTGTCAGGGCAAAAAATTCAATGTGATCAGCATCCTTCAGCCTGCACTTATGACCAAACAGCATCCTGGTTCATGACAATGTAGACAAGCTCTTGCAGGTAAAACAGGAATAGCCTGAGAAGTTATTAAGCCTCTGAGTGCCCACCCGTCAGCTGGAATTTGCTCTTGCACATCCAGTTTGCTCAGTGCAAATGTATGAATTTACATGACGTGAATTGCCCAGAGAAGCTGCGGCTGCCCCATCACTGGAAGTGTTCAAGGCCAGGTTGGATGGGGGTCTGAGCAGCCTGGTCTAGTGGAAGGTGTCCCTGCCCATGGATTTAGATGATCTTTAAGGTCTGTTCCAATCCAAGCCACTCTACTATAAATCATCCTCCATTCCTGCACTTCACTTGGAAGTGCAGTAATTACCACCTGCTGAGAGCTAGTTTTGTTAATAGGGACAATGTTGCCATAAATCACTCACATCAACTTTAAGAGCTTGTCTTCCTGCCCTGAACTGCGCTGAAATTCTGACTCCAAAGGCAAGCCGTTTTCCTTTAAGAATTTAGGCCATATTAACTCAATGAGAGTTAAATACTCATAATTTTGCAGCTCAGTTCAGGCTTTCTGACCTTGCCAGCTGTGAGCTGAAGATATTTGTCAGAATTCTAGGGCTATGTATTTTTCATCACTTGCAGTAATTTAACAATTGCACAAATCAATTCTATATTTTATCCCTAGTTCATTTATTTATGACAATTCTGAAGGGAAAGCATTAAGTACTGTCCCTGAGATCTCAAATACAATCACATGGAGATTAAGCTGTGCACAAATACATTCATCCAAATGCAAATATATGCCTTTGTTCACAGGGCCCAATCCTAATTTGTGCATAATATATTACTTTGAATAATAATTTTCATTAGGACAGAAGTTGCACAGCCCAACTTGTAATGAGGGCTGGTGTATAGGCTTTGTGAGAAAAGCAAACAGAACTAAAAACTTGATCTATATGTTCTGGAGGACACTAGTGTAAAAAAGACAAAAGTAGTTGTTCTGATTTATTCAGTTTAATTTAAGGACTACAGTTGAGGGATCTTTTTAAAGAGTTTAGCAGGTTTAGGCTTCCTGTAAGATTCATGTAGAGAAAGGCTCTTCCAAGGTCTGATTTGGGCCCTATGAAATCTGGATAATTCTCTAGTGAAGAATATTTCCTGACTCCGAAAACAAGAGGGCTATGTAATGGCTAAATTCATGACATATGGATACCTCCATTTGATACTTAAATTAAACAGATGAACTCATGACAGTAGCAAAGCTTAAGAGAGATTTTTCTGAGCACCTCAGTGAATCTTGGTTAACATCCATGGAACACAAGAAGCTCCAGGTGTGAGCTCACCAGTGCTGAGGAGAAGGGGAGGATCACTGCTCTCAGCCTGCTGGAAATAATTTATCAAATGCAGCCCAGGGTACCATTAATCTTTGCTGCAAGGTCAGCTTTCTGGCTCCTGTTCAACTTGGTTTCCACCAGGATCCACATGTCCTTTTCTGCCAATCTGCTTTCCAGCTGGGCAGCCCCCAGCAGGTACTGGAGCCTGGGGCTGTTCCTTCCCAGGTGCAGCATTGTGGACTTGTTGAACTCCACAAGGTTCCTATCATCCCATTTCTCCAGCACTCAAGGTCCCTCTGGATGGCAGCACATTCCTCTGGCAGATCAGCAGCTCCTCCTGGTTCTTGATCACCTGCAAACTTGCTGAGGAGATGCTCTACATCCAAATCAGTAATGAAAGCATTAAGTTGTGCAGGACCCTGTGTTGACCCCCAGGGTACACTGGTTCCTAATTTGACTTTGTGCCACTGATTCCCCTTCCCCCTTTTTGCCACTTTTCAACCCACCTCACTGCTCATCCAGCCACATATCAACAATTTAGAAAAGTAAAATAGTTTAGACTGCAAAAAACCTTCAAAATTGTTGCAGACATCTTTTCATTAAAATCCTTCTTTAGGATTTTACCTCTTGAGAAGCTGAGAGGCCTGAGAAACAAAATGTAAACACTGGTTATCTGCTGCTGTGGAACGCAACAGGTGGATCCATGATTGGTCTCGTGTGGATGTTTGGAATTAATGACCAGTCACAGCAGAGCTGGCTCTCTCTCTCTGTCCGAGCCACAGATCTTTGTTTTCATTCTTTCTATTCTATTCTTAGCTTAGCTGGCCTTCTGAGATGAAACTTTTCCTTCTATTCTTTTTAGTATAGCTTTAATGTAATATATATCATAAAATAATAAATCAAGCCTTCTGAACATGGAGTCAACATTCTCGTCTCTTCCCTCATTTGAAAACCCCGTGTGAACGCCGTCACATAAAATCTTTGTACATTTGTAAATGGGGAGTTCCAGTGTCAAGACAGAGATTGAAATAAATCTGAGAGAGAGATTGAAACAAAATGCCTTTTAACAGAAATGTTGACTTTGGGAAACAATCAAATATGCATTGCCAGCCTCTCTGATTGGCTCTGAATGTATTGGAACTTCCTTGTTTATATATTTCATGTGCTGAATTTCTAAATGATCAGCTACAGAGACAGAGATATGCAATGAACAGATGTGTAAGAGGATGCTATGATTCCATCAGCATAGCATAATTACAGAAAACCTCTCAACCCTCTTAAAATAATCATTGTATAAGTGGTTTCCTCTTAAAATCAAATGTTTTGAGAATATATACATGTACTAGATATATGAATATATATATATGAAAAGACTATAGAGACACCAAATCTTTTCTCCACCCAGAGCCTCAACTTCAATTTCAAATCCCTCCTTGCTCAAGTGCTCCCTTTTTGCTTTGCTAGTAGCTGAATGTCAGTTTGAGTTGGTCAAATAGCAGGTGCAGAACAAGAAGGAAATTGTTTTAGGAAGGCTGGGCTTGAATCCTGCTGCTCTCCCCTGAGCTTCCCATCTCCCTGAGTCTGGGAGCAGAGTGCTTCCTGCACAGGATGGCACAGCACCAGGCTTAAACCTTACACAGGGAGCACCAACAGTGATCTGTAAGATAATCAGGTACCTGACAGACTCATTTTGACAGCACTGCGGCAGAAATGGTACAAGCAAGGAAGGTTCATTCTTTTACTTAAATAAAAGAGCTTTCAAAATATTTCTTCGATAAAAGTAAATAATTGTTTAAATATTATGCTGGTGCAAAAGTTGTAAATTATCATTAGCTTCTTTAAACCATTTTAACACTTGTAGATCAACTCCGGATGTTTCCAGGATGATGCTCAGTTTGAGAGTTGTGTTTTGGAAGCTCCAGTCTTCCTTGTCTCTTCAGTGGGCAACTGTTATTAAAAGCTGAACTCATATTGTCTCTAGTTTTGTCCTCAGGAGGCTGTAATTCCGCTGAGAAGGAAAGTCAGCCATGTTCTTATGGCAAAAAATCAGAAGAGCAAGAAGGCAAAGCAGCCATGTGTCAACTTTAAACATCACCAGTTTAGCCCAATTAAAATGCAACTGTGCTTTGGGAAGACCAAGCATTTATTTCTGTAAGGAAAGGGATTATTTTCTCTAAATCAGTAAATTTAAAAGTCACCACGGATGATTCCATCAGTTAAAAACTGTACACAGAAAAACCAAATCCAGCATTAAACTGTATGAAAGGCTCTTTTTATGAGCAGCAATAAAACATTCAGTTTTCACCAAAGAAAGCCTTATGGGCTCTTTGAGGAACAACCTCCCTTATCTCAGCCTCCCAAGGTGGACTGGACTAGCAGAATTAAGAGTCACTTAGTGGCCATGCTTGATGGATTGTGTCTGGGTTACACATCTGCTTTCATCCTGTTGGGCATCTGATGCTACACTCTTACAAATGGCTGAGGCGAAGCAGAAAGGGGAAAGCTGCCTCTTGGCTTTGTTCTGTCTCCAAACTCAGGGGGGAATTGTGCTCTTCAAGGAAAATGAGAGCTCAGAAGATGGTGAGAAAGGCTTATTAATACAAGGGAGAAGGCACAGACTGAGAGGCTGTTTGAGTGTTGCCTACTGGGAGAAAGAAGGTGCCACACCATCACATCAGGACTTTTGTAGGGAAGGGAGAAAAGACTTCTTGGGGACCCAGAATGAGCAGGATGGGATCTGCTGCAGCTGAGCTGCTAAAGAGCCTGAAACCAAGAACCTCTTCCACAGGGAGAGTTTCCTTTACGGGAGAGGGAAAAGAAATCGCACAGCTTAGTTTCTGTTGTAAGAGCAACATGTCTCAGAGCTCACAGAACTTTCTGGTGCTTTGGGAAAGCACTCTTAAGGAAAGAGTCAAGCCTCAAACCTCTGTCTAAATCAGTGGAAATTCTTTGCCACTTTTATGCCTTAGCACTTCCATCTGCAGGAAGGGAATTTATCAGCTGCACAAGAGTGCTGCAAATAGAATTAATTGATGTTTGTACGGTGTTTTGCAAGGGCAGCATTTTATTGTTTCTTATTTGTTTATCCATCAACCCATGTTACCCTTTCATCTCAATAATAATACTCTGCAAATAGTAGATTTTTTCAAATAGGATAAAATCAGGGAATTGAGCATAAAAACACACTACTTACATGTATTGATCATGGGACGAATGTTTCCAGACATTTCCATAAAAATGTTAGGGAAAATAAAAAAAACAAAACAAAACACTATGAAACACAGTTTGGATCTTAGTCATATCGACATCTTTTTATATTCACTTAAATTCTTCTTAATTAAAAAAAATTACAAGAAATTAATAAAAAATAAAATTATAGGAAAGAACAGAGTAGTGACCTCCTGAAGGAAGAGGAAATGGCACTGGTCACTCAGTTGGGTTTATTTCCCCTGATTATGCTGTCTGCATGTTCAGTGCCCAAGCTGCATTAACTGTCTATACCAATGGCTGTGACCACTGAGAACATTTCCTTTGTTTTGGGAGGCCCTTGAGACAGAGATCTAGATCAAAAAGATAAGGTGTTCCTTGTATTTAATAAAATTTAATAAAATTGAATTTGAGCCCCACAGATCTGAATCTGTAGGCAAACTCAAAGGGGAAACGTTGCTCCTTTTCCCAGTTCTGTGTTGGACAGCAGCAGCATCCTGAGGTCGCTGTGAGTCATGGATTGTCCTGCAATCTCACAGGAACAGGCAAGGTTTGTAAGCAACCTGAACTCAGCCCAAATTGCCAGCATGTTTAATAACACATGTAATTCTGTCTCAGGAGCACAGGAGCCTGCAGACTGCTTCTGCAGTCAGCCAGTCCAAAAGCCATGCAAAGGTCAATATAAGAATTTGGTTTCTCTTTGTTTTTTTCATGCTTTTCTTTATACTGTTAGGGTTTTTTTAAACCTTCTACATTTTTAAAGGGTTTTTGCTGCTCTTTTTTTGCCATTGCTTGGTTTTGGTTTTGTTTTGTTGTTTTGGGTTCCTTTTCTCTGTGGTTTCTAGAACTGATCAGCATGTTCCAGTGGACTTTGCAACTATTCAATAGAAGAAACACCTCTCTATACATGTTCTGTATTTCACAGAGACATGCAATCCATGGGTTGTACTAATATTTGACAACAACCAGGGTTTCTGCATAGATGACAGTCTGCTGTGCTCCCATCTCCCAGCTATTGGATTGTGTAGAAGCTTTATTTTCGTTGTCACACATCTGTGTCCTTGCTGCCTGCACTGTTTGCTTCTGACCGACCAGTCAAGCAACCAAGGTCGCTTTGTTTTCTGTGTACCCCTGCCCCATCATTAAATGGCTTGCAATTCAATTATTGTGTATTAAAACTTGTAATGCATTGTATTAATAACTCTAATACAATTACAGTTCTGAGTCAAAGTCAATTAATGCCTGTGTGACTGTCAGTGGTGCTCCTGCATTATGAGTGTAAGAATTGAGATCCAGATCCTTAAAGGGCCTGGTAAGAAGGATATGCCTTTTGTGGGTTTATATATATATATTTTTGCTGCTTATAGCAGCCTTCTAGGACTTAAAATGGGCCTACAAGAAGGCTGGAGAGGGACTTTTTGCAGGATCATGTAGTAATAGAACAAGGGGAATGGCTTTAAACTCGAAGAAAGGAGACTAATTTTAGGTATTAAGAATAAAGTTTTACTGTGAGGGTGGTGAGGCACTGGCACAGGTTGCTCAGAGGAGCTGTGGATGACCCAACCCTGGAATAGCTCAAGTCCAGGTTGGATGGGACTTGGAGCAACCTGTTCTGCTGGAAATTGTCCCTGACCATGGCAGGAGGTTGGAACTGGCTGATCTTTAGGAACCCTTCCAACCCAAGCCATTCTGCACTTCTATGGTTGATGGGATTAAGATTATTGAATATAGCCCTGAAAAAGTAATTTCAGCTTCTTCATTCAAACTTCAGTTTGTGGTCCCCAAACACATTTTAATTATTTCATAGTTTTAAGAATTGGAGTATTAATTTTAGGGTCAACCTCTTCTGATGGCTCATGCAGACTTCCAAACACTACCAGTTTGTAAGTAATAATGGGAAAAGGGCTTCTGTTAGATTGTGGATCTGTTTATTTTTATTATTTCTAATCATTAGCACAGCATTTAATCCTGTGCCACTGTCAAACTATACTTCTTTCCAGTGGTGTCAGGTCCTTGAAGCTGTTTCATAATCCACAGCTCCAGGAGCACCAGCAACTGGGCTTCATTCTTGTCCCTCAGAAACAACTGAAAAAAATGTGCAGATAATCTTTGGCGGTAGATTTCAGAACCTGTATTTTGTTCCCCACTGATAACACAGGATCAAAATCAACAATGTCACCTGTTACTTTTCAAATTGACTTCACACACCGTACTTACACTTGAAAACCAACATTGTTTCTTCTTTACTCTTGCACTGAGGATTCCCCCTGAAACACCAAACTCTCTTTGTTTGGAAGATGCAGCCACAAGATCTGACAGAAGCACTACTGAGGACAATACAGTGGCTCTTTTCCTTTTAGATTTGATCTTAGGAAAACAATGCACATTACAACAATGCAAAAATATCATTCTTCTGAGAACATTATTGGTTTTCTTCCCCCTGAAAATGCAGAAGTGTACCAGAAATTTCTAGGTTTTCAGATTTCAGCATACAGGTCATAATGTATACGGTAAAGATAAAATTGCAGGGGGAAATCAATTCTGTTATCATTTTAAACGTATGGTTCACTACAAGTAAACATATGTTTCTCTTTCTCCTTTTTTGTGCACTGTAATGAAGTTTTAGGTAATAAAATGTGCTGCCTGAAGATAAGAAGTACTATCTAAAACACATTTCTGTCAATTAAATTGTCTTCTATTACTTCCATTGAACCACTGGTGGACTTGTGATTCGGCTTATTTTTAAGAATACTGGAGAACACAAGTCATTTGAATTGGAATGCTCATTGCTAATTTATGGTGTTTAACCATAACGGAGATAGAACAAAATACTTGGGAAATTGCTTTTTATTATGAATGAGTTCTTAGCATTTGACTTTTGCTTTTTTATAAAGCTATATCTGCCAGAGAGCCTAAAATTTTAACTTGTACTGTTTGTCTTCTTATTTAGTGTTTTGTCCCAGTAATTAACTATAAATTTTGCAATGAAATAAAGCTGAGGAACTATCCTCCCCTACATTCAACTCTCTTTAATGACCCCATTGAGATAATCCAATACTTAAATGCCAATGAAGCTGAGATGCTTTAAAGGTTATAATGAACTAGCACTTATTTCAATGCACACTGTGGTGAACAAGTGTCCTTGCAAATGTGTAGCTCGTATAATATTTTTGCCATAAGAGAAATGGCCTATGAGAATTAAGTGCCATGGACATTTAACATTGTGCCATATGAACATTTCCAGGCAGTACAAGTAACATAAACATATTTTTACTCTAGATTTAAATTCTCCTCTGTCCCTTGTCAATAACTCTCTGAAGCCTCAAAGGATTTGTTTTGTCTTTACGTTGGTGTGCTAGAGGAAGGAGTGATTTCAGTCTTTGGCTCCCTGCATGCTGCTCTGGGGAGCACATGGAAACCTTCACATCCCAAAACCTGAAAGTGATAGAGTGGATGAATGGCTGTCTGGCAAAGAGGACTTTCTTTTGAAGGTGGTGCCATGTGACGGTGGTCACAGGGGTCTTTGGATGAGGGAAAAGATGAGGATTTGACTCCATATTTCAGAAGGCTTGATTTATTATTTTACTATATATATTACATTAAAACTATACTAAAAGAATAGAAGAAAAGGTTCTCAGAAGGCTAGCTAAGCTAAGAATAGAAAGGAATGATAACAAAGGCAGCTGCCCCAGACTCTCTGTCCGAGCCCTCTGGGCTGTGATTGGCCATTAATTACAAACATCCAAGATGAGACAATTAAAGATCCACCTGTTGCATTCCACAGGAGCAGATAATCATTGTTTACATTTTGTTCCTGAGACCTCCCAGCTTCTCAGGAGGAAAAATCCTAAGGAAAGGATTTTTAATGAAATGATGTCTGTGACAGTGGCACTGCTCCCATGATTTCTAGTTGTGTGGGACAGCTGGTAAAACCCAGATTAATCTCACTAACTTTTAGCTTTCTGGAAGTTACACAATTCATCTCTTCTAACTGTATAATTCTGTTAAAAAAAGAGTCTAGATACAAGCTAATCATTGTCATCAGTGAAGAGAAACACTTTCCATGTTTCAGTCTTTCTGTATCTGAGAGAGGCTGTGGACTCCCCATCCCTGGAAGTGTTCAAGGCCAGGTTGGGGGGGACTCTGAGTAACCTGGTCTAGAGGAAGGTGTCCTTGCACATGGCAGGAAATTTATCTGGATGAGTTTCCAGGTCCCTTCCAACCTAAGACATTCTATGACTCCACAATCTGCATTAGGAAGAGAGGAATCAAAAGTTCCTGTCCTTTCTATTGGCTTGCATAAAGGAAATCCACAGAGTCACCTCAGGTAAGGACGCCTGCATTGGAGCTGTGTGTTTCCTCAGGCAAAGCCCATCCTTAGTGTCTGCTCCAAATTGGAGCCTGAGCTCTTTTTATATCAGAAAGGAGAATTGAATTTACACAGGGCTTGTTTGGGGATTAATACCAATTGAAGCTGAGGATGAATCACCTTTGGAACTGCCTCTTTTTTTAATCATCTAAAGGAGGAACCTAGATAGCTGCCTTAGACTGGGTACTTTTTAGATAACTATAATTAAATGAAATGAATCTCAGCCTAGAGGACATCACCTACAGCCTCAGAATACAATGTGCACTTCATGTTTCTGTTGGTGGCAGCAGGTCGCCTAAAGATCAGAAATATACAATTCCTTCCCTGCCCTGATTTTGCCTGTTACAGTAAAAAAAAATGGGCAGAGGAGGAAGGAAGAGAGGTGGCAGCAGGCGGGGAATAAGCAGTAAAGATTTAAAATTGCTCAGGTCTACTGTGACCACCCCCAGTTGCAGTACAATTGCAGCCTGAGGACTGCAACAAAAGCTGTGAATAGTTGCTCTGTCTCTGTGGGAGCAGATGGTGGGGATTGTGGTTCTCTCAAGTGCTGATGGCTTCCCTTGAGCAACACCTTTTAAAATTTTTTTTTTTATGTTACAGAAATCAGACACGTATTTTAAGTGTGCAAAAATGTAATCTTGCATTCAGCTTCGAAGGGAAGGGACAGTGGGATCACCTCATTATCTTGAATATGACTGGAGGAGATATTTGCTATATATATCTATATATCTATATATCTATATATCTATATATCTATCTATATATATCTATATGTAACAAGTGAACATTTGCTTATATATTCGTTCTCCCTTCTGCTCCCCCTCATTATTCTCCTTGTGCTTTAAAAATAAAGAAGAATGCAGAAAGAAAATTTCTTGTGTGTTACTCAGGCTCTCATCATAGATACACAGGAAAAAAAAAAAAAAAGTGAAATTATGTTTATTTGAGATGTGATATTAAAACTGAAATCTTTACAAATCCTTACTGGTACACATAGAAGAAGAGGGATTTTTAAAAACCTTATTAAAAAATAGAATAGTGCATGTTTAGATTGTATGAATCTCCAAACAAACAGACATCTTAGAGATGTCTAGTTTTCAGAAGACAGAGGACTGTCTGTTTTCCATTGGAAAATGAGACTGCTCAAGGGGTCTCAGTTTAGCCCCCTTAGGGCTTCTCTATTAGTATATGTAAAAATCAAAACAGTGGAACTCACTAGGAAAATCAGGAATGTCTAGAGAAAATGTTAATATTAGAGATTCCAACTAATCTAAAATGTTAGCAGCCCACAGGATGTGACAGCTTATGTAAGCTGGGAGTCTTTCCTTTAATCTTTGTGAAACCAACACTTTGAAGGCAGTTTAATCAAGATATTGCAAGAGCACTGTTTCAGGAGTGAAAATAAATTAAAATTTTCCAAAAAGAAAAAATATGAAAAGAACTTGTTGCAAGCTTAGATTGTAGACAACTATTAAACTATTAAAAAATTATCGCTCAAGCTACAAAAGTTTATATTTATCTTTTCAGAAGTCATTAGCCAAAGACTAGTAACGCTGAATTAAAAAAAAAAATTGCTGAAGGCAACGTGAAGGAATAAAATAGGATGCAAAAGAGAAACTTGTTTGTTCTCTTTGCTGCTGACAGAGTTATATAAGAGATGACACAGTATTGCTTCACTTCCACATGTTTATGCACTCTTCCCTATGAACTACACTAACAGGGATGAGAGGATACAGCATCGAGGCAGGCACTGTGTGATCACATCTGCTTCCTCTTCTCATCCCTCAAGATCTGTTTCCTTCCCTTTTTTCCCCCTGAAATCTCAAGGAACATGTTGCAGGGGCATGGTCCCAAGAGATAATGGTCTTGCTATGATGGTTGACTCTTTTTGGCTAAAAATAATGTAACCTGCTTGATTCCTCCCATTGCAAACCCCACCTTTCTAAGAGCAGTGAGAGCTCAAAGAGTGAGAGCCATTGAGGCATCCAAGCTGGTGGTGAGTTCAGGCTCTTCCTCTCTTTTCAATGCTTTGGCTGAAATGAGAGTCTGAGTAAAGGTGGCAAGGAGTCAGGAAAACTGCTAGGTTAATCTCCCGAGGGCTGACAAGGTCCTGAAAGGTGTGGCAGGAAGAGAGGACTTGAGTTTGGCAGTGCAGCTGTGACTTCTGCCGTACCCAAGCTTCTTCCTTTCCTTCAATTCATGGGCAACTGTGAGTCTAGAAATCTGCAGGATAGAAAACCTGGAACCACAGCTTTCTAGAATGAATTGTGGGAGAGGGATATTTGCACAGCAAGCTACCAAATCAACATTTTCTGGAGAAAAGTTGCTGCTTCCAGCCATCAACATTCATGAGTAGGAGCAAAGAGAGAAGCAATGGAGGACCATTGGAGGATGCAGTTGTTTAGAACACTCCTTGAGCCCTTCTTGGAGCTCAAAATATTTTCATCCACTTTTAGCCTAAAAGTTTGAGTTCTACAATGTGTGTGGAATAAAGATAAAAGTTTTCAGTGTTATTAGGTTGGCTGTACCAAAAATGATGGCAAATATATGCTAGCATGTAATGTGAAGGCCAGACAGGCTTTAGTCACCCTTTCTTGGTGTACATACAACATTCCCTGTCTCCTTCTGAAATTTTAAATACTGTCAATGAATCTGAAACTATCTTCCTACTCCGTACTTCAAGTACACAACAAGGAGTTTTCACTGGCCTAGACTGCATTTCCATTTTGAAATGCTCTTTATCACTTCCTTTGTGTTACTCTGTTCACTCTTGGTGCTTTGAGCTACTTTTAGTTAATTACATTGAATCCAGAAGTAATAATATAGTTTGGTGAAAATGCAATCTTGAAACAATCTCGTAATTTTTCTGGTTCATTCAGAATTTAGTCAATAAATAACCATGTGCCCTTTGGGTCACAAAGTTATATACGATCATGGTACTTTACTCTCACAGTTTCTACAGCTCACAACAAACTCCAAATTCTTAATTTAAAACAAAATCATGCTTACATAGCTTGGGGAAATATCCTTTCTAACGGTGAAAATTGAGGATATTAAAATATTGATTAGATTATAGCTCAGAGATATACATTGCATAAACTTTCCAAAGGGTGTCTATGTAGAAACTGGAACATCAGTCATCACTGTAAACCCAGGATGTCAAGCTCATCTCAGTGTGTGTAGCCTTCCAGCTGTGTACATGTCTAGATCTGAACTCTATGGTCCAGTATGCACCTGAACTTCTTTTATAATCATAGAGAGAACATGTACTTAAAATACATGTTTCATCTGTTTTATTATGGATGGCTACCTCAGGAGGAGTTAAGTGCCCATTTCTCTCTCAGGTCTCTGAGAGTCAGAAAAACCCTCCACCTAGTTCAGGTACAGACAATTGCTTTGTAGACAGTTAAAATTAGGTGAGTGAAAACCTGCCTGAGGTGTCTAAAAGCATGAATGAATTTTTCTTTACAGCCACTGTTCTTCAGGAGAAACATTGTTATCTCTGTCATGGAATAATATTAAGTTTCGTGCACGGAGAACACAGATATAAAGAATTAAAGGTTCAGTTCCAGAGGTACTGAGGTTCTGATGCTCTTGTTTCTGTGAAGGAAAATCCCATGGGAAAGTGCTTCACAGAGATCTCTGGGACATCTAAGATCTGAATGCCCAGACACAGATAACAACTCAACTAAAGCCTTGCCTTGGCCTCTTGCTCCACAGCTCAGTACATTCCTGCAATGTGATGTACAAGGCAGGACGATCAGAAGGGAACTAAAACTGTGTGGAAGTAAATGTTAAAGGAAAGCATGAAGAACTAGTCTTACCTTTTCCATATTCAGTGCTTGCTGAAGTTAGTTTTTGCCATTGAGGGATGCGATCTTGAAATTGCAATGAATAGTTCCACGGGAAAAAATAGTGGTTAATGATAGTCAAAAAGTTAATTGCAAAAGTGATTAAGAATTATTAGGAAAAAAATATAAAAAGCAATAAAAAAGCAATAAAATAAAATCCCATCATGAAGCACAGTGGAGTCACCCTTCAGACAACATGCAGTAAATGATTTCACTGTGTGTGCTCGATTCATAAATTTGAAATGCTTCACAAATTTTGATTGGATACCTCAGGGACAAAGTATTCTTTCTTTCTTTGATGGAAAAAGCTTAAAGGATGAAGATTGCCACATGAAAATGCATGATGTTACATGGAAAATTAACTTAATAATATTAATATAATCTAAAAATGCTTGCTAGTCCTACTCTAAATTTCTCCTAGAACATCAAGACAATAATGGTGAAAATAATAATTATTAGCAGACATTGTTCAGTGTTGCATTTAACCAATATTCTGAGAACCATTCACTTGCATATATATTAATATTGGGTGTAATTTTTTAAATCTTCCAGTGTTAGGGCTCATCATTCTCTTTTCTTTAATTTTAAATATTTTTTTATTTTAGATTATCCTAAGGAAAGAGTGCAAGGTTTTCAGGTATTGTAAATTTATACAGCTTTGTAGGATTCATTTGCCATGTGACTACTGACACTACTGAAAATCTGGCTAGGCATTTATATTAATTTTTTATTATTTTTTCAAACTTTTTTTTTTATCCTTGCCTGTAAACAAGACGTTTTTGTAAAGAAAATGATCTAACTTTATTCCTTGTCCAGTTTCAAAAGACTGTTTTATCTTACAGTGCTCTTTTACTAAGATGAGAGAATCATGTGCCAGACCATAGGGATGCTCTACGTGGTTTTTATGTCAACCACAGCTGCAGCTTTACTGTGCTGCTGTTTGGGTACCCCAAATGAGAACAAAGAACACAGTCCCCAAAATCAATAAAGATGGAGCAATCACTTCTGGTTACTGACACTTTAAAACCCATGAATTCTCTGCTGAACGCTGAAGATTTTTTTCTCAGCAGAGAATGATATAATAGATCTAGACACTTCTTTGGTGGGTCTCCTCCTTTATGCTGGCTGAAGATATTTCAGATCTTTTCCATTTTTGAGCCTCTTTCCTGTTGGTCAATGCTTTCCTGGCCCCAAGGCAATGTCAGATTGTGGGGTTTTCTCCAAAGCAGATGAAGAGCTGGATTTCCTCCAGCAACAACCAGGCTGAAGGAGCAGGATGAAAACTGAAATATTTGCTAAAATATACTCACATGGAGTTACTCACATGAACCCAAACTTGAGTTACTGAAGTGGTGCATGTTCTCATCTGGACCAGGATTTCCTGTGGCCAGGATGTGTATATCACATGGAACAGTGGAGGGCTCACTGCACTCATTTGAGGAATAGCTCAGCACTGAATCCTTTTATTTCTATTAAATGTTCAGAGTTAAACCTAATAATTTTGGTACCATTTCATTTTATGCAGTAGCCATAAAAATTTCATCATTTCATACTTACGTGCTAATGGTTGCTAATACTGCATATAGCTGCAAAAATAAAATGAAATAACACCTAATCCACAAATTGGATGAACGATAATCACCTTTTAATATTACAAAATACCTCAGCACAGGGAAGATGTTAGGTATTTGTCCAGCTTTAAGTAGGTTTTCACAATATATTAAAAATATACAGATGTATGAGTGAATTAGAGAGACTAGAATGAAAAAAAAAACATAAATATCTATATTTATTTTAAAAAACCTACAATGAATGAGTAAAACTAAAAAAAAAATGTTAAAGGTGAGTTTAAGTGCTTTGCTGAGCTGGATTTTAATAATTCTGTCTTCTTGGTGCCTCATTATAGGTATGGGCAGGATGCTGTTGCCTCCTCCTGAAGCAGTTTCTTCTCCAGGCCAAAGCTGTCTAAGTCCCACGCTGACAAGCCCACCTCCCCCAGCATCTCCTGGAGGTCAATCACCCCAGTTCCTGCTCTCCCCCACTCAGTGGTGACCTACCACTGAATTCATGCCAATTTACCAATACCTTTCTATGGTGTCTCAGGACCAGATGCACAGTTGTAGCTGAGGGCTAGTGGCTGCTGATCAGGGAGGAACATCACTTGTTCTCCAACTCTTGGCTCTGCTCCTGCACCAGAACACTTTGCTGGCATGGTGTGCTGATGTTTCTTATTAAACTATTAGTCCACCAAGTCCTTTCCAGCAGAGCTGCTCCCCAGCTGTCCAGCGATGATTCACATAACATGCGGAATTTTGCATTTTCCCCCCCTGTTAAAAGTCATTAAGTTCCTGTTGGCCCTGTCCTACAACCTCTCTAGATCCCTCTGAGTGGCACCATTGCCCGTGAGCCCAATGACTGGTCCCCAGTGGTGCCTTAGAAGGTTTGTGAGCTAGACTGAGCAAAAATAAAATGACTACATAGCATTTCACATCTTTCCACACAAAGCAACAGTTTTTTACCATGGTAAAAAGTCCTTAGGCAAGATCCTACAGATTCCCTGGGTTTGAGACATTTTGCATTTTGGTTCAAGCCCTCTCAGCTCACTAGCTGAGCTTGCCACAGAAGCAGTATGTAGTGACTCAGTTTAACTCAAGAAATATATCTTTCACTGCACCAAAAAACAGGAAAAAAAGTTCCAAGAAAAAACACTTGGATCCTCTCCTGCAGCCACTGCTGAAGTGAACAGTGAATAAAAGAGAAGAAAACAAAGCATCACAAAGGAAAAATCAGCTCCTCTTATGTCTTCATCGTAGCTGACTAAAGTTGGATTTCAAAGTACTTTTCAAGCTGTTTGGATACACATCAACTTGTAAGGGTAAAGGGAAGAAAAAAGGAAAAGAAAGCTCACTAGCTTTTCAGCCCTGAGCGCCAATGAATTATATTTTTTCCCCATGTTTCCTTGCAAGCCTGCTCTCCCTTTTTTGTGCAGTTTTATTTATGTGGCAAAGTATTAGCTCAGCAGTAAGCTAACAGCCACATGGAGTTATGAGAGGACACATTTGACTTTTTCTGCTGAAACACGATATTCTCCATGAAACAATAGTTTGTAGAGACGAAATAATGGTTCCTGGGAGACCAAATGTCTCAGGGGGCTGGAATGTGCAAGTGGGCTTTCATTTTCTACCTCAGCACTTTGCATGTCAACCAGATTAGTAATGACCTGAAATTCCCATCTGACACCGAAGCAGCTCCTTGTGCTTTGCTGTTTTTAAGGGAGCCCTGGGAATGGGCTGCTGCTTCTCATTTAGGGAACAGAAGAAGAAATCAAACCATTTCCTCTCTTGTATAATATAATATAATATCATAGAATTATAAAATTATAGAATTGCTAAGGTGAGAGAAGTCCTCTGAGATCATTGAGTCCGCCACTCCTTGGACTTGGCCATCCAGCCATTATTTTTACCTTGTGAAGAGCACACTCATCCAAGAGGTTCTGCTATAGCACAAATAAAAGCTTTGCTTAAACTCTTAGTTTAAACCCTTGAGTCTCTGAGGAGAATGTCTGAATGCTCCCACGAGGCCTTTTGGGCTGCTCTCCTGCAGGACATGTCCTGACCATGGCATAAGCAGATGCTTCGCCCTCCAGTTTCCTAATTCTCTGTCATGTGCTAGACCAGGCCATGAAATAACAGTTTGAAAAAGGAAGCCTAAGATCATTCAGTGAAGTTAACAGCTGAAAATGATGTTTTTCATCACCAGAGTTGAATGAAGTGATAACTCCTGAGTCCTGCAAAGAGCTTTTGCTAAAATTCCTGTATAAACCTAACAGCAACTGGATCATTCAAAACCATCCATCTGTCTAGACTGTCCATGTCTGGCTTCTGTGGTTTGAGCTGTTTTACAGATTATACAAACAACAGTGCTTTTAAAAAATGTTGAAAGGAAGTGCCTGTAACCTGTGTGTAACCTGTGTGTATCCTGCCCGTAACCTATGTGTAACCTCATGGTCAGGTGGCCTGTTTACCAGCTGTACTACAGAGAGAGATTTTAGGCTTAGTCTCACAGTGTTATTGTTATATTTAACTGCAACAGGAGCTTAAATTCAGTTATCCAGTGGGGAAACATTTGGTCCAAGGTCCTTTTGTAATCCAGAGAGAGACAGAGAAGTATTCCAGGGCATGTGTCTTAATCTAAAATAAGTGTTCACAATGAGAAGGTTCATTTGCCCTTTGGAAGCAGTTATTCCTTTCCATTTCCTAAGGAAAGACTGCAGACAACTGGCACAGACAAAACAAAAAACTTTTTAGTTAGTTTATATGGAATGAAATTATATGAAACTCATCCATAACTTCTCAAAACTTGCATTGTGTTATTGAGGTCCCTTTTGATTTACAGAGCCATCTCAAAAAGAATTCAAGGCAAACTGGTGTTTCACAGACAATGTTAACCTGTCTCAATTTTGCACCTCTGTAATGGAAATGAAATCCATTAAACAAATGGAATTCATAGGGCAAAAAAAAAAAAGAGATCAAAGGTTTGCAGAACAGGATGGAAGTATTTCAGGCAAGGGTCATGGGACCTAAGGTGATTTTCAGTACCTTTGAATATCCAGAACCCATTGCTACAGCATTGATTTTCTCAGTGTAAGACACACCTACCTACCTCCCTGCTACACACCTTTCTGCTAGCAGCCTTTTGCTCCAAGGCCTGTGTGTCACAGAACAGGCAGCTGCATTTTTGCTTGAGGAATCCAAACCTTACTGAGCGTGTCTTGAGTTTCCTAAACTTCTGGGAACAAAAAAACACCAGTAACAGTGTGAGAATGTGGAATATCCATGCATTAATTGGCAACCTGGAGTAGTTTCTAAGTAGGTGTTTATTCCCCTGTGCTGTGGAGAAAACACAATCTCTGTAAAGGTAAGGTGCCCCACATAACAGTGTTTCAGTTAAATCTTGCTAAGCAAAAATCAAACTTTCTCTTAGCCTCCTCAATGCCTTTATAAACTTTTAGGTTCATAGATTTTGTTTTCATCCCATGCACTTCTTTCTCTAGTCTCGATATAAATGTTTCTCAATATAAAATTTGCCTGGTAGATATAGGGGATACCTTTCAGCAAAGGATTTTGAAATGGGGGTGAAGAAGAGTTGTAAAGATTTCATGCTCTTCCCATCTCTCAGGACCTTTTCCTGTGACACCTCTCAGAGGGAACCACCCCTCAGCCTGATGGTGAAATGTCTCCTTGGCATCCAGATGATATCTTCTGTTTGATAAACAGCCAGGGAGTTGGATGAGAGAACAGCTTAAAGCAAGCACGGCAGAAATAGCAGCAGGCAGACCCAATTTCTCTGAGAATTCTTGAACACCTGGTTATAATAGAGCTAAATTTTATCTGTTGTAGTGTCCTGATGTGTGTATTGACTTGTTTTCCTTTATGCCAAAAACTTTCATGGTGCCTTCATTATCAGAGCTTGTGGAACAGGGCAACAGTTGTTTGAACTCAATCTGTGTCTTTGAATTTGACAAGGCACAAGAGGACAATTGTGTGATGCTGTTCTACAATTTTAAGTGACAGTAGGTATGTTCAGACTGTCTGTGTGATCTGGATCAGAACCAGGGGCTTTGTGATTTTCTGTCCAAAGTTGTCACTGCATTTAGAGAAATCTAAATGTGTCTCAAAGACATTCGAAGTGACTAACAATACCCACAACTAAGTGATAAAAGTCATTCCACTCGGGCTTCCTATCTGCTCCTGTGGTAATAGCTGCAGGAGCAGGCTGCTGGCTGAGTTGAAAAGGCAGTGGATTCTCAGTTTATTCTGGCAGCGAGGCAGAAGGAGCAAAATTCCTCACTGTCTCCTTGTTCCTTGATTTTCTACCATTATAAAGAGTCATTTTCAGCAGGATCACAAGGTTCTCCTTCCTGATGATGTCCCACATCCTATTATGGTCTTTTTGATGTAGGAAATAAGAGCTCTTCACCCTCCAGGTGGACATATATATATATATATATATATATATATATATATATATATATATACCTTCCAATTTTTGGTTATTTACGTTTGCTGGGGACACAGGTCTCATTTTGGCTACTGTTTTCTTCCTTACCAAGATTCAGATCTGCTCTTTTTGGTACTTCTCCTTAGAGAGTATCCAGCCTGCATCCCAGCCAGATGAAAAATCCCATGTATTCAATGCACCAATAAAGAGATTTAATCTAGATGGTTTGAATTGTCCTTTAGCAATTCTTGCCTTCCTGAGGCAGTCACTGCAGGTAGATGTTTGACATAATCAATCCTGTGGCCACTTGCTTCTCTTCATAGACCATCTATAGAGCACCCATAGATCTGAAAATAAGGTCGTTGACTGCTGCCTTTAGGACTATGCACCTAAAATTCCACTGCCTGTCAATCCCAGGTAATTGACAGCAAAAATATTAGATCTTACTCTATGACATATCTTACAGCCCTAGATTTTGAGGCTGGAGGGACACCCATGAACTTCATTCCAAACCAACAGGAACCTTGCCAAAATAATCCTCAATTCCCCACGTTGCATGGTGATGACTTCTCTCTTTCAAAAAGCTGTAATTTTATTATTTCCTGTAAAAAAAAGAGGGCACTGGAGGTTTTCAACATTTAAGATTCCCCTGCCTCCCCAGTTTGTCTTGTCATTGTTAAATCTTATCTCCACTTCTTTGTTTCCACTATTCTTTTTAAAGAATCATAATTGGTACAATTATCCTTGCTATGAGAATAATTAGCTAAAGCTTTTTGACACATTAAATGGGGAACATTGCATTTTAAGCAGTAGACACTGAAACACTGAAACAATACTGCTTTGAATAGGACCATAGAGAAGAGGGTCAGGTGAAACAATTGCTAATTTTAGCAATATGAACTTTGTACCTTTATAGAACAAAATTATTCTCACAGTAGTTTTTGGCTGCGAAATAGAAAAAGCATTTTGGCCTCCTTTTAAAATAAACCTTTGATATTTCCAGTGATGGGAGATGGTTGCAGAGTGAATCATCCCATGGTGTGTCCAAAAGAACCTTGCTCTTAAAAGAAGAGGGTGTTTGATTCCTCTCCTGTGTGGCTGAGTAAGTGAAATACCACCTAATGCAAATAGCATTTGCTTTTTAGATAGGAATCTCTCAACAGAGAACTGGACAAAACCACTTCTCAAAAAAACAAAAAAACAAAAAAACAAAACCAAAAAACCAAAACCACAACAAAACAACAAGAAAATCCAAAGAAACAAACAAACAAACAAACAAAAACTCAGAAAAACTAACCAAACAAACAAAAAAAGTGATTGAATTTTGAGTACTCCAGCATTGAAAACTCTGTTCCACGTTTAGCAAAACTGATTATAAGGAACAGGTACACAAAGGTGCCTTTTTGATATCTGAGTGCTGTTAGGTAAGCCTTGGTACCTGCTTAAACATCCCTCCCCTACTGAATGTTGTGAGAATTTACATTACCTTTGGCAAGACTGTTTTGAGACAGTCACTTGTTCACCTCCCTGAAGTATTTCAGTTTTCCACCAGAAAGGCCACCAGAAAATCTGTAGGCCTGACAAGGTTGCCTGGAATAAGTGGATTATGGCGATGAACTGGCTTAAAAATTATCCTGTTAACAACATGGCTGTGATGAGCCTTTTTTCTTAGTTGAAAAAGAGATTGAAAATGTGATAATTCTATTTAAAAAGGAGGTTTTAACTGTTTGCCAGAACTGATTTTGGCCAGCCGTGAGTTGCAATGTTGTTATATTAACTCAGTGGTTGACCACAGTAAGTAAACAAGGATGTAAGTTTGATGGAACTGATTACTATCAACTTACACAACTGTCACCTTAATACATTGGAAAATAACATTAAGAAATTATTAAAAACTCAGCATTTTTATGTAAAAAAATAAAGTAAAAGGCTTAATTAATGGAGTTATTACCTTTGCAGGTTTTCCTAAATTGTTGTTTCTTCCAGGAAATGTTGTGCTAAAGAAAACAGAAAAATAACTTTGATTCTAGCAAAAAAAACCCACTGGGTAAATTTCTACTTAAATAATTCTCTGATTTCTATACTGACATGTGAAGCAAACTAAGTAAAGCTAAGAGGAGTTATTCAGACCCTCATTAAACAGAAAGCTAATATAGTCTTAAATATAGACTGTGGGATTTGAATTCCCAAAATGTGCTTAAAACAGCTTCAGCCATGGGTTAGGGCTTAAAAAAAACCTGAATTCACTGCTTGCCATCCTGGTTTATTCAGCTTTGCATTGTGGTACCTCAGCAGTCCAGGCAGGAAACAAGTCCTTGGGGAATAAGAGTCTCAGGGCTGCTTTTTCCATCTAAATGTTTAGCAGAAAAGAAATCCAGCTTCTTGCCCTGAACTATTCATATAGTTAATAAAAGAAGAAATGTCAGTCGGTTTGAAATGCATTATAGGACTGAGAAATATTTGATCAGTTCCTGGAATTGCTGCATCTGTTCTGCAAACTTGAGCAGATTATTTGATTCTTTGTGTTGTAATGACTGTAAGTGTAACTGGGGGCAAATCTTGTTTTAGTCCCAAGTAAGATTACATATCCCCAAAGCAAGTCTTCAATTCTTCGCTCATCACAGCTAATTGTGTTGTAAATTCTGTAGTGCAAGGATTAATTATTATGATGTGCTTTTCATCTGGCATGTTGGGCCATAACTGTGCTACCAGAGTATAAACAAAGTACAGCAGAATTGCAATGCTTTAGAGCCCCAGAAGAAGACTAAAATTTTAGCAAATGTTCTTGATTCTTGATTCTTAATTCTACTTCACTTGGCCAGATACTTAATTCTATTTTGTTTTGCCAGGATATTTACTACTTCCATAACTGTCTTCAATTTTGCATAAACTTTATAATTGTCAATTATCTCAGAGATTTTGCACCCACTGATGATTTGTCCACAAAGAAATGTGCAGTTTACTTCTGACTGAATGCCCAGTTGATTGCCCTTCTAAAGCAGACATTACCAGAACCTGTGCTGTATCATTAAGAGGACACTCAGTTTCAGAATATGACTGAACTGCCTCGCCTTTTTCTTTCTTTGGAAGGTGTGTTCAGGTTCTCCCCTGTTAGAGATGCTTTTCAACTTCTGTCACTATTTTGACATTTTGATGCATCGCTGGGGAATGCTGAAATAGTTGGTTTGACACCGGTGTCACAACCTTCCATCTTGGCGTGAAAGCATCTATTACTGTATTTCCACATCTAACCACAATTCTGGGCACTCATGACAAACCACAATAGTCATGTTAGCCCAAGTGAAGGAGAGAAAAAGAAAACCTTCACAGCTCACTGGAAAATCACCTTCACTCTGCTAGAGCAAGATGTGAGTGCTGATGTCTCACAGAGTCCCTTGGAACCAAACCAACTCTCCACGCTAAAGGACAGTGGCACATGATGTGAAAAAAAATAAAAAATAAGAGTGACATTTTTGGGTACATGGGGAAAAAGAATTGTAGGAAGAAGGGCTGTGCACTACAACAGATTAGATGGGTTTATGGGATCTCCATTCTTGGAAATTTGTAACTCAACTGGAAAATATTCCAGTCAACTTTATCTAGTGTCAAAATGAACTCTCTCCATAGGGCAATGGGTTGGAGTAGAAGAGGCACAGTCTGCCTAAAGTACTGTAATATTTCAGGATTTGTTCTGCTTGCCTCTCTTTGAGGACAGAGGATGCTTCCATGACTGGCTTTGACTGAGTGTCTAACTTTTAGATGATTAGACTACATGAGATAAATCCCGTTCTAAGGCTGAGGGAACTTGGAAGAATGTAAGGGAAATGTGAGAATCCAGAAAACGGACACAGTTCAACCACCATGACAGGAACCTACATGCTCACACATGGCAGAGGCCACCAGGAAAGACAAAATTCAGAAATTACATGTGGAGAATGTGCACTGTGATCTCTGCCACCAACAGCACTGGAATTCAATAAGAGGAAAAAGTGTGATGAAAAATTATTGTCCTTGGTATCAGAAGGTTTGTATCAAAGCCATCTTCTATAGCAGGTGAGATGCAACCCATCCTCTTGGCAGAATTGAGTCTTCCTGTTGAAAAAAATAATTTATTCCCATCTTAAGGAAATGATGTTTCTTTGAATTCAGTTCAGTTTATTTTCTCCCTATAAAAGCAGCAGGGAGACAAAACCATTTCAACAGCACCTTACAGTCCATTTCACATCTGCCTCTCCTTCTGGACATGCTTCTTTCTACCCAAAAGGGGAATTAAGATAGCCATGATTCCAGTTTCATTCCCTTGGGAACATGAAGGGAGATGTAGCAGAGGCCACTGTCTGCATTAATATTGGTGCAGAGTTGCTATTTGATGTAACTTCCTATCCTTCCTTAGTGAGCATTGATTTCTCCTTGTAGGTCCCCCATGAGCTTTCCATGTTTCAACACTTGTGAATACCCTTGTGTGTTATCTTCAAGATAAATTAATTGGGTTTACCAGATGAAATGTAAAGGAAAGCGGCTAAAAATATGGTGTACTGCTATTACTTTAAATTGCTCCTTAATTTTTAAATAATCTAAAAAATTCAGAGTTTTTTTCCTCTTCTCAATAGTTATTTATGGACTTTTATTTGACTGTTTTACACCCAGCAATGTTTCTATGGTTTCCTTCTGGTAGGTTTTTTTTTTTATATTATATTTTGAAAACTTGGCAGCCATACAGCATTTTTTTATATTGTGCATGCAGACTATCAGATTTTTAATGAGATAGGTATGAAAATCTCAGAACCAAAGGCATAGAAACACCACTGTTCAGAATTCTGCCTTATCTTATAAAAAGCAAAAAAGAGGACACATCCTGCACATCACTCAGTTTATAAACTCAGACTGGATAATCACAGAAAATTTTTAAGTCTGAAGCTCAGCCCTCTCTTTCTCTACTACTGTAACTTGCTGTCACTTGTTATATCACCCATAAAATTATTAGGCAAGATCCTTGGGCCACTAATTATTTATTTGTTCTGCAAAATGCCCAGATCATTGAAGCAGCTAAATTGAATAATAATGTTGGTGAGACAGTGGGTGGCTTTGATTGAATCAGTTTATTGTCAGAGGGAACTGTTTGCAAAACATATTAGATTTAACATAACACCATGGAGTGTCTTATTGCCCTGCTTTTTAGAAAGGGGGTAGATAAATTTCTGATATTGAACACTATTTTATATATGGATTTTTTCCCAGCTCTTAAAAATCACATTTAATGTAGGATTTTCCTAAGCAGGCATTTTAACAGGTAACCTCCACTTCAGGTGATAGAAAGCAACAGGAGAATCTGATTATTCTACCTATGGGTATCTCTGCTCTAGCTTTACTCCAGATAATCTTGCTAAAAATAAAACACTGTGCACCAGAGTTATACCTTCATTTTTCTATCTGTAGAATGCATGTGGTGATATGGTGGCAATCCACCACTGGGGGTTCATCTTCATTACTGATTTTACTGAGATGTCTTTAAAATTGGGCATATTTTAGTCAATATATTGCAAGATCCTACCTCTTTTTCCCACACCACAGTAGTGTTTACCATTGCCTGTTTCACCTAAGTGTGACTCCAATCAGGCACCAGTCCAAAAGTGGGAAAGATTTAGATTCATACCCTTATAAAAATAACTAGCATTTTGAATTTTCTTTATGTGGTTCTTCTGAAATAACCTTTCCTAGTGGAATCCATGAGAATATGAGGTTTGCTGGGTACTAGTTTAGTATCTTTGGCATTTAACTGCAGCAATTCTGAATTCAGATGCACAGATTTGCAATTATAGTCATTGTAGGAGACAAAATATTGATCTTTCTGCATATTGGTGTGCATGCTGGTACTTGATTTTGGGAATATGTTAATGTGAAAGACCTCAAAATGATGCAGTCAATTGCAGAGGTAATTATTGGTGTTCTCAGTTTCCTAATTTTGTATTTCTTTGTGAATAGTCTGTGATTACAAAGGAAGATATCAATTCCTTGCTTTCAGATGTAACTCTGTATGTTGCTTAAAACAGTTGTCAATATTAAAAAGAAATGGTTAAAGTAATCCTTGCTGTGCATTTCAATATCTGCTCACCATTAAATTCCTACTGGTCAAATTTCCCTTTGGTGTATTGGCTAAAACATTTGTTAGACTGACAGATATGGATATAATTTATAGATTTCTAAGTAAGAAAACAGGGAACATGCATAAATATAGATCTCTACAGTAAGAGTCAAGAGTGTGAGCCAATGAATGGATGCACTTGGATGTACTCTGCAAAGTTCTGGTGTCTCAGCCGCAATTATTTGATGAAGGATTTTAGCTTTTTAAATGAATATTTCTCATTGAATACAAACCAAACAGCAGGCTGGGAAAGGACAGCAAAGCAATAAACAGCACCTGTTTTACAGAACAATTTGCTGGAATTAAACTCTTGTTAATGTATAAGACAATCAACTGTAAATTTATCCAACAATAACAACAAAAAAGTGTTGAAAGATGATTAGTGTTAGAAGTCTGTTGCACTAGCACTGGATCTCAAGGGAGAAAAGCTTCATATTGACATTTGACAAAGCTAATTTTAGTAACTGATAATTGATGGGTGTTTTTCTAGCCTAATCTGGTTGCTTGATCTCTTGATCTCTGCTCTGTCTCCAAATAAGGTCCATTTATTTAATTTTACCCAGCAGCTTGATTATGCACCATAAGCGTATTTCCATTAAAATTTGAAATATGTAATGATTTCTGTGTCATTTTGCTAGAGATATAAATGCAAAAGAATCACAGATAGGCACAGTACCAAAAGGGTTCATAAAACCACCCAGAAATGCAGAGATAAAATAAGGCACCTGAATTCTCTCATTAACTCTCTAAGGTGGAACCTCTACATCTGAGAGCACAGGTTGTGGTGTTGAGAACAGGACTGCACCCAATATCAAGAGATGTGCAATAAAAACCCAGAGGAGTTTTTTTTTACAAATGAAAGAGGGAAGAATTAGCAGACAGAGAAACTGGGAGATTGGGGCCAGGCAATGAAACTTATAAAATACATGTAGGTGTGACACTTAGGAACGCGGATCAGTGGTTCCTTGGCAGTGCTGAGTCTTTGGTTTCAGTTAATGATTTTAAAGGTCTTTTCCAAAATTATCATCCCAGATCCTCCTTACTGGTACCTGCCCCAACCCTTGGCAGTCAGACCCTCCAGGACCTCTACAGGCACAAGGAAATTTTAGGTTTTCCTGTTCTCAGTGAGGCAATTTTCTGGACAGGACCACTCTGGGATTTGGATCAGAGGAATCATTTGGATCAATGAGGAATCATTCCTCCCCTGCCCCACAGTTTCCTTGGATCCTGCTTGGCTCTGTCTCACAAACAAACCACAAGTTTTGTCCTTCAGCCTCCCAGGTGGAAGATGTACATCGTGTCCTGCTCTCCCTGTGAAGTGATCAAAAAGCTTCATGCAGAGCTCACTTGACTCCATGAAAGCAGAGAGATTTTCTTTAATCAGAGCTAAGTATCCCTTTTCTCTGCTGGTTTGAAGTGGGAGCTCTTTGGAAGATGGTTTTTACTGAGTTGCTATCATTGCCTAAGTAGGGGCACAGTCATTAGCGATAGACAGTAAACACTCTTAAAAGGGGGTGGGGAGCATTCACTGTAAGCAGACCAACCTTCAAGTATCAATTTTAATGAAAAAATTGTGAATAATAATGGACCAAGAATCTGAACCCAAACAAATAACAGAAAATATTTGCAATGATGGATAGAGGAAGGAATTTTAATGTTTGAGTAAGCCATTCTGCTAACATCAAACTAGAGCTGGTCGATGTTTTTCCATTGACAGGGAAATTAAATGGACAAAATTTGTTTACTGCAGGGACTACTCAATTTTCTAGTTTCCACTGAAATGGCCCCTTTGCCCTATATACTATGGTGGTTTGAATGACATTTTGGATGAAACCTTGTGATTTGACTCACAGATTGCTTCAGAGTTCTGTTAATATGTGTTAATAAATTTCCCCCCACAGCACTGATGAGATAAAAAACCCCAAACATATTGAGATTTGAAATGCAGGGGTCTCTCAAAAATCTATTTTACTTGTGTCTGTGCAGGATCCTGTCCCCACACAGGTAAAACAGCATTACCTGAATACCTGTGTCCCAGCCAGGGGCCTGAGTGTTTTAGCCAATGGTTAAAGGTAGTCAAAATTTTAATCACAGTGAAAACATTGGAAATAACAGTCTGGTTATATCCACAAATTATTAAAACAGAAAGGGAAAAAAAAACCCCAAAACCAAAAACCCAAACAATCTAGAAATAATTTCAATTTTCTAAAGACAATTTAGGACTGGAACATTTTTCACATTCCTTTTTTCCTTTATTTTTTTTTCCTTCTTCTTTCTCTGTCTTTCCACATCTTTTTCTATTTTTTCCTCTGTGGGGAAAAAAAATTCTAAAAAAAGAGTTCTTTAAAATTATTTAACATTCACCAAGGATTTTCGGTAAGAAAATCACAAAACAAAAACAAAATGGGGGAAATGACATCCATAATCTAAAAATTCCAGGCAGCCAAAATATTGCTGTTTCAGTTTTAAGCACAATGACACTTGAGCTGGTGTTGAAATTTCTTAGTTTGAACCCAGAATAAACTAACTTTTGTGGTGGGAACATTAATTAATTTCAATTTGAAGAGTGGTTTTTTTTTACTAAAACATTGGATTTTTATTCAGATGGCATCATAGCATTATGCTTTTCATGGAAACTGGAATAAAAAATAGTAACTGAAATAGCTGACTTATTTTTCAGACTGCAACAGCTTCTTTTTATTTTTATAATTGAGTTGATGTTGAATTTTGGGATACTTTTCTGAATCTATCATTTTACTCTTAAAAAGACATTGAGAAATTTAATAAAGACATTTTACAGAAACTGAGTAATATATAGGTAAATGAATTTATTTTGTTTTAGAAAATATGCAAAAAATTAACCTCTTGAATGATAAAGGACATCTTATAAGGGTCAACATTTGAGGTGGTTTGGTTGCTAGGAAACCATCAGTAAAGGTGATCAGGATAGCAAATGTTTTATTTCAAATTAGACCATTAATTAATGTGTAGGTACTTAAAAATATATCAGGTATCTGTTGATGTAAGAATATATATGGTAAAGACTAAGATTCAGTTAAATGTTTTTAGTGGAAATCAAATAGCCTCAACAGTTGAGGGAGTTCTCTTCATTGGTTAAAATGTATCTATAAATGCAAAAAAAAAAAAAAAATTAAAAAATTTAATTAATGATGAAAAAATGCATTTTGCTTGTTGTTACATTCATTTATTGTATTGCATAAAGAGCAAAAGATAAAAGACTTCATAAAAGCCACAGCTGCAGACTTTGTCATGAGGGTGAAGACTAGAACTGTTCAAAATGACTCTGGAAATGAAAGAAACTATATTATCAGAAAAAAAAAAAATTAAAGGATGAATTCTTACTTAGGGTGACTGCACAGTGAGAGAAATTTGGGCAGATACAACAAAAACTCATCAGGGTTACAAATCTAATCCGGGGCTTGGGCTTCTCCGTGGGCTGGGGATAGAACCCCACGCTAAGAGCACAATTTCTCCTTTGTCAAAATACAAAACCTCACTGAAATCCCCAGTAATTTAAATAAGAGCATTAATTAATATGTAGGTACTGTAAAATATATCAGGAATCAATTGATGTAAGAATATATATGGAAAAGACTAGGATTCAGTTAAAATATTTTAGTGGAAATCAGATAGCCTCAACAGGTACAGGGAGCTCTCTTCATTGGTTAAAATCCATAAATGCAAAAAAAAAAAAAAAAAGAAAAAGAAAAAGAAAAAATAGTCTAACCCTGATGAAAAATGCATTTTGGTTGTTGTCACATTCATTAATTGTATTGCATAAAGAAGAAAAGATAAAAGACTTCATAAAAACCACAGCTGAAGACTTTGTCATGAGGGTGAAGACTAGAACTGTTCAAAATGACTCTGGAAAGGAAAGAAACTATATTACCAGAAAAAAAAAATAATTAAAGGATGAATTCTTACTTAGGGTGACTGCACAGTGAGAGAAATTTGGGCAGATACAACAGAAACTCAGCAGGGTTCCAAATCTAATCCGGGGCTTGGGCTTCTCCGTGGGCTGGGGATAGAACCCCACGCTAAGAGCACAATTTCTCCTTTGTCAAAACACAAAACCTCCCCAAAACCCCCGGAGCAGCCCCGTTCCTCGGCTGCTGACAGCAGCAGCACCTGCAGAGGGTGATGGGGATGCCACCAAAGGCTGGGGAGGGACCGAGGTCCCGGTGGTGGCACCCGGGGGTGGCGGGGGCTCCGCGGGGAAAGTGACACCTGACGCGCATCTCGTGTTCCGGCTGGCAGAGGAGGCAGAACGGGCAGGAGAGGAGCCCCAGTGCACATCTTTCAAACCTGACACTGATGAACGATTTACGTCCCTGCTTGTCCTTCAAGCGTTAAATGCTTACGGTGAATTTTTTCCAAGCGCTCGCTGCCAAATCAGAGTAGGGTCTGTGGCTCCTAGCAGCCTTCGTAAACGACATTCGAGCCTTACTCAATTATAATATTTTCATGTTTTTTTGCTAGATATAATGTTGCATGCTCATTGTTAGATTCAGGGAAAAAAAAGTGATTTATAAATGTTTTCTGGGGCAGAGTTGTTTAATATTTAATCCTTATTGCTGACAATACTCTTTCCAGGGTATGAAATATACTGTTTGCAAATCTCAACACAAATCTAGCAAAACTATTAAACCCCCCCCCCCCCCCAATATCTGCACTGTTTAAAGCTTTCAATTTTAATAAATATACTTTTGAAAAGATCCCCGTTTTCTTCCAAATTCTGCACTGTTTAAAGCATTCCATTTTAATAAACATACTTTTGAAAAGATTCCCCTGTTTTCTTCCAAATTCTGAAGACTGTGATCTTTATTAAAATCTCCTTAAGGCTTCAAAAATCTGCATAGAATTTAATCGTGCAAATGAATGGAAGCTCGCAATATTTGTATCACAAAGATTTCTGTCAAAAACCCACAGTTGGAAATAACATGCTGTTTGTCGTGTAATTGTTACTATTCACTAAAGCAGAAAAAGCAAGTGCAGAGAGCTAAAGAACTGACAGCCTAGTCATTTAAAACTACAGGTTGTCTCCTGGATGACAATAGTTTTCCAAGTAGAGCCTAACCCATGCCGAGAAGTTGCTTGCTGGAAGTATATATAGGGTAATATTTTAACACTTTAGTTGAACAGAGATTTTTTCCCTTAAAAAATAGGAACCATTACTCAGAAAATGTGGAGAAGGCAAGAATGGCATATTATCTTCTTTGTCTTTTACTTCACAATAGTTGTTAATGCCCAAGTTCTAAATTCTAGATTAATTAGATTAATTGTGGAAATTAATATAAACCCAAGCTGTGAAGCAGTATAGATGAATTTAAAAGAGAGCAGTTTTCTGAACTGGAAAACCTCTGTAACGCAAGTTTTCTGGGCAAAAATCTCCCACCTATAAAACAAATATAATAATTCCTGCTTGTCTGTAAGGTAAAATTGTAATTGGGGAAAAAAATATATTTTTAGTAAGGTTGTGGAAATGGGTAAATGGCAGATGAAATTACTATATTTTAAACATAGGTAAGAAGAAATGTGTATATGTTTCATCAAAATGCTGAGCAGATGGGCCTTATTTTTTAATTTGATGATATTGAAATAACAAAAAATTAGTAAAAATAACAGTAAAATCAGATACTTTGTCTGACAAAATTATGACCTATGGCTTTTTATTAGCATAAGCATATCCTCCAACTGCATTTGCAGGCAAGTGTTTTTGCCTGACTCACAGCGATTCTATTAAAATTGTTAAGGATTAGATCTAGTTGATCAGGAGTGACTGAGTGGAATTAACATTTTTTATTGTAATTGGATAATTAATGGTTGAAGCAGGGATCTACACAAAGACAGGCAGATCTCCCACTGAAACCCAAACAAAGAGAGGGTGACTTGGTGTAGCTCAAAGAGATTTGGAAGAAGTTTAACAAAACCTCAAAAAATAGACCAGAGCTTTGGAAAACGCTATTCCTAGGATTGCAATGAAATAAAAAAACCCCAAAACCAACAAACCACCTTCTTTGAATAGATGGGTTTTCTTTGCTTTGTGCTAACAAAGCACGTTGTGTTAACAAATCCCTGGAGACGCTGTGGTAACTCCAGCTCGATTTGAAGGTAAGAAATAAAGCACATTAGATTTCAAGAGGATTTGCAAAGCCCTCAGCAGTTTTGTCCCAACTGCTACTGCTATTTATTTTGTGTATTTTCTCTTCCTGGTTCATCCCATCTAGCTTTAGGCACCTAAATCAAACTCCTGGTCATGGGGCGTGTTCTTGTCTCAGGAGCATTCAATTGTCCTCTAAAGTTGCTAATTTTTTTTTTTTTTTTTTTGAGCAGAGAGAAAGGTGAAGCTGCTACCTCAAGTGTGTCATTTGAAGTGAGAGATCCAATCTTTAGTGGTTTGCTCATGGTTATGCAGGTCATGGGTTCTTGGAGAACCTCTGTTTTGTTGTTGCATCACCTCACCTGTCTATATTTTTCATTAGGTGTTGCTGTAAATTTAATTCTTGCTTCAGGTTCTGTTGGTGTCATCTGTAGTAATTTCAGTATTTTATGTGTCTTTGAATTTAGACTTCTGAAATTAATAGATATTTTTGCACTGACTTCAAGGGCAGCAGGGTGAGATCCTATCCATCCTTTGAACTTTCAAGCCCTTTGAAAATTAAACAATTCATTAACAGCATGGGAATAAGGAAGGATAATTTTTTCTGACCATGAGCAAGAGATTTTAATAAAGCTGGATTTGATGATAACTGCATTTTCCTGTCTGCATTTATGCAAACATTGTAATAACAGACAAAGGGAATTTAGAGGGTACACAAGCAAATATGATTTTTTTGTCTTCTTGGGAGATGCTCTTGTCCTTCTTGGCTAGGTGTAATTCACAGACATAAATTTGGATTTCATCAATAAATAAATGGAATCTCCATAATATAGCCCTCTTCTGTGTGAATAGTACAAACTGAATACTGTTTGTAACTTAATTATGAAATATTTTAAATGGCAAATGCTGTTTTAAAAAGCTCTTTAAAGCCCCGCATGTGTGTGTCTAACTGACCAAAGAATAGAACAAACTGGCTAACAAATTATTTTTTCTGTATGACATCAGATCCTACAGCAAAGTAAAAAGAAATGACTGGCATGTCTTCACTTATTACAAGTACAGAAAAAGTATTTCTATTTAATTAATTCTGAAAGTAAGGTTTATATGTGTTACTAAAGACAAGACATTCGTTCCCTACTTTATTCTATATATTTCTTTGCTTTCAGCTAGTAATCTTTCTTTGAAATACCATGGAAACAAGCAAATATGCCTCATTAAATTTTCCTTGCAGGGAAGAAGAGGGAGAAAAAATACCAAAACAGAAAAAGTAGAGAATTTTTAAATCATGAAGCAGGAAAGAATAACAAAGAAGGGGTGATTAAATTGCCCTTCTTAATTCTTTCAGGCATAGTAGGATAATTTGCTGGGGAAAAAACACTGCAACAACTTATTTTTTGAATCACCTCACTTGTAGTTGGACTGCTTTCCAGCTAAATACTGCAGTATTACTTCACATTTTAGTCTTGCTCATCACTGTGAGATATGAATCACAGCTGATAACCAACAGTCCCTTACTATGGCTAAAATAATGATTTCAAAATTATTTTAAAGTAATTTAAAAATTATTCCTATAAAATAATTTAAAATGCGAGCTTTGCATGAATTTGTATCTATCTGACATTTTACACACAGATATGTTTAGAACTTGCCATCAGAAACAGGGCCAGATTTCCAAAGAGGCACCACTAAATTCAGTAAAGCTACGCTGATATACAGCAGTTGAGGACTCAGATAAGGAAAAGTTATTAAGCCAGAATTTGCAAGCATGTTCTTTAATAAGGGATTTAAAACTGCTTTGTACTTAGAAGAAATTTCAATTTTCAGCAATATACCTTGCTCTGCCTTCACATCACATTGAGATCCCAATGAACTGGTTGTGGAAGATCCACAACCTTTAGAACCCCACTCCCTCTTTGCTCCCTGTTTGCGTCCTGTAGCTTTAACTAAGGTGCTGTCTGAGGAACACATCTTGAAATTAAACTCCAGTCTTCAGAATATCCCCACAATCTCAAAGTCAGCTTGGTAGTGAAAGGGATATTGATTTAGCTGAGTTAGTATTTTGCACCCTGAAATCACTTTAACAGAAGAAAGATCAATAAATTACTTTCTCAGATCAGACGGTGTTTTTATTTAGCTGGCGGGAGGTGTAATTCATTTCCCAGCGTGTTAATTTCTAACAGTGCCGAGACAAAGGCCCTCAAGACCCCTTTACATTGAGGCACAGGGAGAAATAATGCCAGCTTTCCACCAGTGTGAGCCTGGAGAGAGCCAGGGAATGTCCAGAGACAGAGAACGGCCAAACACCACAAGGACTGTAGGAACCAGCACATCCTACTGCTCCTTGAACTCTTGCATCTGGGCTGTGTCCCCATTTAGGACAGCCCAGGAGCCCCCAGACCCCACAGCTGGTTTCACCATCCCTCATAAAAAAGCTGAGAAGGCCTAAGGTGGTGAATTATCTGGATGAGGAAGAGCCAGACTTCATCCATGCATGGCCTTCCTTGGAATGGTGTCCACCTTCCCACATCCAGGGAGCTCCAGTTAAACTCCATCCAAAGGTTTTTTCCCACTGAATTCCCAATTCCTGTCTCTCTGAACCAGATTTATGCAAGCTGCTCTGTGATCCAGTGCCTGTATTAATCCCAGGCCATTTTCAGAGGAACTCAATGTTTGAGGGGTAGGTAACAGATTAAGCAAAAACATACTGATGAACTGAATCTAGAAATTGATTTCCAATGAAAGGCTTAAAAAAACCTAAGAAAAAATTCCCTCCAGAGGATCAGAAATGTAACAGCATTAACCCTGTGCCAAGAAAAATGATAGATCTATTCAAGCAAAGAAATAAGTCATGTCAAAAAAATATCCACATTTTGAAAATAATTCGGTAAAGCATCTCAAGCTGTTCAGCCCTGCTGCAGCCACATTGCTAAAGGGTGGAAAGGCAATAATTGTCTTGGGGTTCCTGACATGCCACTGCCTTTTTGCTGATCCATTAAATCTAAAATGCCACTGTCTCTGGGAGGGAAACAAGTGCCTAAAACAACATTCTCAGGTGCCTGTAGACCAGGAGAACATTGTGGGTACACCACAACCCAATAGATCTTTAAATAATTGGTAAAAATTATTGTGTGGGATTATTTTTTTTATTCAGAAAATTATTCAGGTTTTATAATTCTATTCTGATGACTGAAAATTACAGTTCTCAGAGGCAGAAAGAAAACTCATCTGTACCTTCAATGAAGGTTGTTCTTTTTGAAAGGCAAAGGCGTTAGTCTGAAGATTTTAATGGTAAAATGTGTTACTCTGGTTATCTGACTTCCTACATGACACAAATCCCTTTATAACCCATGCATTTAAACTTGATATTTTTGGTTGAACTAGAGCACATCCTAGCGCTAAGGAGAGATTAGTGGAGAGACCTTCATTCTTGATGGTAAAATTTGAGGTGATGCAAATGAAGAGAGGAGGAGAGGGCTTCAGTTGGAAGGAGAATGTTTAGAGGCATCTTACCAATGTGTACAAACACCTGATGTGGGAGTAGGGAAGACAGAGCTGGACCTTTCTCAGTGGTGCTCAGGACATCAGGCAGAGAGCAACTCAAAGAGAGAAAATTCCATGTGAATTTAAGAACATCAGGTTTCTTGTATGGGTGGTCAAATGCCAAACAGATTGCCTATGTTAGAAGTCACTTGGGGTTATTCAAGTCCCATTTGGATTTAGCCCTGAACAAACCGCTGCAAAAATTTTTTTGAGCAGGGATGTTGGACAAGATGCTCTCCAAAGGCCCTTTCCAAATTCAACATTCTTGTGTTCCTGTACCAGACACTTCTTCCTGTAATCTAATAACCCACAGCAAACAACAGCTAATTACCCTCCAGAATAAAAATCGGCATTTATTTCCTATTTCATTTTATCTTCAATTTCTAGCTGTTGGATCTTGGCTCGTGTCTGGCCACTTGATTAAAGAGCTCTCTTCTAGCGGCTCTTTGGGTGCTCTCAGATCAAGCCACCTGTTAACCTTCTTTCTGATAAGCCAAAGGGTATTTCCACAAATAAATACTCCATGTTCTTGGTTAAAATGGAAATTGAGCCCTTAATCTAGTCAATTTGCTGGAACAGGTACTTTACTGTCCAAGTGCAATCTGAGCAGATTCTGACTGTTGAACTCACATCCCTCTCTGTCTCTTCCAACTTCCAATGAGTCAAGATAATAACATGCAAAAAAAAAAAAATCCCCAAAGCAACAAAACCATGTCTCCCACCTAAAAATTATCCCTATTTCCAAAGCCAGCAAGAGATAATAAGCATGATATTAGGTGTATTGAAAACTTTTAAGATTCTGACATGTAATACAGATGACCTGGAAAAGACTCAGCCCTGAAAAAAGTCAGTTTTAGGGGCTAAGTTGCAGAATCTTCCTGGCCCATCTTTGGATTTTTATTTTTTTCTGATTTTTGGCAAGAAATATATTAACATTTTTACTGGCTATCTAAGATACATAGACAGTAATAATTGAAGATATACCCAGTTTGAGGGGTAAAGAAGAATATGCAACTAAGGCATATTGAATAGGCAAATGGATTTG
The DNA here is from genome assembly GCF_027579445.1 of Ammospiza nelsoni. Classification (NCBI taxonomy): domain Eukaryota; kingdom Metazoa; phylum Chordata; class Aves; order Passeriformes; family Passerellidae; genus Ammospiza; species Ammospiza nelsoni. The sequence continues at coordinate 5,463,494 of NC_080637.1, read as the reverse complement.
CCATTTTACACTAGAAACACACTACAGTGAAGCTTCTGAAATCAGTGGTGCTATGCAGCTTAAATAGGTGAAAATTCAGCAGTGCATCAAGCCCAGCAGATGACTACAGCAAACATCCAGAAACAGAGAGATTCCTTTAGGCTGTATAATTAGTTTTTCTCCTTATTTCTATCAAATATATATTTTTTTGTTTAAAGGGCTCTGGGTGCTATAGAAAAAAAAGTGATTTGAAAATATATTCCATTTTAGCTGTAAACAGTGTTCAATTAGTGTTCATAGCAATGGGCTTTGTGGCAAATCTTGAGTGTGCTGTTGAATAATGTCAGCTATGAGATGGTGCAGGATCCTGAGTGTCAGAGCTTCTCTCTGATTTCATTCCACAGTCTAAGTCCATCTTAAATTTAGACTGAAATTTGAGGACTCCTGCCATGAACAATACACACTACTTAGCAAACCAACATTTCATCACTTTCTGCCATCCAATATTTTATATTGATTATATTGTGCTCTTTATTTCTTCTACTTTTACTTAATCTTCACATAATCTCTACATAACAAGAGTTACAATGAATAATTTAATGATTAATCACAGCCTTGCTCGCTGTGCCAGGATCAGGGTTTTTTTTGTTACTCTTTAGCATTCCAATATGGTGGAAAAGAATTTTGTTCATGTATTTACAGTTGTCTGTTGTTCCTGCACCTGCCTACTCCTCTCTGAAAATGAAGTTTATTGTTTTCTTAGTTTCTTTGTGTAAAAATCCCAGCTCAATTAGATTACCTTTTTAGAAAAGATGGAAGATATAAAAGTACAGCTGCTTGAGCAATTAGCAGAGCAGCATGATGTGAGCAAGCCTAGAGCTATGGGAAACTCACCTGGCTTCAGATGCCATTACAAACTCAGAGTTTGGTCACTGGGAGGGACAGGACATGTTGGAGCAGAATCAGATTTGCTGGTGAGCTCCTCTCTATGACAGGAGCTTTTTAATCCCTTCATACTTGAAATACATCTATTGCAACATTTGGGGTGAAATCCATCTCCAGGTTAGTGCAAGTGTCTGCATGTTGCTCTCTAAATGTTGCTGGGTCTGTTTGCATCTCTTTTGGAGCAGATCAAGCCAATATGACAGACTAGAGAATTAAATATTCACTTGACTGGCCTTTGTGTGTCTGGTTTTAGGTGAGTTGAACTGCACAGTGTATTTAGGAGGTGACAGCTGGAGACTAAACTGAATCACCTTAGGGCATCTTAAATGGCATCAAACCTCCATATTGGGGGAGCTGAACACACTTTTTGTTAGTTTTTTCTAAAATCAGTCCTTCTCTGTTCCACTTGCATGGAACTTTCTCCATATTTGGCATTAGCCTTAATCCAATTTTATGTTACACATCAGCAACATCAGAATTATTCAATGCTGAGAATCATGGATAATCTAATACAAATTTTGCTATAGTAGATTCCCAAAGCCTCCTCAGGTTAAATAAACACATTCCTGTGATTACGATTATGATCTTCTCCAGCTTCTTTGTTTCCTTGACTGGGGACTATAACTTGCCTACCTAATTCCAAGAGGGATAATAAACAATGCCCACAACTGAAAAGATAATAAATCCCATCATAATAATCTCATCATAAATCAATAAAAAAACTTTTGGGAGGAAGGACATTCTCCTGTTTTCATTTTACAGAGAGTGAAAAGGACAGAGAACAATTAATGAGCAGCGACACTTAGGAGATTTCCAGTTAGCCAGAAACTCAACTGAGTCCCTTGAAACCTATTTTCCTGCCTCAGCCACCAGCCCATGTACTTCCTCAGACCTCTGCTCAGTTTCTCAGCAATAACAACAATTAGAAAAAGCACAGAAACCACTTAATTAATCTCCACAGAATTTTTTGTTGTTCGGTAGGATGCGGGAGAGAAGAAATGAGAAAAGAGCAAGCAGAAGGGAAGGAAGAAAAAACCTGAGGGTTTCAGGCAGTGGTCTAAGCTCTGGGGAACAGAGGTTAAGTCACTGCTTGGCATGATTTGCAGTAACTTGAGGTGAAAAACTCTTCGGGCGAAGTGAATATCCATGAATCTGACCTCCTCTGCTTTTGGGATAGACAGACTTGCATTTAGGGATAATCTCCTGCAAAAAATGTGGTTCTTATCACAGTGCAGAGCAAAAAAGAAAAAAGAAAAGAAAAAAGAAAAAAGAAAAGAAAAAAGAAAAAAAAAAGAAAAGGAAGTGACAGGGGACTTAAAATAGTTTCTGTGCATGAAATTGGTGTCCTCCATTCTCATCATCAGTGCTGAGCTCCACTTCCAGAGAAAGGATGAGTTTGCAGCAGCTCCCACATGTACTTGTTCTGAAACTGTACTAGGTCATCTGCTGCTCTCAGCTACAGATATATTTTGCAGTGGCAGCCAAAAAAGGTCATTTGTCAGAGCACAGTGAGAATGGGGTGATTACTGGGCCTTGATTACCGCTGTAATACAAACAAAGAATATTAATAAGCTAAATTACATTCTGAGTCCTTTTTCTGTAGCTTTGCAAGAAGAAAAAAAGAAGCCGACTGGATTGTGAAGGCATTTCACTAATGGTTAATTAATATTTATTACTTTTGAAGAAGAAGACTGTGTCAGGGTGCTGCATAGCCCTATGTATCAATGGTTTATCCTTGCATTTTTCTTCCCCTCAAGTGTCTTCATCAAGGTCTGAAAGAAATAGTCTTTTCATTTCAGGCTGCACAGATAATACACATTCTGTTTGAAAAGTCCTGGAAGAAAGAACAGCATCTCTAAACCCTGTGATAAAACTGCTTAAAAATCCCAAAGGTTCCAATCTGTGTTTGGGCCATTAGAGACTGAGGACACTGGAAGAGAAAGTGACATTTCCAGTGTTTCATTAGATCTAGAGATAAGTCGGGGCTGTGCTGGATTTGGTTGATCTAGGGTTAATTTTCTTCAGAGCAGCCGGTCTGGGGCTGTGGTTTGGATTTGGGCTGGAGTGGTGTTGAGCATGTGGTGGTGTTTTCATTATTACTGGGCAGGGCTTACACAGAGTCATGGCCTTTCCTGCTCCTCACCCATTCCAGAAGGGGGGTTGGGGGTACATTAGGACAGGGGAGGGGACACATCTGGAACATCTGTCCCCAACTGATCCCAGGGACACCCCAGACCATAGAGGACCATGTGCAGTTCAGGAATTTCGGGAGAAAAGAAGGAAAGGGCCAGGGAGGAAGAGGGGGCATTTTTACAGATGGCCATTTGCCTTCCCAAGTCACTGTTCCATTGTGTGGAGCCCTGTTTTCCTGGGGATGGCTGAACACCCACTGCCCATGGGAAATGGGCAATGAATTCCTCGTTTTGCTTTGCTTGTGCGCAGCTCTTGCTTTACCTATTAAACTCAAACCCTCAAACCATGGGTTTTCTCTCTTTCACCCTTGAAATTCTCTCCCCAACCTCCGTGTTGAGGGACTTGAGCGAGCAGCTTTGTGGGGCTGGGCTGGCTGGGGTTAAACCACAACAGGGCAAAAAGGTCCTTTGCCATAGGCACCTTCAGGAATAATCCAAAAACTTATCATATGAGCACATCTCTCTAGGACTCTCTCTTATAAATATTTGAGCAGAACGGGAAGGGTTGGTGACCCTTAACACCTTTTCATGGAACTAATAAACTGCCAAAAGGCTTTTTTTCTCCCCTCCCTTTTAGAATTAGGTTTCCAACTTGCAGCGACTCAATCCTTCCAGAGAGAAGTATTTTCTTAATGTGTCTGAATTGTCTCCTTGCATTCAATGTAAGATCCAATGGTTTTGGGGGGGAAAAAAAGGTAAGAAAAATACCAATAAAAAGGAGGGGCTATAATGGTGAAAGAAGAACTTTTTAAGTTAAATTCCATTTTCAGGTTTAGAAAGGACTAGCTTGGAGTCAGATGCTTTGCTTTAATCTTCCATGGCCTAAGTAGAAGGCAAATACAGCCCATAATATTTTTGTTCTTGCTTGTGTACTCATTAGTGTGCCTTTGTGATAAAGGCAGAAGCGATGTAAGACTCACAGATGACCCTTTTTTTATTGATCACATATTTTTTAATCTTTCTCTTTTTAAAGACTTCATAAAATGTTAGTGTTTTTTTTCCCAGTTTACTTTAAAGTTGTCTGCAGGAAAGGTTGATTTTTTTTTCCCTGCTTGGGATTTCCAGGGACAGATTGAGATTTCTTTAATTAAAATTCTAAAGGAAAGAAACAGAATTAAATTTCTTGAGTTTTAACTTTAATAACCACCAGTTTATTAGATACTTCAAAACAATCCCCCTTTGGTATCTCTTTCAGCATTTTACTTTTCTGCATAACTGTCTGGTCCAGTGTCTAAACAGCAGAAATTTCCCTTTGCACATAACCTTTTGTATAAATGAGATCACTCAACATTATAAACCCAAGTAGTGAAAAAAGCAAGGTTCAAAGCCCAAAGAACTTAAATTCTTGTGGTGAATAAGCAAAGTGACCACTGGAATACCATATAAAGATGAAAATGCGGATCTGCAGTATGCACAGGTTCCAGGGAAGGTTCAAAGTTCTCTTCAGCAGAAGTGATGCAGTAAAAACACAATTTAAGCATCAGTGTTTTCCACTGGAAAGCCCATCTGAGCACCTACTTTTGATGTGCTGGATGGTCAAATGGACATCCACTTGTCCAAGGAGTGAGTGTACCCAGTTCCCACTCTGATGGTGCATCTGTGTGAGTCTTGGGGACCTACACTTTTGGCCCTGACACATACTATGCAATAATTATGCATCCATACTTCCTGATTTTTCTACTATGAAATACTTGACCAGGTAAATGCTGGCTGAAAAAACAGTGACAGATAAGACCAAAAGAGCAAAAGAGACTTTAAGGATTACCTTTACCATCTAGTTAGATGGCTTTTAATGCACTTAAGGGAATTTTATTTAAAAATCTGCTTAAGTTGTATTGTACGTAACAGCATCCAGCTCCCAGTGTTCTGTTACACATTTACCCTGTCAGGCCCTCTTCCAAAGATTTACTCAGGCTGGCAGTTTGTATTCTGCCCTCTAAGATCCCTGGGCATGTTACATGGGCACAGATCCAAATATCAGTTCCAGAACACTCCAGTGTGTATTTTTTTAAGAGAAAGAGTTCTCATGTAAAAATAAGATGTTTCTGCAGTTTAGAAACTTTCCTACTGGCCCACTTATATCTGTGACCTTCTCAGTTTCTATGAGCACTGTAAGACACTCTCTAGTTTTTAATTAAAAGTTTTTATGATACTGTATAAATTTCAATTATCCTCTGCTTCTTGCCTTCATCCTTCCTTCCCAAAACCACCAAACAAATGCTCTCTTCCCACGACAGCTGGATATTGAGGGCATTTGTTGAGAGTAGGTCTAAAGCCTCTCTGCAGTGCATGGAACTTTAGCACATGTTTAACTGCTGTACTAAATTGCATTGTACTGATGTGATCCAAAGCCTATTGATGTCAAAGGAAGAAAAGCTCCCATTGACTTCAGTTAGATTTCCATCGGGCTTTTTTTAAGGGAAAATGATTATGCACTTTTCCTTTTAAACATTTATGATGAAAAGCGTCAGCAAATAAAAATTTGTGAATAGACTCCCACAAAACAAAAGTGTCAGGAGCTGAAATACTGGGGCAGATGGGCTTTCAAGATCTGTCAGTCCACCAGCATTGTACAGTTTAAAGGCACTGCATGCACTCAGTTTTCTGAGGGGGTGTGTGGACAAGAAACCGCTCTCATTCATTACATTTTTAGTGAAAAAGAATTGATCTTGGAGTCAGATGATGACTAGGACCTTTTGCACAATGTTTTGTGTTCATCATTCATTGCATTGATATAATCCTGATAAACTTTCTGAAAGAAGATTTTTGGCCTTTAATGTGCTGTGCATTTCTGTTTGAATCCAAGAATTTCCTATTCAAGATTCCACCACATTCGAAGTTTAAAATAATACATATGCGAATGATGTATCATTCTCACATCAGCTTTAGGTTTTTATTTAATTAAATAAATTTAAACAAGTTTTAAGATAGAGATCCTCATTTGTATGAATGGCATAGAACTGTATAGAATCTAGGAATTTCTTCCTAAATTAGTATTTAGTGCACTAATGCCTGCCTGCTTCTCATCTGATTTTAACTAGAGCTGAAATGCCCAAATTTTGGAGTGCAATCAGTTAAGGTTGTTTCTGTCGGCAGCTCATTCATCCCTGGTTATCTTTCTCCAATCATAAATATGATTGCACTCTTGGGGAATTCTCTAAACACTTAAAAAGCACATAGGATATATATGGGGCAAAGTGTTTGCAGTATGTACTTTTAGGATAAGAATGCCTGTAAGTAAAAAAGGGATCACTCGCACCATTACCAACAAATCAAGGTCAAAATCAAGCAAAAAAGGTCTGGGTAAGGGCAAAACCCTTAGGCTGGGAAGCCAATTTCACTGATGGAAGATATCTATAGCTGTGGAGATAGTGAGAAATTTTCTAAACATTGGCAAAAAATTTCTTTTCAAATTGTACGAGGTGAAGAATTTTATTTGACTTGTATTTCCATGGAAATAAACATTTTCATACACCTAGAGATGTGCACTGTCACCTTACAAAAAGTCTAGACTTGTGAAGAGTTTATCACCTCTGCTTTTTACAATATTAACTTTGGCTTATTTTTGTTTGTTTTCTTTGGGAAACTTTCTTTTTAGAATAATTTTAGAACAACTTTGATGAATTGTAGGAAGTTAAAGATGATACAGGATAGTCTTATTTTTATAGAGTAGAAATATTAAAATAGCTGCGTCTTAATGATAAATGTATTAATTGAATTCCTATGCAATGTGATAATTCAATAGACAGTATTAGAACTGTGTGTGCACAGGCCCTCTAAGAATTTATCAAAGTGATGACATTTATAGCCACAACTATTGCAGACAAAGTTTAAAGAAGTTAATAATGCCTGAAAATAATATTTAAGCCTTTTAAGTAATTTTATATACTTAAAAATTGGAAAACCATGCTGAGCAGAGTTAATATTTCTATAGAATTTTTGATACTCATCTTCATTTAGTAGTAGATGGTATATGAACTATAATATAGTTAATATACCTATGATGTCTTCATCTGCTCATCATTTTGATGGTATTTTTTTCTAATTTATTTAACTTCAGTTTGGTATTCTTTCCCCTAGTTGTCTGTGCCTTGTTATTTAATTTATCATTCTTTAAATTAGTGAAAGGAGTTGTTTCACTCTAAATACACATATATATGGATCACTTCCCACTCTAAAAGACAAAGTAAGTTTTTAATTTCACTACAACACAAAACATTATTTTCACTACATATTATAAACCACTCCCTGGAATATAACATAATCTTGAATTCCCTTTAGCAGTTTTCAACATCCACATCAATCTTGTATAGGAGAAAATATGACAGAATCAATATTGTGATGATAAACTGTAAAAAATTGCTTTTGTCTGGATTCAGTAGAAATCACAAGTGGTCTGATTCAGCATGGGAACACTGGAACTAACTTCTTAAAATGAACAGTCTATTGGAAAATAAAACTAAGTTTGTGCGAGGTGGAAGTGAGTTTATTTCATTCTTTGTTGTTAACCACCCTTTTAATTCTCTTTCCCTTAGTGGATTAAGATATTTTTTCCTGATAAATGGGTTAATTTGGGATTGTAATTGATATACTGCAGCTAATCTCCATCATAACACAAAGTATCCCAGCAGTATTCCATATGCAAATCCTCTATATGGGCTTTGGAACGTATTCTGACAAATATTGACATCCACTGTGGCTAAAATACAAGTTTGGGGTTCTCCTCTCTAAAACTAATAAAAACCACTTGATATGGAATATGGAGATATGAATTTTCCATAACTGATCTGCTGGAAAATTGTCACTAACCAAGATTACCTGTTATCCATACAAAAAAGAGACAAAATAAATAGCAATTTCAGGAACTTTCCAGGTCCATTTCCCTTCTCTGGAGAGGCTCCAGCCCCTCAATGTCTCCCTTGTCACCAGGGACCCAAATCTGACCCCAGGATTTGAGGTACAGCACGGCTACCACACATCAAATGGTGGCAATGCAGGTGGATTATCCAGAACAGATTAAAGGCAGAAGATGTATTTTGTAGTTAGATATTTAACTTTTGCTGACTGAAATCCCTCAAATGAAAAAAATGCTTTTATCCTGCCATGGAATCAGTCAAAAATTTTGGTCGCAAAAGTGAAAATGCAGCGTCCACAGCTCAATGTAAGGAAAGGCAAAGCTGAGGAATGATATTGCTGAGCCCAACTCCCTGTTCTGGTGTCTCCAGATGGCGCTCTCAGATGATGCTGAAGTGGCTTTGATCCCAGCTCCGTGCTGAGCTGTCAGGACAAAGACAATGTGCAGAATTAGGGCTGTCGTAACCATCCAGTCGCTTGCACATGCAGTGGAACCTGGGTTTTTGAGCACTGTGTTGTCCACGTGCTCTTGAAAGTGTCAGTCAGAGATATAGATCTAGCCAGACTACACTCTGCCTGACAGCACAAGCCTGATTTGGGGGAAAAATAAATCCACAGAGCAAACAGATAGGGTAGAATTAATCTCTTTTACTTCTAGCTTTCAAAAAGTGATCTGTCTAGTGTAAACTAGTCCTCTAATTGCCTTCTAAAGTTAATGGAGAGAGAAAACATATTGACATTTCCTATGTGACTCGGGATACATTATGCGATGCGAGCTTGTTGAAAATGCTAGTTCAGGTATTTTCTGTTCAAATGACATTAGGTTATCTCCATTCACACAGAGATGATATGTAGCAAAGCCTTCTGTTTATTCTCTGAATGATTTACAAGACTTGATTTGTGCTGCTCCTGTTTTGCTTCTAAGTTACTTAAGGTGAATTAATCTTCCCTAATTTAGATGCCTCATACCTACAACTGAACTAGAAGCCCAGGCTCCATTTAATATTCACAAACAAATCTTCATTTTTGGAACATGTTTATATGGATTATTACAAAACATGTTTTAGGATTAAAATAAACTTCTGAAAACCAGCAGTTTCTCCTTACTCGTTAGAAATGAGAATAAATGTATAGCTCAGGTTGATATAAGTGTCTGGAGTCAGATGAGATTAAACCCTCCCTTAAGCTTGCCCTTTGCCATGGTCTAACCATTGCACTTCATGAGCTGCTGACTTGGCTCATAACTTGTGTGGCCAGCAAATGTTGGAAAGTAGGGAAAATGAAAACGTCACTGAAGTCACTAAAGGATAACAGAAGAAATTTATATTACTTCCTTTTTAATAAAGAGTGACATTACATACTGACTCTTACCAGCTCTTTTTTAGGAATCACTACAGCATAATTTTACCTCTCTTCTTTCATATCACAGTTAACCTATGAGCAAATAGGGAATAATCTAAAACTCTGCAGAGACGCTCTGGTTATTTCACTGCTTGCATAGTCATGACAGCTTGTGCTCTGGGACTTGCATATTAGCAAGGTTAAGACAGTCTTTTCTTCCAAGGGTAAATGTGGATGCCAGCAGCATGGAATCTCTGAAGACTCAAAAGAAGTCTGCAATGATGACAAAATGAAGGCACCTTGGACTACTCTATTCCAGATCTTTAACACTATTTAGAGACATGAGGAAGTTATTGTGCTGATCTTAGATGGGCCGGTGGAGCTACAAATCTTGGAAAGATTAAATCTTGAGAACTTGGTTAAAGTGCGAACAGGTAGTATTTAATCTACAATTCTGAGTTAAGTTTACTATGAAATCTAAATTGACATGAGAAAATCCCTTTAGAGGTACAAAAAATATTTTCCCACATCCAAGAAGTTGCTTAAATTAGAATCATAGGATATCGTGATTTGGAAGAGATGCACGAAGGTCAGGGAAGTTCAGCTCCTGGCCCTGAAGAGTACAGCCCCTCAATGAGATTAGATTAATAAAAGGATTTTAGATAATTAAATTTGATGCTAACTCCTAGAAGGATATGTCTGACAAGTCAGTAACACCCATGTGTTTGATTAAGATATATGAGAAGGTTTTATCAGTAATTCTTGGCGACCACAGTTGCTAAATAGACACAACCCAATGGAAATTCATGTTCTGACTCTGAGTTATTGACATTTACAGTCCCACATACAGCATTAAGTTTACATTCTAGGAGCCATTAGGAAACCAAGTGTGCTGATCCATGTGGGGAATCTTCACAGTGCAGCTAAACTCCTGGAGAAAGCTTTATAACAGGTCAGGATTTGGAACTGTGATTTGTTATTCATGCGTGTTGTGTGACTGGGCTGAACCATGACAGGTGGCACTTTTTTATTCAGGCAAGAGAATATGTGGTCCCTGCTTCCTCTTAGGTTAAGTGGATCCCACAGATCCCGTCTCAATCTCCCACTTGTGTTTAGCTGCCTCAGAGAGAGCTGCATCCCACAGAGGTTCTCCCCGTGGATTTGAGATGCAGCATTGGGGAAGAAAGACTAATGAGCCAACAATGTGGTAAAAAAGAACATTTCCTCTGGAAATGTACAGCTCCTCCAACAGGGCATGCACACATCTCTGTGCTCAGTAATCTAAAAAGTACAAGCTCAGTTTTATGGAAGTGCTGAGGTGATTTCAATTTGCTTTTGGGTGTGAAAGAATGGATTAATTCCACAAGGTTTATATGCTGCACCAGTTAATGAAATAGCTCTCACAAACACGGATGGTCAGTAAAGAAAAAGCTTGTTAAAAAAAAAAAAAAATCCTTTCAAATCCAGAGAGCATGAGAAATAAAGACTCGTGACAAAAGGAGAAAAACATAAAGTTTATCTGTAAGTGAAATACACGCAGGCACTGCAGCAAAGGAATTTAAATGTGTATATAATGAGCAGCTACACATGCACAAAAGTAGCTGTCACACACTATACAGCATGCATAAAAGCTCCAACAAGTTGCTCGGTGTGAGGAGTGGCTGCTTCTGGATGAGCGCGCAGTCATTTAGCGGCTCCCTCGAGCTGACAGCGAGCGTAGCGGGCCCGCCACACATGACTGCCCAAGAAGAGTGTCTCTGGATGTCAGCCTGGTGAACGTCAGCGAAACAAGAGTAGAGCAGAATCAAAACAAGTTAACAAACCAGCAGCGAGCTTGTTTCTGCTGCAGTAACAGAACCATGGGCTAACCCAGGCTTTCTCTATAAAAATTGTAAGGCTCTGTCAGTGACCTCGGAACCGCTGACCCGCGGATGCTGGATACAGTGAGGAGGAAAGGGTTGGTTTTCTTTGTCTAAATTATTTTTTTTTTCTTTCCTTCTGAATTTCTAGGTGTCTTGCACTCTGTTCTGAGGCAACTGAAATGCTGGCTATTGTTCTCCCTCGACCTTCACAATAAATCCTCCTTTGTTTGCTTATGTTGGTTAAACATCATTCAAGACCTGGGCTAACAAGCATTGTTGGGCAGTCACTTCTGATCATTTTAATGATGCTTTTGAAGGCTTGGATTTATTTTATGGTTTCACTATTCTGTGTCTATCACAAGATCAATTGTCTGCAACGACCTGGTTGTTTAATATGTATCAGGTGCTATCACTGCAACCAGAAATCTTGACTGGACCATTTCCATGAATAGTCTGCAGGGTGAGGATATAGTTTAGTTTGATTAGCAGATAAAATTATTTCAAATAAGGAATAACAGGTCACTTCAGGGAAAATGGGCTATGAGTTTCTTTTTTTTGGTAGTTAACACTATGTGCATCCTACTACCACAGCAAGGTAAGAATCAAAGTTGGAACCTGGTAGGGCAATTTGGCTGAAAGGAACCTTCCTTCACAAATTGATATTTTGATTTTTTTTCCTATATTATTTTCTAAACAATCAATTTAGTTTTCAGGGTGGACAACTGTAATTATGCCTGGAGAAAAGGCACTTGAACCGGTTTTAAATTAAAACTAGCTTAAGATCAAGTTCAGCATGGACTAACAGACTGGACTTTGTAGGAATTGCAGCCAGCCCATGATGAGCTCTCCAACAAACCAGAACTGCTGTAAACATCCATTTGGTCAATTCAAAGCTATGTCAAGGATTAAATTGCAGTGCCACAGTGACCTCTAATTCAACTGATATATATTTCTAATATTTTCCTCACTTGAGAATGTGCATTTCCTCTTCTCACTGCCAAAATGCTCCCTGACCTGCCAGAAGTTCATTGCACAGTCACTATTGTTCAAATCAAGCTCAGATTTTGAATTTTAATGACTTAAATCTTTGGAAATTTACAGTGAATAGTCCCCAAGACCCAAAGTTCTAACAAAACAGTCGGTGGAGCATGCTGTTGTATCCAGGTTCAATGAATTTTAGAAAGGACAAACTAATTAAAAAATAATGTGCTGTGCACGTATAATTTTAATGCTGAAAGCAGAAAATGCACAGGGCACCTTGATCATATGGAAAACACTTTGTTTTAAAGTCTATTAAAGAGTTTAAGATTAAAAGGATTCTTATAAGTTCAGACTGATAGACACAATCACAAATACATCTCCACATCTGCTCCATTTTCACAACTGAATTAAGGAACATTTTCCCCCCAATGAGTTTAATTAACTTTAAGAACAAGCTAAATTAGTTTAAAAGGCAATTAGAATGCAAGCGTATAAATTGTAATTAAAACTGCATGCTGTTTATAGATATTTTTTTCTAAATATTTAAAGAAGATATTTTCCAAATGAAAAAAACAGAAGTTCTGCAGTCAGTAAATAATTCAGTTCAGAAAAGTAAAAAAGAAATTTCTTACACATGTAGACTTAAAAAATAAATCTAATTTGTTAGAAATTAATATTGCAGAATATTTTATCAGCATCCCACTGGAAAATAATGAGCATTTGCTTTTCAGATTTTTTTTTCTTATAGTGAATTGAGATTGATTCACCATTTTATTGTGTTTGAGGATGTCTGATTTATTGGGATGTGCTAAGTATTTCTGAGTCAGTTTTGCCTGAACTTTACTGCTGGGTTAATGTTTTGACTTCATGATCTCAGAGGCCTTTTATAGCCCCAATGATTCTCTGATTCTTGCTGCATTTGATGTGGTCAGTGTTTCACACTGGGTATTGCTCTTTTTCCTTCATGTCTTCTTTCCCTCCATCTATGTTCATCATCTTCAGGGCACCCCCTTCTTGGTGAACTCAAATCTGTATAGTTTACCCAAACGACTTTTAAGAGGTGTTTTTTCTCTCTCCTAGTCCCTTTAAACAGTGCAGGTGATGTGAATGGAGCACATATGGGCCCCGTCCTCCAAAAAGGGGGATCAGGGTTCCCTCCCCAGCAGTCACACACCTCGTGCCCACAGATCAATCTCTTCACCTCTCCGTGTTCACCCTCTCTGCTGGCCAAACGTATTCTGGTGAATTGGAAACTGCCTCTCAGTTTGGGGCATTCCTGGGAAAGTCAGGATTTTGGCTCAGTCAGTCACGTCAGGTACTGCAGACAGAAATTACTACAAGTGGCAAAAATGCCGTGAGTGAGCACACATCTGACAGAACATGAATAATTGCATGAATATCCATTATAAAAATATGACACTCTGGGGATTTCTAAACATTTTCCTCAGATATCACATAACCTGGGGGGTTGTCTTTGAGTGAGTAATGGTGATCACAGGCTGTTGCAAACTGAAACACTGTGTTATTTGTCCCCTTGCAGCCTAATGTTATCAGAAGGAAAATTCCTACTGAATGTATGGCAGGATGCAAACATCACAGGAAAGGGCTCACAAGGTGTTGATCTTCAGCCGTAGAACCAAACCACATGTTTAAAAACTACTATATAAAAATCTGAGTTGGAATTTCAATGATTAATGACTTCTACGTTTGGTTTTGATTTTGTTTCCATGTTTCAAAATTAAAAATCACATTAAGCAGTCTCACCTAAATTTTGTGAAACTACTGAGATAGATTTCTGGCTGCAATAAGCTATATTCAGCCAAAGTAATTTTCATCTGAGAATAAGGGCTTTTATTGAAAATCAGGAATTCAAGTTGCAAGTGTACACTTAAAATATCTGTCACAGTTCCCAATTTTTACAGCTTAGAGTGACTGAAGTTCTTGAAAATGTAGGAGTTCTAAAGGATTTGAGACAGTTTAAAAATCTGTCATTTGTTAGCTTTCTAAAAGAAAGATACATGAATATAAAGAATAAGATAACAGCACAAAAGGGCTTTGTAACAGCCAATGAAACAAACCTGCATATTTCACTAGAGATATAAATGTTACAGTTTTAAATAAAAAATGGATAGAAAATGAACAACTTGTTCTTTGGCTCTTCAAATTGGTGGATTTGAAGGGGTTAGTCTTGTTTCTAAATCCAGAGAATCTCTCTTGTTTGTCTTATATGATCAAAAAAAAGATAAGAGCATTCAGGTGGAAAGATGTCTACTGTGTATAATAGGAATAGTTTGACTTTTCAGCACAACCCTTATTCATAGCAGGGATACTTCATAAGAAGCTTATGAATTTCTATTTTAATCCACCGGCCAATTTCCATTTTCAACTGTTTGTGAAACAGCACAAGAATTTCACTTGAGAACTGGTTCAGAAAAGATCCCTAAATACACCAAATTAATTGTGGCTGGATTCTGCTTTGAGTTGACCTGCAGATTGTTCTCCAGGAAGAATGTTAAATCTGGTCCATCTTTAAATAAAACCAATCACTCAGGGAGCACACACGGATCATCAGGAAGGAAAATCCTAATTGCATCAGCTTGTTGACAAGCTACAGGACACCTAAAGAGAATCAAGCAAGTCTCAGTTGCTGTGCCCCAGGGAAAACCCAATGTAGATTCAAGAAATAATGAAGCAGTGCCACTAATATCATTTATGCCACCAAAAAGCAGGAAAGAGTTTTCATGCTTTTATGGTTTTATGTACTATAGGGACAGAATATATTCCTGCTTTATATCCAATTTATCTTTTGTTACCTGGATATTTGGATGGAAGGATTATTGAAGACATAATTGACATTTTGTGAAGCATCAGATATTGTGTATTGTCCAGCATAACTGAACTGATCACCTGAATCACTTCCAACATTCCCTATCAACAATGTATCTTAGAGTATTAATTGCTGTAATTAAATTAACAAAAACGCATTTCATTTTTTTATCATTATACCTCATATATAATGGATATATCAGACATGAATGGCCTTGGGGAAGGCCTTTGGAATAGCTCCTAAATCTCAAATCAGAAGGTTTGTTACGACTGAAATGTTGTTTCCCTGTGGTTTACTGAAATAGGTATTCAGTAGGTATTTTAAAATAGTTATTTTTTGTTTTAAAATTAAGCTGTGAAATCTTGGGAATAAAAGAAAAAAAAAAGGAAATCCAGTGAGAAAAAAAATTCAGAAAATTAGAAAAATTTTGTATCTGCAATTGATACAAAAAAAAAGGTCATTTTTTTTTCCTTACAGCTGCAGCCTATTTTTTTTTTCTTTTTCCAAATGATTTATTGTAACCTGTATTAAATTCATCCATTTATTTAAGATCTGTTGGAAGCTAGGGATGAAGTAATGGTTCCATATTTCCAAGAGGGTGAAAATGTCAAATGTTCTAAAGTTGTCTCCTCTAGTTGCTGGAATATCTTTGCTTAGGGATTGGATTTTTTTATTAGGGACCTTTTTTTCACAGTGAGCTTGTAATTGTGAAAATAAAAATGTCCCCTCGACCTTCATCTGACAAAGGGAAAGTTTTGACAAAGACCTCAGAAAAGTGACATGAGAACACCTCTATAATAGTAAGCATGTATCCATTCATAATTGAGAGAAAACCTTCATTTATTCAGAGCCTTATTTAGAATCTCATTATCTTCTTCTAGCCTTTGATAATAGGGTCATGGGTTGCTAGAATACACTATGAGTTTTAAAGTAAAATGCAAATTAACAGTGTGCTTTCTCTCACCATTTATGCGAACTTTATTCCTACAAGCACACCACA
Source organism: Ammospiza nelsoni (assembly GCF_027579445.1). Classification (NCBI taxonomy): domain Eukaryota; kingdom Metazoa; phylum Chordata; class Aves; order Passeriformes; family Passerellidae; genus Ammospiza; species Ammospiza nelsoni. Next base: position 5,447,513 of record NC_080637.1, on the reverse strand, counting down.
GCTTCCTAATGACTGCTGCTCAATGCCCATACAAGTTTTCATCCTGTGTGAGTACAGAGAATTGAACCAAAAGGCCTAAATGAAAGTCATTTAGTGGGAACAATCCCACTGATTCCCTCCAACTTCAGGAGTGTGATCTTAAATCATCACATTTATGTACGGAATTCGCTGAGTACACACTGGAAAGAGACTCCGGGTAATAGAAGACAAATTGGCTCACTATTGTGGTGCTTATTGTAAAATTAAAACCTTAGAGTGCCAATTATGGGAAAGAAGTGCTTCTTCCCTTGCAAAGCTTTAATTTGTCAAGTTAAATAGTTTTTCAAAAATGAAAATAAATTTGCTTTTCATAGAGAAGCTTTGAACTCAGTGAGACCTAAAGAAGAGCTTATATGCCCAGAAACCTGTCTATTTTTTTTCCAGCTGTGTCAGTTGAGGTGATAAGAAATATTATCTCTCAAAACTTATTTGAAGAGCAACCACAATGTCATATAGTGGGAAACCAGGAATCTCCATCTATTCAGTTCTTTGAAGAGTAGATTATTTGCACTCTTCATGCACAGAGAGGAGATATTTTTTACAGTAAATAACTCACTAATCTAGCATGTCAGGATCCACTAGCTGGGAGCTGAAGCTAGACAGATTCAGATTGGAAACAAGACATCCATTTTTAACAGATAGGAAAAATTGCATCAGCTTCCAGCAATAGATAGGTGTTTAAGACAGGAGGGATGAATCATGCTCTCCTAATGTGTCTCCCTCCTTTGGTTGTGGAGAGACCCCAGATAACCAGGGCAGATGTCTAACTTTCAGATGGACAAAGCTGGGTGAGATAAATCTGAGTTTCTTAAACTGAGGTGATATTCAGTGTGTTTCCTCGTTGTGTAACAGGCACAGCAGTTTAGCTGTAGAATTTTGGAAAATTGCTCTGGAATATTGCTGTGATTTTAATAACTGGGGTAAGTTTGGGAAGAATTAAATGTCCCCAAGTATTTGACTATGTCTGTGTAATGAAATGCGTTCAGTTAGAAATGGGGATTACTGTCCTTATGTTTTTTAAACCATTCTTCAGCTTACCTCTAGAACAGAGCAGATCAGATTTGCTAAATCAAATAATCTGAATGGTATTTGCATGACTGATTTCTAAAAGTATTGAATTGACAGAGAAGGGAGCATGAGTTATGCATTTAATAGAGATTTGCTAATGATAATGATGGTCACAAAACTATCAGATTATGTATCACAGAGATTGTTCATGATCTCACCATACTGATTTATTTTTTTTGTTTTTCTTTCAATGTTTCCTTTTCAGGGCATGAAGATGGAGAATATCGCTGAGGCTCAGCAAATATATGACTATGAATCATTGTGTACGACAGAAGGAACCTTCTCTCAGGGTTTGGAGGACTTCTAGCAAGGAATTCTGAGTGAGACCTAAGAAGTTCCCTATTTGTTTCCTAAAAGAGGAAGGAAAGGCAAGCACTCACATCTGCTTTATGATTGTTCTTACATAAGGAACCTAAACCACATAGGTACGAGAACTTTTTAACCTCGGTCTTATATGAAAGTGTGAAAGTCTTCCACATGAGAAGGTTATAACACAGAAATTGTTTCACTATCACTATTCAGTTCCCTCTCTCCCAGAAGGCATTTATTAACAACCATGCTAAAAATCAGGCTCCATACTATGTGCTGACTTCATGATTCTTGTTTTTTCAGGCACCTGTATCCCAAATTTATGGTATTGTGCTCAGAAAAGTGCCTTAGGAAATGGAAAATGTAGGTAGGAGAGTTTCTAAGTCTAGGAGAATTGAAACTCCCAGTTTTGGCAGGAAACAAGGAGGGCTGCAGATGCTCAAGGCCACTGAGAAAAGATCTCTCCCTTTTTATTTTGCCATGTGCCTAAACTCCAGAAAGGAATGGGAAATCAAGTAAGTATGCAATTAAGTCATTGTAAACAGACTTTTCTCTAGGCTTATCTGGCTCCTTACAGACAGCAAATTTTCTGTATTTATTTTATTGGGACATCTTGGATGATTGCAAAAACTACGATTTTAGTCACATATAAATATAACTATATATGAAACATCTCTAAATTATTTTTATTTATTTATTTGTTTATTTATTTGTTTACTTATATAACTGCAGATCTTCTGATATTTTCTATTTTGTCACCTGAAATCACCTTTTGTGTCTGGTTCCCTGATACAACAAGCTGTAAACCCAACGCAAACTCTGAGCTTTCACTTGTCTTCATTCTGCAGTCATGGATTAAAAGTGTTAATCTTTTAACACTTGTAAAATTGTTTAGAAAATATGTCTCTAAGGTGGTTCTGGTTGCAATTGTCTACAATGCAATTATAGAGGAGGTTGTTTTAAAATTATTATAGTTGTTATAAATTTGCATTCTCTAAAAGAAGATGCTGGAACATATCCTGCTTTTCAGAGCAGAGGACTTCACAGCCTTCTAAAAAAGGTGGACACCTATAATTGACAGTCTGCTTTTAATATTTAGTCTTGCATTACCAAAAAAACCAACCAAAACCAATCTTATGAACAATAATGTGTCCTAAAATAAATATTCTAAGCCTGATAAGATACTCAGAACTATTTATCCTTCAGCCACTTAATTGATGTAGCCAAAGCCACAGCTGTCAGCTGATGTAAGATTTGGAAGAGTTTATTTCTATATGAATTTACAAACAGCCCTAACATTGACATTGAAAGTCTGATTATCAAAACTTTGCAAGATGTGGAAGGATCCTCGTAGGAGCCTTGTACCACCTCTGTGGTGAGGACCTGAGATGGATATGGAGATGCTCCCACAGAGAGTCATCTGCAGAAATGGCAAGTCCCTTCATGTGGTAAATATCAGGATAGGAATGGTTACAGCTCCCCTCTGATGGGAATGTTCTTTGGAGCATCTTTTATGTATTTAAATAATATTCTTAATATATAAGATAACAGTACCCCCACAGTGTCACATGGAAAAATAAAAAGCTTTTTTTTTCCCTAACAAAATGAACGTTTTATGAAAGTGTATTAAAATTGACTTTCAATGGGCTGAACAAGGTACAAATCACAGAGAACATCAGGATGTAATTACACACTTATAGAGAAGTCTACCATGAAAAGAAGAGGTTCTGTTGTAGGTTTTTCCCCCCTGAAAAATGAAAATGACAAGCTCAAATTATGAAGTCTACTGTGCACAATCAAGTGTGAGGAAGTATCAGCTTACGAATCATTAACAGCCCCAGTTTCATGAGCAGAGCATTATCAGCTCTGTGAGTCTGAACAAAGCAATTGTCAGCTGCCACCCTCTCTCAACTAGACAATTAAAAATTTCATGTAGTGCAAAGTGAAAAAGTGAGATTAAACTCAGCAGTGCTGTTCCCCAGCAGATGCAGGAAGCTCTGTCACCCTGCCCAAGTGCAGCCCTTCCATGGGACTCGCTGGAAGAGCAGCATTAACATTCAGAGACCTGAGCATGGCCATGAGGACACCTGGGTGCTCTCCACGGGCTTGGGGAAGGTTATCCTGGGCAAACCCTGCCCTGCTGGCGAGGTGAGGGTGAAAGGAGTGGAGTAGAGGCAACATCTGCCTTGAACTCGCGCCAGCTTGGAGAACATGGAAGTGTGGTGAGGCAGATGGGACTCATTTCACTGCTGTTTAAAAAAAAAAAAAATTAAAAAAAAAAAAAGGCAGCTTGTCAGGAAAATATTAATTGGTATCCTTGTTACCTGTGCGGCTCAGCTGAGAAGAGGAGCCCTCCAGCTGCTGAGCCACACTCTTCCTTCCATGTGCAGGTTGTGTGTGTAAAGGCATTTGCAGCTGCACTCCTATTGTATTTCCTTGTATGGATTGCCTTTCAGCTTCCCTGCTAGGCAAATAAAGTCTCTCTGTGCTGTTTAATCCCCTAAAATATCAAAGCACAGCACCAAACAGGATCTAGGCCTTACCTTACTGCGTTCAAGTTTATCCATCTGTGAAATTAGTATAATAGCATTGTTCTGCCTCACAGGGATATTGTGCTCTGCTTGTTTCTAAAGTGATGCTCCAGGCATGTTTTGAAATGCTTTCAGTTTCCAGAGTGCTTCGTTGGCCTTGGACAATAAGAAGAATGTGTTAGCTTTGATTGCCAAAGACAATGGGCTCCTGCACTGGGCTGTGAGTCAAGGGCTGAGTGGGACCTAGGAAAGCTTCTTTTGGCTGCTGACATAGAATCAAAGAATGGCTTGGATTGAAAGAGACCTTAGGGATCATCCAGTTCCACCCCTGCCATAGGCAGAGACACCTTCCACTATCCCAGGTTGCTCCAAGCCCCATCCAACCTGTTCTGGAACGCTTCCAGGGATGGGGCGGCCACAGCTACTCTGGACAAATGGTTGCAGTGCTTCATCACCCTCACCACAAAAAAAAAATCTTGCTCATATCTAATTTACCCCTGCCCTATGGCATTTTAAAGCCATTGTGGCACCACTGCTGCTCCCATCTCACATTCTGTGCATCAACATGGGCCTCTGCAGCCGAACTCACAGGGATTTGTTGAACCTCCCTTCTCTTGTGCAAAAACACTTTGAAGACCTTCAGGAAACAGGATCATTAAGCTGAATGCTGAATGGAGAATTACAAGCATTTTAGCAGCCACCTCTGCAGGAGGGTGTGTTAAAAAACAACCAGCCTCTGAGAGACCCCAAGATCAACAAAAAGAACATTTTTTTTTCAACTGAATAAATAAGTTGGAATCCACCTGTCACACAGTGAGTTGATTCTATGAGTCAGCCTCATTTCCTGATAAGTGTTTTATGTTACTAACATTCAATTACACTGGAAGTTATTTAGGGCAGAATAGATGTTTATGCCTGTGAAAGTTTTGTGCAGCAAGATGTTTGTTCTGAAGCCACTGGAAGATGAATAATGGTGCTAATAACAATAACATATTTAAATCAGAAAGTGCATTTGTTCATTTGTACTCTTAGATCTCCGACCATCGCTACTCAAGAGCTTCTTGCTTCGTATTTTTACTTAATGGAACTGTATTCCTCAGAAAAGGCTGTTTACTTAATAAGTGAGTTGCCTGACTGAGTCAGAGCTGAGAGAGAAAAGGAGAGAGCAAACAGCAGCCAGCTGAAAAGCCAGGAGAAACCAGCAGAGAAAGATGGTTTTGTAACCCATATCTCCCTTCAGGCTATTCATGCAATACTGTTTATTTCATGTCTGCAAAACTCCCTTTTTTGGAATGACATTTCTCCCGATTTCAAGGTATTTATAGCACGCAGACATTCTGTTTGATTCACTCTGTATTCCCTATTGACACAATAATGCTGATCCCCTTGGTATTCAATGTAAGAACAACCTGTGAGTTCCTCTTTGAACATTGGGGAGCTCAGTATCAATAACCTCAATTTTGATGAGTCTCTCCCCTTCCTGAAAAGTCCAGAAGTCCAGGGTAAAAATAATCAGATTTTCAAAATTACTGAACTAATTCTATTTGTTTTCCATCTTGCTTTGTTTAGCGTTTTCATACTTTTGTTTTACTTGCTAATCTTTTACTAAATAAAAATTGATTCTTGCATAACAGGACTCCTGGAGCTAGGCGTGTTGGAATAAAAAGAAAAGCAAATTTTGAGCCTCATGAACAACAGTGGCATCATATCATTAATTCATGTCAGCTGAGAGTTTGAAGTAATATTTCAAAGGAAGTGAAAGTTTGTAAGAGATCAAGTCCCATTAATGAAAACAATTAGATATTTATGTATCATTTGTCTCTAGGAGAAAATTAGGGACACAAGCAATTTCCTAGCAGATATGAGCTGTGGGGTTTTTAAAGATTTTTTAGCTAGGAGTATTATGCTGCGGTAGCCATATAACCACCTCTGAAAACCAGACCTTGTATCATTTTAAAATGGAAGTTTAATGGTTTTTATGATTTATCCTTCAAACCTTGGATTCTTAGCTTGAGCATAATTTTATTTTAATTCTAGTCTGTCCAAAGACTGAAAGAGAGCCCTCATCCTAGGGAGTCACTCCCACCAAGTAGGACCCACTGACTACACAGCATTTAATTGGTTAAAACAATTTTTGGACTGACTTGCATCTGTTTTCCAAGCCTATTTTTCCCTATATATATTTTGGTTTTTTTTGGTACCATGCAAAACAAAGAAACAATAGAATTTTAAATTGTGCTGTCAGCTTGAAAGTCAGTCCCTTAATTTGAGGTGTCTTATTAAATTGGGGGTTAAGATATAAGTACAATTCACAGCAAATACTGCACACAGCACATATCTAACCCTGTGTACAGGGAGTAAAAGAAAAACATGGTATGAGCAGTCAGAGCAATTTAAACTATTCAAATGACTAATAATTGTCCTTTTGTTTCAGGGTCATGTGAATTTTCAGTTCTTTACTTTAGGCTTCATTGACATTTTATCTGTTTTGTGTGAATTTTTCCATATTCTGTTTTATCCTGAAAAATCTGAAGACAACCATCTTAGACTGTAGATTAATCATTTAATATATTGCTTTTATTTTACCTGGATTAGTGGTAAAGCCATATTTGCTGAACTGAAGTGTATTAATCAGATCTCAGAGAACATTTTTTTCCTGCCTGTAGGATCTGCATATTTAAATTTCATTTGCTCTCTGAGAAACCTGTCAAAGTCTTTTATTATATCTTTAACATCCTTTCACTCAAATTAAATATATTCCATTATATCTTCAGTGAAGTAGAAATACTCTGAGACTTGCACAAGTTTTAATTGAACATTTTTAACAATATATCTAATGCCAAAAAGTGGTTTAAGTAACAGATTTTTTTTTCTCTTTTTAATAGTAAAAATAGCTACTGGGATGATAAATTCTTGATTGTCCAAAAGGTTTAATTTAAAACTTTTCTTCTCACAGCATATGAGTCTTAGACCTCTGAAAATAATTTGAAGCTTACATCCCAAATTCCTAAACATTGGGACAGAGCAGCAGATGACGAAAATTAAAACTACGATGTTTAAATGTTTTGTTTAAATTAGGTTGTAAATATGCTACTACTGCATTAAAAAATGAGCACCTGGAGAATGCACCAGGCTTTTTTTTTTATTGCTTACATGTTTCAATTTTTATAACCTGATACATGTCTCTCACAGCTGATCATAAGTATTAGGGATCACCAAAAAAAGATTTTTGAAAAGCTGAAAAAAACTCTGCTCTTCTCTATTGCATATCTTTTGTGAAAATCTTTAATTAAAATATTTACCAGCAAAGCTACCAAAATCAATATGAAATTATAAATATTTCATACACTCCACACAGGCTTTGAAAAATGTTATTTTTCTTAATATTCTGGGAATATTCATTAGTTTTGAGATAAATATTAATTTCACAAGACATTCTTAATGCAAGAAAGAGAAAAATTATCCAGATAACTGACATATTTCCTATGTAAGGAAAACAACAATCTCAAGATATGTATTTGTTTCAGAATTATATTTGCCATTTGGTGCCCAGTGAAAGGACCAGAGGGAACAGGTACAAAACCAAACCACAGGATGTTCCCTCTGGATGATTAGGAAACAATTTTGAACTGAGAGAGTGACCAAGCACTGACAGAGGTTGCCCAGAGAGGTCTTGGAATTTTCTACCCTGGAGATATCCAAAAGTCATCTGGACATGATCCTGAGCCACTGGCTCTGAGTGGCCCTGCTTGAGCTGGGGGATTGGAACATTTGTCCTCCCAAGGTCCCTTCCAAATGTAGCCACTCTGTGATTCCCTCGGTATGGGATTACATAAAGTCATATTTTGTGCCTCCATTCAAACAGTGCAAAGCAAAATGATCAGAAGTGTCCATTGATCCTGGATGCAACCATAGATGAGAAAACTGAAGAATCACAGAAGGGTTCGAGTTGGAACTTTAAATATTAGCTCATTCCAAGACAATTGCCATGGGCAGGGATTACACCCACTGTCCCAGGTTCTCCAAGCCCATCCAACCTGGCCTTGAGCACTTGCAGGGATGGGGCAGCCACAGCTTCTCTGGGCAGCCTGTGTCTCATCACCCTCACAGGAAAGATTTCTTACTAATTTCACACTGATATCCAATCTAAGCACACTGTCTTTCCATTCAAAACCAAAGATTTTTGCCCTTTGGAATCTTTCTCTGTATCTTCAGTGTTAAACAGCATAAATAAAAATTGCATTGAATGAAGGTTCTATTCTGGTTTTGCTCTATAAGCAAAGAGTTTCTGACTTTCCCAAGAGTTTTCTTTGCCCTGCTGAGGAACACGCAGATACTTTATGGCAGATCCAACTCAAACACAGAAAGACCTGCTTCAGAGTTCACCGTATGCCTAGATTGTACTTTACTGTAGTAATTTTGTAATGCTACTGCTTCAACTTAGCTTTGTCCTTCAATGGAACTCCTCAACATTTTACACTGGGTCATTTTATCTATCTATCTATCTATCTATCTATCTATCTATCTATCTATCTATCTATCCATCCATCCATCCATCTATCATCTATCTATCTATCTATCTATCTATCTATCTATCTATCTATCTATCTATCTATCCATCCATACATCCATCCATCTATCTATCTATCTATCTATCTATCTATCTATCTATCTATCTATCCATCCATCCATCATCTATCTATCTATCTATCTATCTATCTATCTATCTATCTATCTACCTACCTATCTACCTACCTACCTACCTACCTACCTATCTACCTACCTATTTTTTATTTATTTACACTGGACCTCTGCTTCCATACCTTCTTGCATCCCTGCAAGCAACTTCCAAAATCCTTGTGGTGAGATGAGACAATCCTGCCCCAAGAACACGGGGATGCTGTGGGCTGGAGGCACAGTGATGTCTCCTGAACTGCCAAAATGATGAGATTTTAGGGACCACTCTGTGGTGCATTGAGAGGCGTGTCCAAGAGACAGCACATTGACAGCATCAATATCCATCTACCTGATGCAGGGAGGATAAAGAAAGCCAGGACAGTTGTGATGTAGATCCTCAGCCTAGCTGGTTTCTAGACCTTTGTCAGCTAACTGTCTGGCAGGAAGGAATTCATGTGGGTTCCATATTTCATGAGTGGGATTCATCTCACCTAAATTTAGGCGTGGAAGTGTGACTTATCAAAGCCTGTTAGTCACTCAGGAATAGCGGGCTGAGTTTTTCTTAAAATAAAGAAATAAAAGGCAATTCCAGAAGACAGTTCAGACTAGTGCTTGGGGTAGCTGGAATGAATCCCTCACTGGAAATTCCCATTTCTCTCCATTCACAAAAGGAGGCAGCTGAATGACTGCTCCAGAAGTCTCCATGTGAGCTGGGCACCCCTGACTCCCTTCAAAGACAATGGAGCAAAATGGGCCCCTTTTAAATGCAATTCATCCAGCCAAATGCACGCAGATGATTCACAGCCTGCACCAGGCTTTCCCTCAATGAGTGCTCAGGAGCCTGGGGAGACTCAAAGATCTCTGTGCTGCTATGTTTCATTCACTTAATGAATCCCACCAGGACTCTTGCCTTGAATTGGGCCCAGAGTTATTATTTTTTTTTCCCTTCTTTTTGCAATCACCAAGGAAGATTGTGGTTCAGCTAAATATGATATCCAGAGTTCCCGGATCCTGAAGGAGCGTCTCAACACATTCTGTGTTGTCTTCACTTTGCTTTACTCCTCCTCAAGTCCTGCTACTGCCATCTGACAGGATTCATTCCTTCTCATTCTGTGACCTTAGGAATCACACACTTACAGCAACCATACCCTTTTCCAATGTAATATATTATATTTTATATATATATATATATATATATATATATATATATATATATATATATATATATATATATACCTAATCCTGTGATTCTGCACGTCCTGACTCTCCTTTCAGCTCCATTGTCCAAACACTCTATGTCTCATTGGCTCAGATTCACTCTGATTTTATGGCTTATTCCACTTTGACCCTGTTGCTGGTTTAAGCGAATTCTTACCTGTGCTTCTCTCCTATTTCCTCTCTCCTCTTGCCCCAGTTGCCATTAAATCAGTGCCTGTATCTCAGAGCTCATAATCTAGAAATACTACGTAGATATTGGAGGTTGAGATTACCCTTGCTTTTATGTGCATGCACCATCCAAATCAGAATTGTCTTTGTCTTGGACCACAGAAAACCCAAATTTTGGCTTCAGTTAGGATAGGGTAGTAGAACTACTGGAATAAGTCCCCAAATGTATGACATGAATAAAATTAAATAAATTAATAAACCCTAAATATGCTGAAAATTGGCTTATTTTCTCCAGAAAAAAAATTATTGTAGTTAGTTTTGCCTCAGATATGTAATATATATATCTGGAAATATTTGAACCACAACTGTCACAGCTCTTTCCTTTGTTATTCACAGAAGAATAATTTGCAGTTCAACATTTTGACTCATAGGTGGCGATAGAAAATTGATATATTATTTGCCATGCTTTTGCTTAAAGATGTTCCACAGAGACTAGAGAAAGAAAAATGAACTTTCCCAGACATTTAAAGTGATGAATTTTTCTTGTTTTGTGCACTAGGACATTTGTAGAAGGTCATTTTAAATTTTCTCTGCACATCAAATATACCATATGTACCTCTCCAGACAAATATGTAGGAAGAAGCCAGCCTTTGCTTTGTCTCCTTAGCTCACTCTTTTTCTTTCTTTCTTTCTTTCTTCTTTCTTTCTTTCTTTCTTTCTTTCTTTCTTTCTTTCTTTCTTTCTTTCTTTCTTTCTTTCTTTCTTTCTTTCTTTCTTTCTTTCTTTCTTTCTTTCTTTCTTTCTTTCTTTCTTTCTTTCTTTCTTTCTTTCTTTCTTTCTTTCTTTCTTTCTTTCTTTCTTTCTTTCTTTCTTTCTTTCTTTCTTTCTTTCTTTCTTTCTTTCTTTCTTTCTTTCTTTCTTTTCCTTCCTTCCTTCCTTCCTTCCTTCCTTCCTTCCTTCCTTCCTTCCTTCCTTCCTTCCTTCCTTCCTTCTCCTTCCTTCCTTCCTTCCTTCCGACACTTCCTTCCGACACTTCCTTCCGACACTTCCTTCCGACACTTCCTTCCGACACTTCCTTCCGACACTTCCTTCCGACACTTCCTTCCGACACTTCCTTCCGACACTTCCTTCCGACACTTCCTTCCTTCCTTCCTTCCGACACTTCCTTCCTTCCGACACTTCCTTCCTTCCTTCCGACACTTCCTTCCTTCCTTCCGACACTTCCTTCCTTCCTTCCTTCCTTCCTTCCTTCCTTCCTTCCTTCCTTCCTTCCTTCCTTCCTTCCTTCCTTCCTTCCTTCCGACACTTCCTTCCGACACTTCCTTCCGACACTTCCTTCCGACACTTCCTTCCTTCCGACACTTCCTTCCTTCCGACACTTCCTTCCTTCCTTCCGACACTTCCTTCCTTCCTTCCTTCCTTCCGACACTTCCTTCCGACACTTCCTTCCGACACTTCCTTCCGACACTTCCTTCCTTCCGACACTTCCTTCCTTCCGACACTTCCTTCCTTCCGACACTTCCTTCCTTCCTTCCTTCCTTCCTTCCGACACTTCCTTCCTTCCGACACTTCCTTCCTTCCTTCCTTCCTTCCTTCCGACACTTCCTTCCTTCCGACACTTCCTTCCTTCCTTCCTTCCTTCCTTCCTTCCTTCCTTCCTTCCTTCCTTCCTTCCTTCCTTCCTTCCTTCCTTCCTTCCTTCCTTCCTTCCTTCCTTCCTTCCTTCCTTCCTTCCTTCCTTCCTTCCTTCCTTCCTTCCTTCCTTCCTTCCTTCCTTCCTTCCTTCCTTCCTTCCTTCCTTCCTTCCTTCCTTCCTTCCTTCCTTCCTTCCTTCCTTCCTTCCTTCCTTCCTTCCTTCCTTCCTTCCTTCCTTCCTTCCTTCCTTCCTTCCTTCCTTCCTTCCTTCCTTCCTTCCTTCCTTCCTTCCTTCCTTCCTTCCTTCCTTCCTTCCTTCCTTCCTTCCTTCCTTCCTTCCTTCCTTCCTTCCTTCCTTCCTTCCTTTTTTTATACAATTTCCTTATTTGTCTCTCTTATCTGAATACTCACCTGCCAGCTTGCCTACTTCCTTCCCTTCCTCCCTCTCTCTCTCACCCTGAATTCCTCCTTTTCTTTTCTCAACTTCATTCCTTCCATCTTTTCCCCTTTAGAAAAAGAATCAGCAGTTGTTTTAACTGTTTTGTCCCTCTTGAATTCCATAGGAGATGGATCCAAGGGAGCGCTCTGGATCTGTGTCCTCTGTGTGTGCTCACAGATGCTGGTACCTTTCCCTCTCCCTCATGCATCCAGAAATGTAAATGGTAGTTCCCAGTGACAATACCAATATGTTCACTTTCCTATTCACAGCTGTCAGAAGGATGCAATAAAAAAAAAAACCACCCTGAACTTTATGGTAAATGCCTCAGGGTAAATGTAGCTCACATATGCCATTACAGCATCTCTTTGTTTTGTTCCTTGGAATATAAATGCCTTCATCTTGAAATACCTTCAGATTATCTTCAGCTCAGAAAAGAAAACGTAAAAAATATCCTTTAAAACAAAATACCCTCAATCTGTGTGTTCTACCTAACAGTTGATCACACTGGAAAGTATTCACAGTGCTAAATTAGAATATTTCACCCAGGCTGGAAATCACACCATAAACTTCCTTATGGTCAGAATCCTGTTTGGTGACTGAACTTGACCTCTGGAATAGCCATGTGATCCACTAGGAAAAATCTGCCTACAACAGCAAAGAAACTAAAATTACTTATTTGGCTATATATACATCTCTATTATCTATATCTATATATCTATTTATATATCTTCATCATTTTAGAATACTAGTTAGAATATTAGATTGACACAGATCTCTTGGCACTTAACTAAGGCATAAAAGTTTGGGCAATAGTTGCACAGATCTCCTTTTTACAGATGATGGATTGAGATTTTAAGAGACCAAGTCAGACCTGAGCTGGGCTAACTCAAGTTTCCAGCTGATCCAGCAATTACATATGTCCAAATAAAGCAAAAATGCATCAGGATTTACATTTCACAAGCATAAACTTGTAATAGGCAAAGCATCTTTCAGCCATTCCCACTGTTCCACTTCCTACATTAATTTTAAGAATCAATCTTCCTGTTGCTAAACCAGAACAAATCTGACAGACAAGTTACTTTGGAATCATGTTTCCCACTGTGAACAGCACTGGAAGTTTTATAATGAGGAGGCCCTAATAGACTCAATCAAAACCTTGAGGAAAATTTTCTTCCTGTCTTGGCACCAAGGGCTGAGTTGATCTTATTAATTTTGTCCTCAAATGTACACTAAAACCATTTTGTGGATAGTTTTGTTTTGGTTTTGTTTCTTTCTTCCTGTAAAAAATATTGCGCAATTCAATTTTCGGAGCATGGACGAGATGATAAGAAAATATTCCGAGGGTGGACTTTTGCTCTCCTGCGTCTCCTGGAAACAATCCCAGGCTCCAGTAGGGGAGTTCTCTCAGCCCTTGGTGGCTGCTCTTGCCCACTCCAGCTGTTCTTTGCTCCTCAGCCAGTTCTCAGACCAATTTTAGGGCAGCTTAGTAATTTTGTGACTGTTTTGATATGATCTGCTATCACTTTTTTTTTTTTTTTTTTTTTTTTTTTTGCGAGAGCTCATGGGAAGTCTATTTACACGTATCTTGGTGTGGAGTATCAACTCCAAGACAAAACAAAACTCTGCTGGAGAAGCAGACAATACACAAATGCCTACCTACCAAAAAAATGTGCATAAACTCTGCTCTCACTGGAGCTCATCAACACAGTCCAGCTGCTTCTTGTTTACAGTGAGGGCAGCTTTTTCCCTTGCTGGAATAAATATGTCCAGTCTTTTGTAACAAACATGAGAGCTCCCAAGAGCTCTTTCAACAAATATTGAGAAAGTTATGGCATGATGAGAAGTCAAGCTAGGATGAAGAAATGAGTCTGAGGTGGGGTTTCAGCTCCACGCTTAAGTCCAATGCTGATATTTTGATTTCTGGTTTTAGTGCATCTCCAGGAGAAGCTGTGCTGTTCTGGAGATTGAGCTGAGACCATAATTAGCAATATTTTTTGCTCAGCTATCATATTCATCTTTCAAACTTATGAATGTACAGATAATGAAAGTCTTAAGTGAACTCATTATTCACTTATTAATATTAATGTATTTCTTCAGCAAACAACTCTTATCAGTGTTTTGTCAAAATAAGGAATGGTGAATATTAATATAATATAAATGATCTATAATTCTGGCCATGCTACTTTCCAGCAATGAGTAGAAGGAAAAAATGACTGAAAAGGGGAGGACAAAGATAGAATTAAATGGGTTCAGTATAGAAATTATGAAATTTTAAGCACTCTTTTCTAATTCCTCCCCCACTTCCAATCCTTTGTTCTTTTTTTGTGTTTCCTCAATTCTCTAGTTTAGACTTAGGAAAAATCTGGATTTAAAAAAGTTCACTTTTCTCAGAAGTTTTATAATTTTTTCCTAAATTCTCAGGAAAAGCAACATCTTTTCGCAACAAGTAAAAATAAACTGTCCTCAAAGAATGTAAATTCTTGACTAAAAAATATCCCTTGGTAGAGAAATTTTGGCTTCCTTTCACACTTATGGGCTTCAGACCACTGGAATATCTGAGTAAAATGAATATGTAACAGAAATGAAGGTCTAAAAATTTAAAATTTCATTTAAATTTTCATTCATATATTCCTTAGTATTGAGGAAGTAATTTGAGGACTTTTCTACTTTTTATTTAGTTCTGAAGAAATCACTTGTTTTTGTTAAAATTACACATTTTTTTCAGAATCTCCTTCATGACAGCATTTTTTTTTATAATTTTAAAGGAACAGTATAAATGTCACCTTTCAAGGTCTGCAGAAATTTCAACACAGGTGAAAGAATTCTATTTGTAAGCTTCTTCCAGTATTTTTTGTGACACTATCTTTTCTCAGAGATCTTCAGTCCTTGTTCTGAGATAAGGGAAATGAGACCATTCCTCTGCAGCTGTAATCACAAAGGTCCAGATCACAATATTGTCATACCTCAAGATTTCATCCTCAGTGCCATAACATTTTTCTGGTTTGTTTGTTTTTTTTTTTTTAATATATGCTTCTGGTCCTCAGTTTTTATTTCAAGAAAACTGTTTCTTGGCCCTTTGGAATACAATTTCCTCTTGAAAAATATGAGTTATCAAAGTCTCAACATGTTAAAAATGGGCTAAAATGTCCCTCACGAGTTCTGTTTAAGTTATTTTTAATCTTTAGGCAATCTTTCAGTGATCCTGAACTTCTGACCTTCTTTTAAATGTGAACAGGTGCTCAAGGAGGTTATGTTATTAATATCAATAAGTCCAACATTTTTCTTCAATAAAAACTCTTTAATACAATTTTGATAATGTGAACAACCTTCTGTTAAGATAAGAGGAAAAAAATAAAGAACTACCCCAAAGATCTGTTTATCTCATGTTCAATTAGAAAATGTCTTTTCAAGGAAGGGTTTTCTTACCTCAGCTATAAAATAGGTCCAGTTTACCACTAGGAAAGTACCCTTTGGCGATTTGCTTTGCTTCTTTTTCACCCTGCAAATTGCTTTCAGATTTTTTGCTTGACTTTGAAAAGATGTATGCCCAAAAATCTATAAATTTTAAGATGCAGACTGTCAAAGAGATTTAAAAAATAAAGGAAAGAAAAAAGAAGAAAAAAAAATAATAAAGGTTGATCTGTGAAAATAACTCATGGAAATGCTTGAATTTTAAGTTAGCTTCTTGTCTGTGTGGGAAACTAGATAACTAAATGATTCTTGAGTTTCTAAAGAATCAGCTCTTAATTAGATGTCAATGCCTTGATGCTTCTGTGAATTTGAACCCACAGCAGCTTATTCTGCTTTTTAAAATCCCTGCCAGCATTCACAGTTTATTGGACTCTGATGGAAGCCAATGGAAATGCCATAGAGAGATTTTTAAGCTAAACATGGGTACCTTTACCGTGCTCAAAGGGTGCTGGGCTTGTCAAGGATCTTGATTGTGTCCCACTCACACACTGAAAAGTGACCATTAGCCATCTATAAAGAAATCTCAAGCTGTGCCTGCTCCTGAAGACAGAGATCCTCTGCTTTTGCTTGAGGAATTGGTCAATGGGTGAATTTATCATGAAGCATTAGAAGAAGGGCTCCTGTAATAAAAGGCAGAAATTAAGCAACAATCTCGAGGTCTGCATCTTGTTTTTCCCTTGGTAACAGATTTATCGAAACACAAAACTCTGCAGGGTGGAGAGTGCACTTTTGCAAATGTGCTGGCCTTTCCAAATTGAGTAAAAGTGTGCAAATTTTAGAAGTGATTAAGCACCTGCAATAACCACTAAAACCAAAGGAACCTGTGGGTGTTCGGCATTGTTTTTAAAACTTCACTTCCATTTAAGCTTTGATGGTGTAAGAGCTATTTGAGGCACCAAGAAGGAGACTTTTAAATGCACCTTTACTATGTGTAGGAACAGAACACCACCAGAGAAGCTGGTGTGATCTGTGTTTCTAAATCTCTGGCTAGATTGCACTAAAATTTAAAAAAATCTCTGTTAAAAGCAATGCTCCAAAACACCTCTAAGCTTTACTTACAGTTAATCAAAGAAAGGTGGTGATTAGATGCAGAAAATGCAGAGAATGAGGGGGTTGCTAAAAAGATTATGGCAAAAAGACAGAAAAAAAGAAGATTTCGTGTCTTCAGCAAGAAGTCAGTGCACCATTTTGCTAAAGGGGCAAAGAGACAAAGGGAGCTGAGAGTGTGACCAGTGTGAGGAAAAGAGAAACTGGAGACCTTCATAAAAGGTGTCATAATTCGAGATCAAATTTATACTTTATTTGAGATCAAATGATAACTTTATTTCTGGGTTGCAGAAGAGATTTCACCTGGTTGTGTTCAGTGCAGTTCCCAGTCCTGTGTATGTCTAATTAAAAGACACTAATTTTAATACATCGTAGTTGATTTGCACCAGATAGGGTCAATCACAGCTGCTAAAACCATTTTTTGCAATTTAGCCTACAGCAAAATGTTAGAATTCATGCCCCCAGCATTCCTGCAGTCAGGGATATCTTGGGTTGCTGTTATGCCAACATGATGAAAGTGTTACAGATTTGTATTTAATACTACAAAGTGGCTCCAAAAAGACAATGATTTAACAGGAGGGGATACATTCATATTGGCAGTACAGTGACAAAATGGTTAAGAAACAGGTCATGCAGCATAAGGAGCAAACATTACATTTTCTTAAAGAACACAAGAATTTTAGAAAAGTTCCAAGCTCTGGGACCTAGTCAAGCTGAATTAGAGTCAATAAACCTTTCTTTCCTAACAAAGGGAAATGTAAGAAAGAAGAAATCGTGACAATTATTTTAAAAATAAAGGTTTTTAGCTGGAGCTAGAAAAGCTCAAAAGTAGCTGAAAAGCTGCTCTGAGGGATGGAGATGGGTATGAAATGGTGTCAAAGACACACTGGAAAGACACCACTAGAAACCAATGCATGGTAATCCCAGGAGATTATAGCTGTGACCCAGACTGTTAAAATGAGAAGGGAATTAGGCACAGATATTCTGCTGAAATTCAATTTTATCTGAGTTTACCTTCTTTTCATTTGGGGTCTGCTAGTTATTGCTTTTTCTGTTTACTTCTTTTCAGAAAAACCCACAATGTTTGAGTTGATCGGAACTGAGTTACTTTTTTCCCCCCATGTTAAAAGTCAAATAAAGGTTTGCCTCATGTAGAAACACAGCTTCTTCCTTCTAAAATAAAGTTGTGAGTCAGTAATGTGAGAGTATTTCAGTCTTGTCTTTCACTTGCAAGCACAGGGTATTAGATGCTGAAATTCACTTTTCTTCTTTTCTGTTTTGAATCATCCTGTCCATCCAGTTAGGGCATGGCCCAACCATGCAGCTGAGTGTGCTGAAATCACCTCTTCTCAAGTGCTTGTTGCTTTCTTCTACTTGCATGAATGGCATTTTCAATGGAAAAAAAACCCAACAACCCAGAGACTTCCATCACACTACTGATTGGAGTGTCCACGAGGAAGTCAAATCTATGTCACACATCTCATACTAATTCATGTTTAGCTGTTTTGCACACAGAAAATCAATATCACTATTTAAATATCAGCCCCCCTCATCAAAATAAGTGGTCATTCCAAGTAACCTCATTAATCTGAGGAGGATTTCAGAGTCCCTGATTCTCTGGGTCAATGTCTTCCATCAAGATGAGGTGGGACTGTGTGACAGTGTTCACAGGGGTTTTTGGTTGAGAGAAGAGATGAGGACTTGGCTCTATGTTTCAGAAGACTTGATTTATTATTTTATGATACAGATTACATTAAAACTATACTAAAAGAATAGAAGAAAGGATTTCCTCAGAAGGCTAGCTAAGAATAGTATAGCAAAGAATGATAACAAAGGTTTGTGGCTCAGGCTCTCTGTCCAAGCCAGCTGACTGTGATAAGCCATTAATTACAAACATCAAACATGGGGCCAATCAAAGATGCACCTGTTGCATTCCTCAGCAGCAGATAATCATTGTTTACATTTTGTTCTTGAGGCCTCTCGGCTTCTCAAAAAGAAAAAACTCTAAAGATAAGATTTTTCATAAAAGATGTCTACGACAGGACTGCACCCTCCACTGTGCAGTGTTCCAAGATAAATAATTTTGGTGTTTACCAAGAACAGAGAATTAGGAAGTAGAAATGAAAAGGAGAGTCTTAGCTACCTTAGAAGAAAGCAGGAGATCATCTGAGTTGTGGGGAACTTGGTTTGAAGGCCAGTATAGGCTTGTGGATGATAAGCTGTGCCAGGAAAGGTTTTAGCTGCACATTAGGAAGAATTTCTTCACAGAAAGGATGATTAAACATTGGAATAGGCTGCCCAGGGAGGTGGTGGAGTCACCATCCCTGGAGTTACTTGAGGAAACAGAGAGTCCCTGAGTGTGGCATTCTATCGTGGTAACAAGGTGATGATCAGTCATAGGTTGGACTCCATTATCTCAGAGGTCTCTTCCAACCTAATAGATTCTGTCTGAAAAAAAACACTTTTTATTGCCAATCTAATCCTAAAGTAGACCAGATGGAGTATTCTGAGCAATCTCACATGTTGACATGATGAAACATGGAAGTCCTAAATAGTTTTACTGCAGGTGTCTACATGTCTAAGCTCCTGGTACACTCAAAGAACATGTATTGAGAATTCAATGGATCTAAGGACTTAGTTAATTTGCCTCAATGAATGTGTCAATTACCATTTGAGGTTCCTTTAAGGACACCTCTTGCCTTTCCCCAGCATAGGGTTTATGTCTCCTACAAGGACTGTGTCGTGTTTGTCCAGGCTATGTACAGGTTACAAATCCTCTAGGACTCCAGTAGTCTCCACGACTGGAAACAGTGATATTTATGGTGTTCAGATTATCAGCTCACCCTGAATCAGTTATCTAGGACAGCATCCAGTTGCCTAAATTCAGTTTTGTATAATTTTAGATTCCCAGAAGTATCTTGCTTGGCCTCTAGCTTCTGTTTCAGAGTGATGCCACCTCCCATAAATCCCATTTTATATTTTCCAGTCCAGTAGAAATGCCTTAGGCATAATGCCCCAGATATTTAAGTTTCAGAAAGCCTAACCAGTTGAATTCTGCTCTTCATGAGCAGTTTTCTAGATACAATGATTGTCAGTTTAATCACCTATCAGGAGATTAATTACTCAGCTCACATATGGATACTTAAATATATATTATTTAATCTTGAATGAGATCGCACTGTAGGAATCACTTGTGAATCATTAGAATTCTATATGTTAACCTCAAGCACAATGGCTACCAGAAAAAAGTGACTTTCATTCCCATTTCCAGCAAAGCTCTTGTTAGAGACATCTTGCTGTCAGTGGAGAACGCAGAAATTGAAGTATAATGACTAAAACAGGCTTATATAGACCATATAGTTAATTTTTCAGCAACTGAACTGGGTGAATATTGCAGACCAAGAGAAACTTGTAGATGAAGTGTCACTGAAGCTCCTTCCTGGGGATGGGAAACCAATCTTTGGTAAAAAACTGTTTATCAGTTCTGCATCTTTACATCTTAGTACAAAGCTTCTTGTTAATAAACATATAAATAAATTAAAACATACTTGAAGGAGAAAATGTGCACTTGCTGTGGAATGTCAAATAGTGGGATTCTGAGCATCACCCAATTTTAATGGGAAACTGCTTTGCCTTTTTCAATTTCCATTACATTGAGATTGTTAGAAATGTGCAATTAAAGCAGTGGGCTTGATTTCTCCTGAGCCAGTACCACTGACATCCAATGCATCTAAAACATCCAATGTATCATTCTCAGGTGGATGTTTTCCCTCTCCTTTCAATATACTCAGCAAAAGGTGAAGAAAATCTTTTTGGATCCGTTGCTGGTTTTATCCAGCCATTCATCAGTGTCAAATGTCCCATTACAATTCAAGCTGATGGAGAAACCAGCCAAAGTCCGCTCTAAAATTGTAAATCAAAGCCATAATTTTGAGGTCAGGTGAGGTCACAGCACTGGAAGCATTGACCAGCTCAGGTACCTGTGTCCCATCCTAGTTAGAGAACTAAGGGCAAACAACTGTACTCCTCCTTCAGAAACTTTAAACTTGAGACAATATCACATAAAAGATCAGGGCCAACAACTTTACATTGATTTTTTTGGCCTAAAGACTATTGTTATAGTCAATCTAAAATTAGATCCTAGTCACTCAAAGAGCAGGACATCTTTCTTTAAAAGAACCTTTTTTAAATCAGATATTTGACATTTAGTAGCAGGAGCAAAACTGGGAAAATGAAACATTTCTCTGCATATGCTTTCTTTTCTCTATAGGAGATAAGAAGACAAAAGACCCTGATCCTAAACAAAAGAAAATCAGATGTAGACTTGGATGGAATAGAATATATTCTATTTGGGCTTGGATTGAAATAGGTAAGAGAGTGTGAATATGAAGGAAAGATGTGGTCTTAGAACAAATTAAGAAAGAGGACATTATTGGAAGAAAGATGTAAGTGTCTTTCAAAGGGAACTTTGTAATATTTGGAAGAATAAAAGAATCATTCAATACTTAACTAAAATGGATTGAGATTCCAGTCCTTTTGGGGCTTGTCTATCTCTAGCCTTAGTTACTGTGAAATTCCTTGACAACAGTAATAAAGCATTTACACTGCGAGTCTTGACTTTTGCCCACCTGAAAGATTCGTCTTCTATTGACTTAGAAAGCTTTGGGGGCAAAAATTGTGTGAAGCAATGAGGCCATTCAATATTAGACAAAGGGATAAAGCATACAATACTGGAGACATATTTTCCTTTTCCCTACAAAATGCTTCATGTGAAAACTGTTTCTTTCAACACGGCAGGCCTTGTGGGAAATGACCTGTACAGTGGATAAGTTGACAGGCTCAGTAGGGGATTTCATTACACCTCAGAATCTGACTGGCACAACCAGCTCTCTCTGGCTCTCTGTAACCCCTGGCAAGTGCTTGGAATTGAATCTGTAAATGTTAATCAATATTTCAGGCCTATTAAATAAAAAAAAGGCATTGTGGAAATCAAAGCACTAACGGCTAGCATGGTGCCCTACACTGACTTCCAGGCCATCAGAAACCTTGTAGGGAGCAAAAGAGCAAATATTTTAATAAAACAATTACCTCTACAATTTCAAACCTGCAGAAGAATGTTACATCTCCAACCCTATTGCACTAACTTGATTTTCATTTCAAACAGATCAGTGAACAGGAGCGACTCGATACAGATATTTAATGAGCCTTTAAGGTGCTATCCTAAATCTTGAGAAAGTAAAAGCCCACCAAGTGTTTAAAACACCTGCAAGCACATCCATTTCTTCTCCAAGATGAAATGGGGCAGAACTGGACCCAAAGCCTAAGGGAGTTTCACCATGGATTTCAATGGATGGAGGCCCTGAGTGAAATTCATGGGTGGCACTGATTTAACACAGCTGAAGACAGACACACCACAGGCAGCTGGGGGTGTGCTGGTCACCTGAGGCCCGCTTGGGAGAGAAATGAGAACTTCTGGAGTGCAATTTATTTCATGCTAAAGCCAGTGTCTAAAACAGGTCAAATGAATTGTGCCTTGAAGCCCTCCGGTCCCTAAAGCGATTATGAAGAGAGCCACGGGTAGCCAAAGCAACTGAGCAGTAGGATCCAAAGTCAGAGGAGATGAATCGCCACATTCCTGTGTGTCTTGTGGTACATGGACAAAACCAGGCTGCAAAAGGCAAGTGAAATTATGCTACCTTCAGGCAAGGGTGTAAAAGGGTAACAACGGAAAAAAAAAATAATTACAGGGTTTTAAAGTACTTCCCTGTGGTGAACTTTAAAATGGGTCAATAGGAGTATATGTTTGTGTCAGAAAGACCCACTGAGTGAAAAATTAACTCTAATTTCTTCTTCCCTCCACAAATAAAACAAGAAATCAGGCACAAAGTGGTAACTTGCTACAGAATGAAGTAGCAAGTCTTGGTTTCTTCAGAGTCCTGGTAGATGCGGGAGCTGATATGGCCAAGACTAAATAATGCTTGTCAACTCTGTAATCGTATCCTGACTTTGAGATGGGAAGCAACTTCCAATTTCTTTCCTTTGTCTTCAAGAATTTCAGGGGAACCAGGCACTATGGCCAATTAGCAAGGCCAGATGTAACTAATTGCAAGTTTGCCAGTTGTTACTGAACAAAGTGTTTCCTGCAAAAGTGAATTCCCACTTCTTGGCAAGGCAATCACCATACAGTGTTAAAAAACAAGTGGAGAAATTTCCAGACTCTTTCAGATTTAGCTTGAAATTTAAAAAAATGCCACTGGCAAATTTAAGATAGTGATGTATCCATCTCATTCTGACCAGTGAAGACGAGAACTTTAACATTCCTTCACTACTACTGCTACATTAAAAGGAAAAAAATTTTAAAAAGTAAAAAAAAAGTGAAAAAAAAAAGAAAACTGCTACTTATTTTATAAGATATGATGAGAAAAGTAAAGAAACTGGTGAAGGATGAACAATTGGTGTAATTGCTGGATACCTGTGCTATTCTGTGTCTGTAAACAATCCCTTTGTAAACTGGGTAAGGATTTTATTGGTTCATTACATAGAGCTAAAATCCTCACAGGCAGGTCCTACTTTTCAAAAAAACCAAATTTTTAAGTTGAATTTGATGGTAGGTTGTGGTTCCTGGGAATGGTTATTTTGGTGAATGAGTTTTGTGGATGTTTTTGAAAGGTGAAGAAGAAATATCAGAACTTCCTCAGAAGAGTCACAAAAACTCTGCGGCTGTGGAAAACCTATTTCTTTTCCAGAATGAGCAGAACTCTGCAGGGTGGCTGGTGCCCACAGGAGACATTTTGAGCTCCTGCCCATGAGCCTACAGGCATCCAAAGGCACAGAATGAGGCAGAGCACCATTCCTCCCTGTCAGAGCCTCAGCCTCTGATACTCCTGGTGAAATTTTAGCCCTAATAATTTTTTTTTCCATTTTATTTTCATTTTCATCTCTCCCTTGTTCAATAAAGCACCTGTTATTTAGAGCTCTCATCAGCCTGCTCCCAATCTAATGAGACTGCAGAAAGTTTGCCTGCAAACTCCCACTCCTTCTGTCAACTCGATTGTCTGGGGATACCTTGTGAAGCAATTCATGCTCTATCACCACCTCCTGCTTCCTCACCTTCTTTCCCCTCTCCTCAGCTGAGGCATGGGCTTGCCTGTCATCTCTCCTCTTGTCATTCCTGCTGGGTTGTGCAAGATACAAAAGCTACAAAAGTACATTTAATTTACTAGCGTTGTAACATGGGCCTTCCTCCACAGCGCTTCAGCTGTCCCCACTGTAATTTGAGGATCTGTCAAGTTTTCACAATGACAGAGCAAGTTCTCCCAGTGGTGCTCCAGTTTTCCTTTCTCTTCAGGTCTGGCTGAAAAATAGGAAGCCTGGAAAAGGTAGCTTTAAACCCCAATAAACAAGGAAGGGTTTTGAGGCTGTGCAATCAGGATGGATCACACAGCTTAGAGAATTAAGAGAATATTCCTTCAAGAGGACTGAGCCACTGACGGTGCCATATGTGAAACTGCTTCATGGGGATCAACATAAAATGTTCTCTCAGGAAAGCTGTTGCTGAAAGTGCCATGAGAATGGTTACTGAAAAGTTAACTCTGTGAAAGGTGACTGATGCATTGACAAGTATAGAATCACAGGATGTTTTGGGTTGGAAAGAACCTTAAAAACCACCTGTTCCAACCCCCTCCCATTAGCTGTGAAGCCTTCCACTACACCAGGGTGCTCAGAGCTCTCTCCAAGCTGGACTTGGACATTTCCAGGAGATATCCACAATGTGTCAGGGCAACATGTTCAGTGTCATGGATTTTGGGGACCAGGCTTAGAGCTGGGGGATGGTGTCTGTGAATTACCAGAGACATCCTGTGAGGGGAGTCCAGCACTGACATGCTGGCTGTGGTGAAGATCTTACTTACTGACCTCCCTCAAACCCACAAACTCTCAACCTCCCTCAAACCCACAAGGCCACAAACACTCTCATTGGTACATTGTTCCTCATGGAATTTGGAAAGATCTGCCATGTGAAGGCAAGCACCATTATAAATGAGAGGAGGCAGCAAAGTTTTCATGAATCTGAGATGAACATTTTTAGAGAAAACTTAGTAAATGACTGGTAGTTTTGTCATCAAAGCATTAAGGCTTGAAGAACCCACTATTAAAGCCACAAAAACGATAATTAACTCATGTTATTAAACCATCAAATGCTGTTGCAGCTCAAAAAAGCCATTCTTTCAGCAGGCTGCCCACAACAGCAATATTCCTCTGTAAACCATTCCTAGCTCTGATCACTCAGCTCTCCCTGCCTGCCTAGAATCCTGTCCCTGCTTTCTTCCACCTATCTCTTCTGGCACCTAGGCGTTCTTGCTTGTCCCAAGCTTACCTTCAACCTGGTGCCTGACCTAAATTAAGACACTGGCATCCAAATCTGTCTTTCTTCTCTCTCCTCTTGCTGTCTACTGCAAAACTGAGAATGCGTAAAGTTGGTATTTTTATGTCTCCTAAACTGGAAGTTGACAAATTTCTAATTTGAGTTACTCAGGGAGGTCTGACATGGTCTGAGTACTCCTACAGGAGCAGAATTGTCTGGCCAAGTGAGGGTGAAGTACCTAACCTAAGGTTCATGGGCTTAAGAGCATGAAGACTGGATGGAGAAGTGCTTTTTACAGAATGTAAGTTTTACTCTTCTTGGATCATTTGTCTTCAAGCACAAGGAAAGATAAGCGGAGTTGTAAAATGGATGAAGTGGTAAACAGCGCAGAAATGCTGCCAAATTCCATGGGATATACTGGCCCTGGCAGTCTCCACCCCTCCTGAGTTTCATTTGTGCACAAAGGGAACATCCTCCTCTCTTCATGACTCAGAATTGCTGAAAGAACTTTGTGATACAGATACTACACTCGCTGGTGGCAGGGATGGCTGTGGGACACAAATTGTAAGATTAATATGTGCATGCAGCATTTAATTGGAGGTCTGTTTACATAAGCATTTGGTTTTAAATTCTGATTCCTTCATACCAAGAAGGAATAAGACCTCCAAGGTGAGAGTAACAGACAAGTGGCACTGAGATGAGTTTAGGTGAAGAGCAGTTTGTGTGAAGGCTGGGTTTATGCCTGAAAAAAATCTGAATTTTTTTTGTAGCTGTAGAATGTTTACACAATGCAATCTTTATGGAGAAAGTCCGATGCTGTGTCCATTCCTGATTTCTCCGCAACTCTGTCATGTTTGATCTTTGGATGGATCTTGGTACAAAGTCAGTGTTACCTGTCCAACAGAGTGACTGCATAAAAGGCTTCCTCTGTATTTAGAATTTGTAGAACTACCTGCTGTTTTCAGAAGGATAGTCTATAAAAATGAAGGCTGGAAGGAAAAGGGAGGCAAATTAGGCAGCACTGTCCATGTTTCAGCAAGGAACATGGAGAGATGGTAAAAGGAACTCTCTGACTCTCTTTCACATTACACATTCCAAAAATATTTCCAAGGATTTAGTGGTCATATTTGTCCTCTATGTAACTCTACATTGGCGTATATGACTCTGAATGATAGATATTCTTTTTATATTTACATATCTAGAATCATTTGGGTTTGTTGATCAATTATTATTTTCTTTGCTTCTCCTCATAGGTCTCACACAGACCCCACCAAAGACAAACAAACAAAAAATCTACCTATATTTTAAGCAATTTGAATTCTACCATTTTCAGATCAACTAAATCATATGTTGGTGACCAAAATTTCAGCAGGAAATGAATAATCTAATTGATACTCAGAGTACCTCCTTTTCCCAGACTCTCCAAAAATTGCTCCAAGGTCTGTTCTTGGCTACCCCCAGGCCTTTCTCTATTATTTGATCAAAAAGACTTTATTGAAGTGGTAATTTGGGACAGGCCCTCATCCTATTGATACCCACTGAGAGGCAATGAGACTTAAAGTGTCAAGTAAATAATTATATTTCCCTATTTGTAATTTAATACGATTATAAGGGAGAGTATATAACCACAAAATACAATTCTATTAGTACAAAAAATCCATTTAAAAAAATATCAGAAATGTATGAGACTCAGAATAGTTATATGTAATCCACTTTAAAATGC
This sequence comes from Ammospiza nelsoni, assembly GCF_027579445.1. Taxonomy (NCBI): domain Eukaryota; kingdom Metazoa; phylum Chordata; class Aves; order Passeriformes; family Passerellidae; genus Ammospiza; species Ammospiza nelsoni. Next base: position 5,420,826 of record NC_080637.1, on the reverse strand, counting down.
TGACTATTGGGACATGAACTAGGACTTTATGGATTTAGAGCAGGTCATTAAGAAGTTATTTCATCATTAAAGCCATAAGCTTCCTTTCCTTAGGAAAACAGGTTTTAAAATTATTTTTTGCTTCAGTTGGCTGCTGAGTGAAACTCATATAATGACATCAACTGTCAAACTTATCATGTATCAATTATATTAACACCTTCTTTTGAAGTTTCGAACATGTAAAATGCAATTTACTATAAAAGATTTCAACACCTACTGAAAAGAATTCAAGAGTAGAGAAATGCTGCATTTCAGCATGAACTTTGGAGAATTCATGCAGTTTCTCTGCTCCTGGCAACTTGAATGCTGGGGAAAATGGAAGTATTCTTCAAGATTAATAACAGAAAAGTGAGGGAAAATATCTCTGTTTATTCAGGAGGTTTAGAAATATTCAAATGTAACATGGATGATGATCTGAAAGATGAGGAAAGCAGGTCATTTAGCACAAAACCAGCATCAACTAAAATTTAGTAAAACCTCCTTGTTTATATGTGGTTCTAATTCAGTCCCACTGTGTGAATGATGATCCTTCTCTTCCTTTTTCTCCCCCTAAACACCGAAAAATTCTGTTGAAATTAATGGAAATATGTCTTACAAAACTTGCACAGGCTGGGGAGAATAGAATTGAGGGTTTTCTCCTGGTTTTTGAAAGTGAAACCTTTTTGAATAGTTTTCCCCTCTGTCTGGAGCTAATATGTGAGGTCTTGTAAGCACAAATAATTCTTCATTTCAACTATGATATTGCTATATCATTGAGCATCATATTTGAAATGGTTGCACTCAAAGGGTATCTGGTTGCCCCATCCTTGGAAATGTTCAAGGCCAGCTTGGATGAGTCTTGGAGTAACCTGATCTGGTGGAAGGTGTCCCTGCCCATGGCAGGGGTTTGGAACTAGAATGTCCCTTCTAATCCAAACCCAATGATGCTATGTAGCATTGTGGTTAAAGCTTATCCATATATCTGGGAAAAGCTGTATCAGTGTTTTAATTTTGTACCAATATATCTGGTATCAAACACAGTCATAGCAGTGTCATCATAAACATGGCAAATTTTCTGATTTTCGTGTTTTAATAGTTAGGCCCTTATCTGAAATCAGCTTCTGAGCACAAAATCAATAGTGATAATTGGTCAAAAATTGTTGCTTGGAGAGTTCAAATGATACTTATCAAGATTTCTTTTCTTTACCTCCATTGTATTTCAATGCTTAAATTATCCCACATGAATATGCTTCTCCATCTGCAGCTGCCACTCATTTTCTCTTAAGCAAGAATTTTGTGTTCTTCCATTTCTAGATGGTTGACAGAGATGTCTGGTTTTCAGGGAGCTGGAAATGTTTAGTATTATAAGGACTCCTTTCAGATTAATTCCAAGTGGGACACCTAAAAACTCACAAAGGTATTGAAATCCCAGAGCAATTTTGGAAATCTTAGCAATGTGCTTTCAACAACAAATGGCAGGAATCCTGTTTTAGAGAGCCTTCTTCCAATTGCTTCCACCTGGAAGTCATGATTTTAAAGTGAAAGCTCTTTGAAAGCTATTCTTCTCCTCCCCAGGTACAAATGAGCTATTTATTTATGACTGAAGAAGTGTTTTCCTGTTCAGCTATCTTTTTTTTTTTTTTAATAGTTAAGTTATAAATAACTATTGTAACAAAGCCTTAGGCTTCTGAGCTCCAGATAAGGCTGAATGCACTTTATGAGGAGCAGAACATCTTTGGACAAAATGCCTAGAATGAGAACGACAAAGACAGGTGGATTATGTAATGTGAACACAAACAAGCCTGTTCCCCCCTTCAAATTGCTGTCCATTGAATTCTGCACCACACACAAAGCACAGCGTGCATTCAAACGAAGCTCCAACGTGCCATTGTCGCTACCTTGCGCTGCATTATTTACTGTGCAAGGTTTCTGTGGGGAGAATTTCACAGCTGAGCAAGATCTTGCTCCATTGTGAGTAAATGTAAAGTAATTTTTGTTTCCAAAGAGCAAAGAGAATAAAATGAAGAGGCAAACATTTTCCCTAATTATGTTCTTGTTTTCCCCACGTACATCCTCTTCCACAGTTCTTCAAATGAGGAGATCAAGTTTAAGACTGCTGAACTGATAAAGGTAAAGTTTGTCCCTATGTAAAGCCATGATTTTACACTTCTAAAAAAGCATTCAGTTCTTTATAAATATTAGATACACTTGAGCTCTCAACATAATCCTGTGTTCTGGGGACTTGAAGTAATTCTTAGTGAGAAACGAATCAATCCCCTCCACCTTTAAAATCCGTCTTTTATTGTAAATGTGTTCCCTTGCATTGGAAGAGTTTCTCTAAATAACAAATTCTAACCATATTTCCGTATATTTGCCTCCAAATTTATCAAATAAGTGTGTATTTAGGCCTTCAATAAATGATAGATCCATCTCAGAAGTTGCATGAGTACCATGGTCAGTAGGAAGAAGCATGAAACAATGTTTGTTACTTTGAAATCAGCAGAAAAGGATAAATTATTTTGCCTTTGTTTTCACTGAGCCTTGACACAGAGTTTTAGATAATTGATGAACTAACCACTTGCAAGAGCTTTTGCCACCCCCAGATGACCACATAAATTAGGGAATGCAATAGATACAGTTATCATTTCAAATAGATGACAAACAGGAAAGTCAGGAATTAATGTGATTTTTCATAGAGACTTTGCCTGTTATGATCCCTCCTGGCTTTGTTGCCTCTCCTAATCTGCATTGCAGTGGTATTTTCATTGGAAAACACCTTTTTCTCTACATTACTGTGCCTGATTTTTTGGCATCCAGAAAAATCTCAATAGAAAAGGCATAGTGAATTTAGAGGCATGCCGTTCTGGGAAGGAGATATGATGAGTTTGGGTTACAGGCAGATAAATTCCTATTTAAGATCATTACAGAGGGCTTAATCCTTTCCTATAGACGTGTGCCATTTATTCTGGGTGGAAAACTAGCAATTTACAAAGATTTAGACTTTGGAGAATGTTGAGTACAATGGATACCTTTAACAACAGTTGAAAGGAACCTGGTGAACCCCCAAAATGTCTGCAATGTGTGGCTGACTCATTCAGAGCTCAGGAAGATGCTCAGGACAGGGGACATTTAACAGCATGGACAGAGCTGAGGGAAGTTTATTACAGACTTCAGCTACCAGGAGGATGTTCTGGGACATGATCCAGGCACAATTACAACTTCTAGGAGGGGAAAGTAAGATCTGTCAGGTATATAACTTTAGCTCAAAGGTTCAATAACTTGATCATTACCTTTCTATGCTTTTGGGGCTGGCTTTGCACTGGCTGCTGAGCCCTGTGTTGTTGCACTTTTCCTGAACCTGAGCTGGCTAAATGACAAAAATCTCTTTAACCTAAAATCACAAGAGCAATAGGCTGTACCGGTATGATAATATTATGATATAAATGCACTTTTGAAAAGGTTGTAGTCTCAGGTGATTTAATCTCTGGCTTTTCTTTTTCCCATCCAGGATGGTTTGTAGGGCATCCACGATTGTGTTTTCCAGGCTTTTTCACCAGGGAAATAAAAGACATAATTCTGACAGCACATACTCAAAGCACTGTGCAGACATTAATTAACAAGCAAGAGAAAGTGGTGAAAAGTTTCAATGCTTCTGTCTTGCCTTGAAAACCTGAGCAGAATGGCCCAAGCTCCGACGGAGTAGCCAACTATAAATGCCAACCAGGAACAGCATGACAGTGCTCAGACTCCAAGTCTGCAGTCAAACTGTCAGTGGCATCTAATTAGCAGAGTTCTAGATCAGGAATAAAATGTGTTTGACTCTTTATAAATATGATGTGTAAAAATGTTACATAATGACATGCTGCTGCTCTACATCCCCCTTAATGTTTTGACAAGGGGCGTCAAGTAGTGAAAAACTGCGAAGTGCCAAAGTATTTCAGCTACTGCGTGTTAGTGGCTGAATTCTCCCTTTCAATTTCTTATGTGCCAGGGTCCAGAAATGGGCCAGGCTCTGGGGATAAGTGAAGGTTGTTCAGTTTAATGAGCTGTTAGATTTTTTATTTTTTTAACAGAAATTGGAATATGTATAACATGTTAGAGAGTAGGCTTCAACTGACAGAGGCAGTCGAAATGTATCTGCGGGGGACCCAAGCCCAGAGCCACTTCTGCAGAATGCCTTCTTTATTCCTGGGCACATTGTTTAAACCAAAATTCCTACTGTTGGCTGTTAAATGTGTGTTTCATGCTCTCAGGATGCTTGGCATAGGATCTGCAGGTCCTCTGCTTTGAGGAAATCAAAGACCTTATAAGCAAATTTGATTATTAAAATCATTCCTTCAAAAAAAACCAATAAAGTTAAGGAAACGGATGCACTTTATAAGTGGCCTTTTTCCTTATTCCTGGGAGACATTAAGCTTTCATAACTCACTGGCATATGGGAGTTTCAATCTACCCCAATCTACAGTGATTTTTTGCCATTATAAGAGTTAGAATCACAGTTCTGTTCTGCTCCTTTAGTAGCTGAAACAAAGAGGCACTCAGTCAAAATCTGTGCTGTTCTTCAAAGACCTATCTCCTTTTAGCTAACAATAGATCAAATCTGAAATTAATAAACTGTTGTCTTAGGTACCAAAGTTATGCAACTAAAATAAGTGAGGTAAAACCAGGTCAACCATTGCCTCACCTTCTCCTTCTCTAAATACTGTAATCTCTTTGTCTAACAGAAATGCTATGCACAAAAACTCAATAGTCATTGTGAAACCCATGGATGATACAAAGAAGAAGCACTGTGGAAATGCTGAGAAGAAATCAATCACTGTCTTCAGAGCAAAAAGTCTGAATATTGTATAGTGAATTGAGCTTGGAAAAGTTGAATGAAATAAAAAACCCAAAGTATTGTCTTGCTGTTCATCAGTAACTGACCTTCCAGTGTGTTCTCTAAACAAACCTGGGACCTTGTAGAAAAACAGTCATGTAGTTAAAATAAAAGAAACAGGAGAGGCAAGTAGATGTTTTGTGGCTTTCTTCCTAAGGTTTAAAGAATTGTGTTTTTAAATGTGAATTTAGTTAAAATATTTTTTTACAGCTATTCAGTACATGCAATATATAAAGGTATTTTTCCTATGATTATATTAATACATCATGAAATACTTTCTGGTGAGTTGCTGAAAAAAGTAACTGATGCAAGAATATTAATACATTAGTAATTTAGGTATTGAAGAGGCTGAGATGCAGGTGGCTATGTCCATGGAATATAAATGCCAGCTAATGCAGCACAAAAGTGCAGAGTGACTAACTAAAATTACCTAACTGTTACAAACTGGTCTCCACAGCTATAAAGCAAAGATCTGGATCTTAGCTCATTTGTGTGAGTTTTATGCTTTGGGAGCTGCTAATTTACACAGATGTCAGAGAAAGGAGAATCAGCCCAATTATAGTCTGAATTTATTGTGCCATCACATTAGCCAATTTAGCTATTTCAGTGATGACCACATCATTAACATCTTTTCAGGACAGCAATAACGGAGTCATTTTTATTGCTATAATTAATATTGATGGGAGTGAAACAAGCAATATAGGTACTTGACTTATATATACTGCAGAAAAGTATTGCAAATGTAAGTAACTTCCTGGTATTTTTTTCTTGTTATTGTTAGTTATGCAAACTCATACTTGTCAAAGTTATTTCAGGTAATTCCATATAATTTATGCTGAAATATAAAAAAAAATCCTCAACATAAATTTCAGCCGTAGCACAAAAATCTTCCATGAGTCACAGAGAAGTAACCCTGTCATCTGTCTTAGATAAAACATCTAACTATTAGAGTTTCAGGGTTCCCTAAGGAAACTTATGACAGAATAATAAAACTGTAAAGAAGGAAAAATATCCCAAACATTCATTTTGGGGTAATCCCCAAAGAAGGAAAGTCCTTCACCTGCAAAATATTATCGAGCAGGAAAACAGATTGAGTGAAGGTTATGTTTTTGTAATACTCTAAAAAATAAAGGAAGCTGGGAGAAGACTTTGGTGATAATTTACTTTTGTAACGTTGAATCATAGATCATCTGTACCTTACTACTTTTGTATCTCACAAAAAGAGGAGACAGAGATTTTTTAGAATTAATTTTAAATTCTATAATTCCTCTCATAAGTTTCAAGCAAATTTGCAGGGGCCTGATGTAAAATACAATAGACAAATCCATGATTTAGAAAACAAGAGATTTTTTTTTTCAATCGGCTCATTATGTATTCCCATGGCACTACAAAATTGCCCAATGAAGGTTTTAAGACTGACTTTGTCTAAGTCAGAATTAGACAGCCCAAATTCTAACTTGCCAACACATGTGAATTCATAGACATATAGAAATTATCAGTTTGTAACCCATTCAAACTACTTTCCATTTGGATCCTGTGCTTAATACAATTACTCTTTCTTTCCCTCTAAGAGCTTCTTTCATATCCTTGTATTGGTAACTGGCATCTGTTTGAAAACATTGTCAAAAATTTCAGAGAGCGTATTTAAAAATATTTTTAAAAACTGGACTGATCCACAGCTTGTTCGTGGCTACATGAAAATTGAGCTTTTTCCACCATTTTATATCAGGCTCAGAAACTAAACCTCAGTTTTTGCAAGAGGCTTTGAGAGAGGAAGATCTTTTTAACCATAAAGGGCCATGGCCTAACTTGCTGAAAAAGAGAAATCAATTTTTGTAGGGAAATAACTCCCCTATAAATCCTGAAAGCTGCTTATAAGACAGCTTGTATGTGTTTTTCCTTGTATGTGTTTATTTCCTTTTTCAAATACAGTGGCAACTGGCTATTTTAAAGTGGAAATTCAAGTATTTTGAAGAGAAAATTTACAAATCCCTCTGCATTTTCTGCTGTACTTTCCTTTTGAATAAACACTAAGTGAAAAAAAATTAAAAATATTTGGAACTGCAATTCTCTAGGAAAAAAACAGACATTATCAATGATTTAACCAGCACTGAGCTATTAAACTGGATTTTGTAAGGAAGGAAGCAAATCCACCATCCTTATTTATAGGAAAATTCCAGGGTAAATGTCTTTTACACTTAAAAATAATTTCTGTATTTTTCAGACTTTTATTTTCCTGGACTAACTTTTGCAGCAGGGGACAGTTTATTCACATAATTTCCAGTGGAACAGAAACCATCTGGGTATGGTTTAAAATTTGTTAGGATGCCCACAAATAGGATAGAAATAGCAATTCCTGTTTAATGTAAAAACTTTCCCTTGGTTTGGACTGAAGTAGATGTCCTGCTCTCCAATGATCTATGCTGGTAAAATTTTTTTTCTTTTTTTCCCCATTTCTTATTGGCTTTGTTTTCTTCTTCAGTTTTAAATTGTGAGACAAATAAAACTGGTGGAGAAAGAATCAGATAGAGCAATATCTTATTACAAAGCCAATGACAAAATCAGTATCAAAAGTTTTAAACTAAACTGGAGTAAAGTAGGTAATACCAGAGTGATGATTAAAACTGGGCAAAAAATTGCATTAAAAAAGGCTAAAAAGATATTAAAGTTTTAGGTGCCAAGTTTCAGAATTCATGTATTTTTCAGCTAAGATTATTCTTACTGCTTGCTTTATTTCCATCCTACAAGACTGTCTCCCCAAGTGGTTCAAAATGGCATAATGCTTTAAAATGTACATAATGTTTTATCTATATGTGATTTAAATAAAATTATGATCATTACAAATGATCCTGGTAGCTGCTATAACTGGGTTTTATGTTTGTCATAAATTTTTAACACATAAGAAAATGAATCAAAATGTATCTCCCCTATGGTCATTAAATAATAAGTCTGCATTGCCTATCATACTTAGGTATCCTATTTTAAAACCTTGTGAAGAAAAGGGATGTAATTAGGCTGATGGATATTTTTGATAAGGGAATAGTAATGTCTTTTTCAATGATAATGCAAAAGGGTGAAACTCCATCTAGTCATTCTGCTGACTTTTATTACTCAGGCATTACACAAATGCAATTTGGGGAAATGAACTGCAGGAGACTCAAGTGAATATTTGGAGAAAATTAGGTGATCAATGTGGTGACAAGAGGTAAAGACATGGTTGATGGCTCAAATGCTTTCCCATGCTGAGGCGAAGGCAATGGAAACAGAGCCTAAAAAAAGGGATGGAGGACTACATGGTCTTTCTCTTTCCTCACTAACCACACTGGAAACCCCTTTTATGTGCCAATTTCAATAAATAATTTGAGTCAGTGTAAGTTTCACCACTTTCTTAATATTTTTTAAGTTCTATAAAAATCCCTGGAGCAAGGTGGAATTTATTTATGTTGACACCTACAAGTTTCACTGATTTGGGTGGACACAGTTCACTGCATCTCTTTAAAGACCGTTGTAATTTCTATGGCTCTTAAATCCAACTTTTAAAAAGGAAAATACCCACCTGTTTACAGTAGGATACCTTCACTTTAGCTGCCTCTGTGGTGTTCAGATCTGGCATTGTGGGACCTCACCTGAAAATGCACCTTGAGTTTTGGTGCTGGCAGGGCTGGATGAGTGAGGCAAGTGCAGTGTCACTACCTTTAGAGACTGTGGATTTTTCAAAGTATTTAGGGTGGAACATCCTCATCTGACACAAGTCACAAGAATTCATAGAGCTGTAGAATCACAGAATGGTTTTATTTAGAAAAGACAATAAAAAAGTCATCTACTCCAACTCCCCTGCCACGGACAGGGGCACCTTTCCATATTTCATTAAATCAGGTTGCTCAAAGACCCACACAGCCTGGCCATGGCCACTGAGGAAAAATCCACAACTGAGCAACCTGTTCCATTGTTTTCTTACCCTTACTGTGAAGTATTCCCACTTTGCATTCCATTTAAATAGTGACCTTCTTTCACTTTAATGCACTCAATCTGCTCAAAAGCATTTCATATATGGGCTAGGTTACAAAAATGACAGCTCAGTTTGCTGAGAAATGGAGGATCCAGCCAGGTAAGTGTTCACTGAGTTCTGAGAACACCTAAGCTCTTGCTCAGGCTTGTTTTCATCTGTAGAAGTTGGAATGAACTATTGAGTCAAGAAACAAACAGTGGGTTTTGCAATGTTATTATGCTTTAAGTAACTCGATTAGTTTTCACAAATTGCTCCAAATTAAATAGAAAGAAAAAAAAAAAAAGAAAACCACATGAGTAGTGTGCAGACAATTGCATAAATTGCTTGGTTTAAAAAATAATCTTGTCCAGACATTTCTCTGCTGATATTAGCAGGAGATTTTCTACTTCCACCATTGTGAAGTCAGGTAGAATTTTAAAATTCCCACACTGAAAGATGGAGAAGCTGGGACAGGGAGGTAATTTTTAAAATACATGCCTAGGACATGAAACATAGCAGTGATTCTTTAAAAAGAATGAATTCTCTTAGCAGTCAGTGGAGAGAAACAGGCATTCCAGAGACATTTCAGCCTAAAACAGGTAACTAACTCAGGTCAGATGAATCACCCTTCGAAGCATCTTTTTCTTTCATTCACAATGAATGAACATCCAGCCTACACTGAGTATTCAGAAGTCAGTGCCTAATTTTTAAATGCCTAAAATTTAGTGCAATGAATTCCACCCTCGTGGCCAAAGATTGATTAAAAAAACCCAACCAAAAACTCTTAATGTCTTCTTAAGTTATATATCTTTGTAAATGGAACAAAGAAGGATATAAAAATTGCTCTTGGTTTCTCAGAATCAAAATAACTGAAAAGATTCACTCAAACCTATCAGTCTTTTATGGTGCTTTATTCATTTAGATAACAGGAGAAACTGTTCTAAAGAAACATGAAATGTTTAAGAAATTTAAGAAAATAATGTCCTAAAATGCAATGAGACTCTGGGCAAATTTTCACTTTCAGAGGCAGAAAAATGTAAAATAAGAAAACACGTATCTTCAATAAACACTTATGCAGCAAGTGGATACTCTGAAATTACTAAATTAAGAGATATGTTCTGGAATTAGATAGAGGATACCAAACCTTATAGAAGTGTTACTATTTTAGCTTTGAAAAACAAAGCTAATTTATAGTTTGTACATTTGTAAAGGTAAGGTTGTTTGTTATACAAATCAAGGAGCTGTTTTGCAGAGATTCCACATTCTAGGTTAACAGACTGTTAAAGAAAAAAATGAACACATTTGAAAGTAGTCTTGTAAAAATTACTAGAAAATAATATTATTACCAAAATAATGCCTATAGTGGTTTCTGCTGAGAGAAAATGTAATATTCAATAATTACAATCTTTTTCTCAGAAAAACCATAAAACTTAGTATCTGAACAGAATTTTTTTCCATACTCGACTTTTCTAAATTTCAAATATTTTCTGTGATTCTTAGCGAATGAAGGGTTGAGTTGATAATGAGGGATGTAGTACCCAGGGACAGCAGAATGAGCTGTCCTTGCTTGGAGGGGTAATGGAGGATTTGGGGTCCATGGGCACTTGGGTGGTACTGCAGGAAAGAACTCACAGTGCAATGGCTCCACACCATAGCCTGCAATGGAGAAGTGGAGCAAGGCAGGACCTCAAATTGCAGGGCAGAATCTCTCATTAGTCCCTCTCATGCAGAGAACAGCAGGTTTTACATCCAGACTTATTAGCAAAAGACCTTGGGCTTTGTAATGTGGGGTTATTAGCAGTGGACTAACATGTAGGACCAATTTTGTTTTCATTTCCACTCATGTGCTTAGAGTGCTTCTAATTTGCAGCAGAATAACTAATATTTGACTCTGAGCTTCTTTGAGATCATAAGAAAAAGGACAGTAATTTTTTCCTGCACTACCCTTATTCAGTAGATTCTAATTATGACTCTTGACTACCTTGTAATGAAGTCCATGCAATTCTGTAGAACAAACCCATCAGTGGAAAATTAGAGCTTTAATTTGTGTATACTTCCTTTGAGATGTAGGGTTACTTTGGGATTCTTTTACTCTCTCCTATTAAGTCTTTATACATAAAACCTACATTAAAAATTTGAAAGCCTTTTGGAATTCATCCTTTTAATGACAAACAGCTGAAAGTGAGGAAAACTACAATGATTTGCTTTGCACACATTTCTGGCACTGGTTTTTGACAACATTTTCTCTAGTTTTAATATCTCAAATGGGAATAATGGGGACACATAAGAAGGCATTTTTCCATTGAAATAATTTATTGTATTAAGAAAAGGGAAGCTGATATCAGAACTGCTCCTCCTTTCATTGTTCCTCTTTCAATGACAATTTCAACAACATCTAAAATATTTATTTTAAACCCAAAGGATGTTAAAAAGTAAGCAGATCAAGAAATTTTTTTTATAATTTCATGAAGTAATTTTTCATTTATTTGTTCAAGACAGATATTTGTTCAGTTTTTTTAGATTTTTAACCATTTTCTTTTTACTTGGGGATTCCAAATGTTCTTCTCTGCTTTCAACTGTCCTCTCCCTGACTCTGACAACAGAGGGATGCCTACAACCAGTGCCTCAGAAACATTTTTATTCCCAACATCCAGTGAAACAAATTAGAATGAAACTGAAAATTATCGTCAAATGTAAGAACACACACTCAAGACGAGCATCACTCTGATTCCTCACGTGCATTTTTTTTATTAGACATGTGTCAAGTTAAAAGAGTGGAGACTTGCAATCTGGCACTGCAAGTGCAAGCCTGAAGTCCCACTTGATCTGTGAGAGTACCTGTGATTAAGCACTAAACTGGAGGCTCAGAATACCCAGGTGTGACTCCAGGTCATTAGTTTTCAGTCATTCACTGGATCACTTTGTTCTCAGGTCACCTGCATGGAATAAGTAAGTCTATAAATATTTAGATTTTGAAAATCTTCTCTCGCCTCTGTCTCCACTAAGTAATTCCCAGCGTGCCTGGCAGTCTCTGAGCTGTCTCCAGAGCTGCCACCACTTTGGCAGGGCTCAGTGTTTGACTGCCAGGTCTGCCCAGGACACATCAGCAGAGCTTCCCTCCATCGCGCATCTCTTGGGGGGCAGTGTGGTGAGCACGCTCAGAACGAGAGCACTGATTTTTATTCAGAGCTGATGATAGGCATTTTTCTGCAAAATATCAGGAGAAAGAGGAGGAGGCAGAAGAGGAGGAGGAGGAGGAGGTGACACCTACATTTATAGAGGGTGCAGAAAGATGTGCAAGACTTTTGAAAGCCGAAGGCTGGGGTGAGTCAGAATCTCTTGGGGTGGCATCCTGGAGTTCAGACCCCTCCGTTTCTGCTTCGGGGGGGGGGGCTGCTGATGCAATTTATCCAGTGCTTACTGTGAAATGAATAGACAGGGAGCCACCTGAAGGGTGGCTGTGGTGAGCTGGGGGTCGGCCTCTTTCTCCGGGCGACAACAGATAGAACAAGAGGACACAGTCTCAAGCTGCGTCAAGCGAGATGTAAGTTAGAATTAAGAAGGAAATATTTCAGAGTAAGAGTGGTCAGATACTGGAATCATTTACCCAGTGAGGTGGTGGAGTCATCATCCCTTGAAGAATTCAAAAAAAGACTGGATGTGGCACTTGCTGCCATGATCTAGTTGAACAGTTAGAACATCGGCTGGACTTGATGATCTTATAGGTCTCTTCCAGTCTTGAACTTCTGTGATTCTGTGATTCTGTGATTACAGAATCATAGAAGCATAGAAAATGCTGATTTGGAAGGGGCCCAACAGGATCATTGCCCCCAGCTCCTGGCCCTGCACAGGACACCCCAAGGGTCACACCCTGTGCCTGAAGGTATTGCCCAAATGCTCCTTGAGCTCCCTCATGCTTGGTGCTGTGACCACTTCCCTGGGGAGCTGTTCCAGTGCCCAACCAAAACGTTTTCTTGATATTCAACCTAAATCTCCCCTGACTCAGCTTCAGGCCATTGCTTTGTCCTGTCACTGGTCACAGGACTGTGAAGATTGGTACCTGCCAGACATCCTGTAGGACATCACTGTGCTGAAGGCACCAGGACAATGTGTCACATTTTGTTCTTGCATCTGTGGGTCTGTGATTGGAGTTACATTTGGTTTAACTGTGCTTTACCTTTGTGCACCAGTTTTATATAGGTTGGGGTCCTCTGAAATTGCAGCAAGTTTTTCCTCATCGACAAAATAATTTCAGTATCCTGCCATCATTACCTAAAATAATTAGGAGGAGAAAAAAAAGCTTGTCTTACTCCTGCTTCACAACAACTTTGATGCTGAAGAAGGGATTTCTTGAGAATACCTAATTAAAAATAGCTGAAAAGGGCAATGAATGAATTATCCCTCTAGTTTTATGAAGTCAAAAAATAATCAGTGCCAAATTAAGAAGTTATCTTTTGTATAATTTTATAATTATAGGGGAGACTTTCAGCAGCCTGCCCATGGCATCAACTTTGTCTGCTATTTCATCACTTAGACTTTAACACTCTTTCTCTTCCTATGCTAAAGAGTCAGGGATATTTCTCATTTTGGAAGACAATCAGCAAAGCTGGTAAGAGGGGAGCTGCAAATTTTTCAGAAATAATGAGTAGAGAGTTTATGCATTGTCTAGGCCCCGCAGTGCATGAATGAGGCTTTCAATCTCCTTGCTTTTGCATGATATTTTTTGTTTGGTTTCACTAAACAACTCAACCCAAATGACAAAGATTACTCCAGAGGTGATCTATGGTCTGCTACCTATGCAAGCTCATGAACACACATATGTATGAAGATTTTAAATCTTCTTTTCTCACCTTTGACCAGCTTTAGTCTTTTTTTTATGGAGTTCTCATCCTGGGATCCTTATCTTCTGATCACAGTCTCCAGCATTTGGACTCCAAACACACCTTCCATTCACATCTCTGTTCACACCCAGTGCAGAAACTGCTGCTTTTCTCCAGCACCAGTGCCAAGCTCATCAAGTCTTGGATTTGTTTCTGCATCTGGAACAGGAAGCCTAAATTTCAGCTCTGTCTGGGCTGTTGTGAGCAGTGCTGGCTGCGCAAGTGAGATCTGATGCTAAAAACAGAGGCAAATCAGAGAGAGCTGATGTGGTGCTCACTGCACAAAGGCTTAACATGAGATGAGGGAGGAAAGTTGCTACAGAAAGCCTGGAGTTATTTTCTGCATGACACTTTGAAGTATTTTATACACCATTGGTGTTTGCTTGGAAATTTTTGAGTTATATCCAAGTGATTTATGAGATCTTACTAATATGCAGAGCCAAACAGATCAAACAAAACCATTATGGTAAAATCTAACATTTAACTTCTCATCCATTTACCAAGATTCTATACATTGAACTCTAGAAATGCCTTTTGAAAAGATGCAGTTGGGTGTGTTGCCAGTATTACTATGTCAAATCTTTTTATGGATCTCTTGAATTTTTACACTCCTGTGGACAAAATGTTGAACCACACTACATTGGCCACACCAGGCTGTGTGCCACTGCAGCACACAAAAAATATTTTGGAAACTGACGCCAGATGCATTAGTCCGACTTCGAAACAATTCTGTTTTGTAAATGAAGCTCACTTTTTATCATTAGGTGACCATAAAATGGATGAAAATCAGCAGCTGAAAACAATTCAGAAGACGGTTCTCATTTTCAAAATGTGCTCGCCAAAGGAGATGCTTTGCCCATATACAAAACCAGATTAAGCAGAGGCAAGATAAATGAGATTAATGTTATTTGAATTTTTGAGTCATGGAGAATCCTGGAGTTCCTTTGAGATCAAGACCCCTTTCTGTGCATAACAAGACATTCTCCACTATGGAGAATGTACAGATTAAGCAGAAAAAACTTCCAAAAAAAAAAAAAAAAACCAACAAACTAACTAAAGAGAGAAATTGTTTTGGACCTGGGAAAATAGCTGGAACAACCTTTGAAGGCTTCACAGTTATCTGGCAGGATACCTTGGGAGCCAATTCCAATGCTCCTAAATTTCCAAACCACTGTCCTGTCATCCAGAACATAAATATTAATGTTATTACCATACCAGCCATGTACCACTGCCATTTGCTGGCTGCCATGCACACGATGACAAAGAAATTAATGGAGTGGAATTTTTGTGCCAGAGCTACAAATTCTGTGTCTGCCTGACCCCCTTCCACTGCTCCTTCATCAGTTTTTCTCCATAGATGTTACGTGAGAAGATGGAAAGAGAGTAAAGTGGTTTATCAAAAACTCAAATAATTCCCTAGTCTGCCAGTCCAAATGTTAAGTTCCCAATTAGATATTTTGGTTTTAAAATTGCTGAGTGTGCGGTTTGGCATTGTTTGGGGTTTTTTGTATGTTTGTTTCCATTGGTTGGATTAGTTTGTTTTGTCTGCTATTCTTTTAGGGGAGTTTTTTTTTGTTTGCTTGTTTGAGTTTTTTTTATTGGGGTTTTTCTAGGGTTATTTCTTTTTCGGAAGGTTTTTGGTTTGGTTGGTTTTGGATTTTTTGGGGTATTTTTTGTTTGGGTTCTTTGTGGGTTTTTATGTTGTTGTTAGGGGTTTTTTGTTTGTTTGATTGGTTGAGTTTTGTTTTTTTTGGCTTTTTTTGTTTGGGTTTTTTGGCTTTTTAATGTCTTTGTTAGGGGTTTTGGTTTTTTTGTTTTGATTTTTGATTTTATTTTTGATTTTGTTTTGGTTTTTTGTGGTTTTTTTTTTGTTTCGGTCCATTTTGGAGTCTGTTTGTCTGTTTCTTGGTTTTGGGCTTTTGTTTGTTGGTTTTTGTTTTGGTTTTGCTTTGGTTTTGTTTTGTTTTTGTTTCGTTTTCTTTTGGGTTTTTTTGTTTGAGGTTTTTATTTTCTTTTTCCTGGACAAATCCTAATTCTTCTATTTTATTTTGATGTGCATGCTCAGCAATGAATTGAATTTTTCATGTTTTCACGTTTTTCATCCTTCAAGCACAGAAAAGAATTATAGCAACAGAAGCTAAATTCAGATTCAGGAAACTAAGGATTTATGAAAGATAAGACATTATTCCTGGTATTACCTGACATTATGCACTTTTGGGGGAAAAAAAAAAATTATGAGAATGATAAATAACTGGAAATGGATGCCCAGAGAAGTTGTGGATGCTCCATCTCTGGAAGAGTTCAAGGCCAGGCTGGATGGGGCTCTGAGCAGCCTGAAATAGTGGAAGGTGTCTTTGTCCATGGCAGAGGGCTGGAGATGCCTGATTGGGGTGAAGTTGATTTCTAGACTTTGTCTAATGTATTGGGTAGACCTTTGTTAGAGTAGGAGGTGGGACCCCTAGCAAATGCACAGTCATACAAATATACAAACACATAAAATAAATATATAATTCTTTAAAATGAGAAATGATAAACAGACATCAATGGTTGACTGAGGTTTTCAGAGGTGACCACAACAGCCTAAATGCTTTGCAATATCGAACCACAAGTAAATTCTCCCTATGAGTAACAACTGGTTCCCCTTCTGGTCCCTGATGTCACTGAGGGATGGCTGTAGCAATGAAGGATGTGCTGTGTTCAGTCTGGTTTGAGCTTTATCTGCAGTGGGCTTAATTACGATCCAGTGACAGAACCTCTCACTGGAGGCAATGCAGCAGCCAGGGTGAACACAGCTTGGCATCCTGAATGGATGTGTCAATCTGGCCTCTCCCTGTGCATAACACACACACATTTATCCTGGAGATAACTCAGTGGTAATAAAAATTGATCCCAATAAGCTTTTAAGGTTATTTTCCATAGTCAAATCATATTTGTTTTATTAGTATTTGCAAAGAACTGTGAAAGTTCTGTAAAAATGATGCAGAAGATATGCAAATATATCCATGCAATTTTGTGTGGATTAATGATTAATTTTGAACTTCTTGGCTCTTCTCTGTCAAGCGTCACTTTAAACATACATTCAGGTGATTAATTAATTACCATAATCTCATCATTTGTGCATCATTTTCATATGCAGTGATCTGATCAATTTTATGCTATGAAGTAAATTACACCTGTTCCTAAATAACACTTTTAATACATATTAAGACCAAGGGGCTGACACAATTCTAGTTTTTAGTTCTATGCACTAATTAAATTTGTTCAGCTCAAACTTAAACATCTGTGTCTGACTAGAAGATTATTTATTTCCAGGTAATTTTTTAAGGGCGAAGGATTGGAATGGGAATGAAGGGGAAGTTATGAAAAGGGAATCTGATGATTAAAAGTAACAAAATTAGCCGTGTTTTTTTTTCCTGTAGGGTTAACCCAGGAGGTGTCACTGTGGACTTGAATAGCTGAGCTGGTGTGATTTATTCCTGTATGTTGCAGGAGGAAGGGAAGGTTTGATCTGGTGCCACTGTGGAGACAGGAGGAGCAGCACCAGCCACAGAGTAATGACACCAGAGGATGAATTCAACAAGCAGAGAAAATGTGTCTGCTTATGAGTGACAGGGCAGATACAGCTCCTTTCTCACAGTTAATGTTGCTGCTACCCAGCATTTCCATCTCTGCAGCTGACTGAGCAGGGATGGGACTGAATTTCCTTCCCAGTGCCCGAGTGCTTTCCTCACGAGCTGTGTGTGTGAATATCCTCTGAGAAACTCTGCTTCTGCATGCCTGGCTGGTGGCTCTCTGCTGGCAGAGGGTCCTGAGCCTGCCCCTGACCCCTCTTATATCTGCACCCTTCTCAATTTTTTACACCCAGCATTCCCAGGACTGAGATTCCAACAGAGTTTTAAACTCAGAGTCGTAGAAAGATTTCTGAATACAAAAGACAAAACACGCAGGTCTGTCTTGACCCTACATTTGATGTCAAGAGCATTCCAAAGCATCAGAGATTTAGAGACTGTGTCTCAACCAGGGAACTAAAATAGTGGCTGATTTTATATGGGTTACAGCTCCAGCACTGGTTTCCTATAAATAACTCACAGATGTCATTTGAATTACAGTCTTCAGCAAATAAGGGGGCTGCAGGCATACCCAGGAGCCTGTTAACAAGGAGATGACAAGCTTCAGGCATCTAATTGCTTTAGCTCATCACCAGTAAGACACTTGCAGTCCTACAGCTAATCTGACCAGCAATTGACTGAAAATTGAATCTAAACCAGAAGAGTTATTTAACTGACTTCAAAGGCCTGCCCACTTCCAAAAAGAAACCCCAACCCTCTATCTGTTCAGCCAGCTGCTCTGCAAGAGAGCCAAAAGCTTTTGTGAATTTTCTTAGCACTTCTTCCTTAGCACCTGATGTCTGCACAGAACAGTCCAAATATATGAAGTTAATTGCATTTCCAAATGTGATGCAGATTACTAAAATATCTTCCAAAAAAACAAAGCAAACCACCACCAGACCTTGTCCTCCTCCAGTTCTAAGGAGCAGAATAAAGGGACAGGACCAAACATGTATAATCCAACATTTTCTTATATTATAGACTTGCACTGGCATAGGAGCCTTAGCTGTATCAAGCAGGATTGACATTTCAGCAGTGTGTGCTCTTTTCCCTGGAAAATAACACTAAAATATTATCCTGAAACCGTGAATAAAGAACTGAGTGTATCTCTCTTCTTGCACAGATGTGACAGGGATGCTTTGAAGCCAAAGCCATAGAGATACGGGGCAGTGAGGAAAGGCAAATAAGCTTCCTATTTCCATATACTGCTGGAGGAGGCTCAAGTCTGCAACTTCAGCCCTGTCCTATTACCACTGATCTCATGGGGTTTTCTCCCCATCATTGGGATCACTCGGGGAAGGGGAAACAGCCCAACTCCCTCCCAGTATTTTAAAATAACAATAAACTCACATAATCTGCTGCTGAAAATACTGTACGTTTTGAAACTTTTAAGGATAAATGTAGCAATTTAGTTTTTCCCCACAAGAGTAGGAATTTCCTGCAGTGTAATCCCTTTGTCCTGGGAATTGCTTCTCCTCAGGGTAATCAAATGCATTCCTCATTTCCACTGCAAGCACCAGGTTGGGCATGCCAGCCCAGCAGAATGCCAAGTGTGCATCCAGTTTAAACACTTAAGAGGTCCAACTGACGTGAATTGGACTTTTCAAACACCTCATGCTTATGTGTTAAGAGAATAAGGACAAGCATTTGCAGCATCCTTCTCTTAGCTCACACCTTCCTAGCTCCAGCTCTGTCACAAAAAGCAGCTCATCAGATGTGCTCTTTTCATATGGCTGCCCTATTCTTAAAGCTTGAGGAAATTATGCTACAAACTCATTGAAATCCTTTGTTGCTTTCAGTGACCATGTAAACCCTGTTCTCTATTCACAGTGAGGAGCTAAAATGGTAAACATTCTGCCTCAAAGAAATTAAGGTATGTAAACACATTCATCCCCCATCAGCAGGCTTAGCCTGTGAACTCAGAGAATATTTCTACATCCATAGAATTGCACAATTGTGTGCTTTCCTTTCCAGCAGTGCAAACTTAGGTTCTCTCATTTTCATCATTCTCAGACACACACAGATATTCAGTACAATGCCTTTAGTACCCTGTGCTGCTCTGAGCCTCATTGTCACCTTGCACATTGAGCAGCTGACACTCTTTAGAAAAAGGAAAGAACACAGAAGAAGCTGTAAAATGTTTATAAAGAACAGGTATGGTCAAAACTCTGATATAAAAATAAACCTTTATATTTAGCAAATGTTTCACTTGCTGGTAGAAAAGTCTCTTCAGGGCAAGAAGAAAGCAAGAGCCTTTCTCTCTTTCTTGCAGACTTCAATGGGAAAAAAAGGAAAGAAAGCTTCCTTCAGGTTTTTAAAGTTCCTAATAAGAAGTGTTTGAATGTCTATTGTAATTTGAACAAATGTCTTATTGTCTAAATAAAACAGACTCCACAAGAAACACTTCCTCTATTATGGATTTTTCAAATGCTGAAGGTGATTTTTTCCCCCTCTTGGCTGTATCTGTTGTCCTTCCTTCAGTATTAATACTGACACTTCTCTATTAACTCATTAAGCACTTGTGACACTGGATACAAAGACTCCATAATTACTATCCTTGTAATTCCACTTGAAGATTTCCACCAAGGCTGAAGTGTCTTGTTTTAGACACCGTACAGACAAAGGAAAAAACAGTCCTTGTCCCAGAGAGCATTGTATTCAACAGGACAAAGCTGACAAAGCCAACAAAGTCAACAAAGCCAACAAGGAAAGAAAAAAATGCTTAAATAGATTTTCCCAAGATCATGCAACAGGGTGGGATTTTTTGTTTGGGTTTTGTTTTGGGGGTTTTTTTGGGTGTGAGTTTTATTTGGGTTGTTTTTTCTTTTCAGAACAGAGGTCAAACCCAGTTCTGTTGACTTTCCATTAGCTTCTCATCTGCCTCTTCATAATCCTATATAATTAATCTCCATATATTTCAGAGTGGCTTCTAATGGTCAGGTGACATCTTATGGAGTTGTGGCCTGGAAAAAACGACAGAAGATTAAACTTTGACAACGTCCAGCCCAAAATAATACACTGTTGTCTTATTATTTTACAGGAAAGAAAGAGTCCATCTGTTAAAGAATAAAAAATCCTAAACTTCTATAAATTTAGCAAAGTGTTTTGCTGCTGTGCTGCTCATCAGTGTCACACTGCACTGCCATGGGCAGGGGCACAGAGGGAGTTCCATCCTTCAAGGATGTGAGCTCAGCCCTAAAAAAATGTGGAGGTTTTGGAACTAGAATGTTAGGACTAGGAGTTTTTGCTCAGCTATATGTTAAGTACAACTTTAAATATTTAATTCCCTGTGCCCACTGTTTCTAAGCAGATGGGCTGCAGGTTGTAGGTGGCTTTGTGGAGATCCCTGTATTTCTGACTCTTCATCCACCATCATTTGACAAAGAAACTCAGGATAACACTTGTCAAACAAACACCTCTCAGCAATTAACATTCTTTCCTTACAGCCAGGATCTTGCACCTTGAGATGCCCATGACCTCACTTTCTCCCAGTCTGTGAGGTGAGAGATGCCTGAAATGTGCAGTCGAGCCCTGGGGAATGGTTAGCCATGAAGGAAACAGCATTCAGAGTTACACCTTCCTTATGCAATTGCAAAATAGGAAAACCAAAAGAAATAATAAATTATTATTAAATTATTATTATTATTATTAATCACCTACATAATAAAAGTTTCTTTACAATAACAATCCTCTTTCAGCATGAAAGGCTGAGGGCTGAGGTCTGTGCCCCTGATCTGACAAAGATTTTAAGCACAAGTTCTTCATCAGCTTTTCAGAAAGCCACAAGTTGATGGGAATGCTGAGTGGGGATGCCCAAAACCTGAAAGAACTGAGCTGATTGTCTCTTGGGTCTTTCTCTTTGAACTAATTCTACTCATTTCATTCTTTTTTACCTATAGTTGCCCTTCCTTAATATTATCATGATTCAAAAAATGAAACTAAAGAAAAAAAAAAAGCAATTGGATTAATGGGACTGGTTGGTTTCCACTTGTTTCCCAAAAGAAGGGAAAGAAAAAAAGTATAATTTTGGCTTGGCATCTTTCTTTCCTATTTTCTTGAGACTTTTGCTACAAAATAATACCATTGCATATGTTACCATCTGGGGAATGGCAAATCACTGCTTTATGAAGTCCAAAAGTGTTATTATTCAATTTTAGAAAATAGAATTATAAAATAAAATAAAAATCCTTCCCAAGCAAAAGAGCACTGGAATAATTTCTAGAACTCAGTGTAAGTAATACAGACTTCATTTTGATATACAGGGAAGGGATATTTATAACAGCCTGGCAAGATTGCAAACAGATGTTGGTAGAAACTCAATCCATTATTAAATTAATTTACCTTTTTACCCCCAAGAGACTGTAGAACACAAAACAGATATATTTAATAATAATAAAGTTTTCCAAAAAGGTTCAGCACTGGAGTACATACAGTATGACAGTGCCAGAACCATCATCTTCTCACAGCTCTGGATATAATTGATTAAATATCCCAGCCCTAAGAGATTCCAGTCACAGATGGTTTCAGGAGCAAGAGATTGCCTGGAGAGAAACTATGGGAAGTTTATAAGGAAAAAGCAGATGAACCAGCACATCTGATATTACCTTACCCATGCCAATGTCCCAGCTGATGGACAGGTGCAATCCAATATGGATTGTGATATCCAGGGTTAAAAAAGAAGTTTCAAAGGGGTGCCTTGCCTGCTGGCACAGGAAAAGATTTGTCTTTGGTCATGGAGTGGGAATGGTGCATGATTCTGTTGAGCATTTCTGGGTGTTTGGGAAGAAATCGCTTCTGGTGAGAAACTGAGCTGCAATTTGTCACTTTTACTGTTCTTCAGGATAAAGTGGAAAAAAAAAATCAGGGAAAATTTAAAGGGGTTTAAGGATTGATTTTATGTCTACCAGAATGTGATTGTCAGATTATAGCAACATTCTTATTGCAGGTGTTCAAGCAATGCTGAAAGAAAATGTAAATATAATGTTTAGTGAACGCCCAACTTATAGAATTAGAACAAGAAACTAGCAAATAATGGTGCACAAGCCTGTTTGCTCAGCTGGCACAAGCCTGGTGTGAGTTGGGCAGCAGAATAAAGCATAGAATGGAGGATCATTTAGGTTGGAAAAGACCTAAAAGGTCATCAAGATGAGCCATAAAAGAGACCTTTAACTTAGCAGTAGGGACAGAAATATCTGTTAATGTGTTGGAGCTACAGGTGCCCTGCCTGGGTCATTATGCAATTTAGTAAATAACCCAATAAAGTAGAGGTTCCCCTGAATGCTGTGTATTTTCTGAAATGCTGGGGTAGCAAGTACAGAGTGGGGTTCACACTTTGGGCTCTGCTGGAAGTCCACATAAATTGAAAAGATTGGATGCCAGGTGCCCACCAAGCCTCTCCATCACTCAACTCCCCCTTCTGAGCTGGACAGGGCAGAGAAAATAAGATGGGAGACAGCTTGTAGGTTGAGATATGTTTACTAAAATTCAGATAAATTTACTAAAGCAAAAATGAAAGGTTGTGCATGCACAGGAAAAGCAGGGGGGACAAAAAGCATCAGCAAGTGATGTCTGGCCACATCCTGTGAAGCAGGGCTTCATCATGTGGAGGGTGCTCTAAGAGGCAAAAATTGTAAATAATAATTTACAATTCATTTTCTTAAATTTTATATCAGAGCAGATGTCACATGGAATGTCCCTTGGGTCACTTTGTGTCTTGGCTGTGCCCCCTCTCAGGACCTTGTCCATCCCCAGTCTGCAGGTGAAGGGGGAATGTTGGAGCTCTGCCCACAGTTCCCAAACACTGGGACATTACCAGCACCTTGCTGGGCACCAAAGCACTGTGAGGGCAGCTGGGGGGAGATGAACTCCAGCTCAGCCAGGCCCAAAACTGCTCTGAAAAGCAAAACTCAGCTTGGAGTGATTCTTGCACTCGGGAGTGCTGCTCCCTAAGCAGATGCCTGTCACAGACATCTTTTATGGAAAATCCTTTCCTTAGGATTTTTCCTCCTGAGAAGCTGAGAGGCCTCAGGAACAAACTGTAAACAATGATTATCTGCTGCTGTGGAATGCAACAGGTGCATCTGGGATTGGTCCATGTTGGTTGTTTCTAATTAATGGCCAATCACAGTCAGCTGGCTCAGACAGAGAGTCCGAGCCACAAACCTTTATTATCATTCTTTCTTATTCTATTCTTGGCTAGCCTTCTAATGAAATCCTTTCTCCTATTATTTTAGCATAGTTTTAATGTAATATATATCATAAAATAATAAATCAAGCCTTCTGACACATGGAGTCAGATCCTCATCTCTTCCCTCAACCTGAGACCCCTGTGAACACCGTCACTAAGGGGAGTGGATGCTTAACCCCAAAATGCCAGTGGGATGGGAGCTCATTTACAGTTTTACTCAGCTGGATCATTCAAAACTATTTGATTGATCCCTTGGATTGTGCTAGTTACAAAGAAGCATAAATGTAAATACCATAATTGGGGTATCCATGCTGCCCTCTGTGGTTTTGTACTTGTAATCTCTCTTGCCAGGAGTCCCTTTAAGAGCTGGAGATTTAACTTGAACTGAATTCTTGAAAAGTGATGCGATGTTTCTGAAGGGCTGTATATGGCAAGGCTGCAGGGATGAGAAAAAAAAAATAAATTGTTTAAAATGTTCTTGGCTAGGAGTAGGACAAAAGTGTACTCTGACAAGTAATAAGATTTTAAAGATAACATTTGGGCTGTCAGGAAGGGTTTTTATTTTAATGAAGTGATGACTAGGGACCAAGCTCATTATTTCTATCTTTCTTACAAGTCTGAGAAAAAATCCTTAAGGAAGATAGAAGTGGGAAACTCTTTCCCCTCTTTTCTCTCTGCCAAACAGGGAAGGATGAGAGCAGAGCCTTGAACCAGATCCCTCCAACCTCTGAGCCTGCTCCAAGAGCTCAGGCCATCAGCATTGTGAAAACCTGGCAGCTGGAAGCACCTCTGGACCTAAAACCTGGTGCTCCCATATCCTCCTGCCTAGCCAGAGCACAGAGGGCTTGGAGCCCTGTGGAAACAGCTCTTCCAGAGAGCCATCACCACCCTTGGCTCCGTTCAGGCTGGATTAATGGGACATCAGCCACCTGGTGCAGCTTACACCTCTCTCTCTGTCCCAATGTCCTTTCAGTAGTTGCTTATGTCTTTCTTTCTTTTCTTTCTTTTCTTTCTTTTCTTTCTTTCTTTTCCTTCCTTCCTTCCTTCCTTCCTTCCTTCCTTCCTTCCTTCCTTCCTTCCTTCCTTCCTTCCTTCCTTCCTTCCTTCCTTCCTTCCTTCCTTCCTTCCTTCCTTCCTTCCTTCCTTCCTTCCTTCCTTCCTTCCTTCCTTCCTTCCTTCCTTCCTTCCTTCCTTCCTTCCTTCCTTCCTTCCTTCCTTCCTTCCTTCCTTCCTTCCTTCCTTCCTTCCTTCCTTCCTTCCTTCCTTCCTTCCTTCCTTCCTTCCTTCCTTCCTTCCTTCCTTCCTTCCTTCCTTCCTTCCTTCCTTCCTTCCTTCCTTCCTTCCTTCCTTCCTTCCTTCCTTCCTTCCTTCCTTCCTTCCTTCCTTCCTTCCTTCCTTCCTTTTTCTTTCTATTTCTGTGTGCCTGAACTCTGTGAACAGAGCTTCCACATCCAGCATTGCCTGGATTTTGGCATTTTTCATTCCAGCCCTGTGCTCCCAGGGCTGGTGAGCAGAGCCTGTAGGGTGTTGCAGAGGGACAGTGTTTGCAGGGGTCCCAGAATAAGGGAAGAGACGAGAATGTTGACTTTATGTTTCAGAAAGTTTGATTTATTATATATATTATATTTAATATATACTAAAAAAATAGAAGAAAGGATTTCATCAGAAGGCTGGCTAAGAATAGAAAAGGAAAGAATGATAACAAAGGCTTGAGTCTTGGACAGAGAGTCCAAGCCATCTGGACTGTGATTGTCCATTAATTACAAACAACCACATGAGACCAATCCCAGATGCACCTGTTGCATTCCACAGCAGCAGATAATCATTGTTTACATTTTGTTCCTGAGGTCTCTCAGCTTCTCAGGAGGAAAAATCCTAAGGAAAGGATTTTTCATAAAATGTCTATGCCATTTGCAGTTTGACTTGCCCTCATCTGGAGCGAGCTGCTGCTGCCCAGGAGCTGCTTCTTGCACAGATGCCATCCTGGCAGCCCAGGAACACTTTAGACAGTATTGATTATGATAATCAGGAGTAACAATGGGCAGTTTACATGACTGGGAATGATCTTTATATTTTGAAAATGCTGATTCCTTCTCACTGCCATTGATGAGTGCAGTTTATCAGCTCACTAAGACCTAAAATCTGAATAATCCTCACACAATTTTAGAAGAGGAAACAATAATAATAGCTTCCTTTTTTCTTCAGAATTGTGGGGTTTTTATTTTAATAATGTGATGAGCCCAGAAAGACTTATGTTCCTATTAGAATATAAAATAAACCAAATGGAACCATTTGTAATCAGGATTTTATCTGAGCAATGTTCTGTCTGTATCACCCACTGCCTGTAAGATTGTGTTTCATTATATTGCAGCAGAAATAGGAAAGAAACTAGACTATTTGCATCAACAATAATGCAACCAATTTTCAAGACTTGCATGTCAAAAATCCATTATTCCAGACATGATTACCTGGAACTGCCAATAACAATTGTCACCTATTACACTTTTTTACAATGTAGCAAGATTTTCATCTCTCTTTCCCCACCCCATCTCTTCTTTCTCTTTCTTTTTGCCTTTTTTTTTCTTTTTTTTTTGTCTCCATCACTTAGATTAGAACATCACATTTAGTACAAGAAGCAGATGCTAATATGGAAAGACAGAACATCTCAATTTTCGCACTGTTAATTCAGCTTACTGAGCCAATTTCACAATTCTCACATTCCTCTAGTCCTAAGAGAAAATGCTAATTTAGATTGTTAAAACTGACACAGGTTAGGGTATAAAGGATAATTAGCATAAGATCCTACACAAAGTGTTTTTAGCACCATTAATCAGCTCCCACCTATGCATACACAGTTTTAGACAGGAGTGGTGTTGAATAGTTCTGAAAAAAAAAAGCCCCTAAAATATTCTGTAATCCTTAAAATAAAAACCCTAAACCCCTCTGTAAAATTTGGTTGGAAGCAGTTTCCAGTGAAAGCACCTAGCATGCAGCTAAAAGAGATATTTTATTTTACACATGAGAATTATTAAAACTCATAAAAGCATTCTAGAAAAAAATACCTGCATGATTTTTAAGATAGTAGGGAATGTGCTGAAATGCAGGAATATGACAAAATGGTTCAGCTAGTTTTTCCACTTTCTCATCCCAGAAAACTTGGTCAGAGTTGCACAAAAGAATGTAATTCTGCATTTCACTCCATTTAATTTATACATATAAATTTCAAGTAAATTAGGTTTTCATTAGTACAAACTGGTTTCATTTTCCTTGAAAATACTACTTTGGATGGAAAAATCCAATATAATTTTAGAAAGCTTCATCAAGAAGTATATTCTACATAAAATTTTTGTTACAGTTAATGATTATTATTTTAAATTATATATTATATTATATAATTACCAAAGTGATTAGATGATCTACACTGGAAAGAATTCATAAAATTAATATATGAAATTAAGATGCTAGGAATATTAGTTTAGGAGAGGGGAGTTTTACAATTTGGGTTACTGTCTTGTTGATCATTATATCAAGTTCCATAAAAAAACATTGTCTTTCTTCGTCAGAAAAGCATAGAAGTAAAAATTCCAGCTGCCAAAGACAGAGAATTTTAGGCATTTTAATGCTAAAGCAGACAAATCAAGTAATTATTGTCTGTAATTGGCACTTCCACAAGATGTAACAATTTTTACAGTACCCACATACAAGTGGCACTTAAAAGGTGAGAAATTATTTGCTGCCTTGAGAAAATGAAAAAAGAAAAAAAAAAAAAAGAAAGGAAAAAAGAAAATCACATGCTTTTCTAATCTGAGCTTTGCACAGGGAAAGACTGGCCAAGCACTTCAAGGTCTGAATCAGCAAATCACTTAAGCACACACTGCATTTTAAGCATGTGCATATTAACAGTTGACTAAAAGGCTATTTTTATTCTCTGGCTGGCACTCTTAACTGCTTTGTTGGTTCTGTGTGTGCCCGGTTTAGGTGAACATCCAGTTTTGGATGGGATTCAGCTGCAGATTTTGACGATTAATTTTGATTTTGCAGGGGCTTCTGTGGGAGCAGGAGGGATTTACTGCTGCTGCACCGTCTAGCACAGACACAGGGCTGATTCAGCTGCCTACCACACACCTGATGGCACTGCAGGTAACTCAGGTCATCTTGACACCTAATTCCTGCTAAAGAGGGGCCTGAGTCCTGTGTCACATCTGCCAGCCCTGCAGATCTCAAGGGGTTGTCGTGTTAAGTGTTGGTAGGTACCTAATTTAGCAATTCTGAGAAGTTATTTTCCAGTACAGTCAGAAGGGTTTGGATAAGTTTGTCTTTATTCTGACATGTACAGCCAATTCAGAGACCCACTTGGAGCTGCTCCTTCAGGAGGCAAAGGTCCCTGCATGTCATGTGTCATTTTTGTAAGCACCATGAGAATGTCTTAAAGACACTCGAGCATCTCAAATATTGCAAAATGCCTGTGTGGTCAACAAAATCAGGCTCAGAGGAGATGAGAGTTATCCAGCTGGTCCCTGAAGAGCATTATAGGCTCTGTAGACAAATGTCAGAGTTCAGGACATCCCTCTGGCTGTCCTGGATTGCCAAGACCCCTGGCAGGGGGCTCAGAGACCCTGGCACAGAGACCAAGACGTTTGTGACTTTGATTATGACCCATGGAGAAAGTTACCAACCTTGTATGAGGATCTGCAAGCCACGAAAGTACAAGTAAAATAATAATTAGTTTGCCATGAGGTGAAAAAATAGATTTTTTAGGGTTTTTAGAATGGGGGTTCAAGGGGCAAGATGGAGGAATCTGGGCATGTCCATCCTTTCTCCTTCTTCTTCTTGGTCTCCATCTTCTGCTGTGGTGTTGGCACTTTTATATTGGTTTAGAGTAGAAGCTCACTAACATAGGTGATAGGTATTGGGAAGTCATTGTAAATATTGTACATGTAGTTTTTAGTATAAAAGATAACACCACCCTGAGGGCGTCAGTGTGCCACTGTCTGACCTGCTGAACAGGCCTCGGCAGGCCAGAGAAAGAATGTTATAGATAAGAAAGAATAAACAACCTTCAGAACGAGAACTGAAGGGCTCTGACTCCTTTTTCGACCTCCAGGCTGGGAAAAGAGACTTTCTAATGTATCTCAGAGTCACTCTGACCAGCTAAAGCCCCGAGAGACAAAAATGACCCTGTTCAGTTGCGAGCACCACACCTCACCTGAGGCTGGAGCTGCATCCAGTCCTCGGAGGTGAATCCTCCCACCTGTGAGCAGAAGACATCTGGTACCATTTCGGGTGCCAGGGGCTGTGCAAAGCAGCTGTACAGACCTGAAAATGGGATGCAGAACCTGAGGGAGACCTGTGACCTTTAGGAATGGTGACTGGGGGCCAGCACACAAGTTCAAGAAAGGAATTGAGCTGAATGCCATATTAGCAGGTTTACACTGCAGCGTTCATTAATGCACCGTGGTAAATCAGGCCTGAGAAATCAATGGCATCACTTTGACCAGGGGTGCAAAATCAGAGAAGGACTCTAGGAGAGGAAAATGTACAAATCAGAGTTCACAAAGTACAATTCACCTCTCCTGTTGTTTGTAGGGTAGGATAGATTTTTATTAGACAAATGTGTCTGGAGAAATAAACACAGATATGGTTGAAATGATTGAAGGGGTTTTTCACTCTTTTTTATGGCTCACCAAAAGAAACAAATCTCATCTCCCAAACCTAGAAATCTTTATTTATCAGTAGTAATCTATGCTCCAAGAGACTTTTTAAATGCCATGCAACTCCTTTGTTCATTATAAAGAAGCTCTTATTGACCACAAGTTCAGCTTCACAATGGGCAGTGCACAAAGAACAGATGCTTTATACTGGAACCTTAATAAATATAATAATGAGGTCTGTGCTGAAATAAAGAACAAATCATCAAGCTAATTTACACATTGAAGTTATTAGTGTGGCAAATAAAGCCAAAGGAGGAAATTCTTAATGTATCCAATGGACATTAGACTAGCTGGCCTACACAAAGAAATCAAACCTAAATGTATTTCAGTTGTCATGTAAATTGGTTCATGAAGGAATTAAAAATAAATGCTGTCCAGTCTGTTTGGGGGTTTTTTTGGTTGTTTTTTGTTGGTTTTGTTTTGTTGTTTTTTTTTCCCTAATGAACAGTGAATTTACTGATTTACTAAAAAATAAAGTTTTGAAAAATAAAAACAAACACAATCTCTGGAAATGGAGGCAAAATCAGCAATTATTTTCAGCCATGAAGACAATGAAAAAGAATGCAGGCCCTTTGAGAATGTAATATTATTTAATTTTACTATTTTAAAATGCATGGTTTTACTTTCACCAGAATGAACTGATTTCATGTTTTGGAAGATTATCTTGTACTTAAGCAAATCATCTACACTGACAGAAAAAGATCAAGTAATGACATCAACTAACCTTAGAAAGAAAATAAGTAAATTTATGCATTTGTATTGATGAAACACTTGAGGAGAAAAAATTGTGCTTTTTTTTTTAAATTTTGCTGAGACATTTTGCTGTAGTAAATTCCCCCACCTTTTTTGTGTGGTTTGGTAGCCAAACCAAAAAGAAACTGAATTATTCACCCAGCTCCAGTGCCAACAAGTATGTCGATTAGTGTTAAGTATTGTAGTTTTTATTTATTCAGCCATATGTCCACTTTGGCTAGGATTGAGGCCAGCTGCTAATTTTACACAAGACATAAAGGGATGCTGGGTAGCAAATCTTGATGTCTCCTTGCCTAAGATTAAAACTACCCATTTACATGGAAAATTCTTCCTTTAGTGATTGTTGCAGGTCAACCATGTCTATGATAATGACCATTTCAGATAAAACCACCTTTCTAGACCTGCTTTCATGGGTGATTTTATTTTGACTTCTTCCTATGTGGCTCACAGAGGAAGTAAATATCCACAGGCACATACCTGAGAAACAAGATTTTTTTTCATGGACTTTTCACAAGCAACTCCCCGGATTCTGTTTCCAGATGGAATATGAAGGCACTCAGATGCCTTGAATAGATTTTCATACATGCTGGTCCTTTGCCAACAGAAAGACTTGGAAACAGAAGAGTTCCTAAGTGGATGCAGCATCCAGAAATATTAAGCCATTAGGCAGATCAATTTCCTCCTCAGCCACCTGCTTGGGGATTTTGTACAAACATTGCCCCCTGCACACTGTGGCACACAGACCATTTGTTGTCTTGAAAAACTCATCACAAAACTATTTATCCTTCTTTATGTAGACCGTAAAACTCTCAAATTCTACTTTTTTTCTAGTGCAGGACTATCCTGGGGCTAATTTCCCATTCTCTCTGTTTGAAATCATCTTGTAAAAACGTCCTTTTTTTTTTTCCCTGCAAAAGCTTAGTGCTCAAGCTTCCAGAAGAAACAAGCTATATAATGGTGTTTGACTTGCATATCTCCTAACTAAATGCTAATTTAAACAAATGCAAAAAAAACCCCCAAAACCTAGAGGTGTGGTTTTGGGTTTTTTATTTTGTTTTGTTTGTTTGTTTGTTTGGGTTTGTTCGGTTTTTTGGTTTTTTATGGGGCATTTTGGGTTTTGTTTGGGGTTTTTTTTTATTATTAAAAAAGATCTATTCTGCTCTGGAGCTGACACTTTTAGGACTACACTGATGTGTTAATTTCTCTGGAGCTGACACTTTTGGGACTACAGTGATGTGCTAATTTCTCATAAGTATGGATTTGGTGCTTATCTCTGTAAAGAATATATAGAATGATAACGTGGTTGTACTTCACTGTATGTTCAGCCTCATGCAAAAGTCAAATCCACTGCCTTTTTCTAAATTACTTCCCCTCTTGATATATGGACCTTATTTACAGCCTCCCTTTGTGCAACCATAACGCCATCACACAGGGCTTAGGTTCTGAAAACCGTAGCAATTGCCTGAAAATTGATTTGATGTCTTTTGCCCATCCCTCCCTCAGGTCCCTCAAGACATTTTAATATGAGCCATGACATTATGATGGATGAAATCTGGCATTTTACTGTAGCAATGCTACTCCCATGTGGAAAAATAACAGCTTGTTCAAAGCCCATCTTCCAGCCAGATTTAGGATATACACTAAGCCACATCTTCAGTCTCCCCCTTCTCTCTACTCTTTCACAGTATCCTTTGCAAACAGCTTCATTTTGTACATCAACCTGTCTCTGCAGCAGATCCCTGCTAATCCTTTACACCCTGTGTAGCTACCAGAGCTAGAGCTACACACCCTTTCCCTGCCCAAACCTTCTTGGACAAGCAGCACACACAACTAATTCAGCTAATTCACTGGTAATTACCTGAACAGAAAAGGAATCAGGTTAATATGTGGAATTAATGCACTGTAAATCATCTCTGACAGTGTGGAGCTCCTGGTGAACTGTAAGTGCAGTGATAACAGGTTACACACAGACTGAAGCAATGAGCCACTTCTTGTAGATGCTCATGTCCTTAATTTACCCAGCTGAAGTCCAGGCAAAGCAAAGAGGATTTTGACTTCTGGGTTCAGAGGAAAAGTGAATCCATTTTAGATAACTAGAACATTTAGGAATATCTAGTGTTCACCTAGGAAAACCTATTCTGTCATCAACTGCTCTCATTGCTTTTGTTCATAAATAAAGTTACAATCACACTGGAATCACTCTTATTCAAACCTAAATTCCTGAAAGCCCGAAGTGGCAATCTATTTTTGTTCATTAAAAAATATGGTATAAATAAGCTGAACCTGAGTTTTCTCCACTGACAGTGATGGGAATGCAGCATGACTAATTCAGATGTGGATGTCTCTAATGAAAAGGAAGCAGCAATACCAACCAGGGTTGCCTTCCAAAACCAGCTAGGAAACCTCAGCAGGAAACAACATTTTTTGCTGCAACACAAGAATAGTGTAGGAGGCATTGTTCCATTTCTATTTTCACTGGACTTTACATGGTTTTTGTTGATTTGAACTGTTCTCACTGCTGTCTACTGGGAAATGCTGTTAATTTTTAAATAGGAGAAGGAGTGTACTGCAAAACTATTAGAGATTTATTTTAAACTGTTGATTTATAAAACATTCAGGGAAGTATCAAGGAAATTTTGTAAACATTTCTGTGTAGGTTGGTGCTTAGTTGGCCACGGGATTTTGGCACCTAAAATGTCAGGATTTGCCTTCTCTCAGTAATCACAGAGGTGGTCTTCAGTGGAAAAATGGGTTGTGTCAGGATTTTGAGGGCAGGAACATCCATGAGCACCCCTAAAGGAGTCTCTCTCCACCCCTGCCTCTATTCTGTGACCTGGGGCTGTCACACCCTGTCCCAGTGACAGGTTGGGGCACACAGCCCTACCCCACACACCAAATTCCTGCTTTCGTTTCACTCTCAGCAAGGATTTGTATCCCCTGCCTTGTGTGCACATCCCAAATCTCTAACTGAAGAAATTGTGGAGAAAAAAAATGGAGCACAGAGTGGCTGAGGAATCTGAGTCAATTAATCCCTTAATTATGAAGAGAAGAATTGAACCACAGTTTTCCGTTTCTGCTGCACATTGCACTCTGAGTAGGCAACTTCCACAAACAATCTTTTTTTGAGCCCTGAACATTTGTACACAGATTTAAAGTGCAAATGAATATATTTGTATGTGAAGCAGATATTTATGACTCTAGCACTAAAAAATTGGGTTTTCTTGTCTCTTCTGCCTTGTAATCTACACACACTGTGAGACTAAATATTTCATCATCATATGTTACCTTAACTGACAGTGTCTGTATGGTTCATGCAACATTATTGAACTATGTGTTGATGGTTGATTTGATATTAAAAAAAAAGGAAAAAAAAAGCCTGAAAGGCTTTTGCTATATTTCATTCAATTTTTTCCCTGCTCCCCTTCAGCAAATTTCTTTTAGTTTAGCTATTTCATCTTCTCTTCTCTTCTCTTCTCTTCTCTTCTCTTCTCTTCTCTTCTCTTCTCTTCTCTTCTCTTCTCTTCTCTTCTCTTCTCTTCTTCCTTTGACAACCTGAGAAAGTCTTGCAGCTGAATGCAGTATTAATTATATTTCAAAGCAAACCTTTTATTCATTTGGGAACAATCTGTGAAACAGAAATCTGTGACTGAAGCTGCTGCCAAGCCAATTACTGCAAAATAACTCAAATATGTCTTGACAGATTGCAATTTTTCCTATTGTTAGATTGTTTATTCTTTAGATCAAAAGGTTATGCTCACTTAAATTAGACTTGCATTTAAATATTCCATAACTTTGTGCATGATGGATCTGTAGGTGCATGTAGAGAATAAAGAGTTAAGCCAAAAAATTGCACTCAACTAACAATGAATATTATTGATCTATTTCCACTTCTTTTTTAGAAATCATCTACAAATATACTGCAAGTATCATAGATTCATAAATTCTGCGGCTAGAAAGAAAATCACAGTCTAACTTCTTTCATAGGCAGAGGAAATCAAAAAGAGCTTCTTGCTCAGTCATTTTTGCATCAAACATTTTTACAATATATAAAAAACCTGATTTAACATCTTTCGGTGGTGGAAAATCCACTGCTTTCCCAGGTAATTTTTTCTAGCAGTTAAGGATGGATTATTATCAAAAAGAAATTTCTACTCTATTTATTTATGTAATTGCCTACTCTTAAAAAAGAACAAAATCCTCCCAGGCCAGCCTGTGAATCTTTGCTCAAATGTGAGAATTCCTAAGGATGCCAATGGAATTGATACTTCCAGCAGAGCTTGGTGTAAGCAAAGTGGGTACAACATGCTTTATGAATTTGTTCAGTTTCAAGTTATCTGATGAATATTTTATAGAAATATATGACAACCCATTGATTGCTCTTGACATATTTGCTGCCACAGTTACTCTATTCATAAACATCCAATTGCAAAGCAAAGTAAGAGAGTTAAATCACGCAGCTATTTTTGTTTCCAGAAGAAATAAAGCTTCTGCAGTGGGAAAAGGCATACATACATCTGTGCAAATACACAAACATTTTTGATCTGACTCCTATGCTAAATAAGAAACTGCATTATTACTTATGAGATCTTTCTTCACAGTAAAATTCATCCCTAAAAAGTCCTTAGTCAGACTAACATTTGTTGAGTTTGACAGCATTACCTGAGTTCTTTTATTCTTTCTAGTTACAGCTTTATCTGTATTTTGGACTTGCTCTTTGACACCACATTTCTTCAACCCTTAACAAGCTGAGAAATTTCTGGTCAGCAGAGCAGAAAACAAAGGGATTGCTTCATGCACAGATTGCAACGCTGCTCCAAATAATCATCCTGATTGAGCTTTCAGATATGGTTATTGATTATTGAACACATGTGTTGATTGCATGTGGACCTCCCAAAAGTATAGAGTGTTCCACATCTGCCTCAAAATTCCCTGACCAGAAATGGAAGAATTCTGACATTAGTTTTTTTATCCAACCTACAAAAAACAAAGAATATGGAGTTTGGCTTGTTTTCTATTCTGGCAAAGAATTAAACATGATTCTTGTTCCTGCATAAATTCATTTAGAGCTGAAGGCAAAAGTTTCATAACTGGTGGACATCCCTAAATGCCTCTGACTTCACTGGATTCAGAGCTGAAAATTTCATCTCTGTAGCTCTGCAGAGTCCAAATGGAAGTGACAATTGGTTATGTCAGTAATAACCAAACCTCTAGCCTTCCGAAATCTTTTTTTTTAATAATTTTTTCCCTACTGAGGAACCTTATAGATAATAATTTGTCAAAAAGCGGGAAAGAACAATGAATAGCAAAGAAGAAATTAAAAAGAATGGTAAAGAAGTTTCTATATTCTCCAACTGTGTATTTTTTTTCATTTTGTTCTTTTTGGATGAGCTTGAGCAATGCACAACATCTAAATCAGATCTCATCTTGCATGGCCTCAGCTCTTTGAGAGGCTAATGAATTAATTTTAATTTTTCTTTGAGATATTCTTTATAAAAACCTCATCTCACTGAATTTGCTCTCAGTACTGAGCTATCACACCCTTCATGGTAAAACCCCTTTACACCCCAGCCCACAACCTGAAGGACAATGTACACCAGGAACTCTGTTTCAAGGAGGAACCATGGTTTGGTTTTGGGGTGTTTTTGTTGTTGTTGGGTTGGTGTTTTTTGAATTTTTTTTCCCCAAAGGATGTGAAGCACTACCTAGTTTGTTCTTAGTCTGGAACAAGTGATTTATAGTGGATCTCGTTCAAGGGAAATCTAAGTATTATAGAGGAGACTATGACTATATTTGTTTGCATTTTGTGGGCTGTGATTACTGCCTCTGACTGGTGGAAAAATTGACAGCTTTACATCATTCTGTTAGCCCCACTTCCCACTTCAGCCACCTGGCATGTTTCTTTTTTCTTTTACACTTTGGATTATTTGTAGTTGGATGCAGAAATGATAATCTGTCTCAATGACTGCAGAGGGGCTTAGGTGGGTGGTCTTCAAGGCACTCTATCATCTTAAAAAAGTTACATAAAATCATCATCAACTCATCTTGGTAAGAATACTTGGAAAACATGATCCTGAAGGTGAGAGAATCTAATTCTCTCCAGGTAAAATGAAGGAGAAACTGGAGGTCTACAGAATGGGTTTAACTCATCAACAGGTTAACTCACCCCATTTAAGGGCAATTTTGTAGTTGCTGCACGGTCCAAGAGATGGACACACTTGGAGAGCTTGGTACGAAAACTCTTGCAAGCCCTTGAATGTTGCAATCCAGCATCTGTGTTCTAAACCTGCCAAGTGCAACCTCTGAATGGTCACCAGGCTATTGGCTCCAATAGCAAAGCATATTGAGGAGGAGCGGAAGAGGGGAAGGCAATCCAGGAGCGGGAGAAGCTCGTGCCAAGAAAGTGTCACACAGATATATAGGAGCCAATTACCTTTGCAATTGTGTTTTACCAGTAAAAGCCAACGTTGTGTCCAGATTCCTGTAAGATCTGCTTGCTTCACTGACACTTTACAAGCGCTGTTAACGAGTTAATGGGAAGATACGAAATCTCATTGAAGGAGAATGACTGCATTACACAAAGAGGAAGAAAAATGCTGTGGATGTAAGGAGAAGGCATCAAACTCTACCAGAATTCCTGTTAAACCCCTCTAAGACAATTGGATACAGAGCACCC
Source organism: Ammospiza nelsoni (assembly GCF_027579445.1). Lineage (NCBI taxonomy): Eukaryota > Metazoa > Chordata > Aves > Passeriformes > Passerellidae > Ammospiza > Ammospiza nelsoni. Next base: position 5,384,132 of record NC_080637.1, on the reverse strand, counting down.
ACCAGGATAAATCCTTTATTAGCATCTGTCTATAGGATGATCACTAGGTGGAAATGAAGCTTGCTGTGGAAAGGGGCACCTGTTTCAAGGTGATTTTTTTATTAATGATATCCTTGATACCCACTGGCTGGTCTTTGTAAGTACAATTCCAGAGTTGTTATCAGCAGAACAAATAAACTTAAATAAAGCTCTAATAGAAATGGTTCAGATCTGTTGGTTTAAAGAGCCACTGTCACACATACAACTTCAAACTAAAATAACATGCTTGTAGTTAATATGTTCACATGCACTGCAAGTTGCTGGAACAAAAAGAGAAATCTAAGATTATTAAAGGCAATAATAATAAATGTAGTGGAAAGATTAACCATTTCTGATCCTAAAAGGCAAACCCAGGGGCTAAGGTTTACAGTAAACTACATTTGAGTACATCACTGATCCAAGTTACTTTTGCAACTTGCATTATCAGGCTACTCAGATGCCTCCATCTTGTCATGCATTTATGTCCAAAGCAAATATTTTACTAATACTATAAATGTTATTATTTTCTTTAGAGACAGGGAATGCAGGATGAAGTCTTAGCTATTTTTCTCAAGATTATGTAGCAGACATAATCTTGACAAAAGACAGAATTAGAAGAGAATATTAAGTCTGATTTTGTGCCTTGAGCAAGGCACATTATTTTATTCTGTTTTGTCCTCATGGTCTGACTTCAGGCTGTTGCAGAGTCCAGCCCTTCCCCATCCAGGCTCTTCCTTCCTCAGCATTTCAAATGGACAGTAAGGAAAGGGATTAAACAAAAATCAAAGAGCATTTCTGAAATAATACAGTAAGACTCTTTTCCCTAAAAGTTACTGATTGTTACATGGAGAAGGCATAAAAGATATTGGGAAAAAAAAAAATTAAGAACTTGGGAAGAATTAACAATGAAGAACTTGGAATTTTTTCGATATGAAGAGCTATCACAAAGAAAATTTTCACTAGGCACATACCTTACAGTCTTGGTCTGTGGATGCTCAAGAAGCAGGGGACACATCCAGGACTGATGACCCAAACTGGCCAAAGGGATAGAGCATATCTTATGATGTCATGTTCATATATATAAAAATAAATAAATACACATGTATGTGTGTATATATATATATATGTATATATATATATATATATATATATATATATATATATATATATATATAGTATATATATATATATAAAAACATAGATAAACATGTATCTATAAACTGAGGGAAATCTGAGTGGTGAGCAATTGCATTGTGCATCACTCATTTTGTATATTCTAGTTCTGTTAATATTATTATTATCAATTATTCACTTCCTTTTATATTTTGTTAAATTGTCTTTATGTCAACCCACAATTTTTACTTTATTTTCCCCCATTCTCTCCCCCATCCCACCGCAGTGTGGGAAGTGAGCAAGAGGCTGTGTGGTGTTTAGCAGCCTGCCAGCTTAAACCACAGCACTTACTAAATGTAAATCATCTTTAATTATGCTTATATGTTCAGTCAGAGAAGAGACAACACTTTTTGAAACATCACAGGGACCTAATATTTAAAAAATATTTTCAGCGTGTTTCTAACAACCTTTCAGTCAAAACCCCTTTGAACTAGAGTCCTAGAAACTTCACCTGTAAGAGTTTTAGATTTTAGGTAGATATTTGCTTTCATTAGGTGTGGGTTTGCAGGGAGGAACTCCCTTTGATATTATCAACATCACAAATCTGAATGTGCAAGTTTTCAGGTGTGCAGACCCATGCAAGGATAAAATCAACTCCCGAGTTCCTATTTGTGATGACCAGGCCAGACGCTGCAGTAGAAGAAGCCTTTCATGAAAATAAACATAAGCAGGAGAAATCTCTGGAAATCCAAAGATTAAATTTTGTTTTGCCACGTACGTATGGCTCTGGGAAGAGATTTTATGTTTCAATAATTGCTTCTTGCAAGGGCTTTTTGGAGAAAGGGTTTTCCCTGGCTTTGTACATGTATTCTTGGTCTCAGTGCAGGCCTCCCTTCTGTTTTGTCCAGTTGTGTCAATCCTGATGTCCAGATGTGCATTTATTTTGCATCCAGGCACTGAAACCCTGTGTAGAACATCTCATCACCTGTTTGTGTGGGAAAAGAACATCTTGTAAAGCCAAACTAGAAAATAGCTGCGATATTCTACATTTCATCCAGATCAAGGGCCACAAGTGTGCATCTGTTCCAGAAGATATTCGGTCACTGAAAGTCAGGGATTAATAAAACAATATCTCCACATCTTATGTTCTGGATTTTATAAATATATAGACAAAAAAATGTAAGTAGCAAGTTACTTTGTGTATTGAAGAGTTGCAATGTGTTTTCTACATCAGTAACACATACGAAAATTTATCAGAGAAGAAAGAGAAAAAAGACAGAGAATAGTCTAAAACACATCTGATCAGGGCAAACACTATAGATCTTCAAACTGATGATATTCATGATCTGTTTAACTTTAGTTTTCCACTGCACATGACACCACACCTCCCTGGAAGATGTGTCTTAAATTAATAATAAGTCTATAAATATATAAATAAATGCTATGTGTGTAGATATATGGAACTAAGATAACTGTTAGAGGAAGTAACTGAGAAATAGACTTAAAAGGATTTAAGTCTATTAGATCCTTGCTCTAAATATTGAAACTTTCCAAATTTAAAAAGCAATTTCTTCCCTCATTCTGCCAAAAAATCTATAGTCCCCAGCAGCTGAGACAGAGTCAGAGTACCTGTCTGCACTTGGATTTGAATTTGCATACATAAGCTTTTTGAAGCAGAGTTGAGAATATTTCTTACCTGGTGACTTGCAGGTGTTCTGTAAGACAGGATTTACTTCGTTTGCTGGATCGGCTCTCAGGCATTAAATTCCTTGAAAATTAGTTTTAGTGTGAGCACTTAGCAAATATAGGGAGACACTGGTCAAGTGTCCCTAAAGCTTCTTTCTCTTTCTTAGACTATCCTGTGAAATGGGGTTGCCTGGGAGAAATTCTGGTGCTTGGAGTTTAATGAAACCAAGTAAGTGGGTTTTATACACTTGATATTTTAATTTCCACCACTCCCATTGACTTAACATTATCCTGTATTTTGTGTTCTGCAATTTCAATAGGTTTAATAATTTTGTGAAGCTTATGGCCAGAAGGTACCTTTAGATCATCTAGCCTGGCTGTTTGCATATCATAACCCATTATATTTCACATGCATGAAACATTTTAAGCTCGAAGACTACATTTAAGTGGAAGATTTCCAGTCTTCAGAAGAGTGAATCCTGTGCTGCAGATGGAGAACAGGAGGGAACACAGGTAGCAGCTGTGTCCAGGTGGCTGCAAACACAGAGAATGGATTATTTGGTACTTCAGAAAAGAAGAAAATGAACAACAAACACTGCAAGCTGATTGTGTGTGAGGACCAAACTTTCTGAGTCATGATAGACTAGCTGGAATCTTGGAGTATGAGGATTAATTTTGTCCAGCTTTAATCACTGAATTTAGATTGAAAGCTTGAAAGTAAATCCTGGACAAATTCATGGCTGTGTTGCCACCGAGCAGCTGTAGAAAGGGAGCAAGTTCAGCAATCCCAACATTCACCTCTCTTCTGCTTGCCAGGCTGGAAAATGGGGATAAAGCAACAGAATTCCTGTATAAAGCTCCTGACTAAGAGCTAAAGATTTTGAATATTGATATTGTCATTCAAAACTGCTCAAAGTCTGTGACATCTCATCTCTGTACAGCTGGGTTCTGTCCTTTGCAGTCAGCTTGAGCAAAGGCTGTTCAATGAACATTTTGCCATCGCATTTGAAGTTCCAACATAAGCTCTAATTAAAAGACATAAAAATCCTCTCGCCTATCCAAGGTTTCATTTTCATGGTTCCACAGGAGTGATTTAGAATAATTCCGCTTTATAGACTGTATAATAAATAAGGCCAATCTCAAAATCTCAAAACAAACTGAAGTGAAGTAAGTAGGTTATAAATCTGGAGAATCTAGTCTGCAAAAGCAATGGAATTTTCACGGGTTTAATGTGTGATTAAATTATTTTTAGCTGAAGGAAAAAATAATCATACAAGACAAATATTGAGATGCATAATTAATTTACTAAGGAGTGTACCATTCCAGAGGTATGTCATAAACCACAAAATCTGCTCCTGCTGTGGATGACACAGGCAGGGGAGAGGGTTGCTGAAATGATTGACATCCTTGGAAGTTTTAACCCCTCCATCTTCCACCGATAATTTTTAAAATTATCACTGGAGGGGTATTAGCACTGGAGTGCCAAGGATAATTTTGAATGTATAAACCTATTGCCAAATAAAATGGCATCTTCCAATGTGGTTTTCATTTAGTGAATGAAATCTCCCAGGCTTGAATATGACAGTGATAAAGGATAATAATGTGCAGCCATATCTTGAAATTCAATCCATTTCAGTATTCAACAAGCTATTGCCACCTGCTAGAAGAGGAAAATTCATCATTTTTCCTTACCCAATAAAATAAAATCAATAATTGTGGTGTGTTTCTTGCTCACCAGTGTTCCTTCCAAGATATTCTAAACTGCATCTGCAATACTTTGTTCTCTGTATATATAATTTTTATAATTATTTCTCCTCTCATATGCACACCTGCAAAACAACATTATTTGAGAAGCTCGACTACCCTCCTCTTGCCTTCATAAATGTCCGACTGAATGCACAGGGAATTTGGGGAGCGCAAAGAACTGAGAGATGCAACCTTACCAAGAATAAAAAAACCCTGAAACTTTACACCTGCCTGCAGTAATTGCACATTATAAAAGATCTGTGATTTCCAGGAGGACGAAACAATCTTTCAACACAACAGGCAAGTGTTAACTGTGGAGGGGATGAGGTGGTGATTTAGGGCACAGCCCTGCCCTCCCAGGGCCTGCGTGGGTCACGCAGATTTTTGAGCCAAAGAGGAACAGGTTGAGTGCAGGTGTTTGGGGAATGAGGAGGCAGCAGATGGAAGGGCTGGCTTTGCTTGTGCTCCTAGCAAAATTTAGCAAAATAATTTTGGTGACTTTTACATTTGTTGAAAACTTTGCAAACGCGCAAATTTACATCAAATGGAGTGAAGGATTTTTTTCTTAGGGGAATATTTTTATAAGCATTCAAATGTTTTTTTTTTTTCCAGAGTTTCTGGAACTTATTTAAGTGGGAGGTGATGTCATCTTTGTGAAGGAGAAGGTGCTTGGGAAAGGTCTTTTCACTGAGATCTGTATGATAAACTGGAGTGGAGACCATGTCAACAAGGGCTTTGCAATTATTGTACTATTTTTCTACTTGTATTATTTGTATTATTTTTACAGGGTTTGTATTTTGTATTTGTATTATTTGTATTATTTTTACAGGGTTTCTGCGATTACTTTCTTTCCACTGCTGATGTGGAAATCATCAAATCATGGAATCATTAAGAACTAAAAAGACCTATATGTTCATCAAGTGCCATCATTAATCCACATTATATAATCCACTGTTAAACCACTTCTCCAAGTGCCACATTGACACATTTTTTTAGCATATCCAAGGATGGTGATTGCACCACTTCCCTGGGCAGCCTATTCCAATGACTGGCCACCTTTTCAGCAAAGAAATTATCCTCCTGTGAAAATGGTTTAGTGGACATGAATCATAGAGTGAACCCAAAATTTACCATCAAACTGCAGGTGGGTGACCTCTCTAGAAGGACTGAATGCTTACCACTACTCTTAAGTAACATACAGTTTCCAGAAGGGACTAGGATTTTAATATTAACTATGCTGTCATTTTACCTAAATGCAGCAGCACCCATATTTTTCAAGCAAGTGACTCAATTTCATATTGCTGTTCTGAATCAGGCAGAAATGGGCAAGAATTGGACTTATAAGTAACTGCAGATGGTTTGTGAGTGATCAAACTGTTCCACAATGCGTCCACTTAGAGATATCTTTTAAGGCTTTAGCCTTGATTGGCACATTTGCTATTGAAAAATAGCTTAGAAAAGCTATTTCTTTACAAAAACATTTCATATGATTCAAAACAAAGTATGATCATAAGCAAAAGAGCAACAGCAACAATTTGGTCAATCTGAAACAATTTGCTATGATCAGAATTAATATGATGCATGTGGCTCCAAATTTGAAGCTCCAGCATCTTACAAGGAAAATACTTCTGCTGGTACCAAAATTTGTACACACACAAACTGCCAGATCTTCTCCTGAAGTCAAAGCCAAGATCAATCTTTTCTTATCTGCTTGTTAATGACATGTACACTGTGGGTAAATATCACTCACAGTTCAGAGACCTTTGATATTTAGTCTCTGCACCGTGTGTGGAAATCCTGGGGATGGAATCTCATGCAATCGCGCTCTGTTAGGAAATTTGGGTTTAGAAATTGAAAGCTTATCAACAAGGAGATACCTAATCTAAGCATTGCTGGCTCTTCCTGCGGTGTCTCTAGTTCATTTTCTATCTGGCTTCCTTATTCTAATAATGAAATATTGACAGCTGGATTGATCTCAGCTAAGAGTCTAACACATCTTAAAATTTTCAGGGTGAGAGCAGGAGTCATCCTGACAAGTATTGAAATGTCTGCACTGCAATGCTGTTGGCTAAAGAAGGTGATAGGGGTCATGGTGATGTAAAGCATGCCTACTCTTAATCATCACCTTTAATTACATATCAGCCTCTGACCTTTCTGGACATCATTTGGTAATTACTTCAAGGCAACTTGCAGTTCGTGAGATTTTCCATAAGTAGGAAAAAAATAGGAAAATATCATCGCTTTAGGAAAAAAAATATACATTCCTTGTCCAAAAAATAGATTTTGGTTAAAGTTTCTTTCTGAAATTGTCTTTATGAATGAAAAAGCTACAGGAAAACATGAACTTTCAGCTGAATCTGGAAAATACTTATAGGCAGACTTAGGAGTTTCACCAGGTGGTTTTTAAACTTTTTCTGATTGAACTGTTTTACTGAAAAAAATGTTCGTGCATCAAAAGGACAAAATAAGAAATCAGAAAAATTATTAATATTTTTAAAAAAGTAGAATATATGCAGAATTTTTAATCGTTGAGTTATAAATAAAGATAGCAACCTTTTCTTTGAATAATGTAGACAAAAAGGTAAGCATATCTTTGAACACAAAGAAGTGGGTTTTAAAGCTGAATTCAAACTAAAACCAAAATATCAGCTTAATTAAATAAGTATCCGGTCACAAGTCTAGAAAAGGTGATTGCTACCAAGGAATGGAAGGAATTTTGTCACGGAATGCCCAGATATTGATGGCAGAAAGGAGAAATATATTGTACTACAAAGTCATGGTAGATATATTCCAGGTTTTTAGTAATCAATCAGGACTTGAATTTCAGTTGTCAGACTGATCTTAATAAGATTTTTAAGTATTTTTTCTTCTCACACCTGAATCAGTAAGGAATTTGTTTTGTAGGAGATTAAAATCTCCTCGACCACAGGTGGTTTTGTCCATTATTTATTGTCTGCATGGCCCATTCCTGTGTTTTCATTTCGCAAGTAAAACAACTGGTGAAATTCATGACGTGCAATATGTTCTGCAAAAAGACAAATGAAAGATCAAAGGCTTTATGAGTCCACAGTGGAAATATTTACTGTGGTCGCAGTGGAGATGCTTTAGTACAGTTTGAACTTCTTCCTCAGCTATGATCTAAACCCCTTTGTCACGTCTGTGGCCTACAGGGAGGTTTTTTTCTGATGGGTTTAGAGACTTCCAGACTGTGAATGGTAGGAAGAGCTCTGAGCAGACATGATCTCCCCATATAAGTTTAATGTATAATTAAACAAGTCACTCAATCATATTGTTCATCAATCTCCCCCCCCCCATTTTTCAGGGCAGGATGGTCTGTAACACACTGTGCCTGTGATGGGTGGAAGTAATTCTTGAGATGTATCTGAATGTTTCTTTTACAAGAATCTATTCCCCTGAAAAAGTGCCTTGTTGGAAAAAAATTCCCCTTTTAATTATTTAGGTAGGCATCACGAGTGTTCCCCTCAAAGTAAAAATATTGGTGTCCAAGGACGTGGCTGGATACCACAATTTTTCATGGTGTGTTTTGGATGTTTTCATGGAAACAGATGTGATGGTTTGCAGGCTTTTCATAGATTTCAGTTGGTAGGTTGTTGATTTTGTTCCTGTCTTTAGTGTTTAAAAAATGAAAATCATACTACAGGGTTCCTGACAAATGTAGTCATATTTGTTACTGAAGCAACAATGGAAGTCAATAAAAAATCCAGATTTCTATAACAGATGGTAAAGTTATAATCTTTTTATCTTAGATACAGCATGAACTTCATGATATGGTAGCTAAAAAAAATTTAAAAGTCTGCATTAACTTTGATGTAAACAACTTATTTCAGATTAGAGATATAAACTATAAATAGAAACTGATATGATGATCCTTATTAAAAAAAAAAGAGAGAGAAAAAGCTGTAGACAGCTATCAAGTATGGAATTTAAAGAAATATTCCACAATTACTCAGAAGATCACTCCTTATAATCTCTACTTCAACATATAGAAATATGCAATACAGAGCAGTGTAATTATTTTGATTTCATAATGACAAAAAGTAATGATCTGGCCCAAATTTAAATGTTACATCCTAGTGGGGCAAATTCATTGCAGGTATGGAAAACCAGCACCACCAGCACCTGGCAAACTGTGACCAAGCCTGAATGTGAACCCATGTAAAATTCCCTCCCTGGTGCTCTACCCTGGGATCATTTCTGTGTTTTTATATAAGTTAAGTACTGTGACATCCAAATAAGAATATCCAAACAGGAAGAGACATGGGTTCTGGAAGAGCCTGGGTTCTGGAAGCAGGCTGGCTGCAAAAATTAATATTCTTGTAGGCAGTATGGAAAATTTAACTTCAAATCAAATTCATCTCTCCAAACACGTGGATAAATCCTATTCAGATGAAACAAAAAAATTCAGGGGGGGAAAGAGGTAGCAAATAAAAACCTGAATGCTTAAAGAGAAAAACTAATCTATTTTCTTTCCTGTCCTTTCTAGTTGAAAACTAGCCCTAGGTAAACAGTCAATGATAACTCCTGCTTTTACTTCTGTTTGCTTCATTTTGTTTAGCTACCTTATAAAAAGAGGGTTGTGTAGACTTTTGTGGGAACAATATGATTCAGGGATATTGTGAGGATCCCTCAGGGCCATGTGAGCTCCCAGCATCACCAAAGGTACAAATGGGTTCAGACCTGCTCAGACACAGGGATGTCTGGCTGCCAGGGCTAAATGTGCTAAATTCTAAAGGTGCTGAGGAAACAATTGTTGATGCTGTTGCCCTGGTGACTTTTCTTTTTTTTCTTTTACATGTGTCCCTAAGAGAACTTTTCATTTTGGGTTGAGCAAAATGATGCATTTTATTTCAGCAAAAAAACCATTCCCTCTCTCCTCCACCCCCTATGCCCCCACCCCAAGTTTTACACTTCGCTCAAATTTTATTGTTGTTTTTGTTGTTCTCTTGCTACCATCACTGGTTTTTTACCAATTTGGCAGTTAACGCTAAAAAAAAAAAAAAAATCAATTTTTCACACAGCTTGACTCAGGAATATAAGCTGGTGCTGGGCTCCAAAAAAACACGAGGCTCTCAATGTTCCCTTGCTGGTGCATGCTCGGGAAGGATCTCTCCTCCACCAGCCTGTGCATCCTTTATTGCTGCTGCAACAAGGGTGACAACAAGGTGTGCCAGGCCTGGGGGGAGCCGATGCTGGCAGCAGCCACGCTCTCAGCTACAGCCTGCTGTCAATTTTAAATTTTACCTGCCCACAGTCCTCCTGGAGGCCTGAGCCTGCCAGAGTTCACAAACAGGCAAAAAACGCTACAAACAGTGCTGCTTCCTCTTTTTTTTTATTGTTATTATTTTTTCATAAGGCAATTCAGGTGCTCTCAAAACAGGTTGAGCTGGGAGAGGAGACAAATGATGAGTGATAAGGGGACACCTGTGAAAAGAGATCTTTTTGTCCTGCTATTTGCACATACAAGTGAAATTCATAGTTAAATGGAATAGAAGAAGGAGGAAATAAATTCTCTCTGATTTATTCTTTGTGCAGGACAATTTTGGGATCTCAGATGTCAGGTGCTAAACGGGGTTTGCAAGCTATTAGGAAGACAATATTCACACACATCCTGGTGCCTGGGGGAGTGGCACACCTGGTTATTGGGAAATGCAAAGATTTTTCCTGCCTTTTGCAACCCTGTTCAGAAGGGAGATACTGGCTATCAGAAATCAGGCCCTTATTTGGACCTGGTGAATGTCATGCCCCTCTTGAAGATAACAAGCAAAGTGTCTCTGCACAAAATGTCCTCGGTCATTGGTAATTTTCTGTGCCTTTGACTCTGCAGTGTGTTGATGAGAAGTTTGACATCATCTCTAGGGGAAAAATTCTAACTGATATCCTGTTCCAAGAAGCCTTAAAAAAAAAAAAAAAAAGAAAAAAAAAGAAGAAGAAATAAAAAAGATGATTTTCTGTACAAAGCATGCCTTAGCACCTTAGGCATTGCAAGGATCCCAAGCCAATGTGCTGAGGCATAGCATAGCAACCGTCACCAGGGAAAATGTCAAAACTCTGTGACACACAAAAAAAGAAAAGAAAGCAGGCAACTGGGGAAAGTTCCAGCTTCCCTTACATCTCTCAGAAATTATTTAATTCCCACCTCTGGCAGATAAAATGCAGTTATACTGCACTGAATCTAACATGACAAAAAAGCGGGGAAAGAAATCACGTGTTTTAAAATATATGAAGTCATTGAAAATATTTGTAGAGGGGGATGTAAACTTTGAAAAAGCAAAAAAAATGAAAACCCGTGTTTTGATAGTATAATGCAAAAAAATATGCTAGTTGTCTTCCATAATACATTTGCTCCCTAAATAATAAATCTTCTTTTTTACACCTCAGATCTCTAAAGAGCAAGAACCATTTGTTCTCCTTTAATAGCTACAAAGCTTAAGGCATGTATTGTTTAAAACAGATATCAGGGAGGGATTTTGTCAAACTTGCAACAGTTGGTGTTCTTTTAGTCCTTGCTTAGGGGATGATGTGGAAAATCTCATATTTTACTTTTAAGATTGTATTTAAACAATGATGTACCGTGACAGAATCCCATGGCAGGAATCAGCCCATATGCAGATCACATGTAAAAATATGAGGACATGCATCAACTGCTTAACTATGTGACCTTCTTCTGAGATTTCTTTCCTTCCTTTTATTCATGATCAAGGAATCTGACTGCAGTGCAGCCTTTGTTGATTTAGAGGTACTATTTTATCTCAAATGAAGGAATGAAAGAATGAAATCTTTATACCCCTGCCTAAAGAGGGCCTACAGGAAAGCCAGAGAGGGACTTTTTACAAGGGCGTGGATGAATAGGACAATAGTGAATGGCTTTAAACTTAAAGAGTGCAGATTTAGATTAGAAATTATGAAAAAATTCTTTAATATGAGGATGGTGAGGCATTGGAACAGGTTGCCCAGAGAAGCTGTGGCTGCCCCATCCCTGGAAATGTGCACGGCCAGGCTGGATGGGGCTTGGAGCAGCCTGGGACAGTGGAAGGTGCCCCTGCCCATGGCAGAGAAGTTGAAACGAGATAACTTTTTGAGTTCCTTCCGACCCAAACCATTCTGTGACTCAATGCTGTTTCTTCTTGGCAGGACCACCTTGCATTATTATTTTCTAAGCAGTAATTAACAATATGACAAGCTGGGGCCAGCTTTTTACTTGGGCATTAGGGTACCCAAAGTTGATGTTTTGACCCCTTCCATTCCGCCAACACTAAAAGATTGTGAGCAATTTTCATTTCTCAACCCAGATAATGTTTTCCATTAACACTGCCAAAGAAAACTGTGAACATATTGAAACACTGTTTTGTATTTTTTTCTTCATTTAGTCCTTATCTCATAATTATTTACTTTTCTCTTGAATCATTGTCTACATAACTTTGACACTGTTGTTAATTAGATTAAAAATCTTGAGGTAAAGTACTGAGAACAGAGAAGAGAACTGACTGGGAAATTTTAAGCTCTAGTTTTGAAAACAAGGTTGATCTGCTGAGAACAAAGTATAAGGAAAATCTCACTTTTTAAAATCTGTAAATTTAGACTATGATTAGTTAAATAGAAGGTGAAAAGAAGTGTTTATTAGGAGAAAGTCTTCTAATGATAGAGTTAAAATAATAAATGTCCCATCCCTTTTTAATACAGCTCTTTTTTAATAAAAACCCTACCATTTCTCCTAAATTGTTTTCATTTTACATCCTCCAGACCCATAAGAAATAGTTACATTTACCAAAGTTTATCTTCTGTACATATATACAGTCATTAATATTTTATAAGATTTTGTCCAATTCAGAATTGAGAAAACCTGTTAAAACATCTTAACTTACAGCACTCATCAATCTCTAAATGTGAGACCATTTTAAAATAAACACAGAGATTATAGTAGGGAGAAGATAAGTAAACAAGCAATCTTGCTGTGAGCTGTTCAAAATTGCTCATGTTACAGCAAATTTTCTGTCTTCTTGTTACAGTACTGATGAATGAATGGTCCTGGGAAGGCAAAAGAGAGCAAGTTTGGAACATATCAAGAAGCAAATCTGGATAATTCCCTGCAACTGGAAATCATTGAGACAAATTCTGTGACTACATTGAATCAGAAACTCAATAATTTTATGGCTATTAGCACCGCAAACTAAAGCTCTAAGGAATGATAATCAAATATCACAAATCAAGGTATAAACTAATTGTCCAGCAGGTCAGAAAATTTATTGGTTGCTTCTCTGTTGCACAAATGCTTAGATGCCCTCTGAGTTTTCATCTTTTTTCTTGAAAATAAAAGGCAAAAGCTGAGAACTGAATGAGCACCCATTGTTGGATGGAGTAAAGAAGAAATCCAGCTTTGTAAGGGATGAGATAAAGGGTGTATTAATGCAAATCTCCTTGTCCTGGATAAGTCCACTATTTAATACATAACACCTTTCCACTGTATCATATTCCTAAATAACTTGAATTAGAGCTATGCCCAAGAGAAATTAAAAGAGATGTGAAGAATCAAGGATTATTATTTCAGGACTGCTGGCAGAAATTTTCCTATACAAGAGACTTTTTCATATTCATTTCCCTTGGTGAGTAAAATCAGAGATGATGATGTGACCCCAGGGTGAAACTGTTATGACAACTAATGGGGAAAAGAGAAGGACATGTCAGGACAGATCCCCATCTCTATACAGGAACATATATTGGGGGCTGTATCCAATTTTTCTTTCTTAAAAGGCACAGAAATAAGAAAAGAAAGGAGAAAGCATCTTGCCTTAACATTAGGATGCCCCTATTTCATTGTTTGCCTACAGGGCTGCCCTGAATCCTTGATCCCATTCCATCATAATACAAACAGCAATCATTTTTCCTTCAAAGGACAAAGTGTGGCCACTTACTGGGGAGGAAAAAAAAAATAAAAAAAAAAGGAAGGAAAAGATATACCTGTCCTAGCTCAGAAGGTCTTTCCTAGGAAAAGCCACCATTTGTGGGAGATTTGCAAGGACACATCTAAGTAGTGGTTATCAGGAGCTGGGAGGGTCTGTGAGAGAAAGGTCAAGTCTATACATATCCTAAGCATTTGCTACTTGCTGTTGCCAGGCAAAGGTTAGCAGGCTAAATGAACCTTATGTCTAACCCCATGTGGTATTTTTTGTGTTCTTATCTGAACTCCTGTCATGCTGAGCAGAGCTGCTCACACCCGACATTTTTCCCTTTATGGCCTTTTAAGCTACTAAGTCTGATTGGTACAGCATCCTTAGGGAGTGGGAAGATGCAGGGCAGCGGGGAGAAGGGGGCAGGCACTTGTAAGTCAGGAAAAGGATATCTCTCACCCATAGGCTTGTAACTGAAATCTGAGGTGGCACTCTGATCCTGAGTCTTCAGGATCAGTGATTTTGGTGGACACCCACAAAAAGCAAAAAAAAAAAAAAAAAAACCCAAAACAATCTCTCTTTGTTAATGAAACATTTAAATCTTAGATTTTAATCACATGTCAGGATGCTCAAAGTTGAGGTTGCCACAGCAACACTACAATAAAGCTCTTTGTGCAGAGCAGTTAGTGAAATGCATAGTTTAATTAAAATTTGTCTCAATTAACTGACAGTTTTCATCCCCCCAAATCCTGCTCTCTCCTTCCCCCTCTCTGAAATGTCATTGAAATGGGAGGAAGGACAGGAACCGTGGTGGCAGAGCCAGGCAGGCAGGGCCTGAGTTTGGGTCATGGTGTCAGAGGCCAGTGCAATGCGCATAAAATTTGCTTTCCACCTGTACAGATCTGTAAATTCATCATAAGTTGGCAGAAACAAAATATTTGCTAGAGTCTATGTAGGAAAAAACTGCAAATTCTGTCCTGCTTTCTGCCTCTGTGAAGCGTCTTCTGCTGATATTGGGATGTTTTGGGGACACAAAACAGAAAAGTGCAAAGAGAAAGGGGAAATACCTTCTGGGGTACCAGCATTGTCCAGTGCTTAGATGATCATAAATGGCAAGCACTCACTGACCATGAGTGACATCAGTCAACTGATCTGTCTCAAAAGAGAAAAGAAATTGGGATGATGCTGGTACTTCCTGCAAAATGATACCACAGTGCTCAGTTTCTACAGGAAAAACACCTTGTGTGACAGTGGAAACAGGGGTTTTCAGGTGAGGGAAGAGACGAGAATGTTGGCTCTATGTTCAGAAGGTTTGATTTACTATTTTATGATATATATTACATTAAAACTATACTAAAAAGAATAGAAGGAAAAGTTTCATTTTAGAAGGCTAGCTAAGCTAAGAATAGAATAGAAAGGAATGAAAACAAAGATCTGTGGTATTCTAAACATCTACACAAGACCAATCACAGATGCACCTGTTGCATTCCACAGCAGCAGATAACCATTGTTTACATTTTGTTTCTGAGGCCTCTCAGCTTCTCAGAAGGAAAAATCTTAAAGAAAAAGGTTTTCACAAAAGACGTCTGCGACACACCTTGGGATCCTCAAAGGGCAATCATTATAGAAATGCCTCATCAGCATGACAAGGTGATTTTGCCTTGTGCTTTGTGCAAGGCAGGTGTCACTTCATGTCCTCCCTCACCTCCCTGTTTGGCTCCTGCCGTGCTTTGCTGCCCCTCGGTGAATCACTGGTGTCCCCCATGCCAGCAGCAGCAGGTCACACCTGGCTCAGCCCTGACACGGTGAGTTTTGGGCCATTCAGCATCCACCTTCCCCCTTTCCCTTCCCAGGCTGAGGTCAGAGCCTCCTGCTCCGGAGGCAGCAGCCGTGGCAGGGCAGCCCTTTAAAAGACCGCAAGAGAAGCAGATTTGACGCGGGCTCATGGGGAAGGAGCCGACAGAAATGAGAGGAGGCAGCCAAAGGTCACTCTGGCCTGCCAGCTGTAAAAACAATCCAAGTGACACGGCAATAAAATCCAGGCTTGGGAGCAACCTCCTCCAGCTCCTAATGGTGCACTCGCTTGCCCCTCTGCGCTCCCGCCTGCTGCCTGCAGAATGCCAACACCGAGAGCAAGGGAAGCAGCAGGAGGTATAAGGTAGGGAGCAGGGGTTGCACAGGGGGAGAGGAAACTCGGTCTGGCAAAAGCCAGGGATGATGTGGGGGTGCGGCCACCGCAGGACGCGGAGATCCAGCTTTTTAAGTACATCTCAGCAGAGCACGTTTGCTCCTAAGAAATCTAATATCCTTTGGGTCAGTGCAGGCCAACTGTTAGGTATAAAGAATTCATAGCACTTGCAATCCCCAGATGAACCATTTTCAATTCTTCATGTTTCTGCAAAGCTGTTGTGTCGATCTATCAGCAGTGGCTGTGCTCCATAACGAGGGCCGGCTCCTGCCTTAATGCCAAAGTGTAAATATTGCATTGCAGCAAGCAGCAGTAGATAATGCATAATAATGAGCTGGGTTTGTTAGATGATGTTCTAACCAGAGCTCCTGGAAACAATGCATCAAGTTTAAAAAAAAAACAAAACCAAAACCAAAGACAGAGACAGAGAGAAAAAAAAAATAAATATTTTCTTCAGAAAAATAAAATAGCCTTTGTGTTGGATGTACAAGTGAAGCAATCACTTACAATTTGGAAAAAATAATAACATGGTCAGAAACATGAAGACAAGGATAAAATACCAATTCTGATCTGATCTGATAAGCCATTGGAGTCATCAGTGTAAATTCACTTAGACACCAGCAGAGCTCTAAACAGAGTTGAATTTTCATGCTGGATAACTGTATGTTTTTGTGCAATCTCTGTTAAATAATGAGGCAGGAATTCTAACACATGATTACACATGATGAAAAGAAATATTGTTTGAGCCAATAGTAATCAAGTGTGAGTTCCATGATTTTCATAGCTAATTTTTCCAATTCTCATCAGTAACACGTTTACTCTCCCTCAAAAGGCAAGGTACAGCACTGCAATGCCTGTCAATCTTCTTGCTTTGTAACCCACAAGCACTTCAGAAATCACTGAACCACTGCTTGGCAGAGGCCACCAAAATCACATGGATGCAGTGTGATTTATCTGGTTCGTGGATCTCCATCCAAGAATTTTAACAATGTGGGCCAAAACTGAGGGCAGCTTCCTCTCTTTTTCATGCATGAGATGCTAAAGTGTCCGTGGCAGGAAACAAGCCAGTGGCCAGCATTCAAGTTTCCCTCTGCCAGGGGATGCGATGTTTGCAGGCGCCCACACGGATCCCACCTGGCTCCCCGGTGCTCCCTTGTGTCCCTTCTCTCAGCACTCAGATGGGATCAAGGACTGGCGGGTTGCTAAATACCATCAGTTTTCATGGCAAGCAGTGGGAGCTGGTGGAGTCGTGCATCTCCCAGGATTCAGCTCCGAAGGCGCCGGCAGTTTTACAATTCCATCCGCTAAGAAACGGGCCGAGGAAACATTCTGTGCAGATCAGCACACGGGCTGGGCAGCAGCATCTCTTACTCATAGCAGGATAAGGATCTATAACGCCAGAGGCTCTGCAGGATGCATTTCCTCACAGGCTGTGCTGTTTCCAGGTGTTTATTCCTTCCTGAGGTGTCCAGGAGAACAAGTATTTGGCAGGCAGTCTGTTATTTAAAGGTTTTTCATAATTAACTTGGCACTGAAGGAAATGGGTTGTACAAGCCCAGTTCAATACTGGGAAAACCCAGAAATCCCAATAGTACCTAAATCTTTGAAATATCTGTGCTAAATCTGCGATTTGTCTCATCCAAATTTGACCATGTAAGATTAGGCACCTTTACCAATCATCTAGTACTTACAGGAATAATACCTCAAAAGCAAGGGACTAACTCTTTCTTTTCACTACTTTTGGCCAATAATAAATTGCCTAAACACACTATAAAATTCTTCTCCACTTCATTTTAAAATCTTCTACACAGATTATTTTTTTCCCCATCACAAATGAAATAGGAATATAATGGAGTATGAACACCTAGGGGGTTATTTAGCATTAGCAATGAGATGAGCCCCAGTGGTAGATCACATTCCCCAGGAATTCAGTTGAGAAAAAGAAGTTTGCTTCAGAAAACAATACAGTGCAAGCCATGACTTCAAAAGTATAACAACAAATGGGCAGCATTTAATGTGAGATGCTTTAAATGGATTAAAACAGGGGATAAACTGATAGTGTGTTATCAGGAAGCCTGACAATAGAATCTAGGGGCTTCCTGGGTATATGGACTCAATTTTATCTAGACAAAGTGCTAAAGACACAGGAGTGATTAAAAAAAGAATAAAATCCAAATCCTAAAAAAAGAACAAAAAAAATATCCACAGGTAACTGAACATCGTATTTCTTATTTTTCATTTGTCATTGTAAGGGAAATTTATTTTAAGCACATCTGATGGGAAAAAAAAAGACTCCTTGAGCTTGGGTACTACCACTAAGCACTATGCAAGAAGCCTAAAGCTTATCAGACGCAACTTAAAACAGATTACTTTTTTATTTTTTCAATGGTGCTTTGCTTATACATTAAGAATAGACAGCTAAAAACCAAGAAGAACATTGAAAGTCAAGACTAAATGCAATTTATAACTGGTATTATGGACATAAAATACTACAAAATTCTTCAATTTCTATTCCCACATGAAATTGATTTATTTTACATACTGGACTGGAAACTAACTTGTTACCATTATCCTGCCTGTTGCTATTTGGTGGTATGACCTACCAGCTGAGAAAAAACCCTTACCTGATTCTATGCAATGTCTTCAGCTGTAAGAGTGTATAAACACTTAAATATAGAATATCTTTTACCCAGGAGTGGCAGACTTGTTCTGTCACTGCTTTTGTCACCCGGTTTATTTTTTATCATGTGAATCTTCAAATAACAGAGAACAACAACTTATAGGTTATATCTTTATCTGCACATTCCTTTGAGCTAAAACAGAATAGAGTTCACCCATCCTCCTGCATCCTAAGTCAGCAGTTCACCAGCTTTGAGAGTTTACTCACCCTATCAAAATGTAGTTACTATCTTTGCTTTGCTAGGCAGGACACATTTTAGGAAAAAAAACCAAACATTTTTGTCCAGTTAAAAACACAGAGAAATTTCAGATACAAAGTGATAATTGAAAACTGTTCTTTAAATCTATTAAGAGTAATCCAACATTTTATTTTCCAATGTACTTTCCATGTAGTTTGTGTAAATACCAAATCTCCCTGGAGTCTGGGAGTGCTTTATTTGATAGAAAACCTAGATTTTTGTCTTAATCATTGTATCTGAAATAGAGATATCTGATGTCACAGATATAGATGTTTAAATTATCCATGAGTACTCTTAAGTATTCTCAAATTATTATTTGTATGCCTTAAAGGAATTTAAGTTTCAGTTTTACTGCCAGAAAAAATGTTATATAAAATAGTCTTCTGTGATTTCCACTGATCAAAATGTAGATACTAGTAAATTTGTAGCCTTTTCAACTTATCTAAAAACTTATTTAGGCATTTAGTTTTGTGTTTAAAGTACTCTGGATTCTGTCCAGTGACTGCTGCTGTGAGTGGAAGTCTTACATCAATTCACATATGTCTTTAAAGGAGAAAAATTTGCTTTGGGAATGCTAAACATCCATAGAAATTAATGAGTTCTGTTTAAAATACTGTCAAAGGTTCATCTGGGAAAATACACATCACTTGGATAACTTAAGATCAGCTCCTGTATTAAAACAGAAGACATTTCACTGCTGGATTCTAAGAAAATAATGAAGCTTTGTGCTCAAAGCATGTGTGTAGAAGCCAAGAAATTTTCAGTTTTATTATCAGATCAGCTAATGACTCCCAAGGTGGCCAAAGGACCTTAATACATCTCTCTCTGTCTTTGTTTGTATATATATTTTTGTAGCCCATTACTAGCTTGAAAAAGAATTAAAATGCACAGTACATTTGCTTTCTCTTGCAAATTTCTCAGGGAAAAAATATCCCAATCCAAACCAAAAATTCCCCTTTTGTCAAAACCAAACTAAAAATATAAAAAATAAAAGCAACAGTAAAATGTTTTATGTGAGGAATGTCTTAACAAAGATTTTGAGCTTATCTCAAAAATGTCCATGACACCTGCATTTGAAGGATAAAAATATCAGAATGAAGCATTTAATGACAAAAAATATTCAGTTAAAGCCAGAACTTTCCAGTTAATGGGTATTAGTATTTAAATCCCAGAAACACTTCTAGCAGGTATTAATTTCTGAATTTCACCAAATTATTTTGTTACTGCAAATTGGTTTTTACCATTCATTATTGCTCTGCCTGGGAGGAATGAAAGAAAAATTACTGCACAAATAGTCTATTAAAAAGTTACGTCTACATGATCATAAAACAACGTATGTTTTATGAGTATGTTTTAAAACACAAAAATGTGCATGCTAGTTAAAAGTTTTGGGTGCAATGCTGCTTAATATTTAGTATCTGCAGACACAAAACTTGCTGCTGACAGTATGGCACACATGAAATTAATCATGTTTATAAAACAAGTGGAGAAACCATTGTCCTCAGAGCACCTTCTGTCAGAAAACACCCAGGTGTGTAACTGAGACAACCATCAATACTGGCTTGGAGCTTATATTTCTAGAAAAACTGAGCACCACTCCGCGTCAAACTGCTTTCGTTGTCAATAGACCCTGGAAGCATCATGCGTCTTCCAGCCCCTGCAGAAGGGAGGCTAATAGAGAAAGAAAAGGACGTTCCTTTGCTGTCAGAGTGCATCACGCTCCTTCTCCATCCTGCAGAGTGGAACCTGGGGCTTGAGGAGCCCTGATTGCCACGTGGGCCAATTGGGCAATTGGTGGTGGCTTCACGAGGCATTTGTGTGAGCGTCTCCAGGGAGCTGTGGGATAGCAGGAGCTCATCCGTGGGCTGCCGGGGCAATTCCAGGCATCGGCGGAGGGCAGAGAGTATAAAACTTTTAAATTGCCTTTTTCATCTCCGGAATATCAAGGAAAGTAGCTGCACACTCTGGAGAATGAGTACTCAGTATCTGCTGCTACCACCTGATGAGCCTCTGGTATCACTAAATCTTTTACATTTACTGAAATTGTTGCTTACACAGTGTGATTTCCTTTCCCACCCTCTAACAAAGAGCATTTTATTAACAGTTTGTGGATTTGCCAGTATACCAGGATCTCAATATTTCATATCCATGTTTTATGATATTATGTCTTGCATAAGAAAAGTTCCCAAGGTGAATATTAAAATATGTAATGATACATGGGAAAAGTAAAGAAAGCTGAACGCCAATGCACTCTTTTTATTCATTTCAATATTCAGACAACCTGCTTCTGTCTCTTATAGAAATGCAGAACAAATTTGAAAGTTGGTTGGGCAATAGGCCTTTAAAAGGCAATGTTGGACATTTTGCTCATAAGTGTCCAGCTGGAATTCAGAATTCCAACTGAAGTGTTCACTACTCCTTTAGGATCACACAAGATAGCAAAGTAGTGTCAGACTCACTACAGTGCTAGATTGATATCAGAACAAACATTTTGAGAATCAAGGTGGTTTAGTGATGATGTAAAAACTTCTGTCAATGATACATTCTTTCCTCTTTTTGAGCTGTAGATTGGTTATGTCTCTACCTGAGTGAAAATTGTTCTGGCTTCCATAAATGAATTTTTTTGTAGATCTGACCTGAGGTGGAGTCATTTTTTCCAGGAGGAAACAGTTGATGGTTGGGTCTTTTTGTGTTAGCTGTACTATGGAAATAAATTGTTCTAAACTGTCCATTACTGAGAAAGGATCAAAGAAGAAGAAAACATCCATAGGTGTGCAACATCAAGGCTATGGCCTTGAGTGCCTGATTGTTGTGGTTTAATTCCACCTGGCAGCTTAGACCCACACAGAACCTCACCCTGGTGAGATGGGGAGAGAATCTGAAGTATAAAATGAGAATATCCATGGATGGAGATAGAAAAAGCTTCATAGGTAATGCAAAAGTCACACACAAGCAAAGCAAAAAAACCTGGAGAGCTGATGTTGGTTTCCTGCATCCCATTCTGAGCCTCTGATCACAAAACTTGAATGCGTCTCAAAAATATATATTTCATCACTATATCTAGAGCAAATGAACTGGACAACACAGGGAAAGCATCATTTAGGAATCTGAGCAAGGCCTGGGTAGAGTGTGTGTGAAGAAAGGATATTGCCCAATGATTTAGCATTCATGCATTATGATAGAACAACATGATCACTCAACAAGGCAAGAAAAACCAGATTTTTATAGCCAAAACAGCACTGCCCATAAAATTCTGACATATCAATTTAACACTGTTATTTGCTTCTGCTCTGGATTTTGGGACTGATGCTGTTTATGCATTTCCAAAAACATCTTGAATTAATATTCAGTGTTTACTGAGCCCATTGGATTTCCTGACATAATTTGCATTCATTCATAGTGGCAGAGGCCTTGGGAGAGCCAGTACCAAAGAATTAAACAGTAAAACAAATGCTTTGATCTGTTAAAAAATAGGGTCCCCATCAGCTTTACTATATGATCATCTGTGAAAAGAAGCAAAAACAAATTAGTCACATTCTTTCTTTATTTTGTTAATAAATAAAACAACATAACTCTACTTAAGAGGAAATATTAAAGGCAGCACATTTGAATACCAGTGCTTACTGATTTTTTGACAATTTTCCATGATGAAATCTTCAGCCTCACCATGCTCATTACTATGGGCTTCTGAAGCTAAATATCCAGCAAAAAAGGATGCATTTGTAATATTAAAAGGTGCATTGGGAGATCTGAGATCCAAGCCTGTCCCAGAAAGAAACCTTTTTTGGTAATCTTTTTTTTATGACTTTGGAAAAGTTATTTAATCTGTTTGTGCATGTTTTTTGTCTAGTAAATGTCTTGTTTGTTTACAAATGAGATTGTAGCAGGAAAGATTGGGAGCTGTTATATAAACTCATATCTATACAGCAGATGTTAGAATTGGCCAATTCTGCCTGTTAGGGCCTTTTTCTTTCACAAATAAATAGTGAACCTTGATCTAGCAGCCTTCACCCTAGAATTCCAACAGAAAAGAAATTCATAAACATTTATATGTAACACTTCACATTGTCCTTGTTTGTGCTGCCTTCCATCTGAGGGTAGGACCAGAGCTACAAACCTTACATGGTCAGAGGGAGGTTCCAGAAATCCTCACCCAATGAAGCTGTATGCTAACATCCCACACCAAATTTCTCTATGATGGACCAGAGTGAACTTTCAATATCATCAATATCTGAATATTAATGAAGCCATGTCACCCACTCACAGTGTGCACTGAAGCCACTGAAAGCCATAACCCGATTAGGATAAACTGAGGGCTGCCTTGTAAGAGCACAGTTTCCATCACCAGAATGCTGGAGATACCTCATACTCCTATTCTGGAATCTCTAAATTATATCCTGGACTAGGTCTTGGACCAAAGTCTTCACCCAAGAAAAAATTTACATACCTATAATAGTTTGCATCCCTTGATATAAAGTTTGAATAAGTGTTTCACATTCTCTGAACACCTTTCCTAGCTAAGTGATGGCTGTTCTCTGGATGTGCTGCTATTAGGTGGCATTGCAAAGCAACTTATTTTTTCTTCAGTGAAAATAAACTCTTTGTAAGGTAAGCAGCTTTTGCATCCATGAGATAATAGTTTAACAGTGGTGCACAAGTTAGGTAAATAATGAAAGACATTGTCAAATGTAGCATAAAATATTGAGAAATTCATCAAATAAATTATTCAGTCAATATTATGGTACCTATCTCTGTAGGGATTTGTACCACAGAAGTATCAGACAGCCTCTAGAGTAACCATATTTTTTACTGTTAAATTATTTATGGTACTTTTATGCCTGAAGCCTTGTGCAATACTGCATTTTACCTTTTATCTAAGGATCTCATCATGATTCACAAAAGTTAAACTTCAGAATATCCTATAAAGAAACAACCTGTACAATATCCTTGTACTGTATACAACTATAGACATAAACCCAGCACTCACTCAAATTAACTTGATTTTTTACTCTTTGTGCTTTGACTTAAACTCTCAGTCACTGTAATTTGTGGAGGAACCTCTAGGAAAATAACAAATCTCAGAATCTCAGAGTTCAAATAATTTCCAACTGATTTTTCCATCACCTGGCATCTTTTCCTTAGGACCTGAGAAGTTAACAACTCTCCTTTTCCAGGCCTGTACCAAGTTGGAAAATCATTGAAGCACGGCTTCTCCTGAGATGTCTTTGTGTTTAAACACATGGACATTGCTTTTGATATAAGCTGCTAAATAGATGGGAAACCTGTGCCATGTTTTAAATCATCATGCAGTTTTCAATGACTAGGTCAGTGGTACCAGAAACTTCAAGTAGCATTCATAGGAGACTTACGAGTCACCCTCAATCTCTGTTAAAAATGAGACATGCAATATGTCCCAGAATGGAGCAGCAAACCCAGCCATCCCACTCTTTAGAGATGCATGAAACCACCCATTCTCTCAAGTCCTCAGTAAATTTGTGCCAACTTTTGGGAGCAGCTCATGTCACTTGTCCATAGCAACCCTCTCATTGGTGATTGCAATGAGAATTTCTGGCTAAAAATAAGCAGATATCCATTTTATTGAAGGCTTAAGCTGAAGTGAGCTTGTCTCAGCTATTAGGGCTCTAGAGCAGAAATGTTCCCAATATGTTTCAGCTGCCATCACTCAGTTGGTTCTGCTGTTTCCCTATTTGAGAAGCACAGATGCAAGTGCCACCAGCCTGCCAATGCTGCTAGGGAAGAAGAACATCAGTTTTATATACATGGGTTCCAGGCTTACCAGCACCTTGCCCTCAGCTTTTTCTCTTGTACAGCAAGCACGATCAAAAATACAGAAACCAAGCAAAACAAAAACCCACAAAGCCTTGCCACACAGCTTTGTGGAAGGAACCTTTCTGAACAGAAGAAAGTAGAGATGCAGCATCTCTGCTGCTTTTCAACAGAGAGGCTTCACTTCTGATCTGGACAGCTGAATTGGGAATTGCATCTGTGATAATTATAGCATCAGGTAGAGTGGAGCTATTTTTAAAAGAACTGCCTTTTCTTTTAGGCCAGAGGGTAGCCCCTAAGAGGAAAAATAATCAACTCTGCCCTCTTTACATTTAAGCCTGTATAGCACTGCCATGGCCTGATAGTACCAGCTAGCTCTCATTGAACAGAAGCAAAGGGAAGTGAAAAATAAATACAAGGAAAAGATAGGAATGCATCAATATGACATATGTCCCTGGCTCTAGAGTTTAATTTGGCATGGTTGAAGCGAAGTCCATCATAAAAAAGATGGATGGAAAGCTTCTCTCCCCTGGCATACCTGCAAAATTAGAAAACATGAATTCCAAAGACAAAGCTTTCTATGAAGGTTTTAGTTTGAATACCAAAGAAAGAGCCTGCTGCCTAATTTTTCAGCTGGCAACCCAGTCCCCAATAACACTTCTTATTTTGAAAATCTCTAAAAGATGCAAAAGTTGCAAAAATATAGGAATCATATCATACATTTAAGATTTGCATTTCTGCATCATGGATGTCCAAATAAAGAAAAAAATTAATCTTACCTCCAATGCCTAGTTCATGGTGGAGCTGCAGAGGTCAGAGCAGAAAGAAGCAGGGATTCTGTGGTAGCATCTGTGCTTGCTCAAAGGTAAAGGAACACAGTACAGAGCTACAGAACATTCTAGAAAAAAGATTCACATGATCTGTGATCACAATTTGGTAGGTTAAAAAAACAAGACCCCCTAACTTCAAAACCATCCCAGACTTTGAAGCATCCCAAACTTTCTGTGTAAGCGCAGACCCATTGTTAACATGAGTATTAGCAAACACGTGCAGTTTGCATTGTACTTCTTTAAAGGATGATTTGAAATGATTACAAAGTTCATCCTGAATAGATTAAATAGATTTTTTAAAGATATGTGGAAATCCTGAACCCATTCCCACTGGCAATCTCAGATGACAATAAAGCAATTTCTCTGTGTAAGTGGTCCATTACAGTTGTATGCTTAATGTAAAATTCTAGTCGTTGCACCACTATGTTGCTTTATTTTCACAGCTTGGCATTTTGCATTGGTTAACTGCTACAAAGAAATGACAGTGTGTTTTGAATAGACATAAAGAACTAATACATGCTTGCTTCCAAACTATTTTCTACAGCTACAAAATAATATTGACTGCAGACTCAAAATTACTCATAATTCCTTTGAACTTACTAGACAAAATGCTATTTCATATACTGATAATTTACAGGCATTGGACTAGAAAGGGACAGAGTAGACTCCTGATGTTAAATATTGAAGCTTTTATTCTTCTACTGCTTTTACAGTGGCTGCAGGAACTGACAGATCCCTCAAAGAAAATTTGTCACTTAAATAGTTAAAGGAATAAATGCAACCTCAAAGAATTATGAAGGTAGCAAGCCAAAAGTGAGTTCCAAAACACCAACTGTAAGGAGAAGAAAAAGGGGATCATTTCTTAGCCAATTAATATCTGCTTAGCAGCTTATGCCCTGGTGTGCACATGTAACTCTATTTAATGCTAATGAAAGTTATGTGCATGCTACAGAGAAGGCTAAACCCCTTAAAAGGGGTTGTTCAAATGCTTCCAACAGATACAGGTCAAAGATTAATCATTCAATTTGGCTTTCTCTGCATTACAAAAAAAAATAAATTATATTCATAACAATACACAGTACTGAGCTACAAAAGCTAGCTACAATATTGTTCTTACTATATTTTTTCAAGTTTTCAAGCTGTCAATGACATTTCATTTCCAGAGTAAGAGGGAAAAATGCCAGATTACTGAAATGAAGTGTTTGAGGTTACTTGCACAAGTGTAAAGAGAGCTCAGAGTCAGATATTCAGCTGTCATTACACATGATTTTGATTTTTGCACTGGTTAAATAAACAGAAGAAATGCAAAGATGGAACAGAGGGTCCAAAGACTCCAATGATGCATAAGCAATAACAGATTTGTTCTGTTTTGCTGAATTTCAGTAGCTCTACCAGGCTGATAGAGTTAAATAAGTGGAAATAGTGCTTATATTTGAACATCAATGGCCTAATCACCCCAACAGGGACCAACATAAACCCATCAAAGCACACTTCACTAGATTTAATTTCCACTCACAAATGTAAATCTTATTTTTGTTGCAATATGACACAAAATGAATGACACTCACACGCTGTGATGTCCAAGGCAAAAAAGGCACTTTTATTTCTGGACTTCAATATTTATAGCATTCTAAAAGTGACTATGGATTGGAGGATGAAATTGCCACTTCTCTAAATACACTGGTCAAACTAATAGTTCATCAATTCTCTCCTCCTCCAATAAGGAATGCAAAACAATCATAATTCACATGAAAAGTGTGTGAGAAACTCCATTACAAAAATGTAAACATCGGAAGGCTTAGAAGAACTTTAGAAGAACAGGGCTACATATTTTCTCCATTCAGATGGAATCAGAAACTGTACAAAAGTGACAGGAATAAAGGGCTCACTTTTCTGGTGGTCTTTATCTCACACGGTCTTATATGGACTTGATATTGAAATGCCACCCAATTGTAGATAACCAAGGCTGAAGTTATTCAAGGCCTGGTATTTCTACTTTCACTAGACATAGATGTCTTTGGCAAAATTCAAGGAAGAAACAGTAGTATTTATTAATCACATTCTCATGGAAATTCATTCTTTTGGTCAGATGAATTATGCTTTGTGTTTATTGTGTTGAAGAAAATGAAAGTCAAATTATTGTGTTAAGGATAATGAAAGTCCAGCTAGGTAGTCGAAATGATGGGGAAAGATACAGACTTCACTGAAGATTTGATTTAGCTGCCTAAAACCAGGCATTCAACATTATTGAAATGGCCTGGGATATCCAAAACATCAGTTCAGGCCTGGAAGGTACAATACAGGAGCCATGGGAGAAGCCCACACATTCAGAAGGATGTCAGGTTCCATGAAAGCTGAAATGGCACCAGGTATCTGCGTGTGAGAAACCAAGGAGAACCCCCAGACACCTGCATTTTTGAGGGTGAACTTGCCATACACAGCTGTCTGCACAGCTGTTGCAAATCTAAGAACTTTTAAAGTCACTGAAGGTCTATGGCCTGACCTGTTTACTCACACGTGAGCACCAAGTGAAGTTTGAAATGCCCAAATTATTCTTGTGCATCTCCAGCTGGACATGCATCTTCCCTGTGTTTATGGCACAGCTGCCCAGACAAAGCTAATGTTCTGGAGTTCAAAGCAAATTCCTTTAGGATTGGCATTAAGAGTTTGGAGCATCTCCATGGGTGGAATCTGTAGTCAATACAACTAATATGTATTGGCTTTGAAATACTAATATGTACTGGCTTTGAAAACAAGTAATTTCAGTCAAACTATATTTGGTCATTTATGATCAACCATTCCCCTGCCCACCCCACACCAAAATCCCCCAATAAAACAAAAAAAAAACCAAAATTACCCATCAAAGCTGAAACCCCAAAATACCATAAACATTAGAATACCTTTAAACTTCCTACATAATATTTTTTTCCTCTCACTCAAATTAAATTAAGCAAATTAACTTAAGTGCAACCCTCTCCTGGTCACACAAGCAATGCCCCTCGAAAGACCCACAAGTCTTCATTTGCTGCTTCTACGTTTGTGTGGCTTACTTTTGCCAGTTACTCACCCATCAAAGACATTGTGTCAAAATCCAGATTACATTATCTGAGGACCTCAAAAAACAGCCCAAAATCAATAATAACTCTGGCCTGGTAATATCAAGAACTTTACAGCCCTGTAGCAATTACTCTTCCTTGCTCACTTGCTGTGGTCTATAGAATATGGACACAAAATATAGCTGGAAAGGACATGGGGGTAAAACTGGACTTTTGGTTGGTAGGATGGATGATTGGTTTGGGATTTTTGTTTTCCTGAGAGAAAAAAATGGCAATCTTAAAAAATAACTTTTGAGATAAATTTCATATTGATTTAATTATAGGATTTAGGAGGTCTTTACCTTTGGAAATTTTTGACAAATGTTAGCTAAATGAAAATATTTTGCCAAGAAATAAGGTTTGATATTGTAATTATTCTGCTATTAAAAAAAAAAAGATAACTACTTGTCAGCCAAATCTTCGAGGACAGTATTTTTCTGTATTTTGTCTCCATACAAACCCACATTTACAGCTAGAAAATACAGGTTTGTTCTTAATGAAAAACAATTACACTGAAAAAAAGGGAAATGTTAGGATAGAAAAGCAGTCCTAAAATCTACCTCATCATCACAGTGGTTTGCTTAAAGTCATTTGGTCTTTGCATGCAAAATATTTTTTATTCCAATTCCTTAAAACCTGCATCATATTTCTACGTCTTTACTTTGCTCTTTGCTCTTAATGTATAATGAACTCCAGCTCGACTGCTGAGCTTCTGACTAATACTCTCATATCAGCTCCAGTGTAACATTTCAGAATCTCCATCAGCTGTGCAAAACACTGTCTCCTGAGGGAAGGCAACAGTTGGCATTTTTAGAGCCCAGAAGTGTTTGAGTTTGATGGGGCCATAAACTCCCTGACTGATGTTCCGTGCTCAGCGGGAGAATGGGGATGAGGAACAAAAGAGTCTCCAAGGAAAGGGTCTGCTCTGCGTCCAGACCCTCTAAATCCTTTTGTGCTTCCTGAGGTTGCAAACAAGGCTGCTGATTGCAGACAGTTTTATCCCAAGGCCTTTATTACTCTTCCTGACAGTTTGAGATAATTTATCAGCGAGCTCTAATATCTTAAACATTTCTTGCAAGTTCTGTTCTTGAAAACACTGCAAGAAAGAGTTGAGGCTGACAACACAGTATTCCACAAGGGCAAGCAACCCTTTAATAAATCCAATATTTCTCCACAGAATATCCCATCAGTGATATTTTGGTAATGAAGCATTATTTGGCAGATTCAGAGGACTGCAGGATAATATAGCATGGCTCTGGAAACAAGCTCTCAAGCCTCAGGAGGTCAAAATGACTACATCTCTTTAATGGGTAGGCATGGAGAAAGGCAATGACCTAAGTGCTGTGAGAAATAAAGAAACATTCTGTCATTGCTGCCTTTCTGATTAACTCCCTGGCTTTCTCCTGTGATTACTGGAGATTTTCCAGTCAAGGAACACCTTCTGCCTGACACTGATACATGCTGCTTTATGTGACATGAGAGAATGTAGGAAGTTGTCATCTGCCCTCCAAGTGTAAAAAATATGGGGAATGCTTTTTTTCTTCAAATTCATAACACAAATGTTGCTACAAAGGACTAGATTTATGCTTTTGGCCAAGCAAGAGGGAAATAGGGAAAAATAAATTTTGCTGCTGTTTGTAGTGCTTAAGAATTTATTGTGAAGTGCTGTTTAATGAAAGTATTTGTACTTTCATGCAATTCTGAAGTTCTTTGTAAGTCTACAGAAAAATGAACACTTTCTGTGAGACTTTCAGTATTGCTCAACATCGTAAAATGACAGAAATATCTCCAGGAGTGTCAATTTCCAGAGACTGCAGCTATCCTCACCAAAGCCCCCTGATGCTTTCCAAGGAAAGCAGTATAAAGTATTTATTCATTCTGTTAAAATTTCTATCTTAATAGGCCATTTCACCTGTGCTGTGCCACATTTGTTTCCTTAAATATGCTCTTTTAAATAAGCCAACATTAATTGACACTGTGTGAGAGGGTTCACACCTGGGCTGCACTCAGGTCACTTGGAAACACATTTTGAGATAGGGGGGTTAAAAATTCTTGTTTTTTTGAAATGTGGGTTGGCATCGTTTTAGCAGAAGTGTCAGACAGTGGAGATTTCATGTAACCCCTTTGGTGAGTGAGTGCCTGAGGTTTCCTCTGTGTTTGTCTGAGGTGAGTGTGATTCATCAGCGCGCCATGGAGTCGCTCAGACTTTAACTCAGGAGGTCTCGGGTCAGGCATCAGGCTGGTGTGTCAGAACAGCTGAGCTCCCTTTCAGCCCTGGTGCTGCAATCAGGAAAGGTGACAACTGGCAGAAATACTCCAGGTCTTATTCAGACAGTGCAGAACCCCAGAAGAATTGAATCTCTTTCTCTCTGCCCTTTCACCCTCATCCCTTTATCCAAAACCCACCCTTGTGTGCTTAGAACCAATTTCCATGCCAAATGTGTCATTTGCTAATAAAACTTGGTGAGTTTTTGTGAACACTCTTTTGCTGTTCTTTTTTAACTTGAGCATTTCTGAATCTTTGATACTACCTTCCCTTAAGGGTGGGATATCACAGACAGACACAGGTTGCACTCCTGGATTGTTGTCTAGTCTGGTCTGTACAGCCAAACCATCAGCTTTCCTGTTTGGCATAAGCTGGAAGTGAATTAGAAATGTCTTCAACAAAGCTGTTCTGGGCAGGCTCACACCAGGGCTAACCACAATTTCCACCAAAAATCCAGGATGGACATGAGTTTCCTCCTTATGCATGATGAAACAGAGGGCAGAGCTATTTCTGTCTCACCATCAGGAGGGAGTAGATTGTTGATATTGGAATAATCTGATTTAACACACAACCAAGCACAAATAATCACCCATCTCCTAAAGGATATGAGTCTCGTGACAGAGGGGATGTAGAGCATGCAAGGAGACGCATAATGACCATATTATATTTTTATTTTCTTTTTTACCTCACAGAAGCAGCAGTTACAAAGTCTGGCTGTGCTGGAGGAACAATTTAGCCAGGACCAAAAAATAATGGTGAGAACATAAGAACAGCCACACAGAGGCAGAGGGACCATATAACCCCCTGAATCCTGTCTCTGACAGCACTACAGAGCACATGTTTAGGGAGGTATATGCACAGAAGTCAAGATGCAGTGATCCATCTGTGGAAATTTCAGATCAGGGACTTCTGGGGAAAAAGAGGGTATTTTTGTAGTCAGATTCCATGGATTTTTATTCTATGGTCAGATTCCATGGATTTTATTCTATGGTCAATATTCAAACCGGTGCATATTCATTTACCATCTCCAATGCCCAGAAACATGGAGTTCACAGATTTGTTCAAAAACCTTTCACACACTGTGTAAAGAAGGATGTGTTTCTGTTTTGTGTGACTGCTTCACAGTGTCACTATGATCACTTCACTGGAGGAGACACCTAGCAGTCATTCCTTATTCACTTTTAACAGTTCATCCCCAGGGATAGATTTCTACCATACCATTTTCAGTCTTTCTCTATTTTTTTTTCAACATTCAGTCCTTTTAAAATATTTTTCAGCATTAAAGGTTCTTAGTCCATTTAGCTGTTCCTCACACAGAAACAACGTCACATCTTTGATTCAACCTTTGTCAATTTTTCTAGTCCCATTTTACTTCTGGTATTTCTTGTCTGAAAAGGAGAATTGTGTTCATCAAGGTATTGGCATATGATAGTTTAGTAAAGAATAATTAAATTGTCTACATTGTCTTCTACTTTTTTCTAAGAATTTTCCAAAATACCTTTTCTTTTTAACCTCTCCTAAACACTGATCAGGTGTTTTCAGCTAAGCATTGATTATAAACCCAGAATCCAAACTCTGTGAGTGCAAGTCATTATACGTGTAAAGTTCACTGGTTTGTCTCTCTAGTGCATTTCTTTGTGTTTATCAAGACTGAATTTAATTTTCATTCATCATTTATCCCTGGTTATTCTGTAGTTTCCAATCATCCTGGTTAACCTGAAGATCCTGAATAACACAGGTGACCAACTACCTCCACTTTCACATGCAGTCTTATCAGGAACACAACTGTTGAATAGAGGCAGTCCCAGTGCAGCCTTGGCGAGACATTTCTAATTCTTTTCTTACCTATTCTGAAACAACAAAACATGAGAAACAATGCTGTCTGTCAAGCAGCTCTTCATGCTTCCTACAGCTAAATTGGGATAGATTTGTTTTGTAAACTCTATGACACACTTGGAAAGTTCTATTGACATTTAAAGGCCCAAACAATTTCTTTTTCTATTAAATGGTTTTGATTTCTTTTGAAGTACCCAGACAATGCTGACTAAACTGCCTTTGCAAAACTACCTCCAAAGTGCTTACAGAGCAATCACTCTAGCAAGGAAGGGACAATAGTCTGGGAACAAGATTACATGCTTCATGTCTATGTCTGGCCATTTTATGGCAAAAATAACAGGAGCAATACAATTAAGAGGTAATTAACCCAGCAGGACAGTTATTGCCACAAAGGTGTATGGGAAGTTGTCAATGTGAGAAAGGCCAAGATAGTCTCTAGAAATGAATATATAATTTGCCTATTTAGATCACAAGCTCTTCTGGGCTCACAGAAGGTCGAGTACAATGACCTCCTTGGGGGCCTTGGAGTGCTAAAGTAAAAAAAATACAAACATATTTAATGATAAATATAATGACAAAGGTGATCCCCAGAGAGGAATCTGAGCTAGGTGAGGAGGATATTTTCTTTCAGGGGCCATGAACTTAGTGCAGACATAACAGACTAAGTTTCAGGAGCTCATAATCCCTTTAAATGAACATTTTATTATGAATTATAAGGTTTGGCCTTGCTTAAAAACAGCAGCAGTCTCTATCCCTTGGGCACAATTTGTAGGTATATTTACTTGCATTTACTCCTAAACTGTTAGTTTATTAGGTTAATTGGACAGCAGAAGATGTAAAAGCTCTGCTCTTTTATATTCCAAGTTTGGCATCTTGACCTTGGATATTGAGCTTGGCCTTTTCCTGTCCCCTGACAGTGTGTAGAGGCAGTGTAAGCACTAATCTCTGGGATTAACCATCCTCAGATTGTGGGGAGAGGGGCAGTTAATCATGGACAGAAAGCCCACATTTCAGTGCACCTTTGAACACAGACAGCTCTATCCCCCCAAATTCCTTGGAATTCCTCAAACTGGGCCTCTTTGTGTTTGTTGTTTGTTTATTCTTTTGCTTCTTTTCTGCCAAGGTTGGGATTGAATCACAAAACGATATTCCTTGTTCAGACGCAGGTGTTTATTAGTTCTTATCTATGTTAAAGTCTCACAAAGTGTGACTTCTACAGCACTGCACTCCAAAAAAAGGAAACGTTGAGATTTATCTCTCTTTCTCTACAAGACCTCTTAATGGTGAACTGTCCAATTAAGAAATGACACCTAATTTTTACTTTTAATACAATGACCAACCACCCGTGTCCCGCAATGTGGACTTTTCTATCCAATTACACAAAATCACCCAAACCCATGGAGAAGAAGGTGGAGAAGAAGGTGAAGAAGAAGGACCAGCCTTCACCCTAAAACCTCCATCTTGCCTTACCATCCTCCATATATATTACTATATTCTAAACACTTAAACTAAGTTTTCCACCCTGTGATATTACGCACTTCTATCCAAACTCCACACCCACAATCCCCAGTTCTATCATTCCATTTTGGAAGCCTTGCCCACAGCCTCAGGTCAAATGCAGAGTTCTCTTGGGGGTCAGTGCCTGTTCAGCACAGAAAGTCAGAAATTCCCTGTCACCAGGGTTCCAAGAGCAATCCATGGGATCAGTGGTGTGAAAATGGCCCAGGTCCTGTGGCAGCACTGACTTCCCACATCGTCCCTTGCCCTCAGAGGATTCAGTGTGGAAAAAAAGGCTGCTGAAAGCTGCGTCTCCTTCAAAACTCTACACCTGCAACGAAGACAAGCAGCTCTGTACCAGGCTAATAGCAATAACCTCAGGGAGCAGTTATGCTCTCATTTCAAACACTTGAAAAAGGAACAAAAAAGCTATGAAGTTGCTGTTGAAGTACAATTAAGATGGTGTTTTTCAAGTGCAGGGTAACCTTAAGCTGGAGAAGCAAGAGAGTTAAAATGGAAGCACTTATAAAGCAGTAAAAGCTCCTCTGCATGAGGCACTCTGCGTGCACAAAATTATAGGATTAGAAACATTTCAACCAATCCAGTGCCTCTCTAGGCAGAGGTTTGTAAAGGAATTTTAAAATGTTTTTCTGTGAAAAAGGAGGATGTGTGTAACTGGTCAGAAGGGTGGTTTGTCTCAAGGTAGCAAAAATCCAGACCAGTGCATTTTGAAGTTTTACTTGAACTTATTTAAACTTACATAAAAATCATTGAAGCTTGTGGCTCTAGCATATAATGAATTTTTTCTTAGACCAGATAAATCTTGAGAACTGCTTGCAAGCAATTTATATCTCAAATCCATTTTTTTTTTTGCCACCAGAAAAACTGGGAAAAAAAAATCTCTTTTGGTGAAAAAGTCAATTCCAAAACAGAAACCTCATGTGTTCTCACTTCCAAGCCCTGGGCTCCACTGAGGGAAACCAGTCCTCAGTGAACCTTCAGGATCATGTTTTAAATTCCTGTACAGTGCTGGGGGAGGAATACATTTCTATGCAAATATTAACTACAATGGAGTTTGACTTTAGGAGAGGGTTTGGTATCACAGTATATTTTTTGAGTTTAAATCTGAAAAGTCCCAGGTTATTTTTGGTAGATAATTTAAGAAATATAAAGCTTTTCCCATAGCTTTAATTCATTACACTCAACAGAGTTGTCTATTACTCTTCATTAACTAATAAGGAATCCTTGAATGACTTCCTTTATTTGAAATAACTAAATTTTAGACAATTTTAGGTAGGTCAGATTAATCCCTCTGGAAATAATATATGACATTTTATGAATACATAGCATATGTAAATTAAATAAATATTCTCATTCTATTATTTTAGGAAGTTGATCATGGAAGATATAGCAATTTTTTTTGTTGGCTTTTTTTTTTCTGCAACAAATAAGAAATGCACATACCAAGCAGGATTAAAATACATAAGTGATTTGGGCCAATTACTAGATGGATTAAGGAAAACTGTTGATAGCACTGTACAGAAATGAATAATACTTCTTACATACATCTATTTTCCTTTCTGAGGTGTTCTCAGTCCAGTAATATCCAAGGAAGACATGAAATAACATCCACTTGAATCTGAACATTTTTAAATGTACAGAGTCATGCCCAAGCTTTGTCCAATGTAGCCTGTAAGTTTTAAATAATTACTAGACTGATATAAATATTCCAGGTGGTTTGAAAAATGTTAATTTGCTTAAGTATCTAAAGTATCAATCCCTAACTGAAAGTACAACAAGGTCAGGTTTGACAGAATTACGGTAAATTCAGACTAAGAAGTAACTGTGAGAAACACTTTGCCAAAATGGTATGAATTCATGCATTTCTGATTATAGATGTGAAGTTGTAAATAATATTCATAACAAAAGATAACGTGGGAATCTAATAAATCTTGTGAAGTGTGTTCAGTGGGGAATTATCATCACATCTGAGAATACAGCGCTGTGTTCTGCATGCTGACATTGAAAAATTAAACTGCTGGAGCCACTGTAGAATCCTGGAGGAAGCTCTGGAAAAGGAAACTCTTTTTTTCTCATGAGCTACAGGAATGGCAAGGATTTCATGATGATGTGATCAGGAAAGAAAAGGCTGGGTAGCATTGGAATAGGAAACTTAAAACACGGCAGCAACAATTACCAGTCAAATATATTATTGCATCTTAGAGCTCTGTGTTCAGATATTGCAGCTTTCTCTGCAGATTCTATAACTTACACCAGCGCAACTTACTATCCTCAGTATGGAAATAAACTGGTGAAATGTGGTTTATGTGGTATAAAGATATCAGACCAA
The DNA here is from genome assembly GCF_027579445.1 of Ammospiza nelsoni. NCBI lineage: Eukaryota > Metazoa > Chordata > Aves > Passeriformes > Passerellidae > Ammospiza > Ammospiza nelsoni. The sequence goes on along the minus strand of NC_080637.1, from coordinate 5,347,896 downwards.
ATGATCCAGCAGAATCATAGAATCACAGAATGTGCTGAGTTGGAAGGGAACCATCAGGATAATCAAGTCCAACTCTTGGACATCCCAAGAATCACTCCATGTGTCTGAGAGCATTGTCCAAAAGGTTCTTGAACTCTCTCAGGCTTGGTGTTGTGACAGGTTCCCTGGGGAGCCTGTTCCTATTCATCCAGACATGATGAATCTGTGAATGAATTGTGTCTAATGGCTGAGATTAAAGCCATATTTAATGGGGAATCCAGACTTGAATAGCAAAGGAAGCCCTGCAGATATTCTCAGTGAGATACACAAGCTTATCTGAGACTTGAGACAAGCATTTCCACCCAGGCTGCTTTTTGATTGTAGAGGTGTTTGTGAGGATGGATACAATAGGAAAAAAAAAAATCCAGAACCTGTAAATTAAACTCATCAGTGATGCTGGATCTCAAAAGCTCAAAGGCTTCCAGAGAGTTTCATAAATCATTTCTCATTTATTTTGCTGTTCTCACTGTTCTCTGCAAATCTTGAGTCCTGGAAGTGTTGAGATTTTTGAAGCTGGCCTCAAAGATGAGACTTTGGTGTTGGGGCCAGAGAAAAATCCACAAAAGTCAATCAGGCCAGAAAACCTGGAGGTTAGAAAGGTTGACATGTTATTTGGACAGGAAACACCTTGCAGTAAGGAGCTCCTGGTTGCTTTATATTTTCAGAGTTATCATCAGAATCAAAACAGCTTGAAGCAGCACTTATGACTCATTTTCAGTGTGAAACAAAGCCATAAGTTAAGCACCACATGCTATGAGTGTAACACATAGCAGGCCCCTGAACTACGTGGAAAAGTTTTACCCAGTTTTCAAGTGTCAATCTAGTTTTCCTTGTGCCTAAGGCTCTGTGACATCTTGACATCTGTAATCAGGTTCATTTCTACCCTTACTAACAATTACAAGCTGTCACTCTTCAGCTTCTCCACTTACTATTCCACTACTATGGATTTAATCTGCAGTTTTCTATGCACTAAATTTAAGACCCAAGAGTTTTCATATATTATTCACTTTCACTTGCTAAACAGTATATGTTCATTTGAGTTAATAAATCACCATTCACTTTCCTCCTTGCATTTCCTAGAACAGAGTTATTACTCAATCTACCTCCACTGACAGAGGCTCCAGAGCTTTCACAGATTTCTATGTATTCATGAACCTATTTATCATGTACCTGTCTTAAATATTAGCAAAGCAAGCTTGCTGGAAAGGTTTAAGCTGTAATCTGTTGGAGGTGTGTGTGAAGGCCTTTGTATATCTGACTCAAAAACCAGGTGAAATCTCTCCCTGTTGGTTGTGTGACAATGACCCAACTTTGGATAATCTGGAAGTTATTAATATGCTCATCAAAGAGTAACAGAAAGTAAATTGTTTTGTGTGTCTCTTATAGATAAAGAAGAGGCCAAATCTGAAGTCTTTGTCAATGTTGAATATCTGGGTTTGCTCTCATGTCCTCAGGAAGACATTGCTGGAGCTGGTGACTGGGGTTTTGCCCTTTCTGTGCCTCTGAAAGGATGTGCTTGACTCCTTTAGTTCCACTTATCATGGCATGGGGCATGGGTTGGTGTTGGGAGGTCAGAGGTGGGTGCAGCCAGGTCCCAGTGCCTGTTGCCTGTGGCTTCAGTCAGCAAAAAGTTGCTGTTTCTGTAATCAAATCTGAGCTGCCAGTACCAAAGTGAACAAATCCATTCCACCAGAGTTTTGTTGTGTGATTCACTTCAGGTCTGACCCTCATGCCCATTTCCCATGCCAAGTATTTTCCTTTTGTGTCTATTAGAATATGTACTGTCCTACTGCAACCATTTAGCTGCAACACAGTTTATTTGGCATAATGTGAATTTTTAAAATTTATTAATGTAATCACTCTTGTGTCAGAAAAATAAATACTATCAGTGTCACATGAATTTTTGCAGACAGGCATTGGACAGAACACCATTCATGAATGTTTCCTCATTATTCTAGTCAAACTGAGGCTTTGAAAAACCAAAGAACTAATCAGAAAGTTTCAACTCCTTCTTTAGAACACAAAAACATTTATTTATTATAATATTATTACCTTGCATTTTTATAATATTTTATCAAAGTGGAACACTAGCTTTTGACAGATTTAAAGAGTGACAAATTCAGTTGATTGACAATTCAAACAGTTGACCTTTCATTCCTAAAAATCTGTTTCATTAGTATGACAAAACCCCCTGAATAGAACCCTTTTAAGCAACGGGAAGAAAATAATTCTTCTAATTCTCAGTTTGAAAGGAAATACAGACAACTATGTGGACAGTGACACTAATATGAAAACATATTTTCAAGCACAGCTTGTTGGAACAATCAAGTTATTTAGGTCCAGTTCATCAAAGTGCCTCATCTGCACCCTGGATTAGAGACATTCAGATGACTAAATTGAGAAACAGGAAAGCATTCTCTCAGAGGGGGAGAGCATAATAGTTACCTTTGTCTAAGGAAGAACATCATCTGGACAGCTGATGGGACTATGTTCCAAACCTTTTGGACCTTTTGGTAACACGTTCCTTCAGGAACTATGAAGTCAGGTAGTTTTGCTAAGAAAGTTGTTTTGGATAAACACTCAGAGTCCCCAGTTTACATCTGTGAAGTGGGGATAATACAACATTGCCCTCCTTCAAAATGAGATCATGATACACATTGTCAGGCTGTGAGATCTGAGGTATTTGAGATCTAAGCCAGATATGCATCTTCATTGACTTCCAAAATAATAATGATAAAAGCAGAAGGACATTTTGGATTAATCTGATGCAGAGCACTCAAGGAACCCTGCCCTGCCATGATTCTGTCAGAGTTTGGAGCATTTGAATGCATGCAGTCCATCAGTCATGGGGGAGATGTGGCAACTATTAACAGTAGCTAGTGATAAGAAAACATAGTACTATAGAATTCAGCAAGACTTCAGAAATTTAGAAATGCAATTTTCCCATTTAAACAAATCAAAATAAACTTTTTGCTTTGAAGAACACAACTTTAGGAATATCCAGCATTAACATGACAGTACTTTATACAGTAAAAACAAGAAACTTATATTTTTCTTTATTTTTTACCCTTCCAAATGACAAAACTTGCAAAGTGGTAAAACTATGAAAAGTAGATATTAGTTTATGACTTTATATGTCCTAATGCATAAGTAGGTAACTATAGGAAAAGGAGGACTAATTAAGCTATTTTTGTCATCAAAAAGAAAGACACAGGTTTTAGATTTCATGTGGCTACTGGAAAAGGTGGACAACTTTAAAGAATAGTCCATCTAACCCTAAAATATATATTCAAAGTAGTTGGGACAGTCGCATCATCCTTACACAGCTAAAATGGGGCAGAGGAGTCCCATTTGAGGAGATTACACAGAAATAAGGTGTGTCTACAGATATGAATCCAAAATAAAGAACAGTGATCCTGTAAAGGTGTCATCAGCCAAAAGTTTCTACTATTAAAAAATCTTGTTTCCTCTTTCTAAGGACTGATGGTTGATGCTGACCAAAGACTGAAGTAAACTCCCTTTTTTCTTTTAACATTAGCTTTGTTTATCAAGAATGGCAGGATTGTGGGAAATGGATTTGTAAGAAGACTTCCCACACAGGACCAAGACCCCACCACCAATATATGATCAATGCAAATCCTGTGTGTTCACACTCCAAGCCCAAAGAACCCACACTCAGCTGCAGAACCAAAGAGCTGTGTCTCAGTTCTAGCACAAAACTGAGGACAAGATGTGGGTGTTTATTTGCAATGGATTGACAAAGATACAAGAAAATTCTCTTTTTCACATTATTGCTACAAAACTTATGTGTATGTATATATGCATATATATATGTGTATATATATATATGTATATATGTATATGTGTATGTATGTATATATATACATGTATCTATGTATGTATGTACATATGTATATTTGTATATATGCATATTTGTATATATGTATATTTGTATATATGTATATATATACATGTATATATGTATATATGTATGTATGTACATATGTATATTTGTATATATGCATATTTGTATATATGTATATTTGTATATATGTATATATATACATGTATACATGTATATATGTATGTATGTACATATGTATATTTGTATATATGCATATTTGTATATATGTACATTTGTATATTTGTATATATGTATTCAATCACAGGTAGGCTGAAACTACTCTTTTACCAGCCTGGGTTATCTTCAACTTTCAATTGCAATCCTTCAAGTAAAGTTTAAGCACAACCTAAATTAATTCTCTAAGGAATGGTGAACCTGGTGAGTCCAAGTGAGAACTTTTAACCATCCAAACCAGACTTATCAATGGAAATCAAAGAGAAGGGGGAATAAATGGAATGTGCCATGTGTAAGGACTCAGCAGAACCAATCTTTCATGGCCTACCAGCACTGTTGGCATTTGCAGTGAAGCTCCCTGCTATGTCCTGCACCATTTCTGAGTGGTGACAGGATTTGACATCTCTGCCTATTTATTATCTGCCGTTTCTTTGCGTTCAACTTCAGCCCTTGTAGCAAGGTGACATTTTGGAATCAGTGCTTCCATTAACTCAAATCAAGCAGCACCTTATTTCTGAAGGAACCATATCTATTTTAATAGAGATATTTAATGGCACAGCACCCTCCTCAGTAAAAATGACAGTGACAGAGTAAAATCATCTTTCTGCATTATATAACTTAGAAAAGAAGACAAGAATAGGCCATAAAAGCAGGATTCATGAGAAGCTTTATCTAGTTTATCACCAAAGAAGGTGGCAGGAGTGAGCCATCATATGTTTCTAAAGAATATTTTAAATTGGACTGAAATAGCTGTTATTGGTAAAAAAAAAAAAGGTAAGCTTTTCAGCCTTGCTAAATATTAAGCCATAAATATTAATACTTTAAAAAAATCTAGGAAGACAATAAAGAGTTCCATCAAAGTAAGTAAAAAGGGAACTGTTTGATTTTTTAACCAATCCCTGTTCTTTATAGTACTAGCAAAAAATACAGCATTTACTGAGACCTTAATAGAATAAATTGTAATGTTTCATTTTTTTGGGAATAAAAGAAATCATGCCTCAATGTTAGAAAACAAAAGCCCAAACCAGCAGAACACACAAAATTTTTGGCTGTATTTCTGAAAACTGCATTACATCTACAGTTTGTGGGTGGATATTCTACCATCACATAAACTTTTTTTAAAAGTTGGTTGTGGGGCTTCCATAATTTGTTTTAGATTTTCTTATGTGAATTCTCCAGTGTCTGATTAGAAGTCATATTGCTGTCAGTTGCTGCTCCTTTGTTAGTCACTGATTTCCCTATGTCAGACCTTCATTACCTGGTGACCACTGTCCCATCTTTAAGTTTAGCTGAAATAGGCCAAAAAATTAAAAAATGACCAGGATGGAGTGGGAGGGAAGAGAGACAGATAGAAAACCACAGAGTTTTACATAAATACTGAGCAGAGTTGTCTTTCTCTTCAGAGTCTGAGTGAGTTATGTGCTTGAGAGAAAGATTTAGAGCACTGATGCTGAAGGGTGATCAGCTCCCTTATTTACTCGGTGATCCTAGAAGCCTGAATATCTCATAGAGATAACAGACAGAAGTAGGATGGCACTGAACAGAAATTCAGGGTATTTGTATCAATTATCCAGAATAAGAAGGAAAAATACTGTTCCTTCTGCACTCATTCTTCCTCATATGTGGTACTCACTGTCACAAAGGCTTCCAACATCTTCTGTATATCTTAAAGCTTCTTCTTCAAATAAAGAATGAGTCAAACTACAGCATGTTTAGTACACAGTCATAATGAATTTCTTGACAAACAACCAACATTTACAGAATTTCAAGGAGAGTTACTTCAAAAAAACATGATGTAGGTAGCCCAAAGTTGCCATTCTGGAGGAGTTAGATCTTTAATTGTCTGGAGGTTGAAGTGTGGATTTATTTATAGGTTAATCTAGAAACACTAAAGTTAGCATTGCCTCATTTCCCACTCTATTTTTTTTTTACCATAAGTAAAACTAAATATAATAACCAAGACTTCTGTGGTAACATGAACTGTAAGGTTTTAAACCCAGCACCTCTGTAAATTTACCTTTAAAAATGAAAAAGACTGATGAGAAGGTAACAGGCAGAAGTGAGAATCTGGCTGATGTAGATCAGACCAATGTTATTTGACATATTGAATCAATATAGACTTACATCAGGAGATTTTTTTAAAAATAATTTTTGCTTTTCCTGACTTGTGATTTTAATCTTTTCTTAGTCCATAATTCATTAGATTAAGCAGGGGAAGTAGTATCTCTTCCAAGAGATCAAAAAACGATTATTCAAAAATGTCCAGTGAAAACTGATAACTAAAATTGGGCACTGATTATCTAAAAAAAATTCACTGTGCAAGGGTACCTGTACCTTGCATACAAATCATGCATGAACCCTCAGAGTTGTGAAAAAATCTTGACAGACAATTGCTCATTAAAATCTGATAATTGTAATCAGGGTTCTTTGACTCCCTCTAATTGGTAACAGGAGAATTAAAATAATCTGTGATTTTGGCATTCTGTCTGTCTAATGCTTCTCATAAGAATTAGAAAGCAGTATCTAGAAAAAAACCCTGCTTTATTGGTTATAGGATTTAAAAGACATCAATTAACTTCTTTACTCCCCCCTTCTTTCCTATAAAAGACAAGGCAATTTGTTTCCTTGATGTGTGAGCCGTCATCAAATCTAAATTCACAGCAAGAACACTTCTGAGATAGCCCAAACTTATCATAAGGTTAATGAACCATTGCACCAGTCCGACCTAAGCCATTTGTCAATGAATAAAATTGCTCATCTGCTATTGTGCAACACAATTTGTAATAAAACTGCCAAAATAAGAACTTATTTATGTTTCTCTTTAGCACAGATTGCTCCTTCAGATTGTAAAATGTGTGTATAATAGGTTGGTAATGTAAGGAGGGTTTATTATTTTCCAGCAGAAGCCATATATTCAGTGTGAGCCAGTTTTTGATTTTTGGAGCAGAGGTGCTCTGTGAGAACAGACTTGGACATTCCATATTTCAAGTAATTTTTGCTGTGAGGCCTATCAAGAGAGTTTAATACAGGATTGTGTATGGATTGTGCTGCCTAAAACCTCCCAGGGAAAGTCAGGGCTGAAAAAATAAGCATACCAGGTCACTGTCACCATGTTCTCATGTTAGTCTGTTATTTTTTGCTCTCATTTACTTATTTATTATACACCATAACCACAAATAAGGCTGGCTGCAATGGATCAAGGTTTGAAGGTGCCATGCTTGGAACAGCCAACAAAGGAAAACTGCTGATGAATAACCAGAGAGAAACAGTGAGATAAATAACCAGAGAGAAGAGAGGAGCAGTGAAATAAAATGGGTGATGCTTTCTGTTATGCAAAAAGAAATGATACAGCAGTCAAGTCATGGACATTGAGGGTGTGTGTGTGAGCAAGCAGTCTGGGACAAATTGTTCAGAAACTGGGTAATGATCATTTCATCCACAGGAATTGCTGCCCCCTTCAGTCACAGGTGAACGAGTCCTGGAGGTTTGGACAGAGGATAGAAGCAAACCAAGGAATTTGTCTTAGACCTCTGGGTCAGTAAAGGTGAAAAATGAGGAAATGCAGTGTAAGACACTTGCTGTGGAGTTCACTTTCAGATTGGCTCACCTGCAGTTGGATAAAACCTTAGGAAATTCTGCAAAATGCTTCCTGTCTCCTTCAGAATTTTGTTTCAAACAGAACAGCACCCACGGGGCTGCTTAATTGTCCCCAAGTGAGCAGAGCTGCAAGACAAGAGCCCTTCAGATGCCGAGTGTGGTGTGGCCCATCCCGTGAGCAGGACAGGAGTGTGCCCACGGAACTCCAAGGTTAAGTTCTATTTCCTCACATGATGTGAAAACCTTCCTCTGCCATAATGCCCATAAAATAACTATCCATAAAAAGGACATTCTGTTATATCTATGAAACAACAAATACTGTGAGCAAGAAGCATAAGATCTTTAACAGATTAGAAATAGTCCTGTACTGTTCCAACAAAGACCATTATTGCAGGACAGTGTTTCTATTTACTGTATACACACAATTGTTTGTTTCTATGGCTCATCATGAAATGCTCAGTCATGGGTGTGATTTGTAGCAGAATATGGCATGTAGAAACATCCCAAAAAAAGAGTTATCCTTTAGGCTTATGGCATTCCCTCATACTCACATTTCTTGCTTAAAGTTTTTTTGCTTAAAATATCACTTTGCAATTCTCAAGATTATCAGTGATATTTTTCAATTCAAGAAAAGTTAAATGCATTGGGTACTTCTGCTCCTAAAACCTACAACAACTTTTTGATTCTTGAGACAACCAAGAAGACAAAAACTGAATACTTGCACAGTGTTCCTTTGTTTTTCTTTCCCAACAATTTTTCCATTCCTTCAGAGCACCCAAATGCAATTTTGATTTATTTCTTTCCTCTGGGCTCAAAATCAGTCAGTTACAAAAACAGGATACCTCACCTAAAACTTCTTCAAAGATGTTGCTGACTGTATATTTGCCAGAGGAGAAAAAAAAATATGAAATTAAGGCTATAGAGACAGTAAAAATATAAAGGAATTATGTTCAACACAAACAAAGAAATTAAGCAGTAAAAAAACTAAAAAGGACTGATGTGTTGAATTCTGACTGCTTATAGCACAGATACATGCAGGTTTAAAAATCTGTTCTTGATATGTAGCATTGCAGAAGAATATGTCTACTATTGCTAACCATGGAGAACATATAGCAACTGATGTTAAATTATTGTGTTAATCATCTTTACTATTAAAAAAAATTCTCATTTTCGTCTTGACACTTTAACATCTATCAGTGGACCCTGCAGTATCAGATTTTAAGAAGAATCTCTAAACAAAGCATTACTTGTGCTTACTTGTGCTTAATGACTGGGATCAAATTCATCCTTTGAAAATCTTATTTATAACAGAGAAAGACAGTGATCAGCTGGGATCTTTCATAGTAAGGCTTGTAAAGAAAATTGGCTAGGGTAAGGAAGTATTTTCTATTCTGAGGAGCAGAGCTTTGCTTAAAATAGTCAAGGATAGGCTCTTTTAAAGCAGTCTTCAGGAGTTACCCAGCCAATTCATCTGTGGATGAGGGGCTCACTTTCAAACCTCTTTGAAAATCCCAGAGTTAATTATCAGTGCTTGTAAAACTCTTTGAACCTTCAAGATATCTTTAAAAATAAAGATAAGTGCCATGATAGTTTGTGTTAAACACAGCTTGTAAATTATAAAATTCACGCTTAAAATCCCTGAATAGATTGATCCTGTTCTGGGAGTTTTCCCTGTAGGACATGAATAAACAGATTTAGTTACATCTCTGGCTGGATAACACCATCTTCCTGAGCAGGTCATTGAGAACTACAAAGCAGGAGAGGCTCTGAACTGACCCTGAGGTAAACATCTGAGGGTTTCACCTCACTTTCAGAGTCGTGTTCAAAACACACAAATTACACGTTGCATTTAAGTTTTTCTGGTAAAGCCAAATGATTGCACTTAGAGGTCATTTAGGTACTAATAATTCATGGTTTACAAGATTGAGGAGAAAAGGACTGTCCCACATTACTCCTCTTCCTGAAACCAGAAATACCACAGGGAGCTGATGATGGGATGATGATCTCTCTTACGGTCTACAAGAGGGGGTTTGGTTTCTTTTTTCCAGGCATCAACTGAGAAAACAAGAAGAGACAGTCTTAAGCTGTGCCAAGGGAAATATAGGTTGGACATTAGGAAATGGATTTTTACAGAAAGAGTGATAAAAGTTCCAGAATTGTCTGCCTGGGAAGTTGGTGGAGTCACCACCCCTGGATGTGTTAAAAAAAAAAGATTGGACGTGGCACCCTGTGCACCTTTAGTTAAGGTGTTAGGGCATGGTTGGACTCTATGATCTTCCAGCCCTGTGGTTCTGAGATTCTGTGATTCTGTGCATCTAACAAATTATATATAGAGTTAAAACCACATGATCAGGACAAAAGAGGAAAAAGTTTACAGAAACAGATTATTTCAAGGTATTGTGGCCTGTAGCTTAGTTTAAAAAAAATTACTTTAAAATATCACATAAGTGAGCAATTTCCCAGTCCTTTTCTGACACCTTTGTTGCTACAAGGAGTATTTATTTGCAGTGTTCTGAAGGTGTTGGGATGCTTAAACAGCATCAGCTTTTTGGCGTTATCAGTGCTGCAAGGATGCTAACATTGTCATTCGTGTGGAGTGCCATAAAAATCACTGCAGATAGACCAGAGTACAGACAAGTAAAAAAATCTTTATAATCAGTGTTAAAAAACCAGCAAAAGGCTTTAAAGGTTCCAAATATGTTAGACAAATTCTAGCTATAGTAGGAAAGCTACCATGCCCTCAAAGCTTTGTTTTCAAGCAGATCATGTAGCCAAAGTGCAAAGGAGAGAGGCACAGGTTGCAAAGGAGGTATCTGGCTGAAACAATACCTCTTCACATCCTCTCCAAGACCTCAATCTGTATTACTCCTCTGGAGCTATCTTTGCTTTGGACCAAAATGCAGAAAAATGCTCTCACTGTAAAAAGTGAAAAGAAGCAAAGAATTTTTCACTGCAGAGGTGTTTTCTTTGAAAGCAAACTTACTTGATTTAAACAGTTCTGTTTTCTTCATAAACCAAACTGGGTTGAGAAAAATGAACTTATTTGGGACATAGAGCAATAACAGACCTTTGATCACTACTTAAATTAACACATGGTATTTAACAAATGATGTCTCTTTCTTATGCAGAGGCAACATTTAGTTAGTATCTTTTAGCACCATTTGAGGTATTTTCTTTCTGAAATCTATAGAGCTTTTGTGCTGAATTACAACCTGAGGGCCTTTACCACAGCAATCACTCTTTATTTTACATATGCTCCCTTCAATATTCTCATGGTACAATTTCCATACTGCCTGCAGTTGTATTCTAGAAAACCACACTGCAGATTTTTATGTCTGGGGGCTAAAAGCCTCTTGGATGGTGGCTCATTCTTGCATATGTATGTACACTCTGCACGTCGTGAAAGAGCCATTTGAGCTTCTGTGACTTGTCATTTGTAGCAGTACTGGCTTCTGGGTGTAAGAGACTCAGAATTACAAAGGATTGCAGTAGGATGTTACTTAGCAAGTACCTTCACTTTAATACCCAGCACTAGGGAACACTAGTGGTACAATGAGACCTTTCTCCAGGGGGAGATTGCTGCTAAAAATGCATTAAAATGCCATGGCCAAGCATTTCCTAGATGGGTATTATTTTTGCTGACTGCATAATTGTAGTTCTTCGTGGCTCAGCTCGTGGATGTTCAGATTTGCCATGTATTCACATATGTGGGATGAGCCCCTGACCTGCCTTTCCTGCAGAAATTTCAGTTTAAATGCACATGACCAGTGACCAGTGTGTTCCTGTGGCCAAGAAGGCCAATGGGATTCTGGTGTGCATTGGAAAAAGCTTTGCCAGCAGGTCCAGGGAGGTGACGCTGCCCCTCTGCTCAGCCCTGGTGAGGCTCATCTGGAGTGCCCTGAGCCCTGGGCACCTCAGGACAAGAGAGACAGGGAGCTCATCCTTCATCATCCCTCAGTGATGATGAAGGCAGGGAGGTGTGAGGGAGCTGAGCCTGCTCAGCAAGAGAGGACTGAGAAGGAACCTCATCACTGTCTGTCAGTGTCTGCAGGGAGCCGTCAGAGGATGGACCAGGCTCTGCTCAGTGCTGCCAAGGATTAGGAGAGGAAGCAGCAGGCAGACATTGATGCCCAGGAAGTTCCACTTGAACACGAGGAAAAACTTTGTATGTGACGGAGTATGGGAAGAGATTGTCCAGAGAGGCTGTGGGATTTCCCTCTCTGGAAATATTCCAAAACTGTCAGGACACAATCCTGTGCCAGCCTACATGACAGCCCTACATGTGACAGCCCTACATGAGCTCAGAGGTTGGACCAGATAACCCATTGTGGTCCCTTTCACCTTAATCCATTCTGTGATTCTGTGACAGTGAATCCTGCAAGCTACCTATCACAACTGTACTACTTGAATTATTTTTTTCTTGAATTTTATGTACTTAATTGCAGACAATTATTAAAATTATGACAATTAGTTGAAGGATTGTACTTTTTCAATCAGTTTTTGGTCCTAAAATCAGATGATGCCATACTAAGAGATAGAATTTGTCCTTCCTATTACTTAAATTTGGAGAAATGTTTGACTTGAAGAAAAATTGTTGATGTTTTGATCATGAATGGACTGAAGTCCTTCTCAGGGAAAGTGTGTCCATATAACCAATTAATATTCTTATCTTTTTCACTTAGGTTTGTTAGTATAGTTTTCTCTGGGCATAAATCCAGCCTGTACACACACTATTTCTTCAGAACTTTGTGTCATTACAAAGGCACACTTAGACAAGAGCAAACTGGATAAATTGATACAAGATAATAATAAACCATCATAAATTAAACAGTGACAACAACAAAAAAGGAAATAGTGAGCTTACATTAGACTAAGACTCACTTATTGTATTTACAAATAACCTACCACTCCTCCCTTAAACCTTAGTTACTCTCCCTGTTATAGGAAATTCTTGGAGGTTTGTTACTGAAACATTTACACAGTGGCAAGTCGTTTACAGGCTCCATTCCATTCAGCATAAACACAACAGGGGACAAACCCTGGCTCTGTAGCAGTCAGGGAAGAGGATGTGGGGATTTCAGCACCCTGCAGCCCACAGTCATTTTGCTGACTTCACTGCAGCAATATTTCCCACAGTAATGTTTGCAAATGAAGGTAAGTTTTTTGAGTGATGCTGGAAAATGAGGCAACTAAAGTGTTTTAAATCATTCTGGTAAAAAATCTTGGTGTTGAAAACAAGCGTTTACTTTAAAACTACATCATCAGAACCTAGTTATCAGGGGAGCTAAGTACAAGGTTACAGAGAGAGTAGAAAATATTCTAGTAGAAACAATAACTAGAAATTATAATACCTAAATTATTAATACATAAATTATTATTTAAGTTAGTTATCTTTAACTATACCTATGGTATAATAGTGTAAAACATAGTGGTGTAAATATTTTTTCCCCAAAATTTTATAATCTAACTATAGAAAAAGAGTTATACCTGAATGGTAACTGAGGAACTGTGTGTATTTCTGGGATTGAGCTCAGTTATCTCCTATGGACTGCAAGTCTAGGTTAAGTGAAGATTGTGAAAGAAAGGGAAAAGAAATGTTATAAATGCCTGAGATATTTCCCCACTTTGTAAATACTTTGCGGGAAGATCATTCTGTTTTCAAAGTCTTTGATAATTTCAATCTGGAAAGTATTTTTCCACAAGGCTGAGTTCTCATGATATTCCACAAGACCCAATTACACTTTACTCTCTGATATGTTACACTGACCAAGACTTGATCTATTTATCTTTTCTTCATAACTATCAGTACCAAGTGGCTTTCACATATATGATTGCTTCTAACAATATGGGCAAGTATTTCTTCAACTTGAAGAGAGAATAAATATAACCAGATTCTTTATCTCAACTATAATGTTGTTGTAAGACTGCAATATTGGTGCCTTGTGTTGGAGTAACAAAAATCCAGCCTGAGCAGAGCCTGCCTGGTTTTCTGTTCCAGTTACAGGACTGAAGATGTTAATTTATTAACTTGGAAGTCAGTTCTCAACCATTTCTAGATTTCCCCTGAAGGAACTAGGAGATAACATTGGACACTGGTGGAGCAAAACAGTGAGAGGTAAAATAATGTAATTTGTGACCAGCCTTAAGAATTGGATAGAAAAGGCTTGAGCAGACCAATATCTTTCTGATTTTTCATTCATTTCCCTCATCTTTAAGAGGCTTTTCTAGTAGCCACCAGAAAATAAGGCCAACAGATTGTGAGTACCTTAACTTTCTCCATGGCCCAGGGAAGCAGATCTCCTATTTCCTTCTGAAGAGGATCCACATTTTCTCTAATCTTCCTTTTACCACCACCATACCTAAAGAAGTTTTTATTTTTTTCCCTTGACATCCCTGGTCAGATTTTATTTTATACAGGCTTTAGCATTACTAACCTGATCCCTAACTGCTTGGACAATTTTGAGTTTTGACAGAAAGCCAAAATATTTTAAAATACAAGTGGTTTATTTATTGAATGTGAATATCTAAATATGTGAACACCTAATAGATATTCTGCATAGGCAAAATCTAATTCTTAGTGGCCTTTAGGTTTTATACAGTTCTCCTGATTATTTCTTATGAAACTGACTTCAGAGATGTGGAGATTTCATGCTGAGATGTAAAAAGAATAGCCACTGATGAAGGGTATACTGCAAACAATACTTTTGCCTTATTGGTATTTTATTGCTCACCTGTGTTTATAGAGATTTTTCTGCTTTTCTTCTGAAGTAGTTTGCAAAAGGTCTTACTGTACTGCTCGTGGAGTTAATGGGCTTGCTTAATCATCATGGTTTGGAGAACAACAAAGGGAACTGCATGTGTCCCAATTTATACTGCAAATGGAACAAATGTCTTCTGTAAGTATAAAAGGATCATTTCTTTTAAAGAATAAAGCCCTTTGAAACCAATTAATAGTTGACCTACATAGTAATGCACATATCTCCATGTTTTTCTCTCTTTTTTTTTTTTTTTTGTGGAAGTCAGTTTTCAGTAGCAGAAAAAGAGTAAATAAGTATGTGTGATCATCCACTTCTACAACAAAGATTTTGAGGTTAAATATTCAAAAATTTTTTGCACCATTTCTATAAAATTAAGTGCATTTCATCTTTTCAACCTGCTGCAACAATAGGTGAAGAAAACAGCCTGCAACAAATCTTCCCCTACCTAACACTTTCCTTGGTCTTTTTGTGCAGTTTATAATGGCCAGAGAGAACTTGAAAACAGACAAACTGATCCTTTCATTCTGAAGATCCAAATCCCCAAAACATTTGTCTAGCTGGAAGCATTTTCAGTCTGTGATTCTTCAGCACACAGGCAGGGGAGTTCGATGGAGGCTCATGGGGAGCAGCACTGCTCCTGCACAACGTTTTGTTTGTTGCAACATCCTTATATCATTACCATCCTTGCTTTTAACTCCTGATGTGTGTCATTACTATTCTTGCTTACAACTCCTGATGTGAGAAAAGAAACTTGGAAATATGAATTATGGATTTAATAAAAACATAGATGTATACTGGGACAGAAGCCGTGTGTTAAAGGGATAGCAACTGTGCTGGCAGCTTTAGTGGCTGCAAAATCAAGGAAACCAGAACAAGAAAGGCCTAACATTTTATTGTAAATGGATGTCAAGGTTTGACACTGGCACAAGGCCAAATGCACCCATGAAAATACACTTTCTCTGGTGTCTGCTGTGAGATTTTGACCAGGAACAAACAAAGCAGGCTCTCACTTGAAAAAAAGAAAAGTTTATTAACTAAACTACAAAAACAATTACTAAATTACACACAAAAGAAAAAGAAAAAGACAAGGAAAATGAAAACCTCACAAAAACACTCTCCTCCTCCTCCCCCCTAAATTCCCAATACAATACATCTTCCAAAATCACCAATTCTGGGTCCAGCACCACCCTTTAGAATGCTCAACTTTCAGTTCCTCAAGAGGAGAGGGAGTCCTTCCATGTGTCGTGGTGGCCTTTTCCGTCCTTGTTCCGGTGCTCTCACCACCGAACAAGAATCAGGGCTGCTTCCAGGGTTGTCTTTTTAAGGATGCTTTGTCCAGTTCCAGAAAAGCACAGTCTTTCACCTTTGGGACATCTGTCCCCCCCATATTTTATATACCCCCTGGGGCCGAGGGGTACCCACACTGAATCTTCTCTGGGACTGGGACATTTCTCCCCCTGGACTCAGTCTCTGTATCAGACGGAAACATGGCTCTGTCCATGGCTACACAAAAGAGTCCAGCATAAAATGCCACTCCATCTTCTCCCTTCTTTCAACATCTCTCACTCTCTCTCTCTCTGGTCCAGACCTTCATCACTCGTCTAGGAAAGGTTAATGTTATGTGAAGTTTTCATTGTCCAAGAAGGGTTAAAAACTCCTCCAAGCGGCTGGACTCCTGGCTGCCCCCCCCCATCTCCTCAGCCGGGCTGCCTGCTGCCAGCACACGTTTACTGAATTCAAGGTAATGGCCACAAACACAGGCTGCACTCTCTCTCTCCATCTGTCTCCAAGGTGGGGGGGACAGGCTGCCCATTGCTTCCCGGCATTTCTTTACTTCTTCCTTCCACCCTTGGGGGGCCAGGCCTACCTCTCCCGGGCCGGGCCGCATGGCTTTTCCCCTTCCCCCGCCCAGCCAGCAACTGGGCCGGGAGAGAGACCCAACTCCTTCCCGCTGGAAATCCAAAGAGAAACTGCCAGGGGGAGAGCCCTGCTTTTACCCCGTGTTCTCAGAGGTGGATCCGATGCCCAGTGGTTGGGCCAGATGGCAATATTCAAATCTGAGCACTCATTGGCCCCATCCACAGCATCCCAGAAATCCTGTTTCCGGGTCAAACCATGACATTGGACCATGAAAGAACAGTAAATGGTGAGATTTTGGCCAACAGGTATGCTCTGTATGGCTAATTAAAAGAAAGCTCTTTCAGTCTACTCCAAAATGTGAGGGTTTGTGTTGATCTCACCTTGTAAACAACTGCAAGTCCTGAGCTGATCATAACAGACTGTACTCATGTTAGAGAAGTCTAATGTTAGTCTCTTCTTGAACATTTTTTTCTTTTTTTTTTTTTTTTTTTTGCTTGTTTTTTTAATTAGAAAAAAAAAATATGTGCTTAAATGTTGAAACCAGGCTTTAACACACACACAACAAGGAAAGTAGGTTGATGAGCAAAAATATCTGTACTTTTTACAGAGAGATTAAAAATCTCAAACATAATGAGGAAAATTAAAGACTGAAACAATGTCATTCTTCAAAACACTACAGAGGAGAAAGGGTACAGAATAATAGTGGCACATTCCAGTGTTGGTCAGGAAAAGAGACTAGAAACTGAAAGTAAAATTCTAAATATCAGAGTCATGAGGTTCTGTGGCATTTTTCCAATATGAAAAGGGGAGGACAGTCCATCAGTTACTTACAAAACTGAGGTTACTGCATTTACAGATGAGATTACACACTTGCCAGAACTGGCAGGTAACTGACCCCAGTGCTCTAGTCCTATATACCAATGAGAAAAAACCAAAAGTGCTTCTGTTTTCCACCAACAGTCCTTTGATCCAAAATTTATCTCCCTCTGCCTGTTGAACCCTGATTTGCTCTGATGAATGTTTTTGGTACTAAATCCCATCACCATTTTCACAGTAACTTTGTACTGCTTTCAGGAACCTGTTAAATGAGCGACTCAAAAATAAACCTGATACACAGATCAGAGATGTACAGATGAATGTAATTAAGAAGGCACCTCCATTCAGAAGAGGAAGGAAATTTATGCATTGGCATTATAGGCTGAACAACCAAACCATTATTTTCAGCATTGTATGTACAGATATGAAAAATGATATGGCCCTTGTACAAGATAATCCCTAAGCACTTAAATGAGACTCTACAAATCCATACTCTTTGTTCTGCCCATTTGTAGACAGGTGACTACCCACAGAATAAACCAGTGCTTTCCTCTCAGCCTTCCTCTTGTCCTGCTGATAACATTCTTTGTTCAGTAAATGGAGCCATATTTTACAATTAGGCTGCAGACTTCCCTCGATTTCAAAGGGATGCAGCCCTGCCAGCTTTGTATTTGCATTACATCGCCTTCAAACACAATTTTTGGATCACTGCACCCTGAGCTTATTTTCACTTTGAACCATTGTCTCCTCATTTACCCTTCCTAATATTATCTGTAAATTATTCTTTTGACATTTTGTGGTATATGAAACCATTACTCCCTGTCAGTGATTTTTACCTGACCCAGCTGCTTTGGCAGACAGACATTTACTGCTCTGTCTCTATATGACTGTCTTCTACACTGGATTATTATTAAAATTAAATAATAGTATCTTCCATTGATATATCAACTATAGGATGCCTACATGTGATTTCATCTGTATCAGCTGCAGAGGCAAAATGTAATAATTATTTCACAGATTATAGCAGTGTTTTTTTAATAGTTCAGGGCATTTGCTTTCAACCTGCAGACTGTGTGATGCTTTTGAGACCCTCAGAAAAGTTAACTGAGAAAAACTAACACATTTTTTAGGCTGATATTCCCTACACAGATATTTGTATATCAACAGTGATGTTTTCTCAGAGGTCCATAAAAGGATCCAGCACCACTGGTTTAACATGAAAAGTAAAAGGGAAAACTCATCAAGTAGGAACTGAAGGAAAGTGCTTACGTAGCCAATGGAAATTAAATAAAATTTCAGTGACTACTAAACCTGCTCTGTGAGGAAGCAATAAAGGATCTCTGAAGGCTGAACTGTTCTAAAAAATGCCATTAAAATTTCTTCCAGAAGCCTGTGCCACCAGTAGAAATATGCTTCATAATACCTTTCTTTGCCAGCAGGAATTCCTGCATGCCAAGACAAAGCAATTTTGGATTACCTCCCTAAAATTTCTTCCAAAAGTAAGGATCAGCTGGATGGTTTCTTAAAAAACAGCAAAGAGAAGTTTTTACAATAGATGGTTTATAATTAAAGTTTGTGCCACATAAACCATTGAAACTTATGTGTAAATCATTAACTGCTGGAAATTAATTCTGCAAACTCTTACCTCCTTCTAAACTAAGATGTTAACCCATGTCACCTACTGTCCACTCTTCCATTCTGAGGTGGTTCATGGGAAAGTAGGGAAGTGATAGGATGGGCATAGAGATCCTTCATCCAAGATAGTCCAGGACACAGAATTTGTCCCATTGTTTTAGACTCACCATTCCAGAGGGAAGGATCACAACACAATCTTTACTTGATTTTGGAAATCTGACCTCCTTTTTACAGCTTACTGTTTCCCTTCTGTTTGCAAACCTAGGAAGACATTGAAGTTTGTCTTTCCAGCAGCAAGTAACAAAAAACCTCTATAGAGCCTATGTTCAAACTATTAGTGCTCTTGCAACTTGGCCTTCTTCAAAATCACTCAGGGCAAGAGCTGCTGCTGAATACATCAAATCTGGTGCATTTCAATAAAAACCACCAAGGCCTTCAAGTGCAGATGAGATATTTTGATGCACGTTTCCTTAAAAATGTGAGGGACTTGAAAAATCTCAGAGGGAAAACTCAGCATCATGTGTTGTGGCCGTTGCTATGGTAACTACACTTTTTGCTTTTATTCAATAACAGTGTGAACTAGCTCCAAAGCCTGAGCAGCAACATGACCTACTGAAGACTAAATTACTAGGGTTCCACATACTTATACACACTTTCTTTTTCCTCACATTTTGCCCAAGAACAAATAGTTTTTAACATAAAACTAAAGATTCTGATCGGCTGAATTCTTTGTACTACTTGCTGTGCCTCTCACTTTGTAGTTCATAAATATATAAGTTCATAAATATAAATATAAATATAAGAGGGAGGCAGTTATGGAAAAGGGGCTTTTCAACCCAAAACTTTAAAACATTCTTTTCTTTTTTTTTTTTTTTTTTTTTTTTTTTTTTTTTTTTTTTTTAAGTAGGGAAAGCTTGATTTTCCAGCATAACAAAATTCCCTTGCATTCAGTTGTCTTTTTCTCCAAGATTTAAAAAATTATCCTGACTGAAGCACCACAACAACATTTCCTCAAATGTTGACTGGCAAACAATTTTTTAATTAATATACTATTTGCCTCACAGTAACACAAATAATCTCCACCTGATTTTGGCTCTGTTGAAGAATGGGCACACACAGAGAAAAGAAGAGCCTTTAGAAAAAACCTGCATTGCATAACTTGGAAAATTTAATCTGCTGATCTTTCAGAATCTAGAGGAAGGGAGGAGAATGGCAGTGCAGCAACTGAGATACAGGAGTGCATATAAACATAAAATTTAAAAACCCAAATATCTTTTGTATTCCATGTAAAAGGATAAGCAGCTCAAGTTTTGTCAGCAAGGACTTTCCAGGGATTCCAAGAACTTTGTTTCCATTCCTCCAGCACATTTTTGAGAGGACAAATGAGTACAGATGGATATTAAATCTCTCTCTGGGGGAGGAATTAAGCAGGAAGCAGTTTTTGATGCTGACATGGTTAGTGAGACACGTTTGAATCCCAAATTCCTGTAATATGTATTTTCATCCCAGAGCTGACAAAAAAAAACCAAAAAACCAAAAAAGGCAAAAACCAAAAGCCCATTCAGAAGTGGTTTTCATTTTTTCATTTCCTTCCTGCAAAACATTCCTAGATCCATTCCAAACCATCCCATCTCTCACACTTCTGAAACATTTGATGTGCATCTGCTGAGCTGCTCCAGTCAAGCCAGGACTACAGCCAATTTTCCCATATAGACCATCATAACACAGAATCTTGGTTTATAGAACATTATTTATGACAATACCACCAAGAACTTAGTTGATCAAAAGGGTTCTAATACTCAAATCTTCCATATTTCAGAGCCTGGTTCCCTCAGACATCCGTGTTCCAGTTGTGTAGTAGATTTCTAAAATACTTTTAAGTTTTTTTGCTCAAAATAGCTTCTGAAAGAAAATATGCAGAAACTGAGTACTGAAGGAAGAGCAGATATTCTGTTTAGAAGAGAGCACAGAATAATCTTGGTTACCTGCAGATTTCCCAACTAGAAAATCACAGCCCCTCAAAGGCAATTTGAACACAGATCTATGTACAAGGTACTGTCACTGTAATTTACATTACTACATTTCCTCCACTTTAATAAATTGCATTGTTTCCTGCATTAAGAAAAAGACATTTTTCCTTACTGTTTTCCAAAAATTCCTCGATTTAAGGCTCTCATTGCTTCTGCTCTCTGTGATTTGAATTCAGACAGTGTTGGGAGCAGCAGAGTCCTGTAGCTGGCTTGAGCAGGAGGCGCAGTCAAGAATGAAGGTGTAAAATGTAAAATTGTGTCCCGGTGGTTTGCCTACCTTGATGCAACACCTTATAAGATGATCTGTAAGAGGCAGAATGTTTTACATAAACTATTTCCCCTCCTCAGAACACCATTAGAGTTTCCCTTCTCTCTATTTGCCACGTGCCACTTCCACCACAGCAGAATCTGAGCACCTTCCCATAGCGCACGAGAGAACACGAGCAACATCTGTGGCAGGTGGTTTGCTCTTTATCTCATCTCCTCCCCAGAGAGAGCTCTGTGTGCAGTGGATAGGAATATAAATAATAGATTATTCCTCACTTAGTCAAACCAGGGGAGAAAAAAAAAAAAGGTTTTACAGTGACCGAAATTTGTTTTGTTGTTTTGCCTAAGTGAATTGTTAAAAGGAAAGTCAGTGGCAGATGAAACTTTCTATTCAGCTTCAGGTGAAACATTTTGGTTTTGAAGAACAGACAAAAGAAATGGGAAATGAGAAGTTAGATTCATAAAACTTTGTGGAGAAGACACTGGCAATGCAAAAACCTGTTTGTGCTAAGCAAGCTAATGATTATAATAGCCCAGAATGTGACATACTCAAGTCACTGCACATCTGGGTTCCAGACGATGCTCATTCACTAATTCACTGTTTAGCAATCCTAATGGGAGGAAGTGAAAGGTCTTTTCCTTGGAGTTTATGGCATTTTCTTAAGACAGGATATTGCTTTTTTTGTGATTTTTACAAGGAATGGTTCTTTTGCTTTCCATCCAACATACTGAGTAATGCATTAAATAATTTCAAGATGACAAGAATCACAGATATTCTGTGCATATTTTATGTTGTTCCAGAATTCATATTTAGAAGGAATAATTATGGGTTTAGATAGATAGTATTTATCTCCTACTTTTGACTTATTCTTGAGGAGTTCTTGCATTATTGTCATTTTTTAAAGCATTTGCTTGCCAGTAAATAACACCTTACACTATTTTCAAGTTGTATTGTTACATTATGGTTATTATTATTTCCCAGGCTCTAAATCAAAGCATCTCCTCACAGGGTGAATTCATCCTAGGAGGGATTTTAATGCAAGAGAGGATCAGGGATGACATAATTAGCACACCTTGGAATTCCATAAGCTGCACTGATTTACACCTCCAGCCAAGTGACACTCTGAAATGCAGGAAATTGCTTCTTACTATCAAAACCAAGGAGCTCTCTGGGCAGTGGAGCTAATGAGACCTTTTTTCTGATGAGCTTCCCTGTGCCCTTTCCTTTATTCCTTCCTTGACTCCAACACTGACATCTCCAGCTCTGCCCTGTATCCCTTGGATATTTCCATGGGTCAACGTGAGAGGAAGGCTAAGGCTGGTTGGGAGCTCTTCATGTGCTCATTGCTGTGGCCAAACAGAATATTTACCAGCTGAGCCCTTTCTGCTTTTTTCATACTAATTTGAACTTAGGTCTTCTATTTGATTGCTGAGAGTCACACAAATTTAATTCTCACAAATTTTAAATAACAGCGTTCCTGACAAATTTTGGTTGAAAGCAGCCAGTGTGCTCAAAGTTTGTTGGGGTGAGGCTACCTAACAGCTGGGTAAATTCAACTGAATTGTTTATTCTTGCATTGGAAAATAGTCTATAAAGGGAAATTATTTCAACTAAACCTCTTCCAAGCTAATCTGTGCTTAAAACAATATGTCAGGATGTCAGGTTCATATTTGTATTTGTGGCAGTGGAGGTTATAATTTTTGGGGTTTCATTTTTGAAACATTAATATCGCTTCAATACCCAGAAAAACTTTATTAAACTGGGCTTTTATTCTAGCTAGTTTAAAATGAGAGGTATGAGAATCTTGATATAGTGAACAAAAAGCCAAACACCACCACAATGTGCTTCCTTATTTTGATGTTCAGTTTTCAGTTCTGCTGTTAAAAAAATTAGAAAAGACTGAAAAAGTAAAAAAAAAAGAGGGGGAAAAAAAGCAGAAGCTATATCAATAAATCTATCCATAACTATCTTTTAAATTAAGCACAACTCGAATGCTGGCAACTAGATGAATATAGCATTTGTCTTGAACTGGGAAGCAAGCCCATCATTGTAAATGTACTTCTCTTCTGAAAGAATTCCATTTTCTCCTTTCCAATGTGAATTTAGTGGAACTGTGTCACTCCAGGCTGCTCCCTCAGTCATAAGTCTCTCAGGTCACATCTGATTTCTGTTCTCCATTTTCCAGTTCTGTATTTTTCAGCAATTTAATAGTAAAAATGTTTTCTCACTTTGCTGAGAAAAAGGAGATTTATTTACCAGGGAAAAGTTTGTCATTGCTGTGTTGCAATCATTAGCAATGCATAGATTCTTGCTCCTCTGACTGGGATGTCTGGAAAGAGAAAGGGTGATGCAGGATGCATCCTGACCATGTCAATCAATATATGTTTTGATCTCCCTTCTCTCTCTCTGCCTTTCCTTGGGGTTCATGACTGCAGTGCCTCAGAAAAAATGGGGAGCTGATTTTATTATTTTTTCTATTTTTTCCCTATGATTACTGCATTTTTTTCATGGCAGAGAGACTGTTACTCCAATGTCACAGAAAAAATATTTTACATAGCAGAATTTTCCTAAAATATTTTTAAACTTTTTTAACAGGCTGTGTATTCCTCCCCATAGAGACCTTGTTATTGCACAGTAAGTTCTAGGATGTAGAAATAAGGATTATATTCACTCTGGATAACTGAGATGTGTCTGTTGTTTATAAATCTCATTTGAAAATACAGAACTCCCTAAATCTTTGTGGATCCTGCGTTTGGATATGGCCCTGGCTGCTCTCAGATCAACACCTTTAAACTGCTGTGCTAAACCAAACACAAATGACAGTTCCACACTCACAAATACAAGGAGTCTCAAGTGTACCTTTGTTTTTACCCCCATTTACATTCTGATTACAGGAAAACATAATTTCCAGTGTCAACATCAAATATCCTCAAGCAGTATAAATCTTAATTACTGTATGCTAGAAGTAGCACTAACAAACACACGAGGCACTTTACAAGGACCAAGTGTGTCCCTATGTACACGTAAAGAATTTCAGCAATTCCTTCCCTGTGGTTAACAAGACCTAAATCTGCTTAATGGTGAGTAATCTCTAGGAAGCTATATAACATGAATAATTATTCAGAACTCTTCTTTTTACTGTGTTTTTCCTGGAAACATTCACACTAGATCCAACTTGTGGTGAACTAATGATCTGTGAGTGACACTCGTCATTTAAAATTATTCATCGAGCAGCTTGGGCTGAAGTTGTGAGTCTGGATGATCCTGGATGCTGGGAACTCAAAACTGTTCAGCAGAAATCCATCACCAGCTCATTTATGCAGGAGAAAGCTTTAAGGGAAAGGCACATGAAATGTTTTAATCAGAGTTTGTGTTTCTGCAGGCAGAGAATGCAGATAAAACAGCGCTGGAAATGAGACTTGCCCCTCCTCATCTTAACAGCAAAAGTGGCTGAAACTTCACTTGGCTCAACTAAACTTCCTCGAGCCCATCAGCTAGAAATAAATGATAAAACAAGAATTTCAAATTCCCTTCTAATTATTTTGCATTTCTTATGGTTGGGAGGGCAATATTTGCATCTTCTTGATTTGCAGGCAGTATGACAAGAAAGTGACAGCAGACGGCCAAACAGTCAAAACAATATATATACATATACATTTTTTAAAAGTTTTTAATACATTTTATTATTTTTTAATTTTACATTGATCTAGAGATGTAGTGAGCAGCAATATGTTTGTCCTCAGTTAATCTCTTTGAGCCAATAGTGTCTGGTTGCAAGGAATGACAAACTCTGTTTTATTTTAAGTAATTTCTGTGCAGTTCAATGGATGTTGATTAATCACTCTAAAAGATTTGTTCTATGTTTTTCAGCACCTTAAAAAGAACTAAAGCCCACAGGGACTTTCACAATAATTCATAAGAATTTTTACCCATTTTAACTTTTATTGTCAGCAGACAGAACACACTTCTCTACTCCAAAGCTTTTCAACACCTCACTTAAAATAACAAATTGTCCTCTTCTGCTCTGGGATTCCCAGCCTGATATACGGATAAATTGCTCCTTACAACCTGGGGACATTTCTTTTCTTTCTTGGGCCTAATCCACTGCCAATCCTGTCATTATTATTCACTGAAGAAAATGTCACAGCTAATGTACTGTACCACCATGATTTTAATTCAAAATTACTGTATGGGCACTTCTTCTTTACTACAGGCTATATATCCATACACATAAAGACTTTATCCATACATATAAAACAAATGAGTTCACTGGAGCTGCTTGGGTACTTATAGAAGAATGTCTTTTCAGGATGAAATACTCAGAAATATGTTAATTTATTCCAAATTCCCCTCCAGGACAGCAATGTATTCCTACCACATGGACAACCATGGTGGTGCTCCAAGGGAAAAAAAAAACAGTTTTGCAGAGACAAAGATTTGGTATCAAGATGTTTTGACTGTGCACATCTAAAGCAAGCTAGATTATATATATATATATATATATATATATATAAATTTCTAATTGTTTTAATGAATACGCATCACTGCATCATTACCAGCAGGCAGTCAAAATCAGCAGTGGCTAATACTTCAGGACATTTTGACATTTTGGTAATAAAATTTATGAAAACAAATGGGAGAAATCTTCTTGTCACTGTCATATTTTCTGGAAAAATCCCCTTGCCCAGGATTCTTCTCCTGGGAAGATGAGCAGCCTCAGAGAGAAAGGGAAACAATACTATCTAATTTGCTTCTCCTCTGTTTTGTTGCTTTGGAATGTGGTTTGGAGATTGTTTATCCAACATGTGGATTATTTTTAATTAGTGACCAATCATGGTCCAGCTGTGTTGGGGCTCTGGAGAGTCATGGGTTTTTCATGAGTATCTTGTTAAACCTTCTAACTGTATATTTTCTCTGTTCTTTAGTATAGTTTTAGTATAGCATTCTTTAATATAATATAATGTCATAAAATAATAAGTTAGCCTCCTAAGAACATGGAATCAGATTCCCAATTCCTCCTTCATCCTGGGGACCCAGCAAATACCACAGCTTCTGAAATGCCTCTTTCGGTTTTGTTCATTCTTATTTGTAATATGGAACTGGAGAAGCTAAAATTAGGATTCTGTATTAAAAATCTCAACTAAGCAGACACATTTAAGGAAGATCTTTAATTTTTTTTCCCTGTTCTCAGCTCCCACCAGTCCAAGGGGTGTTGCCTGCTTAGCAATTCTCAGGGTCAAGTGCTAAGATGAGAAGTTTTCTGTGACCGTGTTCACAGGGGTTCTTAGATGAGGGAAGAGATGAGGATCTGACTCCATGTTTCAGAAGTCTTGATTTATTATTTTATGATATATATTACATTAAAACCATAATAAAAGACTAGAAGAAAAGGTTTCATCAGAAGGCTAGCCAAGAATGGAAAAGCAAGAATGATAACAAAGCTTCTGTCTGGGACAGAGAGTCTGAGCCAGCTGACTGTGATTGGCCATTAATTACAAACAAACCAACATGAGACCAATCCCAGATGCACCTGTTGCATTCCACAGCAGCAGATAATCAATATTTACATTTTGTTCCTGAGGCCTGTCAGCTTCTCAGAAGGAAAAACCCTAAGGAAAGGATTTTTCATAAAAGATGCCTGCCAGAGGTTTCCATTCTGTGAGCAAGCTTAATGCACTTAATCATGTGCTTTGGGTCCACCCATCCTGTCCTGCCCACGAGAGAAAGGAGCCCGCACAAATCTCAGTCTTTAGCACTTCCTGCATCAGCTCCTGGGCTAATCCTTAATATTTTGTCATTTAATACCTGCTCTGCTGGGGGATTTGATGGCCATTACAGCAGCTCTTTGCTTGGCTACCTTGTGGCTCAGCCCCAGCTTTGCACAGCCTGGCAGCTCCATCCCTGCCCGGAGAGCACCAAGCTCTGCCTGGTCAGGCCTGAGGTAACTCAATAAGGGAGTGAAACACTCTGGTGCACCAGGCTGGATAACCATATGGCTGGCTTTGTATCTCAGCGAGGGCAATCACAGTTTCCTCTGTATCATTTCCACCAGAAGATATAATAAATTGGCTTGGGATTGCTCACCTTGAGAAAGCGATCCAAGCTCTCACTCTGTGAGGGAGTGCAAAACTAAGCAAAACTGCCGCTCTGTTTCATTACCAAAATTTTTGCTCAGCTCTAATATTAAAACATTTCCTTCCTACTTTTATGTTTCAGTTGTCACCTTCCCTAGCAAGGCACCATTTTCTTTCATCAGGGCTTTAGAAACAGTGCCAATTTGTTTCCACCTCCTCTCTGTGCAGCTGTGATCTTTAATCCCTGGTATCAATCTCTTTTTCTGTGGTTCCTGCCTCACTCTGTAACCCTTGAAACCTTGGAGCAAATGAGTCTATTTTTGTCTCTGGAGATTTGAGGGCAGATAACACAGTTATTAGAGACATCTTTTTCTTGCTCTGATAATGATGATCTGCCTTCAGTAATTTTTCTGTGTCTAAACTGCCAGTGTGGCTGGAGGAACACTGACATGTTTTTCCTGGGTGTGTAGATTGCTACTTTCTCCTTCTCCCCCCACCCCTATTTTCCTTTTTTTTTTTCCCTTTTTCTCACTGATATATTTATTTATTTCAATTTTTGTTTCATCCAATCCCCTGGTATGACTTATCCATTCATGTGTAATTTATAGCTGTCAACATTTACACTCGGCTGCTCAAATTTATTGCTGACCACTGATACGGCTATAATTTCATTTTGGCCAAATACCTTAAGCTCTCCCACGTTCCCACAGTGTATTTCTTATACCAGTGCCCCAGGAAAGCAATCCCCACTGCAGCATTTGTGCAGCTTTCCTGGATTGTGGCACAGAGAATGAGTTTGGACACACTGGGAATGACCTATTACCCTTTTCTTTCTCTCAGGATCACAGCTGAGCATGAGCTGAGGACAGAGAAGGTGTTTCAGGTAATGACAACTCCAAAATTTATAATGCCAGAGGACGAAATCCACATTTGCAAAGCCCTGCAGGCAACTTGTGCAATCTGAAGGACATGAGGTATGTGATGTGATGGGTGGAATGCATGAGATCCAAGTGGAAATCTTCATTTAATATTCAAACTGCATCACCATGAATTATCTTCAGCTTTGGAGGCTGAGCTTTGGCTTGCATTCTTTTGCCCACTGATGACAAGTTTTTGTTATGAAAAGATAAAAGAAAAAACAAAACCAAATAAATATAGAAAATAAGAACTCCTGTGTGATATAGTTTCCAATACCAGGCCACTAAAAACCCAACCTGTTTCTAATAAAGTTGGTTGCTTAAATACTTTTTAAGAACTCTGCCTGGTTTTGTTTGTTTTTCATATTTTTTTCTGTACATTTTCACAATCTTTTGTAAATCTAGATGTGCTTGGCTGAAAAGAAAAACAACTCTTGAGGAACACTTGTTTTCTGAAAAACACATTCCTGGTTTTCACTCCAAATATGGTTAATTAGAAGTTCACTTTGCACCTTGAAAAAGTAACATTGTTTAGGGCCACGCCCTTTAATAACTTTTATTTCTTGTGATCCTTTGTATTTTATTTCTTGTGTGTAAAATTAGCACTCACTCGAACAAGAACTTAATGAAATGGTAAGAGCAAATGGTAAATGAGGGAACTGAGTTTGGTTGAAAAGGGAAATTTCAATCAGTCAAAAATTTTTCTTAAGAATATATAAGACATTGGAAGAACACAGAGAAGCACATTTCTGAAGAAAAGACTCAATCAGGGCTAACATCTGAGATCTCCTGCCTGGAACAGTCCTTTGGTTCCAGAGACAGAAACAAGTGTCTCATAGACTTCACTATTTCTAAAAGAGTTAAAGAACATGCATCATCCTAATATTTTCATGGTGAAGTCACTAAAAATAATTATATCCTCTAATAATATACCTTTTGTTTATTAATGCCTTTTGTCAGAAGTCGAACTTTGGATATTTTAAATTTTTCTTTCCTAACTCTCTAAGTCAGAGAAAATGAAATTTTTTTTTCTCACTCTTTTGCTTACATCCAATAACTTTTTCAACAATGATTTTTTCACTCATTGTTTGGCCGGGAGTGGAATTTTAATTTCCTAATCATCTGAAGTGAGCTGTGATGTTCAGACTTCATTTTAGTCATCTCAGGAATTTAGTGGGTTAAGAACATTTGTGTCTCAGTGGGATGCACAGCTCCTGACTCACATTATGTAGCATCACAGCTGGATTTCTGCCACTTTATGTTTGCAGCCTTCCTTCACCATGCATCCTTTAAATCCCTGGTTTGCACAAAATTCAGCACCTAGAACAGCCCCATGCATACACTGCCTTATCACATGGAGGTGGAGGATGCTGCACAGGCTTCCTGTCAAATGCATAATTACTTTTACAGCACTTCTATACTCTTCAAATCTTGTTTCCATCTCCACTTACCTCCCTAAACAGATGATCAGTCACTGTCCTTGTAATTAAAACTAATTGCCCTTTCTTAAAGATTTGATTTTTTATTTTAAATTAAACTCCTTCCCATAAGAGCTATGAGAAAATTTTTTTGAGCTTTTTGGGTGGTTTATTTTGGATGCCTTGTCTTGAATTTTCTAGCAGAATTTCTGTTTAATTGTAATGTAGTTTAAGTGTACAATGCCATGTGTTGTTTCTGCATGAAGTGTGCTATATAAATGTAAATCAGCTAATTAATTCATAACAACAAGTATTATAGCAACACATTGACTGTCATGCACTGCAGTTTTCCAGTTGAACACTGTGTATATGCTTTGTTAGTAGAGGAATTGCAAGCAGGAGGGTTAATAATTTTAAATCTATATAGTCTTGGCTGTTTATACAGCCAACACAATTGTCTGTCTGGAGCCTGCACAGATAAGGAGGCCAAAGTTTCTACTCTCAGTCCTGTTTCATTGAATCATATATGGGTTGAAAGGGACCTAAAAGATCAGCTCTTTCAACCCCTGTCCATGGGCAGGGACAAAATTTATGACATTTGGTGTAAATGTAGGGGAAATCACCTATTTGGATGCTTTCAAACATCACCTGTTTAAGAAATATGGAAAACAACTAATTTTCTTCTCTGAAATGTACCCAGAGACACCAATGGATAAATTGACTTTTGAAAGTGGGAATACTGAACATGATCTAAATTCTCAATAAATAACTCTGAGCTCAGCTTTGTCATTCATTGTAACAGAATGTTACGAAAACCGGCAAAATTACACTAAAATTACTCCTCTATGTCTCAGCTGCTTCTAAATCCAGTTAATCTGCAATATCTAAAATTCTCTGGAGTTACAGCAAGCTTTATGTAAGCCAGTATCTGATAGATACAAAACTTCCGAGAAAAAGCTGCATGTTGGTAGCTACCAGCGTGGATTACCAATCTTTCTCTTTGCTCAAAACCGCAAGAGTTTTATTTTAAACTATTTAATTTTAAGCTACTCACTTTCAAGGCAAAAGATTCCTTGAGTGCTTGCAATTTCTTTCATATGCACCCAGTGTACCATGAAATCCACAGGAATGCTGCTGTGTTTGCACCAAGGATCAGAGAATCAGAAGGGTTTGGGTTGGAAGGGACCTTAAAGCCCATTCAGATCAACCCCTGCCATGGGCAGGGACACCTTCCACTGTTCCAGGTTGCTCCAAGCCCTGTCCAGCCTGGTCTTGGACACTTTCAGGGATCCAGGGGCAGCCACAGCTTTTCTGGGCACCCTGTGCCAGGGCCTCATCACTCTCACAGTGAAGAATGTATCCCTAATATCCCATCTAAACCTACTCTCTTTAGTTTGAAGCCATTTTCCCTTGTCTTGTCGTCACATACCTCTCGGGGGTCTCTGTGGTCAGGATGACCCCAAGATGTGTCAGAGAGTCTCTTTTCCCAGCCCAGCAGTCAAAAAAGGAGTCAGGATTCTTCTGCTCTGGTTTTCAAGGTTGCTTATTCTTTGTTATCTATAACATTCTTTTCCTGACCTGCTGAGGTCTGTCCAGCAGGTCAGTCAGTGGCACACTACCCACCTTCAGGGCAGTGTTGTCTTTTTATACCAAAAACTATGTGTACTTCATTTATGATTATTTTCCAATACCTATCACCTATGTTAGACAGTCTGTCTCTACCTTAAACCAATCCAAAAGTGCCAACATCAACCAGAAGATGGAGGCTAGGAAGAAGGAGAAAGAAGGACAAAGCACGCCCAAATTCCTCCATCTTGGGCCCCCGAGCCCCCATTCTAAAAATCCCAAAATTCTACTCTTCACCCCGTGACAAACTATTATTCTACCTAAACTCTTGTTTTCAGGCTTGCAGAACCTCACATAAAGTTGGTAATTTTTTCCATGGGTAAAAACCAAAGTCACAGGGGGGTCTTGGGCTCTGTGCCAGGGTCTCTGAGCCCCCTGGCAGGGGCTTGAGCCATCCAGGACAGCCAGAGGGATGTCCTGGGTTCCAACACATAACCTTGCAAAAAGTCTCTGTCCATCTTTCCTGTCAGCTCCCTTCTGGGTCTAGAAGGCCACAGTTAGGTCACCCCAAACCTTCTCCTTTCTGGGCTGTACAATTCCGATTTTCTCAGCCCTTCCTCACAGCAAGGGTGCTCCATCCCTCTGATCATCTTGGTGGCCTCCTCTGGATTTGCTTTACCAGGTCTCTGTCCTTCCTATGCTGGGGACCCCCAGGACCCCTGGTGGGATCTCAGCAGAGCATTATTGAGGGTATAAATCTGGCTGCTCTGAGAACTTCACAGCAGGGGTTTTGTCACTGTCAGAGCAGTTCCCTAAAGAGAATTTATGAGTGAGAAACAATTCCTCTTCAACTTCTTGAAGGAGAATGTTGGTTAGTTCTGGAAAAAGAAACAGAGAACAACTGAAGACTTTAAAACCTTGAAGGTACTCAGGTTTTAGACAGTTTGCAAGGAAAAAAAATATATGCAGGCACTTTACAGAAAATAAAACCTCCATAATATTATTCTTTTAGAAAAAGTGGGTGGAACTATTACCACTAATTTTTATACACTACTATACATCAGGTTGTCTGATACAGAAGTAGAATTGCTGGTGCTCAAATATTTGTCCAATGTAGGGACAGCTACAGCTTTGTGTAGCAGTTTCTCAAGGTTTCCTCTCTTGTTTCACATCTCTGAGCAAAAGCTGAGACCAGAAACTCACAGCCTTCCCCTCTGGAGCTGAATGCTGGCAGCTGAGTGATGCAGGCTGGCCCTTGCACAGCTGCCAAGTCAGATTTGTCCTGTATCAGCTTCTCACAAACAGCACCGAGCAACTGCACTGGATTAAGGTGCACGAGGGGCACCAGGATCTGGAGGAAAATGTTTGAGAGACTAAAGCAGCATTTTCAATTGGAGTTGTTTCTGTCATTTTTCCTCTCTTTCGCAAATAAAATATGTGTTAAGCTGAGCATTGGTCCTTGCAATTCTTGCTGAGTAATATCAGGAGTGCCACATAACCCCCCCATTCCCCCCCTAAAAGGTTTATTCTCCACCAGCATTCATAAACCCATCAGAAAAACTCCCTCCACTTCCTTTATGCTATCAGAGCTTTCCTCAATTTATCAAAGTTATTAATATCCACTCTCCAGTGTAACTTCAAAATAAGCAACTTTTTAATATGATTATGCTTTCAAGGTCTAACAGTTGATTAAATACTTCTTGTATGTGCAAACGTGCTTATGTATTCACACATATAAATCCACCTGCATTTTATATAGAGAACATATACAGCTATGCACATTTTTCTGTGCCTCACTGTTTTCAGACACCTTTATAAAGCAAAAGCAAATGCTTCTTTCTTTGACACACACAATTAATGCATCTAGGAGGGAAGAAAAGGAAAGATCCTAAAAGGTTCAGTTATGGAGAAATTTCCAAGTGAAAGATTTAAAAAGACTCAAGAATATAATGTTGAAGTAGCTGTGTAATTATGCAAACCATCCTATTTCTTGCTACTCTTTTGTTGCACAGTTAAATTAAATATATGAAGGGTGCAAAAAAAAACCCCAAACAACAAAACAAAAAACAGCAAACCAAGAATGATTTACATTGTATGAAGGCAGTTACCCACTTCAGATTGCTAAAAACATTGTCTTAATTATCCACATATTATTCTCAGAAGGAAATCATTAGCTTTTTCTTTATGAGAACTGTCAATGCCAAAAATGCTTCATTCCAGAAAACTGGATTTAAAGAAAAATATTCAAAACAACTTATATTTAAGTCATGAATAGTTTGCTTGGACTTTGTTGTTTTTGAGCACCTGCAAATTAAGTTATCCAGAGATAGGAGGGCCTTGCTCACAGCATCTGTGAATCTCTGGAAAAAGATTGACCCCTTTGGCCCATTATTGGTGATGAGAATTTATGCTTAGGAAGGACTTAATTTGGAGCAAGAAAGCAGCAATCTATATCCTCAAACTGAGGAGTTATCCATTCATAACAAAAGTTATGAGGAGGTAAGAAAAAGTAGCTGCACCTCATCAAAAACCTTGGTATTAAATATTGAAATGAACAGACAAAGGAAAGGCTTTTTAATCAATACACCAGATGAATTATGACCCTGGAAAACATATCTTGGGCAAGGGCAAATAATGCTAAAATTAGAAAATCACAAACTGATGATCGATATAAAAGTTAAATGAGCCAAATCAATCTCTTCTTTGTGAATTTTTAATCTTCAAATATATGAAATTTTGTGTTAGGGTGAGTTCTGGCCAAGGGAAGAACATGGGCATTTGTATGGCCCTTGCCATTTGGCTTAAGGTGTATTATCTAATATGACTGCTCCTTGTGTGCAAAAGATGGTGGAAATATTCCTCTCCACTTGTCTTCTCTGTTTATTCCTCCATTGAAAATCTTTCTTAACTCTTTTCTTATCTAAGGTAGATAAGAAAAATCTCCTCCTGTATGTTTGTACAGCCTCTGGCACGCCTGAATCCCAATTTCCAGAAGTAACTTCTCAGTTTTTCTACAATAAGCATGGATGCAATAAGATACTTGGTCTTAAAGGATTCAGAGATTAATAAACAAGAACAACAACAAAAATAAGCCTGAGGCTGTGAATCTTTTGGCCTCCTCTACTAAGTGAGATCAAGCTTAGAGATCACCCATCCCTTGTATTAAAGATAGTGTTTGTTTCTGAAACAAATACTGAGTGAAGAGTTCAGGCATGAAATTCAAACCACTTATTTTCCCAGCTGCTCTTATGGAATGTGACCTTCTACAGGGTCAGATGAGGCAGGAGGGGTGTGAAAATATGAGAGGACCATGGCAATAACCAAAAAGCTCATCACAGTGCAGGATCACAGCCCCAGAGCAGGGAAAGAGCTCAGGATCCAGTTTAACAGATGTGATGCTATTAGCAGTGGGGCTGGTGTCTGGAAATTGTAATGAATGACTGAAAACACATTAACTGAATGCAAAAGGTCTGTGAGATGCCTCTTGAGAAAGCAGATTTAGGTAATAAATTAATAGACTGAGGTGTGTCCTATTCAGCAGTTTCCTGTGAGGAAAGCTCTCCTGGTTTCTTGATTCCTTTCTACAGCCTTGTCATGTCACTTCAGACAGAAATATCAGAAGGTGCCCATGATATGGAGCAGTTACATGATGCTAAATAAAATCTGAGATACCTTAGATCTTCTTCCAGCTCTGGTGAGAATTCAAAACCAAAAAATGACCTCCCAAATATTTGGTTTTGATCTGTCTTTTAGGGCCTACCACATTTTCATTTCCATGACAGTTCTAAGGGTCAGCTGAACTTTGAAAGCATTATCCTAATGATAGCTATGCATGATAGTAATGAGAAATGCATTTTCTCCAGATTTTAATTAAAAAAAAAAAAGTCTACATAAAAAAATTATGATAGCATAGTTTGTGGTACAAGGAAATTTGTGATCACTGACAGGTAATACTTGATTTATTCATTCATGGGGAAAAATTACAACACAACATATACTGTATGAAATTAAGATAGGATCCTAAACAATTTTATCCTTTAATATTTCTAGCTTTCCTGTGTGTGTGTCATAGAAAAACATGTGTTATTTACCCAATGGACCAGAGCATTTTCTCTGAAAAAGATGAGCTTGTAATGGAAATGCTGACACAACCTCAACTATAACAGCATGAACAAAGACACTTTAATAACATTTTTATTGCTGTAACATCTTTTAAAAAATGAAACACCTGGGACTTGTGCTTAAAAAAAATAAAAACAAGAGCAGAATCGCAAGTTCTGCTCTCTTCACCTGATGGGAAATTAACACAAGTCAGAGACTGGAATGTTAACTTACACTACCAACATTTAAGATCATTCAAAGAAAAAATAATTAAGATATTTATGCATGTATTTCCCTGGAAATATATTGCTATATGAGCTAACATTTAGAAATTTCTAATTTTTCAAGAGTTGCTATACCTTCACAGATATAGAAGTCACTGTGACTTCTTTACAATTTAACTTGGAAATTACAAAACAAGAGTGATGAGGATTTTTTGACACATTAAGGATGATATCCAGGATGATATATTGCTATATATCTTGAGAATGTTGTGCTAACACTAAAGCTATGAGAAGTTAGTAACATCTTTATAAGCACTGTGTTTATAAGTGTGTTGCACTGTGTGTGAAGTGTGTTTCTAGGAAATGCTTCAAGTACCACTCGGATCTCCTTCCTGGAAAATCTCAGTTTTTGGGATTATTGAGGGAGAAGAGGAAGAAAACAGGTGCCAGAAGGTCAGAAGGAGATTGTAGGATTATATTTTGCAGTATTGCTGCTCCTTAGGGGTTGCACTTCTGAACAAATTATCACAGCATGGTTGAGAGGGACAAAACTGAACAAGTCATGTTAAATAATCCTTCACTCAGAAGTTCAGCAAACATCCAAGCTCAAGACCCCAAGCTCTAACATAAGTATTGTCAAGGCCCACCTAAGAGGTTCTCTCAGTCTTGGACTTTATTTTGAGTTTTATTATAACCTCCCTCTGATGCTGACATCATCTAAAATATCAGGGATTGTACAGGCAGAAGCCAAACTCTTGTGATTTTTAAAGATTTCAGATTTACAAACTCAGTGAAGAGTTCAGGAAGATTGGGATTGTTCAGCCTGGCGAAGAGAAGGCTCTGAGGAAACCTTAGAGCTGGAGCAGACTTTTGTGCTGAAAGAGAGTTACAGAGGGACTTATGGCAAGGTCATTAGTGACAGGATCAGGGAGAATGGTTTTAAATTAAAAGGGAGAGAAGGTTTAGATCAGATATTAGGAAGAAATTCCAGACTGTGAGGGTGCTGAGGTCCTGGAACTGGTTGGCCAGAGAAAATCTGAATGCCCCATCCCTGGAAGTGTTCAAGGCCAGGCTGGGTGTGGGTTTGAGCACCTGGGGACAGTGGAAAATGTCCCTGCCCACAACAGGAGGGTTGGATCTGGATGGGCTTTAAGGACCCTTCCAACCAAACTCATTCTATCAGGCTGTGATTCTTCTGTATCTTCATAAGCTTCTTATGAATCTGGCAGCAAGTGAAGACACCTGGTGAAGCTTCATTTGGAAGCTCCTGTTGCTTTCACCTCATCCAAATTTAGTTGTGCAATAGTCAGTGTTTAGTTCAAGATTCAGTCCTGTTCTGGACTTTGGTGGCTCTCCCCTTCATGGACTTTGCTGGTTCTCATTTTTATGGACTTTGATGGTTCTCATCATCCTACAATAATGTTCAAGACAAGCAGAAACCCAGTCTCTTGATACAACCTTTTGAGGAATCTACATAAATATTGTGAGAATGTCTCTGTTTTGCATGCCTCTATTTTGCCTAAAAAAAACCCTCTTGTTGCTCTTTACAACTGCAAAACTGACTAAATTTTCTAAATAACAGTTTCCTATAAATCTCCTGATTGTTTAAAATTTGAATTTCCAGTCACATTAAGTTCTTTATTAATAGTTTGAGTAACACACTGAAAAAGCAATATCAAACAATTACATGTGCTTGGACTCATTCTTACCATTGATACTGGTGAGATCTGAGTTCTGTACATATAATCTTATGTCTTTCTTACTCCTCTAGGTGTAAAATGACAAAAATATAACTTCTCTAGGGCAGAAGATATCATGGTGATATCATGGTCAGAGTTTACACAGTCCTCAGATAAGTTTAAGAAACTGACCGTATATTTGAATTTTTAATGTTACTTTTAGTGTGGTATAGGGAAAGAGTGACAAGAATTAAATGATAAATGTTTACAGCTTTTATCATTACCAACAAAAGGTACCAAAAGAGCACAAGTATTGGATTCAATGTAGGGATCCTCCTGCAGACTCCTTTTCAGTGTACTGAATTCCATTTGAATGGCGTTCTATGCATTTAAAGTCAGGATTCAAACTTTACTGAAAGCAAAATTGCTGGGGCAAAACTTATTGCAGATAGCGGGTTTGTTTTACTCTCATTTATTTGTCCTGGTTTTGGGATAGTATCAGATTATTTTGAGTCTTCATTAAATTCTATCTAAGCAATTGAGTTTTTACACAAAAGTACCCCTTATTGTACCATCTGTGCTCTCTCTGAAGCATATGACTCAAAAGAGGATCCAAAAAAATGCATATTTTTCTATTAAGTCATACCTGATTATAAATGGGAGATTAAAGAAAGGAGACTACACCAACATGGGAACCACAAAGACAGTGATTTATATTTCTTGAAGAGCTGGTGCTGTTAATTATGCAGAATGGGACATATATTTATAGACTCCACACTAAAGCATCCAAGTCAATAAATTCTAAGAAATTCCAGTGCGCCTTAAGAAAGTCCTAATTTTGCTTTCCCCTCTGCAAAGCAGTCTCCTTGAACTTCGTCTTTAAATAGCATGTGAAAAGAATAAATTTATTTTCAATAATAATCTCTATTTCCACTCTTATCTGCTTACCAATTATAGATCTTTGAGAGAGGTTTTAGGAAAAAGAAAAAAAAAATCATGCAAACCATCAATTTTATGATCTTCCTTCTTTTGGGATAACTGTTTTAGCTAACTTCAAGAAAGGTGATTGTATCATTCATTTTAAGTGGAAGATTTCCAACAGGACAAAATTAGTAAGAATTACCAGAACTGTCTCAATAGTCTGGTGATTTCATTGGTGGTGGAGGAGTTTTAAGTTCAAGTCCTTGGTCTACATCAAGTGGAGTTGATGTTGAGGTTGTACTGGGTTGGAAAAACCAGGGCAAAAAAAAGGCTCAATGAGTAGTAAACTATTTCCTGTGTAATATTTCTGTTCAGCAAATGTATGTATTTTCAAGGTAAATTTAGAAGTTATCTAAAAAATTCATAAACTAGTTTGGACTTTTTATACTTTTTGCTGAAATACACATTTTGTACCAGCATTTTCCTGTTTACTAAGAACAAGAAGAACTGAGAAACTGATCTCTCCCATACCAAAGTTTTTTCTCAGTGGAAGTTCAGGAACATAAAGTCAGAACTTTCAACCAGTGCCCAGAATTTTGGAGTATAAAGATAATCCCTAGATCTGTATATTTTTCAGTCTATATTTCTGATTAAATAAAACAGTAATTATGGAAAAGGGGAGTTCTGTGAAACGAAGAGGAAACAAACTACTCTGAGTAAATTGGAGAGAAAACGGTCACAATGAGGGGTAACCATGACTTGCAAGTTTCCTGCTAGTGTCCAAAGATTAAATGAAGCACCATCAACATCTTATTTCCCTTTATTTAGCAAAGACTCTGGAATACCTGGTAAAAGCAGTCTCCAAGTGTCCTGAAACCTTATCCATTGGACTTCCAGTTATCGTGTGTCATTGTGGATCTCCCAGCCACAGGTCACACAATTCCATCCAGTTTAAAATGGATTCTCCTGTGATGTCTGTCAGTATTCATCACCTGCTCCTGCCCCAGACCAGGAGGGAGCAGATT
The DNA here is from genome assembly GCF_027579445.1 of Ammospiza nelsoni. Classification (NCBI taxonomy): domain Eukaryota; kingdom Metazoa; phylum Chordata; class Aves; order Passeriformes; family Passerellidae; genus Ammospiza; species Ammospiza nelsoni. The sequence goes on along the minus strand of NC_080637.1, from coordinate 5,308,890 downwards.
GATCACAAATGCTTTGAAACACTTCTGATCCTCAGTCTCAGGTTTATCTCTTGGTCATTGAAGTTGTGGTTGCCTCATCCCTGGATGTGTGCAGCGTCAGGTTGGATGGGGCTTGGAGCATCCTGATCCAGTGGAAGGTGTGTCTGCCCATGACAGATGTGTCAGACCTGGGTGGTCTTTAAGGTTCCTTCCAACCCAAACCATTTTTTGATTCTATGATTCATTTTATGGACAACTAAGGAATTGTATGGGCTGCCTGTGCATCTTGACTTTTCCCACAATAAGTACATATACATTTTTGTAATTCGTTGCTATGGAGAGGACAGTTCCGTGAAAAATAAATGCACTGTGAGTGTATAAATCTTCTGGCAGAAGGTAAGATCTTCTGAGATACTTAGAAACAATTCAGTTCATATTTTTCACAATACAGAACTTCTTTGCCTCAACACTACAATTACAGCAGCTGTTAGTGTCATGAACTGAAACGAAAGCACTTTAGTTAAGATTAGCTTTTAGTTTTCTTCCAAACATGAAATAGCTCAATTATAAAAATTTCCATGTTTTATTTTTGATACTTCTATACTAAACCAAATAGCCCCTTCTCCTCCTTCATAAATTGCTCTAGGGGAACCATGGTTTCAAATATCGTATTAGCAATGAAAATACAAAACAAACGCAGCACCCATTTGGATGATTTAAAAGCACTTGGTCTCAAAAACAAGTTGCTGAATAAATAAATGGGTTCTTCAGACGTTGTGTGCTTGTTAAAGCAGAAATCTTGGCAACAGCTGCTATTGCTGTTCAAAAAGTGTGAAGCTATCTTTAAATATACAGATAGCTTTATTTAAATCCCTGGGAATTTGCATGCATTGAAGTTAAATTCTGCTTAAGTATTGTGCTGAATTGAGGCCACAAGCAAGAAATGCAATTTTTAATTTAAAATATCAGATAGACATAAAATTTGAGGTAGACACAAATCATTCAGTAGTCCATGTTATTCCAGCCATTAAGGTAGAACAGCAAACAAAATTGCATTTACATGTGAGCTGAAACGGAGGGCTCCCTCTTGTTTATATCCAAGGCAGTCAAACCTCTCACTGAAATGGAGATTGGGCACAGAATAGTCATTGCTATATAACTTCCTTTTTGTTCAGTGATAAATGGAATCCATTTACAAGTCAAATGGAAAATGGCTCAGTGACCATGTATGCCCATGTGACATCTGTGTGCTCACTGGGAAACCAAGTGACCCTGTTCTCATTGTTCAGCCTTTTCAGTGGATGACATGTCAATCACATTAAGTGTTTAAGATGCTTCTAAACTCTAAGACAACCTAAAAAAATGTAGAAATTCTATTTCTTTGAGACGTCCAGGTCTGATATAAACCTTAAAACAGTCAGCCCTGATCTGGGTAAAAATTCCAAGGTTCCCTTGCATTTTGAAGTTGTGAGTCTCACCAGTTTTGCCAAACATCTTGTGAGAAGAAGCATCTCCTCTACTACATAAAGAACTTCCTGTTTGGGGTTTTCTGAGCTAGGACTGCAGAGGGAATAGTCATGATTTCAGAATTTCAGCACTTCAACTGCCATGAGGAATTTGGAAACCTTTAGAATTTTAGCAACGAAATGTCATAGACAAAAAAGTTAACAAAGCATTTCATAAGTTTTGAAAAAAATAATGGATTCCTTTTTATATTTCATCATTAAAAATATTCTTTCCCTAACCAATCTTTCATGAATTAGTTTAAAGACAGCTCTTGTCACTGTTCATATAGCGTACATTTGTTAATCTGTTTTTGCAAATTTTAGCTGCTTATACTTATCCTGAGGGCAACCTAGTGAGAATTTAGGTACTTACGTGTGGAGAAAAAAAAATAAGTTATAGAATAAAAGAGTCCTGCTGCAATTACACGGGTTAATTGACAGCATCTAAATTATTCATAGAGTAAGAGTTTCCCCTTTAAATATTTTCCTGCCCCTTGTTTTAGCAACAGCCTGAAAAAGATCCCTGAAGGTTAGGAGAGTAAGAGGCAGGGATATCAGCCTCCCTGCACTCCACTGAGGACAACGATTGTAGATTTCAGACTGCTCTGCAGTACTAGAAATAATAGAAGAGAGTCTCATACATACACATTGGAATACGTACAGTTGTCTCATTTACGTGTTTTCATATACTTTAGAAATTGTAAAGCTAATATTCCCTAGTTTTCTATTTATAGATAGCAAAAAACTTTTTGTTTATTGGAGTTCATACACTAATGAATCCAATGTCCAGCAAAAAGCAGAATGCTGTATTACAGTTCATATCTCCTTTATGTGCCTAAAACTCGTGAGGTTCTTTTGGTTCATATATTGATGATGACAGTATGATTTTTTCAGTTAAAGTAATAATGAAATCTTATAAAGGGTTTGGTAATAATGGAAAATTTTCACAGTGATTGGTCTAATAAACCTATGCCAACAGCTCCCTCTATGTACCATATAAAGGATGCTAGCAAATACATTGCATGTAATATGTATTTCTCTTCCAGAGAAAGATATTATTAAGGAGAAAGAATAATTTCTGCATCATTTAATTTTGGCTACAGTGAAGATGAAAAAAGTTTCAATAAAAAACATTACTTTGTGTTACCTGCGTAATTACAGTGATGTGTTTTCCAGTTAAAAATTTCCCTTATAATTTACTGCATAACTCTGGCTAATTCATTCAATTTGCTTCCTAATCCCATTTGACATGCATAGATTATTGTAATGCAGATAGTTCTTTGAGTACACAAAATGGAACAATGCAATGAAAGGACAGTAACCAGTGTTATCTGTCTAAAGCTGGGAAAGGGAAGATGAGGGAGCATGGAGGATTATCTCTAATGAGAGCTGTACATCTGCTAGAAAAAGAGTGATACACTATTAAAAGAAGAGCAGCACTGTTAACAGGAGACAGCACTAGAGAAAGAATCAAGAGGGTTTTATCCTCCTTTAACTTGTTGCTTGTTTTCTGTGTGACAGCAGACAGGTGCCTTCCTCTCCCTGTCTTACCTCTCTTTCCTCCTTTTCCTATTTAACTCCTGAAGTGCCAGAATGGGCTGAAATGTGTCTCTCTACGGGTTGTGCTTGTTAAGTATAATTTAACTGTTTACTTTATGTCAGGACAACTGAGATAATCTGTGTACAGGCCCGTAAAAATAATGAAAATTGGGATTTTTTTTCATCTGTTTCACAGCAGGTTATATCAGGTGACATTAACTTGCATTTTTTCATGGGCTGAAGGATGTTTACAGTCCCTGGTGCTCAGATGACACACAGGCAAGTTGTTAAACTGCAGACATTTGCCTGTGACTCTAGCCATGGGTGATGCCTGCACAAATTTGCCTTGATAGATGCTTTTTGCCACCAGCTTCCTAAAACTAACAGCAGAATTAGCAAGTCCTCTTAGACCTGAATTCAGATCAATTCCACTAAGTACTTTTTACTTAATTAACAGAAAGTGATCTGCTTGCGAGTCAGGGAGAAAAATAGATTAAACTGAAAAACAAGCAACACCTTTTTTTTTCTTCTCTCCCTTTTTTTAAAAAAAGTCTGTGGGTTTACAGGAGATTATTGGGCACTGGGCATGTCTGCTTACCAGAGAATTTATCAAGTGCATTAAGGAGTAAAGAGTCAGAACAGAACATAATCACCATGTGCAAGTTTATCTGGCAGAGTGGTTCAGAAATGCACTCCACTGTTGTGCTGTTGAAGTTTAAAATGAAACCTTATTTTATGTGGAGTTGAGGGAACAGAAGGGAAAGCAAAACAAGGGAAGGCAAAGCTTTGAAATATTAGGTTCACTCTGTAGTTCTGAAAAGATGTTTTAGAAATTTCACATGGGATGTGACCACCAAACTGTGTATGTGACTGTGTTCACATACGAGCCCAGGAAGATTTTCAGTACCTGTTTTACATGTACGGGTGGAAAAGGGATGAGCCAAAGCTCAGGAATCCCTCTGAAGTACTGTTCCCACCTTTCCACTTTTCTTCTCAGTGTGTAGGCCCTTCCTGTGTGGTTTTACTGTACTTGGATTCATAAACTAAGCAACTTCAGGCAATTTGCTCTTCTCCTCCCTAAATTTTGCAGGAAACAAACGTGCTATTCTTATCTATAATTATGTATTTTAAGTTAGTGACTCCTAGACACTACTGTGGAAAATATCCTTCTTTCTTTTTCCCTTCTAATACTATAACAAGATATCTGTGTAGAAAATTTTCAGTGTGTTGAAGATTGCAATGCAAGATGTTTTCAATTACCATCTGTATGGCAGATTACCTTTGTCAAGTGGGCAGTTTGCTTTATCTCTCACTTTGAGTGACCACAATCACACCTCCCTCGGGAGGGGACATCTGCTGATAACAGCTATTGAATGTCACTGCAGGGCTGATAAGAACTACAGCATCCCATTGGGAGATGTGAGCCCAGGGGGAGGAGCCAAGCATTGCTACCCAGATATAATCCAGAGGTTTTTGAGACACCAGTATGGTTTTCTCCAAGGGATTCCCCAGAGGAACAGCAGCTGTCTCTCCTTCCACTGGATCTTCAGAGGAAGAATACATCCTTCTCTACAAATCTCCCTTGCTCCAACAGAACCACCCCTGACACTGCAGGAGGGCTGCAGCCACAATTCCAATTGGACTGCTGCCAACACCCTGACCCACAGGGTGTCAGGTTGGGTTCTGACTCTGTCACTGTTGTTCTAGTGTACTGCATTGTTTATTTTATCTTTTTTTTTTTTTCCTTTCCTTATTAAAGAACTGTTATTTCCTGCTCCCATATTTTTTGCCTGAGACCCCCTTAATTTAAAATTTATGGCAATTCAGAGGGGTGGGGAGGGTTTACATTCTCCATTTCAGGGGAGGCTCCTGCCTTCCTTAGCAGACTCCTGTCTTTCCAAACCAAGACACAGTGCAACTGGAAGAATCAAACAGGAAACAAAGCATTCCAGTCCCAGTAATTGAGGCACTCATGGTCCAGACCACCCTAGCACCTTGCTGTCAGCTGCCCCTTCTGAGAGAGATGAGGCTACAGCAGTTTTCCCTGCAGCCAAACTCCTCCATCCCAGCCATCCTGCCAACACCTCTCATTTGGCTCTTTTTTCATCCCTTGCTGTCTCCTGTTCTCTTCAAACCAGTGCCCCTGTGTCACACACTCCCCCAAATGCCATCTGTGTGGTTTCTTTCAGACCACTAATGCAAAGCCCTTGGATAGCCCCCTATTTACTTGCTTCAGAGCTGCACTCAGAGGTCCCACTGCCTGAAACACTGCAATCAAGCTGACAACACAACCAATCAAGGTCTGACCTGCAGCCGTTTCCAAGGAAACTCAAGCCACTGCCACAGAAACAGATTGTACACAGTAGAAGGAAACATGTATTTTGGGTGAAGGGAAAAAAAAAAAAAAGAGCCATTTTAGATTTTTTTTCCCCCAGTTCTTCTGAGTTATTACAAAACACTTCTAAAATAATAGTAATGAAAAATGCTCTTGTTAAAAAGATTGAGTGATGATGGTCTTGTAAGTACTTAAAGCCAGGCAAAGAGCCTCCAAGAAAGACTATGAGCTAGAGCTGACTGAGTGGTTGTTCCTGCTTTGCTTCTGAGTCACTTCATAACCCTTGCAAAGCCTTTGCAGAAGATTTCCAAGTCGTTAAGTCCATAGTTCCAATGAACAACAAGTCCAGATCAAAATAGGATGAATATCTGAAGAACAAAACTTTGGAGAAAACAACAAGATTATCATGGCCATGCTGGAAACCCAGAGAAAATAACCTGGAGAAAACAACAAGATTATCATGGCCATGCTGGAAACCCAGAGAAAATAACCTAACAGGCAAGGCCACCTCTACTTGAGGAAACACCACCACCATATTTTACACTGCTGATTCTGCTTAGTGGGTCTATTTATCAATAGGAAAAACTATTATTTTTCCTTAGTGGAACAGTTTACTATCTATTGTGATTTAAAATTTACTTGTAAATCAAGTAAATTCAAATTTGTTTCTGAATCAATGTCCAGCAGTTTGAACACAGGGTGCATAAGGAATAATCATGTTCTTTGTAAGGATGGCTGATGGTATATGGAAAGTTGCCTGCTGTAAACTGGGAGCTCAGTTTTAATGCAACTGTCGGTGAAGTGAGGAAAATGCCACAGGATGTTTTTTCACCAGAAGGGAACCTTCCAATAGACCAGTTTGTTGAGAGCCTTGTCCAACCTGTCCTTGCAAACTTCCAGTGATGGGGCAGCCACAGCTTCTCTGTGCAACCTGTGCCAGGACCTCACTATGCTCACAATAAAGAATTTCTTCCTAATAACCAATCTAAACCTACTCTCACTCAGTTTAAAGCCATTCTCCCTTGTCCTGTCACCATACACCCTTGTAAAAATTTCCTCTCCAGATTTCTTGTAGGCTCCTTTCAAATACTGAAAGGCTTCAATAAGGTTATCTCAGAGCCTTCTCTTCTCCAGGCAGAACAATCTCAATTTTCTAAGCCTGCTTCTGGCTAGAGACTGTTATTTCCAGGATGTGATTAGTTGCACCTCAGAGTAGACCAAATGGTCCAAATGGACCATGTTCCAAAGACAGGTCTTGATTTCCTCTGGTCCTGGAGGGAACCCAGAGCGCCTCACTCAGGGTTGGATATCTAATTCCAGTTCTCTACACTTTGCTAGATAATTATCCTCCCTGGCTGGGAAAGTGGAGCTTGGAAGAGGGTTGACAACATCAATGAATAAGTAAATAAAGTTGTTTGAGATCCTTGATGGGCAATTTGAGAGAAGGACTTTGGGAAAAAGATGAGGAGGTTTTGTTGGGGGAATGAAAGCCTCCTTTTGTACTGTTTTTCAAGTCTATAAAGAACTACCATGCAGGATATAGAAAACTGAGGATTTTTTCTGACTTTTAGTGGTGACTATGAGGAAGGAATCTCAGGAAGACAGAAAATGGAGCTAAGGATTTCCTACTGTGGTTTTACCCTGACTCTGACAAATACAGCTGGGCATGCCTGGCTAATTCATGGAACCCAACCCAAACATCTGTGCATGAAGTATATAATAATTAAATACATATTAATTGAAGCTCAACCTCAGAATATGCATGGTTTGTGACCCTGGGCAACAATCTATGATCTGCACCCAGAAAAAAAAAAAACAACAAATACCAACAGAAACTAATATGAAGAGAAAGAATTGTGTAATGGAGGGAAAACTGACTACAGCAAGCAATATTCAGACCAGTCAGTATTTGAACAACATCATGCTTCTGAAATGTGGATTTTTTTTCCAAGGAAGGAGTACTTTTCTTCCTAACATAAGTGCCCATTGCTCCTCCTTAAGTTCAGTTCTCTGCCAGGCACTTTTTGCATTCACAGTTCTGTTCTATCCTGTATTGTGTCTGTAGTGCAATATGTGACAATTAATAAGAACTGTGAATCAAAGCTTCCAGCTATGATGAGACAGCAGATAGATTAATTAACAGAAAAAGAGCTTTTGGGCAGGGAGAGTTAAAGGAATCTCAGTCAGACTGCTCACATTCTAATGGTAATAAGAAGCTAGTTCTAACAAGAACAGTCCTGAGTTTCTCTTAAGGTTCTTCCTAAACTTCTGAATGTGACAGTTACATTTTACAGTGGCCACAAGATGCATCAAATAAATCTAGGGAAATAAGATCAATCTTTAGTTTTTAGCCACCTAGTTTTACTTTTCTTCCTGGTGTCGGCATCATACATGGCTTTGCCTCAAATGGAAGACTTTATGCTTTGGATCTCTTACAATGAAAACTCATTATTCTGCTTATGAAGAGTATGAAATTACTTAAAATGCAATCTCTCTAAATCCATAATTTGAAGTCAAGCATGTTGTTCAGGCAGAATCGAAGGCAATGTGTTTGTGGTCTCCAGTGGCTGAGGAATAAGGAAGGAATTCAACTACATTGCAATTAGTGTAATAAAAAAAAATATGGATTTGGTTTTAAATCAAGAGGCAGACAGAAGTTGCTTTTTATGGACTGCAAACATTTAGTTCAAATTTGAATTATGAGGAATCTTCTAGGAGCCGTTTAAGTATGTCTCTTTATGTGCTTCTCTGAAGAGTTTTCTCCCTTTGCACAAATAATTGTTGGCAATTTAAAATGCCCATTGCCTGTTCACTATTATACAATTCTAGCAATGTCTCACTGCTCTGAATTTCCAGAGGTTCCTGTCAAACCCTCTTAAGGAGATGTTTCTTTTAGACAGTTGTATTAGTATGTGTCTGAAAGGCAAGAGGGACCTAGAGCTCCTTTTTGTGCCAAGGAAGCTGAAAGATGTGATTTGATTTCCTCTTTCTTTCAAGATTTCTCACAGCAACATTTATAAATGTTTAAAAACAGTGATGCTGCCATGTACAATATGATTTAGGTGGATGCTAGTTGTTATCACCCAAACTTTGTAGAGTTCAAAACTAACCAGATGCCTTAGACCTGGTTATTTTCAAGGTTTCTGGGGTATAGAGATGCTGTCACTGTATCTCTGAATTTGCATTTGAAGACTGGACCATGTAATTCATCACCTCCTTGGCAGCATCATAACAGACAGGAAAATAGCAAATATAGGCTAATAGGGCTGGGGGATTGACAATTAATGATTGTAAGAACCATTAGTGATTGTAACTGCTTCATTCTTTAAATGCAGACAGAAAAAAACCCCAGAGATCTGTCTTCCATTCATGTGTGTGTGTGTGAAAGCACTGAGTGCCTCTGTCTAGAAAAGAGTGCAAAAAGTGGAGTCAAAGAAGACATGAAACCCAGCAGATCTGATTAAGATAATTACCTCAAAGGAAAGTCCTGGATTTTTATCATGCCTTTGGTAATCAATCTGTACAACCATTGGATGAAAATGGAAAGAGCACAGGAGCAGGGTGTTCAAACCAGGACTCCCCACTGCTACATGACCACAGCTCAAAGTTTTGCTTCTCCTCCATTCCCTTCCACGTCTTGGTTTCCTTTCCTTGATGACTGCAGACTTAGGAGGAATAAGGAGTCTCATCTTAGGAGGAAGATCTCAACTCATTCATTCTTCTGGTGTTCCATCAAATGCCGGAGTGGTTGGGGATTATGAGCTCCTGCCCCTTCTGGGGACAGTGAATTACCCAGGACATGCATTAACACATAAAACATAGACAGAACTGTGTCTTTCTTCTCCAGTTGTTTTATAAGAAGCACCTATTCCAGACTGAATTCCAGCTTCATGGAGAGTCTCCTCTGGTGATCTGACTGAGATGCTCTGCTTCACACAGAGCTGAAGCTAGGATGCAACATGCAGATGTGATATTAACTTGTTCTACACAACTCCTTATTTGATATTTTTGGTCCAAAGTGTGTGGCTCTTGCCCAGCACTAAACAAGGCACTCAGGTGTGTAATTTTGATTCTGTTTTTCAATCTATACCCCTTAAAGTTAGTCAATACAGATTCCATACTTTCTTAGACCTGCCCCTTCATTTTTCAGGTGTTGTGAACTATAAAACAGTAACAATTGGCATTGCCCAAACCTGCAGAAAATTATGAAGATAGTTATATTAAAGAATGAGAACTGCTCAAAGTCTGAGGTGACAAACAGAGCAGCATGGAAAGTATTTTTTTTCTGCCCTGTTAAAATTCTATAGAATGCAATAGTGTGTCTGCTCTGTGCTGAAGTGAAAACATGAGAGAGATCTTGTCCCACACTGATCAGGTCAAGGCTTCAGCTCTACTGTTACCTCCATAATTTTAGCCATTTAGAGACACATCTTGCACTTTTTTCATATCTATGAGTTCCTTGATTGTGCTTGGTGGTACTCCAGCTTGAGTCTCTTTCCAGTTTACCATAGGTCTCTGTTATATTTTCTATCTAAAGTGTTTCTTTCAGCACCTCTGGACAAAGTTGGGTTGTGCACAGTAGATCTTTAAGCAGCCGCTTAACTTACCAATTAATCTTACCAATTAGCCTGTCTGAAGATTTTTGCAATCATAAAGATATTTTCTCTCTGACAAATATTTTTTTACCCACAGGTAGAGAGTATTTTCTAGAATGTCTTTTATGTTGAAATCCAGAAAAAACTTTCTCAAAGCTACCACCAGGTCTAGCAAGATAGGCATTTACCAAAGCAGATGACAAAACACATCTTTAATTTCAGCTTTCTTCTTAGCTCTGTCTTGGAGAAATACATTAACTGGATGTACAAAAACATAGTTAAGCATTCTTGATCTTTGTTGAAATCCAGCCTCTCTTAGGAAGATAAACAGGAACAGATTGCATCAGATTTACAGAAAAGAGAAGTAACAACACTCATTATGCCACCAACTCATTTCACTCTGACACCAGGGGTCTACCCACTGGACACATTATATTTTCTTAAAACACATTGATTGAATTCAGTGTGAGGTTTTGTTTGCTGGAATTCATTGCTTAGAATTGCTCCCAGGCTATTTGCTATTATTATGCCCTTACAATTTCTTTGGCTATTTTGCTGTTTCTCTCGTTGATAACCCTGTTATTCCCCCATGCTTAATCCTCCCCTGGACTCTGCTGCTTGATTGTATGGGGGTGTTATCACCACTGATTGACTGCCCATGTCTTTTAGTCCCTTTCTGTTTGTGTGGGTAGGGGGTTAAAGCACTGAAAAGAGGGATTAGAAGCAGGTTTACAGCCCATAACTCTGCGCTTAGGTGACTGATGTCATGGTAATTAGACTTTTCAAGTTTCCTGCAATGCCATTGCATGGTTATCATTGCAATTTAAAATCCAAATGAGTTCTCTGCATCCTGTAGCTATTCCCAACGTATTTTTATTTTACTTTTCACTGAGTTAAAAATCTCTTCCTCTTCTTTAAAGAGTTTGTGCAGGTCTCTGCCTACACCTGATTGTGTCTCAGTTGTTACAAAATTCCTCTCTTGCTTTGCATAATCATAGGTTTATTCCCTTTTTTCCTGTTTTTCATCATAAATTCTTACGCGCGGTGTCTGACCCGCCTGAAAGAAAATCACCACATTACCTGCAAATGGGCTCGGCTGCTTTTGACACCAGGCAGCTCCCAGATTGATTTTCAGCAGTAGTTATTCACACACAAGCCTTAACAGCCTGGCACCTGTGTATCTATCGACCCCTTTTGGTAGCCCTTGTTCCTGGCCATACCCCTGGGTCAAAGAACAAACGCCTGCTGTCGATTCCATCCATTTGCCAGCGTCCCTGGGGAATGAAGAGGGAGCACAGCTACAGGAGCAAAGGTTAGGAAAATTCATTAGACAAAAATAATGAATCCCTCAGTTCCCAGGAACCAGTTCTGCAAAGATATTTAATTACTTGCTGGTCTTTACTCATATCCTCTTAGTGAGGTATGTGTTGTTTATGAACTTGTGGTAGATTGGAATCAAATAGAGTTTGAATTCAGCATTTAAGATTAAAAAAGGAAAAGGAAAAGAAAAAAAATAAAGAAAGAGAATGCATTCCAGATTAAATTTCTGAAACTATTGTGGCAATCTTCATGTAAAAATGTTTCAACTATTTTTGTCATAACCATCTGATAATTTTGGTTTTCTTTTATGAAGGGCCAATTCCAGTTGCCATCTAGCAGTGAGTTATGAATGCTTCTTTATCAGCTGGAATAGGATATCTGTGCACATAAATTTTCCCAAGTGCACAGCTACTGAGTCCATCCTTCTGTCTACTCTTAATCATTTTAAAGACAATTGCATTTTTATTTTGAGGTAGCCTAGGAGGAACTTGCAAGGTTTGCAGTTCTTTTTATTTTTTTTTTATCTTTACTAAATAATGCCTATGTAAAGTCCTGGAAAGATGAGCAAAACACAGCAACACTTAAAAATTTCCTTGAGGGGCTTCTGCCCCCTGTCACCTTCTTTTATGTATTTAGGAATTTCCTAAGTGTGAATTTGTATCTTTGTCAATCCACAGTTCCTTGCAATCTTTATCACAGATTCTTGGAATCACAGAATGGTTTGGGGTTGGAAGAGAACTTAAATATCATTCATTTCCAACCCCTCTGTCATGGGCTGGGACTCCTTCCACTAAACCAGGCTGCTCCAAGCCCAATCCAGCTTGAACATTTCCAGGGATGGGATATATGACACTTACAGAGAAAAGGAACAAACAGAATGAGAAAAGAAGAAACTGGAAACTTTTAGGTCAATACCACCATTTAGTCAAACCTGGCTTTCTGATGAGTGTGGTGTGCAGCTGTTTCATGAAATGTCTCAGCATTTTTAATCAAGGCTAAAGGATCTAATCTTTTTCTGCTGATTGTCCTCATCTGAATGTCTCACACACTTTTGTTTGACTGCCTCAGGAAAGGGCAGGTGGAGATGAAAGGCATAAGAGTCATAACATATAATTTAAATGTCTTAACGTTTATTTAAAGGTGTTAAGATCTGAGAGATACTTGTGATCAGCTAGACTGGGGTTAAGTTTTTGGGTTTTGGGTTTTTTTTTCCCTCTAGAATGAAATTTTCCTTATTAGCTTTTTCATAGACAGAGAGTGAGTTATGACATAACTTATCTGCCAATATCTTTTCAATAGCACTGTGGGGGTTCAGTGGTTTATTGGACTGTAGGTCCATTGGGATCCAGGAAACAGAGAGTTTATTTCTGCCACTTGCTAATTGCAAATTATCTCTATTTCTGTTTCTCAGTTTCTTTTTATTGTCTTCCTGCAAAATGGAGAAAAAGATGCTGCTTGCTTTGTAAGAGGTCTTCAAGATTCCTGATATTTTTTGGCATCCTGATATTTTTGAGCATCTAAGTTTTTAAAGGCCCTAGTTACTTTGTTGAAATAAGACCCTTCAAAATTAATAATACTTGAGAAATCTGAGCTCATTCTCTACTTGGCTGATTATTTCTGTGTTTTGGACAGTTCTGTGCTACTTCTGTCAGCATGAGAAAGCTCCCATGAAGCAAAATTTTTAATGCATCTGAGAAATAAAGCACTGCTGTGCTCACATTTGAGGGCATAAATCTCCTCAACTTCTCCAAAAGCATCTGTGTCTGCTCCAGTAGATGATTCTGACGTTGTTGTGCATCCTGTGATTGTTATTATGGGATGTTTCCAGCTGGTCCCTGTTTGGAATATAGTATAAATACAGACAGCAGAGTTAGCACACTTCCTTCAGCACCAATATTTCCAGATTCTTAGAAGATAACTCCTTTATAACTTGCTTTTGACCCAAGGATTTTGTTTGATAATGAAATACAAAGGTTGATCCTCCTGATAATACCATGAATTTCCTGAAAAAAAAAAAAAAAGTACCTTTTTTCTTTTTCTCTTTTTCCTTCCATTTAAGTCTGGAAGAGGTTGTCTGACATCCATTACCTGACACAGGACAGATTTATAGGATGTTAATGCCCTTTACATTACTTTTCAGCTTGTCAGAGCTTAAACTCTGAGCCAAGTTCTCTTAAAAGGAGACCAAAAAGAAACAAAAGTAATGATGAAAATAAATATTATGGACAGCCTCTTGAGATAATCTGTTCTTCCTTTATTTTTTTCTATATTTCAGTTTTTCACCAATAAAACAGAAAGGATAAGAAATATATCTGAGAATTGTGGAGCTTAGGGGACTCCAGTGAGCAATATCTGTAAAATGAAGATTTTTCAGAGGTGTGCCCTTGCCACAAAAGCACGGGGTAGCCTCTGCCTATCCCAGTGCCTGCTATTGCAATAGCTGCTGGTTGGAATCATCCTTGGAAGGATGTTTTCTGACCTGTAGGAAATGAATTTAGTGCCCACCAGCAATTGCTGTGCTGACTGCTCTCTCCTTTATATAAAGCCATATTGGCAGTGCTTTGGACCACCTCTGATGCCTCAGAGACAATATGGGCGTGATGAACTCTTTTACAGCTCCACTGCCAGTTTCCTTCCAGCCATACCCCAGCAGAGTGATGAGGAGCCAGAAGTGAACTTGCGTTGCTCTTTCTTACTGCCTTTGCTCTTGGGATGTCAAAACATTGGATACATAAAGATTTTATCTATTCTATTAAATTTTAATGCTGTCTGGCGCCAAGACCACCCCCTATGCTATGACTCACATTCAAACCCTTTTCCTTCAAAGATGGCACAGTTGCTTTCCAGTTGTTTGTTGTATTGGAAATGGTCCCTGCTCTCTGCTAGATCTCAGCCTGTGTTTGGGAAATTCTTGGAGGATATTTGCTTCCTCTCTTGGAAATATTGCCAGGGATTGCTTTAACAGTCTAGTAGCTTGAGGACCATTTTCTGGTATAATCTCATTTAGTAGTGTTGATGGAGCCAGCCTGTCCTTGCAGCGCTGCAAGTGAAATCCTTTTCTGAGTACATCACTGGATAATAATGCACAAAGATGTCTCAAGATGGTCCATAAAATGATTATAATACTTATACTATGCTGTTTGTGTAACACATGAAATTTGAGGGGCCGCTATTGAAAATGCTGGCCTCAATTTTAAACTAAAACTTAAAGTAGGGTTAAAGGAGAAAATTACTGTATTGGTTTTGGTTGGGGTAGTGTTCATTTTCTTCACAGCAGCTCGTTCAGGGGCTGTGTTTTGAATTTGTGCTGAAAAGTGCATTGGTAACACGGGGAAGTTTTCCTTATTGCTGGGCAATGTTTACTCACAGTCCAGGCTGTTTCTGCTCCTCACCCCACCAGTGAGGAGGCTGGGGCTGCACAAGGAGCTGGGACAGAGCCACGGCAGCTGAACCCACCCAGGGATATCCCAGAGCTTGTGGCACCATGCTCAGCAATAACAGCTGGGGGAAGAAGAGGGAAGTGAGGGACATTTGGAGCGATGCTTTTTGTCCCCAGGTCACTGCCGTCCACGATGAAGTCCTGCTTTCCTGGCTTTCCTGCCTACCCATAGAAAAAAGTTATTCAATTCCAATTTTTCGTCTATGTGTGCAGCTTCTGCTTTTCTTTTTAAACTGTTTTTCTCTCGACCCGCAAGTTTTCTCACTCCAAGCCTGCTGAGTCTCTCCCCCATCCAGCCGGGGGTGCAGCTCTGTGGGGCTGAGCTCCTGCCACTGCTGATCCACAGACTGACTGATGTTAGGGCCTGGGGTTTGTGAGATGCCCTGCTAGGGCTTCTTGACTGTGTCAAGCTGTGAAGAAGACAGAATTACACTGGGTAGAACATCATGAAAGAGCAAGAAATGTTCTGATAGGGATTAAACCTCCTTGTTTTGTAAGACACTAGCAATTTTGCTGAGTGGGGGTAGAGAAGAATCTTCTGCAATGGGGCAGTTGTGACACAAACACTTCCTTGTTAGAGTAAAATCTCTTTATATTTGCACTTGGCTATGTCACACCTATTTTCAACAGCAACAAACAGGAGAATGTTTTCTCTTTTCTCTAGAAAATAGGTGACCCTTTTGGGTGACATCTGAGAAGTGACAAAAGCATGCTTCAGGTTAAGAACAGAGGGCCTTTTTGACTCTGACTCTATTTCTCTATTTCCCTAAATCTCCTCAGTCTTAATGTGAAAAAAAAAAAAAAAGACAAACCCATGTCCTCGACTGACTGTACTAAGAGCAAACTCTTTACAGACTGACAGCAAAAATCCACCTAATCAGAGAATAATACCAGATCAAACAATTAAAATTTAAAAAGTGAGCCATTTTCCTGTCTTAGAGATCCAAATTTCCTAATGAAATGGCTGTGATCAGTAGTTAAAAGAGAGACAAAACAAGAAATGGCCAAATTAAATGGAAAAAAAAAAAGGTTAAAAAAAATCATTTATGAAGCAGACAGATAATTTCAAACAGCTTTCATACCAGGAATAGGGCACCATTACAATGAGAAAACCTTTAATTATGTTGTAAAGGTCTGATATTCCACTGAAATGTCATTTCAAAATAAACTTCTAACAGTTAATTATCAGTGATATTTAACTTGTGGGAAAATTAAATATCACCACATACTCCTGTGATAATTTTATTGCTTTTGTAGACATTTTAATATTTTAATGGTTTCCAAGTAACAATGAAAAAGGCATGCCACCAAGTATGTTTTCTTGGCTTTCTGTGGATAATCATATAACCTTTTCTTTGTCTTCTTCATACAAAACAGACCTCTGAGTCAGCGAGGGACGGGACTGAAAGGAAAATCTTAGGGAATAAATATGGGGATAAACATTGCTCTGATTCCCTTAGCCAGCACCATTCCTGGGGAAAGAAGTTTTATTAACTGCAGGAACTGGAAATACAATGCTGAATGAACAAATATTGAAGGCTTATTAGCATTCAGCTAGAAAATCAGATGAATGTGCAGTGTTCCAGTTAGTGACCTGTGCATTATCCAAAGCTCATAAAGCACGCCGGACCCAAGGATGCAGCGACCCTGATCAGGCACAGACTGGGAGGCTGGAACAGGAAACCTCCTGTGCTCCTGTGTAAATCAATACCCCACAAGCTAAAGGACTCAGATTGTCAGGAAAAGGTATGAATTTTAAGGCCAGACGTGACTATTATGTGAATGACTATTCAATCAGAGGTTTTGATTGAATTGGCTCTAGAAATGGATGGGTCCAGCTCGCCCCAACTGGCTGGGTGTTATTAATCCTTCTCCAGGGTGAGCCAAAGCAGCATGAATCATTAAAGGGGCTTGGCTCAAGGTGGTTGGTTTGTCTCTCACTGCAACACTTATTTGCCAGCTTTTGGCTGTTGCTTCCAGTTTCAAATATTGTGCCACCAGGAGCTCCAAAATAAATACTATTATCTTAAAATATTCCAATCATCCTCAGACGAACATTATAAACAAGAATAGGAAAAGGATAGAAGAGCAATTGTGAGATCCATATAGGTCTTTAGGTCTTAGTGTTGTGTTGAGCACTAAATGGGTTGCTTATCCAAATTCTTATCTCCAGGGGCTTAACTTAAAGTTAACATCAATGGCTAAACATGACAAAAATCCTGGAAATGGAAGGTAATGGAATTTCTGACTAAGTCAAAAATCTTTTGCATGGGGTCACAAAATAAATAATTTTTCTTGTTCCTATCAACCTGTCTTCAGAGGTACTGTGAGACTGAATCTTTCCATGTCAGTGGGAAATCCATCTAATATTTCTTCAGTGTGTGAAGAAAGCAAAAAATGCCTCTAAGCTAGAACCTGCAGGACTGGTGTTGACTCTTTCAATGTGAATAGACTTCTGCATTTTTCATCAGGTTGCACGGTCTCCTAAGGTCATGTTGCTTAAATGCTCAAAATTCCCCCAGGTTCTTCCTTAATTCCTGTTTTGTAAAATGACAAACACCCCTCAGCAGCACTCTTAGAATAAAGGTAGCAAAAAACAGTGATGCTATTGACACAAAGTTGACTTCTAAGCAAGAAGAGTAGCCAGTCCCTTGGAAATTATACTATGAGTAGAATAACAGAATCATAGAATGGCTTGGCTTGTAAAGCACCTTAAAGATCATCCAGCTCCAACCCTCCTACCATGGTGGATTGGTACATCCTCACCCATAAAATGAAGTTTTTCAGAATACAATAAAAGCTGATTTAGGAAGTGTTGTATTTGCCTTGGAGCTTCCTGGTAGTAAACCTTTTTATGTTCACATGTTCTAAGGTCTGCTTAAAATCTGCTCCCATCAAAGCAGTTGGAGGTCTGTCAGGTAATTCCCTTGTACGCAGGTGGCATCACAGGCAGCATCCCTGGCATTTGTGAATCTGACTATTAAAATGAAGAGCTAACTCTGAAGAGAGAGGCAAAATAAATTGTTAGAGCACTTTTTCTTTGGTAAAATGTTCATGATAGTGTCCAGAGGTTTGTTAAAATAATCATCACATTTTCTCCTTCTTTTTCTGAAATGAAGGTCTGCTTCCAGTGAGAGATTAAGACTCCAACAGCTGCAGGAGTTTGCTGGTTTGGACAGTTTCCAGCCCCAACACCATCTCCCCTCCCTTCCCAGAGGCAACCATAACATCACTTTTCCTCCAAAAACTCTTTTTTGTCCTCAGTTCTAAATGCCAGGTCTTAGCACTAAGCCAGATATTGAGGGGGGTGTGAACTGGAGTCAATTGATCCGCGTGGATTTATCTCTGCTAAACATTTTTTTAACTGTTATTTGTCAAACAGAGTCTCAGCACTTTGTGGGCCAGAGGAGAAGCACAAACAATCTAGAGTGGAGGTGAAGATGGGATTACTACCTAAACCATCTCATCTTTGACGCTGGACTATGCTATAACTTCATCAGAAAATTTCATTTTACATCCACCTTTGCAAAGATGCGCTTAACTATGCAAACTAATGGCTGTAGAGAATTATACATTAATTTTTCAACCTTTTTATTTATCTCTTTTACCTCTGCAAAAGATTGTAGTCTCCCATCCCTCCAAATTATTACAAATTCACATCTCATGTTTTCAATACTTTGGGTCCCCAGAAAAATTTTGTTGCAAATATAATGAGTAACAGAATTAGATACGAAAGGCATTTACTAATGAATGGAGATGGTTCAGAGTGTTTTGAACTACTTTGTTCCATCAAGGTCAACCAGTTTAAATTTCCAGAGGATGTGGATTTCCGAAGAAAACCAACAATTGCTTTCAACCCATTTTGAAACACTTTCAACCCAAGCCTTAAAACCCACAGAGATATGTTTCTTGTTAACTTTGTGTTTAGAAAGGCATTAAACAAAGCTTGAACTAAGATAAACACTCGTCTAATTCCTAAAGTAAACAATAAATTGTTGCATGGGGAACACTTTTTTTGTGCATTTGTAGTATTTTTTTTTTTAAGTGGAAATAATATTATTTGTGAGCTTATAAATATACAAAAATGTTTATACAAACTTTAAGAAAATTCAAGAATAATGAATATCATATGTTGGCTAAAATTCTGATTCTAGAGATAGTTAAAAATAAAAATAAACTCAGTTAAACTTAAAGTAATTTTCCCTGACCTTCTTGGAGTTTGAGAGAGTGGCAGTGAATGAACCAAAGCTTAATATCTGGTAATAGATGAGTTTTTCTGGGAGTGAGTCTCAACTGAATAAGGACTCTGAAAGTCCCATTGTTTCACTGAGAATACTTTATTTCAGAGCAACAAGAAGCTTTATGTGCAGAATTACTGGCTTTTCCACAATTGTTGCCATCTCTAGAGTGAAGTTTGCAGGAAACAGTGGAAAGAAAGCATACACAGTGGCTCAGGACAGAAACTATTGGGTGAAAAACAATGGCACTAATTGAGCAGAAGAGAAAACACAATCAAAATGATCCATCCTAAAATATCATGTCTAAATCAAGGTTTTATTAAAGTCCCTTTAGTTTCACTGCATTAATGGTCTTCAACCTTATACTTTTTTTTCTTTCTTTAATGTGATATTAAGGAGCACAGAAGAAGTAACTCTGAGTTAAATAGTGAC
The DNA here is from genome assembly GCF_027579445.1 of Ammospiza nelsoni. Lineage (NCBI taxonomy): Eukaryota > Metazoa > Chordata > Aves > Passeriformes > Passerellidae > Ammospiza > Ammospiza nelsoni. The sequence continues at coordinate 5,289,508 of NC_080637.1, read as the reverse complement.
AGATGTTTTTTTCCCACATTAGTAGAAAACAATATTCAGAAATTTGGTACAATAAACTTAGTCCCTCTTTTCCCCAGTTTCTCCTCTCGTGCCTTAATTTACCCAATTATTTCAGAAACCTCTGTTAAGGATGTAATCAGAACAGTTACTCTTAAAAAGTAATTATTTAGAAAATTAAAATAGAGGAGAGAAATGGGTGCTACCACATTCCTGAATAGTCCTTTTGGTGCACCTTTTGGTGCTACCAAATTCCTGAGTACTCCTTTTCTTGCTAGAATTTACATACCACTAAAGACAGTGAAGACATATATTGGAGAAGAGAAGGTTTCAGAAAGACCTTATAGAAGGCTTCCAGTACCTAAAAGGGCCACAAGAGAGATGGAGAGGGAATTTGGACTAGGGTAGGTAGTGATAGGACAAGAGGAAGGAAGAGGTTTTAAGGTGAAGGAGGGTAGATTTAGGTTGGATCTTGGGAAGAAATTCATTACTGTGAGGGTGGTGAGGCCCTGGCACAGGTTGCCCAAAGAGGCTGTGACTGCTCCATCCCTGGAAGTGTCCAAGGCCAAGCTGAACAGGGGTTGGAGCAACCTGGCCTAATAGAAGGTATTGCTGCCCAGGGCAGGAGTCAGAACTAAGGTTCTTTCCCACGCAAGCCAGTCTAGAATTCTATAATTATGCATACAAGGCAAGTCTGAGCATACACACACACACACAGAACTGAGGCCAATAGGCCTCCATCCAATTATACCACTTGTGGATAATTATATCAGAACGCAATGATGTTGTCTTGCATCACCCTCATTAATTCTGTCAGCAGCATAGAGCGTGACTTTAACTTGAGAAGCAGCTCCTGATACTGAAGAAAGTACTGAAGAAACCACAGTGGATTGATTGGATGTGTTGTTTTTGTTTTTTTTTTCTAATCCTGTCAAATGAAAGGTTGAAGTAAAAGAAGCAGCTGGTTGCTCAAGAAACTTGGGCAGCACTTTGGCCAGGCATGAATTGTATTGAAAAAACCCCCGTGGTTAGCAGCAGAAAGAGTGAATGCAAACAATAATGGGAAAGGGGCAGGAGGTGCTCAGAAGGAGAAACACTGCAAGATATAACTGCAAGGCTCAAAGGACATGAAAGAACTGGTTTGACTTTCTGTCCTCCATCTGCCAGGATGAACTCCTATGTACAATATAGGAGTGCCATTTCCAGCACAGGTTTTTGTGGTTCTAACCTTCTGGCAAACATAAAAATTCCATTAAAGCGCAAGCCAAACTCCTGTCAACAGCCCAAGGAGAAGGATATAGCTCTGGCTTCTCTAATTTTGCATAAAACCCAGATGGAAGCGCAAGCACTTCTATGCTGAAGTGCCAAATAACTCTCACAAGGCTTATATTATCTTTTCTTCGTCTTGCCTCAGACAAACTTCCTTGCTTCTGGGGACTCCACAGCTGTGTGAACTCCAGCAAAAGCCTGTGCCTGGCAAGCCAAGTCCTAGGGATTTGCTTTCCAGCTTCTGTAATGAGGCTTCCCTGCCCTCCCAGCCCCGTCAAGGGCTGCTCAACCAGGAAAAGCAGCTGCAGAATCTTCACAGGTTATTTAAAGCAATACTTAAAGGCAAGGTGCCTCGTTTTCTTGAAGCAGGATGCATTGCAAACAAGAGCACACCAAAACAGTAAGGCAAAAACTGCCTGGGAGAAAAGTGAGGGAAATAACATGGGGAGGTTGTAGAAGGGGAACTGGAATTTAGCAGAGCTGATAGCTTTTAAATATGAATCTATGTTTTAATTCCCTTGCTTTAACCTTGCCTTTGGCATCCTTTCTTCTGAAGAACATAGAGTTTGAGCTTCAAGTTCCTGTGAATCAGAGGATTAAGACACAAAAGTGGAGTATAGAACAATTGTTACACCAAAATCATTAACATCAAATACAGTCATGCCTATAAATAGTGTTTAATCAAATATACTTTGAGTAATATTGGCTAATATTATCCTTTACTTCCTCATGAAGCCAAATGTTGATTTGAGAAAAGAAGTGACCTCCAAGTAAGGACTATGTCAACTAAATCCATCTTACTTTAGTGCTGGATATGCTTTTGTCCCCTTCTGAATAAGAATAAAAGTATTCTTCATAATTTGACAGCATGATGATTGAGCTAGTATTATTCAAGGGCTAGATAAATAGGAAAGAGGTAATATAGATTTTTAGTTTGACCAGGAAGGTGTATGAACAGCCTTGTTTGTAACTCAGTCAATAATAGAAAGGCATTTTTAATATATCAATCTATTTTATGTATTAGGCTGTATAGGCATTTTGCTTGCTGCATTCAAAATCAAATTTTCCAAATCAAATTTTCCATCTCTCTCGACTGGCTAAACTCTGAGTAAAAATTTATTTGGCCTCAAATATTGTGGATTTGGATGTGGGAGAGAATAGGGTGATCAACAACCTTTGTGAACTCTGTGTTTTATACAGAATGTGCCTTTTCCCCCATGAATTCAAGACCAAAAGAGCCACCTTTGTGTTCTGGGCACCTCTAGAGCTTTTCCTAAAAAAGACTTTACTACGGGAAGCTCTTCACACCTCAGCCCAAATGGGCCTGGGATCTTCAGACATCTCTCCTTGCTCTCATGTCTGAGAGAGAATAACTTGGGTCCTTCCTTGCAGAAAGGAGTGCAGTCCTTCCTAAAAGAACACTGATATAATTTGCTGCCTTGGAATTCAGAGTCAGCCCTCAGCTCAGCCTACACACAGGTATTTGGATAAAAGATGCCCAGGATTACAGCTGAGGCCATGGAGACTGCTGGAATTCAAGGAAGAAGAGCTGAGATCATTTTTCAGTGTTACACTGTATTTCCAACAGTAGCAACCTTAAACATAAAATCAATAGCCTGTCCTACCATGAATTTCATCCATTCTCCTTAACAGACTGCATAGAGTGTCTATATCTGTACCACTGTGCAACTTAAACCAGGAATAAAAGAACATATCCTCTTTTTTTCCTTTTTTTCTTTTTTGTTTTTTTTTTTTTTTTTTTTTTTTTTTCTCAGAGAGGTGATGGCAATAAATTCATGAAAACTGCAAAGATATTAAAACAGGCAACCATATGGAAGATATCTGTGCTTGTGTGGGTAAAAGGGCAACTTGTTTTGATAATTTTTGATTGCACTGAGTTGCATTGATGCTGTCTTAGGCATATGAGTGATATAATTTTATGTCATTCAAGTTAGGTTGAGATACATTGAAAAGCAGCTGATTTGAAATATGACACATAAATCTAAATAACACTTCCTTGATGACACATATAGTTTTACAGTTAAATTATTTAGTTAACAGAGAAAAAAATAAAGAATGGCAGGGAATTTTCTACTTCATTCCACCCTAGCTGCAGTAATTAAGACTCTGTTATTAGTACCTGTCTCTAGAAGTTGTAGCATCATTTTCAAAGCCACTAGATGTGAATAGCAAGGATGTTAAACTGGAATCAATGGGCCTGGGAAATTCTTATGCATCTTTTTGCCAGAAGTAAACTTTTCTAAAAAATAATTTTGTGTTAAGTCAATAATTTAAAATTTAGAGTGGAAACCATATGGATTTCTATAGACAGCTATTTTTCTCACAAACGGATTTTTAATATTTCAATCTTAATTTATATGTGGACATTTCCTCTTTGATTCCTACATCTGGTGACTGCTCTGGGAGGAGGCACTTTGGCACAGCCCATCATTTCTGAAGAGCCTTCCTGAGAAATCTCATTTTTTCCATTCTGTGCAAGCTGGCTGGCTTGCACAGAACTATGACTTATTGCTAACTGAGGACAGGGTTCGTGAGTAGCTGCTGGGCTGACCTGAAGGAATAAACCTCAAACCTCCAAAGGAAATAAAGTCTTTTACTGCCTGACTGATGGATGATAATAATCACGCACACTCATGCAGCACTATTATTTCACCTGTTATTATTTCAGCATGTAAGATAGGCATGAAATTTCAGACAAGAATAAAAAAAAAATATTTTAAATAACATCCAGGAATACTTATCACCCAAAAGATAAAAAAAATATCCTAGAATAGGAGTAACCAACATGCACCGTGCTCCAGATCCCAACAACCATTAAATCGTTGAATTCAATTGGATAAATTTCAAAGAAAAGCTATGGGATGATCACAAGGCTGAAATCCCACAGTACAGAAGTAAAGACTGATTTAAAAGGGTTCAAGAGAAGAGCAGGAGCTGGGTATGTAATAAAAGTAAAAAGATGGGAAGATGCTACAAAAAGTGAAAAATGTGTTTTTCTTGGCCGCAGCAGTCAAGACATGTGCAACGGATGTTTAATTGCTAAAACAAAGACTAAAATAAAGAAAATTTAATGTTAACAGAAGGTTTTTGTATTATGTTTTCTCAATTACTTGTCAAGTGTTCACCTGCCTCTGCAAAGGTTTTATAAACAGGCCAGAAAAGGAACGGTGAGACATGATATAAGTATGGTTCATTTAATCTCAAGAAAATGAATTTTCTAGAAACCCTTTTGCAATCCTTTAAAGACTGAAGAACCTGTGGCTGAGTAAGAAAAATCAAAGTTAGAAAACTGGATTTCTTTCAGCACTTAGTGCCATTTCCGGGGGCTGACATTTGCCACCCTCAGCACAACCTCTGTCAAAAAAACAAGCAAAAATTCAAAGAACATGTTCCGTCTCTCACCTTCTATGCTTTTTATAGGACAGCAGTGAGGTACCTCAGCAGCCAAAAAATGATGAGCTGTTTGAGAGGAAAACAGACATTGAGTGAGAGGGAGAAGGAACTCAAGGAGAGCTCAGAACTGTACCTGTGACTGAAGGTTCACAGAGCACAGAATCAGGCAGCACAGGCTGCAGTCTGGAACAAACCCTTTGTTTCACATTAGTCCTGGTACAAACTCATATTACAGATAAGTGCTGCCCTCTCAAAGACCATCCATAATCATAATTTTCCCAGTTTCTGCCACAGCTTGTTTTGTGCATCCAAGTCATCTTTGTTTTATGTTCTGTTCACCAAAGCTTGGTGCAAGGATTGTCACAGGCTGTTTTGCAGTAAGTAACTCAGATATGTCCTACATACTTGATTCTGTGAGTGACTCAGACATGTCCCACATCCTTGATTCTGTGTGCTGGCATCTGTGACTTGCTTTGTGTCAGGACAGAGAAGCAGTGAGTTCATTGCAATCCGAGTGATAAGATTTGATGTTCCTAAACATGCCAAATATCTCCTGGTTCTCTCTCCCATGTTGGTCACAAAGTTTAACTTTCCATTTTTCTCAGTCTTCCATCAATTCTCAAATCCAAATGGTGGTGAGTTTATGTTTTAAAGCAAAAAAAAAAAAAAAAAAAACCAACCCATCAGGCTTTTTAATCTCTGCCTAAATAAGAGAACAAAACTGCAAAACTGCTATTCTTGTTCATACTCATGTAATGTTTTTCAGATCTTACTAAATGGTTCCTCAACCACTTCCTGCAGCCCCAGTCTCCTTCCTGGAGAGTTCATCATGCACAGTGCAAATCATTTTTACTTTGTCGCTTTTAATTTCATCTGTTGCGCAGGTGGAATGAGCTGTGCCTCCCAAAACAGCTCATAAATTCTGAAGGTTTATTTGAAAAAAAAAATGAACAGAAAATGAACAGAAACTTTTTTTTTAATATTTTTCACTGTCATAACTACAAAGAGAACTTGTAATTGAAGCCTGTTATGAAATCACCTTTTGAAGGCAGACAGACTCCATTTACAACAAGGAAAAGGTTGCATTTGACATTTTCTCTTTCAGGGTGGCTCTGTACCAAAGCTGGTACAATTATCTGAGTTCAAAACTAATAGCAGCAAAACCTGACATACAGTACATTCATTTTTGGAGGTGGGAGCATGACTGGCAGGAAAATAGCTGATGTTGCTGACCTCTGGGTTTTCATCATTAACCTTGAGAACGTATGAGCCGTTAAAAAGGAATAAAAGATTGCTGTCACCATTCAAGAGTTTGCATGTCTGTGTGCTCTAAAAAAAGTCCTTCTCTTGACACTAGAATCCTCTTTCTCATCCTACACCCTCAACAGATTCTCTTTACTGCGATGTAGCACCAGTCCTCCACCCACTGACCAACTGACTTCTCACTTTTTTGACATTCCTGAGACCAAGTTAATTTGGCTGATGGAGTTTTTACATACAGAGGGTTCAATCCAAAGTCCATGAAGTCGATGAAAGTCCTATTTATTTTGTTGTTGTACCAGGTTAGCAAAGGACACATGCTCCTACTTCAAGTTATTCTGCGTTAAAAGGAAAAAAAAAACAAACAAAGAAACGAACAAAAAAAAATTTAAAAACCCACCACAACAAAGAAAAAAAATTTGTTGTGACACAAAGGAGAGGGCAATTTCAAAAATGTTCACCTGATGGGATGGCAGCAGCTTTCTCCTAACAAAATGGCATTCACATTGTGCCAGTAGCCATCAGACATGTGGAAGACACATGTGACAGCCTGGTTTGACACTTCCCAGCAGGGTGGGAAATACTGAATTGGACCAGCTCAGGGCTCAGGACAGAGCTAAAACACAAGCAGAAAAAAAATGGTGAAACTAAAGCAGATATCTATAAATAAAAAAACTGAGATATAGATTTTTCTCGTCCTCCTGTCAGCAGAGCACGGGAAGGGTGGAAACAGAAAAATTTCCTGGTACACGTTCAACCCACGCACCACAAAATCAATTATTATCCTGTGTTGCTGAATGTCCTCCTCCAGTACCATCAGTCAGAGCATCTAACCTGATTTTCCTACACTCTTGTAAGGAAAGAGAAGAGTTCAGGAAGATTTGCTGCTACCTCAGCAACTCTGTTGTTTATCCCTAGAGCTGCCCATGGTACCTGATATATAAAATTGCAGCAGTTTCAGGGATGTACAATACCAACTGCTTTTGATTTCTTCAAGGAAACTGTTTTAGTGCTGTCTAACATACAGAGGTCACAGAGATGTCTCTAAAAATGCATGTAAAATCTGTGGAATGCCACCTGAAATGAGAGAGGATTTTGAATTAAGCTATTGAGATAAAAATCCCCACAGTTTTCTAAAAAAAAAAAAAAACCAGCTAATCTTTGTATATTAAGAACATGTCTTAGTTTTCAAAATGGATTAGGGGAAAGCTTTTTCATTTCTTTGAATGAAAATTCTTAAGGAAAGATGTGGCTCGTGTGTCAAAATGAATGACTTTTACAGATCTTCATGATTTTTCTTTTAACATTCAAATGTGTATGTCTCAAAAAATATCACGGTACAAATTTGTATTCCTAAATACAGCTCTGATCTTTCTCTGCCTACACCACCTGCCATTTCAGATTTCTGGAATAGAACAAGAAAGAAAACACATAGAGAAACTTCAGGTTAATCTCTCTACTATTATATTTTTTATATTACTGACTTCTTTCTTGTTGCCTTTCTATCCAACTTGATCAAGTGTGTTCTGTTTATTCTCTTTCACATACACACTCTTCCCCACCATCTATGCTCCCTATATTTTATGTTGTCCTTTTTAAGATTTTCTTTTTATTTCTTTCCCTTATTTTTTACAATAATGTGATCAAGCTCAAATGGAGCACTCATGGTGAGTGAATGCAATGTTATTCCTATAATAGTCCTAATATTTTGAAAGGACTCTTCATGCTATTTAATTTGTCCTTCAGTCTCACTTTTTTTATAATTACTGCTAATTTTTGAGCCTTTGTCCTTCACTAAGTGTCCTTACAGCCTTTCCTCTCTAACACTGTTTTCTCATGTTCCAGCAACACATGTTTCTGTCAGAGCCCCATGATTCAGTAAAAATAAAAATATTTAGGGAAAACATTTCAGGTTTGACAAGAACTAAGCCCAATTGCATAAAAAGAATGCCTTCCTTCCCAGCTCTAGAATGACCAAAAGTTTTACTGCTGAGAAGTCTCTTTAGGCCATGGTAAATTGAGCAAAAGGCCTAATTCTGCCTAAAATCAAATGTTATTTTATGATATTTTTAGCGCTGACACAAATCTCTTATTATCTCCTCAGTCACCAAATTGCACTTTGCCTCTCTGTTTTGGTTAAAAAAGCATCCTAAATTGCTAACTGGCTCCAATGCAGGTGCTAAAAGCAGTAGACTCTGATTTTCATGGTGCAAGGAAACTATCTTATACCTAACTTTAATAAAACTTTGCCACAGGTTCTGTGGGATTGCATGAAATCCTTCTGAACAAATGAAAGCATAAATTATAAAAAAGCTATATTTTGTTTTCTTTTTATTGTTCTGTATGTGCAGGCTGAGCAGATGCTACCAATCTTATCTGGTTTCATGTTAATCTCACCTCCAGTGAAATGTATGTTCTCATGCATTTGCAGGTGATTGAAACATTCTCCCTTTAAAAGGAAAACAAACAAAACAATGTAAAAAATTCTTTTCCATTTCGTTCAGAGATGCTGGAACACTCCAGAATGTTTTCTTTTTAAAATCCACATACATCTTATCACCTTCTAAGAGCATTGTACTTGACTAGCAGGGCTACTTCTTGAAAGAAAAATATGAAGTGTTTGTGAATAATTTTGAGCCTGATACGAGAACGTTGTGCCTGGCACACTTGACCTGCCATGAATCGCAAAATTTGGGAAACAGCTTATTACTTTAACAAAAAAGATGGCTCTGTTGACCATGTAATAACATTTACCCAAAATCTTGCATTATCTTTTGTCTCAGCAATGAGATGCATGCAGGTGATTATATGATAAGACATGCCAATGGAAGTTGGTAATGCTCTTTGTTTGGCTTTTGTTTGTTTTGTTTTGTTTTGTTTGTTTGTTTGTTTGAAGTGGTTTTGGAGAGGAAATTATAGCAAACAAAGATTTAGATTGAAAGCTCTCTCTTGGAGATGGCCAGGATTTATGCCTTTTGACAAAAGAGTTTCTTACTTCCACCTTTGCCATGGGGTGCCCACAGGAATACCCTCATTTTGTGGACTGCACTTGTGTTCATCTTGGATATTGATGGACAGGAGATAAGAGGCTGAGATTAAAAACCATCCCTATTTTCTGAATTTTCATGAATTTCCTCTGGGTCATATAAAACATTGAGTAGTGTCCTGCAGTATTTCTAGATTGTTGTTAACCATACACAGTAGCAGCCCCCTTGAAGGCACAGCTAAGCTCTTCTTCATCCAGTTATCCAACTGCTTTTTAACTCCTGTATTACATAATCAAATATAATTAAAATTAATGAACCCACAAAAATATGAGATGCGCAGAGAGTTAGATTTCTGCTTTGCTTTATCAAATGAATCTCTTTATCCACTGGAAGCTAAGATGAAGAGTTGTGGGACACGTTATTGTGTGTCTGCTGTGGATCAGTGTGGCTTCATTGACTTACATGTGCTGAGAGCTGACTGCACAAACTCCCACAACAAAAATCTTTGCATCACTGCTGTATTCACACAGTTCTCTCTGCCTGTAGCCAGGGAAGGGGATATTGGCATGTGAAGTTCAGCACATTAGCAAACAATAATGAAATATTGTCACTCACTTGGTTAAGCACAGGATGGAACAAAGTCAAGGGCTTTATGAAGTTTTTGGAGTTCAGATGCTCAGCTGGAATAAATCAATATTGCTGTAATTAGCTCTGTTGAGTTACATAATTTGCAAATCAGGTTCACTGCTAGGCTTTCTTTCCCCACCTACATCAAAACAAATTGCTCTCTACTCTGATTTAATCCTGACTGATTTATTGATTATGATAAAATTTTAAATCCTGATACAGAAAGTAAGCTTAAAGATGGCATTTAGGTCCTTCATCATTTTGAGTAAAGAAGGGTGGTGATTGTATGACTCCTGATTTCATCTCTGTTACATCCTCATTCCCCTTAGATGGATAAGTTATTCTGCTTTATGTATACATAAATGTCCTTAAAGGTTCTCTTTATTTTATTCTCTAGCCATATAGAAAATAATGAGGTCCCCAATGAAAGCCTTAAGGATCTCCTAAACAATCAGGGAGGAACAAATGGCTGATATGAGCCCTTGTGAAAACAGCAATTTGTTCATTAATCATGGAAGTACAGCCTCATCACTGGAGCATTAAGTCAGCCTTATTCCATGGGTAACAACGAAAACACCTTCAACATGAGAGAAACATTCATCATGCTAAGCCTGTAAATTCCATGTAATGGCAATGACCTTAACCCTTTCCCTTTGTATTTTGTGAAGATCTTTCATGGTACAGCAATTATGACTGACCAAATACCTTCTTTCCACTCCATAAAAAAAAAGGTGAATTAATGTAATGATCCTGGAAATTGTGTTTAATCCATTTCTACTAACTTGGGGTTTTGAGCATTAGAATTAGCAACAGCTGAAATTACTTTACAACACTGCAAGTTAAGTAAAATAGAATAATTTGTGAGATGGAGCCAAACACTGCTACTTATTTGGGAACATACAGATTGTTGGAAACTCAGCCCACAGTTAGGAAAAGAGCCATTAATATCCTCAGTTATCAGTTTCTCCTCAGCAGTTCCCAGTGAAACAACCACTTTTTGCAGGATATGATTTTTTACTAGGTCTGATCCTTTAACAAGCTCACCAGCTGGTGACAGGGGCCCACGAAGCAAAGAGGGTGGGCAGCTGAAATTCAGTTTACTTGGATTTAGGCTGGTGTGGAGCCATTTCCTTAAAGTAAATCCTACAATCTGTGTAATATATAACATAGTCATTTATCACTGAGTTAAAAATTGCCATTTAGAGTTCATGCTCTTGCACTTAAATATCGCCTTCAATGTTATTACATAATTACCTTGGATCTCATTATGATGGATAAATATGAAATGTGAGGCTAGATCTAGGGATTTGTTTTGGAAGATACTATGACAGCCTTTATTTCAGAGGAGAGAATGCAGAAGTTCACATGAGAAAATGCACAATTATTTGAATTCTCTCTGTCTCCACATGCATACATTGTGTACAGCTTGAAATAAAAATAAAAAAAAAAAACATTTTGAAGAAAAATATTTTAAAAGTAACAGTATGGAGTGAGTGGACATAAATGGAGAATTCACAGGGGATGGAATCAGGCTTTTCATGGATGCGCACCACAAAAAACACCAAAGGGGGCAGTTTGAGGCTGTCAGAATGGAAATTCTCACCATGTAAAGGCAGATGATTTTGGAAGAAGGACAAGCTGGAATACGCCCCTGAGGGGTTGTGGGAGGTCTCTCTTTGAACAATTTCTAAACTGCAGCTGGACACATCTGGGCAAGACACTAACCAACCTTATTAAAGTTTGAAATTATTTTCTGTTTTTTTATCTTTATTCATAACAACAATTTTGCAAAATTTGTTTTCCTGGAATTTTTACATTTTTTTGTTGCATTATTAGCATTCAGAGGGTTTTGTTATAGAGAGCCTGTCTCTCCTTGAGATGCAAATAAGTGAAAACTGTTGTAAAATCCTCTTACCAAAACATCAAAACATCTCTTTCCACCAAATCTTAGTCTTGTTCTGCTATGATGTTCTGTCAAAAGAAGAACAGGGCTGAACAGAGGGGAAGCACAGGCAAAGGTCCAGTGGAATTTGTGGAAACCAAACCTAAATTGCCAAAAATTGTCTTCCACTCAAAATGTTATTAATAGATTTGAAGGGACCCACGGGACATAGGGTGGCAGATTGCATTGTCCTCTTCCCCTGCTTTGAATTATATAAGTATAAATGATATTTTGGAGGAAAGGGAGAATTTAGAGTGCTGTGCAGACTCTGCCTTCTTTTGTGGACAAAAAGGACCTTTCTTGCTCCTTTCAGGTCCTTTTTTTATTTCCCTTTCCTTTTCTGGATGAGATGCTGAGTAAGGAGGCTTTGTGTAGGAAAAGTGACAAATACATTAGTGAAAGTTTAATCTTGAATTATCTTCACAAGAACACAACTCTGAATAGTTGTTTTTAATCTCCAATCTCAATTTCAAAAGAAACTTTTAGAGGTGTCACTGAATTAACCTAAGAATAGAAAATTTGACTCACAGTCAATAGTTCCTTTTGTTGTGTGCTTGGGGGGAAAAAATCACATACACAGACTTTTTTATTTCATATGAGACAGTTTTATGGCACTGCATGTTATATGAATGCTTTTGAACAAGAGCAGAAACAAGACACTGAGTTAGATCAGTGAGTATGTATGTTATCATCAACAACAAAAAAACCTTATTATGTTATACAATATTTTTCTGAAAAGGTTTTTCCTTCATGTGTTCAAAGAAAGATAGTGTTATTTTTTTTTTAATTATATTAATAGCAGCCTCAGAAGAAACAAATTAAAATTTTTCCTCTATAAGGAAACCCTGACCCAGAACTTATTTTCTCATCAAGTAACACAGAGAGTGAGGCACTGCACCAAAAATCCCCAACCACACTGCTGGTCAAAGTACAGATATTTTTAGTGCAGTCTCTCACAGAAAAAGATGAAGTCTGTTTTTGTTATGCAATATCATTTAAATAAAGGGTTACTTCAGGAAAGAGTGAAACTTTTATAGCTCCTTGACATAACAAGACGCTTCTATAAAGTTCAGCAGAACTCATTGATTGTACATAGGTAATATTCCCTAAAAGCTACAAAATTCACATGTCATCTAACTCTAGCTTCAATTAAAAATTGACAGCCCTAAATTTATTCCTTTGGCAAAGGGAAGTACTGAAAACATATATGCTTGTGATATAGTGAAAGAATTTAAAACAAAAATGTCCAGGAAATACTGGCATTACAGAATTTGACTTCTTTCCAAAACTGAATTAATCATTGCTTTTGAGTGATCTGTGGATTTAGTAAAATAAAACCAAAAAACCAAACCAGCCAACCAACCAACCAATCAATCAAAACAAAAAACACACAAACAAACAAAACCAAGCAAAAATAAAACAAAAAAAAAAAAAAAAAACAACAAAAAATCATAAGAACCCACCAAAAAAGCAAAAACCCCACAGAAATAATTTCAAACCATTGTCTTCTGTTCTTAATATTCATTTTACATCTTTAAATTATCATTTCAGAATATCAGCTAAAAAAGCCAGTTCAAAATCACGTAAGTCAAAATTCCCAACAGATCTCTACCCAAAATACCACATTCCTGCAAAACATTTCACTTTCAACAAAGGCAGTTTTCCTAGATGAAATTTGTAAAAGGAAAATGTTTTCCTATCAGAGGAGAACAGGCTCCGAGAAGCCAGAAAACATGGAGTTAATCCACCCATCTGCCCCTTAATGGGATCGGCTGTACTGTGTCACTTTAACTCCTGTTTTCCTCTAAGAAATTTTAATGAAATGTTAAATAATCTATCCTAGTACTTCGTCACCCTGGCAGGAAATTTCTCCTATTCTATGAACCAGATGTGTTTTTCCTGATGAAGTCTAATTTTTTGTTTGTGTTTTGTACCCATCATGACCATGGCAGACTGGTGTTTCCAATCCTCCTTGCAGAATTATTTTCTCTATACTTGGGATAAAATATCTCAATCTCTCACCTTGCTTTGTTAAGCTTAAATAACTACAGTTTCTTTCACTCTTTCTTCAGAGGTCATATTATCTAGATGACTCAATCCTGCTTATTTGAAATGTTTACACCATTTCTGTTATCATGGTGTTATCATGTTTTTAATCTCTTGGGCTATACTTCTAAAATATAGGTAGATCAGAATTAGCATCACCTGATTTGTAGGGTTTTATTGTTTCCCTGATTCTTTTTCTCTTTTTTGCTTTTTTTTGTTTTGAGCACAGACTTGAGGTTTATTCTCAGACAAACAGCTTGAATTTCATTTGCCTTGAATATAATTTCTGCACTGTTGTGTCTTCCAGCATGAGAATATTTATTATCAGCAGAAAGCTCTTTTTATTAAATGTGCATTTGTAGTTGAAATCAAAAATATGATTTTACAAACTGAACCTACTCTTAGTTAAGCCAGTGCTAAAAACTCCATGGGAATTCAATAAAAGGGGAAACAAACCTTTAGAGGGCAGCAGGGCTGTAATTTTGTTGCCTACAATGGGCTTAAGGTAAGATCTATAGTCAAAGAGGTAGAGAAGAGTTTTGAATAAGTTAGCACATCAGTAGCAGCATAAAACATTTAATTTTAATAACTGTAACATGAAAAAAAACACCCAAACCAAACAAAGTGCAGATACCATTTTTTCCATGGGAAAGCAAAGAATTACTGTGCCACAGAAGGTAAGAGTAGGAATTTTATTTCCTCACATGTAAGTTTCATGGCATACACATTTTATAGAGACTATTTCCCTTCAGGTTATTCCAATCTCTCTTGCATGGAATTCATCATTCATTCATTCATTCATTCATTCATTCATCACCTGTCCTCTTCCTCACTCCAATCCTCATCTAGCTGAGTCTAATTAGTGGGGATTTTCTCTCATGAGTTACTGCAAACCTTGAAATACAGGAAGTTTTACTCACAGCCCTGACTGCAAAAGATGAGGAACATCAGATTCCATATTCAGGTATATAACACAGGAAAACTGCTTAAAATATCTGCTTCAAATGATTCCCAAAGTCCTAAAAGTAAAGTAAAAAAATGGCTTAGGTCATGGTTTTAAAGTAATGATGTAAGATATGACAACTTTTTGGAGAGTCTGAGAACTTTTTGGTTTTTAAATTTTTTTTTTCGGTTTGCAGCATCGAATGATGCAGAATTCGAGAAAAAAGTTTGCTTATGTTTCTCATTCCTATAAAGACCCAAATGAAGTTCTGGTCCAGTAAAGGAACCTTGTTCTGCTTTAGACAAGCCCAACCTTGCTCTGCTTTCCACAAGCCCTGGATTTCACTCTGGCGAAATCCTGCGTGCTGCTAGCCTGAGCTATCTTTACACCTGCAACCTCAATTTTTGCATTTTCTGGGGTTTGATGGATTTATTGCAGGACACAACAGTACAGTGAAATACTCAGCAAGATGCACAGGATGGAAAATAAAGGAAATAACAATAAAGGAAAAAACAAGCTTGTGCTCCTCTGCACAAAGAACTTGTTTCTTACTTACTAGAGCGTTTCTTAGTGACAAACAGGAAAGACTGGCAGACTCAAATTAGAGGTTAAGCAAAGGGTAGCTGAGAAGAACAAGAGTCAACTACCTTAGTTTAAAAATAGAAATAGAATGAAGCTAGCAACCTGGGGGAATTGACATGTAGCAGATTATGAGGAAATTGGGAAGGTTCTTTTATTACAGTTAAAACACAGAAGAAATGAAAAAAAAAGTTCCTGCTGTACCAGCTTCCAGTTCTGCCTTCAGCCAAGAAGAAAAGTTCATAGTAGTAAACCAATTAAGATTAAAATGAAACTTGTAGGCAAGATGGTCCGTTCCCTGATATCCCTTTTTGTGTGGTGCAACAGATGTGATGTATCCCTTCCCCACGAGATGGCCTATTTAAAGGTCAATGTGAATTAAATTTATAGAATTAAATCAAAGCTGAACTGCTTTTTCATTGCAATTAACTTTAAAGGTTTGATTATTATTCAGATTAGACTCCCCAGTTCAACTTTTTCACTTGCAAACCAGTTCTGATTGAATATTGACATCAGAGGAGGACAAAGTACTCCAAGCACTAGGGAGAGGGAAAAACAGGATGGATACTGCAACAGGAGAAATGGGAATATTCACACTAAGGTGTGTTGGAGTTGTTCACTTCATGGCTTGCATGTACTCATCTGTTCTGCTCTCGGTAAAGATTGCACAGATTTAACAGAAATATTTATATACATTGCAGTACAGCTTAGGAAACTTCTGAAATTGGTAATTTCTAGATACAGTCAAACAGCAGAATTCCTTCCTGTGGAAAATTGCCTTCTTGATGAAAATCTGAAGCTTTCGTTATCTGTCGAAAATTTAAAGTTTGAGGAAAGCAGACTCTATAGGGATGTGTTTAAAGAAAACACAAGTTCCTGCACAAGAAATCTCACAGAAAATATTTGGCAGACTCTAATAATTTCTCTCTTGCCTTATTTCCTTCTTGTGACACATTACTGAGACAGATGTAAGCAGATAGGATCTGGAGCATTCAGTTCCCCTTAATCCACCTAATTCAGGACAAGGCATAGCATGCAGTTTTCAGTAGTTCATAGCTTCTAGAAATAGAAACATAGAACCATATAATCATGGAAAAGCTTGAGTTGGAAGGGATATTAAATATCATCTCATCTCAATCCCCCTGCCATGGGCAGGGACAAATTCCACTAGACCAGGTTGCTCAATGCCCCATCCAGCCTGGCCTTGAACTCTTCCAGGAATGGGGCATAATATATAAATTCATTGCAGTTAGAAAGGATTTTTTTTTTTTTTTTTGCACATAGATTCCTAGTGCTTTCAGAAAAAAACAAGTCTGTACTCTAAGTTTAATTTAGATTTAGAAGTAACACACTTCAGAGCTGCTTTCAGAAAGGCCTTGACTGGAAGGGCTCAAGATGCAGTTAAATGTTTTACATCTTTTCTCCTAATTAAAAAAATATTCAATATGAAAATATTCCATTCGCATGATTGAAGCTGGTTTCTGACAAGGACTATAATGTCAATATCTGGGTTCATTTTAAGACATGGACTCTTACTCCATAATGAGATTATTTTAAGGAAGATTATATTATCTAAACTTTGAAGGTAGTTTTTTTCTCTATACCATTACTCAGTGCAACTGAACAGGTGGTACACTAAGAGTCAGTAATGGCCCATGTATAAAAATAAAGCCCAAGTGGCAATAATGCTACACAAAAAATGAAGTAAATCTGATAATGTGTTTAGGGGATAAAGTCCAGTATAAGTCCCCCAGCAGTTATCTTTTCCTTCACAGTGGAGTTCTAAATCAATTCTTAATGTATGAAATGCACAATCACTTTAGTTTCCCTTAGTGCTGGTTTAATTGCTGCCATTCATTGGAGGGAAAATCACAAAACAACAGAAGCAACCAAGAAAAATCAGTATTAAAGGAAGAATAGACAGAGTCAGAATTCCCATCTGAAATATAGATGGTGTTTAAGTCAAAAACCTGACTTGAATTTTACACCCAAAATCAAGAGCTAGCACTTTTCTGTACTCCTACTTCATGTATAGAGAGGAATGAATATAGACTAATCTAAATTGTAATTTCATAGGTTGTTTATGCTGCATAAATAAGGTACAGCAGCTGTTTGAAAGGCAAATTGAACTAAAAGGTCTCTGGATTGAATCCTAAAGTATTTATATTCCGTTTTTCACATTGTGTTCTGTTTTCAAAACCATTGCTGAATTTGTTAAATCACTTTTGTGCTTGTTAAAGAAAATAATATTCCATGAATGCTGGCTACCCTTTGACTCTCTCCTTGAATCCAAGCGTTTGTAGCTAAATACAAAAACCTCTGACACAGCTGTCTTTAGTGAACCAAAACAAACTGCAGTGAATTCTTGTTTAAACTCCACCAGCCATGATGATTATACTGTATTTGTAATGAAGCAAGGCCTCCCAATAACACTACGAGGACACATTTCATAGTGTCTAATGGTTTCTACTGTATATATGATTTCACATGTCATTAGCCAGACTTTTCAAATGTGTTCCAAAGTAGCTTATAGAAAAAACACTAACATGCTGAAACAAGATTATTAGCAAAATCAATATCACTGAACGGGCAATTTATTTTTTCTTTTCCTACTTGCTGTTGCTGTCTACTCTAGCAAGACCAGAAGACCAGCTTTAAACTGAAAGAGGGTAAATTTAGATTAGATATTAGGAAGAAATTCTTCCCTCTCTGGGTGGTTAGACACTGGCACAGATTTACCAGAGAATCTGTGGCTGCCCCATCCCTGAAGTGTTCAGTGCCAGCTTGGATGGAGCTCTGAGCAATCTGGTCTAGTGGAAGATGTGCCTGCCCATGGTCATGGATTGGAATGAGATGATTTTTAAAGTCCCTTTCCATGCAACCCAGTCTATGATTCTATGAATATAATATTAATATACTGTTGCTCTGAGACAAAAAATCCCATTTTTTTCTCAGAAGTATTTGCTATAGTATGTTAGGACTTCATTGAAGTTTTATTCAAGTCTTTTCTCTTTCATGTAAGTACTTTCACATAGAAATTTCTTATTCTTATTAGCCTCAGGACCACAGACTTTAAGTAAGGAAGATAATGAATTAAGCTCCTGCAAGGTTCCTGTCATCCTATCTTTCCATCCCATGAAATCCCTGGCTTCATAGTGAATTCAAACAGACCAGGCTTGAAGCTACCTTGTGAACTGTTCACTCTTTTTGAGCTATTTCCTTCCCATGCCCTAAATTTTCCAATCCCAATTGCTCAACAGCAAGACTTCAATAGTAGACACAGTGTCCAATTCTTCTGCCTTTCCTTCTTCTCCAGCTGCTCAGGAAAGACCCTGGAGTGGGAGTGATTTAAATATCCAAAATCCGAAGGTGATTCAACATCTCATAATGGTGTGAGGGCTTTATCCATCACAGTATGGGCTAATATGAGGACTGGGATCCCTTGGGAAAAGTAGAGAAAGAGTTTTCTCTGGAATAAGAACATTGACCTGTCTGGGAGTGTATTTCTGCAACTTCTCATTCTCGTGACAGAGAAAATATCGCAAGAAAATCAAATCAGGCAGACCTTTGGTAATAATTTCCTGCCCTAAGGAAGCATTTCTTGTTAGTATTTTCATCTGTGTGTCTTTGAGGAAAGCAGAAGTGAATTCTCAGAGGCTGCAGAGGTGGGAACTGGGAGAAGGCAGGTAGGCAGGTAAGTAACACTTTTGGGGACAAGCAACCGGGTTAAGACGATTTAGGAGACCTGAGACGAGGAGAGAAACCAAAGCTCTGTTTATTCTTTTTGATAACCATTGCAATGTCACCAAGACCAGTGAAAACAAGTAAGGAATTTGACTGCCAATGCTCACAGCTATTTATCTGATTATGTGTAATCTTTACTAGAAATAGTGACTTTAGATCTTCTGATAATTATCTATGAGCAAACTTTCAATTTTATGACTGTAGATGTGAGATCATAGAGTGCTGATGGATTTTCCACTTGGGGGACTAAAATGCTATTATTTAATGTTTGTTTATAAACATTCAGTCTTTGCAGGTCCTTTAAATAATCTGATTATTTCCAGAAGATCTGGAATTCAAGTGGTTTTCCCTCCCTCTCCATTTTTTATAGATATTAGTAATTAACTTCAGTAGTACTGGAAGGACATAAAAAGGGAGTTAGAAAAACTTTGACTGAAAAGGATGCTGGCATGGTTATGTCCTTGTCTTGCATGAATTTATATGCATTCATATGAGCAATCCCATTTTTATGCTCACAGCCAAGAAATAAGATCAAAGTAATGTTTTATTATTCAAAAATTAAGGACTTGGAGTTGTTTTTATAAGTTTTTTTTTGTGTGTGTGCGAAAAGAAAAATATCTGGAAGTAAAAGTTAAAAGGAGGAGGAAGAAGCTTTCATTTTTCCATCCAATTTATCTGGAGTAGTCGATACAAAACCTGTAAAGTTTAAGAAAAAAGAAATAAGTTGTTTTTGCAGTTTTCCACAATAATAATAGTGTGGACATCAGTTCAGATAAAAGCACTATCTCACCAAGCAAAAGTTTGAACAGCTCTGGTCTGAGATATACTTTTTATCAGAATGATTGAAGAAAGCAAAAGATATATTGGTTTGAGTTTGGACATTTTGTGGGGGAAAAAAGTCCTTATGTAGTTACATAAAATTCATTTAATTTCAGACTTGTATTGCTCATTTACACTTTGGGGGTCAATATGGAAAAATCCTGCAAAATGGTTTATTTGTTTCCTCAGGAGTGGTCCTTGCTGCTCAGGGCAGGCATTTGCTCTGCTTTGACCTCTCTATCCTCCAGGAATACAAACATAAATAAAATTAATAACACATGATTCAAGTTATTCTGAAAAAAATCCAGACCAGCAGTGGTGAATTGCTCTCTGAGATTTTCTATTTCTTTCCAATGGCTACAGAGAAAGTCAAGAAATGAATTGTGAACAGACCCACTGTACATGTACTGATGGACCCTTTGGATCTCCAGTGGTCAGATATTAATCAGGGTTCACACCTCTGGATTTGGAAGGACACAGTTCTTTTACTGGGCTTGTCCATGGGCTTGACACATACAACACCAGGGCATTTGCTTTGACCATCCTAAAATGTTCAATTTTTTCTTGCCAGTACTAGAAATTTGTAGTGCTGTGTGATACTTGGTAAATGTTTTATTCTGCATTTTAAGCTATAGTATTAATAGCAGGTATTTTTCTCAGGTTCTATCTTTTTTTCCTGTAATTTTCATCTCTTTGACAGGATTAAAATAATGAATAAAAACTGTCTGGGTTGTAGTTGCACACACAAATGGTCACTGCTTGGCTCAGTTTCCAAATTGTTTATGGCATTTGAAATGTCTGAGGTTATTTTACCTTTCCTGCAATTTTTTTGTATTTGTCACCTCAGTGACAGTACATCAATATCTTAAGATGCCTCAAGTAGTTTTAATTTTAATTTTCAGTTCTATACACCAAAATCAGTCAAATTGAGAGTCATATATATATCTGTGCCTAGAGGTTGACTCCTGGCTGTTCTTATTAGGTCTTCATTACCACAGAATCACAGAATATCCTGAGTTGGAAGAGAACCCACCAATTCCAGCACATGACTGTAAATTTCCGGCGTTCTTCTTTTCGCTGCTGATTTACGTCCGGCTGATTTATTACCGGAGATGATAGCTCAGAGAATGCCACTTGCTCGGTTTCTCGGCTGTTTAGGCTTGTAAGGTTTTCTGTGGTGTTTTGGGCTGTTCTGGAATTCTCAGGGAATTCCCAGGGATGGCCTTGGAGAGCCGACGCTTCAAAGGACGAGGAGAGACTTCTGATCTTGTCTCGGTCTTGGTGTTTATTAATTGTTTATCTAAAAGATTTTCTTTCAGCCCGACAGAGGTCTGCACAGCAAGTCAGCCATGGGCACACTGCCGAAGCCCCTGGGCGGTCACTTATCTTTATACCCTAAGTTACGTGTACAATATTTATCATTTTTCTCCAATACTTTCTACTCTTATTAACCTGTGCACTTCTAGTAACAACCAATCCCAAAGTGCCACCACCACCACAGAAGATGGAGGCCAAGAAGAAGAAGAAGAAGGACAGGACACGCCCCAATTCCTCCATCTTACTTCTTTAGACCCCCCTGTACCAAAATCCTAAACCCTGTGTTTTACACTCTAATTAACTTATCCCTTCACCATTCACCCAGTGGAATCCTCCCAGTCCTCATACAGGTCTCATCTCCTGTGTAGGATCAAAATCCTGCCACCAGACACTTCTGGCAACATTCCAGGATTCCCGAGCCCCCCAAGGGTGGTCTCGGCCTCTCTGCACCTCCATCCCGAGGTGCTGAGATCCCACACATGACAGCTGATTTACCTCTGCAGAACTTTGAGTTTCTTTATGCTGTCTGTGACATCTGTATGGGACCAACAAACAGAACCCAAGACCTGCAGGAAATTTGTATCAATCCAGCTGAGTTAAAGCTCCACCTGCAGAAAAATCCCTAAATTCCTATAATATGACCTAAATCAACTTCTGCCTCCAAACCAATTATGCTCCTGCTTCATTCTCAGACAATTTCTTGCAGGATCTCAGCAGGCTTTGGGTTGAAGGCTTAACTTCCTGCACTTCCTACACCTCTGCCACATTTTGTCAAACTTTCAATAGATCTGAGATATCTCAGGATCTGACAGATAAAGAAGGACTAAAACTCTGTTCCTGAGTCTTTGTTTTGCTGGACTACAGGAAGCACAGCCTTCTGATGTCTTCCATGCTAGGAGGAATTGTGATTAAAGTGCAATAGCAATCCTTGAATTGGAAAAAGTAGAGATTTTTTAGGTTGAAGTATTTCAAGAAGACACCAAGAGAAGACATTCTGGTGGAAAAGCAATCTGTTGGATTTCACAGGACCTGATGAAGTCCTGCCCAGTACTTTCCAGTCTCTGAGCATTACCTGGATGTCTGACACTAAGGAAATATCCAGTCATCTTGATGGCATGAATCAAGAATCTTCTGAAGAATATTCTTGGCCAGATTTTGGTGCAATTCAGTTTTTTGGGCATGGGTATCTATTTCCACCTAAACCAAGTAAAATCTCCCAAATATGGCAGCTGTGGCAGCTGGATAGCAGGTGGGACTTGGGCTTCCCAAATGGAATGATGTGCCTACACCCAGGAAAAGGGATCACCTCCTCTAAAACTCCCCAGGTAAATAAAATTAACAGTGAAAAAACTTAGAGACAGGAGAATTTTTAATTCAATTTGTTTATCACTTAGTATTTAAATATAGCTTAACAAGGCAAACAAAGCAGAGTGCCTCTCTTCCATTATCTTTTTATATTCTGGGCAAAAAAGACAATGCACAAAAAGTGTCTAAAATTGAGCAGCTTATGGTTATGTTGCTATAGTTACAGGATGATCAGAGGCTTTGCTAAGCCAGAAAAAGAAATGAGCAGTTTCAAATAGTTTTGCACCCAGTCCCTGCAGATAGTGCTACATTTCCAAGTACACAGTTTTGATCTGCTTCTCATTGGTGAAATGCAAAGAAGCCATTTGTCTCCTAAAATTTCTTATGAATAAAAAAACCCTTTGCATTTTGCATCTGAGAAATCCCATGTATATATCAAATAGGAAAAACAGTTTCTATTAATAGACGTGGTCAGAAAATGTTTGTGCTTTTTTCCTCAGAATAATTTCTTTTATCCACTTTTCTTTACAAAATGAAGCATTTAACTTTTTTTGTGCTGAAAATCAAAAAGTTCTGCTTTCAAGCCAAATATGTTATCTATATGCATAAATCTATAATATCCTTCAACAAAATGCTTAAATTATGCAATAATAAATACACCCGTGAAGTGGTCGGCTCAAAATACAATAATAACATCAGAATTTTTTCCTAGAAAAAAAGTCATAAAAATATTAGCATTCTCCCATAAAAAATAATTTTAGTATAGGTTATGAGTAAAAATTCTCACTCAGAGATGTCATTGCTAAAGATTACAATAAAGCTTGGGAAGTTCTGCTGGTAATCTGTGTATAAAAAGTTGAATTTGCACCAGTCTGTGCCTAAAATTTTACTTGCTTTTTAATAAAAGCTCTGAAACTTGCTTTTCCATTATGTTTTGCTGCAGAAATGAAAAGAGTTTGTTCCTCAATGTGATGACTACATAAGACTAAACATTAGCAAATAATTTTCCTGATTTTCCCAGCCCCACTTAAATGCAGGCAAAGAAATGCCTGCTGCTCCTAAAGTTGTCGATCTTTCAGTGTATATTGAAATGTGTGGTGCAAATCTTCTGTTATTTCTCTTTTATTTATTCTATTGTAAATGTATCCTACCCCCCTCTAAAAACTCCACCCTAAATTAAAATTTGTACTCTTATAAAAATGTCTGCTTCATACTGAAATCAGTAGAGTGGCAAAGGGAGTCCATCCAGGCTTCAGAGCTTTGTTTTAAAGTGAAGAACTTGGGTTAAGTCAAGAAGATTAGCTACAGCTCATCTATCAGGACATGTCCATTTAAAGTACCCCAATAGAGGTATGGAGGATGATTTTATTGCAGTTTTTATTCACTGACCCTTTCTACTTATCTCTTGGTGTGGGTCTTTTAGGTTTCTGCAGGCTGATGTTTCGAGCAGAGGGCTGGAATCAATGGCTTCCAGAGATCCCTTCTATCCAAATTATTCTGTGACCCATCCCACCTCTCAGATATCCCAGATCTTGAGGGTCAGCACAATCGAAATTCTTCTCTGTCTCTGAATTTTACTGAAACTCTGAAGTTTTACTGACCTGTCCTATGTGGCAGTGGTGGGACTTGTGGGAACTCATTGACCATCTGAATCAGAACCAGCTACGTTTGAAGGACCTGAACATGGCTTCAGATTTTCATTGACTAAAGAGAATCAAATTCTCAAACAGAGAGTTCAGGCTCATTAATCACTTGTGAGAACTTAATTTATATGCATCTACCTGTAGATACCTCATCTGCAGACTGAAGCACACGGTTATAGTTTCAATGTCAGAAAGAAGTTAATTACTCAATCCTTCTTTAAAAGCTGATAAAGATCCAAGATAAGATTAATTTCGACTCAGTGCAGGCATATGAAGTAGTTCAGAAGAATAATTCCCTGGAAGTGATTCTGTTACTCTCATAGGACACCTTTGTTACTCTCATAGGCACCAGGTTTTATTTGAGATATCTCAAGGAAACCTGTAGGATCTCCTGATGCTTCTCCAGAAAGCCACTGCTCCCCAGTGGGTTCAATGTCAGAGTCACTGGCCTTAGATACCCTGGGGGGTCATAACTGCATTTAGTACAATTTGTTGCACAAACAGAGGTCACTTCCTTTCCCAATTTAGGAGTCCTACAAGGTAAAATACAGACGTGCAAAACCAGGGCAGGAGATGCTCAGTTTTACCCCCCTGCGTATCCCAAAGGGCTGAAGACAGGGACAGACAGACACCAAAAGGAGAAGAGTGGCTGATGAGTTTTCAAAGAAAATGCACAATTGCTGGTGTGATAATCACTTGCCCCACAGAGTTTCTAGAGACTTTTGAATGGAAAACTGAAGCTATTCGTTATGCGTGCATTGCAGATTTATCATTAGCCCAGTAATTTTTCTAGCATAGAAAAATCTCTCCAAGATAGTTCATGTTTTAAAGAAACTCTGCAAGAGCCGTCTAATGTGGCTTTGAGGTGGGAGAAACAAACACCTGTCACCTTTTAGATAGAGCTTATTTAGTCCATGTAACTTAGATTACAGATTTGCACAGATCTCTTAGCACAGAGTTAACTGTCATCTTTGCAAGTATGTGATTTTGCCACACAAATGTTTTTCTGCATGAAAACCAATTCAATTTATTTTGCACAAGTTTTCCTTTTTATTAAACTGAGGAAAAAAATAGAGGTGAAACTGAACTACTTAGGGTTACACACTGCCACTAGCAAATGAGTTTTTACACAACTGGGTTACAGCTATGGTAGTTCTTCTGAAGATAACTACTCAATTTAATCAAAGATTATATGAAAACACCACAATAATCATTTTGAAATAATAGATGTGTGTGTGCCATCCAAAATAATGCCCAAATTGTTCTGTTGGGCTGTAATTTCTTAGCAGCAGTTCTCCCATTCTGCAAACCTGTTATTTATAAGAGAATTAAACAGCATCATCAGATGGCTTAACTGACTCTGAAATTGTAGTATGAGGAAAAAAGTGGGAGGGAAGTGTCAGGCTATCAATTGAAACATTGCTCTAGCAATGTCCGAGGTGATCAGAGAACAAATAAAAGCCCATAATCCCACCCGAAACTACCAATTAGGGAAGAACCACTCATCCATTATCATGAGCAAATTAGACTAGAAAACTCCGTTGGAGATTATTTGAAATTGGATTTTTTTGTTTGTTTGTTCTGGCTGGTGCAAGTTATTACATTGACAGAGTTGATTTTTTTTTTTTTCCTCAGTTCTTCTTCTTAAGTGAGCTCCAAAATACTGGACTAACAAGAGATGGAGTCATAAAAGTGTTTAGACTTCTGATTCTAGTTAGGTTTTTATATACCAAAGACATCTAATGGCCCATAAAATCCATCCCCAAAAGATCATGTTTCCTGGTAGTTTTGCAGAATGTTAATTATTGTGCTGAAGAACACTGCAGGTCCAAAATTTAGATGCATCAAAAATGAGAAATGAGCATTATAACTGATGCTCTGAGTGAGACCACACTTTTTAATTAAGAGCAGATAGCAGCAATCATACAACACGTGCTCTATGAAATTTATTTCATATAAATTACACAAGTATAAGAATTATACTTGTATAATTTATATGTATTTATAATAAGTGTATAAATTTGTGTATTTATAATAAGTATATAAATACATATACAGTAAATAATTTATATGTATTTATTATAAGTATTTATATATACTTCAATTATCTACCCACTGGTACCCTGGGCCATCCAGAACACATTAGAGTATGTCCAGCTCAACTGTCTCCCCTCATCCTCTCCTAATTTTTGCTACAAGTTACTCAGCCCTGCCCATGCCTTTGTTAAAACAAACATTAAAATAAACAAAAACACCACAAAACCCCCAAAATCTATATTTCTGCAAAATTGGAAGCTGGCTCTGCTCTGTTATACAGTATAATGACAAAATAACTCTGCTGGATTCTCTAACAAAATGTACCCTCACCAGCATAAAATTGACAGGCTAAGATACATTTATGGCAAATAATACTATAAAATCTGGACACTTCACATGTTTTATGATATCCCACAGAGGCAAAGAAGGAAGAGTTATTTGACAACTGGGAGTAAGAAGCACAGAAAGGCAAAATGACTTATCTGGGATAACATAAAACACCTGTGACAGAGAAAGAAGCTAAACCTGTGTCTCCTCATTTCCAGGCTTATGCTCTAACCACTAGATAATCCTTCCTGCTCCAAGCCTGAAATCTTGGTGCTCTCATTGATTTTGCATATTATTTAGAGAAATATTTTCAGAAGTGCACAGTTTAGATGTTGGCTGAAGTGTCTGTCCACTGAAATGAAAGGAAAAAGTACAAAAAATTCAGCATGCACTGGTGAATGGGCTTGTTCCTCCCCATGTTCTGCACTTTTCATTCCCCTTTGCCAAACTTCATGACTTTCCTGTGCTGACCCATTTTTACAGCCTATTAAAAAGGTGATATAATCATCTCATCTGTCAACCACTGAGAACTCACTCTTGCCCATCATCCAGGTCATAAATTAAGGTATTAAGGAATATTGGACCAAATATTGAAGTTAGGAGCATATCACCAGTGACTAATCTTTAGTTTCAGTTCTCATATATATTTTTTTTTAAATCCAACCATCTAGAATGTTTTATCAAGGAAGTGGTCCAAATTTCCTGTAAAGCCACAGGAGAGGCAGAGGAAATTCTGTGTCGTACTGAAACACAGACTCTGCCCTACCCAGTTATTTCTTTTCATTGACTGTGGCTGAAGCCTTGATTACTATGGTTAGGCAGCTGGATTGGAGAAAATACAGCTGGGTTAGATAAATGTCACCCTTTAAAGAATTAAATTGAGCTAACACTAGAGCAATAGATTGAGAAGGGTCCGCACCAAAATCCCTCAGGAGCAAAGCACTCATCAGCATTTAACTCTGATTTGAAGTGTGCCGTAATCAACGTCCACTCTGACTGGATTCCCACATGGAGTTTGGAAAGGCTTCCTAACAAAACTTCTTATGAAGTCAGCTAATTTGTCTGACAATTTTAAGAAAAAAAAAAAAAAAAAAAAAAAAAGAAAAGAAAGCAAGAAAACAAAATAAAAACAAAAAAAACCCCAAACAAAGGAAACTCCAACAATTCCCCAAAAGCCCTGTTTGTCAAAAAGTCACCATCTCCTAGGAAAAATGCAAAGTATTCTGCTTGGCAAGTCATTATTTCCTGCAGGTAACTCATAGTGACTGCCCCAGGTGTCATGCTCCTTGGCTGTGCACTGGGTGTATCACAAGTCAAGAATTCACATTTCAGAAGTGGCTTTAATCCCTGTGAACCCTCCCCTTCATGGTTGCTAATAAAAATTGTGGCCAGCAGCTCAAAGAAAGGAGCATCCTTTTTGTTTGAATCACACTGCCTGAGACATTGCAGCAAAACCCACGTGTGCCTTGCACTGTGCACAGTTTCATCTCTAAATAAACAAGCCAGAAATAAAACAAAATGAAAAACAAAGTCAAACCCAAATGGAATTTGAGAACATCCCAAAGAAAAATGCTGGAAAGTTGGATATATTTGAGATAAACAGCAGATGGGCTTCTCAGGTGGTGTGAAAGATAAAAATATGAATTTAGAAATGCTAGGAGTTTTGTTACAGAAGTAAAAGTGTTACTGTTGGAATACAGCAACAGATAGTCCAAAAGCCTGTTTGCAGCTTTTGGGAACACAGCTGCTTTACAACTTCTCATACTGTTTCAGTAGTAATTAAAAACTTCTCTTTGTCTTTAAAATAAATGCAACCTTCTGCTGGTCAGAAAAACCGCAAATATCCCTCACTGTGCATGGCTAAAGCATTGGTAGGGACTATATTGTTCCCATGCAAAAAATAGAATTACATTGGGTTACCTTCATTTGGAATCTTACTATAAAACTACAGAAGAGTTAAGGTGTCTTTTAAGAGATCTATTTTGTACTTATCTCCAATATTTTCTTATTTTCCTTAACAGGAAGGTCTTGGAGGTTTAAAGATGTGCTATAAAGAAAACCCAGCCATATGAGTTTCACAGCTGGAACTCAAGTCCTTTTTCTGGCTTTAACCCTCTTGTGCCACCAAACTGCATAAATAAAGTCCAAGATAACCTTACAAAGTGTTTAGGATTTTCAGTTTAATTTTTGGAACAGTGTGGATCCTGACTCTTTCTGCCTATCTTCCCCTATGTTTTACTTCATCATGGTCAAAGGAGGAGAAAAAAAGATTGGGTTTCAGAGAGTTACTATGAACAGAATAACAGTATGGACTAAAGTCACCTGAATGTCCCTTCTTTGGGAGGACCAAAAAACTTTTTTTTTTTAATTGCATAAATAAATCTGATTTCTACAATTTCTTTGCTCTGAAAAATGCAGTAACAAAATAATAGAGTAATAGATTCATATGATTGGTTGATAAGAGCAGAGCACAATGGTCAGAGATACGGAATAGAGAAAAGGAGAACACAATGACAAAAGAATCTAGTTGTTTGCTGTTTATTTTTTCTAATTTTTTTTTTACCAGCTCAGGAAGCAAAAAAAAAAAAAAAAAAATACTGTTGGAAGAATATGACTTCAGCTCACCTTCATAATTAAAACGGAAATCCATGTGCAGAAGGACAATAAGAGTCTTGATAAAATTTCAAGGAAAGATCAAGAAAGTTAACCTGGAAGAAAAGTTGTTGTTTTGGTTTTTTTTTTTTTTGGTTGTGTTTTTCCTCATCTAACTTCATATTTTTCCTCAGGTACCTAAATTAACCAGCAAGCTTTTGGGGTTATTGTGAAGACTGAGGGGTGTGGATGACATTCCCATTCAGTTGGCAGCTGCAACCACTACACAGTAATGGGGTGAAATGGGTGTTTGAGGGCATGATTCCCCTGTTCAGAGCAGAAGGATGAGGTAAGTAATGCTCTATAAATAGGATTTTTTTCCTATTGACTTTAAAATAAATCCAGGTATTTAACTCAAACTTTCATAGGAGTCGCAAAGATGTTTATGTAGTTGGGATGCTGGTACAGGGATGGCCTGACTGAGGTCTGTGGGGTCTGTTGCTGTGAAAGATTATTATTATTATTATCAGTCCACAGGCACACAGAAAAGGTGTGCCTGTGGAATAATAGTAGTAAGAAGAAGAAGAAGGAGAAGAAGAAGAAGAAGAAGAAGAAGAAGAAGAAGAAGAATTTTAGAGCCTTAAGCCTCCTTTATGCACAGAAACTGAACATAAACTAAATATAAATTGAGGAGAGCTCAGACAAGGAGAAGAGGGGCTGTTGTCACAATGTAGAAAATTTTACACATAAATATATATTTTTCAATGTTTCTGTTATTACAGTGACCCATATTTCAAAGAGGGAAAACAAAAACATGCTGCTTCAGAGTTCCAGCTTTAGGTAAGGTGAAAATCTGGACAGAACATCTAGTGTCCAAGAACTAAAAAAAATTTGATAACTCTCAAGTGTCTTTGAGGAAAAACAAATATGAAAAAGAAAACCCCAAAGGATTCATCTGTATATGTGTGCTAATGTTTAACAGATGCTGGCACTTACAGGAGTGTTATGAGAATTAATTAATGACTGCTGGTAAAAGGAAGCCAAGGAAGCAGTTTTTTTCCATATGATGAACATATTGGGAAAGAGGCAATTTTCCCTTTGTTAGCTTTATAGTAGATAAGTGAAACACATTCTTGGTCATAAAGAGAAGCCAAAGGCTTTAAAATATATTCACAATAAAATCTGAAAGTAATTTAGTCATAATTCATGAGTCATATAACATCCTGAGTTTGAAGAGACACACAGGGATCATCAAAGTCCAACTCCTGGCCTGTGCAAGGCAGCTCCAAGAAAAAAAAAAAACAAAATGAAATTATCCCATGTATTTGTAAAGCATCTGTTGTTTAATTCCACCATTATTTCATGCGTAAGAGAAGTGAGAATCTTCTGTTCCATGCCTGGAACCACCCTGTCACACAGAAGTCTTGTACTTGGTGAGGGTCACTTTGTTCTACCACAATACGAAGAAAAATTGGCAACAGGTCTAAATTCACTGCTTCAATACTTAGATAATTTGAAAATTATCTAAGAGAAAAATCAAAAGAGAAAAATCAACTCTGAGACAAGAGATAGTTTAAGGTCAATGTGCACACCCTAATCTGTGCGGTGTTTGCACATGCTGTTTTGGCCGTTCATGAGATTTAGCATTAGTTGAAAACTGGAGTAACAATGACTTTTTTACAACTCTCCTTGTAACTTTCTGTCAGCCCTAAATACAATGTGACACAGTATAAAGAGGCATAAATAATAAACACACATGAATTCTGTGTTTATTGGACACATAATACCTCTTTTTTCTCAATCATAGAATCATTAAGTCTGGAAGAGACCTCTAAGAGTATTGACCATCGAGTTCAACCATTAACCAAACCCACCACTAAGCCATGTCCCCAGGTGTCACATCTGCTCATTTTTTGAACACTTCCAAGGGATAGCAGTTCCATTGATGCCTCAGGTTTTAGCTTTTATATTTTTCAGATTCTGTGCTGCTTTACTGTGTGGGTCTGAGCTTTACATTACGGGATGGTGAGCTCTCTGCACAGAGTAGGGAGACAAAACAATTCCTGCTCCAGCTGGGCACCAAGGATAACCAATACAAATTTCAGGCCCAAGAGTATAAAAATGGTGGACTGAAGAGAAAAAAACAAGGATGGGACTTCATAACCTAAAGCTGTAATTGGAGAATTAACTCCAGTATGCAAATGGACCAGAAGACATTAAAGTGAAAGACCCCATAACTGGTTGACCATTTTTGTGACCATTTTGGTTCATCTTGGGTAGCCCCGGCTGGGCTCTTGTGCTGCCCAAGGTGGATCAATTGAGGCCTCCTAATAAATACCTACTTTGTTCTTTGACTTGCATTAACTCTTACTCTCTATTCTAGGTCAGCTTTCACAAGGCATCACCATCACTTTGCTGGTCAGCCTCTTACAATGTTTGATGACCAGTTCACTGAAGAATTATTCCCTCAAATCCAGTCTAAATCTCTCCTGGTGCACCTTGAGGCTGTTTCTTCTTTTGTCCCAACATTTTTTACCCAGTGGGAGGCTGACCCTCACAGGGTCCTCTCAGGGAGTTGTGCAGAGCAAGAAGGTCCCTCCGAGCCTCCTTTCCTCCAGGCTGAGCCCCTTTCCCTGCTCCTTCAGCTGCTCCTGGCATTCCAGACCCTTCCCCAGCTCTGTTGCCCTTCTCTGGTCATGCTCCAGCCCCTCAATTTCTGTCTTGTATGGAGGGGCTCAGTTCCAGACCCCAGTGGAAAGCAAGAAATCAAGAGGAAGATGAAGCACCACCCTTGATGTTTGCACCCAGGCAGGAGCCGCACCAGTTTGCAACAGAGTGAACTGGGGATAGCACCGATGCTGTCAACCCAATCCAAATCTGAAAATTCTGTTTTGTGGAGCAATTAGCATTAACTTTATTTGCAGAGTAAATGAATGTTTGGGCTCCAGAGAACAATTGAAATAACTGCTTCTGAACATCCTCCACTTTCCTTTTTTATTCCCTTGGAAATTCAGCGTGAAGTTTCATGGATGATGTACTGATCTAAGAGAAGTACTAGATTTTGGAATTCAGTCAGAGCTTTTACTGATCGTTAAGATTGTAGAGAAATTTCTTTTGCCATGGAATGTGATATATTTATAAATACATAAAATTACTTTTCCCAGTAGTGTTATTGCATGACCTTTTAACCGTCTTTGCACAGCATAAATATTCTTTTTACTATTAATAAATAACAAGAGTTACTAAAGCCTTCCATGCAGTGACTTTTAATTCTCTTGCTGGCAAGAAAGTCTCCTCAGGAAACCCTCCTTTATTTAGATGCATGTAACACTTTGACCCTTCTTTCTGTCTTTAGGTCCCTGACAGCACCGTTAGAAGCAGTTCAAAAATCACACTTTGATTCCACTGAAAATCAAAAGAACTGCAAAGGTTTGTGATGAGTGGTCATTGTCAAATATGCATTGTAATAATAAAATAATATAAAAGAAAATCAAGCATAAGTCTTGTTAGTTCCTTAGTTCAAATGGAAGTTTATTGTCTTCTGTCATTTCTCACATTCTGTTTGTCTGACCAAATCTTTAAAGCAACCTGCAACTGAGATTCCACATCTATGGAAATAATAACTTATTTCAGTGGTAGCCTTTCCAATGTTAAGGTTATTCCTTCACATTTGACCTGGATGACATTTAACCTTCATCTTATTGTAAACTTTGTCCTTTTTTTGGTATCCATAATGGACTATCCAGTAAAAATAAAATAAAAAAGTACTGTATTCTCTTTCCCTTTTCAACAATCTTTCATACATCCAAAAACACCTCTAGTAAACATATTCTTTTCTTCAGTCTCTCTAATAGATTTTGATTTCTTGATTTTTTTAATCTAATAGCTGCAGTATATTTCCTTTTCAAGGTTAAATGTTCAATTACGTACATGATATCCCATCTGATAAATCATAGGAACATTATTTCCTTTTTATATTAAAAAATATATATAATTGGTGATTCAGTTAAGCAAAAATCCAGATGTTAAAGGAAAAACAATTCCATTTTGATGAGACTGAAAAGCACTGCTTCAGTTTTTTGTCTAAGTATAATATTTTTGAGGGTAGATTTTTTAGAAGATTGTGGAGATTTGGAAACTCAGCATTTTGTCTTCTAAGAAAAAATTATGTCAGAAAATTTACGGTGACTCTGAGCAATTTCAGGAACTTAAGAAATTAATTGACTAAACATAAAGAAAAAGGGCATAAGTCTGCTGAGAATGACCACAAAGGAAGTTGGACCCTGAAGGGACATTTGGTTGCCCCCATGGTGTACATTATGAGTTTTGTGCTGCGTTTGTGTTTCCACAAACAAATTTCAGCAACTTAATTGCTGGCCAGCAATTCAGAACTCTGAGAGCAAAAAGCTTTCTTGTTGCAGTTTCCCACCTCCACGGAGCTTATTCTCATTTTGCATCCACACTCTCATATGAAAGCATCGCAATTTGCAGTGATTTATTATTATTTCCTGTCATATTCAGAACTTACTGTTCAAATTTCCTTCTGTCTTACAAGGGCGCACTTCTATTTATCTAAAAGCACAAGCCAGGGGCCTTAATAACAATTAGGTTCCTTGAACATAAAGACAAATATGGTGCTAGCTCAGAAGAGTTTACAATACACTCAATACACAAGTCAATGCTATTTTCAGTTGAGCTGATGTTCTTTAAGAACAATGTCACATGTGATAAAACTTCCCCAAGGACAAAAAATATTAAAATAAAAAAAATCACAGAGGGCTTTGGATTTTTAGCTGTCCATATAATTGATTTTTCCTTCCATTAGTCAGCCAGCTGAATATTTCCTTTAGCCTCTGCTACTGCTGTCTTGCATTGCTTGTTCTTTAAGGAGAATATTTCTGCACAAGGTTCGCA
This sequence comes from Ammospiza nelsoni, assembly GCF_027579445.1. Lineage (NCBI taxonomy): Eukaryota > Metazoa > Chordata > Aves > Passeriformes > Passerellidae > Ammospiza > Ammospiza nelsoni. Next base: position 5,255,746 of record NC_080637.1, on the reverse strand, counting down.
CACAATACAATAAATGCACAAAAGTTGAATATTTGTAAGCCTGCAGATTCCAGCAGAATGTTTAGAAACAAGGAAAAGTGTTAACAGCTGTGACAATGCTGAGTTCCTGCTCCAGTGAAAGGACTGTTCCTGAGTTTATAATTGTCAAAGAAGCAATTAATAACAGGATTTTTTCTAGTAAAGTTCTTCTAAAGAAATCTGTGCCCAGCATAAAAGTAAAAAACTGGGTAATCAGGGACATGGAGAAAGCACAAGGATGCAGAAAATCACTTCCACGTAGGATGCTGCCTGTTTATAGCTTTTCTCTCTGCATTAGTCAGAAAAAGCTCTTTAGTGGGTGTGGACTGTGTTTAAATAGCACCTATGGAGGCCTAATCTTTCAGTAAATAGCTGTCACTATAATAATATGTTTGAAAATAGAAAAGGGTGCTCAGGCTAAGGGTTGGATAAGGCAGACACAGAAGTAAAAAGAAGAGGGGGAAGAAGATTATTTCCAGAATAAGGAAAAAAAAAGCCTTGTGGATCAATGCACAGTGCTGTATTTGAGGCAAAAATTCTAAAGGTGTGTTTGAGTCTTTATTGCCCTTTCTGCATAAGTTTTATTCAAGAAAAGTGTATTTTTGTCCCATTGCATGCATTCTTTCCTTTCTCATCTGCAACCATACCTAGATTTTGACTGCACAAGCAGGTGATTTCAGTTGTCTTAAACCTAATTTTCCACTGAAGTTTCTATTAATTGAAAAAAAAAAAAAGAAACCATTTTCAAACTTAAATAATGAACAATAATAACCTTTATTAACTGCCATCCTCAGGACCTCAGAGACTTGGTCCCAGGTTCACGAGGTCTTGATGGGCTTGAAAAGGGATGCAGGAGAAGGTGGTCCATGGGAATGTTCCTTACACCTCCTGCACAGACAAACCCAAGAAGTGTGTCTAACCTCTTGTGACAGTGGACATCTCCTGCTTAAAGGCTTCTCCAGTGTGCAAAGGCTACAAAATCTGAGCTTTCACTTCATCCTCTTCAGACACCCCTAATTTCCAAAGATTACTCCTCGGAACAGCACATCCTTGCCCAAAGCTGCAGTTAAACCCCTGTGTGTCTGTAGGCATTCTCTGCCTGCACTGACACAAAAAAAAAAAAAAATCCAATTCACTAAAATCCATGCATTTCACACTTCATATTGATCTTTTTTATTATTTTTCCTTTCATCTGAAAGAAAAGAGCTTGTCAAAGTGCCAGAAGATTTTTTGTTTCTGGAATGCAGAAGAGCTTTCTAGAATACAGGGCAGACTGACAGCTATCATTTCTTTTCCCTGCAGACAGAGCAGATGATATTTCCCAGCATTTCTTGGTGTTAGAGTGATAAGGAAAAAAAAAATCACTGCTGACTTCTGAGAGCAACAAAAAGGAGTAAGATTTAAGGGAGTTCTGATAATTTAAGTGGTGAACAGAGCAAACTGACAGGTTATCTTCAGAGAGTCAGCAAGGTGCACGGATATGATGAAAGAGTTTAACTTGTTTGAGTGTTTGAATGCGGGATGATCAGCATATGAAGGGAATGAGATCTAAAATTCATTCTAACCTGCCTTATCTAGGTGTTCTAGTGGAAAATAATAATAATTTGTTGCTTTTTTGCTGACTGCTCACTAACAATTGTTAATCGCTGCTATTAGGCTGATTTCTGGCCTTGGCCTCTTTTTAATAAATCAAGATCTTTCCATCACATCATCTTTTATCACAGTTCTGTTCTGAAACACTCTGTATCACCTGCCATTAGAGATTAGTTCTACTAAAAGAGAACTCACCTGCCCACTAAGACTATCAGCAGAAGCTTTTCACACCAGGTCCTAATAGAGGGCACATGAAAACATAAGCCAGATTTCCTTTTTCCTTTTTTTGGATATATATTCCTATTTAAACCCAAATTCTGCCATTCTGGAAAAAAAAAAAAAAAAAAAAAAAAAGAAAATAAAAAGAAATTAAATAGGACAAAATGTTCAAGGCCAGGTTGGATGGGTCTTGGAGAAACCTGGGATAGTGGAAGGTGTCCCTGCCCATGGCAGGGTGTTGGAACTGGATGAGCTTTAAGGTTCCTTCCAATCCAAACCATTCTGTGATTCTGTGACTGCAGTTGTTAGTTTTCTCTGTGATCCCCTTCAGATTAAAACCACAGGCATTTCTGAATTAACTCATGTTTATTGTGCAGAATGGGGAATTTTGCAGAACATCTACTTTCACTCCCCATCTGGTAACTACTATACATTTGTATTTTGACAACAGAATACCTGAGGGCCATTTCACAGTGGGAGTGAATGTACACTGCAAAAAACTCCTGGTCATGGCCCAGGTTTTACACAGAAGCCATTAGATTTCATTTTCTTCCTGCTGCTCCTCCTAATTTCACCCAGATGTGAGACCCCAAGGTTCATCCTTAAAGCCTGAGACATTTAAATTAACACATTTCATCTTTCATAGAATTTCTTAACCAAAAGACCCTGTGTGGGCTCTGTGACTGCTGCCGGCTCTGAGGTACAATCAGGACAGTTTACACACCAGGTTTTATCTGCTGATGGCAGAGATTTTTGCCCTTGGGAAGAACTATCCCGGCCTGTGCTGCTCAGACTGATGAGTTTCCTGCACCTTCAGTGCAAAGCCAGAAGTTACACTGGTAGAATCTCAAAGCCCTAGACTGAATGTGACATGTGCCAAGTTCATCCTGCCTGGAGCAGAAATTCAGGGGAAAGTCATGTGGGTGGTAAATCTGGCCACATGGAGAACCAGCAGGGATGTGGAATGTGTGCTGCAGGACTTTGCATGCCCAGAGCCATCACCTGTGGTACAAGAGAGGCAAGCTGATTTACCCCAGAAAGAGGTAGAAGGAGATGCCTGTGATCTGGGCTCCTTTTCCTGCTGGGCTGTCTGCAGTCTGTCCAGCAGAACTTGAACACACATAGCCCATGACAAGACCTTTTCAGGAGAGAATTCAGCAGGGCTTTGACGGGGCAAAGCAAACTGTAGCACAGACAGACATCACCAGAGCTTGCTGCAATCCACAGGTAGCCTTGTTTTAATGTAAGACATGTCACTCTTGGAAGAACACATCTTTTCCACGGATAAACCAAAATGGACTTGCTGATCTTACAGACTTTCTCAATTTCAAAAAAATTATGATTGCATAATAAGACTGGCAGCATTTACTGCCAACAAAATGATGCATCTCTGTCCAGAAAGAGCAAACTTTCTCGTTCAGCACCAAACAGAAGGGAGGAAAAATACCCTGGAATGAAGCAACCCACTGCATTTGGTTTGCTGTGTATGTTAAGCTTTGCAATCATAGCTATGATAGATCTAAATTAATAATCTTTGCTTAATATTTATTCTGATTTTGTTTGCCTGTGCAGAGCAGAAATGAGTGGTTGAATAGATCTTGCTTGTAGGGATGCCCAGTTGTTCTGGAGCTTCCTTTAAGCACTACTTTACTCTTTATAAAATCTTGTTTTGGGTAATTTCCCCTCAGCACCAGCACAGCAGTGAATCATAAAAGAATGACGAAGTGACAGCTGATGCAGCGCTAAGGTTGAACCTTGATTTCCAGCTAAAGTTTCATTTTAGCTACGAGTCTCTATCAAGAGGCTCTGTTGTTTACTTTTAGGCAATTTGTTTCATGTCTCTCTGCTCCTTTTCCTCTGTGTTGGTCAGGCTTGAATTTTCAGCAGTTGATCAACATGTCTCACAGGACTCTGGTGAGAGAATCTCTGCAATACTGGCAGGACACCAATAAATAATGTGTGTGCTAAACCAGAGCTTTGTATGCTTTTCAGTGTTGATCTGAACGACAGGCTCAAGTGATGAAAAGGGAAAAATGCAGAGGTTGTGAGTCCTGGGGAGATCAGAGTGGAAGGTTCCATTAAAAATTTGGAAAAACAGTTTGAATTGTGGTTCATGGGGAGTCTCAATACTAATAAAACCCAGTATAAATTGTTACATTTCTGGGTAGGAAATAAAATTGATGTAACATGGAAGTAAATTGCTAGACAGTAGCATGAGAAGACAACAAAGAAGTTGAAATTTTACAAGGGTGATGGTGAATGGTGTAACCTTGGAGCAGAAAAGGAAACATTCCCTTCTGGGCTGTTTTAATGGGATGGTTGTATGTCAGTCTCAGGGGCTAACTGTTCTCATATGCTCAGCGGGAGCCTTGCTTACAGGGCATTGAACAGAAAAGATGAAGATCAAGTGAAGGACAATGAAAGATCTAGAAAGCTACTGTGCATGTGCAAGGTTTGCTTTACCTGGAAAGGGGAAACTTGATTCAGTTGCCAAAATATGCTTCTCTAGAAAAACTGGAGTTGCCTTATGTCATTCCTAGTATCTGCAATGGACAGGTCAATGTGAGAGAAGTGGAGACGAGGCAAGGTCACTGAGGCATCTGAAAAAGTGCCACATGTCTGCATTTGGACAACTGAATCACTGGCCAGAAGGTAGGAAGGAAATATCAGAATCTTTTAACAGCTAGGAGATAGCTGCTGCTTCTTCTCCTCCTCCTTCTTCTTCTTCTTCTACTATTATTATTATTATTATTATTATTATTATTATTATTATTATCCAGTGGCACTAAAAGTCGACTGAATCCATCACTAGGTATCCAAGAGTGAGCTGAACTGTTCTCCAGGATGCGTTCTCTAACTTGTTTAGATCTCTCCTGACTAAAAGAAGACCTTTCAATATCCATACAGAGACACCAAAATATGGCTCTCATGCTCTCAAGCTGATGTCCAGGTGGAGATCTCACTTCAGTTGCCTGAACCACCAACTGTTCTGGTAGGGCATGGATTCCCCAGAGGTCCAGTGTTATTTCTGTCACCCTCATGAAGTGTTTTTGACTACCTCAAAGCTTTCCATGTGGCACTGAATGCACGTGTATATGACATTCACATAGAGAAACTTATCACCTGGAGACTGAGCTGCACATTTCCCTTCTAGTCTATTCATTGCTAGGACTGTGAATTATGCAGGTTTTGCACTCCAAAAGGAGCATGGCACTCCTGGAAACAGAGAGCCCTCTAACAGCTTCTTAAATTGCATTGTAGGTAGGCAGATCTCCATCATACATGTGAAAATGTCATTGAATGTGTTTTAAGATAAAAATTCCTCAGGAGTACTGTAAACAAGGTGCCCCAACAAAGGCAGGAGTGATGAATCTGACTCCATTTTCTCAGAAGGCTAATTTATTACTTTATAATACTATGTTATATTAAAGAATACAAAACTAAACTGTACTAAAGAATACAGAAAAGATACTTACTAAATGCTGAAGAGATAATAAGAACATGTAACTCTTTCCAGGGTCCTGACACAGCTTGGCCATAATTGGCCAATGAGTGAAAACAACTCACACTGGAGTCCAATCAAGCAATCACCTTTGGGTAAATAATCTACAGACACATTCCACATGAGCACAACCCAGGAGAAGCAAATGAGATAAGAATTGTTTTCCTTTTCTCTGAGGCCTCTCTCGCTGCCTTTCAGCTTCCCAGGAGAAAAACCCTGGGCGAAGGAATTTTTTCAGAGAATGCGAATGCCACACAAGAGGGTACCTCAAGATGGATGTGTGGTTCTCCGATATTGGGGATTTCTTTGCAAAGTGCAAATATGTTTCACAGAGTATTGGAATCATCAAAAGCTTTGGGTTTGAAGGGATCACAAGGATCTTCAGTTTCCAAACCCCCTGCCTTTGTCTGGGACACCTCCAACTAGGCCAGGTTGCTCATTTCTTTAAAGAACATTTTCCCAGGAAAAGAGTTTGTGCCAAAGTCATGATGAAAACCTGGAATGGTTTCTCTACCCAAAATGAGAAAGTGAGCCAATCTGTCACATTAGGCATTCACCTATTTTCAGAGCGTGAGCTTTTGGAATGACTAATAATGAATCAAATCCACCTGACGATGAACAGCTCATTTACCCTTCTCTGAGCCTGTTTCTCCACCCCAGCACCACTGAACAGGTTTTCACAGCAGCAGCTCACACAGAGAATCTTTCAATCACCACTGGAGACCAGCGTGGATTGGTATTGATCCAGGAGTTGCATGTGAGACTGTATGTCATGTAAGAGTTTTGATGAAAATATCAGAGCTGCTGTCACTCTGAACAGCACCAAAGGTTGGCCTGCTGATCTCTAATCAAAGTTTTTTGGGTATGCTTCTATGACAAAGCCAGTAATTCAGAGTGAAAGTTCTCCACAGGGGCCAACGTCATATCAATCTTATTTAACACCTACTTAAATGTTATTCCTGCTATCTACAATCAGTACACAAGTTCAGCTGCTCAGACAGACTGCATCTTGCCCCTCTTAGCTCCTTGATCGTGTCAGTGAATTATTCCTGTCATTTTCCTCACCTTTTTTCTCTACCTTTACTCTTGTCTGTCTTTAGACTTTGACTGTGTCATATTGAATTTAGCTTGAATTCCAGCTAGTGACAAAAAAAAAAAAAAAAAGTCAAGTTTGCTTTGTGAAATGCCTCACACAATTTCAGGGCGTCAAAGGGGAAAATCGACATTTGTTCAAAATGCCTGCATGAAGACAACCCATCACTCCTGCCTTCATTCCCCATTCTCCCCCTTATGCTTCTCAAGAAAAGTGATATTTCATGATAAATTTTGGCACCATGAAGTTTACTTGATAATTTCATTTCTGGGGAATGTTTCCCCCAAGTGCAAAGATTAATATGGAGATAAAGACAGAGGTATTTGCTAGGGGAGATGTGTTTATTGGCACTGCAAAGTGGAATGGAAAAGGTATGAGAATTGTGGTTTTCTTGCACAAGTAAAAGCAGTGATGTGTGGCCCAAGAATATTTTCAAAGTATCTCACATGGTCTGATTTAACAATTACGTTATTATCTGCACCTGTGGCTTTAAGTCAAGAGGAGGCTTTATAAAACTGCTTTTAAAATTTGAGTTATTGCCTCCATTAAATTGGTTGAATAGAACACATTCATTACATTGAATATTGTAAAATATCACAACTGCACTGGTGTCTTATTCAGCGTGTACCAGACTAATATAAGGAAAGAATTTCAAGTAAATATTGAAAGTTAAATTATGACCCTAGAGCTAACACAGCCTAATCCGCTAATTCAGTATAACTATAATCCCCCCTTCTTTTCCAGGAAGAGTTATTCTTAAAGAAGCACATTTAAAATTTGTTTCAACCTCCGTGTTTTCATAGTTTTTTATAGTCTGCCAAAAAAAAAAAAAAAAAGGTATCAATCATGATAAAAAACTCAACAAAATAACAACTTTTATTTTACTGTTTGTATGTAATGAGTAATCAGCTCTATAAATTCCCACAACTCTGCTATTCTAGGTACTGACAGGTTTTGCATAGGCTGGACTGATCCTTATCAAGAGTGTGAATCCAAGTGAATAAGTTATTATTATCAGAGGTGTTGATTTTACACAGACTCTGCAGTAACAAGTTTTCAGGGAATTTGTTAAGGCAGCATTTATGTTCAAAACTCTCATTTTTAAAGTTCTATCAATCCAAAAAATGTTTAAAAATCCATGTTAGTCATTTAATATGCAGTTCATTTCGCCTAATATCTGGAAATCTAAAAAATAAATAACTACATCTGAGCAGGTCACCCTGGCCTCTCTTTACAGTCCGTAATGAAAAATAGGCATTTTCAGAGCATGATTCATGAAATCTGTCATGATTCATGAAATCTCCAGTTTTAGAATACTAGCTTACTCTTTATTTTTCCCTTTTTCTGTCTATTAAGTCCTTTCTTCATGTAGGATCAAACTCAGGTATAGAACATACTGTCAAGATGTCTCAGCTGCAGCAGGTGCATCTCAATTCTCATCAATTTATGAGTTATTACGAAGTTTTACACATATAAAATCTAAACTTTGATCAGCAAGGATTTTAAGGGCTCCAAACCCTGTATCTAGACAGCAAAATCACAACAAAAAATGTGTCCAAAAAATAATTCTTCTTCCCTCAAAACAGACTTCTGATGGATTAATAAATTTTAGAGTAAGTATTTTGATTTTCTTCATTATAGAAGTACCCTGACATAGAAAATGAGTCCTTAATAATAAGATTGAGTCCATAGACTCAATCTGTTGGTTTTGCTGTATTTCTGTGTTTGAATTGTGATGGAGTTTATACCTGAGGTAATCAACAAGTCTCAGAATCTACTTTATATTATTCAAGATAAATTTAAACATTTCATACCAAATTAAAAAAAAAAAAAGTAAATGAAAACAGAAAAACAAACAAAAAGACATAAACAACTCCCACTCTGCATTATATGAAATGCCAAGTAAATTGGTAAACCAATTTAAGAACCAAGTGATAAATACCTACTTTAGCAGCTGAAAGTGAGATATAAATAAAAACTTAGCTATGGGTTTATTTAAATTAGGCAAGTCAAAACTAAAGGTATTGTTTATTTTTAAACAGTGATGTTTTACTTACAAACAGCACAATTTCAAATTTCCTATTAATTTCAACTGTTCATGGTTATGAAGCTTTAGACTGAGCCTCATAAATGTAGTGGTATTCATTAAAAATTCTTACATGCCATAAACCAACACTTGAGGAAAATTCTGCTTGGTTGTGAAAGCAGTGCCTGTCACAACTTTATAAAGATGCTCTTGCTCCAGTGGACTAAATGCTACTGCAGATCCATCTGGTAGCACCCTACCTGATATTTTCCCCAAATTTTGCTTTAGTTCAGTTTAACAGGAGTTGAACAGACTGCAAACCACCAGTAACACAGAATTCTGACAGCTTTGGTTGCTCTTTGTCACTGAACCTTTCATTTTGTTGGTTTAAACTCTTCTTTAACAGGTCTTGGTGACCTCATGGACTCAGAATATGGAGGCCACCAAGCACAAATCCCAATGGCAGTGATTCTTCCCAATACAAAGAATTTAAAAAGTAATAAAGCTACTTCTGAAAGCCACCCTGTAATAACTATGTTGTGGGTTTGCCCTTGTAAAATAATAAGAGAAACGTACACATAGTCATACACATTTTCTCAATTCACATTTGAGTTTTGCAGATAGTCCTGCAAAAAGTTTTTAGTGATCAACAGCAGCTGCTCCAAAGAATTTGGCAGTTGCTACTTTAAACCAGTCAAGTCAGGATATTGTATAGTTTTCAATAAAAAATCGAATATTTGATACTTTAAAGTGAATTTTAATGTCATAAGGGTATTTTTATGAAGACAGGAATCTTTATTTCATAAACTTTTAGTGCAGCATAGTAAATTCAGTTGACTGATAAAACCACACACAATTTTTTCTTCAGGATTTTTGGGTAGGTCATTGTAATTGACCAAAAAGTTATTAAGCATTTTGACCTTCTGCAACAGTTTTAGAGTTAATGCAGAGTAATAAATTTGGTTTTGAGAAATTCTTTAAGAAAAAAAACATTAAAAGGTAAATATGTATATGTATGTGTGGTTTTATTTGCATATGTATATAGTTGCTTAATTTCTACCACTTCATCTTTAATTTGATAGTGACAGCTCTTGGTTTTCTCTCTCACAGAAATTCCAGAACGTGTGTATATAATTTAATTCTATTCTGTTCTAGCAAATTCCAGCTTTATATGATGAGATGTAATCAGTGAGAAATCACTAAGAAACGCTGCTTATGTTTAAATGTTAGAAATATCTTTCTGTGTTTACTGTCCCCTGAATTTGCCTGCAAATGGTAGTTTCTGATATTTTAAAACTGTATAGTTGGGAATGTCTTTTTCACAAAAATTCAGATTCTCTTTCTTATATTCGCAGTTATCTCCTCAGCCAAATATATCCCTCAGTTAGGTGGGTTCTGTTGAGAGGTAATCATCTGACAGCTATCCCATGAACGATATTCAAGGTCAAATTAAAGGCAAACAGGCCTGAGCTTGCTGAATCTAATGGAAGAGCAGGCTAAAAGAAGAGTCAGAGTAATGCTTCAAAATATTAAAAGAAACCATGAGGGCATTCAGTTACTGAAGTTCAAAAGGAAAAAAGAAAACTATGGAGATGTTATTTAATTTATATAAAAACAAAGATGTCTAAAATTCTTCCACTGTCTACCCTCACATGATATTTGTAGATGTATTTGCTGCTTGAAATAATTTATGATTCCTTTGGTGGGATTCAGATGTCCAAACTTGGGCATTTAAACCCAGCAGAAATGCCATAAATTATCAGAAACCCTTGTGTAGAGAAGAGCATCACTTAGAAGGGACCCAGAGCTTCCCAGAGTGGACTTCTCCCTGGCTTGAAGTTCAACCTTGCTCATGTGCCCTGGGAAAGACTCAATCAAGTTTATTTGTTGCTTTGAAGATTAATTTCTGTTGTTGGGTCCAGCTTGCAGCACTCGAGGGGAGGGGATGGGAGTGCCCATTCAGCAGCAGGAGAGGCAGGAATCTACTGAGCCAGGAAAAGGGACACCCCTCTGTAGGGATCTGATTATTGACAGATGCCTCTGCCAGAATTAGGGTGCAAACAAGACCATAGGCTAAAGTTAATTGTACAGATTTTATTTAACAGCAAATGTGAGGAGGAGAGGAGAGGAGAGGAGAGGAGAGGAGAGGAGAGGAGAGGAGAGGAGAGGAGAGGAGAGGAGAGGAGAGGAGAGGAGAGGAGAGGAGAGGAGAGGAGAGGAGAGGAGAGGAGAGGAGAGGAGAGGAGAGGAGAGGAGAGGAGAGGAGAGGAGAGGAGAGGAGAGGAGAGGAGAGGAGAGGAGAGGAGAGGAGAGGAGAGGAGAGGAGAGGAGAGGAGAGGAGAGGAGAGGAGAGGAGAGGAGAGGAGAGGAGAGGAGAGGAGAGGAGAGGAGAGGAGAGGAGAAAGAGAGTATGAGTGAGACAGATTAAAAAAAGATATCACAACCACATGGATTCCAACAGCATCCTCCTTTCCTGGCCTTCCCAGTGGTGTGGGTCCCAAAGTATTCTTCTGGATATACCACTTTTATAGAGTCCACAGGGTGTAGATTCCATTCCCACAACTTGTTCTAGCACCTCTGTAAGGTATTTATTCCTTTCTCACAGTTTGCCATGGAGGGAATTTTTGTCTGTCTGGGGCACCCAGAGCTGACTCACCAGGCGTGGCTTCCTGTTGCTGCCATCTGCTCTCATCACAGCATCCCACAGCCCTCACTCACAGTGGAATCTTCCCTGCTGTGCTAATTCCAAACCTTCACCTCCATTTAGGCCTGGAATTAGCACCTTTCTGTTGTGGAGAGCTTCCTTCTCTGACAGTGTTTTCAGACATTTCACTGCATTCTCCAAGTGCTTCCACTTCTTCTGTCTCAGGACCTTTGTCAGGTCACCCAGCTTGAGAGAGAACAAATTTTCATGCTGAAAATTTGAATATATTAATATTTGGAGGAGGAAAAAAGCTGTCCAAGAATCAGCAGGGTATGTGGAAGAAAGGGAGGAAGGAAAGAAAAAGAAAAAAATTATGTAAGGTACAAACATAGGGAGTGAAGGAAGGGAAAAAAGGAAGGGAAGGAGAGAAGACTTCAGCTCTATCCAGACAGTAACATTTATAAAGCACAAACTATTCAAGATTTGGATATTTGAACATTTCTAGCTCAACTAAACAAAATATGCCTCAGCTCAATTTTACTTCTAGTACTATTATTGTTATTTTTCTCACACACAGTATTGCAAACTCCTTTTATACATTTTAATCCTATTTTGTAGCTGTTCCTCTATTGCAGGCAATTTTGAGTTATTTCTTCTCTTCCTCTCTCAAGCTTGAAATTCATATCTTTTCCAATCATATCTTCATGTTCTTTTGGTCCCTTTCCAGGGTGCCTCTGTCCTTGCTGGAGCTGACAGCAGCTCTCAGTTTCACAGAGAGAGTGATTATGTTTAACTCATTGCTTCTCTCTCTTTCATTAATGAAGAAATTAAGTAAGGCCAGGCCTTGTTTATATCCCAGCTAAAAACTTCCCAAACTTAAAATACTGTCCTTTATCACTGATAAATCCATAACTTTTGTTATGAAAAGTATAAATTATGGTTGAAATACCATAAACCTCCTCTCTGCCTGCAACCCCTGTGGCTAATGAGTCACTTGGAATATCCACCCAATGTGGATGTGGCTGTAATCAGCAGGGCAACTTCCACTGAGACCCTCTGAGAGCTGCCAAAAGAAATCTGGATGATGGAGTCACTCACAGATTCACCAGTTTGATCTGCATCACACCAGAGCCGTGGGGACCATTTCCCATTATGCTGGAAACAAACAGTGCAATGACATCCAAGACTGGACTGGTTTAATTTAAATGAGAAATCAGAGGCTTCTGGGATCAGGCCTGCATTATCTCCACAGATGTAGAGCACAGTTTCATTTTTTTCATCAATCTGCTTACATTAAATTGAAATAGCTGAAATTTGCAAGCCTTTTATTCTCCTTGTAGAATCATTCAGAAGGATTTATCACAGTTCTCACCAAAATTTGTGGTTTTACTTAAATTACTCTTCTGCTGCCATGGTCAGAGTTCCAAGAGAGAGATGTATTGCATTACAGGTCTTCTAGTAAAAGGTTTCTCTGACAAAAGATAACATGGCATGTAACCATTTATTTCTATGTGAATCTCTTTTAGATCATCATTTCCTCTAAAAGATTTTTTTTTCCAGGTGTATTATTCACTTATTTAGGAAAGTAGGAGATTCAGGCAAGGATTTGTAGATGTGCTTTTGGTATATGTTTTTTCTTAACTCAGTCCCAAAAATAGTGTGAGGGCCTTACCCTGCATCGTTGAACTCTGTGGGAATTGTAGTCCCTACTCAAAGCCTTTCTGCAAGAATTCAAGGCTGTGTCAGTGAGCATAGAATGCTTGCTAATTTCCATCTTAAATCTGATTCAAATGCTCTTAAATTCATGGTTTTTCTCCCTAAGGAACCAACATTCCAAAGCCAGGTACCATTAAATGTGTTTAATCAGGTTCATGTTAAAAATGATCATTTAGTTTTCCCTGAGGATAATTAATAGGAGATGTGAAGCACTTAAAAACAAAAAAATATAGATAATGTTTTTCAATGTGGTTCATGACATCTGCATCAATTTTTTTTTCTATACTTAGAATAGTAAGTCCTACATCTGCTTTCACATATAAAGGATTTATTTAGGATTAAGACTGTGTTACGCTACAGTGCTGTAAGGACAGAAGAAGAATGCCTGTGTTCTGCATCTCCATACTTCAGGTGACAAATTAAATAAATAGGACAAAAACTGGAGCAGCTCAGCTCTTCATGGAGTAGGGACATAAGGGACCCACCATGATTGTTCTGCTCATCCTTAAAGGATATTACGTGCTCCACATCCTTGCTGAAATGACATTTCTCTGACTTTTGTGTGACTACACAAACTCTGAGGATTGAATCCAGCAGTCTGTAACTCTCAGCAGCTTTAGGATGGAAAGGAGGAGAGGAAAGGTTTGCTTAACAGCACAAGGAAGGGTTGGCAGCAAAGCTGAGGCAGCAGGCTCAGCTTGTGAGCATCCATCCATCCCTGCTCTGTGCACTTTGCAGCCTCTCCTCCCTGGGGCTGGTCCATCCTCTCACCTCTGCACTCTTGCTGGGTGTGGATGTGAGCAGCCTGACTGATCTTAATGCCTGACCCTGCTCCTCCCCACAGCACTGAGCCCTCCTGGTGCTGACACTCCTGCACTTTATTTTCCTGCACAGCGGTGCCAGCTTAGCGTTTAATTTTGTTCCATTAGAAGAAAATTATTTTTTAATTATAATTCATTATTTCTCTTAATATTTTCTAGACTGGTGCTGGAAGAGGCTTAACAGAATCCAATTCCTTTTTCATTAGAGAGCATTTCTTGCATTCTCCTCACATCTCCATTATGGGCTGTCACAGGCTTCGTGCACAGCACTAATGGCATGGGTAGGTGCTCATAAACATCATCCTGCTCATCTTGGCAGTGATGTAATTGAGGGTAAACACAAATCAGTGCTGTTTTCCCACTCCTAACATGAGTATTGCAGGTCTGTCCCACTTCTCCCTGTGTTATCTGGGTGGCTTTTTCTGATTTAACACCAGACTCTTGCTCTGAGGGGCAGAAGAGGTTTGCTGAAAACACAGCAGCTCTCTGACACTTCTGTCCATACCCAGCTGTCTTAGCAAGGACTGAGGGTTTGTTTGCTCAACAATCACATAAGTCATGCTTCCTAAATTTGTGGAATTTACCTGGAATTTGTCATTCAGTATCTTTTCAGGCTTTTTTATTTTTTCTAATGTGAGTATAATGATAAGCTTTTCTGGGTTTTCCAAGGTTTCTGAGGTTAGAGTAAAAGTGAACATCTTTAGTTTCCTTTCAGCTTCTCTCCTGGCCATGTTGTGACGTGAAGAAGACAAGGCCATCAGCATGGAAACAGATTAGAAAAGATACATGAAATTTTTTGTAAGCTAGACTACATAAGTGCATAAGTAGATGTGTATACATGCCTTATTAAATTTCTGTAAAACTTTTGCCAATTATATTGATAATAATTGCTTTGCATCAATGGATATAATAAGTTATTGTGATGTAGTTAATGACTATAGATCATGCTTTGTTAAGAGTATATAAGCTGGAGAATATGCAGAATAAAAACTCTTTTCTTCTTGGACTCTGATCACCTGTGTCTGCCACGTCTGGCCGAACGGTGACAAGGGACTCCAAAAAATATCTGCAATAAATGCAGCTCATATTATGATCATTGCATCCAAAAGGTTTGCTTTTCACTTAGCATCTCTCCTCTCCCCAGAAAAAAAATACTGTAGCTCTTTATTTTCAAATTCACATATGACATGGAACTTTTTAAATGCAGAATTAACTGTTCCTGTGATATCTCCCAGTGCAGACATCCCCCCATCCAAAGACATTTCAATGAGCACATCCTACAGGAATTATGTAAAAGACTATTCTAAGGAGGGATGTGTTCAGGGTCTCCTGCTGACATTGCTCCATTTTATTAAAATCCTCATGTCCCCCTGGAAAAATAGGCTAGAATGCAGGTGTCTGTCTTCTCAGAAGAGTGAACTTGACACAAGGATGCTCAGATGTCATTCTTCCTCAGTTCTTCCCACTAGTGCTGTTCTACTTTGCATTTAATGTTCAAAACTCTTTGGAGACAAAGGGAATTGGTCCTTATCAGGGTAATCAGGACACGTGCTCTAGAAGTGGGACACCTGGGGTTTTTTTTTTCTTTCAATGCTAATGAACATTTAATTTGCACATAGTAGGACACCAGCCATAGGTGAAACCAAAAAAGATAAAAATCCTCCCACAAGTGCACAAAATACAACACAGTGGGCACTCAGACAGGAGGCTTGAGATGTTTCCTTCATCTCCCTGATGGAAATTTGGACTCACTGTTTCTTTCAGCAGGGTGACTGCCTTTGCCAGCAGACCATGATGAATAAAGACTTCATTTAGCTTTCATTTTTGCAAGTATCTGAGTGATTCTTTTTCTTTGCAGAGTAGTTATATAGTTGAGATTTTTCTTCAGTGGGAAACAACAAACCCAAACTAAAACACAGGTTTTACAACTCTCTCTTCTCTCCCCTTCCCTTTCTCAGTTCAGCAGTCACACCCAAAAGGTCCCTACTTTTGAGCAGGCTCTAGCCCTCATGATTAGATTCCCAAAGAATGGTTAAAGAGTTCCTGGAAATAATTCTTAAAATCACCACTGCCTCTAAGGACTAATTCCATTTTTATAGCTCTACATACATCTTGAGCAGCAGGGTTTGTTTTGGTCCTTGTGTATGATCACAGCCTTAATGCAGATCCCACATATTTGTGATCTCCACTGTGAACTGCAAGAACGGGTTGCTTCACCTGAAAGCACACATAGGAAAGCATTCTTCATATGTAAAATGTCTTTTATGACTACTAGAGAGGCATATTTATTGTTTGCATGCATTTTCCTAACTTCCCCCTCACCATTCTTGTCCGCAAGCAAAATCATTCAAAAGATAAGAAAAAAATGTCAAAAATGCAATATCTTTTTTTTCAGAATTGTTCATTGTTATCTGAAAATACGACTCTTGATGTACATATTGGAGTTAAGTGATGATAAAACCTTGGGCAAAATAAAAATAAAAATAAAAAAATTAAAAGAGATGAAAAGAAAATAATCATACTGACATTTCCTGGAAAATTGAATGTTCTTTTTGTGCAAACATTGAAGACTGGTTTCATTACTGAATGTCAAGAGTTCACTCAATAGCAAAAGCTTCTGTGTGCCACTCAATCTACACTTCAGCATTTTTCCAACAGGAACTTGCTTTGTGTAGGGAATAAAGTACTGGGGTAGGTGTAATGTTAAATTAATAATGAACTTATGAGACAGCTGTTAAGGTATTATTACATCTTTTTAATTTAATGGGCAATAAGATCAGGGTATGCCTACTGAAACTTAAAAAAACACTACCTCTTGACAAATTCTAAAATATTTCACCTCCAATCAACCACTGGACTGCAGCGCCCAAGTTTGCAAAAGCATCATGGTCCTTTTGTTCTCCCCATCTATGGTGTTATCTTCACTGCAGGTCTGAAAAAGGGTTTTTAGACACGTTGACAATGAGACAGAGTAAAGATCCATTCTGAATTAGGTGAAGTGTCTAAGAGAAGTGAAAAGTCTGTGAGGCCAAAGCTAAAAGAAAAACTCGCATGCCGAGACAGCAAAGAGACAGAGAAAGAAAAACAGAAAAGACCACAAGGTCGATTTGCACCCGACTTAGAAATTCATTTGATAAAGAAGAACTAGTGCTAAATGTCACACAGAATGAATATGTATGAACTTATTGTAAAACTGTATGCATATGCATTTAAAAAGAAGATAAAAGAAGACCCGAGGTCTTCAGAGGCACGCATGCCTTGTCGAGAAACTTGTGTCCGGCGCGTGTCGTAAATAAACATACCAAGCTTTACAACTTTTATAAAGTTGTGAAGTTTCTTCTTTTCTGTGCAAAACATTATGGCGAGCCAGGCAGGAGTTCTGTTGCAGGACAACAGTCTGGCATTACAGCCTCAGTCTGAAGTCTGGGAGATCAATCTCCAAGCTCCATTAACTTCAGATCCTAGGAAGACTATAATTACATGAGTGTTAGCTTTGCCTTGAAAGCCAGAATGGAGACTTCATGGCTTGAGTGGAGGAGAGGAAACCTTACTCACATTTCTGCTCTTAGTTTCCTTTGTGGCTTTAGTCAACTTACTGCTCTTGGAAGTTGTGTCTAGAAACCAATTCATTACCTGTGATCTTCTGCAGTGGATATTGAAATCTGTGTATGAAAAACATTGCAGGAAACATCAGCTTACCACCTCTATTATTTGTTACTTTTCTGCCTCACTGCTTACAATCACCTTTGACATAGCATTACTCACAATAGACTCAAAAGATTTGTGAACAATTTTCCAAGTTATTATGTTCATTAAGTCTTTGTCAAAGATTTATATGCAATGAGAGCTGGTTTTGTAATGGCACAGGTATATATTTGACTCAAATACAGCCTAACTATTTTGCAGTTCCACCTGTGGGCATTAGTCAATCTTCTTGTTTATTACTTTCAATGCCCTGAGTTTCAGAAAAGTAAATGGCTTATTGGGAGGTGAATTAAAATGCACTGAAAGTAGAGGATTGAAGACAATTTCCAAACAAGTTAGGAATTAGCCAGCTCATGAAATTATTTGCCAAAAAAATAAAGGTCAACATGAATGTCTTGATGTTTGAATAGATTTGGGAAAATAATTTCAACCAAAAAAATAAAAAAACAAAACCAAGTGTTTTGTGTTGAATGAGATGTTCTTACTAGCAGAAATAACCTGTTCTTCACACTTTTTTGCTCACCATTGTCAATAACAAATCTGTGCTCTTCAGTGAAAAACATGTTTCAAGCTAGCCAAGAGTAGAGCCAACCTCACCAATGTATTACTTAGAAGCCCAAAACATTTGAAACACACATCT
This sequence comes from Ammospiza nelsoni, assembly GCF_027579445.1. Classification (NCBI taxonomy): domain Eukaryota; kingdom Metazoa; phylum Chordata; class Aves; order Passeriformes; family Passerellidae; genus Ammospiza; species Ammospiza nelsoni. The sequence continues at coordinate 5,237,769 of NC_080637.1, read as the reverse complement.
GATATAAAGCAGGGTGCCATCAGGGTGTGTAAAATCCTACTGAATTAATAACAAAAAAGTCCCTTGCATAAAAGCTTGAGCTTGACATTCAGTTGGGATCTGAGTTTGAGTAATTTTTACCACATCTTCACCATTTTTTTTCTGTACCAGCCAGGTTTTGAAGCCCATCCAGGGTTTGGTAGCAGATGGAGATGCTCGGGCGGCTCCCACTCCTGTGTGAGGCGTTTGCTCACACAGGCACTCTCAGGTGAGTCAGCAATGAAGAGCTGGAAATTTTTTGGCATTTTCAAATATTCCAGATTCTTCAGCTATGAGACTTGTGAAATTTGATATCCAGTTTGGGCTCTGCAAGTTAGAGAATATCAGTGTGAAAACACTGAGCCTACCAAACACAGAGAGGATTTTTTTTTTCCCTGCAAACATTTATGTTGTGCTTTCAAAGGAAAAATTAATGCTGGCATTTCAAACAAAGTCATAATACATTTTAAGCACCTGTTCTAAATCTATCTGAACATCAGTTTAAATGTCCATTGGCTTACATCTAACTGGAAAATTATTCAATATTTTCACAGACCTGTTATACTGATCAGCTGTTATTTTACACCTTAAAACTCATTATGAACAAGAATTGAACATATAAATGTTTGCCTCTCCCCAGAAAGTACACTGCTGTTGTTTTATATATAATCTTTCCTTTTCCACTATGAACCACTTTAAAATATCAGTGGCTGTTCTGGCTGCTCCACTAGACTGTAAAAAGTAAAACAGTCAGAAAGTAGCAAGGTGGGCAAATGAGTAATTAAAATAAAACTTGTGTGTTGTGTTATGTTAGCCTAACAGTGCTACTTTGTCTTTTTATTCTATTGGCATTTAGAGGGAAAAAGGAAATTCTAAGCAGTACTAAACTAAACATAGTTCATGAATACAAAGTGTTTCTGCCAACAAAACAAAGATTGCAGTTTATACTATGCAAATGAAAAATTGGTAGAAAATTCTGTTTTCATGAATCTGGAAGGCTTTAGTATATCTGTGGGGATTATCTAAATCTATGTTGTGTTTACATGGGCTTTCCTTCTCTCCTAAGCTTTTTTTTATTATTATTTCTCAGATATGTAAGTATGAGATTTACCTGATTCAAAATCTGGGTGAAAACAGGAGTGTACAGACTTTTGCTGTAACCCCTAAACTCAAGCAGGACAGGACAAACAAACAACAAACAAAAAGGACATTATTTGGAAATAATTTCAATTTCATATGCTACATTGCCTGAGGCTCACAGACCATTCTTTGAATCTGATTTGGTTCCTTTTGAGGTCAAGCTCAATTTTCGATATTTTATGGTCTAATTTGTCAACTGAGGATCACTAAAATTAGTTAGTTTGGTGTTTTAATATTCCTCTTATATAATATGCAGTAATTTTTAAGTTGAGTTCTACTTCAGTTTATTTGTGGTTTGAAAAGTATAAAGTATGGACATTTCCACTGAATGTCAGGGCTTGGAAGAATTACCAAAGCTTTGAAGAGTTCACAAAGACAGTTACTATATTTAGACTTAATCAAAATTGTTATAAATAGAGTTTAAAAAATGTAAAAAAATAGCTACTACTTAAGAGCTATTTTTTCCCTCATTTTAATCTTTCTTTTTCTATAAATTTTCAGCTGTTCAAAGATATCACCTTTTGTGTTTACAGAAACTGGAAAGTAAAATATCTAATTAATAGCTGAAAGGAAAATAATTTATCTTTTTATTGGTGGTTACTTTTTAAAGGAAAAAAAATCTTTTATTTCTCTAAATATATTTATTTGCTGAAAATGAAATTTATAATCAGGGGAGTAAAATGAGTTCTCCACACTAACAGTATTTTATCTATGTATATGAATATTCTTCATCAATATCTCAATATAGGATTAGGCCATCCTCCTCACAGTTATACAGAACACACAGAATTAGAGTGTATATTATGGACTGGAGCTTGGAATTCTACTGAGGATCTGTAAGTCCTGTGTTTTCATACTTGTTGAAAGAGTCGTACAACAATTATTTTATCAAAAAAACCCCAAAAAAATACTTTGGCAAGGTCATTAAAACAAAAATTTCCTTCATGGGAACACACCAATTTTGATTAGTAAAAAAGCTTTGGGTACATAATGGATTTATTTTGTTCCAAAAATAGCCATGTTATCCCACTGCAGCTCCAGGGTTAGGTCACTCATGTGTGGAATTAATCTCATGGCACATCAGCTGTCATGCAGGTTTTGGATTTGTGGCAACCAAACCTTGCTGTTAATAGGGGTGGATGAAAAGGAACTTTAACAATCTGATTCAACTCATCTGATGTAAAATTCTGCTCTGCAATAAGACCTGCCATTGCCAGAAATCCTTTCTTTTTTCTATTCACAATAGGTGTGTTTAGGCAAGTGTGCACATCAAATGTTAAAACTGGAAACACAACTTTATGCTTCCCCTGTATCCAAAAACGAATCAGGAATTTGAGCCAGCTTCTCCTGCTACATAGACACAGACCATAATGGAGGGATAATGAACATTTTCTTATGTGCTGATCTATCCGTGAAGGCAGTTAAAGTTATGAGAAACATGATTTGGACAGTGTTTTGGGTGTAGGAAAGGGAAAATAATTTCCTGTCCTTGCTCCTTGAAAAGTTTTTTACATGTATAAAATTTAGACAAGAATGATATTTTTTTTTTTGCCCATGACTCCTACAGCAAGCTTAAATCAGAAATCTAAAAGCAAAATAAAATAAACACCTTAAAATTAAGTGTAGCTCAGAAAATCTCACATCTGTATTGGACAGTAAAGCCACATATGAAAGAAGATTGAATTTCTATTTTAACTGATCTTCTTTAAACTATTGTTCAGTCAGCACAAAAATACTATTACTGCATAGCCTGTTGACACCTTGCTAGGCTTTTATGTTTTCTGACCCCTTTTTCTATTGTCCCCTTCTCCTCTATGCTCACATTGACCTAGTTGCTGTATCACTGACCAAGATTTTCCCCTTCTTGATTTCCCTTATTATATATTTGTATGCCTAAAATCACATGAAAAGATTGCTCCACTAAAATTAGATGTTGTTTTTCATATAATCCAGGATGTTCAGTCATTTGAAGAGGTGAATGTCCTAGAAAGAGGCTTACCTTTATTTTCATAGTGAGCAGATACTCTGAGAACGTTTTATTTCAGAGCTGTTTGTATCCATGGCAAAATATTCTAAAGTTCAGTTTGTATCAGCCATTGCAGAGCACTGGAACATGACAAATACACGAAACTATTTGATAATATAGCAAAGAGGAGAAAAACACAAGAAAAAAAAAAAAAAAAGGAAAAGAAACAAACCAAAGGAAATTCAGAAAACCATAGAGTTGTTGCAACACAATGAATTTCTTTGACAGGTTAAAAAAACACCCTGTTTGAAAAACATGCAGTACTGGAGCTGAAGTTGGCAAGGGATGCAGAGACTAATAAGAGAGGCTCCTAATGGTGTGTCAGCCAAGAGGGAAGCCAAAGAAAGCGTTCCTCCCTGAAGAACAAGCCTGGCAAACTGGTAACAGCAGACAAGAAGAAGATTGAGGTACTCAACAGCATTTTTGCCCCAATCTTCAATAGAAACATTCAAGGTCAGGTTGGAAACAAACTCTGAGCTGACTGAACTAGTTGTAGATGTCCCTGCTCATCACAGGGTACTTGTACCAGCTGAACTTCAAAGGACCCTTCCAACACAAATTGCTCCATGATTCTACAATTCCAGGATGCAGATGGATTTGGGCATTTTATGCAAACTGTGCTTTGTAACCTCACAGATTGCCCCACACAGATAATATTTCCTCAACTTCCATGAAAAATTAATAAATGCCAATAATATTGTATGTTCTATTCAATAGCCAAAGCAAATAGGTTGTGCCAAAAGAGATTGTGGCCTAGCAGGCAGTGCAGTGGGCTGTAATTGCTCTTGCCTTGGGTTTATCGTGTTCTCTAATAGATACCTCCAAGGACACTTTTCTGAAGTCACTTAATCTTTCCTGTGCCTGTTTTTGGTAGAAGAGGAATGGTAGGAATAATGACAGAAGTTTGTTTTCTAAAGCTCTGTGAGACTTACTGAGCTCTACATGGGTGTTAGGAGATGTTATTATAGCTTTAAATGCTAATACAGCAATAATAAAGCAAACTTTTTGGGGGCCAAATATAGATTTAGCTATTACTTTTTTTAAAGTGAACCAATTTCATCGTGATAAATTTGCAATATTTTTTCTCATCTTCTTTTACTTGTACAGTCAACTATTGTCGCAGACATCTTTTCATAAAAATCTTTTCTTTAGGATTTTCCCTTCTGGGAAGCTGAGGCCCCAGAAAAAGAACGTAAACAATGGTTATCTGCTGCTGTGGAATGCAACAGGTGCACCTGCGATTGGCCCATGTTGGGTGTGTATAATTAATGGCCAATCAAGAACTGAGCTCTCTCAGGGACAGAGTCAGAGAGAGCTCCTTTGTTATTAATTTCTTTTCTATTCTTAGCTTAGGTAGCCTTCTGAAAACTTTTCCTTCTATTTCTTTTTAGTATAGTTATAACGTAGTATATATATCACAAAATAATAAATCAAGCCTTCTGAACATGAGCTCAACATTCTCGCCTCTCTCTTCACCTGCAAAACCCTTGTGACCACCGTCACAAACTCTGTTCTGTGAGAATTGAGCCTGGTCCGAAGGACACAAGTTTGAGCACATCAGGTGTGAGATGGAGCTCATTCTCCTCTTGAGTTTCATCTACGAAGTGTCCAGGTTATGCAGCTGGATACCTCTCTGCAGTTAAACCTGTGCAGGATGAGATTCAATTTAAAACCTTACTTCTGATCTGTAGTTGTTCCCTGCCCATGGCAGGGGCCTGGAACTAGGCAATCTTTAAGGTCTTTTCCAACCCAAAGCATTCCATGATCCCACGACTGCCAAAGCATTGAGTCACAAACTTGTGGTGACAATCTGACACCTTTTTCCTCTAGACTCACAAATATGACCTCTGTAGTCACATCACAAAACTCTGTTCCAGCTGATAACATTTTCTAGAAACACTGTTCTGCAGGAAAGTCATGTAAATGAAAAATATGGAAAAGGAATAAATTATCCACACACCGAGCTCTAATTGCATCAAAGAATGGGCAGAGCAGATGAACAGCACTGCTGCAAGCCCTGAACACACTGTATGTGCAACCAAATTCCAGAATCCAAGCTTGACAGTCCACCACTTTTCAAAATCCCTGTTGCAATGGCACCAGCCAAGAAAAAAGATCCAGGGCCAGAAACCATATGTGATGACCAGCTGCTAAAGACATTGGCAGCAGCTGTAATTGGACGAGCCTACACACACAGAAATGCCATGTGAGGTTGCCTTTGCTGTCTGCATCTGTATTCTGAATGTCCTTTTTGTTCTGTGATAGGATTGGGGGCTGTGAACAACTTTGAAGAAAATAATTTCAAATGAAGCAGCCAGTTTCTGTGGGCTGATGCAACACAACCAATATTTACAGGGTTTTCCAAGGGGCTGTAGCAGAAAAGTTTCTGAAGGCCTGGAAAAAATATCTTGCTTGTTGCATAAGTAAAGAAAATGGGAGAAAAGTCCATGAAAAGTACCTACAGACATTTACTCAAATAACAATACCAATAATAATAATAATAACAACGATAATAATAATAATAATAATAATAATAATAATAATAATAGCAAAGTATCCTTATTATTCTAAAGAATATTTTTTCAGAGTGTCTGAAGATTTCTTTTCTAATGTTTCCTTTTGTGCTATTCAGACCAGAGCTTTATTATTGTGACAGATGAGAGAAGTTTTGGGATCTAAACCCACTTAAACAAGATGCCAAATAGAACTGCAGAAGCAGCTTTTAATCCAGCATTCCATTTCTCTGAATTTTGCCACATTAGATGCTCATTGTAGAACACATCCAAGACTGCCATCTAATGCTTCTCAGTAAAATTCTTTGTTCAGTCTTAGAGTTTTGGCATAATATTACACCAGTAGGAACACTGCAGCAACATGAAAACATTCTTAGAAAATAATTTGCTCTAATCAAATAACATTTTGTTTTGCTACTGCTGTTTAATTCCCCGCCGGTTTGGATATTAGGCAGTAAGTAAAAGCATTTTTTTAAATGGTATAGCTGTGATGAAAAATCTATTAACAGAAAATTCTACAAAGTTGCTTTATGTAACACGATAAACATTGACCTATAAATTTTTATTTATGCATTGTCTGTACATTTAAATTTATCAGTAGGCTGAACGTTCTTGGCCCCTGCAAATTCTTATCTGAACTTGTTTCTAAGTGCCTGGCAAATAAAAGCTCCTGTAAATACTGTAGTTTGATCCAAAGCTATTGAACTAGATAAGATCAATAAGCTGATGGGCTTCAAATGGCTGTAAACCATGTACTTGAATAATACATCAGTTATCTTGATGTTTGCAATGTTAGTACTTAGTCATTCATTATTAAAAATAAAATTTATTTAATCTTGCTAAGAATATCTCAAGATTATTGTGTAATACCAGGAAATAAATGCTTTTTACAAGAGTAAATTACTCTCTTCCCTAAAGGAATATTTTAAGATTTAACAAATTGGTAGGTGATGGAGTATAAGGAAATAAAATTGATTTCTTTTGAAAGTTTATGCTCTGATCCTGCCCCTCTAATCCAGCTGTATCTGCAGTGCTGGGTCCAGTTCTGGGCTCCTCAGGACAGGAGAGACATGGAGCTGCTGGAGCAGGTCCAGCAGAGGGTGAGAAAGATGAGGAAGGAGCAGGAGCATCTCTTAGGAGGAAGGACAGAGGCAGCTGGGTGCACTCAGCCCTAAGAGGCAGCTGAGAGGGGATGACACCCATATCCATCAGTATCTAAAGGGAGGGGTCAGAGGATGGATCCAGGCTCTGCTCAGTGCTGACAAGGAATAAGATGAGATATAAAGGGCAGAAACTGATGCCCAGGAACTTCCACTGAACATGAGGAAGAATTTCTGTTCTGAGCAGTGACCGAGCACTGTAACAGGTTGTGCAGAGAGGCTGTGGAGTCTCCCTCCACAGGGAGATATTCCAGAACTGTCTGGGCACATCCCTGTGCCCTGTGCTCTGGGATGGCCCTGCCTGAGCAGTTAATGTCCCCATCCCTCTGCATTACCACTGTGAAACACTGAAACTGCTGCCTAATAGCCTACAGAATTTCATGTTATTCAAATATTCTCTGAATAGCTACAAAGTTAAAGTCTTTAAAGTCAACCAGCAGTGCTGCACCTCGCTGGCTTGGTTTTCTGGGATGGTTCATCCTGTGTGTCATCACAACAAGGCAGAATGATTCACAAAATTAGTAATAAAATCATCAGTACTTAGCATCTCCACCATGAGGATGGGAAAGAGAGCTCATGTTTCTCAGGGATTGAGGATTTTGTTAAAACCACCTCTACACCACTCAAATTTTGTGTATATTGAAAAGGGTCCTGTACTGTGAGAATAACAAAAGGAAAATGCTAAAATTTCAGTGCTGGAGAATAAAATATAGATTCCATGTAAATTGTCTACAAAATGTCTGAACTCAATAGCTTAAGGGCTAGAGTTTTCAAAATTATGTGTGAAGCACATGATGAATAATTTGAGGGTGTATCTGTGACCAAATAAATTTCTTCAACTCTTGGTAGTATTCTGATGTGAGCTTCATTCATGCCACTAAAATCTGCCACTGAAATCCATCTTTCAAGCTTTGCTGGTTGATGAGGTATGGTCAGAATAAATAATACCGAAGGTCTTCTGTTTTAAGAATTTGTACATTTTTTCAGTCAAGTTCAAATTATGATGGATTTATCTAATTAAATGTAAGTATATAAGGTGGGCTCAGTTTCTGATTGAACACATTGATTAAATCATCTGAACATGGTCTATGGAATCTGTGGCATCATTACACAACATAAAATGAGTGTTACTATACTGAATATGCCTCAAAACACATGCAGAGCTGCATTTTAAACTCATAAAATTAGGCAAACATAAAATCTTTCCCTGATTCTCAGGCAGATCCAAGAAAACAGATACAGAATTTTCTTCCATTTTTATGAACTGTCTACTAATTGAAAGCTTAGAAAATTTTCTAGAAGTTAAGCAATAAAAAGATTTAAACAAAATAAATACATATTTACCAAAATACATAGCAATAATAATTGAGTCTAAAAGTAAACTGAATGCTGCATACTAATGTCATTCAAATGAGTGATAACCTGGGGAAAATAAATGTTCTGCAATTCAAGATTCATATTTAGAGATTCTTCGAGGCTACATTTCAGAGATTTAGAACAAAAACTACCCAAGCTATGGTGCTTAACATCTTTTCTGCTAAGTTTTAGAGGCATTTAGACACGGTCCTTAACAGCAGTGAGTTTAAACTTTTGGTCAACCCCAAACTGATCAGCAGTTGTACTACATGAATGTTGCAGATCCCTTCCAACTGCAACTATTCTATTCAAATATATTAATATTATATTCTATTCCAGTATATTATCCCAATTATTATAATCTATGCTGCTCTAATTTAGTTTGTGGGGAAAAACAGCATTGGTTTTAGCAGCTTTGAAGAAATCAATACTTTATCACTTGATCTGGACCTAATCAAGGAGAGGACATTGTTGTGAGGAAAAATCCTGTTTTGGCTTCCATCTCTGTTTCTTTTCCTTTCAACTGGAAGAATTTTACCCTTTAGATTTTTGACACCATGTCAGCAACTTCTTGCTTGCTCATTCTCTCAAACATGGCCACAAGGCATATTGAGAATCAAAATTGCTTCGGTACTTGACAGAACAGGTTTTGTAAATCCCTTCTTATCCTTGACTTGTAGAAAGAAAGTCAGGATTTGCAAGTGAAAGTGTTTGAGTTTTTCATTCGGGATTCATTGACTTAATTGGGGAAACTGTTTTGAGATTTGTAAGCATATAGTGGGACTCAGGAATACTTTGTGAGATTTACGAGGTGCAGAGACCTTCCAATGTCAATAACACACTCCTCAAAGCAGCTGAATATCAAACTAGTAGTTTATAACAAATTTGGTTAGTTTTTAACAATGCCTGCTCAGCTTTTCGGAGATCACAGACTCTGAGACATCTCAGTTGCTGAGATTTAGGGCTTTGTAAGACAGGTGCTGCTGTGAGTTGTTATTTTTCTCCTGACAAGGTGCCTGATGGCAAAGAAGCAGACAGGCAGATATCAGCTGTTGGACAGCTGGAGAACAGGTGGGAAGAGGCTCCTGGCATTGTTGGGAGATGTAGGGTCAGACCCTGTGCAAAGATCACTACTACACTTTGTTCTCAAGGTCACACCGTGGGGAGATTAAAAGTGGAAATGGTGTTTCTGTCACCTCTGCAAAGAAATCTGAAAAGGTCTCTGATGGCTGTTAGGTATTTTTCTTACTTTGGCCATTCTAGTGGAAAAAAACTCACATTAAGCAAGTTTCTGGAGGAAAAGGGCCTGCAATGGACCAACACTGTGATTTGTTAATACAGTGTATTCCTACAGGACTTAATCCAAACCATGCTGGAATCAGTAGCAGATTTAGGATTCACCATTTCAAGTAAACAGAGAGTGATCCACCCATTGAATGGATTCCAAAATATAGCTTTGGTACATATTTAGAATAGAATAGATTTAATATTTCAGTTGGAGGGGACCTAAAAATATCATCTAATCTGACTGCCTCACTAATTCAGAGCTGACCAAGTTGAAGTATGTTGCTATTGTCCAAATGCCTTTCTAGGAAGGCTGATAGTGTTTTACCATCCCTTCAGTAAAGAAATTCTTATCCAATCCAAAGCTCCCCAGGGGCAGCTTTGAACCATTCTGATGCATCCCATAACTGGATAATGGGGAAAAGAAATCAGCACCTCCCTCTCCACTTCTTTCCTCATGAAGGCTACAGAAAATAATGATGTTGCCCCTCAGCCTCCTTTTCAAGGCCTTCAGAAATATCAGCAATATCTATGATCCCAGCAGCAAGGGATCCTGCTGTTATTTACGCAGCATGTCAGGGCCATGGTCCTTGTCACTGCAGGTGCCTTGCAAACACACAGGAAGATAAACCCCCTATTCTATCAAGCTAATAAGATAGCAGCTGACCATAAATAACAATAGCAGGAGTGTAAGGAAGAAGGATGACAGCAGCAAGTGTAGGGAGATTACACTGGTAGCTACTGAGCAGGCTGATGCCCTACTGAAGGCAATGACGTTCCTATTTACAAGCCAAAGAAATGAAATCAATGGTCCATGGCTGATTGAGAGCCAAACCATCATAGGCTGGCCAATTCCTCATAGACATCACAGCACACACACCTCATCTAAAGCTTACAAGGAGCAGGTAAGTGGGTAATGCGCTGTTTCCATGCTCGGTGCAAGACAAATCCTTTGTTGAAAATAAATGCAGTAAGTCTCAGGTAGCCAGAAGTAAAGCACATGTATGATTTGAAGCCGTAATAGGTTTTAAACAGTAAAAAAAAAAGTTAAATCCATGCTTAAAGATTTCAGGGGTAAGAAATTTTGAATTATTTCTATGGAGAATAAAAGAATTAATCAGTGTACTGAAAGTTGTTGGTTGCTTCATGAAATAAGGCTATACATTCTGTGAACTGGTGTAAACAACCAAAAAAACCATCTTCCAAATTATTTTCTGAATGCAATCTAAGCACAAGAACTTCACAGCCACACCATGTTTCATGACCAGAGCTGTGGGAACCTCAACAGATCAGAGGTCCCCATGTTTCATGACCAGACCTGTGGGTTTGAGGAGCTGCCCAGAATTGCAATCTCTTGCCTCAAACCACACCATTTATTCTGTAGTTACATTTACACATTTTTTCATTGAGTGGTGAGAACGCTCCAGCACTGAGACCTAAAATACAGGTCAGTGTACACACCAGACATGGGAGACACAGGCCAGTGTCACCTCTTCACCATCCTTGCATATTTCATCAGTCAAAACAAATATATGCACCTGATTTTCCTGATAAGAGAAAAAAAAAAAAAAAAGCATAAAGACAGGAAATATAAAAAAAGTGTTAGGAAAAAAAACAGATGAAACTTGGGAGCTCTGTATAAATAAGTGAAGTATCTAAAATCTCATAAATGCACATTGAAAAGAGAGGACAACATTAGTTATAACCCTTCCAGGCTCAACAAAAGACTGGAGGACTTAGAAATTAAAAGGCAATATTTAGCAAACAGAAAAAGGAAGCAACAGCTATCAACCAGGAGGGGAAGTTATAGGGTGTAGAAAATTAAGGCAGTAAAAGAGCAAAATCTGACTAGCTGGAAGAAGGTAGGTTCTGAATAATAGCTATAATAAAATTCTGGTGCTCAGGGGGGTGACAGAACTTTTAATGAGATATATGTTTATTCAATATTTCTGTTTTGTATCTTGAAAGAAGCGGGAGGATGTATTTGAATCGTATGAACATGATAAAGTATTTTCCAGTCCATTAGTAGCTGTGGAGGGTGTTAAAACATCTCTCAGAGATAAATAATTTTAAATCAGCAGGCCAGGATGCTTGCTTGGATGGATCCTGTGTGAGTTGATGGAGGACATTTCTAGTTCATGCTCTGAATTTTGAATAGACAGGATGAATAGACAGGGATAGAGGCAAAACAGCAGCAGGATGGCGAAATCCTAGCACTGTATTATGATTCAGAGAAGGCAAGAGTGTTTAGGATACTGTGGACACAATTAGCTTACCTGTCACAGACAAAATCCAAGCAAAATCTGATTCTGGTATAAATTCATAAATTATCAGGCTGGGAAGGTGTTCAATGTCAGTAAATACTACTTTTTTCACAGGAAAATCAATGCAATCAAACCAAAAATCCCCATATTTTTTGAAATGACAGGCTCGATAACGACAAACATCCTAAGACCTCACAGGAGTGTAGGATTTAGAATTGCCCTATCTTCTGGTTAAAAGTTGTCAAGAAAGCACATTAGGGGAGTTGAGAATTCAATGATTGTCTGTTCTCAGAAAGAGATTCAGCGGAAAACTATCAGCCTTGGGAGGAAGAACAGACAAAAAAGATTTTCAAGGACTCACCTAATGCTACTCAGTATTTTCAGAGGAAAATCAAAAGAAAAAAGGAGGAGGTGACATCAGGACTGAAGGCCAAGGAGTAGTTTGCAAGTGAAATTGCATGTCCTTGTGCAAAGTCCTTGTCCAGCCTCCATGTAAGCCCCCTTTGGGTATGAAAGGGCTGCTACAAGGTCTCTCTGGAGCCTCCCCTTCTCCAGGCTGAACATTCTCAGCCTGTCTCCACAGAGCAGCTCCACTGCTGTGATCAGCTCAGTGCTTCTCTGGACTCATTTCTTGGATTGGTGTCCCAGACCTGGATGGGACAGAAGTCTGGGTGAGGTCTCACAGGAGCAGATCGCAGGTGGAGGATCACTTCCCTCGACCTGCTGCTCACATCTCAGCCCAGGATGCAGTCGGCATATTGAGCTTTTTATCCACAGGCACCCCCAAGTCCTTCTCCTCAGGGCTGTTTTCAATCCATTCACCTGTGGTTGTGCAGGATGATGCACTCGGCCTTGTTGGATTTCATGAGGTTCACCAGGCCCCTCTCTCAAGCCTGTCCAGGTGCCTCTGGATGGCATCCCTTCTCTCCAGTATGTCAGACACATCACACAGCTCAGAGTCACCAGAAAACCTCCTGAGGCTGTCCTCAATCCACTATCCATGTTGCTGACTAAGATGTTAAACAATGCCAGTGCCAACACTGACCCCTGAGGAGCGTGTTTTGTCACTGGTGTCCACTTGGACATCAAGGTGTTGATCACAACTCTTGGAGAGCAATCACCAAGCCAATTCCTTATCCACCAAGTGGTCCATCTGTCAGACCCATCTCTCTCCAGCTGAGAGACAAGGGTGCCATGTGGGACAGTGTCTAATTCTTTGTACAAGTACAGATATGGGACATCAGCTGCTCTTCCCTCATCCACACTGTCACAGACATATTTTATGAAAATCCTTTCACTAGGATTTTTCTCCTGAGGAGCTGAGAAGCCTCAGAAAATAAATGTAAACAATCACTATCTGACGGCTGTGGAATGTGGTCTGGACATGGTTTACCAATAGGTGCATCTTTGATTGGTCCCATGTGGATTGTTTTTACCTGATGACCAATCACAGATCCAGCTGTGTCGGGACTCTGTCAGTCACAAGATTTTATTATTCACTCCATTCCTTTCTTTGCTAGCTTTCTGATGTCTCCTTTCTCTTTCTTTAGTATAGTTTTAGTATATAATTTTCTTTTAATATAATATATATCATAAAATAATAAATCAGCCTTCTGAAAGATGGAGTCTAGATTCTCATATCTTCCCTTGTTGGGGTTGCCTGCAAATTCCACGCCACACAAAACTCTAACCCCTTCATAGAAGGCCACCAAATTTGCCAGGCACTATTTTCCCTTAGTGAAAACCTGTTGGCTGTCACCAATCACCTCCTCCTTTTCTGTGTGACTTAGAACAATTTCCATGATCTTCTCCATGATCTTGCCAGACCCGGAGATAAGATTGAGCAGTCTGTAGGTCCCCAGGTCTTACCTTTTATTCCTTTTTAAAATTGTGTTTCCCCATTTCCAGCCAGTGGGATCTTCACAGGACTGCCACAGCCTTCCAACAGCATGGACTGTGGTTTAACCCCTTTATCCATCTTTTCCCTCAGGACCTGAAGTTGCATCTCATCAGGTCCCATGAACTGGAACACCTTCTGGTTCCTTAGATTTTCTCCTATCTGGTCTTCTACAGGGGACAGATCTTCCTTCTCCCAGTCCCTGCCTTTGCCTTTTGTGATGTGGGCGGTGTCACTGGGGCACTGGTCAGTAAAGACTGACACAAAAGCTTTTTGAGTGCCTCAGCCTCCTCTGTATCCCAGGTGAACTTCAACCCTTTCCACTTGGCCAGTGGAGGCGCCTTCCTAAGTGCCCTCCCATGTAAACACTGAAACCCCTAAGTTCAAAGATTCAACAGATCAAACTCAATGAGAATTAGACATTTTTTTCCTAAAAGTAAGGATGTTTAATTACTGGAAAATAGTGACAAAGGAAATACTCTGTCTCCTGACCAAGATATCTTGTTGGAAGGTAGACTCTAAAATAAAAATACAATAGTCAAGTTGTAAGGCATACTGGTAAGGTAACAAGGACATAAAAGACACTATTTGTTTTAAATATTAAACCCTAATATATTGTGTAGTAGTGAATCTTTCAGGAAAGGTTTACAATCTAGACAGTGCTAGCACAATTCATAGGCTAGTCTTGATCTTGGTGGCCACAAAGGCAAAAGTCCTATTGATTTCAATGAAATAAGAATTAGCCAAGTCTTGTAAAACATCAGGCTAGATACTGATCTGTGAGAACAAATCTGAAGTGATTTCTTCATATTTTCATTCCATTCAATAATTTTTGGCTCCTTTGAAGTCCGACTCAGCTGTTTCCAGTCATCACCAGAGCTACCAGTATCGCACAGATCTGCCAAGCCCCCGACACACCTAATAAGTCTGCTTAGTTTTGCAAGACAAAAGGTTTTGCAGCAGAGACAGAGAGATTAATTAATAGCACATAAACAGCACAGTTTATTTTTTCACATATCTGATTTCTGAAATCTCCTCTTTTATGTATTTTCAGACAGCCACTATTATACCACAGCATGGATTTTTGTGTCAGACCCAGGAAGCGATTTCTAATCTGTGAGGAAGCAAATCAAGCAGGCAACCATGAGCTGATAATGACTGAAAGAGAGAATGCAAATTCAGACTGTAAGCAGTTAGTACAATAATTAGGCAGGCAATTTATTCAGTGTAGGGGTAGCATTTGCACAAACTACTTAGCATATGGTGATAGCAAGTGCAAATGTGGTTGTCTGAGAGAACTTCCACTGTGCTATCTCCAATGATCAACCCAAAGCTAAAGACAGACAGCAAGGAATATCTGCAGAACAGATCTTTTTGTACTTGCAAGTTTATATTGTCCTTCCAATTATCCACAGGCTAGTATATTGACACAAATTGTTAATATCTGCATCAAAGTTCAGGCATCATCCAGTGTAGCTCAAGAATGGGTGGCCAACTTGATGTGCACAAAGATCTTGTCACTCTACAGGATTATCCACCAAGATCATGTTGACAGGATATGTATGAAAAGTAAAAAAACTCATTAGCAAAAGAGTTCTAATGCATCAGGCTACAGCTGGTGGATTAAAAATATAATTAAATATATCTTCAAAAACACAGTATTTTCAGTAATCAGCAGGAGTAGAGCCTAAAAGTGTAGAATCTTAGAACAACTTGCTATTATTGTCTTTGTGTGTCCTTTTTTTTTAAGGCATACCTGGCAGCTGAATATTTTTACTCTGTCTGCAATAACCAGTCAAGCAGCTCCAAAAATGTAATGACAACTTGATAAGAAAAAATGATATGTTCAGAGATATAAATAGCTCGAGCATACACTGCTATTTCCATAGATTCAGAGAGGTTGGGAATACATCTTACGTAACAGGAAAAAAATGGTTGAAAATTATTAAGCATTCTGCAATATACATCTTAACGACCATTTTTTAAAATGAGGAAAAAGAAAAAAAATGGATTTTTGTAGGTTGTTTTTTTTCTATAGGATGCATACTCAGAAGCTCTGCAAATTGTCATCCTCAAGAGCATGAATCAGAAGCACAAATAAAAGCTTAAGACTTGAGAGATGCAAAAGTGATATAAATTGCTGTTAACATTGAATTTGATTGTGGCTTTGTCCCAGTCTCAAATAAGGACCAAATGCATGAAAATCACACAAGAATTTCCCCTGGCTCACTCTTCATTGTGTTTTAAATGCAATCTCCAGGCCAGGCTTGGGGCAGGACAGGCTGTCTGTCTGGATCCTTGTTTCACACATTCTTGCTGGGATTTGGTCTTGTCTTGAACCTACCAGGATGCTGAGAGTGCTGCACAAAGAAGGGGAAGGGAGATCTCCACGGACAAAATTGTATTTATGGGGTGTCTTGCCGATATCACACAATTAATCAAATGGTGAAGTCACTTTTAGATGATAAGGAGGGCAAGAGAAAGGAGAATGGGATAGTGAGAACTCTCCCCAGTGGCCAGCCAAGGAGAAAAACAATCTTCCATGTTGTAGTGTGCTAACCTAACACACTACAACACTTCCACTTGATGATTTCTGCCTGTGATCCTACTAACACACAAACGAGTTTTGATTACATGTTGTACACAGAATAACTACTGTTTTTGCATATATCCATATTATTGGATAATAATTATGGACTATTGAAATGGCTTTTATGCATTGAAGTAATGTATTAAGCTTTCCTCTCCTCTACTATATGGTTATATATTTTAAAAAAGACAGGAATAGGGGGAGAGAGAGCTATTCCCACATCTGTGACAATTTCTTACAGGAAAAATTTGACTAAATCAATATATCTCAGGATTTGCAAGCATGAGGTTATGAGAAGAACACGTGAGAACAGCACACAAGAAGAACAGCATGAGATCTGCAGGTGTGTGAAACTGCCACGGCAGCTCCGGGTGGCAGAGTGGGAGAGTGGGGTGCCAAGAGAAATGGAAATTCCTCAGCATGAGAAAGGCTGAGGCACTCTGCAAGGTGAAGGATACTCCACTAAAAAAGTGTAATGTCTGTCTTTATTGGTACATCATACTTCATGATAAATAATAAACTTCTCTAAGAGTGTGTTCTCAATGTCACCCAGCATCTGGAGGTTGGTGGTAAGGAACAACTTTGGGCTATAGGAGATTCTGCTTCAACAGAGCTCCCAGAAGGATGAAGGGAAGATTAGATGGAAACAACAACAGGAAAGTGTTCAGTTCTTGTCTCATCAAAACTACTCTTTGTCAACAAATAATAAAATCTAACAAGCTTGTATTATATGCTATTAGCAGGCTCCTAGACATTATCATTTTGGCATTCCATCTTTAGAAAGGTTGAAGGAAAATGCATCTTTGGTATTTGATATGAGAGGAAGGAAACTTTGGTTTATTTTTATGAATCCCAACAAGCATGAAACTTTGCAAGTGATGATTTTCACTTGTCCAATCATGGGCAGTCATGCCATTGCTCAATCTATTTTAAAACTTGACCCTCATGAGGCAATGAAAACCAGGATGGTAAAAATACATTTACAAACTGAGATTGACCTACTTCTTTTAGCCACAGTCATGAGTACTAAAAACTTTAAAGAGCTCAGCTCTTGTGTCAAATATTGTCTTTATTTTTACATTTGCTACAAAGAGTATCTGAGGGTAAAACCTGTCCAGGGAGAAAAAACCAGCTGCCAAAACAAAGAAAAGCTTTCCCAGAAATATTAAAAGTCCATTGGAGAAAAATCAATATGTGAAATATATTTTATGAAGAGAAAACATCCATGTCTTTAGCACACCAACTATTTTATATTACTAAAAATAAAGATTTATAAGATAGCAACTTGACAGTAGTATTAATGGGAAAAGGATTTGCAGGATTCTGTACAAATATTGAAAAATCAAAATTTTTCCATGGTGTTACTGTGGGAAAATAGTGGCTTTTGTCACATGGCCAATGGCAAGTTGAAAAAGCATATTCAAGGTCAAGGGCACAGGGATATGTCCCATTTACCAAAAATGAACCATCAGTTACTCTTTAGAAAATTCATGGTTCTGGTCTAAGCTCCTTCCCATGGATTAATTAACAACAGAGTCAGGCCACTGAGTGTACTTGGAAAATCTACCTATAAATACAACTAGAGCACTGCAAAAGGTATTCCTGAAGTACAGAGAATGAGAAATTTTTGGCTTCCAGCTGAAGGTTGTATTATGTTGTTTGGAGTGGAAGTGAACACCTCACTGTGTGCCTAATCCCTGCTGAGGCTTTCTCTGAATGACCTACTGAGCACTTTGGCAAAAATAGCAATGCAGATTCAGCAACCAACAGCACCATTCTCCCTTCTGCATGCAGTTAATTGTTTTACATATCTTTTATGGAAAAAATACAATGATGAGCTCTATAGATTATCCATGGGGCCCGACAGAGGCTGAAGAAAGTCTTTGCTTGTGCAGACCCCAGAACAAGTTTGAATTCCTGTAACAATGCCATAGCCTTGGATCTCAGATGTGTTTCTTCACAGATTCTGGAAAGGTTCAGTCCAGAACATTGGCAAAAGGTTCAGTCCAAATCATTGCCAATTTCTCACTGATATCAGGTTATGGAAACAAATCTGCAATGGTGATTGTGCTGAAGAAGCAGAGACAGCTTGGGAGGCAGAGTATAAATCAAGGTGCTCATCTGATAAGATGAAACAAAAACTATGGGTTATGCTTCACAGCTTCATTTTGTGGATGCTTGTGCACAAGTTGATTGTGATTGTGAAAATGTGAAAAGGGAAATTCTTCTAATAATAATAATAATTCCAGCTTGAAAGGGAAGAAGGAAAATTGGGAAGAAATGTTTTCTTATTAATAATCATTGCAGAGAAAACTCAGTTGAAACAAATGGAAAAATTTAATTTAACTTTGTTGGTGTCAGAATATCACCTAAAGAACCATGTCCTGAGTAAAAAAATAGACTTCAAACTCCACTGCCATGGTCTGCAAGCACCACAGAAAGAAATATGCAGCATTTTCATAAAGGACAGACACAACTGAAAAACATCTCCAAATATAAACTGGAATTAATAGTATTCAAAGCAGAACTTAACAACATGGCAGGAACACCACAGGAGAAAAAGTGAATATTAACAGGCGAAATTTAAACACCCTGCCCACTCATGCACTGCAAGGGCCTGGAGTGACTGGTGAAAGATTTCTAAAAATGGGTGAGAGAGGGCACATGAAAGTATTTGAACAGGAAAAATAAGTTCTAAAAAGGAAATTATTCCTGTGATCAAGAAGATGACAGGAAGAAGCATTTCCATTTTTGTAAGTGGAAGTTAGAGAACTTCCATCAACTCCATGGAAATTACTCCAATTCAAGTTGAAACTCTGCATGTGCACTGTCAAACTTTATGTTGGCCTGAGAATGCTTTTCTCCAAGACAATTTCAGATGTGGTGTTTTACATTGCAGCTACGTGATTGTTTAATCATATTAAGATCTTAATTTGTACTTTTTTTCCTCCACAGTTTTGTAAAACTTAACCAAATAATTCCAAAGGAGAAATAGATGCATCAGATCTTTACTACATAGGGCATTGAAACTTTGGTTGAATAGAGCAAACATTGAATAAAATTGAGAGAAAAAAGTCTTTATCTAAACCTGAACAGAAATTTTTTTCATGGCTATTTCTTGCTCTTTTTAGGATTGCAAACCTCTAGGAAAGTGCTTCATCTTGACTTAAAACCACAAAATACTTTTCCAGCTATTTGTAAGGAAAACCTGTAAAAGATACAAGCAAACCCTCATTTGGCAGAGAGTTTGGCAGTGGGGATCAGCATTGTGCTGGTGAGTGGTTAACCAAGATCCTGTCAAGATCTCATCCTCCCCCCTGCCTGATTTTGTGATCTCCTAAGGGTGGAAGACAATTCTTGCTCTTCTCCACAGTGACACACGATGACGGCTCCAGGGACGTGAGGTTTGGCTGCCTGAGCTCATCACATAAATCCATTTTAAACTGGTTTATTGAGGACCCACATCAGCCCATTGGTGGTGCAAGATCAAGACTCTTCCATTCTTAGACTCATCCATGCTCTTATCTAAGAATATAAGCTTCTTTTGAAAGCAGAACAGACACAATCTGTATTTTTAAGTCTTTCAACTTTCAATGCCAGATAAGCCCCTTTCTGTGTTTGTGTTCATAAAGAAACTTTCTGGCCATCCCTGTCTCCTTCTGGTTGTGTTGGGGGGACACAGAACCTCACTAGAAAGTTTTTCTGATGAATGGAAAACTCCAATTCTGCTTAAACCAGAACAAAGGTTTGAGAGCGTTTTCTGTCCAGTGGCTTCAGTCCTGAGGTACTAGTTTTATTCTCTTAAATCTAGGATTTCAAAGCAGAAAACCTTCCCCTTGCATAGTCCCCAGTCCTGCTTTTTTTTAAAGGGGCTGCATGTAAGGTTGTTTTTTTTTTTTCCTGAAAAAGTAAAATAGCATATGTAAAACATCAGAGGATACATTCTCATTGGTTTTCTGATTGGAGTTCTGCATTCTGTGAAGCAAAGAGATGTATGTGGATTGATTTTTTAGCCCACAGAATTATCTCTCTTTCTGCAATATATTAAGTCTGAAGTATCTTATCCCCCATCCCATTCTTATTCCTTTTTCTTCCCACTGTTTCAATTCATCTGCTATTTCAAAAGCACTCCCTGTTGTATTTGTTACATTAAATATCTGCAAGAAGCACTTACAGAAAAGCATTTGCTACTATTAGAGGGAGAAAAAAAAAAAAGTACTCCATCCCATTTCTATTAGGAGGTTTAAAACAACCTATTTAACTTTTCTATCTTCAGGGTTTTTTTCCATATTCAGTTTGCCTGACATAACCTTTTCATTAGTGTGTTAGCTACAGCAGCTCAGCCTGGAGAGGCACACGAGATTCACGTTCACCCAGCGTCTGAGGGCTTTTATACCCTCCAGGATGGAAATCCACCATGGTAATTTCAGCCTAATCAATTGGAATACAAGATTGAAGCTACTGCTAATTGATTGAACAAAATTGAAATTTGGCAAATGTCATAATGTCAGTTCACTCATTCAAAAGTTTCTGCTTGGCTCTCGAGGAGGGAGGTTGTTGGAGGAAGGTGCCAGAATGAGAGGTTGCTCAGGAGTGGGCAATCATGGGATAAAGGTAATGCATTCACTTGGGTCAAGCTGGCTCATACCCTGGTGCAAAATATGCTGGTTATTCAGTTCTCAGAAAAAAACCCCACATTTGTGGTTGAAAGAATGGCCTGGAAACATAAAGAAAGTCAGCACAGCTGGGAGAACAGAATATAAATCTATTACCATGCATTCCTTTTCTGTTCCATTTGTATCTTTTACAGGAAAGTGAAAAGTTTTGTCCCGTGGTAGGAAAGCAGTGACTACTCCCTTCAAAGAAAAGGGCTGAGGATCAGAGCATTACTTCTTGAAAAGGTTTTACAACTTCTTGCTTTTGCTAATGACTACTTCAGCATCTACTAAATCCACCTTCATCATCAATCATCATCAAAGAACCCTAGATTTCTCAGATTCTGATGCTCTTGATCAATCAAAATTCCACTGAAAGTCCTCAGGTTTGTTTGTGGGTGAGAATTAACTAACAAACAGATATTTAACACCAGCTAAATTCCAGCACTCAGAGTATGTTAGGTGGGATATTAATTCCTGTAGTGGCTTTTTTGTGTAGTCAGATGAAATTTTAACCTAAACTTTGCTGTTTAAGACCAATTTATATAATGAATATTTATGTAATGAAAAGACATTTATGTAATATATGCTGAAATTACTTGGAATAATACTACTCTACCACCTAAGTTTTTATACCTCTGGATTAAATTCATAGTTAGTCTCATTGCAAAAACTTTATGGTGCAAATCTTATAGGGAGAGGCTTTTAATCTGTAGGGATATAGGTTATAAAGTTTTCTTATAATTTATCCAGCTAAAATACTCACAGAAGGCAGAATAACTTCTGAGCACAGGTTATTCTTCAGCTCTTTTATGTTCAAAGACTACCTGTTTTTCCCAAATGTACCAATGGATCTAGTTAAGAGTGAATGCTTCTTCCTACCAACTTGGTTTTGTAAATATCCTTAGACAACGCTGGATAATTCTCCAATGAGAATAAATATGGTATTTTAAGTTATTTGACAGTTTTTTATTTACCCAGGAAGATTTTTTCCTGCCTGCAGTTTTACCCTGACCACTAATAATGATAGTTCTTGCAGATATTACCCTCCCTCTGCTGGACACAGCTGAAGCAGGATCAGTGAAGCCTAACTTGGGCATCTAAATATAATAGAGGCACACTACAATTAACAAACTTATAAAAAGCCACTGGAAAACCATTTTTCTTGAAAGTTTGTTTTCTAATCTACCTATGGTACAAGCTTGCTTTTAATCTATACCTACAGAGAAAAAAGTGAAATTGTCTTTTTCTTCAATTAAGCCTCATAATTGCACCCCGCTGTCAATTAGTTCCCATGAAATGAACGATGCAGCAGGCACGGCACCCACAGCCTCTATACACATCTCTGGGATGAGCAATTAACAGGCTCAAATACCCCTGCTAACACTTCTGAAAATATTCCTGGTTGAGGTTGTTATTAGAATAATAGAATCACAGAATTGTTTAGGAGAGGAGAGATCTCTAAATTCATCAAGTCCAACATTAACCCAACAATGCCAAGCCTACCACTACACCGTGTCCCCAAGTGCCGCACCTACATGTCCTTTAAAATCCCTCCAGGCATGGTGACTCCACCGCTGCCCTGGGAAGGCTGTGCCAGGGTTTGACATCCCTTGCAGTGAAGAGATTTTTCCACATATCCAATCCAAACCTCCCTTGTTGCAACCTGAGGCTGTTGCCTCTTGTCCTGTCACTCATTTGGTGAGAAGAGATCAATTCTCCCCAGCTGCATCCTCCTGTCAGGGAGTTGTAAAGAGCCAAAAATTCCCCTCTGAGCATCCTTTTGTCCAGGCTGAGCCACCCCAGCTCCCTCAGCTTCTCCACATCACACCTGTGTTCCAGACTCTTCACCAGCTTTGTTGGCAATTAATTTTTCTGTAGATAAGAATTCTGGCTCCATAACAGTGCCACTAAACACACTTTACTTAAAGTTTTCTTAATGAGGGCTGAATTTTAAATGGAATGAGAGAAGTTTATGGGGCATAAACAGCCTTATGGATTTTCTTAGCTCAGACTTCATCCTGTCTATATATTTCAGTCTGTAAATGAGGAATGCACATATAATGGGACTGAAACTAAACCTACTGCATATTCAGACCCAAATATTGAACCTCACATAACTGCAGATTTCTCATGCAGCTAAAGATGTGACGGCCAAACTTTCCTTGGCAGTCAGTGAAACACAAGCAGGATATTTATTTGGATCTTGGACCTGAGTACAACCAAACAATTTCACATTTTTTTAACAATTTCATACTCTTTTTTATTTTAACTTCAAACAGGACATGCTTCTTTTAACATGCATAATTCTTGTCAAATCTGTCAAGAGAATACACAAAAATAAAGGTCTGGAATAGGGGCAGTGCAGCAACTGATTGAAATGGGGTTGGCAATGCAGCTTCCAGACAGGAAGCTGTACGATTAATTTAATTTAATTTTAAGTATAAATAACATTTGCACAATGATAGAACTCTGATTTGCATGGAAAGCAAAGTGGAGGATTCAATTTCTTTATACAAAAATTTAATTACTTTGTAAGAAAGAAAATAGCCACAGAAATTGAAAGGGTTGAGCTATCCAGTAGAGACTAGGTGCTGTAAAAACATTGAGATGAAACATCTCTGACCCATGTCCTACACAGGAAAGAAAGGTGTGACAGGAGGATGCAGCAGGGTGGAGGAAACAGGACCAGAATCATGCAGTGGAAGCTGAAGCTTCACATTTTGTGGGAGTAGAGAATAAAGCTTTAGTGAGACACCTGTACTGATGAAATCAGTGTAAAACCTGCAGGTAGAACTTGCTGGCCTGTAATTCAGAGGAATAAAGACCAGATGACCAAATGGTTTCTTCTCCTAAAACCATTGACTCAGACCATAAATTCTAGAGGAGTAGAACACATTCTTGTACCAGGCCATCCTCATGTACATGAAGGGATAGAAACCAGATCTGTGACTTTTAGACACTTAGAACAGAGCCATAAAATTGAACAAAGTTTTGATGCTTTGTTTTTGGTTTTGATTTTGTTTGGTTTGGTTTGGTTTTGTTTTGCTTTGTTAGATTCTAACGTAAAACAAAGGAATTCATTTCATGGCAGATGGAGAGGAGCATCACACCCTGGATGTCAGTTTGTGGCCATCCCTGTGAACCACACATGAGCAGTAGGCTCTATTTTGTAGTTCATTGATGATAATCCCTTTCTGAGCACTTGCTATGATAGTTCATGTCACAGGATGAGTCTTTTTCCATCACCCAACCCCGTGCACAAAATCACAGTAAAGACAGCATTAATCTCCAGGCAAAACAACACCTAGACTGCAGATAAACACCTTTTATTGGTTTAAAAGTAGATTTACTGACCTATATTGGCCCAGACTATATTTCCTCTGCTAAAAAACATTCTGTTTGTTCCATGGTAGCATGTTCTCACAACAGCCTTTTGATGGTTCTTGTACTGCTGCTTAGTCATGTTAGTATTTAATTCTGACCCCTGGCTCTCATAGCAGATGAAGAGAAATACACAGGCTGAGCACATTTGTTTAGCAATGACTTGAAGAAGGTTTTTATTAACTGGAATTTTGAAAGTATCCCTTTTGTACAGTATTTTGGGTGTTAACTAGCAACTGCGGGACTGAGAACAGCTGTTGGCTGATTAGCTGCTCTGAATCAAGCACATCTTAGTTGGTGCTTTTTTCCTATGAGCTGCCTAATAGTCCTATAGATAGGTGTGTATGTAATTACTATAATTAATATGAGATAACTAATTAGCAGTGCTGTAGGAAGTACACAATCAAATTAATGTTCCTATGGTAATTTGGAAGAGAATGAAGATGCTCAGAGCAGGAAGATCATAATATTTTTCACCCCCAGTAGTGTTCTCCTATCACTTGGGCAGCTTGCAAGATGCTTTTCCCTGGACAGAGCTGGAATTTGGGCTGGGTTTTTATCAGAACAATTATGAAGTTACTAATTCAGGGTGGAAATCTGCTCAGGTGTGCAAAATAGAATTTTTTAAATTCTTTTTATGCTCAGGTTTTGCTTATGAAATCTTTTTATTGGTTTAGCCTGGCTTTTAGTGCTCACTTCAAAATGATGCTGAAGCATCTCCTGGCAGCTCTCTGCCTGCTTTGGGGTCATGGTAGGTGTATTTTCTCACTCTATACAATCCCAGAATTAGAACTTGTGTCCAAACTACAGGATGTAAATAAGATTCAAAAGCCTCAAAAAAAAAAGTAAAAAAATATATGTATACCAGGAGAATGAGTGGTCAATATTTTCACAATAAACATTTTTTTTTCCATCATGCTCTGCTGTTGTTTTCAGGGACAGAAGTAGAGCAGCAACTAGGAGATATAATTTTGTAAGTCTACCCAATAATAGAGAAGTGAAGGCCAGGGCAATGAAAAATAGTTCCCATAATCCTAAAAGGTTAGCTCAGGCAGTGAGATTAGTGTTAGATTGACCTTAAGTAAAACATTTCTGCCTGGCTGGTAAACTAAGACATTTTATTTTGATCTTATCGTTGTTTTGAAGCATTCCCATAATCTTTTCCAAATCACACTGAATTGGGGTAAGATTACTGAAATTCCTTCAGGGGAAGTAAAACGATCTAGGTTTCCAAGGAAAATCTTCACGGACATGAAATAGCTTTCGCTTGGTTTTGGTTTTTTATTTTTTTTGAGGGGGGGGGAGGGCTTTGTGGTTTGTTGGAGATTTTTTTCTTCAGAAAGGCAAGATAAAACCACATCAGATTCCTCAGTTCATTCCATTACAAAGAACAACAATAATTTTCAACCTTCTTTTACAACAGTGTTTTTATACAAGTTCAAGAACAGACTTTGGAAAGTTTATGAGGACCTTATACCTTCCCATTTGTTCAATAACAAGCAGAAGACAGACATAATAATTTCCAAGTGGAACAACACCAGATACAGCATTGATGGTTGGATATTAATTACTGATACAGTATTGATGGATTGGTATCAATTATTGATGCATCATTGATGGTTTGGTATCAACGCCCCCTCAGTGCAGACAGCTTTGTCGTGCTCTGGTTTGGCTTTAAAACATGAATGACACCAAATTTTCAGGTTCAGTCTCTTTTCCACCATCCTCATCAATGCTGTGTGCATCAGAGAATGTCACTGGGCCCTGGATGGTACCTACCACCACATCATATCTGTCAGACAGATATCTGTCCAGGATATCCAGTCAAGAATCTAAGAGGTGATCTTGGATGCATTTATCAAAATTTAAAGCAAACTTTAATAGCTCCTCTGAAGCTTATGCAATTATCTTGATTTTTTTTCCCCCCTGTAAATCCTAAGAACATGAATGAAATATCAAAACCTAGTTCCATCCCATGTGTAAATATAGTTTCATAATTGACATTTTCCCCTACAAATAATTACTGGTTTTTTTTGACTATGGAATTTTGCATAACAAAATCTATTTTCTTCATTCTCACATATTTGAAACTTTCAAACGTTTATTTGTCTTGATAAAATATACTACATGAAGACTGGGATTAAAAGCAAAAAATAACATTGCTGGAACACACTATTCAGACTTAAATGAGATGGAGAAATTGTTGGCCTTTAGCATCCAGCCAGCTCAGAGGGAGAAGAGTGAAATGTTTCCCAAAACCAAAGCTGAGGTTGTAGGACAGAAACTGTTCAACATAATAATAATTACATCTTCCTATTTCCTTCCAGATCATGTAGCAAAAATATGTATTTCAAGGGAATGAAACAAGAAAAGAGTAAAGATGGAAACAAAGAAAAGATAAAATAGTTCACAACTGGTAAACTGCCCCATCATGAGACCATGAAAAAAATGTTCTGTTTATTTCAGTGCTGATTTGGGGTCAGATTCCATAAAAACAAGGGAAGGGAAGCCCACAGCTGTCAATTGCTTTTTTTTTTTTTTTACTATTTTTAAGGAAGTTCTCTATCACCATCTACTGGAAGGAAAGTCTCATTGCCCTGGAAAAATGTAAGCAAAATCAATATATTGGCTATTTTGAAGATACAGTGAATTTCTGATCATTCCATTCTCTGAACTGAAGTAGATCTTCTCCTCAAGAATTTTCTTTAAAATGGTGCTACTATTCTGTTACCATCAGAAATTTTTTAAAAATTCAAAATTTTTTATTTTGTATTATTACACAAAATTATACATAATATTGTATGCACAATATATGAAAAATAACATGAAATTTATTATAGTTTAAAATCAAACTATAAAATAATTTTCACTAAATTAATAATACCACTTCTTTTAATGCAAGAAAAAATAATTCTATACTCCAGTATATAGAACTTTACTTAATTATCAGAGAAAAAAAAATCTGTCTGCTCTCATTCACACTTGGTTAATTATTCATCTTCCTGGACAGATGATGCTCCCAGAGTGGATGAGTATTTTGGAAAACCCAAGCCAAGAGAAACTCTAAAAATTTTGCCCTAACTGTTGAGAAAGGCAAGATAACATTATTTTTCTGAAATAACTATTGCTCCAAAATATGACTAGAAATGTTTCAAAGGCATAAAAAGTAATTTGTGCTCTGTGACCCCAAGGAACGGAAGAAGAGACAAGCGAGGTCTAACTGATATAGCAGGAAAAAGTTTCTGATGAGAAGTTAAGCACAATAGGTTGTGGACAACTGCTATGACATCTCCCTCACAGGGGGCTTTTAGATCATGTCAAACAATTCTCTGTAAAGAACTAGAGTGCTGCTGTTGGTGCTGGCAATATCTCAGATTATTTCCAGTCCTTCTGGGATATTACCCATATTGAAATCTGTCATGTCTAAAGGAACTGGTCATATCAAAGTCTCAAGGCACCACTCATCTCATAAACTGACTTCCCAAATTAAAATACAAGCATTAAATTCAATATTTATGTCTGTCAAAGTCATCATTGTCATGGGAATACTGCAACCACCTGCACCCCAGGAATAGATGGAAATCACAGGCGTTATTTAGAGACAGAAGATTGCTTTGTGTAAGACAAGGAATGGAAACTAAAGTTTGAATTACTCCAACCCTAGACGACACAAAGGCAACTGGATCTATCCTGAGAGAAGAAGAGCTTCTACCTCCCTAATTCAGGAGAAAAATCTAGAACCCTGTGTTTCTTAATTCCAGAATAGCATAAACTATTAAATAGGGTATATAAGGGGTAGGATATTTGCAACTACAGGACGACAGTATAAAGGGCTGGATACTTTTTCTCTAGAAAAATAAGTTAAATCTAAACACTAAAAGTTGTTTCAGCACCATAACAGATCTTTGCCTCATAGTCAACCATTTTTGTGGCTGAAGTTACATGAAAAATCTGATACAAAGTGATAGATTTTCAGATGTCTCAAAACTTATTTTTCAATTAGAAATAGCAACAGTAAAATCAAACAAACCCCACCAAAAACCAAAACCCAAACCACACACGGAGACACAACTCCTCCTGCGTTTAGGGACTCTTCCATGTTTACAAGTTTATTTTTAATTCATTGCCTAAAGAGCACTTCAGGATGAAAGTATTTTAGTTATTGACTGAAGTTTATTGCTCTAAAAACATTCAGCTATGCCAAAAGCATTGCTGGAGGAGTTTAGAACTGTGCATAATCAACTGGCAGAGAAAAGGTCAAGTAAAGAGTAATACAACAGTAGTACATCAACATCTTGTATTCAACATCAAAACAAACTGCTGTCTTCTTTATATGGAATACATTTCTTTTAGAGATGAGGCGACCAATACATTTAAGAAAGAGGCATTTAAAAAAAATATTCTAGTTAAAAGTTTTAGAAGCACATATGCTAACTTCTGTGTGACCTCTTACAAGTCTTCTCCCCCAAGGTAACATAAAAATCCCTACAGATGATAATCAAAGAACTCTGTTCCTCACAGTGATTGTTATTTTGTCTTTTAGGAACATTATCACTGTCTAAATTTAAGCACCCAATTGAAATGCTGCCCGAACAGTTTTGGTTTGGAAAGAGGTAGTTTTGTTCCTAGTAGCTGTTTTATTGGATTTAGTATGGGAATAATGTTGGTAACAGACTGATGTTTTAGTTGTTGCTAAGCAGTGCTTACCCTGAATCAAGGATTTTGCCTGAATGCAGCTGCTCAGTAGCACATGTGGAGGGTGTCTGAGAGGGCTGCCTCCAGCTCCTGCTCCAGGAGGGTTCCTGAATTCAAAAAGCCTCTGGCATCTGCCAAGTTGCAGTTCTGAACTCCATAGGTTGTCTGATATGTTTGTATTGTACGGTCTCTGCACATAGGAGTACCCACAGCAGGGTAAACTCAGTCATTCCTTAGGCTCCTCTGATAATATTGATCAAATCTCCATCATCCAGAGTGGACACTGAACTCCCAGTTAAACACCCACACACAGATTCTAAAAGCAGCTGTCTAAAGAACTTGATCCAGTTGCCTACGCAGTGGCCAGGTGAAATATTCCAGGTGTTTTGCCTGGTGCTGGTGAATTGGTGAGCTCTGGTGTCTCAAAGTTCTGTTACCAATTTGGTCACATTTCTATGGAAGCTCTCACTGTGGTTTCTCAGGAGGCGCTTGGGCACAAGCCTGTAATTTTGATTCAAATTCCACTGTAGCTGACCCCAAAGTTAATTCACATATGTCAATAGCCTCTGTGCCTGTTGGGCTCAACTTTAAAGGTCAAATCTGAGCAGTTCCAATGAGAAATACCTCCCAAAAAAATCCTGAACACCTTAAATAATCTCCTAAAACTGATTATACTGTTGAGGCATTTATTTCCCTCCTTGGAGCAGAGTGGAAGGAATCCCAGGAACATATTTCTTTACTGGCTCAGACAACAGGTATTTGTCCAATATCTATGAATTCTACAGAAAGCCTCAAATTGCCTCCTGAGACGGATATATTTAACTTTTTCTTGATAATTTAATGGGAATTAAACCCTCTCCAACCCTCTCCTTCTTTTCTTCCACATGCATACAAGCATTTGTTGAGCTCCCACTCCAAAAATGCGGTATTTCTCACGTCCTGGGATTTTCTAGTGGGCAGCTACATGAAAACTGATCTCTCACAGGTTTGTGTCCTGCATGACACTCATTTACACACGTTGGCGCCCCTAAATTATTTCAAACGGTGGTAGAACTTGTGCTCAGGCAACTGGGTCAAGCTCACACTTTTATTATGTGGTTGTACCTACCACCACCATTAAGAGTAAGCATTTAAGTCCTTTCTGAATTCCTTCTGTGCAGACAGAAAGATGAAAATAAGTTAAAAATCCTGGACACAAAATGTGCACTGTGATAATGGGAAGAAAAGATTACAATTTAATTTTTTTCCAAAATTTCATCCACAAAGGCGTATAGATCCCATATGGGAAAAAACATGTTGATTTAATCACTTGCAAAGGGGAATGATAACAGCACCTTCCTTTTCCTGTAAATTTGTTCACAAGGGGAAAAACCAAATAATGTGTAGTTAGATTAAAGTAGAAAAAAAGGCGAGCACTTGATTATATGTCCTTCTTGAGTTTCCTAAACAGGCAGTGAAGATTGTGGATTTTATGTAAGACATTGTTTCTGATGACCGCTGCATATTACAATATTAAAAATTTCTGTTTGATTAATTGTTCTAAACAACCCATACTCTTTCCTTTGTGGAAGGTGCTGATATATAACAGTACAAACCACCTTGGTGACTAACAAAGATTTATACAACTGAGTTTTGGGCAGCTAATATATATAACCATGCTGAGGAACATTGCGTTGTCTGTGCAGGAAAGCAGTAGGGGATTTTCTGAGATCAGGAGATTTCTGCTTTATGATGCCACTTTTCCCATTTTCTTTGAATTAGCATATAACACTTTGGTTGACTCACAAGCTCTTCCCTGTAATGGATCACTATCTGTTGCTCATCTGTCTTCTGCTTTTCCTTGGCTGGCTGGCCCAACAAGGTGAGTGGAATGGTTGAGGAATATTCCTGGTACAAAGCCTTACTTTAAAATAGAAATACTCCCTTTGAGTTGAACTAAACCCATTCAGAAATGCTTTGGTGGGCTGGGGAGATGGATGATGGATACCTGGGTTCATCAGCAAATACCCTTGTTTGCATGTAAATGCAGCTGTTTCCCATAATATTCTCCAATTATTTCTTTGCATGAGCAGCAGTGCGCAGAAGAATGAAAACCACAAAGCACCTGTGTGAAATCTGAAAGCAATTTTGCCAGAAATGTTTTCTTTAGTATTTACCCAATTCTGCCCTGAATGAACAAACACCAATCAAATCAAGTTGGGGCATTGTTTATTGAGGGGATTTTATTTTTCCATAAGTTTCAATATCTATTTCAAGGAAGAAGGGATTAAATTTTTTTAGATTTTTTTTTTTTTTTGGTGTTGCGTTTAGTTTTCATTTGTTTGTTTATATTCATGCAATGAAATCATGTGCTATGGCTCAGAGTACTGGGAGAATTTTCTGGGAAAATATCTCTTTGTGATGCACCATCCTGGCTGCACTCATGACACAAGGTGTGGTACTGTGTGGGTGATATAAACAACCCAGCCAACCCCTCTGTAAGGAGTGTCTGCTCCCTACCTTTGGCCACTGCTGGAGAAAGGATGCTTGGCTGGCAGGATCTCTGCTCTGACACATTCTTACTGTCTGTCATCATGCCCAGGCATTTATTTTTCTTCAACAGTTAGCAAACCAAAAATAAAAATCTGCCTTGCATCCAAACTCTTGTGTGTTATTATTTAATTTTGAAGTGTCTCTCCATTAAACACCAAGAAACGTTTTCAAATTTTCTCACTTTCTTAGCTAACGTTGGGAAATCAGATTTTTATTAATTCCAGGTTACATGTCAAGACTTTGGAGACTAGAAGACCCATAGCAAACATTCCCAGGCTGCTGGTTTAAATATCCCTTGCTTTTCCAACAATTGCAAAATACTCTGGGGACTTCGTTCATTGCATTTCTGTTGGGCTTTGCTGGCAACATGAGGAGCCCTCAAGAAAATTAAAATTCCCACAATAGGAGTTTATTTCTTAGGAATTATCTGAAATTCACTGGATTATGAAAAACTGTCCTTCTCTGGAGAGCATGTACTTGGTGAATCCAAAAATTAAGTCTATTTTGCCACCATTTTTGTATCGTTTGGGGAAACTCTACATGGAAATTGCAAAAAAATTAAATTTTGAGCACCAACCACAGAGTAAAGAAGAAACAATGGATAACTCTCAGGCCTATATCTTCAAACACTTTGTATTTTTGCCACTACGTTTGACAGCATGTGGTTAGCTCAGTTGGACTTATCCCCTGCATCATCAGCACATGCCTTATCAAGGTTTCTCCAGGTTCCATGGTTTTTCCATCATTGTGCATTTACAAGGAGGTAGAACACAGACTAGATGGAGTTAAAGAACAAAATAGGGATTAATAAAAAGCCTCAATGGGCAGCACCAGAGCCCAGCCAGGGCTGCACCCAAGATGACCCAAAACGGCCCCAAAATGCACGAGCGCTGCCGGGGTCTGTCCCTGGGATCAGCTCTGCTCCATTTGCACCTTGCAGTTCATTGTCCCATTGCAGCTTTAGCTCAGGCAGTCCCACCCTGCTTGTTTTTCTCTCTCCAGCCCACGGGGTTTGTGCTCCTGGGCTGAGATTTGGGGCATTTGTCCTTGGTGCCCAGCTGGAGCAGGAATTGTTTTGTCTCCCTGCTCTGTGCACAGAGCTCACCATCCCGTAATATGAAGCTCAGACCCACACACTAAAGCAGCACAGAATGTGAAAAATATAAAAGCTAAAACCTGAGGCATCAGTAGGAGGTATTCAGTGTGGAGAAAATTTAACAATTGAGACATTTTAGCAGTCAGGGGATGATTATGGCCAGCAGGTGCCACTGCTGCTCCACACCATCAGTGAATTGATGCATGTACTAGGCTACATAACTTATGACTGAAATACAAGGTGTAGTGATAAGTATTAAATAGGCTGAGAACTAAATTTTTAGTGATGCTTTTAATAAAAAACTGCATTTTTGCAGCCTATGTATTCAATACAGTGGCTCCTTCAGTTGCATAGTTCTGCTCTTTTTGATTGAAGATGTGTTTTTTTCACATACTTTCAGGGGGAAAGTGTCTTTTAGACCATCTTGTTAAGCAGAAAAATAAAGAGAAGAGAATAAAAAATCAGAAGTTTTGGAATAATTCCTTATGAGAATCACAGAGACTGACCATGTGCTGTGTTTCATAAAGTTAGCAGAAATGCAGCCACAAGTTTCAGTAAAAAGTGTTGAAAACAACTACAGAGAAAGAAGTACTAGAAGCCCTGGATTTCTGCTGTGGGCACATGTGTATGAATATATGTCTATGTGTACAGTTTTATAGATATATTTTTATTTGTATATTCATACTCCACCTTTAGCCTGTGGTGTTCCTGGTGCAGGGTTGGAACAAGATTTTGTTTAAGATTCCTTCCAACCCAAAACATTCTGTGAATCTATGATTTTATGATTTTATGACATGAGGTACTTATTGATAATTTGATATACATATGGAACGATCTGCTTTCTGAATTCTGTAGATCTACTGAATTCCTCACTAAGGCAGTCTGTCCTCACTATTTTCTTTTCCCACAAGATGTCAGTGTTTCCTACCGCTTGTGGCATGTTAAGTTTGCTGGCAATGATTATCCACGGTATCTTAGGAGGAATTCAGTTAATTAAAAATGAGACGTTGTCGAAGAGGCAACTCAAAGCATTCCATAATTAAAGAGTTTGCTTTAATTGGGGGGAAATGGAGCCATTGACTTGGCTTTTATAGAGAAAACTTGAAAGATTAACACACTAAACCCCAAATTTTATCCTCTTACTTTCTCTGATTGGACAAAAGATACAAGAAAAAAAGGATATTACAAATGGTGAAAAATGAGAGAGCTGCATAGAAAGTTTCTGAGATTCCTACACAAGAGCAAACATTAATACACGTAATATTTCAAAATATTATGTGTATGTGTTAGTTCAAACACTACTAACTATGACAGCAAGCACTTCTTTAAATGTGGTAGATAAATAGTGGTAATTTTTCTTGTGCCCACAGGATGTCGGAGTGCACTTTAGAATACAGCTGTGCAAAATTTAGAATGACAAATTCAGTCTTTGTCATCAGGTCTAAACTATTTATAAATGCATGCTTTGACCAAAACCAGTGAAAACAAGCAGAGTGTCTGGTGCTCAATGTAATAAACACATCAGCATCCAGACTTGCAATCCAAGCAGGCATATTGACTTCATTTTTCTACATGGAAGAACAGATTTTTCCTTAATTCAGTTTCCCATTCCTTCGGTGAGTTTTCAGCCCTGGAAGCACTGACTTCAGTAGAGTTCATGGCTCTCTGTCAGGTATCCAAGGGGCAGCACTGTGTTACTTTTATCATCTGGATAGTTGCACTGAGATTTTTAACACCAAAATATTGCAGATCAAACAATACTGTAACCATCTGCCTTTTAGCCTGGAGTAAGTGACTGCACGATCAATAGTCCTGCCTTTCTGTGTTTAATCACAGCCGTTCTTTTGTAATGATAAAATCGAAAATGCAGTTTTTGAAGACAAAGGTTCATTGATTTCTTATTGGATCTCATTATTTAATATCATATCTGGATTTGTCAGACTGAGAGGCACATTGTACATTCTCCACCCAGCTAACTTTAAGAGGGATCTGTGATCCATCACATGTGTGCAAGCCAATATCTCTTGGAATAATCCTTCCCTCCTTACACCAGCAGACACGACCTCAGACATTGCTGCAGGCAGTGAAAGCTTTGTTTTCCTTAAGGCTACAAAATCCAAATTGTGATGAGAACATGGCAGGTACTTGTAGCAATTAATCCACTGGAGGACACGAGCTCTGTTTTGTTTGCAAGTTATCTGTGCTCAAGGCTTGTTTGGAGGGTCTGTTTGTTCTTTCAGATGGTTTGAACCTTTCATTTCAATACAGGGATTATTTGGCAGCCTTTGACTATGATTGAACAGCTGGCAATTGGTAATTTGCTATGCGGGTAGCAGGTTCACCAATTTGAGATTTTGTCATTTATTTGATGGCATTTAGTGCATTTCTTCAAGCCCCTGCTTCTGATGAGGGTCCAGACTCAGGTGAAAACTCTGAATGTCAGCTGAAAAATAGAAATAAAACTCCTTTTGTTTTGAGGAAATATAGGGCTTTACCAATCTTTTTTCTGAAACTGACTCCTCCAAATGTCAAAAAGGATGGTGCTTCAGGGAGGTAACTCAGGCCATTCTACTGTGTTACATATTTACAGTGCTGTGTATTAGTGGAATAATTTTCCCTGGTAAATCTAAAGGAAATTCTATTTACCTTATTTCCTAATGCTAACTCCAGGTGAAATAATTCCCAAAATATACACAAATGTGGATTTTCTAGTTGTTTTATTAAAAAAAATAATTGAGAGAAGGCATGGTGTATTTCTACAATGTTGTGTTGAAAGACCAATGTCTAACACATCTCTTTTTTTTGTTATTTTCTGATTTTAATCAGTGAGCCAAGAGCCCCAATTTTCCTCTAAGCAATTCCAGGGAATGAATAACAGCCTGGAGAAGCACCTAGATAAACACTGATGAGCTACATATAAACATGGGACTCTGTCTCTCCTTTAAAATGCCTTTCAATGCATTGTTTACCAGTGTGCTTATAGCCCACGCCACCCTCTGATTTACAGCCTGCAGTGTTTGCTTCCTTAAAGCAGCTTCTCTGGAAGGTTCATCAAAGCTGAGAGATGAAGAAAGGAGTTTTGAAATATGGTTGTAAATACAAGAGACCCAATACCTGTAAGTGCAGAGCAGAATTTCACTATCCACATAGTTTGCAACAGGGTACTCAGATATCCTGGCGCTCCACAGCAGAGACTGAAGATGACTTTGATTTAAATGACTGCTGTAAAATTCAATAACCTTTTCTTGAACAAAACCACCGCTGATTTTAACTGTGTGACTCTTGAGAAAAAAAAAGTCATAATGTGGCTCATAATTCTTTGCCTTACATTTCGCATTCACCTGCTAGTTCCTTTTAGGAATCTATTTTATATCTGACTCATGGGAAACCTGACAAATAAATGATATCTCCTGTCTCAAAAGTCCTAATCTCAGTGGAACTATAGCTGTTTTCTCTACCTGGATATGTGGCATAAAGTACTTAAGGAAATAAAAAAGATGTTCCAGCCATTCATTCAGGGCAGTTATCCCAAAGCTGTAACTTTTGTCCCTGTTTCCATTGTGACTCTTTGGTGCTCATCTCTCTGTAAGTAAAATGCAATTTTGAGAAGAAAAACAATGTAGGAATAAACACCCCAAAAATTCTGAGAAGATCAGATACAATGATAATTTATATAATTGCTCCCTCCCTTACCATTGGCAGCAAAGCCCAGAGCTGTGATCTTCTAGCTCTCTTCTGGCACATCTCTCATACTTCTGTTTTATAATCCAAAACAGACCTTTATGTTTACAATCACTGAAGCTGGGCATCAGGCAAGGCATCATGAAATTCAAGGAATAGAATCTGCAAACTGAAGCAGTTGATCCTATTCTTGTTGAAGCCTGTGACTTTTTGTTGTTAATGAAACAGAGGACCAGCATCAAGTGCCCCCCCACCCCTTCCATTTTGCCCCCTCAAAGCTGGAGATAAAATGGAACTAAATTCCCCTCACACACTCCTTTTCTCTTTGCTCACCTCCCAGTGATATCGAACATTCCCTAAAGAATGAGTAAACAACTAATTTGGGTTGAGTAAAGCAGGAGCTTTAGAGGTGATCAAAGTCACGGTTTGGGTTTTTTAATTCACCATTTCTTTGTGACAACACATTATGTCAGCCCTGCTAGCTCATTTGTCTGCTGCAGTTCTACTTTATCAGCCTGGAGTAAAAAGAATTGATAAGTCTGGTTAGATAAAGTAAATGGAAACTCAGGACTCATTCCAATTTGCCGTACTTCGATATATTTCACAAACCTGAGAGTGCTGTGTGCAACACCAGTTGGTATTTGTATATAAATATTGCACATTAGAAGATCTCTTAAAATAATATTTATGTTTGTTTCTTCCCTTCCTGCCTCCCCTGGTCGTGTGCTTATTGGGATTCTGATTGGAAGACAAATGTCAGGCTTTCTCACTACATTCTTTTTCAGTCCAGGCTGCTGCTCCCAACAAGAATCCATCTTCATTGGGAGCTTGCTAGGCTGATAAAGCAGAAGGAGATATTTTTTCAGGAGCACTGGATACTAATGCAGCTGAAGCTTATAAATGCAATAAGTTATTCTATGCTGTGCAAGATGAGTTCCTGAAGATATTTGATCATTGCCACCAGCCAAATCTGTCTTTGTTGTAATTTTGTTGGCTAGAAATGCATTGAGGATGCCTTCTAAATCAGGTCTTATTTATTAAAGTGTTTGCAGGATGGTCTAGTGTGAGGCTCCAGAATCAACAACAAAGTTAATTAAGCCTACTTTGCTTCTAGGTGATTTAAATCCATATTTTCCCACTCTCTGCATATGTCAATTTTTAGGCAAAAAAGTGCTTTGAAATTAATGTCAGGAAATGTAGCTTTTAATGTTGATATCAGAGAAGTTAGATTTTTTTAAAGGGAAGAATTACTTTAGAAAATATGACAGCATATACTGTGCAAATTCAGAGGGGATTTCTTGGTTGGCTGGTTGGGTTTTTTTGGGGTTTTTTTGTTAGTTTTTTTTTTTTTTTTCTTTGGTTCTTGTTGTTGTTTTTTCTTTTTCAGCTGATTTGGGTTTACAAATAGTTTCTTGTACTCCAGGCAGAAAGGTTGCTCTCCCACCAGTTTACCTTCTGTTGAGGAAGAGCTTGAATTCAGAAACTCTGGGCAAGTAAAAGAATCTTTGGCAAGAAAGAAGCCCTCATTTTAGCACCTAACAATGCATTAGCTGCTCTTTCTTCAATTGATATCTTGCCTAAATAAGACCATTTACTGAAAATCTGAAATTGTAACTATGTATTTGACTGTGTTGGAGGCAACATGGAGGAACATGAACCCAAAATATTGAGCATTAATATGAAATAGCTCAGGTACCAGGAAAAAGTGTGAGGGTGTTGAGACGCTGGAATAGATTGCCCAGGGAAGTTGTGGATGCTCCATCCCTGGAAATGTTTAAGATCAGGCTGGATTGGAACAACCTGGGCTAGTGGAAGGTGTCCCTGCCTATGGCAGGGGCTTGGAAAAAGGTGATTTTTAAGGTCCTTTCCAACCCAAACCATTCAGTGATTCTGTGGAGCAGCTTTGGGAGTGACTCTGTTAGAGCACACAAACACGCCCCGAGGCAAGCTGGAAGAATTATTAGTGTCTGCAATATATCCACTCTGAGACAAATCCTACTTCCCAATTACACCTGAGCAAACTTTTTGCACTCTCTGTAAACACAGAGCCAAGAAGATGCCCGGAAAGAAGAATAATTTCAAACACAAACTGCCAGGTTGTTGTTTTACACCAGCGTCTTGAGTGAAAACAAGAACCGTGGCTGCCCTGTTCTGTGAGGATCCTGATCTGATTCAGGGTCTGAGAATGCACCCTGGGATGTGGCAGAGAGGTAGAGACCAAGTCTGTGACTCCTCCACAAATATGGGGGTTGGGGTTTCAGGTGAAATCTCAGCAGCTTAGCAAAAATACCATAACCATCAGAAGAACAGGGACAGGTCCCCTATTGACATTTTTGATCCTCTTGGATCTTTGAGAGGCTTTTTTTATCTCTCACTTTTTGAAGTTGTGAGAATGACTAATATTTTTTTCAAAGAGGCAAACATAAAAAAAAAGATCAAAATCATTATGTTGGGTGAAATTCTGGTAAATTTCAGAACAAAGGCATTGCAAGTTCTGAGATGAACTTTTTGGTGCTTTTAGGGGTATTTTTGGTGGTGGGAGTTTGGACAGAACAATACAAATTTAAAAAAGAATTCATGTAAAAGGTTCAGTGGTGTGAAATGAATTTTGCTAAATAGAAAAAAAAAAATTCAAATTAGCCAGTCCTGCAAACATCCCCATATAACAGACAAGAAAGCTGAAGTACATAAGCTGTCCAAGGTACCATACCAGAGTGATTTTTCAACTACACTAGAGACCCCAAACAACAGGATTTTGACTGAGATATTAAATCTTTTATAAAGTCTAAATTGTCTACCAAGAAGACATCAGATTTCTTCAGTTTGTTTAATATTGACTGTTGGATTTTACAGAGCCACAGGAAAGTGTTACTTGCAAGACTTTTCAATTTTCTTGTCTTTTATTGAAAAAAACTAGAAATTTATTTCAATTTCTTGAGGACACACACCAAAAAAGTCCTCAGTCTTCTAGAGAGAGACAAAAGGAAAAGAAAACTTTAAAACAGATTACAGACTTCTGAGTTGATGGGAGAGGGGTCAGTGAGCAGCTGGGCAAGGAGGCTCCCACAGGATTCGGTTTAACAACTTTCTGTAATATTTTCATCTCTTTCTCACCGTCCTGATTTTATCCTAGGACATGTTTCCCTTACATTTGTGCAAAGAGAACACAGAACAGAAGATAGTCCAACCCTCTGCAAACTGGTTTCACAACAGGGGAATCTTCAAACTTATTCAGCCACTCCACTAATTACCTGAGTTGATCATCTGCTCAATCTGATTCAGTCTCCACAGCAGTGAGTGATGAAAACACAATAAAAGCTTACTAATAATTATGCTTTTATTTTTCTCATGGTCAGTATGAACTAACCTAAGCACAGCCTTGGAAAATACAGATTTCAACATTTCTCTATGTAATAGTCAATAAAATTTCACCAGCAAACTCTTTTTACTTGAGAGTGTCCATGGGGAAATTAAAAAATTTCAGGAGTACTTCCAGTATTTATACAGGGACTTGTGCCAAAATTATTGAACACCCATTTTAATTCTCATTGGAATTTTCCAACCAAATTCTGCAAGGATTTTGCAGCTTCCTCATAATTTGCTAAGAGCCTTTAGGGACAATCTTGATTTCTTTTTTTTTTAAGGCTGTAAAACAAGAGAAGAAAGATAGAAAAAGCAATCTGATACTTCATTTATCCAGCCATTTATCCCCAACTGGACAAATCCCTGGCACACCTTCTCAAGGTGGGAGCTGCTGTGCTGAGAGGACAGGCTCATGAGGATCTGGGTGGCAAGTCAAAAGAAGTGGACAGGTACTGCAAAATCAAGGGTTTTCATCTCCATCTGAGATTTAATATATCAATAATGGCTGATAAAAATAGAATAGAGATGAAAATATATATTAGCTCAGCTTTCATTTTTACATAAAGAGAGCCACACTTAGAGAATAGTAGAAAACTCATTCAGATGAAGCAGGGTATTGCTCTGTTTTTAAGGGGTTTTGTCTTTTTTTAGGTGGTTGGAATGGATGAAGTGGATAATGGAAGTTACCTGCAACATTCCCAGTTTCAGCAACCAGTCTTATTAAGAGATAAATGGTTTCAGGAACAGTATGTATTTCAATAGTTTTGCAGACTGCAGGTGTTGAATTTACCTTATTTTTTTTTCTCTAATTAAGTCTCCTTACATGGAACCTCATATGGAGTCTCCCTTACATGCTGCCAGATTCCATAAAACCTTGAGCCTCTCAACACCTATTGAATTTGGCTGACTCTTTTAAGGCTAGAAGTTTTTGGAAGAACAAGTTGAGGACAAATGGAAAGAGAGACAGGTGTCTGATCAAATATCTCACTTCTTTAGGAACACAAGAAAAATAACCAGGGGTTTAATTTTTTAGACTGCTGGTCTCTGCACAAAGGTTATTCCTTCAGTGTGAAGAAGTCTTTGCTACATGAGAAGCTCCTCAAGTTCTCCTGATGCCAACAAGGTTGATTCTGTTCCATTTTACTGGCAGCTAGGAGAGAAATTCTTCACATTTTTGGAGATGCCTCCTCACTTATTTCTGCACGGGAAGAGAACTTCCTCTCTCTCACTGATGAGCTGAAGGAGCTGTGCTTCCCTGTGGCAACTTTATCATGGAGCCAAGCCTTCCTGTCCCTGACCCAGTATGTTCTGTGCATCTTCCTTCTCTGCTTCTTGCCAGAGCATTGCCTTTGCAATAGGTCAATCACAGAATCACAGAATGAACTAGGCTGGAAAAGACATTTGAGATCATCAAATCCAACCTATGGCCTGATGGCACCTCATCAACTAAACCACGGCACTGAGTGCCATGTCCAGTCTTTTTTTAAATATGTCTAGGGTTTAAAAAGGTGGTGGTTAAAAAGGTGGTGACTCCACCACCTCCCTGGGCACGAGGTTCCAGTGGCCACTCACTCTTTCAGCGAAGATTTTTTTAATGTTGCTGCTTAAGGAAAACGGAAATTTTCCCACTGCTTAAGAAGAACTTAGTGTGAAATTCAGTCAGGGATTCTAAGACATTTTGAGGCATATATGCTATCAGACCTGAATATTGTCCTTAACATTTTGTTTTGTATGGTCCCTGCAAGTCTCACTGACAAAAGTGAATGTTCTGGCTCCTGACAGATGACCAGCAATTTTGGGGCCATCCAGCCTGATTCTTGTCTAGCCCTTTGATGAATTTTCCTGATAACCACCACACTCTGTGGATGTGTAATCCTTGGTGTTCCAGAAGCAGCTTAAGGTTTGTTGAAAGGTCATATGCTGGAAAATTGCCCTCTCCACTCAGTACTTCGAAAAACTAAATCAGATGAGAAGATCTAACAGAATCAGATCACACCAAATTAAACTGGCACAATCTGTTAATCTTCCTTTGGGTTCTTCCAGCCTCCTGGTAAACAATAGCCAACACTACACTTCTAGGCAAATAAGGTGCCTTTATTAAGTCAGGAATGCATGAGAACATAAAATTGGCATTTTGGTAATTTATTATCATCTTGGGAAACAGGAGGGAGAATCCTCAGCCTCAAAACTATTCACCAGCTTTAGTTAACAGGAAAAAAACCCAACCCCCTGTGCTTGAACACAAATGTTTTTGAGATGCCTGCAGAGATGAGGGGGGACTCATCCAGAAAGGGCTGTGAAGGTCTGATCCAGAGCAAGGGAGAAGCAGTGGAAAATGTCTCAGGCAGAGCATCCAGGCAAGCACATTGTTCCCATCCTCTTCATCCCTTGGTGCTGCAACTTCCATTCTGCACCACAAGCTCATCACCCCCAGTGAGACTGGAACCAGATCCACAGGTCTGTGCGCCCTCTCTCCCACGTGTACAAGGGAGAGCTCAATGCCGTGATCTCAGTGGTCAGTTGTGCTGGATTTGTTGTATTTTTTCTGAGAACGAAGGAAGAAAAGCAGATAAAGTTTGGTCTGAAAATCTAAAATTTTTTTCTTGAAGCTGTATTTGGTACTCAGTAAATATCTGGTTTACTTAAAAAAAAAAAATTGATACCTGAGCTAAAATAAAAAAAAAAAAAAAACCTGACATATTTCAACCTAAGAATAACATATACCTATATATTATAAATTAAATATGTTATGCATTATTCATATAATGTGTATTACATACATATTCAATTTATTATATTTAGGTTGATGATATTATTAAATACAAATGAAAAAATCTCTTTTCAGCTATGCTCTTTAAAATATCCCTAATTGAGTTTAATTTCCAAAAGAAAGTGTTGCTTTTATTCACTTGAAGGTTGAAAAGTTGCATTTTGGAAAAAAAAATTATTTTATAAATTTAATTCACGTATTTCTTAGTTTTGGAGATGAAAGTGACTGTTTGATTACATTCTGCACTTTAATGATGAGATTCAAACCCAAATTATTATTTTCAGATTTTCATCAAAAGTAGTTGCTAAGTTTTACTATTTCATAACAACTGTCTCTTGAAGTTTTATGCATTTTTTACATATATTTATTCCATAAGCAGAAAATATTTTACTGACTTAGGGCTAATGATTATTTATATTAGGAATTTGAATCTAAATTCATCATCTTTCCTTATATTTGCAACATTTGAATATTGGCCTTAATCTGAAATCCCCTGAGTGATCTCAGTAATGATCCTGCAATGGTAAACGTATGTTTGTCATGAGCCATCATTTTTTGGGTTTGGATTTTTTGGCTCTTGGTTTTTTATTTCTCTGCACAATGTCCTGGATTTGCCAGGAACGGGGAGGCACTCCAGAGAAGCAGAATAATCTTGCCAGTATAGATCCAGCTATAAAGGTATACATTATTTCTTAGCTCCATAAACTCTGAGTAGGCTGAGTTTTTTCCAAGCTCGTATATACCTATTTCTATGCTTCACTGCTCTGGTGGCAAATTTTAATTTATTTTGATTTCCAATGTTTTATTATGTTTGCACTCAGCTGAGGTAGAGACCAGAATGGGTGATTGTTATACAGTAGTTT
Source organism: Ammospiza nelsoni (assembly GCF_027579445.1). NCBI lineage: Eukaryota > Metazoa > Chordata > Aves > Passeriformes > Passerellidae > Ammospiza > Ammospiza nelsoni. The sequence goes on along the minus strand of NC_080637.1, from coordinate 5,194,482 downwards.
ACTTTTAAAAGAAATAGGGCTTCTCAAGCAGCTAATACAGGAAGATGTATCACCAGCTTGAATAATTGTGACAACCATAGACGGTATCAGTGCCTGTTTGTTTGCACAATACCCTACTGCATTAAGAAAGCCATCCCAGCTGTCTTGGGCTCTGGAGTCACCCATTTCATCACTTGACACTGCGGCAGATGTTATGGATTGATAACAGACTTCACTTCGTTCACTCCACATCTAAGATTACCTCTAGAAGAAAAAAAATCAAATACATTATAACACTCCCAGCCATTTGTAAAAAAAAAAAAAAAAAAAAAAAAAAAAAAAAAAAAATCTAAGCAATTTGTTCTCTCTCCTAAAGCAATAAATGGCTCTTTTTGGGCTTTGAAAATATATTTAACTTTTAATTTTGTGTATCTTTTCTTTGCTTAACACATTCACAGTGTGCGTATGCATCTTACTACCTGCTGAAAGAGAGAAAGATGGAGATAGATTTAATGATTTAAATATTTTAAGACTCAGACAGGTTTTAGGATTATGAGTTCTATTCCCATTATATGAGATGCCTTATATTTCTAGTGATAGTATGTTAATGCAGCTCATTTATTGTGTTGGTGGCAGAAGTACCAGACAAACCAAGCAATGCAGTTTTGAGTCTAGTAGATTAACACTGAGATTTGTATGTGCTTTCCCTTCCTTCTGGTAGTGCTGGGCACTTTTGTTTGATTGGGTTTTGTTTGTTTGTTTGTTTTTTTCTTATTTTGGTTTGGGCTTTTTTTTGGTTTTTTTTTTTTTTTTTTTTTGAGATGCAGTAAGTGAATGTGTAATTAAATACTCTAGTGTCCCATAGATAAATGACCTGAAAATGTCTATTTTTAACAGGTCAGCATGTACGCACTCACCTTTTTAAAGCACAGCTAATGGAATAACTGAATAAAATACACTGGTGGAATGAATGGTGGTATCCTGACATAACCTGCAACCTGAATTATTAAAGATGACAACAGTCCTGAGGCTCCCTCTGCCTTCAGAGGGGCTGGGGCAGTGAGTGTCTCCTGTGGGACGGAGGTGAGCACCCAACACTGCAGCCTGTGAAAGTCCAAGGGGTGCCAATGAAAGCACCAGGGCTTGTTTTCACCTCACTGCCTGGGCAATTAATTCCATGGAATGGGATGGGAGCTGGAATGGGAGCTGGAATGGGAGCAGAGCCACCCTCTGCTCCTGGTGCCCAGCAGGCTGGAACACACCTGCAGAGGATCCCCCTCTGTCTCTCAGCATCTGCAGGGCAAGGAGGGTCTAGCTTGGCTCAGCCAGTGATGTGGTTGGAGATTGGTGGGAGAGAGGAAAGGGTGAGGAGGAGATTTCATTGAATTCTAAGGTAATGTGGTGGGTTTGGCCTTGGCTGATAATCAGGTGGTCACCAAGCTGCCCTGTCACTGCCCTTTCTCAATAGGGCAGGGAGAGACAAAACAATGAAAAGCTTATGGTTCGAGATAAGGAGAGTGAGATCACTCAGAAATTACTGTCACAGACAGAAGAGATTTGACTTAGGGACATGATAGTTTATTGCCACTGAAACAGTAGGTTAATGAGAAATGAGAACAAAGCTAAAAATACCTTTCCCTCCTCCCTCTGTTCTTCCCAGGCTCAACTTCACTCCCAACTCTTCTATCCCTGAGCAACACAGGGGAGTGGAAATGGGGGTTATGTTTAGCTCATGATTTCTCTCCTGTGCTGCACAGGCCTCCTCACACTCTTCACCTGCTCCAGAGTGGGTTCCTTTCCATGAAATAATCCTTCATTAACTTCTCCAGTGTGGGTCCTCCCCATGGGCTGCACTTCTTCAACAAAAACCCTGCCAGAAAACCTGATCCTGTGTGGGCTCCTCTCCACAGGTTGCAGTTTCTGCCAGGAATCCACTAAAGTTTGACCCACAGCTTCCCTCAGGGCACATCCACCAGCTCTGGTGTGGGCTCCCCCATGGGCTGCAGGTGGATCTCTGCTCCCCCGTGGACCTCCATGGGCTGCAGGGCAGAGCTGCCTCACCAGGGGCTGCAGGAGAATCTCTGCTCTGACCCCTGGAGCAGCTCCTGACCCTCTTGTATCACTGACACGGGTGGCTCTCACATTTTGTCATTCTTATCTGCCCCTTAAATATGTTACCACCGAGCTGTTGCCATGGCTGTGAAAGGCTCGGCTTTGGACAGCTCTGGCTCTGTCCTGGAGACGGCTGGAACTGACTTTGTCCAACATTCAGGCAGCTTCTGGTGCCATCTCACAGGTGCCACTCCTGCAGCCTCCTCTGGTACTAAAGCCTTGCCTCACAAACCCCAGGCAGAGAAACATTTTCAGAGTTTGCACTGATATTTGCTGTCAGTTGGATGCTGGATTTTCCTGGATGCTTTGGAAGCCCTGATTTGAAAAACCTGTTTTAAAATTGCTTTGAAATACCCAGCTTTTGGGTGTACAAAGGGTATTGGCTTACCTAGGTGAGCTGGTAAAAGTTACTGATCTCAAGGTGTCCAGAAGGCTGATCTTTTTGTGAAGCAGTTTCTGACTCCTCATCATTTACAGCTTAGCAAGTCAAATCAGACATTTTGAAGACAACAAGGAAGCCTAAACTGAGTGTCAGCTTGTTGGGAAACAAAAAACATATGTTTTACATAACAGCAATTTTATAACAATCTTTAAATCACACTATAAAAATTAACATCTTGACAAACTGTGTGTGGGAATGACTTTGGCATGAACAATTTCTTCCATCCTATTATTATTTATTTATTAATAAATTGTCCTATCAATTATTTATTCTGAACTATACAAATAGCTAATAAATGCAAACTGTATAGATGCAGTTAATTGTTCATACTTGAGAGAAATTTACAATAAGTCTGCAATTTGCAGAGTTTAAAGATATTTAGATTTTTCTTTTCTGGGAAGAAAATGGTACATTGCTCAATGTGAGGAACCAGTCATATTTCTTAATATGAATAAAACCATGCAGAATTTGCCAAGTATAAATGAGGTTTAATTTACCATATTTTTATTCAACACTTGGTTCTTATTCTCTTCAAAATCCTCAGAGCATGACTCTGCAGTGATGGAAATTTTTAAGCAGAATCTTTTTTTGTTTCGTTTGGTTTGGTTTGGTTTGGTTTTATTGGGTTTTTTTTCACACACATTTACACAACTGCCAGGGCTGACGCAACACATTATCACCCTGACATGTCCTAATGTGTCCCTGCTAGCACTAAAATAGCTGCTGATAGATATGATAGAAATCTGTGCTGGGTCCTCAAGAAAAGGGTGACTTCTGGATACAGGCTCTGAACATGTGCAATTCTGTTTCACACGACTGCAGAAATACATGTTCTCGTCTGATAAAAGACTTGGCAGTGAAAAGCAGGTAGATTTCTCTCCCATCTCACATACAATGAAACACTAATATAAAGTCTCAATGAAGCTTCTCAACTGAGGAAAATACAGAAAATTTTCATTATATTAAGTCAAAGCCTCCCATTCATTTTGCCTGCAGTAAAACGACACGCAACAGTAACTTATTGTAGGCAACATTTCATAAGTTAATATCTAGATCATTATTCTTGTCTATGTTTCCTGGAAAGAATGTTAGATGTGGGGGGTTTTTCTATGAAATACATATTCAATTAGCTTATGAACTTTCTATTGTTGTCACTTTTATTCTTCCTATTGCGCTATTCTGACACAGAAGTCGAACTCCCAAAGCTCACTAGAATTATTCTCACTGACTCCAATACTGTGGAAATTGGAATTATTCTCTCTCTTAGGCTACCTCTCTGCTATATTTTAGGTATAGGATCATGCAAAGATCTGCCCATTTATAGCAAACCCCAATACCTATACAACAAACCCTCACTTTGCTGCCCAAAGCTGCTGTTGGTACCCTGAGCATCACAAACCCTTCACCTGCCAGGCTGCTCCTCTGCAGGGTTAACAGTGTTTGCTGATAAATCAACCACAACGACCTTGCATGAGGAGATATGGCAGCATCAACACCCCCCCACCTCAAACCTTGTGTTTCCTGGCCACTTCTATGTCAATCTTATTTCACATCTGTAGGTAGGAGAAGTGGGAAGCGAGCAAGCAAGCTGTCCTCAGACTGGTTATTGAAATGAATGCTCTTCACTTTAATAACAGAAAATCCTAAAATTTGTGTCCAAGCAATTCTGGAGCCTGTAGTTAAATTTGCAATAAAAAACAATTAATTATTCCTTGAAGAAGTTAAAAGGGCATCAAAAGGGATTTCTTGGTGAAAACCAAAATATTTATGCCCCTATTTGGAAAGCCATTTTAAGATATTTAGAAGACAATGAATGTATTTTTCTACATTTTCAATATTTTTAATGGAAAGAAAGTTCAGTTTTATATTGGACCACCGCAGATGGAAAGTAACCCAGCTGTCATTAATTAGTTACAACTATTAATTAATCAATAGTTACATGTATTTATCCAAGCATACTGAACATGTGAATCCTGTTTTGCTTCTTATGACTGTAATATATATAATTGACATTTTCTTAGTGAAAAATATTTTGCAAGAAAAAATATTTTCTTTATGTCTTTATGTTTTACTGTATTCAGGGTTTTTTTCTGCTAAGATACTCTCTCTGTACCTTTCAGACTTGCCATGTGTAAGTTCCCAGTGATGATAAACACATTTTTGCTATTTTACAGACATGTGTGTATTTTGCTACTGGAAGATCTTAGAGAAACTCTTTCTCAGGCTATACAAAATATCTCTGGAAAGACCACAACAAGAAGAAAACTATTTTAATGGTCATGATAGCATTTAGATATGAAAATCTTTAACATTTGACCCCATCTTTCTTTTGTTTTTTGGGGTTTTTTTGATCCTATCAGGACCTTGGTAATAAACATACAATCTCTGTATTGTATTTCAGCATTCTTCCCTGTAGATGATAGATTCTAAATAAGTCATAGGTTATGATTGCCATCCATTCTTTTATCTCTCTTAAATTAACTATTTCTGGCAAATTTATAGATTTTTTTTCCTTCCATCTTTTTATCTTGAGTTCAACAGAACAGCTGATGCAGCCCAGAATGTGAGAAAAGAAGCTGAGGATAAAAAGTGTCAGATGAAGTTAAACCTCATGAATAAATGTGAAGCATAACTTTCAAATCTTTTCAAAAAACTGTGTAAATCTTTAATTATATTGTTCTGCTGCCATGTTAGGTAGCTGAGAAGACCCTGGTGTCTCTGCACAAAGTTTTGGGGTTTTTTAGCAGCAGAATGTGATATTCTCATCTCAGAAGATTCAGAAATACTGATTTAGTGCTACAATGCAATAGAAATTTCAGCAGTAGCATATGGTGTGAGGTTACACAGAAGAAGGAGATCACATCACATCACACATCTCTACAGTCTCTGGTGCAAATTTCATGAAAATTAGATGATTTAGCTCCAGCGGTGTGGTGCTCAGTTTGTTGGTTTTTTTAGCTAAATAACCAAAAATTAATGGATCTTGAGCAGCACCAGCCATCAGGACACTGCAGGCATGGCAAGACCAGGATCCAGCTCCTTTCTCCTCAGCTTTGTTATTTTCCTGTCCTTCCAGTACGAGCAGTTCAATCTGACCCTTTTTCAACCTGAATACTGAAAAAGTGTTCTTTGAGAAATTTTAATATGATCCGTGAAATGTGAATCATTCGGCCACTTTCTTAGGTATTTTCACTCACTTTTGCATGATTAAAACAAGGAGAAAGCAGAGATCATGCACTGGCTGGGTGATCTTTATCTCCTTTGAGGCAACGTGATTTCTGCTGGGTGATCAGGGCTTTCTGGGAACATTACCTCAAGCCCACACATAAACAATGTGCTGGGAGCTTCAGAAGCAAGTCTAAGGAGAAACTGAAAATAAGTTCTCTTCAATATTGAGAATCTGAGTAGTAAAGAATGATTCTGAGCCTGATATACTGGAAGCACTCCCCTCTGTACAGACACTGAGCAGGACAGTCACATTACCTCCTGTTCTCAAGGATTTTTCTGTTTCCTTCTGTCCTCCACGGAGACTGGAAGGTCTGTAGAACAGGGAACTTCCTTCTTATTTGAATTTTCATAATCCCTCATGTATCACAACTTCTACTCAATCATAACTGAAATGATACATGCAAAACAAATGTGGCTTTCCTCCCTTATGTAAAATAAAATGCTGTAATTATACTCAACCCTGAGAGCTCTTGAGAAACTCAGATAATTGCTGTGATGGAAACTCCTTTGGAAATCTTCTGGGCAAAAGCTGGAGAAAAGAAGATATGGGAAATACCTTCAGATAACCCTTCTCTCCAAACATTTGGGTTCACTGTAACAGCTGAAGGCACTATAAAGAGGAGTTCAAGTCAGATCTATATGACAATTTATATTTCAGAAAGGAAGCCATTGCAGAACTTTAGAAAACTAAATGGATATTACCAAATTTTGATTTTTTCCCCAGGAATAGCACTTTGATAGAAGTGAAGATAAAATATATTCGTTTCATAAAAATAAAATAAAGATGTTTATCCAAAGACTATCTTAGTCCCCTTATTTATATATAATCTAATGATTCTAATAAGGAACAAGTATATTCATATTTATAGTGATATCACTATTAGGATTCACTTCAAAGAATTAGATTATTTTCTTTCTCCTCAGTGGATTACTCTCCAGAGACAGAATTTTGTTCTGCATGGTACTCTATCAAGTAAAGGCCATTCACAGTAGAGTCACCCTCCTTCAGAAGCTTTCATACAGTGACAAATCCCAGAGCATTAAAAAATAAATGGACAAAAATCACTTATCTTGGGCCAACATCTCTAAAAACCAGAGATAATCACAGCTAATGCTGATCACATCAGTAAATTCCTTGGCTCTGTGGGCCGAAGTTCTAATGAGAACTGATTGCTCCCATATAATTTGCTCTGCAGCCTGCAGCACTGAAATCCCAAAGAGTAAACAAGGGCAGCACTCAAAGAACACTGTAGGTGTGAGAAGGACAGTGGCTATCTGATAGTCAGGACTGGGATCCTGAATCATGGGAAAATGTAGATGTGAGATAAATGGACAAGAAAAACAGAAGGGTTGGACTAAGGAATATGATTCTTTCTGTCCATGCTCTTAAACTCTGAGTTACTATGAGAAAGAAGAACCTCTGACCACACAGAAGTTTGCTTTAGCTACTCCAATGCAAATAACACTTCTGATATTTATCAGATGCTCAACTGTTTTTCATTATTATCGTTGCTACCGAGTGAAGAATTCTTCCTCTAACATGTGGCAGAAAAAGCATTCAGAGGGATGGAAATAAAGACAAATATGAAAATATAAACAGGGAAAAATTAAAATATTTAAAACATTTTTATAATATTCTTCTAAATTCTCTAAAAAATATCTAGTGCCTGATATTTCATAAGCCTCCAGGTGCATGAGCGCATAAATTTTAATATTGTAACAGTGTACTACTTATCTAGTTACATGGCTAATTCCACATGTACTGCAATGAAAAGTCTGTTTTCTCTGGTACCAGTGTCCCAAGGGGAAATCCAATTGCAAATGTAGCTGTGCTTCCTCAGTATCCTTACCAGAAATCAGAATTACTTTGGAATCTCTGCTCTTGCATGCACCTTTGTGCATCAGGTTCTGCACATGTAGGAACAGCCTTCTTATCACATACCAAAGCATTTCTAGGATTTGGGATCTCCTGAAAAAGGGACTTTTTGCTACATTGTTTTGAAATGCTTTTGGATAAGCTGCTGTTTAAAAAGATAAGAAATGAACCAATGAATTCTTCTTATTTGCCATGTGGATCCACTAAGATGTGCGAAGAGGAAAGTGACAAAAATCATGAAATGAAGTATTTTTTATATATTATATGTATTTATATTTTTATAATAAACTCTTCCCTTTTTAGAAAGTAAGTGGTTAAAGAGAACAATTTTAGTAAAACAGTTCATTTCAATTAGATGAAAAAGCTTTTGAAAATACTTTTTGCAGAATCCACTTATATGTACATATGTTCTTATTTATTTTATTCTATGATTCTATCAAAAATTCACAGCAACTGACAGGGTTCTAATGACTTTGTACATTTCTTTAACCTCTCTTGGGGTTGAGAAAAGATGAATATTATTGACACGGACTTCTCCTGTTTGAAACCAATACATTGCATCTGGATTGGCAAATGCTAAATAATCAGTCTCAAGAATCTGACATACTGAAAAGTCTGGTCAGACTGCTCAGTTAATGGATAAAGGTATCATATGTGCCCTCTATCTGAGGCATTTATGCATGACACAAGATCCCCTAACATGAAACAAAATCCCTGACCCTCATTTCTGACAGTAGCAGTAGCTGCAAGTACTTAATATGTTGTGGAGCTGTAGTTGGGAAATCTGTCTTTCCTTATAAATATTCAGAGAGTGCTGTAAAGAGTTTAAATTCGTGTCCCTCAAGTCTCAAGTCGCAGTTTGAGATGTGCTCTCAAAATTTCAGGAAGTCTTCACATTATGAAGCATTTCAAAACTTCTCAGGATCTTGAATATTAAAGTTGGAAAATGTTCTTTGAGAAAATCCTGCCACAGATTAAACCAGAGATGCCATCCTCCGTTGATATAGATCAGATTAGTTGATTTTCCCCACTTGAGGATTTGACCAAGGAACTGTATATTATTTGCATTTGATTTGTAGGAACACACTGAAGCTCATTTTTTTTGGATGATTAAAGTTTATATTAACTCTGCAAGCATATCCAATAATCTTTGCTGCCTTTAATTTTCTGAGCTGAACTGAAATATCCCCATCCATGGAATTAGTCAGATGAACAAAGATTGTGTTACCTGGGTGTAGAAAATTGTAGGGTACCAGTGGGCCGGTTCTCCCCAATCCTTGCCCTCACTGCACAGTTTTCAAAGCAATAAATAAGATCCTGAAAAAATAATAGAATTATGTTGGAATAATTAGGACTGCTCAAATATTGTTTCATATCTGCATGAGTACATGGAGAAATCTGAGATTTTCTTTTATTAATCCTTTACTAGATTGTCTTGCATTTTTGATGCTCAAATCAATATACACTAATAGGGTTTTACTAAGTTCAGAAAATGGTTTGGATTGGAAGTGACCTTAAATATCATCTAAATCCAAGACCCCTACCGTGAGCAGAATGTAAGTTACCCACACATATGTATATATATATTTATATACAATATATATCATTCTTTCATAAATTTTCTAGATTAGGCTGACACCCCCAGACACCCACTGAAACATTCTATAGTACCCAAACCAGTATTCTGGCATAAATTTTGGAATATAAATTCCAGAACTCCACAGATAGAACAGTTACTGCAGAAGTGTTTTGCTTGGCAAGAAGGCAGCACGTATGCATATTTCTTATGCCACTGGCAACCGCAAATTAAACAGCTAATTTTTTCTCAAATATTCATTTCAGTTTGATGCAAATGAACTTCAATGGGGACTCAGAAGGGACATGAGCATCAACTGCATTGGGAATGCTCTTCAAACATGGCTTGCCCACCAAAGCTGGATGCAGCTTAATATGCATCTACATAGGTATCCTCCTGTTTGAAAATATATTCATTTACATGGGGATTTCGACTTTTCCTCAGATCCCTTTTCAAACAACCAATATGAAAGAAAAAGGACTTGAAAAAGCTGGCTTTTCAAGTAGAATAAAACTTGGCTTGTCATGCTGCTTCTAATGTGTTTTTCCTCCGTCTGACCTTTGCTCTGAATTTCTGCGATGGAAGTTTTAGGGTTGTAGGACCAGGAGGTAAATGTTTGTCAGCTTCATAAGCTTTTTTGGAGAGTACCCAGCTTCAGATCCAGCTTTTTAAAAGGAAAGAAAGAAAAAAAAAAAAAAGAAAAAGAAAAAGAAAAAGTAAAGAAGTAAAGAAAGAAATATTTTTCATGCCGCTTCAATTAGGCCCCTGGGTGAAGATCATACAGCTTTGAAACTGTTCCGTTTTGACAAAATTCCAAAGTGCTATGCACATGAGGGAAAACTAGAGTTTGCTGTAATGTAAACTGTTTAACATGCCCACAGAGGTCAAATCTAAATTTTCCCAAGCGTTTGGGTTTGTTTAAACATTAGAACATGGTTTGGTGTCAGTGAATAGGAAAACTTTAATGTTGTGGGTGGGAATCTACCCATCTTTCTTTGTTTAAGTTCCAAAGGCTACTGCAGTAAAAATATTCATTTACCAAGGGGGCTATTGTGATAAGCATCCAAAGACATTATGCATTGGTGTGAAAGAAGCTAGCAGGAATAGACATCAGCATTGTGGGTGAAAAGAAACAAGTCTTCCCTTCTATTTTTCCTTTTTTTTTCGCTTTGTAGGAGTTCCAAAGTCCAGTTTTAAATGAGTTTTTTTCAGGGTGGTCTGGTTATCTGTACGCCCATATTTTTCTGTGTGAATATGAGAGAGCTTGAATAACTGTGAGAGTTGCTAAGTTAAAAAATAACTGTATATTTTGTTTCTGTTTTCCAACCTTATAATGGCCTTAAAATCAATGTAGACTGTATTTACCTGTAATGCCTGAATCATACACAGGAGACTGCCTGATGTAAATCAATACAATATTTTTTAGGGCAGCATCACAAATGATGTAAATCAGGAGTTGTACTGAAGTATTTTTTTGGTCAGTTAATAAAGAATCTCAGACATTTAGCACTAAGCTAATATTGTTAATTCATTATTATGTTTTGCAGTGACAAAGAGTAGAGAAGCCTCATGAACAGCACACTCCACTGATTTGGTTGTAAAGTCTGAGCCAGAGTATTGCACATTTAAGAGTTTTAGCAGATACTTTTGTACTTTAGAAGATAAACCTTGTGCTTATTAGTTTTTCACTCTTTTCTGGTTTTTTGTGTTGTTTTTTTTTTTTTTTTTTTAACTAGGGATTAAAATTAGTTGGGTTTTTAGTTTATTGCAGCAAAAGTAAATGAAATATTTTTTCCCATAAATTGATCAAAATTCAGATGTCTACTACTTGCTGATTAGAGCACAGGAAAGCAAGACATTCTCCAAATTGTGTGGAATGCCAATCTGTGTGTTGAAACACATACAAAAGAAGGCTCTGTCAACCTGGTACCTGCTCTGGTACCAAAAGGGTGCATTCACATCATCTCAGCTTGAAGTACCAAATGACAGAATCACAGAATAGCTGGGGTTGGAAGGGATCTTTGGAGATGATCCAGTCCAAGTCCCCCAGCCAAGGCAGGGGGCAGGTGACACAGGAATGTGTCCAGGTGGAGTTGGAATGCTTCCAGAGAGGGAGACTCCAAGGCAGAGCATTCCATTGGAGGTATGCAAACTCACCTGGCCAGATTTACCTCTCTGCCTTATGGATCTCCAAACAGACGGTGTAGAAAACTGAGGCTCTTCAGAGACAGCTCAGAACATTTAGGAAAACTCCTTAGAGAAATTATGTTTCCTACCAGTGTGAGAATAGCCTAAATCTAAATGTGCAATGGATAGTTTTACTTTTATAAGAATTATGATTCCTTACCCAGCGCCTATTCCATGCCAATGGAGAGTTCATTATCTCCATGTTTTCAGGTAAAAAAAACAAACAAAAATCCAAAACCAAAACAGCAAAAAACCAACAAAAACAAAGAGAAGCAGCCAAAACCCACCTGAAATTCCCTAAAAAAGTCACCTGAGCAGCTGGGGGAAATCCCAATCCAAACTTGTTTTTGATATCTGCAGAGGCATTCTGGTGATGATGCTCAGGAAGGCAGAGAAGGTTTCATGTGCTCCCATAAGTCTGTACATAAACTACGGCTCATTGTTGACAGGTTTGGGACATGTAGCCAGTCAGAATGTTAAAAACTAGTGGTTTTTTGGTTTTTGTTACATTATATTAGCCAGTTGTCAGATTGCTGGCATGAGTTTAGTGAACTTTGCTGCCTTTTCCCCACAAAGTTCTGGCCATGTGAGATACCTGGGGGTGCATTCCTGTGCTCAGACCAATTCACCTGCCTGCACTCTCCCAGGGCTGTGAGATCCCAGTTCAGCACACAACAGGGAAATCCTAACCTAAATAAGATGTGAATACAAAAAAAAACCCTTGTAATATCCTTTACCTTATTGCATTTCTTAGTGGAGGAACAGGGCCACATACAGAACTAATTTCCATGACTAGTTTGGACAGGAGCTATGTGTTTCCTACAATGGTCTGAATTCTTTCCAAGTAATTAGCACCTGAAATTCACCACTATCCAAAAAGCAGCACAGAGGTCTCCAGGAGAAAAGCTTCTCTTTTTTTATGTCTTTTAAATATGGTTTCTACATTGAACATTGAATGGTTTGCCTCCTAGGTAAATCCTGGTTTTCCTAATTTGTATGCATAAATGGAGTCTTGTCTCCAAAACATCTTTTATAGTACTGTCCTGAAATTTTCTTGAAATGCAGTTTGGGTGATAAAAGTTCCCTATAAAATATGATCGTTGAATATCTCATATGAATACAGGCTTTTAATTGCTGGAAAGGAAGCATAAATATTCTGATTGTAACTGCAGAATCAGGAAAAGGAAAACAGCTGGGGCAGGTTTTGGTACATGTAAACACAGGTTGGATGCACCTCGTGTAGCTTTAATTATAAAACTTTTTTTACCAGCAATGTAATGGTTACATAGGAGTGTGTAGGCCTTTCCAGTGATAATGTATTGGTGATCTTTTGGTCTCCTCCTCCAGATAAGAAATGGGGCATCTGTTTCTTCAGTGCAAAAGGAAATAATTTAAGCCTTTATTAGGGGATAGAAATATAAAGATGATCATCTCTGGAGAGCTCCACGGACATTCTTTGTTCTGCATCCATTTATCTGCCCTCTGATTCATAGATAGCATAGATTCAGATCTTGGTCCCCATGGAAAAAGAGAGCTCTTAGATTCTATCCCCCGACACTATCAAAGTGCACAAGCCAGCAGATGATGGGAATGGTATCCAGACTGGATTTCTGAGGTTTAGTCCTGAATAAAAAGCTTAGCTTTGACCAAGTTCCAGAATGTCTTCTGTGGCTCTGCTCACTTGCACATAAAATAGGCAAAATATAAAACTGTCTTACATAAGAGACAAATGGCATGCATTTGCTGATTGACTTTTAGCAGGAGAAGACACAAAAGGATACTTTGGCATTTTTACACATATAAAACGACAGATCATCATCAGAAAAATGCAAACCCTGACTGCCCTGGGCTTTGACACCTGTAGATGCAAAAGGTAAAAGTTGAATTCCAATGACCATCTCGCCACAAATGTAAATATGAGAGGTGGGGAAGAATTGAAAAGACAGCACATGTTCAAAATGAAGAACTGTAGACTGAGGTTTGTTATCAGTAAGATGATGTAATGAATTAATGAGCTGCAGACATAGGCAGATTTGTTTTGTTACACAAAGTCCAGCTTCCAATACCTGGGATTTAAGACACTGTGTCTCAGTTCTTGAAATAAAAGTCTTATTTCTCTGTGAGGTAAATACCAGGCAGCCAACTTGCCACAGTGCACTTTTTGCAGAAAGAGGGAATAGTGCAGCTTTCTGCCCCTCCAGGCTGCCATCCAATTTGCTCAGACAAGCAATTGCCTCTTACCCAGTAAGTGGGAGTACACTGCAGTGACTCACACCAGAGCTGCAGACTGACTCAAGGACACTTTGTTTGTAGAGCCCTTTTCAAGGCTGACTTGCTGCTTACCTTTAGGCACATGTCCCTGAGTCCCAAACTCATGTGAGATTGTGTAAACATATCAACTTTTGTTCAATAAATAAATAAATACATTGCTTGTTCTGCTGGTTGGGAAAATACAGAAAGCTTGACCACATGAGTTATATAGAACCAGTGCATGGAAACTACCTGGATTTACAGGGAGGTCAGAGGCTTGGAGAAGAAAGAGTTGCCTAAGGCATGATGAGTACAGTGTAGTTTGTTTGAGGTAGCTGGATTAGAACCTGCAGTACCATGGAGCTCCAGAGGATCTGTTCTTAAAGATCCCAATTTTTTACAGAATGAAGTGTTTGTGTGTAAAAAACTTGTATTTGGAGAATCAGAAAACTTGGAACGAAGAAAAATTTGGCATCCTAATGGGTTAAAAGAGATGATGTCTTTTAAGAAAGAAACATCAACCCCTCACTTATTTCACATGAGAGGGGGTTCTTTTCCATTAAATTCACAAGCCTTATATGCAGTTCTGTAAATATATTTCGATTAAAATTGTAGTTAATAAGCCACATTTATTTAGAATCTGAATTCTTTAGCATATTATACCTTGACCAGAATCAGCTCCATGGCAGGGGTTGGAAGCTCCCCCACATGATGCTGCAACCCCAAGTTAAACAGAAATTGTGATTTTCTCCAGTCTGCACAGTCTATGCGATTTTCCAGTCTTAGAAGAATGTTAATCAGTGTCATAACTCTACCAGGAAGAAATACTAGAAAGTTTGCATGATGAAAAGTATTTCTTATCTGGGAAGCCCCAATTGATTTCAGGAACACCTAGAAAGATTAAATCTTGTTCTCACTGAGTCTGATGGTGAAACTAAGATCTTGATGACTGAGAAAAGACCAGCATCTACTCTCTAGTCACTTCACACCTTTACAATGTTACCTTCATATTTTAAGACCTCTATTCCATTCTCATTCTACCCCATGTACTGAAACAGCAGTGAAGAGCATTTGTTTTCAAGTTCTCTGTTCAAGCTCACACATAATCAAATATCTCCAGGGTGTGACTGACCCAACTGAGACTTAGCTCCATTGACTCTGTGTGAGGCTCCATTTTACAGCAGCTCCATTCAGCTGGATGGGCCGAATTAGTCAATTAACAAGTTTAATCTTGTTTAACCGAGGTCACTATGTTAACTCTCCTTGCTGTTTTAATTTTTATCGTCTGTAAAAGACTCTTAATTAATGCATAGGTTTTCCTTTCCAACCTCCAGATGTGACACAAACAAAAGCTGTAATGACACTCCTCATTTTCTGCTGTTGACATTGCAAAGCAGGTGTTTTTCTCTTGGTCAGATTAGCACATCTTACATATAAATAAGGAACTGAAGAAGAATGTTACGACTAAAAGTGAACCCTGCTATTCTTATCACCCTCATCTTCCTCCCAGCTACCCTCTTGTGATACCATGGCCTCCTACATTGATGAATACTGCAGGAGCAGAGAGGTGGGTATTAAGGGTGTATGCTTAGCTTTTCTGAGGTCAAGGGCTGTTTTCACAACAACTTCAGTAGCTCCAGAGTAATTTTGTGGAAAAATTTGGCATCAGTCCTGCATATGGTTGCAGACTAATATATCATGCCTCCCACTCAAATCCAATTAAGGTTGGTTCTGTATGACACAATCCCTTCCTCCAAACATCATCAAGGCCCTTTAAGCATAGATGTTACTCTGAATGCAAGGACATGGGGAGGACTCTGCAGAGATCAAAGGGGAAATTATGCAAACCCTCCTAGAAATTCATAGCTCTGTTTGAATAAATGGATAGAATTATTGAACTATCATCTTATATTTTATCCATGGTAACATGAATGAAGCCAATAGAAATAATAATAATAATAATAATAATAATAATAATAATAATAATAATAATAATAATAATAATAATAATAATAATAATAATAATTATTATTATTATTATTATTATTATTATTATTATTATTATTATTATCATCATCATCATCATCATCATCATCATCATCATCATCATCATCATCATTATGATTACCATTATATGTACAAAGTAGTAACTCCAATATAAAAAAAATGTTGAGAGGAGAATTGGGGTTGCTCTCTTTTGCATTTTTTGACTCAAAAATCCTAGGCCTCCAGATTTCATCTTACTTCCATCATTAAAAATGAAGAAACATCTTTGAGTTTTTTTCTTTGTTTGTTTTTTGATTTAGTTTTCATTTCAATTAAAGTTCTGCTTAATTAAGGGCCACAGAATTTAGCCCACCACTTATAATGTGCAAAGCCAATGCATGTTTACTGCATGATGTTGGTAATATTCATTAGAGAACAAAGGAGTCTCATTCTGTAGAGATATGGTGATATTGGCATGAGTAAAACCCTGCATGGAAATTACCAAATCTGGATGTTAACAAAATAACAGCTGTCAAAAGAAGGGAAATTAATTTCTGCTATTTTTCACAAGATGGATAAAAGTCATCCTAAAATGTGAGCAAAGTTGATCTCACAGGGCATGTTTTCCTCTGTCGGTCTTGTCAATTCCCTTTGATATGTTTTTTTCTCCAGCTACCAGATGCAGTAGCAACAGGGGCAGCAGCAGCTCTGAGAAGAAAATTGTACCTGAGTAAAACTACACACAGCAAAGTACAAAGCCATGTACACAATTATGTCCCAAAACACATAAGGAAGGCATAATTTTAAAATTCCAATTCGCTATGCCATTAAAAATATTAAATAATTGGGTTTTTTTTCCTTTACAGGGCAGCTTTCTGATCAAGAAGGAGAAATGTGTAGTGTTTTCTGCAGAAGTAGTATCAGAGATAATGTCTCCATCAGAAAAGGAAGCACAGAAAAATAATTTGTTTCAAATACACAAATCTTCACCTCTAAATTTCAAAATTATTCACTGTGTTGATTTTCAAAAACATGTCCAATTATGTTATACAGATATCTGATTTTTATATTTTAATAAAAAGCTCATAAACCATGGGTATGCATTATCATGGAGACACTGGAGAGAGATAAACAGTGAGATTGGTCTAGGAATCATACTTGAACTAACAGAACCCCTCTATCTGAAATCTTTATCCTGACTTTTTTTCCCCCTCCAGCTGAGGCTACATGATTATCATAATTTCTGCCAACAAAATAAATAAATAAATAAATAAATAAATTTTTGCTTATGCTGTTGTCTGCTGTTTTTACCTAGGAGGAACTTGGGAGTGCAGGAAACTGCTTCAGGAAACTCATGCCATCTGACCTTATTCCGTGTGCTCCCCCATGTGAGCTGGAACAAAGGAATGGGCTGGGTGGAATTAAGGAGGGGAGTGTGTGTGTGTGTGTGTGTGCATGTGTGTGGTGCATGTGTGCCTGTGTGCCTGTGTGTATAAAGAAGTGGTGATCAGACGTTGCTGATAAGAGAAGCCAGTGGTGCTTCTGGGTGATGTGTGTATTCAACTCCAGGCTGACTCCTCTTATGCTAATACAGCCAATTTCCTCTTTTATTTCATTTCTGGAGCCTGAATCTGTGATCTCTGATAAGGTTCCCAAGGATACCGCCTTCACTCACAAATGGGCAGGCTAAGGGGGGGCAGGTGACGGAGACGTGTAACTCGCAGAGAGCACCAGTGGATGAATAATTTAAAACTCCGCCCGGAGATTTGAGGCAAAACCCAGAGATAAGAGACACCACAGGGTCTTCTCTGTTTATTCAGAGCTTCATCTTCCAATGACAGGTGACCTCCGGGGTCAAGGGCACTATGGGAAACGGAGCCAAGAGTGGGAAAAGGTACCACATCCCACAAGGAAGTCATGATTTACTTGGTGTCAAATGAAAAATTGATCCTTTTCCCTGCTCTTTGCTATTTTTCTCTCTCCTGGTTTTCACAGGGAAACTTTGAGCCCAGGACTGGCCCAAGAGTAGCAAGAGGAGCAAGAGTAGATCCAGAGCAAAATGGCTGGTAGTGATGGGATTGCACCAGTGTGAAACTGGTGCGAGATAAGGATCAGAACCTTTGTCTGAGCAGCTTGCAGTCTGTGTCTGTACACAGAGAGTCTGCTTTGCTAGCAGTTCTATCAAATCAGATATGTATAAAGGCAATACCTCAGAAACATCACAGGCTCAATCCACACCATGTAAATTGTTGTTTTTCACTGGAGCGACCTGAATCTGTATCCACTCAGAAGCTTCCTTCATGTTTTTAAACAAAACACTCCCTCCCAACAGTTTTAAACCTTAATTTCATTTATTTTATGTTGGCCTGACAGTATTTACTGACATGGTTTTACCTGGTGTTTGGTAAAGATGCTGAAACAGCTGAAAAATTCTCAAGAAACACCTGGTCTTTCCAAGGCATTATGCAAAAGACAAGGCACATTCACAAGCTCTGTCTCTTTTTTTAGCCTCTTCCTTATGAGAAATGCTGAACTCAATGCCTCCTTTACAATTATAAAAATCTGAAACTGTTCACTCTGGTCATATTTATATTGTTAGCTTTAGGATTTTACAAATTCTGACAGTAAGAAGTATCCCTAGAAGAGCTCTGCTCTACATTATCAAAATCTTCTGCTCGGTGATTCCCATTTGCTTCAATGCAATGCAGCCATGACCTCTACAGTGAAAAAAAAGAGGCAAAGTCAAACGTTTCTCAGTGCTGGTTTACATTTCCCTGCCTCTTAAACTGCTGTTTCTGCTTTCCTCTGTTTGAATGTTACCCATGTTTTCATTCCTGAGCAAGCACATACCTTTTATCTCTTTAGATAAACATGAAAACACACTAAGGTCACTGCCCGGTGAGAAGTTAAGGTTTTGCGTGACTGCCATCCGTGTGTACCATGTACACGCTTCCCTTCCAACTCCCCCCCTCCCTCTGCCAGCCAGTCCCACCTCAGAAATGTTTCTTGTAGGCTTTTGGAAGTGTTTGGACAGGTCCTGGGGCTGACTCACGTCACACCTCTCTCCCAAGTTAAGCCAAGCCAAGCCGAGCAATGTGCCGGGCAGCACAACCTGCCTGGACTCCTGGGGTGGCTCACGCCCAGCCGTGTTGCCCACTCCTTTTCATGTCCTTGTTTTCAGACTCATGCCCTGATGAAACAACTGTGCTCATGAACCCAAAGCTGAACATCTCACCCACAAAACCCACAGCACTGGGAGGGCTTGAAAGGGTTGGGTGAGCCATACGAGTCTGCTGCTATTTATGCTCGCAGCAGATGTTTGTCACGGGGGTCCTCTGGGGCTCCTCCAGCCCAGCCACAGACAGCTCTTACCTCCCGTGTACCAGTTTGACTGGGTGCAGTCCTCCCAGTCTGAAATGGGGCTGAACTGGGGCAAGTGAGATGGGAATCAGCCCTCCTGGTCTCACAAGGGTGTTTCTCCCTAACTATGAGTAATGGTGGTGGGTAAACAAAATATTCTCCTTCATGTTGCGAGTGAGAATAGGGAGGTGAGAGATGCAGACACTGAGTAAATCTTAAATCACTGCACCCGTTCAGGAACTGGGTTTTGCTCAGCACCTCTGAGACTAAGTAGTCAAATATTATAATGGTCATCTAAGTGTACAATTTCATGTCTCAAAACCAAAGTATGTGTTTGTACATGTGCGTGCTCGTATATTGTCAAAGTTCTGAGTATTCCAAGAGACTCTGAACTTTGACAAGATACACATAATTAAGGTAGAAATATGTACGTATCCACATCATGTCTAAAGCAAATGTGTCTTCAACCTTCCAGGTGGGAGTCATAGCCATAAAACCTGTGTTGGTCTTTACTGCTTAAACTATTTCTCTCAAAGACAGAGTGGGGTTGGTCCTTTTTTGTTCAAGATGCAGTTATAGTTAATGCTCAAAAATTCACTCATCTTTCCATAGTAGAAAGCAATTAAAGAAAATGCACATACAAAATATGGGAGGTACTGGTCCAGTTCCTTCTCCTGTGTCAAAGGGCTCAAACACACATATATGGATCATTTTGTCTTGGTTAAATATTTGGGGAAAAGTTAAGTAAGTCCTTTAAAGAGAAAAGGAAATGTATTTTTGCCCCATTAGCTAGTTACCAAAAAATTGAAGGATCTCTAGCTGCTGAAGCAAGACTCAGAATTTTATCCACCTCCTCCAAAAAGTGTCCTGATGACTCTGAAGCTCCTCAACTATTTCTTATGTGGTTAAACTACTTCAAAAGGAGCCTGAATTGATGGAAGCTGTCACCTGGAAGTTAAATAATTTTTGAGAGAGGGATTATATGAACAGTCTATTATATAAACATTTCTTTAAATGAGCATAATTCCTGAGGGTTTTTTTGAGAGAAAAAGAATGATGCCACCATATTTTTTAAGCAATGTCATAGTCAGTGCCATGTTCTGCAGAGATGGTAAAAGAACATTTAAAATGCTGCATTCCCTGAAGAACAGACAGGGTTTAGATGGCAAATCCTAGCAGGACCAAGGCATGAACTAAAGAAGAGTTTAGCAATGATATGAAAAAAAAATTCTTTGGAGGACAGAAAACACGATTCTGTGTTTGATGAAACGAAAGTTAGGCTTGATACATCATAGTATGAACGTTTTTTTCAGCCTCTTTATTTTTTTCTGGTTCTGATGATAAAATGCTCTCTTAGCAAGGGTGCTTCAGTTTTGAAGCTGTGATTTGCTAGATATTAAGTAGTAGCAGCTCTTCAAAATGAAAGATTGTCTCTATCAGTTTTGGGCAGAGAAACACAGTGATGTTACAGAATCTTGAATCAAATCTGAAATGATGCATTCAGAGGAGCATTCTTTGTAATTTGGGGGAAAGAAAGAAGCATTTATGACAATGCTCTTTCTTAGGTGTTCACAAAAAAGAAAGAAAAGGAGTTAAGTGGAAAAATAGCAGTTTTCACACTAATCCAAGAGTTTTTTCCAGTGAACTGACTTCTACCACCCTTTACTCCATTCCAACCTGATACTGATTGAATTACCTTATTAAAATTTAGAAAAGGAAAAAAATATCATCATGCTGTTTAGAATCTGTCATTTACAATTTCCTTGTTATCCACACACTCTAAACTTCAGAAAAATGTATTCTGATTCTGTTCTGAGCAACAGCCAGTGGGGAAAAAAAATGTTCCAGATGTTATTCAGTCCTGTTTGTTTTACCACACTGCAGTGCAGATTGATGTGGGACTTCCATTGCTGAATGAAAGGATGGATCAACCTGATAACAGGAAAAATGGAACCAAAGGAAATACAGAGAGTCTGGGTAATTTTTTTTTTTTTTAACTCTGCCTTTCTTTTAAATACCACCAAATATCCCCTCTTCCAGATTATGGCTAGTACAGGAAATTAAAGTGTGAAGAGACTGGGTACAAGACTGGAACTGGTTCAATGAGGTGACTCGTAGCTCTGTAATAAGTGTTGATGGCTAAATCTTGGACCCATTAAAATCAATGTCAGGCTCAGTGATGTACTCAATTGCTGCAGTTTTCTGTCTCTGGCAATCATATTCTGCATTTCTTAAAAATGGAAAGAGGAAGGACTGTAGACATTAAATAATAGAAAGATGACTGTGCATCAGCTTCAGTGTGCAGCAGGTAGGAGTAGGCTCCTGAGCCCCACAGGCATGCTCCAGTCAGAAGACAGACTCAGCTTTTAGTGCTGAACAGACCTTTCAGTCATACAAAATTGGTTCACTGAGGGGAGGAGACAATTTATAAAATGAAGGGTCCCAAAAGGAGCATAAAAATGAAATTAAAGGTTATACCACATAATAGTGGTTCTCTCCCACAGAAGAACGGTAGCAGGAAATAATGTTAAATTCTTTTCTTTCTTTTACATCAGTTTTACACTGACCTAATACCATTCAGTTTGGTACAGCAACTCCTGATTTATGATGAGGTAAATGAAAGCAGAGTCAGACCCCAGAGGAACATAATATAGACCACCTGTTTTGAGAGAACAACTGGGTTAAGAAGTGACTTATAGACTGTACATATAAGAAGCATGTGAAAAGGGCATGGTGGGAGTAACAAAAGCCTACAATTATCCAGGCCTAGACTGGATTACATTAAGTGGAGGAAATAAGGTTGGCAGTATGTTTGTGGATCTGGGACAGGACTGCTTCCTAATTCAATATGTGCCACGACCAACCAGGAAGGAAACCATATTAAAGTTGTGATTGAGCACTGAAGGGGCATGATTGAATACCTTCCCTCCCCTTCAGAGGTAGGGGACACTCAGAGATCATGAGCTCAAAAGCTCAAGAACAAACTAAACTGAGAAGTTGGAGTAAGGAAAAATTGCCTAGTTGCTGAATTTGGGAAGATTAATGTAGGAAATATTTTCTGCATACTGGTTTGTTGAACATGTGTGTTTGGCTTCTGTTGTCAAGGTGATTACACGCCTTGATACCACTAAAAACCACCCATTGCAAACTCACAGACTGTAGCAACATCTCCAGTTTGTTTATAATAAAAGCAAAATCCATAAAGGCTGAAAAGAAAAATAAAACAACTACAATCTAATCTACACTCAACAGCTTTATAGGAAGAGCTGTACTAACAACACTTTCTTTATGAGGACGCTGCTTATACTGGCAAAATTGACTTTTTGCTGGAATGGCTTATACTGGCTCAGCAAGTGGAATCAGTTAGGAAAGAAAAACCAGTGTTTTGATACTTTAATATCTACCCTGGAAGAGAGACTCACCTCCCTTAACTTTGTCTAACTATTGTTTGGTCTCAGGTAGTTATCTTGCACACCCTGTAGTCAGCAGAAAGAAATAGGCATTTCCAGAATAGGATAATCCCCACTTCTGTTTAATACCAACTTCATGATGGGTTCAGGTTCCTCTAGGGTTTCTGGTTTCCTTCCCTGACCTCAGGAATACTGATGGCCAGCTGTAAGTGTGCTGTCTGCTGCCATCAAGCCTTTCAGGTGACTAAGAAGGCTTTTAAAGGTACCCAAATTACTCGTGTAGGAGCAGGTGTGACAACACAGATTGGGTCCTACAAGTAGTAGGATTACATGGCTGTGGCTAGTTCCTGGGCTAGTTAACCTGTTCCTCTGGTGATATTTCACGGCATTGTGGTTCCACGGCTTTGGGGTCCTGAGTTGATCTCAGTATTAGGAAATCTCTGCACAGTATTGTTTAACATAGTTAGATCCTTCCAGCAGATAAACACCTAAATAGCAGCAATGGAAAACATCCCTGTGGACAAGATGCTGTGAGGTTTTTTTGTGAGGATCTGGATTAAATTGCTGGTTGTGTCCTGCTATGAATTCAGCTGCCCCAGAGAGCACGTTCAGAGATCAGGTCTCCATTAAAGAAGTGGGAATCAGCCCCATGGAAACTAAAGATCAGCTAGAAACCCTCAACTCTCCCTTCTTACAGACAGTTTTTGCTTGGATTGGTGAAAAAGTAAATGTGGTGACTTGAAAGAACTGGACTGTGGACATCAGCTTGTGGTTTTGACAGGACTGTACTCTTTGGATAAATAAAGAAGGAATATAGCTTTTTTCAGTGGTTGTGTTTTATGAGTAATTATATCCTAGCCAAAATTTAATTTGAAAAGCTGCCTAATTTCCTTTCAAACTAGAATTTCAATAGGATAAGGTGACAAAGTTTCCAGGGACTGTTAGAGGATTAAAAGGCTCAGTTTCTTTTAAACTCAACTCCAGGAGCAGAGTACACCTCAGTTTCCAATATGCTTTTAAACTCTTCTAGTATTCTTCCTTTCCTGTGCTATGTTATCCACGGTTTTACGCCACTGTTTTCCATATCACAGTGTCTCCATTAGTGAAGTTTTTCCATTAGTGAAGTTTTTCCATGAGTGAAGTTTTTTCTAATGATCCAAATTCTCTGAGAACTGCTCATTCTTATAGCCACAACAGGCTTTTAGATTTGGACTACAGACTGAAAAATGGGCAAGTACTGAGATGGTTAAGCTTCTCCAAAGCCAAGCCAGCATCACTACAATAACTTTGCTTTCAAAGTAAGATAAGGATTTCTGTCCCATCTGCAGCCCACACATTAATGCTGATTTCCTTCTTTCCCTTTCGTTCCCAGATTTCACAAGGAAAATAAAGCGGCAGATTGGGACTATGAAAGATAGATGGGGGTGAACTGGAGGCAGTGAAGGGAGGAAGGATTAGGAAAATGTCAGTACACAGAAAAAACTTCCCAAAGAAGGCCAGAAGTAGTAGAGGGAATTGAAAAAATAAAGAAAGAAAAACAATACATAAAAGAGGCAGATAATTTGAAAATGAGTCAGCAAGACTGCTAATGGACAAGTGTGGGAGAATCTGTGACAAACGAGATTGACTTTTGGCAGGAGATTCAATTAATTCTCCACAACTTAAAAAGATGTTTAAAATCAGATATCTGAGAATATCACACAACTCTTTAAAGGGTAGTAGTAGTCATTTGTCCCCTTACTAAGTACTTGTTAACTGAACATTTGGATTTGTTACACAAGCAGCTAGATGAAATGTGATAGTTTATGTTTTAAAGGAAGTGAAGTTGCATCATCTTATGGTCCTTTCTGCTCTAAAATCTTTGTTGCTATCAACCTGAGATTTTCAGAGGCAGATACACTCATTAGCATCAGTTCATTTCTCTGTTTAACATGTCTCTGTCTTCAGTCTGGAAAACTGTATTGGTAACAACGTCTTTAAGCAAGTGCTTGACCACCTTTTTGAATTAGGTTGTGGACAGTATGCTCTAAAACTAAGGTGAGATCAAAGGCTTCAAAAGAAACATTGCACAGGCAGAAATTTCTGTGTATGTTCAGACTTGGTGGCATTTTAAGTAGCCTCCTGTGTCAGGAAAAGCTTTAGCCACAGTGTACATTATGTGTAACACAAAATATCAATTACTGGAAGCTCTATGTTCCCTTCCCAGTGAGGAATTCAAGAGAAAAGAAATAATGAAAAATAGATTTTTCATTCCTTTGTTTCCTTGCACCTAAAGAAACAAATATTCTTTACATGTTTTAGAAAACTTTCACTGTGGTTCCACAAGGGACACACCAACAAAAAGATTCCTCTGTAAAGGCTTATGATAAAGCCAGAAGGATGGATCGAATCATAGAATCATTAAAGCTTTAAAATGCCTCTTAGATTGTCAAGTCCAAGCATTAACACAACACTGCCAGGTCCACCACAGAGCCGTGCCCTGAAGCACCAGATCCACAAGGGTTTTGAACACTTCCAGGGATGGTGATTCTACCCCTTCCCTTATAATTCCACGTGAGCACAGAGGAGTTGCATTGCTCCTCCAGGAGTGTTGTTATCTGTGGCCTATCCAAAGTAGAAAGTGAAGCCTCTGATGCTTGGTCTCGTACCATAAAATACACACAACCCTTCCCATCCAACATGTAAATTCATACATAGCTCCATATGTATAAATACTTCAGGTCAAACCATCCTGAAATGATACAAGAACATTTATGTGGGACATTTCATACATCCCACCAATATTTCCAAATAGAAACATAGCCAGGCCAAAAATATGCATGTTCCTTCCCATGTCTATTCACTCTCTATTGTCCTTGGCCACATTTTATAATGAGAATGTCAGGCATTGCAGAAAGCAATATGTATAAATATAAATTAAATCTTAAAGCCCCTCAGATGGGCTGACAAATCAGGAGGTGGGCATATGTTTCGAAGTTCAATTTTGTTTCATTTTCATGCCTTTTCTCTTTTCTACAGCTACATTTTCAGCTGATTCAAATGTAGCTCACAATGAACTGACATTTTCTTGCAAACTTCACCGTACCTGAACTCATCATGAAGGATTATATTATCTGTGACATATTTTTAAACTTGTAACAAAACCACAAGGATGGGAGACTTGTGACTTTTTTTATTTATTTTAATGGAAATTCAAATTTCCACCTCCTTGTGTACTTCTGAAAATTAGGATTCACAAAAGTTAAAAATCTGATAAGGTTAGCAAGACTGGAATGGGGCTATGCTGAGGTCTACTGTTTTGTTTTCTTGTGTGTTCATTTCCATTGCAATTATGATGCATGGAGTTTTAAGCCTCAATTTTCCTTTGAAAGGCAAAAAGGGATTATTTCAAAATTTCAACCCAAATGTAATCTATGCATAAAAATTCATGGACATTCAAAGTGAAAATTGCTAAATTTCTCTATCCTCAGTTTTTATTGCTGTGAATTACAGGAAAATAATCATAGGGATGTGACTGATCTAGGACCCAAATGACTCAGATGAAGATGTCCTATACCTGACATTAACACAAAGCTCTTTGATGAAGTATTTTAAGATCTGGGGACAAACCAAGACCTCATGATCTCCTCTGGGGAAGAAAAAGAGGCAAAAACCAACTCTGGGTGCTGTACCAATGTAGGATGTGCATAACATGCTAAAATATTTTAAAATATCTTGAAAAATGGCATTTTTGTTCCTCCCATCCATGATATAAATTTGATATTGATTTCATTACATCAACCCAATTTAAAATTGATTGTCTGGTTGAACTATGGCAGTGTTAGCAGACGTGACAAAATATAGATCATATTTACGTCTTCCTAATTGCACAGAGTCCTGTCAGAATTCCTCTAGGGAATTTTGGTAATGGTATTAGTCATAAGCAGAAACTATCCCAGAGGTTAGTCAAAATACTTGGTTCACCATGTTGTAGCTAGTATTGACCTGGTATTTTTAAAGTCTGTATTTTATCAGCCCAATCTTCCTTTCTATCAGTTGATCTATAGAACACATTTAGGCTATTTCTCACATTCAGTTTAGTTTCTTAAATTTCTTTCACTTCCAATTGTGCAATGCATGTGTAATTAATGTGCTGCCTGTAATTCATTCTCAATCTCACCCTTTGCCTACAGGGAGGCAAATAATTGCCATAGAACATTCTGTTTTCATACGAACAGATGGGCATATGCAAGTTTTTATTAGAGAAATCAAATTGAGATGCACCTGGTCTGAACAGAAAAGAGAGAAATGTTTGGGATAGTCTGTTGAACACCCCAGAGTGTCTAACTTTTTTCTAAAGGAGCTCTGTGTGCTGTACAAACAAGCTTCTCTTATGGTTTCTGCAAAATGTTTCCAGAGGACAAACCCTACTGATCATAGCAAACAGAGATGAGGTAGTATTGGACTCAAACACGAGCTGAAAATATGAATATGAATTTTTCTCATATTCTCCAGAATAATTTTTCCCATTTCATCACAGTGTTTAATATCTTTTTGAGGGGCCACTAAATGCCTAATATTTTTTTTTTCTCAAGAGCAAACCAAAGCAAACCTACCTGGCTTTGAATGCTGCAGAGGGTGGCCTGGATGTGTGTCAAAACCAAGACTCTCAAAACAGGAATAGCTGAGAAATAAAATGTCTTCTAAATATTTGAACTACCATAATTTCTCACACAGGTAAATGTTTATAAAACCATCATAAAGGCCTTGAAGCATTTCTCCAACAACATGCTCATCCTGATTATTGTATCCATAATACAGAGTGTTTGTCTGGAAAGGTGAATTATCAAGCTGGAGGTGCTCTCACTCCTCAGAGCTGATGCAGAAATGTCTCATAGCACCAAAAGCTCAGATCCACAATCACATCTAACTTAAGGCATTTAGTACCTGAATTAGCAGGTGTCACACCAAATTCCCTAATAGTCTTTGGGGAAAATGGACAAACCTTAAGAAGATTGTTCAGATTTCAATGAGATTCAGCTTTCTTCTGCAGGTGTTTATGGTTGTTATTAATTTGCTTTTTCTCAGGCAACTGCAAAACTAGGTAGCTCGACCAGAAATTGAACTTGAATCCTGTCTATAATTTATATTTTTGATCACTTTCCATGGTATAAAAACCTCAGACATTCCAACTACATGATTAGGAGGGAAAATGCAGCTCCTGAACATCTGAAGCTGCATGGTTTCGGAAAGACATTATGACAGCAGAGCTGCTAAAATCAAATGAGCTTCCCAGTCCATATGGCATCCAGGGTCAAATTCATGAGCAAAACAATTCCATCTTAACTGATCTGGAAGTTTCACAGCTGCTCTGCCTCCTTGCCACAAAGCAAGCAGGGTGCACCAGCGAACCTGATGCCGACTGTAAATCCTATAAATATGACACAGCCCAGAGGGTCAAATTCATCCCTGATTGAGCTGCATTAACCTTATTCATTGCTTGTGTCACTTGTTTAATAACTTTGCAGCGGTGTCAGCTTTGTTTAGGAGGTGTAAGGGTTGGAAAATGGTATGAAATGTGCACGACTAGTAAGCAAGAGGGAAATCAAACTTCTAATGACTAAATGTTTTCTCCAGGAAATAACTTCCAGCTCACAATTTGATCAGTTACACTATGCAAAACACACCACAGCCAGCTACTTTATCCAGCATCGTCCTGATTTAGTCATAACTTTTAATTGTCACATTGTAGGCAACTCCCCCCTTATTTCATATTCAGCTTTTTCTGTTCCTACAATGGGAAATAATTTTTATCCCTGCGTCTATTTGTGTTCCTTTTCCTAAGTGGAGATTTGTTTAATAATGGGCAAGGGCTTGGATTCTTCATAAAAGCACTAAAATATATTAATCACTTCACTTTTGTCTGTGGAAGGAGAGGCAGGAAAGGGAGAAAGCTTTGTATGAAAATGATTAAATTGGGATTGTTTGAACTCATTATTGGAATTATCGAGCTTTCTGTTAACTTGAAAGAAAAGTTCAGATCAATTATATGCACTCACTACATGTTCTTATTTTTCTAATAGCCTTAAGATAGAAGTGGGATTTCTTGCATTCAATTGCAGTCGAGGCATAAAAGGCACATTTTTTTCTACAGCAGAAGACAGCAGAAGGAACAAGTCTGATTGCCATATCTTTGTTTTTCCACAGACGAGAAAAAAGTCAAAATCTTTAACCCAGCCCTATGTAGATGCAAGTCCTGAGCAATATTTCAGCTCTCTTAGGCCCTTGAGGTGATGCTGTAGAAGCCTGGTTCCAGTGTGAGATGTGTTTTCTGTGATATGGTGCAAGGGAGATTTTTCCACCCATATGCAGTAGCCCATGGTACCACTGGATGGCAATGGTTACATTTGTCACTGGCACTTTTAACTCAACTCCACTCACTGTGATCTTCTGCACAAAAAATTGCAGCACTGAGGACCTGGTTTTCTTCCAGCAAAGCTATTGAGAACTTTTCCATTGCTGTCTGCCAGAGCAAGATTAGACTTCATATCTTTTGAAGAATTGATAAGTACTGCCCAGCTTTCCCCCATGTTCTTACTCTTTGCAGTGTCGGCTGAGACCCTCACAGAATGGATTTTAGGTTTCTGAGCCTTGGCAATTTACATCCTGTAGGTGAGGTGGAAACACACCTTTGGGGTGCTTTAACATTGTGAGAGGGCAGGAGAGGAGAGCTTGCATGTCACTGTCACCTCCTGACATGTCTCACCAGCCACCCTGTATCAGGGAATCATAGAATCATGGAATGGTTGGGGTTGGAAAGGACCTTGGAGGTCATTCCAGCACCCAGTGCCATGGGGAGGGTCACCTTCCACTAGACCAGACCTGTGAAGGATCTGCTGTGCTGGTCTATGCCAGCAGCAGCAGCCTTCCATCCCCACAACAGGAATTTGCCAGTGTCTGCTGCACATCCCACATGAGGAACACAAGAGAAAAGGGCTGTGTTCAACAGCTTGGTCTATAGCCTATGCAGGAAAGAACTACCAACATCTTTCTTTTCCTTCATCTTTCCTTGCTGCTCAAATGAGTGGACTCACCACTTAAATATCAGTTCTGCAGGAAGATTTTCCATGGCTTATTCATTTTTCTTCTGAACTGTGAAATGACACAGCCAATATGTTTGCAGACCTATGTGCTTAGTTTGGCACCAAGAGGGTACACAGTGCCATGAGGTACCTGAAATTTATTGAGTTTTTAGCTTCATGCAGCTGGCAAGCAGCAATCTGCAGACACCAGGGCAGAGGCAGAGATGCTCATAGCTGTTTATTGTAGCAGTGGAGGGAGCTCAACCAACAGCTACTCTTAGAGACCTCAGCATACCATGTTTATGGCTGAGGTTTTTATTTGTTACTGATGTCTCACTTGTGTCTAGTCACAAACAGATATTTGTATTTCTAATCAGGGAAGTTTGTTGTTGTCACTTCAAAATTTAAACAAAATTGATCATATGTGAACATTATACATCTTATTTTGCTGTGATGGGGGTTTAGCTTTTCTGCTAATTATGGAAAATATCAGCTGGGAATTTTAACAAATCTGTTGAGAAAATTTTCAAACAAAACAGTATAATGTCCCCCTCCTTCAATGTGTCCTCACAGGGCAAGAGCACCAGCTCATGACCATCCTAAAGGCCTTCTAACAAATTGCTCCAATCTATCAATGTCTGGCTTTATTTTAAAACTGAAAATTAGAAATATTTTTCATGATGGAAACGTGTTGCAGCTTTGACCACGTACCACTGTGAAGAACAGAGATCCTTCCTTGAATCCTTCATGTTTGGGACTGAGCCCAAATCTGGGCTGAAGGCACAGACACTGGGTTGTTAATTTTTTGCATCCTGTGTGGAAATGTGAAACACAGACCTGAGGAAGTGGAGCAATGAGGTAGCCTTTAACATGAGAGTGGGATAAAGGCTAAAGAAAGATGGTGTAATTCACCATCTTCTTAAATCAGCCGGAATCACCTTCCTGCACCGCTCAAATTGATGGCTCAAAGAAAATTCTGGGATACCATTCTGGAAACTGCAGATAAAACACTTCACTACTGTGGAAATGAGCTCATCTCAGAAGTGGAAATGGTCACTGAGAGAAAATTGCTCACTGCTTTCACCTCTCACTCTTAGACAGAAAGAATGCACAATTTTTATCTGGGGAAAATGTTAGACCTTCCATAGCTCACTGGGGAAGTCAAGTCACCTAAATTTAGGAGAATGCCTCATGAACTTCTGCATGTGAATGACTTACCTAAAACCCTCAGACTGTTAATGGGGAGATAGAGACCTTTAGGGGTGCACTTCATCCTAAAGTGGATATCCAAGCATCATACTGTTAAAACCACTCTGTAAAATTTTACACTTTTATTGTAGGGAGAGCTGGTGAGTACCTTTAGTATCTTAGAGGTTTTAGGGACTTTTAACAGATACACAATTTAGTGTTAATTTTTCTGCTCCATAAAATCAGAAAAATAGAAGAGTAGGAACTGCATGAACATCAGAATTCAAAAAGAACAGAAAAGAGATGTGAAAAGACTGGAGGAAAAACTTGATGATGGAAAGAATGAATGGAAAAGATGTATGAGAAACAGACAAAAGCTGTACTTGACTATATCAGTGTCCATTATTTCTCAACTTTGGGAAGTTTTGTAGGTTTGGCTTTTTTTTTTTTTTTTTTTTTTTTTTTTAATGTGTTTCCTCTTAATCTAGATTTTGAAATGTTTTCCTTAAGTTGCATCAGCAGTTGAATGCAACCTTCTGGTTGCCAACTCCTCCACACACTCACTTTTCCCTCCTCCCACACCCAGGATGCTTGACCTTTCACTGATATCAACCATAAATTAGCTGACCCGGGGCACAACTTAATCACCAGAGCAGGCTCTAAGGAAATGCATTTGCTGGGCAGAATCGTGCAAGTTTAAATGTTCCTTTTTTTTTTTTTTTTTTTACTTCACCCAAAAATGATGAAAATGCAGCTCTATTTGAGGAAAAAAGGTTGCTTACAACAATATGAAAGAGGGAGTGAATTCTTTGCAGTTGGAGGAAGGACCATGCCATGGGCTCATAAACTTTGTAGGCTGATTTTTGTCAGCCTACAGCATCAGAGGAAGATACATTTGTGATAAATAATTTAACTCCAGCAGATTAGCCATGTAGATGACCTCTTTCAGGATTGGGTCTATTGAAGGTTTGAAGTATAGAGTACATATAATAATGTAGGTTAGGTACTCATCTATGATAATTTTGAATGCTATCCTTTCAGTGCTGTCCTCACAAGGCTCCATCACCCCTCACTTGACTCTGCCATCATTTCTAGCAGGTTGTGTTCTGAGCTCTATGCCTTCACTATTGTGATCCTAACACAATAGATTAAAAGATGGGGCAATACTTTCTTTTATTTGTAAGAAAACCTTAGAACTCAATTACAATGACTTCCCTAAGGTGATTCAGGAGGAAGATTTTAGCAAATGGCTCCTCAAGACGGCCCAGCCTATTCCAGTGGGATTCCCATGACAGAACATACAATGTACACTTGGATAACAGCATCTGCCTCATTAACCTGCAAGGTTCTGGTGACAAACTACACTGTGTTGTCCCAGTTCTTTCTGCTAGAGAAGGAAGTCCCATCCCTGGCAGTGTCCAAGGCCAGGTTGGATGGGGTCCTCAGCAACCTGGTCTAGTAAATAGTGTCCCTGTTCATGGCAGGGGTGTTAGGATGGTCTTGAAAGTCACTTCCACGCCAAACCATTCTATAATTTCATGATACAGAGCCTGGAATGCCATGTAATTAACATGAATCTCAGGCTGGGTTCGTTGTCTCCTCATTATCCCTTTTCCCAGTTCCAGCTGTCCACATTCCTTCTCCTGGGAGCTGGGTTGTGCATGCTGGAGATCTACCAGGGAGGACATTAAACAAAGGAGGGTTGCTCTGGAAATGAGGCCAGGTTCCTTTCCCAGAGCACTGACTGTCTGTTATGAAATCCTACAGAGATTAGTCAGATCTTCTTGGTGCAGGAAATAGTGTCATCTTGGGCATCCCTTAAAGGGAAGATGGTCACTTATCTTTTTTAGGTATCTCTGTTCATTGTAAAGTAATCTGATAAGGGCTGGGATTCATGTTTAGAGACAAGGAGTGGGTGAGGGATGAAAAGTAGGTTGCTTTGCTTTAAAAAAAAAAAAATAAAACAAAACAAAAAAAAAAAAAAACCAGGAAATAAAAAAAAGACATAAAAACTTGAGCTAGAGAAAGCTGAGTAAATATATTATCTCTGCTCCCATGGAGATCACATGTGGGACAGAAGAAGTAAAGGTTTCATTAGAGTTGGTGTGCAGGTCCAGTGATCTAATATAAGAGGGTTGGGTTAAACACTGTTTATGGAATTACTTTTTGAAGTGGAATAAAACCAAATATGTTTTATAGACCAATTCTTCTGCTTAACACATCCATGATGATAAAAGATAATAGTAAACAGAAGGTACTAGAAAGCAAAGGCCAAAATTTTTTTTTTTAACCCTGATCTTTTTAAAGAAGCCTCTCCACAGTCAAGTGTAGTGAGAATTTCAAACTCTAAAAGTAAATATAATTCTTATTTCTACTTATGATTATACCAGTGTAAGTGTGCAAAGACTTAGACAGGTTTCTGGGCACATGCATGGCACATAAATTTAGTATTGAAGAAAAAACCCTGGTGGGATACCAGAGTTAGCCAAAAGAACAGGCAGCTTTTTGCACCAAGTTAATAAAATTTTGCCACCTAAAGCACAGGGAAAGATTTTATAATTGAGCCTTTTGTTTCAGCTACATGTGTTCTGTTTCTTAGACATAATAAATACTGTATAATAGAGAATTAGAAAAATATATTTAAGTCATCAAAGCAACTCTTAGGCCCTGTCCAGCAGACTTGACGTCAGAGGGCTTGTTGAATCTCCCCCTGATGGCATTTGTAGTGGTTATATTTAATGCTTGCACTTCTCAAAGAAAGAAAAATAAAATAGGATGCAGACTAAAATCTCTCACATGCCTTCAATTACATCAACATTTACTACAGAAGCGCTTCTTATTCTCCATGCTTCTGAGTGATTGTTTGAATTCAGTCGGTGGAGCCTGGCCTTAACTTTGATGTTTCAAAAGCTTGCGGAGAAACTATGCAATCAGAAAAAATAATCTAATTAAAAGGAAAAATGATGAGATCTGAAAAATTGCACTAGTCAGAAGAGAGGGGGAGGGAGGTACATTTAAAGAGCTTGCTTTTAACTTCAGGAGAAGTTCCCCTTTAATGTAAAAATAAATAAACGAAAAGACTTTGTTTTTAAATTCATTTTTTAAATGATAGTGAAGCAAAATTTGTGCAACTACATAGAAAAATAGAAAAATTCCAATTTAGAATTCCATCATGAAACGACACCATTCTAATTTCTCCAGGCCACGGTTTGTTAATATTCCACAAAGTCCCAGGATGCAACTATAAGACAGCATTCAAATCTATGAACATGAGGCAATCATGCTCAGCAGAGTATAACAATAATTATAATAGAGATTAAATAAAAATAATTAGAAAAAGTTCATCTAGTTTTGATGTATTAATTATTCTGACCCTGTTCTATTCAGAGTCTAATTATCTGGTTCAGTGAAAATGCCAAGATTTCTACGACTCATAAAAATTACATTCCAGTAATTATGTCAGCAAACTAAACAGTATTCATTTACCATGCCTTTTTATGCACACATTTGAATATGCTTTTTTAACTGTTTTTGCTCTTTGTTCCTATTCATGGGAAATAATACCTGTAGAGAAATTTGAAAGTCAGTAGCACTCTAAACGTAATGTGCAATTCTTGCTGATATTTTTCCTTTGTGAGGCTTCTGTAAGTCTCACATAACCTTTGTTTAAAAAACATGAATTAAAGTTCGCTCTTCAGTTGTTTCAAAGAAGCATTTTGAAGTCTGTGCTGTTAAAAAACAAAAAAAAAAGAAAAAAAGAAAAAAGTTTAAAGTGGCAACACAAAGCAAAATTTCCTTTCAAATACGTTGGCCAGAATAAAGATTACAAACCAGCCCACCTGCATGATGACCATGGCGAGTGTTTTTACAGGGACAGATTCTCATCCTTGCATGGCCTCTTTTTCTGCTTTATGGGAATGCAAATAAAATGTGTATCCCCACCTACACTACATAAAATGATATAAATCACTGAACCTCAACAGGATGTGAAAAATTTGCAGTCAGGTGAGGATGTTGCCCTGATTTTCATGAGACTGAAGACGAGACTAAGGCTGCCTTTTTACACAGAAAAGAACTTTATCTCACCAGAGGGATGTTGAGATCTAGTTGGTGTTGTTTAATTTTCAACTATCTAATGTTACTTCAAGCTTCAGCCTTGTCCCAATGCTTATTAAACTGTTGACCTCTCTGCAGAAGAAATGGTGGAGTAAATCAGCGTCACCCACCCAAGAGGCCAGTAAAATCACCCCTAGGTCAAGTAAAGGATGCAAATGGGTCACAGTAATTTACTATAGATAGTAGTATAGTTACTGTGTGGGGGGAAATAAAACAGGAATTAAAGCTTTCAGCAATAAGGAAAAACCTTCATTATGTGAAATTTATTTGTACCCGAGGGAACAGTCTAATGATCAACAGACCTGACTGAATGCTACACAATAAAAAGTGTACCAAACCAAAATGTCGTGAATACTCAATTCATTTTGAAAAAGGAAAGATAATTCAGGTTATTTTCTGTCATCAAAATGCTTCTGCTTCCAATTGATATTGTTTTACCCGAACAGAGCACGGTTACAAATATATATATTTTGGTCTTGATTTTGTTTGGATTTGGCCTTTTTGGTTTTGTTATCAGGAGAAAAGATGACAACAAATTGATATCCCTAAAATAATCCTTTATAGCTTTTAAAAGTGGAAATTCAAATCTATTTCTTCATTATTTGTTGTGTTGAGAAAAAATTAGATTATATTTAAACTATAAAAATATATGACAGTTTTAACAGACTGCTGTTTTGCTTTAAGAAGGGTAAAATCATAGAATATTCTAAAATATCCCACTCTAGTTTACCTGCTGCTCCCTAAACACATGCCTTAGGAAATTTCTGCCTTTAGGACTTTTTAAAGGTGTTTTTCACTGTATAAATCCCATTTGAAGTGCACAGTTTTCTGATTCATAATATAAAAACTTCCAGCTAGCACAATTCAGTCCAAAGTCTACTTTGTCAAATAACTACTTAGATATTTTTTGTTCAGTAACCAACCAAATAAGCAAAAATCAAATAACTGATTTTAGGGTTTGGGTTTTTTTTCTCTTGGCTTTCTGCTTTGTTGTAGGTTAAAAGACCTTGTAACATTGGCCAAACCAAAGGAACCATGAAACAACATATAGTATTACAAGGAAAATGTCCTAAATACAGAGCTTATATTTGATTTCTGCAACTGCGACTTGTCTAATATGTTGGGTTATTTTTGAAATGTCACAACATGAAGCTTTGTCATAATAATTAACTGTTTATTGCATTGACAGAACTACCTGGATAGTCCCTCCCTCTGGTCAGGGGCAAAATCTCCGTTGCATTGCTTAATTAATTAATTAATTAATTAATTTCCTGAAATTTGGAGTCTTGTTCTGATTATGTGAGCTTTCAGGTAGGAAGGAATTGCTTCAGGAAGGAATATTTTGGAGATAGTTAACACAAAAGATTGTGTCCTGGAATACTAATACGGTGCTGTTTTCACGTCTTGTAGATGACAGCGTCTCATATGGAATGACTTTCTGCCCTAATCAGCAAGATAAATTCTGAATAATACCATAGAATAAGAATAAAAACACATTCATGCCATAGTCAACTTCTAGATTAAATTATAACAAATGATTTTGTAAACAAATATGTCAAATGGTTTAACAGATGAAATAACTTTCTCTTTCTATCAGAAAAACAGATGGATTGACATTCAGATTCTATCTCCAGCATTACCAGCACCATTTACTGCCAGTTTCTTTCTGCTTCTATGTATTCCCCAAAGCTTGGGCTACTATTGTGTAGAGAAAATGTGAGAATACTAAGAAAGTGCTGGATATTTGATGTTCTTTGATATTTTTCATACAGTTTTGGGACAAAGAAGGGAAATAAAACCAGACCTGTTAGAATGTCTCTTGCAAAAGGCAAGAGACAAGAAGAAGAAGTAATGTTAATATCAAATGTTCATATCAATTTTATCTCCTCCACAGGCAAATTTTGCTTACATTAATGTACTAAAAATCAATTGACAGCTCCCTACACTTCAGCAGAATAAGTCATCTTTTCAAAAAGAAAAAAAAAGCAAACATCAAAAACACTCACCCAAAAATGCTACACAAAGACTCATTTTGTTGAGATCTAAAATATAACAATTTTGAAAGGCATAAAGAGTGATTCCTTATTATTCCAAAGGAAAGCTGATTTTTTTGCCAGCAAAATGGAAACTTTCCTTCCAAAAAATGACCAAAATAACAAACCAAGGCTTCTCTCTCTCTCTCTCTCTCTCTCCCTCCTGCCTTCCCCTCTGTCCTTTAGCTGGAAAGACTCAGATCATCTAGCAGCAGTACCTATGTCAGACCACAGCATTTTGATTTAGTGTTGAGACGTCAACTTAAATTATTTCTATGGACCGTTCCCTTATGAGAGGAAAATTATCTCCATCAAAAAAATGTATCAGATGGGTGGGCTGCAGCTATCAATTACCCTCTGAGTACAAGCTTTGGCTGAATCTTGTTTGCTGCTTGTTCCCTGGTGGGCCAGAGGTTAACCTGCTAAGTTGAGAACTGATCCCAAAGTAGACATTAATGTCTTAATGCATTTAGTGGCTGTGGATCTTTTTGGCGGCGGGCCCCTGGGATTGCATTGTTTCTCATTCTTGACTAGGTCACCAATTGCAGAGGGCACCTGGAATGCTTGGAAAAATATGGCTCGGTTTACCCTCTTCCCCCAGTTATTATTTCAAAGCTGGATGTCTCTCTACTGTTCAAGAGGTTCGTGTGTCATGAAATATTTTCCAAGCAACCAAAAAGAATAATAAAGCCGGGCTTTGAAGTGACGTGTCCCGCCTTTCTTCGTGTTGTTTCAGGCACAGGTTATTGTAGTTTTGAAGAACTGTAATTTTTACAAAAGGAAATTATTTGGGTTTCACCTTTTTTCTACATCACACTGTGGTATTAGAAATGAGAGAAAATGCTGAGGCTGTTCACCATGGGTCAAACTCTGAGGTCTGGCTCTGGTTTTACCAGCCAAGTCTTAGCTGTTTTGGTTTTTTTTTCTTTTTTCCAATTTAGGCATTCCTGGGCAAAATTCAAGGATGGAATGATAACATACAAGAATTAAGAACACAGAGGTGCTTTGCCTGATTTAAAGAACATGTAGGATTTCTTCAGCCACTGGTATAAATCTCATAATCATCAGGTCTCAGAGCTCATAAAATATTTTCACTGTAAAATACTCTGTATATAGGCTTGGGAAATATTGTTGTGCAGTGTCAAATCTTTATCCCTTCTCAATCATAACCTTGAATAGAAGGATCCATAAGGTGTTTTGTGAGTGCTGTAATTTGTACCTGCTACCAAGGCTTTGCTCTTGGAGTGACAAAATTACAAAATAACCTGAGTAGAAAGGGACCCACAAGGATTTTTTAGTCCAGCTCTTTGGGGTGCTGTGTGGAGAATTAATTGGCTGGCTTTCCCAATCAGTGACTCTTCTGCATACTTGATTTCATTGTTTCCAGCTGAAATTGAGCATTTACTGTGCTTATTATAACAAAGAAGACAGAGAGAGTTTTTCAAACCCTGTGCCTGATTTTCTAGGCTCACTGGATGTATAAAATTAAGAAAGGAAAACTCACACAATGATTTAACCACAAATTTCACAACTAGAACTACATCTATAGGTATTTTATATATCAATTACAGTGGCTGCTGATGAAAGAAAATTACAGTTTAAAAAAAAACCAAACATGAAGGAAAACAGCAGTTGCAGGAAATAAATAACTGAGAGACAGTGCTTGCAAAAACCCTGTAATGAGGGGCTTCTCTTCTAAAGAGCCAAGTTATCTCCCTGCAAAGTCCCAAATTTCTGAGTCCTTTTAAAGGACTCAGCTGCTCATGGGTGATATCAACTTTTAGCTGGATGAGCCCCAAAATGAGCCACCCAAGGATTAGACCACACTGTTTGCAGCCAGGACTGTGCATGCATAGGCAATTACTCCAGGAGAAAGTGATGAGAGAAAATGTAATGTAAACTCTGCACTCAGCCAATAAATCTTACAGTAGCCTAATTTTTCTAGGACTGATGCCTCGAGCAATACCTGTGTGGGCCGGAAAGGAAGGAGAAAAAAAAAAAAATTAGTCTTGAAGTTTCTAAAATTCCCTTATCCTGTTTATCAGAATGCTGTTGCTTCTCCTAAATTGTGACCTTTCCCTTGGGGATTTTGCTCTCCAGATGAGACTTCAAAGCTTTTGGGTTACTGCAGGAGACGTCCTTGACCACGAGTAGACCAGAAACACGTATAATGTCCAACTGCAACTAATTTCATGCTGTCAGAGTGGAGTGTAACCTCTGAGTCAGCAGTCACTGCCTGTTTTCAAGTGACTTTTGTAGCTCTAACCAATGTCAGCTGGTTGAGGATGTGAAATAAAATCTTTATTTGGTCATATTCTGGTCATATTCTGGTCAAGTATTGCATATTCTAGATTTCAAACAAGTACCCAGCTCAGCTGCAATCTGCTTATGAAAATTAGGCACTCAGTAAAGAAAGTTAGTTGCAGTCTTGAACCTTATATTTCCCTTTCTTGCATCAAGAAAGAATTTATGGCATGTTTTCACCCACCTCAGTCAATGAGGAACCATTGATTTTCAATAGTTACATCAGAGGGGGTAAAAAATGGCAAGGTGAAGAAATAATAGCAGTTCTTAAGGGTTGAGTTTGTTTGTGTTTTGCAGAGGAGAAATTGAACAGCGATTTGCTTTGTCCAAATTCCCCCCCAGACTTTTTCCCTCTCACACTTGTTTTCTTAATTTTTTTCTTTAAACAAAACATGAGGTCTTCAGTTATTGACTTATCAGGCATCTGTTTCCAGTCAGTAAAAGAAAAAATTCAATTGCCATTTTAAGAAACTTTGCAGAAAGTTTTTGCTAAGTGGATTTTAGAATATCATTTTGTTTTTGCTAGGTGGTTTTTTTTTCAGTTTCCTAGAGGGACTTTTTCCAATTTAAATAAAGTTTAAAGGGGGGGAAATATCAAAGAGGAAACAAGTCCCCCTAACTTATGTTTGACTGTAATTTCCACTAAAAAGACAACAAATGGCTTGCACCTCCTGCTAGAACATAAAGGATATACTTTTTTAAAATAATAGGCAATGAACTCATTTCACATATGCATCATATTTATTCTTACTGAAATATAAAGTTGAATGAGCAGAATTCTCTTCCCTGCATTAAGCCAAAAATTGCCTTTTTATGGCAATTTTCACCTATTAAAGCTGAAAATCACATTCAGGGACAGTTAAATCATAGGTCTGGTAACTTATTATGCAATAATAACCACTTGTGAGTCTGAGCACAAACTTGCATAAATTAGCTACATTAAATTCATATGTTTAATTAATGGAACTGTGCCTACATGGGTAGTTATTGTGGTTTAAAAAAAAACTATCCTGAGAATACTTAACCATGTTTTGCTATTAGTTAAAGTCAGAAAAGGAATGATTTTAACTAAATTGTGCATATTGAGTAGGAAATGAAGAAATCCAAAGTTTTGATTAGCTGTAATTTTCATCCAGGAAGGTGAAAATTGTTTTCAGCCTTTTTGGAGGTTGTGACTTTATTGTAAATTATTCACTTTTTCCTCAGCTATCATGAAATACTCCAGCTATTTAATGATTGTGGTATGTTTATTTACCCCATTTTTTCATCTATTTAGTATAAGGGAATTAACTGTCAGACCCTAAATATACATTCTTGGATCATAAAAGACTTGAACTTCATTTTCAAACATCATGCTAGCAGCACAAAAATTAATTTGTAAAAATTAAAGTCAAACAGTCTATTTCTGTTAGTGAAAGAGCTGATCTTCCCTTTCAAGTTCACCTTTATTTCTTGCCCCTACCCAGCCTCATTCTTTTCCATCACACAATTGTGGTGTTACATGGCGAACAATCACATTTCATCCATTTTTGACATTTTTTCATTGCTTGCGGTGACATTTTGACTGCTTATTTTCCAGCAGAATTGGTTGCTTGATACAGTTTTACCCAGGATCCCACATCAGTGTGAATTACAGGAAAACAAGGAAAAGCAATGAGTGGGGAGGTGGCAGGGGAAGCTCCTCTCAGCCCCCAGCAGGAAGGTGGCTTTAACCATCCCCAGGAGTTTTGTGCACCAGCAGGAAGGAGGGAGACAAGGCAGTGCCTGAGCTCCAACTTTGAAAATGTCATGGTGGATTTAGGTATGTAAATCCCTTTAATAGCCCATCCCTAAGTGATTTGACTGAGGTCACAGTGACATTTTACCACAGATCAGGGAATGAAGCCCAGATGTGTTAAGGCCCATACAAGGCATCCTAACTCCAGTTCTAAGTTTCTCATCCCCTTTTTCCCACTGTAACTTTTCCCTAACACCTTTAAGATGGTCAAAACTTGCAGCCTCCATCTTTGGTGGTTTTAAGTATCGAGGACCATCACAAAATTAGCATGGGGGACAGGGTTTGAAACAAAAACAACAACAACAACAGTGAGCATGCAGAGGTATTTTTCTCTATTTCACTCCCAAGGCGAGGAATTTTTACAATACCCTCTGGAGTTCCCCTGGCCTCAGCATCAAACATAGAGTGAAGCAGCCAAGAACAGGCCCACACCCTGCTCAACTTGCCAGCAATAATTAATTAACTAAGGAGCAAACAGCAGCAAATATTCCCTGCATAGGATCACACGGTTTCATCTGGTTACATTCCAGTGATTGGAGTGTCACTCCATCTCTTTGTTTTGATTTTATTTTTCTCAGTGTGTGGGTGGTTTTTTTCTGTTGTCCATGTTGTTGTTTTCCTTTAAATGAAAACTCAGAATCTGATTTAATAACCTAAATCTCAGCACTGAGCTCCAGGAATAAAAATAGAAATTCAGAAGTTTAATCT
Source organism: Ammospiza nelsoni (assembly GCF_027579445.1). NCBI lineage: Eukaryota > Metazoa > Chordata > Aves > Passeriformes > Passerellidae > Ammospiza > Ammospiza nelsoni. Next base: position 5,152,889 of record NC_080637.1, on the reverse strand, counting down.
GTCTTATACCTTGCTAAACTTGAAAACTCAGTGTCCCATCAACAGCCTTTCAAAATGATTATTACTCCTGCATGGACAGGGCAGATACCTCTTGACAGCAAGAATCTGTTCCTGCCACAAACACTGCTGGAACATCTCTGTCAAGTGATTCATAAGGGACTTCAGCAGACTGTTGTCAGCTTGTCTGTTGCTGCTGCTCCCCAGTAATAATGCTCTCCTGGAGCCACAGGTGCTCAGAAATATTTCTATCAGAAGCACCACCTCACCAAGACTTTGGAGTTTGGCTTGTCTGCCAGTTGTAACCCAGGAAGATAAATATAAATGATATATTTTCCTACCTCCTCACAGGAGCCCATCTGGGACGTTGCTTCCGAGCACAAAGAAAAACTGCCAAATTAGGGGTAGGTACTGCAGTCCCATTTTGTAAAAGGACTCCCCACACAATTAGAGTGTGCCCCACTGTCAAGGACTTAGATTCATTTCTGTCCCCGCTTGACATTAGAGACTTATGGAACCACAGAATCATAGAAAGGTTTGGGCTGGAAGGGACTGTTGAATGTTACCTGGACAATTAGCAGAGCCAAATTCAACTAGATCAGGTAGCTTAGAGTTCCATCCAACCTGACCCTTAAAGTTTCCAGGGATGGGCCCCCTCCACAACCTCTCTGGGCCAACCAGGTATTTTATCACCACCTTTGTACAAAGCTTCTTCCTTGTAGCTAACCTAAATTGATCCTATTTCTCCCCAACCATTCTCCCTTGTCTTATAGATCCTGTTAAAAACTTTGTTCTTATTTCCTTATAGGCCCCTCAGTCTCCCATTTAACAGGTGAGATACCTTAACCAGGAGGTCTCAGGAGCTCCTCCTTTCACAGGGTTCACATCTCTTGCAGGACTCAGAGGATGACATTCTGCAGCTCACATCACTGTCCTGGGAGCATGGTGTGATTAATCAATTGTGATTGATTTCAGGCTAACTGCAGGATAAATTTCTCAAGGATTTCTAGGGGCATGGAAGACCTCAAACCTCTTTGTTGAAGCTATTACAGTTTGCAGGGAATAATTCAATGTTTCTTAAGCCCAAAATGAAAGTGCATCAAAGTACAGGAGTGAAGCTGGCGTTGCTGTGTACATATGAGCTACTCCTGGAGTTCCCTTTTTCCTTATCTCTCCAAGGTACATGTTGTGTGTGGATCTTGGCTATGAAGAGATCTTGATATGTCACTGGGCTGCTTCATAACATATGCATTCACCTGGCTTGTGGGGAGAGGGAGTTTGGATTCCAGCCTGGAGGCCACTAAATTTTCCAATACCTGCTATTAAGTATTTGATGCAGTGGGAACTCAAGTTTTTTCAGTCATTAATCTATAGATCTGTGTTAAAATGTGCTTTTCCTTCAACTGAAGAGATGAAGTGAAATAGACCTGACCAGAAAGGTTATGGCTACTTCCCCCTGCCCTTGACAACCCAGGACATATATCAACAGGGTGCTGAATATGGGTGAAAGCAGTTCCAAAGAATTAAGAGATTCAGCTAAAATTTCTACTTTTTCAATAAACAGACTCTATTTTGAAGTTTTTTTTTAAAAAAAAGATTGATGCATTTGTTTAACCTACCTTTGGAAAGAAAAGATCTGAGTGTCTAATTTAGAAATGTTCTGGGAAATACAGCTTCAGAGCTGGAAGGCTTGAAACCCTCAGGAATGTGTAGGAAATAAACAAACTTTCATCTCAGACATTTCTTTCTGGCAGAATTAGGCAAGTTTTTTGCTGAATATGATGGCTTTTGTTGCCTCTATTGACAGGCAATTAGAACTCCAGCTTGCAGGTAGCTGCACGAAAATTGGCCACCACACTGCTTGACACCGTGACACCCAAGTTCCCTTAATGGATTGTCCTTCATTAATTAAGAGGAACATAATGAAGGAAAGAATCATGTGTTCTGTCTTTTGTGCTCTGGATGTAGCTGTCATGAAGGCAGGATAAAACCCCCTGTGATCACTTTGTTGTCAATTCACACCATGTGTGTTGGGCAGGTGGGAACATGGTGCTGGAGCACTGGGACCTTCTCAGGTCTTATTTTAATGTGGGTCCTCCACAGAATCCAGCCCAGGGATGTGCACAGCAGGTTCTTTAGGCATTATTCTAAAATTGCACTCTTTTTTCAGCAATCCTGATGCATGTCTAAGGCTTTCAAATATCATATTATTCCTTCAGAGAGGCTACAGACTCATTGGCATGGTCCCCATTGCCCAGACCTGCCCTTTGCATAATTGCTTCCATCTAGGTAAAGCAGTTGTAAAACCATCAACAGCTCTAGAAAGCCCAAATTTGCTGCATAATTCAGCTCCAAAATTTTGCCTTTCTTTTATTGGATAACTCTATCTGTTAATGAACACAAACCAGATATCCACTCCTCTTAAAACACTCATTGGGCCAACTCATATATAAATGTGTGTTATAATATACAGCTTGTTTCATCCTGACCAGATTTTTAAACACAGGAGAACTAAGCGATTGAACGTGATTTCTGTTATGTGCTGATAGGCTGAAGAAAGCCTTAGTCACATAAAGAAGGTGGCCAGAATTTACCCAATGCGATGTTCTTGGGAAGCATTCAACAGCTGCAAGTGCAGCATTTGAAAGCCCAACTCTTGTGGTTGCACTTTAATAAACTGTTTCCTGTCTGTTCAGTGTGATTGTTAGTTATGGAGAAGAGGGTGAAACAGTCTTTCATTCTCAGTAAAAATTAGGGGAGCTCTTACTCTCTTTCCATCCCAGCTCATTCTCTGTGCGTACAATTATTCTCCTTCATTATTCTTGAGTTAAATTTCAAATTATGGCACATAGGGAAGACATTCCAGACCTGACTTATCAGGGATGGTGTGAGTAAGGAATTTCAGACCAAACCAAGGACTCATCATCCCAGCACAGGAAACAAAGAAAAGAAATAAAAACATTGCGATCTGTTTTCAGTGCCATTCGTTGCTTATGGGGGAAGGTTTGGCAGCCAAATGGTAAACTTGTTTCAATTAAAAGGTGAACGATAAAGGGGGTGAAAAAGAAAAAAAAAAAAAAAAAACAAACTAGGAAGGATAGAGTTTTCTGGAAAGGAAAGCAGCAGGTTATAGTCTTTCCTTTTTCTTTTGCTGGGCTCTTTATTTACTTATTTATCATCAGTTAATTAGCAGCACTGCAGAAACACTGGTTCCCAAGCAGCTTGCCACTTGTGCTCAGAGTAAATACCCAGCACACACAACGTAATTAAAAATGTAAATAATGCTATCGTCAAACACTGGCTTGCGTGTCAGCAGAAAGGACACTGCAGGACTCAAGAGAAGGAGCAGCAACAATGATCTGAGGGCTACAGATCTGCTCATTGTGTCTGTTGACCATGGGGTAGCACATGGGTCTAATCTATTTACTCATCGTGGTGGTACCTCATTGTTGATCACCATCAATATGCACACTGAGCACCAGCCAAAAAAAGAGCAGCCACTGTTGTCATGGTGATGTTGTGAAAAGGGGAAGCAAAAAAAGCTCATCCAGTTGCAGGAGGGGTGGCTGGGGGTTTGGGAAATGGGGGTTGGAGTCCCTCCCTTGTCACAGGGCTTTGAATAGGCTTGAGAGCCATTCATTTCATTGAAACAGGTGTTTCAATCCTTCTGAGAGTCCTGCCTCAGTTCCCCATCTTCACTACTCCGCTACTCAGTAGCATCTTTACTACTTTGATGTCTACGGGCACATGTATTTTCCTGGGGTACACTTATATGTAACATCTCATCCCCTTGTTAATAAATTTCTAACAAGATCTTTCCTTTGCATGGCAGAATTTTTATCCACTACCTTCTCTTAGTGATCTTGGATAATTTATCAGAAAGTGAGTATTCTTCCAAGATCTAAGCCATTGTTTAAAAAATATTTTGAGGGACGTACTTTGATAGGCACATATAAACATTATAGAGATCTCCTATTTACCCTCAAAAAAACAACCAAACCAGAACAAAACAAAAAACAAACAACAAAAAAAAAAAATCCCCAACAGATTGAAAAAGGGAGGAAATGGGTGTCTCACATTACAGCTATTATGAGTGAGAATTGCTGAAATCTCATTGCAGTTAAGAAAAGCTAATCGCAGACTTATACGATCATAGAAACATAGAATAGTTAGAGTTGGAAGGGACATGAAAGATCATCTAATTCCACCTCCAGGCCATGAGCATGGACCCTTTTCACTCATTTAGGTTGCCTAAAAAGGCCCCATCCGACCTGGCCTTGAGCACTTCCCATGCTGTTGAAGCTTTGATTTTGGTGAGAGTTGAGATTACCAGAAAAGCTGAGATTATAGGTACAATGTGAGCCCTTGCCAATTGTAAAATAAAAATATATTGTGATTCCAGCATCACCACTCACCCCTTGCTTAAGGATGAGACTACCATGAGGTTTTTGACTTCAGTCTTGCACTAGCACTGCTGTAGAGGTGGATTCTACCCACTGCTTCTCCTCAATCTCTTGACAAAGGAACTATCATTTCTTTGTCATTCCCTCCAGAACAGAGGCCTTAAAGAGAAGCAATTGCCATTTCTCTAAACTCGCTGCCTCAGGAAAAAAGTCTTTAAGTATTTATGTATGTAGATATACATGCATGCATGTGTGGTAATGTATCTATATATATAATATTTAACCCAGTGCATTCAGTCTCTGATTAGGGCTACTTATTGGAAATATTGTTTTTAGTAAGAATAGCATTAATAATAATATTGGCATAGATATTGATGATGATGATAATAACAACAACGATAGCTAATCTAGGCTATAGTGAAGAAACAGAAAAAGAGCTTTGCAAGACTAACAAAAACACTTTTTTTCATTCCTTAATGCAATCTTAGTTTAATATTCTGATCAGGAATGAAGAATGAGTTGTGCAAAAAGCTTTGCTTGGTTTATGCAGAGGCTTTGCATCGTTAACATTATTCCTCCATAGTAATATTTCCTAAACTGAGGGCACTGGATTTGTGTTCTTTTAACATAGCACACTGAAGGGTTTCTACTGCTTTAACAGGTTTGTGATAATTTCCTTAACAAATGAAAAGTATCTTTAAAAATCTCAGAATTTTTAATATTTATATATCATTGTATTGATCAAAAAGTGTTGTTTGTGATTAATTTTAGATACTAGAAAAATTAAAAACCAGGTATTATGATGTTTGTCTTGGCTTATTCTACAGATCAATAGGAAAAATCAAATTATGGTTACTGTTCAGGGCCTTCCCATGATTTCTTAAAATTTTAATAATTAAATAAAGAAAGCCTGAGATGACTTTGAGGTGTAGTTTTTTGTAGGCTTCTTCCTGAGTTATGTTATTTGAATAATGATTTCTTATTTTCTTTTGAGGGAAGCAGCACAAAGATTTGTTATATTTCTTGTTGAAAAATAAAATGGTACGTTCAGTCACTTATATGCATGTAAAGCCTTTCTTCTTCCCCTTTGACATTAGTATTTTTACTTTTCCCTTCAGTTTTTTTTCTCCTAGTGCTGTTTATATGCCATATTACACTCTCTAATTTCCTTTTATCTTTTCTTTATTTTGCAATGTCTCAGTACATGTCTCTTTAAGACAAGTTAATTTAGTCAATTACTCCAGTTTGGTTTCAGATAAAATCTTTAATTTATCCAGGCCCCTCTTTATTCTTTCTAAGATCCTCTTTCCATTAATTTCATGAAACATTCTAATTCTCCATTTTAGGAAAAAGCTAATTTCACTCACTTGCACAAATTCCTGTCTTTTTCCTCTATTGCATGTTTTACTTAAACGGTACTGTGCGGGGATTGGTGATGTTCTTCCCTACTAGAGAAGCTTTCCTTTCCTGCTCTGCCTGGAAAACTGACACAGACCCACTTGCCTTCTCCTACATCTCTGCACAAGACAGAAAATGATGCATTCCCAAAAGGATGAGGAATTCCTCCCACTCAATCACAGGAGAATGCTGCAGTCACCGAGGCCGTGCCGTGTCTTGCAAAAGGGTTGTCAAGCCTTGGGGAGACTGCCAAGGGAAGTGGTAGAGTCAGCATGCCTGGAAATGTCAAAAAAATGTGGGGATGTGGCACTTGATGACATGGTTTAGTGGTGGGCATGGTGATGATTTGGTTTAGTAGTGAGCATGGTGGTGGTGCTGGCTTGACAGCTGGACTGGATCATCCTGATGATTCCAGCCTTGCCGACGCTGTGATTCCAGATTCTGCACCCCTGGGTGGAGGGTGTGGAGATTTTTATTTGGGATTGGCTGGAACACCAGTGGGACAATGCTGGGGCTGCCTGTAGGTCAGCAGGTAGAGGCAGGTGTGCCATGCAGTCATGCTGGAGTTTCCCTTCACTGGAACTGGAATTTCCCTCCAGAGAGTTGGAGATGGAGGCTGCAACTCTCCCAAAGCCTCTGCCTCTCCTCTCACCTCGGATTTTGTTTTCCATGAGTATTTCACATCCTGGCAGTTCCCCAGGATTGTTTTGCCTCCTCCAGCAAGTTGCTCTCATTTTCCTCATTTAAGAAATGGGAAAGATAAATCCACTGCAAAACAGCTTGACCACCAATAGCCCCAGAGGGCACGAAGCAATGAGAAGGCAGAGATTGGTCACTACTGTAAATAATTATATTGCTTCAGAAACAGCTTCCCTTGCTTAGTAATTTTCTTGTTCATCTGAACTCCTTGCTTCACTTAACTGCTCTTAGAGACAGGGCTTGACATGTGACAAGTCCCTGACAACAATCAGTCCCCTTGTACTATCCCACTATAAAAATACTGCCATGTGCTACTGAATTTGGGCAGAAAAAGAGTGGTTTTCCATGTAGAGACACAGAAACAGGATCAGGAAACTGAGTTTGCTGAAACTCCACAACTCCACCAAAAAAAAAAAAAAAAAAAGAAATAGACTGAAGAAACAAAACAAAAAAAGGAACATGGGGCTTATGTGTCTTGTCAAGATTTTTGGGTGGCTTATTAAGCTGACCACAAATTTTATCCTAAATACAAAAAGATGGAAGTACCTCAGTGGCTAGAGTGTTCAGAACCTGGGAGACATGGAGGACTTTTATTGTTAGCAAAAGTTCCTGGAAATGGGGATTAAAATATATCCTTTAAATAAGTTAATATCAAAAACTTATAGCATTCAGCAAAATGGACATGTTTTATTAAGAATAAGTTTGCTCCATTTGAAGCATGTTTAAAAAAAATCTATTTCACCAGGAATAAAACAAAACAACAGAACAAACTCAGAAAGAACTGGAATTTTGAAATATCAGCATGTTAGCCCATAGGAGATGTGTTTTGGTCATGTTCTGCTCCTTGTCTTTATAAATGAGTCTGATGAGCCAAAGTAGATAAATTATTTCCATTCTTTGTATTGGAGCATATCAGAAACATAAAACATATTGCAAAAGATTATACAATTCTAATTCTGCAAAGTGTTGGAAAATGTGATCCAGACCCTCAGCTGCAGGATAGCAGGGTATTTTAGAATAAATGCATTTGGTTCAGTTAAGCAGTGTTTTCATACACAAAATCTCTCTATTTCTGGGCAGCATATTGACCTGAACTCCCCTAAAATAAACCCATTTTTGCAAAGGCACTTCAAAAAGCAACCTCTTCATAGAATGCCACCAATGTGAACTACATTTGCAGAGATAACCCCACCACAGTGGACTCACATTTGAAACAATATTTACATATTCAATTTTTTCTATCATGAAATGCTCTATCAACTGTTACATTCCAATAACCATGAACATAAATGAGTGCAGACTTCAAATGGACAATCATTAACCTATGCTGTAATGATTATACAACATCCTTCAAATACTGAATGTTTTGAATGTGATCAAGTGATTCTTTCTTGTTATTTTGACTTTCATACTAATTATTAAACTTTAATTACCCATTATGGGTAATTATTAATATTTATTGTGCATTATTGTCATTGTTCATGGGCTTTTATAAAGAGAACTATACTTGACATAGAGAAAAACATCATTAAATTAAATATTCATTTACATGGTTTTGCAGCAACCTATTTTTAAAACAAATGGGTATGAGCTTGTTTTTCTATTAGCTGTTATGTTTATAAATATTGATTTACTGCCCATTATTCTTCTTGACTACATTTCTGTGACTTTCTATACCTTTATGTTTTCTCTATAAGCATTTTCTCCCTTGTTAATATTACAAATGTGAACAGAATAAGAAAGAAAGTTTTTAGAAAAGCAAGCAAATAAAAACTTTCTACCAGTTACATTAGCAGTATAAATTATTTCCAGTGTTGGTACCTGGGGTAAAACAGAAGTAAGAAATGCAATCACAGTGTGCTTAAATTAAAATTAGATTAAAAAAATAATATTCCATGTATTGTTTTCTCTAGAAATTGAGATGGACTAAAGCCAACTGACTTTTTGAGCAACACACAGAGCTTAACTCATTTTAAATGTCCTTAAATGTACTAAGGGGCCTAGTAGGTTTTTCAAAAGCTTCTATATCTGGAACAAAAATACAAGTGATTCCATTGTCCAGGGTTGATTTTAAATTTAAATGGGCAAAGTGTGGCTTCACAGATGTCCCAGGCCACAAAGTAAGGTAGCACGTAGGGGCTAAAATAAATTTGGCCATCAATTTCTTTGAAAGATCTACAAATTTGAGCCGAATCCTTTGAAACCTTTTATTCAAAAGCATCCCTAAAAATATAAGTGCTGGCTGCTTTTGGCCTTCTGCAGTTTACTGAGGCAGTCTCCAGCTAAAGGTTGACCTAATTCAGGGCCACCAACATGGTGTAATGGAATTACAGAACGGTTTGGGTTGGGAGGGACCTTAAAGGTCATTTCTCCATTCTCGGCCTGTTGTCTCTGCCTGGTTAGGCTTAGGATGGCCTTGAGGCAACCCGCGCTCCAAAGGACGAAAGCAGTCTTCAGATTTTTTGGTCTTCAATATTGTTTATTAATTCTTATCTACAAAGTTGTCTCCCAGCCTGACAGAGGTCTGCCCAGCAAGACAGCCACGGGCACACTGACCACTCTCTGGGCGGTCGTCTATTTTTATACTAAAAACTACGTATAAGATATTTACCTTTACCTTCCAATACCTTTTACCCTTATTGACAAGTGCAGATTTAGTGTGAACCAATCCCAAAGTGCCACCATCACCATCAAAGATGGATGACAAGAAGAAGAAGAAGAAGAGGAGAAGGACAAGACACACTCTAATTCCTCCATCTTGTCTCCTAAGATCCCCCCGTACCAAGATTCCAAAACCTGTGTTTTCATCCTGTAAATAATCAATCCCTTCACCACTTATCCCCAAGTGATCCTCTCATCCTCATACAGGTGTCATATCCTGTGCAGGGTCAAAGTCTAACCACTTAGCACTTCTGGCAACATTCCAGGGTTTCCGAGCCCCCCAAGGGTTATCTCGGCAACTCTGGACATCAGGAGTGATGTGCTGAGTTCCCACAGTCATTCAGTTCCACGCCCTACCATGGGCAGGGACATCTTCTACTAGACCAGGTTGCTCCATGGGTCACCCAACCTGGCCTTGAACATTTCCAGGTATGGGGCATCCACAGCTTCTCTGGGCAATCTGTGCCAACATCATACCACTATCACAGTAAAGAATTTCTTCCTAATATCCAATCTAAAGCCACCTTTTTTCAGTTATCAGTGTTTAATTGGGTGTGTGTGGTTCCTAGCAGGACTGAGCTCAGGACACGCATTCACCCAGGACATTCATTCACTCAGTGTGGCAAGCAAATTCATTCCCTCAGTACAAATTCAAAGCTCAGCCTCAGCCGCAGACATGGCCACCATGCCCCCGCTGAAAGCATTCCCAGCAGGAAAAGTCAAATCTGAATATTTATAAAAGGTGAGCACAAAATGTGTCTGTGTGTGTGTGTGTGTACTCCATTTAAATGAATTTTACAGATGATCTTGACTAATAATATAAAAAATAAATTTTTGCATCACCTCCCCTTATATATACCATTTTTTTAGACATATATCACACATTCATTTCCGTGAGTCTCACGTGACTTTATACCCAATTAAAACAAGCCATACATATGTAAAATCTTCACCACCTTAAAGAATTTGACCCATATTGGGAACAATGTATGATACAGGACTGTATCATCTGTGGTTGTATTTAAACCTCACATAATCAGATGCCATATTTAGATTTGAAAAGCCTTGGTTTTCTGTGCATATCTGGGTTCCTCCTGCTCCCCCAGCAGCCCATAAGAACATTGATTTGAAGCAAAGCCCACTCAGCATGCAAGGAGGCAGGAGCAGCAGCTGGTTTATGCACACTTACATGCATACCAATATCATTCTTACAGGTTCATGTAAAAATAATCTCAGGATTTACTTCCAAATAGTCCAAATCCCTCTTTCCCTTTATGATAGGCTCCACTGTGCCTGTTCGGATTTCCAGGTGTCATTTAAGAATGTGAAGTGCTCGTGAAACAGGAGGCAGAACAGCTAAACCTGCTTCTGAAACAGATGACTCCATCTCCTCTGCACCTCAGAGCTGGCCAGTGGATTGACCTGGATGTGTATTCACCTGTTTTCTGAAGGCAGAGGGGCCATTCTTTTATTTGGGATCTGTTGTTTTCTTTGAACATAATTCTGATTGAAATCTGAGTAAAATGCATTAAAAATAATGAATGCGTGCTGCCAAAAAAATACTGCAGAGGTGTAATCTTTGACCTGGTTTCCCTGAAAATGTGTGAGAGAAATTTAGACATTTCCATGAGCACAGCAGGATTTTTACAGCTCACGTTTCTGCTCCCTGGTGCTCTCAGAGGGGCAAACTGCGTAGAAAAACATTAGATGCTCGATTAGATAATAGCATTAGCATTTAAGATAAACTTTCCTTTCTTCACAAAGATAAACTCTCATTATTTAAAACATGTTTCATCCCCTGGCTCCTCCATAGGAGATGCTCATGCGAGCTACCTGCCAATAGCAATTAAAGCTTAGTTTGCAAGGAAAGTGGGTTTAATTGCCAAAGCACTATTTATAGGAAGTCCCCCATGAGGATTACTGAGCTGCAAGAATGCAGATTAAGCAGAATGAGGGCAGCAGGGAGCGTGATGCACTTTGGCTAAACAGCTCTGTCAAGCTCAATAGGTGCGGGAGCGCCGGCGACAGCCCGGCACCGCTTCCCCCAGCTCTGCAGTGTGACAGCATGTCCTCAGACATTTCATAGCAAAGCATCCTCTCTCTGCAGGTATTTATCCCCTCCCCTCGCCACCCAATAGCAGTCACAGCTGGCAAAATCAGCCCTGGGGGTTGCCGGCTTTGTGGGTTAGGGGATTATGGTTGTGCCTGTTCCCAAAGGATGCAGAGGGGAGACACAATTCTGCCCCTAATGGGGCTGGAGTACTTCAGGCAAGGGAATTAGTCCTGCTTTTCACTCCATGCCTTGCAGCAGCAAATGTGTGAGTTTATCTCCTCCAGAAAACAAAGAATACTGGGGGACAGGTAATGAGAGACATCCCCAGTGAACCCAGGGGTAATAGGGCAACTGTGACTGTAGTTGGGACAGGTGATTTCCTGTCACTTCCTGCCTTCCCCATGGTCCACACCTGCTTACTGAAGAGTCAAAACTGGCCTGTGTAAGAGGGGAATAATTGAACTATTTTGGTTTGAAAGAACGTTTGAAGGTCATCTGGTGCATCCCCCTGCAATGAGCTGGGACATCTTCAACCAGATCAGGCTGCTTGGAGCCCTGCCCAGCCGGACTTTACATGTTTCCAGGGATGGGGCATTCACCAGCTCTCTGAGCAACTTTTGTCAGTGTTTCACCACCATCAAAATTAAATTTTCTTCCTTACATGTAGTCAAATCTGCCCTCTTTTAGTTAAAAACCATTATCTGTTTTGCTATTGCAATGAACATGCTAAATGCCTTCTCTGCTTTTGTCTCTGAGACTCTTCATCTGCCTCTTGGTACGTGCACAGTTCACCTGCCCCATTTGCCTTCTCAAACATCTTCCCCTCAGGCAAGAGACAAACTGCTGTAAAAATGGGAAATTTTATGCTTTCCTGTTAATTCTTCATCCTCTTTTTATCATCATCATCAAGCTTTGCAAAAACATAAATGTTGGGATATTTGGGCAAAGGAGTGACTGAAAATAAATATATCACAGACTAACATTGATTAAGATCAAATGCTTCACTAGGCTTTAATATGATTTCTAATTGTTTAAATACATTTTTAAACAATCCTAGCTAAAAATTCATGACAGTTAATCATAAAATGGTAAAATATTTTATTTTTTCAAGATATTTTCAGCTGTGGTTAATGAATAAATTAGCTCATCTGACAGAAATTCACAGGCAAAATAGATGTTGTCAAATCTACAGTTTCACCGAAAGGGGTTCCGGCTGAAAAATTACATCCTTCTCTGATTAAATCCCTCATTAAGATTCAGGCCTGTTCTGTCAGTAAATCAGTAATCTGGTAAAAAAGGATAATATCATCATATTCCTTGTTGGCTTGTCCGTGTCCATCTTATCCCACCTTCTTTAAACTCCTTGCAACAGGGATTGTGTTCATCGCACAATCCACAACTTGCCAAAATCCCAGAGTTCTGTCATTGCCTATTAACTCCTGCACTCCCTGAGCTGCCATTATTCCTACACTGATGGTAATACAAGAAAAACATGAGATTTAATCTCTTTGCAGTCCTCAGCACTGCTCAAGCATGTGCCCAGATTTAGGAAAATTGACAAGATTCCTCTCTGACTGTGAAATTTTGACAGCTCTGTTTGCACTCATTTTAAGGAAAATTTAATTATGTCTCATAACACCTTGATTGTTGGAGTCAGAGCTTTAGGAAAAGAAAAAGGCATAGAGAAGGAATTTGAATGAAGCACAGGTGGTGTGCTGTAGGACCAGCTTTTGTTATAGTCCATGGAAATGATGGTCTCTTGAAAGTCAGCAAGACCAGCAGCAGAACCTTGTGTGGCTGTACCACTTAAGGATTAGTTCTATAATTTCCACACTGCCTTTTTTTACTTGGACAGGTAGAACATCTTGTGAGGTCGCCTGGCATCATGTGAATAATTTGCCATTATCCACAAGAAACAGCTCCTCTTACATGTCAAGTGGAGTGGGGCAATAAACACCCTGGATTTACCTCAACCTGAAGCCATCCATTTAAAAGCGGAGAGAATTGGGATTGTTCAGTCTGGAGAAGAAAAGGCTTCAGGGCAGCGTAATTTTGGCCTTATGTTTCATGAAGGGAGCACAAAAGAAAGATGGAAAAGAGACTTTCCGCAAGCATGTGTAGGAATAGGAAAAGTTTTGAAGTGAAAGAGGGCAGGTTTGAATTAGATATTAGGAAAAAAATATTGATGGTGAGGGTGGTGAGGCCCTGGCACAGGTTGCCCAGAGAAGCTGTGGCTGCCCCATCCCTGGAAGTGTTCAAGGCCAGGCTGAACAGGGCTTGGAGCAACCTGGTCAATTTGAAGGTGTCCCTGCCCATGGCAAGGGGTGGAATGAGATGGTCTTTAAGGTGCTTTAAAACCCAAACCATTCTCTTATTCTATGATTCAATGGTTTCTCCTAATAGGGCAGGAGCAAAACCCTAAAGATGGCAAGTTACTGGAAAATTCCAGTGCTAAGTCTGGACAGATATTTAATGACCTAAATTCTGAGGAACAAAACAATGGTTCTCAGAAGCCAAAATCTTAGAGGAATGAACTACTCTTCTGCTTTTCTCTGGGGCAATCTGGGGAATGAAGTATGTGTATGCTCATGAAATGAAGCAAGGATTGAGTGTCTGTTAGTGAGAGGAGAATATTGGGTCTTGCATCACTCAGCATTTCAAAAGCAAAAAGTGTGACACTTACTGTTTTTCACAAACATACATTCTCCTCTATTCTTCCCTTCTGTTCAGACCTACACTCTCACAGTGATCAGCTATCCCAGTGACTCCCTGACTTTCAATCTGAGTTCAGAGACAGATGAGCCCACACTAAATCCAGGACTCTCCGAACTTTGAAGCTTGAAGATATCCAGATCTGATCAAGGCCTGGCTCCTCCTCATGCAGAATAGCAATGCATTTTCCCATCCTTTTGACTGGATCTTTGTTCTTAGCTGGCAGAGGCACAACGCAGTGATGCACAGCTGAACCACATTCCCCAAACAGAAGGCCAACAAAAAAACCCAGGGTCTGCTTCTGCAGCTGACTCACAAACACCAGGCACAAACAGTAACATGGAGGTTTCAAGGAGGAGCACCCTGCTTAGAACTCTACAAACTGTGCTCTCTGGGGTATGTTCTTGCAGAGATTGTCACTTCTACTTAGTCTGAGGCAGAAGGAAAACTATCTTTTGAACGAACCTCAGAAATTATTCTTTTTAAGGCTGGTAAATCTATGCTAACCAGTCATTGGTGCTGCGTTCAGAAGCTCAGACAGAGTTAAATTATGCTTCAGATTAATGTATTGAGCAGTTCAGGGGTTAGACAAACAGCTGTTTCTCAAGCAGGCACACTACAAAGCTTAACTGTTCACTGGAAGGGCAGATACAGTCTAGCTGGAGTCCCAGTGGGCCAAATTTTATTTGTTTCTGATTGGGAGATATCCAAAGCTGACTCCACGCTACTGATGACCTCCCTTAGCAGGGGCAGAAAGTTGAACCTCTGGAGCCAGTGTGATTTTACCAGTCTCTGGGAAAAAAAAAAAAAAAAAAAAAAAACACAACAAATCTTCAGCAACTCCAAGATAATCTGCAAAATGTTGCACTTTCACTAAAGAACTTTAAAAATTCTGGAGGGAAAAAAATAGATATGCAAATAGACAGGGACTGCAGGGGAAAACCATATAAAATGCCTGAAACAAACATTACTTGTGACATTTTGCAAAGGTGTTAGTTAACCAAGCATGTTAGTAATGAAATATATTCTAAACACCAAATTACTCAATGGGAAAAGCCCAACACAGATTGTTTAGTTACCTGATATCACTTTAAGTATTTCGTAAAGCACTGATTTCTTTCTTTTCTTCTTTTGCTCAGAGCAGTAACTGTCTAGTTTGGGGCAATGATTAAATGCTTACTCTGTGTAAAAGACCTGGTTATAAGGAAAAAACCTCCCAACATAGAATGGAACATTGTTAAAAAAAAAAAAAAAAAAACAAACAAAAAAACCCCAAGAAAATAAAATCCAGATTTAATGAATTCAATGTCAAAAGTCCTATTAGAATCAGTGATAGAAGTCCTGTTAGTTTCAATAAGTGATTTGGTCCCATCCTGAATACAGATCTGCTTGCCAAACCTCGAGACACGTAGATGTGGCATGTGGGGACATGGTTTAGTGTTGCACCTGGCAGTGCTGAGTTAATTGTTGGACTTGACAATCTTAGAGGCCTTTTCCATCATTCTAAGTGTGGTCATTCACTGTTTTGTCACGGAAAAAATTTAGGCTAAACTGCGTAGGCCAAACTATCTCAGTAATAAGTATGCAGTCTTCTGGATCTTCATAGGTGCACACTCAGGAGAGTTCAGGAATGCGTTTTGTGTGACCTGTAGTGGCTTTTCTGACAGCTCCAAACTCCATGTGGACCCCCAATCTCTGCCTTTAAATCCTGCTTCAGTGGGCAGAGCACTTGCAAGTCTCACTGGTGACCAGAGATAGGACCAGAGGGAATGGCCTGAAGTTTTGTCAGGGAGGTTTAGGCTGGATATTGGGAAAAGGTTCACCACCAGAGGGTGATTAGGCACTGGAACAGGGAAATGATCACAGCACTGGCCCTGACAGAGGTCAAGAAGCTCTGGACAGCTCTCTCAGGTAGGACTCTTGGAGCTGTCCTGTTCAGGGCCAGGAGTTGGACTTCAATGTTCCTTGTCCCCTCCAACTCAAGGTACTCCATGATTTTATGACCAATTATAGTCAAATTAACCGTGCAAATTCAAACCCACCAAAACTGACAAATCTTAAGGAACCCAACACATTTTATGGACATGAAGATTGTACAAGTTCTGAATGCAGACTGTCTTTTGTCAGAGTAGTGGACTATCAAGGAGCACCATGGTGATGCTAGATGTGTGTCTGCAGCCTCCCTTCCACCAGGAGGTCACCAAGAGGTCTAATGGGGGTTTGATATTACCATATGACTCTGCTGAGGTGACTTGGAAATCTGTCTCGTAGATTAAAAGCAAGTAACACAGAGACAATTCATACTGAGAAATCCAGGGGGAATAACTGGTTATTAGTTCACTTCTTGTGGGCAGTATGGAAGAAGTGAGTCATTACAAAGGATAAACTCAAATTGCAACCGGCTTTACTTTTATATTGATAACATCTATTGCTAAATTATAACAATAACAGTGACGTTATCTTGAGAAAAGGGGCTTCAAAGCACAGCTTCCCATCTTATTTGTGCTCTCTACCTAGAGGAACACTAGTTGCTTAGCTAAAGAACAGAAGAGATGTGGGTTTGATTCCTGGTCATGCTAAAGGTTTCCTGTCTTGCCTTGGGCAAGTCCCTAAATCTGCCTGAGTCTCATTTCCACCTCTGTGAAAGGGGGATCATGGAACAGTGTGCCTTCCATCCATCTCAATTTAGAAGGTAAAACCTTTGTGTCACAGACTGCTTTAACACGTGAACTTCGGCATGTGTACATGCACAGAAAGGGAGGGTTTAAAGTAAGACTTGCATTTTTGAGGGGCCCCATGAGTACTGAAAATACTGATAAATTACGAGTTTTATTTAGAATGTACGATACAAGCAGAGTGGAGTATTTCTAAATAAATAATAATGTTTCCACCTCAGCTTGTAGTTGAAAATCACAGCCAGCAGGGAGGACAAGATCCTTCTTACCCAAAAGTGTTCTCAGCTGCATCACAAGAAGCTTGGCCAGCAGGTCAAGGGAGGTGGTTCTGCCCCCATTCTCTGCCCTTGTGAAAGTCCTCCTGAAGCCCTATGTCCAAATATGGGATCCTCAGCAAAAGAAAGATTAGAATTTGTTAGAGCAAGTCCAAATGAGGGCCATAGAAATGATCAGAGGGCTGGAACCCCTTTTCTATAAAAACAGGCTGAGAGAGTTGAAGTTATTCAGCCTGGAGAAGAGAAGGCTCTGAGGAGACCTTGTTGTGTCCTTTCAGTACCGAGAAAGGTTTCTAAAAAGACAGAGACACTTTTTACTAACACAGAACAAGAGGCAGAAGTTTTAAAGCGCAAGAGAGTAGGTTTAGATTAGACTTAGGAAGAAATTCTTTACTGGGACAGTGGTGAGGCCCTGGCACAGATATCCCAGAGAAGCTGTGGCTGCTCCATCCCTGGCAGTGTCCAAGGATAATTTGGATGGGGCTTAGAGTAACCTGGTTCAGTGAAAGATGCCCCTGCCCAGGGCAAGAGAGTGGATTAGATCATATTTAAAAGTTCTTTCAAGCCCAAAACATTCTGTGATTCTCATTCTGTGGATCTAAAAGTAGATATTGTGAACTGTTCAATATAAAGTCCTTTATTTCTTTTCAGTTCTACAAAAGAATATGTTATCATAGGGAATATGATATTTTATCATATTTTGTCATGAAATATCAGAAGTTAGGTGAAACATCTCCCCTTTCAGCCGTGTTCTTTTGCAGATAGCAACATCACTGGAGACCATTACAGAGCACGTTCCAGGCCCAGGGGATAATGGTTGTTTGGTGCAAGTCAGCAGAGAGAATTGTGACACAAAAAGGTTGAAAGCTCTGGCTAAAAATAATATTTTCATTTGGCAAATGTTTCCATAAGTTTCCATAAGTTCCAAATGTTTCCTTTGTTTCCATAAGTAACATGAAATGGACAGGGAGAACCCCTCACCTCCATCACTGTGCCTCTGACAAAGTCAGTATTGCCATGGTGCTCAGAAGAGAGTGGGAAAACCTGGAAGCAGGTAGATTCCTGCAACCTACACCCTGCCACATCCCTGAAAGCTGGAGAGCAGCCTAAATCTTGAAATTCACAGGTTTTAAGCCTTTATTATGATGACACATTGTTAGTTTTACTGTAAACCAAGACATTTCCTTGAAACCTTGAATGTGATTGCTTGCATCTTTGCCCAATGTTACTTAAAAGCCAAGGACTCTGTTGGAGTTGACTCTATCTGCTTATCAACATTAGTTTAAATCACTTTTAGTTCCCCACATGGGTTTTAAAGCTCCTCTGAACAAATTTCACTACTGCCACTGATGGCAGCTGTCCCAGGGACTGAATTCCTTTAGGTCGTGTCCTAAGAAGGAGTAAAAAAGGAGGAATTTTATGATTTTTCTCACATGTCATTGCATCTGTTTTGTCAAATTTACTTTTTTGCAGTCTCCAGGCTCCTGACATTCACCACAGCTAAACAAAAATAGAAAATAATAGGAAAAATCACAATGTCCTGGCTCATCATCTGGCTAATGTAATGTTGCTGTATTGTTTTTCACTAAAATTAGATTAAATCCTTTCGCAGTATGAAAAATATTCTCTTGCTCATTCTTGAGTTTCAAATCAAACTAAAAACAATATACACCTGAAATGACAAGAATCAGAACCCTCATATTCACTCTGAGTTATAAAATATTATTGTAATTAACAGTCAGCAGGCTGATTATGAACAGAAATGTCCCTTCAGGGCAAACCAGTGGACATGCAGCTGAAGAACCCTCTACCAATGATGTCAAGTCAGGATACATTTTAGGATGAGCACAAGATCCCAGCCACTTTGTTCCATCCATTACTCCTAATCACATCTTTCAAAAGGTTTGGAGAGCGAATAGCCCTGAGACCAGGCCTTAAATGATTTGGTCAAGATCAAGCAGAGACTCTCAAGAACATTTTCCAAGGTTAGATGCAAGTTCTATGCATCTAATGCACCAGGCAGGTGCATTTATTCCACATTTTCCTTCAAGCTAATATTTCACCCAAGAAAAGGGATAATTTAATCATGTTTTTGGAATTTAATCATGTTATGACCTCCAGTGTTACCCATTCATGTACTTTGCTTTCAGCTTCAATGACAGCAAAAGCATGGATTGGCCTGATGCTTTCCCTAGAAAGAGAAAACAGAGCCTATAATAATGGTACAGTGTGAAATTGTTCTTCCCTAGGCCTTGTTTCTTTAGATTGGCTTCTGCAATCACAACAAACACCCAGCCCTGGTGATTGTGGGCTGCAGAACCCTGCAGGCCTTAGCAAGAGCCTGACATGCCCTTTCCTGCTCTGTGACCATGAGTTCCCTCCTGGATTAGAGAAGGGTGGATGGGCATGGAATTTAGCACACTTTTTCCTCACCCTGAAATTATGCAATGGCTGATGAAGCAATGTCTGACCCATTAAGGTGGCATAAATTATTTTCCCATGAGACCAAATGGAGGGCCAGGAAAGGAATTTTATAAAAATAATCAGTAACGTGCATTTTTATGGGTGAGGCTTGAGTTGTATCAGATTCCCTTCCTTTCCCTTCCTTTCCTTTCCTTTCCTTTCCTTTCCTTTCCCTTCCTTTCCTTTCCTTTCCCTTCCCTTCCCTTCCCTTCCCTTCCCTTCCCTTCCCTTCCCTTCCCTTCCCTTCCCTTCCCTTCCCTTCCCTTCCCTTCCCTTCCCTTCCCTTCCCTTCCCTTCCCTTCCCTTCCCTTCCCTTCCCTTCCCTTCCCTTCCCTTCCCTTCCCTTCCCTTCCCTTCCCTTCCCTTCCCTTCCCTTCCCTTCCCTTCCCTTCCCTTCCCTTCCCTTCCCTTCCCTTCCCTTCCCTTTTTTTTTTCTTTTCCTTCTTTTTCTTCTTTTCCTTTTTTTTCTTTTTCTTTTTCTTTTTCTTTTTCTTTTTCTTTTTCTTTTTCTTTTTCTTTTTCTTTTTCTTTTTCTTTTTCTTTTTCTTTTTCTTTTTCTTTTTCTTCTTTCTTTTTCTTTTTCTTCTTCTTTTTCTTCTTCTTTTTCTTCTTCTTCTTTTTTTTTTTTTTCTTTTCAATGTTGGAGACTCATTTGTGGTTGCAATCTGTCCAGTGTTTGGGGTTTTTTTGGTTGAAAAAAACCATTTCATAACCAATACACAGCTAGTAAAAAAATTCCTGTTTCTGCAGGTTCATGGCAAACAAGGAATCATTCATCCCCAACTCAATGACTTTGAAACAAACAAACAGGCAAATAAAATGAATGCATTTCTGGTTTGTTGTTTGGGGGGAAAAGTTCATTACTGGGATCACACTGGGGGGAAAATACAACTTGCTTATGAAAATAATGAATTCAAGCCTGGGGCAAATGCATGACAATTCTTCATTTACCTGAGAAAGAGAAATAGATCTGAGAGATATTGCAACCAAGGAAAATCCCAGTTCCTATGTAATTCCATAATTTCTTTGCCATAAAGCAAATAAATTTTAATTAAAATATTGGACTGAACTTGACTGTTTTTATAGGCAGCCTCCTGTCATTGATCTACTTTCTCTTCTTTGAATGTTTTGTCTTATAAAAAATTAACCAGTGCAGGTTTTTCCCCTCTGTCTTGCCTGAAGCAAAACAGAAAGTTTACCTGCCAAAGGCAACCACTTTTGAATTTGCTTTCTTATGAAAAGGAGGCACCAGTGTTCAAAGCAATCAACAGGAGCTTTTTTTTCCCTTGAAATGTTTTTCTAAGCAGCACAAACCCACTTGACATCTGGAAAACTCCACCTGTTCAGTTCACTAGCTCATCACCGTGAGACATATTGAAAGTAAATAAGTAGATTGAAGTAAAGATGTGAATGTGCATGAGGTTGCACGTGTGAGCAAAAGAGAATTGAGAGAAAACACTGTAAAGACCAAGGGTCAAAACTTTATCAACTCATTAGAATTTATTTTTTTTTAAATATCATTTGCCAGCAAAACAAACAGTTGGGAATGAGAATGCCAAAAGTTTTCCAAATCATTTATTTGTTGATGAAGTTTAAGGGATGCCTTTTTAATTCATTAACACTGTGACCAGTTTGGGGTGTTCAGATCCAGGTATTTCATGTTTTCCATTTCTTATGTCTTGATATCATACTGAAGAACTTCAGTTGTGCTGAATACTCAAATATACTGCAGTGCTAGCACTGCATCCACAGACATGATTTTTTCTCTGAATTTTAGTTAAAGGCATAGTAGATCAGTTCTGAACAGTGAAATGAACTTTAGTGAAATAATCTGGTTTTGTTGTTTTATTTTTTATTTTCCTGCTCTATGGCTAGGTTCTCTGTGATAAGGACTAGTAACTCACCTAATGCCTCTGGGGAGAATAAAAGCTCCTGATGAAATGCTCAAAATTAAAATTAAAAGTAGCAAAATAATTCATCTAATCAACAGGTATAGCTGCTGCAAAATACCTTTTTAGGATTGACAGCATACCAGGATCAGAGCAAATGTAGGAAATAAGTACCATAAGAAATCTGGGAAGCAAAGAGTCAGCATAGACTGTCTGATTAACTCACAACACAGCGGTGATTTGAGCTGACAAAATGTTATTGGAGGGATCACTCACTTCAACACTGTTTGCTTTGGGAAGTCAGGGAGAGATTTATTATGGCTGAAAGCCTTTACAGCTGTCAGATATAAGTGCTAGTTAAAAGAAGAGAATATAGAGGCTTGAATTAACAGTGGGAGCTTAGGTCTGAATACACGTGAGAGCATAAGGTTTAATCTGAGTGAGGGTATCATCAAAATCTTGCTTGGAAATGCATTACTTTTAGATCATCTTACACACTGGCAAGGTGTGTTTATTTTTCATGTATTGTGCCTTTATTGGAATACGTATCAGTGATAAAGAAGTAATGTTGCCATCAGACTAAAAGCTCCTAATGAGATCCCCAATCTCTGTCTTTTGACAGCATAGCTTCTTCACCATTGACTTTAAAAAGACTGAAGGATGTGGATAAACACACAGCATTAAAACACTGCTCCCGAATGTTACCTGAAGGATCATTAAAATGTAGATACTTCTGCTTAATGCTGATTAATTTTTTGGGCCGGGCCAGAGGAGCAAATATTTTTGGGTAAGTGTAACATATTTAAAATCACAGAGCTTGTCTTTATATAAATTCAGCTGCAAAATGTATAGCTTTGTATTTGCTTTGGAAAAAGCATAAGTCCACACATAGGCAAACACTGAAACTTGAAGCAGCATTTTAAAGGGAAGTGGATGAAGGAAAGGGGTGAGTCTAAGTTAATATTTTAATGGTCCTAAGACTCTGAATATATCTAAAGACCTGGTCATCAATCCTTCTTAGAATATATTCAAGTTTCTCATGAATTTGATCTCTTTCCTTAGTCATTCTCCCTTACTCAGGTGAGTTAATCCAGACTATCCAAATGTAATGACCAGACCTCTCTTCAGAAAATGAAGGTTCATAAGAATGAGAGGGTGTGATACAGAAGGACTCCAGAAGACAGCCCAGAGAATCTCAGTTTGTAAAGTTGCTCT
Source organism: Ammospiza nelsoni (assembly GCF_027579445.1). Taxonomy (NCBI): domain Eukaryota; kingdom Metazoa; phylum Chordata; class Aves; order Passeriformes; family Passerellidae; genus Ammospiza; species Ammospiza nelsoni. The sequence goes on along the minus strand of NC_080637.1, from coordinate 5,130,449 downwards.
TTTAATTATTTAGGTTTAAAAGAGCTGCTGGAGGTTTGAACTGATCCCCCTATCAAAGGGCCAAAGCAGGTGGCATTAATTTACTGCATCTCAAAATAAACTCAATATCGTAACAATTTAAATGTATGAGTGTGTGGCCGTTGGCTTGACTTGTTTTAGCTGCTGTGTGTGCTGCAGAACTAAGGGAGAACTGTCCCACTCTGACGAAACACAGTTTGGCTGAGGTTGGCATGGGCCTCTGGACAGCATCTTGTCCAACACCCCCACTCAAGTAGGGTCACCCGGAGCAGGCTGGACAGAATCACATCCAAAAGGACTTTAAATAAATCAGCCAAAAAGCAGGAGAGAGAAAGAGCAAAAAAGGGTTGAGCCCTATAGTCACCGTGTCACATCATAATCATATGATTAGAAAGAAGTCCAAATTCTATAAAAAATCCAGGTATTTGTAAGCAAACTGCATTAGAATCCTCTTTAAAAAAAACAACATTCATCACGCCAGATTATCCAGCATTAGAAGTTCCCTTTTATAAAGCCTATTTCTCTTCCATCATACTTATTAACACTTCCAAGAAATGAGAGGGCCCTGAAGTCTGCAGCAAAGCGATGCTTTAGAGCTCATGAAACGTCTGCACGTTCTTTATTATTAGAAGTGACACCATTGTGCCGTCCAAATGGAGGACTGCCAGAACATGCTGCCAGTCACATTCAGAGCACCATTGAAAACTCTAACAAAATGCTCTCCTCTCGCAAGTGCTCTCCCAGTTCAGCTCACAAAAATAATTTAGCGAGAACAAGGGTTGTCTGAATTATTAGTGAGCTGTTGAGCAGAAAAAGATAGCTTATAGTTGCAGCTGGCATCGCAAGCTTTTGAGGTCATGAAGCAAGTTGCTCTCTTCATACAAGCTTGCTTAATGTGCTGGGTTTGTTCTATGGCAAAAGTCCATTTTTAATAATACAGACATCATTACAGATTTTATATGAGAGAAGGTGTGTGGTCTAATGGGTGGAAAGCTTTGGCACAGATTGCCTGTGTGACCAGGCAATGTGTCTATGCCCAGAGATTGCCAGCTCTTGGGTGAGGAGGGAATAGCTTCTCATTTTGCATTTATATAGTGCCTATCACAATGGGAGCTCTATCCCCTAACAGCTAGTAATAAAGAACCCAGTCTGCTTCTTACTCTGGGAGTTCAATCAAGGGCGGTTCCAGCCACTCATATATTTATTTTCTGTTAACATGCGATATATAGGATTGTCATGTTCACTTGCACAATTCCTGCTTATGTTTCCCCAGATTTCTCCCTAAAAAGCCAATACTGTGACCATTATTTGGAGTGCTGCTCACAACCAGCCAGAGGGTGAGGTTATACAGCGAGACCATTGCAGGTGTGAGGCTGTATTATTTTAACTTGCAGCTTGGCTCAAAACACATTGGCTAGAATTAATTTGGGTTGTGGTAGATGGCAGTAGATTCGGTCTAGTTGGTGGCCTGCAGTTGCAAAAGTACCAGAAACAATATTAAAGCTGGGCTGTGAAGGGTTGGGTGCTTCTCCCTCCTACTGAGGAGGGAGAAGTAAGTTAACTGGGAGGTTAATAGTGTAAAATCTTGATGTACTTTCTTATTTCTCATTTTAATAGAGAGAAGGCTGGGAAATCCAGTGGAGAATCAGAGCCCCATTAGACTGGGAATGCCATAAACAAGAAAGAGAAGACAGTCCCTGAGTTGGCAGCTTTACCATCTCCATGCCAGACAGGATGCAACAGTGGATATTAAATGGACAAGTGGGGGCTGGCCTGGGAGTGTGGGGAATGAGGCAACAATAAACCCCAGTTAATTTAGTGGGATAGAAGAGGTCTGGACTTGTTGCTTGTCTCACCTGAGAACTCCTATGTGCTGGGAACAGCTCGTGAGCTCTGTGGTAGAGAAAGGATTTGCAGGCTCAAGGAGCCGCAGGTTCCCCGGTCCAGGGCACAGAGACAGGCAGAGATTTTCCAAGTGTGCTCAAGATTCACAGGGCACTGAATAAAGCATTTTGCTAAAGTATCTCATGTCCAAAGGTGTCTAGCAACACTCAAATAATCCTAATGCATGACTAGTTTAAAGCTGGGTGTGACCCAATTTACATTATTTTAGCCCTAGATTTAACCAAGGAGGGGGGCTAATTCTCTTACCCCGTGAAATGGATATTTAAGTTGTTCAGTACTTAAGACTTTATAGCAGTGGTGAAAATTTTTGGATACTCTGGAGGCAGGTAGCTGCATTTGCATGGCAAATTTGTTCCACTTTATTACATATGTAAATATTTGTTATTTGTGTCCAGTGCAAATTCATAAAGTCCTTTGAAAAAGATTTATTTAAACTCAGGAAAGCAAATAGCTCCCTTGGACTGATAAGATGTTGGCAGGGTAAGGACTAAGACAATTTTGGTCTTATATGTGATTAAAATTGGGAAATAAGAGAATGAAGAGTTTTAGAGCAGTGCAGGCAGGGAACCAATAGGCACCAATATTCATTTTCCTGTGGTGACAAGAGATGCTGGTTTCTATTTGAACCAAAACTCAGGGCAATGGTTTGGGTGCTGTGGTAGAAATCAGTCACTAGCATTTCCTAGAAGATTTCAGTCCAAATTACCTCACAGAGGGTAGTTTTCTCCTTTTATCTCCTTGTCTACCCTCCATGGGTAGACACTGGTGATTTTTAAATCTATTATGCCCCTGAAAAAAGAGAGGACTGAGCCCGAATGTATTCCATAAAGAAGTGGTGTTGAGAAACATTCCAGTTCAAGTTCATCTCACCTTTAGCACCAATCCTGGTCTTGCACAACCCTCCTTCAATTTGTTATTAATTCAGTTCATTTTCATTCAGTTCTTTCTGCAGTTTCTGATAAGATGGCAAAATAACTATTTTGTTTAATGAAAATAATCACATACATGCCCACACACACATGTACAATCAATCACATTTTAAGTATATTAAATAGTGGTGCCTTAAATACTGTGGGAAGTAAGTGGGTTTAGAAAGCATGACCTTAGAACAACTGTGAAACAATTTGCTGCTGACAACATTTCTTTAAAAGGAACAAGTCTGGATTTATTGTAGTTAAATGGTCCATTGGGAAACATTCACTATTTTCAATGTCACATACAGGAAACCCACCACATATCTTATTTAGAGAAAATGTGTCCTTTCAGATTGTAGATTTTGAGTGAAACATTGCTCATGTGTCTTGTGAAAATAGCTCTTTATTTATAGCAACGCAGATTTATTTTAACATTTATATATTAATAGACATTTAACAATTATATAGTAATAGGTATTTGTGATTGAGGACCAAAATTTCTAAAACTGTGTTTTCTACCATAACTCCAAAGTGGGATGAATATGGACAGATGGGATCTTTTCTTCTCCTGCTGAGAGCTCACCAGATGGACACCAGCTGTGGTCTGGAAAAGCTGTACAGCTGTGTGAGCTGAAGAACCTGCACAGCTGCACGAGCCCACACCACTGCTGAACTGAAGTGGGCTCACCTGCAGCCAGGAGGGGCTTGGCTTTTACAAACACTTGGCACAGGACTGGAGCAGCTCTCCAAAAGCTGGTTCCTGTTTGCGTGAAAATTAGAATTATTGAATCACAGAGACCTCCGAGATCATCAAGTCCAGCCTTTGACTGAACACCACCATATCAACTAAACCATACACCAAGTGTTGCGTCATTTCCTGAACACTTCCAGAACTGGTGACTCCACCACTTTCCTGTCAACCTGTTCCAATGCTTGACCACCCTTTAAGTGAAGAAAGGATTCCAATATTTTTCCAAATATCCAACCTGAATATCCCCAGCTGAACATCCCCAGCACAACTTCAAGCTGTTTCCCCTTGTCCTGTTGCTGGTTGTCTGTGGGAAGAGACCAAACCTTACCTGGATAACACCTCCTTTCAGGGACTTGAAGAGGGCATTAAGAACACCCAGAGCCTCCTTTTCTCCAGGCCAAACAAATATGTAGGAAAAAGGTCTGATGGTTTATTCAGAGTTTGGAATAACAGTTTTAGGTGTTAAACCACCAAATTCTGCTCTCTCTGGGATTCCTTGAGGCTGTTCCTGGGCCATGGAACCACAGGTCCCAGGATGGAGGGAAGGGCTGTGGTCTGGTCCATCCCTCCATCACCATGCTCCGTGGCACAGATCTGCGCTGGGACAGCTCAGACTCTCCCAGGGAATGCTCAGACCTAAACTGGATGATAGCACAAGACAAGCATTGTTCTCAATAAGCTACTGGGATGCAGCCACCCTGTTGGGGTTTTTTGGGAGGGAGAGTGAGGCATGTGGACGTGAGTCAGGCTGCACCACTCAGCCTCAGGGCCAAGGCACAAGGCTCACCTCTGTGGGTCTGCCCTAGTAAGGGGCTGCAGGAGAACTTCCAGCTCTCAGGCCTCCACATGTAAAATGAGGATCGCAGTTTCTTGCTAGGAATGACACCTGTGGAAATAATGTATTAAAAAATAAAGTACACTGATTTCGGGGAAAAGTGTGTTTTACTTGTGACTTAAAAGCATACGACACTGCACTTTCCAAAAGCAGATAAACAATTTTGTTCTCTTTATCTTATGCTGTTTTGCAAAAATGCTTATCTGAACCCATAATGTAAAACCAATAAAATTACCATACTTGGGAGTTTAGTGTATTTTAATTTCTTAATTATACTCTTAAAACAGCTAACTCATGAAATTGATGTTAAAATACCAATTATTCTAATCCTCTGGCATACATGAAAAACCTGTTCTTCTGCAAATATTCTGAATTCAATGGAATTGTTCTTTTTTAAATTAAAAAATATTTCACAGTTAATTTTGCAGTCAAAGATTTTACACATTTTCAAGTTGAAAACAAATTGGTGGTAAACACCTGAGAATTATGAATTTATTTTTCCATTTTTATTTTCAAAGTTTACACCCAAAAAAAAGTGAGAAAGAAAAGAAAGAAAGAAAGAAAGAAAGAAAGAAAGAAAGAAAGAAAGAAAGAAAGAAAGAAAGAAAGAAAGAAAGAAAGAAAGAAGAAAGAAAGAAAGAAAGAAAGAAGAGAAAGAAAGAAAGAAAGAAAGAAAGAAAGAAAGAAAGAAAGAAAGAAAGAAAGAAAGAAAGAAAGAAAGAAAGAAAAAGAAAGAGAAAATAAGGAAGAAGAAATAAAGAAAAAAGAGGAAGAGAAAAGAACACAAGAAAGGAAGAGAAAAAGAAAAAGATAGAAATATTAAGTAGAAGAAATAGGGAGAGAAAATACATATTTAATGAGATGTTTTTAGAGAATCTTATGCTGAGGTTTCAGATGAAGGACACTATGTCTGCCTGCCTCAAGTAGGATAGTTGGGTGTTTGATTGTATGTGAAAATTGGGGGGAATTAGTAACTTTGTTTATGTTTATTTGTTCCATGTTTCAAAACAAATGTCTTTATGGGTATAAAGAGTGGAAAAGCAGAGAAGGAGAACAGAAAGCCAAACCTGCATGGTAATGAGCAGTGGAACTGGCAGGAGCAATTACTTTACATTCTCCCTGCCTGAAATTATCTATTTCCATTCTATAGCATCTTTGTTTGCCATTCCCCTGCCTATGTGATTGTACATAGACTTCCTTTGTCTTTAAATCCAAAACCATTATCATGTTACCTTTAAAGTTTGGCATCCAGCAGCACAGGGGTCACCAGTGCCACTTTGTGCAGGGCTTGTATGACTTCATTAGCTAAATAGAACTGTGGGAAAAGATTCTGAGTGACCTTCAAGCCAGGGAGAGCTGTGGGTTTTTTGGGTTTTTTTTTTGATGTTCCAATGACACCCAAAATGTTCTTTCGGTGGAGTTTTCAATGGTAGTCTTATAGAGACCCAGATTTGATGAGAATATAGGATATATCTGCTGTATACAGAAGGCCAAATTCTGCCCCACTGTGGGTATCTCTGAGGATGTTGTAGAGAGTGACAAGCTCCCTGAAATGCACAGATTTCATTTTGTCTTGATCGCTGTCACCAGAATTGCTGTTTTTTATTCAGTGTTTACCTAAGGAACCAAACCACTTTTCCCCAACCATCTTGAAATCAGATTTTGTACCTGGTACCTCCTTCCCATAGAGCTCTGAATGATTCTCACACATAGTCACATGTTTGTGAAATCAAATCTCCTTTAATGAAGGGAGGCTTGGAAGCAGGAGGAAAAGATTGGAGGACCTGATATTTTTTCTAAGCATGGGAACCCATGTAATTTTTTCTGAGACAGAGGCCAGGCTGCACCATCACTGGGACTTTGGGACTTTCACATGGTTTTTTAGATACTTAGTGGGTTTTGTGCCAAATTATGAGTCTCATTACAGTTCAGCTTCTATTACACAGAAAATGGTGCACAGACTAGAATAAATTGCAATTTGTTAATTACAGAAATGCTGAACTGTCATCATTCATTTAATGGGTGTCTTTACTTGGGGAATATCACAGACCCACAGGATGGTTTGAGATGGAAGGCACCTTACAGAGATCCAAGCTCCAAGTCCCCTGCCACAGGCAGAGACACCTTCCACTAGAACAGAATATACTGGAATTTTACCAAAAACTTCAATGCGGCCAGGATTCAACCTGGACTCATCATAAGGAAAAAGAAAACAATTTTTAACTTTATTTCACATCATTTCTCTACATCTGTTCACAAAATGTTTTACAGTAGCCACTTCCTTCAATGACTGAACCTATCCTCTATATTAGGAATAACCATCTGGGTCCTGGTGGGTTTTTTGCTCTGTAGTTTTCATCCCAAGACTTTGGCTTGAAGTGACTCTATCCAAACAAGACCCTTGCCCCATGGACAGGCAGTGATGACACATTGCTGTACCTGAAGTTATTACCCAACATATTTCAGCTGCTGGGCAAAATTCTTATTCTCCCACATCTATCTCCAACTTTATTTTATTTTAATACATTACAGCCCATCCTTACTGACATCATTAATGGCCTACATAAAATCAAATGTGTAGGAGATCAAGTGGAGGAATCAGTGTTTATATTTGGATGCCATTGTTTAAAGCAAAGCCAAATCATTAGATCAGTAAACAGTACTTTAGCTAGAAACTTGGTCAGATGATAAGCACATAGTTTATTATTAGATAGTACTTTATTATACTTTCAAAGACAAACTAGATTAATAGGGTGAAATGATCATTTTCCATTAGTAATTAAAGTGATGCAATATCTTTGGAGTTAACCATGATGAATTTTTGAAGGGAACTGGATTAGAATTTCAACATAGGGCTGGATCCAGACTTTTATGGGAAGGCTCATTTTTGTACTGTTCACATGGAGCTTCACAGCCTACTTCAAAAGTCTTCTAATCCCAAACCAATGTCTGTTTAAATGATCGTTATTTGAAAACAATATTTGGCTTGGCTTGGGTTAAATAAAAGTCCATCTCTTTTAACCTAGCACAAATCATGATAAATCCACTGAAATCAATAGTCAGATTACAGTGTTGAGGTCCAGGTCTTTCAGAGGGTAAAAAGGGCAGAAATAAGAAAGGAAAGTAAACAAGATTTCCAAAGATTCTTGATTAGATGTTCAGTGGGTTCATATCTCTCCCTAATGCCTACACATGAATGAGGGCCCAGAGGAGGATCTCAGCCTCCCACTCTGACTTTTGATGCAAGTAGATACTGACATGAATGTTTGGGGCTGAGCCAACCTATGAGGTCTGGATTTTGGTTCAGATCCAAAACTGATAGAATTTTCTCTCCTGGATTTATGTTATACAGTTTTACCTCAGCAAAACAAATGAAGAGATTTTTAGGTTGTCTCTGGGATGAACCTAAACCCAAAACAAAAGCTGTATTTTGTCTCCATGCCTTTCTGTTTGTTACCTCCTGGCCTATCTCTCTGTTCAGTAGGAAATCCCAGAGAATCAGAGGAATTGGGATATTCTGTCACTGCAAACACATCTACTGCATCACTTGGGCTATTCACTGACTCCAACTGCCTTTGAAGCATTTGTTGAAAAAAATAGGAAATCTCTACCTTGGTCTCTTGTATGTGGGATGTCAAGCTGTGAATTAAAGTCCCAAAGTTATGCATAAGTCACTGATGTGTTAATTTGGTTAAAGCTAGAGGTGAGCAGCTCATCTTTGTGACTGACAGATACAGCATTAGCACCTGTGTCTGCCTTGCTTGGCTTGTCTCTCTTTCCATTGTAATTGCATCTAAAATCCAGACACGGAAAGACTCCGAGTTACTCGTCAGAGTTCGTCTCTCCTGGAGAAATGGCAGCAACAGCTTTTGCTTTCAATTATTACTCAAAAAAAAAAAAAAAAAAAAAAAACACCAAAAACAGAGGGGGGATTTTTATTCTTGTGCTGATCTGTTGCTGGTGGCAGACAGCAAGTAAGTTTAGCAATATTTACAATTTTTAAGGTGTCAGGTATTTCTTATTTAGTGTGATATGTTGAGGTTCGCTATTGCAGGAGTTGGGACAATTTCCCTCTCTCTCTTTGCTGATCTTTCAAAGGATTCCATTCAGAGCCCAAATTTTGCAGCCATGCCCTCCCAACTGACTACCAGTTCAACACAGAGTCCTGCACAGCTCATCCATCCTTCATCATGCATGCAGGCATCTCTTCCAGTGCGAGTCAACTCCTCAATCTCACATCTTCTCCATCAAATTCTCTGTAGAGGGTGGGCTGCTTCCAGCAGGACTGAGGGCCCACCGTGTAATTCATGCTGGTTTTTTGCCATTTATGAGAATTTATCTATCTTCTGCTCCTGAAATAATTCTGAATGCATTTCAGATTACTTCATAGTGTTTAATCTTCACATAATGCTCACAGAAGGAGCACTGGACGTACAGAAAAATGTACATGATGGAGCATAAGAGCTTTGAATTGTAAGATGAAAAGAGGAGAATAATTTTTTTGTTGTTCTTTTGTTGAATTTCTCTTTTTAACCAAGATAGTTGCACATTTTACTTTATATAATTTTTAGTTGTGTCTATGCAGCAACTCAGATTGATCTGTGTATAACTAAGGCGACTGTTCATATATATATATATATATATATATATATATATGTGCACGTGTGTGTGTGTGTGTTTATTTGTCTGAATTTTACTACTCTAAACTTAAAAAAATACAACTTTTCCTCATTTCCTCTTAAAAATACTCATGGAAACATAAGATAGCTATCAGGAGCTTCCTTAAGCACAGAAATGTCACCCTCATCCATTTGACCTGCTAAGAAATTAATCTCACATCATTGTAAGTTTGAGAGAGTTTTTAAGAAGGTAAATGCTTTTTTTTTTTTTTCATTTTCCCCCTTTTAATAGCAAATACTATCAAGAATGTTTGAAAACTTTTAGAATTCCCATCCAAGTTAATCCTTTTAAACCTAGCTATGCTTATTAGCTTTCTTTGAACAGATAAGGCTTAAACAGATGTGTCATTTGAAGAACTGAAGTCAATTTAATAGCAAAGAAGGATACAAAATAGTGGCTACAGAAGGTGAAATGTGGCATTTGATGAAATAGTGGTGATACATTTTTAAATCTCTTCTAAAACTATATTGTTGAAATGACAGAAATTACTAGTGAGCTGTTATGGTTTTAGGAATTATAGGCATCAACCTATTTAGTGGTGCTAAGAAGCAGCTTGAATCCCTGGCTGTCTCTCTCAAGTCATTTCTGATGGCATGGCAGCTTCTGCAGTTCTCTCTATCTGCCAACAAGAAGTGCCTTGAATTTATCAGCCAGTGGGTTGAAATGTAAAGATAGGAGACCTCTTTATCCATCTTTAGGAGTAGAAGGAAATTCTTAAGTCATTTGAATTAAAATGGCAATTTTAATTGAGTTCTTGCCTGTATCTCATTGTGCATCCTCCCCAGACAGTGGCAGCTGAGACACACCACATCACCTCATTTGGATTGTCCTATTGTGCCAGGGGATGTGTCTGCAGGGGCTGGGCAGGGTGCTTTAACAGGGATGTGTATAGCAAGTGTCTGCAGAGTTGAAAGACATTTCATTAGACATATCTGCAGCATACACAGACGGGAGAACTTTACAGTAAGGGCCTATGGCGCTGCACCGTCAAGGAAGAGTCAAAGGAAATTTTTCCACTTTGCCATACAAAGCTTATCTTGGAAGGTTATTTACAGTTAATATTCCAAGCAGGAGCTTCTGAGTCTCAGAGCCATCTCGGAAAGCATGCTCAGGGAATTTAAAGCAGAGGCAGTTTTGTAAACAGGAGGTGCAGAAAGTTTTGGAGGGGGGAGCTACTGCCTGAACAGCTTTTATTTTATGCCTACATTTAAGCAGATATTTGGGGCCTGACTCCTTAATACAGCATCCCACTCACCCTGGGAGAAATCTCAGTGGGTGCAAGAATGTGTGTCAATTTTGGGGTCCCTCAGGAGCGCTCCAGTAGGACACAGAAGCCTTATTCCAAACATTAATTAATTTCCTTGGTACCATCTCCTGCAATTATAAACCATCACAAATTGCCTTCACATCTCTTTCCCTTCTGCAGCTGCTGTAATCAAAAAAAACAAGTTCTGTGTGTGTTTTTCCAGTATTGCTGTCTCTGAGGACCCAAATTTCAAGGAGACCCTCTTTGCAAATCCTCCCAGAGGTGACCAGGGGGTTGGGGAAGGGTTAACACCTATATTCAGGCTGGACACTGTCCTGGGAGGATCAGTCCAACAGATGAAGTAATAGGGTTTTGCTGAGGCAGAGGAAAGGGATGGCTTAATGACAGATGAACCAGAGCTGGAGCCAAATTTAAATCAATTAACTTCAGCTAGACTGAAATTCTATTGTGAAAAGTCAATGACTGGGGCTAGTGAGCAAACTTGGAAGCACCAGGCTGGGAAGAGAGTAAAATAATGAGTGTGGATCTCACAGAGACACTGATAACAAAGCCTTCACTGGTTTGCAGCCTCCGGTGCAGTGTGACTTGCCAGAGCTGTCTCTGGGCCCATCTCTGTGTGACCAGTGTTGCTAAATCCTGACTGGTAGCTACACACTTCCCTTTGTAAATTCAGCCTCAGAACTGGACAGATCAGAAGCCTTAGATCCTTGTTTTACAGAAATCCCCACCTTCTGGAATAAATTTATTATAAGGCCAATGCTGCTGTTCTACAGAGTTTCCAATTTGCCTTTTTTCTGTATTTCAGGGAAGAGGGGGTAAGGGAGTAAAACATAAATATATACAAAATGCTTCAGACATAAGCACAATCCTGTCATTCATTTATTTTGCAATTTAATTATTTTTAAGCCAACCTCCTGATTTCGAGTGTATGAAATTCACAACACTGCCAGGTGACAAAAGCTAACTTGAATAAGCAAGCTCTCCACAACTGAATCTTTTAATATTAATGCTTTTGCTTATATTCAGTAAAGAAAATCCTGGGCCAGATCCTCAGCTATTGACAATGTGGGAGGCACCACCAAAAAGAATCTTCATAGCAGTCAGTTATACTATTCCACAGTCTGTCTCTGTAACACAGGCTTTTAAAATTTTATTTTAAAAGAGCAAACAAACAAACAAAACCCAAAAAAACATGCCACTCCCCCCAAAAAAATCCAAAACCAAGAATAAACACGTCAAAAAAACCCCATTAAATGTGCAGGCAACATTCATTTCCATAATTTAATTTATCTAATTTTAATTAATCAAAAAGTCACATCTGATTGCTTGTTTTGGGCCTCATGGATAGCTAATGGAGACATCACCATCCCTTTGAAGACCTTGGTGGTCTTTGGAGATGTCACCTTCTCAAAAATTTTTGTAGAGGTAGCCTGAAGAACGGACTTTGAAATTTTTGGGCTGAACAGAAAAAGTGGAAAAATACCTAAGTGTAGAAAGAATACTACAAATTTGGGATGGTCTCTTGTCTTTGATTCTGATTCAAAATAGTAATCTAAATTCAATACACAAGATAAAGTGTTGAGTTTGTGTGTTTGTGCTTTGCTGATCAGTACTGAGACAAAGGTGTGGATGCTGTTTAGCTGATCCAAGTTTCATAATTTTTCTTGCTATTTTACCATTAACATAAATTTTGAGGTCTTTTAATAATATAAGCAGAAGGGGTCAATTGGGTAGGAGGGACTGACAGCAGCAGCTCAAAGCTGCTGTGACACTGATGTGGAATTGAACCCTCCCATTGTGCTCCTGCTCTCTCCTTTAACAGACTAAACACACCACACGCGTCCCTTTAGCCACTTAGAAAAAGATGTTATGAAATGGCTGTAGTTCACAAATGGAGTTTTAAATGGTTTTAACGTAATATGGAAATCTGTTTACAAATCCTGATGTGTTTACAAAACATACCCTTGCTGCCTAATACGTTTATTTTAACACTTTATTCAGGCTTAAAAGCCATTTTCACATGCTGGGTTTGTTTGGATTTTGCATAAGGTTGTACCACTTATTCAGGAATGTTGGACAATAAGGCAGCATTGGGAAAGAGTTCAACTTTTGTTTGGGTTGAATCACATTCAACTTCTGTTATTCGCCATTTAGGGCCTGAGTCATCCAATAACAGTTAGAACTGTTTAGTTTCTGTTCTCAGACAGAACAGGTGACCTTCTCATTGGCATGGCCACAGGCAACAGAAGTTAATCTCACCTGGACAGAGCAGGACAGAGGTTAAGTGATTTCCAGCATAATCGAGTATTTTTCCATAGTGGAGTTTCACCCAGTTAGGAGCAGTTACCCACAGCTTTCCAGATCCACATGCAGGTGTGAAACGCTTGGATTCCTCCCCAGTTCTCTAGCTCTTGTTGGTAGTTACACAGTTTGCTTTTTATCCCTGCTTTCAGTAGGTGAGGGGATTCTGTTCTTTCTAGGTGAACAATTACATGGCATTGGCCGTGTTCTTCCTTTCCCAGGATGTTTTCAGCACACCTCATACCTGTGCCGAAGCAAATGTGCACCTTGCAAATGCTCCAGACACTCTGAATGTCCAGTTCTGGGCCCCTCACTTCCAGACAGACATTGAGGCGCTGGAGCACGTCCAGAGAAGGGCAGTGAAGCTGGGGAAGAGTCTGGAGAGGAAATCCTCTGAGGAGAGGCTGAGGGAGCTCAGGGGTGGTTAGCCTGGGGAAAAGGAGGCTCAGGGAAGAGCTTATTGCTTTCTGCAACTCCCTGAAAGGGAGACTGCAGCATGGTGGGGGTCAGTGTCCCCTTCCAAATAACAAGTTACAGGATGAGAGGAAATGTACTGAAGATACACCTGGACAGTTTCAGGTTGGACATCAGGGAGAATTTCTTCACTGAAAGGGTGGTGAAACCCTGGAGCAGGCTGCCCAGGGAGCTGTGGAGTCACCATCCCTGGAGGTGTTATAGAAACAGCTGGACACAGCACTTGGTGCTCTGGTTTAGCCGACAAGGTGGTGTTCAGCCAAAGATTGGACTTGATAACCTTGGTGGTCTTTTCCATCCTTCTTTATTCTATGATTCTGTACCATAAGGTACCAGATGATGTCTCTTCAGCCACAAACATGATCATTCTTCTATGATATGCAAGGTGCTATAACAAATGAGAAACAGAATTTCTTCCTCCTCAACGTATTCAAGAGCCAGCGCATGAAAAGGATACCAAAAGTATGGAATCAAGATCATGTGAACATTTTGTTGCTTTGAGATAATGAGCTTCTAGAGAAAGGTTGCCAGCTACCTTGTGCTGGACAATGACCACCAATCACGTCTTGCTCTCACAGGCTTTTTTGAAAGATATTATTATCCTTTCCTCATATAATTAAGTTTTGTCTGTCCACTCTACTAAGCAGAATGAGCACGTAACTATGTATTTATTTACTTTCACTAGAAAGTCTGCCAATATAGATCAACATTTTAAAGGATAAATGGGAAGCAGCATTAGTTAGAAGAAAGGACTTTCCAGTCCATATCACTTTCTAGGCCATTGGCAATTTGTATTACAGTTTATATGATCTATATCAAATAAAAAGATTATAAATCTGTTGTTGTGGATCATTTAAATAATGCATTTTCACTTCTGGTGAAGACTTTAGCTTTGATACTATTCGCTGGTGGGGATTTAGCCTTCCTTTTGTCATGTTTTCCTACTAGCTATTGTCATAAAGTCCAAACTTACAGCCTATATAAAGAACTCAATAATAACAGGACATGAGTTTTGGTTTGGTTTTGGGCGATTTTTGGCATTTAAGCTGAAGGAGTTTCAAAGGAATTTCCTTATAGTTTTAGTTTTCTCCAAATTTCACCTAACCCAAGTCAGCCTGCCCATCAATGATGTCAACATGGATTCAGTCAAACAAGGCAGCAGCAGACCACACCACATATGCCACAGTGTATTATTCTTTCTAATCAAAAGGTTTGCTTTGGTTTTCAAAGTGTGGGAAACCTGACACAAGATGCCTGTCGCAGATAGGGAAGGATCCTCTGCTCTTCAGCTCAGGGTAATAATAACAACAACAATAACTTTGATTTTGTTTCAAGACTTCTCACTTGGGATCCTGCAGAGGTTCTAATATCCCGCCATGCCAGCATATTATTTTTGGATTGAATGACTGGATGAGCTTGATTTACATCTTATCTCGCTCCATAGCCCATAATGTGTTTTTAAATCATGTCTAAACAATTTTCCACAAGAGCAAAATTGGAGGCAGGCGGTGGGAAGCATCTTGGACAAGTCAAGCATCAAAGGGAGAAGCCTCAGAGGATGGAGAGGGGTTTATTTGCAGCTGCCTGAGTCATGTTTCATGTGCGGCATGGTCCCTTGCTAATAATAAGCAAACTGCTAAAATACTATTCCACACTTTATTAACTTGCTTGGTGAGCTAGGACGTCCTGTGCAGACATGTTCTCTGGTAACTTCTTTTCTCTAAGAGCTTTTCCCCTGATAGCCTTTCAGATAACATTAGAAAATAGCTTTTTTCCCTATGTTTTTCCTGTCTTGTGTCACACTGCCAAGCCTCTGAAGAGATTTCTGTTGTGCTGTGATGCAGCCTGCAAGGCCTGTACACTCAATCTACAGCAGAGCCTTCAAAGGAAAGTGACAGTCACCGCAAGTGAATGGCTGCATTTAATAAATAATATTGATGGGGGTTTTTAATATTGTCAGTTACTACTGTTTCAGCATCAAAAATGGGGATTTGGGGGGAAAAACAGTTTTTCAGCAAAGATTTTCCTTTCTTTGGAAAGTTTAGCTTTTCTTCGTTTTTCTTACAGGATGATTTTATTTTGATGAGGATATTATTATTATCATTATTATTTAAATTTTGATATATTATTTTCCCTCTTTTTTTTTTTTTGTATAAGAGGACAGAAAAGGAGAAAATATTTGACAATATTGGCATATGCTAAATTATGAGACAGTGTTCAGGAACAAATTCAATTTTTGAGATAGCTCTCACAAAATTCTCAAATATGTGGGTACATGGAATTATTAGTTACATTTGGGAAAAACTGATCAATCCTTTAAGTAGTCAGGCAAACACCAGGATGGGGAACAATGTCTGCCCAGATCTGTATGTGGCACCTCTTGCCACAGCTGAGTCTCACAACAAGTTTTGTGTAGCACTCCAGAAACAACTCTCTTCGTTAGGTAGCGCTTGTGATGAACAGTGGCAGATTTAAAACAATAATATTATGACTTTTCAGAGATCCCAATCAGTGTTTTAAACACACTGACTCTGAGACTGTGCTTTATCTTAACATAGGCCATGGCTGTCCTGAATACAATTCAAAATTTCCGGGTATAAAAATGCAAGACGTGGTGAAGGACAGAAGAAAAACAGAATGAGAAAGAAAATAAAAATTTGCGTTAAAATTGAGAGATACTCCTAATGCTGTGAGCTTTACTCTAAACATAACCCGTAGTCCTGTTGGATGCATTGGGAGCATTGTGGTTTGGATGGAGGAGGTAAAAGCTCCTGTACTTAAGCAGAAAAATTATTGGTCCCTTGGTGCTCCCTGCCAAATGCAGTTTTCTTACTCGGTGGATCCTGGTGGATGATCCTGGAAGGATGATCCCCACTTTGGTAAACAATCCCATCCTTGCTGAAGAAAACATATCCTCTACTGTCCACCTTTGTAGACTGTGGTGCTTTCAGTCATCAAATACACAATGTTTTCTGTTAAAAAAGAAAAAAAAAAAAAAAACCAAAAAAAAACCTCCCAAAAAAACCCCCAAAAACAAACAAACAAAAAAAAACCCAACTAGAAACATTTGAAAAGCCTCTATTTGTCTTATTTAAGTCCAGAAGGAAAAAAAAAAAATAAAAACCAGCACCAACCAACAAAAACAACCTCCCCCCTTGAGCAACAAGACACTCAAGTTCTTTTAAACAACTCTCAGGTGTTCCTTCACTGGTTTATGGGGTTTCTGCCACAAGAGCTTCTCACCTCCAGAACATTTAGGGTCTCCTGAGCCAAAGTCATGCTGCCTCTCATGGGGGGACCTGAGGACCCTTATCTTCAGTCCTCACTTGTAGAAATGTTATCCCATCTCCCCAAGGGTCAGCACTAGAGGGCAATACAGCCACACAGACACACACCAGTGATTTTTAGTGGACACTGTTTGCTTCACTGACATGAGAAAAGGGAGGGTGGAGATGAGTCGTCAAAACGTGAGTCAGAGAGTAAATTGGTCCCACCTTAACCACAGTCCTCTGCCATGCAGCAATTCCCCTTATCAGATGGCTATCAGAAATTAACATTGGCCAAATCTGCAAGATAAATATCATTAGTTCCATTATTAGAGATTGATGATATAATGCAGAGAAGTTTCACAACAAGGTAGAAATTAATAACTGGAATTGCATGTATACTATAAGCTACCAGCAAATACAGATTTATTCTGATTAATTTTAAATAAATGGTTTCAAGACTGGCTAAAAGCATTAAAGTCCAGCAAAAAATGTCCTCAGACAAATAAGTAAAAGTGATATTATTAATTCAAGTCTCTGCTCAGGGTGCTATTCTGAACTTGGCCTTGCCCTCTACTTTACTGAAACTCTATATGAAATGAAGAGATGGCTGATACAGGACAGGCTAAAAAGTTCAATCTGTTGGGACCAGGATTCATTTCAACCCATCAGCGTTCATTATTCCACTAAGTGGTGACATAATTACAGAGCTGGGCTCCCCAGGGACTCTCTTGGAGCAGGCTCCAATTTGCAGGCCACCCTGCAGGAGAATGTCAACCCTGCTTGCACCAAGCAGGGGGTTGGTAGGGAAATTGGGCAACTCCATGACATACAGAACATGAATTCCTTCCTGGAAATCTGTCGCTGTCTCCCTGATAAGACTGATTTTGAAACCCTGTGTTAATGCACAGCCCTGCATTTCCCCCTCTCCAGCAGAGTCACGTTTATTTCATCTATCATCATCACCCACTTTTCCTGGAAAAGAAACCCACCGCCTCAAAGGCTGGTGAATTCCCTAATCTACTTATATTTTGGCATTGCAATTCTTCTTGGTTTAGCAGGCACAAATATTTTATTTACATAAACACCAAGAATGGAAATGTTACACCATGGAGGGATCTACCTGAGTATTTTATATATGTCCATACTTATGAGTTCATTATGACCCAAGAACTTATAAATATTCACTAGCAAAACAACTGGGATTAGGGACCTACAGAAATTTAGTTTTTTGACATTTTTCCATATTTATACTGTGGAACAGGTCAAGGTTTGATGCATCTTTACAACCAGGCTGGGATTGGTATCTAAACATGTTTAGGTCCATCAGTATGTCCTGCATAAAGAGGAAAAATATAAAATAACCCTTCCCTTTGATTTTAGCCCCTCCAGCCATCTATTGTACCGTGCAGTACTTCTGCAACTCCCTGCTGGCTTTAAGTTGTTTGCAGCTTGACTTCAGCACAAATCTATATAATGATTTCAAGTTAACAGCTACTCATCAAGGCCCAAAAGGTCATGGAAAGCAAGAGCAGCTCAAGCATGCACATCCTGAAACCCTACAGTTTAAAGGACTCCATCTAACTGAAGGAAAGAAGAGAAAATATTAAGTCAGTATGGAAGAAACTTAGAGAGCTGTGTCAAAATGGGTTTAGGTTGGATATTAGAAAAGGTTCTTCACCCAGAGGGTGGTTGGAAAAGGCTCCCCAGGGAAGTGGTCTCAGCACCAAGCCTGGTAGAGTTCAAGAAGTGTTTGGACAACACTCATGGACACAGTGTGACACTTAGGGTGTCCTGTCCAGGGCCAGGAGTTGGACCTAATGATCCTTGTGTGTCCTTTCCACGTCAGCACATTCTGTGGTTCTGTTATCAAGGCAAATCATTGCCTTGGGTGATATATAGTGACAATCCTCTAGAACATCCCCAGACAAGTCTAGAATGTTTGGGGCAGCACGCTGGCAATAGGCAATTTCACATTACAAATTACACAGTTACTTTTAGGCAAGGCTGACTGAGCACTGACATATGCTGTCAAAGAAAGTGGAGCGTGTTTTTTTGAATGCACGTTCTGAGAGATGTGCTTTATAAGGAGGAAGTCCTGATTTAGTCAAACAAGCTGCAACGCTTTTTGCAGAGGTAGCTGAATGACATGTAAGGGCTTGCTTTGTATAGAAGGTCAGACTAGCTGATCCAATAGTCCATTCAGAGCTTAAAGTCTCTGGGAGCCTATAGTCTGAGCTATAGACTTAAGCCTCTTACTGGGAGTTGAAACAGTTTTTGTATTGTCCCTTGATCATGTATTGAGGAGAAAGCAGACCAGACAGTGAGCAGTGGGCTGCATGAGCCAGGGAAGATGTACTTTGAAAAGGAATCCATCTTTATACTGAGTCATAACAGAAGTTTTGTTATTACCTCTCCGTGTGTGGGTATAACACCTTATTTAAAGTTGGAAATACAAACTGACTCTGAAGTAAGGATTACAAAGTGGAAAGGCTTCAGAGTGGTTAACAAGGTCTCACGCTAAACATTGCCCTATGCCAGAAGATGAAAGGAGAAAATCAACAGAAATATAAACACTTAAAAGTCCTTATTGTTGTTTTTAAATTCGCCCATCCTCCATGAATATGTAAGCCCAGGGAGGTTTTGCTGCCTTGTGTTTGCTCATCCCTGGTCTTTCTCAGCTCACCTATTGCTTAGGTGTATTGGAAGCAAATAGCACCTTAAAAAAAAAAAAAAATCACCCCTGATTTGCATCAAATCAAAGCAGTTTGTAGCTATCTGAAGTTTTACAAGTGGGGACTTCACTTTAGTGATGAAGTTTCAATGGCTTATTTCCTGGTACTTAGAGGAGATTTGTGCTGCACCAGTAGCTTGTTAGGCTGTTACCCTGTTTTGTAGGTACTAATTTCTTTTAATGTGACTTTACTTTGTCTTGCTTTGTTTGCTGTTATTTCTTGAGTGGGTTTGGTTATCTCCTCCTTAAAAGGAGATTTCAGACTGATAGTATTTACCTAAGAGAGCCATGGAGATTATCTCAACCATTAATGCGTCTGTCACTATTTGGGAGGACCCACTCTCTACTGAATCTCAGTAAATGTTTCTGAGTTAACTTGCGAATGTGAGCAACTTCTTAAAAATGACATGTAACCATAAATGTTAATACCACCACGCTAAATATTTTCTAATTAAAATATAAAAAATTTCTGTGAAGAGAGGAAAGTTAAAATAGTAGATAGACAGACTTGTGTGGTACGTGGGGTTTTTTCCCCCTAATGTTTGCTCCAAAGATCAATAAAGGCAAGGAAAGATTCTCTTTCATTCTGTTAATTAGGTCCCATAAAAACCAAAATGGTTGTGTATATACTATTGTATTTATAAAACAGATTAAACAAGTAATGTGTCTCTAAAAGCATAAGGTTCCAGGTGCCTTTGAAAGACCAAGAGCTGCATATAAGCCAAAAGCATTGAATTGAATGCCCAGCTTGATGATCAGCTCAGTTAAAACAAAATTAAAAAAAAAAAAACCAAAAAAACAAAACAAAACAAAAAAATCCCACCAAAACACTTTTCCTCACAATGAAGATTTACAGCATATTCTCAGCAGATCACTCTTTGGCTGGTCCGAGTTTCCATAGAGAAACAAAAGGTAAGATTTGGGGAAAGTTGAAAGGAGCCTCATAAGGATTTAATGAGACTTTTCAATGTCAGCCTTTGGTGTGAGAGTTTGGAGGGGGCTGCTGGCCACAGTAAAGGGGTACTTTAATGAATGCATCCCTCACCAACTCAATTTATGCAATCATTCTGGCAAAGGTCCTAAGTTTTTTAAAGTAAAATGTAAAAATTTGGAATTAGACATCAAAAGCCTAAAACTCCCTTCTTCCAGTTAAATGTCCCCTCAGCCCTCCTCTATGCACTAGCATCTCTTAGAGGTTTGACACAGCATGATTTATCAACAGAAGTGGAAATTACAGGAGCCAGCCAATTCAGGCCAAATAGGAAACACCAGCCAACTTTCATCTGATATCTGAATTTCCATAAAGACTTGAAAAACCGCTCTCTTTTCTTTCTTTTTTTTTTTTTTTTTTTTGGTCTATTTTTCTTGGTTTAGCTTGCACGCACTTCCTCCCCTTCTTCCCCAGTTCCTCATTATCCCCTTTTTCATCACTTTTAGTGGTTTTCACACCTGAAGTGTGAAAGAACCCAAAGACAATTCAATCAGTAAATTTCTGTGCAACTTTGGACTAGGCAGAGTATCCAAGGTCCTAAAATTAGATCACACCTTGTTTCAATTTCAAAGTATTTGTAATTACTACAAAAATTCCCTCACTGAAGAAGATTCGAAAATTTTTATATTTTTCATTATTGTTTAAATCTCAGGTGCATAAAGCAAGTATTGAACAACCCCAGCCAAAATCATGAGCATCTTCCAGACTTTCTCATCATTTTCCTGCCTCTGTAAATCACTGTTGTAGACTCAAGAGTCAGTCTTCCTTCTTTTCTTGGGAGAATTTAGGATCACAACAAGAAAAAATGTTAACAAGTAGAACATTTAATAGAAGAGAACAGCAGAGACTCAGCAGTTTTCCTGAAGTCACAATGGAAGTCCACTAGCAAAGCAAAGACTCAAGTCTGGACCTCACATCCCAGTCTTCAATTCAAATATTTAGGTTAAATGTTTATTTTATCCACATATTTTAAATGCAACAGCAATGGTTGAAAGTGTAAAACCATTCTAGACAGGTTGTTTCTGTCTCTAATGTATTTTTTTAATATTGGAAGCTCAAGATTTTAGTGAATTTGTGATTATTATTATTTATTACTGTAAACTGGATTATGTGACACTGCCTGAGATTGCCTTATCATAATGAACCTGACAACAGCACCCACAATCCCTCCTACACAAGGGAACGAAAAATTTCTAAGAATCAGATTTCTAAGTATGATCTTTGGCGAATACCAAAGAAATATGAATCACTTGTCATGAGTCACATGAAAATGTTACAAGGCATAAAACAAGAGCTGTTCACGTGAAACATTTTGCATGAGAAAAGGTGGCCAGCTGACTAGGTCAGAAAGTGTTTGCAGGACCTGAGAGTTTCCAATGAGATGTTTTTATTTTTACATGTGTGAAAAAAAAATAAAAATCTCCTTTCTTCAGACACTCATATCGTGGGAAATGAGAATTACAAATAGCTGTATTTAAACCCAAGCCCAGCAAAAAAAAGTCCACTCTTGTTAAGACGAATTTAACATGCCACATGTTTCTAAGGGATGTGAGAAGCAGGTTGATCTGAAAACAAAACTATTTAATAACAGGTTTTCTATTGCTGGTACCACATTAATGCCATAGATTTGGTGCCTGAAAGACAAGCAGTGAGCCTGTCTTTAACCCTCTCCTTATTACATGATTCACTGTGGTGTCTGCCCTGTATTTTGGCTGCAGCTGGGCTCATTTTGCACTGGGTCTCAGCGTGGTCTGAGCTGTGTGAGAAGCTGCTCCTGGTTCCTACATGAGGCACTACAGAGACAGCTTGGGAATCTCCACCGAAACCACAGAGCCTTTGGTGCAAACGTGCCCAGAACGTTTCTTTGTGGATTTATTCACATCATCTGCCTGTAAGAGAGAGAATCAATATCTTCTGTCAACCCTGTTTAGGAGATGATAAACAGGTGCCTGGTGAAGTGGTGGGGCTTGCCCACACTCAAACAGAGAGTCTGAGGAAGAGCAAGGAGCTGCCCCCAAATTGTCTCAATCTTGCTCAAAATAAGTGCTTCGCTGCCATAGCATCCTTGTCCCTGGATGAGCAACAATTCCACGTAACTCTCGAAATATTCTAGTTGTCATTTTTGTATCAAAAGGCCAAATTTGAAGTGAAAGATACTAATCTATGTGGGTGAACGTTTGGGTCACCAAGGGCAGAGTCTGATTTCACTGTTTGACAGGTGACACAAACATTACATAAATGCAGCAGATGTAATTTTCGTTGTCTTGGAAGTTAGGGAAAACATAGCAGTTTTTTTAGTGCACTGCATAAATGGTACCTGGCAGATGAAACAGGAGAAAGAACAGGGATGACAAGGCCAATACAACCAGGTGCCCTCACAGCTACCATGAAAACAAAGGGGTTTGTCCCCAGAAAACTTTTAGGATAGTTGATGCCACTTCAATAAAGTTGACAGAAGTATAAGAAAATGGCAAAAATGTAAAATAGCTTTTCAAAGCATCCATTTTTATCCCCACTACAATGTTTGCTTCTCCTTTAATATACTGAAAAGAAAAGATTTCCATCCCAGAGGAACGTTCTGGACATGCTGTGTTATACAGTAACATTATGCTTCAACGTTTCAGTCATCTAAATATTGTTTTTGGGATTACTCATGGAAACTTCACAGTGGAAGAGGAAAGGGGAGGGGAAGTTGCATGGAGAAGGAAAGGGGGGAACATCCCCTATTAAAGCTCCATTAGCTCTAGAAAGGAGCTCTGTGAAGTGCATGAAAAATATTGTGGATTATTCAAAGACATCTATAATTTGAGTGTCTGTTTTCAATGTCAAGTTTCCTCCTAACCTCTACCACTTTTTTCCTCTTTTAAATTTTTAAAAATTTATTTATTTTATTTCTGCAGAGGAGGATAATGATTATTACAGAAGTAAGTGGGAAAAAGATGGATTGTCTTTATATGAAGCATGTTGGGTAAGGCAATTAAGCGGAACAGAAAATAACTAGGATTAAAAGCCTTTTTTAGATCCTGCCAGGGCTGAAATCGTTGTCACAGGCAAGATGTGTTTAAGCTCCAGCAAAGTTTGGGTGAGGCAATTGTGAAGATGACGGTCTAATGACTGTAAAACCTTCGAAATGGCAAACAGAGGAGAAGGCTTCCCACAAAGGAAGGACACCTTCTCTTCCCCTCCTTCTCCCCCCACCACGGGGCTTTTTAATGTCAGATGTGAGCTGCACACCTGTGACAAATATAACCCCAGAGCTGTCCCTCGGGGCTGGCAGCGTGGGCAGGAGTGGGCTGGGGGACAGCATCTCCCCTGCTCCCCACGCGCGCTCCTTTCAGCTGGGGTTTCAGCTGGCACTTCCAGAGAAAGCAGGTGGTGAATCACTGAGCTGGCCACTTCTGAGTCAAGGCTGAGGAAAGGGTTATTACACAACTTTCACCTTCGAGAGGTGGAGAGAGCCGAGAGCTCAGGAAAGAGCAAACCCGCACGAATTCATCGGCAGCTGGGGGAAGCCGGAGCCTCTATGCTTTGCTCTCCCCCTTTGCCCTCCCAAAACTCACAGGGAAGAAATTCACAGGGGAGGCTGCAGGTAAAAGAACAGTGAAATTACAGCGGTTGGTGTAGTGCTGGTTATCCCTCAGACATCACGCCAGACTTTGCTTCGGACAGCCAGTTTTAGCAGGCTTCAAGCCGCGTGGAGTGAGAAAAATCGGAAAAACAAACCAACCCCTGGTACACAAGCAGAGAGGGAGGAAGCAGATGTGTGAAGCCCCTCCCAGCTGAAGCAGGGCACCAGAAGCTGCTGCCGGAGTGGTTTCCCCTCCAGCAGCCCCAAACCAGCTCCATTTTGCAACCTCAGGCCCCAGATCCCTGGATCCTGCAGCCTTCCCTCCTCTCCTTCACGCCTGCACCAGGCACCAGCTCACCCCCAGCCCTCCCTGCTGGGTCAGGGTGACAGATCCAAATAACAGCAGCAATGACAGCTGATGGTATAATTAGAGCAGTGAATTAAGTGTGGGAGTCCTGCAATTTGAGAGCTAGCTTGTGACCTCTGGGCTGTATCCATCACTGATGTGCGCCCTGGGTCACCCCTCTGCAATCAGTGGGATGGCACAGGCAGCACGTTGAGAGCACATTTCATCCCATTTTTTGGCCAAAAATCCTGCTATGTAAGAAAAAGCAGCACCACACTCAACCTGCTCCACAGTGAATTTTGTGCTGTGCTGAGGAATTCTTGCTCTACTCACAGACAATCTGCTTTGGTATTTATGTTTAATAGTAGCAGTGTGTCATATTTCTAAATTGCTTGTACTCCAAGCTGTGTGATCAGGCACTAATGGACCTCACTGCAACCTTTCTCTCCCCAAGCAGCAGCCTGAACTCACAGACTGGCTTCTGGTTCTTGAGCTCATCACTGCTGCACACATCACCTCTGCAGCTGGAGGGATCAAAAAGTGGTTTTTTCCCACGTGTTACACAATTAAATTTCAGACCCAGAACTTTCTGGCATTTGCTTCTGAGGAGAAAGTGAGGAAATTAATCTGTTCTGTTTGTTCTGGCTTAAATATAGAAACATCTGTTAAACTGTCTCCTATTGCCTCCTGGCTGCATTAAAGTGATGACAAATTTTGCCACTGATTACTGAGTCTATTTCACTTTTTTTGGGTTTTTTTACATGCAAGTTGTGTGCAATGCTCAGGAGTGCTGTACCTGCTGGTTTGCCTGCCTGAAAATTTATAGGGACTGGATCTGTATTTCATCCTCATGAGTTGTATTGATGAGCTGCATCAGTGTAGAATTTTGTCAGTTTTCCAGGAAGGTTCCTAATATCCATATATTTCTACTATGTTAAATATATATATAATATCTACACACAGTCCATATATATCTATATATATATATATATATATAAAATCTATGTTAATTTATATATATTTATATATACATGCATATCTATGCTTGTACCTTGCCTCTGGGTTGGCACTCTGACCTGAAATTGATTTGAGAAATGGAAAAGGATTTGAGGAAAAATCCTATTGCTGAACACAACACATCAGTGCTAAGCAAAGAGCTCAAAGTGGAGGTGCAGGAATAAGTTCTCAACCAGGGAACCCTGGCAGGGGCTGCTCAGTGCTTTGCTGGGGAGATGGACCAAGTTCAAGCCATGGTCACCTCTCTCCCAGGAATCAGAAGATAAAACATGGGCCAAACATATCCTACAAGGCCAGAAAGAATTAAAGGTGGGGGAACACTCTAAGGGAGCAAAAAAAAATAATTCTTTCAGATGTTTCTGGCTTAAGGAAAAAAGCTCCTGAGTATCTGAGTGGAGAAGAGAGAAAAGCATCTAGAGAAGGATGAGCAGAGGAAACAAAGAGCTGGGAGGTTTGGGTCCTACTCAAAGTTTGGTTCAATAGCCAGTGCCCTCAGGAAAGGGCACTGATGAGCTTTTAGGGATGCCTGTAACCCTTCCTCAGCTGCTGAGGCAACCCCAGATTGCAGAGAGCATTTAAGTGGGCTGAGTGTAATTACCTGATTGGCATTTAGTAACAGTGTAATTAGCACTTTTTGGCACATCTTCCTTTGAACATGTGGTGTTCAATGCTTCTGTAAATAAGATATTTATGTGACACTCCCAGCAATACACTTAATGATGTCTTTAAAGGTTATTGTCCACATTTTCCAAAAGTAACACTTAAAATAGGTGTGCTGGACACTGGGGATTTCTGGTGAACTGAGAGATGGAGTTAATGGGCTAAATTTTGCTGACTGGTCAAAACTGTGGCAAGCATTAAGAACTTTAGGGAGAAAACTTTTGAGGCTGTAGTGGTAGAAGATAATGCATTCTCATCAAGAAAACTACTTTTCACATGTGGGGAACCTGGGGAATTCCTTACTGCACAACAAAACTGAAGCAAGACACAGGAGAATGGCTCAGGATTTTTTGGGAGAACTTATTTTAATCTAAACTTTTGGACATTTAAAATGAATCCACAAAGGAGCTGCATTCTATATCTCTCTGCTTGGATGTAAGAACTTAATCCAAAGTTTCATAAAGTGAACACTATAGATAAACAGCCTCAGTGCATTTGCTGCAATTAGACTCTGGTAAAATAGCATCCCAAATTATCACCAAAGGTTCCCATCTGCTGACAAGAAGAAAAAAGTAAAAATCTCATAATATTATGATTATTAATATTGTATAAACCCCTTATTTTCAACTGACATACTTTGCATAGACACACATTGCTATCTCTGTTTATAACTAACAGAGGATAAGAGGAAAATTTCTCCTGGGTAGCTTAATCCCACATTTTCTGCAGGGTTTCTTGTACGTTCTTTAGTAATGGTGATTCAGATCTTGTGTTGAATCAAGCTTCCTTACTGGAGGATTAGGAAATGTGATGGTTTGTTCCAAGAGAAATGAATGTTTTAGACATTTGGCAGAACCCTGTGGCTGACCATGAATCACAACTTTTGGTCAATCACTGCTCAATACCTGCCTACAAAATGCTGGGGGAGGAGGGGGTCAGAAATGGAATAACTCCATGCTTTCTCTGCAAAATTAAATTATTGCAGTGAGCTTTGGATGACGTTATTAAAGTTACACAGTGAGAAATACAACTTTTTTTCCCTTTATTGCCTTGAGTCAGTTGATAATTCACAGCAGTGAACAAAAGAAAGCCAGTGGATAACACATGTTAGCAAGGTCTCTGCAAAATTACCTTCCCTATTAGACTTATTCTTTATCACTGAGATCCACGGCCAGTTCACATTAAAATTCAGAGTGCTGACAAATGCATTTCTCTTAACAAGATCTCCTTTATTTTTTTTTTTTTCTTTTTGTTAGGTAGGAGCAGGGCAGAGACTGGTAAGCAGAGCCCCTGACACCCCTGAAGGTTGTTTGTTGAGTGGGAAGGATTTTATCATTTCAGGACAGCTACATCCAGCTCGTGGGGTCTGACAGTCACATAACCATCAACAGGAAGGATTTACCTGTGGCCCCTTGTACCACTGGGGCCGTGGAGGCAGCATCTCATGCACTGAGACAGCATCTCAGTGCAGCATCTTCCTCATCTTCCTCCCTCTCCTCCTTTCCATCCACTCCTGGCACTGCTGCCTGCCACATGAACACTTGGAAGGGGATTATTGTCATGGCTTTGCACCTGGAAGTTCAAAGAGGTCAGGCCCCCACAGCAATGCAGATTGTTACAGGGAGTTCGTGTTGTAGCTGAACTCCAGCTCCCAAGCATTGCCTGATGGTGGCCAAAAAGGTCTAAGAAAGTTTTTTTTTTTTCTATAATGATTATTATTCCTAATATTATTATATTTGAAAAGTTTTCATGGCCCAACATGAAGCTGAAATAGCCATTCATTGTGGCTGGTTTCCTTGTGGGAAAGTTTTAACATTTTCTTGTGCCTCTCTCCTGACTCTCAGCTGTCACTGTGTCCAGGCAATGAACTCAGGTACCAAGCTGCACGTATCTGGATTTTACACCAAAATGTTTTGCTGTACTGGACTTAAAGAACCTAAAAAAAAGGGAGAAATCTTTATCAGGGACACACATGGGGAATCAGAACAGATGAGTCTCACCTTCTGATCAAAGCTATCCCCTCTTCTTTTGATAATAAAACCTGCACAGAAACAACTTGTCCCTGATTTGGGGCAAGAAATCTCCTACCTGCTTGTAAGCACTGGAAGTGTCAAATCTGACAGCACAAGTGTTCCTGTTGTAAAATCTGTGCCTGTAATCAGTGTCTTGATCTCCAAAGATCTGGATGCTTTCAGCAGATCATCTCACCTCTCCAATAAAAATATCCAAGCTCATATCATCTGATCAAATCCTCTCAAACCTTGCTAGCCGTTTAGGAATCACACACATCCCTCCAAATTGCTGATGCTGATAAAAATTTAACCCAGAGATCGTTGGTAAGACAAGCATCTTGGTGGATGCTGAGGCTCAAAGTCTCCTCTTAATGTGGCCATCATGAGCTTCTTATAAAGAGAAAAATCCAGCACTTTTGCAGCATTCAGATCTTTTTTCCAGGCTTGCAAACTCAGTTTTTATTTTTCATTGACAAAATATGAAAGGAAGACTAACTAAAAACCCATCCAAAACAATCTTAACCAAACCCCCCACCATGAAACCTCAAAACAGGAGAAGAAAATTGCTGAATATTTTATCGGATGTCGTCGCCATTCCCCCCCCATATCAGGGCTATTGGAATTAGAAGATCTTTAATGTCCCTTCCAACACAAAACCTTCTATGATTGCATGATTTTTTTTATTCTTGCCAGCTGTTCTGTGCACCAGCAGGCTTTTGGTATTTTTACTTTTATTTTTTCCCCTTGAAATCTGGAGAATTAATGTTCAGATATGGGAAAAGGAAAAACCCAGGCTCTGCACATACCATATTTTGTGTATTCCCCAACTAAGTTTCAGACTCACGATATTTAGCTGAAAGCTAGAATTCTTCTGAGACACTTCTAATTTTCCAGAGGAAAAGAGATTAAATCTGAACTACTGAGTCTTTTTCAGTTTCAATGATGGTTGATGTGAGAAGACCTGAAACTCTTGCTCTACACTCACTGTTGCCTGTACATAGCCAGGCTCCAAATAGGTAATTAAGAGTCATTTTACTCTTTACTTAATATGATAGCCATGGCTCTAATCTCGAGTTTTAAAGTGTTTATTGCAAGGCAAGAGCATAAACATTGAGAGAAGTTTCTTTTGTGATTTCTTGGTGCACTAGATGGCACTAAAGCATGGCTTTTATATACGTGGGGAAAAAATCCCCACAAAAATTGCTATGTAGGTTCAGTAAACCTGAACTATTTTGGTCAGGTATATTTCATGAAAGTTCTTTGATATATTATTTGTAATTTTTCATTTTAATTTTCAGATCATCAGAAACAGAATTAATTACACCCACTTTGATATTAAAAGAATTTCAAATTGAAAATAAATAATGTTGGTAAGTTGAAAAAAAAAACCCTGAAGAAACTAATTTACCCCAGGCTGGATGCAAAATTATTCTAATGTTCAAAGATTAGGGGGCTTGATGCAAGTGAAAAAAATGTTCTGTACCAATTACATGGCTTTTTCATGAACTTTAGATATCAAAAACATTAAAGTCGCAAAAAAAAATGTAAAACATCTTCAGGTTTCCTATATAGAAAAAACATTATTAATATATAAGCAAATAGATAGCCCTACACTGTCTCCCAGGCATACTGTGTTCAAAACACCAGGCAGAGCCATCCTGTAAGAGCAGGGCACTTTTTCTCCCACATAAGTATCAAGAAAACAAAATTAAATTTTAATTTTTCTTTACTTCTTCCCCTCCCTTCAAATGAGGAGCTACTGCTCAGCTTATTCAAAGTTTCTTTTAAAGTATTCTTATGTGTTGTATACAGCACTCTTTGCTCTCTTGTATGATCATAATAAACAACAACAAAGGAACTATGAAGGGTGGATCCCTTGTAAAACTCACCCTTCTAGACAAAACCAAAAAGAAATATGTCTTAGTTCACCTTGGGTATTTTTGACTCGTAATGCTGAGGGTGCTTACAGAGACATTTCAAGCCTTCATGATGTTTTGATGATTCCAGGCGTTGTTCACTGGGTGTTTTGGTAGGAAAGGAAGCAGGAAGAAAAGAACAAGGAGTTAAAAGAAGAAGAACGAAAGAGCAGTGAGGTGGGGACTGAATGTGAGCTCACTCCTGCGCCAGCAGTGATCCTGCAGCCCTGCATTTCCAGCAGCTCTGCGGCAAAAAGGAAGTGGCTCCATTCAATCCTTGAGTCACAAAGGTTAGATGTGAAGTCCAGGGTGTAAATACATGTAAACTCAGGCAGTGTATGGCCTGGGCCTGGGCTACAAACCAAACAGGCTGCAGGGGCTGTGGTTTCGGGCCCAGGTTTCAGAAGCAGCCTTGTACCTGCAGTTCTCCCACTAAGACATGCAGCTTCATTTAAGCTTCAGTCAAGGGGCTGATCCATCAAGCACTTGCTCTGCCGTGAGCAGAGGTGCTTTATTTTGGGTGGAGAGACCTGAGAATTCGCCCTGATGTTTATAACAGAGCCCATACATATGTGTGGGATCTCAGCACCTCAGGATGGAGGTGCAGAGAGGCCGAGACCACCCTTGGGGGACTCGGGAATCCTGGAATGTTGCCAGAAGTGTCTGGTGGCTGGACTTTGATCCTACACAGGAGATGAGACCTGTATGAGGACTGGGAGGAATTCACTGGGTGAATGGTGAAGGGATAAGTTAATTAGAGTGTAAAACACAGGGTTTAGGATCTTGGTACAGGGGGGTCTAAAGAAGTAAGATGGAGGAATTGGGGCGTGTCCTGTCCTTCTTCTAATTCTTCTTGGCCTCCATCTTCTGTGGTGGTGGTGGCACTTTGGGATTGGTCATTACTAAAAGTGCACCGGTTAATAAGGGTAGAAGGTATTGGGGAGAAATGATAAATACTGTACACGTAACTTCGAGTATAAAGATAAGTGACCGCCCCGGGGGCTCGCAGTGTGCCCATGGCTGACTTGCTGTGCAGACCTCTGTTGGGCTGAAAGAAAATCTTTTAGATAAACAATTAATAAACACCGAGACCGAGACAAGATCAGAAGTCTCTCCTCGTCCTTTGAAGCGTCGGCTCTCCAAGGCCATCCCTGGGCCTTTCCAGGCCACCTAAACAGCTCACAGAAAACCCTACACATATGTTCTATTTCATTTATTATTTCTCTGTCAACTGAGTCAAAGCCTACATCTCAATAGGTCTTTTGTATAAAAAACCTAAAATGCCCACATGAAACTATTGAATATGACCCAAGAGCAAAGAAGTCCTTAAATTACAGAGTTTGCAGCAGTCAGCTGACGCTGTTCTGAGGGCAATATTTTTACTACCTCTACAGAAAATAACTTCCCATAGAATCAGAAGTGAAGCAGTTTCAGTGATACTTGCTCTTAGCCTTTTCCACACTTCAAATGCACAGCTACCAGGAAGGAGAAGAGGAGGAATACAGGGTTTTAATTTTGTTTTTTTTAAATATAAATTTGTCTGACAACTTCACAAAATAATGTTAGAGCTGCATCCTTATTAATGTCAATTGGTATGATATCACCACAGAGCTTGAATTTTACTGTTTTAAATATGATACATGACCTTGCCTGTTTAATGAGGATACTATTGATCTAAAATGAACATCTTTAAAAAATTAATTACTGACATTATCAATAACACTTCAGGTTATTAAAAATGAAAGAATGCTAAACTTCCAATTTACTTTTCACTGTGCTGCACGCGCTTCATTCAGTCTAGACAATTTCACCTTCTTTCTCATTTGGTTTCAGCTGTTGATCCTGCTGTGATAAGGTTGCAGGCACCAAAGGGGACTTTTCAAAAAAATAAAGTTGCTTAACAAGAAGAAGAAGAAAAAAATTAAAAGCCACCCGCTTGTCCTGCTTCCCTTCCCCCTTGCTTTTATGACATGTTTGGTTCCCACACAAGGGGAATTACAGCGCGTAATTCTTCTACACTCACAACCCTCCAAGTGCTTGGCCTCCAAGTCACCCCTGTCACCCCTGCTTTGCTGAAGGGTTGGGTAGTGCAGGTCCTCTGCCAAGCTCAGAAGTTCAGGTCTTCATTCCACCTGCTATCATGGAGTGACCTAAAGACCTCCTGTTCCACCCCCTGCCATGGGCAGGAACACCTTCCACTAGACCTACTTGCCCTAAGCCCCATCCAACCTGGCCTTGAACACTCCAGGGATAGAAGTTGCTTCTTCAGGAGCAGCAGTCTAAATATCTAACATGAGTCCACCTAATTTCCACATCTCCTGCACTCTGGTGACACCTTTTTTGTCCTACAAGCTCCCAGGGCCATCTGCAAATGCTCTAACCAGAAGAGAATCACCCCAAAATTGATCCTGGCCCCTGGGTGTGGAATATCAAATATAAAAGCATTGCAGACCCCTCTCCTTGAAGCTGAGCCACAGGAGCTGTTGTGTCAGAAGGGCACTTGGGTTGCTGATAGGATTAAATATTTCTGATGTTGTTTTGTCTTTCTGTATTGACTTTGGAGCAAGACTTGAATGCCGCTTAGACAACCAACTTAAATCCCACACAGACACTGGCCACAGAGCTGGAGAGCCTTTGGACTAGTCCCCAGTTCAGCAAGCAATTAAGGACACTTTGTGTATTATTATTTTAGTACACAGTGTTGATTAGTGACTGTCTGACACACTGCTGTAGCATTTGTATAACTTCAGGCATTTACCTCGTAGGTTACTTTAGTGTTTCAGAGCAAAATATATATATTTTCCCATTAAAAATACTATCAGCATTTTTTTAAACAACTAAATTGGGTTTTTGTAATAATTCTTTCCAATTTGTTTCTATTGAGATTTTTTTCTTATTATTTCTCCTCCAGTTTCCCTTTCTTCTTTTTCAACAAATAAGAAAACAAATGAAGGAAAAGTAGAGCAGGACATCAGATCTAAAGCATTAGCAAAAAATATTTCAGAGCCTGGTTTAATGCTTTATTTTTTTTCCCTAGGTAATTCACACACAAATAAATTATGTTATTTAAGCAGTTATATGCTAAAACAGCCAACTGCTGAGGTCTTAAAAAATTGCTAAATACAGGTTTAATTTTTCAGTTTAGAAAAAAGGTGAAACAGCATCACTGTGAAGGTGCCTATGTATTTTAAAACAAACTTCAGTTTTCTTTATCATTTAGGTGGGTGTTCAAAATATACACGCAGATCAGTCCAAGGAATAGAGACATCTTTTCTTTGCACTTCCCTTTCAGGTTGAAGAAATTAAAGTGGTATAAAAACTAACGAACACCTTCAGAGAACTAAGTTCACTGGAATCCCATCACATTAATGTCATATTCTGATATTTTCCCTTAAATCATGTTTTTACTATTGCTTTCACTACCTAGTGGGATTATTATTAAAAGAGGAAACATTTCTAGATATCGAATGCTGATCCAACTTAACTCTTCAAAGGGAGGGAAGCAGAAGAATAAAATTTAGAGAAAAATAAATGCAGCATAAGAGGTTGTTTTATTTAAATATTTTCAGCATCCTCCATCCATAGCTGACAGGATGCAGTGTAAGAATTACTGCGTGCTGCTCTGAGTTTCGTGTTTGCAGAAGATTTGGTTGTATCACAACCATCGCCTGTGACCTTAGAGCCCATGAATCAGTGAGAGGAAAAATGGTGAGCTCCAGGAAAAGAACGGGGCAGCCTGCAAACATCAGGGTAAGGGGATTCTGCTGTGTGGGAGATTTTTACAGACGTTCTTCAATGGGCTCGTGTGGGTCTGTACGTGTCAGAGTATATCTATAAAATAAAAGTTCGTTACAATAGATGCTCTTATCTGACCTACTTAAAATTGTACATGAAAGCACAGTTAATTTCATCTCCTATCTGTCAGATTGATACAAATCTCCTGTTCAGTATTAATTATTGTATGCATGAATATTCTTCATTTTTGGGGGAGACCTGATGATTAAAGCTACTGCCGACAGAAATCCTGAGCTCATTAAAATTCCCTCCCCACCCTCACTGAATGTGCATGCAACTTTTGAGTCAGGATTCATCCCCATTCATGCAGTCTTTTGCACGTTTGGTTAAGGGGTGTAAAATGCTGACTCTGTGAACAATTTGGGCTTTCAAACTCAGTTTATATTCATTGCACAGAGAAGCAAATCCGAGCAAAGTGGTCTCGATTTTCATCTGAGCCTCACCTAAACTCTCAGAGCTCATTATTCTTTGGTTTCTGCTTTTAGACCCTCCAAAGTAGCTAAGCCCCAATAATTTAGGAGGTGTTACAGGCTATTAATGACATTTTGGTTCTCTTTTAATAAAATAACATGTCCCTGTTGAAAATTATGTCAGAGAAAAAATCAGGAATTCAAAGCTAAGGTTAGACAGCCGTAATAGTGTTTGACAAACAAATACAGAACAAAAATCTGCAGTGCATCAGTTTATGGCTTTAAACCTCATAGATTGGAGTTTCCTTCTGCCTGAAAGTGTCTCCTGCTATGAAGTCCCTGATGCTCTCCCAAGCTGACACTTCCAAATGTCAGTAGGAGTCTCATAGAATTCTGCAAATTCTGAAAAAGATCTGCCCTTCATGGGATCCAGGATCTGAACCAGATCAACAGTTAAACCTGTCCAACTAGGGCGTCTGGGGAAAGGAGTAAAAAATTGTGTTTTAATGGTCAGATTTTAGTTATCTTCCTTGTGCTTGTTATTTTCACAGGGACAAATGTATTTTGATGAAGAACAGGCCCAACAGAATATAGAGGAGAAAAGGAGAATCCAGTTAAACTCAGAAATGCTGAGAGATTAATAAGCTGTTTTCATTAGAAACTTTAAATTAGCATCATAAAAAATCCCTAATCAGACACGATCACCCCCCAAACTAAGAAGGACACCTCTCAGGATAGTCAATCAGCTCTTAATTACATGTTCAGCCAAGGTGCCTGAAAATCAGGTTAAGCTCCCTGCTCTGTGGGAGCTGACAACAGAACTGTTCTGAAGTGCTAAGTGAGTTCTGCAGTTACCGGACAGATCTGGCTATGAGAAATATACTGAAAATAGCATTAATAACAATGATTTTTTTAAAAGCTGTTATTAGAGTTTGATTGTTTTTCTTAAGCATGCTGCCCAGGGAAGTGGTGGGATCACTGTCCCAGCAAATGTTCAAAAGCTGTGTAGGTGTGGGACATGGGGAAATGGCTCAGTGGTGGCCCTGGCAGTGCTGGGTTAATGGTTGGACTTGATCTTAAGACTCTTTTCCAACCTTGATGATTCTATGATTTTACGAGGATGAATTTGTCACAAGCAGAAGAGCTCCACAAATAGCACTGAACAGAAATTTTTGCATCTGCAATGTTTCTCTGTGGTACTCTTAGGACTAAAGCAAAAATAATAATTAAAAGAGTGATAAAGAATACATAAGCCTGTTGTGCTAACACTGAGAAAATGTGCACTTTACTCTTAGGTAGTTCTAGGTACCTTTGAGTGGCTTCCTTATTCTCACAGCCTGGTGCCTTTGAGAAATATTTGGTAAATAGTCTCTTGTGCTGTAATCAACAACCCTCATGCCACCATTTCCAGTGGGAAAAGTACCTTTGCAGTGGCCAGCTCATGATGTTTGGCTTAAAAAGTACTTGGTCAGCACAAAGCATCTTTACTGAACCAGGCATGTCTGTCAGGGTCAGATTTGAAGGTGAGATTTTGAAGGAAAAAAAACAGAACAGCAGATGAAGGACAACATAAACTGGTTTAATCTAGATCTTCGCTCTCTAATCTCACAAACATCTATGGTTTTCCTTAACTCTACACGAACCTTTGCACAGTGTGTTTACCTGCACTGTTTCTCTCAAAGTCCTTTAGCTTGGGAGGAAAAAAAGAAAGAAAAAAATGCCTCTCATTTTAGTCGTTCTACAGACCATTTATTCTTCAGAAATAATTGTGGTCAGACATTTAGCTGAGAATGCTGGTATTTGTCCTAATGTTCTGTAAATGTTTATACCAAACTTAAATGAATGTAAATACCCCATCTCTGAGCTCTGTGGTAAATCATTTGTTCTGCACAGGGAGCGTTTGGCAGGGAAGCTACAGCCCATTCCTACTGAAATAGTTGACACCAGTGGCAACTCGCCATCTAATCCCTGAGTTTAAATGTAAATACTTTGCTCCACAAGCAAAGATGAGGAAAAAAAAAAAAAAAAAGGAGAAAAACAAGATAAATTTTGGTCAGTTTTGTGCCAGAGCGAAAATAATCTGCACCAACCCTCTTCCTGACACAACTTATTTGTCTCTGAGCTCTGCAGCCTGACGTGTTAGAAGTCAAGTCTGCGCTCCTCTGCATCTCCCTCCATCTCAGAGCTCTGGTATTTGCTTGCTTCCCCATGTTTCAGCTCATGGTTCAAAGGGATGAGTAGACAGCAGAAGTTTCAGTTGGCTCTGGGTGAAACCTCGAGCATTTGTTTTCACTGCAGGGAAAACTCCCATTGATTTCAAAGGGAAGCAGGACTGCAGGCGTGCACTTCCCTTCTGAAAATCAGAGCTCCCAGATGCAAATTGAAGGCTCGCAATAGACAGGTATCAGTTCCGCTAATTAAGTCTCATTTATCTTAACCATTTCACTCCTTTATCAGATAGCGTGGTGATAAGACGCTATAAAAATATATGACAGATAGTCAAGGTCTAGACTTCTCTAATGTGGCAATTTTTTATATTATGATCTTCCTTTGTATATGCAGATGAACTGCTCTTTTATTAACTTCCCTTTGTAAGCATTTCACATGCCAAAAAATCAGATAGGGCATTGAAAAAAAAAAAAAAAAAAGCTTTCCAAAGTGATGAGAATGAATTAGCCCATAATTGGACTGATTGGTAAAAGTTCAGTACAATGCAATAAAAGTGCACCATTATCAGGATTTAAACTTGCTATGGGGAATTTTTATTGCTGCTCATTTAAAAAATATCATCTTTGGCTGTGCCCTGCAGGGACTTACCAGTGTTGAAGCAAATGAAGAAATCTGTAGGGAGGAAAGGGCCTCACACAAATATAAGCAGAGCAAATATTTAGCTGTTAATATGTATGGAATTACACTGATTTTCCCAGGTTGTCATCTGTGGTTGTGGAGAGAAATGAAATCATAGGATTGTTAAGGTTGGAAAAGACCGCCAAGATAATCAAGTCCTACCTTTGAGTGAATACCACCATGCCAATTGTATGTGCTAAAGGACAGTGGCCATCTCTCCTCATAGGATGTCTCTGTTACAAACCTCAGCAGCAGCCCAAGAACCTCAGCATGTTCCTCATTTAGAGAGGAGTAATACACAAGAGTTCCACTCAATACAGCAAAGATCACATGATTTAATGCCTAGAAGCAGAAGCTGGCAAGAAATCCACCACATATTTTAATGTTGAAGCAGATCAATACAAATTATGTCGAAATCTTTAACTTAAAACAGGGAGGGTTGCTAACCCCATTGTTTTTTTCTCATTTAAACAAGAGAAAGTGTAGGACTTCTACTTTGCAGGTGATCAGATGCCCTTAGTTTATTTCACAATCCTCTGATTTGCAAATTTCTGGATATTTCCCAATGGGGAAGGATCCTATGATCACAGCTCCTGAAAAAATATTCCCTTCATGATCTTGTCTTGTTTCTTTTGAGGCCCTCCACAATACCTTGTGACCTTGATGGATGCCAAGACCCCTGCAGGATCTCATAATTAATTTTTTTTAATTTTGCCATTTTCAATACCTTAATTCCCTCCCAGACTCTCAGGGAAAGAGATACTCAGTGTGACTTGAATGACTATCTCATTGGGAATATTTCAGGGAAGGGGAAAAATAAATTCAAAATGCACAAAACAAACATATTAACTCATTCTTATTAATGCCAACACAGGCTCAGTTTGCCCATATCTGTGTCACTAAGAAGAATGATGGAAAGATGATTTGATTTGT
The DNA here is from genome assembly GCF_027579445.1 of Ammospiza nelsoni. Taxonomy (NCBI): domain Eukaryota; kingdom Metazoa; phylum Chordata; class Aves; order Passeriformes; family Passerellidae; genus Ammospiza; species Ammospiza nelsoni. The sequence continues at coordinate 5,092,809 of NC_080637.1, read as the reverse complement.
TGATTTTACATGTCTTTTCCAACCTTAATTATTTTGTAAGAGGCAATATTCGGAGTAAATAAGTAGAACATGAGGGAGCTACCCAAGATGAAAATTAACATCTTGATCTTGATCTAGAAACTTCTGGTTCTCATGGAAAACTCTACTCACAAGTCAAACAAAAGCAAAAATGCGGTCCTCAGCGAAAAACCCAAACAACCCAAGGGCTGATCATAAAATGCTTAGTAAGGAAGGAAATACGCAGAATAACCATAAATTTAAAGGTCCCTTTTGATGATCAGTAACTCCTACAAGCGTCCGAATGGTGATGAAACTACCGACTGTGTGATCCCGCTATCAGAACCGCATCTCTTGTTCAAGGAAAATTGCCACAGCTTCTCTGTGTCTCTCAGGCTGCTGAGTCTGACCTTTGTGGGGCTAAAAGATGCAAAAAAAGAGAATTGCAAGGCTTTCAAATATTTTTGCAGCACAAAAGCATCTCTGTCTTACACGAACCTTTTTATTTTGTCCGTTCAAGTCCAGATTTCTCCATTCACACAGGGGTATTGCTCAAATAGACAGCACAAATAGACCTTCGGGGCTGATATTTTAACTTTTGCTTTTCTAAAAAATGGGAAGATTTAAAAAAAAAATTGCTGTAAAGAAGTTTCTTGTTGTTAAATTTTAAGAATGTCCAGCCTTCTAGCAGACTGATTTCGTTCTGAGCCTTGGTACTGTTGTGTAGGAGAGGGAATAAGAGTGTGAAGTATCACAGCTTTCTGCAAGATTACCTTGTTGGAAAGGACAGGTTGAAATTTCTGATCTGGGCTCTAAAAGAAAAAAAAAAATAAAGGGATTTACTTGTTTATAATCTGTTCTGTAATGTTCTAATTCCCCAATTGAGATTTCATGGAATCTTGGAATGGTTTGGGTTAGAAGGGACTGTAAAGATCATTTCACTGGTGAATGAACTATTAAGATGTATCATTACTATTATTATTAACATTGGTTTAAAAACCCATTTTCTAATAGCAATCAGTGACCATAGCACATAATTCCCTTTTGAGATTTGGAATACCTGGCATAGTTCACGTTTGCACTTACTGAAGTCATACAGACCCATAAAAATTTAATTTTTTTGACAGCAAGGCTTTAGATCTTAGAACTGTAGAGAGAGATTTTTATTGCAAAATCTCAAACACAGGAAAACAAAAGAAAATGCTTAAATACAGGAAAGTACCCTAATTTTCCTGTCTTTTCCACTATTAAATCTCTTGATTGTGTGTCTCACCTACCAATTTAAGAATGAGGTGACTTATGAATATTGAAATAGTGAATAATTAAAATTTTAACAGCAAAGAAAGACTCTCTTAGATCTTGATGAACTAAGTCATGCTTTTTAACTGTGCTTTGTAGAGTATTTTTATTAAAATTATGATGATTTATGATTAATTGACCCATACCAGAAAAATGTAATAAAAAAATCAGAATTTTGCACATTTTTTCTTTCTCTTCTTATTTCTTGACATTTATGTCTTTAACTGGGAAGCTATTTTTTTTTCTTGGTCTGACAATCTCCAACTTATATTGGAAACATATTTGAATAGCCTATGCCTGTTTCTTTGAGATTGCATTAGGCTATTGATGACAGTTAAACCAGAATGCATTTTAAACTGAAATTCAGAGCGTGCCAGAACAGAAACTGAAGTCTCTTAGGTGTTTGAATAGATTATCAAGATGATATTTTATCAGCATTAGGAATATTATAAATGTATTTTTATTGCAGGAAAAATAGATTCTAAGACATTTACTGCAAAAGATACATTATATATTGATTTCTACCAACCCCTCAGAAATTCCATTCAGTAATATTTTTTCTCCTGTGGTTCTAAAACAATGTAAGTTGTGACGAGATAAGGCTACTGCAGTTTTAATTGCCCTTTCTAAAAGGGAAATTACTCTGCACAGCCCTCTGCCTGGTCATTTGTTTTCTGAATGCTTTCGGAGAAGAAGCCTGTACTGAAATATTAACACATGCTGAAATTTTGTTATCTTCATCTTTTTCGAGAACTGCTGGGCAGATGTGGTTGCTCTCTGCCTTATTCTTATGCAGATTAAATTATATACCTTTTTTTTTTTTTTCTCCTAAACACAGAAAATCAAAGAACAGAGCCTCTGCAAGGCATTTGAGATCATTTTAGTTTATTTTTCCCTCCACCTTGTTCTTTCTTTGCCAACAGTTACTCTCCCAGAAACGAAATCTTGTCACTGGGACTTCAAGAGTTGGACATTGGTGACATATGGGAGTCAGAATCCATTGGATGCATTTCCACCACTGTTAAACATAGATCCTTATTTTCTTTCTGCTCCTGGTGGCCTCATTATCCAAATTTCTTGGAAGATATTTGCCTCTTGGCTTCTCTTTGGGTGTGAATCAACTCCTGTGCAGGATTAAACACAACTGCAGTTCCAGGGACAACAAGTGAAACATTGTGAAGGAGACACTGGTCTGGATTTGGTTTGTTTTGCCCTGTGCATTCCTCCAGCACTGTTCCAGGGAGCTTTCTACCCTCACATACTTCTCTCAGTATATTAGCAGTGGTCAGCTGCAGAACACGTATTTTCAGGTTCTGCCACAGAAATAACGTGTTGATGGACTTCAGCATAGCCCCTGACTTATTTCAGAAACTTTAAAAATAAACCAGAAACAGAAAAAAAAAAAAAAAAAAAAAAGAAAGAAAAAAGCAAAAAAGCACCCAATAGTTGTATTTTATGTCTACAGGATGCCCCTTTACAGATTAGAACATGGCATGGCACTATACTGCAGTGGCCATGTGGTGACCTCCAAGCTCTGTCAAACAAGACATTTTGCTCAGGGTTGATTTATTTTTGAGTTTTTTATAATCTATCCTCGCTATGATCTTGTCCTGGAAGCGGAAGGAGCTATGGGGTTGTAGAAAGGGTGGCCCTGGATAGGCTCAAAGCAGCCAGGTCCATAGGAGGTGATAAACACAACCAATTTGCCATGAGCAGCAAATCTATTTGTAGGCTCCTAAAAGCAAAAATTGCATCATCCCTTCCCTTGGAGGGCAGAAGAGTTACTCAGAACAGCCCTGGCATTGCTCAGCCTGAGATCAAGGGGTGTGAAGGGAAGAGCCCTCACAAATACTGAGTTTACAAATAACAGTAAATTACTGATTCTGATACTTGCTGTCACGGGCTCAGACAATATTGGGTTTTTTCTGCCTACAGTTCCTCCCCTTGGAAGTCCCTTACAGGCCAGTGTACACTCCCTGGATGAAGACATGCTCTTAAATCAGGTGTTCTTAATCCATCCTGTCATATCCTGCATTTTCCAAAGCCCCTAACTTTGAATAAGTGCTTCATTTTAGACTGTATGGACAAACTGTGCCTTGTTTCCCTAAGTTACAAAGAATAAAAATGCTATCAAAGTGAAAGAGTTTGTATTTTTTAAGAAAAATTAATTTTAAAAAAGTATTTTAAAGAACTTAAAAAAATTATTTCTGTTTTGCAGCTGAGTAATCAGAAATCTTAAAAGACTTGAATAATCCAGGCTCAGTAGCAGGGTTAGATAGGAAGGGAACCTAATTCTGCTAATGTGAGCCTGCTGCCTCTCACTGTCACGCCACTCTCACCAGTAAAGATATCACAGAACCACTCTTCCTTCCTCCCTCATGTTTTGCATGAAATGATAAATGGCAAAACATCTTCTTGCCATAGACATCAGTGAAATTGATCTAAAAGTTTTTGTAGGTGGATAATTTAGCTTGATTTCTTTGGGTCTTGACACCGTATGCACACATAAAAATATTCTAGGCCTTGGAGGGACCAACTGAAAAGGAATTACTCAAATGTGCATTTAACAGAAAACTGGATGAGTAGGACTCAATCTTATTATTTCCTTTCATTGGCTTTTTGTCTACTGCATCTGCATGTTAAGTTATCTTATGAGCTGAAAGGAATGAACCAAAGAGCAGACAGAGATCATAGCCAGGAGCTAATCTCCACATTTAAAAACTATTGGTTAAGTAAACTTGGTTACATGAGTGAGGATCTCTGACCTGAATTTTGGCAGGGAATCCTGCCCCTCACTTCTCTCTGGTGGAAGCACCAGCACCATGCTGCCCTGCAGAGGATGCACCATGGTCTGGGAGAGGACCTACAAACCTCTTGGGGTGACCAAGAGAGAAGAACTGAAGCTCCCAAGGCTGGAAAACGGGCATACATTGGACAAAAGACCATTCTGTGTCTTGGTGAACTTAGAACAGAAGGAGTTGTCAAGGTCTCCTTGCAAGGAAAAAGGCAATTTACTACAAATTAATTGAAATTCTGGCAATTTATTACAATTCTGTCCTTATGTGACAAAACAGCTTCAGGACTGTACACAACATTTGTGTACTCCCTGAAAGTCTCAAAATATGGGCTTGGGGCATTGTCCTCCTGCCTCAGTTTCCTCTTCCCTCTGGCAGAATAAGAATGCTGACCTCTGTTTGCAACCACCAACGCAACATTTACAACCATTCAATGTAGATTTGTTTTGAAAAGAAACAGTACATGAAATTTTATGAACCTGAATTCTTGAAGGGTGCAGTTAGCTGGTAGAGCTACTGGAACATCCACTGGAACATCCCAGGCTACACCAAGCTGCTGAACATTCCCCTGGTTATCCATAAGGACTAAGGATTTGACCCCTGGGCTACTGTGGGGCAGCTACAGAGTGTTCCCTTGTGGCAGATGCTGAAGTGTTTTCTAATTCTTCTTTCCCTCCTGCTATGAGCGCTGTGAAGAGATAAAGAGCAAAGGAAGCAGAGATGAGCTGATGGGCTTCCTCCTTCAATGCAACAAACCAAGGTTAATTTATCAAGAGGAGCTGCTGCAGATTTCATGAGACACATAAAGCTTTAAGCCCAAGTAATCACCGTTGCCAAACTAGCCTGCTCAATGGGATAAAATGTCTTCCCCGTGCCCACTGAGGGGGAAATCTGTTGATCAGAGGCATTTTCACCACCAAAAAGCACTTTTGCATGCTGCGTCTAAGATGACCTTTTATAAATCCCACCAAATCCTAGCTGGCTTCCCACCATGTTGCTAATAGTTTGATCTGTGACCTGCTAATGAGGTGCATATTGTTTCACCTCCAGTAAAGGTATTAGGATGTCTACTCAGTTCTGCAGCACCCCGGAGATTATAGTTGCTTGTGCCAGGAGGAAAAGGAATTTCCAGAGCATAAGTCATCATTTACAGTTATTAACAAAGGGATTTATTATGCTGCTCTGTTTTCAAACAGCAGCGTGCACAATGCCTGGAGCATGCCAGAGTGCAGCTCCCTACCACATAATGTCCTAATGAATCACCACGGGCTGGAGGAGCTGTAGAACCTCAACATTCAATCTCCCCTTTTCTCCCCCCACACACCAAACCGACAAATAAGGACATAATGGCTTTGCACTTTTATCAGGCAAAAGTGATCTCAGGAGGATGAGTGCATTGAAACCGCATCGAGAAGAATGTGGGGTGGGGGGGAAATCCACTTTTGGGAAGAAAAAAAAACAAACAAAAAACCAAAAGAAAATGTCTTGGTGTAGCAAAACAGCTTTAATGCAAAGTGTTAACCCTTATCCCCACAGGCATGGGGGGCTCTGTCTGTGCCCATACTGTCAATGGGATCTTTTACCATGACTTCAGGGCTTGCACAGTCAAGTCCTACTGTAAAAAGAACCTTGCTTTCCAGAGTTGGGAAGATGAGGCTGACTAAAAGCTATTGAATCCTGCCTGTCCACGCTTGCCCCCTCTGTAATTTATTGTAATTGAAGGCCAAAGGCTCTCTCCTCTAAAACAAGCAGTTAAGAAATAATTGCTGGACCAGGGTTCTGTGAGTTTTAATTAAGCAAAGTTAGGAGTACATAAGGAGTTCTCCAGGTGGCAGGAGAGACAAATTATTATTTATTTGCTTTTGCTCATTTTATTTGCATTTTCAGGCTTAAAGGCTAAAAGAACTATGTTTTGTTCTGATTTTGCTTTCAGTAAGGTGCTATAAATTTTCTTATTTACTCCATATGGAAGCAGACTCAATTAATATTTATTTGTCTGTGGTTAATAGCTCAAATAATCTCTGAAACACCACAGTCCTCTCTGGTTGCGTTTTGGGAGAGGTGGAAAAAAAATCCCAAACATATCATTAAGCTCTGTTTGATAACTGAGGAATTGTTAGCATTTTTCAACACTGTTTTCATTTCAGATTCTCACTAATGCTTTTTTTAGGAACAAATTTTCCCCTGGGAAAACCTTCTTTCACCCTCATGAAAGCAAGTTGCTTTATCTTGGAAGAGAGCCAGCCTTTAAATGGACTGAGAAACAAGTTCATCTCCCTCCACAGAGTCCTTCATCCTCTTCCTCCCTCTCTCTCCCTCTCCCAACCCCGTCCTGTGTTAAGCAATGGGGTTGAAACAAATCTTATAGACAACTTCGGCAGATTTCAGTATTCCTCCTGCTTCCATTTATTGATCCTTCCAGCTGATAAGTTATTGGAGTGTGGACCTTTAGCTTTTTGATTATTGGCTCCTTTTGGTAGTCTACAGGGTAGAAGGCTGATGGCATCACAGATAATGACTTTTGGGACCATTTATCATCTCAAAAGAAAGAGTTTCTAAGAAAAGAGAGAGGTAACCGAGGTACCTTCTATTTTTAAAGCAAAGCATGGGTCAAATTCTGCTTCCACTGAACTCTGTGGCACAGCTCTCACAGCTTGAGTTAGGAGGAAGCTTGGGCCCAGGAGATGAAGGAGCCAGTGATTATACAGCACATTACGCTGAAGAAAAATTAAATCAAATGCAGCTGCTTTTATATAATTCAAAGGCAGAACTCGGTGTTTTCTTAAATTCTTTTTGGTTTCTTTTCCCCTCTCCCCTCTCTGCACACTGATTTCTTGCCTACAAAGAAAAGCTTCAAAGAACATAAGCAAATCCAACCCTTTCATTTAAGTTTTGCTTTTTTACCCCCTTTTTTATCCATTAAAAAAATTAAGGGAAGTTTTTTCTACTTGACTGTGATGCAAAAAAATCCTGCTTCTTAGTTCCTTTGGAGATGCCTTTGTGGTGTTGGGGGACTCAAAACTGCTTTACAGGGGGACAAGCTGTTGTCTCAACCTCAACTTTAAAAACATTCCACCATCCTCTTCAGTCAAACAAGGATTTCAATGCCTACTCAGAAAGAGTTGTTTTCAAGCTACAATCAACAAGCTGCTGCTTACTGGAGCCTAACCTCTCTAAAAAGGTAGATCAGAAACCCCAGTGGGTTTGATAAAAACTACATAAACCAAGCTTGAAATTCACTGTTTTCTACTAGGTGGAAAAAAGTCATCAAGAAGAACAGGGTTTTAATGTAAACACACACATAGCAAAGTGCAGAATACTCTATGTCTTCCATGAGGGAAGTCTTTAGCTGGAAAAATTTGAGTTTTTATTTAGTCATTGACATGATTGTACAGTCAAGGGCATTTTCTTATTGCTGTTCAGGTGCTGATTCATCAAACTTCTGGTGCCCACATGAAACCTGAGCATGTTTGTGGTTCCACTGAGTTCAACAGGGGCGCAATGACATGAGTAAAGGGAGATGTGTGAGTGCCTTTCTGAATCAGGGCCCCATGCCAATGACAAAACTTTCATTAGCAAGATGTACCATCCAATAATTTCCACTTGAAGATAACGTTTGCTTTGCTAAGTAGATTGGCATTTGGTGCCGCATTTGAATATAAGCAGACATCATTATTAGCAGGTCCTTGACAACCAGTGTTTGTGGAAACAACATTGCTGATATAATCCTGATAAATGTTAAGGTTTGCACACTACTTTACATCCCTCAATAAAAAACAATTGCAACCACATAAGCAATTTGCCCGCAGAGCTGGAAGAAGAATGTCTCTGATGTAACCCTACTATTTTTAATTATTTTTGAGATGTGTCCAATTGCTCTGAGAGGATCTGAGTTTGTAACTAAGTAGATGATTTTACACAAAATGAGATGCAAAATTTAGCCCATGCATTTTGGAGAATACAATTTTTTTCTTTTCAGGGACGGGAGGTGTGATAAAACTGCCAAGGGGAATAAAAAAAGAGAAAGAATGAGAAACAACTTTTTAAATGAAATTGTTAGGGAAATGGCACTCTATCCGGTTGCATACATTCATTTTGCCCATACAATGTACTTTGTCCTAGAAGAAATGTTCATAAAAGCCTCTCAATTCAGTCATTTGACAGATGAGATCTGTTCTTGATGTCAGTCACTGAGTTACATGTCTCTTCTTCTATTTTGCTGCTGCAATTCTTATTCCGTTTATCTTTGTGCCCACACAGTATATCAGTATAAATTTATATGTGTGTGTGTGCATATTCTATACATACAGGCTATCTTTATTATGCAGATGATAGCAGTGTTAAGCTTGCTGCAGAGGGCATCTCTTTCATATTTCAGAGGAATGCTGGGCAAGGAGATCTATTCTTGAAGCCCACAATATTAGAATGAGAATGAAATAATTTTCATAACCACGCACTGGAGGAAAAAACAGGAAAACTCTGCAAACAATAAATGCAGAGCCCTTTTTTATGACATGCAGAAAAACAAAACCTTGTGTTGAAAATATTTAGAGCAAACTCAGTGCTCAGAAATGGAATTACTGGGGTTGGTTCGACACCATCAGAGAGCAAACTGGGTGGAAATCATCACTGTCCTCCATCCTGGCACTGGCTGCTTCTACTCCCACCTCACCTGGTGCAAATGAACACAAACACGGTGCAGTGCAAACATGCAGCCAAGGTTCTGTGCAAAACAGCAGATTCTCTGTGCTTTTTTAATGTTTTTCTACTGGTATTTTTTGTATGCTTTTAATTTGATGCTAGTGCTGCCATTATCATGAAATTAAAACCGACACTCCCATTTTATGGGCTCAAGTTTCTGTTTTTAACTATGTACGTAAAAGAAAAGCTTATTAAGCAAGTTCTGGGACCTGTGAAATTACTGAAGTCTCTTTCTGAGGACTTTCAGTGTAGGCTTGCCACAGGCTGGACATTAACTGTTGTCTTCCATGACCTCTCTGGCACCAAGTCACACTGAGGCCTTTCTCTAAGCCCAGACTAATCAGAACCTTCTCATTACTCAGACTCAAACCCTATTTTGAAAGAATTCCTCAGGATTCAATACCTTCAGAACTACAGCTCTTGATGAATTTTGTTTAAGTCAACCACCAATATCTAAAAACCAAAAATTCCAGAACATCTGAAGGAGATATGGACAGCAAACAGCCAATCAATTAATCATTGTGATTGCCTCAGAATGTTTGGGGCGGGGGGGTGACAAAACCAGATTTGGGGTTTTTTTTCCACAAAAACCTTTTTTTTTTTTTTTTTTGCTTTTTTATTAATATCCCTAGAAGGGTGGATTCATCTGACTTGGCCCTACTTCCTGTTTAGGCACATCTTTGGAAATTGTCATCTGGGTGGTAGTCTGGATAACATTTAAATGTTTCTTCCAGCTCAAAATACATGATTTTATGCTCTAGGATGAATGGACATGCAGGGGGAGAAGGTGTCCTGAAATACACACCTCAAGCACAAACAGCAACAGATCATATACATAACAGATGTACCTATAAGAAACTACTTAGAGATAATGTAATGTCAAATGTTTTCTGAGCCCTGGGTTCTAATTTTACCACAAGGAGTCTCAATTTCCACTTGTTGAAGTATAGCTGGTTTTGGATTGGATTCACAAAAGTGAGCTGAAAATGCTGCACAAATTCTACCTTTGTTTCTTTGAAACTATGCACAATCCATCCTCAGAAAATTTTAAAAATCAAAGAATTGCAAAATATGACAGCCCTTGGTTCAGATTGCACCTATACATGCAAAAAAGGGAGATGGAAAAACAGCCTTCTTTTTGTGGTAATTTTTTTCATTAAAAATAATCTGTGTAATTAATTAACAATGCATTTGTGAATGATTAAGTGCAGAGAAAAGCTGTTGAGAAAGGATTTTAAAAGCTGAGCTACTGTAAATCATTGCAGTGTAAGACTTACTTCTACACAGATAATATATCCCCAAATGCCTTTGAAATTCTGCAATAAGTGAGAGGAATAGTAAATGAAGGGTGAGAAATACTGTAAGCAAACTGCTCCTTAACATCTCTATCAAGGCAATACATTTTACCTCAGCACATTAAAAATGCAAACAGAATCTTTAACTCCTAAGATCAATTGCAAGCACAGAGAAACTCTGGGTTTAGGAAAAGCATTCTGTCTTGTCAAGCTCACCTTATCATCATGGAAGAATAAACAGCGTAATTATTCTCACCTTTTTGTTTGTTTTCTAATTGGATCATTTATTACCTTCGGGAAATTCAAGTCCACATCAGATTTATAGCACGAGGATTCTGAAATATTGCTTTGGTTATAGAAATGTCAAAGCTGGCAGGTAAGCTGTCTTGTTGCCTCAGGAGTCTTTTGCATGAGCAAAAATTATGGAAAAGGCCTTTAGAATTAAATAAGTTCAACAATTTGTTTCTGTGTTATGCATGGTTGAAAACTCTGTTCTTTTACCGATATTTGGGGTCCATTTATCAGCCTATGGTTTACAAAATTGGTGTGCCTGAATCAAGCACACAAAGGGCAGGATTGTAGCTGTTCTGTTTTGCAGAATGTATTCTATTTCTAGGTTGGCTAAAACAGGATTTGGGTGACTCTTAACAAAATTCTTCTGGTTAGTTACCAAATATCTACCAATGTGAACCATGACTGATCTTGAAATGGCTCCTCTGCATTCCTTGTAAACACTGAAGCGATCAGACCGTTTCTTGTTTAGCACTGAATGAAGTTTGTTTTCTCTGCTGCTCAGCAACACAAGGTTCTGCTGTGTCTTTCACTAAAAAATGCAAAGCAAGGCCTGAAACACCATCATCTCAAACATGTACCATAGGAAATTTGGTTCAATTCTTTATCTTTTAATTTCAGGAAGTTTACTCATGGTTTCATCACATCATTTGGTGAGTAAATCCTAACAGATAGCACACAGTATTTCTTTAGCTATAGAATCAGAAAATCACAGAATCATAGAAAGGTTTGGGTTAGAAGATACCTTAAAAATCATCTATTTCCTATCCCCTGCCATGGGCAGGAACATCTTCCACTAGACCAGTTTGCTCCAACCCCCTCCCAGCCTGGCCATGCAAATCCTGCCAATTAGGCATTTTGTATGTTAAAGGGGTTGATTTTCTCTGTTCAGCAAAAAATCTCAGACAACAAGAAGCTTGAGGCATTTGATCTAAATCTCACTTGAAGTTATGGGAAAGAAAAAAACAAAAAAAAAAAAAAAAACCAAAAAAGACACCCCCATGTTTGAATTCAGCCACCAGCCTAATAAGCTGCCATGACAAAAAGAAAAATCTGGCCACAAGTGATGACGGTCCTGGAGGCAAGAATCTCCCATCAGCACAACGTGGTGGTGCATGGAAGTGGCTTTGTGTCTGATAAGCTTTATCTCTGCTATGACAGGAAGAAGCAGTTGAGGGGGGATATGGCTGCGTGTGCACATGAGCACTGCTGGCCCCCCTGGGTTCCTGCTACAACCAGCAAAGGGAAATGCGTGTTCTTAGGACTTGCTTCATCTAACTTCATTTAGAGGCTAAATTTTTTGAAAAAAACCAACATTTTTCTCTGACTAAGCAGTAGGAGAGATCATTTGTCTTCTTAGTGTACGCTGGAAGAATAATTTGGGAGTAGGTATATATAGAGGGGATGGCCAGAACACAGGCAGTTCATACTCCCATGAACACTCAAATATTCCCTAAAACAAAGTAGAGTTACATAGCAGGGGCCTGTAAAAATTGCAGGGAGATGGGGGAGAGCAGAAATAAAAGGAAAGAAAAAGGATTCTCATCCGTTATAAAAAAAGAAATTATCTTGGGTTTTTGTAAGAGTCATGCTTTAAAACTGGTGATAAATCAGGAAGATTAGAGCTTTTTCTTTATCTTCCTTTATTCAAACACATATATGCAGTTCCTAAAGACTGTAAACTTTTATGAGACTCTAAGCAAAGGAAGCGCAACAAAAAGTAACTATTTATGTATACACCTCTCCTTAAAGTCTTCATTGAGACTACATTTTTAATATGGTGAAGGAAAAAGTAATCCAATCCTTACATATAGGATTAATGAATTTTGTCATTTTCTTATTTCTCAAGACAAGACCAAATACTGTTCAAAAGTTGTTCAAACTCAGTTTCTAGTGAAAAGAGGAAAACATACAAAAATTTCAGTTTCATTCAACTTAAGTAAAAACATTTAGTTTTTCCTAGTGACTTATTTCAGAAATTCGTCATTATTCAGCAAAAAATGAGTTATTATTCAGTATATTTGATATAAAAATATTTATGTGGGACAATTTGAAAACATTTCTGAGGCAAAGTATCAGTCCAAGGTATACAGGACCATTTTTAATTAAGACATTAATTGTTATTAGGCATTAGGAATTGGGATGCTATCAGTGTGATTCTTTTAAGAAAGCCCCACTTTCAAAAATAGAAAACAAAGTTAAAAAACCCCTAAACAACTTTAAAAAAAGAAGTCATAGAAAATACGTGAAGAGTAAGAAAACAAATTACAGATTAGCCACAGGGGCTTTCTAAGGAAATTATAACAAAAATTGAGAGTTTGTCACATATTTCCACAGATATTACAGAAAGCTAAGATGATCAGAGCAATCACAGATAAAAACATGGGATAGCATGGCAAAAGTCAGTAATTTCATGTGCAAAGATAAAATGCTGCAACACTTTCTGTAAGTATGGAAATGATTTTTAAACAAAGCATGACAGCATAACTCCTCTGCCCCTGAGTATCTGGACAATATTGCAGGAGAGGAACAAATTAATTCTAAAGTCCTGAACCTCTGTTCAAAATACGTAACAGTAAATGCAAAAAAACAGTCACTTTAAATAGCAACAAGTTTTGTGTGTTTATATATTTATTCTTTTATTTTGACAGATCAAGGCCAAAGTTTTTTGTCATGGTCAGGAATCAGCATGTAGAACATATCCTACTGCTGACTAGATTCATTAGGGTTTTATGTCACATTTAGATCCATGATAAGAAATCCCCCTAAATGTAACAAGAATGAGGATTGATTCTTTGCTTTAGCTTTTATTCAATTACTTGTCTAAATGACAAGCAAGAACCCTGAGCCCAGGTGGGACCTGCTGCAGTTCAGTTATTAAAGCCAAAGATTAGTAGTCATATCACCTTGAGTTTAATCCTCTTTTTTTTTTTTTTTTTCCTGGCTCACAGTAACCTTAGGCAAAATGGATTCGTTTTCTTTTATTCACCTGCAAAACAACAGGTTTTAATAATTTTGAGTTGCTTCTGGGTTGCTTCCTCATATTTTTTTTAAACATAATAAATACATTAAAAATGCCTTCAAATGATAACTGCAAAGAACAATAGTACTATCACCATTATGACCTGCAGAGCTCTGTCTAGCAATTGAACAAGCCCTTAATGACAAAGAAAGATTGTGGAAGGCTGTTACATCAAATGACTTGATGTAAACTAATGCAGTTCAGTGATATCCGCTCTTGGAAACCACATTATCCCAAGTGAGGATGTGACCCAAATCCTTTCCTTCTCAGAAATTTGAGCCCGTGGGGAATCTTTAATATCTTATTGTTGATTTAGGGCAGAGTGTGGAGCAGCATGGCTGGGCTGAGCTGGGATTGCTCCAACACTGCCCAAAGGGTCGGTTCCCCACCGACCAGAGAGTTGCACTTTGCCAGAGCACCCCATGGTGTGGACATGGAATTTTCTAGATGTACATGGTGACCAATTTACCCTCTGAAATGCTAAAATACCTGAGTACACAATGAAAGCAGTGACCAATTTGTGGCCTGTGTCTGGCAGCCACGTTCTTTCCCTATGCAAATTAAACCACTCACAGAAAAAAAGGCCTTTCTGGTCCAGTTTTTTACAGGAAAGAAAACCCAGCTTTTTACCGGCATGGGTCAGAAAGAATGAAATATTCAAATTTCATAAAAGGAAAAACAATTGGCACTGGTTTTCACAGAACTTTTTTTAGCCCTTTTCAAAGTATTCCTTTAAATAGATCTTTCCTTTTCTCATTTTTTTCTGGTTTTATACATATTTTATTTGCTATCTTTTTCCATACATATCTCTTGTTCTAAACAGAAAGAAAACATTTATTAAACAAAGCAGACTTGGTCATAGTTCATTTAAGGTCTTGCCCTTTGTCTCATTACAAGCTGAGTTAAGCAAAATTATTAAATAATTGTCTTAATGTTTTTGAACTTACCTTAATTTTTCTTTTCCCCTCTACTAATAGGAAATGCTGTTACTCATTCTCAGTCCATCTGCCTAATAGAAACTAGCTTCTGACAAATAAAGTGCTAGCATGTAAGTTCTTGAATGACATACCCCTATCTGAAGATTAATTTGTGCAATTCATGACTGATGAGATGCATTATTATCTGCAAACTTATCACCTCTCTTACCCAAGTTTCAGCTCAATCTGATCTTTGTTGAAGCTAAATGAGAACAAATGCAGTTCTTGAGAACAATGGAAAAAGGTGCAAAATGCAGTACATTTTGTTTAAATCATTTTTAGAGACACTGTCTGTGGGTGTTAGTATAGTTTTGAATCATTTTAAACCAAACTTGAAACAAAATAAATAAAAAACCAGAAAAGAAACTTGTTCTTAGAGGACAAACAGGCCATCAAAATGTTTCCCATCTTAGCACCAAAAAGGGCAGAAAAATGGAGCTTCAAAGGATTTGAAACTGCAAAATTATGTTTAGGGAACATAGAGTCGAGTGAACGCTCACTGACATTTGGAGAGGGGTTGTTTTCATTCTAAAGAAAATTCCTGCATTCACTCAATCTCCTTTGTGAGTAGTCATTAAAGCCTTCCACACCTTATCTTCAAGAGTTTCTTCTAAGACTGAAGATGGTTTGGTTTTGGGGCTTTGTGTGAGTGATTTGCTGGGTTTGGCGTTGCTCCCACAGCCCTGGCACCAAGGCTGTTCCAAAGCCACCTTTGTGGCACAAGGGCAGGTTTGAGCACAGTCAGTCGCAGCAAAGGATCACCAGTCCAGCGTGACCCATGGTCAATCACACAGAACAAGCATCACACTATTTAGTAATTTTTTTCCTCCTGTCCCAGCTTTGTATTTGGCTGTGGAGGACTTAACTTGTAACTGGGGACTCTTGCATGAACATAATCACAGCTCCAAGGTCTGAATTTCAGTTCCACCTCTTAGAATTGTAGAATCATATAATTGTTTAGGTTGGACAAGTCCTCTAAGATACAGTCAAAAAACATTAGCCTACCACTTCCAAGTATACCATGTTCCTAAAGGCCACATTTATCTGCATTTTTAATGCCTTCAGGGATTGTGACCTCTACAGTTCCCTGGACAGCTGTTCCAATGCTTGACAACCCTTGTGGGGAAGAAATTTTTCCTAATATCTAATCTAAACCACTAGCAGAACTTGAGGCCATTTCCTCTTTTTCTATGAATCCTCTATGCACCTACTTACAGGGTGGTTATTTCACCTCTTTTGGCATCTATTTCCCCTCCTCCTCCTTCACCTGCCTGGTCAATTTAGGCTGCAATATCTCTGAGCCTCTGTGTTTTTAGTGTGAGGTGCTGATTTCTAAAGAGCCTCTCTGTATTATCACAGTAAAAACAAATCACTATGTCCAGGAGACACCAGGGGTTGAAATCTGGTCTCACATGCCAAATGTGAGACCAGATCTCATGCTAAATGCTAAATGCTGACAGAGTCATTCACACCAAATCACATGGCACATTAGATTTGAGCTCCTCTTACTAAGCACTGTAGTAGGACGATACTTTCTAATGTTAAAAAACTGTTCTGGTTTTGGATAGAACAAAACCTGCAGTTTCTGTGGCACAGTCTCAGGACATGTGACTTCTATAGCTCTTCAACCCAACTGTCCTGGCCACAGAAAAAGGCTGGAATGAGCAAAACTTTAAAGTAAACAGCAGAAGAAATCTGAGGACTGCTCAGTGTTGAGGACATATAGATGGCTTGCTGAAAAAATTAAAACCAAACAAAACCCAGGAGCCTTTTACATGGGTTTCAGGGGGCTTTGGAGGAAGACCTCAAACAGCTCTGATACATAGTTCAGGTTTAATTCTTACCTCAATGTGAAGAAATCCTCTGTAACATATAAACAGCACTGCCAAGGGCAACGGTTTGTTTTTAAGATCACAGGGGAGTGAAAGGGCTGGGAGGGGAAGAGAAGCCTAAAACTTCTCAAAGACTCTTGCAATGACTTTTCCTTCCTGTTCTGTGCATTGATCTCTTTTGCTCAGATTAAAACCTCCAGTGCCTGAAAGACACCCACAACTGACACCTATTCCACTAGACTGAAAACCATTTAAAAATTATGCTGTACTGTGGGTTTTTTGCAGTCACACAGTGATCAGAGTGGAATAGATTTAAGACAAGGTTATTTACATTAAAAAAAATTTGATCGCTTGTCTAACAGCAAAACACTGTTATGTCATTAAATGATAAGCACTGTATATGGCACAAGGATATCTTTTCTTTTCATAACACTGAACACATTTCTTATCCTCCTGACATTACTGTAATTTAACTTTGCAAAGTTATATTCAGATGCTGCTAGTTTTAAATGTGCCTGTACATGCTTATACAATTCATATTATGATATCCATTCTCAAAATAACTGTCAAGCCCTCCTGCTTTAACGAAGACACAGTGTATTGCCCTGAAATACTCTATACTGCAGAACCAGAGCAAGAAGACTGTTAAAGAATGTTAGAGCAATGTGGATTGTTATGTTCTTCCATGGTAGAATCATCATTTATCAAAATCTCATTTGGCAAATTGCAATTCAAAAGAGATCCTGCACAGCGCAGAACTGAGGCCTTAGTTTGTTTGAGGAAAGGGTTAGTTTGAAGTCTTTTCCTTCTTCTTTTATTTTTTTTTTTAATCAAATTTCATGTCTAGGGACATGGATGAAGTCCCTGGGTATCAGAAAAATGAACACTGCATTCAGCCCTGGTTCAACTTGTTTGAGAGGAAGTACAAGGCTGAATCCTAAAAAGCAGCATTGTGTTCATAATCTATTCAGCAACTCTCAGGCTATGATTCAGCTCCTTTGGGTTTCCCAGTCACTGAGTCACCTTGATCAGGATCCTGATTGCTGATGGTTCCCCCTGTAGTTGGTGGGGAAAGAAAAGCTCTCATGGGGACTCATGGTAGGAAGCCTGAATCACCCTGGGGGTGACATCAGCCAAATGGAATGACCCATGCCCAAGGGGGAAATTGCTGCAGACCACCCCCTGGACATAAAATTCAGGAAGGGAAATGGCTTTTGCTACTCCTTCCCTTTCTTAATGAGCAAATATGTTTGTTTTGGAAGGGCAAAGCAGAGAAATAGTTGTCATGTGTAGAGCAAAGACAGGGGAAGTGAAGCAGATGTACTTCAGAGAGCTCTTTCATGGCAGGAAAAGGAAATGGTTTAAAGATCATACAGCAGTACAGTAGGTTTGCTCACCTTTCACTTCAAAGGTTCGCTCATCTTCTGTTCCATTTAGGGCAGCAGAAGGAGTTGATGGGTTATTTTTTTTGCTTGGCCATATTTGAAGTAGCCTTCCCATACCAGACTATGCTAGCTAACACCAACCATGATCTGCAACCCACTTGCTGTAGTACTCTTGGCCATGTTTTCTTGAGATGGCACAAAGTACAGGAAACTTCTAAATTAGCCTGAACTGAAAACAAAAATTAAAATAAGTATACTAATATCAATCCTTTTGTTTCCACAGGGAAATGCCGTGTCCGGAGTGTTCTAGGTCAATGAAGATTTGAATAGGACCTTTAAATACCACCTCTATTAATTACAGTGATTGAAATCTGAGTGTTTGGGGATCCTCAGAGGTGTTCCTCAGTGGTGTTCCTCAGGGATCCATCTTGGGCAGGGTGCTGTTTAACACCTTTGTTGGCAGCAAGGACAGTGAGACTGCGCGCACTCTCAGCAGCTTTGCTGAAGACATCAAACTGTGTGGTTGACACACTGGACGGAAGGGATGTCATCCAGAGGGACCTGGACAGGCTTGAGAGGTGGGACCATGCAAAGCTAATGAAGTCCAACACGTCCAAGTGCAATGTCCTGAACCTGGAGCTGGGCAATCCCAAGCTCAAACACAGGCTGAGCAGAGAATGGGTTGAGAGTAGCCCAGAGGAGAAGGCTGAGTGTGTTGAAGAGAAGCCTCCAGGGTTTGGACATGCTCTGGGTTAATGACATTTATTGACATTTATGCCAAGACCTCATTTTAAACATTATTTCATTTTGAAAAGTTCTAAGATACTTCTCCATTGTCGAATAGATGATAAGTTAAAGAATTTGGTAGATTCTACTCACCCTTACCAGACACATCAACTTCATTGGTGAATTTAAGGATCCAGGAATTGTCCCAAACAGTCAGGTGGGGGGAAAAAGACAACTCTGGGCTCATTGCATGTGCAGGTGCTGATGAATAGACAAGACTTTCCAAATTCCAGCTGTACATGACCAACTGAAATCTAGGGTACAATCAAATTTGCCATCCTCTTCTTTTCCTGCCTAATGATTGTAATGCATTTGGGGGAAAAAGCTAGATAAATAGATAAAATAAGCATTTTCCATTTCTCTAAATCCTATGTCCTTGGAATTCATGCACACAGTCACATATGCATGTCATTTCAATGTTAGTTTTCCTGTCAAAACCACTACCTTCATCACTGCTGACCACAGTATGGGGTTGCCTTCTGTTAAATACCGATAATCTACTGAGTTGCTTTTTCACTTCTAGGGTGCATCATCTGTTAGGCAAACAAAGCAACATCAAAATGGTTAATAGGAAAATATTTTGCAAAGATCTTGACAAGCAGGGGAGGTTACACATTGGTTAGAATTGAGCTGAGCACAAGTCCCCAGCCATGGCTGAGGAACTCTGGGCTCTGCCAGTGAGCAGTGCCAGGGAACTGGAGTGTGCACAGTAAATTGTCAAAAACATCCTGGGAAACACAAAAGAAATAGGCTGAATTCTGCCCCATGAACCACCAGGCCAAATTAATCAGAGGCTGCTTGACAAGTCATGAAAGACAGATTCTGTGACAAGGACGGAGGAAAAAAAAGTAATCAGAATTTGTCATTGTGCCAAATCAATCAGAATTTGTAGACTGGATCCTAAAACTAGCTTGTTAAATTAAGTTTAAAAAAAAAAAACCAAAAAGCTAAACTGGGATAAAACTTTGGACTCTGCCAGTATGCTAATTCACTGGTCAAAACTGATAAAAATGGGTAAAGCAATCTAAATATAAGTTGTGGCACCAAAATACAGGACTTAAGACTGAAATCTGATGCTCTGAAAGTCATAAATATGGAGATGTTTAAGGGTAAGCACAAGGATTTTTTTCATGTTTATGAAACACCAAAAGAATGCTCTATAATGAGCTGCTGCTATCGGACCTACAGCTTCAGGAAGTGGTGATGATGATAAGAATTTTCATCAGCGTATCTGCATCCAGTGAAAAATAGATATATCCCTCTCCTGGTTCTGCACAAAAATCATAGAATGCCATAGTTTCATACTGATTTGCTAGACATTAAAAAAAAAAATTAAAAAACCTTTGTCATTCTGTTTCCTGAAAAAAAATGAAGTTTGAATATCTATCACTGAGAATGTAGAAATTGTAGCACTTCAGATTAAACTTTCAGAATTAACTTTATCTCAAAATTTTACCACTCATTTTGTCAGTTCGTACAACAAAATATATGAACAGCAACACCTTTTACAAATTCCTGTCATGCTTCCTATTTAAACTGCTGCCATCTTAAACTATCTCAGACTATGGGAAATACTGAAATGTTTAGGATGCAGTTGTTGTGTTTCTCCTAAATTGGATACAAGTGCTGAGTTCAGGCATATATGATTTTAGACTCAGTCGTCTGGTTTCCTTTAAACCTGATTTCTTTTGTAGATCTCATTGAGACTTGAGGAAAATTCCTTCAGTGCTTCTAGCCTTTCAGCTGCTTAAATTTGGAAATATATAGATTAAAGTGAGATTAAGTCAATAAAAGAACTACTGGGAAATGGAAATAAAATAAAATAAAACAAAATATATATTTGTAAAAAGGAATAAAATTTCCTTTGCATATATTTTAATAAAAATGTCTAGGAAATAAGCTTATGCTTTTCATATTCCTTCAGCATTTTCCTGCACATTTCAGTTGATAATTAGGTTACCACACAAAAAGCAAAGAATTTTAAAACACCTGAGCACATCCTCAACTTTCTGCATAAAACTACAACCACATGAAGCCTTCAAAACAAATAAGACTGCTCCCTAATATAAATGCACGTAGGCATGTTCACAGGTCTGTGTTTCAAGGTTTGATTGTTAATCATTTTTTTATTTGTCCTAATTACATTTTTAATTGAAACATACAAGAAAAAATGTGTTAGGTTCACTCTTGACTAATTCACACTCAATCATTTTAACATAAAAAAAAATAATATAAAACCCCAAACATTTACCTTTCAGTTGAATCCAAGCATGGATAGTTCCAGCCCCTCAAATTTATTTTGAGAAAGTTATGAGTGTCTGAGGAAAAAGGGGAGGGAATAGGCTGGAACTGACTTATGAATGCCATGTTGTGTAGCTAAATCCTGTTTCCCTCTGTTATTACAGAATGTTGTTCCTTCCCTGCAGATTAACAAATAAAGAAAAATATATCTTTCCAAACTATGTATTATAGACACTGTTTATGACTGCTTTGATCTTTTCAATTTCAAAATTGTAAGTCTATTAAAGGTTTAAGATACTAAGAATCAGGAGCTAATCTTACATTAAAGTGATTTGGCTCACAATAGTGTGAAATGTTGATACAACCATATATGCTATTTATTTAGATGCCACACAAAGGCCTTTTAAATGATGGCCTCACTTTTCAGTAGCTTGAGGGAGCACACCTGGGTATGGTTCCTTCCTTCTGTAAAGAAGCCACTAAGCTTCAGACCTGAGACAAAATCAGAAAAAGCTGCATGAGATGTCCACGTCCATCACTCTCACTGCAGTTAGCTTGGCCTGTAACAGAAACTCCATATAAACAGAGAATAAAACCAGCAACTTAAACCTACCTGAAGTTAATAGACACTGGGAGCTCTCAACGTTGTGTTCTTGGTAAATGCATCTGGTTTTTGTGTGCACAAGAGGTATCCTGTGAGTAATAACAGCTTTTCAGCGCTCTTTTTAAAGTTCCTTGTCAAGGACAGATCAACTCTTTTGTTATCCATAACATGAAAACATAAACTGACCTTTACCTATATCTCACATGACCAAACTTTCTTTTCACATACCTGACTGTATTTTCATCTATTGCAATGATTTTTGCAGGTTTTAAACTTATAATTAGAAAGAAACACTCCTGGTGTTTGAAGTATTAGTTCAGTCACAGCGTGTAGCTACTCTTGAGTGAATCCCACCAGGAAATGTTCTTTAAAGTAGTTGTTAGGGTTGCAAACAGCTCTGTGTTGAATACAGAGGCATAGCATTCTATAAAACACATGGTACACTTCATGGATTATTTCTGTCCTTCTCTGCAGCCCTTTGGAAAATGGGTTTGCATCTTGCAGATCTGACAGTCCTAGGGGATGTTGGAACATTGCCAATATCTGCCAGTTTTCCCTGCAGGCCATGTCATATCCTCAGACTCTTTGAGTTCTACTTTTGTTTTGCCTCTTATACTTCTGTGGACCCATGTTCTCAAAAAGTCAGCCACAACTTTTCTCTTCTAAATACGTAATTCTCTCTGACTACATTCTGGAAAATAACAAGATTGCTTTTCTTTTAATATTGAGTTGGGATGTTCTATCTCAGGTCTCCGAGAATCGTCATAATCTGTTCCCAAACCAGGGATTCCACAAAACCTTCAAAATTGCATGTCTGGATTAGTAGCCTCAGAGGTGGTATAAACGCTTCAAAAATTGCTCCCAGTTTTTTGATCTGTTATGAAACTGATATAGTTCTTTATTTTCTCTGAGAGTACAATATTATTTCAAATCTCTTTAGAGCAGCTAGATAACAGTTCATTCTTCTTTCTGTAAGTGCAGGCAGCTAAACAAATGTAGCAATTCACACACAGAAAAATGGGAAAAACAGAAAACTTTTGCTCATGTTATTTCTCAGTAGTTCTGGATTCTATCTTGAACAACAACACATTTTCTCTTTGTGTATGTGTTGTTTCCTGGACAATTTCAGATGCAAAGGAATAACACTATAGACTCATCTAATTGCAAAGGGATGCTGTCCTATTTTGCTAATTTTTCTTCTCTTCAAGCAAATATTTTCATATCTTACATCTACTTGCAATCCCACTGAATGCTCAGAGTTTCTGCATGGAGTTTACAGGCTTGAATAAATCAGCAAAGAAGTAAATGAAAAACTGTATGAAAAAGCTTGAGAGGAAGAGGAAGACAGAGAGAAGTGCTCATCATAAAGCTGACTTTTCAGTTTAAAAGTTGTCAAAGCAGAATGTTCCAGGGTGTTGGATTTCAGCTTTAGCACCAAAAGTCCAAATAATTTTTAAAACAACTATTCACAGAACTAGAATATGTTTGAAGATATACATTGGGTAATTGCTTTGGGGGAAGAGCTTAAGTGAATGGGAAGATTATAGAATGTCTTTCCATGATGCTTTTCTTTTCCATTTATGTATCTATATCTATCTATATCCTTATTTTTGTTTCTGTGCATGAATGTGGATGACTAAATGAGAAATCTTATTGATATATTTGCATAAAAATGCTAACAAACACATACATATATATGCATATTTATGAAGAAAGTGGAGTAGAAAATTTAACTATGTATCTCTTACTGACCAAAGCAGACTTCTTGGGAAACCTTCACCCACACACAATGATATACAGAATTAAGTAACAGAAGAGGAACACACTCTGTGCTTGATTTCTTGCATAGCAGATAAATGCATAAGTTTGCTAATGTAGTGCCTAAACAATATGAAAGAAGAGTTTCAGAAATTACAGAAAAAAGGGAGAAAATATAAGAAATATTAGAAAATATTAGAATATTAGAAAATATTATTAGAGCCAAACATCTTTATATGGAACATTTTAGAAAAACAAAAATTTTTTCACAATCATCTTCTCTACCTCAGCTTCATGACATCCCATGCATTTTGATGGCTTTGACTTTGGGAAAGATTTTTTTCGTTTTTTTCAGTATCCATGCCATGCCACTGGTCTCTTCCCCTCAAAGTTCTGTCTTCCTCCTTGATTTTTTCCTCTGATGTGCAGCATCTGTGAGCCTACTTTTGCCATATTTTGTCCCTCAGCATAGCACCGCATGTAATCTGGCCCATTTTCTTGTAGTCACTAAATTTCCCAATTCTCTTTTTTTTTCTTCAGTTGCATTTCCTTTGATCCTATCTCCATTCCAGAGTGCTTGTGAGTCCACCTTTTCTGTTTCCAGGACTTCAATGGGAATCAATTGTGGCAAGTTTTGGTCCATGTCCCTGCACTTCATGAGATCCTAAGCATTTTGATGACTTTCTCTTGGACAAAAACTTTTTGATTCTTTTTTTATTTTCTTTTTCAGTATCAATAATATGTCTCGCATATCTTCCCAATAAAAGTTGTGTCTTACGGCTTGATATTTTTCCCCTGCTTTGGCAGCTACTATGAGGTTAGTTTTAGAACTTTGCATTGCATCTGACTTCCTCTGAGACCTGTTTATTATTGTCAATATATGTGCCAATTTCCTGGTTTTGGGGGTTTATTGAGGCTTCATTTCATTCGATCGCCACAGAAAATTTTCTGAACCAACTAACTCCCAATTTTATGAGGTATTATGGGTGTTTTTAATTCGCATTTCAATACATCCCATCTCCTTTCCAGAGTGTATGTAAGCCTTTATTTTCTCCTCCCTTTCAAGAAGCAAAATGGAATCATGTGATTTCAATGGGAACCAAGAGAGAAATCTTTGGTGCATGTCCCTGCCCTTGATGGCATGCAGTGCCTTTTGATGGCTTTGACTTTGGGAAAGATTTTTTGCCTATTTTTTGGTTTTTTTATGAAGTGTCCATGCCATGTCCCTCATATCTTCCCCCCTAAGATGTTTTGTCTTCCTTCTTGACTTTTTCCCCTGCTTTTGCAACATCTGTGAGCTTAGTTGTGACAACTTTTCGTTCTTTTCACTGCACCTGATATAATCCCGGGCCATTTCCTTAGAGTCACTAAATTTCCCATATTTTCTTTCTTTCTCCTCCAATTGCAATTCCTTTGATGGTGTCTCCATTCCAGCGTGTTTGTAAGCCCTTCTATTCTCTTTTGGCCTTCAGTGGGGATCAATTTTGGCAAGCTTTGCTGCATGTGCCTGCACTTGGTGGCGTATGGTCTGCCTGCATTTTGATGGCTTTGACTTTGGAAAAGATTGTTTGCCTTTTTGTTTTTTTTTTTATGAAGTGTCCATGCCTCATATCTTCCCCCCAAAATTATGTCTTCCTCCTTGACTTTTCCCCCTGCTTTTGCAACATCTGTGAGCTTAGTTTTATCATCTTTCGGTCCTTTGCATTGCAGCTCATTTCCTCACAGCCTACTTTTTGAACACACCAAAACTCCCAAGTTTCTGTTTTTTTGAGCTTTTTTCCAGTTGCATTTCATTTTATCCTTTCTCCTTTCCAGAGTGTTTGTAAGCCTTTCTTTTTGAGTTCCAAGATTCCTTTTCCCTTCTCGAATGGAAATTTCATTCAAAGGAATCTTGTAATTTCAATGGGGAGCAATAGAGGAATCTTTGGTGCATGTCCCTGCCCTTGATGGCATGCCATGCCTTTTGATGGCTTTGCCTTGGGGAATATTTTTTTCTGTTTTTTTTTTTTTTTTTTTTTTATGTGCCCATGCCATGTCCCTCATATCTTCCCCTCCAAGATTTGTCTTCCTCCTTGACTTTTTAGGCTGGTTTTGCAGCATCTCTGAGCTTAGTTTTGGCCTTTTGTACTGCCCCTGATTTTTTCCCACACCCTTTTTCTTGTTGTCACTACTTGTGTAATTTTCTGGATTTTCTGGGGTATTTTCAATTGCATTCTATTTGATCCTATCTCCTTTTTAGAGTGTTTGTAAGCCTTTCTTTTCCAATTAGCAAGATTCCATTTCTCTTCCAGATGGGGAATTTCATTTCTTTTCGGGAAGGGAACAGGGATCTTGGTATTTTAATGGGGTCGAATTGGGCATTCTGCGGTCCATGTCCCTGCACCTCATGTCATCCCATGCCTTTTGATGTCTTTCATTTAGGCAAAGTTTCCTTTTCTTTTTTTCTTCTATATCCATGCCATGTCACTGGTCTCTTCCCCTCAAAGTTCTGTCTTCGTTCTTGATTTTTTCTGCTTCTTTTGCAGCATCTTTGTGGTTACTTTTCCATTTTTTGGCCCTTTGCAGTGCACCTGATTATAATCCTGGGCCATTTTCTTGTAGTCACTAAATTTCCCAATTGTCTTTTTTTTTTTTAGTTGCATTTCCTTTGTTTGATGTCTCACTTCATTTGCCTGAAATGTATTAATATGACTGCAAAAATCACAAAACTTTATTAATAACAACCTTTTTGATTATAACAGATCATGGAATTTGCTGTGGGAGTGATAAGCCCTGATGTCAATCATTCACCAAAATTGGAGTCTGATATATTTTTCTTTAGAGTGTTGATTTTGTTTTCACTGATAAATGGCAAACCTGAGTTTTTTATATCTTGTAGGTCCAGGATTTCGTATTTAAACACAAAAGGTGTTCAGCAGAGTAATTCTGATGATAAAGTTGCTTAAACACATGTGGAAGTGCTTTGCTGCATCACTCTGACATGAGCCAACACCTTCTCAGGAGAAACCTTCAGTGGCAACTGAAGAAGAAGTAAAAATTTGATCTGCTCTTGCGTGCCTCATGCTCCAACTCTAACAGCTAACACACAGTGGGTTCATTACATCAGCTTCATTTCACTCTCTTTTCTCTGCTGAGGTGTGTTCATGAGGGTGATTAAAAGCCAAGAAAGCTTTCAGACTTCCTCAATTCTACCTTCTCAAGTAACCACAAACATCTATAAAGTGAAGATGCCACAGCCATCATAGTGGAAAACTGGGTTTGTTGTCAGCCCAGAGGTAACAGAGGTGACAGTGCAGAGGAAACAGTGAGAGCAATCCCAGTAGCACACCTCTGAGCAGTACACAGGAAGGGAGGCTTGAAAAATACCTGAAAATCTCTTGGTGAGGCATGTAAATATTTTGCCCTTCTTTATAATCTTCTAAAGTATATATTTGATAGAGAAGCCATTTTCTAATGCTTCTTTATTTTAACAGATGACATTAAATACATGGGTAAACGAGGTCTTTTTGCTTGATTGGTTTGGGGATTTTTTCAGATTCAGAAGTATCAGATAAGAGTTGGTCTTTAATAAATCTTTTTATCATCGCTTGGTATGTGACAAATATTATGACATCATTGAGTCTTGAAGTAGCAAGCACTCACCATTATCAATTTTGTGTGTGATTATAAGACTAAAAATCTTTAGGCATGATATGGGGTCTGAATATCTCTGAAATTAAGTGACAGCAATTTTTAAAGAAATAACACAATCATTACTATGTAACTTGATAAATATCTTTGTTTTACAGATTTGTGGTTTCAAATCATTCAGGAAAAGCATCTCCTTTGCATTTTTCCTGACTAGATAAAAACCTTATTCATCACCTGGCTTTGTTACTAGTCTTTCAATATCATAAACAAATAAATAATAATTTAATGTAACTCTGAAGGGGTAGATATGGTATGTAAGGAATTAGTTTTCAGCTCTAAAAATGATAATGGCTAAAAGCATTGCTTTGAACCGAAACCTGAAATCCTCAGTCTAAATAAGTATTGATCATAGCAATGGTTTTGTGCTAGAACAGTTTATCCCATGTGAAGTGCCTGCATGAATATTCCTGCTGTTCAAATGCAAAATACAAAATTCACTTTGTCAATTTGTATTATTAACTTCCTTCTAAAAATCAGTATCTCATACAGAGAAAAAAATTAAATCACCCAGAGACAAAGCTGCATAATACACATTAGTTTCAAACTGGGAACATATCTGCACAGATTTTTCAAAACAAATGACCTTTTCAAAACTACTTAAAAAAGAAAAAAATATTGTATTTAAATGGTCTGGAGGACTGTTGTTAGAAAGAATGTGAGGTTCATGCAGAAGGTTCTAAAGGAATTACTTGATGAGAATAAGGAAACAGTAGTAGAGAGACCATTTTTTCTTAGGGTTGTTAAGAAGTAGTAGAAGTTTATGTAAGAGTGAAATCTCCTTCCTCCAACGCTTATATCTACAAACTTCAGGTCCTTCCAAGGTCACAGTGGGACAAAGACGTGGAACTCTATTGCAGTTCTTTCCATGACCTGATATCTTTTTATGGAAAATTATTGTGAAATGAAAGATGGTTCTGAGATATATTACATTGCTATGAATTTCTAATCTACAAAATTTTGGAAAGATTATTTTTCCACTTTCTACCTGGCTTTTAAAGCTAGTGATATTTTCCTTTTTTTTTTTTTTCAACATTTCAGCTTTTTTAAAAAATTAAAATCTTCAGCCAGACCTCTTCAGATGCCTTCCTTATTACTAAAAACATACTTATGCTTAAAGCGAAACAAATTCAAAAGTTGAATTGCAATACAAAAATAAGTAAGCAAAGAATTCTCAAGTAAAACTTGATTGAAATTTTTCAGCACGTTATAAAAGGAGGACGTGCCAATGCAAGAAAACTTTGCAACTAATCTGCTCTTGCAGATTAGTTGCAAAGTTGCAACCTCCTCACCTCACCTGCGCTGTTGCTGAGGTGAGGAGGTTTTCCTTCACAGGGTGGGAGATGAACATTCAGTGTTCATCTTTGCCTATTGGACAACTCAGATAAATTGTAGGTGACTACCAAAATGCAGAATTCACAGTACCATAGAATTATGAATCCATGGAATCATAGAACATCCTGAGTTACACAGAGATATACAAAGATCATCCAGCTCTGGCTGTTGGCCCTGCACAGGTCTATCTGACCTCCAAGGTCCATTCCAAATCCTTAATGTCCTATAATTCTATGGTTACTCCTGAATTCGTGCAGTGGAGAGCCCTAAGATGAAAACATGTTGCACACACACAAGCTAAGACTGTAATTCAGGACATACTTTAACAGGAATTTTTGCAAATACTACACAAATATTATACAAGACTCAAAACATTCCCTATTTATTCTAGTATGTCTGATGAGTCATTTGAGTTTAGCTTTTGGAGAGAAGTATAGTATAGCTGGCCCTGGAGGTGGGTTGGTAGAGCCAAGCCCAGCCAGTGTCTGCCCTTCCTCGCAAAAGCATTGATCCTGCAGTACTGTAGGGTCAGGCACCACTCCCAATAACTGATATATAACACCAGCAGATGTGGTTCCTCTTCCAAATTTCACCTCCAGTCCTGACCTACCTATACATTCAAGTATAAAACTTTCTGAAATGACTGCTAGAACACACAGGTTATGACCCAAAGATTCCACTTCTAATTAAAATGAAAACATCAACCCAGCAACAGCTGATGTTAACAAGTTTCAGATGCCCAGCTTACAGCTCTGCAACAGAGTAGATCTGATTTAGAGTAATGGCAGCAACTTTCTTTATCGAACATCATCAACAGAACATTTCTCAGAGCCCTAGTGGTTTTCACAGCCACATACCCTTGATGCTAGGATTTTTTTTAAAGTTATTTTTCCCCAAAAGTTTAGCTGCAGTCTAGATTCATGAAAAGGAGATAAAACTCCAAAGAATCCATTCTAGGTTATATATGAAATTCAGTAACTCCTAAATGGAAGCATCATAAAGGTCACAGTAGAGGCTGAAGATGAGTGGAAATATCAGGAAAAAAACCCATGGAAATAATGCTTTTGAGGTAAAACGTTTCTGATAAGATTTAAATCCCAGGCTGAGCTGTTTCTCCTCCTCAGTTACTGCTCCTTCCCTGTGGGCAGAATCCTGTGAGGAGATCCCAGTCTGATCCCAGGTGAACCTGATGCCATATCTCAACTAATGAATTCTCTGATGAAATTTTCAGCTTTAAAACTTTCAGCTACCAAGTAGAGCTAAGTAACAAAACCCTAAATTGCTGGGCATCAAAAATATAACAAAAACAGTTTGAGAACAAACATTGTCCCCTTCTTACAATGTCCTTGCCTGTCAAACCCTTTTCTCCCTGCTACCCAGATGCAGGCTCTTTATCACATACCACGAACAACTTCTGTGGGGCCACTGCTGTCCAGGGAAATGATAAAAAATGAATAAAATATTTTATTGCATTGTAAATAGCTTTGCATTCCCTGACAGTGATGAAACATTCTGTGCCTGGGTATACATAGTATAGTTGCAAAAGAGTAATGGCTGTGTGAAAGAGATTACATAGGACCTCAAGAAGAACATCTCTCCCCAGACACCAGCACCTTCTCACTGACTTGCAGTGTGAAGAGTCTGAGCTCAAATTCTGCTTGAATTCAGATTTTTATCATTGATTTGGGATAAGGATTGGGACTGCAAATTTTCAGAGAACCTGGGAGGCAAGGTTTTTTTTTATGTACTCCTGAAAAAACAGTTCCATTTTCTGTTTCTGCACAACCTCAACCCTCTCAGCCTGTGGAATGGTGTTCCAGCCTTGTGATGAACACAGTGGCTCTCCTCCAGACTTGTACCAACAGGTTTCTGGTGTTGGGGGGCCCAGAGCTGGACACAGCCCTTCAGGTGGGTCTCACAAGAAAGGAGTAAAGGGAGGGAAGCACCTGCCTTGATTTGCTGGCCATGATTCTTTTAGTGCAACTATCCAATTAGGTTACTCCATTGATTATGAATTGAAGCATGATTGAGCACTTATTCTTTTATGGATTACACTGCAGTGGGGTGTAGAAATATTATAGTGGTGTGCAGATTTCAGAATATAATGAGACAATCATCAGGCTATAATAAGAAAATAAGTATTTCAGTCAAAAGATGTTACTAGATATTTTTCATTTTCCACACAGCAGAGTTTGCATTCCCACTGCTTTGAATGAAGACATTTCTGAAGTTCTGAGTCACTTTCATGCTGTGTAATGTCTGGGGGTGGCTCACAGGACACCACTTTGCACTTATTGCTTGGTTCAGATCAGCACTGTTCAACCTGTCCCAGAGGGTTTCAGAATCATTCATGATCCCAAACCTTCAAAGCTGAACAGTGAATGAAAGTTGAACTCATTGAAGAACACTCTTGAAAGGGAAAGTTTGATGACAATTTAGCATTTTTTATTTTTCCAAGGAAAGGATGAAGCTTTCTTCTCTCTACCCTGCCCGAGAATAGCAGAATAAATTTAGAAAAAGAATTAATTAATTCTCTGTGCGTGTTTATGCTATACTGAATTCCCTCTTTCGACATTCTTTTCTCTTGAGTACTGGTTTGCTCTGAAACATGCAATATGCTTACCATGTTTTAACATAAATCCTTCTTATTTGAGGAAACTTTTGCCATCTATAACAGATCTTATTAATGACAACATAATCCCAGCTCTGGTAATGAGTCACTTGGGTCACGAGACAGGCAGCTCCAGAGTGTGATTCCTCCCAGTTTGAGAAAAATGGTCCAAAATAGATAGGTTGACATGTCTTTGGAAATGCCTGTGCTTGTGTGACAATATTCAAATCTCTTTTCCTCAGTTAAGCCATTTTAACTCTGGAATTATTATGCTGCTTTGCTTCACAAGACTGTCACTCAGATCGTTCACAAGGTGCTTTGAAGGTGGAAAGTGTTGTTATGACCCAGAACATGTAATTGTGACCTCCCTGTAACGACAATGGATGCCAGTTTTGGTTGAAGTGCTAAATAGGAAATAAAGACACAAAGCAACGTTTACAATGCGCTTGTTAGGTTGTAAACATCAGGTATCCTCCATCAGATGGGTAATATTTTTCCTTCACCTATGTGTAAAATTGCAAAGATTCATATCTGAAAATAATATACCATTTTACCTGTGAACTTGTATGATGTATTGGCAAGAACCATTTTGTATCTGCTTAGAGCTCAAGATTAAAGTTGAAACTTACTTCTTTATCAAAAATGGATTTATAATCTTAGACTTTACCCTACAAGACAACAGTTTCCTATTGAGAAGTCAAACTGTCCACTGAGCTACTTCCCCTTTTCAATTGTTACAAACTATTTTTAGCTCAAATTTAGAACTATGTCACAGAAATAAAAATTCTTGGAGAAATACTTGCTTTTCAAGCAGTTGTAATGAAATCAGGTGTTTTAAGGAAAACTGCAACCAGTATTAAGGTACAAGAAATTAATATAGATAATTTTGTACATAACTAGAGGGGAAAATGGACTTTAAATGAGAGAAATAAAGAAATAATAAATATAGAAAGAATGAATAAGGAAGACAAATGTAGTGTTATCTCATTTACAGACTAAAAATAAAACCCACAGCAAAGGTAACTTTTCAATTATCTTGTTGTTGAAAGAGGGAGAGTTATGGAAAAATAGTGAACTGGAGAAGTCTCAAATCTCAGAATCATAGACTGAGAGAATCACAGAATGGTCTGGGTTGGAAGAAACATTAAAGTTCGTCCAATTCCAGCCCTCCTGCCACCAGCAATGACAACCACCACTAGCCCAGGTTGCTCCAAGTCACGTTAAACCTGGCCTTGAATGCTTCCAGGGTTAGGACATCCAGAGCCTCTTTGGGCAACCTGCTCCTGTTCCTTCCAATTCTCATCGCAAAGGATTTTTTCCATTTGTCTGATCTAAATCTACCCTCTTTCAGTTTAAAACCATTGCACTTTCTCCTGTCACTACAAACCTCTGTAAAAGTCCCTGTCATAACTCCCTCTTGAATATCGAAGGGTTGCAATAAGGTCTCCTCAGAGCCTTCTCTTCTCCATGCTGAGCAATTGATAACAATCACGATTAACTTTGGTTTTGAACAGAAATAATGAAAACCTGAAGAGCAAAGGAAATTTAATTTAGTATTTTCGAGTTTCTTCAGCCTTTGGGAAAAATCAAATTTGCCACACACACACAAATACCCCCTCCTCCTCACTTTTGTTTAAAGGAAGGTTAAGGTAGCAATATTTGCCTGTCTTTATTTCTGTGTAAATGATTCCTAATAATCTGTATACATAGCAAATTCAGATTATGTGGGAATGAAAATGTGTGTTCTTACTAAAGGAGTGAGATAATCAATGGTGTTTGGCACCAGCACTTGTAGACAAGAGTACAGATAGAAAGAAGTGGGCGGCCTTGTGGTAACAGGAGGAGGGAAAATTAAATTCTAAGAAATACGAATAGGTGAGAAGCTATATGGAAAAAGGGTTATTTTTAGATTTAAGGGGCACACAGTGTTCATATGAATGCTCAAGCCTTGAGCATTGCTTTGCTGCAAAAGGCCAAGTTCTCAAATCCCACTTTTCAGACTAACTTATGTACATAAAAGGTTGTAATAATACAAGAAAGACAATATTAATTCAAGTATAATAATTTAATTTGCTATGTAGGGTTAAATTGAATTTTGTTGTTTTAACTCCATTAATTCCACATTAATACACACCATTGCATTAAGGCATGAGACACATAAGCAACAAGCAGGACAAGGAATCTTTTCTCCACCTTCCACTCTTGTCAGGTGACTCTAAAATTGATGTACCATTCCATACCACTTACCACTGATTTACCAGTTCTCAGGCTGCACTGTGCCAGCCATTAAAGGGGTGTGGGAATGTGGGGAGGGGGGCAAGAGGAAGAAAACTCTCAGTAAGCCCCCATTCTAAGCTCTCTCCTCTTTCAGGACAGATGACTGATTTCCTAAAGTACATCCATGGCACAGGGAGAGCTGTTCACTCAATTTAATCAGAGAGCACCACACTACCAGAGTGAAGGACAGCCACTACAGCCTATATACAGTATTTTCACGGGACACAAGGTGACAACCACTCTGGGCAGGGATAGAGTTGTAGAATTATGGAATCATTAGAGCTGGAAAAGACCTTCAAGGTTATCAGGTCCAGCTGTCAACTCCAAGCAGCACCACCAAGTTCCCCTCTGAACCTCATCAAGTGTCATAACCACACTTGTTGAACACACAGGGATGGTGACTCTACTACCAGGGCAACCCATTTAAATGTTTTACAACACTTTCCATGAAGAATTTTTCCCTAATATCCAATCTAAACCTCACCTGATGCGACTCGAGGCCTTTTACTCTTGTCCTGTCATTTATAACATGGGAGAGGAGACTGACCTGCACCTCACAACAACCTCCTTTCAGGGAGTTATAGAATAATAATGTTCTCCCCCAGCCTCTTTTTCTCCAGGATAAATGGCTACAGCTCCCTCAGCTGCTCCTCATAAGATTCAGGGAAACAAAATCCTTGCAAAGAGATACACTTTGGGCTAATAATCCTATTTCAGAAATATCCCTGTTGTAAGGACACCTGTAATCATTACCTCAGTCACAAACACTGCTTTTTATAGCTCAGAGGGTAACTACAGCATGGAGATGTGCCCGTTTAACTATTTTTTGCTTTTGCCAATCTTTGCATATAACATTGCACAGACTGTATGAACCTAATTGCAGAACCATCTAATTATTGGTTGTCCTGGCCAGTCTATGAGATGGAGGTACCCAGAGCAGGTCAGTAAAACTTCAACTGCAGCTCATGGAGCCGTGGGTGATATCAGTATGAATTAGATAGGGCAGCGTTACTCTCACTGCACTGAACTGTCACCACAACACTGCAATGTTTCTGTTTCATGTGTGGGGACACATGAACAACTTTTTCCTATGAAATGTTATTGAGAAAGATGTGGGTGATCAAGCTGACCAAGGAGTGTTGAGCTCTTACGTTTTAACTTAGGTTGTATTTGGTGTTGAGTTTCAGCAAGAAAGTCACAGAGAGATTTTTTTTCACCTGAAAATGCTAAAATTAATCACGTTCATGAGATGCCTGTTCCTGACCTTTGGATTGATAGAGAACCTGTCATTCACTTATTTACACTAGATGTCAAATGAGAATTAGATCTTTCCAATATAGAATAAAAATAAGCCAATAAAGTGATTTGGATAGGCAAAAAAAAAAAAAAGAAAAAAAAAAAAAAAAGAAAAGCAATTAGGAATTTTAAGGTGTCACATCAGCTGCTTCTCACAAAGGAAGACCATGCCATTCACAGGCACACCTCAGTCTTTGTCTGGAGAATTATGCACAAGCCTGATTATGCATCTACAAGAAAATTAGTTTTAAATAGAAGAGTAAAGCTGTAAGGGGGCATAAGTCTGGGAATGAGTACAGTGGTCTACAAATACATGTGGGAGGCAAATGCAAAAGAGAGAGAATATAAACCACAAGGTTATAATGAATAAGGATGATATAAAATGTCCATTTGCACATTTAGCCTTGAAATAAGGATATGATCATATGTTTTAGCAAGTGGCTGACCTATATAAAGCAGGATTCACCATCCAATTCCATGTGTCTGTGATACAGGCTGTGCAATCTCCTTAGCTATTCATGTCTCATTATACATGACACATCCTTCTTGATTCACATTAGCCACAGAATGCTGCTTTTTGCTGACTGCATCTTTCTCTTAAAAGACATTAAAAGAGGGTGAGGGGAATGAGAAGAAAACCCTTAACTGTGAAAGTAGGAAAAGAGAAAAAGAAGCTTAGTGCAGTGTGTGCATGTGTGTACTTATTTGCAGATGTCCTTTACACTATAAATGCAGTTTAAAACATATAGCCAGAAATGTATTAAGATCTCTGTCTGGAACTGAATTTATTTTATTTTTTGTTTTATTTTTTTTATCTATCTCAGTTCTTAGCAGATTTGAGATTTTTTAGCTTATAAATTATCTCAGAAAATTCAGTGAACACTGAGATAAAACCTACCAGGCCGTGGCCTGGAAGCAACTTTGTCCAAGAGCTGCGACCTCAGAAATGTGCACAGAAGTAATTTGCCTCTTGCTCAAACACAGAACAGGTAGATGCTGGACATGGTCTCAGAAAGGGTTCACTTGTTAAGCTCAATGGCTCCAGCTTGGGACAAGGTATTGAATTTCTAGACAACGAAGACCGAGCACTTAGTCTTTGACCTAGTGACTAATCCAGTTACTCCTTGGGAGAACATCCCACCCAGAGGCATCTCTTGAAAGGCAGAGTCCATGCTAATCAGTGCAACAGCATGACCTACATCCTACCACAAAAAATCCATGTATGTGAAGTATCCCTGTGAGGCCTGGGGCACTCCAGAGGTTAAAATAAGAAACATATTTACTTAATGGTTAGCTAAAGCCTTACCAAAAGCTCTTATAATTATAAAAGCTCCCAACCTCTTTTCCATCCCCCTTTCTTCATCCTTCCTCTGAAACTACAAAGCGAACACACACCAAACTACTGGTTTAGGGCACAGAAAGGCATCTAGTCAGACCTCTTTGCGTTGTGTCACGAGATGCAAAGGTCAGAAAGTATGAGGAAAAATTAATCAAAATACCTAGGGAGAAGCCAATCAAATTTCATCAGCAGAGGTACAGCAGAGCAGAGACTCCTGCAGATGTGATTAAGGAAAATGAATGATAACTTCCCAGAGCAGGATAGGAGTCCAAAGCCAGTTCACTCTGGTGTCAGTGCCAAGACATATGCCTGGCTAAGGGGAGCAAGGATCAGACAAGCAGGCATTGATTTTAGGCAAATGCCACACAAACTGCTTCAGTATATAGATAGACCCAGCTCTGGTTTTCCCACAGACTGCCTTTGAATTGCAGTATTTTATCAAGAAGAAGACAAGTTTTAGCTGCTGAACCTACAGAGGAAGCACATGGAGCACCTTTTTCTCAACAGGCCTAGTGTATTTTAAAAGAAAAATATGTAAAAAAAAAAAAAAAAAAAAGCAAAAATATCTGCAAAAGACTAAGTTTTTGCTGTTGCCAATACATAGAATATAAGGTGGCAGCAG
Source organism: Ammospiza nelsoni (assembly GCF_027579445.1). NCBI lineage: Eukaryota > Metazoa > Chordata > Aves > Passeriformes > Passerellidae > Ammospiza > Ammospiza nelsoni. Next base: position 5,056,659 of record NC_080637.1, on the reverse strand, counting down.
TAGTTGGAGAAAGTGCACCCTAGGACTTGCTCCAGACACCAGTGTGCTCTTCCCATGCTGTTCCGAATATTTCTCCCCCCAAAAAATCCAGCATCCCCCCCAGCACTCATGGAGAGATTTTCAAGGGCTGCAGTTATGTGTGCACTAATATTGGGCTTCCCTGCCTCCAAACTGGAGCACACTAAGAACTTTATTCTCTTACTATTCCTGAAAGACAGGAAGGGCAGTATTGTTGGGATAAAATTGAAAACAGAGAAATACACCAAAATTTGTCACCAAAATGTGAAACCAAACCCATAGCCAAGATAGTAGTCTTCCTTATTCTTTTCATTGACTTTATTCCATTATAACATCAAAATATAACCTCATCCTGAAATGCAGAACCCATGTGGTAAAAAAACTACAGCTGTGTACTTTTTACATATCCACAGATATAATAAATCATAAAAATTTATGCAAATATTTACTGCATCAAAGCATCATTTTGTTGCCTGAAAGGCAACTGAATTCTGTGTGTCAGCACTTTTTTCTGTTTTGTTTTCATATAATGGACATCTTTCTTCCTTTGTCCATCTGTGGAAAAGTTAATGGAGCTGATGCCGAACAGGGAAGAGTTAGAAACATTAATGACACTGACCCTGAGAAATCAGAATCACAAGCAGAGAATATCAGCATGAGATTAAGGCTGGGTAAGTGGCAACTCCCTTTAAATCTGGGGTTCATTATCAAGACAATATTTCAAGAAGGCAAGCAATAAGAAAAGGTCAAAAAATATCTAGGAAAAAAAAGGCTTTGGATATTTTCAATGCCTTGTGGAGTAAAGCAGGCAAGCATATTGTTTCTTATAAAAACAAACAAGAAAATATTAGAAGAAACCTAAACCTCAAATTCTTGTACTTTGTCATCGTCTTCAACTGTTTGTGAGCCTCATTTTTTCCCTTATTTATGGAACATCTCATGCATTTATCACTTTTGATATAAAAGTGTCTTGTTCAGAGGACATGAAAATTATGAACATTTTGAAAATAATGTAAGGGGCTTTGAGCAACCTGGTCTAGTGAAAGACCAGGGGGTCCAGCCCACAGAAGGGGGTTGGAGCTGGATGGTCTTTTAAGATGCCTTCCAACCCAAACTATGACTCCATGAAAACATGAAAGGAGGAGAATTACAGGAAGGCAGATAGACATTGCCTGGCAAAGTCCTCTTATACTGCAGTAGAAGTGTTTCAGTGACAAGCAGATTTTGAGGGTTTATCTGTGCTGTCATTATATTGCGAAGGTTTCATATTGTTGTCTCCTTAGGTAAGAGTTTCATACCTCCTTGATGTTTCTCATAAGCAGCTCCTCCAAACAGCAACTCTCTTCCTCTCATAATAACCAACAGACTCCAGTTCCCCCCCAACAAATCAATCCACTCCTTTATAACACTCTTCTTCTCATTAGCTACAGGCGTGGCCTGTTAAAGTCAGGCCTGCTCCTAATCTTTAATAATTAACACAGCTGCAACTCTTTAGGGGGTAAGATTACTTTCTATACCACCTTTATTTACTTGTATTCTATCCCCCTACCTACCTGAAGTCAGGGTGTTGAAAACCCCAGTGGAATTAGCAGGGAATTGTCCATTGATTTCAACTATTGATGAAGCCTAAATCCAGCATGCTTCAAAACATGAATAGAGAGACAAAAGTACCCATAAATATTTTCAGACTTGAAGTCTATCCTGTAGTTCACACATAGAAATTTTGAGGGTATTTAATTCATGCTGAATCCTTTTACATGCTGTGGTACGAACAGCTAAATCTCTCCTCCCTCTTCCTGAGAACAGACATTTTCCTGCAATTCTAGTGCATCCTTTGTCATTTGACATTATTTCAGGTGACTTTTCTGCTATTCAATCATGCAAGATAGCCAGGAAGATAAATGTTTTTGGGGACAGCAAAGAACAATACTTTGTATTTTAATGCGTACTGAGTTTCTCTCTTCTTTCTTATTTGTCTTATTTTTTTTTTCTAATTTTAATTCCTCCCTTTAAAGTTTACTTGACAACTGCATTTATTTCATGTTGCAGTTTCTACGGGTTAACACTATTGTTTTATCAGGGAACATTTATCTTCAGGAAGAAAGTTATCCTAATACAGGACATATCTCATCCAAGGGCAAATAGAAAGGGGAACATTTCCAGAGGGTAATGTTAATGTTCCTAATGCTATAAAAATAAATGAAATCTGATTAACACCACTATGAGGAAATAAGTCATAGCTTGTATATAAAATATAGTTGCCTTGATTGGGAGCATTATTTTTGGCAGTTTAAGGCAGTGCATTAAAAGATGTGATGGCACTAAAAACATGAAAAATATCTTAATGCTTTGGCATTATAAATAGAGCTTGAAATCTATAAAACTGGTGAGCTTTTAAAGTCAGCTTTTCTCCACTGAGAAGGAAGTAACATACTGCACATCTTTCCTTAGGTTTCTGACATGCAAAGTTACACTTGCACTATGGGGAAAGTAGGTTTGTGTGGAAATGGGAACTTGATTCCTTGATTCGCCTCCTCCAAATGCTGCTAGGTTTTACAGCAGTCTCTGATACACTCCAAGATGCTTGTTTTTATTTTTTTCCCCAATCATGTTATCTCAGAATTTCTGAGTGGAGTGATAAGAAATGAGCAGCAGCGGTCATACCCTTCAGCTTCCTCATCTCTGCAGAGGGCAGAATGCCCAAAGATGGACATTCAGACCTGTCAAGACTCTTGTTAAATCAGGATGAAGTTCTAAGCAGAGACAAAAATCTAAGATGTGAAGTCAGCCAGCGACAACAGGTCTGTCAGGAGAATTGCCACCTTGGACAGGAGGTCCCAATGGCTGTTATCATCCTGCTGACTGAAGAATGGCAGGAAAAAGGAGGATGAAAATCACAGAGGATTGTGCTCAAGCATTCATTTTCTGGAGACCTCAGGTGGGGTACTCCAGAGAGGTAAAAACTAGCAATGACAACCAAAGTAATGACCAGGATGACAAGCAATTTGATCTGCTGGTGAGTCTCTCCCAATTTTGTCCATCATAATTACATTTCAGAAAGGAAAAAAAAAACCCCATACATCCAAAACACTGAATAAAAGCCATCTCCAAGCAGGAACAAAACCAATAATTCTTATTCAGAACACCAAGATCCTGTTTCTTACCTTCTGGTCTTGCCCTCTGGTTTACAATGCACTGATGGGGAGAATAAGCAAGAAGAGCTGAGCTGTGTGCACACCTGCAGGGTGTTGATATTGTTGGCATCACAGAGGCAGGGTGGAGTGTTGGGATGGAAGGATGGGCAGGTGAGATGAGCAGGGGGTGCTGCCCTCTCTGTCAGTGACCAGCTGGAGTGTGTGGAGCTCCACCTGGGACAGATGAGGAACCAAACTAAAGCTTATGGGAGGGGAGGGACTTGGAAATCTGACCAGCATTAAAGTTTCTGGACATCAGCAACTTCCAGGGCCATCTGAAAGAAATTTCATCAGGTACAAAACTGAAATTTTGGTGTCAGATCCAGGTGCACTTTTTAGATGCAGACAAACTAAGATGACTTTTGCTTGACATAAGCTGGGAGCTTCTCCACTTCTGAGCTGGCAGCATGAGAGTAGTTTTGTCCTTCTATTGCATTTTGCTGTTAGTTGATAATCACTAACATGAAACCTAGGAGGAATTAAACAGGAATCAATGCAACATTCCTGTTGTATCCTGTAATATCAATTTCAGGATACAGCATTTTGAGGTAAGCTGGGTGGGATCCCAAAGTTCTCCACTAGTGAGATTTGTGTTGCGATTGCTTTAAATTTTGTAAATGATGTAAACACAAAAGAATCCTCTCCTTTTCTGTTCCCTGAAGCAAATAAATTCTTGGGCCAGATTCTGCTCTGGTTTTTATATCCCATAACTAGTCCTGTGGTTCCTGATGTAGAATTAAATAGGAATAAAGATCTTCTCTTTATGCAAAGAGAAGATGGGCACAGCCACAGGGATCTGGCCAACAAGTCAGTCACCTGCTTTGGGTCTAGGTTGTAGGTGTTACAAAAAGAAAGCACCTGAATTTCCTATATGCTCAGCAAAAAGAAATGAGGTGCTTTGAAAACCTCCAGAGGCAGAGCTCTTAAGGATTTTAAGAATTTAAAAAAGATAAGTTTTAAGTTTTAGTAACCTAAGTCAGATAAATGAGATCTGACTTTGAAAATCTTCAGGGGTTTGTATCTCACCACATTGTACAGAGGAATATTGTAGCAAGCACCAAAACTGTCAATATTCCCAAAATAAACAATGAGAGACTATGTCCAACACTGCATGGACATCTGCAGACTGAAAATGGAAAGGTGCATTTTCAAATCAGAATTACAAGTGTAGGAGATTCTGGTTTTCTGCAGAAGTGTTGAAGTTTCTCTGAAATTCATGTCATCATCAAAACTAGAAAAGATTAATTTTCCATTTGCAAGTGTCATTTAAAGGAAAATTCAAATTTTCATGCAAATATATGCCTGCTCTTAGAAAAGATGGAATTTAAAATAAAGGTTTTCCTTCTCCAGTTGCCTGATGTACAGAAAACATTTGCAGTGACAGAAAATTTACCTTCAACTCCCTTCTCTGTGTATCCAGACCAGAATGCAGGTATTCTGGGTGTCCTATCTAGTAGCTCATTGGTTTTACATCAAAACAACTGCTGTGAACTTCCAGTGAAAATTCTGCATATTCTAGAATCACATTTTTTTTAACATAAACCATTTGAGGCAATATGAAACAAAGAAACCAAATGAATTTAGGACCTATTTCTGTTTTGTTTTTTTCTCCCCATGTCTATATATTACAATGGTAAAATGATGCAATAATCCCTTCATGAACACATCTTGAGTACAATATAAAATCTTTATATCAAAGATTTTATGCCTTAGACAGGAATGCCATCAATTTTTTTATAGAAATGGGAATAATTTTAGCTTTATAAGGTATCCTTACATGGCAGCCCATTGCTTTAAGGAATCACAGTTTAATTGATGTTAATTGAGAAACAGCTATTTCCCTGTGAAAACAGGAAAAGACACCTACTCTCTAAGAAAGATATATTGCTTCATCTTTATTTATTGCATTCATATGCACCGTGGCACATCTTGGGGCTCCAGAATGAAGCTGAATTAAACCTGCAAGACTGTGGGGTCAACATGGAAATTCTTGGCAGCAGCTGAATTTTAACAGTGCTGTGAGCCAGGGGCAGACACAGCCTTAATCTGAATAGGAGAGGTTCTGACATTGCAGGCCTGCAGCTGGGATCACTTGAAACATAAACCACAGGGAGGACACTCCCGCTTGTGGAAAAAGGCTGGAATCTCCCCTGTAAATCCACACAAGCATTCAGCTGCAGTGAGGGGAAGGAAAGATATGAACAGAGCCAAGGGGAAAGTTTCAAAAACTGATATACTGAATAATTTGAGTAGAGACTGGCTTTTGTTTCACATCCATCCCTGTTGCCACAAAGTACACAAGATAAATTGTTTTCAGAAAAGGGAGAGATCTAGGACCATGCCTTTTCCCACCACTTAATTCATTTGCTTCATTAAGAATTAATATCTTCACATTTCCATTATTTCAAATTTCCAAGTCAGCAAAGCCTGTGAGATTTCACTATTAAGCTTGTCCATACTTCAACATGTACATTTGCATCTCTTTTTCTGGTACATTATTCATTAGCTTATTTATCTATCTTTTTAATTTTTATGCCCATCTGCTTAATTATCTTCTTAGAGAGATTATCAATGCCTTCCATTTTCTTTGATGTCAATTTGAAAAGGGACAATGAGCTTAGAGACAACCATCATTTCAGCCATTTTGATGACATGCCTTGTCCTTTGACCAGCTTGGCAATCATCTGACCCCCCTCCTGACCTTTGCATAATTACCTATCCAATTTCCTTATCACCATTCTCCCTCTGAGTTCCTAAAAGCAATATAGCTGTGGTCACTGTCAAAGTCATGGTGACCTTGTCAGGAATCCTTCTATTGCTCTAATAAGATAACCAATTAATCACTTATTCCTTTATCTCAATCTCAAGTAATTTCTAAAACTCCTGTTATGTCTTCTTTTTTGTTTTGACTAAATGTTAATTAACTTGACCAACTTTACCTCTTTTGCATTCACACTTAAAACAATAAAATATATCTGAATAGATTTATTCCTACATTTCCTCCAAGTGTTCAGAAAGATCAGTTACTTTCCAGATTAATTTTCCTCCTCTACTATGTACTCCTTAAATAAGCACAAATTCTCAGGAAATTTTGTGGAAGAAAATTCTGTGAAGTTAATCCACAAATAATTCACAATAATAAATATCAGAGGTTTTTTTTCTGAAAAAATTATGCTTTAGCTTGCTTTCAAGCTAAAGTTGGAGGATATTCTACCTGCCTTCCCTGCTGATTTCCTAAATCTTTCAAAAACTCCAGGAGAAACAGATGGACCACTCCTGGAGGCCGCTAGAGAAAAACTATAACTGTCAAAAAAGTAAATTTGTTACAAATTTGTTCATTTGGCATCCCTAACCCCTTCCTCTGCTTCTCGAACTTGCAGAAGTATGTTCCCTACTTCTCAGAGCAATTTGCCTCCCTACAAACACTGCCCCAATTTAAATCTATCAAGGACCAGTGCAGAATGGAGGCAGGAGAAATTCACAGAACCAGAGATTTATAAAATGGTTTGGGTTAGAAGGGTTAGAGACCAACAAGTTCTAAACCCCTGCCAAGGGCCGGGATTCTCTCATTGTTCTGGGTTGTTCAGAGCCCCATCCAGCCTGGCCTTGGACACTTCCAGGGATGGGGCAGCCACAGCTTCTCTGGGAAACCTGTGCTAGTGCTCCACCACCATTGTAGTAAAAAATTATCGTCCTAATATCTAACTTAAACTCAAATTTTAAAACCATTTCCTTCTGTCCTGTCACTATCTCTCCACGTTAAAAAGTCACTCTCCCTCCTTTTTATAACTCCTGTTAAGGTACTGGAAAGCCACAATAATGTCTCCCCAAAGTCTTCTTTTCTTAATGCTCAACAGCCCCAGCCCTCTAAGTTTTTGTTCCAGCCATAAATAATGGACTAAAAAAAAAAATTAAAAAAAAAATCTGCCAAGTCCATACAAATGCAACAGAGTGGGTTAAGGAGATCTTCATGCCAAGGCAATCCCAGCTGTTGCTGTGCAGCATCAGTCCAGGTATCTGTAGCCACAGCCCTATTGATGCTGTTTTCAGCCTGAGCTGATAAGCTTTAAATGCACACATATAAATTCAGCTCAGCTGTCCCTGGCCTGAATCTCCTCTCAGGTCTGATGCCAGGGGTAACCTGTGAGGAGCCAGCTCAGGTGTATGCAGCCACAGGATATGCATTCCTCGGGAGAAGTTGAATCAAGGCTGAGAGAACAGGACCCAGCCTGTTGTTGGGGAGATCAGGCAAGCTGGCTTTCAGAGGAAAGACACTCATGGAAAGGAATATCTTCCAGGAGATGTCAGGTGAGACAGGCATTCTGTAGTCTTTTCATCTGAGTCCCAGACAAGTTATTACAATAAAAAAAACTGAAGTGAAACCTTTCGATAGATATACATATATATAAATTTTGAGCTCATAAAGGACTATTCTGTTTATTCACTCTGATCTATGAATAGCAGTGTTGTGGGTTCTTAGTACACCCCCCATCAGACTCTTTGCCATCCCAGAAAAAGCAGAAAACTCTCATCAACAAAATTTCTCTGCAGCAAGTGCTCTTAATTTTGCCATGAATCTTTCCAAAACTGCACATAAACAAAGTCAAGAGATGTTAAATGTATGATCAATAGGAAAAGGCTGCAACTGAACAGCATTCATCTCTCCTTCAAAACTGACATATTCGTGGAGGGAAACAGTGCCAAAACAAATACAAGCAAAGCAATAGCCTGGAAATACTTTAAACATATTATTTGAATTCTCAGAAGTGTCATTTTTAACTTAAAGTAAACATTGGCATGCAAACCTAACAGTCTGCGTAATCCAGTCTTGAAGTGTAACTTTATTTGTTATGGGGATTTGCTCAAGGAAAGGGGGAGGGAGGGCGAGGTGGGAAAATAAAATAAAAACACCCCTCTTTCCAAAAAAACCTCCTCCTACTACAAAGGGGAGCTGGTTGTTTCTGCAGTGCTGCAGACGTTTCACAAGGTCGTGGAAGAGGCTGTTTCAAGCTGCTTTAGCAGCCTGGGAGGGAGCGGGGATTGAATTGTTTTGCACTTGGGTGTTCACTTGGCACACCGGGATGGAGAGCCTTTGTGGCTGTTTCATTAGGAGTCAGAGGCTGGGATGTGCCAGCCAGATTCCCACCCTCAGGAGCACAGGAGCTGTGTTCTGGGGGATTACTCTTAGGCGAGGAGGAAGGGCCACGGCCCTCCTTCTTTGGGAGCCTCTGGTGTCGTGCTGCGGCCCACCGGCTGTCCCTGAAATCCTGCCGGCTCCTGGCAATCTCCAAATAAAGTCTTCAATTAACAGGGAAACAAAAGCCTCTGAGGACTCTGGCCAGGATGTGCTATTAAATGGGAGATGTTGCAGGCACCTTTTCCAGCTGAGAGAGAAGTGAGGAGGAAAATACCCAAAATATTTTAACAAGAGACAACTGGCAGAACAGCCCTCCCTTGCTGGGGATCAATTTTATGCACTAGGGGGAAAACCAGAAACCTTTATACAATAATAGAGTCATTAAGGTAGGAAAAGGCCCCTAAATCAAACCACTAACCCAAGACTGTCAAGTCCACCACTAAGCCACTATGTCCCCAGGTGCCACATTTACCCATTTTTCAAATACTTCCAGAGATGGTGACTCAATTTTCCTGGTCAGACTGTTCCAAGGTTTGACAACTCTTTCCATGAAGAATATTTTTTCCTTATATTAAGTCTAAATCTTGCCTGACTTAGCTTGAGGCTATTTATGATTTTTTTTCCCATCTGTATACTAGCCAATAATCTGAATTAACTAATAAAGTGGATGAGTCCTCTTGGCTATATATGCATTAATTCTTCATCTCGATGAAGTTATCTGACTTTCAGAACTCAATCTTCCTTGATCATACTTTCCTTTGACTGTGTCATATTCACTGCAAAGCTAAAACTTTATTTTATTATTAATTTAATGTTGCGGCTATTGGTACACTCTGATAAACCATTTATACTTGCTACCTGAAAAATAGAAGTTCACTTAATATATCTAAGATTGAAATGCTTAGCTGAAGCTTATTATCTAGATTATGTCTCTGGACAGAGATCTGGAGACAAAATATGAACAAATTCATTCTGTCCTGAGGTATTTTAATAAAAAGAGAGGCAATCACTGCTTAGGAACTGGCTGGGCATCAGTCAGCAGATGGTAGCAATTGGATTGTGCATCACTTCTTTTCTATATTCTCTTATAATCACTGTTATTTCTCCTTCCTTTTCTGTTATATTAAATTTTATCTCAACCCGCGAGTTTTACTCTTTTTCCCGTTCTCTCCCCCATCCCACAAATGGGGAGTGAGTGAGCAGCTCTGTGGTGTTCAGCTGCCTGTTGGCTTAAACCACAACATGCAGAAAATCGAGGTGAATTTGTCTCCAATTAATATTAAATAATTAAATATTCATTGGAGCAAAGAGACAAACTGGTTAAGTAGTTAATGCTTCTGTATAGATCACATGCAAGATCGTATTTTAAGTCTCTGCCTTAATGACTGTTTAATTATTTATAGAAAATTTAAAGAAAGCACTTCAACGGCAAGTTCAGAGAGACACCTCCTTCCATATGGTCACTGTCACAGGAACTCAGATCCTGCTTTTGTTGTTCTTATCTGGACTGTGGAAATTTGAGGCTGAGTTCTAGATCTCACAAGAGGACTTAGATTCTTTCCATTCTTGGTGAGTCCCAGAAGGCATCGTACATGTGCAGATGGACATCGACATTTTCCCTCCAAATTTCAAAACAATTGTCCCAATGTAGAATAGATAAGAGGGTGTGGGGGGAAAATCAAAACCAAAAATGAAATTTATATCCAGTGTTTTCAAATCTTGGCAGCTCCTGGTTTCAGTTTTAACCTGAGATTCTCAGCACTATTTTCAAACAGTGACATTTTCATAAGGTGAATGCAGCCTCACAAATTACTGAGAGACCAGAAGCATTTGCTATGGTTAAAAGGATAAAAGGGAAAATTATTTAAAGAAAAGGGGGAAAAGTATTTTATATCCCACCCTTTCTCCTCTTCCCCACCTTCTTAAAAAAAAAAAAAATTAGAAGAGAAGAAAAGAAAAACTCAGCCTAAGTGAAAGCCAAATCAGGAAAATAATTTGGCATCAGCCTTTATCGACAGCTGCATTTCACTGCAGCACCTGTGTGTATCGTTGCAAGTGATGAATGACTGGGGAGGCTGTTTTGTGCTACTGAAACACGTTGTGGCAAAGATTGTATTTATATTTACAGAATAAGCTTGAGTTGGACCTGTCTTTATGAGAGAGACTCAGATCATGATGGTAAAGGTGGGATGTATTGGCTGTGTAGATGTTATTAAACTCAGGAATGCATCCAGATTTTAGGGTCTGAGTAGATACGTTGGTCATGTCCCAACTTGGTGTTAGGGTGAGACTGTCTCCACCTTATCCCAAAGTTCTGGTTTCATTGAACACAATGATTTTGATAAACAGTTAATTGTGGGGGTCTATGCAAAAAATAAAAGGGAAAATATATGGGAAGTAATAACCTCACTGAATGGGACCAAATTCTGTAGAATCAAAAGTAATCATGTTGTTTGATACAAATTCAAAAATAACTTCAGGGAAGATAAGGTGGGGAGGGGAACAGGAACTGAAAGGAAAAAGTAAAGCAAATCATCTTATTATTGTGTTTCAAAATGGCACTTTCACAAAAGGATTAACTTGCATCAGGGAAGAATCTTAAAAGGAGGATAAATAATAAACAAGCCAAACATAAGGCATTGGACAAAACACTTGTCCACTAAAACTATAGAATTGTTTCACACACAAAAAGAAAAGAAATTCTTTTGGATTAATCCAAGCTGAAAATACTTTTTCTGGAGATTTTTGTTTTTCTCATTAAATTGAAAGCTCTCTGTATTTGTACTGCTTTAAGATATTTATTTCCAGAAGCTTACTTCAAATCCCATTGAGATCAGCAAAAGACTATCAGGTGACATTAGTTATTGTTCATTTGAAGTCCATGAGATTAAACCTTTTCTTTTTTTTCTGTAACTTTGTGAAAGTTCTGTGCTGTCAAAGCCAGAGAATCTTCTACATCTGGTTCTTCTTTTTCTTTTCTTTATTGCATTTTGGAGAGATTATAAATGTTAATAGTTTCAAATGATTTAGGAAAAACAAGACAAAACACACAAAAGCTTTCTTCTCTCAGTAATACTTTTTTGGGGATGTATTTGACTTAACATTATCATAATGCTGGAATTATGGATTCTTGGCTGGTGAAAATTGCAAAAATCTAATTGATGGATCAACAACATTTAATGCTCTTTACAGTCTACTTCACCATTTCTTCCAAGGCAGATTGTCATAGAACAAAGACCAGACTGCAACAGGACTGAGTAATATTTACTTATCTAATGTGCACTGATTCCAAGATACAGGAATGAATTTGCTGTGCATCAGTTCTGTTATCCAAACTTTTCCCCAGATACCAATATTTAGATTTTTTTAAAATGTTTTCACCAACATTTTTGGTGGAAATGTTGTAATCACTTATTAGTAGGTATTTATATTCATTTTTCTACTTATTGATGAGGGTTTCATAAGTACAGGATAATACATCCATAATAATATTTTTTTCTCAATTCCTGACCATTATTTCAAATAATTATGTATGTTATCAAGTACCAATAAAAAAAATCCTGAAATCTAAAATCCAGCAGGAAGTGCAATTTTTGACATGCACTAAGTTATCCCAAACACATCTTGACCTCCACTTATCCTCCAGTTTACTCAGCAGAGGGGTTCAAATGCACAACTGTTTGTTAGAGTTAAAATCCTATGCATATAAGGACATCTTTTTCTGGAGGAATTGTTTCTCCAATTTTCTCTTTATATACACAATTTTCTCTGTATACACACACAGATACAGGTATTTTAACTTGAAGGTTAATAAAGTTCTTTTAAATAAGGAATAATTTATTTTTTTCAACCTTAAAAAAAAACTCCCTGGCAAAAATACATTTTAAGCTGATCAAAATTTGATGTTTACTCTCTTTTACACTGTACACTTACAGTATACATATTGAAAAGAAATTAAAAATTAAAATTAAAAAAGGGAAAATATTTTATTCAGGAATTATAAAATTCAATTGTTTATATTTACCAAAACCCCACTTAATTTAAATTTAATTTCTGATTAATGTTGTTGTAAATATAAATCAATTTTTCTATAAATCAATTTTCATTATAAAGTTCTCATGATGCAGTTACTATTTTCAAACTGTTGAATCCCAAGACCTAATTTTTGTCATTGTAATTTAAGTTTATATTTGAAAAATAGAATTGAATATATTATGACTAATAATGGAGATTATACTATTATTTTTACAAATGATCTTTCATTTTGTCCGTTTTTCAAGGTAATCCTTGTGTGACACAAATAATTCCAAAGGAGGAACAGATAAATTTGCCTAATTACTACAGGTGTGATATTCACAAATGAAGTGATTGCTTTAAAACGAGTCTGATACCTGCCATTGGTGTCAAGGGAATTATCTATTTGCCTGGATCTAATTATGTTGAAGGGAATCTCAAACTTAATTAGCTGTTTCTCCCTCTTTCGTACAACAAGAGAAAATTAGCTGCTTAATTAATAATGAAAATTGATAATGAAAAATCTCAATTTTACCAATGAAAACTAAAAGTTGGTGTTGGTGTATTAAATAATTATGCTTTTTCAGGTTTGTTGTAAATTTGTTTTGCAGAATGCTGTACTTAAAAAGTTTTTATTAAAAGTCTACATGCAATACTTGAGAGGGAAATCATCTTCCCCAAGCATGAGCAATTTAGCCCGAGCCACTCATCAGAGACAAACTTTGAGATTCAAGGAATACAGGCAGGAATGTACCAAGCCAGTGGCTTCTGTGCTCTGCCTTGAAAAATGGACAGAAAGAACGATCATTTGTAAAAATAGTGGCATGATCTCCATTATTAGGACACACATGGAATAATACTTCAGTTAATGGTGAATTAAATAGGTTTGAGAGCAATTTGGATACATTGCTTCCAGAATGAGAACTTGAGTTTTAGCTAATTATGGCAGCTCTGCCTACTCAGACCTGAGGGACCAATGTCTTCCCCAGCGCTTCAGTATCTGAGCATCTTCTGTGGGCCAAACCACGGGTCAGCCGGGTTGTGATTTCTGCTTTATTGCAGGTAACCCCAGAAACTGGAATTCACATGACACAAACCATGCCAAACCTTCCCTGGAAAAGAGTGAAACCTGGTAAGACTGATTTGCACATGGAGGAGCAGTACAGATATAGAAAGAACCACTCAACTCTTTATTTTTGTGACTTTTTTGAAACAGTCAACTGCATGGCTGTTCACAACAACTCCCTGAGAAAGCAGAAAAGACAATGCTAATATAATTTTGTCCAAAATAAATCCTATTTTTGAGCACCAGTTTTACAGGATTTTCCTCCTGTGTGTTATTCCTTGGGACTGATAATGATCTGCCACTGCCTATTTCTGTCCATCATCTAAAGGGCTTTCTCTGTATTTCTCTTCATTTGCTTTCTCAGGGTGATTCTCTTTGAAATGTACACATTTATGCATTATTATACTCTGCAATTATTAACCCTTCTTGTCTTATACTGGAAATTTGCTTTGTTTTCAAGCTGTGATGCCAAGTCATCCTGTCACCTTTAAAATAAGAATCATGACATCTGTCTCCTGCAGCATCACCACTTTGCAATCCCACATAAGCTGTTCTTGATGAGGAGATAAAAGGCCTTTGTGGTTGGTTGCAGGGTTCTCAGCCATGATCATCCACATAATCTTTTATCCTTTTCCTTTTTTTTCTTAAATGTGTCCAGGATTTTCCAAATTCATTTGGTAAATGATGTAACATATTTGTCTCTTGTTATGTGTCTCTTACTGCTGCAAGAATTAATTATTTAAAACAAGAACATATCATTACTTGATAAGATTACCAGATCCTTTAATGAAAACAAATTTCTCTAAAACAAATGGAAGAATCAGATGAGCAAAAATCAATATATATATATATATATATATATATATATATATATATATATATATATATATATATATACTATATATATAGTATATATATAAATATATACACTATATATTTTTTAATATATATAGTATATATACACTATATATAGTATATATATACACTGTATATATAATGTATATATATATACATATACATATATATATATATAATGTAAATATTTTTCAGTTACAATTTTTCTCTTCTGCTTCATCTTTGCTCCAATCCCTTTTGTATAAATTTTCGATTTGTTTCACTCTGTGTTCCTCTCTCTGTCCTCCTACTTCTGCCATTCTTAATGATCAAACTATGTTCAGCTTAGGTATATATAGAGTCCTTCATGGTTTCATCAGATTTTGAAGAAGACAAAACAAGATTCTTTGCTATTATTACAGTGCCCTTACTTTACTGTTCTTTTAAGGATGTTTGCTATATCACGTAAACATTAATCTATTATTATTTTACTTTATAAGCACATTTTCTATCAAGGCTCCCTTCTTATCCATGAGGCAAACTGCAAATAGGTACAACTCAAGATGGTAAAACCATCAATGTTATTTGGGACACTGTAGCTGGTTACAGAAAACTTTTAAAAAATCCTCCATACCCTGGAGGTAGAATTTGTCAAGATGCTCACATAATTGAAATTTTCTATGGCTGTTAAGAACCAAGAGAATAGCAGTTCTTCCCTCCAAATGAAATCTCACTGCCAGATTTGTATGACATTTCATGATCCAAGCTTAATTTGTTATACATTGTTCCCAGAAGGTGAGATGAGATTACATGGAGCCATACATTAGTTGGAAGATTTATTTTACACTTACCCACTCAAAGTTCCTTTCTAGTTATTCAAGCAGAATAGAGAAATCTTGATTAGTTAATCTCTCTACATCAGCTTTTTTTCCACAGAGCACTTCACAGAAATGTTTTAAAATTTCACAATTAAAAAAGCAATTAAAAAGGATTATCAAAATCAAAGTTGATCTTTAATTACTGCCTATATCTAGATCTTTATTCCATGATATACCAGATAAAATACTCTTAAAAATGCTTTGTTAATAGCTTTTTATTACTGAGAACATAGGAAATTTCAGTCTTTTGAGGCATGGCCCTTTTTTAGATCAACTTCATTTTCAGGTTGTCATCTAAAACTTTATTTCCATCAATCTTGTCTTGCTCTAGCTGAGTAAGGCATTCCTTTATCTTCTGCCCACTGAGAACTGGCCACCTTGCAATGACTTGGGTAGTGTGGTCAAAGTGCTGCTGTAATTTCTCCGGTGAAAAATTGCTTTCTATCTCCACCTTAGTGACCAAATCTCTGCATCTGTTCAGTCAGGTCGTGCCTCTGTGAATGCAATCAATTTTTGGACACCTGGACTTCTAGGAATATTCAACTGCTCTTTTTCCTCAGACCAGGGCTGGCATAATGGTTTGCTGATATTCTTTGCAGTTTTACTGTTCTTGCTGAAAAATAGCTGTTGTTGAGCAGAACAAATAGCAGAAAAGCAAAGGTTCTCCAAAAATGATTTCATCTTGATTAGCTGTAGCATTCAAATGAAAAGAAGGAAGAGAATTAAAAATTCTGGTACTTAGGACAGCTCTGTGTTTGAACATATTTAAGAAGATTCTGAATAAGAAAGGAAGGATTTTTTTAAAACTGAAAAACTAATATCAACAAAAAGAGCATATATAAAAATACAGATATTACTGGATTGAAAATCTCACTATAGTGAAATTCCTGCTTGGTTCAATCAACTTTTTTTTTCTTGCTAACATCAGATTGCCAGTGAATTATGGCTTCTCAAAAAGGCCCCCATTTCACATAGCTTTAATGTGAAAAACAATGAGGATGAGGCTCAGGCCCCCAAGTTTCAGCAACATGAAAACTGCATCTTGTTTAATGAAGTCAGCTAAGGCTTGACTCACACATCTCACAGTGTTGAGAATCACCTGAGGTGTGCTTGGAATCCAGTATC
The DNA here is from genome assembly GCF_027579445.1 of Ammospiza nelsoni. Classification (NCBI taxonomy): domain Eukaryota; kingdom Metazoa; phylum Chordata; class Aves; order Passeriformes; family Passerellidae; genus Ammospiza; species Ammospiza nelsoni. The sequence continues at coordinate 5,040,393 of NC_080637.1, read as the reverse complement.
TATTTGGTCTCCAGTTGCCTCTCTAAATGGAATTTCTTCCAGGCTCATGTGAACACCTCAGATTTATGGGGGCCTTTCAAACTGAACACTTTCTTCAAGCAACCTGAAAGCAGACTTGGTTTCTAAAATGTGGCACCAAAGATGCAAAATTATGAGTAATTTTATCTTATTCAGATATCTTAATCTACATGTCCGAACCCCAATAATTTTAGGTTTCTGTAAATAGGTTCTGGATGTGAGTTGGGGTTTGAGGTCAGCAAAGAGTTTGATAAATGCCAGGGAAAACAACAGAATGAGGTCAGCATATAATAATAAGGATTTTATACATACATATATATATACATATATATATATATATATACACATAACTATATGTGTATATGTATATACACATAACTATATATAGAAATATAAATTATATACATAAATTATATATAAAATATAAATATAAATTATATATAAAAATTATATATATAAAGTTTTCTGAAGTTCTTCAGGGTGGAAAAGACAAAGAAAATAATTCTCAAATTCCCTCCTCCCATGTTGGGACACCAGAGAACCTCCTAAATCATTACATTATACTACATCCTATTACATGGAAGATCAAAAGCTCAACTTTTGGCCTTCTGTCCTTAGAGTTTGTGGGACCCTGAACCCAACTTGTTTGGACTAGTGCAAATTGATATATCCAAATTAATAAATCCCTTGTTGGCCTCTTTAACTCCATCTGAACTCCTTCAGGTCCCAGCCACACTGAGCCCCTAAAAAGAAAAGCAGAAGGCAAGCAAATCTCAGGGCCATGTGAGGCTTTTCTGAAGTGACAGCTGAGTGAGGTCCTTGTCAAAGATCTTTATTAAAGTCACTCTCCTTCCAGCACAAGCCTTAGGCCATCAGGCAGTGTTTTCGGATTCTCCCTCACATGGGAATTTTATGCTGCAGTAAGACATGAAAACCCAATGTTCTCAAAATCTTTCTTTTTTAATATCTGGATTCTTCCCTAATTATTTTCAGATTAATTTCCAGCTAATACATAAGGATGAAATTTGGCTCATGACCTCTAACCCTAAGCATGCTGCAATTCTGTTACCAATCTCCTGATTTCATGGGGGGCTTAACAAGCCCCATATGTGACACCGTGTGTTCCTGTGCATTGCTGTGGCCTGATAATGATCCAGGGAATCCCTGGCACTATCCTGCCCTGCCACACCATCAGCAGCTGAACTATGGCAGCACCAAGGTCTGATGAAATGTTTTTTTCCATTTCTATGTCCTCAAGGCTGGAAAGGACTCTCAGGCACCCTGTGCTAACCAGTGTGGGATTTGGTTTGTTTGCCTCTGGCTGGTGCCTCTCCTCAGGTGATGAACAAGGTCAATGCCATTTTCCCCCAAGTTTGTGACTATGCACATGCTGTCCAACTCAGACACAACTAACCAAGGATGCAAGAGCAGCAAAATTCCCAGAACTGTGTTAAAAAGGTTCACACCCAGGGGAATTCCTGGGGGAACTTTGGAGAACAAGCCGGCTCAGGCCTGAGAGAGGAATTGTTAACTGTACTAATGAAGAGGTCCGCATACAATATCATGTCAAATTGAAAGGTAGGAAGGATTTGGCATCTTAGCAGCCAAGTCAGAAAAGGGACCAGCATTCAGAGATGAACTCTCTACTGATGCAAGTGCAGCCCTGGACACACATGCTTGACCCAAAGCCTAGAGACATCCATGGGAGTGTTCCTGCCAGCTTCAGTGGAATGTTTAGATTGCATCTCATGGGCATGGAACCTTTCTTGCTGCTGGAAGAAAGTTTGGTTTCATGCAGTAGAAATGGCTGTTAAATCACAGGCTGTTCCCCCTCTGGATCATGACAGAATCATAAAGTGGCTTGGGTTGGAAGGGACCTTAAAGGCCATCTAATCCAGCCCCCTGCCATGGGAGGGAGTGCCACCCACTGGACAAGATTAAAGTGTGCCTCAGCCCTATCCTGGACCTGTTCCCTCCTTCAGGAAGGACTCCATTTTCCACTCTTGCTTCAGAGAAGAAGTTGTTGCTCCTTTCCTCCTTCTCTGTTTGCCATATGTTCTCCTCCTAATCACCTATCCCTGACACCAACCCATAAAACCCTGCCACATTAACCACACTATTAATCCTTTCTTAAACCCATATATGCAATGGCTTTTTCTTATAAACCACCATGGATCTTGTGCATTGTCTGAAAATGAGCTTCAAATCCAAAGATGTTCAGGCCTGTGGGGGAGAAAACCCATTAGGTGTGATAGCTCTCTGCAAATGTGGGCAATTACAGATAGAAAAATCTTCCTTGCCACCTCTGAAACTCCCTGTGATCAGCTGCATTCACAATTGCAACCTATGGACTGCAGGACTGAAAAGGCTCCACTAATGATTTCTACATTGGACCAAATGATATCCTTGACAATAAGGTAATCCCAGGAACCTTCCCTCACTTCCAGCTGTCACCATCGGGGCCACGGGCTGGCACGGATGAGCCAGCGTGCTCCTCCAGACCTGCACTTATGTTTCAGTAATAAAAGACCAAATGCAGAATGTTTTCTTCTCCCTCTCCTCCCTCCCAAATGCTACTGATCGTCCTATTACCATGGCAACCAACTCCTGCTGGCATGATCAAGAAAAAACCTGATTTGGGATTTTAATTAATTGCTTGGAAATGGAAATGTAACAGTGACTGGCAGTTCAACTAAGCACGTTTGCAAAGTGAATAAAAATAGAGTTTCTGAAATACTTGAAATTGTTTCACTGGATATAGCCCACATTTTTTACGAGACACCTTAATTTATTCTATTTCATAAAATAAATCTGCCAAATGTACTAAGCCATTTTGTCAACACAAATCATTTTGGCAAATACTTTAATCCATCTTCTTAACAAAATGTATTGTATTAAGAAAAAAAAAAATCTAACCCATCAGTATAAACCCATAGGTTTGATCTGAAAGGATGCCTTTTTAACCAGTAGGTCATATTTATAAAAGGCTTTCATCTTGCCTTCACAAAAGAGGATGTTCTTCTTCCGACACATGTGATCACTCATTAACATTGGTGGCAGCTACACCCCCATATTCAGCCGAGAATGGAGCAGAAATGGCTTTTGGTTGATTTTTATGACCCCCAGTCTCCCTGTTTCCAAAGAAAATAGAGTTGTCATTGTCTGGGTATGGCACTGCCCTCTCCTGCATGCTGCCAGGGTTGCTGAGGTGGTGTCATACGTCCTGCATTGCTCAGCCAAGAAAAAACCCATTTCTCTCCACATTTTTAGAGGATTAGGACATCCCTGTTGTCTCTATGCAGGTCCAGGTACCCATAGTTTCCAGCATCATGCTAATTTTTTTAGGCCTTTTAATTTCACATTATTCATTTTATATATATATATATATATATATATATATATATATATATATATATATATATATATATATATATGTATGTAAATAGATATATATGTATGTAAATAGATATATATGTATGTAAATAGATATATCTAAAGCTTCTTCCTTTAAGAAATTAGAAGAAGTTTCGAAGAATTCAGAAGCCCATCTGGAAAGCCGAAACTGGAAGTAATCCTCATCAACTGCATGAAATCCTTCAGTTATCTCTCCTGAAAGTAATAGTGAGGTGGGGGTCAGTCTCTACCTCCAGGTAATAAGTGATAGGAAAAGTGGAAATGGCCTCAAGGCACGTCAGGGGAGGTTTAGATTGGGTGTTAAAAAACATTTCTTCACCAAAGGGGTGGTCAGGTATTGGAACAGGCTGCCCAGAGAAGCAGTGGAATTATCATCCCAAGAAGTTTTCAGAAAACACCAAAGTGATGTATTTAGAGACAGAGTTTAGTGGTGAACCTGGGTTAATGGTTGGACTTGATGATCTTAGAAGTCATTTCTAACCTTGGTTCCTTCCTTCCTACATCATTCTTTGACTCTCCACCTGGAGATATTGGCCTAACGGGAAAGCTGAAACATGGTTGTATTGTAAACACGTCATGGACACTTCCCAGTGCCAGCACAATAATGCAGAGCCACAAGGAGACAAAAAATTTCAAATTACTGCTAAAGGGCTTCCTTATTCACAAGCAATAGTCAGGGAACCTGAGTGGAATCAGGAACTTTCATTGCCAACCCCTGCCTTACCTTCCTCCTTTGAGATTTTATCTTCCCACTTATTTTTGTTCTTTACTGGCCAGTTCCTCCCTTACAATCAAAGCTAAGAATAATTCTACATTAACTCGGTCATTTTCACATACTTACTGGTATTCCTCCAAGCAGATTTTGTCAGTTTTCAAGATGTAAAGTACCCTGCAGCTCCCAATGCCAGAGTGTTAATTCAGATCACAGGATCACATGGCTGACCCAGAAGTTACTAAACTTCCTAATTCCTTAATTATATCTGAGAGGTGACCGGTTCTTGCCAGTTATCACATACTGACAATGTTGCTCTTCAGTGAACATTATTCACTCATCCCCTGAACTCTACTCCAGCCCAGGGTAGACAACCTCAGTGGACAGATTGTACTTAATGATCTGAGTTGAGTTTAATCAACTATTTTTAAAGATAACACATAACAGGGTTGTAAGATGCTCTGGAGAGGTAATTTTGTTTTCAAAATTTTATTATAGTTAATATATTCAATAAAAATATTTAATTTATTTAATATTTATTCCCCATTCCTCACCACTTTTCCTTTCTCTGTAACTTCTCTTAAATACAAGTAATAATTTCCATTGTTGTAACATCTTTTAGAACCTAAATATCACTAAGCCAGTAGAAATTGTGAGACAAAATGAAAATATAAAAAATCTGGTGATTATCTATCTCCTATTCTCTCTATCATCTATTGGTATTTCTAAGACAACTATCTTTGTGCTATCTAAGCTCTGTAATATAATACAATCACTTGCAAGTTGTATCTAAGTGCAGTGGGTTTTACTTATTAATAACATAGCACTTATCTTCAAAGTGCTTCACAAACTAGTTAATTCTCCCAGCACCTTGTCCATTTCAGGCAGGTGAGACAACTATTCTTCCCATTAAACATATCATCCTGATTATTACTTGAGGAAATAAGGTTAAGTTACTCCTCCTATCTCCCAGAATAGACAGTGAGTGCTTGGAAGAGAATTATTAAGGAACAGGGTTTTTTACCTGATTTGAGACCACCTCAAAGTCCCTCACACCTGGCCAACATCACAGGTAACAAAATAATTATGTGCTTCTTTAAAAATTATCATGTGATTCTTTGTCTGAGACTGAATGTTTTTTGTTTGTTTGTTTTTATTCTGACCAACCAGCTCCAAGCTGCTGTGTGAGTCATCCACATGCATAGAGTTTGTGAAATGACTTACATTGACTTGGCTGCTTCAGTTTTATGTGCTCCATTATGTTGGCATCATTCCTCAGCCAGGCAATTCCTGCATTTGAGTTTCTGCATCTTCTAGGTAAGGAAAATACATGGGAAAGATATTTAACAACCATGGAAAAAAAAAATATAATATTAGGGCCTACCTGTTAAATCATTCTAATTCCTTGATCATTCAAAAGCATTTCTGCCTCATCAGACTGTTCCCAGCTCTATCACTGTTTTATCTGAGGGTATGGATACCTCAGAACGTGTGAATATACATTTAAGAACTAATTCCACTCCTCAGAGTTTCACTGGCTAGTTTGGAATTAGGATCATGCCATGGGATGTTGCATCACTATTGGCAATATCTAATGACAATCATCAGAGGAGGTAGTTCCAGGAGGTAAACAAAGATAAAGGCATAACAGTTGCCCAAGTGAAGGAGGTCTTATATTAATTACCCCCATACAGCACAGCAGCCTTATCAAGCTGTAGGGTGGCCCAAAAGCTCCTTAAGCTCCAATTTATTGTGTAAGCATGGCACAGTGGGCAGAAATCCACCAGCTGCCTCCTTGGAGGAGAGCACCTTCCTCAGGGTCCCTGCCAGCAGAAACATTGTGCAGCAGGATTAAAATGTGTTTTAATCATTTGCTGAAGGTCAACATGACAGTGTAGCCATGAAGTATATACAGACACATACAGACACACATAGCTTTATTCCTACAGAATTAAAAACATGAGAAATTGGATATTGGCACACCTGTGTTCTATAAGGATGAAGAGGGAACTTCAAAAGGCTGGTTTGAGTTTCAGGAAAACACTCCAAGCCTTTGAGGTAAAATTCATCTGCCCTAACTTGGACGTCTCAAAACTAAACAACTGAGTCTGAGCTCATCTCTCCAAGCTCCCTTCGTGGGGAGGAATGGGCACCTGCAGAGTGTAATTCATCTTATCCCACCACAGGTGTCTGGGAGGGGCTGGGTGAGCCACTCCCTGGAGGTCCCCATGTGTCTCTGCTGCCTCTGAGGACAGCCCAGCTCACGTTTAGACATTTAAATTTTTGATACATAACATTCATTCTGTGAGATGGATTCCACCCTTATATCCTCCTCTCAGGCTTGATTCCAGCCCCTTTACAATCAGTTGGTGGTGACATGGAAAATATAGAACAGGGTCAGTGAGTGCCTGGGGCTTTTCTGCAACTTTTCCCTCTAGAAGGACAGAGTTCCAGAAATAAAGTGGCACAAGAATAGGAAGGAAAAGAACAACTTCTTCCTCCCAAAAACCAGGCAAAATTTGTGGCATCCTGTAATTTATTAAATGAAGGGCTTGCTGGCAGGACCTTCTCCATTTGATATTTCCTCACTGAACCTCAATTCACAGACTCTGTTTTAGCAGGTGAGTAATGTCTTTGACTCCAGGGAGATCACAGGGCCAGTGAAAGTTGAGTACATACATAAATGTTTTCAGGATCAGGCACATATAAATTAATTAGAATTACGTATTTAAATAGCTTTGTGGATCTTGGCCTTTGTTCCTGACCTTCATCATCTGTTGCCTGAGTCTGCAACCTTCATAGAACACAATACCAGACATTCATTTTCTGTTTGGAAGGGTGATGCCGAGGAGGAAGGGGAGAAGGAAGCAAGACACTTTTACAGTTTTGACTGGGCATTTTGATCATGCTTTTAGTGGCAAGACTTTTGGATTGTTCCTGAGATGTTTCTATTTATGCAAAAAATGCTAGAAACCTTATTTCAGAGAACAAAAATAAAAAAGGAAAAGTATTTGCCAGAGGAGGTCTGAGCTTTGAAAGGAGATGAGGGTACTCTTTGCATTTCTATGCATTTTTTTGCATAAATACACAGAAACTGGGGGGAACACATGGCAACTTTCAGCCTATTTCTAGTCAAGCTGTTAAGTCACTCATGAATCTGCTTTAACTGTAATAAATTTTAACTGTATAGAATTAGCTTTGCCTAGACTTCTCCTGGAAAGACTATTCCTGTTCTGTTTGCATAGCACTTAAAACAAAAAAAATAATAAAAGCAAGAGCACAGGCACACACACAAAATTTATTTTCTGTGCCCAAATCAATGGAAAGTAGAGAAACCACAATAATTCACCCACTTTCATCTCACGGAAAACCCTTTTGTCCACATGTCAGAAGAGTTAGGTCTTGAAAAGAGTCCCTCTCTAACACCTTCCTATGTCTCAATTTAAAATGAGAACTTCAAGGTCAGTGGAAACAGCAACATAAAAGCACCCAATTCTTGCTAAGGCAGCCTGGAATGGTGGGTGGGCCATTTCTCAGGTGAGAAAAGGCAAGCTGCAAAGCAAATACCTGAGGTGACTTCTCCTTGTTTGAGTCTGCTACCCTTAGGGCTGTGTTCTTTTGGCTGGGGATATCTGTTGATCTTACCTCTTAACAGCAATTATGCCAGACAGCTTTTTGGCTTTCAGTTCTGCTCCATAGGTAACATAAATCATACAAATTATTACCACAATGCTAAACTGTAATTACCCACAGACCCTGACATGCTAAAAGGTGTATTAATTTGATAATATAATAAATATGTTACTGCATAAAACTATAATTATTACTTCAAAATTGACACTTATACCAGCTTGACTTTTTTTTTTTTTCCCCCCAGCAGGCAACTCAATTGTACATTGACCAATACCAGCAATGCTATTTGAATTCAGTGAGACATATTGAGGTGTAATTTGGTAACATGTGGGAGGCCTCTCTTAAAGGAAAATGTCACAAGAGTTAGTTTGGGTTTTAGAAATTATAATTCCATGAAGCAATAAATTACTCTGTAGTTCAAGAGGAAAAATATATCTGACAAATAGCCCAGGAAATGGGAATAATATCAACATATCTATCAAATAGCCCAGGAAATGGAGACAATATCAACAAAATACCTAAAATGTTACCAATGGGGAAAATAATTCACATAAATAAACATAAATAACATAAATAAACACCCTTATTTATGTTGCTTCAAATGCTGCTGGGGAAAAATGTGACTGACACTATTGGAGGAAATTCTACTTTTTTTTGCATGGAAAAACTGACAAACACATCTGTGGGAAAGACTGAGGTCCCAATTCTGCAACTGTTTGGGTGTGGACAAGCCCTGGCACAGCTCCCAGGTTTATTTTATTCAGTGACTGCCTAATGTAAAATGCATAAACAAGCCTGGGAACAGAGGTTGTAATCCAGGCCTGCTCCTGCTCAGCTCAGCAGCCCAACTGCAGTAACACCAGCTCAGGATCCTGTTTCCCATTTTCTTTATATTTTGTGTCTTCCACGTGGTCAATATAAACTTTTAGGAAGTGAGTCTTATACGTTCAAGCCTTCTTAAACTCAGGATAAAAATGAGATCACTTCTTGCCCCTGGGTGACCCCTTTAACTGATGGTGGATGTGCAGGAAGGAGCCATACACACCTCTGCTGGGATGTGTGGGGTTAATATTTATACACTGAGTGGTTTCTGTGACAGTTCCTCTTTAAGTTTCTTATTGGGATCTTAAAATGCGTAGTTAAAGGAAATCTTCAAAAGTATTTTTTCCCAAGTTTTCTTTTGAAAAACCTGAATACTGGTGATTTTTCAAGTTTTCCCCTCATGTTTTATCCCCATTTATACTTTGGCTTGCAGAAGGAGGGGGGAAAAGTATCAAAGGAGAAGGGGATATCAAGTTTATTTCAAGTTTTTATTTCTGGGTGGTATTGCTATCATTTAACTTTATGTATTTACACTTAGACCAGTTGCCATAGGCATATTCTATATTCAAAGGACAGCTATAGGCATCTTTGGAAGAGCTAAATCAGAGGATCTTCCTTCTGCAGGTGTTTCCATTACAAAAAAGTGAGACTGATATTTAACTCAGTAAGTCTCATCCAAAATTTCTAGTTTATTTTCATTGTCAATCTAGAAATAAAGGAGGAGGAAGCATTGCTCAGAAGGAAGAAGTGAAAACTGGAGGAAAAATTAAGAATAAAATACTAGAATATTAATATAACAAAAATTCTTTAAAACAGCTATGTCTTTTTTCTTTGGCAAAAGAAATATATAAATGTGTTTGTTGAAAGATCTTAAAGTGCCCCTCTATTGCAATTTTTTTAGAATACTTGAAAAATAAAATCCAATAAAATTTTATTGGGGGAAGGTTAGTTTGGCATCAAAAACATTTGCCACAGAAGCAGAAAACTTCATTTCAATACCCTTGACCTCTGTTAAGAAGGGATTTATTCTCTACCTACTTGCAAGATAAGTACACTTCCAAATGTGAGGGATGGTGGGATGATACCTATTTTGAAGAATATTCATATTGATGCTTGAGACCATACAAAGGAGTGAAAAGACCCTGATTATTTTAATGTAAATCTCTGTTCAACTTCTATGTAAATAGTCTTAGCAAGGTGAGCTCCTGGGTTGCACTTAAGGGTCGGTGAAAATTAATGTTGTGCAGCTTTATCATTACCTTTAGTTGTTGCTCCTCCACTGACCAGGTTGAATGATGCAAACAGGTCACTGAAACTGCCTGGCAGACACTCTTCACCTGTCTTAGTTCATGTATTATATAGGGCTTTATTGACATGGTTCTCCTCAAATTCCAGTTTGGAATTTCATAATAGCTTTGGCAGAGCTTCTGGTGACTTTCATCCAGTTGGAACAAAAGGTGAACCTGTGTGGGGAGAGCAGGAAGAGAAGATTGCCACAGTGTCATCACTATTTTCAATGAAACATTAGTTGAAAAACCACCATGTTGGTGCTGGGATCTGGGTAGAATTCTTGGCCAAAACTGGAAAACACACTGGGGCAAAAGGAAAAAAGTAGTAAAAATAAATATCCGTAAAAGTATATGGTAGATTGGTACAGAAGACATGAAACAGGCTGTTGGAAGTTGACTAACTTGGAAAAAATATCATGACTAAAACCTGGAGGTTTAAAGGCTGTCTGTGTTAACTTCTTAGAGAAGTTCTTAGAGAACAGCTACTGGAATCACAGAACCAATTAGGCTGAAAAAACCTTCTAAGAGCCCAATCTTTAACCCAGCATTGCCAAGCCCACAATGTCCCCAAGTGTCACATCTACATGTCTTAAACACCTCTGGGGATGGTGACTCAACTCCTTCCCTGGGCACAGAGTTCCAATGCCTGACAACCCTTTTGGTGAAGAAATTATCCTGATTATCCAATATAAACCTCCCTTGGCACTGCTTGGGGCCATTTAGTCTTATGGCTTGTTTTTTGGGAGAAGAGCCTGACCCCTGTGTGTCTACAGCCTCCTGTCAGGCAGTTGTAGAGAGCAAGAAGTCCCCCCCAAACCTCCTTCCCTCCAGGATAAATAAGATGAATTCTAATAATTTTCCCAATTACAGGATACATGAATGTGGCTTTTTGACTGATTTTTTTATTCCTTCTGCTCATAGATATTTTTGGCCTCGGCAGATTGCTTGCTTGAATTCACATGCTGACAGTAAATATGATGTTACAGAAAGCCTTAAACATATTTACCTGTCTTAGGTTTTTCCTGTGTAACTGATTATTGCAATCATTTTGATGAATCATGTTGTTTGATAGAAATAACAGCTTGCATACACAACTGGAATTTCCTTTTCCTCTTACAGCACTTTGGGGGAAGGAGGGAAGAAAATAAAAAGGTAGCTGTGATTACTTAAATCTACCTTTTTAATAATGTGGTAGACAGCAGTGATGATGTGATTCATTACTTGCCTATAATGTTAATTATACATTATTAGCTGTTTCACTGTATGATAGCTGGCAATTGGTGATATGATTCATGAAGTGCTATTGTTAAGCCAATCTGAAAATCTGTTTGATTCAGGTTAAAAGAAAGGGCGATAGGTCATAAGAAGTTGAAAAAAAAAGAGAGAGAGAGAGAGAGAGAATAAAGAAAAGACACAGGCATAATTTGCAGTTCTATTTTTATATGAACAACAAGGTTTACAGTGAAGAGCTGTTGGATACAGTTTCGGTGAGCGAGGATTTTGCAGAGAGATTAGATCAGTTACAAATTGCTAAATCTGATGACTTAGATAAAAATTTAACCAGAGGCTTTGAAAGAGGTAGAACATGTTTCTGTGGAGAAGTGATTGCCCCGTGCTTCCGAGATAGAGCTAATCAGAGAGGGCTGCACTGGCTGCATCCTCCGTAAAAACTGAGCAGGGGAGAAATTGTTCATTTCCGAATGGAGATGGTTTCCAGGCTGAAAACTGCATTTCACCCTCCAAATGCACCCTGTATTTTGGGGAACCCCCAGAAGGCAGTCCTGCAACTGTAATACAACATGTTCCCTTCCAATGTATATCTCTATCACATCTGTGTTACCAGCTGAATAAACTAAATAAAACAATTGTTCCCTCCTCCACATTCTTTGTAAGATTCCAAAATCTTTTCCCATTTCCACAGAAAAACCACCAACTTTAACCAACCACTTAAAAAACCCAGAGAAAACAGATTTTGCCCAGAGATAGCAAATACTCCCAAGGTTAAACATTCCTTCCAGACTGGTTCATATCTGCACTTTATCTGAGCTAGCAAGAGGAATTGAAGCTTCATCCTTCTTGCTCCAGCAGGCGCCAACTCAGGCAGAATGGACCTCATCCTTTCTCTCATGTAAGTCAAAAGTGAGTTATAGATCTGAGCTTCTGCTTCCCAGTAAAGGCACTGTCCATAAAGGCTCATCTCACAAACAGATTGCAATTCCTAGGAGTAAATACTGCCTGGTTAGGAACAATTTGTTAAATAAAGTAATAAATCCGCGACAAAAAAAATTTAAACAGTCAAAGTCATAAAACAATTCAAACAAGTATTTTTTCTTTCATTCATTTTATTACCCCTGTAAGTCTTGGGGGAAAGAGTTAAGATGAATGTTATATCACATTATTCTCAAAAGGATTTATGTCTTCTCTTATCCCAGATAAGGCTCCTAAGGAATGAGATAAATCACACTGACCACACAGTTCTCTCATCCATTTCCTCACATACCCAGCTCTTGTGTGCAGCAACAACCCTTGAAACAATCTTTTCAGAGAAGGGAAGTGCTGTGTTTCCAGAACTTCAATTGTATTAAAATACAGGACGTAGAAATCCTTCATGGAAACTTTTCAAGACTATTTGCTGCTATTAAGGAAATAGTTTTATAGGACAAAGATAGGCCTGGGAGCTAGGAATTCCTGAGTACTGTCTCCAGCACTGTCTTGACTGTCTATTGCCTACATATCACAGTGATTGTGTGATTTATTTATAAAACATAGATTAGATTAACCCAAACAAGATTAAATTAGATAGAACGAGTCACTTAAACTCTCACTGACTATTTCCTCATCTGTAAACCAGTGATATCTGTATTTACCTATTACATGGTGACTGTGAGGATTACTTAATCTCCCTAAAGAATTATCATGATTATCATTAATCTGGAACACACAAAACAAGTCCCGATAAGGAAACAAGCTAGTGAATCAGCTGAGGTGGAGTAAAGGTACCAAAGCAATTCTTCTGCTGATCTGATAGCCAAGCATACTTAATAAAGGTTTTGGGATGGCTTCATTTCATATTAGGCATCTAAAATATAATGTTTAATATAAGATAGCTGTCTAATTTCCCTCTGTAGTCCAAGTGTGGATGTAGATGGACGTCATGCATTTAATGAGCCAATAATGTCATAATTCTGGGATGAATCACCTAATGGATTTCTCTTCATTATCTGTAGAGGGAGCCTGGACAATTAGACAAGATATATTTCAGATAGCTAATGTTACATGAGACCAAACTGCAGGGTTTAGTAACATGCTTGAAGGACCACAGCCACATGACACATTCTGCCCGCACAAGAGCAGAGAAAAAATCAGTACCAGGTAACTCCTAAATTCTGATCACCACATTCCTGCATCCTAAAAATTTACCATCCCTTTTATAATCCACAAGAACTCGTGGTAGTTTTGAGAAATACAAATTTAAAATTTCTGTTAATTAAGGCAAAGTATCAAAATGTTGTCCCATAGTACAACATGGTTAAGTATTTTGTACAAGGACCCCTTCTATTTGGGGGCAGAGAGGGCAGAGTGGAACAGTTTGGAGTAAATTGTGTTTCCTAGCTGATCTGTTCTTTTGGGAAGGGGCAGGAGTTGTTCGGGAAGAAGTCACTCCCTTTTGGAGTCTTACACACAAGAGATGATTAAGAACCATTTCTTCCCTCTGGAATTCCTTTTCTGCTCTACAAAGAAGTGCAGGACCTCCTTTCCACCATATCTCTTCCCTTCTGAAGACTAATGCCCCATCCCTCTTGTGAAAACAGCTGGGGTTTGTTGTTCCAGACTTAACAAAAGAGCAGAACATCCTGCCTCTGTCAGAAAGAAAGAAGGAACATCTCCCACAGTGGCTCCTGCTCTAAAAGAGAGGCCAAAGGAGGTAGAAACAAAGGCAGAGGGTGTGAGGCTGCAGTGTGGGGCTGAGAGGAGCCTGGTTGCACAGGCTGAGGCAGAGCTGGGCTCAGGTTGGTGTCACAAACCCTGCAGTGAAACCAGAGCCTCAGCTGCTGTGGGCAGCTTGGTTTCGCACAAACGCAGAGCTGCAGCAGAATCGAGGTGCGGCTGCATCACCTCCCAGGCCTGCTCAAAAGCAGGAAGGAATTTCTGCTCCAGAGCTCTTTAACAAAGCCTGGTCAGGCAGCTGCTGCCCTGGTGACGTGTTTTGTACGTGTGTGTTGGGGGCCAGAAGCGAGAAATACCTTCCTAGCAAGGATGGGGGCTGGAAGAAAACAGTGAATATAAGCAGGTGGGAACAGGCTAAGATTTACCTCCCCTCAGCAAGGCTCAGCTGCAGAAAGGCTTTTAGGTTAGATCTAAAGTGTTTCTGAGTCAAGTGGAAAGCTGCTATTGATGTAAAGCAAAATACGTGGGTGAAGGTTACAGGAATGTTCCTTATGAAAAAAAGAACCATAATTCAAAAACCTACATACATATATATATGTATATTTAGGCAGTGAGAAGCTCTTTAAAAGCCAATGTTTCTTCTTAAGAATAATGGCAAAAAGAGCAATAGGATTGAGCAGACTTTTAGGAGTTTTTGAAGTCAAAACAGGGCTAGCCTTTAATTTGTTATAATCTTAGAATAGGGGAGGAAAAAAAAACTTTCTAAGCCTAAACTATCTCTTTGTTTTTCTTAGGAAAAGGAAAACTATTTCAGATAAAATAGAAACCACCCTGAAAAGCCATCTGGAATTTGAAATTAATCCAGACTACCTGTGAGTAAGATGTGCAAGGAAGGGTCTGCTTTCAGTCCTGTCTTGTACTGAACTAAGAATGCTGTCAGCACTTAATAATGTTAGTAGTAATAGTTCTTCTCACACACCTTTTCACTTCTTGGTGTTGGCCGGGACTGGAAAGAGCAGAGCCTTTCCAAATGGAAACAGAGAGCACTAAAAATTACATTTTAAAAACAAAAACAAGAGAAAACCAAACAAACTGAAGCTGTGCTGAAGTTTTCAGTCCTTCAGTCCAACTTTGAAAACTCATTAGTGGTAGATAATTCAGATAAGGTATGAATCCAGATGTTACTGTGTTTATCCACAGCAAAACCAGGTTCAAAATTTTACTGAAAAAAAAAATGGCTAGGCTCCTAAATCTGAAATTAAACATGTAAGAAAATGCCTTGATGGGTAAGAGCATGAAGACATGCAGCTTTTCTTGACCTTAATGAGATGTTCAAGGCACTTAACACTTTTGAAAATCAGGCCACAATTCAGCAAAGCATTTCAACATGTGTTTAACATTAAACACATATTTAATCAGATTAAAGCATATACTTAAGCACATTCCTGAACCAGGATCAATTTAAACATGTGCTTATGATCTTTGCTAAATAAGGTTCTCACTTAAGTTTCTATATAAGGTTTTGAGAGCCTAAATTTAGTTTTTTGATGTTAGAAAAACTTCAGTCTGTTTTGTATGAAATAAAATATTAAGTGAAGGAGAACATTTTTAATGCCCCCATTTGTTTTGCTAATCATGTTTATCGTTGCTTAACAAACACCAGGTAAGAAAAAAATTGAGTCATTAAGGAGAAGTAAAATACATGCTCTAGGAAAATGTGGATTTTTCACATGTAATCGGATTTTGACCCCTTAAAAGTATTTCATATCAGATATATTTTCACCCAATATTATCCAAAATTAGAGACCAAAATTAATTTTCACTGTGTTTTCTCGAATGTTATCCATATGTGTCTATTGCTAATATTGGCGTGAGGAACAAAAGAATTATTTCTCTCTTAATTTAATTTCTTTTCTGTTTTCCTTTAACTTCTCTTTATCTTTACATATCTTTTCTTGCTCTTGTAGCAGAACAAGCCACATTCCATCCCTTTCTGTTAACACCCCTGCATACATTTGAGTTTCCACCAACCTCCTGTCAGCCTACCTAGTTGTGCAATTGGTTGTGTTAAGACAAAAGCAGCGTTGATGGCCACAATTTTGATTAGGGCAGGAGTGACTCACTGGGACAGCAGCAATCCTGAGCGTGCCCGTGCACACGTTTGCACGGATGCAAGGCAGCCAAGGCAGCACACAGACACACAAATAAGATTGAGCAAGAAGGGAGAATTTGAAGTCGGATAGCTGTTGGACACGCACCGTTCAAGCTGGATGGTGGCCAACCCTTCTCCATCCATCCTCTCTGGCATTCCTGCAGGGTGGAGGACTGCAGTCCAAGCTGTGGGATAGTCCTTCTCTAAATATATTCCCTTTTTCTCCCATTCTCATTGGAAATATATCAGGTCCTGACTTGATATGGGGCTCTGAGCAAGCTGGTCTAGTGGAAGGTGTCCCTGCCCATGGCAGAAGGGCTGGAACACAATGATCTTGAAGGTTCCTTCCAAACCAAAACTACTCCATGACCTCATGATTTAACACATGCAAGGTTTCACCCTGTTTTGAATAGGGTGGTATTTGCAGGTAGGTTATCTCTGGATTAAAACTGAGTTTTTTGGAGAGGAGGTGCTCAGGGTCAAGTGCATAGCAGGAACTGCTTAATCATTTGCAAGCAGTAAATTCATTTTCTATCTTATGCCATGATAACTTGTGTTCAAATTCATGGCCTTGCTTAAACTGGAGCAAATCCCTGTGTGGACACACTAATTTCAGTTTTACAGTGGCTTATCTCCGTTTATCATAAACTTGTTCTGAATCATCTTATGGCAAACTGGAATAAGCTTAATTTAAAATTAAAATAAAAGGATTAGGATAAATGAAATTGGTGTAAAATCACACCTTTATTTAAGCCAATAACTCTGTATGCAGATAAAAACCTAGGACTTGTGTTTATTCAAAAGTGAGTGTTAAAGAAAATAGAAGAATACAATGAATAGGGTAAATATTTCCAAACCCTGTTGAGAGAATATTAGAACAACAAAGAGTTAAAAATAATCCAATTTGAAAAGAACTATTCTAAAATTGCCTAATCTCCTTGGTTCAGAGCCTCTCCCATTCAGCCACATTAGACAGCAAGACCCTGCAGGCACTTAATAATACTTTTATATAGTAGCACTTTACATTTTCTGTGCTGTAAAAGCATTAACTAATTAATCTTCACAACAACCATCTGAGGTCGAGAAGTGAGGACTAATATCCCTTCCCTAAAGATAGTGAAGATAAAATACCAGGCATGTCAAGGGCTCCTGTTCCTGACTATTGTGTGTTTTGTTTTGCAAGTGAGAAGGCCTCTGACACAAAATATGATGGGATAAAGTTGGATATCCAGAGCTGGATTCTCCCTCCCTGCCTTCCTCCCTCCCCCATGACAGGCTGCTGTTGAAAATTTGGCTTCAGGAGATATATTTTTCAGACTCCAAGCCAGGAAGGCCCTTAAGCAAATGCTTAACATAGATCACAAATAACATGGGAAAGCCAATGTTCTCCTGTGAAAAAAATATCAGAGTGTGTGTATCTCAGTGCTTTGGTGGCTTAAGTCCAGAGTCATGGATTTCTAAAGAAGCTTAAGTGCCTAAGTCCCACTGGGTAGATGAAGAGTCAACATCCCAAACTCTTGGGCTTTGATTTCCAGAGCTTGATTAGAAACTCAGAAGATCCTGTTTCACATTTTAGTTTCAGAATTTGAATCCTGTGAACTCACATGGGGAATGAGGCATTCACAAAAGGCCCTAATCTCCTTGAAAGGTCAGGCCCTCGAAGGCAATGAAGATATTCTTAACCACCTTGAGATATTCTGTCTTAAACCATCCTCTGGCCCAAAATTAGGAACTCAGCCTAAGCCACACAGTCTCATAAATATAGAATCATAGAATCACTAAGCAAGATCATCAGGTCCAATCTTCTCTTGGAAGACATATGCAGTTGCATAAAATGGTGAATTTTCTCAAGTGAGTGGGTGACATTTCTTTATTTCTTCACACAAATATTTCCCTAAGATCCCTGGGAGGGCACATCTATTTGTGTGTTTGTGCTCCACTGGAGGGAATGGGATATTCTCATCACGAGACTGCATTTGTCTCAAAATTTAACAGCTGATTTTTCATAACTGCACCTTCCTGAAGGGGCTGGATGGAGCTTTGAGCAAGCTGCTCTGGGGACAAGTGTCCCTGCCCAATGCAAAGGGAACAAGATGGTTTTTAGGGTCACCTCCAACCCAAAGCACTCTATGATTCTGTTCTGTGATTCTATTCCATTAGCTCAGCTTCACAACTAAGCATACTGAATCCCAGAGGTTTTGTGATGGATACACCTTAGAGTCTTAGAATGGTTTGTGTTGGTTTGTGTTTTTTGTGTTGCGTTGGTTTGTGTTCTGTCTCTTACCTGTAAAGGCTCTTTGGATAGCTAGTTTAGATTAAATATCCAAATTTAAGATAGCTTAAATTAGATCAGGCAAATGTGGGTGTGGGTTGTATGCTATTCTGTCTTACAGGAGGCTGAAAAATCATTCCTGACAAACTTACATGATGGTTTCTAGTGATGGTAAATGCTAATGTGGTTAATGTCAGCTGGAGCAGGACTGTCCTGAAGCCTTTCTCACCTTGGAAACAGGCACATTCCTCACTCTCAGTTTAATCCTGCACTATTCCAGTTATTGTGCTGCCAATTTCCTCCTCAGTATTTATTTTAAAGCATAACTTAGATAAAAAAATCCTCCTTTTTTTACCATTAGTTGAATACAATAGGAGAACCTTGTCCAGCAAAGCAAAGGTGGCTGCAAGGAGAGCTCTGATCACGTTCTAGCATGCCAAGTTGAGATTTTGGCTGGCACTAACCAGCATTGCAACATTTATTAATTCATTACTTGGGAAATTGTCTCACCCAATTTCTTCAGGCTGCACCTCACTCATTGCTACACGTTTGGAGAATAAGTTAAAGATGCCTCATGTTATTTCAAAGTCTTAGTCACTGTTGTTTGGGTGTGGGCGCTCCTTAACCTGGGCTTCAGAAATTGAAAATAAATGAGAGGTGGAGGTACAGAAACTATTCTCATCAAAACCAGAGGAAAATGAAGAAGCAGAAAGATGAACCCTCAAGTAATTAAAAAAAAAAAAAAAAAAAAAAAGAAGAAGCTGTCTCCTTAACTCAAAAGGTATAAAAGAATCTATGTTGGATACTGGAAATCCTGAATAAGTGATATTCTGGGATACCACTCCCAGAATATTCTATGTTACTGAAATATAGACCAGTACAGTGCATGTGTTATATAAGGAACATCATAGCAGATAATTTGATATGCATGAGTATTTTGGCATTCTTTTCAATGTATAAAAATGCCATTCGAAGATAAGCAGATTGTTATTAAGGCAGACAAGGCCTTCAAATTGGTGCAGACAATTTCGTTGTTCTGATGTTTTTCTGGTGTGTCTTCTTTTACCAGAGTCCTACAGATTAGGGAATATTTTATCCAAGCAACTACTTCTTTCTGAATGTCTGCAAGCATTTTTAGGGTTCACAGTGTAGACTCACAAATGGCAAAATCTTAACCTAGGACAGATAAAGAGGAAATTCTTCCCTGTGAGGGTGTTGAGCCACTGGCACCTGTTGCCCAGAGTAGCTGTGGATGTGAACATGAAAAAAGTGCCACATAGAGAGATATGAACAAGATCCACTGAAATAGTTTCAAATTCTAACCCCTCAGATGTCAAGTTCAAGTCTTTCCTTGTCTGTTCCCTGGGTTTTAAACTTCAGAAAACTGAGATTCCTCATTGTTATCACAATTATGAGATTGAGTATAAAAATAGCCAAGGAAAACTTAATGGTTTGTATTACACAGAACATCAGTATAACATCTTGTTCTCAGTTCAATGTTATCTTTAATGTTTAATGAACCTTTAGGGATTTTTTAATGTGATTTTGCAATATCAATGAAATTTTGGGAGTCTGCTAGCAAACTAAATCGACCTTGTGCAGTATTCTAAAAGTAAAAATAACCTTAACAGGTTAAAACATAAGAATAACTAAACTGGCTTTCTTTAGACAAAAAATGGAGTATGTAAATTGCAAATCTAGACTTAGTCTAAGCTAGTTCATATTAAAAATAAATTGAAAAACATTGCAGACGTTAATTTAGCATGAAGGCAAAAACATTGCTGAAAGATTACTGTAATGGAGTATAGTTAATTCCATTCAATTCTTTTTCATGGTTCTTAAGGATAGGTCAGAATAAATACTAAATCCACAGGAGATTTATTGCTTCCTTGGAAAATCAATATGCCGTGATTCAACATTAACATGAACTTTGGACATTCTCTGTGTTTTCTTTCCTGGGAAATTTTTGGTAAGCCTGGCTGAATCCATGGATATTCTCACCCCGACTCATGAAAAACTGTATGCAGCATGATGCCAGCTAACTGTGATTAATACATGGATTTAGCTGGGTTTGAGGCTGGTGAGATCTGAGAACATTCTTAAGGAAGGTGGAGAATCGAGAGCTAAGCCTTGAACGCAACTGAGCTTGGTTAAAACTTACTTGAAGTCACGGTCAACATTGTGCAAGTGACTCCGACTTCACCAACATGTTAAACACAGCCAACATTTGTAATGGATACTGCCCCACCTGCCCAGCCTTTGCTAATATGGCACATAATTATATGTCATCAATATTACCAGCCTCCTTTTCTGGTATCGCCCTTTCCATCTACTCTTTTGGTCTGTTGCCATCACTGATTAAAATTTTGCTTAGCTGCTGTTGGAATGTAGGTTGGGTAGGTGTTCGACTCCCCAGCACTTCATACAAAGTTGGCATACCCTGTTTGGGACAAAAGTCAGGAATCTGGGCCACTATTTCTTAGAGTGTGGCCTGCATAATTGAATTGTACTAAAGTTTAATTTCGGGGGTTTTTTTGGTTGTTGGGATTTTTTGCCCTGCAAAATCTTCTGTCAGAGGTCACTTCAGCACAAGGCTGATGTTATTCAGCTTTATATTCAGACACCTAAATTTAGGGGTATAATTACACAAATACAGACTTGACTCAGTTTCCCACACAGATATTTAGTGCCACTTGAGAGACCATGACATACCTGATATGCTTGCAGACCTTACATACTTTACTTGGGATTTATAAGAGACCCTCAGGCTCTCTCTGACTCTTCCTGGTACCCCAGGGTATGAGAAATGCCAGAAAGAGGCCATGGTTAGGAAGGTGGACCACACACATTTGGTCAGCTGAATCTCTCTCATATGAACAAAAATAGGAGTTTAAACACCAGCTGATACAGTCACCTGCATGGAGATGCTTAATTTGGGTAAGGGAGTCTGGAGTCAAGATATTCTTCTATTACCGGGCCTGAATGGGCCCAGCTGGTGAGAGAGAGACGGTGAATCTTGTTTCTTGATCAGAAGGCTTGATTTATTAATATATGATATAATACATTATAGTTTTACTAAAAAGAATATAGAGAGAGGTTTGCAGAGCTGCTAGCTAAGCTAAGAATAGATAGAAAAGAATCCACAACAAAGTTGTGTCCAGGGACTCAGTCCCCCAGCTTGCACTGATGATTGGCCCTTAATTATAAACATAGAAAATGAGCCAATCAAGGTGAATCCTATTGCATTCCACAGCAGCTGATAATAATTGTTTACCTTGTCTTCAGAGACCTCTGGCCTCCCGAAGACACAGAAATCCAAAAGAAAGAATTTCTGTGGAGAAATGTCTGCGACATTCTTCACCTGGGCTGGTTTCAGTTACTTAAATAAAAAGGTCACACTGGAACTTTCCTACCCTTCCCCATCTTTTCGTAGTCCATACAGCCTCCATCCCTGGTCCTACACCACAAGGCTGGGCAGCTTTGCAGATCTTGGGCAAGGCTGATGTAGCCCACAGGTGTTTTGATCACACTGCAGGTGAGAGTTCTGCAAATTGTCTCCAGTGGGAAGAGGTTGGATCTTTGATTCTTGTTATCAGAGATAATGCGCTGCATGCCTGATGAAATTCCTGAAATAATCTCACTGTTGTATCTTGTTATACAGAAATGAATCATGTTTGGGAACAGATTTACTCGCAGGTGAAGCGAATGAGGAGGAAAGGTGAACTGTGAGATATTTAGCGCTTCTAAATGCCATCTCTTACTCCACCACCAAGACATTTGCTAGCACTCATGTTCCTAATCCAGTGCAGCACCAAACTTTCAGTTGCCCTCACACAGCTACAGAAAACGAGTGAAAAAACTTATTTAACAAATGCAAAGTATCTGTCAGGGGAGATGGATTTTCTACCTTGGTCCTCCACCTGAAAGCTTGGCCATCTTTTTCTACGCCCTGAAACTCTCCTTTTTTAATATGTTTTACTTTTTGATTGTGAAACTTGTCAAACTCATTCAGGGTTAACAAACTGATTATGAAACAGGTATTGGCTTGAATGGGAACTAAATAGAAACAGTTTCTATCTAAACTACAATGGAATTGAAAAACACTTTTCTAAACCCTCTGGGACAGGGTTTACCTCTTACCACTGAAATAAAAAGTCATACAGCAATTGGCCATCAAGGTGTGTCCACATTGCAAGTAATGGTAAAAATAATAAATACAATGATGCTGATGTTGTTGACAATATAATAGTGATAATAGAAGATTGTGTTAATTGAGGAGACCCATTGCCTGAAAGTACACAACATGACATTCCAGTATAATTTTTATTTTTTTAATATAATTCAGCATTTTTATAATTACTAATGGCTTTTTGGCTATCCATCAGCACATGGTGGGTGGAAATAACTTGGGGTGTAACTAATGAAGCTAGTTGTTCTTTTTTATTTTTCTTTTATTTTCTTTTTTTCCTCTCTGAATTTCTTGATGTGTATGCTTTTCCACACAGATGGCACCTTTGGCAACAACCTACCTGGCAGGATTTCAGGGCACCATTAATCTATCAAAGCAATGCTAATGAAGTTGGACTCTTAACAGTTTACTCACCATCTGCTTCTAACCGTCATCCTTCCCTGTGCTGTCCCTAATGCTCCTCTCGTGGAGGATGGGAGCTCTGAACAGCACTGATTCATGTGTTTTGCTGGTACAGCTACTGCCTTCATGCTTTTGCTGAGAAAGTGTTAAAAAGTCAAAGCCACAGTTTTAGAAAAATTTTGCAGAAGCCAAAGGTGAAGTTTTAGACCCTCAAATTTTCCTGACCTGGTAGACACCTGGGTTTCCTTAAGTTTCTGTCTTTCTTTTAGACTCGATTACAAAACAAAAGTTATTAAATTTAAACTAACATAGAATACCATCGTTTGTTATTAACATTTAATATTTCTGAGTTTGTTGCAAACTTGAAAAAAAAAAATAAATTGGGGCTTATTTGTTTAAACACCTACCTATTTTTTCCAGTGATACTACTTGGTCTAAATAAAGCCACTGACTGTCCACAAACCTCACCTCACTTTATATTTCCAGACCTAAAGAGTTACCACAGCCACCATTCTTCCAGTAAAACCCTCTTCTGCAATAGGCTCACGTTGCCAAGGTGTTCCACACCTATTCCCATTCCACTATGGACTGGATTTGCAA
Source organism: Ammospiza nelsoni (assembly GCF_027579445.1). NCBI lineage: Eukaryota > Metazoa > Chordata > Aves > Passeriformes > Passerellidae > Ammospiza > Ammospiza nelsoni. The sequence continues at coordinate 5,017,002 of NC_080637.1, read as the reverse complement.
ACTAGGTGGTTTCCCTGCCTATCTGACTCGCAGGACCTAAGCCAGAAACATTCTCAGAGCACAGAGAAACTCGTCCAAGAAAAGGAGATTTATAACTCTCATGCTGACTCCTTTATATTCAAAAGTCTCATGGCTTCACCTGGAGCAGTCCAGTGCCAGGTGCAAGTTTCTCTTTCTCCTGAGGGGTTTTGAAATGACATCTCTATTTCTCTACCTCCCAGGAGAATACCCTAACCACCAAGAGATAGTCCAGGAGATTGTGGACTTCCAGTAAATCTGTTCCAGTAAATCTGTTCCACTTTAATTAAATATTCCTTGTGCTTTTGGAAGAGATAATAACTCCAGACACAGGCAGAATGGGAAAACTTGGGTTTCTAATCCCAGGTCTAATGGATTTGCTCAGCATGATGCTCTGCATTTGTTAAACTCATTTTAGAAGTCACATGCCCCATTCCATGAGTTTGCCCAGGGAGAGCACAGACTCCCTTTGAAGATTCATACCCAACCAGCAGCCAAAATCAGACACTGCAGCAATGAGCAAAGTTCTAGTCTCTCTGCACCTCTAGTGGCTAATACATCACTACCTGAATTATTTGCTTTTCATTTGAAAAGGGAAATAATAACAACAACTCCCCAGTTTCGTAATTGTAGACACACAGTGATTTAATAACAGCAATTGCTGCAAACACATGGGCTGAGCAACTTAGGGCAGTGAGTAAAGCCATCAATTATAACTGCTGCAACATTTATAAAACTAGCCAATGACAGTGACAATACAATTTACATGATTAGCAATAAAATTATGAGGAAAATGGTGGAATTCTGTACCTAACTTACTATCACCATCAAAATAGAGGAAAACAATGGCTTGGCCATGAAGACTAGAATAGTCTGAGGTACCAAAAAATGCTTATAATGAAAAATAGACCAGGAAAAAAAAAGAAGAAAAACAAACAAGAGGGATGTGATAGAGATCATGAAATTGGTTGTTCGCAATTACCCCGTTTCATAATACAAGAATAATGAAGCATCCTATGGAATGGGATGGCAAGACATGGAGAGAGGATAAAGGGGAAGACATTTTTTCACAATAGATAATTGACCTGTGGAACTGATTGCCACATGATAGCTGCAAGTCCAAGAGCTTAGCAGGTTTTAAAAAGGATTAAACATGTATAGGGATAATTAGTTCATCCATTATTAAACAAGATAAGTTTTATTAGTCACTAGTTATATTAAACAAGATAAAGACCTTGTAGGAAACTTTAATTCTTACCCAGTGAGAAATTCCTGAATATCAACTTCCAACAGAATTTTCAAAAATAAATATTTTTCTACCCTATTTCCTGGGAAATTTTGAATTTTAGTTTCACAAAAGCCAGCATGCCTCTGCCTAATATAATTAACAAATAATGTGATTTCATCTTTTCTTGAAAATGGATTAGCACTGACATGTCCTGGCTAATAATTGGTATCTGCAGTGAAGTAACTCCTGTAAGATTAAATAGATATCAATGTTTTTCTGTAGAAAAGCAAGGAGAGTTCAAATATCTTTTCAAAGTGTTCTCAACTGAGATTAATTTTAGTTTCTAGAAGGCATTTCTACCCAAAGAAAATCACATCCTATATACTTTTAGAGTTACTGAATACCTTGCATTCTAGGGTGACAGTGCTCACCTGAGGACTCCACCTACGTGCAATGAACCACTTTCCTTTGTCACTCATTATGAAAGTATTCCTTTTTCTTGGCTCAGGTTCTGTCATATACTGGAATTTACCAGAAGCATCCTGCAGGAAGGTATTCCAGTCAGTGGAGAGAGTGGCTACATCCAAATGTGTTCCAAGAATCATGGGACCACAGACACTTAGGCTAGAAGGGACCTTTGGAGGTCATCAAGTTGTAGCAGAGCTTACAGTGAAATTAGACCAGGCTTTGAAGGGATTTTTAACTTCTGAATCATTCCATGGAAGTGGGTATCTCCCTATGGAAAACTCTGGTAACAACAGAAGGAACCCAGAAGAGGCCTAAATGAACAGCTCAATGTAATTGGGTAAATCCAGGCCATTTTCGGATTTCCTCTGTCCTGTATGTTGCATCCTTTCCATACTCTTTGCTCATTTGTCCAAATTTTTCATTAACCACTAAATGAGCATTTTCTAAGAGACGACAACAAAAGAAGGGCTGTGTCCTGAAATGACTGCTCTGTTCCTTTCTGGCCCTGTTCCCTGATAACTTTACAAATAGATTTCAGCTCATTCCTGAAGTACATCCTGTCCCTTGCACTTCTTTTCTCTCTACCTCTTACTCACCTGATCACGTTTCCCTCCCTTTATCTTACACACTCTATTGCTCACAACTGGGGCTAAAACAGGTTTGGAAACAACCTGTACCAAAGAATGTTCCTTTGAAAAGTAAGCTATAATTGAGGAACCATATTTTCTTTGCTGCTTTTCCTACTAAACTGATACCTTTGTCCACAATTTTTCACGTTGGTAATACCTTGCTTAGAGCTCTGTGTTGAAGGGTTAGGTCAGTACCCTGCTTAAATCTAACACTCTGCCTGCAACTAAAGTGGAGCCATACCTTACACACAGCTCTTGATGGCAATCTTGTCAACCATTAATGTAAAAGAAACCAGAATGCCGTTCCAAGAATTCATGAGATTGACATCAAATTGTTTCCTTCATTTGGCTTTTGATTATTGTGCCCTTAGGGTTATTCAGGTACAGGCACATCATCAAACTCCATTTCATTTGTCCTGTGTTAATAATTTTTTTATGGCAGTCAAGTATGCCACGGATTATTGGAGCACTGCATGTTTTTGAATGTATTTATCTTCACATCACTTTTATGAGGAAATCAAGTACACTCATTCTCCTTTCACAGATTAGGAACTAAAGCACAGAAAAGAAAAAAAAAAATTGCTGAACAATTGTGTCCGTGGCAGAGCAAGGACACCAAAAACCAAACCCACCCTTCACTTCAGGGATTCATTTCTGCTATACTGAAATTCAAGATCATTCCATAATCCCATGCTTCCAGGAGCTGAGACAAAGCACTAACTATAATAAAAAATCCCCTGAAAATCTAAGAAATTAGGTTTCTGTAGGTTTCTATAGAAAACTATAGACTGGGAAACTTCAATTCTCTTTTTGGTGGTCCAACTCAGTATTTCCTTTTAAGAACCAAATGCTCCACATGTTTTCCCAAGACACCAACAACAAAAGGCAGATGTTGCTCTAAAAAATGGCTGCATACCTCAAAGTGCCACCTTTCCCCCAATTCTTAGTCTGACAGCTCATTTTCAGAAAGAAGTACCTCTTGTTCATCCTTATTTCTTTATCCCAAACAACCTCAACACCCACCTCATTCCTAGTGCTCATTTTCCCATTACACTTCTTTTCTTTATCCCCCTCCCTGCCCCATAAAAAGTTCTGTTGTACTTGTAAGGTTTTGTTTTTAAGCTCACACCGCAGTGGGTTATTCCCACAAGCTGTGGAAAAATCATTCCTGCGTTACAGGATGTGTGAACAAACTGGCCAGGTTACAGAGCAGCAGCTCGTGGTTAAGTCACAATGTGTTCCCAAAACACCTGCTAGAGCTCTCCAAAACATTTCGCTTGCAACAACATGCTGCAACACACAGACACCTTTCCAGAAACATGTTCACCTGGGAACATCCCGGTGCTGCTGCTGTGGCTCTCTCTGCAATGCTAAACTTTATCTCTGAATGTTTCCACAATGATGTACAATATTAAAAAAAAAAAATAAAAAAGGACTAAAAAGGCTGGATTCTGTTATTTAGTTTTAATTTATTTTTTACTATAGATGGACTGTGGATAGGTGGGTTAATCTGGAGATATCTCCAGGCAGTTGGTAATAACAATTTAACATGTCTCTGTCTGCATTTTATCTCAGCTGAGATGCTAAATTAGACATGCATTTAAAAATAATGGCATCTGAACAGGGTGTCTCATTCTATTTTAGCCGGCTGCAGTATTTTGTTATGTTTGCATGTTACTCTGTAAATGTTTGTGTTCCTTATCCTGATTACAGATGCAATTTTACAGCCTGTTTATTGATTTTAAAACTTTAGAATACCATTGACATCAGCCATAAGGAACCTCATTTGTCTGGCAAGAGATTGCAGAAGGAATTTTAGACCTGATTAATTTGGTCTTGTGTCGCTTTCCCACTTGAACTTGTAATAGGAAGGCTGGATATTCATTGTATTCTCTGTATTTGTAAAAAGCCAATGCATCACATTGGTGTATTTAAACACATGCAAGATTTTTTTCTTTTCTTATTCATTTTAGTTATCTTGTATAAACAGTTTGAAATAAATAAGTGTACACATGAAAATAGATAAGAATTCACAAGGTTCTGTTAAAGAAGCACACACAGCTCAATATGTATTTCTCCCTGTAAATAACAAGTCTAAATAATAGTGCATTTCTGATATTCAGTCATAACCACGGGAGTTGAGTCACTTTAAATTTTGCCTGAGAAAAGGGTTCATGATCTGACCTAAGAATGAGCATAATATTTAGCACTAACAGCACAGAAAAAAAAAAAAAAAAAAAAAGAAAAAAAAAAAAGTCTTCTTCAAGGACACCTCTCAGGCTGGAGCCTAAGCCAAGAATAACAACTGATTTTGACTTCACAGTAATCCTGTGGACTAAGAATCATCCCACTTTACAGAGAAGAAAGACAATACCCCACAGTTAAAAACTCCCTTGCCCAACACCTACAAATTCATTGTTACCATTGAATGAATGAATAGTTCACAAATTCTTTACAGCAGCCACAAAAGCAGCAAACAGCACTTCGTGCTCAAGGATATTGGTCCCATGTAAAATTGTCATTGCAGGGTATTTGGTACAATAAATGACAAATAAATATTTACCTGGAAAACTTTTATGTGGTTTTAAGCACATTATTCTCCAAACCACAGCCTGGACTGCAGTGCTATTATAAGTAAATTAAGTTGGAAATTCATGAGGTCAGGGGGTGCTGTGAGGTGCAAGATCTCTTGGCTACCTAATGCTAGACAAGTTCTCCTGTGGCTGAACACATATTTCTTCTTTTTTTAGTGCTTATGCCCTGGAAACCCCACCACTGGAAAAAATATAAGGGATTAGACCTATTTCCAAATTTTCCTAGAAAAAACTGACTGGTTTTTAAAGGATTTCATATTCACCCTAGACAAGTTGGCTGATCGACTTGTCCAGTGCCATGAAAAAAAAATTATTTCAAGAATGAATGTTATTAAATGATAGACAATATTTTCAATTAGTATTACCTAGAAATGTTTAAAATTTTTATATTAAAACTGACTGATATGTCAGTCATTGTGAAGAGAAACAAAAGTTTTCTGAAGAGAACAAGGGAGATTAAAATTTCAGAAGCTGAATTTGTTGTAGAAATTACTGTAAAATTTAAAAAAATCCCCTTTTATCTGAGAGCAATCATAACTTATGCAATATTGTTCCAGAATTCAGTCTGAAATAGAATGGTATTTCTAAGAAAAAATGAAAATTTCCTCTATTACTCTGTAAACTGAGTGTGTTTTCTTTGATTATAGCAAAGAGGTAGGATTATATCTTAGCATGGTCTTAAAAAACTGAAAATCACTCTGTTGAGCAGCAGTCCAAAGTGCCTGCTTTTCGAAGATGAGATAACCCACACTTTGGCCATTTTAGGACATGTTTTGAAAATCATCTTATCTGATGAAATCCATACCTAGTGAGCCTTCCATAGAATCCAGCCTTTTAGTTCCCTAAAGTCCAGTTGGAGACCAAAAAGACTGAAGTGTTCAGCTCTGTGCAGAGAGAGCTCACAGATTGAAGAGTCCCTCCAATGCCCAAGTGTGCAACTTGATATAGCAGCAAATACAGCACTGTACATTGATTTTCTGTTGCCTTCTTAATTGGCAGCTTTAACAAAGGTTATAACGTGAAAACTAAGGGGTAGTTGAAAGCCAATATTCTCATTTTGTCAACGATTTCTGTATCTGGAGAGATTAATGTATCAACTTCACCTTGAGCAAAGAAGATTCTTTTGAGTAGTCTCAGAAATCATCAGGCTCTAAACCAGGGTCTGTGAGGTGCTACCAAACAAAACAGGAAAAATTACTTAGAAGCGAAGGGCAGAGTGACACAGAGAATGATAGGAAAGAATAAAATTATGAATAGTGGGGAGAAGTTTATCCTAGTGCTGAGCACTAAAACTAAACTCTTGCATAAAGCACTGGGCAGAGTAGAGCAGTAACCAGAGGAATTCTCCATAATCTGGAGTATTTCTATGAATCTATGTAGAAAAAGGTCTACACCAGCAGAAAGATGAAAAATTTGTGTCAAGGTAACATGTGGTCAAAAACAGATAAAAGTCAAAAGGGATCCAATGGTTGTGGGGTCTTCATCTTTGGAGAGAGTCAAAACCTGACTGGACACAGCCTGCTCTGAGCATGAAGTTGGATGGAAAATTTCCAGAGGTTCTCTCCAACCTCGGCCACCTTGGGCTTCTGTGATTGACCTGATGACTCAACATGTTTTACTTTTGTTTTATTTCCCATAAAGACCAATCTCTCCACACTGAAGACCTGCATTCCCTTTGGGCAGGGATCTCCATCTGCCTTTAGTTGTGTGGCCAGGAGGGGTGAAGGTCCTTTAAAAGTGCAGTGGCTCTGGCAGTACAAGGTAAAAGCACATTTTTCATGAATATGGGCTCTGGAATTAGACCAAGATATTCCAGAGGCAGGCTTGGCTTCATTCTGCCCTGCAAATGGTATAAGTGACACCAGTAGATAAGTATCAGACCTGGCATATTTTCAAACACTCTGATAGTGATAATAAGGATGTAGTATAACCCAAACCTCCTGGTATAACTTCACTGAAATCAATGAGATTTATAATACAGACACAATCCTGTGAGGAGGAGTCTCAAATCTGAAATGTAACAACATTCCTGACATCAGGAATCAAAAGAAAGGGGTCTCTTTTCCCAGAGCTTCATAGGCAGAGCTTCCCCATCAGAATCACAGAGGATGTTCCACTGAAGATGATGTTGGACACCACCCACCAAAATGCTCATTCATGTTCTATAATCGTGGCTCAGATTTCAAATGAGACACAAAATAATGCTGCTGTCACCATGTATTTGCTGTCATGGCATTCAAACATCAGATCCTTTCAAAAAGGAGATACTGCTACATTCCACATGATGGCAGGAGATCTGTTTTTCTTACTGCAAAACCAGAGCTTGCAGTTTAAGATTGTCCTATTAAACATAGCAAGATAAGCAATCTCCCATATCCTCCAAGCTGTTTTATAATAATGTGTTCTCAAGACATACTCAAAAGGGACAATTCTACTTTGTATATTAAAAAAAATTAAAAAACCAAACAAAACAAACATGCTGAAATAGTTTTGGAAAGTTTACCTAAATGATTAAATAAGTGCTTGTGAAATAATACATAAAAGTCAACTGATATTTCCAGGCAAATTTACAGCGCTTACCTTGTTTTTGTTGTTGTATATAATTAGATTAACTCAATATAGGATTTTCTATATATTGTTCTTTATACTGTCCTTGGTTTTGTTAAGAAAGAGGAACTTTCAGGACCAATTTAGTAAAACTGATTTTAGATTTTTTTAATAGAAGAATTTTCTGCTTATTTTTTTTTTAACTGAAGAAATGCTGGAAACAAGAGGATTGCTTTTTCCTGGAGGTTGATGGGCTTTAGGATGACTTTTCTGGAGTGCTTCTGGAGCCCTTTAATTAAAACATGAACATAGTGTTTAGTTATTAGTATATAACAAAGACGTTCAAGTGTTTAGTAGGCAGTGGAATGCCCAGAAATTTTCTTTAAAACATTAATTTCAAGTGCTTATCTTTAATTTTCTCAAGTTGGATTATGATATTATTATTTTTTATTCTCTATCAGCCATCTCCAATTTACACATATGAAAAATAAGGACAAAATCAAAACCAAAATTTTATATTTAACAGCACGCTTCATTGTTTCCTTATAATATTGCAACAAACAAAGCAGGAAAAAAAAAATCTCACATGATTTCTTGTTTTTCTCTCATATGCAGCTCATCTTTAAGCAATGTATATGAATCATTAAATAATTATGCAAGAGTATGTTCTGCTAAAAAAGTGCACCAGGTTCATCCCGTGTTTTTCTCTGCCAGGGAATGCCCAATTCTTTTGGCACATTGCTCTTTATTAACTTGATTTTAGGGCCAGAAAACAATCATAATATCTTGATATCACTTCATGCTCCCATTACCCGTCTTGAGTTTTTTACGAGACTGGTTAATGAGACAAAAAAATCAGATGACGGGCAGCTACTGGCAGAAGTTATTTAGACATTAAAATACTTAAGAGACAGGTTAAAGACACAATTCCGTGTTTTTCATGTAAGAAATCAATTTACATGGACTTTTCTTCTGCTTCAGATCCCAGCCCCGTACGTGGCGCAGCAGAAGCAGTGGTGGTTCCACAGCTCCTCCTGACACAATGAGGGGGAGGAGCAAGTTTTCAGCAAGTTTCCAGGTGAAACACCCAGAAATACCAGTGTCAGCAGCATTTTGGACAGGGTGGCATCCCCCCAGCCCAGCAGGCAGAGGAAGCCGGGAGACAGAGCCCAGCCTGGGAGCTCTGCTGGGCTCGTGCTGGCCGGGAGCTGCACCGTGGCCGCTCCTTCCCTCTGCTGTCCCCAGCTTTTAGGCTAAGGAAATGTACAGGGTTCTGGGGATTATTTGGTGCTTGGGAAAACATAGAGCCAATATTCTTAAAATTTACCTTTAATGGCTCTAAACCTATGCTCTCAAATCCAACAAAAGAGGAGATATTCCCCTTTGGTTTTATAACTCCGCCAGCAGAGAGTGAAGCACGCTGCTTAAAGTATAAGTCCATCAAAGGCTGGCACCTCCTTGCTTAATAAACCTTTCTCTTTGTGTATTTGACTCATTTTTGATCATTTTAACTGCATTTGAGTACCTTTAGCTCTGGGGAGACAACTCAGCTTTTGGCTCAGAGATCAGGAACGGAACTGTAGGATAATTTTCAATTAAAATATCTCTCGTATTGATGATGAATGATACTCAAGAAAGAAAACAAAAACCTGAGCATGATAGCATAGTTTTAACTTGTAACCTGAACAGATGCAGTCTGTGAACTTTGAGACTTAATAGCAATGGAATGCCACGTTATTATTTTCCAATACTTTCTGAAGAAGAATTTCCCTGAATGAGAGTTGATGACAATTTAGAAAAACATTTTTGGACTGATCATTTTTGGACTCTAAAATGCAGTATCAGCTAGCCAAGCACGTTCACTTTGCAACTCTTCTTTGTTTGGTGCTCTGTAGCTTTCTTTCAGCACATCTTTTAATTTGGGAGAAGAAACAATGATTATTTTCATAAAAGATTCTAGTCTGTTTCATGTCCCTTCACTCAGGAACTACTACAAAATTTCTGTGATTAACTTGTGAGAACTTGAAGGTAATTTTGAAGTTTGAACTCCTTTTATCCCTGATGCACTTTGTTTTATATATCTTTATTTGATTTTGCTTCTGAAAAATCAAACTAAAAAACCAAAAAAAAACCCCAAACTAAATTTTGAGCAAAAATAATCCCATCCTTTAGTCCCTTTAGTAAAAGTGAGAGTGAATTTTGGAGAAACTGGAGCAGCCATTTCTTTTCTCAGGACGAATGTGATCTGGAAAATCCACAAATCAAAATGCTTATCTTGTGTTGGTGCCAGCGCATAACACATGACTCCTTGGTAGATGAATGTCTACTGTAGGATGCATTATTAGTCTATTCAGCCTCATGTGCTGTGCTGACCTACTTTAACTTCTTCTTCATAATGCACAGCACTGAAGCAACATTGACTCATATTCCCATTTCTCATATACAATGAGGCATTAATAATACATTGGATTTTTTTTTTCTTTCCTCCAAAGTAAAGATATGGTTAAATCAAATGGATCCTGATGTGAACATCAACAAATGAAACAGATTGGCCCTTGTACAAGCAAAATGATGTTTTATAGGGAAGGCATTTCATTCTGCTTCCCCTGACAGATGTTTCCTTAAATATGCTACTGCTATTTTTATGCTGAGCAAGGTGAGGTTTTAGGTTTTGTTGGGTTTTACTATTACTTTTCATGGTAGTTTTTCTTACCTGCAACTAGAAAGCAAACCAAAATAAAACAGAAAAATTGAGCATGTTTTAAAATGCATTGACAAATCCTTCCAGAAAAATAGAACCTATAAAAATCCCTTGAAATAAATATTGTTAAAAGGTGCTATGTGACAAACAGGAGCCAATTCTGAGACAGTAAAAGCAAAAATCAACATAATTTATGTAAAATGAATAATTTACTCAAAGGAGCATTTTACCTCTTGAGCCTAATGAGACCAAATTCCTGATGAGGAAAACTAAAGAAGAGACAAATGAATATCACATAATCTTTTTTTAATATATTTATGGCAAACAAGAGTACAAATATTTTTCTACAAACAAATCTTGTAAGTGAACTTGCTTATTTGGTTGAATCATTTAAAGAAGTTCTCTGTCCCTTGCTATACTGCTTTTCACTTTTTTATTTTCTAGGGTGAACCAGCAGATTCTGGTTCATGACTGGACAGACTGCAGTGCTGAAATGCAAGAACTCAGAATTTCTACTTTGCTTTTGTATCAGGGTAACTTGCATCTAAAAAGCAGCAACAATACAATCCATGAGTCCCTGGATGTACAAAACTAAATTCAGACATTTAAAATATAGCATTTAACTTTTGATTTCAAAACAAGCTGTGCTTTTGAAGACATACACTGAAAATGTCAGTAGCTGCTCTTCTTGCAAAATGAAACTCAGATGTAAGAAGCTCTATTAGCATCCCTAATTCCTATCTGTTTTATTATTTTTATATATTTTTAAAGCACAATTCACCCAGGTGAAAATAGAGTGTCAGACTAGATTCAAATAAGTGAGCTTGGGATAAGGATCAACTCAGATAATCTAAGTTTATATGGATGTATTTTAAAAGACATTCCTTTATATAATTAATTAAAGGGTACAACAGTTCTGCTGTACTGAAATGATTAACAAACTCTGTTAAGTGCTAATAATTTGGCCTTTTTTAATAAATGAAACCTTCTCCAACTTTTCAGCTTTAAGCTTTGGATAATACTTCAATTTGCTGTAGAGTTTCAAGAATATTAGCTAATTAGTTTTTCAGAGATCTAATCAGTTGGATATTGGCCTTCAAAAATGTTTGTACATGTACTATCATGACTTTTAAATCTCCATCAGTTTTAAAAGCCATCAGTAGCAGAAAATAATTTCTTTTTGCAAATAGCAGAATCAAGAAGTTGTTCTTATTGAAATATGGGAATATTTTGTCAAAATGCAACCAGGAAACAATATTTCTAGTATTACGTGAATACAAATTTCTCTAACAAAGGGAAAATACTTTGGCAGTTCTCTCCAGCATAGTATTGAGAAATGTTCTGAATGTTCAAATTTATTTTTTTGTTGTTAAACCAGTTGTTCAGTGTTTTCTTTCACTGATACTTAAGGGCATAAAACCCAGAATTTTGATGATTTGCAGGAACTTCCAAAGGATAGGACAGGGTCTTTATCAGTTATACTTTATTTGACTACACTGTGCCCCTGATTTAAATGCCCAGTTGCTGAAGTAATGGCACAAATACCTGGAGGCACCTGTGCTTGCACATCCTTGCCAAGGGCATCTAATGAGTCAGATGAGTGGCCACTCTGATTCACTCAGGAGAAAACACCCAGGGGTTGGAAGACTCTTTGAGATATCTTCTTCTGGTGCCCCATCTCCTTCCTCAGGGAGCCCAAAAGTCAATTAAATGTGTGAATGTTCCTGGGTCCCAAGGAAGGTCTGTCTTTGGGGACTAATACCTGGATAGGGGACTGGAATGTCCCAACAGGAACAGAGAAGCTGTTAAAGGGCAGGAGAGGTGGGTTACATGAGGACTTTGGTCATCTTTCAGTTTTCCAAAGGAAAATTATGCCTGGCTCTACATTAATTGTGGACTACAACAATACAAAAATGCTTCTACCTGCACATGCTCAAAGGAATGAGCAATTATAGAAAGCACCTCTCCCTAATGTCATGTGAAAAATATTTGCAATATTGGGGTGGGTGGAGGAGGGGGAAGCAGGGAAGAGGCTGTTGTTTTATTCCACAACAGAAGTGTTCAGTTTCTCTTTTCCAAAAAAAAAAAACAATTGAAAGGCTTGAATCTATTCTGGTTTTAGAAAGCTGCATCCCTGTGTGATTCAGAGCAGGGACTCAAAAAATCTTCTTCCCAGTCTATGGTTGTGAACAGCATGTGATTAACATTGTCTTTGCCCTACTCCATCTTCCCTTAGAGTGATAATTCCTTAGACAAAAATAGCTCCTTAGGAAAAAAAAAATAAATAAAGCACTCACATGAGTTGGCACTTTTTGCACTATGAAATATCCTACTGGAAAAATTCCTAAGCAGCTCCCCCTGTAGATGTTCATGCTATCAGTGTGTGGATACAGTTTACTTCATTGTACCATTATTGACATTGACACAGAATTTCTTATCTCTAGCTTCTACAGATCAAGCAGACATCAACAAGGTTCCTCTCCAACATGATGAAGTTAGTTTGCTCATTGAGAGTTCATGAAAGGTGCTGTTCCAAGAAAGATACATAGCCAGGGTTTTGCCAGCTAAAAAATGACCTTGGATTTTTTTCTTTTTGTATATTACATTTGGAATTGCTGCATAAATTGTGAGGACCTGTTTTCATAAGGTTTAAGCATGTGCACTCTTGTTCTCTGTTTCTAGCAGACAATATCTCCAGGTCATGCTGTGTTACAGGAGCTCACAGTCTCAATATTCTTTGAGATCAATATAATCTTTGCCTTTCCCATCATCATGTGCAGTAGCAAACGCAGGATTTTCTGACCTGGGTTTTCACAAACCAAAAGGTATGGGGAAGGTATTGAGGAAGAAGGGGTTTAAGCACCAGGGTCAGACTAATTTTTGTCCATATACCTGTAAATTGGCATGGATTTAACTGGATGTGGGGAGGACCCACATGCAGTGCCTTGTTCCTCTCTCTCCAACAATCTGAACCTGAATTTGCATTGTCTTCTAAAACAAAACCAAAAAAAAAACACTGACATAGAAAGGACCATTCACACTTTTACTGCTCTAATATACATATTGAGATTTCTACTTACAGCTCAATCTCATAATGATCAGGAAAATCTTCCAGTCTAATGACTACATTCATTTTTCCTTCCTTGAACTAAATGCACAGTTATTAAAGCCAGAAGGATCACTGGCAGTTTCTCCCAGCTTTCACTGTAAGCTGAAAACAGCATTCTCATCTCAGAATTAATTAATGTTCTTGATGCAAAGAGATAGAGAATAGATTTACGTTCCATGTGTTATTGAATAACTCCCACACGTAATACTGCTTTGTCACGTTTTATGTTCCTGGAGTTAAAGTGCACATCAATAGCTCAATGCATTGATAACCTGAGTGTCAGTGCAGCTATAAAACCTGATTCTCCTTGAATTCTGCAGTTTTCAGTGCACCAGTCTCCTGGTCTTTGTTGCTACTGTGGAAGTGGCACACAAATTAAGGAAGCTGAATGATATAAACCAGATCTTTTTGGGTTTGTTTTCATTTTTTTGTTTTGCTTTTTATTTGTTTTGTTAGCCTAATTTCATCTTGCTAAAGTGTCTTCAGAAGGATTAAAAATTACACTTTGCTTTCATTTTTCCACTGCTTGGAGTGTGTCCCCTCTTGGGTGAACCAGACACTTCCAAACTCAGTTCAGGTCATTATGGAGCTCAATGAGACATCATTGATTCTAAGGCACAATATTAATTACTGGAAATTAAGGAATAGAATAGAATAGAATAGAATAGAATAGAATAGAATAGAATAGAATAGAATAGGAATAGGAATAGAATAGGAATAGAATAGTTGAAAAGGACCTACAATGAACATTCATTCCAACTGCTGTTCCTTCCACCGTTTTAGTTTAAAGGGCTAGAAAAAGTGCTATGATTATTGCACAACCTCTCCAAGTGTTTTTTTTTTTTTTTTTCACTACAGTGATAAATGCTTTGGACAGCACAAAAAAGGCATGTGAAGGCATTTGGAGGTGCCAGATTTGTTGGGCTTTTGTCAAGGCATTACACAGGACAGATGGAGAGCATTGAATGTGGTTTCGACATTGCTTGCTTAATCTCACTTACAGCAATTTTATATATACAGGTTTAAAGTTAATTATTTCCTTTACTCTCTTTATTTCCTTCTTTCCATGCAAACTGGAAGATGTTTAACCACTCAACAAGCTCTCAAATAGGCTTCATGCTTTTTCTGGAGAAAGAACAAAGATGTGAATGTGCATCTAGCTCTAGTTACATGGTGATATCATACAGGCAGAATCTCCATTCAAATTTTTGAGCTAAATGCAGAAAAACTGGTGTGTCATCAGACTCAGTTCCACACTTAATCAGACTGCTCTCCTGGTAAGATATGATCTAATATAATTTGAAAAGTGATAACATCAACTGGGAGGAAAGTTTGTGTCAATAAGCTTAGAAGGGGTTTTTATTGTTGTAGCAGCACATCATTTTACTCATTATTTGATTTGTAAAATCAAATAGACTAAAGTATGAATTGTGGTTTTGTAGCAAAAAAAAAAAAAAAAAAAAACAAAAAATTAAAATCCTCAATTTTCCTTACCAGTGGGTAAGGCTATATAGATATCTCCTTTTTACACCTGAGACACTGAAGAACAGAAAATATAATACGATTAATTCGAGCAGATTTCCAGTATTCCCAAGCATTTTTGGCATCTTTAAATGGACCCATCTGCTCTGGTCCTCTTTGCAGTTAGGGGAGAAAAGCAGGCACTTTCTAGGCATGCTTCATGTGACCTGATTGAATGTTTGAGAATGAGATAAAAAGTTCTGGGCTTCACAGGATATATAAGCCATATTTCCCCTGACTGTAAAGAGAAACTGGATTGATTTTATTTTCATGAATGTAGATGTGTCTTTTGTAGATGTGTCAACATATATCTTTGCTAAGATGCATCCAATCCCTTTTAAGACACAGCTCAGGAAGTCTGAGTGGAACAGCATTTCTCCAGGGTGAAAATCATGACCACCTCTCAGAAACTTGAAAATCGGGTTCTGTCAAATGCACTGCTGGTGTATAACTCTTCCTTCCATACCTCCCAGCCTTTATCCCAAGCTATCCTACTTATCACATGGCCTTCAGCAGAGTTGCTAAAAAAATAAATGTGTGCTGGCCTGCACATTTTGCATTATTTGCTACCTAAGCAAAAGGCGCTGCTCCACTCTGTTGAACAATTAAAAGTCCAACAGAGCCCATTGCCAGAGTCCTTATGCTAAAAGCTGAGGACAAAAAGAGTGCAAAAACATCTCCAGGTCATCTCAGATCCTTCCTCTACGTGAACCTAATCTCTGTTGGAATCAGCCTGACTCATTGTTATGCATTTAGTCCATGGTGTGCGTGAAGCAACAGACAAGGATGTCCAGGCTGTGGCCCTTGAGTCACAGGCAGCTCATCCATGACAGTTGTCACGTTGTGCCAGGTCAGTGTCATGGCTGAGGGACAATGCAGGAGTTTACAAGCTAAGCCAAATTCTTGGATAAGGGAGGAAGTCAGGCAGGGATGCTGAGACAGGATCCAGCCCCCATCCATTGAGACACGGTATGAGTTTGACAAATCCAGCATCTCTCCCTTGGCTGTGAAACATGGCAGGAATTCCCTCCATGGTTGCCACCCCGTGTTCCCTGCCTCTCTCCCCCTCACAGGGATTTTGGAAGGTCACCCACAGAATTGGGGAGGTGGGAGGAGAACAACGGTGTCCAAAGAACATGGATAATTGCTTATAATTAATACTGACAATTGCACAATCACATGTGAAAGAGTTGTATTACACAATCTCTTACATAACACCTAATCTTAACCTAATTCTCTCCACTGCATATGCCTTGTACTAAAATACTGTTGTCATTTAGAAGGAAGAATATCCCCATTTAAGTAAAATTTAAAAGAGGATGTTACAGCTCTTGAATTATTCAAGAATCTGATGATAAAGCAACATTTTGGATTTTACTGAGGTTTATTTTATTTAAGACATTTTTGCCATAATATCATTTGCTATCTTAACTCTTGGGAAACTGATGTAGATTATTAAATTGTGCCAGAAGTAATTTTGAATGGTTCTAAAAGAAGGCGAAAAATGAGCTTCTTAACAGAAAATGACAGTACATTTCCCCTTCCCTACTCTTTGATTTTCTTTTTCAACAGTATATTCCCAAATGGCTTAAAGCCATTTTATATTTCAACAGGCACTTTTCCCAGTTTCAGCAACCCCAAGGGTTATCCTACCCCTGTTAAGGAATGTACCTCATTTTTGAGTGTTTTCATGAGCCCTCAGTTCAGTGTCTGTGAAATACAGCTAGATGTTTAAAAAAAAAAAAAGAAAAACAAAACAAGAATCTCAAATATAGGTGCCTGAGTTGGATACTAGTTGCTGTTAATATTACTAGCATTGAGTGCAACTGTTAAAGTGCATTATTGCGCACATTTCATGAGCACTTATCCCAAAACATCTGGAACCACTTGTCTCTTTCTAAAGTGCATCATGTTTTCTAATGGCAACCAAGGTCTGCCCTAACTTCTGGTGGCAAATTATCAAAGATTATGAGGAAGAGAGATGGACTCCTTAAGAAATTGCCCATAAGTCTCACTAGAGAGGGAGCTGTTGAAGCAGATTTGTACGCAGTCAGACTTGGCTGAATTTCTGCTGGGAAGTCAGTTTGTAACTGTGTGCTCTAGAATTTTACCCCATGTCGTACAAAATGCAACCCCCAAGGAATACTAGAGCATTCTCCTGAAGGGTCATGCAATATCCAACTTCTGCTCCACAGCTTAGAGGAGGCACCCAGAGGGACACTGGGTTTCTGTAACCCAGAATGCAGCAAAGAGTCCTTTAAATGTTCTTGTCATGGGACAATGAGCATGAAGGATCAGGATAACAGTCTCAGTGTTTGTTAGGCTGGATGGTGATTGCTTTAACAAGTTAAACTTCTCCCTGGCTATCATTAGATATAATTTGGCCTGGAAGTGATAACAAGGTAGGTCTTTGTGGCTGCAGCACTCTCTTACTTGCGGTTATTGAAAGACAACACTGTTGTTAGCTGAGGCTGGAAGATTTAAGGAAGTATGAAAGCAAATAAGAATCTGTCTTGGAAAACAATCTGCTGATGATGGTTGTGAACTGTACACTTATGAATTGTATGTTCCTTAACATTATTTTTTTTTCTATTGCTATAGTACTTATTGCTGCAGGACGTTTTAAAGGCAAAAGAGATAAATTAATCAAATTAGCAGAATAGTCTATCAAAATTACCACACATTATGCTCCAAATAGTTTCAGCTGACATGATGTAAATCACTGATTATCAAAGCATTAATTATTCTTATTCTCTTTTCCTCAAAATCTTCTATCATTCACTGTTAAAACGGGATTCTGGGGAAAGATTCGATTTGATCTGATCCTGGGTATTGGACTTATGTTCCTGTGCTTTAAAACACTACCATCATCTGAGAAGATGACAGCAAGTAGAAAGGGCTCCTACATCCTGGAGAACAAGATCACAAATTCATAGAACCAAAGAATGGTTTGGTTTGGAATGGGACCTTAAAGCCCACCTTGTTCCAACCCTCTGCCATGGTCAGGGACACCTTCCACTATCTCAGGTTACTCCAGAGCTCCATCCAACCTGGCCTTGGAGACTTCCAGGAATGGAGCAGCTACAACTGCTCTGAGTAACCTGTGTCAGTGCCTCAACACCCTCACAAGGAAAAATTTCTTCCTAATCCAAACCTACTCTCTCAGTTTAATTCTTCATCAAGGGACAGTGCACCTCAAAAGCAATACAGCACCCTTCCATTTTTGACTTGCATTTTAAAAAAAGAGACGTGAGCCTGGAAAGCTGAAATGTTCTTTATTGTGGAAAAGTAGTCTCATATGAAATGTGACAAGTGAATACTGATCAGCTCTTTTCAGCTGAGAATGTGCTAAAGGACTACCAGGCCTTCAGAGTTCCATGCTTGCCATCATCACTTCCATCATACTTATATGGCTGCAGTTGTCATGCTCATAAGCATCCTACCAGAGACCCCCACACTCTCCTGAGCTAAACTCTGGAGCAATAATAATCCCTGTATCAATATTTTACCAGTGACAGAGTTATCATTGGAAGGATGAAAATCATGTTGGAAATTTCTCGGTTAAATGTGTGTTCCATGACTTGTGTGAATATACGTTTATTTAGTTTCACTCTGTGTGAATTTATGTCACTCAGTTACAGGAGTAACACAGGCTTTGGTTAAAAAGAAAAAAAGCATTGGGACAGCAGCTATTAAAAGGCACACACACGATCTCTGTGCCTTGTAGATTTTTCTAATGTAAAGGCAAACTTCAATTAGCTCAGCATGATATTCAGACCAGAACTGTCGTAATGAAAGGATGAATCATTTTCCATTTCAGGGAGAGGGTAACAAAAAGAGTCTATAATCGGTGACGTAAGTTCAACTTGTTGATATATTGAGAAGGACTTTCATTCCAATTGTTTAGCTTTCAATCAGCTCTATTACTTTATTAATCAGACTAAATCGATGTTATTACCTTGCCTTTTTAATCACTGCTGTTCTCATGGAACCTGTTGACAGGGGCCATGCAGGAGGCAGAAGGCTGATAATTACAATAAATTTTTTTTCAGTCACACTGAGTCCTGAAATTATTCAAACACTGTTGCCAAGCTCTGGAAATTTGAATTCCTAATTCTTCAAGAAAGAGCCACCCTGTTTCACTGTTGTACGACTGTATGAGGACACTTTCTATCATTCTAAAGTTTACCCTATTTGGCAATAGAGTGATCATGTACCATTCTCTTTACACCAGTAGAGGAAAGGGGGATATGTTGCAAGTCTGAATTAAACCAAGAGCTTCCCTTTGTGAAAGCAAGCAGAAAAACACTCCTCTTCAGCATGCAGAAAAGCTCCTCTTGCACTGAGGTGCTTCACCTGCCACTTGTGATTAATTTCCCATTCTGCCCAATGTCTCACTGTGATTATTAATGATAATGCTTTGATGGATGACGGGTGTCTGCTAAATACTTTATTGCCAAACAGGCAACAATGCTCTTGTTCAAACAGATACATGGTGGAGGGGACCAGCGCAACAGGCAGATGAGCCCATATCCTCTTGGGAAAGGGCTTGAATCCACCTCATGCCAGGATCTTTACCTCCCAGCAGATGACTGTGGTGGTACCTTTGGAATGGGCTACAAATTCCTCACAATAAGCAGGAATGACAACCATTAAAGAGCTAATCTTCAAAGTCAACGTGTGCGGTAATGTCCATGAAATATCAGACCAGCTGATAGCCTTCCTCCCTTCCCTTCTTGAAACACTCCAGCATTGTTACCAGTGAATAGCTAACACATGTTAATTTTCCCACCACAAGGCACTGGTGGGACCAGGCATTGCAATTTTATCTGTTGTTAACCAAGGTGAGGTCAACCCTGGGCTGGAGGGAAGGGAGGGGAGAAAGCTTAAAGTGCTGACCTCATTTAACTACTTTGCAGAAAAAACAACAGGTGTCTGCTTTCCAATCAGATTTTACACTAAGATCATTATCACACATTAAGTATATCGTTACTAAAAAATAAAATGCACTTTAAAGGCTCCTATCCGAAAACTAATCAGTATCTTACTATTGCCTCTGCTTATCTCTGATGTTCATTACACTCTTAACTTTTATTTTTGCAGAAGAGCCTAGAAGCTTAAACTGGGTTGTACTAAGGCATTTTACAACATACACAAAGTAAACAACGTACCATCCCCAAACAACTTGCAATCTAGAGGGCAAGATGCAACAGGTGGGTGAAGCAAAGGAGCAGGTGGGAGTGTAGAAATCATAATGACAGGATGTGTTAACACTTGTACAATTCATAGATGATTCATCAAAATAGTTGAATTACAGCTGTCTTTCCTCTCTGTCACATAAGACAAATATTGGAATTAGTATTCAGTCTTGTTTTGGGTTTTATTCAGAAAAATATCCTGTACAGGTCAAGTGGAGTGATTTAAATGAGGTCTAAGCCTGTCAAAGGAACAATAAATTGAATACTTGCAATGGATAGGCAAGTCCATAGGACATATTTCTACAACTTCCTAATTCATCTGCCCTCATACAAGGATTCTCACAATTGATTAATTATGTAGCATGTTTTTGGTGAAGAGCTGTGCACTGATCTAAACTGAGAACCTGCAGCTATGGTGAAAACACAAATCACAGCAACTCTTAAACAGGGAATGCAAGTGTCCATGTTTGAGTATCAGACACATCTCAATTTCATTAATTATTGCTGCTGATGAGACATAGAGGATGCCAATTCAGTGTGGCCAGGAAACAGAGAGAAGAAGGATCACAATGAGTACAGAACTCTAAAAAATGGGGAAATGGCAGGGAGAAGGGAAGGGAGCCGTGTCCACTGAAGGAGCTCTGAGAGTGAAAGGATCCTGCCGAACCTTAGCAACGTGGAAGGAAGCTGATAAGGGAATTGTGTTGATGTCAAAATATGACTCTGCAGAGAGACATCTGAACACATAAAGGAAATATGGTGGTACTCTTACACCATATTTTCTTAGCACAGGAGAAGAATACAGTGCCTTCAGCTCCCTTCCATCACCTGGGGAGGACCATCCTCATGCCAGTACTTTTTATAGGCACTGAAGAGAAGCAAATGCCTAAAAGCCAAAGTTGCCCTGTTTATTTAACCCTGACTGCAGCGTGCCACTCACCACATCTAAGTGCAGTTAATCCCTTAATGTTGTGGAGTCTTTGTTGCTCAAAGTCTATGAATCAAGAGGTAAAAAGGATCTGAAATAAATTCCCCTTTGACACAGTTACAGGGTGAATTCTCCAGCTCATGCCGCATGCAGGGTAAAATCTGTTAGTCATCAGCAGGTGTTTTTTGACACTGTGATGTAGGATAAATAAACACTGAGCTTCAATGTCTCCAGCTGCATTATCCATGAAGTAAAAACTGATGCTTTTTTCTGTATTTTTTGTGCTGTACAGTTCTGAGTTATCAAGCAATGCCCAACAAATAAATCAATAAAAAATGCTTAAATTAAACCGCATCCCAGATAAACAGTTACAGTGTGGAACAGGGAAGAATTTGGGCTGAGATTTACATGAGGATCCTTTGGGAAAATAGGGTAAACTGCATCTCAGAACATCTCCGTAAAGTAAAGAAATCCCCATCGTATCACCTAGACAAAACCCTTTTAATTATGCTGTGGCAGATGATGTCTCTGTGGGAATCAGATGTCCCGTCTTTGGGTTTTCATCTTTTACAATGAACATATCCAGTGTGAGAAAGCTGTAGGTTTGTGGGCACACATGTAAATGAATGACAGATGTATTAGAATTAAAAAATTAGTACCCCAAAACATTTAGTGAACCAGAGAAATCCACAGATATGTTTAATAAACAAGTCTTTTGTAGTTACGTGTTGCCATAGAAAGAAACTACCCATGTCATCAGAATTTATAAATGCAGTGTTCAGAAACGGGTTGTAAGATTTGAGATAAATTTTGCATCTCAGAGGGAAATAAATTCTTTGAAACTAACCCACAACTTAGTCCTACCCTGATATTCATATTTTATCGACAATCTCACTTGACGTACATGTTTTTGCTTGGGATTTTGACAAAGATAGTTATCATTCTTGCAGCAGGCTTTGTAGACCTTAGTGGTTTTAATCTCAGTTTGGCATCTTGTGCATTGAGCACATTTTTTTTTCCTTGGGTCTGAATAACCATGTGTTTCAGAAGCAAAGCTGTAAGCACTGTAGACATTTTGGGGCCAAATGAAGTTGTATTAGTAATTAAAGTTTAACCTGAATGAAAATTTACATGAAGAATTTTAGGGAAGCAAGGCAGTTAAACTCTGTCACATCATATAATTAAACTAGTGTCATCCTAGATGTTATGGATAAGGTTTCACTTTTGCATTTCATAATTCAAGGGTAAAGTTCCAAATATCTGAAAATAATAAGGAATTTTGGTAAAGTCTTGCAATATCCCACAGAGACACAATGTGATTGGTCTCTCGTCAGAGCTGCCAAAAATACCGATTCGGGTGTCAGAGGCAGGAAGAGCATGAGTTAAAAATCACTGTATGGACGGCTAAAAAGAAACAAGAAAAGCTGAAAAATTGCCACTGTAAACTATGGAAAAAGCAAAAACCTGCATTAGGACCTTACTAGTAACTAAATTTAAAAATATTAGTATAGCAATAACGTGTTATGAACATTTAGCACTGCTCACTGGGAGAACCTGTAGGAATTTTTGATCCCACATAAGCAATGGTCAAGTGAAATCACAAATTCTGGTATTTCCCAGCTGTTTACTTCTGCTGTGAGTACAAAAACCTCTCGACTGCTCCAAAGCCTCTCTGCTGCTGTGGCCTGTGGTGATGGATGGCACTGAGCACCAGGTAGGGCATCTCTGAGAGCCAAGGCTACCTCCATAATCAGGCTGAAAACAAGCAAAACACAGGAATAGCCTCCCCACCTTGGTTCTTAAGATATTAGGGGGCATTGAGAGTTTTTCTAAACACATCAGAGGGAAATGTTTATGTTTGTTTGATACACTGAAAAGTCTAATTAAAAACTAACAACGTGGACCTAACCCAAAGCGGATCTGTCTTTGAAAGCCAAACATTCTGGCTGAAAACTGAAGAAAACGTATTTTCATATAAAAATTAGGTGTTTCTCTTTAAAGATATTGCCTCATTGTAAGCAAGTTTTCACATCCGAGCTCGTTTTGACAGAAGAATTTTAGCCAACTTGCAACTTAGAAAACACTTCAGTATACTGAGGCATAAGTCCTAAAAACAAATGAGACAGTTAAAATCACAAAGGTTTTCTTTTTTTCGGAGCATGGTCTTTCACCTCTCAGCATTTTCATCATAACTTCTGAATGAGCATTTTCATCATAGCTTCTGAATGAGCTCAATCCTTGTGGCCCTTCTGTACATCAAAATCATCACATTGCCAAAGGCCACTCCAGACAGGTCAGGGAGGAACAGTCTGGAGGTAACAACAGCTTCCCAAGGATCCCACCACTGTGGGATGGGACAGGGACAAGCAGTTTGGTGCATCTGGGACCCCTCACACTCAGCAATCCTGGCTGACCACTCTCTTGTTTGCAGGGCACAGCCAAAGCCTGTGCACCAGAGAACATATAAATAAAGGACCTGTGTTCAACTGCATGGATTCCTACGTAAAGCTCATACTAAAGACTTTGCAAAAAAATAAGTCTGCTTTCGCTCTTTCAGTAGATTTCTGTGAAATACATACCAATGAAAGAAATACTTGTATAGCAGCTATTTGGCTTTAAAGTAGCAAGGCAATGTTTGTGGACGGGTTTATATTTTGGACACAAAACAGCCTCCATATAACCCAGCTACATCAGGATTAGAACTCTCAGACATAAGCTTTGTCAAGTGCAGGGGACAGCATAAATGACTGTTGATTCATATTCTTTTAGGCCTGTAAAGTTATAACTATGTAATATGAACACAGGCTCTTTAGGGTAGTTTAGAGCCAACCTGGAACCATTCCAGCCTGCATTGAAGGATTTAATGGCATAGTTTTTATTTTCTGCTTAGTGCAGTGTACCATTAATTGAAGGTAATTGTCAAGAGGAGACTGGCTTTCAAAAACTACATAGCTCTCGACTGTTCTGGTGCAGAATGGATGCCCTGAGTTTAGGATCACATTTCCCCTGTGCTCTACATTACATTTGTCTTGTCACACAATTGTGTGATTGTGTTCAACTAAATAGTTATTCGGTGCTATTACGGCATTTGAAAATGAGGACTCAAGTAACACTGCAGGGAAAGACAGAGAGAGGGGGAGAGCCAAGTTTGTGCTGGGATGAGGACTTGTCTGCTTGAGCTTAACAAAAACCTGAAAGGTATTGCAGGTCTGAAGCATTTAATGGAGCAGTTCGTTTGATTTCCTGAAGAAGGAAGTAGTTTGTGGCAGAATAGGTAAAAGGGAAGAATTAGCTTGTTTGCGGTCACAGAATGTGCTCCTGGCAGGGTTTCCCTGCTCCCAGAGTGACATGTGAACTTGAGCCATCTCTCTGCACCCTCTGCTTTTCTCTGCATGAGGAAAGGAGAAAATCATAATGAGCTCTACCATGTTCTCCAGCTTGGAGAGTCAGAAGAGCAGGACCACAGGTCACTGTACAACACAGGCCAACAAATTTGGCCTGCAGACCCCAACCCTACTGCTGTGTGTGAAGGAGTTACCATCATTCATTAAGGGATGGAACACTGCTTTTTAATATCTTTACTTCAGCAATCCCCGGGAAACTCAGGCACGATCCATGAACCACATCATGCCAGGCACGGCACAGATGAAGGGAAGAGCCCTTGCCCCAGACTGGAGGCCATTTGTATTTCAGGGTGTAACCTGGCCCCAAACCTAGAACTTAATTAACATTGATGTTGATGAGCTGTGAGGGAGAATGGAATCTGGTCCATCCTTCCACAGCTGCATCGGCTTTGCAATGTGAAAACCCAAGATGAGCCAAAAGTGATTAAGAAATTATTTTTGAAACCGGAGTCAGCACATGTAACCACAGTTAGACAACAAGGATCAGCAGATCTGCAATGTAAGGAGGTTTGAGTCTTACAAAGCTGCTTTAAAAGTAATGTTCCCCTGTGAAAGTCCCTCCAGGTTTTATCAGCAAATTTATCAGCAGCATCAGCTGAGGAGTGTGATCAGCCATGGGGGAAGAACTGCTCTCTTGTATCTCTTTTCTTAGAAATCATTTATTTGGGTTTTTTAAAAAGCATGTTGTTTCTCAGAGGCATTCTTTGGATGAATATGGGGATAGTAATTTGGTTACAGATAATATAAATGCACCTGTTTCTAGCAGGAATGACACATACCATAATTTAACAGAAATTATGAGTGATCTGAAAAACTCACTGTGCGAGCTTCATAGGTGGTCTCTATGCTTGTGCATGTACAGGTGGTTAAATCCTGAATAAGATCAAAATGGAAATTCCAGTTGAGATTTTCAAACACTACCTGAGTGAGCAATTGCTCTTTATGTGTTCAAACTTCTTAAACATGGTGAAACAGTGTTTCTCTGTGAATGTATGGATATATATATATATATATATATATATATATATATTATGTATACATAATTAATTTCAAGGGACTCAGAGATATAAATGCTGCACAATCTGTAATTTATTGGTAAATAACCTCCTGAAATTTCTGAGCCACTAGTGATAGAAGTTATTCTTTACCTGGTAAGAGTTATCCAAAATGGAAAGAACCTTTTTTATTATATGTTGTTGAAAGGAATAAAAAAATCGAGTTATGGTGGGTGAAACATAAGACTTCCCTGCGATGGTTTTGCTGTTCCCTTCACTAGATTCACAATATCCCTCTCATTTCCAAAATGAAAACGAGACCATCCACGAGTCCCCCAAAACACATTACTGAACAATATGTAGAGCATATGCATGCAAAAATAAAGACTAAAGGCACATTTGCAATCACATCCCACCCAAACACACAACATTCAGAAGGGTTTCTGGGTGAACTGTTAGACTCAGTGGAGCAGGGCCAGAAATGTTTTTTCTTTTTTTTGACATCCTAAAGCTACAGCTCTCAATCACTATTACTTTTATTGGACCTTAAGGGTCATATTCAGGCAGGATGTGCCAGTGCTTTCATCAGACTTGAATGCACAGAGCTGACTCTGAGATCAAGCAGAAAGTTCAGTGGAGCTTCACACAGCACTGATCTCCTTAAACTCAATATGAAAAAAGATTTTTATATGATTGTGTGTTTTTCTCACACATGGGAAATGATATTGCAGTTTGTGTATGTGTTTACATATAAAATTATCACCATCAATACATTTTCTAGACATATTCTGTGCTATTCTGAAAACTCTTGATAAAATGGCACCTTCAGAACTGTTCTGATGACTTCCTCCCATGTCATTGAAGGGCTCTATGTGAAAACAGCTTACCTCTATAATGAATTATATAACACAGCTTCATAAATCATCAGTGATTGAAAGATGTTGAACTGATTCTGGTATATTTTTAAACAAACTACAAAAACAAATCTCCATTTTCTTTTGGTGCCCTCAACTAAAACAAATGGTGCCAACAAGTAGCTTTTAGTAATGTTTAGAGCTGCATATCATTTGGGCTCTTTGGGTGATTAATCTAAGATATAGAAATAGGTAAACACAGTGCTATTAACTTGTCTCCTATTCTGATACAGACCAAGCTTTGCATAACCCAAAGGACATGAAACTCTTAAAAGTTCAGTGTTTGCGAATTTAAATCATTGAGGAAAGTAATAGCTCTAATGGATTTTGCCACTTGCCATGTACTTTTGGGGAAAACGTATTGGCAGTCTGGAAAACTCCTCAGAAGAAAAAAAAAAAGAATTTGTACTGAGGAGAAAAAAAGGACAGGAGAGAAAAATTGTTTTTAATAAGGATAATAGTCACCATTAGTTTTTATTCCTATAATGAGAAGAAAAAAATAGTGGTAAAATTATTTAGCAAAATGTCGCAACTCCATTCTGACTTGCTCATCTTCTGCATTTATGAGTTTATAAAACATACATGCTATGAAAATAGGAACTCTCTTGTACATCTTTATAGATGATTCATTTACTGTTTCTGAAGAAACTCCAATTTATTTGCAGATTATGTAGTTCATTTACAGAATGTTTCCACATTTGTTATCTACCAGCCTCTTTCTCTGAAAAGCAATAATGGAAATGGAAGTGTGAAAAGAACCAGTTAAAATCAATGGAGCAGAATCAGAAAAAAAGGTCAGTAAATGTATTGAAATAAGAAACAGAGAAGATGCATGTTTATCACTTTAGCTGGGAAGAAACAGATATATACGTTTGTGTGTGCATATATATATATGTGTGTGTGTAAATATATGTGAATAAACATTTCTTTATTAGATTTTTTTAATGAAACAAACTGGACACTACCTGAGATGTGTGCTGATACATCAGTTTTGCAAACATTTCCTTTCAAGACACCACTTATAAGTTCAAATATGGACTGAACACCTTCATTTCTATTGGTGTGCACATGATCAACACTTAGAAGATCCCTGGGTCAGCTTTTTGAAGAATTGGGATCTATCTTCAGCTCTAATTCTTTGTGAACATGGAGAAGCCTCTTCTAACACCAACATCTCTACTTTCCATGATAAAATTTATAGGTACTCTTAGATTAAGCTCTAAACTCTTTGGCCCATGTGTGCCCATGAAACAGAATTCTATTCTGGGCTGTTATCTGGGCCCTCTGTATGCAAATGCAAAAATGAGGACATCAAAACAAGTCCTTCATTCTCCCTTATACCCTACACTTCCCAAATTCCAGATTATTGTCTGAACCCCAGATAAGCATTTAAAAAAGATAAGATTTCTTTTGACATCTACTACAATATATTACTAAGCAAGTGTAATTATCACATGCTGGTGAGTTTAAGAGATGCAATCCAGTAAAAGAAGAAAATAAAATTGAAGAAACTGGAAAAAAAGACTAATAATGGAATAAAGTTAATATAACATCATAAATTTTATCTAAATAGATTAACCTCTGAAAATTAATAGTGATCTTCCTGGCCTAGGTCAAAGATTGTAGGAAATTATGCTCATTAGCATTTTTCTGTTTGTAGCCAAGCATTCCCAATATGGTTGGCAGTGTGAATATATGAAGCAAACAATTTCAAATGCATTGCTTAATTGGACTGAATTTAATGAAGTGTGGGGAAACTGCAGCAATCGAAAAACTGACTCAACAACTAACACAATCAACAAGACAGACAAAAATAAATAAATATCTAGATGTAGGGTTTCTGTTCGCTTCATTTTCAGGAAAGATGGAACATCTGTACTAAAACAAAATTCTTTGAATTTTGACATGAGATCTATTGTAGGGCTCATCAATAGCCGATTGTGGCAAGTAGGAGCTTTTCCACCGGTTTATGCAGTTTTTGGAATGTAGAATGAAGTATTGCTAAGACAAAATTTTTGGTGTCCAAGAAAATAATTCACAAAATGGAAAGGCTAGCTAAGAAATAATATAGCAGGCCAAAAAAAAAGACTGTACCTTGATATGAAAATTGTAATGGAAAGGTCCCTGAAGAGATTTTCAAGCAATTCTAAAAAACAGTAATTAAATCTCTGCAGGATTTCCAATGAGATATACTTTTTAAAAAGAAAATAAAAATCATCTGGTATATTTCTAATATTACAGCTCTACTTGAAGAAAAACGGTTATGAATCAGGGCCTGTTCTCAACTTAACGTGAATATATGACTCCCAATGGTGATAAAAGGAACTTCACATGCATTCCAGAAGGAAATCAATGGCTATTACAGCTATGAAATGAACCTTCTGATTCCATGCAACAGGAATAAATATATGGAAAAAATGTCTCTTTGTGATATCATTAGCTCAAAAATATCTTAGTAGATTGGACAAAACATTTTTGGAGTTATTAATAAGGACTTTAATTAGTAGAGTATCTGAAATGTGGATTTATCTGTAAGAAGAAAGCACACTGGGAGAAGGAATTGATAAGCATCATAACATCTCTTTGCATGGGAAATGCTCATCAATTATTCTTCATGTACCACAGCTGTTGCTAAAAATAGAGTTGAGATGTGTTGTGGTTTAGGAATGGTATTCCCCAATTTAGTGTTCTCACTGAAACACACCAAACTATGTTCTGCTTGCTCACTGCCCCCTCACCCTCACCCTCCACCTGTGGCAGGGTGAGAATTAGAGGCACAAAAGGTAAAGATTATGGTTTAAGATGACAATTTTCTGGAAAGAGCAATGAGATAAGAAAATGAGCAGTGGCAGCAACAGTGCCAGTGATTCAAGAAATGAACGATCCGCATGCGACTGCTCGTCCCTGACAATTCCCAACCACTCCCTCCGACGTCCCTCCAACCCACAAGAGCCTCCTTTCCTCCCAGCTGGCTGGAACCAGGACAAAGTGACACTCCCCATCCCTGGAGGCGTTCAAGGCTGGGCTCAGTGTGCCTCTGAGCAGCCTGGGCTAGTGAAAGGTGGCACTGCCCGTGACAGGGAGGTTGGGACGAGATGATCTTTAAGGTCTCTCCCAGCCCAAGCCATTCTTTGATTCTAAAATTATTTCCATTAGTGAGCACAAATATGAATTTAGCATTCCAAATTCTACATTAAGCTGTCATATAGAAGTACCTGGATATTTAAAAGCGGCATAAGAAAGCAGGGATTCAGTGAAGTGGATGCAGAATGAGCTCCACAAACATTACCCTGTTTAAGAGACAGGAGAAAGAATTTGTGACATGATTCTTCATGACAAAAACTTGTCAGTGCATTGAGAATCTAGTTTTATTCTTGTGTGTAGCAGTGCAAACCTTTAGTAAGATGGCTAAACTCAATGGATTTAAATTGTAGTGAGAGTACAATTGGATTTATTCTTTGCAAAGAAGCTGCCTTCCCCATCTTATGAGTGTAAAACAACTCTCTGCTGTCCAGTTGCTTAAAAGAAATAAATATATTAGTAAAATATTTATGAAAAGTTCACCTGAACCCAAACCAAAACTCCAAAATAATCTTGAACGTGAATACAAAATACTTGTTTCCAAACACTACTTTTCACTTTTTCTCTTAAGAATGATACAAATCTTATCTGTTTTGTGGCTTCTTTTTCTATTCCAATACTACTGCAGGGAGAAAATTCAATGCATGCAAGCAAGAGTTAGATGGATATTATCAAAAGATATTCTACTCATTCAGGAGTAGAAGGACCAATTTAAGCTGCTATCCAACCTAATATATTTTGTGATCTTTTTCACACATTTATTTCTTTTTTTCTTTTTCTCTCTTTTTTTTTTTTTTTTTTTTTTTTGACAGAGAATGTGCTCTCAGTCATAGCTGTGCTTCAAACCCACCAGAAAAGTCTTTCCCTCACTGTTCAGCATCTCTTCGGGGAATTCAAAAGAATGGCAAAAATCCTTCCAGAAGGGAAGCTGCATGGAGACTTGCTGCTTGAGAACAAGGAAAGATGATCACTCATAAAATGCAGGTAGGAAATGAAACAGGAAAGCTATCAGATCCAGACTTCCTCCATGAACAGAGGTTACCAAAACAAGAGCTCCAAAATAAAAAAGGAAATAATTGACATTTGGTCAATCGGGACTGAACTGGCTGGAGTTGTTCCGGACAGAGACTGAATTGCTGTGACTCAGACAACCAGGCAGGAAAGTTGCTGAGGGCCAAATGCCAGCAAAAACATGGGAAATGTGTTACTCCACCAACATTAAAGCAACTTCCCACCCTTGCTCCCTTTTACACTCCCCTCTTCCTGGTGAAACTAGACTTGGGCAAAGCTCTTCAGATGGCTCCTGCTGAAGGATTGAATTTTCCTTTCTACCTGGCTGTCCCTTCCTGACCTTCCAGCCTTACTTCTTCTTTTAAAATTACAGTTTTTATATACCACAGCTGCTTTCCACCATGCCCCTGTGGAGAAAATCCTGCCTTACCACCCTTTCTCAACTCCATCACGCATGGAGCATTGGTGTTGCTAAGATTCCTTGATGGAATAAATGAGTCAAATGTGTTTTACAAGGCCAGGCCAGGGTGAGGGGTTCACCTGAACACATTAACACCCTACACACACCCTCAAATAGCTTATAGGAGGAATTTTGGAGTTCAGAACTTCATCTGAGGTCATTCCTGTGTAACTCCCTTAGTCCTAAGAAATATTTGTGGATTATTTTAAATCTTTCTGTTTCAGAGTCCAGCTTTTATGTCATTCTTAAATTCCTTCTCATAGGCATTAATATTTTTGATCATATAGAGTTTGAGTTCTGAGTTGTATGAGTACAGTTTTATATAATCAACACAGACCACTTACATCCCCACATTTTTACCACACAGCTCTTCTAATTAAAAGTTATGATATTATTAATGTCTTTTTTACTATATAATGTCTTTTTAACTATATATTATTATGATAAATTAATGTAATGTTTGTAATGCTTCTACACCAGTTATGATAAAGGAGGTTTGACTGAGCTAGTCTCAGGAAAAAAAAAAAAAAACAGAAATGGGAAGTAAAATGGATTTTGATACAGGTACAGTGCAATATTGACAAATCTGAATCTTGAACACTTCACTGAAACTGATTCAGATATGAAAGCATGCACATCAGAGTTAGAAGGTATAAGTAGTTGATAGAAGAGAACACTTTTAATCTTCTCTGTAACTATGATTTTAACATAATCATTGGCTCACACTTTTCTATGTATGTATTTAAGATCCTAATCCTTAAATGTGGAATGCAACCAGAGAAGGGAATAAGGCGAAATGCATGTATTGCTATTCTGGGCTTGTACTGTGCATAAGAGTATTCATAATAAAGGGAGTATACAGGTTTGAGATAGATAGATACATAGATACACAAACTGATAAAAAGTGGATTCTCATTTGCAGAACTCCTCAAATAGCTGCATTATTTAGTTCTCTTTTATCTATTCGGATATCTCTCTTCAGGAGGGAAAAATTGCCTAAGAATTCATACCCTTTGAAAGTTTAACTCTTTCTCAAAACTTATCCAATGAGATGAAATTTGCCCAAAGGTTCATAGGTTACTCTGGGCATCTCACAGATGAAGAGTGAGGGCTCACATAGCCCTCATGTCCTTACAAAATCAGACTTGAAAAGCCACTCTTGTAAATCTCTCTACAAAGATGACTTAAACATGGATGGAGCAATCAAGGAGGGTTTTATGATCCAGAGAGTAACTCCAGATTTTAAGGTTAGAGATGTGAACATGCTGTGGACCTTTTTCTCTCCCTTTACCATTGGGATCTGATCCTACCTTCTTCCTGTTCCTGGCAGGAATGGACATTGTGGTTTTTCCCCAGAACAGAGCTCTAGAAACTAGATATTTGTATTACATGGATGCTGTCATGTCTGCCACACTCCTCTACAAGAAATCATACTTCAGCATCAGTCAAGCTTCAAGTGACCTTTGTAGATCTCCACTCCAATCTCTTGCCTCCATGGTAGGTTACTCAAAGCCTTGTCCATAAAAGTTTTTTGAATCCCTAAGAATTTAGGAAGATCCCACAGCCTCTCCAGAGAGACTTCCAGCTCTTAGCCACAATAAACACAGTCCTTGTGTTAAAGATCCTGTCTTGCAACATCAGCACTGCCTCTGGACCTATTTTAGAACACATTTGACAAGAATCTGGGCTCATCTTTCCATGCCATCCCTTAGGCAGTAGAAGAGGGTTTTACCAAGCTGTCCCTTTGCTTAGAGAAGTTTTTTTCTCTTTACTTGTATGAGAACCTACATGTAAGGTTACAAGATGGAAACACAGAGCAAACACACCACAGAAGAGGCTTGTCTGACCATGTTTGAGGCAGTCTTGGGGGTGTGTTAATCCTTTGATAGAGGAGAAGAGGCCATCCATCAAGCTGTACGTGGGGAGTGCCCTTTCTAATGGGGTTCCTCCCAATGCAGGATCCCACTGTGTGCTGTTGCACCTGCTTTTGAAACCAAGAGCCAAGCAGATCTGATCCTTTGTCCTCATTTCTCATGACCAGATCATGAGAAAATATATTCATAAAATCTCCCCTAATGCAACTTGCCACAACAGGGATCTATGTGACTCTGAAGGGGGGTAAAAGGCACCTAAATGAGCTGATCATTTGGAGCTTGTGCAGGGGATAACTCAGATCATTGAAAATCTGGGCCACAGATTTTTCCCTCCAAAAATATTTTTCATTTCCACTCGGAGCCTCGTGTGATTAAAACAAGTGCAGAGAAAAATTTCAAAGTGTTTTTTCTCTTGTGAACCTCAAGTGAGGTTCTCTTCATGTGAAGACATTATCTGCATCAAGAGGAAGTTCAAGAAATTTTGAGTCAGGAGGACTGATTTCTGTACATCATCAGAAAGTCAGCTTTGACACTGGCTAGTCTGTCAAAACACCAACAGCTGGTTTTCCCAATACTTTGTACGTTTGCTGTAAAATATTTGCTGCATATCCTTTTTAAGCAACATTTTATTTCTGACTAAATTCTGTTACATTATTGTTCGGCGTTGAATTTTTGCTGTCGAATGAATGTTTCAAAAAGTAAATATTTGAGGAACTTGTAAAAAAAAAGCCCAGCATTAGCAAGAAATAAACCTGTCCATGAAAATAATAAAGAAAAATAGGAAGTGTTTGAAGCAAATTTAGGGCTAAATTATTTTTATGTAGACAAACTCTGTAAATACTCAAATCTAAGTGAAAATTCTGCTTTTCTTTTTGCAGATGGAAAAAGGAAGGTGTTTTTAAAACATAAAGTGGTTCTGAAAAGATGTTGAGATGGGCTTTTAAGAACTGGAAGCTTTGAAGAGTTAAAGAAAAAAAACCTGAAACTTCAAGGTCTCATCCTGAATTCCTGACTGACTTCAATTCAATCACTGATTGAGCTTAGAGGTGGCTCTGCTCTAATCACAGTCCTTGAACTGGACAGAAGTCCAGGATGCCTTTGAAACTATGAGCATCATATAATTGTGGTGTGCAAGAGCTGAAATGACTCCACGAGGCCTCAACACCCAGTGCTAAGCTCAGAACTTTGCAAAGTCCATAAATCAGGAGTTGGCAGTAAATTTTTAACAGTATATGTACGCTGCCATGAGCAAGAGCCCAGTTTGCTTTAGAGGCATGATGACAGCAGCAAAGAATGCCGCAGCGATACGGATAACGTGGTGGCACACCTGTAACCTCCAGGTCTGCAGAGAGAACTGTTTGCACTTCATCATTCCGGGAAGAAAAACCACCCAGACCTCCTGCCACAACACACCCTAAATGGAGCCTTACTGTCCCAAGGGAAAAAAAATAAACAAACATAATGTACAAAGTATACCTTGTCAATGTTATTCTCAGAGATTATATACTTCCATGGTATGTGGAAGTTTTATAGAGCAATTACATCCATTGTGACTTTGTGATTACAGTATTGGGAGGTCACAGACAGAGAAATTTTGCCACCTCTATTGATTTTCAAGGCTAGCCTGAACAGGATATAGATTTTTCTCTGGACTTGTAAATTTTCAATAGGTACACAAAGTGCTGTACACTCAGGAGATGAGCACAGGCAAGTGATGGTCATGCCAGCCATGGGCCAGAGTCAGATCTGTAGTGCTCTTTCAACATAAATCTGCATGATCACCCTGGGGAAGAAAAGTGTCTTTGTGGAAATACGTAATTAGGGAGAAGTTCTAGAGATTGGAGGACATAATTAAAGCCATTTAGCAACTAATATCAACCTTCCTGACTACCAGCATGGTTTGGATTGTGTTTCCAGACCTTAGCTATTTACTTTTTGACTTTCTGACTTTTTTAACTATTTGCTTTTTGAATCATCCATCCTATAGCAAAAATTCCATTCTGGACAATAATGTAACAGAACAGCTGATTGATTTTTTTAAGCTCTACAGTGCAGTTTCACTAGAGAAGAAGAGCTAAGAAAGAAAGAGTTTTTATCAAATAAGGGACAAAATTGCTTGAGTTATTGACCTGAATAAGGTTGAACTGATCTTACTTTAGTAGATAAGAGCTGTGTTCACAGAGCATGGTGGATCTCTACCACACCACTGTTTGTGAGAATAATGGGAAACCTCACCCATTCCACAGAACACACATTCCTTAATATAAATTTAGGCACAGAGCTTCTTGTCAGAATGGGTACCTGCAAAATTAATTTTCTGAAGAATGTAAAAAACTATTTAAACACATTGTGGGTGTTGGTGGGATTTTGTTGCTGTTTTTGGGGTTTTTTTCAGGGTAATAAATCAAAATTTAATTATTTATTTTAAACCAAAGGAAAATGTTTGGTTTAAAAAAAACACAACAGGGTCTTCAGAATGCTTCCCACTCATTCTGATAAGATGTATCCTAGATTTCTTTCAAGAATGAAAGATTTCTTCCACATGCTGTCTTCAATAAATATGCAGAACATCTACAGAAAAAAAATGAGCTCTCTGAAAAGAACATTTCCATAGAAAATACTGAGATGTAGTGCTCTACTTATGCATTGATAGGACAAGTGGGAATGGCTTTAAGCTGAAAGAGGGAAAGTTTAGATCAGATATTGGGAAGAAATTCCTTATTGTGAAGGTGGGGAATGCTCTGGCACAGGTTGCCCTGAGAGGCTGTGGCTGCCCCTGGATTCCTGGAAGTGTCCAAGGTCAGGCTGGATGGGGCTTGGAGCCACCTGGGACAGTGGAAATTGTCCCTACCCATGTCAGGTTGGTTGGAATGAAATGATCTTTAAGGTCCCTTCCAACCCAAACCAATCTATAATTCTACTATGGGATTTCTGTCTTACTAATCAGAGTCCATTTTTTTTTTCAGTTAAGTGAAAATTTAAGGCAAACTTTAGGTGGCAACATTGAACATTTTGGTACAACTGACTGCTTTTTCCACAGAAAAAGTTAGACACTCCGAAATGTTCAAAAATATCAATGTTAAAATATCATAATGTCACAGCAACTACTGAGGGACATTAAACAGCCTTTTGAATAAACTTCCTTCACAATATGCTTATGACAAGTCCATACTTTTTAAAATTCCATTTGGGATAATTTTGATTGGTGAAATGAGGATCCATCTCCCTTTAGTTTACTACTGGCTTCCCATTCTTGTTATCATCTTATTGCAAAAGTCCCACACCTTCTCAGTGATTTCTCATGGACATCTCCTCACAGCACTGCCTCCTTCTTCACAGTACAACCAACAAACTCCAACTCTCTTCTCAATCAGCTGACCCACTCTTTTGTAGTACTCATTCTCATTAGACACAGCTGTGGCCTATTAAGGGCAGGCCTGTTCCTAATTTTGGTGATTAGTACAGCTGCAACTCCTCAGGTGTGAGACTGCCTTCTGCACTATTTTCCTACATTCTATCTCTCCACGCATTCTGGCACGTGCATACTCTAGATGGATCTGAAAATTACCTCTGCCTAAAATCTGACCCATACGAATGAATTTTGAAGTTGTTTGAAAAAAGTAAATTACTTTCAAGGAACAGAAATATCACAGTGAAGATAATGAATAAATGAAATTTCCTTCTTTAAGACAGCAGAGTGTGGAAGAGAACCTTTAACTGTGGACAAGACTGCCTTTTACATCAGGGTTACTGAGCACTGTTCTGTGTAATATAATAGGGATGTTAAATAAGGGTAAGTGTAATTAATACATAACATAAGTAAGAGTCAATTTTCTTTCTCTTCTTGAGGCCGACTGGCATTATCATTATTTTATTTTTTAATTTCCTGCTGATATCGCCTTCTTTACCAGCCTTCTCATATGACTGAGATAAGCTGTTGCACGTTTTGATTTGAAAGCAAGGGGAATGGTAATTAAGTAATTTGAAAATGAAAAGGGCTTAATCAAAGGGGCTTGTATAGTATGAAACTGTGCAGAATCTCCATCTACCTTTGAGAGAGGCCCTTCTTCAAAATCTGTCCTGGCAAAACAACCATGTCCTGATCCAGATCTCATTTATTTCAAGAGAAAAGCCTTCACTGACATGTCTAACATGACGCCTCAAAATGTCATTAAGGGGTGGAATTCAGTTTTAAATGGATATTTTAGGGCTTGGAATACCAAAGAAGCTCACGTGACTCTGAATCCAGTGTGTGGATTAGATCCACAGGGCTTCCCAGGCACACCAGGTTGCTCTCTGAGTCGGTCACACCACTCACCTCATCCAATGAGATTCTGTAATTCTGTGATCATAACAAAGGTTTCACTGACACTCAGAAACACTAAAAAAAAAAAAAAAAAAAAAAAAAGAGGCAGCAGCAATACTAAAAAAAAAAAAAAAGAGGAGAAATTGCATTTTGGTTTTAGCACAGAGTTTGTTCACCCCATAACATGCAAAATAATAAATGATAATAAACTGTGAACCAAAACTGAAGACTGTTTCCTTTTATTTGAATATCACGACTCTTGAGCCACAGACACAGAAAATCACGGAGTCCTCTCAGCATGAATCCCCAACTCTACTCCCCACATCAAAAACCCCACTGCTTTTTCTGAGTTCTGATATAACCTGGTGATTTGGCAATGCCTGTGGAAAAAAGATGATGGAAGTCTGAAGACCCTATGCATAAAGAAAAATGGCATGTGGGTCATTCATACACTGGACAAACAATCTTGTATACATAATGCCCAGATAAGGGAGAAAAGAACCAGGTCATGTGTTTCCTTTCCAGCTAATATAAATGTGTGTGTGTGTGTAGTGAGATGCAGATTGTCATGGCCATTTTTCTCTGCAGATTATGGTAATGATTAAATGAGCATGAATACGGACTTCTGAAAATGATAACAAGTAGGGGAAATTCCATCCTATTTTGTATCTCTATCTTTTCTGTGAACATTACTTTGTTATCTGCAATATGCAAGTCTTTGAATAGGTGCTATTAATTTAATATGCATTTATTCTTTCTGATCTCTCTTTAATTTTAAATTAAGTGAAGTCAATGATCAAAGAAAGGCCAGAATAATAACCCTGTAGGATGATTTTTTGAAATCTGTTATTTTGGTCACAGAAAGCAATGAGAAGTAGCACTGTCTGTTTTTTTCCAGGCCAGTTCTGCAATATGTACCTAGGTGACAATGTGGCCTGCAGTAACACCAAAGTACATGGGAGTCACCCAAATAAACAAGTGCCAAGTGGAGCAAAGGCCTAGGATCAAGCTCTAAACACCCTTATTTACCTTTTGTGTTTCAGCAGTTGCTAAGAGCCACAAGCTTATTGCTCCAAGCCATTAAACTTGGAGCAGAAAGACTATCCCTGCCATAAAGAATTGCAGTAATAGGTTCTTTAACCCTGTATAACCTAATCTGCTTATGAGTGAAAGACGTATACTCACACACCCAAACTCTCTTCATCAGAATATTTAACTATGCTTTTTAAAAAACACAACCAAGGTTAGAACTATCCCTGAGCTACCAAATTTCTTTGTCATTCTGCAGAAAACAAACTCATGTCTCTGGCAGAATCAATACTCAAGCATTATTCAGGAGCAAGTGGGCTGAGAATTTACCAATTTATTTCCTATAAGCCATGACTAAAGTAAATTATTTTCAGACAGAGCCCTCTAAGATGTCTACAATTTTACACAGAAAGCTAAGCTCTGCAGAGAAGATATCGTTTTTGTCAGACCAACCAGTATTGCTGGGGAACAAAAACAACAAAAAAAGCAAGCTCTGAGGCACAGTGGAGCTTCACTCAGCTAAGGGGCTTGTGCATCAGAAAGACAGGAGATATATTTTTGTTTTGCCCCTCATTTAATTTCATCATCTGTCCATTCAAAACTTCTCTTACATCCACAGACAATATCAGTCAGTAATTCAATGAGGTGGAAGATGCCCAGTTGCAGGACAAAACTTGAAACTGAGTCATGACTTTGAACACAGGTTCTTCCTTGGCATCAGGAGTTAAGCTCTGGGTTACCAAGAAGAGAAGGTTATTAAGAAGTTTTTGAATATTTTCCCTACTCTTACAGGCCATTAACCTGGCAGTTAAAGACACTAAATAGCAAGCCCTAAGGTTTTGAGTCTGTGTGTTAGAGCAGCTGAGGAGGCCAAAGGAGCTCCTTATCCAATTTGGACATTTTTGATGGAAGTGTTACAACGCACAGCAAAGCTTTGGAACTTTTTTTTCCCCTTCCAAATTTTGAGTTGTGACCTGTATTAACCAGTCATGTCCAGTTCCAGTTTGCTAAATTGGCCTGAAGATAGACAAATTAAAATTTTGTTGAATTCCTTATGGGCTTTAGTGGCTAAAAGAAACCTTTAGCATGAAAAATTATGTTTCGAAAATTTAAGGAAGTATTTTTTCTGGGCAACCTTTGCTCTTTGACTTGCACCTACCATGGTCAGAATTAGTCGTTTCTACACTGGACCAGTCAAATCTGCATTAGCATTCAGTTCATTCAGCCTCTGGTGGCATCTCTACTACTATCAGCTGGTTTTTTACACATAGTATTTGAAATAATGAAAAAAATTGAATAATACTTGGATTGTTTTCCATTCTTTTCCCAAGTGTTTTGTTTTTTGTTTTTTTTTTTTTTTTAAATCAGTGTGTTAAACCACCAGGGTGAAAGTTTGGTGGTTTGAATTACGCCACAGGTTTTCTTGGAAGGGCTTCAAAGCGGTGTCTTCTCTGTTAAAGAACTGGGAAGGTGGAGAGAGACCTCTTCTTGTGGCCTCCTCGTCTTCCACCATATGAGGAGAATTCCAGGGAGTGATCCACCTGCAGAACTGAATCCAGGTCTGTGTTACTCTTTGAGTATTTTTGCATTTGTAATCTGAGGCCACTTGGAGGTTTAGCAGAAAACAGGGTTTTCTAACAACTCAGAAGACTTAATTCCATAATAAACAATATGGAAGTAGAACTTAAATGCTGGTAGATTTAGAGATATATCAGTTTTATGTCAGAGGTAAATAATTTTTATTCCTCTTCACTTAAATACATCTATTTCTGGGGTGGATTTGGGCAATTGCTCATTCCACTGGTAAACAAGTTAAGATGAGAAGCCCACGTTGCTGTTCACAGACCCTTGAAGGGCTGACCTGGGCAAGTACAAATTCAGGCACAAATTTCAATTTCTGGAAAGCACCATTACCATATGCAAAAGTTTGTTGGTTAAATCACACACAATGTACAGATAAACATCACGTCTTGATATCAGTGGAAATTATCCCCGCTATCAACAATAAGAGCAATTACTTATGGAGAGAATCACCTCACCTAAATGTAGTTATCTACTAGTCAGGCATCTAATCTAAGGTAGCCACCTAAGCTCCCTCTGTGATGAACAGAAATAGGCAGAGGGAGAGAAGGAAACTCGTCCTGTTTCAGGATAAATGTCCTCAGATAGGTGGACTGAATCACCTTCCAGGGCTGCTTATCTCTCTTTATTGACTACAGAAGGAACACAGATAATTAGCCATGACTAGACACCTAATTTTTAGATACCTAGACACCTAAACTTCAGCAAGATGAATCAGAGCCGAGTGATTCCTGCTAGGTAAATTTCCTCCTTCTCATTCCTCCGTGAGAGAATGTCTGACGCCTGAAATATAAAGCTTGGACTGTTTCCAAAATCATCTTTTTCCTTTTCATTTAGATTTTTTTTTAAATTCTTTTCTTTATTGCTTTACCTCGTATTACCTAATTATGGGATATTCAATTTGCTGCTGTTAGACAGTGTACAAAATGCTATTTTTATTGTAATATCTACAACAATGCACTTTCAGAAAGGAAAATGACAATATGTGATAAATACATATTTTAAAACGTTATAACAGAATCCTCTGTATTTTATTTGCTTTCCTTCTAAATCTGGTGTAATTTTATGTACAGCTTCTATTTCTTATAGGACTTTAAAAAATTACAGCTTTTTAGGCAGATCTGTGCCTACAAAAATCCAGCTTCATTCTAATGCACTGTTTGATGTAATTTGTATAAGTTACGGCCTAATAAAAGGTATGGGAGCAAACTTCAAGCCACATCATCCATTGTTTCCCCTCCAGTAAAGATGTAAAATTATATTTGTTCTGGTTCTTTTTGCCTGGTTCATCAGATTAGGAAATTTTATTAGACCTCCTACTTCAGGCTTGTAACAATAAGATCCTTCCTATGCCAATAAGTTAAGATTAGAGACGTTCTGATGAGCTTATAGGCAAAGTGAAAAATATAGGCTGGAAAGGCATCTTCATTTATTTAAGCACGTGTTTAGTACGAGATTAAAGTTATTTGCTTACATGCTGTCCTTAATATGGATAAGCTTAAAGGCATTTCCATGTATTTTCCTGAATGGGGAACACATTCTCAGATGTGCAATGAATTTTCGTTATTGTTTATTTGATGTTAAGTATCTGAACATTAGATGTGCTAATGCAAATAAAATGGAGGTAAACCCTGGTAAAAAAAGTTCACAGGGTGCAAAGTAGGGGCAAAAGGGCTGAATAACAGATGAATAAAGAAGCTATACATTTGGGCTGAAATTTCCATGTAAAATTTTGCTCACATTTCAAATATGAACAGCACGTACTTGTTACTCCAGATTTTAGAACATTTTGCCTATCCCAGTCTATACTTGGTAAAAGAGATGTTTAGTAGGGGCACTTGTGTTTTTCAGTACCAACATTTCTCCAAGATTCAAGTTTCTTGTCTTGCCAGCTCTGAGAACAGTGAAACCAACTATAAAATCATTACTATAAAACAAGGAGAGATTTCTGTTACAGACAGGTGGTTGTTATTTTCTGTTTCTGAAAGGCCTGAAATATTTTCTTTCACAGAAAGAAACAAAAACAACAACAGAAAAAGTGGTTCTGTGCTTAAGGCACTGAATTCAGGCCAGGCAGTGCTGGATTCTTGTCACAGCTTTACTTTGGCACGAGGCTGGGAAAGCCTTTTACTTTTCAAACCTGCATGCCTGGAGCTAACCAAACCAAAGATCCCAGAATCATAGAATGGTTTGGGTGGGAAAGAATCTTAACTGTGGCTAGGAACACCTTCCCCTAGACCAATTTGCTCCATCCAACCTGGCCTTGAAAAGATCCTGTAGGTCATCCCAGTTAGTGAGGTGCAGGACCAAGACCTTAAGTTCTCTGTGACCCTTCCAAATGAGTAAATTTAAGTCTAATATACTTCCTTTGTTTTCTGTCTCTATTTGCACTCTATATTTAAATGAAACCCCTGAAACAGCCCTTTGGTTCTGCTTGGTTTAATTTGAGATTAAGTTTTCAGTATTGAGGAAATTGATTTTAAAAAGAGGTGACACAGGCGAGTGTCTGGAGAAACAG
Organism: Ammospiza nelsoni; assembly: GCF_027579445.1. Lineage (NCBI taxonomy): Eukaryota > Metazoa > Chordata > Aves > Passeriformes > Passerellidae > Ammospiza > Ammospiza nelsoni. The sequence goes on along the minus strand of NC_080637.1, from coordinate 4,974,888 downwards.
CAATAAAAATGGCACAGTGCTGGAGCAAAGACAGCAAAACAGGGGCTTGTTGAAGGTTGAGAAGGAAAGAAATATAATATAAAATCATGGAATCTAGGAAAGGTAAGGATGGGAAGGAACATTAAAGATTATCTAATTCCAACCTCCCAGCCATGGAGGTTTGGAACTATTACTCATCTGCTAATTTAAAAGAAAAAAAAGGTAGGTGAAAAAGGTAATCTGTTCCCCTCTGCACTCACCAGGAGGACAGGGAAGGATGAGTTGCACTGCACGACCCTCCCAAAATCCCCTCCAGCCCTTTGGTCTGTGTTTTCTAAGATGCAATATTTTTCTGGATACAGGATGTTATCAAGCTCAGTTGGTCCTGAGCTTGATGCACACCTCCAGCAGCACTGCAGGACAGAAAAACTGGGCACAAACAAACACCTTTGTGTCACAGTGGCTTTTGGCCAGAGTTTTTAAGAAGCCATCCATCAAAGAGCAAGAATGCTTACAAGTTTTGAGTTGAGAAAGTGCAGCAGCAAGCTTTTGGGGGGATTTCACAATACTGATTTCTTGGTTTGAAGCAAAATACATTTACAAGAGCATCTGGTGGTGTGAGTCTCTTAAATATGGCATATACTCCGTGTTACTGCTTCATCATCATGTATAATTGGCAATAAACCTATTTAGAATTCAAGATGCATAAAACTGAAAGTCTTTGAAGGGAATAGCTGCTGAGATTATATTTATTGTGCTTTCCCACAATATTTTTCTATGCATAATGTGATAAACCTCCAAGGTGGTTGTAGGCAAAGCTGAAATATTCACAAGTATGCAGTTATTATGAATTTAGACAGGTTGTAAGACATTTTGATATCGAACTCTTAATGAATGGCAGTAAACATATTCTACATTACTTTATTAAAATGCCTATTAAAACATACACATCCACAGAATGATCACTGGATGTGTTTACTCGCGAGCAAAAAGGCCATGAAGAAAACAGCATGGAAATAAATTTTCTTTTCCTGCACCACTATGATAAGAATTAGGGCATGCATTTAAAGTTCATATTATTTTCAGTGTGTTCAGAGCACATCCAGATAATCAGATATTCAAAGGAGGATTCCCAGTCGGTTCCAATATGCCACAACTCAGTAAATCGAGTTGTGTAAATGATAGTTCCATATCCAACAATGTTGTTTTGAGATTTCAGAAAAACTGCTACACTCCAAAGCAACAAAAAAAAACCCAGCCAAACCACAAATAGGCAACAAATATATTCTTGTTATCTTGATGATTTTCAAATAAAATTTGTCCATGTTTTCTTTCTATTTGGCTAAATTTATATTAGCAAAAATTTAAAACTAAATTCCCCGTTGAGCTAGAATATGGGGAATTATTTTTCTTTTCAACATTTCTGAATACACAGTCTGAGGGGAGGAAAAATTCAAATTATGAGTTGAAAACATATGGAAATTTATTCTTTCTGAGTAAAATTTTTATTTTCTTCGCAAGGTCCTGATCAACACCCGTGACAAACACAAAACCAGAAGTCTCCTGTAACATCCAACAGCAATTCCATTGCTCCATACCATGCTGTTAATCTACAACAGCTCTTAAGGGGATTGAATTTGCCAAACTTTCTGTGGCAGTGGATGGGAACTTACGTCCTGATGGAAATACCTCTGTGGGACACATCCCTGTCCCAGTGAGAAGCTAAGTATCAGCTAGGAAAGAGCTATTAAGCCATAAATATATCCAAAAAAATGGCTTTAAGGTGAAGTGTGTGTTGGCTCATGCCCTGGGAGTGGAGAGCCGGGAGTGGAGTGGGGAAAGGCACCGTGAAGCAGTTAATGCCTCCCTTAGGATAGACTGAGCAAAAGTGAATGCCTGGGGCTTTTTGCCTGCTAGCAGAAAAAGAGAAATTATCTTTAAATGTTGGTGTGTTCCTGATATGTGCCACTTCTGTAGTTATTTGCTCTGAAAATACTGGTATGACCTGGTTGTGAGAAGCTTTGTGTGCTCACAAGCACAGCCAGCTGCTGGACTCTGGGGGTCCTGCCTGGAATCTTTGCATAAATGATAAATAAAGTGGGATAAAACCTTGGCACAGCAATACCAAGCACTCACACTTCTCTCCTCTTTGTCAGTGCAGCTATCTTGCTCTTCCCAGAACAAAGGGGAATATCTCTAAGCCTAAAAAAAGAGTGGGAATAGATTAGATGTTAGGATAAATTCTTCTCTGTGAGGGTGGGGAGGCCCTGGCACAGGGTGCCCAGAGAAGCTGTGGCTGCCCCTGGGTCCCTGGAAATGTCCAAGGCCAGGCTGGATGGGGCTTGGAGCAGCCTGGGACAGTGGAAGCTGCTCCTGCCCATGGCAGTGGGTTGAAACAAGATGGTCTTTATGGTTCCTTGCAACCTCACCTTTATGATCCTGACATTTATCAGTCCTCAAGAGAATACAGATTGCTTGTATAGGGAAACTGAGTCTCAGCATGCTGAATTAACAGTGGAAGAGGCTTGCAAAGTAAGGATCTGTATTGGTCTCTTTGCCTAGGATCTGTATTGGTCTCTTTGCCTTTGTCCAGCAGAACTCCATGGTGATAACTTGTACACCACTGAAAAAATACCCTGAGGGAGTTCACTATTTTTCTGTGTCATGAGTATAGAACAGCACATTCCTACCTGCCTTTGGAAGTATTTTCTCATTCAGAGATGAATTTTTTAAGAATGTAGAACAGCAACATACCATACAAAACTCAACTCCTATTTATACATCACTGCTGTTGTTATAAGAACTGTTTATACAAATAAGTAACATAGCCCACAGTGCAATATATTTCACTTCCCTAATGTACTTTTTGACATTTGATGAGGACTTGCAAGCCTTAATCCCCAAGCCCAGGTTAAAATGACAGAGCAATGTCCCACCCAAATGAAAGGCTGTCATTGTTCTTGCTGGAAATAGACACATTTATTTCCATGTCTGGCACTGATATTGTTTTAAAGCAAACTGTGAAGAAGGTTTCCAAGCTGAGTCTAAAGCTGGAATATGCATTTGAACGTCCTATTAATAGGCTTGAAAGAGCATGTCTGCTAAAAAAAAAAAAAGAAGAAAGCTTTAAGAAGAACTCTTTTCCCTGAGAAAAATCTATCAGCATATGTTTATTTACTATTCATGCCATAATACAATATTATAGCCCCACAGATATCACTGATAAAGGTATTATGGGATGCCAGATGGACAAAGAAGAGAGTAAGAATGGAGAAAGAAAGGGAAAATAAAGAAGCAAACATGCTGCATCCCTCTGTTTGACACACTGGGAGATCAGCAGCCTCCCTGCCATGAGGGGTGTTTTTATTCTCAGTGCATCATGAAAAAGCACTTTATCAGGAAGGGGGTGAAAGGAGAATATGTGACGATATGGGTGCAGGTGTTTCCCCCAAGAACAGGCACAATGGTGCTGCAGAAGAAACAAGGGACTGGAGGAGATGTGTGACCTGTAAAAGAGAAGAGATGAGCAGATACTGCTTGCTGGAGCCATAAGGGGCCACTTCTCCACTCTGCTCTCTGTGCCCCCCTTGGCTGCTCAACTCTTGCATGCAAAACTCCCAAGACTTCCCAAAATTCCCAAATCCCCAAAAACCTGCACACTAACAGTACTAAAACCCAGCAGCTGCTTTTGAGAATTTCTTAGGGCAGCTCAAATTTATATTCTTTTAGAGCCATCACAAAGGTTTTGCATCCTAGTGAATTTACATTAAAGCAAAATTTTTTTATCCCTCCAGGAATGGGTCAAAAGAGCAAACTCTTCCCAGTGGCCACATCAGCTACAATTTTCTCCTCTTCTCTCTGCCCTTCCCCTTCCCCCCTGTCTCCAGCACTGCTGCTCAAAGGAGAACGTAGGAAAGACATTTGAGATTATAAAGGGTTTTGGATGAGCGAACCTGGAGTGAGTAAAGCTCTTAGAAAAGAATTTAAAGGATCACAGTGGCATGCAGTCATGTTATATAAACATATTCTGAATGGTACCATCATACGCCCAGCCCTGGCGCCACAATTGCATTAAGTGAAATTTTATACAGAAATTGTGAAAGTGCACCAGGGTTGGCTGATTATCTGCTCTTTCTCTTCCCTTTCAGACATGAAGCAAAAAGCCAAGGTGATGGAGAAGAATGTGGACAGTGCCAAGAGGTTCCTGACCTAATTTAAGCAAAAGGTTTTCTTTCTTTTCTTTGTTTTTTGTTGTTTTGGGGTTTTTTTCATCTTTTCCTCTCTATTTTGGTTTCCTCCACAGGGTTCAAAGCTGTCAGTCCTTAGAAATAACCACCTGAAACTGACTGTCACTGGGATTTAAAATTTTCAAACACCTAAGGAAAAGAGAGAAGAAATTGAAATAAGGTCATGGAGTAAAAGCTACTTCCTGAAGTGTCTAATGAATATTTCCCTTATGTATCTTGACAGTTTTGAAACGTGTGTGGAGGGAGGGAATTTACAATACCATTCAGGAATTGTTTATCCTTGCCAAAATAAGTTAATTAAAATGAGGCTCTGATTAAAATGAAAGGGTCTGGCTCATTTGAAATATTAATTTAGGCCTCTGTTTCTGCAATCTGCCTGCAAGGGTCTCTGTGAGAGGGCAGGGCTATGATTGTTAAGCAGTAAAGCATTGTTGCAAGGAAAGCCAACCTTTAATTTGTTTTTAATGTTGTCTGATCTCTTTCCCTGAATTAACCTGGGTCTGTTGACCTTTGGGGCAAAATGCAAAGCCTTTGCACTTTTACTTGCACTAAGGATGAGTTTGTGGTTTGTGCTTGAAGGGGGAAAGGGAGATGGGAGAAATCCATTGTGTGGGTCTGGGGTATACCTTTTTGGAGGTTTTCTATCCTACTGATGCTCTTGCTTAGCTCTGGTGCTCCCACTTATGTAGGATTTCCCCCATTAATCTGTGTTACTGACAGACACTGCTCCAGCAATGAGACAAGAGACAGCCTCTACCCAGCACAAAGAAACTGGACTGAAACATTTAAAATAAGGAATGTTGATATAATTTCTAAGACTTCCCTCTCTCTTCCCCCAAGATAATTTAAATTTATTTTTCCATATAAAATTTCCATATTAAATTTCTATGTAAAATTAAAAATAATTCCATATATTTTTCTATCTAAAATCCAGTCCCTGAGATATTCTGAGGATTTTCTGTGCCGTTCTGAATTAAACCCTTTTTCTTACACAAATAAATTAATAAATAAATAAATAGTTTTAAAAAGAAAATATGCCTCCCCTGACTTTCTCTATTAGCCCTGACTATAAATATTATAAGTAATGATTATAAATATATAAACAGTATAAATAACAGTTTATATATTAAACCTATGTGCCTCTCTAGACAAGGAATTCAATTATGTGCTATAAAATACCCCAAACAACAGAAGAATCCAAAATGTTTGGTCAGGGTTAATGTCACAACTCACTGTCTGTTTACAAGTTCCAGGAGACCTGGGAAACTCCTTCACCCAAATCTCATATGAGGCATTATGGACAAACTGTAGAAACTGGTTTTTCCTATGCAGGAACTTAAAAAAGTCCACCAGTCTTGTGAAAGAATGCCTGCTTTACTACAAAATGGGCAGAGGTATGGCATAAAATTCTGTGCAAATCCTGTTGTTTTAGTCACTATACTGACACTAAACCAACTAGGAGACAATCTCTTCATTTCCCCTGGACAACCCTGGGTGATGCTGGTGGTGCAGTGCATTTCAGAATTCTGGAGGGTGTCCCATTGTTTCTGCCCTCTCCCAACAGCATCTGCTGCACTGCAAATCCCAATAGGAAGGGAGAAGTTTCCATTTGCTCTGCTGCAGTCACTGACCCAGAGGAAGCTCAGCTATTGGATTATTCAACATTGCTAACATTTCTATTTGCCTGCTGACCTGAGAAGCTCAGATACAGACTTTAACTCAGGCTGTGAGGAGATGCCCTGGCACAGTAGAGAAGCAGGTTTCCAGAAACAGAGACTGGCACACACTAAAAACTGGTGTTGCCAAAACATTTGTGGAATGGAAGCATTTTATTCAAAGAGCCATTGGATTGAAGCACTAATCCACAAAAACAAGGGGTTGCCTAAACTGTCTTCCTCTCTTCCACCCTCTGTGCCCCATCAGAGCTCCAGTGAGGATGCCACAAAAAATGTCCTTGCTCCAGTGCCACCTTAAGGTGGGAATCCTGTGGAATGCCGCAGTGCACAAACTGAGCAGGCAGCAAACCAAGGCACCTTAGTGCTGTGTCCCTGCATTTTACACCTCTGCAACTCCTTTGCTGCTCAGCTCCTCACTCCTCACCATCACCATGCAAGCTGGGGCAGAGGTGCAGGCTGAGTTTGTGCTGCAGAGAAGGATATTTCCTGCAGATCTGTCTCTAACCAGTAGGTACCTTGTCCTGATTCAGTTCCTGATTTATTTGTTTGTTTGTTTTGGTTTGGTTTCCCCTACACACATATTGAGTGGAGGAATATCGCAAGGTGTGAAAACCATGCTCCTGCTCATCTAAGAGTGGGTACTCTTTGCTCTTTTCTTCTCTTTTTAGGAGGAGGGCCCCAGAATGAATGGAGCTCTCAGGTCAGAGCTTTTCAAAGAAAAGTAGCCTCTAGGAAAGGCTTCAGTTCAAGACCAGGATATGTACAGATAAATTTCCATATGATGTGTGCAGGAAAATCAAGTCTGTCATCACAGTCAAGAGATAGGTTGGGTTTATCTGCTCCCACATTGACATTTGCTACATTTGAGAAGCCCTAAGGTACTGAGACATAAATTAAAGGTCCCAAACGTGCCACATGACCTGCTAAATATGTCTAAGTTCTTTGACACCGAAACTTTGTTTAGTGATTTCCCCCAAGAACTCTGTTCAGTTACCCAGTTATCAGTATCTATCACCTCAATATTTAGTTAACTACATCAAAACAATTACATGCTGCTGTGTCCACCCCAGACTGAATACCAACCCTGTATTTCAGTCAAGTTTTCTTATGGGTTGAGTTATAGAAGCCTCTATCAAGAGCACAACGATATTTCTACATTTTTAGGAGGTCCCTGCTTAGGCCGTGGGCCATGTAGCATTTTCCTCAACAATTTCCAGTCATAGTCTGGGACTGAACAAACACCAGGGACCAGTCCCTGTTATCAATTTAGATGCCATTAGCCTGTTTTGAAGGGGGAGATTTATGCAACCTGGATGTGAGCCACATCATCTTCATCAGCCTCTGTGCCACTGAGAAAGATCCCTCAATGAGCTCCTACAGTCTGACCTGTGCCTAATGTGGATGAAGCTAAATGGGATTTACTGGGATTACAGTTCTAGGTTTAGGTTCCAAAATATCACTTTATTTTTTTTTAACACTTAGACCTTAATTAGAGTTGGAGAAACAAATCAGGCTGTGATAGTTAAAGAATAAAATTAAATGCCTATCAGAAAATATTTGCCTGATTTATTTCAGTGAATATTACTTTAAAATTCCATTATGTCATTTAATATTTCTGTGAAATTCTTCTATTTAGACTTCTGTTAATAAAAGTTCTGGGAGAAATGGAAACCCCAGGGCTGGCAGGATTGCTTGGGTCAGATAAGATATTATTTATATATAGGTTTATATGTAGATCTGATACCTAAACATCTGGTTGGAAATGAAAATTCCTGTTGTGCTTTCAAAGTTTTTCATTCCACCTTCAAGTGAATTTCCAGGGAAAGTTAGGGCTGCATCTTCCTCCTTTTGGCATCCCAAATGCAGGAGCTGAACATGAAACAGGAGGGAGCAAAGTCCCTCTCCTGAGTCTAGCTCAGCTCACCTGCTTGGCCTCCATAAAATATGTATTCCCTTATCTGTATTTCCCTTCTGAGAATGTTTATATTTATTTTCCTTATACAAAACATCCCCACTCTGTCCATACTTGCACTCCATCCCCATTGGTGTGGATCTTTCCTTCTATTACAGTACAGGCATTTGGCAAAGCAAGATAACAGCAGAGAGCTTTGTTACAACCCAAAGGCTAAAACTGAAAAGCCTGTAAGTGGGAGTGTTTTCCTGATGGAAAGTGAGGCACCAGCTACTTTTAAGGGCTAAAACCTTCCCCTGAACCAGCACCTTTGTGCTTGTGTTACATGGTTCTCTCCTTATATCTCTTTTAATTTTCATTTACATCAAGATTGTTTTCTTAGAGTTGTCTCACATAGTGAAGAGGAAGAAAAGCATGAATAGACTATTGATAGTTCTAGCTTCATATATAATGTATATGGCACTCTTATCTGTGGAAAATATTATCTTTATAGCAGAATGTATTTAAGAGGTCAGAGTACTCACTTTGTTTTGGCTGCAGAGAGGTTTCAAGGTGACTGGCCACCTCTAGTAGCAACCTAAGAGTCAAGATGCTCGAGTTGTATTTTCCCCTCTTCCTGTGTTACCTTAAGAAGCTACAGGGGTCTTCTCTGCGTATGTATGTTAAATATCTGTCTGCAGAGCTGCAGCAGCATGTTCCAGGACTCTCTCAGAGCAGCTTGTTTTCCTCCCCACAAGCCCATGTGGATGCCTCTCCTGTGGTTTCACAGGAGGAAAGGGAGAGGGAGCATTTACCAGCCTCACAGTGCAGCCAGTTTACTCCAGCTCCTTCTGCCAGCTTTCCCACCAACATTTTAACCTCTTACAGATGCCTTTGCCATCACATGGCTGGCTCTGCCCTAGATACAGGCTTCATTCAGAGGTGAAGGAACAGTGGAGAAGGTGCTGTTCTCACCTTTTATGGGGGCTGCTCCTTCTGCCAACAAGAAGTCAGGCAGTCCCACAGCAGAGTTATGGGGGAGAGGTTGGGATAACTCCTCCATCCCCAGACTTGCCTGTACACACCAATGCTCCTTTGTTTAAATTCTGTCAAATCCTTGGAAATCAGCAGATGAAAGATAATGCAACTGCACTGTTCTGGGTCTGTGTGACTACAAAGGAGAAGGATTCTTGTCACAGAAGCTTAGATTTATTGATTTTTTTTTTGTTTTTCCCTCTTAATAGGAATTTCTGAAATCCACCAAAAACAGTTTTGGTGGTGTGCTGAGGGGTGTTGAGCCAAAAGTCTTGAGAGAATTTGTCCTATCCATATAAATGCATGCAAACAGAGGAAGGTAGAGAAGAGAGAAACCTACTCCTTCCTGCTTCACATGCATGGTCCTGAGAGCAACAAATGAGACAAAAAAGAAACTTGCTGAGATCCAGCTGGGACTGGAGTCCAACCATGGCAAATAGAAGCAGTTCCTGAATGAAAATGCAATCCCTGACCAGGATCACAGCCTAAACCAGGAGCACCATCAAGCAGGAAGGAACCAAGGCAGAGATCTGCAGATTACACAGTGATCTGTTGGTGGGTATGTCAGTCATTTCCAAAATTGAGTATGAGTAACCTGAACCTCTGCTCAAACACAGGACCACAGTGCTCTTAGTACTGACAGAAAGACTCAGTTTGGCTAAATGAGGAACATTATCCCTCTTCATCTCTCGTATGTGTTGAAACACAGTCCTTCAGACCAAACCAGTGTGGTTATTGACACTAAGCTGTTTAGATTCCCAGAAGACACGAATTTTCAGTACAGAGCTCTGGCATAGCCACACACAGATGAAGGATAAATCCACTGTAGCCACTCACCTGATGTGCAGGATATGCAATTTAGCGGGTTTGTGTACATCTCCAGCAGCTTGATGATCTTCAGCGGGGTGCTCACTTTGAAATGCCTGAGCAGTTTTGCTCATCCCCTGCATTGTGTCCTGCACAACAGGGGCTTGGTTCTGGCAGAGGAGGGAGAGGGGAAGCACATGGCTGCTCGAGCTCCCTTCCCCAGAAGGAGATCCACAAACCCATTTTGCACAACGCGGCGTATTCCAAGGACAAAGGCAAAACAGCTCTTCAGAAATTTCTTCATGAGCTGGAGATAAAAGTAATCCCTGCTAGGGATGGTTTAGCACTATGCATATATGGGGGAGGAATTTCAGAGGAAGGGAAATACCCCTCCACCCCATCCTGAGTTTTCAGTAAGACTTTGTAGTTCTGCCCAGTTTTGAAGTAGCTTAAAAGAAATGGAAGTATTTGGAATGTTTTTACACGAGAAATACTTCCTTTTGTATAATTAAAATTATTGTGGTTGGCTCCTAGAGTGAGAGGCTCATACATTTGTTTCCAGTAGCAATCAGTATAGTTAATACTCATCCTTTTCAAACTGAGTTAACTCGTGTTCATTTTGGGCCTCATCCAGAGCTTATTGATGTCAGAGGAAAGAAACTATTGACTTAAATGGGCTTTGGAGTAGACCCTACAAGGTGAAAAGAACAGATAATCTGGTTATTTCTGCCACAAAGAAAAGAGATATCCAGTGAAAATAAATAGGTAAAAGACAAAATAAAATTATAGTCAATTTAAAAAAAAAAATATTAAAAGACAGACAAAAGAATACCTTGAACAGTGTGTTTTGTGTGACCCAGAGTTGTTATAGGGAGAGGCAGAGAACCTCATGGTGCAAAGGACAACCACAACCACAGTCAGAAATCTGGAGGAGACATAGTGAGACCAAAAACAAATTGCCTTTCATATCTGAAAGTATAGAATTAAAACCTTACCAGGGTGAGTATTACACGAGATAACATTGGGCTTTATGTGTTCTGGCCAAACCTTTGATATCAAGTTTTGAAGTTTTCAAGTTAAAAATAGAGATCACAAAAATTACATGAGACAAAGATCCTGAAGGACACACAAACCTAGGGAAGGTTTATAAAGAATCCAGCGGTGTTTCTGGCCATGCTGGATGAATTATCAAAAGCTATGAGGATCTCTGAAATGAGTTCAGTACCCAGCAGGTTTCCCATGAGAACAGGCATCTGCAATGCAAATTCTGTGCCCAAGCCCTGCAGCATGATTGCCAGATCCAAGCATAAGAGTGATGAATAAATCCCTTTTTCACTCCCCTTACAAATAATGAAAATATTTGGAGTAAAAAATTTGAAGTCTTTTTTTATTGGCCCGATGGTTTGAGGAATTTGAGTGCTGCTGGCACTCCAAAAGCTCCTCTATCCAACTATGAGAAATTAATTTATTATCTAAACCAAGGATGGGATACTCACTTCTCTACAGGTCTTTACTTAGGTTCCCATTTGGCTTATCTCCCTCCTGTTTCCATATTCTTTCTTTTATTTCTTTCCTCCAGACCATATTTCCCAAAACATCCTGGAGGTGAACTTTTTCCCTACAGTGAAACCATTAGTAAAATAACTGTTGAATTCAAGAGGGCCAAGAGGGTGTCAGTGACAACTGACTTCACTTCTTATTTTGCAATTCTATTTAACTGTAGATAAATCATTCTGTGAAGTTCCCTGCCCTGAATATTTCCCCAGCATTAAGAGACATGGATCTCCTGTGGTCAGAATGCCACAGCTCCCCTGTGCAATTTCCTCACCCAAAGTCAAACAGTGCTATTGGTTAGGTGTCCCCATAATGTCATTCTTATCCCAGCTATAGCTGCAGTGACTGTTTAATATTGTGCACATGGCCTTGGATATTAATTCTGACTCATCACCCTGTGTTTGCTTTGGTGTGTTCTTTTCATAAGGCCAAGATGATGCTTTACATATTGGCTTTGTGTTCAGCAGATTTTAAATAGATACAGAGAACAGTGCCATTCAAATGTGGGTTTCACTAACCCAAAAGATCAGCTTAAATCTCCAAGGACAAAGAGCTGACATAAAAGCCTGGTCTTCCAAAATCTTTCACAAATCTATAAAATTCCTGTTAGGCAACCTGATAAGTCACTTGACATTTCCATACTTTGATATCTCCAATTTTGAAGTGAGGTAACACTCTTATCTTTTTGAAGGTAACATGAAACTAACTTTTCCATTGACAGATTATTCTGGGGACTTCTGCCAAGGCAAAGCTTTACTAAAACCTTCCAATGAACATATATCTAGAGGAAAAACAATGCAGAGACATGGAAACAAGAGAATATCATAAAGGGTCCAACCTCAGTTGAGCATTGTCATTGTATATTTATGCAATTTCCTGGTTGGGAGATAAAATCCTTAATTTGTGTTTACTGATCTGGGTCAAAGCACAACCGTGTTGAAAGAGATATTACAGGTTTTGCTTCTGTGTGCATTTTTAAGGCAATATCTCCTTAAGTCTACACAACCAAAGCAACACCCTTTTCTATTATCAATTTAAAGGGTGATGCGTGGTTGTTATAGATGAAGGAGGTAAATTACAACTACTTGAGAAAACAAATAGAAAGCCGTTTTAGTCATCACATTAAGTTTAAAAAAACCACAATATGATTTGGCTATATGGCAGTGTAGATGCAAATGGAGTAGTCATATTTACACATTATTACTCTGAAGGAAGATTTCCTGTTCATTTGCATAGGGGACACATCCTTTTATTCCTGCATTCAAAATGGAGCAAAGAGGTCCCATCTACAAGCAAAATTACAGGAAACAAAAAGAGGAGTGCATGTTCAAGTACATGGAGAAAAGTGTTGGATTTGTTCCAAAAACCCAGCATTATTGCCTCCCCAAAACTGTGTAAATGATTCCCTTGATCAGAAAAAGGGTCTCGTGTTGCAAAAACTCTTCAAGTCAGGCTTGTTGAAGTACAAGGTTTTTCATGTACAGTCAGGAGCAGATATATCCTTGGTAGAGAGAAGCCAAAGAACTTGTACAGAGGTTTCCATATAAGAAAAGTTTAGCTTGGAGGAAACATATTTTTGCAGTTAAAAAGTTTTCACAGACATAGAGAAAATAAGACAATAATAAAACCAAAACATAAAAAAAACCCCAAAACCAAGCAAAAACAAAAAAAAAATCAAACTTTTTTTTAAATTGGTAGAATGGGAAAAAATTTTTGAAAGCCAAAAAAATTTCCAATTCTTGTACCAAGACAATAAGAAATAATTAATTTTGATTGCTGACATTAACCCCAGGCCTTATCAGCCAATCTCACCAGAAAGAAATATCTTTCTCGTTTTACCAGATAGTGTAGAAAGAAGCTGGGTTTATTGTTAAAAGGTTATCTGACAATAAAAATATGTGATATACTTCCTGTACTTGACGTAAAATTAATGTGTACTAATAAGATACTAATTATTTTTTTGCTACTTCAATATTAATTTGCAAAAAATTCTTTTTCTTTTCCCAGAAAAGTTTTGACATAATAGAAATTTAGCAAGCCAATTTATCTCATTAACCAAAAGGCTAAATAATATTTTTTAGTGTGTGCTCAGGTTGTTCTGGAAAATGATTTTCACTTGGGCTGACATTGCATTGTCTTAGTTCTCATATTAGATGTATCTTTTTGATCTTTGTATTTACATAGAAGATCAAGCTGAGTTCTCCTATCTTCAAGTGGAAAAAATTTAGTGAGTTAAGAATGTCAAAATCTACAGCCAGTGCCTCTACCTGAGCTAGTCTGAAACAGATGTCTCAGAAAGATGAGATGAATCCTGTCAAAAATAATTGTGTTCTCCATGGTCTGCAAAGGGAATTGAGAAGTTAGCTCACATGCAGTCTTCTCACTGAGATAATTTGAATCCCCTGGTCCACCAGAGAAAAGAAGTAGGACATCATCTGGACCACTTACCTTGTCCTAAAATAGGCAGCACTGATTTTCTTCTGAAACTGCAGACCTATCTCTCTTCATAAAACATAAAGTGAGCTTTGATGCCTTGCCTTTACCCAACTAAAGTGTGAGAATACAAACCCCAACCGCAATATGTAAAGCAAAGAGTTTGTGACCCTGAGGTGGACTTTTTTGCATTTACAGCAGTGAAAATAATGAAAGCAATACAAACTCACTAAGACGAGCTATTAAACATTTCAGGCTAAATATATCCTTCCAGCTTCTGTTGATATTAATATTTTTCTACACCAGACCAAAAGATAAAATTTTGGACTGTATTTGCCCACCAGCATTCAGACAAGTCAGAGACCAACCAGTACAAATGCCATCTTGTTATCCCAATTTGTGAATTTGCTCTTCTGAACACTCAATTCTGTATTTTTTTAAAAGAACTACAGCAGAGATAGCAGCAAATATAATATTAAATAGATTTAACTCAAAGCTTGTTCTAAGGTTACTCAAAGACACCCATTTCTTATCAACCAAATCACTCAAAACCAAGATTATCACCAGATATAGCAACATTAGCATCCGCATTTACCTCAACTCATATCACAACACAAATGTGAGAACACCCAAAAAACTCAACTCCAGAGCAAGCTCCCTCCCACTACCAGTGCACAACTGACCACAAAAGTCATCAAAATTACATCCCTGGCTCCTCTCTGGGGTTGTTCTTTTAACCCTTTTATTTACAGAAATAGGGAAAAAACATAGGTCTGAGCAGAGGAAAGATGAAGCCAAACATTTCCATCCTCACTGCTCAGTGGGTTGCATGAGAAAATAGGAAAAGTTGCTCTTTTTTTAGGGTGACAGATGCCTACAGATGGCAATGTGGCCCCTTTAACCCTCCCTGCAGCCAGATCAATTGTTCCAAGGGTTATAGGTGGGAGATGCACCCTGAGCAAAGACATTACTTGAAACATGCAAAGCAAAAGGCCTTTCAGAAACTCCCCAGGTAAAAGTCTTGCTTGCCTGAAAATGGAAGGAGTCTTAGAAGGTCTAACATTTCGTAAAGTACATCAATAATAAAAAAATATAACTCAATATAAAATCTGACTACTACAATAAATCACCTTCCCTTGTTCCTCCCTTGCACAGTTCTGTTTGTAGATATATTCGCCCATTTGTGAAAAGAAAGGAAGAAAGGAAGAAAGGAAGAAAGGAAGAAAGGAAGAAAGGAAGAAAGGAAGAAAGGAAGAAAGGAAGAAAGGAAGAAAGGAAGAAAGAAATACTTTTGTAAAGTTTAGTAAATGAGCTACTGAAAAGCAAATGAGATTTGTCACCGTCCTAAGATGAAACATCCAAAAATCTTATGAAATAAGAACTTTTAGGTTTCAAGAGCTAGTCAGTGTTTTAAGAAGGTAGCTTTATACCATTTCCACAAGCCCAATTGTTATTAAAAATGTTTTGCAAGATCTAGATGCACAAAAGTTCTGAGAAAACTGGCATGCAGCATTTCAGTCTGTAACAGCCAGTATGAGACACAAACCTTTTGCTTATGTTTTTGAAGAGATACTCTCATGTTTTAAAGATTCCCAACTTTGGCACTAAAAGGAAAGTAAGAAAAATTATTGAAAAGAGAACAGGAAGGCAACTCCTCATTTGCCTTCCACAATGGAGGAGAATCTTGTCAGACCACTTGTCCCGGACGTGGGAGACCAGATTTGCTCTTCCCACCTGTGCATCCAGGAACACATCACAGAATAAAGGATTCTACTTGGAAACCTGTAGGCTAATTTCTGGTGGACTGAACAATGGGGAGAAGATGTTTGATCGCTCTTTAGAAACTGCACCTGCAGAAAAAAAACCAAACAAACAAAACTCCAACAAAACCCCATAAGATTCATTGAGCAACAGCATAAGGATATGATTTAAGGGCCCAGCAGCTACACAGGTTGTCTGCGATCAGAAAGCAGCCTAGAAGCCAGTGCATATTCCCTCTGGAGCAGCCAGTAGACAATATGCAGACAGCAGTCTCCAGCCCAGGAACTGAGATATAGGACTCTTCCCATCCAACTGAGCTCCTAATCATTAAAGAGGGGATTTTCCTTCAGGCTTTCTTCTCAAAAGAACGACAGATTATTTTTTAGACATATTTATATGGAGAGTACAGAGCACTTTAAACTCTCTACAGGGACAAAGCAGAGATTTAGATTAGATATTAGGAAGAAATTCTTTATTGTGAGGGTGGTGAGGCACTGGAATAGGCTTTTCACAGGAACTGTGGCTGCTCTATGCTTGAAAGCATCAAGGGCCAGTTTGAATGGGGCTTTGAGATGCCTGGTCTAGTGGAAGGTGTCCCTGCCCGTGGCATGGGGGTAGGAATGAAATGACCTTTAAGGTCCCTTCCAACCAAACCATACTGGGCTTCTATGATTCTATGATTAATGCTTTTCTCAGGGAAATGAAAGCTTGGATTGTGCCTCAGCAGGAACCAAGCACACATCTAGAAGTGGTCTAAGCACTGCAAAGCAGTGAAATTTGACTTATCTACTTAGTAACTGAAAGGGAATGTGCTCATCCCACTGCAAGTGTAGGCCAGGCAGTGGGAAGTGAATAAACTCTCTGTTTCCTAAATCCTAAGTAAATCATATTTACCCTTATACATCTTCCACTGCATCAACACTGGGGATGCTCCCTCTGCTTTGTCAAGCAAGGACAGACTTAGGGTCATGACAGGATGGTGAGAAGTCAATCATCTTCAGGTTCAGAAACAGTAGAATAGGAAGCAAAAACTTACTATTTAATAATATTTCAGTGAAGACAACTACCCAGATCCCATTCTGTGGCAGTACTTCATAAAACTCATACAGAATTTTTATATTGCACATAGAAGTCAAACAGCTTAATGCAGTCTCAAAAAGTCCTCACATGTTAGGGGAATGGAGGTATTACATAAATATAATAAATAAAACTTAGTCCAGGATCTGTAGAACACAGTAACAGAAAATAGCCCAATTTCTTTAGAAATCCATTATGGTTCCCCTTTTTGTCAGTGTAGAGACTCTAAACACATGGAAATAAAAATGAGCTGCTGCTTTGAAAACAGAGCAGACTGAAGGCAGTTTGTTTAAAGCTTCTGCATGATTGTGAATTGACACTGTAGAGGGCTAAATGTAGATGCAGCTTCAGGACAGATGCAGGGGAAGAAGTTTCCAGCCAATGTAAAGCAACAAGCATTCTGAAAAATGAGCTTCCAAAATTTTTCCCTGCTGTTGTGGGCTGAGTTAAACTGATATGCAGCAGGAGAGGACATTGCATTTCTCCTGGAAAATGAGAAGCACATGGGAAATAAAATTGTCGGAGTTTTCGCTTGGAATTGAAAATTGTTGAAGGCTGAAGTCTTTAATGTAGGGGGTTTATCAACAGAAGCAGAATCTGTGGTTTCTATCTGAGTAGCAGTGAGGTCTGCAAAAGGCACTTCCTGCTGATGAAATTATATAGAGATTTTGGTCCAGATTTTGTACTCAGGAAGCCCTTGAAAACTTGTTTGCCGCTGTCGAGCTGTGGGAATTAATAGATTTAAATTTAACTACTGACATGTTTTTGAGGCAGGCAAACCTGTCAATGCAAAGATCCTAGTGCAAGTGGGATGGAAAAGTGTCCCTCTGTGTCACAGTGGGCAGGAGAATGGGCAGTGCTACAAACAGCAGCTGACCAGGCTGTTTTCCCTAGGCGGGAAGACTTGGAATTTAAATTCCAAGATGTCTCAGCCCTCTTTGTATCACCATATCCTTGCCCTCCAAGAGGATAGGTCACCAGCAGCTAGGCACTGTGATCACAATTTTCCAACATCTCTCTTATATTTCAGTATTCACACCAGTGAGGTGTCTCAAAAGCATCCAGTTAACAAATTCTGGGGACTAAAACACAAATCATTCCCTTTTGCAATGGCTTAGCAGCAACATCAAGTAAATAAGGAGCCCCAAATCATACATTCTGCAAAGAAATATCCAAATTTCTGCTTTTAGGGTTCTCTTCATAGAGATGATGAATGTTATGCTGCTGTTACTTAACATTCAAAACCTTACAAGTAATTTAAACTGTGAAACTTATGTATAGGGAGCAATTGCTTCTTTTTCACCACTGTAGAAGGAAGGGGAAGGTTTAAATACAATAGGAAGAAATGTAGAATTTAGGAAACTAAATCAGAAGTGAATAAAAATTAATTATGACCTTGAAATAGTCGTGGGAACAAAAGCAGAAAAAGCATTTAACACCATCGGGATGCCGCAACAACATGGACATCTGTGATCCTGCAGTCTGATGTGGACAGCTATTTCCAGTGTCCATCACCTCTATGGAGAGTGGTAAAAATGTTTCACGTCCCCATATGCATCTAACTGGGGTCTGAGAACCAGCAATCAATATGAGAGGCTGGGAAAGAGAAGATCTGACAGGGAAAAAAGATCCACAGAAAGCGTGACTCCTGTGAATCACAAAGCAGCTCCCCCTCCTTCATGGGTGGCATAAAGCAGCATGAGAAATATGAAGGAAACATTTTTGAAAATGTAATCCTAATGCTGGGTGGATTTTTTTCAGCTCCTAAAATAGCCTGGGTTGCTACAAGTGCAGGTAGGAGTTTCTGCTTCCAGGAAATTGCTTTGCCTTTCTGAATAGCACAAACATTTCTCCAACAAGTAGGCCTATGAAGAAGTAGAGTGCTCCTTTAGGGCATGTTTCTGTCCTGAGGAAATCAATGAGAGCGTTGCTATTAACTGTTTTGGGAGCAGGATATGGCCCATAATCTGATTAACAGATGCTTTGAGTCTGTGTAGACTGAGTTTTCAAAGACATACACAGATAAAAGACTTTTACTTTCATGTCACACTTATCTTTCTTTGTTGTAGCGTAAAAGTCTGTAAAATGTTACCTTACTCTTAACTCATAATACAGCTGTTTTACTTATGCTCAAAATATTTCATCCTGCCAGGGCCATCATGGTGGATAATCTAATTATATAGTTAATTCCACACATGCATTGTGGCCTTCAGGGAAATGACAATTTGGGACTAGATGTTTCACTTCAAGCATGGCTAAGTGCTGACAGAGAAGTGGAGCAGCAACATCCCTCCTGAGCAGCAACAATATCAGCCTGACACTTCTGCTATTCCATTGAGATTTAGGCAATCTGCTGAGAAGGGAAGGCCACAGTTTATCTCTTTGGGCTGGAGAGAGTGAAATCCTTTGTGGGGAGATGGACAACCGGTCCTTACTGGGTTTGCCTGGCCAGGTTTTGATAGAGGGGGAGTTAGAAGGGTGGCGAAAGTTTCCTCCATGTCCAGGAGAGACAAATCCAAACAGCTCCAAGATTGGGCTGGCCAAGGCTGGGCCAGTCAGAACCGCTGTAATGACATATTTAGAAAGGAATAGTTATTGTACGGAAGTAATTGCAGCCAGAGGTAAGAATTTGTGAGAGGAGCAGCTCTGCAGACGCGGGGGTCAGTGGAAAAGGAAGGGCAAGGGGTGCTCCAGGTGCTGGAGCTGAGATTGCCCGGCAGCCCCTGGGGCAGCCCACGGTGAGGCAGCTGTGCCCTGCAGCAAAAGGAAGGCACAGGGATTCTGTGACAGCGTTCACAGGGGTTCTTGGATGAGGGAAGAGATGAGAGTGTTGACTCCATGTTTCAGAAGGCTTGATTTATTATTTTATGATATATATTACATTAAAACTATAATAAAAGAATAAAAGAAAGGATTTCATCAGAAGGCTAGCTAAGAATAGAATAGCAAAGAATGAATAACAAAGGTTTGTGGCTTGGACTCTCTGTCTGAGCCAGCTGACTGTGATTGGCCATTAATTAGAAACCTCCAACATGGGCCAATCACAGATGCACCTGTTGCATTCCACAGCAGCAGATAATCATTGTTTACATTTTGTTCCTGAGGCCTCGCAGCTTCTCAGGAGGAAAAATCCTAAGGAAAGGATTTTCCATAAAATGTGCCTGTGACAGGATTCAGAAATCCACCTGCAGCCTGTGGAAGAGCCCCACCTCAGAGCAGGTGGGTGCCCAAAGGAGGCTGTGACCCCGTGGGAAACCTGTGCTGTGAGGACCCATGGAGAAAGGAGCCCACTCTGAAGTAGATTTCCTCAGTTACGGCTCATTAAATATTCATTCTCCTTCTGTGAAAGATGCTAAAGCCATGGTATGGAGAGGAGCAAACTCTGGTTTCCCTTCTGTCTGGGTTTAGGCTCCTCTTCCCAGTTGCCAAGCAGGTATGTCAAAGGGCCCAGCTTACCCAGCAGTGCATTAAAAATCCTTTCCAAACCTTAAAAATGCAAACCTCATTTCTTTAGAGCTGAAGTTTTTCTCTCTATTGCAAAACATTGATTTTGCTCAGAGACCATTCTTCTTACCTTTATATCTAAGCCCAACAGGTCTCAGACCCCTTGCAGCTGCTGTGAGCTTTTCTTCTCTCTCCTGACACTCATGGTCTTGTTCACAGTCCATCAGGTTTGGATCTCAGTCACAGAGCCTTACACTACACCTACAAATATGTGGAAGTTAAAAAATCAGGCAAGTTGGTGTTTGCCAGAAACAAAAAGGAACTTTTAACCTAGATGTTGACAAATTCCACTTACCCTGAATTTACTCCTTTATGGCACTGTGACGTTGGAATAAGGATTTCTTCTCTTCATTGAAAAGGTGGGTTGAGATTGTTCTAAGGTGAAGGTGAAACATGTCTTTTTCAAGTGGCCAACCTGACCTTAAGTGGTTTTGTTGACAGCTAGCACCCACCCTAACCCCTGCAAAACCCCTCTGCAGGTATTTTTTCCCCCTTTCTGCTTCCCAAAAAATCAACATACACTTCAAAGAGCGGCAGGGTTCACCCCCTACCAGAGGCATGCAATTGGAAAAAGCCTCAAGCTGCACCAGGTTTAGAGATTGGATATTAGGCAAAATCACTGAAAGAGCAGTCAGGCATTGGAACAGGCTGCTCAGGACAGTGATGGGGTCACCATCCCTGGAAGTTTTCAAAAAAACAAATAGATATTCTGCTTAGTGATGTGGTTTAGTGGTGGAATTGGCATTGCTGGGTTAATGGTTGGACTTGATGACCCTACAGGGCTCTTCCAACCTTAGTGATTCCATCACTCTAAAAAATGGCATGAAAATGGTTGTTACTGCTCCAAAGGCTATTGCAAATTACAGCTGATGCTCCACCATAGGAACAGCTCCAGACTTTGCCCATGAGTAATTGCAGAGGACGCTGAGGCTTCAAACAAATATTTATGTTATTCATATATAACACACAAACATGCATGTTATTCACATATAATATACAAATATGTACATTATTCATGTGTAACATACAAACATGTATGTTATTCTTGTGTAACATACAAACATGTATGTTATTCATGTGTAATATACAAACATGTATGTTATTCATGTGTAATATACAAACGTGTGTTATTCACATGTGTCTCTAGTGCTTGGATTGAAGTCCATTGGTGTTGTGCCTGTGCATTTTCCTGTCCATTTTCAAAACCAACATGGGGCATCTTGCTGTTTCCTGATAGATCCTCTCATCTATCATTGGTTCTGCTACAACAGTGGGCAAAAACAACCCTGTGTAATCCTTGGCTGATCACAGGGGCTTGAGTTTTTCAAATTCATTCAGTGTTGAGATAAGTTTGTTCCCAGTGATGTCAGAAACTTCAGCAGTGTGGAGACTGGTGTGCATCTCCATGCAGCCATTCAGGTAGACAGAATGAAAGACATTTGTATTCCCAAATCCCAAGCTGCCATCCTAAAATCTCCCTAACGTGAGAAGTCACTCAGCCTCACCTCACTTATTTTGGTTTGAGTGTCATAGACATCTTTTCATGTAAAATTTTTCCTTAGGATTTTTTTTCATCCTGAGAAGCTGAGAGGCCTCAGGGACAAAATGTAAACAATGGTTATCTGCTGCTGTGGAATGCAACAGCTGCATCTGTGATTGGCCCATCTTGGATGTTTATAATTAATGGCCAGTCACAGCACAGCTGGCTCAGAGAGAGTCCGAGACAGAGCCTTTGTTATGATTCTTGCCGATTCTATTCTTAGCTTATCTAGCCTTCTGAGATGAAACCTTTTCTTCTATTCTTTTAGTATATTTTTAATGTAATATATATCTTAAAATAATAAATCCAGCCTTCTGAAATACGGAGTCAGATCTATGTCTCTTCCCTCATCCTAAAACCCCTGTGACCACCGTCACAATTTGAGTTGACCAGGCACTTAAGGCTGGATGTGCACTGAGCTTCTTTTCTCCCGGCAAGGCAGGGTGGAACCACCTGCCTGGTGTCTAGACAGCTTCACAGTCTATGAGGAGCTGCTCCTCTTCCTGGGTCTCATGGAGAGGCCAGACTGTCAGGCATCAGCAGAGCATTCCTGACATGAATCAACAGGCTCCAGAGCCCTGGAAGAAGCTCTGCTGACTACTGCTTTGTGACTGGCAGAATCACCTTGGCATTTATACCACAACCTTTAGGCTACATCACATGTCTAGGCACTGGAAAACTTAATTGTTCATTTCCTAATTTAGCTTGTTTGCTACTTCCGTCTCCTGGAAAATTTTTCTATAGTACAGAGACCAGAAGACATTTGGCAAAGAAATGCTCTGCCCTTCCTCCTGATATTGGGCAACGCCTGCAACAGCAAGGTCAAGCTGAAAGAAAAGTCTTGGTCTTAGTGCAGGGCTAGTGGTATTCACCTTTGGGTCCTGTTCCAAAGTCTCCTTCCAATATCACCTATGACACTCAGGACTGATGATCATTTACTTGAGGACAAAAACATTCCAGTATGCATGAAGCTGCTATTAGGAGTCCCAGTTGTTTCTCAGAGTGCTGTAATTATGGTGCTGGAAATTTAGGTTCTTCCCGGATTATTCTTTATTTCAGTTCCTCTCTCCAACATTTCAATTTTTTTCCTCTCCATCTCTCTGCACAGTCTAACCACACTTCCTCCACAGGATAGGAGGCTACTTTCTCACAAAAAGTGATGCACACAATAACTGAAATCCCTTCAGGAAGGGAGGGGACTTTTTCCTTGTATAAAGTGGTACATATAACTACCTTGGACATCTTTAATGTGGACATCTCCATCTGGGCTAGTTTCCTCAAACTCCACTGACAAACAATGGAGTTAAGTGGTTTATTTTTGCAGCTACTTTTGGATGCGAAAAATTATGCCCAAATGCTTCCTTTATTTCCTCAACTTGGCAACAAAGGCAGGTCTGGGAGGCTGTCTCGTGTGTGAATGTGAACACTACTGATGTTTAAACCTTGGTGCATCTCACCCTTCACATTTTGCAGGACCTTATTTAACAGAACTATTTGCAGCGACCCAAGGCAATCAACTGATGTACCTCTGAACTGAGGAAAAATTGGATTCAAGAAGAGATCAAACTTTGTACTCTGATGTAATTTCCAATCTTTAGATCTATTTTCTCATTTTCTCCTAGGAAACCTAGTCAAGACACCCCTCTTGCCGTTTCTGCTGGTGAGAGACTGAGGAATGATTATGATTGATGACTCTCTCCCCCAAAGAAGTGGAATTGCATCTGCTGAACTCCTGCTCAGAGGAGGACAGAGCTCATAACTGGCTGAAGGCCTCTTCAGGAATGCTGACACATGCTACACTAATTCACAAGAATGTGAAAGCAATCTCCTGGACATGACAATTCAGTGACTGGCTGCAGTTAGCAAGTGATTGGGAACATGATCTAAAACCCCAGCCTCTCATTTATCTCAGGCTAAGTGTTGACAAAACACTTTTCACACTCTGTGAAATGCAGACATGTTGCACAGTCATTTAGGCAGGAATTTCTTGGCTTTAGCCCTTGGACAACCTTGTAGTTGAAGAGTTAAAGAAAAGTAGTCAGAGAAATTAATAGAATTAATTATTTTTTGGCTGTGCATGTCTGTGTGTCTGTGTGTCTGTGTGTGTGTATGTGTGTGTAGGGAAAAGATAAATATGGTTTTTAATCTGATAGTCTTATGTCAATTTAGCTACATATACCACAGTCTGGAGTTTCTGGTGACTTTGCTTTCACCCAAACCCACTCTGCTAAAAATTGGCTGCGTGGCCATGATGGCTTCACAGAAATAGAGAATCATAGAATTGTTTAGGCTGGAAAAAACCTGAAAATCACCGATCCAATCATTAACTCAGCACTGCCAAGTTCCCCACTAAACCATGTCCCCTAAACACCACATCCTGATGCTCCATGAGCACTTCAAGGGATCATGAGTCCAACACTTCCCTGGCCAGCCTGTTCTAGTGCTTGACCACCCATTCAGGGAAGAAATTGTTTCTGATCTCCAATCTAAATTTTCCCTGGTTGTAAACGATCCTTTGGGAAAGTTAACACAGGTTTAGTAAAACATCTTGTGGTTTTTGTGATCTGATGAGCAAAGATGAAACTGCTGGCACAAGAAAGGAGAGGGTCAAGTGCCTCTCAGCATCCCCCATGAAGGTTTTACTCCAAATTGTGAATGCTCCTGGCACATCCCTGCTGAGGCTGCCCCTGAGCAGGAGGTGAGACCATGGGATCCTGCAGCCAAACCACTTCATCTTCTTGTTCACCAGCCTTTGAGTATGTCACTGCTTGCCAAACTGCATTTTCAGCAGTGCTCAGGGACAAATTTTTAGGGCTCACAGGTTGGGCTGTGTTTAAAAGACTCCTCCATAGCTGCAGTTCACCCAGGATTTAAGAGTTTGTTGCTACCTTACTTTACCTCCATGTAAAAAAAGAATGAAGAATCAATTTCCTCCAGGGTTAACTAAGGAAGGACAGATACAATTTTGAATGGGAAAATGCTGTAGTCCAGTAATTTCTGAGAATAAAACATGAGTTCATTTACCATCATATCTTTCACAGAAATCTACCAGGAGTTGTGTTTGGTTTGGGTTCTTTTGATGGTAAAATCAACAACTTTAAAAAGAGAAATAAATATAAAGAATTCAGGAAATAAAGGTTATTTTGAATCATAAAACTTCTTCCATATGTACATTTGCACACAGAAAACCTGGCAAAATTATTTTGGTGCATGACCTAGAACACAGTCATTTCAATCAAATGGAGAAGGACAATGATGTCATATTAAATATCTCTTTTCATTTTTTTTTGGCCCATAGGTTGTCTCTCCATACCATCCCTGGGTTTTCTTTCTCCACCTTCTTCCTCCTTTCATTTTCCCATGTCTTGGCAGGATAGCCCAAGGGCTGTCCCAACCAGTGCCAGGGTGCTATTCCTATTTGCACGGGAGAGGAGCTAATCCAGCAGAGCCTCTTGATAAAAATTAAAATGAAAGCCTTGTGCTAATCACTTCCTTCATGAGCAGACCTTAGCTCCACATGGGATATTTGTATTTTTCCATTCAAACATGTAAAGTAGTTTTGAAGTTTGAACCCTTAAGAGCAGTTGAGTGTCTGATCTGATAGGCAGAAGAGGTGTAGTCCAAACCCTCAAATTCAACTTGAATTTAGCTGTTAGCAATTTACAATCAATTCCCTGGCTTGAATCAGTTGCCTTCTCTGATTAAACAAAATAAGTCTCTCTAAAGCTAGAAGAACATTTTAAAGTCTTCTAATATAAAACATAAATGGTACATTTAAAATATAAAAGACAAATGATAAATATATCCTTCAACGCTGATTTTGATGACAATAAAACAAAGTCAAAGGTTTCAGATGAAAGTTACTGAAAACTCATTTACAATCGAGGTTACAAAGTGCAATCTAAGCAGAGCCTTTCACTTAACAACTTATTTTCTTTCCATAGGCTCCTATTCCAAACAGCAGCATTTATTGACATTTAGACATGCAGGAAATAGCTAGTTTTGAATAGAGGTCTTGAGTGTGAATGCAGCTTACTGACACTGGCACATTCTGCTTGGGTTAAAATCTTGGGGATGGAAGAGAAACAAAAGGGGGTGAAAATAAGAGATCAAACCCTGATCTTTGCAAGACACTGTCTATAGTAAAAATTACACTAAAATTGTCCAACAGTTATAAAACTTAGGATGATTCCCACCTCAAAGCAGACTTTCCTGGAAAAATGTCAGAAAAATTCCTGGGGTATGAATGTCAAAGCAGTGGGGTTTGATTTCTGAAGGATGAAGTTCAAATTTGACCTCATTTTTCAGGTGATGCTCAGGCCATTATCTCAGCCAATGGCAAAACAAGATAGTCCTATATGTAACTTTTTGTATGGTTATAGGATAATTCAACTGGCAATGATCTAGTCCAACATGCTGGTTGAAGTAGGGAACAGGGCCAGCTGTGACCCTTCTTTATCTGTATAATTTCCAAATACTCTAAGTAGACAAATCACCAAACCATTTCACTATAAACTTCCCTATTTTTTCTTCCGCAATCCTCAGGTTCATGCCAAATCATGAACTGCACAGGAAAAATATTTGCTTAAGCAAATGACATAAAAACTTGGTGCCAAAACTTGACACATGTTGAGGAATTCCTTACAAATTCTGCTGATGTTAATTGGTTATGAAGATCTTTTACAAATCCCTAGCCCACTCTTATTTCAGCTCCTATTTCTCTGTGATTCTTAATCACACAGAATTACAGAACTGGTAAGGTTTGAAGAGACCACTGGAGGTCATCTACTTCAAATTCCCTGTTCAAGAAGGAGTGCTGCCCTAGAGTTGTTACTCAGAGTTGTGTCCTGGTGGCTGTTGAATATCTCCAGAGAAGCAGATTTCACAGCCTCCCTGGGCAAATGCACCCAAAAGTTTCCTTTCCAGACAAATATAATATTTGCTCACACTGTGAGGCTCTGAGACCCTCAGAAAAATCTAATAATTAAAGAATGGGACAGAAAACAGAATCAAAATCTTTTGTCCATTTGTCTTGTCGTAGAACAAGAACCACTGAGTGCACAAGACCCAGACCACACTGCAAAATATAAAAGCAGCCTCAGGTTTTGGGAGCTGGGGTTGGGTTGGGGTTTTTTGTTTGTTTGTTTCTTTCTTTCTTTTTTTTTTTTTTTTTTTTCTGGTAGCTAAGTGTATAGTTTTCTTTTGTTTTCCAAGTTGTGTGCACTGTCATCTGCAACATCCTTCAATGGCTGAATGAGCTTGTAGGCTGAGAATTTTGTAGCTTGTTTTGCTTTTCAAGAGGAATCTCACATGTACACCATACAAGTTGGTTATTTTCATTCCTTTTCCTTTTTATAGTTTTTGGGGGGGGTTTTTTTGTAAACATGATTGTAATTCAGAGGGGCTGATCTGTTATTTCTGTACAATATTCTGAAACCATTAAACAGCCTGCGTGTTATCGACTGCTCAATAATTCTCTCCCGTTTTCCTCCCCCTACTAACAGGTTATCATCTTGCCATGCTCTGTGCTTCAGATTCAGTCACTGCTGGCGTGCAAGGAAAGCCTGCAGCAACCAAGCAGGGCATTCCTTCAATCTGTATTTAACAGTTAATTGCAAACCTGTTCCTTGAAGTACTGCCACAATTCCTTGCTTCACTGCAGTCTTTGATATCAACCTACTGCCTTTGGAAAGATTACAACCTGTGCACTCGGTTACCCTGGTCAGATGTGCACAAGAACATCAAGTATGAAAATAAAATTGCTCTCTCCAGTGCGTGTGAACCCAACAAACCTCTCAATTGCTGTGTTAGATATGCTTCAAACCAGTGCAACCCTGCAGGGCAGGTGCTTTGGGAGAATGGAAATTTCCAGCCAGGGAGCTGAATTTCTGGGCGGGAAGGGAGGGATGAAATGGAGAGGGGACACATAATGTAGGGTATTTCTCACATATTTTGCCAGAATTTTGTTCACACCAAATAAAGATTTGTTGTCCCCACCAGTAGCTTAACATTGAGTGTTATTCTCCTTTCAAGTAATGTAAGTCCAAAATGGCACCCTAACAGTGCATTCAACAGGATTTTAATGCAGATTTGTAACTTCTCTTGGGGAAGAGACATGACACACATTGAACAGAAAATTAAAATTTTACATTCAAACTAAGTTGCTCAAACTAATAGCTTATCAACAGCGGGTTAAGCCCAGAGCACACAGAACAAAAAGCTGTCCACCATTTAGGCACAGGAGAGAAGTGCTGAAGCAAATAAAGCCTTACATGTCTTGGACTCACACAAATACTTTGAGTTGCAAGAGACTTTTAAAAGTCACCTATTTCCCTCACTCTGCAAAAAGCAAGAGCATCTCCCATTAGATCAGATGACTCAGAGCCTCATCCAGCCTGGTTTTGAATGTTTGCATGGATGGGTCACCCATCACCTCTCTGGACAACCTGTGTGTGACAGTGTTCACAGGGGTTTTTGGATTGGGGAAGAGATGAGGATCTGACTCCATGTTTCAGAAGGCTGATTTATTATTTTATGATATATATTACATTCAAACTATACTAAAAGAATAAAAGAAAAGATTTCATCAGAAGGCTAGTTAAGAATACAATAGCAAAGAATGATAACAAAGGTTTGTGGCTTGGACAGAGAATCCGAGCCAGATGACTGTGATTGGCCATTAATTACAAACAACTCTATGAGACCAATCACAGATGCACCTGTTGCATTCCACAGCAGCAGATAATTAATGTTTACATTTTGTTCCTGAGGCCTCTCATCTTCTCAGGAGGAAAAATCCTAAAGAAAAGATTTCTCATAAAAGTTGTCTGCAACACCTGTGTGTCTCACCACTCACTGTAAAAACATTCGAAAAATTCTTTCTCATATCTAATCTAAATTTAACCTCTTTTACTTTAAACCCATTATTCCTTGTCCTATCACTACAGGCTCTACCAAAAAGTCTGTTTCACTTGCTCCATTGTGCTAATATTTGGAGTTCACTTAAAATTATTGATCTTTTTTATAGTCCGATTTGTGTAATTTGAATGTCCTCAATACCTCTAGCACTTCACTAATATTTCAGTGGAGTCCACGTCAATGTTAATGCTTTGCCACAAGTGTGTCTATTGTCTGACATTAGAGATTTGTGCATAAATGCATAAACTAACTAGGTATTGATTTGCTCTTTCTTTTGTGGAAAGAAGGGTTTGAGCAGAGTGGGATCAGGAATTGCTGATTGTATTGGAGGTTTGGAAATATCTTTGGCTCCAGGCAGTCTTACCTGGGTATAGTCCAGGATTTGCACTGGCTGCAGATGTCAGTCCATGGTGATTTACTTTTTTTGCAGACTCATCTATAACTTTGAATACTTTTTGACTAAGTGGAGCTCCTTATAATTTTGCAACTTCTCCATGTTCTCCATCTGAGTGCTGCACCACTTCTTGTGCAGACTATCCACACAGTTCACCTCCTGCTCACATATGCCTATATGTGATAAAGTTCAATCATTGTTTTATTCTAGAGTAGACATGCAAAATCCAACTTCAGCCTGGAAATCAAGGTCCATGGCAGGACCCTGGAAATCAAGGTCGATAGCAGGGGATTGGACCTAATGAACCTTCAGATCCCTTCTAACCTGAGCCATACTATGATATGATGTGATATGGTGTGATTATTAAACAATACAATGTGACACGGTGTGATTATTATATGATATACGATATACGATATACGATATATGATACTCCTCCACTCCCAACAGCCCCTGTTCTGACCTGAACACATAATCACCATCTCTTGGGTACATTGGCAGGGTTAGGGATAAGCCATGGCTTTGGGAACTGTCAGCGAGTTAACAGGCTTGTCAAACCATTTTTCTGTCTCCATCTAAGTGGCATCAGGAATTACATGAAGACATTCAGGGCTGAGGTTCAGAACAGGAGGGGAATGAAAAATTCTTGCAGATTTTAGAAGAAGCAGCTGGAAGGATTGTCCTCATATATCTGCACCAGAAGAAAAAACATCAGACTAAATGATCAACAGCAGCTGTATATTAAAAAAAATTAATCACTGAAGAAGCTGCTACAATCACCTTGCAGAAGTGTTTTCTGCAGAAAGTCTAAAAACTTAACCAGTGAGTGGAAATTTTTGGTTTGGACCTTGAATTCAAATGATTCTGGAGTCAACAGCATTTTCCAATTTGTCTATAGCCTGGTTTAATTATGAATACCAGAAAGTCACATATTATTTCATTATCAGCTTTAGTGGTGTCTCATATCTGAAAAGCATCACCTTCTACATGCCAGGATTGTATCCTGCACTTTAGGAACTTTTGCAGAAAAAAATGATCTCATGCAGAAAATAATCTTCATTTGGGTTTGAAGTCTTTTCTAGACCATAATTTTCCAGAATGTCTATGGATTTTGTTTATTATGCATATATTGGTGGATGCACTGTGCACCAAAACATCTCTTGAACTTCATATCAATGCAACTCAGTTCCAGATATATAGGATTTTCTTACCTGTCTGTTAACCATGATTTCTTCTTACACCTAAATATCTTTTTCTGAGATGTTTCAATTGGATTAAGCACTTGTATTACCAAAGCTTCATGAAAATGCTCTGGGTAATAAATCTGCAGATTCCCAGCAATTCTCCCAATAGAAGCTTACACCACTTGAAGAATTCACTCAGATTATTTTTTTCCTTACACAAGTGAATTATTTATTTAAGGACATAAGATTCCAACAGCTGTTTTAGTAAAATGAAGCTGAGCTCCACAAGCGATGATTCGAATAGAGCTGAGTAATTTTTGCAGTGTTTGGGGTAATATTTACATGACTAGTGGTACTTGCTGCAGTGCAAGAAAAGGATAATATTTCTTCATTGCTTCTTATTCTCATGTATGAAACTGAAAATTGGAGAAAGACCAAAGAATGTTTTCATAGAGTTGCATGCACATTAATCATTTTAGAGACTTCAAACAATTGCATGTACAACATTATAAAACTGAGAACAGAAAGACGTGAACTAAAATCTTGGAACTGAACAAGCTGAAGTGTTGAGAGTGTGTTAAATCAAAAACTGGATCCAGATCTGAAATTTTCAAATGTCATCAGTCTGGTTCCCCAGCAAGCATAACCTAAAGCCTAGTAACAAGTTAAGCCTGAATTTAGGGAAGTTCATATGCCACTTTTAAATATGAGGGTTTGGCTCATTTCAAGATGGATACTATAAGTTAAAGAATTTTACCTTTGACTTCAATGGGAGCAAATTTGTTGTCAAAACACCTTTTCTGTTGGCAGTATTACCACAAGTATGGAAACCAAGTTATCAGCTATGGGTTTGAAAGTTCAGCTTAAAATCATATAGTCCTGAGCTTGCCTTTTGTCTCAGGATGTAAAAAGAAAAAGATCTCTTCCATTACTCCCCACAGAAAGAAGAATGGTTTGTTTGTCTGCAGAAGAACTGACTTTCCAATTTTCCACATCAGGACCTTATTCCCTTTACTGCTGAGTTTACCATAAAAGTCACAAACATATTCATTTCTCTTTTGCTAGCAATTAGTTCTTCAAGATATAGGCAGATGTTACTCTTTAGCTGTAGCCTAAATATATGAGCTCCTATTTGCCATAAGATGTAATATATCATGTTCCACATACAATTTTCAAATGACTTCAAGCCTTAATCATAATAAAGTCTCAAGAGTTAACGTTCCTTTCATCTACAGATTATTACTGAAAATTTCTAATAATCTAGTTAAGTTGTATGAAAAGCACATAAAGAGACATGAAACAGATTTCTCCTCTCATTTTCTTCAATACTAAGGTAAAGAAAAAGACAAATCCAACAATAACACATTTTTTCTTTCCTTTTTTGCTTTCACACAGAGTGATTTTCTATAAAAGAAAATATGTTGGAAGCAGTCAGGAAAGCTATTAAATGTTGTTCTTGTATTTCACCTGTGAAATACCACACAGAGATTTTAATCTCTACTTCAGTGTTTTCTCCCTGAATTAATTAATTTACATGGAACCAAAATTCCTTTGATAAAAATATGAAAACTACAGCCACAGTTTATTTAAGGTTCATTTTATTCCTTTAAATAATAACTGTGCCTTTAAAAGGAGAGAGTTCATTGACGGGCTGATAATATGCCTTGGTAATTGCATGATAGCAGTCAATAATTACCATTGCCAGAGACACTTGCACATCCTTTCCCAAGAACAGGTGGGGGAGAGAGAAAGGAAGATGTGAGCCAGGTGTAAGAGCAAAGAGAGAGAGGTGGAATGTGATTCCCAGCAGGTAGGAGGTTGTGCAAGGGGTTTTTTTCCAAACTCAAGCTGCAACAACATTTGTCCCTCCTGCTGTTCTCATTTCAGATCAGGTGGCACAGCCCAAGAGGTTGAAAGTTGGCTCAGGGACCAAGAAACTGATCCTTGAGCTGGGACACGTGGGTTCATGAGAAATGCTCTTGCGGCCAAAAACTCCTGAAGAAATGTTGGACAAAAACCCACAGCTCCTTTGATTTTGATAGCTGAGAGTAACTTCAAGCCAAAGTGACACAAATACCTTTCAACATTTTTACCAAAGCACTCATGAGATTCTTTTTCTTTCCCCAAAATAAGACATTTTGTCTCAAAATGACTGCAAATATATGTTGACAGAGTGGGAATTTCACCATGTGGAAATTCCAGCTTTGGTTCTGACAATCTATATTTGGCCAGAGTCGCCAGACTTTCTTTAGCTATTTAACATTGCTTATATTCAATATGACCTTTCCAAACAGGCATGAAAACATTCGGTCTCTGTTATTTAGGTTTTGCATCATGTTATATCTTAAACACACCATTTAAACTGCTCACACACATAAAAATTATACTAATTCTTAGAAAATGAAAGTGTTTGCCCTCATCTATGATGAATATACAAACAGCTATGAAATATTTAATTATTTTATGCTTTTTTGTTTTATTTTATTTTTTTATATTTTATTTCATTCAAAATTTTGGAGGAGGAGGACAGATAAATTGAGACAGATACCATCCTTGAAAAAGATTTAACTGGGAAATTTTCAGAGTTCTGAAAAAGGCCCAAAGGGAAACAAGACTGAAAAAGTGACTGATAGATCACAAGTGATTAATTTGTACAACAGTAGCAAAAAAAAAAAAATTAAAAAAATAGGGAAACAGTTGTGCATTCTTCTTCAAATCAGCTTAATTATGTCATTTGGACTGCAGGACATCTGACCTGTAGGAAAGTGGGTGTCATAAATTAAAAAGTGAAATTTATTTCATTGTGCCTCAATTTCCCCACTTGCAAAATTGGGAAAATTGAACTGGTGTGTTGTGCAGGGTGTGGAGAAAACCTTTGAGAATAAAAAGCAATAATCATTTTATACATCTAAATGTTTTTTCAAAAGAGCTGTCATTCATAGATCTTGGTGTGCTTTTCAAGTGCCTGACTAAATCCTCTGCCCTCTCCACTCTATGCTCTACAAGCAAAGTTTTGTTTCTGCCAGCTCTTTTTACAACTGAATTCCTCTGTCAGTGCAAGCTCTTTAAAAAGTCTCTTTTCTTTTGACCAACCCATTTAAATGAAGATATGGGTTAATTAGCCCTTGTCTGGACTGATGTTTAGGAGCAGATCCTGCCCTTCCTTAGGAAAACACTTTAGAAATGAGGCAAGCCATCACCATCACCCAGAGTGGGACTCACACTGGACCCCCTCATCTCACTGCTGGCTAAAAAAATCCACTTTTTTTTTTTTTTTTTTTTCCTCAAAAATCCACATTTCTCCATAGCTTTGCTCCACAGATTGGAAACCCTGAATCTTAATGGACTTTCATTGCAAACTTCCTTTCAGCACACAGCCCAGCAATTAGTCCCCAGCCATGCTTCACGACCTCTGGCTGCCTCACTGCGAGCTTTGATCACAACTTTGCTCGCTGACACACATCTAATAACCCACCATGGCACCAGCTGAGCTATCAGCTCCTAATTTATGCCTCACCCCGCATCCTAGGCCAAATAGGGGGTGTAATTTGCTATTATACCAGCCAGAAGTTTGACCTGACCTCCTGTGCTGAAGTCAAGCGGGGAAAAGAAAAGAGGAAAGCTACTGGAAATGAGTTTCATGGGTTTCTGCAAAAAAAAAAAAAAAAAAAAATTACATTATCCATCCCTTTGCAGAGGGGCCTGGGCTGGTTTACAGATTTCCACCTATCACCACCAGAAGAAGAAATTGCTTAATGTCTACCCATGATCTGGAAGTATCACTGTCATTTTAATAGAATACAGTTTCTGTAAATTCGTGCACTTCTACACAGACATGAGTACAGTCAGATGAACAAGAAATGTTAAGAAGCCAAATGTTTTTCTACCTAAATAAAGAAGATGTGGAAAGATATATCAAACACAGAAAGGTCTTTTTGGGTCTCAAAATTTCTGGATTTCACAGTTAATGTTTCTTATAATATTTCTGATTTTTTTTTTTAAGCAACATAAAAATGATAGGTGACAGCAAGTTGAACAGGAGCAAAGGCAGTTTTATTTCAAGTCTATTTTTTTCAGGCTGAAATGAAATATTACAGCTCTGAACCCTTGGAAAGGATGTTTATTCTACTCTAAATAAAACTGAAGTATATTTTTACATGAAACATCACCTCAAATTACTTTGAAAGCATCCAAATAAAAAACATTTACATTTTTTCCAAAACCCCTTTCCCGTTTTCCTACTGCTGCTGTTTTGTTTTTTTTTTTGTTTTTTTTTCCCTTCTCAATTGAAACGAATCTCTTTGATCATCATAAATCCACTGAACATTCCAGTCAACCCACTTGTATCATTCCAGTGGGAAAAAATTCTTGTTTGGACCAACCCTTCTGTCCAGCGCAGCCACTGCTCTGGAGACAGAGAGAGCAGAGCCTGGCAGAGCTGAGTGGATTTTCCTGCTGCCAAGGATGCAGGAGAACAGTGTGGAACTCACTCTCATGTGGCACAAACCCCAGTGCACAGACAGGCAGAAGAAGGTTCAGGATGTCTCCTCTCCCATTTGGAGTAGGATGAATGCTCTGTGAGCACCCAGCATCATCGCGCCTTTGCTCCAGGTTGGGACAACCTCCGTGTGCCTCTTGTAGAAGAGCAAAGTGACCTTCTACATCCAAAACCCACAGAGAAAATCCTTCTGGCACCAAGTGTGGGACCCCTGGCATGAACAGAAAAAGGTAGGAAAAGCTGGATGGGTTTTTAGTATCTTTAAGCATGGTGAAGAAGGGAGAAATAAGGAGCATCATTGGCAGGTCAGCTGTTCTGAGTTAACCAGCAGGTGCTGGGGTTTAGAGTGTTTTTATTCCAGCTGTGATGCAGATCACAGCGACTTCTTTTAAAAGATTTAGTCAAATTGAACTGCTGAAGAGAGTTTACTTGACCACTTCTCTGTCATACGATGAAGGAATGAAAACAGCATTTAGGTGCTCTCATAAAACTCTGGTCACAACTGTTATCTTCCATTTGTGCTGCCAGCTCAGAGAAACTACCATGGGTTTTTGCCCTAGAATAGTCTAAAATAATCTAAGTTACACATCAATGATACACAGAGGCTTCTATTGGGGCAGTCCTTTGTCTTTTAAAGGATCCATTTCTAAAGTCCTTTAAGTACTTTTTCTTTTAAAGGATCAATTTTTAAAGTCTTTTAAAGGATCAGTCTGTAGCTTTTGGGGATTTTAAACATGTGTCTTACAGGTTTTTTTTTTTAAATTTCCTTATAGTATAGGTGAGACAAAAAAAAAAACCACAAAAAATAATTTAACAGGAAACCATGGGCATGAATGGGAAAAGTGTTTTATTTTGCACAACTGCTCTTCGTCTTTGGTGCTGCATTCTACATTTCATTTCACTTGAAAAAACTCTGATGGTCAGAGGTGAATTTTTGTACACTGGGAGGACGTCAGGTTTTGGAGTTCATTCCAGTTCCTGTCTGCAATGAGCCATCAAGGAACTGGTCTTATAACCCCAGCTGACCTAAAACTGGTCCCATCTACTCCCTGAAAACGCTTCAGAGAGCAACCTGGGACCTCTCTGACAGTGGTTTCCCATGTCTTGGACCTTGAAACATCATGGACATACTGCTCCTGACATACTGAGGAATACACAGATATCTTTTGTTGCAAGAGCTCTGACCACATGAAATCCAAATTATGTCCTCAGAACATTGCAGTTCAGATAAATGTCCCCTTTATTTCCATTTCTTGCATTAAGCAGTACATCCCTAGGTCCCTTTCCTGATGGAACGGACATTCCCCAGATGGAACAGGGAATCATTCCTGATCCAGTTCACACAGGAGGTCAAAGTTTCCAGACAAAAGGTATTCTTCTGTCTTGATGAAGATGAATTCAGTCATGCAATACCCCCAGAAGGAGCAGACAGCTGAACTTCAGGAAATACCTCTGCCAGCACTGACCAACTCGCTGTCTCTGGACAGCAGCAGCATTTCTCTTTCAGGGGAGATTCAACAGTCCAAACAAGAGGACAAGGTAAACAGAACGCTGCTAAGGATTGTCAATTTTAGATATCTGGGCTAGACCAGTGTTATTTGTCCAGGACTAATGTGGCTGGGGAAGAGATGTGGTATCTGGAACACTCCATGTCTTGGCTTTGGAGAGAAGTGTAATGAGGCACAGTGCAGGAGCCCCTGGTCTGCTGTGCAGAGGTGACTGGAGCAGTTTAATCACTAAAAAGCATCATTTATAAGCACTGTGGGCCTGAGATGATTATTTGACATCACACTTCCAAGAAACCTTTAAGTCAGTGCTGATAAAAATAAAGTGATGGTACAAAGAGTACAAGTGAAGTGAAAAATGAAAAAGAGCAAATTATTAAATGAATCATCTGACAGGGAGCTGAGCAAGCAGGATGTCGCACTTCACCCAAAACCAGATGATGGACAAGGAGGGGGATAATTATTCTACCAAAAATGGGTATAAAAAGGTCTGAAAGGTAGAAGTGGAAACTAAAACGAACACTGACTGGAACAAATGAGAGTAATTAAATATTGGAACAACAAATTTTGCCACCAGCCACTTGCAAATCTAGACTGATCTGTGCTGCAAAGCCCGAATCTAGTAAAGATTAAAGCAAGAATAACTCCAGAGAAGTCCCTTTGCCTTCAGCAGCTGATAGGTCAAACAAGATGACAAAATAAGCCCTTTTGGGTTTAAAAATTGCTGAGCTGATAGTCTTGCCAAGACATTAACTGTTCTAGACATTTGATGAGCAACACAGCCACCGTGAAAAGGATTAAATGCCTTTTTATTTTTTTTTAAGAAAGCATATAATTAACTTATGGAATGTGTTGCCATGGGATGTAAGGGGAGCGAGTATCTCAGATTCATGTTAAGTACTACACACCTATTTGTATAACCACTAGTTAAATGGAGATCCAGACAAATTTCCCTGTATCAGAGCATTTGATTAGGTAAACTTAATATGGTTCTCTTTTTAAGCATTAATTATTTTCCTCTTGATGAACAGAGAATATCTGGTTCCCATTGCTCTGCTGGGAGATGATAATTGCTAATTTCTGTTTCATCATGCCAGATGTTATTGCAATTTTCACAGCTCCATTTAGAGGCTATTTCTTTTCTCCAAATGGTTTGGTCTCCAAGGAGGATGCCTCAGGCCAAAGGTACTGAGCAAAAATGTTTGAAGGGATAATTTCTTTAAAATTGTTTCTGTTCCATCATACAGAACAAATACTGACCTGGTACACAAAAAGTATTAAGATTTAAGGCAAGATCTAACTGCAACTGCTAAAATTGTTCAGAAATATAATAATTTCAATTTTTCTAAAAAATATTGCCAAAATTTAAACAGGATTGCATGTTTACCTTTGCTCTGGGTCCTAATTTATTTTTAGCTATTGAAGGACAACTTAGTTAAGTAGTAGTGATTACAGCTCTTGCAACAATCTGCTTTGAAAAGAATCACCATATAATATTAATTACAGGCTTCTTCCTGCCACCTCATAATCAAAGCCCTGGGAGAATCCATATTGTGAAGTGTGCATCTTATATTTAATAGGTATTTAATTTGAATATTAGTATGGTTGTGTTTCAGGGAAGGCCTTTGCTTAATACTTCTTAGTGACATCTTACACAATCCAATTTCAAAACCTCTCCTTCCTTTTCAGCGTTATTTGCCCTCAGTTATTTTCTATCAGACTCATTCATGATCTGAACAGCTATTTCACCCTGTACCTTGTACTAAAACTAAAATTAAATTTTAAAAATACATTTTAAAGAGCAGTTATCTACCTAAATAAAATTAATCTTTTCTTATCAGGAAAGGTATGAGCCTGACCCTTTTTTTATTGAAAAGTTATTTATGTTAAGAATTGTTTGATTTTAAATAAGATACTTATAAATGAAACATTTCTTTTTGAGCTGCTGTTTCAGAGCATTCAAATTAGGTTTTGTTGGGGTGTTGGGGTTTTTTTCTGCATTTGAGGAAAAATGAGGATTAAAAAGCAAAATTACCTGGAGGAGAGATGCTGTTTCCTAGAGCATAGAAAAGATTTTCTAAGATGGAAGAAAGACATTATCTTGGAGCGAACAAAAGACATTATCTTGGAGCAAACAAATTATTTTCTGTTGAGACTACACAGTAATTTTTTTTTAAGTATTTCTTAAAAATTAGATTTTATTTTTATTCTTGAGCACAGTACTGCACTCCTAATGCTGTGTTTCTCAGTGAAACTCTGCATGACAGCACTGAAAGGCCGTCACATTTATTTTGGGCACATACATCTGGGCTGTGTATAGGGCTACTTTAACACAGGGTCTGTATATCTGCTCAGTTTCATTTCTCTCTCAGTGAGTGTCCTGTTTAAGCCACGTGGAGAAGTCTGAAATTTCATTTCAGATTTGCTCAAGCGTCATTCCAAGTGTTGCCCCATCTGAAACAAAAACTTTACAGGGAAGGAAAGTCACCTTAGTCTGGTGCCCTATTGCCTGTACACTAGTGCAGCTCCATCATCTTCATCACAGTGATTTTTAGGGTACATTTAACACAGAATCATGGAATGGTTTGGGTTGGAAGACACCTTAAAGCTCCTCTAGATCCAGCATCCTGGTCAAGGGCAGAGACACCTTGCACTGGACCAGGCACAAACACTTTCAGGGATGAGGCACCCGCAGCTTCTCTGGGCAGCCTGTTCCAGTGCCAGGTGATGTTAATTATTTATACAAGTAATGACTAAGATGTGTTGGGGTGTGAACTTTCCACACATCAG
This sequence comes from Ammospiza nelsoni, assembly GCF_027579445.1. Taxonomy (NCBI): domain Eukaryota; kingdom Metazoa; phylum Chordata; class Aves; order Passeriformes; family Passerellidae; genus Ammospiza; species Ammospiza nelsoni. The sequence continues at coordinate 4,936,095 of NC_080637.1, read as the reverse complement.
CTGCACCCTGAGCACTGCCTGCCATGCAAACAAAAAAAAAAAATATGGAGCAACTAAGCTCATTTTAAGAGGGATGAGATTCCTTGTGTGTGCAGACAGACATGGACATATCAGTGGAGTGATATACACTGGATTTATTTCTCTTCTTCTCTGTGAGCCTGGACACTGATTCTGCCCCAATGAAGCACTGGATATTCCTGGATAAAACAGAATATTTTTAAGCTCATAAAAAATTTAAAATATCAGTAATAAAATCAGATAATATTTTATAAATTATCACAATGGGGGAAATCTGGTGATTCGAACACTGATTTTTTGAAACATTATTTACAAGGACAACAGACTCCAGAATCTTTTCTACGGTCTAATTTCAGCTTGCCCTGAGAGCAGAAGCAATCTTGCTGCTGGTATCAAAATCCTGCTGCAGCAGGAAGGTGCCAGATGCAGGCAAAGATGTGATTATCCATAGGAAGGAGGGATCCTATAGCTGTGGTCATGCTGGGGCAGTGTGCTGACTCAACATAACATCCCCTATGAATGTGACAGCTGCATGGTTTGCAGTTTTGGAAATCCAAGCATCTTTCTGGGTATTAGTCTGGAGGCTGTGGAAAAGAAAGAAGCTGCAGAGCAGTGGATGAGGGATTAGCAAGTGCACAGAGGTCACGGCATTAAACAATACGTGAACTTCACAATTTAGGTCCTGCTCTGCTAAACAGGGTTAGGAGTTGACCAGAGCTTTTTTTTCCTCAGCCTATGGCTCTCCTGGAGTCAGTCAGTGTAGCAAATAGAATTTGTTTGCTGACAGAAGGATCCTGTGATCAGAAATTTGTTTTGTAAACACCTGTGTGTCAGAGGCAGGTTACAGAAGAGCTCATGAGCCAAAAGCAGGCAGAGGTGGGGAGCACAGGCAGACGTGACACAGGTCACCTCTCTGACTGGACTGAGTTTGGGGGAGAGGAAAACAGGTCTAATACTCTCTCTTTCTATACTCATTCCTCACCTTGAGTCAGTGCCTGAATAATTTAAGATGCAGGCAGGCCAGCTTTGCATATTTAGCTGAAGTTGTTTAAGGAGTTACTGCTTGCTACAAGTTTTTGGTGCAGGCTTCTGTGGCTGCTGCTGAAAGACAGAGTGAGTGCTCCTAAGTGCACTTCAGGGCAAAATAGTCGTGGTTTAAGCAAATCCATCTGGGAGCTTAAATTCCAGCTGTTTCTCTGCTGATGCTGCTCTTACTGTCACAGAGAGAGGACCTGAGGCACAGAGGGCTCAGACTTTCTGTAATGTCACTACTGTTTATTACAGAAACAGGTAAAATGAAGCAGTTTTACACTTTGCCACTGCTGAAGGTTGCCAAGTGTGGGGGGCTCTGACTCACAGTTCAAGTGAAATTTATCTGCATCCAAATAGACCAGCACACTCTACACAAGCAGGTCCCCCTCGGCTCCTTTCCAAGTTAACTCTGAAGTAGCTGATCTCTTTGTGGCCTTAACTTCTGTGTAAGATAAAACACATCACTGCTGTTCCAACATCTGGCCAGGGGTTGTGAAGGGAATCCAGCCAGCCACATCCTAGCTGGATTGCAAGCATTCCTATGTGTCTCTTCTTTCACTTTTTCCTCAGTGTGCTGCTGGGCAGTTTGGTGAGTGGGAGTGCAGAAATGTGACAACACAGAAGGGCAAATAAATGCAAAACCTTCTGAAAGCTTTTCCTTCTCCAACCAATTTATTTCAACCTGCATCTCCTCACTGACCGAGGAGGATTAAGTCTCCATGACAGGAAGTCAGGAATGCAGATTTATTCAGACTTGTTGAAGTGGTGGCACACGTCCCAAGGAAGACAAATAGCCTTTTGTGAGATAATTTGCTAACGCTGTTCCACCCTAACATGCATCTGTCCTGTTATCTCATGACTAATATGGACATAACCCTGCACACTTCTATCTGACATGCATGAATATGTCATCCTGATTTGTGTCTCACTTGGTTGGGTGAAGAAGCCAATGGACTTGTGCCCAAGCAAAACTTGCTGAACTGAGATCAAAATCTGGGGAGTGTTTTTAATTCTCTGCTCGTGCCTATTTGCAAGGAGTGGCTTCAGTTCACAGCAAGGTTTTGCAGAAAGGCTGTTTCTCATCCAGTCGTGTCTATAACCATATGTAGAAGAAAACACAGAATAAAATTATTTTTCACTCACTCTCAACATTGCATTGATTTCTGTTAGTCATATTGTTTTGGTGAAAAGGGTGGTGGGCATCTGATCAGGAAGAAACCTGCCCTGTGAGTAATTCTACACACTGAGTAATGGGTAGTTGATTAATCTTGTTCTTTTACAGCATTTTAATGAATGCTGTAAAATTCTGCAGCATTTAATGACTAACTTGATGTAAATAAGAATCTGATGTAAATAGGATATTACTCATTCTGCAGATAGGGAAATTGAGGTATGGGGCAAGTCAGAATTTCTGGGTGAGGAGTCCTGGATCCCAATTCAGCAAAACTTCTGCTAAGCTTAAACAGAAGGCAAAGAGCCCTTCCCACATCTGTACTAAGAGGTCATTCAGAAGATTTAATTCCACCTGTGCCTCCTCAGCAAGTTTTCTGTGTAAATTCATCTTCTTCCACTGAACAGAAGGAAATGATGTTGCCTTTACAAACCACCTGCTGAGCTTGTGAGAGCTTCAGGGATTGGAAGGATTCTTTCTTGGGCACTTGGAATCATAGAATATCTGGAGTTGGAAGGCACCCACTAGGATCATCAAAATCCAGCCTCTGGATTTGAATGCCTCTTACCATAAGCAGACTTTCTCCAGACTCTGCCACCAACGCCATTGCTTAAGAAGAATGATTCCAAATAAATTTTGGGCTGGAATGTAATTTTTTTGTTTCCTTCAGAATACCTGACTTTCACAAAATAAGCCCCATTGAAAGCTGAATGCTTTCTCTTTCCAGCTCAGACCTGAGATCTTTTGACTGTGATTTTTTTTTAAATTTTTCTCCATAAAAGCTGCATATATTATGACTTCACTGCAGTGAAATCCAGCCTCAAAAAGCATTAATTAAAATCCCAATTGACGGATAAACAACCAGCTCCAGCTACATCCTGGACACAATTTCCAAAAGTACCTCATTTCTCCAAAGCAAAACAAGCCAAGAGATCCAACTAATATTTAGCAGTGTTTGTGTCTTACCAAGAGGTATTTGGGTTGTTTGGTGTTGCTTTGCTGTTTATCCACATGAGGACAGGCAGATCCCTGCCAATGTTGCAATACCACCCTTCAGAGGATGTTGGTTGTCCTTTTACACCAGGATGACTCAACTCTAACAGGACATTTTCTCTGAATTTACATTGCTGGAGCTGGTGGCAAAGCTCTGTGCAGGAACTGGCTCTGCCCTTTGGCTTGTAAAGCTGAAACTGCACAAACAACTCTTGTTTTTCCCAATCAACAAATAAAGGCTGTGAAACCATTAGAGTGCTACAAAATAAAGATAAATACATTGCTAGAAAATAGATCCTTGACAAAAGCAATGAAACAACTACTCAAAAGTAGGGACTTCCGAACTTTTTAAAAAAAGTAAATTCATCATGTCTTTTCATGAAGTTTCAAAGGGAATAAATCCAGATTAAACACATGTCTTAGGAACTACTCTCCTGCAGAGACCCATGAGTCTCTGCTTTCCCCAGGCAAAGCTGAAGTCAGCTTAAAACTCTTCCACTCTGCCATCTTCCTCCCCTATCACAGAATGCTGTAATCAAAAAAGAAGCTTTGAATACAATTATATGGAGTTGCAGCTATTTCCACCAAAAAAAAAAAAAAATCAGTTGTATTGTTCTGTAATATTTTCAGTTGGTTTGAAAGCAACTTTGAAATGAATTTGACACAAGAAATGAAGGAAAAAAAAAAAAAGTATTAAACTGAAATGCAATTGTTTGAAAAATCAGTTACATTGTTCTGTAATATTTTCAATTGGTTTGAAAGTAACTTTTAAATGGATTTGACACAATAAATATCTTGAAGGAAAAAAAAAAGAAAAAAATTAAACTGAAATTCAATTATTTGATTGAGTCTTTTATCATTATTTCATTTCAGTTTCTGGAAAAATACAAGAGGAAAAGCTGCTTTGTGGTGATTCAGAGCAAGGACTAATTTCCGAATGCTGGAATTCCTCTGAGAGCAGAAACTGCAGCACAGGAGAGCTTTGATCACAGTTTTCCACTCAAGGCCTCTGCAAGTGCAATTCCAGTGGAAGTTGTAGAAACTACATGGAGATTCAGTGCAGAACCATTCTCCTCCTGCTGCACAGATTCCACTCCCATGGCAATCCCTGCATTTTCCAACCTCTTATTCTGAGGTTCTTTCCATTTTCTTTGCCATATGACACCACACTCTGCAATATTCACGTGCTCTAAGTGCTCTAATATTCACTCCTAATGAGTGAGTAGTCTCTCTACTTTTTAACAATGACACTGCTAATATTTTGAGAATAATAATAATATTTAATAAGGAGGCTTACAAAATATTTTTAAAGCCACAGGTGTTTTTAATTTTTGACTCCATAATGCATTTTCTTATCATTGCAGTTATTTTCTCCCTATGAGAAAACCTTTTAACATTAAAATCAATATTTTTAACCCCTCTTTATATCTGCTTATGTTCCAATTGAATGAAAGAGGAAATCAATGTTTGTCATTTTAATATCCAGTATATTTTAATATCTACTATAGCTCAGGTGGGTTTTTCCTGGAAGAGGAAGCTTGATGCTCACTCAGCAGTGAGCAGCCAACAAACCCTAGGCAACCTTTCTAGTGGTCATAAGACCTTGTTCATCCTGAGATATAAATCAAGACTATGTATGAAAGAAAAATTAAAATAAATAAATAAATAAATAAAATAAAATCATAAAATTGGTGGTGTTATGGCCTGAAGAAGAACTAATCATACTGAGTCTGCATTACTGCATAATTATAATTTGGCAGCAGTGACTGCTTTGCCTGCTGATGAAGAAATTTGTTAACAAGGCTGAGCCTGAGTAGAAGTGCTTATTTTTGGCATAATGTAAATCAGGCAATGAGTCCTTCCAAACACCATTCCCACCTTCCAGCTTCTCTGTACTAGAACAAGCCATGGGAATTTTCACCGTTCATGATGAATCATTCTAGGAAGACAATAAGATGGCTGAGATGGGAGCAGGGAGGAAAATGCCAATTAATATCTGGATTACTGTGAAATAAGTACTTTTAGTGGGTTGGCTTTAATGTAGTGAATAGACTTAAGTGCTGAGAGCTGAGAAGTGGATTTAATTGAAGTGTATGGATTAAGGTAGGCATGGAGAACAGATTTGCTCTATGTAGAGCAACTTCTTTTAGCTCATTTCTGGTATATTTTCATTATATTATTTTTTGGCTCCTCAACATATACATACATATACATGTGTGTATATATATATATATATATATGTGTGTGTGTGTGTGTATATACATATATATATATACATACACATGTACATATACACACATACATATATTTAAAAATACATACAAACAGATATTATATAGACATTTGTCTTTGGTGCTTCTAGAAACAAAATGCAAAATATTGCTTGGAGAATGTCAGACCACCTGGAACACAAATTTACAGTCTAACCCAGATGAATTATTGTAAATAAACCATGATATAAATTAACACAGCTGGTGATCATGATTCTGGTCATCAGCTCTACTGCTATGACTGAGTAACCACCCTAATATTCCAACTTACTATGGGATTAATTTCATTTTCCGTATTTTTAGATGTCAACATTCCACCAAAGCTTCCTGAGATCCCTTTCTAACCAAGAGATGTGATTCATGCAGCATTTCTTACATGTTTATTTTATGATAAGGTGAACTTTGTCCTAAAAGTAGCTCTTCTCCTCCTCCAGTCACAAAGGAAATGTAGCTCAGACAGAGATTTTGGCTACTGATTGGCATGGAGAGCACAGATACCTTCTCAGTACCTCCCATCTGATTCCCATTTAGCCACCCCATGCCCATTTGTCCTCCAGGCTCCACAGCTGATGATTAACTCTCTGACACAGAGAGGATTAGGTCTTTGGATGCCACAGCCTGGTAGCCCTATCTGGGAATCCAAATCCCTCTGACTCCAGGCCATGAAGCAGCAGAACAAACAGGGAGCTTGGTTGTCTCTGTGGAAGAGAACAGATGAGGCAGAGGAGAGGGAACGATGACAGAGGCAATGTCGTCAGTCTTATCAAAATCCAAAAGGACTGTGAGTCATAACCCCATTTGGGAGATAAAAATGTCCTTGATGGGATCTAGAGCAGCTTTTGAGTTGCTGCAAGCTATGTAGGGAATCCACTGTCATTCCTAGCCTGCTGAAGAATGACAAGTGGAAAGTCATCTCAGACCATCTCTCTGGTCAGATGTCGTGTCCTTGGTCCAGTGTGATGCAAGCCCTAAAGCTCAAGAGAATCAGCAGTGAAAAGTGCTGAGTGCAGTTCTGGGTCACGCACTTGTACGTGATCTGCAAAAGCAGGATGTGAGCTCCAGCTCAGGGAGGAACAGGTGGAGGGAAGAAGCCTGTAGGTACATTTGGTTATGATATTTTGCAGAAGGCACATGCCTCAGAGCTCCTGGAAGTGTTCATTCTGCTTTGATGAGCACTTAGGGGTGCAGTACACAGGGTATGACCATGGACCACTTCAGCTCTGACGGCATTTCTTTGTGTGGGAAACTCCCCTGATTTTGCGTTTTTAATGTGAAACAAAGGATGAATTAGTCTTGGGGAGGGTTGTTTTCTTCTTACAGAATTTGTGAAGCCCTCTGAAGAAAAGGTCTTTCCCTGCAGGCTTTTCCACATCTAACTTTGGAGCGAGTGGGAGTGAGTTATAGCCATGTGCTCTAGGAAGTAGCTAAAAAATGTCAAAAAAAGCAGCAACAATTAGCGGCACTAAATCCATAAATATGATGCAGTAATCTGGGAAATCTGAGTAAGGACCATCACATTTCTGATCCCCATCACACTTCTCAAAGTCTGCTCCTCTATTTGTTGTGTCTCACTCACAACCATTTACCTGATTCATTCAGTCTGCCCCTGTGTGACTATGACCACCCCCACTTCATACCAAAACCACAGGGTCTCACTGCACCCTCTTGTCCTAAGTAAAACACTAAATGGAAATTAAAATACATCAAACTCTACCTAAGCTTTGGCTTTCATCTAATTTTTTGCATATGCACACAATATGTGTGTACTGATAGATGTGTATAGTATAGCATATAAAATATGTATTGTATATTATATATTTGGTATCTTTGCCCAGAAAAGCTGTGGCTGCCCCATCCCTGAAAATTCAAGGCCAGGTTGGATGGGGCTTGAAACACCCTGGGTTAGTGGAAGGTGTCCCTGCCCATGGCAAGGGGTTGGAATGAGCTGATCACGGATCCCTGGATGATCGTTAAAGTCCCCTCCAACCCAAATCATTCTGTGATTCTATGATTCCATATTATATTATATTATATTATATTATATTATATTGAGAATATGTATTTTGGTATTCAAAATTATAGGTATTATAATAATGCATTTTTATAACATATTTTATATATATGTATGTATTGATAACATATAATATGTTGTAATAATATATGGTTTATATAATATTGGCCAACTCACAAGCACACAAGAACTTGAAAATCTTGACCTGTTAAAGGGTGAGTGAAGCACAAACACACATAAACCCACATGGACAGATGGATGTGTTACAGTGCATAATGGTGCCTAAACATTTACACACACACACACATGTCCACGTGTATTTAAGAAGTGAAATATTCATGATATTTACATATTTGCTCTCATCACTTTTGTTTGCCAGAAAGCCTCCTCTGGAAGGTAAGATTGTTAATTTGGGGCTGGGAATGAGTTTAGTGACAAAGCATCAACAAAAGCTGTGAGATTTTAGCAAACATAAAAAAGTGTCATCTAATAGTCCATCAAACAGCTCTTGTCACACAGATAAACCTTTTATCTCTCTCTCCCAGATTCTAATCAAGGGTACAGTTTGCATGTTTCTTATATCACTGCAGCAACCAATCCCGCTGGGATTCCCTATGTCCTGGGAAATAAACTAATTTTGACACAAATGAGCATTTCAGGGTCTTGTTTTATCTTTTCCCATTAACATGTTGGTTTTTATTTGTTAGTCAAGGCAACAAGACTGCATTTTCTCACCAAAGGGATGTGTTGTACAGCAGACTGTATCTGTTTGTTTGGAGAGGTCTGTGTGCAGAAGAAAACCAAAATAATTTATGGTAAATGTGGTTGCAAGATAAAGTTTTCATTGTGGTTAAAAAAAATATTTTAAGTACACTGGAATCTTAAGTCAAAAGAGTAAAACTCCAATATTTTTATTATTTACAATTCAGTTTATGTTTTCCAGAATATTTTCTATTATCCAAATATAATACCACCTGTCTAACTTTTTAATTCTATCATATTCTTACAATATTTGCATGGTGTAACAAATTGTGTGTTTGAGTTTGGCTGTGCACAATCAATCTGCCCTGTGTTTGCACTCATAAATAATGACTCTCATTGAAGATAGAAACTAAATGACAAATGTACCATTGTCTCAAGGTTTAAACTTGAAAATACAGAAATAAAATAGAGAAATAAAAAAAGTCTTGTTTTTATTGTAAATCTCATGATTGTTGATAATGGTTCAATAGTCTTGGGGTTTGCAATTGTTTACTTCAGTTTTCATTCAGCTGATTCTAGTTTCTAGCTTAGATGTTGGCAAAAAACTTAAAAATGGAAGTTTAGGCTAGCTCTCACTCATAAAGTGAGTGAGGCTTGGGTTTAAGGCTTGAGCTGGTTCCTGGATGATTTTCACTCAGACAACACCTCTGCTTTGGGCCATTTCACTTGCTAATAATTCCCCATTTCTAATTTTTAGCATTTCTTATTTTCTCTGGAGTATCTGGATGTTTAGGCATACCCTATTTAGAAAAAGAAGCAGAAATTGGTGAAAAAGGACGCGTGGTTGGATGTCACCTGCTGAGTGACGTCCCCAGAATATTCACCTGGTTGTCCTCACCTCTGCTTGTACACGAGAGAGAAACTTTTTGGCAAGTTTGTGACTATCGCACTTGGTGTGTGATATTTTTGATGTATTTTTACTTTACTCCCAGATGAGAAGATGCCTGCTGACGTCTCCCTCATCCAACAGAGGAAGGTTAAGGCAGCCCAAGCTGGATGTGTCATGGAGCTCTTTATTTTTTCCTTACCACAAAAGGGGATTTCCCTTCTGTCCTCTCCAACTGATTGAAGAGGTTTTCTAGGAATTTTCTTCTCCTTAAGCATTGTTCTTATTAAAAATAGTTTACCACCTTAGGCCATAGAATAAATTCTCTTCTCATCAGGCCTCCTGCCTCAAGTGACTAAATAAATAGCATCTGTTTGATGTAGCAAATGTGAAAGCTGAATGTTTATTTCTTCACTTTGAAAAAAATATATATAATAGTAGCTACAATTTTCTTCCCCAAGGTTCATGTTGTTGTAAAATAAACAGATGTTTGGGGGAGGGGGAGAAATTTATACATTATAAGTGCTTAAAAAAATCCCAGTCACTGTGATTAACAAGCATAACAAAGGTTGATGTGGAAACAGAAGATATCAAAAGTTGCTGGCTTTGGTTTTGTTTTATATTTTCTACTGTTAGATATCTGGCATTACCAAAAAAGTGAAAGCTGCCTTGAAATCAAGGCATCTGTTTTCAGAGCTTTTGAGACTGCAGGCATGAAATGTAGGAAATACATAAGAAAAGACCCCAGCAAAGAGTCCTGTCCCCCCTTCTCAGAACATGAAAAGCTATAAGAAAATCAAATCAAAATAAATATGGAAAACCATTTTATGAACCAAAGTTCCTTTTCAAAGCCAATAGTTTATGTGGAATATAAGTGGCCCTCGGTTTTCAAACCTGAGCTCCTTCACAGCGCTTCTCAAAGCCCCTTCTTGAGGAAATCCCAGCTCAGCACCTCCTTCTAGAGCTGCACAAAATTAAAGTCAGCTGTTGTGTAATGATGTTTCTGTGCCACTGACCTATCTAAGCATCATACAGTGGGGGATTACCTGCAGTGATTAAGACTGCTCACCTTATTTGCCCTCTCCTCTCCTACTCTGAGGAAGCAGAAATGAAGAGTGAGGACTGAGCATCCCAGTGCAGATACTGGCTCTTTCCAGTCTCACCCAAAATAAATCCATTAGAAATTCATATCTGGGATCCAGGTGGATCTGCAGATGGTGGGATTGACCTCCCACAGCCTCATGGATGAGCATAGATAGTGGTCATCTCTCAAAAGGAAAACCAGCCACATTTAATTAATTTGGGCACATTCCACGAGTGTTGGGATTTCTCAGAGGGATCTTTGAGGACCTGGTGCAAAATCCCACTGAAGTCCACAAGTTGCCACTAACTTTGAAACAAGAGACAAGGCAGTTTCACACTCCTGTGACCACTTATTGGCATTTTTGTCACACGTGCATTCATTCAGTCTTTTCCTCAGTCGCTGTTTTAATACACACAGGCTTGAATTGTTGCGTTTCTTACACTGGAATTAATTTTTTGCTTGATTTTCCTCCCTTGAGTAGATCCAACTTATGCATGACTTTGCTAACATGAAACTTTGCAGACATTAAATATGTGGGCACTACCTTTTTATTGTACAGAACAAACATACAGGTCAGGAGAGCTGAGCACTTTTCAGGACACAGGCACAATTCAGTTTTTTTCTTTTAGCCTTATTATTCCCTTAAACCATTAAACTGTTCAACTGTATAATAAATATTTTACCAGCCTCTATATTTCACATGGCACTTCAGTTCAGTGATATGGCTAGTTTTAGTTTTAATATTTAATGTATAATTATCTAGTTATTGCTATTAAAAAGTTTTGCTTCTCTAGAGGATTCAGCCTTGACTAAACAAAAGTGAAACATTATTCATTTATTAGCAAAGTGTGAGCAAATTGTGCTGCAGCTGTAAATATTTCCCTTGTAAACCATGATCATTTAGAAATTTTTAACATATTCTGTGAAAATCTCAGAAAGAACTTTGAAACCCTACTCTCTCCTGCTGTTTTCACCATTTATCAACAACTGTGGATTTTGAATGTTCTCTGCTGACAAGAGGACAGAAACATGCATAGAGAGAATTTATACTTTATAGCACAAGGCAGAATAATTAAAGGAGAAATAGAAATTGCTGGAGGGAGGTGAGTGAGGATGCTGGAACAGAAAATCCTTAAGGTTAGACCTATCCTGCTTCCTTATCCAAACAGAAGAAACATAAATCTGGCACCTGTCTCCCTTTCTCTTGGAGGAAGCACGGTACAGAGTGCAGATCAACCAGGAACAGAGATAATACCTCTGCTGAATGTAGAGGTTTTGATGATATTAAATTGCAGAGGTCCTAGAAAAGCTTCTGATTCACCCTTACAGAAATCAGGGAGACCTGGGGTTGAGATTCTTAATTTCTGTAAATTGCACACATAGTTTTATGATGATTTGTGCCCCCCAAACTCTGACGCAATCAGTTGGTAGCCAGTAAAAGATTATCTGTTGTATTAAAAAGTTCCTTCTTGGGATTCCCCTCCTTTACCTTAAATGATAGAAATTTATATTACCTATTCTTATAAAAACATAACCTATCTTCATTTTAAAAAAACAAAAATTGGGATATTTTTACTTTAAAAATACCTACCTTTGCAAATTGGAAAGGCAAATATGCATGTGCAATACCACACATTTAAAATTTCCTAAAAATGTGATTTCCACACGCATGATTAATTGTTTTCAAGTGGAAATCTACCTCTAGTAAGTAGTTTAGGGTTAGAAAACCAGGCTTCAAAGGAATTTGGTATGCCTTCTTCACCTTTGAGATTCAAACACTGGAGCCAGGATTGAAAACCAAGGTATTTCAGGTGTCTGCATTTAAAAGACTTTGTTTATGTTAAGGCTTAGGTCACCTTAGCAGGTATGTTTTAATGAAAACATTACCTCTCTGTGACCTTTGGGATTTGAAGGTTAAAATGCAGTCACTGGAAAAAGGAATCCTCATTGTCATGGATGAAATCTTTGGCATTAAAGACATCATTTCTCATCCTTGTGAGGGACTGAGTGCAACAATAAAGTTTACTCTCTTCAGAGAAAAGGTAACATGGAGGCACCTGATTTGTCTTCTTCCCCAAAAAACACAATTCTGAAGCATTAACAAAATTAAGGAATAGGCTTAAAAATATTTGAAGACAGACTCTTAAAATGACCATGTTATTTTTTTCTTTAGATAACTGAGCCTCTTTGAGCCTTGCACTGCTCAAATATGAATAGAATCTATGCTGATACCTGTGTCTTACAGGACTTTACCTATTTATTGATGACTTATTTTGTTCATTATTGCTCAAGAAATAATATCCATTCATTGAAACAAAATAAGGTACAGCAATAACACACTTTCTATAAGTGTAGTAATTTATAAACTATGTCAGACATCTGGGAAAGAGTTCCTTTATGTCAAATATTAAATCTATTTAGCAGTTTATTTGTAATATATTTGAAACTTCAAAAAGAAAGGAAGAAAGGAAACAGAGTGGGTTTTTTCCTACTTTTTACATTAATGAAGCTAATAGCCCTTGTGCATTTGCAATAAGCCAATTGAAGCAAATGACTTTTTACAACTGCTATTAACTGCAGTTGTCACTGGAATGTCTTCAGCAAGTCATTCACTGCATTTCCAACTGGATCTTTTAAGTACAATAACATCAGAATTGCTGAAATCCTAACCTTCATTTTTTCTTGCAGGGAACAGGAAGGGTGGAAAGGATCTGTCGGTTCCCTAAATTCAGGTCAAGGCAAAGTGGTAGGAAAAAAAAAGATAATGTTTCAAAACCATCATTTTACACCGGTTTAAAAGCCTGAGTGATGAGCGAGATACATCACATTTCCACTTAAGTCTTGCACAGATTGAAGAGAAAGATGGGTTTGTGAGCCTTTCTCCTGTTAGTTATCTACAGCAGAATCCAAAACAAAACAGGACTCAGCAACACCTATCCTGTGGCGTGCGAGGGAGCCCTGATGTGGGAGGTGAGCAAACAGAGAGTGCATTTCTCTCTGAAGCCAGGCTCGTGCTGTCCAGGCATTTCCCAACTTGGAGAGCAGCCAGCCCTGGGCTGGAAGTGACACAGACCCATTAGTGCTGTTGAAAGGCAAAATGTAGACACCAGGAATACATGGCTGTGTCATCAAACTCACAGCTCCCCCGGGAAAAGCCTCAGCAGAGCTCGCTCCAAGGGCTGCTGTCTGTAAACTCCATGGGTTAAGGTCATACCTGCTTTGGATGACTCCTTTCCAACACAATTCCAGCGTCTCCAGCCTGCTGGCATCGCCATGGAATCACAGAATTAGAAAGGTTTGAAAAAACCTCTAAGAATGGTTTGAAAAAACCTCTAAGAAATGTTTGGAAAAACCTCTAAGAAAGGTTTGAAAAAACCTCTAAGATCATTGAGTCCAATTATTAACCCATGACAATTCCAGTGTCTCCAGCCTGCTGGCATTACCACAGAATCATAGAATTATAAAGTTTTGAAAAAAACCTCTAAGATCATTGAGCCCGATTATTAACGCATGACTTCCAGGTGCACCACTAAAACATGTTCCCAAACACCACATCTATGTGTTTTTTTAATGCTTCCAGGGATGGGGATTCCACCTCTACCCTGGGTAGCCTGTTCCACTACCTGGGCATACTTAGAAGGAAGAAATATTTCATAATATCTAATCCAAACCTCCCCTGGCACTTGAATTTGAGGCCATTTGTTCTCGTCCTGTCACTTGTTACCAGAGAAATAAGATTGAGCTCCACCTGGCTGCACCCTCCTGTCAGGGACTTGTTGAGAGTGAAAAGGTCCTCCCTGAGCCCCCTTTTCTCCAGGCTGAATTACCCCATATTCCTCAGCTGCTCCTCTTCAGACTTGTGCTCCAGACCCTTTCCCAGCTCCATCACCCTTCTCTGGACACTCTCCAGCCCCCTGATGTCTTTCTTGTATGAAGGACCCAGAACTGTGGGAATCCTGTGTCACTTTCTTCACTAAATATAGAAATTATATCAGAGCTCTGTGGAGTTCTTCACCGACACAAACTTGAATCCATTGGTATCTCCTCAGCAGGATTTGAAGTTTCTGGTGCAAAAACTGGTGTGGGTATGGATTTCATTTGAAGCAGGAATACTTTCCAGTCTCTTTCATCCCTGTTTCCAACAGACATCACTGTAACTCCACTGGAAGAGAGGGATGGTTGGAAGCAGATGCTGCAGTGCTTATTTGAAGGAAAACTGGGTTAGGAAGAGGAATAGAGTCAGGCAAAGAGACCTGGTCCTGATGGATGCAGTAGGTGAAGGGACAAGGCCAGGCCAGAAAAACAAAGAATCCTCCAGTACAGGGCATGCAGCAGGTTGCACTGCAAATAATGGTGCATTTTTCAGAGCTTAGTCCCATTCCCAAATCCCCATCCATGGAAACGTCATTTGCAAACCTGCAGTCCCTCTACACAGCTCCTGTTCTCTGAGCCCCCTGAGACCAGCTTTTGGGGTGAGAAAGTCTGTGTGCTTCAGTTCTTGTGCTGGAAAAGGAACTAATTTTTTACATTATTTTGAGTCTTGAATGAGTGCCTGCTGTTCCAGCACTGACACAAGGTTCTCAGGAAAAGCAAGAATCAGAGACCACATCTAGAAAGTGAGCTGAAAGAGGGTGAAAAGGCAAGAGAAGAGCTCAGACAAGGTTCAGATGTGTCTCTAATAAGTTTAGCTTTAAAGTAGCTTCCTCAGGCTCTGCTGGCAGCAGGGAGTTGAGCAGTTACAACCATGCTCCTCAATCAGGCTTTGCAGTTTGGGCTTTTCTCTGCACTCTCCTGCCTGCACTAACCAAACAAGTCAGTGGAATTAGCTCAGAGGTATCCACACATGGTGCAGTCACACCTTGTCCTGCCCTAAGTCACAGGAATGGAAAATATCTACAGCTTCTTCCTGGAATGAGAAAAATTGCCTTTCCCAGTAGACTGAGGTCAGGACACCACTGGAAGCTGGAAGAGGCAGGAAGTTTTAGCTTTGAAACTTCTTTATACAAGGGAAAAGAGTTCTTTGTGCTTGGCAGAAGAACAACAAAAGTCTTTGCTTTAATAACATTCTAATAATATGTAATATTATATACATTTGGCTAGTAAAATGCACCGCAAATTGCTTTTGTTGAGCACTTGAGAGAAACATTATAAGGAAGGAAGTCCAGTACTTGGCCAAATATGCAATTAGCCGCAACCCTGAAGCAGGATTTGAGATCAGTCTTTTATCTTTTCAGGATTAAAAAGGTGGCAGTTAAAAATAGGAAGGCATAATTAAAAAGACCAAAATGTTTAAGAGTGCTTGTGGTGAAACTCCTCACACATGACACAAATTGCTCTGCCAGATAGAAAGAAGCAGGGAGGTGAAAAGAGCAGAGAATCTGATCTTGGTTTAATCCAGCTGGATCCTACAGGGAAAATTTCCTGACCAGCTGGTGTCATAGGGGGTATCTCAGGCAGAGCTGCCTCCTTCAAGCCATTTCCATGACAGTGAATTCACACAAGCATCCACTCTCCTGGCTGCCTTTCAAGTCAATTGCAGCAGTCCTGGAGACTCCAGGGGCGTTTGAATTCAGTTTTCATTTGAATCCACCAGCAATTTTGCCATGAGCCCTGGTGCAAACAAGATCAGGATCTAAATCACTGGGGTAGGTTTTTGGCCAATATAAATTGCCCTCATTACAAGGTAGGGCTGTAGCAATTCCACTTTCAAGCTGCAACAATTTGCACCATGAAGTTATGACAAGGCTGCCTTAGGGGCAGGATAAATTGCCCCATATAGCAATGGCAATTTTTTTTAATCTGTAAAAGATCTGCCCCTTGATTTAGAAACACAGGTGGTGCTTGCAATCATATGCATCAAACATGTCTTTCCATTTGATTTGGGCCAGCAGGGCTTTTGCCACTCACAACATCAAGGATAACATTCAACTCTTAATCAAATAATAGGAGAAACCACATGTTTCAAACGAGAAAAAAAAAAAAAAAAGACCATAGCATCTGATTTACAAAATTATCTGGCCTTTGTTTACTGATTATGTAGTTACAGACAGCAAGAGGGCAAGATTTAAAGTTAATATGAACATTAAATTCTTTTCTCTGGCATGTCCCTTTTATTACCTTTATTAAAAAGTCAATAAAATTATAATAATTTAAAAAATAGATTCTGAGAAAGAAAAAAAAAAGCATAAAAAACCCACTCATCTGCCAAAAAAAGACTTATGCTTGCATGAGCTGAAGGTTGATGTCAGACAAATTTCACTGAAGAGGAGATTTATAAACATGATGTAACTCTGACAAGCTGGGCTTTGTATCTTGGCAAAGGAAAGTTTAAGAAAATACCCATGTACACAGGCACACACACACAAACACTCATCTATACTGTATATTGGGTTTAAAGGTTTACTGCTCCAGAAAACTTATTGAAAGAGATTATGTGTCTCATCTTGTCTCCTTTTAAAAATAGAACACTTATATGTGTTTTTTATTAGCTTGTTTTAGGATTACCTTAATCCTGCCCAAAATTTTTCACCACTTCCCCCTCGTGCAATTTGCAATGGTAATCTGTTTGTGAAGGGTAATGTTAGAATAACTGTAAATATCTTCCCAACAGAACTCAAACAATAAAAACAAAAGCTGCAGCTTAGGGGAGCTTTGGTGTGCCAAAACCCAAGCTCACTTAAGCAAACCCTGTGATGGATAACAATCCAAATCATGTCACTGAACCATGGGAAGTTGTAAAGTATGGGATAAACCCAGAGAAACTTCTGTTTGCTGGGAAAATCCTGCCCTTATTTTATTTTCAGGCAGTGTCATGGGTAAAACTGAGGATGATTTGGATCCTTCTGTTGTTTTCTATGCAGACAAAGATACTTATCTGAAAAATTAATATAACCTGGCTGGGGTTTTCTTTTGTTAAAATTTTGCAGATTTTTCTAAAATAATGATTTTAATTTTATTTCATAAGGCTGGTGAAATCTGTTGAGGATGTATGTACAGCAGGCAATGGATACCAAGGTGTCCAAGTCCCTTCCTGTCCTGATAAAAGACTGATAGAAGTGTGCTACACCTCCCTATTTAATCCATGTACACAGTCTTCCTTCACATGGAAGCTTTGGGGGTGAAGGGTTCTGTTTAATTGGGACTCATGTCTGTCCAGCATCACATCTCAGTTAAAGCATCCTTGGCTCTACGAGATTAGAAAAAGCTTAAAGAACGATATTTCCACTTAAATTGTAGTATAAATCAACCATATTTATTTAATAAATAAATAAAATAATAACTTCACCTATTTGGAATTGAAAACCTGATAATGAGAAGTGAATTAACTCTAAACTGTCCAGTCCAAGAACAAGTGAATTCCATTTACCTGGCTGTAAGCTGAATTTAAGAAAACTTGTTTTGCCAGTGAACCCAATACCTGTTCAATCACAAAGTCATGACAGAAAACATTAAGCCAAGAACAAATAAAAACCAAGGGCATGTTTGTGTGTATGACTAATTTTGTGTGATGGGTTGCTCTGGTTTGCCTACTGCTAAAACATTGGGGAAGACAATTTTGGGCTGGGGAGAATAGAATGCGGTAAATCCATCTTTCCTTATGAATTCTTCGGTTTGATTTTAATTTCATTCAAGATCAATATTTAACTTCTAGTTTAGACTTTCATCATCAGGATCATCTCTGGATCACAGTTTCTCCAGCTGCAAAGCAGAGAACACAAATATACACACAGTGGCTTCAAGGGATGCTTACAAAGGGATCCAGGTGTCTCAGAGTGAAAAGCAACATCCACAGAAAAGAGGTGAACCCCAAATCTCCCTGATCTGGGGGCAAACTTAGGGATGTGCATCTCAATAAAACTCCAAAAGCTGGTCTTCAATTCTGGGGGCGCATTTGCAGCTGGGGTGGAAGTTTACATTGGAGCTAAATGTGGGAGTGAGGATATTTCAAAAATTATCTCCATTCCCTTTTCAGGTTAGATTCAGGCAGGAGAGTGGCTTGAAGCACGGAGACCCCTCACATTAAGGGCAGTGGAAGGCTGCCTTTGAGTAGACAATGCCTGGCAGAGGGCTGAAACTTCAGCCAAAGGTCTTTTAAAGGGAAAAGGTTATTCCTGTTTAATGTTTTAGATCTTTGACACAACAGATCTGCATTGGAAAAACACACATCTCCCTCAATCTGTTCCTTTTTCACATACCCCTTATTCACCTACACTTTATAAATCATTTTTTTCTGTTTTACTACAGATCTGAGTCTTGACAAATACTCAGTACACAGCAAAATGGGTCTGACCTTCTGGGTGCTGCCATACAGCCAACACAAAATTCTCCATCAGAATTCTCTCAACAGTGGAATAAAACCTTTACTAAATAGAAGAATTAAAAATACACTTGGTCAGGGAAGAGGATGAGAGATGAAGGGGGGGAGGAGAAAAAGGTGGGCTCATTAATCTGCTCTAATAATAAATCCTTATCACTTATGCATTTCAGCTACTCCTTCAGCCTCCACGCTCTATATTTAAATACATCTGCTTCACACGTGCTTTGCCAATTAGCTGGTGATATTAACTGTTCAGCACTATCTATTAACACGTGGCAGTGCTGAACGACAGGACAGACAAGCTTGACCAGGAGAGATAGTCAGGAGGCACACATTACTCTCCATAACTCCCGAGTAGGGAGATAGGAAAGCGGCACAACAATTGACCTCGGCTGTACATCAAGGCTAAATAGACACAGAGTAAATTACAGACAAGTGAGACAAGCTACTAACCGTTCCTTTAGCAGCCCATAATGTCAGTAATTCTATTACAGTGATTGCTGGTTATGCAATGCACTCGAGATGTAAATTTTTCTTCTTTTTTTTTTTTTTTCCTGGCTCTGTCTCTCTGTCTGTCTGCGTTGTAAAATTTTCAGCCCAGTGATGGAACAGATACATTTATCTATTGCAGCAGGGGAGGATTTTATATTGGATATCGGGAAAAATTTCTGCACTGAAAGGGTTGTCGAGCATTGGAACAGGCTGCCCAGGGAAGCGGTAAATTCACCAAAACTGGAGGGGTTTAAAATTTCTGTAGGCGTGGTGTTTAAGGTCATGGTTTAGTAGTGGACTTGACAGGGCTGGGATAACAGTGATAACAGTTGGGATCAGTGATCTTAAAGGTCTCTCCCAGCCTAAATGATCCCCTGGTTCTCTATATGGGCAAAAAAAAGGGTCATTGTGATCAACTGCCAAGAGACACTTACAAAGCACCCAGGCACAGATGTTCCTGAACAGATTCCTGCTTTAACATCAAAAGAGTTTGCCTGGTCCACCATGACATGGGAAATATCTCAATACTGTAACAGTTTTAATCTTTTGCAGGGTGATAATGCAAAGGTTTTCCAAACTGAGGTATGCATAATAGAACTGAAGCTACTTTTAGACGTCTCAATTAAGCACTAGATGTATATTATTTATAAGGAGAACTTGGACACCTAAATCATCTAAATCACCCAAATGAAGATGTCTCAACCTGAAATTAGCAGCATACCAACCCTCTCCATTGCCTAACATCTGCTCCCAACTAAAATGACTTGGGATCATCTGCCTGTCTTTTCGTTGTTTTTCGATTAAATTGTGGTCCTCCCTTGGATTTTGTATGAAGCCTTATGTAGATGTTTCAGATGCCCTATGACATATCAGCAACTAAACTGAATGCCCAGAATCACACAGGGAGAAAAATACCTGTTGTGTTTCCAAAACTTAAAACTAAGTGGAGCTGTGTAGAAACAAGTTGTGCCAATACACAGAAGCAAAGAACAAGAAGGAGAAATGAGATTTCTTGCCACCCCACCACTTATCCCTTGCAGGCCAACAATTAGGTGGGTTCACCACCTACCTCAGTTTACTCATCTAACAACCCTGACTTCATATGGAGGACAGTGGTGATAAAATGGATGTGGAATTCAGGTTTTGTGATGCTCTGGTTAAGGAGTGCTTGCTGTCTCTGCTTGGCAGGTCACAAAGGGCAGGATTCATCCTTCTTATTTTATAGCCATCCATAAGTGGCCTTGTCAGACATTTAGAGCACTGAGTAAGGGCCTGAGGCAAAAGGACAAAAAGCCCCTGGAAGTGCCTCTATCTCAGGGATCTCTACAAGAAGCCTGAGTTACCATAGATGGCATTGAATGACTATTTAGAGAATTAAAGTAAATAAAGTAATGATATGCCCTTTCCCCTTTCCTCATCTTTCATGTGTTTGCTTGTCTTGTGATACATCAGGAAGTAAAGACACATCAGATAAAGATTTATCAGGAGGCAAAGTGAGAGCTGAAGGGCATTCCCAAAGTAGCCAGTACACAACCTGGCCATGCTCTGTTCAGTCAGGCCTCTTTTCCCCTGTTTCCAAGGTCATAGCTGACAACAACTGCAAAAATGCTGCTGAGTACAGCTAAACAGGGCAGGAATTGCTATATGAAGTATATTCACCCAAAAAGGGGCAATTCTGGGGCTGGTTTAGCTTTCTTTCAGAAAGAAAAATGCCATTGAGATACCCACAGAAGACTTTCTTCCTCTCTGATCAGTGCTAAATCTTCAAATCATAAAACATTTTACCCAACAGAGTACAAGGCAAACACAAACCCACGCTCTCATTTAGTTACTTTTTAGGCCCCAATAAGGTCAAAGCTCAAAAGAAGGAAAAAGAAATGACAAAAAATATTATTCAAATTATTAAATGGAAGGAAAATTGGGTTCAATTCCATGGTGAATTTAAAAGCAGGGACAAATTTCTATTATTTTGTGAATTTTCACAGTGTAATTACTGACAGACTGTGAAGCCACATGAAGTTGCTTGGAGGATTTGGCAAACAAGAACCAAGCTCATTATCTTTGTCTGAGCTTTTGGCATGTGGAAAAGTGATGAAGAAATAAAAATATCCATCTTCCAAGAAGAATAGTTGATGCATTGGATGACACCAAAGAGTTTGTTTACAAATAGATGTTTGCCTGAAAATGGGTGTGTGGACTCTTAGAGCATCCTGGGGAATCCAGGGAGCTTCATGACATGATGAAGAATTTGGGGTAATTCTGTTCTACCCTGCATCTGCAGCAGCTGGTGACAGTAAAATACCTCACATATATATGTCCAAAATGTCTGTGCTTAGGCAAATTAATCCTAGTCAGTATGTCAAAACCAAAGCCCAGCAATTATTTGGAATTAAACCTATTCCACACAGGCAGCTGAGCTTGTGGGTTGTGCAATGGGTGAAGGCAAAAGGCTGCATTCAGTCACGCAGCATTAGTGAGGGGTAGTTATACTACCTGTGCTTACTCTGCTGCACTAGAAAGCTCAGCTCTGCAAACTGTCTGTGCAGACAAGAAAAAGACAAGGGGGTGATTCAAACAAGGGGTCTGTGGCATGTTTGAATAATGCTCTGAGGGATCCTTTCACTCCTCTTTGCCTACAGAGGGGCACAAGCACATTCTTTACATCCAACAGGCTGTGAGCTAGGTGGCTGTGGTCAGGCTGGCCCTTCTCTGGTCTGGAACATCAAATCCTTCATGGGTGTTTATAGACCTGCGCAAAAAAAGAAGGTCCTAGATGTTTTGAAATTCTAATCCTAAATTTGATGCCGTCCCTTCTGGGAAAGTCACATAAGCACATCTTGCTAATTGGCAAGAGGAGACGACTGCGCGCAGCTACCTTCCCTGTCAGGTTCTGGGAAGGATTATGGATACAGCAACTTAACAGCCCTTTGAAGTATACAAAAATAAAAGTCATAGAAATGCTAAAGCATATTGTGTAAAAGAAGTGGTCATGAAACATGTAAGAAGAGCTACTAAGTCTTAAGTCACACTAATACACTTTATAGAGAGCATTATTTGAGCTGCGCAGCCCTGAGTGAAGCAAGACCCCACACAGGATCTCTACTCATATGTGCGCACAGAAAGGGCTGCAGGAAGCTAAAATGTACAGAAACATCAGCCCACAATGTCCTGCAGGGACCAAACCACTCTGTGTGAGGGGAAACTCAAGGCACATCGGCCCAGCTGAGGATGGCAGACACCTGAATTACATCTCTGAGTGCAGACAAGGATGGCTCTGCTGGAAGGTGTCCCTACCCACAGGAGGGCTGGAATTAGATGAGCTCTAAAATCCATTCTGTGATTCTGTGTTTCTATGGTTGCGACTCCAAAACGATAATAGGATCCTTCTGTAACTAAATCTTTTTTGCATGCAATTACAGTTTAAAAAAAAAAAAGAAATACAAGGAAAGAAGAAAAAAAAAAAGGGAGAAAAAAAGAAAAGGAGAAAAAAAGAAAAAAGAAAAAAGAAAAAAAAGAAAAAAGAAAAAAGAAAAAAGAAAAAAGAAAAAAGAAAAATGAAAAAAGAAAAATGAAAAAAGAAAAAAGAAAAGGAGAAAAAAAGAAAAAAGAAAAAAGAAAAAAGAAAAAAGAAAAAAGAAAAAAGAAAAAAGAAAAAAGAAAAAAGAAAAAAGAAAAAAGAAAAAAGAAAAAAGAAAAAAGGAAGAGAAAAAGAAAAAGAAGTCAGCTGGGAACAGGATGAGAAGTGGTTTTATCTGATTTCCAGACATTCTGGATAATAGTAGTATACCCAGAGAGAGGTATGGCTATGTCTTATTTCACAGGCTGACTCAGATGAGGGTTGTGATGGAGACCAGTATAGAGAAAATCAGCAAAACTGAGATCCAAGCCATGGCTTCCTAAAAGAGAGAAAAGTGTCACCACCACCTTTAAACAGGCACATGATCAAGTTTTGATATGGTTCTCTTTTTTTTTAAATAAGAGCTATCTGGACTTTATTTTCAGGCAGTTTGATTTCCTGTGCACTCTAGGAAAGGACTGAATACCAAGCCCAGCCTGAAGCCCATGGAAATTGACGGATCAAACATGAAACATTAAACATATATTAAATATTAGACACACAGTAGTCTCTTGCCCTTCTCAGCACCTCCAGGCTGTGCTTAGGGATGAAGGAAGGAGAGGATTGACTGGATCTGTCATGCAGCACCTGGGTCTGCAGACCTGTGGGAACCCATTCTGCCGTGCTGGGGATGAGGGTGAGTAATGCAATGAAAACCAGACCAGCTGGGACACGCCATGGCCTGCCATGTGTTATTGACCTGATAAACTGAGTGACCCTTCAAATCCAGCTGAAGCATGGACTGTCGTGCTCTGGAGGAGAAGAAAGGAAAAGGTCTTCAGTAAGCTCTGGATCAATCTCACATGGATGTGAGAAGTGCCCATTGTTCACTGGGGGGAACCTTGAACACAAGTTTGAGCATTGTGAAGGATGGAGTCCAAGACTGTCTGTAATCATCTGTTTCTGCTCTGTTTTGAAATTCTTCCTCATTTAAAATCTATTAAGCCTTAACTCCTCCTTTAATGCATTTTATTTGAGAAACTTTTACTCTTAAAAATGTTCTTTTGAACTCTGTTCCTCATAAAAGAGTAATTCATTATTACTGGGGATAACACCAACGTCTAATCCCTTTATGATCCTTTGTACAGAGACTGTGGGAATGATAATTAAGTCACTTTGCAGCAAGCACACCTGTGAAACAGGTAAACATTTATTAGCTCATTTAAAAAAATTAATTAAAAAATGTTTGTTGTGTTCTGTGCAGCTTTTCTTTTCCTTGAAGGCACAGAGAGATGAAGCAACCACGACCTATATTATGAAATTAGAATGCAATTATTGCTTTAAGTAAAACAAAGCCCAGCCTCACACAAAAGGTGTGGAAACTCAAATTGCTAAATGATCCAATCGTAGTCACACTTGGTAATCAGCTCCAATGTTTTCTTGGCAGGGTCCTGCTATGAATTATGATGGGAAAATGAAAAGACATGTCTTGTCCCATGCCGTTGCCATGTAAATGTATGGATCATGTGGAGATATAAACACTGGAAAGGTCTTGAGTTTCACTGCCTGTGAGTAATTGTCATCTCTACAAGCAGGCTGTTTGGAGTTGTAAGAAATGGGAAAATTACGCCTTTTGTTCAAGATTTGACAATGTGGAAGAGCCCTGCCAGACCCGTCTTGTTTAATCATGTTAGCTCAGCAGCAAAAGGAACAGCTTCTTCCAAAGGGAACTCAGAGCTCCTGGAGGAGGAGGAGGAGGAGGAGGAGGAGGCTGTAACTCAATGTGTGCTCTCCCAGGCCATTCACACTGTTCTGCTGTGAATGGGAAGAGCCTTGCAGGGATTCCAGGCTGCATCATCCTGAGGAGAAAGCAGCCTTCAAGTCATCTTCTCCCTCAGACATCCACACGTCCTTTTCATAAAGTCAGAATATTAACCCTGTCACTGCTCTTTTCTGAGCTGGGGGTTGTATGTGCTCACATCATCCATAGATCATCCATAAGGAAATTAAAGGAAATATTGCAATCCCCGTGGAACCCGTGGGGATGTGGGACACAGAGAGATTACTGCCTTTATGATCATTCAACAGATTCATGGCAGAGACCCCAGATAACTGAAGCAGGCTGAATGGGGTGGCTTAGTGAGTATTTACCCTGACCCCTGTAGCCACATTTCCCTTCACAGAGAAAAGCAAGCCATGACTTCCCAAGAATATTTCTGAGATTCACATTCTCTGAACCTCAGAAAAAGGAAAATTCTTATCATTTGCTGTGCCTGTGTTTGTGCCAAAGTAGAATGCAACATGGAGATTGTCTGCCCAGAGTGATGCTGTTTTGTTTCCTTGGCCTGCCAGGGCCAGGGGTGTGTGTGTGTATCGGGACTGTGGGCTGACAGTCACGAGATTCTGTGCAGTGTGTGCAGAGCTGAGTGCTTGGCAGATTCATCTTGGATGTAATGTAACATAGTATAGAATATTATAGTATAATAAAGTAATTAATTAGCCTTCTGATAAGATGGAGTCCTCCTCGTCATTCCTCCTTCATCAAGGGTGAAAATATCTATATTTTCATATGGATAGGAAAATATCCTGTAGACCCTCACCAGGCTGAGGGCATTTCTGCTCCTGCCTCCTCCAGCCTTGTGCATATCCCTCCCCCAGGTGTGCCAGCAAACACCTGCATGGCAGCACACCCAGGTGAAGGGGTTGCTTTAATGTGCACTGAGAATAAAACCAGGAACGAAGAGATCCAATCTGGATCTGACAAGCAACGGGCAATTAAAATTTGATATATATATAGATGTATTTCTACACACAGAAATTTAAAAAGTCTGTCTTTTGTAATGTAACCTTAGACAATTCTGTTCAGTCATCTCCATCTGCACAGTCTGGTTTTCAGACCAAACCAGATACTGGTCAAGATTAGGGTTTTCAGGAATAATTGTTTCTGAGGGAGAAGGAACACTGCCTGAAGTTTACTCAAACTGTTCTGCCTGATCCCATGACTTCATTACAGCCCCTGGCAAAAGGCATAATTGGGGAAGGTGAAGGACAGGATTCAGGTACTATTCACTATGTCTGCTTGCTGTAGAAACAGGGAAAGAAAAATGAAAATTCTTAAATTTGTCTTTTATCACACAGGTCTCAAGATTAAGAGACGTCCCCTCAGTGTAGGAAGTTACTTGAGGTTTTTTGAGTAGCTAGAGAAGGATGTCTGACTTACCACACAGGCCAAGCCATATTCTAAAGCCCACTTTGAAGGTAAACATGTCCTTTAGGGGAAAAATATTTTCTTTAATTTTAAATGCCCAGCAATAGGGAAATTTTTTTTCAAAGCATCAGTTTGCTATTTCAGTTGTTTGCTGGGTTCATGGTTAAACCCTACTTCTTTTCCATCTGAAATTTTCTCTCTCTTGTTTTTGTTTATTGGATGCTCTTAGACATCTGGACAATGAAAAATATCTTTGTCATGTAGATGTATACAAACTGAAATCACTGCTTCTCTTAGATAAAAATACAGACTGAGTTTGTGGCGTCTTTCATGCCACTGCAAGTCCACACTTCAATATTTCATCATTCTGATGACTGACCAAGATGTGAACGTGACCAAGATGTGAACAAAGGGCTCATACCTGAAGGGAAAAATCATATCCATAAAGGATACACACCCACAGATTAAAAACCTCGCAGCCCATGATCCACCCTGTACATTCAAAAGCTACCCAAGAGTTATGGCTCCTTTCTCCCCAGCTGTGATCCCCTTTAGCACTCCTATTACCATGGGTGCTCCATATTTTGCTGTGGAAGTTGTTAATTTTATTTTCATCACAGCAACTCCCACCCTTTAGATTGATGCAGATTAAATACGGGTCAATTTATACTTTTTCATAGTGGCTAACTGCTCCAAGTGATACCTGAAGGTTGGGACAAGGTGTGGGCAGCCTTGGCCACTCATGGTTGTACCATCTGTGGGTAACAACCTCAGAACTCAGAAAAACAAAGCCAAAAAGACATCTGGGAGAGTGATAATTTCAGTGCTCCCAGTTACAAATACTCCATTACTTTTCTTTATGTTCTAGTGTTGTTGGTTCTTCATTTTTTTTGTTGCTGCTTTAATATCATGTCTGCATTTGGTCTTTTTTTGTTTTCTTCAGGACTGAAATAGAGCAGTTCAAGCAGAAATTTTCCAAACCTTTGATTCCTGGCCCAAGCCTCTGTGGCGTTTTGCTTCCTAGAATCTGGAATCAAAAACTTTTTAAAAATCTAAATTTCAACAGTTCTTCTCTGAAACTAAAGAGGAGTAAGAGAGCACACTAGCAGCCCTCTTGTATTACCTGAATAATCCTATCAGGTTTCCCTATGGACCTTCCCATGCCATCAGTCTTGTTGCATCCACTCAGAATTAAACTGGATACACAAAAACATACATGAAATGAAGACTGCCTGTGCTGGTGGGAGAGACCCACCCAAAATTAATGAGCTGCAGAGCTTCAAGTGAGCTATAAACTACATGTGCAGCAAAATCAAACACACCCACGGTGCTCCCACTGGGTGTTCTCTGTTCATGCTCTATCCTCCAGATATGGCAGACAGAGTCTTTCTTCTCCACTGTCATTTCATTCAGCAAATTGAAAACATAGGGCATCTCCACCTCATCCCTGACCCGTGAAACCACAGGGGAGTAAAGGAGAACATGCCAGAATAAAAGCAGTGGTGTGTGTAAAATGAAGGCTCCAGTCTGCTGGCAGCTGTACACTTATCAAGTGAGATAACCCACGTCCCAAAACATTTTCTTCCTATTACTACTTTTTACAGAGGAAGCAGAAGTTGCTGAGGAACTAAAGCATGCCTGACAGTGGAATTCTGAGCCTTGGGGAACTATTTGCAAAAAGTGCACAAGATCACAGCTTGGTGCTTCACCAAACCTTTTGAAAAACACATGGGCCTCATGTATTTTCTATCCAATAGAAATGGGTACAGCCAGTGCTTCTAAGCAAAGAAAGAACCAGAGAAACCCCAATTCTGTGCATTTTGTACATCCAAATTGACCAAACTATGTTTTTAATGGATTTTACCAGAAAGTTTATTTTTAAAGGACGCACTCTACTCACCACTGTCTTTGCTTAGGTATCCATTCTTTCCTGGAATCTACAAGAGATTGCACAGCAATATAATTTATCTGCCCTGTGTAGAGCTCTGACATATTTCTCAACATGGAGGGCTGGAGCACCTCTGCTATGAAGACAGGCTGAGACAGTTGGATCTCTCAGCTTGGAGGAGAAAAGTCTCCAGGACAACCTCAGACCCTCTTCCAGTACCTAAAGGGGGCTACAAGAAGCCTGGGGAGGAACTTTTGACAAGGGCATGGAGGGATAGGACACAGGGAAATGGCTTTAAACTGAAGGAGGGCAGGATTAGATTGGATATTAGGAAGAAATTCTTTATTGTGAGGGTGATGAAGCCCTGGGACAAGTTACCCAACGAAGCTTTGGAAATATTCATTGGCGGACGTGTTCAAGGTCAGTTTGGATAGGACTTGGAGCAGCCTGGTGTAGTAGAAGATGTCTCTAGCAGGGGGGTATGGAACAAGATGACCTTAAAGGTCTTTTCCAACCCAAACTATTCTATTGTTCTACAGCTTTCTGTTCTGACTTTTGTAACAATCTCCTTTCGTAACTATTAGCATGCATGTGACTTTCCTCCAAGTCCATAATTTACAGCTTAAAATATGGGTTTTATAAAGCTGAAAGGTTCTTATATGGTTTTATGGACAATTTGCTTACTTATTTACCTAATACCTGTTATGCTGAGTGTCTAATCCTCTGTGGGATATTTTTTTTCCCTATTGCTGCTGTCATATAGAGTATAGGTGGATCTCATAATGAAACCTGTTATTAATACTGTCCAGCACTTCCTGTTATAAGACTCCTTTTGTGCTATTTGTAATTATCTGCAATTTTCAAATTTCAGCTTTGTAGGCCAGGAGGACTTACTAAGGCATTATTAAGCTGTTACATGCTTTAGGTTGGTGGAGACTGTTTATTTTAATCCTGTACACTCAAATGAGCAGGAGTCATTACTGTGGCTCAGCCTGAGCTGAACTGGCATGTCAGGGAGTTTGGTGGCTTTAGGAGGAGCTCATAGGCTCCCCTGTTATCCTGCAATGTCCCCAGTTAGACCAGAAAGAGAAAGGAGAAGTTACCTACGTGATCTATCAGGCTGGTTGTGCATTGTGGATCCCCAGTGCTCAGATACTCAGTTTTCCTGGAGACATGTGCATGCCAAAACCAAAAAATAGATGTCTCAATCTGTGAATTGAATTCCGCCCTCTCAAAAGAAGATTAGAAGAATCCTACCTAAACTCTCTAAATGCTGAAAAGTCAAAAGAGTCACAGGAAAAAAGATACTATTTTGCCAGGGTATTTCCAGTAACATTTAGCAAGGAGAACCATGGAAATGCCCTGGGGGAAACCAATCATTCTGTCATCAATGGACATTAAATAATGCTGGAGAGGATCACCCTCTGAACAAAGATTAAACACAGTTTTGAGTAGATGTTCAGGGAGTGAGACTCAGCCAATCTGTAGTCTGAACTAGAACAAGACGTTTTGAGTAGGGTACATGTACAAACTAGGGTGTGGAAACTGAGAGGAGTTTAATGTATTCACATTGTAGGTGAGCAAATTTCCACTGGTACCACTCCAGGGCAACCAGAACTGGTACACAGAGTGCTATGAGGATGACTAAGCTGTGGTCAAGAGCTGGTGTATGTTATACAAATCCAGAGCCAGGTTTAAATTGTTCTTTAGTTGTACTTTTAGGTGGACTCATAAGTAATATCAGAATTTTTAAGTCATGAAGTCTGAACTACATCTACCTGCAGTGCAATTATCGACGTATTTAAAAGATTCACCAGTCATAAAAGAATTAACCTCATGTGACAGGCTGAGACAGGGTTGTGTTTTTATGGTAGGTACAGTACATTTGACCTATCTGCTGTTGAGATACACTAACTTTTCTGAGAACAGTGTAAATGCCAAGCTGAAGTCTTCAGTAATAAGATTTTGGTTATTATAGTCACTCTGCTCAAGTTTCTACTTTTAGTTTTCCCAAAGAATAAATAATGTTCCCTCATGCAAATTATGCAAGTTTAGCTTGAATGAGTAGCGGATACAAAGTGAGATTGCTATTGATGTGTTATTATGAGGACAATCAATCTGATTTTTTAATCTCCCTTGAATAGCTCCTTCAGACATCTCCCACTACAAAAACTAAGGAAAAGCAGTTTAGATGTCAGTCCAGTAAAATCATTCCTTCTTGTCTATTTGTGGTTTTATTGGACCAGATTTTGTTGTTTTGGACAAATCTGAACATAAAACTGAGTGATCATGGCCATTTCTTATAGTTGCGTATACACTGGCAGTGAAGTGTGTCACAACAGTAAGATTAATTTGTGCAGGAACTAAATTCCATGTGGGATTAAACTACACTGTTCTTAGAGCAACTGAAAAACCTTTGACCAAAGTATGGAGGTCCTTTGCCTCAAAAGAAGCATGTAACAGAATACTTCTTTCTCTGAAGACTTCCAAACTAATGAGAAAAGTTCACAAAAAGTGGAAGAAAACAGTCTGATATCCAGTGGGGAAAGTGAGATGCAGAGAAAACAAAAAGTTAAAACTGGACCTAGCTCCTAGCTGCCATTGCCCAGGTTTGGCTGTCCAGAAGCTGCAGTTTGCTGGAAGAGTGCTCATTACCATGGCTGCTTTGGGATATTGTCTGCATGTTCCTGAGGAGTGAAAACCAATCCATTTCAATGTCCGTATATTTTGGCTTCAGTACCTATTTCCAAATCCGTATTAGGTTTCTTCTGCATTCTTTAGTTTCTGTTAATTCCTTTTTGGTTTTCCAATTTTGTGATACTTTTGGCTAAGCATTGTTATTCACTGCTATTATTTCAGGTTGTTTTCTTCCCCCTACTAGGGTTTTAATTATCAAGGTGACATTGGTATAGAAAAGCTTTTACTGTTCTTGAATTTTTGCAAACATTTTTCATCACTAAAGTGTGGGCTTCAAGATATTGCGTTACATTTTTGAAATCCCTCTGAACATGTGGATGGAAAACCTTATGGGTAAATTCACTTCATTTCCAAAAAACATCAATAAAAGAACAAAAACTGGGGTGAGGTTTATGTGAGTGCTCAGTTTCACAGGCCAGTTTGTATATCTAAGATCTACCTGATTAAACCAGTGTCAGGGTTTAACCCCAGCTGGCAGCTTATGACTAAAAAGTGGGAAAATCCAGGCCTAAAAAGTGAGAAAACTCATGGGCTAAAATAAAGACAGGTAAAGCAAGAGCCATGTGCACAAGCAAATCAAAACAGGGAATTCCCCGCTCCCTATGGGTGGGCAGGTGTTCAGCAATCCCCATTGGAAAAAAAAAAGCCCCATCAAATGTAAGAGAGGTTTGGGATAACAAATGCCGTCAAAATTTTCCACTCTTACTTCTTTTCCCCCCAAATTTATATATCAACCATGACTTCATATAGTCTGGAATATCCCAGCTGTGACCCTTCCCAAGTCCTTGTGCACCCCTAGAATTCCTGCTGGTGGGGTGGGGTGAGGAGCAGAAAAGACCTTGACTCTCTGTAAGCTCTGCCCATCAGTAATGAAAATATCCTTGTGTTATCAACACTATTTCCAGCACAAATCCAAATCACAGCCCAATATCAACTACTGTGAAGAAAATTGACTCTATCACAGCCAAATCAGTACAGTGCTGCAAATATATTTTTGATGTTCAGAAGACTTCATTTGATTAATTTGTTATACCAGAGAGATTAAGTCAAATGTGTTACCTCAAAATATGATTGAACTCCAAATAAGGTTTATACACCAAAAGCAAATAATGCTTTAGGGGGAAAAAAAAAGAGCATCTGAGTAGAATTGCATCAAGAACCTGCAAAGAATGAAAACAAAATATGGAAGACACTAGGTCCCCAAAAGTATTTCCTTTTTCAACTCCTATACGTGTTTAAAAGGGAAAAAAGACTGGATTCATTGTGCTTAATGTACAGAAGGGATGCTGATGTCTGACTAGTGCAGGAGGCTTTATACTAGTGGACAAGTGCTTGGTTTGTGAACTGAGCTCAGCATGGGCCTCAACATGCACATGAGATCCTGATGTACTCTGCTAACACAGGCTATTTGTACAGGAGACACACACCTGCTTTTTAAAACTTCTGATTCACAATAGGAAAAATGGCGTCAGCAATAGTCATAAATCCATCATTCTGCTAGCCAGCATTGTCCATAACTCCCTTGGCATTGTGGCATAAGGATGAGAAACAGAAGAATACTGCAAGGTGACATTTATTTTTTATTATTGCTATCATCACACACTCCCTTTGGCAGAGGGGTGGTGGCTACAGGGTCTGTGGTGCCATGACATGCTCCCAGAGCAAGCCTGCCCAGTTCCCCCAGTTGATGTCTAGCACATTGTGTCCCTGTTAGGACGTAACCAGTCACAGGACATTGTCATCACTGCCATTAAACTCACTCCATGTGGTTGTTCAACTCATGATTTTAATTGGGTGCTCACTCTCTGTTATTGAAATTTGCCATCCTGCTGGAAATGTGTGTGTGAGAAGGGGCGTCAGACCTCAGCATCTTGGGGGTTGTGAACCTCCATGGGGAACATAGTGGCAAAAGGTATGAAATAGGAAATAGATTGGGATCTCATTCCCTGTTCCTTCTAGCAAGCTCTCATCTGCTCTAGCAAAGACACTTAGCTTTAGGTTCATTCATAACTGAGTACTAAAGAAATCAATCTTGGTTTTGACCATGCCACAGACTCCAAGTTTGAGCACATACAAGTCAGAGACAGGATTGTGCCAGCTTATCTTACTCCTCCAACACTCAGCATCTACAACTGAGCTGCTCACCCCAGATTCCCTTTGCAGGATGGGGAATAGGAGTTTCCTCCAGGAGGAATTAAACTCAATTAATTTTATTCTTAGCCAGCTCCCTGAAGGCTGAATCACTTGCCTGCTGCTGTCACCTACTTCTCTCTAGTGACTAAAGAGAACAGATGGGGTGAGCACCTCCACCTTCTTTTGGCAACTCCAGTCACAACCTACTGGTGTCTCTGTTCTCATTTCTCACAGGTACAAGGACTGTTCAATTCACGAAAAAATAAATGTAAGGAGATTCTGGGCTTGTTACCTTGTATAGAGATGCCATATTTCAAATGTTTAACTAAGGTCAGTGTAGATAATTAGTTATATCTTTGTAAAAAGGTGACAGAAATTAGTCTCCAGCCTCAACTACAAAGAGTAATAACAGTTACTATTATTTTTATCATTATTAAAAGTAATCTTAATCTTAGTTATGATTAGGGACATGTATGTTTTATGCTAGCCCGGAAGTCAAAGTGATGATAAGCAATGAAAGGGCATTTATCAACAATGCCCTTTCCAAACATATAGGTTCTGCCAGTAATAAACATGGATTTTCAAGCATTGGAGCTGCCATTTCTAACTCCAGCTTCAATATTTATCAGTACTATTATTTCTATTATCCTGAATTTCCACACAGATAGAAAAGGGAGGAGGGATGAATTGTTTTTGAAAGACTCTGTCTTATGTCTAGGCAAGATATTGATGAGTAGTCCCAGACAGGAAATTTTGTGGAATTCAAAGGAAGGATGAAAGTCAATCTCTTCCCTGCTGCTATTTGAACTTGCATTTTCTGCAAGTTTGGATATTTCTAAAGAAACATTCAGAGCACTAACACATTACTTGCAGCTGCCACTTAATTGATTAAAGACTGTTTAATTAAAAACCCTCACAAAAACAGCACGATGGAAAGATGGGTTAAAATTACATTTCACCCCACCTGAAATAGTGAAGCTGAAAATATACATGCTGAATCACACCACTAATTGTGAATGTATTTTCAAGGGCACATCCAGAACCTTCCTGGAAAGATCCAAGAGAACATAACAGCATATCTGTCAACATTGCCTATAGATCCATACCTGTGGGCTGCACATGCATTTGGGAATTTTGGCAGGGAGTGGGTTGAGAGGGGAGACTTAAAAAAGCTCATGGAAAGGCCCATTTTATTCAATTCCCAGAGACGGCAACATGCTTGTATCTAGCTGAGTGAAATATCCAACTTTAACGGCCACATGGCTGGGTGCCCTTTAAAATTTGTCTAAATTCACATCTTCAGAAACATACAAGTCCTTTGTGGAGTTTTTTTGTTTTTTTTTTTAAATCTTTGGATAGGCATTTT
The DNA here is from genome assembly GCF_027579445.1 of Ammospiza nelsoni. NCBI lineage: Eukaryota > Metazoa > Chordata > Aves > Passeriformes > Passerellidae > Ammospiza > Ammospiza nelsoni. The sequence goes on along the minus strand of NC_080637.1, from coordinate 4,902,271 downwards.
GGCATCTTTTCACAGCAGCTGGGCATTTCCCTCATCTCAGGACAGACGCTGCTGTCACTAGATCAATTACCAGCATTCATTTCGTCTCGTGCTCTGACCCAATGGACTCCTTGTTCTCCCTCTGTTGACAGCCTGAGAAGGCTCCAGCCAAAGTGGCCGCTAACGACTGACCCCTCCACAGACAACCTCATTAGGGTAATTGCAAGGCTGGAAGCAGCCTAGACTGGGGCCCAATTACACCTGTCCCCGTCCAATTCCACCAGGGCTTGAATTACCTGGATGGGTCAAGGATGGTAGTGTGTGCTCAGGTGAACAAAAGATTTGCCTCTATTCTTGTGCCTTTCACGGACAGACATTCTTAATTATGCTTGTCATTGGGACATAATAAGGCTTATTTCTTTAAATGGCATCTTTCCTCAGCAGGAGAGCTGATGCAGGGTCTGGCTGAGCACCAGCACCCAGCAGCCCAGGGACTCGGGGCAATGTGGAGGCAGAGGCGGCTTTTGGGGTTTTCCTCCTCAGGTGATCATGGAACACACAGAAGTCAGCGCCTAGTGTGCTTTATGTGCTCTTACACAAGCCAGTAGTTAATGACAGTGGTGATAAAAGCATGGAAAATTGGGGTTTTTAATAGTTTTCCCATGACAATAGTCAGGTTCTGAGCCCATAAATTTAATTTTGTTTGAAGGAGATGGTTATTCAAAGTGTTGACATGAGCTGTAACGCCAATTTATGGACAAAAAGCAACTAAAACTTGGCCTTACATACTTTAATTGTCTTAATGAGGGACTTGATTTTCCAAAGTTAGGAGTGAGCACAATCATACCTGGGAAATGTAATATTCTCACCCCTTTTTAAAAAATCTTGTGTTTAAATATTTAAATACACATTTATTAACCTACATCTTCAGTTCTCACACTTAGAAATCTTGGGAAATTACTGAACTGAGTATGGACATATATCTGTATTATTATATTTATCCTTATAAAAAAAAAGCAAATTTTCAAGATTTAATGTGAAAATAAATGGCAGGTTTGTGCACATACTGTAAGCACACGTTTTTCTACTTTTTATGCTAGGTTGAGAGACTGTTTGTTTCATTCCACCATATTTTATAGGCCAGGTTAAATGATTTCCAAAAATAAAATCAGGAAAATGTAAAGCAAAGTAAAATTTTTAGAGAAGATAGCATGTATACCAATCTGCAGAATTAAGTTCAGTTCTTAAATTTAATTTGGATATTTTAATCAATATGATCTAGGACCTGTAATAAAAACTGAAAAATAGAGATTGATAATTTACTCACAGAAAATAAGTTTTTGTGTCATAAAAGGTCAAACATCAAGAAAACAAGTACAAAATAATAATTAAAACAAAAGCTGTTTAGGACTCCTAATAAAATCATGCAAAAATATGAAAATAAAAAGTATGAGTACTAGCAATTTTTAACAATATCTTTCCTGATTTTATAAATTCATTTATCAAGGAAAAAAAATTGTCCTAATTTTTTCCTGCTTTTTTTCTCCCCCCGAAAATTTGCCCTTGCCCAGTCACAAGGCTTCCGATACCACATTTGACATCATTTGAAAATTATTAGTGAGGAAAGTTATTGCAAAGGGTTAATTTTGATAGCTCTTAATTTTCACCGTGTCATTTCTTTACAAAATCAGACTAAGAAGTTTCAGTTATCTGCTAGACATGAAGAGCAGACTAGTTACAAAATTTAAGGAGTTCCCTATTGCATAGGATAGGATAGGATAGGATAGGATAGGATAGGATAGGATAGGATAGGATAGGATAGGATAGGATAGGATAGGATAGGATAGGTTGGAACAGAACCCAACAATCCGAGCGTGGATTTGGGATAATTAATGTAACTAAAATGACCATCTGTGGACAGCAAGATTTATAAGTGAATCTGCAAGTCTCAGCATGCGATGCTGTGCTGATAATAATGTTATTAGGAATAAATAATGCAGATATAAATCTCTGGAATATTGCTTCATCTTGCAACGACCTCTGGACAAAATGAGGGATTACTGAGGAGGAAGAGTTCCACATTTGGCGTCCTGGAGCAGACCTGTGTTAGTAACCCTTTCTCCATATTGAAATCGCTTTGTCTGTAAAGAGTCTGACAAAAGCAGTCACGAATTTCAGTGCATTTTAGCACATATAAAGAAGGTAAAACATAATTTCCCAAGGAAAAGCCCTAGCAGTCTCAAGGAGGCAGAGTGAACCAGTGAGTTTCATCCCATTTCTAGCAATCTGATTCTGTGCTGGGTTTCATCACCAAGTGTTGGGATCTCTTCCAGTTTAGTCACAGCATTCCCCTGCCCTCTGATCAGATCTGGCCCTTAGTGCTAATAAATACTATTTTCCCTGACATTGTCTGTTTTGCCTTATGGAAACCAGTTATGAAACCACTTTGCATCACTAATCCAAATAATAAACTCTTCTTAAAACTGTTAGGTTTGAATCTATCTGCTTTAAAATGATGCTTTGAGAGGAAAGGATTCCTCCTCATCTAAGACATGGCTTCAAATTAGGTGAAAACAATTTCTAGTTGCTATCAGGAGATGAGTATTTCGTCAATTTTGATGGACAGGATAAGGTGAGATTAATCCAACACAATGGAATTGAAGGAGTAAATTTAATAAACAAAGGATATATTGCTGGAAGTAAGGTGTTAGCTCTTATTCTCTTATTTCCTTTCTGAGATGAAGAATTCACTTTCTTGGAGCCCTGCTCTGTCCCTGGCAGTGTCAGCACCAAGTCACAACCACGACAGCTGGAGGCTGTTTAGAAAAAGTGTCAGTCCCACGGGTGGAAGAAAAAAGAGAGGAAAAAGGAATATTTCTGGAAAAACTATTATAAGCCACTTCTATTCAAGATTAAAAAAACATAGCCTCATAAGAAGCCACAGGATATTAATATATTAATGATAATGTCTTTTCACTTCACCCGAGGACTTAAATACACTTTATAAACACTATTTAAATGTCATCGCTGGTTTGGTGAAGCCATTATGAACCACAGCAGACATTTCCTGACTCTCCCTGGGGACTCTCTCATTTTCTCTGCCTTCCCATGATACCCAACACACACAACGAGCAGCACAAGCCCCTTAAACAAGATGGAAAAAGCACAGGGAGAAGGAGGGAAATTCACTCCATGAATGACACATATTCCAAGGAGGTGAGATGAAGCACAAAGGTTTTATTTATTCCTGATACAAAGAGAGTGGAATTTTTGATTATCCTTTTTTTGCCTTTAATTTTCAAATATTATATCAGCTTTTTTCCTCTACCCTGGCATGTGATCCAGGCTCCTTTTTCATGAACAAATTATGTTCTTGATTGCATAACTGCTCATTCAATACGCAGGGTAAACTGTTTGGAGACACCGCTTTGCACAACTTGTAAAAGAATCATTGGTTTTTGATCTCTACATCACTGTTCTGGAGCAAAATGGAACTTATCATAATATTGATATTATGATAATAATAATCAGAATATTGATTAGGAAAAAAAAATTTAGAAAATATCCATCTGAGAATGGTTTACAAATTAAGCCATGTGATAAAAATCTAAGAATTTGTTCCAAAGCAAGCAGATATGATCAAAGAATCATAGAATGGCTTGGTTAGAGGGGACCTTAATGATCATCCCATTCCAATCCCCTACTGTGGGCAGGAACATCTTCCACTATCCCAGATTGTTCCAAGCCCCATCCAGACTGGCCTTGGACATTTCCAGGGATGGGGCAGCCACAGCTTCTCTGGGCAAACTGTGCCAGGGCCCCACCAACCTCACAAAAAAAAAAAATATTTCTAATATCCAATCTCTACCTGCTCTCTTTCAGCTTTAGCTGTGATCTTGTACATGAGTCTGTAATACCTCAGATACATGGCTTCACCTGTCTCTGGTTTTGGGGGAAAAGAAAAAAAAAGAAAAAAATATTTTAAAAAGAAAAAAAAAAAAAAAGAAAAAAAGGTTTTTTTGGAAATTATAACTCCCAATGAAGTTTATGCTTTTGCCAATAATGGGATACAGATTGTCTCTCGTGCCTTTGATGCATTGATCAGGGCAGCATGGAGACATCTTATGCACAGATGGGAATTGCAGTATCTGGGCCAGATCGAGAGCAAATTTTGCCATGTTAGAGTGTGTGTTTCAATTTGTGCTGGCAGGACTGAGATCAGAATCTGTCATGTGAGCATGGAAGTGAACACAACTCTGCTTCCCATTTAAAACAGCTTTCTCAAGTGGGATTAAGGGATTAGGTTTTGTGGTTGTCTTCCAGAAGCAATGTCACGGGGTGGTTTTACTACGGAGAGTCCTGGTGTTTCGCCAGTGCAAAATAAAGTCTGCTGGCAACATGAATGCAAAATCAATGAGACAGAGGCTCAGCTCAGCTGCAGCAGCCTGGCCTCAGAGTTACACGAGCTCTGACTCTCCTGCAGCGTAGATTTAAATTAGCTGGTGAATTTCTGAAATTCCCCTCTCTCCGCGCTGTCTCTCTTCCAAGATTGCTGCTCCTCAGCAGGAGAGTCTGAAGCAGAGTATGAGCAACTGAAGCATGCATGCCAACACTGAAATGCACAATTTAAGTGTATTTTAATAGACCAGGCTGATTAACAAATGTTTATTATGGCCTCCATCGGGCCTAATGGTGTACTAATTCAGGAGGTGCTTCACAAACTATTTAGACATCTTACTTTAAATCCATAAAATGGGGGAGGATGGAGGGTATGAAAACAATACTGACCTCAGCTATACAGTTTCAGGCAGCTGCCATGTGTGGGTGAGAGCCATATCTCTGATACTTCCATGGAGCCTGACCTCAGTGCAAGTGAGAATACCAAACAGGGCAGAGGTGTTTGAGCATCTTCCCATTTACCAGACTGACCTCTCCAAAAGCTGGAAGCAGCAGAAGTTTATTTAGCATTAGATGGAGTTTCTGAGGATATTTTTAATGTAAAAATTCCGTCCATCTTTACCAGGAAATTTCCTATTGCGTGGACAGAGATATGATTAAATTTGGTCTAACATGAGATTCTTTGGCCTGGAAAAGTCCTTCTGTCTCTTTTCATATCACCATTTGTTGATGAAGAAAATTACACTTTCTTATTTTGATTTGGAGGGTTGCAGGCTAATAATCATCAAAATTATAGTAGCAAGCTAATAAAGTCACTCTTTATCTGAGAAAAATAAAGCACTCCAAGGAGCACTTCTGCCTTGCAAGCTACTTCAAAAACCTTAAAATAATATCAGGGATTTGGTCATCAGTGCTACCTCCACCAAAATTAACATGAATGACAAATGATAGCAACCTTACTCAGCTTCATTCTTAGGTCCATACATAACAATTTTCTCACTTTGCCAAAAAATTGTCAGCATTCTCTTGGAAAGAGAGAAGTAATCTGTGAACCATTCCCTGGAAGTCAAAAACTTCACATTTCTATCTGGAACTCTGGTTCTCACCAAAAAGAGCCCAGGAATCCAGAAGCCAGATGTGAAGCCAAATGTCTGATAGCAAACAGAGCTGGCTGCAGTTTGGAGATCTCTCTGTTCCCCTCTTGTGTCTAAACCCCCTTCAAAACTCTTTAACACTCATGAATGTCAAATCTGGTGACTACAGCTCTTTGAGTCCTGGAAATCAGCCAGTTCTGTTTCTTAGAAGTCCTGGAGACATCCTAGCACAGCATTCAGGACTCTGTGCTCCTGCAAGGTGAGTTAGTCAATGGCATTTATGTGCTGCTGCTGCTGCTTCACACCCCACAGGAAGGTGCCCTCTCACAGTGCCTCCCTCCCTCCACAGCCCTCATCTCACCCCTGTGAGTGGCATTTGCAAGCCTGTGCCACTTGGGAATCACTGAGGTGTTCCCACCTCATTCCCAGGGTTTGCCAGTCACTCATTTGCATCCCCAGATTGCATCTCCTCTGCTGCCCTGGAGCTCTGCGTGCTGAGACAGTCAATGGCCAGCCCAGCTGCACATGCCCAGGGGCTTGCAAGAGCACCAGAATGCTGACCCACACTTGGAGGATGATTGGGATCCCAAACTGAGCCCTGTTGGAAGGCAGAGTGCTGAGTTGCACATCCCTCCCATCTCTCATGGCCTGGCAGTGCCAGTGCTCAGCATGACCTGCTATTCAAAGCTCGAGAGATCTGGGCTAACTGCACTGGGTGATTTTTCACAGATATCCTCCTGAGTGCTGTTAAATTGATTACTCTTCATAGGTCTCACTGCAACAAAGAAGTGCTTAAATATCTTGTATTTAAATATCTCTGAGAACATCAAATCCAGCTGTTGTTCCAGCACTGCCAAGCCCACCAGTAAGCCATGTCCTCAAGTGCCGCATCTTCATGCCTTTAAATACCTCCAGGGATGGTGACTCAACCACTTCCCTTATCAGCCTGTTCTAGTGCACATTGGATAGGGAAACTGGAGAGCTGTAGCTTGAAGATGATTTGCAACATGCTTTGAAAATAAAAATTAAAAAAAAATATGCAGCAAACCCAAAACCTTGGGGTTTTGTGAAAGCTGAAAATGTCATGTGACACCACAGCTACCTGGCTCCATTTTCAAGAAAGAAAGAATGACAGTACAACAAAAAGCTTCCCAGACTCTTTTGAGGAAAAAAAATTAATATAGCATAAGTGATATTAAGCACATATAAATCAGAGGTATAATTACTGCCTGGAAATCTGTCAGATAAATTTTATAGTGAAGCTTTATGAGACTACCCCTTCAGGCAATGTTGAGATTGTGATACTCTTTTTATAACCATTCCCTGGGCTGCTCCATGGGTTTGCTTGTGACAGTCATATGGTGTTGTTAGAATTCTCATTGTCTCCTAATTAGCACCATTTCATTATCCAACACACTGCACAGATCAGCTTCGTTTGTAGTAGTACGTAGTATGTGACAGTTACTAGCAATTTAAAATTATGCTAAGTCACCAACAATATATTCTTCTTTGCAGTGTTATAACCTCCACACTGGTGGAATAGAGGGAAAAGGGAAAAAAAAAAGCCCTTGATGTAAAACCACCATGCAAGGAGAGGTTTTATAGCTACAGCAACCCCCCAAAATTTAGGCTCTTTAACGACCACCCAATTCATCCACTGGGTGCTGCTCAGTAAATCTTTTTTAATAACACAACATGATTAAGTTATTCCCTGATTTTTCATCTCCAAAGATTTACAAAAAGTTACTCAGAGACACCTGTGTGGAAAAAACCATAACCTAATCCATCATGGTTTGATGTTTGCCCACAGGCAATTCTCTCCAGCTGAACTAATGGCACTGTGTCAGGTAAGAGTCGTATCTTCACACCACAGAACTATTTTGCCTTTGGGAACTTGAGGATTTAAAAAAAAATATATATTCCTAGCTGCTACCTTTGTAGCAATGTATTTATGCAACAGGTGATACTCTGAAGATGAGAAGCGATTCCACTGGGAAACCACAGTATGTTTAAGGAATGTCTCTCTGTTCTTGCAGTGGAGTTCTCTTCCAAATAGACAATTTTTGCAGACAGGACCTTTCTCCCAATGACCTACAAAGTCAGCTCTCACAAATTAAACTTCAGAATGCTTCATAATATATCAAAGAACCATGCGGAAATTGTGATCACATATTTTTCTCAAACATGAAATGGATCCTCCTCAGGATGCTGAGGATAAAGAGAAAGCCACTGCAGAAATATCGTGGGGTCTTTCCTAGATATTTCTCTTCATCCTCCTCCACAGCACTTTGTCACTGGACTTTAATGGTATAGTCACTTTTTCCCATCTGTCTTGGGTTTGTTTTAAACCGTGATAAACCAAGCTACACCACTTGCAAGAGTCGAGCCCTGTGTCCTCCTGTAATTCCCAAAGGTTGTGAAACATTTTCCCAGAATGATAGAGTGGATCAAGCAGTTCTCCATTTGCATTTTATTCTCTTGCATCAGTAGTTTTGGCCATTACTAAAGACTTAAAACTCTGGAGTTGGACTTTACTACAGCTGCAAGTCTTTAGCAGGTCTTTCATACAGGTAACAGCTGACTCCTCCTTAACCCACCAAACCATTTAATGGTTAAAATTGTTTGTTGGGTTTTTTTCCAGTTTATTCTTTAATTTCAGCTGTATTACCCCACCTTTGTCAAGCACAGGATTAAAGAAAAACGATGGGAAGGGACAAGGGGAAGCATATATGTAGAAGAAAAGCCTCAGCATCAAATGTGGTCTAAATATTTTCAGAAACAAAACCAAATCATGCCAGATTCCAGGGGGTGGATGGATGGATGGATGGATGGATGGATGGATGGATGGATGGATGGATGGATGGATGGATGGTGTCAGGCTGCCATGGCCTCTGCAAGGAGCAGAGACCAAAGCAAAGGTCCAGCTGTATATAGGTGAGAAACAGTTGTGTTTCTTTGCTTACTGGAGCAAACATCCAGCAAAACAGCGCCTAAATAAATGCTGGAAATTCAGCAGCGCTCAAATGCAGGATTGAAACACAATGGCAAAGCTACAGCTGGAAGGAAAAAAGAAAAAAAAAACAACAAAAAAAATAATCTGTCTGCAACTGTAGTTACAGTTTAATTGCAAGCATCTACATGCATGCATTTTCACACCTGGATTGCTTCCCCACCCATTCTGGAGACCAGCCCTAAACTTCTTGCTGACGCACATGCAAGAAGAAAACAAGCTGCTTTGCAGTCTGTCCTAACGGAGAAAGTCTTTAGGCAAAGCACTGGGATCTGGCAAATCTACAAGAGGCAAACACACAAGCAAGGATTAGCCACATTGGTTTTGGCTTCCACATCTTGCTCTCTTTTATTGAAAAAAAAAAAGAAGCCTAAATCATTAAAGCTGGTGAAGTAGGAGTGGAAAAAACAATATGGGTCTCTGTGAATCTAACACTAATCTAACACTAAGTCAGAACAGTAAAGTTAAACAAAGAATGAAGAAATGGTTTGATGGGTTTAGTGGTTTTACCAAACGTAAATTGCTGGTTTTTCCTTTTTTTTTTTTTTTTTGATTTTTCTGTTGCTATATAAGCCTTGGAAATTTACACTGGGTTTATTAGAAGATGTTTGCCCCAGTCCTGTCCTGTAGTTCAACACATCCTGACAAAAGAGCAACTGTGACATCCTTTTCCCCAGAGAAAAGGATGTTGCAGTGAGACCTAGGTCCAAATTCTGCAGATAAGAAAGAAAATTTTCTATTTTATACCCAGCAGACACCTCTGTGAATATGTAGCCTGTCTTTCAGGAGACTGTAGAACACCAGCCCTTGCTTCCTACTTGCATCCAAAGGACTGAGTGCTCTAACAGAGAAATATCTTTATTTCACCTCTCACACATCTATCACTTGTTCCATATATCCTGTCACCAGCTACACAAATGCCACTACTAGTTCCCATTGCATGTCTACATTGGATCTAATCTATGATGTCAGTAAGTTGTCCTTGAGACTGCAAATCTCCAGGAGAGAGATGGAAATTTTGGGGAATGACCTATAAAGGCAAGTTCTGATGATGAGGGCAGCACTGCACCACACCAGTCCTGAGGCCACTGGTGGTTTTGGGGCCAGACCAGTGATCCCCTGAGAGCAGCTGTGGTTCAGAGGGAAGTCTCTAAACTCACTTTTCTGTACAACAGATGCAGATGGAGATGATACTATTGCTTTCCTATGTCACCCCTGCAATTGCCCAAAAAAGAGTAATAGAGAAAATTAACCAAATTGGAAGAGGAGTGGTTTTGTTATGTTGCATTTTCCTAGAATACAGCTCTGCCTGCTCAGTGTGGCAGCTCCCTGTGCAAGCTCCTTTCTGATCTTGAACATCTGCTCCTCTGCCTGAAAAAAACCCACAGAGAGGGAAGGGGGGAAGGAGTGTGAAGGGAAAGGAACAAAAAAAATACAGCAAACTCAAAATGTTTTGAGAGCAACTACCCTATTCTCCTAGGAACCAAATGTCAGTGGGCTGAATAGGTCTCCTAATGGGTATGAGCACATGCCAGTGATCACAGACAATCACACTAAATTTCCCTTAGCAATATCCAACAGACCAAACTGTGATCAGTGAAAACTGAGCCCTTAGGGACTCACTCGTAGCCCATTCAAAAATGTATATGCCCTCAAGGGAAGATTTGCCTTGTTTTCCTGAGGAAATTAAATAGACTCTTTATAGAATTAGCAAAAAATCATCAGGGGTTCAGATTTCCCATAGTCTTTCACGACTTGTGGTTAAATAGCAGACTTTAAGTTAATGTATATCAGGTACATGAAGTTTGATTTTCCTTTCACTTACACTAAAAAATTACATAGATTTGAATGAGCTATTCATCATTTCCACTTTAAGGGAGAGAACAAGAAGGGTCACAGTGGCCAAAAATTTTTCTGAAGAAGAACTTTAAAAATTTTATATGCGTTACCAATGACAGACATATAGATCACAGCACAGGGAATACACTGCTTGACATTTTCAAAGCATTTGCAAGAAGCATTAGATCAGAATCAGAGGTAATTATTCAAAAATTTTGAGTTGTTAGCCAAAAAGATATTTTGACTGCTTTCTAGGAAATTTTTAAAATTCTAAGCTAGGGGAAGGCTTCTTTTTCCTTAAAAATTAAAAATTAAGTCAAAGTACATAGAGAAGCATTATTTTTAAATTGTGGGAGAAAAAAAAAAATAAAAAAAAAATAAAAAAAAAAAAAACCAAAGTCTTCTGAAACTGATAATTCAATTTGCTACTGCTAAACATCTTTTGGCAGAAATATCTCCACTGGCTCAGGATTTCTGTTTCCAGTGTCCAGATGTACCCTGGGAAAACTGAACCTCCCATTGTTTTGTTCCACAGAGTATATTGTGACAGATTGGAAGGACCAGGGAGATCACGACTCTTATCTCTTCTTTTTCTTTCTACCCATCAAATCATACTAAAATACATGTGTGTGGTTCTGGTACAGCCTGTTCTCTGCTGTAAAACTCTCCAGGAGGATTTGTTGTGCCTCTTGCACTTTGGACAACCTTGGATTTACGCCTCCTGCTCTCAGTACAACGAGTTTGCAGTTTGCAGCCCTGGTGGTGTGAACCAAAACTCTTCTGTTCAGATGTCCCATGACTTAATGTCATCTTGAGAAGATGAAGCCAAGAACACCAACATTTGACAGCTCCTTCTTCAGTGGAGGTGAAATCAGCAATCAGCACCAGTCACAGGAAGGAGTCTCCAACAGTCTCAGTTTCTCTAAACTGACAGAGGTCAGGTTTAGACCAGATATCAGGAAGAAATTCTTCACTGTGAGGGTGGTGAGGTCCTGGCATGGGTGCCCGAGGAAGCTGTGGATGTTTCATCCCTGGGAGTGTTCAAGGCCAGGTTGGACAGGTCTTTGAGCAGCCTGGGACAGTGGAAGGTGTCGCTGCAGGCGGGCTGGACTCAGATGATCTTTAGGGTCTCTTCTGGCCCAAACCATTCTGTAATTCCAACAATCCTTCCATTTTGTAAGGTATAAATACTACCTAGATTGAAACAAAAGAGCAAGACATTAGATGCACTTTCTTGCCTCAGTTTGCCCAAATACTCTCATGCAGAACCCATTGTCCAATAAAAACATCCAATTCCACCCAGCTCTCTCAAGTCTCTTCCCATGGAGCCCTTGGAGGTTTTGGGTGCGCTTTGCAATGGACAGAAAAAAAATGTTCCTCTATTTTCCAGCACTTTACTAACCAATTCATATCCCTGGATAGATGGTTTTAGGGGCTTTCTGAAAATAAGAGGGTTTTTTTCCCTATAAACTTCTGCAATCAGCACCCAAGAAATCTTGTCACTTAAGAGACTTTTGGCCTCATTTCTCCAACAAGAGTTCACCTGTGCCTCAAGCTCACCCCACTCAGGATTGTGCTGGCTCTCAAACATATGCAGACAACATCCCAGATTTTTACTGGTGATAATTTTCCTGCCAGCTCTTTTCCTGCTTTCCACATTGCTGTGAGGATAATTTGCCCTTTTCCTCTCAGCCCCTCTCTCAGGAATACACCGCACTGTGGAGCAAATCACGTTCACCTGTAATATAAAGGAGATGGGATGTATCTAATAAAGAACAAGGCAATTCAAACTTTTTCCCTGAGCCCTCAGGAGGAATACCCAGGTGTGCTGAGGAAGATATGCTTGAAAAAAAAGAAAAGAGCCATTCTGCAGTCAATCTAAAAGCACTAGGCCTCCTTTCATGAATTGATTTACCCACTGGGTGACATATTGGCAATTTTCTGTTACCTACCCAGTGATATGACTAAGTAGATGAAGCTTAAAGGCAGGTCAGATAAAAAGACTTTAATCTAACAAAGGCAGCCTGAATTTCACATGTCAAGGAAGATGATTTAACAGGGAATAGCAGCCTAAACGCGATCCTGAATCAAGGTGGAGAATCCATAATTAATGTTACACTGCAGAAATGTTTACTCAAAAACAGAATGCCAAAAAAGGGCTCGATTCATCTGTCCTATAAAAGGTCCCAATTCAGCAAAATACATCTCTATGGTCTTTTTGTTAAACATGTGCTTCAATCTGGACCTGCATGAGGAGGAATGCCTTTGAATCCATCTCTTTACAACCAGTGCAAAAAAAGTAAAAATCAGTCATGACAAGTTTTATAGGACACAGGCTGAGTGCTGCAGGAATTTGATGAACACATTCAAACAGTTAGACCTGGCAGAAATGTTTTTTGGAGAATAAATTAAAATTGTTTTCTCTGAGGAAAGAAAAGTGTTTTGGGAAAAGCAGTAATATCATATGCAAGTGACATGAGACTTGTTCAAGTGTTTTCAGCCCCAAGGGGTAAAATGCCTAAAGGAGTGGTTGGTCCTTGAATAATTTATTTATCTTGCAGCTACGCTTCACCATTTTTCCTACCAGGGTTAGTTGAATTTCCTGAACAGCAGCCCAAAATGGAACCTCAAGTTACTAAACAACACCGGGGGAAGAGGAAGGCTGTATTCTGCTCCTCAGAATGTTTTATTTGTCCGTGCCATTTTGATGATTTCTCTCTTTTCTAGAGGAAGATGTCCCTGCCGCAGCAGGGAAGTTGGAGCTGGATGATTATTACAGTCCCTTCCAAATCAAATAATTCTGTGATTCTGTGATTCTCCTTTAAAATTAAAAGTGAGCAGCTGCTGGGTGCCTAGTCCTTGCATGCCAAGGAAGCAGTCACTGTCTGCAGCCCCTCAAACGTACAAGAGGGTTCAGAATCTTGCAGCAGGTACAGGATGAAGTCACTGGTGAGCACTGGCTCAGGATGGGCTGGATGGCTTTAGGACAGCTTCTTGCTGGACAGCCACAAAAATAATTTTTGCCCTTTTTCCTAGGAAGCTTTGAGTTTGCTCCAGGTAGAGACTCAGAGGTGTTGAGGACTAAAAGTCTGTGTAACCTTTACTTCTCACCTCCTGCTACTCATCCTCTTACTCTGCACATCTGTTCAGCCAGGGACCATCTCCCACCCCTTACTGGCAACAACCTTAGCACAAGGCAGCCCTCAGATTGCCTCCCAATTAACAACCTTCTCAAACTGAAGCAGTCCAAACTGAAGAGACAGCTGTCCTGAGGTCAAGTACTCTGACCTGAAAACCTGTGAGCGCCCACGTTGCTGCCGGGGGCCTGCTGGAGGCTGCTCAATGCCATGAGACCAAAAAAAGCCCAACACCAAATAGAAATTCTGTAGAAGACCCTTGATTCATTATCCTCATTATTCAATATTTTAACCCACCTTGACAGCCCTTCCCACTCTGCCTTGCAGGAGGAATACAATTTCCAAAATGCCTGGAGCTAATGGCAACGGCGAAACCACACACAGACCAAAGTGCTGACAAGAGCAGAAACTGTTCCTCCATTCAGCATCTATGACTGCAGAAATGCTCACATGCTCTAGCCAACATGCACAATGTGGATTAAAATCAGATCCTTTGCATTTAGCTCCTGATTAAGGATTTCCTCTGCCCTTTACGCTGATGGACAGGTAAGGTTCATGGCTGGCACCTGAACAGAGAGGATTTGTACTTAGCTTTTCCCCCCTTGCTATTCCAGAGCTCTCTTCCAGTGCCATCCACACATTTACATCAATTTTGCTGTGAGACTGTGAGTCACAGCTGGGATTTAGCATGAAACACACCTCTGGAGTCTGAGGCATCTTGGATGAAGCTTATGTTTGGAATCTTAGAATCAAAGAATAATTAAGGTTAGAAAAGTCCTCTCAGGCCTTTGAGTCCAACCACTGCCCTAAGACTGGATTGTGAATAAGACAGATATTGTGATATTTGGGAGTGGTGGGGGTTTTTAAAGGAGACATGTTCTTTTTTTTTTTAGGTCTAGATACCCAAATTCCAAATGTCACTTTGGCACCGAGACTCAGGGACATGTGGTATTGAAGCTGACGTCCCCACTTGCCTGCTCCAGGATATCTTGACCTTGAGCTGAAATCCTGGGTGGTTTTGTTAAATCTCATAGTTGATTAGCAATTCCCAGCTGTTCCCAGCCTCTTTTTCCCTTCTTCAGAACTTTGCCACTGTGAAAATCAGCCTGAGTTTGCCTTCCAATGTGGTGCAATGCTGGGGCAGTGGCATCCTGAAGAGGTGAATGATCCTTGCAGCAGGACTGGGAACATCCAAAAACCCATGGGAGGTAAGAATTAATATATTTGCTCCATGGAGACTCATCCTCAAGAGTGTCATGGATAAAATGAATCTTTATTCATTGTCTTTATACTTCATATATATATATACAATATATATTTTATATATTTTAATTATTAATAAATTCTTATACCATAGAGCAAGCATTAAAAGATGTAGAGTGATAGGCTGAAGAGAGTCTTCCTGCCTTGTCCTTGACTACAGACAGGTGTTAGCCTCTGGTTTTGGATGACAGCTCTACCCTTAAGAATAAAAATGGAAAAGGGGGAAAAAAAAACATTTTACAGTTCAAGTTTGCCCTAAACCAGAGGAAATTGAGGCTTTTGGAGCTATTCTAATGACATTAAACTTAAACTCCAGCTCACCCAAGAATTTGATACAGCTGGTTGGTTGCTGACTGTTCTTGCTAAGCTTATTAGCCAATAAAACAATTAAAATCTTATACTGAAACAAGCATGAGCAAACTTATCTCTTCCCCATATCCTGGGATAGGATAGATTCACATCCTCACATGTAAATGTACCTTAATAAATAAGGTAAATCTTTGGAAATCAAATTTTTGTGGAAAATCTTAATTTTCTGTTGCGCTTCAAAATTTGTGACTATCTCCATGTAAAAATAAAAACTCACAAAACCCTCAAGACCTAGAAAGTTTTAGCGTTGTCCAAAACAAAATAAATATGAAGATAAATTAAATAAAAGATGAAATAAATTAGTGTAAAATTATAAAGTAAAATACTGTGAAAAATAAGTGGAAATAAAAGAAAATTAAATTTAACTGAAAATAAAATAAAATAAAATAAAATAAAATAAAATAAAATAAAATAAAATAAAATAAAATAAAATAAAATAAAATAAAATAAAATAAAATAAAATAAAATAAAATAAAATAAAATAAAATAAAATAAAATAAAATAAAATGTTCCTGGGTAAGTAGAAAGTGGGAGGGAAGGAAGAGATTTGGCTTTGCAGCAAAGCTGCTTGCCTGAAGATGTAAGAACATTTCCCAGTGAGCTCAGCATTCAAAGCCAGGCAGCCAGAACACGCTTCACAAGAGAGAACCTCCTGTGAACTCCTCACCTTTGTAAGGTAAGTCAGTGTTCACAAGGAAATACCCCACCACACCATTCCCTTTGATGTTTTCACTCTGCAGAAGGGAAGGGTGGTCTCTTTAAAGAATTCACAATAGAGAGAGAAGGGGAAGAGGAAGCCCTTTGAAGAGAGCAGAGAGCCTCCTCTCGTTTTGCTGCAGACTACAAGGCACCCCTTTTCCTTTGTGCCTTGCACAAAAGAGGGTTTGCAAGCCCACTTCCCCCTCAAGCACACAATTTCTGCGAGCACCATAGCGAGGGGAGGTGGCTTTCCAACACACAGAACACACAGAGGGGAAGGAACTCTATGGCTTCACACGTCAACCATAAAACAAACCTCTTGAAAAGCTTCTGTGTCGAGTTGTAAGGCTTGGTGGGTCTTGCTGTGTCTTCAGGATGAGCTGCAAGAGTTCACCATCCACAGGCAAAGGTCTCAAGAAATCCTGTCTCCCTGTGCTCTTCCTTGTATCAGGATAGAGTTCATACTTAGTCTTGATAATGTCAGGAAGGGCAAAGCTCTGCTGGACTTAAAACCACTTAAAGGCATAAAAGCCATTCCATGAGAATGCAAACAAAGCGAAGACCTTTATTTGGGACCTGTAAACTGGTCAGTCTCACCTCAGGCCCTGGAAGGGTCTGGGAGCACATCTTGGTGTCCACTTCATCTCTTGGTGTCCATTCCCATTCTACTGAAAGACCAGAAGCAATCATAAACAGTCTGCAAGAATTTGTCTAGGGCAAATCATTAAGCAACCTGATTGCCTCTATAATTAATTAACTGGCTGTAGGAGCCAGGGAGGAGCAGCAGATACTACATATCTTTAATATAAAAGGATTTTGTCAACCACAGCATTATCATTAGCAAGCTGGAGAAGGAATAAACTATCAAACAAGTAGAAAATTGGCCTGATACTGAGTACAAATGGTTGTCAAATGCAGCCCAATGTCCATTTAACACCTGGTAATGAGGATATTACAAGTAGCTAATAACCTGAAGAGTAGATCTTCAAGCCAAGCAGGTTTTTAAAGACTTGAAGACCAGGGCAGCAGAGACTTCATAAAATACAGAAAATGTAGTATAATTTCTACACCTGGGTTGGAATAACCCCATGAACCAGTCGAGGCAGAGGACAGGCTAAATAACAGCCCAGCTTCAAAGAGGACACCAAACTGAATGTAAGACAACAGTGAATATAAGAAACTTTTTGCTGGTTACATTAGGAGGAGTGTGACCAACAGGTTACAGCCCAGCAAGGCTGTGAAATCTCCATCCTTGGAGGTTTCCAAGACTCATCTGGATAAATCCATGGTTGGCCTACTTTGGTGTTGGAAATGTGTCATCTCCAGGACAGAAGCTGGACTGCTGACCTCCAGAAATCCCCTCCAAACAGCTCCTCCATGGCCCATAAATGGACACCACAAAGATCCACTAGCAATGAGGAATTTGGATCACTTTTTGTTTCAATGCAAGAAAACTCAGCAAACTCTACACGGACCAACTTGCTAAAACCCATTGCACATTCTCCCTTAGACACTTCTGGGTTTTGCCACAGTCAAGATCTTTTCTTGTACTTGCTAATCAGCCCAAATGTTGGCATTTGAAAGCACTTTGAACTGACTCGACACGGCTTTTGTGGCTGGAGCCTTGGCCAAGGGAGCGGGAGATGAGCCTGCCAACAGCCTCGTGTGCCAACGCCCGTTGTGCACGGCGAGTCTCACGCTCACAGAGATGCTCTGGGTGTCTAGACAGCTCCACTGTACTTGCAGCACCCATGGCACCTTGTCTCAGCACGAGGAAGGGAAAGGGGGCGGGGGAAAGAAAGTTCGTGCAGATGAAAGTGCTTCCAAAGTCAAGACTGATTAATTCTGAAAGCAGGCAGGTACTCGTGGGCGATTTGCCGCAGAAAGCTGGATGAGCAGTGTGTGCCTCTGCATGCATGGGGAGCAAGAAACATCCCAGACATCCTCTCAGACCATTCCCCAGTTCTCTGTGACAATGGCAACGCATCCAGGCTCTGCCTGGCCCACGTTTGTCATGCTGAAAATCCACCTCTGGTTCCCATGAGTTGCATTTTACACCTGTGGCCGGAAGCATGAGCAGCTTAGCATCCTACAGCCAGAAAATACCTGCTCCAGAGAAATGGGAGAATTAACAAAAGATGTCCTCAGCTCCCACCTGCCATCCAAAGCAGACTGGGTTTATAGACCTACAGAAGTGTTGGAAGGGAGAAGCTTTGACCAAACATTAGGGCCCAAGCGGAGGAAAGATAAGTAATTGCCGCTCTGTTGATTAATGGACATCAGGAAAATTAGGAGCTGTATGCTTTATAACAGCATTCCAAAAATTTGTATAGAGCAAGACAGGAGGTTTTTCTCCTTTTGTCTTTCACCTGTTATTTTTGTAATACTGCAACACATATTAGGCATATCGCTGTTCTATGCAGATAGAAAACACCTCAGCTGCAACACTGCTTTCTATAAAATGAAGATTGCAGGCAGATGACAAATCTGGTTCTCTCTTCCTTCCCAGATACCCACAGAATTTTACTTTCCATCAGAAAATTAGTAGACAACAGTATTTAGTCTTAGAAAATATTCTCTCTTTCTTGTTTTTTCTTGGGTTTTTTCATCATTAGCTGGGATATTTTTTCTAATTTTTCATTGACAATTAAAAAGAAAAATGAAATAAGAAAGCAGCTTTTGGTTCCAAACACTTGACCTTCAGAAATGTAGCTATGTCCCCTTTCATCAACACCAAAAAAAAAAAAAAAAAAATTAAGGGAAAAAAATCCTCTCCTACTGGTATTACAGTATTTCACTCATAAAGTCATTGAAAATGTTGTCTTCAGAGAACATAATACCAAGTTATGAGATATTTTTGGCACAAGGACAAGGTAAGATATTGCCAGACAAAGAAAACACTTATAATTCAGTTAATGGCTGGCAAAGTTATACCCTTCTGCTACTAATTAATTTTCCATATTTCCAGCCAAACAAGCCCAGAGAATGTATAATCACCTGGGACAGCAGCCTGCAAAGTGTTAAATCATCATTAACTGAAGCACTGGTCTCACCCTGGCTGCTGCATTTGTCATCACCGACGGAGGCTGGGTGTGGAAGGAAAAAGGATTGCCAGGCATGGAAGCTACAAGAACCAGCTCTGGTTTTTGGGGCACACTTCTGCTCGTTGGAGCACAGCTGGGGCCCAGCCAGCTCCAGAGGGGCTGGGAGGTGTCAGAGAGTGGGTGATGTGAATTACAGGAGCGCGCAGCCACTTGCACGTGCTGTCACACCAGACACACACAGGCTCAGGAGAAGGGATGTGACCGTGCTGGAAGGAAACCACCTGCAGCAGGGAATGGTTTGGTGCTCTTTGCTTGGCCTCCCCAGAGCAGCAGGGAGAACAAAGCAAGAATTTAAAGTTCTTTGGACCACAATGTGTTTCCTGGTGTTTTCCTCACTCAGGCAGTAGTTCAGCACTAAGTGGAGGATGAATGAACCAATAAAATTAAATTTTCTGGTACTTTAGTCCAGATTCTGAGGTTACTTCTAAATCCTTTACACAAGAGTCATTCCATTGTGGAAAATTACTGGTGATCCAGCTCATCGACGTTTTGCATCAATCCCGATATTCCAGGTTTGGCATAGACTGCATGCACTACCAAAAAACAAGGGGAATTATGGCTGACGATAGTTTACTTGCATAATGTCAAGCCAAAAACATTTCCTGTGAGGTTTTAAATGAAATTAGAACTAAAAATTATCTCACTCTAAAGCAAAGAACGTATTTCACGTTCTTTTCAAGTTTTTTTGGAAAAATCACAGTGGTACAAATTTCAAAACAGGTGTTTTGCAACCAATTTTTTTTTTTTCATTTACCTTTTTTTTTAAAGTTTGGATTTGTGGGAGGCTAATTTTTTGCTGCTTGTTTTTTTGATGTCTGCTGATGTGCATCTCTGCTTTCTGCAAGATAAATGCTTGCTTTCAATACACAAAAGCTTTTGCCTTCAGAAATAAAAAAGTGTGGGTTGCAGAACTCAGTCAGAAAGACCTTCATCTATGTGCTTAGTAATATACAGAGCAAATTTTTCCCCCTCATACCTAAGATGTAATTTTACATTTCCCGGAGAGGGATTAACCCTTTTTTCTGATTAATCAATTAATGCACCTTGATGGCCACAGATTGTCAAGAGCCCTAGAATTTGTATAGCAAAATCATTCTCTGTGGATCAGGTTTCAATATTTTAATATTAAATTGCTTTCTCATTCAGAATAAACCCCCTGTTTTTCTATTATTCTGACAAAGCAATTGATCCTGATTTTTAGACAGCTAGATGGACAGACATGGTAGCTCAGGGAAGAATTGAGTAATGCTGTTCTGGCCTCCATCTGTCTCCTTTTTCATCAAGCAGAAAACATCACAACTTTTAAACATGAATCATTTAAACATTTTCAGGTTCCTCATTCCCTGGTGGCCACTATCCTGATGTGCCGACAGGCTCCAGAGGAGGTGATTCCCAACTGGCCACAGAACCTTGCAAGTCTAATTCCCATCAGGAATCCGCTCATTAGAAGCGCCCTGCTTGAAGTTTGTCACACCTGAATCAAAACCGAACCATCTCAGCAAAAATGTTTGAATTACTATGAATCAGCTTTTTCATCTGGGAAAATCAACAAACATTCCACTGTGGAGTTTTCAGCCAGCTTTGGTGAAAACCAGTCTTAAAATAGATTGTTGTGTCTTTCTACCTGGAAAATTTGGCAGATTTCAGTGGAATATGTGACAGATATTAGTTTTTATTTCCAAGAGTGGTTGGTAATCTCAGTCTAGATAAAAACTTGGACTTGATGAAAACATTACAAAAACTGGCTGAAAACAGGAAAAGGAAAAGGAATTAAAAAGCAGAACAAAAATTTCTGAAAGCCGAGAGTTACTTGTGAGTAAAGATATTTCTTCTGCATGCAACCTGGACTCTACTCTCTCCAAAGGAAAAGCCAGTCAAACAATAACAGAAATTTAGTTCTGATTTTTTATCTGAAGATTGGTACACATGATCCTTAGACCCACAAAAAGTTTCAAGTAGTTATTTTTGTATATTCAACTGTACATACCCTGAAGGGACTTGATTTCCTGAGAAGTTGCTCGTCATTTAAGTAAATTCAACTCCTTTGAGATGTTGAAGGTTTGACCTTACCCTTTTCACCCTAAACTGCACCTTTCAAGGCTCAAAGAATTGAAATCAGGTAAAGTAAGGTGGTAGGTAGCTAGACATGGCTGAAATGTTGGAAAGGATATCTAAAGCTGAATCTAACTTGTTCAATCCCTTTCTTTCCAAGTTCAGACTCTGACTGGCTGAATCACATGCAAGGAGTGTTAACCCTCACTGAGTCAAGTGTCCAATTTGTGGGTTTGCACAGCCAAGGCATGAGACCTCAATCCTGCTTGGCACAGTTGTGCTTTTCTTTCTGAAGGGTGGACCAGAAGTTCAGCCTGATGAAGGGTGCAAGATTTCATCCTGTAAAACATCTGTTTGGCTGTGACTGCCAGTATCTCTGGGTCTATTAAACAAAATCCTTCAACAAGTCAGTGTATTACAGTCCTGGACACTCACCATTCTTGCAGAGGAATGTCAGAAATGCTTTTGGGAGCAAATTGGCACTCTCAACAATACAGGTATTCACTGAGGTATCACACAGCAGCAGAGCTTTGGCACAGGGGTGATCATTCCTGCCCATGCAAACCAACCCAGGCCATGCTGCTTTAAAAGCTCTGCCTCATTCCACACCTCTTACCAAAGATTTATGACAATTAGCTGCCGAATCCATAATTAGCAAGTGGTAACAGATCAGCAGATACATCCAGTGCTGGTGACACCTCTGACAGATTGGTGTCTACTCCCCAAATCCCTGCAAGGCTTCATGTTTTCCCTGTGACCACTCTTAAACCGGGTTTTGGCAAGGCTGCCTCAGCAGGGAGGAGAACGGGGGGAGCTGGGGAAGAGCAAGTTCTCACAAGCATGACAGGACCCATGCATAACCATTTGACTTTGCAATTAAAAACATGTTCCTGTCTTCCTCTGCGTCACCGAGGGGAGCGTGTAAGAAACAGTTGTTCTGCAAAGTGCCTTGAATTCTAACCTGGAGGTTTGGGTTTCTGCACGGGGGGTTCTGTCTGCTCAGATAAAGGAGGGGATTTTTTCCCTTCTATGAGAAACATTTCAGGAACCTTTTTAGGGGGTGGAGAGGAGGAGGAGCTGTAGCTGTATTTAAGACACCTTGTTAACCAAGACACTCTGTAGTGAACACAGGGGTCAAGCTGAGAACAGGCAGCCCTATCTCACCTATCCAAAATCAGATAATTTATATAAATCAGATAATTTATAAATCAGGTAATTTATATAAATCAGATAATTTATAATTCCTTTACTGCTGTCTAAAGAGGATCCAAGTCTCTTCTGCATCACCTTCACCTGTCCACCTTTGAGACGTGTCACTTCTGCAAGTGTGTTCTAGAAGCCTAATATTTTGCAAACACTTGGTGATATCTTCACCCTTTCTAGCCAAAGTCTTCCAGATTCCTGATCCATTTTTTTTCCCAACCTCTTATTAAAAGCCTTTACTTAAAGGTTTCTATATGCCTTGCACCTCAATGCACCCCTTATTAGTAGATGTTAACTGAGTGCATGTTTCTCATTTGCATCCATAGCTTCAAGTCAGCACTTTCATTTTCAAGCCCTGCTGGGTATAACATTTAAGACCATCAAAGCCCTGTATTTATGAAGTGCAGTGCTGGAGAAAAAAATAAGATGTGAAGGTCGGGGTTAGACTGGGTCTTGTGCACAAGGTGACTCAGAGAGTGTGTGGCTGAGCCCGTGTCACCTGGATTTCAGCCTAGCTGGCTGTCATGCCTGACTGACAGGAACCACATTCAGATCTTCTGTGAATTTGTAACCCAAACAGCACAGCTGCTTATTGCATTGATTGTATTGGGAGCCTGATTTGCCTGTAATTGCTCCAACTCAATATGCCATTCTGTTCTGGATGACAGCATGAATGACATACAACCTGAATTCAGCCCTGTGTCACTGCAGGTTTTTTGTTTTGTTTTGTTTCATTTTTCATTTAAAAACACACCTATTTCAGGATGACAGCTCTATCTAGGCTGTTCCATGAAAAGCAGCTATATTTCTGAAATCCTTTGCAGTGGTGAAGTGGTGCTTTGAGACAGTACCTGGAAAAATGCATCCATAGCTGCAAGGGAGCCTGAGAATGCAATAAAAAAGTTTGTTGATTTTTTTAGTTGGTGGAGGTTTGATTTATATTAACCTAGCTGATGGAGGAAGAGATGTTGTGAAATTGTTGAAAATTTCCTTTTTTTTTTTTAAATTAATAGAGACAAAATTATCTGTGCAACAGTAGTCACAGTTTTGCTGCTTGTCTGGCTGCCTCGGGAGAGTGCAGTGAAGAATCCTAACTGATTTTCATCTTAGCTCTTACCTGAACTGTTCCTGCACATTTTGCCTATGTAAACAAATAAGTAGGACAGATAGAAAAATAGTAGAAAAAAAAAAAGGAGTCAGAAGAAGAAGAAGAAGAAGAAGAAGAAGAAGAAGAAGAAGAAGAAGAAGAAGAAGAAGGAACTATAAGGAAGAGTCTACCCTTTCATCAAGTGGAAAACAGAATCTTTCTTTTTCCTATTTGATTTTGTTTCATTTTCTTCTCTCTGGTGCTGGTGGTGTTGCAAGCCACATAAAGTCTGGATAAGTTTTCATTATGTCTGTACCTCCCATCTCAGGTGTAAGAGAGCCAGGGCTGATTCTTATTCCCAATACAAATGTCACAGGACAACTCTCTTACCCCTCTCTGTAGAAGATTTTTCTTGAAAATTGCAGTCTAAAACCAAGTCAGCAGTTGGGTGACCAAGCGATGATTGATCCGTGTGACCCTCATTTATTTAGAAGCACAAAGGTAATCCAAAAATCCCTTCACATATTTCTTGATCTCTACCTTGCACTTCCAGAATGCTGCCTCTGAAAATAGAGACTGTCTTTTCTTAGTGCCAGTGTGAGTCTAGATGAAGATCTGTAGAGCTATTCAGGGTGCATTTGCTTTAAAGTAAGCTAGCCTCTTCCTCTCAATGGTTTTGGACTCCTTGCCCATTGCCCTTATGTAAAATTTGAAATTTCTGTGTCACCATCACCACAGTTTCTGTAAGGACAAAAAAGTTGCCTAAGTATCTTTGCAGATGTGGGGCTAAAGAGCTCAGCTTGAGCTGTTCCATTTGGCAACCTTGGTCTTGCTTCTGGTTAGAGAATAATCTCAAAAAAGGAAATTTGTAGAAACGTTTCACAACTCTTTATAAAAAACAGCAAAAAAATTCACATTTTTGGAAGCCTCTATATTAAAACTCAGAGAGTGCAGAATTCAGGAATAAGTTGACCAGGTGACATCCTCATGGTGATGTGTTACAAGCTCTATCTTACCTAGTGATGGAGCTTTTCTCATTCATCCTCTTCCTGCTTTGCTTTTATACATATTTATTACCTTATCATAGCCAAACCTGAACAAAATAACCCCCCCCAAAGTAAAATTCTTCTTTTTGCAAAGAATTTTATTTTACAGAAACAACCACTGGTTTGTTAAAAGAGTTGTTTGCAAGATGACTAGATTAGATTAATTAGTTAATGTTTGTAAAGTACTTTGAAGATTAAGAACACTATATAAGTGTTAAGTATTATTGTTATTATAATAGATAGAGAAGGTAGATAGCTAGATAGGTAAAGAGATACAGCAGTCAGATAACAATAATTATAATACTTAGCATTTCTATAGGGCTTTACATCTTTTGAGTGTTTTACAAACATTAACTAATTAATAGAGTTAAGCAGACAGATAGTAGATAAAATAGTAGGTAGATTGATAGATAGGAACAAATTTTGCCTTTGGATACATGAATAGTATATTCAATGAAAGCTGCATCCGACTGATGAGGGCAAAATTTGGTCCATGGACAAATTTAAAGGAAAATTAGCAAATGTGTTTCAAGGGCTGGGCTGGGATTTTTTCTTCCTCAGATAAATTGTCTTCCCAGTGAGTAGATTCACTGTGGGAACAGAAAGTTCCCCTGGAATGCTGAGATGAATGTATCAGACATGTCAAACTTTACAGCGACATATTGTGGAATCAAAGCACATGGTTAAGATTAGTCACATCAGTGTCAGTGACTCAGCTTTGCAACATCTCTGAAGTGATGCATCGTGCCTTTGGGAAGCCGGATGAAAACAGCATTATCTGTGTGCTTGGGTTCATCCTGATCCTTCAGGTTTTTTATGAAAATGCAGAAGAATGGTCTAGTGACTGGGGAAAATATAGGGATTAAAGCCAGATGTGAACCTATTTTAGTTTCATTAAATGAATCTGATATTAATTAAAACAAATAATAA
The DNA here is from genome assembly GCF_027579445.1 of Ammospiza nelsoni. Taxonomy (NCBI): domain Eukaryota; kingdom Metazoa; phylum Chordata; class Aves; order Passeriformes; family Passerellidae; genus Ammospiza; species Ammospiza nelsoni. Next base: position 4,877,061 of record NC_080637.1, on the reverse strand, counting down.
CTATATAAAGATGCAAAGAATGGACATGACACTTGTTTCCTTTTAGTTTTTATCTTCCTGAACACTGATATTTTTCTGCAACCACTTATCCCAAAGGCCATACAGAGATGAGAGAAAATATTGTTGCTTTCTGAAATAGATTCCTGTCATAGGTGGCTTTGAGATCCAGCTGTCAGTGAGGTCCAGGTGTCTTAAAGCTTCCAGTACCTCAGCAGTAAAGGAGGAAAGGAAGAAAGACCTCAGCTGGGTGTGAACAGGCTCACTCTGGAGTATGGTTTTATCAGTGTCATTCTGCACTTGAGTTTTTCTGAGGGCTTCTGAGATGACTCCAGCACCTGCTGAAGCATCAGCGCTGCCTCTGCACCTGGGGCAGCACCACCAGTGCTCTTTGCTGCCAGGCTGCAATCCTCACTGCTCGGAATTGCATCCTATGAACTGAGCTGGTATTTCCCCTTTACAGAGCTCTTCTGCCACTGGGTGTATGCAGCACCATCTCAAGTCTTCAGGGCAATCAGAACCACAGACCACAAATAAATCTTGATGAAACAGTAAAATGCAGGAGAAGGAGCCACCTTCTGAACTCTTGGCAGCTGTGAGGTAGATACCTACAACTGGGTTAACACACTAGGCTTCCTTGACTGTCTCCAGAGCAACAAGGCCTTGGAAGGTAAATTTCATCTTCTTTGGATTTATGTCTCCATTAGGATGAGATGAAACTGCCTCTTGGAAATCTTGTTTCTCTCCACTGACTGACGGCAAAGCTCAGATTTGCTCAGATGCAGCCAAGTCTGTTGTAAATAATTAAAGTGAGGTGTGACAAAACCCTTGTGGTGGGCTGACCTTGGCTGTCTGCCAGGTGCCCACCAAGCTGCTCTATCAGCCTCCCTTCTCAACAGGACTGGAAGAGAAAATATGAATAAAAGCTCGTGGGTCAAGATAAGGACAAGGACATCATTTACAGTCATGGTCAAAACAGGCTTGACTTAGGGAAATAATTTTAACTTATCGCCAAATAATCAGAGAGGGAAAATGAGAAATACAAACAAAACTAAGAGACACCTTTCCCCTCTTCTCCCTCAAAGTGGCCCAGGTGGATGTCAGCTAGGGGTTGGATCAGTTCACAGCTCTTCATCCTTGCTGCTCCTTCCTCCTCACACTCTTGCCCTGTTAGAATGTGAAGTCTCTCCTATCAGCTTCTGTCCTTTATGAACTTCTCCAGTGTGGGTCCTTCTCATGAACTGCAGTTCTCCACAACCTAATGGTTCCCTAAGGTTTCACATGTCCTGCCAGGAAACCTGCTCCGCATGGGCTCCTCTCTCTGGCCTGCAGCTCCTGCCAGGAGTCTGCTCAAACCTGGCTTCTCCACAGGCTGCAGCTTCCTCCAAGGCACAGCCACCCACACTGGGTCCTCCTCAAGCTGCCCCTGGATCTCTGCTCCACTGAGCACCTCCATGGGCTGCGAGGGGACAGCTGCCTCTTCTCCATGGACCGCAGGAGACTGGAGCCCATCCTCCCTCTCCTTCTCCACTGAGCTTGGTGTCTGCAGGCTTGTGTCTCATTTTTTTTTCCTTTTTGTTTTCTCCCATCTCTGGGTAGCATATTTTTTTTTTTTTTACCCTTTCTTAAATATGTTGTTGCTACCAATGTCACCTGTGTCCAGTGGCAGGTCTGTCTTGGAGCCAGGCCAAAATAGCTCTGTCCAACACGAATGCAGCTTCTGATGCCTTCATGGGACCCCTTCCATCAAAACCTTGATCTGGAAATCCAATAAACTCAATATAAATGCCCCTCTTCCCTCTTCATCTGCACGATCTACTTAGTGGAGTTTCCCAAGGTGACCTCAGTCTCACTAGGACCGCTGAAAAGGAGGTTTAGTTGGGAATTGGAGGGAATGTCATTGACCGAAGAGACAAGTGGTGAGTCCCCATACAATAAAATTAGCAACAACAAGTTTCTCTTCAGCAGCACAATCTGTCAGTGGTGGGGAAGCCACTACAGTGAGACATGTGCAGAAGGCAAGCAGCCATCCTGACTCACCCAAAAAAGGCAACATCCAAATATGGTGCATAACAAACATTGTACAAAATAAATACACCCTTCATCAACCCAACCACCCTTTGATCACCTAAAAAAGGCATAAAAAATTAAGCAGGCAAGCAAGAGCAAGAAATAGTGGCAATGCTCTTTTTTTAAACCAGGGATGGACCGTACACACCTTGGTAATTAAAGCTCATAGTTTCTTCTCAAGGAACTTGAACCCAAGTCTCAAGTTATGGGTGAATATTCACAGTGCAAGGTTTCAAGACAGACCTGTCTAAGGTTCTCTTGTTGGAGCAGTTTTATTTGTATAATATATTTCACTATTTCCTGTGTCACAGGGAGAATGATTTCTAGTTCAGTGGTTAGTATTCACCTGGAAGGGGAAGTCCTCAGTTCCTGTGCCTGCTTCTATGAATGTTTCTTGTATTTCTCATTTAAGTATTCATTGATGTGGATAATGGAAGCCAGGCCCTCTGCTCCCAAATGAAAGACTATACCACGAAGATACATAGTCATTTGCATAGGTTTGCCATCTTCCTGTTCCCATGAATATTTAATTAACCTATGCAAAGTGAAATGGTTTCAATATGAGGAACTGAGAATGCCCTGCCCTAGAATATTCTTTACCCTAGTGGTTAGGGCAGTCAGGGAAGTGGAGAGACAAGTTCAAATCCCCTTAAGCAGAAGAGGGATTAAACCTGGGTCTTCCAGAGCTTGGTGGGTATTCTCAGCACAATGTTATTGGTGAGAAAAAAAAGTGGCATCTCTGCTTCCTTTTCTTGCCTGAGCTAATGGGATTCCCTGCCAAAATGCTTATCGTATGCAAAGATCATCACATAGTGTGACTGATAGAATCTTTATTAGAAAACAAATTATTTCACCATGAACTTTGAAAGAAATGGAGTAAATGGTGTGACAACAAAATGGCTTACCACAAGGGAGCATACTCACACCTGTGTTATTTGTGATCTACAGACAACATCTACCAATCTGTAATGACAGAAAAAATTAAAGCTGCCAGAATTCAACCCCCAAGTCAAGGACCTGTCCCGAACAAAGGCCATGACACCATCAGCACCCAACCAGATCTCAGAATACCATATGACAAATTAATGAAATTACACTATGGGTATGATGCTATCAGGCCTCTTTCTTCTTTAAAGTTCCAGGCCCAAGAAACACAACAAATTTTCCAAAGAGATGTGACTCAAAATCCAGATTGCTTGGAACTGACATTGGACTGCTTACCTTTCCCCAGGGCACAGATAGAAAAGACAAAGTGTAAGGTTAACCTGTAATATAAATTACTGAAGAAACACGTGAATTCCAGACTGAAGGTCAGCTCTGCAATGCTGCAAACCATGGCACTTGCATCCTGTTATACAGTAGATAAATATTTATGTCACACATAAAAATGCACTGATATATCAGTACACATGAAGAGGTTAGATATCCTGTTGAATGAAAGTGATTTTTTTATGCATGCCTTAGGCCAGCTGAGGGAAGCAATCTGTATCTCCTAGCCGGGATCACCTGACTGGGAAATGGATGGGAAAAAGAAAAGCAAAAAAGCAAATACCAACAGGAAGAAAAGAGAGGAGGAAATAAGTAAAAAGCTTTGAGGCATGTTATTAAATGTCCAGAATTCCCTGTATTGGTAAAATTCAATCAATAATATGCCTGTTCCCAAAGCCAGTAAATTTTAGATAGATCTGGCTGATAAATTTCTATATCCTGCTAGTTTCAATTACTATGAAAAATTTATCTTCATAATTTCCCACTCCTTTTCCATTTAAGCTCACTCTGAAAGTGAAAAAGAAATGAAAACCAAAACAAAATTTTGATATTTTTTAATGAGACCGTCATTTATTGACAAAATAAATATCTCTATATATTAAATTCTCCACATTGACATCATATCTGCTTGGTGTAAACCCCTGTCAGTGGGCTCTCAGGTGGCTGCACCACCCTCTCATAGCTCTGGAAATCTTTAGGTGAGGACACCTTCATGCCCAGCCAGCCCATAAGACAGATTAAATACAGAGCTGCAGAAAAAAACCCAGCAGACAGGCCATGCTTTGTCAATCCCAGCACAAACTTTGCTGAGGTATTTTACAGCCAACATTCTTGGAGAGCGAGCACAGACTTGCACAAATACGGATCTTGCCTGTTTAGGTTATGAGCTCTCTGGGGCAATGACTTTCTCTTCGGATGCAGGTATCCACTTCATAGCACCAGTCCTGCTGTAATGAAGCTAATAATAATAATAATAGTAACAACAGCAATAATAATAATAGAAATAATATTAATTTCATCCAGGATGCTGCGTAGAAGGGCTGAAGGGCAGCAGGTGTGTTGGGGAAATAATATAATACATCAAATCCAGCGCAGCGAGCACATGAGCGTGTGATATCAAAGACACTACCTATGAAATTAATTTGCCAGTGACACTGCCTTGCCTACCATCCCTGGGCGTTGTGAGAATTAATTAATGCTTGCAAATCGCCTTGAGAACTTCAGAGGGAAGGCTGGTTATGTATGCAAAGCCCTGCTGCCTTTCCCTGGTGCCGGCTGCACACCTGTGCCCGTTGCATCATGTGCCGCCTCTGTCTGGTCGCCGAGTGCTGGCGGTGCTCATGTGGCCCCAGCATGATTGATGGCTGGATTCAGGTACTGGGAGCTCTCCCTGCCAGTGGGGAGCTTGCCTCCACACGCCTCTGCGCCATCAGCCTCTTTCCTCCCGGCACAGTTGTCAGGTTTCCCAAAACAATGATTACCTTTCCCCAGAAACAAACCTCTGTCCTGACACCTCTCCCAGCTGGAGTCTTGCCCCTCTGTAAGGGTCTGTGCCCTGCCTCCCAGGGCTCATGTGAAACTTCATTCCTTCATGCTTGTGAGGCACGGCAGCATGGAAGTGCAAGAATGGAGTGGCGCATGCTCTTTATTTATCTTGCAATTTCAATGGGGATCAGTTGGGCATGCTTTGGTTCATGTCCCTGCACTCCATGGCATCCCATGCCTTTTGATAGCTTTCACTTTGGCCAAAATTTTTTTGGTTTTATTTCAGTATCCACGCCATGTCACTCATTCTTCCCCTCAAAGTTCTGTCTTCCTCCTTGATTACCTTTCCCCAAAAACAAACTTCTGTCTTGACACCTCTCCCACCTGAAGTCTTGCTCCTCTGTAAGCGTCTGTTCCCTTCCTCCTCGGGCTTGTGTGAAACTTCGTTCCTTTATGTTTGTGAAACATGCTAGCGTGAAAGTGCAAGAACAGAGTGATGCATGCTCTTTATACCTGATCACTATTAGCAACTGCAGCCATGCAAGATGCCCAGGTTGTACCTCAGAGGTCACTACACCCCCTGAGGGAAGGACAGCAGCACTAGAGGCGTTAGCAGGAACAGCAAGGTGAGGCTTCTCCACCTTCAAAGTGTCCATCCCTAATCTCCAAGGACTTGAACGTGCCTGCAGGCCATGGCAGCTGCTCTGAAGGGTGATGCAGGAACTTTATGTCTGCAAGCCCAGTGCTGAAAGGACTTTGAATTACCAATTCCTTCTTACACTGAAAATAAGCCCCATTTGCAGCCAATAATTACTTACAGTGAAGTAAAATCTTATTGAAATGCCCTTTTCTTCTCTTTCTAAATCCAAGTAATTGTTTTAAAGCATTAACATCACTTGGTTTTGTGGAATATTTTTTTAAATGTTCATATTTAGGCTGAGTTTCCAGGTTATCCTTGACACCCCTATCACGGTACACCAGCCATGCTTTTATTTTCCTCAGAAGAAATGGGGAGAGGACTCTTGTTTCCAACCACTGCTCCCTCCTCCTGGCTATGCAGCCATGCCATAGCTCCACAGGTGCTGGAAAGCAGAACCCTTCTGTTGCTGAGTGATTTTAGGCAGCAAACACTGGCAGCCACCTGCCTTGCCCTGTTCCAGCTGCACTCAGCAATGTGCAGAGGGGAGGGCAGAAAAAGCAGGAGAGAATGTTGGAAGGAGTCAAGGCTCCCTTCATCTTCCCTTCCGTGCTTCAGGAAGTGGTGGACTCAATGAATAACCCTCCAGCCTTTCTCAGGGCTGCAGAGAGGTGAAACCCAGAATCCTGCTGAATCTGAAGCTCTCAGCCACAAAGTCAGCATCAATTATGAGATGTAACCCTGCCCTTAATCTCAGGTTCTGTTCATAGTCCACTCTCTACGAGATCGATATTAATAAAAGGATCATATGAAGAATTTCCCTAGACTACAGGTAAAAATTCTCTCAGTGCTTCACACAAACTTTTCTTAATCCACAGCAGAAGAGATTTATTTGGGAATCCTTTATTTGACCAAAACCCCCATACATACGTTGGCTTCTCATAAAAATCAGCTTATTTTTGATATTCAAAAATTTTGCATGTTCACAATGCTGAGGGAACTTATCAGTGCTGGTGGTGATCACAGAAGCACAGAATTCATAGGGTTAGGGGGATCTCTGGAGATTATCTTGTCCATCTTCCCTGCCAGGCAACATCTTGCAATGTTTTGCAAAATCTTCTCAGAGGACACAAACTTATTCTTTCTTTCTTTCTTTTCCTTCATGGTTGGCTTCAGTCAAATGCTTTCAGCTTTTTGTTTATTCTATCTCCGCTGCAGATTTGTCTGTTATGAGTAGTCTGTTTAAAAATTATTTTGTGTGCAATGAGAAATAACATTATTTCCTTTTTCCAAGAATAAGAATTGTTCCTTCAGATTGTCTCATTTTCCCCCTCACCTCCAGAAAAGCTGGTGCCTGAAAAACCCTCAATTTCCATTAAGCAGTGTTTCTGGTGGATAATTAGAATTTAATTTCTCTGACCAGCATCCTCAAGGGCATTCAGATGCCTTCTGCTTCACCATTCCTGCTTCACATGAACAGGAGCACTAATCTCTTCCTGTTCTACCCAGATGCTGGAAAGCTGAGTGCTCAAAAGCGTGCTCAGCTCCTACAGTGGTTAGTCAGGGCCCTCCAGGGAGAACATCAGCACTCAGTGCAATCTCCCTTTGGCTTTCCCCTTCACCCTGCCTCCTCCTCCTCCATGCTTTGCATGGGTGCTTGGGTTCTACCTCCTCTGAAGAGCTTCAGCTCAGCCCATTCCATGCCCAGAGGCAACTAATAAAGGTCAATCTCAGACATAATGAAAGGGGACAATGAGGCTGTTCTGGCCACTCCTAGTTTTCCCCACTGCTTCTCACGGGCTCTGCAGGTTCTTCTGGTTCCTCCACCAGGCCTGAATGTCAGGGGGAGGCTGTTCCCACCACCATCCCCAGCTGTTCTTCAACAGTCATGTCCTTTGAAGACGTGCATAGTTATCATGTTATTTCAAAATACCAAAGGTCACATTACCTTTCCTTTTCCCTTCCTCCCCGCTGGAAAATAAGGGCAGGAGCAATTACTGAGTAAACAAGAAGGAGCTGGTTTGCAGAGCTGCTGTGAGGGGCTGGGGGGCTCCACCAGGCTGGCCTGATGTAGCCACAATTCCCTTTTTCCCACCTCACCCCGTAAATTAAAGTTTCACAGGTCTGAAAGATGTTCTGGAGCAAAGCATTTTCCCCACATTTGTGTTGGCCCTTTTGTCACAGGAAATCTGATTAGGTGTCCAGACACTCATGAGGCAAAAAAAGCTCATTTTTTTCCTGCATCTTTTGCTCAAAATCCCATGCTGGAGCAATAGAACTGATTTTCAGCAGTCATATTCAACCACAGGAGGCATTGCAAAGCACCTGTGTGAGGGTTTGGGAAATAAAGATAAATGTAAGTCACAGCCCACCCCAAATTCTTGATGACCCTCTGCCAAAACAGGAATCAGAGCTGTCTTGGGTTCCTCCTTTTGCAGCCTGCTGTGCACCAAGGCTCCTACTCGCTTTTCCTGTGATTCCCATGAGGTATGCTGGCCCTGAAGGATAAGAACTGCAGATCTGCTTGGAAATTGCATCATGCAAGCAGAAGGTCTACCGGGTAGAGCTGGGCCCTTAAGAAATACTTTTATGGGACTTCTGAAAAGCAGGTGGTCTGACACACAGAAAGCACATTAACACTAATGAAGATAAAAAATTTCACAGAAAGATAATTGTTTGCCTAGCAGCTGAATTTATTTCGTTCTCAAGTTGTAATTAAGGGAAAAGTTGCAGTTTAGAATGCAATCTCGTTTTCCCTCTTTTTTTTTTTTTTCTTGCCTAATAAGCAGAGCAAGAAGTTGATTCATTTTTATCTACAAGGGAGAAATGTATCATTTTACCCACACCTGATTTAACTGAAATGAGTAGAAGACAGATAAACAGCTGGAGAAACCTGAGAAAAAAAAACCACTGAATTCAATTTACCAGAATCTTGCATGCCTGGGAAAGAAAAATAGAAAGAAAGAAAGAAAAATAACTGAAAAACAAAAAGTGAGGAGTCAGCCATGGACAAGCAAGTTTATACCTTAAGATGTTGAGTAGTTAAATCACTTTTTTCCAACAGCAAGTAAGGATGAGATATTTCTAAAAACCCAGGTGTGCTAATTGTTACTATGATTTACTGTCTGTATGTGTGCAATATTTAGGAGTTGTACACTTAGCAGGCCAGCAGTCACAGAAAACTTATGCCAAAAAACAAAACTGGTCTCATATCACTGTGTGCTGCTCAAAAGAGACAAGAAACATGGAAGAAAAAGAAAGGGTCTGCTCCAGAAAGGCTGCAATCAAAGCAGAAGGCAGGCAATGAAAAGCAGTCCTTCCTTCAGGATAAAGACAAGGAAAGAAGAGGGCAATACTGAATAAAGGAGAATTTTCTCATGAGAGACACATCAGGTTCTTGTATGTGTCTCTACTCCATGAATAAATTTTGTTAAATGAGGAGCAAGGACAGTCTGTTGTATCAAAATTGGAAGGGAGGTTCATTGGATAGGGACAGAATTGCAGGAAGGTAAACATGTTTCCAGGCATAGAAAATAACATTTAACTCTGCAACAACTTGCCATAAAGTAAAAAGTTTGGAATATCAATTTGGATTTCGGATCATTTGAACTCAGTTTAAAAAAAAAAATCGAGTATTGTTTTTCCTTTAAAATAATCCATAATATTTGTGCACAGATTTCAGGATGTATTGAAGTGTACAGATCAAACAGGGAGAGATGTCTGAATACCTTTGAGAATCTGGGTCTCATGTTCACTCCATTCTGATGAGTGTTAAGGTAATGGTCAGACTGCTGCAGGGTTATAAACATTGATGTCCTGGATACACCTGCAGGTTTATATGTAATATGACATTTCCTCTAACAGTGACTGGGTTCAAATGCATCTGAAAAGACAATAGTCATTTACATGAAAAGGAAGAACTACCTACCCATCTCTGCTTTTATTGAATACCTACTCTTGATTTCACCAAGTTTAGAGCTTTAAGTAGGAAATGTATCTTCCCCTTCCTTTCTCCAGCCACTTGAAAAAGCCTCCAACTGTTTCTTGGAATCTTGCTTGATCTTTAGGACAGCTGTTAGTGAGATTGTGGTAACCTGGGAGCAAATCACAGGAGCCAGGCAGGAACAAGAAATCATTTGATGTCGCAAACGCACTGCGCAAACGGACTGGTGTGACTTAAACTGCCCCGACCGCTAGTCCCAACACTGAATATTTCAGTGTTCCCTCTTCTACACAGCTTCTCCAAAGACCCCAAAGCTTGAAATTGTCTAGACAGAGGCTCAGCTTTTGCTGTCAGAAGTTCTTTCTAGATAGTGAGCCTCAGAACGAATGAATAGGCTGGTTTTCTGAATGTGAACAAGGTCAAATTTTAGCAATTAATTAATGCTTAATATAAGTTGACTTTTAAAAATTAAAATAATATTTATTAAAGCAATAGTGATTTATTATTTTCCAGATTTATTTTTTCTGAGAAACAACCCCTGCTATGAAGGCTGTTTTTTCCGTCTTCCTCCCAAATCCTTCAGGTATTTTCTGTTTCTTTTTCTGCGCTTTCTGTTCTTCCATGTAGAGTAGCAATTTTTGGCACATCAAGCACATTAGATAATTATATGTCAGTTGAGAAACTCTCAGCTTCTTGTCACTAGTCTATAAAGCTCTCTGTAATGTTGTAATACAATATCACTGATATCTCAAGGAGATAACATGTTAAGTGTCTACTGGCTATATAATTTGAACCAAAAATTAACAAAGAGAACTGATCTTTCGGTAAACATACAGTATATTTTTGTCATCTCTTCCTGATAGTGGTTTTGATAAGCAGATTTAGATGTGGTGTTATCCTCTGATTGCTTTTGCAGTGTACTTGCAAGACAGGGAACTCCTTCATAATCCCTCAGACGGATAGTTGAGAGGAATTTCCCAAGTACCCACAGATCAAAGATTGTTCCCTGTAAATGGTGATGGTTGCTGATATTACAAATCCACCCAGACATTTTATTCTTCCTGATCCTAAACACCCTTTCACTTCTCTCTGCCCACTGTGGATTCCCATTAGGTGGGAAGAGCAATTTTAAGCAATCAAGAGTCAGTGTGATAACCTTAGATTGCTCATTAAGGACCAGGTTGTGAATGAGGGGTAGATGACAGAGACCTTTGAAATCAAAGAGGCATGTAAATGATGAGCAATTGTTCTCTGTCTTTTCCAAAACAAGAGCAAGGGGACATCAAATGGAACATGGAGGAGACGGGTTCAAAACAAACAAAGGGAAATGATTCTTCATACAATGTATAATTAAGCCGTGGAACTCCTTGCCACAGGATGTTGTGGATGCTGTAAATTTACATGGGTTCAAAAAGGACTGGACAAGTTCATGAAAGAAAAATTCTTCAAGAGCTATTAAATACAAAGACATTACCTCTGGCTCCGGAAGACGCTGCAATGCAAATCTCAAGATGTTGTGAGAGTGCTCTGAGGAAGTCTCACTTTGCTGCTCTACTTTTCCCCAAGCATGTATTAATTCTTGGCCCCTGTCAGAAAGAGGTACATGTGTTAGATGGATCCCTGTATTGCTGATACAGCTCTTTTTGTGTCCTTGTTTCACACAGCTGTCTTATTCAGGGAGCAGATCAAGTGATGCCCACACCAAACTGTTCACTTTAAATGCTGTTTCTCCACTTGGACTAGTAAGCAGTCTGAAAATTGAGTGTATTGCTAAATACTTTTATTTTTAGGAACTTTATCTTCCCAATTTTCTGCCTGGAAGGTACAGAAAATAGCAGCTTTCTTTTGGCTCAAGAGAGGAGGGCACAGTAGGCTCTAGGGACATCTCTCCTCCTCACTCTCCAGTTGGTGACATGGGTGGCTTGTCTAAAAAATTGGGATGTCTCTCTCAGCTCTTCATCTTTCCGGGCTGTCTAAATAACCAGCCCAATAATAAATAGTTAGTGATTCAGAAGCAGAAACACACATTTGGGATGCTTGACTCTGTGAAAATTGGCTGGGAAATCCCCCAAGTCTTTTATTCCTGTTACTTCTGGCACTTGGCAAGCCTACCACTGCCTCCTCGACTAGATCATTGCCTGGTAATGAGGAAAAGTGGAGAAAAGTTGGGGAAAAGTGCCTCCATCCTGAAAGCACTGCCTGATGCTCTACCTGATAGACTGTCCATTTGAAAGAAGGGGAGAATATCCCCTCCTCACTACCATTTATTGGCAGCAGGGTTTGAGGAGAGTTAGCGCAGGGAACAAGTCCTGTCCTGCTCTGGAATATTCCTGTATTTGCACAGGCCAAAACCCTCGTTAGCCAGCCCCTGGGTCCTGCAGGCTTAGCCATTTCTGTGGGCTAAATCAACACTTTGGTGGTGAGGAGCCAGAGAGCCACTGCAAAATGAGCTCCGGCTGCCTGATGAACACCCCCATCCCGTGGGATCTGACAGCTGAAGAGGAAGCTCAGCTTCAGGGCCATTGCAGGTGCCCCAAACTGAGCACCCCAAAAGCATGGAGGCACTCAAAAATTAAAATCTCCACTGAGGGATTTAACCTGGGTTTCAAAAGCCATTCCTTTCCCTTCCCAGAACCCCTAAAAAAGCCTTTTGGGCAAGGAAGGCAACTCTTCAGGCTCCACGGGTATTATTATTATTTGGAAGCCTGTTTTGTATTTGGAGCTGGCTGCTCCCTGGGTTCACCCAGGCAGTTTGGTGCATGCATGCCGAGGTGTATATTGGATGTGCCTAATAGCTGCAGTAGGTGGAGAGGGAGGAAGCTGTGATCCAAATGATGGGAACTCCTGGAGGGAGTTGTCTTGCCACTGGCATGCTGTCAGCGTGCCAATAAATGAGAAAGCTGAGATGATCAGAGGCAGCTATCTAAACAAACTAGGGTGAAAACTCCCAGCCTGCGTGGCAATCAGGCACAGGAAGCTCATTCAGCGGCCATCCAGCTTCTTCCCATGGTTCAGGTTTGGTATTCTATGAAAGATGAAATAGTCAGAAAATATCTCTGTGCCCAAAAAAAGGCCCTGTGGCTGTTGTCTTTTCTGTCATGCCATTGCTTCTGACATACACCTCTCAAAGGATCAGTAGTGGGAAACATGAAATGAGAGGGGATTCACAAGCTCTTTGTGTTTGCAAGCACCAGAATTAGCCACTGAGTAGCACTATCCCAGTTCTGGAAGGGAAAGAGTTGCTCCTTAAGGTGTTGCAAATCAGGGACAAATTCACTGATGTGCTCCAGATTTCTTCCCTGCACAGGCACAAACCTGATCTCAATGGCTGTGAGGAAATCAGCAAGAGATAGGAAGGTATAGAAATTATATATTAATGTTGTATGGGCAGGTAACATCCATAGCAGGCTGGTCAAATGCATAGCTGGCGCTTTAAAATGTATAAATATACAAAAATACATAAATATGTATAAATACGGTTTAAAAGTACAAATGCACAGCTGGCTTTGATCCCTGTTCAAAGTCCCAATATTCTTAATAGTCAGTGAAGGAGCTGAATTTTCACCTCTTACTTTTTATCTAGCAAAGCTAGAAATGCAGGGATTACTCTGGTCATCAGTGTCTTCTGTGTTCCACTTTTGGATGAAATGTCCAAAGAAGATGGAATGACCCTGTATTTTAACTTTTAATCCATTGAAGTGGGCGACACAGATCTCTCCCAGTAAGAATGGGAAGATCTGAAAGAGAGTTTCCAAGATACCAAGTGAGTGTTTCAGCTGACTGCTGGAGATGTAGTTCATGGACTGACAAGAAGCCTGTGAAACCTGAATGAAAGACAATATCTGCCTCCAAATCTGGAGTTGGGCACCTGGCTTCTGAGAGGAAAAGAGCACAAAGCCTAACACCTACCTACCCTTGGCCTTGCTGCCCCAGACTGGGTTTTGCCTTGTGCTGTCACATGTTAAACCCTTTCAGAAGTGCTTGATGCCCAATGCATTGCATAAGAAGCTTACTTGCCTAAATTGGGCAACTCCATATCAACAAAGATCCTAAGAACTAGAAGCTACTGAATTCCAAGTTGTGATAGGCAAGTCCTTTGGTAGATGTAGATCTTTGATATTGGGCCAATAGCAGAAGGGCTGGGATAGTTTAGAATAGAAAAAGAATAGGAGCTTTAATCCTTATTCATGGGTAGCCGGGATCTTTAAAATCTGCAGCGTCTCTGAATCAATTTACTTTACTTAGCACAACTAAGATACATTTGATCTGCTAAAGCTGCCAACCTTCTCGTTCCTCAGTCAGGCTGTTTATCACCTTTTACACAAGAGAGCTTTGCTGTCTATCTCTGTACCTCCCTCCCTCCAGCTGAAAATCAGCCCTCTCCAGGAAATAATGGAATCAAACACATTCAATGTTCCCTCCTCTTAAGCATATTAAATATGCCCAATTGAGTACCATAAACACAATGACAAGACTTCTGAGTTCAACTACTAACCCTCAAAGCTATGTACTAATGACAGATAGTCAGTAAATAAATAAACCAGGCTTCCCCAGCCAAGTGGTGGCATTTGCAGACGCGTCAATAAGATCCCGAGATTTATATTCAGTAATGATTTTGCAAAAACCACCAAGTGAACAAAAAACCCCACCTAAAGTATCTTCAGCTTCATCAGATTTCAATGAAAAACCGACAAAGCTCCTTAGTGATTTATGGAGCTGGGAGAAACAACTTGCATTGAATGTTTAATGGCAGTTTCACTTGGATATTCTGGATGTGCATAAACACAGAAAACTTATATATATTATGGCTGCATATGAAGTGACATATGGATAAGAGCTGCTTGAGCGATCAGAGAGAGAATCTGCTTCAAAAGAGGAGACAAAAGGGTGGTCTAAGGGTCAAAGCACAGAGTGCCCACATCCAGCTCTGCTGAGAACCAGAATAGAGCTGACAGTGATTTGTGGGGCCCCAGATCAGACCAACACATTATCCCACACAGGCACATCAGTTATTCACTGGTGTCTTTAGTGCTACACCAATGCAACATGCCTGAACACAGCTTGTTGACTTTAAAATGCTCAGCAACAAAGGATTACAGGGGTTAGAAATGCCCTGTATAAATACTTTGAGACATAAACAAGGGAGAGTAACAAAAGCTCTCTGAGCTATGGCCAACGCTCTTACCAGAACCAATGGTATTAATGTCCGAGATTACAATTAAAACAAGGTCTATATGATTTCATTCATGTAGAGAGAGCAAAAAAGACAGCAGGAGTTTGGAAATTATCAGCTGGTGAAAGGTATTGGTGTTATGACTGCCTAGAAAGTGCTGCAACACAGAGATGTTTTGCGTGTCCTATTTACTGTGGAGCAGTAAACAATCTCCAGAACGGCATGTGTACTTCACTGCATCACTTCAGAGCAGAGGTTCTGTGGGGAAACTTCTTTTCCATGCTGAGGGATGGCAGGGGTGTCAGAAATCATAACACTTTCCATAAGAGTGTTCCTCTCTCAGGCCCACATCCAGCATCTCACAGCAAACACAACAAAGATCTCCAGGGATTTATCTTACTCATCAAATCCTATTTTTTGGCTGCTAGGTTGACCCAATCTGAAGATCTGTATTCCCACAGAGAACCTGAAGACATATGAGCATGACCAGCTTCCATCTGCCCTCACCTACATCTTTCTGAGGACACAGCTCAAGGGCTCTCATCTTAAATTCATTGTCTTGGGCTCTGTGTCTCTTTGCTTCGTTAGTGGTGGAAAGGTTTGCCTGGATCTCAGGAAAAAACTGTGGAAAGGACTCTGTGCAGGGATTATCTGTGCTGGAGGAACTTTTTGCTCGAGCCTGTCCTCAGGTTTCATCTCCAAGCAAAGAGAAATCAGGCTCTAACCCAACTTCTGCCCAGTTGAATAAATGAGCTCAGGCTTAAATGATATCCCAGATTAGGTGGTTTTTTTTTTTTTTTCCCTGCATGGATGGTCAAGCATTTTGGATTACAGTTTGGGTAGCTTGTTTATGTACAGGAGACAAATCCTAAACTAATATGAAAAGTATTCTACCCAAGAAACTTGAACACATAACTCAGAAGCTGTCACCAGCTTTTATTTTTTAAAGGTTATTTTTACTGCTAAATCTTAGATGTTCAGGTTTGCTGAGAAGAGCAAGAGTTTACTTCCTGTAACAGAGAAAGGGCAGAAATAAGCTTGAGACATGGGGAAGTTTTTCATTAAAATATGTTTAGTATTTCAGATATTTAAATACTGCTAAAAATTCAACAGAATGCTTTTTTTGCTGACTTTTAAAATTATTATTTACAGTACTACAAGAGATTATTTTGTCATGAAAGACTGTGCTGATCTGGTTTTTGCCCGGTTGTTGAATCTGGGGTACATTCTAGTGTGAATGCCTGAGAGCCAGAAAGCAATAATGATTAGAAATGCATTACTTTATATTCCTTATTGTCCATAAGGGAAAAAAAAAAAAAAAAGCCAAAATCCACACATAAAGTAAGAAGCAAAAATAATGACAACAAATACCTTTACAGTTTGATCATAAATAAAAATCTAAATAAAATCTAAATAAATAAATCTAAATAAATAAATAAATAATATATAAAAATAAGAGACCCACTTTACCAGCCATCCCCTTTTAAAAATTCTCAGTATTCCCAAATTTGGATTTTTTTAACTGTCTGTATTTTAACCTGCCTCCTTAAGTGTTTACACAGTGTGCACATTTTTTTTTCCCCCTAATGTTCAAAATTAAGCCCCTCTGTGTGCCTTCCATGCCGAAGTTTATAACCTCAGCCTGCACAAGTCCAGTGCAGAAAGATCTACAGCCTCCAGGCAGAGCGAGGAAGCTCTTTAAAGATGAATCATTTTCATAAATGAGTGCAGAGGGAGGTCAAGCCAGGGGACACAGAAGGTTACATGTGTGGCTGAGATAAGGCCTCATTCATCCACTTCTTACTGTCAGGTCTTGATGGGTGAACATTGCCTTGAGCTCCCATAAAACATGTTGTTTGCAGAAAACTTGCAGGTGGTTCATAAAAAAGTCCAAACTGTTACCAAGAAATTTATCTCCCAACTGCTGGATCTGTTTATAATAGAAGTGAAGGATCTCATAGAGAAATTAAGTATCAGAGACTGACTTATATTGGCTTGCCAGACTGAAAAACCCAACCTGCCTTCCAAATGCCTCACTAAAAATGTCAAAGCAATTGTATTGATGACATCTTGACAAGATACTGTACAAGACAAAAAAATACAACAACAACAACAAAAGAATGTTGCCTGTTTATGGAAAACTTGTCCCTGGGGAAGGGATGTGGGTATTTAAGAGAGTTTTATGGAGGAAATTCAATCAGTTCTCCCTGAAACATTTGATTTTAGAGGCTGTCAATCTTTTATTACTCTGGTACCCTTTCGAAAGGCAGTTTTTAAAAGGGTGTCATTGTTTCTCCCTGTGTTTCAAAGCTGATATTCAGATAAAGCTGGGTTGTGCTGGCAGGGAGAAAAGGTGAGGGTTAAAATGAATGTAGGAGGCATCAGAGAATGGACAGTTTGATGTTGTTGGGGATATTTATCCACCGAGGGCCAGATTTGAGACCTTTTGCAGTCAATGAAGCCTCTCTTTTGACTTCACTAGAGTTTTAGCTCCAAGGAACTGCACAGAGACCTCCAGCTGGTTTCACATAAACTACCCTGCAGCCATCAAAGAGTAGCAGCTTTCAACATGCACCAACCTGAAAAGTGCTCACATTCAAGTTCGAAAGTCCCTCACACTCCCCTCTCTCCTCCGCACAAAAATACAAAGTTAAGTTTTCTACATTCTCCTGAACTTGTTCTCCCATGCTTTCGTATTCATAGATTTTTGTGGCCCGAAGGAGCCATTATGATAATCTGGTGTGACCTCCTGAAATCAATGTATCAATGGGATTGCACCAACATTATGGGACCAGTGTTTGGCCTCTAGACATCCTGCCATATAGAGACAACACTGAATGAATTAAAATGGGATAGGGGCATTCATTATGAATTATTTGCTTTGGGGGTAATACATCCAACATTCAGCCACACTCAGGGGTTTTTTTACTAGAGTCAAAAGAAGAAAAATAATTTTCCCAGAAGGATCTTTGCATAACTTGTGTGTGTCCATCTCAGGGCTGTTGCTGCAGTTCTTGGGCAGAACATGAGAGAAGTTGTAGTTAATATCTTCTTAAAGGTTTTGATCAAAAAAATTTTTTCACTACAAATTCTTGTCCAGCTCTTTCTCACCAACTTCTCTTGCAACTGAACTCTCCACTATCTGTGTGCAATGCCCATGGGGTGTCATCCTACCCAGCCACCTGCACTGATGTCCCTGGTACAGCACAGCTCTGGTGCTCCATCCTCAATGAGTTGCTCAAACACCTCGTGCACCATTCAGGGCTTCCCACAGATTTATCCAAAATATATCTACGCACAGAAGGGTCAGCACAGAAGGCTGTAGTAGCCCCACACTGCCCATTTCCAAGGATGAATGTGGTGCCATCTAACTCAGATCCCTTTAAAACTCAGACCCCCTTAAAAACCCCTCAAAGTAAGCTGCCACGCAACAGAGAATCTCAAATTGTACTGGGTCAAGGTCATTTCCAGGAAATTGCTTTAACATCAGTAAAACAAAGCTTCATGTTAACAAAAACCTGAGAATCCCAAGCCATATGGGAACCTTGGTCCATCAGATCCATCTTTCACTTCCAACATCCCCAGGCCAACAATTATGATTTTAATAGGAGCACATCCACTTCTACAACCTAAAGCAGCTCTCACTCTCACCAAGTGTCAGTGACAATCACAGGGCCCCAGATACAATGTAACTGCTTCTTAATTAAAGGACATTTAATAAGAATTGCTGGTAAACAAACATCAGGTGATTATAGGATGACATCTCTCCACAGATTACTGAGTAACTGCACTTCTCTGACCCAAAAGGAATTTCCATGCAACTTGCAGCAAGGCTTAGAAGACAGAGATAATTAGGTCTTTATTCTCTGCAGCTTTTAGTCTTGTTTTTTCTTCTTCACTTCCAAGCATACAGAAATTATCAGAAGCTTCATCACCCCTAACACATTAAGTCCTACTTACAGAGATGGTAACTTTCCTGGCTCCCCACAGCTGCTCATCTTCCTTCAGCTGCTGCCACGCTTTCATTAGCTTCAGCTTTGAAACTCCAACAGCAGTGAGGTAAAATTCACCTCATCTGTCCACTCCTCTGCAAGATCTGCCCTTTGAAAGGTCTGAAAAAAGCACTGTATTACAAATATAATTTCCCATTCCAAATCCACCATGCTGTGGTGAAGATTTTGCTGAAAATATTCTCTGTTTGTAGCTGGAGTAAAATCCACTAGGGTTTTAAAGGGCCAGCAGCCCTCCTGATGCAGCAACATTTGCTAATATTATTTGGATTATAAACTTTTCTGTGAGATCAACCTGATTTCTCAAAATCAAGATGTTTCTTGGGAACTAGTTGACTGTGCTGATATTCTTGTTGGCAATGTTTCAAGAGGACCCCAAGATTAAAGAAGCTTGAAATTCTTTATTTTATTTGTTTAGAATTCTTTTTCCTTTATTTTATTTAGTTTTCCTTGTTTTGACTTTTAATACTATCATTTTGCAACTAGTCTTCATCAGTTAGACTGATGGTGCACAGCAGTACAAGAAGTTTTATGCTCTCTGTGATTTCTATGACTCTGTGTGGGCATTACCAAGCCAAAGCACGTCACAGTGGGATGAGAGAGGAAAGAGGCAAGGATTTCATGAGGGCTTCCACCCTGACCCTTTGCCCTGACATAACAACAAATATTGTTAGATCATCCCTGGCAAATAGGTGTCCAACTTGCTTTGGAAAACCTCCAGTGGCAATGATGGTCTTTATCCCATCAAGGTTGTGTTGTTCCTCTCCTTGGAGTTAGAAGGATTTTTTTATAATTAACCCAAAACTCTTCCCATTGCAAATTAAGCCCATTCCCTCTTGTCTTACCAGCAATGGACACAGAGAACAATTGATCACTGTCTTCTTTTAAAAACCCTATTTTATGTTTGAAGACTCGTAACATGCCTCCCTTCTTTCACTGCTTTCCTAGACTAAACAAACTCAATTCCTTCAACTTTTCATTATAGGTCATGTTTTCTTAAACCTCTTTTCCTTCATGTTACTCGCCTCTGGATGCTTTCCAAATGGTTTATTACTTTTTCTTCTTTTTTTTTTTTTTTTTAAGTGTGGTGGTCAGGACTGCATACCTCAGGCCAGCTGAGTCCCCACCTGTGCCAAACGGTTCAGACTAATGACCTCCCTTTTGATAAGTGTGTTTCTATGTTTCCTTTGAAACAGCTTGTCTTTCCATTCCATGAACTATCACAACTTCTAATTACCAAAACAAAATTTGAAATGCTGGAATTTCCCACACAATGGGAGTAATTTCTTCTGCTTGGTTCTGCTACATTTGAAAAGGTTCTTGAAGTTGGAATACATGATACCTTGGGGTATTGGAATCCACACAGTTTAAATATTTGTATGGAAATCTTTTTGTCTGCAGACATCATATTGTTTTATGAGCAGAGTTTCTGCATTATGTTTTGTGAGGCGAAAAAAGGACCCATCCCCATTCATCAGGTCACATCACAGGGCATCCTCTTCCCATCATGAAGATGACATTCACCACACGAGGAGAGAAGCAAACAGCTGCACAATCCAAGTTTAGGAATCCCTAGTGACCCACCCAGCTTAAAAAAGCACATGTAAATATGTATTAGATGCTCTTATATTGGTTTGGCAGGGGGACTCCAAAGTCCAACAGTTCCCTCTGCTCTCAGAGGGAACCAATAACCAAAAGCAGCTTCTGTCCAAAACACTTTGAGTCAAAATCTATTCAAATCTATTCAATTCCCTTGTCTTTGAGCTCAGGTGAGACATAGGTTCTTGCTCATTGCTCTGAGATTTTGGAGGTTTGAATCCTGCACCCAACTCTGCTTCAGGGATTGATTGTTGGGTGATTCTGAATAAATCACTTCCCTCTGCCTCAGTGCTCTATCTGCCAAATGGAGTTGCCATGCTTTTTCTCCAGGTATTCCTCCACACTCATGAGATTCCCTAAAGAAGAGGTAGATACTTTTATTGCTATTTAGAAAGAAAAAAAGCACTCTATAATGTGACAGTAGATTAACTTTTATGGAGAATAGTGTCTCCCTTGATGAAATGAAATCAAATGTGTCTGAGACAGAATGGAAAAATATGGAACATGACATTCAGGAATGTCCCTTGCTCTCCTAAAAGTCTGCAGTAAATGAGACCCTGACGTGAGTATTTAAACATAATAAAAATATCCGTCTGACTGGAAAGAATCCAGAATTTTCTGAAATATTTTTATTAATATCATTTCCTCTGCAATAGCCGCAGATCTTGCTTTCCATTAACACTTTGGACTCAGAAAGCTCCAGTATCTGCTGGGCTATATTGTTGGAAACTCCATAGAAGATGTTGTAACTTTCCCAGGTCATGTTATTCAGGAAACTTGGTCTTTGCTGGAAATGGTTTTTTGTGATGCCTTGAGGAAGACAGTCACTGTCCAGAATGGAAAGATGCAAAGAAAACACTTGGATTTGCTGGGCCTGAGTTTTATCTATACTGAGCCTTGCATTTTAGGGTGTTATTGACTCCACCACTCACTCAGCAGTGATAAAAGTGTATCTGTCCCTCCACAGTAGATTATTAACAACTGAAGGGTCTTCTGTAAGAGGCTAAGGACTATTGCACCCCATATACTACAGATATTTTAACTTGGTGTATTTAAAATCCAGAGAAGCACAATCTTATATTCCTGAGGAAACAGATTTTTTTCCTTGACAAAGACCTACCATATATCCTTCATCTGTCATCATGACCATGCCACCAGAGGTCCTTAATGTCCCTTCACTGAAGTTTGTTTGCACCTTATAACTCCCACCTCAAAGCCCAGTCCTTTTTCCTTCCCCTGTTCTGCACTTGATCTTATCTTCTGAAAGAGTCAATCCCCTTTGTCTCCTTTTGTGCCTTTGTTTTGGTATTTGCAGAGTTTGGTGATAAATATCACCCCTATCACCCCTAAATATCGCATGTAAGGGTGCTGGTCTCTGTGGTGTCTTCCACCACCCACACACACTGGCATGACCTTTTCGTGCTGTTATGTGCCAAAAGTCCCTTCCTACTGCACATGTTTTCAACTAGATTTCCGCTGCTGCTTTCTGCCTCCTTTTATTGCTGTGCAGGCTCAAGAATTACCTAAAAACGAGCGCACAGAACCACTTCAACCATGTCATCCTGAGAGATTTGCTTTAATCCTTTGAATATCCTCTTCCCTCCACCAGAGAACTTTGCTTACAACTTTTTTTTGGCGAGGGCGGGGGGGGATTAATTTAATTTGTAAAGAATTAAATAAGGTGGTGCAAGTAATAACTGCTCATTTCAGGGTGTTTTTTTCATGGTCACAGATGACTACAACAAAATCAACCATTAACTTTAGCTCACCAATCCATATTCAACAGCTTCCAAGAGTAGTGTCAAAGGTGGTAGAAAACTTCATATCAATTGGAATGAAATTTTGCCACCCTTCATCTTCATGATACCTGACATCATGAATTTATCATTGAGTTCACTTAGACCAATTTTAGAAAATAAGTATTACTTTGGTATTAAGTGGCATTAAGTAGTGGTGGGGAAATCTGAACAAAGGTGCATGAAAATAATGAAGTTAAAAGCAGGAAGCCAACACGTGGCTGACCAGCTAATTTTAAACAGAAAGTCTGGGGATTTTTCAGAGTACAAGAACTCTGGATTTTAGAGAAAAGCAGACTTTACAAGAGGCACATCTCTCCTGACTGCATGCAAGCAGAGAGGTTGCTGATATGGAAAATTACTTGGCCATTGGCCAACCTATATTTAGGTTCATGTAAAGGGAACGAGAAAATTTTTGAAGAAAAATCTCTAGGTAATACATTGACTTGTTATTATCACAGGGGATAAAAAGAGCCAGTAAATCAAGAGAGTTTTGAAAAAGAATATTAAATATACATCAGTTAAAGATGTATTCGGTGGCAAGGCATCATCTGTGATGTATCTTTCTAAAGCATAACAAAACAAAATAAAAATACTTGGGTTAACAGGGAAAAAGGAAATGAAGGAAGATAAAAGACACCCAGACATCAAGTCACCCAGGTAGATCTTATAGTATAAAAATGCAATAATTAAATCATACGTATAAAATAATAAGTATTTAGGTAAGTTATAAAGATACAATTATTTTCAGAATCTACCAGCTCTGGCTTAAGTCCCCTCCTTCTGAAGTCACCTTACTGCTGTCCTTGAAGAAAGAAGATGACAAATGGACATTCCCTGAAAAAGCTGTCCCATAGAAAAGCTATGTGTCACAGGACTGAGTGAGCACCTCGAGGTAAACTCCATCCTAGACCAGAATAATACTCTGGATTTGCTATCATGCTGTTTCCTTCTGCTCTCTGCCACCTCCTTGTCATCCCTTTGGGACTAGCTCACGTTGTTTAAAACAAATTTCTCAGCCATTAGCCAGACGGGCAGCTTCAATCAATGCAACCCAGCTTTTTCTTGGCCAGTTTCCCCACACCCTCACTGCCACGCTGCTCCAAGTGACTGTGGTAGAAAGCATCCCGCAGCCACACTGCTCCCAAAGCGCTCAGTGTCTGAACACAAGAGGCAGAACCTCACTCAATCTGTCTCTTTGCTGCTGCTAGAATTTCCTGCCCCTAGGAAAAGAGGCCATCAGTCCACAGTGGGTAGTGGACAAAAAGGATGAATTGAGATGCTCAAGATAATGGTGATGAGTGCCATCATTTTGGGCACTGAAATGCCCCTCCACTTCTCAGCCCATCCCTTTCATCACACAGACAATATTTTTGAATGCAGATTAAACCGAGCCAACTGGATTTACCAAATGTGATGTGACTGTGTTTTGCCTGCCAAATTCAGCACCCCTTCATGAGTATGCACAAGTGAGTCGTGATAGGGAAGGGATCAGACTGGACTGAACAGGTTTGATGTGACCTTTCTGTTGTAGGCAAACTGCAACCCCCCTCCTGTTTCCTCTCCATCCTTCTTTTTTTTGGCTGATTTTAATGTGAGATGAAACAACAAATTAGATGGATTTTCCTTCTATCTAGCAGTCATTCAGTTCCACATAATCCCTCATATTTTTTCCTAATAACTGAAGATCTTTACTCATTTATGTTGCACTGACCAATGCCATTTCCATGTCTTCTCATTCTTAGGGGTGCAGCTCTTTCCCCCTGGAATTTCAGAGGTCCCATGTTTGCAGCAGGCCTGATTATGCACTGGCACAGCTTTCAGCACAACATTTGACATGGCACAGCCTTGAATAGACAGAACATTGAGCAACATGACATAATCTGTAAAGGCTTTTGCAATGTCACTGGGTACAGGCAGCCACACTGATGGACAGACCCCATCAGCTGTAAATCAGAGCCCTTCTATGGAGCTGTGCCAATTTACTCCAGGTGAGAAGTGTTCTTGCTGTTAATAACATATTCTTGTTATTCCCCCTTGTATTTCTTGACAGGAGCAGGAGAAACCATGGAAAAGAAACTGTCTCAGTAATGTCTCATTGATCTCAACTGAATAATTCACAGTATCAGAAAGGTAAGTAGAGATGGAAGAGACAGTGATTTTTAAAAATCATAAAAACATCTGGTCCTCATTTGTGAGAATTACTGAGTCTTCTTCAGTCATTTAACCCTTTCACCCACGTTGTATCTGTGCTTCCACAGTTTATCTGTTTTATCTCTCAATCCTTTCAATGAATGAAACTTGATATAGAAAACTAATCTATCCTACAGCCCCTTCCCAAGGATTAGTAGAAGAAGTGATTCAAATAACTCCTACCTCACACTGTTCCCTGACACCAACATTACTCCAGTTTAGGGTTTTGTCAACAATTCTGGCATAAACCTTTCCATTTCAAAGCCAGTATTCCCAACTGGGTGGGAATGAGATAAGTAAGGTATCAACCTTGAGCAGTTTTGTCACTGACCCCAAATACAAAGGGTGTTCATGGTCATACAAACCTTCAGGAGGCATCTGGGAGTAGGGACAATATGTGAGCTTTTCCAAAACTACCCAGCAAGAGCTGATTTTTTACAGAAGGATTCCTGAATCTGGGAGCTTTCCTCTGGTATTTCTAAGGGCTGGTTTTCAGAAATTTCTCAGTATTGACTGACTGGATACCAGACATTTTAGGTGCCCCCATTTGGACACCCAAAGGCAAAAATATCTGTATTCCACTGAAGACTTTTGAAACCATCATGCCTCTCGCATACAGAGCCTGCTTTTTCTTTTTCAATTAAGCTGAGGCGAGGCAGGGTGTTAGTTTAGATGCGAGGTCTGATTACATGAGTGATTTTTGAGTGGGAAAAGACTAAAATATTCTCTTCCAATTTGTTGGATCAACTACTGCACCTCTTCAGCAGGGCAGCTTGAACCAAGGTTAATCTCTGCTCCCATTGAGAGAATATCCTGTTTATTTGAACTTGCTGAAAAAGGTTTGGTAAAACCAGTGGTGCCAAAGTCTCATCCAGCCTTGCCTTGGCCACAAGTGTACAACCCTGGGAGATCCCACCTCTTGTGACCCCACTGATACAGGTGCATATCTTTCCCCGAAAGGGAAGGATAAGCAGAGAACCTGGAAATCTGCTGCTAGAGAAATGGAGATTAAGGACAGAAATGCCTTTAAAAATAGTATTTTCAGGTGCCTTGTGTTGTATCCTAACTTAAGCATTCCCTCTGGGCTCCCTAAGAGAAAAGTAATGAAGTTGGAGCTGCTGCCAGCATTTTTATCAGCACAGTGCTGAGCAACTGTGAAAATTTCGAGGGTAGATATCCCATGTATGTGTCTCCTGGCAGTGGGGAACATCAGGGGTGTCTGCTGTCCACTCAGTTCTCCATCATCCACTGTCTTCAAGGCTGTGCTTAATGCTGCAGTATCAGAATGTTAGCTTTATAAAAAATTCTCAGATTTTTCACTACATTTGAGATTCTTTCCACCACTCCCCCCCCCAAAAAAAAAAAACCCACCCTTGTAATTTCTCCCAAAATCACAAATTTTATTGTTTTTAACAAGCTGTATGTTATTTTTTAAGTGAAAAAGAGGTTTAGTCTTGGAAGTATGACCTGCATCCGTTAGAGACAGTGGGATTGGGATTGCCCTTCAAAGGCCTGATTTACAGATGGTCAAAGTATCCAAATTACCACTGATTAGAATATGAATAAGAGGAGCTGCACATCTATGAAATTCAGGCCTCAGATGACTATCAAATAATTAAGAACAGTTAGCAGCAGCCGCTAACATAAAAATTCATCAGAATTTCACATGCTGGCACGGACTGGGGAGTCTTAAGCAATAACAGAAACTGAGTTATACAATTAAGGCATATAGGGAGGAATTCTATTCCTGATAAAATCTGTGGGAAAGTTGCCATTGAATTCAATGTGACCACCAAGATGTGCCCATAATTATTAGCAGTGCATGAAGCACTTTGGACACTTGGTAAAGCTGCATAAATGAATTGCTGTGCTTCCACAGGGAGGAACTGGACATTGCATAACAAGTTTGTTGGCTTTGTCACAGGAATAGTCCTCAGGACAGCAATTCCATTTCACCACACTTTTTGAGGTTTGAAATTTGTTTCCCTTCCACATTGGAGGGAAGAAAAAGAGAGGGAAACAAAAAGCTTTTCAAATATTCTGTCAAATTAAATTACACTGGAATTTTAATGACACTTTCATACTATCCATGGAACAGAAACCTGAGACTCTGCTTCTCCTGGAATAGTGTCTTTGACTAGTCCTGAACCTCAAAAATCTCTCCAAGAGAAGTGTCAACAAAGCTTCTCTACAAAATGCTTCACCTTTGATGCAACATGTTTTAACAAAATGTATTTAATTAACAGCCTTAATTAGTATGTAGCATGCAATTCCAGAGGTGAAAAGAAACTCTGCTGCATACCAAGAACCTTCCATCACAAGATAAATTTTCCTGGGTTTTTTGGGTTCCCTGACTTCCCCAGTTGCTGTTGACAGCAGGTATGGACACTATCAATGGCCCTGCAGAAACATACATTCTAGGCCAATGCACTCCACTGTAGCTGAAGAAATTTTGAAATGAAAACTCAGAATCTCCCAAGAGACCCATCAGACATCCAGTTTTGTCCAGCGATATTTGTTGAGCACTTGACATTTATTATAATTTTGCAGAACTAAATGGAAAATGGGAAACCTACAGTGTGATGTTTTGAGACTTGAGTCTTGCAGACTTGGTTGCCTACTCAGCCAGAAAATTTCACTGTGTCCTGCTTCTGAATTTGTTCCATCCCTGGGAAATTCAAGAAAAACATGGTGTTAAAGACTTTAATGCATTAAACTGGAAGGTGTTGAATTTTAGGAATGAGGTAAAAAGAATAGATATTTTGATCAGAGACAAGGAGTGATTCAGATTGGAAGGAGCTATTGTTAATTGCTGGTCAACTTCAGTGCTTTGTGCTGTCAATACGAGCAAATAACCATTTTTTACTATTATTATGATATTTACTGTTTTTTCCTAAGGACCCCTTTCTCAAACTCAGTACAGTTTTTTGGGTATTTTGCAGGAAGATTTATTTTAAGCAAAATGTCATGTCTAGTTGAGCAAAATCAGCAGCAAATATGTCAGTATAAGAATTTAGGGGTAAAAAAAGTCAATTTACTCTAAAATTTAGGAAAAAACCTTCCAGGTTCCCATTTTCAAACCATGTTTCATTTTTAAATTCTGTTGAATTAAGTATGTCAATAAAATAAAAATCAAATTTCATTTATGGCCAAAGAAAATATTTTGTTCTTCATAAGATTCTTTTCCTTTTGATAAGGAAAGTCCCACCAAGAATAGTAACATTATTTCCCAGTGTTTTCAGAACAGTGGTTTAGCCACTGAAGCTGAACAAACCAAAGCCACCTAGCCACTGGTATCTACGGGGCTTTTTTGGTTGAACAGTTTCTTTTTCTTTTTATAGTATTTGAGAAAGGTGAGAAAGTGGAAGTTGGGATGGCAAATTTAAAAGTAAAAAAGGCAAAAAAAGAGGGCAATATTTGAATTTTTTTTCAGTGTGTCTCCCTGGTAAGCTTGACCCGTGAAGTTTCTTTTCCTTAATGTTGTTGTTCTTTGACGGCTTAAAAAAAAAAAAAGCACAGGATTTATTTCCATTCTCTGGATTTATGGAGCAGTAAGATCATCCTTTTGCATTTAGAGAAATCTCATAATTCTTCTTTAGTCAATGTCCAAGGTTGACAGGGCACCTTGCAGGCCTCTCCATCCTGACGCACTCGCGGAGAAAAGCGCGTTATTCCCTCTCCAAGGAGCATTGATGCTGACTGAGGAGCTGAACACCTGCGCACCACCCACAGGAGCTCATCACTGCCTCCCAGCTGAAGGTTACTATCTCAAATCCAGCTCAAAGCTGGAGATATGCACCTTCCCTCCCTCCTTTCAGCCCAAACAAGCCAAGAAGATCTACCGATACAAGGAGTGAGAGATACCACCTTGCCCGGAATGGTTGGAGCATGCACCCAAGGTTTCATATCTGAAACTGGGGAAGAAACTGGAGAGCCCCAAGACTCACCTTGCTTCTTTTGAGGAACAAGCTCTTCTGCCAAAACTAGCCTGGAGCAATCGCTTTCCTTGAGGAGAACAAGGAATATGACTCTGATGAGTAAAGTCTTGCAGTTCTGCAGACTTTCAAAAGGCTCTTGGAGATATAAGAAGACAAATCTGATGGAAAGCTAATGAAACTTTCACTCCTAAATCTCTTAGGTCCTTTTGAAACTTTGCTCACTTATCTTCAAAGCCCTGTTGGAGCATAAGCCTTGGAAATTTGCGTGGGTGATACTATATAGGGATTAACAGCCATTTTATAGATGAGGAAACTGAGGTGAAGTGACGTGCCAAAGGCCACACAAGAAGTCGTGTCAAAGGATTCAGATGGAGGAGGATTAGCAAAGTGAGAGAGGGGTGTTTCATCACTTAGAAAATTTTGGAGAGAAGAACAAGTGTTCTTCATGTTTTTAATTAAAATTCTGGGCTCTTTGGAAGTTAAATACTATCATCCACTCAAAATTTTAATTTTGAAAATCAAGTTTTCCGGTTCTTGAGTGAGTTTTTTCCTTCTCTTTCTGCATTCTCTTTACTGTTTCTTCTGTTTCTTATTTTCTAACTTTAGTTTGTTTGTAAAGGGAGTGAAGGCAGATATAACGCACAAACTAATGATATAGGTCCCACAAACAAAAAGACAGGAAAATATTCTGTGTGAGTGGACAGTACAATTTACTGTGAATTAGGAAAGAGCAAGGGTAGCAGAAAAATATGCTGAAGGGGCTAATAATAATGGGAATATTGTGACCCAACCACCTGAGAGTGTAAAAGACACATTATTTAGAGAAAGCGAAAATATCAACTGATAGAGTTGGGAAAAAACCCCAGATTTTGGCATGCTTAAATCTTTCAGATCTGAAGCTGGCAGTACACTTCAGTCTAACTAGAAGCCTTAAATATTTGCTGTGTGCATAACTTAATTATGTTAATCATCTAAACAACTGGAGAGAAAAAAGTGGCTCGCGAGCGTAGAGCAAAAGCAGGTTCCATTGGGGCAGAGGTGATAAGGTTTTACTCCCTCTTGGACACAAGAAGCATGGGTAATTGCCTATGGAACTCTGAGGGATTATCTGGCAGTGTGAGTGAAATTATAATGTGCAAAAAAGCCGTTATGTCTTTAAACAGCCAGCTCAGGTTCCAGTGACCAGTGCAGCGCAGAGCAACTCATCCTCATTATGAGCATTTACTTTGCTTCATCCCCTGGTTTTTCAGCCCACACACTGTGTTCCCTGAAACTACAGCAATCCTAACGATGGCACTCCAGAGGATTAATTTAAAGGCAGCTTGGGGACACCTGCATGAGCTTCATGGTATAAACATCCCCAACTGTGGGGCAAAGAATAGGAGCGAAGTATGGGTGATTCACAGGCTAAGGCAGGAGTGTGCCAGACAAAGTCTTTCCAGGAAAGCAAGGAAGGAACCAACCTGTCTCCCAGACCCAGGAACTAGTTGGGCAGGGGTTGCTTGGTAGGATGTTGTGGAGAAAGTAGTTGTTCAAAGCTAAAAGTCCTGAACTTTCCATGCCGGGTAAAAAAATTACAGGTTGGCCAAAAGAAGAACATGGGGCTGTGCTTTCTTGGTAAAAAAGGCATAAGCAGTAAGAGAACTGTCCAGGTTGACATGATGTCTTCAAACTCTTCCACAGAGCAGGGAAAAAAACCTTCTGGGAAGCAATTGAATGCACTAATCCATGTCTAATGGAAGGGAACTGCTGGACAAGCTTCATAATTTGGTCAAGAATTTGGGAGTCATGAAGCACCTTTGTGAATTTAAGACCCCCTCTCACTGACTGCAGAACTCAGTGAGACCTCAGGGTAGAATGCATTTAGTCATGTTTTAAAAATCCTTCAACACTTTAAACCTGTTTAAATTTCTTAGAATACCTCTCCTGCCCAGATCCTTGGAAGGACTGATGCATTTAACTCCCACGGACATCATCCTCATCTTTAACCTGCCTTTCAAAATCTGACCCTGATTTGGTACTTCAAGGCCTTTGGCCTTGTTCCCTGAAGGTGTTGAGGAATATCTGCTGAGCATCAGGACTTTCATCACCTACCCCTTGAATCTCCATCCTGAGCACTTGAGGCTAGTGGCCTAGTCCCAAGCCTATCACTGCCAATAGAAAGATTTCCATTGGCTTCCATGGGCCTTGGAACAGTTTTTAAATCCTTAAATAACCTGCTCTGAAAGAGTCTATCCCCAAAATTAATCAAGGGAAGGAAGGTCTGTGAAAACACAGCCATCTACGTTCCCAGCTCCCTCCCAACCCCTCCCTTCCCCTCCCCCACGTTTCAAGCACTTCTGCAGGTGATTTCTGTAATTTTAATTAATTTTAATTGCCTGATTAATTTAATTGAAACACCACGGAAATTAAATGCACACATTATGGTGTGTAATTAACATTAAGGCAATGACACAAACTGGCCGGAGTGGAGCGAAGGTCTGTACGCTCTGTTAGTGATTCATGCTCTTCTATTGTTGCTGCTCAGGAACACAAGTTAGGAAGTAGTGTGAGACAGGGGCTGGTTTTGCAAGAGGTGCTGCTTGTTGGGAGAAAGCCACAGCAGGCTGGGATGAATTATGGGTGGCATGGCATGAAGCCTTGTTGATGAAACCTGCCTTGATCTGGAGGGTTTCGTCATGCCACCTGGTGAAATGAATGTGGGGTATGGGGTGGGGTGAGGGAAGAAGGAGAGCTTTCCTCAACAGAGAAGAAAACCTTCTCAAGGCAATGCAACAGCAACAACAATTGGGATAAAACTTCCCTTTTGCAAGAAGTCTCAAAACTGTCTCTTTGGAGGAGGGCTATGCTCTGTCTTTCCGTCTCTGCCAGGAACCATGGATGTATTTGCATGTTAATTTTGAGTGTTCATTAGAGTCATTTTTTTATTTTCCTAACCTGAGGCTTTTTTTTTTTTATCAGGAGGGTGGATGGATATTTTGCACGATAAGATCTTGTTTGTTGGGGTTTTTTCTTGTGTTGTGCTTTTTTTTTTTTGCTTTTTTCCCCCTTGCTTTCTTTCTCTAACCCGGTGTGTCAAATTCCAGTCTGTGTGAAAGGTGAGGGCGTGTTAGAGAAGACAATGAAATGTTCTGCATATGCAGGGAACTCTGGAAAAAGCTCAGGGCTTTGCTCATCCCACCCCACTCCACCCCTGCCACTCCCGAAGAGCAACACAGCACAGATGGGTGAGATCATTGCTCCAAGGGGGTAATAAAACCAAACCAGAAAGGGTAATTTAGCAACCCTATATATGGAAAAATTGGCCAGTTTTGTGCAACCACTGACTACTGCAAAGATGCCAAGCTGACAGAGGTAGATCAGATAGAATCTTTCAGATCGCTTCTGGTAAAGGCAGGGAGAGTCCCCTTTGCACATTTTATACAATTGACACAAATAAATAATTTTGACCATTTTTCTTATCTCTTTTGTGGAAGAGCGAATTTGGAATAACATTCTGGGTTTGAATTGAATCATCTTCAGCTTTAACCTCGTGTAAATGAAGATTAACCTACCCCTAAGACTCTAAATCTCTACTGCTTACCACTAACATACCCTTTCAAGACAAAATTTTATAGACTTTCCCAAGGTATAACATTTACTCATTCTCTTCTCATAGCTACAAGTTCTGCCATTAAACGTTTTTTAAAAGATCCATTAAACATTTTTGTGGCCATCCCTGACTCACAGTCCATCAGACCATTTTCAGAGACCATGCCACCTTCTGCACATACAAACATTTTTCTTGGCACTTTCCAGGGCATGGTAGGATATTGCCAGACAGGGGAGTGTGAATAATTATCTATTCTGGAGGTAAAAAAGCCTTATAGTTGTTCAAAAAAAAACCAAACAAACAAAAAAAAAAAAAAAGCCCCCTAGAAAGTAGCAAAGTATTCTGCAGAATCAAAACCCAGCACTTTTACAAAAACTCAAAAAGTCAAATGTCCACCTCAACACCCAACAGCTGAAGAACAGCCATCCCATTCCCATAACTTTCAGGCAGGACCTTTTCTTTAGGTTTTAGGAGACCTGCAATGAACTCTCTGCCCTCTCCAACTGTATTCAAACTCATGCCTCCCACTCACAAAGAGCCTCCTCACCAGGCAGTGTTAAGAATTTCCAATCCCTCCCAGCCGATGCCGCTCCACTCTGCAGCCCTTACCTGGGTCTGGGATCCAGGTGCCTCCCTCCCAGGAGAGCAGCCTAATCAGCAGACTAGTGACTCACCCTGGCTCTTTGTGTGAGCTCTGAATTATTGCCTGCCAGGTGGAAGGGCTCCAGAGCCTTCCAGATCCCGCTGCCCTCAGATACCCTTCAGCCCAGGGGCTAGACCACTCAGCAGCTGGTTGGGAAACATCTGCTCAAATCAGCTTTCTTCCTGATTCAGCTGCCTCCTCACCAAATATCCTACTCATCTCCCTGGGGAGTGCAATGGGAGCCTGCTGCCTTTCATTCTTCCCCTTGGATCTGTTCCAATCCAAAATAATTTCGTATTTTTTCAACGCACAAAGCAAGTGGACTAATTCCTGAGGGTGCTGGTTAGCACTTTGTCTGTGGGTATTCTGTGACTGCATATTCACATGAAATAAGATTTTTAGACAGGAGAGGTAAAATATATTCACTCTTCTTCTCACCCAACAGTACAGATACTCTAAGAAAAAAGAAATACTGAAGCTGAGTTTCCCATTTCCCGCACAAAAATGCCAGTAGCTGAGCAACCTCTCATGGAGCAGATGTATCCTATTCTTATTTCTCCTTCGACTTTTGGTTACTCAAAAAAAGACTCTCTGGAATGAAAATACCAGGAGATTTAACCTAAAATGTCCAAGGAATATCAGGAAACTTCACCTATGACCAAAAAGTAACGATAGAAAAAATGGACCATCATTTCCAGGGCCATCTTTTCCAGGTGCAACTTTTGATGAAGCTAATGACATCTTTATTTTTATATAGATTAATTAACCACTGTCATGATATAACTATATCCACTTCAGTGACTTATGTGTGTTCTGACCAAGGCACTGGGTAGGAGGAGGATCTGAAGCCCACTGCAGACATTGACAACTACTGGAGTTACTACTAAGTTTGCAACTGAGTTACCTCTTAACTTATACATTAAAAGGTTATTTTTATTCCAGAATTAAGTTTTGCTCTGAAGGGAATTTTCATTTCTCATTACTCTGAAATATATACTACCCTCCCTGAATTTTTTCTAATTCAGAAAGAAGTAGAAGAAAGTTTATCTAATCCTGTACAGATGCATCTATAGGGATGGGGATTTGAGCAACCTGGTGTAGTGGAAGGTGTTCCTGTCCATGGCAGAGGGTCAGATGATCTCTAAGGTTCCTTCCAAGCCAAACCACTCCATGATTCCATGAAATGTATGACTTCCCAACCTTATTATTGCATTTTCTGCTTTCTGAATGCTTGGCCACCCAACCTGAACTACATTGAAGCTTGTTGCTTGCTCAGAATAAATATCAGCTTCCATAGGGATGCACAACTCAGTTTATTTATTAGGCACTATCTCCTGAATAATATTTGTCAACTTCCAGAGACACCCTAGAATAGAATTGTATAATCAAGCTGGCAGGGGAACAGGGTGAGGCAAAAATCAAGCAGTGGTCATCAAAATAGTATTATTATGTTTTTATACTGATTTCAATACCTGAATTGAGATTTTTTTATTTGACTCTGGGGCAAACAATATAGACATCCTGAGCTGTATAGCATTAGATCCACTGTGTTCAGCAGCAAAACACTGCTCTGGAAAAATTGTGGAGAATTCCTAGAGTTTATCCACAACTCCAAGGAAGGAATCACTATTCCTAAACACTCCTTTACAGATATAAGTTGGATCAGCACTCTCTAGCAATAGAGACTAAAAATGCCTGGAGCAGAAATTACATTTGAAGGAGGGGACAGAAGCCAGGATGAAAGCAGCCTAATCACCAGGGGACAAACTGGGAGTAAATCATGGTGGGTAAAATTTAACGGGGAGCTGTGGGCTTAGAGCTCCTCTCTTGTCCTCCCTGCCTCCCTGGAGCAGCAGGTGACTTGACAGATTTTCAGAGCTCTCATGTTGAGACCTGAACAGGAGCTGAGAAGACAAAAAGCTCTGAATCCCCTTCAGCATCAGTCCCAGCACAGCAAGAGCTCAGCAGCACCGATGCCAGGCTGCCTGCTGCTGGGGGAGCCAGAATGTTCCCTCCCCACTGTGTCCATGGCTGAATCATGACAGATCAGATCACATTCCACCTATGTTCTCGCCCAGAAAAAACTGTCTGAACTCTGGAGAGCCTCATCCAGGTTTCTAGGTTTATACCAAAGGCACAAATGCCCTCTAACTCGCCCAAACTCCTCCCGTAGGTCCCAGGAAGCACAAACCCAGGATGCTGCAGGGCAATTTAAAGGCTTGCACTGCCGAATAAACAGTGACAAATTGTAGATTAAGAAAAAGCCTGTTATTTGTGTGAAAGAGGCAGCCTTTGCCGCCAAATGGATTCATCTGTCACTGCTCCTGATTGCTCCCTTTCCACTCAACGTCCCCTAAGAAAAATGTAAATCCTATGTAAATCCTTTGTTATCGCCCGACAATGTGCGTATCACAAGCTGCATGGGTTAGAACACAGGTCCATTTTTCTCCAGACTGCACCACTCCTCTTTCAAATTTCAAGGTCTTAATGTCTCAAGAGTGAGGCTGCAGAAGGCGTTCAACCCCCCTGGGACAGGCTGAGAGAGGAAAGCCCTCACAAGAGGAGGAGAAGGGGAATCTCTTTATGGGTTTTGCTGCTGCAATCAGCCCCACTGCAGTTTATTCTCTTCAGGGAGATGAATGGAGGCTGAAATACAAACCCAGAGCTCAGAAGAAGAACATCTCCCCATGGTGAAGAGGAAAGCGTAAAGAAGAAGAGGGAGGGAAAGCTAAACAACAGGGAAGTGTAGAGATTTCACCTGCCACAGCACTTTCCCCAAAAGTTCGTTCCCGTCTTTGTGCCAGGTTGTCACCTTCATGCCACGTTGCCTGGGTTATGACAGAAAAAATATAAAATATAAATGTAGTAGCCAGCCCCATGTTTACAGAAAAGCCAGCAGCAGATAATCAAATTAATCTGAGGGCTGTGGCACTCAGCATTTGTTTCTGAAGCATTTATCAACCCTTCTCACTGAGTAACCTGTGAAACACTGGGCCAGCCTGCCCACCAAATCCCAGGAAGCTCACAGACATGTACAGGTCACTAAAAGCTACATTAGCTTATCTCCTTCTCATAACAGCAGGACATAATATACAAGTTACTTGGAAAATTTTGCTCTCAATGCACTCTCATGGCACCCACAGGTGGATTTCAACCCTGTGAGTGTACCCTGGTTGGAATAACATCAGCCTAACTATCAATCCAACAGAAGTCCTTCTAGTTTTCCAGAGGCCAGTACTCCCCTTTGAAAATCCAGCCCCAAAGAGCTGATTGTGGAGCTGTGATTACAAAGATAAAGAGTGAGGAGTTCCTGTTTGTCAGGTGGGCTTGAAAACCTCAGATTTCTGGGGTTTGTGATTACCTACTTTAATAGGTGTATGGAAAATCACTGTTATTAGATAATAATTTAATGAATGCACACCATTATTAAGGATGACTCCTGACACGTAAGTCCAGCTGCATCCAGGGAGTTGCAATTATTATTATTATTATTATTATTATTTATACGTTTTGGAGCTCAGCTTATTTTAAGGTGACAGGTAGCCTGAGGTAACCCTGAGGTACCTCTAGCTTACTTCTCATGGTACAAGTCAAGTTACCTCTAGTTTAAGCTATAGATGTTTGTTGAAGGAGTAGATGTTTGTGTGCACTTGCAGGCAGTGGTGAGTTGGGGTAATTTACTCTAACATCACCCACAATTAAAGACTTTTATTTTCACTCTCTCCAAAGACTACAAGACTTTGCAGTTAAGGATGATCTCTGCGTAGTGAAGTAGACATTTGCTGCTTTAATCCTAACTCTCAGGAACTGAGATCTGCCATGCAAAGAATGGAAAAGGCTCTCCCAACCATGCATTTCTACCCCAGTTCTCATCCCCAAACCCAGCTGCAAAGTCCTGTTCCTTTCTTTGCTGTTTTGCCACATAACCCTACTCTGTGCGTCCTTTCTCTGGTTCAGTCACATCACACATAGGCTACTTATCTCCACCTTGGCAGTCCTTAGTATTTCTAATTTGGTCTCCTCTATGGGGTACACCATTAAAAACTCAGCAGGTGTCCTGCTGGAGAAGGCTCTACAAGAAACACCATGTTTTCTTTTCTACATGTAGATTTAGGGAAGGGCTCCTATCTCTTCACTGACTCTGATGTTGCTAGACAAATGATCTTTTTTAAGGGGTGTACTGAAGTGCCTGCAAACATCTGAAAGAAGAATTCAACCTCATGCCAATTAGCTAATTACACTGAGAGCATCTCTCTTTCCTCACAGCTCTCAACCATTTCTGCAAGATTCCTCCTGCCCATCAACCTCAAGTCTCTCTGCCACGGTCACATTCTGTCTGTGTGGCTTGAGTCCCCTGTAAACAGCAGTGACATGATGCTGCGCAGGGATTCCAGGGAAGGAGGAAAGCAAAATTCTGATGCCTTTGTGGGCATCTGTGTTTTGGCAGATGCAGAAGCAGCCAAGAACAAGCACTGGTCTAACAACTGTTTGGCCACAGCCCTGGGAACAGAGACAGTGTTTTGCCTGCATAGATATAATACAGGCCAACTACAAACTGAAATTGCTGAAATGTTTGAAGAAATCATGTCTTTTTAAGGGTCTTCTGCCAGTAAGAAGCCCATAGTCCAGCCATGGATATTCACACTGCACAGAGACTTCCAAGCAACACAGTATCAGAAACTCCTATCTACTCTTATGGATGGCAGATCCAAAACTGTTCAAAAGAAGCCCAAGATGACAGATGCCATCCCTAGGCCATACAAGATGCCTGCATGGTCATATCAGGCATTGTTCAGGTCACTCATGGTAGGGTTCACACCCAAAAACAGGGTGTGAACAGGGTTAACACAGGCTTGGACATAAAGTACAATTTGGCTGAGCAAGGTGCAAACTTGAGGCTTTATACAAAATGCACTGAGGTGTAAACTTGAGGCTTTATACAAAATGCACTGAGGAGATGTGGCCAGGGACCCTGAGGATCATATTCACAAGGTAATTTTGTGCCTTCAGCTCTACACAGGCCCCCAGTGGAGTTTGCAGAAGTGAGTGCAGAGAGGTAATGAGGAATCTAAAGTCCCGCTGATCTCAGTACTGTTGAAGATCAAGGAATGAGTGCCTACATCCATGAGATTTTGGAAAGCTTTCCAAGCTCTCCTCTCCATTTTAAGAAGTCTAAATATCTTCATTAATCTAGCTCCAGTACTCAAAGGAAACTGTACACAACTCATTCTCACAAATTAAAAACCCAAACACCAGATCCAAGCAAAGGACTTAAGTGCTAATTTTTTTTTTTGTGTCTGGCCCTGAAGCAGAAGCCCAAAGCACAGCATTAGGCTCCTGGGCTCTCCCTGCCTGATGCAAAGGGAGTGTTAGGTATCTCACAGAGTGGAGCCTTTCCTTACACCTCCTCCCTGGTCCTGCTACAGCCTCAAGCCTGGAGGCTTAAAACTAGGAAGTCTGCCCCAACAGGGAGCAGCCCTGGGGCGAGACTCCATCGGAAGCCACGGAAAGCAAGCCAACTTGGAAATGCTGAGCACAAAGGGTGTGCCCAAACTCCAACCCGTCCTAAAGCGCATGAATCAGGTCTGCAAAGTAAAATATCTCCCTCCACTTGGGTTCCAGAGGGCCGAGCCCACTCCCGAGGGGAGACATCTGGAAGCACTCAGAGCTGAGCTTTGCTCACTCTTTTTAAACACGGACCAAGACAGGGGTGCACACACCTTTTTTTTTTTTTTTTTAATCAGGAGACGAGTTAGCAAAATCGCTGGCCCATGAAGTGAGAAATCTGGCTTCAGTGCTTTCTTCAGCCTGGAGGGATCCAAACCACATTTCCCACCTCCCAAGAGAGGGCCCAAACCAACGGGGGTAAAATGAGGTTGAGATTGGGGAGATAGGATGTTCAGCCGTCTCTTCTCCTTGAAGCTGCACTGAAATGCATTCCGGGGGGCACAGGGAGATCAAAGGAACATCCTGGAACCCAGACACACGTAGACCACCACTGGCAGCCTCGTGGTTGTGCTCTCAGCTGGCCAGCGTGGGCTCTGGGCTAGAGTTGCTCTAGTTAGAGCCTTTCATAGGAAAAGCAGTCATAGGGCAAAAAAGAGCAGAGCTGCATCTCGCAGCAGGGAGAGGAATCCGG